>NW_026991721.1:2500-4802500 GCF_029215605.1 Mirounga angustirostris | reverse complement strand
ACGTGGGTTAGAGAGAAAGGCAAGGAGCAAGGGTTGCATACTGCTGCTCTGTGCCTCAGTGACCCCATCTGTACAGGGTGAGACCGTGTCCCGTGTCCTGCAGAAAACACCAAGAACAGTTAGCAGCTTCAGTAAGTCTTAGTTGTTGTTACCTAAAAATGCCCCTCCCTCACCACCCCAAATAGAGTCTCCATGTCCGTGCACAGTGTTCTCTTTTTTCTTCCTCATGACCTCTCGCTGTCTCGGTTGGGAGGTGCTTGTGCTCAGCTGGGAGGTGCTTGGTGCCTGGTTGGGAGCTTGGTGGGGAGGTGCTCGGCACTTGGTAGGGGGTGCTTGGTGCTTGGTAGTAGATAACTTGGTGGGGAAGTGCTTGGTGCTTGGTGGGGAGCAGTCTTCTCCATGTTCATGTCCAGGCTGCCCTTGCCTGCACCATCACTGGGAGCCGGTCAGTCTCTAGCTCTGGCTTTTCTTATTAAATGTTTGAAATCCTTTCTGATCTTGCCTCTGAATTCTCTCCAACACCCCCACCCCCTGGGGCAAAGTTGACTTTGGTGCTGATGCCTTGGGAAGGACTTCTGAGCTGGCCTTTCCCCCACCCTTGCCCCGTGGTGAAGGTTTGAGATGCCCGTTCTGTCCCCTTAGGCACCATGCTGCCCAGGAGGGGAGGACTCTGGGCCAGTACCCAGATGCCACTCTTGCCGAATACAAGTTGGGGCTGAGTCCTGGGGGCAGGACCGCTGTCCTGAGACTGGGGACAGTGGGTCATGCGCTCTGTCCTGGCCACAAGCACGAGGTTGCAGGAGCAGCAATGCCCCTTCCTGGTCCCGTTGGAGTCTCTGCCACGTCCTTGTGCCCTCCTGTGACACGGTCCCCGTGTTAGAGGAGGGGACCCCCGGACCTCATCAGGAAGGAAGATTCTCAGGCCATCTCAGTGTGCACACGACCGGGAGCCCACAACCAGGAGGGCCCGTGGTCCCGAGGCTGGGCTTGGCATTGTTTCAGCAACACAGGTAGAAAAGTGTCAGCATCCAGACAGGGTGGAGGGACGACACCACCCTCCCCAGGGCCAAGGGCCCACGTGGCGGCAGAGCCAGCTCTGGGGAGGACCCTCTGGCCCTGAGTACCTCAAGCCCAGCACCGAGGGGAGGTCCAGGCCTGCACCAGCCCACGAGGGGCTGCAGTGGCTCCTGGGTCCCAAGCTAAAGCCAGGCTGAAACCCAACCCCTTCCTTAAAATGCAAGATGGTCCTCCCCTAAAATAACACTCAGCCACGACTCACGGCCGCAGGCAGCCTCCGCACAAAGACCAGGCGCTGTGCTCTCCTTCGGACGTTGATTTCCCCCCGTGGAATTTGGCCGGGCCCATGGCAGCGTTCACGATTTTGCAAAAGCACATCCACGCCGGCGGGTCTCTGGTAACGGAGTGGCTCGCAGATTCCCCATTTAAGGAAAGCAGCGGGCCTCTGTTATGAAACCCCGGGGGAAGGAATTTGAATTATGCTCCTCGCGGAGGTCCCGAGCCTTCACATTTTCCGGCCTTTCTCGCTGGCTGCCGGGAGCGTTCAGGGAGGTCAGGAGTGGCTTGCCCTGAGATTGATTCTCCTGATATCTTCTCGGCGGGTGGTGGGAAGGCTGGGCCCTTTCCAGGCTGCTGGGGGTGGGGGTGGGGGGGGAACACTGGGAAAAAAGGCGTCTGCAGCAGGCTGGCGGGAGCCCTTGCTGAGGGGGCCCGTGGCACCTGCGAGCCTCGGGCGGCCAGGAAAAGCGCACCAAGGCCCCGGGCCTGCTGGTACAGAGGAGAGTCACATGACGGCCAGGCTCAGGCCCTACTCAGAGAACCACGAGGTGCTCCCAGAGCCGCTGGTATGTGCCTGGGGCAGGGCAGCCTCTGGAGCCTCAGTTTTCCCATCTGTCCAGTGGGAAGAGTGATCCCCGCTCTCCCTGTGTCGGCTGAGTACTCACTAGATGCAGAGGAGGGAGGGCAAGAGAAGCCCCTGGGAGAGGTGTTCCATGTGAGGGGTGCTTTCTTCTCCTCTCTGTCCCCACTGGGGTTGGAGAGCAGGGGAGCTTGGTGACAGGAACCTTGCTGCCACGCGGGGAGGAGGCTGCCTTTTGCACGGCTCAGTGACCTGTCACAGCTCCTCCAGCCATGGCACCAGCTCAGAAATGACACCCCCCTCGGAAGGCTACACAGCCTCGTAAATGGGGGTGGTCCCTCCGGCACACACACCTCCTGTGGCCGCAGGGGGCCCACTGGACGAGGACCCCCAAAAGCAAGGTGGGGCATGTTCTCCCTATGCCTCCAATGAGTGCGCCGGCCCCCGGTTTGCTGAGGGTTTGCTGAGAGGGGAGGAGATCTTACCTGGGATGGAGTAGAGCCCAGAACCGTGGGGGACTTGCTGGGTCAGAGAGAAGTAGCTCGAAGCTAAGAGAGAGTCTATGGGCCTGGGAACTAGGATCCTGAGAAGGGACGGTGCATGGCCTCTCCCCGCTGGATTTGCACTCCCCGCAGTCCTCCCACGGATTTCACAGGTGGGGCCTGGGAGCTCCCTGCCTTCCCGGGTCAGGGTTCCAGGTGGACTTCCATTGGCCGGCGTGGACGAGCTGCCTGTCTTTAAAGCAGTCTCTGAGGCCGAGGGTAATGGGATTTGCTGATTAGCCATGACCCACCCATGCCCACCCGGGGAGGCAGGGAGAGCTTGAAAGACCACACATGGGAGTGCGGCTTCTCAAGGGGAAATTGGACACCGTCCTCCTTGTCGGCAGAGAGACACTGGGCAGACCATAGGTCTGCCACCCTTGTGTCCCATGGCTCATCCACGTCCGACTAGAACCTGAGGGTCCCGTGTCCTCCAGGCTGGTGTGGTTCCTCTCAGCTGTCACTAAGACCCATGCCTGGCTTCGAGGAGCACGCTGGGTTGTCGCCCCACCTGGACAGCTAGATGCGTTCTCTGGGTGCTGGTGGGGTTTGAACCTGTCACCCCAGACTCCTGGTGTCACTGTGTATCATGTCCACCTACTTGGTGGGCCGTCATGTAAGGAAGCCTTTAAGGAGGTGGGGTGGCTTCTCGTGGATGTGAGGGGCCTGCCCCTTACTGGAAGCTGGAGGATGTGGATAAGCAGACCCAAATCACCCACAAACCCACCCATGCAAAACTGCTATTACTATTTCAGGGCACGCCCCACCCGTGTGGGTTTTTTTTTTAATAGATTTTATTTTTTAAGCAGTTTTAGGTTCACAGCAAAATTGAGGGGAAGGTACAGAGATTGCCCATATGCCCGTGAGCAGTCTATGGTTTTGACAAAGATGTAACGTGCGTCCACCAATGTAGTAACTTAACAGAAGAGCTTCACCGTCCCGGAAATCCTCTGCACTCCATCTGATTGTCCCTCCCCTCCGCAACCCCTGGCAGCCCCTCATCTTTTTATTGTATCTGTAGCTCTGCCTTTTCTAGAATGTCCTGTGGTTGGAATCATGTAGTATGTAACCCTTTCAGATTGGCTGTTTCTCTTTGTAATATACATTTAAGATTCCTCCATGACTTTCCATGGCTTAATGGCTCATTTTTTTATCTGCTGAATAACATTCCATCCTACATATTTTTAATTGGCTTTAGCAGTTCATTTATAGCATTTTTGTAGTAGCAAAAAATCATAAACAACTCGAATGTCTGACGTGGAGTCATGTAAATAATTTACGATACCCTATCACCATTAAGAGAATAAGGAGGATTTCTATTAGTAGAAGGAGGGGGTACCCAGAGTATATCGCTAACTGAGGACAAGTTGGAACAGCATATTTTGATTACCCAAGTTTGTTTAAAAATTAGTATGTTCCTAACTGCTTAGGAGACAAATTGGAAATGAGAATAGCCCAGCCCCTAAGCACTGGTTATCTCTAGCGGGCGAGATTTGAGGACGAATTCACTGTCTCTGTCTTACACGTGTGCATTCATGTAGACAGAAAACAAAGACAGAAAGCTCGTGCTCTGCCTCCTCGTTAGGTACATGTACTGGACAGACTGGGGCGAGACACCTCGAATCGAGCGGGCAGGGATGGACGGCAGTACCCGGAAAATCATTGTGGACTCCGACATTTACTGGCCCAATGGGCTGACCATCGACTTGGAGGAGCAGAAGCTCTACTGGGCCGACGCCAAACTCAGCTTCATCCACCGTGCCAACCTGGACGGCTCGTTCCGGTAAGTGCCCACCTGCTTGTGGGCCCCTACCTCTCCCTCTGTTCCCTGGCCATCGCCAAGGCCTTGGCCAGTCCGCTGGGCATCAGCAGGTGACCCTTCTTAACTCAGACCCCGTGGTCTCGTATCTGAAACCCTGGGGGCTGGAGGAGTTCTGGACTTTTCAGCACTTGAAAAATGATAGAGTACACACGGTACGTCTAACTCCACACCGAGCAAGGTCTGGGGCGGGGCGGGGGGGGGGGGCGTCTGCCATCCACTGGGTGAATATGTTGGCAACAAAACACAGAATGTTCATTCTAAGCAGGGTTGGAAGACTATAAATAGCCCCACATCCACACACAGGTTTTGCCACCAAATGAGTAACAGAACTCTTGCCATTTTCAGAGTTGTTTTGGATTTCAGAATTGCAGATAAGGGCTTGTGGACCTGAAGCCCGGGGGTCCGACAGGGTTCTGAAGAGTTCACTGTACCCCCTTCCTCCTGTCACCAAGTACCCATTGTGAGGGCAGGAGCAGGGTTGGTCTTGGGGTTCACTGCATTACCTGATCTTGCCAGAGGGCCTTCCACCTAGTAGTTGCTCAGCAAAATGAGTTAAATGAGTGAACTGTAAAGTGTTTTTTACTTGTTAGGTAATTGCTTTCAGAGTTTTCTGGTCAGCTTAGCTTGACAGCCCCCTACCTCATTACGCTGTAGATGTAGGAACATCCCTTCAGCACACAGGTGTTTGTTTATTTATTTTTATTTATTGACCAAGACTTCCTGCTAACTCTGTGCCGGGTCTTGGGGGTCCTCCTGGGAGGACAGAGCCTGTTCCTGCACAGGGGGGCTCCTGAACCAGGCGGGGAGTATGTGGGTGCTGGTACCATGGGATGCAGTCACGTGGCATGGGGAAGACTCGGCTGGATCTCTGCACACACAAGCAGATGACAACTCCAACAGATTTGAGGATGTTAGCAAGTTTGCCACATTTTACCCAGGCCTGCGCGTTAGTTACCTATTGCTGTGTAACAAAAGACCCCCCAGACTTGGCCATCTAAATCAGCAAACGGGTTTTTTGGCGGGGAAAAGGTATCAGGAATTAGGACTGGGTTAGCTGGCTTAGCTGAGTGTGCCCTGTGGTTATAGTCAAGCTCCTGGTTGGGGCTACCGTCATCCGAAGGCTTGACGGAGGCTGGAGGATCATGCTGATGGCTGTTGGCAGGAGGCTTCAGTTCCTTCTTGACCTCTGCGGACCATGCCCAGCTGATCTGAAACATTCTATCTCATTGTCTCTGTGGGCACAGACTGGCCTGGGGCCTGGATGGAGACTTGGAAAGTGTGGCAGCCTAGGGAGCTGTGGTCCTTGGGGAGCTGAGTGATCCTGGCCATTGTGAAGGGAGTGTTAGAGGCTGGAAAGGCTGCAGGCTGGGGTGCCTGGTGGAGGGATTGTGACAGGACAGCAAGGATGGTGGTGGCATTTAGGATACAATAATGGTGGTGGTAGTGATAATGGTAATGATGGTGTGGTGGTGATGATGATGGTGATGGTGGTGATGATGGTGATGGTGATGATGGTGGTGATGACAGTGATGACGGTGGTGACAGCGATGATGGTGATGGTGGTGATGGTGGGGCTGGGGTGGAGGGGATACGAAGGGTAACAGCTGAGTGGGCTCGGAGTTCTCCTGAGGAGCAGTGTGTATATTTGGGAAGTAGATGGAGGTAGTGGTTGAATAACATTCTAGATGTGCTGCGTAGCACGGAATTATTAACAGAATGGTTAATTCTGTGTTACGTGTGTGTCACCTTATTAAGTTTATTTAAAAAGTGACATCAGGGCGCCTGGGTGGCTCAGTTGGTTAAGCGACTGCCTTCGGCTCAGGTCATGATCCTGGAGTCCCGGGATCGAGTCCCGCATCGGGCTCCCTGCTCAGCAGGGAGTCTGCTTCTCCCTCTGACCTTCCTCCTTCTCATGCTCTCTGTCTCTCATTCTCTCTCTCTCAAATAAATAAATAAAATCTTTAAAAAAAAAAAAAGTGACATCAAGGGGATGCCTGGGTGGCTCAGTTGGTTAAGTGTCTGCCTTTGGCTCAGGTCATGGTCCTGGAGTCCCGGGATCGGGTCCCGTATTGAGCTCCGTGCTCAGCGGGGAGCCTGCTTCTCCTTCTCCCTCTGCCGCTCCCCCTGCTTGTGCTCTCTCTCTCTCTCTCACAAATAAATACATAAAAATCTTAAAAAGTGACATCAAGAAAGCAAAAAGGCAGCGTTGGGTCAGATCAGGGAAGATCAGGGAATGTGGCTTTCAGTTGTTCAGTGACACCTTGTAAGTGTTTCTGTCTCCAAGGTGCAGTGCCAGGGGGCTGGGGATGTGCTGGGTATCAGCCCCCTGCAGCCCTCCCCCGCTCCCACCATGGAGCCTAGAGGCAGGGGAGGGTCATTAAACCAGATAATCACACACGCTACCAGGTGTAAAATTCTGAATCATTACCAGCATCCATAATCTCATTAAAAACAAGTTCTCGTTGGGACGCCTGGGTGGCTCAGTCGTTAAGCGTCTGCCTTCGGCTCAGGTCATGATCCCAGGGTCCTGGGATGGAGCCCCGCATCGGGCTCCCTGCCCAGTGGGAAGCCTGTTTCTCCCTCTCCCACACCCCCTGCTTGTGTTCCCTCTCTCGCTGTCTCTCTCTCTCTCTCTCTCTCTCTGTCAAATAAATAAATAAATCTTTAAAAAACAAACAAACAAAAGTTCTCGTTTGCTGGGCTTTATAAATACATAGAAGAGAGCTGCTTTTTCTTGCATTGATACCAAATTCAATTTACTCTGATCCTATAAATTATTGGCCTTACAGGAATGAACAGGAGGCTTAGAGGCTGGAAAGGCTGCAGGCTGGGGTGCCTGGTGGAGGGATTGTGACAGGACAGCAAGGATGGTGGTGGTTTGTATTAAGTTGCTGAAACATCAGGGCAGAGCAGGCATGCTGGTCACCAGCTCATAGTCATCGGCTGTGGCCTCCCCCTTGCCATTTTTCTTCCTCCTTTTTTTCCTGTGGGACCCCTTGTCACCAGCCACTTTTCTAGAAGCAGGTTGGGAGGGGAGGCCCGTGTCTCTGTGAGGGATGGCGGGAGGCTGGTTGAGTCTGGGAGGTGCCCTGCACACACTGGGACGGTTCCTGGGATGCCTGCCCCACTGTTGTGATGTGTGTTGTGAATGGGTCCACAGTGGCCTTGGAGGGTTCTCAAAGCTGGGAGCACGCAGGGCTGTGGGCAATCTGCTGATGGCTCCTCGCTCTGCCTCCCACCCCTGCAGGCAGAAGGTGGTGGAGGGCAGCCTCACGCACCCCTTTGCCCTGACGCTCTCTGGGGACACTCTGTACTGGACGGACTGGCAGACCCGCTCCATCCACGCCTGTAACAAGAGGACTGGAGAGAAGAGGAAGGAGATCCTCAGCGCGCTCTATTCGCCCATGGATATTCAAGTGCTCAGCTCAGAGCGGCAGCCTTACTGTAAGTGGGGGGCTGGGTAGGGGGTGGCCGGCGTCTTCCCTCAGCCAAAGCCCCCCGTGTGGGGGCACCGACCTCAGAGCAGTGGAGGAGAGGAGGTGCTGGTAGAGGGGAGGGAGATGTATGCAGAGTGCAGGGCTAGGCTGGGGGGCAACTGAGAGAGCTCTCTGCAGAGCTTGGGGAGGGGGCTGCCTCAGGTGGGGCCCCCCACCCCAGCTGTCCTCTCTTCGGAGGTGGCAAAGGGACTCCCAGGGAAGGTTGCTTTGTTTTCAGGGCCAACAGAAGTTACATAGCTATTGATGAACAATCTGCTGTAAGTTGAGGCTCTCAGCCTGGGGTCCCCATGGGGTGGTGGCTGGGGTCCTTGATGGTGAAGAGCTTGAAACACGTGGGCTCAGGGCTCCTGTGACAGGTGGGTAGCAGGGTCCTTGGGGAGCAGGGTGCTGTAGAAGATCGCAGCTTTGACCTTAACACTGGGGGCCCAACGGGGGCAACCTTGTTGGTGCCAAAGGGAAGGTGGGGCTCTCTGGAATTGTTTTCTGGTGAGAACATCATGGTCCTTAAATGCACCCACACTTGGGGCAGCCTTAGGGAGAGGAGAGGCACCACCCCCTATATCTTCTCCCGTTGACGGGGGGTGGTTCAGACTCTCATTCTGGAGTACTGCACCCCAGCCGGCCCTGGGCAGAGTGGAATGCCGCCAGCGTTCAGTTCAGTTGGTGCTGGTTGTGGGCGGGCTTGGGAGGATGAGAACGGTTGCTGTCAGCACCGAGAGTGTCCAGCCGTGGCCACCAAGCATTTGTGCAGATCCCGTGGGGGCCAAGCACACCACCGGGATTAGACAGGCCTCTGCTCCAGGATCCCCCAGTCCGTCCCGCGCGCGCGGGCAGGTCCTGAGATCCTGGCGGGGAGGGTGGCCTTCACAGAGGAGGTGTCGCCTGAGGGGCCCTGAAGACGGCATCTTGCTGTAGAAGGGTGGGGGGAGGGGCAGGGCAGGGAGGATGCCCCCACCAGGAGCGGTGCCTGGCAGGGGGGCGTGGGGTCGAGGGCCCTGTTCTGGAGCCTTCCCTCAGTCTGCCCCGTCTTCCCCAGTCCACACGCGGTGTGCGGAGGACAACGGCGGCTGCTCCCACCTGTGTCTGCTGTCCCCGAGGGAGCCTTTCTACACGTGCGCCTGCCCCACCGGCGTGCAGCTTCACGACAACGGCAAGACGTGCAAGGCAGGTGAGACGGGGGGGCGCCGGCGGGGGGCCGGCCTGGCGGGGGTGCGGGGGCGGCCACCCGCTCAGCGCCTCGTCCTGTCCGCAGCGCAGCTTTCACACGCTCTGGGCTCCACGTCCAGGGCGCTTGGGCAGCCCGGCAGCTGCGACCGGGCTCCGACCTGGGCTCCGCTGCCCGACGGGCACGGTACCGGGCTCGGGACTCGGGTTCTGGTCCGTCGGGCGAGCTTGCAGGGGGCCGCCGGCATGTCGTGCTTGTAGCCGAGATGCTCGCCGTCGCGAACTGCCACGCGAAAGCCCCGCGGACTGGAAGAACGACGTCAGTGGGGAAGGACCCCGTGAATCGGGAGGCGCCCCGCGATCCGGTGCCCGACACTGTGGCTTCGTCTCCTGCTTTTCTGCTTTTTCCGTGTTGATACAGAATTCATGAGTCGTTTTTATCCTTGCGTCCCATTTCCATGGGGTCTTCATGCCCTCATAACCCGCCCCATGGAAATTCAGGTTGCAGGCACATGCTCAGTGGGAGAAAACTTGGGGCACACGGAGTTCAGTTGCTGTCCCTCCCTGCGTGCGGGTGTTCTTCTTTACGTCAGGTGTTCACCCACCTCTTTGTTCTCCTCCCGAATTCTCCACACTTGCTGCTTTGAGGATTTCTAGTATGATGATATTTTAATGAAGTGTCACCCCCTCGTCCGGGGCACTGTCTGAGGCTCTTCCTTGCTAGGTGTCAGGTACAGAGCGTGCTTTCAGAAATGATGCGCATCTAGGATGCGGCCATCTCTGCGGATGCCCAGGGCCCAGCACGGCTGGCTGGCACTGGAGTGGGCACCAGAGTGGCCGGCGAGGGGCTAGTGAGAGACGTCAGAAGCAGCCACCCCTGGGCCATTCGCACTTGGGGGAAGGAAAGGGAGACCAGGGCTTACTTACCTGGGGACCTGGGAGCAGAGCAGAGGGAGTATTACCAGAACTTGAGCACAGGTTTATTTATTTATTTAATTTATTTATTTATTTATTATTATTTTTTAAAGATTTTATTTATTTATTTGAGAGAGAGAATGAGATAGAGAGAGCATGAGAGGGGGGAGGGTCAGAGGGAGAAGCAGACTCCCCGCCAAGCAGGGAGCCCGATGCGGGACTCGATCCCGGGACTCCAGGATCATGACCTGAGCCGAAGGCAGTCGCTTAACCAACTGAGCCACCCAGGCACCCTATTTTTTTTATTTTTAAGATTTTATTTATTAGAACGAGCACATGCTCACGAGAGAGCACAGGTGGTGGAGAGGGAAAAGCAGGCTGCCCATCGAGCAAGGAGCCCGATGTGGGCTCGTACCCAGGACTTTCCAAGCCGAAGGCAGTCGCCTAACCAACAGAGCCACCCAGGGGCCCCATGAACACTGGTCCAAAACAAAATGTGCAGGGGCCCCTGGGTGGCTCAGTCGGTGGAGCGTCCAGCTCTTGGTTTCGGCTCAGGTCATGATCTCAGGGTTGTGGGATTGAGCCCTGTGTCGGGCTCCACCCTCACCATGAAGTCTGCTTGAGATTCTCTCTCTTCCTCGGCCCTCCCCACTTGCACTCTCCCTCTCGCTCCATCTCTCTCTTAAATAAATAAATCTTTAAAAAAGCCAAAAAAACAAAAAGTTCATCCTGGCAAATCTGAAAAATATGGGGTATACTGAGTTCCACATTTCCACAAGCAATGACCACATGTCTGTTAAATGTGCTGGGTGCAGAGAGTAAAGCAGTAAATGACACTGGCCTATTCCCGCCCCCCCTTCTTAGAGCAAATGTGCTAGTGGGGGTGGGGCTGACAGGAAGCAGGCAGGCAGGCACACAAATGAATAAAACCAATTCAGATTTGGGTCAGAGTAAAGAAGGACACAACAGAGGGACTCAGATGGGTGGGGGGAGGGCTGGGATGAAAGGTCAGAGAAGGTCCTTCCCAGGAGGCACCATTCAGGCTGAGACTGGAGGATTAACAGGGAGGAAGGGCAAGGAACAGTGAGAAGAACAGCGTGTACGGTGGCCCTGAGGCAAGAGCTAGGCGGTGTCAGGACTGACTTCACAGGGGTTTGACCTGTGCAATCACTCAGGGCCCCGAGTTCAGAAGAGCCCTGTGCTTGGATTAAGGCTCTGTTGTTGCTGAATTGAAATGCTTAATAATTTTTGGTTAGGGGGCCCTGCATTTTCATTTTGCAGGGGCCCTGCAAATTATGTAGCCAGTTCTGTTTTGTGTATGAGAGAAACTGAAGGGCATCTGGAGGTCGTCTTCATATTTTGGTGGGTCTTTTTCTGCTGGTTTTCCATGTGTGTCTGTGCATTTTACTTGACATTATCGCAGGAGTATTTGCAATTGCAGGAGGTGTATTTGCTTCTAAAACATGAGTTTTAGTGCCTAAAAAGTATTTATCCAATGAACCATCTTTCCCCTGTTGGGCATTTCTGTTTTATTTGTGTTTTTGCTATTTTCGAGTCGTGCTGCCTTGAGAGAGCCAGCTTGGGGCCTGGCCCCAGGTTAGAGGGATCTGAAGCTGGTGTCTCTTGCTGCCATGGATTGGTGATCCCTGGCCGAGCTGTGGTGCTGGATGGGGAGGTGAGGTTGGCTCTGGGAGGAGCACAGGCATGGCTGAATGCCGGCGTGGTTGCCCCTCTGCCCACTTGGGGTGTCTGGAGCCGGGGTGCACGTGGACATTTGGAGAAGGAGTGAGGGGTGGACACCCCCCCCCATGGTGGATCATGCAATAGTCCTGGCCCTTTTGGGGAACTTGTGCAGGCCGCTTTTGTGAAGGGGCCCTGTGAGGCAGGAGCCCCATGCATCAGGGTTCCGAACTGGGGTGTGGGGCCTCCTAGAATCCCAGAGTCGTGGCTCAGTGCCCTGCACAGCTGGAGAAGCCTGGAGTTCCACCAAGGACTTGCCCAGGCTACCCCGGGGTACAAACGGCTGGTGGTCATCCGGGGTGGACGGCATTTGGGGTCTTGTCGCTCTATGCCTCTCTTCCTCCCTTGTGAGCTGGGGCGGTCACAGGCCACCCCCTGCCCGGGGAGGCTGGGGAAGGACACGGCGTACTGATAGGACTCAGAAGCACTGTGCAGGGCACCCGGTGCGTAGTCAGTGCAGAGTATGTGGTAACCACAGCCAGCGTTCACACTGTTGGCGTCTGTCTTCACGTCGGGCCAGAGGGAGTAGGCCAGGTCCTCAGGAGGCCTAAGTTTGCCTCCATCGTCCAAGGGTCCTCCCACCCCCCGGGGAGGGCTGATTTCTTTGGCAGGCGGAGGAACAGGGACTTTCTGGTTCCCTGCATTCTAATAGCCAGAGCCTCTGCGCTCCGGGCACCCTTGTCTGTGGTCGAGCCTCTGGAGGGCATTCTGTTCTTTCTGCAAACATCCACGGGATGGGGGTGGGGGGCAGGGGGCAGAGTAGAGGAGGTGCCGTGGGGTAAGAGGGCTTCCTGGAGGCGGCTGCACAGGGGGGCGGGGGCTGGAAGCTGTGGTGAAGAGCTGTGGGGTGGACCTGGGGGATTAGCAGCATGGCCTGTCCTGTGGGAAGCTGTCTGGCAGGGAGCTGATCCGCAGCTCCTGGCCTTCTTCAGGCAGGACGGCCAGGTTGCAGAGTCCCCTGGGACCCAGTGGTGCAGGGCCACCTTCCCTGGTCTTGTGAGAGCTGTTTCCGTCTCCCAGCTGTAAAGGGCACATTCACAAATAACTCAGTTGGAGAATGCCAAGTGTGAGGAAGAAAATCATTTTTGTTGTCTTTCGGCGCCGCCGGCTCTGGTGGGTGGGGGAATCCATCTGCACAGAGCAGCTCAGGGGACTCAGGCTGAGGCTGCGTCCTGCTTTTGCTCCAGATCCCCTGTAGGGTATGTCACAGGAGAGGGAAGCTCCCAGAAGACACAGAAGGGATGGGCTGGGGCTCTTGCTCTGCTCGAGAGTGTGACCGTTGGGTTTTGTGTTTTTGTAAGAGTGGTTCCCACTCCACGTGCTTCCCACTCATTGGCTGGTTCTGGGGGCTGCATGGGGCTTCTGTAGCTTCCTTCCCTGGAACCACTCGAAGCTGGGGTGGGAAGGGACAGAGTTTCCTCGAAGTTTTGGTTTGAGTTGAGAAGAAATCCAGGAGCTTCTCACAACATTGCAAGGGTTTGCCACCAAGGTGGCTTTCTGGAAATTTGGGGTGGAAATGTGGGGGCTATCTGTCTGTCCATATTTCTTAATCCAGAGGGATCGGGGCACGAGTGAGGAATGGATTCTCTCTTTGAGGGGCTTTCCTTCTGTTTGGGCGACGGACACAGCGAGTCAGAGACGGGGCCGTGAGCGGGGGCCGAGGGCTTGGGACTTCACAGCACGCGACAACTCCACTGGCCGACTGCGTTTTAGGGTGCAGATCTCCTGCCCTCCAGGTTTTATTCCTGACCTCAGAATATCACGTTAAAGGAAAATGTTTGATGAAGACGCCGTGGGTGTTTTCCTTTCCTCGAGTGGCCTTCTGGGCTACCCCGCGTCCACCGGTGGGTATGGTTTTGCCTGCTGGTGGGTGTAAATTACACGCCAAGTGTGGATTTTGACCGCTGACGTTGTCAGGCGGTTGTGCTCGCCGCCTGGAGATAGTAGCTGGCAACGCGAGGGTAAAACGGAGAAAGCAGACACTGAGTCCTGCTCGTTGCCCCTGCCCAGAGTGGAGCTCGGAGGTCCCAGCGTGCGGGAACCCAGTGCAGGGCCCCTCGCTGGCCGGAACTGAGCAGCCCGCGTGGACGCCGCCGGCGCTCAGGAGAGGCTTGCTGGCGGCTGGCGGGAGGATGGGATGCATGGCCAGCACAGGAGGATCTCCTCCGGGCCATGGAATCGGTGAGGTCCCGTGCCCCCAGGGGTGAATACTGAGGCCGCACACTGAGGGTCAGGAGGTCCTGGTCTAGAGGAAAGGCCTTTGGGAGGGAGAAACTGAGTGTCCCAACTTCTACTCTTCTGAAAGGGTAGGCGTCAGAGGTGACATTCCCAGTATCGATTGTGGCTTTGGTCTGTAGTTGAGAGTCTGCCAGAGACTTTTGGGGTGGTAAGGAAATTCATTGTCAGGGAGACCCAGAATTTAGAGCAGTTTCCCATCACGTGATGGCTTTGTTCTGTGATACCGGCACTCACGTCCCGGCTGTGTGATCTTGGGAAAATAACTCAGCCTCTCTGTGTTTTCAGTCACTTCACCTGTAAAAAGAGATGATAGTAGTACCTGATTCTTGGGAGGAAGGCCTCGCTGCCCAACAAGTAGGAGAGTGCTTAAATTTGAACTTGAACTTGGAGCCAGGCGGGCAGTCTGATGCCAGAAGAGCAATTCTTCCCTGAACGTTTGCAATCAGAAGTAGATGAGGCTGGGTGGTGGCGAGAGGAGGCTTGAGGGGGCGTGGGGTGGGTGGGGGAGCCCTCCTCGACACTGCCGGTGGGAAACGGGCGGAAGAGTGAGGTGTGTGTCCTGAGTGCACTGGGCACGTGGCTTGCTTTCCAGGGATGAAGGCCAGCATGGGGCTGGGCGGGATTGGGGTCCGAGGCAGGGGTCTGGATGTGTCAGAATTACTCAGGCCCTGACGTCACATCCAGGTCGCCCAGCCCTAGCAAATCAGAGTCTCTAGGACAAGGGACAGGCGTGGGAGGCAGAGGGCTGAGTCTGCACTTGACATGCGCCCAAGGCAGGCTGATGTGTTGCAGTGGGGGAACCCTCCGCACTGCTGGAAACATCTCAGGACCCGAAGCCACGGCCTCAGGCATGACTTGCGGATTCCTGGGGCTTTCACTCTGAGCGTCTGACCATTTATGCTGTGGAGTTGAATCGGAAGAAATTTTCACGATATGCATGAGTCTTATTTTTCTCTGCTTTTGAGCAAATGAAAGCCAGCCCTGTGCAGGGAGTTGGTGCCTTCCCCCAAGGAAGGGGCTTAGGTGGCAGTGATGCTCAGACCCCCGTGAATGGGGCTGTGACAGCCCAGGGCCTGCAGACTGCCCCCTGGAAGCAGAGGATGACACGGGGCGGGGTGCGGCCTTCTCACCTGTGAAAGGGGGAGAGCAGGATGACTCCGCTCTGTGCAGCTGGGGGGTCAGATGAGAGGCTGCTTCCCACAGTGCCTGTGTGGGGGCTGCACAAACAGGACAGGAGACTCGGACTCCCTTGCCTTGGATCAATACAGTGTCTTGTGTCCCGTGTGTGGGCAGGGTGACACCCACTCGCTGCAGGGTGCAGTGTCTCAGGTCCCCCAGTCCCTCCCGACGTGGCCCCGGTCAGGGTCCTGTAGGCTCTGAGACTAGGAAGGATGTCAGAGCAGGTGGCCCCCTCCTGTGCCGCAGCTCGGCGGGGGGCCGGCGAGGGGGCTTGGTGAGACCCGGGGGGCCTGAGTGACTCCTGTCTCGCGAGCCAGCGGGGGAGGATGCCTGGGCCAGGCTGTGATCCCACGCACCGTGCGTCCGCCAGCACCAGCCTCCCCCGCCCCTCCCCGGCAGCCTGGCCCAAGGAGGCGCCCAGCTGGCTTTGGTTTTCCCCATGTTTTTCCAATTATGTGGGATGGGCTAAAAACAGCAGTAGCGGGGCCTTATTTGGGAGCTCCCACCACCATCCGAGGAAGCCTGGTGCTCCCCTCACTCCAGCTCTTGCGGTGGCTCCTTGTGGAACACGCCCCTGTTGTGACATTCGTCCCCGCGCATTCCTCACCACCGGGGGCTTCTGGGCAGTGTGTGTCCCTGCTCGGGGCCCGAACGACCCGGGCAGGTGGCTCGCTGAGGCTGTGTCCGGGGCAGTGGGGGCTGGGCTGCCACCCCGTTTTGTGCCCTCCGCCATGGTGGGGCTGGCGGGCGGGCGGGCGGGCAGGCGGCGCGGGCTTCATGGTTTACGGGTCCACCTGCTGCACCTCGCCAAGAAGTAGTGTGAACAGATGTTGGCGGGGACAGGAAACAAAAGGACGAGGGGATATGGTGGGCCGAGGTGGCGGGGGCGGGGGGGGGGGGCGGACAGAGGCGTCACTGTCGGGTGTGACGGCCAGACTGACAACTGGGGCGATGTCTCGAAGCCCCTCACGTCCATCCGTCTCTCTGGGCGGATTAGCCGAGGCTCCGGGCCGAGGAATAAGGGGCGCGTTTGTTTCCAGTCTGACTGTCTTGTCACTTATCAGGGAAGTAGGTCAAAGGGAAAAAAGAAAGGAGGCCCTTGTGGCCGAGGCCTACGCCGCCCAGGCCGTGACTGGCGTTGACTCTGGTACCAGAAGGCAGCTGCTGTTCTCAGCCATGGACCATGAATTTGTAATAGCAAGAAAATCAGATTGCACAGTCCCAGGAAATGGTGTCACCAGTCCAAGCACTGACTTTTTTTGGGGGGGGCGGGAATGAAGGTATAACTTGGAGACAGTAAAACGCACAGAGTCTGAGCGTCCGCTGTGATTAGCTTTGACAGTTGGATACATCTGCCTCGCCATCACCCCCGTCCAGATACAGAACATTTCCAGCACCCGGAAAATTCCCGGGTGCCCCCTGCAGCCCCCCTCCCCACCCCACGGGGCAGCCCTGTCCTGACTTCCAACACCATGGGTTAGTTTTGCCTGTTCTAGAGCATCCCAGAAACGGAACCACACAGCATGTGCTCTTTTGTGTCTGAGCCTGAAGACTAACTTCTAAATCTAATAGAAGAGAAGAGGGGAGTGTGCCATATTCTTAGAATGAGAAAACTGTCATCCTGGGGCCGGGCGATGAGATCAGGCGGCACCTCTGGGGTGGCCCAGGTCCGCCAGCGGAGAGCGACGCTGCTGTCACTCCCCGCGCTGGCCCCGTCCCCCACCCCCAGCCTGTCTAGTGTCCCCCTTGCTGGTGGCATGCGAGTCCAGCTCCAGCCCGGCCCCAGAGCTCAGGCGACTTCCTTCGTCTGTGGAGTCAGGTTCTGGGCTTGAGGTCCGGGCCCTGGTGAGGCCCCCAGGCTGCTGGAGAAAGGCCTCACCTGCCCCAGTCCTGCCCTCTGCGTGCCCCTCGTGCCGGCTTGTCTTTAGGGATGGCTGCAGGTCCTCTGTCTTGTTTCCGTGGACTGTGCCCCGGTGTGTCTATCCTCCCCAATTCCCAGGGCGCTGGGGTGAGCTGATTGCCCACGTGTGCTGGGCTTACGCCGGGGCCTCTGACTTGTCCTCAGACCGAGGCCAGGAGGCTCTTTTTCACCCTTGGCCTCCTATTCCAACTAAAATGGATGGTTTGCTCCTTTCCCACCCACCTTTCTGCCTTTGCCTGGAGCGCCCTTCCCTGTGGCTTCTTGCTTCACGTTCCCGCAGGCCTCCATTCAGACAGCCCCGGCCCCTCTGGGAGATGTGTTATGATGTGCTCCCACGTCCACTGCACGGGAGGGATCCTGGCTTCCCGCGGGACCAGCATCAGGCCCAGGAAGAATGCTGGGAAAGTTGATTAAGCACCTTCAAGAGTCTTTGCCCTGGCAAGCGCTGAGGTTTTTTGGTCATCCTGGGGCCTGACTGCACCCTTGTCCCCTCCCTGCCACCCCTGGTTAGGGGGAGAATCAGGGCATTTGAGTTTGGCCTTAGCCCTGCACTATGTGGTTGTGACCTGATGAAATGCAGGATCTTCATGTCTCATTGACCTGGGAGTGAGTATCAAACAAGCTAACGTTTCCTAAAGCGCCTTATGAACTGTAAGGTGCTGGGGCGCCTGGCTGGCTCTGTCGGTTAAACGCCTGACTCTTGACCTCAGTTCAGATCTTGATCTCAGGGTTGTGAGCTCAAGCCCCACGTTGGGTCCCATGCTGGGCGTGGAGCCTACTTTAAAAAAAACAAAACAAAAAAGCCTGTAAGGTGCAGTGCACTTGAGTTAGGTTAAACCACATGGCCCCTCCCCACCAACCTCCTTCCTTGGTTCTGGCCTCGATGCCAGGGTGGGGTGGCCAGTAGTAGTAATAATCCTGCCCTGGGCTGCGGGCAGGCACGCTTCTGAGCGCTGTATCACTGGGGCCTCGTGGGAGCTGGTCAGAGGGGCTGGGGCCAGCCTGCTTTGGAGGTTTGGGCAGTCAGAGCTTGCTCAAGGCCCCAGAGGAAGGGATAGAGGTGGGATTTGGACCCAAGCAGCCTTTCCCGTGTTGCCGGGGCCCCGGGGAGCTTTTACGTGCCGTGGCGTTGGGGGGGAGGGTGGCGTGGCCACCACCACCTCCAGGAGCCATAGGACAGGATGTTATTGGGAGGAAGGATTGCTGTATATGGAACACCTGCAGTATGCCTGGGCTTGGGAAGGCACTGTGTGTGCTTTTTTTGTGTTTTTGTTTTTTTAAAGATTTTATTTATTTATTTGAGAGAGAACGTGAGAGAGCGAGCATGAGCAAGGGTGAGGGGGAGAATCAGACTCCCTGCTGAGCGGGGAGCCCAATGCGGGGCTCGATCCCAGAACCCTGGGATCATGACCTGAGCTGAGGCAGATGCTTGCTTAACCGACTGAGCCACCCCGGTGCCCTCTGTGTGTGTGTGTGTTTAAAGATTTTATTTATTTATTTGACAGAGACACAGAGAGAGAGAGGGAACACAAGCAGGGGGAGTGGGAGAGGGGGAAGCAGGCTTCCTGCTGAGCAGAGAGCCGGATGTTGGGCTCGATCCCAGGACCCTGGGCTGAAGGCAGACGCTTAACGACTGAGCCACTCAGGTGCCCCTGTGTGGTTTTTTTTAAAGAGCTGAGCCACGTGCCCAGAGAGGTGGGACCGGGCCTTTTCCATTATGTGAGTCCCCGACTGTATTATATCGTCCAACCCCATGTTCCTGTGTTTCAGGCAGCCGGGTCGCCCACCTTTTAATTGGTCCAACCAACTGCACTTTGTTCACAAGTCTCTATCTCTCAAGACCCTCTGGCCTGAGTCGTGAGCCTCCAGGCCGTGTCTCTGCTGCTCGTTCAAAGAGAACGTGGCCTGAGGCAGGTCCCCGGGGCATGCTCGGTGCCACCGGGAGGGGGACATGTGCTGGGGCCGTGGCCTTGGGCTCAGAGGCTCACTGACTTTGTCACGGGACCACCCAGCGTTGCTGGGGAGCCTCAGCCCCTCCTGCCTCTTACCTGTGAGGAGACAGAGGTCAAGGTGCTCACCCCCGGCCACTCAGTGAGGAAATGTGGCTGGGGGCCGCGGTTGGGTGTGGCCTTTGGGCTGTACGGCCTGTGTGGTGAGCAGCCCCTGAGGGGCAGAGGGCAGGGCAGGTGGCAGAGGACCACGTGAGGGGCTGACTCCTGGCGATAGGAGAGCAAGGGAATCGCGAGGCAGGCGCCAACCTTGCTGCCCTGGCCGCCCCAGGCCTCAAGGCAGAGGAGTGACTCCCCCATTTTACTGCTGTGCGGATGGAGGCCCGGACCCCGGGGCCAAGGTGACAGCCTCCCACACGCTTGTATGAGGGCCCGGGGTGGGTCGTGCAGACAGACAGCTGCTCGGGCCTCAGGTTTCCAGTGGAGCCAGTGGCTGGCCCGGCCACTTCTGCGGTGGTCCCTGGGCACGGTCTCCTGGGCCAGGGCGCCGGGCTGTGGTCTCAGCGCCTGTCCAACAGCTTACCCCAGGGGGCCGTGGAGAAACTTAATCAATTGCTAAAAAACAAAAGTAAGTTGGCTGCCTACCAGCTGTGAAGCTGTTTATGGCCTTAGAGATGGTAGTGTGGAGGGCGGCCTGCGCTGGGACCCAGCTCTGCCCGCACGAAGCCAGGGGTGGGGGCAGCGAGAGGGGTCGGGCCGAAGGGAGGCCAGAGGCTCTGCTTGATGAAAAGAAGCCGTACAAGGAGCCGCCCTGGGGGCGTGGTGTGAGCCTCTGGGTGGGGATCCGTCCTTTCTTGGAGATGCCTTTGGTTCAGTGGGGACAGTTGTGATGTCCACTCTGCCTGCTGGGAAGGCCAGGCCCTGATGCTGGGTGATGGGGTTGGGGGGGTGCAGGGCTTGGGGCGCTGCCTCTTTCATCTGTGTTGATTTGGTCAGTCCACATCCTGGGATGTTTGGTTTTGCTCATTGTGAAAAATCCTTTCCCGTGTTGGGGTGCAGAGGGGATTAACCATAAGGATCTTCCAGGTCTCCACGCTGGACCACCGGGCAGGGGGCTCTCCTCCTCCTGGGCTGTCTGGAGGCTGTGGATCCTTCTGCCCCATCCCTCCTGTGGTTCTTCCCTCCCACTCGGCTCAGAACCTGGAGGCCAAATAGGTCAACCCCGCATGGCTGCTCTGTTCCCACTGGTGGGACAAGTGAGAAAGCCCGGTCCCCGGAACCTAGGCCCTTCCCCCCACTGCCGGAACCACAAGGCCTCTCCGCATAAGCCGGGGCAAAGTCTTGATGTTTTCTTGTTGAAAAGTAACATTTGTGATCACCCTCGAAAGGAACACATCACCCAAAATAACAGAAAATAAAAGCCACCTGTAACGTTGCCTCTCAGAGGGGACCGCTGCTAACCTTTGGCTGTTTCTTGCTCCTCTGTCCCCTCTGCTTGCGTTCAGCTCTGGGTTTGCACGATGTCTTCATAGCGCGGCTCCGTCGCGCCCTGACCTCCTCCACTGCTCGGCGGGCATTTCCTCCCCCAGCCCTGCTCCAGAGCCCGGCGCTTTCGCGGGCCCTTCGTTTATTTGATGTTCTCGTGTTGTGGGATATTGACGTTGCCTGCAGGCCCTGTCCTGCGGGTTTGGGTTTTGCAGTGATCGCGAGGCCATGGTGATCCTGGGCAGCCAAGAACCCGCATGCATGTCTAGCAGCTGCTTCGGGCTGGGCTCGCCGAGGGGAAATTGCCGGGTCAGAGGGTCCGAGAGCCACACTGCCGTCCAGGAAGCGCATGCTGGGCACCGTCCTCTGGGAGGTGGGGGCCTGCTGCAGCCACGCTGAGCGGCCGGCACTTTCCACCTCCAGCACCTTCCTCACGTTACTCATCTCTCCTGTTTGTTGCTGGGGTCTGGGTGGTTTCCTTCTTGACTTCGATGCCGTCCAGTGAACTTAAAAAACGAACAGACTTTATCTTGTACGGCAGTTTTAGGTTTACAGGAAAATCGAGCAGAGGGTCCTGAGAGTTCTTGGGTATCCGCCCTCCCTCCTGACTCGGTTTCTGCTGTGACTAGGATGGGCCGTCTCATGTTGTGAAAGGCACACACGTGCGTGTCAGCCGAGGGGCCGCAAACCTCGCTCGGCCCCTGGGCCACAAGGCTCGAGGCCTGTTTCTGTGGCCTTGCTGCTCAGAATGGTAGGGATGTTTTTGCACGGTTGAAAAAAGAGACTCACAAGAAGAATGTTTTGTGACGTGGGAAAAGGAGAGGAAATGCGAATTTCGGTGTCCCTGCGTGACGTCTGGCTCGCATCCCCCTGCTTCTGCGCCATCTGCTGCAGCTTTCACACTGGGACGCCGAGCTGGCCGCCAGCGACAGCCGGGGTCGTGGCCCGCAGCGCCTGGCGTGCTGACGGCTGGTCCTTTACAGAAGACGTGTGCAGACCCCCGCTGGAGACCAGAAGGAAGACCGAGAATGGTCCCAAGATAGCCGCTGTGGACGTTTGCGTGTGTTTCCTGCCAGGAAAGGAAGCTTTGGTTCATCTGTGGGAGCAGATTTTGTTCCAGGGAGGCTTTTGTTTGTCTTGTGGCTGGGCTCCTGCTGCATTCACAGCATGCTGTTTGCACGAGGCTTCCTTGTAGGCGGCGGTGGGCTCAGCGCTGTCCCAGTGTCCAGAGTGCGTGGTGTCCGTGGGCCAGCTCCATTCCCGTCCATCCCGGTGGCAGCGATGGCCCGGCGTGCTCTGGAGCCCCCCCACCCCTTGGACCTGCCTCCCCTCCCACGGAACGTCTCCTCTCACCTCTGCTCCCCACCTCTTGTGGGTTGCATCGTGTCCCCCAAAAAGACATGTTGAGTCCCCGGAATGTGAATGTGACCTAACGCGGGAACAGGGTGTTTGCAAGGTGTAACCAAGTTAAGATGAGGTCAGACTGGAGTAGGGTGGGCCCTGAATCCAATGACTAGTGACCTTTATAAGAGAGAGATTGAGACACAGAGATGCAGGGGAGGAGGCTGTATGAAGACAGAGGCAGAGGTTGGAGCGGTGAAACCACAAGCCAAGGAATATCCAGGGATTGCTGGTAACCACCAGAAGCTGAGGGAGGCACGGACGTCTCCCCCAGAGCCTTCAGAGGGAGCTTGGGCCTGCCAGCCCCTGGCGTTTTTCCTTCTGGCCTCCAGAACCGTGAAGGAGTCTGTTTCCGCTGTTATGAGCCTCCCCGTTTGTGCTGATGTGTTACGGCAGCCTTTTCCTGCATCTGGCCGGGTCCGTGTGACCCACAGGACGGCACCCTGGGATGGAAGGCAGCTTGGTCCGGAGGGATGTTGGCAGGGAGGGATGGTGTTGAACTTGACATGCCCGTGACATTGGGCCATCCCTCAGGTCGGCTTTTTTGTTTGGAGAACGCCGGCTGCCAGGAAGGCTGTGCCCTGGCCTGTGGTCGGTGCCCTGCACTTGGCCCCGGGACAGGGGCGCTGCCCTTCTTTCCTGCGCGTGTGCGTGCAGCGAGGAAGGGGGAGGTCAGGAGTCCGCCCGAAGGAGGCTCCGGGGACAGCTGCCCGGCCAGCCAGGGGAAGGTTTCACTTTCCTTGGCAGCACTGTGGGGCAGGCTATTTGTTTAAACAACCCCAAAGAAAACCATTTGGCCAAACTGTTAGTTTCTAAACAATTTACTTCCCTAGTGTTTAAACAAACTCCTACCCAGGATCTGTGTCTGGTCCCAGGGAGGGGGGTGGCCTCTCCTCCTCCTGGCCCCCGCACAGTGCCCTACACCCACCCAGGTGGCCGGAGGCCAGGGCTGCCACTCAGACATTGCTGCTGACAGCCTTGGAGGTCACCTGTGAGTAGCGGCCTCTGGGAGCGAGCAGCTGGGGGTTCTGTCTCCGCAGCTGCACCCCCCTCCCCGCCACCCCCGCCGCCGGCTGGGTCCTGGACAGAGTGCTCCACCCCCTCTGTGCTTCAGGCAACAGGCTGGGCTGTGACTCTCGCCCGCATGTCCCCGTATTCTAGCAAAGCTCAAATAAAAACGTCAAAGGCTCTGCAGCCCAAGGGGTGTCAGACACTCCCCCTTGGACTCCATTATCACCTACAGATTTATCCTGGCGTTTAATTACTGCCTCAGCCACAGAGACTTAATTCTAAGGGATGCTGATGATGGGGTTCCCTGGTGGTGGGCTGTGCTGGAGGCTTTGTATTGACCTGGTTAATGGAAGGCTGGGGCCGGGCCCACTTCGCCCCTGATGGCTCTGTGCCCCTTGGGGACACTCTGCTGGTATCTGGGACATGGTCATAGCCACATGATTCTGAGGTTCTTGGAGCGGGAGGCCAGACTCCCCAGTCTCAGCTGGCCCCCTTAGCAGGCCCACCTGTAACCCCAGCTCTCCTTCCTAGTACCCATTCACTGATGGTCTTCCTCCCTAAAGGGCTCTGCCCTGTGACCCCAGGAGCACCGGGGGTGGGGGATCCTGTGTCTGTTTTGCCCACCCCCACCCCCACCCCCAGTTCCTGGCCCAGGGCCTGGTCTAAAGTAGCTGCCTGCAGAGATAACTGGTGGGGTGACCAATCCAGCTGGGCAGCCCGTCAACATTGGGCTTCCTGTGTGTACCATCTTCCGAGATCCAAGTGTTTGTGGGACCTTGTTTTTCCACTTGCTCCTGTGTGCCCTGGATCGGGGAGCTTAACCTCTCTGTGCGTCAGGTTCCTCATCAGTAAAATGGGGCATAATCATACCTCTGGGATTGGTGTGAGGATCACACTATTTTAGGTGATTGTGTCTGGAGGACCATAGCAACAGGGATGGGTGAAACAGGCTCTAAATATGTTCTGTGGGCACCTGGGTGGCTCAGTCGGTTAGGCGTCCGACTCTTGATTTTGGCTCAGGTCATGATCTCAGAGTCGTGGGATTGAGCCCCGAGTCAGGCTCCGCGCTCAGCAGTGACTCTGCTTGGAATTCTCATTCCCTCTCCCACTGCCCCTCCTCCCGCTCATGCTCTCTCTCCCTCTCTCAAATAAATAAATAAAAAGCTTGAAAAAAAATGTGTTTTGGGACAGAGCGTTGGTTTCCCTGGGGACCAGTGTTTTCTCTGGGGAGGAGGTGCTGATTGAAGTCAAGTGCGGTTTGACACACACCTTTCCGCCTTGCACAGTGAGCAGCCCCAGCCTCCGCTTGGGAGCCCGGCAGCCTCTTTGGACAGTTCTGTAGACGCCCTCTTAGACAGGGCTCTTCCTGGCCGTGCCCTGGGGGGCTTCCCACATCCCTCCATGGTGGCAGATGAAGCCAGAGCCCTTCATGGAGTCTGGTTTATGGTTCCCTTGATGTCAGAGCTAGACAGAAATTCAGACATCATCAGGTTGGGCTGATTCTTCACTATAAATGGGAAGACCAAAGCCCAGAGAGGGTTAGGGACCTGTCCAAAGTCACACGGGGAATCTGCCCTGTGTTCTCCCTGCTTGTCTTAGGATGTCGGCACCTGCTCTGGGTGTGGCTCTGGGGTCTGCAGAGAGCCAAGGCGGCATGTGCCGGAATCCCAATGAACCATTAAGTGTGGAGCCCCTGCAGAGGGGCAGAGTGTGTGTGTGTGTGTGTGTGTGGTCAGCCCATCCACTGGGGTAAGGGTGGCAGGAAAGCTTCCTAGAGGAGGAGGAGGAGGTGTGTGACCTGGGCCTTGAAGGACAGGTCAGATGTCAACAGAACATTTTGGGAATGGAACCCAGAGGAAGACAATTTGTTAAAATTCAGAATTCCCCTCCCCTCCTTCCAAGACACCAAATCAGGACCAAATCTGAATTTGGGTGTCGGAGGTTTCCAAAGTAGTCAGGCACTTGGGGTACCTTGTGAGCGCTGCCTGCCTCGGTTTCCCGGCCCTGGGCTCATAAAGCCATCGCTGGTGTGTGTGCGCCCTCTAGGGGAGGAATTGGATTATGAGCTCTGGGCCTTGGAGCAGGACTGTGAGGATCCGGGTCCCCACCCTTACTCGAAATGCTGGGCAGGGGACCCCAGGTGGACTCTGCAAGGCACTGGGCTCTGAGGGCTCTGCCATGGTGGCAAGAAGTTGGCACCGGGTGCAGGAGAGAGTCTGCTGTTTGAGAGCTGTAGCTTGACCAGGCAGCTGGCTGCAGAGGCTGGGCCTGGGGGCCTGAGTTTGATGGATGTGCCCAGCTGGTTCTGTCCCTGTCCCTGTCCTGCGTTGCTGCATAACTTGAGATGAGTCCTTCCCCATTCTGGGCCTTTCCAGTCAGACCAGGCAATTGGCCCCAAAGTTCCAGAAGCAGTCTCTGGACCTAATCTTGGTTCTGTGGGTCCTTGAGACCAGAAGGGGCCAGAATGAATGAGTGGACAAGGACCCAGCTCTGGGGGAGGGATCACATCCTGGCCCCGGCAGCCTCGAGGCGTCCAGGCCAGGGTTGGGGAGCACATGAGGCTCCATGTGCTATTTGCCTGGAAGTTCTGACAAATCGCAGCAGGGAGGGTCCAGGACAGAGTCAAGGTATTAATACTGCTGGGGTGGCAGAGGAAGACTGGGACACTTGCCCCCTAGGTGCTCACCCTTGTCAGTAAGAAAGCCAGGTGGGAAGGAGTCAGACCATGCAATGATGTGTGCGGCTAGGTGACATGAAGCTGCCTTGGGGGGTGAGCGGGGCAGAGGTAGGGCCTCAGGGAAGAAGTGGCATCTGAGCTGAGCCATGAAGGGTGAGCAAGTAGAAGTGGGGTCCAGTGGGGTTTTGAGAAGTATGTCTTTGACAATGGCAGTCTGGAGCCCAGTGCCTATGTGGGACTTGCATTTGGAACTGGTTTGTGGCTGGGAGAGGGGCTTGCAGGGGGCAAGGGGGACTGAGTGTGAAGCAGCTCTTCCACAGTGGTGGAAGTCAGGTGGCTCTGTGGCTTTCAGCTGGTTGCTTGACCTCTCTGTGCCTATGTGATCTCATCTATAAGATGATGATCCAACTAGTGCTGGCCTCAAAGAGCCCTCACCAGGGTGAGCCAGTGACTGCGTAGGAGGGTCTCAGCCAGTGTTACCTAAAGTCACCGGTTGTCTCGAGGAAGCTCTGACCCCGGGGGCTGGCCGAGCGCCTCCCTGCCATGCCCAGCACAGGCCGGGTCTGCTGTCCTGCTGCAGGCCTCTGACCCCACCGCGTGTACATCCACAGGGGCCGAGGAGGTGCTGCTGCTGGCCCGGCGGACGGACCTGCGGAGGATCTCGCTGGACACGCCGGACTTCACCGACATCGTGCTGCAAGTTGACAACATCCGTCACGCCATCGCCATCGACTACGACCCGCTGGAGGGCTACGTCTACTGGACGGACGACGAGGTGCGGGCCATCCGCAGGGCGTACCTGGACGGGTCAGGGGCACAGACGCTGGTCAACACCGAGATCAATGACCCCGACGGCATTGCGGTCGACTGGGTGGCCCGTAACCTCTATTGGACGGACACGGGCACCGACCGCATCGAGGTGACCCGTCTCAATGGTACCTCCCGCAAGATCCTGGTGTCCGAGGACCTGGACGAGCCCCGGGCCATCGTGCTGCACCCTGTGATGGGGTAAGGCTGGGGGTGGGCGGACCTCCCACCTGGTGGGGGCTGCAAGCCAGACCACCCGGAGGTGAGAGAGACTAGTGGTTCTGGAACTTTCTCCAGCATCAGAATCCCCCAGAGGAGGGCTTGTTAAAACGCGGGTGGCTGGGCCCTCTTCCCAGAGTTTCGATTCAGGAGGTCTGGGTGGGGCCTGAGAACCTGAATTTCTCACAAGCTTCCTGGTGATGCTGCTGCTGGTCCAGGGACCAGACTTTGAGAAGCTCTGACACAGGCTGTCACGTACACGTATACAGGGCCTGGAGAGCTCGGGTGAGTCATTTCTTTCCATGGGCCTCACCCTTCTCACCTGCAAAATGGAATGGTCCACCAGGGTGATTTCTAGACTGATCACGGTACATACTTACTACGTACAGGCCGGGCCTCTTCTAAACGTTACACACGGTGAATCTTTGCCTCCTCCTCTCTCCCCGGGAGGTGGGTGCAGTTGTACAGTAGAGGAAGCTGAAGCCCAGAGAGGTTAAGGGACTTGCCTAAGGTCACACAGCCAGGAGATTGGGATTGGACCCAGCAGTGTGGCTCCCAACTTTCCATTTTAGGATTCTGTGAAAACAGCTTGTCAGTCGACGTAGGAGCCTTTCTGAGAGCCTCCACAGCTCAGCGGAGGGTAGGAGCGCCCTCCCTGGGGGCTCACGACCAACAGCGGGAAACTGGGAGGAGGAAGGAGGAACAGTTGGAGCTCTTGGCAGGTGGAGCCGGGGCTGCAGGGGAAGCCTCCGGCCCTCCATGCAGGGTGTGGGCGGTGTCCTGGAGACAGCCTGGATGGGGAGCTGGGAGGACAGGAGGGAGACCTGGGAGCTGTGCCTCGTGGGGACCAGCAGAGATGCGGCAACAGTGACCGTGGTCACTGCAGGGGCTGCCATCCACGGTGCACCCCTGGGGTGTTAGGTGCTTGTCTCATTTCCCCGCGGCTGAGGCTCGGAACCTGCGGTGACCCATTCGTGGTGCCTGCTGGGAGAGCTGGGCCTCTTGGCCTGTCTGCCCGTGGAGCCTGCGCTTTGCACACGGGAGCCCTTCGGCTGCTTGGAGAAGGTTCCCCTCCACCTCGGCCTCCTCCCTGGCGCTCGGCCCCTCCAGCCCACGGGCCTCTCAGCGGGGCATCTGCCGTCTGCCCACCTGCAGGATGGGAGGGGAGGCCCACCAGCCCCCTTCAAGTCCCAGGACCCCATGTCGTGACGCCCGCACTGTGGGCACCCCCATTTCCCGTGGAGCCCCTGGTCCTGCGTGGGGGGCTTGGTGCTCACCTGTGCAGTGAGCTGGCGATGCCTGAGCACCTCCCGCTGGATGGGGAGGGCGTGGTCCTCAGCCCTGGGGGGTGCAGCAGGGACGAGACAGACAGCGTCAAGGACATGTGCTTCTTCTCCAGCCTCATGTACTGGACAGACTGGGGGGAAAACCCCAAAATCGAGTGCGCCAACCTGGATGGGCAGGAGCGGCACATCCTGGTGAACACGTCCCTCGGTTGGCCCAACGGCTTGGCCCTGGACCTGCAGGAGGGAAAGCTGTACTGGGGAGACGCCAAGACGGACAAAATTGAGGTGAGTCATCCCCACCGGTGGGCGTTGGTTCCTGGAGCTGTTTAATACAGGTTGTGCTGCCTGCCACAGTCCGGCAGGCCTGGAGCCCTGAGTTTTAGGCAGAAGCCGGGCCTGGTCGCCCTGGAGCCCATCACGTGTACCAGGCAGGCATCGGACGGATGCCTATGCTCTGTGTTTTGTTTTTTTTTTAAAGATTTTATTTATTTTTTTAGAGAGAGAACACGTGTGCGGTGCATGTGCGAGCAGGGTGGTGGCAGGAGAGTCAGAGGGAGAGGGAGAGAGAGAATCCCAAGCAGGCTCCACACTGAGCACAGAGCCCGACCTGGGGCTCGATCTCACGATGCTGAGATCATGACCTGAGCCAAAATCAAGTCAGACGCTTAAGCGACTGAGCCACCCAGGCGCCCTTGTGCTATGCTATTTGGACAAAGAGGATCCTTGAAAAAATAGTTTATTATGATACATTTCTGGGCCCTTAAGGAGATGTGTGGCCGAGTAAATGCCGTCATAGGATATATCGTGGTTGTGTAAGATGCTGTCATGGGGAAGCTGGGCGAAGGGCACACGGGAGCTCCTTGAGTGACTTCTTGTGTGTCTTAAACTATTTCAAAATACAAAATCTTTGTTTTTAAATTTATTTGAGAGAGAGGGGAAGAGAGAGCATGCGCAGGGGTGGGGGATGGGGTGGAGGGAGGGGGAGGGGAGAGAGAGAATCCCAAGCAGACTTCCTGCTGAGCACAGAGGCTGATGCGGGGCTTGATCTCATGACCCTGAGATCATGACCTGAGCCAAAATCAAGAGTCGGCCGCTTAATCAACCGAGCCACCCAGGCGTCCCTCAGAATACAAAATCTTAATGAAAAATCCCATGCTAAAGGGAGTTTCTCTGGAGCCTCTGAGCCTGAAGCCAAGACCCTTGTTTCCAGCGGGGTCTGCTGAGGAGGCTTCGTCTCCATGGACCCCACCCACCCCTGGGAGCGGGCTGGGGAGCTGGGGATGTGTGTGTCTAGCTGACACTGCTGGACACGGAACGGGCATGGCTCCAGGTACTCCCACAGCAGGGTGCTGGGGTCGTCGACTGTGGTAAAACACACATGATCTACAATGGCCATTTTTACAATTAAAGTGTGCCTTTCAGCGGCCCCTCATACATTCACAGTGCTGAACCACAGCAACCATCACCACTACCTAGTTCCAGAATATTTTCATCACCCAGGACCCCCTGCCCATTAAGCAGCCAGTCCCGGTCTCCCCTCCCAGCTCCCGGCACCTGCGGATCTCCTGTCTGTCCCTGTGGGGTTGGCTGTTCCGGGACATTCCACGTGACTGCAGTCATGTGGTACGCGGCCTTTCATGCCTGGCTGCTTCGCTCAGCATGATGTTTTCGGGATTCATCCACACGGTGGCACCTGTCTGTTTCATTTTTATGGCAGAGTAACATTGGTTGTATGGATGGACCACACATCATCCACCCGTCTGTTGATGGACATTCGGGTTGTTTCCCCCTTTTGGCTGCTGAGCAACTCTGTGAAGGGCACCGTGTGCAAGTTTGTTTGGGCGCCTGTTGTTCATTCTCTTGGGTACATACCAAGGAGCGGAATTGCTGGGTCATGTAGGAATTTTATGTGTGATTTACTGAGGAACCGTCAGACTGGTCCACGGCCTGCGCTGTTCCGCACGCTCTCGCAAGAGCGTACGTGTGTTCTGCTCTCAGCACAGCCTCAGCCACTGTAGCGTTCTGTGTCCTTTATCATGATTGTAGCCATCCTGGTGGGTGTGCTGTGGTGTCTCCTGGGTTTGATTTGCATTTTCCTGATGATGGGTGATGCTAAGCACCTTTCGTGTGTTTGTCCCACAAGAGTATTTGGAGGTATGTGGCATGGTCCCCATGTGTGGATGAGAAACTGAGGTCCAGGGGGACGGTACCTTGCTCAAGGTCGTGTGGCAAGTGGGTGGTTTTTTGGTTTTCCACCTTTAGAATCAATTCACAGACAAAGCCCTAAGACAGTGTCAGGCTTCCCGACAGAATCTAAATGTTATCCTCTGTGGTAATCGCTAAGTAGAAGGGACAGAAGTTAGGAGGTGGGAGGCTGGGGAGAGGTAGGAGCACAGTTTTAAGGGTAACCAATGGAGGGACTGAAGACAGTCTGTCACGGTAGTGTGAGGGTGAGGGAGGGCCCGGAGTAAGGGAACGCGCACCACAAACCAGGAATGTGCACCGCAAGCATGTAACCTGTTTGGAGCTAATCACCAGAAAGTGTGAAGAGAGGGGCTACAGAATTAGAAGGATTTGGGAATCTTTGATCAAGCAGACTTGGGAAATGTAGGCACGTAGGTGTTCTCCAACTTCATGATCGAGGGTCCCTTTCTTTCTCCACCATGGCTCTGGTGGCACACACTTTGGGAATGCCGACTCCCATCAGAGACTGTCGCAGCCGCCTCCCACACATCGGGGGCTGACTCTGGCTGTGGGTTTTGTGCCGGACACCCCCTCCGCCCCTGCTCCGGGGTGGGGGCTGCTGACGTGCATAGGTGTGGAGACCATCCTCCGTATAAACTCAGCATGTCTTCTCCCCCCGGTGGGAGACGCCCCAGGCGAGTCATAGGTGCCTTCGAGTCGTGCTGGTGTCTCAGGCTCTCGCATTCTTTTCAGTGGGGAATACCCCAGACACAGGGGTGAACATCTTGGAGGTGGTCCGAGTGTGCTAGGGGCCTTGCCTCCACGTTCCTGCTGTGGCCTCTTGACCCTCGCTCGGGGGTCCCGGGTTTGCCGCCAAGCACCTGGTGAGGGCCGGCTATGTTCCAGGTGCCCGGGGCCACCTTGGTACATCTGCCCAACAGCTGTTCCTCTGGTACACCCCTCAGGACCAAGCTTTGGATTGGGCCACCAGCTTAGTGCAGAAGCCCCTGCTGGAGGTCACAGAGGATTCTGAGGGCTTCTGGGGGAACTGCTGAGGGCCAGGGGCTGTGTTTACTTTCCGGTTTCCAGGTGGGAGGGATGGTCAGGGGAGGTATAAACCAGGCTAGGGAAGCAACAGGACATGCTTCTAGCAGTGGTAATGTTTCCCAGAAATTATGCCCGGTGACAACGGAACGGCCAGGCCAGATGCTAAGGAGCCCGAGCGCTGGCCTCGGGCCTGCCTCACGCAGTTGCCTTTGACGGGGAGAACGGATTCCGTGCGGCCTGGTTGTGCGCATGGCCTGGCTCTGAACGCAGAGGGAAGGCGCTGGAAGAAAGGAACTTTAGACGGTGATAAACTGGCTGCCCCTTTGAAGAGGTAATCGGGCTCCTGTGTTCCACCCACCAGGCCCCTGAGAAGGACTTTATAGGGCAGCTGCGGCTAATCCCTTGATGAACTGGGAGGAGAACAAAGGTCTGGAAAGGCTGGACTGATGAAACAGGGATTCATCTGGATGGCATTAGCGACACGTAGATGCGACTTACGGACCAGACTGAGTCGCGGGCAAGTCTGGGCTGCCCTACAGGTGGGCCTCCTGCTGGCCTTGTCTGTGACAGCTGTCCTGGACATCAGGCTCGGACCAGCCCCTGGGGCAGCCCCTCAGCTGGCCAGCTAGCTGCTGTCGTGACAGCTGGGGGTCGCGGGGTGGCTCGCGGTGGGGGTGGGCTCAGGCTGGTCCTTCCAGGCTCACTCTGGGAGGCGCCCCCGACTGCCCCAACACCCGCAGGCTAGAGCCCCGTGGGATGGGTGGGGGCTGAAGTCCATGGACACAGCCCCCAGTTCCCCTCTGTGTCCCCATAGCTGCCTCTGCTGCATTTTCTACCCTCCTGGGCAAGGAATTGCCTGGGACGCCTCCTTACCTGTCTTCCTGGGTCTAGAGCCCTTGGGTTGGAGGCTCCTGCCCCATCAGTACCCTTAGTTCTTGTATCCAGCCCTTCCCATGACCCCAGCTGCGCCCTCAGGACCAGGCCTCCAGCATTCCTACGGCCCACCATTTGCTTGTGCATTTTTCTCCCTCCCTCTCCCTCCCTGCCCTGCTGGGCTCCCCACCCTGAGAGCACCTCCCCTCCTCCTCTGACCTGCTGCGGGTCTTAGGTCTCATGTCACAAGGGTCAGCCAGATTCATAAAAGCAACTAGGACTCCCTTCTCCCTCAGCTGTCTCTAACCAGTGGCTGCCGGGGCCCTGCACTTCTCTCTCTGCTCTGGGCAGACGCCAGGCCCTTTCTGCCTCTGTCCCTGCTGCTTGGCAGACACCAGGCTCGTGACAGCCCAGCATGGGCACCCCCCCCCCCCCCCGGCAGCTCCTTCCGTCCCGAGTACCCTCCAAGCCCACGTGCCCAGCTGCCCCCGGCTCCCCCCTCGGAAGCCCAGAGTTACCTCCTGCCACATGCCATGGTCTCATGCATGCGGACGACTCGCCTTTTGCAAAGTGCTGACATCCCCTTTCCCACCTGATGTCGCCTCTCCCGCTGGAAGCCGCAACCCCTTCGAAACCAGTCGGTGCTCGTGCTCTGGCTCAGCTGCCGGGTCATCGGCGTCATTATCGTCCCCACCTCACTTGTTTGTGCGTGGGCCTTGTCTCCCCAAGCAGACGGGAGCTCTTTCCGGTCCGGCTTGCGTCGGGGTCTCCGTGCTGACGGTGGGTGGGGACTCAGGACACACCGGGTCTGTATTGAGGTGTCCGCTCCCACGCCCCTCCACTGTTCCCTCCCACACTCCCTCTGTGGCTCTCACTTGGCCCTTTCCCACAGTTGCTCAGCGGGTCCCTGAACAGAGCCCTCACGTCCCCCCAGCCCCCTCCATACCCCTCGGTGAGCACCTGTTCATTCCACGGCATCCATGGACACTGCCTCGTGCTGGAAGAGCAGCGAGGGGCAGACCGTGCCCTGATGGGGCGGGTGTTCTAGAGGGGAGATAGACATGGGGGGTAACAGGATAGGTGCAGCGCGTCGGAGGTGGTCGGTGCTCTAGAGGGCCACTGAGGAGAGGGGATGGGGCGCGGGGGTGGGGTGACATCCTGGCTCCCCGGACGGCGCATCGGCTGCTTTTCTAACCGTGTCTGTTCAGAAGCCCCTGCCTTCGCTGACTTATTTGTGCAGCTTCTGTTGCTTTCTGTTCTGGTGCCCTTAGCAGCGCTGACGGGCAAAGCACTTAAATAGTCGGGCACACGCTCCGGACGCGTGTCCGTGGAGGGTGGCTTTAGCCATTACTGAATCGAAGCAGGGACTGGTCTTGCCCCTTTGGAGGCTTGAGTTGCCTTTGTGAAGCTTCGTCCTTGGCTGTTTCCCTCAGCTGCTTGGACTTGAGGATGGAACAAACAGAGGTCTTGCAGGCCAACCCAGGCGCTTCAGCCCGTCTCTGCCACAGGAGGTGTCACCTGCGTGTGGCTCGCCCTGGACTTGCTGCTTCGGATCATCTGGGCTCTCTGAGGCCCCCTGTTCTCCCATCCCGGCCAGGACGGTGATACCTGCCATCCCGGGTCAGCTCTCCACGCACCCAGTGGGGCAGGCTGGCGGGCAGGCTGAGGATAAGTCCCAGAGGTCACACCTATATCTGTCTCCCTGCTCCTGACACGTACTGGGTCGGTGGAGGGGACTTCCGGTCCAACCAGAATAAATACTCAGCACAAGAGAGCTGGTTGCAAGGCCTGGTGGCCGTGTGTCCCTCGGGGAAGAAGTTAGAGCATGGGGCTTCTGGGCAGCTGAGCCATGAGTATGTGCACGCAAGTGTGTGTTTAAGATCTTTTTTTATTACCTGGAACGAAATAACCAGGGCAGTTTTAATTTGGGGGGTTATGTCTGACTGTGATAATTATTCCATCAGAAAACAGAAGTCTTTTCCCTTGAAACGTGTGCTTTCAAAGGGTTGGTCTTGGGCTCCTATCTCTCGTCATGGTGACTTTCTGGGGCCCACCATTTTGTGGGTCCTCCCCGCAGACCCCCATGGGTGCTGCCCCTCAGAGCGCAGCTGGGATCTGCGCGTGTCTGCTCCGCTTGTCCCCCCTCTCTGCTGCCCCCTCCCCTATCCCAGACCCGGGCACGGAGCGCAGAGTTGGCCCAGCGCAGGAGGACGGAAGCCAAAGGTCAGAGAGAGCAAGGCTGGCCCCAGGCACCTTTGGCATCTGGCATGATCATTTTTGACAACTCCTCGGAGAGACGTCCAGTTTCCTTTCCTGAAAATCAAGGGTGCAGGCGCTCAATTCTAGAGCAGGGGTGAGAATCTACAGCCCGTGGGCCTGATTGCCTGTTTGTACCACTTCCAAACAGAGACTGGTTTTTACACTTTTAAATGATAGCGGAAAAAAAATTGAAAGAAAAATAATATTCCATGACGTGTGAAAATGACACCAAATTCAAATTTCAGCGTCTACAAAGTTATTTTTGTTCCTTGCACAAACGATGTTCTGTAGGCGCACAGCCTCGCTCACTCACTCACGCTCTCTGTGGTTGCTCTTGCATTACCAAGACCATATGGCCGCAAAGCTGGAAATGTTTATGATCCTCTGCAGGAAAAGTTTGCCAGCCCCTGACCTGGAAAATCTGTCTCCCATACTCTCCCCTGACTCCCAACATTCTTGGGTTGCAAATTCGATTCCATTATTCCTGAATCCTGTTTGGACGCATTACCCTCGCAGGAGTCCGGTGGACCCGTGCCCTGTGTCTCGTCTCCTTACCCTCGGCTCCTCTCTAGGAAAGCTGGGATGTTGAAATGTGTGTTGCTCCCTGTAGACAGGCCCCACGGGTGCTCCAGGCCTGGGGAAAGGCCCGGTCCAGTAGTTACTTTTATGGATGGGCTGGATTTGCTCACTGTGTGCAGAAAGCTGCCACAGAAAACCACTTTGGGCTCATGTATTTTTCTCAAGTGTTAGAGTCTTGATGGAGAGCCTGCGAGGTGCTTCTTGGGTTCTCTGATTAGTGTGGGAGGTGATCGGGGTGAGGGAGCGGCTTCTGGAGGGGGATGGGATCCTGCGTTCGAGGTCGGGGCGGGAGGGGGCAGAGGCGGAGAGAGAGAGAGAGAGAGAGGAAGGGCTGCCAGCCTTGTTGGCCCCATGTCCTCCGTGGGCTCGTTTTCATTGTTCTTGAGCCAGGAAAAAGGTACTTCCTTGCCTCAGTTCAATAGAATGTGTATTTATTTATGTCTGGAGTTCAGTTATTAAAGAAAACTGAGAAAATATGGAAATACCTAAGGAAGAGGAAAATCTCTTACAGAGGCGGTATTGACATGTTGGTGCATTGAAGCTGAGTCTTTTTTTCTAGATGTGGATGATTTTCTTTGTAGTTTCAATGTAGTGCGTGTGCGGACCCTGGTGCGGCCCCCGTTATCCCGAGCTGAGGAGGGAGCAAGGGTCCCCAGGGCCTCGCTTGAGCCCTGCCCCTGACGGGATGTGTTCCTGGAGATGCTCTTTCTCCTCTCCCAACCTCACCTCCTGGGCCATGAGCCCAGGATGAGACCCCTCCCAGGGGCAAGTTTTGTGCAGAGCGTTCTCTGAGGGCCGGCGCCCAAACCGTTTGGAAGAGTTAGTCCATTACCTGCCATTTACTGCTAACCAGCGGGGCCAGGAGTGGTGCCCAGGGATGAGGACAGAAATCGGTGCAACCCGAGCTCCTTCCTCCAGGTGAGGTTGGCAGCTCCCCAGCTCTCGGTACAAGGGCACCCCCCAACCCCACGTTCTCACCTGGGCAGCGCGTTGGAACGCCCCACGGGGAGCTGCTTCCAGGATCCATACCTGGGCCGCAGCCTCCCACTTCTGCCTGAATTGCCTCAGATTGGGGGTCCCGGCGTTGTTCTGTCTTTGGTTAAGTTGCCTGGATGACGTCAGCTGCTCCCCTCAGTTACAGGTGGAGAAATAGGTCCACGGGGTGCAGGGGCTCCTCCCGGCGACCTCGCTGTTTTGTCCTGTGCTGTCCGACAGCAGACGACCCAAGTCTCTTCTGTTCCGCCTGAATTCGATCTGTCTTCCGTTCTCACCGCCTGCAAAACAGAGGGTTTGTCGCTTTTCTGCGGAGCTGGAAGTGTCATCTGGCTGCAGGAGGTCTGTTGGGACTTGTCATGTCTCTTTCATCCTGGCCTGAGAGCCGGAGAATCTTGATGTTGTGTTTTATCGAGTCTGCCTTTCGACAGAAGCTGCTACAGGATCATCTGTCATCGGAATCGTGGGCGTTTTTATGTCTGACAGCAATTTTCTCCTTTGTGGCTTTTGTGGTTAATGCTTTTAATCAGCACCGATTCTTCAAGAAAAAGCTAGCTTTTGTATCTCAGAGTAAATGGCCTCGTGGGGGGGCGGGGGCGGAAGATGTCTGAGAGTTACGGGCTCAGACTTAGGGCCAGCAGTGCCCTCAGAGTTCATCGGGGCCCGACCAAGCAAGGCATCAGTCCAGAGACCGGTGCGACGTCTTGCCCAGGGCCCACGGCGTCTTAGTAATCCAGCCTCTGGAAACTCAAGTCTGCGTCAGGCGTGTGAGTTGACGCCTGCTGGTGCTGTGTGCTGGCAGATGTTGCTATCAGAGCCCGCCCCTGGTCTGAGACGCACACCTCGGTGCTGCAGGCAGATCAGCCACAGGAAGGGAGAGGACAGCCGTCCGCCTCGCCTGGCCCTTTCAGCACAGTGTCCGCACCCAGGTACGGGGGGCTGCGGGGAGAGCCCTGAGCCAGCCCCACCACTGAAAAGGTCATTCGTCCAGCTCTGCCAGGGAGCCACGGCACCTGGCTTCGTATCACGGCCTCGCGGGGTGCAGACAGAGCTGAGCATCCCAGGCGTTGACCTTGGCTCATTTCCAGCAGCTCAGGCCCGAGGCCGGTTCATACCTGTGTCTGCCATCCTGCAGGTGATCAACGTCGACGGGACAAAGAGGCGGACGCTCCTGGAGGACAAGCTCCCACACATTTTCGGGTTCACGCTGCTGGGGGACTTCATCTACTGGACCGACTGGCAACGGCGCAGCATCGAGCGCGTGCACAAGGTCAAGGCCAGCCGGGACGTCATCATCGACCAGCTGCCCGACCTGATGGGGCTCAAGGCCGTGAACGTGGCCAAGGTTGTCGGTGAGTCTGTTCAGCCTCCAGCCGCCGGCAGGCCAAGCCTGCTGGCGCCAGGAAGAAGCAGGGGGCTCGTGGCTGCCCTTCAGTCCCCGGGCGCGCACACTGGGGAGGGGCCGGACAGGATATGGTGAGATCTGGTGAAGGACAGGTGGGACACTGTGCTGAAAGGGCCAGGCGAGGCAGACGGCTGTCCTCTCCCTTCCTGTGGCTGATCTGCCTGCAGTACCGAGGTGTGGGTCTCAGACCAGGGGCGGGCTCTGATACCAGGCTCTGGCTAAGCGCCTCAGCACCCAGAGCAACCCCATACACTGATGACCGTATTGCCCCATTTGCACTGGGAGGAAGGAAGGACGCACGGCCGCGTTGCTGATGTGGCTGAGCTTGGGACTCACTCCAGGTCTGCCCCCACCTCCTCACTGGGGTGGGCTGTGATCGTTGTCCAGCGTGGCCGGGCTGGACCTTCAAATACATACTTTTTTTTTTTAAGATTTTATTTATTTGTTTGAGAGAGAGACAGCATGAGGGGAGGGAGGGGCAGAGGACGAGGGAGAAGGACAGGCATATCCCCTGCCGAGCACAGAGCCTGATGTGGGGCTTGATCCCAAGACCCCGAGCTGAAGTCAGATCCTTAACTGACTGAGCCACCCAGGCGCCCCAAGCACACACCTTTTATCTGAAAGCCAGGATCTGCAAAAAGCTCACTTAACATGATTTGTCTCTTTATGAAAAGGATTCCAAATGCGGGTCGTTAGGCTACACGGGAGAGAGTAGCGTCCAGGTGTGGTGGGGGCGGGGCTGTGGGCTCCATGTGGGCTGGGGCTCTGTTCCCAGTGGGGGCCTCTGCACCTACTACAGCACCTCACATCGGAGGTGCTCGACAGAACTTTGCTGGATGAATGAATGAATGGATGAATGGGCAGAGAGGATCCAGTGCTTGCCCTCAGGTAGCTCCCGGTCTCTCCGTCTAGTGGCTGAGACACTCCTCCGCGCTACGCCAGGCAGTGGCTAAACCTGGGGTGATGCTAGGGATGCCTGGCTTTAACACACGCGGGAGGTCACTTGAGCTTGGAATTTAGGGGGCAGGTGGGGGCCAGTTTGGCCAGGCAGAGGGGCAGCTGTGCAAAGGCCTGGAGGTGAGGCCATGGGGCGGGGGGGCCTGAGAGCAACTGGGCCTTCTGTGTCCCCGGGATGGGTCTTACCGCCCAGCCACCTGGGTTCCTGACGAAGAGGGATGGGACCGATAAGCTTCGTTTCCCAGTCGCCTTTTAGAACACGCTGAATGTCTACTGTGGATGGTGAGGCCCGTCTGTGAGTGATGGTTTAAGAAAACAAAAAACCCAACAGTTCCTAAAAAAGATGTGTCTGTCAGGTGTGCTTTCAGGTTGAGAAATTGGGTTCATCTCTCTCATCTCAGGACTTCCTGAGAGAGCTGGGGAACAGGGTTCTTTTTTTAGCTGAAATACTTAACACTACATTAAAGTCACTTTTAACAGCGCCTCGGGAGGTAAGGGAGATTAACAGGCTGGCCACCAATAAATGAGCACCCTGAGTACTCTGCTTTAATGCAGAAGAGACCCCCTTGGCGGTCCTGGGCGAGTCTGGGTTTGCGAGGCGTTGGATCCTGGGAGGTGCCACCGGGCGGTCGGTCCCGTCAGCAGGCCTGGAGTCCGGGCCCGGGGTGTGTGTGTGAGACTTGTCCCATCACGGCCCATTCATACAGCCGTGCCACTTCCTGCCTTTGTCACCTTCGCCAGCCTCCCTGAGCTTCACTTTCTGCGACTGGCGAACAGCGGTGGGGACGGCTCCCGCCCCCAGGCTGCTGGGCGGACGGACTGAGTTTCTAGGCACTGGGTCACCCCGGGCGCAGAGCCAGCCATGTTGCCGTTGTTGCCGTCCCTTCCTCGCAGCTGGGGAGGACCTCGGTTTCCGTCCTCCCCACCTGGCGTCCCCGTGTGCTGTGTGGCTGGGGCAGAGCCCCGTGGGACGGTGGAGCCACGCCCACCTGCCCCTGCTGGGCTGCCAGGGTTAGAGCTGCCGTGCTTGCTTCCAGGGACCAACCCGTGTGCGGACAGGAATGGGGGGTGCAGCCACCTGTGCTTCTTCACGCCTCACGCGACCAAGTGCGGCTGCCCCATCGGCCTGGAGCTGCTGAGCGACATGAAGACCTGCATCGTCCCCGAGGCCTTCCTGGTGTTCACCAGCAGGGCCGCCATCCACAGGATCTCCCTGGAGACCAACAACAATGACGTGGCCATCCCGCTGACGGGCGTCAAGGAGGCCTCCGCGCTGGACTTCGATGTGTCCAACAATCACATCTACTGGACGGACGTCAGCCTGAAGGTACGGTCTGCGGGGTGTCCCACGCCCGCAGCTTCGCTGTGGACGCCTCGCCTGTCACGGCGCCACCTCGAAGGCTTTTCTAGTCTATTAAGACTTAGAAGAGCTGTAATATTCAGGGGCGCCCAGGGGGCTCAGTCAGTCAGGCGTCCGACTCAGTCTCAGCTCAGCTCATGATCTCAGGGTCATGAGTTCAAGCCCCGCATTGAACTAAAAAAAAAAAAAAGGAGCCGTAATATTTATGGTAACGTGATCTATGACAATAAAGTATGAGTGACTATTTTAATAAATTATCATGAATGATTATAACCAGCACATCCACCAGACACACGGGTGGGCTTTGTGGGTCTGGGAAGCGTTTTGTTGTAAAATTGACACCGTCTTTGGATTCGCTCCCTCAGCAGTGGCCACCTGCTTAGCAAATGCTGCCTTTGCGCACGATGTGAATATGCAGGAGTACGCAGAAGGGCCTTTTCTTCTCGTAAAGCAGGATTTGGCAAACTGGCTCACAGGCTGGCCTCCTGGTTGTGTAAATGAAGTTTTATTGGAACACGGCGATGCCCATTTGTCTCTGGGTTGTCTGCGCCTGCGCTGCTCGATTGTGTAGTGACATCAGATCTGTGTGGCCCTTGGAGCCTAAATATTTACCATCCGCCCCTGTAGGGGAAAGTTTGCTTGCCCCTGGTCTGAAGTACCTGACGACCGAAGTAGCGTACTCATTTATCTTGTATTCTGCTGATGGTGTTACACATCTCTTGGAGATTTTTCTGATTCGAAGTCATGGGAGCTCACTGGCGAAAGAGGGCAGGAGACAGAAAAGTATAAAGAAGAAAATAAAAATAAAATAAAAATGAAAATCACTTCTATCCCCCCCCACCAGCTGACGTTTCAGGGCAGTTCCCCATGCCCCAGTGTTGCTCATGGTCCCTATCACGTGCTGTAGAGGGTTCTGTATCCTGGTTTTTTTACTTGACATTATGAGAGGTAATTGATTATGCTGTTAGGAACTCTTTCACACAGTTCTTTAGGTGAGTCAAGTAGTCCACTGCACAGATACTCCGTATTTTATGTAACCGTTCGCTTCTTTTTTTTTTTTTTTTTAAAGATTTTATTTATTTATTTGAGAGAGAGAGAATGAGATACAGAGAGCATGAGAGGGAGGAGGGTCAGAGGGAGAAGCAGACTCCCGGCCGAGCAGGGAGCCCGATGCGGGACTCGATCCCGGGACTCCGGGATCATGACCTGAGCCGAAGGCAGTCGCTTAACCAACTGAGCCACCCAGGCGCCCCGGTTCGCTTCTTTTAAATGTTCTAGTGGCTTCCCGTTTCCCCGCTGTAAACGATACCGTGGTCGTGAGCGCTTCTGTGTCGTTTCCATAGCTCCTCACCTTTTGCATTTTTATTAGTCCCTAATAAAACTTCATGACAAAGATTACTGAATGAAAGGACCGATCTGTATGTGATATGCATATAGAAATATAAAAACTTAAATATTATCAAATCTTTTTTTTCCCTAAAAACGTATTTTGCTACATTTCAAGCATTTATTGAAAAACCTTTGTACGTGGGCGATTGGGCACCAGATGTGGTCAGTAGTTGCTCCGGGTGGCCAAGCATCTATCTCATGGTTAGAGGTCTGCAGAAAGGCTGGTTCCTAACCGTGGCCCTTGCCTCCTCCCCATTCCCAGACCATCAGCCGAGCCTTCATGAACGGGAGCTCCGTGGAGCACGTGATCGAGTTTGGCCTCGACTACCCGGAAGGCATGGCCGTCGACTGGGTGGGCAAGAACCTCTATTGGGCAGACACTGGTACCAATAGGATCGAAGTGGCCCGGTTGGATGGACAGTTCCGGCAGGTCCTCGTGTGGAGGGACCTGGACAACCCAAGGTCACTGGCCCTGGACCCCACCAAAGGGTAAGAGCCGTTTTTGTTCGTCTCATGTGTCCCCGCCCCCCTCCCACTTCCGTACATCAGCCCGTGTGTGACGACTGTAGGCCGAGGGGGGTGGCTGTCCAGCTGGCCTTCTCATTAGAGCAGTCCTGACCGCCACTAGCTTTGAGGTGGCCGGGGTGGGCAGGACCCTGGAGGTATCTAGTTTATTTCACAGAGGGGAAACTGAGGCCCAGAGCAGAAGGAAGGAAGGGTGGCCGCTCTATTGGATGCTGCACTGGGCACTTTGACCCGAGCTCAGTGCAGCATCCGGGGAGCCTCCATGGGACGAGTGTCTCTGTCCCTGATGTTGCAGATGTGGAAACTGAGCCTCAGAGAAGCTGAGTGACTTACTGAGGGACAGGTAAGCAGGGAGAGCAGAGCTGGGCTCCTTCCCTTGCCCCATGTTGCTGGCTTTTAGGGCCTTGGAGTCCAGCGCGCTCAGAAAGGGCTCCTTGCAGGCTTCCCAGGCAGGGTTCCACCTGCCTCGCAAGGCACCTGCTTTTACCTGTCAGGAGCCTGGGGGCCCTGCCCTGGGCACGGGGGCCAGAGGGACCAGGGTTGAGTCTCCCTCTGCACCAGAGTTTTCTGTGGTGCGGACCCAGTACTTGCCCCCAGTGCATCAGTGATGTGTACGGCGTACCCCGAACGCTGCCTGTCGCACACTGTTAGAGAAGGAAAGATTGCGGGACGGCAGAGCAGAAAGGCCCGGTTTTAGCCGAAGGGCAAGGAAGACGCACACGGTTCTGGCACAGGGGTTCCTTCTGTGGAGCTGCTGAAGAAGAAGGGAGGAGGACCCTTTGGAAGCAGGAAAGCCAAGTTTGGATCCTGGCCCCGTAGTGCCTGCTGGCCTCAGATTCTTGTCTTCTGCCCCTTTTGAGTAAGGGGACCGTGTGTCCTGATTCGCCCACATTCATCCTGACTTCCCCTGTCACCCTGGCGTCCCGTCCAGCTTAATTAGCATTCGTCTCTGACAAAAGTATCCCACCTGGAGTTCTATTACGAGGTCACCCCCTCTGTGCCACCGGTCTGGGTCTGTAAACGGATGTGTTTGCCCTCACCCTGCAGGTGAACTGCTGTGGGAATTCAGGAGGCAGCACGGTGACAGCACCTGGAGGGATGTTAGGGTTGTGGGGGGCTCCCAGGGTGGAACGGGCCACGCCGAGGAGATGGTGGTGGTCGTGTCCCCCTGCCCTGCAGTGAGGGCGGACGCACCTGAGCCCGCTCTGCCCTCCCTGTGTCTTCCAGCTACATCTACTGGACCGAGTGGGGTGGGAAACCCAGGATCGTGCGGGCCTTCATGGACGGGACCAACTGCATGACGCTGGTGGACAAGGTGGGTCGGGCCAACGACCTCACCATTGACTACGCTGACCAGCGTCTCTACTGGACCGACCTGGACACCAACATGATCGAGTCGTCCGACATGCTGGGTGAGGGCCAGGCAGGGTCCTGCTGGGCGGGGGCATCCCTGGGCTGGGGCGCCGGCTACCTCCCGGCCCCTACTGCACCGTTCCCGCTGGCCGGCGAGCCCTTAAGCCCCACAGGAGGTATGGACGCAGCCCTGGCTGCTCATCCAGCTGTGTCTTCTTCTGGGGGTTGTCCCTTTCCACCCCAGTGCATTGCTGTAGGCATGTCGACAGAGGCCCTGGGGACAGTTGTTTGCTGCACAGCTACTAAGAGCCGGGGCTAGGCCCTGTGCCGGGACTCTAACATGGTGTAGATTTTCATTGATGGGGAAACTGAGGCCCAGGGTGGTCACAGGATTTCCCTAAGGTTGCAGAGCGCTGCCCAGATTCCAGGGCTAACACACTTCATCTCCATCTGACCCCAGGCACCTACTGTGTGCTGGGCATTATTCTCGGATCCACTGATAGGCCACACCAACATCCTGGGACTAGGTAAAAAAAAAAAAAGAAAAGAAAAGAAAAGAAAAATACCTCGTTCCAAGTCACCCACCAGTGGGGGCAGGACATGCAAATCTAGACTCTGTACTGCTGGAAGGGAGTGGTTATGTTAGCTCTCAGGGGTAACCGGGTGATAGGCTGCCCCAGGCGATGGAGAGAATTTGATTTTCTGATCACCGCTGTTGTCCCGCTGTGATGGGTGTGGTTGTGCCCATTTTACAGGTAAGAAAACAGAGGCATAGGCCGGCTGAATGGCTTGTCGCAGGTATCGTATGAGCAGAGCCAGGGCTGGAACCCTGGCGTCCTGGTTTCTGCTCAGGGCGGGTTGCACCTGCCCCGCACGCTTCCTGTCCAGGTTTCTGAGGCCAATGGCAAGGTTTGAACGTGTCTTTGAGACAGCCCCGCCAGCCCCACAGTGAATTACGAGAGGCTGGTGCCTGATGAGGAACCCATCCCTGAACAGCGGTGGTTGCCTGAAATCATTAAGCTCACTGACTGCCCTGGAGGGAAGAGGCCCAGGGGCGGAAATCAGCTCGAGCCCCGAAACTTCCACGGCCCTGGAGACCGAGGGTGGCCACGTGCCGTGGGCTTGGCTGTCACTCTGCTCTAGCTTGCTTTCCATTTAATGCCATAAACATTTATGCACCGGGGGCCTCACTGTTGGGGTGCGGTCCTGGCCCGGCCTCTTACCGTGTGACCTCAGCCACGTTCCTTAACCTTCCTGGGCCTCGGTTCCCTGACACCGACGGCGCCTTCCTCAGGCAGCTGCCGTGGGCAGAACTGAGTGAAAGCACTTCTCACCGAGGATGGTTGTTGGGAGCCCGCTCCTGGCGCGGGGCCCTGGGCGTGCAAGCCTCGAGTATGTGTTTGATGGACGCACTTGGGGAACGTCTTTATGTAATGACGGGCTTGTTTCTGATGGTAAACTAATCAACGTAGGACATTTCTAAAAACACAGAAACACAGGAAGAAAAAGTAATTATTCATAATATTCACCACCCCATGTTAATTAATATTGACATGTTGGCGTATTTTTTCCTAGTCTCAAAATTTTTCATTAATTTTTTTTTTTATTTTAAGATTTTTAATAATCTCTACTCCCAGTATGGGGCTCAAACTCACGACCATCAAGAGTTGCATGCTCCATGGACTAAGCCAGCTGGGCCCCCCTTTTAATTGATTTTTAAAAAAAAATTTTAAAAAAGATTTATTTATTTGAGAGAGAATGCACACCCTCGAGCTTGGGGAGGGGCAGAGGGAGAGAGAGAATCTCAGGCGGACTCCCCGCTGAGCGCAGAGCCCAACACGGGGCTCGATCCCAGGACTCCAGGATGGTGACCTGAGCTGAAGGCAGATGCTTCACTGACTGAGAGCCACTCAGGTGCCTCCGTCCACTCTACTACTGGTGGACATCTGGGTTGTTTCCCGGCTGTGGCTCTGTGCACGTTTTAGTCTATGTCATTGGAGTGGACAGCACATGCATCTCCATTGCGGTGTAGGAGGGGACTTGCCTGGTCACAGGGTAGGTGGCCTCCAGCTGCAGTCGGCCCTGCTTGTTTTCCAAAGCGCTGGAACACTTTGACTCTGATGCAGGTTGCCAGGCAGCTTCGAACCAGTCAGCCCTGCGCTGTGGCCCGGCCGTGCATCGCTGACGCCGTGCCCATGTGTGTCCACGCAGGTCAGGAGCGCGTCGTGATTGCTGACGACCTCCCGCACCCCTTTGGCCTGACGCAGTACAGCGATTACATCTACTGGACTGACTGGAACCTGCACAGCATCGAGAGGGCCGACAAGACCAGTGGCCGGAACCGCACCCTCATCCAGGGCCATCTGGACTTTGTGATGGACATCCTGGTGTTCCACTCCTCCCGCCAGGATGGCCTCAACGATTGCATGCACAGCAACGGGCAGTGTGGGCAGCTTTGCCTCGCCATCCCGGGCGGCCACCGCTGTGGCTGTGCTTCCCACTACACCCTGGACCCCAGCAGCCGCAACTGCAGCCGTAAGTGCCCCGCTGTGCCCCCGCCCCTCCCCCATGTCGATCAGGCTGGCTCTGGGGACGGAGGCACAAAGGAGCCTCTTGTCCGGAGGTGCCTCGGTGTTCACGGATGGTTGAGTAGGCTGTACACTGCGTAAGCCGCACGTTACCTGGAGGCTTAGGCCTGGCTCTGTGAGTGAGTGCTCTCCCCTGTGAGTGGATTTTACATCCAAAGATCCTCCTATGGACTGACTCAGCTGAGGGCTTGGCCCATGTATTTGTGTCTTGATGAAGCAGCAGGTCCTCGACCCAGCCTGGGCCTCCCTACTCTTGGGATCTCTTTGGTCCTGTGGTCCCCGTCCCCTGAGGGCCATCACCTTGAAGGGTCAATGCAAAGGTGCAGTCACCCACCGGTGGGGATGCCTGTAACTTGAGTCTCTGCCCCTGTGGCTGGCAGACCTAGGGCCGTGACTTAGTTTCGAATCACCCAACTGTAGCTCTCTAACAGTGGCTCTAACCATCGCCTCCTACACGTTCTGAGCAGTGTGCTTTCTGCACCCAGGCAGTTTGGCTCACTGACGCCCCCGTAAAGTGTCCCCTCCCGTGTCAAGTTCACTTCATACAGTTTCAGCAGTTCACGTGAGCACATGCGGGCATACGGCAAATGATACGGTTATCTGAGCATTAAGTACAGTTATGGTTGGGAGTTTGGTATTTACTACCGTTACCCTCCTTCTGTTTTAAGTCTTGATAATTTAAAAATGCTATCTATTTCAAAATAGTTGACGCACTTACGAAATGTTGAAACAGCAGAGACACACATAACGTGGAAAGTAGAATCCGCCGTAGTCCACCCCCAGGAAGTAGCTGTATGTCCTTCCCGTTTTCCCCAGTGCATCTAGTAGGTACATATGCAGATCTGCCTCTTAGGAGAAAGCAGAATGCCGTCCCTCCCTGCCGACCCCGTCTTCGGCTTCAGACGCTGACGCGCAACCCCCTCGTCTCTTTGCCCATTCTAGCGCCCACCACCTTCTTGCTGTTCAGCCAGAAATGTGCCATCAGCCGCATGATCCCCGATGACCAGCACAGCCCAGACCTCATCCTGCCCCTGCATGGGCTGAGGAACGTCAAGGCCATCGACTATGACCCACTGGACAAGTTCATCTACTGGGTGGATGGGCGCCAGAACATCAAGCGAGCCAAGGACGACGGGACCCAGGCAAGTGTACCTGTTGGGGGACATGGGGGTCGCTTCCGCGAGGAGCTCCGCCAGGCCATTTCCAGGCTGCCATCCCCTTTTGCTTAGCAGAGGGGTGCCAACAGAGCACGGCTTGCGTCAACAACAATCTGGGCTCTAATTATGCCCTCCCAGGGTATAATCCTGAGCAGTGTGAAACCCTTAGATTATGATTATATGTAGAAATGGGATTTTTTTTTTTTTCTTTCTTTCCACAGTGGTTTTGTGCAAGGCTAGTTGGTATTGGTTATTCTGGATTTATTCTTAGTTCATTGGACTCGCAGAGTCCGTTTTGCTGTAATGCAACACATACGTTCCTAAACCTCACTACGCCACGCAGAATCACGCAGCAAAACTACAGGGCTATGGGAGAAGGGGGCGAGGCGCACAGCACTCAAAACTCTTGCCAGGGACAGGTGAAGAAAAGATAGGAACCTCGTAAGTACAGGTGCACCTTTTTGCATATGTTAAAGGATTCAAGACGTAACTCCTAATGACCTTGAAGAGACCCGAAGTTGGCTGAGGACATGGGGGCGGGAGGGCCACAGCTCATGGGTTTGCGTGAGTCGACGGGGCGGGAGGTTACGCGCCCAGCGCGCACGGGCAGTGGAGGGCGCTGCAGGTGTGGGATCGTGTGGGCCGCCCTCGCATTCACCCAGTATTTCTCGCGGATGAGATTGTGCTTTGGCAAATGCAAAATCCGTGTTAGGCTGACACTGGGCCCCAGTGAATCGATGCATCAGAACAAGTATCCCTTTTCAAAATGCTTATTGTAGCAGAACGGCCCGCTTTCACGTTAGGTTTCGGTGGCCCGTTCTGTGAAGGACCATCTCACGGCGGCCTCGGGACCTACTCGGGGTCTCCATGTGGCCAGCATTCCGTTCGTGTGGCATTCACCGCCTTGCCTGGCCCAGCCTGCCAGTTTCCAAAAACTCCTTGTACAGAAGCTACCGAACCCTCCCTTTCTCTCTGGCGTGGTCAGGGTTAGACCTCATGTCCTCATGGTGAAATCTTGGCTCTGTTACAAGACGACGCAGAGAAATGCCGCCGGTGGAGACTTCCAGACGATTTCTGTGTCTGTGAAGTTCCCTTGGCTCTTCTCCACCCTGACCTGGGCCCCAGCGCTGTGTGTCCAGGCTGGGCCTTACTTCTGATAGAGTGCTCCATTGACAGCACAGCGTTGACAAGCCGTCCCCTGTGGTCTGTGTCCTTGGTTGGCATCATCTCTGCTGGTGGGGGTGGGGGGTGGGGTGGGCAGAGCCTGGCAGAATGGTGGGAATGCGTTCCTTCCATCCCTTCCAGGGCAGGTGACAGTCGAGTTGAGTCCTTTGGAGGATGGGAAGTGTGAATTGATGGCCCGTGGCTTCCCTGCTGAGGAAGGTGCTGGGTGCAGATTGCCTTAAAGTCTCATCAGGAGGTGTTCTTTCCTGGTGTCTGGCAAAAGCAGGGAAAGACTTGGAAGGAAAAGTCCTTTAGGGACACCTTCTGGGTTTCTACTTAATTTGGGAAACATCTGTTTCCCTTCCTGTGAGTCTTGCTAAGCTCCACCCTCTGGTGGCTTTGATTCTTTATTAGGGGCACCCCTTACCCCCAAGGATGAAGTTTTGCTGATCCGACAGGAAGGGGCCCCAGACAGGGCTGGAGTCCCGACTTGCAGTCTGGACTCAGAAACTGAGGCCTCTGCCCTCCCATGACGGCCGTAGCCAACGCTCAGATCTCTTCGTTTTTACAGCCCTTCGTTTTGACCTCTCCAAGCCAGAGCCAAAACCCAGATAGGCAGCCCCACGACCTCAGCATCGACGTCTACAGCAGGACGCTGTTCTGGACGTGTGAGGCCACCAATACCATCAACGTCCATCGGCTGAATGGAGACGCCATGGGTGTGGTGCTCCGTGGGGACCGTGACAAGCCCCGGGCTATCGTCGTCAACGCCGAGCGAGGGTGCGAGGCCGAGGGGTGGGCGGGCACTGCAGTGCAGGGTTCTGCACCCTGGCAGGGAGACAGAGAAAGGATAGAAGTTTTCGTTCATAGGTTTTGTACCATCCCCATCAAATCTGAACCCAAAACAAAAATCCCTTCCAGAGCATCCCAGATGATGGCTGGTTATTCACTTGCATACCTTCCATCACAGGGAGCTCACCACTTTTCTGGGCACAGCCTCAACTCCTGGGAGCTTCTTCCTTCCATGAAGATGTAGACAGACTCGGAGGGTCCCAAAGGGAATAACCAGGGTGAGAGGGAGACCAAAACCCACATGACCTAAAGCTCAGAACTAAAGCTAGGCACGGGAAGGTTTGGGGCCTGACGGCAAGCACACGACAGCCACCTTCGGGCACCTGCAGGGCTGCCACCAGGCGGGGCTCAGACTTGTGGAGGCACCGCTTGATGGAGCTCACGCCTGGGCACGGCTCCTGTGCACACGGGTCCTGGGCCGGGCAGACCAAGGTTGAAACCTGACCCCATCACTTGCTGCCCTTGCAACCTCACGTAGGTGATGTAAGCTCAGGGATTTGTTGTCTGCATCCGAGAATCTGAGGATGATGGTGGTCTCAGCCTCTGCAGCACACGAGGGTCAGGGAGCACAAGCCTGTTGTTTTAGGTGGCTCTTTAACAACCTAATAAGTCTCCCTTGAGGCTGACCTCCACGGAGGCGGGGACTTAGCCAGAGTGCGGGCTAGTCCTTGAGCCGGTCACAACAAACGACTACCATCTGGGGGATTAAAAGAACTTTCACAGTTCCAGGGCCCAGATGTCTAAAGCTAAGTGTCAGCAGGGCTGTGCCCCCTCGGGAGGCTCTGCGGGGACCCTTCCTTGTCTCTCTTCCAGCTTCTGGGGGCTCCAGGTGTTGACCAGGTGGCCTCACCTTGATTCTTAACGGCATCTACAAAGACTCAGTTTCCAATTAAGGTTGCATTCTGAGCTCTGGGTAGATATGAATTCTTTGGGGTGGGGGGACACCACTCAACCCCGTACAGCCTTGGGGGCCAGCCCTCTCTGGTGCTTTGCGTGCTCCATCCTGGCCGTGGAGATGGCAGGCCGTGACACTCGTCCTTTACCTGCTCCCCTCCCGCAGCTACCTATACTTCACCAACATGCAGGACCGCGCGGCCAAGATCGAGCGAGCGGCCTTGGATGGCACCGAGCGTGAGGTCCTCTTCACCACGGGCCTCATACGGCCCGTGGCCCTCGTGGTGGACAACAGGCTGGGCAAGCTCTTCTGGGTGGACGCGGACCTGAAGCGCATCGAAAGCTGTGACCTGTCAGGTATGTGCCCTGGGGCTGCCCCGGGCATTGGGTCCCTCAGCAATCCACAGATCTGACCTTCAGGGGGACAGCTGGCCTCCCTCGTCATCCGTAATGGTGGTACCAGCCGCCACGTTTGTCAGGGGTCTGTTTCGGGTGGGCCTTGTGCTGGGGCTTTGTGTCTACCACATACGGTCCCAGCCCAGTGTTCCAGACATAGGTCCTGAATGATCCCCATGTGGTGAGGCAGAAGAGGAGTCTCCGCGAGGGTGGGTGACCTGCCCAGGGTCCCACAGCGCGGGCTGGGACAGGAGTGTGACCCCCTCCGCCTCCAGCACCCACATTTGTAGCCGCCCTACAATGGGCTGCCTCTTAGACTGGGATGCCCCGAGGCCGGAGAGGAGCTCAGAGGGCCTTTTCTTCCATGCGTGGGGTCGGGGGGAGGGGCCAGCCCAGTGGGAGGCAGCCTAGATGGGAGCAGTGCTGTCCGAGGGCTTCTTGCAGATCAGCCTGCTTCCAGGGAAGCCGCTCTAGCTCCTGGCCCTGGCCAGAGTGCGGAATCCCCTGGGGTTCCTGGCAAGCCCTCTGTTTTGAGCTGAGCATGGACTGAGCTCTGGGGGTCAGCCGCTGCCACTCGGGGGGGCATTTGTCCCACTTGCAGGGGCGAACCGCCTGACCCTGGAGGATGCCAACATCGTGCAGCCTATGGGCCTGACCGTGCTGGGCAAGCACCTCTACTGGATTGACCGGCAGCAGCAGATGATCGAGCGTGTGGAGAAGACCACCGGCGACAAGCGGACACGAGTCCAGGGCCGAGTCGCCCACCTGACCGGCATTCACGCCGTGGAGGATATCAGCCTAGAGGAGTTCTGTATGTGGGCGCGGTGGGGGGGGGGGGGTGTTGTGGGCAGGTGCCCGACGGGAGCAGGGGCATCTGTGCAGAGCCCTGAACTGATCCCGCGGAGCAAGTAGGAGGCTGGCCAGGGTGAGGACTGCGGGATTGGCGGTTGGTGGAGGCCACTCTCGGCCCTCACTGCTCCTCCGTCTCAGCAACAGATCCGAGTCTGACCCACCTTTAAATTAGTATCCCTTTTGATTAACTCCAACTTAACTGATGAGTAGCCTCACTGCCAAATGCAAAACGCCTTTGCCGCGTACGGGAACAAAACCATGGGCATGCGGTGGCTCATCGCACCCACTGTGCAGGGGATCAGGCTGGGAAATGGGACTTAGGATGCGCCCAACAGCTGGGAGGGAGGGACCCCTACGCTTGGGGGACCTCTTGTTCCTCCACCCCCTCTGTGTATGGCTAGAGATTGATATAGGAGCATGTGTGTGTCTGTCTGTCTGCCCACTCTGTATTCAGTAAATACACCCCGGCTGCCGGCCGGATGCTTGCTGCCAGGACAGAGCGGTGAGCAGGGCCATCGCTGTCCCTGTCCTGTCCAGCTACCTTCAAGCTGCCCGTCTTCGAGGCCCTGGGGGCTGCCCTACTTGCCCGCCTCACCCGGGCCCCTCACCCTCCTGCTGGCCACGTCTTCCCTCCCCGGAGTCCCTGTCTCTGATCGCCTTTCCTGTCCTGCTCTGAGTGACTCCTACTAATTGCTTGGCTCCCCCTCGGCTCAAGCGGCATGTGCTCAGTGGATAAGCTTCTCTCTTGAGCTGGGGGCGTCACCTCTGATGAATTGAATCGGTCACTTCTGTGTTGACTGCTGGGTGGCTGGTTTCTGGCCTTGTGGGTTCTCGGCCAGGTCCTAGATAAGTGAAGTCGCTGGGTAAGTGGCTTCCAGGTCGCTCAGGCGCCTGACGGATGTGGGTCAGAGTGCCCGAGTTTCCCCGGCCCCTTACACCATTCTCAGCGAAGCCGCGGATTCCTGGGTGTCACAGCCTTGAGAACCGCTGGCCCGTGGTCAGAATGGTGAGCTTTGAACCCACGAACGTCCAGACTTGCTCGTGTTGGCACAAAGCCCGGCACGCCAACTGGCAGCTCCTTCGACCTGAGGGGATGGGAGAGCCAGGAAATGTTTAACTAACAGGGATGAGGTCGGAGACGGGGGCGTCGCTGTGAGTGCTAATGTGCAGTGTCTAGGGTGATGTGGAGAGGCTCCTCGTTTTGGGTGAGGGTGGGGGACCCTTGAGTGAGCTCTCCCGTGTTGGTCTAGGATGTGGGGCACCCAACCTGCTTACTCACGAAACTCTACAGCTCACCTCTAAACCATGGCTAGCGCTCCATGGCCCCTGGGCCCTATTCGGGCATCACCTGATTTTGTAAATAAAGTTTTATTGGCACACAGCCACGCCCATTGGCTTATGTGCCCCACACGGCTGCCTTCCTGTGACAGCTGGAAGACTTGTGACAGATGGTCTGGCCCGTCACGCCAAAACTGTTTACTTTCTTGTTTATAGAGAAAGCGTGGCGACCCTGCTCTAAACCATGACCTCTATCACTTTATGCACTTAATCCCCGAGGTTGAGGCAGGACCCTGGTTTTTCTGTGGGGCGGGGGGCTGTGCTTTCTCTCATTTCCTCTCACCTGAGGGAGGGCAGCCACCCTCCCAGGCTTCTTCCTGTAGGTCTGGTGTTGGTTAATTCGGTTCATTGAATTGAAAACTGCGAGTTCCCTGGGGATTCGCTGTCTTGCTGTTTATCCCCACGTGTATTAGCTTCCTGTGGCTGCCGTAACAAATGGCCACAAACTGGGTGACTCAACGCAATGGAAGTGTATTGTCCTATAGGCTGGAGGCCAGACGTCTGAGATCAAGGGGGCAGTGGGGCTGCACCCCTTTTGGAGGCTATGGGTGGGGACGGTCTTTGCCCCTTCTAGTTTGTGGTGGTGGCAGGTGCTCCTTGTGTCCACAGGGCTCCGGTCCCTGCCTCTGTCATCACACAGACTTCTCCCCTGTGTCTGCGTCTTCACCTCCCCTGGGGTCCCTTACAAGGACACCCATCGTTGGAGTTAGGGCCCACCCAGAAAATCCAGGATGATCTCCTCTCCAGATCCTTAACTTGATTACATCTGTGAAGCCCCTTTTTCCAAATAAAGTCACATTCACGGATTCTAGGCATTAGGACATGGCTATGTGAGGGCCATCCCCCAATGCACTCCACCATGAGAGACAGGCAGTGCAGAGTGCTGGTTGTGGGTGCAGTGGGAGCTGGTGTAGACAGGCCAGCGTGTGATATGAGTGCTCTCAGCCTCCGTTTTCCTATCCGTAAAATGCACGGCAGAGGAAGTAGACCCCGTAGGCTGCCCTGGGAATTAAGTGGGACGATGTGTAGGGGCCTGGCCCACAGGAGCACCCATTCTTGCGAGTTCTTGCCTGGCCCTTGTTTCCAGCACCCTCTAGGCTGCAGTCCTGAGGTGAGAGGCAGAGCCCAACCCCCTCCCTCTTTTTGTCTCCACAGCAGCCCACCCGTGTGCCCGGGACAACGGCGGCTGCTCCCACATCTGCATTGCCAAGGGTGACGGGACACCACGGTGCTCGTGCCCGGTCCACCTCGTGCTGCTGCAGAACCTGCTGACCTGTGGTGGTAGGTGTGACCTCAGCACTTTCTCCTGGGACTCTGGGTTCCCCTCCTGCCAGGTCCCTGCCCAGCATCCTTTTAAAATCACAGTCACTGTGGCATCCAGCCTCCAGGACCAAATGTCTGTCTGCCCTCCTTTTCCAGTGTGTACATTTGGGGCTGTGAATTTCCCTCGAAGTACTGCTTTGGCTGCATCCTACAAATTTTGATAAGTTGTTTTCTTCCCTTTGTTTAAATTGCTTTAAAATTTCTCCTAATTTTAAATCTCTTTGGCTCCTGAGTTATTTAGAAGTGTGTTGATTTGATATCGAAATAATTGGGGATTTCCCAGCTATCTCTTTGTGACTGATTTCTAGTTTAAAGATTTATTTATTTTTATGAGAGAGTGTGAGTAGGTGGAGGGGCAGAAGGAGAGGGAGAATCTCAAGCAGACTCCTTGTTGAGCATGCAGCCTGACGTGGGCCTGGATCCCAGGACCCTGAGATCATGACCTGAGCCAAAATCAAGAGCTGGATGCTTAACCAACTGAGCCACCCAGGAGCCCCTGATTTCTAGTTTAATTCCACTGTGGTCGGAGAACATACTTTATATGATTTCTACCTTTTTAGCTTTGTTCAGGTGTATATTATGACCCAGCATGTGGTCTTTCTTGGTGAGTGTTCCGGGTCAGCTTGAGAAGGTTGTGTCATCTGCTCCTACTGGGGGAAGTGTTCTGTAGATGTCAGTTAGATCCCGTTGGTGGATGGTGTTGTTCAGGCCATCTCTGTCCCTCCTGACTGCCTGTGAGCTCTCAGTTACCGGCGGGGGTGTTGAAGTCTCTAACTCCAATAGTAGGCTTGCTGTTTCTCTTTGTAATTTTGTCTGTTCTCCCTCCTTCCACCCTAGATCCTCTTCTTCCCCTAAAGCTGAGTGGGGAGTGGTCAAGAATGTAAGCTTCGGGGTCAGACAGACCTGGTTCAGATCCCAGCTCTCCCACTCCCCAGCTGAGCAATCCTGGGCTGGTCACTTGCCCTCTCCGAGCCTCCGCTTTCTCTTCTGTGGAGTAGAGAAGTCGAGAGCACCTGCCTCGGAGTTGTTGTGGTATTGCGTAACGAGCACCTTGCATGGTCCCCAACACGTGGCACACAGGAATGCCAGCTACTATTAGGTTGTGGGATGCTGGGCAGTCCTAAAAAAAGGTGACAATTGTCATCATCACTGTGATGAAGCCCAAATGCCAGGGCTTTCTCTCTGCTGCCCCCACTGTCCCCCAGGTGACATTGGATCCTCTCATCTCCCCTTCTCTGTGAGCTCAGAGGCTGGTTTTAATCCTGTCCCGTTTCTGCTTATCCTCGCCCCTTACGGCACGCACACTGTGTCCTACACACAACAGATGCTCAGCACGTGCCTGTCAGTACACGCGTGCCCGTTCTCAGCTCGCCTTGCCCCTGGAGCTCAGGGGGTAGGACCACAGGGCCTGTCCTTCTGGAGCTTTCTCCTGCCCTGCCTTACACTGTGAACCCCAGAGAGCTTTGCCTAGAACAGAGGGGACATTTTGTGGCTGTCCCTGGTGGGGGCCACCTTGACCCTCATGAGCTTCTTTATGGCTTTTTTTCCAAGTTCCAGCCCCAGGGCTCACGTGGTTTTGTGGCCTGAGTGGCCCTGACTCCCACAATGCCCGGGCTGCCCAGAGTGCTCAGCTCTCTCCCTTGGACCCCAGCCCTGGGCCTCTACCTGAACGAGGTGCCCCTTTGGCCCCTCCCCAACCCCCGGGTTCGGCCCTTCAGACTTGTGGATGCCTGGCTACTTCTCTGGGGAGAGCACAGGAAGATAAGAGCTCGGAGGGGTTCTCAGGGGTGACGAGGGGCCTGGTGCCTCACGAGGTGGCAGGCGCCAGACGGCAGAAGGTGCAGCCACGTGCTTCAGCTTTCTCAGTGGCACCGCCACTAAAGCTATTTGAGCCCTTCCCAAGCCAGGCACAGCCACACACAGCCACGCTTACCTTGCCATCCTGTGAGGAGCGTGGGGCGTAGCGTGGCTGCTTCTGTTTTAGGGATGAGGGAATGGAGGCTCTGGGAGGTTGGGGCGTTTGTCTGGTTGTGCAGAGTTGCCGAGGGGAGCGTAGGTTCAAACCCACACCTGTCCAACTCCCACCCGATCCCACCCTGCTCCCCAACTGAGTCCTGGCCGAAACCTGGCCTGCACTCAGGAAGGTGGACATGAGGAGAGGAGCGACTTGCCATGGTCACCTGGGAGGAGGTGGCCCCAGGTCTCCTGTCTCCTGCTCACCCACTTCCCCACCTTTAGGTGACTCCCTCCACCGGGAGCCTTCCTACTCCCCCTTGCACCCTCTCACCATGGCATCCTCGCGCTCCTGCCTCTTCTTAGCCTGCTCCCCAGCAAGATGCCCAGCAGGTCCTCCAGCAGCCCCCTGCTGTATCCGTGGGTGCGCTAGCCACCCGCAGAGTCCCAGCCCCACTGCTCCAGCTGCCCCAGATCTATAACAGATGCAGGTCCTAAGCACCTGCTTTCTGACCCTCCAGCTCCTAAGGGGAGTGTGTGTGTTATGTGTGTGTGTGTGTGTGCAGGCACTGGATGCTCAGGTGTGGCTGGGCGGGCACGCATACAGACTCTACGCTAGATGGGTAGCCCAGCCTGGGACCCCAGGCAGGCAAAGGTGGGGCTCCAGTTGGGGCTCCAGTGGGCATCCCCGGAGACCTGGCCCAATGCCCTGAGGTGCATGTGAGGAGATGGAGACCCATAGGAGGTGGGTCTGCCCTGGCTTCTCAGTGGTCAGGATCGAGTTTCTAGCTAAGAGCGTTTTCTCCTCAACTTGGTGTAGCACCTGCTGCTTAGAGCTCAGGTTTCCATTCAGGACCCTTTCCCCACAGTTAAAAAAAGCAACAAAGAGGATTCCTGTCTCCTTTCAGCAAACATTTATGACCCCCACTTTCATCTTACGATGGGGCTAGAGGCGGGACAGGATAGATCACACTGCCCTAGAGACCGTGTGGGTACAGCACCGTGATGAAGCTGAACCGTCTCCCGCTCGGAAGCCCAGCAGCGCATGGCCCCGCGGGGCGGTGCGTGATGGTGTTTGTGTCCTCCGCAGAGCCTCCCACCTGCTCCCCCGACCAGTTCGCGTGTGCCACCGGGGAGATCGACTGCATCCCCGGGGCCTGGCGCTGCGACGGCTTCCCCGAGTGTGACGACCAGAGCGACGAGGAGGGCTGCCCGGTGTGCTCGGCAGCCCAGTTCCCCTGCGCGCGGGGCCAGTGCGTGGACCTGCGCCTCCGCTGCGACGGGGAGGCCGACTGCCAGGACCGCTCCGACGAGGCCGACTGTGACGGTGAGGCCGGCCCCGCCCCCTGCTGGCCCCGCCCACCCCGCCTGCCCCTGCCCCGCCCCCTCCTCAGCCCCGCCCCTGCCCCTGGCTCTGACCCCGCCCCTCCCTGCCCCTGCCTGCCATAGCCCTCCCACCCCCCCACCCCCGCTTCTGGCCCCGCCCCCACCCCCCTCTGGGCCTGCTCCATCCTGGCTGCCCCCTCCCTGAGTTGCGCCCCCTGCCAGCCGCTTGCCTTGCCCTCCTGAAGCTTGAGCTCAGTCTGGCCACACGAGCAGGTTCACTGTAGAACCTTTGCCAAGGGCGAAAGTGCCAGATCCTCCTCGGTTTAGGAGAGGAAAATGTTACCTTTAGGCCCACTGAGAAAACCTTGCCATCCACCCTGTCCTGCCATGCAGTTTGGCTTGAAAGCAGACTATAGGAGCCTATTTTGCCTTCCTTCATTGGGTCAAGAGTTTCACAAAAACCCAAGGCAAAGCCCAGTAGTCAGCTGGATTTCCGCGGTGCACGCTGATTAATCCCTGTCCCAAAAGGCAGTGCTGTCCTCCACAGAGCAGTCTGTGGAATAACGCTTACTCCTGGGTGGTTTTAGCACCCCACTGAGCCAAAAATGACAAAAGGATTTCCTTAGTCATCCCCAGTCCACTCTGACCAGCAGGATCTTCCTTTAGACCTGACAGCAAAACATCTTATCTGTGTGCATCCTCTGAATTTTCCTTTTATAAAGGACGTGCTTGGTTGTTTCCTGCCGCATATCGTCAGCACCAGGGCCCCATGACTGAGTTTAGTGGGCTGCTCTAACTGCCTCCCCCACAGCCGCTGGATGCTGTTCTTAGATAACTCACGTGCTCGTTGGTCACCATCCACTGTCCCCATTTGTGATGAGCAGCCATCTTGTGGAAGATGAGGGCCTGGGGGTGGGGGCCACTTCCTCAGCCGTTTCTATAAAGCTGTAGTCGTGAAGTCTTTCCCGCTTACGGACCCTTGAGATTTTGAGGGAGGTGGTAGACTGGGGATTGGCAGACTGCAGCCCGAGTGCCAGATCCGGAGCGCCACCAATTTTCATAAAGTTTTATTGGAATACAGCCAGGCTCGTTTGTTTACGTATTGTCCGTGGCTGGTCTTGCCCTAAAACAGCAGAGTTAAGTCCTTACAATAGAGACCTATGGCCCTTGAAGCTTAAATACCTATTACCTGGCCCTTTACAGAAGAGTTTGCAGAGTCCCACCATACACCCTTGCCCTAGGACACGTGTTTTGGCGACAGTCTCAGAGGATGGCGGGAGCCCAGACTAGGAGCCATTCCCCCACCTCTTCGCCTGCAAACGTTTATCCTGGTGCAAAGTACAGCACTGAAAGCAAGCCTTTGAGAAGGGTTTTACCTTCTCTTTCAGAAGCCTCCTCCCCTGCTTCGTTGCCAACAGATTGTCCCGCTCACTGCAAGGACAGGGTCCCCTCGTCTCTGGTTCCCAGGGAGGGACACTCGGGGCAGGGCAGGGCAGGTGGGGAGCTTAAATAGCAAGGTCTGGGGGTGGGCGCTGGCTGAGCCCCCCGGGCAGTGCCTTCCTCGAAGAGCTGTAGCTCCTTCCAGGTCCGCATTCTGGAGCACGGAGGGAGACAGAGACGGCAGGCCGTACCCAGCCTTCTTCTTCCTAGTCCAAGAGGCTGTGAGCTGCCTTTGCCTTCCTGGTTGAGCTCTGCTCCTCCTTCCTGATCCTCCACCCAGGGAGCTCTGCTGAGATAGCACCTGTCCCCTGCCCCACCCATTCTAGGTCATTCCTCTAGTTGGCTCTCACCTCCTGGTAACTCAGGCGAGCCTTGGGGCAGAGGCTGTGTTAGTCCTGGCCCTGCCTGGGCCTGACCTGTGGTAGGAGCCTGATAAATACTTCCCGGGGCTCACCAAGGTCTCTTCCCTGCCATCCCTACCCCAGCATCACGCAGGCCTCGGAACAGGGGTCATCGAGGGGAGGGTGGAGACTGGATTTGCTGTGACCACTCCCTGACCCCATCCTCGAAAGGGTCCCATTTGTCTGCTCTGCATTTGGAACCCAGACCTTCTTGCTGGGTCTTAGTGGTGGGGCACGTAGCGCACCTGGCCGCATCACACCCCGTAGCCCCTCTGAACGCGAGACTCCTCCTTGCAGCCGTCTGCCTGCCCAACCAGTTCCGCTGTGCCAGCGGCCAGTGCGTCCTCATCAAGCAGCAGTGCGATTCCTTCCCCGACTGCATCGACGGCTCCGATGAGCTCCTGTGCGGTGAGCCAGCTCCCCGTCGAGGGTTCACCCCGGGCCAGTGTCGGGACTAGGAGGAGAAATATGCTGGGGGCCGAACGAAGAGGCCAGAAGGTTGGGAGTACTGGGCCTTGGGGGCAGGCAGGCAGGGAAGCGTTCCGGGAAGAAGAGGCAGTGGTGAGGCTGAGCTGAGGGGGACGGGGGCTGTGGGCCCTGGGGTATTTCTGGCTGTGCCAGAGACAGGCCCCCCGCGGACCTGCGGCGGACGGGGCCTGAGAGGGGCGCTTCTGCCCACTAGGACGTCACGCAGCAGCATCTCTCAGGCCGCAAGACCACTCTGATGGAGTCGGGGTGGCCCTTCCCCCGGCCGCCTGTTCTCTGGCTGAGGAGGTGCAGAGTCCACATGCACACACATGCTCCACGCCTCTTGAGTGATGCGGCCTGTATAGTCGGGGATACGGGGGCCACGGGATGTGAGGCCAGGGCAGTCAGGGAGGGCTCCCTGGAGGTGGTGGCTCTCGAAAGGCTGTGACAGGAAGGGAGCTGGAGCCCCAGACAGGAAGTGGGAATGTGCGTGCATGTCTGGGGACACGGGCTCTCCACTTACTGTAGAGGTACCTAGTCTGAGAGCTGATTGCAGGAGAGAGGTGTTGTGAGCGGGGAAGGAGGAGGGGTCCCCAAACACTTTTGTACCTTCACGTGAAGCCAGGTGAGGCACCTCGGTTACCATCTCAAGAAAGTGAGTAACGTGGGGCCAGAGGACAGAGATGGGGGCAACCGGGGATCTGAGCCCCCGCCCACTGGCTGGGCAGGTGTCATTCTGACGGGGTCTCCAGCCTCTGGCGTGACGCTGGTTCCCCTGTCAGGGGTGACGTTCATCCGTAGTCTGGTCCTGTCGCCCGAACCAGCACTTTCCTCCTTCCCTTTGGGTTTTGGCTGGCAGGAGGGACATAGTGGGTTGCCTTTGGAATCCTTGGGCCAGCCTGATGAGCAAGTGAATGTCCCTTTGTCAAAGTTGAGTTTAGAGCCTCCGTGGCCCCCCCGCCCCCTGCTGAGGCTTTGACAGCAGAGCCAGCCCCAGGAGTCCCCCCACCTGGCCGTTGCACTGGCAGGGACCCCAGAAAGACTCCTGGGCACCTTGCAGCCCTGAGTGGGCTCTGGCTTTGCAGCTTTGGCAGAGCCCCCATGCCCAGGCTTTGTCACACTCCGCCCCTCACGCCACCCTCACGTCGGGCCTCTGTGCCGGGCCGGCATGTGGGGCTCAGCGCATGCCTCCAGCTCTGGGTGTGTTGTCGGCCCAGCGTAGCCCCTGTACGTGGGTGATGTCCCCCACTAGACAGGCCTGCAGCCCCCAGGCCCAGCTGCCTGGGCCCGTGACTCATAGGGCCTCCAGCGCACACGCTTTCAGCCTCCACGGAGAGCCCCAGATGACGGATCTGAGGCTGCTGTAGGGGGTTGCTGTTGAGGGATTGTTGGAAAGTAGGTAGAGCTTAGCCAGCCAGGTGGGGAGCGGGACGAGAGAGGAAGGGGGGAGCGAGGAGGAGAGAGGAGGGTGCTCCAGGCAGGCCGGGGGGGGCAGCATGTCGGTGGTACTGAGATGAGCCTGGCGCCCCAGCACCCCAGCGTCTCCCTCCCCCCCCCGCCGCCACCGCTGGGCGCTGTGCTGAACTGGCCCCTCCGGGGCACGCGGGCTCCACCCCTGCAGGAGGGCCCGAGCCTTCACTGTTAATGTCCGCCCTCTCTCCCTGTCCGTTCTCTGACAGAGATCACCAAGCCGCCCTCCGACGACAGCCCGGCCCACAGCAGCGCCATCGGGCCGGTCATCGGCATCATCCTGTCCCTCTTTGTCATGGGCGGGGTCTACTTTGTCTGCCAGCGCGTGGTGTGTCAGCGCTACGCGGGGGCCAACGGGCCTTTCCCGCATGAGTACGTCAGTGGGACCCCCCACGTGCCCCTCAATTTCATAGCCCCGGGCAGCTCACAGCACGGTCCCTTCACAGGTAAGACACTGCCGTGGGCCAGGGCCCTGGGCAGAGGTGGGGTGAGTCGCCGGGGCAGGGTGTGGGGTGAGTGGGTGAGACGCACGCTGGGGGTGGGCAGAGGGGCCGGTGGGGGCAGGGACAGGACAGGACTCGCCCCCCCCCCCCCCCCCCCCCCCCGCCGAGCCTGGGTCTTACGGGCAGCAGGAGCCAAGGAGCGTGTGCTGTGTCTGTGGGTGGCCTGGCCCCTGACCCACCTTGTCCCCCTCCCCCTGGCAGGCATCTCATGTGGCAAGTCCATGATGAGCTCCGTGAGCCTGATGGGGGGCCGGGGCGGAGTGCCCCTCTATGACCGGAACCATGTCACCGGGGCCTCGTCCAGCAGCTCGTCCAGCACCAAGGCCACCCTGTACCCGCCGGTGAGTGGGGGTGGGAGCAGGGGTTCTCCACCATGAGTGGCTGGCCAGGGGACACTTCCTGTGACCTCAGGATTCCTAGAATTATTAGCTGTCCTACCACCACAGAGAAGGGTGGGAGTGTTTGCTTTCTTCCCCGTGTGCATCTTCTCGTTTTTCTCTTGGGACATTTTCTCTGTGTAGAAGGGATACTCCTTATTCGTTGTGGCTAATCTGAAAACCCCATACAGATATCAGGGGCGGAGTCTCCCCCATAATCCCACCTCCTAGGGTTGCTGTTGGACATTTCAGTGCCCTGGTGACCACCTTCGTTCCTCATAGGCCCCACCCTGTCTATGACTGCCTCTTGTAGGGCCGGTCTGGGTAGGGCGATCCACTGGCCTGGGTGCCCTTCTCCTTAGCGTCCCTGCCAAGATCATATTTTCTCTCCCAAGGCCCTGCTAGGTCCCAGGAAATAGCTGGATTGTTTTCCAAAGGACTGTCACTCGCAGGTTTTTGTGGCTGAAACACTCCAAGGAGGCCGTGTGGGCTGAGGGCCTGGTCCTAGCTGAGCCACATGCTACAGAGAAATGACCGTACAGAGGGTGAAACACTGAAGCCCCCAGTGCCCCCCACTTCCACCACATTTCTGCCAGGGGACTTCTCCCAAGGCTGGCTGGAGGGGGGGGACACTTCCAAGAGCACAGCCCCAGGGACCTGGGTGAGCTCGATGCACCAGCGTGAATCTGTGTAGACAAGCATTGGGGTCTGACATTACATGGTTCTATACTTTTTAATCCTTACAAACCTGACTTCCTGCAACACTGTGCTCTTCTAAGCTGAACACTGCCTCCTGTGCTTTCTTTGGGGGTCTCCAGGAAGCCCTACCCGCCAGGGCTGGGTGTTTCTGCCTTTCTGGTGTCTCATGTCCGGGCTCTCCACTCCTTACCACATCTGACACTGGCAGCCCTGGGAGGAAGGGGGCAGCAAGGGACACTATCTGGGCTTTGCCCGCTGGGAACTGCGTCTCCTGGAGGCTGCAGGCCTGGGACATGTCTAGAGGCAGCAGAAACGAGGAGCCGCAAGCCTGGAGTTTAGAATACTCCCCACCATCCCTCTAGTCCTCTCTGTTGCCACCATCCCCTGACTCTCACATGTGCTACGTGACCAGCTAGAAATAGCAGCTCACTCCAGGACTGCCCCTTGAGCCCCCCCATGCAGACACCAGGAGGCTCGGTGCCCTGGCTTCTCTGTCCCCTGGCTCCGCTGGGAGCCGGGAGATTCTTTTTTTTTTTTTTTTTTAAGATTTTTTTTTTAAGATTTTATTTATTTATTTGAGAGAGAGAGAATGAGAGAGAGCACATGAGAGGGGGGAGGGCCAGAGGGAGAAGCAGACTCCCTGCCGAGCAGGGAGCCCGATGCGGGACTCGATCCAGGGACTCCAGGATCATGACCTGAGCCGAAGGCAGTCGCTTAACCAACTGAGCCACCCAGGCGCCCAGCCGGGGGATTCTTTTTTTTTTTTTTTTAAAGATTTTATTTATTTATTCATGAGAGACAGAGAGAAACAGAGGGAGAAGCAGGCTCCCAAGGAGCGGGAAGCCCGATGCGGGACTCGATCCCAGGACTCTGGGATCATGACCTGAGCCGAAGGCAGACGCTTAACCATCTGAGCCACCCAGGCACCCTGGCCCGGGGATTCTTATTAGCAGCAAGAGATGACACTGTTACCAGCCCAGCTATTTTTTTTTTTTTTTTTTTAAGATTTTGTTTATTTATTTGAGAGAGAGCATGCACTTAAAGTGGCGGGGAGGGGCAGAGGGAGAAGCAGACTCCCTGCTGAGCAGGGAGCCTGATGCGGGACTTGATCCCAGGACCCCGGGATCATGACCCGAGCTGAGGGCAGACGCTTAACCGACTGAGCCACCCAGGCGCCCCTTTAAACAGCTTTGTTGAGATACAACTTAGATACCATACAGTTCACCCACTTCAGGGGTAGAATTTGGTGGCGGTTAGTATATTCACAGGTGGGTGCAACTGTTACTACTGTTTTAGAACATTTTTGTGTTGCCAAAAAGAAACCCCGTTGGGGCGCCTGGGTGGCTCAGTTGGTTAAGCGTCTGCCTTTGGCTCAGGTCATGATCTCGGGGTCCTGGGATCGAGTCCCGCATCGGGCTCCCTGCTCGGCGGGGAGTCTCCTTCTCCCTCTGCCCCTCACCCTGCTCGTGCTCTCTCTCTCTCTCTCAAATAAATAAATAAAATCTTTTTTATTTATTTATTTTTTTTAAAGATTTTATTTATCTGACAGAGAGAGAGAGAGACAGCTAGAGAGGGAACATAAGCAGGGGGAGTGGGAGAGGGAGAAGCAGGCTCCTGGCTGAGCAGGGAGCCCGATGTGGGGCTCGATCCCAGGACCCCGGGATCATGACCTGAGCCGAAGGCAGACGCCCAATGACTGAGCCACCCAGGCGCCCTTATATAAAATATTTTAAAAAAATATTTAAAAAGAAGAAACCCCGTGTGAAGCGAGCTGTTTTCAGATTGACTGCATTGTTTCACATCAGTAATATAGGCTCATGGTACAAAATTCAAAAGGTACAGTAGAACGTACAGCAGAAGGAGGGTCGGTCACCCCCTCACTCTGAGCAAGAACCGCCACCTCCCAGAGGCACATCCTGTGGCGAGTTTCTCGTGTGTCCCCACGGGTAATCTGTACACAAGCAAGTATACAAAAGGCTGGACTTTGTTTTCCCAGCCAAGAGAGTAACTTTTTTTACTTTGTATTTTGAGATCATTGTCAATTCACATGTGGTTGTAAGAATACAGAGAGATCTCACGTACCCTTCACCCAGATCCCCCCAAAGGCAGCATCTCGCATGACTAACGTCTTGGTCGTCCTCGGCTGCTCTAACAAAGATAACACAGACTGGGTGGGGCTTAGACAGCTGTTTTTCACAGTTTGGGAGGCTGCCTAGTCCAAGAGCAAGGCACTGACATATTTGGTGTCTTGTGGGGGCCCAGTTCCTGGTTCACGGGTGGCCGCCTCATCCTCCTCACAGGGCAGAACGGGGTCTGTTATCAGGGTACTGACCCGGGTCATGTGGGCTCCACCCTCATGACTGAGTTACCTCCCTGAGGCCCCACCTCCCGATACCATCACATCGGGGGTTAGGATTCGGCATAGGACTTGACGGGGGACACACATGTTCAGTCTAGGGCAATAGCACCATGGAAGGAGTAGGACACTGAGAGGGTATTTTTTGGCCCTATTCAGATTTCACCAGTTTTACAAAGGTGCTTTTTTTGTTAAGACTTTTTTAAGGGCAACTTTCGGTTCACAGCAAAATTGAGAGGAGGGTATTCGGGCCACAGGCGCCGCTGGGGAGGCCACCCATGCCTCCTGCCCCCCACGTGGACAGCTTCCCTTAGTGTCACCTCTGATGTCTTGCACCAGGGACGAACCCACGCGGACACATCATAATCACACAAAGCCCACAGCTGGTAGCACTGTTCACTGTTGGTGAAGTGCACTCTGTGGGCGCACTCTGTGGGCTTGGACCAGCATGCAGTGACACAAATCCACCATTCTAGGATCATACACGGTAGTTTCATACGTACTTTCTGGAACCCACACGATGGCTTCTAAAGGCAATGGAAGCCCCTCGCCCAACTCCGCTTTTTGCTGCTAAAGGAAAAGCCGGCCTTTTTGAGGGCGTCTGACACTCCGCACATGATGTCAGCCCGACCAGAAGGGGGCGCTCTCCTGAGCCCACGTCCTTGAGGGGCTGCCCCCGCCCCAAACTTGGGAAGAGCAGCCAGACCACCGTGCGCTGGGGGAAGGGGCAGTGACCACCCGCAGAGCAAGGGATTTGGGGAGAATCCCAAAGCTCACCTTGGAGGTGGAGGTGAAGGGAAACCAGGTCCAGTCAGATTCATGGGCAGAAGAAGAAACAGGACCCCAGGGGCGTGGGGTGCAGGGGCGGTTCTAGGAGGCCGTTTCTGCTGGGCTTCCCCACCTGGTTCCTGCTCCCCCCTCTGAATGACACCCCCTCAGTATCATGCCCTCCCAACTCTGGGGGCAAATCCTGAGGGATCCCCAGGCTGGCTATTTGGGCCGAAGAGGACCTTCCCCAGAATAAGGACTGGGGGCTCTTGCCACTTCCCAAAGGGCACTTCTTGTAGGCTACTCACCATGTGTCACCAGGGGGCACGCCGCAGCTGGGGAGTGATCAGGACCCATATACACCTGCCTGTCAGGAAAGGCTGGGCCCTTTCTTCTGCCCTCCAGTCCCTCAGGACACACAGTGCCAGCCATGTTCCCATTCAGCTGTGAGAGCTCCGGAAGCAGGGTCCGGCTGTGACCCCACAAAAGCCCCGCATGCCCAGAAGGGCCATGTGATGGTGGGGTGCTGTCGGTGGCAGCTGCCGGGGAAGATGCAGATCTGCGTGCGTCACCGGGGGCCCCAGGTCCCTCTGTCCCTCTGGGGGGCCGGTCCTGGGCTGCCTGGCTCTGGAGGATGCACTGTATTCATTATCACAGTTTTGGGGCAATACATCCCCTGGGAAGGGGGCACCTTCCCCTGATTTGCGTGGAGGGGCTGGGGCCCCTCCCTCAGCGTGGCGCCCCCTGTTCGTGGTCGGGGTTCCCGCCGGAATGCGGAGCCACCTTAGTGTTAGGAATAAGGAGGGTCTTGTAGGAATTAGTCTTCACACCATGTGGGGAGAAATGGAGAAGTCACAGTCCAAAAGGGGAGTTAGACAAGTCCCAGAGCAGCGTCATGAGGCGCCCACTGGCACCGGGGTACACCCCAGGGCCTGCGGGGACATCTGCTGCTGGGTGTTGGGGGGCAGTGCATGGGGCGGGTGCAGGCATCCAGGGACCTCTTTAGAGCCCGGCTGCGCATCGGGGTGTGGGCCTGGGGTCCCTGCTGGGCCGCAGGGCGGGTATTCGGGCCACAGGCCCCGCTGCCTCTTACTGTGACCACCTGCAGGGGTGACAGGACAGCTGTTGGTTCCCCACAGTGTGGGGCCCACGTAGCCGGGTGGGCCCCGTGCAGACCTGTCCGCCTGATCGGGAGGGCGGGGCGCCACCGGAAGCGCATAACCCTTGCTTGGCTCTCCTCAGATCCTGAACCCGCCACCCTCCCCCGCCACGGACCCCTCCTTGTACAACGTGGACGTGTTCTACTCTTCAAACATTCCCACCACCGCGAGACCCTACAGGTACGAAGTCCCTGCCACAGCCCTGCACACCCGGGGCCGTCTGGGCCTCTGGACAAACCTGTGGTAGAGGCGGGGTCTTGTCCCCATTTCCTCGGTGAGAAGACCTGGCAGAGAGGGCCAGGGTGCTGGTGGGCTCTCCTGGGCCCTCAGACCGTGCCCGGCTTGCCTCCCCACGGAGTGAAGCGGGTCTGCCTGTTGAGTCCAGAAACCAACCAAATCCCGTGTTGTGAGCAGGCTCTGGAATCTAGAAGTAGCTCTGGGGACACGCCCAGGCAGTCGTGGCCTGGAATGACGCCACCAGGGGATTCCCACTGTGGCGTGGCCCGGGCCCCCACCGCCCAGGGAGGCCAAGGCACAGGGGGCCAAGGTGTGCCTGTGTTTGGAATCCAGCCGCAGGACCACCGCTTGCTGCCTCCGTCCCGGAAGGCTCAGGTCCAAGTCACATGAGTGCTGGTGTGGCCCCTGCCACCGTGGGGCCTCTCTTCCCACCCACCACAGGGAAACCCGCAGGTCTGCTCCAGTTGGGGTTGCATTCCCTGCCTCCCTGGGTCGGGGCTGGCGGGGGCGCGGACACTTGAGAACGTTGAGAAGAGGGATCTGGGTGTGCTGGCCTGTGTCCAGGGGCCAGGCCGGGGCCTGAGGTGACCTTCGACCCAGGGCTCTCAGCCTACAGGGCCTGCCACACAGGTGCACTGGACCCCTCACCCCACGGGAGCGACCTGAAGGGGCAGGCGGAGGCAGGGGCTTGGGAGTGGAGGCCCCTCGTCCTCATCCTCCCCCTTCCCCCTCCCCCTCCGGTGCAGAGGCACCTCAGAGCGTCGCCTGCCATCTGGTGGCCGTTTCAGGAACTCTGGGGCCTGAAGAGGAGAGGTGCCCCTTGTTACCGAGTCACTGCCCTAGTCAGGGACCTGCCGTGGTCCCCCCGGTGCCTCAGCGCCCCAGTGTGTCCCCAGTGGCCTTGTTGGTGGCTGTCCCCAGGCTGTCACATGCACACTGGCCAGACCCCTCAGTCTCCGGTCCACCCCCGGCTTTACTCCTTATGTCCGATTTTTGTGCCACTTCTTCCCTCCCACACTGTCTGTCGGGGTCCCTTCCTGCCCCCCCCAGGGTCCTGTGGGGCCTGTCCTCCTGCTGCACCTTCTCAGCCCCACGTGCCCCGTGCTGGCTCCCCCTCCTCGCCCTCGATGAGCCCCCTGGGGCTCTGAAACATACCCTGGCCGCACCCCCAGCTCAGGCTGTACGGCAGCCCCACACAGAACCTTAGGGTGCAGGAGACCTCTGGGAGGCATGTCCTGGGTCAGATTGCCTTAACTCAGTAGGGGACCCTTCCAGGCCCACCGGTCTCCCGATATTTATAGGAACGATACCATGGGGAACGGTTGTCAAGCACTTTCCCGTGTCCGGCACTGTTTCTCGCACTTTCCCGTGTCCGGCACTGTTTCTCGCACTTTCCATGCAGAATCGCATCTAACCTTCACGAGCCCCTTTGGAACCAGGTCCTGTTTTATCCTCCTCGTTTTACCAATGAGAAACTGAGGTCTAGAGGGGTTAGGTAGTCAGTCGCCCAAGGCCAGCCAGGCCGGCCCTGGAGGCCGCGTTCTCCCCCCCCGACCCACCCCGAAGGCAGCCGCGGCCCAGGGCTGCCGTCCTTGCGGGGGGCTGGCCTCCCCTGGAGTGCGGGTGCCGGCACGCCCACTTGTGAGGTGGGGACGTGTGGCTCCGAGAGACCGCACGAGTGAGGGGCCCCGAGCCGAGGCCCCACTCGCTGTGTCCCCTCTAGGCCCTACATCGTCCGCGGCATGGCGCCCCCCACGACGCCCTGCAGCACCGATGTTGGCGACAGCGACTACAGTGCCAGCCGCTGGAAGGCCAGCAAGTATTACCTGGACTTGAACTCGGACTCAGACCCCTACCCACCGCCGCCGACGCCCCACAGCCAGTACCTGTCGGCAGAGGACAGCTACCCCCCTTCGCCCGCCACCGAGAGGAGCTACTTCCATCTCTTCCCTCCCCCTCCGTCCCCCTGCACGGACTCGTCCTGACCTCTGCCGGGCCGCCCTGGCCTCTCTGCGCCCTTGTAAATAGTTTTAAATATGAACAAAGAAAAAAATATATTTTATGATTTAAAAAAAATAAATATAGTTGGGATTTTAAAAACGCGAGAAATGTGAACAGTGACGGGGTGGGCAGGGCTGGGAAAACTTTGTACAGTGGAGAAAATATTTATAAACTTAATTTTTTTAAAACGTCACTGCCATTCTTTGGTGCCATGTGTGTTTCTGAATCGAGTGTCCTCACAGAGGGGATCCCGGCCTCCGGCCCTGCCCTGGGCAGCTGTCAGAGTTGTGCACTTGTCCGTCCGGAGCACCGTGTCTCTATCAGGCCCCCACAGGGTAGGCTGAACCCCTGGGCAGAGACGTGCGGGCAGGAGGCCTGACTCGTGCCGTCATGAAGGGCCCCTGCACCTTATTTTGTGCTCTGCTGTTGCCATCCTGATATTCTGAATAGTTTTTAAGAAAGAGGCCCCGCCTTTTCATTTTGCGCTGGGCTCTGCAGATTACGTACTTGGGCTTTGGGCTATTCCTTGGCCAGTGTCTGCTTCCATCTGATCTCTGTGTGTGGCCGCCCCAGGCTTCTGCTGTCCAAGGGGTCCCTCCTGGCCCTGCCATCCATGTGGACCCCAGTGGATGGGGCGGCCAGGCCACGCTCGCCCAGGGTGGGGGCGGGAACCTCCCAGCCCTCCTGCCCTCCCTGGTTGCCGCCCTGTCCTTTCCAGCAGACGGGCCCTGGAGAGCCTGGTCCTCGCAGAGGCAGTCAGTAAACACGGCTCCAGGCCTGCCCTGTTACCCACTGGGGTGGTACTGGAGGACACCAAGAGATAAGGCCTGCTGCCTGCCCCTGGGGGGTCTCCAGCCTGCAGGAGACTTGAGAAGTCAGCAAGTCAGGAGTCATGAGGAAGCCTGGCTGCCCTCCCCCAGCCACCCCGTGCCAGGCGGGAAGGGCCTAACCCCAGTTGGAATGTCGCAGGGAGGTTAGAGAAGAAGCACCACTGGGAGTCCCGGGCACACACTCCACTTAAGAATCAACACAGAGATCTGGAAGAAGGGCTTCCCAGCAGGACTGAAGATCGAAGCTTGGCCAACCCCCCAGGGCCTGGAATGCGGAGGTGACAGCCTCCAGGATGGGGAAACCACAGAACACTCAGATCCCGGGGCCCCAGTGCTGGGCAAGGTGGTGGCCCTCGGGGCTCCCGAGACTGTTCGACCAGGGGACAGAGCTGGGGACGTCAGGTACATAAGCCTGCCAGGCCTGGTTTCTTGAGACTTTCGGGGAGCTGCCTCCCCTGCTCCCTGATTGCCCAGGAGTTCCCTGAGGTCATGGTTAGCCTTGGTGGTGATGCCCTTGGGACCAAGAGCAGACACTGGAGACGAGAGGATGAGGTGACCTGCCATTAGCGCAAGCAACAGGGAGCTCAGGAAGGCCAGGCCTGAGTACCGACCTGGGGTTGCTATGCCACCTGGTGGGGACCTACACTAAAGGACCCGTTGCAGACAGGAGGGATTGGATTTTCCTGGAAGGGAGGCCAGCTTCACCTCTTAACTCACTTCACCCAGCTGGACGCATCTGTTAAGGAAAGGCGCTGTCCCCTGCCCCCTAGGACTGTTCTAGGCTTCCATGAGATAATGCCTATCAAGAGAGAAGCCTTGCCCAGTAAGTGCCTGGCAGGTAGCACTTCCTCGGTAAATGGAAGCTGGGACCTATTAAAGCTCAGAGAGGTGACAGGCTTTTGCCCAAGGTCACACGGCTAAGGACCAGCAGAGCTAGAGGCTGCACCCAGAGCTCTCAGGCCCAAGGTGGGGTCCCCTGCCCCAGGGAGCTGCTTGCAGGGGCTTGGGGCCTCCCAAGCACTCGGGGTTCCTGTTCTTCCAGGTGGGGCCACAAGCCCTGAGGTGCTAATGAAAGCACTAATCTCAACTGGGGCAGATGGGGGGGGGGGGGACTTGGCTGACTCAGAAACAGGAGTCCACTCTCCTGCCCTTCCTCTCACTCATAGGTGGTGGGGGTTCCCTCCGTTCTCCTAGGGCCAGCCAGGGATCAGGCAAGGGGTGAAGAAGGAGCGGGCTGAGCTGCTGACCCCTGGCGACAGGCATGGGCTGAGGGGAGGGTGGAGACACATTCTGCAGCCCTCTACCCCCTCTCCCCAGCATCCCAGGCCTGTCTCCAGAGGCCACTCTCTGGACCCTTTCCTGCCATGAGGTCAGCTAGGAGGAAAGAGGGCCAACCTGCTCTGCCTGCTATCTTCCAAGTGAATCTGTCAGCACCCACTATGTGCAGAGAATTCAGTAAGCACCCACTGTGTGCAGAGCCCTGCACTTCAATCACATGCTGGGGGACCCAGAGATTAGTCAGATGTGGGCGTCTCTCTTGAGGGTACTGCAGACAGTTTCCAAAGCTGAGGGCCAGAGCACCGTGTTGAGATAGCCGGTGGCCCAGAGAGAATATTCTATTCAGAAGGGAGGGCAGGGGGTTGGGGGAGGGCTGTTCCTGGAGAAGGCGATATCTGAGCTGTGTCTTAAATGAGGGGGTGAAGTTAACCAGGCTTGTTTCATTTAAACTTCACAATAGCCCAGCTAGGTAGATGGTGTCCCCAGTTTGTAGTTGAGGAAACCACAGCTTGGGGGAAAATAATAAAGCCAGAATTTTTTCCACTCATTTGTTCAACCATTCCTTTCCACAAGAAATAGTACTGAGAGTTGGGCACTGCTCAAGGGCTTCCACCTTCCCTGCAAACCCCCTCCCCTCTGCAGTGACACCCACTACTCCCCGAGTCTGTCGCCTGTCTTTGAGTCCTGCAGGGTCTCACTCCCCACTGGCCCTATCATTTGCTCCGCTCAGCCCTCCAACCCTCATCCAGAATGGGTGTGGAGCTCCTCCTTGCCCCGGGCCCCACAGCCCCCGTGGGGCTACAGCTGCCCTGGGTGGTTGAACAAAATCCATGTGGCCAGATCTTGGTCACGTCCACTGCCAGGCAGGATGCTGGAGGACAGGGATGTGGTAGGTGTGGAAGGTTCTGTCCCTGAGAAACCTGGGGGCTGCGGGAGTTGGGTAGGACTTGGCTCCTGTAGGGTTCTTTCCTGAGAGCCACTTGGCTGACTCTTCACATCACTGGGCTCCCACCTCTCATTGGACCTCACCCTCAGCTTACAGGTGACCTGGCCCAGCACCTGCCCACCTCTGCCAGGGTGGCCTCACTCTAGCCCTCAGACCAGGTCTGAGTCCCAGGGACATGACAATAGGAAAGATAATGGGGGGGCAGGCAGTTTTCCCAAGTCGAGCTTATTCAATTTAAAGCCTTTTTGTGGGCGCCTGGGTGGCTCAGTTGGTTAAGCGACTGCCTTCGGCTCAGGTCATGATCCTGGAGTCCCTGGATCGAGTCCCGCATCGGGCTCCCTGCTCGGCAGGGTGCCTGCTTCTGCCTCTGACCCTCCCCCCTCTCATGTGCTTTCTCTCTGTCTCAAATAAATAAATAAAATCTTAAAAAAAAAAAAAAAAAAAAAAATCTTAAAGCCTTTTTGTATCTGAGTGTATGTATATGTTAAAATGTCCTTTCTTTTATGAAATGATGGTAATAGTATAAGGTGTTTTTTTGGAAAAAATCATGACTTAAAATTTTTTTTAAAAAATCATTACTTGATAGAATTAAAATTTGGCAGCTCTACGTCTGTTCCCAAAAGTTAAGGGGGTAATAGCTGGGTGATGGGTATGTGGGCATTCATTACACTTTTCTCTCTACTGTTGAATAGATCTGAAAGTATTCATATAATTTTTTTTAAGTCTAGATGGATTGAAAATTTGTTTTATTTTTTAAAAAGACTTTACTTGACAGAGACAGAGCACAAGCAAGGGGAGCAGCAAAAGGAGAGGGAGAAGCAGGCTCCCCACTTATCAGGGAGCCTGACGTGGGACTCGATCCCAGGACCCTGGGATCATGAGCTGAGCCGAAGGCAGATGCTTAACTGACTGAGCCACCCAGGCACCCCTGGATTGAAATTTTATTTTATTTATTTATTTATTTATTTATTTTAGATTTTATTTATTTATTTGACAGAGAGAGAGAGAGAGAGAGAGCACAAGTAGGCAGAGAGGGAGAGGGAGAAGCAGACTCTCCACTGAGCAGGGAGCCCGACGTGGGGCTTGATCCCAGGACTCTGGGATCATGACCCGAGCCGAAGGCAGCCGCCTAAATGACCGAGCCACCCAGGCGCCACTGGATTGAAATTTTAAACATTAAAAATTAAGCCATGAAAGGATTAGAGGGGAAAGGGGAAGATGGTGATCCATGAACTCTAGAAGTTTTAGGATGCTTAGACCAATGCAAAGGTTGAGTCCCTCTCCTGCTTAAAGCCTGTCAATGGCTCTCTAGGGCTCTCAGGGAGATAGACTGAGCTCAAATACCTCCTCTTCCCCCAGGAAGTCCTCCCTGACTTCAGCCCTTCCAGTTGGGTTAGCTCATCATAATTGGAGACTTCTGGGGCCCACTTATATTGGGCGAGGTACTGCATTATTTCATTTAATTATAGTCCACATGTCCCTGTGACCCTCCTCAGAGTCTGGGATGGAAGAGCCTGAAGCATGTACTGGCAAGTTCTCCGATGATGAATGAGTAAAGGGATCTGTGTGTGTGGCTGGGCTCTCCCCAGGCTCCCAGGAGGGCAGGTCCCAAGCCCTTGCCCAGCCTCCCTCTCAGGCACCACGCTGTCCAGGGGTTTCCTGCAGCCTCTCCCCTCCTCCCTGGTCTAGCTCCTGGGACCCGCCCCTCTGCATGTTGTAACACCGCCTTGCTGCCCTTGCTCTAATCTGTCCTTTCCCAAATGTGGCCAGCCCTGAACACGCCCCTGTCTTACTCAGAAGTTTTTCCTGGCCCTCCCTCTCTGAGCATGAACCCTAAGTTCCTTTGCTTATCCTCCAATGCCTCCATGAGTCCCTCTCATTCTCCTCTCCCAGACCTCGTTCACCCCCATTGGATCCTCTGACAACTGTGCATTCTGCACCATCCTTCCGCAGTTCTCTGCCAGGCCGACCTGCTCCCCACCCCCAGGATATCTGTGTATTTGTCCTTCCCTTAACCCTCTGCACCAGCACACCTCCGGAACCCGTTTCAGTCTTGACTGTGTTCCTCACTTGCCGTGTGGCCTTGGGCAAGGCCCCTAGCCGCTCTGAGCAACAGGATCGATGGGAATAGTATCTGCCCTTGGGTGCTACCTCCCTAGAGGTCCAGCACCCTTCAGGGCATGGACATAGGTCAGTAGGTATTATCAGCACTCTACAGATAAAGCCTGGAGAGTCAGAGAGGTTAGCTCACCCAGCCAAGCTTACTCAGCTAATACGGGCCACACCTGGTGTCTGAATGCTGCCTGGGTTTCTGTTAACTAATCTGTAAAATGGGGATGATAATACTGTACTGTCTGGAGCTACCAGCCACAAAGTCTTTCTAGAGAGTCTGTCTCAGTCTCTGCTGAAGGGGTGAGCTGGGCGAGGGGCACATTTGCACCAGAGGCCCAGCTTCCCATGCACTGGGGTTGACTCAGCTCCATTAGGTTTCATTCTCCCTGCTGTTTGGCATGGGGATTCAGAGAGCCTGAGCCAGTGAGATGGAGGGAGCTCGGGCCAGCTGGGATGAGGATGAGCAGGCGCAAAGGATGGGGGTATGGGTGCAGAAAGGTGCTGAACATCTGGAAGGCAAGCCGGTGGCCAACTCCACTGGTCCTGCCCTCCCTACCCCCAGTGGCCAAGCTATGTCACTTTTCTCAGGAAGCAGCTTGGGGAAGCCCCACAGGAACCAGGCCCTGCTTTCCTTGAGCTGGAGTGGCCATCCCTGACCAAGCCAGCACCACCGGAGTGAGCTGCCCTACAGACTACAAGAGACCACCAACCTCCCTGCATGGAGCCCCCATTATGACTCCAGGCCTGGTGCCTAAGTGCAGTCTGGGCATTGAGGATTGTTGGTTTCTCCTGGGCATGGGGGCACTGTCCCCAAGACCCTGCACCATGGCGGCCACCTCTACCACCTCCACTCCCCGCCACGTCCCTCTCTCACCACAACCCAACCACGCCCCTGCCTCCCCAGCGCTCCAAAGCTCGGCCTTGGCGTCTCTGGTCTCTCTACCTGCCACCTGGACCCAGGAGCCCACGGCCCTGTCTTCCCCGTTCGTGGGTTGAAATGCCACCTGCCCAGGAGGGGCCCCCAACCACAGCCGGCAGCGCAAGCCTCCCCGAGCGCACGCACACCGGCGGGTGGGCGATGCTGCGTTCTGCCGAACTCGGGCTGGGTTCCACCCGACCCTCACCTGGCCTGCGCTTCTCAGCCTTGCTGCCAACCTCCGCTCTCCCGTCGATTTACTCAGGACTCGGGGCGGCGCTTCGCATCTACTTAGAAGTGAGCCAGGTTTTTGGAAGGCGCCTGCAATGGGCCAAGGTGGGCTACTCTTCGGTGTCCCGGCCCAGCCCTCCCGGGGAGCATTTCGGAAGAGGCTCCGGTGTAAATCCTTCTGTAAGACAAAAGGAACGCCACCGCCCGCGTATTTCCCTGCGGCGGGGATAGACGCACCACTGGGGGTACCAGCCCCTCGCGGGGACCCCAGTCCTGACACAGACCGATCCTCACCTTGACCCCAACTCCTGGCACAGCCACCACTTACGGGTAAAGGGACCAGGACTGACGATCCCCGCCCCCCCATAAAATTCATCCGTGGAGAATGCGGGCATCGATCCCGCTACCTCTCACATGCTAAGCGAGCGCTCTACCATTTGAGCTAATTCCCCAGCTCGGGGCGTGCTCGGCCGCCCGAACATATTGTGGCTCACGTCATCACGGGTCTCCTCCGGACCCTCCGACCCGCCCGCCCGTCTCGCTACCCCATTGGTTCCCTTTCCGCTCCCAGCTCCACGGCCAGGATTGGTTTGGCTCCCTTTAGTTTTAAAAAGCATTGGCTATCGGATTGGTGGTGCAAAGCGTCCGTCAAACGGGCCCTGCTGTTGCTACGGCGTAGGGGGACCCAGCCAGGTTTCTCCGGGTTTCTGATTTGTTTCTCCAGACTCCGGGGTCCTAGAGGTTCCGGATCCGTCAAGTCCATGGGAAAAGAAGGCTCCCCTCGCGCTTGACCGACGGGGCCAGGGAGCCAATCGGAGTGGGCGCAACCGGGCCGCTGGGCGATCCAATAGGTTGCAGGGGGCGGGAGAGGAAGGCCAATGAGCGCGGGTCCGGGGGCGGAGATAGAGCCGCGATTGGCTGCGAGGCGGCCGGAGGGAGGGTGGGGGGAACTCAAGGCCTGCTTGATACGTCCGCCATTTTGGGCGCTTCGCTGATGGTGTCGGTGAGCGCGTTTCCCGCCTGAGCGCAACTAGCGGCGGGTCGCGGGCACCTCCAGGTAATGGGGGCGGGGGGGCGGCGGAGCGGGCCGCGGCGCGGGGTGCGCGGGGCGCGCGGCGCGCGGACGGCGACGGCGAGGCCCCTCTGCCCGGCCTCGGCGGCGCGGGGAGGGAGCGTCCCGGCCCCCTCCCCTCCCCTCCCCCCCGGAATTCGCCGCTCGGCGGCCGGGAGGCGCGGCGGCCAGGCTCCCCGGCCGGTCCCCGCCCGCGCCTGTCAGCCGCCTGCCCGCCCGCCGCGGGCCGCGGGGGGCTGCGCCGGGCCGGGCGCCGGGCCGGGCTGCGGGCCGGCGGCGAACTTTGCGCCCGGGGTGACGTCCGCGGCCTTCCGCGGCGGCGGCGGGCGGGGCGCGCCCCTAACCCGGACGGGCCCCGTTCCGCTGCGGCCCCGCCGCCCGCCCCGAGCGCCGCCCGCCCGGGAGAACTTCTCTGGGCGCGGGCCCGGGAGCGTGTCAAGTTGAGGCGGCAGCTCGCCGTGGGCTCGCGAAGGCCATTGTTGGGACTCCGCTCTGCGGGAAACAAGTTCTGTGGGTTTCTGCGCTTTCGCCGCAGAGCCGTCGGCCTACGCAGAACCCGGCGCGGAGTATTGAAGTAGCCTTCCGAGCGTTTTTTAAGTCCGGTGTTGTGACTCGGATGTCGACCTGGTCGCGAACGCCTCCCTGCGAAGATGAGCGAGGGGGGTGGTCCTTCGAGAGGCTGGAGGTACCTCCCTCTTAAAGAAGCCCGTTCGCCGTTAAGTTGGAGGGGTTTCCTCCCAGACCCTGCGTGCGCCCATCACCAGGTGGACTTTGGGTTGTAGGTGCGCGGAGCGAGTCCTCGGACGTATCCCCCTGTCCTGACGTTTCAGCCTCAGGCTTTGTGTAGTTTTCCCGGTACTTACCGTTTCCTCCGTGGGTCGGCTAGAGCTTTGTTTATGTTTTGCTTCTGTGGGAGGGACACTCGGTGGTGGTTTTCCTTTCGTCCCCACAGCACTTGTTTATGTGGATATTGTCCCACCTTGTAACAGTGTGACGTTTACTCTGATTTTGCCCTCAAGGTCATGGGGCAGGTAGGCAGCAAGTGGGAAAGGGACTCGGGATTTCCAGCCGCTGGAGTGAGTGTCTCCTAAGTGGTGGTGGTTCCGCTTTCTTTACTGTGAAGTTAGATTGCTGGGTTCAGGTCTTGGCTCCACCACTTTGTAGCTCTGTGACCTTGGACAAGTTACTGCACCTCTCTGCTTTCCCTGTAATGTGACAATAATAATAGTGTCTGCCTCATAAGTGTGTCGGGAGTAAATGGACTAGAAACGGTGCCTGGCATGTGTAGTCAGCTTAGTGCAATTAGTGGCTATTACTACTAATTTAAATTTGATTTGTAAATATTTAGATTACCGTTTGGAAGTCAAATGAGTGTTCAGGTGACTTGGTGACTGTCTTTAGAAAGCTCTGTGTGTTTAACAGTCAGTTCTGAGAAAATGAACTGGAAGTTATTTTAAGTTTTTCAGGAGAGGGGTGGTTGAAGATTCATTAAATCACACATGTTTTGTGGAGCAATAAATTAGTGGTGGTACCTCAGAATGTTTCCTCTAAGAGGTGGTTAAATGAAGAAAAGTCCATCAAGAGCTCTGGTCAGATTCTGCTCTTACTTCCCTTGGGATAAACTAGGTCCTGAGTGTGTTTGGTCCCCGTTATCAATTCCAAGGTTTCTCAGTGTACTCCTGGGTTATTGAGGTTTGAAAGGTTGCTGTGTATTGAGATACACTTCAGTGAACCTAGTTTGGGAGATAACTGTTGTGCATGGATGCTTTAGAAGCTGTCTGGCCTTTCACTGTGTCTGACTGGGGAGTCTAGAGTATCTAACAAAATGCCATCGACTCAGTCATACATATACTCACAATCTTTTAATTCCTGCCCTATGCTCTTTTCCCTGGTACTCTTGAAATCATGCTTGCCTGTCCCTTGGTATTATTGCTTGGGACCTGGCTTGCTTTAATTGCACTGGGGAAATGTTTTTCTGCAGTTTTGAGTAGAGGTGAGCATCCTGCTGGTGTAACTTAAGGAGATGAAGAAGATTGTTTTGGATCAGAAAACTTTAGCTTTTGTGTAAAGTAAAAACAAAAACTTGTAAAACTTGTAAAAACAAAAACTTGCTAGTTTGAATTAGCTGCTTGAGAATATGAGAATCATACCATAGCTGGACAGAAAATGAATGGTAAAATTAAGATTTGACAGGGTGAGGTTCATTTCTTTAAGATAATTTGTGTATCAGGTACAAAGGTATGTGCTTATTACAGGCAAAAATCTCCCCCCACCCCAAGTTTGTATTTAAATTCCACGTAGTTGCCATACAAGAATCTCTCCCTTAAAACAGTATTTGTCAGGATCGGTATTTAGTTTGTTGCTATCATGAACTTGTGTCTTGCAGTTTTATATTTTGGATATTTGAGAGGCAGCATGAGTGTATATTGGTCTAAAATTTTACAGTGTTTTTTTAATACCCCTAAGATGAGTACATGATCGTGACAATGAAGTTCTTCTAATCATCTGCTCACCTAAAACTCAGCATTGAGTTTATTTCATAAAAAGCACAAGAAGCTGTGGTTTGCTCCTCATAAGTCAATATCTGAGTCCCCATGTGGGCTGAGTAGTTTGTTAGCTACTTTTCTTAAGTGCGATGGACTGAAAAAATAGGCCTGGGCTCTTGGCTTTAAGCAGCTTTATTTCTTTTTTTCCCTTAAGAGAACCTCAAGTAATTGGTTTTTTATTTGCTCTAGATAAATGTTTCTCAATTGGGGGGTGATTTGCCCCCAAAGAAACATTTGGCAATGTCTGGAGACATTTTTGCTTGTCATACCTGTAGGGGTGGGCAGTATGCATCCTGGCTTCTAGAGGGTAGAGACCAGGGATGCTGCTAAGCATCCTGTAATGCGCAGGATAGCTCCCTAAATTATCCAGCCCCAAATATTAATAGTGCAGAAATTGAGAAACCCTGTTCTAGATAGATGCTACACTGGCATGCATTAGAATCATTTGGGACATCTTTAAGACCGTGGATGATGGACCCCACCTCTGGAAATTTGTGATGGTTTTGAGAATGTATTTTTAGAAAGCTCCCCAGCCAATACAGAAGTGCAGCAAGGTTTTGGAACTGCTGCTCAAGACCATGTATATTAATGACTACTTGTGGGTCAAGGAATCTTTCAGGTGATCTGTGAGCTCTGTCTCTGTGGTCCCTAGATTCTACCTTAGAGATTACTTAGTAGCGGGGAGAGACGGTATACATACATTATTTTCAGGTGCCTGAAGACTGAACTTTAAAAGAATTAATTTTATATAATTTAGAAACTTTTTTGCCTTTACCTCATGAAAATATATTACCATATTGTGCTGAAACTTAGCAGCACTCTCGGGTGTTTAGGGTTGTTTGCTCTTACTCCTGATAACTTTATACTGTGATTTTTGAGTTTTATATCCTTTGCTCTCATCCTGTGAATCAGCTGTCAGTTCTGGTTTTTGATGCCAGCTTCATCATTATCTTAAAACCCTTTGTAATGAAGACCTGTTTCAAGAGTTAGCCCTGGGTCCGTTTGCCAGTTCTGCCTTTTGAAGGCGAGACAGGCGTACTCCATGCTTCACATTTAACACAGTGACCCTTGCCTGCTAGTAAAAGAGGGGTTCCTCTGGGCCCTGGACTCTGGCCCAAATGGGCGAGTGTTTTTTCCTCCCTGGGGGTGGAGGGGATGAGGTTTAGTGGTAGAAGGGCAGAGGTCCTTTTCTCACACATACTTACAATTTAGATCGTTTGGTTTATTGAATGAAATAATATTAGTTTAAAAACTATACAAATTTTCAGCAACTGAATGTTAGTATCTGGATACATAAAGGAGAAGATCGTGGAGGCACTTTCTAATCTTTCATCCTGAAATTCAGGTTATGGCTGTTGTTGAGAATGACAAGTGACCCCTCCCCCACCAGCTTCTTCTGATCTTCATTTATTTGACCAGCAAATATAGTAATTGAATCCAGGAACTGTATTAGGGATTCACTCATGAACAGGCACTTAAGGACTTGCAGTCTAGAGGGAGAGGTAGCAGTTATAAAAGGGATGCAGTTTTGGCTGGGAGGCCAGGTAACAGAGCTTGTTGGAATTGTACATAGCGGAAGTAAGGAGGCTCCTCAAGGAGGCCCTACAGGCCTGGGAGGAAAGAGTTTAGGTTTGCTCCTTTGCTGGTTGAGTTTGCCAGAAGTCTCCTACCAAGTAATAAAGTAGTTACACCTTTGTGTCTTACATGTATTAAGCGGTTACTTTGACTTGCTTGGTTTGGTGTGTTTTAGAAAGCAATGCCATTGTTCCTGTGCTGGGAAGCTGTTTTGTAATGACAGATAGGATTGGTCTGTATTGTTTTTTGCTCCATAGATGTTGATTGTCAGTCAGACTGGGAACACTGACAGCTTCCATACTGATCAGAGGCTTGATGTAGGTTCACGCCAAATGTCTTGAGCATCCTTGAAATTGATTGTGCCACCAGTGGGGATGGTTTTGTTTTGTTTTGTTTTGTTTTCCTGCTGCAGTTGGACCTAGGCTGACTGGAGATTTGTTTTTATGGCCTTTTGACTTTTGCTTAGATTTAGTTGCCACAGAAACCCTATTTTCTTCCTCTTACTCCCCATTTATTTATTTTTTTACTTGGAGAAGGGAGATAGTTACTAGTCGGATCAATACGCAGTTTATTTCAGGGTTTGAATGATTATTTATGCACTGCCATCTGGATGCCAGGTAGATCAGCTAGTGAAGAAGCAAGTAAAAGGGAAGGGAACCTTGGCAGTAGTTGAAAGGTTTCTCACCTTAACGGGGACATTTTCATGTCACGGACTTGGCAAAGATCTGGGTTTACTCTGAGCAGAGGTGTTTTTCCTCTTGTCACTTAGAGCTGGCTAGTGTTGACCTGTTTTATAAGTAATAATGAAGACTACATCGTCAACTGTGAATTTATACAAATAAAGTTTGATAGGTTCTGAACATCTTTTTACTGATAGAAAGAAGCTCTGATTTTGTACTTCTTGGTGACTCTGGAGAAAGCTAGGGTTGTATTTGTTCCAAAATTTCTTACGGTGGGACTATATATTGACTTGGAATGGGTTGTGTGCCCCAGAGGTTGACTGCCATGAAATCTGATGACCTAAAGGAAAGATGAATTAAAGATTGTTATTTTGGAACATTAGAAGAACAAAAGAGCTGCAGAAATAGGAGTCTGACTGAATGTTGATTTAGATTTGGAGAAAGCTATTTGGATTGCTCGTTGGAGCCTTGAGTTCCTATACCTGGATATAAATCAACAACAGTGCTGAGGTCAGAGACCTACGTTGGCAGAAGAGAAAGGAAAGCTTACGTGAGAAGGCAAGGCACCTTGAGACTCTAATTAGGGCAAGTAAGCATGTGTGTGTCCTTCCCACTAAGGCACGCTCTGTGGTGGCCTGGTATAGTTCATAGACATTGGCTGGACCTTGGTGAGATCTGGTCTTGTGGTCCATAGATGGGAGATGTGGCAGGAAGAACAGTGAAAAGTACTGAGTTGATTGGCTGTTTTGGGGCTTCCTTTCTTGAGAGTCATGGTCTTGGAGCTGAAACAGACCTTAGAGGTCATTGATTCTTAGAGAAAAATATAGGTCATGCTGGAGAAGCTGACAAATCTCAGTTCCTGGATGATTCCTTAGGGTTTTGGTGGCCCCACTAGACCACAATTTCTAGTGTCATTTATTTCGAGAGTGACATCACAACTGGATCTCACGAGAGTTGAGATTAAATGCTTAACTTCTGAGTTGTTTCCTTTTGGTGGTAGTACTCGTCAGGTTTCTGTCATTGTAGTAGGCGAGGGGATAGTGTCTCCAGTTTTCTTTTGTTTACCTGGAGATACACAGGGTTTCTGTTGCCTCTGGACAATGGGCACAACTCATCTGCCTCTGTTGCCTGCAAGCAAGACCCAGCCCCTTCTGATTAAAGAATGCTCTTTCCACTATGGACCTCTCATCCTCGATTTATTACACCCTTACATGGATTCAACAACTATGCATTTGGCACCTATCATAGGCGTAATGTTTTAAACTAAGGGAGTTTTCACAGACTAATACTGTTCTCTTTCCCCATTCAGAGTATATTGTAGAGGTCAAGAGTACATAAGGATCTAAAATAGCTGGCTTTGAATTCTGGTTCCCACAGTCTTCCAGCTGTGTAATCCTAATATTAGATCACATCTTTGTTCCTTAGTTTCCTTATCTGTGATATGAATATTAAATGTAAACTGATTAGCACAATGCCTAGCACAGAGTAGTAGTAGTAGTAATATTATTACTGTTATTAGTCTTCTTCCTAACAGTAGAAATAAGTACAGAAATGACTCTCATATAAGTTGCAGTGAACGTCCTAAAGAAGCGAAATGGAATATTGAGGGATCTTAGAGAACCTTGCGGTCTGACTAGCTGCTCTGGGGAGGTCCTGGGTGATAGTGATATAGGTTAAGAGAGGTTATGGAATTAGTGTTTATATGCAAGTTGTTTTTTTCTTTCCATATTTGGATCATGTTATATATGCTTTACTTAGGTAAATGTGATAATATTTTCTTACTTTGATGAGAGTAGAGATCATAAATTTGAGGTTTTGCATTTTGCTTTCTAAAATAGTCTTTAAAATCTCTCTTTCTGGCACTTATGACATTATTAAGGTAACTCCATTTGTTTTAGAGTCTCCTATGTTACATAGAATCATATTTTTCAGTGTGCTGTGCTCTTGAAGAAAATTAAGTATGCCTTGAGGGATTAATGCATTTTAACAGATGATTGGATCTTTATTTTTTCTTAACAGATTCCACATTATAACTAGACAACACTTTTCTTTTTTGTTTTTTCTTTAAAATATTTTACTTATTTGAGAGAGAGCAAGCACAAATTGGGGGGTGGGGGGAGTGGGAGAGAGAGAAGCAGGCTCCCTGCTCAGGGAGAGCTTGATCCCAGGTCCCTGAAATCATGACCTGAGCCGAAGGCAGACGCTCAACTGACTGAGCCATCCAGGTGCCCCTGGACAACACTTTTCTGTAGAGGGCCATTTAGTAAATATGTTAGGCTTTGCAGGCTGTGTGATCTCTATAACTACCTGTCATTGTGATATGAAAGCAGCCATAGACAACATGTAAACAAATGAAGGTGGCTGTTAGGGCGCCCGGGTAGCTCAGTGGGTTAAGCATCCGACTCTTGCTTTCGACTCAGGTCATGATCTCAGGGTTGTGAGATCAAGCCCTGCCTCAGGCTCTGCACTGTGCCTGGAGCCTACTTAAGATTCTCTCCCTCTGTCCCTCCTCCCGCCCCACCTCTCTCTCTTCCCTCTCAAAAAAAGAAAGGTGGCTGTCTTCCAGTAAAATTTTATTTACAAAAACAGGGCGGAGTATATAAGTACCAAATAACCAAGTTGTACATTTCAAACGAATATGATATTGTTAATTATAAGTCAATGGAAAAATAATAAAACTATTCTGAAGACCAAGACCTCACTCTCTCTCTCTCTCTCACACACACACACACACACACACACACGCACGCACACGGTGGGCTGGATTTGGTTTGTCCTGCTCTAATCTTTATTTTAATTTGTAATGAGATCCTGTATTCAGAGAGTATATAGCGGCAAGTGTAGGTACTATGTGTTAAAACCAGCAGCTGTGTACCCACTAACCAGCTTAAGAAAGAGAATGTTACCACTGCCTTTGGCTCTCTATCCTGCCTTGCCCTCTTCCTCTTCCTCTCTAGAAGGCAAGCACTGCCCTACATGTATCAATGTTTTGCTTTCTGGTGTTGCCATATGTGAATGTATCCTTATATAATGTAACTTAATTTTTTGCAAGTCTTTAAACTATATAAATAGAATCATTTTATTCTGTGACTCCCCCCTCCCCCACATTGTTTTTGAAATTCCTTTATTCAAATGTTCGAGTACTTATTAAGTCTTAGGCACTGCTGCTGGGTATGTTAGCATGAGTAAAGCAGACAAGTCTCTGCCTTCATGGAGCTTACATTTCAGTGGGGAAAGACCGTTAACAGGTAAGTCAAAGATACAGCAGTAATATGGTGGGTGATGTAGCAGGGAGAAAAGTGAAGCAGGGAAGTGGGTGGCTGGAGGCTGTGTGAAGATTGAAAGGTGGTCAGGGTGGACCTCCCTGAGAAGGGGGCCTTCGAACACAAGGAGGTGCGGGAGGGAGCCCTGTGGCTGCGGGTGGGAGCCCTGCTGGCAGTGCTAAGAAGGGTTGTGCCTGCTGTGTTGAAGGGACACTGGAGAGCCCCGTTGGCTGGAGCGGGAGAGCCCAAGGGAGAGTGGCAGGAGGTGATGCCAGAGGGGGTAGCGGTGGTCCTTGGGAGCCAGTCACACAGGCCATTGTTAAGGATTTTATCTTTTTCTCTGAGTGAGATGGGAAGTCATTATAGTGTTTTGAGCAGAAGTGTGACATGAGATCTGATCTCTTGTTTTCGGAAGGACCCCCTGAAGCTGTCAGGATAGCTGTCCCTGTGCTGCCACAGGATTCAGCAGAGCAGTGATGGCAGCTCAGGCTGAGGGGCACAGGGTGGCCGTGAGAAGTGGTTGGGTTCTGGATGCATCTTGAAGGCAGAGCTGACAGGGTTTGGGGACAGATTGAATGTGGGCGTGAGAGCAGAGTGAAGGATGGTACTGGGGGCTTTGCTTGCAGTGGGAGTTGTCATCTGTGAAGAAAGGGAAGACTATGGGAGGTGTGGGTTGTGGACGTCACATCAAGAGTTGGGTTAAGCTTGGACATGGGGAGTTTATGGAGCTTTTAGAGAGCCAGCCAGACACATGCCGGATTAAGGTGTCTGGAGTTGAGGGGAGAGGTCTGGGCTGAAGCTGGAAATGTGTGAGGCTTCAGTGTTAGGATGACCCTTGAGCGCCCTGAGGTGGAATGGGGGCACTGAGGAATGAGGACTGAGTCAGCAGGGACAACAGGGAAGGGCCTCCTCTGAGGTAGAGGAGGACCAGGCTAACAGGTTGTCTGTGAAGCCAAGGAGAGTGTCATAGAGGAGGGAGGGAGAACCTGTGCCCACTGCTACTGCCCTCAGGTCAAGTAAAAAGAGGGCCAAGGCTTGTTGGGCGGCTTTGGCAGCGTAGAAGCTGCTGACAGCCTTGACCAGAGCAGTGCCCACATGGTGGTGCTCGAGAAGCCTGGGGAGGGAGGGTTCACAGAGGATGGAAGGAAGAGGACAGCAGGTAAAGTTCTTTCATGGGCATGTGCCATGACACTGAAGGGAGATTTGGGACCCTTGAGCAGGTTTTGTTGGGATGGGAGAAATTACAGCATTTTGGTAACTGTGGTAGGAGATGATTCCTTACAGAGTGAGCAACCCAGTGAAGCGGGAGGTGGACACGAGCTGGAGCCATGCTCCTGAGAAGGCCTCAGGGAATGGGCCGAGAGCCCGTGGGCTCCTCCTTGCTGAGAGTTGGGAGAGCAGGATCGGGGAGCTGGGGTAGTGGGAGCGTATGGACATTCTCCTCTTTCTTTTTCTCTCCTGGTGAAATAGGGAGAAGTTAGCAGCAGTCAGTGAAAATTAGGGTGAGTGGGGGCTGGTGGGCAAGGGGAGAGAGGGGAAGGTATGGAAGTCTGTGGGAAAGTAAGACTGAATGGGTCAGCACCACAAAGAGGCCGACCTGAGGGGAGTGATCCTGAGTTTAAAGTGAAAACAAACCGCACTTGTTTTACGCTGTGCCACAGTGGTGTTGGGGTTGTGGTTTTCCTGGACCGTAAGTGGCAAAGCAAGAGAAGGTCGGGGAAGTGATTGTAATGGTGGCGGGGACATGGAATTGCAGCTGGGAAGGGAGGGTGTGTAGACGGGGAGGTTTGACCATAGTGGTGCATGTAGCTGTACTTCATTCCTTTTCACTTGTGTTCTGTTTCAGACTGGGTGTATCTCATTTAATCTTTGTTCAGTTATTGGAGGATAGGATTGTTTCCAGTAAAGAAACAGTGCTGCTTTGAACAAATGCAGAAACATTTCTCCAGGGTATAGAGGGAGGAGGGTCAGAGGGAGAAGCAGACTCCCCGCCGAGCAGGGAGCCCGATGCGGGACTCGATCCCGGGACTCGATCCCGGGACTCCAGGATCATGACCTGAGCCGAAGGCAGTCGCTTAACCAACTGAGCCACCCAGGCGCCCCTGTATCAGGGTTTTAATTTCTCCATGTCCTTGCCAACATGTATTATTTTCCTTTAAAAAAATTAATAGTCATCTAGTGGGTGTGGATCGTGGTATCTCATTGTGGCTTTGATTTGCCTTTTCTTAATGACTAGTGCTGTTGGACATCTCTTCCTGTGCTCATTGGCTGTATGTCCTTAGAGGAAAGTCTCTTCAAATTCTTTGCCCATTTTTATTTATTTTTATTTATTTTTGCATAGTTATAATGTTTTCTCTATTTACGAAGTTAAGCATCTTTTTGGTATTTGGATTTCCACTTCTCTGAAATGCCTGCTTGTGTGGCCCCCCTCCCCCCCGGAGTTGTTTGGTTTATCTTATTTGTAGGAATTTGGTTTTTTTCCTCTCTCTCTCTCTTTTTTTTTTTTTTTTTTCCCCAGTTTGTCTGTGTTTTATTGACGCCAGTGCTCAGGCTTTGACCGCGTACTTGTTGCAGCGGGTACAGCCGCTCCTTCTGCTGCTGCTGCTTGGTCTTCAGGTTCTCCTCGTGCTTGTTCAGCCGGCGGCGCGTGGCATGTGTCTTCTTGGGTCGCAGATCCAGGGGCTTGTACTTCTTACCCTTGTAGAATTTCCTGAGGTTCTCTTTCTGCGTCTGGTTGATGACTGTGAGAACACGGGCAATGGATTTGTGAACAACTCGGATCTTGGAGAGCTTGGAAGCCGCGCCGCCTGTCACTTTGGCGACGCGCAGCTGGGACAGCTCCACCCTTCAGGTCTTCCAGCTGTTTAAGCAGCTCCTCTTTCTTCTTGCCGCGAAGGTCTCGAGCCTTAATCTTGGCCATGTCTGCACAATCCGCCGCTGCTGCCGCCGGAAAGGGGCCCCCCCTTTTTTTTTTAAAGTAAACTTTACGCCCAACGTGGGGCTTGAGCTCATGACCTCGAGATCAAGTGTCGCATGCTCCATGGACTGAGCCAGCCAGGTGCGCTTGTAGGAATTCTGGTATATTCTGATTAATAATCTTTTATTAATTATCTGTGCAAAAAATACTTTCCCCAATATATGACTTGTCTATTTACTGTGTTTATGGGACTTTTAAAAAAGTGTTTATTGAAAGCATGGAATAAAAGGGCAAAAGTAGATCTCCATGTCATCTGATCTTGCCTTTCTGGCCAGGTAGAAGAGGAAACTGACTTTTGGTTTATAGGAAGTTGTCTTTTAAAAATTTTTACAGTTTTTCTCCCTACGAGTTTTACACAGCTTTTGTTAGATTTATTCTTTGGGTATTTTATAGTTTTTGTTGCTGTTTGTAATGATTTTTAAGTTTTCTATTTGCTGCTAAATGGCAGTGCACCTTTATATGCAGCTCTTCTTTTTATTTTTAATAATTTTTTCAAAAGATCTTGTAAAAAAAAGATTTTATTTATTTATTTGGCAGAGAGAGACAGCGAGAGAGGGAACACAAGCGGGGAGAGTGGGAGAGGGAGAACAGGGAGCCCGATGCAGGGCTCGATCCCAGGGCCCTGGGATCATGACCTGAGCCAAAGGCAGATGCTTAACGACTGAGCCACCCAGGTGCCACTCTCTTACATTTTAAAATTACTGACTTGGTTGCTTTAATATTTACAGGATCATTAGAGTCTTTATTTTTCTTGAATCACGTTTGGTAATTTACATTTTCCTAAATTTATTTTGTATTCATTTTCAAATGTATTGGCATAAAATTTTAATTTCTTTTAAATCTGTGTAATTTGGAATTAATCACTAATTTTTAACTTATTAAACAGATGCTTAGGTCTTTAACATTTGGCTTTTTCATATACTTATATGTACATACACTTCTAAGTAAAGTAGTAATTTCCATTTAAATAACACTTTGGCTGCATCTCAGAAGTTTCACTATGTAGAATTTTTATCTTTTAGTTCTGAATATATTCAGATTTTCATTGTGATTTCTTCTTCGACTAAAGAGTTTAGAAAGTAATTGAAAAATTTTGGTGTATTTTTGTCTTAATCTTTGTTATTGATTGCTAACATATATTGTGTTAATAAAATGTGGTCCAGTGTGATTTTGATTTTTTTGAATTTTGCTGAGGCTGTTTTTATTGGTGTCTGGTTTGTGGCAAATTTTTATCCGTATTCAGTGTCTCTGTGCCAGTGTGTTTCTGGTTTTAAGGTGAGGTTTTTCCATAGGTATTAGATGAAATGCATTAATTGAATTCACATTCAAACTAGTATCCTTAACTACTTTTGTCTGCTGTTATGTCACTCAGAGGGGTGTTGTTGAAGTCCCTTGTTCTGATGGGAGACCTGTCACATCTCTGTGGTGCTCTCAGGTTTTGCTTTGTGCCTGTAAGTTTAGAATCGTTCTGTCTCTCTGGGAATACTTTTTTTTTTTAAAGGTTTTATTTATTTATTTGACAAGAGCGAGAGAGGGAACACAAGCAGGGAGAGTGGGAGAAGGAGAAGCAGGCTTCCTGTGGAGCAGGGAGCCCGACACGGGGCTCGATCCCAGGACCCTGGGATCATGACCTGAGCCGAAGGCAGACGCTTGACGACTGAGCCACCCAGGCGCCCCTAAGAATACTTTTCTAGTAAAGTATATTTTGTTAGATATTGGTGTCGCTGTACCAAGTGACTTTTGGTTAATGTTTGCCTGATACTGTTTTTCTGCCCTTTCACTAACAAGCTTTTTATGGCTTTAATGTTTTACATGTGCCTTTTGAAAGCAGCACTAGCTAGATGGCAGTTTTTTAAATTTTCTTTTTTTTTTAAGTAGGCTCCGTGCCCAGTGTGGAGCCCAGCCTGGGGCTTGAATTCAGGACTCCAAGATAAAGACCTGAGCTGAGATCAAGAGTTGAATGCCTAATTGGCTGAGCCACCAAGTGCCCCTAGATTGCATTTTTATAATTTGACTTTATTTTTTTAATATGTTCAGTTAGCCAACATATAAGTACATCATTAGTTTTTGATGTAGTGTTTAACGATTCATTTAGTTGCGTGTAACACCCAGGGCTCATCCAACGTGTGCCCTCCTTATAGTTTGATTATAAACTGATGAGTTAGTCCATTTATGTTAATTGTGATTAAAATACTTGGTTTATTTCTACTGTCTTATTTTCTGCTTTTTAACTTGGCTTTTTTGTTGTTCTTTTTCTTTTCCTATTATTTTTTTTTAAAGGTTTTATTTATTTATTTGACAAAGAGACCGCGAGAGAGGGAACACAAACGGGGAGTGGGAGAGGGAGAAGCAGGCTCCCCGCTGAGCAGGGAGCCCGATGCGGGGCTCGATCCCAGGACCCTGAGATCATGACCCGAGCCAAAGGCAGACGCTTAACGACTGAGCCATACAGGCGCCCCTTGCCTTATGTATTGTGGGATTTTTTTTTCTTCTTCACTCCTGTCCACCCCTTGTGCCCATACCCCATAATATGGAGATGAGACACTGCTCTTCTTGGTAATCTTAAGACATTTCATGTTTAACTTACAGCCTATAGTTAATCTCTTTACCCTTATGAGAGCTCCCAAATGTGCTAGTCTGCACCTTTTCCCAATTTATATGTTGCCTTTAATGGTTTTCATTTTGCTGCTTTTTTTTTTTAGTTAGAAATAATTTTATTCAAATGTACATACTTGTAACTACCATCAAACTGTATAAAATATATTCAAAGAATTAACTATAGCAGATACCTTAAAGACAATCATAAAATATCACAAGAGCATGATGGTAGTCATAAGACCATGAGAGAAAATTCAACGTACATATAAGACTTATACAGCTTCAGGTATTTATAACTAACATAATAACAGCAAGCAGCCTCTGGGTATTTCCTGTGTACCACCACGGTAGCAAAAAGCTTCTCCTGAGTTATCTTATTTATCCTCATCAACCCTATAAAGTTAACGTTGTCAGTTCCCTTTTAGCAGGGAAGAAACTGAAACTCAGAGGTGGTAGGTTATTTGTCCAAACTTAAACAGCTAATGAGTGACTGATCTATGTTGAAAGTTTAAACCCACCCAGTTCAACCCCAGAACCCAAGCCCTGTGCCATGCCTCCTCTGGGAACAAAACTTGTTCCTCCTCATCAGGAGTAAGGCAGATTTTTAAGATGCTAATATGAAGTCAAATGACCAAGGAGGAAGAGAAGCAAAAGTCTTTGATAATATTCAAACTGAATAACCTTTGAATCATTGTGACCTCACTTGGGTCCTTTGAGGGTGTCCTCCAACTCTTGGGGATTAATGGGCTACATGATTTGCAGCTGATTTCTCCCAGCTCCCTCTGGGCTCTCCTACCTATCATGGGGGTGTCCACAAGTCTAGACAAGTAGACTTTAAAACTGTGTTCACATCACTACACATTCTACTTGTTTTGTTACTCATGTACATGGCCATTTCAGAAATTCCTAGAATAGTCTGGTACACTAAGTATCAGTCATGATTTTCAGCTCCTAGTAACCCATTGTGTGTGATTCTGGCCTGAAGTAAGAATTTAGACATGTGGTTACTCTTGCTTACATTTTCTCTGGAAACTCAGAGAATATAGAATCAAAGAAAACATTTAAGGTACATAAACTTTTTCTGTTCTCATCAGCCTTCTCTGCTTGTGACTGATGAGAAGGAACTCTCCGACCAGCTACCATGCCAGGGTGTAAGAACAGAAAGAAGTGTAAATCAGTGACATGTAACAGGTATCTTGTAAATACTGCCCGGGGCCTGACCTTTGCTGGCCATATCTAACATTCTTCCACTTTTCAAGCACGGTTCACAAACGAGGCCGAGGGCAGCACAAATGAATTACTGAAAATATAAGCATTCAAGTGACTTTTAATATTAAAATACTTTATGAAATGATCTATAAAATCATTGCATAGGATAAATTTCCTTAGCCTCCGCTTTTAAAAGTTTTCAACAACACATCTGCTGCTAGTCCTGGGGACAGGGCCCCACTGAGAACCTTTTTTTCCAGAACAGGAATCTGTTCCTGGATGGTGGGATGGGTCCTGAAATGTTCTAACACGCTTTCCTGAGTGAGATTCCACATCCAAACTTTCTGCTGCCTCTGCCGCTTGGCCATCAGCTCCCCACTGGCGAGCATGAGGTCCTGGAACCCTCTCATCTTATCCCACATTTCAGTGATGCCCTCTCCGCTTCTGGCGGAGATACGAATTACCTTTGGTCTCCAGACTTCTGAGCGTTTGCGGAGTAACTTCAGTGCACTCACATACTCAGCCTGTATCCTTCGAGCCGGCACAATCATGTCTCCATCAGATTTCGTTATAGCCACCAGGTCTGCCATCTCAATTATACCTCTTTTGATACCCTGCAATTCATCTCCTCCTGCTGGTGGCAGTAGTAAAACAAACATGTCAGCCATATCCGCAACGGCAAACTCCGACTGGCCCACACCTACGGTTTCAGTAAGAATGATGTCATATCCCCCTCCTTCACACAACAGAATAGCTTCATTTGTGGTCCTTGTCACACCTCCTAAAGTACCGCTGGTAGGAGATGGCCTGATGTATGCATTCATATCTCTTGATAACTCAGTCATTCGGGTTTTATCACCTAAGAGTGATCCACCACTAGTACAAGAAGAAGGGTCCACAGCTAGCACAGATAATTTGTGCTCTCTCTCAGTAAGCATTTTTCCAGAATACTCTATAAAGGTTGATTTTTCCAGCACCAGGGGGCCCAGACAATCCCACTCAAAATGCTAGTGGTTTTCCTTTATTTATTTGTTCTTGTTCTCTGTGGTAGACTAATACTTTCTGAAGAAGCACCTGGGCTAACTCTTTTTTCCTCTTGTGTGTTGATTCTATAAGAGTTACGGCCTCTGCTAAGCAGGCCCTGTGCCCTTGGATTAAACCGGTATAAAGTTTATCCACAAATCTTTGTTCTTTATCAGAAAGTTCTTCTGTGTGTTCCTTTAAGGTTGTTTGTACACATAATTTTCTCTTTAAACCATTTGACAACAACATCCATTTTGTACAATGGAGTCCAAGAGAATTAAATGGCCGAGCACAAGGGATTCCTGATCCGAGATGAGTACTTGAGTGAAAGATGAAGTGGTAGCGACGGAAAGGTGTTCTTAAAAGGCCTTTTAGGAAACGCTGGTGAGAATGTTGCAGTAGCATGGGAATATTCATTTTGTTTGTAACTGCAGAAAACACAGGTTGCTTTTTGGCTCAATGTGATTTGTGACTCCCGGACGACATGGAAGTCCATTTTGCTGCTTTTAAAATCCCTTTTTTAAGGGGCGCCTGGGTGGCTCAGTTGGTTAAGCGATTGCCTTCGGCTCAGGTCATGATCCTGGAGTCCCGGGATCGAGTCCCACATCAGGCTCCCTGCTCAGCGGGGGGTCTGCTTCCCTCTCGTGCTCTCTGTCTTTCATTCTCTCTCTCTCTCAAATAAATAAATAAAATCTTAAAATCCCTTTTTTAATATGTTGTTATTCTTGAAAGGCAGTTTTTTGCCTAATACCCAATTCTAGGTTGATGATTATTTTCCCTTAGCATTTTGACAGTATTTTCTGTCTTTTTCCAATTGTTGCTATTGACATTAGTTAGAAGTTAGTGGTCAGTTGTTCCTTATCCAGGAATTTGAGTTGTTCTGTACCTAAAGCACTTGTTATGTTGGTCAGTCCAACAGATATGTTTAGTGTCTTTCATTTTTAGGTTAGCGGCCTTATCTGTTATTTTATATTATTCTTTGTGTCTTATTACCTCTGAATAACTGTGTACCAGATACATGTTTTGCATGTATCAGTCAGTATTCAAAAGACGTGAGAAGTTACAAGTATAGAGGATGTTCGTTTTGTTATGAACTAGCAAATACGAATTTTTTCCTATGTTGGTGTGGAGTGGTCCTGTGTCAGTAAGGAATTTCTTAGAGATTTTCTACTTCTTCACATTAGTTAGCTCATTTTTATATCCAGAAATGGGAAAGATTTCAAAGATAATTGCCTTTTTAAAATGGGATCATTTGGCGTGCCTGGGTGGCCCTGTTGGTTGGGCAGCTGCCTTCGGGTCGGGTCATGATCCCAGGGTCCTGGGATTGGGTCCGCGTTGGGCATCCTGCTCAGCGGGGAGTCTGCTTCTCCTTCCCCCTTGGCTCTTTCCCTGCTTGTGCCCTCAGTGGCTCTCTCTGTCTCTCTCAAATCTTAAAAAAAAAAAAAAAAGGGATCATTTGTTAGAAAACAATTATGTGGACCTCACATGTGACTAGCCAAGTACAGAACACCAAAAACAATCTGGAAAAGGGATGTGGATCAAAATAGATTATGAGCCAAGGGAAAAGGGAGAGAGTGCATTTTAGCATTTATAACACATGGCCTATTCTGAGGGAGAGGAGGCACTGTTCTGTACTTATTTCTTTATATTAAGTCTTTTCTTTTGTTGACTAATAAATGAAAGAGGGACAATCAGAAACAAAAGAGGCATCCAGGGGTCTAAGGGTATGTAGGCTGGGCTAGGGTTGGAACTCACTTTGTGGCCCTGTGGTTTGCAAGGCCTTGTAGATTGTGGTCCTGCTTCTGCCACAGCCCTCCTTGGAGAGGGTTGGGTTTGGTGCCAACACTGCTGATATTGGGAGCAGAGACTTAATAGCTACTTCTAGTCCTATCCCAGTGGTTTTTCAATGAGGACAAAGAGTTTGAAATGCATAGACAGTGTAACTATTGTTTCCATCAAACTTCAAAAAATAAAGCTCGATAATCTTCTGGGGTATTGAGGAAAGAATGAGAAAGAATTATAGGGAGCATGGGGTGGAGAGAGAGTTGGTTTAGCAGAATTGTTGCGAGGATTAAAAATAAACATTACTGGGCATGTTTATGTTTCTCCAGAAAAATGTAGAGGAAGTCCATTCCTGCCATTTACCATATTGTCAGGCCGGTTTTTCAATTCTTGATGTCACTTACTACTGACTAGCCTCCTGATTAGTGTAAACCTTCAGCAGGGGCATTACATGCTTACATGCTTTACCCTGGTAGGTGTAAATTGTGTCTCTTCCTAGCTTGTTTGCCCTGTGCCTGTTATTAACGTTACCACTTGTGTTTGATTCATTACATGCGTTATTTTTAACTTTTTCCCCTCAGGGTGAGTGTGGGATGTTCATCTTTCATATCAAAAAGGAGCCTCGTGGGAGGGAGGGAGGGAGGGAGGCAGTCTGGCCAGAATGGTTTAGAGGAAGGGTGGATTAAGTTCATGAGAACTGGATTGGACCCTTGGTTTGACCAGATTAGCTGTCTGACTGGGCATGTTATTTCACCTTTCTGAGCCCATTTCTTCACATGTAAAATGGAGATGTTAATGTTCTCCTCCCTTTTCCATAGAAAATAACTTTGGGTAATTTGAATTTATGGGTGTTTTTTGCAAGTAGTTTAGTGTAGAAGTCACAAATTTTCACAGAACAAATGGTTCAGGCCAAACTGATGTTCTTTTTTTAAAGATTTTATTTATTTATTTGAGAGAGAGAATGAGATAGAGCATGAGAAGGGGGAAGGTCAGAGGGAGAAGCAGACTCCCTGCTCAGCAGGGAGCCGGATGCGGGACTCAATCCCGGGACTCCAGGATCATGACGCGAGCCGAAGGCAGTCGCTTAACCAACTGAGCCACCCAGGCGCCCCAAACTGATGTTCTTAATGATTAATAGCTTATTTGATGAACTTTTACTGGCTCTGGTTTTAAAATTTTGACTAGAGGTGTAGGATATTGTGAATTTTTCTTTTTTATTCTATTGCTATTTTTCTGTTTGGAATGAAAACTCTTTTTTTTAAATGAAATACGTGATTATATTTGTTTTGGAAAAAAGTAAAGTCATAGGTAATACCAAACTCTCTTCTGATCATCTTCTCCTGATCCTTTTCCACATTCTGCTGTTAATAGTTTTGTGTCTGCCTTCTTGATTTTTTTCTGTGTATTTGTGTACTTATATATGTGCTTATGGAAGCTATACAGAGTTGAGAATATGCACATTTTTACCACTCATCACTTCTCACTGAGTCCCAGCGGCATGGAGAGCTCTCTGCCTCATTCTCTGTGGTCGCTGCATGGTGAAAGTGTCCACTGCAGCCGTTTCCCACATTGGTGGGCTTTAGAGGGTTGGTTTTTTTTTTTTAATTGCCAGTAATTCAGCTTGCTTAGTTTGGTGTAATAAAGTACTTTGTTCTTAGAAGCTTTTAGAAGTACACTGTTTGCTGCAGAAATAGGTAAATGCTAAATTATAAGCTGGATTCTTTTGTTCTTTGTTGTTTGCATGTAAAATACAACTGTTAAGCAGTGGAAAATACCTTTTTTTTCCAGAAAACTTTTCATTTATCTCCTTTTCAAATAATGTATAACATACGACATTTTTTTTTTTTTAAAGATTTTATTTATTTATTTGAGAGAGAGAGTGAGAGAGAGAAAGAGCACAAGAGGGGGGAGCAGGAGAGGGAGAAGCAGACTCCCTGCCGAGCAGGGAGCCCGATGTAGGACTCGATCCCGGGACTCCAGGATCATGACCTGAGCTGAAGGCAGTCGCTTAACCAACTGAGCCACCCAGGCGCCCTAACATACATTTTTAAGCTCCGTTAAAAATGAACAGTTATTTAGCAAATCTTTTTAATTGTAAAATACAAATAAGATTTATTTTTAAACAATTTAAAAAATTCATAAGCTTTATTTCATGGAGCAGTTTAAGGTTCACAGCAAGATTGAGGCCAAAGTAAAAAAGTTCCCATATACTCCCGTCCCCCAGTAATCCCCACCATGGACATCAGCCCCAGAATGGTACATCCGTTACAATCCGTGAACCTACACTGGCACATCATTATCCACTGCAAATCCACAGTTTAGGGTTCACTGTCAGTGTATATTCTGTGGGTTTTGACAAATGTAGAATGACATATATCCACCATTATAAGATCCTACAGAATAGTTTCACTGCCTTTGAAATTCTCCGTATTCTGCCTGTTCTTTCCTGCCTCCCACCTTAACCCCCAACAACCACTAATCTTTTTATTGTCTTTAGGGTCTTGCCTTTTCTAGAATGTCATAGTTGGAATCACACAGTATATACCATTTTTGGACTGTTTTTTTTTTCACTTAGTAATATACATTTAAGGTTCTTTCATGTTTTCATGGCTTGAGAACTCACTTCCTTCTAGTGCTGAATAAATATTCTGTGGTCTGTATGTACCACAGCTTATTTATCCATTCGCTTACTGAATGACATCTTGGTTGCCTCTGAATTTTGGCAGTTATAAAGAGAAAAGTTGCTACAAACATCTGTGTGCAGGTTTTTGTGTGAACATAAGTTTTCACTTCATTTGAATAGATAACAAGCACAGTTACTGGATTGTATGGTAAGGGTATGTTTACCTTTTTGAGAAACTGCCAAACTGTCTTCCAGAGTGGCTGTATCATCTTGCGTTCCCACCAGCAGTGACTGAGAGTTCCTTTTGCTCCACGATCTTGCCAGCATTTGGTGGTGTCAGTGTTTTGGACTTTGGCCATTCTGATAGGTATGTAGTGGTATCTTTATTTATTTACTTATTTAGATTTATTTATGTGTGTGAGAGAGAGACACACACAAAAGCAGGGGGAGGGGCAGAGGGAGAGGGAGAAAGAATCTCAGCACACTCCCCACTCAGCATGGAGCCTGACACAGGGCTCGATCTCACAACCCTGAGATCATGACCTAGGCTGAAACCAAGAGTTGGACGCTCAACTAGCTGAGCCACCCTGGCAACCCCCCCTTTTTTGTATCTCATTGTTTTAAATTGCAATTCCCTAATGACATACGATATTGAGCATCTATTCATATGCTTATTTGCCATCTGTATATCTTTTTTCTTTTTTTTTAGGTAGGCTTCTTGCCCAGGGTAGAGCCCAACGTGGGGCCTGAACTCAGGACCCTGAGATCAAGACTTGAGCTGAGATTAAGAGGCAGACGCTTAATCAGATGAGCCACCTAGGCATACCTGTATATCTTCTTTAGTGAGGTGTCTGTCAGGGTTTTGGTGTTGTATTTAAAAAGTCATTGCCATAGCCCAAGCTTTCTTAATTTGGACTGGTATAACAAAATTCAAAGACTGGGTGGCTTATCAACAACAGAAATTTATTTGGCACAGTTTTGGAGGCTAGAAATCTGAGATCAGGGTGCAAGCATAATCAGGTTCTAGTGAGGACTCTAATTTATTGCAGACAGGCATTTTCTCATCATATCCTTATATGGCCAAAAGAGGGCAAGGGAGCTCTCTGGGGTCCCTTTTATAATGGTACTAATCCTATTTATGAGGGCTCCACCCTCATGACCTAATCATCTTCCAAAGGCTTCACTTCCTAATACTGTCACCTTGTGGGTTAAGATTTCTGCATATGAATTTTGAGGGGACAAAAATACTGAGTTCATTGCACAACATCATCTAGGTTTTATCCTATGTTATCTACCGGGAGGTTTATGGTTTTGCATTTTATATTTAGGTCTATGATCTGTTTGGGGTTAATTTTTGTGAAGAGTACAAGGTCTGTGTCTAGATTAATTTTTGCATGCGATGTTCCAGCACCATTTGTTGAAAAGACTATCTGTTCCATTGTCAAAGATCAGTTGATTGCATTTATGTGCATCTGTTTCTGGGCTGTTTGTCCTGTTCCATTGATCTGTTTGTCTGCTCTTTTATAGCACCACACTGTCTTGATTATTGCAGCTTTATAGTAAGTCTTGAAGTTGAGGAGTGCTAGTCCTCCAACTTTGTTCTTTTCAATATGGAGTTTGCTGTTTGGGGTCTTTTGACTCTCTGTGTAAACTGTGAAATCAGTTTGTCAGTATCCACAATATAACTTGTTGGGATTTTGATTGTATTTGATTGGAATTGTTCCTGATCTCAGTAGGAAAGCTTTGAGTTTCTCACCTTTAAGTATGATGTTTGGTGTAGGTTTTTTGTGGATGTTCTTTATAAGGTTGAGAAGCTCACCACTATTCCTAGTTTGCTGGGAGTTTTTAGTCACAAATGAGTGTTGGATTTTGTCAAATGCTTTTTCTGCATATATGGATATGATCATGTGATTTTTTTTTTTCTTTAGGCTGTTGACATGAATTACGTTAATTGATTTTTGAATGTTAAACCAGTCTTGCATACCTGGGATAAATCGTACTTGGTTTATAATTCTTTTTATATGTTGTTGGATTTGATTTGCGTATCTTTTGTCAAGGATTTTTGCATCTGTGTTTATGAGAGATACTGAACTGTAGTTTTCTTGTAAAGTCTTTGTCTGGTTTGGATACTAGCATAATGCTTGTCTCATAGAATGAGTTAGGAAGTATTCCTTCTGCTTCTGTTTTCTGGAAGGGATTGTAGAGAATTGGTATCATTTCTTCCTTAAATGTTTGGTAGAATTCATGAGTAAACCCATCTGGGCATGGTATGTTCTCTTTTGGCAGGTTATTAATCACTGATACATCTTTTTTAATAGATACAGACCTAGTCAGATTATCTATTCTTGTGTGAGTTGTGACAGATGGTATCTTTCAAGGAATTGGTTCATTTCATCTTGGTTATCACATTAGTGGCCGTAGAATTGTTCATCCTTTGGTTATCCTTTTTTTTCCCCCCTTAAGATTTTATTTTTAAGCAATCTCTACACTCAACGTGGGGCTTGAACTCATAATCCCAAGATCAGGAGTTGCACGCTCCTCTGACTGAGCCAGCCAGATGCCTGTTATCCTTTTATCTGGAATGAGATACCCTTTCATTTCTGATATTAGCAATTTGGGTCTTTTTTCTTTTTTCTTTGTTTTTTTAAGATTTTATTTATTAGAGAGAGAGCACAGGTAGGGAGAGAGGGAGAGGGAGAAGCAGACTCCCTGCTGAGCATGGAGTGGGGCTTGATCTCAGGACCCTGAGATTATGACCTGAGCCAAAGGTAGACGCTTAACGGACTGAGCCACCCATGCTCCCTGGGTCTTTTTTCTTTATCCTAGAGAAAGGCTGATATATTTTACTGATCTCCACCCCCCCCCCCCGAGAACCAGCTTTTGATTTTGTTGATTTTTCTCTTACTGATTTCTGTTTTCAGTTTCATTGAGTTCTCTAATATTATTTGTTTTCTGCTTGCTTTGGAATTAATTTGCTCTTTATCTAGATTCTTAAGGTAAAAGCTTAGTTTATTGGCTTTAAAAAAAAATTTTTTTTTTTAAGATTTTATTTGATAGAGAGACACAGTGAGAGAGGGAACACAAGCAGGGGGAGTGGGAGAGGGAGAAGCAGGCTTCCCGTGGAGCAGGGAGCCCGATGGTGGGCTCGATCCCAGGATCATGACCTGAGCTGAAGGCAGACGGTTAATGACTGAGTCACCCAGGCGCCCCTAAAATCTTTTTTTAATATATCTTTTAGGTGCTATAAATTTCCCTCTAAGTACTGCTTTTGCTGTCCCCCAAATTTTGAAATTTGAAAAAAATTAAAAATTTTTTTAAAGTTCTCTTGAGATTTTTTTTCTTTGATTCATGTCTTCTTTACAGGTGCTGTTTAATTTTCAAGTACTTTGGGGATTTTCCAGATCTCTGTTACTGATTTCTAGTTTAATTGCATTGTGGTCTGAGCAGACACTGTGTGATTGCTCTTCTTTGTTACAGTGTATGAGAGACTATGGACACTGAGAAACAAACTGAGGGTTCTAGAGGGGAGGGCGGTGGGGGATGGGTTAGCCTGGTGATGGGTATTAAAGAGGGCACGTATTGAATGGAGCACTGGATGTTATATGCAAACAATGAATCATGGAACACTACATCAAAAACTAATGATGTATGGTGATTAACAACATAATAAAATAAAATTAAAAAAAATTTGTTATGGTGTGTTTTATGTGTGTTCTGTCTTGGTGAGTGTTCCACGTGAGTTTAAGAAGAATGTGTCATTGCTGTTGTTGGATGTAGTCTGTACATGTGAGCCTGGGCCCCCGATTGAACTCGAGTGCTTCTCAACTTTTTCTCTCCTTAGATGGGACAGGATGGTTAGAAGGGTCTGAAGTTGTGTATTTCCCTTCCTTCAGATGGGGTAGGCTCTGATAAAATAGTTTCTGCTGAGGACAGAAAAGAACAGAAAACTGGCATATTTCAGAATTGTTCTCTTCCCCTCCCCCCGCCGGAAGCAGGAGATTTTTCAACTGTATTCACTCTTAGGACCTGGTAGAACTCCTGGAGGTAAAACTCCCAATCCTCCTGGCTTTTCTAAGTCTGTGAGTTGGTCTACGACCATACCACCCTAAACGCGCCCAATCTCGTCTGTCAGTCTGTGAGTTGTTCTCACTGAGCTGCCAGCAGTTTGTTGGTTTTAGTTCAGGTTTTCCTGCCCTGGTGGTAGGTCCATGGGAGGTTTTGGTTCACAGGTCTCTGCTCTGGTAAGTTGTCATTCTCTGTATTGGCCTTTCTTTCTCCACAATCTTGGGGGCAGCAGTTTGCCTTATGACCGAATTTCTCTGATGACCCTAAAAAGAACTGTTGATTCTTTAGTTGTTCAGCTTTTTACTCTTGGCGAGGACAGAGTGGCAGCTTCGAAGCTCCTTACGTGCTGGACGAGAAACTGGAAGTTCCGTTTATGTGTCCAGTTTGTGTCCAGTTCATCGGCATCAAGTACATTAACATTGTTGTGTAACCTTCACCGCTGTCCATCCTCAGACATGTTTTCATCTTCCCAAACTGAAACTCCATACCCATTAAATAAATTCCTCTCCATTCCCTCCCTGCCGCAGCCTCTGGCAACCAGCATTCTACTTTCTGTCTCTACAGAATTTGACTACTCTGAGTACTTCATAGCAGCGCAGCCAGATGGTATTTGTCCTTTTGTTGAGTGACTTCAAGCATAGTCTTCGAGGTTCAGCTGTGTTGTAGCACGGATCAGAACTTCTGCCTTTCGAAGGCTGAATTCTGTTCCGTTGTGTGTGTGTGTATGTGTACACCACATTGTGTTTAGTCATGTGGGTACTTGCCTCCATCTCTTGACTATTCTGATTTATGTACTACAAATGCGGGTGTGCAAATATCACTTTGACCATTGTGCTTTCAGTTCTTTTGGGGTATGTACCCAGAAGTGGAATTGCTGGATCATAAACTAATTCTGTTTTTACTTTTTTTTTTTTTTTTTGCAAAACTACTGTACTATTTTCCATAAAAGCTACATCATTTTACATTCCCAGCAGCAGTGCACAGAAGCTCCAGTTTTTCCTCTTAAGCACATCTTTTTGAGTACCTATCTGTGAGCTATAGAAAGGTGTTTAAAACACTATTTTTGTTTAAATCTTACTGGCAGCAAAAGCCAGGGAAGAGTTTTCTCTGTAGAATTTACAAGTTCTCTGACACTATATTTTCTTGGTTTTCTTTTTACCATTTATGGCCTCCTTTTTAATTTCCAGGATAGTTTCACATTTTGTTCTTCAGCCTTTATTTTCCACACTATGCCTTGTGCAATCTCTAGTTTCATGGCTAAATTTATCAGGTATGTGCTAATGGTGCTCAGATCCGTCTCTAGCCTTGATTTTCTGTTGGGTTCCAGCTGCCTGCAGAGAGCATTCTCATTCATAATCTTTCCGTCCCCAACTCAGTTATGAACCTAGTAGGGTAAGGATTAAATACTAGGACCTTGAGTCCCGTTACTGCCAAATCCTAGTTGTTTGAGCTCTGAGCTTTGGTTTCCTCTCTTGCACAATAGCAATGATATATGTATGAGGATTAAATGATAGTTCATGTTATTATCCACATTACAGCATACATGAGTTGTAGTTAGTAAGTATAACCATAGTTACTATTATCCTTTGTACAAATAATTTTCTCCCCTTTTTGATAAAATTCTTTTTAATTTTCATGAGATTATCTAATTAAAAGGTACTGTCATTTTTTTATTTTTTAAAAGATTTTATTTATTTATTAGAGCATGCGAGTGAGCATGAGCAGGCGGGGGTAGGGGTGGGGGGAGGAAGGGACAGAGGGAGAAGCAGACTCCTCACTGAGCAGGGAGCCCGATGTGGGGCTCGATTCCAGGACCCTGGAATCATGACCTGGGCCGAAGACAGACGCTTAACCGACTGAGCCACCCAGGTGCCCCATAATCTTGTATGTCATCATATTCTTTAAAAAGCTCGCACCCATTTAGAGTGTATTAGTGATAGAGGAATATCCCTCTTTCCCCATTCTCCCATCAGTTTTAATTAGTTCTAATTATTTTTTGTTTGCTGATTCATGGGATATAAAAGAATACCTCATGGATTTTTTAATTTCAAAAATTAGCCATGGTAAGTGTTTTTCACATGTTAGCTTATGTTTTGATTTTTTTTTTCTTTTTTATGAATGAGTGCTCTGTTCAGATCTTTTGACCATTAGGTTTCGATCTCCTTGGTTCCCCAATAGGCATTGTATAAGCTTAAAAATTATCCCCTGGTGTTTTCAGTTTACTCCCATCCACATTTTGAAAGGACTTCCTGTTCCTTTTTAATTTCTGTGCTTTATAACATTTTTCCTCTCTGGGCTCTGTTTTATGGTCATCACACCTCTGTAGTTGAGAAATAGGCTTATAATAAGCCCCCCAAAACACAGTTATATCAGATAAGTTTACTGCAGTATGATCTTGGTTGGGTTACTTAATTTCTTAGTGTTAGTACTTTCAATTATAAATGGAGTTATGAGAAATAAATGTGATTTATTCACCAAAATTTTGGTGTGTCTGCAAAATACCAGGTAGGAAGATGTTTAAGAACATTTAAGAACATCACATTAGCCCCTCTGTAAATGGTGCAGCTGTTGCAGTAGTTCTGCGTGTAGCATAAGCTTCACTTTCAACAGTCTGGGAGGTGGCGCGATAGGAGGAAGAGCGGGCATTTCCAAGTCCCTGGCCTAGCCACTTGCTTGGTTTGTGACCTCAGTCGCTCACTGTCTTTGCACCTCAGATTGCCTACTTGTTTGTAAGAAATGATAGAACTTATATGAGAATGCATATGAATACACTTGGTAAAGATAGATTCTACTGTTATTTTTATTTTTATTTTAAAGATTTTATTTATTTGACAGACACAGTGAGAGAGGGAACACAAGCAGGGGGAGGGGGAGAGGGAGAAGCAGGCTTCCTGCCGAGCATGGAGCCCCATGTGGGGCTCAATTCCCTGGGATCATGACCTGAGCCGAAGGCAGATGCTTAACAACTGAGCCACCCAGGCGCTCCTCTACCATTTTTTAAAAACTACTTTTTCCTTCACCTTTCTTTCTTTCTTTTTTTAAAGATTTTATTTATTTGACAGAGATACAGGGAGAGGGGGAACGCAAGCAGGGGGACTGTGAGAGGGAGAAGCAGGCCTCCCGCGGAGCAGGGAGCCTGATGCGGGGCTCCATCCCAGGACCCTGGGATCATGACCCAAGATGAAGGCACACGCCCAGTGACTGAGCCAACCAGGCACCCCTCACCTTTCTTTGCAAATACGTATTGTATCTTATAATCGCTTTATTGAGACATAATGCACAAATATAGTTCACACACTTAAGCATACTGTTGATTTTTTTTTTAGTATATTCACAATGTGTGCAGCTATCACTACAATCATGTCTAGATTATTTTCATTATTTGAAGAAGAAACCCCATATTTTTTAGCAGTCACTCCCATTTCTTTCCCATCCCCTTGACCCCTGTAATCACTGATCTACTTTCTGTCTCTATGGGTTTGTCTATTCTGGACATTTCACATAAATGGAATCATAGAATATATGGTCTTTTGTGACTGGCTTCTTTCCCTTAGCAGTGTTTTCAAAGTTCATGTGTGTTATACCATATACCAGTACATTTTTTTTTTTGCTAAATATTTGTCTGTCGTATGGAAATACCACCTTATATTTATTCATCAATCAGTTGATGAATATTTGAGTATTTCTACTTTTTGACTGATGAATAATGTTTCTGTGAACATTCTATGTGTACAAATTTTTCTGTGGACACAGACTTTCATTTCTCTTGGATATATACTTAGGAGCAGACTTGCTGGGGTTATAAGGTCTTAAAGGGTTTAAGAAAAAACTTTGGAAAAACTGCCAAAATAATCTCCAATGTGACTGTATCATTTTACACTCCCAGCACTGTGTGAGAACTTCAGTTTTTCCACATCTATGTCAACTCTTGTTACTGTATGTCGTCTTGCTTGTAGCCATGTTAGTGTGGGTATTTCATGGCATTGCATGGTTCTGGATTGAATTTCCCTGATGGCTGATGACATTATTTTTTTTAGTGTGCCTAATAGCCATTTGTCTATCGTCTTTGCAGATATGTCTATTGAAATTATTTGCCAATTTTTAAATTGGGTTGCTTGACTTTTTATTATTGAGTTGTGTTTCCCACATATTATAAGTCCTTATTAGATGTACAACTTGCAAATACTTTCTCCCATTCTGTAGATTGTCTTTGCATGTTCTTCATAGTGTCATTGAAGCACAAACATTTTTACTTCGATGAAGCCCGATTTATCTGTTTGTTCTTTAATTTCTTATATTTTTGGTATCATCTAAGAAGGCTTTGCCTAATCTAACGTCACAAAGATTTACTCCTGTTTTTTCTAAGAGTTTTGTTTACGTCATTTTAAAGACTATTTTTTTAGGGCTTTTTAAGGTCACAGCAAAATTGAGGGAGAAGGTCAGGGATTTCCCATATACCTACTGTCCCCCACCCCCTTACATACTGCGCACAGCCCCTCCCATTACCAGCATCCCAGAGTGGTGCATTTGTTACAATTGATGAAGCTACATTGACACATCACATTTACTCAGAAGTCCATAGCTTACATTATGGGCTCTTGGTGTTGCACATTCTGTTTGGTTAAATGCATAATGACATGTATCCATCTTTATGGTATCATACAGAGTATTTTCACAGCCCTTAAAATTCTCTATCCTCTGCTTATTCACACCCATCCTGCAACCACTGACTTTTTAAATGTCCATGCTTTTGCCTTTTCCAGAATGTCCTATGGTTGGAATCACAGTTTGTAACCTTTTTAGATTGGCTTCTTTCTCTTAGTAATATACATTTAAGGTCCATGACTTTTCATGGCTTGCTACCTCATTCTTTTTACTACCCAATAATATTCTGTTGTCTGGATGGACCACAGGTTATTTATCCACTCACCTACTGAAGGACATCTTGGTTGCTTCCAAGTTTTGGCAATTACGGATAAGTTTGCTTATAAATATTTGTGTGCATGTTTTTGTATAGACCTAAGTTTTCTGAGGAACACAATTGCTAGATGGTGTGGTATTTTTAGTTTTGTAAGAAACTGCTGAACTATCTTCCAAAGTGGCTGCACCATCTTGCATTCCCACCAGCACTGAGTGAGAGTTCCCGGTGCTCCACAGTGTTGTCAGCATTTGGTGTCTTTTTTTGGATTTTGGCTGTTCTAATAGGTATGTGGTGGTGTCTCACTGTTGTCTTAATTTGTATGTCCCTCATGACAAAATGTGGAGCATCTTTTCAGATGATAATATCATTTTTAATGACTGTATATTTTTTAAGATTTTATTTATTTGAGAGAGAGTGAGCAAGAGAGAGCACAAGCTGAGGGGGGGATGCAGAGGGAGAAACACTCTCTGCTGATCAGGGAACCCGCCGCAGGGTTCAACCCCAGGACCCTGGGATCATGACCTGAGCTGAAGGCAGATGCTTAACCGACTGAGCCACCCAGGGCCCCTAATGACTATATTTCCTTGGATGGATAAAAGAACCTTGGTGCAGATAAAATCATTGTTATTTATTGTTGGATATTTAGGTGCCATTTATTTGTGAATGACCTGGATTATTTGTCTTGTGATAGTCCCCACAGTGTCCTTTGTGTCCTCTATATTTAGACATTTCTCTTTTCTGTTTTAAACTTTTCGGACATTGTTATGTATAAGACTTTTTACTTAGGATAAAGTCATAGAAGTTGAATAATTGGGTCAAAAGATGTGAAGAATTCAACAGCTTTTGATATCTAGGAGCAGAACAGTTATGCAAGCCAGTTTCATATTAAGAAATTTAAACATCTTTTTAAGAAAGATTTTATTCATTTATTTGAGAGAGAGAAAACACGAGCAGGGGGAGGGGCAGAGGGAGAGGGGAGAAGCTGAGCAGGGAGGTTTACAGCAGGAGATCATGACCTGAGCCAAAGGCAGACACTTAACTTACTGAGCCATCCAGGTGCCCCTAAAAATCTTTTTTATTAGGGAAGATTTTAACATGCACAAACATATACAGAATAGTATAATGACCCTTCATTTACGGAGCTCCAAACAACCGTATACCGGAGGACACTGCTGTCTCACTTCCTCCCCCATTCCTCACTCCTGTATTACTAGTTTAAAACTCTATTGAATTATAATAGAAATACAGAAAAGACTCAAATTGTAATAAGTTTCACAAGCTGAAATGCACCTGGGTAATTGGCATCCCAGATGCTCCCATTTGTCTGCTTCCCTTTAATACCCTCCCAGTATCCTGACATCTACCTGAACTGAGTTTGCCCAGTTTTGTTCCTTAAATAAGTGGACTCTTAGAGTATGTTAGCTTGTGTCTGAGTTCTTTCTCTTGGCAATGTGTACAGGATTATCCATTATTGCATGCCGTTGTTGACTATTTGTTCTCGTTGCCATATGAAATTTTGTTGTATGAAAATTACTCTGTTGTTGGTAGACCTCTAGAGAGATGGCAGTTTTGGGCTGTTACAAATAGTGCTGCTCTGAACATTTAAAGTGTGTTTTTTTGGTGGACATACATATATACTGCTGTTGGGAACATATCTGGGAGTAAAATCGCTAGGTCCTAGAGGTATGCGTACATTTGGTTTTGGAAAACTGTGTCTGCACCTCCTGAAGTGGTTGGCCCAAATGAAATTACACTTCTACCAGCGGTGTGTCAGACTTTCACTCACTCCTTATCATCTCCAACAGCTCATATTTTCCATCCTTTTCATTGTAGCTACACTTCAGCTGTGTAGTGATATCTTATGATAGTTTTAATTTGCGCTAGTGAGGTCAAGCACCTTTTTGAGCTTTTTTATTGGTTATTTGGATAACCCCCCCCCTTTTTTTAAGGATTTTATTTATTTATTTATTTATTTATTTATTTATTTATTTATTTATTTATTTGACAGCGAGAGAGGGAACACAAGCAGGGGGAGTGGGAGAGGGAGAAGCAGGCTTCCCGCTGAGCAGGGAGCCTGATGTGGGCTCAATCCCAGGACCCTGGGATCATGACCTGAGCCGAAGGCAGACGCTTAATAACTGAGTCACCCAGGCGCCCCTTGGATACCCTTTTTTTATGAAGAGTGTATTTTAAAGTCTTTTGTTTTTTTTTTTTACTGCGTTATTTGTTTATCTTATCCTATTAGCTCTCTGTTGTTGCATAACAGATTATCCCTAAACTTGTAGTGGCTCATAACAACAAAAAAACCCTTTACAGGGCGCCTGGGTGGCTCAGTTGGTTAGGCGACTGCCTTCGGCTCAGGTCATGATCCTGGAGTCCCGGGATCGAGTCCCACATCGGGCTCCCTGCTCGGCAGGGAGTCTGCTTCTCCCTCTGCCCTCTTCCCTCTCGTGCTCTCTGTCTCTCATTCTCTCTCTCTCAAATAAATAAATACAATCTTTAAAAAAAAAAACCCTTTACTATCTCACCTTCTGTGGGAGAGGAACTTGTGTCCGCCTCTGAAGGCTTGACTGCAGTTGGAAGACCCTTCCCAAGGTGGCTCACTTACACGCATGGCAACTCGGTCCTGGCTGTTGGTGGCAGACCACAGTTCCTCTTCATGTGGGCCTTTGTCGGGGATCCTCCGTGTCCTGTCCTCAGTACATATTTTCAAACATGACGCTTGGTAGGATTTCTTTTATTTTGGATATGAGTTTTTCAGGAGATCTAGGTGTGCTGAATGTCTCCACCTGCTCTTTGGGTTTCCGTTGTGTCATTTGAAGAGAAGTCATTATGAATGCAGTTGAGTTTATTACTTTTCCCTTTATGGTTCTTTCCATATTACTTCGAAGAAAATCCCAAAATAATTATTTTGTTTCTTCTGTATATGTTACTACACAACACACACGCATCACACACACTATCTTTCAAAGATAAACACTTTTTTTGTTTAACCATAATACAACCACAAAACTCTCATCTAAAAAAACAAAAACCCACACAGTAGTTGCTTAGTATTATCCAATACCCAATCAGAGTGAAATTTCCAATTGTCTCAAATATTATAATTTTTTGGTACAGTTTTCTAATTTTGGCAAATCAGGATCCAAATAGGGTCTACCAGTTTTTTTTTTTTTTTTTTTTAAGATTTTGTTTATTTATTTGAGAGAGAGAGAGACAGAGACACAGAGAACAAACAGGGGAGGAGGGGCAGAGGGAGAAGGTCATGGGATCATGACCTGAGCTGAAGGAACTGAGTGAACCACCCAGGCGCTCCGGTCTACTGGATTTTTAAAAAAAAAAAATCGATAAGATTCCCCATTTGTCACTCTTTTTCCCCTCTTGCCCTCTATCTGTGGAAGACCTGGATTGTTTTGTGGTGTCGCACAGTTTTCTATATCCTGTTAGCAGGTAGCTGTAAGTTTCTCTGTTTGAGGGGTAAACTTTGTTGTACTCTCACTGGTGTTGTTGCTTCTTTGGTTGTGATCTGTCTCTGGAGGTTGAATGAGGACCTAAACTGAAATTTTTAAAGGGCTTCCAACCTAAAGCACATTAAAATTCATTCAGGTTAGAGTTGTTCTGTACTTAAAATGTAGTGATCGTTTTCAGAGTGTGCATTCTACTTACTCCATCACTTTCTGTGTTTGTGAGGTCATCTGAGAGTGCATTTTCTGTGTTTTCTGTAGAATGGCAACACACTGACTGTACACCTTGTCATCTTGAGCATATACCACACCCTCTCCAGGGGTTTAATAATGTTGCAGGGCATAACAAAAAACGGGTCCAGCTCTCATTACTTAGACTTTCCATGTTTATCCTCTACTTGCTTTTTTCTCTTTGTACTGTCCACTGACTTTCCTTCTCTTGTGACTGATTTTTTGAGTTGTAATGACCAATGTTTTAAGAGTTGATGAGTCAGAATTTTGTTATTTTTAGGTGAGCTTGAATTTCCAGTCTTCCCCAGTCTCTGTCTTTCTCTTCTGACAGAAATTTTGACCATGAGAAATTAGAAAAATTAATGATGGGGGCGCCTGAGTGGCTCAGTCGTTGAGCGTCTGCCTTCGGCTCAGGTCATGATCCCAGGCTCCTGGGATCGAGCCCTGCATCCGGCTCCGTGCTCTGCGGGAAGCCTGCTTCTCCCTTTCACACTCCCCCTGCTTGTGTTCCCTCTCTTGGTGTGTCTGTCTCTGTCAAATAAATAAAATCTTTTTTTTTTTAAAGATTTTATTTATTTATTTGACAGAGAGACAGCGAGAGAGGGAACACAAGTAGGGGGAGAGGGAGAATCAGGCTTCCCGCCGAGCAGGGAGCCCGATGTGGGGCTCGATCCCAGGACCCTGGGATCATGACCCAAGCCGAAGGCAGACGCTTAACGACTGAGCCACCCAGGCGCCCCAAATAAACAAAATCTTTAAAAAAAAAAAAAAAGAAAGAAAAATTAATGATGACGTGATTAGAATGAACATTAAAGATTATTTAAGACGCATGTGTGTCTACAGTTTAAACATAGAAAATTTTAATACCAGATATATTGTAAAAGTGTCATCCAACTTCAAGTAAACAATTATATTTTTAGTGTTTTGTTTTTAAGTGAGCACACATTGATGATACTGATTCTTGGCCATAATTCGCTCAGCAAATATCTCTGCCTGCCCAATGCCAGGCCCAGCACTTTTCATGCTTTAGTCATACATGGTTAAGAAAGATGGCCAAGGGGGCACCCAGATGGCTCAGTTGGTTAAGCGTCCGACTCTTGAACTCAGCTCAGGTCTTGATCTAAGCGTCATGAGTTCTCAAACCCCACTTTGGGCGTGGAGCCTACTTTAGGGGAAAAAAAAAAAAGATGGCCATGATGGTGTTGGTGCTCTGTGAAATGCTCAGGACAGTATCTCAGTAAGGGATATAATCAGGCTACACACATAATCTTAAATTTTTCTACATGTAATCAATATAAAAATTATTTTTTATTTTTTTATTTTTCTTAAAGATTTTATTTATTTATTTGACAGAGACACAGTGAGAGAAGGAACACAAGTAGGGGGAGTGGGAGAGGGGGAAGCAGGCTTCCCCACTGAGCAGGGAGCCCGATGTGGGGCTTGATCCCAGGACCCTGGGATCATGACCTGAGCCAAAGGCAGACGCTTAACAACTGAGCCACCCAGGCGCCCCCCAAATTACTATTTTTTAAAAAGACTATTTATTAGAGAGAGAAGGCACCTGTGAGTGGGGGGCGGAGGGGGCAGAGGGAGAGAATCCTCAGGCTGACTCCCTGCAGAGCATGGAGCCTGAAGCGGGGCTCGATCCCACCACCCTGAGATCATGACCTGAGCTGGAATCAAGAGTCAGACACACAACTGATGAGCCACTCAGGTGCCCTATAAAAATTATTAATGAGATATTTTCACTTCTGTTTTTTTGTACTAAGCCTTTGAAACCAAGTATGTATTTTCTGCTTATAGCATACCTCAGTTCAAATTACATTTCAAGTGCTCAGAAGCCTTACGTGGCTGCTGTAGTGGACCACCATCGATCAGAATTATTATCATAGCTCATGTGGAGTAGTAGGGGATACTGACTAGGAACCCAAGTAGACAGTGGCTTAGAGAAGCCAGAGGAGACACAGGGAGATGAACTAGGAAGTGGTTTCTGATCTCTGGGTGTTGGCAGAAGAAAATGGAAGAGGGGAGACACTCAGAAGATGGGGAATTGGATGAATTGGATTAGGAGGGAAAAGAAGAGCCAGGGCAGTTTCTAGGCTCTTTCACAACTGGGCTGTGCCTTTTCTGAGACAGGGAACACTTGGGGAGGAAAAGGTTTGGTTGGTGGTCAGTGTTGGTAAATGGTGGACGAAAAAAGGCTTTGTTTTGGAGATACTCAATTTGATGTGCTTGTGACACATCCAGGGGGGAAATGTCTGCTTAGCAGTTGAGTGCATGTGTTTGAAGTGCAAAAACGGTGTTTTGGTTTTATAAATTTGTTATCTCATCTGTGTTTATAGAGGTATTTTTAAAACCCACTGAAATGACTTCATTTGTTCAACAGAAGTTTTGTTTGTTTGTTTTAAGTCTCCTGGGTTTTGTTTCCGTTGCTGGGGCAACAGCATGAATGGAACAAGTGTGAGTTGACACCCCAACCACTGTGGTCAGCTCCAGAGATTGTAATAGGTAGTGTCCACGGTCTGAACCCTGCATCAGCTTCTACCTTAGTAGGGGTGTAGAGGGGAAGAAAGGAGAGGAGGAAACCTTCAGTAGAGGAGACTAAAGTAGCCAGTGAGAAAATAAGGAGCCTATGATACCAAAGAAGCCAAGTGAGGAGAATGTTCTAATAAGGAGGGTCTACTGGTCAGCTGTATTGAAAGCTGCTGAGAGTGAGGGTAAGATGAGGACAGAAAGAGTTTCATTTGGATTTGGTCCCATCTGGAGGTCACTGGTGACTTGAAAGAGCAGTTTCAGTTGAGTGGTACAGATAGACACCAGATTGGAATGAGTTGAAGAGGGAATGCTATCAGACAAAGGGTTCATTTTCTTATTTTGAAATAACCACTACAAATCATTGAGAAGACCAGCCCAATAGAAAAATGCACAAAGGATATAAACAGTTGGCAGAAAAGTGAAGTGTTAAATGGCTCTCAAACATACCAACAGTGCTCAGAAGAGAAAACCAGCAAGGACAAGGGTGTGGGGCTGTGATGTTCCAGAGTTACTGGTGGGAGTCTGGATAGGTATGACCTCCACGGAGAGCCATTTGCCTGCCATTATGTTCTAATTAGAAATGCACACTTGATCCGACAGCTTCTCTCCAAGGAAATCTGGCATTTGTTTGTAATAGTAAAAATTGAAAACTAACTGGTCATCAGTGATAGCCTAGTTAAATCAGCTATAATGCAAGGGAAAGTCTGTATCAGGTAAAACATTTTATTCTGCAAGAAAGTCGAATTTGTTTTTTCCTACCATGCTATTAATCAAACTCTTTGAAAGTGATTTTTTCCCTTTCTAAAGATGGAGAAAAATGTTAGGTCTGGTATGGGCCACAGAAGGTATTTGTAAATGTGTCTTTGAAGAGCTATGTTAAGCTTTTCATTTCTGCCTTGATCTTCTGCCTGTTAACACATTTCACATAAGTTGTTAATCTAAATTCCCTTCTCTAGATACCTGTTAGGATTCTTTTCCAAGGACCCTGTCCTGTTTTATATATGTACCCACAGGAAGGGTGGGTGTGGTGTATCTTAAGCTTAGTGGATGAATTCACACTCCAGTTTACCTTACAGCACCTGAAATTAACCACAGCTCCTATCAAAAGGGTATTAAGTTGTACTTGGTGTGGGTCATTGACAAAGCAAGCAATGTAGCAGTGGGGATTATACTAGTCTGATGTAGGAGGAAGACTTTCTTGGTCCATGGTTTTGTTTGTTTTTTTTAATTTATTTTTTTTCTTGGTCCATGTTTTATGGGGGAAAGAGACAGTACAAACCTTTGTGAGCTCTATCTTCCACTGACCTCTCTGCAGTTTGGCGGCCTTTGGGATAGTGTGTTCACATGTAGACTTAAAGCAAAATGGAAAACCAGGCACACCTGAAGAGACCAAATCAGTTTCCTAGCAGAATACATTGATACTGTACCTGGGACTCTATACTTTAAGATCTTGTTTAAATTTACTTAATTTCTTAAGAGTTTGATCAAGACCGTGGTTATTCATCAATTCCTTTTTCTTCATCTCTTTGAGTATCCTGGTTTCACTTATATTTTATATTTCAAGAAGTTTAAGATTTGAAGCATATTAAATGATAATTTAGTCTAATCCTCTCATTTTACAGATAAGAGAGTAAGTTTAGAGAGATGAATTACTTGCTCAGAGGTTGACTAAAGCGAATCTGTGTTCTCCTTAAGTCTTCCCCAGTAAGTTTTGTGATGTGCGGGGGCAGTATGGTAGCTTGCCTCATCTGGTAGAAGTAACCTGCCGTAATTTTGAGGGAGGTGTGGTTGTAATTACATTGCCTCAGTTCTAATGGAGATAATTTATATGCCGCACTAAATTATTTACAGTCACAGAGACAATCTAGCTGAACTTTTTTTGTTTTACATTTTTTTTTGTTGTTGTTGTTGAGAAAGTTGCCTAGAGATGTGAACTTACTCATCCAAGATTATAGACCATAAACATTTATTCTATACTTAGTTTTTAAGGTGAGTCAGAGCAGTGATGTCTGGTAGAACTTTGTATAATGATACTCTATCCATCCTCAGTGTGGCTATTTAAATTAAAACAAAATTGCAAATTCAGTTTCGTACTCTTACCAGGTCCTTAATAGCTGTGTGTGACTGGTAGCTACTGTATTGGAAAGCACAGTTCTGGGGCACTTACCTTTTTTTTTTTTTTTTTAAACTAGGCTCCATACCCAGCCTGGAGCCCAGTGTGGGACTTGAACTCACGACCCTGAGATCAAGACATGAGCTGAGATTAAGAGTCAAATGCTTAACTGACTGAGCCACCCAGGCGCCCTGCACTTACCCTTTTAAAAACAATTGTTTTGAGAACTGCAGAAGCATCAGTGGTAGAAACCAAGGCTTAGGAGTAAGGATAAGAATTACCAACTAGAAATTAGGCTTGTGTTCAAAGCTAGGAGAAAAACTGTACTCTTGGAGCTTTCGACGGGGCTACAGCTGGTTGTGGCATGGGCCTTTCCTTGGTTCATATTAAGTCCGTTCTTCAGAAAAGTAATCAAGGACCTTTACAAAGATCTTTTCTTTATTATTTCTTTTTCTTTCTATTATCTTGTTTTGCCAGTGAAGATCCCATTCTTGGGTTGAGTTTTCAGTGGACAAATTCTTTTACTTTCATGGTGCTTAGCACATTTTTCAGTCTCTCAACTTCACTTATTATTAATCACTTGGTTACCAGGATGCCCTATAAAAGGTTTGATGTCTTTCTTGCAGTTGTACTCTGGATTATGGAAATTTCAGCTTTTACATCAAATTTATCTTGATTGTTTATCATGGCTGAGCCAGTTAAGTATAGTTGGCAATTGGGATCGTGTAGTCTTCTGTACCATTGCTCTACATCTCTACACACTGTTGTTGTAACAGGCAGAGTTGGTTCTCTGGGCTTTACTTTGGATGCTAATTTACTAATTAATGACTTGGCTTCATTTTAATAGCAACTTAGATTGGGTTGGCTACATGTATGACTGCAGTGATTTCGGTGTCCATTAGGGCGCATAGCCAGACGATGGTGTAATCCAATCAGGTGCCAAAGTTTTTACCTAAAGTACTTTTCATATATGATTTTGCTTTTAAAAGGTGGTAGTATGGATTTACCTTGGGGCTTTATACTTTAATAGTCTTTTTTTTTTTTTCATTCTTGGTATAGTGATTTTTTTTTTTTAAGATTTTTTTATTTATTGTCCGAGAGAGAGACAGAGTGCGTGAGAGAGTGAGCACACACAAGCAGGGGAAGGGAGAGGCAGGCTTCCTGCTGCTCAAGGAACCCAGTGTGGAACTCGATCCCAGGACCCTGGGATCAATGACCTAAGCCGAAGGCAGACACTTAACCAACTGATGCCACCAGGCATCCCGGTATTGTGATTTTTTTATTAATGATTTAGAAGTCTTGGAGTTCTTGCCATGGCTTGTATTAAAAATGATTGGTGGGGCGCCTGGGTGGCTCAGTTGGTTAAGCGACTGCCTTCGGCTCAGGTCATGATCCTAGAGTCCCGGGATTGAGTCCCGCATCGGGCTCCCTGCTGAGCAGGGAGTCTGCTTCTCCCTCTGACCTTCTTCCCTCTCATGCTCTCTATCTCTCATTCTCTCTCTCAAATAAATAAATAAAATCTTAAAAAAAAAAAATGATTGGTGTTTCTGAAGTTAGCTGAGTTATGTATGTGGATATTTGTATTTAAATATAAATATTTATATGCAAATATATGTTTAAATTTTTGTTGAAAGATGCCTCTGAAGTCATCCAAATTATTTATTTATGTTTTTTCTCCCAATTATGAGTTGTTTGTGTGCTCATTTTTGATGATTTTTCTATTCAAAATTTTGTGGACTTTTTAAATTATTATTCAGTGTGCTAGACGTTGAGGATAAAATGGTGAACAAGACCTCAAAGAGATGGATTATTTTCCTATCTCTTTATATTCCATCTCTTTGGACTTGGATGTTTTGGAGAACATGTGTGAGAATACTTGCAGAAATGGGATCAAGATCCATATTAAAATGCTGCTGTGATTGAGCTGGCCTATCTGAGGGCTTCCTGATGTTAGTAAGAAGTAGAGTTACTTGCTTTTATGTGTTCAGGCTTTGGGCTCTATCACCTGTCTGTAATTAAGAAGGTGTTTATTGTTTGTGCTTGATGTATGATACAAGGAGAAAATGCTTTCTTGTGTGTTCTGTAATAGCTATGGCTTCCTCTTGTGAATTTGCATCAGTGAGGAATATCTTGGAATTTACATGACAGCACAGAGATTTTCATTGCCTTTTTTCCTAAGATGAGTTAAAAAAAACAAAACAAAACAAAAACCTAGTTCACATAAGGTTTATATGGAATAAGTTCTTTCTTATTATCCTCAACTATAAAATACCTATGGGGATTGAAAGCTCTTGTATAACTAGCACAACGGATTTGTAAGGGTAGATGTTCATTCTTGCTATTCTCAAATTCTGTGACTAAGCAAGCACATATTTAGATACTGTTGAGTTGAGAATCTGTTTTTTTCACTGTTTTAGGCTAAACCAGTCCTCATTTCTGACTGGTATTTTTTTTTTTTTTAAGATTTTATTTATTTATTTGACAGAGAGAGACACAGCAAGAGAGGGAACACAAACAGGGGGAGTGGGAGAGGGAGAAGCAGGCTTCCCGCAGAGCAGGGAGCCTGATGCGGGGCTCGATCCCAGGACCCTGGGATCATGACCTGAGCTGAAAGCAGGTGCTTAACAACTGAGCCACCCAGGCTCCCCTTGATTTCCTTTTTTGAAGGGGCCCCTCTGGATCCATTTCCTCTGATACCAACTGCTATAGACTGAATGTTTGAGAGATACCAACTGCTATAGACTGAATGTTTGTGTCCCCCCCTCAAGATCTGTATGTTGAAAATAATCTTCACATCTCATCAGTGTGATGGTATTGGGAGGGGGGGACTTTGGGAGGTGATTAGACCATGAGGGTGGAGCCTTTGTGAATGGGATATAAAAGAGACCCTAGACATTTGCTGGCCCCTTTCTGCCATGTGAGTACACAGCAGAAAGACAGCTGTCAATGAACCAGGAAGCAGGTCCTCACCACACACTGAATCTGCAGATGTTGTGATCTTGGACTTTTCCAGTCTCTAGAACTGTGAGAAATAAATTTCTCTTGTTTATAAGCCACCAGTATGGTACTCTGTTACAGTGGCCTGAATAGATTAGAACATCAACATTCTATTATTTACTAGCAAATCCCTACTTTTCCTCCTTTAGCTCTATACACTCTGTTGTTGCTCCCACTTTTTCAATACTCTGCTCTCTGGCCAGGTCCTTTTCTTATGATGTGAAACTTGGGTTTCCTACAAGTTAAATACCTGGGGAGGGTTCCTCCCTTTTTGAGAGGGAAGCACCTTTCATCATCCTCATGGATTCTACCATCATCTCTGTATTTTAACTTTCAAAGCAAACATCTCTTTGGCTTACTTAGCTTTTTTCCCCATGGTCTCATGTCATAGTTTGTCTGGATACTGTCAGTATTAAATTCTTTCCAGGCTGGGATCAGGAACTCTCTGTTTTCATTCCCTAAACAGTGCACGTCTGACTCCTCCCTCACCATCAGCAGCCTCTCAGTACCCTGGGGCTTTAAGCAAATTTTTCCCCCCATTTTACTTGTCTCCAATTATTCTTTCACCTAGTCCTGCTTAATTCTTTCTGTAATTTAATCGACTAATGTCTGTAGCCACTGGCACCATCTTTAAAGCCTAGATTACTTCATTTTTATATTGGGTTCATAAATTATTGAGGCAGGAAGAATGTTTAGAGTTAAGTACTCCAACTCTATTTCATAGATGAAGGAATGGATGGATACTCAGGTTAGAAGCCTCAAGTCCAGAGCTAGTGAGTTGCTGATGTTACAGCTGTCTGGTCTCAACGTTTAATACCTTTTCCCAGTTTAGCGTTCTTCTTAACAATTTATTAAGGAAATTTTTTTTGTCAAAGTGTTACACATCCGCAGTTAAGAGTGAGCTAGTTCTAGGAGGTTGGATGAGATAAACAGCCTTCCTTAGCTTCCCCACTCTCTTTTCCCTTTTCCTGAAGGCCAGTGTAATTCTTTGAACTCCTTTAGCCAATTAAAAAAATATATATATATTACCTCCCTATATCTGAAGAGCATATTTGAGGAGTGCATACTCGCATGCTTGTATGCTGATTTTTTTTTTTAGTTTCAAGTATATCTACTGATTTCCTGTTGTGAAAAGATACAGAAGGTAGGGATTAGCTCTCTCTTCTCCCCTCCCACATTCTAACTTCCCCATCCTTCCAAGATAATTTTACTGCAGTTGTGGTTAAATCAATATTTAGTTTTATCATTATGACCCTGTATGCTATTTATATGTTAAGTGGTGAATTACAAATACTTTTCCTAAACAACTTGGTTTTTCTTGGAAGTGTATCACTTTTTACAAAAATTTTGTTTGTTTGGGTAATCTCTACACCCAACATGGGGCTTGAACTCTGACCCTGAGATCAAGCATCACATGCTCCACCGACTGAGCCAGCCAGGCGCCCCATTACTTTTTAAAAAAAATATTAATCACCACTTTAGCCTCAGACTTTTAGTCAGTTACATGTTTAGGTATTCCATCAGCTTTATCTTTTTGAAGAACTCTTTCCCTGCTCCAGTCTGCCCTGTTTGCCTTCCCTGGTGGGAGCACAGTTGTCTCCCGGGATCCTGGCGATTCTTCCTGCCTTTCTCTGTTGTCTTCTCTGTGGTAGTGGAGCACAGTCTCTCTCCTCAGCGTCTTCTCCCAATAAGTTGTGTAGGAGGTAAATCTTTTGACTTTGTGTTTCTTTCTGCATACTTCTTGATTGATGGTTGGAAATCATTTTCCTTCTGTATTAGTCTATTATTTTCTGTGCCCTTTTAAATATTAGTATTCTGTTGTTTGTTTAGTGGATGTGTTATCTTTCTGAGGATATCAATTATTATTTTTACATGTTCTTTTTTTTTTTGTAATGCTTCCTCCAGCTTGTATTTTTCTATTTGTTTTGCCCTTGACTTTTCATGATAGTGGCTTTCCTGAGATATCTGGTGATCTTTGGTTTTCCTTCAATTTAAAAGTCAGGGATACGTACCCACAGCACACAAAGTTGAATTATATGAAATTACCATCTTTCCCAGCTTTCTCTGCTGTCTGTGAACATCCTTGGCTCTCAGATCTTCATTTCTACATTACATTCTCCACTAAAAGAACCAGGCCTCCTTGGAAAAATGGATGATTTCAGAGCTGGGGCAGATAATGTTCAAGATGAATCTGGAACATGTTGTTATGCCAGAAAATAAGGAAGTGCTCAAAAAGTATGAAAAGCACACAGGAGTCTGCTTGAAGGGACTCTCACTGGCTGAATGTGGGACAGCTTGAGCATCAGAGTGGATAATGGCATTAATAAATAAAAATCTTTGAGTCCATACTGTTAAGGAATTAAAGGATGAGTGGGGAGAAGGGTGCATACCGTACTAAAGTTAGAATGTCATCTAATGGAGGAAGGAACAGTAGACTTAAAAAAAACCCATGACTTCATAACCATCAGAGAACAGTTGATTCAGACAAAAACTGTCAGTGGGTAGTACAACTACTGAGTGAATGTTTTAAGAACATAATCTCAAAATATCTTCCCACAGATTACTTACTCCTTGATTACTTGGTTATTTTACGGTGGAGAAATATAGCACATATCATCTTAACCAGGTGATCGAAATGTGCTCGCCAATAATAGGACAAATGGACGTCCTCTTTATGTGATACTCTAGGAACAGCAAAACTTCATTTATTCCTGCTGGAAGTGCATACGCTGTATCCCTCAAAAATGTTAGTGAAATGAAAGACAAAGAAATGATGCAGAACTGTTTCAGACAGAAGGGAATGAAGGAGATAGGACATAGAATCCTGGATGAAGGTGAGGGAGGATTGCCATGAAGGACATTATAGAACATTTGGCAGAATTGGAATATGAATTATTTAATCCATAGTCAGCAAGTACTGTGTTAAATTCCTGACTTTGACATGTGTACTGTGGTTGTGTGAATTAGTGTCCTTGTTTTTAGGAAATACACAGTTAACTGTTTGGCGGGAAGGTCAGTGATCTGCAGTAACTCTCAAATGTTTGGGGTGTTTGTGGAGAGGGGGATACTCAAGCAAAAGTGACACAGTGATCCGTTGCGAGTCCAGGGGAAGGCTTAGTGGAAGTTTCTTGTACTCCTCTTGGAGCTGTTCAGCAAATTTGTGATGAAAAAAAAAATACTAGTTTTTAAAAGTGGTAGATTGGAGGCTCCCATCATGGGAGGGGCTCATTGGCTATGAACTTCCCAGCACAGTGACTAGCAGTGCTTCTTTGGTTGGGAAGTCCCCAGTGTCAGTATTTTCAGGTTCTTTTTTCTCAAGGTCAGTTAGCTCACTCTGAAGACATTCTTGTTTTCAGCCTGGCTGGGAATGTCAGAGCCCATAGGAGAATCTGGCTGGAGCTGGGGTGGGCAGTGGGGTGTGCCTGTGTCTCAGCATTTTTTCTGCAGTTCACCCAGTCCCTCTGTCGTCGGGGTGGCAGACTTCCCCAGCTGTGCCGGCTGGGCTCTCCCAGTGCAGAGGCCCGCTTTCACGGCTCGCCGTCCTGTCTTCAGTCGGGCCGGCAGGGGTGGGAGAGGGTGAGGATATTTAGGGATCTAAGTGTTCAGTGAATGACTTTTTCAGCCAGTACTCCTTTTGCTCCCTTCCAGCACCTTTCCAATTTTGTTGCCTTCTCCTGGTCCTTGTGGATTGTGTCTGTAAAAACAACGCAAAACAACCCAAATAGTCTTTTTACTGTAGATCTAGAGGCATTTCAGTGTGTATTCAATATACACTCTTTACTCAGTAGTCCCACTACTGCATTCAGACACTGTTCCATTCTGTTTCCCATTGTTTGGTCTTGATTCTCATATTCTCACACTTTAGAATTACCATATTTCTATCTATCTATCTATTCGTTTGTTCATTCATTCATTCATTCATTCATTCATTCATTCATTCATTCATTCGAGACAGAGAGCATGAGAGGGAGGAGGGTCAGAGGGAGAAGCAGGCTCCCAAGGAGCAGGGAGCCCGATGCGGGACTCGATCCCAGGACTCTGGGATCATGACCTGAGCCGAAGGCAGACGCTTAACCATCTGAGCCACCCAGGCGCCCTAGAATTACCATATTTCTTACCATCAGTATTATAGACCCACTCTTTTCCCTTATTAATCTAAGTGAAAAAGAGTATGAGCAATTATACAGAGTCCCTATTCCAGAAAAGTGGATTAAGTCTCAGCATACTTGTTACTATTTAGTAAGTACCCAGGTTCATAAGGCTGTGAGTACATTTAATAACTGTTTTTTCTTTTTGCTTCCCTGGATGGGTGTGTGCGGCATGGTGAGGCAGGCAGTTGGTCCAACTCTGCTGGGAGCCTGTGACCTGCCTACAAGTGGGGGCAGTGGGTGGTCTTGGCAACTAGAAGAAACAATTGCAGATCATCTTTGAGGGTCCTACAACCACTCAAATTTAAATGCTAAATTGTGTGTGTATGTGCACAAGTGTGCATTTTGTGAAACATGTAAATTCATCAGATTCTTAAAAGGATCTGGAACCCTGAGCACACGGAACGGTTGGAATGGGGCTAGAATTACCTGCAGCATTTAGTGATGGGTCTGAGGGCTCTGGCAGCACACGGTGGTGGCACATGGTTTCTTGTCATTTAAAGCAAAAATTTAAATGATCAATTACACTTTTTCAAGTGTATGTTCAGAAAGCATTTGGTAAAGTGTTTAGAATTAAATCATCTTTTCTTTTTTTCTTTTAAAGATTTTATTTATTTATTTGAGACAGAGAGAATGAGGGAGAACACATGAGAGGGGATAGGGTCAGAGGGCAAAGCAGACTCCCTGCCGAGCAGGGAGCCCGATGCGGGACTCGATCCAGGGACTCCAGGATCATGACCTGAGCTGAAGGCAGTCGCTTAACCAACTGAGCCACCCAGGCGCCCTAAATCATCTTTTCTTAACCTGGGTTTGTTACTGTTTTGGTTGATTCATTTTATTCTTTTAACAAGCATTCGGCATTGTTTCTATTTATTACCTTATTTGACGGAAAACACTGACTTCAGTGTAGTGAGTTTTATGGAAGAAATGCATCCAGTGAACAGCATATGTTTTGAGATGCCTTGTAGACTGCATTCTTACAGGATTTCTAATTAGCATATTGTCTATAGTTTGAGACTTTTTTTGCAGTGTTATCAGTGAAGTGCCTTGGAAGATGGTTTATAGTCCTTTAATGTGTAGCGTTTGATTAATTGACTCATTAGAGACAGAATTTGGCTGTGGTTAGTACTTCAGTGACCTCAATATTCTGCTTACATTTCCTGGTGAAAGTTTTGGTATTTAGAGGTATTACATGGGGCTACTTGGCTACTTTTCAAATTTGATTTAGTATTTTAAAGTATGGTGCCATTACAGTCAGCTCTGTGTGGGATAAGAATATCATTGATGTTTTTATAAGATAAAGACAAGAATATGTATGTTTTTCTTATTCACTGATAGTGCTATTATGGTGTCTCTATTTCTGGGTTATTATTTAGTGTAGGATAAAAGCTGAGGTAGAGGATGACCGTGCCTTTCTTTCCTTTTTTCACATGGAAAAAATTTCAGTTAACTAGAACTTTTCAATCTTCTGAGATGCAGTTCTATGTGAATCAGGACCCTCAACCCGTATCTTTAATGGCAGCTGTCATCAGACCAAAACAGAACATGCTGTGAACATATGCTCTTTTTTCTTTATAGGAGAGCTTCTGTTTTGCTTCCACATCCTACTTTACTCCGGCTAATCTGCTAATGCAGTGAATTGGAAGACAACTGTTACCAGGATAACCTGTAATGGGCAAGGAGCCACAGAGAAGAAAACATTTCTTTTAATTTTTAAACTTGGTTGAAAGGTAAGACCATTAAGAGTATCAGGAGTTTCATCAAGGAAAGCAATGTTCTGTTGTGAGACCCTGGAGTCTAGGTCGACCAGGGCTAGACCAGGTACAGTATGGTTCTGGGGCACTGTCGTATTTTTAGGAAGTTAAATAACAGCCTCTGTAGTTTGCTCTGGCATGTTTTGGAATCTGCATCACCCAATCTGTGGGATTCTTCATTTCCTAGGGGGGTTGATCTGGGTCCCAAGGATAGCCAGGCCTAGCAAGCTGAAGGAGCACACAGAGAAAGGCTGCTCATGGAGACTCAGGTGCTGCTTCGAGGTCACCTAAAAGTGCATGTGTGCACAGGCGTGTGAGAGAGAGAGAGCTTGAGATTGTTTTGTTTTTGTTTTACACCAGCCAAAGGCCATCTCTGGCTTTTAGCCAACCATCTGACTCCTTTCGAGTCCTAATTGCTATCATTTTAGAGCTCTTCACTGAAACTTTCTCTTGAAGACCAGAGGTTGACTTTACATATTTGACAGTTGGCACTTCAGAAAGTGGCCCAATCGGGTCTTTGGGGGACAGGACACATTTTTAATCCATCTTCATCTGCTCCATTGTGTGTTGAGGAGAAGGTGGGCATAAACCACTTAATCATCTATGGTTCAGGCTTCATTATCTCAGGAGATACTCTAGTTATGGTGCTGTAGCAGGTCTCTGCTTCTCATCCCAGGGCAATTTTTCCTTCAGCCCCTCATGAATGACTCTCCTCCACCTTCCGACCTCCCTTTGTGCTTATAGAGTGAAGCTTTACCTCCTGGGGCCTTTTTTTTTCTTTTTTGGTCCTGCCATTGTTCCTTCTCTTTCCAGGGCTACATTCTAACCCTGTGGGTAAAGCCTCTTCCATTTCCCACCTGCCTGGCTGTGTGGAGAATTCAGCCCAAGTCGAGGGTTTAGGTTTGAGAAGGTCAGGACCATGTACTTAGAACTGTGGTCTGACCATCAGGCCCACTGATAATAAAGAAGGCAGTTTATGATGCACATGAACTGTTACTTTGCCTTTTTCATCAGTCGGTTTAGAGCTGAGGGTGACAGGACCCACAGAGACCTCCAGCTTTAATTCAGCTGATTATCTTAGAGGTTGGACATCTTTTTTATGTTTATTGGAGTGTTGTCTGTAAATTGTAACCCACTTTTCTATTGTGACACTAGAGTTCAAAGAATGATTTTTAAAGCTGTTTCTATAATGCCACACGTAGCCTATAAAAAATTGAGATATATAAAACATGTGAGTTTCAGGTGCACAACATAGTGATTCTACATTTGTTATATATTTTGAAATGATCACCACAGTAGGTCAAGTCGATACTCATCATCACATAGTTACATTTTTTTCTTGTAGTGGGAACTTTTTTTTTTTTTAAAGAGGAAGTGGGGAGGGGCAAAGGGAGAGGGAGAGAGAGAATCTTAAGCAGGTTCCATGCCCAGTGTAGAGCCTGACATGGGGCTTGATATCATAACCCTGAGATCCTGACCTGAGCCAAAGTCAAGAGTCAGGGGCATCTGGGTGTCTCAGTCAGTTCAGCACCCGCCTCTTGGTTTCACCTTGGATCATGATCTCGGGGTTGTGGGATTGAGCCCTGTATGGGGCTCCACGCTCAGCGGGAGGTCTGCTTGGGATTCTCCTCCTCCTCCTCCCACTCCCTCTGTTGTCGTTGGTTGGGGGCGTTCTCCCCCCCCCCCGCCAGCTCACATGCATGCCTGCACACACACACTCTCTCTCAAATAAATAAATAAAATCTTGTTTTTTTTTTTTTAAAAACAAAATCAAGAGTCAGATGCTTACCCGACTAAGCCACCCAGGCGCCCCTGTAATGGGAACTTTTAAGATCTCTCATAGCAACTTTCAAATATATAATTCAGTATTATTATTAACTATAGTCACAATGCTGTACATTACATTTCCTTTTTTTAAAGATTTTGTTTGTTTATTTGAGAGAGAGAACACAATCAGGGGGAGCAGCAGAGGCAGAAGCAGAAGCAGGCTCCATGCTGAGCAGGGAGCCTGGCATAGGGCTCAATCCCAGGACCCTGAGATCATGACCTGAGCCAAAGGCAGACGCTTAACCAACTGAGCCACCCAAGCACCCCCTACTTTATATCTTTAGTACTTTTTACATAATAGCTATCATTAATTGTTTAGTGGTAGAGCTAAAATCTCAGAGACATTTTTCAGGATAACATTTTTAGGACTTCTCTCTCTCTCTCTCTCTCTTTTTATTTTATTTTGTTTTTCTTTGCTGAAGAAGACTCTTAGCTGTGGCAAAGGAACAGTTCCTTACCATTAGCTGTATTCCTCCTGTTTCTTTTTTGACTTCCTCTGCTCATCAGATGGTGTCTGATGCCGGGTGAACTCTTAAGAAGTTACCCATTAGTCTCCAGGAGTCCTAGAATCAGTGGAGAAGGATTCCTGAAGAGGAGCAGCATTTTAAATATAGGGTCCTTTAGACCAGAGGTTGTCAAGGCCCAGATAGGAAATATTTTAGGTTTTGCAGACCAAGAAGCAAAAAAGAGGATATTATATAGGTATTTATATAACAAGAGAGCAAATATTCACAGATTTTATTGATGAAATTAAAAATATAAAAAATACTTGAATTCAGTATTCTGTAATACAGATCTGCTAATGAGAAGAATGGAATTCTTTTTCTAGGGGGATAACATTTCACCTAAATGGTGTTCATAGCCAGAGTTCCCCCTCTCAAATTCTGTTACAAATGTTCATCTAATCTACTAATGCTGATCTGTAATGAGATTTTACGTATTTCATCTTTGAAAATGTCTTTTTACACAGATAGGTGCTGCCACATTCTAGTATCAGTCTACAAGCATCTGTATTCATCATTGGAAGGCATTTATAGAATTCTTTTAGATTCTTCTCTTGGTGTTTGCCTTTTAGCGGGTCATTACATTGTAGATTAATTACTTCCAGTTGACGGTTAGGAAAATCCTCATTTGTATAGCTGTATGGATTTTGCAATAGGAAAATTTCCTTTACATTTGCATTAAAAATGCTTTTTAACGGTAGTTTGAGCTCAGAAAATGTGCCTACTGCAAATTTGTATGGGAACAGAGATCTCACTTCAATTTTAAGTTCCGATAGCATGGGAAGTGTATGAAGCAGCTTGAATTTATTATCCTAACAAAGTTAGTATTGAAATGACCTTACCACAGCAGAAGGCTTGCGGATCAGTGCTGGTTAGCCTTGCAGTTTTAGGTTGAATTCACTAAGAAACATCAAGACGTCAGCAAGGACCAATTTCCAGAGCCATTCAGCGTTCGGTGGTTGTGGTTGAGGGTTGTTCCTCTCATTCAGAAAAATTTCAGTCTTGGCCCTGGGCTCAAAAAGTTCCCAAAACATTAACCCTTGATAAGCCATTACGTAGCTTGCGTAAGAGAGTAAATAAAGTTCACTGTTGATATTGCTGGTTCAGTAACACATGAGGAATTTAAAAAACCTTTCGAAGGAGCTGCTGATGAAAATAAAAAGAACCATAAGCTTTGAACAGTACATTTTCACAAGTTTTGTAAAGTCCCATTAAGCCGTTTTTTGCTCTACACATAATTTTACCACCATCAGCTGTAACATGTCACACGGACTCTCCTGCACGGCTGTAGTGACTTCATCTTCACTCCGCGTCTCTGAAAACACTCGACCTGTGGCTGTTTGATGCGGGCTATTCATAAAGGCTCGTTTGTCATCATTTCAAATGCCTCGAACACCAGCTGAGCTGCATCGGCCGTGTCTGTGAACTCCTCAAGAATCCAAGGGAAAATTCACTGGCTTCCTCGGCGCTTGGCTAACAAGCTAAGCTACTTGGAGACCAGCTTGGCTTGAAGTTTCATTTTCATCTTTTATTTCTGTGAAGAAGTTCTCCTGTTAGGAGATGATCCAGTGAAAATGTTTAAATGTTTCTGATGCGAGCGTGCCTGTAAGTCGGGAGTACTGTGGCCACTGCGTGGCGTGGAGGTGGGCATGTGTGGTGCGGTCTCCCAGCCCTGGTGCGTGTGCTTGCGTGGGGACACGGCACCTTGCCGTCTCCTTCCGTGACACAAGCGTCCCCACCCCGCTGGGTCTTACAAGCACAACAGTCCAGTTTTTCTTTTCTTGTTTTGACATGTTGGGGATCCATGGATAATAATACAATAAAATGTCGCGGTTCGACACGTGGCCCTCAAGGCACCGTGGAGTTAACGACTGTGTCATTGGGTTCTGGAAGGCGTCCAGCAGAGCAGCAGTGCAGAGTGATGAGTGCGCCACCACATGTGGTTTCTGTCACCCTCAGCTCTGCTTTCGTCGTGTGACAGCCACCAGAGACTGGATGTAAATGTATGGTGTGGCTGTGTTTCAGGAAAACTCTTTGAATTTCAAAGAATTTTCACAAGTCATGGAATATCTTTCTTCTGACCGCCCCCCCCGCCCCCCCCCCCCCCCCCCCGTTAAAAATACGAAGATCATTCTTTGCTCAGGGGCTGTATAAAAATAGGTGGCAGACCAGATTTGACACCTTCATTACTGTAGCCCCAGGTGTCCCAGGGTTCTGGAGTTGGCTCACATGCCTATGGTAGAAAGAATGGGGTGAAAAAAAGGACCTAAATGTGAAGAGGTACCATTGTGGTTTTTGCTGTCGGTTGGTTGATTGGCTTGTTCTCTTTGCTTTTTTGTACACAGATTCTTAAGTGTATGCACCTACTTCCTATCTTTCCATATGACTGGGCAGGTTAGCTAATCTTTCACAATATCTTGATTTCAGACTGAGTCTACGTTTGTAGAGCCCTTATTAAGTGTGTCAGGGATTGAACTAAGTGCTCTTCTATTTTCTTTCCTTTCATAATATCTTACCATACTTGGGTACATAGTTTATGTAGGTGCATAGTTTAAAAAGCCAAACAGTACCACAAGATTTACAGCAAAAAATAACAATCATCTGCTCCATCTTTCCTATCCTTTGTCATCCTCATCCCTTAATTAATTACTAGGGGCCACTACCTTTATCTCTTAGTTTTATATTTACTTCCTTCAGTGTTTGAGTTGTGTGCCTATAGGTAGCTGTTTCTAATCTAGCTGACTTCTAACAATGAAGGTGAAGGTTTAGCTTTTACATATGCGTAGCTTCTTTCCTTCCCCCATCTTCCAACATAGTTAAAGCACAACTTTGGTTAAAATCAGTATAAAAGTATGTATATTTTGGTGAATTATTCCCTAGGTCTCTGACTTAATTAGTAAAATTCTTCACAGCATGGTCACATTCATCTGGCACATAGATCTCCTGTGTGGACACATCCTTTTCAGAGCCCTCTGCCTCATGCATGCCTCATTCCGGGCAGATTCCTCTTGACTTTCTGTGTAGTAGCAGGTGTCCCCCCTTACTTTTCTTCTGAGAGTTGTCTTTGCTTCTCAATGTGTGGGATCCCTAGTTCCATGTATTCCATGCCTTCCTCTCATGGCTTATTGCCATGCTTTTTTTTTTTTTAAGATTTTATTTTTAAGTACTTTCTACTCCCAACTTGGGGCTTAAACCCACAACCCTGAGCTCGAGAGTTGAGTGTTCAACTGACTGAGCCAGCCAGGTGCCCCTGCTGGCTTATTGCAGTACTTTGGTGGAGCCCATTTTCTCGTAGCTTTTTGAGAAAGTGTGAATAAATCTTTCTGACCTTCCATGTCTGAAAATGCTCTTTTCTAGAATTGCTGTTGAGGAAGCTGATATTCTGATTTTCAGTCCTTTCTTGAGTATTTTTTCCTCACTAGAAAAGTTGAGATACTGTCTTTATCTCTGATACTATGGAATTTCACACTGTACCTTAGAGGTCTGTTCCCCAACTCGCTGTGATAGGATGTGTATGTTCTAGAGGGGAGAGTCCTATTCTGTACACTCAGAGGAAAAAAGGTTTTTTTGGTTTTTTTTTTTTTTTTTTGATGAGGCAGGTGGTTGTGGATTCTCATATGTTCTTCTAAAACTTATGTTACTTGGATGTTGGACTTTCTGAATTATTTCTCTATTTTCTGTCTTTTCCTACATTTTTTGGCATTTTTCTTTTTCTCTGTCCTTTATTGCTGTCTTGCTTGAGTTGCCAGAGGAGTAGAGAATTATGTTTACCCAGTAAACATCTGGAAGGTTGTATAATCCTTTCATTTTCCTGTTGAGGCTCCACATCTGCCCAGATGAAGCTATGCCTTTTATATCAAATGGACTTGAGAAGAGATTTATAAAACAGCACAGCGATCATTTTAGTACTGCCTTCCTTTCCTGAAGGATACTCTCAGAGAAGATCAGGCTTTGGCCAAAGTTCTTCCAGCCTCAGGGCTTGCAGTATTCATGGCCATAACCTTTAGCCTGATCTTTAACGAGTTCCTGCTTCTGCTCACACGTAATCTGTATTTTTCACTCACTGGCTCTCCTTTTGTGTTTGGAGCTACACGTGATATTATTAAGAGCTGTAAAATACGCACAGCTAGTTATTTTATCCCCCAAGTGATGAGGCCTTTTGCCTGGTCATCTCTCTAGGTGCCATGTGGTGGGCAGTCTCTTCCTCCTCCCCAGAACAGGGTGTGGTGTTGCCTGGCAAAGGGTGATCTATCCCGGAAGGCTACCGTGGGATTAGATCTTGCATGATCCTAGACAGGATTCATCTGTGACTTTATTCTGAGGTTGCTTTGCTTATTAGTCACATCATAATATGACTTCGTGTTGAGGTCTTTGGACCTGCTTCTTTCTACACTGTAGCAGCTTGTTCTAGCTCAGGCCTCAGTTCTGCCACTGCTCTCCTCGTGGGGCCACCCCCTATAGCTACAGACTTAGAAACTGTTCTGTGCTGTGCCAGGTAACTGCTGCCCCTCTTTGTTTGTTTGTCTTTTTGTAGTTTTATGGTTTTATGAACACAAATACAACGTGCACGTGAGCTGTCTATTCATTTTGTTAACTGCACAGCCTGGCATTGGGATTGGTGACTCTGATGGCCCCTGGGCTGCTTTTGTACAGTGGCTTTGTGGTTCTTGGAGGAGACATTGTGAGCAATCTCTGCACAGTGAGATTTGTGTCACATCAGCAGCACTTCAAGCTCCTTGACGTTGTGGACTAGGAACTTCTGGAAGCCGCTGGGCTGCCTGTGCTTTGTCTTCTTGTTGCTCCTGTAACCAGTGTTGGGCATCAAAAGCTGGTCCTTGACTCTTCTGTACACCCTGCTGTCAGTGCCTCTGGGTTTCTGCCAGTTGCACTTAATTTTGACATCAGTCTGATTGGTGCCGGATGAACTTATTGGTCCTCTTTTTAATGATCTTGGGCTTCCCCAGAGGTCTGAGGGCAGCTGTGGTGCTGCATAGAAGGTGGTGACCTTCACGGGCAGCACTGGGGAAGAGAGCAACCGCCCCTCTTGCTGTCCAGTAATATGTGGCTGCTCTCTAATGTTTGACTCTGATTTGGTGACTCTTCTACCTGGTTTCAGAGATTCGGAGAATCCTGGGGCTTGAGATGGAAAATGCTGTTAGATCCCATAAGAATTCTCTGATGTGACTTTGATACTGTCTCTTACCCTTGCTTGTTTGCATGCGCGTGTGCGCTCTCTCTCTCTCTTTCTCTCTCTCTCTCTCTGTCTCACACACGATGCAGCTGGGTTTTCCTTGCCTTCATTCCTTTGATCTCTAACAAGGCTTCTGGCAAGAACTTGGTTACCATTGTGTCCCCCTCATTACTTGTCTTTTTTCTTCCCAACCCCTCAGTCTCGCTTTGAAAAGACCCACAAAACTTGTTCTTAGTAAAATATTATGCTTTACATATTCTTGGACTGAAGTTTTTGAAATTGTGGAAATTATGCGTAGAAGTTCATGTACATTTGAGTTTTAATAATGACAGTTTGTACAGGAACACAGTACTTGCTTTAAGGCAGACCAGGTGACAGAAGTAAGACTGGATTTTCCTTGGTTGGCAGTTGGCTTTTTTATTGTAAAGGTGAAGTGGGTGATGAGATTGCAGCTGCAGCATGCTCCCTGCCCACGATAGCATCTGGGTGCTGGATTGGGAGTTAGCTCCAGTGTGAGGGTGACGTTTGCTTTCTGAGGGCTGTGTATTTCCCAGGCAGCTCAGAATTCCAAAGGCAAGCCGTAAATTTTTGTCATCTGATACCACACAGTATAGCCAGGATTGAAGAAAAATGAAAATTGGGCTTTGAAGAGACAGAATCATGGTTGATGTTGGAGGAGGAATGGTAGTTTAGTGGGAAATCTCTCAGGGGATACCTTGGTTTTCGGAGATGGGTTGCTCCCTTTTTAGGCTTCTCTCTGTCTGGTACATCCATTGCATTGTGGACAGTCCGTATGTAAAGTACACATCAGACCTTGCTGCTCACTTGCCCTGTCTTCCTGACTCCACAGCTTATGTCTTGGTGTATTGCCAGTTCCTGCTCTGTCCTGCCTTCATGCCTTGTCTTTAGCACCTCCTGCCTGCCCCATATTTCAGTCACCCCCAAACACTTGGCCATGCCCAGAACAGGTTAGACCTCTCCCTCTCTTGGCCTTTGTAGAACTCCAGCCTCTGTTGAAAGTGTACCTGCCACGGCTTAAATGTCATCTCCTCTATGTCGCTTTCCTCTGCTTATGCTCAGGATTGTTTCTTTCCATATGTTATTAAAATATGTTGCTTCCTTTTTACTCTAGATACTTTACAGTATGTTTATCTCAGTTAAAACTCACTGGTTCTGTCTCTCTGCTTCTGCAGCGAGCCCATGCTGCTCTGTACTGTATATTCTTGCAGGGCCCTTTGAGACCAGGTCTTGACGCCTAAGCTTATCCTTGCGCCTTCTGAACAACTCTTCTTGTTATGAGGGCCTTCTCTCTGCTATGAATTTCCTGAAGTTACTGGAAACTTCTGTCTTGTTCTCTGTACTTACAGGCCTATGTCTACTGGCCTGGAATTCTTTTTGCTATAACATCACCTATTGAACCCTACCTGTATTTTGGGCCTTGTGTCTAGGAAATCTTTCTGGTCACGATCCCCTCTGTTGAGCTCCCTTTCTATGGAACAAGCTTGGAGTTGATAACCTTTCATTCTGTTTTCTTTTTTTTCCAGTTTTATTGTATTTTTCATGCGGTAGGGACCATTTATCGTATTATTCCTGTATTAAAGTACCTGCTGATTAATATAACACATACTAAATGGAATTGACTGCTTTATTTATTACTCTCAAAGAAAAGCTGAAATATCAAATAAATTACAAAGTAAAACTGAAAACGATTCTGGAATATTTGGGAGGTAGAAATGTGATTGCCTTTGACATATTCTTTGGAAGAAGCAGTTGCAAAGCAAATACAAAGAAACTGGCTGAGAGTTTGTGTGCCCTTTCCTCTAAAAAAAATACGTATCTCTAATAGGCACGCTGATCTTTAGTCCAGCCTTTGGGTGGGGGCTGGGGAAGGGCACCTGTAGGAAATGGAGAAGCAGCTGCTGGGTGGACCCATTCCAGTCCTTTGTGATCTTTTCCCTTGGTACTGAGTGAGAGCTGCCCTCAGAGTCCAGCTGTTACTCTTTGTGTTCCATGTTTTTGCCTCTTCATGTAAAAGTTAGAACGTTTGCCTAGGCATTCGGCTTTGCTGTGAGGAGGAAGTTTATCGTTAATACAGCACAGAAGTGACCTTCCTTCAGAGTGACACTACATGCTCCTATTTAGAGGTCCTTTGCTCCCTGGCCCCTTCTTGTGGGATGCAGCTTTCAGTGTACTAAATGAGCAACCACCCACCCTTCTTGAGCCCAGCACTTCCGCATTTGGGTCTTGTGAGACGCTGCCCAACCAAGTTCCCCGAATACCTGCATCCAAGCCCAGGGGTGTGCTGGATGCTGACGCCCACTCCAGGTGTCTGGATGCTGGCAGGACAGTATGTGCAGCCTTTCAGCAGCTCCATTTGCCCAGTACATCCTGTTCCCAGGTTGCTTGTAAGCTTGACTAGAGGTATGGAGTAACTATGTCTGCTGCTCCTGGAATAAGTAATAAGTTGTTTTCAATCTAAATGGGGGCCGTGAAGGTTCAGGGTGAAGGATGGGAAAACTTCCCTTTTATTCCTACAAATCTTTCTATATATTAGAAGCTAAAAAACAGTTCTAGTTTTCTTGTGATCTACTTTTTTAAGTTGAAGACTGTACAAGTTACTTTATATAAGAATAAACATGATTTCTTGTGTATGTTTACATTAGAAGAAAGGGAAAACGTGGCCCATAATCTGTCCTCACCAACCCCCACATTGGCCCTGTGTGGAAAAGGTGGTTAACTGTTGACTTTGGCTGTGGAAGGCGATTGGGGGGAGGGTGGTTATTTTAGTACCAAGGGAGAAACTTTGAATCATAATTGTAGTAATATATAATTAGAACTGTCTTGTCCAGTACAGCAACCACTGGCCACATGACTCTGAAGCATAAAATGTGGCTGGCCCAACTTGAGATGTGCTCTAAGTGTAAAATACACCCAGATTTTGAAGACTGTACCAAAAGAATTACATGTTGAAATAATGTTTGGATGTATAAGGTTAAATAAAATATACTATTAACATTAACGTAGCCAGTTTCTTTTACTTTTTTGATGTGGCTGCTGGAAAATTTAAACTTGGGGCACCTGGGTGGCTCAGTCGTTAAGCATCTGCCTTTGGCTCAGGTCATGATCCTGGAGTCCTGGGATTGAGCCCCGCATCGGGCTCCCTGTTCAGCAGAGAGCCTGCTTCTCCCTCTCCCACTCCCCCTGCTTGTATTCCCTCTCTCGCTGTGTCTCTCTCTGTCAAATAAATAAAGTCTTTAAAAAAAAAAAATTTTAAACTTACACGTGTCTCTCATTGTGGCTCGTGTGCTGGTTCTTTTGGGCAGGGCTATGTTAGCCGGTAGGCGGAGCCCGCTCTGTTCCAGCAGTGGGGAGCCAGGGGCCTTCAGAGGAGTGCACCCCCTGAGGTGCACAGGGGTCTGAACTCCCACGGTATGTGCTTGTACACCTTTGTTTGAGATCATGAAAAATCTATTACGAATATTCCCTTCATCACACACGTAAATAGAAAAAATATGAAAAATTAACATTTAGTGTGTAGATTAAGTCTTCTCCTTTGTGTTGTCTTGGACGTCAGCTGCTCCTTCTCCCGTTGTAGCCTGTACTCCGTATATTGAGGGGACTGCAGCTATGAAACTGGAAGAGCTGACGTTAGCAAATCTTCACTTAGGCCATGGGATCTTGGTGATTCCAGTGGGGCCAGTGATGACAGGGTGTGGACAGGCTGTCTTCATGCATGTGGTCTCAGGGCCCCATGCCCAGAAGTGTTTGCTTTCATGCTCAGCTGTTCTTCATAAGCTCAGAAATGCTTAATAATCTTGGAATCTGTTTTTGAATCTTTGAATATTTTGCCCTGGGCCCAGCCAGCCCTGCGTGCAGGTGTTCCACGGTTAACAGTAGTGTGTGGTGGGCCTTTTATGGAGTAGAGCTTCTCCTTCTGGGATAGAACATTGCTAACTTTAGGCACAGTTCTTAGGAATAGGAGAGTTTGAATTAAATTCATTTAACACTCTTCTTTGTTGTTCCCTCAGTTTGCTTCTGTCATTTGTAGGCAGGACAATCAGCAGTTTCTCCCTTCAGAGTGCTACTAGTTTATCTTTCATGGTGTTTGTCCTGTCATTTTGTCTGGGCTCCTATTAGAAAGATGCAGTATGTTACATTCTCTGTTACAGTGAACAAAAACCCTCTAATACCAGCTTGTCCACAGGGAGTTTCTGAAATAAATAACATAGTCACATATTTGCATCATAGGCTTTTCTCTGTTTCTCCTGGTTATGTAATTATTTGGAATATGCTTTATTGCAATTTGTTGCATCTGATCAACAATAGTTTAAACCCAGGGCAGCAGTAGCAGCAGCATCTGGGAACTTGCTAGAGACAGAATTTCCGGCCTGATCCCTGGTTTGCTGCATCTGAATTTGTGACTGTGTTTTAACAAGACCCCTAGGTGTTCCCTATGCCCAGGAACATTTGGGAGCACTGGTTTAAACCTCCCACGCTTGGGGGGGGGGGGGCATGCTTATTGCACAGGCGCTTCCCGTTGTCGCGGTGCCTGTGTGGTCCAGCTCCCGTCCCAGGCCATTCCCAGCGACTCCTCACAACCAGTTTGCGTGGTGAGGATACTGAGATTTAGAGAGGTAAAGTCACTTTCCAACGCTTCGGGGCCGGCCAGTAGTGGAGCCGGCCTGGGAATCCAGGTCTGCTTAGATGCTTAAAGTCCTCACAGGCTGGGGAGGAAATGCTGTTGATTTGATGAAAGCAAGTGGTTGTAGGTGGTTTACTTATACCACAGTTGGGCCCCTATTGAATATACCATGCTGGCGGCACCCTGGAAAATTCTTCGGAGGGTCTGATGTTCTCCTACCTTTTACAGAGAATTTAACCACATGACTGTACTAGTTCCTGTGTCACCAACACGGTGGCACCTTGTCTCCCAGAAACAAAGTGTTGCTACTTAACTGCTTTGAAATAAAGGTACCATGGCCCAGATTTTGCTTCCAAGAAGGAAGGTATCTCAACAATCTTAGAGGAACTTTAATTAAAGTGGTTTATGGATCCTTTGGTCCTGTTTTGTGCATGTAGGATGGTCGTTTTCACCTGTGTGTTGAGTTCTGGGGAGTGCAGAGCACGGCAGAGGCCATCTGTGGCAAGCTGACAGGTCAACTCCCCTGTGACCTGCCTACCTGACCTTCAGCTCTTTTAGAGAAAACCCTGCTTGCAAGCTACATAATCCAACTTATAAAACAACTCTAAGGGGGCACCTAGGTGGCACAGTTGGTTGGGCATCCGACTCTTGGTTTTGGCTCAGGTCATGATCTCAGGGTCGTGAGATCGAGCCCACGTCAGGCTCCGCACTCAGTGCAGAGTCTGCTTAAGGCTCTCTCTCCCTCCCCCTCTGCTCTTCCCCACCAGTGCAGGCGCATGTGTGCGCTCTCTTTCTCTCAAATAAGTAAAAATGTAAAAAAAAAACCCAAAACCAAAACAAAACCCAAAGAAACAAAACAACTCTAGGATTTTGAAGAAAGATAGTTTGGTTTCATTTACCATTTTCCTCTTTGTCTTGTTAATAGAAAAGTCTGTGATTTGGTTTACTGTAAGAAATTGCTTCCCCTTTTATCCCTAAATCCTATTCAGGTATAGCTAGGGTATGAATTTTAAAGTGTATTTATATTAACTAAAAATTAGCTGTTGAAGTGCTGGCTCCTTTAGTTTTTCTGAGTATCTTAGTTGTATTTTTGAAAGGGCTCCATTTTCTCACAGGGCCCTGGTTGAACTTTGTAACTGTTCATACCTGGCTTGTTTCTACTTCAAAGGACACAAATAGAAGCTAGGGTAACTAATTTACTGGTGCCATTCATTTCCAGTCAATTTGCTGTTTGACCAAAAGATAAAATACATAATGTTTGCTTAAGGAGTCTACTGTGGTTTTATTTTATTTTTAAGTTTGTAACGTACCCAGTTTAAAGAAAGTGCACTGTGGAAATATATATTTCAAAGTGTTCTGATGTAAAAAAAATGCTATTCTAATTCAGGATGGTGGAAAATGAAAGGACTTAGGCATTTTTTAAACAGTTGCTAAAAAATTCCTGTTCTTGTGCTTAAATAAGTATAATAAAACAAGAAGTCACAGGCTCCGGGTTTAGAGGAGCTGGCTGGTCAGGTAGGACATACTGCTGGAACACACAGACCAGGTGTGTGATGGCTTATCGTAACACAGCAGGCTCTGAGGTTGGCGGGCAGCTTTCTTCCAGTTGGTGATTTGGGGATATGGAGGCACCTTCCATTTTTTGGCTCTGCCATCCCTGAGAGCCTTTTTTGTCTTGGGCATCCAGTCAGATGTAGAGGAGAGCACATGGAGGTTTTAATAGTTTATGGCACACCTGGGAAGACATTGTCACGTGGCAATACCTACTTGCCCAAGAAGTTGGGAACGTGGTCTTTGTAAACCGCTAGGGAAAGGGGAATGGGTCTCTAGATATCTGGCCCAGCACCGTGTGACCGCACCCTGCTGGGTGGGCTGCGAAGGCCCAGGGTGGACACCCATGTAGTCTCAGAGATAATGGGGGGAAAGATAGAGTTAGTGGGAACCTGATTTCCTCCTGAGCCAGGGATGCTAAACAACTTCTGTAAAGGACCAGGTAGTAAATATTTCAGGCTCTGCGGGCCACATTTGGTCTCTGTCACACATTCTTCTCTTCCCCTAAAACAACCCTTTAAAAATATCTAAACCATTCTTAGTGTGCAGGCTGTGGGCTGGATTTGGTCTGTGGGCTGCAGTTTGCCAACTCCTGCTCTTATGTCATCATGGCTAATTATCAGTCTTCTTATAAATCCAGTATTTAAGGGGTTACTGTTATAAGGTTGAAATTTGGGGCATCAGTTTTTACTTGTACTACATCGATGTGATTATATTCTGATCAATAATTGAGGAGTATGGACTTTATCTAGTTTGTGGACATTTATAGTTTCCACTTGATGGATGTGAGTGTGTATCTTATTTATAACTAGCCAATCCTAAGGTCTTGATAATCAACTTTGCTTTTTTGTAATTGATTTCTTAGTATTTTTCATTATACTTTGCCTTTCTATATGGGATTACAAAAAATAAAGGCATACTACTTTATTTTTTAAAGATTTATTTATTTTAGAGAGAGAGAGAGCATGGGTACAGGGGGAGGGGGCAGGAGGAGGGAAGGAGAGGGACAAGCCGACTGGCACTGAGTGGAGCTAGATTCCCAGCTGGATCTCACAATGCTGAGATCATTGAACCAAGAGACATGTAACCCAACTGCACCATCCAGGCACCCTAAAAAAGCATACTACTTTAAATGAGACCTAATTTTTAAAAAATACTTCAGGCTAAATTATTAACTGTGTCCAGTTTTCTGAATTCAGGTGGAGAGACCGTTCTGTTAGATTATCAGAAATTTGATTTACAGGCCAAAATAAGCCCAGTCTGACCTGATGTCGGTGGAGCATGGGAAATATTTGAATACACCTGGTAGCTTTTCAGTCAGTGACTTTGCCAAAGTATTTAAAATAAGTAATATGGGGACACCTGGGTGGCTCAGTCAGTTAAGCATCTGCCTTCGGCTTGGGTCATGATCCCAGGGTCTTGGAATGGAGTCCCACATCGGGCTCCCTGCTCAGTGGGGAGCCTGCTTCTCCCTCTGCTGCTCCCCTGCTGCTTGTGCTCTCTCTCTCTCTCTCTGACAAATAGAAAAATAAAATATTTTTTAAAACGGGATGGATGAATTTTGATGGAAATCAAAATTTCCTTGATTGACTTTGAAGACAAGGTGTACTGACGTGGATGATGATGTTTTTGGAGTTCAATAAGGTGCTTTCGCTCCTTGAGCTGAACTGGAGCTGCAGTGTCTGTCCTGGGTGCCTGCATCTGCTCCTAAAAACCGTGCAGGTTGATACATGTGTGGAATCCAAATATAGCCTGTGACTTGTGTGTTGTGTCTGTGTGTGAACACAGCTGTTTGCATCCTCGTACACTTCAGTAGCAGGAGGGAGGCAGAGTGGTAGCATGTGCCGTTTTTAGGATTTGCAGTCTTAAACTCCCAGATAAATGAGCCACATTGCTCCAGCAGAAGCACTGGAGACTGTGCTGACAGCGTTACTTAGGAAAGCTCCTTTCTTTCCTCCTTTGGAGTTATCTTTTGCTATCCTTGTGTCTTTTTTTCCCTCCTTGTTTGATGAGGATAAACTGGCATAATAACATCTCTTTTGTTTGTTTGCCATTTTCCACAGTTTGAAAACCAAAAGATCATTTATGGTTTTATTACCACCATCTTTTTCCCTAAAGTTCCATTCTTATTAAGGATATATCACCTTTGCCCTTATTTCCTTAGTAACTGCCTTAGAAGTAGAAGCAGATTGCTCTTGTGTTGGAAGGACGTGTTTCTGTCCTTCACCAGCAAAAGTGTTCCACTCCCAGGGAGCACTCTGCCTGCTCCTGGTCTTGAAGGCCAGAGGCCTAGCATGTGGGTGGTTGCTGACCATGCTGGGAGTTGTGACCCTGCTTTTTTAGCGTGTTCTGGGTCTTGTGTACATAATTCGGGGCCTCATCGTTCAGAGGAGAGAGATGGCTGTGCCTTGTACTCGTGTCCTCCATTGAGCTTTGGGGCGGACAGTTCCACTCACAGTGCCTCCAGAGCGAGGCGTTGCCGGTCCGGTTTAGGTGAACTGTCACAGTAGCTTCGTTCCTAACTGTGTCTTCCTGCTGCCGGTGACTGCATGTGAGTGTATGGCCGGAGGTAGCTTCTGAAACATTGAAAGCTCTTTTGAAGCAGGGACAACTTTTACAACACCATACTTCACAATCTTACCTAAAACTTGTTCTCTTGAGGAGTCCTTCTTTGTTAAGATTCCTTAAAACTTTGCTTGTATTTCAGACTGCGTTGATTACATACGTATAGGGAAGTCAGGTGAAGTGCATATACTTCTACAGGCTCTTGAGTGACCTGCCGTGCACACGTCTTTCTTCTTCTGTTCCTGGATTGATCAGTGTGACTGGCTGTATACGTAACATTTGTCCTCCATGATGTCGGATTAAAAAAATTTTTTTGAACAGATGTTCATGAAAATACTAAATCAGGGTATATTCCTGCCTGATCTAATATGGGTGATTTAGCAAAAATAAATCCTTCTCAAAATGTATGTGTGCTATACATAAGTTACGACCTTTGCAGCTTCCTTCCTTCTACCCAAGCTCTTCCAGCACAGGATTTTACATGAGCCCGTGTGGATTTTCACATGTTTTTTGGTGATAACGGTAACAGGAGCCGCTATACTGGGTGGATGGTAAAGCTGCAGTTGATCTGTAGGTTTGGGGGTTACATGAAGTCAGAAGGTGTCTTACCAAACCCTGTGTCAGGGCTTCTGCAGTGAGCATCTTTGACAGATAGGAGTGACTTGTGACTTGTCCTGTCCCCAATCAGGACTTTCGTTTGATGCTGTCATCTTGTCATGTGTTGCTCAAAAGTGGCTTGAAAAGGTCTTGTCATGGCAGCTGCAGATGACATAGTGACTCCTGTGCTTCCTGTTGCCGGTTGTGACCGGTCAGGACCCTCTTTAACTGTAACTTGAAGAAAACGAACTTCCTGTCCTCACTGGTTGAGGAAGGGTGGGAGGAAGAGAAGGGAAGAATATATATATGTGGCCCTGTTAATGTCCCATTGCTTTTCCTGATAACTGAGGATGTTGGTTTCCCTCATTCGTCAAGAACTAGGTTCCACTTGTTTAGTTTCTTTATTAAGAATGGCACAGATTTTATCATTTTATGACTTTTGGCTGCGAAACTGCTCTCAGTGCTGAAAATGCTAGTGTAATTCTTTAGTATTCTGAAGAATGCTAGATACTTAGGTCACAGTGCTTGTCATTTGTTGCTTGAAGATATAACTTCTGCGTAAGAATGTTCTTCAACTGTAAGAAAGGGTTTTCTTTCTTCCTTTCCCAGCATTAAATTCTTTTTTTTTTTTTTTTTTAAGTATTGGGGCTCAAACTCATGGCCGTGAGATCAAGACCTGAGCCGAGATCAAGAGTCGGACACTTAACCCGACTAAGCCACCCAGGTGCCCCTCCCAGCGTTAAATTCTTAACAAAGTGTGGATGGGTTAATATTGTAGGTTGAAATCAACCCAAGTTTAAGCATTCTTTCAGCATTTTTAAGTCAAAATTTTTTGTTACCAATAAAACTATTTTCTGAGAAGGAAAAATCCTGCCGATTTTACTTACTTAGAAAGTATTTTATAGGTTCAATATGACACTTATTTTACTTATGTGACTCAAGTTGGCATTTTAGATTGTAAAACTCAATTAAAATTTGAAAAATTAATATGTGAAGTTGAAATTTTATTTGAAATACTCTCTGCATTTTGTTTAGACCAGCATGTTTTGGAAATTTGATCTTCATTCATCATCCCACATAGACACACTTCTAGAAAGAGAAGATGTAACACTGAAGGAGTTAATGGATGAGGAAGATGTTTTACAGGAATGTAAAGCTCAGAACCGCAAACTTATAGAGTTTCTGTTAAAAGCAGAATGTCTCGAAGATTTAGTCTCATTCATTATAGAAGAACCACCTCAAGACATGGATGAAAAGATCAGATACAAGTAAGAAAATTCAATCTTCTCTTTAGGGTGGGACTGAAGTGAAGTGGGGGTAGAATATTATTATTGTTGTCCGGCAATTCCCCAGGGCTGTTGTAGACCATTTAGAGTGTCAAGATGGTCAAGGGTGACAGACTCAGTGGAGCATTTAATCCGTTCTAGAACCGAGTCCAGTGAAATCACAGGGTTTTTAAAATGAGCGTTCTAAATTGCAGTCAGGAGTCTTTGTGGAAGGGCAAAGTGCTTTATAAACAGTGAAGAAGTTTCTGAAAATAGACGATTCAAGTAAGTATTTTCTCTTCTTTGCAAATAGGAAGGTAGAAATTATGTGACTGCCCCAGATCACATGGCACATCTAAGCCAGAGCTTGGGTTATGAAGACTGTTACTGGTACAAGAAATTCTGACTTTTGTTAAAATAAGGGAATGGGTCTTGGGGAACATCAGTGGAGCTAAATTGAAGTAGCTAGCCCCTTGGATCACTGTAGCAGGTTTACGTCCTCCCCACTAGTTTGCTCTGCTCAGAGCAGAGAAGTAGTGCCCGGCGGGCCCTTCATGACCATCTCTTCCGACACTTGGACTGCACATGCCTGGAAACCCTTTGTGAGCACTCCACGTGCATGCAAAGTATTGGGGTTTCAGTGAACTCTCTTCCCATATCCAACTCTGTTTGAAGTATTTGACTCTTTCCTTCCTCCCCAGAAAATCGGACAGATTTCAGGAACAAAAAGTCATTGATTATTCATTAAACAAACTTAATGGAATAGGAAGGATTAAGGCTTTTGGTAGATTATTCTTTGCCCTTTCTCCCCCAGTATCTTCCTCTTTTCAGATATCTTTTTATTTCTTTGTGGGGAGAATTTTGCTGCCAAAGAAATAAAACTTATTAATGCTTTCAGGTTCCTGGTGGCTTGGACTGTCAAGGAGGTGAGGTTATGTTCTCTGCTGGCCATTAAGATTGGCAGCTAGCATTAGCCTCCACTCAGTTCAGTGCCCTGAAAAAGAAGAGGAAAGGAATTTGGCAGCAGGAAGACTAGCGTACTCCCAACCCCCAGAAGACAGATACTTTGCTGTTTTGCAGTTCCCTTCCCAGTGAACCAGGACGTGTGGGTGCGACTTCTCGTGGGGCTCATCCTGGTAGGAGCCGATGTGCTGTGGGCTTTGCATCCAGCCCACCTGAAGGGGTGTTGCACTCCCCTCTTAGAGAACTTGAGCCAGAGGGCTTACCCTTCTGGGGTTGGTTTCCTCACCCGCTGATTGAAGCTAATACCTCTTTAACTGGGAAGAATGGGCACACCACACCTTAGGGAAGGTGCTTATGTTACCAAAAAGTAGTCATGGCTTTTGTAGTATTGCCTTGGCCAGCGCTTTCTTTGTGCTGCCTTTGAGGTTGCGAGAGCAGGTGTGCCTCCCTGGACACATGGCCTTTTGGGTGGTGCCATTTTGGGGGAGCATGACTTGCGCTGGGCAGATGAGTTCTCTGCTGAAGTTCGGTGGGGATGGAGCCCCAGCTGTGCGTAAGATACAAGATACACACGGCTGGAACGCAGATGGGTATTGCAGATGGGATCTGAAAGCTTTCTGGAGTTAAGGTTGACCTGTCGTCATCTCAGGAAATTTAAACTAGTGTTTATAGAGTCTGGGTGATAGAGTGCTGTATTTTGTGAATCTCATAACTTTGTATTAGTTACACACATGGCTTGAACTCATCACTGTTCTAAGTCAATGATCCTATACAGGGTATTTAAACATTTTGCGCTAACCTTTTTAATCTTAATGACAGATAGCTCAGTTCTAAATAATTTAGCAGAACTTTGAGAATAGGTCCTTAAGTAGTATAATAAGTCCTAAAGCTAAGATGCTGTTGGTTGGGTCAAGGTTCCTACAGAGGGACTGCAGGGGGGCTGCAGGGAGGAGGAGAACCAGGAGGGGTTGTCACCCTGAAAGCCAAGAGAAGCCAGGCTTCAGGAAGGAGAGCTGGGACAACCAGGTTGGGGGCCGCCCTTGACAGGCCCCGTGACCATGGGTGTTTGCAGCACAGAGCACGTGGCCCCATCAGTGTGGTTCTCTGCAATGGTGGAGGTGAAAGCCTGGCTGGAACGCCTTTGAGGAAGAACCGGGGACGAAGCAGAGACAGCTCTTTCAAGAGTCTCCTGGAAAAGGAGCAGAGAGAGAAAGTGGGTGTTGCAGGCAGATGGGAGTCAGAAGAGGTGTGGTGGTGTTTTTATCCCTGGTGGGAGAAATAGTGGGACGTTTGTATGCTGGTGAGAGCCATGCAGTACGGAGGGAAATGACGAACAGAGGGAGTGGGCCACCCAGGGATGTGCCGTGCCTGAGTAGGTGGGAGACCGTCTGGTAAAAAGGACAGGTGGAGGGCGGCTTTAGGAGTTGGCTCTACGGATAGGGAGGAGGAAGACGCCTAGATGCAGGTTGGGGTGCAATTCTCTTCTGATTGCTTCCGTGTTCTCACGAAGAAATTGAGGTCAGAGCATGCGTGGGGGAGGGGGAAGGCTTGCCACGGGGTGAAATGGAGGGGGTCTTTGGGTGCTTTAGAAGCTTGTTTAATGTTTAGGAGAGAGAGAGGAGCCCCAGCCTGTCCGTAACCAGGACCTTGAGTGTTATGTATAGTGCCCAGGCCCCATATTCATGCTTCTTTATCTAGATTATATGTCTCAGTCACTGTGGAAAAATATGTGGAAAATTCATGAAAAAAATGTTTTAGATGCCCATGCCCCGTTCTAGACCTTGTGTGTCAGAATTTGGAGACTACACCCTATGCATTGGTTTGCCAGTGCTTTATATGCCAGCAGTTTCAAATCGGGACAGTTGAGACAATGCACCCCCTACCCCCCACAGCAGCATTTTGGAAGTTTTATAAAGTAGAAAATAAAGAGGAATAAAAACAGCTAGCTTTCATTTATTCCGGGCCTCCTCCTCAGTATTTTGTGTTATCCTTCCCCATGAGGGAAAGGCTGTTGTCTTAATTTTGCAGACTTGCAAACTGAGGCCCAGGGAGGTTAAGTAACTTGTCCAAGGTCATGCAGCTTGTAAGTGGTAGAGACAGAGTCTGAACCTAGTGGTGTGAGTCCAGAAGCCACACCTGCACCCACTGCATTATCCTGCCCCTGGCATAATGGCGGCTTTACGTTACAGCATCGTTGAGCCCACATGTTCCATAAAGTAAGAAAGAAAGACTTTTAATTTGAGCCACAGAAGACAGCTATTTGATAATATGCTCTTCATGCCCACACACCTGCCAGTTCTGTTGTCTTTCTTTTCCGTTCTCTTCCTCCCTACAAAGGTTCACTTGGGGACATTCTCCCACTGTTCCATCTTCCGACCTCACACCAGACCCTCTCAGGGGCTGTGGCCTCTCAAGCCAGGGGCCTCACAGTAGGCCGCCCTTGCTTGTCGCGGATGCCTCGAGGGGTGTTGTCTGTGTTCCAGACAACAGTCCTCGCCTCTCTCCTGTCCCATAGCAACTGGTGGCTGTTTTGTCACCTCCCTGTCCAGCCGGCCTTTGACTTGCCGCTCCAGATGATGAGTTGGTCCTGGATCCTGGCTGCTTGACAGGGAGGAGTAAAGAGCAGAAAAGTGAACTTGGGGGCGGCGGAGAGTGTCTTGTGGGCCGGCCTGGGAGTCTGCATTTGTTGCTGTAGAAAACAGAAGAGAAATTGTGGTAAAAGGAGTGTGTGGAAAAAATGGATTAGCTGTCTGGTTTTCAGAGAGGGAGTGCTCTGGGGGTCAAAGGCAAGCATGCTTTAGGGGTGCAGCTCTTTCCAGAGCTGTGGGGTCAGTGGTAGAGGTCTGTGTCCCACTGCAGTGAGCCCTGATGGTGGGCTTATCCCTGGAAGACCTGGGCAGGCTGGCGTGGAGAGCTTGGGTTTTGTACACAGCTTTCCTACTTGGGTGACTCGGGCTGATGTCTTGTTCTCCACATAGGGAACTATGTTAGAACATTGGTTCTCTTAAGGCGTAATATAGACTGAACACTTGATAAGCTCCCCCAAAGCAGCTTTTTAGCACCATTTGCAACCCATGTGAAAATAGAGGTGGCCGGTCTTGGAACCTGAATGTGTCTTGAGTACTTAGCCGTGCGTAGTGCAGTTCTCTGGAAACCAGCATCCCCCACGGTCGTCCTCCAAGCTCTGCCGCTTCCTGCTGGAGCTTCCTGCTGGAGCAGGCCTCCGAGGCCTGATGGCTGTGGCCGGAGGTGGCCCACGCCCTGCCCTGCAGTGCCGCCTCCCCAGGCTCCCAAGCCCTAGGTGTGCTCTAGTTTTGTTGGGGAATGTATATCCTGTTAAAGCTGCTTTAGAAGTAAGTTTTTAGGTACAGTAGAAAATTCACTTTAATCTAGAGGTTGGACAGAATGGATTGAAATTGTTTTCTAATTCCCAGAGGTGATTTTGTTATTTTTCACAAAATTTTAGGAAGCCTTTCTGATTTGTGTTTTACTTTCTGTAATGAAACTGTTAACACAGATGATGATACAAGTGTCCTGTTCTTCTAGGTACCCAAATATATCTTGTGAGTTGCTCACTTCTGATGTCTCCCAGATGAACGATAGGCTGGGAGAAGACGAGTCCTTGCTCATGAGGTTATATAGCTTCCTCCTAAACGACTCCCCCTTGAACCCGCTACTTGCCAGTTTCTTCAGCAAGGTGCTCAGTATTCTTATCAGCAGAAAACCAGAACAGGTAAATACCATTTTCCAGAAGGTAAGTATTAGGGCTGATCATCCCCCTGAGATGATCCCCCAGTAATTGTGTTCTGAGTGTACCTTAAGTCCAGGTTCTGGAGAGGAGTGTATTTTAAATATACTGACTTAACACTGCCTTACACGTTCATGACTGTGTTCTAACTTGACATACTCTTCTAAGTGCCTCACAGCTCAGCGTTGTAGTAAGTACTTCGGTTTCCTCTTTTGACAAATAGTTAAAAGCATGAGAACGTGGGTTGTCCATTTGTGAAGGTGGCGAGTGCCGTGGCTCATACTGAGTGGTTGAAGGTGTGAGTGGAGTTGTAGCGACTGGGGAAGTGACAGTTGTTTTTTTTTTCTTTCCCCTAATGATGCGCCCAACACAAATGAGGGTTTGAATCAAGCTTTTCCATAAATGTAATTGATGATGAGTTTATACAGATGGTGATTATTTTCTATTTTGAGTCCACTCGAAAACTTAAGTGTTTAGCTTGAGATGTCTCTGTTTATGCTTTTATTATTATTTTTTAAGGTTTTATTTATTTATTTGAGAGAGAGCGAGCAAGGGAGAGCGCGAGCATGAGCTAGGGGAGGGGCAGAGGGAGAAGCAGACTCCTTGCTGAGCACGGAGCCCAAGTGGGGCTCGATCCTATGACCCTGAGATCATGACCTGAGCCAAAGTCAGACACTTACCCAACTGAGCCACCCAGGCGCCTCCAGACGTCTCTGTTTAGACTGCCGTTCCTGTCCAGTAGTGCTGAGCAGAAAATCCTACTTTACTGTGGAGGGAACTGCTCCCTCCCTCTCCTCTCCTTCCTCTCCCCACCCCTATATCTGTTTTTTTCTTAAACAACTCAGATACCCTTGGGAAATTGATTTTCCAAGGACCTAGTGTATGTGTAGTGGTTCTCAAAGTATGGTTTCTTGACCAGCAGCATGAGTACCACCTGAGAATTTATTAGAAATGCAAGTTTGTAAGCCCCACCTCACGCTTAATGAATCAGACACTCTGAGGGTGGGGCCCAGCGATCTGGGATTTTTAATAAGTCTTCTAGATGATTCTGATGCATACTAAAACTTGAGAGTCACTGCTCTAGTGGATACTGGTGTGCAGAAGGATGTGCTTACCAGGAGATAGGAACCACTTCTGAAAACAGGCACCCAAGGAGCAACGAGAGCTTCCAAGTTACAAATAGACCTGCCAGAGTGCAGCGAGCAAGGGTGTGATGCCAGGGCTGCAGTTGGTCCAACCGTCCGGGCCTGGCCTCCTCCCTGATGGAGAACAGGCTCCGTGACCTGTCCTTGCCATCAGCAGACATGGAGCGATGGGGCTATTTTAGGCCCAGTATGTCTGTCCTTTGCCAAGGCAAAGTGGATGCATGTTTTATTTTATAAAGACAAGATTGTTCTTTCGTGTTCTTAATTAGGCAGGATTATCCTCCTGAAGGTATTGGAATTGAGATTCTTTTTTCTTAGATAATAATCCCCAAATCATGATTACTGTAATACAGGCTGTCTTTCCCTCTTCCACTTTCTGGTGAGAAATAACGGTAACTGCTGACATTCTAGCAAGTGCACACCGTCCCATCAGCCTGAGGTACCGGCCTTTCAGATGGTTGTAGCCGTTACTGACTTAGGCCTTCCACCTCCATCATGCTTTTTCTTTTCACTCCATGCTAGGGGAGCCCAGATTCAGGGGCTCCGGTTCTCACCATACCTTTGATATACGCGGGAATACGTGAAGCTTTCTGGGACGCTGAGTGTTTGTGCTGGCCTTCCGGGTCAGACGTGCCCATGCACGGGGATGGCATCCGCCGATGAAGTGCTGGGAAAGGGGCCTGCTCACTCCGTGGTTCCTTGTGCTTCTTGGCTTGGGACTCTTGGAATGAGAATGGGAGGATTCAGTCACCCTCGCTCTTCTAGCTCTAGGAAAAGGTCAAACCTAACACCTCTCTCTCCGTTGGAGAACTGAGAGTGTAGATGAAGGTTTCCCCTCTCGTGAGACGTGAGTGAGGATGCATGCAGCTGCAGGTAATGAGGAACCTGGAGACTCAGCCTGGCTTACCTCATGCAGTTGTTCATCGCTCACGGCCCAGGCCATCCAGCCCTGGGGTCCCTTCAGTGCCGGGAAGGTTCGCATCTCAGGTGTCGTCCTCCATTGAGGACATCTTGCTGTCTTTGCTGTGCTGTCCACAGCGCTGGCTCTGGTTTGTGCCTTTGGGCTCCTGAGCTGGCGCTTTTGCCGCTGAAGCACAGGGTATGTTGGTCACGTCTGACTTTTTCCTCTTTTCTACTCTGCTGTGCTTTTAAAAACTACTGTGTGACTCAGTTGTGAGTGGAATAGTTGTATCTGACTTCTTGAAGGTTTATATGGTGACGTTTAAGCTCCCTGTTCAGAGGAGCGGCCTGGGATAGTTGCACCTCCATTTGTACTGGATAGCGTGAAGCAGTTTTTGTCCTCTCTGGCTCAGTGGACTTCTTCACGTGGGCTGATGGCAGGATTGGTGGCTTTTGTGGCAAACAGATCTAAGTTTAAACCTCAGGGCAGCCACGGTTTGGCTCTAGCAAGATACCTAACTGGTCTGCGCCTTGGTTTCCTTGTCTAGAACGCTGAGTGGGGCAACCCCACCTCGAGGGCTTCTCGATAGAGTTTGGTGAGACTTAGCTGCTGCCACACTGGCCGCGCTGCTTCTGGGACTTTCGAAGAGGCACTTGGTGCAGACGGACAGAAAGCCCACAAGGGTTTGCAGGACAGAACGCTCTCCCTCTTCTTGCACAGAAGAGAGACCCAGGTGGCAGTTGTAACTTCTCGTGTCCCTTCTGTATAGCTGCCCGTCTCTTCCCCACTCACCCTCCTTGTGTTAATCTGGTCAGGTGAACAGCTGACCTCAAACCCACATGTGATGTTGCTGGAGCAGGTGAGTTAGCCGCTTAGACTGACTTAAAAACACTTGATGTTTTGAATTATTTTTCTTACTTGGTAGGGACTAATGAGGATTTTGAATATTTATTCTGCATTTTAGTGCAGTCTTATGGACTTGCTTTATGTCCATAAACTGTTTAATGGTATATTCTCGTGCTCTTTATAGGGTATTAAATTATTTATCCTTATTCTTTGAAAACTAATAATGAAAGTGAACAGAAATAAAAGATTCTATTATAGTGTATTTATATGAGGAAATGTGTGATAATTTGGGAGTTTTTTTCCCAAGGGGTTTTGCATACTCTCACAATTAGCAGGCTTTCCAAATTTACATCTGATTACTAACTCAGCATTTGCCATTCCTCCACTTAAGATGGTGGTGGGATTTGAGAGGGGGCAGTTTGAGGGGTCAGGGTGGAATACATTCTAAAGTTGATAGTTCCCCAGTTATGTGTCTTTGAGTTTTGGTTTGTTCTCCTCTAGATTGTGGATTTCTTAAAGAAGAAACGTGATTTTGTAGACCTTATAATAAAGCACATAGGAACTTCGGCCATCATGGATTTATTGCTCAGGCTCCTGACGTGCATCGAGCCTCCGCAGCCCAGGCAAGATGTGCTGAATGTGAGTAGAATTAGGACTCCTGCGCCGGGGCGGGGAGTGGCCCAGGAGCCGACAGGGCTGCTGGGTGCTGGGAGGGATTCCAGGGGGTTGGGAGGAGGCGAAGGTTGTCTGAGGAACTGGGGGTGGGGTGGGGAGGAGGGCAGGGTGGGGAAGGAAGGTGGTTCCAAGGTAGGAAGAGATTACAATTTTGCAGGATTCGTTTTCGAGATGTGCACATCCGGAGGTGCCTGGGATGTTTCTTTGTGAGGGGTTCTTTACCCTTTGCCGGTTTGATTTTCAGTGGGAGTGGGGCAGTGGAATGGGTTGAAAATGTGTTTAAAACTGGTCTGGTGGTAAGAGCAGAAGACAGGGAGTTACAAATCTCATCTGAGGATGCCATGAGGCATCGATCTTGAGAGCGTGACTACACCGCAGGGTCATGGCTGCAAGGATGGGTTCGGGTGTTTCCAGGAAATCAGCCTTCAGGGTAACGTTCCTCTTGTGGGTAGTTAGGATCATAGAAGGAGAAGGAGAATGGGGCTTATTTCCAAAAGCACACATATTTTAAAATTTTGGTAGATGGATATTTTAGGATATGTGCGCCTCTTGAAGAGCTGTCTTAAGTGGAATTTGGGCGGGAAGAGGGAGAGTGTGAGTAACTGGAAGATGAGGTTTCTCACGGGCTCTTACCTTTGCCCCTTCTTGTCTTCTGTCTCCTCCTCTCTCATTCTCTTCACTGCCTTCTTCCAGAACCTTCCCCAACCCACTCCATCCTTAATACTCAGCCTCGAACCCTAACACTCATTCCTTTGAAATTAGTTTTATTGGCAATACTGATTTTAATTAAAGACTCAAAGAACCAGAGGAGAGGCAGGAGGGTCTGTCAGGTGGTATTCCAGGAAAGGCATGTTCTGCTGAGGTGAGCAGGCATGCCCAGGCATGTGTTTGTGTAAAGGGGATGGGGTCAGGGCTGGGTCTGTAGAACCAGGCGGAAGTCTCCTGAGAACCATGGTCATTGTGAGGACACCAGCTGAGGATACCTAGTGAATGTCCTGGAGTTGCCTGTGGGAAGGGACCCGAAATTGGGGTGCTGGTTCCTTTTAGGTATGTTTTTGTGGATATCTTTTCTCAGAAGATGTTGAGGATTCCAGGAAAGATTGTTGAGGGCAATGAGAGGGGTCACCTTTATATTTGGATTGCTCTAGGCAGAAATTATTAAGTATAGTTTCTTAGAATTCCTTTGGTCACTTCTGGGTTGAATTTTAGGGCCATTTCTAAAGGAATAGATGCGCTTCTGGAGGGATGTAGTGATAGTAAAGGCTTGGGTTGGGGGAAGGGTAGTTAGAAGCTTTGATTTGGGTGCCCGTCATGGGGGAATAAGTGCTTATTAATGGCTGTGGAGGCAGTAGGAGTGAGGGGCTGATCCTTTCATAGCCCACAAAGTTTCCTTCCTTCTCCCTTGGTGGTCATGATCCCCCTGCCCGTCGCTACTAAAGTGTGGCCCCAAGTGTCACCTGAGGACTCAGGTCTCACCTCTGCCCTACTGAATCAAAATCTGCATTTTGGCAAGATCCCCAGGAGGGTGATTCATGTGCCCATTTTGAAACTGATCTTAAAATGTAAAGTTGGACCTCTAGCTTTGTGCCCTCTAGTAGCTTTGTTTGCATTTTCCTTGGGCACCTTCTCTTTAAGGAGCAGGCAGCTTTGCCCTTAGCAAATTGTGTTTGATTTCTTGCCACCCAGCCCCATGCCTCCGCTGTCCCCCCCCCCCAATTTCCCTTTAACCTTTGGGTTTTGTTTTGAGGTTGTTTTTGTTTTTGTGTCCTTTCTTGGTTATAAGTGCCTTGTTTATTATGTTGCTTCTGTTCCTGCCTAACAGTCTACTAGCTGATACTTATTCTCCCTTATTCTTCTCTTCCTATTTTCATTCACGTCAGTACTTCACATGTAGATGAGAAAGAGTTTGTCCTAGGCAGGATACTAGCTCTTTACTAACTCGTGACAGGGCAGATGAACTCTCCTGCTACGGTGCCCTGCCCCCCGTGTTTCCTGTGGCTGTTTTGGTTTTGGAGTCTAAAACTAAATACTGTTTTTCTCAGTCTTTCTGAAGCTTTTTTTTTTTTTTTTTAAGATTTATTTATTTATTTGAGAGAGAGAGAGCACACACGTGCATGGGAGTGGGGACGGGCAGAGGAAGAGAGAGGATCTCAAGCCAACTTTCCTCTGAGGGCAGAGCCTGACCCTGAGATCCTGACTAGAGCCCTAATCTGGGGGCTTAACCAACTGTGAACCACCCAAGCGCCCCTCTGATGCTGTCTTAGGGTGAATACTGTCTTACAGAAAATATATAAATTACACACTCACATGCGCGTGCACGCCCCAAACAAAATACAGACCCTTTTAGTGCTTAGTGTCTGAGAATTACCCAGTGGCTAAGAAGCTGATGTTAGAATTTTTGTATGTGGGAATTATAATTTGGGGCATAGTTGGTACTGTTGGCTACTGTTTAAATAATAATATTCACTGGCATTTTCCTTGGGGGACTTTTAATTTCCTGTAGTGTTCAAAGTCCAGAGAAACCTGTAACATTCTACTTAAAATGTGATGGATATTTCCAAGTATGTTAATCTTCATTGGGGCTTGAACAAGAGCCACGCATTGCTATGATTACCTCTACAATGTGTTTTACAGTGGTTAAATGAGGAGCAAATTATCCAGAGACTTGTGGAAATAGTTCATCCATCGCAAGAAGAAGATGTAAGTTCTCTTGTGTGACTGTAACCTTGATTTTTTTAAAAAAATGGAACCGAGTTTATTTGGGCATAGAGCATAATTGTATGAGACATGAAGGTAGAGGACAGGTATAATCTGGCATTCTTAAAGTTGACACTTTTCTAAGCACTAAAGGTTTTAAAAAAATACTACATTTTGCTGATGCTCAGAACCTTTTCAGAAATGTGGAAAACAGCAGGCCCTGGTTCTAGCATGATCTTCTGGAGCTTGGGATTTTGTGCTGAATCTGCTTGCCTTTGTTACAGACCTTCTCCGTCCCACTTCTTTTTCCTTGTATACACATCGTTAGCCCAAATGGTGTGGCCACATCTGCACTTGTGTTTTCTGTCCTGGCTACACTGTCCAGGCAGCACATCGGCGTCTTTGCCACCGTTAAACCCCTAAAGTGTTGTTGGGCTCTTGGCCTGGCTTCTGGCACTGACAGGTTTGGCTTTGTCACGGGAGCTGGGGATTGACTTGGCAAAAGGATTGAAGCTGCTCCAGAGTTTGAAGACTGAGCTCTGTGCTGAGGGGATGCCTGTCTGGGTGGGGTCCCCAGGACTGGCCCATTGGCCCCTGTGGAGGAAGCTGTCAGCTCTGCCGCTCCTCTTGTTGCCGCCTTCTGTCGCGGTCTGAGCCCTGTGGAATTGCCCATGTTTAGCCATTTCTGCCTGTGGACACGACAGCTCTGCGGCTCAGCCTACTCTCTCTGAAGGAGGTGATTTCAAGTAGATGGGCAGATATGTCATGGGGAGGTCAGGGGACCTTCTTGTGTGCCTTAGGTTGCCAGTTAGATTGAAGAGTGAGACCATGGAGGAATAGTACAAAGGGAAAAGTGTGTAACCAGAGGATATTCTTGCTCATAAAGCTTGATTTAGCCCCTTCTCCTTGGGTGTATTCAAAAACTTCTGATACCTGGAATTTATCTAAAACAGCCCCCCCCCCCCCCAAAAGTTAATCATTAAAGGTGCTGTTGATTCCCCATCTTCCCCTTGGGACAGTGCATCTGGTGCCCCCCTGCAGTATCGCTCCTGTTAACATTCAGAACACATCCCAGTGTGTGCCCGTATCGGGGGCTGCAGTGGGAGAAGTCCTGCTTAGAGGGAGCCTGCAGTCTGGTTGGGCTAATAACGCCTCCTGTGGCCGGGGGAGTTGGACGGTTCCTGAGCACGTTTCCCGTGTGATGTAAGTGTGGCCACTGGGGGCCTTGGAGAGTGATGACAGGAGCCTGGCCTGTCTCATTCACAGGGAATACATGTCCGTGGACAAGGCTTGCCTATTACTAGGTTTTCCGTTCTCAAACAGAAGAACATGATTGCTCAACAGGAAATTAAACCTGTCTGCAAGGCTCAGGAGAAACTGATACAGGAGAAGCCCAAGTCTGCAGCTCTTCTTCTTCTTCTTTTTTTTTTTAAGGACAAAGCATTTGGAGCATTAGCTTCTTGACTTGACTTGCAAGAAAGTTAATTTTGCCTCTGGACAATCCTTTCGATACTTCTCTTTTGTATTAAGTGATAAATTGTATGCTAAAATCATACTGACCAGGGAAATGTTAGGTTCCTAATTCTAGTCAGTGGGTTTTGATACCCTGCTGTGTGTTGTCATCTGTGCCGTAGTATCACGGTCCACCTGAACCGGCTGTGTAACTGCTCCATCTGCGGGCTGCGCTCAGTGCCACGTGCCGCAGACTATAATGCATTCAGGTGCTGAGATTTTAGACCTTTCCTGTAAGGTAAACACACAGTACATTGGGAGAAGATGAACATTTCTTACCCATTGGTATATTCCAGAAAGCTGTATTTGTCTTTTTTTTTTAAATCAGTGCTGATTTAAAAGCTGATTTATCAGCTTCTATGCTGATAAAAATATATACATTTGACCTTTGAACAACATAGGGGTTAGGGGTACCAACCCCCTATGAAATCGAAAATCCATGTAAAACTTTTGACTCCATAAAACCTAACTGTTGATAGCCCATTAGCCATAAGCCTTACTAATAAGGTAAACCATCAATTAACACATACTTTGTATATGTATTACATACCATATTCTTACAGTAAAGCAAGCTAGAGAAAAGAAAATGTTAAGACAATCATGAGAGAAAATCCATTTAAATAAGTACTATACCATATTGAGAAAATCCACGTGGAAGTGAACTCGTGTGGTTCTAACCCATGTTGTCCAAAGGTCAGCTGTATTTTGGGGGTGTATTTTTTTTCAAGTTCTCAGTTGTAGAAATTTTTCCTTGCCAGAACTTTGATCCCATGTACCTACACGTAGTGATCTGTACTGTGCAGTATTGTTATGTGAAGCTCATTAGCCTGGCACAACCAAATACTCTTGTGTTTACCTATGTTACTTCTACTGAGCTTGACTTTTTACTCACTGCAGCTTCTTATGGCCAGTGTTGATTTGTGTTACTTCTTAAGCAATGTCCTCACTAACGTTTTGTTATAAATTTGACGTTTGATGTGTTTTATGGTTAAAATTGTACTTTTTTCCTTTAGCGGCATTCAAATGCTTCACAGTCACTTTGTGAAATTGTTCGCCTGAGCAGAGACCAGATGTTACAAATTCAGAACAGTACAGAACCAGATCCCCTGCTTGCCACTCTAGAAAAGTATGTTTAAAACTCTGTTCCTGTTCTTTTTTTTTTTTTTTAATTGATGCTATTTGATGTGTTACCAGTATGAGTGGTTGGTAAGTCTTCCATCTGGGGGAATCATGACCCTGCTCAATACCCTTGGGTGGGGGAGAAGGTAGGAGAACCGGCTTATCTGATCTCAGCTATTTTTGATGCCCAGTAGAGACCTGCAGGGTAAAAATGTAAATAAATGACATTTATATGTAGACCTCGACCTCTTCAAATAGCTGTAAACTATAATTCCATAAAGCCGTCCTAAGATGGGGTAGCGCATCATGGCTGTGGTTACTGCTCTCCAGGTCTTTGGTGAAGAATAGTCTGAACCACAAACTAATTTGACCCATTGTAGTCAAGGATTTTTACCAGAAGCTCTTCTTGGGGTTTACTATACCTTTGCAGCTGACTAGGGGTAACCTGACCAGACCTGATTTGAAGGGTTTACAAGTCTTGTATGTTTTTTGTCTTTGTAGTGACTGCTCTGCCCTTATTTTTCATGACCATTCCTTGTGAGCAGCCATCTCATGTTTGGGTGGAAAATAGCTTGAGGATGGTGTGCTGTTTTGAAATTTGTGAATGGCCAACCCGTGGGTACTAGCTTTTCTAGATTCACACATTCTCTGAAAGAATATTTGCCATTGAGCACAGGCATACATTTGACCTGCATCCACACAGTGAGATGAGCTAGGAACAAATTAGAGACATGGTGTCATTTTTAAAGTCTGTCATCTAAGAAGTAGAGTTGTATTTTCCCAGGAAGGGAGTTGACTAATTCTCTGAAGTAGGGAAACTTAAATTACCAGCTTCTAAGTAAAATGTCATTTTCCTTCCCCATTTCCGTTATTCTTGGCATTATGGCATATGTACTCTTTGTACATCTAAGATATTCCACATTTAAATACTAGTAATTATAGTAGTGTTAGGTTGAACCATGTAAAATTGCCATTTGAGTATGTTAAAAATTTTTGAATACCAACAATCTCATGGTTCATGATAGCATTGTCCAATAGAAATAAAAGTCAGATGTCATTTTAAATTATCTAGTAGCCACATTCGAGTAAAAAAATAGGTGAAATTAATTTTAATAATATATTTTATTTAATCTCATTGACACAAAATATTTGAACATATGCCCATTTAAAAAATAATTACTGAGGTATTCTACATTCTTTTCTTTGTCACAGTTTTGGAGATCCAGTGTGTATTTTACACTTAGGACAGGTTAGTTCAAGTACAGTGGCCGTCAGGGACAGCAGGTTCCCCCGGATGCCAGACTGGTCAGCAGTGAGCACTGAGTGTCAGTGCCGCCGGGGCCCTCCCAGATGTGGGGTCTGGCCCCCGGGGCCTGTGTGCTTCGTGCCCTCACAGCTCTTATGGGGAGTTTACTAACACTCGTCCAAGAACTCCAGTTTTTTTAAAATGTGAAAGTAAATCTATTTTCTCTCACATGTAAATAAATGCCTTAATATTTAAGGAATACAAAGGCATTCATTTTATCATGTTTGAATAGCTTAGTCCTTCAGTTCATGATTTCTTCTGTATTGAGTGATACTTGTGTGTTTAGATAAGACTCATAATATGGTTCAGCTACTATACTGTGTTACATCTTGACCACCAGATTTTTGCTGGCTGTCATATCATTTTTGTGCATTAGTAGGATGCTTTCATGGGCGCAGTTGACTGATGAGGCCCTGAGCTAGTGAGGGCCTCCTTGTTAGCCACTCCCTCAGGCTTCAGCATTTATGGAACTGTGATTGCGCTCTCCGGTAAGAACGTGCGCTGGAACGAGAAGGTGGACATCTGCGGTTGGATGCTGTGTCAGGACTCCTCGACGTGGCGTGAGGCTGCTCTTTGGAAAATACACACCTGTTTACTATGAAAAAGCTGGCTGTTTTCCAGAGCCCAGTCCCAAACCTAGTACTTATTTTGTAGACTGCTGTGTGTTGAGTGACTTTCATAGCGCTGTTTTGCGTAAAGGGCTCACCATTTTAGTGCTGGTCTGGCAGTACTTGAAAGCTCCTTCCATCGGGGTGGGGGTGCTCTGAAGTTAGGTTAGATACCAGTTTTATTTGCTTCCCCCAGATAAAAAGAGATTCTCTCCTGCTTGCTGCCCTGGCCTGGTAAGGGGATGTTGGGATGCAGTGAGCACAGCTGTACTTCAGGACAACTGGCGTCTCTGCTGGGTGAGCAACAGGGACAGCCCAGCTGTGTGTCCCGCTGTAAGGGAGATGCCAGTGTTTCATTTACTTGGATTCTGAAAATTACTGAGATCCTAAGAAACCGAGATCTTCCTTGGGAGTGTCCATATAAATTTACCTAATAAGTTACCCTTGTGTTTTACATTCATCCTGGCTTGAGTGTGTAATGTTCATCCTACTGATGGACAAAAACGATACGATAACCAGCAAAAACGAGTGTGCCTATAGAGAATACATTTTGGGCAATAGTTCAGGCAAATCTACTTCATTGCTACCATATTATTTTGATTTACCAAATTTTAATTAGAGGGTAAATGCAACAATTGATCTTTTACGTGTTTTAGATCTTAATTATACATTAATGCCTTTGTGGGAAGACATTTGTGGGTTCTAATTAGGCTTTTTGAAAAATTCCCCTCCTTTTGTGGGATGAAGAGTTCCAAATCTTCTTACCACCCACAGCCACCACCACCAGCACCCGGTCTGAGTGGGAGGTGACTTCCAGTCTTGAAATACTTGTTGGCTCTCAACAAGATTGACGAAGGCAAGCAGGGCCCAGGTGATTCTGCTGAGGGGAGGGAGTAGGGGAATACATGTCGGAGAGTTAGGTTTTATAATAAGCAGGATCACTTGTCTGGTTTAATAAATGTATTAAAAATAAAATATTGTGAAGCGAAACAGATCTGACCAAGTGCGGCTGAGCTCTCGTAGAGTACTTGCCTGACTGCTGCCATGCTCTTCTTCTCTGGCGTTACTGGTAATGGATGTTACAGTTAGCACTTGACTGTTGGTTTGTTTCCCTAGGCAAGAAATTATAGAGCAGCTTCTATCAAATATTTTCCACAAGGAGAAAAATGAATCCGCCATAGTCAGTGCAATCCAGATACTGCTGACTTTACTTGAGACACGGCGGCCCACGTAAGCTTTCCTTTTGTCTTACAAATGCTGAGCCATTTTGTTTTGCTTTGAGATTTTCTAGAAACTAAAAGTTGTTGGTTGATTAGCTACAATCTCATGCCCTTGAATTGCAGGTGCTGAGTCTCCACCATATGTGAACTCTGAGTTAGTTTCGTGTGAGCGTGGGATATAGGGATACAGTTGAAGATAGCGTTTGGTGAGCACTGTTCACCAGCAGTGTTTAGTTATTTGTAGTAGTTATGAGAAGGTAGCTATAACAAGTGGTGTCATAAATAAAACATGCAACACAAGAGAAGCGTATTTCTTGATTATGAAATGAAAATAGGTGTTCCTCCTGGTCAGTGGGCAGCTCTCTCCCCTCCCAAGTGGCAATTCAGGGACGCTTTCTGTCTTGTGATTCTTTTCTACACAGGCTAACTTGAGGCTTCAGATTGGTTCTTTGGGGATTTCACATGTGAGGGCACTGCAGTTTGTGAGGTTTTAAAATGGGTGGGTAGGTGGCTTGCGGCCTTTAAGGAAAAATTGTGCCAAGTGTTTCAGAATCAGAAATATTGTCTGCTTTTCACATGTATGTGCCCTGGGCCAGCCAGATGATGTTTGTCATATTACTCTGTACAGTTTATGTCCAGTGCCAATTCACTTACTAATTGTCAGAATTTTCCAATTGTTCCCTGGAGCATGAGGATTTGAAGAGGTATGTATATGTGCGCCCTCCAGGAATATGTGGTTTAGGGATTGGAATTCGTATTTTCTCACTCACTGTTAGATCTCTCCAGTAAACCAGAGGGCTTGGAGAGGACAGAGGAGGCTGCTGTCAGCATATGAAAATTTCGGCCATCCAAGTTTCTGGATGTACTTTTCATGATGTCATTCTGGTTTCTGGCAAAGTAGTGAACACAATCATTCCACTTCCCAAATTCCTTTATCTCTATTCCCGGTATGTCTAATATTTGGTCTGTGGTAATGAAAGGCAGTTTGGCAACACCGCTTCAAAGATCTTGTAATTTGGGGATTGTCTGCAATTTTGACTGTGTTTGTATCTTCTACTGCAAATTCTATTTTAAAGAATGTAACCAGGGATGAAGGTAGTAATCAGGTGGTGCAGGCCTGTCATCTTGCTCCTCATGCTTCACAACAGTTGCACCATCTCTTCACATGGTTTGAAAGCATCTGAAATGGTGCTGTGCTGTGAGGCTTCTGTCAAATACCCTGACTTGAGAAAGGAATAAATCTGAGAAAAAAGGTACGTCTTTGCAAATGGAAGAAAGAAAACACATAATTGTACAATCTAGAGCAGAGAAGATACAACAATAAGAGAAACAATAGAAGGAAATTTTTGACCAGAAGGAACTTGTCTTCAGATCAGAAAGTGATCAAATGCTATACTCAAGATTAAATTTAAAAGGGAGGGTGGCACTCAGATTTTAGCCTTTTCCTGATGAGATTTATGAATCCCAAGAAGAAAGGACAAATCCTAGAAATACTTGGATAAGAAAAAACGGGTTAACTACAAAGCAGATCAGATTGCCAGGCATCTCATTTGTGAAGCTAAATAAAGACGGAAAGCGGAGGGCAGGACTGTGCCCCTGGCTCACTGCTGCTGACTGCTGGGACGTGTGAGGGCAGAGCAGGCCTTCCCCGGTCTCTGCGACCTCAGCGACCTCAGCGTTCCATCAGGCTTCTGTTCTCGGCGTGAAGTACCTGAAGATGGACTTGACTAAAACCCAACAGAAAATAAGTTAAAGAACTTAAAGTAGTAATATTCATAAAAGTGATGATAAAGGAAATGGATAGGGTTTGTAAATTATTAATATGAATGTGATGGTTAAATGTTCAGAATGAATAAATGAATAGTTGAATAAGTTACATGTTGGAAACAAATAATACATTTTAGATTATTTTAATAAAACTCAAGAAATAAGGAGAAAAGGGGTAAGTTAGTATATATTAGCTCTTACCTTACACCAAGGAACTGGGGTACTTTCATAGTTTCATTTTTCATCTTGGTGAAATTAAGAGTTTAGATACGTTTTGCATAAATGCAGGACCACAGTAGGCTAGGTAACTCCCAAATCTCCCTAGGGGACAAGGAGGGCAAAGAAACCTGAAAGCTGTAGACGCCAGGGGAATATGCACACATCTGTAAGCTCTTCTTGGGGAAATGGTGGTGGCGGGGCAGGGCAAGAGGCCAGAAAAAGCTTCCCTTGAAGAATGGGCCTCAGGAAACAGAGCAGCAGCCTTTGGGGAAAATGCATGAGTCCCCACCGTAATCCTTCCTCTAGCACCTGCTGAACGAAGTCCTTAGGCCATTAAGGAAATCCTTTAGTCATAAAGACACAGGTGAAGACCATTTGCAGTGGGAAGAACGGACCAGAAAAAATCCTCTAGCCCATGGGAGAGGCAGGGACACGTTCTGGGCCCCAACTGTTAAAGAGATCCCCTACCACTGAAGCAGGGTCAGTGAGAGCTAGGGACCCTTCAGCTGCCTAAGACAGCCTAAAGCAGAACAGTGGCCTTTCTCCCCACTGTTCCATTCCACCAGACCTCCAGTAACAGCAGCCAGCTGATAAGAGGAAAGGCTGGTGTAGGGGGAGACTTTTATCAGGCACAGGAGCAAGCTTACAGGGAAGAACTTTAGCTAAGAGTAAGCTAAAGAGTGACGTGGGGAAAAAGTTGACAAACCAGCCCTAAGTATAAATACAGAGTAACTTGAGACACATTTGAAGTCTAACACGCTGAGGGAAATCAGTCCTAGCAAACCTAGTTCAGCTGCTCACCTTAAGATTGATTTGAACCCCACACTAAAGGTGTAGAGAATAAGAGATGTGTTCATTCCAGAAATAATGTTTACATCGGTTTCTACTACTCTACACAACTTGTCCACCTTTTAGCCCAAAATTGCAAGACAAACAAGGTAAAAAGAATCCCAAAAAAGCTCATGAGCACGAGTAGTCAATAGAACGAAATTTAAAAATGCTGGAACTGTCTGACAGAGAATTTAAAATAACTGATTAAATATGTTAAAGGATTGTGGGGAAAATGGACAATATGTGAACCGGTGGGGAATTTTAGCAGAGAGAGGGAAGATCATATGGAAATGCTAGAACTGAACACCACAGCAGAAATGAAGAATGCTTATGGGCTTATTGGTGAACTTGGGCCGACTCAAGGAAATAATCAGTACAGGACATTAGAAATTACCCACACTGAGCCACGAAGAGTTCAACCAAAAAGACTTGCTTTGTGGGCTACAACAGTCTAGAAGTAATGACATGCCACTGGGAACAAGGATGAGTGCCCAGATCTTGGTTTCTCATACCATTCTCCAGGAAAAGGACCCAGGGCTCCTTGGAGAAATGGCCAGTTTTACGACAGGGGCAAGAGCACCATGTAGTACAAAAATAAGGAAGTATTAAAAGACCTACAAAACCCCACCCCTGTGAGGCAGGGGTTCTGTTAGAGAAACACAGGAGCCAGCTGAAAGAGCTTCCATTGGCCAGAGCTGATTGACACAATCAACAACAGCAGCAGCATAATAATTTGTACAATAAAGTAAAGCTGTGTTGTCTTAGAACCCAAAGTACAAAATATTCGTTAGCTCATACTGATACAAATAAATGGAGAAGAGACATCTCCCCTGCAGAAGAATTTCAGATAGTTTGTGTAGATGCTCCCTCCTCAAGGAGGAAGAACAAACTGGCCACTCTGCGGTGTAGACCGTACACCATGACTTCCTTCCAAAGAGTTCTATATGGAAAGATAACAAAAAGAGCATCTTGACAGTGACTCTGACAGACACTTCCTCAGCCAGATAAAGTGACTAGCCAATGATAAGTTGTGTTGACAGTTTGCACTCTTGTCATGGTGTAGTGAAAATGACATCTTACCTGTGTGGTCTTCCTCTCAGAGACCCTGTGATGAGGAAGACCTAAGACAAATTCCAGTTAAGGGACATTCCGCAAAATGTCTAACCAGTGAAGTCTGAGTAACTGTCACAGCCAAGAGGAGGCCGAGGAGACATCACAACTAATATAATGTGATGTGTTAGGTGGGATTCTGAAATGAAGAAAGGACTTTAGGTAAAAACGAAGGAAATCTGAATAAAGTATGGATTTATGTATCAACATTGGTTTATTAATTAACTAGTGTAAGATATTAATAATGGGAAGCTGGGTGTGGGTTATGTGGGAATGCTCTGTACCACCTTTGCAGTTTTTCTGTCAATAGGAGACGGTTCTACTAGAAATCAACATAGCATCTAGAGAGAAACCCAGTGAGAATACAGAAGACCGGAACAGCAGTGGCAGCCTAGCTGACATGAGTGACACTTGCAGAGCCTTCCCCCAGCCACGTCCTGGTGCACAGTCTTTTCAAGTGTACATGGAACTTTTATCAGGATAGACCAGATTCTCAGCCATCAAACAAACCGTAATGAATTAAAATAATATACACGGTATTTATTCAGACTATAATGGGCTTAAACTAGAAATCAATGAAAAAGATTGCTGGAATATCCCCAGATATTTGGGAATGAAAGCAACACACTTTAAATAACCCCGGGGTCGAAGAGGAAATGACAAGAGAAATGAGAAAATGTTTTCAACTGATAATGGAAATAGGGCATGTCAGGTTTTGTGGAATGTAGTGAAAGCAGTAGAGGGAAAGTTCTAGTATTAAATGTTTATATTAATTAAGAAAGGAAGACAAAGTTTTGTGTCCGCGATCTAAACTCCCACCTTAAGAAACTAGTAAAGGAAGAGCAGATGAACCCAAAGTGAGCAGAAGGAAGGAAATAATGAAGATAAGAGCCGAAATCAAAGAGATTAAGAAGGGAAAAATAATACAGAAAATCAGTGAGACCTAAAAGTTGCTTCTTTGAAAAAATCAATAAAATCAGTAAATCTCTAGCCAGATTAAGAAAATGTAGAAAAGATACACATTACACTTTACAGGAACAAAAGAGGGGCCGTAACTGTATTCTTACAGACATTAAAAGAATAATAATAAGAGAATACTGTAAACAACTCAGTAGACGATTTCAGTGGGTTAGAAGAAACGGATAGCTTCTTTATAGGAGTAGTACTGCCAAAGCTCATTCCAGAAAGTAGTAGCTTGCAGAAACCGTCTTAGACCTCTCGACAAAATTTAATTCCTTTTTAAAAGCTTCAAACAAAGAAAACTCTCGGCCCAGATTGGCTTTGTTGGTGAATTCTGCCAAAGAGCTAAGGACTCTACAAGAATATGGAAGAGAGGACATTTTCCAGCTCTTTTTATGAGACCATGATTACTTTGAAACTAGACCAAAATATTACAGGGAAGAAAACTAGCAAGATTCCACAAGAGCTTAGATGCAGAATTCCTCAAGAAAGTATTAGCAAATTAAATCCAGCAATATATTAAAAAGATAATATATCATGACCAACTATAGTTTATCTTGGGAATACAAGGCTCATTCATCCTTCACAAATCAATCGTGAGAATGATCAAAATTCAGAACATTGACAACACCAAATGCAGGTGAAATTGTAGATCAAGAGGAACTCTTAATTTGTGGCTGGTGGGAACACAAAATGGTATGGTCACTGTAGAAGACAGTTTGACAGTTTTTCACAAAACTATTATCCAGCTCCTTGGTATTCACCGAAAGGAGCTGAAAACTGATATTCACACAAAAACCTGCACATGGATGTTTATGGCAGTTTTATCCACACTTGTCAAAACTTGGAAGCAACCAAGATGTCCTTCAGTAGGTGAGTAGATAAATAAACCATGGTATATCCAAACAAATATTACTCAGTGCTAAAAAGAATGAGCTGTCAAGCCTTCAGAAGACATGAAAGAACCTTAAATGTATATTACTAAGTGAAAGAAGCCAATGCAAAGGCTACAACTATATGATTCCAACTATATGACTTTGAGGAAAAGGCAGAACTGTGGAGACCATGAAAAGATCAGGGGTTGGCAGTGGGGAGATGAATAGGCAGAGCACAGAGGACTTTTTGGGAAGTGAAAATAGTATGATACCATAGTGATGGATACGTGTCATTATACCTTTGTGTAAATCCCTGGAATGCACAACACCAAAAAATGAACCATGATGGTTAACTGTAGACTTTGGGTAATGATTATGTCATGTCATTGTTGGTTCAGTGATTGAAACGGATGTGCCACTCTGGGAGTGAGGAGGGGGAGTTGGTAATGGGGGAGACAATCTCTGTACCTTTCCCTCCACTTTGCTATGAACTTAAAACTGCTCTATAAAAATAAAGTCTCAGTAAAAAATCAGTGTAACTCATATTAACAGATTAAAGAAGAAAAATCATCTGGTCATTTCAGTAAATTCCTTTATGATAAAAACCTCTTAGTAAGTTAGTAATGGACGGGATCTTAGAAACTGATAAGGCCCCCTTTACAAAAAAATTCATAGCTGACAGCATTCTTAATGATCAGAGACTGAAATGATATCCCCTAAAATCAAGAAACATGGCAAGGATCTTTGCCATTGCCAGTCCCAGTCAGCCACGTGCAGGAGGTCCCAGCCAGCGCAGTAAGGCAGGAGAGGAAGATAGAAAACTGAATCTGTTTGCAGAGGTCAGGATTGTCTTTGTAGAAAATCCTAAAGAACATACAAAAAACTCCTAGAACTAACAAGTAAATTTAGCAAAATTGCAAGATATAATAAAGTCAGTATTCAAAAATTAGTTGTATTTCTTTAGCAATGTCCACAATAGCCAAACTGTGGAAAGAGCCAAGATGTCCATCGACAGATGAATGGATAAAGAAGATGTGGCATATATATATACAATGGAATATTATGCAGCCATCAAAAGGAATGAGATCTTGCCATTTGCAACGACGTGGATGGAACTGGAGGGTATTATGTTGAGCGAAATAAGTCAAACAGAGAAAGACATGTATCCTATGATCTCACTGATATGAGGAATTCTTAATCGCAGGAAACAAACTGAGGGTTGCTGGAGTGGGGGGTGGGGTGGGAGGGATGGGGTGACTGGTGATAGACACTGGGGAGGGTATGTGTTCTGGTAAGCGCTGTGAATTGTGCAAGACTGTTGAATCTCAGATCTGTACCTCTGAAACAAATAATGCAATATATGTTAAGAAAAAAAAAAAGAAGGTAGCGGGAGGGGAAGAATGAAGCGGGGGAAATTGGAGGGGTAGACGAACCATGAGAGACGATGGACTCTGAAAAACAAACTGAGGGTTCTAGAGGGGAGGCGGGTGGGGGGATGGGTTAGCCTGGTGGTGGGTATTGAGGAGGGCACATTCTGCATGGAGCACTGGGTGTTATGCACAAACAATGAATCATGGAACACTACATCTAAAACTAATGATGTAATGTATGGGGATTAACATAAGAATAAAAAAAATTAGTTGTATTTCTTTAAAATAGCAACCAACAACTGGAATTTGGAGTTTTTATGAAATACCATTTACTATAGCAGAGAAAAGAAAACACTTGGACATATATCTGTTTACAAAATGTGCAGGATTTAATGCCGAAAACCGCTTAATACTGATGAACTCAAAGACTACCTAAATAAATGGAGAGAGCTACTTTGTTCATGGATTAGAAAATTCAGTATTGTTGGGTTGTCAGTTCTCCCCAGAACGATGTGGAGTGTCCATATAATTCCAATCAAAATCAAAGCAGGAGTTTTTGTAGAAATTAACAAGCTAATTCTAAAACTTATGTGGAAATTCAAAGCAAGTACAGTAGCCAAAACAATTTTGAAAGAGAAAAGCAAAATTGGAGTACTGGCACTCTCTGATCTAAAGCTACAGTAGTCAGGACAGTGTGGGATTAGCAAAAGGATAGACACAGAGATCACTGGAACAAAACAAGAGTCCAGAAGCAGGCCCACATGGTATGTGATCAGTTGGTTTTTGACAGAGATGTGGAGGCAGTTCAGTGGAGAAGGGATAGCCTTTTCAACAAATGGTACTAGAACAAAAAAAAGGGTGAGGGGCCTCAATATGTACCTTGCACATTATGCAAAAATTAACTCAAAATGGATCATAGGACTAAATGTAAATCCCAGAACTATAATGTTCTAGAAGAAGATCCGTGGCCTATGTTAGGCAGAGATTTCTTAGATGCATCACCGAAGCCCAATCCATAAAAGAAAAGTTGACAACTCGGATTCCATAAAATGCTCTTTGAAAGACTCTGTTGTGGGGCTCCTGGGTGGCTCAGTCGGTTGAGCATCCGGCTCTTGATTTCAGCTCTGGTTGTGATCTCAGGGTCCTGGGATTAATGCGTGCCTCCAGCTCTGTGCTCAGTGGGGCGTCTGCTTGAGGGTTTCTCTGCCTCTGCCCCTCCTTCTGCTGGAACTCTCGTTCACTCTCACACACACACACACACTCTCTCTAAAATAAATAAATCTTAAAAAAAAAAGGGGGGGGGACTCTTGTGAAAATAAAAAGGCAAGCCACAGACTGTCAGAGAATATTTACAAATCGTGTCTGAGAAAGGACTTATATCCAGATACTGTATAGCACTCAAAACTTTAGTAACAAGAAGATGCAGTTTTTAAGGTCAAAAGATTTGAGCAGACACTTAATGAATAAAATTATTTGTATAGCAAATAAATACATGACAAATGCCCATCATTTGTCATTACTGAAATTCAAATTAAAACCACATTGAAATGCCGCTACACACCTTTTGAATGACTTGTATTTGTTTCCTGTGACTGCTGTAACAAATTCCCGCAAACTGTGGCTTAAAACAGCAGAAATTATTCTCTGACAGTGAATGCTAGAAGTCCAAGATCAGCTACACTGCGTCCCGGGGCACTAGCGGAGATTCATCCTCAGCTTCTTCCAGCTTCTGGTGGCTGTTGGCAATTTTTGGCTTGTGGCCACCTCTCCATCTTTACAGCACCTCTGCTGTGTGTCTGTCTCTCCTCTCTTTTGAGGACATTCGGGATGTCATTGAGGGGCCATCTGGATAATCCAGGATAATCTCATCTCAAGATCCTTCATTAATTACATCTTAATTAAGGTAACATTCACAGGCTCTGGGATTAGTGTGCAGACCTGTCTTTGGTGGGGGAGCGGGCACCGTTGCCAACTCCACAGCTAAGCCAAACAAAATAAGACCGTACTCAGTGCTAGGGACGGTGGGGAGCACCTGGAAGTCTCACACGTTACTGTTGGGAATGCAGAGTCATACAACCACTTTCCAAAGAGGTGTGGCAGTTCTTACAAAGTTAAATAGACATTCATTGTATTATCCAGCAATCTCTTAGATACTGTCACAAGGAAAATATGTCCCACAAAATTGTAAGTGAATGTTTATGTCACCTTTATTCATAATCACACAACCTGTAAACTACCCAGTGTCCTTAAACTGGTAAATGGATAAAGAGGCTGTGGTACATCTATACAGTGGATTGTTCTTCAGCAGTAAAAAAGAATGGACTCTGATACATAAAACATTCATTGTTTCTTGTGCCTTTCCAAATTTAACATAGTCTAAATTTCACATAGTTTTACTTGGAAATATCAACATGGTTTTTGTTTTGGAGTCGTCAAATTCTTACTCGAATTCTTACATGCACTTGGAAGAGTGAAAGTGGGAGACTAGCCAGGAGATGTTGAGCAATACCAACAATTAAATCGCCTCCTGAGTATTACAGTTGCATCATTGTTATAATAAATGTGGCGGTATGATACCAGTGTAAGTCTTACTAAACACTACGGATATTGACTTCAGTACCTAAGTCAAAGCTAGTGCAGAAAATGATGCTCAGTAAGTATTTATTAAATGAAAAAATAAAGATTATATGAATGCTTAAGGAATTTTAGTATATGGTTTTTTTATGCTTTTTCACATAAGGGGGGAAATGTAGATTTTCTATAAATGTTGCTTAGAAATTGACTTACCATTTGAGAAGAAATACCGTATCTATACCTGTTTTGTGTAAAAAATAAATTCCAGATGAATTAAATTAAAATACTAGAAGAAAAGTGTATAAATACTCTTAGAATTATGGGCTTGTAAAGAACGTTTAAGCTTGGCTCCCTGGACAGAAACTGTAATAAAAGAAAGCTGTATTCGGCCACATCATTTATTTACTAAAACCCCTAAACATTAAAAAACACTAGCCAAAGTAAAAGCCCTTTCCTTTCCCCTGTTCTATTCCGTTGAATTTCTGAATGCTTTTACCTGCAGCTCTGAGTTAGAAGTGGTTTACTCATGTGGAATACTTTCAAAAATAGTCCTAATAATTGCTCTCCAGGTGTGAGCTCCATGCCGGGCGGCATGCTCAGCCCTTTGCGTGAGCACTCCCCTCACAGCGGGCCTGGGAGAGACTGTGTAGACGCTCCCAGTGTCCGTAATAGAACCCACAGCTGGTGAGTGAGGATCCAGGGCTGGGGCTCTGCAGCTGCATCATCAATGACTAGTTTACACTGACGACCAACTGACACGCCACTTGCCGGTCTGTCTTTTCACTTGAACTGCACGCCCACATTCTTAGACCACCCCCTCTTCTCCTGAGGTCGTTTCTCCTCCCACTTTAAGAACCCCTTGGCCTATGTGCTCATTAAAGCCCATTGAGATTGAGCGTCTCATTCCACTCGTCATCACTTTCCCGTCAGGAGTAGATGATAATGAGTATAGATTGAGCTTTATGTGGAAGAGTGATTTACGCTTTTTAAGTAGGAAACAATGTTGGTTACCCACGGAAAACCGTATGGAGCAGATACAGGCCTGTTGATTATCAACATCTCAGATGACATATAGTATGGTATGCCCTATAATTCAGGGATCTGATCTCCTTTTGCTTTCCAAATTTCCTGGTAGAGACCTGCTATTAGAATCATAGGTATAAAGAGCTTATAAGGTTTGGGAGAATGGGAAGAAATCACATGTAATTTCTCTCCTGACAGTTTAGGCCTGTGGATTTCAGGTCATGTTGCTGCTCCCCAGCAAGCTTGTATTAACAACACCCCCTTCCTATCTCTCCAGAAATGTTTATATAATCATATTTATATAGCTATTATATATCTACCTACATGCTGATAGGGAGCACCTTGATTTGTTTTGAAATTATAATAAAATTAACTTGCTTTGTTTCAAGATTTGAAGGCCATATAGAGATCTGCCCGCCAGGCATGAGTCATTCGGCTTGTTCGGTCAACAAGAGTGTTTTAGAAGCTATCCGAGGAAGACTTGGATCTTTCCATGAACTCCTGCTTGAGCCACCCAAGGTAGGGCAGCTACTTTAAGCATGGCCGGGTCATGGCTGGCCAGGTCAATAATTTGGTTCAAACAGTTGTTAGAAAGTATATGAACCTTGTGGGTAATAGAACTGGCTACGAACAGCATGTACAAACCAGCCCTTCCAGTTGTTTTTATTGGTTTTGAGCTAGTTTTTATTTGGCTTTTGTCTCTATGTAGTGTCCACATTGATGAATGGGGTAGAATTAAAATTAAGCAAAATATTTATCTATTTAGGAAACTCAGCTTTTTGTTCTTTCTTTCTATAAATTCTGGGTACTTCTATGCCAATAAAGTAAAGTGTGTTTTCACTTTTGAGGTAAAGCTAATATTTCAGGGACTGATCTTTGAGACTGAGTTGCCTTATTCAGAGTTGGAGGGGTGTATCAGTCTGATGGGCAGGTATCTTATTAAAGGACTAGTCGGCTGAGCGTGATTCAGAGTGCTAGTGTTTCCACTGGGAGAGTCCGCGTGCTCATCCACAGTGACTTCAATCAGGGAGTCCGCCGAGCGCATGACAGACAGGCCCTGCGCGAGAGAGCTGTCCACAGGCCCTAAGTGCTGTTCTGCCACTGCTTCCCAGCACCTAAGGGTGGTGCAGAGATTGAGATCAGGGTAAGGAGCCCTTCCTTGTAGAATCTCTGTGGAAGACTCAGGTCTGCGAGAGTTCCCCTGCCAGCACGACTCCTTACACTTCCCTTACACTCCCCCCTGCCCTGTGTCATCGCAAGCTGTGGCCTGTTGTAGTGCGTTCTCTGCGGCATCCACTGTGAAGGGTATCAGGAATTTAAGATTTTAGTTTCTCCCTTCTGCGTTAGATGCTTTTTATGTATTTTAGCGTTTGTGGAGGGGGAACACAGAATCATTTATGTCCATGACGCAGGGAGTTGAGTTTAGCTTCCACATGGTGTCTTCAGACGGCTGATGCTACCAGTTAGCAGGCAGGGGCCCTGTGTGGGTCATGCTGTCTTGTCTGTGTTCAGCCAGTGCTGGGTGCAGGCTGGAGTGTTTGGCGTCCACTCTCAGGGACAGTGGCTCTGCTGGTGTTTAAGGGTTTTTGGTCAGTGGCATCCTTCTTGGCAGCTGTGAGAAGAAGAATGGGAGAGTAAGGAATGAGAAATAAAGGATTTATTTAGGAGAAGTGGAAGTTGGAGATGGGAGAAGGAGATGGGAGAGAAGAGGCTGTGTGAGGAGGTGCTCCAGCCCGTGTCTTTGTTGGCCTGCCTGTCTTCTTTCTAGGTGGACAAAAGGCAGCATCTAGTGTAGATTCTCACACTGTATTCTTGGTCCTGATTCAAAAGCAGGGCAGTTTCTCATTTGGGCTTCCTCTCTTTTACTGCTAGGAGTCCGTGAGTTCAGTTTGTACGTGGTTTTACTACGTGATGTGGTGTATGAGTAGATTCCTGAAGCTTTTTAACATGTCTGTTCATTGGAGCTGCCTTGCATGGAGTATAAGTGTGAGCCTTCCATTCCATTAAGCCTTGAGAGGAGCAGGTGGGGGAGTCAGGAAAGGGCAGCCTCGCTGCTGGGTTAGAATTCACCACACTTTCTTGTCAAACCTGTGAAATTCTCAAGTGTCCTGTGTCTGTCTTCTGTCACCAAAGTATAGAGACTCCCTTTTATGGGCAGTAACAGGTTTGAAGTTGATCCTGTTTCAGGGCTGTGATCCAGAAGCAATCAGAGTTTGCATTTTTCTCACAGATTGAGGACTGTGTTCCCAAACCACTTGTAACTTTTCTTAGTTTCAGGATTTCTGGTCAGGTTTGGAATATTGCACTTCTTCCCCCCCATGAACTTCTACAGCATTCTGCTTTCTTCCTCCGGCAGTTTGGAATGTTGAAGGAGGGGGATATCTGATCTCCTATGGAATTTCTAGTCCAGGGGAGTTACTTGATTTCCTCCCCTCTTGGATATTTTATCATACCTTGAAGATCTCAAAAGCAGCTTTGGATTTTCCTTCAGATGTGGAACTCAGGCCACATGATTTGCAGGGTTAGTTTACCTAGTGTTACGTATTAGTACACACCCCTCCCCCGCTTTTGTTTGTTTATTGAACTGGACGTAATTGGAAAGCTTTTTCTTCCTCAGAAAAGTGTGATGAAGACTACGTGGGGTGTGCTGGACCCTCCGGTGGGCAATACCCGATTGAATGTCATCAGGTTGATATCCAGCCTCCTTCAGACAAACACCAGCAGTATCAATGAGGACCTCATGGAGCTGAATAGCATTGGGGTCATATTGGTAAGGTTTCCCCCAAAAGGTCATTTAATTTGCCCGTGATGTTTTATGGATATACAACTCAAGTTAAAACCTCACAAATTTACAGTATGGGTCAGTGACTCTTCTTGTTCTGAGCATAAATGGTCTTTTATACAGTTCTCGTCTTGAGTTTATTGTCAATTTCTAATGCTTTTAAGTTTTCAGTATGTTACTGCTGTGTGTAAAGACGTACAGTAGAAAATTTCAGAGATGATTAAGACCTAGACTTCTCCCTCAAGAAGCTCAGTCTGGCACAGATGATTGGGTATAGTCTTCTTCCCCAGGGGATTGTGTTAGCAAGAAATGACTGCTGGTTACAGCATTGTTTTCTTGTCCTAATTAGCAAAGGGACAAGTGTTTATCGTCTGTACTGACATAGATCTGTATAGTATATCTGTATGTGATCTTTTGATTTGAGTCCAGATTCTTCCTTGATACACACTGCTATTAGTCTGCTTGTTAGTGGAGACGGAAACAGCTCAGGAATTATCTGGACCTCCCTGATGCTTAAGTTACCCAGTTCCTAGGTTTGTGCTTAGAATCCACAGGCCCAGCTCTGGTACCCATGCTTGCTTTGTCTGTCCTGCCACCCGATAGCGCAGAAGGTGCGAGCGCTAACACTTAGCCAGTGTCATAAGACATCTGGTCAAAGCATACATTTGGGGGAGTTTGGGCTGTTTGCACACTACACGAAAGGCATGGTAATGTGCACTTTATATACATTTCTTGTGTGATGCTGGGTGTAGATGCCTGTGTGAGAGAGGATCTGTTTTGCAGATTGTACCCAGAGCGGGGACATACTCTTTGTGCCCCAAGGGGGGACGTTATTCTGTGACTAATAAGTGGTAGTCCACTTTGGTGGTAGTTGCTTTATCAACCACACCGTTATGCCACCTGGTGTCATTAGATACTTCTAGTTAGATTTCAGCTTTGGGTTAAATGATGGCAGTATAGGGATAGAGAACAGGAACATGCTGGAGCAAGATGAAACATTACAGAACCACAGTCTCTTTGGTGAACTTAACTGTTGCCCTCTGAGGGCATAGTTTTTGCCCTACCATCTGGTGTATTCAAGGCATAGAACTTTCTTTTTTTTTTTTTTAAAGATTTTATTTATTTATTTGAGAGAGAGAGAATGAGAGAGAGCAAGCTCATGAGAGGGGGGAGGGTCAGAGGGAGAAGCAGACTCCCTGCCGAGCAGGGAGCCCGATGCGGGACTCGATCCTGGGACTCCAGGATCATGACCTGAGCTGAAGGCAGTCGCCTAACCAACTGAGCCACCCAGGCGCCCCAAAGCATAGAACTTTCTACTCCTGTCCATGAAGTCATCGATTACTAGCCTCTAATCTTAGTGATAGTAAATATGCAACTATTAATTCATTCCATTGTTAATCTTTAGAACTGCTTTTGAGTGACAGCAAATTTGACAGAACTCCTAAATGGGTCATTTAATCATTTCTTTTTGATTTTGAGTTTAGATAACCAGACTCAAAGAATGTCCTGAATATATATTTGGTGCATTTTGTGCTTTTAGGAATTGTCTTTCCTTTTTGTGATACTGTCAACTTTTTGAGCAATCTGGAAAAACCGTGTACTTTGAAAGGAGGTCCACATGTCACCGCTTCTCAGACCTGTCTTCTTGCTCCATTCACTGTTCCATGAGTTTCAAATGCCTGAGTGGTTATAACTGAGTGCTTATTCACACTCAGGGTGTGTGTACCTTGAGATTGGAGACTGTCTTTCTAACTCTGTGTCCTCCCATATTGCACCAACACCCATGCCCTGCACAAAAGCCATCAGTAAATGTTTGTTGAGTCAAAATAAAACTCTCAAAAATTCCTTCAAAAAGTATTGGAAGTTAACTAAACTTAATACCTATTATTAGTTGCCGGGAAAACATAGTGTTCCCGTGTTCATTGTTCTTTTCTACTAGGTTCCATGCAAATGCTGGCATGTTGAATGAGCAGATAGCGTGTATTTAGTCTGTGTAGTGGCATTTCAAACCCCCTTTAAAGTAAACTTGAGTTCCTTTTGATTAGTCCTCTTGGACTAAGAACATACCATTTTTATTTTGTTAAATCACTGTTCATGAAATGTATTAGAGTAGTGGCTTTAAACATTGAGGTAACTGCATAAAAGAAAGCATTGTAGCATTGTTTTTCTTTTTTGTAGGACATGTTCTTCAAATATACGTGGAATAACTTTTTACATACACAAGTGGAAATTTGTATTGCACTGATCCTTGCAAGTCCTTTTGAAAATACAGAAAATAACACAATTACTGATCAAGACTCCACTGGTGACAATTTGTTACTGAAACACGTAAGCTTACTGGGGTCTCTCTGCCGTTCCTGGTTATAGCATTTTCCCACTTCAGTGTGAAATGAATTGGAATTTAAGGGCGGGAGTTAAATCTCAAGAGTCCAGGTATTTAACTCTTGTGTTCGTCACACTGTTAGCCGGTGATTCTATAAATCATATCCTGGGCAAATAAGCATTAGATGAACTTTTAAGAAAAAAGTCTTAAGTGGCCTCCTTACTTGCTAAAAACAATCAAGTTAAAGACTTAGAAATCTTTTGGAGATCAAAAGAACCATAAAAATTTAAAGACTGCAGAAAGCGTTTGAACAGTTGTTTGGCGTGCCAGTTCTAATTTGTGGGCTAAACGCGGGACAGATGGGTGGCAGAAGTGGGCTCTGTGCCATGTTGAGTGAACCTCTTCTGTGGGTCTGTTTCCTTTTGTTAAATATGAGGTGGCACGAAGTCAGTCTTCACACTTCTTCTTGCCCGGAGGTTCTGTGGTGTATGAAATTTCCTAGCTCACGCTGGCTTCCTGCCAAACCTGGGAGACGGGAGAGGCCAGCCACCTGGAGTAACAAGTAGGCGGGAAAGACCGCTGACGCCGCGCGCATCCCGCCAGCATCATGCGCGGCGCTGGTTTTCAGTCGGAGCGCAGTAACGGCAGCGCGTGCGGCGAGTCCGCTCACGTTTCAGAAGTACAAGTATTGCTGCGGGTTCTCAGATAGGGTTTTGCCAGGGCCTTATCTTCTTGATTCCTTTTAAATTTCGGTCAGGCTCTGTATTTCTGAGCTCACGACTAAAAAAACCTGGCTTTGCTTTAGGTCAACTACTCCCCGGAAGCGGTGCTTGAAATGTTGCTTCCCAGTAGCTACACTGCTGAAGGCGTAGATCCGGTCTCGAATCCCTGTAGTGTTGTGACGGCCTTGAGTAAATTTATTATCACATTGCATAGGATATAGCCAGTAATTCACAGCTAGATTTAACTTGCTGGGTGATACGTAGCACTGTTCTATTTGAATAGAGTTCTGTTTCACTTTAAAATATTGACACTTTGACATTTATATGCATGTTAACTAGAATATTCCTTTTTATGTAGCTTTTTCAAAAATGTCAGCTAATAGAACGGATACTGGATGCCTGGGAAATGAATGAGAAGAAACAGTAAGTAAATTGTTTTCCTATAGAAATTCAGTGTGATTTTTAATTTGAAGAAAAGATCTGCCTTGCCTTAGAGAACAATGAAAATAATTACGTGGTAGCAGGCCACTTTATAGTTATAAATGTTTCTCTCGGGACTTCTGGATCATTTATCGTAGCAGATCTTTTTCTAACAATTTATTTTTAGAGTGCCTGTGTTTCTACCTCTCTTGAGGGGAATCCAGGGGCTGGCTGCCTTTGAAACTTCCTGGTCCTGTTTGAATAGCTGTTTTTCTGGCAGGAATGTGGAGACTAAAAAAAGTCAAGTCCTCCCTGATGATGCTTTAACTTAACAGGTTCGTCCTGCTTACCCCATGGACTCACTGTAGAGAGAGTCCCTTCGTGTATGGGAGGAGGATGGGGGGTGGTTAGCCTGGTATTTTTTAGAAAATTTCTGTTAGCTGATTGGCAAGATTATTTGAAGTATTGACACGTGTGGGTAGCTTTGCCACACACATTTTTTTCCTCTCCCGTGCCCTGGGGGCTTTTATACCATCCCGTAGATTCTGAGGCAGGTGGCATAGGGTGTGTTTGGGAAACACTCTCAGGGCACGCTTCTTCTGTTTGTTGTTTAAGTCCGGTTTATTGAGGTATAATGCTCATAAGGTGAAAGTTCATCCTTTTTTGGTGTACACGTCTAGGAACTCTGATGAATGCGTGCAGTTCATGCACGCACGAGAGCTGTGGTCAGGCACGAGAGCATTTCCTCGGCCCGAAAAGTTACCTCGTGTGTCTTCATAATTGAACCTGTGCCAGGAATTTTCTTGCTCTGTGTATCTGTTCAGATCTCTCTTGTGGCCCCTGGAAGAGCTGGGAACTAAAGAAAGGTGTCAGCCTTATTCTGTAAGGCTTGGTTTTTTTAAAAGTGCCTGCTAGCACTGATAGGGCTCTGACTTGACTCTGGGAAATATGCATTTAGTTTGAGTGTAGCAGGGGCTCATCTCGGTAGACCTCAGGTACATTCTTCCAAATGGAGCTCCTTTGGGGGGTTCTGTGTGTGGCCAGATCAGCATCTCTGGTTTTGTGTTTGACCCCACGTTAGCCACTTTGTGCCCTCCTGACCTCCCTTGCTCTCTGCCTCCTCCTCAGTAGTGCTGAGGTGTCCTGTGCACTCTGTTTCCCCCCTGCTCCATCCTCCGGAGGCTTTACTACTAATAGTCCGCCGATTGGGGCGGGGCGGGGGGGGGGGTCCTGAAAGACTTTTTCTAATGTTTCCTTGTCCCAGAAGCCTAAAGAATGTTGAGGGCCTTGGGGCAAAATACTGGCAGGTGGGCATTTGTTTTCACTTGTGGGAGCACGATACGGCATCTGACTGAGAAGTTGCCTGCGAGGAACCCAGGGGTCTTGGGATCTTCTTGTGAAACCAAAAGAGGCTCTTAGCAACTCAGTTGAGATCAGCTCTGTGCCTCTGACCCTTAGCTGTCCCCAGACCTTCTAAGATTATTAGCAGATACTCTGTTTCTCAGGCAAGCCTTTAAGCATAGTACAGCTTTTTTAGCGGCTCTTGAAATTTCGAGTCTCCCTTTAAACAAAAATCTGTTCAGTTTGTTCCCTCCTATCTGCAAGCAAAGTCTTTTGTGTCATAGAATTTAAAGTTCTGACGCTTTATAAATAGGCAGAGAAATCACAGCAATGTGAAAAGTTTATCTAAATAGGTGGATTTAGGGGGCATTTGGGTGGCGCAGTTGGTTGAACATCCAACTCTTGGTTTCAGCTCAGGTTGTGATCTCAGGGTCGTGGGATTGAGCCCTCTGTCAGGCTCCACGGTTGGTGCAGAGTCTGCTTGGGACTCTCTCGTCTCCCTCTGTCCCCGCCCCCCCCAAAATAAATAACTAAATCTTAAGAAAAATAAATAAATAAATGGGTGGACTTGGGGCACTTGAGTGGCTCAGTCAGTTAAGTGTCTGACTCTTGGTTTCAGCTCAGGTTGTGATCTCAGGGTTGTGAAATCAGGTCTCCATGCTAGGTATGGAAACTGTTTGAGATTCTCTCTCTCCCCCTCTGTCCCCAATGAGTGAGTGAGTGATAGATAGGTAGGTGGGTGGATTTAGTAAAGATGGGTCCTGCTTAGGAGGTCCTGCTTAAGTGGGGGAAAGGGGCATTGCTGGCCGAAGACCAGCTGACTACCCATCGCCTTGGCCAAATCCTCAAAATCAGCCACTATTTTAACTTGAGAAATGCCACTGGTAGGCGATTATGTCTGTTAATTGAACTGAGATTATGAAGATTTGTTGTCTTTTAGCAAAATTCTCACCTTATGTTCCTGTAGTCTTTTTAAAATCTGAAAAAATAGTTTCATAAAAGGATACAGAGGAAAGTCACAGCAACATTAGGTATCAGTGAATGTTTGGGCTTTTTTTTAAGGTAATATGTAATTGAAGATTAATGATTGGTTTGTATGTGGAATAAACCTTGCTGGGGCGCCTGGGTGGCTCAGTCCTTAGGCGTCTGCCTTCGGCTCGTCCTGATCCCAGGGTCCTGGGGGAAAAAAAACCTTGCTGAGCATGGCCACCATGGGATCCTTGAGCAGACCATTTCTGCCACTCCCACCCCTGCCTGACCTGATGACTCCGGCACCTCCTTTTCTGTCCATTCTCATCTTTAGGGCCTCAGTTTTTAGAATGATCGCTCCAGCCCACTGTATTTATTAAGCTGCTTCATCATTCCATGCGATCAGGAGTCTGAGTCTTTGTCCTCTCCCCGTCAGGGCCGAGGGAGGCAGACGGCACGGCTACATGGGACACCTGACAAGGATAGCTAACTGTATTGTGCACAGCACTGATAAGGGCCCCAACAGTGCATTAGTACAGCAGCTTATCAAAGGTAAGTGCTTTTTGAAAGTTTAATTATATTTTTGTTGGATTGGAGAAGGGATTTAAGGGTAAAGTGGAAATAATCATAGCGTTTTTAATAGCAGTCTTTGGAGTTTCTTTATACTTTGCAAATTATCTGGAGATTGGAATGAAGTTCTTGAGAATGTGTTTAAACAATGTAGTTCTTTGCTGTATGTCTCACGTCTGCAGTCCTTTTAGTGAGTATTGGCAGGCTTGGCTGAGGTACCCGCTTTCACTCTCGAGGAGCCTGCTCAGTGCACTGCTCCGGTGTGCACGGGGTCCCCACGGGCTGACTCTTGAGTCACTTGAGCTATGATCAGATGCTTGCTTTTTATTTTCTTCTGAAAGCCCCTACATAGCCTGTGGATTGAGTTCCTTTAGCTGGGATATTAAAACATTGATCCGCATGTTTGCCCTCTCTCTCTTACTGAGATGAGGGGTGGTGGACCCTAAAGGACGCTTTCCATACCAGCATTTGAATGGAATCAGCCTGAGGTTCCTGGGAAGAAACCACGGATGCCTCTCACACTGGTGCCCAGGCTGTGAGTCTGCCTCTAAGCCGAGAGCCCTAAGAGCTCTGTGGACTCTAGGGTTTGGACCAGTCCTGTGACTTACTCTGAATGTGAAAATCTTTATCCCCTGGGGTACCGAACTCGTCCAGGCTCAACTTGCTAAAACTGGACATCGTTTCCAGGTCTATTCTCTTTGTCTTTAAAGTATGTCTGTGTGTTGGAGAGGCTGTCACCTCTCGAGCACGCACTGAAAGAGCTGCTCCAGGTAAGGGGGCAGTTGGGGCTTGCCCCGCTGTAATTTTGCTTCTTGAGAGAGGTACAAGCCAGACCATCACAGCTGATGTTCTTACCAAGGAGAAATGGTCACGTGCATGATCATGTTCCTTAGATCAGCCTTTGTTGTTCCGAAGTTGCTCACCAGGTGGTGTGGGGAGGACACACACGCATGCGTGTTGAAACCGCAGTTGTGGGAAGACAGCTCTTGTAAGGCCTCCAGGATTATAGCCAGAGTTCCTTTTTCTCAGAAGAAGTATTTGTGTATCCTTTTTTTTTTTTTTTAACTTCTCTAGAGGGGCTCCTGGGTGGCTCAGTCCGTTAAGCATCTGCCTTCGGCTCAGGTCATGATCTCAGAGTCTTGGGATCAAGCCCCAAGTCGGGCTCCCTGTTCTCTGCTTTTCCCTCTGCCCCTTCCCTCCGCTTACGCACACTTGCTCTCTCTTACTCTGTCAAATTAATAAAATCTTTAAAAATAAATAAATAAAATTTCTGTAGTAGGTAGAATTTCACTATTGCATATGTATCTCCATGTTGGTCTCTGGGCACAGACGTTTAGAAAACAGCCAGACTGGGTTCCATGGAGCATTCACTGGCCACATGCCAGTCACAGTATCTGACGAGTGTGCAGACGCTTTCGTTGGCAGCATTTCCCAGATTTGAATGGTCATGGAAAAAGACGGCTTTTCCTCTCACCTTTATTAAAGACCTGCTAATTCCTCAGAAGTTTGTTGGAAACACATTTTCCAGGTTCAGTTTTTACCAAAAGATTTTTAAAAGCTTGTTAAATTCACAGAGCTGCTTAACACCCTTGTCATCAAGCATGGGCCATTTTGGGGGTGGTTCTGGTTCCTGAAATTCCTGGGGCTTAGGCTGCAAGGCTTTATAAACTCTGTTTCTTCAAGAGTCAGGTGCTCAGATGATGGGACGTGTTTGCCTTGGATGGACTGAGTGGGTGGCACTCTCTTGTATATCCTGTTTTTTTTGTTTTGTTTTTTTTTTAATGTGTCTGTGTGGAGGTCACTAGAGTGACAATACAATGCCTTTTTCTCTTTCTCCCTCTGCAGACCTTCCAGATGCAGTCAGGGAGCGGTGGGAGGCGTTCTGCACAAGCTCCTTGGGAGAAACTAACAAGAGGAACACGGTAGATCTAGTAGGTTTTACCAGGTCACATTTCTGTGACCCCAGTGCTCTCAGCCTTTGCCTGCTTATTCAGAGATGCAAGATCTTTCGTTTGTCTCGGTGATTTGGGGCCAAGAATAAGTTTATGTTTCTTTACCAGGAAGAGAGGTCAGTGTTCACCATATTCTTGATAACTTGTCTAGTCAGCTCCTAATTCCTGCCTGGGATGACCAGAGGGTACAGAGAGGCCACTGATCTCTACACTCCCCTGCCCCCCCCCCCCCCCCTTTCCTCAGTGCCCTGTTCCCCAAGCACCTCTACTCTGTTGGGTTTGTTGCCTTATGCCTCAGATAAGCCTGGGTGGTTAGAAACCTCAGGATTCCTGTGGGTGTTTTTTAACGTTACTCAGTTACGTTTACCCTCATTTTAGATTGTTCCCAGGGTGGGGGTGAGGGGTGGGATTTTGTAGGTGACTTTGAAACCCCATCTTTAACAGATTAGTACTTTTAGCCAGGGAATAATGGCATTGATAATATTTTTTAAAATTATATTGGACTTTGGAATGTATTCTTTGTTTTTTTAAGGCATTAAGATTTAAGGTAAGTATTGCTTTTGCTTTTGCTTTTAAAGATAGGGAAAGCATTTCCTTTCGTAAGCACATGCCAGCTGATAATTGAGGTGGTGACCTTAACTCTGCATGGAAGTAGATGTGTCAGGCATTTAATTCTGTGAAATGCAGCAGCTGCAGTCTGAATTTCTAATACACACTAATGCCTTGCTTGTTAGGCAGTCAGGTATTTGGCAGCCTTATCAGTTCAGAGCAGAGTTTAGAAACAGAAAGACTCTGGCGGCTACAGAGCGGTCACTAGGTCTTCCTGTGTCACACCCCCAAAGGGCCGTTGCCTACTACTTGGTAGATTGTCTAACACATTGGGTTATCTTTTTCCAGACTCTTCACAGATTGGTTGGGTAATGGCTTGTTAAGGATGGGTGTAATGATAGAATCAGTAGGAGTTGAAAGAATGATGAAGTTAAGAGATGACTATAAGGAGAGCTGTGTGAGGCCATTTAATTAAAATATGTCTGATGGCCCTCGGTGTCTTAGTGCATCATAGCCCAGCAGAGAAACTGGCATCCACTTTGACAGCCCTGAGTCATTAAGGAAGAGTTAAGTAATTTTTGATGAACATACTATCCACAGTGGATTGCTTTTTTCCCCAATCAAATTGATTAAAAATCTGGATAATCAGGGTTTTATTGTAGGGTGAAATTGTTCTCTTATAGTGTTAAATGGAACCGTTTAATTTAGAAGCCCCATACTGATTCTTTGTTAAGGATGCAGGCAATGTGGTCTCCTTTAAGGGATTTTTGTCTTACTTCTTATTTATAGGAATATTACACTTGATCTTAGCCAGAAGGCCGAGAATTCTGATTTTGTTTGGGAAACTCCTTTAAAACTTGTCCTTCAAAGGATTGACTTCAGAGGTAGACTTCAGAAATGTCCAGTTAAACTTGTTGATATCAGGAGTTTTCAAAAATTTACCTTTGGTAATTCAAATTCATTTCCCTTGTGAGCAGTTCTGTGTAAAGAAAGACCTCATTGCAATTCAGGTAACACTCAGCTAGTTTGCATGATGCTATCAGTAATCTGGTCTGTGACTGTGTAAATGTTATGTATGTCTACATAATGGAACGTGAACATGCGGTGCGCAGTTAACATGCAGCAGACACATCTAACATCTAGACTTTTATACCTATGTGGAAGGGAAAATTATCCTGGGCCCACCTATCACTAGTGGCAGCTTAGTTCTCTTTTGCTAGTAGTAGTCAGACTTCTAGAGCTCTGGTGATACTGCTCATATCCCATGTTGAGTTAGCCCCACTCTGTAATTTTATTGTCCATTGGGACTTTCAGGTTGATGTCTCATGACCTGTTCAGTTCCTTGATCCCACGTGCCCAGTACTTAAATACCATCTCCCTTTAGTTTTAAGGCCTTCCAGGAGGGAATTTTGCTTTGTTTCGTATTTTTAGGGATACACACGTTCCAGGTTTTTGAGGATGCTTAAGCATCCTAAGCCACAACGGAGACGTTCACTGCAGCCTTCAGGCTCTCCCCTTTTGTGCCCAGATTGTTTCAGATTATATCCTAGTGGGGATTAGAGACTGTGTTCCAGTGAGTATTATAAACCCAGCTTGATAAATGCAGTGGGTCTTGCCCTTGCAAAAATGTGCTACAGAATGGGAGCTTCACACTTCATGGAGCATGAAGTCTAAGTAAAAGCCATTCCTAAAATTGGCAGTTGAGTAATAGATTGCTTAGTCCCCGTCCCCTCCCCAAATAGATTAGATTAGATCCCCCCGTCTTGATGCCTTGACTTATTAGTTGGTTTTATGATGGCTCTGATACCTCTCTGAGAGTCCTTTCCAGTATATTTATAGGACTTGAGTCACCTGTAGTTCAGCACCAGATGTTTGGGTTATACCTTGTTACATGGCCCTGGCCTATTCTTACGTTCTAGCCACAACAAGGATTCGTTCATTAATGCACCAGACACTTACTGTGCTACCGGCTGTGGGCCTGAGGTCTGCTCACTGATGCAGGAAAACCTGTGTCAGTCCCAAGCTCTTACCACTTCTGGGGCAGCATTTGAGTTACCCTCTCTCTGAGGTCTTTGAAGTCCCTCAATCTGTTGACCTAATCACACCCAAGTATATACACAGTAGACTCATAGATTGTTATGTTTTTATGTTGGGAGTCTTATTATGAATGAAATTTGGTGTATTACTTACATCCAGAGACCTCTTTGCGGGTCTGTTGGTAAAAATGGGTAAACATTTAGACCTAGTATATCTAGGTAACATAGATGTATTGGTCCTGACTATGGAAGGCTGAGTTTGCTTCGTTCTCTGCCTTCCTTTCCATGGGGGAGAATGTTTTCTTCTGAAGTATTGGTGCTTCTTTCTCATCACTGATGAGCTTGTCCAGGGCGGCTGTGGAGAATGATACACATGTGCAGTTGTGAATTGCCTACAGATCCAGCAGGTTGGAGTAGAACCTCCCAGAGTTTGTGTTTCTAGCCAGCGTTGGTCATGTAGATGCCAGGGGCCCACAGCAGGACCCTGCTGTAGCCAGGAGGAAGAGTCTGTGACTTCCACATTTCACTTAGATTAACGTTCCAATCATGCTTATGATCTTTGTAGTAAGCCAGTCAGTCAAGATGAAAACACTCACTTGCTTGTCCTGTAACAACAGTTAATAAAACTGAAATTTTATTATGAAAGAAGCTCACTGTCTCGAAAGCTTTTAGTCACTGAAGCATCAAGAGTATACTTAGAACACATGTGGCTTGGTCAGAGCGTTCTTATGTGCTTGTTACTTGTTTGACAGTTAAGACTGTGTTCTTATTCGGTGGTGTGTTGGGATTCACTAATGCCGTAAGTATTTCAGTGACTACTGTGTGCCAGGCGCTGAAGCCATTGTAGTAAACTTGGTTGGTAAAAATCCCTGCCTCGGTGGAAACGGATGAACTCCAGGGAAGGGAGCCGGGGTTTGTTTTGGGTGGAAGTGCAATTTAGGATTAGGCAGTCTAGGAAAACCTCCTTGAGAAGGTCACATTTGTGTAGAGGCTTGAGCGAAGTGAATGGAGAAGAGCTAGTGCAGAAGCTGGTGTGTTGTCCAGAGGGAAAGAATGGGATGTGAGGTCCGAGGGGCTCTGCAGACCAGATCTCATACTGCTTTTACTCCACACAGGCCCCTTGGTTTGTAACCTTAGTGAGATGAAAAGCCATTAGGTATGGAATTGAGAAGGGACATAATCTGATGGACATTTTATTTATTTATTTATTTATTTTTAAAGATTTATTTTTATTTATTTGACAGAGACAGAGATAGCGAGAGAGGGAACACAAGCCGGGGGAGTGGGGGAGGGAGAAGCAGGCTTCCCGCCGAGCAGGGAGCCCGATGTGGGGCTCGATCCCAGGACCCTGGGATCATGACCTGAGCTGAAGGCAGACGCTTAACCGACTGAGCCACCCAGGTGCCCCGTGATGGACATTTTAAAAGATCGTTATGGCTGCTGGATTGGGAATAGACTGTAGTGGGGCAAGAGATCACACCAGGGAGACCGGTTGGCTGCCAGACAAGAGATGGTGGTGGCTTGCACTTGAGAGAGGTGGTAAGGGTGATGCAAAGTGATGAGCTTTTAGGTGATGTTTTGACAGTGGAGTGAATGGGGGTGGGCGGGGACAGAAGAAACCAGAAGGTCAATTTTAGCTGAGGAAGAAGGAGAAAACAAGGGGCATCTGCTGAGATGAAGATGCCTCAGAAGGGGTGTGTTTCTGCCGGGGACTCTGGTGGCTGCATCTGTGTGATGGACTAAGTGGGGTTCCAGTTAGCAAGTCCCCCTCCCCGCTGGGGGTTTGGTGGATTCAGTCATCTTTGTAGCCTGTTTTATTAGTAACGGTTTCAGACCAGGTATGGTGTGGGTAGAATCAGAATCACCACATCTTTCAGTACATAAATGCAGAAGTATGCATGTATTGTGTTACTAATAACTTCCTAAAACTTTCTTTTTGGAGAAAAAAGTATTCTTTTCAAAGATTTTATTTATTTGACAGAGAGAGAGAGAGAGAAGGAACACGAGCAGGGGGAGTGAGAGAGGGAGAAGCAGGCTTCCCGCTGAGCAGGGAGTGCGATGCGGGGCTCGATCCCAGGACCCTGGGATCATGACCTGAGCCAAAGGCAGATGCTTAACGACTGAGCCACCTGGGCGCCCCGAAAAAATTATTTTAAATACCTCTCAGAATTGTTTTGAGGATACAAGTTATGGAGAATATGTGAAAAGAGGTCAGACTGTCTGGCACATAGTAGTTGCTCACCAAAAACTAGTTTCTTACTCACCTTTCATTAATGAACTGATTCATTTTGTAGCAAAGAGTAAAACTATCAATGAGGAAACATGCATCCTGTTTGAACTTGGACAACAAGACGTGCTGGGAGTAGCCAAGTCTTTGTTGTTGTTGATGCTGCTGTTGTTGGTGTTCTCTCTTGTTTAGTTGACCTAGCTTGCTCTTTGAGTTGTCTTGTAATTCTGCACCCTGTCATGGGGTTGCACTCCTAAAACATATACTGGTTAATACAATTCCTGCGCTAACTTGCCCCCCGAGTAGCCGGAGTTCCTCTAAATGTACCGTAGTAGAATGCTTGACCTGCGCTTGGTTGCAGTCCTCCTGCCAGGTGCCAGCTGCCATGACCGAGCAGTTTTCTACCCCCTCCCTTCCACGCTCTGGCCAGGCTTTCCTGGAACGCCCCGCCCCCCGCCCCGCTGCACAGCTTTCCACACTCACTTGCTAAAGCTACGATTGACCCAAGCAGGCTCCCTTCATTGATCTCAAATCCTGCCTTTGACTTTATCAGGCCAGTTTCAGAATCAGAGTGTGAATGCTCTGTCTCTACTTCAGGGAGGATGAAGAAGGAATTAATTAGAAACACTGGGTTAGTCACTTGGTATAGTATCTTTACCAAAGATGGTCAAAGGAAAAAGAGGGTGATTTTATTCAGGGAGTGATGTATTCAGAATTTCGTCAGCCATACCACATGCAGACCTATTTGGATTCTACTCTGGGTTTCTTGAACCAGATGTTGGGACATCACAAAGCAAACCAGGCCAATATCTGGACCTCCAGGCTATTAGGCACAGCTTCAAGGGTTGGCACGTCCCGGCTGCTCATGTCTTCCCCCGATAACTGTGCTCTCTGCCGGTTACACTTTCTGTAAAAAGTAAAGGGTGAAGGACTCGGGAAATGCAGTGTAAGTTACCCTCAGAAGTACAGTTGCTTGTGTTAGAATTTTATAGACTGTTCCTATCTGTCATTTGGTATATAGCACTGGCTGTTACTTGTCCTCTGCCGAGTCATTTGTATGTCTTCGTTTCTAATTATTAATACATTTCCCCAATACTGTGTGTCACTTATGAACTAATAAAAAAGACCATGAATTGGTGAGCAGTTCATGTTTGTGTTCTTGTTTAAGTACTGTGAGTTGGTTGTCGGTCTTGAGGGCAGGGGCTACGTTTTAAGGGGCAGAAGATTTGGGGTCTTCTTAGGAGCAGGGTAGTACTGGCTCGGAGTCACATTTAGTGCTTACGGACAGTGTTTTTCCTAGAGTGGACAGGCATTGCAAGAAGTTAAAGTGAAATGCTGTATTTAAACCTGCCCTTCCCGGTGGCTCATTAGTAACCCCTGAGGATTGCAGTTTTACCCTTCAAGCTGGGCATTTACAAATTATATTTTATCTGAGCCATTCCTTCTACCTTCCCTTCATAAACATTAATAATTGGAGATCATTGTTAAAATGACTTAAATGGAGTAACTAACATCTTACCTGTTTTCTGGTGGTATCAGTAACGAGACAAATAAAAATACAGACGGGCAACAAAGGGACAGGTAACCTGACCTCTGATTGAGTGAAGTGGGCGTTTGAATTATTTGGGTGGATTTTACAACTTAACTGTTAACTTACTTTTGTTCTTGCTGTTGTTACACATTGAGAGTAAAACTAAATGTGATTTTTCCATTTAAATGCTGATAAAAATGTCCAAAACTTTTCTGTTAAATAGTTTTTTACATTTTTATGCATATAGGTTACAACCTGCCATATTCATTCATCCAGTGATGATGAAATTGACTTTAAAGAAACGGGTTTCTCACAGGATTCTTCTTTGCAGCAAGTGAGTCATGCCTAAAGCTTTGCTTTTTGTTTTTATTTTAAATGCTTCGTCTCGTTGCCATCTCTGGGTTCACTTCAGAGGCAGGTTACACACAGGATGTGATTTGGGGCTCCTTACTAGTTAGGCAGAGCGTTCACAATAGGAACTGTTGGGTATATGAGAGGAGCATTTGTACTGATTGTATTTCCAGGAAATGTTTCGTACCTGATAACAACAATGCTGGGTCGGGTAAACTTCCAGATTTGAAAGAACGGAATGGTTTTGCAAGTGTCTCAGACATGCTCGTTATGCAGACCTGTGCAGTAGTTGTTTCCGCTTAAAGATTCCTATAGTTGAGACCTGTGGGTAAGAATAATGGGAATAACACTTTTAATGTCAGTAAAAGTAACTTTCAAAAAAATCTCTGAACTAGATGGCTTACATGTTCCTAATATCTTTAAGGTCTTTTATAGTGACTCCTAAATGAAGTTTCACTTGAAGTAATTCATTGCCACCCTACCCTCCTACCCCACATTCATCTCCATTTATTAGCTGCTTATACTTTTTGTGGGGGAGAAAACGATACAAAAATACATGCACTGATTTATCCATCACTCACTCATTGGTGGTTCTTGGGGAGGCGACCGATGATTTCGCAATCTTGACTGGGTGTTGGATTTGGGCTTCTCGTTCAGTTTACCAGCTCTTCATGTGGAGAAATCATCCTCAGTTGGGACCAGATCTTGGCATGTCAGCTTCTCTGGTGCGGCGGTATGGCTGATGTCCCCTTCCCACCCGGCACTGACTGTTGGCTTGGCTTCTTTTTTCTCAGTCTTTAAGGCTCATCTCTTACCAGGGCCAGGGTGAAGCTTCTGATGACTCTGCTGACCCTGTCTTTTTGGCATCTGGTAAAGGTTGAGCTAAGCAGCTGCTTGGTTTTGATACTAAGTCAGTTTAACATTCATGTTCTCAGGACGGGTCTGCAGTGGTTCTTTCACTTCACTGGCTTCTCCATTGGTTCTTGACGCCGCTGCCCTTCGGGAGCTCAGCTCCCGGGATGAGGGGCGGGGAGCAACGAGCCCAGAGAGGGAGATGTGGAGCAGCATGGCCTTCTTCCTTGCTGCCGTCCTCTTGCCTCGGCTTGCTCTTGGGCAGCACTGGCCGCCCGGGTTGCCCGCCTGGCTCATTGTGGTCCTCGGGCCTACAGGCACTTCTTTCTTGGCCCAGGAAGCACTTCGACCCTAGCCTTTCTGCCCCACTGAAGCACCTGGAGAGTATTGAAATAGTCTGCTGGGCCTGGCATGAACGCCAGCGCTGCACACTGCTCCACCCTGGAGGTGAAGCTCGGGGCTATAAAATGTAAGTTATCAAGGTGATTCTGAACCTGTTGAAATTGCTTTAAGAAAAGAATGCCCTAACACCTGTTTGTAAATAAGCCAATAACTTTGGAACTTTGGGTGGCTGATTTAGTCTAGGAGTGGGAATGTTTAGTTACCTGGAAGGTGGGGTTCCCTTCTCGTGCAGTCTGATTCCATGGCTGTTGTGGGGAGACATTTTTCTGGCGTTTTTTGGGGGTTGACCGACTGCCGACGTGCACGTGTGGCTGTCCCCATCACAGAAGTGTCACACTGGCAGAGCCCTCAGCAGCCTGCTGTCCTGTGGCGGTCATCCGCTTTGTGGAGCCCTCCGAAGTAGGAGAACTCAGTCCTTGCTGCTGGACAGGCCTCTAGTAAAGCTATAAATCAGTCATGGATCATTTTGCAAATAAGAAATACGTTTCCAAACGTGTTCCACTTTTTTTTTTTAATTTGAAAAGACAAGTTTAAGAATTTTATGGTGGTCTCCATTATAATTAGAATATTAGTTTATATATATATCCATTACAGTTTCTCATTCACATTTGAAGTTAGGTCTCATATTGGTAAAGTCCTGAGTGTAGAGACTTAGGACAGGTCATTTAACAAGGTTGCCTGATCATGTCACCATGTTTGACATGGGGCCGTGGGCCGTATTTGGCTCAGGGAATGCCTCACAGCTTTTGTGCCCCTTGACCCGTTTGGTTTTGTCTTCTGTCCCTTCTGGTTTCCTCACCTCTAGTGTTTGACTCTTTCCTTCTGATTCTGTCTGAAAGAGGTGTGGAGGGTGAGGAGGTCTTCCTCTTGCCGGATCTGGAGAATTAGGGCTGACTGCTGCAGACGGGCTCCAGAGGCCTGATTGGCTGCCTCCCACTCCCCCATCCAAGCAGGCTTGTTCACAGGCAGTCACATGAGATGCGGCACCTCCAAAGAGATTTGCTTATAAAGCGGTAGGCTCTCACTTGTCAGTGACTTGAACAGTCCCTGGCTTTGGCCAGGCTGATGGTTCTAGGAAGTGTGGGTTTGGGGGTTTTTTCTTAATAATGAAATTTTTAATATTACACAGCCATATGGTGCTTTCCAGACTTGGATTTCTCCATGTCTAGAGTACTTTTTCTATAGCTTTAAATATAATACAGTAACGGTCTTCACGGATGTGGCTTTTGGAAGCTCTGATAGCTTTATTAGTAAAAATTGTATTTGAAACCTGAAGTTCTTTGCTAGCTTGTATCTTCCTAGAAGCTGTAGTAGACTTAGAACAAATGAGGACTACAGTTTGTTGTTTTTCTTTTTCCTCTGAGTTACTGCATGGAAGTTACTTGGGTCTGTCAGTGGCTTTATCTCCCTAGGTAGATGAATGAATAGAGAGAGAGACAGACAATGTAAGTATGTGTATTCACATGTATACATTTATAATGTATTTATTTATTATTTATTTATTTATTTTTAAATGATTTTTTTTTTTTTAAGATTTTATTTATTTATTTGACAGAGACAGAGACAGCGAGAGCAGGAACACAAGCAGGGGGAGTGGGAGAGGGAGAAGCAGGCCTCCCGCCGAGCAGGGAGCCCGATGTGGGACTCAATCCCAGGACCCTGGGATCATGACCTGAGCCGAAGGCAGTCGCTTAACCAACTAAGCCACCCAGGCACCCTATAATGTATTTAGTGTTTGCATGCTCTTCATGAAGCATTTAAAGAAACACTTTTGGGAACATTTCTTTCCTTTTGTACCCAAAAAGATTCATAATACAAATACCAGTGTCACAAAAAAAGTAAAAGGGAAAAAAAGGATCAAACGAAACAACTGGGGAGGGACATTTTCCCTTGTGTGACCAAGTTTCTAATCTGTAAATAAACTGAGAGCCTGGCTTATGCCGCTTGCTCAGAAGAATGATTTCATGATTCTTAACCATGAAGGTGGTTTTACCATTTTACCTTATAAAAGATAAAGATGCAATTCAGAGGAATTGGCTTCTTTCTTGTTGGTTTTTATGAATATGAGTACTGCATACCATATTTTTCATTCATATATCCAAGACTCAGCCCTGCCTGGCAGAACTTGTCCCTGCCTTTCTCCGTCCACCAGTTCTCCCCTGGCTCGGCCTTGGCGTGCCTTACCAAGTGCGCTCCTGTGAGGCTGGCCCCCCGGCCCCCATGTTCAGACAGTATCCCCTCTGTGGGCAGGAAAGGGGATGGCATGGAAGTGTGCGAGTGAGCAGAGGGGCGGTGGGGCTCTCGAGTTAGAAAAAAGTGAGGTTTTAGGTTCTGAGTAAACTAGATACCACTTTTTTCAGACCTAAGGAAGAGATGCCTTCCAAAGCCAAATATAAGGTTTATTTTTTAATCATCTTCAATTTGGATTATCCATGCCATAATTCCCTGCCACCAGAATGAGTAAACAGGAATTAATGGTAGAGGCATTTTTGCAGCAGATGTCTGCAGGGTGGGATCTGTGGGCTGTGCTCAAAAGGAGAACCAAGGAGGATTCGGTTTCACTCCGTTGTAGCTGCCTCCATCCCAGCAAGTGGCCTCAGGTTGATGTCTTTAGTTCAGCCACCAGCTACTGCTCATGCCCCTGGTATGGGGCTCACCTGGAGGAAAAAGCTTTCTCATCTGTCCAGAGCTCTGTCCACAAGACAGCATGCATATTGTTATTTATTTGCCTCCGTATTTATTGTTTGGGGTAGAATGAGGAGTGGCACTTGCTTATCTTCATTGTCCTTCACTCCTGACTGATAATGTACAGCACATTCGCGCATCTCTCTTGCTCCACTGGGCCTGCTTGTTTTAAATCAGAAGATCAACATTTTTGTGAAGTCCATTTTAACATTCCCCCATTTCTCACCTAAGAAAACCCAAATGAGCCTGATGCTTTCTAGAAATGGCGTAGGAGACAGAACAGGTTCCTCTATGGATCTTACAGTTGTAGGCTTCTCAGAGTGATGTCAGATCAGTGTTAACACTTTGTCCTCTCTCTCTAAGGTAGGTAGGGTAGAAATTACTTTCATACTCTTCCCAGCCTCTGAGACAGAAGTCTTTTTTTTAAGAAAATGAAGTGTTTCTGAACTTTGTGTTGTAGGATTATGATTGTGATTCTTAGTTGTTTGACCTCTGGTGCGATGTTACTGTAGTGGATTGGGGGTGGGACATACAGAGGGAGGTCGGGTGGTCACCACTTACTGGATCTTAGGTTAAGGTTGGTTGTGTCCAGAGGTGATTGATACATCTTATAATTTCAGACTGTCATGTGTCACTTGATCACCTCTTCCAACAAGACTTAACCCAGACCTCTCTCTAAAGATAATTCTCAATAGAGGACAGAGTGGTCACTTAACATTGCTTACAGTGACATGTGCATTAGAATGACTTGTGGGCCAAATTCCAAACATTTCCCTTTTTGGGTAAATTGTGTCTGAAATTATTTGATTTTTTTTTTTTTTTCTTAGAAAAACACACCAACTTTTTAAGCCCTAAGGCTGTAATAAATAAGATGGTTTCTGGAACACAAATGGGCAAATAGTATGTAGAATGTCATTAGAATCATTATATCACTGTCACTGGTCCTGGGGTTGCCAGGCCTTTTCTGATTATCAGATGCAACAAATGACGTCCAATTTTATTGACCAGTTTGGCTTCAACGATGAGAAGTTTGCAGATCAAGATGACATTGGCAAGTGAGTATATTTTCATGTTTCCCTCTCTCATGCACTCCTGCTTCTCGTGAGATATGTGATTCTCCTGGGCTCTGGGCACTCTTCCACATTCGTGTGTTAAGAGGAGCCTGTCCTCCCAGGTGTCCCTATAGCTCTGGCCTGTCGGGCACTGAAGCAGCCAGAGGACAGGAAGGGATGAGAGCATCACTCCCGCACAGAGGGGCTGCCGCTGGGCGTGGCCTCTCACAGAAGCTTGTTCATACTTAGACTGAGCTTCTCCCAGGAACTGGAATCGCTGCTCTGCCCCTTTCCATTGTCGTGCTGGTTAGCGTGACGCAGAGTAGCGAGTCCGTGCTGTAGTTGGTGGTTCCCTCCCATCAGCAGCTGGGATCCTGTTGTGGCAGGAGCAGCTCCCCATGTGGCTTCTCTGGTTGACCCACCGTAAGGGAGGGTTGGGTGTTGGGAAGGCAGTCAGGCCACTCGTTCTGCAGGCGGGGGAAGAGGAGCGGCGAGATGGGGATGATTGGTACTGTACCAAATTAATGAATGAAAAACGTGTGGGTGGTCCACAGCAATGAAAACAAATGGCCTAGCATCTGGCCTCAGGAAAGGAGAGGTATTTATGCATAAAGTATTTACGAGGGGGTATTCTAGCTCACTGAGGACAGACTTGAATATCAGATGGCTTCTCTCACGGGGCAGTGCCCGATGGTGCTCGTCAGCACCCGGTGCGTGTGTGGCTCCTTGCTCACAGTTGAGCGCCAGCCGGCGGTGCTGTCTCCTGTCACCAGGGGCAGTTTCTAGCACGTGAGAAGCCCTGATTGTACTGTGCGACTTGCTGTGTGAGCGCAGTGGATGGAGGCTTCACTGTAAGCAGAGTAAGGGTTAAAGGCTGTTGGCTGCCCTAAGAATCAGCTCGTTTAGATCCAAAAAGAACAAGGACTGTCCGCGTGGTGTTTATGTCTGTGCGCCAGAGGCACTCACACCAGAGCCTGCAGGCTCCCCTATCTCCACGCTCAGTAAATGTTACTAGTTAGGAATCTGTCTCTTTAAAATTTATATTGGGTGCTTGGAATAATGATTGATTAGAACAGATCTTGTAAAAATTATACTTACAAAGTTAGCGTTCATGGGCTAGGAGTTTTTACCCCTCCTTTCTTCCTGATTATGCCATATTACAGGATTTGGGGGAAGTCTATTCTGTGTATAAATTTGGCCATCCCTGGAGAAAGTTCAGTGTCTTGACAGCTCTTGGGTACTTTTTCATGTTTTTGACTTATTTCTTCTTTGCTAATAGCCTATTTCTTGGCCAAGTAAGTATGGCCCAGGGAACCATGGTTGTTACCGTGGATGTTAAAAATCTTTTGTAGGAAGGCTTCAGGGGCGTGTTTATTCTGTCTTAAAGGCCTCCCTGCCTGCCTTTCCACCCTGTATGAGTTCCTTAATACCAAGGAAAGAAGCATCATTTAATGCAAGCAGGTTTTTGCTTTGCTTGTGGAGATTTTAAATGATAGTGTGAATATTTTAAATTTGAAATGTTTTGTGAATAGTTTCTGTTAGTCTATAGGTAATTAACTGTTCCTATACTTATATTTTGTTTACAGTGTTTCTTTTGATCGGGTATCAGACATCAACTTTACTCTGAATACAAATGAAAGTGTAAGTATTAATGCTTCGTCTCATGAGCAACAAGGTATATGAGGGGTGGACCAGGGGGAGCTGGGATCCGTCAGAGTACGCATACAGGTGCCGCATGCGCCGGGACCCTCTCCGAGAGCTCCAGGAAACTTCATCTTAGGCTGGTATTACTTCACCAACTCACATGACCTTCATGCTCCCTGTGGGTGTGAGTTTGCAACCATGGTTTAAGATATGGCAGGGCTGAGAAAACCCGGGTCACTTGTGATTGCAGTGTAGACATGTAGCTTCAAATACTGCAGTTTGGGTCCAGCCAGCCGCCTTTTACTTCAGCTGTATGTCACCAGGAGAGAAACTTGGGCTAGATCAGGGCCAGCTTGTCATCCCCAGGCAGGGCTCAGACACCAGGTCAGCCCCGGTAGCAGGTGATGTGGGATTAGTGTTATTTGAGTGGGCAAGTCTTGATTTTTATGTTAATTAACATGAGAGACCACTGGTTTATTTGCTGATGTGATAAGGTGGAAACTCCTGATTGCACTGTTGACACTCATCACTGTGGAGCCGGACTGGTAAAAGCAGAGGAGATGTAGGTTGCTTTCCTATTAGGGCAGATGTGGGACTGCATCTCAGGTGGTGGGGCAGGGAAGCTCTCGGAAGTAACCCAGTGCTTTACCAGATGAGAGCGAGTCCGTGATGACAGTGTAGACTCCTGTATGGGCCTTTTGAATCCAGTCTTTTGGGGGAGCTTCTTTGAAGTTTTGAATCCATTCTTTTTGGGGGAACTCTGTTACATAAAAGCTGACATTAGATGCTTTTACATCTTATTTTGGTGTATATTAGGCACTGTCTTTAAAAGGAAATGAAGGGGGCATCTGGGTGGCTCAGTCAGTTAAGGATCTGACTTGATTTCAGCTCAGGTCATGATCTTAGGGTTGTGATATCAAGCCCTGCATTGGGCTCCACGCTCTGTGGCGAGTCTGCTTGAGATTCTCTCCCTCTCCCTCTGCCCTTCCCCCCACTTGTGTATGCGCACTCGCTCTCTAAAATAAATCTTCAAAAAAGAAAAAGGAAATGAAAAACACAATTTATATCGGTAACTTTTGGGGGAAATAATTTGATTTTTAAGTTTGTTTTGTTCTTTTTCTCTCACTTGTTTTTATTTAGGGAAATATTGCCTTGTTTGAAGCATGTTGTAAGGAGAGAATACAGCAGTTTGATGATGGTGGCTCTGATGAGGAAGACATCTGGGAGGAAAAGCACATTGCCTTTACACCAGAATCCCAAAGACGATCCAGGTGAGAGAGTGTGTTACAGTAGCAGTAATACCCAGTGCATAAAGTAAATGATGGTTAGGAGACATATACTGTATCCTGTGCAGATGTATATATGTGACCTAGAGACCAGTGCTTCTGTCATGATCAGAAATACCCTTGTTTTGGGGCACCTGGGTAGCGCAGTCAGTTGAGCGCTCAGGTCTTGATCCCGTGGTTGTGAGTTTGAGTCCCACATTGGGCTCTGCACTGGGTGTGGAGCCTACGTAAAGAGAGAGAAAGAAATGCCCTTGTTAGCTGATGTGAGGTGGTACCGTACTCCTGTCTGCAGTGTGACAGGATGTGGATGAGTGAAGGTGATGAACTTGAAAATGCTGGAAGTGTTTAGATAGTTCATAAAGCGGCACGACACAGCCTCTTCTGAATGGGAGGTGTTGCTGAGCAATGTAGTATAAAGTGCTCTGAGTAGATGTTCCCTTACCAGGAACAAATGGCAGCAGCTGAGTTATGTATTGTTTCCTAGGAAAAACTAAAAGTTTCCCCAAGAAAGAGAAAAGTTTTTGTTTTTTTTTTTTAAAGATTATGTTTATTTATTTGACAGAGACACAGCGAGAGAGGGAATACAAGCAGGGGGAGCGGGAGTGGGAGAGGGAGGAGAAGCAGGCTTCCTGCCAAGCAGGGAGCCCGATGCAGGGCTCGATCCCAGGACCCCGGGATCATGACCCAAGCCAAAGGCAGAGGCCTAACGATTGAGCCACCCAGACGCCCAGAGAAAAGTTGTTTCTAAAAGTTAATCTAACTTGGGGAGACAGAGTCCTGTCTCCTTTGGGATCAGTCCAGTTGGTTTTTTAATTTTTTTCCCTCTCTAATTTATTGAAGTTACTGTAGCCCAAGAACCTATATACATTTTTGCTTCAGTACACAGGGAGTTCTTGTTATCTGAGTATCCATTACTAGAACCTTCGTAGTTGAGAGAATAGCAGCTGAACCTTCATTTTTATTTTATTTATTTTTAATAAGTAATGTTTCCACATGGCATACAATTCAGAGAAAACAGAATATACAGTGGAAGTCAAACTCCCTCCCGGCCCCTGTCCCCTGGCCATTTATTCCTCTTGGAGAACAGAGCATGCCGACATCACCTGCCTGTTCTCTGCGTGCCCAGCGGTTATGTCGTGTCTCTTAGGAAGGCTTCTTGCTTTAGGTTACAGAAGACCCAGCTGTGGCTCAAACCAGGGAAAGTGTACTTGTCTCATGATCCACAGCTGTTGAAGGTCATTAAACCTAGCTTTTTTTATGCCCACTTTTCCATCTTCTTTTTTTTTTTTTAAAGATTTTATTTATTTTTTAGAGAGCGAGCGAGAGAGAAACAGCATGAGAGGGGAGAGGGTCAGAGGGAGAAGCAGGCTCCCCGCTGAGCCGGGAGCCCGATGTGGGACTCGATCCCAGGACCCCGGGATCATGACCCGAGCCGAAGGTAGACGCTTAACCATCTGAGCCACCCAGGCGCCCCCCATCTTCTGCACATTGTAATCACAAGGTAGCTGCAGCTCCAGGAGCAGGAAGCAAGAGACAGATACCTTCGTGACGATTTTTTTAAATTTAATTTAATTTTTTTTTTTAAGATAAAGCCCCAGTCAGACTTGTTTGTCACCATTTGCTATGAAATTTTGGTCCTCATGTTGAGTGTATTCACTAAATGGCCATTGCCTACTGCCATCTATGCTCTGGGGGCAGACTGTCCTCACACGTTGTTACAGCATTGCGGTACTGTTTGTAGAGAGTGTAGGGAAGTATGGTGGTGAAGACAGTATCTGAAGGACGTGACAGTTGATCCCCAGAAGGAACACAGGATGATGAGAAAAGGCAACTTTTTATTATTTTTAACAGCTCTGTTGAGGGATAATTGACATATAATAAATTATATAAGTTATACAGTGTGATAAGTTTGGACATATGAATATATCCATGAATACATCCATGAAACCATCATCTCAATCAAGATCATGAACTTACCCATCACCTGCAAAAGTTTCCTCCTGTCCTTTTATATTGCCTTCTCCCATCTGCTTTTTGTTCCTTTAGAATGATTAGTGTTTTCTGAAGTATTATATAAATCAAATTACATATTACCTACTTAATGTTGCTTCTTCCACTTAACATTATTTTTGAGAGTCATTCATGTTGGGTGATGTATCAGTAGTTCATTCTTTTTTTATGGTTGAGTAGTGTTCCGTCGAATGCGTGTACTACTCACCAAGTGGGTGAATTTGTTTATTCATTTGCCTGCTGATGGACATTTGGGTTTCTAGTTTTGGGGTATGATTCACTTGAGAATAGACTCTGTAAGTTATGGATGTATATTGTGGGCCCTAAGGCAACCACTCAGCAACAAAACAAGAAATTATAGTTAATAAGCCAACAAAGGAAATTAAATCATAAAAACTATCTAAAAGAGGGCAAAAAAATAAAAGGCAGCTGGGACACACAGAAAACAGCTAGCAGTATGATAGCATTAAAACTAGGCAGCCCCATCAGGAATCATTGAATACTATTAAATAAGTGATCCCAAAACCCCAGTTAAAGTGAAGAGATTGTCAGATTGGATAAAAAATCAGGTCTCACATATGCTGCCTATGAGAAATAATTGAAATACAAAGACACAAACAGGTTAAAAGAAAAGGTAGAACATCTACCTATTTAATAATAAAGCAGATTTCAGAGGAAAGGGGTAAAGGAAGGGTCATAACAGGGTCAGGTCTTTAGGAAGACATAACACTTTGAAATGCCTATGTACCTAATAACAGAGCTTCAAAATAACGGAGCAAAAGCTGAGAAAACTGCAAAAGAAATAGACAGATCCACAGTTCTGGTCCTGTGCTCCAGCGCTCCTCCTCGGGTGATGGATAACGGGCAGAAATCAGCCAAGACCCAGAACACATGATACTGTCCGCTTTCGTGACGCTGCTGGACATTTGCAAAGCTCCCCACCCAGCAGCAGCAGGGCAGGCACTGTTTCCAAGGGTCACAAGATACTCATGCCAAGAGAGGTCGTATTCGGGCCATAAAGCCAATCTCAGTAAATTCCAGAGGTTTCAAGTCCTACCAAGTATGTTCTCTGACACCAGTGAAATTAAATTAGAACTCAGTAACAGACCCCTAGAAAACCTCCAAATATGTGGAAACTAAGTAACAAGTGAGTTACAGAAGAAATCAAAGGGGGTATTCAAAGGATCATTTTTTTACTGTTTATATTAAGAAAGCAGAAACCTCTCAAACCAGTGACCTTTGCTTCCACCTCAAGAAACCAGAATGAAGGGCAAACAGAACAACAGTGGAGGAAATGGTTGCAGTCAAAAGCTGTTCTTTGAGAAGATCGAGGAAGTTGATGCTCCTCTGGGCAGAATGGTCAGGAGAAAAAGGAATGGCTCGTCCCAGGAATGAGCCAGGTGACATCACTGCTGGTACTAAAAGAATAAAAAGGGAATATTGTAAACAACTCTGTGCCAATAAACCTAACAACTTAGACAGTCTTTGAAAGACACAGGCTACCAAAACTCAAAACAAAAAGAAAAAAACCCCAAATAGTCCTTTACCTACCAAAGAAGTTGAATTTTTAGTTTAAAACTTCCCACATACACACAAAAACTCCAGGCCCAGATGGTTTCTCTGGTGAATTCTACCAAACATTTCAGGAATTAGACCAGCTTTATAAAAGCTTCTAGAAAATGGAAAAGGAGGGAATGGTGCCCATGTCATTCTGTGAGGCCACATCAGTGTGACCTGATAACCAAAGCTGACATGACAAGAAAAATGACTCAGTTATTCTCATAACGTGGATGCAGAAACTCTCATAATGTGGTTTTAGTAAATAAATGCAACAATAATACATCATGACCAAGGAGGGTTTATTTCAGAAATATGAGTTGGTTTAACATTTGAAAATCAATCAATAAGCATGTGGCTGAATCCAGCATCTATACCTGATAAGAATTCTTAGCAAACTGGAGACAGAAGAGAATTTCTTTAACGTGATTAAAGCTTCTACAATAAATCTACAGCTGGCAGCACAGTAAAAACGGAATGATTTCCCCCAAAGATGGGGAACAAGACAAAAGATGTTTGCTCTTACCACAGCTTTTCAGGATTGTTGCTGGGGCTTCTCACCAGTACAATAAGTCAAGAAAAAGAAAAGCCATCTAGATTGGAAAGGAAAGGGTAAAAATTATCTTTCTTCACAGACAGCAGTTCTTGTCCATGTAGAAAATTTGTTGTTGAAATCTACGAAAAGATTATTAGAACAATTAAGTAGGTTTGGCATGATTGCACGGTGCTAGGTCTATATAATTGTAGTTCTATACAATTCCAACAAACAGAATTGAAGTTACTAAATAATCCTATTCATAGTAGCAACAAAATATTAAATACGTAAGGATAAATCTGGCAAGATGTGTTAAGACTTGGACACTGAAAATTACAAGGCAGCTGAGAGAAATAAGAATTGATGAATGTTTATGATTTGGAACTCAATATTGTTAACATGCCCATTCTCCCCAGATCTAGAATCAGTGTAATCTCAAGTAAAATGATAATAGGTTTTTTAGTAACTGTCGACAAGCTAGTACTTAAATTCAAATGAAAATGCAAAGGAGCAAGAAGAGCCAAAACAGCTTTCATAAAGAATGGAATTAGAAGACTCCCGACAGTACCTGATTTCAAAATATAGTAATTGAGATCTAGTGTGATCAGTAAGACAGAATAGTTCTGGGGACTGAAAAGAGTATAAATTAAGTAGGCTTAGAGGCAGCTGACTTCTGATGCAGGTGCAAAAGCAGTTCCGTGGAGAAAGGATAGTCTTTTGAACAGATAGTTCTGGAACAGGTGAACATCTGTATGCAAAATGCTCAGTCCATACCTTTTACCATATATACACATGGATTCCAAATTCCATATATACATGGATTCCAAATGGATCTTAAACCTAAATGTGAAGCATCAGACTATAAAACTTACAGTAGAAAATCCTTGTGACCTTGGGTTAGGGAAAGATTTCTGAAATAGGATGCCAAAAACACTGCATGAAAGGAAATTTTCATAAGCTCAACCTTGTCAAAGTTAAGCACTTCTACTCGGCTAGTGACACTAGTAAGAAGGAAGGGACGGTGCATAGACTTGGGGAGGACATTTGCAATCACGCGCCTGACACAAGGCTTCTCTGGAGGGTGCAGAAAGGACTCCCAGGGCTCTGTAAGAATTAAAGACAGTAACCTGTTTCTTAAACTGTACTACAGATGTGAGAAGACCCTTCAGAAAAGATGTGTGGGTGGGAGATGGGCACATGAGAAGCAGCTCAGCATCTTGGCCATGAGGGAAGTGCATGTGAGCGCCACAATGAGATACCTCTAGGCCCTCTTAGAAGGCGGCTTGTAGATGTGCCCCAAATGTTCGCGCAAAGCCAGGGGCCAGCGGGAACAGCTGAGAGCAGTTAGGCGGCACACTCACGAAGGCGGGAATGAATCGGTTGACGTGCATATGACTTTTTCTTACTGGATGACCTTCAGAATGTTCTGGATTTAGGTGATGACTGACAGGCAGCATTAACTATTTCGGTCTCCTCCCACCCCCCACCCCCCAGCTCGGGGAGTACAGACAGTGAAGAAAGTACAGACTCTGAAGAAGAAGACGGAGCGAAACAAGACTTGTTTGAACCCAGTAGTGCCAGCACAGAGGATAAAATGGAGGTAGACTTGAATGAACGTAAGTCATCTTCTTTTCATCTGTATTAGTCACTGTGTGTTGGAAATGTGTTTTAAAACGAGGCATTCTAGGGGCACCTGGGTGGCTCAGTCGTTAAGCGTCTGCCTTCGGCTCAGGTCATGACCCAGGGTCCTGGGATCGAGTCCCGCATCGGGCTCCCTGCTCCTCGGGAAGCCTCCTCCCTCTCCCACTCCCCCTGCTTGTGTTCCCTCTCTCGCTGTGTCTCTGTCAAATAATAAATAAAATCTTAAAAAAACCAAAACAAAAACGAGGCACTCTGATCTGCAGGATGGGAGTTAGGCTGAAACACAGTCTTCTGAGTCCCCTTGGAGGTGTGTCAGGATGGGGCCTGAAGGAAAGAGCAAGTTGTCCCTCTGATGATGGGGTGTGTCTAACAATGTGGACACCCCCCCCCCCCATGTGGGTCTGGCTAGAGGTGCAGCACGCTGTGGTGGGATGGGGTTGGGGGGTGGTCCTAGGCTCTGGCTGCAGAGCCTGGGTGCCTGGCAGCAGGGGAGAGACCAGAGATGATGGAAGACAAGGAAAGGCTATGTTTGTGGAATCGGGAATGCACTAAACCAGAGGCAACCTCCTCAAGCTGAAACTATTTGAAATGGGTTCTTCAGAGTTGATTGAGGAAGCCTATAACCCTAGAACGTGTGTGGCCTCAGTGCTTGTTTGTGTCCTGCTACTTGCTAAGAAGACTTGCATTCGCTGGCCTTTAAAAAATACCTGTTAACCTCTAAAAATTCAAATACATTTTTCTGTGGGTTGATATTGGGGCTTTCTTCTGGGCCGAGAGTGTGTCATGTTCCCCAGGAAGGCCTTCATATACTCCTGGAGGCTGAAAGCCAGCTCGGGGTGCCGGGTGGGCCTTACCACCCCAGAGCTGGCCGGGACCTTAGCAGTAACCCAGTACAGCCCCACGGGACAGAGCCGGAAAGTGAGAGCCCTGGAGGAAAAGAGGTTTGGCCTCTCTCCTCTCATTGCTTCCCCAGCTCACCATCTTCAGGAGGAAGAAATGGGCTTTTCTCTCCGTAATTCAGTTCTAGTCTACATGGCTTTGTCAAGTTCCGGCTGCGTACCAGGTGTGGGTACACAGACTCTGTATCCAGGGGTCTAGAGTCTCTTGAGGAAACAGAGATTGTGGTAGATTCTGGGGCGCTCTCCTGGGAAGATCATTTCTGTGTAGCCTAGCGTGGTGTGCAGTGAGAGCACATGAACAGAGACCTGAGTTCACCTGAAGAGACACATCTCTGAGGAGGTGACGTTTAAACAGACCTGCAGGTTAGATCCAACCTCGGCTGGCAGCCAGCGCGGTGAGGCTGTTTTAAAGGATAGACGTGAGCAGCCAGATGAAGGGAGAAATAGAGACATGGGCGGGCAGGGTCCCAAGCATAGGATCTTACCTTCTGTTCCCATGGAGCTTGGGATGTACCTGCTGTTCACCAGCCCAGAAGCTCTGAACCCCTGAAGTTTGAGTTTTTTATGGAATCTTCATTAAGTAGACATGTTTGATTAGATCATTGGCCATTTGTGATTTCCTTTACTTTCTGCCCCTCTTCCCTCCTAGGAGGGTGGGCTATGGGGTTGGGCTGAAAGTTTCAGGCCTCTAACCACTGGCTGGTTCCCCTGGCAACCAGCCCCATCCTGAGGCCACCAGTCATTCTTTAGCATACAAAAAGACACTACTTCAGGGATTCCAAGGGTTTGGGGGTGGTAGTGGACCCCAACTATGTATTTCTTATGTCACCAGAAGCCTTCCTGTTTGTGCTAATTACACTGGACTGCAGGGAGGCCATTAAAGTATGAACTGGGGCCATGTCTGGATTGGGAAGCATTTAAAGTTTCCAATTTATTGCAGTTGAATATCCAACATTCTGCTTTTTTTTTTTTTTCCTAAACTATTTTGGAATAACTTTGGATTTACAGAAAAGTTGCAGAGATTGTACAGGGAGTGGCTCTGCACCCCTCCTTCACCCCCCTTCCTCCCCGTGTTAATAGACTCTCGGTACATTTGTCAGAAGTAAGAAATTAGCATATTCTTTTATATGTAGCTTTGCATTCTCTTGTGATATTTCTATTGGAGAAAAAAAATCTTAGAAATGGGAGTTAAGGGATTAAGGGAACCTACAGTTTTTGTAACAGGATAGATGTTATCACATTGTCCTCCAAGTTATTGTGCTGTTTGTGCTCCTACCAGTGGTGTGATAGAGTGCCCTGTCCCCACCACTCTGGCCTTTATCATTGTGAATCTGTTTCTGAAAAATATCTTGAAGTCCACTGAACTTTTGAAGTACTCTCAAAAGGAGATGTCTCTCCTCTTTTTAGCACCCAACTGGTCAGCCAACTTTGATGTCCCCATGGAGACAACCCATGGTGCTCCCTTAGATTCTGTGGGGTCTGATGTCTGGAGCACAGAGGAGCCAATGCCAACTAAGGAGACAGGCTGGGCCTCTTTCTCAGAGTTCACGTCTTCCCTGAGGTGAGTGCACGTGTGCCAGCTCCCTCAGCCTTTCTGTAGGAGAACTGGGGATGGCGTGTCACCTTGATTTACTCCCTTCCTGAAGGTGGTGCCCTACACAAGATCACAAATCAGCATGGGGGAAATAGTGACCCAGCTACGAATTACAAGGAAACCAGTCTCCGTCCTCCTTCCTTTTATCCAGGATGAGCTGGGAAAGGCAGTAGGCTGTGCACAAAGTAGACCGGGACAGTGTGGCCCCAGGAGGTGACGTAGCAGGGTGCCAGCTCCTGGGGCTTCTCTAGCCCCACCGAGCTATCAGAAAACAGGGTTGAGGAGAATAGGAACGAGGTGGAACCAAGAACTCCTGACAGACACCTCTCTGTGGAGCATTACAGAAGATGCAGAATGTATCGTGAATTTAACAGATAATAGGAACTTCTGTTCCCTTGTAGCTAGGCTGGTGCTATAAATTAAGGGGCATGACAGGGATGGCTGTCAGTCTTGTCATTTGTAGTATTCTTGATGACAGCAACCTGGCATTTCATAATTTTCCTGAATCATATTGCCAGCATGTGAGTAGTAATCATGGATTTCGTGTCTTACTAGGCTTAGTTTGATTTGCTAAACATTGTTTTCTTTATCTCCACCACCCCATTTGAAAGACTTTGTTGCTTTCCCTGCTCTGACAAGTAATGTTTTTAACTAATCACTGGTAATAGGCAAGCCAGGAGCACAGACTGTTAGGAGCTCGTGGTTACCGTCTTCAACAAACCAGAGAACTGGCTAAAACCCACGTGGCTTTACGGCAGCTCTAAGGATAGCAGGAAGCTATAGTTCAGGGGCAAAAGTGAGATTTGTGGGAAATGTCTCCAAAGTATTGTGAATTATTTCACGGACTCAATTCCAGCACCGGGTGGTCGAGTTCCCACCTCTTGCTTTCTTCCGTCTTTTGTAACTAGGGCTTACGAGCCCTTGGTTACTGGGACTGTTGTTGAAGCAACTCACTTCCCTTTACCCCTTGTGCACAGCTCACGTTTTCTCGTTAAGTGTCATTGAGGCCCGCAGGCAGTTTGGCTTAGTGTAAGCAGGGATTTTCCTAAGATTGGCACCGCGGTGTGCTGTCAGCCCCTGCTGTCCCAGCCCTGGGCGCCTGGTGACAAGGGCGAGGATGAGAGGCTGGTGCATTTTGAACCTTTCTGCAAACCTCTACGAAACCTGCATGCCCCCGTGCTGCTGACTTAGCGGGCTCTTTGCCTACACATGCTCACCTGCGCTGCAAGCAGCATTCTGCACCTAGATCTGTCTGTCTCTGTCCGTGGGCTCTGTGACCGACTGCCCGTGTCACCCCAGTGGGACCAGAGCTGCCTTTCAGAGGGTTTTTGTGAACCATGTAACTGAGGGCTATTTGCCATTGCTAACATCTGAATTTTCTCTTTTCTAAAAGTACAAAAGATTCTTTAAGGAGTAATTCTCCGGTGGAAATGGAAACCAGCACCGAGCCGATGGGTCCTCTGACTCCCAGTGTTGCCACACTGGCCGCACAGCCGGAAGGTAGGTGTGGGGAGCAGGGCACCGGCTGACACAGCCTGCTGGCCGCTTGGCTGAGGTTGCTCAGGCTTGGGCTGTATGCTTAGTTTTCTAGATCTAAACACTTGTTTCTGTCCACGTAACAGTTTATAAAGCCAGTCTTGACTCACCGGCTCAAGGGCTCAAAGGAGTTAGGGAGTTGAGATGGTGGGTCTGAGGTCCGCAGGACAACCGATGAAAAGAAATTATGTATTCATTCCAGAACCAGGCATGGTGATTCTAGAAGGCATAAGGGATCTGTTATCAGTTGTTCAGTCCTGTCAGTGTACAGAAATGGAAACAGGCCCAGAAAAGAAGAATGTCTTAGTCTACAGTGCCCAGTGTGAATAAAATCAGAATTAGGTGTGTGTGTTTTCAAGCCCGTCTGGTACCCAATTCTTTTGTCACTTGGAGTTTGCTTTACTGGAGCGCACATGGGTGTCTCGGCATGTTTCAGGCTGTAAGGCTGTTTATTTTCTTCTCACCTTTATGAACAGTTGAGATGGTCAGGGGTATCCAGTGGGTTGTCAAGTTCAAACTGCACACGTTGTTCCTTGCAGAGACCCTGAGCTCTTTTCAGCCTAATGAATGGGGCTTGGGAGGTGGGAGGAGAGGGAGGTTGGTGAAGGGGGGTGAGGAATCAGTATGTGGAGGGCAGAAAGAAGTAAGTCCTTAGAAAAAGAAAGGGGGACATGGGGGGAGCACAAGAACCAAGGGTAAGAAAGGTAATAAAACCAGTAACTAATGTTGGTTTTATTTGTCATTCTTCTAAACATTTTATATAGATGACCCCATTTTATCTCTCAGTTCTTAAGTGGGTTTAGTTAACTTCATTTTATAGATAAGAAAAATCTTGCCCCAGAGTGATACAGCTAGTAAGTGGTGAGGCTGGGGTTTGAATTCAGGGAGTGTGACTTGAGAGCCCAAGCTTATAACTAGTATAGCATATGGCTACCTATTACAGAACAAAGAAATAACCCACAAGGAACCATAAGAAAGTAACTTAAAGACCCAAGTGGGACCCAACTGAAAGGAAAAGGACAAATGAGAATAGTAGCCTGAATAAACTGTAACATCAGGGGACGCCTGGGTGGCTCAGTCGGTTAAGCATCTGCCTTTGGCTCAGGTCATGATCCCAGGGTCTTGGGATCGAGTCCCGCATCGGGCTCCCTGCTCAGCGGGGAGCCTGCTTCTCCCTCTGCCTGCCACTCTCCCTGCTTGTGCTCTCTCCCTCTCCCTCTCTCTCTCACAAATAAATAAATAAAATCTTAAAAAAAAACCACACACACAAAAAAACTATAACCTCAATACTTGTGGGGTGAAGCGGGCGGAGGCTAGAATATATCCAGCTGCCTCCTGTGCCCTCGGCTGTGGACTGGAACACCCCCGGAATGGTAAGGCTGGCTGGGAGAAGTTGGGGGTGTGGGTAGACACTGAACTGGGAAGGCTGGAGGGGCCCGCTGGTCCTGTGCTGAAAAAAGCCTATGGAATGGCTTTTTTAAGAAGGCTGCCCATCAAGAAATGGCCTAGGCAACAGCCAGCAAACCATCTTTCTTTTTCAAGCAGTAGATGGAACATCAGGTGGATGGGTCCCCACAGAAGGTTGGGGAGACTTCTTGTTGGTTTTGGTATGCGTGACCATCCACTGTGTGTTCTGTTTCAGCACCAGCCAGTGTAGCCATGGAAGCCAGCTCTGACGGAGAGGAGGATGCAGAAAGTACAGACAAGGTAACTGAGACAGTGATGAATGGCGGCATGAAGGAAACTCTCAGCCTCACTGTAGATGCCAAGACAGAAACCGCAGTCTTCAAAAGGTAACCAGGGCCAGATCCTGCTGACAGCTTCAGGTTGTTGGGGGAGGGTGGGGAGCACCTCAAGTGTTAACATCTTTGATTTGATTCAGATGTGGGTTTAGGCATTAGCCTGACATCATCTTAGCGCCTCTGTTCAGCCCCATGAGTCTGAATGAAGAAGGGAGAGTTTGGGGTCCCTGAGTGCCCTTCCCCTCTCTTTCTAGTACTCAGAAGATTGTAGATTAAGTCTAGTGGGTTAAAATACAGGAGAATAAAAAATGGACACATCTGTAGCCGAGTAGAAACTGGCCCATCAAAACCAAAGGGTCAGTGCCCTGCACACAGTCTTCTCCAGACGTAATGCAGTCAGTAGAAATCAGCAGCAGAATGATAGCTTGAACCGTCTGTTTGGAAATTAACCTCACTTCTAAATTCATGGATCAAAAAAGGAATCCTACAGGAAACTAGGAGCACGACCCTGAAAGAACAGCAACAGGCACTCCTGGCGGAGCTGGGGCTGTGGCAGGGTTGGCGCTCGAGGCTGCATCTCCGTACTCGGCAGAGCCCTGCGGAGCAGAAGGGGTACGTCCCACCTCGTGGTGAGGTCCCTGCAAAACACAGCACAAAAGGGGAGCACGGATTCCCCATGGGGGCGCATATGCACGAGACTCCAAAGTTAAAAGCTAGCAAACCGAGTCCAACAGGGTGTTCTTGAGTTAGGATGGAGGATGTGTCCAGTGCAGGTGAGGATAGGGTGACCAGGTAAAGTGTTCTGGGGTGATTCACAGACCTGTAAGGATAAAAACCATTGGGACCTTAGGTAGATGGAGAGGAATATTTGATGAAAATTAAAGCCATTCATGATTTTTTGGCCGTCGAGAAAAAGTAGCTCCTTGAAACTGCTAAAGGTGTGTTCTGAAAATCTATAGCAGACTTGGTTCTTCACAATGAAGCATGCGAAATATTCCCTCCAAGACACGACCCGGACAGTGAGGCGGGCCTGCAGTCACTCTGCTCTTCAGCACTGGGCTGGCAGTCTTAGCCAGTGCTGCATAAATTAAAAAAAAGGTATAAAGATTTGAAAGACTAAAATGGTTCTTGCTTGTTTGTAGATTATTATTTTCTACACAAAAAAATTACGAACAGATCCATGAACAAGTATTCAAATTACCAGGGAAGTTTAGCCATTGCATCCTTTAAACCGATGTGAAATGTGCTAGATGCGCCCCCTTTTAAATTAAAATGTTAAACCTTGTCTGTAAGATTGAAAGTCATAATAAAGACCTAAATAAGTAGAGAGATATGCCATGTTTGTTAATGAGAAGGTATCTTTGGGATTTTTAACAAATTAACGTAGAAAATGAATGTGTTTCTAATCAAAATCCCATTGGAGCTTTTCATGGAGATTAAGAGGCTGATGGTGATATTCATAAAGCAGACCAAAGAACTGGAAATAACCAGGGTCATTTTGAAGAAGGGAGGGAGGGAAGCATTTTGAAGAAGGGAGGGAGGGAAGCATCACCAGGTCAGAGCTCCTAATGGGCATGCTGTGCAGGTAGACCCCACGCTTACAGGAACTTGGTGCATGCTAGAATGGTGTTAAAGTCGGTGAGGAAAGAATGGACTGAGAAGTAGTGATTACCCATGTCACGGAAAAAATAAAATTAAATCTGCCTCAACATAAATACGAAAGGCAAAACTACAACTTTGAGAAGAAAACATGAGAGCATCTCTTTATAATTTGGGGGTTACAGGGTTTTTTAACCATAAAAAAGCCAAACCGTAAAGGAAAAGGTTGATGAATTTTCTTTATTTAATTTCTGGTATTCTAAATGATAAAACGAAAAGACCCACCATTACCTGCAAAGGAAGATTCAGGAGCAGGATGTAGGGAAAAAACCTAATATCAAGAAGAAAAAGACAAGCTAATAGTAAGATTTAAATGGACAAAGGACACACACAAGCCATTATCTGTGGTGGAAAACGGAGCAAACCAGCTCTAGAGCAGGCCAGCTTTACAAGTAAATAGGATGTGCTGGTTGCAGTAATGATTCGATGCTGTTTCATGCACATTCGTCTGCTCATTCCTACCTCAGTTGTTGCAGAACATAGAAAAAGTGCAAAACCTGCTGGATCTTTTTATGAGGCCATGAAATCTTAACGCCAAACCAGATAGGGATGATTACAGAAAACGATCAGCTCATATCACTTAAAAGCAAACTAAATGCAGAAATCCTATAGAAAATATTTGCTAACCGAGCACAATAGCATATCAAAAATAATTCGTAATGGTAAGTTGGGGTTTTCCCCGGACCATCAGGAAAAGTGTCATTTATGATATGTTAACAGAGGGGGAATTCATTTGAGATTTTTGAAGACTCTTTTGATAAAGTTCCATACCCATATATGATTAAAACTGAGCAAAACAGGGGCACCAGGGTGGCTCCGTCAGTTAAGCGTCCCTCCAATTCTTGGTTTCGACTCAGGTCATTATCTCTCTCAAATAAAAATGAAATCTTAAACACACGCAAAGCTGAGCAAAACAGGAACAGAAATGAATTTCCTTAACTTGGCAGAAGTTAAATACCAAAATACTAAAGCAGAACACACTTACGGAGGAAGTTGCAGATGCTGTCACTTTCAGGTGAGGAACAAATAAGGCTGTCCGTTGTCACTGGCACGGTATAGATGATAGTCCTGGACAGTGTTCTGAGGAAAGAAAAACAGTATAGGTAAAGATCAGACAGGCAGTGATAATAACGATCACCTACCACTGCGTCAGTAGCAAACTTCTGCAACTAACAAGAGTTCAGCGAAGCTGCTGGGTAACAGATCCATTTTAAACATCAGTAGCTTTTCTCTGCATCGGTAATAAGCAACTAGGATGTATAATGAAAGGCAAAATACCACTCATAAAGTATATCAAACTTTAAGGTAATTCCTAAACAATTAAACCCACATATCTAGAGAGAAAACCTGAAAGTGCCAATAAAAGCTCACACGGAGGCCGTCTCGGGGGTGGTGCCGTGCCGCGCTGTGCAGAGGGTCGTTGTGAGGAGCAGGGGGAGTTGGGAGGCTCACCCCGTAGGGCACTGTGCCAGCAACACCCGAAACATGGGTCTTCCAGACTGTGGTGAGTTAGAGACAAATACAATGAGGTGTGCAATTCAGAGCCCTTTCTATGCCTCCAAAATGCAGATATGCAATGACTATACACATTTTCTAAGAATGAAAGTAACATGTAGGAAGCACATCAGGAGAGTTGCTTTTGTGGGGAGGGAGTGGAGAATGGGGATAAAGAGGAGTAAGGAACCAGGTGACTTGGGTTGTCAACAAATCTTTAGACTTTAGTTCAATTTCCTCCTTATAAATTGCCTAGACCCATCTGAAAGCCACCCAAGAAATGATCCTAAAGTTAGGTTTTTCGTAAGCAAATCCAGGACAGGACTCCGCTCTGAGAATGATGGCGCTTCCCAGAGGGAATCTCCAGCTGCCCTTTAGCTGATTCTAGTGCTGCCTTGATTGTGTCAGAATGGGAGGTCCAGACAGGATCGCTAACAGTCTACTTTTACAGCCCACAATCAACAATCAAAAGCATTTGCTACTTGTCTTTCTCCGCCAGGAGCCATCAGAGGGGGAGATAACCCTTCCTATATTTTGCTTGCCCCCTTAGGATCCGCTCTCACCTGTTCTGGCCACCGTTCTTGGCTCTGTCTTCCTTCCCAGTGTCTGTATTTCTCATGCACTGTCAGAGAGCTCCGTCCTGGTGCAGGCCCCTGGCACCCTGCCCCTGGGACAGGAGCAGCAAGTTGACGGGGTCTCTCCTGCTGACTGTTGAATGCTGGGCTGGGCCCTGAGAGCAAAATGCCTTAACTGAAGACTCATTCCTTCAAACAGGTTCATTTGACACCTCCACCGAGTCTGCAGTTCTGCTTATGTGCAGTCGTGGACATAGTACCCCCCACATTCCTCATTTATAGGAGTATTCTGAAACTCTTGTACATTTCTTTTTCTGTTTTGCACACTTGGCTTCAGAGTGTTGAAATCCTATCGGTATGTACAGTAATGCGGGCCATTCTTTATCAGACACCAGCTGCATTACATTGTCCCTCCTTTGGTTCCCTCCCGTGTGTGATCCTTGCCTTTCGTGATTTCCCAGTCACCCTCTGTGGTCCCTGTGGCCCCTCCCCTGAGCATGCTTGGCCCCAGGGCTTTACTCCATGGCCGCCATGACTTCCAGGGTCATTTGCATGTGCCTTCATCCTCTGCCGGTGCCGCCACCTGGGATGTCTAATGCTGCCTGTCCTCCTCTTTACTGCAGTGAGGAAGGAAAACTGTCTACCTCTCAAGATGCTGCTTGTAAGGATGTCGAGGAGAGCCCTGAGACAACAGAGGCAAAGTCTGCGGGCCCCCGGCCCCCCAGCAGTAGCCCAGAGCAGAGGTAACTCCCCACTTCCTCAGATCTGCCCAGGCCCTACTCTGGCTGTGGCTCTTGTCTTCGCAGGAGCTGGGAGGGAAGTTGGCATCCGGGGTGGGATGGAGAGCTCCTTACAGATGTCCTCGGGCATTCAGGGACTTCCTCGGCACAGGAGCATTTTCCCAGGCCACGTCTAGGCAGGATGCCTGAGCCGAGAACTCAGAACAGTTTACCTCCTTACCCCAAAATCCAAAAACTGACTGGCTTTTGGAGATTCAGTAACCTCACTGGCTCTTTAAGAAATTACTCAGAATGGAAGGGAAGGCTCTTCGATGCTGGTGTGCCTCCCCCCTACACACTTTTTTTATTTTTGAGGAGGTGCTAAGTTGAGGCTGATGTTGAGCCCCTCTGGGATTGGGGTCCCTAGGCTGTGGTAGCCAAGTTCCCACGGGCTCCACGAGGTCACCAGCCTCCAGCAACACCTGGCACCCCTTTTCCCATAATCGTGCACGTGTGACACACGGGGAGAGCCTTCCTGGAGACCCTTTTATAAATGTAGTTACATATTCTTAACTGTTGGATGATTCCCTGTATGGTTTTGTGTGTGCAAAATATCTGTCTTGATTAAGTGTGAAAATCCCCACTGCCAGAGCGGAGTGATTTGGAATGTGATGTTTTCTTTCTAGTCACCTATTGCTTAGACTGAGCCAGTGGTCTGAAGGGATAGGCCAAGCCAAAGCCTCAGCCGCCGAGGGCCGCCGCCCCGGCCCGTACGCACGGCCTCGCAGGTAGAGCAAGGGCGGCCTCCGATTGCTGCAGAGCACGCGCCAGAAGATGAGGATTTGCCCTTGGACCACAAGGAACTTTGCTCAGCACTTCCCAGAGTTAACTTTTTTGTTATATATATCTAAGTTTGTACATTCCTTCCATAAGGAATAAAGTAACCTTTAAAGCCATTTCAGAGAAGTTGTACTTTCCCCCTTACCAGACCCCCACCCCCAAAATCTGTCACTTTAGAGGTGACAAAACCAGTGGGAACCAGCAGGGGGCGCTCTCTGTTCACCGGTTGGCAGACCTCTTTAGTGGGGCAAACCCTGCTTTTGTTTCTCTCATGGGAATTATAGCCAGCATGAGGGGTTTGCTTCTATGATTAAAAAAAAAAAAGCCTTCTTGGCGTATAAAACAATTATAAGAACTATTTGAGCATGTTGGCTCTAGGGAAGGCTTTGGGAGGAGGAGGCATGGTGACCCTCCAGCGTTGAGGGATCCGGCCCCAGGTATGCTTCGAAGTGTTCTGGGCAAGTCACCTTTTTTGCCTGGGGTTTTCAGTGGATGTTTTTTCAAAGGTATTTTGTAGGATCTTATTCCTAGTCCGTTATGTCATCTCCCTGATTTCTACCTACAGATTTCCTTTATATTGCGAACTGCTTGAAGGCAGGACAGTCCAGGTCTATTCCAATCTGGAGTTGCTTCGGGACTCTCTTTGTTTCTCAGACATAAATGATACAGGAGGCTCTGGGATCATTTCCTTGGCTCTCTGGAGGGCAGAATTCCTTGCTTTAGGGGAACCCACTTGCTCTTCTACCCGCCTAGAGACGTCTGGTGTGAAGAGCCCTGCCTCTCAATCTGCCAGACTGAGGTGGTGGGGGGGGAACACTGGGGAGGGCCAGTGGACAAAGAGGAGGGCATCCCTTGTGTCCACACATTCATCCATCTGTCCTTCATCCAACACATGGAAGTGTGGCAGCCAGTGGTCTAGGCCGGGGTGGGGGAAGCAGTTGCATAAAAGACCCCCAGATGATAGAGGGACGTGTAGAAAGAGGTGCTGCTGAAGAATCGGGACAGCTGCACGGGAGATCAGGAGTCCCATTTAGATGGGGCGGTGGAGGAAGGCCGCTCAGAAGGTGACATTGAGCTGCTGTGATGGCAGGGAGAAGGTAAGTGGTCCAGCGCGTCCCATCTGTGTCCTAAGGGCGAAGTACGGGAGGTAGGGAGAGCCATTGGGACTTGCCAGATGCCCTCTTCCCCACATGGTTCCTGTCACAACCAGGTTATCATGAGCCCTGGGGTTGACAGATGCACACTACTGCCCTGAACTGCCTGCATGGGCACGGAATTTAACGTTTAGCTACTGTGGATCGAGCACGTGCGATACCTGTGCTGACCAGTGTGCCAGGCACTCGGCACCCGTCACGTACGCACCCACCATCAGTGGGGATTGTTGTCCCCCTTTCACGGGGGAGGAGCTGATCTGGAGAGGGGAGAAAGTGTACTTGAGACCCAGCAGCTTGTGAGTGGTGATAGTGGGATCTGTGCCCGGTGTGTCTGCTGCCAGAACCCCGGTCCCCCTGCCTCTCAGACACTGAATGTTACCAGAGTGCTTGCTCGTGGAGCCCGCTTCCTGGCTCTCTGTCAGAGTTGGCGGGTGTCTGAAGCCTTGGGCTCGTGAGTTGCGAGCTGATCCAGAAGCACCCTGTGTGCTTCCCAGTGCCTCTCTAAGCACCCTTTCCCAAGCCGGCTTTGTAAATTCTGGAAACGCCGCCAAGACTCTACTGTCCTGTGTTGAAGCAGGAAGGTCGAATTTGTGTATCTGCCACCATACTGTTCATCTAGCATTCCCTCTTCTCTTCTCTTTCGAGAGGGAAGGGAGGGCACACGTGGGGGTGGAGGGAGAGGGAGAGAGAATCTTTTTTTTTTTTTTTTTTAAAGATTTTATTTATTTGACAGCGAGAGACACAGCGAGAGAGGAAACACAAGCAGGGGGAGTGGGAGAGGGAGAAGCAGGCTTCCCGCCGAGCAGGGAGCCCGATGCGGGGCTCGATCCCAGGACCTGGGATCATGACCTGAGCCGAAGGCAGACGCTTAACAACTGAGCCACCCAGGCGCCCCGGGAAAGAGAATCTTAAGCTGGCTCCTGCCGGGGCTCGATCTCACGACCCTGAGAGCATAACGTGGCCAAAACCAAGAGTCAGAGGCTTAACCGACTGAGCCCCGCCAGCCGCCCCTAGCATTCTCTCTTCTGTGCTCCCAGCTTCAGCCCTAACACTTGCCTGGCGGGAGCACATTGGTTAAAGTGCACACCCGGTTTCAAGAGTTGGTCTTGTTTACAAGCCTTTTTTTTTTTTTTCCCTCTTTCAGTAGAAGAATCCTGCTTTTCAAGTGAAATTTTATGTGGATTCCAATATATGGAACAAATAAAAAGCTGTTTGAAGGAGGAAATGAGCATGTGGCTCGTGACGGGTCTGGGAGCAACAGTAAAAACCACTGCCCTAGTCTCCGCCTGTGCTTCTAAGAAGCTGAGGTGGGATGGTTTCTCGGAGCTCGGCTCTGCTGCAGCCCTTGCTAAATGCCTGTTGGCCACGGCTAAGGTGAAGCTTAGAACCTGTTGGACTTCCTGGAGTTTTCCATAAACGCGTTTGTGGAGCATTCCCTGAAGTCGCTCCTAAGTGTCGGGCTTCGCGTTAGATGTCGCATAACAGTATTAAAATTAACGTCCCCGCCCTCGGGGGGCTAAACCACCTTTGTTTCTGCTTTAAGTGCCTCAGGTGTGTGTCTCTTCCTCCGCAGGACTGACCAGCCAAGCCTGCCAGGTGACACATCTGTCAACGGCCCCGTATGATGAGTGACCCCTGCTTGCTGCTGACTGAGGACCGCAGGCCGCCACCGCTCGGGGCCTCTGGAGACTTCACCTGGAGCCCGCCAGGCCGTCACTGCTGCACTCACTCTGCAAAGGATCAGGACCAGCAACCTTTATATTCTAGATTCTAAGACATTGTACAGAGAAATCCAGAAGTGTAAAAATATTGCACATTGACAAATACCAAGAATTTTTGCGTATGTTTATATTGTATTGTTCTAAATAATGGGTAGCCTGTGAAATAAGATCGTGCCACCCATGTAATAATAGTAGTAATACTATAGTTAAAATGGCTGTAAGAATAGTTTTATAAAAGTGAATACACAGATCTATTGTATTTGAAACATAACTATTTGACAATTATTAGTGTGACCAAAGTATTAGGCAGTTTTCATACATTTTTCACCTTGTACAAAATTCTGAATTCATTTCTCTTCCAGGCTGGCAAGGAGTTGTAGGGTTGAAATGCCCTCTAAGTGTTAATTTTGGTTGTTCTAACTTACAAACGTGATTTTGAATAAGAAATATTTGGTGTTCTTTTTATAACCAGGTTTTGATTGGTAACTGTTTTCTGTATTGTTTTAAACGGATCAAAAAATGTAAGTCTATTGGTAGAGATTAAGTATTTATTGCTACAACTTAGTTGATAAATTGATGTTACTGTAAAGCCATATGTTCTGTTGAAGTCTCGTTTGCTTGAAATGGTTCCTCCTACAGGTGAGACACTAGACTGTTTGGGGTGTACTTGTGGTTTGAGTTACTTTGTTTCTCGTTTTTGTTTTTTTGTTTTGTTTTGTTTTGGTAGTTCCTCTGCCTTTTAACCCATTCACCCAAATTTACCTTGTTAACAAGCATCACCAGTGACCATTTCTGAGCAGTTTGCATATTTAACAAACCTAAACCGTATCAGGCAGGCCCGTGGAAGAGTGCTCGCGCTGCAGGTGGATCAGAGCGCGTTCGTTTTGCAGGCTAGTGTTTCCAGCTAGAAATCAGAACCTGGCACCTACGCATGGGGATTGTTCTCCTGTACCTTGTGAGGTTTCCACGCATAAATTCTAAGCCAGTGTGTTTTTTTTAGAACTGGTTTGTGTATATATATATAGTGATTATGGATACTAATTCAATGTAATTTATAATTTTCTATGTCAATATAAAAGTACATCACAGCCTTCTCAAACAGCTGAAGCAATATATCGTATATTGCCATATCGTCTGGGGAAAGGGTTAAATTTCTTCACCTTGCACTTTTAGATGCAGATCAGGTTTTCATTTCTGTAATAGAAAACTGTTCACGTATTTTTACATCATTTGTTTGTCCTGACCAGTATTTAAAACCAAAAGGATATTCTGAATAATGGCCAACGATTTTTTTAGAACTAGCATCCCAAGCAGCGTGCCTAAACATTACATTGCATATGGAAATAAAAGAATCAAATGTTTAATGCCTTATTTCTCATTTACTTTTCCATTGTAAATGGTGTCGAAATCCTGTGTGGGGCTTCCCGCGGCAGACCCAGCACTCGAGGCCGGTGGAGTCAGCGGCACGCCCTGGGACGGACGGCAGGTGCCCCACTTGGCCTTTGCGCACCTCCTCAGGAACCTTTGTTGTGAGCTCCTCAGAAGAGACTGTCCTCGTGCGTTGTCCTCTGGAACCCAGCGCCGCCAGAGGACAGGGCTCCTTTCACGTGTCTCAAGGATGTGGACTCCGTGACACAGGGCCTTGGGGACCGCTGACGGCTAGCATGCTCTTATCCCGCCGGGTGGAGAGTCTCGCTGGCCACCGCCGGGGCTTGGGTCCAGGGCTGCCACGCCGCTGCCTCCATGCTGTTTGGATTTGGTTGGCTTCTCCATCCCACCCAAGGTAACACAGCATCTTGTGTCACCCCCCTACTGCTGACATCCGAGCACTTGAGGTTTTTCTTTGGAGTAGTGTTTTGTTTAGCTCATCTTATGTGGCAGGGAAAGGACACGAGGATGGAAAGAAGAAAGTCTGTTGCGGGTGCCAGCCCAAGGGCCAGGAGTAAAAGTACACTCTCATTTAGCCTCTACTTTAGTTTCTGTGTATTGGCCATACTGAATTGCGAGACTAATCGATGTCTACAATACAGTACCTGTATTAAAAATAACTACAACTAAAATAAAGCCTGATTCCTTGTTTCTAGAAATCTTCTCTTGTACCTTGCTTGGGCTTTAATCAGACAAGGTGTGTGGGGGCACCATTGATCCTTTTTCTTTTTTTAACTTTTTAATTTTTTATTTAAACTCAATTTAATTAACATAGTGTATTATTAGTTTCAGAAGTAGAGGTCAGTGACTCATCAGCATACGACACCCAGTGCTCCTTACATCAAGTGCCCTCCTTAATGCCCGTGACCCAGTTACCCCAGCCCCCCACCCACCTCCCCTCCAGCAACCCTGTTTGTTTCCTAGAGTTAAGAGTCTCTTACGGATTGTCTGATTTTGTCTTATTTTTCCTTCTCTTCCCCTTTGTTCCCCTGTTTCCTTTCTTAGATTCCACGTATGAGTGAAATCATCTGATACTGGTCTTTCTCTGACTGACTTGTTTCGCTTCGCATAATCTCCTCTAGTTCTTCCGTGTCGTTGTGTGCGCGCGCGTGTGTGTGTACCCACCACTTCTTTATCCACTCATCTGTCAATGGACATCAGGGCTCTTTCCACAGTTTGGCTGTTGTGGACATTCCTGCTACAGCACATTGATTTCTAGGGGTCAGGGCTTCCTGATACAAGCTCTCAGGCTGTCTACCAGATCCCGAGTTCGGGGTATGCCGTCCCTGGGTCAGGGACTTGCCGTGCCCACAGCTGTCATCTGAGCACCCGGAACCGTCCGTGTCCGACACACAGGTGCTCCTCTCGAGAACTGCCACTAGCTCTTGTCTTCCGATGGTTTATCTGCTCCTCGAGCTTCTCACCTGCTCCGTGGTTGCGCTTCTCCAATCTGCATTTCTTGGCCTCCGGCCCTACCAGTAACTCTCGGGTGGTAGGATTTCTCAGGTGTTCCAGAATGGTGTTTCACATATGGCGCTGCTTCACAGCTGCTCAGTTTTCGTGCTCCTTCCACCTGTTCACATCAACAAGTGTGGTTCCTGCTCCCCAGAGCCCGCCCGTCACCGGGGCCCTCTGTGCTGGTCCAGGCACCTGCCTGCACACCGGGCTCTGCAGCCCTCTCACTGGACGACCGAGAGCAGGGCTCCGGGGCCAGGGGCTCATGGTCACGTCCCACTTCACCCTCTCATGGGGGCTAACTTCTCTTTGTCTCAGCCGTTTTTCCTGCCCCATGGGACTTGATAGGAACAAATGTACAAGCCTAAAAGTAGATAGAATAGTTCTTGCCTGTGGTAAGTGCTTAATAAATGTTAGTGTTAACCCTTCGCTCACTTCTCAGCCCCGTAATGTCACAGGCTAACCTTTCTAATCCTGGCTTTGAGCCTGCTGTTTTACTTAGAACTGCTGCCTCCTGAAAACTCAAGCACCTTCTCTCCGATCAGATGGCCCCAAGGTCCGCTGCGTCCCATGTGCCCGCTGGGCCCACCACGTGGGTTCACAAGCAGCTCTGCCCGTTGTGCATATGCTGGGGTTGGCTGCTTTTGCGCTCCAGTGGCAGACTTGAGTTGCTTTGCTTGACTCCTCGCACACCCCGTGTTCGTTCTTTACCTTGATGCACTTTCCTCTCTGGATCCCTGTCCCATCCATGTTCATCCCTTTTCAGTCATTAATTTTCAGCATTCAGCATAAGTTGGCTTCCTTTGTCCTCACCATCTCGACCAGCTACTCAGTACTTACCCAAAACAGGTGACACAGTGCTGCCCTTGCAGTGATCCCCCCCGATCTGTTGTGCAGGCGTCAAAGGCGAGGACCCCCACGCCCGCAGTGCTGCCTTAGGTGAGGCACTTGGTTTGCTTTGGTTTTGATTTTCCTGTAGGATTCTCTTCTTGCTCACATAAAACGGAGTTCTTGCTCTATGCCGGGCTCTGTTCTCAGTGCTTATGTGCATTCACTTTACTTCACAGCGATTTTATGTGCAAGAAAACTGCTATCGTTTTACACACGCACAAGTGCACAGAAGTGAGCTGGTTTCTTCGAAGGATGCCTAGAGTGACGGAGTTGTAAAGATTAAGTGTGACGCGTTTAAACATATAACAGAATAATGCTTGACTGTACACACGCACTTGATATTAGCTGTTACTATAGTACACTCCTAGTCAAAGCCTTTCAGTACTTTTTCCCTTAGAATTTGACAGTTAAATGTCAGAGTAGCGCATCGAATGGAGACTAGCTGCATGGAATGTTTGGTAGCCAGTCGAACAATAGAAATGTTAGTTGACAAAGACTGCTGAATACTGCTCAAAACCATTCTGAAGCAGATCGGTGCATGTGGGAGAATTAAATTTGTTGAGTCAGCCAACAGGAGTAGAGACCTGTGGGTGACTTCTGGGACTGCCCCCACTTGCTACTGGACCTGACCCCCGATTGGCTGTTCTCATGATCCGCCGGCAGAGCTGAGTTGTTGCAACAGAGACCATGGGCCTGCAAACCCCAGGATACTGACTGTAGGCCCTTTATAGAGAAAAGTTGCCAGCCCCTGAATTAGGTCAAGGAAACAGAATCTGCAAATGAAACCACAAATGCACAGTCCGTTGGCTCTCAGCAGCATTTGCTAAGGCAGCATGAGGAAAGTCTTGGCAGCCTGTAACCAGTGACTGGGTATTTGTATGGGAAGAAATGAACGTTGACTACTGTCCACCTTATACAAAAACTAATCCAAAATAGGTTACAGGTCTAAATATAAGCACTTCAGCTTCTATAAGAAAAGAGAAATATCTAAATCACTTTGGAATGGGCAAAGTTTTCTTGGGACACAAAGCACAAGTCACAGAAGAAAACACAGTGGGCTTTTACCACAATGAAGTTTTTCTGCTCTTCAAAATGAACAGGTAAGCCCTGGACTGCCACAAAGAAAATAATCTCTATGTGCCCTGACAAAGGACTCCTACTCTGAAGATAGAAAAATGCAAATAAAAAATAAGATGGAAAACCCAGTTTAGCAAATGGGCAACAGAGTTGAACAGATCATCACAAAGAAGGTACACAGGTGGCCAAGAAGAACGTGAAAAGTTGTTCAGAGTCACTAGTCATCCAGGAATGCAAATTAAAACCACAAAAAGATACCATTTCCCATCTGATAGAATGGCTAAGATTTAAAAAACCTGACAATACCAAGTATGATGAGAATGTAGAGCAACTAGGACTCATTGCTGTCTAAAATAACGCATCCAATGTGGAAATCGGTTGGGCAAGTTTCCAATTTTTTAAATTGGGGATACTTCTGCCTTAGGACTCAGCAATTCTACTAGATATTCACCCAGGAGAAATATATGTCCACAAAAGATACACAAGCAGGTTTATTGTTGCTTTGTTCGTAATGACAAAAGATTAAGAAAACAGGTCCAACAGCAGGAAAATGGATAAGCAGGTTATGGCATATTAATACAATAGAGTATCACTCAGCAATAAATAGGAATGAACTATGATAAATGCAACGTATTGTTATCAATCTTGAAAATGTCGAGGGAAAGGAGCAAGAACATAGAAGTAAGCGTGCTTTTTATGAAGCTCTAGAACTGGTCAGACTGATTGACAGTGCTAGAAATCAGAACACGGTTTGCTCCTGAAGGGGAAGGGAGGGATTGGCTGAAAGGGGCCCAAGGAAACTTTCTGGATAATGGAAATCAGCACCTTGTGTGATGGAGGTTACATGAGTGTAGACATTTGTCAAAACTCACTGAACTCAACACCTAAAATCTATGCACTTTATTACATGTAATTTATACCTTAAACTTTTTCTAAGATAAGGAAAAGGAGCAAAAAGTAAAGCAAACACTAAACATGGTTAGGGAGGACACATTGCCCATGTCACGTGGTGACCAGGGAATTGCCTTTCCTCCCCAGAACAGGAGAAGAGGCCAGATCTTGGTGGATTTGAGAAGAGGATCTGAGCATGCTTGGGTTAGTGTTTTCTGGAATCCAGCCTGGATTTGTCTGGGATGATACATTCTGGATTGCCCCTTTCCGTGCAATCGCCTTTCTGTCCTTGTGGAGGGGGAGGTTTACATTTGTTCAGTGCTGCCTGTGCCTGGTGGGTGGATGTCTCTAACCCAAGGATCAAATGTTAGGAAACACCCAAACCATGTCCTTCAAAACAGGTTCATTAATAAAACGAATGTTTTGAATCCACGTGTTTGCTGTGTCTTCTCTCTGAAGGGGTACTTTAGAAGGTTAGAGGGGGTAGGCACTATTTATAATCTTCACTAAAACTGTACAACCAACCTTTTGTCGCAGGAAGAAACGTGAGGGAACAGTAGTTTGCAGTGAGGGAGAGGCATGAAGGTGAGGCCAGAACTGTCCCACCTCTGCTTCCCCTCCCTTGAGAGACGCCACACCCACGGCCGACCGTAGCTTCATGGTTAAGTCTAATGGGTTAAAAGGACCAAGGAATGAGTAATACTTGGGTAATTGCTATTTCTCCCGACCTCATATTTCTTTGTGGGATCTTAGTGCTACTCTGACACTCCTGGCCTCTCTTTAATCCCCCTCTTAGGGGAGGGGAGAGAGATTTATTTAATTTGGAAAGGATCTGCATTTTTGGTTCAATGCCTTAAGTGCTTTTTCTCACATTTGCGGCCCTACCGAGGAGTACGTTCTAGTCTTGTCTATGTATAAGCTGTCCCTCTGGACAAGACCTGTGGTTGTCCAGCTCTGCAAGTAGTTAGGCAAGTGATTCTACATCAGGAGTGAAGTATTTACAAGCCCATTTGGCCACACGTCTCAAGCTGGTCTTCCTTTTCTTTTTTCTTAATAAAGATTGTATTCATTTATTTGAGAGAGTGCTTGAGCGAGAGCGCACAGGAGGGGGAGCAACAGAGGGAGAGGGAGAAGCAGACTCCGCACTGAGCAGGGAGCCCAATGCGGGGCTCGATCCCAGGACCCCGAGACCATGACCTGAGCCCAAGGCAGCCGTTTAACTGACTGAGCCACCCAGGCACCCCTCAAGCTGGACTTTCTAACCAGGTGTTCTTCATTAGTCTTCCACGTTATAATTCTCACCTATTTCTGAACTTCCAGGTTCTTCCCAAACAAAAATAAGAAAAGGATATAAGTTGTTACATCAATCTAGATTCTCTTTTTAAAAGACAGATGGTCAGACGGATTGAAAATAAAACCAGCAATATGTTATTTATATGAAAGTCATAAAAGTGACAAAAGCTGAAAATAAAAAGTAGAGGAAAATGCAAACAAAAGACAATTTCAAGCAAAGTGGGATTTAGAGTTAAAACTGCTGGGTAGGGTTAAGGGACTGCATCAAACCGTAAATACAGCAGCTAAGCAATTACTAGAAATGCAAGGAAAGGGACTTCTATTTTCAGCTATTGGAGTGAATTTTATCAGTTTAAACATCCTGCAGACAGCAACAAAACCTCTAAAATCTCGCTGTTTGAAGGCAGTGAGTGGAGAGATAGGCTGCATGTGCTCAAAGGGCCAGGGTCCTGGAAAGAAAGGAAACGCATCCAAGTAAACCTGACATTCCATGCCACTTTCCACCTTGCAGAGTTTGCTGCTTAAGTAGCATGAGGCGCAGCAGAAAGCAGAGGCTCAGAGCTTTCAGCACTTACAGGGCTGGGAATACAAAAATTGGAGTGAAGGGCTATGAAGGAGGCCAAGGTTGAAGGCCCAAGATCTTGGAGAAAAGAAACATAAGTGAGGCTGACATTCACTACTTACCTCTCAAGGCCTTTGATGATTCCTAAGCTATGCAGGGAGAGACGCCAAAAAGCCAAGCAGAAAACGGCAGCTAAGAAACTAAGAGGCTAAGAAGAGTCTAGGCAGCTCAATATTGGGGAGGCAGAAATTGGAGTTTAGGGACTTCAAAGGAGGAGGGACTCAGAAGCATGTTGAAACCACTGAAGAACAACACTCCAGGAGTAAGGGGACAGCAGAGACAGAGCAGTCTTATCTACTGGGAGAAACAAATTCCCTCACAAGGACAACTGAACCATCCAAAAAGCCGCTACCATTTTCCATACACAGTGTTGGCATTGAATAAAAACTTGGATGTGCTGGAAGACAACACATGCCAAGTGATTGAAAATTGGAGAAAGCAGGTGATCCAGATCTTGGAGATTTTAGATTTTAAACTATTAATATATTCAAGACAATAGGTGTGCAGCTGGAGAATTTTACCAAAGAAATTATCTATTACAAAAAAAAATCAAATGGAAATTCTAAAACTGAAAGGTACAGTAATTGGAATTAGGAACCCCATAAATGAATTTAAAAGCAGATTGGACAAAGCAGAAGATAAGATTTAGGAACTTACGATAGGCCTGTAGAAAACATGAAGACAAGTGTGGAGAGGAAAAGGATGGAAAATCCAGAAAAGCACCTAAGAGAAATAGAGGAACAGCAAAAACATAACATACATGTATTTGGAGTCCCAGAAAGCAAAGGGGAAAAGAAAGGGGTGGAAGAAATACCAAGACTTTTCCAAAATTAACCAAAAGACATAAAGCTTTACATTCAATAAACTCTCCGGATGCCAAGGAGGATAAATGCAAAGAGAACCACAACTAGCAACGTCATGGCGACACTACCAAACCCCAGAGAAAAAGACATTGTCTTCACTTTTTATTTGAGAGAGAGAACGAGAGACAGCATGAGAGGGAGGAGGGTCAGAGGGAGAAGCAGACTCCCTGCCGAGCAGGGAGCCCGATGTGGGACTCGATCCTGGGACTCCAGGATCATGACCTGAGCCGAAGGCAGTCACTTAACCAACTGAGCCACCCAGGCACCCAAGACATTGTCTTCAATAGACACGTTACTTTCAATGTAACTGATGAAAGCAAGAAGGTGTGGAGAGTGACATTTTATGCACTGAGAGAAGTGCCAACCTAGAACTCTATGCTTAGCAAATTATCCTCCAAAATGAAAGCAAAATAAAAACATTTTCAGAAAAACAAAAACTTGAGAGATTTCAACACCAACAGAGCTGCATTAAAAGGAGTGTTCCCAGTAGAAGGAAATCCTCCCAGCTGGAGGTGAGAACACCAGGAAGGGAAATAAGTGGTGAAAAGAAATGAATGTGTCTGTGTCGTGGGGGGATGAAATATACTTGGATTAATATAGTGTTGGGACAACTGGATATCTACCTGCAAGAATGAAATTGAACTCTCACCTCACACCATACACAAAAATAAACTCGAAAATAGATAAAAGATTTCAATGTTAAGACCTGCAATCGTTAAAGTCCTAGAAGAAAACACAGGGTTAAAGTTTCATGACATTGGTCTTGGCAATGGTTTCATGGAGAGGACACCAAAAGTACGGGCAACAAGAACAAAAATTACAAATGGGATTACATCAGACTGAAAAGCTTCTGTGCAGCAAAAGGAACAACAAAATGAAAAAGCATCTAGGAATGGGAGGAAGTGTTCACAAACCATATATCTGATAAGGGGTTACTCTCTGAAATGTATAGGAACTCCTCCTACAACTCAGTAGTGGAGAGAGCTAATAACCTGATTAAGAAATAGCCAAAGGACTTGAATACACATTTCTCCAAAGGCAACATGCAAATAGGTATATGAAAAAAATGTTGACCATCACTCATCATCAGGGAAATGCCAATCAAAACCACAACCAAGAGATACCAAGATGGCTCTCATAAAAAAAAGAAAAAAATCAAAGGACAACTGTTGGAGAGGCTGTGGAGAAACTGGAACCCTCACACATTGTTTGTAGGAATGCAAAATGGTGCAGCTACTATGGAAAACCATATGGAGGTTGCTCAAAAACGAAAAACTAGAACTATCATATCATCCAGCAATCTCACATCAGGGTATTTATCCAAAAAAATTGAAATTAGGATCTCAAAGAGATATTAGTGCTCTCATGTTCATGGCAACATTAGTCACAGTAGCCAATATGTGGAAGTAACAGATGTCCATTGACAGGTGAATGGATAAAGAAAATATGGCATATACGTACATTGGAATACTATTCAGCCTGTTAAAACAAGGAAATTCTGCAATCTAGGACAACATGGATGAACCTCAAGGACATTATACGAAATGAAATAAGCTGGTCACAGAAAGATACATATTGTGTGATTCCTCTTAGATAAGGTGGTGAAAATAGTCAGATTTATAGGATCAAACAGTGGGATGGTTGCCAGGGGCGGCAGGAGGTACTTATCAGTGGGCATGTTTCAGTTAAGCAAGATGACTAAGCTCTAGAGATGTGTACAACATTGTACCTTTGATCAACAATAATTATTCTGCACCTAGAAGTGTGTTAGAAGCTTAGGTCTCATATTAAGCGTTCTTACCACAATTCAAAAAATGTTTTCAATCAAGAAATGTCTAATTTCACTAGTAAAGAACTTCACATTTTTAAACAAGAGATAGATGACTACAACACAGAAGGCGGAAGAAGGTACACAGTTTGCCTTTCAAAGTCCTGGCATTATCTATTTAGTGTTGAAAATACTCATTATCCTCTGATAAAGATGCAGGCTGTACTCTCTAGGGTCACCACCAAAAAACAAACAAACAAAACACAAGTGTAACTAGAAGTTATGAGAGGAGGGGCGCTGGGTGGCTCAGTTAGTTAAGCGTCTGCCTTTGGCTCAGGTCATGATCTCTGGGTGCTGGGATTGAGTCCCATGTCGGGCTCTCTGCTCAGTGGGGAGTTGCTTCTCCTCCCTCTGCCCCTCCCCCAGCTTGTGCTCCCCTGCCTCAAATAAATGAATAAAATCTTTTTTTTTTAAAAGTTACTAGAGTAAAATAGAATTACACTTGATTATAGCAGGCATAGAGATGTGCTGCTCCGCTCCCCTTTGAAAGGATTTGATGTTCTTTAAGGAAAGGGACCAGATGACGTCCTGTAGCAAACAGCTCTTTCACGGCCTGCCTCACCTTTCTCTCCTCAGCCCTACTCTACTGACCCTCAGCCCAGGTGGTGGTACCAGGTCCTAGCCTTCTCTGCTGAAGGACCTCTCTAAACAACAATCTTTGTCCCAGGGCTCCAGCTCCCCACTGGCGGAAATAGACCCCATCCAACCTAACTTCATCCTTTTTCCTTTCCTGGTCAGTAGGCCCTTTGTATTCCTAACTCTGTCTCGGTGTCTGCTTCCTGGAGAACCCAACAGTCAACAGCAAGAATGGTCCAGGAAAGAAGGTGGTGAGATGGAGATTAGGGACCGGCTCACCCCTGGCCTGGCTGGGGAGCATGGACCAGTGGGGTCTTGAAAGAACGAGCTGGTGGGGGAAATGCACTCACAGAGTGATGACAGGCACTGGAAATGTGCAGAGCGGTGGGAGTGGGACTCTAAGGATAGTGGAAACAGGTAGGTGTTACGAAGCTGCAATGAGACCCCTCAGCTAGATAATGAGAAGTGGGGACAATTAACAAGCTACATGTGAGAGCCAGGGCTTTTTAGCAGCTTACAGAGCCTTTCATCTCACACAGTGGGAGGTGAGCCAAAGCCGAATTCAGAATGGCTACACTTGAGATGGTTGAATGTTGGTGGAGGCAGATCTTTTGTGCCAATATCAGGAAAATCTACGATCCTGATGCATGAATGAGGACACCTTGGTGGATGCCTATGGAGAATTTGACCCCTCAAACTTTTCTGAGTCTGTAGAAGTGGCCCACCCTTCCCCATATGTAAAGAAAACATAGAGGTATTTCTCCCCAGGGCATTAGGTGCCTCCTGCAGGAGCTACAGCATTTCCTCTCCTGGCTGCCAAGGCTCAGGCCTGGGTTAAGATGCAGCATAACCCACATAGCGCCCCACTGGGCCTGATGATACAGGAGGCTGGCAGGGACTGAGGAGCTATCCACGAGACTGGATTCTGAGGGTCATGTGAGGGAATCAGAACATAAGACTAGATAAAGGAGCATTTATTGACTTGAGGGCACCCTTTTGGGATCCAAATTTTCACACCCTGTCAAGAGCCCCTGCAGAGGGTATAAGCTTTCTTAGAAGCCTATCAAAAGCAAGGACTCATGCTGAGAAATGGACCTGAATTGGAATGCCTGAGTTGCCATGCATATGGCAGAGAAAGGCTTGTGAACATGGGTATGCTGGAATCCACATGGTTCCAGGAAGGCCCAGAGATCACACCATTCAGCACAGCCAGGAAGGTACTGGCTGATGACAAGGTCCTTGGCTCCATGACGGCTATGAGATGTGAGGGCCCCAAAGCAATGGAGGTCAGGTGGTAGCACTTAACCACCAGAAGCCAGGGGATTGCAATTACCACAGCAACTGACAAGGTCAAGGGATGGCCTTGAAAGACAACAGCAAGGGAAATCTTCCCAACGGGATGGCGCTGCTCATTTACTTTGTGCAGAAGAAGTAGCCCGAGGTTAGAATATACATAGACTCATGGTCAATGCCAAATGGCCTGTCTGGCTGGTTTAGGACCTAGAAGGAGGAAAATTGAATGATCCGAGATATGAAGGTATGGAGTAGAGGCATGCTATGGGCTTTTGGGAGTGGACACAAAGTGTGAAGATCTTTGGATCACATAGTACTGCCCAGCATCTTCAGTGGAAAGGGCACTGAACAATCAAGCAGAAAAAATAACTCAACCGGTTGATGTTAGCCATCATTAGCAGCCATACCAGCACCAAGATGATGGGCGCAGGAATGAAGTGGCCATAGCAGCAGAGATGGGGGACATGCATGGACCCAGCGGTGTGGACTCCTACTTTCCAAGGCTGACCTAGCGACTTCTCCATTTGAATGTCCAACCTGCTAACAACAGGAGACCAACCAGCCACTTGGTGGCAAGTTGACAACATTGGGCCAGTTGTGTGCACAAAAATAGACACCTCTTCTGGGTGTGGTTTGACTTTCCAGGCTCCAGAGCCTCAGCCAGAGCCACTCTCCAAGGGCTTACGGAATGGCTGACCTATAGGCATAGATTCTCATGACATAGCTTCTGACCAGGGAACCCACTTTATGGTGAAAGAGAGGGCGCCTGGGTGGCTCAGATGGTTAAGCGTCTGCCTTCGGCTCAGGTCATGATCTCAGGGTCCTGGGATCGAGTCCTGCATTGGGCTCCTTGCTTAGCAGGGAGCCTGCTTCTCCCTCTGCCTGCCACTCCCCCTGCTTGTACTCTCCCTCTCTCTCTGGCAAATAAATAAATAAATAAATAAATAAATAAATAAATAAATAAAATCTTTAAAAAAATATATAGTGAAGGAGATGTGGGAATGCGCCCATGTCCATGAGACCCACCAGTTGCATCTTCTATTCAGAAGCTATCAAACTGGTAGAATGTTGGAATAGCCTCCTGAATGGACAACCAAAGCACAAACTTGGAGGCATAGCCCATCAGGATGGGACACCATCATCCAGGACTTGGCATACACATTGAATCAAAGATCTTAAATATGGCACAGTATCCTCAATAGGAAGAATACATTGTTCTGGGAACCAAGAGGTGGAAGCAGGAGTGGCTCATTTGGCATCACTCCCAGTGACCCACAGGCGATTTTGTGCTTTTCATCTCCACAACTCTTGGCTCTACAGGTTTAGAGGTTCTTGGCCCCAAAGGGGGGTGTTCGCTTGCCAGGGGATAGACTAAGTGTCCCTCTAAATGACAAGCTACTGCTTCTGTCTGGGCACTTTGGGCTGCTTCTGACCAAAGGCCAGCAGACTGTAAAAGAAGTCACCATCTTGAGAAGGATAAATCGCTCTGAATAGCAGGAGGAGGTGGGGCTATTGTTGCCAAGGTGAGCAGGGAAGAATATGTGCGGAATTCCGGTACCCCACGATAACACTCCTCAGCACTCCCTCTTCCCACTCAGACTGCGAACGGCTGTGAGCAGCAAACTAGCCCAAGAAGGGCATCGTTACCAGGGACTCACAATCGTCAGGAAACAGAGTTTGGATCAGGGCACCAGAGAAGCTTGAGGCCAACAGGTTGTAGTTGAGTGCAGGGAATTTAGAATGGATAGTGGAGGAAGGAGATGCTTAGGGACCATGGTGGCCCCAAGACTAGGGCAATGGTCAAGCTATAATTCATCCTACTAACTTCCTCTTCTAAGTTTCCCCACACAGAGAGGCCCTGGAGGGGTTGTTTCCTACACATGTGTGAGAAAGTGGATCCATGCGGCACAAGGAGTGGTCAGTGACAGAAACAGAGCTGAGTCAGCTCCCTCTTCAAGAAAGTATGATCTGGGGGCGCCTGGGTGGCTCAGGTGGTTAAGTGACTGCCTTCAGCTCAGATCATGGTCCTGGAGTCCCGGGATCGAGTCCCACATCGGGCTCCCTGCTCGGCAGGGAGTCTGCTTCTCCCTCTGACCCTCCCCCCTCTCATGTGCTCTCTCTCTCTCTCTCATTCTCTCTCAAATAAATAAAAAAAAGATCTTTAAGAAAGTATGATCTGCTGACCAACAGTGGGAAATGTGGTTGGGTGGCAGGCCTCAGCTTTAGAGTGGGGCCAATGATGGAGCAAGGGTCACATTTGTATTCGTGTGCTCCCCTACCCTCCACTGAGGCCCACGATGAATGAGACAGTGGTGTAGGAGCTCAGCCACTTCAGTCCAACGTGAAACTGTCCTATTGGGCAATGTTAAAAAAATCTTTTTATTGAAGTATGATTGATATGTTATATTGGTTTCAGGTATGCAGCGTAATGATTCAATATTTGTAATACTGGGCAATCTTTGCTCTGAAATGCCTCATTGGGCTGGGGGGCCACTTATCAGATCTGAATCACGGTCTACCAGCCCCCTTCCTTTCGCAGAGTTAGTCCCGACAAACCTCTGTCACTGTCACTTCACTGCAGCCTTCTGCTTCTCATCAAAGTTAATTGATGCATTGAAGAGGGAAAACAAAAACAAAAAACAGAAAAGAACAAGTATATTTATGTACTAAATGATATATGAGATTTACATCAAAATAATGGATGTTGTCAAGAGAAGTGGGTGGAAGGAACAAATGAAATAAAATGAAATACATTGAAAAAAAAAAGAACAAAGGAGATACAGTGGATGGTAGATTTAAATCCAAATATGCCTGATTTAATGTAAATGGACTCAATGCCCCAGTGAAAAAACAGATATTGTTTGATTGAATAAAAAATACTAAATTCAATTGCATGCTACTTATAAGAGACACCCAGGGAACACTGGATGCTATGGCATTTTAGATAGCTTTAAAAAATTATCTGAACGGGGCACCTGGGTGGCTCAATCGTTAAGTGTCTGCCTTCAGCTCAGGTCATGGTTCCAGGGTCCTGGGATTGAGTCCCACATTGGGCTCCCTGCTCTGTGGGAGGCCTGCTTCTCCCTTTTCCACTCCCCCTGCTTGTGTCCCCTCTCTCGCTGTGTCTCTCTCTGTCGAATAAATGAATAAAATCTTTTTTTAAAAAATTATCTGAACATCTAGTCAAATTGACACAGTACGTTTGACACAAGATAAACAGTACCTTAGACAGAGTTGAGACTTTGAAAACAAGACACTGAAAAGGCATTGCTGGACCCAGAAGGAAGGCAAACATCTCTCGAGACCAGAAACAGAGCAGATGGGAATTGGAGAGAAGGGCAGTGGCCCCAGGATTTCCAGAGCTGCTATTGGCAGAGCTCCATGCAGAGGGGAGGCTGACGCCAGGGCTGGAGCGGGCTTACTCACTCATGAAACAGCAGAAGAAGGGACTCCACCCTCTGCTTGGGGCTCCAGCTTTGACAGAGCAGTTGCCACTGGGGACCAGAAGGCACATGTTGGAGACCTGAAAGGAGACCTACCTGCTCCACCTTGGGGATGACATCCAGAATCTTCTAGGGTCGCCTAGACAGGGCAGGCACCAAGCACCATCACAGGAGATGGTTGGAGCCAGGGGAGACAACCATAAAACCATCAGAACAGGGAACACAGAGGGAGAAAAAAAAAAATCATGCCACTTACAAACCAAAATTTCAAAAGACATGCAGAATTCTCATGTTAACACAAAGTTATCCAACTCAACATTTAGAATCCATTTCAGATGAAATTGATTTTGTAGAAAGACAGAAATAAGTATGCTTAGGAGACTCAAGGACAGAAGTGAAGATACTCCGCCCCACCCAAAGAAACTGAATTACAAAGAAAACGAGCAGAAGAGGAGGCAGATAAGGAGCTAATTAGAAAGAAATCTTGGAAATGACAACTATGTTCTTTGACATATTTAAAAACCCTCAATAGGATAAACTGCAGACTCTAGGTAGGTGGAATGCTGATGAATTGGAAGATGGTACCAAGAGATTCCACCCGCGCCTTGTGTGAAGAGAGAAGTGCTATGAGAGCTGCCAGGAGGCTCGGAGGATCGCCCCACATGCTGTAACGTGGTCTCAGGAGAGTTTTAGAAGGTTGTGGAGAAGTGGTACCTGAAGAAATACGAGCAAACGTTAGCTGGCGATTTTCCAGGGTTAGAAAAGACATGATTGTTCAGATTGAACTTGTGTTTTGGATGCTACGCAGGATAAAGGACAATTCCACAGCCTTTGCTCAGCTGACTCAAAGGGATGTCTAGAGGATATCATTGAGGCAAAATGGTATTTTCTAGAAAGTATACAAAATGCAGTCTCATTAAAGGGAATATGAATGACCAAAAGAAAACATGTATGGGATGATTATATGACTGTGTGACCATGGGGGAAGCACAGAAGAATACACCATGTGATACACCACCTTAATAGAACAAAGGATTAAAGTCATATGATCATAGATGCAGAAAAAGCATTTGACAAAATCCAACATTTTTCATGATAAAAAACTCTCAATAGGGGCACCTGGGTGGCTTAGTCGGTTAAGTTCCAATTCTTGATTTTGGCTCAGGTCATGATCTCAGGGTTGTAAAATCAAGCCCTGCATTGGACTCCATGCTGGACGTGGAGCCTGCTTGAGATTCTCTCTCTCCCTCTCCCTCTGTCCCTCCCCTTCCCCCATCTCTGTCTTTCTCTCTCTCAAAAAAAAAAAAAACCAAAAAACAAATACAAAAACCCAAAACTCTCAATAAACTGGGTACATAAAAGGAATGTACCCCAACATAATAAGGGCCACATATGACAAGGTAGTGTTTTCATTTCCTTTGGATAAATACCCAGAAGTGGGATTACTAGATCATATGGTAGTTTTATTTTTAATTTTTTGAGGCACCGCCATGCTGGTTTGTTTTTTTACAGTGGCTGCACCAGTTTGCATTCCCACCAACAATGCCAGAGGGGTCCCCTCTCTCTACATGCTCGCCAACACTTATCCCTTATCTGTTTGGTAATAGCCATCCTAACAGGTGTGAGGTGGCATCTCACTGTGGATTTGGTTTGCATTTCCCTGGTGATGAGTGATGTTGAGCACTTTTTCGTGTCCTTCTTGGCCATTTGCATGTCTTTGGAAAAACGTCTATTCAGGTCCTTTGCCCACTCTCTAAATGGATTTTTCATTTTTTTAATTTTATTTTTGCTATTGAGTTGTATGAGTTCCTTATACATGCTCGAGAGTAACCCCTTGTCAGATACACGGTCTGCAAATACTTTCTCCCATTTGTCGGTTGTCTTTTCATTTTGTTGATTGTTTCTTTGGCTGTGCAGAAGCTTTTTAGTCTGATGTAGTCCTGTTATTTATATTCGCTTTTGTTGTTGATGCTTCTGGTGTCCCATCAAAAAATTCTTGCCAAAATCAACGTCAAGGAGCCTTTTTTTCTGTTTTCTTCTAAGAGTTTTACACTCGGGTCTGACATTTAAGTCTATATTTCTAGACGTGGCAGAAGCATGTAAGACCCTCTGAATATTCAGTGCTCTCTCCTGCATTTCTAGCCCTTTGGCAAGAGTTAAAGCCATGGAACTTGCGTCTAAGTTTTCATGTCCATTTCAAGTTTATTTTTGTGAGCAATGTGAGATAGGGATCCAGCTCCACTGTTTTGGGAGTTGATGCGTAGCATCCAAAACCTGAATATTCAGGTTTTCCAACACCGTTTATTGAAGAGATCTTCCCCATTGCATGTTCTTGGCTCCCTTGTCAAATATTTGTTGACTGTATATGCATGAATTTCCACCATTTATTTCAATCTATTTGTGTCTTTGTGTTTCAAATACATCTTTTGTATGTAGAATACTGTTGCTTTTTAAAAAATCTCATCTGGCAGTATCTACCTTTCGATTAGAGTGTTTAGTCCGGGAGTCGGCTGATTTCCTGTATTGATTAACGTTTTAGGCTTGTTGGGCCAGTCTCTATCATAACTACTTAACGCTGCCACGTGGCATAAAATCAGCCATAGACAATAAATGAATAAACGTGTGTGGCCGTGTTCCAACAACGCTTTATTTATAAACATGGGCAGCGGGCATATTCGGCCTGCCAGCCACCGTTGGCTGAACTTTGGTTTTGTCCACTTATGTCCAATGCAGTTACTGATATGATTAGATTTATTAATGTTACTCATTTTGTTTGTCTCACCTGTTTGTTTGTTTATTGTTGTTGTTCCTCTAGTCTTCCTCCAAAGATTTGAGCAGAGGCTCACCCCCCTGCAGCTCCCTTGTTGGGGAGGTTGATGCCTAATTTCCCGGCCGCTCTGCCAGTCCCATACTCTCTCCCCCCGCACCCCAAGCGGGTAAGGCTTCAGCCCTCTGCCACTCAGGCTGTGCATGTGTTGGGAGAACACACAGAGCCAGAAGAGTGGAAAACCCACACATACCCCCCCAGTGCGGTTATGTCTTCAAGCTCCTTCTCCCATCTGCCTGCTTTTCTACTGAGCGCCCTCAGGCCTCTTGCTATGCGTGTGCAGTACGCATAGCAGGGATTTGGGCAGAGTTTCCACCCAGATTCTGCGCCTCACTCCCTCTGCAGCGGTCCTGTTCATTTCCAGCTCCTCTGCGAGCCCTGGACTCTAGACTCTGCCCGCCCTGAGCCGGGAAGATCGCGGCTTTCCAGCACCACAGCTGTGGGACTGGGGAGCGTCCCGAGTCCGGGGCCAGCCTCTTATGCCTGTATCAGTCTGTTTCCATCCGCTGAGGGCACTTCTCCAGAAAAGGGGGCCGCACCGAGAGGTTAACCACCAGCATTCGCAGCAGCCGGGGCCACCAGCCTGGGCGAGAGGATCCGGGCCTGGCACTGAGGGTAAGCTCCCACAGAGAGACTGCTTTCCACCTCTGCCTGGGAGGGGGGTTGGGGCCGATCTTCCAGGAATTAGATTCCTCCAAAGAACCCTGCTATGCACGCCCCATCACCCTCCTTTCTGCTCATCTCCTGACAAATTCTTCTTAAACCCGGAGGAAACCCATGATTTCTCTCTGGAGACTCAGGTCCGAAGGCTGCAGGGACCACCATGGAAAGCTTTATTTCAGAGGCTCTGGCTTACCAGCCTCATCTGTCCCGGGCACTTTTACCAATGTCCTTTGTCAGGAAGGAAATTAAGTACCAAGCTTTTGTTCCGCAGGACCCAGCCAGACCCTAGCCCTGTCCCCAGACCTTCTCCCTGTGAGGGTGGGGCGAGAAAACACCCCTGAGCGAGGCTTCCCGGAAGGGGATTTTAAGGACTTCCCTTTCATAGAATTTCTGGTGGTACAAAAATATATAATGATTTTGCTTTCTTTAAAACACATATTAGAGAGGTGCCTGGGTGGCTCAGTCGGTTAAGCGTCTGCCTTAGGCTCAGGTCATGATCCCAGGGCCCTGGGATCGAGCCCCTCATCGGGCTCCCTGCTCAGAGGGGAGCCTGCTTCTCCCTCTCCCTCTGCTGCTCCCCCTGCTCGGACTCTCTCTGTCAAATAAATAAAACTTAAAAAAAAAAAAAACGGGGGCGCCTGGGTGGCTCAGTCATTAAGTGTCTGCCTTCGGCTCAGGTCATGATCCCAGGGTGCTGGGATTGAGCCCCACATCTGGCTCCTTGCTTGGCGGGAAGCCTTCTTCTCCCTCTCCCACTCCCCCTGCTTGTGTTCCCTCTCTCACTGTGTCCCTCTCTGTCAAATAAATAAATAAAATCTTAAAAAAAAAACGTATTAGATTTTAGGATCTTTTTCTATCATGTTATTTCTTGGGTAAGTCCTGCCTCTGAGCTCTGAGCATCTGGCTCACCCATGATATCAGAGTATGTCCATATTCATAACTGCCGAATCCTAGAACGTGCTGATGACTCTGGAGCCAACACTCTTTATTTTAAAAACTAGCCAAATGAAGTGTTCGATCCCAACACTCTGTTCTCCACCTTTGAACAGAGAACCTGGCTATTGAATACCGGCAAATAGGGGATCCTTTTGAGAGAAAAGGACAGCCCAGAGTCCAAATCCTAAGCAGACAGAGACTGAAAAGAGCTGTAAAAACCCCCTTCATGGAGAAGATGATGGGCACAGTGACGCTATCAGCCACCGTGACTAATCACGGCTAATGTCTGCTGTCGTCGATTAGCCTTATTAGCACGAGCAGGGGAAGCACAGGGTGGCCTTGCCGTCTTGACCACAAGCCGCTGTGCGTTTGCGGAGGGGGCGGAGTTTCCAAAAAGGTTACGCTATCCGGAAATGAATCCTAACCTACATTGTGAGAAATTTAGCAAAACAGGGCAAAAAACCATAAGCAAGTAGATAAAAACGTAAAGGCGATGAAAGTTCACCATAATTTTTACTGTTATTTTTCTACTATTTTGTTTCCTCCACTAAGTCGGACAAGGACCATTGTATGCTTTTTTCCCCCTGAAATCTGTGAGTGGGAGGCAAGATTACTCACAGTAGAACTCAGCCAAGACATTAAGCCCATTAGGGAGGCAATGCAAAAGAGCCTCCAAAGGCTGAGCTGCATCAGATCTGGGGCTCAGGAGAGGGGCGGGCCAGCCCGAGCTGCCCCAGGGTCCTGGGCTGGCTCTTCCCCGGGGGTCTGCTCCCTGCCTGCACGCTCAGAGGCTCTGGGGCCCGTCCACAGGTCTCCACGGTGTGGAGGGGGGTCCCTGCTGGGGAGCTGGAGGGTAGCGCCATGGGCTCATGCATCCCCTGACCCTCCCCTGGAGCAGAGAGGGCGGAGAGCCGGGTCCCCCCCATGGAGCTCTTAGGGGCCCAGTACCCACTGCTGAACAGCACTGAAGCCCCGGCTCAGAGTGCCTACAGGGCAGGGAAGCAGCACCTGCCCCTCCCTCCTCAGCTTACTCTCCTGCCGCGAAGCCCAATCGTGAATCCTCCGTGCTCACTTGTGCCCCATTTCCCACCTCCCACCAGGGCCCATTATGGGTCATTTCCGGGCCCAAGACGGCAACCCTGCTCCTTGGCCATGTGTCAGCCCTCCGAGGCAGATTCCCTACACCTGGATCCTGCATTTTCTGCAGGCACTTCTCTGGGGAGTGGCCTCGTGCATAAACAGGGGTGGGGACCAGGCCACCTTTAACCTCACACCCAGCCGTAGGCCGGCTGGCCTCTTGCAGCAGGCCAGGCCCTGGGGACCCCATAATCCCTGAGTCCCTGGAGATGACGCTCTGCAGGGGGTGATGGGTCTGAACACTCGGAAGTCAACATCAAAACATGGTGGGCTTTGTCATCCACTTAGAACCACAGACTTAAAAGAAATATTTGCAGCATAAATTAGATACGATGTATTTTGTTAAGAACCCATTCTACACTCTGGTACGCCCATGTGGCCACACCCAGAGCACGTCAGTTTCCCCTCCAGCCCACGCCCTCCTGAGGGTAAACTGACGTGGGGTAGATGGGAAGGGGTGCCCCTTCTCACGGCCCCCTGCTCACTCACCATTCACACGGTTGCATGTGGTCCTCGTTCACGGGTTTTCGGTGCCCTGCATTATTCCTCGAACAAAGGACCACAATTTGCACGGCCTGTGATGGATATTTGTGTCGCAGAAACAAAGAATTGCCTGCTTTCACCCAGACAGCATGTTCATCTGGCTCTAGGATGCTGGGTCTGATGTGAGGGTCCCCTGAGGAAGACCCCCCTAATTTGAGAGCCCCCGCATCACAGCCCACGGCCCCACCCTCACCCCCCACTCAGCAGGTCTCTACGCCTCCCTACTGCTCCCTGTTCGGTCGCACGTCCCAGGCTGGCTGTTTGCGGGGGGGTGGGGGGTGGGAGGGGGGGTGGTGGGTGTGGTGCGAGGCTGCAGGGCACACTGACTTTATCCTGCAAGGTGACATTTTAGGCCCAGACACAATTTTTATCGAGCAAGTGTCATCGTGCTAGACAGGAGTTTTGGGTCTCCTGCCACGTCGCTGCTGGGGACACCGAGTCCCAGAACAGCTTGCTCTGTTCCTTCTGCTGTCTCACGTCGCGGACCATCTTCGGGGAGAGCCTGCTCTGAAAACAAAGCTCAGCGGTGAGTCACCGCCTGGGCAACAGGGAGGGACTTCAGTGGCAGTCGGTGTCTCTGCAGGCGGGGTGGACTCAGCTGGTCTGGGCGCTGTCAGTGGGGACACCGAACCAGAGCTGCCCAGGACTGCAGGAGCCCTGGTCACGGAGGGGCCTCTGCCCACCGACCTGTGCCCTCTGACCTGGCCTGACGTGCGTGTCCCCGAAGGCAGGAGCGAGCAACGCTGCCCCCTCTCCGGGAAGGAGGTCCCAGGCTGGGCCCTGAGGGCAGCGGGTCCCTCATCCCTCCAGGAAGGATGGCGAGACCCCCAGGGCCTGTGGTCTCTGTTGAGGGTGGGGAGCTGTGTGGCAGCCCCTCCTATCTCCAGGGGTTATCAGCAGGTGCGGCGCCCACCACACGTCCCACGTCCCACGTCCCATGTCCCAGCAGGAGACAGGAGAGCCTGTGGTGTGAGCTCCAGTCCCGCTCGCTGCTCTCTGGCTCCACGCCCCCCGCCCTGCTCCCCGCGCACCCCCCACGCCTCTGGGGCTGGGGGCCACCATCACCCCCCACGACGCCTCGGCCGGCTGTGGCCGCGGAGCTGTCTGGCATGGTGACGGCCATCGGCGCACGGACAGCCCGTATAAGGACGCCCAGCCGTGTCTCCCACACAGAGAGGTTCAGGCCCCACGGCCCCCCGGAGCTGAGTCCTGCCAATGGCTTGAGTGAGTGTGAGGCCGTGGCCCTTCACAGCTGAGCCCGGAATTTGATCGGGGTTGGCAAACCGTGGCCCGGGGGCCACAGTTTCATAAAGTTTTATCGGCACACAGCCGCACCCCTACATTCACGCTGCGGCTCAGGCTTGCGAGATTGTGACAGAGATCGGATGGCCCGCAAAGCCTAAAACATTCCCTACCCAGCCCTTGACAGAACGGTTGGCTGGCGCTCGACTTGGATGTGGTCACTGCGCCCCCAAGTGCGCCCCCTTCCGGCCTCCTGGGGGATGGACGCCTGTGTCCCGTCAGTGCCCTGAGCCCGTCCCTGCATAAAATCACATCACAGACCAGCTCTCCTGCTGCCGTCTGCCGCGAGCTGGCCCTCGCTCGGAAGGGTCAATTCTCTAGAATGTTCTCAGCTCAAGTTCTTAATTCTGGCAGATAGTCTTGAAATGTGTTTTTAATAGCTTCAGATGAAACTCAAATCTTGTTAGGTGACGTCAAAGCAAATTCAAATATAAATCTCCATTTGCCTTTAATGTTTTCAAATATTAAAGTTATCAACAGAGAGGCAAGTAAAGGAATAAAAATGCAAATGAATGGGGAGAGACTCACCCCCAGGCGGTGGCCAGGGCCCTTCTCCAGAGTCTGGCCGGGCCTTCTGCCCCCGCCAGCAGCCTGTTCACCGGGTTTCGGGGGGAAGCATCCAGGCTCTCTGCCCGGAAGGAGCTCATATCTAGGCTGTGAACACATTAAAGGAAGAAAAAGCCAAAATATAATAACCACAGAAACAGCTACTCTAAAGAGCTCATCTTTATTCTGTGTTCAGGAAAAGAAGTCATCTGTCCATGAGCGTCAATGGCCCAAACTGCTGATAATTTCAGTATAAATTAGGCCATTATGCTCTGCCACAACTGTCCTTTTCCTTGTTGATGAAAGTGAGGGCTGAGTCTTATTCTCCTCTCCAGGCATGAGGGGTGTGGGCTGGGGGAGGGGGTATCTCTGGCCGGGACCCCCGCGCCTTCTTTACTCACCGGCCACGACCCTGGGCAGCCACCCCTTGCGGGCCTGGGGCGATGGTTCCAGGAGGGCTTCCGGGGACGACAGATCAGCTGGAGAGAGGCTCTGAGCCCCGACAGGATGTATGGAGCCCATGGTGGGGGCCCTGCCCTGTAGGGGCCTCTGGGGGGCGGGCCTCCAACACCCACGTGAGGCATCTGCTTCTGGCTGCGTGGGCTTCTGGAAGCACAACACAGGGTCAGGGAAGGGCTGGGCTTGTAGTGGGGTGCCACGGGCCAAACCTGCGTGTCCCCCAACACATGTTAAGCCTTAACCACGCCCCTTCAACATGACAGTGTTCGGAGGCGGGCCCCTGGGAGGGGGTCAGGGTCAGACGAGGTCACGGGGTTGGGGCTGGGCTGGGATCGGTGCCCTTGGGGGGAGAGACCCCGGAGAGCTTGCTGGCGCTCTCACCCTGAGCACGAGCGGGTCTCGGGAGCACACAGCGAGAGAAGGCTCTGGATGGACCGGTCCCGCCGGCACCTTTCTCTTGGACTTCCAGCCGCGGGGACACGGAGACATGACTGTCTGTTGTTTAAGCTGCCCGCGCTGACTGGGCACCGAGCCTCATGCCAACCACTGGAAGGGCATCTCTGAGAAGGAACAGCATGAGCAAAGGCATGGCAGGACCCGGGAAGGCCAGGTGGGAAGGAGCCCCCACCCCAGGGAGGATGGGGATTGCAGAGACCCTGAAGGCCAGGCTAAGGGGCTCAGCTTTTCTTCTGTGGGCGGTGGGCAGCACAGAGCCATTTTTGGAAGAAACGTGCAGGGATTCGCGGTGATTTAAGCAATGGATTCCAGCGCATCATGGATTCGTTCTCGTCACCTGCCTCTCCCCACGGCTGTTTCCCTCTGGCGTCTGGCATGTCAGGGGCAGGCACACCCCCCGAGCCCCACGGGCCTCACAGGCCTGCCAGGCAGGCTGCTCAGCCGCAGCCCCGTGGACGTGGGGGGTACTTCTGTTTCCCTTTTGACCAAGATCAGCTCATCCTCTCTGCAAAGCCCTGGGAGGTGGGGACCCCGCTTGTCCCCGTCTACAGCTGTGTTGGGTGAATGGGGTGAGGGCAGCTGTTCGCCACACTGGGGAAGAGCCCAGAGCCCGAGGCCCACCTTGGCCACCAGGAGACAGAGGCTAGAGCACAGGGATGCCGAGCAGGCGGCCGCCGCCAAGGACAGTCCCGAAAGCCCACCTGGCCAGGCAAGGGTCCCCAGGTGGCCAGACCAGGCTGGGCCTCCTGTGTGTGCCGTGTGGCCAGAGCCTGCGGCGAGCACCAGCTGTGGGCCACTGCGATGGGGCGCCTGGCCGCGTGGCTGCCCCGTGATTCCTCATCGGATGTCCCTTCCCCTGCATGGACCCCGTTTGGAAAACTGGGGTTCAGGGTGGGCAGCTGGGAGGGAGCTGGGACCTGAGCTGATGGTGAGAGGTTCTCATTAGCCTCTCCCCTCGCTCGCTCGGGTGACTGTCACCAACCAGTGGCCCAGCCCGCCACCGGGGACAAGAAACGCCCCAGACACATCCAGCCTTGAGTCGGGGGTGAGCGGGGGCCACTCCTGCCAGGAAACCTGGCCCTTCGCAGTGCAGCGTGCCTCTAGCCAGAGAGGGTCCTGCCTGCTCTAAATGACCAAGACTGCGACAAGGCCGGGCCTTGGGGGATGGGAGGCCATCTTCTCTGCTGAGGAAGGGGCTTAGCCAGCAAGGACAGAAGGCAGGCAGAAGGATCTCCCCACTTCACAACACTTCTTTGGGATTGGGTTGTTTTTTTAAAGGAAAGTTCATTTACTATATATTATTCAATTAGGAAACCTGCCAGGCACGTTGATGTTTTTTAAAAGGGCAAAAATAACCTAATAAGTCAAATTCGATTGGCAAACTAGAGTCTGTATGATTTCCAGAGTAGCTGAATGCCGACGTGGCTCAGACCAGGAGCGAGGGATGGAAAGGCGGGGAAGGGCGTCGTGAGCGAGGGGCTGGAGCATGCGCGGTGAGGCTGGGGGCGTGAGGGGGGGTGGACAGGACTCCAGGCAAGGCGGGCAGGTGCCCCAGAGCCAGGCCCTCTCCCCTGGGCCCGGCAGGGACCGGAGAGGTGGGCAGTGTGCCACCGGCTGGGGAGAGAAAAGAGCCACTCAAGACACCAGCCCCATCCCTCCCTTGGCAGGTCCCTGCTCCGGGGCTGGAGCTCAGGAGGCAGACAGCCCCGGCCGGGGAGACCTGCTTTCCTTGACATGAGGACAGAAAGGGTCTGTCGCACCCGGAGGAAGCAGAGGGAAGCCCAGGAAGGGGAGGCAACCCTAACCCAGGGGTCAGGTCATCCTCAGAGATGCACACCCAGACAAGTACACACACACACACACACACACACACCCTGCTCGAGTGCTGCATGGGGGCGGGAAGGCTGGGGCGGGCTGGGGTCAGCCTGGCCTCTTCATCGCAGCCCAGCTGTCCTCGTGCTTGATAGCCCTTCTCTGGAGCCCCGTGGACCCGGCTTCGATCCTGGCTCTGCCCCTTCTGGCTGGGGGACTTAGCTTCTCTGAGGCTCCATTTCCCCACTGTTGAAGGAGGTTAATGATTTCAGCTCTGAGTTATACAGAGTTTTTGGTTAATGTAACAAATCAACTTGAGATAACGTAAGCTAAAAAGGAGAATCTATTCAGGGACAAGAGGGCAGCTGGGCCTCAGGTAGCCCTGGTGCGTGGGGCAGAGGACTCACTGCGCTTGCTTGCTCTGTCCCTGGCCTCAGGCCTTCTGCCCTGCGGCTCCATTTCTGCTCTTTCCTCCCAGCCTCCTGAAGGGTAGGAAGTGACATTCCTAGTAGGAAGCTTTCATTCTTCAGACTTGGGCCCTCAAGAGTACTCTTTCTTAGTCCCAAATTCTGAAGGAGGAGGTCTGACTGACCCAATATGAATCAGGTGCCCAAGATGCCCAGACTGGTCCCATAACTCCTGGGTGGGTGGGGACCTCATGGCACAAAAAAGCTGCCAGGCACCAGCCCATGCACATAAGGGGGGAGGATACGGGGTCGCTGTGAGCTGATGGGTGGCTCACACAAATGATAAGATTCAGGACTTGAGCCCAGGTCTCAATAACTCCTGCCCTAGGCTGGGTTCCCTCCAGCAGAGCCTGAGACAGGATTGTTATGTAAGTGGATTATTGAGGGAGTGGCTTCAGGAGAGGCCTTTAAGGAAGTGAGGGAAGCAGGACAGGGCAGGAGAAGAAACCAGGCGAGCGCTAGCCTGGTCCTGCGGGAGCTCTGGGGTGCTAGGGGCCTCACAGGGTTGTCCCATCTTGAGGAAGGAAATCGAACATTTCAGACATTCATTAGGGGCTGTGCAGAGGGAGGGGAGCCTCTCAGGCATCGCGGAGCTGGGCAGGTCCCAGTGTCAGAGGGCAATCCTGCCGCACGGGCGCAGTGGTGAGCCCTGAGTGCTTGGAAGGGCCCGGGGTGCCCAGGGGGCTCTGGGCATCCGCTCTGCTCGCTCTGCTCCCCAATCTGGGGGCTGCGGACAGTGGCTGGTGGACAAGTGCCCGAGGATTGTCAGGGACTCGGTGACAGACAGGCCGGTGCCTGAGCAGAAAGGCGAGAAGAAAGGGATCCCTCCCGTGCTCATGTCCGCCTGCCCCCCAATTCAACATGCTCCCCAAATCCCTAGGGAGAGAGATCCTGGGGAAATGGCTCGTAATCAAGCCCATGAGGGCGAACCACCCCCGGAAAACAAAGACCCACACCCCATGCTGTGGACTGTCCATATTCAGACAGATTTCTGACGGATGAGAGGCACGCAAGGAGCATTCAAATCTAAACTGCAATCTTCATACGAACGCTTCCATCACGATGACCCAGAAATGCGTCTCCCAGAAGTTGGGATAATGCCATCAAAAGGGTCACGCCGCCCTCATGATTCTCTTGACAGGCACAAATTTATATAATAATCAGAAAGCATTTTCGACATTAAGGGGCCCAGCCGAGGACGCACCGGATGGCCACAGCATTAGTCACTCCCCACCGGCCTGTCACCTTGTCAGCTTCCAGCTTCCCCGGGAACACAGCAGGGTCTGGAAGCTAGCTTGTGAACTTTGTAAAGGCGTTTTCCCAAATTACTCCTTCTGGGGGGAAATTTGTAAATAATTACATTACTCTGAGGATAATTATTCCCTCTGGCCTTTTTTCCCACATTTTAAAGACTGTGGTAAAACATACGTAATGTAACATTTACCATTTTCTACATTAAGTGTGCAAGTCATTGGCATTAAATATATTCACAGGGTTGTGCAACCGTCACCACTAGTCATTTCTAGAAGTTTTTCCTCTTCCCAAACGGAAACTCCGTCCCCGTTAAACACTGACTCCCTAACTCGTCCCCCAGCCCCTGGTGGTGTCTGTCTTACCTTTTTGTCTCAGTGGATCTGACTGTTCTAGGGACCTCATTCGAGTGGAATCACACAGTATTTCTTTTTATGACTGGCATCTTTCACTAAGCTCAGTGTCCTCAGGGTTCATCCACGTGGTAGCAAGTGTCAGAACGTCCTTCCTTTTTAAGGCTGGAGTATATTCCATGACAGACAGACCACCTTCGCTCATCCGTTCGTCCACGGATGCACACTTAGGTTGCTTCCACGTTTTGGCTGTTGTGAATATTGCTACTGTGGACACAAGTGCGTACACCCGGTCATTTTGGCGATAGAATGTACTAGAACAAAGTCAGGGAGGCCCCTGTTCCTACAGTGGCCCAGCTCCGTAAGCCTATGTCTCCAGGTGGAGCTCCAGGAAGAGGTTGGCTTCAGGGAGCTTTGCATCACGAGATGAAATGGCGTTAAGAAATGAGTCGCAGATTTCAAGAGTCTTAACAATATTCCGATTGTTTGATCAGTAATTCTGTTAGGAATTTATACAGGGAGAATCAGGATACACCCCGAGAGGTGGCTCGGGGCTTTATCACAAGCAGAGGCAAAATAAAAAGAATTTCTTCTCTGCAAACCAAGCTGGGGGGTGAATTAAATTTGCTCCCCACCGTGTCTGTAATGATATGATTTAGATTTTTTCTAATGTGCCCTCTGTAAATCTGGTAGGAGAAAGGCATCAGCTAAAACCGATGAGCCTGAGGGAGAAGGGGGGAGGGGGAAAGCCATATGGGGAGGAAAGAGCAATCAGATGCGGGAGCCCACACTGTGCTTGTGTCCCTCCCCCTCTCCGCCCTCTCCCCCCGGGGGGGGGGGTGCGCCCCACAGCTGGGGCCACAACCCAACCACCTGCTCTGAACTCTGAGTCAAGACCACCTCCCTAGGGGCATAGCTTCATGGACCCCCACCTCCCAGCACCCCTCTCTCACCTGGAGGAGGCCTGCCCACCCTCTCTCCCCACCTGGAAGCACTCTGTCCACTGAAAAGAAAAATTTCTCCAAAACACTACAAATGCGCAACACATTTTTGCAATGGGATGAAACACTTCCTGCATTTCTTGAAGATCCACATGCACACTTCCCCTGGGACTGGGAAGGCAGCCCTGACCCCGTGAAAGCTCCCAGCAAGACCAGTAGGCTCCAAGCCTCTGAGTCCTGGGGGGGGGGGGGGGCGGGGGGGGGCGCGCCCCGCTCCACTGGGCAGGGTCATCCAGCGGGGCCATGGGTGGGGGGGTTCAGAATCAGAAAGTGAGCCCCAGATGAAAGTCCCTGTAATGGACCCTGTCATGCTCCACGGAGGTGGGGTAAGGGAAATCAAACCAAAAAGTGACCAAAGGAACCAAATTACTGTATTTCAGACACAGAGCCGAGAAGTAGCCTCTAATGGGACTCGGCCAAGCGGGAAGTGGGTCAGCCCTTCCGACTTCAAGCCCGACAGCGGCTTTCATCTGTCTCCTGGCTCAACTGTTCGTCCCGGAAACTGCTGCTTTCCTAATGCGCCCCCTGCAGGCCCCCCCTCCCCCCGCACCTGTCCCCACCTCCAACCCCGCCCCCGCCCCCGCCCCCACCGGCCTCCCTGGATGCGACAAGTCTCACTCTGTGCTCATTGTCACTTGTTCTGCTTTTAAGAACTTTCTTTTCTGGACATTTTATTCTTGGTGAAAGTACGTCTTTATTTCTCTATACGGTTCCTTGGGAAGGGAAAATTTTAAGACAATTTCGAAGTACCTTCTCAGTTAACAGACTGTAAGGCAAACAGTCATTTTCCTGGTGGAACGATTTTCCAAAAGGAGAAGATAAGGCTGTTTTCTCCCCTGTCACAGCGATGAGACTTTGTGACTGTCTTCATTATAAAAAAGAACCACCGTCCTTATGACATGTCCTCTAATTGATCAAAACTGCAATAGCAAAATGAGCATAAATATCCCCAGTCCCATGACTCTCGCCACGTTTGGACCGGACGGGCCTGAAGACACGAGAGAAACCTCTTCTGTGACCGTGTGCGGGCGCTCCGGAGGCTTCCCGGGGCCCCACCACCCCCAGGGGCCCGTCCTCACGGGCTGGACTGCGTGGTCCCTCCGGTTCCACTGTGTTTGGGGACTCGGGGCCTGGGCTGCAGGGAAGGTGCTCTCGCAGAGGGCAGTGGGCGGACTGCCCTGGAAACACTTGCTTCTCTCGCTACCCCCCCAGAGGCCCCCGCACGAGGTAGGCAGCCCCCACTGAGAGCCCATCTGGGATGCAGGCCCCCCGGCCAGGGACTCTCGCCAGCCCTTTCCAAGGGCTCTCCTTCCTCTCACCTGTGATCCTCAGGGGAGGGCCCCATGTGCTGGGGCCCAAGGGCCAGGTCCAGCCAGGAGGAAGGGTCTGTCTCTGGGTCCCCAGCCCCAGGCAGCCCTTCTGTCCCTTCTAGACACGAGGTGGAGGTGGAGGCTCTCCCTGCAGCTGGGTGGTGGGTGGGGGGAGAACAGGCCTGACCAGCCCAGACAGGCCCTCAGACAGGCCTCAGAGGGGCCTCTGCCCCCAGGCTCTGGGCACTGAGCAGGGAGGATCTGCCCGCTGGGGAGGCTCTTGGGCGTGAGGAGCACATGGGGGGGGGGGGGGGACACGAGCTAAAGGACACCAGGGAGAGAGCAGAAACACGGAGTCCCCTCCCCAGACCGGGTGAGGAAGGGCCGAGGGCACAAAGGAATCACGAGGGACTTCCAGACGGAGCACACCTCAGCACCCCTGGTGTGATTCCGACTCCCTGGAGGAAAGAGGAGACACCAGGTTGAGACCCCTACCCAGGCCACGTGGGCACTTCACGACAGGCCCCGGAATGCTAGCTGCTCCTTCGAGTCTGGCTGGGGGCTGGCCAGGCTTCAGTTTCCCTTCATCTTCAGAGAAGCAGCTCATGAGCCCTGCCCTCGGGAAGATACGCCCTGGAGCCAGTCAGGGTCTCAGCCCTTGAGGCCAGAATCAAAGCCCTCTCCGAGCACCTCTGGACACCCAGGCTCCAGGGACGCCCCTGCAGACCCGTGTCCCCTGTGGCTGCACCATGCTCCAGAGCCCCGTATGCTGTACCCCACGGGGCCCCCAGCCTCATCTCTGCCCCACAGGGGCCCTTAGGCTGGACTGAGCACCTGGGATGCCTCTCAGTGGTGTCTGATATTCTGTCCCTCCGAGCAGGAGCACCCTCATGTGGTTTGGTTGGGGTCATGGCCTGGACGACCTAAAGTACATTAGAACCTCAAGAGTTAGTGCTCAGTTGCCCTTGGACAGAGTGATAGCATTAAATACCTGGTCGCATGAGTTGGTGGGGTCACAACCCCCCGGAGGGCAGGCCGCCCTCACACGTGCTGGAGTTCCCTGCAGTCGTGGACAATGTCACGGAGAGGAACAATGAGGAGAAATTAGGCCTTCTAGATGTTTGTGAAATTTACAGAATACTTCATGGTGCATAATGTGGCTATGCTCAAGAAGAGTCCTTGCTGGGGCATCTGGGTGGCTTAGTCGGTTGGGCGTCCAACTCTTGATCTCAGCTCAGGTCTTGATCTCAGGGTCGTGAGTTCAAGCCCCACGTCGGGCTCTGTGCTGGGCATGGAGCGCACTTAAAAAAAAAGTCCTTGCCTTATAGAGACTTACAGCATCTACAGAAGTTATAGGTAATATGACATAATGTCTGAAATTTTCTTCAAAACGTTCTTCAGAATCTCTTGGTGGGGAGGGAGGAGGGGCAGGTTAGCCCAGGGCGAACAGTGATGGAAGTTGGGTGAGGGGGACCTAGGGACTCATTAGACAGTTTTCTCTGCCGTGGCTGGTAGAGTGGCCTCCAAAGATGCTCACGCCCTAATCCCCCAACCCAGGAATGTTCCATGTCGCCTGGCCAGAGGGACTCTGCAGATATGCTGAAGTCATGGACCCTGAGGTGAGAGATGGTCCTGGCGTGTCCAGGTGGGCCTGGTGTCAGCACGAGGGTCCTGTAAGACAGAGGCAAGAAGTGTGGCAATGGAAGCAGAGATGCGAGTGATGGGCAGAAGGCACCGAGAGCCGAGGAGTGTGGTGCCTCTAGGGGCTGGAAAAGGCAAGCGACGGATCCTCCCCTAGGGCCTCCAGAAGGAACGAGCCCTGTGGACCGCTGGACTCCAGAACCCCGGCCTCCGGAGCCGTGGGACCATCCATCCGTGGTAAGCAGCTAAGTCTGCGGGCCGTGGCTGGCAGCCACAGGGAACTCACGCACTGCGTGTTGCAATGTTTGGAAATTTTCCATAATATAAAAATCTAAAAACATATTATCAGCCTCAATAATAAGAGTGCAGTTACTGGTCCATGAGCAGCCAGCCAGCCCATAGTACGGAACTGAGACTCTAGAAGGAAGCCCAGATACACACAGAGAGTTAGTGGGTGAGGCAGGTGGCATCTCAAATCATCGGGATGATCTGACCTTCTAAGAAATAGCGAGGCAACCGTTACTACAAACTATAAACTATAAAAAAAAGAAATCACAAAATGTTTTTAGAAGAAAACACGGAAAGTTTCCGTTTCAACCTTGGGCTGAGAAAGGCCTTTCTAATGGATTCAGAATCCAAAAGCCATGGAAGATTGATAAATTCTACCACATTGAAGAAAAACAAATCTCTGCATGCAAAACAAACAAGGAAGCTTCATCAGCAGAGTCAAAAGATAAACAGTAAACAGGAAAATATTTGTCACTCACAGTACGGGCCAAAGACTTAAGTCCTCCTACAGAAAATTCCCCAAGGGAGGAAAATACCAACATTAAAATAAGAGGGAAACAGACGGGCAAAGGACAGGAACTGAGGCTCTGCTGAGCAAAGTGCAAATGGCCCGCACACGTGAAAAAGATGCCCTTGCTCACTCATAATAAAGAAACGCACAGGGCGTCCAGCTGGCTCAGTTGGTGGAGCGTGAGATTCTTGATCTGGGGTCATGAGTTCGAGCCCCACGTTGGGGGTAGAGATTACTTAAAATTAAATGTTTAAAGGGGCGCCTGGGTGGCACAGTCGGTTAAGCGTCCGACTCTTAGTTTCGGCTCGGGTCATGATCTCAGAGTGGTGGGATCGAGTCCCTCGTGGGCTCCACGTCCAGTGGGGAGGCTGCTTGAGATTCTCTCCCTCTGCCCTCCCCCTGCTTTCTCTCTCTCTCTAAAATAAATAAATAAATCTTTAAATAAAATAAATCTTTTAAGAAAGAAAGAAAAGAAACGCACACCAAGACTATCCTGAGTCCCTGCTTCTCACCTGTCATTGGTTTGACCACACTCCCCTCCAGGGAAACCAGCCTGGAGCATGAGCAAAATGGTGCAGCCTTGAGGAGGGTATTTTGGCAAAATCTATGAAAATGCCAAGTGCACGCACCCCTGGGCCCTGCCACTCCACTTCTGAGGATCTTCTACAAATACCGCAGGGGTGTGTGGTGACCATGGGCCAGCCTCACTCTGACCAGAACCGAGATGAATGCTGTCCACTGGGGACTCGGAAAACGCCCCAGGTCCTCGGGATGTGTGAAAAACGGCAAAGTACAGACCAGTGTAGACAGTGCTTCCTTTCGTTTTTGCTCACAAATACACAGTCTTCCTTCCTTGTGTGCGCATTCGAAGCCCGGGAAGGCAACACGGATCCCTAACGAGTCGTAGCCATGGGGTCTGGGCACAAATAGTGGTGGGTGGGGAGGGAGAGAGGCTTCCTGGGGCTGCCTTTTGTATCAATTTTGAGAAATCAAACCCACAAAAAGTGGGTTTTTTTTAAATTAAAAAAGAAAGAGATTTGTCTCGTTAATACCTGAAATTTTCCTGTTCTATTTTGCTTTCATTTCTGAGAATTAAAAACAAACAAACAAAACTAGAGGGGGAAAACCTGCAAACACCAAAATGTTATCTTCCCAATGCACACAGAATAAGAGGTGGCTGGGAGGGACGGGGGAGAGGCTAGGAAGATATGTTTTTTTTTTTTTTAAGATTTTATTTATTCATTCGAGGCACAGAGATACAGAGAGAGAGAGAGAGAGCATGAGCAGGGGGAGAGGCAGAGGGAGAAGCAGGCTCCCCACTGAGCCAGGAGCCAGACATGGGGCTCAATCCCCGGACCCTGGGACCATGACCCGAGCCGAAGGCAGACGCTTAACCGCCTGAGCCACTCAGGTTCCCCAGGAAGATATTTTTGATCAACCTGAAAACAGAATGTGGTTCTTATGACCCATCACAGCCAACCGTAGGGAGCTGAGCCCAGCAAGAAAGTATCCTGTGTGTATAAAATATTATGTTTCCAGAACAAAGGACAATGTAATCCCTGGAAACAATCTGGCTCAGACGTGTGGACCAAATGTTTGGGGAGGGATGGGAAGGTGGGTACAGGTCAGACACGGGAGAGCCTCAAGTGCCACGATAAAATGTTTGAACCTGACTCCTCGGACAGGAAGGGGCTATCAGGTGCCCCAGCAGGAAAGAGATGTGGTCACATCGAGGCTCCCAGTGGCTGCCACAGAACGGCCTGGGCAGGGAGGGGTGGGCAAGGTGGCGGGCAGTGCGCTGGGACCTGCCACAGACACTCTGACCCTTGGCCCACTGAGAGGCGGGGTGTGTCTCTCCCCACTCTTGCATCTGGGCCGACCCTTTGACTGCTCTGACCCCTAGGACACAGCAGAAGGTCCAGGCCTCTCCTGCCTCTGGGAACTCAGCCGCCACACTGTAAGGGAGCCCAAGTAGCTGTGTGGAGGGGCTCCAGGCTCCAGCTGTGGATGCACCAGCCCTGGGGAAGTCACTAGGCTGCTCGCATCAGAAATGAGCTGTCCCTGCCAAATCCTGCCCGTATGGCCAGGCTGTGACCAGATACATGTTTTAAACCCCAAGGTTTGGAGGCAGTTTGTTACATGGCCACGAATACCTGAAACACTGGACACAGGGAGGCTGGGATGGAGGACTTGGCTGGACTCCACGGATAGACACTTGGTGGGATTTGGCTGGGACCAGGGCAGTGGGCAGGAAAAGCCTGGGGCAGGTTCTACCGCTGTTCCCAAGTGTCATTTCCTGTGCAGATCATAGCCACCCCCTCCCCGCCCTCACCCCCAAGCCAACAGTCCGAGGTCTCCCTGGCAATGCCGCTGGCGGGCTGGGGGGCCAGTTGTCGGGCAGGGCCTGCTGTCTGGGCAGCTTGCAGGACAGCTGTGCTCCCCGGAAAAGGATGGCCCTGGTGATGGTAATTGGCAATGTCCTTCCTTCGGTAAGTCAGCCTGACTCTTCAAATATAATAACAGGGTTTGAGAATTTAATTTTTTCCCCTTGCTCACAATCTGTTCCATTCTCAATGCATTATGGGGGAGGAAAGCTCTTCCCACAAAGGACCTGTCAACCTGATTTTCTCTTAATTACCGTTCATGTCCACTGTCCTACCTGATCTATGTCTTCTTTTTTTTAAAAATATAGAACCCACACAGGCCTTTTCGTTTTTCTCAGAGCCGAACTTGACCCCAAAATAGTTGTCAGTGGAAACGAGGGAGCCGTGAGTTTTGAGCAGCTCATCTTGGTGACTGAGAGTCTCCGTCTGGAGGACTAACCCCAACCACTAAGGGACACCTGGTTAAATTTGAACTTCAGACAACAGCAGCAAGTAACTTTTTAGCATAACATGTCCCAAATATTGCATGGGACATGCTTACACTCAAAATATATGCGTTGTTCATCTAAACTTCAAATTGAACTGTGGGTCCTGCATTTGTATTTGTTGATCACACTTGAGTCAGCAAGGGGGCCAACCACAGAAGCCAGAGGGCTCGGTGTGGCAGGAACCACCCAGGGGGAGGAGTGACGGAAGACACATGGAGTCCTGGCCAGCTACACCAGATTTGCAAAGAGGGAGAGGAAGCAGGTAGCAAAGAAATGGTGGGAATCTGGTGATTCCCAGGACTTCCCAGAAGCCCTTCAGGCTCATGCAAACTGGGATGGTTGTTTGCCCTCAGCAGGAAGGACGGTCTGGACCAAGGAAGCAGGTCTTGCAAAATTATGGAGGTGGGTTTGCCTCCCATAAATGGCCTGACTCTGTCCGCCCTTCCCCACCCCATCTGCCCCCACCCTGCAGGACCAGCGTGGGGACAAGGCGAGTGAGGCACTTGCCGTGGGTACAAAATGGCAGGGAAACCACTAATACAACGGTCGAGATAAATATTTCAATGCAATACTTAAACATCAAAGTAAGCGTAAAAATACCCATGACAAACAAAATACCAAACATTCAAATAAAGTTCCTCAAAGAACTTCAGTATTGAATTACTGTATGACCCAACAATCAATTCCTAAGAGCGGGCCCAAAAGAACCGAAAACAGGTATTCCAGACAAAAACTCGTACACCAATGTTCACAGCAGCCTTGTTTGCAATCGCCAAGTATGTGGGAACAACCCGGTGTCCATCAACTGGCGAGTGGATAAAAACGTGGTCTGGCCATAAGATGAGGTAATACTCAGCCGTGAAAGGCACGTGAAAAGCCGTGAATGACACCTGCTAACCCCATGGGGGAAAACTCATAAAACATTCTGCTCAGTGAAAGAAGACAAACCAGTAAGGTCATGCATCAACAAACGCTGGGATGTGCCCACCCTGCGTATACTGTCCCCCCACCCCGGCCGGCTGAGTTTCCAGAACAAGGAAGTTCATCACATGGCAGGACGCTGGGAACCCAGTGAACGTCCATGACCCGGGGAAGGTCATCGGGGTAGGTGCACCCACGCCGTGGTGGTGCCCGACCACAGAAGGCTAGTCCTCAACCGGAAAGTCACGCGAGACTGACAAGTTTCCACTGACAAGTATTTTGGGGTCAACGCCAGTTGCAGAAAAACAAACATCGCGAAATTCCATTTTGCTTTCTTTTTTTTAATTGCACGTATAACCGAAGTGAAAACAGAGACGCCTAGAAAACACACACGCTTCACTGCTGAGGTTCCTTCTAGGAGGGGGGGAGGCAGGATTTGTGTTTCTTATTTTAAAAACTTTTTTAAGGGGCGCCTGGGTGGCTCAGTTGGTTAAGCGACTGCCTTCGGCTCAGGTCATGATCCTGGAGTCCCGGGATCAAGTCCCGCCTCGGGCTCCCTGCTTGGCAGGGAGTCTTCTTCTCCCTCTGACCCTCCTCCCTCTCATGCTCTCTGTCTCTCATTCTGTCTCAAATAAATAAATAAAATCTTTAAAAAAAAAAAAAACTTTTTAAAAAAGTGGTAAGACGATTATGGGTGACTTTCATATTTTACACTTTTCTGCCCGTTGCAGATATAACATCTTTGACAATAAGCATTTAAAGTAAAGTAACTGCATACTCGGACTCCGACAGAGAACACACTCTGTGTTCTAAAGAGCAGGGCCCCGTCCAGCATCCCCCCTGGGGCTGCAGAACTGCCCAGTCTCGAATCCAGATCCTTCTAGATCATCGGTCCATACCATTCAGGGTCCTGTGCTGGCTGACCCATTTCCGCCGCCACCCCACCGCCTTGTTTACTTTTCACAGAGACCCTGGGACGCCGGAAGTTCACAGGGAGGGCTCGTGAATGTTGAGACGGGGTTTGAACCCGGCCACCACTGGTTCCTTTCCCCACCCTGATGGGTGACTGGAAGTGTCTCCAGCAGCCCAGCCCCAAACCACGTCGGCCAGTGAGCACCCCCAGCAGGGACTCTCCCTCGGGGAGGGAATCATCCATCCCTGAATGAGTGGATGAAGGCGGTGAGGGAGGTGACTCTTCCCAAAGGCCCTCTCTCCCAGGGACATACATCGATAGTGACTCTCAGTGCCCAGTGCCTTTTAAGGGACTGATTGGACTCCTAGCCACCCGTGAGCTGGCCACCGGCTGGACTCGGTCACCCCCTGACCTGCTCAGGGCAGCGGCAGGCTCACGGAGGTGCCTGCAATGTCGCAAAGCACCTGGTTCGGGGTTTGCAGAGACACAAAGCAACACAGGGCAAGTTCCCACAGAGGGACGGGGGGGCGGGGGGGACGGGGGGGCCCTGGGAGGGGTTGGCAGGTAAGGGCAGGAGGGGCGCGGGGCCCAGGGACCTGGGCTGGTCCCACCTCAGCTGGGGGCTGGTGATACTGTGTGTTTGAGCGAACACTCAGCCAGCTCAACGCTCATTTGTGCATCTTTTTGTAGGTGGATTATTCTTCAACTAAAGGTTTTATAAAATGTTTATTGTTTTGAAGTTCCTTAAAGTATTTTGGGTCCAAGGCTGCTTGTCCGCATAGCTCAGGCCCCCAGATGGAAATGCCCCCTTGCTTCCGACGCGGTCCCTCCCTTTTGCCCCCCCAGCTGCCTGCCCTCTCCCTCAGCACCCCCATCCTGTTAGCCAGATGGGCTCCCACATGGCCCTGGGGGTGCTGCCCATGGGCCGAAGGACCAGGAAACAGGTGCAGCTGCCCAGGGCCTGCAGCTGAGTCACCAGCCTCCAGCCCCCCGAGGGCAGAAAACCAGGTCTCCCCTTCCTCCAGGGAGAACCACCAGAAAAACACCCGGTAGGGTGAGTCACTCCGGGGCACAGGTGGATTCTCAGAGCCAAGCCTCTGACCAGCAGCTACGTCCAGGATACCAGAAGCTTCTCAGGATAGGCAGGCTGTGGGGACTGGGGAGGCATGGAGGTGGATGAGGCCGGGCGGGTGCCCCCTACCCGGAGAGGGGGGAGTGGCCAGGGGAGCGGGGGCCCTTGAGCCCAGGGCAGTGGAGGAGCAGGCTGCAGGTGGGGAGGTGAAGGAAAGATGCTGGGGGGTGGGTCTAGGGGAGAGGAAGTCCCCGCATGGGGAGGCAAGGATGGCTCAGGCCAAAAAGCCCAGGACTTCATCGAAGCAGGACCATCCAGAACAACGGCCCCCACTCCGCCCACCCTGGTGTCTCATGGGCGAGTTTGCACGACAGCTGCCTCTGGCGTGGATGAGTGTGGGATGCAGTTGGTGTGTGGTTGTGGACTTAGTGGAGTCCGATGGCCCCCAAGGCCCCCGCGGAAGGTGCGAGCTGATCCTTCAAAGCTGCAGTCTGCATTCTGCCAGCGCCCCCAGGCTTGGCTCAACCCCGTGCCCCTGGGGAGAGGGCAGCTTTCAGAGCTGCAAGTCTGTAGGGCACTCTCGGCCACCGGGCTCGATGCCAGTGGAGGGGGCCCTGTGGGCAGGGGTGTTCCTGGAAGCCATTCCCGCACCAGGACCGCCTGCAGCAGCCCAAGTGCACACTGTAATGTCCTCACCATGAACCCAACAGAGCCACCCCACCGAACCCCAAAGAAATGCATCCCCGATCCAGCTTGCCCTGAGAGAATCCGAAAGTGTTGGCAGCCTCCCCAGCACCACTTTGTGTCAGCACAACCACAGCACAGGGAAGGTGATGTGGAAAGTTCCAGACTAACTGTGCTCTTAGCTCATTTCAAATTTTACAAATATGCTCAATCATGCAAACATCTGTCTTGGACCCGCTCAAGGCAGAGCCTGCTAATCGCTAACCCCTGCCCTCCTCCCCGCAGCCACAGAAGCCTGCTTTCTGTGGGGCACCAGCACCACCCATGACAAGAGACCACGTCACTGCGTCCGTCACAGCTGGACGCGCTGGCCAGCAGGATCTGCCCGGAAGTGGTGAGGTGGTGGTGGGGTCGGTGGGTGGTGTCCCTTAACTCTTTGTCATCTTGTTTTCCAAGCCTGTCCTTTCCAGGAGCCCCTCTCACCGGTGTTCGCTCCCTACCAGCACTGGGGGTGGCACATCCCTTCGTCTGTTTGCATTCATTAATTCACTCATCAAACATCCGTTGACTGCTTCGTGGAAGACATTGAATTTGTTAGGAGTCATTCCAGCTGCCTATAATAGAAAACCCCCAAATAACAGGAGAGAAGTTCCTTTCTTAATAGGAGAGAAATTCACTTCTCCCTGTTGTGAAATGGGCCTGAAGGGTGGTGTCCCTGGGACCTGCGCTCCTCCAGTCTCACTGCCATCCAAAGTCATCACCTCATGGCCCAGAATGGCTGCTCCACTCTCGCCCTCGCATCCACACTCCAGGCAGCAGGAAGGAGCAAGGGAAAAGGACCTGAATGAGGGCCGACCCCTGGGACCTCCTCCACCTGGAATGGGCTGGGCCCCACCTGCCCAATCCTGCTCACCTGTCAGGTCAGCCTCCTTCCTTCTCATGATAACGAGGTGGTCATGTGTATGACTGTTTTGTGTGTGGGTCTCCGCTGGACTGTGATCTCCAGGGGGGCAGGCCGGGCCCCCAGGGCACACAGCTTCCCTTCCTGGGGGTGCGTGCTGAGCTCCGGTGCGGGCCACGGCCTAGGTTTTCCCGGACCCTTACTCTTTTTGCTTCTCAGACTTGGGTTGGTTTTGGGGGGTGGTGGTGAACAGGGCTTCTGGGGGAAGATGAGCCAGCTCACAATGTGGGGGTAAAATTATGCTTTCTGCTTGATTTCCATTACTCTAATGGCGATCCATTTTGCCTGCCACACACTGGGCCGTCTTCAAGATGACAGGTTGACAATGACTCCCATTGGGTCACTGCTGAGCACACGGAGCCCATTACAATGCTGGCTGTGGGTTCCAGCACAGGCTGTTCTGGCAAGCAGGCGCCTGTCCTCCCAGGGGTCTGTCTGAGCGCACCTGCCGGCGGAGCGAGGCCGCAGCGTGAAGACGCTGTGACTTGCAGAGGCCTCCGTCCGCCGGCAGCCTTCCCGGGCGCTCCTAGGTCTCCCGGGCCAGGGTCGCCGGCCCCTTGCCAGGATGCGGGCAGAATCCCCTCGCCCGGGGGTAAGGGAGGAGCAGCGACGGGGGGTGTCCTCCCAAGGGCCGTCTGGTGAAAGTCCTGATAAACTTCGAAGAAGCACATTTGTTCTGAGCTCATGTCTCCAAATTAGCCAACGTTTGTGAAGATTGCTTACGTCCGCTTAGGAGTTTTCCAAGAGATCTGGAAAAAGTGGCCAAAGGACAGATTTTTGTTTGTTTGTTTTTGAATGTTCGTGTTCTCAATCAGTTATAGGGTCAATGCCCCCTTGGGTTGGGGTCCAGCATCCCCACGGCCTACACGGGCTGCCTTCGTGGCCCTGCAGCCCCAGGCTTCTGCCTCCAGGAGGGTCTGGGGGCTGTTATGTGGATAAACAGTCTGACACCCCCCTGGCCCCCACAGCACATCGCTTCACAAGGGTGACGCGACTGTCCCACCTGCCTGCAGGGCTGCCTTCTCCCCACTTTGCGACCTCAGTGCTGGCTCCCTGGCCGGGGCGTTCTGGCCCCCAACCCGCCTGTGGCCACGTTTTCTTTAGGATCTGGGCGGACATACGAGAGTCTCATGCTGCGGAGAGCTGCGTCTCTCTACCTGCTCACTCTATACATTTGCGAGAATGACGCTTTAAAGGCAAAATGTCTTTTTAATAAAGGCCTTCTTATCAGAAAAACTACTGTAAATTTCTTTTAAAGTAAAAAAAAAAAAAAAAAAAAAGGAACAAAGAGTACACCAACCCAATGAGAGCAGTGGGAAGCTGAACAAAACAGGCCTCACTTGCCAGCCATGTGAGGGATGATGGGCTTGGAGTCTATTTCTTAATTAGTCCCAAGGACTTTGGCTTACGATTTCTGCTGCTTCTTCAGACAGACAAAGCAAATTGAGAGCAGAAGGGTCCTCACGCTCTCGTCGATGGAACACGCAGGAAGGCGGGAATTGGCCACGATGTACCATGCGCTGGGATGCGCTCCTTCTCGGGAGCAAAGCGAGCATTACAGAATGAAAGCAGTCTCTCCAGCAGTTGTCAGAAGGTGGTGGCATTTCTCAGGTAGCTGGGGACACCGTGGCCTGGTGCCTGCACATCCCCAAAGCCCTCTACATCTGAGCACACAGGGCACAAGAGGGTGTCACAGAAAGCTGTTCAGCTGTCCCTCTGCCCCCACTGACCAAAGCAGCCAGGGCGACAGCCCCATCCCCCGTCCCCTCCCCTGGTCAGGCCTCCTGCCCCTTATTCTCCTCCCACCCCGCGGTCTGCCAAAATAGGAGTGACAGGAAGTCAAGTGTACCCTTGAGACTCCCCCCCCCACAACCCCCATCACAGCCAGGAGTCTGTCCAACTCAGGTCTCCCAGACAGCACCCCTCCTTGCCCTCCAGTAAACCAGGGCGGGTGCTCAGCACCTCAGGTTAGGGTCCTGCTCCTTCCTTCCCAGCCAACTGGCCTTGACCCCAGTCCTCCAGCGCCCCTGCGTCCTTCCCGGTCCAGCAGAGGCAAACGGCTCTCCCGCTATGTGTAGGAAGGTTCATAAGACTGTAAGTAGGACACCTGCCAGGTGGCATCATCATGATCATCTGTCCTGTGTCTTGTTCACTCCAGGGTCCCCAGTGACGTCAACCGACCTACTGTCCAGCTTGGTGGGTGGCGAGAGGGTTGCAGCCTCCTGGTAAGTAACTGGGGCCTCCAGGCTCCTACAGGCGAGGGCCGCCTGGGTCGGCCACTGCCGAGGACTTCAGTGGTCAGTGATCCAGCCAGGTGGCAGGAGGAGCTCTGGCCGATTTTCAGCCATGGCCTCATCCTTCCTTGGAAGCCTGGAGATGCTGCTCTCGTATGTATGTCCCTTGATGTCTGTGAGCAGGGGAAAGAACAGTCTGGGCCTGGCCCAAACTAAGGAAGGATTCACGGAGTACGCCAAGGAGGTCCTTGCTCCTGCGTGATCTCTGCCACCTGCCACAGGACAGCCTCTTCCTGCTGCCCTGCCCGCCCACCCACCCCTTGGCTGCCTCTAGGAGCTGCGGCTTGTCTCACTCCGGGTTCCCCAGACCCCCAAGGGCTCCACCACTATCTGACCCTGCTCAAAACAGCTCTGTGTCCCCGAGCAGGGAGCCATGGGGAACATCGCCAGGGACCCTTTCCGAGACAGCAGTACCTGTGGGATGTTGGGGGGGACCCACAGCTCCCAGGCTGGAAGTCATTCAGCCCTCCAGAGACAGTCCAACGGCCCTGGCTGGTTTGCCCCTTTTTAGCAAAATCGGACAGGGGTCTGGGCACCCCAAAGGCCACTGAGCACTGGAGGCAGTGAAGCTGGGCCTCCTGCCCTCCCCGCCATGAATGGCTTCCCAGGCTGAACCCACTCTCCAGCCAGGGCGCAGGTGTAAGGGGAGGGGGAACCTGCTCCATACCCCACCCCACCCCACCCCTGCCCCAGGACCACCCCACTGGGCCAGTTTGGACTGAGGGCTCATCCTCCAGGGGGGTGTGGCAGGGGAGGACCCTGTCCCAGCTTCTGCAGCAAGAGAATGCAGTGTGTAGGTGGGGGCCTCTCTCCCCCGCTAGGACCTGGGTTGGGGGTGATGGGCATGGGGCTCACTGACGCAGCAATGACGTGGGCCGTAGGATGTTGAGAGCTCTCCCCCACAGCTTCCGGGGTTTCCCTGTGTGGGCTGATGGGGGCTCCCTATTCAGTGTATGGGGACTCTCCCATGGCGCGATGGAGCCTCTCTGCAGGGTGATGGGGGCGCTATCTGCGGGGGTGATGAAAATTCTCTACAGGGGTGATGGGGGTTCTGTGGGGTGACGGGGGCTTTCTGCGGGGTGGTGGGGGCTCTCTGCAGGGGTGATGAGATCTCTGCAGGGGTGACGGGGGCTCCCCCGCGGAGTTTGGGGTCGCTCCACCGCCCCCGCACCTCCCCCGGTGCGCAGGACCACTGCGCTACGGTCACTCCCGCCCGCCTCGGGGCTCGGGGCTCCGCGGGGGCGGGGAGGCGGGCCCTGAGCCCGGTGACGCGGCGCATAAATAGCGGCGGCAGCTCGGGGCCGCCGACACGTCGAGGGAGCCCAGCCGCCTCGCTTCCTCCCCGTGGTCCTGAGGCCCCGTCAGGTGCGGAGCGCCCCGGCCCGGCCAGACCCGGCCGACACGCCCGGACGCCCGGCCCCGCCGCCACCCGGGACCCCCGCCGCCCCGGCCCCGCCGCCACCCGGGACCCCCGCCGCCCCGGCCCCGCCGCCACCCGGGACCCCCGCCGCCCCGGCCCCGCCGCCACCCCGGGACCCCGCCGCCCCGGCCCCGCCGCCGCTCAAGGTACGGCGCGCCCTGGGGGCCCCAGCGGGAGGCGGGCCCCTTCCTCCCCCTGCTCCGCGCCGCCCGCCGCTGGACGATCCCGGGGCCCCTCGCCCCCAGCCCGGGCTCGGCCGCGGGAGGCGTCGCACGGCCCTCGGTCGGCGACGCGCTGGCCCCTGCCTCCGCGCCAGCCGCGGGCAGCGGCGTCCGAGCCTCCGCCCGACGTGCGCCCGGGACCCGCCGGCCACCCCACGCCCGCTCCGCATCTTCCCTCGCAGATGCCCGGCGGCTGCGCCCTCCTCCTCGCCTGGCTGCTCCTCGCCGCGGCCCTTTCGGCCACCCCGGGGCTCGGGTCGCCGGTGAGTGCGGGCGCGTGTCCCCTGCTCAGGGGGGCACCGCACAGACGCGGGCCGGCGGGGGGCGCGCGCCAACAGTGGTGCGCGGCGGGCGGGCCGCGGGGGGCGCGGGGGGCTGGGGTCCTGCAGCCCCGGGCGGGGGTCGCGCCGAGACGCTGCGGGATCCTCCCGGCCTGGCGCCTCTGCCAGCACACGACTCGCTCCTGGCTATAAACCAGGAGAATCTGGAGGCTCCTGTACTTAGCTCCGTAGATGAGTTCCCGCGGGAGGGAGCCCAGTTACCCGCAGGCGCCCTCAACGACGTGTGTCCTCAACATGGCTTAGCAGCAAGCGGGTGCCCCGTGTGTTTGAGGGTTGTGGCTCTAGAGTGAATTCTTCGGAAAAGCAAGCAGTCCTGTTTCATGTCAAACATAGCTTATTTGGGGGCAAAGCTGGAATTTCTTGCAGCCCAGAAGTGTATGCATTATTCAAATGCCCACGTCATGCCTGGAAAGCCTGGCGAGCTTCCTTTCTTGTCCATCTTGCTTTAAGGGTTTGCATCACTTGGCCTATTATGGGGCAGAGTAAAAAAATAAAGGGCTTTTGTGATGTAAATTATGTGAGTATCAAGTGGGCAGCTGCTTCCCAGACCACCGTAGTGGGCTGTGCAAACAGAAGCTGCCTTCGGGGCTTCTTTGAGCCCCCGAGCCTGTACCCGGCATGACCCTTTTCTCCCATTTAAGGTGAAGGAAAAGAGAGGCTGGACCCTGAACAGTGCTGGCTACCTTCTTGGTCCACGTAAGTGACACATCGGCCCCTCAGAGCCGACCCTGCTCTTGTAAGGCTGACTGGAGCATTTATGTGAATCCTGCTCTTTCTGACATTTGTGTAGCCAGTCCCTATTCTGATACACTGATATTCCAGGTTTAGTCAGATCAAGGGCAATGGGGGGCGCTTGAGGCAGGATGGGTTTCCACGTGGGTTAGGGATCAGTGGATTCAAATACTTGCCACATCGGTAGGTGGTGCCCTTTCCCGTGCCCTGCCCCAAGCCTCCTCCTCCCCCTTTCCCCCTCCCTTGCAGCAAATGGGCAAATTCCTGGGTCCCCTGAGCCCCCCATCTGTCCCTCCTCCTAGCCTTGCTCTTCCTTGCTCAAGCATCTGTGCAGCACAGAGCAGGACTTAGATTATTACCGAATGACCCAAATGCCTAGGGTAGGAAGGGCCTGCAGCACGTGGGCTGGTGGGGTCAGGTGACGAACCTGTGCCGGTCTCACTGGGCATGACTGAGTCTGGGGCCCGGCTGCGGGCAGGGACTTGCATCTGACCCCATGGAGCAGCAGGAGGTGCCCACACCCCTCACCAGGGGCCTTATGCGGACAGGGGTCAGCTGATCCGAGCCCTGGGGTGTTTCCAGAAGGGGCCTGCGGCCTGCAGTCGGCCTCATTACCACTTTCTCGGCTTCAGAAGTTCAAATCTGGGCGGCGTGGAATAGGAGGACACTTTTGCCGACCTGTAGTCGTCCATCAGGGTTCCAGGCCGCCCTGGGCCTTAACTCTGTGCCACGAATCTCCCAGCGGGAACATGTAGCCTGCTGGGGCCGGGGGCGTGTGCGCGTGCGTGCGCGCAGACCCGGAGTGTGTCGTTTCACCGGTAGCCATCAATTCCCAGACCTTGCCAGCCTGGGGGTGGTCTAATCCTCGGTGCCCTGTCCTTGATTTGACACTGTCTGGACACAGTGTGACTTTAGGGCTTTCACGATGCAGAGAACCCAGTGGACCTAGAGATCCCCCGGGCGGGCAGTGGCAGGCAGACCAGCTGCGGAATCCTTAGTAGGGGCAGGAGGCAGCAGGAAGTGGGGAGATGGTGTGCAGACAGGTTACACGTCCAGGTGACCCAGGCCCTGAAGGGGACAGCTCTGGGATCCCGCAGACTGTGTGCGTGGATGCCTACCCCTCGCCGCTCCTTGCCCGCACTCTGCTTCCTGCTCGTCCTCTGTCTGCCCTGGCACTGTCAGATTTTAATTATCCTAAAGGAGGGGACAAGGGGAGACCTTTTACTTTCCCCTCCAATCGCTTACACACTCGTAGCTTTCACATTGGCAGGCGTGGTTGGTTTGTGGACAGCCATCAACCTTAAAACAAAACCTCCCCTATTTATGTACTGCTTTCTGCACCAGGAAAGGAGGCAAACATGTAGGTCATACTCCATTCTCACCAGCGTAACTGGGAGGAACGGTGTTGTTCAGCACAGGGACTAGTTCTCAATCCCACACTTGAGTACAGCCTTTTCTCCCGCGGCAGATGGTGGTCTATCTGATCACCGGGAGGGTGCTTTGAGAAACACAGGCAGAGAGATGACAAAGACCGGCCGGGGCCACAGGCAGGGCCTCTGGGTGCTCTGGTCTCAGGTCATAGCAAGGGCAGGCCCCCACACACTCTGTCACTGGGAGTGGAGTGGTCTCGCCTGTCCCCAGGAGGGACAGATGGGCTCAAAGGGCACACACTTTCCCGAGCCCTTTGTAACCCTGAGCTCTGTCAGAAGGCATCTCATCTCTGTGCTTCTGGCCCAAAAGAAAGAAGGAACCCTTCAGCAAAGATACTTACTCATGTTACTTTGGAATAGTGAAGATATATTCATCACGAAGATAGGAATCTTGAGTCAGAAAACAAGCTCTTTTTTACTATCAGATTTCTGTCTCCGTCAAGCTGGATCCGCAGAGGCTGCACATCTAGACGAGGTTGTCAGCGTGCTTTACCAGGCATCGGTGTCCGTCAGTGCAGGACACGGTCCAGCAGCTGCCGCGGACGGCGGGAGTGTGACCACACTCGAGCCGTGGGGCAAGGTTCTCAGGCCTTCTTGGACTGAGTGCCGGGCCCTGAACTCCGGCTCTGGAGAGAGGAGTCGGTGTTCTTTTGTCTAGCCTTGCAGATGCTAGCCCCCCAGGCGAGCAGCCACAGCCCTGAGCCACCCCGACCCCGTCCTCGTGGCCAACACAGGCATGAGCACACCCGCACACGCAGGTGCACGCACAGTCACTTAACAACCCCCCTGCCCCTCCTCCGCCTGCCTCCCTTCCTCTCCCCCGCCCTCCCGCTGTCTCCGTCTGTCTCTGGCTGGCTGGCTCCAGTCCACCTCCCACAGCTGCCAGAGAGGTCTTTGAAAAATAGGTCCGAACTTCCATTCTTCGGTGGCCCCCTTTTTCAGGGACATAGGACCCCAAGCCCCTGTGGTCTCCCTGCGAGGCACCCAGCTCGGACGCCTGCACTCCCCGGGGCCTGGCCAGCTCTGCCGAGCGCCGTGCTCCCCTTCACTCCCCTCCTGGCTGGGGGTGCTCCTTCCTCTGGCAGAGTCCCAGCACCTGTGGGACTGGCCACTCCTCCGGCCCTGGCACGAGTTCGTGGTTCCGCAGAGAATGTTCCCTACTGTGACTTGATATTTACAGTCCCGGTGTGCGCGCTTTGATGGGCAGCAACCTGTGTGTCCTTCTTTGGGAGTGGGGAGGGTCTAACTCTAGTAACAAGGCCGGTCAGGTGCTTTCCTCTCAATTCATTTGCAAACAGATGCCATTGACAACCACAGATCATTTCAGGAGAAGCCTGGCCTCACGGGCAAGCGGGAACTCCCACCTGAAGACGAAGCAAGGCCAGGTGAGAGCACTGGGTCACTTCACTGCCCATCACCTCCCGGTCACATGTGGCGGTGGGGTATCAGGCCCCTGCCCCGCCCCCCGACCTGAGCCTGGCCCGGGCCCCTCTGCCATCTGCCAGAAGTACAAGCCCAAGACCCAGCGTCGCGGGGCCCAGGGAGGCCACGGAGGCAGAGTCACTCAAGGCCTCAGAAGAGTTTGGCCTTGACGGACCCACCCCCACACCCCGCTGTGCTAAGCAAGGCCCTGGGGAGGGGTCACGGCCAGTCCACTGGCTTCCAGATGCCCAGCCTTCCGCAGATGGAGCTGTGAGATCCAGAGCCATGCGGCGGGTGGCAGACGCCGATTCTGTTTTCTAGGGGGCTTTGCCAGGCCGCTGTCCGAGAAGGCTGCCCTGCGCATGATAATCGAGTTTCTGACTTTTTTGCATCTCAAAGGTACGTGAAGTATTACCAATTTTAAATTCCACCTCTTAGAACCCTGCCCACATGAAAAGCCTGTCAAAGAGGATTCCGTAGAATTCTCCTGGGAAGTAACCAGCCATCCACTCCCATTCCTCAAGTCACCGCTGTTGGGTGGGAGAGCTGCCAAGGGGCCGGGGCTGCTGCTGGCCCCAACACTGGCCCTGGAAAGGGTCATCAGAGCTGCAGGGAGAGGGAGGGCCTCCGTCCCACTGCGTCTGCTAGAGCCACACTTCCTGGCAGGGTAACAAGTGCCGGACATCCCAGGGCTACAGCTCCTTGGAGGCCGTCTTACGCCATGTCTCACAAGCATGGTCAACTAACCCATAGTTCAGATTCCAGTGCTTGCTTATGCAGCCCTCCTGCAGAGCAGGCTGCATGCCCGTCTCAACAGTCTCCATCCTAGAGCTGGTACCTTCCGTGGATACCACAGACGGTGAGGCCTCCCTGTGGGCCTGTTTCTGCCCGGCACCTCTGCCCGGGGCTTGTCATCGGGCAACAGAGAGCGGTCTGGACAGAGGCCACAGTGCCCTGGGAGCCAAGCGCAGGGAGACTGGGATGGGGGGTTGCTGCAGGGAAGGGGGTGCTTGGATTCTCCAGGAGACACATCTGTCAAGTTCTGCACTTTACAATTCTGTTGTGAGTTTGGCGGAGTGGAGACTAATTCTTGGGGTCTGTTTTGATCCGTGCGCTTTGCTGGCTGGAACTGCTGCCTTGGTTGGAGGGCTCAGGAGGGCGTGGGAGGGACGAGGTCGAAGGCCTGTGGCTTCTTCCTTGGAACCATTCATGGGACGGAGACTGTGGAGGAGGACTTAGGAATGTCAAAACCCATAAGCAAGCTCACTCTGTTGGAGCCTCGCCGAGTCTGCAGTGAGCTCTCTGCCGGGGGACATCGTGCCACTTTGCCTGCAAGGAGCAGGTCGACTCCCCCAGGGACTTCTTGGCTTTTAGTTTGCTCTGTTTTGAATGTTGTAAAACGGAACTTCTTTCCCTCGGAGACACCGATTTTTATTACTCAAACAGGAATTCTACTTCTGATAGTTTCACACACATGGTAAGTGGGAGGCTTGAATCATCAAGAGGTGAGACATACAAAGTGTTGCGCTCGATTTCAGGGCCGATCCTGGGAGTGCCCCCGGAGGATGCACCCCGACGCTCTGGCCTGTGTGCTGGGCTGTCACCGTCCCTGGTGCAGGCGTTAGGGCTCCGCTAAGTGCGCTCCTTTGTTGCAGAGGCCGGGGCCCTGGAATACATGCCTGAGCTGCCGGCTGTGGTCTCCGCAGAGGACCAGGAGCAAGCCTGACCACGCTCTCGGGCTTGCTCCTTGGTGCCGTGTCGCCTACGGTCAAACTTGGACCCGACGGAAAATCTTGTGCCAACTTACGTTGACTAGTCCTGTCCCCTCGGCTCTGATGCTGTGTCATTAGGGTTTTGTTGTTAAGATGCTTTCCCCCTTTGGTCATTCTTTTGAGCAGCAAAATAAAAAATAGCAACGGCTTTCGGTTGTTCTTTCCTTCTGTGTGTCTGTCACCACGGCGCACCCCCCCCCCCCAACCGTGCGTGGTAACAGATAAAGATTGATTATAATCGTGTGCAGCAGACGAAAGTTTTAAAGCCACGTCCCACCCTGCAGAGCAGGTCTGAGACGCCGTCTGCGGTCGGTAGCTCAGTCGTCAGTGAGTCAAACGCAGCCAAGCCGGGGAGTCTGTTCCCATTACCGACATAAGCAAAACCGGCCGGACAGAAGCCCCGTCCACAGGGGGCTGGTACTTGAGAGAGATGAAAGCAAAAACCCTCAAGCAGCTCTCAACACAGTCGCCGGGGGAGCTAAGGGAGCTCCGAGGTGCTGGTGAAGGTGAGAAGCGAGGGGGAAGGACCCAGCGGGCGGGCAGGCCCAGGGCCATGTGGGGGTACAACCGTGTGGCCGGGCAGAGAGCGGAGTGTCCCAGAATCTCAGCGATCCTGTAGGGCAGGAGAGCTGTGCTAAGTGGGTGCTGCCCGGGGGGGGGGGGGGGGGACGGCACAGCTGACTCGGCAGAGCAGAAACCAGGAGATCACACCCGAAGATGCAGAGAGCAAACAGGCCAAGAGGCCAAGCCCTCCTGTTGCATCGAATGGAATGGAACTCGGGGCTTTTCAGCCTTTGCTGGAGCAGGTCCGAGGTGGGGGAGGGGTGCCTTCCGGGGGCTGGCCCGCCAGTGGTGGTTCTGACCCCGGCCCACATCAGCACCCCTGGGGGGGGGCCCCGGTGGCCCGCAGACCGCGGCACACAGAGTCTGGAGGCCCACCGTGTCCTTCACGCTGCCCCGGGTGACTGCCCCAGGGTGCCGCCGAGCGGGAGAAGTGCCACGGAAAGACATGTCATCCAAGCCCCGATGGCAGGGACCCGAGCCCTGGCGGCCCTCCCCCCTCTGTGTGAAGCCGGCCATTCCCCAGACGTGAAGCCGCCGCGTCCATGTGGTTCCACGAGCCCATCGGCTCCTCCCTCCCCGCCCGCGCCCTGCTCAGACCCAGGTTACCTCTCCCAGCTCAGGGCTGGAGCACAGCCACCGGGCTCGGCACGACGGGCCACGCCGGACCCCCGGGCCCTCACCAGCCTGCTTTTCCCTCCCTCACGCTGAATCCCCTTTACTTCTCTCCGACGTGGGCGGGCCTCGTCAGAACACGGCTCCGTAGCCCCTCTCCAGGGCGTCCGGTTCGGGAGAGCTGGGTGCCCAGCGCTTGCGCTCCCAACAAGGGCCCGCTGCTGCGGCTGGTCAGGGACCACACCTCGGCCCTTCCCCAGAGAAGGGACGTGAGGGACTGAGAGAGGTCGTGGTACCCTTGGTTGCCCAACATCCTGTGGATGGACTGACGGTCCTCAAGGGGCCTCTAGGGAGGACACTTGCTCCCCGGAGAGAAGGCGGCTGGAACTGGCTACAGCCACGCTGGGCCAATCAGTTGCCGACAAGGGCAGTATTTTCAAGAGAGAAAGTTCGCCAGCCACAAGGGGAAGTGAAGAACGTACAGGCCGTCCTGACAACCACCCAGATGACCAGCTGAGGCGTAGAGGAAGGAGAATGTCGAGGTTATTTCCCTCCTTGAGGAGGCAGCTGTCTTCATGCCATGAATGCGCGGTCACAAAAGCTGACGGACATCAAAACCTTCCTCCTACAATCTCGGGCCGAGGACGGGGAGCCCCCCCCGCCCCGTATCTGCCCAGCGTCTAAGGGGGACAGAGTCTTGCTCTTGAGGCCCCTGGAGAAGGAGGAAGGGAGAGTTGTGGGGGGCTGAGGAAGTCCTAGAGCAGGGGCGGTCTCAGAAAGACGCGAAAGCTCGAAGCTGATTAACGCGCAGCCCACGAACTTTTGTTTTTAATTCACTGCAAAACAAGTGGTTCTGTGCTCCATTTTTCTGGATTTTACCCTATTTTATCCATGAAACAAACAGATGGCTCTAGAAAGTGGAAAGCTTGACCACCTCTGACCCAACTTTTAAAGAAAAGGTTGCTGATTTCTGCTTTCAGGAAGACAGCGGATGCAATTCTCCCTGATCCTCTTGCTAAGTACAAGCCTGGACATTTTGTATAAAGCAAGCGTAAGACTCTGAAAGGTCAAGAAGAGGGCAGACCTCAGGACCCAAGGATGATACAGTGGTGAGTTCTGGGTTTTGTCTTCTCAACAGAGTAAAGAGGCTGACTCTCTCCAACTGTGTATATGGATTAATGCAGTTCTTACTAAGGAAGAGGAAGAAAAGACAAGCTAAGCACTGGGAGAAAATATTTGCAAATCACATGTCCCATCAAGGGATATCCCACCAAGGATATGTTTCTCTGAAGCATATAAAGGACTCTCAAAACGCAACAGTCACTATCCGTCTCTCTCTCAAATAAATAAGTAAAAATTTTTTTAAAAGATTTTATTTATTTATTTGACAGAGAGAGACACAGCGAGAGCAGGAACACAAGCAGGGAGGGTGGGAGAGGGAGAAGCAGGCTCCCCGCCGAGCAGGGAGCCCGATGCGGGGCTCGATCCCAGGACCCTGAGATCACAACCTAAGCCAAAGGCAGACGCTTAATGACTGAGCCACCCAGGCACCCCATAAGTAAAATCTTAAAAAAAACCCAACAAAACTCAACAGTTTTTGAAAACAAATAATCCGATTTTAAAAATGGGCAAAATATAGGAATAGACATTTCACTGAAGATGATGTACAGATGGAAAATAAGCACACAAAACAATGTTCAACATCGTTAGTCATTAGGGGGATAAAAATTAAAACCACAATGAGATTCCACTAAACACCTATCAGAATAGCTAAAATTAAGAAATAGTGGGCACCTGGGTGGCTCAGTCGGTTAGGCGTCTGCCTTCGGCTCGGGTCACGATCTCAGGGTCCTAGGATCGAGCCCCGCGTCGGGCTCCCTGCTCCTCAGGAAGCCTGCTTCTCCCTCTCCCACTCCCCCTGCTTGTGTTCCCTCTCTCGCTGTGTTGTGTCTCTCTCTGTCAAATAAATAAAATCTTAAAAAAAAAGAAATAGTGATACCACCAAATGCTAACAAGAGTGCAGAGAAAGTGGATCACCCATCCACTGCTGGTGTGAAATGGTACAGCCACTCTGGAAAACAGTTTGGCAGTTTCTTTTTCTTTTTCTTTTTCTTTTAAGATTTTATTTATTTATTTGACAGAGACACAGCGAGAGAGGGAACACAAGCAGGGAGAGCGGGAGAGGGAGGAGCAGGCTTCCCGCCGAGCAGGGAGCCCGATGTGGGGCTTGATCCCAGGACCCTGAGATCATGACCTGAGCCGAAGGCAGACGCTTAATGACTGAGCCACCCAGGCGCCCCTGGCAGTTTCTTTAAAAATGAAACATGTAGCTACCATTCAACCCAGCAATTACACTCCTGCACATTTAACCGAGATGCATGAAAACTCACGTTCACACAACAGCCTGCACACAAATGTTCACAGAAGCTTTATTCATAATAGCAAAAAACTGGAGGGCGCCTGGGTGGCTCAGTCGGTTAAGCGACTGCCTTCAGCTCAGGTCATGATCCTGGAGTCCCAGGATCGAGTCCCGCATCGGGCTCCCTGCTCGGCAGGGAGTCTGCTTCTCCCTCTGACCCTCCTCCCTCTCATGCTCTCTGTCTCTCATTCTCTCTCTCTCTCAAATAAATAAATAAAATCTTAAAAAAAAAAATAGCAAAAAACTGGAAACAGCCCAGGTGTCCTTCAATGGGTGAATGGTTAAACTGCCATCCATCCATACCACGCACCTACCACTCGGCAAGAAAAAGTAACAGACTACTGAGACATGCACCAAACCAGATGAATCTCTGGAGAAATCTGAGTGAACAAAATCCTAGACAGTTACATAGTGTATGCTCCCATTATATAGCATTCCTGAAAGGACAAAAGTATAGAAATGGAGAATAGGTCAGTGGCTCCCAAGGGTTAAAAAGGGGTGGGGAAAGGATGACAATGGGTGTGGCTCTAAAGGATGACTTGGGGTTCCTTGAAGTAATAGAAATGTTCTGCATCTTGACCATATCAATGTCAGCATCCTGGTTGTGATACTGTTCTAAAAGTTTTGCAATATGTTACCATTAGGGAAAACTGGATAAAGGGTATACAGCACCTCTCTGTATCATTTATTACAAATACCTGTGAATCTATAATTATCTCAAAATGCAAAGTTTAGTTTTTTAAGCTATTAAAATATATTTTAGGGCCCTGATACGTTCACAAGTGAATTCTACCAAACATTTAAGGAAAAAATTATTCCAATTCTTTATAATCTCTTCCCAAAGATAGAAGCAGAGGGAATATATCCTAACTCATTCTATGAGGCTAGCATTACCCTAATACCAAAACCAGAGACATTACAAGAAAATTACAGACCAATATCTCTCATAAACATAGATGTAAAATCCTCAACAAAATATTAGCAAATCCCCTGATTTGCTAACCAACTGAGCCACCCAGTTGGTTAAACGACTGTCTTCGGCTCAGGTCATGATCCTGGAGTCCCAGGATCGAGTCCCGCATCGGGCTCCCTGCTCAGCGGGGAGTCTGCTTCTCCCTCTGACCCTTCCCCCTCTCGTGCTCTCCCTCTCATTCTCTCTCTCTCAAATAAATAAATAAATAATCTTTTGAAAATATTAGCAAATCAAATCCAATAACATATAAAAAGAATTACACACCACAACCAAGTAGAATTTAACCCAGGTATGCAAGTCTGGTTCAACATTCAAAAATCAATTAATGTAATCATCACATCAACAGGCTAAAGAGGAAAAATCACATGATCATATCAGTAGATACAGAAAAAGCATTTGGCAAAATCTAACACCTATTTATGATAATTTTCAGCAAACTAGGAATAGAGGGGAGCTTCCTCAGCTTGATATAGAACATCTACCAAAAAACCCTACAGCTAACATCATACTTAATAATAAGAAACCAAAAGCTTTCCTGCTAAGACCAGGAACAAAGCAAGGATGTCCCCTCTCATCATTGGGGACATTGTAGTTGAAGTCCTAGCTAATGCAAGAAGACAAGGAACTAAAAAGGCATATAGATTGGGAAGGAAGAAATAAAACTCTTTGTTTGCAGATGACATGACTGTCTATATAGGAAGCCAGAAAATCAACAATAATAACCCCCGGAACTAAAAAGCAATTATAGCAAGGTTGCAGGATACAAGGTGAATATACAAAAATTAATTGGTTTTACAGGTGCCTGGGTGGTTCGGTCCGATGGGTGATCGACTCTTGGTTTCAGTTCAGGTCATGATCTCAAGGTCGTGAGATTGAGCCCCAAGTCAGGCTCCACACTCACTGGGGAGTCTGCTCCTCCCCCCTGCTCTCTCTCTTTCAGATAATAAATCTCTTTTTAAAGAAAGTTAATTGCTTCCTGTATAACACCAATGAACAACTGAAGTTTGAAATTAAAAACATACCATTTATGTTAGCACCCCCAAAAATGAAATACATAGGTACAAATCTAACAAAATATGTACAAGATCTATATGGGGAAAACTACAAACTCTGATGATAGAAATCAAAGAAGAGCTAAGTAATTGGAGAAATATTCCATGTTCATGGATAAGAAGACTCAATACTTTCAAGATGTCCGTTTTCAAGATGTCCAAAATTGATCTATAGAATCAATTCAATTCCAATTAAAATCTCTTAAAGTTATTTTGTGGGCATCCAAAAACAGATTCCAAAGTTTATATGGAGAGGCAAAAGACCTACAATATCCAACACAATATTGAAGAAAAAGAACAAAGTTGAAGGGATGACAACTATCCGATCTTAAGACTTACCGCAAAGCTATAATCAGGACAGTGTGGTATTGGCAAAAGAACAGACAAATAGATCAGTGGAATGGAACAGAGAGCCCAGAAATAGACCCACATAAATACTATTATAACTGATCTTTGACAAAGGAGCAAAGACAACACAATGGAGCAAAAATAGTTTTTTCAAGAAATGCTGCTGGAACAGCTGGACATACATATGCAAAAAAAAAAAAAAAAAAAAGAGGAATCCAGACACAGAGCTTACACACTTCACAAAAATTAACTCAAAGTAGACTATCTACACAAATATAAAATGCAACACTATAAAGCTCCTATAAGATAACATAGAAAATCTAGGTGACTTTGAGCATGGCAGTGACTTTTTAGATAAAACATCAAAGTCATGATCCATAAAAGAACAACTGATGAGCTGGACTTCATTAAAATTTAAGACTTCTGCTCTGCAAAAGCCACTATTGAGAGAATGAGAAGACGAGCTACTGACTGGGAGAAAGTATTTGCAAGATACATATCTGATAAAGGACTGTTATCCAAAATATACAAAGGATTCTTAAAACTCAGCAGTAGGAAAATGAACAACCCAATTAAAAGATGGGCAAAAGACCTGGACAGACACTTCACTAAAAAAGATACACAGAAGGCAAGCAAACACATGAAAAGATGCTCCACATCATAGGTTATCAGGGAAGGGCCAAACTCCAGAACACCGACAGCGCGATGCTGGTGTCCCATTTCACCTCTGCCCACCTGCACCCAGGGGCCTTTGTAGGGAGAGCTCCCTTCCCCTCCAGCGGTTCTTCTTTTCCCCAAAGTGATTCCCTGGGGAACCATCTTTATAAGAAACTTCCATCTTCCATTCCCTAAACCAGGATTCTAACCCAGCTCATACGATAACTTGTCTGTTGTGGTTTTAAGCTGCATCCCCATTGGAATTCGGTAGGACTTCAGGTAATTAGTGTAGGGTTTTGTAAAGGGATGAAGAGCTTCAGAGCCAAGAGAAGGACTACAGACAGGTTTCTGCTGATGTTTTCCAGGCAACAGAAGGTTCTCTCTTCAGGATGTTTCATAGGTTCTCATGTTTTCTGTATTGTGTACAAGCTCATGGTTAACTGAGAAAACTTCATCGTGTGTAACCTAGAAATACGTATTTGGTTTCTGCACTTGTTCCTGACGGAGCTCCTAAAACCCTTGTAATTTCTTGGCTGGAGTGTCTTTTGTTCTAATGAGGTGACTCTCGGTGGGCTCCTGGCTGGGGGCTGGTCACCAGAAAGACCCAGCCACATGATCCAGGGAGCAGAGAGGGGCTGGAGATTGAGTTGATACTTGATTGTGCCTACGACATGACACCTCTATACAAATCCCGACAATACAGGGTTCAGAGTCTCTGGGTTGGTGACCGCCACCTGGCAGGACGGTGGGGCCCCCAGCTTCCCAGGGACAGAGTGCGCTCCCGAACCTTGCCCTGTGCACTTCTTCATCTGGCTGGTCCTATTATCCTTTATAATAAATTGGTAATAATAAGTAAAGTGTTTCCCTAAGTTCTGTGAGCAGTTATAGCAAATTCTCAGACCCGAAGCGGGGTCCTGGGAACCTCCAGTTGCAGCCAAGTCAGACAGAAGTGTGTGGGTTGGCCTGGGGACCCTGAGGTTGGGGGCAGTCTGGTGGGACTGAGCCCTTCACCTGGATAATCCGACACTAACTCCAGGCAGTTAGTGTCAGAATTCAATGGAGTAATAACAGGACACCCAGTTGGTGTCCAGAAAGATGGAGAATTGATTGGTGGAGGGGAAATGCCACATGTGTGGTGTCAAAGTGTTCGGAGGGGAGAAACAGCTTTCTTTCCGCATGTCATTTGCTATGACTTTCTCTCAGATTCTTGAAAAGGCAAGGTTTAGGCTGAGCTGCATTTGGGGAAAAACAAAACCAAACCCGCCCCGAAAACCCAACAGATAGTCTTGCAGTAAAGACATGCCATGTTTATTTTTATATAGTTTAAAAATGGCATTGGCGGAGCGCCTGGGTGGCTCAGTCATTAAGCGTCTGCCTTTGGCTCAGGTCATGATCCCAGGGTCCTGGGATCGAGCCCCACATCAGGCTCCCTGCTCCTCAGGGAAGCCTGCTTCTTCCTCTCCCACTCCCTCTGCTTGTGTTCCCTCTCTCGCTGTGTCTCTGTCAAATAAATAAATAAAATCTTAAAAAAAAAAATGGCATTGGCTCTTTACCAGCAACAAAAGATACAATTCTATATCTTTTTAGTCATCCTATGTAGCTGTCACCTCTAGGCATTACTCTGGCTTGATACATAGCTCTACTTTGCTTTCACTTCTCACACTGAATTTTCTAAAAGCCTAAATTTTCTAAAAGTATGGGCTTACTAAATTCATCCTGGCGAGAAACTCTCCAGGGGTCGTACCCTTTCCCTAATGTTCAGGTTTCAGCTCAGTATCCCTGGCTGCAGCCAGAGTCTCCTGGCCCCACACCGTAGGTCCCTCGCCCCACATGAACCTGGGCTCCGGGCAGCTCCTGGGTCAGGCCGGGTCCCCGACCCCAGGGCGGTTGCTCACCTTCCTCCCTGGCCTGGCCATTCTCCGGGCTCTGCAGGTGGGCCACACTGGTTTCAGGGCCTTTCAGGGCAGCTCTTGGCTCAGAATTGTTCTGGAGAACAGGGTTCCCTTTGCCCCCCTCCACACCTGTGCCCTACAGCTCCTGAGCCCCTGCAACGTGCCTGGTGTGCGTATGTGAGTGTAAAATGCACGCTGGATTCCAAAGATTTGGTACATACAAAAGAATGCGAAATATCTCAATCATTTTTATTTTGATTACACGTTGAAATGACAGTAGATAAAGGATAATTAAAATAAATTTCACCTACTCCTTTCACTTTTTAAAATGTGGCTCCTAGAAAATTTTAAGTTACCTGTGTGGTCTGTGGACCATTGGCAGCACTCAGGAGAGACGCAGAGGGAAGGCCGCCCCCCAGGAGGGGGTCATGAAGCCCTGTTTCAGGCCCCTCCCAGCCCCAAGGGTGACGTGGACGGGGCTCCTCCGGCAGGTGCACATGGGACCGGAAGCGCCCCGGCAACGGGGCACCCAGCCTGGGCAGAGCCCACCACCACCCAGTGCTGATCTCTGCCTCCGGCTTGCCACCACGTATCTCCATCCGAGGGAGCCAAAGGGGGATTGAAATGGTGAAGAAGTAAGTATTTTTCTCCCCCTCCGCGGTTCCCCATCAGACCTTGTTCCAAATGCAGCTCTGAGAAACGCCCGCGGCCCTGGGCTCCGTGCTGACTGCGCTGTGCTAGCCAAGTGAGCTTTCTAAACGGGCTCTACGGGGCCAAGGCTATTCATAAACCCAGAAACATGACGAATATGTTTTCAGTTACTAAGTTAATTACAACAATGGAAGACATTTAAAATTTTTAATCCTCTTTGCTTTTCCAATAGAACCAAAAGAGAGTCAACTTAATAACTAATCTTATCGGCTGGTTTCTGCAAACTAGTTCTTTTAACGATATTTTAACAAACAATAATAATATTAGAACAATAATTAGGGAGAACTTAATTGGACAATAGAGCTTTTCCACATTCATATGAAAACACGTAAGAAACTAGATCATTTTCAGTCATAACCACGAGCTGGCTGCCTGTGTATCCCGGTGGCCCCAGGGGAGACGGAGAATTTGTGTGACTCTGGGAAAATGTCCACACTCGGGAATTCCTCCAGGTATTCGGCACTTCTCTGGAGATTTTAAGTTGTACCCTAGCAGCCCAACTGGAGAATTTCTTTCAAAATCATTTTAGTGAAAAATCATATGGCTTTTTAGGCAGAGAAGACTCCAGAGGAAAATTTCCAAGACAGGGTGAAGTCAGTGGGGATGGACTGTTATTTCTCCAGAGCCCGCTCGCACCCTCCATCACTGTGCGTGTGTGCAGACGGTTCTCCCAGGGTCACAGGGCTCAACGCTCTCTCCCCAGGGCCAGACAGCAATGGTTAGTTGTGCCCCGCACTTCCTTAAAAAGGGGGGTTGTGATCGCCAAGACCCTCACCCGCTCTGAGTAAACAATCCCCAGCACCCTGATGCAGAGGGAAAGCCCGACCTTAGGGACACAGCCGGTGACGCAGACCCGGCCTCGTGTTCCTCAAACAGCCTTTCTAAACTATAGATTTCTTTCCCTCAGAATATTGAAACAAAATCTACATGCATTCTGACTTCACTACACGGTAACTCTACTCAATTTTCAACCCTTTGGATTTAAACTCAATATGGAGAATCTGTGACAGGCACCTCCCGAATTCCTCCAAGATCATCTGCTCCGCCAAGCACTCCGAGCAGTGCTCCTTCTCGGCCTGTTCGCCCTGAGCCAGCAGGCAGGCGCATGTGGCCTCCACCACCTCCCAGGAGATGCACGAGGAAGAGCGCCTGGCAGAAACAGAGCAGTTACAGGCCACCGTCCTTGGCGCCACGTTTTAAATACCTTATAGATTCGAGGGGATGTCCTCGTCAGGGTATTTTGAAGAACGTCCCCAGTAAAATCTACTGTTATCTTCCTAATATTGGAAACCCTGACAAGATGCAGCACTGCTTTTAGAAGCAACCCGTCTGCTTCTGGACCCCCTTCTCACGGCAGATTCTAAAGAGTCTCCAAAGTAGATCCACCGTAACATTCAGAGGCACCAGGGCGACAGCGTCCAGCCCGGGGGCTGGGCAGGGGTAGAGGCAGGGATCTCAGATAAGACGAGGCCCTAGAGATGCGCCATGCAGCCTGCTCCCAGCTCTGCGCAGAATGCGTGTGCTCAGGGAAGCCCCGCGTCCCCCGGGGGCACCTGGAGCTCCAGGATGCCAATGGCTCTGAGGACCCGCCCGCTTGGAGGATCACTGTCGGCACGGCCTCCCCTCCGAATGCCCCTGGAGCCCTGAACGAGCTTTCAAAAGTCAGCAGTACCTTTCATACAAGACTGGCCATGTCCCCACTGAGCTCAAGGGGCAAGCTTCGCTAGACAGCCGCCCACACAGTGCTCAAACTGCAGAAATTTAGGAAAACCTCCTAAAGTACTGACAAGTGCTGGATGGTGAAAACAGACATAGGAGTTGGGATTGGTCACAATCTCTCTATGCAGACAACACACAATGACTTTTGTTGAAGATGAAGGAACAGGGCTGCCCTCAGGTCGAGTCCTGACATTTTGAGGCCAGACTCCAACATACGGAGCCTCCGTCACATTCGGTGGGACATACCATGTCCCGAAACCGGGAGAGGACATCTTTGCTCAGACTTTCACGGACCATGAAGCCGTGTTTGGTCAATTTTTACTGATAAAGACCTCAGCAGCTCACAGTGATGAGTACTTCTGATGTCTCTGACCAAATAAGCATGAACTTGGCTTTTCAAAAGCATATGAATACACGGTATCTGGTACTCCATCATGATATCACCCATGACATTGAATTGAAAGGCATTTTTTTAAAATGGATAAATCTAGTCCAATATAGAGCAAAATCATCACTCAACCTTTGAGATTATAACACGGCCTCAACGTAGTTCAGTGGGATGATATCCACCTAGTGTGAGATCCACCACCCCTTTAGGAAGGAGCGCAGTAGGCAGGCTGTCACCTCACATGGTAAGCAGTGGGTCAGGTACCCACGGTCTAGAGATCATGCCCTCGCTGCCTGTCGGCGATCCCTGCGGGGCCCTCTGCTTGCACAGAACGCGGGTAACTGTGTCCGTGAGGACAGACCGGACAGAGCGGTCTCGGCGGTGGGGGCCGCGCGGAAGCACAGGGTGGGGTCTCGGGCTGGTCCAGCAGGGGAACCGTCACCCCCTCCCCATCCCTCGCACCCCCTCATAGACACACACACTTTCTTTCCAGCGTACGAACTAACTCTCCTCAAATTAACCTGTTCCCCTCTTCGGAGGGCTGGTTCACGTACCTACCTATCTTGTCTGAATTTTGGTAGTCCTGAGAGTTTAGCTGGCGACAAATGATGGTTGCCTTCAAACCCTCCAATTTCCATGTAGTTGGGCAGGTTCATTAGGGTTTTCCGTTCTGGGCTTTCTTCATAATTTTTGCAACCAATGCATTTGCAAATAGAAGAACACATAATTTTGGCCTGGTAACATAAAATGCTTCAGTAAAATTACACTGCCCTATAATTCATCAAAAAACAACACATTCCATTTGGACCTTATATAACTCTTTGCACGTGTGTGTGTGTGTGTGTGTGTGATCTGCAATTTTCACACAAACCCGGGGAGGGGTTTGGAAGGCTGGCGCGTGAGTGTGGGCGTGAGTCCCGAGCAGAGACAGGGGGTTGGAGCGCTGGCTCTGACTAGGACGCGGGTCCTAGAGCCCCAGCCCGCGGCTCTCAGCTCACCCCCCTCACTGCGCTTCGCAGATACTGTGTTTTCGCACATGGGGGGTTTGTGGCCACCCTGCGTCCAACAAGCCCGTCGACACAGGTTTTCCAACGGCCTTTGCTCACTTCGTGTCTCTGTCTCATTTTGGTAATGCTCTCAATATTTCCAACTTCTCATGATTCTCATGTTTGCTCCGGTGAGCTGTGCCCAGTGACTGCGGCTAAGAGCTCAGAGGAAGAGCAGCATTTTTAACGAAGGTGTGTGCGTTGTGTTCTAGACTTCACGCGCTGCACCCCATCATGCGGTAAGAGCATGCCCGCACCGGACCGGCTCGAGCGCGGTATTTGCTTTATTGCGGGGCTCTGGAACTGAGCCCGCAGCCCGGCCAGGCGGGCCTGTGCCCTGCTGCCTCCACTGTTGCGGGGGACGGGCGGCTGGGGGGTCTGAAACCCAAGGGCCGGCCTTGCGTGGCTGTCCTGGGGAGCCCTTGCTGCCTGCTCGTGCGCGGACTCGGCCTCTAGGCACAAGGCAGCCTGCCTGGCAAGCCGGGGCGCACCCCCTTGCTCTCGCCGGCCGCGGGGGGCCGTCTGGAAGCTGGCCCTGCTGACAGCACGGCTCCCTCTTTGTCTCAGCTGCTGGGGGTGTCCCTCTGTTCTCTTCAGCTCAGAGATGCGCATCAAAGGGTATCTATTGTGTTTTACTCTGCCCCTCTGGGTGTTTTGAGCAAGAGGCTTTTCAGGATTTCTAGTCTACTCTAGAGACTACAGAACATCCGCACCTCACATGGGCTGCTGCCTGGGAGGGGCTCAGCCCCTGGAAAGTGGGTGAAGAGCAGGCAGAGATGCTGTGAGAAACGGCTCCGCTGGGGGCGGGGGGAGGCACTCACTGCTCGAATTCCGTATCTCTGCACTAGTTTTGACGGCGTTTTCAAAACCCCAGCTGGGGGATGGCTGGGCCTGCCTACTCAGAGCTTCCAACGGGTGTCCCCGGAATCACAAGGACTCTTCTCAAGCCTGACCATCTGGGACAACCTTTTACAAATAAAATTCACAGGTACCCCCCCAAAGACCGCAAGCAAACCAGAGGAGGGCCTTTCAAGGAAGGGTTTCCCGGCTGCTTCACTGCTGGGGCCTGCGGGCTCTTTGCTCTCTCCCTCCCTTCCTGCAACACCAAGAAAGGAGCGGGAAGGTGAAGGGAGAGAGCGAGCCCCTCCACTCGCTCCGTGAGTCAGTCCGGGAGAAAGAGGCGGACACCGAGGCCCGGGAACCGCTCCGCCCCACGGTGTGCTCTGCCCGGCGGCCAAGGCCCGCGTCCACCTTGGTCTCTGAGCACCAGCCTGGGGACAAGGCTCCGCACCCCTGGGAGCCCCCGGCCTGCTGCCACAGGGCGGGCAGGGCCACGCGGCGGGAGCCTCTGCTGGGCGCTCCCGGCGGGCTCCCGAAGCGAAGGAGCCCGGGCTCAGGGGCGGCTCACCTCATAGCACTCGCAGTAGTTCTTGAGGCAGCCTGAGCGCCGGCAGTTACAGCCTTTGTTATGTCGAGGCCTCACGTCCCCCAACTTCCCTTTCCCGATTTTTGGTTGGAAAGCTTCTGGGTTTCTGTCAAGACATGCCTAAGACAGGAAACACAAAACTCCATCAAAACGTGCTTTATTATGTAAAAATGATGCTCAGTGAATGGTATCTCACTTGCGTGCCGTGTTAATCCATTGCTACTTTAGGAAGAGCCACAGGACACAACGGAATATTACGCAACCATCAAAAAGGGTGACACCTTACCATTTGCAATGACGTGGATGGAACTAAAGGGTCTCATGCTAAGAGAAAAAAGTCAATCAGAGAAAGACAATGATCATATGATCTCACTCATATGTGGAATTTAAGAAACAAAACAGGATCACAGAGGGAGGGAGGGAAAGATAAAACGAAATCAGAGAGGGAGACAAACCATAAAAGACTCTTCACTCTAGGAAACACACTGAGGGCTGCTGGACTGGACGGGGGTGGGGGGCTGGGGTAACTGGGTGACGGGCATCAAGGAGGGCAGGAGATGTGATGAGCACTGGGTGTTACAGGCAAGTGATGAGTCACTGAATTGTACCTCTGAAACCAGCAATAAATTACATGGTAATTAATTGAATTTAAATAATAAAAAAGGAAGAGCCACATGAGGCAGTGTGTCCTTCCATAGTTAAGAAAGTGAGTCACCTTCTTGTTTCATTTTAATTCATTTACACCCTTAAAGGTATTGCTCTTTTTTTCCTGAGTTTCAAAGTCATACATATTTATTGTAAAATAACTGAATGTTAAAGACGCAAAGAAAATGATCGTGTCCACATGGCCCTATTTCCTTTCCAGCATTTCTGTGCGCTTTTTCCTGGGACAGCTGGGGTCGTGGTGCTCTGCTGACAGCTGGCATGTGTCAAACACTGACCGTGCCCCACGCACCTTTCTGTGTGATCTAGGTGCGCTCTCTCCCTCAAGCCTCACAGCAGCCTTGGGGGGTGAATACCATTGTTGTTTCTGTCTCACAGATGGAGAAACCGAGGCCGAGAGGTGAAGTAATAAATGGCCAGTGATGGATACGACCCCCGGTCCCCGTGCTCACGCCCAGCCCAGAGGCTCAAGCACCGGGCCACGTCTTGCTCACACAACACGCTCAGCTTTTTATCCTGGCTTGTTTAACTCTGTTTGCCTATCTTTCCACTATCTATCTAGACAGACAGATGCGTACATATTTTTATTAGCAAAGAGATTCGATGCAATTTGAGCAACATGGAAGCGACAGAAGCACCTGCGCTCTGCTCTCCCGCACAGGGAAACAGCTAGGGTCTGTGCCCAAGGCCACGAGAACTCCCATCGCTGCAGAAGGTCCTTCGGACAGCAGCGGCCTGGAGCGAGCCTGCCCTGTTTGCATGTTCTTATTCTCACGGAGCGTGAGGGACAGGGAAGGCACCACCCATGGGGGGGAGTGTGATGAATGGAGCACGCGTGTGCCCTGGGGGGAATTACACCCCTGTCAGGTTGGAGGGTAGTCCAGCCCCCAGAGGCTCCCCAGGACCCCTCCCCACCAACACGCCCCAGTGGGAACCACCATGCTGGCCTCGACTGCTCCCACTGTTCTGGGCCCCTGCAGCGTGCCGTGTGATGCCCGCTGCCTTCACCAGCACGGCACCCGCGAGACTCAGCTGCGAGGAGTGCTCGGTGGCCGTGCTTTCTTCTTCACTGGTGTGTAGTATTCCACCGTATGACAGAACTCTACCCCTGACAGGCACTGGGTTCTTTCCAGGCTGGGGCCGCTGTGGACGTCTGCAGTGGACACGTACATTCATTTCTGTTGTTTCTGTTTTTAGGAATGAAACTGCTGGGTCACAGCACCTACAAAGGTTCAGCTTTAGAAACTATTGCCAGGGACGCCTGGGTGGCTCAGCTGGTTAAGTGTCTGCCTTCGGCTCGGGTCATGATCTCAGGGTCCTGGGATCGAGTCCCACATCGGGCTCCTTGCTCAGCGAGGAGCCTGCTTCTCCCTCTCCCACTCCCCCTGCTTGTGCTTTCTCTCTCTCTCCCTAATAAATAAATTTAAAAAAAGAAACTATTGCCAAACAATTTCCCCAAGTAGTTATACCAACTTATGTTCCTACCATCAATGCTTGAAAATTCCAACACTTTTAAATGAAAACTTTATATGCTTTAATTGTAGGCAATACCCTTTAACCCTAAAGAAAATCCTACACTACTCATGTTTAGAGGCGTTAAAATTTTCTTCTGTCCCATGGATCTGGCTGTATCAAAATGGGTAAGATATTTTCAAGTGATTTATCTATAATTCAAGAGGGGAATTAAATTACTGTAGAAACAAAACAGACCGACCATGACACAGCCTGACGGTCTCAAGTTTATACACGTGAAGGCCCTTGGTTTCCTTTCGTAAACCGGGGGCACTAAATATGCCCCCAGAGCAGGCTAGCAGCCCCACGCCTACCCATCCTCCCTCCTCTGATGATGTTTCGCGCCTACAGGTAGGGGTGAAAAGTGCGAGCTCCTGCATGTAGCCTTTAGCAGGTGCGGGGCTGCCCGAGCTGCCGTTGGCCCCTTGAGGAAAGTCCAGATGCTCCCCTCACATGTCATGGCTCAGAGCCTCCGCCCCGTTCTCCAGCCAGAGGACTTTCTACACCTCTCAGACGACACTCTGCAAGCTCGGGCTTATCTGCTACACGATAGGACCCAAATCTCTAAACCGCACGTCAAGACAAAGTGGACATTTGTACGTTCTTCAGTGAGAACCTTCCAACAGTGCTGCAGCCCTGCAGCCATCCCACATGGCGGAGAACAAAGATCTTTCCCTGGCTGCCACGCTCCTGACAGCTCTGGTCCACCTTCAGGAATCGAGTCCTACTCATCGTACACTCCTCCACACTCTGCATTTTCCCAATATTGAAATTGGTTGGGAGTCTGCAGAGATGGTTTTGTGAATATCTGAAGTACTTTTTTTTAAAGATTTATTTATTTTTAGAGAGAGAGAGAAATGGGAATGCAAGCTGGTGCAGCCACTCTGGAAAACAGTATAGAGTTTCCTCAAAAAGTTGAAAATAGAGCTACCCTACGACCTAGCAATTGCACTACTGGGTATTTACCCCAAAGATACAAATGTAGGGATCCGAAGGGGCACCTGCACCCCAATGTTTATAGCAGCAATGTCCCCAATAGCCAAACTATGGAAAGAGCCCAGATGTCCATCAACAGATGAATGGATAAAGAAGATGTGGTGTATATATACAATGGAATATTACTCAGCCATCAGAAAGGATGAAATCTTGCCATTTGCAACAATGTGGATGGAACTAGAGGGTATTACACTAAGCGAAATAAGTCAATCAGAGAAAGACATGTATCATACAATCTCACTGATACGTGGAATTTGAGAAACAAGACAGAGGATCATAGGGGAAGGGAGGAAAAAATGAAACAAGACAAAACCAGAGAGGGAGACAAACCATAGAGACTCCTAATCTCAGGAAACAAACGGAGGGTTGCTGGAGTGGAGAGGGGTGGGGGGGGTGGCTGGGTGATGGACACTGGGGAGGGTATATGTTGTGGTGGGTGCTAGGTGTCGTGTAAGACTGATGAATCACAGACCTGTACCCCTGAAACAAATAATTCATTATATGTTAATTTAAAAAAATGGAGGGAAAGCACAAGAGAGAGAGAAAGCGTGAGCAGGGGGAGGGGCAGAGGGAGAGGGAGAACCTCAGGCAGACTCCCCGCTGGGCGCTGGGCGCAGAACCTGACACAGGGCTCGATCTCACGACCCTCGATCTCACGAGATCGTGAACTGAGCTGAAACCAAGAGTCAGATGCGTACCCGACTGAGCCACCCAGGCGGCCCATATCTCAAGCACCTTTAAACACTTTCAGAATGCATGTATTTAGTGAAAAAACTGTTACCTTAATGGCCTTGAACCGTTGGATTTCGTGATGTAGATTGTTACAACAATTATTACAATTGCAGTTGTTGCAAAAGTCCCCACTGGCAAAGCAATCACAGTACCTGTGAAGCATAACACAGCGTGTCAAGGGTGTGGGTGGCACATTGAGCCGACAACAAGAGCACACACGCAGGAAGAGAGCCTGCCAGCACGCTGCAGTTCAGCACAACTTTTATCTAGATGATTCTGACTCCTTTTTTATGAAAAGCAGAACACCTGGGACGATGCTCTCCAGTGACTGACAGAGGAGAACGAGAAACCAGTTAAAATACTGCCCATCGCTCTCCATCACCTCCTGCCCCTCCGTGCCCACTGACACTCCCCCAGGAGCACCCCCAGTTGGCAGGCAGAAGCCATCCGCCATCACCGGTCCCAGTCCACCCACACAACCGAAGCGGAGTCCTCTTCTTGGCCAGACCTTGACTATGAGTGAAAACGGATGGGGCCTGGACGCTGAACTTGGCTTGGGTTTGATCTTACTTCCACCCCCTGTCGACGTGTGGAGGAAGAGACGAATGGTGGAAGAAACACGTACGAAATGACTGCTACCATACTCTCTTATAATAAAAGGGTTGTTTGTGAATTCGGATTCTACAGAACAGCTTTTAGCCAAATCTCTCCCCGAACGTGTCCACTGTGCCCTGGGATTCTGGAGGTCATAAAGGTATTATTACCTGGTGACAGGACGGGTTTTCCTTGAAGAACCGCCAGTGTTCATGGCTGTTAAGACACCTGCTCTGGGGCTGTACGGCAGAGGCATTTAGGGGCCTGTGGCTTACGTGCTTTCAGCATGGGCAGGGGTAAGACACTGTCCTCAGCTCACGTAAAAATTCAGTATTGAGGCAAGGACTCCCAACATCTCCCCTACAACCGGCATGCACCCCAGAGAGGTGTTGGGAGTTCATCAGCCACTCCGCAGCTCCCATTTGGGACTGGAGAAGATGCTGTTCCTTCCTGAGAGCATGAGTCATTGAAGAGAGCTTCAAATCCAGGTTTGTGATATCAGCTCGGCTGCCAGGCCCCCATGCTCTCGGATAGAGGCTATGTGTCAGCCAGCGTCTTGAGCTATGAAAAGGAAGTTGTGGTATCTAACCTACCAGTCTCAAGGGGTCGCCCAGGGGAGCTAGGGACATCACAGGTCTGTGTCTCCCATACAGTGCTGCGTGATGCCAAGAGGGCCCACGTCAGGCAACTGGATGTTTGTAGAAACCTTACTGTTAGAGAATTCCTAAACATGATTCTTTTAATATTTATTGTTTTAATTCTTTTAAATAATATTGTAAAATGCATGTCAAGCCAAGAGGAAAGTAGAAGAGATCATCAGAGGTGAAATAAAGAAGAAACTGTGAACCCAGAGGGGAGAGCTCTGTAGCCGCCACGTGTCGTCCTGGGGCATCTGCTGGTCCCCAGTGACCCCGAGTCTGCTCATGCAGGAGACAGAAGACAAAGTCTGGGCTACCAAAGGTGGGAGTTGCACCAGAGACATCGCCCTTCTGCCCACATAAAGCATGGATCCTTGAAAGGCAACCTTCCCACAAATCTACTCCATAGAAGGAGTGGAGATACATCCCTCTCTGAAGCCCAGGGGAAATATGAGTGTGTCTCCTAAGGCTTCCTGACCACTGGGGTGGACGGAAGCGGGAAGAGATGACAGAGGTTCGGAGGCTGGAAAGCAGAGGAGAGAGAGTTCTGGACAGCAGACTGAAGAACCCTGAACCCTGGGCCAGCAGGAGAGAGCGAGGAAGCGGCTCTGAAGACTTGGACTCAGTGGCCCAGGCTGCTCTGGAGTGGAGGGCAGGAGGGTGGGATGAGAAGAGAATGGGTTGAAATTCTAATTAGGAGGGAGTGAGCCCCCAGGCTCCTCCCCTTTCCAGCACCCTCCTCCTTTCCACCAACCACTGTGGCAAGAGACTGAAATCACTCTCCAGGGCAAAACAATCGAGGGCGGGCGAATCACAATGAACCAAAGGAGGAGAGGTGAATGTTGAGACCCACAGGATTCTTCTATTTGGCCCCTAGAATCCTAGCATCACATTGGAAAAGCCTTCTCTGGAGACGCCGACCAGCTCAAGAGAGAATACAGAGAGAAAGAGTCCCACAGTGAGGTTTCCCAATAGATGGTTTAGTCATTACCACCAAGTCCCCAGGCAGCTTATGCCTCATTCTTAAATGTGAGTGGAGAGACAGCCAGAGATTCGCAGACATTTCAGGAAACCTTCTGACATGAAAGACAGAGGCCTAAAGAAACCGACTGTCCAGGGTAAGGAAACTAGTGGGAGTAGGGGTACCAACAGCCTTGGACAGATTAAGAAACAAGAAAATGATACTTAAAATAACAGAGTATAAAAATGATGTTCTGGAAAATAAAAAAGTAATCACAGAGAGGATTATCTTAACAGAAGATGTGAAAACTAGGACTCCTGTCCCCCCCCAGAAAGGGAAATAAAAACAATAGGGGAAAGAAAAACATAGGATTCATTTCCTAAGTCCAAAATCTACGTAATTAGAGGTCTAGATAGAATTTTGAGAACAAAGGGCAGAAGATAATTTAAGAACATTTCTCGGAACTAACAGGCACTTGTTTGCAGAGTAAAAGGACTGCCAAGAGGTGAGAGTCCCAAAGCAAGACTTCACTGTCCAGTTTCAGAGCCCAGGGAACAAAGAGAGGATCCTATGAGGCTCCAGAAAGAATAAAACAGGTTTCCTACAAGGAGCAAGAGCAAGAATAATGTCAAAATTTCGATAGCAGCACTGGACACTAGAAGAAAATGCAGAAAACCTTCACAATTCTGAAGAAAAATTCAACATTTGAAGTTGAACTGAGATTGGAAATCCAACTATCCAATCCAAAATAATCATCTAGGTGTGAGGACAGACTCTGGCAGGTTTAGACTTGGAGGTTCTGGAAAGAAGATCTCCATGCACCCTCTCTCAGGACGCTCTGGAGGATGTGCCACACCAAGTGATACAGTGAGTCAGACGAAGGAGACAAACGGGATCCAGGAACCAGGGAATCAAACTTGAGAAGCAAGGAAAGGAAGCCCTTGGTGTGGTCGCAGAGGGAAAGTCCAAGGTCAGAGCTGTCCATGGGCCTGGAAGCCACACCGTCCAGAGTGCGGCAGGCGAATGGCCGTGAGAAAGGCTTCCTCCGACCACACAACGGAGTATGTAACAGGTCTGAGCATGATGGGAAGACAGCTATACACCCAGAGGGCAGTTTAGGGTTAAATTATTGTCGTGTACATAGAAAGCTAAGTACCAACTATTAACTCAAGGGAAAAGATGAAGATGTGCAGGAAAGGAAATTAATCAAGGTCCAGCAGTGAGTAGTGTTTTCCTAGTTGTGAAATATAAACACTTACTACTGATCTAACCACATATATCCAATGTCTAGGTGTGGGAAATGTGTGTGTGTGTGTGTGTGTGTGTGTAGAGAGGAAACAGAGCCAAACCCACATCTTCCCTGGTACAAAAACAAGAGATTATGCCCAAACTGAAAAGCCAAAAAGTTAGCAAAGCAGGCATGTTATTTACATATGTGGAGACAAATATTAAAAGCTTCTATTTAAAGAGCTGAAAATTCCTGGAGATCAGAAAATAAGGGACAATTGTCAGGGAACTACCATTCTTTGTCACAGGTCTTATATAATTCCTTGGCTTTTAAAACTGCGTGTGTTGAGGTGCCTGGCTGGCTCAGTTGGTGGTGCATGTGACTCTTGACCTTGGGATTGTAAATTCGAGCCCCATGTTGGGTGTAGAGATTACTTAAAAGTAAAATTAAAAAACTCTGTGTGTTATCTGGATAAGAATAAATTAAAAGTAAGAAAGGGTAAACTGAAAGATAAATTAGATCAAGGCACATCATAAAAAGACAAAGAGATTAAAAACACAGGAAAGAGGTTAAGAGGAACGGTGCAGAGTTAGAGGGGGTAGCACGTGGCAGATCAGCATTACAGGATAGAAGAGAAAAAGGGAAGAGGCTGTGGAATGAGGACACCTGTGAGTGTTCTAGAACTGCTCAAAGTTGTGGATCCTCTGACTTCAGAAATTTAAGCACCCCTCCCCCAAAAAAGATAAATACGAAGAAAAAAGAAAGACAGAAGGAAATCTTAAAAGCCCCAGAGAGAAAAGACAGGTTATCTAGACTGACAGCTTACTTCTTGTTAGAAATGATGGGAAATAGCAAAAATTATTTCTTCAAAGCTCTGCGAGGAAAACTGACAATCTAGAATTTTATACCCAAACTATGCTTATTCACCGAGGTCCAGGCCGGGCACATTTCTTCTCTTGTTCTACATACTTTGCTGATTGGTTTATTGATTAACTCTTGCCCCTCTGCTTTTTTAAATTTTATGTTGAAGATTTTTAAATCTCTGTCACCAAACCTACTCTGTCTCCTACCCTAAAATGCAACTACTCTGTCTCCTACCCTAAAATGCTCATTTGCTTCTTCCACCAACATCATGAAAGGATTATCTACATCTGCTGCTTATCCTTTCTCGTCACCCATCTACCCTCTATCCTACTGCACTCTGACCTTCTTCTCTGACCCACTGGCTCTCAAAGGCAATCAACAACCTCCTTACTGGAGATGCAAGGACCTCTTCACTGCACGTTTGTCTCAGCAGCTGTGACACTCTTATGTTCCAGAACCACATTTCCAACTTCTGGTCAGACATTTCTACCTCCAACTCAGTGTGTCTGGCCTTAACTTGTGATCCTCTCCCACTCCTCTCTGCATCCATGGTGCCCCACCACTAACATAATCCCAAGTCCCTTTTGACAGTTACCTTTCTCTCTTTCCCCACGCCCAAGGAGTTACCAAGGCTACTGATTCTGGCTCAGAAATGTCTTTTTTTTTTTTAAATTTTATCCTTATACAAGTAAATCACATCTGTTGAAGAAAAGTTTTTAGATATAAATGAGCAAAAAGGAAAAAATTACAATCACTCAGAATTCCACTCCCTAGAAATGTTCATTTGGTGAACATATTTCAGATTTTTTCTCTAAAACTATACATACTGAAATAAACATATGTTGTTTGATTACATATTACATACAAACAAAAACAAGATCATATTCTAAACATTGTTTCAGTATGTTTTTATTACTTATCAGTATCAGTAATCACTCTAACAACTTGTTTTTATTATCAACATTACGAGTGTTTCCCACATACATAGATTTATATACCATTTCAGTGACTGCACGGTGTCCCCTTCTAAAGCAGCAACATAATTCAGTTAATAATTCTCTTCACATTGGACATTTAGATTATTTTATATATTTTGGAATTTAAACATTATTTCACCAGTGGCACTGGCCTCCTTTCTGTTCCTAGAACGCTGACCTTCCCTCTCTTGCCACAGGGCCTTTTCATGTGCTGTTTCCTCTGCCTAGAACATTCTTAGCCACCCACTTTCAATCCACCTCCACCTGATTAACTCTCCTCATCCAAACACCCCTCCATAGGGAAGCCTTCCCTGGCTTTCACACTTGGTCAACTCCCCCCTACTACTACTCTTTTGCCACATTTTCCACATTTCCACTCTGCCCTTTATGTATATGATTATTTTATTCATGTCCATCTCCCCCTTAGACTGTGAGTGCCAAGAAGGCAGGGACCATGACTATCTTGTTCATCTCCGTCTTTCTCATTCCTGAGATCAGAGAAATTTAAAAATATTTGTGGAATGAATGAGTAAATGTATATGTCTGAAATATCTCTTAAGTCTCTGTTTTGTTCTTAATTGCCACCATCCCTGCCTTAGTTGAGGTCTTTCTCACCTCTTCTATACTCTTGTGATAGCCTCCTAACTAATATCACTTTCAACTTCCTCCACTTTACCATCGGTGCTAATTTCCTAAAACATGTATCTGGCAAAAAGAAGCAAAGAAAAAAACTATTATCAGAGAACACAAAATAAAGTGGTATTGTGCATTCCTGGTGAGAATGTAAAATGGTATTGCTGTGGTGGAAAACAGTATGGCAGTTCCTCAAAAAGTTAAAACACAGACTTACTATATGATCCAGCAATTCCTCTTCTGGGCATATCTACCCAAAAGAATAGAAAGCAGGGACTCAAAGAGATGCTTGTACACCAGTGTTCATAGCAACATTATTCACAGGAGCCAAAAGGTGGAAACAACCCATATGTCCATTGCCAGATGAAGGGCTAAACAAAATGTGGTCCATACGTACAATGGCATATTACTTGGCCTTAAAAAGGAAGGCAGTTTTGATATATGCTATGGCACAAATAAACCACGGATGCTGCGTGAAAGATGCCGGACACGAAGGGACACATACTGTATGGTTTTACTTATATCAGGTCCCTAGAGCAGGCAGATTCAGCGACAGTAGAACAGAGGTTGCCAGGGATTGGGGAGAGGGGCTAATAGTTACTTACGGGCTACAGAGTTTCTATCTGGGATGATGACAGAGTTCTGGAAATGGGTGGTGGTGATGGGTGCACGGCCTGGTGGATGCAATTAATGTCACTGAATTGTACATTTAAAAATGGTTACAATGGGGGGCGCCTGGGTGGCTCAGTCATTGAGCGTCTGCCTTCGGCTCAGGTCATGATCCCAGGGTCCTGGGATCGAGCCCCACATTGGGCTCCCTGCTCTGAGGGAAGCCTGCTTCTCCCTTTCCCACTCCCCCTGCTTGTGTTCCCTCTCTCACCGTCTCTCTCCCTCTGTCAAATAAATAAATAAAATCTTTTTAAAAAATTGGTTACAATGGTAAGTTTTTTGTTATGTATATTTTACCACCACACACAAAAAAACAAGCTGTACGAAGTATGTATGGAATGCTGCCATTTGACTAGAAAAAAAAGAACTTAAATTTTAAAACCTCAAAAAAATAAGGTGGTACAAATAAGTCCACATATATCAGTAGTGACAAAAATAATGCAAATGGATGAAAGGAGCCTACTAAAAAATGTGGATTATTAGATTTGCTTTTTTTAAATCCAGTTCTAGTCAGATTACAGAGGACACACCTAAAATAAAACCACCGCATAGAACGTGTGTGCAGAAAGGGAAGAGAGGGTGCAGGCCTGCTAACACCAACCAGAGAAAACAGGGGGTCAACATAAACTTAAAAAACATGGGGGCAAGGAAAGAACTTAAGGCAAAAAGGAACAGGATACACAGGTATATTTAACAGTTGATGGAAGCATTCACCAAAAAGATACAACAACCGTGGATTTGAATGCCCTTTACTACAGACCCAATACATATCAACCAAAATGGAATTAGAGGGGGAAAGTAGGCAAATCCACCAAGTGAGAGGTCTTAACATACTTTTATCAAAAACAGATAAATCACACAACATCTAATGAACATTTAGCAGATTTAAGCAACAAAATTAACAAGCCTGACCTAATGCATAGTAAATACATCCAACACACAGAGAATATATGTCTTTAAAGTTAATATATTTTAAAAAATCAATTGAACATTAAGTCATAAAGGAAGTCTTCATTAAAGCATTGATACCATATAGACCACATTATCTAACCACAGTGTAATCAAAGTAAAAAATTAACAATTAAAATGTAGTTTTAAACATATATCTACATACATATCTGGATACTGTGAAGTGCGCACCTGAACAACTCATGAGTGAAGAGAACATTACAAAGGCAATTTTAAAATATTTCAAGTGAATGACAACAAAAGCACCTCCTACCAACTCTTGTAGTTGCATTAAAAGCATTGCAGGGGGCTACTCTAAAGTTTTAAAGGCATTTCCTAAAAAATAAAAAAGAAGCACTAGCAGAAGAAGCTAGCAAGACAGGAGAGTAAAATAAAAGAGGTGTGCAGGAGAAATAGTAAAGAGCAAAACTTAATGTACCTCTGAAATAGGAGCCAGAAATCTAAGCAAGAAAATCCAGAAAATCAAAAGTCGATGCCCTGAAAAGACAGAAAATAGACAAACTTCCCGTGGGAAGGAGCGAGAAAAAGAAAAGGGACAAGCAACAACAGCAGAAACTTAAAAAAATGTACAAGGCTGTAACTACAGAGACAGAGACGATTTTTAAAACAACATAAGAATATATAAACAGGAATATATAAGTAGATTTAAAAACTTAGAGAATTCAACAATTTTCAAGAAAAATGCAAAATATCAACATGGAGTCCAGAATAAATAAAAACTTAGAAAAAGCTATAGCAATGAGAGAAAGTGACTGGGTAGCCTCTCCCCTTCTCCTACTCCAGCCCACAAATACACCCGGCCCTGATGGTTTTATGGGCAGAGGGTGATCACTCTTCAAAGAACAAACAAGGGCCACCCTACACAGACCTTCTCAGAGGCTTCACAGAAGAGGCTGGGGCGGGGGGAGGGAAGCCTGATAGTGCACTGTATTAGGCAATACAAAACACTGGTTTTGATACCACAACCAAATTTTAGACGTGTGAGAAAGGGAAATTGTAGATCTACCCCACTCCAGAAAAGATGCAAAGTCCTAGGCAGAATATCAGAAAACCAGAACCAGATCTTGCAGTGTTTACAACAGGTAAAATCCTGATCAATTTGGGTTCAATCCCTAGCGTACAAGGGTGGATTAACATTAGAAAATTTATTGTAATAGATCATAGTATAAGATTAAAAGAAGAAAACAGTGATCATTTCCATAAGTGCAGGAAACAGACTTTGATAGAATTCACCATCATTTATAATAAGAATAAAACAGAATGCCAGTTTAGGAGCGGAAGGAAATGGAAGCAGAAGCAGCCCTTCGGCAGTAGCCACTTGCCCCGACTCTACAGTAGGAGCAATTCCAGCTGAGCACGTGGGTGGCTCCACTCAGGACGCCGTTCCCCAGCTTCCCCCCTAGCTTGGTCTGAGCACAGGACGAGGTTCTGGCCGGCGGAGCGTGAGTGGAAGTGATTTGGGCAATTTCTGGTTATGCCTCGAAAGGTGAGAAGAGTGCCCGCACCCTCTGTTCTCTTCCTGGATGGCTGGAATGAAGATGAGGGTGGCAGCTGGGGAGGCGCCCCCCCCCGGGTGGCAGAGCTGCTGACGGGGAGGCTGACACACTGAAGCTGAAGCCACCGCACAAGCCCTGGGATGACTGTAGTTCACAGTCTTTGTTCTACAGCATCTAAGCCCAGAATAGCTCTCAAAAGTCTACGGCAAATATCTTATTTAGGGCAGGGCAAGGGAATGTTAGAAGTATTGCTAGGAAACCAGGAGCAAACGAGCTGGTGGCCCACATGGTAGAGGCTGTGGAAGAGACCCTCATAACACGATCAGGCAAGAAAAAGGAAAAGAGGATAAAGATGGGGAAAGATATCAATGGTCCTTATTCGCAGACAGGTTGTTTAAGTACAAAAGTGAAGGAAGTCCACAGACGAATCATTGTAACTGAGAAGTGGGATCCGTGCATGGAGCAGGATCGAGAGCCCAGAACCAGACCCACACACAGACATCGAACCTTGACAGCCGACAGGAAACGCACTGCACATTACTGGGATTATATTTGTGTTTTGCAATAAACGGTGCCAGACAACTAGTTGTACATACGGGAAAAAAAATGAAATTAGATCCCTACCTAATGCTATTCATAAAAACCAATTCCAGGTGCATTAAGGCTGCAAAATTGCTTTCCTCTCCGAAAAGGCCCACACGGCTCTGTTCAAGTTGGCAGCTGCAGGAGAGCTCGCAAAGCACTGTCCTCTGTGGTCTCGGGCTCCCACACTCGACAGACTCGGTGGAGACAGACCTCAGGGTTCCAAGTCTCGAATGGCAGAAAGTCGGACTGCTGACTGGCTGATGAACCAATGTGGATGGTGATCGCTGAGAATACACTCCAAGTCCATGCTTTGTTACCACCACTGTACGCAGTCTATGTGTTCTTGTTCTAGGCATGTGTACTGTCCTCTTCCATTGTCTACTCCTACTGTTGCCTAGGAAACCACAGCCACCACGTGAGGTCTGGTGGCCCTTCTGTTGTCTGTGAAACAGCCCGAAGGAGCGTCACTCTGTTAAAGGTGCTGGCCTCGAGGCAGAGCTTCAGTGCTGGCAACATCTCAACGCTTTTTGGTAATCCTACTCTGCGACTTGACAAGAAGGTGAACATCCTGTCCAAGAATATACTCTGGACACAGACACACTGTATCCTAGAATTTTTAGAGTCTTAATGGGTTTGAAAAGGCTGATGATGACATGTATTCTAAACTTATTCTTAATTCATTGGCCATCCTGACAAATTCTTTAAAACACTTTAAAACATTGGTATTAAATATTTAAGACCTTTTTAGATGCATATTTGGGCCTGTAAAATATTTAAGGAAACCCTTCCAAGGCCAAAAAATAAAAGAGAAACAAAAATTCGAAGGAGTGAGCTGAAGCTGAAGCCCTCAGCCGTCTTCGGGCGTCTGCTGATCCCAACAACCAGAGGCTTTGGTTTTAGCTGTTGCACGGAGGAGGCGGGGGTGGGGGGGCGACATAGGGATGGCAAACACTTTTAAGAACATGTAGAGTAGGCCAGCCATTGCTCTAAGTGCTTTCCATACATCAGCCCAAAGCCTAGGACACGCCCAGGCAGGGGGTCAGCTCCAGGAGCTACGCTTCAGGCTGAACAGTGGAACGTCTATACCCGGTGAATGAGCGCTCTTGGAAAACAGGTCCTGCAGAAGAAAAGGCAAGAAAATGCATCCATCTGGGCACTGGCTTGGGAGGAGGGGGCTCATTTGCGTTTGAGATCTGAACTCATACTGTGTGTCCTAAAAAAATGCCTTAGGAAAACTTTTAAGTTGTCCACATTGGAACTGCCGCCAAGGCCAAGCAGAAGCACACACACTTTCTCTGTAGGAACGCACCCTCAGGTCAACCTCAGAATTCCCACATATAAAGTCCCAGCGATTATAATACAAAATACATGAGGTAACAAACCATAACGAGTGAAAAATCAAGAGAAGAAAACACCAGAATCAGACAAGCAAAGACTTTAAATATTAGAATTATGAGCTATTGAATATGAATTAAGTATTTAATATTTTTAAACATAAAAGAAGGAATCTAAGGTACAAGAAAGAAACAAGAGACTATACAAAATGACCACCCAGATTTGATCTTCTAGCCACAGGGTTCTGGTTAATTAATTATAATTAATTAACCTGTTGAATCAGAGACTAAAGGCCATTTGAAAAACCAATATTAGAGACTGCCCAATCTATGATTAAAATCTTGATTTAGATTTGATTAGGGTAAAAACAATGTGGATAAGATAACTGCTCCCAACAAGTCCCACCCAGTATCTCAGCAAAAACTGAATTGGAATGGATATTTAAAAAACTTTGCTTGGATTTGCTGACAAACATATTTCAGAACGAATTAAAACTGTCCCGGAAAACTTCCACCCTCGTAAAGCTGGTTCTTCCTCGAGGGAGTATGCTCATGACACAGGAAGGGACCTCTCTCCACTCCCTGAGAACACTCCTCCCTCCTCACTCTGCGATGTTACTGCCCTGAGGTCTGGAATACCACACCTTATGTCACGGCCTACATAAAAAAATTGTTACAAAAGTGGCTTTCGCAATCAATGCTTTTATAAACTAATTATGAAGCAAATCATTGCTCACTGTATAAAAAAATGTATAAAAAATGTTAAGACAGTCCTACGTAGCTGCAGTGGAAAGATAGAAGGGAACTACGTGAAAAATCTTAAAAACTTCTTAAATAATAAATTTTCAATAAAAAAATTACAAAACACTTATCTACCTTTTTATTAATCTACATCAATACCATTTTAATTATATAGACTAATATTATCATTTAAAAATAACTCCCAACCTTTGCTGGCTAATGAAACCACAAGAAAAGGCTGAAGTCCACTATCTAAAGTTTCAAGGGTAACTGGGACAGGAACGAGCAAGGGTGGGGGAGCTCTGTCTGGAGGAGGGAGGGAGGCACACGGTTGCAGAGTGAAAACTCTCTCTACCACAGCGACAAGGTGGTAGATAATCCCCCCTGAAAGCCTGAAAACCGAAGTCAATAGAACAGTTGCTTCGGGGGAGGAATCCAGAGAATGGGAAGAGAGGGAGCAAGGTGTTGTGACTTCCCATTGTAATCTGCTATAGTCACTGATTTTTACGCATGTGCATGTATCACTGCGATTTTCAGAAAATACAAGAATGTGTTTTTCTCTTCGTTGATGGCCAATTAATAGTCGTCCCTCTTGACCTTTATCCTATCGATACTCTCAATACAGCAGGACAAATGTGCCCTAAGAAAACTATTACATCGCTTTAAGAGCACGACTTAGTTGTGGGGAGAAAGAGAGTAAAGACTACTGAAGGCTCTCCCTGGGGGTCAGGGCATGTGCTCATGGAGCAAGCGATGGACAGTCCACAACACCCGCTCCCTGCCGAAGCTCCCCAGCACGAGCCCCTGCACCACAGGCAGGGACACCAGCAGTCTGCCACTGAGAGACCCTGCGGCTGGCTCTGCTTGGGTGGGTGACTTTACCCACTCCTTAGCCTTTCCAAAAACAATCTTTCCGGAGATCATTGGTTTCTCAGCGATTGACTGATGTCAACAAACCACGAGAGACTGATCGGGATGCCGCCTGTGAATTTCTGGTGGAGGTCACATCCCCTTCCAGTGCTCACAATGCTCCAGGCCCCGGCTTCCCAGCGCAGAGCTACAGAGGAAGCTAGATCGCTGGCCAGACGGCGACATGAGGAGCGTGGCATCGGAGGTACAGGGTCCCGAAGTATGACATGAGGGCGGGAAGCCTCTTGTACCTGGCACACGACACTTCTCTTGAGCGGTGCCCGTGTCCCTCAGAGACAGTGCCTCCTTTCTCGAGACAGCACAGGACACACTGCACCTCCTTTTCCTTTGTTCCAATGCTGACCGAGCCCACCTGGGCAGCCAGCTCCTTCTCTGGTGCGTCAGTCGCCCATTGATCTGGAAAGCTGTTCTAGGCAGGAAGCTATTTCTTTGGCCTTCCATTGTGGGGTCATCAATAAGTGAAACCCTTCTTGGCGCCCCACCTTACTTCCGAGTCCTTAGGGGTTACTTCCCTCCATCCCAGTGATTGTCTACCCCTCGTTCTAGGCTTCCCGGGTCATTTGGTCTCCGCAGTCCCCAAACAAGGTTGCAGCTTGGCAGCCCCATTGGACAGGACCTGCTCCCCTCCTGGCTCTGTCCACCCTACACACCACCACCTTGTCCTCCACCGCATCGGACGTCTCCATCTGGGCGGGTCACACGGTCCAGGCTTTTCCCTCTGTTCTCCTTCCTCCTCACCCAGAGCCGCGGGCTAGTGGTCTCACGGTGTGTCCAGCGTCCAGAGAGGTGTATGGCTCGCGTTCACAGACTAAACCACTGACAGCTCAAGTGTTTTCACACAGTCAACCCTAGATTTCAGCATTGCTTTTTTAAAAAAATGGATTTGTCTTTTCAGTGAACCAAGTTTCTCGACTTCTGGATTTGGACCCACTCGTGCACCCCTAAGTCCCTGTCCCTTCAGTGGGGCTCTCAGTGATTCAGCAGGAGCTCTGCAACGGAAAAACCACGTGGAGACAGTGTTAGCCATCAGGATGAGGATGTGTGCCCCCTCCAATGTGTCACTTTAAAGCCAGGCAGGCCTTCGGGGCAGACACTGGGCAAAGCCGAGAGCCGGGCAGACGACACGAATAATGGAATAATGTCCACGTGTGGCAGGGCGGAAGGGGACGCCGGGGCCACCTCCCGCGTCAGCCACACTGTGTACCCCCTCCGCCCCCCGACCGAGCCTCCTGCGGGCTGGCATCCCTGGGGGAGAATTTTTCTGAGACAATTCACTGTTGAGTGAACCAGTCCGCCAAACTTGTAAAAACTAGGATGTGGAAATGTCACAGTTAACGCCCCGCAAGGGTGCTGCGCTTAGCACCCGTCCGAGGGGCGGAGATGCAAACCCAAACCCGAGAAAGTCACACCACGTGAGGTGCAGGCGGGGTCCTTTACTAAGCCAGTCGGTCAAGAGGATCCCAAGAGACGCGAGCCAGGCTTGTGCGGAGGGCACGGCGTCTCACTGCTCTGGCTGGCGGGGAGCCCGGACGCGGGGGCAGGTCTCAGCCGCAGCCTGTGTGTGGCGAGCCACTGACGCTCGTCTGGGCTGCGCCACTTACTGACTTCTAAACAACCTTATTTCTATTTAATAATGAAGGATTTGTGATTACTTACAATTTCAGACACTGGGATTTGGTACAGTTACATGGCTTTTTAGACTTTGTGTCCCATGAACTAAGAGTTACTCTATAAAGATTAAAAAAGAAAATATTCAGATCGTTACTCTTTAAAAGGAGAATTAGCTAAGCATCTGGTGTTTCTGAACAAATACTGAAAATCTCAGCACCAGGTAGTTATAGGTATTATTTATCAGTGCCTGATCATGAAAGGGAAGTGGCGTGCAGATTACAATATGATGGAACGAGCCTGGCCAATCCCAACCTGTGTGCCCACAGATCCCGCGGGGGTGCAGAGCAGGACCCGGTGGCTGTCCCCTCCCCAGGAAGCCTTCTGGACGTTCTTCCCTTGATCTGTTTAAACCCCTGTTGTGTGGGGACCCTCACACCAAATAGCTCCTTTATTTCAACTTTTTTGTATTTTCCCAAATCTGAACACTAACGGATAGTATAACTTAAAAAATAGGCAAATCATCATTTTATATCGTTAGAGCCGTCCACGCTGCAGAGCTACCAGCAATAGAAAGCAAGTTTCCAGTGGAGACCTCCCTCCGAACTGCTCTTGGGGATTAGCCCAGAGCCATCGTGAGGGGCATCAGAGGAGAGACAAACGAGTCGTGGATGCTAAACATGAGGGGCAGCTGTGGACTAAAACTCGGGGAAAGTTCCCGAGCACTGCTCTCCAATACTGCTCACGGAGGGAACCCCGAGCCCTCGTTCTGTGAGGCGCTTACTACACTAACGAAAGGAGGGACAGGTGCACAAAGACCGCGACGGTGGCAAGGCTCTGCTGGGTCGCAGGGACGCCGCTTGGTCTGGGGCTTCCTACAGAAACCGCAGGGTTCGTGGCACACAGGTAACGTTTGCCAGCAGGCTCCTGTCGCCACCCCAGAGTGCGGACGCACTCCTGCCACTTGTCCCGTGGTTCTAACGGATACGAATGCCCCGAAGACGGCGTGCTCGGCGAGCCCCTTGCCTGTACTCTGCGCACTCACACACTCAGCTACCTGGAGTCCGGACTGCGGGCATCGTAAGTCCTAGCTCAGCCCTTCATTGTCTGTGCCCTGCCGTGGGTTCCTCCTGCATGGGCAAGCTAGCCTCACCGTCTAGGCTTCTGTTTAGTGACACCCCTCCCCCCCCCCACACTCAGTACCCGACTCACGGATGAGCTGCTAACTCTTAACTTCTAGAGATCCTCCCATTTTTAAGACAATGTCCTCAAACTATGTCACTGAATGCTGTATTAGTTTATGATTCATCTAGTCTACTTTTCACCTTTGTACCTAGCGGAGTGACAGCTTTCTGTCCCCATGGGTGCCCGGAGGTGGCAGATCTGGCCCGTGCACCTTGGAGCAGACATGGGCTTTCAGAGGAGCGCGTGTGGAAACCTGCTTCACTGCTCTTGTTCTCAGACTCTCAGACCTCCCCCCACAACGGGGCACAGGGTGGCCTGGCACTGACTGTCCAGAGGAACCAAAAATCTTTCCTTTAAAAAATGGGGTGGGGGCGCATGGAGACATTCCAGGGGTGACCTGCCATGATTGTGGGAGGACAGGGTACAGTTCAATGAATGTCCTGTATCAGGAAGATACCAGTGGGCATTTCCTGAGAGATCATCAAGTGGTCAGGACTGTGATAAGAGCCTCAGGGGAAAACCAAAAAATATATGTGTAAAAATTTATAGTGCCAGTCCTGGAGGAATCCAGCAATTTGTGACATGAGATAATATATATGATTGAAAAATTGGAGGACAGAAGATACTGTATAATCCTAGCTGTCAAATTATTTGATATTGATTGGCAATGATACAAAATTCAGAAACGGTAGTATAATATAGATGGAAGAAGTTAAACTGCTTTCGAAGGAGCTATAATTCGACACCACCTGTTAGGGCTGTTGGACTTGCTATCCGCCACAACGGGGTTTCAGCTGAGGTAGTGGCAGGAGTGAAAGCGCCGTAGGGGCGGGAACTAAACCCGCGAAAATCCCACAGCTCTGAGGACACCTGTCCACCCTCTTATGCCAATCTGAAAATTAAGGAGTCAGGAGAGATCCGCACAATTCCGCCTCAGAAAAGCATGAGAAATAAACTGCACCACACGAGATATGGCCTCATCTTCATGAAAAAAATTTTCAGAGAAGCAGACTCTTGAATGTTCTTTATTATAACGCTCATTATGTTACCAAAAGTAATAGGATCAACGACATATCAGAATTCACATTAACACCTGACTGATGACAAGATGACGAAAGCCATGCAGAGTGACAGGACATGAATTTTTACTAAAAGGGCATTTTTATTAATATGATAAGCTAGTTAATAAGTTAGCCAGTTCACCACCCAACTGTGAAGAACGATGATGGGGTGAACGCACCCCTGAAGACTGCTGGCCAGGAGGCCCCAGCTGACCTGCTTCTACGTCACACACTAGGTTAGAAACGTTTGAGCCATAATGGGCCAACAGAGCTTCCTTTCTGATGCCTTCGGACCTGATCTGACCTTGTTATCTTGCGGAAGCCAAAAAGAAACCTAATTAAGCATCTAAAGAGGTGAGGAGGTATAGCAAACTAGTCGCAGTTGGGAGCTCATACAGGATGAAGCAACAGCAAACAGGTTTCTGCATGCTCCCTTACCACGAATCATATATTGATAGAGATTCCCGTTTACCATTATCAGTACTGTGGATGTTGAGATAAAAATCATCAGGGCTGATTCAGAGGAGTGACATCAAATCAAGGAACTCTTTGCAGCAAAAAAAACACAAACACAAAGCTCACATTGTTCCTGGCACATCATTTATAAGAGAAAAATATTTTATGACCTGCATAGTTACATCAAAATAAAGGAAAATATGTGACTGAGAAAACCAAGTAGAGTCTGGGGACAAGGTGGAGGGACACAGCCGGGAAGCTCCCTCCTACTGCCCCCCCACCCCGAGAACGTGGATCAGCCATGCCACAGAGAAGCCTCAGGCTGCACCGGGACTAGATCTAGAAGTGGCTTATGCGGCTTCTGTTTTGTCCAGAAGTGGCAAGAGCCACGATGACAGGACTGGGTACACACCCTCCCTGATCCATCCCCAAGAGAGTGAAGCAAGGAGGATGGCTTCACACAACCCGATCCCATTAAATGAACTGAAAGTCATCGCCTGCTGAGGCACCGGGTGACAACCGCCGACAGACGAGTCACAGCAGCAGAGAACCACGCGAGCCACCGACACGCTCCGAAGGCAGCACCAAGGGGAAGGCTTCGATCTCTGCCAAGGGGTTCACTTGGCCTTTCGTGCGGCCCCCAGACAGCCCTCGTCCCGCTCACTAACACCACAACCAGCACTGCAGGGCCCGGAGAGCACCAGAGCCCACAGCGGACAGTTCACAAACTGCCGGACCCGCTGGGGATGTCTGACCACACTGGGCTGTGGCCCGAAACCCACGGAGGCAGAAACGGACTGATCTCCCTAATCAGCTCAAGGGCTCCACGAGCGGAAAGGGCTGCCCCGTCCACTGTTAGCACATGAATGTTAACTCAACGAGGAGTTCCAACCAGCTTGGTTAGTTTAATTAGTTACAATTACAGACGTGACTGTCAAATGGCAAGACAAGGCCCCCGCTAAGTGCAGTCCACGTGCACGTGGGGACCGTGAGCCTCGGCACCCACCTCCGACCACGGGCTGACCCAGCAGGGGCGCTGAGGCAGGCAGAGGCGGCCCAGAAAGGCACACTAAGACCGTCGTCAATGTTGAGTGCCTGCCATACTGTTATTTATGTTGATGACCACGAGAAAGAGATAGAGCATCTCAGTTTATCTCAGTTTAAACTGATGTGAGACCAAGACAGAGCTCTGGATGGCAGTGGGCCCCTGAAACACCAACATGGGACAGCAGACAACGAGGAAGCCTTTCCAGCAACAAACCAGACACACACAGCAACACGGTAGCTGCCACTGCTTAATGTAAAATACAGCTTTTAGAGGTCACGAAGGTCTACAGGTAAAGCTGATTTTATAACTTAAATAAAACCACCAAAGTACCCCCAAAGCCTCTTAAACGCTTCTATTAAAGTAAGTGACAACTGAGTGCTTCCAATCCTTACCCAGCCAAAGTTATTTTTGGTGGTCCTGGAAGAGCGGATCCCGAAGGGAAAGTAGACCCGTTGACTAGGGATGGGAAGGCTCCACTTTCAAGCTGTAGAAAGTCAAAGACAAGCATACTTTGAATTAGAACATGTTTGAAAAGTTCCGTCCAGTCAACCCCTAGGTCCAGACAAAAATGACTGGTTTTCTTCTGGAGGTTTAGGTCACAATGGCTTTACGTCAGGCCCCGCCACCATGACGGTTCTCCTCACCCTGGAGTGGGCTCCAGCCCAGGCTTCTCCGCAGCAGAGGGGGGGGGGGGGTGCCCAGCCCATTGGGTCCCAGACCCTCACAGCCACGCGTGCCGGGGGGAGAAAGCCCTGCCTGTGTGGACTGGGGGCAGGAGGGTAAGGACGCAGGGCCCGGCCAGCCACGTAGCTGTTGGGCGCTGGTCACAGACCCTGGAACGGACAGCCTTTTCATTTTTATTACTATAAATTGTGAGTTAAATTCAGTCACAAACTTCTGTACTCTGAAACTGTTCTTCAATTATGATGACATTCTTGGTATAAGAGCCCTGGACATCTGAAGTCTCGTCAACCATTAGTGTCTCATCTCGTCAAAAAAAAATCTGTAGTCAGTTTCAACAAATCCAAAAGCCATGTCACAACCTCTGCCCCCTCCGTGTCCTTTGCTTTCCTGGCTCTTATCTTTCTTTCTATTACTCGGTACCATGGTTCACAGACGATATTCCCAGGAAAAGGAAAGGGTAGCAAAGTCAGCAATGACCTTATTCTCTCCTTACGGGAAACTTGAGGAAATATAAAGTATTGCATAAATTTAGGTTTCGAGATGATTTGTATATATCACGCTTCAATACCCTATCCATGTCCCTTCCTCCCCTGAACATTTGAAATTTAAAAGTAAGCTTTATATAGAAAGTACAGTCTTGGGGGATGCCTGGCCTGCTCAGCCGGAAGAGCATGTGACTCTTAATCTCAGGGTTGTGAGTTTGAGCCCCACGTTGGGTGTAGAGATTTCTTAAATAAGTAAAACTTTTTTTTAAAAAAAGTACAGTCTTGGAAAAAGAAACATTTTATTCATTCTATTCATTTTCTCTCTTCTGCCTCTTCTTGTGTGTCATCACTGCCTGTGGGGCTTGAAGATCCTAAGAAGTCACCCTGGGTCCACGCCCTTGAGCACAAAGCCCCGTCCCTCCAGGGAGCCTCACCCCAGGAGTCCCTCTCTTCCATCTGGGGCTCTGCCCTTCTCACTCAATTTACAGGAGGGAAGTGTTCACAAGTTCCTGAAACCGTCTCTTTCCTGTCACCCAGACACCTGTCAGGCCCATGTCCCCATTGGTGGTCCAAAGTTTGGCATTCTTTTGGAGAAAGGATTTCATAGTTCTCAGGATTGAGGCAATCCTTCGCATAAACCGGGGTACAATTTCTCCTTTCTCCCTTGCTTATTTAGCCTCAAAGTAAAGCAGAAAAAAAAGAGATGGCTTCAGTACGGCATAGGTAGTTAATCTAGAGCCACTTTATGCTGGAACCCATGACCTTCTTCAGCAAAGGCTGACCACATAGGAGCAAAGACGTAAACTCTCAGGCAGTCTTCTCAGTCACATCACCTGGGATCTTGCTAAAACGCAGACTCTGGATCAGTGAGTCTGGGGCAGGGCCTGAGGTCCTGCATTTCTATCAAGTTCCCAGATGATGCCCAGGCTCCCAGTCCATGCACCACACTGTGAGTAGTAAAGTGCTTAAAAATATATACAGAATTTGGGGGCACCTGGCTGGCTCAGCCCGTGGAGCATGCGACTCTTGATCTCATGGTTGCGAGTTCAAGTCCACGTTGGGTGTAGAGATTACTTAAAATCTCCCCTTTAAAAATACTTATACAGAATTGGGAGTTTGGCAAGGAAGCAGCAAATGCATGGCTGAAGGGATTGCCTCAAGATCCACCCTGGATAAAAAGTCAGGGGCAGCCAACTTGGGGATAAGAATAACACAGCCAAGAAAAGATGAGGAGGAGGCGGAGAGAAAGGAGGTTGTGGTCCAAAGGGGCATTTCTAGTGCACAACCTTAGCAGTGGGAGAGCAAGTCCAAAGTGTGCCTTCCCGGTTGGGGCTGACCCAGTGGGGAAAGGTTGGCCGGAGGAGTGGAGGGTAGCCAGGAGGCCGGAGGCTTGTGTGCAGGATCCATGAGACTCGGCCTCAGGTGCTCCTGGGACCACAGCTCAGGATCTCCTGCACGATCAATACTCTCTCCCCGTCCTGGCTAACAGATCATTTGAGAAATACTTATTTACTCACTCGACCAAACGTCTGTTTATGCCCGCTGCCTCACCCATCTCCTCTGGTCTCAAGGCCTTAAATGCCATCTACACCCTGGTGACTTCGTCCCTCCAGCCCAGACCTTCCTCACACTGACCTCTAGGCCCGCACGTCCCACTCCCGCATACCCTCGTCATTTGGCTGTCTCAGACGAGTAGGGAACTAACTCCTAGTCTCCCTCACAAACTGTGCACCACCCTAGCTCTCTTGATGGAAACACCATCTTTCCATTTGTTCCGGCCGAAAACCTTGGGGCATCCCACATCCAGCCCATCATAAGCCATGTTGTCAGCCAGCAGGGGATCCGGACAAGCCGTTTCTGCCCCCCCTGCCCCCCGACCCCCGCCTGGTCTGAGCCGCCATCTCTCCCCTGGCACTATGGGTAGGTTCCCCTGCGCCCACCTGGCCCCCTCCTTCCCCAGCCCTGTGCTTCCTCATCTTCCATTTCCTTCTGCTACCTTCCTCTTGCTCACTCCGTCCCCTCCCCTCTGGCCTCCTCCTTGCTGTCTTGACAGCAGGCTGACCCTGTGTTCTGCTGTTCTGCTTGCCTGGAATGTTCTTCCATGTGATAGTCACACAGCTCACCGTCTCCTCTCAAGATTTGCCTCAACTGTCACCTTCTCAACGGAGCCAACTGTGACTGGCATCCTGCCTTCCTCCCCACGGAACCTCTGTACCCTACGCCCATCCTCTGCTCTCCTAGCATACAATATAGTTTATTTACTAGATTTGCCTGTATTGTCTGTCTCCCACACTAAAATGTAAGCTGCAGGGGGCAGAGTCCCATGTGTCCTTTTGCTTTTGTTTGGGGGGATCACTGATGTGGTCCAAGTGCTCGGACCAGCGCCGGCCCTACTGAATGAAAGTCACTCTGTGTGACTGTCCTATACATGCCAGGCTTCATTCCAGGTCTCAGTTCACAGAGACAAACTAGACTCACAAGATCTCTACTCCTGTGAACCTGGCGTACCTGTGGGTAGACACAGACAAATGAACAAACCAAAAGACGCAAGACCAGGACAGTGCCGGGCAGAGAATCAGGTGCCGTGACAGTGACTGTCAACCCCAGGGAGTCTTGAAAGGCTCTTCTGGGGCGGTGACATTTTATATCAAGACTTAGAGAAAAGAACACATTTGTCTTATATTTAGGATATGCATATTACGGTGCAATCATAACAGCATTTTAAACTCTAAAAAAGCATTTCCATTCCACCAAGGAAGGTGAGGAATGTTCCACACCAAATGGGTGGTGTGTCCTGGTGGATGGACAGCAGGGCCACAAAGGACAAGTCCAGCAAATGGGGCAGAAGGATAGTCTGGAGGCTGTCGGAGAGGGCAAGCAAGACAGCCCCACAGGGCTCGCCCAGAACCGTGTCTTGAACCCATGCCATTCCCTCCCGACCCCCAATGTCTGACACAGCGCTGGAGGCACTGAATACTTATAAAGCTTTCACTGTTGATTTGAAAAAAAAAAAAAAAAAGAAGATAAATTTTGTTTCCTGAGTAGTTCCAACTTCAACAATTGAAATTTTAAGAGAAAATAGTGCCCAATTGTATTTTTTTTTTTTTATTAAAACAATGACTCACTTGTTGTGTAATGAGATTTAATTTTGCTGGTACTGGCAAAAATCTTCCTACTAAAGTAGTCATTGGTTTAGGGACATCTGTAAGGAAGACAATTAAAATTAATTGATAACATATATTGTTCCTTTTCTACTTGCACATGGACAAAGTACAAAAATGATCATGGATTTATCATGTGCAAAATCATTTAAACTTATCTTGATCCTATTTGTTTTTTTATCCTGTAAAACCTTTTGAGTCAATGTATTATTATTATTTTTAATTATTATACCCTTTCTCTTGGTCCTAAAGCTGCTTAACTTAAGCTTCCAGGGATAGTCTACTATACTGTAAGCAAAACAAAACGAAACAAAACAAAACTGTTGCTAGTGCCCAGGCTCCCAAGCTGTGGCTATGTGCCAAGGTGCCTTCAGGTGCCACAGCAAACCCACCAGGCAGTCCCTGGATATGTCACACTTTCAAGGAAAGCACAGCGACATCTGTTGGACACCACGTGAACTACTTCCGATTTATGTGTATTCTTTTTTTCCAAATGGTTACTAACTTGCTAGGATATAAATACTTATTAGGCTGTTTGGACCAAACTATTTAACTACTGGAACTGATCGGTATTTCTTTGGTCTAAGGGTGCTGTGAAAAACATTCCTGAGACACCACAGGCCTTGCAAACCTCAGTGCTCATAAGTAAAGGCAGAGGGAGAAATGTGTCTTAGGGTCTTGAATCACCTAACAGCTAAACACATTTCCTGCTCCGGGTTTATGCATCTTTGAGTGATGTTACCTTGAGTCTTTGGTAACAGGATGCATTTCTCTTATGCTGGTATTTCACAGGTACATGGTGAGGGGGTTATGAATATATGACAAGGAAGTAGATTTGGAGAACATTATATAAACTCTTTCCTTTCGTGGACCTAAAGGTATTAGGATTTTGTCATGTTCCAGAAGGAAGGGAATTAGGAAAGAAGCTCTCCCTGCTTGTGCAGAGGATCAGATACCGCTCTGACTTACAGGAAATGGAGCCAGATGATCCGTGGTGGGTATGGACAAAGGGCTTCTGGAAGACAAAACTCCAGCCCCGATTCCGAATCACAGAAAAGCAAATGTCTTAAAGGCATTTTATCTGTCCCTAAATAAAGAGACTATCAGGATGGAATAGGAGTTACAATGTCTCTTTTAGCCCTGAACTCTGAAGTACCACTGAAATGACATCTGTATTTAATACTGATCTAAATTATTGGCAAGTACAGCATGGGGAACATAAGTCAATAACATTGTATCAACTTTGTGTAGCAACAGATGGTAACTAGACTTACTATGTCGATCAGTTCCCAATGTATACAAACCTCAAATCACTGTTGTACAAATGAAACGAATATAATGTGGTAGATTAATTATACTTCAACAAAAAAATAAAACAAAAATAAATAAATCATTGGCAAGTTCAGCAAAACATCTGATAATTAAAATATTCTGATTAACTCAAGAGTTAGAATAACATGATTATGTATATAATCCACATAGACATGCCTAGTTTTCAAGAATTAGGGTCTAACTTTTGTAAACACAATCCTAAAACTATGTCATTATTCTATCTTTAATCATTTATAAGTAATTTGAGGATAATTAAGTACTTATAGGTCATTTATTATTACTATGCCAGTTTAAAGATGTTTCTGAGAGAATGGCAGAGAAAAATCAGCATTTGATCTATTTCAAAACTCATGTTGATGGAAGCATAGTCATAGTTCTCCCTGATTACATGAAAATGCTTCCATTAAAATGTATACAGTCTAAACCACACCTGAACTGTCAACCCCCTACCCAACCTGGGAAAGGCTGATGTTTCAACCCGGCCCCCTCTCGGCACACCCACCTGCTGGTACCAGCAATGGCCTGTTAGGATCACAAGCCCTCTGCAGCTAGCCGAAGTGGAGCATAACTCTCCAAAAACACAATGTACGTAAGTTAGTCTATGAAGATTTTTGTTTCTATTCTTAGTTCACTCATAAGGGCTAACAGGTTTGCCAAATTGCCTATTTAATAACCTAACTGCCTATTTTACTTTTACTCTATATACAAAGCCAAACATATTCACTTACCAACTTACATATATGACATAATTTTTTTATTATTGTACTCGGTACCTGACTGTAGATAATTATTTTGGTCTTGATACTGAGGAACCAAATGAAGTGCTTTTAGTTCTCTTGTGCCAGAATTGTCTATACACAGCATTTGTGTACCCCCTTTCAACTGACATATCACCTAAAATGAAAAATAATGATCAGGTTTCATTTTTAAAAGATATCCAGTAATATGAACCTAAATCAACTTAAATCTGAGAAAGTAACTTTAATCCAGAATTTCAGTTTTAATGGAAAATGGCAAGCTAAAGATCTGTTCTTGATTTCTTACGCTACAATCCCTCAGTGTTTTGTGAGATGTGCTCCATGTGTGAGTGCAAGTTCCTGCTCATGCCTTCCTCCCATGGAGGTTTAGGGTAAGGATCAGGTGACTATGCACCGAGCTTCCTTCCCCATCCTTACACTCCACTGTCTGCGTGAATGAAGAGTGTGGTGATCTGCCCAACCCCAGCCCCATTAGATCCAGTTAACTGTAAGAAAGACTTCATCCCCGACTTCATCTCTGGAGCTGATCAGATACTTAGAATAATCTTATATTTTATGAGTTATTCTATCCTGCTACACACACATACTATTATTTTACATGTGGGGTTTTTTTTAAATGTCCATTTATTTTATTTCCTACAAGTACAGTTCAGAAAGGTTAATCCAAGAACTAGAAGATTCTAAGAAGCCATGTCAGTCTTCTTGGGCCTGACTGGCAATCTCAGATCACCTCGTTGGATTCTGACCATAAATGATTCCTCAGTGAGCCAGGTGAGTCCGTCAGTCAAAGACACAAGTCAAGCGAAGCATAGATGGATGGAGCCCCTCACTGGCTGCAGTCCCGTCCAGGACAATGCAGCGTGAATGTGAAGGCAAGAAAAATCATGGTTTCTGCCCACACACAGCTTTTAATTCTGATGGTAAAACCACAGATACCCAGAGAAGCTGTGGTTTCTGACTTTAGGTTGCCTTTGGGTTTCCCAGACAGGAAACCCCAAATAAGCACAAAGGATCGATGTTAGCAGAATAACACCCGCAGAGCCTACGTTAACAAAGTGCTGATCACTGGGTCAAACCTTTACATCACGCTGACATTGGATAAGAGGCCAGTATTCATGTTTGGTTGGAATTTTATTTGTATTCAGAGGACAAAGTTATAGCCCCCCCCCACACACACAGAGGTGCACAAAACGGATAAAGAGTGGGTTCTCCTGGGCTCTGCCGTGCCCCCCAGGACCTCGTGCATGCTACTCAGTAGTCTGGTGTAACTAGAAGAGTTCCTACCCTGCTCACCTGGTCCAGGCATCCTGCACAAGCTCAGCTCTCAGAACCCACGTGCCTGAGCAGGACCAAAGACAGACAGGCAGATACTGGTGTATGCCATAGGTAAGCCAAAGTTCATGATGAGCTCATTTTCCAGTTATTTCCTAGTTAAAGTATGTGCCTTAGAGCTTAGGCCACCTTTCTTGGAATAAAGAGCTGCCAGGGAAAAGGCAATCTCTGGTTCTTTGGACTATTTGCTAGAACAGTTGGGGCCCAATTCTCTGGCTCTCCTCCTTCCCTGTCCTCACCACACTCAGACCTGGAGTCCCAGATGCACCACTTACAAGCAGACCATGTATGACTCTCTCTCTCTCTTTTCTCATGCATGAAATGTAGATAAAAATATGACTAGCCTACAGCAGTCACAGGAGGATTAAATGAAAGTACGAACATGTCAAACAATCACATGAACCACACATGTTATGAACTATGTCATGCGAGTGCCACTTGCTATTATTAGGAATTTGGAAGTATTAGGTATTTGAATTTGGTGTTATTAGGAAGGGAAAGAGCCACAGAAGCAGAGCTCCCTCTACCCGCCCCACCTGCCAAACCACACAGCTCTGCAGGCTGCCCCAGCCCTGGGCCCACCCCAGGTCTGCACTGCCCAAGGAGACTTGCGCTTACCCTCCTTAGCAAGGACAGCAATGTCCTCATCTTTGTTTGGTTTGCTAAGACCCAGGAAATGGTAATCTCAGACGTGAACAGAGCATTAGAGAGGTTCTCACTACGTCCCTCTTTTGATAGATGAGGCAGCCAAAAATGTGGATTCAATAAGTAAGAAGAGTGGGGCGCCTGGGTGGCTCGGTCGTTAAGCGTCTGCCTTCGGCTCAGGTCATGATCCCAGGGTCCTGGGATCGAGTCCCGCATCGGGCTCCCTGCTCCTCGGGAAGCCTGCTTCTCCCTCTCCCACTCTCCCTGCTTGTGTTCCCTCTCTCACTGTGTCTCTCTCTGTCAAATAAAATCTTTAAAAAAAAAGAATGAAAAACAGTGACTGAAATCAACGATTCCTATTGAATTAGCAATGATCAGAATCAAACATTTAAGATAATGTCAGACACATTTCCTTTGGCATCATTACCATTGGGTTAGAGTCTTTTTTGTGAGAGTGGTCAGAGGCGTCCTCTGCTTCTTGTGACGAGGGGAACTTGCAACAGGATTCTGGACCAAGAGGGTTCTGAAAAGTTGCTTCCTCGGGATTGTTACTTATAACTGTACCACCTGCCTCCTTTATTTCCACCTAAAAAAAGCAATTGTTATTTTAGAAACCACACTGTGGACACTGGGTTTCACAGTTGCATTCTATAGAAAATTCTCTGTAGAAGTTATGTTTTAAGTAAAGAGCCCCCTTACCTTTACTTCTCTCCCTCCCTATCATTTTCCCTATGGGGGGCAACAAGGAGGGGTGATAAGTCATCCGATCAGCCTCGCTGGGGAGGAAGGACCCTGAGGACCAAAACCATCTGCCCACAAAGTATGGAGATGTGATTTCAATGTGGTGCTCATACTGTTTCAAACACACGGCATAAGGAACTGAGAAGATGCCCCCACTGGCCCGGTGCCCCTCGAGGGGCTCAACAGCCCCCCCACTCTACAGGGGCTGGCCGCCTTGGGGGTGCCTTCCTTGAAATGGCCTCAGATACTGACCCTTTCTCACCGTTCTTAGAGCATGCTCATTAAGTTGTATGAAATATTCCAGTTGATTTGGTTTTTTCTCAAGAAGCCCCCAATCCTTGCTGACGTATCAGAGGTAATATTGACCATGTATTTACGGCAAAACTCAAATTACACAACAGCACTCTCCTGACTGCGCGGCAGGACGGTAAGTGAGGGCACAGGGAGTGGCCAGCGTCGTCTCTAGGCGATCTTCTGCAACATCTGCCATCTCAGGGACACACAGCAAGATCACCAGAGAGAGGGCGAAATGCCAACGGTACTACTGAAAACCAACGGAATTTAAAAACTAAAAAGACTCAATGGTTAAAATTAAGATTCAAGTGTTCCCAAATCGTGAGGATCCTTTCTAAAATTTGCTTATGTGAGGAGGATTGGGATGGCATCGGCCGCGCCCTCCTGAACATTCACCTGTCCAGAGTGCCCATTGCAGAATACAGGGGAGCCTCCGCAAAGGCCAGGAGGCAGGTCCTAGAGTCTTTCCAAGAAGACGGTGATTCTAGGGTAACGTTCTGAAGACCTCATATAAAATCACAGCACAGATAATGATGATCTTTCTAGGTGTGGCTGTGGATGCAAACTTGGAGATGTCAAACGGTGAAATCAGTGACCCACACGGATAAAAATTCCTGGCAGGTTCCTTAGCACAGCAGACTGGCATGAAGGTATAAATCTTTAAAAAAAGGAAGGTTTAGCTGTATTTCAAGTTATGGCTTTATTTTGATAATTCACATTTGATAGAAAGAAAAAATTTTAAATTTTCTTCTGCTTTCTGCTTTGAGGAACTTGCCAGGCAGGTAGGTGCCATCAGAGTTTAGATTTAATTTACCACCTTGTAATTAACAAGTACTTATACAGTAAATGTATCAACTCCTCAGCCGCATGCAACTATGATCTGAACTACTTATACTCAGTAAAGTCCCATTTTTACTGAAGCGATATAAAGAAAGGTCAATGTGGGAATGAATTTCTAGAAAAAGGAAATTAGCAATTCATCCTCAGTATTTGCTAAAAAAAAATAATCCCATTCTGTTTAAATGAGAAACATGTTCATACTGTATCTTTTTCATTTTACTAGTTAACTAGGAAACAGGAAATAAATTTTTTTTTTAAAAAAGCAAAGAAATATCATCCAAATAGCCTCTCCTTTATTTTGTCAAACCTACATTTTGTTAAAATTGGATTACATTAAAAGGGAATTTATGATTTTGACATGAGCTAGTTCCATTCCTGTTCTGGTGAATTCTCACTGAGTCCACTTTGTACAGGAAGGTAGCCGGACTAGAGGCCTAACAGGCAAAAGGTGCCAGGAACCCAAGTTTGGTCTGGAAGCAAAATGGAGTGGCTGACATTTCAAGCCAACTGAACAAGATTCAAGGAAGACCTCTACCATAGGTGAAGGCTGTTAGGACTTGGGTGAGCTCTAGGGTTCCTCCATGTAAGCTGAGAGGGTGGTGGAAGCCCAGCCTCTCCTCCCATCTTTCCTGAACACTAAGGAGCAGTGACTGCACTGAGGGAAAACCAGAAAGGCAGACATCCAAGCCCCTGCCGCTACGGCTCATGATACAGGCAGTCAGGCTACAGTCGTGCCAACACCAACTCCGGAGAGCTCCCAGACGCTTCCCTTGTAACTTACTACCGTGATTTAAGGGCTGAGTGAGCGAGTTTTTCAAACTAGATCCTCTTAGGGGGCCAGTACCCATTTCTTTGGGATCCTTTGTTTCCTTTGAAAACTGATTTGTTTCGTCTTGGCAAGAACAAAGCAGAAAATCACCAGTGGTGACAGCAAAAGAGGGTAGTTAGCAGAGAATTAGCAGGAATTAGTGTAGACTGATTTATATTACATATGCTTGAGGAACAATGCTGTATTAGCAGAGAGAAGCTCTCACGTCTTGATTTCATGACTACATGAAAACCATCACGCTGCACTTTCTCCCCAGACGCTAGTGCCTCTAACATAAACAGGGCTTCTCTCCTAAAGCCAGTGAGGGACAGCAAGAGGGGCCGCATACTTCCCCGCTCTCGTCCTCTTCTGCTGTTTGCTCTCTGCAGCCTTAGGCCACTTTGAACCAGTGCCCAGGGGCCTTACAGAGGGAGATGCTCGGTTGGAACCAGTGAATCCAACCGGGGATGCTAGTGACCCCGGGAAAACGCTTGTGAGGGAAAACTTGGCCCGGGCCAGTGGTCTCACTTCTCTATTTCCGAGGGGGTGGCGGAGGTCCCGCGCCCGTTGCCCACATGGATCTTACTGGAATCACCCGGACACCGGGGTGGGCGGCTCCTTCCCTGGCCCAGGCGCCCAGGGGCACGACAGCAGGACTCCTGTGCGGGGCCAGCAGGGAGGACAGGAAGTGCACGTTGTAGGCCTGCGGCTGCGGGGCAACAGGCAGCGCGGCGTCCTCCAGGGGGCTGAGCTCGGGGAGACTGGGGTACTCCGGGAGCATCTCCTCATCGTCGTTGTCGTCCACCACGAGCTCCACTTTGACTTGACTCTCACAGTCCACGTGAAGCGGGGGGTTGAACGCGTGCAGGAGGGGCTCCTTGGGGTCCGCGGAGCTCAGATACGCGTCTTTAAACACGTGGAACTCGTCCTCCTCGTGCTTCACCACCACGGGGGTTTTCAGGGTAAGGTTTTCAGGAAAAAACGGACTCTCTGCACTGAAAAGGTCTGTCACGATCTCCTCCTCGGGACTGGACATCCCGCCAAGCAGAGGGGCCTCTTCCATGTCCACTGAGGGGACCTCGGGCTGGGCATCGCCACGCACCCCTCGCTACGCGGATTCCGGCCGGGAGCCGAGCACCTGCAATGACGTGGCCAGGTGAGGCGGGCACGGCTCCGCCCCGCCCGGGCTCCCCAGCGGGTCCTCCGCACCAGAGGGGCCGACCGGGGCGGGGGTCCTCCGTTCCCGAGGGGCCGACCGGGGAGGGGGGGGTCCTTCCGCGCCCGAGGGGCCGACCGGGGCGGGGGTCCTCCGTTCCCAAGGGGCCGACCGGGAAGGGGGGGGGGTCCCTCCGCGCCCGAGGGGCCGACCGGGGAGGTGGGTGGGGGGTCCCTCCGCTTCCGAGGGGCCGACCGGGGCGGGGGTCCTCCGTTCCCGAGGGGCCGACCGGGAAGGGGGGGGTCCCTCCGCGCCCGAGGGGCCGACCGGGGAGGTGGGGGGGGGGTCCCTCCGCGCCCGAAGGGCCGACCGGGGCGGGGGTCCCTCCGCTTCCGAGGGGCCGACCGGGGCGGGGGTCCCTCCGTTCCCGAGGGGCCGACCGGGGCGGGGGTCCTCCGTTCCCGAGGGGCCGACCGGGAAGGGGGGGGGTCCCTCCGCGCCCGAGGGGCCGACCGGGGAGGTGGGGGGGGGGGTCCCTCCGCGCCCGAAGGGCCGACCGGGGCGGGGGTCCCTCCGCTTCCGAGGGGCCGACCGGGGCGGGGGTCCCTCCGTTCCCGAGGGGCCGACCGGGGCGGGGGTCCTCCGTTCCCGAGGGGCCGACCGGGAAGGGGGGGGGTCCCTCCGCGCCCGAGGGGCCGACCGGGGAGGTGGGGGGGGGGGTCCCTCCGCGCCCGAAGGGCCGACCGGGGCGGGGGTCCCTCCGCTTCCGAGGGGCCGACCGGGGCGGGGGTCCCTCCGTTCCCGAGGGGCCGACCGGGGCGGGGGTCCTCCGTTCCCGAGGGGCCGACCGGGAAGGGGGGGGGTCCCTCCGCGCCCGAGGGGCCGACCGGGGAGGTGGGGAGGGGTCCCTCCGTTCCCTAGGGGCCGACCGGGGGGGGGGTCCCTCCGCGCCCGAGGGGCCGACCGGGGAGGTGGGGGGGGGGGTCCCTCCGTTCCCTAGGGGCCGACCGGGGGGGGTCCCTCCGCGCCCGAAGGGCCGACCGGGGCGGGGGTCCCTCCGCGCCCGAGGGGCCGACCGGGAAGGGGGTCCCTCCGTTCCCGAGAGGCCGACGGGGAAGGGGTCCCTCCGCTCCCGAAGGGCCGACCGGGGCGGGGGTCCCTCCGCGCCCGAGGGGCCGACCGGGGGAGGGTCCCTCCGCGCCCGAGGGGATGACCCGGTCTGGGGTCCCGCCGCCCCCGAGGGGCCGACCGGGGGGCCCACTGTCCCCCTCCCGCCTGCAGACCCCTAGGCCCGGCCGAGGGACAGCGGGCAGACCCGACGGCGGCCGGAGGGGCGCGGGGTCAGGCCTCCTCCGGGGGACACACCTGGGGCCGCCGCGGCTGCCGCTGCCGGAGCGCCGAGCGAGGACGCCGGGCTGGGGAGCCGGCCCCTCTCGTGCCGGCGGCCGTTGGCGGTTAGGGGCGGAGCTCACGCGGGCGGCGCGCCGATGGGCGGGGCCCCGACGGGCGGGGCCGACCCGGGGGAGGGGCGTGGGCGGGGCTCGCGGCGAGCAGGGCGGCCCGGGCGGGGGCGCGGGCGGGGGCGGGGGCGGGGGCGGGCTGTTGCGGGAAGGGGGGCCGGAAAGGGCGCTCCCAGGGTCCTCAGCTCCAGGCTCACATGGGGAAACTGAGGCCCCCAGACCAGTCTGACTTCTTCAGAGCAAAATCAGGATAGATTCTTTTCTTTCGCTGCATAATAAACTCTATACTGAAATATTTAAACATTACAGATAGAGCCGAAGTTCCCTTAAGGACCATGCCATCCCCAGGCGTGCTGCCTGCTAAAGGGGACATTTAAGTCAGCTGTGTGTCCTTCCGGCCTTTCCAGGGCCCCACAGACAGCTGCATGCGTAGGTGGCCTTACTCTGGGTTTATGGCTGAAACATAATCACATCACAGTTGAAGTCAGTTGAGTTCAGGGCAGGACTGAGAATGCGGTTGATATAAACTGAAGAGCCCTCATTAAAAAAATAAAATCTGACTAGCTTGAGTAGCCTGAGCAAGCACATCAACCCACAAGACCGTACCATTCACACATTTTTACAGAGCTGCTCCCAAGCATCAGATGTGCACAGCCACCTGGGTGACTCACAAACTGGCCAGACTCGAAGGCCCAGGACCTCTGCAACACTCCTAGATGCTCTTCCAGCCCTGCTGGATCAGCCAAAGCCAGCTGCTCGTGAGTCAGGCCTCCCCTCAAATCGGCCGCCTTTCTCAGCCAGCTACCTCTGCCCACACGTGATCCTCTCATCTGCCTTGGACACTGAGGATCCTTTGAATGGTTGTCTTGATTCTGTCCTCCTCCCACTGGATTTGATCTCCACCACCGCCAAAGCCTGATGCTGTCCCCGCTGTACCGAGCTTAGTACACAGTAGGCGCTCAATAAAGACTATTGAGGGCGCCTGGGTGGCTCAGTTGGTTAAGCGACTGCCTTCGGCTCAGGTCATGATCCTGGAGTCCCTGGATAGAGTCCCACATCGGGCTCCCTGCTCGGCGGGGAGTCTGCTTCTCCCTCTCCCACTCCCCCTGCTTGTGTTCCCTCTCTCACTGTGTCTTTCTCTGTCAAATAAATAAATAAAATCTTTAAAAAAAAAAAAAAGACTATTGAGAAAACTGAATTCATGCGTTTGCTTAACAGATACTTGATTCGTACGTACTATGTGTCAGACACCGTTCCGGGCATGGGAGCAGGGAGAGAATGCATAAACGTAGAGTGGAAACCCACAGCCCAACTCAGCAGCTGCCCTTGTCAGCCAGGTCAGTGAACCTTGTCATGTCCACTCTGCCCAGGCCGGGCCATCTGTGCAAGCCTCCTGCGGTCTCTCTCCTTTGTCTCTAGCGCCTGGGCTTCATCCCTGACTTCTAACCTCTTTATTCATATAACAAAAGAGCCAGAAACAAAGGCTGGGATTAATGTTTTATTAATGATAACATTCATACTACAGTTCCCAGATTTACATCCAAAAGAGCATCTTGTATTTACATGCAATGGACAGCCCAAGATAACAAATTCAAACCACAGCTCTTTTAAGACTATGGCTTATTCCAAATTAAATTAAATACATAATACTCTTCCCTCCTCCTTTCAACATGTACAATAAAAACCCACTCTTCCTTCTTTTAGGAAATATAAAATTGCATTGGTAACTGCACTGGTTAACAATTAATTACATTTGAAATATTTAAACCTGAGAGACGAGCCCAAACGTGTTTGAGTGCTCCACGGCTACATTGGAATTCACATGGGAACGCTAAGGTCAGTGGTCGATAGCAGAGGGTTGGGGTGGCTCTGATAGTGACTGATGCCTGCTCTGACTGGAAGCCACGCCGGGCCAGGGCAGAGTGGGCCATTTCCCCCCACACCTCCTCCACTATGAACCATGGATGAATGGGGGGCGGGGGTTGTTACTGTACTTGTTGGTTTTCACTTTAGTTTTTTGTGTGTTTTCATTTCTTCTTGCTTTTAAGAGAAAAAAAAATCTTTGGCCCGTTTAGGTGGGATTTTTACATTATCACATATACATATATAAAATATGGAGGTGCGCTGCGGCAGGCGCCCGTCTCCTCCAACAGCCCCGCCTGGTAATCGCCGGAGCGCACAGCTCTCACAGAGGCAGGCCCCACCAGAACAGAGTGGTCAGAAGAATAAATACACAGTTTTAAAAATGGACAGCTAAGCTGGTCATTATGGCCCGGAGGCAGTGGGTCTTTCTCGTTCCGTGATCCTTTATTTTTACATTAAATACTGAAGACGATTCAGTGCATAATTGCTTTTTGGTCGGTCAGACGCTTTCAGACAAAGGCACACCCATCTGAAGGGCAGGCTGTGTTAAACCTAGCACCTGTCACCTGCGACATTTTCATCCGTCACCAAGATGACGTGGCCTGCCGTTTCCATCTCCCCCCATCTCCTCTGGAAAGGAGAGTGGTTCTCTCTCGCCAGGTGGGACTCGAAAGCACTCTTGGAGCTGACTGGCGCTGCACTCTCCTGACCATTTTGAGGCTATTCTTCCTGTTTCTCAAGCTTTATTCCTTTGTCAGCGGTAAATGTCATGCCCTCCCTTGCTGTCAGCTTGGGTAAGGGGTGCTCCAGAGCCACGGCTTATCCTTTCTTCTTCAGTGACTGCTCCAGACACCTCACACTTGACCATGACATCCCTTGCTCCCCATCTCTCTCTCTCTCTGTCTCTCTCTCTCTCACACACACACACACACACACACACCCTTTCTTTTGTTGCTTAATGACACAAGGAAAGCAGTCTGATGATGGGGGAATCCAGCCCGGCTGCCCTCAGGAGGGAACTGGCCTTTCTAGGGGCAGGGAAACCATAGGAAACACTTATTTAAGGGTTACCCATTCGCTAAATTGAGAAGGGGAGCAAGACACTCACAAGTCCACCTGAAGACCTGACACAGGAAATCTTTCCCACGGTCTCCCTTTCGCTTAGGGCCTCCCGCTTTTAAGGCACTGGGTTTTGAAGACTTGCACGGTCAGTAAAACTAAAGATGGGGCGGACTACGCACTTCCAACACAGGGAGGCAAATACAGGCTACCAAATCGGCTGATGACACAGTTACCCACAGTGACAAAAACTGTTTCCAGAAGCACAGTATCTCCGTTAGTGCGTTTCACATGCGTCAGCTACGAATGGTTAACCTCTCCAAAACTCGACCACTTTCCTCTCTGCACAAAAGCAGCTCTGCTAAAAGGAAATGCCCCTAAGTACCAGGTCTTGGGTCACTCCGCGAGGAAACGTGCCACTTGCATGTCCAATGTGTGAAGTCACAACCCCACTAATCCCTTCAAGAGCTCAACCATATTCTCGTCCCTCAGTCAACACAGGCAGATGCAAAAACTTTTGGGGAGGGGGAGCACTTTATCAAAACATTCCCAAAGTCAGGACCTGCCAGGAAGTAGTTACACTTCACGTGGTGGAGGCCTGCTGTTCTATAAAAAGAAAAACACCAAACCCTCAATGGAAGGAAAACTTCTGAGTTTTGTAGAGCAAATTTGCATCCTGAACTACAATCAGGATCGACAGCTAATTTTCATTTGGTTTTTCATCGGAAGAGCTCGTTTTCCTTCACGACGGCTCTAGCGGAATTACTTTCTGGAGTTGGCGCTGGACCCAAACAAGCTGATGATGTCAGTCATTGCTTGTTTCAGGTGCTTCCCAAAGCGATGCGAGTCCTTTCGTGTGAAGACAAAAAACGAAAACGCACGTTACAACATGGAAACCCCCACGCTTCAAGCCTTTACACTTGGAACCTGACTCAAAGAACAAAAGTTCCTTTTTTGCCAGTTCTCTGGGCTCTGGCTGAATGGCTTAATCACTAAGTTACACGTTCTGGAGAAACGCTGCGGGTTCAAAGAGATAACAGTTTCTAAGTTCACATGGCTGTCGTCTTGATGCAAGGCTTCCCCTAACATCAACGCATCACATAAAGCACAATAAATAAGTGAATTCCAATCCTCTCTGCTAACGGTGAACTTGGCTGTGCTTTCAGGGGATACACAACGTGGAAAGGCAGAATAGAAACAAGGATTCAGGGTGCCATGCTAGGGAGGAAGTCACGTTTTCCACTCCCACAGAACATTGCAGGCCCTGCGTCATCTTATATGCGTTCTCCTTAGCATGTGCGTGCTGACCTCCATCCACCCTCCGATATCAGAGTCTGAGAATTATACAAGCACTCCCACGTGAAGATTTAAGACCATCGCTATAGGCAAAGACAAACGTTTGCAACCAAATAAGATCATTTCTTTAAAATTAGGTTAAAGAGGGGCGCCTGGGTGGCTCAGTCGGTTAAGCATCTGTCTTCGGCTCAGGTCATGATCTCAGGGTCCTGGGATTGAGTCCCTTGTCGTGCTCCCTCCTCAGAAGGGAGTCTGCTTCTCCCTCTCCCTCTGCCCCTCCCTGCCCCCCGTTCATGCTCGATCTCTCTCTCAAATAATAAAATCTTTAAAAAATAAAATAAAATTAGGTGAAAGAATTTAAAAACTCATTTATTGAAAATGCCCAAACTGAGTAAAAGCATATAGTCGAACTTCTATTTTCTGTCAAATTAAGGAAAAACATGTCTGTCAAATGAAAAAGGAAACAGTAAAAATACTCCATCTTTAGGAAAGGGGGCTTCATTTTGAACTTACGGTCTCAGGGCTGGAGAACTTGGAAGATATATGGAAACTGATGAGGTTCTCTCCCACGAGGATGTATGACACGCCATAACCATCGTCGGCGACCTACAGAACCAGGTAAGATGAAGTTTAACCTCGGGGAACGAGAGGATGTGGAAAGGGGACTCTCTCACATTTTACAGACAAGACAGCGTAAACACCTGCATTAATCATCTGCAGAATTCCTCGGGGTGGGTGGGGGTTCACCAACAAGGAAACGAGGAGCGCTCAGAGTCCACGAAGACCCACAGTGGAGGCGGACGGGCACGTCCAGTCCCCAGATATACAGCTCCATGTATATCTACACTCAGACACTTACTGGCCCGAAGCCCCCTCCGCTGGACACATATTCCGGATTCCTCTCCAAATCAAACAGCTCCACCTGCTGCTGAGGAGTCTGGCTGGTCGATAATCTCCACGGCTCAGATAAAACCTATTGAGTAGAACAAGGAGATTCTCTAATGACACTTTTCCCACTGCTGTCCTCTTCTGTCCCTGCTCAGCCCCGGGGGGAGACAGGGAGAGGCTCGCTGGGTCTCCAGGCTGTCTGGACGCCGGAGGTCTGCGTCCCTGATGGCCTCGCTGGCTCGGGCCAGTACGTGCGCAGAGAGGGCATCTGGCCTGGAGGGGCCAACACCAGCAGAAAAAAGGGGGCAGATACACGAACTAAGATTCAGAAAGGGGGCCGTGCCCTGCTGGAGCTAATCTTGAGGAAATTTTCAAGCTGCTGTTCAACACAGCATTATTTAAAGTTAAATTCCATACCTTAAAATTAAATAAACTGTATTAAAAACAAGAGTGATAAACACTCAAGGGCTCATCACTTCCTAATTACTCGAGTACACCTTACAATGACCCAAGCTTGAGGTCATTTGCGTCGAGGAGGTCAGGAGGATACGTGTGACACACAGCATTCCCGGGGGACTGAAGGGGCACAGCACTAAAAGCACAGCTCAGATTTGATACCATGATGACAGCTGAGCCCGAAGACCCACTGGTGAGGCTGCCCTGACTCACTCTCAGCTTAGCCAAGAAACCTGGGCAAGCGGCCACTCTAGCAGCAGGGACTTACTTCCTTCAGGAAAGGGGAGTCCACGGCCAGGTATTTGGACACCACATAAAGACAGAAGAGATGGCGGTCGATCCCAGAGCCAGTCATTGCGAGTCGGTACAGATGCTGGTGCTTCTCGGATGCGATCTGGAACAACCTGAGCCTCTGCTCAACCTGAGCAACAAAGGGTGGGAGAGTCACGTCCTGCAGGATGGACCACATGAGCCTTCTCTGCAGGGGCCCGATGGCACCATTTAAGCAGGCGACCGGGGGGTCTCCGGGAGAGAGTGCCAGAGTGGAAGCCCCCCCGAGCAGCTGCCCCCTCCCCAGATCAGGCTGCCGACGGGGCAACCCGAGGGAAAACCCGAGCCCCGAGCCTGTGGGGGGAGCTTGGGTGTGGGCAGTGGGCTCCGTTGACCCCGAGTAGAAGGTTCCATGGCACGGTTCCAGGCTCCTCACCCACACACCAACTCCCATGCCTCCCCATGCCATGTGAGATTCTAGTGCAGACTCCTAGGGAGTCCAAGCTGATTCGCAGACATTACAGAACCGACGCAAGCGTTAACCTCTGTGTGTGTGTCCCGATCCCGTTTAGCTCCCTTGAAAAGAGACGGGGAGAGAAGCTGAATTCGGTACCCCCGGAGAAGGTGGGCACGGGACCTCCTCAGCCTGGAGCCAGCTTACCGTCTGGGTGGGGTCCACCATGGCGAGCACAAAGTTGCACGACTCAGCGGTACAGGAACGCACGGTCTCCGTCCTCCCCTCTCGGAAGAGCCGGGTCATGGAGGCCTCGTACGTCAGGCAAAATTTGCCCATGTCCTGGGAGAGGAAAAGTATTTTAATACAAGGCAGGGCCCGCTGATGGACTCTAATGCACAAGAAGGGATGGGTTACGGTCAGCTTTAGCTTTTAGTCCTCATCAGTCTTCACACGGGGTTGTGCAACAGGCAGACGGAGACATCATTAGCTTTGGAAAGGCCCGGGGGTGGGTGGGAGGGGTCAGTTTCTGGGTAGCCCAGGTCCTATTTCCAGATGCAACTGATGCACAATTTCCTGAGCTTCACACACCTACTCGAGTGCAGACACACTTATGGAAGGGATACGTGACAAGATGGGCATGCAACATTTGGAAATTATTCAAAGACACAAGGTGTTGGCAGGAAATATTCCATCATGTTTGGATGACAATGAGGATGACCCAGGAGAGAAGGGACAGGTGAGGAGCAATGTCCCCCCAGCAGGAGGGCAGGTGGCCAGCTGCCCCATCGGACAGGAGCAGAGGGGGGCGGCTGTGGGGAAGCAGGGGGACGGTTAGGAGGTCTCTTTGGAACGCTCTCGTTTTCTCCATGAACCAAGAAGGCTTGGCCTGCTGAGGCTGGGGAAGCAGGGAGGGGCCGGGAGTCAGAGTGAAGGCGTGGGGAACCAGCACAGAGGGGCATAGAGGGGGCTGCCCGGGGGCCCGCCAGAGTCAGCACTCAGTAATTGGAAGTGGAAGAGGCAGCCCTCTTGGGGTTTGTCTCCAGCCACGCCGACCTCTTGGGTGCAGGGCTGAGGAGCCCATGCCCAGTGTGGGGGAAAGGGGAGGGCAAGATGGGCAGAGGCCCCGTGGGGTCCGGGGACTAGAAGCGGGACAGGATGACAGAAGAGGTAGCACCTGAGGCTGAGCCCCTGTAGGTGACAGGAGGACAGCTCAGCAGGGGCTCCAGGGAGAAGCAGCAGGTGGTGCAGGACAGGGTCCGAGGAGCACACAGCGTCCCGCCGCATGCCCTAGGGGAGGAAATCACCTGCCAACTGACCCCGGCCGCGGGCCAACTCCAAGACACCCAGGTTCCCAGTCTGGACGGGAAAGTGGCCCACAGCAGCCTGTGGACCCCAATTCTTCCTGACCGGACAACGCCTCTCGGCGTCTGGGCCCTACTGACCCCAAGGGCACAGAGGACACCCTGTCACCAGCTGATACGGTGAAGCAAAACCCAGTGCCAGAGTCAAGGCTGAAGTTCCCGGTGAGCGGGCCATGCCTGGGAGTGGCCTTCGGGGCTCTGTCCCTCCCCCAGTCCTGCCTGTGAAGTGACGAGGCGAGCAGGCCACGGGGTGAGGAACACAGGCCCGGAGGTCTCTGACGAGCCACCGCTGACTGCCATCCACGCGCGGCACTCCCGACGGAAGCCTTCCACGCTGCCCCCGACGCCCGGCACAAGGAACCACCAACTCACCACTTCTTCCACACACCAGTCATTACTTTTCCCCTGGGTGGACTCCAAGAGGGGCTCTAACTCCTCATTCTATTCTATGCAGAGTGAGAATAAGAATAGAACAGGTAAGCAGGGGGGTCCAGGTGATTCGCCAAATACGCCTTTCAGAGAACTTCCTACCAGCTGTCGCCGGCGGGCAGGTTAAAGGGGCGCATGACAAGGCAATGGGGGGGCAGGAAGAGAAGGAGCTATAAGAGAAAAGTAGAAATCTGGCATTTTAGGCATTCAATAAACGTTAGCTTGGGATACATAAGGCACTGATTTATGCGAGGTCCACTTTCCAACACCAAACTTTAATTGTGTCAGTGGTCAGCACAGTCATGCATCGATACCCATAATTTTGCAAACGATCGTCTAAAAACCTCTTGGCTAATGCACTGCATGTTAGTGTGCTCAGCCCTGCCCCGCCCCCGTGAGAGCCAAGCCGGGTTGCACCTGCAGCCCCACTTCACCTGCCGCAACCAGCCGCCATCGGGAGAACACCTCCAGTTTCTAATGAGCCGGATCAAAAGACATGGTCGGTGGAGATATGGACAGGAAAAGGTGTGAGAATACAAACCAGTCACACCCTGGGATTGCAGCCCCGGGGCTCGGAGCTCAGGGTTCAGGGGGGTGGCATGGGGAATTTTTCACCTCTAGTTTCTAAATGAAAAGTAAACATGGCCCCGAAGCAGGAAGCAAATAGCTGTAGACTAAAATTACGATCCCCGCCAAGTGTCTTCATTCAGTCAGTCACCACTTATTTACAAATGCCTATTCCTCTGTGGCTAGCACGTTCCTGGCACTGGGGACCGATCACGTCCCTGCCCTCAAGGGGCAAATGTTCTAATGGGAGAAATGGGGTTACAGAATATTACACAGTGATAGGTGCACTGAACAGAAACAAGGCAGGGTGACAGAAGAGCGAGGGGGTGGGAGCAATTTTAAATAGGAGACAGGGGCACTTGAGCAGAGACCTGAGCAACCACGCCTCGATCTGGGAAACAGCCACCACCAATGGAGAGCAAGTGCAAAGGCCCTGAGGTAGGTATGAGCCTGACATATTTGAGCACAGCAAAAAGGCCAGTGTGGCAAAAACTGAGTGAATGAGACCGGATGTGTTATGAGAGAAGGCAGACAGGGATCAGACCAACGGTCACTAACCTTCGTAACATGTTAACTTGGAAGGGAAAAATAGATATATTTTAATGTCTACTAACCTCAAACTCAAATACAGCTTTTAGAGGCACAGCCAACAAACCACAGTAACCACCAACAGTGTGGTGACTTTGAAGAGAAATTCATAGCTATCTGCACAACAAATTATGGTTGTTGCAGATGTCCCAAAATACCATCTACGCTTATCATGACTTCAAAATTACAGTAGTCATTAGCTCTGCCACCATAAATTTAGTGCATAATTACACTCACTGTACCACTCATTTACATTTAATATTTTGATGTGCATTTTTACTAACTGATTACCTCTGTAACATCTATGTATTTCCTTTAATGCTTTATAAATGTTATTCTCAGATGGGCTCCCCAAGGCTTTCCCAAACTGCCTATAGGGTCCAGGGCACAGAGAAGGGTCAGAAGCCTGGAACAGACCCCCAGGACATGCAGGACATCTGGATTTATGCAGAGCCAAGGGGAGGTTCTGCAGCTCTGAGTTGAGCAGAGAAGGGTCGAAGCCACAATTCCAGAGCCACGTCCCTAACGCAGTTGGTGCTCAACCGAGCCTGCACGCAAGAACTTCGGAACGGAAAGATCTGCCTCACATTTTTAATAACAGGTCATCTCAATACACTGACCCTTCTTAATAGGTTGAGTGCTCCGTGAAGAACTGACATGGGTGGGGGGAGGAAGCAGGGTGGAGAATAAAATCCTGATTATTTCCAGCCTGAGGGTAAGGAACAGCTATAAGTCCTGAAAACAAGTGATCTGTAACTTCGAAAAAGTAACTTAGGGTTTCTTAAAAAGCAATCGTAATGCACCTTGTGCAAAAAACGTGAACAAAGAACAGTGTAAGAAAATAAAGATCAACCTTCACAGCCCCTTGCTGTATTCTTCATCAACTCCTACTAGATTTTGCACAGGATAAAGCAAGAGCTAGGACACGTGTTCCGTAACATAACAGGCAGGTGGCAAATATCACAGTTTTGAGGGCCAGGTAGGCGGTCTCTGTGGCACCTGGCCAGTCCACTCAAAACACCTGTGAACAGGCCCTCCACACCGAGTGTGACTGAATGCTAACAATACACTGAACTTACACTTGATATTCACACGTCACGAAATAGCATTCTTTTTGTTTGTTTGTTTTTCAATTATTGAAAACACAATACCATTCTAAGCTCAAGGGCCATGTGAAAACAGGTGAAGGGCGGGATGTGGCCCATAGGCGGTTTGCAGATCATCGTAGTAAAAACTCAGAAGTTTCACGTGGTGTCTGATGGCCAAATGTTCTCACAGAACATGCTATAGACACATTTAACCATCACACACAGTCTATTGTGCAAAAATACAATTTAACACGTTTCATGCTGATAACCTTTTCGACTGATTCAAACTTTTACCAAGAGGTATGTTTCAGCTCATCTTTGTGAACCTGTCCATAAAGGATACAATTCTCAAGGAAGAATTTGCCTGGGAAATGGGTATACTTTCAGGACACACATTTCCTGCTGTATGAGCCCAGCGGCCACACGCACACTTCCCTAAGTTCCCCTGTACAAACACGGAATTGAAAGAAGACCTTTGCAAATCACAGAGGCAAAAATGCAGTCTTTCTTACGTTGCACTTATCGGATTCCTAGCAAGATTAAATTTTCCACGTACATTCCCTAACAATTTGTAGTTTTCTGCTCTGGTGAATCACCAACGTCTGCTCTGACTCCATTTTCCTACTGGGCTGTTTATTTGCTTCCCAAAAGGAAGCACTTAGCCAATTTTTCCAACCCCATTCACTAATCGACTCATCCCCTCCCAGTGATGTTAAATCCCGCCTTTATCCCAGAGAACGGCCCAGTGCTGCACCTTGCTCATTACTAGACTCTTCCAATTTCTACATTTTAGGCTTTGGAAGAACAAGCGCCCACCTCGTTACTTTTATTTTTCAGAATGTTACTGGTTATTCTCAAACGCCACCTCTTCCAAATGAACTTGAGGATCAGTCGCTTGAGCTCCCTTCCCAAAATCATCTCCGGACCTCAGACTGTGTCCACACTGGACGTGTGAACTGGGCACACTCGCCTCTGTGGGGTTGCGACTTTCTACCCAAAACCAAAGCCTTGTCTCCCTGTTGGAGACTGTCTCTGCCTCCCTCCCCAAAAGTCCCACCTGCTTTATAAACAGATGCCTGGATCCCAGGCTCCTATCTCTGGTTCCCATTCCACTTGCCCTACTGTACTTTCTACTTGGCCAAGTGCTAGACAAGGGAGATACTGGTCTTTGTAGAATTCTGCTCCGGGCTCCTTCCTGAGCAGCCTCCTTAATTACAAAAGCTTTTCTGCTGTCTCCATCTCCTGAGAAGACATACTGATCCTCCTCCTGCCCAATTATCCCATCAGCTGCAGTCACTGTACTTACAGAAAGGCCTTCGAGAACAGTGGAAAGCAGCCTCATCCTTGCTTTAATGGGGTTACTCACATTTTCACCTTTAAAGCCATATGCTGGCTACTGATACATGATGCTATTTATCATGTTAAGGAAACAGCTCCTATTACTTAGAGGTGTTATCGGGAATGCATGCCAAGTTTTTAATGTCTTTCTAGTATCTGTCGAGACGATTATCCTTTTTCTTCCCTGATCTAATAATATAATTTGATCTGTTACTGGATTTACTAATACCAAACCATCCCCTTGTTGGTGGCACCATAAGCTGCTGCTGGTGATTACACGTTTCCTACACTGCTGGATTCTATTTGCTAGTATTTTATTTAGCTTTTTTGTATGTACATTCATGAACAAAACTGGTCTACGGCTCTTTCGCACCATCCCTCCAATTAAGACACGGATTCTAGAACCAGCCTGCCTGGATCCAAGTTCAGCCATGCCACTGTGAGTTGTGGGTCTCAGGCAAGGGAGCTCACCTCCTCGTGCGTGAGGCAGAGATGAGAAAGGCCCCCTCATTCAACCTCAGAGCTCCTGCAAGGCACTTCGCATCACCTGGGCGGCTCTATGCAGCTCCTTATCATGCCCAAAATGAAGCTGGCTCTGGGCATCAACCAGGCGGCCCCTCACTTTCGGAAGCCTCTGGAACCCTACGCTCATCCAAGCAACGAAGCTGCTTCTAAGCAGATTCATGTTGGCGGGCGGCTCTCCAACTTCTGACTTTCATCATGGGGACTGACCTCCTCCTGGCTTCTTACCTTATCTTGGGTCAGCATTACTAACTTCTGTCGCTGCAGAAAATAATCGTTTCGAGATCTGCAAATGTATTACCACGGAACCTGCTGTTCTTTTACGAAAATCTTCTCTGTATCTGAGATGGCACCTCCTTCTATTGCCCGAACACTGTGTATTTACATGCCAAGTCTGCTCAGCAATTTTTAACCTCAAGCTTAGTAATGCTAAGATCCAATTCCTCCATCTAGTTACTGTATTTATCAGTCCCCTCGCTCCATCGGACAAAGAGCTCCTACGATGGCCGCGCTTCTGTCCAATGGCTCCGCGTGCGTGCACTCCGGTGAGTATGTTACTTGGGAAAAAGAAAGCTTCGTGATTTGATCGTCTTTGTTAAGAACTACCGTAGAGGCACCTGGAAGTACGATTTGGGCCTACCTATCCCAGTTTCTCTGATTTTAACATTCTCTCTTCTGCTGTCCTGCATCTGTGTCTTTTCTTGACTCGCCCCACCCCCGCCGAGAGGGGATCTGCTCAGCACACGTCCCATCCCATCTGTGGTAGAAGCCCTGGACCACGGCAGGACTATGAGCAGGCTGTGTCTCAGCCGCTGGCCCCCGGGACAGGCGTCCAAGCCTTCCCCACCCCCGGGGCAATTGGCTCCAGGCACATGCTCAGGACCCTGAGTGCTTGTGACGAAACCCGGGCTCGTACCTGGTAATGCGCCAGCTGGAGAGCAAGTTGGACGAAGGCATCCGGGCTCGTACGGCACTTCTTGATCAGCCCTTTACCAAAGGTGTGGAATGGGAAAGAGTGGAAATCCACGTCATTTGCCAGAATGTTGGCGCTGTTCAGGGAAGTCTCTATCACCTCTTGACACTGGAGAAAAAAGAAGAAAGAGGTGTTACTTACTGGCCGGTGACACACCCCGAAGAGGCGAGATTTTCGTGCAGCCGACAGGGCTGTTGCTTGGAAACACACACAATCCAGTTTTCTTCCCAGAGCCACAGTCCGGGAGCAACAGGGCCCCCCGCTCGCCCAGGAGTGCCGGGGTGACCTGAGCAGGAGGAAGGCCGGTGGGGCACTGCCGATTCCTGGTCTGAGCGCGACCCCACAGGGCATTCCGCACAGTCCGCTTCGTTTAGTATTGTGAAATCCACTGTGGCGACCCCAGACCAAATTTTAAAAAACAAACGAGCCGTGGTACGACCATGCCATGGAGAGGAGCTCCCAAGCCACGAGAGAACGTGGAGGAACCCTAAACACATGTGACTAAGGGAAAGAAGCCGGTCTGAAGAGGCCCCGTTCAATAGGATTCCAAGAATGGGACATTCTGGACGAGGCAAACTGTGGTGACCGTGACAAGATCCCTGGGCGCCGGGGCGTGGTGGGGCAGGGAGGGACAGGCAGCGCCCAGATCCGGGGCGTTGAAACTGTTCTGTGTGAGGCTGGACGTGGATACGGGTCACCGTACATCCATCCAAACACCAAGAACGCGCACCGCTAACTAACGCTGAACCCCACGTCAGCGATGGGCACGTGTGTGCGCTGGGTCGGGGGAGGCGGGTAGGAGGGATCTCTCTGGACTTTCCGCTCAATTGTGCTGGGAAACTACAACCGCTCGCAGAAGTCAAATCTATAGAAAAATTTTGAATACATGGTGACCAACTTGGTCGGGTACAAGGACCCTCAGCCCACACGCCCTGGCAGCAGCAACACCTCTGAGAAGTGCACACCGGCCCTGGAGATGCAGGACAGAAGGCCCGGCTAACACGGTAGCCCCACGCGTGGCATTTTCTACTTCGAGAATCACTCCTCGGGCCTCAGGAGTGACCGCTTGGATCAGATATGCACGAATGTGGTATTTCCAACCCTAAACTTCTTTCCTCAAAACGCTTCCTTTTATTGAGCGGCCTGTGTATGAAAATCTTTAAGAGAGACAGAAATGGTAAGTTAGTGATCTCAGAGTATTTCCACTCTAAAGGAAGTGACTTTGTTTTTTCACTTTTTCACTGTGACGTCCAGCCAAATCTGAGCTGGAAATCTCGCTGACAATCTTCGCCAAAACTTGAAGCAGAACCATTTCTCAGGGCCCCTGAGACAGCAGGAGCTGTGACAAGCAGCTCCGTGGCCCCTGCGCGGACACAAGTCCGTGTCCGTGGCCTCCAGCTGAGCTGGTACACGCGCAGCAAGTACGCGGGGGCAATCGGGCTGTGACCGTTCACGCTCATCCCCCACGCCAGGTTGTTCGGACTCACTTCCTCCGGGATGTCCCACTGCAGCCGTGTGGGGTACGGAATATTTGGGTTGGGGTCGCCCTTGCAGTGCCCGTCCTCCGCATAGCCCAGGTGAAAGGAGTCCATGGCCAGGACATACTGTCGCAAACAAAAAGACACACGCGTCAGATCAGAGAAGACTATGGTCAACAGTGTTACCTCAAGCATCTTTGAAACGACCTCCAGAGGAGACAACCTTGCTCTTTGAGGAGATGTAATGAAGACTTAGCAGGAGCGACTCCCAGGGCTGGCAGTGTGCTTGTTCGCACCGGACATGCGCTGCACAGCCACCTAACGTGGAAGTTCTTATTTCCATTGTAGAGGGGAGGAAACCGGACACGGGGAGGCTCCGCGACTTGCGGGCTGGCGAGCAGCTCGGCCAGGACTCCAGCACCGACGGAGCCTGTTTCCAGGTCCCGGGTGCCCGCTGGGTGTCACCCCCCCCAAGTCTGGAAGGCAGGCCCCATTATTCCCACTGTGTAAATGAGGAGGCCGAGCCTCCCGGGGGGGGGGAAGCCGTGCCCCCAGTTTTCACACTCCCCGTGAGCCAGGCCCCGGGCACAGCTGTGACATTCTCTTGCGCCCCACGGGGCACCCACACCAACACTCAGCTGTATATACCGAGCAGCTACTAAGGGCCAGCAGCCCTCTGAGCACCAGTGAGAGAACAGTGAACAAAACAGACCAGAATTTCTGCCTTTCCTCAAAACGTTAAACGTGGCCACCTGACCCACCCAGTCCGCTCCAGGGTACACACTCGCGAGAGATGAAAACATGCACTCACGTAAGACCCATGCACGAATGCTTCCCAGGGGCAGTGTTTATGGTCGTCGGAATATGGAACCCATGCACCGGCCAGAACACAGTCAGAGAGACAGAGGGTAGATGTGTGGTTGCTCAGGGGTGGCGGGGTGGGGGCGCGAAATGAAAATGTCCTAAACTTGGATGCTGGTGATGGTGGTATGACCAACCACCTTGTAAACACCCCAAACCCAGCAAATTGCGTACCTTAAGAAGATGAATTTTATGGTATGTCAATTATCAATTATATCTCTGTAAATAATAATCTTTAAAAAAAAAAAAAAGGAATCCCTGCACTCAGGGAGCTTACATCCCAGTGGTGGAGGCCAAAAAAAAAAAAAAAAACCCCACAAAAAACCAAAACGACACCCAAGTCCGGCTGGTGGCCCTGCCGGATGGTGAGGGGTCGGGGGCTCCAGTGTGGGGGCGCATGGAGGCGGCCACGTGTGTCCGTGTGGTCGGCGTCCATGTGATCTAAGCAAGCGAAGGAGCCAGTCTATTTGTGTCTGAGCCGCTCTGCATCAAAGCCCCCACAGAAATGCGTCGGCAGCAAACAGGATCCAGCTCTGACCAGATTTATTCTTGACTGGCTCGCCATGAGCAGACCAGCTCCCGTTTTAATTTGGCTCGGGGCTCCATGACAAGAGAGCGGGGTCAGTCCCATCTCTGTGGGGAGCTCCTGGGGCCCGCGTCCATGGAGCCACAGGCCATTCTGTCAGCTGCCAGGAACAAGAGTGATCGCCTTGGACTCACAACGCAATCCCTTTACCCTTATCTCCTCCAGAGCACTTAAAATAGAAGCACGGCCTTGTCAACGTGCAGAGTTCTCCACCTGGTAAGTTACCCGGTGTTGTCCCGGCTGCCCATGGCTCGGGTTCTGTCTCCTCCACCGAGAAAAGCTGTCACTCAGGACATCCTTGGAACAGGTGCAGCAAGCCTGGACGACTCCGCTGTGTAGACTGACCCCATGTCTAGCTGCTCTGTCCAGGGGCCGAAGGTGGCTGGATCTTCACCGCATCAGCAGATGGGCGGCGGTGAAGACCCTTCTGAGACTTGACCGCTTTTATCGTATGTTCGCGTCTTGGGACCACACCGCTATCTTAAAGACTGTAAGTAATGCTTTGTTTTCCCTGTCTATGCTTTTTCCAACATTGAAGACCTTGCTTGGCTGAAGGAACAGCAGGTTAGGTTTTGCCAAAGGTATAAGACGGTCAAGAGAAGTCTTGGAGTGGGTATCAGGCACTCTTAACCCAGGACTGGGAGAAGGCAGGGGAGGGGCCTGGAGGGAATGCGGTCAAGCTGAGGCCTGACGGGGCCCGTGACCAGGAAAAGAGTGTTCTGGGCAGAGGAGGGGGCATGTGCCAAGGCCCTGCAAGAGACAGCAGGACATGCTTTAGGATTTATGTGGCTCTAGGGCAAAAATGGATAGAATGTTTTAAAAATAAACGTTGAGATTCAAAGCCTTCACAGAAATTAAAAAGAAGAGGAAAACAAAGGACGAGGTCGTGCGTTAAGATGTCTTTATAAGTTCACTACGATTTCATCATTTTAGGTCCTCGACCGAGCTCCACACCCTGTGAAGGACAGTGGGGTCCTCAGCCTGCAGTCCCAGGGATGTGGCTCCCCCAGATGCAACAAATTTAAGTCACGTTACCCACTCCATTTACTAGAGCAGCAGAAGACTGCAAAGTACAGGCTGAGCATTCAGGGTGAATTTCAAAGGGCCTTGTTGCTTTCACAGAAAGTTACCTTGAGTTTCATCAAATCAAAATACAGAAATTTCTGGATCAGGTCCACTGTTGACAATCCCGGAGTTCAGAAATTTCTTCAAACAAGAACCATGGCGGATGAGTTAAGAAAGCAAAACCTTCCTTCAATTGTTCGTGCCAAACACAAAGACAGTTCCAACAGTTCAGGGAGAAATGGATTTTTTAAAATTTAAAGAAGTGGCAGCGTCAGTCCAACACTGCATTTTAACAAGCTGGTAGAGGGACCGGCGGATAGGGGTTTGGCGGTTTTTAAATAACTTGGTAATTCTGAGAATTAAATGATGTGGTTGCATTTTTATCAACCAGGATTTTAATATGCTTGCTTCTAGTGCCGAACACTTGGCACATGGGAAAAATCTCGAAAACACAGCAAAGAAGAAATGGTTTTGCTTTAGCTCTGCCCTGGAGTCCTCGCACGAAAGCCCACTGCCATTCCATTACTTTGGTTCTACCCGGAGATGGCATTAACTGTGTTTCTATTTAAGGAAACTAAGTCGTAGGAAATGAAGACACAAAGGCCTTTTGTTCAGCTAATTAACGTTACATGAAGTGCCGACGTGCGGTAAGAAGCCTTCTATGATCAGACGGGTATCACGCAATGAAACGTGGTCTGGGGTCTGGATCTGCAACAGCAATTCCCACACTCACGTCAAAGCTGCCACCACTCACCTCCCACAGGTGTGCAACAATGGGCGCGTCGGCCCAGGAGTGCTCGGCGTTCATGCCTATCTTCCCGTTTTTGAAGGCAATGAACGTGAAAGACTTATCGAACCACCTACGTGGAAAAGAAACGTTCATGGGACTTAACTTTTTAAAAAGACCAAGTCAATCGAAAACCACGTACTTGTCTTATTCAGGATGGGCTCCTCTGTCCCCACCCCCCAAACAGCGGGGCCGACACTCATAAATCTCCGCAGAGAGTGATAGTAAGAGCACACAGGGAACTTAGATCAGTCACTTCCCTGTTATCAGACACAAAGATAAGCAGAACAGAGTATGTTATTCTAACACGAAGGGACCCACAAGGCAAGCACAGGGAGCCAGGAGGCCATGCGCCCGCACACCCCTACCCTGGACTGAGCCTCACACCCCCCTGCGGGGCAGGCAGGACCGCTCCGCAGACAAGGGGAGGGAGGCTCCAGGTCAGTCACGAGCTCAGGGAGCAAGCCAGAGCCGATACCCAGCTCAGCCCCGTCCACCACCTTCTCCTGCCTGGATTCCAGGCACCGGCTGCCACTCCTCTGACCAGCGCCTCCGATCGGAGATGGTCGGGCACGGAGAGAGAAAAATCTCAAGTCTGCTGCTTGAGGGGTGTGTGTGTGTGTGTGTGTGTGTGCGCACGCGCACAGAAAAGAGAACCAAAGTTGTGTTTTTGTGCGAGCCTTATTCCTTCAAGGTAGAGACACAGCCACGTTACCTGTCAAAACACCTGCCGTGTAGGAGAGACTTGGCGTAGCTGTCCATGGATGCATCCGGGTCTTCCTTCCTGTACCCTTGCTCTGTTTCATCGAGCGTCACGAAGAACGCTGCCTTTTCCACAGCATCAAGGGACTGCTTGTTTTTCCCGCGCCCAAAATAGGCTTGGCGACACTTGGCCCAGGGAACTCTGAAACAAGGGTTAGAGTCAAACCTACAGGAATGTGGGGACACCTTACATGTGATGTTCAAAATGACGACGTTTTTCACGGTTTTGTAGGAATTTAAGGGGAACCGCATATTTAGGACTCTGTCTGCAGCGGGTCAGCACCACCCGTCGGCAGGCGCCCCAGAGCAGAGCACAGGCACGGCGTGCACCTCTGTTCACTCAACGCCAGATGGGCCACAGGAATGCACACTTTGAGCACAGCGACCTGGGGGCGGTGGCCCCGAGACAGGGCTCCCCGCACCCGCGCCAGGGTCCATCCTGAGGATGTTCTGGCAAGTGCATGGGAGCACGTTCCCTCCTGCCCGGCTCTGCTCCAGCCCTTGTGCACGTGCTAGCTCACTGACCAACACTACCACTCCCGCCTTTCAGAGGGAGAAACTGAGGCACAGAGATGTGGTCACGGCTACTCTGTGGCAGGGAGAGCTTCAAACCCAAGCTGTCCTGACCAGGTCCATGCTACTAATGCCTACAGGACATCCGGGGGCTAAGGGGCAGCCCTGGGAAGGGGATTCTTTTCATCCCACCTTTCGTGGGATACAAGAAGCTGACGTGACACCCACTTCCTGAGAGTTGTTCCAGCCGTGGCTCCTTTGATTGCTCCGGGACCCCTCACTCGGGCCCTCCTTTGGTCCTTCGCCCCACCCACCCTTCCAGATCGGGGTCATCTGGCCTGTCTCCTGTCCTCTTCTCTCCCCGAGCACTCTGCCGAGACAGCCTGTGGTGCCAACACCCCCATAAACACCAGGGTCCCCACACACACAGCTAGCCAGGACCTCTGTCTTCACTGTCTGCCAGGGGCCACAGGGACAACAAGGATGGCTACTACGCAGCTCGTGCTGCGTGAGGAGACAGGAAGGTGACAGGCCAGCATATACACTCGGCGTCTATGAGAAGTGCTCAGGGCGGGGGGAGACGCTCATGTATACACTTGGCATCTACAAGAAGTGCTCAGGGCAAGGGGAGACACCCATGTATACACTTGGCGTCTATGAGAACTGCTCAGGGAGGGAGGAGACGCCCATGTATACACTTGGCGTCTACGAGAAGTGCTTGGGGGGATGAGACGCCCATGTATACACTTGGCATCTATGAGAAGGGCTCGGGGGGGGGTGAGATGCCCGTGTATACACTCGGCGTCTATGAGAAGGGCTTGGAGGGTGAGGTGCCCATGTACACACTTGGCGTCTACGAGAAGTGCTTGGGGGGATGAGACGCCCACGTATACACTTGGCGTCTATGAGAAGGGCTGGGGGGGTGAGATGCCCGTGTATACACTCGGCGTCTATGAGAAGGGCTTGGGGGGTGAGGTGCCCATGTACACACTTGGCGTCTATGAGAAGGGCTTGGGGGGTGAGATGCCCATGTATACACTCGGCATCTATGAGAAGGGCTGGGGAGGGTGAGATGCCCATGTACACACTTGGCGTCTATGAGAAGGGCTCGGGGTGGGTGAGATGCCCATGTATACACTCGGCATCTATGAGAAGGGCTGGGGGGGGTGAGATGCCCATGTATACACTCAGCATCTATGAGAAGTGCTCGGGGGGGCGCGGTGAGATGCTCATGTATACCCTTGGCGTCTATGAGAAGGGCTGGGGGGGGTGAGATGCCCATGTATACACTCGGCATCTATGAGAAGGGCTGGGGTGGTGAGATGCCCATGTATACACTCGGCACCTATGAGAAGTGCTCGGGGGGGGGTGTGAGATGCCCATGTATACACTTGGCGTCTATGAGAAGGGCTCAGGGGGGGTGAGATGCCCATGTATACACTCGGCATCTATGAGAAGGGCTAGGGGGGGTGAGATGCCCATGTATACACTCGGCACCTATGAGAAGTGCTCGGGGGGGGTGTGAGATGCCCATGTATACACTTGGCGTCTATGAGAAGGGCTCAGGGGGGGTGAGATGCCCATGTATACACTCGGCATCTATGAGAAGGGCTAGGGGGGGTGAGATGCCCATGTATACACTTGGTGTCTATGAGAAGGGCTCGGGGGGGGTGTGAGACGCCCATGTATACACTTGGCATCTATGAGAAGGGCTCCAGGCGGTGAGACAGGGGAGCATCAGAGCCAGGTGCCCAGAGCCCTGTGGGGCAGGTGGTCCCAGACAAGTCCACTCCTCTCCAGCACTTTGTGCCCACCCACCACTGACGCTCACAAGCACATGGGGAGGGAGCTCGTTCCCCGGGACGCACTGCCCTCCGTGGTTCCTTCCAGCCCCGGTGAAGCCCCGGCGATGGCCCAGTACTCCTGGGCTTCTGGGACCGAGCCTCCCCTCCAGCTCACACTGCCCGCTGAGGAGCCGCCAGAGCAGAATAATCTCGTAAATCTGCTCGGGGCCTTCGGGTCGCCCCTTTAATGCCCGAATCAAGCCCCAGTGTAGTCGGGCCCATGGGACCCTCTCCGCGTTCTGGCGGCCCTGACCCACTCTGCCGTTCCCAGCCCGGAGCGTGCGGTCCGCCCCCCGGATGCCCCTGCCACCCTCTGTGGGCCCTCGCCACCTTGCTCCTAGGCTGCCCTAACAGACGCCACACTGCGGTAACTCGGGCGCCGAACGGGGACGATACTGCCCCCCAGCGACAGTGGGCAACGTCTGAGCAGTTCTGTTGGTCACAACGGGGTGGCTGTCAACGGCGGCCAGGGGTGCTGCTCAGCATCGTCCCGGGCCCGGACGGCACCCTGCCAGAGCAAAGGGTCACGTGGCCCCGTGCACACAGAGCCAAGGTGGAGAAACCAGCTCTGACCTTACAAGCTAACCCCTCAGTGAAACAAAAGCCTCTGAATGATCTCTAAACGTGGCAGGAAATTCATCCCCGACACAGAGGCCTTGGCTTCGACTTGTTCTGTGTCCTAAATTAAATGGGCCCACAGCCCTGCGACAGAGCCTAACTGCCGTCTGCCACGAACTCTGGTACCCAGCAGACCCCGGCGCCTCGCACGCGGCCGAGGTGGGCCACCGGCGGGGGCGGGGCTGAGACCCCAGGCTCCAGCCCTGCCCCCAGCACCCCTCCTCCAGCTGGGTCCCCGGGTAGGGAAGAGAACCGCGAGGCCCCCAGAGCACGACCCCTGTCACCGGGGAGCCGCACACCTTTCTCCCGCGGTGAGGGCCGCCAGCTTGGCCTCCCCTGGCTGAGGCTCCGACGGGTCGTCCAGAATCCTCTGCATCTGCTGCTCAATCTCGCGGGGCGTCAGCAGCCTGCCATCATGGTAGAGCCAGACCTTGAAGTAGCGCCCCTCGTGGAACACGACGATGTGCTTGCTGTCCCGTATGTGCTGGATGGTGTCTGCGGCAGGACAAAGAATCCAGAGGCGGGAGGTGAGCAGAGGCTGGGAACGTCCCCCGGCCCAGCCGTCCAGCGCTCCCGGCCCCTCCACGCAGCTCGTCCGTCCACGTCTCAGGAGTGCAGAGGACTCGGTACAGATCAGAGTTGAGAGGTTTGACTTGTCCCAGCTCCGCTCAGCCACTCACTGGACGTATCCTCTTGGGCCAAGGACTTAGGCCCGCTTGAGGGTTTCTACCAGAAAACTAAGCAAACACGCCCTTCAAGCCTTCACTTCAAAGTCAGAAATAAGAAGATGCGCACTACGACCACTTCCGTTCCACACTACACCAGGTCCTGGCCAGCACAGTACACGAGGAAAGAACCAACACGATACCGGGATCGGAACACGGGCCTCTCACAGCCACCATTAACCCCAGAAAACCCAACCGACCCCACCAACCACCAGCTGTTTTACATTACTGAGAACACAGCTGGGGAGACACTCAGGGTCTACAATCATGTGCATTCCTCTCCCCCTTGAGTTCTGGGCCGAACGGAGCCCCTCCCACTCACATGCTGAGGACCTACCCTCAGATGTGACTGTACTTGGAGGCAGGGCCTTTAAAGAGCTAATTATGTTAACACACGGTGATTAAGATGGACCTTAATGCCACATGACAGGGGTACTTATAGGAAAAGATGAGGACACAGACACACATGGAGGGACGACCCCGTGAGGACCCAGGGAGAGCACGGCCGTCCACACACGAGGACAGAGGCCTCACGGGGACCCCGCCCTGCCCGCGCCTGCATCTCAGGCTTCGGCCTCCAGGACTGGGGACAGTGAGTGTCTGTTTCAGCCATGCAGGCTGTGGTGTTTTGTTACAATGGCCCTAGAAACTAATATAGTCGGTAGCCAACAACTCAAAAATACACTTAAAACAACAAAAACGATAAAGGAGTTAGGAATAACTCTAACAGACGATGCACAAGACCCTGGCAGAGAAAGTATAGCAGCACCCCGATCCCAGGGGGACGTGTTCCGAAACCCCCACGGATGCCCGAGGCCGTGGAGCATATCAAACCCCAGACACACTCATGTTTTGTTTTTTCCAGTCTATGTACCTACTGGAGGGCCGGGGGGTACGTTCTCAGCCTCCCCTAACCTCCCGCCTCTGGATTCTTTGTCCTGCCGCAGACACCATCCAGCACATACGGGACAGTCTGATTTATAAACTAGGTATAGTAGAATAACAATAAAAATTAAATAGAACAATTATAATAACGTATGCTAATAAAGGTTATGTGGATGTGGTCTCTCTCTCTCTCAAAATACCTCATCCTGGCCCTTCTTTTCGTGATGATGTGAGATGAGTCATGTAGGTGTGACACAGAGTTAGGCTGATGTTATGGGGGATCATCAGCTTCCACACCGTGGCTGGTTGTGGGTAACTGAGACCACGGAACGCAAAACCACAGATAAGAGGAACAACTGTATGACACTTGATTAAAATCACTTTTAAAAGCGCTGTCACTGGGGCACCTGGGTGGCTCAACCATTTGAGCATCTGACTCTTGGTTTCGGCTCAGGTCACGATCTCAGGGTTGAGCCCCGGGTCGGGCTCCATGCTCAGTGGGGAGTCTGCTTTAGATTTTCTCTCACCCCCTCTGCTCCTCCCACCCTGCTCGCTCTCAAATAAATAAATAAATAAGTCTTTTACAAAATAAAAAAAAATTTTAAGAATGCTATTACTGTCCCAACACTGCTTTTTGCCAACTCATCCACTTTTCACAAAAATCTGGCCACAGATCACTGGACTCCAGAGTGTGAGAGAGACAAAGGTTGGCTTTCGAGCCAGAAACACCCCACACGGTGAAAGTACTGAGTGCATTGCTGGAGTCTTCAGAAAGCCTCTGGGTCCCGGAACCGAAAAAGGCTGAATCCACTTACGGAAGCCAACCCAGAGGCCAGCTTTTATGTTCGAGGACCCCCATGCCTACCACCACAGGACAAGTTCCTGCCCGGGGCTCGTCGTCTAGAGGTACCTGGCTATAACAACACCCCCCGAAAGCCAGATCAGCTTGGGACTCTGCCAGCTTCGAAAGCAGCAGTGGGTTAAAACAAACAAAGCAGCAGTGGGTTCATTTTAACAGCCCACCGTGAGGTCTCAGATGGGGTCCAGTTTGTCACAAGTGGCCAGTATTTGCTACCCACACGGCCATCCGGAGGCTCGCAGGTGGCCCAGCCTGAGCCCTGGCTGGTCTGGGATAGTCCCAGGTGACGACATGTGATCTCCCTTTCATTCTCGAGGGTGTCCTGGCTCCGATTACGTGGCTGCCCGGCATTCTGCGAGGGTCGGGGATGGGGATCAGCTGTCCCAGGTCAGGCTGCTCCTAGTGAGCTGCTAGATCACAAGCCCAGCCCCCTGAGCACAAGCCAGCATGCATTACACAGGAACCCTGCATGTGAGCCAGAGCAAAACTCCCGAGGGAGCCAGATGAAGAAAAGGAATATTCCTAACCAGACCTGGGAGGAACACCCTGGGAGACAGCCTTCGACCAAAGAGAAACTGAAGTCTAAAGATAAGTCACATGCCCTAAGAAAGACCGAGGAAATTCAACAGAAGGAATGTTCCTGAACCTGAAATCTCACTCTCTCAGGAGGGGTCAGCATAAATCCGTGTGCTGCCCGTCCACCACCTCCGTCCGCGGCACGTAAGGAGCAAAAATGCTTCCCGAAGGAGCCCCACTCACCCGTCTCCTCTCCTGGGATCCGCGAAGTATTAAACATTCGCTCCCACTGAGCAGAGCAGAGCGGAACTGTGGATCCCAACACAAAAATCTGCAACAAAAATACGTTTCAAACAAAAAATTCCTCGGGGGGGTGGGGAAGGGGTAAGGAGCAAATGAAACACTGGATTTGTTTTCTGTGCACACAGTGCTTGACTTTATCTTTTCCAAACTGCGGAGAGCAGCTCTTCCCTGGGCCGCCGACCTTCACGGCAAGACTTGCTGAGCCGGCCCTGGGCTCAGCGCCCCGCACCCTTCCTGCCCAAGTAACGCCTTCTCCTCGATCATTTCTCAACTGACATTTACACCACAGACCGTTTACAAACTGACACTTCAACCAAAGGGATATCTAAGAAAGAAATGTGTTGTTCTTCTTGAATAATTTACCAGCTCAAATGTTTTCCTTCAAAAGTAAACAAGAGCTTCTTCCGGCGGGGATTACGGGATGAAGTACAAGAGATGTAGATCCACTTAGAATACACAGGGAGAATGAAATCTCAAAGTAATTACGCAGAGTGAAAGAAGCTAGACCAGAGAGAGAGAGAGAGAACCTACTGTATGATTGCATTTGCACAAAGCTTTGGAAAGTACAAGTGATCCAGAGGGACAGAAGGCACAAGCGAACTTTTGGGGGTGATGGATGTGTTCACTCCCTGGACTGCAGTGATGGTTTCAGGGGTTCGTTATATAAATATCACAGGACCTATCAAACTGTGCCTCAGGCATGTGCACTAAGTCAACGAAGCCGTTTAAAGAGAACTGTTTACAGAGCAGTGTGTTTGCCTACCGGCTTGATCTCCTCCCGGTCCAGCCTTCGTCTATAGAGCAAGATGGCGTGGATAGCGTTGCCCGCTCTCGCTGCCTGGATCTGAGTCGGTAGGACGTACAGCAAGTCCTGAAAAGGTAAACACATGTCGGCAGAGAGAACGTCCATGGGAGAAGCCACGCTAACTGAAATACACAGGAGGGCATTTCCGCACTGTTAAAATATTTCCATCTGTGTTAAATCACACCTGCTCTAATAGAAAAGAAATTAAGACTGCATTTCCTACACTTGGGCAGCTTTGTGTTTTACAAGAAATAAAAGTGAAGAACAGAAAGAAAATGGACAAAGAACGAGGCTGGCCAGTTATTAAAGCTATTAAATACCAGTTATCAGAACCCAAACGGTGGGGTTTCTAACAAAACGACGGGAAGTGCCCTCCCAGGCCATCGATGCCTCGGAAGACAAGAGCCACCCGGAGTCCTAGGGCAGCGGAGAAGGACGCTGCGCCCCTGCGGCCGCCTGTCGCCAAGCTCTGGGGGTGGCGGGGACACGGGCCCGCATGCCACCGTGCATCACAACACAGTGCCCAGCTGCGACAACAGGGAGAGGGGCCCTGCAGCGAGGGGCCACTCACGGCCTCGAGGGTATTTCTCCGAGCGGCTCGCGGCAAACACGAAAGGACAGCCACGCAGCTTTCAGGCCCGGCAAGCAGGTCCTGGGCCCTGGCAGAATGCCTGGGTGAGCGGGAGCAGGGGCAGGAGCTTCCCGGGATGCCCACTGAGCCCGCCCAGGGCACTCACCATGGCATAGTAGTTGCTGTTCACCATCAGCGGCCCTCGTCCTCGCAGGTAGATGTACTCCTCCCACCAGTCGCTCACCTGCGGGGTGCCAACAGGACAGAGCACTGGCGAGCTCAGCGGGAGCCACACGGGCTGGCGGGGCGTGTGGGAGCCTAAGCGCTAGTGTGAGTTCAACACACCCGTGCGGCCGGCTCCTGATCTAAACACAACGCACCTGCCCGCCCCGCAACCACGCCCACTTCCAGCCCCATCTTCCTGTTCCGTCTGGTCACACTGAATACCTCCTCTGTCACACCCCGCCTCGTATCACCCAAGTGGCTCCTCTCGCCCACCACACATGGGGAGGCCCGGCTGGTTGGTGGCACGGACTAGTATGTGCACCTGAATGCATTTCCGCCAAGACAGATGGCGAGTATCTATACTTACGTAGTTAGTAGCCCACCAGGATTTTAACTTCAGATACCACTGCAATTTGGGTCCAAGGCTGACCGCAAAGTCTTCTGCCAGAACCGCCATCCGTTTAAAGTCAGATTCCTTCATTAGAGGCTTCACCGATTCTAGATACTAGGGTTAACACAAAGCACACACGCCAAGTTAAAACACACAGGCCCCTTATTTGCGCCTTAGAAAAAATATAAACCTATTTAAAAGATTTAAAAATCTTCCCCAAGTAGGGATGCCTGGCCGGCTCAGTCCGAGGAGCGTGCAACTCTTGATCTTGAGGTCAAGAGTTCAAGCCCCACATTGGGCAAGGAGATTACTTAAAAATAAAATCTTTTTTTTTTTTAAAGGTTATTTATTTTAGTGAGAGAGGGCGAACAAGGGGGGGGGGCGGCGAGGGAGAGAGAGAATCCCAAGCAGCCTCTACACTCAGCAGAGAGCATGATGCCAGGGGCTCGATCTCACAACCCTGAGCCGAAACCAAGAGCCGGTTGCTTAACTCACTGAGCCACCCAGGCTCCCCTTAAAAATAAAATCTTGGGCGCCTGGGTGGCTCAGTTGGTTAAGCGACTGCCTTCGGCTCAGGTCATGATCCCAGGGTCCTGGGATCGAGTCCCACATCGGGCTCCCGGCTCAGCGGGGAGCCTGCTTCTCCCTCTGACCCTCTCCTCTCTCATGCTGTTTCTCTCTCTCGCTCGCTCTCTAATAAATAAATAAATCTAAAAAAAACAAACAAAAAGCAAATAAAAATAAAATCTTAAAAAAAACGAACTCCCCAAGTTGGTTTTGCGGGTCCTCACACGAGTTAGCCAGATGGCTTTACGTCAGCGACGTAACTGGCCTTTTACTGGCCCTTTACTGGCCTTCTAGTTCTCCAACCAAGCATCACTACAAGATCACCAGAGCGACTTCCGGAGCGACAAGATCATGGTTCGGCCGACAAGGACATCTCACTAGTCTTTGTCCATCATTCAGCCCTTAATGAAAGCCTTATTCCCACCCACTCGACAGTGACTCAGGACAGTGCAGGGAGCATGCCGGGGATGAGCCCAGGACACTGGGAAGCAGGAAGGAGGAGCCAGAACGATGGGACGGGGAAGGCCAAGCTCGGGGTCAAGGCCAGGTCTCCAGGTACAGGGTTGTGGGGCCCCCTGACTTTGAGCAGCCCCACCCTGGAGTGAGAGCACCCAGGTGGCAGGTCACAGATGTGATGGGGTTTCGAGACCATCATCAACAGCTGTTGCCATATACATGAGCAAACTTCTAGAAAGTAAGGCCCTCGGTTTATCAGGAAACGTGTCCATCCGCCAAGTTCTGTCTGCCGTGAAAACAGCTTTGGGGCCCCAGGGAGATCTCTAGGACCCCTCCTTGAATGTTTACAGGGAGGGTGCCACTCCAGAAACCGAGCAGCTGTTCAAGTTTTCAAGTTTACTCAAAGTGAGACACGCGTGAGTGGAACGTTACCACTCTGAAGCAGCTCGAGTCGGGCACCCCACTCACGGACCCAGAGCTGCAGGTGGCTTGGCCGCCCTCCCGCAGGGCGGGGCCCCTGTCTGCCGCGCCGCAGGTGAGGGAGGGCTCGAGACAGCAGAGATGAGAGGGAACTTGAAAAGGCCAAGAGGGACGAACTAACTAGGCTGGGATTCAAAAGCCAAGGTTCTAGAATGGGTCCACGGGACAGGCAGAAACCGCAGCCCTCGTTGGCTTCGGTGGGAATGCCTGTGGGATCCAGCCCAGCCGTTCCTCCACAGGTGAAGCAGAGGGCGGCCCCACCAGGCCCCAGGGCCCCGGATCCAGGCTTACAGCCAGCAGACGGGTGTGGGGTTTGGGTGATGGGAAGTTCTGGAGCTAGACCGTGGTGGAGGCCGCTCAATGAGACCATACTCAGTGCCACACAACTGCATGGCTTAAAGTGGTTAAAGCGGTCATTTTCATGTTATATACGTATACACCACAACTTAAAACAACTAGTCATGTAACGTACCGAAGACCGTTGAATTGGATGCTTCGGGGGAACCGTACGGTATGTGAATTAAATCACAACAAAGCTGTTTAAAAAAAAATTGCAAAGCTGTCTATCAAACGTGATGCTTTGAAAAACACACCTCATACATGCTGATGTTAGAAAGGAAGAGGCCTCTGACAACAGCCGGACGAGCACACGGCTGAGACCTAATCCGGCCAACCGACAGCCTTCACCCCCGGACGCCCAGCAGCTCGGAGGGGGTGTCCCAGGGAGCTCGAGGCCACACCTACCCTGTTCACGGTGTCCCTGACGGCCGGGACCGGCAGGCGTGGCAGCGACGTCTGGAAGCTGTACAACATGGGTTTTCGGCCTGAAAAGATCTTGACCGCACTCTTTAAAAAAAAAAAAAAAAAAAAAGGTGCAGTTTAAAACGTGAGACCATGTTAAAGATATGAAGCCAGTTCTCGACCTGCCGACTCTTTACTGATTTTCTGGGCTTCGCATCGTCTCTAGTCTGTTTTCCGCCCCGATACCTCACAGGCCTTTGCCAACAAACGGGTGACCCCAACCAAAAACCAGCCCAAGTCTGACGGATGCTTCGAGATGCCCCGGCCAAGCTGGGCACCTGAGGTTGCCGGCTGCCTGCACATCTGCACGGGGCCAAGATCCAGTCGGCTACCTCTGCAAGGCTCTGGGCTTTGGGACGGGTTCCAAGCCCTGGCAAGGGGGAGGGCAGGGGCCGAACTGAGAAGCCTGGACCTGGAGCCAACCCCAGGACGTGGCAGCACCGTGGCCCCTCACGCCTAGCGGAGAGCACACATTTGCCTCCTCTCAGCCCTTGCTTTCATGGAAGGATCAAAGTTGGTGTTAACAGTGGGCCATCTCATGCTGACCAGACCTCCGAGGAGTTCCTCGGGCTCACGTAGGGCAGCTGGGACTCAGCCGGACGGGAGCCAGGAATATGCCATCCTAGGGAACACCGTTTAGCTTATTCCGTACAGGGCAGGCGCCCCCTCGGACTCTCTGCTGGGGGCCAGATTCTGCTTCTGTGGAAATCAGCCATCTTACAGCCAGGTGAGCGCAGGAAGTCGGTCTGGGGGGAGTGAGGCCCGTGGGCGTGGGGGTGCCTCTCACGAGCAGCCCCCGGGAGGTGGTGGTCAGCTCGTAGGTGGAGCAGTCAGGGGGGACACTGGGACAAGCATCCACACACGTGGCAACCAAGGGACACTCAGGCTGCAGCCGAGGAGAGCTAGCAGAACGGCCTGAAGCACGGGGCGAACTGGGGAGACCTGGTCGGACCAGTCGGCGAGGGAAACCACCGAGCGCCCGCCTTCGAGTTAGTCAGAAAAGCTACAAAGTGGACGGGCGTCAGTTTTCCTTGAAGGAGGACCTGGATGGCAAACCCAGCAGACTCTAATATACCATGTTCAGAACTCTCCAACATCATTAAAGGAAAATACTCTTCAGCCCACACTTAGGAGTCACGGTGAATCAACCCCCTGCAGTTCCCAGGTCAACCAACCACGTGTGGAATGGGAAAGGTCCCCGAGGATCCCCCCTTCAAAGTAAGAGTCACTCACGTGAGACCCTGTGAAAGTGAGATGAGCCAGACACGGAAGGATGAATACTGTGGCAAGGGAGGTGGCGGCTGCCCAGGGCATGGGCCCCCCGACAGCGCCACCCCTGCGCACCTAAGCCTTTGCTAAGAGGGCCGATCTTACGTGCTCTTACCACAAAGGAAAAGCTGGGTGGGACATGAGGACGCTCTGGGGGGCGGGGAGCTAAGCTGGTGGCACCGATAATGACCATGGTTTCACAGGTGCATCCTTACCTCCACATGCACACCGCTAAACAGCCAGGAGGCCTGCTGCATGTCAAGCGTACCCCAAAATAAAGCGGTTAGAAAAAAATCCACACCATTTCGGCACCAAGAGTGACGTGGGGGTCATTACCATCCAGATCTTGGTGGCGCGGCTCATCTTGCCGTGCTGGGCGAACATCCAGCCGTGGTAGGATAGCAGCACCTTGAGGGAGTAGCGCATGGTGACGATGAGGGCCACCCACAGGCCCGTGCCGAAGAGGATGCCGCTGACCACGTTCTTCGTCTGGCTGGACATGCAGCTGCTAGGGAGAGGACACAAGCCGAGCACACGTTAGCGGGCACGCCACGCACTGCCAGCCAGAGCGGCCATCCCTCGACACAAGACCGTGGGCCCCGAATCCAAGAAGGGACGCCAGGTTCCCTTAGCGCCAGCCCAACTCTCAAAGGCTCAGGCATCACTCTCCCATCCTCAGGACAAACCAAGCCTCCTGTGTCCTCGGGGAAAATGCGCAACTTCCTCCAGGGTCTAGGGATGGGGACAGGGGACGTGTGAGGTGGTGGCCTGCCGGCGATGAAACCCACGCCCTGGGTCCACTCGCACCTCCTCAGCTGGGCGCTCACAGCAAATCTGAGCCGTTCCCTTCCTGTACCTTCTTGTTCCTCAAACATCACTTTGGATTTCGCCATTACTCATGAGACGCTCAGATCATTTGGGAAAACTATTATAGCTGTTTATATCAAAGGAGCTTGGGGACGCCTGAGTGGCTCAGTCGGTTAAGCATCTGCTTTCGGCTCGGGTCATGATCCCAGGGTCCTGGGATTGAGTCCCACATCGGGATCCTTGCTCAGCAGGGAGCCTGCTTCTCCCTCTGCCTGCCTCTGTCTCTCTCTCTCTCTCTGATAAATAAATAAAATCTTAAAATATATATATATATATATATATATATATATATATCAAAGGAGCTTGTTTTTGATCTAGGCAGGAATACTTGTGGAGAAACTGGTGTTATAAAATGATCTTTTTTTTTTTAAAGATTTTGATTTATTTAGAGAGAGAGCGTGAGCAGGGGTCGGGGAAGGGAGAAAGAATCTCAAGCAGACTCCCCGCTGAATGCAGAGCCCCCCATGGAGCTCGATCCCAGGACCCTGAGATCATGACCTGAGCCGAAATCAAGAGTTGGACATGCAACCGACTGAGCTACCCGAGCGCCCCATAAAATGGTCATTTAAATAATAAAGAGAGAAAATGTTTTCATTTGCTAAGGAAAGAGATACATCGTATGGTAAAGATGGGGCTGTAAAAAATCTTGGTGGTTTTTAGTTCCAGTTGTTTCAGAAACCACAAGCTAGTTATAAAATAAAAAGGGTTTAAATAACAAACGTTGGCAAAGACACAGAAAATAGGGAACCTTCGGGCACTGTTGGTGCAGCCGCTGTGGAGAACAGGATGGAGCTTCCTCAAAAAAACTAAAAATAGAACTACCCTATGATCCAGCAATTCCACTTCTGAGTATTTATCGGAAGGACGTGAAATCCCTCTCTTGAAGAGATATCAGCACCCCCACGTCCATTTCGGCATCATCCACAACAGCCGGGACATGAAAACCACCTACGTGCCCACTGACAGGTGAATGGACGAAGGTGTGCTACGTAAATATCATAGGATGTTATTCAGCCACAAAAAAGAAGGAAATCCTGCCATTTGTGACAACCATGGATCTTGAGGGCATTATGCCAAGCGAAATAAGTCCAGACAGAGAAAGGCAGCTACTACTGTAGGATCTCACTTATACGTGGAATCTGAAACAAAAATCTAAATTCCTAGATACAGAGTGGACTGGTGGTTGCCCGAGGCAGGGGATGGGCAAAAGGAGGGACGGTGGTCCAAAAGTACAAACTTCCAGGGTCGCTTGGTGGGCTCAGTTGGTAGGGTGTGTGACTCTTGATCTCAGGGTTGTGAGTTCCAGCCCCACGCTGGGTGTGGGATTTTACTTAAAAATAAAATCTTAAAAAAAAAAAAAGGGTATACACTTCCAGTTATAAGACAAAAAAGCCTTAGGGATCATGGTAACTGTCGTTAACAATACCATATTGTATATTTAAAAATTGCTAGGAGAGTAGATCTTAAAAGTTCTCATCACAAGAAAAAAAATTCTGTACCTATATGTGGAGATGAAAGTTAACTAGACTTGTAATCAGTTTGAGCTACATACATCTACCAAATCATTGTTATACACCTAAAACTAATAAAACGTTACGTCAATTATGTCTCTTTTTTTTTTTTAAAGATTTTATTTATTTATTTGAGAGAGAGAGAATGAGAGACAGAGAGCACGAGAGGGAGGAGGGTCAGAGGGAGAAGCAGACTCCCCGCCAAGCAGGGAGCCCGATGCGGGACTCGATCCAGGGACTCCAGGATCATGACCTGAGCCGAAGGCAGCCGCTTAACCAACAGAGCCACCCAGGCACCCCTCAAATAAATAAAAATTTTTAAGATTTATTTATTTGAGAGAGAGTGCAGAGTGAGAGAGAGATCACAAGCAGGGGGGTGGGAGGCAGAGGGAAAGGGAGAAGCAGGCTTCCCGCTGAGCAGGGAGCCCAATGCGGGGCTCGATCCCAGGACCCTGAGATCATGACCTGAGCCGAAGGCAGATGCTTAACGACTGAGCCACCCAGGCGCCCCTGTGTGCTACAGATTATTAAAATAAACAATGTATACATAACCTAAAGATACCTCCAGTATTTAAAACCCACCAAGTTAACACCTTCTGATACTTTTAAGTAACACTGAAACAAATTATCTTCAAGATAAAATACTTTTGCTCCAAAACTTGTGTCCATATAACTTGTCAAATCTTGTGTTGTGATTTTTTTCTATAATAGACACATGGGCACTTCAATGAAAAGCATTAGCAAAAAAAAAAAAAAAGCTTTCTTTTAAAGAGCACGGTCCTTCCGAGGTGGCAGGAGCTGGATGGACGCAGAGCAAACCCAGCCTAGTACGTCTGCGTTTGTGAAAACAGCCACCTCGGACAGTCGGGGGTGCTCTCCGGAAAGACAGTTCCAGAACGACCTTCGAGCCTGGGAGACGCTGACCCTTAACCTGGTCTTTCTAAATTTGGGCCAAGGATGGCCCAGTTCACCGCAATTGGTTTAGAGGGACAAAGAAACAAATCGTATAAAGACCCAGATTATAAAGGGCTTTAAATAGCCAACACTTCTAAATATAATCCAGCATTAAGAGCCCACAGTGGAAAGTACATTAAAACTCCACGTTAAACCCACAAGAGTCTGAAAAGTACGCAGAAACAGCACGACCCAGTGTGCAGAGGACCAGCTGTCTGCAGGGGTCGCAAGGACAGGAGGAGCAAGGTTTCCCCGGAGTGTGGGGGGTGTCGGGGTCCCTGCCTCGGCGTCCCCGGCCGCCAGGCAGAGCAGGGAATCTGGCAGGGGTCCAGCCCAGGCACACTTGCTCTGAAATGATGGAATTTTTATTCGAGGTCTCGCAGACGCTTATAAAGGCACAAGCCAGCATTCTTGAGGCAGCTTGGAGGCCATGAGCGACTCGGCTGGACTCTGGGCTTTGAACAAGAAGGAACAAGGAGGAAGGGGCACCCACTCCAGGAGATACAAGTTCACACCTTTAAGCGAAAACAGCTGACTTACTTCTTTAGAGTAATCAGAGTCGAATTCACTCATGAGCTGGGGGTTTCCACCTGAAGTCCTACCCTGCCAGTTTAGTCCTTTCTGAAGGGACGATGTGAAAGCCATGCAACCAGCAGGGCCCGCAGTTCACCTGCTTAGCTTAGGCCAGCGGCTGACACCACAGACACGACCCGGGGAAGTCAGGGGGCCCCAGCCTCCCCACGCAACCCCTGGACCAAAACCAAAGCCCACCTATGGGCTGAGGACTTGGGGACCATGATTTCTGTAGTAAGAGACAAGGGTAAACAACGAACTGAGAAACAGGATCAAAGGTCTGGCACAGAACCACCATGGTGGTTTTGGAGGTACTGGGATCCTTTCCAATCAGAAAATAAAAGCAAGTATTCTAGAGCAAGGGCCAGACACAAACGGAGTAACCGGAGACCCTCGTGAGCGAGGTCACCGCCAGGGGACCCTGCATGGGCGTTAGGGCCATCCCTGGGACTGGAGGGAAGAAAGGACTTCAGAGGGGTTCCATAAATGCGCTCGAGGGCATGCCCACGTTCCACGTGGGACCCCAGGCACCACGTACACCTTTCCAGGAAAATACCAGCCCAGAGGCTCCTCTAGGCCAAAAATCATGGTAGAAAGAAAGCCTATTTTCCAGCTCCCAGAAAAGCCGGAAACTCTCAAGAGTGCTGAGGTTCCCACCGGGGTTCTGAGCCACTCGGACAAGGAGCTAAGGGGCTGAGGTCCCCCCAGAGCAGTCAGTTCTCAGGGTCACAGACCCCAGTGCAAAGAGCTGACCGTGTCCAGGACCAGCTCCTGGAGCAGAAATTCCTTTTGAGGACCCTGCAGCCAGGCTAAGCACAGTGACCACAACCTTGGGCCCTGACATGAAGTCCCAGTGCAACCCAGGACCAAGGCTGTCTTCAGAGAAAGGGCCACGAGGGACTCCAAACCCCCTGTGGACCTTAACACAGAAGAAAGCCTACAGCAGGAGAATAGCCAAGCTTCAAATGGAATCAGAACGGTGATGGCCATTATATTCGAAGAGACATAAAAATATCAGCAACAAAAGTCGCTAACTTCCTAGACAATTTGAGATTTGAAAAAGAGTACTTACGTCGTGTCCAGGGTCCGATTGATTTTCGCAATGATCCCCAGCGAGGGGTCGATCTTGGCATACATGGTTGACATCACACCCACCACCACAATGAGCCAACTGGAGGGGCTCGCCGGGTACACACCAGTGATGATGCCATTCTAGAAAGAGAACATGCACCATGAGTACTGGCCCGCCCACAAAGTCCACGGCTCCTGGTGATGGGGCAGTGGAATGACAGCAGGGGGAAGGAGGCCTTTGTAGTTCACGGTGGCTAAGTGACCACTATAGAACGTCTTCCCCAGAGACTCCAGCCCCTTCTCTTCCTCTATTTCTGAGCCAAATCCCTCCCAGAAGGAGATACCCCGAGAGTGACCCCAGGACATCTGAATCACCCAAGGCATGAGTTTAACACTGATTCCCGAGCTCCACCCAGACTGACTCTCGACACCCTCGAGTTAAGGACGTCACTGAGCCAACCATGATGTCCTCTCCCCAATCTGCTACGCCTGGGATGCCCCAAGACCCCCAGCTCCAAAACCACCCCTCCTGCCGCTCCTGAATCAAGAGGCTGCTCAATCCCCAAGTATTTTCAGGAGACCTGACTGCATGTTGAGAATTTGCTGTACGATCCCTCAGCCAAACCCCTCTACTTCCCCACCCTAAAACCCACAAAAAAGTAGCAGGAGCGGAAGACGGATATGAAACAAAATTCTGGAACCCAGGTGAGCCTTGCGGCTCCTTATTCTTTTTATTTCTGTGTTTGTTTCAACACTTCTAATTAAAAAATATATATATATCTTACTAAAGCCGTCTTTAACAAGAGATTGATTTGGCCAAGACAATGGATTTAAAAACTCTCAAAGCTTATCTGAATTCTTTTAGGAGCTCCTTGCATCCCTACATGCCATTCCCACTGGGTTTTCGATTGTCTAGAAGTGTAAGAGAAAGAGATTTTAAACAAAGTGGGGGTTCTCCTGGTGTTCTCGGATAGATACGTACATGTACTACATTACATGACATTACAACGGGGTCAGGAAGGGCCCAGATTAAAAGGTCTCCCGCTCACCCCAGCCTCCCCCTGCAGCCCGTCCAGCTGCCAGCCACGCAGTCAGGCGAGGCTGTGAACTGTCTATCCTCTCTCTTCCTACCTACTGGTTTTGCCTCCTCAGCTGTACTACAACCTCTTGAAAACCAGAGAACATTTCCACTGGCTTGCAGTGACGGACGGCCCCAGCTCTGCACCCAAGTCTCTCTTCCTGATCAGAGGGGGGAAAAGGAGCTGCTCCCGGCAAGGTCAGGTGACAACGCGCGCTTCCCCCTGTAGGTGGCGCCTCCTCCCCAGAGCCACCGGCCCCGCCCGCAGCGCCTGTCCTGCCCGGCAGGTTCCCAGGGGCCCGGCCCCCTCCTCTGACTCACTGCTTTCACCCTACCCTGGCTCCTGGGCCTTCTCAACAGCCCTTCTCTGAGCGACACCCTCAGAAAAGGAAACGGGAAAACAAATACAGGTAGGAGTTTTCCTCATTCCCCGGGCAGGTAACTCGATGAAAGGTCATCCCGTTTGAATTCTTCCCAAACACGCATCTTATCCCTTCTGTGATTTTTGAAATAAATTAAATTATGGGTAAGTTAAAAGAACAACACTCGCGCTTGATTAAAACCAGTGAATACATTTCCAGTCTTTCAGGTAAACCGAACTGAGAACATAGGAAGTTAACTCTGCTTGAATTTACACATGTATTTCAACATCGGACTATTTTACCAGCGAGGCATCTGTTAGATAAACTCACGGCCGTTGGCACAGCTCGGAAACAATCCTTCTTCTACAAGATGTAAAGAGTGCTGGACTCAGAGACATGGGTTCTAGTCTTTCCTCTACTTCTCTGAGCAGGTCACTCACCCTCTGTGAGCCCCCACGCCCCTGCCTAGAGGGTGCCGCCGCCCCTGCCCGCCTTACAGAATTCGGTGAGCCGGTGTACTCGGAAGCGTTTCCTAAGTACCCAGGGGGTATCAGTCATGCCGATCAGCACTCAAACACGCCCACTGCACCAGCACCTACACGTGTTCTCGGATGCTGAAGTGAGCACCATACAGATTTAAACAAGGACTGGCCAACCTTGAATCTGATGAACTTCTTTTTCCAGGAATGCAGTCCAGACAGATAGATTTGCTTGAGGGCTTCGTGGCTCAGCCGCAGGTCGATCCCGTCCGGGGTGACCGTGAACTGGAAGGCCACGGCTTGGTGAGCTTCTGCCATCTTCGGCAATCTCCTAGCAGGAGGGGGAGGAGGGCAGAGTGTGACGCAGCCAGCATGTCACCGGACATTAGAAAACCCCTCACCCAGACCTGGGATTCGTTCTGCATGAAGTCTTTCCCAGCCGTTTCACAAACTTAATATTCCATTCACAGACCCCCGCGCAGCGCCCCCTCCCCCACCTGCCCAGCACCGCACAGCCCACTGTCGCCTCTGCTGGGAGGCCCGGGGTGGCCAGCGGAGTCCAGGAGTGGCACCTCCCACCACCACCTCCATCCCCGAGCCTCCAGTGTCCAGACCCACGGAAACCCCTACCCCCGACCCCCGGCCCCCGGCCCCGGCCATCCCACTGAACCATCCCTCCAGGCCAGCAGCCCGGGCCACACCCAGCTGACCCAGGAAGCTGGTGGCCGTTTAACCACCTGCCAATCTCATCCCCACCCACCAGCTGCCTGGAGGCTGGCACAGAAGAAACCCAGAGGGTCCACAGATGAGTCCGTGATGGCCCTGAACCCCTTATTTCTGGACTCTGGGGCGCAATGTGGCTGTTGGCTTGAGAGACCATCTCAGGCAGCAAAAAAGACTCCATGAGAAGGAGACGCACAGAATCCTCAGGAGTGGGTGTTTAGGCATGTCTACGGACGGAGCCAGGTCTCCTTCCTCCTCCTCCTCCTCCTCCTCCCCCTCCTCGGAGGCTATGACTGACTTGGGTCAACAACCCAAGGGGTGGAACATTAACTAGGGGGGGCATTTACCCTCCTGCAAGCAGGCTGGCTCTGGGCTACCTGCCCTGCCCCAACGAATAAAAGCACGTCTCCTTTCAACGGCTTCAGAGCCGGGTCTCTTCTGGCTCCCTTCCCCCCTGGCTCCTGTCTTCTTCCTTGGCGACTCTGGAGCACCTCCCGGCCTCCCTCCGGTGGAGCCGGCCCCTCTGCCACCTTCTGGAGCCGTGGGACCGAGCCATCTCTTCCTAAACTCTGCTGGAGCGCCCCGTGATCGAAAGGAAGCTAACGGCGGGGGGGGGGAAGCTACCAAGAACCGTAACAAAAATCCAAAATCGTGTGTGTGTTTTCTTATCACCAACTATTTCTCCTGTTTTTACCTGCTGAAGCCCACCGAGTGCGGGTGGAGGACCAACTGAAATCAACAGGTATCGTGCTTTCAAAGATGCCCAGTTACAAAAGCCAAACTAGCTTAGTTTTCAGCTAATTGGAACAAACGCCCCATTAGAGGCCCCGAGAGGCACGCAGCTTGCATTCATTGGCTCCTTCGGCAAGCGTGTGTTGATTGCCTCCCCCATGCCAGCCACACAGAGGACTGAGACATTGGCAGAGAAGTCCTCCTGCCCCCCACCAGCTCAGACAGGGAGGCCAGAAGACGAGGGGGTGTCAGAGAGGGGACCTCCTGGGTGACACGGAAGCCCAGGAGGATTGGCTGGAGGGCAAGCCTTTCAGGCCCAAAGGTAAAACAGGACTCTAGGTAGAGGTCAAGGGCAGGTCAAGGACAGGATGGTTGGGGTCAAGGGCAGGCCGCTAACTTTGGAGAGGAAGGCCCAGAGGCAGTCAGGGGAGGCAGCTGGGTTTTATGTGAAGGGTTAAGGAAAACCATCCAAGGGCCTTAAGTTACTGTTTCTGTTCTCAAGAAGACCACTCTGGGGGCGCCCGGGTGGCTCAGTCGGTGAAGCGTCCAACTCTTGATTTCGGCTCAGGTCGTGATCTCGGGGTCGTGAGATCAAGCTCCATGTGGGACTCCACGCTCAGCTGGGAGTCTGCTTGAGATTCTCTCTCTCCCTTTCCCTCTGCCCCTCCTGCTCATGCTCGCTCTCTCTCTCTCTCAAATAAATCAATCTTTTAAAGAAGAAGGCAGAGGAGGAAGGGAGGAGAAGTGGTGGGTGGACCCACTACATTTGACGTCGTTGGGGGCAGAGGGAGAGGCTGGGGTGGGCACCCCCTGGGAAGTGTCAGCACATGAACCTACGACTCTGCTTTGATTATGAAGGAAAAGAGCAAGTTGGCAAGACTGCAATTCCCTGGGAATAACCTTAGCTTAAAGTGATCTACAAAGTGTTCACGATGATCTACGTGTTATCTAGCAGGCATGGAGCCAACCTCCCTAGCCTGGCCAATTTTGAAGGAAAAGATGCCACGTGTGAAAACAGCAAGATCTCCAAGCAACTGCCTCCTGCAGATAATTCAGGATGTGGAAGAGGGTGTCCTTTTCTCAAAAAGCTATCCAAGCGGCTTGAGCATTCTGCCGGCGCCTCAAGGTTAACTCTTAACCCCTCTTCACGAAGGCTTCAGACCCCTCCATGCGGCGGGAGGTGGGCGTCACAGAGAGAATTCTGCAGAGCCAGAAGCACGGCAAACAAAGTTACAGACTGGCCACCCTTTCCATGATTTGTAAGATCTTTCAAGGGCTTTATAAGGACATGAGGGATTATTAATGGCAGTAGATGGAACCTAAACATAGCGTTTGTAGCCGATTCTATCCGAAGGTATAGGTCCAGTGTTCACCCGGGGATCTAACTTCTGCCGGGCAGAGAGAGGGAGGCGAGACAGAGGATCTGCAGTCTCCCTGCCAGGAGTCAATGGCCTTGTCAGAACCCTGACTTTAACTAAGGATTTGCTCGTTTGGATTGGTTCAAACTAAAAACCAAAGATAGGAGTCCTAAATGAGCAATCTTTTTCTAGTTTTGCAGTAGGCAAGGTGCTGCCCTGGGCCGACCTCCCACTTCCAGCCATCGCGGTAATTAGTGAACCGGCAGACAAAGGTTCGAAACACGCCCTGTGCAAATCTAGTAAAGGGACAATCCCACCCTCTATCCTGGCATCCACAGCCTCACGTTTAAAAATACTGACGATTACAGGGGCGCCTGGGTGGCTCAGTCGGTTAAGCGTCCGACTCTTGATCTCAGCCCAGGTCTTGATCTCAGGGTCGTGAGTTCAAGCCCCACGCCAGGCTCCACGCTGGGCATGGAGCCTCCTTCAAAAAAAAAGAAGAAACAATTTACACTCAGAAGGCCACCTCCTGTGGCTGTGGGGAAATGCAGATCAAAACCGAGGCCAAATGCCACGGCCCACCCCCCAGGACGGCTAGAACCTGCAAGATCGAGGTAACAACACTGCCAAGGCATGAGCGAGGCCACAGAGGATCCAGAACCCCTACGCGCTGCGAGTGGGGATGCGCTATGGGGCGGCCACGCTGGGGATCAGTCTGGCGGTTTCTCAAAAGGTTAAATATGGCCTTGGCACACGGCCCCGAGCTACCACTCCCGGCTGCCTGCCCAAGAGGACTGAACACGAGTCCACTCAAAATCCTGCACGCACAGGTTCCTAAAACGCCATTACGCACAATAACCAAAAAACAGAAGCAGCACCAATGTCCTTCCCCTGATGAGCAGGTAGATAAAATGGGGTCTAGCCATCCAACAGAGTGTTCTTTGGCTGTTAAAAAGGAACGGAGCACTGTCACACGGATGAACCTCAAGAACCTCCCTAGTACAGGAAAGCAGCAGACACAAAAGGCCACACACTGCACGCTTCCATGTACACAAAGTGTCCAGAATGGGGGGGTACACGGCGGGGGGACGGAGAGGGGTAGATGGCTGAGGGGAGGGATGGTTTCTTTCTGGGGTGAGGAAAGCGTTCGAAATCTGGACCGTGGTGCTGGGTGCACCTGTCTGCGAAGGGACTCGCAACCACAGAAGCGTGCACTTTGGATGGGCGTAGGGGACAGTGCGCTAAGTCATACCTCAATAAAGCGGTTACTATAAAAAAGCCGCCTCGTGAAACTGAAGTGTCGTCTATTCCACATTAATGCACCTAAACCTTCTCTCCTCAAATCTGTAACGTAGGTGGGCGGGCCCACCAGTGTCCCACTCACTCCTCCAAGCAAGGGTCAGCTCACTGCATCGAGGAATTAACCATTAAATATTTTTAGGGGGCGTAGGATACTGCGGTTATTTTTTAAAAGAGCTGCCTTTTGGGGTGCCTGGGTGGCTCACTCGGTTGGGAGTCTGCCTTCGGCTCAGGTCATGATCCTGGGGTCCTGGGATCAAGCCCTGCATTGGGCTCACTGCTCAGCGGAGAGTCTGCTTCTCCCTCTCCCTCTGCTCCTCCCCTGCCCATGCTCGCTCTCACTCGCTCGCTCACTCTCTCAAAATAATAAAATCTTTAAAAATAAAAGAGCTGCTGTCTTTTAGCAATGCATACTGAAATATATATCAATGCAATTTTGTCCTTTGTCAAGTGCAGGGTCTGCTTCAAAATCACTGGGGGTGGAGGTATGAACTGGCCACGCGTGGGACCTGGTGAAGTCGGGCAGTGGCCATATGGCGGGGTCTGTTATGCTGGTCTCTTTTCTTCTGTAGGTTTGTGATCCTCTCTTAATCATTTCTTAAAATACGTTTAACGAAATAAAACACCTGTCCGGACGCTGGAGCTCGGTGCTACATCGGACAATCAGACACTAACTTTCAAAGCTCCCGGCCTCTTCCAGTGCTTGTCAGTGGCCGCCCTTCCGGACACATCTCCCCGGCGAGCCCCACGAGCCACAAGCCAGCCCCCGCAGAGCAAGGTGAGGCCCCACACCCCGTGCACCGAGACCGAGTCAAATCAGAAGGGGTTCCGTTGCCAGGGCTGCTGCCCGCCCACAGCAAGCCTGCCCTTGCAGTCCTGGGCATTCACAACATGGGATTATCTACCCGACCCACCCCACCCGCCGACACCTAGAATAACAACAAAGGCTCTCTGTCGGATCACAGCACCCCTGACCTACCGCTCCCTAGCAGGAACTGCTATCTCGGTACCCGACGCGGGGCCCACCCTCACCTTTCACCCAGGTGGGTGCGGGTGAACCTGCCTGCCTGCCCCGCCTCCCCCACCTCCGAGTCTCCCCCAAAGGACCGCCGGAGTAGCTGATGAAGACACACAGCGACCATCGCCACTGCCCAAAGGCTGACCACACGGGAGGCTGGGGGAGGGGAGAGGCAACCTACGGGGGGGGGGGGGGGAGGGCGAGGCAAGCCATTCATTCATTCACGGACAACCAGGAATGAGGAGGGCCTCAGAAGAGCCCCAGGGGATTTTACTGTACTACACGGCAGGACTGTTCGGTGTCCTACAAGTTTTAAATCCTAAGACGTCATGCACACAGGTAACTACAGAATACCTATGAACCGGCCATATCGACTCGATATTGCCTGGTCTCCAACTCTCCGTTCCTGGGTCAGCCTCTGTGGAGTCCCTGGCCAGGCACGGCTGTCCTGTCACTCTGTCAGTGCAGCTGGGAACCCCAACACCCTGAGGAGGAAGAGGAAGGGCCCTGGGCCAGTTGGCAGGCCGGGCCTGCGTCTGGACGCAGGACACTTACTCAGGGCAGCCTCTTCTCTGTATCCCTACAACCTTCCAGGGCCGCAGCAAAGGCCACAGCACAGCAGGGCCCCGGGGGACCTGGTGAGCAGGAAGCAGCCCCTCCCTGCCTCCTGGGGCTGCCGGGGGCTCTGCCACGGCCCACCTGCGGTCCACAACTAAACCCTTCGCCTCTGTTAGCCTCTGGGCGCTGGCCTCCTTCAATGTCCTCTTCCTCCTGGATAAGGCGACCAGGCACACAGACTCTCAGAGTTGCTCGGCTCCGGCCGCTTGCCCCTCTCAGGGATTCTCAGGATTCTGAGCTGGGGGTCAGTGGTTCTTCTTCCAGCCACTCTGCACCCCAGGAGTCAGCCCCCCACGGGACCCTGCCTGGGGCTTTAACTTGCACCTGCACACACGACTGCGTCTCACGCACGCCTCCACTGGACACTAAAGCCAGTCAAGTGCAAAAGAATCCCTCATCCTTCATATACCCTCGCACAGTTTCTCCTACTGTAACCGCGCCACTGGCTGCCAGGCCCAGACACCCGCAGGCTGGAGCATCCTCTCTTTGTGCCTCCCCCCTGTGCTGGGTGCAAGCAGCAGAGCCTGATCATCTGGAAAGGGACCCTGTCCCTGCACCATACCGTCCCCGCTGAACACCCACTACCTGGGTGCAAAGGGGTGGCTTCTCCGGGGACAAAGTGTACATGGCATGACCGCTGGGATCCACCTGCTCGGCAGGATGCACACCTGTGCCCCGAGTTCTCATGAGAATGTGGGCGAGAGAAGCAGAGAGGACCGGAGGGGGGGGCCGGGGGGGGCGGGTGTTGCAAAGAAAACACGGATGCATGAAAAGAGAGCTGAACTCCCCTTTCGGTCACTCATTTGTTCCCTGGAATCACCACCAAGCAACTCCCGGAGGCCTTCGGACCAGAAATCTGAGCAGGACGTAACAGAGTGATCACAGAAGCACCTTCCGGGAGCACAAGCTGGCTGCTGCCCCTCCCCCAGTTCTGGCTGGGCCCCCAGGGAAGGCCCCTTGGGGACTATTCTTGATGTAAGGCCACCTCTCCCTCTGCACCTGCCAGACCTGCTCAGGGGTAAACTGGAAGTGGCCACGTGAGGCAGCAGCCCCCAGCTGCGTGGAGACATGAAGAAATTTATCCGACGTGCGGAAGACAGAAAGCCCTCTCCATCTTTGTGGTCTGGCAGGCTGCGGGGCTGTGGACCTGTTTGTTTTCCCGGGCACTGCAGACAACCCCTCGGGCCGCGTCAGGTGCAGAGCCCACCTGGGAGCCCCATTCGATGTGAGCTTGCGCGAACCTCCTTGCCTGGAACATACCTGGGGGCCCCACCCCCAGGCTGAGCATGGCCACCATGTGATGGTGCGACGTTAGAAATCATGAAGGCCACTACAGGAGAGAGATCCTCCAAGGTCTGCACCAGAGCGCTTAAGCATCTTACCCTAATCCGCTCTTGGAAAGACACCAAGATCCAGAGTAAGGCACTCTGGTTGACAGCAACGACCTATTTACCACAATTTTTATAAATTCACATCGCTGGTCTATTATGTGGCTGTTCCTACGGCTTCCCAAGCCCATTGCCCCGGTCCCCCACCTGGGCCAGGCCCCCCTGACCATGACCAGGGGGCCTGCTAACTCCAACTCACAGCTGGGGTGCCTTCTGCTCCTTTTCCATTCCCATGTCCTGGCTTCACACCTAGCTTCAAACTCCCCTCCTATAGGGCGGCCTTTGAGCTCACATGCCCGGAGAACAGATTTCTACCAGTTTCATCTGGTGATTCTCCTGACATTGGCTGGCTGGTGACTCTTCATCTACTCAATCCCAACGAAAGTGGGGGGCGTCTCCAGGACACGAGTCCTTGTTCAACCCTGACTCCACTGAGGACCACAGCTCTCCAACACTGAATGCCAAGTGAACGATCTGGGAGGGGGGATGTTACCCCACCTTGTTCAATTTCAGTCAGATTACTTTAATTTTGATAACTCTGACCAATGCCACTCCCTAAATCTCTGGCCAATAAATTGGTCTGTTTTTCAGATGTGCCTACTTTGTCCTTCCATCCTCCTCCTCCTCAATCAACTAATTCTTTTTCACCACAACTCTTTGACTACAAGGTCAGCGGCCCGCCAATCATAACACCAGCCATCCCTGAGCCAGGTCCCCTTCCCCTCCAGGAGAAGACTGGCCCAGCGCCATCCCCACCCCTCGGATTCTAGGACAGGCAGCGGGCTAAGGAAAGGAGGTGAAAGGTCAGCACAATGCAAAGTGCTTAGCCAGCTTCTAAAACAGGCCCGGGGAAAATTCAGATGTGGAAATCACCTCCGTAATAAACAAACAATAAAACCTGTTGTGTGATATCCAACCAAAATATGTAATTATGTGCTGCCCTGAGGTCTTTCAACCAACAGATAAGGAGAGAGGAAGGTAGCTAGGCAGATAGACAGATAACGGCATACAGATTGGTCTCTGTGCTTTTAACAATGAAGGTACAAAATATTCCTTCTACCAAACTGTTTGGCACAGGCTGGACAAGATGATACGCATCTCACCCGCGTGACCCATTTCATTCCCGCTAGAGATGGGCACTCATTTTCCAAGGAGCAGACCAACGTGAGGGTGTCAAGACACCTGCCCAAGGTCACAGCCAGCAACCCCCAGGGCTGGGGATCAGACTCACATCCAGCTCCAAACCCCACATGCTCATCTGCCAAGTTAAGTGGTAGGTACTCCGTTAAAAGTTCCACGCAAGAGTCCTAAAGCTACACAAATATAAAATTAGGTCACTCTGTTGTAACCGAAACGATGTGATTGCAGTCGGCAATAAAACTACAGTAACTACAAACACGATGGGTGCCAGCGCTAAAACTATTCGCAGGCACCAGTCACTCCACGAGAATTGCACAATTTGCTTGCACGCAGGAGCAGTGGGCCCTGCCTACTACGAAAATCCGGCGAAGAGCGGCGCCTTTCCTCTAGCGGTCAGCAGCTGCTGCACTGGGATTCCTCGGAGGAAAGGTTACCCACAGGAAGCAACGGCTGAGTGCAGCAGCAACACCCGGCAAGGTCTCCGGGAGCACAGCCTGGACCCCTCACCAGGGAGGAAGCTGGGCGGCTGGATGACACTCGGGCCACCCCCCCGGAAAAACTGTCGAGAGGAGACACCGCGGGCAGAGCCTGCAGCCTGGGCTTTCCTGGAGGACAGAGCAGTGGTCATCGACGGCCTGTTCTTCCAAGGTCCAGCGACCAGGGCCTGGGAGGGTTCTGCTTGGCTACGCAAAGCTGGTTCTGCCTCCAGGATGGCTCATGTTCCTGCCAAGTAGGGCTACCAAGGTGGCACCCAGGCCAGCCTCAGTGTTGTTCCCCGCGGCACTTCAAGGAAAATACCCAGAAGGTTCCGGAAGGCTATCACGGAGCCCAGGGGTTTCCCCAGACCTGCATGTGGAGCAGGGCTCACGACTTTGCTCAGGTTCCTTCTTGCTCCTTCGGTATTTAGTATTCCTGCTATCAAGCTCACATTAAGGGTGAGAAGTTAGGGCAGGCAAAAATTAGCAGTAAAGGGAAGATCAACAGAAAGGGCCCCTCTCCACCTGTGTGTAGGCATAATACGCTCTCTGAGCCGTGTCCAGACAGGATTCTCCATAACTGCGTCGTGTTTTCTCAGTAAGTGTTATACAAATACAGATCATTTCCCTAACCTGACAGAGGCATCTTAGAAGCAAGAATGGGAGACTCAAAACTCACCTGACATCTCTGGGAGGGCTTCATGTACAAGAAAGGTGCAGGAACTGTCATTAATGAAATGTTGTCTCTTGAATTCATAACAGGGCATTCAATATTTGCATTAATTAACTGGCCATACAATTAATGTATCGCGGTGAAGTATATGATAATACACCATTCATATTTATGGGGTAAATATGCAGAGTCAAGGCAGATTATAGAAAGAATTCTGAATCATTATACTTTGTTTTACGGCTCCAGAAAAACACGGGTTCTGCCCACTGAGTTACCGTTAAAATAAAGCAAATTCAAATTTATACCTGATACTGCCCTACTTCAGTAAGTAATAACTAATCAGATAAATATAGAGAAATATGATCTGAGCAAGAGCAAAGAATTCAGGAAACGTCACTGGGGGTCACATTTTTTTTTAAAGACTTTATTTATTTGAGAGAGAGAGAAAACACAAGCAGGGGGAGGGGCAGAGGAAGAGGAAGAGGAAGAAGCAGACTCCCCACTGAGCCTTGAGATGAGGCTGAACCTAGGACCCTGAGATCAGGATCCGAGATAAAGGCAGATGCTCAACGGACTGAGCCACCCAGGAGCCCCACCAAAGGTACATTTTTATAAAGAAAATAACAGAATGTCTAGGCAGGCCCCAATTACCTGCTCTATCCATTCAGGTATTTTTCTCCAGATGCATACCGGTAAGCACCTGCCTCCAGCCACGCCAACAGCGGTCCTGCTGCTGGAAGAGACCCCTGAACCTCTCCTCATACCAGGACATTGTTCCCACAAATGTTCCTAAAACCAGGGGCAGGGTGGATCTCCCACGCATGTTCTTCACCTTTACACCCAGAAGCGCAACTGAACTCGTCAAGCCCCAGTTCCAGTCCAGGGACTGGAGCGCTCAGTCGTATCCATAAAACCTGCCTGCGGTCATGATATTATCTGCTAGAACCCGTGCCCATTTCGCACCCTTGAAACTATGTTCACATCTGGCCTCTTACTGGATCCCCTTCTATGAGACAGAAGGACAGATGTCAGAGGCACCACTCGACAGATGAGGAACTGGAAACCCAGAAACACACACGGCTGATTCAGTGTCACATCCAGCGGGCACGGGGGGTGGGGGGGGATTCTAACACCCAGGCCCTCGGCCTGCACAGGGGTCTGGAAAGCAGCCTGTTACAGGGACGGAGCACAAGCTTTGGAGAACACAGATCTGGACTCGAATTCCAGCTCTGCCACTTACTCAGCCTGTGTGTGTGCATGAGAGAGAGAGAAAGAGAGACAGAGAGACAGAGACCTTGAGCAAATGTCATCGCCTTATCGTAAGATTGTTTCCTGGCACATAAAGCATGCAGAATATCCACTCCCCACATCAAGTGATGGACCCAACACCACATTAGGCCTTTAATGCAGGAACACAGTGTACCTTCCCAACCGTCCCATGCTCCAGGAACGTGGGTTTCCATGTGGATCTGCCTCCTCCTTCTTAACGCCAGACCCCTCCCCGCTCACTCTCCCCGCCCCCCCCCCCCCCACGCCCTGCCGCATCTGATACCTCCCAGACCACTTAACTTTGGCCTTCAGCTTGCAGCAGTGCTCCTGGTTCATTTCTAGGATACCTTCTTGTACCTCCCGTTGTGCAATAGGGCGTGTTTGAAAAAATAGAAACCAAAACTCTTCACGTTAAGTCTTTTTAAGGGCAGCAGAGGAGCTGACATTTAGGAAAATTAGTGACAGATGCATTATCTCATAAATGAGAAAGGCTTTCATGAGAAGTAAAGTTTGAGTTCTAGCCTAAGACAATTTCTTAAGGGCAAAGTTATTTTATGTTTGCTTTTAATATAAACATGTATTACTTTTTAGTGGGGCAGTGGGAGGAGGTGGGAGGGGCTTCTAAATTGAAGGAATTAACCCCTAGCTTGACTCCTCAGAAACTTGACATCCCCGGTCCTCATGGAGCCGATTTCCCACCGGGGCATCATAACGAACAGAGGTGTGCGCCCTGGGAATCAAGAGCCCCGGGACCTCGGAGGAAGCCAGTATACTGTGGGAGGAGAGGGTCACTAGTCCCTTGATGTGGGAAGTAACGAGCTTGCAGGTCTCCCACCCAGAAATCCCTGACCATGGTAACAAGGCAAAGCAAGGGCACCCTGGTGTGCGCCCTGGGAATCAAGAGCCCCGGGACCTCGGAGGAAGCCAGTATACTGTGGGAGGAGAGGGTCACTAGTCCCTTGATGTGGGAAGTAACGAGCTTGCAGGTCTCCCACCCAGAAATCCCTGACCATGGTAACAAGGCAAAGCAAGGGCACCAAGTGGAGGAACCCAACCGCTTCCCTCGCATGGACTTCCCTGCCCCAGAAGACCCCACCGCATCAGAAGGCTGCAGCAATCAAGCGGAGAAAGGGTCTCAAGCATTCTTCCAGCCCATAAATGTCTGAATTCCCACTCTGGCTCACAGGAATGAGGAGGAAGGCGAGTTTAAGAGCCATATGGGAAGCAAAGGTAGCAGGTGGGACTTAGGGACACTCAGGTTCCTGGGATGGGTGGGTCAACCACCACCCTCGAGGTATGGCGTCCTCTCTTTTTTACCTAAATAACCTGGTGTCCAACAAGCAGTGGATAATCTTTCCCAAGGACAGCAGCGGCCACCGTATGTCCCAACCCTTCACGGTGGCAAGTATCACACTGTACGTACACCCAGAGACGCAAGCCTATCGCAGCCGCAGTAGTTCTTTCAATTATTAACTTCCAAAAACATTCCTAAGCAGAAAAACAACCCACAGAACATTAAAGGCGGACATTCCGGAGAACTGAGGGTCCGAAGCACCTCAACCCAAAAAGGTCAGCTGGCTTCAGCCCAGGGTCTGCTGGGAAGCCAAGGTCCATCCAGTATTTGCATGGGGTAAAAGGTGAAGTTCCCGAGAGGCAACAGAATGTCAGAAATCAACGAGCAGAACATACTCCTTAGTTGCGTTCATTAACAGACTTAAAAAACAAAAAAAAACCGCGACCTGTACAGACTAGACTATTTCTACAGGCATCAAAAAGACTGTTAGGGCGGCTGTCTCTGGAGCGGGGACCCGGGTGCGGAGGCCAACGCTGCGCTTTGTTCCCATATGCACCGCCTTCATTTTGGACCGTGTGCTCGTATTGCTTATCTTTACAACAGCAAAGTCCCCGCGGGGGGACTCAGGAGTGGCTCACGCCATTGGGGAAAAAGGGCCCCGTTAGAGGAAGGGACGGGGAATCTCTGAAACACTCTAAACACGCCGATTTTATTTTAAACCCAAAAAGCACCAGTTCTTCCGGAAGTGAAGCTGAGGCTTCCAGCAGCGGCAGAACCCCGGCCCGCCAGCCCTAACCACGCAGAGTGACTAAACCTCTTCCCCAACAAAGGAGAAACCGCTCCGAATCCAAGCGCAGAGCCAGCCCGGGCCGAGCGGGCGCGCGTTTCCGCCTCCCACCTTCCCACCGCCCTCGGAGCTCAGGCTGCGTCTTTAACTGCTCGCCTGGAACGCGTCCTCGAGGGCACCGCCCGCAGCTGCGGCTGGCGCGCCCCGCCCCGCCCCCACCGCGGGCGTCACGTGACGGCGGAGAAAAGTGGGGGAAAGGTCAACGCGAGCCCCGCCCCCGGCCTGGCGCGTCCCGGGCGCTCAGATCCTGTTCCGCCCGCCCGGCTCGAGAGACCTTCCGGAGCGAGCTGGCGCGCGTCGCCGGCGCTGCCGTCCTCCTCCCCGGCGACACGCAGCGCCTCTCCCTGGGAAGGACGAGCGCTGCGCGGCCAACGCTGGGGACAGTTACGGGCTTAGTGCGCCCGATGCCATCCCCCAGCGGCACGGCGCCCCGGCGCGCCCGAGGCGCGTCCGGAAGGGACTCGCTGCGGAGCCCAAGGGAAAATGAACAGTGTTTCTATGAATGGGCACGAGGGGCCAGGGTTGCGTAAGCGCGGGCCCTCCCCGGGGACTCCCCGGAGGCCCAGGCTTGACCGCTGGGTTACCACTGGTCCAGGGTCGGGCCAAGGACGGCAGCAGCAGGGACACCAGGTTTATTCCCTTGGCCTCTGGGTTAGGCCCCTTGTTTTCAGTGCAAACTCGAAAGGTTATTTTGGCCTGTGCATGATGCCAGTTTCTGCCACTCTGATACGAAGCATGTGCACTCCCAAAGATGGCCCTTTTCTCTGATTCATTCCAGCAGATGGGAGTTCAGCGTGCGAGGTCAGGTCTAGCAGTGCCTCACCGGAAGGAAACCGGTCCTCTGTAGGCGAAAGGAGCTCCCCCCACCTCCCCCCCACCCCCACCCCCACCCCGGCGCACAGAAGCAGAACCACCCAAAACCCGCGCTCTGAGGGCTGCATCCAGTTCGTATCAGACACGATGGCCCAGAGGACTCACAACCAGACACCGCCTCGCCTCAACGATCAGCACGCTCATCGGCATTAACGTCCTCCTCTGTCCGCCACACTTATCTCGAGTCACCTTAAATACTTTGGGAAGGCGGGGGGGGGGGGGGTGATGATGTTTGCTGGCACAAATAAAAGACCAGTGAGTTCGGCCATGTTTTAATCACTTGGTTTGAGGTTCGGAAGAAAATAAACACGCTTGAATATCTGGAATGACCAGAAACCGGACGCCGGTGCAAGAAGATGGTGTAACAAAATACGTTTCAAAAAGGTTAAACAGATTTTCATTTTATTCGGTAACTTACAAAGTTACCAGTTTCCCACAACAATCTGCCCTTAAAATAGTTTAACAACACAGGGAGCACGAGAGGAACCGAAAGCCTTGTCCTGAGTAGGGAGTACTGAGTCTGTTCTGTATTGAACCTGCTTAATTACTCGGGATTTTTAACCCTAAAAAAAGCAAGGTCGGGCCTCACCTTCGTTCCCTTCAGCTGGAACGAAAACCAACCGCCAATTTACATTGCAAAGACTCTGACCCACGGCCTTTCCGAACAAAACGAAAGGAACCGATCTGGCGGCAGGCTCGCCGAGGGAGCTGAAGTCAGGGGATGCGTCCGTCGGGGCCCGGGTCGCTCCGCCGCCCTGACCGCGCCGTCCGGGCTCCCGGACCAAGGGAGCCTAGGCCTGGTCACGTGACGCCCCTCCCCCATCCCCGCGCGGCGCCTCGGGGACCCGGCGCGACCTTGGGCAGACTCTCCGCGCCCACCTGCCCTGCGCCCAGCGCCGCACCAGGGGGTGGGGGGCGCTTGCAAGCGGGGACCCCGGCCGGGCGCCCCTATCTCGATCCCGGCGGGCTCTCGGACCGCGCCGGGAGCCCCGCGTCAAGGGCGTGTCCCGACGGCTGCAATGCGGGGGCAGCCGCGGGGAAGAGGGTGGACGGCGCACCGGGGAGTCCTGAGGCCCCAGAGTCCCTCCAGCTCCCGCTTGGGACCAGCCCGCGACCCCAGGACGGCCCCCCAGACCCAATCCACCCCCGGAGGGGGAAGGGATGCGGCGGGATCGAAAGGCGGTTGGTGGCGCCCCGCCAAGTCCAGAAGGCCGAGCATCCCTCCTGCAGCCTCAGCGACCCTCGGACGGACCCCCAGACCCAATCCATTCCTAAGAGAGGGGTGGGATGAGACGAAAAGGGAGCGGGCGTCCCTCGTGGCCCCAGGCCCGAGGCATCCTGCCAAATCCAGAGACCCAAGCATCCCTCCAGCTCCTGCACTGTACCGGCGGGCCGACCGACCCCTCGGGCGTACCCCCAGACCCAATCCACTCCTGGTAAATGGGAAGTCCCGAGCTTGGCGCATCCTGCCAAGTCCGGAGGGTTGAGCATCCCTCCCGCTGCCGCACCAAACCCGCACGGGAGGCCCCCGCGCAGATCGGCCCCCGGGCGGGCGCCCCCGACCCAACCCACGGCGGGCGGTGGGGAGTCCCCGCCGCGCTCCCATTTTGGGCTCCTGACGAACCCCGCCGTTCGGGGGGGGATGCTGGGGGTTCCCCTCCGCGCCGCTGTCCCCGCCCCCGCCCGGGTCCGGGCCCTGGCAGTCCCCGCGCGCCCTACCCTGGAAGCCGCCGCAGCCCGCAGGCCCGCGCCCGCTCGCCCGCCCGCCGTCCCCGCGCGCGCAGCCTCGGCCCAGCCTTACCGAGTCAGCGAACGGAGGCGCGGCGGCGGCGGCGGCGGCGGCGGCGGCGGCGGCGGCAGGGGAGGCAGCGCACTGAGCGCGCAGGGAGCGAGAGCCGGAGGCCGGAGGGCCACGGGCGAGGCGGAGTGCACCCGACGCCGGCCGCCGCCGATTGGCTGAAGCGTGCGGGGCTGCGGTGCAGGCGGGGCTGAGGCTCCCCGCGCGGGGCGGGGGGCGGGACCTGGACGGGGCGGGGCCTCGGCGGCTCCTAGGGGAGCCCGTCAGGTGAGGAAACTGAGGCTGCTGGGGGGCACGCCGCCTCCGCCTCTGCCAGCATGGGGCCCAGGGCGAGATTCCTCACCCTGGAGACTGTTTTCTCATCTGAAAAATGGGCCAACTCATTTGGGCCAAGCCCATAAAGGCGCTTAGCATGGTGCCTGGCTCAGGCTAGCCCTTTACAGCCATTGCCGCCTATAATCCTAAAAGCACCCCCTATAAATAGCTGATCCCAGCCGGGGCTGCGGAAGGATCACCAACTTAAGCACGATCACACAGCTAAGAAAATGGATCCGACGTTGGGGCCAGGTCTGAGTCCACAGCCCAAGCCCCAAATCGGACCTTATCCCTGGAGTGACAGCTGAGGCGATCCGGAGGCAGCGTGGCTCGCGGAGCCAACGCGCGCTACTGAGGATTCCGGCGACCGTTCTGAGCCTCCTCCTCATCTAACTGGGAGAAAAATACCTCCCTCGGGGGCTTTGATAAGATTTGGTAAATTAATGATTCAGGCGCCTAAACACTGTAGGTGCCAGGAAAGACATGCCTGGAGGTGGGGACAGAGTGACCGAGAGACCCTTGTGTGGGTCACTGAACTCAGGAGAGGGGCCAGGAGTGGCCACTGCTCACTGGCAGATCCCAGCAGTCTAGGCCCAAGGGGTGGGGGCGGGGAACAGGGCGCTCAGGAAAGACGGGGCAGTGTTTCCCCCCACCCCCACCCCCGCACCCTTCCCTCTCTTCATCTGCAGTGCTCCCAGGCCCTAGCTGGTGGCCCTGCATACAGCAGGTGCTCCATAAATGCACCAGTTTTATGAACAGAGACCTGGCTCTCCTAAAGGTCAATGACTTCTTCTGGCTATTAAAAATCCATGCTTGCGGCCATCTTTCGGTCTGTATTATTTGGTGATTACCACTGCAAAGTTCAGAAGAGAAAATGAAAGTTCCCTCTTGTTCCCGCCCCCCTCACTACCACTGCTGCGGTTAACTCTTGGTACACACTCTCTGGGCTGTTCTAAATGAAGTCATAGGACAGGTGCTGTTTGTAACACTCTTGTTTTCCCTTGGCTTATGTCGTGGACAGAGTTCCCTGTGGAGACGGAGATGACCTCCTCTTTCGCAGTGTTTAACGCGCCCCATGGACACTTAGACCCCCCTTTCACCATTGCAGGTATAAAAAAAACCTGCACTGGCTTGTTGGCGTGCCTCTTTGAGCTCTGATTTCTCTTTGCAGGAGCAACCAAGTCAGAGAGCAGGCGCCTGTGACATTTTGGTGACATATTGGTGTCACTTGCTGAGCCACCCGCAAAAAAGCTTACTAACATCTATTCCCACCGAGGCGTGGGAACTGAGCCGTCTCCAGGAGCTCATCAGCGCTGTCGGTCACTATCCGTTCTTTTCATCTTTGCCAATCTTAAAGGAGAGGGTGTAGATAACGCTCCTTATTTTAATTTGCATTTCTTTGAAGTTAGAAATTGGAGATTTCCTGCCGCTGCTGGCTCCTGTCTGGCCCCGAGGGGTCCCAGGCTGCGACGCCCTCCCCTTCCCTCCCCTCAAGATTTCAGGGCCCAAGAAAGCAGGTGGGCTGGGCCCAAGAAAGCACAGAGCGTGCGACTGCCCTGCACCTGCGTCCTCTGCTCCACAATCATAGCACACAGGCCTTCCTGGCTTGTGCCTTGGACTCTCACCCTCACCTCAAATGCCCTTCCCTCCTTTCCCTGGAACCCCGTGTGCAGGTCCCGGCCCAAGGTCACTTTCTTCTTCACTCGAGTCCTGCCGTGCACACCGCCCCCCCGGGATGAGTCCTGCACCCCGGATGTTCCCAGGGCTCTGCGGCCTTGGCTGGGCACCCCTCCCAGTGCGCCACCTCAGTGCCACCTGCAGGCCAGGCGAAGCAGGGGCAAGGGCAGGACCGCGGTCCGCGGGGCCACTGGGTCACCGCAATCCCCTGTGCCCCGGTGACTGGGCTCTCGGGCTGCCCTAAGCAAGCCCACGCCCGCCAGCATGCAATCCCAGCCAGAGCGTAGAGACTTCATCCCCCTCCCCGGGCTCTGCTCCCCGGGACTGCAGCTCCCCAGGGCGGCTTGGCAGCCGCTATTAACAAAAAGCCCAGGAACGAGGCCCCTGGGGAGCTCCAGGCCTGTCTGATCCTCTGGGCCAAAATATCTGAGTTGGCCTCAGAAACTGGAGTAATCTTTCTCAAGCTCTGGGTTTTTTTGTTTTGTTTTTTCAATTTTTTCCCTAGTTTGAATGGAACATACTGTAGCCGCTGCCTATTGTGACAGTAAGGAAACCTTTTTCTTTTTTTAATGCACCTACTCTACTGTCTTTATTATCACTAAGAAATCCCCCCCTTTTTTTACTCTAAAAATATCTTTTTATGGAAAAATTCAAGCATATAAAAATTAACGAGATCAGTATCATGAAGTCCTGGATAACCAAACAAAACAGGTTCAACAATTATTACTATTTTTTTTTTATTTTTATTTTTTTAAAGATTTTATTTATTTATTTGACAGGGAGAGACACAGTGAGAGAGGGAACACAAGCAGGGGGAATGGGAGAGGGAGAAGCAGGCTTCCCGCTGAGCAGGGAGCCCGATGCGGGACTCGATCCCAGGACCCTGGGATCATGACCTGAGCTGAAGGCAGTCACTTAGCCAACTGAGCCACCCAGGCGCCCTATTATTTTTTTTTTTTAGATATTATTTATTTATTTATTTGACAGACAGCACAAGCAGGCAGAGTGGCAGGCAGAGGGAGAGGGAGAAGCGGGCTCTCCGCTGAGCAGGGAGCCCGATGTGGGGCTCGATCCCAGGACCCTGGGATCATGACCCGAGCTGAAGGCAGCCGCTTAACCAACTGAGCCACCCAGGTGCCCCACAGGTTCAACAATTATTAAGCGAGGGCCAAACTTGTTTGTCTCTACCCCAGCCCTGCCTCTGGATTTCTTTAAAGCAAATCCAGAAATCCTACTGTTCTGTCCACACGTTCTTGAGTTACAGATCTCTAAAACATAAAGGTTCTTTTTTTTAAAAAATCCCCCCACACACACACACAAATTTTTCCCTCGATACCACTGTCCAACCTAAGATAGCAGAACAATTCTAATACAAAACCCGTAAGGCCCTCTTGGGCTGCCAGGAGTACAGCTGAGTTCCACTCTCCTGCCAGCCCGGTTACTTGCTGGCAGCTCCCAGGAGAGAGATTCTGATCCCAAAGCATGTGAGACTTTTTGGAACTCAGCTCTCGCTTCCCATAGGAAACAATTTTGTAATCCCAGAGTTCTGTGCTTCTCGCTCCTCTCCAGAGCTCTGAACCCCTTTGAACTTGAACCTTGAGCCGCTGTAGGTAGTGGGCAAACAGCAGGAGTCCCACGTCAGGTGGCGATAATATTGGCTCAGCCAGCATCACTGGGGTTTGGTGAGGACAAAATGAGGTAATGCAGATGCAAGCAAACTGGACCGACGCAGCTCGACCATGTGCCAGTGACAGGAACTCCTAGCAACAACCAAAGGTATTCTTAATTAAATAGGCTTGCTCTATGACCCAGTAATCCTGCTCCTGTGCATCCACCGGGAAGACAGGAGAGCACATGTCCGCGCAAAGACTCCTGGTATAGGAATGTTTACAGAAGATTCACTTAAAGGGACAAAAATCCAGGAACAACCCAAATGGCCATCAACATAAAATGGATAAATACATTGCAGTTTTCCATAGAGTGGAATAATAAGTAGCAAGAAAAAAGAAGAAACTGTTAACACCCGCACACAAGTGGACGAATCCTGCAGATCTTACGTTGCGTGAAAGAAAGCCAAACACACATAATATTTCTGTGCTGTATGATTTCTACAAGTGGTGCATATTAACTGCAGTGATGGGTACTGACTGAGAAACACAGGAAGGAGCCCACGGGGGCGCTCAGTGGGGTAATGTGAAAATTCAAGGCTCTGTATGTCTAAGATGATGCACTTGCTTCTTGCTACCTGCGTGTTAGGCCTCAATTTTAAAAATTAAAAATTAAGGGGCTCCTGGGTGGCTCAGTTACTTAAGCGTCTGCCTTCAGCTCAGGTCATGATCCCAGGGTCCTGGGATCGAGTCCCGCATGGGGCTCCCTGCTCAGTGGGAAGCCTGCTTCTCCCTCTCCCTCTGCCCCTCCCGACCCACCACCCACCCCCGCTCCTGCTCTCTCTCTCTCTCTCAAATAAATAAAATCTTAAAAAAAATTAAAAATTACAAAGTTGGATCACCTGGGGAGACAGCAGTGTTAGAGGGGAGAGGAGGAGAGGCCGCTCTTGCTGGTGCAGGAAGAGCAGCAGGGACAGTGTCCAGAACCTGGGAGGTGGCGAAGCTGCGGGCAGGAGTGGCAAAGTGCACACCCCATCCCCTCGCCTTCCTCCCCACTCCTCCTCCCTGTCCTGCTGCACACGCCTCCCCTCCAAGTAGCCAGCGCCCCGATGGGCCCGTTGTAGGCACAAGGAAGGGCGGCCGAAGTTCGCCTTCCTGGGGAGGCATCACAATAAAGAAGAGCCATGGCCAGGGAGTGGGTGCGCCTGGCCACCAGCCGGGGTCCACCGCTGGCCGGCTGCGTGGGCATCTCAGTCCCCTGTCTGGGCCTCAGTTCCCTCACTTACACAGATGAGGACGTGGCCCTCGCTCAGCACTAAGCACAACCTTCTCACCACTGCTGCTTCTATCCAGAAGCAGTAATTCTAGTGGCTTTGGGTTGTGAAGTCCAGAACCAGACGGCCTGGGTTAAAACCCTGACGCTCCCACTCGCCCCACTGAGTGATCTAAGCTCTCTGGGTCCTCATCTGTAAAATGGGGAGAGTAATGGAAGCGGTCTTGGAGAGTCTGAATGAAAATGACATGAGGGGGATGCCTGGGTGGCTCAGATGGTTAAGCATCTGCCTTCGGCTCAGGTCATGATCCCAGGGTCCTGGGATCGAGCCCCGCATCGGGCTCTGTGCTCAGCAGGGAGCCTGCTTCTCCCTCTCCCTCTGCCTGCCTGTCTGACTACTTGTGATCTCTCTCTCTCTCTAATAAATAAATAAAATCTTAAAAAAAAAAAAAAAGCTTAAAAAAAAAAAAAGAAAATGACATGAGGAACTGATGGGATGCGCTTAAACGTCCCCAGGACACAGTAGGTGCCATGTAAGCGTTAGCTATGAATAGTAGTTTCCCTCCATGGAGCCTCTATTTTAAAAGTTTTTGTTTGTAAACAGTAAAATGTGATCCATGAATAACTCATTTCCTGGTTTATTAATCAGAAACACAGATACGATCACAAGCCAAAGCTCACAATCAACGTGAGGTCCAGTCACACTTTCAACAGATGTTTATACCAAAGTCCAGATTGCCAAGATCTGATGCATTGCCAGGCATGGACCAAAAAAAAAAAAAAAGTTGGACCTTTTGAACCACACAGTTTCATTTCAAATAAATGTGGACCCTCTTTAAGCGTTTTTATAAAGGTCAGAAGAATTCAAGGGCCACCATTGTGACTTCGGCTCCCAGTCATCTCCCAGGTCCCTGCTAGCCCAGCCTGCCTGGAGAGTGTGCACTGGGGCCGAACCTGAGCTTCTTGGGTGTGACCAGAGCAGCGTGCTGGCCACAAAGCTGGTGACAGCTCAGTGGGCGCTCCTGGAAGTCGGCAGCTCAACTGGCCCCCAGCTGGAGCCGGACAGCCTGGACCCTGGGACCTCAAAGATGGGGAAGAGGTGACCCTCCTGTAGCACCTGTTAGCAGGTGCCTGAATATCCAATTGGGGGCATTGGCAGAAGACTTCTGTGTCAAGAAGCAAATTTCCCCCTTTGGAGGGAGAAGGAGATGGGCAGCTAGCACCTTGGGTCAATAGCTTTTATGCTCTGTGGGGAGGGTCACCAATGAACATCTGCTCACAGCTACAACCCTTTCCCTAGAAGAATGCACGCACACCAACAGTGGGAAATAATTTCAGTCTTGGACCTTCCCAAGCCCATCGACAAACTCCCAGCTCAGACAGGTGAAGAAAAATCATCTGGACCTCAGAAATAAAGCAAAAGGATATTTGACTTCTTTCACAGCTCATCGTCTAACAGGCCCATCCAAGGATTTGCTTCCTCTCTTGGAAGCGTATCTTGACCAGGCCCCAGACTATACCAAGTTACGTGTTAACTGGTAGATTTTCGTCCAACAGAAATGCAAGGGATTTCTGTTGGTAGGGAAAAAAAAAATTATTCCCCAAAGTTATGGTTTCATCGCCCTATAGGATGTTAAGCAGTTTTGGACCTATTTAGGAAAAACTCGGATTTTTGTCCACCTGCCTGTGTAGGGAAAGTGCAGTTCTTCCTGCTGGGTGTCTCTTCTCTGTGCATCTCCTTGATTCCCAAACAGAGCTCTTTGCTTCTGACACTTCCGGGCACCAGACCACTGCTGCCCAGAGAGCATCAGATCCCACAGGCTAAGGGCTCGATCCCACAAGATGCCCCCCTGTCCCCACCACTTCAGATGACAAGGTGACATGTCACCCGTGTTCTGACCAAACCATTATGGAGGTTCCAAATACCCTTCCTCGGGCCTGATTAATGTGCTAGAGCGGCTTACAGAGCTCAGGGAAACACTTACTTAGCTTTACCGATGTCTTAGAGGGCATGACAAAGATGCTGATGAACAGCCTGATGAGGAGGCACATAGGGCAAGTTCTGGAGCTTCTGTCTCCTTGGCGTTGGATGCGTCACCCTCCAAGTGTGGATGTGTTCACCAGCCCGTGCTATTGGGATTTTGTGGAGGCTTCCTCCACTTCTAGCCCCTCTGTGTTCTCTGAAGGATGGGGCTGGGGGGTGGGCAGGCGAAAATTCCAAGCTTCTCATAATGGCTTGGTCTTTCTGCTGACCTGCCAGCCCCCATCCAGGGGCCCGCCCAGAGTTGCCTCACAGATAGTCCTAGTCCTCTTACCACTTAGGAGTTTGCAAGGATTTCAGGAGATCTGCAGGGATGGGGTGGGGGTGGGGCAGAAACCAATATACGTACTTTCTGCTATCTCACAGAACCGAACTGGTTTCCTAGCCGTCATGTTCCAGCTTTCTCCTCTGTTGGAGCTTCTGGACTCAGCCTCTAGAATCCTCCACCTTTGAGAGTTGCGTTTTTGACTTACTGAAAATCCTATCTGACACACATTACTGTGCATGAGAGCCGGATGCCTTTCTGAGAGCTGACACTTGGTGCCGAGCATCTCAGGGAATGAATGGGGGGGGGCCTCAAATGTTCCTGGGACTCTGGGGTCTCTGCTAGTAAATGGGCTCACTTCTCAGGCCACCTGAGATCAAACCTCTCCAAGGTCGGAGACACTGAGACAGCTGCTGGGGGCGGGGGGCGCTCTTTTTGCCCATAGCATCCTCCTGCAACAGTGCAACCCTAGGGGAGACCTTGCTGGGAAAGAGTTGGGGGCACCCATATCTATGAGCCCCCCTGGACCAGCAGAGGCCACCTGGCAAACCGCGGGACCGTGTGTACAAGACCCACACTTTGTACAGCGCCATTCCACTCACACGTGCTGCTATCCTCACGTTTCCAATGTATTTTCCTTAAAAAAGCCCAAGGATGACTGGAAATATCAGGGTCTGAGGAAAGCGCTGGTTCTACCCTGCCTGGCGACACCTTTCTTTGGTCCTCATCTCAAGCAGGAGAAACTTCCAGATTCTGGGTTCAAGACAGAGCATATATATCTGCTTCCCGTGCTCCACAGACCAACTGGTCTCCAACTACTGGCCTGCCCCGATTTCTGCCCCGGGCTAGTCCCTTCCTGTTCTGAGCAGGCCCTCCTTGTTTAAAAAAGCAGAGTCAAATAAACGAACTCATCAGTGGAGCTTTCTCCCAGGGGTGGGAGAACTTTTAAGCATCTATTGAGCACCTGCTGCATGCCAGGCAACAAGCTAACAAGGGACTGACAGTAGACTGTGAGATCCTCGGAGACCCCTTCCACCTTGCTCCATCTTACCCAGCACGAGTCCTCCTGAAGCTCACCAGTGACCACAGTGACCCACAAGCCCCCTGGACCAGCAGAGGCCACTTGGCAAACCACATTTGCCTCCTTCCCTAGATCTCATCCTGTTGGAACCCTGTGCTGCATTTCACTGTTGCCTCATCTTCCCCTCCAGGGAGCCTTCTCCTCCTGTAACCTGTGAGTCACCCCTGCCCCACGTTCTCTCCTTCCCCTGAGACGTGTTCTCAGATGCCTTCACTGGCTCACCTCCCTCTGCCCTTCCCAACCTAGATGTGGCCTCTTGTTTTGGCTCTGCCTCAGTCACCAGCCTTGCTCCCCTGTGAGCTCCCACCCAACCACACTAGTACCCCCCTCCTGATCCTCCCAAATCCTCACCAGGGGACTCTCGCCAGGCGAAATGATGGACCTACTTCAAGGCTTCCTGGGGCTGAGTTACCCACCAGGAGGAGAAGGCTAGCTTCAGGTGCCAGTGAAGCAGGGCCACGGAGAAAAGTGTGTGTGAGTGTGTGTGTGTTATATTTTCTATGTCACAGAAAGCAGCAAATAGTCATCAAGGGGAAAATTAGAACTTCAATGAATTTTCTTATACTTATTTTAGTTTAGTATGTATCTTTTAAATTACATATGAGGAAGTCACCCTAATTCTTTTAGCAAATAGGGCTCTCAAAAGATCTGAATCTAGGGGCACCTGGATGGCTCAGTCAGTCAAGTGGCTGAATCTTGGTTTTGGCTTGGGTGATGATCTCAGGGTCCTGGGAACAAATCCTGCATCAGGTTCTGTGTTGGGCGTGGAGTCTGCTTAAGATTCTCTCTCTCCCTCTCCCTCTGCCTTTCATCCTCCCTCCCCAACTTGTACATGTGTTCGCTCTCTTTCTCTTAAAAAAAAAAAAATCTGAATCCAGCCCTGGTCTGACCCATATTCATTCATTTGGTCATTCATAGGCAAATATGTACTGAGCACCTCCAAAGTGCCAGGATTGTTCTAGGTACTAGAACTCAGCAGTGATAGAGCCTTTGGACCAAGCCCTGTCCTCAAGAGCCCACATTCTGGTGGGAGAGGCAGGCAAGCAGCAAATACTCTTTCATGTGAAAAGAAAGGGCAAAGGAGAAAAAACAAAACAGGGAGTGGGACCGAGGCTGTGTGGCCTAGAACGGGGTAGGTGAGGCCAGCTTATATTTTCCATAGACCATAATTTCCTAAGGGTGGAAACCCTTGTAACCCCACCTCTTCCATCATAGTGTCTCAGAAATGTTAGCTGAATGATTAATTGATGGGTGAGTTGATGGGTAGGTGGATGGATGGGTAAATAGATGGGTGGATAGGTGGATGGATGGGTGGGTGGATGGATGGATGGATGGATGGATGGATGGATGGATGGATGGATGAGTGGATGGATGCATGGATGAGTGGATGGATGGATGGATGGATGGATGAGTGGATGGATGGATGGATGGATGGATGGATGGGTGAGTGGATGGATGGATGGATGGATGGATGAGTGGATGGATGCATGGATGAGTGGGTGGGTGAATAGATGGATGGGTGAGTGGATGGATGGATGGATGGATGGATGAGTGAATGGATGGATGGATGGATGGATGGATGGATGGATGGATGAGTGCATGTAAGGATGGATGGATGAGTGGGTGGATGGATGGATGGGTGAGTGGATGGATGAGTGGATGGATGTATGGATGAGTGGGTGGATGGATGGATGGATGGATGGATGAGTGGATGGATGGATGGATGAGTGGATGGATGGATGGTTGGATGAGTGGGTGTGTCTAGACTACATTTTGGTGGACGCCCACAGCATCCATACATCAGCTCCAAATGCCTGGAGGCTGCAGGTGTCCAGCTTCCACTCTGACCTTGACCCTGAAATACAACTTTTTGTCTTCTTTCCTCTATGGAAAATTTCCACTTCGCCTTCAAAGTCCAACTCCAATACCACCCACTCCAAGATTTCCCTCCCCAGATTTCCCCCAAAGAGACTGAGAATCCCTTCTTCTGGGTTCTCCAACAGGGCCCGGTTGCAGCACGCTGTACCTTCTCTAAGATAGGAGGCGCCTCCCCGCGCCACTCCAGATTCGGGTCTGCAGCCACGTCCCCTGCTGAGGCCCGGCTTGGCCAACCCGCCAAAACTTGCGTGGAGTGGAAAAGAGGGAAATTGGTTGGACGCTAATTGGCCGCCAGATAAGCTATTTCCTTGAGCTCACTCGCGTTTGATGGGAGGAGAGAGGAGCCGGGAAATTCGGGGGTGGGACGGGGTGGGGACACGGAAATGACCGGCGTGGAGGGAGACGGGGCGGGAGCAGCAGACCGGAGGTCGCCGGCAGTTGCAGGAGGCAGTCTCAGTTACAAACGCCCCGTTGCGCTGCTCCCCGGCATTTGTGCTTTTCGTGCAGGAAGCTCGGGAGACTCCGGGACCGGCCTGGATGCCCCGGGAGCGGCGGGGGCCGAGGGCGCGGTCAAGGTCTCTGGCAGCCCGCGTGACCGGGGGTCCTGGAGGCCGGGGAGGGGCGCCCACCCTCCCTGCCGGCCCGCCGAGGCTCCCCTGGGGCCCACGCACAGCCCCATCTGCGCGCCAGGGTCCCGCTGGGCCGCTCCTTTGCGCTCCGGGTGGGGGTGCGTGGGAGGGAGAGGCGGCGGCGGGGGAAGGGGACGGCGCAGGCCTGGAGTGGGGAGGTGCGCCCCCCGCGCTGGGACCGTCCTCGGCCGGCGGGGACCGGAGCGCTGGGACCCCACGCGCAGAGCGGCTGGCAGCGCCGCGTCCGGCTGGGGCGCCCGGGTCCAGCGCTCAGCGCCCCCCGGGGCGGTCGGCCAGGTGGCTGCTCAGGTCCGTCTTCGTGAGGCTTTCAAATTACACAGTTCACGTGTGTTCCTTGTGGAAGCGCAGGAAACACTGACGGGTCAAATAAAACGCTTTACGACGATGCTTGGAATCTCACTGCGTAGCACTGGGTGGCATTTCCTTTCTCTGTGTGTGTGTTTGGTTTTTAAGATTTATTATTTATTTGAGAGCGAGCGAGCGAGCGCGCATGAGTGCGAGGGGCAGAGGGAGAGGGAATCCCAAGCCCACTCCCGGTGAGCCCAGAGGGGAGGCAGGGCTGGATCCCGGGACCCTGAGATGGTGAACCGAGAGGAAACCAAGAGCCCGATGCTTGACTTGCTTAACGCACCGAGCCACCAGGCACCGCTCCTTTCTTTCGCGCTGCTTTCTGTGGATCTTTTCACCGTCCTTTCCAGCTTGTTGACAAAATGAAAGTTGTAGGGCATATAAGTGCTTCTGTCCTGTTTTTCTTGATTTAACGTTATTCATTCTCCCAATAGTTGGATTCTCTTGGGGACAAATGACAGCTGCCCCAAAGCCCCCTTGTCACCTCCCTTCCCACCCCCATCCAACTCCCCTCTCTGGAAGTAACCAAAATTGTTAGTGGGCTGTATCTTCCTCCAGACCTTTTGCACTTCTTACATCACAACTTATATATATCTAGAAATACACAGTTTTCTTTTAGGGAGATCAGATTGGGTTGTGTATATAGTTCTGGAACTTGCTTCCCGCCCGCCCCCCCTTAACAGTATGTTTTGGAAATCGGTCTGGACCTCCCTCCTGCTTCACTGCTTTAGGATAGTCCACAGTTTGAATGCACCTTTATTTATTTCAAGCATTCTCTGTTGTTTCTTGTTTTTAGTTTGTTTCCAGTCTCACTCTATTCAATCATTCATCCCAAACATGTTTCTTAAGCACCTGCTGTGTGCTGTACCTTTCCCAGGCTGGGGAAGTACAATAGTGAACAAAATAGATGCCACTCTCTTGGGGTTCACTCTTAGAAGCGCAAGGAACAAGTACACTGCATGTGGGTGAGGAGGTGATATTTTATTTTTTGAACAGGGAATATGCTCGAATCACTAATACGGTTCGAATATCAAATCAATATTTTAAAAAATATCTAGGGAAAATCTTACTCCCCACCCCTGCCCCATCTAACACACAGGTAACCACTCTTATTATCCTTCCAGTATGTCCTTATAAAAATATAAGGGGAGAAAAAAAAAAACAAGCAAAAACGAATATGTACGTTACTTATCACCAGGGTAATGCAAATCAAAACTACAATGAGATATCACCTCACACCTGTCAGAATGGCTAAAATCAACAGCACAAGAAACAACAGGTGTTGGCAAAGATATGGAGGAAAGGGACCCCTCCTGCAATGTCGGTGGGAATGCAAACTGGTGCAGCCACTCTGGAGAACAGTATGGAGTTTCCTCAAAAAGTTAAAAATAGAACAACCCTGGGCGCCTGCGTGGCTCAGTTGGTTAAGCGACTGGCTTCCGCTCAGGTCATGATCCTGGAGTCCCTGGATCGAGTCCCACATCGGGCTCCTTGCTCGGCGGGGAGCCTGCTTCTGCCTCTGACCCTCCCCCCTCTCATGTGCTCTCTCATTCTCTCTCTCTCAAATAAATAAATAAAATCTTAAAAAAAAAAAAATAGAACAACCCTACAATCCAGCAATCACACTACTGGGTATTGACCCAAAGGATACAAAAATACAGATTTGAAGGGGTACATGCACCCCAGTGTTTATAGCAGCATTATCAATAGTAGCCAAATTAGGGCAACTGTCCAAGTGTCCATTGACTGATGAATGGATAAAGAAGACGTGATCTATATATCATCATATATACCATCAGAAAGAGTGAAATCTTGCCATTTGCAACCTCATTGATGGAGCTAGAGAGTATAACGCTATGCAAAGTAAGTCAGAGAATGACAAATACCGTATCATTTCACTCATATGTGGAATTTAAGAAACAAAACAAACGAGCAAAGGGAAAAAGAGAGCGAGAGAGAGGCAAACCAAGAAACAGACTCTGAGCTACAGAGAACACACTGATGGTGACCAGAGGGGAGGTGGGTGGGGGGATGGGGAAAATAGGTGATGGGAATGAAGGAGTGCACTTGTTGTGATGAGCACCAGGTGATGTATGGACGTGCTGAATCACTATATTGTCCACCTGAAACTAATATTACACTGTATGTTAACTACCTGGAATTTAAAAACTTTTAAAAATCATGAACAATAACAACAACAAAAAAAGAGAATGTACATGTATTTCCCTCTTTCTCTCTTTTTTAAAAGATTTTATTTATTTATTTGACACACAGAGAGAGAGCACAAGCAGGGGGAGCGGCAGGCAGAGGGAGAGGGAGAAGCAGGCTCCCCACTGAGCAGGGAGCCCGATGCTGGGCTCGATCCCAGGACCCCGTGATCATGACCCGAGCTGAAGGCAGATGCTTAACCGACTGAGCTACCCAGGTGCCTCTTCCTTCTTTCTCGTGTAAAAGGAAGCTTGCTGTAGCCCCCTTCTGTTTGCCTTTTTAAAAAATGTCTTAGTGTTATTTTCCTGTAATTGCATAGAGAGCTTCCTTTAAGTTTATATATTGTTTGAAGGTACACAGTGTTCCATCGTATAGTTTATTTTACTATGAGTTATTTGTGCCCTGGGACGTTTAGTGTGTCCTGACTTTTGCTTTATAAACCTTGCTGCAATGAATAACTGCACAAAGGTCTTCCACCGATCCTCAGAATTGTGATAGTTGGATCAAGGCCTTGTGCGTGCACACTGCTGATGTATATCACTGAATTGCCCTCTGTGTTAGTTAGGGTTCTCTGGAGACAATAGGATATCATACATACACCTTAATATAATATAGAGATCTATGGTGAGAAATTTGCTCATTCAGTTAGGGAGACTGACAAGTACTAAACTGTGCAGGAAGGCACAGCACAGACACCCAAGAGAGCTGAAGGTATTGTTCCAGAGCAGGAAGGCCGGCTGGCTCAAGACCTAAGAAGAGCCAATGTGTCTATTTGAGTCTGAAGACAGGGGGAAAAAAAAATCAATGTCCCAGTTCCAAGGCAGCTAGTTCTCTCCTAGGCAGTTAGGAATTCCCTCTTATTCAGGGGAAATTCACCCTTTCAAGCCTTAACTGATTGGATGAGGCCCACCCACATTAGGGAAGGCAATCTGCTTTACTTAACCCACTCATTCAAATTTAATCTAGAAGCATCCTCACAGACACATCCAGAATCATCGTTGACCAAATATCTGCCCCCCCCACCTCCATTGCCTAGTCAAGTTGACAAATAAAATTAACCCTTCACACCCTCTTTGGAGTTGTCCTGGTTTGCCCTCCCCTCTGCTCGGGATGAGAGCAGTGTTGCTCCAGGTATCCCCAAAAGTGTCTGTCAAAATGTTGGGTGTTCCTCAGTCTGAGAAGTGAAAAATGGTGTCTTCGTGCAGTTTCAATTTGCATTTTTTATTTTCATTATGAGTAAGGCTGAGTATCTTTTCACAAACTTGGGGGAATATTTGTATTTCTTTTCACTGTACTTCTCATATAATTTGCCTATTTTTTCTGCTAGGTTGTTGACCTTTTTGTAGATTGAGCTGAAAAAAAAAACTTATTAACCAGCATGTCTTTTTATAATGAGCATTATCAAAGTAAAATTCTATATGATACAATTCATCCATCTAAAGTATATATTTCCCCCCAAAAGTGTACATCTCAATGGTTTTTAGTATATTTACAGAATTGTGCAACAATCGCCACAGTCAATTTCAGAAATATTTCATTACCCCAAAAGTCATTTGTCACTTCCCTCCAATATTCACAGGCTTAAGCAACCACTAACATCTGTCCTTTTGGTCTGTGTGGATTTGCTTGTCCTAGGCATTTCATACAAATGGGATCATCCACTATGTGGCCTTTTACGTCTGCCTTCTTCCACTTAACATGTTTTAGAAGTTCATTCATGCTGTAATATTCCTTTTTTATGACTGAATAATGTCCCGTTATATGAACAGACCACATTTGGTTTATCCATTCATCTATTGAGAAACATTAGCTTCTTTCCTCTTTTTGGCTAAGCCCCATTTTACGTTCCCAACAGCGGTGCACGGGAGTTCCCCTTTCTCCACATCCTCACAAACACTTGTTATGACCTATAGCTTTGATTATAGCCATTGTTAAAAAAGACGTGACAAGGCTCCATGGGACCCTTGGGTGGCACAGTCCGTTGAGTGTCCGACTCTTGGTTTTGGCTCAGGTCATAGTCTCAGCTTGGGGCTACAAGCTCAGCGAGGAGTCTGCTAAAGTTCTCTCTCATTCTCCCTCTGCCCCTTCCTGCTCTCGTGCGCTCTCTCCCTCTAAAGTGAATAAATACATTAAAAAAAAAGAAGTGATAGTTCCCAAAATAGAGTCACCTGTGCCCCACATCAGCAAACCAAAACCTTAACCCCTAACTGCAGTTTCAGCACCTCCCAGAAGGAGAATTTTAAACGAATCATTCTAGAATTTCCTGATCAATACTAGAGAAGTCACCAGCTTGATAGGCCCTGCCTTCCCCCAAAGGAAGGTAACCTTGCCTGAGTCAATCCACTCTTTGCTAGAAGCTTCTTTTTTTCCACTCCCTTCTGCGTGTAAAAGCCTTCCATTTTGTACAGCTTCCCGGATCTCCTTTCTATTTGCTAGATGGGATGCTGCCCAATTTAAAACTTGGGTCCATTTGGATCTTATTCTGGTAAATGATGTGAAATACACATCAACTTCTTTCTTTTTTCCAGAAGCCTGCTGTGTCCTGGCACCCCGGTGGGAAGGCATTTTGAGCATGAGAGGACATCTGCATGAAGACCTGAATAGGATGAGGGAAGGGGCCGCCCTCAATTGCATGCTGGAGTCGCAGATGAAGAGCGTTGCAAACACAGAGGTCTGAAGGTAGAAGAAACTTGGTAGTTTCTAAGAATAGCAAGACCAGGGTGGCTGCAGGTGGTGAGAGGCCAGGTCACGGAGCGCCTTGTAGGTAACTGTGAAGTGAGATTTTGTTTGGGGTATAATGGCACTGGACTGCTGCGAGTAAGATCGTTCCAGCTATTTACTTGCTAAGATAACGCCAAGAAAGGAAACTTCCTAGGTTAAGGCATTTCACATTTTTCAGCAAATCACCAAATTGTTCTCCAAAAAGCCTGTATAAAATTATTCACCCTCCCCCTTCATTTTGTTATTTCAATACCATGTGCCGTTTAATTAAATATTTTTGGAACATGGTTTAATGAATGCATGGTTCTTTTAAAAAACATCTTTATTGGGGTGAAACTGACATACAATAAGCCGCACATACTTAGAGTGTACAGTTCAATAAGTTTTGACACACGTATGCCCCTGGGAAACCATCCCCACAATCAGCAGTGAACATATCCATCACCTCCAAAAGTCCACCCTTGGTGGTCCCGGCCCGAGACAAAGCAGGAGCTACACGTGGGTCTCTTTACCCTGACTGCAAAACCCCTGGCTGGCTCCATAAGGAGAAGAAAAAGCTCAGGCTCTATGCCTCTTGCATGGCTGATCTTGCAGAAATTCGAGGGTGGGGGATGTGAACTGAGATGGGGATGTGAACTGAGATGCGGATGCTCACCACAAAGCCTGGCAGAGACCAGACCAAACTAGTCTGCGCCAAGATGGACCCCAGTGCTGCCCTTTCACCGACTTTTCCTCTCGTTATAATACTAAACATCACACTCAGGGAGTGGAGATTTAACGTGCTGATTAGACACGCCACATGACAGAAGCATGACCTTTAAGTTCGCAGGTGCTAATAAGTCCACACCCCTACATCCTTCCAGGGGACCCTTTTCTCTCCTGGGTTTCTTTGAAAAACTCTCCCTGGGGAGTCTGCCTGAGGATTGTTTCCTTTGTGCACCTCCCCTGTGCTGGAGCATAAGCCCCAGTAAAGCCTTGCCTGAAACCCATTTGGCCTCTTTTCAATTTCTATCCCTCGGAGAGCCCAAGGACCAGGTTGGGTATCTCCCCATCCACCCCCAGGCAAAGATCAGTCTGCTTTTTTTTTTTTTTTTTTTTTTAAGATTTCATTTATTTGAAAGAGAGAGACAGTGAGAGAGGGAACACAACAGGGGGAATGGGAGAGGGAGAAGCAGGCTTCCCGTGGGGCAGGGAGCCCAATGCGGGACTCGATCCCAGGACCCTGGGATCATGACCTGAGCCCAAATAGACGCTTAATGACTGAGCCACCCAGGCGCCCCTCAGTCTGCTTTTTGATTACTGCACAGGGTCTACCATATGGCTGTCATGTAATTCCTTGAGCATCCCTTTATTGCTGGATGTCCACATTTATCCCATTTTTGCTATTCATTAATCCAGCTATGGTGCACATCCTTGTACATACATACATTTGCACATATCTGATTATCTTCTTTCTAAAAAAGATTTTATTTTATTATTTATTTTTGAGAGAGAGAGAGTGCACGAGCAGGGGAGGAGGGGCAGAGGGAGAAGCAGACTCCCCGCTGAGCAGGGAGCCCAACGTAGGACTTGATACCATGACCCTGGTATCATGACCTGAGCCGAAGGTAGACACTTAACTGACTGAGCCACCCACGCGCCCCTCTTAAGACAAATTCCTAGAACTGACAGAACCAAAGTTTGTGAATGCTAATACTTCTGAAGCAATTTGCCAAATCCTCTTCATACGGCTTACAAAGTATGACATTCACTTTGCATTTGATTTTCTTTCCAAAAAGTTGAATCTTTAACACACACACACACACACACACACACAGAGAGCTACCTCTCCAAGTGTGGTTCAGCTGTTTCTGCTTGGAGGGAGGACTGGCTGTTTTTTGGAGAGGTACTTTTGTGGCTGAGAAACAAACATTAACATCTGATGGGATTGTCTTTTTGCTGGGCCCCTAAGGCACCCTGTGCTTTGGTGGGGTCCAGCCCAGAGGGGGCTGCAGCTGCCCCAACAGCCCTCCCTCGGCCACACGCCACCCTACACAATCCTGGACTAGCTACATCAAGGATGGTGAGAGCAACACCTTGAGTCAACTTCTGTAGGCACAGGGTCCTCGGAGCAGGGTCCTGGGAGCATTTCCCAGGCAGCCGGAGGTGGGGGGAAGAAGCAGGGTTGAGGCCCCAGCATAAGCCACCCCAAAATAGGCCTCTTTGGCCTTTGGGTTATTTTGAGTCGGTTTAGCTCAAAATAGCCATTGAAAACCAGCGGATTCAGGAAAAGCTCTAAAAACAGGGCACAAGGGGGTTTTTTGTAAAGGAAATTTACATTTATAAAGGTAATTTCCATTTGTAAAGTCTCCTGCTCTCACACAGGAAGTGGAGGGCTCTCCACGCAAATCAGTGGGGAAGGCTGGGACTCCAATCTGCTCAACGAACCTCAAACCTCCATTACCATTCTTTTCCCTGCCACTTTCCTGCACCAGGTCCTCCACCCTGCAGCCCAAATCCCCTTCCCCTTAGTTTTAATCTAGGTGGTTTTTACGGTTATTATAAGGTGGTATATTTAAACCCAAATTCTAACCACCACACTGGTTGCTCGTCCCATATGTCCACATGTAATGTGCGTGTTAATAAACAACTGTTTGATTTTCTCTCCTTCGTCTGTCTTTGCCTGTCCCATTCACAGGGCCCCAACTGCACAACCTACGATGGGTGGAGGAAGATTTTTTTCCTCCCCTACAGGCATTGTTAAAAAAAAAAAAATGTGGGGCACCTGGGTGGCTCAGTCGGTTAAGTGTTCTGTTCGACTCTTGATTTCAGCTCAAGTTATGATTCAAGGGTTGTGAGATCAAGCCCTGCGTTGAGCTGGGTTTGGAGCCTGCTTAAGAGTCTCTCTTGCCCTCTGCCCTGCCCTGCACCCCCTGCTCATGCTCTCTCTCTCTCTTTAAAATAAAAATAAAATCTTTTTTTAAAAATGCATACTACATTATATAACACTTAATAGAGATAAATGGGTTGAAATAAGTCCGAAAGATTTTGCCATCAACTGTTACTTCTTGAGAAGGATGTAGCATTTGGGTAAGGGGAATAAAAGGGATTTTTTTCTTAAAAAAAAAAAAAAGAGGGGCACCTGGGTGGCTCAGTCGGTCAAGTGTCTGCCTTCGGCTCCGGTCGTGATCTCGGGGTCCTGGGATCAAGCCCCACATTGGGGAGTCTGCTTCTCCCTCTGCTCCCCGCCCATGCTCTCTCTCTCTCAAATAAATAAATAAAATCTTATTTAAAAAGAAAAAAACAAAACAACAGACCCAAAAGGAGTCACTTTCACTCACTGTCACTACGCCCTGCCAAGACTTCATACCTAACCTAACTGTAGTTGCCGCCTCTCTCGCAGGCCTAGAGAGGTCATCTGCTTGATAGACCCTCCCCTCCCCCAACCCCCAAAGGGAGGTGACCTGGCCTAAAACAATCCTTTCTTTTCTTTGGCTAATAACCTCCTTGTCCTGTCCCATTCTGCCTATAAAATCAATCCGTCCATTTTGTACAGATCCTCGGAGTCCCCTCTACCCACTACGTGGGCTGCTGCCTGATTCATGAATCACTGAATAAAGCCGATCAGCTCGTTACATTGGCTCGGTTGCATTTTTGTTACCTCCTCAGGTAGGCCTCAAATCCAGGTGCTTCCACTCTGGGCAGTGTGCGTGCGTGTAAGTTCTCTAAGCTCCAGGCCTTTCACCTGTGAGGCAGGGCTCCTGAAACCTACCTTGCGGGATGATTGTGGGAAATTCATGGGTGTGATGGTTGATTTTGTTACAGAACCTGGACTGGATCACCCGATGGAAGAACCAAGCGGCACCCAGACATTTTGGAGGTTAGGAGGTTTTTTTTAACGCCGGCGGGCTTAGAGGAGAGTGGTCTCCAAAGGTCTGAGCCCCAAGCACAAACAAAGGGGGCAATTTTTTTTTTAAAGATTTTATTTATTTATTCATGAGAGACAGAGAGAGAGAGAGAGAGAGGCAGAGGGAGAAGCAGGCTCCCCATGGAGCAGGGAGCCCGATGCGGGACTCGATCCCGGGACTCCAGGATCATGACCTGAGCCGAAGGCAGTCGCTTAACCAACTGAGCCACCCAGGCGTCCCCAAAGGGGGCAATTTATACACTTCTACTTCCACATACTTGGCACTTTGGGCGCATGCGCGAAGTGGGGCAGGGAGAAGAACCCGGAAGAGCCCCAGGCAAGGACTGGGACTCTCTCGCTGGTTCAGTCGGCCATCTTAGGATGCAGATTTTCCTTATCATTCCCCCCTTTGATGCCCCTTTAAACAGCTAGTTTAGAGGGCATCCTTCTGTTTGACTCTGAGGGTTGACTGCAAGGCTTGGGGCGAACACGGACTTAGCCATAAACTTAACAGCACACCAGGTAGCAGAAGACCAGGACTGACTGGGGCCAGGAAAACCATGGTGAAACGCGCTCAGGAGTAGACAGCAAAGGGCCAGTAAAAGTGGGATCTATGACCTTAGGTAGAAGCCTCTGGGGGGAAGTCCAGTCAGGAGGGGCAGCAGTGTAGAGTCCGACTCCCAGGATGAGGAAATCACACCGATGAGAGCCAGGGACCATGGTGAGCAGGTGTCCATCAGTCAGTGGGGTCTCGTCAAAGGTGAAGCCAGAGTGGGTTCGTGAAGTCTGGCTGGACTCTCCACTGGTGCAGCCCCTCGTCCGAATGATGAGCTTTCTTCTTTCTTCCAGTCTTTGACCCAAACTGAGTCCCCTGTCTGGAAGGAGTATACCTGAGACCCTAAGGAGATTGGGGCCCTCTCAAAGGTGTACTTTTGTAATTTATTTAGGGTGCCCCCCAGGGCCTGAAGCTGCTGCTTTATCCCCTTATCTCCAACCTGATGCAAGTTTCCTGCAAGGCTCCCCAGGCATGGGGGAGGCCGTCCATATATTAATTCGAATGGGGAGAAACCTGATGTCCCGGGCATGCAGCGAGCACACAGGAGAGCTAGGGGTAGCAGATCCGGCCGTGGAAGTTAGCCTCCTGACAAACTTTGTTAAGGTTCCCTTGAGGGTGTGGTTCATTTGCTCTCCTGTTCAGAGATCCTGTCTCCTCTTGCCTTGGGTTCAATCGGAGGCTAGTGTGTGGAGAGTATGTCTTGGCCCAGGAGAGGGATGGGGCAGTCAGGCAGATAAAGGAATTCATGTCGGACCTTGTGGCCCCCAAGTTCACACTGGTGAGCCTGGCAAAAGGGCTGCTGTATTGCCCGTGTCCCGGGATGGCCCCGAGGATGGTCGCAGTCCTTTTGCTGAAAGGGGCCACTGGGGAGGTGACAACAGAGTGCTTGGCCCCAATATCAACCATAAAAGTCCCTGGTTGGCCCCCACCTTCATTCTGACCGTGAGCTCATGGGGGCCAAGGAGGAAATAGCCTGGTCCCCCTCAGTCTGAATCCATTCCTGCAAGGCCTATGAGGTCCTTCTCTCGGGGTTCTTCCTTGTAGCAGCTGGGCATTCGTTTGTCCAATGCCCTTTCTCTTTACAGTAGGCACATTGATCCCTTGCCAAGGGGGTTCTGGGCTTCCCCCCTTCCGGTGGTTGGGGTCTCCCTGCCTTTGTGTTGTTCTTTTCTTTCAGGGCGGTGATGAGAAGGATGACTTTCTTTTTCGTCTTTTTGTTGGCTTCCCGTTCGGCTGCGACCTCCCTGTTCATGTAGACCTTATTGGCAATCTCTATTAGTTGGATGATGTTCATCCTGGCAAAACCCTCTAGTTTCTGATGTCTGGGGCAGCCTGAGCCACGAAGGAGGTATTTACCATCTGTTGGCTTTCCTGTGCCTCAGGGTCAAATGGAGTGTATATCCTGTAGGCTTCACATAGTCTTTCGTAGTGGTCCCCGGGGGAACTCCCCTGGTTGTTGGGTGACCAAGGATACCTTAGTCATGTTCATGGGTTTCTTAGCTCCTGCCCGGATTCCCCGGAGGAGGGCCTCCCGGTCCCGGCGGGTGTGGGCCTGTCCCTCGGTTGCGGTGAAGTCCCATGCTGGGCGCTCCTCAGGTGCAGCCGTATTAGCCCAGGCAGCAGGGTTGATGACTCCCGCTGGTGCGTGCTCTTCCAGGTACTGCCGTGTACCTTTCATTATTCTCCTCCTTTCCTCTGTGTTGAACAGGGTGCGGAGTAACTGTTGGCAGTCTTCCCAGGTTGGCCGATGAGTCTGGAAAAGGGGTTCTATGAAGTCTACCATGGCCTGTGGTTTCCCAGAGTCGTCCTCGGGATATCCGGCTAGGATTTGTGGAGACTGGGGTTTTTGCGGATTTTCTTTAGGTCGCTTGGATGAGGCGATTAAGACCCTGGCCTGTCCCTGCCTATTGCAAGGGAATCGCACCCAGGGGGTAAGGGTCTGAGCAATTCCTAGCCAGGAGTCAATGTACGGAAACTGGTTAGGGTGTCCTAGTTCTCTTGTTATGACTCGCCATACTCGATGAATCGTTGGGACATCCAATGTCCCTTCTGAAGGCCGCCTGACATTAAAAGTGGGCCATTCCAATTCACATAGGGTTCTCAACTTGCCGGGGTTCATCCTGACTCCATAGTCTCCCAAAAACCCCTTCTTGAAATTTTTGATCATGGTCTCTAGAACTGTAGGTTTACTCTGCCCTGACCCCATGGTGATGTCCCCGTGTGCAGTGGCGCAGAGACAGACAAGGGGGGGTGCCTCCTGGGTTGAGGAGACCAATCAGATGCCCATCTGGCCGTGTCTCGAAGGAGCTTAGGTGAGGCTTAGCCGTAGCAGTCTCAGCATTGTGACTTACGATCAGAATCTCTTCCGATGCCGCCATAGACCGTATGCCGTTCACCACGGAACCGCAGACGGGCCCACTCAGACTCCGCAGGCTTCTGGGGACCTTAAGGGTGCCCGCCCGTGGAGTCACAGAATCAGTCCGCTTGGGCAAGCCAGGTCGGACTGCACATTCACTCACACATTCACACTCCAGAAGCTATTACATTCCCTCCCTGGGAATCCCTACCTGGGAGACCTCTAAGAGGTCTCTGGGAGGTGATCAGGCTCCCCTTCCACCCCAATGGGGGTGGGCCTGTCTGGGTCCTGGGCCCCAGGCCCTACCAGAATCCGACATCGGGACAGGGTCCTCACCTGCCAAGTCTCCTTGAGTCCAGCGGGCACAGCGGAGCGGGGTTGGCCCGAGGCGACCGGGGCGGGAGACTGCCGAAAATTAGGCAGGGCGCGCCTTCTCCCTTACGATCCCTCATTCTGTCACGGCCCTGCTGTTGCCCCCAAACCGGTGGCAACAATGGGCCAGTGCGGGTGGGTTTCCCGGTCAGGGAACCAAATGTTACGGAACCTGGACTGGATCGCCCGATGGAAGAACCAAGCGGCACCCGGAGATCTTGGAGGATCGGAGGTTTATTTAACGCCAGCGGGCTCAGAGGAGAGTGGTCTCCAAGGTTTGAGCCCCGAGCACAAAGGGGGCAATTTACACACTTCTACTTCCACATACTTGGCACTTTGGGCGCATGCGCGAAGCGGGGCAGGGAGAAGAACCCGGATTGGTGCGCGCGGGAAGCAGAGCAGGAAGAAGAACCCGGAAGTGGCAAGGACGGGGACTCTCTCGCTGGCTCGGTCGGCCATCTTAGGACACAGAGTTTCCTTATCAATTTTACATCAGCCTGACCCGGGCTGAGGGCATCCGGATAGCTGGGAAAACATAATTTCTGGGCGTGTCTTCGAGGACATTTCCAGAAAAGATTAATTAGCCTTTGACGGGAGGGGTAAGGGAAAAGCGACATGGGCCGGTCCCATCCCATCCTTGGGGGCCTGGATGGAGCAAACCGGCCTAGGGAGGGTGAGTTTGCCCTCTCTGCTTGGGCTGGGGCTTCCATTATCTGCCCTGGACTTGGCCTTGCGCCTCAGGCTTGCCCGGAATCACACTTTCCTGGGTCTTCAGCTCGCACGTGGTAGATGGTGGGACATCTCAGCTTCTGTAACTGTGTGAGCCAATCTTTGACAGTAAGTCTCTTTCCGTGTATCTCTGTATATCCCGTTGGTGCTGTTCCTCTGGAGAACCCTGACTCATATGGTGTGATCGTTTGGGGATAGGCGGTAACTCACGGAAGGGACTGCAGTAAGTTCTGGATGCAAGGTGGTCATTGCTCTTGATTCTTCCCCGCACGTGCATAGAACCTCCTCGAGCCTCTGCACAGAGACCCTGCGAATTCTAAGTCGTGAAGTTGGAGTTTTATGATGTAAATGAGTTTCTGAATGAGTGTAATGTATTCTTTCATACAGGTAATATTTGCCCGTGGCCAAAATTCCGAAGGTGCAAAAGGCCATACATGAAGAGCGTGTCTCCCTGTCCTCTGGTCTCCCAGCTCCCCACTCTGAAGAGACACACTCATGCCAGTTTCGGGTGTAAGCTTCCAGAGATATCCCATGTTTCGACAAACATATACTTTTCTGCAATTTTTGCCCAAGTGAAATGGTATCTTAAGATAGCCCTTTCGTTGTAACAAATAGTTACTGACAAGTAGACGAGGCATGGGGCAGACTGGATTGGGAGCCCCTCAAGGAACCTGTCCTGTTGAGATATGAAGTCCTTAATCTCTGAGCGAAGCTGCAGACATGGGCTTCTTCCCCTAAGGAATCAAGTCAGTGCGTGTTTGAACCCATCGTAGATGCGGTCTTTGGTGATGAGAGATCAAGATGGACCCTCTCCTCAAGCTTGGCTTCGGTTCCCAAATATCCCACGTCTCTCGGGGGCAATAAAAACAACGAGCACGAGGGGCCCCTGGAGGGCTTAGTCGGTTAAGCGTCCGACTCTTGATTTTAGCTCAGGTCATGATCTCAGGATCGTGGGATCGAGCCCTGTGTCGGGCTCTGTGCTCAGTGCAGCGTCTGCTTGAGATTCTCTCTCTCCCTCTCCGTCTGCCCCCCCACCCCCCTGCTCCTGCTCTCTCTCTCTCTAAAATAAATAAATAAAATCTTAAAACGATTAACATAACAATAAAAAATTTTAAAAAGCCTTAAAACAAAAAAACAAAAACAACCAGCATGATCGCTTGCATGTGCCAGGCCAAAGCCTCTCTGCCATCCCAGCCCTACCTCTCTGTGTCACCACGATTACACGGCAGGGACCCTACAGAGAAATATGGTCGCATCTGTGTGCATATATCTTCCTTGAGCATAAATGGTCTGAGAAATCAGCTTGCTAGGACTCTCTTTACCAGCATGCATGCATCCATTCATTCAATCATTCATTCTTCCATTTATTTACACAGACTTTACATTATATATCTTTTTAATTTTTTGTTTTAAGTAGGCTCCACACCCAATGTGCGGCTTGAACTCAGGACCCTGAGATTAAGTGTTTCATGTTCTGACTGAGGCAGCCAGGAGCCCCAACATTATATCTTGTTGTAAATCCTTCATCTGATTCTAAGGGCTTTACTGGGGCACCTGGCTGGCTCAATGGGTAAGAGCATGTGACTCTGAGCTCGGTGTTAGGGGTTTAAGCCCCACATTGGGTGTAGAGGTTACTTTAAAAAAATTTAAAAAACAAAACAAAACTAAGTGCTCTACCCACAGTTATTTTGCCCATTTTGCAGACAAATAAAGTGAGCCAGAGACAGGTTAAGCAACTTTGTCCAAGCTCCCATGGCTTACAGGGGCGGAGCTGGGATGCTGAACCCGCAGGTAGAGCAGAACTGGGCTCCAGCAGCCCAGGTCAGGAACAGTTTGTTACCAGTGTGGGGCGCTGGGCCAGGCTTTCTGAAGGACCCTGAAGCTATGATTATGTTGTCTTTGTTTGCGGGTTGCTCAGCTTCCCTGGATGATAAATAAAAAGACTCTTGAGTGGGTGGGCTGTGGGCTGCATCTGGAGAGGACAAACAGGGAGCCAGGGAGACTGGCCTGGGGGCTCTTGCATAACCTAGGCATCAGCTCACCACTGTGGTGCCAAAAGGAACAGATCCAGGAGGAATCATCGAAGCATCACTGTGAAGGGTCGAGTGGCAGAACTCATGACCAGTTGGTTCAAGGAGGAGGAGGAGTGTGCCGGGTCCTGGCCGGGTTACTGGAAGAACACAGGGCTGGGGGCCCGGGTCATGGTCCTACAATGATTTCTGAAAGAGCGCCTCATCTCCTTACACATCCCCTGGCTCTGGCCTCATGTCCCTACATTTGGAAGGTGACCTTTCATTACCAAGGAATGTACTACAATGGATTCAAACACACACCCCCTAGGTGGCTGCATTCGGGGTTAAGGGATCAGCAAGGATGGGAGTCAGAAGGGAGGAAAAGTGATTGGAACTGGAGTCTTTGTTTTTAGCTGCCCCTAGGAGGTCTGACATAAGATGATTTAGGTTACGTTTCAGCAGCTTGGGCTGGTCAGGGCCACACCTCATCAAGGTGAAGAGCGGACAGCTGGTGGGTGGACCTTTGGGGCTGATGGGTTTGCTCATCCATGACTCCAGCCAGCCAGCTTGCGCTGGGCATTCCCCGAAGGGGCACAAGCCACCAGGGTAAGGAAGAACCAGGTCTCTGGGAGGCTGGCTTGACTTCTGAAGGAAAATGAAGAACACCTGTGGATCAAGTCCATGGCTCGACCTGGGCAGAGCCACACGCTGGGAGCCAGGTGGGACATCAGACAGTGGGAATCAGAGTTCAGGGCCGATTCAAGGATATATCCATCCTCCATCTTCACCACTGTCTTCGTTTCCTGGGGCTGCTGGATGAAGGTCCTGCAGACCCAGGGGCTTACACAGCAGGCATTTGTCGTTGCACCATGCTGGGAGGCCAGGAGTCTGAGATCACTGGGTGGACAGGGCCGGGCTCTGCTGCAGGTGCTGGGAGGGGCCGTCCCAGGCCTCTCCCCTGACTTCTGGGAGCTCCGCAGTTTGTGGCCGTGTCGCTCTCAACGTCACAGGGTGTCCTCATGTGTATGTCCACGTTTCCCCTTTTCCTAAGGACACCAGTCACATTGGTTCAGGAACCACCCCCCCCAGCCTAGTGTGACCTCATCTGAACGGATCACATCTGCAATGACACTATGTCCAAGGAAGGCCACGATCTGCAGTGCTGGGGGTGAGGAGTCCAACATACAAATTTTGGGGGGACACAATTCAACCCATCACGACCACCTGATGGGGCTGCCTCCCTTCTCCGTGTTGGCACCTGCGTACATGCTCAGGGCTGGGCTGTGATGTGCCTTGCTGCCCCCCAGCTGCTTGAGCTTGGACTTTGGTTTCCCCTTGAGTTAACCAGAGGCCCTGGACTTGGCCTCTGGGTGCCGATAGAATGCCGGGGCCCCTTGGGAGCAGAAGCAGAGCTTGCGGTCCAAGAACCGTATGCATATAGGTGGCTTTCCTCTGTGTGGCTGTGAGCAGAGGTCGGGAGACTCTGACAGGAGACCGACATGCCCGCCCAGCCTCTCCTGTCCAACATGCAGCTGAGAGACCAGAGGTTCTTCAATCTCTGTTTATGCCCAAGGCATGGATTACCCAACAGGTATTTACCAAGGGTCCACCGTGTCCCAGCCGCAAACTTCACCAGGAGCTAGAGGGTTCGGCATGCCACCTGGACGCCCTGGCAAGGCTCCGCCCTGGGAAGCTGGCCCCAGGTGGCAATTAGTTTGACATGGGGCACAGAATGTGGCTCAGATGCTTCCCAAAGTAGAGAAATAGCGTGAGACATGTCAAAATGCATTTACATCAAAGCCCGTATTTACTCTCTTTTTAGAAAAGATCTTATTTATTTGAGAGAGAGAGAGAGAGAGAGAGCTGCAAAGGCAGAGGGAGAAGCGGGCTCCCTGCGGAGGCTGAAGTGGGGCTCGATCCTAGGACCTTGGCACCATGACCTGAGCTGAAGGCAGACGCTTAACCAACTGAGCCACCCAGGCGCCCCACCCACAGTCTCACTGCAAAGGGATTTATTCTACCCAGTCCAGCTTTTCGTAATGGCATCTCTTGGCCTCTTGCACCCTCTTCCTCTCCTCTGCAGTGACCACCAGAGGGACAGTTCCCAGAACCTTCTAGCTCTTTCCCTCCTCCGGGCCGTTGGAACTTGGTGCTGTTTGTTTGCTCTGAGTGGTGTCATGGTCGGTGTCTGCTCCGCACCGAGGCCGGCCTGGCCCTCCAGCTGGGGGGCCCTCTCCTGGCCAAGAGCTGCTCCTATCTTGTGAATTGATGGGTTGACCAGTTGACCAGCTGACTGCAGTGTCCCCAGCCTGGGCCTCCTGCATGATGCCGGGTCTCAGTGAGGACTCGAGAGATGGGGGAGTCTCCTGGCTGCTGTGGGTGAACGTGTGCATGCACGTCTGTGTGTGCATGTGCGTGCATGTGCGTGTGTGAGCATGAGGGGGCTGCCCCAGGAGAAAGGCGGTGTGGACAGGGCTTTGCCATGTGTTGAGCATCATTACCCATGTGGTTGTATTGGATTTGTCCAAGTCGGTGAGGGGGTTGTTCGCTCTGATTTGTGTGTAGGGAATAGAGGCTCACGAAGTTTCCGAGCTGTTGGCCCACGTGGGTGTCAAGTGTGTCTTTTATCTTCTGTGCTTCTTCTTCTTTTTTTAAAGATTTTATTTATTTATTTGAGAGAGAGAATGAGATAGAGCATGAGAGAGGGGAGGGCCAGAGGGAGAAGCAGACTCCCCGCTGAGCAGGGAGCCCGATGCGGGACTCGATCCCGGGACTCCAGGATCATGACCTCTGTCTCCTGACCTGATCAGCCCAGGGCAGGTCCCAGACAGCCAGGGACAGCCCCTGGGTCCCACATGCCCTGAAATTATCCAGACTAGACAAGCCTCAGCCTGTTTATTCTGCCCCACCTGTTGGTCCTGCAGAAACCACAGTGGAGGCTCCTGCCCACAGTTCCCATCTCCCTCTTGCCTCCTGACCGACCCTGGTGCTTTTCCGTGTGGCCCCCGTGGGGCGGTGTGCCCCCCCCTCTAGGGATCTGTGAGTAACACACCATCTTTTCAACAGTCACCGACTCATGATCTGTTGGCCTCACTGTACCTGAATGATAATAAAACCTATATTAGGGGGCACCTGGGTGGCTCAGTCGGTTAAGCATCTGCCTTCGGCTCAGGTCATGATCCAGGTCCTGGGATTGACTCCCACGTTGGGCTCTCTGCTCACCGGGGAGTCTGCTTCTCCCTCTCCCTCTGCCCCACCCCCCCGCTCATACTCGCTCTCAAAAAAAAAAAAAAACTTAAAAAACAACCCTATATTTTGAGACAGAGGGATACAGAAGAGGGGAGGAAGGTGGTAGTGGAGTAGGAGAACCCTAGGCTTGTCTTGTCCCATGAATACAACTAGATAACTATCAAATCATCCTGAATATCCCAGAAATTGACCCGAAGACTGACAGAGCAAACTCTACAACTAAAGAGAGAGAAGAGGCTACCTTGAAGAAGAATGTGTTTTGCTCCATAGAATTCCACGTTGCATATTTTATTACACAGAAAGTGTGATGTATAATTTAACAAAATCAGTTATAAAAAATTTAAACCGTATGCCAAATAAAATAAAGTAAAATAAAAAAACAGAGGGATGCAGCTCCCTGCCAGCCAGGAGAAGGAGGTGTTCGCCCAGGTGACCACCTGGGGCATGCACTGAGGTCCTGGCCAGCTGTACTGAATGACCGGGGAAGGGGTCATTGTGTCCTTCTGGATACTGAGACTGATGGCTCAGGCCGAAGGCCTCCCTGAGGCAAATAACTCTCTGGCCCCATTTGGTCAAGGAGGAAGCTGAGGCTCAGGAGGCGAAATAATTTGCCCGTCAGAACTGGGACTCTGAATAGGGTCGCCTGTTCTGAGGTGGTGAAGGAAGACCACCAAGAGAACCCCACCCAGACCCTGCATCATGAGCACGGCAAACTCACCAGTGCTATGTGTCATTCATACAGTAATGGGGGGGGCAACAGGAACAGGTGGGCATTAGGGGGAGGCAAAGGTGCAGTGGGGGGAGGTAATTCTCTGGGGTGATAGAGGGCTCTGAGCCCACGCCTCAAATCCTGCCCCTTGAAATGGCCCCACTTCTAGAATCTTCTCTGAGCATCCTAGGTTTTTTGTTTTGTTTTGTTTTGTTTTTTAAGTAGGCTCCACAGCCCAGCGTGGAGCCCAGTGTGGGGCTTGAACTCATGACCCTGAGATCATGATCTGAGCTGAGACGCTTAACCCACAGAGCCGCCCTAGGACTTTTTATCCCAGTCCAAACATTCTGGGCGAGAGAACTCTGCACGCCTTAGGTGAGCTCCAGAAAGTTCCAGCAGCAGATGGAGGAGGGGCCTGGGGGTGTTTGCAGAAGGGGGGACCATCAGAAGACACACTTGGCTCCCAGGTTCAGCCTCAGGCTGTTCAAGAGAACAGGTTCCCTTTGGTGCCTTCAGAGACTTAGAAGGTTTTCTCAAGGAAAACATTCCTTACTAGTGGAAATGCCAGTTTCTTCTCAAAGTCTGGGCTCGACAATTCCGTACAGTCTTCCCTCGAAGGGGCAGGCACGTCAGGAGCTCCCATTTGCGTGCACCGCAGCATCCCGGGAGAACTTTTCTGGAAGGCCCGACACTGGGCGCACCGTGTGCACCCGCAGTTAGCCACCGCCGTGACAGTGACGATGTCTCCCCCCTGCACAGGCACAGGCACGAGGCCAGGCGGGCACCGTGCCTGTCCCCCTGTCACAGACAGGACACCAAGGAGTCTCCTGAGCTCACTCGGGGCTCGGAGGCCGACTTCTCCGGCCGACAGGCTCTCTGCTCTGAACGACTCAGGAACCCCCCTCGAAAAGACAGTTATCATATGATCTCACTCATATGCGGAATTTAAGAAACAAAACAGAGTACGATCACGGGGGAAAAGAGGAAAAAATAAAACAAGATGAAACTGGGAGGGAGACAAGCCATAAGAGACTCTTAGCCATAGGAAACACACTGAGGGCTGCTGGACTGGACGGGGGTGGGGGGCTGGGGTCACTGGGTGACGGGCATGAGAGAGGACACGTGCTGTCATGAGCACTGGGTGTGATAGAAGACTGATGAATCACTGACCTCTACCTCTGAAACCAGTAATACATTATATGTTAATTAAAAATAAAATAAAAATGATCCTTGATGACGTGCTCTGTCCCTCAGAGATCACTCTGGAGACAATCTGGGCTCTGCTGGCCCTGAAGTTTGGTGAGGGGCCCGGGGGGCAGGGCAAGACCCCCACCTCGCCATTCTGTCCCGCACATGGAGCCTCGAACCCTCGGGTGGGCGGAGAAGGGGGCGCCGCGTCTCCCGGCCGCCTTCCGCGGGAGCAGAGAGAAGAAACCCAGGCGGCGCGTTTAGGGGACATTAGGCGTCTCCAGTCCCCACAGTGTCGCAGCACAGGAAGCGGGTCAAAGTGTACCCAGCCTTCCAGGTGGGGCAATGCTCTCCTAGAGCCAGGTGACGATGTGTCCCTCCGCGGAAGTGGCCCTCGGCCCGGGGAGTGGCGATGTCGGGAGGAAAGGTCAGTGTGGCAGCCACACTTCCTGGGGGCTCCCGGGAGCCACATGCAAACGGAGGGAGCAGCCCTCCATCGCTGAGTACCCACCTGCACAATTTACACCTTTGATGCTTCTAGAGCTTTGTCTGACCCTGCTTCCGGTAGACACTGGACTCGAAGTCTTCCACAAAACCCCCAGGTCACCAGCCTTGCCAGTGAGCCGAACAGAATTTCACCCTCGTCTTGGGGCTGGCTGTCCAGTGAGGGAGGGAGCCCAGCCAGAAACCTGGGACAAATAAATACGCATGTGCTGACCCCAGGAAGAAGGCAAGGAGCAGACAGTGACCCGGGGAAGGGTCCTCCTGACATGGGATGGCCCGGCAGCCCCATCCGAGCTGGCGACTCAGATCCATAGCAGCCAGGCATGCGGGTCAGTGACGGAGGGGACTCCTAGCCCTGTGCCTAACCCCTGGGCTGGCCTGCCTCCCACGGTCCATTTGCCATGCTCCCCTTACAATGCCTAACACCCCACCCCCTGCGCTCCCGGGACCTGCTGGGATCAGCCGGGAGGTCTCGCAGTGGCCTGGAGAGGGTGAGCGAGCTCTGCAGGCCAGGGGGGCACCCTGGGGCGCCAGGTCGAGGGGCAGTGCTCAGAGAGGGCCAGGCCAAGGTGGGTGCCGCTGTGCAGGGGGGCTGGGTTAACAGGAGGTGAGGCAGGCAGGGGCTTGGAGGCCCTGGGTGAAGTCCACGCTATTACTGGAACAGCAAGGTGTCCCCGTGGAAAAGAGGACAGGAAGCTGGCCTGGAGGAGGTGGGAGGCAGCAGGATGTGGACAAAGCAGGGGTGCAGGCCAGAGCGTCCTGCCAAGCCTGGGCCGCGTGTCCGCCATCTGCTGCCAGAACAGCGCAGCTGTGTCGGGAAGAGCCGACGTTCATACTCTGCAAAAATACAGATGTGGGTCATTTTTCTTTTTTAAGTCAAGTGATGTCATTAACCTAATCCAGTTCCCCCCTCCTTTTTTTTATTGTGGTATAATCGACCTCACATAGAATTTACTACCTTAACCATTTTTTTGGGAGAGAGAGAGAAAAAGAGGTGGGGAGAGGGAGGGAAAGAGGGAGAGGGAGAGAGAGAATCTCAAGGAGACTCTGTGTGCTGAGCATGAAGCCCGACATGGGACTCGATCCCACAACCCTGAGATCAGGACCTGAGCCGAAACCAAGAGTCGGCCACTCAACTGACTGAGCCACCTGGGCACCCCTCATCCTAACCATTTTTAAGTGACAACCCAGTGGCATTAATGATATTCCCAATGTTGTGCTACCATCACCCCATCTACATGCACACTTTTCCATGACCTCCAACATCAAGCAATAGCTACCTCTTCCCCAGTGCTTGCCTCCCCTAGGGACCTCTCTCCTACTTTCTCTGTGGATTTGCAAATTCTAGGTATTTCACACAAGTGCAATCACACAATACGTGTCCTTTTGCAACCGACTTCTTTCACTCAGGGTCACGTGCTCACGGTTCATTCAGGCGGAGGCCGCTTGGGGTTTCATCATCTTCGAGGCTGAACGACATCCCACTGAACAAAGGGCCACCTACATTTCTCCACCCACCTGCTGACATTGAGTTCTTTCTGCATTTTGGCTATTGTGAAAAAGCCTAGTCCAGGTTTCTTTTTCTTTTCTTTTTTTTTTTAAAGATTTTATTTATTTATTTGACAGAGAGATAGAAAAGCACAAGCAGAGGGAGTGGCAGAGGGAGAGGGAGAAGCAGGCTTCCCGCTGAGCAGGGAACCCGATGCGGGACTTGATTCCAGGACCCTGAGATCATGACCTGAGCCGAAGGCAGACGCTTAACCATCTGAGCCCCCCAGGCGCCCCCAGGTTTCTTTTTTAAAGACTTTATTTATTTGAGGGGCGCCTGGGGGGCTCAGATGGTTAAGCGTCTGCCTTCGGCTCAGGCCATGATCCCAGGGTCCTGAGATCGAGCTCCACGTCGGGCTCCTGGCTTGGCGGGGAGCCTGCTTCCCTCTCCGTCTCTCTCCCTGCTCATGCTCTCTCTCTCTGTATCTCTGTGTCTCAAATGAATCAAATCTTTAATAAAAAAAAAAAGAATGAAAAAAAGACTATTTGAGAGAGCGTGCACGTGCGACAGAGTGAGCGAGCGAGCACAGGAGTCGGGGGAACAGAGGGCGAGGAACAAGCAGACTCCCCAGCGAGCGTGGAGCCCAACATGGGGCTCAAATCCATGACCCTGAGATCATGACCTGAGCCCAAATCAAGAGTCCGGATGCTTAACTAAGCCACCCAGGTGCCCCAAGCCTAGTCCATTTTTTAAAAGCAGTAAATGTTCACAAGCTCAACCCTGAAGGCACATCACCCAGTTCCCCAGAGCAGAGGTTCTGCCTCTTTATGGGTAATATGCATGGTGAATAGTGACCCAGCACATCACCGGAGTCCTCACGGCGGTCTAGGGAAGCGGGTACTGGGATCTCCCCCATTTGACAGGGGAGGCAGTCGAGGCCCAGGGTGCACGGGTCTGGGGTTCACACCCACGTCTGTGGCTCCAGAACCACCTCACGGCCCAGAGCTGTACTGCTGGCCTGAGCAGGCTTTCCAGAACCTACTGGATGTTTCCAGCATATGGATGTGCCAAAGGCAGAGAACATGGAAGGTGATTCCTGTCAGCACAAGGGATGTCCGCAGAAGTTCGTGGCGTGGCCTTAGGGGAGAGCACTCCACGTTCCCAGACTGGGTCCCACCACCCCTCACACCCCCGCGTCACAGCCCACTCGGGTGTCCTCGTCCTGTGGGACTGCGCCCCCTGCCGTCCACGGAGGGCACTGCAGGGGGAGTGTCTCCAGGGGCCGCCCGCTCCACTGTCTTCATTTCCACAAGGCAGGGCCGACCCCACGACACCCCACGCGACTCTCCCAGGACTCCTGCAGAAGAAAGCATGCACTACGGTTCCACAGGTTTTGCTGTGCGGCTCACAAGCCCTAACTATTCTCTGGGAGGAAGGCCCTACCTCTGGGAATGACACAGCTCGGAGGGCCTTGCAGTCAGAGAGCCCCTCGTGCCCAACCCACTCCCCCGTTCCCTGACCTCAGGGCTCAGGACCTGTTGTCCCTCCTTGCCTGCCTGACCCCACACAGATCTGGGCAGCCCCAAAGCCTCCCGGGACAGGTGGCCGCCTTTAGGATCCACTCCACAATGCCTCTGCTGTCTCTGCTACTGTCCCTTCACACCCAGTTCCCCGAACATCACGCAGCCCCGGCTCTCCACCCCCGCTGCCCCCCCGCTGCCCATCCTTCCCCGTCCTGCCTGTGCTGCCTGTGGTCACAGCACCAGCCCCTGCACCGCGACCCTCCTTCCCTGCTGGACCAAGAGCAAAGGGCAAGAGTAAGGACTCTGGGCCCAGACTGGTTTGAATCCCAGCTCCTTAAATGAGCAAATCACTAGCAACAGGTACACTCAAGAGAGGGGGTTTGCTCAGGCTTTGTCCACCTTGCCAGAAGCAGAATCCAGATCGTGTCTCTCTTGGCGTTAGCTCCCGGGTCCCAGCTGCGCCCCCACACCATGCCCTTGGGCCCTGCCGCCTTCGGTGGGGTGGAGGGCAGCCAAGAACACAACCTTATCTCCTCAACAAGCCTCCAGTCTGCAGCTTGGGACGGCCGTGCTTGTCATTCTTCCCAAATTCCAGGCTTCTCTGGCTCAGGGAGGCTTTTGCTGACAAAACTAAGCTCACAGACATGGTGCTCAAGTTAGAACAATCTGTCACGGAACGCAAAGCTTTTTATATCATAACTCAGAAACACGGCCTCCAGAAGACAGTTTATTTTTATATACTGTAAACATGAGCTTCACAATCAGCACAAACGTGGAGCGATCTCGATGGTGTTTACCCGGAGGACAGTCTGTGGGGTCACAATAACTGGAAGAGAGAGAACAGTGTCACAGCTTGGCCACATCTGATGTTCACGGGCTACGGTGAGACCCTGTCCCCGGACGACCTGCTCTTTCCACGGGGAGTCCGCCTGGCACCAGCGCTCCCCAGGTGGAGGGCCCTGCCGGCCCCGTACCATGAGGGCTTCATGGGGGGCCGGCCTGCCTCCCCCTCGCGCTCTGTGAGCCCCGGCAGAAGCAGCAGCGGCTGTAACTCCCGGGGGCTCGGAGGTCAGGAGCGGCCTGGCCTGGCCCTTCTTCCCCCCGTGTGCCGTGAGACCTGTGGGCTGCTTGGGGGTGGACGGCCCCGAATGGCCGAACCCGAGGCTGCGTGGAGGTGGCACAGGGTGGCAGAGAGGCTCCTATGGACCTGACCTGAGGGAAAGCCAGCCTACTGTGTCGGAGTATTTTATTTTATATTTATTTTTTTTGAAGATTTTATTTATTTATTTGACAGAGAGAGACACAGCGAGAGAAGGAACACAAGCAGGGGGAGTGGCAGAGGGAGAAGCAGGCTTCCCGCCAAGCAGGGAGCCTGAGCGGGGCTCAATCCCAGGACCCTGGGATCATGACCTGAGCCGAAGGCAGACGCTTAACGACTGAGCCACCCAGGCGCCTGTGTTGGGGTATTTTAATAACTCGGCACCACTGGCAGTTCAGGGTAGCAGTTACGGTGGTGACCAGGGACTGTGCGTGCTACATGTTTCCCAAGACAGGATGCCCCAGCCTGCGGGTCCCAGCCTTAAGGAGCCCCCACAAGGTGACTTCCAGGGGAGGCTCCTGCAGGGATGGTCCTGTTCCTGCTCGTGGATTACCCGGGCAGAGGTGGGGGGCCGAGGATTAGAACAAAGAAGGGTAACATGTGGGGGACAAGAAGAGTGGAGAGAGCGCAGGCCAGGCCTGGGCTGGGCGCCCCTCCACGGTGGAAGGGCAGAAAGCGGGCAGTGATAGCTGATGGGGGCCTCCTGTGACCCCATGTGCCCCGAGGCCCTCCATCCTGGATGTGCGGAGCCCGCCGCTACCCCAGGAGGCTGGTCAGGGAAACCCAGGGCTCCTGCCCTTACCCAGGAAATGCCCTCACCTTCCCGACCCCTCGCACCACACCCTTCTGTGACACCCCTGCAGCGGGCACCAAAGCGCCACCGAACGAAGCTTCTTTTCCTCTTCCTGCTAACTGGCTGCTGAGCCCCCCCCAGGGCCCCTCTGCTCCCTCACGCACGGGTCATGAGCCCCCACGGGGGCACCCACGGGTGAGGCCTCTGCTGTGAAGTCGCCCCTCAGACTCACTGCTGCTCCTGCAGCTCCACTCCGGGTCTCCTGAGACCACGCCGGGGCCACCCCCTCCCCATGCGGCTCGGGTGGTCGCTGCCCCTGGTCCGCGCCCACCTTGCCGCCAGAACCACGTCATGCAGCTCCCTCTCGTCCACGGCAGGCTTTGTTTCTTCGCCTCTCTGACTCCTGACCCCACCTCCACCCCTTCCCACCTGCAAACCGACCCCCGCGCGGTCCCCAGCAGACCCCTGGACTTCCTGCCCAGCAGCGAGGCCAGCACATGGACGCTCACTTCATCACCAAGCCACACTGCTGCCTGGCCCTTCGCCCTGACCGAGCTGGGAGGAGGCCCTCCTGTCTGAGGCATCCTATCGCCGGCGCGCCGAAGCCCACACTCCTCATCCTGCCCCCCTCAGGCACCCCTGGCTCCCCCTTTGAAATCTCATATTGATTTTCGGCCTTCTCTATCAACCAACAGCCCCCCGGTCCTCCAGCCTCCCTGCTCCCCCGGAGACTTTGCAGACGGGCTCCCTCTCCTCCCCTTCCCATGTTCCATCACACACGCATGCGTGTAAATGTGTGCGGACGGACATATGTACCCAGAGGCACAAGGTCGGGTGTTGCTCAGGCCCCACTAGAATCGAAGATTCGTTCCCGTTCCCGTGTAGAGGGGCAGTTCACTTAGCACGTGCTGCTGAGCGACGTTCTGCTGAGAGGACCCCACACCACGTCCCTTTCTTTGTCCAGTCTTTGTGCGGGATGTGAGAGCCGCCTCTGGTGTCCCCCTCTGTGTCTCCTGGGGCACGCTGTGGCGGCTTGCAGTGAAGGCGAATGTCTGCCTTGCCGCAGTGACCGGCTGAGCCGCAGCCCGGGGGCAGCACCGGAGGCTCCCGGGGCCCTCTCCCTCCGCACCCTTGGCCTGGTTAAGAGTGACCTCCATCTGCCCCTCCCCATCAGACCCAGGGGACCGGAGCAGAGCCCTCTCCCAGGTGTCTGTGGCCCCTGCACCCCAGCGGCCCCAGGCCCCCAGCAGCCGCAGGACCAGCGGATGAAGCAGGGCGGGGACACGGCGCCTGCCACACTTTCTCTAACTTACCTTTTTTCCTCTTGTAGTTTTTCCTTTTCTGAAATCTCATATTGATTTTTGGCCATGATTCTGTCTTTTCAATGACTGTGGCTTCTACCCGAACGAGATCTTTTCTAGAAGGGAGAAAGATAATCAATGATATACCTTCTTATTTTTCAATCTTACTAATGCTTTATGTAAGAATTTCCAAACAAAGTTTTACTTTCTTTTTTGCTGATTATAAAAGTAGTATGTCCTCCCTGCAGATATATATATATATATATTTTAAAGATTTTATTTATTTGACAGAGTGAGCACAGCGAGAGAGGGAACACAAGCAGGGGGAGTGGGAGAGGGAGAAGCAGGCTTCCCGCTGAGTAGGGAGCCTGATGCGGGACTCGATCCCAGGACCCTGGGACCATGACCTGAGCTGAAGGCAGACGCTTAACGACTGAGCCACCCAGGCGCCCCTCCCTGCAGATATTTTGAAAACCATCAACAAGCATGATCAAGAACAGTGTAGAAGGAAGGGGAGAAGGCTGGGGGGACGGGGATCAAGGGGTGTGAACTTCTAGTAATGAAGTGACTTCACACAGGGAGTCTGGTCGATAAGACTGTAATCACTTTGGGAGGTGACAGAGGGTAACTAGGCCTATGGAGGTCTGCACTTGGTAAGGTACAGAGAATGGATATGATATTGTATGTGAACTGTAATTTAATAATAAAAAAGAACAGCACAGGGGCACCTGGCTGTCTCAGTTGGAAGAGCACACAACTCTTGATCTTGGGGTTGTGAGTTCAAGCCCCATGTGGGGGGTAGTGTTTACTTAAAAACAGAAAAAAAGAACAGGGTAGTCTGTCAACAAATCTTACAAGCCTCCACTGTAATAATTAGTAACAGAATTATTACTAATACTGGTTTGGCCCAGGTGTCCTCTGCCTGGCCTCCCATGCAGCCCGCGTGGGTCCTAGACAAAGCCCCGTGTGAGCGAGCGCCTTACCCAAGGAGCGGCTTGCCAAGTAACGTGAAGTTGTCAGCGCCAACCAGCAGGACCTGCGAACGGAACAGACGCGTTACCAACAAGTGACGGGACGGTCAGCGGCGCAGACTCTGGAGCATGAGGAAGGCACCGGCCACCTTCCTAGCCGTTCCTGGGGTTCGAACCGGTGGGGATGCAGGCCGGCCCCGGGCTACGGTGCCGCAGCTCCTGGGGTTCCTCCTGTGCGGGCCCAACGGCAGAGCCAGGACCACTGTCCCTGAGCACTTAGCGCAGTGATGGTGCATCCAGAGAACAGTGGCAACTGTCCTGTGCAAACAACGGTGGCTTTTTTTTTTTTAACTTTTTATCGAAAGTTATAACATATACGGGGTAAAATCACACTGTGGTGTCTTTTGAGGCAGTTCATAACTGCTAATCCCGCTAAGATATAGGTTCAAGTGTGGTTTTTTTTAAAGATTTTATTTATTTATTTGACAGAGACAGAGACAGCGAGAGCAGGAACACAAGCAGGGGGAGTGGGAGAGGGAGAAGCAGGCTTCCCGTCGAACAGGGAGCCCGACGCGGGGCTCGATCCCAGGACCCTGGGATCATGACCTGAGCCGAAGGCAGACGCTTAGCCACCCTGGTGCCCCTCATTGCGGTTTTTTTTTTTTTTAAGATTTTATTTATTTATTTGACAGAGAGAGACACAGCGAGAGAGGGAACACAAGTAGGGGGAGAGGGAGAGGGAGAAGCAGGCTTCCTGCTGATCAGAGAGCCCGATGCGGGGCTCGATCCCAGGACCCTGGGATCATGACCCAAGCCGAAGGCAGACGCTTAACGACTGAGCCACCCAGGCGCCCTCAAGTGTGTTTTTTTAAAGCCTAGGAAATTCCATGTGGACGTTCCAGAAACCGTCCTCAGCGTGGCCAAGCGTAGCCTTAAATGAAGACATCTTTGCATTGCGAGGGCAGTGGTATTTTTAGTAGACGTTGAAGACCATCTTAAGTTTTACTGATAAGAAAAATACCTGACCAGGGATGCCTGGCTGGCTCAGTCGGTTAAGCGTCTGCCTTTGGCTCAGGTCATGATCTCAGGGTCCTGAGATCGAGCCCCGCATCAGGCTCCCTGCTCAGCGGGGAGTCTGACCCTCCCCCCTCTCGTGCTCTCTCTCTCAAATAAAAAATAAAATCTTAAAAAAAAAATACCCGATTGTATAAAACTTAAATATTTAAAGACAAAGTGCATTTTATAACAACATCAATGGACTCTGTACGTTTGACAATGACAAATAATCAAAATGCTATCCTACAGTTACTTTCAGGTTGACACTTTCTCTGCTACTGAATTTCCTAAGTGAGGAAAACCAATCTGCATTAGGTGGTGCTTTCTATAATATTTTCGTTAATGTGAAATGTTTCCAAACAATGTCTTTTTAGGGGGCGCCTGCTGGCTCAGTTGGTGGAACGCAAACGCATGACTCTTGATCTTGGGGTCGTGAGTTCGAGCCCCACATTGGGTGTAGGGATTACTAAAAAAAGCAAATAAACTTATAAAAAAAAAGTCTTTTAGAAATCTTCTCAGATACACTCCTAAAGCCTCCTACTTATCTCAGACATTATGGAGCAAATGTGCCCTTGCTCAGGGGCTCACGACAGAGCCCCCGTGTCATTAAGAGCACGGCTGGCTGCTGATGGCGATACGGTTGATTAGCTCAGCTCTGAGCTTAGACCACAGGCTGTGAGAATACGTCTTAGAAACAGAGTTTAATGCTCCCCTTGGTGTAAACTCTGCAATCACAAAGGAAGGAGGAATATAGAAAACTATTATAAAAAACTTACACGTATACAGACATACCTTTTAGGATTTATTTATTTGAGAGAGAGAGAGAGAGAGTGCACGCTCGAGCGAGTGCATGAAGGGCGAGGGAAAGAGAGTCCCAAGCAGACCCTGCGTCAAGCTCGGAGCCTGAGGCGGGGCTCGATGCCACGACCCTGAGACCATGACCTGAGCCGAAACCAAGAGGTGGACGGTCAACTGACCGCGCCACCCAGGCGCCCCTGAAAACTTAGATTTTATATACTTTTATAAATAGAGTAAGAAAAAAACGAAGAAGGCCGCCCACAACAGCCAACAGAATCGTAAGTGATGGGTAGACACGCGAGGCCAAGTACGTAGCCGAGCCGTGCAGGATGGCGGGTAAGCACGTCAGCCCCAGGGAGACGCCTCTAAGACCAGCCTCTCTGAAAGCAGCCAGCAAAGCCAAGGCCAGAGCAGCGCTCCCGCCGAAGCCCTCTCTCCGTAAACACGCGGACAGCCCTCCGCCTGTGACTGGGGTGTTCTTCCTTTCTACGGGAGAACGTTCCTGAGACGTGAGACCACTCAGCACACATAAGCAGCTCCGAGGCAGTCTCCTGAGGGAGGGGGGCGGCTGGCGGGGCCGCCACACCCGGGGGGACACCCGCGCTCCCCGACCCTCGGCTCGCTTGCCTTCGCCCGCCGACCCAAGAAAGCCTCCCCAGGGATGAACCCGGGGGCAGGAGGGCATGTTTGGTGACTGCGCCCCCAGGTGCACAGGCACGGCCGGTCTCACCTTCTCCAGCCGTATCCTCTCTCCACACCCAACGTCTAATTCGTTGTCAATTAAAATCAGATCCTCAGAGGTCACCTTCCACTGGTGGCTGGCGAAGTGCACCACAGCGAAGAGTCGGCCGTACCGGCCTGTGGCAATCAGCTCGTTCACCCTCCCCACGACCTCTGCGGGGCAGAAAACAGAACAGGCGGCGGGCCAGTCCGCTGCTCACACCGGGCATGGCAGCCGCGCCGCCCCACACGGCCCAGGCCCGCAGCGACAGTGGTACGAGGCCGTGTGCGCCCTGCTCTCCCTCAGCAGGACAGGAAGCTCCAGCCGCAGCAGGGACATCAGGTGATGTGACAGATGGCACCCCTGGTGAGGTCACCTGCTGCTGAAGGCCGCGCCCCTCCCCACGGCCAGCGCTCGGCCTGCCATTCCCAGGAGCACGGGCTCGTCTGCGAGGGGGGCTTCTAGAGACATGTGTCCCCCAGACCTCATGGAATGCCCCATGGCCGCCCGTGATTCTCTGGCCTGAGCACTCCGCGTGCCTGGCTCCATCTCTCTGACTCTGGGGTGGAAAGACCTTCACCCTGTGGGATTCCCAGTCTTTACTGAGAAAAAGCCAGAGGACTGGCAAAGCGAGAGGAGAGGCCTTTCTGCAAACCAGGAAAAGCTAGAATTACACCCCCTGGTGCTAGAACTACTTGCAAGCCTCTGGGCTTCCACACAGCTCTGGGCTGCCACGGCCTCACCTCAGCTGATGGTCCCCTCTCCTGCCCCGTTCACTGTCTGACAAGCGTCTACGAGCCCTGACCCAGCCGGCCCGGCCTGGGGCTGGGGGTTTGGAGAGGAGCACACAGTTCCTGCCTCGGAAGCAGAGTCAGGCTGGAGCCGCGGCTGGAGAAGGGGCAGAATGCCGTTAATCTTGCGCCCCGCGCTGACCTGCATCTCCAGCCTTGTGAGGGAAATAGGATCCCACACTCGCTCATGGCAACGGTGGCCGGCCACACTGTCCCTCCTCGTGTCCCGACACCCCGACAATTTCTGCGACTCCCGGGACAGCACCGGCACCCCCGGTTCTTCTGACTGTGGAGAAATCTTTCCCTGCCCCCACGTTCCTACCAACACCAGGGAGACAGGGATGGACCAAGGGCCCCCCCGCTCGCTCACACCGCCTGCCTTGACCACGGTGGGTGCTTGGGAGCATTTGCGAAACGAACGAGGGTTTAGATTTTTGCGTCAAGTGGCAAAAATGAGCCTGAGTGTTCACACTGTGCCGGGTCTCAGGGCACGTGGAAACATGAGATCCTGTTCTGTGGCCAGGGGACCACCTCGGTGGGGGGAGGAGGGACCACCGCCCTCCAGTTCCTGCCTCTGTCACCTGCATGGTGTCTGGTCTCCTCAGCGGGGTCTGGCAGGACAGCTTCTGGCCAAGGTGGTGAACTCAGCGATGTTTTAGGAACGTATCTGTAAAACACAGTTTACATGTGTGCGGCGCGCCCGTGGGAAGACAGTTCAGAGTCTGTAAGAAATGGCTGTGCTCAGGCTGGGGGGCCGTCACTGCCCTGCCAATGCGTGAGTCTTGGGTACAGACCTGCCCCCTGGCGGGGCCAAGGACGGGCTCCTGCACAGCCTCTCAGGTGGGCCGCGTATTTCAAGAAAACCCACTAATCACTCAATAATCAAAACAGGAATTCCAACCATTTTATTCCAGAAGAGCCCCTCCTGGGAATAACTACCTCCCAAGGAGACTGGCCCCTCTTAGCGTCCTCGGGGCTCATGGGCTCTCAGAGGGGTGGGCTGCAGTGCTGCCCCCCCCCCCCCACCCAAAGGCAAGTTCTCTGCCTCTCGCCGGGCTCTTGTGCCTCACCCTGGCATTCCAGGGCTCTGCGAGCAGGGCTCCCACAACAGGACCACTTCCCCTGCTTTGCCCCAAGCCGGTCTGTCCCGACCTCTAACTCCTACCAGGTAGGTGCCCACTCGGCCTTCATGCCCAGACAGGAGCCAGGCCCGGATCTGAACCCCACCTCTGCCACCAGAGTAACACGACTGTGGCAAGCATCTCACGACCCTGCGCTCCAGTTTCTTTCATGGAGCAAATGGGAATAAAAAAAGCACCTGCCTCCAGGGTCAGGAGGGAGGTGTGTCCAGAAGGACTGGGCAGTGTGGGGGCGCGCTCAGCGCTCAGGGGCCATGGCACTGCGGTCACTGCCCGTCCTGTGCTGCAGCCCGGCATCTGCCCCGCCCCCCGCTCAGCCTGGAGCCGATGAGCCGGCTGTGCAGGGAGGGGAGCCCACGGGCGACAGAAGGCGGCAGGGTCTTTCCCACTTGCCGATCTCGTTTGGCCTCGAATTCCTGAGGTCTACGAAGAGGGGAGAACTCAGGAGAGCCCACATCGAGTTCAATTATTCAGAACCGTTTTAAAGCTTTTGTTGCTGTTTGCTGCCACAGAGGGAACCTTTCCTGACCTCAGTCTTTCTGCAGCAGAGCTCCGGCGAGGAAAAAGGGCTGCTCACCGGGGAAGAGCGGCCGCTTCTGCAACTGGGCCCAGGCCCTTGTGCTTCTACTGGCAGCCAGCAGGTGCTCAACACGGGCGTGTACAACAAATGCTCTCCGCGCTGGGGTTCGGGGCACTGCGGCGTCAACTGGCCAGGGAAATGAAACTGAGCTCGACCGCTGTGCTCCTCTCAGAGCACCCGGAAACATGCTCCCACTCTGTGGCCAGGCAGTGGCCTCTGATGGACAAGGAGGAGTGGGGTCCGACGTAGGAGCTCTGGCCTCCTTGCCGGGCCTGGCCGTCCCCTGCTGCCGACCGCAAAACAACAGATGCCGGAAACCCGGCACTCCGTGGGCAAGAGAAAGAATAAGCCAAAGTAACTGACATTCCCCCTTAGGATCTCTCTCTATAACCTGATTCTGTTTTTTGACTTCTCTTTTGAGCAACATAAAAGCCCCCCTGAATCTCCCCACTTCTGAGTCTGTGATGCAGGAGCAGCCGATACTCTGGACAGCTCCCTGTATGCCAGGCGCTGTCCTAAGCTCTTTAAATGTAGAAATTTACTGAATGCACACACAACTCCACTGACAGAGATCCTAACACCACTTCCACCTTGCAGAGGAGGAAACAAAGCTCAGGGACCCCGGGCTGCAAGGGGCGGGGCCAGGATAGGACCCAGGAGCTTCCTAATTCTTAATTGCCACCCTCTATTGCTCCTGGATATTCCTACCAGCGGGTGTGATTTTGTCCAATTTACTTTCTGTAGTTTACATTAAAGGTTTTTTTCCCCTGGGGCGCCTGGGTGGCTCAGTCCGTTAAGTGTCTAACTCTTGATTTCGGCTCAGGTCATGATCTCAGGGTTGTGAGTGAGCCCCACATTCAGACTCTGCGCTCAGTGAGGAGTCTGCTTGAGATTCTCCTCTCTTTCTCGTCCCCCCTTAAGTAAACAAAATCTTTAAAAAAAAGGTTTTTTTGCCGTAAGTGTATTTTAATACTAAATAAACTCTTCCAAATGATACTTATTTTTTTCTTCCAAATGGTATTTGAGTTCTTCCTAAAAATTCTGATCCAACCTTCCTGTGATTCCATCTTCCCAGTTAGAAGTTTCTAATTGGGAGCCACAAGCTTTCCTTAATAAAATCAGCTGCATAAGGCCTAGAAGCACATTTATCTTTGGACGCTTTATGTTCCATCTACATTTATGTCAAGGGTTTTAAAAAAATACTATCAAGAAATTAAGAGAAAATTTAGATGTTCTCGAAAACCCACGCATATGCCAGTTTGACTTTAGAAAGATAGTCCTACAAATGACGAGTCACCCAAACCCACGTTTTGATATATTACCCTTGTGGAACTGAAGTGCTCTGTGAACCGAACCTCCGGGAAGCGGACCCCAGGGAAGCTGAGGGAACAAGAAACAGTGATCGTTACCGGCAAGAAATGCCACTGCTCTTCAGAAAGCGAAATGCACAAGTACTACCACTGGTGCCCGAATTTGAGCCCCAGATCGCAACGCACCTGCGGGAAAACCAAGGTCAACAAAACTAGAACAACATCGCTTATAGTTATTGCTTGTGTGTGTCGAGATGTGTTCTCATGCCGTCGAAAAGGGCCTAAAACCAGAACCGCTCACCCACTGATCCGATCCTTGACCGCCAAGTGCCCAACGGGTTCAGATGCTGTTCTGTGCTTTTGAGACGGCCCGCGGAGCCCACCTCAACGGAGCTGGTTTCTGCGACCAATGGCATGTGGTAGAGGGAAGGGCACAGTACTTCTCAGATTAAGTTATAAAAGACTGGAACAGAGGCCTTCTGCCCACGGTCTAGCTGGTGAGCTTGGAAACAGAAAGCCCGGCCCCAGCTGACAAGAGCTCCAGAACCACCCAGCTAAGCTGCTCCTGTAAATGCTGTGCATGACAAACGCTGGTCATCTTAAGCTGCTAAGCTCTGGGGTAACTTGTTGTGCAGCAGTAGATGACTAATACACCAAGGGACAAAGGCAATCACCGTCTACCAAGCGAAGGTCCCAGTAATCAAATGCAGAGTTTAAGAGCGAAAAGCAGAGGACAGCAACTCAGTAACTGTCAAGGGTTTATTTATTCATTTATCTCCGGAGATGTCCTGTTACTGAAGATTCCTTTGTGGGGCTCCTGGCTGGCTCAGTTGGTAGAGCATGCGGCCCTTGATCTCGGGGTTGTGAACTCGAGCCCCACGTTGGGTGTGGAGCCTACTAAATGAAAAAAAAGTTTCCTCTGTATCTATTTTTCTGAGAGTTTTTGTTATGAATGGATGTGGAATTCTGTCAACTATTTCTTGCATCTACTGATGCATGTTTTTTTAATAATTGAGCTATAATTGACATTCCATAAAATTTTATAGCCTTTTATAGCTACCTGTTAGCAGGTGTTCCTAATTATTGGTGTCTTGGGCTGGTTTGTCCTCTACTACCTCGCTGTGCCTGGGGTTTAGACCTTCGGCCTCATCTCTTCTTTCTCTATGATCATTCCTCTGCCGATTGCATCTAGTGGAATGAATTTAAATATCCTGTCTACAATGGTGACTCCCAGGTTTACACCTGCAGCCTGGATGTGACCATCCAGTTGTCTATTTGCTATCACCACTTGCAAGTCTTAACAGGCATCTCAAAACCTACGAAGGTTCCAGATCCCCGCCATGCCTGCTTCTCTTCCCCATCTCACACAATGCTAGCTCCGTTAAAAGCAGGGATTATTTATTACTGATGTATTCCACCCCTCCCCCATCAGTTCCTGATGCAAAAACATGCTCCATAAATGGTGGGTGAATGAATGAAGTCCACTCTGCTGAGTCAGCACACGAAGCCCTGGTTGAAATACGCCCTGACGGGGGACTCAGCACCTCTCCTGGGAGCCACCCCACTGTTAAAGGCTCAGTTGGAAAGTTTCTGCCCCTGATCTGCTTCCCTGTAACTCTCAGCTATGGTCTTGCCTTAGCCCTGGACCCCAGAAGGAACAAATGCACTCCCTCCTCTCCCATGGGGTCATCCTTTAGCTCTCTGAGGACTGTGGTCTGTCTACCATCCTGTTTTCCTCTCTCACTCTTCAAGGTCCCATCCGCTTATCATTTTGGTCGCCTTCTCTGTACTCCATGTTATCCGTGTTTCTTAAAGTGGGAGTCTGGAATTGAACACAGCATTCCGGAGGTGGTTTTATGTTGGCAGAACGGAGTAATTTCCAGTGCTTTTGTTAAAACGTCCCTCCCTACTTAAATCCAAGTTTTACTAATGGAAAACGTCAAGCACAAGGAAGTAAAGAGGACAGAACCGTGAGCCCAGAGCCCCCGAGCAGCTGTTCCCAGACTCAACGGTTAACAGCTCACGACCAACGTTTTTTGATTCACGCTGCCTCCGGCCCAACTTTGCGATTATTTTTACGTAAGTCACAGACACGTTGTTTAATCAGTAAAGATGTCAGTATACGTCTATGAAAAACAAATATTCTTAAAAAACACACATAACATAGGCACTGTTACCACATCTTAGAAAGGGAACGATTCTTTAATGCTGTCAAATATACAATTAGACTTAATTTTAAAACGTCCTTAAACACCCCCACACACAAACAACACACTCCAATCATTTCAGGCAAAAACACAGTGTCTCCGGCGAACACAACTTTTTTGAACCCCAGGCACAGCGAGGTAGTAGAGGACAAACCAGCCCAAGACACCAATAATTGGGAACACCTGCTAACAGGCAGCTACAAAAGGGTGGATTTTATGGAATGTCAGTTATAGCTCAATTATAAAACAATATATAAAAATACGGCTGCTGCTTTTCCTGAATGGGTTAAGAAGTGGCCAGGACGTTCACCACCACTTCCCAGAGGAGGACAGCGGGGGTTCCGAAGGGCGGCTCGAAGCCTGGGAGCGACGGTGGAGCACAGCCTGGCGGCCGTTCCGAGCTGCCGGAGTCCCTCTCGACCCGCTTCCCTGCGTGTGACCCTGGGCAAGTCACCTAAGTTGTCCGAACCGAGCCTCAGTTTGCTCCCCAGGCCGCCCAGGCGCTGCAGCGCGCTGAAGAGCCGGTGTCAGGAGCGAAGCCGCTAACTGAAGGAACCAGGATCCGAACCCGGGCTTCCCCGACGGCAAAGCCAGAACTGCGTTCACCGCCCCGAAAAAAGCGGTCGGCACCGAAGCCACCGAGGCAGACACGGCCCCGCGCGCCCCGCGCCCTCTTCTCACCCCGCCACCCGGGTCTCACCCGCTCCGGGCCCGGACACTCGCAGGCAGCTGCGGCCGCACGCGGACGCCAGCCCCCCGAAGGCGACCGTCACCACCCGGGCGGCCACGGGCGCCGCCATCTTCCCGCAGCTTCGGCCGGAAGCGGAAACGGCCTCGGCGCGAACCTTGTGCGTCGACGCACAGGCTCCGGCCCGGGAACTCCGCCCGTCGCGGCGGCAGGACCTCAGCGGCCCTGGGCCCGGGCCCGGCGGCGGCCATGGCCTCGGCGGCCGTGGAGAGCTTCGTGACCAAGCAGTTGGACCTGCTGGAGCTCGAGAGAGCCGCGGAGGTCGAGGAGCGCAGGTACGGCGTCGGTCGGCAGTTCCCCAGCCCTCCCGCCCCCCGAGTCCCGCCAGCGGCCCTGGGGCGCTTGCTCGGCCGCCGCTGGGGATGGGACTCTGCCGCCTCCCGGGCGGCCCGTGCCGGTGTGGGGCCCTTAAGAAGCCTTTTCTTTTCGGCCTGGAGCCCCCCACTCCCGAGCATTCAGTCCTAGGTCCTGCCTCTTCCCTCAGCGCGTCCGCAGCCCTTTCCCTTCTTCGGTGCGGGGCCGGTGGGAGGGCTCGAGGATGCGGGCGTGGGGGGGGCCTGGGCGGGGGTAGGGGTGGGGGAAGGCTTGGGCCTGAGCAGGGGACCTGGGCAGGGGGTGGGCCTGGGCAAGGGACCTGGGCAGAGGTGGGCCTGGGCAGCAGTGGACCTGGGCGGGGGCAGAGAGGTGGACGGGGAGATCAGGGCAGGGGGGTGGGCCTGGGCCTGGGCAGGGTGGGTGGGCCTGGGCAAGGGACCTGGGCAGAGGTGGGCCTGGGCAGCAGTGGACCTGGGCGGGGGCAGAGAGGTGGACGGGGAGATCAGGGCAGGGGGGTGGGCCTGGGCCTGGGCAGGGTGGGTGGGGGGGATCAGGGCAGGGGGGTGGGCCTGGGCCTGGGCAGGGTGGGTGGGCCTGGGCAAGGGACCTGGGCAGAGGTGGGCCTGGGCAGCAGTGGACCTGGGCGGGGGCAGAGAGGTGGACGGGGGGATCAGGGCAGGGGGGTGGGCCTGGGCCTGGGCAGGGTGGGTGGGCCTGGGCAAGGGACCTGGGCAGAGGTGGGCCTGGGCAGCAGTGGACCTGGGCGGGGGCAGAGAGGTGGACGGGGAGATCAGGGCAGGGGGGTGGGCCTGGGCCTGGGCAGGGTGGGTGGGCCTGGGCAAGGGACCTGGGCAGAGGTGGGCCTGGGCAGCAGTGGACCTGGGCGGGGGCAGAGAGGTGGACGGGGAGATCAGGGCAGGGGGGTGGGCCTGGGCCTGGGCAGGGTGGGTGGGGGGGATCAGGGCAGGGGGGTGGGCCTGGGCCTGGGCAGGGTGGGTGGGCCTGGGCAAGGGACCTGGGCAGAGGTGGGCCTGGGCAGCAGTGGACCTGGGCGGGGGCAGAGAGGTGGACGGGGGGATCAGGGCAGGGGGGTGGGCCTGGGCCTGGGCAGGGTGGGTGGGCCTGGGCAAGGGACCTGGGCAGAGGTGGGCCTGGGCAGCAGTGGACCTGGGCGGGGGCAGAGAGGTGGACGGGGAGATCAGGGCAGGGGGGTGGGCCTGGGCCTGGGCAGGGTGGGTGGGGGGGATCAGGGCAGGGGGGTGGGCCTGGGCCTGGGCAGGGTGGGTGGGCCTGGGCAAGGGACCTGGGCAGAGGTGGGCCTGGGCAGCAGTGGACCTGGGCGGGGGCAGAGAGGTGGACGGGGGGATCAGGGCAGGGGGGTGGGCCTGGGCCTGGGCAGGGTGGGTGGGGGGGATCAGGGCAGGGGGGTGGGCCTGGGCCTGGGCAGGGTGGGTGGGCCTGGGCAAGGGACCTGGGCAGAGGTGGGCCTGGGCAGCAGTGGACCTGGGCGGGGGCAGAGAGGTGGACGGGGGGATCAGGGCAGGGGGGTGGGCCTGGGCCTGGGCAGGGTGGGTGGGCCTGGGCAAGGGACCTGGGCAGAGGTGGGCCTGGGCAGCAGTGGACCTGGGCGGGGGCAGAGAGGTGGACGGGGGAATCAGGGCAGGGGGGTGGGCCTGGGCCTGGGCAGGGTGGGTGGGGGGGATCAGGGCAGGGGGGTGGGCCTGGGCAAGGGACCTGGGCAGAGGTGGGCCTGGGCAGCAGTGGACCTGGGCGGGGGCAGAGAGGTGGACGGGGGGATCAGGGCAGGGGGGTGGGCCTGGGCCTGGGCAGGGTGGGGGGGGGGGGATCAGGGCAGGGGGGTGGGCCTGGGCCTGGGCAGGGTGGGTGGGCCTGGGCAAGAGACCTGGGCAGAGGTGGGCCTGGGCAGCAGTGGACCTGGGCGGGGGCAGAGAGGTGGACGGGGGGATCAGGGCAGGGGGGTGGGCCTGGGCCTGGGCAGGGTGGGTGGGCCTGGGCAAGGGACCTGGGCAGAGGTGGGCCTGGGCAGCAGTGGACCTGGGCGGGGGCAGAGAGGTGGACGGGGGAATCAGGGCAGGGGGGTGGGCCTGGGCCTGGGCAGGGTGGGTGGGGGGGATCAGGGCAGGGGGGTGGGCCTGGGCAAGGGACCTGGGCAGAGGTGGGCCTGGGCAGCAGTGGACCTGGGCGGGGGCAGAGAGGTGGACGGGGGGATCAGGGCAGGGGGGTGGGCCTGGGCCTGGGCAGGGTGGGTGGGCCTGGGCAAGGGACCTGGGCAGAGGTGGGCCTGGGCAGCAGTGGACCTGGGCGGGGGCAGAGAGGTGGACGGGGGAATCAGGGCAGGGGGGTGGGCCTGGGCCTGGGCAGGGTGGGTGGGGGGGATCAGGGCAGGGGGGTGGGCCTGGGCAAGGGACCTGGGCAGAGGTGGGCCTGGGCAGCAGTGGACCTGGGCGGGGGCAGAGAGGTGGACGGGGGGATCAGGGCAGGGGGGTGGGCCTGGGCCTGGGCAGGGTGGGTGGGCCTGGGCAAGGGACCTGGGCAGAGGTGGGCCTGGGCAGCAGTGGACCTGGGCGGGGGCAGAGAGGTGGACGGGGAGATCAGGGCAGGGGGGTGGGCCTGGGCCTGGGCAGGGTGGGGGGGGGGGATCAGGGCAGGGGGGTGGGCCTGGGCCTGGGCAGGGTGGGTGGGCCTGGGCAAGGGACCTGGGCAGAGGTGGGCCTGGGCAGCAGTGGACCTGGGCGGGGGCAGAGAGGTGGACGGGGGGATCAGGGCAGGGGGGTGGGCCTGGGCAAGGGACCTGGGCAGGGCCTGGGCAGGGACCTGGGCAGGGGACCTAGGCAGGGGCCTGGGTCTGGGCAGGGGCTGGGCCTGGGTCCTTGTAAATGGTGCCATTCAGCTAGGTGCACTCACGCTTTGTGTGTCCGCGCGAGTGCGGGCTCTCAGAAAGGGCTGAGCAAGTGTGGAGGAAGACCAGCTCCCCCTGGGGAGTGCGAGGCTAAGGCTGGCTTCAGGGGCAGGTGGTGCCAAGCTCAAAAATGAGTGAGGTGGGTGGAGGAGTCATCCTGGATGAGGTGTGGGGAGATGGGCACTAGAGAGAGCCCTGCTTGTTCCCTGGACGTGAATATTCATGTAGCCGAAACAGTGACGGCGAACACTTAGAGAGTTCTGTAAATGCTCTCTCTGTATGTTCGTTTCTTTAACCCTCAGCGTTTCTCTGATTTTGTGCGTGAGAAGGCCGTGACACCGAGCAGTTCAGTAACTTGCCCAAGGTGACACAGGTGGAGTCGGGTTGGAGGCTAGGCAGTCTGATTCACTGCACTGCAAATGTGGATGGGTTTGTGTGAGAGGCTTTTGATTAGAAGATTAAGGGCTTTTGCAGTCATATCGACCTGGGTAGAACCCCAGCTCCAGGTATGGCTGTGGGACTTTGCAGGTTACATTTCTGACCTTTAGCCACCTCGCCACTTCCCACTTCACAGGTTTGGGGTGAGCACGAGATGGTCTGCTGTCAGGCGCTCAGCTCAGTACCCAGAGGAGCGTGAGCACCCACGGAGAGGCAGGCAGCGCTCAGATTGAGGAGGGCCTTGTGGGTGAGCTTGTGTTGTATTCTGTGTGCAGAGGATGGCTCTCTGAGCAGTTAAGTGCAGGGGGGTGTGGAGGTGTGGGTGTTAACCTTAAAAATAAAATGGCCAGTTATTTTACTAGCAAGATGGGTTTATTCATAATGGCAGAGATTGAAATTCCGGCCAAGAAAGCTGTGGCACAAACTCTAGGTTAGAGCAACAAATGAAGGAGAGGACCTTTATTTTACGGAGAAGGAGGGCGTGGGAGGGATTGTTTTGAATGGAAGTCCGTTACAGAAAGGCAGGAGTTCAGGATGATGACCTTTGCTCACTGGATGAGTTGGAGGGGTGGTGGATTTCTTGTAGGGTATGCGATGTGCATCTTTCCCTGTTGCTTGATTGAGGATTCTGTCCTGTCGGGGTCTGTAACTGACAGGGGATGGTGCAGCTCCCCCTTCTGGCCTCCCCACTCCACTTTAGTGAGGTTTTCCTTTATTAAGTTTCAAAGGGGAGTGGATAGGGTGGATTTCGTGGGTGCTCCCGCTTGCAGCTGGTCAGGGCAAGCCCCTGAGGTCAGGCAGTTAGGAGGCAGGAAGCTCTGTCTGGTCCAGACGATGAGGGGTGTGGCTTGAACTAGGGTTATGGTGGTGAGGATGAGAGGCAGAGTGGATTCATGCGGGTACCGATGGCGAGCGGTTGGTGGGGGCACCGATGGACTTCGTGACCCGGGAGAACCAGGGCGCAGAGTGTGAGTAGAGCTGGTAAAGAGACCAGCTCTACCTGCAGGAGGGGTGGGGGAGCAGCAGGATGCCAGGGCAGATGTGGAGCCCTTTTGGGTTTTATTTAGTGCCCGTGCACAGATCTTTGTCTGCTTTTCTCTCTCTTTTACATTCGTCTTGTATGAGTGGAAGTAAAAGCTGGTAAAGCGTAAATATTGAACACTCAGTGTTGGGTGTCTTCCAGGTCTTGGCAGGAAAACATCTCTCCGAAAGAACTGCAGAGCCGAGGCGTGTGTTTGCTGAAGCTGCAGGTGTCCAGCCAGAGGACTGGGCTGTATGGGCGGCTGCTGGTCACCTTTGAGCCCAGGAGATGTGCAGCTGCCGCGGTGCTTCCCAGCAACAGCTTTACTTCGGGTCTGTGCGTTTGCGACGTCGGCATGTGTTGCATACCGCTGGTCTCCAAACTGTGACTTTTACTCTCGTGAAGACTGGCTTGTATGTGCCTAGTTGGAGAATAAAGTGTGGCAGTGAAGAACCCTTAATTAGAAATTCACCACTTATGTGGCCTTTTGGTAGCCTAGGTCTGCGTATTCAGCATGGCAGCCACCAGCCACAGGTGGCCCCGGAGCTCTTGACCCGTGAGCAGGACGCACCAGATTCTGAAGCTCCAGTACAAAAAAATTTAGACTATCTCCAGAGTCATTTTTTTTTGAAATCTGATACATGTTGAAATAGTATCTGTCATGTATTGGGTTAAAATATGTTGTTATTAAGATCAATTTACTTGTTTGTTTCAAAAATTTTTTTTTTTTAAGATTTTATTTATTTGACAGAGAGAGAGAGACCATGAGCAGGGGGGAAGGGTAGAGGGAGAAGGAGGCTCTCCGCTGAGCAGGGAGCCCAACACAGCCCGATCCCAGAACCCTGGGATCATGATCTGAGCCGAAGGCAGATGCTTAACCGACTGAGCCACCCAGGAGCCCATTAAATTTTTTTTATCATGGCTCCTAGAAAGGGTAAAACTCATGTGACTGTCCTCGTATTTGCCTTGGACCGCCGGGGTGCGGTGTGCATGGTTCTGTCTTCCCCCAGCTTCTCGTGCCCAGCACGCTCGGGGTACACTCGTGCCAGCCCTGCTGGAGAGAAGAGGCCGCCGAGACACACACCGGGGTGTCTGGTGGAGCCCTCAGACCTGGAGACAGCAGAGTGGCTGTGCTGTACTTGCTCTAGAAAAGTTTCCGCCTTGTTTTGGTGGTGACGGGTTTTGGTTTCCTATTCTGATTTCCCAAACTCTTGCCCACAGTTGTTGGACTGGATTTGGAGACAGAGGGGATGAAGGGCTGCTGGTTGGAGTCAGGTCTCACATGTTCTTGTGGAGTGAGCTAGAGCTCATCGCTGCCGCCCTCTGTAGATGGGGGCTGGGGGCGTTAGAGTGGCCTCTTTCCACTTTGCTGTTGGGGTCGAATGTCCGTGGACATTGGTTTTGAAAACCAAAAGTAAAAACCTATTCAGTGGTATATTCAGTTAGCCAGCATCGTGGAGTGTGACCCCAGAGATTCATGAGGGGTTCATAAACAGGAAGTCAGAGGAAGCGGCATTTCTGTGGAAAATCTGATATGCTGCAACTGTTGATCAGATTGAGGTGAGCTTCTTGCTTTTTCTTCTGCAGAGCAGTTTTAAGGCTCAGCTTAGAAACGTCAGTTCTATGCAGGGCGCTGGTGGGGAGGTCCCAGTAGGCATGGAGTCCTCTGTGCTCAGCCCCACAGCAGGCCCTGCACACAGAACCGGACCCTGCCCCAGGAGCATTGTTGCCGTCTGCTGCTTGTCTCTATAAAGTTGGGGAAGGAGCTAGAGAAAAGGTTCGAGGTGTAGATGAAACTCATCGCCTGGAGGAAAACAGCCCAGGCTTTAAGAGCGTGCCTGGTGCCTGGTTGACTGTGGCATATACTTTCCAACACGGAAGAGTGGGGGTGTAAATACATGAGTAGCTCTGGCTTTATCTCAGAGTAGAGTCTGTTTTGGTCAGAACTGTCTTCTGTTCCAGATGATGAAAAGCTAAGCCAGAGGTGCCTGGGTGGCTTAGTCGATTAAGCATCTGCCTTCGGCTCAGGTCATGATCTTGGGGTCCTGGGATTGAGTCCCGGAGCAGGGAGCCCACTTCTCCCTCTGCCTGCCCCTCCCCCTGCTTGTGTGCTCTCTCTCTCTCTCTGACGAATAAACAAACAAAAATCTTAAAAAAATTTTTTTTAGCGGCACCTGGGTGGCTCAGATGGTTAAGCATCTGCCTTCGGCTGCCTGGGATCGAGTCCTGCATTGGGCTCCCTGCTCTTTGGGAGCCTGCTTCTCCCTCTGCCTCTCTTTCTCTCTCTCTCTGTCTCTCATGAATAAATAAATAAAATCTTTAAAAAAAAAAAATTTTTTTTTTAGAAAAGCCAAGCCAGATGGGCTTGGGCAAGAAGGACTACATTGATTGTGATACTAGAAGATTGGCTTCAGGGCTCATGGGAGGTTGCTTGAAGTTAACTTCTCTCCATTTCCTGGCTTTGCCATCTTCTGGGTTGGCTTCCTTCTCAGGCAACACCTGATAGCAGTTCTGGCCCTGACATGCCCTCAGGTTTCTGGTCCAGCTGGACAGACGGAGGGCCTTTTCCCAGGTGCCAAGCAAAAGTGTCACTGCATCTCAGGGGCAGATTTGGTCCCATGTTCATCCCTGAACAGTCACTGTGGCCGGGGACGTGGGACGCAGTGACTGGTTCAGGCATAGGTTGCGTGCTCCTTCCCTGGTGTCAGGGTCACCTGGTGGATGAGTGAATCACCCAACAATTACCATGGAAAGTGGGGAGATCTGTGCTGAGTGGGCAGCAAATGACCTCTCTCCCTCTTTCACTCATGTTCCCGTTCTGCCTGGAATGTTCTCTCCTAGATGTGCTTGCGGCCCCCACTTTGTTCAGGGCCCATCTTGCTTACCTGTCACCACTCAGAGGAGGCTTTGCCATACATTGTTTCTAAGATGATGCCTTTGTCCCTCTCCCATCTCCTCCTGGGCTTCGTCTTTCCCTAAAACCTTTGGTGCAGACGTCTGTGTCTTGTTTTTAATCAGACCATTGCTTAGAGCAGTGCCTGGCACAGAGCGAGTAGGTACTTTAAATGTTTTATTGACTGGCATGTTTGCCTTAAACAGTTCGTTGATCTCAAGTCAATTTTCATATTAATTTAGGTGTTCGTTAACAAACTTTTACTGCTACTGGTTTCATTCCTAAAGAGAGCAATAGAGATAGGATATTTGAGATAGCTGGAATTTATTATATAAAATACTTCACAGCTTAAGTCTGCACAGTGTTTGTGTAACTTGAATCTTTGTTTCTACAGGCGATATAGTGGGTCTGTATGACGAAGGGAGTCAGCTGGCCACGGGGATCCTGACCCGGATCACGCAGAGATTGGTCACGGTGGCCTTTGACGAGTCCCACGACTTCCAGCTGAGCTTGGACCGGGAGCAGGCCTACAGACTGTTAAAACTTGCCAATGATGTCACTTACAAGCGACTGAAAAAGTAAGGGTGTGACTGGGAATCACTTGTTCTTCTTCCTCAAGCACCACTCACTCACCCCGATCGCTTGTCCTGCTGGGCAGAAGAGAGCAGTTGCAATGAGTGTGGAGTCACTGGGGGCTGCTCATGGGAGGCGGCGGCTGCAGGTGGCCATGCTGGGCAGGGGTTTGGGCAGGGAATCAATGTCTGGTTTTCACCAAACTCCTGATTCTCGTTTTCTCCCTTGGCAGGGCTCTGATCACCCTAAAGAAGTACCATTCTGGCCCCGCATTCTCACTCATAGAGGTCCTCTTTGGTGGATCAGCCCCCAGTCCTGCAAGTGAGATACGTAAGAACCTTTGTGTTTTCTTTTCTGATTGAAGTCACTGTGGCAACACCGAGAACAGCAGGGCCTAGGGTGTTTGAGCAAGAGTTCGAGGACGTGCAGTTAGAAGGCATCTCTTTTCGTGTCTTTTATAAATTTCTTTGAGTGACTCATGTGGACTGGACTCTTGCGTACTCAGTGCAAGGAAGCAGCTCGTTCTGTTGACTTTACAACGTTTTCTCAAATGTATCTATGTTCTTTTAAGATGTAAGCATGTTCTAGCTCGGTGATCTGTGGAAATAGGATGGCTGAGCACAATATGTGCTTAATAGTGTTTTTGTGTTTGTTTGAAAAGTCCTAATTTGGGACACCTGAGTGGCTCATTCTGTTAAGTGACTGTCTTCAGCTCAGGTCATGATCCCAGGGTCCTGGGATCGAGTCCCACATGGGGGGGTCCTTGCCCACTGGGGAACCTGCTTCTCCCTCTCCTACTCCCCCTGCTTCTGTTCCCTGTCTCGCTGTGTCTCTCTTTCTCTCTCTCTGTCAAATAAATAAGTAAAATCTAAAAACCCCAAAAACAAAAAAAACCTTTCAAGTCCTAATTCTGAACATATTTGATTGTTTCTTGGCATCCTTCAAATTGAAGATTGCTTATTTCTGATGAGAAGAGTAATATAATGTGTGTTAATTGTAGAATACTTGGAAATAAAGAAGAGCGTTAGCAAGGGAAACAGAGCACTTGAGAACCTGCCATCTGGAGTTAGCCTCCCTAGTATTTGTGTGTGTTCTAGTCTTTTCCGTGTAGAACACCGTGTCTTTCACATGCAGGCATTACGTGTGCACACGTGCACCCCGTCCTTGTCTTTGCGCTGTCTCCTATCCCTCTGTGGTCTTGAAGAACCCATTTGGAGGGGAGCATGTTGTCTCCGCAAGCAGCTGCCGTGATTTGCCAATCCTCCACAGTCTGACTCTGCCACTTTCCCAGCACGGCCTCAGTGAACCTTCAGTCTCTCCTGCTGCCTGTGCCCACGTGATGTCGGGCCTGTGCCAGCCACCCAGAGTTGTGTTGGCTTTAAACACAGGGCTGCTGGGTGGTACCTCCAGGTTCTGCACGCACTCACATTTCAGTGTTTTATTCTGCCAAATATTTATCGAGAGCCTACTATGCGGACACTGAATTAGAAATTTATTTACTGTGTTTTAGGGAGCTCGGTAAATTGTGGTTAGGTGGGTAGCTAAGGAAAAGGGATGCGGTGCGGAGAGCGGGGTGCGCTGGGGCTTTGGGTCAGGCGGTCTACTGCTGCTTTTCAGCTTTGTGTCAGTGGCCAGGCCAGCTCAGGGCGCTGTGCCCGGGCGTTCTGCTCACTCACGGGTCGGGCGTCTCCTCACACAGGCGCCCTGCAGAGCTGGACACGGAGCGCAGAGCATAGGAGGCGGATAACTGGTCTTCATCATGGAAGATTCCGTGTTCACAAACAGGATTCCCAAATTTGCTCCTAATTCCTTTTTGTCGTTTGTTTTTGTCATTTCATGGCGCTTATAAAGGGGCAACATGGTAGAAATAAATAATTTTTATTTTTTATTTTTTGAGAGAGTGAAAGAATGAGTGCACGTGGAGGGGAGGGGCGGCGGGGGAGCAAGAACCCTAAGCAGACTCCCCGCTGAGTGTGGAGCCCGACAGTGGGCTCGTCGATCTCACGACCCTGAGATCATGACCTGAGCCGAAATCAAGAGTCGGACGCTTAACCGACTGAGCCACCCAGGCGCCCCTAGTAGAAATAAATAGATTCCGAGAAACATTTACTTGAGAGAGGTCTGTTGTCGTGGAGCATGAGTTGGCAAACTTCTTAAATAAGGAGATGGATCGTGAATATTTTGGGCTTCGTGGGCTGCTGTAGCTGCCAGAGCGCGTCCGTGAGTGGGCGTGGCTGGGTCCCGGGGAGACCGGGCTCACGGAACAGGCAGCCAGCTGCACTGGGCCTGTGGCCCATACTCTGCCACTTCCTGTCCCGGGAGGAACCGCTGGAAGCCCAGGCAGGTTGATTCTGTGTCAGCTGGCTGGCTCCCAGGGAGGTCCCAGAGCCCCGTGGGCGGCACGTCCCTCGGTCAGTGCCCCCTGCTGGGAGGAAGCACTGGGGGCACCGAGCAGGAGCCTGACCCTGTCGCCTCTCCCACAGAGCCGCCGCCGTTCTGTAACACTTCCCTGGATGCCTCCCAGAAGGAAGCGGTCTCCTTCGCGCTGTCGCAGAAAGAGCTTGCCATCATCCATGGGCCTCCTGGCACTGGGAAGACCACCACCGTGGTCGAGATCGTTCTGCAGGCTGTGAGGCAGGGGTTAAAGGTGGGCCCCGTCACCACGCATGAGCTCCCCGTGCTGGGCTCGCAGGCGCTCGGCTGGGTCTCAGCCTGGTCAGGAACACTCCTGCCCGTGTGCTGTCCACAGGTGACCGATCTTCTGAGACGCGGAGTGTTGTATGTTACTGTTCACTTACATTTTTAATGGCTGAGAAAGGGTCTTTTATTCCCATCTGTGTCAACATGAGTCACCATGGATTCTGAGCATGTGGAAAAATTTCAGAAAATCTTTGTTTCTGAATGTCAGATCACAGTAAGAATTAGAATAATAATGGTCAGCATTTTACTGGGTGCTTTTTATGAAACCGTTATCCTTCCGAGTGCTCTCCATGCATCACTCAGGTAATCCTCACAGAAACCCTGGGTGCTGGGGGCTGCCAGTGCCCCCCGTTTCCAGAGGACACGGAGCTGAGGGCACAGCCCCAGTCAGGAGCAGTGGGTGGCAGGGCCAGGGTTTGAACTCAGGCAGACTCGCTCTCCAGGGCTCTTGCTCCGAGCCTCCCACTCCTCTGCGGGCAGAACCGCTGCTTCGAGCTGAAGGGAGATCTGTCGCTTGGCCACGAAACTGTCCAGTAGTTTCCTGCAAACGAGTGACTTGGTGTAGGCATTTGAAAACTTGATTAAGTGATGACTCACTGGCGGGAAGCAGGTCTGGGGGTTTGCTTGGATGCCTTCTCTTTGCATAAACGGCGAGAAAGAACACAGCCCTGTTCCCGCTCAGGCCCTCAGGATGTGGGGAGGGACGGCCGTGGAGCCTGCTTCTGAGGCTCGTGTCGGGGGGCTCTCCGCCCCACTGCCCCTGCAGCTGTCACCTGCTTCTGATGGTGGGGCTTTGGGTTTTTCTCTCCTGATTGAAATCACTACAGAAAATAGTTTTAGGAGCAAGATTGAGCCCATCAGAAAGATTTTCCCTTGTTCCACTTTGTCAGGTGATAAAGTGATTTCACTGGTGATGAGCTGGATGCTCCAGTCCTGATAATTTCAGGGCACGCTTTAATCTTTGGGTCCTTTTTTTCCCCAGTTGCAAGTTATTTAACACTTTTGGTGCTTTGGTGACTAGGAGTTCTTAAGACCCAAGCTCCTGTAGAGTCTGCGGTAATGTGCGTCCTCTAGGCTGCGCGCAGCCTTCCTCCAGCTGTAGGTTTGCGCTCGGACATGACCACTTGTGCATACTCTGTCCTCTTTTCTTTATCCTCAAGGTTTTCCCTTTGTTTTAGTGTGAACTGAAGTGGTTAACTAAAGAAGTCGCCGAATGTGAGCTTTGCTTCCGCAGGTTCTGTGCTGTGCTCCCTCTAACGTGGCCGTGGACAATCTGGTAGAGCGTCTGGCTCGGTGTAAGCAGAGAGTCCTGCGCCTCGGGCACCCTGCCCGCCTGCTGGAGTCCATTCAGCAGCATTCCCTCGACGCGGTGTTAGCACGGAGTGACAGCGCCCAGATTGTCGCGGACATCAGGAAGGACATCGATCAGGCCTTTGTACGTAGCTCCTACCAGCGACCACTCTGCGTGGTTTCTGATCCGCAGTCTTTCCTTGGAGTCACTTCTGTCTGTGTTCCTCTCGGTTTTCTTTCATCTCTGCCAGTTCTTTTTAAGAATTTCAAGCATCGGGGAGGCTTAGTCTGTTAAGCATCTGACTCTTGATCAGCTCAGGTTTTGATCTCAGGGTTGTGGGTTTAAGCCCCACGTTGGGCTCCACACTGGGCATGGAGCCTACTTAAAAAAAATAAAGAATTTCAGATATCAGGACTGCCCATTAAAAAAAGGTCTCTCCCGGTTTTATTAAGAAAAAAAAGACTGTCTACTTTTGATAGGAACTTGTACTCAGCATGTAATAGGGACTCGACTGTTTTCAAAGTAGTTTCGTGAGTAGGTGAGGGATCATCTTAAAGAAGACATCTCTCTAAGCGTCCCCTAGATCTGGTCATGTTGGCTAGGTAATGTTGGCAAGAAAATAAAAATTCAAAAACTCGTCCCAATTTTTGGTCCATTTTACACCCCCCTGTGGGAGAGAGGCAGCGGTGATGGGTTACTTGGAGATTGGAGAGGTATTTTATCTTGCAGTTTGGTACTTTGGAGCTCGGTGGTTCTCTGATTGACACTCCCCGTTTGCTCACTGTCAGCTGGCCTCACGGCCTCACGGTGGTGCCCCTCGGTGTCCTGGCCCCACAGGGCGGGGGCCGCGAGTCAGCCTTCCTATGGGCGTGGAGTAGTGGGGTGGCACTCCAGATGCCAGTGTGGGCCCAGCAGAGGTGGGGACAGGATGAGGCATGTCATTCGAGGGTAGAGGGGGTGTAGAAGTGCGCACGGATAGTGTTCCCTCCACCGCAAGTGTAGATGACTCCACTTCTTGTTCCCGTTGACTCAGTGCTTTTCAGGGTCTTCTTCTCCATAAGGGAGGCGCAGGAAGACCCTTCCGGTCAACCCTGCCACACTCCATCCTCCAAAGGAGAAATCACAGGAAGGGTGTCTTTTTTTTTTTTTTTTTTAATTTTATTTATTTATTTGACAGAGAGACACAGCGAGAGAGGGAATACAAGCAGGGGGAGTGGGAGAGGGAGAAGCAGGCTTCCCACCGAGCAGGGAGCCCGATGCGGGGCTCGATCCCAGGACCCTGGGATCATGACCTGAGCCGAAGGCAGACGCTTGACTGAGCCACCCAGGCACCCCAGGAAGGGTGTCTTTTTTAGTATTACAGAAAGGCCTTAGGTAAGCATTTTATAGGTTGAAGAAAATTTGTTATTCTCTTGTCAAGTGTGGACTAACAGCTGAAGTGTAGCCTCTCACCTGGAAGCAGCTAGAACCCAAATCCTGGGATGGCAGGTGTTCCTTCTTGCCCAGAGCACGTGCGGTGACTGTGCAGGATAGGGTGGGGTCCAATTTCTGGTTTCGTCTGAGTTACAGTTCAATCCGCCGCGCGTGTCGAGGGCCTGACTCTGCCCCCCTGCCTCTCCCTGCGCGGGTGATGCTCGCTGGAAGGCCGCAGGGGGTGCCAGGAGCTTGCTTACCTGTGTGGATCTGTTGCTCCTTCGAGACAGGTTTTGGACACATTAGTGCCTCTCGAGAGACTTCGTGAAGTGGACCAGCTGGTTATAAACAGAAGCACTGCAAGAGCACGAAAGAGCTAAGTTCTTGCAGAGTTGTGTGCACGTATTTATGTGTTCTTGGCTTTTCTTCACAGGCGAAGAACAGGCAGACCCAGGATAAGAGAGAGAAGAGTAGTGTTTGGAGTGAAATCAAGCTGTTGAGGAAGGAGCTGAAGGAGAGGGAAGAGGCTGCGATGCTGGAGAGCCTCCTGTCAGCAGCCGTGGTGCTGGCGACAAACACAGGTGAGGGGAGCGGGTCTGTGCCCGCTGTGGTCCCCAGGGGGGCCGGGAGGTGCTCTCCCTTCCGCAGTTTGCTGGGGGCGGGGGGCGGGGGGGTTGTGTAGAGTTGTCCGGCAACAGTGGGTAGGATCCACCAGGGAGTTTTCCTTGTGAGGAGGTTTTCAACAACAAACTCCGTTTGTTTCACTGACACCTAATACAGGGATATCCAGGTTTCCTCTTCTTTTTTTTAGTATATGTGCTGCCGAAGCGAGCACCCAGGTTTCCTCTTCTTGAGCAAGCTGCTGTCTTCAAGGAATTTGTTCATTTAATCTAACTGATTGCACGCACAGGTCTAAAGTTGTGCATATCCTCCCCTGACTGTAAAAACTATCTGTGGCATGTGTAACAACATCACTGGTTTCATTCCTGGATCAGGGATTTGGAAACTGGGTTCTCCTCCCTCCCCGGAGCTTGCTGTTACTGTTCTGTTGTTCAGTGACTTTGCTGAGCTGATTCCGAAAGGCCTGTATCGTCGCCCCGGGCGGCCTCTGAAGCCTGCCAGCTTAGGGGGCAGGAAGGATCCCACAGAGTGCCTCCTGCTCCGGAAGCAGCGCATCTGCCGGGCTTGGCCGAGGGGGCTCTGCGTGTGTGTTGGGGCACACTTTTTACAACTCCCAGGCCTCACTTCCTGTTGTTGCGGAGCCGGGGTGAGCCGTCCGTGAGCGCTTGCGGCCTCCTCGAGTCTTGCACGTGCATGCACACAGCCTGACAAGTGTGTGTGGCCCACTGGGTCCCCGGGGACAGGCTGGAGCTCTCCCAAGCCCCCATGGACATCTCGCTCCCTGACTCTTCCTTGGAGGCTTGCAGGTTACCTCCTGCTCGCGCCAGCTGTCAACGAGTTGCTTCAGAGACCCTGACGGTTTGGGCAAGCGCCTGAGGGCAGGGCTGGCTGCGTCAGGTGAGCTCCAAGTCAGGAGAGTACAGTCCTGAGAGTGGATCTTCCGGGGAGCTGGCAGACAGCCGCAGTCATGGCATTTCTCTGGGAGCGGGGCCTCAAGGGAGTTCTGCCTCCTCGCTGCGGGTTTTTCCCACGATTGCCGGCCGTTGGGTCCAAGGCTCCCACGGAACCGGGGCCGCAGGCAGGGCCTTTCCTGTAGGAACACCACAGAGCTCTGTGTTCTGGCCCAGATTGAGCCCCCTTTTTTGTGTTGTTGGTGTTTTAAAATTATCATAAGGTTTTATTTATTTGAGAGCGAGAGAGCGCAGAAGGAGAGGGAGAAGCAGACTCCCTTGCTGAGTGGAGAGGCTGATGTGGGACTTGATCCCAGGACTCTGAGATCATGACCGGAGCTGAACCGCGCCGACGCTTAACCGACTCAGCCACCCAGGCGCCCCAGGAGCCACATCTTTTAAAACAAACACTCCCTGGGTTGCTACAAGCCTTTAGCTAGTTACTAGAGTTCTGAGAAAGTTTATTCTGACAGTGCTGCCGGTGTTCTTGTTGCTCTCGTGGAGGGAGAGGGTTTCCAGAGGTCCTTCTCCACCTGATCAAATCTTTAAATGTGGTGCTTGCTGGAAATCACAATGCAGCCTCCCCCGCAACTCGGCAAGGTCAGCTTGTGGCCTCTTGAGTCCTCCTGTCCTGTTGGATGGGGAGCTAGAATGGGTCTCCTGGACGTGCCTCTCTTTATACCGTGAGGTTGCATCCATACTCTGAACCCACCAAGTTCTGCCTCCTCCAGCAGCTTCTCCAGCCATCCTTGCAAACCCCATCCCTCAGGGGGTTCATCAAGACACAGGTCTGAGTCTTGATGTTAAAACCTCCCTTCCTGTGGCAGGCACCTTCGTACTTTGTCTGTGTTGGTACGTACGTACCGTATTAGGATTTGGTCATCGTAATGGCCCTGTGAGGTTCAGGTGGTGCCCACGTTTGTAGATGAGGAACAGGCTCAGGGTGGGTGGCCTGCCCGGGCCCACTGCTGGTTATGAGGGTTGGCGTGGGGCCCGGGTCTTGCTCACACGTGAGCTTTTGCCATGGCACGGCTGTCCCAAGAAGGAGCTGGGGCCATGGTTTTGTGTTGTCAAGTACACGGGGGCTCTTCCCCTCCTCCCCAGATGGGTGCTCGGTTAATTATTGTGCGTGTCCAAGAGAACATCTTACGGGGTAATTAATTAAGCTCTAGATTCAGAAGGTGGTACGGAAATAATACTTAGAAATCAGATACCCTTCCAAGGCCTTGGTCCCAGCCCCAAGGGGTGATTGATTCTGGTGATCGGGATGTTGGGGTGGCACTTGCCTAGGAGCATACTGCCCTACCCTGAAACACAGGTGGGCTGGAACAAGAGGTTTTTAACGTTCTTCCTGAGTGTTTATTCCAAGATGCATACTTCTTACACAGTCTTCATGCCAGACTGGATTCTGAACCGACGGGCCTGTTGGTGTCTCTTTCAGTGTGGTCGCAGCCTCTAGGATGCGGCTAGCACCTTCCGTGAAGGCTTACGGTTCCGATTTCACCAGGTGCTTCTTCCGACGGCCCTCTGAAGCTGCTGCCCGACGGCCACTTCGACGTGGTGGTCATCGACGAGTGCGCCCAGGCCCTGGAAGCCAGCTGCTGGATCCCCCTGCTGAAGGCCAGGAAGTGCATCCTGGCTGGCGATCACAAGCAGCTGCCCCCCACCACGGTCTCCCACAAGTAAGAGCCCTGCCCGCGGTGCCCTTCTCCGCCCTCTCCCGCCACCCCTTCAGTCCGACCTGGGGCGTGGCAGCCCAGAAGCCCTGACGTGCCCTCCTCTGCGCGTTTCCTGCCTGTTTTATTGCACGCGCTGGTTTAGGTGTCAGGCGGGTCAGGCCGCGTGTGCCCGAGCTCGGGGGTTGTAGCCGCCACGCACATCTCTGTAGTCTCAGCACCTGGCACCGTGCCCAGTCTGGGCCAGTTGAATGGAGTTTCCCTGGCGAGGCCAGCAGGTCGATGTGCCCATTCCCGCCGGGTGGGGTCCGAGAGACAGTTGCTTCTGCGGGCGGGCCGACTGGCCTCTGGGTCGATCAGCTTCCGGCCTGGCGTGGAGAGTTTAGAGTCCTGACCTCTAGGCACATCCTGCCACCTAGGCCACAAGGAGCGACCCTGTAGGCTCCGATCCTACGTGCTGTAGATGGAGCGGCGGTCCCTAGTGTTGTGAGTGAGCGCGGCCGCCCCCAGCCCCCTCCTCACCTCATTCCTGCTGCTCCCCTCATCCACTGCTCCGGCCACACGGGCCTCCTCTGCCCTTGCTGTCCCTGTCCGGACAGCTCCTTCCCGGACACAGGGTGGCCTTGCCGTCCTCCATTCGGTACTCTCTCAGGTGAGCCCCCTTCGTGGCCCCCCGTGACCACCCTGTCTCAGCGCTTCTCAGTATTTCTGAGCACGCATCCCTCCCCCTCCCGCGCAGTGGTGCGTGTCAGGTGTCAGTCTGTCTGTTCCCTGGCCGTCTCAACTAGGATGTGAGTCACATGCAGCAGGGGCCAGGGCTGGCCTTGTGTCCGTTCGCCTGGGGCCGCCCACCATCCCTGAGGCAGGGCAGGCCTTCCCGCGCAGGTGGCTGTCTTCTCATTCCGCTGCCGCCTGAGACGGTCCTCTCCTTGGCTGTGAGTGTGGACAGGTCCCGGTGGACCTCGGAACGCTCCCTTGGTGTTCTCTAACGGCCGGAAGTGGAGACACGCCAGCGCTTGTCGGGTGGAACCCCGCCAGAGTGGAGTGGGGCCCCCAGGCGGAGGGGCATTAGGTCAGGATCTCTCAGAGAATCTGGTTCCTCAGAGCGGGTGCAGTCCAGGTGGAAATGGGGGGCTACGTTTGGGAAGTTTGTCCTGGTGGGAGAACTGCTCCCCAGGGTGGGAGTTGGCGTGCATGCACGCCTCCGGACCGGAGCTCTGTGGGTGCTATTCAGCGACTTGTTCCGGGGTGCCAGGGGCCCTTGAAAGAGAGCTTTGTCCTCCACAGACCTTTGTGTGGAGAGCGTTTGGATCTGTGCCCTTGGGGCAGGGACGCCCCCTCCCCTGCTGGGGGACGCGTGCTGGCTAGGAGGGCTAGCTCTCCGCGCTCAGTTGGGACTGGGGCCGGCAGCTGCTTCGCTCGTGTCTTTGGTGTGAGTTGTTTTCGGTAGGTGTCCGTATGGGAAGAGGTTGACCATGATGTCTTACGAGCTCACAGAGCGAGGGCCCCTGAAGTACGATTAGGAACTTTCCCTCGGTTTTAGTGTCACCGACTCGGCAGGAGGTGGTGTGCCTTCCTGGGGAAGAGGAGCTCCAGGCTCCGCAGCTCACTGGCTGGGTGGCTTGGGGCTGGTCACGCCCCCCTCTGTGTCTGACTTTCCCCCTGGGGAAGTGGGAAGCACAACACGACCTCCTAAGGCTCTGTGAAGATCCAGCGAGTCAGTAGGGGTAAGGTGTGAAGACTGAGCGAACGTTAGCTGCAGTTACGATTAGCAGTGGGTTACTTGCGGCTGAAGTATGTTGGAGTTTAAGTAATTTGTCTGTGATGGTTTGCTGTTGCTACTGGAACAAACTTAAACAGCATAGATTAATTGTCTGCGGTTTTGGAAGTCGGAAGTCCAAACTCTGTCTCCGTGGGTTAAAGTCAGGGTGTTGGCAGGGAGGCTCCGGGGGAGGGTTCATTTCTTAGCCTTTTCCAGCTTCTGGAGGCGCCTCACTCCTTCACCTGGGCCCCACCTCCTTCTGTAAGCCAGCAGGCAGCGTCTTCAACCCTCCGTCTGGTCATGTCTTCTCCCCCGACCCTGACCCTCCTGCCTCCCTCTTAGAAGGACCCCTGTGATCGCATCGTCCCAGCTTAACTTCACACACACAGGTCAGGTCGCATGTTCGCAGGTTCCAGGATGAGGACACGGGCTTCTCTGGGGTGACCACACCCTTAATTTTAGGTCAGAGCTTGGTGGGGGGTTGGGTTCTGAGGCTTGAGCACTGCTTTCCTGGCCCCTGGTTTCAGGCTGGACTCGGGGGCTCAGGCTCCGCTTTCTGGTTGCTGTCTTGGTGCAGGGCTGCCCTGGCGGGGCTGTCGCTGAGCCTGCTGGAGCGCCTGGTGCAGGAACGTGGCACGTGTGTGGTGCGGATGCTGAGGGTGCAGTACCGCATGCACGAGGCCATCATGCGCTGGGCCTCGGACACCCTGTACCACGGGCAGCTCACGGCCCACCCTTCCGTGGCTGGGCACCTCCTACGGTGAGTGACTCGGTTCTGCCCTGCCTGGCCTGCCCTGGGTCCCTCGGGTCACCCGAACCATGTTCAGGAGACATTTAGAGTCCAAGTCACCTCTGAGGCTGGTTTCAGGAGGGGAGAGGGGCCTTGCTCTTGCACTTGGGGTGCCCAGTGTCTGATGTTCTCCACGCCCCTTGTATTCCCAGTGGAGCAGCCCCGTTCTCCCCTGGGAAGAGCCCGTGCCCAAGGGGGTGACGGGAGACGTGAGTTCTGTGGTTAGGACCTTAGCTCCGCTTTATTGCCCTGGCCTCACGAGTTCAGGCTTCCTCTGTGTGCAGGGATCTCCCAGGAGTGGCTGCCACGGAGGAGACCAGCATCCCCCTGCTGCTTGTGGACACGGCCGGCTGCGGGCTGTTTGAACTGGAAGAGGAGGATGACCAGTCTAAGGGGAACCCTGGTGAGCTTGCTTGGACGGGGCCAGCTTCCTGGCTTACACAGACCCTGAGCTCCTCTTTGTAGAAACCAGAGTGTGTGCAGTTGCCCACCTTGGAGGAGCTGAGTGAGGGGGGAGAAGAGGGGAGGTGGGAGCCCGTCCCCGATGAGCTGGGGGGTTCGAGCCAGACGGGAGCACTCGCAGCGCCCTTCTCAGCGGGCAGCCCTGGTTCGGGGGGAGGAGGTGGCCCAGCTCTGCCTGCTCAGCCTTCGGTGAGATCCTTGCTCACCCATGGTACCAGCCTGCTGGGTCGCACACTCAGCACTGCAGAGGTAAACTGAGGCTCAGCTGCGTGGCCTGCGTCTTCATTGTCTAGATCTGCAACCCTGTGGCTCAGGGCATTACCCCAGGCGCAGTGTAAGATGTGTTTGTTGAATTGGGCGGAGGGCTGAAGGAGCTAGCATGAATGACGGGGATCAGTGCGGGGTGACCTGGACTCACAGCCTGCTTGCTGCCCTCCAGGTGAAGTGCGCCTCGTCAGTCTGCACATCCAGGCCCTGGTGGACGCTGGTGTCCAAGCGAGTGACATCGCCATCATTACGCCATACAACCTCCAGGTGCGAGGGGCCACTTTGTGTGTCGGGGCGCAGTCACCCACAAGTGCCTGAATGATGGGGGTCACTTAGTGTCTCTGTGACTGTAAACTCCGGGTGGAATCGACCACCTCACGACTGGATCCGGGGCTCACATGACATCAGCAAGTGTCTGCGTCCGTCCATCCCTTGTACTTGCCGTGCCACACCCCTGCCCCATCCTGATGTCAGCTGGCTTCCCCGGTTGGCCTCGTTTTCTGGACAGCTGCCGAGTGGCCCTGGCTGTTTTGGGCTGGCGCCATCCTTACAGGGCTGCCCCAGGGACCGCTGGCCCCTTCACGGCATCTCCCACAGGGTCTCAGCTTTGGTCTTACGAGTCTGGCTCAAGTCCCCATCTCTGAGCTGGTTGCTGTGGCCAGAGGAGGGTCCCTGCCCATCTCTGGGCAGGAGGGCCGGCTCTGCTTCCTGGGCTGAGCGTGGGATGGGCAGTTTCTTGAAGGAAGATCGGGGTGCTGCCTGTTACCTGGAGGAGGGGTGGAGGCTGGGCCAGCGGGAGCAACCATCACCTGCTCCTTTCTTTTCGGGGTTTCTCGCATTTTCTCTCTCGGTGCCCACGTGCTTATCGGTAAAGCCTGTCTTTCTTGGTGGGAAAACGCAGTTGCAGCAAAGTATCATGAGGTCTGTGGATCGGCTGCCACCCCTTCCTGGTTCACAGCCATCACCCAAAGGGGCGTCCGAGGCAGGTGGCTGGTCACGAGCCAGAAGAAACGACATGATGTCAGTGCTGGGCTGTGGGGCCACGTCTGACCTGCTGAGGTGCTGCTTTGTGTGTTCACTGAGCTGTCAGGCGGTGGTCGTGGCTGTTCTGCGGTGTGAGGCCCTCTGCTGAGTCCCAAGGGCAGAGTGTCGAGGCTGCCCTGGCCTGAGCTGAGCTGAGGACCGGCCTTACTTGGTGTTCCAGGTGGACCTGCTCAGGCGGAGCCTTGCCCACAGGCACCCCGAGCTTGAAATTAAGTCCGTCGATGGCTTCCAAGGCCGAGAGAAGGAGGCTGTGGTCCTGTCCTTCGTCAGATCCAATAGGAAAGGTACGTGGGGCTCAGCAGAGTCCTCTGGGCGGCACAGAGGGCAGACTGCGGTTCTGCTAGGGGCTGTGCCGGGTGGTGCGAGTGCGGCCTCTGAGCTCGCCGTCGGGCTGGAGGCAGGCGAGAGAGCGGGCAGGGAGTAGGGGGCAGTGGGGCCCTGACGGAGCCCGCTCGGGGCCAGTGCCGCAGGGGGCAGGGGTGGTCCCTGGGCTGCTGCAGGGTGGGGCCCGGTGCTCCCGGCGGAGGGGACAGAGCGAGAGGCTGACAGCACGGGGGTGCGGGCGCGCCCTTGGGGGCCGCCTGGACGCCCTGCGCAGGCCGGGGAGGCCCCTGAAGCACAGAGCTTGGCTTTGGGCCTCAAGGTGCAGTTAGCCTCAGGGCCTGGCTTTTGTACTGCTGCGGTGTGTGGCCGTTCCTTTGGGGGCTGTACCCAGAAGCAGCTTGTCTGGGCTTCGTAAGGCGCCTTCAGTGGGGGCTGAGGACGGATGAGAGCGTGGGGGGGGCAGGGAGCTGAGGTGCTGCAGCGTCCCTCACGCTTTCCCCGCTGCCGGCTGCGGTCACTCTCTGGGCTGGGCTGAGGGAGGAGGTCGTACTTGGAGAGGAGCGGCGCTTTGGTACCTGCCACCTGCAGGCCACGTGTGGTGGAGGCGGGTGGGGAGGCCCCGGGCGGGCTGTAGGACGCCTGCGGGGCGGCGGTGTGGGGGCGGCTGGTGGCGGGTGGGAGGGCTGTTGGGTGATCCCCTTGGTGATCCTCACTGCTCGGGTGCAAGAGTCCGTCTTCCGTTCCCCCGTCTTGGGCCCGCTCTGCCACTCACCCTGGCTCGTTCCTAGGCGAAGTGGGCTTCCTTGCCGAGGACCGGCGGATCAACGTTGCCGTCACCCGCGCGCGGCGCCACGTGGCGGTCGTGTGTGATTCTCACACCGTTAGCAAGCACACCTTCTTGAAGACCCTGGTGGATCACTTCGCGGAGCACGGGGCAGTGCGCACGGCCTTCGAGTATCTTGACGACATCGTCCCTGAAAACTACTCCCACAAGAGTTCCCAGGGCCACGGCCGAGCTGGCGCGAAGCCCCACGGCTCTGCGGCGTTGGCCAGGAAGCCTCCTGGGGGCCAGCCGCGGGAGGGGGCCCAGGAGGCCAGAGCAGCTGAGGGGCTGGAGCGGAGGAGGCCGGGTGGGCAGCCCTCGGGCCCTGAGGTCCCTTCTCAGCCCAGGCTCAACGGAGGCAGCCCAGAGGGAGCGGGGAGCGGAGACCGTGCAGAACACTTCAGGGCCAAGATCGCCGAGTTTGTGGCGAGTGAGAAAACCCAGTTGGAGTTTCCTGCTTCCCTGAACTCCCACGACAGGATGTGGATCCACCAGATAGCCGAAGAGCATGGGCTGAGGCATGACAGCACTGGGGAAGGGAAGAAGAGGTTCATCACCGTAAGCAAGAGAGCCCCGCCCGCCCCGCCAGCCCTACAGCGTCCAGCAGGGACCGGAAGCCAAGCCCCTGCCGGGCCCACGGCCCCCAGCCCCAGCCCCACACAGAGCAAGCCCCCTCTTGGGGAGCAGAGCAGTCAGGACCCCCTGAATCTGAAGGCCCTGCACCTGGAAAGGCTGCAGAGGGAGAAGAGCAGGCGGGAGCGGCCGGCCAAGGAGGGGCAGCAGGCCTCGTGCTCCGGGCCGCGCACGTTAGCAGAGAAGAAGAAGAAGAAAGAAGCAAAAGGTAAGTGGGTTCATCTAATGGGAATGCGGGCCTGGTGTCCCCTGAACTGGGGTGTTTGCCCCACTTGAAGCCTGCTTGTCACCCTCGAAAAGGTTCAGGACTTCGTGCCACTGCCCTGATTCTGCATCTTGCGCCTTGGTTGGGTGTGAGCTCCTTGAGGGCAGTGATTGGTCACGGTGACCTTGGCGTCCCCAGGTCCTCAGGCAGGGCCTGGCAGGTAGAAGGCCCTTGGGGTGCACCTACTGCAGGGGAAGAGCCTGGAAGCGGAGACGGGGACAGTGGACAGGAGCCCGCGGGCAATCGCAGACCTCCGTGCTGGGCTTCATCCGTGTTCCGCTGGGACCCGAGTGGGCTCGCAGGTCGGCTGGCCCGCGTCCCGGCTCCCATCCTCCGCGGTGGCGGCGGCTGCGCGCTTGTGTGCTCCGTGGGGCTCTCTGCTCTGCCCCCCGTCCTGCACTGTGATTGAGCATCCACGGGCACTGAGCCTGAAGACCTGGGTTTTCTGGAGGCCTCTGGGTAGCCTCTTACTCCAGCTGTCGTTGCTCTCCGAGGAGGACCGCACAGCCAGGCGCGTCCTCTTTCTCTCGTTGAGTTCCTGTGACCAAGCTGCGCGGGCATGACTCTTGGTCCTAGAAAGCAGCTTCAGGGCCCTGAGGCTGTAGCTGATTCATTGTGTGGGGTTTAGTGAGTAGCTCCCACGTGCCCAGCTTTGTGCTGGGGAGTAAGATCACCCCTGCTCTCCAGGGCGGCTGTAGAGGCAGAGGGAAGAAATGTCACGTGCCTTTCTAAACCACACCGAGAGGAGGTTAGTACTGTGAAGGGCAGGTGCTGGGACACTGACGGGAGGACCTGGCCTGCCTTCTGGGGTGTGTGGTGTGTTCACTTGAGGACAGAGGGTCCTGGGGAGACTTCGCCCTGTTTAGGCCATGGTAGCACTGCTCAGTTTTGAAGTGTTTATTCAAGCAGCCACCTTCAGAATTCATCTTGCCCCTCAGGCTCCGAATGTGACCTGTCCAGCTGGTCCCCAGACTCTGCCGAGGTCCCCGCACCTGAGAAGCAGAGCCAGTCTGAGCAGGCCCCGGGGCCATGGCTGGAGGCCCCTCAGGGAAGGGTGCCACTGGACGCATCAAGGGCTGCCTGCCACTCGGGAGGGTTGGGGAGCGACAGGTGCTGTGGGATGAGTGCTCAGGACTCTGTGAGATCTCGTTTCTGGGTTGGGGCCTGAACGCTGCGTGCCTGGTCCCTGCGTCCTGTTTCCTGAAGACGCCAGCGAGCAGCGAGCACCTTGGCAAGCCTTGTCCGAGCCTCCTGGTACCGCTCCTGGGCCTCAGCACGTCCGTCCTCCCCTGCCTCGGGGCCCATGTGAATGCAGCAGAGCCTAGCAGCTCTGCAGCCCGTCGGGGGGGGCGGGCTAGGGGCACCTCCCCATTTGCAGGGGACCGTGGCAGAGTCGCACCCGCATGGAGGGACCGGCGTGGCTGTGGCCGACTGAGGCGCCTGCAGGCCAGTGGGGCTGAGCTCACGGTTGCCCCTGGGTCCCCGCCACAGCCGACAGTCCTGGCCCGGGTGCCTGGCACTGCAGCATGCCGAGTACGAAGAATTAACTCAGGGAAAACGCACGCCGGCATGTCTCATCTGTGTCCGTGCCCCAGGTCATTGGCGACAGCTGCCTGGCGGATGCCTTCCCGGTGTTCCCCGCACGTCCACGCACAGGTGTTTGGGGTACACGTGTGTGTTTCACAGAACTGCACTTACACGTGATCTCGTGTTTTTCTTCCGCTTGTGAGCATTTTCTGATAACTTCAAAAGATTTCTACGTACCTGGTCAGGAGCGCTGAGGTCCCCTAACATTGTGATCTGCGAATACGCTGTGGTTCATCCAAATACGCTGTCGTTTCCCCGGTACGGTTAACGTCGTAAGGAACATCGTCGTGTTTAGATGTTCTGTTGATGAAAGAGGATGGGCTCTTCAGGGGCACTTTCCGTGCACCGCCAGCCCCTTCTAGGAGGTCCGCATGCGGCCCACACCGCCCGGCAGGGACCGGTTATTAGCTCGCTGAAGGAGGGCCGCTGTAGGCTGGACAGACACGGAGCATGACCGAGGGTCATCTGCCTGTTGACTGTGAACTGAAATCGGGAAGCTGGGCGCGGCAGCTCGGTGGGGCAGCCGTGAGTCCGGCGTCTGTGTTCTTCCCTGTTTGAGTGGCCCTTTTCTTCCGCTAGGACACGCGGCTGTAGATTTGCCCGGTGAGGAGGACTTCGAGGCCCTGGTCGCGGCCGCCATCAAGGCTGATAACATGTGCAGCCTCGCTAAGTGCACGGCCAGCGTCGTGACTGTGGGCCAGCTCTGTCTGCACTGCGGCCGCCGTTTCTGCCTCAGCCACCACCTGCCCGAGGTACGGCGGCCCCTCCCGGGGTTCAGACGGCGGTGGGGGGGCGGTGTCTGCAGGGCTCTGGGCAGATGTGCTCCGATGTGCACCAGTGGTGCCTGGCCGCGAGCACTGGGCATTTCTGGACAGACACGGACCCCTGCTTTGTTTTGGAGGCATCCGGGCGTGAGGAAGTAAAACGTCACACTTACAGGTTGCAACCAAGTTGGTGGGAATTCTGGGCAGAGAGGATTTTGTTCAGTGTCTTTGGGGTCCGTCAGTGATTAGCCTAGGGGAGGTGGGAGGTGGGGCCTCCGGCCTGCGGTCTGAAATGGGCTGGGTGCCCATTTTCGTTCATTTCTTGAGCCCATTTGGTTGGGAATCTCCTCTGCCAGGCATGGGGAGCTGGGGGCCAGAGCAGGCTTCATCTCTGCCCCAGGGGGTGAGGACCTGTGGGACCTGGGTATGAGGCCACGTCTGGTGCCACGTGCTGACCGTGGTGAGGGAGGACCCGGTGCCGAGCTGGCGGCGGGGGTGGGGGCTGGGCTGGGGAGGGCATGTGTGAAGGCCCCAGGGAGGGGGTGCCTTTGTGCAGCTGGGAGCAGAGCAGGCGGCAGGGTGGAGTGGAGGCTGAGAAGCCTGCGCCCTGAGCAGTCAAGCCCTGGTTCCGGAGGCTGCGGGAGCCCTGAGGGTTCGGCACCACCATGTTGCCAGAGCCCTGCCTGCAGCACAGGGACGGCTCAGGGCGAGGCTGGGAGGGCCTGGGGTGGGTCGTGAAGAGCATGGAGCAGCGGGCTTGGGCCCTGAACGTGGGCCTGGAGCCGAAGACACAGTCAACAAACGTGCAGAATAAACGGCACTTGGGGGCCCTGAACGGGTTGTGGGTCGTGATGGAAAGGGGAAGGAGGACCCAGAGGGGCCCTTGGGTTTCTGGTTTGGGCCGATGGGACGTGGCAGTGGGGCTCTCGGAGGAGGGTGGGAGGGGCAGGTGTGGGGGAGGGCATGTGGTGCCTGGGCTGTCACCATCCTGGACGAGCTGCACGGGGGTGCTGGTGGCGTCCCACTCTGGGTTAGCGGGTGGAGCTGCTTGCCAACAGGGAGCTTTGCCACCTCTTAACCTAGAGAGGGCCTCCTCCTGGGCAGGGGCTCCTCTCCCTCGCCCTTGCACGCGTGCACACACTTTCCCTCCTGACACACGCCCGTGTGTGCACAGTTTGTATTCGTGCCCGTTGACAAAGCGTGTGGTGTTCGGGAAAGCTGTTTATCTAGGACGTTTAGACGTCGTCAGGTGCGAGGTTTGGGCGAGCAGCTTGCGTTACCGGCGCAGCCTGTGGGTCCCTGGTGCGGGGCGGAGGGAGGTGCCAGACCCTGGGCAGCTCCCGCTGCAGGAGCAGCTGCCGGCCCCCGGGAGCACATGTTCCCCATGTGGCCGGAAGTGCCGCGGGGAGCACCGGCACCGTGTCCCGTCTGATGAGAGGTGCTGGCTGCGGGCAGGGCCACAAGTCCCCCTGCTCAGAGACGTGCTGTGGGCTGAGGCTCTGCAGAAATGGCAAGAGCTGGGCGGCGGGGACTGGGCCGCAAGCACCAGCCCTGTCACCTGCCCCCTTGCGACATGGGCAAACGAACTCGGCCTCAGCCCGAGCCGCTCTTCCCACACGTGCAGTGAGCAGTGTGCCTCAGCCCTCGCCCCCTGACCTGGGTGCGGCGAGGAGTGGGGGACACTGGGTGTGGGATCCTGGGCCACGTGGAGAGGTTGGCGCCACCCGGCTGTCTCTGGGAGAGCTGTGGCAGGCAGCCTGTGGGCCTGGGGCCGCCCAGAGGGGCGAGGGTGAGGACACCCCGTGGGGGGAGGACAGGCACTGCGCGGGTGGCCGGCCGCAGGGGTCTCGGTGAGCTGCGCACAGGGCTGGGGGCGCCGATGAGTGAGGTCCAAACTGGGCCCCACCCGGCAATTCCCAAGGGAACAGCCTTGGTCTGTGCAGTGGGTTAGCATGGGCTTTCTAGACAGGACCCGGGACACACACTGGTTGTAGTGCTGGGCACTGGGCAGGCTCGGAGGTTTCCTTCCGTCTTTCTTCCTGTCCTTTCAAAAACGGAAGGAGTTACGTGAGAGCTTCCTGGAAACACGGGGGCACTCCATCGGGTCGGGCTCGTTGCGGAGCTCCCACCACAGGCCTAGCGTTGGGGGCAGATTGAAGAGCGCCGCTTTTGGCCCAGAGGGGACAGTGGTTGTACTTGGGCCGCGTGCTCACGGAAGGGCAGCGTGGCTGCAGGGCACGTCGCCAACGTGTTGATGTTCAGACGCCGCTGCCGGGGGCCCTGGGTGTGTGCGCATCACCCCGCATCAGGGAGGGTGTGGGGATCTGGCCCTGCACCACCATGTGTGCAGAGGACGGTTCGGGCTGAGCTGAGGGCAGGGGTGTGGTTGTGCCCTCGTGCCCCCCACCCCGGCAGCCTGTTGGTGAGGACCGGGTCCGGCTGCAGGAGGAGTAGGGAGCCCCTCCAAGACCTTGTGCTGGGGCTTCGTGGTCCCCGAGCTCTGCGATGGGCAGCATTGCAGGGCCTTTGTCCCCGTTTGGCTCGGCACTGACTGCTGTGTCCCCCCAGATCCATGGCTGTGGGGAGAGGGCTCGTGCCCACGCCCGGCAGAGAATCAGCCGGGACGGAGTCCTCTACGCCGGCAGTGGGACCAAGGACAGGTCCCTGGACCCAGCCAAGAGGGCCCAGCTCCAGAGGAGGCTGGGTAAGAAGCTGGATGAGCTGACCAGCCAGAGGAAGAGTAAACGGAAGGAGAAGGAGAAGTGACGGGTGAGCTCTTCACACGCAGCTCCAGAGCTTCTGTCTGAAAAAAACCTGTGAGGGCGAGCAGGGCTGCTTTCTGCTTTCTTGTAGCTGCTCCCCGTGACGGTGTGCAGCCTGGCCCACCTGCCTGTACCAGAGCCGGGTGGGGCACGGTGTCTGTGGGAGGAAGGGTGAGGTTTTGGACCCTGGAGATGAGCTCTTCTAACCTGACAGCTCTTGGAGGAGGGTGCCTGGGGCATGCGGTCATTGCCACATGGCCCCCTCTCTGGGCTTGGTGTGGGTCGGTCCGGGCAGGTCCCGTCCCTCTTCTGCCCTGGACCATTTCCCAGTCTCTTCCTTCCTTCCCAGTCAGAACCGAAATCCCAGCATCTGAACCTTGGGGGGTGTTGCTGTGAGGGTCTCCCTCAGACTGCCCCAGCCCAGTGCCCCCTCAAGCTTCGTACAAGGAAATTCCCACCGTTGGGGGCCGGCCAGCTTTCAGGCCACCAGAGGAGGGAGAGCACCTGAAAAGTCAGATCACGCGTCTGAGAACGCCGGGTGCCTCTCCCGTGTGTCCGCACGCAGCTGACTTCACCGAGGCCGGTTTCCGTCTGTGCCCTGTTCCCTGCCGGCTGCCGTGACCCGTCCTGGTCGTGCAGGGCGGCAGACACAGCTCAGGCTGCTCCTGCTCGGTCTGGAGGTGCCCGGCCCGAGTGAGCCCTTCGCGGGTGGCGGTCGCAGGAAAGAGCTGTCGCAGGGCGGCGGCGCGGCCAACACAAAGCCGAGCCCTCCCACGGGTGTTCTCCAGCGTTCTCTGCCGGCTGCTGTAGTGGGGAGAACCTCAGGCGATGTCACAGTTTAGTCTCAGAGTTTTGTTTGTTTAAGTGGGCTATGAATTAAAGAGTAAAATAAAGATCTGTGCACACCGCCCGTGGTGTGGTTATGTGTCTACGGTGAACGCGCTTCCCCCTTCCTGCTCCCTGTCCCTTTCCTGGAGTGTCCTGGGGCTCAGGGCGAGCCCACGTTTGCTCCGAGCGCTGGGCATCCGGAAGGTGCTGGCAGCACTCGGAGCAAGGAGGTGGGCGTGCAGGGCCCCTGTGGGGGCCTTGTCCCTGTTGACAGATGCCAGAGGGGAGGGAAAAAATCCTTGGCTCTTCTACCAGTTAGAAGGAAAGTTTGAAATCGGGAAGGCTGGAGTTGTAAGCTGGTACAAACCAGCCTGCCTCTGTGGAGAGGTGGTGGGAGCGAGGCTGCTGCCCCAGGAAGAAAGAGGCAGGTGGCACAGACGACGCCTCCCTGGGGGCTGCCTCCCCTCACGTCCGCGGCCCCGGGTCTGACCACCCGCTCTCGGCCCACTTGGAATGTCCTCTGCCCTCCCCCCCGCCACCAGACCCCTTCACACAGACCTTGCACCTGCTGACCCTAAACGCCATTCGTGTCCCTGTGACCGCAGCCTCCCTGACCAGGCATTCAAGATGTCTGTGCTGTCCTGGGGCGCCTGGGTGGCTCAGTCAGTTGGGCGTCTGCCTTCGGCTCAGATCATGGTCCCGGGGTCCTGGGATCGAGCTCCCATCGGGCTCCCTGCTCAGTGGGGAGTCTGCTTCCCCTCTGCCTGCCGCTCCACCTGCTTGTGTTTTCTCTCTCCATCTGACAAATAAAATCCTTAACAAAAAAAAAAAAAAGAAAAGATGTCTGTGTTGTCCTTAGGAGCCTCCTCTGTCTTATCCTTCTGCAGCTGGCCCCCAAGTGCCGTTTATTCTGCACGTTTGTTGACTGTGTCTTCGGCTCCAGGCCCACGCACTTGGACCGCTCTGCTTTCGCCAGCGCTGGGCCACCCTCTCCCAGGGACAGCCCGTTCCCCTTACCAGCGTGGATGTCCTCTCTACCACCGTGGCCCCCCACCTTCCCCTTACGTGGACGCCTTCCTTGCTCCTGTCAGCTGGCTCTAGGACTGAATTGTGCAGGAAGGGGAGGTGGTGGGGACCCCACGGCAGTGTGTGTGAGGGCCACACGCAGTCCACTGGTTCGTGTCGGCGCCGGGGGTCCTGCTGCCTGCAGGAATCACGCAGAGCGTCCCGATGGCCAGCTGCTGTTCTCACTGCCCCCAGCAGCCTGTGGCTGGTGGTAAACAAGGCCGCGAGGTGATGAGATCTGTGCACACAAAGCAGTGACTCACCACTGTTGAGGGATACAGTGGCAGCCGTCTTGCATGCTGAGCTTGCTTGCTTTTTCTCCCTGTCTTTGTGGTAATAAGCTCTGATCCTCTGGCCACAGCAAGGCCTGGTTCAGGGATGGGCCAGAGTCCAAACAGGGCCCATCAAGGTTCTAGCCTGGGGTCCACACACGCATGCTGATGTAAAGATGTTGCCTCTTTTTACTGAGAGTAGCTGGCAGAGAAGAAGCCTGTCTGTAGGAGGGAAGGAGGCCAACACAGAAACAGCCAAAACTAGGGGTAGGGAAATAACAATCACATTGTTTGAGCACCTGGATCCAGCCACACCTGATCCCTATGCCCTTCTTCCCAGCGTCCTGAAGTAGTGTCCTTTTTTTTTTAGCTGAAGAAAGTCTGCCTTGGGTTTCTGTCACTTGCAGCTAGAATGATCTTTGCTGGTCCACTGGGCATACCCAGTCCCAGCATGGAGGCAGTACCGAATCAGGACACCTCTGCTCATTAGAGAAGGAGCAGGTCCTGCACCTTCATCCACGTGCTCTTCCCATGGGCCATGTTGCCAGGAAGAGCTTGAAGTAGGGGAAGGAAGACAACGCAGCATGGGCTGGGGTGGCCGGAGGCCTCCGGAATCAGAAGGCCCTGCGTGGGCATGCTCTCTCCATGGAACGGGGCTTCAGCCAGTGCCCGCCTCCCTGAGCTCGTCAGCTCCTTGGTGACGGGGTTGAGAACAGTCTTCCCCTCACCAGCTGTGCAGACACGTCCACGGAATGACCCGTGGGCAGCGTCGCGTGTGTTCTACGCCCTGGGTCTGGGTTAGCAGGTTCTGCGGCAGCGCCCGGCATGGGCTTTGCTCTGGCCGCCGCGCCCACCTGCCCCTGCACGGAGCCTTCACCCTCCCCCACCGACTTCCATGCAGGCTGGTTTTGACGCATCGTTAAAATGTCAGAGTTGATGGTTGCAGCACAAAAAGTTTCCGTTTCTCGTCCCAGAGAGACCTTGTTAGGACAGTGTGTGTAACTGGTTGCTTGAAAAATGTCCTGCATTTGGCCTGGACAGGGTGGCCCCAAAAAAGGGGAAAAAAAATGTGCCAAGCCAAACATCTTCCCAGGCAGTGAGGGTGGTCTTGCCGGCAACCTGCAGGCCGCAGCCTTTTCTCGGGGAGCCGCCCGGGGCTGAGGATTCCCGTCCGGGTGGGCACTGAGCGGGGAGCCCTGTCTTTTCTTCTTTTGGGGTTAGGGGACAGTATGGCACAGGATAGAGCCCCAGCTTGGGCCGTGTCAGCCCCGGGGGTTCCTTCAAGATTCACCCCATATGGGCTGCATGACTCGTGCCTCCATTTCCCCATCTGTAAAGTGGGTAAATAACAGGACCTGTCTCCCAGCGTAGCTGTGCAGGTGAAATGCTTTAAGGTCACAGGGCCCCCGAAACCATGCCTGGTGCTTCCGTGTTCGGGGAATGTCCGCAAAGCTGCAGACATTAGGAGGGGCGCCTCGTGCGGGTTTGACACACAGCCTTTCCTGCTCCAGTCCTAGGGGAGGGCGCCCGGGGCCCCAGGAGCCAGTCAGCTGCCAGCCGGGGTTGCTGGTACAGCTTCGCGTGGGCACGCCAGGCTTCCTTGGGGGCAGCGGGACTCACCCTCACCCCCTGCCGGTGGGCCAAGGACAGCCGCCGGGCCAGCCCTGCTCTGTTTCCCCGGGTGGTTTGGATCGTTACCCAGAGGGACCAGTGGGCTGACGGGCACCATGCTGCTTTGGGACGTTTTAGGCCCGAGTTATAACCTGGCACTTAAAAGGAACTATGGTGTGTGCCAGGAGCATTGCAAAAGCTGCAGCCTTATTTGGTCTGGAAACTTCTTTGCTTGGAGGAAAAGGGGAACGAGTAAGCAGACCTCTCATCTGGGCAGGCAGATGTGTCATATGCCAGGACTCGGTGTCCAGTGTGAGGATTGTTTTGCTCCCTTCTGTGTGTGGCTGCCTGGCCGCTCGGCTCTCTGCCCTGCGCTCGATGGCCGGTGTGCGGTTGCATCGTGCAGCTCTCCTGAGGTGTGATCCACCCCTGCAGGCCTGCAGCTCAGTGAGCATCGGGGGACGCAGAGGGCTCTGCCGGCCACCGCCCTGCCCGGCTCCCTCGTGCCCGGCTGCGATGATCAGGCCGGCACGTTCCCTTCCCTCCTGTGTTTGCTGAGAATTTATTTGTGCATTGAGTTATTTACTTGTTTTTTTTTTTTAATTAACTTTTTTGAGATAGCACGAGTGGGGGGGAGAGGGAGAAGCAGGCTCCCCACTGAGCAGGACTCGATCCCATGATCCTGAGATCATGACCTGAGCTGAAGTCAGATGCTTAACCGACTGAGCCACCCAGGTGGCTCTCGTTGGTTGATTTCTGAATGTTAAACCAACCTCGTACTCCTGGATAAATCCCACTTGGTCATGGTGTTTAACTTACGTGTATGTTGTCAATAGGGGTACATGGTCGGGAGTATTTGGAAACCATTGTTTTCGGGATCTCCTCCAAATCAGAAGTGACTCTCCTTCTGCGGGGCAGCCATGCTTGGGTTTTTTTTCGTGAAATGAGACAGGGATTTTAGGACTTGGAGAAACAGACTCCCTGAAGGGTTTCTCATGCCCCTTGTCCTCCACTGAGCGCAGTGCCCAGACCGTCCTGGGTGGTAACGCACTCGTGTTAGCCCTCACTCCGAGCGCGCACCTTCAGCATCAGCATGGCCCCCGGGGGGTGGGCCGAAGCAGACCCCTGCGTCAGGCCATGCGGGGTGGGCTTTGGGGGCGAGTTGGGGCTGCAGTTCTCCTGGAGTAATGCCCTCAGGCTGTGGCCACTCAGAGGAAGGGATGCTAGCTTCCAGCTTGCGCAGCGACGCTGCGGGGGCTGCTGGTGGCCCTGGCTGTGGGCAGGGGTGGGGGTACCGGGGCGAGATCACACAGCCCGCCCTGTGCAGGGAATTTCTGCTCCGTCCTCTGTAGTGAATGAAGGAGCGTCCTGATGTCTCTTACACTCATTCCTCCAGTCGCAAGGACAGAGCTCCTGGCTTGCTCCTCCCTGTCCGCCTCCGTGCCCTCCCCACTGAGCTCTATGGGGCCAAGCCCTAGCAACCCCCCTCCGGTGCGCTGGCTCTCTCTCTGAATGTACGGGAAAACACATTTGTGCGGGTGGCCAGTGCGTCGTTGAGGGAGTGGGGAGGGCCCGGGGAGCCGGGAATGACCCTGCCTCTCCCTTCCACCGAGCCGACATGCTGCTGTCTTCTGGGCCAGACAGGAATCGCCACGGCCTGCTTGAGAACAACAGTCGTGCTCTCTTGGTCTTCATTCCTGAACGGTGAGGCAGCAGGACTCCTGCTCAGGCCCCACGGGGCGGCGGGGGGCGCTCCCCAGCCCCCAGCCCCCAGCACGGAGGGCAGCCCGTTTTGTAGGAGGTCAAGGTGACATGGCAAGTTTATGCTGAGAGGCACTGCCCCTCCCCCCGCCCCCATCTGACCTGACACTCAGCGGTGATACCCAAAATGGAAAAAGTTTTAAAAACATGGAGCCACACTCCAAAGATAAGCATCCCTGTTTTCCAGAAACCCAACAGGGCAGTCAGAAGTGTGGACACCGTGGGCCTGCAGGGTGCTTTCCCGTGGGTGACGGGGACGGACAGGGCCGATTCTCAAGCGGGATCAGAGCCAGGTTCCAACCCCTCTGGAACTAGAAGCCGGGGCAGGACTGCCTGACTCATCAGAGGGGAAAAAGCTGTTCCCGTTACCATGCCTGCATGGTACATTTACCCGAAACTGTGGTACGAACAACCATTTACCATGCTCCTGGGTTCTGGGGCTCAGGAAATCGGACAGGGCAGATTTCAGAGGCCAGCCCTTTGCCTCAGGTGGGACAAGCAGAGCCGCCGCGGGGTCGGCTGACGACAGTGGTCTCCAGCCAAGACCGTGTCTTTGCCTAATTTGCCCTGAGTCCACCCCGCTCCCTTCCCTATCCTCCCCAGTGGCCTCTCCCAATAAACCCCGCTCACCGGAGTCCAGTCCCAGGCTCGTATCCCGCAGACGGGCCTGAGCCTCTCCGTGCAGCCTTGGGGCTGTAAATGCCCAGTCCTCACTGAGGGCTCCCCACTGATGATCTGCTTTGCTGTCTTCCCCCAACTCCGAGTGATGGCCTACTCACATCTCCACTTAGATATTTAAGAGGCATCTCAAACTCACCGTGTCTGAATCTGAGTGGCCTGATCTGCTCCTCACTAGTGGACTGAATGGTGACAAAAGATATGTCCGTGTCCTAATACCCAGAACCTGTGAGTGTGAACTTATTTGGATAAAGGGTCTGCAGAGATAGTTAAGGATCTTAAGAATGAGACCATCCTGTGGGCTGGTGGGCCCTAAATCCAGTGACAGCTGTCCTTCTAAGAGGCACACAGAGGACAAACACACGAGAGGAAGAGATGACCGTGTGAAGTCAAAGGCAGAGGCCAGGGAGCGCCTGGGGCCCCCAGAAGCTGGAAAAGGCAGGAAGGACCCCCCCCCCACACCTACCCCAGAGCCTTTGGAAGGAGTGTGCCTATATCTTGATTTTGGATTTCCGGAAACCACAAACGAATAATTTTCTGTTGTTTTTGCCACCCGGTTTGTGGTTTATGTGCTCGTCACCCCAGGGCCGCTGGTGTTTCCACCACATGCTTCTGTTCCAGATCCACCTTTTCTCCTCTGCTCTCTGACTCTGGGCTGACGCTCCAGAGGGGGACTGGGAGTTGGGAGGAGGGACCGGGGTCCTGTACTTGCCTGTCCCTCCTGGTGTCCCCCCCGCAGTGGCAGCTTCCCAAACCAGTCTCTTGCCCGACCTCAGAGGCCACCCGGTCCCCTCCCCCCGGAGTTCTGTGGGGCCCGTCCCGTGAGCTCCTGAGTTCTGGACACCCTCTCTGTCCCCACCTGTCCTCCCTGTGGTAAAGGTGGTGACTGCTTCCTGTGCTTATTTTCTCTGTGACCTCAGTGCCCCAGATCAGAGCCCGCGGTTTGAGGCGCCCACTGTGGCTTCCCTTGTTCCTGAACAGATCCCGGCTGATACCCTGGTCTTCCAGCCTCCTGCCTTTATTCTCAACCACGCAGTCAGAGGGGTCATACTGGAGACAAGTGGGGTCTCTGGAGTTAGCCAGATGGAACACAGACTTTATGACCACCGCCCGTATGTGTCTGCCCGAACCGCCAGGTTTGTGCTGTTTTCCTTTTCCCGGTGGCAGTCTGTGAAGTCCGCCTGATGGGTGGTGACCAGGGTTGTAACCAAAAGTGAAATGAATGGACTAGAATAAGGTGTGCAGGAGCAATCAGAGCGAACAGTCGTGGTGCAAGGAAGCCCTGTGGGGTGAGACCTCCGTGCAGGGGTCTGCGCACATGCGGTGCCCCTGAGGCTCTTTCTGGGACCGCCTCACGGAGCTTTCCAGGCAACACTTGTCGAGTGCGCAACTCGGGGCCATCCCTCCGCGGCTAGGGCGGTGCCTCTTCGTGCTTCTGTCCAGGGACATTTTCTGCAACTGTTGTGCCGATTCCTCTCCTCTTATTTTATTTTTTTAAGATTTTATCTATTTATTTAAGAGAGAGAGAGCACATGAGCGGGGGAGAGGGAGGAGGGGCAGAGGGCAGAGGGAGAAGCAGACTCCCCGCTGAGCAGGGAGCCTGATGGGCTCGATCCCAGGACCCTGAGATCATGACCTGAGCAGAAGGTAGACGCTTAACTGACTGAGCCACCCAGGCGCCCCTCTAATTAGGTTGTAAACATACATTTGCCCACTTGTCGGATCCGCGGTGCTCTGGGGGCTGAGTCGGGGTGTGGCAGGGTCTCTGCAGCTGCTATTCGTGCCTCCGCTGAGTGCCCTTGTGTTTGTGTGGGATCCCCAGCGCCCCACCGCACCCCGCTGCACAGGGAGACCTGCACACACAGTCTCCCCTGAGACTGGGCAGGAGGCTTCCCTGAAGAGCAGAGGGGGTTGGAGGATCTGATTGCTTCTTCCTTTTTTTTTTTTTAACTGTGGTAAAATAACATAAAATTGGCCATTTTAACCACTTTAGAAGGCACAGCTCAGTGGCACTGAGTGCATTCCCACTGTCACGCAGCCATCACCACCATCTGGAAACTGCGCGGGACACACCATCTCCCGTCCCTCCCTCCCCGGGCCCTGGTGAACCTCAGTCGACGCGGGAGTTCCGTCTGCCATCTGTACCCAGCGGTCCTCTGTGACATTAAAGAATTCCTCTTTTTGCAGATACGTTGTAAAGCCAACCAGTAGAATCGTTTTATAATCCCAGCATACAATCACAAATGTGAACCTTTAATAATAAAAGTAGGATATAAAACTACATGTTCAGTGTCTTCCGACTTAGTCGGAACACCTATCTATGCACAAAAAAGATGAAGAGGCATAATAAGGCCAAATTGTAAATGTCTGTCGCCTTTGGGATTTGGTGTGATTCTTACTATCTCCTTTGTACTTCTCTGCCTCCTTAGTTTTTGCAGACGGTGAGTACTGGTTTTGTCATCGGAACAGAACGACTCCTATTGGCTGGTTTTGCGGCCAGTCGGTGGAGCGGGTCACAAGCAAGGACGGGGGGGCGGGGGGCGGATTCCTGCTGGGTCTGGGGTCCTCACGCACCTTCTCCATCCGGTGACTGTGGCTCTGGGTCTCACAGGGGTGGGAGGAGGTGAAGGCGGGTGGTGGGAAGGAGGAGACGGGCCCCAGTTGCATTGTAGAAAAATCGCTCTGGGGAGGCCATGAGGAGCGGGTGCTGGAGGTGGGCTGGAATCGCATAGGAAGGCCTGTTGGGAGGGCAGCAAGAGTCTGCAGAGGCGCCAGGCCGGGCGGCGGGGCCCAACTGCAGAACATTTGCGGGTTCAGTCATCAGAGCTCCTCGGCTGACCCACCGTGGGCGTGGAGGATAGGGAAGATCTTCACGTTTCAGGCCCAGGCGACAGGCGAGTGGCTCAGGAAGGGCCGCCCCAGTGTTCTTTTTTTTTTTTTTAAAGATTTTATTTATTTATTTGACAGAGAGAGAGAGAGACAGCAAGAGAGGGAACACAAGCAGGGGGAGAGGGGGCGGGAGAAGCAGGCTTCCCGCCGAGCAGGGAGCCCGATGCGGGGCTCGATCCCAGGACCCTGGGATCATGACCTGAGCCGAAGGCAGACGCTTAACGACTGAGCCACCCAGGCGCCCTGCGCCCCAGCGTTCTTAATAATAATGTACTTCTTTCACTTTTTTTTTTTTAAAGATTTTATTTATTTATTTGAGAGAGAGAATGAGAGAGAGCACATGAGAAGGGGGAGGGTCAGAGGGAGAAGCAGACCCCCTGCTGAGCAGGGAGCCCGATGCGGGACTCGATCCAGGGACTCCAGGATCATGACCTGAGCTGAAGGCAGTCGCCTAACCAACTGAGCCACCCAGGCGCCCTACTTCTTTCACTTTTAATTCCCACATGCTGCCCAGAAGTTATGTGCACCCGGGAATGTATGCGTATGAGGAATTCTGGATTTTCCAGTCATGTCAAGCTGCATGCAGTCTGTTCTGCGGGAGTCCCTCCGGGCCTCACCGTGGGCAGCATGGGGCCAGGGACAGACGCAGGGGAGGCTGCAGCACCCCGGTGGGAATGGAGCTTCCTGGGAGCTCTTTGTCCTCCTTGGGGACGGGGTCCCCACGTCGGCTGGACAGCGCTGAGCTCTTCTCGCTGACCCAGGGTCTGCCTCATGGGGGGTGGCGGTGCGTGTTTAGTGGATCGAAGAACCGTGTACGTATTTGTGTGAGGCGCTGGTTAGGACAGCTGGCCTCGCTCTCGACCGCACTTTACAGCTGCCTTTCCACCCCCAGGCCAGCTCTCTGGGCGCCGCTTTTTCTGTGGAGGTAAAACTCACATAGCATAAAATTACCTGTTGTTGTAAGGTGAGCAGTTTGGTGGCATTCATAATGTTGTACAACTATTATCTCTAGCTCCAGAACATTCTCACCACCCTAGAAGGAAGCCCCGTATCCGTTAGCAGTCACCCCTCCCTCTCCCCCCGGACCCCACGGAGCTGCTTTCTGTCTCTATGGATTTGCCTGTTCTGGACATTTCATGTATATGGACTCATACACTCTGTGGGCCTTTTGTGTTTGGCTGCTTTCACTTAGCAGAATGTTTTCAAGGTTCATCCACATGTCAGGACTTCATTCCTCTTTACGGCTGAATACGATTTCATTTGTCTGGCTAGATCACGTTTTATTTTTCCATTCATAGAAGTTACCCATTCAGTTGGTAGGCTTTGGACTTTTTCCACTTTTTGGCTGTTGTGAGTAGTGCTACCGTGGACATTTGTGTACAGGTTTTTATGAGAATGTGTTTTCACTTCTCTTAGGTGGTCAGTCTGGGTCCTCTGGACTTCTTTTTTTTTTAGATTGGTTTATTTATTTTAAAGAGGAGGGGAGGGGCAAAGGGAAAGGGAGAGACAGTCTTTTGTGTGTGTGTGTTTGTGTCTTTTTTTTTTACCTTTTTATTGTTATGTTAATCACCATACATTACATCATTAGTTTTAGATGAAGTGTTCCATGATTCGTTGTTTGTGCATAACACCCAGTGCTCCATGCAGAGCGTGCCCTCCTTCATACCCATCACCAGGCTAACCCATCCTCCCACCCCCCTCCCCTCTAGAACCCTCAGTTTGTTTTTCAGAGTCCATCGTCAGAGACAGTCTTAAGCAGACTCTGTGCTGGGCACGGAGCCCAATGAAGGGCTCAGCCTCACAGCCCCGAGATCAAGACCTGAACCGAAACCAAGAGTCGGGTGCTTGACCAACTGCGCCACCCAGGAGCCCCTCCTCTGGACTTCTTGAAAAGCGCCCAAGACTTCCAGCCTGCCGTATCAGCCAGGCTCTTTATAACTCTCATGGCCTTTGGCCCTTACTCTCCTCTGTGAGGGAGGTGTGCTCGCTAGCTCCATTTTTCAGGGTGAGGAAACCGAGGCCAGGGCAATGAGAAGACTTGCTGACCGCCACTGGCCAGTCCGGCCTCCCCGCCTCTGCTCTGTGGCTCTGAGGCTGCCTCCCTCTGAGTGAGGAGCGCGGCCAGTGCCTGCGTGGGCTGGGCTGGGCTGTTGGCAGGCTGAGGAGGTGCGAGCCGAGCACTTGCTGACCACTAAGACACAGGAAACCGTCGTCCAGAAGGTGCCCGTGAGGGACCGTGACTGAGGAGGACAACATGCGCTGCAGTTGAGGCGCAGAGGAGGGCTCCCCCTGGGAGAGGGTAGTACCAGGAATGCCCCCACTTTGGGGACCTACCAGATGCTGGGTGCATGTGCCCACTTCCTGCACGCAGCAGTCCCCGAAGAGGGAGCTGAAGCTTAGCCGAGTCAAGGCCCCGGGATGACTGAGGACCAGAGCTGGGTTCAAATCCCTTTATAGCCAAAAGTTAGGATTTTAATCACTGGCTACACCGCTTCCCCGAGCCTCCAAAATTTCATTTTGTGACAGGAGCTGGGGCTTATTATATTGGTTCTTCTTGAAAAAAAAAATGTGAAGGAATAATGATAAAAACTCCTCATGATACGCTAACTCAACACGGCTATTTTGATATTTTGCAGATTACCCTCGATATGCTTGCATGGTTTGCATAGTTACCATCGAACTGTTCAGACCCTTGTGTGTTCTGCTATTTCTCACTGAATGAGTCACAAACATTTCCCATATTTTTTGTATTTGTCACAACTCTCTTTTTACATAGCCTCATAGTACTGCATGGCGGGGCTCTCCATAATTCAGTAAACCAGTCCCCTAGTGTTTGTTCTTTAGATCAAGAATTGGCACATAGAACGTGCAGGCCAGATCTGGCCCACCACCTTTGTGTATGGTCCACAAGCTAAGAATGGGTTTTACTTTTTTAAATGGTTGGAAAAAAAAAAATCAGAAGAAGACATACGATACTGAGTATTAAATGCAAATTTCAGTGTTTGTTAGTAAAGTTTTATTGCAACACAGCCACGCCTATTTGTTTACCGTTTTCTGTGGCTGCTCTTGGCCGAAATGGCGGTGAGGTGTATCTGTGTGGGGACCATGTCCTCAAAGACTAAAATGTCTCCTATCAGTCCTTGACAGAAAAAAGTTTGCTCACTCCTGATTAAGATTATTTACAATTTTTTTTTTTTGGTTCTTTATTTCTTCAAAATATTTTGTGAAGTGCCAGGTGCTGTCTAACTCTGGGGTACAGTGGGGCATGGAGTGAACAAAGCCTTCAGGGTTCCTGAGCTCCTGGGGCTGGTATGTTCTGGAAGTGATGTTGGGTGGGGTGGGGAGAGGGACGGTGAAATAAGATCATCTCAGAGAGTGGCCAGGGGAAGGTCACGGGGTCTAGGAAGGCCTCCCCAAGGAGGTGACACCCAGGAGGTGATGTTGGAACTGAAACCTGAATGTTAAGAAGGGGCAGCCATGCAAAGACCATGGAGAAGGACATTCTGGGTCAAGAGAGGAGTGACTGCAATGTTAGCTGAACTGATTGGGGTAGTCATTTCATGATAGATGTAAATCAAACCATCATGCTGTATGCCTTAAATGTATGGAGTGATGTATGTCAATTATTTCTCAAACTGGGGGAAAAAGAGTAAGTACGAATGCTCTGAGACAGGAACCTGATGGACACTGTTGAAGAGTCAGTAGGAGGAACTTGTTTGAGTGGGACAGAGGGTGATTGGAGGGTCCAGAAGGCTGAGACCTCAGAGGCCATGGAAGGGAGCTTGGATTTTGCTTAGAGCCACCCTGTATGAGGGTCCTTGGCAGACCCCCAGGCTTGTAGAAAACGGACTGCAGGGGCAGAGAGAGTGCAGGGTTGATGGAGAGAATTGCATGGATGCAGGATATTTTGGAGGTTGGAACTTACAGGATTGCTGAAAGGATGTGGGAGATGAGGGATTGAAGAGAGGGGTTAAGATACCTCCTCAGCTTTTGGCTTAGGCAGCTGGGTAGATGGGATTATAATTCCTGAGATAGAGCAGACTGGGAGAGGAATGGAGTTTTGCAGCCGGGATCTGCACAGGACTGCAAGGACTCTGCTGATGATGTGTTAAGTTTGTGGAGCCTATTAGACATCCAAGGAGAGATTTTTAAGAAGCCAGGTTGATATGAAAGTTGGAAGCTCAATAGGTAGGTGGGTGATGGGATACAGTAGGGGACAGGGGTGTCCCTGGCTCTAGAATGCTATTAGGCCATGGGGCTGGATGAGCTCATGCAGGAGGACAGACCAGGGTAGAGCAAATAAATATGATAAACGCTGATTACATTTCCTTTCTTGAACAACTCTTTGTTTTTACTAGTTACTAATTGCCTTGTTTTTCTCATTTGCTTAATTTTCTATGCACTTTCTATACACAGCCTCAAACACTCTGACAAAACTAAAACCCCTCTTTCTTGTTTTTGGCTGTTAGTGGCTTTCTGAGAAAGAGTGAAGGGAAGGTAGACTTTTTTTTTTTTTTTAAACTTTTCTTTATCTAGTCTCACACTTGGACTGATGGTTGGATCCTAGATTGAAGATTGTTTTCAACCTGACGTCGGAAGGCACTGTTTTCTGCTGCTTTGCTTCTTCCTTCAGCACCCTGCATGGGTCTGTTTCCTCTGAGTTCCTTTCTCCATTTTGTTTTGGCATCTTGTCTTTCACGTTTAAACTTTCTTTGGCGATCTTTGACTCTATCTTTATTTAAGAGTGCAGTAACAAGAGCTGATGGAAAACTCCGTGGGTGGGGGGCAGGGTGAGTTGAATCCTGGTTTCACTATCAGTTTATAGAGAAGGGACCATTGGTTTCTATGAGAAAACACTACACACAGTCTGTAGGTCTTATCTCTTGGTAGGCCATTTTGCAGTATGGTGGACATCACCCAAGGATGTTTGTGTGCTCATCTCCAAGGCCTATGTGTATGTGAGTGACCTTAATGGTGAAAGGGACTTTGCAGATATAATTAAGATAGGGAGATTATTCTGGATTGTCTGGGTGGCCTTAATAAATCCTTAAAAGAGGGAGGCAGGCATGTGAGAGATAGAAAAGGTGATGTGATGGAACAGAAGGAGTGATTTGAAGGTGGTAGCTGGCTGGCTTGGAAGATGGAGAAGGGGCCACAGCCAAAGCATGCAGATGGCCTCTAGAACCTGGAAAAGGCAAGGAAACAGATTGCCTTCTGCAGCTCCCAGAAAGAACTCAGCCCTGCTGATCCATTTTAGACTTCAGACCTCCCAAACTGTAAGATAATGAATTTGTATTGTTTGAAGCCAATAAGCTTGTGGTCATTTGTTACAGCAGCCACAGGAATCTAACACATCCAGTAAAGAACCCTCCCACTTTCTGCCCAGGGAGCTGGGGGGTCTCTCTGCTCTGACCAGTGTGTGCTTTCATTTTGTCTCCTTTTCAGAATGGCACCTCTTTCCTGTTCTTGGTCTTGTTGCTGGATACAAGCCTGAGGTTGGTTTGTTTTACTCTGGAGAATTCTAAGCATTTGTCATTTGCCTGGTGTTTACCAATGTGAATTTGTGCTGGGCTCTGAGTTTGCTGAAGGGTGTGAAATATGGAGACTCACTTTCCCACGCTGGTTCCCACCCTCTAGAGGCAGAAGAGCATGTGGGTTGAGCTCATGGACTCTGGAGCTAAATAGCTGGCCTCAGAGTCCACTTTTGCTGCCTCCTGGTCTTGTGACAAGCCACTCAGCCCTTTCCTACCTGAGTTGCCTCAGCTGTAAAAGGAGGGTGCGGATAGAAACACCTCCCAGCGCTGTAGGGGACTGAAAGGGTTCATGGCTATACAGTGCCAAGAATAGCACCCGGCCCGTAGTGAGGGCTGCCTGCCTGCAAGTCGTGACTGGTTAATAATCACATGTTGAGTCTGTATTATGTGCCTGGCATTACACAGTCCTTCCCCTGCTTTATCTCATTTAATCTTCTCTGTAACCCTATGGGGTTGATTTAGTGAATTCTTTCCCCAGGAGAAATTCCCTGGAATGGGAAGTCCTGGGTCAGTGTTGCAGCTGGGGATGGGGAGGGCGGTGGTTGTGGTCTTAGTGCAGGGGGGCCTTTACTTAGCACACAGCCTCCCCTGAGGCTGTCTCAGGCACCCCTGGGATCCAAGGCTCAGGGCCAGGGAATCCAGGATGGGGTTGTGGCTGCTGGAGGCAGTTTGCATGAGGGGGGCTCTAGCAGGAGGCTTTTGAGCTTCAAGGGCCCCCTGGTACCTGCCCCTTCTGCTCCAGGCAGGCCTGCTCTTCTTCACCTAGGCAAGACACTCTAACCCTTGCTGGGGGAATCCTTTTTAGGAGGTGGAGGGTGGGGGTGGGGGGGCGCACAGCTGGAGGTTGGGTGGGTGTTCTTGGAGTGTTACTTGGGGAGCTTGCTTGGCAAAGCTGGGCTGGGGGTGGGGCTCGGTGCGGCGTGGGGGGGGGTGCGGCAGCTACAGTGGGCGGGGCAGGAGCTTGTGTGTGAGTGGGAGCAAGTGGAGCCTGGGACGTGGCTTAAATGGAGGGGCCTGATGGGGTGGGTGCTGGGCTTGGAATGGGGCTTGTCTGGGTGGGGCCAGGGCTGTGCCCTAGTGGCAGGGGTGGGCTTGCCCAGGGTCCTGATTCCTATCCCTCTCCTGGTGATCAAGTATTTTTGTGTAGGATGAACAGCCTGGCCCAGAGGAGAGGCAGCCTCAGGTCACTCTCAGAGGGCTGAGCACTCTGCCAGGTGGTCACTGTGCCAGGGCACCCCGTGTGCCTCTTTCGTGGGGCCAGAGATGCTTATCTATACCCGTTGCAGGGGCTCTCTTAAGTGGCCCTTTCTCCCCACTCCCTCATCGATGCTTGAGCAGGGAGAGGAGTTTGGGGAGGGAGGAAGGCTTAGTCAGGTGTCAGGCCATTTCTCTTTTTCTCTCTGCTTTCCCTCTTCTGCATGCTCCTGGCTCTGCCCCAGGTCTGGAAAAGGCAAATGTTCCCTTTGGCAAAAAGGAGGTGAGAGGAGCCTCTCAAGGGAGGGGACCTTGGCAGCAGAGTGGACTGGAGGGGAGGTTGTGTACTATCAACCTGGCCGTTCCTGTCATCTTGGCCTCCACCGGTCATCTTGACCTCTCTTGTCATCCTGGTGCCCCTGGTCATCCTGACTGCCCTCTGTTTACTCTCCCTGAGTAGGCCCTGAGGTCTCCAAGTTTGAAGCGGAATTCCCCAGTGAAGGATGGAGTACAGCCCTGTCACAGAAAATGAAACATAGAAGGTGAAAGAGCCAAATAAGTCATGGCCTTATTTGAGAGGAGAGGTCATCTTCCGGGAGCCTGCAAGTCCCCTTGGGCTAACATCTTTTACCTGACCCTGGTGGCCCTGGGATATGATGGAGGGGGCCTGGGATAGCTTAGACAGGGCTGGGCTGTGCCCATATAGCGCTAACGCACCACAGGCTCCTTGCTGGAAGGGCCCAGGGTTCCACCTTTGGGATAGTGCTTCTCAGTGCCCAGCGATGGATGGATACAGGACCTGTGTGTCCTTTCCACATAGAAGATTGGTAGAGGAGAAAGGTGATTGTCCCCATTATACAGATGAGAAGACAGTTCAAAGAGGGTGCAGGTTGGGCCCAAGGGCACCCAGGACAGTGATGATGGAGCCAGGGTTAAAGCCAGAGCCAGGCCTTTTCCTCCAACACTGTAACACCTTAGTGAGGCCTGAGCCTTCCCACCTACTCACCTGTACAACTCTTTAGGACTGACTTCTGGGTGGGATGGGGGGATCACAGGCCTGCTCACTGTAGTGGTGGGTTTAATTTTCAAAGGTGCAACTCAACCCAATTCTCAATTACTTACAAGTGATAGATCTAACAGATCTAACTCCTTTCTTATCGGAAAGGTTGAAAGTCAAAGAAGGCAAGAAGATGCAACTGCCAACCAAAGAAAGCTGGTGGAGCCAAGTTAATATCAGACAAAATAGATTGTAAGGAGTAATATGACTATGATCAATGACAGTAACTTCATAATTTATCACCAAAGCTCCACTTCCCCAGGATGATATAATGCCCCTAAATTTGTATGCTCCTAATAACATAGTCTCAAAATAGATAAAGCAAAGTAGCAGCTCATGCATGGACTAGTATTTTCATTTTGGAAGTCATATATATGTATATATTTTTTTCCTGACAGAATTCAGTCTTTGCCATTAGCCTTGGTGAGGCTGAAATGAGTCAGGCCCTCCTCTCAGGGAGTTTGCCCTATAGAGGGGAGGAAAAAAAACACCACAGATTCATGAAACAGCTGGAGACTACTGGTTGGCACCAGCTGTGGAGGATGTAGGTTGTGTTCTGAAGACACACTCATACTCATAGATTTCTTTCCACACTGGCATAGAGCGTCCCTGAATTTCAGTCCTAATCTCAAAACAAGACATTAGAGATCTGAGTTGTCATTCTGTTCATGCAAGGTATCCTGGGCTGTTGGAAGCAGCCCCCTGTCCTGTAGTCCTGGGGATCCTCCTACTCCTCATGGATGTCTATGGCAGTGGCTCTGTGGTCACACTCATGGGTCCTGCTGATCATCCTGATCAGATGACAGGGAATTCCTCTGTCCTCCATCCAAGGACAAATTCTGTGGGGACCAAAGCTTATCAACAAGAGGGGGACACTCTAAAAAAACACAAAATCGTAAATACAATTAGCTATAATGATGAATATTTATTTAGAATGGGACAAGAAATCACAGCAAATTGTAGATTTTTAGAAGCGACAAATACCACAAATAATGCAAAATACAGAAAAACATCTGCAATAATTTTTCTACCATTCTTGCTGTATACTTTTTGATAGCTTTTGCATATGTAACAGTTTTGAATATTTTCCAAAAAGAGAACCGAGAGATAATGCAATCTTTATTTAGCATGGTTGAACAAAAATTGTTTTGTATTGTTAATAGTTTGAAGATATTTCTTAGCTTCACAGAACATTTTTTTTTTAAGATTTTATTTATTTATTTAAGAGAGAGTGAGAGAGAGAGCGTGCATGAGCAGAGGGGAGGGGCAGAGGCAGAGGGAGAATCAGGCTCCCCGCTGAGCAGGGAGCCCGACTCTGGACTCATCCCAGGACCCTGGGATCATGACCTGAGCTGAAGGCAGACACATCACCAACTGAGCCACCAAGACACCCTTCACAACCCATTCTTGGTAATGTTGGTAATGTCATACACATTTTTAGGACTGTGATCAAGTCTGGGAAGATATCTATCCAGTTTTTCATACCTGGATAGAAAAGTTTCAGGGCACATCCAGTTTTTTTTCTTTTTTTTCTTTTCTTAAAGATTTTATTTATTTGACAAAGACAGACAGTGAGTGAGCACAAGTAGGGGGAGCAGCAGGCAGAGGGAGAGGGAGAAGTAGGCCCCCCACTGAGCAGAGAGCTAGACGTGGGGCTTGATCCCAGGACCCTGGGATCATGACCTGAGCTGAAGGCAGACGCCCAACTGACTGAGCCACCCAGGGACCCCAAGTCCAGTTTTCTTGTACAGCGATTAACCTGAAAGAGTCTTCGAATTAATGACACTCGTTAACTGTTTTGTTGCCACTGCCCTTGCTGCCATGGTGATTTACAATTTTAAGCTGATGTGAAATCAGCACGAAATGTAAATATTTCCCAGTGTGTTATGGGATGCATCCCTCTTCATTAACTGGATTATCGGAAATCCAACAGGCTCTTGATTTCTTCTATTCCATGATGATCTCTTCCTCTTGAATTACTTTTGGTTAAATTCAGGTCTCATTTTCAAACTAACGGCTCCTCGTTCTGGACCCAGGAGACTGTGGGAAGAAAAGAGAGGTGAGGGGAGCAAGGCATGCTGATGTGTGTCCCAAATTTTCCCTCGTTGGGCATCGGCCCTAGAGGGGAGAAGTGTTTCCATCAAGTCGAGGAAGAGGCAATCCATGGGGCACAGACGCTTGCTCTGTCAGCCACACGGGTCTCTGGGACGAAGCTGCCTCTGGGCTGCCCCATCTCCTGAGCACAGTCCCATCAAGGTCTGTTGTGCATCTCCAGGGAGGCCAGGCAGGGGCTCTCCTGGTGCCAGGGCAGCCTCCCCGAGCAAAGTGAACAGCCCCACCATGGTTGCGAGGCATGGTGGTGCACGGCGACCTGAAGGCAAAGGCCAGGGTTCAAGCGCTGGCCTGGGCCACGTGGAGGATGAGGCCGTTTCCTGGCTTACCGCCAGTGAGAGTTTGGTCAGTGATGGACACGGTTGGCTGGCCGAGGCCTGAGGTCCCGGAGGGGGTCAGCAGGACACCTGGTGGAAGGCAGACCAGGGGCATCCCCCTGGAGGTCAGCTGATGCCCAAGGACCAGCACCAGGCCACAGGGTCACAGGAACCACACCCTGCCTCCGGGGCAAAGATGTCCTTGGAGGGTAGAGAAGGAAGCTGGGAGAAAGTGCTTTCCCACTCAAAGGGAAGCAGGCTACTCACCTGCAGAGACTGGGAAGGGAATCAGCTTTCCACAGGCCAGGCCTCAAAGCGAACCTGAGCCCTCTGCCAGGCGGGAGCAGACAAATTGCATTTCGTCTTCCCATGAGTCCCATTGTGAGCGCCAGGACACACCGAGCCGTGGGGGGCTTGGCATAGAAGAAAGGGACCCTGAGAGGGCAAGAGGCAAGTCTTGGGGGCTGTTAACAGCAGGCCAGACAGGCACCGGGCAGGGCGGGCATGCAGATCTGGGGGCGCCCCAGGTCTCAGGCCCCCAGCTCGTTGGTGCCGGTGGAGGGTGTCTCCGTCCCCTCCCCCTCAGGCTCCTCCCTCAGCGCCCTGAGGAGTACGGCCCCCAGGGGCACCCACAGGCCCCGGTGACCCTGGCTGCCCACCACGAAGTAGACGACAGGATTGGCATTACTGCTCAGGGCTGAGGAGAGGCATGCCACGTGGTGGAATAGAGCCTTCTGTTCCTGGGGCACGTCCAGCCAGTAGAGGAAGAACCAGCTGATGCCGAGGGGCAGGGTGCAGACGAGGAACACCGTGACGGAGGCCAGGAGGACCACGTACAGCCACGTGGGCCGCCGCCGCCACTGCCACGAGCTCCTCCGCACCCGCACGAAGTGTCACGCTGGACGGGGTCATCACTGGGGTGAAGATCCCCATAATGAGGAAGCTGAAGACAGAGTCCACCGTGAAACACTGCTTTTGCGTGCCGTACCAGGACTTGCTGCAGAAGAGTGAGGCCAGCACGTTCATCAGGAGGGACAGCGCCCAGAGCAGGGCACACACCACGGCTGACAGGTACTGGGGCTGGTGACACTTGTACCAGATGGGGAAGAGGACAGACAGGCAGCGCTGCGTGCTGATGGCCGTCAGCAGGCTCAGGCTGGCGGTGTAGGCGAAGAACTTCACTCTCTGCATCACCTCGTAGGCCAGCACGGGGGTTTCTAGATAGAGCGTGACGGCCGTGCAGAGGAGGAAGAGGAGGTCAGCCACGGCCAGGTGGAGGACGTACATGCAGAAGGGGGTCCTCGGACCCCGGCAGCTCAGCAGCCAGACCACCAGGCCATTGCCCATCGTGCCGCATGCACAGATGAACGTGGCCAGGGAGCTCAGCACCTCTGGAGCTGTGTCCAGTGTGTCTACCTGGGGGTTGTCTTCGGGGATTTTACTCATCCAGCTGTGGTACACGGTCTCGTTCAAGTCTCAGCAAGCTTGAGAATCAGTTCATTTACCCGCCACCCCCGGGGTTCCCCTTCTTGGAACACCTGCTCAAAGTGGCTGCCCCCTTTTTATGTGGGTCTCCTTTCTGCTCCGTCTTAATTTGCAGGCGTCTGAATCCTTGCTGGTTTTAGGCACTGCAGATGTCATTCTCTGAGAGCTCTCTTCAGTATGGTAGCTTTCTGTGTTGTGAACTTGAGTGCACAGATGTGCTCAATTTTGGTATAATCAACTCCACTACATTTTCACCCCAAACTGTTGTGGCTTTCAGAACATTCCACATCCCTGTGTAAAAAAGATGTCCCCTTGTATTTTCCTCTGTTACTTTTATACTTTTCCCCATCCAGAATTTGATCTTGAGTCCAGCTGGAACTATTTTTATGTGGGATAAAGATAGGACACAGCTCGAGTTTTCCTCCATATTATGAGCCAGTTTTCCCAAAACTGTCTCCCAGACAGCCTGTCTTTTCCCTGTTGACTTATCAAGTTCCCGTTTACACATGGGACTCTTAAAACTTGCTGTTCTGCTTTCCCTGTTCCTACACACTGTTTTTACGTGCGTGTGTGTTTAAAATATGTATGTGGGTTTGTGTGAGCTCTGGGTGTTGTGTGGCTGACAGCCACTCAGTACGTGTTCTGTGCCCCTTTCACCAAGTTTCATCCTTCATGGAGACCACCGAGCTCTGCCTGGCTTTCCCCATGTCTGTGCCACTATCCAGAGAACACCTCCAGGCAGAAAGCTGGGGTGATCCCAGGGCTCACCTCTTCTCTTTCCCTTCTCTTAGAGTTCACACTTCCGGAATGCCTCTTGCCCAATATCTGAACACAATTGAGTCTTCTCTTTTCTCCAGTTTTCCGGTTGTTGCCAGTGAGAGGGCTGGTCCAGTAGCAGTTCCTCCCTTGTGGCTAGAGACAGAAATGCCTCTATTGTATTTTCCTCTTGATCATTGCTCGTGTGGAGGAACACTGTTGATTCTTGTAGCTTTTTAAAGATTTTTTTTTTTTTTTTAATTTATTTGACAGAGAGAGACACAGTGAGAGAGGGAACACAAGCAGGGGGAGTGGGAGAGGGAGAAGCAGGCTTCCCACCGAACAGGGAGCCTGATGCGGGGCTCGATCCCCGGACCCTGGGATCATGACCTGAGCCGAAGGCAGATGCTTAACGACTGAGCCACCCAGGTGCCCCGATTCTTGTAGCTTTTATTAACCAGGCAAATGTCCTGATTTAGTGGACCATACCTATCCGTTTTTCTGTTGACTATTTTGATTTTCTATGCTGCTATCCTCATCCCTCTAATTTCTTTTCATGTCTTGTAGCATAGATCAGAACATCTAGTAGTCTGCTGAGCAAATGGTTGCAATCAGGCATGCTTATCTTCTCCCTAATCTTAAAATTTCTCTATCGGATGTGATGGTTACCCTGAGTTTGTGGTATTAGCTTTTATCAAGGCGAGAAAGTTCCCTTCCGGGTTGTCTGGGAGTTTTTATCATAAATGATGGAATTTATCACAATTGTTGTTCTGCATCTACTTAATCACTTTCTTTTTTTCCTCTTTGTCTATTTATGAGGTGGATAGATAGTGGTAAGTTTTCTCGTATTTATTCATCCTTACGTTTTCAGGATAGACCATTTTTTTGTTTGCTCTGGTCACTCCCCACCTCTGCCCCTCCAGGTATCCTGACTTTATTTAGAAAATTTTCAGCCATGTTCATAAGTGAAATTCGCCCATAATTTTCCCCTCTGGTACTATCCTTGTCTGTTTTTTATTTCAAAGCGGTAAGATTATACTGGTTTCATAAAATGACTTGGAGAGAATGCCTTTTTTCTCTACCCTCTGGAACAATTTGTAGCATGTAAGGATTATCTTTCTTTGAAGATTTGGCAGAAGGTAAAACCATCTGGTCTGGTAATTTTTATGTGATTGTTAGTGGACATGCATGGCGTTGTAAAAAGAAAATTACAACTGCAATTTATTTAATGTGTTAGGTTTATTCAGATTTCGAATCTCTTCTTGAGTTAGAGTAGGGAATATTATTTTTCTGGAAAATTATTCATGCTTATGGTTTCACATTTATTGGTATAATACTCTAAATACTCTACACGATATTCTCTTATAAATTTTAAATCCCTACTTCAATCTGCCATTTTAAATTTGTGTGTCCACTTCTTTTTTTAAAAACCAGTTTGCTGGAGGTTTGCCTTTTCGAGAACTTTTTTTTTATCTCTTGTTTCTTTGCTTCCAATTTTCTTAATTGATGCTTTTACTTCTTCTACTCTCTTTGGATTCACCTTGTGATTGTTTTTTCAGCTTCTTGTATTGAACGCTTAGGTAATTGTCAAATGTTCTTCTTTTTCTAATGGGTATTTTGGGCTGTAGTTGTACTCCTAAGTATTTCTTTAGATGTTTCATGAGTTTTGGTGTGTAGTGTTTCATTGTTCATGACTAAATATTTTAAAATAAAAAACCACTGAAAATACTTAAAATTTAAATTTCCTTAAATTAGTTAGAAATACCTTTCATAACACTAGAAATAATTTTAACCGCCACAAATAACTTTTGTCATTTTCTCTTTAGCTTTTACTTATTTTTAAAAATATTTTATTTATTTATTTGACAGAGAGAGACACAGCGAGAGCAGGAACACAAGCAGGGGGATTGGGAGAGGGAGAAGCAGGCTTCCCGCCAAGCAGGGAGCCCGATGTGGGGCTCGATCCCAGTACCCTGGGATCATGACCCGAGCCGAAGGCAGACGCCCAACCGACTGAGCCAGCCAGGCGCCCCTCTTCAGCTTTTAAAAGCTGTGTTAAGTGGGTACAAATCCAAGATGATCATGGTGTCCCGGTCAAGTGTACCTTTTATGTCGTGGCCTTCTTCATTTTTTTTTCTTTTTATTGATTTATCTGAGAGAGAGAGAGAGCACAAGCCGGGGGGAGAGGCAGAGGGAGAGGGAGAAGAAGACTCCCCGCTGAGCAGGGAGCTGATGCGGGTCTTGATCCCAGGACCCTGGGATCATGACCTGAGCCAAAGGCAGACACTTAACTGACTGAGCCACCCAGGCGCCCTGAACCTCTTCATTTTCAGTACTTAGATTTACTACCAGGCATTTGGCACTGGTTTCTGTTGGTATTTACAGGATTTCACTGGGCCAGGAGCAGGTCTGTGATGGGGTTCATGGCTTGGAGATTTGGCATTTTCCAGGTATTTTAAAATTCAGACTCTGTACCTGTGAATGCTGCAAATCTGGGGCTTTAGTTACTGAAATCAGTCCCCGACTCTGCTCACACATCCTTCCCCCACAGTCTCAGGCAGGGAGAAGAATGGCATTCTGTGCAGAAAGCTGCTTCTCTAAGCAGCAGGGACCTCCTGGGCTCTGGCCTTGTGGAGCTACCTCTGCTCAAGCTCCAACTCCAAGATGCTTTCTAGCCCCACAGCCCTTCCTCACCCCAGCCCCACCTAAGCCCTGGCTCCTGGAGCCTGTACCCCACCTGATGTTTCCTGGGCCATCGGCATCAGCTCTAGTTGCAAATTCATTTGTAGCACCTAGAGATTTCCCTCCCCACCTTACCTGGGCCGGGGTAGGAGGGGGATGATGTTTTCTCCCGCATTTGTTTGTACCCACAGTGGGAGCATGGTACCATGACCCACACAACCTCCGTGGTAGCCCTACCCTTACAGTCCCTCCCTCAGGGTCCGCAGAAGTTTAAGTAACATTTATCAAACCTACACTGTGTGCCAGATACTATGTGCATAGTGCTCTATGTATGTAACACGTGGATAGGTAACAGCATACGTACATGATACATACCCACACACAGTAGCAGATGCACCTACGATAGTACAAATACACACACCACACACGCACACAGCCCTTGTGCGTACGCACACAACATGTGCACAGCAAGTTCAAGACAGACAAAGACGATCCTTCAGAACTCAGAGTCCCGGGCAGGAAATATACAATAGACACAATTATCCGCTACCCCCCAGGGGGTACATACCAAGGTGGGGTCCCTGTGGTGGGTGGGGCCAGAAGGTACTGAGGTCGGAGGGGGGCTGGGAGAGGCCAGGTGGAGGGGTTGCTGTGAAGGACCCACTGACTTCCCTGCAGGGGGCTGGGACCCTGCTACCCTGGCTCCTCCCCAGCCAGCAGAACCCTTTACACACCATCCTCCTCAGCCACTAGTGATTGGTCCCTGGCCGGTGCTGGGCACAGCAAAGGAGAGTCCTCGCAACCCCAAGCTAAGTAAGGAGTGAGTGGGCCGTGCTCCCAGGGATGGAGGATGGGGGATGCACCTGCTGCTCGGGTGGGGCGGGAAGCACACGGCCGCCCTGCGGGCCGACTGCCCTCCCCCCCCGCCCAGTCCAGTGCCCCACCCCACGTCTGGGTGCATGTACAGGGTTCCCCAGCACACCTGGGTGTCTCAGCAGTAATCTGATACCCTGCTGACAGGGACAGAGGGCCGACCAGGCCAGTGCTCCTCTGGGCCCTGGGCTACCAGACCCTCCCGGGGATGCTGCTCTGAGGGGAGACAGTCGACAAGCAAGAATATGCAGCTTCAGGTGGTAACTCACAGAGGTGCTGACAGCTGCTGGGATAGGAGCGTTAGTAGCCAAGCTCACAGCGGGCAGAGCAGGGAGCAGGGATAGAGCACTGGGTAGGAGGGGTGTGTTGTACGAGGGGTGGCTCCCTAGATCCCCCGAAGGGACATCTCTCAGTAGCAGAGACCCCCAAGTGCACTGAGGAGGCAGCTGTGGAATCAGGGAGTGTGGGTGACCTTTTGAAGGATTGTGTGGCAACGGGCGTGTGGGTGGGGAGGGCAGAGAAATGGGGCCAGGAGGCTGAGGACAGGAGCCACTCAGCAGAGAGAGACCTGAGGGCGCAGGTGAGTCCATGGTTGCAAGGGGGGCTCCTGGGGACAGAGGTGGTAGGGCAGGCAGCTGGCTGGGAGGTGAGCATCACCCAGGGGAGAAGCGAGACGGGGGGAACCCCAGGCGGGAAGTCTCCTCCTTTCTGGTGAGAGAAGAGGGGCGTCAGATATTGGGATTGAGGAAAGAGAGGAGGGATTTGGGGGCTTGAAGAGAGAGGGGACCTCCTCCTGACAGCTATGGACCCAATTGTGTCCCCCTTAAATGATCCATTGAAGTACCAAGCCGCAGAGCGACTCTCGGAGATGGGCCTGGAGGAGCTAATTAAAGTGAAATGAGATCACCAGGGTGGGTCTTGATCTGATAAGATTAGTGTCCTTCTTAGAACAGATACTTGGGGCCCTCCGTCCTCCCCCAGCCACCTTCCCTCTGCCGGTCTGGTCCCCGAGCTCCACTGGTGTGTCACTCGGCCTGCGAGCCCCTCGGGCAGGCCTGCATCTGACTTGAGCCGCTCCTTGCCCTCCCAGCCGCTGGCCCCATGCCTGCACGAAGCCAAGGCCCAGGGATGGTGATGGTTTAGAGCACAGTATCTGTTGAGTGTATTCCTGTCCTCTGAAGCCTTGTTTAAATTTTTGTCTACCCCACTGAAGACTTAGGGAAATGTTTCGTTTCCCGCGAATATTGCCCATTTCTCATTGTACTTTAAACATTAAAAAAGTCACCTAGATGAGATAGTAGAACGGTCTTATTTTAAAAGACCTGAGGGTCAAGAGGACGTAGGTTTTGCTGTGCCTTCACCCTGCGTCTCACTGTTAACGGTGGGATTACAACCTTGGAGGTTTTTTTTTCTGTGCATTTCCATATAATGTTTTAACAGAAATGGAAACCTATTACCTGCTGCTTTTCCCAAACGAACTGTATGTCTTCTTCAATTGTGCTCACCTGACACCTTCATGTCCTCCCTTTGTCCTGGCCCTGGCTGTCACCACTGATGGGGTCTCCCCATGTGGCTGGCTCCCAGGGGGGTAATATGAGCCACTTTTATTTATTTATTTATTTTAAAGATTTTATTTATTTATTTGAGAGAGAGCGAATGAGAGAGAGCACATGAGAGGGGTTACGGTCAGAGGGAGAAGCAGACTCCCCGCCGAGCAGGGAGCCCGATGCGGGACTCGATCCCGGGACTCCAGGATCATGACCTGAGCCGAAGGCAGTCGCTCAACCAACTGAGCCACCCAGGCGCCCGATATGAGCCACTTTAAATATGGTTGTGAGCTTGGCTTCAGTCGTCCGTTTTATTTGGACGATGCCAGCTTGGCGAAGTCGAGGCACCTGCCCCAGCCATCCAGTTGCGCACGTGGGCTCTGCTTCGGGTCCCAAGGCGCACGGGGGCGCTGACGGGATGAGGCTCCTCACAGGCCGTCGGACCGCGGGCTTGGCGCCCTGCGGGCCGCCGGCCAGGAGCTGCCCTCCGCGCCTTGCCCTGGGGGCATCGCCGGCTTGGGGTCTCACAGCGTGGCAGCTGGCTTCCTGAAAGCCCGCGAGGGGGACAGCGGGCTCGTGTAGCCTCGGGCCTTCCGCTCCGCCCTGTTGGTTAGAAGCCCGGCTCCGGGTCCGGCCCAGCCTCCCCGCCCGGGACTCCGGGACTCGGTGGGAGGCCGTGAGCGCCAGGAGGCGGATGACGGGGCCCCACCTTGGGTTCCGGCTGCCGTGCGCACCGGCCGAGCCCCAGCCTCCCTGCACAGCCGGCCTCCCCGCGTCCCGTCCAGCGCGGATTATGCTGTGGGCCGCGCCTGTGTGCCTTGCGGGCTTTCCTTCCCCGGGGGGGATCTTTCAAGAACCGCGGGCATTCCACTCGGGGCAGCGGCTGCCCTCGGTCGCAGGAGCCCGGCTCTGGAGGACGCATCTCTGGGCCCGCTGGACGGAGATGGGAGCAGCCCACGGGTCCTGGGCTCAGTGCCGGGGAGGCAGTCCCCGGAACGGAGTTTGGATCCTCTCTCTTCTGGGGGCGGGGGGGGGGGGAGGGGAGTGCATAACACAAGTACTCATTCAGGTAGGAGCGTGAGAATCGTCCGTGGGAAAGGAGTGCGTGTGGTGGAAATCGCTTGTGGAGCTTCCCCGGTTGGTGGGTCAGTAAACTTCCTGGGCCCCCACCCCCTCCCCACCCCCACCCAAGCTAGATCAGACTGGGTTTCTGTTACTTGTCACCGAGGGTCCTGGCTGACAAGCTGTACACATCTGCCCCGGAAGCAGTGTGTCCTGTGTAACCTAGAGTGGCCTAAAGCAGAGAGGAGTGGTCGCCGCAGGCTGGCGGCAGGGCTGGGCTGGGGAGCTGGGGGCTGGGTGCTCTGGGGCACTAGGACATTCTTGCGGGGGGGGGGGGGGTGTCGGAAATGTTCTTTGGGGAGGATGCAAGCGTTCCACATACTGATTCGGTGAGCTCCCGAGCATGCATACCTGTGTCAAAGATCCTCGCCTATACAGTAAACCGGTTCCTTGTATGTAAATTAGACCACAATTAATCACAAGTTGTTTTGTTTTGTTTTTTTTAGAAAATCTGCCTGAGTAGGTGAGCCTTCTCCCGAATTGCCAGGAAACTTGATGCTGGCATTTCTGACTCACTGGAGCCGACTTTTCCATGAGTGTTCGTTCCGTGTACTGTGCCCTGTTGTCTCCAGCCTCCGCTGGCTTCAGGTACGCGAGTTCTGTGCTTGCGTTCGGAGTTGCCCGATTCGGGGTTTGGGGGGTGATCTCTGCAATGCCTCCGTAGCTCCCTGGTCTTGTCACTAGCGTGTTTAAGGGCACATTTGCCTGGGCTGGGCTTCTTCCCTTCTGGGGAGAGGCTGGACGGTAAATGGACCCATCCCTTCGTCCCACCTTCTAGATGGATTCCGTGGCTCCTGGGAAAGATGGAGCGTCTTGATGGAGGGTTCTAGACCAAGAAGTGCATGTGCAAAAGGATCTCAGGCTTCAGAATTCTGGCCCCAAATAGAAAACTCAGTTATCTCACGACTGCAGCTGGCAGGGGATTGGAGAAAGCGAGGCAGATGCTAGAGAGGCATTCTGTTTCCTCTTACTGAGCCGGGACATGAAGACAGGGAGAGGCCTCAGCTCTCAGGCTGTGTGCTGTGCGGTCTGCTGAACACGCGTCTCCTGCCCGTCCCCGCCCTCTTCAGCCGCCGGCAGCCCGAGCCTGGGCTGTCCCTGGTCTCAGGTGGGGACTGTGGGCTCCTACAAGGCCAGTCTGGGTTGTCCTTGGGCTGTGATGGGCCTGTCCTGTCTGCTCCACGTGGTGTCCCCGGGGCCCCAACTGCCGGTGCTTTGCTGGTGGGAACACAAAGGCCAGCGGCCTGGGTTCCAAGGCAAGCGGGCGGCCACCAGAACGTTTGGACTGTGACTGGGGCTCCACACTGGGGGCGACCAGGCTGTCCCTCAGAGCCCAGCTGTGCAGATTAAATGAGCTTTGCAGGTGGAGCTTTTAGCCCAGGGCCCACTGCACACAGCAGGTCCTCTGCAAATGGCAGTCCGTGCCCAAGTCCCCGGGGCTCGGGATTGGTTCTTTCCTCGTCCCTCCTTCCTGGCCACCTGCTCCCTCACGGCCACCTAGCCCCTGGCCTGTGCCTGACCAGGGATTTAGGACAGCTCCTAAGGCCTGTGCTGGGTCTTTGAGAAAACCCAGGCCCACGGCTTGTGGGTGGCAGCCCCCTGTCTCCCTGAGGCTTGCTCTTGACTTCCCATGTTTGACCCTGTTTATGCCCTGTATCATCCAGGAGTGTGCTTGTCCAGACAGTCATGGCAGGAGGCACAGAAAGCTGGGCCCGGCAGCCCAACCCTGGCCGCTGTGCCCTCCCTGGCCGGCATATCCGGTGGTGGTAGCAAGTTGTGCTTAGTAACAACTGGAGTGGCAGGGAGACAAGTGTTTCTTCCTTGTGTGGCCACCTAGGAGCTTGATAGGGATGGTGATACTCACCCCCTGAATTCGGCTGACCTGCAATGGTGAGGGGAGGATGGCAAGACCCCTTGCTCCAGAGAGTTCCAGGGTGGATATCTGTGATGCTCAGGGCCCTCTGCTTCCTGCCTTTCCCAGACACCCAGAAAGAAGGAGGCTGGGGGTGGGCCCAGCTGAGCTGCCTTTGCTGGGGGACAGCAGAGGCACCTCTGCCTGCCCCTGCAGCCTGCTCCCTGGGCCCTTTAATAACTCAGTACCCAAGGAGGGAGGAGAAAGTGCCCTTCCCTTCTGCTCCTGCTCCTGGTCCTCCATTAGCACAAATAGGGTTTGGTCTGGGGTGTGGACAGGATGTGCAGGCTATCCCCATGGGGGTGGGGACTGGATGGGGAGGAGAAGCCTTGCTCCCAAGAAAGACTGTAGGGATCCACATCTGAGAAGGTTCCAGAGGCTTGACAGGGCTGATCCTGGAGCTAACCCCCCACCCTCCCAGGCCTACTGCCCACTAAGCATGGGCAGATGCATGGTCATATGGGGGCCCAGCCCTTTCCTGACCTCCAGGCCCTGCAGTGAGTGAGGGCTGCCTGCTCCTCCCGCCCCCCCCGCCCCCCCCCCCCCCGCTGGGCTGGGGGTCTGAGCTGCTGCAGCTGAACCCAGGTAGGGAGTCCCCTTCAGGCTTCTGGGGGTGGTCGGTGGGTAGCTCCTGACAGTGGTTCAGGGCTAGAGGCCTGGGGTGGGAGCTCCTGAGGAAGAGGAACCCCCAGGGACTAGGATTCACTGGGTCCCGAGGCGTAGATTCCCTAGAGGTCCCCTTGGTTCCCTTGGCCCCCTTCAGGCCTGGGAGGCATTTCTATTGCAATGGAGGTCTGCTGGTAGAAGCTTTTCCCGTGAATGGGTCAAACGGGTCCCGCCCCTCGCGTGTGTCCTCAGGACCCGACCTGGTTTCTCTGAGTCCCCAGAAGTGTCAAGATAGGAGGCCTCCAAGTCTGCTTTTCTGGGATTCTTGGGCTGGCTTGCGGGGGGAAGGGGGGCAGGGGGGGGCGGGCGGGCCAGGGGTTGGGTGGAGTGTGGGAGAACGGGGAGGGTGCACCCCAGGGCTGGAAGTGGGAGAGGAAGGCGCACTGACCTCCACCATCTGAAGCTCCTCTGCCTCCAGACACCTGGGGTCCTCTCGGCAGAGCAGTGACCTTAATGGAGGAGCAGCTGGGACTGTTGGAAAGGGGAGGACAGGAGCAGAGGCCTGGGGAGGCCAGGAGGGACTAGTCCGGCCACCTGGGGGACTGGTCACCAAGAAATGCACTGGGGGGCAGCCCACACCAGGGTGGTCCTGCAGCCCTTGCTCTGGGACGACCAGGGTAAGGCAGAGCAAATCCAGGCTCTATGGGTGGAGGGCCAGCTGCCAGGCGGGCCAGCGGGAGAGCCTGGAGGTACCGCTGCTCCCTGGATGGGCCGGCAGTTGGTTCCGTTAGTCACCTGCCCACTCCCAGCCGTCTCCCTCCCCTCCCACTGCTTTCTCACAGGGGCCTGCTCCCTGCCTGGGCCATGGGTGCCTCTGCCCTGCTCTCTCCTTGGGCCCATGTAGTGAGCAGGTTCCCCCAGAGCTTCCCTGCAACGGGGCTGGGATCCTAGGCTGGACACCTGGAGCCCAAGACGGGCCTCTTCAGGGACTGGCTGGAGGCAGGGGGGCAGTCAGGGAGCCTCTGGCCCGGCCCTAGTTGAGCTATCTCTGGAGGGGCTCCAGCTTATCGCTGGGCAATGGGGAGGTGCCAGGCTTAGGGAAGCCAGCCCCTGCCCCTGCCTCGGGGGTGGGGGGGGACAGAGAGGGGCATCCTGGACAGGTAGCAGTAGGAGAAGCAGCAGTCCCACCTAAGGACACACTGTGTTCCTTAGAGCAGGACCTGTATTAACCAGCATAAGGCCTGGCTCTGAGTAGGCATGATGAAAACTGTTTCCCAGGGGAGCTGGGGACCCTGAATGGGTGAGAAAGGGCATAGGCTTATCCCAACAGGACAGCGTGGCTGACCAGAGCTCCGTGAGGCAGAGAGGTGGATACCCTACCAGGAGAGGGAACACTCCAGAGGTATAGACGGGCCAGCCGGGAGAGGCAGCACCCCAGAGGTGTAGAGGGGTCAGCCAGGATCCGCCAGGAGAGGAGCACAAATGCGGGGGTACAGAGCAGGTTGGGTGGGTGGGGCCTAGCATGGAAAGCCTGCCGTCTGGGCTGCTCGTCGCTGCAGGGAGCCTCACTGTGGAACAGGTGCAGACAGGACAGAAGGCAGAAAGCCTTGCTCAGTGCACGATATAAAACGTTTATTGATACACATTTATTGTCTTTCATAAAACTCGCATTGGCTACACGGGGCCGCTGTGCTCGGAGGTGGGCTGGGGCAGCCAGGTAGAGCCAGTGCCCACTCTCGGGTGGGGGCTGGAGCCCAGAGACTCCTGGACAGTCGGCCAGGTTTCGAGGACCAGGCGCACAGCAGCGCGAACCCGCTCTGCGCTCCGGGAGGCTGCCCAGGGTCTGGCCGGCATGGAGTCAGAGGAGAGAGTGACCTGCCCCAGCTGGCCGAGGCCCCTTCCTGTCCAGCTGCTTGCCATGACCGTAAACTCCCCCGTTAGAATTACCAAAGGATTTGGGCAGGGACGTCGGGTGCAGAAAGACGGAACAGCAAGGCAGGTTCGCCAGAACGCTCTTCCAGATAGCACCGTGTGTTCAGGTTGGCTCGCCAATACTGCCTCGGGGGGTGGAACGGAGGGAACAGGGACCCTGACGGGGGTGAAGCGGCTGCCCCAAGGGGCGGTGGTGCGGGCTGCGTCATTTTTAAGGAGGGCTGATTGAAAGGGGCAGGAGGTGGACGGGGATGGGTGATCCCTCCCTCCTCTCCTTTTGACCAGCCTGGGAGGAGGAGGAGCCCCACCCCCTGGGGCCACTTCCAAACCATGGACCTCTGGCCACGGAGGAGAATGGCTGGGGGGGCCTGGCCGGGCCAGGGGGCCTGTGTGCAGGTGGCTGCTCCGGCTCCCGGCCGGCCACCCCTAGAGCCTCCAGCCCACGGAGAAGGAGGCGTGAGGGGCGGGAAGCAGACTTTCCTCCTTGCACTCGGGCGCCAGGGCAGCTGCCCAGCTCCTGTCCTGCAGCAGAGGGTCTCTGGAGGCCACAGCCCCTGCCACCCTCCCGGTGCTAGCCTCTCAGGCGGCGTTCCCAGAGGGGCACTGCATCTCCATGGTGGCCGTGTTGGGCGTGCCGCCCCCGGCCTCCCCCAGCTCGGCGCCGTCTCGCAGGGCCCGCTGGAAGACCACCCTGAGAGGCTCCCACAGCCGCTGTGACTTGTCCCTTCCGGCCAGGAAGTAGACGACGGGCTTGGTGCTGCTGTGAATGCAGATGCATAGGTCGGTGACGTACTCGGGGAAGGGGGCTGGGATCTGGAAGACCCAAAAGAGGAACCAGTCGATCCCTAAGTAGATGGAGGACACGAGGAAAACGGAGACCATGGCCAGGATGACGTGGTTGAGCTTGGCAGAGCGCTGGCGCCGCCGGGCCCGGCATTCCACGTGCAGGATGAGCACCAGGCAGGGCAGCACCATGAGTGGGCAGAAGATAAGGAAAAGCAGGATGCCCAGGAAGGCGTCCATGGGCCTGCAGGCCCCGCCGGAGGCCCGGTGGGCCAGGAACACACAGAAGTAGTTGTGGATGCTGGTGACCAGGAGCGACAGGGTCCAGAGCAGGGCACACACCACGGCCGACAGGCGCTTGGGCCGACGGCGCCAGTACCAGACGGGGAAGATGACCGACAGGCAGCGCTCCAAGCTGACGGCGGGCAGGAGGCTCACGCCGGACACAAACGTGCAGAGTCCCACGATCCTGCACACGGCGCGGACATAGTCGGCGAACGTGCCCAGGAAGCCGCCCGTGTTCAGGACGGAGAACACAGCCTTGCTGAAGAGGTAGCCGATGTCGGCGCCGGCCAGGTGCAGGAAGTAGACAGAGAAGGGGCTCCTCTTGATGGAGAAGCCGAAAAACCAGAGGACCAGCCCGTTGCCCACGAGGCCGCACAGACAGAGGAGCAGGAAGATGTAGTTCATGACGGCGGGCGGAGGCAGCATGGTGATCTGCTCAATGGTCAGGAAGCCACGGCTGTAGAGCTCGGGCGCCTCACTCACGTCGGGACACATCTGTGCAGGTGCAGAGGGGAGACACTTGTGATGTGGGCTGGGCCCCACCCCTAAACCTGCACCTGTGTCCAGGCTGGTCACAGGCTGGTAGAGTCACTGGCTCTGGAACAATGAACTGGCTGTAGCTAGAGCAGAAGACACCCTTGCTCCCACATAGTGCCACGACTCTGTGTCCCCGAGTCTGCAGCTAGCGGCCTAGAGGAGTGACAGCGAAAACAGTCCCTAACAAAGGCCCGGGACTGCCCACCTGTCAGAACGGACTCTGGTCAAAAGGCGTCCGTGTCCTGAACGATACGGAACAACGGAGGAACCTTTCCAGGTTGAAGGAGCATGGAGAGCCGTGGCCAATAAATGCGAGGCTGCATCCTAGATTTTAGAGTGGCCCTACAGGTTGCTGTGAAGGATATTAGCGGGGTGGTGGGGAAATGTGCGTCCGGACTGGGTATCCTCGTACTGCACCAACGTTAGATTTTCTGAGTAGGAAGATGCACTGCTGCCCTGTACTGGAAGTCCTTGTTCTTAGAAGGCCCAGGCAGTTTGGGGGCAAAAGGGCTTGGTGTCTGCAGTTTACTTTCCAACAGTTCCGGGAAAGAGTCTATCATGAGACGCATAGAGAGAGCACAGGCAGCAAAGCCTACCAGCTGGTGAAGGACACGCACATCTGCACGGCGCTGTCCTTGCAAAGTTTCTGTACATTTGCCATTTTTCACACCAAAATGTGAAAATACTTATTTAAAAAATAGAATAAAGTTATTGATTGGAAAAAGTGGACCCTGGTCCTAACTGGAGTGGGAGGTGGTCCCATAGTGGGATCAGAGAGACCTGGGGACTGAGAGACGGTCCCTTGCAGGGCCAGCGTGACCCTGAGTCTCTGGGTCATGAGGGATCTGGATGTGGCCCCGGGCCCCCCTGGGGAGGGGGAGTCTCTTGGGGAAGCACTCTGATACTTGAACAATCTATCTGACTGACCGAGTGCACTGGGCTAAGTATCTTGCCTGTAAATTCTGGGCTGGGGATAAATGCGTGAAGGTGGACCAGGTGCAAGAAATGGGGCTGTTGGGGGGGTGCAAACTGGAGAGCACCTATCCTGAGTGAAGTGGGCAGCTGCTCTGCTCCAGCTGGTGGGTGCTGCGGGGCAGGAGGGTGGGCAGTTGAAACGGGACCGTGGGCTGAGTGGCCCGTCATCCTTCCCCCCCCCTCCCCAGAGAAGCCAGAACCCTAGATTGTTATGTGAACTACCCTGATCTTTAAATGTTCACATTTAAAAAACATTGTGTGGGCCAAACATAACACATCTACGAGCTGGATTCATTCTCAGGCTGTCATTTTGACCTCCCATTCCAAGCAACAAGGCTGCCCAGAGCACTGTCACTCCCCTCCCTCAGCCTGGCAGACATCACTAGTCCGTCCCAGCACTCCTTCCCACAGAACCTGAACCTGACACACACCCCCTAGCCCCCCCTCCCCCGCCAGCTTAAGGCTGGGTATCGATTCCCATTGCTCATGACTCTCCCCAAAAGAAAACAAACGGAAAGGTTCTTGAGGCTGGAACATTCCGCCACCTTCCAGATGGCCCCCAGCTTTGCCAGATACCCCATAACGGTGGGGGGGGCTTCTGTCAAGGGAGTCTGCAAGCAGAGACTGGAGGTATTGGCCAAACTTTGGGGAGACTGTGAGGTCAGGGCAAGCACATTAAGAGGGTCCTATTCATCACCCATCATCTTCTAGGCACATTTATTGGCTCAGCCTCTCTGTCTGTCAACCCCCAAGCCCCTTAGCTTGCTGTTTCCTCAGCCTTTCCTGTTGGTGGCTTTGACCACTCCAGGCCACAGAGCAGCAGTCCACAAGACCCAGTGCCCAGACAAGCCCACGCTTAGGGATCACTCAGAGCTCCTCACAGGCTGGAAAAAGTCTGCAATCCCCTCCTCGGAGTCAGAGCGGGAGGGCTGGGTGAGTCACGGGGCGTGTAGCTGCCCTCCCCAGCCACATACCGCCTTGTAAAATGCCTGCTCTGGAGCCTGGCCCCCCTCCCTGGGCTGTCTTTTCTCTGGGGATTTCTGGAGACTTCTCCCCAGCCGGTCCCGTCTCTGCCTCCCGTGGTTGCTGCCCACAGTGGTCACTAAGGGAGAAGGCCAAGGGCTGCAGGCCCCAGGCAAGAGTCCAGGCTCTGTTCCCACCTCTGGGCTCATCCCAGTCTAGTTACCATGCTGTCGTGAGCCTCAGTTTCTTCAAATGTGGATGAGGTTGTACTAGATAAACTCAAAAGGTCCTTCCAGCTTGGAGAGGGTTTTGCCTGGGATTTAGAAGGGAACTCCAGAATTTTCGAGGAGCTCAGAGAAGTAGGGGGCTGGGAAGGGCAAAAGGGGTGGGTTGGCCAGACGCCTTGTCAGGGTCTTGGCCACGGCTGGTGCCTGAACATAAACTGTGACTACACAGTGTAGTCACGGGCGGGGGGGGGGGGGGGGTTGCCCAGAGCCAGCTGTGTTCCGTGGGGCCCACGACATCAGGGCCTCCTGGCAGGGCCTGGCCGTGGGACATAGCTGACCACCCATCTTGCAGGGGAGAGACGGAACGAGGCTGCTCAAGGTGCTAACAGCTCGCAGGGTGTGCACGGGGACGGGATTCGAGGCTGATGAGGACACTGGCGATCCGGGGGGGGGGGGGCCCTGGAACCAGTGCCAGGCCGCATAGCCCGGAGGGTCTTCTGCCCACCTATGAGTCCTGAGACGGAGGACGGGCATGGGTGGCAGAGGGCAGGGGGAGGAGATGCTGGGCTGAGCCTGCCTCTCCCTCCACACCCGGCCCCGCTGTGCCTGGAGCCCCCTCTGCTGCCTGATGGCACTTGCCTTGCTCCGGCTGCCAGGATGGGCCTCCCAGGAACAGTTCCCCGCCATCTCCAGGCCTGGCGAGTCCAGATTCCTCCCGGCTCTGCTCACCGTGGGCTGGCCCGCACACCTCCCCTGGCAAAGGCAGAAAGGGTCGCGTCAGGGCAGAGGTGTTTCCCACCCGCCCAGAAGGCCCCTCCACCTTCCAGATCCCTGCCCGTAGCCCCCACGGCTGTCCCCTTAGAGGAAAGGCAGGCAAGTAAGCAGCTGGCTCCCTCAGAGGGGGGGCTGTGCTGGGGGGGGCACAGGGACTGTCCTGCGGGGTCCAGGGTGGGTCACATCTGCACGCACTGCCCCCTCCTGGCTGGGCTCTGCATTCACCCCTTCACCACGCGCAGCAGCTTGGTCCAGCCCTGCGCTTGTAACCCGCTAAGGTGTCGGGTCTTTCCACAACAGGTGACTGCAAGGCGGGACAGCCTGGTCACCATCAGTACCACTGACACCACCATCAACGCCTGGGACCATGACTCCCAGCCGGGAGCTGGACACTGTGCCAGCCAGCCAATGGCTATCACCCCACTTGGTCCTCATTACCGGCTCCGAGGCAGGAATCATCATTCCCCTATGACAGGGGCTTCAGGGCTCAGGGAAGTGCAGCCACCTGCCCAGGGCCCCCCGTGGAAACAGCTGCGCCCACTGCCGTTTGGGAGATTTGCGTATCATTGAGCCCAGAGGGGCTGCCGAGGAAGAGCAGCTGGAGGGAGCCGGCCAGGAGGGCAGTGCGGCGCCCCGGCTCCGGGCTGGAGGACAGGCAAGCTGTACTCAGCTGGGACTGCATGTCAGGAGGCCTGGAAGGGGTGACGGCCCAGGGAGGGGGCAGCCCTGCCTGACGGACACTGCTCCATCCCGGCCAGGCAGAGCTCATTGGTGCACGTGCCCTGGGTCCCCTTGGAATGGACTCCTGTCCCCCAATCCGAGCCCTGCCCCAGCGGGCAAGCACCTAGCCCTCCTACTGTGCGGGCGGGGAAACTGAGGCCGAGCCGCGGGCCGCTGGCCCTGCCCTCCTCCCGGAGGGAATGCTGGGCTACTCGGCTGGCCTCCCCCAGAATTCCTTCCCGGCCCGCGTGGCCGTGTGTCCCTCCGCACCCCCAGCCGGGGCGGGACGGAGGCAGGCGCGCCGGTCCTCAGGCGGGGAAGGGTGGCCAGCCGCGGCCTTGCTCCACTCCCGGCCCAGCTGCCCAGAGCGTCCTTCGGGCCCACGCTCGCGCAGCGTGGTGTGGGCGAGTGTGCGTGCGCGCCTGGCGTGTGGATCCCAGCGCGGCATGCAATGACAGCGGGGCAGCACTGGGCCGCAGGTGGCTGTCCTCGGGGTGGGAGCCCTTGTGCCCCGGAGGAAGCGGGCGAGTCCGGTGTGCGTGCGTGTGTGCGTGCAGAGAGCAGCTGGCTCTAGTGTGTGCCTAGAGCCCCACACCCCCTCCGTCCTCATCTTGACTCCAGCTGGGCCACTGTCCCCAGGGCCTCGGACAGGCCTTACCTGCTCGCTGGGGCTTGCCCAAGATCTCCCCTGCCGGCCAGCTACCGGCTTCTCCCCCATCCTTGCTGGTCCCTTCTGCCCCCCACTCACAATGCTCCCACTCTACTTGGTGGTCCTGGTTGTACACCACCCCTAGGCCTGGGCTCTTGGGGATGTCCTGACTGTGAGCCTTGCCCTTTCTCTTCAGCCAAGCTAGACCCCCCAGTACCCAGATGCCCCCCAAGGGCAGCCAGCTGGGGCCAGGCACCAAGTAAGGGCCCCGAGCTCACCTCTGCTGATTGCTTCCCTGGGTGGGGGACCCTAGGGTGTCTCTGAGCTCTCCTCCTGTCCTGCCAAGGCTCCTGCACTCATGCAGAGATCTAGAAGCCAAGGGAGCCCCAGATGGGCCTGAGAAGACACATGTGTGACATGTGTGTGTGGCATGTGTGCGAGCATGGGTGAGTGTGTGCGCTCCTCGGGTTGGGATCTGGCTTCTAATACCGCAGACCAAAAAAAAAGCTGTCAGCTCCGTGCACTCCTGACCCTCCCTTCGAAGCACCAGGCCTCCAAGGGCTCCGGCCACCTGTCCGCCTCCTCTCCTTTCACCCCACCCTTCCACAACCCAGCCCCACACTGGCTGGGGGCACGTGAGGCTGTACTCCAGGAGGCCCAGGTGGGCACAGACTGCAAGCCCCCAGCCCGTCTTCCTGGCCCCTCTCCTCCCAGCTGTCACCGGCCTGCCCCCCACCAAGGGAGGCTGCATTTCCCGTTCCAGGGCCCGGGTGCCCTGCTCACAGCTCGGCTGGAAGAGGCTAATCTGGGGACAGCGGGGGCCGTCTGCGGGGGACAGGGTGGGATGCAGCTGCTCCTCCTCCCGTGCCCGAGCTCAGCGCCCCTGCAGGCTAGACAAGCGGGCCACACCGCTGGCATGCCTGCCCACCCTGGGAGCCATCTCTCCGCGCTTGGGACGCTGCCGGCTGGGTGTTGCCCTCCGCCCTTCCAGAAAGCAGGCTTGGACGGCTGGCGCGGGTGGGGTTAGGGACAGAGGGGGAGCGCCCCCACCCCTGCCAGGAGACCAGAGCAGGAGTTGGACGTAGAGGACAGTGTGGGGGTCAGGCACTGCCAGAATGCAGGGCCTGCCAGCCAGGACGGGGCCTCTCAGAGCCACAGGAGTGTGCCCGAGTCCTCTCTGGAGCCCCAGGTTTCCTGCTCGCTGCCACGTGATTTCTGGGGGCCGAGTGCTCTGACAGCGCCCACCTCGTTCTCCCCCCCCCCCCCCCCGCCTGGCCTTCTCCCTGCAGCCCTGCTTGCCAGAACGCCCTCCCCTGGGCCCCAGGGCCCCCATGCAGCTACCTGCAGCTGTCCTGACCTTCCGAGGTCTTGTCCGCGGAGCTCGACACCCGCCTCTGGCCGCGGATCCCCAGGGCAGCAGGCCAGCACAGAGCACCGCCTGGAGCCTCGGGAAAGGCGAGCTCAGAGCCGAGGACAGCCCCTGCCTGCCCGCCTGCCTGCGGAGGAGATGGCTTGGGGAGCAGAACCCGCCCCAAACCCAATTCCAGGCCCAGAGGGAGGGGGAAGGGGAGGAGGAGGGGAGGAGGGGCTGAGCCAGAGCCGGGATGAAGCTTCGGGAAGGAATGCCCCGCTCAGGAGCCCCCCCGCCCCCAGCCTCACTGGGAGCTCATCTCCCTGCCTGGTGACGTCGTGTTGGCCGGAGCACCGCTGCCGGAGTCCAGCTGTTAATCTCCCTCCGTCCTGCAGCTCCTCGGGGCTGCCCTGGAGAAAGCACTGGGCTGTGCACTTGCTTGGTTCCTTCCTTCTGCTCCCACTGGGTATTTCGGGGCGCGCAGGCCCGGGAGGGGCAAGTCCCCACCTGGTTGTTGAAATGTGTTCAGGGGCTGTTACGGAGAAGCCAGGACGAGGTGGGGGCTCCATGGAGGGGCAGTTGCAGGCACTTAGGAGAGGTAGGCTGAGCAGCGGGACAGCAGTGCCACCCAGGGGCCACCCCATCCCCCTTCCCACCTGGAATCTGCCCAGGGCCCCCTGCCGGCGTATGGAACCAAGAACCCCCTTTCCCCGGCCCTAATAGCAATCGGATGGCGCAAGTGGAAAATCACAGCGCTTGCCTGGGGGGTGCGCGGTTGGCGGGCTGTGCGTGCCTGCTCCGCGGGGGATGAGTCAGGCTTCCCCCCTACCCTGTGAGCCTTCTCAGGGTCCTGGGGCAGTGGGCCAAAGCCTGAAAGGGGATGCAAGAGCCCCAGGGGTGGCTGTGAGGATGGGGGTGGTGAGGAGTGGCTTCCCAGGGAGCCACCCCGGAAGCCCCCACCCCGCCCTGCGTCAACTTTCTCATGGCCCAGGGACCCCAAGGGAATTCCCCTCAGTGCTTTCCCTGTGGGAGCAAATGGTGCCCAGATTGGGGGTGGGGTGGGCATCTGGAAGAGAACCCAGAAATAGAGCTTCCCTTGCACCTGCCCCGGGAGCTCCAGGCCTCTGGCCCCTGGAGGAACCCGATGTCCCTGCCCAAGTGCAAATCTCAGAGTGGATTTGCTCCCCGCAGGGTCCAGCTGGTCTTCTCGGGCTGTTGTTTTTAGGGAGAGTGTGAGGAGCGGGCTCTAGGATGCTGAAGCTCATGGCCACACCCAGGACTGAGAGAGAGGCTGGGCAGGGAGCAGGCAGTGGGCGGTGACCCTCCCCTCCTCTCCAGGGCAGGCCAGCTGGGGCCCAGCTGGGCTGCTTGTTTACATGGGGAGGCCAGGGGGAGGGGGGAGGCTGGGGGAGGCCGAATCCAGGCAAGTTCCAAGTGTAATTGCATTTGGACACTTAAAAGGAATCGTGTGAAGTGGGCAGAGGCTCCGAAGTCCACGCCTTATTTGGTCTGGAAATCTGTTTCTTTCAAAACTAATGAGAGGTGCTTGTAAATGGGAATGCCATCCTTGGCCTGTGTTTGCTGGGTCTCCTTGCCACCCAGCGTCCCCACGTGGAGCAGCATGTCGCGGCTGTGGGGGACAGGTCTGGAGGCCGGGCTCCTGCAGGGACAGTGAGAGAGCCCCAGCTGGGCTGGTGAAACCACGGCCGCAGGCTCTGTGTGTGGGCCTGGTGGCATTCACCCACTCGTGCCCGCCCTCCCGCCACAAGGTGTAGGACTCCGTGATGAGGTGACATGGCCACAGTCCCTGCTCCCTCACATCCTGTCCTCATGCTCTGACCTGCCACCACCCTGCCCTCTTCCCAGTAGAGAGGAGCTTTGTTTTTAATTGTCCCCTGCCGTGGGCCCTGCCACACCCCACCCCACCCCACACCCCCTCCCGAGGGTGCAGGCCAGGACCTCCCTCTGCTGGGGCCCTTAGGGGGCAGGAGGCAGGTTCTGGCGGGCTAGCTCCTGACAGGGCCCTTCTGGGGTCCCCCATTGCCCTGCTGCTCTTGGATGAGGGGCAGGGTGTGGAACAGCCCTTCCGTGGACCCTCCGACTCCGTGAGGTCGCACAGCCCCCGAGGGAGTATTTACTGAGCATATGGGCCCCCGGCTGATGAACCGGACAGTCTCTCCCCTCGGGGAGTGGAAATTGGGCAGGGCGGCTCGGAATCAGATGACCCAAACACGTGTAAAACCACACCTGGACAGGAGGCCAGGTCGATCAGGACGGCTTCTCTGAGGAGGGGACGATGGAGCCCATGGGAATGTCAGGCAGGAGTGGCTCTGGTGAGAAGGGGACAGGAGGCATCCCCAGCAGAGGAAATGGCACGAGCAAAGGCCCTGGGGCAGGGAGGCTTGCGGCATAGGTGAGTTGGGGTAGATGAGACCCCAGCCACCAGGCAGCTCTGAACAGCCCCTCCGGGCCCAGGACCTGGCCCTCCTTGTGCTGACCTCAGCTTTCTACTGCCATTTGTGCCATGTGCTCGGAGGACAGGTGCAGGGCTGACAGTGACAACCACAGCTGCCTCTTCCTGCGTCCTGTGAGCCAGGGCCTGCCTCAGTTCCACCATTCAGTCCTCACAGCATCGCCCGTTTTACAGATTCGTTCAACATGTACAGACTGAGCACGTACCTTGCCAGGCACTGTGCTAGGCTCTGGGAACCCACTGATGAATGAGACAGATAGTGATCCCTGCCTACAAGGTGCCCGGATCCTGGAAATGAGGAAACTGAGGCCCAAGGAGCAACTCTGTGTTTCCCTTGGACACCCGCACCCCCGCTGCAGGACCTGAGCTGGGGGCGGGGTCCGCCTCATCTCTGCATCCCCAGCACTAAGCATGGAGGTGTCGGGATAGGAGGGGAGGTCCAGAGCCCTGGGATCTAGTCCTGGCTTTGCCTCTGATGAACTGAGACAACTGGGCCTCGGTTTCCCCAGTTGTACCATGGAGCGGTGGTGGGGGACTGGATGATACCTCTGCTCCGCGCCCATGCTCACCTTCACTCCAGCTCTACTAGGCTAGTTCTTCTCTTTTCTCAGCAGGGCTACTGAGATACAATTTGCATACCAAACAGTTCACTTTAAAGTGCACAGTGGTTTTAGTATATTTGCAGAGTGTGCACCCATCACCACAATCTCACTAGGGAACATTCTAGTCACCCCCAAAAGAAACCTGGTACCCGTGAGCAGTCACTCCACATCCCCCTCTCCAGCCCCTGGTGGCCACAAATCTACTGTCTGTCTTCATGGATTTGCCTGTTCTGGACATTTCGTAGAAACGGAATCACACACATAGTGGTTTTAGTATCTTGTTTATTCCACTCAGTAAAAGTCTTCAAGCTTCATCCACGTGGCACATGCCAGTGCTGTGTCCCTTTTTATGGTGATAGGCTGGTTCCTTAGGACCCTGTGCTCTAGGACCTCTTCTCTTCTACTTCACTAAGATCCTCCAGGAGACAAGGCCAGTGTAGGCTTGGTCAGCATCTCCCAGGTTAATCCCTTCGCCCTTTTGCTTTCAGCTCTGGAGATTAAAAAAAGGTCTCTCCGAGGTCTAGCTGGCTTTCCTGATGGGCAAGGGTGAGTGGGGCCCCCTCCTCCTCCACTCTCCCCCTTCTCCAACCAGGTTGGACCATCGGTGATGGAAAGTGCATCTCGGGAATCTATGCAGAGGCCTACATTCTCCTTTGTCCTGCATGTGGGAGATTATTCATTTGTTCATTCATGCATTCATTCATCCACCCATCCATCCATCCATCCACCTATCCATCCATCCACCCATCCATCCATCCACCCACCTATCCATCTATCCACCCATCCTTCAATCCACCCATCCCTCCATCCACCCATCCATCCATCCACCCATCCCTCCATCCACCCATCCCTCCATCCACCCATCCATCATCCACACACTACCCATCTTCCATCCATCATTCATCATCTGTCCACCCATCATCCATCCACTCACCCATCCATCCATCCACTCATCCATCCATCCATCGATCCACCCATCCACTCATCCATCTATCCACCCATCCACTCACCCATCCATCTACCCATCCATCTATCCATCCATTCACCCATCCATCCATCCACCCATCATCCATCCATCATTCATCATCCATCAACCCATCATCCATCCACCCACCCATCCATCATCTACACACTACCCATCTTCCATCCATCATTCATCATCCATCCACCTGTCATCCACCCACTCACCCATCCATTCATCCATCCATCCATCCATCCACTCATCCATCCATCCACCCATCCATCCATCCACCCATCCATCCATCCACCCATCCACCCATCCATCCATCCACCCATCCATCTATCCATCCATCCATCCACTCATCCACCCATCCATCCATCCATCCACCCATCCATCCTTCCATCCACCCATCCATCCATCCACCCATCCATCTATCATCCACACACCACCCATCATCCATCCATCATTCATCATCCATCCACCCATCATCCATCCATCCATCCATTCTCATCTACATTTAACACATATTTACTGAACACCAACAATGGTGCCGGGAAGAAATAGTGGATAAACCAGAACAGGAGGAGGGGAAGGTAGCTGATAAAAGAAACAAATGAACACAAGAATTCCAACTGAGATCCATGCAATGCGGAGAATGAACAAGGATGGTGATAGAGAATGATATGGTGAGAGGGTGGGGAGGTGTGATGTAAGCCTAAAATTTTGACATCCTAATACCCAGGTCTGACAGTATGTGACCTTACAAAACAAAAGAGACTTCGCAGATGTGATAAGCTAAGGGTCTTGAGATGGGAGAAAATCCTGGATCATCTGGGTGAACCTGCATAATCACAAGGTCCTTATAAGAGGGAAGCAGGAGGCTCAGAGTGATGTGTGATCACTGGTGTTGGTGGGGAGAGGCGACTAATGAACAAGGTTGGATGAATATGAAAAGGGACCTTGAGCTAAGGAATGCAGGTGGCTCCTAAAGGTTGTAAAAGACAAGGAAATGGGGTCTCCCCTAGGTGCTCCAGAAGGGTCAGGCCCTGCCTCCTCCTTGGTGTTATGTTTCTGATCCCTGGAAGTAAAAGAGAATAAATATTTGTTGTTTTAAGCTTCTGATTTTGTGGTCCTTTGTTGCATCAGCCATCCAGAAGTAATACAAGTTGTAGGCAGCACTGGAAGCTTTTTCTGCTTGAGTGAGACCTGTAGCATCCAGGATAAGAACAGCAGGTGCAAAGGCCCTGAGGTAGTAAGGATTTGGTGTGTTAGCAGAACAGAAAGGGTGGCTGGGGGGTGGGACTGTGAAGGTGTGTGCAATGAGGCTGGGGAGGTGGGTGCTGCCTCTAGCCCCCTGCCAGCCCAGGTGAAGTGCTGCCTCCTGGAGCCCAAAGTCAGGATGCTTGCAGGCAGAGCATCTTGGCCAGTTTCCCATATTTCCAGCTGGATACTCTCTGCCTAGTTTCCAGTTCCTCACTTCCCTAGGGCTCAGAAATTTCCCAACTGCGTCCACTTCTCTCTCTCCCCCATCGCCTGGACTCGGGGCAGGATTCTGACAACTCTGGTCCAGCCTCCCCTGTGACCTCCCCTCCACTTTAACTATACTTAACATTTTGGGGCAGTGTAAGTAGTTGACTTGGGTGATGGTCCCAGGAAACACTACAAGGAGGTGGGGAAGTGAGCCAGGGAGGAAAGGAGTCATGAGAATACCCCACCTTGTTTGAGGGGGTGTAGTCTTTAGCCCACCATGGCCTCAGTCGCCATCATTGGGTTATTGTGACAATGGACACCTGCAGACCCAGGCAGGAGCCTAGGGTGGGTGGCTGGAGGGTTGAGGAGACAGGCTGAGGCCAGCAGTCAAGATGGCTGTCAGACCCTTGCGGGGACTGGGGTAAACCGACCCCTGATTTGGGCTAACAGGAGGCAGGGAGGCCAGAGATGACGTTGTACTAAGTCCCGAGGTCATGTTCTGCATTCCCATCAAGGCCGGCCATAAGTGCATGTGTACAAATACAATGGGAGTGTGTCTTGGTGCCCACATCAAACTGGTTACGGTTTTCCCTGGGACTAGTGCAAAATCGCAGCGTTGTTCTCAGGTCTGGGTGAGCTGCTGTCTTCTGTTTATGGGAGGCCATGGTTCCTAAACTTTCTGGCACAAATAGCTATTTTCCAGAGAAAACTCAAGACTGTTTTGCTCCTGGTACATCTATTTGATCTGGAATTTCCCCTGAAGCCTGGTTCCATCTGCCGGCTGAACAGATCACCCTGATTGTGTGTGCGTGTGTGTGTGTTTCATTCTTTTTTTTTTTTTTAAGATTTATTTATATATTTTATTTTATTTTATTTTTTTAAAGATTTTATTTATTTATTTTAGAGACAGAGCACAAGAGGGGGGAGCGGGAGCGGGAGAAGCAGACTCCCTGCTGAGCAGGGAGCCCAATGCGGGACTCGATCCTGGGACTCCAGGATCATGACCTGAGCCGAAGGCAGTTGCTTAACCAACTGAGCCACCCAGGCGCCCCTATTTATATATTTTAGAGACAGAGAGAGAGCATGTGCAAGTGCAGGGAAGGGGGCGGGGCGGAGGGAGAGAGAAGCTCAAGCAGACTCCACGCCGAGCGTGGAGCCTGACACGGGGCTCGATCTCACGACCCTAAGACTGTGACCTGAGCTGAAACCAAGAGTTGGACACTTAACCAACTGCACCACCCAGGTGCCCCTCAAGTCATTCGTTTCTCTTCTTAAGTTTTAAATACCAGGATATTCAAAACATGGTGGTGAAATGCACCTAATGTAAAATTTGCCGCTTGGATCATTTTTAAGCGCATAGTTCTCTGGCATGAGGTACATTCACATGGTCGCACAATCATCACCACCCTCCGTCTCCAGAACTTTTTATCTTGCAAAACAGAAACCCTGTCTCCATTAACCATTCACCCTCCAGCCCCACCCTCCCCCTGGCACCCCTTGTCCTACTTCCTGTGGATTTCACGACTCTAGGGACCTCATAGAAGTGGAATCACATGGTATTTGTCCTTTTGTGACTGGCTTGTTTCACACGGCTTAGGGTCCTCAGGTCCATCTGTGTCATGGCCTGTGTCAGAATGTCCTTCCTTTTTAAGGCTGGTTACCGTTCCAGTGTAGGGACGGACCACATTTTGCCCATCCATTCGTTCACAGATAGACACGGTTTGCTCGCACGTTTTGGCTATTGCCGACCCTGCTGCTGTGAACACACCAAGTATCTCTTTGCAAATGTCTCTTTGAGACCCTGCTTTCAGTCCCTTTGGGGATATGCTGGATCCTATGGTAATCCGAGTTTGACGCTTTTGAGGACTCACTATGCTGTTTTCCGCCCCCCCAAAATCCCCCAAACAGTGCACAGTGGTGGCAGTTTCTCCACATCCTCGCCAACGCATGTCATTTCCCATTTTTTCCTAGCGGCCTCCTGATGGGGTGTGAGATGGAATCTCACTGTGGTGACCTATACTTAACTTCTGAACAAAGAAAACAGTACTATCCTTCTACCTAATAGAACCCAACTGTGCCTTAACAACCAAGGACACACCGACGCTCCTTCCAGAAGAGGAGATGCAAAGTCCTTTTGGCCCCTTATCCATCTCTGGGTGGTGTTCATTCCTTCTAGCTGAGCCACACTTCCTTCTGGATCTTGTAACTTGAATACTAGACGCTGGGCAGCCACTATGAACACATTTCCTATCAGCTAGAGCAGGAAGGGGAGAGGGGGAAAGAGCACATCCACACCCACAGCAGCCCTTGTTCCTGCAGCTCCAACGAAGCAGGTGAGACTTCCTTTTCCTCTATTCATCCCAGACCATTCCCTTGGCCCTCTGCGCTCATCTCAGCTTGTCTTGGTTCTTTGCCTGGCGGAGTGATCCAAACCTCCATCCCTGAAGGTTCCGTGCCATCAGGGGGCCTACCTCTCTTGGGTTGCTGGAGTTTCCCACACATGCATACCAGGACATGGGAGTTCTGAGAGTGCATTCTCCCAACTGCCTGGTAGGTCCCCCATTTCTGCTTGGAACCAGGACCAGTCATCCCAGACAGCAGAGTAAGCCCTTTCTTTGCCTCTTGGTTCTGAGCCTAGACTGCATCCTAGGGTCCTGCAAAGTATTGTCCCCCAGCCATTAAATGGCCATCCCTTCACTCAAAAATACTTAGGATGATGGGGAGCATGGCAAGACAGAGTTCAATGGGCAATAAGCCTACTGATATACTTCCTTTGTGGAGAAATGACTTCCTCAAACAGAAGCAGTGTTCTAGAACTTGTATAATGACCAAGGCATTCCCTTAAATCCATGGATGGTGACTGTCAGGATTCCTTGCTGGCAGAGAAGGCAAAATCACACCGAGAGCAAGTGGTTACTCCAGGAAAGACAGGTTGCTATCCCTTCCATGACAGAAGGGGTTCAGTGAAATCAGCCTGCCACTAAGTGGCTGGCTGTCCTCTGGGGAATGGCACTCTTTCCGGGGCGTCTGGCTCTCAGCCCTGGCTGAACTCTATCAGCTTTGCTGAGGGGAAGCCTGAGTTGCTGAGCTCATGCAAAGCAGGGCAGTTGAGGACACAGGCTGACCAACATCCAGACAAATCATCTGGTCCACCTGATTAATGGGAGCCTACTCCATGAAGCTGGCTTTAGTAAGGCTTTACGTGGGACACAAGTATCTATCTGCCCACTCTGTGCCCACTAGAAGAGATTCTTCCCCATGCCTCTTCCCCAGACCTTCTGTGACCAATCTTGTTCCTTCCAAGAGTCCCTCACTATCCATTAGGTGCCGCCAATGAGGCAGTGTAGACCCATATCTCTGACCATCTTTCCTTCCAAGTAAAATGAAAAGCCAGGGGTGCTGTTGGAAATTCTGTCCTTAGCCACTTCAGGACCACCTCCGACCACCTCCCTGGAGCTACAGAGCTGCAGCTGTCTACTTTCTTTTGGGTCACTCGGCCCCAGCCGTGGAGAAGCTGGTACTGCAGCCTGGATGAACTGCAGAGTCTTCTCTTGTTCCGGACCCCACTCAGACCTGGGAGAGCACATGGCATGAGATGAATGCTGCATCCCAAATCTAAAGAGGCCCCTTAGGCATTGTGCTGTTTGCTTCATAGTAGGAGTGGTCTGGTGTAGCAATTGGTACTTCCTCTTGGAGGGGATATTGCAACGTGCCCCAGACAACTGTAGCGCTAGCCATGTCACTGAGATCATAGGCCCCTGCATTTTGTGGGATTCACTTTCCACCTTCTGATATGCATGTGTCTCACCAAGATTTCTAGAGTATTTATGCTCTTGCTCATCAGGTCCGAGCTACACAGTGTCATCACTACCGTGAATCAGTGTCTTGTCCTGTGGAACAGTGAGGTCCCCAAGTCCCAGAGCGCTAGGTTATGATGCAGGGCTGGAGATTTGATGGGCCTAAGGGAAGATGGGGCAGGGGCACGTAGTCACTGCCCAGTGAAAACGAACTTCCCGTTTGCCTGTGTTTTATAAATAATGAGTATAGGGGAAAAATGATTTGTTGAATGTTGGGAGCCATGTTGATTTGCTCTGGTAGAGAGCCCCACACCTGGAAGAGCATGTGAAACTGAACTCACCACCGATTGAGTTTACAATATTCCTTTTGGTTTTCTATTTTGGGAGAGAGAGAGAGAGAGGCAGTTCTGGGGCGTTCTACCCGGCCATCTCTGCTACCATAGCCCTCCCCCAGCCAGCCAGGGAACCTCCACCTGCTAAGACTGTCTATCCTACCCTGCTTTCCAGAATAAGGGAGATGACTGCAGGGGGACTTGGAGGACCCACGGAGCTTGGTGTGAGATGGATCAGTCTCAAAACCCTGTTAACTGCTTGACATTCATAAGGAGGACCACAGGGGAGATGTGAGCTTCCCAGAATTCACATCAGCTCAGACCCAGGGTCCTATGCTTCCGTCTCCACGCATCTGGATCCTTCCTTTTCTCCATTATAACCGCCCAAGTAAATGGTCTCTTTGGAGGAAGGCAAGGAGGAGATCTGTACTTGAAACATTTTGGGTAGACGAGTAGGGTCCTTCCTCAAGGGGCTCTGGGTAAAATCTGGGGACTGGAAGAGGGGCCAGGACTCTCTATTGTGGTGATTCAGGCTAGGTCTATTGATCAGATCTAGAGGGTTTTTGCTTATTCCAACCAAGGAAGTTCTCGGTGGGCTGCTCATCTGTTTGTGAATCATGTTAAATTATAGTTGTTCAGGTACAAAATGGTTGAATATCATCAATTTTATGTGATTAAACCAAACATTTTGGTCTCAGGTACTTCACGATCAAGTAGCCATTGTCAAAGATCACTGGCCCCGGGCCACGTGGGGGCTCTATCATCTCTGTTGATTTCAGGAAGTCCGCGTCGATGGTAGCATCTCCTGTGGTCTTTCCTGGCAAGCCCCAACATCACATTTCTCCCACCTGTTCCAACACCCTTGGGGTAGGGCCATTCCCGTATATATTCCTGAAGTTTCTGCCAATGGGAACTGAAAACACTCCTCAATTCTTCATTGTGTATAGTATGTCTTCCTGGGTCAGATTTTGTTTCCATGCTCCCAGATTGTGCTGGAGTTTGAGTGTAGGTGCAGATCTAGAAGCAGGAGGAAGAGGTGGGCTCCTGAGGACGTATCTAGCTCAGGAGTGACCCTTATAGTTCCTTCAAGCTAACGCCCTTCGAGAGGGGACAAGGGCTGCTTCGACCAGCAAGAGAGGTTCCGTGGAATTTGGAGGTTCAACGTCTTCAGCTGTACTGGAGTCTTTTTAAATGGAATTCATTCCAGTGTTCAGGGTTCCCCTCTTCCTCAATCGCTGCATTAATGTAATTGAGAAGGGCCACGTGGCCACAAGTTGAAATGGTCATGTCATGTATAGTTCAGCCACCCCACAAGGTCAACGTTTGGGTTTGGATTTTCAGAAATTTCAACTCTGTGGCTATAAGAGATGTGGGCTTTTTTCAGGCAGTCATGGAAGTTTTCTGGTACTTTAACTTGGCCATGCACTGAAGAGTTAAAGCCTTGAGCTCATTTTTTCCCCCTCTTAATTTTCCTGTGCCGTTAGAAGAGGCCCACCAACTCCATAGCATGTACACTCTGCTGGGTGTGATTGTCACTGTCAAGGAAAACCATGTGTCACTCGACCCTTTATAGTACATGCTGGAAGCCTGGTTTGGGCAAAGCACACCGTGAACATCCCTGTTCATCACTGTCTTGAGAAATCACAGATCCCGTCCTCCCTCTAAATTCCCACCAAGCAGGATGTGTAGAAGAGTGTATTATTCAGCCTTCAAGGTCAGGGGCTCCGGGGCTGGCCAATCCAGAGCATCTCCCTTGTAACAAAGAACATCAGGTGGCATGCCTTGATCTCAGAGCGCTGGCCACGCAAGGAGGGAGTGGCCACAGAGAGTTGCTTCAGTACCAAAGCTCGCTGCACGCAGGTTCCCGCAGAGGATGCTGCTGTGGATGATCTGTCCAGTCAGCCGTTCCCGGACGCCCTGTCCCTAAGTCCCTCCGATAAACCTATGTCTCGATTGCTGTCTGCAGGCCTTTTCTTCAGTCTTGCTAGGTTATCACCCACCCTTGGCTTAAAGTCTGCTGGATGCAGCTGCACAGCCTCCATGGGACTCATGGTGATTATTTAGGTAACCGTTTCGGCCCCCATGCATGCGTGAACACCAGCGTCCCAGTCCCTGCTGGCAATAAGGTACCTTTAAATGTAATCAGGCCAGAGACCACATTGCAGATTCTCATCCCAGACCTCATTCCTGTTACAGAAAATGGTATCCATCTGAGCGTGATCAAGAAAACAGAGCCTCTCCAGGTATTCCAGAAATACAGGCCTTTAATATAGAAACCGGGGCTTCTCTGTTGGGGTAAAGGTCTGGAAATCCCAGAGGATCAGGGAAACGGTCACTGTTCACTTTGACCTGGAGCACCAGAGTGGAGGGGACACACAGGTCAGGGAGCGGTCCAGAGGCAACCACCTTTGGCCACCATGGGCGGGAGGTAGGAGCCCGGGAGGGGTGTTCAGAGTCACTGCTCATGCCTACCCAGGGCCAAATGGAAGCTCCCGGAGACATCCGTGAAGCTGTTGTATCTGGTTGGCACATTGTCTAGAGAATTCTGCTTTACAGATACCTTACATATCTTTTGAAAATTCCTCTTATTGGTAAACTCTTACCAGGAACCGTTCAGAGAAGGGGATTCTGGGACATGCTGTTCTCAGCTTTAGAAGGAGTGGCAGTGGCCCGTGGTGGGCATCAGACAACCCGTGTGTCAGCCAGGGCTGCCATGACCAAACCCCACAGGCTGGGGGGCTCGAACACATGGTTCCGGAGGCTGGGGAGTCCAAGAGCAAGGTTGACAGTGCTTGGGTTCTGGTGAGAGGTTTTCTCCTGGCCTTTGGACTGCTGCCTTCTTGCTGTGCCCTCACGCAGCCGACGGAGAGCCACTAAGCTCTCCGGCGTCTCTCTTAGAAGGGCACTGATCCCTTCACGGGGGCCCCACCCACACGACCCCATGTAACCCTCACCACCCCCAAAGGCCCATCTCCAAATACCACGTGGTGGGGGTTAAGACTTCAACATGGGAATTTGGGGGGGGGCACAAAAATTCAGTCCACCACACTAGCACACCCTCTATGTCTCTTTTTTTATTTTAGTGCATAGTTTTGGTATTTAGGACCTTCGTTTTTGTGGTTGCATTCATGACCTTATATAACATCCGCAGTCCCTCATGTTTTTGGCCTTGGTCAATTGGTTTTCTACTCTGGGTGGCGTGCTCTCCTATTATGTTATTAAAATTTTATTTAATTTCTTGAATTATAATTTTTGAGACTTGTTCTGTTCTTTGCTTTGTTTTCCTTGTGGGATTCCTCTTACTCATCTCTTGGATCTTCTTTGCCCATCTTCCTCGTCTGTAATTTTGTCTCAAGGTTTCATTTTGATTCGTAAAGTTTCCTGCTTTCCTTAAGCCTCATTTGCGCTACTTCTTGGCTCTTCTTGGTTCCTTTCTGGTTCAGCTCTCATTTCTTAGATTCCTCTCTTGTTTTAAATCTTTTTGGTTCTGCCACCTCCTTTCAAATTTTCCTTTTTTTCCACTTGCTTCACTTCCGCGTCTTTTCTAATTCTTGCTCAGGCTATCTGGTCACAATATTTCTTACTATCTAAAATAACAGATATTATCCAGCCATATAAAAAGAAGAAGAAGAAGGGAATCCTGCCAGTTACAACAGTGTGGATGGACCTGGGGGACATCATGCTGAGTGATATCAGTCAGACTGAGAGAGACAAATATGGTGTGATCTCACCTACCTGCAGCATCTAAGAAAAACAAAGTCAGAGAAACAGAACAGATTGGTGGTTGCCAGAGGTGGGGGGAAGGAGAGTGGGGGACATGGTGGAAGGGGGTTTAAAGTACGACTTCCAGTGAAAAGATAAAATAAGCTCTGGGAATGTAAAACGTTTGAAATGTCAAATGTACAGCTTTCATCTGTTTGGAGAGCACGTCTTTGCGACTCGTCTTCCCGGGCTGTGGAGGGTTGTCACTGTTCCTCATCCTCTCTTTTGTACAGTGTCTTTCTGTGTGTGTGTGTGTGTTTTAAAGATTTTATTTATTTATTTGAGAGAGAGGGTGAGAGAGAGAGAGAGCACAGTAGGAGAGGGAGAAGCAGGCTCCCCTCTGAGCAGGGAGCCCGACACGGGCCTCGATCTCAGGACCCCGAGATCATGACCTGAGCCCAAGGCAGATGCTTCACCGACTGAGCCACCCAGGCGCCCCTGTGTGAGTTTTGACTACAGTTCTTTTCTGCTGCTCAAGTTTCTCCCAGGGAGATGAGTTTTTATGAATATTCAGAAGGAGAGGTGGGCTATAAACTGTCCCTCTTTTATCTGGACCTCTGTTTCACTCTCCCTCTGTCCCTGTCCATCGGAGGCTTTTCCTAGCAGTGTCTTCTTGGTGTGGGGCTTTGTCCTGGAAGGAGGTTTCACTTCATTAGTCCCTGGGTTCATGGGGCCCAGACTGCTCTAGCCCCAGGCGCCTGCTCCTACCTCCTTGTGCTCACTGCAAATAGAAGCCCGCGTGTCCTCCTCTAGTTATTAACTCCTGCTTTGCTGCCATCCAGTGGGGCCACCAAGCTCGCTGGTGAGCATCCGTCAGGGACCCGGAGGCGCCCCACTTCTCAGGCCTGGCAGGCCCAGCTGACCCCCTTCCCTGTCCTCTCCTGCCGTGGCTGGTGGCACATGGGGTTGCGGCCCTTGGCGGTCCATCCCCACCTGCTCGCATGCTCTGGGTGCCTAGCCTCCTAGGTTCACTGTGGCTGTTATCTGTGAGTTTTGGGTTTTGCTATCCTCGCTCTGTCCATTTTTAATGGAGAATTTTGGGAGATCAAAAAACTATAGCATCACCATTCCTTCTCCCCCAAACTGCCTTCAGGCCCCACTGATTAAGCAGCAGCAGAAACATATGCTCTGAAGTCCAACGGTTGATGACAGCTTGCAGCCAACCATTCTTCAGTAAAACAAGCAGCACCAAAGAACGGAGCACAAAATGCTTGGGGATCTGGGTCTTTCTAGGCCGCTATTGCCGGACTGCGGAGACCCTGTGAAGAGAGCAACAAAGAGGGCCACCATGTACTGTTGCTGGTTTGTGCACTGCTCCCCTGTTTGATGCAGGATGAGTGTCTCCAGTGTGGCACAACCAGCCAGCTCTGAGCCACTGCCTGGGTCCAGCTGCCAGGATGTTGCTGGCTTTCTGAGGAGCTTGCATGGTCCATTAGTCACCTGAGATGGGTGGGTGCTTCTCCACCCCACAAAGCAAATCTTGACCATGAACCTCCAGGCCCCTAGCCTGGCTTAGACTCTTGCAGGTCAAGGCAGGACCAGCCCTCTCCAGCCTGGATGACCGCAAGTGCCTCCTTGGTCTTGAGTCCAAGGACCTCCCCTTCCAGACCCCAAGCATTGGGTTTCCTGGTTCTGGTCTCTGTCCCTTGGTCCTGGGACCAGCTGAGGAGCCCTGGGAAGCTGGTCTGGCAGCTGTTTTCCAGGTGGTTGAGGGGTCTGCCTCCACCCCTGCCTCGCTGGCTCTTGCTCATCCACTCTTGCCTTCCTTGCAGCCTTGAGAAGGTCCTCCTGCGGAGCTCCCTTTTTGTGCTGTGGCACCCCCAAACTTCTCTCTCCCTCCTAGGATTCATCATCTGAGGGCAGGGATGCAAATGGCCACACCGGAGCAGGGTGTCCCACCCACAGTCCTCTTAAGGCACAGGAGTGAGGACATGTTTGTTCCAGATAGCCCCCAGCACTAGTCCCAAGTGATTCCCAGGAGGCATCTGGTCTCCGGGAGGGGGGCGGGGTCTGCCCCCTGCTCCCTCTAATCCACAACCCCAGGCCACCACCCTTCAAAACCCCATCGTGTCTCTCTCCCCTGCCTAGATCCTCCAGCAGCCAGCCTTGCTTTCAGAGTGAGATCTGTACCCCTCAGTATGGAGGCCTGGCCATGTGGGTCTGCTGCTACCCCCTCACTTTGCCTCAGCCCTCTCCCCTCAAGGTCACTGTCCTTAGTCCGCTGTCACTCCCCCTATGTGCCACGCCTCCTCCTGCCCCACTCTGTGGCCAACTCCTCCTCATCCTTCAGACCGCAATGAAAATATCACCTCCTCCCAGAAGCCCTCCCTGATCATCTCATCTAAAGATGGCCCCACTATGTGTGTGCTTTTTAGAATGGAGATATAATTCACCTACCATAAAATTTACCCTTTTATTTCTTTCTTTTAAGAGAGAGAGAGAGCGAGAGTAGGGGGAGGGTTGCAGAGGGAGAGAGAGGGAGAGAGAGAATCTCAAGTGCGGGGCTTGATCTCATGATCCTGAAACCATGACCCGAGCTGACACCAAGAGTCAGACGCTTAACTGATTGAGCCACCCAGGCGCCCCTAAAATTTACCCTTTTAAGGCGTACAGTTCAGCGGTTTTTAGTATATTCACATGGTTGTGCAGACACCACAGCTGTGTGGTTCCAGAACGCTTCCATCACCCCAAAAGAAACCTGGGGCCCATCAGCAGTCAGTGCCCACTCTCCCTCCCCCAGGCCCTGACTCCCCTAACTGCCTCTGTCTCTGTGCATTTACCTGTTCTGGACATTTCACGCAAGTGAATCTGCCTTCTTCCCCTGAGCAGACGCGGCACCTCACCCCTTTTCATGGCTGAATACCATCCCATTGCACCGCACGCCCCATTGTGTTCATCCATCCTTCGCCCCTTTGTGCAGAATGCCCTGAGTGCTCCTGGTATCCCCGAGTGCTCCCCTCTTTCCCATTTCCTTGGTGGGACACCACCTCCGAGAGGGGCCTGGACTGTGCTCCTGGCTGCGCCCCGGTGCCGGCACACGGGGGTGCTCAGCGAGCAGGGGTGTGCGCGCGGGTCACGGCGGCTGCCACTGGCACTGGGCGCTGGCTGACTGTGCCAGGCTGGTGGAGCTTTCTGTGCCGGAGGACCGCGCCCTCCCAGCGGCCCCAGCCAATGGCCAGTGTTGCGGGGCAGTTGGGGGGACACCGGCTTCCTCGCCCCTCGAGGTCCCCACTGGGACTGAGCCCGTTGCTGCCTTCTATGGCTTCCTCCCCTTCCCTGACCTGCTTCTCCGCTCCCCATCCAAACAAACTGCTCCAACCCCGTGTCAGGGTCTGCACCCCGGGCTCCCAGCCTAGGAAGACAGGCCTGTGCTTGGGCCTGACCTGCCAAGGCCCCAGAGTCCGCCCCACCCGCCCGCCTCTCCAGGCCGTCACCCAGGGCTCCCCACCGGCCTTCTCCCCAGAGCTGCACCGCAACCCTGCGGGCCTGCGGGCCCCCGGCCCCGCGCTCTCCCGCCCCTGCCCTGCTGACCCCGCCCCCTCCGCCCCTCCCTTGGCTGCCACCCCAGGCAGCTCAGTTCCCAACACGACAAATGATCTGGGTCTCCCCGGATTCTTGTTGCTGTGTCACGTGTGAGAGAACTGAAAATAGCAAGTGCAGCCTGGCCTGGGAAGTATTTGGTTTTTCCAGGGGGGCTTGTCCCCAGGGCGCTGCCGCGGGGTTAGCTCACCAGCGCCCCTGCAGGCGGCCCCCGGCTCAGCGGCGGCCGCTGTGTCCCCCGCCCACCCTGTGACCGCGGACGGAGCACGCGGCCTCTCTGAGCCTCAGTTTCCCCAAGCACACCAGTGAGATAGTTGCCGCTCTGTTCTCAGCAGTAGTGTCGAGACTGAAGAGTGACAGGGGATTTGGGGATCACCCCGTGACCTCAGACGCTGTTGTTTCTCACAGACGTGTTGTATGAGGAAGTGGGGGGAAGAGGGGAACAGGGAGTGAGGCCCTGTCCTGTGTCCTTTCTCCCTGCGCACCTGGGATCTGCACTGTCGTTAACCCCACGTTGTGGCCGCGGAAGCCGAGGCCCAGCGAGGCGCCAGGGCGCCCGGAGCTCACCAGGGACACGAGCTCAGACCCGAGGAAGCCCGCGAGCACCTTCTGTGCTACCGGGTGGTGCTCGAGCCGGTCCTGCGTGCAGTCGGTGCTCGGTAGGAGGGATGGGTGAAGGGACGGATGGATAAAACCACAAAGCCTCCTTTAGAAAGGCGGACGTGGGTGCATGCTCACTGCCCGTGCAGCTAATGCGGAACCCAGCCCCATGGTGGGCGGCGGGTCTGAGGTCCCCAGGAAAGCAAGGACTAGGACCCAGAAGCATCTAGAGCAGGCCCAGGGAGCCTGACCTGTGACGGTGGGTGTCTCCAGGCTGCAGGGACATTTGGGCCCCTCTTGGGATCTCCCGCACACCCCACACCCCTGCAGCCTCACCAGGAAGTTCCCATTAATCCCCCCTGTGAAGTTGGGAGCCAAATACAGAGGTGGTTGGCGCCTTGCCCAAAGTCACAGAGCTCCGCGCCCCCCCCCCCCCCCCTGCGGCCCCCGTACGTGTTTGGGAACCGAGGGGGCATTTCTGAAATTCAAACCAAGTTTCAAGCCACCCCTGGGTGGGTATCTTGGCAGAAAAACCTCCCTGTTGATGCTGAAGCCTCCAACAGTGGCCCTGGTGTGACATGAAGCCATCCTCAGGCTGAGCCCGAGTCAGTGTCCCCACCAAGAGGGCGCCTTTCTCCACTGCAGCTTCCGGGGGACACTGGCAAGAAAGCAACATTGGAAACACAGCTGCGTGGTGGTGGGTGGGCTCTTCATTTCTGTGCGAGGAGGGGGAGGCGGGGGAGAGGAGGCCCCTGCCCCCTGGGGAACCTCAAGTTTGTTTTCTTGCCTGGAGTCGGGCCAAGCCCTCCCTTTCTCTGCCAGCTCTGACTTTGCCCTGGTGCCTCGTCTGGGTTGGCCTCGTTTTGCAATCCCAGCCGTGCCAGGGCCCAGCCAGGCCCTGCCCCAGGCCTGATGTGCTGTGGCCTGCCCGCCTGGGGCGCCTTCCACTCCCGCCTGGGGGTCCCATGCTAGGGGACTGAGTCAGTGGCTGGCCAGGGCTGTGTTCAGACATGGTGCTGCTAGCCCACTGGGCGACGCGACCTTGGGAGGAATGCCCCTGAGTCCCCCCAACCCCCCCAGCCTCTTCCCTTGTCTGCCGGCGGGGAGAGTGACAGCCGTCCTGGCTCACAGGATGGACGTGAGAACAGGTAACTGGGGTGTGGGAGATGACCTTATGGGCACAGGAATTAACATTAAAACAAAGCCTTGTCACCTATTGTGGCAGGTGATGTCAATCATCCTTAATTTTAGAGAGCGCGAGAGTGAGGGGAGGGGCTGAGGGAGAGGGAGAGAATCCCCAAGCCGACTCTGCGCTGAGCCAGAGCCCAATGTGGGGCTTGCTCCCAGGACCCCAAGCCCACAACCCGAGCCGAAATCAAGAACCAGTTGCCTAACTGACTGAGTCACCCAGGTGCCCTGGCGGGCATCCGTCTAAGATGACCCCCACAGGGCCCCTCCCCTTGAAGGTGGGCTGAACCTGGTGACTCACCTCTCACCAATGGGACACAGCAAGAGTGAAGGGACTGGGTTAGACAGGATATGACTTCTACCTTGTTAGTCCTCTCTCTCTCTCTGGCTTTTCTCTCTTGACCGCTCTGATGAAGCCGGCTGCCCTGTTGTGAGTGCCCTAGGGAGAGGCCCACATGGTAGGGGAATGGAGGCCCTCGGTCCAACAGCCCACGAGGAACTGAATCCAGCCAACAGCTGCTGAGTGAGCCTCGAGCCTCGAGATGGCTGCAGCCTTGGCGGACCCCTGGACTGCAGCCTGCGAGAGACTCAGAGCCAGACGCCCCCAGCCATCCTGCATTCAGATTCTAGTCTAAGAAAAACTGAGATAACAGATGTTCTTTTTTTTTTTTTTAAGATTTTATTTATTTATTTGAGAGAGAGAGAGAGAGTACAAGGAGAGGAGGGGCAGAGGCAGAGGGAGAAGCAGACTCCCCACTGAGCAGGGGGTCCGATGCTGGGCTTGATCCCAGGACCCCGAGATCATGACCTGAGCTGAAGGCAGACGCTCAACTGACTGAGCCACCCAGGTGCCCCAACTGATGTTCTTTTAAGCCATGAGGTTTTGGGGTTATTTATTACGGAGCAGTAGATAACCAATATACATACTTATTTTAATGTGTCTTAGAAAAAAACATAAGTAGCACATCGTTTGGATTTGCAGACATTTACTGATTGATTGCAGTGAAACTCGGGGAAATGAGTTCATTTAAATCAACTGTAAGAGAACTGTAAATAAATAAAAGAATAAAAATAATAAATAAAAGAACGAATGGAGGGGGATGGACAATGACCAAAGTTTGATAAGAATTAAGATATTGATGGGACAGGGCGCCTGGGTGGCTCAGATGGTTAAGCTTCTGCCTTTGGCTCAGGTCATGATCTCAGGGTCCTGGGATTGAGTTCCCATTGGGCTCCCCGCTCAGTGGGGACCCTGCTTCTCCCTCTGCCTCTCTCTCTCTCTAAATAAAATAGAATAAAATAAAATAAAATAAAACAAAATAATGATGATATTAAAAAAAGATTGATGGGACAGTAATTTCGAAGCCATGGCAGGTGTATTCAATATTAGAAATAATTAAGGTTAAGTTGGGGGCAGCCGTCTACGGGGATGTGGGCAGGATTCCTCTGGTTCCCTGGCTCCTCCTTGAACCACAGCCTGAATGTGTGCAGTGTCCGCATCAGGGGAGGGGCAGCTTTGTGTCCTGATTCCTGCAGCCCCATGCCCAGCGGGCATCTGGGAACCGCACTTCTAGGGCAGCATCTGACTGTGGCAGTTACCTCCCTTCTTTGGCCTGAGGAAGGGGGACAGCAGAGGTTAGGGTACAAGAGGAAGGAGAGAGGAAGACAGGGGTAGAGAGTATCAAATGAGGTCAAGGTCACACCTTGGCTCCCCTGCAGAATTGCCTCCCAGTCTGGGGCACCAGAAAGACCCGTGGACCAAGCAGGTAGGAGGACTGACTTCTTCCAGGCTCAGCTGCACACAGGGGGAGAGCTCGGCAGAGGACTTCTCCCCTCTGGCCTGGGAAGTGCTGTCACCGTGACCTCTTTCCCAGTCCTGTCTCCTCCACTGGACCAGATGGACAAGGAGCTCTGAGGGTGGGCTGGTGGGTGGGGCCGAGCACTCAGACTGTTCCCGCAGGAAGGGCACCCTGCTCCCCGAGCGCCTCCCATCCGCCTGGCTCTTGACAGGTGTCACCTTGCTTAAACCCTCTTAACAACCACGTGAGGCTGGTGTAATTTTCTTCCCACTTTACAGATGGGGAAACCAAGACAGAGAGGGGTGGGATGTGCCCAGGGTCTCAGAGCTGGGTCTGCCGGAGAGCAGACGCTTAACTGACTGAACCACCAAGGCACCCCCTCCCCACTCCATTTTAAATAATGTTTCCTTTAATTAATTTTCACCAAATGCTTTTACTGCCTTGCGTTCCACTTGAGCCTCCTTGAGTTTGTGCCCAAACCTAAAGGGAATTATTTAATTGCAATAAAGATAAATCCTTGATGGATGGGCCAGTTTTTACAAATTTCTCCATGCATCTATTGCTTTCTTTTTCCAGAATAAAAGTATCTTAATTTTTTCAGGTTGTAAAATGCATGCTTCTTGTTTAAAAAAAAAAAAAAATCAAACCCATGAACAAATTCTATGATTTCTCTCTACTCTCCTGGGATAACCATATTCTTGCACTCCAGCCCTTTTAAATATTTGCCAACTGATTCACTCAATGATTTTTATTGTTATTTTAATTTGCATGTCTTTGTATTCTAATGAGGTGAAGCTTTGTTTCAAGCATTCTACATGGATAATTGCTCTTTTGTGAACTTCTGGTTCAAGTCCTTTGTTCCTTTCCCACCTAAGGAGAATTTAATCTTTTTCTTACAGGCGGATTTTTAAGAGCTCTGTGGGAGGCAGAATTTTGGTTCCTGGTATCTTCATCTCCCAGCATCACACCGGTGGTTAAGATAGGATAGCTGGCAAAAGGGATTTGCAGACGTAATTAAAGTTACTAATCAGCTGATCTTAAGATTATCCTGGGTTATCTGAGGCGCCCAGTGTACTTATAGGAGCCCTTAAAAGGAAAGAGATGTAGCAGAGGGAGGAAGTCGGAGAGACTGGAAGCATCTTGCTGCATTTTGAAGCATCTCATTCGAAGCATGAGAGAGACTCAGTGCACTCTTGCCGGCTTTGATAATGGAAGGGGCCTTGAGGGAAGGAATGTGGTGGTCTCTAGGAGCTGAGAATGACCCCTGGTCGACATCCAGCAAGAAACAGGGACCGCAGTCCTAGCCAGCCCGGTGAGTGAGCCTGGCCCTGACACCTTGACTTTGGCCTTGTGAGGCTCCGATGATGCAGTTTTGGAATATAGGTGAGGTTCTGTGGGGTGGAGTCTGGAGCCGACGACCAAGAAAGAATTCTTGAGGCGTCTTTGGTGCAAAATGGTGGCTCATTAAAGCACGGGGACAAGACCCGGGGGCAGAAAGAGCTGCTGCCCTGTGGTCTTGAGGAGTGGCTGATTATATACTCAGGAGTTGGGGAGGTGAGGACAAAGGGGGTGTCCAGAAGGATTGTCATATGCTAAAGACTCTCAGGATACTGGAGGCCTAGTTATTGTCAAGCCAAGGTTGTTTTTCCCTCTAATAGGCACTAACATGAAGACAGTTGGGAGTTTCCTGGAGGAATGTTACATTCCTCCTCTCACATGTCCTTGTCAATGGGCTTCAGGTTCAAAAGAAAATCAGTTTTATTTACATTTCCTTCTGCCTCAGCTTCCCTCAATTTCATGCAGGGGAGGGTGAGGTTAGGGCTTCAGGAAACTGAGTTACAGGTCTCTGGAAGTTAGGCTATTGGTAAGAAAGCTTCTTCCTTGTAAATCACTAGGACATTTGTAAACTGAGGGAGACTCCTGTCCTGCAGGACTGTGATCTCCATCAGTTAACCATTTGTTTTTCCTTTAGGGCAGCCAGGAGTGCCAGAGGAATGTCACATATATCCCAGAGTGGGGGGGGGGGAGGGGGTTGTAGGGTCCAGCTTTGGCTTTGTCCTCCGCTCGCCTTCTGTTCCCTCATCACCCACACGAGGACCCAGCCCAGCTCCTGGACTTCTTTTTTTTTTTTTTTTTTTAAGATTTTATTTATTTATTTGACAGAGAGAGACACAGCGAGAGAGGGAACACAAGCAGGGGGAGTGGGAGAGGGAGAGGGAGAAGCAGGCTTCCCGCGGAGCAGGGAGCTCGATGTGGGGCTCGATGTGGGGCTCCATCCCAGGACCCTGGGATCATGACCTGAGCTGAAGGCAGACGCTTAACGACTGAGCCACCCAGGCGCCCCCAGCTCCTGGACTTCTGACCTCAGGGACTGAGAGATGATAAATGGCAGAGGTTTTTGGTAAATTTGCGGAAATGTGTCACAGCAGCAATGGAAAACAGCTGTTTATGGGTTAATGTTGGAAACACTTCATGTATATGTTGTAAATATTTTTTTCAAGTGTGTCAGTTGTCTTTTTAAACCTTACTCTTAATTATATTCAACTTACTAATTTCATTACCAGAGGGTAAACTCAAGTTCCGTTTTGGGGGGATGTCCTTTGGTCGTGACCCCCACGTACCCAACACTCACAAGCAAAACCCAGATTCCTGGGCCCTGCCCGGAGTTTCGGATTCAGCAGTTCGGGGAGGGCCCAGGGGCTGCTGACACCGCTCTTCGGGAAGGCGTTCCTCCCAGCCCTGAAGGGTCCCTAGAGCCCCTCCCTGCGGGTAGGAAGCTGAGCCCCACCCCCTGAGAGGCCGGGCCCTGGAAAGCCCCGCCTCCACGCGAGCCCTCCATTCTTATTGGCTGGTAGCGAAGGGGCACGCCCTAACGTCCCAGGGCCGTCAGCTCCTCCTCCCGGCCTCCAGGGGCGGGGACGCCGCGCCTGCGCGGTAGAGCTCGCGCTCGGCGTCCTGCGCCCCTGGTAGGGTCCCGGCGGCCCGCGGCGGCTGCATGGCGGACCTCCGGGCGGAGTCGGAGCCGCTTTTGAGTCGGGCCCGGGGCGGCCGCGGCCGAGACTGCCCGGCGGGCTCAGCCGCTTGCCGCAGCGTCCGCGGCGGCCCTGGTGAGCGGCGGCCCAGGGAGGGGAGCGGGCCGCGGGGGTGGTGCGTGCGGGCCTGCGGCTCCGCGCCGTTCGCTGTCGCCGCTGCGGGCGCGTCCCACGGGCAGGGGTCTGAGCGGGCGCGGGGAGCGAGGGGAGCCGCCCTCCGGAGGGCGGGGGGCTGCCCCCTGCGGAGTAGCGGGCGCCAGGGTCGGCCACGCTCTGCAGGGTCGACCAGCCGCCCGAGAGGCGTCGCCTAGCCGGCCGCCCGCGCCCCCCAGTCCCGTGCAGCCTCCTCGGTGGACCTCGGGTGGACGCAGGGCTCGCGGATCGCCTTGGTGGCCCCTAGGAGGCAGCACTTCCGTTTTCCTCCCGGTTATGATGGGGGAAACTGAGGCACAGAGAGGGGCGTTCCCCTACCCAAGGTCACACAGCCGGGAAGTGGCTGGGGTGGGGTTCGAGCCCAGCTGGGAGCAGACTTAGGAGTCCTTTCAGTCTACTCTCTCAGTCTCGGTGCTGGAGCCTCCCCAGAGGCTGGTCCCCCTTCAGTCTGGGGTTGGGGCAGGCCTCCCCAGAGCAGGGCAGCTTCCTCCCTTTGCCCTCTGCAGCTCCCTCCTGCCCTTCCTGTTTACCAGCAGAGAAGTTGCTGATCCCGAGGAGGGCCGGAGGGTGGAGTCCGTCTGTCTCTGGCAGACGGCAAGGGGGTTGGGTACTGGGTTAGGGATGGAAGGGCTTCAGCCTCATTTTACAGAGGAGAAGACCGAGGCCCACAGAGTCTCCGGGACCTGTCCAGGATCAGCCCTGGGATCTGGTGCGGCTGCGGCCAGTGTCATGCTGGGTGTTCCTTCCAGGAGCACTTTCGCTTTCTGGGCTTGCTTTCTTCCTCTGTCTGGGAGGTGCCTGTGGTGCCCATCCATGGACTATGGGGGTGGCGGGTTCCTGACAGGAGATGGGATAAATAGAGGCGGGGGCAGCCACCTGCCTGCGCATCTCAGAGGCTCTCCCCAGGAAAGTTCTCCATCTAGCCCATGCCAGACCCCACAGGTCCCTGGGCAAGGGACATGGGGCATGCAGACTCGGAGTCTGGAGGTGAGAGTGCCTTTCTGGTGCCGCCCCTTCTGGCTGTGTGACCTTGGCAGGTTGCCCGACCTTTCTGAGCTTTAATAAAAGGGAGGTAGTCAGAGGGGCTGACTTGAGGGGTGTTGTGAGGATTTGGAGAGAATGCTGGGAATGCCCTCGGCGCAGGACCCGGCCAGGTGGCAGAGCTGGTGCAGTTGGTGCTGAGGGCCGTTCTGGGCAGCGCACCGTGATTGTCACAGGTCCCGGTCCTGGCCAAGTGGACGGTGGGCACGTGAGACCTGCACTGTAAGGTAGGAGCCAGGGCCAGGCAGTGTGGATGGTGAGCAAGGGCTCCTTGTCCGGACGCCATGGCCTCCATGAGGGCTTCTGAGAATGTGAGGGGACACCCTGTGTTCTGAGTCTCCCTGGCTAGGCTGCTTGGCCCCGGCGGCGGTGGGGACTGAGAATGGCTGGTCTGCCCTCAAGCTCCTGTGGGGGCTCCCAGGTGGGGGCTCTGTGCACCGAGTTTGCGTGTCTTGCAGTCGGATCCTCCTACTGATGGGTGGGGGGACTGTGTTGCTGGGTGCCCCGCAGACCCTGCAGTCAGGTCCTTCTGACCCAGCCTCCCCTCGTCGGCCACAGAGCAAGGGTAGCTGTGTCCTCTTCTTGTTCCTGGTTAGGGAGTCATCCTCTTTCTGGTTATGGAAAAGTCAGAGGACGAGGGAGCACCATACTATGGAAGGGGCTTCTAGAATAAAAGCAGCAGATAGCTACAGCAACCCATTCAGTCTGCACATCCGTCCCGTCGTGTATGACCGGTGAGGGGTACTGAGGTACAGAGGTGAAGGGGGCTGCCCAGGGTCATCGGGGAGCTGGTCGGGGCCGCAGGCGGGTCGTGCAGGGTGGAGCCTGGAACAGGAAGGAGAGGAGGCTGCTGTGGGACGTGGTGTTTGTGCCCCTGTTGTCCTCTGCTCTCTGCAGCAGACGTTCTACCCTGATGCTCTGACCTGGTGTGCCCGCTGATTGCCACCCGGGGTGGGGGACTGCCACGTTGGGAGACAGTGCTCCTGTTAGGCCCAAAGCCTGGGTAAGGGCTTGGAGTCTTGGGAGAACTTGGCTCTGCCAAGTTCAGGATGAGCGGCGTGGAGGGCATAGGGAGGGGGAAGCAGCAGAACGGGTGGTGAGTGGGTGAGGTGGGCACCATAGTGCCAGGTGGGGACAGTGTGGACTTTGTCCAGGAGCACTGGGGACTCGTGGGAAGCTGTGACATGCTCACAACCGAGGGTTTGTGACAAGGTGCCCCTGGCTGCTGGTGTCAGGGGCTGCAAAGCAGGTGGGGTGGCCTTTCTGAGGTTCATGCCCCGAAGCCCAGGCCAGAGGTCTGATGTGTGCTGGGCAGTTCCCGGGGTGCCTGACACCCCTGGCCTGTGAGGGCTTGCCTGGGCGTGAGCTGCACCCCGCATCTGGGCCTAGAACGAGCCCACAGGCTCTTCCTGTCTCAGAAGCTTGTATCCTTAGATCTCTCCAGGTGGCGATCTCATCTTTTATCCCGGGATGGGGTAACATGGGGCCCCTTGTGGGCCCTCAGACCACCCTGCTCCGCAGCCTCCCCTCAGGGCTGTTCACTCACTCCATGAAGAAGCTTTGAGGACACTGTGTGCTGAGCCCTGCACGGTCCTGGGCTCTGTGGGTACAGCAGGGAGTAGACCAGAGTGTTGTCTGATCACAGTTCCCAGGATGCCATCAGGGGAAGCAGGCAATCACCATCCTCACAGCCTCCCTGGGAGAACTTTTAGGGCTCCTCAGGGCGAGCATGGAGGTTGTACATGGGGGGAAGCTGAGGCCCAGATAGAGGTGGGCGCTTGCCCTGGGTGACACAGCAGTGTGATGACAGAGCCAGGCTGGAGTCTTGCCTCCTACCTCTGTCCAGGGTCCCCCATGTCCCTGATTGGCCCCCGGGGCCCTGCGGCAGGAGCCCTGAGGACAGGGACTGCTGCTTCCCCGGGGGCGGTGGGCACAGTAGACAGCCGCCCACCGCCCGCCCACGCTGCCTCGGGCTTCCCTACCTCTGCTCTGGAGGCAGGCACGTAAGCAGCGTTCTCTCCGTACGAGGTGAACTGCTGCTGGCGTGAAAGGACCACAGCTGAAAGTAGAATCTTCAGCAGAGACAGCTGCCCCCTTGTTTCTAAGCCCTGGGCTGGGGGGTGCTGGGGGCTGCGTGCCGGTCTGCTCCCCGCCCGGGGCCCAGGCTGCCTGGGCTGCACCCTCTCGCATGGACCTCGGGCCGTGGGGTTCCTCTGTTGCTGAGAGCCACGTCTCCTCATGCCTTTCTTCTCCCTTCGGGTCAAGCAGTGGTCGGAACCCAAGGCTGCAGGGACTGACCTGGTGTGCAGCTTATGGCTCCTCCGTGGGCAGGGGGCGGGGGTGCTGGGATGAGGCTTCCAGCCGCCTGACGTGTCCCGAAGGCCCCGCGTAGTCGGGAGGCCCACCAGGGGCCCCATCCGTCCTCCTGTGCCCTGACACCCCCGGGTGCTGGTGTGTGAAGGCGGCAGGAGGGGGCCGCAGCTGCCCGCTTATGGAGCGCGCTCTGGACGCGGGGCCAGGCCTGGGGCGTTGTCCTGGGCGGACTTGCTGCGGGGCGAAAGGCATCTCATTGCAGAGCCTTGGAGAAGAATGCCTCCAGGTTCTTTCCTTGATCTCAGTGGTCCTGTAGCCGGTGAGTGTCATGTGATCCGCCTTGACCACTCGAGAGCGGGCACAAAGCAGGAGGCGTGGGGTCCTTTTGAAACCATGGAGTGCTCTCTCTGCCTGCAGGCGCTCGGTCCAGGCGGGATCTCTGCTTTGACCAGGCTGCTGTCTTCATCGAAGATGCGATCCAGGTGGGCAGCACCTACTCCCAGTGGCTGGGCCTGGGCGCCTCTTCACGTTTTGTGGGGGCTGGGTGATGGCTGCCCTGCTGGTCCCCTCCTTGCTGTCCTGGGGCCGGCGCCTCGGTGGCTGGCCCGTGTGGTCATCATAAAGTGATGATGGGGCCTGTGGGCACGGCTCGCCTGGAGTCTTCCCTAAAGCAGGTGGGCGCTGGGTGCTCTTCCCTTGAGTCCTAGAATCAGTGACTGGTTTCGTTGAGTTACCACCTACCGAGGGCCTGTCGTGTGCCTGCCTGTCCCAGGTCCTCTGAGAGATGCCCAAAGATGGTCAGACCGTCCCCTGCTGGAAAATGACACCCAGGCTCAATTCGGGAAATAGGATATGGAAGGGAGCAACGTGCCATACGGGGGGCTAGGCTGGGGGGCGGCCTGGAGAGTGAGAGTGGTGGGGGCCTTGTATAGCAGAGGGGGGAGCCTCACAGGCAGGCAGCGGGCACAGCTGTACGTTTGGAAGTGGGTGTCCACGCAGGGCCGTGGAGGCTTTGGGTGCCCCGCAGGGTCACGAGAGAGCCCTTTGTCCACGTGTGCCATGAAAGTGGACTCTGGTGCACGGCCCGTCTCCCTGCCTGGGGCCTGTCGTGGGGTCAGTGGGTGCCCGGCCTGTGGCTGGCCATGCCGTGCGGCTCCGAGGGGACCCCCACTCACGCTCCCCTGTGTGGTGTTCACTTTCAGTACCGCTCCATTAACCACCGCATGGACGCCAGGTCGATGGGGCTTTACCGCTTGTATTACTCAAACGTGAGCCAATGGTGAGAAGGCCCAGGCGTGCAGCGGGAGGTCCCTGCGGCCTGGCTGGGTGGGGGGAGGCCGGCCTCAGGGTCCAGGCGGGTTTCCCCTCCCCAAGGAGGAGAAGGAGCCGCTTTCCCCTCCTTCCCGGAAAGGAGCCCAGCCCGAGGAAAGAGGGGCTCTTCCGGTGAAGAGGTTCAGCCGTGGCCATCGAGCTTTGACCTGAGTACCGCTCTCTGACCACTCGAGAGCGGGCACGAAGCAGGAGGCGTGGGGTCCTTTTGAAACCATGGAGTCTGTCCTGCTGTCGTCCCAGGCATCCTGCCTGCAGATCTGGTTTTGGGCCCAGAGCCCTGCTGGTTCGTGCATTTTCATTAGTTTTTGTTCTTTTTTTCAGGATATTGAGCTTCACCATTTTCTTGATCCTGTTTTTGGCTTTTATCGAGACCCCTTCCTCGCTCACTAGCACTGCAGACGTCCGCTACCGCTCGGCCCCCTGGGATCCACCCTGTGGCCTCACCGAGAGCGTCGAGGTGCTCTGCCTGCTGGTCTTTGCGGCTGACGTCTCTGTGAAGGTCAGGTGGGCGCCGTCAGGTGCCCAAGCCCACGGGCCAGTGCCCTCCCAGCCTGTCTGCTGCTTTCCTGATTAATTTTTATTCTCCTGGAGCCAGCTGCCTTTTTCTCTGACTGTGCCCTCTGACCCTCCGAGCAGAGGCCTTGGTTGGTGAAGTGGAGGCTCTGTCAGCTCTCTGCCCTCTCCAGACCAAACTGAGCCTCGGTTCGGCCCTGCCAGGGGCACAGCCTTGTGGGATCTCTGTGGGTGGCCGAGGGTCTGGCGGTGCCCCTGTGAGGAGAGACCCCAGTAGAATAAGGCAGGACCAGTGGTCTCTCTCACGGCCCAGCCTCCCACCCCCAAGAGAAGAGGATCACAGGAGGAGGTGGGCGTGGGGCGGAAAGGGGCCTCTTGCCACGTGCTGTGTGTCCGACTCTAGATTCTTTCTGACCTGAGTCCTTCCAGAAGCTGGAGGTGGGCCCTGCCTTGCTCATTTGAGCTTCTGGGCTGTGTCGGAGGTTCAGAGCCTTAATGGCTTCCCAGTGAGACGCTGAGGGGCCGAGAGGCCGGGTCTGGCTGCGGGTCACGCATGGTTCCTTCTGTCAGACAGGAGCGATTCCAGCGTTGGGCCCTCGGGACACGGCTGGCCACAGTGCAGCGGGCTGTCCCCAGAGTCAGCGGTGCCTTTGCCCGGCCCCTGCTGGGCTGTCCTGCTGACGCTGAGGGCCGTGGGCGAGGGCCCTGGGCAGCTTTGCGTTGTTTCTTCTTCAGCCCAGGATACATTTAGGAGGTTTGGGGGTTTTTAAACTGGAACTGAAACTGATGAGGGAAGTTCTCATTAGTATTTTTTGAATGGTTGGTGCATTTGGGAAATCTCACAAGTTAGAGTGAGTGTACATTTTTATCTGCACGCAATGACCTCTGGATTCCCCTGCTGTCTGTGGGGCTCGTGACGACTGGCCAGTTGGCCACAGAGGAAGACCTTGGACCTGGTTGATTTTTTTTTTTTTTTTTTTTAAGATTTTACTTATTTGAGAGAGAGCGCACACAAACGGGGAGGAGCAGAGGGAGAAGCAGATTCCCTGCTGAGCAGGGAGCTTGGTGCAGGGCTCGACCCCAGGACCCTGGGATCATGACCCGAGCCGAAGGCAGATGCTTAACTGACTGAGCCACCCAGGCGTCCCTCAGGCCTGGTTTATAGACGGTTCTGGGTGTGGGCCAGCCCTAACCAGAAGTGGAGCATGTGTAGTGTTAGAGCTTCAATTGGCAAAGCCTCTTTTCCAGAATGGCTTTTTCTAGAATGGTTCCCGGGCATAAGCTAAACTGGTGGTTGGGATGGGCAGGACGGCTCAGACCCTGTTACCGATGTGGAAGCGGGCCGGAGTGGTTAAGTGCTGAGCCCAAGATCACTGGCTGTCCGAGGTCACCAGCGGGCTGGGTGGGGAGCTCAGCCTCTTGCTCCCCAAGTCACGAGGAGACCACACCGCTCGCCGAAGCGCTCTCTGCTCTGGCTGCCCCAGCCTCAGCCAGTCGTGTTGACGGCCTCGGGCTGGCTATGGGGCTGGTGTCTGCCGCGGGGCTGCCCGCTCACCCGCTCGCTCCCTCATCCCCCCCCCCCCCCGCCTCTCTTGCAGAGCTACCTGGTTGGGTGGGCCCAGTTCCGGATGAACCTCTGGCTGCTGGCCTACCTTGGAGTGCTGGTCGTGTCTCTCATGGACTGGATCGTGTCGCTGAGTCTGGTTTGCCAGGAGGCAGGTAGTGCGGCGGCTTGGAGGTGGGAGCAGGAAGCTCTGGGTGGCCTGCCCCCTGCCCCCTGCCCACCCTCCTAGCATTTCAGTCAGCCGTTGGCCATGGGGCCTTGTCCCATTTTGCAGAAGGAGACAGTGAGGCCTGGGGAGGGCATGAGGACTCCTGATCCCTGCCTCGCCACTTTCCAGCTCAGCTCCCCGACCGGCTGGGTCCCCTGCCGCCCTAGGGCCTTGCCCTGGCCACGTGGCCGAAGCTCTGGGTGGGCTGCAGTGGGAAAAAGCCTGTGTCAGCCCAGTGTCCCGTCCTGCCCCCCACCCAGACGCACTGCCCTGTGACTAGATAGGACAGAAGCGGGGAAAGAAAGTTGGTCCATCAGGGCCAGTCAGGGACACAAGCCCGTCGGGCACTTTAGCCAAGAGAATTCACATAGAAGCTTAAACAGGTGTTGAGTAACCGCCAAAGCAGAACGGGGGCAGGGTGGGGGCGGCGGGGCGGGAAGCTGAAGGAAGCTCAGGGGCAGGGGCCCCCAGAGCTGGCGCCCCGCCCTCCGGGCCCTGGAGGGGTGCAGATCCCCTGGGCCCCTCCAGAGACTGCTTGGTTCTGGCAGCGCTGAAGGAAGAGGAGGCTGGCAGCCCCTGGCATGGGTACCGCCCTGGGGCCAGCAAGGGGATGGCAGGGAGCAGTTGCGTCTCCCCCTCCGGCCTCCCAGCCCCTCCCCGGTGCCGTCCCTGGCAGGAGTAAGCAGGCTGCTGAAGGGGAGCCGGTGGGGAGGATGGACGGCACAGTGCCCCCCTTCCACTTCCTCTCAGGAAAGAGCTTCGTGAATGGGTACAAACCCGCGTCTGTGCAATAGGCAAGGAAAGCCGCGAGCAGCTCCTCAGACTTGCGTTGTTACTGGTTGTAGCCCTGACTGATCCTTATAAGTTCCTCCTGCTCAGGGTCCCTGTGCCCTTGGCCTCAGCCGGCTCCCCCGCTCCTCTGGCTTCTTCACCTTGAATGGGGACCCAGACCTTCATTCCCGGCCAGTCCGTGTCCTCGGTACTGCTGCCTTTTGTGATTCCCGGAGTTTTCTGTTAGTCTTTCATTCTGGATGAGCCTCAGGATCCCCGACCCAGACCTCCCTGCCCCTCTGCGCAGCCGCACCCCAGTCTGTCCTTGGCAGTCGGAGCGGTGCGCGCCCACCAGCACCCCACCCTGCTTTTCATGAATCTTCCGGTGTGTCCCCGATGGAACACCCACCCCGGGGTGGACGTTTCCAGAGCGGCAGGGCACTGAATTGTGGGCTGGGAAAAGGAGGAGTTGCCGTTCGGTTCTGTCCTGGTGCTCAGAGCCTCTGGTGCACGTGCTTGCCTGTCCAGTGAGGGCAGATCAGCGCCCTGCCTGGGGACGGGGCCCATCGCAGTCACCCCCCAGCTGCCAGGGGGCCACATCGGGGTGGGTAAGCGGAGCTGAGCTCTGCTTCTAGAGGGCAGCCCATCCATGGTGGCCTTGGGGGCCAAGGCTCGGACATTACTGGACATGATCTGTCTCGGCGTTCCTTCTGCCCGTCCACATGCATGCTTCTTGGACCTTGTCCCCACTTGTCTGGCCTGTTCTTTCTGTGCCCTGATCGCCACGCGGGAAGTGTTAACCTTTCTCGGTACGGACAGGGTGGACCCTGGCCACCAAAGTGCTTTCCTTTCAGCACCACCTTGGGTGGGGGCGGGGGGGTTCCTGATGGAGGCCTAGCCCCGCACGTGCTCCGCTTCTGGGTAGAACCGTCTCCAAACGAGGCCTGAGCTTGTGTGGCCAGCTGGCCAGCCATAAAGAACTCACACGGGCCCCAGGGGAGGGAGGGTGGGTGGGGCGGACCATGGGCCTCCCCCCTGCTCCAGCCTAGTCTCTCTGTCTGTTTCTACCTTGTGGCCCGGAGGGTCCGATCATACATGGTCTACCGGTCACTGGGTAGGCCGTGGTCACGACTCTGCTGTGGCTCTTTGTCCTGGGAGACAAGGTATCTGCAGCTTAGTTGGTGGGCTGTGATTCTGTGTGGGCCTCACCAGGGGCTGCTCATTGGTGTCGAGTCCTGTGGCGGTACCTCCCCATCCTTCATAAAGGCCGCACGTCCCTGTGTCCATGACCCTGACGTGGGCCCAGCATGGGGAGGGCTCTGGCAGGAGGTATGAGCTGCACCCTGCTCCATGTCTGATTACAGGTGAGGGTCCAAGACCCTGGGGGCAGGTGACATTAGGACCTTCAGCCGCTGCTTGGCCTAGAGGGGTGGCTGAGGAACTCAGGATATGGGCGCTGAGACAAGGTTCCATCCAAGGGCAGTGAGCGGGTTGTGGGTGAGCTGGGGACGCTGGTCCCTCAGCCCACGGGGGCGGGTGGGCGGGTGGGCGGAGCCCTGGGTGTCCACTTATTGCTGTTTTCTTGGGCTTTCTGGTCCTGTGCCGGGAGCTGGGCCCCCTTCTGAGAATGTGTGTAGCCAGGGAGGTGGACTCGGGCCTTGGGATCCCGGATCCTGTGGACAGCCTGGAGGGTACGCTGTGAGTCAGTGCTGGTGGGCTCTCGTTCTGTTGTGAGAGAGCCCTCTAGAACACGGAAGCCCCAGATACGTCGCGGTGTCCCGTAGTGCCACGGCTGCCGTGCCAGAGGAGGTGGCATTTACGCCGGCATGGAGGGACGGGGACAGCCCGCCTGCTGAGCAGAGGGGTGGGCTGAGGGCTGCAGCTGGCAGGACGGTGGGTGGCAGCCCCTGGACGGGCCAGAGTGGGCCTCCAGGCAGTCCTTAGGCCTTGGGCAGGGAGGGGCCGTGGTCAGCTGGCCTTCTAAGACAAGGTGCCCAGCGGGGCGGGAGTCGAGTTGAGCGCTGGGATGGGCCATGGAGCATAAACATGACACTTAAAACCATGCGGCCCAGGAGATGGGGTGATTGCAAGAGAGAAGGTAGCTCTGCTTTTGTATAAAAGATATGAACCACCAAAAAAAGAGACAAGAACAAACCGTGCGGCTTGACAAGTTCCCCGAGGCGAGAGGCCACACAGGAGAGGAAGGGGCTCCGGGCGTCAGCACTCGGGGGTCAGGTACGGGGGAGATGGCCCAAGGCGCTGGGCAGACTCGGACCCGGGGGTCACTGAGGCTGGGGCTAGCACCCCAGACAGGAGCACTGGCTGGGTCAGGGGCAGGGACGTGGGGGCCGGGTGGAGGGGCACGAGGGAAGCCCTTGAGGCTAGGTGGTCCTGCAGACTGGGGGTGGGAGGGCCTCTCTGGTTCTGACAGGAAGGAAGAGGGGAAGGAGGAAACGGGGGCCTGTGTGTGCACCTGTATGTGCGTGTGTGCGCATGTGTGCAGAGGGTGTGCACGTGTAGGGCGTGCACACGGAGGGTGAGTGTGAGTGTGTTTGCAGGCGGGCGCTGCAAGGTGCAGAGTGCGGCCCGCAGCTGTGTGTGTGTGAGGGGTGGGGCTGCAGCTGGGAGGGGTGGGGGCAGGGGAGGAGCTTCGTAGGGAGGTGTGGAGCCCCCCCATGGCGCTGTGGCTGCAGGGCTGATGGGAGAGGGTGGCCCGTTGGCAGGGGTGGGGGGAGGATGCGGAGCCAGAATGGGGGAGCGTGGGGACAAGGAGGCCGGGGCTGTGAGCGGGAGGCCGCGAGGGGTCAGAGTGGGGCTTGGGGGCTCTTTGGCACCTCTGGTCTCGGGCCTGGGTGGAAGCGGAGCTGGAATGGGGAAGCGTGGGGACAAGGAGGCCGGGGCTGTGAGCGGGAGGCCGCGAGGGGTCAGAGCGGGGCCTGGGGGCTCTTCGGCACCTCTGGTCTGGGGCCTGGGTGGAATTGGAGAGCCCCTTCCTGCTGTCTTTCAGCCCCTGAGGATTCGGAGGCTTTTGCGCCCCTTCTTCTTGATGCAGAACTCGTCCCTGATGAAGAAGACGCTCAAGTGTATCAGGTCTTCGCTGCCGGAAATGGCCAGGTGGGCTCTCGGTGCCAGGGCTCCCTGCTGTGCCATCGGGGGGCACCGGGACTGTGGCCTGGGGCATGGCGGGCGCCGGCCTGGGAAAGCCAGCGAGTGGGTGTTCGGGGGCCTCCTGGCAGCCCCTTAGTGGCCTTGTACCCTCTGCTCGACAGCTGCAGAGCCCTGCGGGTGCTCCCCTTCCATCCCCGCTGTGGCTGTGACCACCTCCCCCACTCTCCGCCCAACCCCCCACCACGCCCCAGTTCTCTGTCCCCTGGCCTCCCTCTGCCTCCAGTCCCCTTCCCCCAGTGGCTCTCATGGTTGACCCCTCACCGTCCAGCCAGATGGATGGATGTGGCCTCTCCCCTCTGAGAGTCCAGGGGTCCTTGGGGCCCCAGGAAATGCCCCTGGGGAACTGATTGTCCCTGCCAAGGCAGGAGGGCTCCCTAGGGCAGGGCCGGTAGCTGAGCGCAGGTCAGGCTCCGGGGCAGGGGGCTCCCTGAGTGCTCGGGCCGGCTGTCCCTAGACCCCTGTCCCATTTGGTGCGTGGGGCGTGTGTCCTGTGCTGAGCACCCACATCCCTCTCCCCAGTGTTCTCCTGCTGCTGGTGGTCCACCTGTGTGTCTTCACCGTGTTCGGGATGCTGCTCTTCGCAGGCGAGAAGGTACCGTGCTCTGCTCGGTCCCCAGCCTGAGCCCGGGGCTTTGATGGACAGGTCGGCCCAGTCCTCCGGGTAGTTGTCGGGCCTGCAGCGGTGGAGGGCCGGCTAGGCTGCCTGCGCTAGCCCCATAACCAGGGTCAGTGGTGGCCCACCTAGAGCCCAGGTGTCTCTTCGAGTGGCCAGTCTTCGTGTGCCCGTCCCTGGGGCCTCCCGGGCTCAGGGCTAGTCAGCCTGGCGGCCCCTCCCACTCTCCTTCCCTCCCTCCTTCTTCTCCCTTTCCTGCCCTGTCACTGACCCAGCTTTCTCTACACCCCTGTTAGCTGGAGGCGCCCTCAGACTGGCCCATGGGGCCATCGGGTAAACCGCATCACCGTCCGCCCCACAGTGCCTGCCTCCACGTCTTCTCCAGCTGGGGGCTTTTGCCCTCCGCCTGGGTCCCCTTCCCGCTCCTCCCTGCTTCTTGGCCCCCAGCGGCTTGTTGCTGTGTGGAGGTGTCGGCCACCTCTCACGCCGGTCCCCGTCTCCCCCCCGTCCCCAAGCATCTGTGATCCAGTGTGTCTTTCCTCATGTCCTGGCCGGGGTCACTGTTGTCCTCAGGGCTGGAGCCGTCCCGCATCTCTGTCCTGGAAACGTGGCGGGGTGGGGGGGTCAGCCAAGGCTGATTCCCATTGAGTTTGCAGCAGTACTGGGGGGCTCAGGCTGTCCTTTCCAGGAGGGAGAACTGGAGACTGTCCCTTCTGATTCCGGAAGGGCCGGAGCTCCCGTGTCTGTAATTCTCTTTTGAGTGGGTGTCTGTGTGTGTGTAATTGTGTGCGCTGGGCGTGTGTCTGTACCTGGGTGTGCACTGTCTGTGTGTGTCTGTGAATGGCCGTGTGTATTTGTCTAAGTGGTTGTGTAATTAATGGCGTGTGCTTGTCTCTTCCTGGGTGTTTCTCAGCCAGGGCGGCTGAAGGCTTTTCCCCAGGGCTCTGAGCAGACCCGCTGCAGAGGCCAGCGTCCCTGTGGGTGTGCAGCCTCCCTGGACGCTGGCTCTTGGGCACAGAGGCCCTGAGTTAGGTCCCGTCGGGCCGGGAGTGCAGACTCTGCTGGGAAATGATGGGAGGTGCAGGCTAGGGGACGCTGACCCCACAGCGGATGGAGCTCTGGCAGCTTCAGGCCTTAGCTGGGGGGGCGGCAGAGGCCCGGTGGCCCCTCACAGCTGCCATGTTTGCTCTCAGCAGGGCGATGGGCAGGACCGGGAGAGGCTGATGTACTTTCACAACCTGCCGGAGGCTCTGACCTCCCTCCTGGTGCTGCTGACCACCGCTAACAACCCCGACGGTGTGTGAGGAGGGGGCACAGGGCCTGGGCATGGGCATGGTTAACGCGGAGCCTCAGCAGCTGGCTCTGGGAGGCACGAGGCTCTGGGAGGCAGGATTGTGTAAGGCTTTTTTATCTCTGGGTGGAGCATGAAAAGGAGGACGTTGGGTTCTCTCTCTCGCTCCTTCCTTGTTTTTCTTTCACTGTTTGTCCTTTCCCTTCTCTTTCCTGCCTCTTTGCTCTTTCTTCCATTTTCCTCCCACCTCACTCCTATGCTCGCTCCCTCCCTCCTTTTTCCTCTGTTCCCTTTGCCTGCTCTTTTCCTGTCTCCTGACTCCGAGAAGCTAAGAATGAGCAGGGTGACCAATGGCGTGGTTGGCAGGTTCCCTGGTGGCTTCCTCTTTGAGGCCCAGCCACTTGCCCTGTCACTACCCAGGCCCTGCTGTGCAGTGTGGCTCGGCCCTGAGGTGACAGGCCCTGGTCTTAGGTGGCTGAGGTGCTCACGTTTGGGGTTGCTGCTGGGGCCTCTCTGCGTGGGCCAGGGTGGTGGGCAGGATGGGGTTCTGCGGGCCTCTAGGGCCTGGCTGTGGCCTGGCCACCCTGGCTCGTGACTTTCATCTTGGGCTCAGGGATGATCCCCCATGATAGAGACCTTCCTGGGAGGGTAGCGCCCAGCTTCCACAGCCAGGGAGAGCTGTGCAGTGCGACCCTGAGCATTGTCCCCACATGTCGTGTGAGTCGTAGGGACTCCTGCATCTCTGTCCTGAGGGAGAGCTGAGCTTTCAGTGTGTGGGGTGTTCACGGGAAGCAGGGTTCAGCTTAGTGTAAGGGAGGAGTCCCCCACTGCAAGCGTGTGGAAGCAGAGGCGTGAGGATTGGCGTTTGGACAGGAAGGCCTCCTAGGTCTCCCAACCAGAGCCCTTCTTCTGTTGAGAGGGCAAATGGGGTGGGGCCACGATGGGAATTAGATCAGAGCCTGAGGTTGTGAGCGTGTTTCAGTTTCTCCAATTTCTTTCTCTCAGTTATGACTCCTGCGTATTCCAAGAACCGGGCCTATGCTATCTTTTTCATAGTCTTCACCCTGATAGGTGAGTTCCGACAGATCTGTAGCGGTCCCTTGGGACAAGATCCTGCCCCCGATGGCAAGATCACAAGTGCTCAGATGTGAGTGTGCCCTCCCAACCCCGTGTCTGCACCTCTGTGCATCCTCCCAACCCAGTGACTTCACCTCCGTGTGTCCTCCCCAACCCCGAGTCTTTACCTCCGTGTGTCTTCCCCGACCCTGTGACTTCATTTCAGTGTGTCCTCCCCGACCCCGTGACTTCATCTCAGTGTGTCCTCCCCGACCCCGTGTCTGCACCTCCGTGAGTCCTCCCAACCCGTGACTTCACCTCAGTGTGTCCTCCCCGACCCCATGACTTCACTTCGGTGTGTCCTCCCCGACCCCGTGACTTCATCTCAGCGTGTCCTCCCCGACCCTGTGACTTCATCTCAGCGTGTCCTCCCTGACCCCGTGTCTGCACCTCCGTGAGTCCTCCCAACCTGTGACTTCACCTCAGCGTGTCCTCCCCGACCCCGTGACTTCACCTCAGCGTGTGCTCCTCGACCCCGTGACCTCACCTCCGTCTGTCCTCCCCGACCCCGTGACTTCACCTCGGCGTGTCCTCCCCGACCCGGTGACTTCACCTCCGCGTGTCCTCCCCGACCCCGTGACTTCACCCTGGCGGTCCTCCCCGACCCCGTGACTTTATCTCAGCATGCTCTCCCTCCTGACTTTGCTTCAGTGTGCCCTCCCGACCCCGTGACCTCATGTGCTCTCTGATGTTGTGACTTCTCAGTGTGGCCCCACCTCGTGGTTTGCAGTCTCTGACCACCGAAGGCCTCCGTGCTCAGTGCCCATGGCTGGGCAGGCCCGGTGGCAGCATATTCATTAGATGAGGACGGGGGGGCCTGCGTGTTGACCGGCGTGCCCCAGGCACCTGGCAGGAGCGACGGGCTCTCCCTGCTCTGAGATCGTCCGGGCCCTTCTCACCAGCACCTGTGGATTTGCTGTGCCCGTGTTGGCCCTCTGGGCCCCTGGGTGCCGCTCCCCGCCCTGGGCCCCCGATGCTGCTTTCTCCTTCAGACTGCCCCCTGTCTGTGGTGGTCCCCACTGACTCTGGCTTTCTCCACTCGAAGGAAGCTTGTTTCTGATGAACCTGCTGACGGCCATCATCTACAATCAGTTCCGGGGCTACCTGATGGTGAGCCAGTCTGCCGTTTCTGCCCGTCTGTGAGGAGCGGCCCCTGGAGGCCAAGCGGGGCACGACCGGCCGGGTGGCCGCAGCAGTGGGGGGTGGCCGGGGCGGGGGTGGTGGTCTCCCGTGGCCTCTGCACTGCCCTCTGGCTCCCTCCTGCGCCACATCCTCCCTCCCCAGGCGGCGCTGTCGCCACAGTCCCCCGGGTTCATGCCCTCTAGAGGGAGGCCATGAGGTCGCGGCTCCAGGGCAGGTGGCCCCGAGCCCACCGTGTGGGAGAACGGGGGACCCCAGATGTGCAGAGCAGAAACACACAGCGAATTCCATGGGCCGTGCAGAGTGAGGGCTGCTCCCCAGCTGCGGGTGGGCAGGCTGCCCCCCAGAGGCACTGGGCCCGAGGTCGGGGGATGCGCGGCCTGGAGAGGCCCAACCCCAGCACTCAGAGCCGTTTTCCTTGCAGAAGTCTTTCCAGACCTCCCTGTTCCGGAGGCGGCTGGGAGCCCGGGCTGCCTATGAGGTCCTCTCCTCCATGATAGCAGAGGGAGAAGCCCACCCTCAAGAGTGAGTGCCAGGGCTCCCGGGACCCCCTTCTCCCTGAGGGGGGAGGGAACCCCTCAGATGCTCCATAGAGTGTTTCCTGAGCAGCGACTGCGCTCCGCCGAGCTCCCTGCGGGCTGGCGCCTGATTTTAGCGCTGCCTTGGAATCACGAGGACGCCACATCCCTGGTGCTGCAGGGTCCCGTCGTGCTCTGAGTTGACTCCTTTGTCCTCATGACCCCTGCAGACCATGGGCTGGTGAGGGCCAAGTGGCTTTGGCCCTCTCCCCCGGCCTGCGCCCTTCCCGCGCCACTGAGCTTGGGTGCGGGAACCAGGGGTCCTGGTCTGGAGATGGTGTCTGTGGAAGGTGCCCACGCGGACGGCTCGTGAGCCACCCTGTCGTATCTCTGTTGTACTGCACGCCACTTCTGAGTGCCGGCATGCTCCTCTTGAGGGCGGGACAGTAGTGTCTGGGGATTTTACGTGATGGGATGACTGAAGCATCGCGGCTGGCTCCTGCACAGAGGCCCTCGTCATTGCCCAGAGCCACTCGCCCCATGCGGCACAGCTCCGGCCAGAGGTGTGGGCGCCCCGGCACGCTGAGCTAGTTGGGCTCACTGGGGTGTGGGTGTCTTTTCTCCAGAGTTGGGGTGAAGCCCCAGGACTTCCTGCAGGTGCTTCAGAAAGTCCAGCTGGACAACTCCCACAAACAGACCATCATGGAGGTATTAGGGTCCCCTCTTCCCCTTGCCCTCCCCAACCTGTGCTTCTGGGCTCCGCCTGGAGGTCACCTCGGCACCAGCCCCTTTTCAGCAGGGGTGTCATTTCAGATCAGCCAGGGCTGGCCGAGGCCGGGTGGGGCTGGGGACGGTGCACCCTCCTGTCCTGGGCCCTTCCTCCCCTTGGCCCAGCTGACCCCGGCTGACCTGTGTTTCCCTCCTTTGCAGAAGGTGCGTTCCTACGGTGGCGACCTGTTATCAGCTGATGAGTTTCAGAAACTCTTCAATGAGTTTGACAAAAGGGTGATTAAAGAGGTAACTGGGGCCAGGCCACCTGGGGTGAGCTGGGAATGTTACAGTACCTGTCGGCATTGATCACCCGGGTGACTCTTAATGATCAGTGCCAGGACTCGCCTTCCTAGGGATTCCGGCCCCTAGGATGGTAAATGGGAACAGAGATGGCTTGGCTCTTGGAAGCTGGGGTGGTTTTGTCAACCTTGTGAAATTCACAGACCACAGGGACTGGCCTGGGCCAAGTCTGACCCAGAGGAACTTTCCAAAGGGTTTTCCCTGTCTCCACGACAGATTCTTATCTATTTCCGACACACTCTTACCTACTTCCGTGTGTCCGTCCCCGGGAGGGCCCTGAGTTTGTCCAAAGCCTTTGTTTTTTGTCCTTGACACCGATTTGTAAAGCCATCAGGTGGGCCTTGGCATCCAGCTCAGCACTGTGTCAACAAAGAGCCCTGTTACGTGTTAAGCTTTCAGTTATTAGTGTGTAACTCTCACATATTTTTTCACAGAACGCTCTTTGTTTTGTGGTAAACACATTGCATATATTCAGATGGCCGCCTCGTATTCCATCGCGGTTTACCTGAGTAGTCCGTGGCCATTTACGTTCTCTCTAGCTCTCTTTGATGTTAAAAGATGACTGTGATGAACATCTTAGTGTGTGCGACTATTTCCATGTTTGGGATTATTTTGTTAGGCTGGACAGACTGGGATAAGAGAAGAGGTAGGAGAAAGTTGAATCCCAGAATAAGGGGGTCCGGGCACTGGTGGGCTCCCAACACGGCCTCCTGCAGGCTCAGGTTTTTGAGCCTGCGTGTGTTCCCTCCCCAGCCCCCACCGCGGCCCGAGTACCTGTCTCCCTTCCTGCAGAGTGCCCAGTTCTTTTTCAGCCACCGCTACTTTGACTACCTGGGGAACCTCATCGCCCTTGGGAACCTCCTGTCCATTTCTGTGAGTGCGGACTTGCCCTCATGTGGACGTGGGAGGCGCCTCATTGCCTGCCCCCTGGCCCCCTCCCCTCCTCCCGCCTCCCCGACCATGGCCTTGGCACCCGGGCACTGGGCCGGGCTGGCGAGCTGCCTTCCGCTCTGGCTCTGCAGGTGTTCCTGGTGGTAGACGCAGATGTGCTGCCCGAGGACCGTGATGACTTCGTCCTAGGGGTGAGCTCTGGGGCCACGCGGGTGACCCGGGAGGCAGCGGGAGCGAGAGGGCACAGCCTCCCCCTCCCTGGGGCCCTTCTGGTGCAGAGCTGTTCCTCGCATCGTGGGGTGCCCCCAGAGGACAGGGTGCTGGCCCGGGGAGGCTGGTGTGGTGCAGGTGGGGCTGTTGGCGTCTTCCGGGCTTGTGTGGCCCTGGGCTTGGAGCTTTCCCTTCCTGGCTGCTTCTCAGCCGGTTCTCAGCCCTTTCTGGAACGGTGAACTCCCTTCTTAACATTACAAGGTCTTGTTGAACTCCTTAGGAATTTAAAAACAATTTTTTCACCTGGGATTTTAAGCAAGTAGTAGCAATACTTCCACATTACTCAATGCTGGAACTCTAACAAAGCAGGTATTTTAAAGTTTATTTTAATGAAAGATCTTGTGAACAATATAAAAATGGATGAAAGTGAATAAATGTTCTCTAATTACATAGGAAAAAGCTTGACTTGTCTGATTTAAAACTGACACAGTGTGTCGTGCATGTTAAACGTAGAGGAGTTTTATTGTAGCATTAAAATGGAGAAAATGGTTTTCCTGACCTGATGCTTGAAGTTCCTTTGTGTTATTCTTCAAGAAAAGTCCTATTCTCAGTTTTCTTATTTCCGTCGTACTTTTTTCCCGGATGACACCAGAAAGCTTCAGTCTCCTCCTCGTGAGTGACGCACTGTAGATGCGGCTGGTTTTTATTCCTGATGAAGTCAAGTTGGATACAGTTGAGCTATATTTTATCTTTTTTAACAGTAGTTGTTAAGCATGAGGGTCGGCGTGATGGTCTGTGAGAGACTTCTGGTCACCTGAATGCCGCGTGGGGGTTTTCGGGTTCTTGCAGAGTCCCATCCTTTTCTGCCCCTTGGTAATTGCTCATGATGCAGGGTCTGAAATGTTCTTCCTGCCTTAAGGGCGACCTCTTCGCGTGTGTGAATGAGGCAGCACTGACCAAGAATGTGGAATTTAGACCGGACACTGAGGTGGGGTGACTGCAGCGGCCATCTGACCCCACGTGCCCCTCCCGTGGCCCTGGGCACGCCGGGGGAGGGTGCTGTGAGACCCCCCTTAAGGGGAGAGCCCCTCTGTGTTTTACTGACTGGCTTCATAAAAGACAGTGACCCAGTAGCCTGTGGTGACCTTCAGTTCTGAGACCTCCTCCGACACCCCCAGGGGCTGGGAGGATGCTGCTGAGAGCCAGGCGTGCCCACCGGGGAGGCCACTGCCCACGTGTGTTGTTAGAGGTCGGCCCGATGTTCCCACGGAGAATGGACTGGAGGGGTCGGGACAGAGAATGGGGGCGTGGGCTTGGGCGGCAGCCACGGGGAGGGAGAGCTGTGGCAGAACAGGGGCCGGTGACCCAGGCCCTGCAGGCCCAGAAGGGATGTGGGGTCGGGAGATGGAGGGCCAGGTGAGTGTGGGCTGGGGTGCCGCCGTGCCGGTTATCCCCGAAGCCAGCGTGGGGTACCCCGTCACCTGAGGGGAGGGTATGGAGCAGGAAGGTGGGGTGCTGGAGACGCCCCATGTGTGAGGGGAGGGGGCACGGGAAGAGCAGTCCCGAGAGCCCCGAGGGGCAGACGAGGGGAGGGCGGGTGATGTGGGGCTGGACGCTGGTACGTGCTTTCCTCTCTTAGATTCTCAACTGTGTCTTCGTCCTGTACTACCTGCTGGAGCTGCTGCTGAAGGTGTTCGCCCTGGGCCTGCCGGGGTACCTGGCCTACTCCAGCAACGTGTTTGATGCGCTCCTCACCATCGTCCTGCTGGTAAAGTCTGAGACGCCCGGGCCGCTGGTCTCTCCGGGTGGGCGATGTGCTCTCTGCGGCTGGCTCTGCGCCGTGTTCCATCTCAGGCTGTCCCTCGGGAGCAGAGGGCCCGGGAATTTGGGCTCCTGCCTCCAGTGACAAAGGGCTGGCTTCCCCTGCATGAGCTGCTTGGTGGGCGGCCACTGGGGGCCGATAGGAGGCTGGGTTTCCACTGCATCGGAGTGTCGTGGGGGCAGGCTGCCCCTCCCGCCCCTGAGGGGGCCTGGAAGGAGGCCGCAATCCTCGCCGGCTAACCAGCGCCGGCCACAGACCTCGGGACAGTGGGACCTTGCGCGGGTGGGGGGAGGGCAGGGGGTCTCGGGCACCCTTTCCCCAGAACCCGTGGGAGTGGAGGGTCACGCGTGGTGTGGGTCACGGCAGCCACACTGGTGCACTGTGTATTCGTGTTTGCTAGGAGCTGTGGGCCCCTTGGGACAGGAGCAAAGACAGTTTGAGAGAAGGGCCTTCGGTCTGTCCTTGACCCGGGCCCCCGCCAGCCTTGCAGGTGTCCCCGCCCCCCATACGTGCGGGCCGCTGGTTCCCAAGGCCTCAGCGTCTTTCTCAGCCGCAGGAAGCCCCACGTTTGGAACCAACCCCCAGGGACAAGGCTGGAGCTCTGACTTCTCCCCCAAACCCCCTCTGGGGGGGAGCGTGTTACACACGAGCTTTAGAATTCGTTTGAAAGCCGCCTAGGTTAGCGTTGCTGTAGCGATCTTCTCTTCTTTTGTAATTAAAGGTTTTGGAGATCTCAACTCTGGCTGTGTACCGATTCCCACACCCAGGCTGGTATGTGACTGCAGAGAGCCGAGGGAGGCTACAGCAGCCAGCGCCCCACTAGGCCCCAGGGGTGGGTGGCCCGCCTGCTCGGGCTGCTCGGCTCCAGGGTGAAGCGCCCGAGTGTTAGGAGAGCAGGCGGCTCGGAGCATGGCCGGCTGAGGACCGTGGGAGCAGACCCCTCTCCTCGCTCTTGGGGACCATGTCCTAACTTGCCGTCAGAACGATCGTGTTCCCAGAGTTGGGACAAGCCTCTAGAGGGCAGCGGGCTCAGCACCGGACCAGGATGGGGCACGCGGCCGCCGGTGTCCTGGGGAGTGGAGACGCCCTGCTCAGGGCTGGGGTGCCCCTTGAGCACTGGAATAGGGCTGGAAGCCGTGTGACGTTGGCTTGTCACCTCCCACTCCGGGCGTCGGTTTACCGCCCTGTAAGATGGCAGGGGCCGGGGCTGCTGTTGGAGCTCCCCCACCCCCGCTTCTGGCCGTAGAGCAGTATAGATGCCTGGGCAGGGGGTCCCAGAGCGCCTCGAAGTGTGGCTCGTGGTGGCTGTCAGGTCGCGTTGCCCAGAACACAGCTGCCAGCCAGTGCGCGTGCTGGCCCCGGGCATCTTGGCCGCCCTGGTGTCTGGAGTCTCTGTGGACTGCTTCTGTCCTAATGGTGCAGCTGGAAGGTGCTGGAGGCGGGGAGTGGGGCTGAAAGACTTGCTTTGGGGTCAGCTGCCCCAGAGCCAGCCAGGAAGGTGTGGGGCAGACAGGTCGGGCTGGTGCTGTCCTTGGTGGTGTGTCGGGGCCTGGCGGCTGCAGGCCCAGCTTCCCTTGTTTCTAAAGTACACTGAAGACCCACCGTGCACTTCTGTCTGAGAATCACAGGGGAGCATTGTGCATGAGAGTGAGTTTCAACTGAAGTAGAAACGAGAGCGGAGTAAGCCCCCGAGGGGCACCAAGAGGGGCCGGGATACAGGATGGGATCATAGGACAGGGGATGGGGTCAGGAGCCAGGGTCAGGTGATAGGCATAGGAGCTGAGACCAGAGACAGGGGTGAAATAGGATCGTGGTTAGGGGTCAGGGGACGGGGGACTGGCTCGGGGACCAGGTCTCTTCTGCTGGGACCTGAGCTGGGTGTTCCAGCGTCTGGAACCTGAGTGGTGTCCCGTGTAAGATGAGGGGTATGATAGCCAGTGCTGTCCTGGGCTGGCAGGTGTGGCCGTCCATGCTCTGTCCTGTACCCGTGACGACGCCCCCTTCCTGCCCTCCCCCCACTTGCTCTCTGCATCTGGTCTGAACACGCCATCTCCTTATCTTCTTGTTGCCAGCATCTCGAGGCTCTGCCAACCCGTCTCCCGTGTGTCTCTCCAGGAAGCCAGAGATGCTGGGCCTGCTGTCGCTGTGGGACATGGCCCGACTGGTGAACATGCTCATCGTGTTCCGGTTCCTGCGCATCATCCCCAGCATGAAGGTGCGTGGGCGTCTGACCCCCGGCTGTCCTCCCTCCATCCCGCTCCCACTGCCTCATTGCTCTAGAGTGGCCGAACCTGGGCAGGGAGGAACTGAGACCAGGACTGTCCCTCGGGCCACCTCAGTCCCCTTGGGCTGTGTCCCTGGCCCTGCACTGCAGCTGGGTGATGCTGGAGGGCAGTTGGGAGCTTGAGAGCAGCCCAGCCCTGCTCTTACGGACGAGGAGAGGGAGGGCCAGTGCAGGTGGACAGGGGTGGGCCACCTTGGCCAGCTACAGGGGTAGCTCTGTGCTCTTTGGGACCATTGGCGTTTGTGAGGGGCAGGGGCCCGAGCCCTTGGAACCAGCATGTTCCCAGGTCTCCTGAGGTTTCCAAAAGGCCATTGGTGTAGGCCCTTGGTGGCTTCTAGCAATGAGGGGCAAGGGCACGATTGACCAAGGCACTCACCCCAGGCCCCCAGTACAGGAGTGGGGCATGTGGTTGGCTGGGGCACCAGTCCGCAGGACTCCCAGGCCTGGTGGCTTGTGACCATCTACAGGCCTCATTTTCTCTTCATGTACCCACAGGGAGTGACACCAGCCTTAGGGGAGGGGAGCCGGGGGAGCAGGGCATTTAGGCCCAGCGCTCACCCAGCACAGAGGTAGAGTTCGCTTTTCCTGTCCATTTTCCTAAGAACTCTTCAGGAGGGAGGAAACCAAGGACATCAGAGCCCTCTCTGCGTGGCCAGGTCCTTCCCTTGTGCTCGTCTGTGCTTTCTACCAAGCTGCGCCCCTGTGCCGTCCGGCGGATTCCCTGTTAGCTAGCGGACTTGCCCGTCGGGAGGTGGCCTGCGGGCCCGGGGGGCAGGCATGTGATCACACGTAACCACACAGAAACACGCACGCCTAATCACGCTCCCGCGATCGTATGCCCGTGTAACCACACGTATGTGATCACATACCGGGGGCACACAGTCACACAGACTCTAGTCACACGCATATACCGGACACACATGCACAGCCTCACACGTGTACACACGACACGTAACTACACGTGGACTACCCCCCCCACGTGCTGTATGCACACGCGTGCACCTAACTACCCACACGCAGTGACGCGTGCGAACACGAGCACGCCATACGCTTGCACATGGTGGTGCACACGCGTGCACGGTGGTTTCTGTCTGTCGGCGCCCAGGGTTCCGAGCTGACGTCTCCAGTGGGGTAAACGGGCTAATCGGAGGCTCTTCTCTGGGGCTCAGTTTCACACGTCGGGGAGCAGCCCTCTAGCTGGGGTGCCTGGGTGGGCGTCTGAGCCCCTTTCTCAGACCTGATCACTCGGGCTGAGCTGGGTGCCTCAGGTCTGCGCTGCTTCGGAGCCTCCAGACCCGAGGGGAGCTAACCCAGCCTTACTGGGCGCTGGGCAGTGAGATCGGAGCTCCTGCCCGCGGTGCTTCACTGACGGGACTTGGAATCGGCCGCGTCTGCGTCTGGTGGAGGCGCCTGCGTGTGTGTGTGAGTGCATGTGGCCTGCGCATATGGGTGTGCGCGTTGGGTTCACCGTCCTGTCGAGCCTTTCCAGGTCTGGGTTGGGGCAGTGGGCAGGGTGGTGTGACCTCAGTGGGACCAGGAAGAATAGGGCCCTGCTTTCTTTCTGTCCTCAGCTAATGGCCGTGGTGGCCAGTACCATCCTGGACCTGATCAGAAACATGCGGGCTTTCGGCGGGATCCTGGTGGTGAGTCTGGCCGGTGGGCTCTGGCCGTCGAGGGGGTGGGCACGCGAGTGGAGCTGGCTGTGGGTTCCGGGGAGTCTGAGCCCGAGGCTGGCTGGCTGCTCTGGAGGAAGGAGGGTCCTGTGTTAGGGGCGGCTGTCGGGCTGTGTAGGCCCCGGAGGCCAGCGTGCCCCCTGCCATTCCCGGGCGCGGACCCCGGGGCTGGTCTGCGGGAAGCGCTGCCCGACCACCCTCCCTTTCCGTGCCAGAGGTCCATCGGTCACTTTTTATTCCTTCACATATTTTGGATCTCGGGCCATGCTGATACCCTGATCTTACTTTATTTATTTAAAGATTATTTATTTATTTATTTGAGATAGAGAGTAAGAGTGACAGCACGAGCTGGGAGACAGAGGGAGGGGGAGAAGCAGGCTCCCACTGAGCAGGGAGCCCGATGCGGGGCTTGATCCTAGGACCCCGAGATCATGACCTGAGCCAAAGGCGGACACTTAACCAACTGAGCCACCCAGGCATCCTGAGACACTGATTTTAAAAAGGGATCTTGGAAACCCACATAGACCCCAGATGGAGTTTTGGTCAGCCCTCCTTGTGCAGAGGGATCCTCAGGAACTCCCAGCCGTGTGGGCCGAGAGAGAATCATGGCATCCCCCAGCCCCAGACCCAGCCTTGCCGTTGAGGTGCTGTTGGCTCTGCCCCGTCGCCCAGCCCAGGGGGACCCTGGTGCTGCTCTAGGCGTGAAGCCCTGCAGAGGAAACGGAGGCCCAGAAGGGACTGGGTTAGCCCGGGGCCTGTGCCCCTTCCTTTTCCCCCTGGCATGTTGGGGAGAGGGGGGTACGGGTGGAGGGCCACGTAGCCTCTTCTGTCTGTGGCATGAGACTGCTGGGTGGTGCTCCTTGCACGTCACCTCCTGGAGAAGCCGGGTCAGTTCCTACCTGCCCCTCCCCTGGGACCCCCTCCCCTGGGACCCCCTTCCCCTGGGACCGCCAGTAGGGGTCCTTCTCACCTCTCTTCATGCTCCCCCTGTCCTGGAGAAGGGGCCAGTAGCCTTGCTTCCTTGGCCTCTGGGTCTTTCCCCTTGGCTCCCAGCTTCTCTCTGGCTCCCCTGGTGGTGGTGGCTCCCCTCCTTCCCTCCGGGGTAGGTTGGCCGCCAGGACGCGGTACTCGGGAGGAGAAGCCCCAGTGTTCCCTGCGGGAGGCCAGCAGTGCCCATGGCTGGGGGCAGCGTCGAGGGCTGGCAATGTGCCACTCTGTGGGTCCGTCTCCCAGTGGCGCTGAGCAGGCCCGGCCCCGCCTCCCCAGGTGGTCTACTATATCTTCGCCATCATGGGCATCAACCTGTTCCGCGGTGTCATCGTGGCTCCTGGAAACGGCAGGTGAGGTGGGGCCTGAACGTGCCAAGGGGAGTGCCTCGGGGGTTGCGGAGGAGTGTGAGGCTGGGTGGTGTGGGGGGCGGGCTCCCCGGGGCGGGGGGCTCCTAGTCCCTCCTTTGTCTCCCTGCCCTCCCCGCCTTGCCAGATGCCCTCACTTAGAGTCTGTACCGAGAGTGTTTCTGAAGCCTCCTCAGCGCCGCAGCCCCCACCCCCGCACCCCGTTTGGGACCGTCAGGCCTGGCCACAATGCTGGTGGTGGGTGCCCAGAGCCAGACCTGGGTCCCGCAGTCTGGAAGCTCCGTTGCCCATGTGTGTCTGGAACTCTTGGCTCCTGGCTGCTCTCATAGCACCTCCGGAGATCGGGGGCCCTTCTTTCTTCCTCTGACTTCTCGGGGCCCAGAGGGGTCCAGCGGTGCAGGGGCCTGAGGCAGTGCTGGGGCGTCCCGGTGTCCACGCCCCGGTCCCCACTCCTGACCCAGCTCGCCATGTCCCCTCAGCCTGGCCCCTGACAACAGCTCGGCAACCTGCGGAAGCTTCGAGCAGCTGGAATACTGGGCCAACAACTTCGATGACTTTGCGGTGAGCCCCGCACCCCCTGCTCCTCGGGGCCCCCGCCCACCCGCCCGTCGCACTCCCCCGGCCCTGCTGGACCCTGTGTCTGCCGCCCCGCAGGCCGCCCTCATCACTCTGTGGAACGTGATGGTGGTGAACAACTGGCAGGTGTTCCTGGATGCCTATCGGCGCTACTCGGGCCCGTGAGTGACCCCGGCTGGCTGGTCCCCCCTGCCCCCCTCACGGTGCAGTGTGAGCCCAGACGGCCGTGCGAGCACGTGTCCTGCACCCTTGCTGTGACTCTGGGTTTACCCCTTCTGGGGATTGCTGGGAGTGTGGCTTCTGGAGGATTCCCCGGTGCTGGGAGCCCTGGAGGCGGGCTGAGGGAAGGAGAGCCTGGAGCTTGGAGAGTGGACGGTCCTGGGTTCGAATCCCACTGCACCTCTCACTGCTGTGCTACCTTGGCCACTCACTGACCGTTTCTGAACGCCTTGGTCGGGTCGCCTCGAAAACGGGAGTGGGGGTCACAGAGTTGCTGGGTGGACTCGCGGAACACTCCTGCTGCGTGCATCATCGTGGTGTCCCATCTCGCACTGCTCACGGCGGGCCATGGCTGGCCTTCCTGCCTCCACAGGTGGTCGAAGATCTACTTCGTGTTGTGGTGGCTGGTGTCGTCTGTCATCTGGGTCAACCTGTTTCTGGCTCTGATTCTGGAGGTATCAGAGACCCCTGCCCGGGCTGCCTCGGTGGTTTCTAACTTGCGGAGGACCTGGACCGGCCATGCTGGGTTCCGGCTTAGCGCTGCTGGCCCTGGCTGCTGGGAGCCTCTTAGAATGCCCTTGACATTTGACCTGTGGGGGTTCTCAGCCCCTGGGCGGGGCTGGGGGAGGGCCCATCAGGCATTTGGCTCCTGCGGGAGCCGGCAGCCTTGCAGGGCCCTGGATCCCAGCGTCCGGGAGGGGCTCAGCTCCCTGCTGTGGGTTGCCTTGCCGACACCGGAGGGAAGAAGGCTGGTTCATGTGGGGCTCACACCCGCTGGCCACGCTTTCTCCTCCCGCTTGCCAGAATTTTCTTCACAAGTGGGACCGCTGCAGTCACCTGCAGTCCCTTGCTGGGGACTCGGACACCACCTATCAGGGGAGGGTGGAGCTCTTGTTTAGGTATGTGGACGAGGAAGGGGCTTCTGCTCTGGGGGGAGGAGGAAGGGTGGGTGAGGCGGGGAGGGGTGGGTGGGCGTCCTCTGTGACAGCGACACTCCCTCCCACCAGCTCTGAGCCGGGATCAGGGTCTGGGCTTCCTGCCCCCGGGCTGTGAGCGCTGTCCTGCCGCCCGATGGGCATGTTTAAGACCGTGTTCTCAGGTTCCGTTAGGCTCCCGGGGATTCTGTTGGTGGAGGGAGGCAGCGGCCCCCGCTTTGTCGCGGTGACTTTGAAAGCCCTGCTCTGCTGGTGCAGGACAGTGGTGGTGGCCCAGAGAGCAGCAGCCGCCCCTTCCCTCCGTGCGCTGTGTGGTCCCAGTCCCTCTCTGCCCCGGCCCACCGGCCAGTGTGGAGGGGCGCCCCTCCCCCCCCAGGCTTTTAAGAACGCCGTGCACACATCCCAGAGATGGACCTGAGTCCCCGCGCTCACTTGTGCACGTGTCTGGTGATTCCTAAGTGGGGAGCAAGGCTGCACGCGCTCCCGGAGCTCCCTGCACATCTTCTCTCTGATTCCACAGGGACGTCCTGGAGGAGCCGGCAGAGGAGGAGCTGATGGAGAAGCTGAGCCATCACCCGCACCTGCCTCTGTGCAGGTGACGCCCAGGTGGCGCCCAGGTGCCCCGTCCCGTCTGGCCTCGGCACCCACGACCGTTGTGGGAGGAGGCGGCTGCAGCCTGGAAGGAGTGACGTCCCCCTGGACGGATGGACAGACGGACAGACGGACCTACCGCAGACTCCTGAGGCTGGGGCAGAGAGCGGGGGCCCTGGGTCGCCGCTGAGCCGAACCACTGACTACCACCAGCTTTTCTTTGCCGCGGGGGGCCCTGTGCTCTCCGTGGCATCTGGGCCACACCACTCTCTCTCTAAGCTGCTTTGGGGAGGCCTCTGAACTGGAAGAGCGCGGCTCCACGGGGACCTGCAAGACCGCAGGAGAAGCAGGAAGCCGCGGCCTGCCTTTCGGGCCCTATGATTTCCATGGTGCCTTCACTGCTGGTGGCCTTCAGGGGCCAGAGGCCCACCCGGGGCCTGCACAGGCCAACCGGCAGCTTTCCAGGGCATTAAGTGTGGGATCCTGGTGATTTTACATGAGGAGGATTTTAACTGTTCTATTATTTTATGGCTTGTGTGCGTGTGATTGCGTGTATTTCTTTATGGGTCAGAATGGCAATGATTTTTATCCTGAAGTCTTGCAAAGAATGAGGTCGTCATTCTTACTGAGACACAACTCCGGCTTCTCTGGAGCAGGGTGACCAGGTAAGGTTGTTCAGGTTGTGCACTGCAAACCTGGCTGCACGGGCATGTCCAGCCACCGGGCCGTCGCCCCAAGGTGAGGGCTGTCTTTTTCTAATTTGCATAAAGGCCCGTATGAGCCGGTGGTGGCTCTCCTTTATGTGTTCACGGGATGTGTGGCAGAGGAGTCTAGTAGGTCGGGGGGGAGGGAACGTGAGTAATGTGTGCCGGCCACATTGCCCCTTGAGCCACTGTGGGTCCAGATTAACGTGGTTTTCTCATTTCAAGGGCCAACTCGAGTGGTGGGTGGGAGCTCCTGGAGGTCTCTGTTGAGGACTGGAATCCTCATGGACAGCAATGCTGGGATTGATTAGTGATGTCTGCTGTGGGTACTGACTGGTGGGGGGTGGAGGGCAACGAGAGAATAGGTGCGGACTCCACTGTGGGAAGTGATGGCCTCCGTCTTCCCAGCTTGTCTGGGAGGTGGAATTAGAGGAAAGAAACCCCAGTGCTCAGGGTTATGTTTCATGTACCCACGTGCATTGTAGTTTCTGATCTTGGAGTTCGTCTGAGATCCTGGGCCTTGACATGCTGCCCCTCAGATTTGGGGTGTCTTTGGTCATAGTGAGGACACTCCCAGACCTGTCCCCTCTGCAGGCTGCCTCTGGGAAGGCTGGTTTTGGGCGGGGAGCACCTCGTGGAGCAGTGGGTTAGAAGTTTGCACCCAGCTTGCCTTGGCAGAGCCCTGCTCGCCCTGCGGACAAGGGTGAGGCCACCCTGGTCAGCTGCTGGGTGCCCCGCTATCCTGCTACCCCTTCAGCCCCTGCCCCCAAGGTCTGAGCGCCATCTGATGGCAGGATCGGATTCACGTTTAATGCAAGCTGGACCCCATGACCCTCAGGAGGAGCTCACTGCTTTTCCCAGGTCAGCTGGAGGTGGGGAGCCTGGCCTCACTGGGCCGCAGACTCGGCCACCTGCAGTGAGTCTCGTTCCAGTGGGCACTGCCAGTAGGATGTCACGTTCTCTGCCCTGCCTTATGTACGTCCCTGAAGGTCTTCTGCCTTCCTGTTTCCTGGCTTGTGTGCAGAGAAGCCCCCTCTGATTATTACTGTCACATGGCACAGAGTTCTGGATGACCCACGTTGGACTCTGGGAGACCGTGCTGTTCAGAGGCTGGTTCTGCCCTCAGGATGGGGTAACCAAAGCTGGGGTCATCGAGCTAGTGTCTTCCGACCACAAGCTGATGTCTCTTGGATGCCCTGGGGGGCACTGACTGTTCCCTCTTTCAGTTTCAAATAGTATTGGCCTCCAAGCCTTTGTCTCCGTGAGAAACAGGCTGAATTCATGGTTGAGTTGGGGCTCAGGTTTTGGTTAAGGGGAGCAGGGCTGCTGGGGGTCTTCTGGTCTGCAGTGCTCCTGGTGCCTCCCATCCTGTTCCTCCCCATCCCAGCCAGGTCCTGCACTGGGTTAGACCCATTTGACAAAGAACACGTGCTCACATCTCTCAGATAAACCCTTGCAGCTCTGGTGGGGCTCATGTTTTCTGTGGCTGTGGGGGCTCTGGTCACCCCTCTGCACTCTGGCTGGGCATGGGGTGCAGGGTCCTCAGCCCTGCTGGACCCTGGAGTCCCCCAGGGCTGTACAGGAGTCTGGGACACCTGGAGTGGTATCACTGCCCCGGGGAGGTGGGAGGAGGCTACTTTGCTCAGGGGAGCCCTGTGGCTTGGGTCAGGCTCCGAGGAGGGGCCTGTGCATCCACAGGCCGGGGAGCCCTGGCCTGGGTGTCAGCGAGAAGCTGAATGGAGGCAGCTGGTCTGGAGGAGGGGGGCAGGCCCAGGGGGAGAAGGAAGTGGGGTGCCCACTGGGGAGGGGCTGAGGGTGGGGCAGGGTGGTGTGGGTGCCTGTGGGCTCTGAGCTGCACACGCCAAATAGCAGGGCCTTGGCTCCTAGTCTTTGATGGCCCTGGAGTGTGGGCGAGGCAGGGACCTGGGTGGGCACCCAAGCCCCAGCCTGCCTGGGAGGCCTGAGGCCTGCCCAGCAAGCACTAGCAGCCTCCACGTTGGGGGGGGTCTCACTTGCCCCCTGCCCAGCTCAGGGCCATCAGCTGCCCCGGGCCTCTGAAGGTGAGCTCCTCCCAGGTCCTTTACTGACCAGGAGGGGCGGTGAATGGGCAGGGGCCGCCTCCTCTCCCATTGAGCTTCCCCGTGGAGCCCCCTGCCCCCACTGGGGAGCCCCTGGAAGGACACAGTTGCCATTTCTGGGGCTGGGGGGGGCGGGGAGGGCAGGAGTTGGCTCGTGTTTAATAACAGCACGGAAGCAGCTGCAGACTTCGGGAAAAGTTGCAAGATTCTTCCGGAATCAGTGGAGGGGAAGTTGTGGTTCCAGGGCTCTTCGCCCTCTGTGCTTTAGGGAGGGCCTGCAATAGACAGCACACCGGGATGGGGTCACCACGGGTTCCTGCTAGCTGGCGCTCACCGCGTTCACGGCCATTCTGAGCCTCCGGTCGGTCCCTCGGGCCATGTGACCTCGGCACTCTTGAAGGTCAGCCCGTGACTGTGTAGGAAGGTCCCTGGGTTGGGTTTATGTGAGGTGTCCTCATGAGCTTGATTCTGCGGTTTTTGTAGGAATAGCCCAGAAGTGCATCCTGGTGGGTGGTGTGAAATTTCGCTGGTGCCCACCCTGTCGCTTGGTCGGCGGCGGCTGCCGGGCTGCCCAGCGTAAAGTTGCTCCTTCTCCCTTTGTGATGAAGGGGGTGCTTTGAAGCTATGTGCGCACCCACCTCACCAAACTTCCTTCAGCTTCTTCTCCCTCTTGCGTTCGTCTGCGCACACCATGCTTCCTTCCATTCGGTGGATCATGTGTAGGCTGTTGCTGTATTTTATTTCATGCTCCAATTCTCCCTTGGCTAGTGGGAACAGCTTCATCTAGCTTTTGTGTCCCTTTGCTAGGTACCTGCCATCTTTTGAATGCTGCTTTGCTTGCTGGTATGCAGATGTTCTGGGCTCATGTTGCACCTTCTCTGCCCCAGCCCTGGAAGCAGCCGTTGCTCCAAGGGCCCCTCCTCCTCTAAGCAAGAATAGCATCTAGGAACCAAGGTATAGGTATGAGGTGTGCTTATTGCTACTGGGGTGTTGGTGTACCCAGGTTCTCTTGGTGGATAGAGCTAGGGAATATATGCATGCATGTGTGACCGTCTGTCCGTCTATCCATCCATTGGCTTGTTCATCCATCTGTCCATTGGTCCATCTGTCCATCCCTCTGTCCGTTGGTCCATCCATCCATCATCCATCCGTCCGTCTATCCATTGGTCTGTCCGTCCATCCGTCTGTCCATCTGTCCAACCATCCATCCATCCGTTCATTTGTCCGTTGATCTGTCCATCCGTCTGTTGGTCCATTCATCCATCCGTCTGCCCATCCATCCATCCATCCATCCATCCATCCATCCATCCACCATCCATCTGCCCATCCATTCATCTATCCTTTGGTCTGTCTGTCCATCCTTCCATCCATCTGCCCATTCATCCAGCTGTTTATCTGTCCATCCGTCCATCTGTCCATTGGCCCGTCCACCCACCCATCCAATCTATTGACAACTATGAGATCACAGTACTACCTCCATTTTCAAACCACCACAAGGCACATCTGGTTTTCTGCGTGGTTGTAAGCCCTTTTTTTCTGAATGGTTCCCATTCCCCTTCATCTGTGCTCTCACTTGATTAGTTTTCCTGTAAATACTCCTCTCCCATCGCCGTTGCCACCCCCTCCCCACGGAGATGCCCTCCTCACCCCACAAGGGTGCCCTTTGGATGCCCTCCAACTACAAACCTCCAGGAAAGAGCTTTCTAGATGGAGAGATGGTACTGTCAGCCCTTTAAAATTAGGAACAGCAAAATTAGAACCTGGCCAGCTCAGCTCATTACAACCAAATAAGTTTAAAAAGTAAACATTAGAAGAAATGTTTCTCTTTATTCACAAATAACATGATTGTCCATATAGAAAGCCTAAAATTATTAAACAGTAATTCAGCAAAATGGCTTGGTATAAGATTAATACACTGAAATCAATTGCTTTTCTAAACATGAGCAACAAACTGATGTTTCTTTTAAAGGATACCAAAAAAAGTACTATTTACATGAGAGTAAAATCTTCAAGGTCCTTAAAGATACATTGAACAAGAGATGTTCAAGGCCAATATGCAGAAAACTAAAATGTCATTAAAGTCCAGGACTGTGGACTTGAGGGGAGCATGCTGGGTATCCAGTTACCGCATGGTGGCCTCGGGCACTCTGCGATTACCTGCTCGTGGCTCTGTAGGCCGGGCTTCGCTGGACCCTCTTCACGGCGGGGCTGGGGCTGTGCTCCACCTGGGTTCTCTGGGAAGAGACCTTGCCTATGCTCATTCACGTCATCAGCTGAATTCTGTTTCCAAGGCGGAAGGGCTGAGGCTGTAGGTAATAGGACTTGATGTGACCCCATGTCCTTGTTGGCTGTCCACGGAGGGCGGCTCTTAGGAACTGGAGGCCGCCTGCGTTCCCTGCCACGCGGCCCCCAATCCTCAGTCAGCAACGGAGGACCTGCTGCGGATCCCCAGGAAGAGCCCTGACCCCTTACGGACTCACCTGATTAGGTCAGGCCCACCAGGATACTCAACCCTTTCCTGAAGTCAGCTGTGTCGTAGATTGGCACCCAACCCCAGGATTGACTGGCATCATAGTTACGGGTCCACCCACCGCCCGGCGGGAGGAGCGTATACAAGGGTAAGGGTCACTGGGGATCATCTCAGAATTCTGCCTACCACGGTTGTGCTGGTCATGGCCAGAAAGAGTTGATAGTGTAAACGTGTCCGTCTTCCAGTTAATCCATAGATCTGTTAAAATGCTAAACAGCGCTAATTTCTTTGACAAAGTTTGATCAGCTGATTGAAAAATTTACATGAAACTTATATGCAAAGATAGCCGTGTCACTTCTATAGGACCGCATGGTTGAGGACAGCATTCTGGATTCACGGTGAAGCTACGGTGACCAGGATGGGCTGACCCCGGTTTAGGGGCCAATGGAGGGATGGAATGAAGAGCGCAGAAATGCCAGCAGCGAGGGGCTGGGGCAGCTGGGAGGCCCCGTGCACCCCCGGGGGCCAGAGTGGCCTCGGTCAGCATCCGCGTGGGCTTTCTGCCGGGCGCCCGGCAGGTGCAGAGCCGTGGTGGCCGTGGCCGAGCTGGCAGCTGGATGGGGTCCAGGACTTGGGTTGGGTCTGTTGCTGGGACCTGGGAGTGGGGTCTCAGCTAGCGGTTTGGGGCCTTTCATGTGGTCTCGTCCGCTCGGCACAGCAGGGAGGAATCTTGTCTTTCACCTAAACAGCTGGGTTTTGGTTTTCTGCCTCAGAGATAATTGGTGGTTCTTACTATTAAAAGGTTAGAACAATTCATTGTTTTTCTAAAAAAAAAAAAAAAAAAAAGTGGAAGGCAGGCGCACCGCGCTGCTCTTAAAAATCGAAGAAGGGGGCGTGGGGCTCCACAATGCCCCTCACATCAAAGTGGCCAGCAGACGCCACGGGCAGGGTGCGGGCAGCCCAACGCCAGCCCGCTGATCGCACCAGGGGCCCCGGCCATTCTGGAAACACAATTGGAGCTGTACCAGGGCGGCGGGCCCACACCTGCAGGGACCTGTGCAGCCTGGCTGTGGCCCTGGGTTTGACAGCAGTTGGCTAATCCGCGTCTGGGCCCCGGCAACACCTGTCGCCAGGTGAGCCAGACCTGCCTTACCCGCCTCCCTGGCCTTTCCTTTTCCCTCTCAGCTACCGGGCAGGTGGGCGGGGGCCCGCTAGCACTGGACTCGGTGGCGGAAGAGACCATCCCGTAGCCAGAGGCATGGGGCCAGCAGCTCTCAGAATCCCCTGGAGGAGGCTTGTTCAAATAGCGTGGGACACTGCCCAGGCGATCTGATTTGGGCGACCTGGGGTGGGGGGGGCTAGGAACCTGCTGTTCTGGTACATTCCTAGGGGATGCCGCTGTGGGTCCAGAGACCAGGGCTGGAGAACAGATGGCTCGGGCAGAGTTAGCTTTTCTCCCTCCTTGTTTGCTTGCTTCCCCCATTGTTGCTGTTGGTGAATTGTACAATACTTCGCGGGGGCAATTATGGAAAGGACCCATTTCTGAGTGGTCCCCTCTGTGCAGAGGAGTCAGGAAAGGTGCTGGCTTCTCTCCGGGCGGGCAGAGTCCAGGCAGCACGTTGTGCTCCCTGCCGTCCCACCCACTTTTCTGTTGCATGGATTCTGGGTCTGTGTGCAAACTGCACAACTGGACATGGAGAACCTGGCTGGACCCCAAGCCAGATGAGAGCCCTGCCCAGGGTTGGGGGAGTGGGTGTGGCGGGCAGGGACACCAACAAGGGCCCTGGTCCTGCCTCCATGGGGGTCCTACCACCCTCCCCTAGCGACATGATCCTACGCTCGCTCTCCTTGCTGTCCCCTTGCCTGGTGGGGCAGTGGATGTTTTCATTCCTTCCTCTGTCTGCCAGGCATGGATGTAAAGTGAGATGAAAACAGAGAAGGCTGGGGCCAGGAGCAGGAGGGAGAGGCTGCACATACGCCCGGGAAGGACCCATTCCTGCTGCAGGCCAGTGCAGGGCTCCCCGGCAGCCTTTGGGACAAAGGGAACAGGTTTCTGCCAGAGGAGGCCCCGGGCTGCTGGTTGGTGGGAGGCCCGGCAGGGGTGGAGGCATGCTGGGTGGGGCTGGGACCCATAGCCTCGCTGTTGTCATCTTGTTTCCAGGTCTCGTTGTGGGGGCCCCACGATTGCAAAGGAGGTGGGGGGCTGCTGGCCCTGAGGGAGCTGATGTGCTGACCCCGGTGCCTTTTCGAACTTCAGACCTGTGGTTCCATCTCGGAGCTCCTTGTAGGTGGGGAAACTGAGGCACAAGATTTTTTTTTTTTCTTTCTTCTTTTAGGAGCCTGTGCTGACAGGCGGCAAGGCGGAGTGTGCACCCAAAGCTGTCATGAAGGCAGGTTCCCTCAGCCCCGAGGAGCCCCGTGCCAGGCTCGACAGAACCTTGGTTTTTATCTGACAGGCGCTGACGTGCGTCTTGCTCAGCACACAGCACGCGGTCCGTTCCGGCTCCCCGGCTTTCACGGCTGTCCCAGTTCGGAACATGGAAGCAGAGTGTGCTCCGCTGGTCAGTCTGGAAGTCCTCACCCGTGTCCCACCACTCCCATGATGCAGGGGAGGAAGGAAGATGTGTGAGGGCAGCCCAAGGGCCTTCGGGTCGAGGTGGCGGGTGGTGTCCCCGGATGGTGTGCAGAACCGAGCGGGGTGGGAAGAGGAGGGCGGTCTCAGCGAGGGATGGCGCCCTGCGGGGTCCTGGTGGCACCTCGGAGTTGCAGTCACGCCCCCCCCAGGCCTCTTGCTTCCTGTCCAGCCCACCGGGGCCCGGCCCCCACAGCAGGACCCCGGGGAGAGGAGATCTGGGGCAAAAGGCGCAGTTTCCCAGGAGGGGACCGTGTTCAGAGCCGACTCCGGGTTCTCTCTGGGTTTGTTGGCCGCTCGTCTGCGGGGCCCCCCCACTGGGCCAGCACCTCCGGTGACAGGGGCTGTGCCTGTCTGCGGGTATGACCCTTGCTGCTGGAGACCCTTCGGACCGGTCTCCACACGGCTCCATCACCGTGCCCTCTCGCCCCCGACGTGACCCGCCTCTGGTCCCGGGAAGCCTCTGGTGGTCCTTGCCCCATGGCTGGAGGCTGGGGTGGCTGCCCTGCTGTGCTGGCCTCGGTCACTGTCCCCAGCAGCCCTCGACGTGACCCCGAGCCTGGCGCGGCACGTCGTGTTGGCAGCTGGGGGGTGCGCCACGGTGGCGAAAGCCCTACCCCTTTCCCCTCTGGGCACTTTCCATCTCCTGGGAGCGAGAGGGCTTCCGAGCGGGGGGCGGGTTTTTATCCATTTCCTTGGTCACTTCTGTTCACGTCGGAAGGGCTCCGTCTTGGGGTGTCACGCCTCTTGTGTCCAGCCAGAAGGTCACTGATAGCATCCCGCTGCCGTGTGTTTGCTCGAACCTGTTGATCTTTCCTCTCGATGGCGCCAACGTGGGTGGCTTGTCCCTTTGACTGGGTTGAGGTATTTCAGACTCTCCTGCAATGACTTCTACACTGAGAAAGGTGTTTAAGGGAAGGACAGGACGTCTACCATGCACCCCCATGCCCTGGCGGGAAGTGGACTGTGGAAAAAGTCGGCACGAGCTGCTTTAAAATAACCCGGAAAGTTCTTGATTGGACAGACGGTTGACATTTGTCACCCTGTGGTGCCCTCGGGCAGCTGCCGAATCCGTGACCCCTTCTTAGAGACAGGTCTTCGAGCTGTAACCTAAAACATGTGGAAATACAAGGAGAATAATTATATTGAAAAACTGCTAACACAATATTAATAAATCCAAATGTGGGACAGAGGAGATCCACAACCTGTCCCCAGTTTAAAACAACATTTTGAGACGTGGGCACGGGTGGCCACGTGATAGGAAGGCAGCTGTGATTTCTGCTCGGGAAGGGCAGGAGGTCTCATTGATCTCTGGTTCGTGGCCTGGTCCATGCTGTGGTTTGCTTTTCCCACCCAAGTCCCCAGGTCCCCGGAACCACGGAGGTCCCTGTTGATTTCCTGCTGGGACTCCCACCTCCCCCCCCATCTTCCCTGAGTCATGGGGGCACTGGTAACTTAGTTCTGATTTCGGCCAAGGCTGGGGGCGGCGGCCCCACCCTGCTGCCGGGAGGCCTCCCTGGCGCCCCCATCAGAATGAACCCCCTCCTGCTCCCACCACGTTTTCTGTCTGTTCCAGCACTGACCGGACCCATGTCACAAGTGGCTGGGGGCCTGTGAGCACCCAGGGTCCTTGAGGGTCTCAAGCCTCCTCCATCCCAATAAATGAAATAAATCCCAACGGACGTGACACCCAATCCAACCCAAACTGAGACTGTAGCGTGAATGGATCTGCGAGTCAAGAAGGGACGTTTTGTGGTTTCATTTCAGTGGCTTCCAAATGTGGGCTGCATCAGAACCCCCGGGAGGCTTGTGGAACCCAGATCACTGGGCTCCACCGGAGGGTCTGATACAGCAAGCCTGGGGAGGCCAGCCTGGGAATGTGCATTTGTAGCCTGTTCCCAGGTGATGCTCACACTGCTGGCCAGGGGCCGGCACTCACTGGGGGTGCCCCTCCCCCTGTACCAGGGGATCAGTGGAAGCCCCCAAAGTCCAAGTCCAACCCCTGCGCCTGTGAATGTGAGCTTACATGGGAAGAGGGTTTGGCAGGTGTAATTATGTTAAGGATCTTGAGATGAGATTCTACCGTCTTTAGAGTGGGCTCTAGATAGAATAACAGGCGTCCGTGTAAGGAGAGAGCACAGATGTGGGAGGGCCCGCGTGACCACGGAGGCAGTGGTGGGAGGGATGGGGCCACAAGTCCAGGGACACCTGGAGGCTCCAGGTGCTGGGGCAGGAGGGACCCTGCCCCAAAGCCTCCAGAGACCGCGCCCTGCCCACACTTTGATTTCTGACTTCTGGCCAGAAGTGGGGGGGAATCCATTTGTTGTTTGCAGTCATTTGTCACAGCAGCCCCAGGATACTCACACAGCCCCTGACCAGTGCCAATTGGTGGGGGCGCTTGTTTTTGCTGAGCTCCACGAGGCCTCAGGTGACGAGCTCCAGACCCGTCCAAGGGGACCAGCACTCACGGGAAGAAGCAGCGGGAGCCATGTCCCGCTCTGGCTTCCTGCTCTTCTCCAGGAGGAGACCCAGAGCAACTTCGAGAACACACCTAGGCCAGCACTGCCCGGGTCCGGGGTTCTCGTTAGGGCTTTGGTCCAGGGACTGCCAGAGAGGGCATCTCCTTGGGCTTGTTTGGAAGCGGAGGCTCTAAGCGAGGTCTGGCTGGGGAGGCCAGATTTGTAGTGACTTTCCTCGTGGCCATGGCATGATCCTAACAGCCCAAGGCGGGGCTCCGTGGGGAGGCATGCAGCCACATGGTGGGCAGTGATCCAGCCACCCAAGGGGCCACCAGCCATCTCGGAGTGGCCACCCGTAAGCCAGTGTCCTGGGGGGGCGCTCCACACTGACAGGTGTTCTGATCGACAGCAGAGTGTAGGTGGGCTTGGAGGTCACAGGGCTTGGCCCCAGCTCTGCGGAAACCCGCTCTGTGGCGGCCCCTTCTCTCCTCTGCCCTTAGTGTCATTGGTAGGACCCGAGGTGGAAGTAGCCTCGAGGGGCTGTGGGCCTCAGAGAGCGCGGGGCAAGAAGGAGGGAAGCCCCTAGACGGGGCCAAGCAGCACTCCCCACCCCCCTGGAGGAGGTGTGCACAGAGAGGCAGCACCTACGTGCAGACCCATCACCCGAGGATGGGCTTCGATGCCCCAGCTGGGGAAGGGCTTCCTGTGGTCCTGGCTGTCAATCCCCCGGACACCTGCGAGCCAGCTTCAGTGACAGGAAATGCAGGTTCTTCATGCTGCCCCTGCTGGCAGTGGGCTGGGGGCCCCAGAGGTGATTTGCATACAGGTGAGGGCCCAGGACCGAGGCCCTGGGTGCCCAAAGGCAGGGCCAGGTAGGACGCACGCACCTGGAGGGAGGCCGCCGGGTGCACACGCAGTACCGGGTCTGGCCAGCGGGGGGCAGCAGAGCTCCAGCAGCCGGTGTCCCCTCGGGCCGGGCCTGGACCGACCCTCCCTCCCTAACTCCAACCCCAGGCCAGGGGGCACAGGGGCACTTACCCCGTCCGGAACTGCCCTCCCGTCTCCGCAAAGGCGTGTCCTCCTCCCACAGACCTCCTCGACCCCCCAGGCCCGTGCTGGGGACGTCCTCCGGCTGCCCCAGCCTCGGCTGCCTCCGCAGGGTGCTCTCATCACTATTTTAAGTGGCCTAAGGGACACGTGGGACCTGTGTGCGGCAGTGTCCTGGGCCTGCTGAGTCCGCACAGACATTTGCCGAACTCTGGGTTCCGGCATGGAGGGCCACCTGGCTTGTTGTCAACTGGGCCTGGGGCTCAAGCACCATCACGCCTGGTTAGCAGAGGGACGGGGCTGAGCGGTGAGTGTGGCTACTCTGGTCCCCGAGGTGCCAGACAACAGGCGGTCCAGGAGACCCTGGGGGGCCTGACGATAGTCCGGCTGGCTCAGCTCCTGTGGGTGGGAGGGGGCGCACCCAGACCCTGGAGGAGTGGGCTCGGGGTACCTAAGACGTAGCTAGGACGACAGGCCTTGAGGAAACAAGGGGACAGATCCCCTCTCTTTTCCGTCCAGAGCCGGCCCCTCCTGTGGCCAGGGGCTGCGGGGACAATGACAAGGAGGGGAGTGGAGGGGGCCTAGAGCCACATCCTTGGAAAAAATGACCAAGTAAGCCTCTGGTGCTGGGCTGGCCTCAGAGCAGACCCTGAGGGACCCCTGGCTTCTGCTCCCTCTGTGGGGCAGTATGCCATGCATGTCCATGCATTCTCATCTCTGCTTCACAGGGGGCAACTGAGGCTCAGAACATTCTGGAAGAGCCCCTCCTGCCCCAGCCCCCATGCATGTCTGGGCTGCCTGCTTCCAGAAACCCAAGTGCTGGCCGCTGTAAAGGACCAAAGGAATTACAGTTATTTCAGGATCTGCCCGGGTCTAAGAGCCATCCCAGTGAGGACAGGGAGACCAGTATTAGCTCAGAACCGGGGGCATCTTGTCACCATCGGAGTGTCTGAAGGCGGCGTGTGGCGATGGGCTTGTGGAAAACGGGCGGATTCTCATTCCAGAGCCCCAGGCGGGCTGGCCGCAGGCCGGGGCCGGCCGACATGAGGCCAGCTTTCGGGCTCGAGGAAGGCCTTGCAGGCCCCTGCTCTGGGAAACAATCTCACTCTGATCAGATGCCTTTGGCATTTTTTTGAGATGCAAAGAATGTGTTTGGGGGCACTGGGGACCCGATGGTCTTGCTTTCCACCGGGCACATAGTTTTGCCGCGTAACTAAAAGGCAGTGACTCGGCTTGACCACACGGCAGTGAAGGTATGCAGGATGGGCTGGCTCTCTGCTCCGAGCCTGGCGGCGGCGGCGGCAGCCGGCAGAGGGGAACTCCAGGCCGGACACGGAGGGGTGCAGGAGGAGAGAAGGGTCCTCCTGGTGGGAGGGCCACGCTCGGCTGGCTGCGAGCAGGGAGCACGCCCCAGAGCGGCCATCCTTCAAGGCTCCAGGATCTGTGCTCCTCGGTGGAGCCTTCTGGCGCCCATTTTTCTCTTTTTCCCCCCCCGGAACAAAATTCAGCCACATCCCCAGTTTACAGATAATGTGGCAGGAACAGGATGTACACGTGTTGGGGCAGGGGAATGACCGGCATGGCCTCTGCCCCAGACACAGGGGGCTAGGGTGTTGTACTAACTTCCTGGGGCGGCCGTGACAAGGTGCCACCGACGGGGTGACTTCAAACAACAGAGATTTGGTCTCCCCCAGTCTGGAGGCCAGAGAGAAATCCGAGATCTCGGTGTCAGTAGGGCCTCTGGAGGCTCTAGGGGAGGGTTCTTCCTGCCTCTTCCAGCTTTGGGGGGCCCTGTCCCCACAACCCCCACCTCTGTGGCCACATGGCCCCCTCCCCTGCGTGTGTCTTTCTTCTTATAAGAACACCGGTTATTGGATTAAGGGCCCACCCTCCTCCAGTGTGAAGACCCTACTTCCACAGAAGTTCACACTCAGGTTCCAGGTGGACGTGAATCTGGGGGGACATAATTCAACCCCGCAGAGGGGTTTTCTCTCGGATGAGCACGCACCAGCAGCAGCTCTTCTCCTGGCTTCTCATGGTGGGCGCCTCAACCCAGCCATGTCTCCAGTGGCCCCGTCCCGGACATTAGGAGGACAGAGAGCAGGAAGGGTGCAGGAACCAGGGGACAGCAGCGGGGGTGCACTATGGTGACCCGTTTGGGTTCCAATCCTGGTCTTGCCAGTTGGTAGCTGGCCTCAGGTGAGTTACTGAACCCACTTGGGCCTCGGGGTCTGCGTCTGTGAAATGGGTCTGTTGCTCCTCCCCACCGGACTGGTGTTGCTTGCCGATTCTCTGAAGCAAATGGGAGGGACAGAGAAGAGATCCTTTGCATGAGACCGGGAGCAGGGTCTTTGGGAACAGCTGAGGGTCCCAGTGCTGCCGCCCACTGGCTGCACAAACCCGGCATAAAACCTTGGTTGCTTTCTCTGCAGAAGGGGGTCGTCCCTACCTGGCCGGCATGCGGTGAGGAAAGGTGAGAGGCGAGCACGGGGCTAACCGTCCGCACAGCTCAGCCCCGCCTGGTGTGTGACCCTGGGCCCCCCTTGGAGATGGTCGAGGAGAGTCTTGCAGATTCTGTTCCCTCTGTCCGCCTGCCGACTTCGTCCCCAACACAGGTTTTGTTGGCATTGTTCGTGGCCAGTGCCATCAAGACAAACCTGGGGCACGATTCTGATTATCAGCCACATCTGGAGATGACATTGGCCATAGATGGGCTGTGGGTGAGTCTGGAGGCCGGACTCCGCGGCACGGCCAACATCCCGTAGCCTTCCTCTTGGATGCTGGGCCGCGCGGCATCCACGGCCACAAAGCCACCAGCAGACTTGTCTGCGGTGTGACAGCCGGGCTATCCTGCTTGCTCCGCACAGCGAAAAGCAGCCACTTACTCGGGACAGTGCTCCTCGTTCCAGAAAGCGGGTCCCAGGGAGGGGGATTAACTTCTCGTCTTTTCGCTTGTAACTTCACTTTTCCATGGGAACCCCTCGTGCCCCACGGGCCAGATTTCCTTCTAGATGCCGACGCCATGTCAGCTGACAGGGCCGCCGGTCCCCCTGGCTCTACCCGTCCTCAGGCTGGCCTCTCTGTCAAACAGCTAATGATCCCTGAACAAACATCAGTGTCCTGGGGGAGCTCCTGTTGGAAGGGGCCCACCACGGATCCTTTGTGATGAGGAGCTCAGCGGGGCACGCCTGTGCTCGGCCCCGCACCGCCAGGCCGTCGTCTGGGTGAGCAGCCCCGGCCTCACCCAGCCGCCGGGGCCCCCGCGGAGTGCTCACCTGGCTCACAGAAGCAAGGGTAACCAGGAGAGGGACTTTTGATCTCGGGAGGGGTGGCACTTTTGCCAAGAGCCCCCAGATGTCCCTGCCTGGCTCAAGCCCAAGGCAGCTTCGCGAAGGGCAGCTCCTTCCAGAGAAGCTTTTGGGAAACACCTTTGACAAATGGCTTCATGCGGCAGCCCGGAGTGCCGGGGACCCAGCCACAGGGCTCCTCCTTGGCTACCAGCCTGGGTCCCAGGACGCAGGGCCATATGGCAGGTTCAGAACGTGAGCCAGGCCCCGACATTCCTGCGTGGCGGCCCGGAGGCCCCCCGCGGCCACAGCCCACTCCCCATCTCTGCCAGCCCGGTGCACTTGCAGTGGGAGGGGGTGGGAGGGGGTGGGAGGGCTCCCACACTTGGAGGCGTGCGCAAGCAGTCACAGCTGCGCAAAGTGCCGCGGGGCCCTCCCGGACCCGATGCTCCACCGGCCTCTGACGCGGCTCTCGGAGTCGGGGACGCGGCCGGGGCCTGAAGTCATATTCGTCCTGCTCAGCCAGGCCGATGGTCTTTAATAAGGCCATCGCGAACATTTCCTTGTAAGCTCATTTTAAGGAAATGTTTGCGCACTGAGCACTTTCCCACAGCTGTGGGACAATGTGCTGTCCCTTGCCAAGGATCACTTTTGCCATCCTCGTCTTTCCTGTAGTTGGAGGTGGGCCTGGAGGCCCGCCAGGCCCGCACTGCCAAGCTGCCTCCATTGATCATTATCAGGATGCGTTTGATTAATATCTGACGTAGCAAGAGGCCTGTGCTTGGCTGGCGGGGGCTTCCCGCTGCCGAGGGCCCGGCGGTCAGAGGCCCTGCTCTGCGTGCGGGGTCTGGGGGCTGTGGCTGGCGGCGGGGCGGGTGCCCGGGCCTTGGGGGGGTGGGTGGTGTGGGCGACCGCGCTGGGCTTGGCCACGGCCGTGTGAAAGGGCAACCCGGCCGTGCGCCCGGCTCTTTGAAACACTTCCAGTTTGCGCAGCTCGGTACGCCCAGTGCAGACCTTGGCGTTTCCAGTTCATCCAGATCCACGAAGCAAAACCAACTGTCCAGTTTCCCTGGGGCCTGCTGGCCCTGCCTCCCGGGCCTGTCTACCTAGGGGGGCGTTTGTGGGACGGTGGCCCTGGGCGATTCTCTGAGTCTGTCATAGCTTCCGGCCCGCAGTGGGGACTGGCCTCCTTCTCACCGTCTTCCCGCTTGGGGACACTAGGAGACCACGGCCCTTGGGCCAGCCCTCTGCCGAGTTATCAGGGTGGGGACCTGGCCATAGAACAGGGACAGCAAATGGCAGCTTTGGGGTTTTCAGGGATCACAACCTCAGGGTGGAAGAAAGGGGGTCTGGAGCATGGATGTCCAGGCGGAGAAGAAGAAGGGGGTCTGGTGTGTGTGTGTGGCTGGGGTGGTGACGTGGAGAGGGGGTGGTGGGCTGATGCCTGGGGAGGGGTGGGCAGGCCTGGAGCACCTGCTGTCCAGTGAGCGAATGAACAAGTGAGTAAGGCGTCGAGCAGGTATGTTCTAGATGGGAAGTCCCTCATGTTTTTGGAAATGGAGAACTTTGCACAGGAAGGGCCTGTGGAGGCCTTTACATCGGACCCCCTTGTCTTGGGGAAGCTAAGACCCATCAAGGAAGGAGCAGCCTGGGTTATACGGGGAGTGGCCCCCTGGGCCCATTTGGGGAGGGTCCTCAGATCTCTCACGGAGCATACCTCAGGGCCTGGGGTACTGTTTTTGTGCTGAGCAACGTTGAGGAAGGCCCTACCATTTATGCCACTGTGTTTGCTGAGCACCAGGGTTTGCTGAGCACCTCACTGGCCCAGGGATGTGTGGTGAGCATGGCGGGTGCCGCCCCTGTCTAAATGCTGCCCCAGGTCACTCAGCCTCTTCCATCTCAGCCCACGTCTGTGAGGTGGGGTACCTATGGCCCACTCTCAGGGCCGTGGGATGCTTATACCTGGACATACCCACCTTCCTCATCGGGGCTTTGCCCGGGACATTGGTCGTGGCTCCTAAAAGATGTGTCCAAGTCCCAAACCCCAGAACCTGTGAATGTGACCTTATTTAGGAAAGAGGGTCTTTGCAGATGTAATCAAGTTAAAGGATTGCAAGATGTGACCATCTTCGAAGATCCGTGTGGGCCCTAAGTCCAGTGACCAGTGTCCTTATAAGATACAGAGAGGAGGAGCCACATGACCATGGAGGTGGGGGCTGGAGGGGTGCATCCAGACGCCCAGGGATGCTGTAGCCCCAGGAGCTGGAAGAGCAGGAAGGACCCTCCCCCTGGCACCTCCAGAGGGAGTGTGGCCCTGCCCACACCTGGATTTCGGACTTCTGGCCTCCACACTGGGAGAGACTACATTTCTGTTGTTTTGAGTTGCCCAGCCTGTGTTCATTTGTTATCGCTGCCCCAGGACGTTTCCACACATTCTTTCTGCCTGACACACTCCCCACCCTCTTGCATCTTTCAGGTGGCAGCTCAGCTTCCTCAGAGGAGCCCCTAATGCCCATCAGAGCATCTGCTCCTGTCCCTTTAGGAGCCCCACTGCAACCCACAACCATGCACTTATTGATCCTTTAATGATCAATGTGTAGTCACTTATTGGTCACTATGATGACTGTTAATTATTATTACTATTAAGTGAATGGATACCTCCTCATCCATCCATCCATCCATCCATCCGTCTGTCCATCCATCCTTCCATCATCCATCCATCCATCCTTCCGTCCATCCATCCATCATCCATCCATCCATCCATCCTTCCGTCCATCCATCATCCATCATCCATCTTCCATCCATCCTTCCATCCATCCATCATCCATCCATCCATCCATCTGTCTGTCCATCCATCCTTCCACCATCTATCCATCCATCCATCCTTCCATCCACCCATCATCTATCCATCCATCCATCCTTCCATCCACCCATCATCTATCCATCCATCCATCCTTCCGTCCATCCATCCATCATCCGTCCATCCATCATCCATCCATCCATCCGTCTGTCCATCCATCCTTCCATCATCTATCCATCCACCCATCCTTCCATCCACCCATCATCTATCCATCCATCCATCCTTCCATCCACCCATCATCTATCCATCCATCCATCCTTCCGTCCATCCATCCATCATCCATCCATCCATCATCCATCCATCCATCATCCATCCATCCATCATCTATCCATCCATCATCTGTCCATCCATCATCCATCCATCCATCCATTCATCATCCATCCATCTTATCCATCCATCCATCCATCCATCCATCCATCCATCCATCCATCCATCATCCATCCATCTTATCCATCCATCCATTCAATCACCACTAACTGAGCACCCACTGGGTGCCAAGAACAAGAGAACAGAGCCCAGTTGAGAGAAGTGGTGATAACCAGGGAGCGTCTGCTATGTGGGATGATGGTGGTGTGCAGTGGGGGGTTTGGGTTGGGCCAGGGGTGCTGCCTTATTTCTGGTGGGTCAGGGAAAGCCTATTGGATGAAGGGCCATTTCAGCAGAGACCTGTAGGAAGCAAGGGATGGGGAAGCCATGTGGCGATCTGGGGAAAATGCCTTCTGGGCAGAACAAGAAGCTTGTGCAAAGGCCCTGAGGAGAGCCTGGTCCAGGTGCTGAGGCTTGCACAGGAGGCCGCACCATGGAGCAAGGTGCTCTGGGCAGGGGGGCACGTGGCCAGGCCCTCTGGGCCTCATAAACCAGTGTAGGGACTTCGCTTGTGTGTGAATGAGTTGAACCCCTGCAGGCTTGAGCAGAGACAGGATGAAAGAAGATGCCCATTACTAAGGCCCATTACTAAGGCTCGCCCTGATGGCTGTGACATCCATGGCCTTTGAGCTGGGCAGTCTGGAAATGAGCACTCCCAGGAGCCACTCTTGGCCTTGGGCTCCAAAATGTTTCCGAGTTTGCAGGAATTTCTGGGAGATACTAGGAAACAGGCTCGGAGAGGAAAGTCCTGCCTCTGGCTCCCTGTGCTGGGAAGTGGCAAAGCCTGGAACCTGGGCCCGCATGCGCCCAAGGGCAGAGCTGCGGCCTGTCTCTGCCCACCTCCTCCCCGCTCAGTGCACCTGACGCGGAAGGGAGAGGCTGGGGCACCCCAGCCTCTGCTCTGGGGGTGGGGGTGGAGATTAGCGTCCCTGGGCAAGAGGGCTTTAAGCTGGAGGTGGGGTTTGGATGTGGGAAATGTAGGTACAGGCATTCTAAGGGGGGAACTATGTGAGCAATGCCCAGTGGTGGAAAACAGAGGCCAAGAGGGTGGTCTGCTGGGAGCCTCCAAGGCGAGGAGAGGGAGGCAGGGCCTAGCAGGGCCAGCTGAACTGAGGTACTTGCTTGGCTCTAGAAAATGCAAATTATTCTACCAAGACAATTGTCTTTTTGGAGGATAACCAGTGTTACCCATCCATCTATCCATCCACCCACTCATCCACCTAAGCTCTCATCCTTCCTCTGTCCCCTCCTTCCTTTTCCTCTCTCTTCATCCAAACATCCATCTACTTACCCATCCATCCTCTATCATCCCTCCCTCTCACCCTCCATCCATCCTTCCATTCTCATCTATCATCTATCCATTCATTCTTTTTTTTAAAGATTTTATTTATTTATTTGAGAGAGAGAGACAGAAATAGCAACAGAGATAGTGAGAGAGAGAGAGCACGAGTGGGGAGGAGAGGGAGAAGCAGGCTCCCCGCTGAGCAGGGAGCCCGAAGTGGGGCTCAATCCTAGGACCCTGGGATCATGACCTGAGCCAAAGGCAGATGCTTCACTGATTGAGCCACCCAGGCACCTCTTATCCATCAATTCATCCATCCTTCTATCCATTCATCCATCATCTAGCCACCCTTCTGTCCATCATCTATCATCCATTTTCCCATCCATCATCTATTCATCCATCCATCCATCCTTCTATCCATCCAACATCCTTCTACTCATCTTTCCTTCCATCTATCCATCCATCCATCCATCCATCCATCCATCCATCCATCCATCCAAATATCCCTCTCTCCTTCCATGTGTCCTCCATCCCTGCATTCTGAGGCAAGCATTCTTTTAGACTGGGGATACAGGATAGACCTGGTCTCTGTTCTCACCATTGAATGGTAGCCACAGACACTGAAAAAATCATTATACAGCTAATTCCACTAGAATTGTGAGGAGCACCAAGAAGGAAAATGCGGTGCCCACTGGGTGGGTGGATAGCTGGGGTCTCGCCTCATCGGATGGTCATGGTGGGCTTCTCTCACCTGAGATGAGTTGGTGTAACTTGGTCAAGGGAGTGGAGAAGAGCGATCCTGGCAGAGGGAACAGAATGTGCACAGGCCTCTGAAGCAGGAAGGTCTTGGTGAGGTGGGAGGAACATCCAGAAAGCCGGTGTGTTTGTGGGGACAATGGGGGGCCATGAGGAGGCTGTCCAGAAGTCCGGGGGCCTAGGTCTTTGGTCAGGGGACAATCTTCTGATGATGCTGACATCGTCCGAGTCAGTCAATCACTCTGGGGGCTCGGTGTGGACCGCTCCACTTTCTTCTGCACGGTTTGCTTTCTCCAGAAGGTTACTCTGAAAGGAGACCTCAAGGTCAAGATGGGCACTTGGAGGCTTTAGATGCCGAAGCAGTTTTACTTTGACCAAGTCAGCTGAAGGAGCACGTGGGCCTAAAATTAGGCGAGTGTGTGTGCTGGAAGCGAGTTCACACGCTCAGAACTCCTGTGGGCAGGATCTGCGCGGCTTTTCCCTGTCTGTTAATGGTACAATCTGTTCGGACCTTTGGAACATTCCTCAGCTTTTATTTAATGTAGGAAGAATCATTTCTGGAATTAGCATATAAATTGGCAAAAGTCAGCAGCTCTGGAGAAGGCGCTTTCCATGGGTGTCAGGGCAGGATGGAGGGAGTGGGTGGTGGTGGTAGGGGGGGCGTGAGGATGAATCGGCTGCTCCTCCTGTTCTCCTTCAAGGGGCAAAGATAAGCTCTGGTTAAAAACCTCTAGGCTCGCTCCCGGAATATGCAACTGGGGAAGGTGTATGTGACCCCTCAGCGATAGCCGCCAGGGGAGAGGGGGCTCGGCCGGGAGGCAGGAGGTGTGACCAAGTGTGTGGGAATCTTTTCCAGAGAGATGGCTTGCTGAGGGAAACTTCTCCCACGGGCCTGCCTTGTAGAACAAGGTTATCGAAAGGGGAAACCCAGAAATGTTCCCTCCCTGGTTGTCATGTCTGGTCTGGTCAGGGGCAGATATTTGACACATTTTATAGCGCTATTAGTCCTCGGGCTTTTGGATAGGGGTGGCCAGTTGATCATTAACTCTTTGCTACGTGTGGCATTCCAAATTCTGGCCCAAGAGAGCTCCGTGCAGCGTGCCGAGTCCGCATACCCACTGGGCCACGGCTGGGCGGGCTTGCTTCCCGCGGCGGGCGGGGCGCTCCCCCGGGGCCAGGGGCTGGGGCCGGCGGGGACGCTCACCCATCCTCTCGGTGGCCCTGCGCCCCTCGAACCCCCATCCCCACGGTCCCCCTGGGGCCGTGCGCACAGGTCCGGGCCATCCCTGCTCCCACGTGCCATGAGCTGGGCAACCCCCGGGCTGGGCCCCCGCTCCTCCGCGGCCTTCCCTGCGGCCAGGGTTTTAGCCTTCTCTCCCTATGGAAGATTCCTGCCCAAGTGCAGCTTTTGGCCGGGTTGAAAGTCTCCCCAACTCGCACACCAGAGTCGAGCCCTTTGGCCGAGGTGGGATTTGGGAGGCCACACTTGCAACGAGACGCTCATTTTTTGCATTCATTGCATTTTCTACCAAGCTTCCAGAAATGTCCTTTTCTTGCAGAATCCAAAGGCAATTGCAAGGTATTAAAAAAACGTGCTCCCCGGACCATTCCTGGCTTGGTCCTCTACCCCTACTTCCGAAACACAAGCGCCTCTCTGGCCCATGGCCCCTCGCTCAGCTCAATACTCTGCCTCCCCGCCTGGCCTCAGACCCCCTCACCCCCCACCTCCGATCCTTCCCAGGCACTGTGGTCTCCGGGGGAAACTTCCAGATGGCAAATCTGATTCCTCACCAGGGGCTTAGAACTTTCTATGGCTCCTCAAGATGAAAATCCAAGAGAAAAGCTCCAATCCCTGGTTTGATCCTCAAAGGTCCTACACAGCCTGCCCCCTCTTTCCCCACCTCCATGTCGAGGTGGCTCCGAGGACACCCCCCGGGCATGGCGTCACCATCCCTGGTCTGCACCTGCTGTTCCTACTGGCCGGTGCAGCCCGGACACCCCCTCTTTGGGAAGCCTGCTCTGACGATGGGTCCTCATGCAACCCTCTCTTCCCAGGGACCTGCCTTCCCTGTCACATGGGTGCTCCCGGGTGTCCTTCCACTTGTGTATGGCTCTGGACGCTGCAGTTGAGGACGAAAGGGAGGGCGTGTACATGGTGGTGGGTGGACACTCCCACTCAGGCTCACACGTGCCTCGTCCCATGGGAAGATGGATCCGGAGGCGGCCTGCACCGGGAGCCAAGGGTGCTCGGGCAGAGGCATGAGAGTAAGGCCAGGGGAGCAGCCAGACCTGGGCCTGGGCCTGCGCCACCAGCTGTGTGACCTTGAGCAAGTTACCTAACCTCTCTGAACCTGACTTCCTAGTCATGGAAACAGGAGATGCGATAGCATTTGCAGAGGGCCCGGCAAGCGGCTGGCCCGCCCCCACCTGGCGAGTGCTCAGTGACTAAATTTTCAATGTGGTGGCCAGGGGTTGGCGGGTGGGGCCCAGAACCCAGGTTGGGAATAAAAAAGACAAACCTGGTGCCAGGAGGGGTGTTGTGGGGAGATGCTGTTTCGTTCCTCTTCAGCCCTCACACAGGATGGGAGGGAGGGCTGAGTCAGGCACTGTATTCCCGTTCAGCTCTGCCCCCCTCTTGCTGGGTGACTCGGGGCCAGAAACTGGCCTCTCTGGGCCTCTATCTTCACTTTTGAAATAGGGAACTGCTTCCATTCCCTTGGGGGCTCCCTCAGAGCTGCCTGTGGTGATACGGTGGGGTCCTCTGGGGTCTCGGCCACTTTGTGACCCCCAGCTCCTCTGGAACGCTGGCCCCATTTCAGAAGCCCCTCAGCCTGGTGCCAAGACAGCCCCGAAGAAGCATGATTTCCTTCCACTGGCAGCAGACTCGGGGTAGGAGAGAAAGTGCTAGAAACAAAAGGGTCCCAAGGCAGGATTGCTCCACAGTGAATGAACAAAGCTGCCCTTCCTTCCCCGGACCCCGACTCTGCGAGGACCCACCTCCACGTGACGCGGGCGGAGGCTGTGACCAGCTCAGTTTAACTGGGCTGTGGGGTCGCTGGGCACATAGCCACGGTTCGGAGAAAACTGGAGAGCTGGGGCTTGCTTATCGAGGCTTTATCCCGGGAGACCCGAGCCAAGAACAGTCTTATCTAAGTAGAGCCTGCCCGAAAGTCCTGGCGACACCCACCATCCCGGCGTCACTGTTAGCTGTCCCCCTGCAAAGTGAACAAACAGAGTGTCCCTATTTAGATGAGGAGGGACATGGTTTCCTTGTGTGCAAGCCTCGGCAGAGCCCTGCGGAACATTCCCATTTTGTGGATGAGCAGTCTGAGGCTCGGAGGAGTGCTTGCCCCAGGTCAGCAGCTGATGGCTAGGGGTGGGACTCTCCAGCCAGCCCGTGCCCCTGACCCTCACACCTGCCCCAGCCAGGGGATGCCTCCGAGAGTGCTCGTGGTTTCAGGGAGTGCTTGGGCAAGGCCTGGGGGACACAGGGGTCCCTGCAGAGGCCCCCCAGGTCCCAGGATCCCTCCCCGGCAGCCAGCAGCCGGGGTCCCAGGAGGAATTCTGCCTAGAGAGAGCTTTTTCCCCTTGAAGGAATCAAAAGCACACACACACACACATTCCTCCGAATCAGAGGTGTGCCAAGTGGGGAGGGAGGGCAGGGCCCCTGGACCGGCCAGCCGCCAGCCGCGCCGGCACATGACAGCCCTGAAAACTGCCAGCAGGAACTCAGGCCGGGTGTTTGCAGCGGGCGGCAGTGCCGGGGCGGGGGTGGGGGCCTTTCACCAGCTTGGCACCTTGGACATGTGACGGTTGGGGCAGCCTGAGGGGTGCCCGAGTCTGCTGAACCTCCCGGGCCTGGCCTCTGGGCCCACACTCGCCGTTTCTGGTCCCGGGAGCTGGGGGAGGCGGCGTAAGGAGGGAACGCACGAGCTCTAGCACATCCAGGACATGGTATCCCAAGTGGCTTTTGGTAACTCCCACCACTTAGCCGGGAGAGGCTCTTTGCAGTCTCCACGGCGGGGTCACCTCCAGCGGCCTCGCAGCCGCCCCGCAGAGGGGCGCCACCACCCGCCAGCTCCACGTTAGTGAAGGGGCTGCGTGAGGCTTTGGGGATTGCGTGACCCCCCAGCGTCACACGGTTTCCCAGGCGCCGTGGTCTGGAGTCCTGGCCCCACCGATGTGTGTGCGTTGGTTCCTTTATGAATCGTCCAAGAAATGAGCCATCATATGTGTGGGGACAGGTATCAGTGTCCTGGGGTGGCTGTAACAAAGGACCACAAACAGGGCGGCTTAGAACAACAGAACTCCGTCTCTCCCAGTTCTGGAGGCTGCAGGCCGGAGCTCGAGGGGCTGGCGGGGCCATGCTTTCCCTGAAGGCTCTGGGTGGGTGGGTGCGGGGGATCCTCCAGCCTCTTCCAGCTCCTGGTGGTGGCCTCACCCCTGAGGTCCCCGCACCATCTGCTCGTGGTCTCTCATCTTCCCCATGTTCACTCTCTCCTTCCTTTTAGACACAGAAACCTCACAGGGGGACTTTGTGACCCAGTTAATAAGCTCTATTTCCCAGCCTCCCTCAGCTGGGGGAGTGTATCAGCTTGCTTTTGCTGTGAAACAAAGCACCCCAAACTGTGGTTTAACACAGCAAAGATTTATGATTTCTTGTGATTCTGTGTGGCTGGGGGACTTTTCGGATCTGAGCTGGCCTGGCTGGGGCTGTGTGATCCGGGATGGCCTCACTCCCATTTCGGGGGCCTCAGCGGGGATGGCTGGGATGCTGGAGACGGCTGATGCTTCTCTGCCTGTGCTCTCACCTCCCGGAAGACTAGCCCGGACTTGTTCCCATGCCGGCAGAGGGGTCCCAGCGCTGAGAGCAAGCCTGAATGCATAAGCTCTTTTCAAACCTCTGCTTGCATCCCTCCTTCTGTCCAGGGATAAAGCACAAGGCAGGTCACAGGGCTGAGCCCAGATTCAGGGGTGGAGAAATAGACCTCACCCCTTATGGGGTGGAGTGACAAGGTCAAATTATTATGCATACAGGGGCATGCGTATAGGGAAGCATGAACAAATTTGGAATCACTATTGCCATGATCTGCCACTGAATGTGTGCCTCAGTTTTGGCCAAGGAGGTCTAAGCAGAGTGGGTCTTCCAGGATATGTCGTTAAAGGGATCCCTCTTTCCTCCCTTCTTCCATCCTGCTGCTTGGAATGTGGATGTGAGGGCTGGAGCTCCTGCAGCCATCTTGGACTGAGGACGAGAGCCACACCCTAGGGCTGGTGAGTCCGCAAGTTGAAAGGAGGCTGGGATCTGGCTAACTCCTCGGAGCCTTGGACTGCCTAACCATGGACTTGTCCTACATCAAAGTCACATGTGGTCACATTTCATGCCTCTAAGGGGCCCAGGCTTCTTGGGGCCGGCAGTCGGGGTGACTCTGGGCTTGGGTGCTAGGGGCAGGATGGGCTTTGAGGGCCCGAGAGCCCGTGGTGCAGGTGGAGCCAGCAGCCCTGCAGCAGCGCGGGTCCTGCCCATCGAACACCACGCAGCAGCTCTGCCACGTCCTTGCTCTGCGGCGGGAGGAGCCAAGGCCTGTGCAAATCAGGCCATCCAGCCGCGGAGCCAAGTTCAAATGTACAGACCCGGTGCGGGTTGCATCTGGGGCCAGGGGACCAGCCTGTCATTTATACCGCTTGGTCATTCACTCCTTCCTTCATTTACTCACCCACGCGCTCACTCATTCATTCGACACTTTCTGAATGCCTCCCCGGGGCCAGGCCCTGCCCCCAGCACCAGGGACAGCCCCAGCGGAGCAGACTTCCTGCGCTTGCTGCCTCAGGCTCCTGGGCTCAGGGACACGTCAGTCAGCCGCTGGCCCTCACAAGCTACCTCAGTCCCTTGGGGATGTGACCCCAGCCCAGAGGCCGTGCTGGGCGAGGCCTGGGGGTCTTCCAGGGGCAGCGTGTACACGAGAGGCTGCGACTTGTTGGTTGTGTAATGTCGAGCCAGCGTGCTCTGGACTCGGGGTCTCATCTGTAGAGCGGGGACCCTGGTGCCCCGACCGGGGGGCTGGTGAGAGGATATGGCTGTCCCACATTCAGAATGTCATGCGGGGGCCACTCCCCTGTGGCGACTTGTTCTCTAGCCAATGCCTCGTGGGTGCCGCGTGGGGCTGTGGGCACGGGGCTGCCGCCAGGAGTCCTCGTCTGGCTGCCTTAGCAGCTCTGAGGGGCGCTTGCCTCACGTGCCCTGTGGCAGTCAGCTCGGGCAGCTGTAACAGCCTCCCCAGACCCGGGGAATCACACAACAGGATGCACGGTCCCCGGGTCCTGGAGGCCGAAGCCTGAGATGCAGGCGCGGGCAGGGCGGGGTCCCCGTGAGGCCTCTGTCCTCGTGTGTGGACGGCCGTGCTCTCCCTGGGTCCTCACGGGGTCGTCCCTGCGTGCAGGTCTGTGTCCTGATCTCTTGTCATAAGGATTAGGGCCCCTCCACCCTGTGACCTCACTGTAACTTAATTTCCTTTCTAAAGACTGTGTCTCATCAGAGGCACTAGGGGTTAGGGCTTCAATATATGAATTTTTGGGGAGACACAGTTCAGCCCACAACATGCCCCTGGGGGGGAGAAGGTGTCAGGCTGTGGATGGGGAGACACTTGCTCTCCCAACACAGCGTGGGGGGCCCCCACCTACTTGGGAGAGAGTGCGAGCCCTCTCTGGGGACGCGGGTCCCACTCGGGGAAGCAGAGAGACAAGCTAGTGGCGGGGGACTCTCGAACTCTGCCACCTGTCTCTTCTCCCCTTGGCTCGCTGCCTCCCCGACATCCCGTGAGTCCCTGCTGCGTGCCAGACAAGCTCGGAGACCCCTGGGGGTCAGAGCGCTGAGTGGAGCAGGACCTGCCCGCAGGCTGGGAATGCGCCACGGTCCAGGCACAGCCTCAGCAGCCAAGACTCCAGGCTCCAATCCTGACTGGCCGCTTGCTGGCTCTGTGTGAATGTGTGGATGGCAAGTTATTTACCTCCCTTTGCCTCAGTTTCCTTGTCGGCCAGGTGAGTCACAGTGCAGCCTCCCAGGGGTGGATGGGGTGATCTATGCAGGCCTGAGAACGGGGCCTGTCCTCAGGTAGCTGACAGTGGTGAGTGACGAGGATGTGCCTGGAGTCACCAGAACCCACGTGATTGCGTGGGCTTTGACCCCACGCAGGGTTATGCTACGTTTATTATCTTGACCCTCAAAAGGACACTCTGGGTGGCAGGAGGGCTCCACTCTTCCCATGGCTTAGAGGGTGGGGAGACCCAGGTCTGGACAGGTGAAGTGGCCAGTCCACCGTCCCCTCTGCCCTACCCTTCAGTTGGTGGCAGTCTTACCCTCCCTCCTGGTCCTGCCCATCTTGGTTGGGCCCAGCGTGTCTCCTGAGGAGTGGCCACCCCTGGGCTTCTCCCCAGAGGCGTGGTGGTTGTCCTCCCTGACAGCAGCCTCATTGTCCTCGAAGGGAAGAAGGAGAAAGGACCCTTGGGTGAGTCGTGTGGCCCTTGCCTACTCCGCAGATGGCCCTGCGGTGTGGCCTGGGTCCCAGAGCCCTCTGTGCCCTAGACACCCCTTGTCTTTGCCAGCAGGCCCTCCCCAGGTCTTCTGCCCTCGCCTGCTCTCCAAACTGGTGGGGTATCCTGCACTTGGCCCATCTCCACCAGCCTGAACCTCACAATCACATCTCTGTCCTCTCAGGGACATTTAGGGACATCCTCGTCTCGGGTCCCCATGCCCTGGTTTTTCCCAGCCCCCTGTTCCCTACAGCTTCTCTCTGTGTCCTTGGCTCCTGGTTCTGGGTGTGGTCTGCCCTCTGCCCTTTGCCCTTGCCCTTTGCCCTTTGCTGGTCTTGGCCTTTGTCCAGGATGGGGCAAGGTGGGCTGAGAGAGGCGTGGCGATGGCAGGAGCCAAGAAGTAGCTGGTGGGAAGTGAGGCCCCCACCCATCCATCTCAACCGCGTCCCTGCAGACCCTGGGGAGGGCTCAGAGGGCAGCTGGGCCAGTCCTTGGATCGTTAGGGAAGAGGATGATTCCAAGTGGCGGGAGAATTTGCAGTCAAGTGCAACATGGCCGGGACACCAGAGGACACAGTCCCTGCTTCTGTCCGGGCTTGAGATGGTGGTGGGAGATCAGGAAAGGCTCCAGGAAGAGGTGGCTTCGAGGCTTTGAGAATTACGTAGGAATTCACCAGGGAGCCTAGAGGGAGGTTTGGATAGACACGTGATCCTGGGGCCCTTTCAGAGCCCGGCAGCGGCGAAAGGGTCTCCGACATGATGGGCCCTGGGCACCTGTCCGTCCCAGGTCACGCAGCCGGTTTGAGTCAGAGCCAGGTCTGGAACCAGGTTTATCTGCCCCCACATCTGGCATGCGTCGTTCCGCGGCAAGACGCTGCCTCAGAGCAGCCAGCCCAGCCCCCCCGGGCAGTAAAAGTGCTGTTTCACGTACAAAGTTCAGTTTACATACAAAGATGGCCATGCCTGGGCAGTGCTAGGTGGGAGAGCATTGTGTGAGGAGCCCAGAGTCCCACCCTGAGTCCCCAGGTGACCTTGGGCCAGTGAGTCCTTCCCCTCCTGGCGTGCGCGCGTCCTCCTCTGGGCGCTGTTCCGATGGGACCCGGCTGCGCTCTAGACGATGATGCCTGAGGACTGGTTCCAGGCTGCTGTTTACCCCGGTTCTGCATGGAGGGTTTGACCTCACGCCCGCTCCCCACCCTCCAGCGCAGCTGAGCCCGCCTCCTCCCTGCTTAGCTGACTCACAGCTCTGCTATGTGTCCTGCAAACACTCCGAACCCTCACCCTGCAGCAGGGCGCTCTGTGTTGGCGAGGCGGAGCCCTGCTCTGTGTTCCAACGAGCACGTGTTTGGGCCCCCCAAGAATTACCCGCTATCCTCCATGTGCCTCTCCCTGGTGACGGTGTGCTCCCATACCTGTGACCTCACTGTGTGCCTCTGGGCCTCCTGTGGAAGTTCTCCCTCACTCTTATCCAGACCCACGGTGGGGTGGGAGAGAGGGACCCAGGCGTTCTGGGTCCCATCCCTGACCTGCTCCTGCTGGCTCGGGACCTGGGGGGAATCAAGCCACCTCCCCGGGAGAGAAACCAGTGGTTTGTAGAAATGGTGGCCCCAGAGCCCTGTTGCTGCTGACCTCTTCTATGTGGCCCCAATCTAGGTGGGTGGAAGAGGGATGCTCTGGTTGGATCTGGGGGGGCTGGAGAGCAGAGTTGGCGTTTGAACTCCCATCCTGCTGGGGCGCTTGGATTGTCACCAGTGGGAAGTCACTCCCAGAGCCCCCGTAATCTTCAGGGCCATTCCCCATGTGGATCTGCTGCACCCCGCTCTAGCCCAAAGTCAAGGTTGGGCCTCAGTGGGGATTTGAACCCTGGCCATCAGGACCGCAGACTCTGCAAGCATTCCTCCTGAGACCTGAGGTTGTTTGGCACTTTGCCCTCCGCTGGAAGCCGGCTCTGGGGGGCTGGGGATGAGGGTGCTCACAGAAGCACAGAACCTGGTGCATGCAAGGCTCTTGAGAATCCTTTGCTGAGTGAGGGAGGACATGTGGGGTCCTTGATCGTCCTCCTGCCCGCTCTCCGTCTTTCCCGTGGAAGAGCTGAGCTCCTGGCTCCCTCCGGAGCCACTTGTCCTCCCTCCGCTCACTTCTGCAGTCAGCTCACCTGGCACCCACCCCTCCCTTCGCTTTCTCCCTGTCCCAAGGGACTCCAGGGGCCCCTTTGTCCCACTGCTGGGCTCCTGTGCTCCGTGGAGAGTGGCCCGAGGAGACTCTGCTGGGTTGGGATTTGCTATGGGTTTGGGGAACTGAGATAGGTACAGATGGTGGCCCGAAAATCCAGGGTGCAAGGTGGCTGAGTGGCTGGAGCCTGGTTTGGGTGCCAGGACCATCAGCTCCCTGCCTTCGTATGCAAAGCCTGTTGGGTTGCAGGTCCTAGAAATATAATACGAGCTTGTGGGGGGATATACGTTATTTTTAGTAGCCACCTTCGAAAAGTAAAAGGAAACAGGTAAAATGGATTTTAATCACATTTTATTTAACTCCAACTATCCAAAATATTATTTCAGCATGTAATCAGATCAAAATTATTAACAAGATATTTTACATTCTTTTGCATGGACTTAATTCTCTGAAGCCTGTGGTGTTATTATTATTATTTTTTTAAATTTATTTGCGAGAGAGAGAATGAGAGAGAGCATGAGAGGGAGGAGGGTCAGAGGGAGAAGCAGACTCCCCGCCGAGCAGGGAGCCCGATGCGGGACTCGATCCCGGGACTCCAGGATCATGACCTGAGCCGAAGGCAGTCGCTTAACCAACTGAGCCACCCAGGCGCCCCGTGGTGTTATTTTTATACTGACAAGCACATCTCAAATCAGATCCTAAACGTTCCACGTCCTGCCACGGCAAGAAAGTTATGTTAAACAGAAAACCACTTTACACTGCTTCGGTTTTTCAATTGAAATTAATCAAAGTGAAATAAATTAAAAAAAAACACATTTTCGGGGTCTCACCAGCCACATGTCAAGTGTTCCAGGGCCACGTGTGGCCAGGAGCTGCCGTGTCAGATGCCGCTGGTCTAGAAGCATCTGTGTCCTCCTCCTCCTCTTACCTGTCCAGTCCCCTTCCCTCTGGCTCGGGTGGCCCCTGGCTCACCTGAGATGCTCACCTGTTGGAGGATGGAGTTTTGGAGACATTCGAGGGATGATAACATGGGGTCCCCAGGCTTCGCGGGAGGCTGGCAGGGGAGAGGACGTTGCCCTTTAGAGCCCTTATTCACCTGCTGTAGTGTGATGGGGTCTGTCCAGGGGTGCTCGAAGCCCCTCTAATTTAATAGCGGCTTGGTGCATGAACAGTGCAGGGGATGGTCCCACCGCGTAGAGCTGCTTGGCACTGACTTTTCTTTTTCTTGCTACAGGGGTCTGACTGACCTTCCTCAGGGACCTCCACCACTCCGGGGTTGTGCATCCCACGTGTGGGTGACGCTGACCAGTCTCCGGGGCTTGCTCCTCCCCGTGTACGGATTGAAGCCCGTCATGCCGACGGTGGCCCTGGGAAGCCCCTGCTGCACTACCCCCATTTTGTGGGTGGGAAGACCGAGGCCCAGAGCTGCCCAGAGTTGCAGAGTTAGCAAGCGGCAGAGGTGGGCTTTGACTCCTGCCAGGTGGGCTCCCACCCTCCCGACCACCACTGAGTCCCTGTCTCCTCTGACAGCCCAGATCCAGTTCCAGTCCTGGCTCTGTGGTCTCCTGGCTCTGGCCTTGGTTTCCCTTAGCATGCCCTGAGTGGGCTGGACCTTCTGGTGGCTAAATTCCTTCCAGCTCTGGGTCTCTGCGTCCATTCTTGGGTCTTATTTTCTGGGTGATTTTACTTTGGTGATGGGGCCAAGGGAGTGTGAGATGGGGGTGGGGCTGGGGGGGCAGGAAGCCCATCATGTGGCCCAGCCCCTGTCGGAGGAGAGGCCCTGCACACGGCTCCCGGAGGCCAGGCCAGGCAGCCTGCCCAGCCGGATCCCGACGCCGGGAGAAGCCCGCTCTGCGTCTTGGCACTCAGGCCTCGCAGCTGCCGGGGCTGGCCGCGCGCGGTCACTGGGCGGCCGGGGCGGGCGGGGGGTGAGGCGGCCCCGCATCCATCATTACCAGCATCTCCCGCGGGTCCTGCCAAGTCGCGATGGAACCGGGCCCAGGTGCCAATGTGCTTGGTAACTGGATTGCTATTTGAAAAATTAAAGCGGTGTCCAGAAAAATCCAACCTTCGCATTTGTACCAGGAGCCTGGAGCCGGGCGAGTGGCGGCCCTCACAGAGCTGTTTGTGCAGGGTGGCCAGTGGGAGGGTGCCCTGGGACCGAGCAGATGACAGCAGAGGATATTATCCGCCCGGGCTCGGGAGGAGGGAGAGGAGGACGGAGAGCGCGGGCTGGGCCTGACCCCGCACCAGCTGCTGGGCCCACGCGGCCCAGGGCAGACGGCTGAGGCAGGCCCCGCCGTGCGCACAGGGCGTGCGCCAGGTGCTTGGGGGCCGGCTGGTATCAGGGGGACGTCTCCGGGGGGCCCGCTGCCTGAGCCCCCGGAAACATGTTTCTTTTAAAGTCAGAATTAAAAAAAAATGAACTTTTGGGTTGCAGGAGATGTTTCTCATATATGTACTGGGTTAAATAGTGTCCCCCTAAAATTCACGTCCACTGGGAACCTCAGAAGTGATGTTATTTGGAAACAGGGCTGTTTGCAGAGGTAATGGTTATGGCGAGGTCACAGTGGACTAAGGTGGGCCCTGCTCCAGTGACTGGCCAGGCCAAGACAAGGTCGAGGGGCCACGTGACCACAGAGGTAGAGACTGAGGGCCGCGGTCTCAGCCCAGGAGCTTCCAGAGCCCCAGAAGCTGGAAGAGCAGGAAGCGTCCCCCCATAGCGCCCCCGGAGGGAGCACGGCCCTGCCCACAGCTCGACTGCAGACTTCTGGTCTCCAGAACAGGGAGGGAATGAATTTGTGCTCTGTGGTAATTTGTTACGGCAGCCCCAGGAAGCAATGCAATATATAATATTAATTTGTTTTCATTGCAATGCGGTTGTAAATATAAATTATTATTAGTAGTAGTAGTGGTATTTTATGGAAGAAGGAGCCCTTGGAAGCAAAAGTCCCAAAGGCCCATGACAGTCTTAATTCAAGGTGACAAGCCTTGCCCTTCTTCCAGAAACTCAGCTCCCGGTCTGGGGGCCGTGCGGGCCCCGCGGGGGGCTCCTGAGCGAGTGGACCCTGACATCTGAGTGGGGCTGAGGTCGAGGGGGGAGATGGAGCTCTGGGGCTCCAGTCCGAGCTCTGCCACCCCTCCTATGTGACCTCGAGAGGGGACGTGGCCTCCTGGGCCTCAGCATCCTGAGGAGCTGCCCGCTGTGGAGGACACGGTGCTGTCTGACCGGGTCGCGGGGTTTCAGAGCTCAGGGGCAGCGAGGACCCTGTGCAGCAAATACCGCCTGACGGGGCACCCAGGGCTTGGTGCTCAAAGTCCGCGGGCGGGGAGTGGGAGGCCGGTGCGTAAGGACATTGCTGCCTGGCGGAGTTTTCCATCCGAGCCGGGAAAGAGCCACCCTCCTTCCATCGGTATGGGTCTGGATGGATGTCCTCCTGCCTTCCGACCAGCGGGGTCCCTGTCCCTGCAGGGTTTCCTCCTCACGGTCAGCTCAGTACCATGCTGGCCCTACATGGAGGCCCCAGAGGCCGTCCCCCCTGCCTCTCCCACCCAGCTGCCCCTTCCCTCCGGGGTGCCCAGACCCTGTGGGGGCCCCGCCAACAGTGGGGGCAAAGTGCTGTCCCAGCTGCAGAAAGGTTCCCGGGCTGGGCTATGTTGGCTCCTCGGTCCCGCTGCCTGGCCTTCCGCGGGAGGCAGCTCGGAGGGACCAGACTTCCAGGCGGTGGGCACAGAGCAGCTGACTGACTTGCCTGTAGGTGGCACAGCCAGGACAGAAGTCCAGGAGGAGGCCATTCTGGGAGCTGGGGAGGAGCAGGTCTCGTCCCCGGGGACGACGGGCATTGCTGGGAAAGCTGCAAGGCTGGCCGGGGCCCCAGGGGCTCGGTGGCATTCCTGCCTCTAGGTGGGGCATTCTGCACGTGCAGTTCCGCAAGCTTTGAGCCCCGAGCTGGGCTTTCGGACTTCCAGAACTGCTCCTCGGGACTCTCGCCCCTTCTTGCAGACCCCTCGGCCTCGCTGCAGGGTGCAGGGTAGACAGATTCTCCACCTTGGAAGCACAACACTCCTCTCCTCCTCCACCCTCTCCCTGGGGCCCGGATCCCTCCCAGACAGGCCTGACATGTGGCCACAGCCCCCCTCCCTGTCTCCGCTGGCCTCCATCCCCCTGGGCCCCAGCGGGCGGCTCGCAGGAGGAAAGGTGGGAGCGTGTCTGGGCAGCCACGCACCCTGGTCTAGGATGCAACCTTGGGCCAGAGGAAGCCGTGAGCTTCCCGAGGGCAGAGCCTGGCTCACTGCACCTGGTGCCGCCCCCAGCCCTCATTCCTGCTCTGTCTCGGGCCTCTTCCGCTCTCAAGGTTGTTGTAGGAGGGATGAGGGCTTCTTGACCACTGAGACCTGGCTCCCTCCTGATTCTGTTTCTCTCCTTGTGAGCTTGGGCAGTCAGTTTGCCTGAGGCCTCGTCCCTCCCTCTAGAAAGTGGGAGAAGGTGGCAGCTGGCTTGGTGGTCCCTGCAGAGTCCCCCAGGACAGCCTCAGGCTCTTGGGGTGTGGACGCTGGAGTCAGGCCTGCATAGAAAGCCTGACTCTGTCACATCCTTGTGCGTGATGGCAGCTGGCTTTACTCTTCCAGGCCTCAGTTTTCTCTTCTGTAAAATGGGAAGAACACAGGACCCATTGGATAGGTGACCACAGGGGACACAGCACATCGTCGTTTGGCAGTGCACCTGCTACGTAAGACATGGTCATCCACTTACTGTGACTTTATCACTTTCATTGATGAGGACGATGAATTTTGGGGGAGGCTATCAGGCCATACTTAGCATACAGGAAAACCACCCTTTTGAAGATTTGATGCCTTTTGATGAAGTTACACAGTTGTCAGGGTTCAGAACAGCACCATCGCCCCCAAAGGTGCAGGCAGTGCCTCTCCCCACCCCAGCCCCTGGAAAGCACAGACCTGTTTTCCATGCTTACGATTGCCCTTTTCCTAAATGTCATGCAAATGGAGCCACGAAGTACGCAGCCTTAGGTGTCTGGTTCCTGTCGCTTAGCGTAATGCATTTGAGTTCATGCATGTTGGTCCGTGGGTCTGTGGTTAATTCCTTGTACTGCTGAATATTCCTGAATATTGCCTGCATGCAGAGTTGTAAGAATACGCGGTAATTTGCTTTTCCATCCACCAGGTAATGGATATTTGAGTTGTTTCTGGTTGTGGCTAATGTCAATGAATACAGCTGCTATGAACATCTGGATCCAGGTCTTTGTGTGGACGTGTTTTCCTTCCTCTTGGGTACATGCTAGAAGGTGGGATTGCTGGATTTAGGTGAAGTGAATATTTAACTTCATAAGAAATTGCCAAACTCTTTTCCAGTGAGGCCGCCCCATTTCGCGCTCCCATCAGCAACGTTTGAGAGTCCCAATCGCTCCGCATTTTGCCAGCACTTGGTGTCGGCAGCTTAAAACTTTAGCCATCTTCATAAGTGTCCAGTGCCATCTAATGATATGGAACATTATTTCACTTGCTTAATTGATGCCCAGTTTATTCGTCCGTGAAACGTCTGTGCAAGTTTTGCTCACTTAAAATTCCGGGTTGTTTTGTCTTATTATTGAGTCCTAAGAGCTCTTTGTCTATTTTGGACACAAGACGTTGATCTGATGTGTATTTTTTGCAAATATTTCTCCCTGTCTTTGGTTTGTCTGCTCATTTTATGAATAGTGTCCTTTGGGGAGTGGAAGTGTTTCGTTTTGATGAGATCTAGTGTCTGACGTGTTCTTTTAGGTCCTTGCTTTTTCAGTCCCTTCTAGGAGCTCTTCGCCTGACTCCAAGTCACAGAGAGTTTCTCCTTGGCTTTCTTGCAGACGTTCCATAATTGCAGGTTTCACATGTGGGTCTATTATCCATGTTGAGTTGACTTTGCCTGAGTTGACCTTGGGTATGGTACCCCAGACCCGCCTCTCGGGACCCCCCAGCGACTGGCCAGGCCCCTCCAGCAGTGTTGACTCTTGTCCCCCTGGGCATGTCAGCGGAGGCTGCCCTGCCACCCGTGATCAGCAGATGTGAAGCCCTGGGCTGCCTTGGGTCTGGCAGGGCTGTTACCGCTTCTGCCCAGGTTGTTTGCCATCCAGGCTTGTGGGTGGACTCGTGCGAGGGACCCAAGACTGGGCTCCTGCCCGCTGTTCGGAAGACGTTGCTAGAGGAGGCAACTCTGCCTTCCTTTTCTGCTGGGCTAGCTGCTGCCTCGGTGGCCCCAGAGCATCTCCGTCCTCCCTCCTGCATTCAGCCAGGGGCACCCTGCCATCCGTGCTGTGAGCTAGGCCACTTGGCCCCAACGCAGACATTTTAATCATACTCTACCAACTCCCTTCAGCCCCAGTAGGTTACCAGTTCCATTTCTCAGGTGGGGAAACTGAGTTTTAGAGGGGTAAGTTATTTGTCTAAGACTCATGAGTGGCAGAGCTTAGAACTGAACCAGGACTTCACGATTTCCCTCGACACCGTGTTGCTTTCCCAGGCTGGCGCTCTCCACGTGGGCTGAGTTGCATCCACGCAGGGACCTGGGAATGAGGCATCCAGTGATCGTTGGCACATGGTTATTTCAGAGTGATGGGGCTGCCTCCCCTCGAGTATAAGTGCCTCCTGGGCAAGGATTTCTCTCATTTGGTGTCTTTTCCCGCGAAGCATGGTCTTGTACCTCCACGGACTTTGGCAAAGAGTCAGCTGCGTGTGAGAATGAGCCTCTAAACATGGCTTTATCTCCCCACAATGCTTCTCAGGGTGATGGGTAGACTTGCCAGTCCCCTGATGGATTTGGGAGTCATAGCGCCCCTGCATTCAGTGTTTGGTACACAACAGGCATTCAATAAATGTTGGTAGTGTGAATGAATGAACTTGGAGTCATCCATCTAGTGGATATCATCTATTATAACAAAACCCAAGGGACCATGAAAATCAGGGTCAAGGCTGAGTGTCCAGGGCCATTTGAGAATTGAATGATGTGTTTTTTGTGTCACCCAGGTTCTTGGGTCAGGATCTGGAGGGGAGATGAAGAGAGGCTGTTGGGGCAGGGCCTGGGGTCTTGGGAATGTACTGCTCACCAAACCCAGGGCAGTGCGACCAACATCGTGCTGCAGGTAAAATTATCCAGGGGTGATTGGGGTCCAGGACGAGTGGGGGCTGGCTGTCTCAGGGTCCTCGCCAATGTCATCTGTCATTGAGAAGGTTTTGCTGCCCGTGAAGATATGACTACCCCAATACTGGGCCTGGTGTGGCCCCACAGTCTATCCCCTGCAGGTTCTTGGTCAAGATGAGGGGTCTCCAGCAGGAGCTAGCCCGAGCGTGGACTTCAGTCCTGGGGCCTGGGGCAGGGAGGCAGGAACGCCGAGTAACCTCTTGGCCTCAGGTCAGTGGCAGGAGTCCTGCTGAGATCTGAAGCTTAGCAGGTGAACTCTTAGCAGAAAAAGCACGTTTATCGCCCTGTTTTGGTTTCCAGCATTAGGATCACAGCACGTACCTGAGTTGGAGCTCTGGATTTGAGCTGGGACATTCCTCATGCATGTCCTTGTTGGGACATGCGCAGACATTTTCAGTGATCGGTGGGTGTCAAAGCCAGAGACGTGCTGGTGGGAAACTAGAATGTGGAGAGGGAGGGACCCTTTCCTGGGGTCACCCGCTCCCGAGGGAAGACCATGCTCATCAGCTGGGGAAGCCAAGAGAGCTAGGGTGGTGGTGGCAGAGGAGAGGCCAGACTCCTACTCGTTTCCCCATGAACTCTGGGCCAGCAGACAGGTAAGGAGAGGCTCAGTCTGGTTTATTCCTGCTCTGTGACCGGGCTTTTGGTCCAGCAGCGATGTGTTCCTTCCCTGGCACCTGGGGGACAGGTGGGAGGCTTGCATCAGCTGGGCCAACTGCTGGGGGCCTAGAGGGCTTGGGGGCCCCAGCCGCACAGGAGACCCAGAAAGGAGAGGAGAAGGGGACCCACCCTTGTCACAGGCTGTTCACGGGTCAGGCTCAGTGGCTGGAGCCTCTCCACGGGCAGTCTCACCAAATTCTCGAAACCGAGGTTTCTCCACTGTGGCACTACTAACATTTTGGGGAGATTATGTCCTGTGTGTAGGATGCTGTGCAGCCATCCTGATGGCCTCTACCCGCTGGATGTCAGTTACCAACCCCCAACTCCATGTGACAACCAAAAATGTGTTCAGACATCACCAAATGTCCCTTGATGGGTGAGATCACTCCCACTTTACAGAGGGGGGAGCTGAGCGCCCGAGAAAGACCGGTGACTCGCCCAAGGTTTACAGGTCGGGCCCAGGGGAGGGTAAGAGCCATGCCCAGAGTGCCAGGACAGGCTTCTTGGGAATGGGAAGGAGGGTGAGCTTGACCTTGGCTCCTATAGAAGGAAGGGCTCAGGAAAGCCGGGAGGAGTGACCAGTTATCTTCCGCTGCACAACGAATTTCCCTAAGAATGAAGGGCTTAAAGCAACAATAAACACTTATCTCTCAGATTCTGTGGATCAGGCATTGGGAGGGGCTTTAGCTGGGTGGTTCTGGCTCAGGATCTCTCTCTGGAGGCAGCAGTCCGTTGTCGGAGGGAGGATGTGCTTCCAAGGCCGCTCCTTGCTCGGGTTTGGAGAGCTGGTGCAGGAGGTAACTGGAGGCCTCAGCTCCTCGCAACACCGGCCACACGGGCCACTCCGCGGGGCTGTGTGAGCATCCTTTTTGCACGGCGGCCGGCCTTCCCACGGTGAGCGGCTGTAGAGGAAGCCACAGTGTCTTTTAAGACCCAGCTGGGAAACCACTCAGCAGCATTTCTGCAACCCGCTGCGGGCTCCCAGGTCAGTCCTGTTCAGAGTAAGAGGGGCTGCCCAGGGCGTGAGCACAGGAGGTGAGGATCGTGGGGGCAGGGAGCATCTCGGGTAAGGGTTACGACAAGCAGGAGAGGCATCCAGATGGGGAGACTGTGCACGAGGGGGTGTGTCTGGGGAGGAGAGAGAGGTGCCTGGTTCATGTGAGTGACCACGTGGCATAAAAGGGATGAGGTAGAGAATGGCCAGGTGGTGGGGGGACCTCGACCGCCAGGCAGAGGTTTGGGCTCAATCCTATGGGACAGAGTGCCCCACAGACCTGTGCCCCCCTAGTGGCACCACTGGGAGCTGTGGGGTTTTTGGGGGGTGCCTCAGTTTCCCCCTCAACAAAATGGCAGGGTTGCAAGGGTCAGTTGCAAGAAGAAGAACCAGATGTACAGAGGTGTATGGGTCACTCTGGGCCGTGTGTGGCTCTACGCCATGGTGTCCCTCGCCAGACCCATCAGAGGTCGGGGGGCCTTGGGCCCAGCTGCTGAGTCAGTGGTTCGGTGTGCCCGGGAGGGGCCGAGTGGGTGGGGAAGCGCGCCTGCGTCCCGCCACCCCCTCTGCTGGGGCCTGCGGGTCCACATCTTAGATGGTCTCCATCCAGCGCCTCCTTCCAAGAGGTGGCCGGGAACTGGGGGCCGCTGCTCGACCTTACCCTCTCCCTCCCTGCAGCCGATGCCCCCCCTCTTCCTGCTGCCTTTTGGGGTGCAGCAGTGCCCAGATTCCCACAGCCCCAGCACCCGGATGGACGGCGGACTTGGGGAGCTTTGGGGCAGATGCGCGTCCAGAAGGAGCCGTGTCAGACCCCAGACGTTTGCTCAGCAGGAAATATCACAGGGGAGACGGGCTGCCCTTGCGAGGGTTATCTTAATCCCCAGCTTCCTTTGCTGCTCCTCCTAGCGTCCCTCCTGCTTCTGGAACAAAGCTCAGAGTAAAAAAAACCAAAGAGATTTTAGGAGCCAGAAGCACCCTGGGTCTCATAGACTTTCCATTGTGCCTGATGGAGGAGCAACCGTCCTCTGGGCCTTACGTAACGCGGCTTGGCCCAGTTGCCCCACACCTGCGGCCACAGAGCAGCATGTCGGTGGGCCGGTTCCCTGGAAACATTAGACGCATCATCCAGGCTTAGCCGGACCCATGTGTAACTTCAGATTTCCTGGGTGAGAAACGGAAATGAGGTGGGGGCTCTGGCAGGGAGGGTCAGGGAGTGGGAAGCAAAATTCCTCTTGGCGGCCGTGCTCACCATGACGGCCAGGTTTCCCAACAACGACAGGGACTCTCGTCTCAGCAGGGGTTTTGGGCACACCTGTGGTCTTCCGGCGGCATCAGCCCATAGTCCCACATGCATTCCGGGAGAGGGATCAGCATGTGGTGGCAGGACTGGCCTTCAAGGTCTGCGGGGCGTGGCCTGCACACGGGGGACTGTGATTAAGGGGTGTCCAAGCCCACGGGCTGGAAGGTGAGGAAGGGCACTTCCTCCAAGGGCAGTGACTCAGCTCAGCTGACGCAGCGCCCTCAGGTCAATGGTGCTGAAGGACCTGGGGAGCTGGGTCAGGCTCCATCAAGGTCATGTAGGGGCAGAACGGGCATTTGTGAGGATGGATTTAGGAGAAAACTTAAGGCAACCTTACACCCGTCTTTGGACAAGTTGGCAGAGCAGAAACCAGTGAGAGAATTTGGAAACCCCGCGGTGGGTTCAGATTCCCTTCTCTTGTCAAACAGACCTGCCTGCCCCCCAGGAATAAATGCAAGACCGTCTGCCAAGCGCTGAGCTTTGTTTGACCTCGGTTGGGAATGTATGCATCAGATGCTCTGGGGCTCTACATCTGCAAGTGATCACAAAGGGGCCACAGGTATTGATTTTGGGGGTAGAAGTTTTAGCAAGCAGGTCAATTTGCAAATATGGCATCTATCAGTAATGAGGGCAGATAGTCTCTCTGCCTTGAAGAAGAAGGGGTGCTTGAAAACCAGCCCTGGAAAGGGAGGTCAGTGGGGGGGCATCTCTCAGAAGGCGGAATTAAAGCCAAAACCTGAAGGTCGAGGAGGAGACAGCGCATGAGAGCTGTGTGAAGGTCAGCATGGTGTCCTTTCTCAAGGTCAAGTTCAGAGCGGTCACTGTTTTCCATTCTGCAGAATCATGGGGCCAGCGGGTTTTATCTCTGCCCTTTATTTAGAGCTTGCCGGTGGCCTGTATTTTCTCTTTTCATAGCTTCTTTTAGATTGTTTATTTTTCTTCTCATTTGATTCTCTCCTCCTCTACTACTTTGGACCTCAGATACTCAATCTCTGTTCTTTTAGTGGTGACCCTAGAGACTTTTACCAGGCGTCATAAATTTTTACATGCCTACTTTAATCTGTATTTTATACTCCTTCCAAAGATGGGAGGCTTTAGAATATGTTATCTCTCCTCTGACTGATATGCAATTGTGTCACATATTTTATTTCTAATTTTAACCTCCCCAACGTAGACCTGATTTTTCTTGTTTTATGCGGTCAGTGTTTGTTTATACTTATCCAAATGTTCCCTATGCCCTTTGTTCATGGTTTTTCTTGCATCTTGCATTTTCCTCCTGTGGTTATTTTTCTTTGGCCTGAAATGTATTTTTGGGGATTGTCTTTACTGGCAGTCTGTTAGTGGCAAACGTCTTAATTTTTACTTGCCTAAAAGTAAATGGATCAGTCTTTTCTTTTACGGTTGGTACTTTTGTGTATTGTGAAGATGGACCTATTCTGAGGCTCCGTCCACATCAGTCTATATTGTCCTCTGAAAGTTTTATGGTTTTGCCTTTTGCGTTGAATTGTTCAACCACCTGGAGCTGATTTTCGTGTGAGGCGTGAGGTAGGGGGTCGTCAATGTTCTCCACCAAGTATTTTGGGTCTAAATACTTTAGGCACGCAGTAGGATGGCAACTCTCCACCGAGATCTGTATCCGTTACCTACGCTGCATAACAAATCACCACTACTAACCACTAACACGGCAGCTTAAAGTGATACCCATTGATTAGCTCACAGTTCATTAGGACAGAGGTCCAGGTGGGCCTGACAGTGCTCTGCTCAGGATCTCACAAGAGACCAGGGTTAAGGTCTTACTGGGAGGCTCTGGGGGAGGAATCCACTTCAAAGCTCACTTGTGCTCTTGGCTCCTGGAGACCACGCTCAGGTTCTAGCCATGAGGACCCTCCTCTGACAACATGGCAGCTTACTTCTTCAAAGCTGGGCAGGAGAGTCTTACTCGTCTCTGCTACGACAGACGCTTCGATGTATAACCCGCCTGTGGGGGTGACGGTGCCATTGAGCTCGTGTTAACCACAAACACGTGACTTGCTTTGGCCAATGGTGTGTGAGCAGCCGTGGGCGTGGCACCTCGTGAGAAGCTTGAGAGCTGTCTGTGACTTGTCATGTGATCTTCCCTCCTCTCTCTCTTTTTTTTTTAAAGATTTTATTTATTTATTTGAGAGAGAGAATGAGATGGAGAGCATGAGAGGGGGGAGGGTCAGAGAGAGAGGCAGACTCCCTGCTGAGCAGGGAGCCCGACGCGGGACTCGATCCCGGGACTCCAGGATCATGACCTGAGCCGAAGGCAGTCGCCCAACCAACTGAGCCACCCAGGCGCCCCCTTCCCTCCTCTCTAATGGGAGGGAGTAATGACAGCATTGTGTCTTCACTCCCAGGCTTTTGTGTGTTTAATTTCTCTTGCCTTTCTGTCCTTGGTAGGGTCTTTGGTGTCGTTGACACGTTTGACGCATTTGGGTTTAGAACTTATGTTCATCAAAAGACCATCTGCAGACTGAGGAGATATTGTAACATGCAGAATCGACAAAGAATCAGTATGAAGAGGATGGATGTTTTCATACGGGTTTTGTTATTATTAAGGTATGGCGAGGTCAACAGATCTGGAGGCAGGAGCCCACCGTGCCGTGGGGGCCTTGCAGGGAAGCACCAGGGTTGGTCAAGAGGAAAGGGAGCTGGGGGCAGGGGGCACGTGGGCAAGAATCTTTCCTGCAGTTTCTGTGAAAAGCACAAGTGAGACAAGGCGAGCAGGCTGAGGATTGGCTAGTTTGAAGCATTTTAGCAGACTCGGGGGCACCGAGGCTGTCCCTGGTCGTGTGGCACCTTGCCCTGGGGTGATAAGACCAGGGGACCATAGCTCAGAGTGTGGGAGCCCCGATAAAGGAGGTGGTTGGGGTTTAGGCTCTGCAGGGCTGGTTTGTATTTGAGAGGCGTGCTCCTGGACGAGCCATTTGCCGTCTCTAGGAGTGGGCTGACCCAGGCGGGGGCAGTCCCTCCAAGTCGGCGAGGCCCAGAACACAGAAAACAAGATACATGGTTAACTCAATGAAGAATGCCTAAGAACCAATAAGAAACAGCCCACTGGCCAGAGACTCAGCTATAACTTCCTAGGAGAGGAAACCCATCACGGAGAATACGAACAAAACTACAAGACACTGTTTCTGGTCGGCCGGATTGGCAAACATCAGAAAGCCAGCATTGCCGAGGATGGGAAGAACCCGAGCTCCTGCTCGCCGCTGTCCGAACGGTCACTCGGTGCCACCACCTTGGGAAATAAATCAGCATTTTTCTTGTAAAGTTAAAGATATGTGTTCCCTTCAACCAAGCACACGCACTCACAGATAAATTCCCCAAACCCTAGCGTGTGTCCTTACACATTTGTGGTTGGACGTACAGTTTTAGGTGCCTGTTTCATTCCAACGCCTACGGCACACGAAGGCGCTGTGTTCTGCCTTCCCGTCGCTGTTGAGAGGGCCGCGGAGGGTCCGTCTGTCACCTGGACTTCAGCGCTGCCTTGCTCTCCGGCTGCTTCCAAGATACTCTCCTCGGCCATAACCATTCCTGATGCTCCGTAATTGATAATTTGGATTCTTCTTCTTTTTTTTTTTAAAGATTTTATTTATTTATTTGAGACAGAGAGAATGAGAGACAGAGAGCATGAGACGGAAGAGGGCAGAGGGAGAAGCAGACTCCCCGCCGAGCAGGGAGCCCGATGCGGGACTCGATCCCGGGGCTCCGGGATCATGACCCGAGCCGAAGGCAGTCGCTTAACCGACTGAGCCACCCAGGCGCCCAGATAATTTGGATTCTTGAAACCATGAGCCACACTAACGGGTGAAGCCACTCATGTTCGCCCCACCTCTGTGTTTTCATGGGCGTGTGAGCATCACATCACAAACCTCCGCAAACCCCAGCACCTGCCTTTTTTTGCTTTCTACGGCATAGGGGACACTGGCAGCAAACGACCTCTGGTCACTGCGGTGATGAGGACTCCCGCCCTTGCTTCTGCTGCTCCTGACCGTCCCCGGGGCCCGTCTGGCCCTGCGAGGCAACCGCACCTCATATGTCTTCTTTCAAGGCAGGGGTCTCTGTGTCTGTCATCTTAACATGCCCGATTAAAGCGAAATCCAGGTACGTTTTAATTCACTTGGCTGACGTTGGACTCTTTGGGATGTCTGGATCTGTGCACTGATGTCTTTTATTAGCTCTGAAGAACGCTCCGCCCCTTTCCCCTCGTCTACGGGCCTTTGCCCTCTTCTGTCCTCTTCTCTGGGCTGCTGTGGCCGTGAGTCCTACCGTCCTGGGGCAGACCCACGCACAGCAGGGGAAGCCAGTGAGTCGGGAGAAGCCGGGGCCCTCCTGGCCGAAAATGCCAGGGGATTTTCCGTGAGCGAGCCGTAGCCTGGGGGCAGGCCTGGGCTAGCCTGCACTGTCCTGCGCTGATCACTGAACGCCATCACCCACTGGTGACAATGGGGACTCCAGGAGGCGTGTGGACACAAGCCCCTTGGGGTGGTTGTGGGAGTATGGCATTTCTGAGGGGCAGGCCGTTCTTGCGTGACACATTTTAGTGGCGATGGGCCCCTTCTTGCGGTTCAGTCCAACTTGGAGAGCCCACAGTGTCCTCACGCCTGTTGCTCCCTGGCCTGTTCCAAGGGCCTCGCCAGGGTCTCCCCGATCCCCCTTTTTAATTGAGAAATTAATAAGAGAAACAGAATCGAGGCCTAGTCATGCCTGGGAAACTGCTGAGATCTCCCCGCCCCCACTCACTACATTTCTTTCATCTTCCCCCCCCCCCCAAAAAAAAAAGTAATACCATTAGGTCATCTCCCTTTTTTTTTCTATTTCTGGGAAAATCTTTATTTTGTGTATTTCTCAGGCCTCTTGACATGCTGTCTCAGACTAACGGAGGATCACTTCCTTCCAGTTCCCCTCAAAATTCCTGCTGGTTTTATCTTTTGCAAACGCCTCGGTGCTGCAAAGCAAACCCCCTCCCTCTGTGTCCCCCCCTTCTTGCCTCCCCCCCCCCCGCCTCCTTGTGAAGAAGAAAGGGCCCCTGGCTCTCTGAGGTCTTTAGGCAAAGCAGATACATCCCCACAGAGCCTTCAAAGGTGCCCCCTCCAAAGCTGCAGAACTGCCCGTTAACTCTTTCAAAGAGCTTTAGTCGGCGTGTGAAAGCTGTCTGGGTTCATTGATTAAAAAAAAAAAAAAAAAGAAAGAAAGAAAGAAAAAACTGGTATTGTTTTTAGCACCGTTGACGGTATTAGTGAGTCGTATCAGAGGACAGTGAGTCTTTGCAAGAGGCTGTGGCTACCTTTCACCTACTTGTTGCCTTAAACCATGAAAGGACGTCGGAGTAAAGATGCCCCCGCCACAACAAGACGTCCCCAGAGAGGCCGGCAGGACGCCTCTCCCTCCCACACCCCAAAGAGTTAAGCAGAAATGGTTAATATTCCTCCCTTCGGCCCCTACGTCCCGTATTCTAATGTATGAACTCCCTCATTCAGACGTGAGAGAGCCGCACATGCTTGCCGGGCTTGGCGACAGACGCCTCGCCTCCCCTGCACGACACGTATGGTCTCCACTGAAATGTGTGTCAAAGCACAATTTTATGAACACGTATTGCTCACCTACACCATAGGCCCCCACCGTGCGTGCACGCATGTGCAGCCCCACGTTCCGAGTGGGGTTCCCTTTGTCCCTTTTCGTCCGAGGGCTCAGCCCGAGGTGAGAAAGAGGGAGCAAGGTTATTAAGAATTCTGACAAGGTAGGCTGAATAAATTGTGTTTTCTTTGTGCGCCTTAATCCAGTGTTGTATTGCCTTCTCGGACATGGCTAATTTATTTGGAATTTCATTCTGTTCCTGACAGCGTCCTTGACTAGCTGTTTGATCACCTCGAGCAAAGTTACATACCAGCTTTCAACTGTTGGAAGGGCAGCGGTGTAATTTTTCTCAAGTGCATTCTCCTGGGTCCGGCTTTATGCTCGCAGCAGAATCTTTCAGATGGCTGGGGCCATCCCTTGTCGGGGGGGGAGAAGCCGGCCCGCGCAGGGGTCTCCCTCGGGGAGGAAGCTCTCCACTTTCCACTTTTCCCCACTCGTCCCACTGTTGGGGATTTTAATCTGCTTTTGTGGGGCAGGAAGAAAGAAAATTAATTTTCGCCTGTCTGTGCTTAGGGAGCTTTTTAGTGGAAACCCAGTGTGAAATGCATGTTCTGTTGACTTCAGTGCCCCCCCCCCCCCCCCCCCCGCCCCGCATGCAGGCTGCGTTTTGAGCTGCAATATTCTCAGGGGAAGAGGTAATTCAGCCACAAAACTTCCGAGGGTGATAACCCCCGGTCTACACCACTCCTCGTTTCTCCAGCAACTTGTGCCTTTCCTGGCAGAAAGAGGAGTTGACCTTCCTTCTCTCTTAACTCATATTTCTGTAATGTTTGCTTGTTTATTTTTTGTAATAGCAAGCATGTCTGCTTATAGAAAAAGAAAAAAATAATGATGATTTTCATTACGCCTCCAACACCTCTGAGCACCTCACTCTTAGCACAATTGTGGCTGGTGGTTTTATAATTTGGGCAGAATCCGGTCTAATGGAAACCCATGCTTCCTTTACTTCGGGCTCTTGATCCCGATGCACACACCTTCCTACCAAGCGCCTTCTAGGTGCCCGGAACGGTGCTAAGCCCCTGGGGATCTGGTGAGAGCTCACATGCTAGACACACATCAGAGATTTCAGAGACATCAGTGCCACGATGAAAGTGAAAAACAAAACCAACCAACCAACCAAAAACCAGGGTGATATGCTGGATGGATCCTGAGTGAGAGGATACCGCTTCCCTCACCGACTCCTGCCCCGGGTTCACCCAAATTCACGGTGATCCTGAGCGGAATTCTGGGGCCTACTTTTGGCCTTTGAGTTTGTCCCGACCTGCAGGGGAGCTGGGCGTTCACCCCCGCTCCAGCTGGTCCTGGGCAGGAAAGCCTCCAGGGTGTTCCCGGGCTCCATGCTGGGCAGCCCCCACAGCCGAGCATATCCCCTGGAGGAGACCAATGGACATTGAAGCCAGGGGTCGGGGGCACAGAGGTGGGAAAAGGGTCCCAGGTATCAGGGTGCGGCCCTGACCATGCCCCAAGCCCATCATCGCTGAGAATTATGAAATGATTAGAATGGGGAGCACATAATGTCCGCACCATGGGGGATGGTGGGAACTGAACGGGCTTGTCTGCTGTGCTGTCTCATCACCGAATTATTTTCTCCTTGTGGGTGATGGCCACCATACCCATTTAAGGTCTGCTGCACCTGCACATCAGGTAGACCCCAGGGCTGGGCACAGCCATGACACTGTCCAGGGGATGGGGGCATTCACTTCCTCTCCTGAAGGGCGTGCTGACCTCAGCCTTGCCGACTCTGGGGCCCGGGGACCTCTGTGCAGGAACGGGGAGGCCTCCGTGATCCTAAGGAGTCTGGGTGCGTGGATACCACGTGACCAGGGCGCTGTTGACTTTGCGTGTCCCATGGTGCACTTGGCAAACAGAGAAATTTACCCAAGGCCACCTTGTCCCCATCTGCTGGGTGGGGAGCCACAGAGCGGAGGTGGAGGACGGGGCTCCGCCTGGCGTGTGCTCGCCCCTCCGGCTGGCCCAGGATGCCCACCTGGAGAGGCTGACCACGCAGGTAAGCAAAGTGCCCGCTCAGGAACCAACCTGTTTTCCTCCCCAAGTTCATGGCCGCTTTCCCATGGGACCTCGCTCCAGATGCAGATGGGTGTGTCCGGGAAGGCATCTCCTGTACACCACAGAGGACTTTTCTGCAACACTCTGGAAGCCCTTATCAAGCAGCCACATCTTCAAGAATGCTCTCTGTGATTACTGCTTCCACGTTGGGCTCCCACTAAGTTCTCATGTGAGTTTGAAGTGACCTTCAAACCTCTGCACAAAGTATATAAGCCCAGAGCTTAATGTCACCTGTAAGAGTCATGGTCAGCAAATGCGCTGGGTCACCTGGCCGGATCCACTGGCTGGCAGCTCTCTTCGTGGACAGAGGCAGAAAAAGGCATTTGCCACCCAGAGAGCAAAGAAGGGCACGTTGCACTTTCAGTCGGGGTGATAGCTGAGCTTACAGGGGTGAGTGTTGATGGAGGGATGCCAGTGGGGCTCATTGTGGGTCTGGTCCATGGTGAGCATCCAGCACACGTTTGCTGGGATCATCATTATGAAAACCACAAGCGAGTGCTCCCACCCTACCCCTCTGCCCATCTTAGGTTGTGCTCCTTGTCAAAGCCTTTGCATTTAGTCCTTAGATAGAGCCTTCTGGAAAGGCTGAGCCTGAGCACACTCTCATTTTGTAGGTAAAGAAGAAATTCAGGAACTGACTTCAGGTGGCCTGCACTCCTGGAGGCCCCTGAGCCTTCTGTCTGATGAGGTACCTGCGGCTGGACCATCTCCCAGGTGAGGACGTGCTTGGGTCCCCAGAGACCAGACTTTCAGAGACCTTGGCTCCTCCCTGCCGGGCCCTCTGAGCTCCAGCTGGGGCCCCTTTGTGTTCTGAGGCTATAGGGTTGGAGTTGGAGGACGTGACCAAACTGTCTCTTCTCCCAGGAAAGCTTGGCTGGGTAAGGCCAGATGTGGGGGGTGGGCAGAGGCCAACGAGGTGTGCTCCGCTGTGCACATCCGGGCTCCGGTGTGTCTGCGTATGCGAGCGTGCATGCCTGGGTGTGGGTGTGAGAGTGTGTGTGTGCCAGACAGAGAAGGAGGAGCGGATGCTGTCATTTCAGAGACGGCGTGGGAACATTTCTCAGGACGTCCTCTGTGGCGGCCGGGGGACAGTCGGCCACCCCGCGGCCCGCGCCCGCGCTGCTCCCTGGACCCGCGCGCGCGGCCCTTCTGCTCAGACCGCAGCCCTCTGCCTCGCTTTCCCGTGACGGGTCTGTGCCCAGAGAGGTGGCGGCCCCGGCCCCGCGTCGCCTGCGAGCGGAGGCCCAGGGTCACAGCGACGGCGACAGGGGACCCCGCGGGCCGGGCCCTGCTGGTGAGCGCGCAGGTCTCCCCGGGCGCGGCCCCGGCGGGCTCGTCTCCGCCGCCGCGCGCCCCCCTCCCCGCGCGCCCCCCCCTCCCCGCGCGCCCCAGCCCTGCCCCGCCGCCGCCGCCGCCGCCGAGTGGTAGCTAATTGCGCGGAGAAAGGGCCCGATTGTGCGCGCGCCGGAAGCGCGGGCGTGGGCGGCTGAAAGAGCCGGAGAAGGTGGCCGCCTCGCCCCGCAGCTGCCGCCCGAGCCGCTGGGAGGTGACGTCAGCGCTGGCGAGCGGGGCGCCGGGCGGAGCGGGGGGCGCTCGCGGCCTCCCGCCCCGGCCGCGCCACAATGCGGCCATTGTCGGCCCCCGGGCTGCGCGCGGCGTGAATGGCGCCCGGGCCTCTTGACCGGGGAGGCCGCCAGGCTCGCCCTCCGGCCTCTCAGCCGCCAGCGAGGCCCGGGGATCGGAGCGAGGCCGCCCCGGGCCGCCCCGGGGGGAGCCGGCGGGCCCCCTTGCGCCGCCCTGGGAGCGCCCCCCGCCCCCGCCCCCCGCCCCGGCGGGCCCCAGCCCCCCCGGCCGCCTGGCCGCCCATCTGACCCTCTGCAGAGCGGGCCTGCACCCCAGGACTCGGGCCTGCGCCCCAGGGCTGGGCCCTGCGCCGCACCGCGCGGCCTCTGCATGGCCTCCTGGCTCGCGGGAAGCATGGGCTCCGACCCGCTCATGGTCCTGCTGGTCCTCATCCTGCTAGCGCGCTTCATTCTCTGGTCCTGCCTTGGCACCTACATTGATTATAAACTGGCCCGGCGGCAGCCCCGCAAACCCAAGGAGGACTAGGGCCCCTGGCGGCCGGCGGCCTCTGAGTGTCGCGCACGGGCGGGTCTTCCCCTCCAGGAGGACACTGTCCCTGAGGTGTCCTGTCCTGAGGCTGAGGGTGTGTGGGGGGGTGGGGCAGGACAGGCAAACCACTCCTGTATCCCACCCACATGGCAGAGATGGACTGTGTGCTACCCAGACTGACCAGGGCTGTCCTGGTGACATCCCACGTCCCAAGTCAGGACAGAGGGGCCACCACTGCCTGTCTGTCCACCAGGTTCTGGGGTCTGCTGTTGGAGTGAGTGATCGCGAGGGCGGGTCTTGCTTTAAGACTCTCTCTGCCTCCAATTCTTTATAAATACGTTTGCAGGACAAGGTGGGGATGAGCCAGAGGGCTGGGCGGTAGGAGGGAAGGACAGATGTGGTTACATCACAAGCCAGGCCTGCCACCAGAAGCTGCCCTGTGTCTCAGCTTCCTCTTGTCTCCCCCCCGCCCTCCCCCCCGGGAGGAATAATAGTTCAGACAACTGCCTTGGTTCTCCCTTAAGCAGACCCCTGGAGGGTCTTAGGACAGACTTGCGACGCCTGAGTTCAAGCCCAGCTCTGGTTGACTGTGGGTAAACTCTCTTTCTCCATCTCTAAAATGGGCACAATAATCCCTGCCTCCCTCAGAAGGGTATGAGGAGGGTTGGATGAGGGGTGGGGTGGCAAGCCCCCCATATTCTGCACACCATGGGACGTGTGGAGGCCAATGGAGAAGAGAAGCCAGGAACCCAGGGCCCTTTCTTCCTTTCTGCTTTTGTGTGTCTGAGACGCTCCTCCGAAGGCTGACAGGCAGGAAGCTCGACACGAGCCAAGAATCTGGCGCTTCCTTGCCGCCCACCTCCCCGTCACACCCTGCCTGAGCAGCAGGTGGTAGCTGGGTGCTTCTCATCCTGGCGGCAGATTCTAATCGCCCTGCAGATTTTAGCAAACACGATGGCCAAGTGCCCCCCGCCCCCGACCAAGAAGCAGGGGCAGGGGCAAGATGTCCCCGGTTGCACTGTGCCTTCCCATGGGGACTGGGGACTTCTGTCAGAGCAGAGTCTTAGGGAGCTGAAGTCACTGAGCTGGGCGAGCAGACTCAGGAAGCCCCGGCCAGGAGCCGCGCCCCCTGGCCTTTCGGCATCCTGGCGGAGGGGCGATGGGCCTGAGCCGGGGATGCGGTGGGACCTGATGAGCTCACCGACACCGTGAAGATCTTGTCTTGCTCCCGAAGGACCTGCTATGCTCGAGACAACCGCAGAGACTGGGGAACTGGTCAGCAGAAGCAGTGACCTTCTGGGGGCGGGACGGACCAACACCAGAGACTTTTGCTGGTGGGGTGTCTTGGAGGATGGTTTAGAGGTGAGGATCTTTTCTTACAGATGACAGTCTGGGAAGTCTGCACAGGGTGGGGTTTCCATGCATGGATGCATCCAGGGCTGAGGCGGGCGGTGGCTGTCCTCTGGGCCATTGTATTGGCCAGTGGCCCAGCAGAACTGACATCCTCACTGTGTCAAGAACCTGATTGCAGGATTAGGGGAGAAGGTGTTCTCATTGTTCTTGAGGAAAATGTCGTCCAGTTCTCTTTAAAATGATCGTGCATGATTTTACCGATCTCTTTAAGAAGAATCACGGTTGTTACCACGGTCGTATAACAAGGAGGGTGGCCGACCATTCTGGTTGGCCTCGGACTGCCCCAGTTTTAACACTGAAACTTCCATGTCCTGGGAGACCCCTCCCTCTCGGGCAGAGCGCTCCCCACCCCTGCTCTGATGGAGGAAAAGTCAGTTCACACAGCCTGCTGATGTGTCTCCAGCCTGCCCGTAAGCCACCTGCCGCCTGCATGTGCACACGGGTGCGTAGAACGGCATCCCCCCCAACACACGTGAGGTTCACCATTTGGTCCAGTGGGCCAGAATTCCGGGGCTCTCACTGCAACCCTTTCTGTGGGGGTTGTCTGGAGAGAGGACAGGAACAGGAGGCTGCTACCAACACAAGACCCCGGAAGAAGACCCGATTCTGCCAGTGTTATTTGAGCCCCTTTCCCCTTACACTAGTCCATATATTTCTTTTTTTCCCCCTCTCAAGCCAGTTTGCATTGGTTTCTTTATTCACAACTGACAAATTCTGATGCGTGCAGGTCTCTGCATCCACACACCATCCATCCATCTACAGCCTCACGACGCATGCCTGGCTCAGAACGAGCACTCAAGGGCGCCTGGGTGGCTCAGTTGGTTAAGCGACTGCCTTCGGCTCAGGTCGTGATCCTGGAGTCCCGGGATCGAGTCCCGCATCGGGCTCCCTGCTCGGCAGGGAGCCTGCTTCTCCCTCTGACCCTCCCCCCTCTCATGTGCTCTCTCTCTCTGTCTCATTCTCTCTCTTAAATAAATAAATAAAAAAAAAAAAAAAAAAAAAAAAAAGAACGAGCACTCAAGCCATGGCATCTGAGTGCATGAGAGGATGTGCCCTGGCCTGATACCAGGCAGCCACTGCATCCGGCTGCAAGTAACAGACAAGTAAACAGTGACTTCAGCAGGAGAAGCTTTTTTTTACCCCTTCGTTTTTCAGATCGCCTGAGCTGAAGGCAGATGCCTCATGACTGAGCCACCCAGGGGCACTTACCTGTTTCTTCTAATGTGTTTTAATGTTGCTCCTAGAAAATTTAAAAGTACATATGCAGCTCACATTTTTATATCACACAGCATTGTGCCAGAATTGCATAATGTAGAGAAAGTGCCCTGGTGGGCACATGAGCTATGTGTTATAGGAACGCAGAAGGGGGCTTTCAGGAGGACAGTTTGAAATAATGTAAGTACTACACACCAGAGCTTATGAGATGCAGCTAAAGCTGTTCTTACCTTAAATACTTATATGAACAAATAAGGGAGAATGAAAATTGATGAATTAAGTATATGGCTCAATAAACTTAAAAAAGAACACCAGAACAAAGCTAAGAAACACTGAAGACAGAGAAATAAAGATAACAGGAAATTAGTGTAATACCAAAGTGATAGAATTAAATGTCCCCAGGTCCTGGATTTTTAAAAAATAACATTTCTTACGGATTTCCTTCTCCTTTTTTCTTTTTCTTTTTAAACATTGTGTTAAAATACACACAATGTGGGGCGCCTGGGTGGCTCAGTTGGTTAAGCGACTGCCTTTGGCTCAGGTCATGATCCTGGAGTCCCTGGATCGAGTCCCGCATCAGGCTTCCTGCTGTCAGCAGGGAGTCTGCTTCTCCCTCTGACCCTCCCCCCTCATGCTCTCTCTCTCTATCTCATTCTCTCTCTCAAATAAATAAATAAAATCTTAAAAAAAAAAAATACACACAATGTAAAATTTACCATCCTAACCATTTTTTTTTTTAGAGTGAGAGAGTGAGCACAATTTGGGGGGAAGGGCAAAGGGAGAGGGAGAAAGAGAATCCCAAGCAGACTCCCCACCCAGCATGGAGCCTGACGTGGGGCTTGATCTCATGACCCTGAGATGGCCTGAGCCGAAATCAAGAGTCGGAAGTTTAACTGACTGACTGAGCCACCCAGACACCCCCCATCTTAACCATTTTTAAGTGTATATATAGTTCAGTGGTATTTTTGAGAGAAAAAACCCCAACAATCAATCACATTCTTACGCGTTAAATTTACCAGTAAAGAGTGAGCTCATGAAACCCTAGGCTCCCACCCTTGACCTGAATAAAAGCAGAACCCCAGAGCCATGTACTCTCTGACTCTCCAGCTGTAACCCAAAGCCTTGCTATGGCCCCAGCTGTGCTGTGTATGTTCCAGGTCTAAACCTTCCTTTTTTCAAAGTTTCCTGATGGTTGCTGCTGAAGAGCATCTTGTAATCACAGTAAGAACCACAGGGGCCAGTCTAACCACAAGCTTGGTTATTGGGAGGCTAAGACCACACATAACACCTCCTTTAAGACAAAAAGGTATAAAGGCCCAGAATACTTCAAAGGAGGACTCCCACCACACCAAATACTCAACACTATTTACACTCCTCTAGCTCATATAAGAAGGAAAGCTCCCAATTCTTTTTATGTAGTAAGCATCTCATTGATACCCAAATCCGCCAAAGATAGCACAGAAAGAAGAAATGCATGCCAGTGTCACTTAGAAATGTTGACCCAAAAATTCGAATCACTGAATTAAAGCATTGCATCAGAGGGGTAAAACATCATGACCAAGCGGGGTGGGTTCCAGAAATGCAAGGATGGTTGAATACTAGAAAATCAGATAATATTATTTCCTATAGTAATAGCTCCAAAGAGAAAAATAATTTCTTAGTTTCCTTAGATTTATTTCCAAAGCTATTTGGATAAAATTCACATCTGATCTCAATAAAATGCATCATGAAACAGAAGAAATAGATAATACGTTGCTCTGTTTTTAACCTGAAAGTGTAGTTCTCTCTTAACAGGGAAGGTAGCATCACGACGAGTAGGGTAGTGCCCGCAGCGTCCCCATGGAGGGGAAGGTGCTCACAGCCGCTGGATGGGGTTCTGGGGTGAGGCGGGGCTTGAATGACTGGGAAAGAGGAAGCAAGTACAGAGAGGTAGGGACACTGGGGAAGAGAAGGACAGACTCACGTTAGTCACAGTGAGATGGATGGTCTCTTGGGAAAAACGGAAGAGCATCCACTGAGAATGATGGCAAATGGTTAACAATTCAGGGAAGTGGGCGGGTCCAGGTCACTATGGAGAAACCACATGCTACAGGCAGTCTATACGGGGGTACGTTGGCACAAAGGACCCCATTTATAAGAGCAACGTGAAGAACAGAGTACCTGGGAGCAAACTTCATGAGACATGCGTCAGATGCTTGGAAGGTTGAATTGTTCCTTCCCATAGATTTTGGGGTGCACTTGGATGCTGCAGATTTCCTGCAGGTGGGAGACCCAGGGAGTGAGGGGGCTGGTAGGGAAGGAAAGTGGCAGGGGCAGAGGAGGGGGTCACACCTGACCCTCGAAGACAGACCTGACCCTGTCTGTCTCTCACTTCCTACTCTGATGCCCCGGTGACCTGCAGGAGGAGCCTGGCGCCCCACTCGGACCTTCAGAATGCAAACACCGAAGACTCCTCCAGACCAGCCTTCTGGGCCATGCACTCTGGCAAATGTCACTGCAGCTTAGCCAAGACTGCAGAGCAAAGCCACTACCTTTTTTGGGAGGGTGGAGGGTGCTCACATGTAGGGTGGCTAATTGTCATGGGACTGAGGGGTGTGCTTGGGATTGGGGGTTCCCTGTGACGCATCTGTGGTGGCTAAAATCAGGAGCGTCTTGGGCGCACTGGGATGGTTAGTCATCCTAGTTGTATGAAGTTCTGGGTAGTGATGAATTAAACTATCCAAAGAGAGTTCTGATCTTTGCCCTGGGAGGGGATCTTAGGCCCTTGGAATGTTCTGCTTGATCAAAGTGTCCTTGTGTACCTGGGACCCTGGGCCACTTGGGACAGTCTAACAATGGGATTTGTTATAGGGGTTTTGTTTCCACCTGATCTCCAGAGGGGCTGGAGACTGAAGGCTGGATATGTCGCTGGTCAACCATGTCTAGGGGGTCCAGCCCAACAAAACTGCACACCAAAGCTCATTTTGGGGGGAAGCTTCCTGGTTAGTGATACTCTGTGTGTGTCACACATCCTCGTGGGGTGGAGCTGACACCGTCCATGACCCCATGAGGAGAGGACAACCAGAAGCTCTGTGCATGCACCCTATCTGGACTCTGCTCCCACGCACCTCTGTCCTTGGCTGATTTTGGTCTGTATCCTCTTGCTGTAATAACCCGTGGAGCCTCCGGTGAGTCTGGAGTCCTTCTAAGGAGTAGTGAACCTCAGGGTGGCTTGGGGACTCTTGAACTTGCAATCGGGGTCAGAAGTGAGGGCGGCTTTGGGGATGTTCCTGACTCCTGCACCTTCCTTTCCTGCTCCCCGCCACCCTGAAAACCACAGAACAGGATCCCTGGAAAAGCCGGCCTGCTTCCTGCCTCTCCCCCAGCGACCTAACCCCCGCCGGTAGGCGCAGCCCATGGTGCCAGCTTCTTGTGTCTCATCTGGAGCGGTTCCACGCACTTTCAAGAAAACACACATGCCTTCTCCCATCCCATGTTCCGTCCTGTTCTGTTGCTCCATATCAGCTTTTGTGGAGTTTCTATCTTTTTCTATAATGTGCATGCATTTTTTTTTTTTTTTTTGTAAGAAAGAAGTAAAGAAACAACTAGGTTATACATAGTGAAAAAGCACAGCAAGTTCAAATCCCCAAGGTGAGGGTCCGGAGGGGCTCAGGGAGGGTCTGTGTTTGTGTGTTTAGGGGCAGGAGGCGGGCGGAGGGGTGGCCCCACAGTCTGTGCACTAATTTCATCACTAGAAATGCCCCCCCACCCCTCCCCACAAAGCCATGCAGCGTGGGAACTGGCTCATTCTTCCCGCCCCAGGGACTTGGCACCCGGCTCTTTCCCCCGGAGGAGGGTCATTGAGGAGGACACAGCCAGGCTGGTGCATGGACACCTGGGCCGCCCCCGTGGCCAGTCTGCATGGGGACAGGATGGGGAGTGGAGACCTCTAGAAACGGCTCACTGGTCCTGACTTCATTCCCCAGAAGGGACGTGCCACAAGCCACCCTCTGTCCAGCCGCCCTTCCGGTGTCCCTGGCATCCTGAGACTAGATATTTTGCAGGGGCAGGTGGATAGGGGGCGACTGCCTCACCTCTCAGCTGGACATCGGCCCCAGGTGTGGCAGGACGGCCCGGCCCCCTGGCCCTCTCCCCCAAACCCCGCTTGGCCGGGGAACAGGCACTCAGCCTTGGTGAGCTCCCCCGAGAGCAGCCTGCAGTGCCCCCGTGGTGGAGATGAGTCACCCGTTCTAAAAATAAAAAGACTTAAGTCATGAAAGAGCGTATTTCCTTTTTAAGCCAGATGTGTCTGCTGAGGGACCCCCAGCAATTTGGTGTGGCAGGGAGGGCCAGAAGCCTCTGCTTCATGGGTCATCGGGACTCTGTCCCCCCCCCACCCCCAGTTCACCCCCACCCCCTGGTGTTATCACCTGTATAGGTTCATTCCTGCCTCCAGCAGCTCCTGGGGAATCGGGAAAATGAACTGTGTGTAAATAATACCCACATGGGGCAGGTGGTCCTGGGGGCTATAAGAGAGGGGTCGAGTGCTCAGAGATACACATGGGAGAAGGGCTTTAACTATCTCTCAGGGTCTGCAGAAGGCTTCCGGGAGGAGGTGTCGCCAGAGGTAGGACTTGGGGGGCTCTGATGGGCAGATAGAGGAGGAATGGTGTCTCAGGTAGGAGAAGCAGCATGAGCAAGGGCCCCGAGGCTGGAAAGCTCATAGCATGTTGAGGATCCTCAGGAGGACTTCTCAGGCCACCTGGTTACACAGGCAGATTCCCGGGCCCCCAGACCTACTGCCTTTGAATCTCTAAGTGGGGCCCAAGAACAGGACCATCAAGACACCAGGTAATTCTCTGGCTCTCCAAAGTTTGAGATCCACTAGTCTGGCTGCTGGGTGTATAGAGGAGGGGATAAAGATGTACGATGGCAAGTTGGGTCTAAGTTGTTAGGACGTTGATGCTCACCTAGGAGTTTGGACTTTATCACCCTGGCAGGAGGGAGCTTTCAAGGGAGGGACGCTCCTGGACCTGTGCTTGGGAATGTCCCCAAGAGCAATGAGGGTGATGGACCCACGGAGTGAGGGGTTCTAGGGGTGAGGACCCTGCTCAGAGGGGGCCTGGACCGTAGAAGTGATGTGAGGGAAAGGGTCAGGGCTCTGGGAGACAGGAGGGACAGGACTTGGGCCATAGGGGAGAGCCCTGTGATGGTCACCATGGAATTGTGTGCAGAGTGTGAGCAAATGTGGGAGAATTGGGTGCTTGTCATCAGTGGAGGAGGAGGGGGGAAGGGAGAGGAAGAGGGGGAGGGGAGGGAGAGAGGGAGCCAGGGGTCGGTCGTCTGGGTTTGAACGCCACATCCTCTCCTTCTACCCGCGTGACCTGGGCACCATGCTTTAACCTCACCAGGGACCAGATTCCTGTCTGCAAGATGGGGACAGGATGGCCGTCTCCCAGGAAGCCCATAGAGCAGAACCCGTGCACAAAGATCCCGTCTGTGCCTGGTTTCGGGGAGGCCCAGAAGCTTCCCTGGGAGCACATGCATTAGCGTGTCGGGTGGACTTTTCTGGTCGTCCCAAGATTTTGGCTGAAACCATAAAGCTGAGGATGAGAGGTGATGAGAGCCCTGCATTCGTGAGAGGTGTGGCCCTCCCGGTTCTGTCCGATGGAATGGCTAGAACTGTCCCCAGCTCTCACCGCTGTCACCCATCTGCAGCCTGAATGAGACTGGGAAAGGGGCTGGTGCCCGAGGTTGTCACTTAGCGGGCAGCATGATAGTGCAGGTGAGTCTTCTCTGGCCAACCCAAAGTCAGGAGGGGGGCCCCAGGGAGGGGGGCTCCAGTGAAACTGCTCAGAGACTGGGGTGCCCACAGGGAGCAAGGAGTGACAGGCACTGCAGCGTGGAATGCAGGCCAGGGCTGCTGTGGGCCCCGAATGCGGCAGGAGAGGTCTTGGGAGCTTGGCTGTGATTCCCCGGACCTGGGGGCCATGCGTGGATGCAGTGACTGGTACCCGCTTCTCTCCTTGTGAATTCGGGGGGCTGGGGACTGGCTGGAGCCACTCCAGGGCAGAATGAAGAGCGAGGGCAGTGGGGCCATCTGCCGGCCCCCGCAGGTATGGGTAAGCCTGGCAGGAGAGACTCCTAATTTTCCCACAGGGTCAAGTCATTGCCCCCTCGGTCCTCTTAGTGTCAGAACCCCCTGAGGCTTAGCTGAGTGCAGGGCCAGCCAGCTGGAGGCCATTTCCTTAGCTCTCCTGTGGCAGGTGTGGCCGTGGGATTGAGTTGTGGTCCACGGGGTGTGGGAGGAAGGGATGCATGCTGCTGTCAGCCACATCCTGGGAAGGGAGGCATTTTCCTGCCCTCGATCCTTCTCCCAGTTGGGCTAGATCACGAGCCAGCAGGGACAAAGGAGAGGATGCTGATGTCATTGGTCATGGGAGAGCAACATACAGGAGGAACCGAGCTCCTCAGACAGCCCCTGGCCTGCCGTGGACCACCCTCAAACTCCAGGCTGCCAGGAAAGAGAGAGATGAACTTCCATCTTGCATGCGCCATTGAACTGGGGCCTCTTTGTTACACTGCTTTGTCCATATCCTAACTGGTCTACCCTTTCAACAGACCCGTTATGTTCCAGCTTCTCATTAGGGAGATGGCCCCCTACTGCCCTGCCCACAACACAGAGCCAGGAAGTGCCAAGGACACGCCACACCCTCTGTGAGGTCTCAAGGGTGGCCCCTTTCTCTAAATGCTTGCCCCTCTTCCCCACCTCCCTGTAAGCCCCCTGAGGTCAGACTGTGGCCTAACACTGGGGCCTCCAAAGAAACCTTTGCTGCCTGTCAGGAAAGAAACCCTCTCTGGCCTTCAGCTTTGCTCATCATGTCCTTAGGGGGACATAAAGTGGCAGGAGAGTCAGAGAGAAATGGCCACCCTCTGCCATCCACTTCTCCTGTCACGAGTGATAGCAGGGCAGGTGGGGGTGGGCTGGGCAGAAATACACGCAGGAATGGCTACTATTTGACATGTGTGTGGAGCAGCCTCGTGGCTGGTGGATTGTTCTGGAATCTGCTTTTGGCAAAAGCCTTCTGCTTGCAGGAGTGCTCAAACCGAGGTGGGCTGGCTTGTCTATTCCTGGAACTGGTGTGGACTGGGGCAGTTGAGATGTTTCCCTGATGCCCTGAGGTCTTGGGCCTGAGTGAGCCATCTCCCGCTGCTCGTGTGGTCCTGTCGATGGGCAGCCGGGCAGACGGTCCTACCACAGCCAACAGCACGTTCCTCCAGATGCCCGCGGAAGCCATCCTTCCGGGCTGTTTTCAGGCCTCCCAAAGTACCTGGTGAGTGCTCACCACAGCGGTGCGGACAGCTGTCTGATTGTGGTCTGAGCAGCTCCTGAGTATGTATGTGTCAGCCCACTCCTTCCCTGTAGACTGGCCGGGGGCCAGTGGGGAGGGGAAGAGAGCCCTCCAGATAGAGTCTGGCCTGGCTGTCCATCATCAGCTCCCAGCACTTTGCAGAAAGAGCATGCTCTGGAAGAGTAACAGATACCTGAAAATAAGAAGTCAGGATGGAGGGAAAATAGACATTAAATAAGGAAGGTGAATCTGGGGAAAAGGTCGGGGTTTGAAACACGTATGCTGCCCATGACGTCCTCCAAGGTCGTAACGGCTGAGTTGCAAATTCCTGGTGGCCAAAGCGAGCAGGGAAAGGAAAGTTTTTGCGTTTATATGGTCCTTGGAGGAAACACTCTGCTCCTTAGGGAGAATAAATGTGTTCTTAACCCATATTTGTAAAGTAAATTGGTCACGAGGGCCTTCGCCTCAAAATTATTGGGAGATACATTAACAACGTTTGTTCTTCCAATCCATGAACATGGGATGTTTTTCCATCTCTTTGTGTCTTTCTCAATTTCTTTCATAAGTGCTCTAGAGTTTTCAGAGTACAGGTCCTTTACCTCTTTGGTTAGGTTTATTCCTAGGTATCTTACGGTTTTGGGTGCAATTGTAAATGGGATGGATTCCTTGATTTCTCTTTCTTCTGCCCTATTGTTAGTGTATAGAAATGCGACTGATTTCTGTGCATTGATTTTATATCCTATGACTTTGCTGAATTCCTGTATCAGTTCTAGCAATTTTTTGTTGGAGCCCTTTGGGTTTTCTACATAGAGTGTCATGTCATCTGCAATGAGTGAAAGTTTGACTTCTTCTTTGCCGATCTAAATGCCTTTTATTTTTGCTGTTTGATTGCTGAGGCTAGAACTTCTAGTACTGTGTTGACCAACAGTGGTGAGAGTGGGCATCCCTGTCATGTTCCTGACGTTAGGGGAAATGCTCTCAGTTTTTCCCTGTTGAGGATGATATTCATTGTGGGTCCTTTACGGTATTGAGGTATGGACCCTCTATCCCTACATGGTGGAGAGTTTTATCAAGAAAGGATGCTATATTTTGTCAAATGCTTTTCCTGCATCTATTGAGAGGATCATATGGTTCTTATCCTTTCTTTTATTAACGTGGTGTATCATGTTGAATCACCCCTGCAGCCCAGGAATAAATCCCACTTGGTTGTGGTGAATAATCCTTTTTTTTTTTTCAGACAAACTAGAATTTATTTTATTTTTTTAAAGATTTTATTTATTTATTTGAGAGGGAGGGAGAGAGAGTGAGAAAGAGAGCCCAAGCGAGCACAGGAGCAGGGGGAGGGGCAGAGGGAGAAGCAGGCTTGCCATTGAGCAGGGATCCCGATGCGAGACTTGATCCTAGAACCCGGAGATCTTGAGCCGAAGGCAGACACTTAACTGACTGAGCCACCCAGGCACCCTGTGAATAATTCTTTTACTGTACCGTTGGATCCTATTAGCTAGTATCTTGTTGAGAATTTGTGCATCCATGTTCATCAGGGATATTGGTCTGTAATTCTCCTTTTTAGTGGGGTCTTTGGTTTTGGGATCAAGGTAATGCTGGCCTCATAGAATGGGTTTGGAAGCTTTCCTCCCATTTCTATTTTTTGGAAGAGTTTCAGAAGAGTATGTATTAGTTCTTCTTTAAATGTTTGGTAGAATTCCCCTGGGAAGCCACACAACCCTGGACTCTTGTTTGTTGGGAGAGTTTTGATTACTGATTCAATTTCTTTGCTGGCTATGGGTCTGTTCAGGTTTTCTATTTCTTCCTGGTTCAGTTTTGGTAGTTTATATGTTTCTAGGAATTTATCCGTTTCTTCCAGGTTGCCTAATTTGTTGGCATATAATTGTTCATAATATTCTCTTATAATTGTTTGTATTTGCAATGACATGAGTGGAGCTAGAGGGTATTATGCTAAGTGAAATAAGTCGGTTAGAGAAAGACAAATACCATATGATTTCACTCAGCTGTGGAATTTAAGAAACAAAATGGATGAACATAGGGGAAGGGATGGAAAAATAAAATAAGATAAAAACAGAGAGGGAGGCAAGCCATAAAAGACTCTTAACTCTAGGAAACAAACTGAGGGTTGCTGGAGGGGAAGGGGGTGGGGGGATGGGGTGACTGGGTGACGGGTATTAAGGAGGGCATGTGATGTAATGAGTACTGGGTGTTATATGCAACTGATGAATCACTGAACTCTACCTCTGAAACTAATAATATACTATATGTTAATTGAATTTAAATTAAAAATTTAAAAAGTAAAAATATTATTGGGAGATAGTTATTGTATTAGCCAGCGTTCTTCAGAAAAACAATCAATATGATGTGTGTTAACATAGAAAGCTATTTATTATAAGGAATTGGCTCACACAATTATGGAGGTTGGCAAGTCCAAAATTTCTGGAGTGGGCTGGAGACCCAAGAGTGCTTATTTTTTAGTTTAAGCTGGAGAGCAGTCTGCCATACAACCAGGAAGAGCTCACATTGTAGAGAAGTCCAAGGGCATTCTGCTGGAAAATTCTCTTTGTGTTCTTTTCAGGCCTTCAACTCATGGGACAAGGCCCACCACAGAGGGAGAGCAATCTGCTTTCCTCAGTCTACGAGGTCAAATGTTAACCCCACCCAAAAACACCCTCATAGGAACATCCAAATAACGTTTGACCAGATATTTGGGCATCCTGTGGCCCAACCAAGTCAACACATAAAATTAACCTTCACAGTGATGGCTGGTGTTGTCCCCCATCTTCACAGCAAATACAGTCACACCCTGACTGGGTAGGTCCCCCAAACGCAACTCAAGAAGGCACTTGGTGGGGGGAGTAGCCATGGTTCTCGTGGAGGAGAGATGAGCCCACTGCCCCTTTCTGCCACAGCCCTGTCTCCAGGGCTGGAGTGCATTTCGGGGGGCCTGAGATTCTCTGGCCACAATGAGCCATGCTCATTGGTTTATCTATCTTTTCACGGGGTAGGGGGTCAGGTTTGGAAAAAAAGAAAATGAAGGCGCCAGATGCATGAGGACCCGTCAGGAAGAGTGACTTCAGGGCCACAGCCTCGGGCAAATGCCAGTGGGCGAACTTCAGCTTCGCTGATCCACCAACAAGTAGCTTCTCACTCGCAACAGCAAAGGAGGCAACGCAGAGGGAGGATGGGGACAATATCCACCCCAATTTGGGAAGGAGGGAAGAGAAGAAACAGCTAAGGAGAAGTGGCACATTGCTTCATCTCAGAGCACTTACGTTGTGGGGACTTGCAGCCTCTCCTCAGCCGATACCCTCGCCGTCACCTCCAACAGTGAGCGGGGCCCTGCTGGGGCTGGAGGGACACAGGCCAGAGGGACACGGGCAGGAGGCCGTGCTGCTAGATTGAGGGAGTACCGGCCATCCAGCAGAGACCAAACCGTGCCAGGACACACCTGGCAGGAGCTCGGAGCTGGTAGAGAAGGGTGGACTACCTCAGTTTCCCCCTCCTCCCGCCCTCCACTCTTCCAACCCGGGCCTCCCGTGGGCCAGAGCAGCCCGAAGGCTGAGGGCAAAGGCCTCCAGGACATGTCATTGCCTGCTGAGAAGAACCTTCCCTGACCCCAAAACTGTGTCCCCTCACTCCCACCCACCCGGCCTGGCTCAGCACCTTATCCCCTGCTTACCTGCTTTTATTTTTCGTCTTAGAACTTAGTACCAGCTGATGTGGCTTTGTGTATCTGTTTATTGGATTGCTTGGTTCTACTTTTTATTTATTGGATTCTCTAGAATGCAAGCCCAGAAGGGCAGGGACTCTGTCTGCCGTGTCCACATGGGAACAGTGCCTGGCAATCCCTAAGTGCTTCACCCCCATTTCTGGGTGACTGGTACGTCTCCTGAGTCTTCTCTGGCTACATGTCCCCAGTTCCTGCAGCCATCCCCTGGGGCTGAGTTTCTGGCTGGGCTCTGGGTGAGGCTGGACTGATGGCGGGGACAGTCCCGAGGTCACAGGGCAGTCTGCCTCCTATCCAGCTAGCCATGCAGCTTCCATCAGCAGACACGGCCTCGCCTCGGCTCCCTGGCTGCTTTCCAAGTTCTCAGGTCAGTCCTACGTGCGGCGCGTCAAGTGCCAGGCTCTAGGCCACTTACTGGTGAGGAGGATGTGCATTGCCCTTGGGGGTTAATGAGGCATCGCAAGATGTGCCGGATGCAGGCACAGCGTTTCCATCAGAGCCAAAGCTGACTGAATGACCCAGACGGGCCAGTCACCTTTCTAAGAACATTCCATGCATCCTTCACTTGATTCTTCACAAACCTTCTATGGGCAGGCCCTGTTATCATCCCAGCTAGCAAGTGGGCATCTGCGTTGTGGGCATGGGCATGGGTTGTGTTGAGCTGAGCCCCTCACCCCCAGGCATGCTGTCCTCTGGGCACAGTGAGGCAGAGAGGGAAGATGTCACAGCAGAGAGCTGACACCCTGGAGGGACACAGGAAGGGTGGGGAATTCTGGCCTGGTGACATCTGAACTCAGCCTTAGAGGTTGTAGAGGATGTTTGTTATGGGAGAGTGTGTGCATGTGTGTGTGGGGGGTACTTTCCAAGGGAAGCAGGGCTGAGGAGGTGGGGAACAGGGAGGGTGGGTTTGCAGAGCCGGGTCACTGGAAGGGAATGCCCTATCGCCGGATCCCGCCTGCTCTGGGAGAAATGAGCTCTTGCTTGCAAAGAAACATCTGTCTGGAGAGCAGTGTGCCTAGATGTTTTTACGCATGCCATATGTAACATAGGGGAGCCCCACTCCACAGTCCCTGCATGTTTATTGCAAAATAACCTTGTCCTAAGAATAACAGGAAAAATATCACCCACATCCCCACTACCTTAACAAATCAACTGTACATGTTTCGTGTTTTCCTCCAGACCATAGGCCTGTGCAGACATGACTTGGAAACCACAGTCCAAGAACAGTCTTGTTTGTTCATTGATTTGTTCAGTAAAAGTTTGCTAACTACTTACCTACTCTGAATGAGGGACTGTGCTCTGAAAAATAATGGCTTAGATTTTCCTGGGTTTCTCTACCCATGAGAGGCTCCCTTATTAATCAGGGTATGTTAACTGTTGTAACCATCAGTCCCCAGTGACAGTGGCCTAATCCAGTCAACATGTATTTCTTGTCCATGACTGTGGTGCATGCAGGCGGGGTCGGGGCTCTGCTCCATGCAGTCATGCAGGGACCCAGGCCTCTCCATGCCAGAGGTTCTGCCATTCCTCAGAGCCTTGGGGCCCTCCGTTTGGTGCCCTGCATTGGGCTGGCAGAGGAGGATGAACAGAAGGAAAGAGCAGGGTGGGTTGTGCAGGCCTGGGGGTGGTGTACATCGTTTCCAGCTCATTCCGTCAAGTGGGGCTCTGTCATGTACCTGTGTCTACCTGTGAGGAGGGCTGGATGGTGCATGCAGCTGGGTGCCCAAGAGAGAGAGGAAACGGGTTTGGTGACCATCTGGCCAATGTCTGCCACGATCCTCAACAACACACTATTTGGTTCTGAAAAATGGAGTAAGAAGCACAAACCAAATTGTGGAAGGAAAAGGTGATATTGTCACCACAGTTGAAGGTGTTTGGGAAAACGTGAACTACAGAGGCAGACTGAGGAGAATCTCTGGGTCAAAGCCTGGATTTTGGAGGATCCTGCTGTGTAGATAAGCTCTTCCCCACGGCCACCAGTATGACTCAGCTTTCTTGAGTCATTCTGCTCAGCCAGAGCTTCACCTGCCCATTTTCTGTGCACCTTGCTGAAGTGGTTGCTCTTCTTGCCTTTCCATCCTCTGCCTCCTTGTGGGCTTATGTCTTTCAAGTCCCTTTGCTGTAGCTTTGGTCAGGCACTGGGAAGGAATTAATGCAGACAACAGTGGTCAGTAATGGTCTTCAGGACCCCATTTTGCTTCTCCCATTTAACATCTTCTGGTGTCATTACATGGTCTTTATGATGATCATTTTCATGGTGACATAACAAACACACTTTACAAAAGTGTGTTCCATGGAATGTGGGTAGGTCTGCCAAGAAAGAAAGAAAGATGCTCTGAGCGGAAATTAGTTTGGGATGTTTGGGATTTACAAGGGTAACTGCAATCAATTCCAAGGACTATAATTCCAACTATAATCAATTGCAAGGTCTGGGCACAGTCAAAGACCTACATCCCATCAGGCCATAGTGCTTCTGAAGAGATTCAGGCCTTACCTTCATTTCCTGCAGAGCAGTAACAAGGATCCTATTTGGGCCCCACAGGTGACCATTCCCAGGGCTCCTGGCCCCAGGCTGGGTTAGATGACTCCCCATGGACCCCCACAGTCCCCTGCCACTGGTCACATCACCTGTTGTCATGTGTTGCATTTGCCTGCTTGAGTCTTTCTCTAGCCTGTGAGCTATCTGTGGGCTGCAATGGAGACTTGTTGACTGTTAAAATCCTATTGTTTGGCACGAGTCTGGGGCAGAAAAGGCACCTAATCTGTTGGAAGAAAAGGAGGGAGGGAGAAAGGGAGGGAAGGAGAGAAAGAGGGAAGGAAGGAAGGAGGGAAAGAGGGAAGGAGGGAGAGAAGAAGGAAGGAGGGAGAAAAGGAAGGAAGGAAGGAAGGAAGGAAGGAAGGAAGGAAGGAAGGAAGGAAGGAAGGAAGGAAGGAAGGAAGGAAGGAAGGAAAGGAGGAAGGAGGGAAGGGAGGAAGGAGGGAGGGAGGGAGGCCAGCCGCCCAGGCACTGTGTGAGTGGAGCATGGCCCTCCGGGCCACCTGTGCACCCAGACACACGATCCCGTGGGAGCTGGTGCCCAGCACTGCTGTGTATAAACAGAGTCTGCCCCCTCTGGTGTGGCCCCATCTTCTGACACTGGCCTTCGCCTCCCCGAGGAAACCCAAGATCCAGACTGGGACAAGGGTTGGCAGATGTCTGTGAAAAGGACCGTCTGCCTTTGCAGATAAGAGTCCCCCAGACAATGGGATGGCCTCTGCCGGGAATTCCCACTGGGCTCTAGTCGGGAGACTCCGACAGACCTAGGTCACAGCTCCCCTGCCCCTCAGGGCCGTCTCTGTGGGCCTGGGGCTCCCACTTTCCTGAGCACCCCTTGGCAACAACTCCCTTCCCACTCGAACCCACAGCCAGCTTGTAGGGCTTCTCAGAACAAGAGGTTTTCTCAGAAGGCCCTGAGTTGGGAGTGTTGGTTTTGTTGACTTGGCCTGAGCCATCTTGTCTTGGATCGTTGGGGTCTGTTCAGCTGAGGCCTGGAGACCTTGGTGTGTGGGGGGCACACAGTGATGATGGGTAAGTGATTAGGGCTCTCCCTCATTGGGAGTTAATCACACTCCAGCTTGGGGCTCAGGGATGGACAGCTCCGTGTGGTTGTTCCCTCTAGTTCCCCCAATTGCCCCAGGGGAGCCGAGGAGGCCAACAGAGTGCCAAAGTCCCCTTGTGGACCCGGGTGTGACTCCCAGCTCTGAGCCATGACCCTTCCTCATTACTGCACATGCTTTGCAGGGCGGAAGCCGTGTGCATGTGTGTGAAGGAAGAGGGAGCAGAGGGTGCGATGGCCAAGGTGCCCTAAGGAAAGCCCACACCCGCAACCCCACTTGCATTTAGGTCATTGGGAACCCATTCTGTGGGAACCCACCCTCCCTCCTGGGGAAGCAAGAGTGACAGAAAGAGTCCAGGAATTTCTGTCCTGTTCTCTTCTCAGTTCTGTCCTGTAATCGGCCTCGACTTCCCCATGAGGCCTCCAGTCCGAGAATCAGACCACCAACGAGGCCAGGCCAGATCTGGTGTTCTCCCTTGGTGTGGTCCTCACCAGGGCCTTAACTCCAAGTCTTGGCTCAGGGCTGATTCTTTCACAGAGGACGTTTTCACAAGGGCCCTTATCTGTGCCCTTCCTGGCTGTGTGCCCTCCCCTCTCTTTCTCCAGCCTCAGGCTCTGGGCCAGACTCACACGTTACTCAGATGGGAAGTGCATCCTTTCTCCTCTGATGTGATTGTCACCCAACTGTTTCCCCAGGCTCCCCCCACCACAGCAAAAGACCATGAAGTTCACGGTCAGAGGCACATGCACACACATGATAGGAAGGCAGTTGTGCCGATTTAACAAGCGAGGGGCAAATGAGGGGGTCAGGTGTCCCCAGTACCGTCTCTGTATCAGTCAGCTATGGCCCAGTAATGCTTTGTAACAAGCCACTCTCAAACTCCGGGCACACCGTCAGGATGTATTTCTTGCTGGACTGCCTGGTCCACAGGGCAGGTCTGTGGACTGGTCAGGGTTTGGCCGATCCACAGTGGGCTTGGCTGGGCTTGCCCGGGCCAGGACATGCCCCGCTGTCGATTCTTCCGGGGACCAGCAGGGCCCCATGGGCGCAATCTCCTTGCAGCCCTGCAGAAGTGCAGGCAATAAACCCACCCACAAAAGCGTCTTCCAAGCCCTTGCTTGCCTGGGTCACCTGACATTCTCCTGTTCAAAGTGAGTCAGGTGGCCAAGCCCCCATCAGGGGGCGGGGGATATATCTGCCCGGGGTGTGTGTGTGGGGGGGACTGCAGTCACGGGCACAGGGTGGAGTTAAGGAACCTCACTGCGGTCTACCACGGCCCCTTTCTAAGAGCTTGGAGCTGAACTCTGCCCCGAGTGGGGGGTCTTGCCAGAGTGGACAGGATTGGGACTTTGGATGCCAAAAACGGTGGGTTTGGGTTCCCGGCCTGTCGGGTCACTAACAAACTGCGGGATGGCGGGCAAAGCTTGCTTGAGCCCTGGTTTCCTCGAGCGTAGAATGGGAGGTGGTATTCGTCCACACCCGCGCTTGCGGCCAGAGCTGAGTGAGCTGGGCAGGCTGAAGCACCCGCCACAAGCCACCGTGACTGTCACTGCCGGATCCCCACGCAGGGTGCGGCTTCCGCAGTGAAGCCCTCACGACATTATCGCCCCGGGGGAGTGCGGGCCCCTGAACTCCCTGTTCAACACGGCGGAGAGGATACACGGCTGCAGCGGTTTCAGATCGGTTCTGATTTCAGAGCATGCTCCCCCAACATCCTCGGGCCTTGAGCACAGGCTGGCTCCAGGGGGTGGGGGCAATGACATCCTCACTTTCCTTCTCCCCCGCAGGGAGGCTCCCTGTGACCCGACACAGCCACCTCCTACCACCTTGTCGACGTCCCGCGTGGAGCCGAGGAAGGAAAGCCCGCTTCCTGGGACCTCCTCCACTCGAAGCTCAATTTGTGCTTCTCTGTGACCCGGAGGTGGCTGGGATAACATGGACACGTCCACCCAGGTCTCCGTTCCAGAGTCACTTTGTCTCTTTGGGGGAAGTGACCGTCCCTTGGAAAATATGGTGGAAGCTATTGGACCTTCACCCCCTCACAAAACACGTGGACATGTCATTTTTGGGTACAGTTTCAAGCAGCTCGAAGACCATTTATACACGAGAAGTGAAGAGCCCTGTCCGGGGACACATCATAGGACAGGAGCCACTTGAGCTCCCATCAGACAAGGCCAAGGGATTCCAGCTTCATAATGGATACTGCCAGTAATGGATTATAATCTTATCATGGGAATGTGAATCCCCGAGTCCACACTGATAATGAATCAGTAGATGGATCGATGAACAAACAGTGGAGAAGAGAGAGCTCTTGACAGTGGATCACCAGCTAACAAATGTGGGCGGAACGACAGGCTCGGAAAATTTCAACTGTGCCACCGTGAGGGCAGCAAGTGAGGTAGGCAAGAGTAGGGTCATACTTATGGATGGATGTGGAAGTCTAATGAAGAACGTGTTCTTTAGAGTGTCCCAAGGTATCTTTCCACGGGTGACATTACATTCTAAGCAATCCGTGTTGACAGCTCCATTGCTGGGACCGACCGGGTGACGGCGCGCGCCTCCCGACGGCACGCACCAAGGACACGGCCTCAGTTCCACAGCTGCGCTAAAGATGTCAGCATCAGGGGCGCCTGGGTGGCTCAGTCGTTAAGCGTCTGCCTTCGGCTCAGGTCGTGATCCCAGGGTCCTGGGATCGAGCCCCACATCAGGCTCCCTACTCAGAGGGAAGCCTGCTTCTCTCTCTCCCATTCCCCCTGCTTGTGTTCTCTTTTTCACTGTGTCTCTCTCTGCCAAATAAATAAATAAAATCTTAAAAAAAAAAAAAAAGATGCCAGGATCACAGAGACAAAGGAAGAACTGAAGAGCCGTCCAGAATCATGGGGACTCAAAAAGGCACAGGGCTACATTCAGCAATCGATCTTATTTTGAAATGAAATGCTATGAGGAACGTGACGGGGACAACTGGAAAAATCTGAGTAAGGTCATGCATTAGATGATAGTGTTTCAATGGTCAATTTTCAGAACTCATTAATTGTGCTGCGGTAAACCTCATTAAAAACCCTATTCATTCCTAAAAATAATAGTTGTACTTTGGCGATGTGAAAAAACATCCTTGTTTTTAAAACATACGCGCCGGAATACTTAAGAACTGCTGTGGACTGAACTGTGCCCTGAGCCCCCCTCCCCAATTCACATGCGAAGCCGCAGGGCCCAGGGTGCTCACATGGGGCGTGAGGAAGTGATTAAGGTAGGATGCAGTCAGGAGAGCGAGCCCGATCCATGGGCCACACGAGCGCTCTCTCTTCCTCCGCTAAGTGAGGACCAGCGGGATGTCGGCGCCCACAGCCAGCAAGCGGGCCCTCCCCTGAAGCCGAACCTCCAGCACCCTGATCTCAGCCTTCCCGGTTCCAGAGCCGTGGGGCTACACTTTGGGTATTTAAGCCTCCTTGTCTATGCTGTTTTGTTATGGTGCCCGAGCCAGCCAGCCAGGCACAGAGAGGCGGGTTGTCGGCAACGTAGTGGTTCGGAAAAAAGGATACGAGGATATATAAAGAAAGATGGAGTGAGAAAGCAAGCTGGAAAAACGAACGTTGACGTTTGGTGAGTCGAGGTGAAGGGCATATGGGTGTCCTTTGCATTATTGGTGCAGACTTTCTGTACATTTGAGATTATTTCAAAATATACAGTTAAACCAACAAAGAGACTCCTGCTGTGTACAAAAACCAAAGAAGAAAAAAAGCCAAACCGTGTTCGGAGGACTCGGGATTGACTCGCCTGGCGCTGAATCGCTGAGTGCGTCTGCGGGTAATCCGGGGCGGTGGGGGGACCTGTGACGGTGGGCGTGTGCCCAGGAAACCTTGACAGAATGGAGAGGAAACAGTAACAGGTTGAATCCTAGAATTCGTGAGCCTCCTGGGACCGAGCGCTCCTGAATGTGGGGGATGGGTGCAAACTGTTCCCAAAGTGTGTTCCTGGGATCCCTCTCCTGAGACAGTCTCCATCCAGAAGGGTTCCCTGGGCAGGCACATTTGAGAAAGACAGCGATATTGGCACAGTATTTCATGAAAGCATATTTATTTAAGGCCTCTGAGGAGCTGTCCTCAGGAACACAGTGTAACATCATATAATGAGGTGGAGAGGTTCTTTAGAATCCCTCATGAGAAGCAGCTGGAAGGTGAGATGCCTCGGCTTCCCGGGGACCACGCTGGAGGCACAGACCCTCCAGGACCTCCGTCCGTCCCTCCTGGCACCAGCATCAAGGCCATTTCCAGGAAGGGAGCGGGGAGAATATGATCCACGTGTCTACAAGGGTGCCCAGAAGGTTGCGTGAGCAGGTGTTTGGGACGCACCGGGAATGCCAGGCATGCCTGCTGAGCCAGGACTCAGGGGTCCTGGGGGCTGGGTTAGGATCGAGCCCTTCCCTGCTCCTTCTCTGCCCTGGGGGCCCTGGCGACCTCGGGCTTGACTGAGCCACGTTCCTCATCCGCCACGCCTGATTCCTCACGGCCCCTCCAAATCCTTGGGGCTCTGCCCTGGCCACCCCACCAGGCCCCACCCTTGCCTCCTCTTCCGACGAATCCCGGATGCACAGTCCGAAGGGGTTCTGCCAGGCTGCCCAGCGGCTCTGCACAGCGGTGCGGGGGCCGGTGGCCCTGCTGTGCCCAGAACCACACGTCAGTAACCCAAAGAATCAACGTGGTTGGAAGCATTCTGGGATCCTTTCCCCTTTTTTTCATGAGCTCCTGTTACAAAGACACCCAAAAGAGGCAGTACCAATAGGGTGCATCCAAAGCTCTCGGCTCGTGCTTCTTAAAATTTGTGAAAACCCCGCCACGCTTTTCAGTCTGTTTAGCAGCATGGCCGTAACGGGGACAGTTCCCTTTACCCAGCTGAGATCTCAGATTTCAAACCATGCGGCTCCTCGTTTGCTGCAGGTGAGTTTCCTTTAAACCCCTAGCAAGTGGATCCGGTCATCTCTGCCCCATTAATGAGGCCCGAGGGAGCTTGGATTTGGCTCAGCAGACGTCTTCCGTGCGTATCTCGCCACCCAGGCCGACAGCTGGTCTCCGAATGCATTATCAGCAGGCTCATTACAATATTACCGTCGGAGCCGGGGACACATCATGTCATTCATGATGTCCTGCAACATTTCAATCTTGGTTAGTTCCGTGATTTCATTTCAAATCTCTGCATTTTTGCAGGAATCAGCTGGTGAACTCATATGCCAAAACATGTCCTCCCTTTTATCTTTGACTCCGGTATCCGGGATCTCCCCCAAATTGCCTTTATTCATAGCTGAAGCAGACCATTTCCCCCTCTTAACAGTAAACAGTGTTTGCTAAGAAATGAGATATTTTCGACCATGAATTTCAGCCATTTTCCACTTTCCTCGACCTAATTGAGTGAGCAGATGCTTTAGTCTGCAACAAAGTGGAAACTCGCCCCGCAGTCGGGGGGCTGCCAAGTGCATTTTGCTCCTTTAATGTTTTCTGATCGTTTCCAGAGCTGCTTTTGTCATGAGGAGCCCCATGCGTGGTGGGCGACTCTTCCTGATAACTGAGTTTTTGTTCCCGGGATGATGAGCAGCCATGACAGGAAGGGGTATGATTCCAATTGTTGGGAACTTGAAAGAAAAGTCCCTTCTAACGTCACCACCTGCCCGTGCTTCTGCCCTGGGAGGGAAAATGGTACAGCCGTGGTCCACCACTTATTTTCTCAGATTTCAAACCATGTGCTGGATTCCCACCGAAAATGGTATCGTTCTCTGAATCTGTGTTGACCCCAGATGTACCCCGATTAATTATTGATGATAAGGAGACCCACGGCTGTTCTTCCCCCTGGCTCTGGGGCCGGCTGCACTCGGCAGGAAGGGTTGGAGCATTCTTGGGGGGGGGGAGTAGGTGGAGACCCGGGGGCTTGAGCTGGGATCACTGGAGGGTCACGGCCGGCTGTGTTTTACCCAATGTCACGGCTTTACTTTTGTTTCAAGTTCTCTCTCAATGAAGAATTGGCTATTTTCACACTGCCGTGGAAAAAGAGAGTCTTGACCCAAGTTCTGTAATTTACAGGACTGATGTAAAGGGGTTGTGATGGTTTTATCACATTACCGACAATGTGGGGGGTAAGCGGGGAAGAGGTTTCCTCTGGAAAGTGGGGGCATACGGTGTTCTGGTCCCTCATCACCTCTGAGCTGATGGGCTGGGAGTTTGAGGGGGTGACAGGGCGAGGGCAGCCCGAGGGGGTCCCAGAGGGCCAGGACTTTGTTGTACCAGCAACAGGAAGCCACGGAAAAGTGACTTGAGGGGGCTTGCAGGCTTAGGCTGTCAGGGGCATCAGGGGTCTTGGGCCGGCCGAGGGGGAGGTAAGAAATTTTCTGGCATTTCCATGGCCCACGGAAGGCATCCGGGGTTGACCCGGGGTTTTGGCACCAGGCTGGGTGGGAAGTCGGGGGTTGGGGGCGGTTGCCACACATTTGTCCCCACCTGGGCTGACCCCTCAGGCGATCTGGCCCAGGGTCCTTGAGAGGCTTGGCAAGGGGACCCGCAGTCACCTTGGGATCTTCTGGGTCTTAACAGCACAGACTTTGTTCACCAGAAGGGACCCTGGGATCCAGGTCGCCTGAACCCACACCCAGAGTGTGGAGATCTTCCCACACGGGCGAGTTATCACAAGTGTGAACTCTGGGGCCCCCACTGTGCTCACATCGTCATGCATATTTATTTATATTTGCAAAAGTGAGGTGTTTTTTTTTTTTTTAAAAAGGTTTATTTATCCGAGAGAGAGAGTGCACGCGAGCTGGGAGAGGGATAGAGGGAGAGAGGGAGAGAGAGAATCTCAAGCAGACTCCCCGCTGAGCGTGGATCCAGACACGGGCCTTGATCCCAGGACCCTGAGATCATGACCTGAGCCGAAATCAAGAGCTGGCCACTTAGCTGACCGAGCCACCCAGGTGTCCCTGCAAAAGGGAGATATTTTAATGGCAGTAGGTACAGCTGCTGTGCGTTCTCTCTCTGACTTGCCCTCGCTTTGGGGTCCAGGTGAGGGACGGTGGGTTTGAGGGGCTGTGTTTGTGTGTTTGCAGTCACTTTCCCTAGACAGTGGCTCCAGGCTCGGGTTGGCTTCCCGGGATCCACCTTCACCCACTGGGGCGATCCCTTGTGATGTCAGCCCTTCTTATGGCCCCTGACCCCGGGTGTGTGTGTCTGTGGGCAGGAGAAATGAAGTTTGACATTCATGGAGCCAGAAGCTCATCTCTGAAAAATGTGTCCTATCATCATATCAGTCGTGTTGTGAGTGGGGGATTCAGTTCCTATCAAATCTAGCAAAAACGAAAAGTTTCTCCTTTAAGAATTTACTTGGTAATGCAGGGCATATGATGATAAATAGACCACCATATATGCATTTTGTCCTTTTTTTGGGGATGAGAGTCCTGGCAAAATAAAGCTCAGCCGGGTTCCTAGATTTGCAGGACATAGCACAGAAGTAGTTGAACACTTCTGTGTGAATAAAACACACCTGAAACATCCGAGGTATCAGATCGCTTCTTAGAGCTCAAGGTGCCTCTTGTCCTGACAAAATCTGGTGCTTCCCGGTAGTGGGGGACGGGAGGTGCCCTGATGCAGCACAATGGCCTGAAGACACTGGGACACAGGGCTATCAATAACTTAATGCATCTCACAGAAGAGTAGGTGGGTGTTGGAACTATGTAGCTCAGTACAATGTAGCAACAAGCTGAAAAAAACATTTGAACTAGCGGGGAAATGTAAATCAAAACCCATCAAGAAAACAGAGTGGCGCCTGGGTGGCTCAGTCGGTTAAGCGTCTGTCTGCCTTCGGCTTAGGTTATGATCTCAGGGTCCTGGGATTGAGCCCCACATCAGGCTGTCCGCTCAGCGGGGAGTCTGCTTCTCCCTCTCCCCCAAATAATCAAAAGCAGGTCTTGAAGATATATTTGTACACCCATGTTCATGGTAGCATTATTCACAACAGCCAAGAGGAGGGAGTGACCTAAGTGTCCACTGATGGATGAATGGACGAGCAAAACGCAGTCCATTCACACAGTGGAATATTCTCCCGTCTTCAAAAGGAAGGACATTCTGACACCTGCCACAACATGCATGGACCTGGAGGACACGATGCTGAGCGAAATAAGCCAGACACAAAAGGACAAATACTGTGTGATTGTGGTGTTTATAGGAGGTACACGGAGTAGTCAGACTAGACAGAAGGTAGAATGATGGGGGGGGTGACTGGGGGAAGGGACCGGGCAGCTGGTGTTTCAGTTTTACAAGATGAAAAGGCTCTGGAGGTGGATGGGGGTGGTGGAGGCGCAGCAAGGTGAATGGATTTAGTACCACTGACCTGGACATGTGACAGTTGTTTAGAGAGTGGATTTTCTGTTCTGTGTATTTTACTGCAATAAAAAAGACCTAAAAAAAAAAAAAAAATCATTTGAATTCCTTTTGCACTTGCCTTAATTTCACAGCGTTTCTATTTTTTCAGAGTTATTGATTATTCCAAAATTAACAGTGACGGGAAGGACGGTCTTAGCTGAAGCCTAAAACAAGCTGACCGACAGCAGGCTGGCAGAAGGTCCAACATACCCAAACCCCTCTTCCTGCATCACAACAGAAACGAGAACTCTGAGAGTCAGAATCATGGAAGAAACAGACAAACTCCAATTCCCCATGCTACAGCGGGACTGAGTTATCTTTCGAATCTCTTTCTAGAAAAAATAATATGATCGCAAAAGGATGGTTGTGTTGAGGCGAGATGACCCCAAAATACAGGAAAACCGGGTCACACACGTGGGCCAGGCAGCTCAGAAGGAAAAGCGTGGATACGCTTCGATGTTTTGCAATCTTTGTGAGCTTCATAATGTGTGAATCATGTGTTCTTTCCTCATCCTGATTCACGTCCTTGGGCAGATCTAGCTTTGTGTTTGCAATTTGGTATGAATTTTCTCCTGGGCATCTGACTCCACCCCTCTCCACCAGGTTGCTGCTTTACTGGACTGGGAGACTGATTCCACCCAAGTGGGCCCACCTCCTCCCATGGGATGGGGCGGCCACCCTCCTCTGCCCTCTGCATCCCCCCCAAACAGGTCTGCCCTTCCCCCATGCCCATCCTTGAAGTGCCGGGCATTGCCCTTTGCATGCACCCCCTCATTTAATCCCCCACATGAACCTCCTGGCTGGGATGATGCCACCTTAGTCGAAAGGTGAGGGATTTGAGGCAGGAGCCTTGAAATCATTTGCCCAAGCTTCCCTGCTAATAAGTGGTGGAGCTGGGATTTGAACCCAGGGCTCTTGGGCCAGAGCCTCCATCGGCATGCCAGGCCTACAGTATTCCCCCTGCTTGTCACAAAGGATATTAGCAACCCCACCAGTAGGAACGGACACCATGTATTAATTCCCTCTTCTGTGCCTTGTGTCGGCTCACATTTCAGCCTCGCGGCCGCGCTGAAAACCAGTATCACTCCATTTTACAGGTGTGGAAATTGAGGCTCAGAGTGGTCAAGTAATATGCTTAAGGCAGCATAGCGTGGAGGGAGGAAGAGCTAGGTTTTGATCTCAGAACTACGGTCCCCTTTCTGGTGGCCCCAGGCTAACTCCGGGCCACGGCAGCGGCCTTCTGGGGCCACCGGTGCCCACGCCGACCTCCCTGAGCCCGCCGCGTCCCTAGCAGCTCCAGCCTTCCTATGTCGTCCCCGCAACTGGGGGCCGGGCCGGTGTGGCGGATGTGGGGCCAGGAGCACGCGGCGCTGCTCTCAGGAGGGCCCCACGCTTGGCTTAACATTCTCTACGGTTTTTAACAGGGGACTCCACCACTTTCATTTTGCTCCGGGCCCTGCAAATGACCATGCCCCCCCGCCCAGCCACCTTCCTTGAATCTAGTTGTAAAGTGAATTACTACAATGCAGGAGGAACGAGAAGATTCTGTATCTCCACTTGGGCAAATCCATTAGGATTAGCGGCCCCTCTGCAGCCCCTCCGAGGGGGTGACGTAAGCCTGTCTTTGGTGATTTGTGGAGTGACCGCATGATAAGGACTCTGGCCCATTTTAGCGACAGGGCATCCTTTCCCGGGGGCGCCCAGGAATTAATGGGCCTATCTCTCCATTTATCAAAGCCCTCTGGGGGATGAGGCAATGGGGCAGAGAGGCATTGTTGCCTCGCTGTCTCCCCGCCCGTGGGGGCCCGCTGCTCCTGCCGGCCCGCCTGGAGCCCCGGGAGGACCCATCCCTCCCAGCGTCCGAGCTGCATGGCCGGCCACCAGCTGGGCCTGCTGAGGCTCTCGCCCCGAAGTAGCGTGGGGATGAGATGGACAAGATGGGGCTCAGGGAACACTCGAGAGTTCTGCCTGGCCACGTTCAGTCTGGGACGCTGGGGAAGACAGCATTTCCCAGAGAGGGAACCAGCCGCGCCACAAGCCCTCGTGGTGCAAGCGACACTGTCCCTTGGAGGGGGCGGCCCACCTGCCCTCCCCAGCAGAGAGCTTGGGCAGGCCGCGGAGCTCTCCCCGAGTGTATGGCTGAGGGAATCCCCGGCCTGGTTCAGAAAAGGCGATGTGGCTTCCACGTGGCTCTTGCTCTTGGCCTGGCCCTGGGAACCTGCCCTCCATGACGTGAGGAAGCCCAAGCCTGCCCGGAAGGGCCCCCTGGGAGTCTGGCCCACAGCCCCACAAGCTCCCAGCGGACACCAGCCTCGACGGCAGACGGGGAGGGAAGGAGCTTCGGATGATTCTGCCCCCAACCTTTGAGCTGCTGGCTGAGGCCCTGGCGTCGTGGAGCAGAGAGCAGCTGTCCCCACGGTGCCTGCCGGAATCCCTGACCCACAGAAACCACGAGAAGTAATAAATGGAGATTGTTGTCCTGAGCAGGGAACATACTTGGCCTCTGTTGAATTGTGCGCCCCAAAAATATGTCCAAGTATGCACAGAAAAGGGTCTTTTTTTTTTTTTTTTTAAAGATTTTTATTTATTTATTTGACAGAGAGAGCGAGAGAGCACAAGCAGGGGGAACAGTAGAGGGAGAGGGAGAGGGAGAAGCAGGCTCCCCGCTGAGCAGGGAGCCTGACGTGGGGCTCCATCCCACGACCCTGGGATCATGACCTGAGCCGAAGGCAGACGCTTAACCATCTGAGCCACCCAGGCGCCCCCAGAAAGGGGTCTTTACAGGTGTAATTAAGTGGAGGATCTTGAGATGAGATCATCCTTGATTTACTGGGTGGGCCCTGAATCTGAAGAGGAGAGAACCCACACCGAGGGGAGGCAGAAGCTGGAAGGACAGAGCCATGAGCCAGGGGCACCTGGAGCCCCAGGAGCTGGAAGAGGCAGGAGGCCAGAGCTCCTCCCCCACAGCCTCTGGAGGGAGCATGGCCCTGCTGACACCTTGATTTCCGTCTCTGGTTCACAAATGTGAACAAAAATAACAACTAAAGTTGATATTTTATAGAAACTTTTTACTGGCGTCTTTTACAGAAAACTGGTTACGAAAACAGACAACAATGGGGCACTCTGGCTGAGTTGGGGGAGCCCAGGGTTCTTCCCATGGACACAGTGGCTGGAACTGTGTTCTTGGCTGAGTCTCAACCCTAACCAGCCATGGGACACTGGGAAGGTGAGAACATCCTTCTGTGTCTCAGTTTCCCCATCTGCGAAGAGAGAGGGGCACAGAGCTCTCTCTCAGCCACACAGTGCTATCCCGGGCCGGGGTTTGGGGAGCCCCTGGAGACCGAGGCTGTCAGGAGGGCTGGCTCCTCCAGGGGACTTTTGGCCCCTGCTGTCTCCCATTTCCATCTGGGACCTGCCCATGCTGCCCCTACAGGTCTGGACCTTCCCTGTGATGTCTAGGGCTACAGAGGACTCTTCCCTGCTGCCCCGTCTGGGTGTAAGATGATTTCACAGCCGCATCTCTGTCTCCTGTTTCTGTCTCTCCTACCCCCCCCCCCCAACCCCCCGGAGAGATTCGGGGCTCTGCAGCAGAGCAGAACCTGCATTGGATAGTTGGCACGACTGCTTTGTCACTTCATGGCTCTGAGCCTCAGTCCTCCCATCTGTAAAACGGGAATGCGTGGTGAGGACCTGGCCGGGGGTCATTCCACCACAGATGGGGTCGGGGGCAGCATTGCGAGTGCAGAAACGGCACCACGAGAGGTGAGGTGGTGGCCATGTGTGGGCCTGGTTGTGAGACCAGCGGGGCATTCAGGGCCACGGGGGTGCGGGGCGCATGAGACGGCGCTGGAATGCCGTTGGGGGATTCAGAAGGCCAGGCTGAAGAGCTTACACTTTAAATCGTAGCGAACGGGCATCCGGTTTCTCCACCCGTTGCTGCCTTGCTCGTACGGAGGGGCCGGCCTGCCCGACGGGCTTCCCGTTGGAGCTGCGGCCTCGAAGGTGAAATCCCAGGCCGCGAGCCCAGCCTGCAGCGCCCTTGGCCTGCGCGTGGGTGGGGGCGACGTTTCCGAGTTATCTTTAATTGGCCTTGAAATCAGGCACAAGTCCTTTGCAAAACAGGAAGCGGTCTCTCTGGGCCTGACATGAAATAGTATTGCTGTCACCTTGAATTAGAGAGTTAGACATGTCTCAAAGGAGTGGCACATTGAAATAGCTGGTGGGGTCGACCCGGCCCCGTGAAGCCTTTGATAGCATGGCTGATAACAGACCCTCGGCTATAAATACCCAGAATCAATCAGCGCCCACTGCTGACGGCCACCGTGTTCACATATCACAGCAGATGGGGAGGAGGCAGGGATGGTGATTTGTCTTGCCTTTCAGATGGATTTCCTGTTTTTTAGGGAGCGGGAGAGAGCCCATCTGGTAATTAGATTGTGGGCCGAGATAGCCACCTCCGGGTCACTGGCCCCCCACTCAACGTGTCCCCTCAGCCACGCGGCTCCAGCGTCATGGTGGATCCAGTGGCCCGGCCTCCACAAATGGGAGCCATCAGGAGGCCTCCCGCCCCATGGAAGCTTCCGGAAGCGGGGGTGGGGGGAGTGCCTCCTGCCTTTCATCTTCCCTCTGCTTCCTTTCCTGGTACCTGGCTTTGCTCTTAGCCATCTCATTACTTTTTTTCTTCAAAAGCTCTTCCCAGCTAGTACATGTATGTGTGAATGCGCACAGATCCTTGCACACGTGTGTGCACGCACATGCATCCCCCAGCCTTCTTCACTGGCCTGCCTGGGACTCTCCCCAGCCAGGTGGACGTGGGCTGAAGGAGGGCCCGGGGTGCTTCCGCCTCCTGCTCACACCTGGGCCCCCCTCCCGCTAGCCTGTGCCTTTGCTCGGCGGGTTTGGGTGCTGCGAGCCTATTTCCCCATCTGCACTACAACCTCTCCTCCTCTGGGTTTTGTGCAGCCACATAAAGCATCTAGAGTTCTGTGGACAGCGAGCTCAGCACAGTGTTCTCCATTCTGATTGTTACCTTATTATTCCCACTCTTGAACTGTGGCTCCCAAAGTCCCCCAAGGCAGCTCTTGGGAGAGGGGTCCACACTCTCACTGATCCCTCGGCCGTGATGCTGTCAGTAACCCTCTTTACCCCTTCCCTCCCCTGGCCTCCAGCCCCCAGCCCCAGCTATTCAAGGACTCTGTCCTTCCATGAGACCCTGAGCTGGGGTGTGGACATGTGGCTTCTCTTCCTCTCCAGGGAGCTCGCGGGGGATGCTTCTCCCGTGATCACATCTCACATGCACCCCCTCCCCTGCCTTATGAGATCTCCTGTCCCCCAAATCACATCCAGACAGCGGCGGTAGCAGGCATCTCTCTTCCCGCCCAGGGGCCCACCAGCCGGCCAAATGGGGCATTTAATTGGCAAGAGAAGCTGGCGGTCTGCCCGGAAATCCTGAAGAAAGGCCCCAGAAGGGACCTGTTTTTAAAACTGCGCCACACACCTTTACCATATACTTCTGTGTCAAATACGGGACGGGGTTCTTAAGACCCCAGCCACGCAGGGCCGACTCCGACCCTTGGGGCGGGCGTGTGTTGTGTGCTGGTGTAACCCAACCAGTTTGTTCAGATGTGGAAACTGAGGCAGCCCAGAGGTGGAGAGAGAGTGCAGCTCGGTTCAGGCCAGGTCTCCAGATGGCACCTGAGGTCCTCTCTGAGGACCACACTGAATGCTCGCTTTACATCCTCTCCCCAGATTCTGAGGCCACAGCCTCCCTCCGGACGTCATCCAGAATTCCAGCTGGTGATTCCTGAGTCCACAGAATGTGGGCGTCAGCCATACGCAGTGGAATAGAAGCCAATGGGGGAATGACGGTTCCTGGGGAGGCTCACTCTCAGAGGCCCCATGGGTTTATCTGCCCAGTGGGCAGGGCCCCTCCCTACAGAGAGAAATCAGGGTCCCTCAGGGTTGGTGGTAGACCACGGAATGCAGAGTCAGGGTCGTGTGTGTGTGAAACAGACTGAGGACAAGGGAAGGCCTGGGGTGCAGAGGGGCGGCCTGGCGTGCCTGGGCAGTGGGTCCAGGCTCTGAGCCCCAGGTGGTCAGCTGACTCTGCTGTCTGCTGAAACCACAGGGACCAGGATCTCATCATCGGGGCTGTGGGGCCAGTGGAAATCACGCAACTTGGATGACTGTGGAAGCGGCCAGACCTCCACCCACCCCGGTTTCTTCCTCTGTAGAGCAGGCACCACCATAGTTCCTTTGCCAGCTGCAGAGAGATGAAATGAAGCATGAGGGCACAGGGCTGCCCTCACATCACCAGAGGCTGGTCCCTCAACCCAGGGGCCATTTCTGTCAATTCAAGGACATCCCAGCTCTGTCTTTGTGAGTTGTCTGACTCTGGGCAAGCTTCTAAAGCCCTGTGCCTCAGTATCCTCACTGGTGAAATGGAACAGTAACAGTCCTACTGCACAGGGCTGGGGGTGCAAGGGATTGCCCTATGTAGAATCTGTGGAGGAGTGTCTGGCTGGCACTCAATGTAGGTTAATTATTACTGGTATTAAGATGGTGGTGATGGATGTGGTGTTGATGGTGATAGTGATGATGATGGTGATGATGGTGGTGGTGGTGATGATGATGATGATGGTGATGATGGTGATGATGATGGTGATAGTGATGATGGTGATGATGGTGATAGTGATGATGGTGATGATGGTGGTGGTGGTGATGGTGATGGTGATGGTGATGGTGATGGTGATGATGATGGTGATGGTGATGATGGTGATGATGGTGATGATGACGATGATGGTGATGATGATGGTGATGATGGTGATGATGGTGGTGGTGGTGATGATGATGATGGTGATGATGGTGATGATGATGATGGTGATGATGGTGATGATGATGATGGTGATGATGGTGACGATGATGACGATGATGGTGATGATGGTGATGATGCTGATGGTGATGATGATGATGATGGTGCTGATGGTGACGATGATGACGATGATGGTGATGATGATGGTGATGATGGTGATGATGGTGATGATGGTGATGGTGATGATGGTGATGATGGTGATGATGGTGATGGTGATGATGGTGATGATGGTGCTGATGGTGATGATGGTGATGATGATGATGGTGATGATGATGATGGTGATGATAATGATGATGGTGATGATGGTGACGATGATGACAATGATGGTGATGATGATGATGGTGCTGATGGTGATGATGGTGATGATGGTGACGATGGTGATGATGGTGATGATGGTGATGGTGCTGATGGTGATGATGGTGATAATGATGATGATGGTGATGATGATGGTGATGTTGATGGTGGTGATGATGGTGATGGTGATGATGATGACGATGATGGTGATGATGGTGATGATGATGGTGATGATAATGATGATGGTGATGGTGATGATGGTGATGATGGTGATGATGGTGATAGTGATGGACTAAGCACTTGTTATATGCTAAGGTCTGTCCTAGGCACAGATATACTGCAGTGAGCAAGATAAACATGATCCCTGCTCTCCTAGGAATCAGTCCTAGGGAGGATGAACCAGTGCATAAGTAAACTGATAAATATAAAAAATCATGTCACAGAGGGAAGAACTAGCGAGCCATGTGATGGGCGGGACACCCCAGCAGGCCCCTTGGAGGAGGTGACGTCTGGAGACAGTGGGAGGGCAGCCCCCTTCCCTCTTCCCCCTTCTATCCCCTCTGGCTGAGTTTTGAATTTCAGTTGGGAATCTGAATCCATGACACCCTTTGTGGCTTACTAGATTTGTGGTCTCACACGAGTTGAGAACCCCCTCTCTGGGACCTGGTGCTCCCATCAGCACAGCATGTGTGTGGGATGCAATCACATATTCCTTTGGCTCCTTCCATCACTGGGATCCCAAGAGTCTTGGGCCTGCGCTCACAGCCTTGATCCGCTGTGGAGTAATTGGCAGTAAACGGCCGGCACGAGGGGCCCTCTCTGGGTCAGGGCCTTCGGGAGGGTTGAACAGTTCACTTCGCAGCAGTTCCCTGTGGCTTACCTGAGACGGAGCTGGCTCCAGGAGCAATTTCCCCTGGATGAAACAATCTCTAGAATCTACTGTATATCATTCGCCATGACGTCTTCTGTTTGAACAGCGGCAGCCGGTGGAGGGTGTGCTCTGAGGCTGAGTGCCTGGGGGGGGCTTGCGTCCCAGCCCCCTGCCCCAACCCCCCTGGAAGGCCCCGCTTGGGGGAAAGCGGGCATATGGAACCCATTTGGAAAATTCTTTCTGCATCAACCACTTTTTCCAGGTAAGACACATGCCCGTATTGACTGTGAAAGATGAAATAGCTCTCTTGCTTTGCCGATTACGTTTTTATGGATCTTAATTAAACACATGCCCTCCCCGGCTTGGGAAATTGAACCTTCTTTGAGCGGCCCTTTCTCAGTACTGGCCCAGGGGAGGGCCAATTATAACCCCCCATCCTCGCCACCTCACAGGACCTCCCAGGCCCTCCGAGCACTTGGAAAATATGTGCTCGACAGAGGGGCTTTGATTCTGAACTGCTGGAGAGTGTTAGGCCTGTTTCCAGGCCCAAGGCAAGTGGCGGTCTGAGTCCCAGGCCGTCGGCGGGAAGGCCTTGGGGACCCGGGCTTTCAAACTTTATTGAGCATCAGAGCTCCCCTTCACACCCAATCACACGCAGACCACGGATGGAAACCAGATGAAGCCGCTCAGGCGGCAGGGGGAGGGAGTGCCCACGCAGCCCCTCGCTCAGCCCGGGGGCAGCCCCGGCGCTAGCCTCGGGTGCCGGTAAGCTTTGGGTGCCGTAAGGATGGCAGCCGCTGCCCGGACGCTCGGGGAGCTTGAAACATGTGCTGGTTTGGTTACGTTCCTTATCTCATTTACAGTCGCAAAAGCCACATGGAATAGGGGGTCACTGCCATTTCACATGCGGGAAAGCTTGGCACAGAGAAGCAGAGGGAAGTGTCCAGGGTCGCCCAGCCGGGGCAGGGGGAGTGACGTCTGAGTCCTGGAAACGTGTGTGTGTGTGTGTGTGTGTGTTTGTGTGTGTGTGTGTGGCCACCTCTCTGGGAAGCTGCTCATGGGCCCACGGCTCTCTTTTGGGCTCCTGACTCTGCAGTGCCCTGCCTTCTCGAGTTGTGGTCCCTGTCCACTGGGGGTCTCCCCTCCCTGTGTCCAGCCGAGTGGCCCCAGTGCACCCAGGCTCACTTCTTCCAGAAAGATGGCTCTGTGACAAGCAGCACGTGTTGCAGGGGTGGGGATGTCTCTCAGCCCAGAGCTAGCACATCAGTTTCAGGGGACCCCAAGATTTCTCGCGTTTCTTTGTGCTTCTGCTCATAGTTGATTTTAAGGAACAGATTCACTGGCCAAAAGCAGTTTGCAGACCTCAGGGTTCTTCTTTCACGAATGGGGAGGGGGTCTGGCTCCTGGTGTAAGTGCCCTAGTCATGCTCCCAGGACCCTCAACCAGGCAAAGGGGGGCACTTTACCCACTTTTGTTTTAAAGTCAGGCTAATGATGGTGAGATCTGCCTGCAGTAGAATTCATTCTTTCCAGGTGTACGGTGCATTTTGGACTAACATATGCGGACTATAGCCACCAGGTCACCAGAATACAGAATAAAGTCCCCGAGAGGTCCCTCCCACCCCAATCCCTGCTCCCACTGATCTGGTTTCTGTCTCTGTAATTTTGCCTTTCCCAGAATGTCATGTCAAGAAATCATACAATATGCAGTCTTTCGAGTCTGGCTTCTTTCACTTTGCATTATGCCTTTATAATCCAGCCATTTACAGGGATGTTATTTGTACCTTTGTAGATTGGTTGGCTTCAGGGAAGACAGAGCTGGACTGACCCATGGGGACCCTGGAGCAGCTGAACGCGCTCAAATGCTGAGCTTCTCCCACTCTCAGCGCCTGCGTGAACGTGGGCATGATGGTGCCGTCTTTGTGGGGTGACGTGAGACATGTCGTGTAGAGAGCTCACGGCTGCAGCTATCAGAGACCCGACCGAGGGGAATTCAACAAGAAGTCTGCGGGAAGATGGCTCCAGGGTTGGCTAACTCAAGAGCTCCGCGATGATGGGGATCTGGTGGCCTCTTCCGGTTGCGGCATGGCAGTGTCTTCATCTGGCACCATGGCCCTACACGGCAATGTCCGAAGTGGGGAAGGCACACCTCCCCGTGGCATTTTCCCTCGGGAGCACGCCCCAGGCCCATCAGCTTCCCACGTCACGCTGGTCAGGGCCATGTCGTGTGCCATGGCTGATGCCAATCAGGTTGAGACCGATCAGCCCTTTGTCGGGGGGGGGGGCCCTGAGGCCTGAGCAGCCAACACCTGGACGAAATTGGGGCTCTGCTGGCAAGGAAGACAGGGGCACCTGTGGGGCAGGCACCCGGCAGAGGCTGCTGGGTGAGGGGGTGAGGGCGCCAAGGGCAGTGTGATTGCTAGGGGTTCTCCATACTAAAGGATCTGGGGAGGAGGAGGCCGTCAGGGCGAGGGGTCACCACCACGGCCAGCTGAGTGCGGTGGGCCCTTCCCAGAGCTTCAGATGCGCCAGCCTCCTCTTTGGATGTTCCTCAAAGGAGGGGGCACGAATGAGCAATGTGTGAGCTTTGCATGGTGCTATCCATCCCTCCAACCTTCCTCCCTTTCCCCCTCATCCTTACATCCCTCATCCCTCCATCCCTGCATCCCTCATCCCTCCATCCTGCCATCCTGCCATCCCTATCCCTGCATCCCTCCATCCTTCATCCCTCCATCGCTGCATCCCTCCATCCCTTCATCCTGCCATCTCTCCATCCCTGCATCCTGCCATCCCTCCATCCCCATCCCCGCATCCCTCCATCCTTCATCTCTCTAACCCTGCATCCCTCCATCTCGCCATCCTTTCATCCTTGCATCTCTGCAACCCTCCATCTCTCCATTCTTGCATTTCTCCTTTCCTCAACTTCTCCATCCTTTCTTGCAAGTAACAATGGAACACTCAGAATGGGGAAGGGCCTCTGATGGATCCTGGGGAGAAGGGGAGGGGCTAGGCCCCAACCCCAAGGACCCCACTGAGGGAACCTCATGGTTAGGGTGTGGAGGCATGGTCCTTCGCAGAGCTTTACCTGTAGTCACTATGTAACCCTGCAGGTGAAGAGTTTCCATTTAGTTCTTAGGATTCAAGGAGTGCAGATTTCCCTTGCTATACAAGCCCCCAACAAAATTCTGCGGTCAATCAGCTGACTTTCATATCTCCACCTGCTGTGTTTAAGTAAGATCTATACAACACGGGTTTGGAGGAATAAAGGCATCTAGGTACCACTGGTCTTTGTCTCAGAGCTTTGTTCCTCTGGTCTGTGATGATGCAGGCCACAGAGACCCACCTGGGAGACGGGTAGGAAAACCCTGCATTGGCTTTTCTTGCTGGCAGACTTTTTGGATGGCTCTGAAACACCAGACTAGGTCTCTGGCCAAAAGCCTCAAGCTTTGGCCCGGGACTGTCTAGGCTGATATCATTTGAGGATTATGGGGGCTAAATTATATGCTTGATTGGCTAATCTCCTTGGTAGCAGGCATTTGTGAAAAATGAAGTGTATTATTTATTTATTTATTTATTTTTGGCTGCAGTGGAATTTTCAAGACTTATCAGGAAAGAACCTTTGCTGTTCCCATCATGAGACCTTTCAAACCTGACAAGAGAAGTCGTCAGCAGCCACGTCGCCACGGATGATCCAGAGAGGCAAGAAGGTGTCTGAGCGAGATGCCACGTGAGGTTACGCGTGGACAGGCGGGCAAGTCTCCACGGTGTCTCTGTTCAAGCATATTTAGGTTAGCTAAGTCCCGCTCAGAAGCTGGAACCCGGTCAACTGGGCTCGAGAAAGGCTTACGAGACGTGCATTTTCGTTTTTAAGTTTTGAAAAGGGACGTGCGGCGTGCCAGGAAGCAGGGGTGCCGGTCTGTACCCCTCGCCGAGCCTTCCCGGCCGTGTCCGGTGCCGTCTCCCCTTTTCTTGGGGAATATGGGGAAGCAGGAGTGTGGCAGATTGCCTCAGGACAATGGGCCCCTCTCCCGTCGGGTGGGCGCTAGGCCCCAAACAATAGGCCTGGGCCAGCCCCTCTCCTGCTGCCCACGGCCTGAGACAGATGCCCAGGAGCCCCCTGTGAGCGCCCTGGAGGTGACCTCTGGGGCTGCCCTGTCACTCCGTGGAGGAGCCCCAGAGAGGGAGGGAGGCAAACAATGGGGGCCTCATGCCGGGCGCCCGGCCTCCGGCACGGGCCGGGGGCTCCCCAGGGAGGGCACGGCCTGCCAGGTGCTACTTTTGTCTCTGGGCACGGGGGCCTTCCACGGGGTCTCCCAGCTCAGCGGCGGAGAGGCTTGGGGCTGGAGGCCCTCTTGTTGTTCCCTGGGGAGGACCCACGGAGCTGATTCCGCTGGCCCCGTTCAGTTCTAGCAGCCCGGCCCCGCCCTGCACTTGGCCTCTAACAATGTCATTCAGAAAAGCAATTCACATGGACTGGCCTCAGACCGCACCAGGACTTTGCGCATCAGATCTCATGACCAGACCTGCCCTAGGAAATGCCCGACTGCAACACGATGTTCCTTCTTGAGTTGGGGCGCAGGAAGAGATTTCTGGAGAAATGTCAGCTTAGGGGGATGTGGGCAAGCCTGGAGGGTTCTTTCTCCGCTGAAAGACTTACCTTGGGAGAAAAGCCTCAGCATCAGCTGAAAGCAACCCATGAATACATCAATGGGTTCTCCATCCAAGGGAGGAGCAGTGTGCACGAGTGTGCACATGCGTATAATGGTGAGTGTGCTTGTGTGAGTGCATGCCCGGAAGCGTGTGTGTGCGTGTGTGTGTGCGTGTGCGGGCACGCGTGTTTCTCATGTTGATTTCTTCTGAGGCCTCTCTCTGGCCTGCAGACGGCGGGCCCACACCTCATCTGGGCACGTGCATCCTGGGCGTTTCCACGTGTGTCCGAATTCCCTCTTCTTACAAGGAGACAAGTCAGACTGGACAAGGGCCCACACCCAATGGCCTGGTGTAACTCAGTCACCTCCTTAAAGACCCTCTTTCCCAACATGGAGGTTAGGACTCCATCATGTGAACCTTGGGGGGACATAGATAGGCCCATGACAGATCTCAGAGGTATTATTAGGCTGAGTGAATAAAACCCGTCTCAAAAGCTCCCACATTGTAGGATTCCATTTATGGAACATTCTGGAAGACAAGATTATAGAGAAGGAAAGCAGAATGGTGTTCCTGGGATTATGGATGGTGGGCGTGGGTGGGTAAAACCAGAAAGAGGAAGAGTCAGACAGATCCTAGTGGTGATGATTCTGTCTTGATTGTGATGGATACATTCACTCACCTGATCTGTACCAGAGCCTTCTGGATAAAGCCACCATCCTGTGACATTGTAGAGGCCTCTAAAAGGCACATTTCTTGGGCAAAATCCTTAAACCTCCGGTCAGATCCCCCGGACTTCATGGTTATGTCCTCCTCTCGTCTGCTAACCCAAAGACCAGCCCTTCCTCATCCTGGCTGGCTCCGTGATCCCAGAATGTGACTCAGCCGTGTGACTGTAGGCCGCTGGGGTCCCCTGTGGCTGGAGTGGACTGCGGGCAGGAGGCCCCAGGATCAGCACCTACAACAAGGGACTGTGAATGTGGCCTGATCCACGGGGCAGCTCCCTCGGAAGGCACGGCGCATGGCTCTCCCTCCCGCACCTCCGACGTTTGTCTCCGAGATGCCCTGTCCCATTTTGGGCTGTCAGTCCAAGCCCTTTGCTGAGAACTCTGGGCATTTTGCGGGAGACCAACACAAGGACCCGAGCCACGATGGGACTCACGCACAGAATAAGTTGGAGTGGAACTAGGCGGCCCCTCAGTCCCATGGGCATGACCCTGGTCAGCAACAAGTGGCCCCTTTGGGGGTCCCGGGAGGTTTGGACACTGGAAAATGGAATTTTAGAGCTGGAGGGTCTGTTAGAAAGGACCCCTCTGCACAGACATGAAGGCGCTTGTCAGGGGGTCTGGGAGTTGGGCGGAGCTTCCCCCAGAATGCGGGCATGGATGCTGGGCCGGGGGGCACGCAGGCCTTTGCTCTTGGGTGCTCTGGGGTCAGCCTTGGGGACAGACAGCACCTTGGGAACACTTGATGATTTTCCAGAGACTTCTACTTTGCTTATTTTGAATCTCAATGACCCTACGAGGTGGGCAGCATAGGGGCATTCAGTGGTCTTGCCGATAATGACCGTGGCTCAGAAGATGGGCTTGCCGCACAGAGTCGGATGGGGCTGGAGCCCAGTGGCTTCTAGGCCCTCCGCCTGTAGTCTGGGCCGGCTGGGCAGCGGGTGGCCCTGAAAGGGTCTCTGGTGGGAGCATGGTGCTGGGAGGGAGCCCGGCACCAGTCTGGATGGACGGACCTCCAGTGGCACAGATGTTTGGGGCGTACTGCGCTGCCGAATTTGCTGGGAGAGAGCCAGTCAGGGACTCAGGGGAGTCCCATCCCAGCTCTGTGTTTGGCCCCGTAGCCTCCCCAGACCTCAGTTTCCACAGGGTGAGTTTATGCTGGAAGAGTGCTGGCTGGGACCAAGGGTCAGCTCTTCTCTGTGGAACCCTTGGACCACGTAGCGGGGGACGCTGGGCCAGTCTGCACTGGGAAATTGCCCTGAAGGGGCAGGGGAAAGCCCCATATGGTGGCGGCCTGGGGGTGCTGTGATGCACAGCGATGACCTCGGGGAAGCGGTGACCCAGCGGTCTGCTTCCTCCCCACGGTGGAAGACACTGAACTTGGGCTCGGTGGTGAGGACCTGCTGGCTGGGGTGTCCCCCCCGCCACGGAGGAGGATGCTGCCCCCAGCCTGGGCACTGTGTGGCACAGGGACAAAGACCCTCGCCACTCCTGGCTCAGTTTCCTCCTGCCTAGGCAAGAGCGCTGAGGTGACCTACCCCTCACAACCTTCGGCTCTGGTCAGCTGGGCCCGCGATGCTGCTTCATCGGGTCCCGCTTCTGGCGGGGCTGACCTCCCCACGGGCCAAGGAAGGGCCTGGAAAGGGGTGGCCAGATCGCTGTGTGGCTGGGGCTGGGTGGCAGGTCCACACGCCTTGCAGTCTGTCCGACCTGGCCGGCGCCCACCAGCAGGCCTCGGAGGAGCTGGCCGCTTTGGGCGGCAGTCTTTCTGCTCCCGCCCCTGGCTGCCTATGACAAGTGGCTTTCAGTAGATATGACAGCCACTGGTGGGGGGTCCCTGGCCCCAGTCCATGTCTCCACACTTGACTTGCTCAGAGTTCACTGGCCCGAAATAATGTCCCCAATGCAAGTCGGCGGACGGAACGTTCGGAGTGGACGGTTTGGTTTTTTTTTTTCCCTCCTTTTTTTAATACATTAAACATGCATTACTGGATTTCTACCCGGTTCCTCTGACAGCTGTGGAAAAATAAAGAAAATTCAGTTTGAACTTAAAAAGCTGGGGCTTAATTTATGTCCCGCACCTTTGTCTGCCTGGTTCTTTTTCCTCTTCCGATGGAAAGGCCCCAGGGAGCGGGAGACAGAGGCTCTGCCACCCCACGTGGCCCCGTGGTGCCCGGGCCTTAATAGGGGCGCCCAGTGGCCAACACGGAGGGGAGTTTTCAGATGGAAATGCGACGAAACAATGCAATCATCTGTCTCCCAATCTGTTTTGAAGGGGGGAAGAGAGAGCCGCCGGGAGGAGAGAGTCGGTTTCTGCTGGGGAGCTTTCATTCAGAGCGTTTTATAGGGAAAGACAGATGTCATGAATACTGATGTGGATGGCCTGGCTCTGGTCGAGGTTTTTAATTTTCTGAGTTGTAAAGACAAAGTGTTTTAATAATACAGGGAAACACATGTTCATGGAGGGCCTTTTAGCTCATTCTGGTTTCCCTAACTCTCTCTCTCTCTTCCTTCCTTCCTTCCTGCCTGCCTGCCTGCCTTCCTTCCTCCCTTCCTTCCTTCCTTCTCTCCCTCCCTCTCTCCCTCCTTTCCTCCTTCCCGTTTTTTTGCATCATTCTCTTCGGAATGGTCCTTTCTCTGTGCCGAGGAGAACAGAGGGGAAGGAGGCTCAGTGACCACCAACCACGTTAGCATCTGGAAACACAGCCCAAAGAGAGTGCCTTTCCCTTTTGACCCTTCGCGGGGGTTGGGGGCACGTGAAACATTTCCTTTGTGCCCCTTCTCGGCTCACTGTTCCAGTGGAGGGAAGGGCCATGCTTTTCTGGAACACTGGGCTTCCACCTAAACCTCACAGTGTTTTTGAGTCTGGGGCAGAATGGTTCAGCCAAAAGAGGCATTTGTTATGCAACCAACATTTATTAAGCACCTACTGTAAGCCGGGGACTGGGAAAACAGAGGTGAATCAGACGCTTCAGGAGCTGCTGGTCTGAGGGAGGAGGCAGAAGGTCAGCCCTATAAAGAAAGGTGAGGTCACGACCTGCTGGGCGAAGTTCCTTGCCTTGAGCTCTCCTGGAATCAGGGGGACTGCACCCTCGAGGGAGGTGCCGTGCCTGGTCTTGGAGCTCTTTATCAAAGGCAGCCACACGTCCGGTACCTCCTGCCTCCCCCAGGAGGTTGCCGGGACAGACTCTATGTCTCCCATTTGATGGGCAAAGAAACTGAGGCCCAGAGGCACAGAGCGACAGGTCTAAGAGGTGTGGTCAGGACTGAGCCTTGGCCCGGAGCCCAGATCCAGGGCCTCCTGACTGCAGAAGGTCCCCCACACCCATTGGATGAGACGCTCACACGCACCTGCTCCAGCAGCCCCACGGGAGCCCCAAGACGTAGGAGCCGTGGTCATGTTCGCACTATGCTCAGGACATGTGGAGGCAGAGAAACTCGCCCACGGCCGCATGGCTCACACCCGGCGGAGGCCTGTTTGAGTCCAAGCTGATTTTGCTTGTTTGTTTTTCAATTGTGGTTAAATACAACATGACCTCATATTTCTCACTTTATTTGTAAGTGTAAACCCAGTGGTGTCAAATTCATTCACGATGCCTTGTGACCAATCATCAGCATCTACACCGAGAACTTCCTTGTCATCCCCAGCAAATCTCTGAACCCCGGACTCTCCCTGGCCCCGGTGGCCCCTGGGTTGCTCTCTGTCTCTGTGGAATCTGACGACTCTAGGGGCCTCGTATGGGTGGAGTCGCAGGGTTTGCCCTTTGTGGCTGGTATCTTTCACTCCGCATGAGGTCCTCAGGGCTCCTGGGTGATGCTCGCCCTCCTTCGTAAGGTTGGATCGTATTCCATTGTGAAGATGGGCCACCGTTTGCTTGCTCATCTGTTGATAGCAGAGTCCTCCTTTAAAAGAAAATAATTATGCTCTTGCATCGACTGGTGCCCAGGTGGACGGTGCTGGAACCCGGTTGGAGCTGCGGGAGGGAGGAGGCCTGAGCACTGAGATGCCGCAGAAGCCCCTGTAGGTCCCGTTTTATGGTCAGAGGCTCTGGCTCGATGCAGCTCCCTTTCCCAGGCCTCAGCAGGCAGGGGGCAGCTTTGGGGCCTCCTGGTCATAGGCGCCAGGCAAGGAGAAGGAAAGGTGCACCCAACATGCTTATTCCTTTGACAAGCAAGTATTGAGTGCCTTCTGTGTACACCAGCACTAACACCCAGAGCTGGGCTTTGGGTCTGACTTCCCTCCATGGCCTGGGCCCATAGGCTCCTTGACCTCCCCTGCTGAGGGAGAGTCAAGGGGTGAGCACCTTCCTTGGAGAACTGCCATCCTCAGTTTCCCCATCTGTCGACCAGAGCATTCCCCGTGGGACCTTCTAGGCTGATGCTCTGAGTTCATTGTTCCAGGTGCAGGGATGTTGAAGTGTTTGGGAATGACTCTGTTTCGGGGGAGGCTGTGTGCAGGAGCAGTCCCAGCGTTGGAGGGAGACCTCGGCCCCTTTCTGCTTATTCGCCCCCAGTGAGTAGGCTCATTGCTCCCAAAGGCACGTCCTGACCTTCAGCTGGTTTGCTCCCCGTGGGTCCCCCCCAGCTATGTCTAGCATGCATCTGCAGCCATGAGACCAGAAGTGCACACTCCCTCCGGGAGAGGCTCCCAGTCACGACTTTCCTGGAACGCCACTGCCCGTGCTGAGGCTGGAGACCCTGGGGAGGAGCCATTCTCACTCTGCGGGCAGTTTGATGAGGCTTAGTGCCTGGACCCGTGGAGCCAAACCTCTGTGCTCGTCCTTGAATTCCTAGAGGTGAGTTGGATCAGAGAGCACACCTGGGTCTGGGCTGGAGAGGCATGTCGCTGGGAATGGGGGTCCCATGTGAGGTCCCACAGCTGTGCCCCTGTTCTCCAGATCTCACCAGCCTGGAATTACCGTTCTTCTGCATCTTTGCTGGTTTGGTAGGAGCAAAATGGTCCTTCAGTTGTCAGGGCTATAAGCTGCATTTCTCTGACTGTTGGTGAAGTTCAACATTTTGCTACCTGTGTTTATGGACCCTATTTTCCTCTTATGAATTACCCAATTGTATCTTTAGCGCCTTTTTCTATTATTGTGTTTTTCTTTCTTATTGATTTATAAAAGCTCTTTGTATATTATGGATATGAAGATGGTCTGAGTTTATTCATGGATGATATTTCTCTTTTCTGGGAAGAGTAAATAGAACTGTTACCCCTTTCTCAAAGTTAGCTGATATTTGAAATTCTTATTGCTCCCCCCCCCCACTCAGCTTTATACTTTTCTTTGCATTTCACAGCTGTCTGGGCACAGCTGCCCCTACAGGAGCTACATAAAGCCCCAAGAAGAGCTTGATCGTGGAGCAAAAGGCCCCAGTGTATAGCCTTTGTGGGTCCTAATGTGCAAGAAAGGATGTCTGAGTTTATGTTCTCTGGGTGCTTTCTCTGGCCAGCAGATGATAGGGAAGGGCCGAATCACAACCATCCCCTCCCCAACACGCACAGCCCCGGGCCCCGACGAAACACGCAGTCACTTCTTTGGGGACAAGCAGATTTTTCAAACAAAGTTTGCCAAATAAGCACATTTTGTTGTTTTTTTTTTTTTCCTCCAGGGCAGATGCAAACGGTCTTTTCAAATCGGTTTGGAGGAAAATAAATGAGCCCACGCTGGGGCTTCAATAAATCTTTGCGTAGCTACAAGGGTGAGTTTTGGGCCCGATGAAGGGCCCAGTGTGTGGCTTATGAATGATGCCCAGTGATGACTCCCCACCCCCGCCTTCCTCTCTTCCCCTCCTCCGCCCCCCGACCCAATTTAAAATTGGACATTAATGTTTTAAGACAAAGGGAGCTTTGGGCATTTCTCCACCTCCCCCCCGCCCCCCCGCCCCAGAGGGTCTCCCGGTGAAATATTTGTCGTGGCTGTGTGACTGGGGTCCGTGTCTCTGAGCCAGGACCTGTCTTCAGGAGATGATCCATGTGCCGACCTTCTGCCCAGTGGCTCAAGGACCCCCACCCCGGCTGCAGACGACTCCAGGCCCCCAACGAGGATGAGCTCTCCTGGCCTCGCTGTTGGGTACTGGACGGTGCCAACAGCAGGGTGGCCTGGCTCGCACGGTGTTGCCTCCTGACCAGTGTCCCTGTGCTGTCCCCATCCACTGGCCAAATGGTGGTCGGCCGACGGATGGTGTGAGAAACTCCGAGAATCTTCCAGCATCAGGCCCACATCCTTTGCCCAGGAGCCTGGCCGCCATCCCCACTCTCTTCTCCCACCCTTCCCCTGACACCCTGCATGCCCAGTGTGCCAGCCCCCAGCACGTTGCCCAGGAGGCTTGGCACCTGGGGTGACCCTCACCCACCTGGCCCACCTGGAGGAACCCAGCTCTTCCTTAAGAGTTGACCCCAAGGCTCCCCGATGCCTTGATGCCTGCCTTGATTTCCCTTCCTGGTGCCTGGCAGCGGACCGCCACTCCCATAGGCTGTGGGCATGTAGCAGGCACTTGCCCCATCCTGTGGTTTCCAGCCAGTCCTCTCTGGCTCTTTCATGGGTTTCTGCCCTCCGGGTCTGTCTGATTCCTTTCTTACAGAGATGTCGGGCATAACAGGCCGTGCTGAGAGTGGTGCGTGTGCGTTCCATGGGCCACAGGGAACCACAGAGCTGGAGGGGATGGCATACTTTGCCAGGAGGGGGCCTCAGCACCCAGCAGGAAGGGAGAGTCCCTCCTTGGCTCCACGACACACGGAGTGGACCACTTGTCCATCCCTGCCTGGCTATCTGTACTGAGTTAATCATGTCCTCCCCCAAATTCATATCTATTGCGCCTCAGAATGTGAACTTATTTGGAAGTAGGGTCTTTGCAAATGTAATGAAAATAAGGATCTTGAGATGAGATCATCCTGGATTAGGGAGGGCCCTAAATCCAAAGAGTGTCTTCATAAAAGACAGAGGAGAAGACAAACACACAAAGAGACCATGTGAAGTCGGGGCAGAGACAGGAGTGACGCGGCCACAGCCCAAGGATGTCTGGAGGCCCCGGAAGTCAGAAGATGCTGGAAGGACCCTCCCCAAGAGCCTTCAGAAGGAGCAGGGCCCTACCCACACGTGATTGCACACTTCTGGCTCCAGACTCAGAGAATCAATTTCTGTTGTTTGAAACTACCAAGTGTGTGGCTGTTTGTTACAGCAGCCCCATGACTCTCGTACAGCGTCCCTTGCCAATGGGGCTAAAGTCATTTTGAAGGAAACTGGTGGGAGTTTTCTTAGTCGGCAGGTTTCCTTCTTTGAGGGAGGAAGCCTGTCCTCCGGTCACTGCTGTCCAGAGCACTGTGCTGGCTGAGGCTGGAGAGCAGCAGGCCCCACCGCCTCCAAACCCGCAGCCTCCCGAAGAGAGAGGGGCCTGCTACTACCTCTTCCACGGGTGGGGAAACTGAGGCTCACAGAGGCTGGGACAGAGCCACTGCTACAGAGCTTGACCACCGGCTTGGCTCCGGCTTGAGGCCTCTGTCTCCAGGGACTTACACTCCCTCAGCCCGGGAGCCCACAAACATTCCTGCTACCAGAATGTCTGCCCAGGAAGCCTGACCAATGGATAGCCGGGGACCCTCCAGGGATATTAATCACCGGTAACATGTGGTCATCTTTTCTTAAGGTTTCTGCACATGGGTATACTTGAAAAACAAGCACAAAATTGAGAACAAAGTGTGTGTACAGTTCGATATGCTGCTGGCTTTTTTTTTCCCCCAGTAAGAATGGCATGGTTACCATGTCCCCAGTATCCTGACCTATTCTCTTACATACAACTCTTGATGGATGTCGTTTGTTCTGTAAGCAGGATTTGGACACATGGTGGATAGAAGGGAGGATGCCAGGGTTGGGGGACAGTGTGAACGAGGCCCGGCCAAGGGAACTTCTCCAGGATCACTGGAGTAGGGCTATCATGGGGGTGGCAGGCAAGGGGTTTGGGGGACTCCATTTTAGGAAGCTTTGAATGTCTAAGGGAGGTCCTTAGATATTGTTTTGTGGACATTGGGGGTGACCGAAGGTTTTGAGAGGGACAGTGATGTGATTCAATCTGGCCCAGGGGGAAGATGAATTCAAAGGGGGATATTGGAAGTGGGACCCCAGGTAGGGATTTATCATTGCCTAGGTGTTGGTGGACCAGGCTGCAAGCTTGTCATTCACTAAGTTACTGACTGATGGACCAACCAACCAATCAACCAACCAACTCCTCCCTCTCTTCCATGGGGCATGGGTCTTGCTCCCTTTGCAGGAGTCCTGTAGTCCTTCAGCATATTCCGTTTGGGGGGTGGACAGCTCACCTGATTTTCTGAGAACACCCCTGGATTGTGCCCCTTGATGATGCAGACACCTTCTGTCCACACATGGTCAACATCTAGAAGTGTTCTCAGAATACAGGGTGAGCCAAGTCTTGGATTAGTCTTTGGGGTCCTTCTAAAGAATCCCTGTGCATCTTGGAGCAGACCATGTCATATCAGGAACCACAGCTGGGGGCTCCCAGTTCCACTGCCTTGCTCATTCCATTGCCCTATTCCACCACCATGATTAGAAGTTTCAGTCCTGGCTAGGAACTTGAGAACTTTCTCCAGTTGGGGGTTTCTTTACCCAAAGAAGGGGCTTCCAGTTTACTACATGATGACACTATCACAGGAGAAATGGCCAAGGGTGGGGACTCCTATGGCCCTCATTTACATATAGGAAAGGCAAAACTTGAAGGAATTGAGTGACTTCCACAAGGTCATTCAGCCAGCCTAAGAGGAAGGGAGCCAGGATTCAAACATTGGCCCACGTACTCCAGAGCTGGGAGGCTTTCCTGCCAGGCCATCAGGAGACAGCTTGTGTCTCCTGGATGGGAGCCACCTCCCACCTCCCAGCCTCCACAGTGCATCTGACACAAAGGCTCCTCTTAGGTTGTCTGGCTGGTTTTCTAGCTCCAACCTGGCTTGGGATCCCATCTTGTTTGTTGGACCCATTGCCAATGCAGAGGTGGGTGGGCTATTAACAACAGAAGGAATCTGGGCTTTACCACCCACCCACTCATCCATCTTTTAATCCACCCATCCATCCATCCACCCACCCACATGCCCATCCATCCATCCATCCATCCATCCATCCATCCATCCATCCATCCATTCATCTATCCATCCATTGAGCATCTACAGGTGAAGGCTCCACTTACCTTCAAAGCTGAGAGGGGAGTTTTCCTAGAGAAGATAAAGGAACAAGTGCAGGGAACACCCATCCCCGTGTTCCCCAAATCTGGTTGTGTAAACACTGACGGAATGAACAGATGCACAGATGGGCCCTCTCATGTCCTGCCTCCCATCATCCCATCCTTTTTTAGTGAAGTGCTTTCTGTGATAGCCGGCTGCATGCAGGTGGGCCCTAGCAGCACCTGCCCACAGCTGCCCCAGGATGGGTCCTTTCTGTTCTGGGCTTCTCTGCTATGCTGTCTTTGCAGCTCAGCCATCAGACTCACACACAAACCTGGAAGTGTGAAGGAGTTAACCCTCTATGGCCACTGTTGGCCATGGGGGACGAGAGCCCCCCTTCTCCATCTCCTTCCACACCCCAGAGTGGCTTCTCAGAGGTCCCCAGCTGGGGATGGACCACTGATGGCTTCATCCTCTTGCCCCTTCTTACTCTCCCTGGTCCCTGTTTCTGGGCCCGATCCCCCAAATGTGCCACCTGCCCACCTGCCTTTTCTCAGGCTCAGGCAGATCCCAAAGCAGCTTGGGGATTCTGCCAGTTTAGAGCAGTGAGGGTAATAAAGCAGGAAAATGCACTCCATCGCTTTGCCTCAGAGACCCCACGCGCCTTCATTCTCTCACCTGTTCATCCACGTCGCGAGTGCCCTCCCCTGTTCTTGTCATGGCTGTGCATGCAGCTGGTGCTGAACATCTCCTGGTGACTTGAGCCAAGGAGGCAGAAGAGGGGTCCAGAAGAGAGAAGCTGGAGGCAGAGAGACATGGGTTCAACTCTGCTCCCCCACTTCACAGAGGTGAGATCTTGGCGGGCCATTTCACCTCTCTGTCTGAGCCTCAGTTCCCCCATATGCAGAGCGGGCATAAGAACACCTACCCCAGAGGCCCTCGTGGGGATGCAAGGAGATCTCATACGTCAGGTGCAGAGCCTGGAGGGTGGTGGGCTGGTGGTTGGGGCGAGGGACTGGCCATTGCTAGCAGTGAGTGTGGAAGTAGCCTCGGCAGAGGGTCTGGGTTTCTGGAAACTGGTACCTCAATTCTGCTGGCCTGTTCCAGTCCCCAGGGCTACTCAGTACATCCCTTGTCCTTGCAACGGCTAAGAAAGCCAGCAGCTCAAGGTTTGTTGAGAGGAACCCAAAGAAACGAATGCTGTGGTCACTGGGAGAGGATGGGACCTCCCCTTGCCAGGGGGGGCTGTGGGCAGCAGGCCCACCGTGGTGATCGAAGGTGCTGGTGGTGTGATTAGCCTCGCCCTAGGTGTGTAAGGTGCTTCCTTGGGAAAAGTGCTGCTCTTTTATGTGCAGTCAGCTGGTTATGGAACGAGAACTTTTTAGAGGCTTAAAGAAACCCACCCCGATCTTTGGAAACCTCTGCCTGCCCTCATTCAAGCCCTGACAGCATTTCCCTGCTGATGGCTCATGAGTCACAGAGGCCAAATTTGAGACTTTCATGCCCCCAGAGCCGGATTTAAAGATAAGCAAAACTTCCCAATAAGAAAAACAACCGATTCTGAGAATGCACTGAGCCTCCATGAGGGGGCAATGTGCCCCGGGGCAGAGCTCCAGGTGGGTGCCTGTGGGCTCCCTTCCACATGCCCAGGGAGGATCTCCTTCCCACTGGGTCATGGGTCCCCACCAGGCATCTTTCCTGAAATCCAGGGCACGTTACAGTTCTTTAAGGAACAGAACAGACCAGATCATTTATTTTTCTCTTTTCTTATCTTCAGTTCATTTCGGTTGCCTTTCAGTGGAAGCTTCCTGCGTCTCTTTGCCTTGTGTAGTCCTTACGTTGTCGCAGGGGCAAGATACTGTCATGCCCCCAATTTATAGATGGAGAAATCAAGGCTCACTGGACATGATGCCCTCAAGGCTCGGACTCAAGTGGTCAGCCTGCACCAAAGCCATTCTCGCTCCCACCTGGGCACTCCCTGCGGCCCTCTGTCTCCTGCCCCCGGCCTGCCAGGTCTGAGGAAGGCAGCTGAGGATGGGCGGTGAAGGGAGCCCTCCAAGGGTGCTGCTTTGTGGGTGGCCTGCGGGCCTCCACAGATCTGTATCCTCCTGTGCACTTTCATGAGCTGTCAGCGCCTTGCAGCCCTGGTCCTGGGGCTGGATGGAGTCACTCGGGGTCATGGGTGCTCCTGCAGCAGCAACCCTCATTCCTGGAGGGAGAGCCCAAGGAGGGGAGGGGTGGGGGGGCATCCCGGGCCCCAGAACACCCCATCCTACAGACAACTCCCTGCTGCCCAGGCTGACCATCGGGCTGTCCTGCTTAGTGCCAGCCAGCCCAGCCTCGTCTGGCCTGTCCTTGCCAAGTGGCCCATTTGACTGTCCCCATCTGTTTGCCCATGGAGTCCAGCGGGTGTCCTCTGGCCCAGGGCCCAGCTGCAGCCTGGGAAGCTCCAACTTCCATCCATGGCTCTTTGTTTTAATGTTTTATCCAAACTGTGAGTTTTGGGTCAGTAAGGACTTCAGAGAGGATGGGGTCCAGACCTCCTGCCCTGCACAGATGGGGGCGGGGAACTGAGACACAGAGAGGGAAAGGGGCAGGTTGATGGCAGAACTGGGCTGGATCCTGTGGTCTTCCCAAGCCCCTGTTGGCAAACCCCGTTGTCCCCCAGAAGGCTTTGTCCACAGATGTCAGGGTGGGGGAGGGGTGGGGCCTTCAGGCATCACACAGGCAGTTTGGGCTCTGTGGAGGGGTCTGTGTGCCAGCCAAGCAAGGGGCCCTGAGCTAGGGATAGCAGGAATGGAGGGCTCAGGGCCAGCCACCCACCTCCCCTGGGGCAGCAGCCTCTGCTGTTTTTTTCTACAGGGTTTTTACATTTGTACTGGACCTCTGTCCTCCACTCCATCCCCCTGCTCACAGCAGGTGCCCAACATGTGTGTGCAGTGCCTGCAGGAAATGCCCACTAGCTGACCCAGACTGTCATTCTGCAGATGGAAGAGAGGGGCAGAGAGGGATGGAGTCCCCTAGGATCAGCAGCATGGTAGCGGGCTAACACCGCACCTGTCTGTGTGCTGGGGGCATGAGAATTTCACTTGGGTGAGCGATGGAGTTGGAGTGGCACTGGAGTGGGGTGGGGGGCATCATAAGGGTGGAAGGAGGTGAGGCTGACAGACTGCAGGGCGGTCCCATGCTCCTGGCCTTCCGGTAAATGCACCCTGTATGACCTCCTCCCTGAGTGTGGGTGGGACCCATGACCTGTTCCCAACTAACAGAAGATGGCAAAGTTGACGGGACGTCATGTTCCCTGACGGTGTTATGTTACGTGAGACTCTGGTCGGCTGTTGGACTCACTCTAGAGACTCCCCTGCCCCATGGTTGGGGGGGAATCTCACTTGGCAGGGGCTGTGGGTGGCCTCCAGCTGATGGCCACACGAGGTCAAGCCCTCAGTCCGGCAAGTGCAAGGAAATGCATTCTGCCAACAACCTGAGTGAGCCTGGGAGCAGAGTCTTCCTCAGTCGAGCTCCAGATGATACCACGGCCCAGCAGATAGTCCAGTTGCAGCCCTGTGTGGCCCTGAGCAGAGGACCCAGCAGCCACGCCTGGATCCTGATGTGGCCCAGGTAACTAATGCAGGACGAGAGTGAGAGAACTTTGTGGTCTGTGATGCAGTCCAGGAAGATTGTCCTGCATAAGCCATGATAACAACACCAAGAGAAGCACAGAGGTTGAGTAACTTGCCTACATTCACAGAGCAGGTAGGGCTAGAGCTGGGATTTGACCCCAGGCTGTTCCTACTCTTAAGTACCACCCACCAGCTGCCTATAGAGAGGGGTGACGAGAGTGGACGTGGGAGAGGTGACAGTTGGACAGTGTAGTGGTGGGGACCTGGGGTGGCAGCCCAGCCCCACCCTCATCCTGCACCTTCACCCTGGCTTTGCTCAGTCAGGAGCGCTCCTGCTTTCCACGTGGTCCGGCTGAGGAGGAGGGACCCCAAGGGAGAGAAGCAGGGGCGTGGCTCAGACCTGGGCATGGCCTGACCCAGAGCCGCCAGCCTGCAGAGCCCCAGGGTTCTCATCCCGGGGCTGGGGCCCAGGGCACCTCCCCAGCCTCCCCTGGCTGCCCTGAGGGTGGGTAAGATGTGGGTGTGGAGGCCCCAGGACGGCACGAGACTGCCCCACACACCTGGGGCCCTGGCAGGCCTAGAGAATGTGCTGGGGTCTGAGCCATACCACGCTTGTTCCCCGCACAGACCCCCATCTCCCCACCTAATCTGTCGGGCATCACTAGGGGTGTTGTCTCTGTCAAAGGGGTGTTGTCTCCCTGGCATGCCTCAGTGGCCCTCCTGAGGTTTCTCAGAGGTGCCAGAAGGGGGGAGCAGAAAGTCACATCCTGTCCCCAGCCCGGCCCGACTGACCAGCTCATGCCTGGGGGAGCACCACGTCCGACCCCTCTGCTCCAGTCGGGATTCTTCCTGAGACCTCCCCATGCTTCTCCCTTTGAGTTTTCTTATCCTGAAGTGGAGGACTTCGGACTGGTGACCTGGCAGGTTTCTTGCAACTTCAGGATTACATTCTGCAACTAGAGGTGGCCCAGGTTCTCCCAGCCACCTGCCAGAGGCACTGGCTTCCATTTCTCCTGCTTTGGCAGAAGGCACTGCCAACGTGAACCCTCTTTTCTGGGTACTGACACCCTGTTATCACCAGAAATCAGGTCACGACCTCACAGAGGGACAAGTTTTGATAGACAGGCACAATTCTGAGCTCCTCACGGAGGAAAGAGAGTGCCTTAAATATGGGAGGATAATGAAGGTTGAGAATGGAGAAGAGAGAATGTCAAAGACGAAAGTCTCCAGGGCAGCAGGGTCCAACAGAAGGCCGGGTGACCACAGACATGAGCCGCTTGGGTGATGTCAAGTTTTCCTGGAACCACAGTTTAAAAAAAGAAAAAAAGGGCACCTGGGTGGCTCGGTAGGTTAAATGTCTGCCTTGGGCTCAGGTCATGATCTCGGGGTCCTGGGATTGAGCCCTGTGTCGGGCTACCTGCTCAGTGCGGAGTCTGCTTCTCCCTCTCCCTCTGCCTGCCGCTCCCCCTGCTTGTTCTCTCTCTCTCTGTGTCAAATAAATAAATAAAATCTTAAGAAAAGGAAGGACAAACTAATAAAAGAATTTATTTTAATAATACATTTCTCATAACTTAATACATCCCAAATGCTATCATTTCAACATGTAATCAATGGAAAGCATTCTTAGTGAGATTTTATACTCTTTTTTGGTGTTTGGGATTTTGGTATTGCTTGGTAAGAGGTCTTGGAAATCCAGCACATCTCCATTCGTACTAGCCACATTCCAAGTGCTCAATTCCAAGTCGGTGGCTGGGGCTGCCCTAGCAGTGAGCACGGCTCTGGGGATGGAGAGAGGCTGTGATCTGCCAGGGCTGCTAGTTGGCCATGTGACTTACCCCCCTGGCGTGCCAGGTGCTTCCAAGAGCTTTACATGTATTAACTCCAGCCAATCAGCATGCCCATTTTCAAGCTGAAGAAATGGAGGCACAGAGAGGTTAAATAATTTGCCCAAGGTCACACAGCTATGGAGAGGTGGAGTCGGGATCTGAACCCTGAGTGTTATTTGTTAGCAGTGCTTTATAAACTATTGCACAAAGTCAGATCATTAATCTATCAGTGAGTCAGTTCATAGAGTAGCTCCCCGGGAATGGGTCTGAGCTGTCGAATGTCTCCATGCTCTGGGAATTCACTGCAATTCAGCAGACATTTATTAGCTGCCTGATCCGTGCCAGCAGAAGGGCAGCCTGGGGCAGACCTGGATTTTTCACCAGGGACTGGCTTTTCCTCACCTTCCCACGGAACCCCCTTCCACTGCTGGGTGTCCACCCAGGGCCCTAGTAAGCCAGGCAGTCTTCCCCCCAACCCCCACCGCACACGCCAGCCTCCACCCTGCCTCAGCCTTGCCCCAAGAGCTCACAAGTTCAGGCCGGGACCCATGGCAGCCTGGGCATTCCTGCAGGTGAGGGAGGCTGGGCCCACATCCACAGAGAAGTCTTGCTGCCTCGCCCACTCTGTCACCGGCAGGATTTTTGCCTGGGGCACCCTGACCCCCAGAAGGTGCCAGTTTTAGCAGCCAAGTCAGTTTCTGGTCTGGGTTTGTTTCTCTGTACTCCCCGATCTCCTTAACCTCTCCCTTCTCTCCCTTTGTGTCTTATTCATTCATTGAAAAACCACTGAAAATCATTTTGTTAACGTTGAGTTCTACCACATATATAAGCAATGTGCACACATCTTAGGTGGACCGCTCACTGGATTTTTACTTGTGTCTACACCCAGGTAACGACCACGTGGGCCAAGGAAGTGCACAATCCCAGCCCCGGCAAGGCTGCCCTGTGCCCTTTGCCAGCCAGCACCCCCACCCCGGAGAGCCTCTCATCGGCTTCCTGTCATCCTAGCTGAGCTCTGCCTGTCTGAGCTTCAGAAAAATGGATCTTTTCTAGCAGCTTCTTTTGATCAACATCATCTTTTGGAGATTTCATTTCTCTTGTGGCGTACATCCACGATTTGTTCTCTATTTTTAAAAGATTGCTGAGCAGCACCCCTTTGTTTGAATTCACCACAGCTTGTCCACTCCCCTGTTAGTGGGCATCCGACTTGTTTCCAGGCTTGGGCTGTTATTAATAAATCCCCTGTGAACATTCCAGTATGCATCGTTAGTGGCCATGCGCATCATTTCTCTCAGGCTGGACATGCCAGGCCAGAGTGCCACGCTTGTTTAACTTTGGTAAATTCTGCCACTCAGTCTCCCAACCGCAGGGCATGAGGATTCTGGTTGCTCTACATTCTCGCCAACATTTGGTTCTTCAGTATTGTTAATATCAGCCTTTCTGTTGGATATGCAGTAAACGTGGTTTTAATTGCATTTCCCTGATGACTAAGGGGGCTGAGGACCTGGTCATATTCCTATTGGCCATTGGGACAACTCTTTTGTGCAGTGCTTGTTCAAGCTTTTCCTCTACTTGTAAGAAAATTAGGTTGTTTGGTCTTTTCTTATTGATCTTTAGGAGGTGTTTGTGCATTCCAGTTGCAAGTCTTTTGGTGGATCTATGTATTGTGAGTATCTTCTCCCATTCTGTGGCTTGCCTTTCCCCCACTTTAATTACGTTATTCCATTTCTTAAGTTTCTTTTTTCCCTTTTTCTTTTTTAAAAAATAACCCTTTTTTATTTTAAGATAATTATGGATTCGCATGTAGTTGTAAGGAATAATACAAAGAGATCCCCTGTATGTTACACAGCTTCTCTCAATGGTAACATCTTGTAAAACTAGAGTACAATGTCACAACCAGATATTGACATTGATACATCAAGATACACAATATTCTATCACCAGGAGGATCCTCCATGTTGCCTTTTTATAGCCACCCCAATTCTCTCCTGTCCTGCCTCTCTCCTTAACTCCTGGAAACACTGTTGCCACAATCTGAACCATGAGAGAACCACAATCTTTTCTATATTTCTCTAGTTTTTCATTTCAAGAATGTCATATAAAAGGAACAATACTTTGGCTTTTTTTTTTTTTTTTTAATTCAGCATACTTCGTTGGGGATTCATCCACGTTGTCGTGTGTACCATTAGTTCATTCCTTTGTATTGCTGAGTAGTAGTCCGTGGGCTGGACGGATCACAGCTTGTTTAATTATTGACCTGTTGAAGGACATCTGGGCTGTTTCCAGTTTTTGGCTATTGCAAATACTGCTATAAACCTTCATGTACAGGTTTTTGTGTGAACATAAGTCTTCATTTCTCTGGGGTAGGAGCCCAGGAATGTAACTGCTGGGTCATATAGTCATTGCATGCTTAATTTTTAAAGAACCCACCAAATTGTTGTCCTGAGTGGCTGTACCATTTTACATCCCCCCACCCCGAGCAGCGTATGATATGTACAGCTTCTGTGCATCCCCAGCAGCACCCGGTGCTGTCACTACTTTTTATCTTAGCCATTCTGATAGGTGTGAAGCTAGAAGTGGTTTTAACGTGCATTATAATGGCTAATGATGTTGACCATTTTTCAAGTGCTTATTTGCCATCTGGATATCTTTTTCCATGAAATGTCTTCATGTCTTTGGCCCATGTTCTAATTGGATTGTTTGTTGCTTTATTGTTGAGTTTTAAGAATTCTTTATATTTTCTAGATACTTGTCCTTCATCAGATATGTGCATTGCAAATTTTTGTCTGTTATTTTTGTTTGTTGTTTTTACCAGTCTATAGCTTGACTTTTCATCCTCTTAACAGGGTCTTTGGCAGAGCAAAGGTTTTATATTTTCTTAATAAAGTCCAATTTATCAAGCTTTCCTTTTATGGATTGTTCTTTGGGTGCCAAGTCTAACTCTTTGTCTAACTCTAGATCCTAAATATCTTCCCTCATGTTTTTTCTTTTTTTTAAAGATTTTATTTATTTATTTGACAGAGAGAGAGACAGCGAGAGCAGGAACACAAGCAGGGGGAGCGGGAGAGGGAGAAGCAGGCTTCCTGCTGAGCAGAGAGCCCGATGTGGGACTCGATCCCAGGACCCTGGGATCATGACCTGAGCTGAAGGCAGACGCTTAACGACTGAGACACCCAGGTACCCTTCCCTCATGTTTTTTTCTAAAAGTTTTATAGTTTTACTTGTTGTACATGTCCATGATCCATTGTGAGTTAATTTTTGTAAAAGGCGTGAAACTTAGATCAGGGTTCATTTTATTGCCCATGGCTAACTAACTACTTCAACATCATTTGTTATAAATGCTATCTTTCCTCCACTGACTTGCTTTTGTACCTTTGTCAAAAATTAGTATATATTAGTATGTATTTGTGTGGATCTATTTCTGGGTCCTCTATTCTGTTTCATCGACCTATGTGTCTATCCCTCTACTTTCTCATATTTACATATTTTGACCCTATTCTCATTTTGATTGTTGTAGCTTTATAATAAGCCTTGAAATCAGGTTTAAGCTGATTCCTCAGGCTTTATTTTTTACAAAATTGTTTTAGCTATTCTAATTCCTTTCCCTTTCCATATACATTTTGGAAAAATCTCATCTATATCTACAAAATTCTTGCAGGGATTTTGAAAGGAATTGTTGTATATTTATCAATACCTTTATATCACTTTAGGGAGAATTGATATTTTTATTATGTTGATTCTTCCAACCCATGAATATGGTATGATTCTCATTTATTTAGATCTTCTTTGAGTCTCTCATGAGTTTGTGTAGCATTCAGCCTATAAGTCCTGTGCATGTTTTGTTAGATTTACACCTGAGTATTTAATTTTTGAGCAACTGAAATGGTATTGTATTTTAAACTTTGATGTCCTTTTGTTTTTTTGCTAGTATATAGAAACACAACCAATTTTTGTATGTTTATCTTGTTTCAGTGGTATTGCTGAACTTGCTTATTAATCACAGGAGTTGTGTATATGTGTAGATTCCTTGGGATTTTCTATAATCATGTTAACTGCAAATAGAAACAGTTTTATTTCTCCTTCCTCATCTGTATGTTTTTTATTCCCTTATCTTGCCTTATTGCAGTGGCCACAACTTCCACTACTATGTTAAGAGTGGTGAGAGAGGACTTCCTTTTTCTCAATCTTCGATGGAAAGCATTCATCTTTTACCATTAAGTATATGTTAGCTGTAGGCTTTTTATAGTTTTTTTTTTTTTAAATTAAATTGGGGGAAGGGGAAGGTCCCCTCTGCTCTTATTTATCTCAAAGTTTTTAATCATGAATTCATGTTGAATGTTGTCAAATGCTTTTTCTGTATGGATCAATATGATCGTGTGATTTTTCTTCTTTCGTCTATTATTATGGCAGATTGTACTGATTAATTTTTGAGTACTGAACAAGCCTTGCATTCACTTTACATATTGCTGAATTCTATCTGCTAATAGCTTTTAAAGGCTTTTTGTGTTTGTATTCACAAAAAGATACTGGTCTGTAATTTCTTTTCTTTCTTTTCTTGTACTGTCGTTTTTGATATCAGAATAATACCAGCTTCATGTAATGAATTGGAAACTCTTCCCTCTTCTTCCATTTTCTGAAAGAGATTGTGTAGAATTGGTATTAATACTTCTGTAAACATTTACCAAAATTCTCCAGTGAAATTGTGTGGGCCTGGAAATTTTTTGAGGGAAGTTTTTTTTTTTTTAATTATGAATGTTATTTGTTTAATAATGTTATTTAAATGATCTATTTCATATTGAGTGAATTGTGGTTTTTCAAGGAATTAGCCAATTTCACCTAAGTTGTCAAATTTGTGTGTGTAGAGTCTTTCATAGTACTCTATTTTATCCTTTTGATGTTTCCTGGATCTGCAGTGATAACCTATTTCATTCTTGAAATTGGCAATTTGTATCTTCTCCCTCTTTTGTTAGTCTTGCTGGGGTTTTGTCAATTTCATTGCTATTCTTAAAAAACCAGCTCTTTGTTTTACTGATTTTTACTTTTATTTATTATTTTTATTTCATTGATTTTTTAAAAATTCTTTTTCTGTTGTCCATTTTATTTATTTATTTATTTATTTTTAAAAGATTTTTATTTATTTATTTATTTGAGAGAGAGAGAATGAGAGACAGAGAGCATGAGAAGGAGGAAGGTCAGAGGGAGAAGCAGACTCCTTGCCGAGCAGGGAGCCCGATGCGGGACTCGATCCCGGGACTCCAGGATCATGACCTGAGCCGAAGGCAGTTGCTTAACCAACTGAGCCACCCAGGCGCCCTATTTTTTTTTTTTATTTTTCTTATTTTTCTTATTTTTATTATTTCCTTCCTTCTGCTTTTGTTGTTGTTGTTTACTTTGCTCTGTTTTCTGTAAGTTCCTGAAGTGGGACCTTAGGTTGTTGAGACATTTTTCCTGTTTTATGCATTTAGTGCTATAAAGTTTCCTCTCAGCACTGTTTTAGCTGTCTCCCACTAATACCGGCATGTTGTATGTCCATTTTCATTAAGTTCAATGTATTTTTAAAACTTTTCCCAAGACTGCCTCCTTTACCCAAGCATTATTTAGAAGTGTATTGTTTAGTTTTCAAGTGTTCATGGATTTCCCTATTGTCTTTTCATTATTGATTTCTAGTTTGATTCTATCATTGTTGAAGAACACACTGTATAATTTCTATTCTTGTAAATTTGTTGAGGTTTGTTTTGTGGCCCAAGATATGGTATATCTTCATATATGTTCATGAACTCTTCAAAAGAATGTATTTTCTACTGTTGTTGGGTGGGATGTTCTATAAATATTGGCTAGATCCTGTGGGTTGACTGTGTTGTGTGTTTTTGTTTCTTTGTTGAATTTCTGTCTAGTTGTTCTGCCAATTGTTGAGAGAGGGGTGTTGAAATCCCCAACTATAATTCTGTATCTGTCTGTTTATCCTTTAAGTTCCATCAGTTTTTCTTTTCTTTTTTTTTTTCTTTAAAGATTTTATTTATTTATTTGAGAGAGAGAGAGAGCACAAGAGGGGGGAGCGGGAGAGGGAGAAGCAGACTCCCTGCTGAGCAGGTAGCCCGATGCGGGACTCGATCCCGGGACTCCAGGATCATGACCTGAGCCGAAGGCAGTCGCTTAACCAACTGAGCCACCCAGGCGCCCTCCATCAGTTTTTCTTAAGCTACTTTCAATATTTTATATCACCTTTAGTTCTCAGAAGTTTAATGAGTACATGTCTTGGTGTAGATTTCTTTGGTTTATCCTGTTTAAAGTTTGCTCAGCTTCTTGAATCTGTAAGCCTATGTTTCTTCACAAATTGGGGAATTTTCAGCCATTATTTCTTTTTTTTTTTAAGATTTTATTTATTTATTTGAGAGAGAGAGAAAGTGAGAGAGAGAGAGAGAGGGAGAGCACAAGTGGGGGGAGCAGCAGGCAGAGGTAGAGGGAGAAGCAGGTTCCCAGCAGAGCAGGGAGCCAGATATGGGGCTCGATCCCAGGACCCTTGGATCATGACATGAGCCAAAGGCAGATGCTTAACCGACTGAGCCACCCAGGTGCCCCTGAGCCATTATTTCTTTGAGTACTTTTTCAGTTCTGCTCTAGTCTTCTTTTCCTTCTGGGACTCTGATGATGTAATGCTAGGTCTTTTGTAGTTCCACAGATTCCTGATGCTCTGTTCGTTTTTTTTTAGTCTATTTTCTTTCTTTTGTTCAGATTTGGTAATTTCTATTATTCTATCTTCCAGTTTTTTCCATTGTCCCTCGCATTTTACTGTTAAATTTTTTATTTCAGTTAGTGTATTTTTCAGTTCTAAAATTTCCATTTGGTTTTTCTCTATTTTCTATTTATTTGCTGAGGATATCCATTTTTTCATTTGTTTCAAGTGTATTCATAATTGCTTACTGAAACATTTTATCATGACTGCTTTAAAATCTTTGTCAGATAATTCTAACATCTGTCATCTCTGTGTTGGCATTAATTGATTGTCACTTTTCATTCAATTTCAGATATTCCCGATTCTTGATATGATGAATGATTTTCAAATGAAACCTGGACATTTTTGTATTATGTTCTGAGACTCTGGGTCATATTTAGATCCTCTGTTTTAGCTGGGTTTTTTGACAGCGCTTTGGTAGGAGGACAGAGGATGCTGCTCCATTCATGCCAGGTGTAGGTGAAATTAATTTTTATGCTTAATCAGAATTAGAGGTAAAGGTTCAGTTTCCTTGCATTGGCTATCTGGTCAACCTGGCACCACTTATTGAAAAGATCATCCTCTTCTTCCCTTGGATTGCAGTAGTCCTTGGGTCTTGAGCCAGGTAACCATGCAAGTGTGGTCAGTTCTATACTCACTGCTTCATTGACAAACTGTCAAGTATATGCCAGGATCCAGGTTAGGAACTAAGAGCCTTATGGACTTACTGCCTTATAAGGAGGTGATCTTGATAAGGGGGGGGGGCGGTGAGGGCAATGGTGAAGAAATTGATAGTTGTTTATAGGGGCATGGAGGGGGGTCTCCAAATTAATCTGGGGTGGGGATCAGGGAAGGTGTCCAGGAGGCAATGATCCCAGAGCAGTGTGAAGGATGGGCAGGACTTGTCCAAGAGAAGACTGTGGCAGCAGAAGGACTCTCTCGGCCAGAGAGAGGGACTACAGCTGGAGGCGAGAGTCAAGAAACATCCTGGCACCCAAGGGGTGCTATTAGCAGTTTAGTTTATAGGAGTTGGAAGTTCAAGGAGGAGAGAGCATCCAAAGATGAGGCTAGAGACCTTGGTGGGGTTGGATCCCTGGGGCATGACTGATTACATTGCACAGCTTGGGCTTTACCCTGAAGGCAATGTGGAGCCAGGGCAGGGCTGACAGCAGGGGAAGGACATGGTCAGAGGATTCTTGGGGACAGAGGAGAGGTTGGCGTTGGCGAGGCCAGGCCGTAGGCTGAAAGATCCATCGGGTGAACAATGCAATGATCTTCAGGGGATTATGAAAGGTCAGTCACTCTGTGGCCTGGGGCTGGGGGAGTGGCATCTTCCCCCTCTTGTCAATTCAGGGAAGGCAAAGCTGGGCTCCAGTGTAGGTCCCCAGTCATCCTGGTTGCAGGGCCAGGGTGGATCTCCTGACTGAAGTCAACACGTGGAGACAGGCTGACTACAGGTGCATGGGGAGACAGGTGAGGTAGAATGTGGTTCCACAGAGAAAGGCTGCTATCTCCAAGGCCCTGCAGCATCTGAGCAAAGCAGACAGAACACAATTCAGGTCAAGTGGGAACGTGCAAGAATGATCAGAAAAACAAGGTGGGTAAAGAGCACCCATGGATGGGGGATTTGTAGACAGAGATTTCCCCAGTTCTTGGAGGTACAAGGAAATACAGCTCCGTTCCTACCTTCTAAATGTGGATGCTGCACTCCTGCTCTGGCCACAACAGACTTATCCTCTGAGAGAAAGGATGTGCTAGGTGTAGATACCTAGTGTGGTATCTTTCTAGCACCTTTTTCTTAGAACTGGCACCTCTTTTGGAGTCTCACTTGGGCACCCCACCCTGATCTGTTCTCTGCCACTCTCTACCACCCAAGGAGATGGAGTCAGGATGGACACCTAACCCTACCTTGTCAATTATATTGTGTCTGGGCTGGTCTCTCAACAAGACAAATTGAAATAGGTCATGTTGGAAGAGTGGCTATTTTCCAGATGTCAACAGCCCCAAGAAGCAGAGAACAGAGGACTCAAGAGCAGCAGAGAGCAGAGTCTTTGGGTCAGAAGTCACCCCTGTGTCCTTGTAAAGAAGCCACCATCTTGTTTAAGCCAGCCAGATAAATATTCTCTATCTGCAGCCCTCAAGTGCTAGCTGTTGCACTGAGCCATGGTTAACATGACCCTGTATTCCACACGGCTACATGTGAGTCCAAAGGAATTGTGTCAGTCATCTATTTCTGTGTAACAGATTGTCCTCAGACACAGCACTCTCAAACAACAATAAATATTTACCATCTCAGACAGTTTCTGAGAGTCAGGAATCAGGAGTGGTTTAGCTGGGTGGTTCTGGCCCAAGGTCTTCCATGATCAAGGGCTGCATCATCTGAAGGCTTGGCTGGGGCCAGAGAAGACACTTCCAGGCTCACTCACGTGGGTGTTGGTATGCCTCATTCAGGTCCTCACTGGCTGTTGGCCAGGCACTTCAGTTCCTTATACTGGGCATCCCTATAGACTGCTGCCTTCAGACAGAGAGTGGGGGAGGGAGGGAGGGAGGGCTGCAGAATGAGTGGGGTTGGCTGGGTGATAAGGAGGACAGTGGGAATGAGCATTCTGCAGAGAAGTCAGAGAAAGCCTCTGGTGTTCTGGAATGTTGCTTAAGGTCCTAGTGATGAGAGATGCAGTTGGTGAGGGGGAGGGCATGAAGGGCTTTGGTGCCCTGCTAAGGGAGGGGGGAAGGGGCATATCTTGGGAGCAGTGGGGAGCCCTAAAGATTTAAGCAGGGGAATGGCACTTTCTGATATATCTAGCATCAGTGTGTGGAGAATGGAGTTGCAGAAGCAAGATGAGGGCAGTGAGATACTTTCACTAGTTACTGTTCTGAGAAACGGAAACTGAAGTTTGGAAGGTGGAGCCGCTCACAGGAGGTCTCGGGGCCAGGAGGTGTGGAGCTGGGCTTTGAGCTCAGGCAGTCTGCTCCCAGCGCATGCCCTCCACCTGACCACTTTCAGTGTCCATGGTGGGTTGAACGTGTCACCACCAAACATATACCCGAGCCTTTTCTCCTGGTACCTGAGAATGTGACCTTATTTGGAGAGAGCATCTTTCCAGATGTAATCAAGTTAAGGATCTCAAGATGAAGTCATCGTGGATTTAGGGTGGGCTCTAAATCTAAGGAGTTGTCCTTATAAGAGAAAGGAGAGAGAGATTTGAGAAGCTGACACAGGAGGGGAGAAGGCTGAGTGAAGAGGGAGGCAGAGATTGGAGTGAAGTATCTGTCCGCCAAGCACGCCCAGGATTACCAGCAGCCCTCAGAAGCTGGTAGAGAGGCAGGGAGCAGACTTTCTCAGAGAAGAGCCTCCAGAGGGAGTGTGGCCCTGCCGACACCTTGATTTAGTGCTTCTGGCTTCCAGGACTGGAAGAGAATAAATTCCTGTTTTAAGCTACCCTGTTTGTGGTCATTTGTTACAGCAGCCCTAGGATATCAATACAGCCCCCAAAGCCCCTTCCAGGGAGAGCCAGCCCCCTGGCCTTCAGAACACTTGATTTTTTCAGCCATTCACTGAGCCCAGGAAGATCTGAGTGGGAGGGTGAAGAGACCCCTCCTCCTCCTGCCTGTTCTTCCCAGGAAACTTCCATGATGCCACCTTCTCCTCGGGGGGGCTGACCTGAGCTCCTACTGATGGGTTCACACCAAGCAGGGGGGTACCTAGGCAGAGTGGGAAGGGTCTCTCAGAGTTTGGGGTTCCCAAGAATCATCTGGAGAGCTTGAGACACATTCCCGGGCTCCACACCTCAGAGGTTCTGATTCAGTCAGTTAAGGTGGGCCTGGGGATGTGCCTGTCTCCCAAGTTCCCAGCCACTGTTGATGCTGCCGGCCTGGGGACCACACTGAGTAGTACCAATCTAGGCAGAGGGGATAGCTCAGTCAGGGGCTGGGTGAGAGGGGGGTGGAACAGAAGCGCGGACCAGGAAAACCCCAGCTATTATGGAGCAGAGGCCCAACCTGCAAGAGCCCGATGATGAGGTGACAGGTGGGATGGTTCATTTCCAGGAGGGCCAGGGACCCATCCAAGGCCAGGAAGCCAGCTTCAGGGTCTGCTTGAGGGAAGGGAAGCCATGGGAGGACCAGGCACGTGCAGGAGAGCATGGGACAGGGTGGGGTGGGGTGGGGCAAGTGGGCAAGCTAGGGCCTTGGGTCAAAGGTCTGGAGTAACAGTTTGGCACCTGCCGCGATGAGGGTTTAGAGAGGGCACTCCACCTTCTGGTCAGGAAGCCAGTTCACAGACATTGGTCCAATCAACACCGTCACCATTAACCACACTGGGTGTCTACCAGTTTCTCCAAGTCTCCAGCCTGTCATCCCTGGCACTCAGGCTCATGGCCGACTCAGCTGAAAGGGGCCCAGTGTCAAAACTGAGACAAGCCATACTGAAACCGTCCAGGACGCCTCAGAGGGAGCCTCCTTCCCCCTCTGATTGTTCGAGAAAGGCAAGACCTTTCCATCTGCAAAGCTAGGCCTCTGGCTTTGCAAAGGCGGCCGCCCACCCCCCATGGAGCTCGCTGAAGCCCAGACACTTAATGCAAGCTCCAGGGCCCTTATAAACAGACCTTCCCCAGCTGGTAGGAGCTGTTTTCTTTTCCCCTCTAAGAGGTTTGTTCCTGGTCATAAATTCTGCAGGCCCAGTCAGCCAGGCTAGGATGTACACGTTGGTAAACACTGTAGTTAAAAACGTGCTTCCCGGCTGAAAAAGAAGGCCCTGACAATGGAGCCTTGTCCCCGGCAGCAAATCTGACGGCCACCTTCTTTGATTCCTTAACCTTGCTGCAGGCTTGTATGAAATTGGCCCCATTCTCCGGGGTCCATCAAACGTGCATTTAAACTACTTCATTAGCATCCTCCTCTGATCCATAACCACTCGGCAAATCCAACAGTCACTTGGTGAGGGCAGCCGCGGTTTTCTATCTGGTGAACATCTAAAACTCCTTGACAAAGTTCCTTTTAAAATTTACTTCCTTTGTTCCGTCTTCGTCTTCTGTTGAGATCTTTAGTGGCCAATGTACTCCGAGATGACTTGGGGACAAAAATCCCGTCTGGCCCAGACAGTAAATCTAGCCTCCATTCAGACGGGCTAAATGCGTGCTTTATGCCTATTGTCACAGGCTCTCCAAAGCTCCTGCGCCTTTAAGGGCTTCCTACAATAAATTAAGCCCAGCGCACCGTGGTCGTGGGCGAGGGAGGAAGCGCCCGCTGCAGATGAGCCGGCCGGGCCCAGGCCACCAGGCTCGGCCCCCCAGTGTCCCCGGACTTTTGGCCTGGGCTTCCGCTGCTGCTTCGGAGTCTTGTTGCAAGAGGCAGAAATCCCAGCTCCGAGTGGATTCTGCCACATTGTGAACAGGACGTCCTGGGGCGGGGGAGCGGCTGGGTGTGGGCTGCCCCAGGGCCCCAGGACCAGCCCCACTCTCTCCCTGTCCCCTCCGGGCCACACCCTCCTGCGGGTGACACGAAGCCAGCGGTAGCACCTGCAGCCCCGAGCCCCGCCCCGCCAAGGTGCGAGTCCAGCAGGACTGAGCGCAGGTCTCTTCCCAGCATTCCTCAGCGACGGCCTCATTGGCTGCCTTTGGGCCATGTGACCACCCGGACCAATCACAGGCCCGGGTGGCCTGCGGCCGGGCAGTGAAGCCGCACTGAGCCGGGAGGCCGGCGGGGTGGGGGGTGCCCGGGGGGGGGGTGCCCTCCCCGGCGGAGAATTGGGGTATGGGGCTCGGAAGAGGGGTGAATGATGGATGCTGGGTTGCCAGAGCAACAGACACCAGCTGCGGTCTCCAGCCAACGCCTGTGATTCCCAGGGGCAGGTGACGGCTTGGAGGCTGGAACCCAGAGGGGACCCGCATGTTCCACCTGAGGTTTCTTTACTTCAGTCTGTGGCCATGATGCTGCCTCTGCTGGGTTCCTGATGCCTCTCTGGCGTTTCTCCGAGGGAGGACCATTGGCCAGGGGGTGTCAGGAAAGGGAATTAGTGTTCTGCGAGGTTCGGGAGTTCTGGGGACTGCTCATCTGCCAGGAATGGTGGCTCTGGGTGGGATGGGGACCATGGGCAAAAGGGTCAGTGATCGGAGCAGATGCCTTTGAACCCTGGGTCTCTGGCCATGGACCAGTCCAATAGAAAGACTGCCCTGGAGTGTGGCAGAGACCCCATACCTCCATATTTCTTACTGTCAAAAACCATTATTTGGGCAATCATGGATCTAGCTAAAGAACAATGTTTTCCAGCCCTTTTTTTACTGATGTGCTGACAACATGACACAGTGTGGCCAGTGACATGATGGGGGTTATTGGATGGAGCTTCTGGGGAAATTCTTTAATAGCCTGAAACCCCTTGTGTCCTTTCCCCCATTCTTCTTGCCCAAAACACAGATGTGATGGGGTCCTGTCCCGCACTGTGGCCCATGTTTGATGCTATCAGACTTCCCTTTTTTGCTAGTCTGATGGATGCAACATGGCATCACTAACTGCTTTCATTTTCATCCCCTTGATTACCAGTGACGTGTGGTGCCTACTGCAGTTTCTTTCTCTTTGACTCTTTTGTATGTTTTGCCCACTTTTTTCACTTATTGGTTTTTAGAAGTTCTTTACATATTCTGGATACACATCTTTTGTCAAATATAAGCATTGAGTATATCTTCTCCCTATCTGTGGCTTTTCATTTTTCCTGTAGTATTTTTTGTCTTACTAAAGTTTTTCACTTCTGATGTAGTTAAATTTATTTAATTTGATATAGTTAAATTTATATAGTCTTGTCAATTAATTGTGCCTTTTATGTTGGTTTAATACATCTTATCTCAGGGTCATAAAGACATTCTCCTAGGTTTTATCTTAAAATTGTATCGATTGTCTTTGCAAATTTAGATCTTTTATTAACTGGAATTTTTTTTTTTTTTTGGTAGGTGTGAGGAAAGGATCTAATTTTTTCTTGCTTTCCTTTGTAAAGTCCATTGTCCCAGATCCACAGATTGGATATTTCTTTGTTTTATTTTTTTCAGATTTATTTTTATATATATCTTTTGTGTCCCTGTTCTGTCTCCTCAGTCTGTTTATTCCTGCACCAATATCACAAAGTTTTAATTACAATTGCTTTACTGTAAACTCTCATCTCAGAAAGCAGTCTTTTGTGCTCTCTCCTTCCTCCTTTGCCTCTTTCTCCTTCTCTTTCTTGTCTTCCTTTGACTGTCTTCTGGCTTTTTGCACTTTACTCTTCCATATAAATTCTTAAATCACCTGTGGAGTTTCATAAAATAGCCTATTGGAATTTTGATTAGGTTTGCCTTGAATTCATAATTAATATGAGTAGAATTGTCATCACTTGAGTCCTCCTATTTATGAACATGGTATATCTCTTAATTTGTTTAATACTTCCTTTGTTTTCAATGGAGATTAATACTTTAATCCATAAAGTTTTTATTAGACTTGTTCCCAGGTGCTGTCCATTATTTGATGCTGTTTTAAATGTTATCTTTTTATACTTTTTTTCCTGATTGTTGTTGATGAATAAGAATGTAACTGAATCTCTGATTTTCTCAGAAGAAAAAAACTTGTCAGTGAATAATAGCAAAGAGGTATAGTTAAAGTAAAAGATAAATAGAATTCCAAAAGATATTTAATTAAAAACAATACAAAGCAAAAAAAAAGCCAGAAAAGGAGGAACATAGGGGAAAATAAAACAGAGAAGGCAAAGCTAAATCCAACTATATAAATATTATAGGTATGCTAGTAGATTAAACACTGTATTTAAAAAAAGAGCAAGACCTGACTTACTGCCAATGAAAGACACACTTTAAATATAAAGATACAGAGAGTAAATAGATGGAAAAGGATACGCCATGCAAATGATAAGCATAAGAAAGCTGAAGTGGTGGTAATTTTAGATAAAATAGACTTCAAGACAAAGAATAATAGCTAACATGAAGAGGAAAATGTCATAATAATAAGGGACACATGGGTGGCTTTGTTAAGTGCCTGACTGTTGGTCTTGGCTCAGGTCATGATCTCAGAGTTGTGAGATCGAGCCCTACATTGGGATCCACACTCAGTGCAGAGTCTGCTTGAGATTCTTTCCCCCTCCCTCTCCCACTCTGTTCCTCCCCCTGCTCGTTTTTTCTCTCTAAAATAAATAAAATCTTTTAAAAATAATAATAAAAATAAATTCAATAAATAGTAAAGGGGCATTCATAAGGAAGATAATGATGTAATAGTCAAAATATCTATATACCTATTAATGGATCTTCAATATGAATGAAGAAAAATTTGACAAAATTATATATAGATAACCCACAAACATAATTGGACATTTTGGTATTCTTTTTTCAGCAGTAGATAGAACAACTAGATAAAAACTGAGAAGAGCATCAAAAAGAATAAAATACCTAGGAATAAATTTAATCAAGGAAGTGAAAGACCTGTATATTGAAACCTATAAGACATCAATGAGAGAAATTGAAGAAGACACAAATAAAGGGTAAGATTCCATGCTTATGGATTAGAAGAATCATATTATTAAAATGTCCATACTAACTGAAGCAATCTACAGATTCAGTGTAATTTGTATCAAAATTCCAAAGGATTTTGAAAAAGATTTATTCATTTAATTTAGAGAGAGGGAGAGAGCATGAGTGGGAGGGGTAGAGGGAGAGAGAAAGAGAATCTAAAGCAGACTCCACACTGAGTGCAGAGCCCGATGTGGGGCTCAATCTCACAACCCTGAGATCACGACCTGAGCTGAAATCAAGGGTCAGATACTTAACGGACTGAACCACCCAGGCACCCCCCGACCAATAGTTTTTTTTTTTTTTTTTTTTAAGAAATAGAACAAATAATCTTAAACTTTGTTGGAACCACAAAAATCCACAGATAGCCAAAACAACCTTGAGGAAGAACAATGCTGGAGGCATCATGCTCCTTGATTTCAAACTATATTACAAAAATATAGTAACTAAAACAGTATGGTATTGGCATAAAAACAGACAAATAGATCAGTGGCACAGAATAGAGCCCAGAAGTAAACACACACACATATAGTGAATTAATTTATAATGAAGGAGCCAGGAATATACAATGGGGGGGGGGGAGGTGAGTCTCTTTAATAAATGGTGTTGGGAAAACTGACAGCCACATGCAAAAGAATGAAACAGGACCACTATCTTATACCATACATAAAAATTAACTCAAAATGGATTAAAGACTTGAATGTAAAACCTGAAACCATAAAATTCCTAGAAGAAAACATAAGCATGAAGCTCCTTGACATAGTTCTTCGCAATGATTTTTTGAATCTGATACCAAAAGTAAAAGCAGCACAAGGAAAAATAAATAAGTAGAGGTATATTGAACTGAAAAGTTTCTGCACAGCAAAGGAAAACAATAAAATGAAAGACAGCCTACTGAATGGGAGAAAATATTTGCAAGCCATATATCTGATAAGGGGTTAGTATCCAAAGTATATAAAGAACACATACAACTTAATAGCAAAGAAACAAACAATCCAATTAAAAAACGAGCAGAGGATCTGAATAGACACTTTTCCAAAGAAGACATACAGATGCCCAACAGGTACATGAAAAGATGCTCAACATCACACATCAGGGAAATGCAAATTAAAACCAAAATGAGATATCACTTCACATCTTTGAGAATGACATTATCAAAAAGACAAGAAATAACAAGTTTTGGTGAGGCTCTGAAGAAAAGGAACCCTCTGCACTGTTAGTGGGAATGTAAATTGGTCCTGCCACTATAGAAAACAGTATGGAGTTTCCTTAAAAAGTTAAAAATAGAACTACCATATGATCCAACAATTCCACTTCTGGGTACTTATCCGAAGAAAACAAAAACACTAATTGTAGGGATAACTTTCTAATTTTCTATTCACTTGTTGAAATGTGGATTCAGAACCATGAAAATATCAAATCAATATCAAAATCACTCCATTAAATCCAGATGGCTACTAAAAAAAAAAAAAAGATATATACCCTTATGTTCATTGCAACATTGTTTATGATAGCCAAGATATGGAAACAACCTACATTTCCACTGATGGATGAATGGACAAAGAAATTGTGATATATATGAATATTATTCAGCCATAAAAATGATTGAAATCTTACCATTTGTGGCAACATGGATGGACCTCTAGGGCATTATGCTAGGTGAAATAAGTCAGGCAGAGAAAGACAAACACTGTTTAATCTCTCTTAAGCTCTTGGATACAGAAAATAGATTGGTGTTTGCCAGAGGAGGGGGGTGAAGGTAGGAGAAATAAGTGAAGGGGGTTTAAAAAAATATATATATATGTATATATATTTATATTTATATATTTTATATCTATATATGTTTTTCTATATATAAGGAAATAACAAAAGCAGGATGTTACTCATTTGCTTCCACTGGGGGAAAAAAAACCCTAAGAGACATGGAAAATTTAAACAATGCTATAGTCCACTTTGATTGAAGTGATATTTATAGAAGTCTACACGCCAAAAGACAGAATACACACGTCTTTTAAATTCTCATCAAGATATACTATATGCTGATCGTAATGAAAAATGTTGTTCTTATCTTTTTTCCCCCATATTCAATGTATCTTCTTCTCTAGATGCTTTTAAGATTTTTCTCTTTATCACCTGTTTGCTTATAATATGTCATGGTGAAACCGTCTTCACATTGATCCTGCTTGGGGTTCATTAAGATTCTTGGATCTGTGGGTTTACAGTCTACATCATATTTGGAACATTTTTGGCCATTGTTTCTTCAAATATTTTTAAAAAATATTTTATTTATCTATTTGAGAGAGAGAGAGAGAGAGACAGAGCATGAGCAACGAGGAGAGGGAGAAGCACGCTCCTGCTGAGCAGAGAGCCCAACGTGGGGCTTGATCCCAGGACCCTGGGATCATGACCTGAGCTGAAGGCAGACGCTTAACTGAGACACCCAGGGGCCCTGCTTCAAATATTTTTTTCCTGACAACCCCTGAATTAGTTATCTTTTGCTGCATAAATACATACCCCTAAACCAGTGGCTTAAAACAATAAGCAAATTATCTCACAGAGCTTTTGTGGGTCAGGAATGTGCAGAGCAGCTCATCTGGGTGCCTCTGGCTCAAGGTCCTTCATAAGAAAGCCCCAATCTAGGTGTTGGCTGGAGCTGTGGTCACGTGCTGTTTTCATTGAGTTTTCCACCACGTGGACTTCTTCCTAGGGCTGCTTGAGTGCTTTCAAATGTAGCAGCTAGCTTCCCCCAGAGTGAGTGTCCAAGAGAGAATAAGGCTGAAGCCACAGAGTCTTATATGACCTATCCTCATAAGTCACACCACAACATTTCCTGCAGTGCTTGAGTGGTTACTAGATCAGCCTTATTCAGGTAGGGAAGGGGCTGTCAAGGTCATGGGTCCCAAAAGATGGGGGCCATTGGGGGCCATCTTGGAAAATGGCTACCACACTCCTAGCTTTCTTTCCTCAACCCTTGAGTCTCCAATTATATGTACACTAGACCACTTGATATTGTCCTGCAGGTTGCTGACACTGTCTGTTTAATCTCCTTTTTTCCTGTGTACTTCATTTTGGATGGTTTCTCTTGCTACATCTTCAAGTTCCCCAATCTTTTCTTCTGGAGTGTCAAATGAGTTGTTTATTCCATTCAGTGAATATTTTATTTCAGGTATTGTATTTTTCATCCCTATAAGATTAATTTGGTCAAGTTGGCTGACAGTGTTGTTTAAGTCATCTTTATTCCCCTTGATTGTCAACTTGTTCCACCAATTAATGAGAGAAGTGTTGAAATCTTCAACCATAATCTTCAACGGTGTGTCTGTTTTTCTTTTCTTTTTTTTTTTTAGTTCTGTCCGTTTTTGCTTAGGGTATTTTGAACCTCCCTTACTCAGTACATGCACATTTAAGATGGTCACATCTTGGTTAATTGACCTTTTTAGCATTGTGAAATGCCATTCTTTATATATTTTTCCATTTTTATACTTTAAATCTCTTTGTGTATTTATACCTAAAGTGTGTTTTTTGTATAACACATGGAGTCAGGGACTGATCTCTGGCTAGTCTGATGCCTGACAGGCACAACTTGAGTATGACTCAATACTTCAGTCTGAGCCAAAAATTGCCACATATATCCCATATCACATTTTTTCAAGGCCCCAGAGTGTGTCTCCCTTTCATTCACGATCTTAAACTGATCCTCTCTGGTCACAGGGAGAATGACTTCCACTTTGCTGATGAGGCTCCAGGATGGGGAGTGGAGTGCTTGAGCGCACTCCCATGGTCACCAGAGTCAGAAGCCTTGCCTACTGGCTTGGGGCCAGCTCTCCTGTCCCACTGCAGCTGTGAAGGAGGCTCCAGCTTCCTGGGGGGAGTTCCTCCCCCCTCACACACAAACGGATTGATACAAACCATTTTGCATTCAAATTGGATTGATCAGAAACTACTTAACCAACCACATCAGAAGGCACACTGAAGTGAATTTTCCAGAAACTATAGGAGGTAGGTTTGCCCTAGAATTAGTTGGCAGCTTGTACCTATTGTTAAAAAAGAAAAAAAAAATCTTGTCACCCTCTTCAATGCTAGGAGAATGAGCATAATTGAAAGAGGTTCAGGATTTTTTTTTTTTTTTTTTTTTAAAGAAAACCCTTACAGCCTTCTGCCTGGTGTACAGCTGAAATGGGGCAAAAGGGGAAACTGAGCTTGCCTGAGCAGGGGATCAGATATCAAAGGCGGTATGTCCTGCCTGAGTGTGGTGTTCGTTGGGCCCCATCTGGACTCCTGCCCCCATGCCATAGTCTGGAGGTGGGTGGGTGGGGAGCGTCTCCTTTCACAGACCACTCCATCTGCTTCTGCCACCCCTCCTGCCCACCCTCTGCTGGCTCAGGTTAGCCCTGGAAGCCACCCACATGTCTGTGAATGGTACACTTCATCTGTCCAGATAAACCAGGAGGGGATGGACACCACCAGTGAGTTTCCCAGTCAAACATCGGAGGGCATTTTAATTGACAAGTAGCTCCTAACCAGCACAGCGACCCCATGCCTGGGACCGTGGGGGAGACAAAGACAAGCTGGTCCCGGGTGACCCACTGTTAAGTGGTGGAGACACACGTGAATGTGTGGAATACCCGAGGCTCAGACTTGAGAAACACTCCAGGACACCACTCATTGTTAAGTGACAGTGGGGACAATGGAGTCTCCAGGGCCAGAGAAGGGATTCAGAAGCAGGTTGATGAATGTAGACAAGTCACCTACTATGTGCTCTTGTAGGAGGAAAGTTTGTCCCAGGATGAGTGGCAGCTTGTGTTTACTGTTAAAGAAAAAATTATCTTGCGAGCATCTTGCCACCTCTCATATGTGGGATGGTGTGAGTCCCGTTCTTTCACATAAACGGTCTCATTTGCTCTTCCGGAGCCACTCCATCAGGATCTTATTAACTCATTTTACAGTGGGGAAACTGAGGCTGGGGGTGACTTCAGGCACAGTCTCAAAGACAGGCCTCTCAGAGGAGAAGGTCTGTGTCTGTGTCTCAAAGGCTTGGTGGGGTGGGGGTGAGGCTGGGGGACATTTCCTGTGGCTTGGGGAGCAGGCTAGCCCAAGACCTGTCCGGGACACAGCCAGGGCCCCAGCGTGAACTGACCAAAGGGTTTGGGCAGGTGTATGACTGGGTAAGGATGAGGCTGCACTGGGGGCGGAGCCAGGATTCCCGGACATGCCCGTCGTTTCTGACACAGGTGGTCATGGTTGTGTCCTTCTGAGATCACCTTTGTCATGGCTCTGTGGGGGCTGGGTGGGGCTCAGAGCTGTTGCCTTCCCGAGTGCTTATTTTATAGATGAAGGAACCAAAAGAAAGGGGAGGAGGAAGTTTTTGGAAGCATGGGTGAGTAAACGGTCACGCAAAGAAACCACCAGGTCTCCCCGCATAGTGGTCTCTCCATTCCTGGTTCTCATGCTCCCATGGGCATCATGCTTTCTTTGGGAGTCATGCTGCACCTGAGCTTGGCCCCGGCGCCGGGTTTTTCCCCATGGTGGTAGTTGTGGGGTCAGGTCTCTGTGTGTGTGTATGTGTGTGTGTATGTGTGTGTGTGTGTGTGTGTGGTGGGCAGGGTGGGAGGCTGATGTGGGGGTTTAGAGATGGGCAGCTTCTCCCATAAAACTGAGACTTCACTGATTCCCAATGGTGACAGTCTTCTCCCTTGTGCTCAGCAAAGGCTGTTGGAGTTGGGGGTTGTCCCCTGACCTCCACCCACCCACATTCCCTTAGCGACCCAGGGGAGACCTTGCGGTGAGGCCTCTGTCCCTAGCCATGGGACTGAATGCCTCCATATGGGGTCGTCTGGGATTGCAGGTTCTGAAAGCCTGGATTAGGGCAATGAATGACAACTCTCCAAATCCCAGTGCCCGTGGGCAAGGCCACATCCTTCCTTGGGATGTCTTTCCTTCCGTCCCCTCTCCATCATCCCTCTAACAGAATGTGCGGGCCACTTCTTTGAGTGTGAGGCACAGCCTGACTCCCAGACTGGCCTGTAGGCCTGACTGTAGTAGGAAGAAGAGATGCCTTTGGGGGCTGGGGCCCTGGGCGTTTGCAGGAGGCACGACCGGTCAGCCAATGAAGATAATGAAGCCCCACCTGCATGGATCCATCCCCGGGTTCTGCATGGGCTACTCTGGCCCAGCCTATGGGTCACCCCTGCCTCTGGGCCTTGTTTCTGGGCTGGGGGCTGGCCCCCATGACATCCTGCCCCAGTGGACCACATGGAGGTTCCTACTCAGGGCCACAAGGACCAGGATTCAAGGCCATCTGTTCCCTTGAGGACTGGAGGTGACAAGGACCTGGCTGAGCTGGCCTGGCCACACCCCTGAGGTTATCAGAGGTGGAGGCCCCCAGACAGATGCTCCTTACCACAAGAAACTGGAAGATATTTCAGATGTGGCCTTACTAATAAATCTCCGTCAAACATGCTGAGGACAGACTGATGTGTTACAAACTCACTCCCACAAAGAGTGTGCAGCCCAAGCGATGCAGGAGAATTATTACGGAGGAGGCTCAGGTGGTTAGTTAACAATGTGATCATATGCTACCTTTCTACATTTGGTGATGTTTATGGTTTCGTCATCTTTTAAAAATGTGTCATCTGTTGCGATTTCTTTTTTGTTCTAAGTGATTATTTTTGGACTTCCTTTGTATTTGTAATGTGGTGTCCTTGTTCTCAAACAGACCCTCCAGATCGAAGGTGCTTCAGGCCCCTGATGTCCGGCCTGCCGCAGCCTCAGTCCTTCCTGATCTTTCCACTGGGGCCTTGGGAGAAGGCCCAGGTGTTGTCCTATGATTACACTTCCCCCAGGAGATCCGTTTAGAAGAGTGTTTCCCATTTTTCTAAAAGGAACAGAAGCTGTTGCAGGCATTCACTTCCCTGATCCCAGGGCTTGTGGGGATTTTGGGTCCCCATGGAGGCCGCTGGCGAAAAAGGAAGTGAAGGAGGCAGAGGGGTGGGGGCAGGGTTCTGTGGGATCTGGATCAGACCAGATGGCAGGAGCAGGTGAGCAGGTGAACAGGTGCACAGGGCTCAAGGATACCCTCCCGTCTCCTCCCCACCCCTCCCTCCATCTCTAGGCTCCCCCTCCCCACTGCCAAGGCCAGGACAAGATGCCAGAGGAAGCTGGCTTTGTGGGGCCTTGCTAGTCCCAGGGAGAGCTGACTAGTCCCAGCTGAACATAAGGATGTGCAGACTGCTTTATGAGGGCACATGCCTTGCTGTCTGGGTCACGAGGGTGCACCTTTGTGGGCATATCCCCATGTGCCCACATGCACATGTGCCCATGTACAACAAGGTGGGGAGAAGCATCGCTACCAAGAGGCAGATAATGTCAAGACCAAGGAACTCTTCTTGTCAGCCCTTGAAATCTAGACTTTGTTCGATACAGCTCTTTGGCATTTCTGGCTCTGGGAATGCATCTGTTTTTAAGATTCTTTTTGGCTTGGGATTTCTAAGAATTCCAAGAAGTTAGTTTGTAAGAGAAATAGAGGTAAAGCTATCCATTTATCCATCCACATATCCATCCATGTACATCCATGTATTCATTCATCCACCCACCCACCTACCCACTCGTCAACCCACCCACTCATCTACCCATCTACCAATCCATCCATCATCCAACAATCCATCCATCCGTCTACTCACCTACCCATCCATCCATCATGCATCCGTCCATCCATGCTTCTATCTATCCATCATCCGTCCATCCATCCATCCAACCATCCATCCATCCATTTATACATAATCAATGCTCACTGAACCCCAAATACTGCTGGGACAAACTCTGGTTGCCGGATGCTGGAGACACAGGTGAATCAGACACAGTCTTTGCCCTGAGGAGTTCTCAGCCTCATTCTCCAGAAAGATCAGGAGAGAAACAATTACAACACAACAAGATCCATGCTCTAATTGAGGCTGGTACAGTGGGCACCCCAAGGAGCCCTTAATTCAGCCATAGGTAGACCAAGGAAGGCTTCAAGGGCAGGAGGCCTCAGAGCTGAGTCCTGGAGGAGAACAAGGAGCTTAGGTGGAGGGAGCTGGAGAAGGACATTCCAAGACAAGGACACACCTCTACCTCAGCCTCTAGTAACGGTGCGGGAGTGTGGTAACCGGCTGGCAAGGTAATGTCATGTCTCTTACCTCCTGGCTTTCATACCCTGGTGTACGGTCCTCCTATGCAGAATCAAGGCTTCTGTGTGATGAGTAGAGTGTGGCAAAATGGCGGTGTGGCTAGGTTGCAAAGGGCACTGCAGCTTCCCCTCTGGTCTCATAAATCCCTCTGAGGGAATCCAGCTGCATGACATGAAGACATTTGAAAAGTCCCATGAAGAGGAACTGAGGCCTCCTACCAGCATCCAGCACCAACTTACCAGCCTTGGAGGCAGATCCCCGTCCCTGGTCAGACTTTCCAGAGGACTGCCCCCCAAGCTGACCTCTGTCTGCCACCTCAGGAGAGGCTCCCAGCCATGCCCTGCCCACATTCTTGACCCACAGAAACTGCCAGCACAATCAATGTTTATGATTGCTTTAACTTTGGGGCAATTTGTTATGCAGCAATAGATAACTAATACATGGGCATGGAGAGAAATCTGCTCAGCCCCAGCGCTGGCCCATCCTTCTCTCTGCCAGCCACTGGGATAAAGAATGTGGCTGCCATGAATGGTTCTCACCAGAGCCAGGGCTCAGGTGGAAGGAATTCCCAGAAGTCATTCCCCTACTCATGCATTCCATAGGTATTTATTGAAGGCCCACTCTCCTGCAGCTTACCTTCTGGTAGGAGAAGACAACACTGAAGAAACAAAGAAGTGAGTGCTATGAAGGAAAATTGAACAGGATGGGGGGTGGTGAGGGAATATCTGGTGTGGATGTGGGTGCTTCTTTAGTTAGGGAGGTCAGGGCAGGCGACACTGATGAGGGGACACTGAGCAGAGAACTGAAAAAAGTCTGAGAGGAAGCCAGGTGGATATCTGGGGAAATAGTGCTCTAGACTGAGGCAGGCAACCATGGTGTGTGCAAAGGTCCTGAGGCAGGAGTTTGCTTGGCATGTTAGAGGAATGGCCAGGGGGCTGGAGAGGCTGGAGCACAGCGAGGGAGATGCAGAGTGGGAGTTTATGAGGTCAAGGAGGCGGGCAGCAGGCCAGGTGGGGCCTTGGAAGCCACAGTAATGTGTCTGGAGAATGTAGGGTGCTTGTTCCAGGCTTGGGAACTATTCCAACACTTCCCACACTCCCAGCTCTTTGACATTGGCTCACAGAAGCTGCAGGATGGTTGCTCTGGGACTCACATCAGCTTGAGGACTACAGTGAGGGCCATAACCTGAGTTATGGCCAGCAGGGAGATGCTCCATATGCCCTGCAACCATCCTTGGCATTCGCTCGAGGGACAGAGGGGGAGATACGATTTCTGCCTCTCCTCCACCGTGTTGCTGCATCTCACTCCTTCTAGAGTAAAAAAAGAGTAACTTCCTCAGCCTAAAGTTTGACACTCTTCCGACTATGCTTCCAGTCCATGTGTCTAGCCTCATCTCCTACCTGAGCCCATACTGCAGGCTGAACTTCCCCTCCCCTCCCCCTGTGTGGGCTGCCCAACATCCTTCTCATTTGAGGCTGGGCACCTTCCACGTGATGCTTCCCAGCAGCCTCCAGCCCTGGCAGAGGCTCTGTTCTTTCCCTGACTCCCACCACACACCGAAGTTTCTTCCAGCTTGTGTTGTTTCTGATGGATGTCTTGGTCATTCTCATCCTTATCTACCTGTAAGGAATGTGCGTTTTTCCTTTGGCTACTTTATTGAGGTATAATCTGTACACTGTTTTTTTCATCCCTTTTGGTTCGAATGTTTTACGTATTCTGACAAACACATACATTATGTCATTACTACTATAGTCAGGATACAGAATATTTCCACTCCCCTTCCAGAAGTCCCTGGTGCCCCTTTGCAGACAATCCCTTCCTTTACCTCAGCTCCTTGAAACTATCAGTCTGCTGGGGTCACCATAACAGGACACCACAGACTGGATGGCTTAAGCAATGGAAATTTATTTTCTCATGGTTCTGGAGGTTAGAAATCCAAGATCAAGGTGTCAGCAGGGTTGATTTCTGGCCAGACCCCTTTTCCTGGCTTGTAGATGCCCACATTCTCATTGTGTCCTCACATGGCCTTCTCCCTGTGAGCACAGAGAAAGAGAGGGCTCTCTGGTGTCTCTTCCTCTTCTTATAAGACACAGAACTATCTGATCAGGACCCCACCGTTTTGGGTCTCACTTAACCTTAATCACTCCCTAAAGGCCTTATCTCCAAATACAGCCACACTGAGGGTCAAAGCTTCAACGTGTGAATTTTGGGAGGACACAATTCAGTCCAATGACACCACTGACCTATTCTCTGCCCCTGTAATTTTGCCTTTTCCAGAATGTCATATAAATGGAATTATACACTATATAGCCTTTTGAGTCTGACTTATAGGCATGATAGGTATCAATATTTCTTTCTTTCTTTCTTTTTCTTTTCTTTCTTTCTTTCTTTCTTTCTTTCTTTCTTTCTTTCTTTCTTTCTTTCTTTCTTTCTTTCTTTCTCTTCCTTCCTTCCTTCCTCCCTCCCTTCCTTCCTTCCTTCCTGCCTTTCTTCCTTCCTTCCTTCCTTCCTTCCTTCCTTCCTTCCTTCCTTTCTTTCTTTCTTTCTTTCTTTCTTTCTTTCTTTCTTTCTTTCTCTTTCTTTCTTTCTTCTTTCTTCCTTCCTTCCTTCCTTTCTTTCTTTCTTCTTTTTTTTTTGAATAGGCTCCATGCCTGGCATGGAGCCCAACTCGGAGCTTGAACTCACGACCCTGAGATCAAGACCTAAACTGAGATCAAGATGCTCAACTGACTGAACCATCCAGATGCCCCAGAAATCCACATTTCAATGTGTGTATCAGTATTCCATAATTTTCATTGTTGAGTAGTATTCCAGTGTGTAGTTGGACCATAGTCTGGTTTTCCATTTATCAGTTGAAGGACTTTTGGGTTGTTTCCAATTTGGGGCAATTTTGAAAAAAGCCACAAAAACCCACACACACATAGAGGTGCTTGTGTGAACACAAGTGTTCATTTTTCTTGGGTAAACACTAAGGAGTGGATTTGGGGGTTTTAGGATAAGTGTAATTTTATAAGAAACCTGCCGAACTGTTTTCCAAAGTGGCTGCACTTCTCAGGCATTGTGGCCTGGGAATTGATCCTATGAAGGACACCAAGGTGACCACAGGGCTCAACTTTGTTTTCTCCCTCTCTAGGGAATAACGATCTTGAGCTGCTTATTGCCTGATACCTGAAAAGAACTGTTTCATATATTTTGTCTAGTTTTCTAGTTTTGTTTTTTAGTGAAAAAGGGTAAGTCCCATACCAATTATGCCCTCATGGATGGGAGTGGAAATTCTACCTTTATGTTTCTCTACCTGACAAATGGGGATGACAATACTTACCTCTTAGGGCTACTGTGAGTGCACGGGGAGACACATAGGTGTGTTGGACCCAATCATTATACCTTTTCAGGTTCCTTCTATTGCTTTTTTTTTTTTAATCTCTTGGTTTGACACCTTATCCTTCTTGGGTCACTGCTCTGCTTTCAGACTTGGATGAAAAACGCTCCCCAGGGCATGGAGTCCAGCTTCTTCTTCTTTTTTTTTTTTAAAGATTTTTTAAATTTATTTGAGAGAGAGAGGATGAGAGACAGAGAGCATGAGAGGGAGGAGGGTCAGAGGGAGAAGCAGACTCCCTGCCGAGCAGGGAGCCCGATGCAGGACTCGATCCAGGGACTCCAGGGATCATGACCTGAGCCGAAGGCAGTCGCTTAACCAACTGAGCCACCCAGGCGCCCTGGAGTCCAGCTTCTTGAGCATTTTCTCTTGAGACGAAACCACCTTTGGGGCAAATCTCGACCCAAAGGACATGGGACATGGGATGGACCATCTCTTTCTCTTTTGTGGGCTCCTTTAAGGTGTGAAGGTGCGGAAACCCTTCCAAAGGAACCCCTCCCTGTCTCTTGAAAGTTTACTGTAGAGCTGCAACTGTGTGGTGATACATGGCACCTCCTTGCTTCACATACTCCTTTCCCTCTCTCCCATGCTCATGAACCTGGGCTTGCTCACATAAAGGGTCAACATCTTAATCTTTCACCAGACTTCGATTTCTAGAGGACCTTGTGGAAGGGAGCAGTGAAGGGCCTGCACTTCTGTGCATCATGAATACATTGTAGCTTCTGTTTCTAAGCAATGCACCTGCTGGAGCACTTCTCAGGCTGTATTCTAGCCGGGAGTGCATGTCTGTCTCCCTTTGCTGGACATAAGCTCCTTGATGTAAGGCGATGCACACACACGGCAATGCCAGGCATGCAGCTTGGTAACTGTGATCGACCACATTCTATCGACGGATCTGAAATTGAACACAACAATTGCTATGAATGTTTGTTTTTTTCCCCCTTAAGCTTGTGAGTGTTTAGGTGAGAATGGGGAGTGGCTCTCCACACACAAAACATCCAAGGAAGTCAGAGTTCTAGATGTAAAGCTCAAGGAAACAGCTTCTACTTTAACTTCTACTTTAAACAAGACACAGTGGAGATGACTGAATCTGAAAGATGCAGTGAGCACTCTTGTGCGGTTCAGGGACAGGTCAGAGAACCCCTTTCCACCTGAGTTCCAGACTGGCAGACGGGGCACTGAAAAGGATCCCAACCCATTTATTTTACTGACAAGAAGACTGAGGGTCAAGGTGGAACACAGGGGGCTTGGGCCCACACCTCTGGATTCCTAACTCCAGTTGTTCCTCCTACACCACAGCTCTGTGCTTAGAAATACGAAATTCAATTTTTTAAAAAAAGATTTTATTTATTTATTTATTTGAGGGGGGGAGGGGCAGAGGGGAAGGTGCAGAGGGAGAGGGTGAGGGTCTCAAGCAGACCCTGAGCTGAGCATGGAGCCCGATGCAGGGCTTGATCTCATGATGTTGAGATCATGACCTGAGCTAAAGTCAAGCGTCAGATCCTTAACCGGCTGAGCCACCCAAGCACCCCAAAATTCAATTTTTCAAATAGGTTTGTGATTGAAAAATAAAATCCTAATATTCATATTTCTGGCCTTTGATTCTGCATTTCTTCCCATGTGCCCAGCTGCCTGTGGCAGCCCTTAGAAGCCCACAGTTTACATGAGGGTTCATGCTTTGTGTTGTACATTCTGTGGGTGTTGAAAAGTGTATAATGGCTGTATCCACCATTATAATTCTACACAGTAGTTTCACTGCCCTAAAAATCCTCTGTGCTCCACCTGTTTATCCCTCTCTCTCCTGAGTCTCTGGCAGCCCCTGACCTTTTCATGGTCTCCATAGTTTTGACTTTTCCAGAACATCATGCAAGTTGGATTGTACAGAATGTGGCCTTTTCAGATTGCCTCCTTTCACTTAGCAAAATGCGTTTAAGTTTCCTCCATGTCTCTTTGTGCCTTGCTAGCTCATTTCTTCTCTTTTTCCACTTAAAAAAATGAATGCACTTATTTCTTGACTGTAATACATTCATAGGGTTCAAAATTCTAAGGGTACCAAAATTCCCCTCTTACTCCTAACCCCCTGCCATCTGGTTTCCTTCTCTGGAGACTACTGATGTTAACACTTTCTTGAAAGAACATCTTCCTGAAGACTATACATATAGAAGCATTTTTCTTTTCTTCCCTCTTTTTTATTGTGTTAAAATACACATACCATAAAATCTACCATCTTAGCCATTTTTGAGTGTGCCGTTCATTGGCACTAGGCATGCTCCCACCGTTGTGCAACCATCCCCACCATCCATATCCAGAACCTTTGCATCTTCCTGAACTGAAACTTGTCCCGTAAACACTAGCCCTCCCCCTCATCCTCCCCTCCCCCAGCCCCTGGCCCTACCATCCTACTTTCTGTCTTTATGATTTTGACGACTCTAAGTACCTAGCTCATTTCATTGTATCACTGAATAATATGGGAATCCTTTTAGAGAGTCCCCAGGCAGTTTGACTGGGGAGCTGGGTCGAGGTCCTGGGGTCTCAGGAGGGTGGGTCCCCAGAATGGTGCTGTTGGAAGCATCTTCTTGAACAGGTAAACAGGCCACTGGAGTCCCCTTACTTTCCTTCATATTTTGATGCAGTTCATCCTTGGTTTCCTTACTTCCTGGCCTCGGATGCACTTCCCGCCCCGTTACTGTGCAATATGCTGCATCTGTCCTGTGAGTGCAGGCATCCCTGCCCTGCTTCTTGCCCACCTCGGGGCTGTGTGCGCATCTGTGGGCCCATCTGCACCGTGGGTGTTGATCTGTCGCACGGGCTTCTGCAGGCTCCATGGGATTCCCGTTCCGGAGCCTCTGTGCATGGGGGGCACACGGTCTCATTCCCACCGTGTTTTCTCTGGCTCCCGTGTGGGGTCCCGTGCGGGTGGTTTGTGCCGTCGTGGGGCAGCGGGGCGCCAGGGTCTGGGTCTGCCTGTGGGGAGTGTGTGAATCAAAGGAGCCGGCCGCAGCTGGAGCAACCTCGCCCGGATTCTTAATGCGGCCTCTTGACAGACGGATTGTGCAATGGCATTCCTCCCAAGGAAACACGTCTGCCCCTCAGAGAAGGTGCGAGAGCTTCCCAGACACTGAAGGGGCCCTGCTGGGTAAATTAATTCTTCATTATTCCATTCCCGGGGCTCTGGCGTTGGCCAAGTGCCCGGCACACAGAAGCCCGCCCGCACGGGGTCGCCCAGACGCCGCAGACACAGGGCTGCAGGTAGTCCCCAGCATCCCCTGGAGTCGGAAATGCGGATGCCAGCCCATCCTCGTCCGCTCTGCCCAGCACAGAGGGCTCTTGTTGGCACACGAGCTTGCTGTCTAAGTATCTTGTTGCCGAGGACGCGCAGGTTCACGTCTGTCTGCACTGGACGGCTGTGTGCGGGGCTGGGATTTTGGCATGTGCGCTCACCGTTCCCTTCCCTCTGTGGGTCATCGTTTACCCCTCCACACCCGCACCCTCGCCCCAGGGCTGGAAACCCCATCGGCAGTGAAGACTTCGAGATGGGGTCATTCAAAACCCAAAGTGCCTGGATACTTGGGGTGACGAGGCACGAAGATGAGCCTGAGACCACCCCAGACACCCCCAGGTCTCTTCTCTGGCACCTACCAGCACCGACTGTGTGCTGGAGGTGAAACCTGCCTCCGGCACCCAGCGCCCCTCTTGTCTCCTCCCTGTCTCTCCCCGCTCCCCCGTGCTTGAGGCAGAAGATCAGGGATTGAAGCCCATCACTCCTCTTGCCAGCTGCCTCATCCCTCTCACCCGGCTTCCTCGTCAGGAAAATGGGGGGGGCAGTGATCCCGCTTCCCCATGTTGAGAGGCTGGGAAGGGAGAACGAGGCTGTGCACGGAAGATTTTGGGACGCGCCAGGCCTGGAGAGACGCTCGGGAAAGGAGGCCTGTTGCACCCCCCCCACCCCCTGCCAGGTGCTCTGTTACTGAATCAGTGAGCAGTCACCTGGCCTGGGCATCAGGGCACAGCACTGAGTATGACCTGGTCCCTGCTCCAGGGCGGTGGCGGTGGGAAGGGCGTGTGCATGAAAGGTGTGTTCAGGGGATCCCTCCCAGGCATCACCCTGGGAGGTGAAGGGCCCTGGGTTTGGAGGTGACAGCCAGAGTACAGAGGTGGCTGCAGTCATGGGCTTAGGTACTAGACACCGGGGTTCACATCCAGGGCTTCCCCTTACTGGCGGCTAGTCTCAGTTTCCCCAGCTACTCACGGGGCGCCTGGCAAATTAAACGAGTGAGCAGTCCTAGGATGCACAGCTCGGGGCCCGACAGACACATCTCAGAGCTTGTTCATACCTACCCCGTCTGCACCGCAGCGGAGGCGAGAGGCTGGGATGCAGAACAGGGGAGGTGGATGGGGGTTTTGTTCCTGCTGGGCCCGAGGTCAGCGTGTCTGAGAAATGGCCCAGCAAGGGAGCTGATCCGTGCGGGCTCCCTCTTGGAAGTGAGCCGTCGGAAGGCCAGGGCAGGAAGACGCTCAGGATGTCTGGTCTAACGGGGGCCAGCCCTGTCGCCCACCAGCCGCTATCTCTCCGGGCTCCGGGTCCGTCCTGGGGCAGCCTTCCCAGGGGAGCCGGCCGGGAAACCACAGCTGCGGGCAGGAGGCGCGGGCTGTTTCATCCACCTCGGGATGGCGGGAGTTACAGGTGAGGCCATTGTTCCTGTGCACAGGTGGGGAAAATGTGTCCTGACAGCCCCAAGGATGGGCCCCTGGCAGCCCCGCCAGCCTGGCCCGAGCCCCGGGCTGGCCCTCGTGGGCACCCGAGTTACAGAACGTCCTGTGAGCGCTCCCCACGGCCTGGCCTCTTCATGTGCTTCCAGCGCCCGCGGCTTGGACACACCTGGGAGCAGCGTGGCCCATTCACTAAGCGCTTTGGCGAAGGTCACCGTCAGCCAGGGACAGAGTGAGTATTGTCGAGGGTGCCAGCCCAGCCTTTGTGCCCTCTGGGCTGCCCCTGACCACAGGAATTCCTCGTGCTCACCCTCATTCACACCGGGAGGGCGCCCACTGCCGTGGGGGCGGCCTCCCGCCCTCCCTCCCTCCCTGTGATGCTGCCTTTGGGCTGGAGGCTGAAGCCTTGGCCAAACAAGCCTCACCCACCTTTTTCCAAAACCTAATTGCCACGCTGTGTCTGTGATGGGCACAGACCCAGGGCCGGGCCTGCCAAGAATCTCCCCGTGTGAATACCTACACAGGGCATCTCCTGTGGGAACCAGGAGTCACACAGGGCCTGGCGTTTGTCCCCAGCCTGTCTTGTGACATTAGGCAGATCAAAGCCCCATTGTAAAAAGTCATGTTCGCTCTGTTTGTCCTCCTGGAGCCCATGTCCTGGGACGGCCTTCCCTCTTCTCCGACTCGGGGAGGGAGCTGACCACCGAGACGTGGGCCCCCGCATTCCTTCTGGAAGGAGCCCCACCGAAAGTGAAATCGTCTTTCCTGGGTCTGAGGCTGGGGCACACCCTGAGAAAGAATGAACAGCGTGGGGCAGCCCGACTCCCCGGTGTCTCCAGGGGAGCAAGCTCTGACTTGGTTCTACAAGTAGCAGCTGAAAGGCAGAGAAAAACGTCACGGACGCTGAAATCACCAGGGCTTCCTGAGCCAGCGATGAGGGAAGGGCCCCTGGAGGGGGCCGGGGGCGGCGGCCTCTGCCCAGCACCCCTCGGAGGGCAGGCAGAGAGGAAAGCAGGCTTGGACAAGCCTGAGCAGTGAGGGTAGGAAGGCGTGAGGTCCTCCCCAGTCCTCCGCCGGGTGTCCAGCCCGAGGGAACCAGTCAACCACTTGCGCGGCCATGCGTGAGCTAGGAGGATCTCGACACATCCTACATTCCACAGATCTGTTGGTGGGGGCTGCCTGGAGCGCGAGCTGAGGGCCGGGACAATTAGTAGGTCTCAGCGAGGGTGTGTGCCTTTCCCATCTGCCATCTCTGGTGTGTTAGTCAGGGTACGCTAGGTTTTGCGGCAGTAACAAGTTCACCTCCAAATCGCAGTGGCTTAACATCGCAAAACTTCATTCTCCTCTCACACAGAGCTCAGCATGAAGGGATGGCTTCCCAGGGCAGCTGTCCTCCACATGGTGACCCCGAGACCCAGGCTGTCTTCGTCTCTTGGTTCGAGCGTGGGGCTTCGTGCCACCATGCCTGGAAGGGACACGTCACTTTTACTCACTGCTCACTGTCCATAACTTCTCGTGTGCTCTCCGCCTTCCCCTCCTGGGCAGTACAGTGAGCGCCCAGGAGGGACGACCGGGAAACGGGATCCGGTGCGTGTCCAAGACTGTGCCTGCCACACGCAGTGAGACCCACTCCTCTGTTTCAGAGGCCGGGGAAGTGGTTCCTGGACAGGGAGGGGACGTGAACCAGACCAGCAGCAGGAGTCGGCAGTGGCCACAGTTGGATCCAGCCTAACTCCTGTGCTGACAATTTTTTTGGTGGGCCAGAGTGCCACGCTATCGAGATCCCCCTTTCAATCCATTCCTCATCTATTGTGTGAATTCTGTCGCCCCAGATTTCCCTTCTCCTACTGGGAAGCCTCATGAAGGGACCGTTCTGTCGCTAGGTGCTCCCCTTAGAAGCGCTGTGTCCTCTCGTCTGGGGCCTAGGGACTCGCCAGTGGTGTGGCGGACATCGATGAAGGCAAACCATAGTAGGCTCCTGGGAATGTGAGGCTGCCCCTTCTCCAAGTGACTTCCCTCACTCTCTAAAGAGCAGGGCAAATTCCTGTGCTCATGTTTTACTTCTGTATTGCACAGAAATCTTTTTAAGGTGCAAGTGGCTTATTCGTCTGCGTCATTGAAAAGCCCAGGGATTTCGGCTTTCAGAATGGCTGGATCCAGAGGCTCAAAAGCTATCACCAGAACTCAATCTCACCGCCTCCATTTCTCATTTCTGCCTTCCTCTGAGAAAGTTCTAGTCTCCGGATTGGCTCTGATTGATTAGACTGGGGTCACACGCCCACTTCTGAATCAACTACGACAGCCAGAGGGATCAAGAGACTCTAAATGGCCACCCTGGATCTGGGGAACGTCCTTTGCCTCTCTTGAGCCTCGTGGACTGGGAGGGAGGACCAGCACACAAGATACATCACGCATGATGCTCCTGTCCACTAATAGTGGGGTCTTCCATGCTGGAAAGGTAAAACATTCTGCGGAAGCCCAGGGGAAGGACATGCTTGCTCTGCTCAGGGCATGGATGGTTAGGGAAGGCTTCCTGGGGGAGGTGTGTTTGCAGACAGTCAAAGGGGACGTGGGGAGGGCATGGCGGGCAGAGGGAACAGCCCAGGACCAAAGAGCATGTCTCATTTGAAGACACCTGATTGCTCGGTGAGGCTAGAGAGTAGGGTAGGGGATACAACCTCTGTCAGGTGCTGTCTGGGGCCTGACTGTCCCTCAAGATTGGGGTGAGATGGGGAGGGACCCTGAATAACCCGCACACTTTAAATCCCAAGGAAGGAGAATGCACGGTGGTGGGGGACAGGTCTGGACCTCAGATGGCTAGAATGAGCAGAGAATATGCCATGGGCATTGTTCATATGCGGCACCCCAGGCAGGGATGGGCATGGCTGCCCAAAATGTGCTGTTAAGGCAGAATGGGGGTCTTGGCAGGTGTGGTATTGTGATTTATAATAAGAGATATATATTTGGTCTTTGTCCCCTTTCCTGGCACAAAGCTCCTAAAACCCTTGGAATTTCCTGAGATGAGAGCATAAAGGTGTCTTTTGTTATGTTAATGAGGCAACTTTTGGAAAGCACCTAAGGAGCGGGGCTGGTTGCCATGGGAGCCGACCCAGTGGTTGGAGGGTTGGAGCTCTCAGTCCCACCTCCAGAGAGTGGCTGGAGGTTGAATCAATTGCCCGTGGCCAATAATGATCTAATCAATCAGGCCTCTGCGATGAAGCCTCCATAAAACCCAAAAGCCTGGGTTTGGAGAGCTTCTGGGTTGGTGGAGATCTGGGGAGAGTAGAAGGGCATGGAAGCTCCACGCCCCTTCCCCACACCTTGCCCTATGTGTCTCTTCCATCCGGCTGGTCCCGATTATACCCTTTTATAGCAAACCGGTGTTCTAGTAAGTAAAATGTTATCTCTGAGTTCTGTGATTAAGGTAAAATTAGATCATTAGACGGAGCCCAAATCTCATCTGACAGGTGTCCCTACCTGTAAGGAGAGATCAGGACTCAGACACACACACACAGAGAGGACGGCCATCTGCACGCCAAGGAGAGAGGCCTCGGGAGGAACCAGCCCTGCCCCTGCCTGGCCCTTGGACTTCCAGCCTCCAGGACTGGGGGACAAGAAACCCTGTGGTTTAAGCTGCCCTGTCTGTGGGACTTTGTGCAGCAGATCTAGCTGACTCTACAGATACCTGGTTGCAAAGCAGTAGTCTGTGAGAATGCCCCCCACCCAGGGTGCTGCGGACACAGTGGCGAAGAAGGAGGGACACTCGCAGACCAAGGCCCGGTACCCCCTGATGCTGATGAGCACCAGAACAATGTGCGTGCCACGGCCTCGTGGTGGACCGGGTCTGGTCCCGGGCCAGGTCACAGCAAGGTCAAAGCCACTGAAGGTTCCTGCTTCAAGGGCTGGCAGTGGCTGTGGGTTTGCATGGCTCTCTGCGAATCTGAGCAATGCCCTTGTGTATTTCCCGAGCGCTGCCTTGGTGCCGGTTCCCCCGTTGGGGGCTGAGGACCCCACGACAGAAATAGCAGTGATGGCCTCTTTGGCTCACATGCTGCAGGCCTTACAAACACTGAGGGCAGCACTTCCTCGTACCTCTGACCCTCACCACAGCCTGCGGCAGATGTCCTCACTCCACCTGGCAGAGCCTGGTGAGACCTGGGAAGCCCAGGCCCACTCAGCTGTTGAGCCCCCCAGCTGGGATTTGAACCCGAGTCTATGGGACCTTGGAGCAGAGGCCCCTGGCCATTCAAGCCTTGGCCTTGCTGCATGTGGGCATCTACCAAAGGGTAGTTCTTGGCCACTTTTGAAAGACGTTCGTGCTGACGGAAGCTCCAGATTGGGCCCCATACATCTCATCTGGTCCCCCCACCCCCAGAGTTGGGGTCTGGGCCCAGGGTTGCTCCTGAGCTCTAGGGCGCCAGAGCCCCAATGCAGGGAGAGAGTGTGGACTTAGGGACATGGGGTCTTCAGGACTGCCCCTCTGCTGGGCACAAGGCTCAGGCTTATCTTCTAGCTCTGGGGACAAAAGGGCTGTGTCTTGGGTCCATAGGAAGAGCTCTGGCCCTCTGTGTGTGCTGATCAGAGACCTCAGTCTCAACGGCAATCCAAGTGGTAGTGTTCCTGCATTCTGGAACCTAGCCACCCCTTCCTCTTGGGGTCTCTGTTTCCCCAGACCAGGCTCTCGATTGGCCCCTGGGAGGAATCCGAGGGATGGAATCCTGTTCCTGGGGCCCCTGCAGACACTGGGGAGGGGAAGGAACTTTCAGGGCTCCCGGAAGAGAATAACGCCCCCCTTCCAGGATTACCCACACTGTCAGCCAGAGAGATGGGCCACAGCCACCTCCCGTGGGCCACAACTCACATCACTGAGCTCCCATGCACCTGTCCTGCATGACCTGAGCTTTGTATGAGCTGGCACCGCTCTGTATGAGCTGTGGTCCTGTGAGTACCTGGGCTTCAGAGTCACAGGCAGGCAGCCACTCTGAGTGCTACCTGTGAGTGCTACCTGCATGATCTAATGGAGACCTGGTGTCGGCCTCTGAGCCTCACCCACGCTGTTCCTTCCACCTTCCCCAGGTGGCTCTCATCTTCTCTATGGTGGGAAGAAAGTGGAGGTCTCCTGCATGCCAGCCCTCCATCCACAATGTCATGTTTTGTCCTCCAAGGATTCCTGTGACCGCTCAGGCCCTTCCCAGGGCCACCCTACTGGACTCCCCTTGGGGTCAGCCAGAGGCCACCACCGTGGCCTGCTGGGGAAGGGCAGAGCCTTAGTTTCAGACCTGGGGTTGATTTTCTGAGATTTCCTGAGAAGGTATTTATTGGGAGAGGAAGTTGCAAGAGGTGAGAAACTTACCCAGAAAGTTGAGGAATTGGATACTTAGAGAAAAAGCCTTTTCTCACAAGGGGCTGTGTCTCCTGGAACCTATACACCTGCAGATTCCTGGCCCATCCCGTTTCCATAGTGTAGTGGTTATCACGTTCGCCTCACACCTGCAGATTCCTGGCACTCACTGTATCTTCCAGAGATTGAAAACCTGAAACAGTCAGCTGTGAGCATGCAAATCCCAGAAGAACTGGCCTTCTGTGATTTGCATGGGAACAAAAGCTCCCTCTGATATCCTGGGGCCCAGCCCAGGAGGTCCCAGTCTTCAGAATAGCCCCAACTCCCAAATCCAGTGGGGTTTCCTGCCTAGGCCTAGGGCAGCCATTCTCAAGGTGGGATCACCTGGGCATGGAGTAGAAATGCAAAATCTCAGGCTCCTCCTCAGACTTACTGAATCAAAAACTCTAGGGGTAAGTGGAGAGATAGTCCATGTTCATGGATTCAGAAACCCAATATTGTTTGATCCGTAGATTCAACACAAACCCAGTCAAAGTCCCAGCAAGCTGTTTTGTAGGTATTGAGGAACCGACTCTAAAATCCATGTGGAAAAGCATGGGTAAGAGAGTAGGCAATGTAATTCTGAAAAAGATGAGACTTTGGGGACAGGGTCAACAACCTGTGTTTTAACAAGCCCTCAGGTGAGTCTGGAGCACAGTCTGGGGACCACTGGGAAAGCACAGAAGCTGGGGTGGAAGAGTGGAGGAGACCACATCTGGAGGTTGAAGTGTTCAAGGGCTTCCTCCTAGCCTGTCTCACCTGGTGAGCGGGCATCTCCATTCTCCCTCAAACACACCCTGAGATTGCTTTTGGGGCAGGGGAGGGAGTGAGTCTGATTGGGCCAAGTTGGAGTTCTCTCTAGCACCAAGGATTGGCTGGGGAAAAGGCAAAGTATATCCTACATTAATAAAGCCTGTTTCTATCATAGGTGTTTTAAGCTCTAACGTAATCTTGGTGTCTTTCACAAGCCTCACCTGGCCACTGTTCTGGTTCGTCCTGATACCTCCTAAAGGGCCACAGTCACTTTCTTCCCCCTGGACTTCTCCTAACCTCCTGCTGGCATCCTCCACCAATGCTTCTCCTATACTGGCCACCAGAGTGGCCTTCCTAAAGCACAATGCTTTAAGAGTTTTTCTGTGTTCTGTGTACTTTATTTTTTCCCCCTTAATGGCTTCTGGGTTTCCTGTCTTGCTTAGGAAGGCTTTCTGCACTGTGAGGTTATAAGGATCTTTATCATTATTCTTTTCCATATGCTTGTAGTTTAAAAAGAAAAAAACACAAAACTCCTTTACCTTTAACACGTTTGGAAATTATTCTTGTGTACGGTGTGAGGTAGGGATTTACCTTTGTTTCTAAGTGGTTGGTCAGTTGTCCCAGCTCTTTTAAACAAAGAATTTGTCCTTTGTCTGTTTTAAGTTCCTATATATACTGGGAGGAACCTCTGAACTGTCTTTCCTGCTAATCAGTTTGTTCCGATGCCAGGAGTACACCATTTAGTTACCATAGCTTCAGAATAAGTTTTAGTATCTGGTCAGTCACATCCCCTCATGGTCTCCCTTTCTTTCCTTTCTCTTTTCTTTTCTTCTTCTTCTTCTTTTTTAAAGATTTATTTATTTATTTTAGATAGAGAGTACAAGCAGGTGGGGCAGAGGGAGAGGGAGAGAATCCCAAGCAGACTCCACGATGATCACAGAGCCTGATGCTGGGTTTGATCCCACAACCCTGAGATCATGACTTGAGCCAAAACCAAGAGTCAGATGCTTAACCAACTGAGCCACCGAGGTGCCTCTGGTCTCCCTTTCCAAAGCCATCTTGACAATTTTTGCAGATTGATTTTTTCCCCCCTGAACATCAGATTCATATGGTCCAATTCCCCCCTGTCCAAAAAAGAAGATTTGGTCTCATTTTTAAAGAAATGATTCAAACCCAAACTCAGAGCCTTGCTGGGATTCTGAAGGGAATAGATAAGTATACTAATCCCTGAGGATTTGGCCAATTGTGATAATAGATCCTTCTCAGAGAACATCTCTCTTTGCTTATTCAGCACTTGATTTAAGTTCTTTAATGGCATTTCAACATTTTGTCATAGAAATCTCGTACACTTCTGATTAGACATGTTTCTAAGTATTTCATGGCTAGCTTAGCAAGATTAGGGCATTGGGACGTCGCAGGCCTGGGAGAAGCAGAGCAAAATCTGCCACGTGGTGATGAGGCGCATGTCTAGCAAGTGCTTACTCTGTGGGGTTGTACCAGCCTTAAGGGGCCACACTGGCCTGTAAGCCCAGCTCATGGGGATTTCCAGGGCCACGTTTGGCTTTGATATTGGACCCCTTTGTGCTCAAACTTGCTGTCATACCACACTTGGGGTATCAGGATCATCTGGAATTTGCCAGGTTGGTGGTAGCATGAAAGGACAGGCTCCTTCCCTGAGCTCCCAATGTACCACCTTCTTGCTGCAACTGGTAACACGGTTACAGCTCCTGGGGTTCTTTAAGACTCAGAGGGCCAGACAACAGCTTTGACTCGACAGCGTGAAGGATTTGGAGAGGTCTGAGCCTGAAGCTAACGTCCTGCTTGCACACACAGGCCTCACATTTGTCCCTCACATTGGCCGGTGCCCATGATCCAGCCCTAAAGTTAAATGAGAGGGAGTTCCCGAGCTGGGAGAGTGGGGCCTGAGGGTTTTCTGCTTCCTGGGCTGGAGGCCTTCCCCCTGCATAGGTGCCTGCTTGTCACACTAAGCCCTTTTGGGAAGCAGGGGAACCCCAATCCCGCCAGATTCTTCAGTTCCTCACATCCCCTGCCTCTGAAATAACTCTCCTGCTGGGACAGGCATTGCCTGTGGTCTTCTCTGCTCCCACCTCTGTCTTTCAGACCTTCTTGTGGGCCCCCTGCTCCTCGCAGTGGGTCGGGCAGACCAGTAGCTCTCCTCAACAGGATGCGGAGTGAAAGAAGCCAGTTGCCAACAGCCACTTGGCGTGATTCCATTTCTGTGAGCTGTCCGGAGTAGGCCGATCTGTGCTGACAGAGAGTGGCTTGTTGGTTCCCTGGGGCCAGGGAGGCTGGCGGTAGATAGGGAGTGACTACTGATGGGTCCAGGGTTCCTTTCTGGTGTGATTAAAATGTTCTGGAAAAGACTGTGGTGGTGGGTACACCACTCTGTGAATCCACTAAAGACACTTTAAGTTGACGAAGTGTGTGGCCCGTGAGTAAAATCTCAATAAAGCTGTTACCAGAAAGAAGAGCCAGGCCTGCACTACCTTTCTGGAATAAAGTGATGAGAGCCAGGAGGGCCCTCCTGAGTAGGCCCGCTGTCTGCAGTATCTGCTCCTCTCCACAGGCCTCTCCCCGGCTCCTTCGTTCCCACCCACTGTGGCTGGGGCCCCACCTGCCTGGCCATGGTCCCCCATCTGCTTACTTCCCACGGCTGCGACCCCCAGAGTGGGGCACAAAGTCTGCTCTCGCTGCCCCTTGAAGCTTCCTCCATAGCTGCCCAGGCCACAGAGCAACCAGGACCTCAGCCTCTGTGGGCTCTCCACCAGGGACCCCCACAGCTACCCATTTGCACCCATGGGCTCCATCCATCCAACCATCCATCCATCCATCCATCCATCCATCCATCCAGCTAGCCATCCGTCCATCCATCCATCCATCCATCCATCCATCCATCCATCCATCCACCCATCTACCTATCCATCCATCTATCCATCCATCAACTGTCTATCCATCCATCCATCCATCCCTCTGTCCGCTGAGTCCGCTCAGGCTGCTACAACAAAACTCCCATAGACATGGGTGCTTATAGGTGACAGAGATTTATTCCTCACACTTCTGGAGGCCAGTGGTCCAAGGTCAGGACTCCAGAGGACTCTCTGTTTGTTGAGAACCTGTGTCCTCATTCATGGACCATGACCGCTCGCTGTGTCCTCAGACGGAGGAAGCGGCAAGAGGCAGCTCTGGGACCCCTTTCATAAGGGCACTGATCCCATCCGGTCGGGCTCCACCCTCGTGACCTGATCACCTCCCACACACCCCACCTCCTCATACCATCACCATGGGGGTTAGGATTTCAGCATTTCAGCACATACATTTGGGGGGGGACACAAACATTCAGTCTATAGTACCATCTGTCCTCTACTCACTCATCCCTTCAACTGTCCAGCCACCCCTCAGCCCCCCACCCATTCCACAAACACTCAGTGGGCTTGTGCTGCCAGGACGTCTGGTGGGGGGCAGCTGAGTAGACAGGCGGTGACAGCCCCAGGCATGTTCCCATCTTGGGTTTTGGAAAGTATCAGTCCAGCACCCACTCCCTGCTCCGGGCTGCGTCTCAAGCTAGCTGATAGGACCCTAGGTTGCTCTGTAGACTCAAATGGCTCCTCTTGGGTTCCAAGGAGGAAGAAGGTACCAGATCAGAGCCCAGACCAGGGCACCCACAACTTCCCTGACTAGCTGTTCGACCTCAACCCACCTGGTCCCCACTGCCCCCATCATGAAGGGATCGGGCTGGCCGCTTTCCAAGTCCCCTTCTGGGTCCCTCTGGGGGCTGCCCCACTTCTGCCATGCACGGAGCAGGCTGTCCGACTCTCAAGTTCAGCGCTCCTTCCCCGCCAACCTGCACTGGGTGGAAACGCCTACTCAACATTCTCCCAACTGCCACATGCTTTCACGCATCACACCCTCCCTCTCTCTTCCTGCCCTGGTCATTGTCTGTGTCCCCAGCCCATGGGCTGATCACACGCAGGGCCTTCTGGTCCTGGAGCTTGTGTGATGCTGGGATGTGCCCATGTGAGGCTCACTGGTGCTCCAGCCCCTGTCCTTGCTGGTGCCCCAGGACACCCCAGGGCTGGTGGCTCTTTTGGCTACTTCTGGGACATCCTGGGGCCCCAGGCTCTCATGAGGCTCTGTGTGCTGTGGCCTGAGGGGACCCTGGACCCTGCAACCGAGGCCTCCCTCTCCTCCTGGACAGAGCAACAGCAATGGGGCCCAGAGAGAGCCTTTGCCCTTCATCACTAGCGCTGTATGTAGTCAAGGCACTAGAAGGACCCGGATGGACCCAGAACGGAGCCCTGGCATCCCATGCCAGGCACAGAAGAGTTACATGGGGAGTCGTTACAGACGGGCTGAATCACCAGCTTCCCTGGTTTAGGCCTGGACCCTGGAGGAGGAGCCAGGGAGAGAAAGCAGCACATGAGGGCAGTGATGGGGAGCGTGGGGCCTCTGGGGCTCACACCGCTGCCTCAGCTCCCCTCACCACACTGTGGCTCCAGGGCCCAGAGCTGAGTTTGACCAAGGACGCTTGGCAGATAGAAGCTTCCAGAGCCAGCGTGCCTTGCACCATGGGAGGAACACGGGGGCACGTCCACCCACCCAGGCTCCGCTGGGCCGGGTCTCTAGGCCGCAGGTGGGGCTGTGACTTGCCAGGACCTGCCGAACAGCTAGTTTCATCTGCGTGTCTGGGCAGAATGGAGCCATCCTGGGTGTCACTCTGGTGGCAGATTAAAGGTGACATGTCAGTTAGCCCAGAGGGGACCCACTCACCATCTCATCTTTCCATCCCATTCTGTGCATTCTTTTTATCAGAGACCTTGCCTTGCAGGCCATAACTTAGTACCTGTTGTTACTACACCTTGAAGTGTCCATCCATCCCCACATGTCGCTTGGTTTCTAGCGCAGAAATGAGCTCTCCTATGTCCTGCAAATATGCATCACCACGTGGTGGGCACACCGTGTGCAGGCGGTGGCCAGGGAGAGAGCCGGCACAGGGATTCCCAGCACTGCTGAGTGCCTACTGCATGCACGGTCCGGCACTGAGCACATTGGGGCCCCCCCTCCTGGAGCTCACAGCCAGGACTCGAGAGTTGGGCTGACAGTGACCACGCTGAGGGATCCTTGCCAGCATGGTCTCAGCTGAGGATCCCACCGGGGGTTAAATCGGGCACTTCAATAAGCATTTACTGAGCACCTCCTGTGTACCAGTAGATACCAGTCCACCTGGAGACACTGTGGGGAGGTCCTCCCGGGAGGGACAACATTCTAATGAACAATCATGCACACATGTAATTTCGCCCCCAGAGAAGGCCAGGGAGGTGCAGGGAGCTGAGAGGGGGCCTGTCTCTGGAGTCAGCGGGGGCCGGGGGCAGGAGTTAGCCCTCCGTTTTGTCATGGAAGGCAGAGTGTTGCTGGCAGAAGCACAGGGTAGGAGTGGCCGGGGAAGATGAGACAGACCAGGAGGCCAAGTCACAGCTGGGACATTACCGGACTTTATCCTGGAGCCGTGCAGGGCCTCACACTCTGAGGGACCTGTGCTTGGCTCGAGGCTCCCTTGTTGCCAGTCAGAAATTCTTCATCATTTTGGAACAAGGGGCTTTGCATTGTCATTTTGTTCTTGGTCTCCAGGGGTCCTGCTGCCACCCAGGAGCCCAAGCCCAGCGAGGGGCTGGTGTGGGAGCCCAGGCTCTGCCCACAGTCCCAGCCTGGTGAGTGGGAGGAGGGCTGGCATGACTGTCGGGCTGGGGCTTGTCCTCTTCTCTGGGCAGGGCTGCGGGTTTGCCAGGTGCGCCTTTCCAGGGCCCACTCCCCTTGCATTCAGCTCCACACGGCCTCACAGCCTGGGGTTTCATGTGGAGGGTGCTGCCGGGTGGGGGGCGGCTGCAGGGAGTGAACAGAGGGTGCTTGGCTGGGAAGGGGCATGCACTTTTTAGGCCAGGACAATATCTGAGCCTGGGTCACATTCTGGAAAGCTTGGCTTCCCCAGGGCCCTGGGCTCGGTGTGGTCGCAGGGCTGTCTGCTGCAAGTCAGCAGGAACATGGGACGATGGAATGCCACCCAGAACAGTCCCTTCGTAGTTTGGTCCAAAGGGCAGGAATTCATGTCCTGGCACTCGGAGTCGTATGACCAGAGCAACTGAGAGTAATTCCTAGCCTCAACTTGCTCATCTGCACAGTGGGCATAACCAACTGTCTCCAGGGAGGTGGGTGAGGACCTTGTAATGGCTCTGGGAGGCCCTTTGGGAACCCCCAGCCACGCTGGGCACGTGCTTCATCTAATCTCCACTCCCAGAGAGAAGCACTGTTTCTGGAGGGGACCACAGAGGTGGGTGCCTGTGTCTGGCCCAGAGAGGGCACCCAGGCTTGGGGAGGCCCAGCTCAGGCCCTGTCGTGAGGCAGGTCCATGGCTGGGAAGAAGGGACACGGAGCAGGAATGTCTAGGGGATGAGAAGGAGCTGGCCGTGGCTCAGGAGAGAGCGCTAGGTGAGCAGTGCCCAAAGGGGTAGGGAAAGAGGCGTGAGGGCCCTTCGTGAACCAGATGGGAAGCCAGATTAGGTGCTGAGTCAAGAGGAGAGCCTCCCGCTGCATGAGAGGGGCCGCTGTGGAAGTGTGGAAGGCTGTTCGGGTCGGGCTGGAAGGAGGAGGGTCGGGGCACCCCGCCGCCGGGCAGCCGGGCCAGGTGGTACCCCCACACGGGCTGCTCGGAGCCCCTCCAGCCAGGCCCTGCTTTCGCCCACCTCCGTGGCAACCAGATCCCGTGGATCCAGAGGGCCCTGCCGGCAGGAGGCTCCTGGCAGGGGGAGAACAAGTGAGGAGGGGAGGGCGGGCAGAGGTCGAGGGGCAGGAGCAGACCCTGCCTGCCGTGTTCCTCCCAAGGGGACAAAGCCACCTGTGCCTTCTGAAGCTTTGGTCTCTGGCCGTGGGCTGCAGGCTCCGCTGGGCCGGGTCTCTAGGCCGCAGGTGGGGCTGCCCTTTGGCCCCACATCCTTGGTGGTGGTGTCAGGGGCTCCGGTGCCACAGAATCTTCGGAACAGGGAGGCAACTCCAGGCAAGGTGGGGACCTTTCCTCCACTGGTCACTGGGTGCAGGAGGGGCCACACCAGGAGACTGTGCCTGGTACCCGGGGCTGAGGTCTCCTCCGACCCAGCTTCACATGGGGCTGTTCAGGGCTTTGCCAGCAACTCGGGCCATTTCTCAAGGAGGGTTTCAGGAAACGTTGGTCCCAGAAGATGCTCCAGGAGAGGGACTTTGGAGGTGGAATTGGCTTGAGAAACTCTGCTTGCTCTCTTCTCTGGGAGGGGCCTTGTAAAGGCTCCAGCCAGTCCTCAGTAAAGACTTGGCTTTATCCTGTGACTTCCACCCCCCTTGGGTCCTGTCCGCATCCTATGGAAGCAGCGTCTGCTTTGGGAAACACTGGCCACGGGCGTCTGTGCCCGCCCTGCACTGGGAGGGCATCTGCGTGCAGGGTGATGGGCTTTCTTTCCCCGGCTTTGGGCTTGGGAGTGCACCTCGTCTGGAGGAGGCGTTAGCTGCTGCCCCTACTCCAAGCTGCAGATGGCTCCTCCTCCCCTCCCAGAGCCAGGGACACTCCAGAATCTTCCATGTTGCTTGCTCCCCTTTCTGCCTGTGTAGTGGGAAGGGAAGTGGCCAGGTGGCCGAGGGCACTAGGCTCTGTCCTGGCCTGGTGCTGGGGTCTCATGCAGTTCCAGGGAAAGAGCATGAGAGGTCTTTCTTCAGGCTGCTGGCCCTGGGGGAGACTGGGGCAAGAGAGGACCCCTGGGCCCAGCCGTGCTGGCCGTGTGCAGAGGGGGCTGGGAAGGAAGCTGCCTGGGCAGAGAGGGACTTCCCAATCCTCAGCTTCAGAGCTGGATGGCCTGGGGCTGCCCAGAGACCAGTGAGGAACCAGTGACCCATGGCAGGCTGCAGGCTCCGTGCATGAGGGCCGGGCCAGGGAGAGGCTCAGCGAGGCCAGAGGAGGGGAACCAGGTGTGCAAGGGGGATTTGGTAAAGGGTTAGGGATCGAGTCTCCAGAAGCTTCACTCGGAACATGGCTGGGAGCCTGCTGGCTGCCCTGGGGGCAGGGAACAGGATTTACCTGTGCGAGCTAGAGCAGAACCCGGACCTTGGCAAGTGGGGTGTGGGGAAGAATGGCACAGCAGTCGGGGGTTGAGAACATGGGCATCGGCTCAGTAGTGAGCACCCCATCTCTGGAGGTATTCTAGCAGGAGCTAGGCCCCATCAAGCTGTCAGCCAGGCAGAGACGGCCCAGGGTGGAGGCTAAGAGCGTGAGGGGTGGTGTTCGTTCGTTCACTCACTGCCCACCATGGGTGAGACATGGGTCTGGGTTTGAATTCCCTTTTCCCCTTCCTCGCTCTGCAACCTGGGGCTGCTCACTTAACTTCTCTGAGCCCTGGCTTCCTCACCTGTGAAACATCTGTGGTTTCTATCCCTTTCCCTGCTGGGATGAGTCAGTCTGAAAACTGGGGCCTCGAAAAGCCCTCTGGGAAGTTCAGGTCTCGGGTCAGGCCAAAGGGGGTGCCCTGGCCATGCAGGAGGCAGAGTGCAGATGTGGGCATGAGGAGGGACCCCACCGAGCTTGCCTTTAGCCTCTAGCTGTACCACCTCAGCCTTCATGTGACCCCAGGATCTTCCAGAAGAGCTGCCCAAACTGGCTCTCCCTGCCTTGGTGGGCCGGCCGCCCCTCTCTGCGCTCACAGCGAGGCCCGGCAAGCAGCGATGGGGGGCCCAGGAAACAGCCCTGTGTGCCTTGTGGCTGGGCGATCGTGAGGGTCTTGGGTGGGCTTGGTCTACTGAGTGGTGTAATGGGGACGCATGCGGCCTCTGTGTGCAGGAGTGGGGGCCCCAGGCCTATGACAGGCAGGAATCCTGCCGCTTGGGGCCCCTCCTCAGGGGCTGGCCCGGCGTGGGAATGCTCTGGCTCAGGCTTCATGTGCTCAAGCAGATTGACAAGGTCCAGGGCCTGCGCTCTGCCTCCCAGGGGACAAGATTGATGGTTGATCAGTGAGGGGCAGGCGGCCAAAGCAGGGTGTGCTGGGAACAGTGAGCCCCTGACTCCCTCCTGGTCCCTCCCTCTCCGCCCAGGCCTGGCCCCGGCCTCTCGGTTGGGATATCAGAGGGGAAGGGCCTGGCACCCCACGGTGGCCCTGAGTTGGTGGTGGCACCATGGCAGGAGGTCAGCCCCAGGCATCCACCCTGCCAAGGCCATGAAGTGTGCCGAAGGGGACGCGGCCCTTGTTCCCGCAGCCTGCCCCAGGTCCTCCTGCTCCTACTAGCTGCCCTTTCCCCCTGCCTCGGGCAAATGTGGCACATCACGGCTCTCATACCCCCTCTATTCCTTCTGTAGGCAGGCCGGCTCCCTGCCAGGCTCAGGACCTCCCAGACTCCTGCTCTGTAAAAATCGGTAAGTTCCTAACCTCGGCCGGCTTCCAAAATGGGCTCAGGGTAGAGATGGGAGGTGGTACTTGGGGGAGGAGTGTGGTGTGCGGAGATCGGCCTGACGAGATGAGGAACCTGGGCAAACCAAGTGTCTTCTCCTAGTCCAGCTGCTTTTCCGTGGTGACTTGTCCTGGCCAAGGTCTCAGCCTCCTGATGCTGGAAGGGCCCTTGCAGGTGGTCCCAGCAGGTGGGGTTCAGAGAGCCCTGGGCTCTGACGAGGAGCACCGGGGGCTGTGGCCAGGGTGAAAGTGAGGGCTTCCAGGGCTCCATCGGCTGTCAGCCTTGTCCTCACTCCTGTCTGCTTGCCTACTGGGGCAGCAGAGAACTGAGATGGGCAACACCCTCCAAAGACACGTGTCAAGGCTGGGGACACCCCCGGGCCTCCTCTCTCCCATCTGGGACTCTCCTCTGGCTTCTTCAGTGGGATGGGAAAGGAGCTCCTGGCTCATCTGTGGGAGGAGACGGGGGGTGAGGAGGGGAGTCTGTTCTGGGAGCCCTAAAGTAGGAGCCTGGACTTGGCAACGTCGGAGAAGAGAAAAGAGTAGCCCCCATACCTTGGCCAGGGCCCTGTGGAGGCCCCTACTACACTTTTCACCAGCCACAGGGTTGTTGGCCCAGTGGCGGGGATACTGAGTCCATAAGGTGACTCTGACATAAGGTCCGGGCAGCACCCAGACTGCAGAGCTGGATCTTGCTTGGGGTAGACAGTGGGTATTTGAGAGAGTCTCTTGTGCAACCAGAGTTAGATCAGAAGGGACCCATCCATCCACTCGCCATCTAACTTTTCATCCATCCTCCAGCCAGTCTTTTTCTATCCTTGATTCCAATCCTCCATGTAGCCATCCACCTGTCCATTGGTTCATTAACCCATTCATTACTTACTTATCTGTCTCTTCAGTCATCTGTTGATCCATCCATTCAAAGATCCATCCATCCATCCATCCATCCATCCATCCATCCATCCATCCATCTATCCATCATCCATCCATCCATCCTATCCATTCATCCATCCATCCATCCATCCATCCATCCATCCATCCATCCATCCATCTATCCATCCATCATCCATCCATCCATCCATCCATCCACCCATCCAACATCCATCCATCCATCCTATCCATTCATCCATCCATCCATCCATCCATCCATCCATCCATCCATCCATCCATCTGTCCCTCCCTCCCTCTTCCTACCCCACTCATAAAGGCGGCACTCATTTATCCAACTGTCCACTTGGTTACCTAATTATCCCACTGTCCATTCACCCATCCACGCATTGATCCAGCCAAGTATCCATGAACAGATAATGCCACTCAAAGCTGCCATAATGGTCACGGAGCGTTTCTTGGGTTTTATGACTATCCTTACTTGGTAGATGAAAACACTGAAACATAGAGGGCAGCATATTTATTAGAAATAACTACTCAGGGTAGTAGTTATTGAACCCAGTAGACCTGGGTTCAAATCCTGACTCCATCTCATTAGCTGTGCGGTCATGGCTCAGTCATTTGCCTCTCTTCTTGTGTAAAATAATGTGACCACTGAGATTTTTCTGGGAAGTAAAGACAAATGTTTTCTGCACATAGTAGCTGCTTAATGAAAGTCTGGTGCCCTGGAGAAGTGTCCATGGGAGGGAGGGCTGTACCCAGGGCTTGTTCCTCTAGTCTCTGAGCTCCTTGAAATCCTGTGCAGATGGCGCCTGTCCATCCAGTGCAGCTGACTGGTGCCAACACCAGGGAGGTCTTTGGGGCCATTGGGGATCATTGGAAGCTTGTCACCCAGGTGTGATATTGACCTGGCCTCCTGCTGCCTATGAGGGAAGCCTGGCTTCCCTGGCCCAGGCTGCAACCCCAAGCATGCGACCCGAAGACCCATGGCCTGGGCTCCCAGGTTGTAGTTTCCCACTGACCCCTCTGCCAATGTGCCCCAACTGGTGCCCAGATGGTGGACACAGGATGTGTGCACATACGGAGTGTAAGAGAAATCAGAGCTGAAGGCCTCCGAGCTCATCTTGCCAGGCAGACCTGTCCCTTTCCCGTGGTAGGTAAATACAGGACTCTATTTATGTGGCAACACAGCCAACCAGCAGTGGCGGGGTAGGTGGCTTATGTGATGGCAGCATGGCTCTTGGCAGCCCCTCGAGTGCTGCAGGAGAGGGAGGCCTCCTTCACGATGGGGCCTGTACACTGGGTCCCGCTGCTGGGGTGTCACCTGTTTGGCCCGGGAGTCCTAGATGGCCCCGGCATAAGGCCTCGCCTGCTAACTGGGCTCCCGGCTCTCGGTGCAGCCCCTCTGGGGGGACACACGTCTGCAGGCTCCCTAGTGCCCAGTAGGCATTACCACTGTCCCTCACAGAATCCTCCTGTCCTCATTTTACAGATGGGGTGCTTGGGGTCCAGAGAGGAGAGATGCTCGTTCCAGGTCACGCGGAGAAGGGTGGGTCTGACTCAGCCATGCTCTGGGTCACCTGTCCTCAGCCTGGCCAAGTGGGGCCTTCCCCGACCCCTCACCCCGGGAGTTCTGAAGCTGGCAGCCGCTGGTTGTGGAGGGGCGACCAGGCTACGGTGGACCCCATCCTCCTCACCGCCTCTCCCCCATCACACGGCTCTCAATACCAGAAACACACCTACCCTTTCCACCTCCGCTGGAGGAAATCTCGGGTGTGCTGCCCAAGCCTGCTCGGGTTGCCTCCTCTGAGAAGCCCTCCCTGAACTCCAAGTCCCAAGGCTGCGGCTCCTGAGGCTCTGTGGACCTGTTTCTTCTTCTGCCACAGGGCAGAGCAACCTGACCTGGATATCACCTTGTAGATGAAACGAGAAAACCACTACAAATCTCCTGTGTCCCACGCACACACACACGGAGTTCTAAAGCCCTATGGCAGATGGATACTGATGTGTCCCACTCCCTCGGCAGAAACCAACTCTTCGCAGACAGCAGCTGTGTCTGGTTTCTGTTTGGCCCCTCTTCCCATGCTGGCCCAGGACGGAGGCGAGGGAAGAGCCACTGGGGGGTTGAAAGGGTGGATGGACAGATGGACAAAGTGAAAGAATAAATGGATGCATGATTTAGTGGATGAGCCGGGGGGCAGGGAGAGATGGAAAGAGAAAGAAGGAGAGGTCCGGACAGCTCAGTTAACCCCACAGGCTCTGGAGCCAGACTAGGGCTCCTATCCCAGCTCGGCCACAATCGCTATGCGACTTGGGTTAAGGGCGGTACCTCTCTGTGTCTCATTTCTGTTGTTTCATCTATAAAAGAGAACATCACTGTACCTACCCAGTAGTGCTGTTGTGAAGTTAAAAAAAAACCAATCCTGCAAGAGCCTATCTTAGTGCAAGAACACCCTCAGTAAATGACACTTAAACTTCTTCCCTCCTGGACAGAACTGACTCCAGTTCCCAGCAAGGCCAGGTAGCTGCAAAGCCATTCCTGCCCTGGGCATGCCCCTGCCCTCCTCCCCCGGCACCACCAGCTCCCCACCTCCAACCTGTCAAAATCCCCTGGATCAGCGCCTCTCCCAGGTATGTCCTGGTTATGTAATCATTGCCGGAGCAGATACACACCAACTTGGGTTCTTCCCTGCTCTCTTGTGTTTACTCTTTGGCTCAGGGGAGAGTTCCATTCAGAAGAAACTGCTTTTGTTTCTCAGCCTTCCCTTGGGAAAGCTGCGTTAGGGAGGAGCTCAATGAGCCAGAAGGGGAGGGAAGGAGGGGTGGTGGCAGAGGGGGGGAGGAGAGAGGGAAGCAGGCCCTTGAACAGTCCAGGGCTTTCTTGATACACACACATGGCTTATCATGCATTTTATCTCTTTAAAAGAAAAGCCTCAAAGAATTTTTTGCATGACCTGAATTTTTGGTAACCCTAAAAAATGGTTAAGAAAAAAAGTGGACTGTTATCCACTTCCCTAGTCATGACCTTTTATTTCACTTCTTACCATGTTTTGTTGCCCTTTTATTCATACATGCATGCATCCATCTGTCCATCACACTTCCACCCATCCACCCACCCACCTATCTGTGCACCAGTTCATCCATCTGCCCATCCATCCAGTTATCTATCCATCCATCCATCATCCATCCACCTACTCACCATCCATCCATCATCCATCTATCCACCCATCCAGCCATCATCCATACACCCATCCATCCATCAATCCACCCACCATTCATCCATCCATCTATCCACCTACCCACTACCCATCCATTCGTCCATCCCTCTGTCCATCCATCTATCCACCTGCCCACCACCCATCCATCCAGTCATCAATCCACCCATTCATCCATCCATCACTCCATCCATCCATCCACTCACCCATCACCCATCCATCTATCCACCTACCCACCACCCATCCACTCATCCATCCATCCACCCATCCATCCATCATCCATCCACTCATCCATCCGTCCACCCATCCATCCATCCATCTACCCATCCATCCACTCATCCATACATCCATCCATGTACCCACTACCCATGCACTCATCTATCCATCTACCCATCCATCCATCCATCCACTCATCCATCCATCTGTCCACTCATCAATCCATCTGCCCATCCACCCACCTACCCACCACCCACCCACTCATCCATCCACCTATCTATCCGTCCATCCATCCCTTCTTTCCTCTAGCATGTGTTGAATTAGCAGTAGAAGAAATTCTGGACTAGAAGTTCTGTAACCTGGTTCCCATTCTCAACACAGCCACTGTGTTGAAGCAGATCACTCTGTGCAGAAAGCAAGGTTTGCGATTGTCATGTACCCATGTCTGAGCCTCAGGTCTGCCATTTTCTCTCATGCCCTTGGCCAAATCCTTTGATTTCCTCATCTGTGAAACAGGGCAACAATGGTACTTCTCTTATTATTTTGAGGGTACAATAAAAGAATTTACATGGGAGTTCCTGGAATCACATTAGGTTTCTAGTGGGAGCTATTCTAGAACTGTGCTTTGGGTGGAGGATGCCACAATGCAAGCAACAGATAGCTCTCCCTTTGGGGCTTCCTGGGCAGTGGAGGAGAAAAAGAACCAGCCAGCATCAGATGGGGGGGTCTATATTAGGTGGGGGTGGAGAAGAATGAAAGGGAATGAGGTCAGAGAGGCATTGCAGGGAAGGGTCTCGATGGCCATGGTGAGGAGGCTAGATGCAGGGTTTTGAGCAGGGTAGAGTGTGGTTGGATTGGTGTTTGGGAAGGACCCTTCTGGCTGCTGTGTAGAGAAGGGTTAGAAATGTTGGAAACGGGGTCCCACAGGGAGGGAGACCATTTAAGAGGATTGCAGTTACCTGTAGGAAAGACCAGAAGACTGCATGACATGGGGGTGTGGCACTAAACCTCACAGATATTTTTTCCTCCTAAATGCAAAAACTATCCAGGCATCAGAATCAATGGTTTAGGCATCAGGTGACCTAGGTCGAGCTAGAGCCCCAGTCATTTGGTAATGCAGTGTTCATGCCTTACCTTCCAATCCTGTGTCTCCAGCAGACATTGCTAATCAATTGCAGCTCTCCTTCCCTTAAAGCCTAAAACAGTGCTGTCTAATATGGTAGCCACTGGCCACCATTTAAATACAGCTTTTTAGATCCAAGTCAATTAAAATGAAATAAAATGAGCAATTCTGTTGCTCAGCAGCAACAGCCACGTTTCAAGTGCTTGATGCATACCTGCATGTGGCTAGTGGCTCCCAGGCTGGACAGAGCAGATAAAGAGCATTTCCACCATCATGAAAGTTCTCTCGGACTTCGCCGGCCTCGGTCAGGCTGCCGTAGCCAGTCCACTGGAGCTGGGAAGGATAATGAGCATTCTGTCCTGGGGCCAAGCCCCAGACCCGCCGTGGTCACATCTCACTCCAGGCTGGGTCTTTCCTTTCTATTTGAACTTTACATTCAGTAAAGTCATTCTTAAAAGACCTAAGTCCTTCTGGGCTGACCCTTTTTAAGTTCGCTTTCTTTTTGTCTCTTAAGGAAAAAAAAAAAAAAACAACCAAAACAAATAAAATCCTTGCCTTGCCATGTGGCCACAGACATAATTGGCAAGTGTCACTTCTGCCCTAAGCTCACCTTATTCTTCCAGCCTCCAGAGACTGGATGCTTCTGTTTTTGAGTCTATTTTTAGTGCTTCTGAGTGAATGTCATTGCTGCCGGAGGCTGACATTTCATACTCTGGGAACCTTGACCTGCTGCTTTTCCGGTTGTGAGCCGAACCTGCTTTTTCATGCCCCAGAAGGAAAGAACAATGATCATTAATAATTGGCATCTTCTGGAAAATCGGAAATGGAGCCTCCGTGATCTGAGGCTGCCCTTAACCCCAGCTGCGCTGCTTGTTGTGGCCACCGCGTGGCTGATCTACCCAAGGTTCCACGGCTGCCAGGGTCACAGCCTGGGGCCACCAGCCATGCCAAAGCAGGGCAGGTGGGCAGTCTGGCAGTAGGCTGGCCACAGGACCCAGGGGCAGAGGACGCTGAGGCAGAGTGGTAAGAAGTTGGTGTAGAGACCTGTGGCACCCCTGCAGAGATTAGCCCTGGGGACACCCTCCAGAGGCAGGGTTCTGTGGAAGTGGGAGGAGGGGGGTTTGCCTTGCTCTCGATGGGTGGGGGTGTCTCAGCTGGGCTGGGGAGCTTGATTGAGCCTCTGGTGCTGGGCTGGGTCCTATTCTGGGTCCTGGGAGGCACAGAGGGGAGTGAAGACCAGGAAAGAGGTGGGGGGTGGTTATTGGGACAGAGAAGGAGCCCTGGCTGGGGGCTGGCTCAGGGAGTGGGGACAGAAGGGTGTGAGGCCTCCCTCCTGCTGGCAGGGACGGATGATGCTGCATTTGTCCCCCATGCCCTTCCCTCCCCCAGGTGCAAAGGTGGCCCACTCAGTCCCTTCGGGAGTGGGAAACAAGGGCTGGCCTGGCCTTTAGGGAAGAGAGTCGGTGCTTGCCGAAATCACCTTTGACAAGGCAAGCAAAGGTCGCGGGAACAATTCCTCCCTTTCACGCTGGGCGATCTGGCAGGAGCGTGCTGGAGCTGACAGAGGGTGGCAGCCCCTCCCAAGCAGCCCAAGACAAACAGGGCGGCAGGAAGTTCCCACGCTCCCAGGCGGGAGCCGCCGGGAGCCTCTGCAGTCACCTGCCCGCCAGGCTGCAAGGGGGCGGGGCCTCAGCCGCCCACAGGTGAGCAGCAGCCGCACTGCCCGGGGGAGGGGCCTGCAGGAGCACCCCTGGGGAGCACCAACTGCACACCCCGAACTCACAAACATCGGCTCTCTGAATCCTTGCGAGGCTCTTACTGAGTTAATATTATGATCTTCACTTCACAGGGTGGGAGGTTAGAGACCCACGGAGGTTAGGCGACTCGCCTCGGGTCCTACAGACAAGAAAACGAAGAGCTGGGATTTGGACTCAGGCTTCTCTGGTTCCAAAGTCTGTTGATGCTCTTTTGTCTTGTCATGTATTCACTCTGCAAACTTTGCCCCACATCACGGCAGGATTTCACCATTAGCAGCGACCTAGGGTTCCATCTGCGAAATGGGGGACTGGGTCCCAGCCTGCTTTCTGGGGAATATGCCAGAAGGTGATAGGACAACATATCTAGCTGTGAGGGGAAGACCCTGGAGGGACACATTTTTGGTTCCCAGATTTTTGTTTTGGTGCTACTTTCGGGGATCTCTGGTGCAGAACTGTGTGGACTTTCACTCAAAATCAGGGTGGCCGAGAGCAAGCACCTCTACCACCCATGAACACCCCATTCCAAAGGAGGAGATGGAACGAAGACCGGGATCCCTAAGCCAGGGCCACGCCTGGCTTACCTCTTTCATTCAGAGAAATGTGTCCTGGAGGGCAGGACTGTCCCTTCCCTTGATCGACACTGACTGAGAGCCTACTGCATGCAGGCTTGGGGCTCTCGGGGTGCAGACAAGAACCCCCCCACCCTCAGCACCCCACACAGTGCCTGACACATAGCAAGCGTGGAGAAGGAGCCACTCCTAGATAACCAGTGGTCACCACCGGCTGCCAGGGACAGAGGCTCCCGGAGGATCCTTGAGCCTTCAGGTCTCTGAGGATCCCTGGAATGGCCACACAGCTGCCTCACTGGGGACCCCCACCTTGGCCGGTCCCCACACACAGGGCAGCAGGTCAAGGCACCGTCGTGCTGGTCCTGGGGCCTCATCAGGGCCCATGGTAATGACAGGTTAGGCCAAGTCGAGGGGGCCTGGCTCAGGCTGGAGTTTAAGGCAGGCTGAAGCTGCTGGAGCCCGGATGATGGTCAGAGCCAAGAGGCTTAGACCGAGGGTGGAGCCCTGGGGTTGGTCCTGGCTGTGTGGCTGCAGGAGAGGCTCTCGCCCTCTCTGGGCTCACAGCCATGAAACCAGCGTGACCCCTACAGCCCCTTGCACCTGTCAGATTCCAGATTCTCAAGGCCAGGAGCCCCTTGTACCGTAGTCTCAGAGCAGGTGCACCCGAATGACCCGTGTCTGAGGGCAAATCCCTGACCGAGTCCCTCCTCGGCCAGCCTCCCTCTGGCTCCTGGCTCCCAGCTGCGGGAACAGGGAGTCAGGCCCACGGTCAGCCCTGCCCATTCATTCCTTCCACTGCCCGCCAACTTCTGCACCTGCCCATCTGTTTATCCCCGCTTCGGGCCAACATTTGCCACCCCCACCCTCCCACACTTATCCAACCATCCCATCCCTTCAAGTTATCTGTCAGCCAGCCAGCCATGCACATGGGCGTCCACCCTTCCAGCCCGCCACTGGGCCGCCTGTCCATCCGCCTGTGGGGTTGTCCCTCTGTGGGCCTGCTGATGCACCTGCACCTCATCCGCTCCCTCGAGTCCCCAGCGCCAGAAGTCGTAAGTCGGCGAGAGCAAGGCTGTATGGATTCTGGGTGAAAACCCGCAGTGGTTAGAAGTGAACAATTCTGACCATTCTCCTGCCACCATGCTGCCCTCCTGGCCCGAGAAGGCAGGGTAACGACAAATGACCTCCTCTGCGGCTTCTCATTCCCCCACGCTCGGCCGCATCCCCTGCCCATTTTCCATTCCAATTTCTTTCTTCCTTAAGCCACACTGATAACACATTTTTGATAAAAGGAAAACAAAACTTCCAGGCGAGATAAAGGAAAGGCCAGGTCCTCTGTCGGCTGGGAAGGAGCGTTCCGCGTTCCCTGTTACTTTCCCTGTTGGAATGTGAAATATTTGTCCGGAGCCTTTCCCATCGGTGGGGGCATTCCAATGGCCCCAGGCACACCGGGAGGGAGCGACTGGTCTGGCTACTCTGGGTTTGTGGGATCAGTTGAACTGGCTGAACTGGGACCCGGACATCATGTTCCAAGGGTGCAGTGTGTCTGACCGAGTCAACCTCACACCCTCCCGGGGCTGGGCTGTGTCAGAGGCTGCACCCAGGCTCTGGTGTGGGCTCTGGACACGTGTGGCTTTCTTTCCTCTCCTGTGTGGGAGAAGCAGCTAAGCATCCCACTTTGGAGGGGGAGACTGAGGGCCAGAGTGGGTACGGGAGGCCTTGAGGTCCCACTCAGTGGACACAGGTCAGGTCTGACACCAACATCCAGTCTTGTGGCCACGGCCAGGAGGGCTGCCGTGCACGTGGCCCCCTCTCCCCAGGTCCCCATTCTGTGTGAGTGTGTGTGAGAGAAGGATGCCTCCTGCACCCACACACCCCTTGTGCTTAGTAAACGTGATGACGGCCTGGTGTTGAGGCTGCATAGGCCCACGCCTGCCTCTGTGGGATAGCTTTTGTCTCCTCTCAGCGTGGGGCCCTACCTGCCGTGTCCCCCTCTCCGCGAGAGCACCCCGGTCCCAGCGATCTCTGAAAAGTCCTTGGACACCAGACTCCACCGTATGACTGGCTGCTGGTTCCCTTGCAGAACACAGGCACCGGGGGGAAGGGTCAGGCCCGGGCTGGCAGCTGGTTCAAGATGGCCCCCGATGAGCCTCACCTCTTGGTATTGACTCTCTCGTGGAGCTCCTTCCCACCTTAAAGGGCTCACCTTGCAGCCAGTGGAAGCTGTGGAAATGAGGGTGTATGACTCCCCCAGGCCATGTTGGAAAGGGCGTTGTGGCTTCTGTCCTGCTTTCTTCAACCACTCACTCTGGGGGAAGATGTCCACCATGTTGTGAGGATGCTCACGCAGCCCTGGGAGAGGTCCACGCGGCGAGGGACTGGGCCTCGCACCAGCAACTTGGTGAGAGCGCCACCCTGGAGGTGGACCCTCCCAGCCCTTGCCAAGCCTCGGATGACCGCGGCCCTGGCCGACATCTTGACGCCAGCCTCATGATGGATGCTGATCCAGAACCACCCAACTCAGCGGCTCCCGGGTCTCTGACCCACGGAAACTGTGGGGGATGGTAAATATTTGTTGTTTTCAGCCAGTAAGTTCGGGGGGAATATGTTATGAGGCAAAAGCTAACGAATATGCGAGGTTTGAATTGTGCTCCCCTGCTGACTAACTTTGAGCCTTGGTTTCTCCCCTGTAAGACAGGATCACCACAACTCCCCTGGAGTGCTGTTTGCAAAGCACCACGCTCCATGCCTGGCCTCCCCACGCGGGGATCACTGCTGTGCTTGGACCCGCCACCGAGGACGGGACAGCCCTTGCCGGCATGGGCAGCTTCTTACACCCCTAGCGTGCCCTGCCACACACACACGTAAACACACAAATGTGCATGCACGCACGCACACAGTCGCCGGGCCCAGCGCCGAATGATGGGGGCACCCTGCAGAAACAGTGAATGAAGTCAGTCGTTTCTCCTTTGCGAAATTTGTTAAGAAAACGTTAATTATGATAAAATACCCACAACGTAAAATGTAGCATCTTAATCCGTTTTTAAGTGTGCCGTTCAGGAGTGTTAAGCACATTCACACTGTTGCGTGGCCATCAGCTCTGTCCCTCTCCAGAATGTTTTCATCTTCCCAAACTGCAACTCTGTCCCATGGACACTAACTCCCTGGCCCCCTGCCCCTGGCGCCCTTCGTCCTCCTCTCTATGTCCGCGAATCTGGAGACTCTAGGACCTCATATGAGCGGGATTGTGCAGCATCTGTCCTTTTGTGTCTGGTCTGTGTCACTCAGCATCATGTCCTCCAGGTCCATCCCCACTGTAACAGGTGTCAACGGGCCCTTCCTCTTTGAGGCTGAAGAACATTCCATAGTGGAGTGTCTCTTACACTCCTTTGTCCTGACCATGAGGTCACTGAGGTCAAACATGAAGTCTTATCTATTTTTTTTAAAAGATTTTATTTATTTATTTGAGAGAGAGAGAGAGTGCACACAAACAGGGGAAGGGGCAGAGGGAGAAGCAGACTCCTTATTGCACAGGGAGCTGGATGTGGGGCTTGATCCCAGGATCCGGGATCATGACCCAAGCTGAAGGCAGATGCTTAACCGACTGAGCCACCCAGGTGCCCTCTATCTATCTATTTATTCCCCACAACCCCTTCTTGGGAACTGGCTCTGAACAAGCCCGACTCGAGTTGTATTTATGGAAGAAATGACTAGAGTCCGAACATCTGGGTTTGTGTCTTGGTTCTGCTGCTTGCTGGCTGGTGGCCTCAGGCAGGTGGCTTGCCCTCTTGAGGGCCCAACTCCTCATCCACAGAGTGGGGATGGTGGCCCACTCACAGGGCACCTGTAGGGGTCAAATGGGATGACTCTGTGCAGCTAGTGGGGTGCATGCGGGTATAGACTCTTCCTGGCTTGACCTCCAGAGCCAGAGAGGGTGCCGCTCCTTTGCTTGACCCTGGCCGGCGTGCCACGCAGCAGGGGGCCGGGCGTGGCGGCCCCTCCATAGCTTCAACATGGTGGCACCGGAATTACCACCCGTCTTCTGAGATAAGGCAGTCCGTCCTGCATTCCATGCCTGCTCATTCCATCCATAAGCCCCCGGGGCCACGCTGAGAGGTCTTGTACCCAGGACTGCCAGCGGAGGACAGCAGGGGAGGAGCTAGACCCTACCTGTTCCACACGAGGTGTAATTTCATACGTGAGCCCGTCACTTCCCTGGTGGCTGGTGGCTCTGCGATTCTGACTGCCCTCGAGGGAGTCCATGTCGGGACAGCCAGCATCAGCTTCGTGTCCAGCCTGGGCCTGTGGGACCTCGGGCGAGTCGCCTGCCTGGGGTGACAACAGGGGCTGGGGGGTCAGATGGCCTGGGTCGAACCTCGGGCCAGCCACTGGCATCTTAGGTGGCCTCGGGGACCCTTGCTGAATTGCTCTGTGCCTCGGTTTCTCCATCTGTAAAATGGGGGTAATAATTCTCTTCGCCATTCTCTGAGGTTGTTGTGTGGACAGAACATGTTGAGGCTGGGGGTGTGCTTGACACATGCCAAGTGCACCGTGAGCCTTCCAGGCTTTGCTCCTTGCTCTGAGACTTGGTGCTTTTGTCTGTACGAGGGGGAGCCCTCACTGCACCCCGCGGGAAAGGCCTATTTCTCTCTTTGCTTCCCCACCCCGCGTAGGCGTGGTGAACTGGCGAAGCTGTCTTTCCAGAGTAGAGGAGCTTCTCAAATACATTTCTTCCAAACTTCCATCAGCCTACTTCCCGGAGCCCCGCGTACCCGACCCTCTACCTGCGTCCCCACATGGGTGGTTCGTGGGCACCGCACCCCTTGCCCCTCACTCCTGCTCAGCAAATGCACTGCTGTCTACCCAGGTGGGAAGCCAGAGCCCCATCATCAACGCCTTCCAGCCTCGCTGCCCACACCAGCTCCTCACTCAAGCTGGGCCACTCGGCCCTCCTCGGCACCTCTCAATTCCAACCCGCTGCCGCCACCCTGGAGAGGCCACCAGCAGCCTTCTCTGGACACCTTGGTGCTGTACCTGCCTATACCCTACCATTCACTTGGAACCTTTTAAAGCCCCGAATCTCACTGCTGTAGTGGCCTCTTGGGACAAACCTCCCCCGGCTCTTGTACACCAGCCTTACTCCATTCCTTCTAGTGCCTCCAACAACCTGGGTCCTTTCCAGCCCCAGGGCCTTTGCACTTACTGTTCTCCTTGCCTACAGGGCCCTTCGCTCCATTTCCCACATCCTTGGCTCCTTCCCATCCTCAGGCCCCATCCTAAGTCTCCGTTGTCGGAGGGTCATCACCACACTTCATCTACGTGAGTCTGAATGAGAGAAACACGGGCACCAAAAGTACAGAAACAGCTCTTCTGTTTCTCTGTGCGCCTACCTCTCTCTGTACTTCACTTCTGACCACCCAAACCCTTCTGTGTCTCCATGACTCTCAGACTCTTCCAGAACACTTCTGGCCACCAAGTGTGTGGGTTTTTCTCCACACCAAGCAACTCTCAGATTCTCCAGACACCAGCTGGGTGTCTTACAAATTAACTCAATTTTGATGATACTCACCCACCCTGACTGCTCGGTCCCACAAGACTGATGCCTACTGAACTACTCAAGACAAGAGTTTACTTACCAGATTACCAGTTTATTATACAAGGATATAACTCAGGAATGAGACAGAAGTCTCTGCAGGGAGCGATGCGTGAAGGCGAGGTGGGGCAGAGGGCGCGGAGCTTCTGTGGGCTCTCAGGGGCCCGCTCTCTCGGCACCCCCACGTGGCCGCCAGCCCAAGCTTCCTGAGCATGGTCCTTTTGGGTTGGCTATGGAAGCCTCTTTACATAGGCACGATGGACTGAGTCATTGGCCACTGGTGACTCAGCCAACCCCCAGCCCCTGTCCCACCTTCTAATCATACTATTGGTTCCCCTGGCAACCAGCCCGTCCTGAGGCTGCTGGGTCAAGGTGGGGGCTTTCCTAGGGTCACCTCTTAACGTAAACCCAGGTGTGGCGGCCTGGACTTGAACTTCTGTGCTTCTCCCATCTCTCCTGCTTCTGGGCCTTCGTGCCTTCAGTTCCTGCTGCCGATTCTTCCCCCTTCTTTCTCCCCCATTCCTCACTTGCCTGCCTAACTCCGGCTTGGCCTTTGGCTCTGTGGTTCCCACTCTGTTGCCTCTTCTTGGGTTCAGAGGAAACTTCCTTTCTCAGCCTCCCTGACGCTGCGGACCTCAGTTTCTCCAGGTCCTGTCCAGTTTGAGGTGGTTAGAACCAGGTGTGAGCTCTCTGCATCTCTTGCTCCCATCCATGGCTGGAGGCAGCCCGGATCCCTGCATCACTGCTGGAGGAGACCCACCAGGAAGACCCTCACTGGCCCACAGTGAGAGTAAAGAACAGATGTCCGTTGAGTTAAGACACTCACATTCTGCCTTATTTGTTAGTGTAGCCCAGCCTTGCTCATTCAAACTAATCCAAGGTCCCCCCTTAGACACAGCTTTCCCTGTGAAGGTCTGTCCTGCCCTGGGTGGGATCAAGTGCCTTCCCTGGGCTCCCCCAGCACTTGGCCTTTCATATCGTGTCCCATCTTGCCAGAGTCGCCGGGGCACGGGACCACCTCCTGACCTAAGGGCGCCCTGAGGCAGGTGCATGCCAGCCCTGCCCATGTTCCTATCCCCAGGCCCAGCTCCGAGCCTGTCCTCCCTGGGGCTCAGGCACTGCCTGTTGAGCCTGTTGAGCCACTGGGCTTGGCAGGGACCCAGCTGTCCCCCGCGTGCGCATTCTTCTTTTCAGAGGAATGTCCCGGATCCAGGTTCCCACAGAGGTGCCCGAACCAAGGGGAGTGACTCTCTAGGCTCTGGCTGTTGTTTTGCTGCAGAAAAAGCCATTCTTTTGAACTCTGCTAAGTGAGCCTATGAACGGGGCATAACTGAGACGCAGGAATGCCTGGGTCAATGGGCATTCACTCGGGCGGGGGCTGCCCTCCCCCTGCGGGCCAGCAAAACCGTCAAGTGAAACCCATTCTAATGAAAGGGAACATTAAGCAGGGAGACTTTTAAACATGGCTATTTCCTAAAATCTTGTTTTTGATACCAATTAATTCCCCTGAGGAAGGGGCAGGGGTGGGGTGGGGGTGCCCGAGAGCCCAGCCCTCCCACCTCCACTCACTCACTCTGCATGTACCTAGAACTTTATCTCAACAGTGATTTAAAGGCTTCAGAAAAGTTCTCCAGGCCTGAATTCATGAACTGCCTCCTGAGAACACGGTCCCTCAGCCTCCGTCCCTTTCCAGGGAGGGAGATGCTAACCCGGAGGGCCTCAGCAAGGTCGCTGGGGTGAGACCAGGCCAAGAGACCGTGCTGGTGAGCATGGGATCAGTCTGAAAACAGGCTGGACCCATAGATGTCCCTGTGCTCAACAAAGATTAATTGGGTGACTCCTGTGAGCCAGGCACTGTCCTAGACACTGGGACAGAGCATGAGATGGGGCTGGCAAGTGCCCTCCAGCACGTGGCTTGCACTTCACTGGGCTTCAGGTGATATGTGATGCAGGTGCTTTGTCCCGCCTATGTTCCTGAAGTGTGCATGCACACGCATGAAAGAGAGGGAGGGAGAAAGAGAGAGACAACTATCCTGTGCCCCCTCTATGCTGGCTTCTGCAATTTTCCAAGTGTCTTGGTCAACAGTGGCCAGAGCATGGAGAGGAGAGTCAGACCCTGGTGGGCTTCATGACAAAGCCGGGTGTCCCTCTCACTGAGAAGAGTGGACCAGACCCCAAACAGCCCCAAAGATCACTTACCTGAGTACTGGGTTGAGGATTCTACAATCAATTGGTCTTGTCTGCCATGGGTGCAGAAATGGGGAGTGATGGCGTGCCTACTCGGCATCTGCTGACCTTCCTCTAAAATCTAAATGGAAGTAGCATTTGAGGAAAAATCATGAAAGCCACTGGACAAAGCCACTGGACTTTCTTGTCTCAGGGGCCTGGAATACACTGTGACATGTCCTGAGATAAAAACCCAGATTGGCCCTGCTCATTGCTCAGGGTCTCCTAATGGACTCAGCACCTGTGAGGACAAAACCCACACCAGGTGACCCCACAGTTGCCAGCATTACGGCTGCCGTCCTCACTCTCTGGGGTCTCCCGTGTGCCCCATTTGGCTGCTGGATCACAATCTGCAAAACTTGCCGGGAAAGTAGTGCATTTACTTAAATAATCATCACACGGTCAGTCTTGGAAAGGACAGAGGCTGAGACACGAGTCCTGTGCCAAAGCAAGGCATAGGGCTCCTTCCCAAGGGAGGTGGCCCACCTTTCATGCTGGATAGCTTGTGGCTCCCCCTCACGCCATGCCCATTCTGGCCTCTGTACCTTTGCCTAGGCCGTTCCCTCTACCTGGGATGCTTTTCGTCACCGGTCTGCCTGAAAAAAGGCTCTGGCTCCATAGTGCTCAGCGCAAGGTCCCCTGCCCCTTTGGCCCACACCTCTCAGAGTTCCCACAGCCTCTTCGACAGTCCTGAGCGTTGCACCAGCCACACCGTGTTGTGAACAACCTGTGTGCCAGGGTCTCTCTCCTCTGCTCGATTCCAGAGGTCCAGAGGACTCGGCAGTCCAGCCCAGGGTGTGATACGCAACAGGTGCCCTGGAAACATCACAGAATGATTGCCTCTCGCCTTCGTGTCTCGTGCCAGCCATGACTGCTGAGTCTGCCTCTCTCAGAGCTCACGGAAATGCCAATCTGGCCCATTTTGGTCCCCTACGGTGCCTGCGCGGGGCCACTGTCAAGGTGACACTGAGTCCTTGGACAGAGATAAAAGGATCTCTTAGGTTTTTTAAAAATTTGTCTTTTTTTTTTTAAGATTTTATTTATTTATTTGACAGAGAGATAGCGAGAGAGGGAACACAAGCAGGGGGAGTGGGAGAGGGGGAAGCAGGCTTCCTGCTGAGCAGGGAGCCCGATGTGGGACTCGATCCCAGGACTCTGGGATCATGACCTGAGCCGAAGGCAGACGCTTAACGACTGAGCCACCCAGGCGCCCTAAAATTTGTCTTTTATTATTGTTAATATTGGCATGCGGTTACCATGCATGGTTTCTTAAACACCTACTATATTCCAGACACTGAGCAAAACGCTGTTCAATGCATTCCTTTTTTTCACCCTCCCACAGTTTGCCAGCATCAATCCTGTTTCACTAGAGAGGAACAGGAGGCCCAGGGAGGTGGTATGAAGTCTCCCTGCGTCTCACCACAGCCGGGGCTCCCACTGTGGCACCAGCTAATTCTCCATACTTGAGCTCCCTTCCCTGACCCCAGGGAGAACTCAGACTTCAGGAACTCTCCAAGGAAGGCCCACTGACTATGACCTCCAGAGTCCCACCGGAGGCCACCTGAATGCATACCTGTATCAGTTACCTATCCTGTGTTACAAATCACTGCTAACTTAATGGCTTAAAACAACACTCATTTATTAGCTCCCAGCCCTGCAGGTCAGAAGTCGGGCACAGCTTAGCTGGGTCCCCTGCTCAGAGTCTTGCATGGCTGAAATCAGGTTGTGAGGCAGGCTGTGCTCCTTCTGGAGGCTCTGGGGAAGAATCCACATCCATGCTCATTGAGGTGGTTGGCCACATTCAGTTTCTTGCAGCTGGAGGACTGATGTTCCATTTCCTTTCTGGAGAAAACCCTCTGCTTTTAAAAGACTCCCGTGATTAGGTCTGGCCCGCCTGGCTAATTAATGTCCCTTTTTTGGAGTGGACAAGTCAACTGTGTAACACAACCTCAGGATGGGAGTGAAATCCATCATATTCCCAGTGGCAGGGGTAATATTCACACAAGAATATACACAGGATGAGGGGAGCTTGGGGACCTAGACTTCTGCCTGCCACAATATGGACGATCAACCAGCATTAGGCTTTTCCACTCTTAGCACAGATGTTCCCGTTTTCCAAGGAAGCCGTCGTATGTTGGGCTGGGGTGGGGTTACCCTTGGCTTCAGGCAGCCGTGGGCCAGAATCATGGCTCCATCTCCCATGACTGAAGGCTTCAAGGAAGCAGCTTATCTGTTCTGGGCCTTGGTTTGCTCATCTGTAAAATGGGATTGACAATAACGCACGTTTTCGGGCTCAAACACACCCAAGCACACAGCAGGCCCCTTTCACAGTCTAAGTCCAAGACCCCAGGAAGAGCCTGCTTGCTGGACAGGGTCTTGAGAGTCATGCCATGTGCTGACCAATGTCCTCCCTGGACTAGGCTTGCCGCAGGTCCGTTGTTCATGAGGGGAAGGATGTCAGGGCCATGCCTGATCCATTAGAGCACACACACTGGGTGAGGAGTCATGGCACATAGAACATTCATATGCCCACATCATCAGGGTGGCAGTACCTTAAGGGGCACCTGCGACCCCATGGAGAGCCCCACTCTTCAGGGACCTTGTTTTCCTTCCTGTGTCTCATTGGGGCAGAGCAACCAGTCTGGGGGATGATGGTGCCCTTTGAGGGCAGACGAGGGGGCCGCAAGATAGGCTCTTCCATAGCCAAAGGCACAGTAGGGCAATGGTTAGTGAGCAGGTTCTGATACAACTGCCTGGGTGTGCCTCTCACCTTCACTGCTAACTAGTCATGTGACTCAACCTTTCTGTGCCACGTTTTCCTCCTTTATAAATGGAGGGAATAATAGACTTAGCTCACAAGGTTGTCCTGAGGATTAAATGAAAGTGTGGAAATGCAACTGGCATGTAGTGACTGCTGAATGAAAGTTATCTTCACCATTATCCTCCTCTACCTCCTCCTCCTCAGCATCGTCATCACTGTCTTCACCCTCACTACCATCACCAGCCTCATCATCATCATCACCACCATCATCATCACCACCATCACCGCCATCACCATCATCATCATCACCACCATCCCCACCAGTACCATCATCACCATCATCACCACCAACACCATCATCACCACCATCATCACCATCATCACCACCACCATCATCACCATCATCATCATCACCACCATCATCACCACCATCACCACCACCATCCCCACCATCACCACCATCATCACCACCATCACCACCACCATCCCCACCATCACCACCATCATCACCACCACCATCATCACCATCACCACCACCATCATCACCATCATCATCGTCACCACCATCACCATCATCATCATCACCACCATCCCCACCATCACCACCATCACCATCATCATCATCACCACCATCACCACCACCATCCCCACCATCACCACCATCATCACCATCACCACCATCACCATCATCATCACCACCATCATCACCATCACCACCATCCCCACCATCACCACCATCACCATCATCATCATCACCACCATCCCCACCATCACCACCATCACCATCATCATCTTCACCACCATCACCACCACCATCCCCACCATCCCCACCATCATCACCATCACCACCATCACCATCATCATCATCGCCACCATCATCACCATCACCACCATCACCATCATCATCATCACCACCATCCCCACCATCATCACATCACCATCACCACCATCACTACCATCATCACCACCACCATCATCTCATCATTGGTTTAACAGGTGGGCTCATGCTATGAGTGTTGCAGACAGAGGGAGAGAATCAAGCAGGGATAGGCCAGATTTCTACAGTACTCACCACCTCTCAGCCAGACCCAGCTGGGCTGTTGGGGGTGGTGGTGGTCACAGAAGCAGATATTGGCCCAAAGGAATGAACTTCGTTAATCAAAACTAAGCTCTGGTGGGACTAAGCCAGGGGTCAGTGTTGGGGTGCTGGAAGTATCTAGGAATGTTGGAAAGTTGACAGCAGACAAGAGTGGGATGAGGCATCTACTGGCATCTACCCCCTTCCACCTCCTCCTCAAAAGAGGCTCTTTGGAGAGAAGCTACAAGGCAGGACTCTGGAGGTCTCATGCGACCTCCACCTCTCCTCTGCTAGATGACCTCAGACAGGTCTCTCTTGGCCTCAGTTTTCCCATCTCTAAAATGGGACATAACAAGACACGCTGAGACATTGCTGGAGGCCTGACCTGAGCAGTCGGTAGGTGGCGCTGACGGGCATGAAAGCCACCCTAGGGCAGGCACGAGGAGGAGGGGGTAGGCAAGAGGTCCTTCTGTGGCTCTAAGGCCGCTGTCAATGGGAGGAGCCCCAGCAAGGCACTGGTGAGGACTTTCATGATTCCTGGGGCCAGAGGAGCTGGCTAGTGTTGGAGGCTCTCCCCTCTGGTGGGGCTGCAGACCCTGTCTTGGGTATCTTTTTTTTTTTTTGAAGATTTTATTTATTTATTTGAGACAGAGAGAATGAAAGAGACAGAGAGCACATGAGAGGGGGGAGGGTCAGAGGGAGAAGCAGACTCCCTGCCGAGCAGGGAGCCCGATGCGGGACTCGATCCCGGGACTCCAGGATCATGACCTGAGCTGAAGGCAGTTGCTTAACCAACTGAGCCACCCAGGCGCCCTGTCTTGGGTATCTTAGCTGTCTATGGGCATCTCCAGCTCAGGGTGAACCAAACAAGGGGTAATGCCTCTCTTTATCACCCCCATCTCCCCATCTCACTGAATGGGGACTCCTCCCAGGAGTCATCAGGACACCCCATCCCCTTGGCCCTCACCTGGACCTTGTCCCCGAGTCCTGTCAGGGTCACGTTTAATCCCACCACCATCTGCCCCCTGGGACCTGTGTGACCATGGTAACCTCCTCTCTCACCCCTTCCAACCTCCATGTAACATCCAGAAGAAGCTTCTAAAGTGGCAAATAAGGCCCTGTGCCTGCAACTTGCAGGGCCCCCGGCCCTCAGGATAAAGTGCAAGGCCCTGACGAGGCCCAAGGCCCGTGAGGCCCTGTGAGGTCTAGGGCTGGTTCAGGGATGTGGCCCCATCCCTCATCACAGGCTGGTTTGCCCCAGGGTCCGGCAGACCCGACTGACTCTGAGTGGGGGCTGCTGTCTCTCCCTCTGCCTCTTGCACGTGCTTTCCCCGCTCTTCCTGCCCAGGGTAGGCTGTGTGGGTTCCGTGAGTCACTGCTTATCTTGCTTGTGGGGTGCCCGGCATATAGGAAGCCCTCAAGAATGCTCTGTATTCGGATGCCTGCTAGTACTATTCATATTACCCCGGAAGAGATGATGAAGTGAATAAATAGGTGAATGAATCAATGAACAGATGAATGAATGGCACCTGAGCTGCCTCGTCCCCTGGTCTCCTGGCTGGTTCCAAGGAAGGAGGTGGCCATGTGAGTCCTCCACAGGTGGGACCCAGATAAGCTGGGGAGTCCTGACTCACCCAGGGCAGGTCTTAGGCTGGTTGTGGCTCTGCTCTGACCTTAGCCCCAGAGGGAGGAAGGAATGGGGGCAGGGAAGAAAGCCCCGCCTCCCAGGGCAACCTCGCCCTTCTGAGGTCTTGCTTCTGTTCTTTCTGTTAGTGCCGCACCCACCCACCCACCCAACCACTCTCTTGCAAAGAAGGAAAGTCAGACCAAGCAGATGGGGCTGCAGGCATAGACCAAGAGGTATTTTGGAAGCGAGACCAACAGACATTTTGGGAGGGGCTGGGGCCACAGTTGAGCTGTCTAGGTCTTCCTCTGGTGGGCACCTCCCACCTTAAGATGGTGCCAAGGCTAGACCACCACAGAGCACAGAGCCTCCAGCCCTCCCACCCAGGATGGCCCAGCTGGCTTCTGCCTGGTCATTGCCTCCTGCACAGGGCAGGAGGGTCCTCAAAGCCCCAGGACTGGGCTGAGGACTGGTGTCTGGGTCAATCTCCACTCCTCACCAACTCAGGCTGAGAAGGCTGCCCACCCACTTTCTTTGAGAAGGTGAGGCTGGGGCCCTGGGGTCGGGGCGGGGGGACCCCTGGGCTAGGACCGCTTCCATGGATTTGAGCAACTCACTCTCTACCTGTCAGGTTCTGGGCCTGTGAAGGGACCCAAGGCCATGGGGGCCCCACATAGAAGCCAGCCTCCCACGTGGGGCATAAAAGTCATGACCATTCAGAGGCAGGAATGTTCTTCTCAAGCTGTAAATCAAGTTGTGGTCACACCACCCCTATAGTCACCAAGACTTCCCCTGGCACTTAGGACAGTCGTCTACTCCATGAGGCCCTGGCCTGCCTGGGTCTGTCCTGCTCACTCAAGGTTCCCATCCCTGTCCCCAGGCCCTGCTGGTCCAATTCCCTGAGCTCTCCCCAACCTGTGCCTCTGTGCATGCTGTTCCCTCTGCCTGGAACGGTCCCCCTCCCTCCTCCCCCACACCTTCTTGCCTTCGGTTCTCAGTTTCAAGGTCACCTCCTCAGCATGGCCTTGCTGACCACCTCGCTGAGCAGCCGCCCCAGTCTGCCTCCTCTGTGGCCCTGCACACAAGCTGTTGACGTTTGGGATTGTCATTGTGTGTCTTCTTGTCTAGTCCCTGTCCCCCTTGAGCACAGAGACTGGCCTCTCTTGTCCACTGGGCGGGCTGGTGGACGTTCCGTGGAGGGGTCCGAAGCTGGGCCCCTGTCGCCTCATCCTTCCCTCCTGGCCTGGCCGCCTCATGAGGAGACATTTGTTTCTCTGTTTCTCAGGAGGACGTCTGCCACTGGATCCGAGGGAGAACCTGGGAGGAAGAGGGAGTCTGGGCAGATGTGGGCTCCCGGCCGGGAGGCAGAGACACAGCCACGCCTCGGGCCAGCCACGGATGCCACCAGGAGCCCCGCGTGGAGTCAGGGACAAGGGATTCTGGGAAACGGCTTCTGCAAGCATCTCTCCCTGAGAGATCAGCCCTCCAAGTGGAGGTTGAAAAGGCTGTTAGCTCGGGGTGTGAGGAGATGCACAGGACACAGGTCTCGCGTGAATGCGGTGCTGGGTCGACACCTCGGAGTCCCCGAGTGTCCCTGGCTGTGCAGAGGGAAGAAGGGCAGGCCTGACAGACCCCACCATGATGCCCTCCCTGGGGGTGCTGGGTATCTGCAAGAGCCTCCACCCTGGGGGCCTGGGGCCTGTGAGTTGGGAGCTCTGGCCAGGCAGGGGCCCCTGCGCTCCCACCTGTAACGCCAGCCCCTTCCCTGCACGGCTGCCACCTTCAGCACTGTCATCTCCAGCCTGGCGTGCTGGGGACCCCCGTGAGTGAGCGGTTTACGTGCCCAGCTTCACTTCACTGTCGGGACACCTCCAGGAGAGTTGCTCTAAATCGCCACTTAACAGATCAGGAAACTGAGGCCCAGAGAAACACAACAACTTGCCCAAGACCCTGCTGCCCTCCATCCGCCTGCCTTCCTCCCTTCCCCGGTCTCTCCCCTTCCCTGCTTTAGCAGATAGGATTTTACTGCGCAGGCACGGGCCAGGTGCTGGGAATACCAAGATGACCAAGGCACTCCTGAGCCTCTCTGCAGCTCGTCACTGGCAGGTGACAAGCAGGTCAGCCCCCAGGCTGACTCTGGAACACTGGGGGTGGCCCCTGGAGAGCTGTGTGGGATGGGGCTGTGAGGCAGGATCTGCGGGCCGGGGTGGGGGCGGGGGGAGTGTGCTGCGATCCATTAGTGATGTCTGCCATGCCCGTAGGCGTGGGGAGAGGGTTAAGCGCTGCTGTCTACCAGTAGATCCCAGACCAGCAGAGCGTCTAAAACCCATCCAGACAGCGCTGGATTCTTCTCTTCATCTTCAGATGAGAAGGCAGGTTCTGCGTAAGGTCTTACAGCTCAACTACGGCAGAGCTGGGATCTGAGCCCAGGCTCCAAGTCTCCCAGTTTTCCGTGGTGTCACGCTAACGCGCCCTGTTCCCCTCTTTGCTTCGGCCGCTAGGGAGCTCGGAACGGAGCTTCAGGCTGGCCCTCAGATGCCACAGTAGCCTGGGGTTTGGAGCATTTTTGTCGCCCCCTTCTTTATCCTCCCTGCTGGGCCTCCCGTGGAGCAGGCCGGACATAAGTTATCAACTATAAATAAAACCAAGACTTCCGTTCTGGCTCTCACTTTACTTTCCTGGTGCATTTTTTTAAGTCCTTAATGGAAGGAGGGGGGAGCCTCCTAACGGAAGATGACATCACCATCAGCTGGCCCCCAGGGGGGAGGGGCAGGCCCCCAGCCCCACAGGTCCGCGTGGGCCCTGAATGCCCCCTTTATGAGGGGTAACCTCATTCCACACATTGTGCCGCGTGGTGGAATTTCAAATGGGGTTTTGTGGTTTCTGCCCTTTGCAACAGAGAGCACGCAGGCAGCTGTGGTCACCGACTTCCTCTGCGCGCAGCCCTGGCGCCCGGCCAGCCCAGTGACCACCCTTTCCACCGTGAGTCAGCTTCATTCTTAACTCTCTGACTCAGGCCCCTTTAAAGGGACAGCAGAGCCAATTGGCCTGGGCAAGGACAGGGAGGTGGTGGCAGCGGAGGAGGTCCTGGGGAGGGGAGGGAGGGGACGCAGGTCCGGGTGGTGGGGGTGGGGGGTGGGGGGGTGTCTCTGGCAGGTAGCCATCCTCCGGAGCTGGGTGAGCGGTCCCTGCCTTCCTCCATCACCCTCCCCCCACCCCCGAGATGGAGGGGGTTTCCTGCCTGCTCCCAGGGAGAGGAGCCTGTGATTTCCCCAAATCTGGCTGTCTGGAGGGTGGGAACCCCCGGGCATTCGGCGACCTTGCTTTTTGTCTGGCCAGAAACCCCGCCCGTGCTCTGGCCCAGGAGGCCATCGGAACCGTGCAGGCTGCCCTCTTTGTCCTGCCTAATTCCCATCACTGTGACCTTCCACAGCTCCCAGAGCATGCCGAGCGGCCTCCCAGGCGGTGCCTCCTGCCACCTAGGGTGCATGTCCCCTGCTCCCTGGGGCTCTGTCTCCTCTTTTAGGCTCCCCCTGCCACCAGGTCAGAGTAGCCGGCTACTTCCTCTGTAGCATGAATAACAGCCCGCAGCTCTGCCCCCCTTGCTTGTGGGCTAACTGGTTCCCCCTGCTAAAGACTCTCAGCCCCATGAGGGCAGGGACCCTGCAGGTCTTGCTCACAGCACAAGGCCTGGCACATAGTAGGTGCTCAGTACAAATTTGTTGAATGAATGAGCAAATGGGTGGATGGCCGGCAGGATTCCTCCACAGCCCCCCCACCGCCCCCCAGTCAGAGAGTGTGGGGACAGCTCCTCCTTGCCAGATGGGGCACAAGGGGACAGAGGAACCTGTGTGGGGGCAGGCCAAGGTGACTTGTGGACATTCCTGAGTCCAGGGGCTCCTACAGGGGCAGGTCTCTGTCTGGGGCCTTAGTGAAACCCAAGAAGAATTTCCCTGTTTTCCCTTCTGTCTGACTCACACTTAGGTTGTGAAGTTCCCCTTTCAGTCAGCATCTCTCCCGAGGCTGCAGAGTGGCCAGGTGAGGCTGTTGGGGCCTGGGTGACTGGGGAGGCTGAGCTTCGGTTCCATTCACAAAAATGGGACCTGACTGGTGCCCGTGTCCTGCCTGAGTGTGGGCCCCCAGCCGTGCCCAGCGTTGGCAGTTTTGCAAGGGATGGCGGGGGTGTTAATGGGGGTCTAAGATGCCCAAATGCCTGCATCCACATGGCCGGTGCTCATCTGGGCCTCCCCCTTCAGCCTCCTGGCTCACCCTCCCCGGGGGCTGGGGAAGGGACTGGAGTCTGGACCCGCCCCAGAGGCGTTGGTCCTCCCTAGGGACCCAATTGGTCTTCATCCCAGGCAGCTGGGAGGCCAGGGCCCAGGTGGGGCAGCCAGCCTGCACGATGGGCCCACTCCCCTCCCTCTGTGCTTCCCTTCTTGAAGCCTGGGATGGATCCAAGGATGAGGGAAGGAGAAGGCATTCCTCCACCTGGCCACGGGTCTCCTCCGAGGGGCGGTCCTCAGGGAGTCCCCGGGGTCTTGCGAGCATCACTCATACTTCACTTGGCAGCCGGTCCTGGAGCCCCTTGGCGCCAGGGTGCCCCGGGGACATCAGGGACTTGACCTGATCCCCCCGGGCAACCAGACAGTGAGGACACAGAGTGGAAGTGCCAGCTCAGCTGGGGGGTTGGGGAAACCTCCCAGGAGGAGGGGGTATCTGGACAGACCTGGGAGTAGTGAGGCGACATCAGCCAGGGGAAGGGTGGAGGGAGGCGAGGTAGGGAGGGCCTCCAGGCAGAGGACAGTACGTGCAAAAGCCAGAGGCAAGAGGGCAGGTGTCACGTTGGAGGTGCTGAGGACCATCAGGGCAGTGAGAGGGGAGAGTGTGCCCCAGGGGAGGGTGGGGGTGCAGGGCAGGGGAGAGCTGAGGCTCGGAGGGAGGCCAGGGCCCCGCTGAGCTGGAAAGCCAAACCAAGCAGCTCTGATGTTTCCCAAGGGTGGTGGGCTTTGTTTGCTTCCGGAACCAGCTTCTGGATGCCTCTGTGGGCAGGGTGGGTGAGGGGAGGGGCTGTCTGGGCAGGGGGCCTGAGAGGGGAGGCCAGGGCACCCCTCCTGCCAAGGCTCTGCCAGAGCTGTGGGGCTCCTCGGACACCCTCAGGCCCAGTGGGCAGGGGCAGCCAAAACCATCACGGGAGGGGAAACTGAGTCCCAGTGCCATGGGCAGTTTGGGGAGAGCTGAGGCAGGGTGGCCACAGGTGACACTGAGCTTAAACCAAAGAGGAAGGACTGTCGGGTGAGAGGCCCAGCCAGTCCCGCTCCCACCACCCAGGCCTGGGCCCCTCTCTGGGCCAGAGCAGCGACCCCGGACCATCCCCAGAGACGTCTCAACAGCTCCCTTGTTTGCAGGCTCTGGGGGCTCTGGGGGCTCTGGGACCCAGAGGCACAGGGACAGGGATGAATCTGAGCAGCCATCAACTGTGGCTGTGGTGCTGGGTCCTGGACTGGACATTGGCTCCCACCTGTGTTGGGGGGTCCCATCTGTCATCCATGGCCACTTGTGACCCGTGGAGACTCTTTGGATTGGCTCCTCTGTGTCTCACAGTTACTAATGGGGAACGGTAGTACCGTGGAGACAGTAAAAGGTAGGCGCCGATACTCAGAAGTGATGTGCAGGGCACAGGTGGAGGAGGCAGGCAAAGGATGCTGTCAGGGAGGCTCATCCATGGCACCTTCTGGACCATTCAGGAGACCCCCTTCACCTGCAGGTCACAGCCTCCTGTTCTGCGTACCTGCAGGTCTCGGCATTGCTGCCTCTTGTACAGTGGAGAAGACTGGGGCTCCAGAAGACTGTCCCATCCAGGGCCACACAGCGCTGCGCAGCTCGGTGGGCTCCTCCGCCCCGCCCCCTCAAGCCCCTCCAGTCTGGGCTGCTGCAGGCACCAAATCCAACCATAGGAGCGGAGCACTTTGAGCACTTTGAAATGCAAAAGCTGTAAGGTATTATTATGATTATAAAAACACAACCATTTATGGTTTTATGAGGCTGAGCTGCCCCTCTGGAATTCCCTCTTATCCAGCGATCTCAAAGCGCTGGGCCAGTCCAGAATTAATTAGGCCCTGCAGCCCGGGACCACAGACGCACCTAGGAGCACCGGCAGGGGCAGGCTGGGGCCAGACAGGAGGCGACAAGCATTGCTCATACCCACTGCTGCCCTCGAGTCTGGAGCCCCAGGCCTTCCCGGCAGCAAGTCCGTTCTCCCTGAGCCAGCTGGCGGGAGATTGGGGAGCTCTGGGGCCTCTCCCTCTCCAACCAGATGAGGGATGAAGATCAGCAGCAGCAGGAACAAGACCAAGGGCTCCACAGTTGACAAGGAGGGTGGGAAGGGCAGTTTTGCCTGGTCTAGAGTTTTCCTGATCCAGAACCAGAAAATTGGTGACTGTGAGCTCCTGAAGGTCATGAGCCATGACCTGAGTGATGGAGGCTGCTGGGATGGACAGGTTTGACAGCTAGAGAGGAGGAAGTGGGGCATGGAGGACTGGGAGATGTAAGGGAAGCCACAGGACCTGTGACCTTGTTGAGGTTTACTAAGTTCACTGAATAAATAATTCATAGATGGGTGGATAGATAGATGATGGATAGACGTGTAGGTGAACAGATGGATGGATGCATGCATTAATGACGGATGGATGGATGAGGGATGGATGGACAGAGGTGGAGAATGGGGCATGAATGAACATAGGATGAAATGTGTGTGTGTTCCAAAGGGATGCTGAAGACATGGGCAGGTTGCAAGGAAGGGCTCACATTGGTTGGAGATGGATAGATGAGTGAATGGATGGATAGATCAATGGATTGGTGGGTTGGTAGACAGTGGGATGAGCACCTGAAATTATCTCAGGGAGGGAATGTGGGAAAGTGGGATGACCTTGGTGGGGCCAATGGGACCTCTTGGACAGAGTTTCGGCATGCATGGAATGATGCCCATGTCCTCCACCAACTGGGCAATAGCCTGGGGGGTCACTGATCTAAGCTAGGACCAGTATCTTGGATCCTCCTCTTGCTTCAGCTTTCTCAGCTCCTTGACCTTTTCCTCATATCCCTTCCAGGCCTTGATTTCCCTGTCTGAACATGAAGACTTGCTAGATGAGATGGGCTTCTAAGGAAGGCTAGTGGAAGCTCCTCGGTTCTCCGGGGGGCGGGGGTAGCAACCCAACCCCTCTCCCCTGCTGCTCACGGTTCTCCCTTGATCCACTCCTGGTGCTCAGTCCAGGCACCTGCCACGCACCCTCTTCCCCACCATTCTCCAAGCATCTGGCTACAAGGCCAACCCAAGAGATGGGCCCTGGGGAAAGGAGAGCTGACCTCTGCCCCGAGGTGGATGGCTGAGGGGCTTCTGTGGCCGCAGATGGCTGCTCAGTGGGTCCCTGGCAGGCTCCAGGTTGAGTCACCCTGAGTCACCACTGTCACTTCCTACCCCACATTCCTTCATTCATACAGTGTCTCATCCCTAAGGCCACTTCCCTGGAATCTTCTTGGGCTGTTGCCAAGGGTGTGAGGGCACTTAGCCTGTTCCGGTCGGACGGGCCAAGAGCTTGGCCCCTGGAGCCCTACAGGGAGAGAGGCTGGACAGTGTGGCCTCCCTGGAAGGAGGCGAATGCCCTCTAAGCCCCACTCTGGCCCAGGAGCTCTCTGACCCTCACTGGGCAGGCACTCCCTCCTGCTGTGAGCGCCTGGATCTGCCACCTTGAGACATGGGCACCTGGAAACACACTGTAGTTCACAGGGCCAAGGAGTGGGAAATGGCTCACCTGCATGCCATTCATTCATTCATTCATTCAGCCCCCACATATTTCTTGTACGCACTCAATCCGCCTGGCACTGTGCCAGCCCTAGAGAAACACTGACCCCACTCCTCGCTCGCTCTCTTTAGATCTTGCAAGGAGGAAGCGGCTATTGCCAGAACGCCATTCTAGTTCAACAGTCTTGCAGAAATCTCTCCCTCCGCCAAACGCTGTATCCCAATAATGCTACATTCGCTTTGTGTTTGAAATTCCACTACATTTTCATGTCGCAGCATTAATGATTTCTCTTTAAACATCGAAGGAAAGCCTAGGACGTTTTTACTCCTAACCATTTTGTGCAAGAGGTGGCTGATCACCATGCATGGCCCCTCGGATAGGCTGCGCTCTGAATTCCCAAGGTCACAAGAGGAAATTCAGCTAATTACAGTCCCCAACTTGACTATGGTGTGAAGGTGATATGCGCTCGGTAGAGACCATGTTTCGAAGCTTGAAGGTAGATCTTTTCCTGGGCCAGCGCTCTTGCCTTGGGATGGAGGGCAGAGGCAGGAGCCCCAGTTCCCCATCAGCCCGCAGTCATGGGGGGGTCGACAACCAATGCGCCGACAGCCATCTGTACCCACATGGATGCTCTGTCTGTCACTTGCACTACAGGGTTCAATACATTACACGAGACATTCATGCTTTATTATAAAATAGGCTTTGTGTATATGATTTTGCCCAACTGTAGGCTGACGTCAGTCTCCTGAGCACGTTGAAGGTCGGCTAGGCTAAGCCATGATGCTCGGTAGGTGAGGTGCGTATTAAATGCATTTCTGACTTAACAATGTTTTCAAGCTGGGATGGGTTGATCAGGACGTTACGCCATTGTAAACTGAGGAAGATCCGTAGCATCTGATAAAAATGACAGTCCTGCCAGTCCCCGATCGACTTGGCGGGTCGGCATGAATCCATGTGTTCTTTGATAAGACTTCATTAATCTTCTGCAGGAATCTCAAGAGGTAGCTCAGTGCGGGACACATTTATTTTGTGTTCCTCTCCTGTGAAGCAGCTGCCCGCGTGATGTCTGGAAGATATGGAGGGCCTGGATGATGTGGGCACGGAAGTGAGAAGAGAGGCCTTGGGGTCAAGAGGCCTGTGTGAACGTGGCAGGCTCCTTGCTTCTCTGGACCCTCTCTGCTTCCCTGGAAGGGAGGCAGGTGGCACAGTGGTTAGGAACATGGGCTCAGGGCTCAGGCTGCCCCTCTCTGGCTGGTGTGTCCTTGGAAAACCTCTTTGAGCCTCTGGGTGTGCATCTGTAAAATGGGGATACTCGTAATAAGTCAATGAGCTAATATATGTAGGCTGATCTAAGATCTAGGATATACGTACAGCAGCTGGCATGCAGTGAAAGCTCAGAAGCCACCAGCTATTTTCTCACCCCGGCCTGTGATGGTCAGAGCCACTAGGGGCCAGGGTCCCATCTCGCAGATGGGAAAACCGAGACTGGGAGGCTCTGGGACAGCTTCTCCGTCCCACAGGCAGCAGGAGGCCTGCAAGAGATTCTGCATGTCCCCCTTCCCAGCACCGTGACTGGTGGCCTCTCAACGTGGAACTTACTCAGGAGGAACACACGACCTTCACGATGGCCATGGCTTGGCAGAATGCTGGGCACATGGCAACAGACAGTACCGAGGCCCTCTTGTCTCTGCTGTGGTCAGGGATCGGGGCCCCTGATGGGCATCTTGAGGGCAGTTGTGGCTGGAGGGTGGGGGAGGAGGAACCGGGAGCACCTCCCAACTCGCTTAAGCCTCAAAGAGACCCCAAGAGGCCACAAGGTGATTCCCAGCGTCACTGGCAATGGCACGGTCCCCGCCCCCCGGCCCCCCTCTCTGGACCTGCCTGTGGTCATACGTCCTCCATACACTTTGCAATAGTAAGAGGTTTCACCTGCAGCGGTTCCAGTCACTATCCCCATTCCCACGTTCTCTGCCACCCTTCCCCTTATGTTGGTGGCGCCGGAACCGCTCTAGACAGGTTTGGGCTTTGGTTAGGGAGAATGACCTGGGGACCCATTTGGTTTGGGTTCATGAGATGTATCTACATCGTTTGGGGACACGTCTGTGTGCCGATGAGCCATTTCTGGTCGTCCCGGCACAGGAAGGGCTGCCAGAGGGGCCCCTGCCGCTCCTGGGACTCACCCAGCCCCACACGGAGGGGAAAGATGCAGGGTCAGGGAGGGCGCTGCAGGGCAGGGTGCCGGCCTCGGCCCTGGAGTCCGGGCAGAGGGTGCAAGGCCCCGGCAGCCCGGAATCGGAATTCTTCCCATCGGTGGAGGGAGAGGACAGTCTTTGTGGAGGAGTGAAGGTCCCCTCTTCGCAGGAATGCACCCCAAAACACAAGCAGGGGACACGAGGGCCCTGAGAGGGAAGGGAACTCGCCCAGAGGCACAGATCCAGGATCTGGTAGGACTGCCAGGACCTCAGGCCTCCTCTGCTCCCACCACATGGTGGGCTCAGGACTGGACTCACCCAACAAGTTCTCAAGTGAAGAAACGTGTCAAAACGGAAACTGCTGACTGGCAGAACCCCTTTCCACAAGCCACCCGTGTGCGTGTCTCCAGAATGTTCTGCTTCCTTTTCAAGGAGCATGTGCAGTATTAAGGATGCCACTTTCCTTGGCTGTCAGGAAGTTGGCTGCAGGGTCCAGAGGTCAGCTGAGTTAGAAAGCGCTGGTTCAGAAACCAGTGGACACCCAACTCCCCTGAACCCGGCCCCCTTGGCCACGGGTGGTGTTTCTTACACAAACTTTTGTCTCGACTGTTCCTCTCACTCCAAGACCCAGGAGGATGCCAGGTCCTGCCCAGTCAGAGCCAGGAGGGATTGGGACTGGGTAAGGCATCCTCCAATTTCTCCCACGGGGGCCACATGATCCCCAACCCAAACGGTCCACACCACCTTCCCAGGCCCAGGTTGGAGGCCACGACTGTCCTGGTCAGAAGAGCGGCCCCCTGTGCCTTGGTCTCAGTAATCATCATTGTCCCCTGCATCTTCCTATTATTTTTTTTAAAGAGAAGATGTTCCCGTGTCTTTTTTTCTTTTTAAGATTTTATTTATTTATTTGACAGAGAAAGAGACAACAAGAAAGGGAACACAAGCAGGGGGAAGTGGGAGAGGGAGAAGCAGGCTCCCCGCCGAGCAGGGACCCCAATGCGGGGCTCGATCCCAGGACCCCGGGATCATGACCTGAGCTGAAGGCAGATGCTTAGCAACTGAGCCACCCAGGTGCCCCTCTTCATGTTATTTTAATCAGTTATTGACCACATGAAATTCTCCCACCCCCGAAGCATGTAACTCATGCGGGGCACGCCCCAAAGGGCTCCACGTGTCCTGGCCTTCCCGTCTGCACGGTGCTCAGAACTGGACCACTTCTGGCCATCTCTTCTGCCACTTCAGCCCAAGCCACCCTGGCTGACTGCAAAGTCCCTCTGTGGCCCTTTGCTCCTTCTCTTGGCCCTGAAGGCAATGATCTTGTTACACTCTGAGGTTTGTCATGCCCTTTCTGTGCTCACCCCCAGGGCTCCATCTTAGAGGAGATTGCAGTCTTGACCAGACCTGCAGCCCACACATGTCTCCCTGCTCAGCCCTGCCTGGCCCTTCTCTGATCACATTACCCCCATTCCCCCATTCTTTAAGTCTAGCCACAATGGCCTTCCTGCAGCTCCTCAAACTTTGTAGGCAGCTTCCTACCCCAGGGCCTTAGCACTTGCTATGCCTTCCACTTGGAATACTCTTTCCAGGATAACCACATGGTTTGCCTGCTTCTCTCCTTCAGGTCTTTTTTTTTTTTTTTAAGATTTTTGTATTTATTTGACAGAGAGAGAGACAGCGAGAGAGGGAACACAAGCAGGGGGAGTGGGAGAGAGAGAAGCAGGCTTCCCGCGGAGCAGGGAGCCCGATGCGGGGCTCGATCCCAGGACCCTGGAATCATGACCTGAGCTGAAGGCAGACGCTTAACGACTGAGCCATTCAGGCCCCCCTCTCCTTCAGGTCTTTACTTGAATGAAGGCTGCTCAGTTAGCCTCCCCTGGCCTCCCCATTTACAGTTGCCCGACGGTATTCTGTAGCATTCAGCACTATCTGACATGCTGAATTCTGCATTGGTCTTGTTAACTGCTGTCTCTCTACCAGGATGTCTGCAACTTTGCACAGGGGTTTTGGCCGTTTCCCTCACTGCTTTATCCCCCTGCATCTATAACCATCATGGGCACATAGTGGGTGCCCCATAGGGAATGAAGGAATATCCCTATAAGATAGGTCCCATTGTTCCCTATTTTTATATACCGAGGAGTGCATTCTGGGAGGGGGAGCAGCATGGGCAAAGACAGAAAACAGGCAGATCGGCACCTGGCCTCATTGGGCCTGACTGGAGGCCACACGGAGGTGCGGGCAGTGGTGAGGACCCCAGGACAGGGCCTGGAGTGGGCTGAGGAGTGGCAAGGTCCACTGGTAGAGGGCCTCATGGGCCACCAGGAGCAACCGAGGTCCACGCAGAAGGAGGTGGGACATTAGCAGGGTCCTGTTGGAAAGACTTCAGTGACAGGTGCAGGGCACACCAGAATGTGAGTCTGGAGGTGGCAGCGAGCTGGGGGAGTTGTCCGTGCAGGCTGGAGGTGCAAGGGAGGACTCGAGAGCAGAAGAGGGGGTCAGTGTGGCTCAGGGGAGGAGTCATCATGTCCCCAGGTTTGTGGTTAGTGGCTGGATGCGGGGGGAGAACCTAGGAGAAGGGAGGTGAAGAGGGGGGTTCGGTTTGGGGTGGGCTGAGGTTCTGCTGCTCTTGGCCCAAGAAAAAGATCTGGGGGTCCCAGTGCTCCCATGGTGACTTTAGCGTGGAGGGATGAGATCCCTCCAGAAGGGGGTGTCTGGAGAAGAGAGGGCAGTTGCCTGAGCTCCAGGCCCTCCCCGCCCCCACCACCTGTTGTCCCTGGGCATAGAGCCCCTCGCACCTGGCTCGCTCGGGCCCCTTCTGACGCAGGAGGCCAGCTGGGGATGGGAATGTTCTTCTGCCTCCAATTTCACAGTGTTAGTGACCAAGGCAGATTTGCTATTATTTTCACCAGAAAAAAAATGTATAGATTTTGGGCTTTTGCCAATAAGTCAAGAGGAAAACAGCTGAAAGGATTTGTGTTTTCAAGGGAACATTCCTCTTTGGGCTTCGTCCACCCTGTGTCCTCTTGGAAAACTACAGGGATGGCTGGAAAGAGTATCCGGGCTGGGTGGGGGTAGCGGAGACTGGGCCCTGGTCCCAGCTCTGCTCCTGGCTCCCTGCGTGCTTCCCGGGCGAAACACGACAGTAACGGCTGGGCATCCCAGAGCTGCAGTGTCTCTGCTGAGCCCCAGATCTATCTCCCAACATCTCCTCGGTGTCCCCATCGGGTGCTCAGGAACACCCCAGGTCTATCTCCCAATATCTCCTCGGTGTCCCCATCAGGTGCCCAGGGACACCCCAGGTCTATCTCCCAACATCTCCTCGGTGTCCCCATCGGGTGCTCAAAGACACCCTCAACTCACCACACCCCTGCCCCAACTGTTGCTCACCCACCAGCCCCAACCTGGTTCTCTATGGTGCTCCCCACCTCAGGGAATGGAGCCTAGCCTCGCACGTGCCTGTCGCCCCTGACGCGTCCTTCCATAGACCATCCAGGCAGTCTTACCCATTGTTGCTCTTGGATCCAGCTCTTGGACTCATTCCAACCTCCTCCCAAGAATCTCAACTCCATCTGATTCACTGTACCTCCACCACCTCCCTTATACTCTACGCTGCCATCACGGCCTCATTATGGGCTCCCTCCCTCCATCCCTGGGCGTGCCTCCAGAGGGAAGGCTTTAGCTCCAGTTCCCTCCCTGCCTTCCTGTGGGTTTCCACGGGGCCTGGGGAGAAGAGCAGAAGGAAGACAAGCAGAGGTAAGCCATGCACTCCAGAGTCCAAATCCAGTAGGATGTAGGCCCAAGTGGAACCCACGAGGGAGGTCGGAAGTGCTGAGAGCAGGGTGTGCGGAATGCAGGGTCCAGCCCCAGTAACCCTGAGCTGGGGAAAGCTTCCAGGAGGAGGGCCTGTGAGAGGTGAGCCTCCAGACAAGGGAGGCCAGGCTGTGGGGATAGGAGAGGAACTCCCAGCAGAGAAGGTGCATCCTGACCTCGGCCTGGGTGATGCTTGGGGAGATGGCTGGGAGATCGGCTCCAGAAACATCCCGGGCTGGCACTGAGCTTGGGAAGGAATGATTAACAGTCACAGACATCATGCTACCATTGAGTGCCTACTGTGTGCCAGGACCTGAGTTGATACGCATTAACTCACCAATCATCCCAGCCACCCAGTGACTATGCCCAGTTTACAGGCTTAGAGACAGAAGCTAAGAGAGGTTCAGTGACTTGCTCAAGGCCACACAGTGAGTAAGGGCTGAAGCCAGGCTGCCTGGCTCCAGGGCCCAGGCCTGGATGGAAGGGGCAGAGTCTTGGGCAGGTGGGACACGGAGGGCCCAGGTGCTCCCTCAACCGAGGCTCTGGCACGACAGAGGGTGTCTCCTGATGCTGCAGCCCCACCCCTCTCATCACCCCTGCAACGGAGGCCCCTCCAACCCCCAGCCTTGGGGCAGGCATGCCACCGCCCTCTGGGGAGACCTCAGACGCACTACCTGCCTCCCACCCTGCTGCAATCCTGCATCTTTCCTGCCACGTTCACAGTGGGGACGCGGCGGGTCCACGAAGCCAGATGACATTCCCGGGTACACGTACGTCCAGAACTGGAACCCCGTTTGTCTGATAGCCGAGCCCACCTGGCCACTCCCAGAGAGACCCACAGGGGTCATTGCCAATGTTTGCTGTGCTTCCTTCTATGTCTCGCCCCAGTTCACGTCCTTTGTGATGACTCAGTGTTGTGAACATTGTTGCCATTTCCCTCCTACAGACCTGGAAACCGAGGCACAAAGAAAGCAAGCCAGCTTCCCCGAGCCTCCTGCTGGCCCACGAACCAGGCAGCCCTCTGTGAACCCCTCCATCCTGTGCACACAGACAATAGCTGCGAGCGTTCTGTCTTAGCACGTGGCCTGGCTTCCAACAAGCCGAGAGGAAGGAGCCTCACATTTATTGAGCACCTACTATGTGCTGGCCAGTTACATACCATTGCTTTGCACATGACTATTCTTTGTCGCATTTTACAAATGAGGAAATGAGCCTCCGGGAGACGAAGCTTACTCACCGCAGGCCCGGACCCTTGGGGATGGGGACGGGGTCTGGCCCCCCCTTCGGCAGCCTCCTTCCTTCTCCCCCTTCCCGCCTGGGGAATTAAGTGGTGAACATTTTCAAAGTCGACTGTCAAAAGAAAAGATTGGAGGAAGGAAATGTGCAATTAGGAGCTTCAGAGTAATTTCCATCGTGCGGTTTGAGCCCGACTGTAAACACTCAGGATGGAGGGGACGCGGCTTTCCTCCTGCTTGGGGTTCCTGCCAGCGCTGTGGGCCCCGGAGCAGGAGAGCCCGGGCGGGGGGCCGCGGGGAGGCCGGGGGCGGCCGGCCTCGCACAGGGGAGGTGCTGGGGGCTGCGGGAAGCTCCCATTCCCCAGAGAGGTTTCTTCCAGCAGAATGTGCCGCATTACAGAAAGGAAATATTAACATTATAATTATAATTCTGTTTATTTAATTAAGTTATTAAACAGGCCCGGCCCAGGGGAGAGAGAGAAAAACCCTCAGTTTCATCCTAATTGTTTCTCCCAGGATGTAATTAGAGCCTGTTAGGAGGGATGGGAGCCAGAAAAGGCAGCGCCTTGCAGGGCCGGGGGGTCCTGGCCAGTGAGTGGGCCCCAGGTGGACCCCAGGTGGAGGAGGCTGTGCATGAGAACAGCCTCCACGAGGGCTGGGGCTTGGCCTGTCAGAGTCCCGTGCCTGGCATGCAGTAGGTTCAGCGAGTGCCTAGTGAGCTGTGAAAATGCTGAAGACCCCCGCAGATGTTTTTTCTAGAAGAAACGCAGCACCTCCCTGCAGGGCTGGGCGCCTTCCCTGATGGTCAACGCTGGTGTCCATTTTGGCTGTGGGTGACCACAGTACATGTAACTGTCGCCACTCTGGTGGCTGATGACTGAGGAGAGGGGTCCACAAATTCTGCCAGCCCCCAGACTCCCATGGAGCTCCTGATCGCATGCCTCCTTCAGGGGCCAGATTCCCTAAGGCCCTGGAATGTTGGGTCTCAGAGGGGTTGAGCAGCTAGAGCCTGTCCCCCTCAGAGCCTCCATCCCAACCTTTCCATCTGAGAAGCCAATTCTGGGACCCAAGACCAGGCCTAGAGGAGCCTCTGCCGAGGGAGGGGGGCCCAGGAAGGGTGCTGGCCCTGAGTAGGCCTCAGATCCGGTTCTGCGCCCCCGAGCCGACAGCTGCCCTCAGGCTCCGTGCAGAACCTCCCGTCGGACGGGAAGTGTCTCGTTCCAGCTGGCGCAGCCTTATCGAACAGTCGGGCTTTGTAAGTGCGGACAGCTGCAGTGATGGTGGTTGACTCTGGGCTGGGGGCGGGGGCCGGCTGGGCGACTGGATTTGGGGAGCTGAGGAGGGGGAGGCCAAAGCCAGAGGCATCTGCAAGGGTTGGGGGAGCAAGGATCACGGAGATTTCATTCAGGCGGAACCTCCCAGAAAGCTGAACCCCTCAAATGGGTGCCAGGACATGAGGCCTAACAGGGAAGTGACCGCGAAGGAGGAAGAATGTGCCTGGGGAAGGTGGGAGGGGCTGGGCCTAGCCCTTGGCTCTCTGCACACAAAAGAGCCATCTTGCGGTGGACAACACTGAAGTAGCCACAGAACCAATCATTTTGGAGGGATGGAAGGGTGTGTGGACCTTTTCTTCATACAACCATTTACCCACCCTACTACTCATCCAATCCATCCATCCATCCATCCACCTGTCCATCTATTCATCCATCCATCCATCCATCCATCCATCCACCTGTCCATCTATTCATCCATCCATCCATCCAACCATCCATCCAACATTCAGACAAGTTTCACTCATACTCAGCCACTTCCTCTGCTGGACTCCAGGGACCCAGGAAATGATCAGACTGTCCCTGCCCTGGTGGCATTCCCGGTGTGTGTTGGGTGTGGGGGAAGGGGAAACCATCAGAAGACAAATTCCTATGGTGACTCAGGGAAGTTCTGTAGCTGAGAAGGTGTAAACCAAGTATGGATGGGAGTGTTTCTCAGGGACTCACCCTCAGGTTCTCATCAGAAAAATAAGGATAGGGTAGTGGCCACCACCATGATTGTTATGGTGTTAGACAAGACAATGCACTTAAGATACATAGCACCGTGCCTGGCATAGAAGGTGCTTAATGACTGTTATGACCTATTTGCATCACCATCGACATTATCATTATTATCTCTGCCCAGGATGGGAGTGGGGTGGTTTAGGGAAGCCTTCCCAAATGTGGGGTCATTGAGGCTGGGTATCAAAGGATGAGTAGAAGTTTGCTAGGTACAAGCCTATACTCCCTACCCTCCAACACCCCAGGAGCCCACATTTATGCTGAAAATATTCTTGCCTCTGCACCATACTTGCCACCTCTGCTCCTCTTCTCCAGGGTTTCCTTCCTTTGAGATCAGCTTTAGCTCCAACTCCTCCTGGAAGACAACCTACCCATTCCAGGCACTGTCTTGCTTCTTCCTCTGGTCTTGTAGCACACAGACTACACACCATCTCAGGGCTTCGATACTTCACCTTGAACTTTGTAACTCCTCATCTAACTCTTCAAAGCAGGATAGAGTCTTCTTCTTGATTCTCTCTCTGGCCCCAGAGAGTGAAGACTTATCCACAAACAGGAGCAGCTTTCCAGGGCTTTCCCTGGTGCTGCCTACAAGCAAGGTGCAGTTTCTGCCTGAGCCAGCTCAAAATATGGGGAACAGAGGGAACAGGAGGACTAAACTGGGAGTTTCTCCAGGCCAGACTCCATGTCCTGGTAATCTCAGGGTCCTCAGCACCCAGCATAGAGTGGTCTTCTGGGTCCTCAATACCCAGCATTGTGCTCAGGGAATGGATGGTCTGATGGATCGTTGGATAGATGGATGGGAACAAGGCAGACACAATCCATGCCCACATGGGGCTTGAAATCTAGTTGAGAATACAGGCAATATGAAAATAAACCCCCAAACAAAATATTTTAAGAGTGATGACTGCTGGAAGGTGTAATAGATGAGTTTGGGGGGGCTAGTACTTTAGTTAAGTGGTCATTGAAAGACTTGTAACATTTGACTTGAGACCTGATAAGAAGTCAGCGATGTGAAGATCTGGAGAAGACGTAGGAACAGTAAATGCAAAGGTCCTGAAGAATGAACAAAGTGAGGCTTTCTCAAAAATTGAAAAAGGCTTGTACACTTGAGGCAGATACAACAAGGGACTTATGACTGAGATGAGGATGAGAAGGAGGGAGGGCAGATCATGCAGGGTCTTGGGGGTAGGAACTGTGGATTTTGTTTTGAGCAGGATGTGAAACCAAAGGAAGGTGTTAAGCCGGACAGTCACTGGTCTGAGTAAGTTTTTAAAGGATCACTCTGGCTACCATGTGGGGCTATACAGGGAAGGCAGTGAGAAGGTTATCGCAGTAGACAAAGCCAGCGAGGGCAGTGGAGGTACAGCTGGAGAGATGGGGCAGGTTCAAGGCATATTTTGGAGACAACAGGGTTTGGTTTATAAATTGGGTGTTGTGGGAGAAGGGAAAAGGGTGATTCCCAGATGTTTAGCCTGAGCAACTAGGAAAATGAGGAGCCATTTACAGAGCCCAAGATGACTCTGGAAGAAATAGATTTGAAAAACAGATAGGTACACACCTCCGTCTAGACACACAGGCTCTGGAGTCAGAGAAACCTGGGTTCAGATCCTAGTCTTAACTGCTTTCAGTCTTATCCTTGTGTTAGTCACTGAATTTCTCAAAACCTCTGTATCCTCACCTGGAAAATGGGGGCTTGTCACTTCATGGGGATATTATGGCAATTAATGTAACATGCTCAGCACAATGCCTGTCCAAGGTAAGCGCTCAGATAGAGACTATAATCAATCATTACTTGTCCACTGGATGGGGAGCTCCTCATCTTCATCTAAGCAGCCTGTTCCAACAGGCCCTGGGATCTGGGCTGCCAAGAGCAGCTCCTGACAGCTGCCATTCTTGCTACTCCCCTCCTCAGGTTCTGGAGCCTAGGGGTATGGGGCCTCCATGGGAGGGCTGCTTGTTCCAGAATCAAGCAAGATCACAGAGCACATTTTGCAAGGGTGGGAGGGAGTGGGAGAACTTGTCTGCCTGGCACCCAGCAAGGAACCCCATTCAAAGCTGTTTTCCTAAAGCAGCTCTAATTATCAGAGAAGTCCCCCCAAGGCCCCTCTCTGCTTCATGAGGGGCTTGTAGTTAGTAGTTGGGAATTGAAAGGGGCAAGGTTGGCTGAGGCTATGCTTGGGGGTCAGAATCCTCGGAGAGGTGGGATTGAAAGAGTGGGTGTTCTGTTCCAATCCTTTCCCCACTCAACAGCTCTAGAGAGCAGTCACCTAAGCTCTCTAGAGATTAGTGTTTGTTTATTTTTCCTCCCCAGTGGGAGTGAAGGCTTTGGCTGAGGTGGATTATCCCACTCCCCACAGCCTTAGGTGTGAGCTTATCCATTCTCATCTCCATGCTGATGACTTTCAAATATCTTCCAGTCTGGTCTCCCTCCTGAATTTCAGACTCACATCTCCAACTATGTATATTAATTTCTCCACTACAGGCATTATGGCATATTTCAAACTGAATAACACATGATCCCATCCAATGAATTTTTCATTTCAGTTATTATTATTTTCGGTTCTAGAATTTCCATTCAGTTCTTTATTACAGTTTCCACTTCACCACCTAGATTCCTTATATCTGCTCCCTTATTATGGCCATATTTTCCATTAATTCTTCAAGCATATTTTTCTTTAATTTTTGATCATATTAGCTTTGAAAGATTTATTTGATAAATCTATTATCCAAAATATCCCAGTATTGATTTCTATTGAAATCAAATTCTGTTGTTTTTCCCTCTTGACTGTGAGTCACATTTTCCTGTTTCTTTGTGCATTTGGTAATTGTTGATTATGTATCGGACATTGTGGATGATATATTGTAGAAACTCTGGATTCAGATACCTTCCTCTAAAAAGGGTTGATTTATGTTCTAGCAGGAAGTTCAATTACTGACTGATTGCTTGAATGTGTGCAGTCTTGGTTTATTATTTGTTTTGACAGTTCTGTCAAAAGCCTAAGATGTCTTCCAAATTTCTCTAACTTGGTGGGAATTAAGTTCCAAACCAAAAATCTCGCTGAGGCTTGGTTTTAGGATTTGTACCCTACAGTGGGCTTTACTCTAAGGTGTGGTCCTTATTGGTGAGGGCTTTCTGATGTCACAGCTAAATGCCCCAGAGTTTAATGAAGTTGCTCCACTCCAGTTGAGCAAGAACCCCAAATTTCCCTAGTACTGCTTGACGTTCAGTATCTCTGTTCCATTCTCAAACATTTAGGGGTTGATATCACCTGGTAAGTGTCAGGTGACCTCACACAGACTTCCTTCCCCTACCCATACAGCTTCCTCCTCTCCAGATTTCAGCCCTGCAGATTGTAGCTTCCTCAGCTATCCCAAACTCTCTTCTCTGCCCCCTTAGTTCAGTGGGATAACCACTCTTTGTTCTACTTGGATGCCTGCTCACTGCACTGTGATCAGGGAAGTGTCCTCAAGCACAGGTCCAGGGAGATCGTGGGGCTCACTTGGGTTTTTTTCTTCTCTTGGGGATCACAGTCTTGTTCTGCCTTTATTACAATGTTGAAAACCATGGTCTCATATATGCCATTCAGTTTTATGATTATTATGCTGGAGGGGCTAATACAGTTCCAATTACTTGTGCCATGACCAGAAAAGAAAAACTCACTATTTTATCCCAGACCTCTTTCTCCTATGTTCTACATCTGCAGACTTATTACAACCCATCCATTTCTCCAAACAGAACCCCAGGAGTCATCTTTGGCGCCACCCTCTCTATTACTCCTTGTCAGGGAGCCATCAGCAAACTGGGCTCTGACATTTATTAGAGCTCTTGGATCTGTCAAAATTTCCTTCCCCACTCCCACGGCCACTGTCTGTTCTCACTGGGGCTGCTCTGACAGCCTCCTTGCTGGCCTTCCAACCTCCAGTCTCACTCTGTTTCAATCCTTTCCCCACCCAGCAGCCAGAAGGCCCCTTCTCAACCTCCTTACATCTGTCTTACATAAAACCCTGCCATGTTGTCTTGGTTGGTGGCTCTTGAGATCTGCCCCCACCTATGTCTATGACCCCTTTGATTGCAACCCCCCCATATTCCTCCTCATGGTATCTCTGCAGCTTCCAGATGACATCATCATTTCTTGTCTCAGAGCTCCCACTTGGTGGGTGACTGCAATGCCATGTTCTGGGTATTTTGCCAGATACAGCACCTCTTCATAGCACCTCTTCTGAGTGACCTTCCCTGATCTTCCAAGCCTGAGTTAGATGCTTTTTCACTGTGCAAACACAGTGCCTGCATCTCTTCCATCATAGCAGGCTCTGAGCTCCTCAAAAGGAGGAGGAGTGGCAGGTTCATCGTGTGTCCCCAGAGCCTGGCCAGGGGACATGCTCCATCATCATCAGATGAAGGACTCCATGTCTGAGGTTGCTGAGGAACCAGCAGAGTGGAGGTGTTCATGCAAAAATAGTGCTGTAGTTGGGGCCTGGGCATCTTCTGACAGGGATGCAAGCCCCAGAAAGGGAAGGATGTTTCCACAGGCTGACCACCACTGGTGACGATTCTGGGAGTTTTGTGATGGACTCCCACAGGAAAGAGGTGCTTTTTGAAGGAAGAGTGGACACACTGCTGAATGAGAGAGTGCCTCATCCAGGGCCACCTGCAGCCTCCTGAGGATCCCAGACCCACTGAAAGGCCTGACATTGGATGGATTTCCTATTCCTCCCACCTGCTTCACAGTGGGGAAACTCACTTTGGCCACCTATCTCTCCTTCCTGATGTTTTCCTGTTCCTGGCAGGGCAACCTCAGTGGATATCTTTACTTTTTGTGACATTTCAATCTCTGGCCTCAGGCCCATTCCAGGATTCCCCAAACCAAGGATATTTTCTCTGCATCTCAGGAGGCTCTGTGGATCCATAGGGCCAGATGCCCTGTGCTGAAAACTCTTTCCTTTGCCCCTCCAGGCTGCTCTCTGCCCTGCTCTCTGTCCCGGGGGCTGAGCCTGATGGATCCTATTTCAGGGCTTCCTCTGGGGTTTGGCCAGGGGCGAGCCTGGCTGCACATAAGAAGAGGGGGAGGAGGGTGAGGTCAGAATATTCATGTCACAGCATCTCCCCTTTCGGGTCAGCTTGAACAGGCTGTGTGCTTGGATTGAAGGTCACATCTTCTCCCTAGGCCACCCTTTCTACAGGACTCTCTCCTTCCAGGTTCTGGCAATGCCTCCTTACCGTTAACCCTTCAGTTTGAGGGTGGCAGCACCCCTGGGGTGTGGTGCACTGCCCACCCTGTGTGGTTTCCTTCCACCTCACAGTTTTCCCAGTTGAAGTCAGCTCTTTCTTGGTGGAACCCCAACCTGTGGCAGCTCAAGAGGATGCTCTGTACCCCAGAAAGGCCTTCTGATGTGCCGCAGGACTCCTAAGGGGCTTTGATGGAGTACACCATTAGCACCAGCCAGGACCACATAGCTGTTCTCCCCACAGAGGTCCCATCTCTCAGTGGGGCTTCCCCAGTCCACGAGCCACTGGCAGAGCCAAAGGGCCAGCCTGGGGACAGCATGGTGACGAGCATGGTAACAGCATGGGGCAATGATGACTGGTTGGCTCTGGAGTCACACAGATTGGGTTCAAGTTCTGCCACTTCCTGTTGCTCACTATGCAAGCTTGGGGTGGGCTACTGCAGCTCTCGGTTCCACCCCAAATTCCATGAGGGAGTCAATAAGAGGCCGGACACACAGCTGCAAGCATCGACCCCAGCTTCCAGTGGCCCCAGCGGAGCTTATGAGGAGGGCATGTTTTCAGCTTCACCAGTCTGTTTGCTGGGTGAATCGCTGCTGAGTCAGTCAGCAGGTTCCCAAAGTAGAAACCTTGTCAGACCCCAAGGAATGTTAACCCCAGTGACTCACGTGTGTTTCTCCCCAGAACATGGTCACAGGCTTTTGGAATCTGCTCAGCCATCTTGGAAAGACATTGCAAGGCAGGGAGTGGAATGCTGGGTCCCGGCCACAAAAGAGCTAGGCCCAGGTCTGGCTGCCAAGAAAGGAGTTCCCACTAGGAAAATCTGACTCAATCAAATCTCCGTTTTGGTTTAGGTCCACAGTTCCTTGGCTGTGCCTACAGCTAAGAACTGTGGCTCTGTGATGAATTGTGGACAGCTGGTGGTAGAGATGTTTTTGTTGTTATGGTGATGGTGTTGGTGATGACGATGGTGGTGATCCTGACGGTGGTGGTGGGTTGTTTTCGATGGCGGTGGTGATGGTGGAGGTGGCAGTGATGGGATGTTGATGTCGATGGTGGTGGTGATGAAGATGGTGTTGACGCCTGCCAGCCTGAGCTTGAGAGCAAAGCAATATAAGAAGCCAGACAACCTAAGTGCTAGTCCCAATTCTGCCACTTGCTACCTGGTGAGCTGGGGTGACTTACCAGTCTCTCTGAACCTCAGTTCCCTCATCAGTGAAGGGAGAATGAAATTGTCTGCCTTTCTGGGCTGCTTGGGGATCAGAGGACCAGGGCCTGTGAATGCCCAAGATCTACTAGAAACCATGGAAGACAGAAAGCTGCAAAGCACTGAGTGTGTATTAACTGTTCAAACAAGTCCTAGAGTCCACAGAATGTAGCTGTGGTGGATCCTGGTTTCTGTGATTTTTTTCCTGCGGACCAGGATTCCCCTCCTTCTTCGGGCTATAGCACTCCCTTTTCTTTGGAGAATTGTTTACAATTTTTCTTCTCCTGTGGTTTAGAGGGGGCTGGCAATCTTGGTACCCCACATCCCCTGGTCACAGGGATGGGCATATGGCCCAGGCCAGGGCAAGTCGAGTTCTCCCTGGGGCTTGCTCAGGAAGTAGGGGTGAGAAGAACTGAAAAAAGAATAGAGAGAGAAAGAGGAAGAGGAAGAGAAACTGATGGTGACAAAGAGAGCCCCAGGGGCTTTGTCTAAGCACCTGGATCCAGCTATACCTGAAGATAGAATCATCCACTTCTGAATCTCCAAGTTATATGAGCCATATAACAACCTCAGGGAATTTGAGTTGTGTGTCTGTACTTTGCAAACCAAAGCATTCTTCCCTATACCTCTAACCTCCTCAGTCTCCTAGAATCCCCAGAACCTTCCCAAGAAAGCAAAATTTATGACAGGGCTGACTTCCAAGTTTGAGGACAAAAGGCTCTTGTCTTGCTGGACCCAAACCTGGCTCATTTGTCCCCTCTTTCCAGGGAACAGATTGAGACTGACCCAGCTCCCAAATGTCAGGGGACAGAGGCTGAGATCTACTGCCGCTCCCCTTTCCCACGTCCCCAGGGAGCACCTTGGCAGGGAAACTTTGTTATAAACTGTAAAATGCTGTGGCTACTTTTGCTGATTTTATTGGAAAAAAACCCCCAATTTGAACAATGTAGGAAGGCACAAGGTAAGAAGTAAAAACCACCTGATAACCAGCCCTGCCTCCAGAGATAACCATGGAGACTTCTCTCCAGGTCTCCACAGCTATAAACGTTCTGTTCCCTGTCAGGGGATCTCTTACTTGGTGTTCTGGAACTTTATCCAGCTACCAGCATAGTGTGGAATCTTCTGGACACTGAACACAGCTTCCCATTTTGTTAGAGGGGAACTTAGCAGTATCACGTGGGTGTATTTATTCAATATCCAATGATGCATATTTAGGTGTTGCCAGGTTTTTTTTTACTACTTTAAACATCATTGCAGTGAACATACATATATATTCAGTTTTCCTATATCTGATAATTTCAGTGTGGGAGGGGTTTTCTAGAAAGGGAATTACCAAGTCAAAGAATGCTAATATTTTAAAAGTATTTGGCACGTTCTGCTCAAGGGTTCTCTGAGGAGGTGAGGGTCCACGGTGGAGGAAGGTGCCAAGCTCTACATTATTTTATTCATCTCAAAAGAAATCATTTTTGTGGTAGGAGAGAAAAGTTGGTGAAAAAGCCCTACTTTTAAGAGTGGTGGCTTCCTCAGTGCTCAGTACAGGTTACTCTGCTCTTTGGGAAGGACGGGGGGCGGGGTGGCGCAGGAAGAGGAAGAGGAGATGGAGGAGGCACCATTGTGGGTGGTGGCTCTGTTAGACTTGCCTGGTTGGTTGAATCATGAAAAGCCCACCGTCCTGGAGGCTCCCTCCACCTGGGCACCAGGACAGTTGGTCACCTACTGCTGGGGATGGCCTCGTGAGCCCCAGAGGTGCTGCTGGGACACTCTGTTTCTGGGACAATGGGTCCCGCTGCTGCCTCTCATACTGGCTTCTGGGAAAGTGTGTGCTGAGAAGTGCCCAGGCCGAGTGCCCAGGCAGGCTTGGCCCCTGGCTACTAGAGGCTGGCAGCACAGCCTGGCCCCGGGTCCTCTGAATCCAGGTGCCCATTCCCATGCAGGAGGTGCTTTATTTAGTTCACCCAGTGAGGGTGTTCATACTGGAGACTCACAGGCTCTCACCTCGTCCGTCCACACCCTGCACAGAGGGAACTGAGGCACAGGGACAGAAGTGACTTAGCAAAGAGAGCGCCGTGATTCTGATGCACTTTGGTCTATTTTTCTTCGTGTTGCTTGTGTTTGAGGTTCATTGAGCTTCTTGGATCCATGGGCTTATAGTTTCATCAAATTCAGAAACTTTTTAGCCATTATTTCTCCAAATATTTTTTTTCTGCTCCCTATCCTCCTTCATTGACACTTACATCTGAACACTTGAACATTTCCTACAGTTCACTGCTGCTGTTCATTTCTTTGCTGGTCATTTTCCTCTCCATGTTTCATCTTGGCTAATTTCTATTTCTCTGTCTTCCAGTTCACTCAGCCTTCCTTCTGCAATGTCTAACCCACCATTAATCCCATCCAATGTGTAATTCATCTGAGATGTTATAGTTTCCATCTCCAGAAAATCCAAACTGGGTCTTTTTATATCTTTTTTGTTTCTATTTAATATGTTCAATCTTTCCTCTAGCTTTAGAAAACATAAGCATTTAATTTGGGAATAATCTTAGATTTGCAGAAAATGTGCAAAGGTAGCACAGAGTTCGTGCATACTTCTCAACCAATTTCTGCTAATGCTTCCCTCTGACATTACTGTGGTGTGGGATTACAGTGTTTACACCTGCTTCCATGCTCTCATCTACTAATCTTACCACCTTTGTCACTTGTCTGCCCATTTGATGGACTGATTTTTCTCCTCATTTCGGGTTATATTTTCCTGCTGATAATTTTGGGTTGCATGGTTGACATGACAAGTTTTACTTTGTTGGGTGCTTGTAATTTTTGTATTCCAAAAAAGCATTCTTGACCTTTGTTCTTGGATGCAGTTAAGTTCCCTGGAGATAGTCTGATCCTTTTTTGGTCTTGCTTTTAATATTTGTTGGGTGAGGCCAGAGCAGCATTGTGTCTGGGGTTAGTTTTACCCAACTTCAAGGCAAAATTCATTCTATGTAGTCTAGCTGATGCCCCATGAATTATGAGCTGCTGGAGTCAGGCACGATTCCCAGCCCTGTGTGCTCAGGGCACCGTTCCCTCACATCTCTTTGGGTGGTTCTTTTCCTACCCTCAGGTAGTTTTTTTCATATGGGTTACTGAAAGCATGCAGCCCTGCCCTGTTAAATGAACCTTAGCCAGCAGGCCTCCTGTGCCTGAAGGTTTGGCTGCCCAGAAATGGGAGTGGCCTGCTATCCACTTCTATTCCCATGTTAGCCCAATAGATGTGGGCAGCGACCATGGACAGATGTGCAAGTTGTGCACTGCACAATGCTACGGAGTGCTATTTATTGAGAACAGAGCCAACTTTAAAGAAGCAAAGCTAAGAAACAGAGAGAAAAACAACCCCAGTTCTTGGCCTGATAATTTGAGCTTCTGGATCAAGCTGTGCCTGGGTCCATGAATCCCTGTGTTGTTTAATCTTGTTCAAGCTGGGAGTTCTGTGCCTTTAATAATAAGCATCCTCCATGACACACTTATTGGTCGATGTGGAGAGTTAGGGGAAGGAGAGTTAGAGAGGAAGCCTAGGTCTCCAACCTGGGGAACAGGGGACTGTAGGACCACCAGTCGGTAAGGAACATCTGAGGAGAATTAGGTCAGCTTGGGGGACTGGGTGATGGATAGAGTTTACAAAGGGCTCCCTATCCTAGATTGCCCCCCTCATCTTTAAGTCACAGACGGCCTACACCTGCCTGGCTCAGTCGGAAGAGCATGAGACTCTTGATCTGGGGGTCGTGAGTTCAAGCCCCACTTTGGGTGTAGAGATTACTTAAATAAATAAAACTTAAAAAAGGTTTACAAAGAGGTAACCACAGAATGGGAGAAGATATTTGCAAATGACACCATAGACAAAACGCTGATTTCCAAGATCTATAAAGAACTTCTCAAACTCAACACCCAAAAAACAAATAATCAAGTCAAAAAATGGGCAGAAGACATGAACATACACTTCTCAAATGAAGACACACAAATGGCTAACAGTCACATGAAAAAATGTTCATCATCATTAGCCATCAGGGAAATTCAAATCAAAACCACATTGAGATACCACCTTACACCAGTTAGAATGACAAAAATTGACAAGGCAAGAAACAACAAATGTTGGAGAGGTTGTGGAGAAAGGGGAACCCTCTTACACTATTGGTGGGAATGCAAGTTGGTACAGCCACTTTGGAAAACAGTGTGGAGGTTCCTCAAAAAATTAAAAATAGAGCTACCCTATAACCCAGCAATTGCACTACTGGGTATTTACCCCAAAGACACAGATGTAGTGAAAGGAAGGGCCATATGCACCCCAATGTTCATAGCAGCAATGTCCGCAATAGCCAAACTGTGGAAAGAGCCGAGATGCCCTTCAACAGATGAATGGGTAAAGAAGATGTGGTCCATATATACAATGGAATATTACTCAGCCATCAGAAAGGATGAATACCCAACTTTTGCATCAACATGGATGGGACTGGAGGGGATTATGCTAAGTGAAGTAAGTCAAGCAGAGAGTCAATTATCATATGGTTTCACTTATTTGTGGAACATAAGGAATAGCATGGAGGACATTAGGAGAAGGAAGAGAAAAATGAAGGTGGGGGAATTGGAGGGGGAGATGAACCATGAGAAACTATGGACTCTGAGAAACAAACTGAGGGTTTTGGGGGGGGGGATGGGTTAGCCCAGTGATGGGTATTAAGGAGGGCACGTACTGCATGGAGCACTGGGTGTTATACGAAAACAATGAATCGTGGATCACCACATCAAAAACTAATGAGGTATTGTATGGTGACTAACATAACATAATAAAATAAAATTAAAAAAAATTTTAGAAAATGGGTGCCTGGGTGGCTCAGTCAGTTAAGTGTCTGCCTTCGGCTCGGGTCATGATCCCAGGGTCCTGGGATCGAGCCCCGCATCGGGGTCCCTGCTCAGTGGGGAGCTTGCTTCTCCCTCTCCCTCTGCCCCTTCCCCCACTTGTGCTCTCTCTCTCAAATATAAAAAATAAAAATAAATTAGCCTCTGACTTTGTTAAATGGGACTGTGGCTATGAAAAGACTTTGCAAGGCATGAAACTGTATGTAAGAGTCCATTGTGTGTGTGTGTGTATGTGTGTGTGTGTTGATTAGAAGATTGAGAGATGCCATTTTTGTTCAAACTCTACTGCGTCCCCTTCCTATAAGAGAATGGGACATCCCCGTGGAGGCCTTGTATCTTGGCAGTGTCTCCTCCAGAAAGGGCCTGTGTCCCCGCCCGTGCTGCTGGGCTTGGCTATCTGCTTACTTTGGTCAATGGAATGCAAGAGGATATCCTTCTTTTGAGCGGAAGCGCCACTGAGTGTTGCCTGGAAAGATGACATGTCCCACACCGGGGACTGCGCCTGAGATCATGACCTGAGCCAAAATCAAGAGTCGGACGCTTCACCGACTGAGCCCCCTGGGGATCTCCAGTTTGCTCCTTTTTATTGGAAATATACCCTAGATTGCTTACTTATCCATTCACGTGTTGAAGCCCAGCAGGCTTATTCCAGTTTCTGCTGCTATGAGCACTTGTGCACGAGTCTTTTTGTGGGCATATGCAATCCTTTCTCTCGGGGAAATACCTAGCCATGGTAAAACCGGGTTGTAGAGTAAAAGTGTATTTGAACTTGTAAGAAACTGCCAAATGATTCCAAAGTAGTTGTACAATTTCACACGGCCCCCCAAGACGCATGAGAATCCCAGATGTTCTGTATCCTGGCCAGCACCTGGTGATGCCCATCTTTAATGGGAACCAATTGTGGTGGGTGTGAAGTGGTGTCTCCCTGTGTTTTTTATTTGCATTCCTATGATCACTAATGATGATGGGCGGCATTTCACGTATTTATTGGTAGCCGGTTAGGCCTCTTCTTCTGTGGGGTGTAAATTGACATCCTGTGCCTATATTTTTATTGGGTTGTTTGTCTTATGATTCGGTTGTAAGAGTCCTTGATATATTCTGAATAGAAATCTTTTGCCAGAGATGTGCATTGGGAATATTCTCTCATAGTCTGTGATTTGCTTTTTCAGTTTTCTTTACCATGTTTTTCTTTTTTATTTTATTTTATTTTATTTTATTTTATTTTATTTTATTTTATTTTATTTTATTTATTTATTTCACAGAGAGAGAGAGAGAGAGTGCATGAATGGGGGGTGAGGGGCAGAGGGAGAGGGAGAAGCAGGCTCCCTGCTGAGCAAGGCGCCCGATGCAGGGATCGATCCCAGGACCCTGGGATCCTGACCTGAGCTGAAGGCAGACGCTTAACCGACTGAGCTACCTGGGCACCCCCCTTACCAAGTTTTTCTAAGGGCAGAATATTTTAGTTTTGATGAACTCAATTTATCTATTTTTTTTCTTTTATGGTTAATGTTTTTTTTGTGTCATTGTAAATACTTCTTTGGCCCATGGGTCACCTTGTGGTTGGTTTTTACTGACTGCTTCTTCGGACTATGGGTCTCCTTTTCCTGGCTTTTTTTTTTTTTTTTATGTCTCCTGATTTTTTACTGTGTACTGTACCTTGTGGGTGATATATGTTGTAGGGATGCTCTGTTCTCTTTTCTTCCTCTGGAGGGTATTGATGTGTGTCCTAGTGGATAGCTCCACTTCTCCCAGCCAACCCTGAACCTGTATGTACTCGACCTCATATTTTGGGCAGCCCTCGGTGTCCTCAAGCCCCTCTGGCTTGGGGACATGCACATTCTACACCGTCTCCTATAGATCCCAGCAGGGCTTGACTGAAGTGTGTTATGGAGAGTCTAAAGTGGGTCTTGCCTTAGGATGTCGTCTCTCCTCCTAAGGCATGATCCAGCTGGATGTGCGGGGGTCAGGGAGGCTCTGCACCCTGGTGGTCCATGTCCCCCAGCACGGTCCAACCTCTGGAATCACATTCTACCCCCAACTCCATAGCTCCTGGCTGGTGCCCTGCCCCAGCTTCTGTGCCCTAAACTCTGGCCTCTGCCCTCCTGGCTCAGTGGGACCCACGTGCTTTCTGAGGGGCCCAGCCTGCCAAGCCGTGATGGGAATTGTGTCAGGGGATCTTGTGGCTTCCCCTCCCTAGCATCCTTTCTCTCTGCTCATGGTCACGCACAGCTAGCTACCCAGGGTCTGTCAGGCATTGCCTCAAACCTTTGTCAGGGTGTGTGGCTGTCGGGGAGGCAAGGTCAGGCCAGCTCTGGGTTTGCCAACAGAGCTGGAAGCAGGAGTTGCCTAGAACTTTTTAATCAAATTTCTGGACCCTATTTAGAGCCATGAGCCCAAGGCGGACACCCCAAACAGGCAATCAGCCCCTCTCCACAGGTGCGAGAGTGAGGGGTGGGCCAGTGGGCCAGTGGGCCAGGCTCTTTCTCTCTCTCTCTCTTACTCACACACACGCACACACGCACACATGCATGCAGAAGGAGTGTAATGAAGGAGGGCCTGCGTGGCTCCTGTCTCTAGTCCCTCCCTTGTGTCCCAGGGCCCATTTCTCTCACAGTTTTTAAGGAAACTTCTGCATTTCCTATTTACTCCCTGGAGAAATGCCACCGGCCCAGCACCTAGCAGAGCCTCCCCTGCTGGTCTCGGAGCCCATCCTAGAAGCACTTGCTCCCGGCAGCCGTGTCTGGGCCCTTCTGAGCTCTGAGTGCAGGGCTCCTTGCCACCGTGCGCCTGCCCTCCCCCCTAGGTGGGGCGCCTGCACACAGAACGTTCTGGTCAGTGTGGGACACAGAGGTCCCACCAGGATGAAGCCAGGGCCTGGACCGTCAGCCCTCCGCAGAAAGGACACCGAGACCCAGAGACAGACCGGCCTGAAGCCAAGGCTAACCCCTGAGTTTGCACCGAGGGCTCTGCTCCAAACTGCTTACATGTCCATCTCCCCATGCGGCCTTTTTATTATGTGGATACACTTCATGTATCACATCATTCATTCGTTCGTGTGGGGGCAAAACTGGCTGTGTGCTCCCGGCCCGTCCTCGCTTTCCCCTGAAGGGGATTCTGTTTTGCCTACTGGGCTTCCTCCCCTCCCTTCCACCCCTGGAAGGGTTTCTGTCCCTCCAGAGGCAGTTTCAGATGGAAAAGTGCTTGGGAGAGGGAAATATCCCATTTCTGGGCCATTGAGACAAAGCAGAATTCTTCTGGGAACTTCTGGGGTTTTTAAAACTTTCTTGATGAAAAAGAAGGGAAGGAATGACAAACACAGCGGGCGCTGTCTCACCTCTTTTTTCCTAACTTGAGGGTGGAGGTGATGCCCAGAGCTGTGGCAGCCATCTTGCAGCCACGAGGCAACACGCAGGAACAGCAAGCCAAGAAAACTGTAGCGATGCCAGTCACTGAACCAGGACCCTATTTCCAGACCTCTTGTGTGAGAACAAAATAAACCTCTACTTGCCTAAGTCGAGGTTAGTTGGGTTCCCTGTTATTTGTTATCGAAGGCATTGCTGTGTGATACACTGACTATGTGCATGCATGCATATGTGTTAACCGTAACGCTAAAACTGGACCCCATGAAGCAAGGTTCCAACAAGTTTGTACAGTTTTCCACCAATATTTGCTGACCATTTGCTCTGTGAGAGGCACTAGGTTAAGTGGCGGTTATAAACAGATGGACACCTGTCCTCACCGAGGCTGGTGGATTTAGACCTTGTTGTGAGCTGAAGTGGGTCCCCCAAATTCATATGCTGGAGTCCTAACTCCCAGGATCTCAGAATGTTACTTATCTGGAGAGAGGCTCTTCACAGAGGTAATCGGGGTTATTAGAGTGGACCCTGATCCAGTGGGACCAAGGTCCTTACAGAGAGAGGGGATCAGGACACAGACCCGCACGGAGGGAGGACCCCGTGAGGACACAGGGGGCGCACGGCCGTCCACACACGAGGAGAGAGGTCTCAGGAGGACCCCGCCCTGCCCGCGCCTGCGTCTCAGGCTTCGGCCTCCAGGACGCCGAGGCGGTACATGTTTGCTATGTGAGCCCCCCATCTGTGGGACTTTAAGGCTGCCCAAGCTGCCTCTTACAGACCCGGAGGATGGATGGACCACAACAGGAAGGGACAGGGTTGCATTCCAGGCAGAGGGATCAGCATGTGCAATGCTGGGGCAAGCCAGAGTCTGGGTTCTCTGGAGGAGCATAGGCAGGGCACCCCACTGGAGGCCAGACGCAGGCCAGGCCCTGCAGGTCCGGATGTCCTGCCCAGGCAGTGTGCGTGCATGCGTGCGTGCGCCCGTGGGTGTGTGTGAGCGTGCGTGCTTGCATGCATCCGTGCGTCCGTGTGTGTGCGCGCGTGCGTGCATGCATGAGTGCGTGCGTCCGTGCGTGGATGCGTGTGTGTGCGTGCGTCCGTGCGTGGGTGCGCGCGTGTGTGCGTGCGTGCGTGGGTGCATGTGCTTGTGTGCGCATGCGTGCGTGGGTACGTGTGTGCGTGGGTGCATGTCTGTGTGCGTGCGTCCGTGCGTGGATGCGTGTGTGTGCGTGCGCGCGCGTGCGTGCGTGGGTACATGTGTGTGCGTGGGTGCGTGTCTGTGTGCGTGCGTGCGTGCATGCGTGCGTGCGTCCGTGCGTGGGTGCATGTGTGTGCGTGCGTGCGTGGGTGAGTGTGCGCACGTGCGTGCGTAGGTACGTGTGTGTGCGTGGGTGCGTGTCTGTGTGCGTGCGTGTGTGCATGCGTCCTGCGTGGATGCATGTGTGTGTGTGCGTGCGTGCATCCGTGCGTGGGTGCATGCGTCCGTGCGTCCATGCGTGGGTGCATGTGCGTGTGTGTGTGCGTGTGTGTGTGTGTCACAGGAGGGAATGAAGCAGGCATCTGGCCTGCTCTGATATTCTGGGCACTGCTCTTGAGACGTGGGGGTCCGGGGCTAAGGCTGGGGCAGAGGGAGCTGGAAAGAGAGCAGAGAGGGGTCAGGAGGAAGTGTGGACGGGCGCCCTGGTTTCGCAGGACAGGGGCAGGGCCCCGCGGCAGGGACCCACGGGCCGGATGACAGGCAGCCTGCAGCCCGCGTGCCTTTGTCTGCAGACAGGGCAGGGCTTGTGCTGGGGGCCGAGGGGCTGAGCCTCCGGGAGGCTGAGCCCCCGCTGGGGAAGGGGGTGATTAGCGGGGCCCCTTTGAAGAAGCCGCTGGGCTCTGGGCTAAGCCGCCAGGCACAAACAGGGAAACCACCTAACAACCGGCCCCCATCTGACACATTGCATTTGAATTTAATAAGGGGGAATATTTCTCTCCTGGAGGTGGGATGAAACGTCGCCAGCCGAAGAATTTTAATCACTCACGTAAAAGGTACACAGTCTGCATTTTTTTCTTGGCCCCCTTGCATTTACTGATTTAATTTTCTCTGGAGGACGAGGTGTGTGTGTCTGTGTGTGGACACCGTTGACCAGCCCTCGGGTCTCTGTGGGTTCGCTCTGGAGGCAGCCGGAGGCATCCACCTGTTACCTGGAGCGCGCGGGCCCCAGGCTGCTTCTGCTGACCAGCCTCTCCCCGGCTGTGCTGCAGTCCCCTGGGCCTTGGGACCACTGTGGTCCCTCCCAGAGGTCAAGCACCCTGCCAGGCTCACACAGCTGGCCCCACTCCAAGGCCCCCGCTGCCTTGAAGCTCTGGGACATTCTTAGGGCAGCCCATGTTCTTCTGTGGACAAGGGCAGAGATGCCAGCCGTGTGGGGGCTGTGGCAGCCCGCAGACCCTGTACCTTGGGGATTTTTCCTGGCTTTGGAGTCACTTCCTGGAAACTGTCCAGGTCCCCTTCCAGGGGCCGGGGGTCCTCGGTCAGGCCTGAACCCACGAGGGCTCCAGCTCCTACTTCGCCCCTTCGGGGGGTTCTTACTGTCCTCACCCCAAACCTCCTCCCACATCGTCAGGTGTAGGGGCTTGGATGGTGACGGTCATGTCTTAATCCCCTAGACCTGTGACTGTGACCTTCTTTGGGAAAAGGGTCTTTGCAGTTGTGATTGAGTGAAGGATCTTGAGATGAGAACATCCTGGATTATCCAAGGGGGCCCTAATCCAGTAGGTGACAGGTGTCCTTATGAGAGAGAGGCAGAGGAGGAGAGGAGCGACATGGCCACCAGCTCAGGGACACCTAGAGTCCTAGGATTGGAAGAGGCAGGAAGAATGCTCCCCCCAGAACCTCCAGAGAGAGCGCCTGCCCTCACCTTCATCTCAGACAAAATACATTCCCCCCCTGGGAAGCCTGCCTACACTGGGGCAGCCCTGCGTGGGGCCCTTCAACATGATCTCATAGAAGGTGCATCTCTCCCCACGACCCCTCGAGATGGGACTTTATTGTTTCATTTTATAGACACGGCAATGCCGTTGGGTAGGGGAGATAGGAGGTCAAGGTCCTGGTCACTGTGTGTGTCCCCTCTGGGGTGGCCCTTTTGGCAAAGCCTAGAGAGGTTTGACACAAAGCTGCCCAGAGACCGACGGGGGCAAGCCTGGCACAGGGACTCTGCAAACAGTGAGTACCCCAAATCCCACCGGCAGCCCATGCTGACACGGCGTGGCAGAGGCCTGGTCTCTCGACTCCCGCCACCCACATCCCCCCTCTGCCACCTGGGCCCGCACAGATCTCCCCAAAACCCAACCGGCCACCTGTCCTAGGACAGGTTTCCAGAGCCGACTCTGAGAAGGGATCCTGGGAAAGGCATCTGTTGGGAAATGAGCCCAGGGAAGACAGACAGCTGGTGGGGCAGCGGGACTCAGGATGCAGGGAGCCCAGAAAGGGGTGATCTTGAGCAGCATCCCATGCAGACAACTTAGCCTCATCCTCCAAAGGGCTCTTAGACGTGTGGGTCACACCCCAAGCTGCCTAATCGAGGGTGAGGAGCCGAAGCACATACGCTCCCCCCACACCTGCCAGTCACTCTTCCCCCCGGATAGAAATCCCCAGGCTCATCCACCGAGTGGGTGCTGGCGCCAGCAGGTGGAGGGTGACCCTGCCACGAGAGACACGGGAGCCATCACGGGCTGGATTTCATCAGCGCCCATGTGGGCACCCACCCCCCTGCAGGGCTCCACGCCCACTGGGTCTGCGGGACACCCAGGGACAAGGACACCAGTCCTCACATGAGGCAGCTCCCACTTTGCTTATGGGAGCTGCCACAGGAAAGGGGCTGTCAGTGAGGAAACAGGCCCAGCCGTCGGGCAGGCTGCATGGGCTGGGCGGGGCTCGAACCTGGCCCTGTCGGCCCCACTGCCCGCGCTCTGGGGCCTTGGCCAACCGGGGTGGGCAGCCCCTGACACCCTGGCAAGCGCCCACAAGCACCTTGCATCCCGGCCCAGGGAAGCAGCGTCCGCCATCCTACTTTACAGAGCTCATTCCTCCCTTCCCACTGCTCAGGAATCAGGCGCTGGGGCTTCCTGCCTGCCCAGCACAGCCCAGCACAACCCAGTACAGCCCAGCCCAGCCCAGCCCAGCCCAGCACTGCCCTCCTGGCCACCCGGAGGGCCTGGCTGGGGAAGGTGGGTCAGGGTGTCCCCGGAGAGGGCCTGGGAAGCATGAGGGCTTGTCTCCAGGAACCCAGGAACCCTGGCCCATCTATCTGGCGGTGGCCTCTTGCCAGCCTTGCTGCTAAACGTAAGCCCGTTTGATCTTCTTCCAGCTCAAGAAGGTGCAAACGGCAATTTCAGGCTTTCTGAGACCTCCTTCAGCCGAGGGAGAAGCTTGCCAAAGTGGCACAGACCGCCTACAAAGCAGTGTGACCCCCACACTGGATCCCAGTGCCCTCTAGGTCTGGAGAAGGTGGAGGAGCAGCGTGGCCAGTTCAACTCCCTCATTCACTGGCTCGCTCATTCATTCATTCATTCATTCATTCACTGTGCACTCAGTTAGCACAGACTCCCCGAGCACCGCCTAGGTCCGTGCACTTCACCAGAACCTGAATTAGCATAGACACCAGCTATGGTGTCTATGGAGGCGGAGGCGGGACCAGAAGTGACCCATGAGACTTGTATTGCAAGATACATGCGGGCTAATGTGGCCAGGGGTTCCCGGAAGTGCCTGCTGATGAAAGAGAGTGGGGAAGGGGTAGGTGGGAGTGTCTACGGGCAGCGGGCAGCGGGTTTTACAAGGAGGGGGTGTCGTGAGCTGAATTGTGTCTCCCCTCAAATTCATATGCTGGAGTCCTGACCTGGCCCGTACTTCAGCATGTGACCTCATTTGGGCAGAGGGTCTTTATAGAGGTGGTCCAATTAGAGTGAGGCCATGAGGATGGGCCCTAGTCCCATAGGACAGGTGTCTCTACAGGAAGAGAGTTTGAACACAGACACATGGAGGAAAGACCTTGGGGGCACAGTCAAGGAGAGGGACCTCAGGAGGAACCCACCCTGCTGACACCTTGAGTTTTGGACTTCCAGCCTTCAGAACTGAGACCACACATTTCTGTGGCTTAGGTCATGAAATCTGTGGGACTTTGTTGCAGAAGCCCTAACATGCAAACACAGTGGACTTCCACATATTCAAATGAGGAGGTCCTGGAGTGAGAAAGGACAGCGTTTTGAGGAAATGGAAGCTGCCCACTAAGGGTGATGGGATATGGATTTCTACCAAACGCAATAGGAGTCACTGAAGGATTAATTTGGGGGGCAGCAGAGAGAGCTCAGGGGGATGGGGATCACATACTCAAGTATGCATTTTTAACTTTTATTTACTTTTTAATTGAAGTATAACTTAGGATAAATATAAGTGTATATGGCTCAATGACTTTTTACTTTAATTTTATTGCGGTTCTATAATGGATGTACAATAAACTGTCCCCATCTAAGTGTTCAATTTCATGAGTTTGACATATGTAAACACATGTGAAGCCAGGGACTCAAGCAAGGTCATGAACACATCCACCACATTCCCTGTGCCCCGGTAATCCGCCTCTCTCCACGCGTGTTCCCGCTGATGCACTTTCTTTCACTATAGATTCGTTGGCATTTTCTATAATTTTACACAAATAGAATCACAGAGTACATCCTCTTTCTTTTGGTCCAGCTTCTCTCACTTAGCGTGATTATTGTGAAGTTCATCCATGTTGTCATGCATGACAATAATCCACTCTTGTTTGTTGCTGAATGGTATTCCATTGTGAGGGTGCATCACATTTGTTGTGCATTCACTCACTGATGGACATTTGGGTTGTTTCCAGGTTTAGCCTATTACAAATAAAGCTGCTCTGAAGATTTCTGTACAAACCTCTGTGTGGACATGGGTTTCCCTTTCTCTTAGTAAATATCTAAGAGTAGAATACGTGGGTCACACAGTATGTATATGTTTAACTTTTGAAGGAAACGCCAAACCTTTCCCCCAAAGTGATTGTACCATCTTAAACTCCCACCAGCATAAATGAGAGTTCTGGTAGATTTATATCCATGCCCAAACTTGATGTGCTTAGTTTGGTTTTGTTTTTTTTTTTTTTTGACGTTAGTCATCCTAATGGGCATGCGGTGGTAGCTCACTGTCATTTTCACCCACATGTCTAGAATGGCTAATGATGTTGATGATTTCATCATGTGGCCATTTGTTTATCTACTTTAATGCAGTATGTATTCAAATCTTTTGCTCACTTTTATTGGCTTGCTTTCTTAGGGCTCTTGGAAATACGCATATATTTGGATATGAATCCTTTGTCTGACATATGTGTTATAAATATATCTCCTGGTCTGTCATTTGCCTTTTCATTTTCTTACTGGTGTCTTTCAAAAAGTAGAAAAATCTTAAAGACTCATTTATCAATTTTTTCCTTACATGGTTTGCGTTTTCCACGTTTATTAGAAAATCTTGGCCTACCCCAAGTCACAAAGATTTTCTCTTCTCTTCTGCTTTCACCTAGAAATCTCATACTTTGAAATCAGTCGATCCAAACCATTTTTTGAGGACTTGCTGTTCCCCTTCTCTGAACTACCATAGCACTTTTGTCAAAAATCAATCAAGCACATATATGTGGATAAATTTCTGAACTCCATTCTGTTTCATTGATCCATGTGTCTGTCCTTACACTGACCCTGAACCATCTCAATCACAGTAGCTTATCAAGTAATTTTGAAATCAGAGGATTTCTCCAACTTTGTCATTCTTTCATAAAATTCTTTGGTTCATTCTAGGTCTTTACATTTCTATGTAAATTTTGGATTAACCTGTAAATTTTTACTAGAATGTATTGAATGTGTACATAAGTTTGAGAACAATTGCCATCTTAATATTGGGTCTTCCAATCTATGAACATGGTATATCTCTTCATTTATTTCGGTCTTTTTCTTTTTTTAAAAAAAGTGATTTGATATTTGTATACTTTGAGAAATGATCACCACAATAAGTCTAATAACATCTGTCGCCTCAAGTACTTACAAAATTTTTTTTCTTGTGGTGAGTGTTCTTAAGATTTACTCCCTTGGCAACTTTCACATATGAAATACAGTATTATTAACTATCGTCACCATGCTGTCTGTGACATCCCTGTGGCTTACTTTATAACTGGAAGTTTGTACCTTTTGACTCCCTTCACCCACTTTGCCCACCCCCAACCCCCACCTCTGGCAACCACCCATTTGTTCTCTATATCTACAAGCTTGGTTTTTTTGGTTTTATTTTTTTAGATTCCACATATAAGTGAGATCATACAGTATTTGTCCTTCTCTCTGTCTGACTTACTTCACTTAGCATAATGCCTTCTAGGTCCATCTGTGTTTTCTGTCACAAATGGCAAAATTTCATTCTTTTCTATGGCTGAGTGACATTCTATTGTGTGTGGGTGCATGTGTGTGCCCACATATATATCCATTTGCCCATTGATGGACACTTAGTTTGTTTCCATATCTTGGCTATTGTAAATAATACTGCAATGAACATGGGGTGCAGATATCTTTTTGAGTTAGTGTCTTCATTTTCTTCAGATAAATACCCATAAGTGGAATTGCTAGATCATATGGTAGTTCTATTCTTAATTTTTTTGAGGAACCCCCATACTGTTTTCCATAGTGGTGCACCAATTTACATTCCCACCACCAGCTCACAGGGGTTTCCTTTCTTTCACATCCTTACCAACACTTGTTATTTCTTGTCTTTTTGATACTAGCCATCGTGATGATTGTGAAGAGATATCTCATAGTGGGTTTGATTTTCATTTTCCTGGTGCTTAGTGATGTTGAGCATCTTTTCATGTACCTGTTGGCCATTTGTATGTCTTCTTTGGAAAAATGTCTATTCAGATCTTCTGCTCATTTTAAAAACTGAATTGCTTTTTTTTCTTTTTGCTACCGAATTGTATAAGTTCTTTATATATTTCAGATATTAACCTCTTAGAAGGTATATGATTTGCAAATATTTTCTCCCATTCAGTAGGTTGCCTTTTCATTCTGTTGATGGTTTTCTTTGCTGTGCAGCTTTTTAGTTTGATGTAGTCACACTTGTTTTTTTGCTTTTGTTGCTCTTGCTTCTGGTGTCAGATTCAAAAGATCATCATCAAGCTCCATGTCAAGGAGCTTACCACCTATTTTCTTCTCAGAGTTTCATGGTTTCAGGTTTTGTGTTCAAGTCTTTAATCCATTTTGAGTTATTGTGTATGATGTGAGATAGTGGTCCTGTTTCATTCTTTTCCACCTGTCTGTCCAGTTTTCTCAACACCATTTGTTGAAGAGACTGTCCTTTCCCTATTGTATGTTCTTGACTCCTGTGTCATGAATTAACTAAGATAGATGCATGGGTGTATCTCTGGGCTCTCTATTCTGTTAGGCCTTCTTAAATTTCTCTCAACAATGTTTTGTAATTTTCAGTATGGGGTCTTGGTTTTGTTAGATTTTTGTTAGATTATTTCTAACATTTTTGTTAGATTATTTCTAAGTTTGGTTTTTTTGGGGTTTTTTGAGGGAGGCTTGCTGTTTTAAGTAGATTTTTTCAAAAATTTTGTTTACCAACTGTTTGCTGCTGTTAGTTTTAGTGGCTGTTTGGTAGGTTCCCTGGGATTGTCTATGTAATCACATCGGTGGCAATTAGGAACAGTTTTATTTCTTTGATTATAATTTTTAGTCCTTTTATAGGTTTTTCCTCCCTTATTGCAGTGGCTAGGACTGCCAGTATGATGTTGAGCAGACATTCCGAAAGTGGAAAACTTTAGCTTTTTCTTGATCTTAAGGAAAAGAAATTCCAGGCTCACCATTAATTATATTGTTGGCCATAGGGTTTTTGTAGATATTTTTTATCCATTTGAGGAGTTTCTCTACTATCCTAGTTTGTTGAAGTTGTTTTATCATGAATGGGCATAAAATTTGATCATATGCTTTTTCTATAGCTTTTTAAAAATTTATGAGATTTACCTCCTTTACGTGGTTAATATTATGAATTATATTTCGAATATTTAGTCAACTTTGCATTCTTAGGTTAAACCCTACTTATTCCTGATGCACTATTATTTTTGAATATTGTGGGATTTGACTTACTAGTATTTTAAAAGGGTTTTTGTGTCTGTATTCCTGAGGAATGTTGGTCTACAATTTTATTTTTAAAAAATGTGTTTGTCAAATTTTTGTATTAGGATTGTGCTGGTCTTATAAAATGATTTGGGCCATGTTTCCTCTAGTATCAATTGGTTAAGTTTGGTTTTTCTACAAATTTGCTCATTTAAGTTGCTGAATTTGTTGGTATAACGAAGTGATACCCTTTAAGAGTCTGTAGGATCTGTGGTAATAATATTCTTTCAATTTCCGGTTTGAGTACTGATATCTGTATTCCCCCTCTGTCTCTCTCTCTCTTCCTCTCTCTTATTTACTTCAGCAGTCTGGCTAGGAGTTCATGAATTTTGTTGATCTTCTCAAAAAATTAGTTTTTGGCTTTTTTCCCCTCTTCTGGCTGTCTGTTTTCTATTTTATTGTTTCCTACTCTTCTTGTTATTATTTCCTTCCTTCTTCATTTGAATTTACTTTGCTCTTCTTTTTCTAGCTACCCAAGGTGCATCTTTGGGTAACTGATTTTAGATTGCTCTTGTTTTCTAAGGTAAGTGTTTAAAGTTCTAAGTTTCCCTGTAACCACTGCTTTTGCTACATCCCACAGATTTTGATATATTTCCCTTATCATTTAATTCAAATTATTTTCTAATTTCTCTTGTGATTTCATTCTTAATTCATGAGTCATTTGTAGATTCATGAATCATTTATAGATACTTGGGATTTTCCTAGATGTCTCATTATTAATTTCTAATGAGATTCAGTTGTTGCCAGAGAACACACTCTGTGTGATTTCTATCCTTTAAATTTTGCTGAGACTTGACTTATGGCCCAGCGTATGGTTTATCTTGACGAAAGTGCCCTTGAAAAGAATATGTACTTTTCAGTTACGGGTGTAGTGTTCCATAAATATTATTAGATCAAAGTGACTAATAGTGTTGTTTGTACCTTCCATGTCTTTACTGATTTTTTTTTTTTTTGTATATTTGTTCTATTGATTGCTGAGGGAGGGGTGTTAAAATCTCCCTTTTATGATTGTGAAATTGTTTATTTCTTCCCTTGATCCTGTCAATTTTGCTTCATGCCTTTTGAGGCCTTATTATTAGGCACATAAAAATCAATAATTGTTACATCCTCCTGGTTAATCATCCCCTCTATTATAACAAATGTCTCCTTTATCTCTGATAATACTTTCTGCCTTGAAGTCTATTATTAATATAAATCTTAATTAATATTATTATAAACACCCAGCTACCTGATGCTTATTATTTTCATGCTGTATCTTTTTCAACTTATTTACTTTCAACCTATCTGTGTCTTTATATTTAAAATGAATCTCTTGTAGGCAGAACATTATTGGGTCTTGCTGTTTTTATCCATTACTGTCAATCTCTTACTTTTAATTGGTGTTTTTAGAATATTAATGATTAACACTGGTACATTCTATTTTTTGTTTCTTTGTTCTTTCTCTGCAGGCCTTTGGATTATTTGAAATTTTTAAAATATTCCATTTTAGTTGACCTACTGGCTTTCTGGCTGTATTTCTTTCTGTGCATGTGGTTACTCTAGGAATTGTAGTATATATACCTAATCTTTCTAAGGCTAATTAGAATTATCATAGTGATACTTCACAACCCACCTCACCTTGAGTATCAGAGAAGGGAATAGTGGGGGGCATCTCCCTATTAGCCTGTACCCCTCCTTAGTTCCAGCTTCTGGCCAACCCAGTGGGGGCATAAAGCCCTGAGAGCATCAAGAAGCAACACTTCTCTCCAGCGGCTGGTGTGCAAGCCCACAGGGCTTATGAGGGTCTCCTAGCCCATCTGCCCTCCTGTCAGTCCTGGGTCCTGTCCAGGCCACCACTGTGGGTGTGCAGGTTGTGCACTGCACAACTCTAAGGGCACCATTCTCATTGCAGTCTTGGGGGCCCCACTGTCCTGGGGCTCCCTGGGCCTTGTCCTCTGTGCATAGACCTTTAGCTTGCCCGGCCATTCCCCTAGCAAAGGGCAGTGCCAGAATGCCAGGGCTGGAGGGTGAAGCCACAGGCACTGCCCAGATGCCTGGGTGCTGTCTGGGCTCTGTGGGGCTCTCTTTCCCCAGGGCTGTCTGGGATGGTGGGGTGATCAGCTGGTCTGCAGGTGCCCAGAACCTCGTGAGGGGCCCATCCCAGCTGTGGGGTCCCCAAGGTGCTTGGGGTTCTGGTCCTGGGAGGTGCTGTGAGTGGTGAAGGCCAACCTGGGGTTTGAGTTCTCCTACGTGGAACCCAGAGAAGATTTCCTCCCCTTCTTGTGCCTGGTTTCCCCATCTGCAAAGTGGGAATAATGATAGTACCTGCGTCACAGGATCCAAGTGGGGATGACGTTGGATGACCTAGGTGAGGTGCATGGCAGTGCTGATCATGGTTATGCTTGAGGTAGACAGATTGGGGCAGGGCCACCAGAGGTGTCCAGGGGCCACGCAGGCCTTTGAGAGGTGCCGAAGACCTTGGGTCCACATACCAATTGCCACCCACACAGGCCGACGTCCCTTCCAATGTCGCAGCGGGGCTAAGGTCAGTTGGAATCACGGAGAGGGGCGGGTGAGCTGGGGGTGGGGGCAGGACAGAGTCCCTGATGGGCGGGGCTCAGCTGCTCCCCTCGGAGAGAACCCAGGGCTGTTGCAGGCCAGGCCCAGCCCCTGTCATGGGCATGGGAGAGAGTTGAAGACTCTATGGCCCCCCAACAAGAACCTGGGGCCACACGGTAGAGGGTTGGTTGAGATGGGGAGGCAGGGGCCAGTGGGCAGCTCTGCACATCACTAGGCCAGGCCCATGGGGATAAAGAGGCAAACTTCAGGTTAATGTTGAGCGGTGGGGTGTGTGTGAATCTTGATGCTTCTTTCTGTCCTGTCCCCCCAGCCCTTTCTCATCCTTAAGAGAAGGATTGGACTTCAGTGAGCATCCCCATGTGCCAGATCATAACCACAGAACCCCTCTGCAACATGGCAGTTGTCACCCCCCCCCCCCCATGTCACTGATGAGCAAAGGCAGGCTCAGAGCTGCCCAGGGTCATGGCCAGGGCCACCTAGCCTGGGAATGGTGGAGTCAGAACCAAAGCCCAAGCTGGTCTGACCTCCTCCTCCCCACCACCACTTTCACAGTCTTGGTGCAAAAATAAATCTAATTGGCTAGACTTAGAGCTGCCATAGGACCCGGCAATTCCACACCTGGAGACAGACCCAAGAGAAGTGAAAACATACATACACACGAAAGTGTGTGTGTAAATGCTCATAACAGCCAGGGAGTGAAAACAACCTGAATGTAAACCAACCGACAAATGGATAGAGAAAATATGATGTATCCAACCAAGAGAATATTGTTCAGCTCTAAAAAGCAACGATTTCCTGATCCTAATACATGCTACAACAAGGACAAGCCTAGGACACATTCTGTCGGATGAGAGGACCACATACTGTGTGATTCCACTTATATGGAATGTCCAGATAGGCAAATCCACAGAGCCAGGAAGGAGACACGTGGTTGCCAGGGGGTGGGAGAGGGTGGGAAACTGGGGGGTCTTGGGGGTGGGCCTAAGGAGGGTATAGTTTCTTTGGTGGTCATGAAAATGTTCTGACGTTGACTGTGATGATGGTTGCACGGCTCTGAATTTACTAGACACCCCTGAATCGCACACTTCAAATGGGTATATTATAGGGTATGTGAGTTATACCACAGTAAAGTTGTCAAAGATGAAAGAATGTAGACAATTTAGAAAGTGCCTGGCCCAGGGTCCTACCCCTTGTGTGTAAATAAATCAATGAATACATAAAAGATCATACATGATAAAATTAAAAAATGAATCAAGACCACACAGAGAGGTGCCTGGCCCAGCAGCCTGCATCTCTCAGCACCCAATAAATGTTGGTCTCTTTCCTCAGGTCCACACTCTGGGGCTCCCAGGCCATGCCAGTCACCTGCCTTGGGCCAGGTCCTGGGCTGGGTACAGAGAGCCCAGAGCCAGCCAAGTCATGGTGCGTGGCAGCCTGTAGCATGCTCACTTTCTTGGCAAGACACCTCAGGGTCCCTCTGCCAAAGTCACAAAACCAAAAGTGGACTGCATGGTGTTGAAAGATGTGAGTGCCTCAGCAACGCTGTATTAGTCAGTATACAGCTGCATAACAAGAAGGCCAGAACATACAGTGGCTTGATCTCAAAATCAATTTCTCCCCAAAGGCCAGTAAGCAGCCTGGGGCTATGTGGGCTCCCTTACCTCCTCTGCTCAGCTGTCCTCAGCAAGTAGCTTCCCCCTCGAGTCCCAGATGGGGAAGGAGAAGGGGAGGACACACTTCTTCACATTGTCTTGGTCAGAACTTATTTAGGGCCATGACTTGTTGCAAAGGAGTCTGGGAAATACAGGCCGTGTGCCCAGGTCAGCATGCCGTTACTTGACTGCCGCAGAATGGGGAGGAAGGAAGGGATATTGGGCTCCAGGCACGTCGCCAATCAGCTCCTTCATTTGTAAAGTAATAGTATCGAGGGTTGCTTGCGAGATTTGTGGTTGAGGGTATGTATGCCCTCAAGACACAGGAACTGCCCCGAGAACCCCGCGCTGGGAGTTGGGAGGACGGAGTGAGGAGGTCTGCCCAAGAGAGCCCCCGAGGGTGGAGTGCAGTCCGGGCACTGAGTGAGTCATCCCCGCTTCCACAGCAACGGCCCAGGATGAGTGGAACCCACTGGGAGCCCAGAGACTCAGCCTCTGCTGCCCTCAGCTGGGGTGGCCCAACCAGGAGCGCTACCTGCTGCTGGGGACCCAGGCAAGCTCCTGCGGGCACTGTCCACCCGTGAGGTTGACTCGGCGTGCCCAGTGGTCATAGCTCTTCCCTCTGCTCTGGCTCCACTCTCACTGGTCATCCGGACGCTCGATACAATCTGTTTTGAAAGTAAAACAAACTCTTTTGAAACTGTTGCTGAGTGCATAGACCGAGAGTCTCGCCCCCTCCCTTGGGGTCTGATGGACATCTGAGATTCAGGGAAACCTGACAGGAGAGGCTGCGTGTGGGACGACTGCCCTGCTCCAACCCTCTGAGGCAACAGAGGCCTGCAGTTCAGACTGAAGGCAATAGGGAGCTTGTGAGGGATGCAGAGGGAGAGCATGGGTCAGAGCATTTCAGCAAGTCTGGACAGCACAGATCCATTAGAAGGATGATGTATTTGTTGGTAGAGTTGAATTGGAACAAGATAGGGGTGGCCTACTGAGTGATATTTTAAAATAGGAATCTGGATTTAGTGGCACTCAAGCCGAAGGGGGTCCAGGTCATGCCCAAGTCCCCCAAAATGGGCTCAATCTGACGTCTCAAAGACAGGAATTGGGTCCCCTACTGGGGAACTCTGGGCCCTAGCAGGACAGACGGTTTGAGGCAGGGCCCTTGCCATCTATGGTGGCCAAGATGAAGGACAATAGCATCAGGAGCCCCCTTTGCTGTTTCTCTCACCTTAAATCATCTGCAGAGCCAATGGGCCAGGGGAAGGAAGGCTGTGGTGGGCATGGAATGACAGGATGCATGTGGGTGTGCCCAGCCAGTTCTTCCTGCCACAGGGCCTTTGCACACACCATTGCCTCTGGTTAGCATTCCCACTCCAGCCCCCAACTTCACTCAGGTGACTCCTATTCTGGCCTCAGATCCCAGATCATGGGTCACTTCCCAGGGCAGGTGTCTCTGATTTCCTGGGCTAGGGTCACCAGGCACAGAGCCAGGCCGCTGGTGGGCACTCATGACTGCTTGTGGAATGAGTGAAGAGAAGAAAGAGTACCACAAACGTTCACGCCCCAGCCCCTGAGCCTCGGCAGCCACAGCAGGGTCAGCCCAGGTGCCCTCCAGGGCAGCTCCAGGTAGGAGCCTTAGATGGTGGGAGAGGAGAAGGTGGGGTGGGGGTGGCATAGTCTCTGAGGCTGGGGGGTCTCAGTGGCGGGTGGAGTCGTGCTCACAGTCGTGGATTCCGTGGTCAGGCTGCCGGCGTCCTGCCACTGATGTGCTGAGGCACAGGGACAAACGACTCAAGCTCTCTCCCATGTCACGTTCTCTTCTGTGAGCTGCGGATAATGACGCACCCCATAGGGCTATTGCAAGAACTAAATAAGATGTTCGTGGAAAGGTTTTAGGACACTGCTTGGCGCATCATAAGTGGACATGTCAGCTTTATTTCTTCCTTATTTGCTCCAAAATAAAGTTTTTTTTAAAAAAATTTATTTCGGGGCGCCTGGGTGGCTCAGTCAGTTAAGCGTCTGCCTTCAGCTCAGGTCATGGTCCCGGGGTCCTGGGATCGAGCCCCGCATCGGGCTCCCTGCTCGGCGGGAAGCCTGCTTCTCCCTCTCCCACTCCCCTGCTTGTATTTATTTATTTGACAGAGAGAGACACAGCGAGAGAGGGAACACAAGCAGGGGGAGCGGCAGAGGGAGAAGCAGGCTTCCCGCCGAGCAGGGAGCCCGATGCGGGGCTCGATCCCAGGACCCCGGGACCATGACCTGAGCTGAAGGCAGACGCTTAACTGACTGAGCCACCCAGGCACCCCCAAAATGAAGCTCTTTTTAAAACCCTGCACAAATGATGCATAAATGTTCAAGGCACAAACTTAAAAGGAACAAAAAACAATTTAAAAAGAGAATTTAAATCCCTAGAGATCTTGCCAGCTAAAGAAACTACTTGGAGTGGTCAGGGTTGGGTTCGGCTGACTAAGAGACAACCCCTGCCCCAAACAGCAGTGGTTTCAACAAGATAGAAATTGGTTTTTCTTTAAGTCTAGGAGTGGGACGGGACGTGGTCCTCTTACAAAGCCTTCAAAGATTGAGGCCCCTTACTGTTCCCTGAGCCATCACCCTGGATGCATGATCCTCCTGTGACCCTTTGGTCCAAGATGGCAGCTGGAGCTCCAGCTATCACCTCTACGTTCCAGCAAGCAGGATGGAAGAAAGGATGAAGAAGATGCATGCCACGTGCAATGTGTCATTTCTTTCTTTCTTTCTTTCTTTTTTATCTCCCATTGGTAACATGGCCACATTTAGCTGCAAGAGAAGCTCAGATATATGGTTTTTATTAAGTGAGCCGTATGCTCAGCTAAAAATTGTAGGTTCTGCTACTAAAGATGAAGGGAGAATGCATACTGGGGAAAGCCAGCAGTCCTGCCATACTGCATTTGTCATCTCCCTGAACATGCTTCCTTCTCATTCCTCCAGGGTTAGAACACACACCACACACACACACACACACAGTCTCACATACATAGGAAAGCAGGAAGTTTGCTCTTGTGTTCCTTACCTTTTTAATTCAAATGCAGATGGCAGGTTCTTTCCCACGTCCACAGACAGAGATCCACAAGATTGTTCTTAAAGATGGCCTGCAATTCCATCACACAGATGCTTGATGATTCTACCGGGATCGAGAGATGCTCAGGCTGCTGCCATTTCCAGGTATTATAACCCACGCCGGGATGAACACCCCTGAACCATCATCTTTGTACCGGTTGGAACATTTCCTTTGCATAAGTTCCCAGAAGTAGAAATGCTGAGTCAAATGGGATACACTTTTGACATTTGGACATGAATTGAGAAATTGCCCTCAGGAAGGCTGTCCCAGTTAGCAACCCCCCCCCCCCCAACATAGCCCTGGCTTTGGTGGTGTGAATAACCAGGGCAGAGCAGCGGATGTGCCCAGAGCTGAGGCTCACCCCACTCCCTACCCCACCCTGCCTCCTTCCCCTCACAGGGTTGGGAGGCGTGTGCCCCTTGGACGAAGCTCATGCTGAGATCCTGCCCTCTCCAGGGAGTAACCATGAGCAGGAGCCTTCATGGGGGCCTGGGGATGCTTAAATTCAAGTTAGGCAGGGACAACAGCCTGCAGACCTGCAAGGGGAGGGCAGGCAGCCTGTGGGTGACGAGACCCAGCTCCTCAACCAGACGGATGGAGAGAGCTCAGCCACCAAGCCTTGAGATGTCATGTCCGGGAGGGTCTATCTGGGAAACAGCTCTGTAGCTCCCAACCTCAACTAGCCAGCACGGTTGCCCGATTTAGCAAATAAAAATACAGGATAGCCTGTTAAATCTGAATTCAGATAAACAACAAATAATTTTTAGTGTGCCCCCAGTACTGCATTGGACGGAGAATTGGAGAAAGCGTATGCTACTTTTTTCTTAAGCATGGCTCCCAGAAATATGAGATGGGTTTTCCTCTTCCTCTCCCATGCTGACACAGCCACACCTCACTGTGTCCTTTATTTTATTTGACAGCCTTCCCGGGCAGCACCCGGGGCCGCTGGGAGCAGTAAGCCCAGTGGAAAAATCCTGGGCTCTGGAGTTAGACGGTTGGGTTCGAGTCCTGGCCTCTTGTCCCTCTGCTAGCTGTGGACTTCGAGATGAGTCCCCCACCTCCCTGTTCCTCAGTTTCCCTCTCTATAAATATGGGGGTGAGGGTGGCGTCGACCTCACAAGGGGACAGCGAACAGTAAATGAACATTGTCTGCTTTCAGCCATATGGAAGCAGAGACTAGCACCAAGCCCTCTCGACAGGGTGTTCAGAATCCTGTGAATGATAACACACATCCTATAAGAGCAGAGCTGGGGGGTCGCGAGAAAACCAGGGATATCCCCTGGAGGCAGGAATGGAGAGACCCAGAGGCCTGGGTTCTAACAGCACGAAGGGGCCAGAGACGAGGCTCCCGTCCCACAGGGGACAGACGTTGGAATTGAGAATCCCACATGGAGCTGGGGTTTCTAGCTCAGGAGGAGGGTGCGGGAGCCCGATCTGCCCACAGCCCCAGGGACTGGGAGGTTACCTTGCCTGGGAACCCAGAAGCTTGCACACCACTCTGGCCAAGCCTTTGGTCAGATTATCCACCTCCACATCCTTATTACTCTTCCAGGAAATGGAGGAAATGGAGGAAAACTCAGGGTCCGAGTAACTCAGGGTGATGGGGGTGGGTGGTGTCTGGTTATTTTTCTCATTTGTTTTTAAATTTGTCTGCATTTCTCAGGTTTGATAAGAGGGAAAACAGGGTTCGAAAGGCCCTCTGCTTCCCCACACCCTCCGCACACTTCAGTCCCTCACGTGCCTTCTTGGGGCAGAGCCCAGTGGCCACACCCCCTCCCGTGGGCCCCCTTCTCAGCCCCTGGGGTGGGGGACAGTCCCACCCCATGTGCTACGTTCACCTTGTTCATCAGCAAAGATCAAAGCCGGGGCAGGAGAACACACACGAGGGGCCGGGTGCAGCAAAGAAAGCCCTGGGCGAGGGTGGAGGGGCCGGGGCGCAAGGGTGGGGGCTGGAGGGCCACCTGCCCATCCGCAGTAAAAAGTTCACACCGGTTCACTACCTAACTCTCAGGCTTTGCTCCCGTTTCATGCTTCTGTCCCAGGATCCCACCCAGGATGCCCACTGCACGAGAAGCCCCCTCTCCTCCTCCGTGCTGGGTCAGCCCTACAGGCATGCATCCCCTGTCCGTTCCCGGCTCCTCCGTCTGTCATCGCGCGCAGGCAGCACCGTGCTCCGGATGGATGCGCACGGTGTCTGCACGCTTGCCGTGAAACCTGCTGCAGGGACCGTCTCCGTGGGAGTGTGGGCGAGGGTTTGGGGCAGAACCACCTGGTCACGGGATGAGCAGTCTCAGCTCCGCTAGGAAAGGAGGAATTTCCTCCGCGAAGGCGTTCATTCCCTTCTCCACGATCCTGGGTCTCCCGTGGGACCGTGTCTGGGGACTTGGACTCGCGTGGAATTCCAGGGGAGGAAAGGGCAGGTGTTTGGGGAGCATCCGTTGGCACACGTGGGTGGGAAGGGAAGGTAAAGGAGGGAGGGGAGTGAGACAGGGCTCCACACCTTCCAGCTGTGCGCTCTGTGAGACTCTGAGCCTCACCTTTGCCATTTGCAAAGTGGGGGGAACCATTCCTAACAGGCCCCCTCCCTGGGGACTCAAGAGGTTTCAAATGCCCTGCTGGCCTTGGAAGTTTATGGATGGCACAGACATGGGGGGTGCATAAGCTCCCTGCACCTGCCCAGGATGGGAGAGGGAGTGTGTGGAGAGAGGGAGTCAGTCACTGGCTCCCTAGATAAACCAGGGGTCTGCAAACTGCAGCCCATAGCCAGTTCTGGCCTGCTGCCTGCTTTTATAAATAAAGTTTTATTGGAACACAGCCATGCCCATTCCCATCCACGTTGCTGCTGACCGCTTTGCTTGTCATTGGCAGACTGGGTAGTTGCAATAGACAGTAGGGCACACACAGCCGAAAATGTTTACTATCTGGCTCCTTACAGAAAATGTTTGCCAGGGCGCCTGGGTGGCTCAGTCGTTGGGCCTCTGCCTTCAGCTCGGGTCATGATCCCAGGGTCCTGGGATCGAGCCCTGCATCGGGCTCCCTGCTCAGTGGGGACCCTGCTTCTCCCTCTCCCTCATGCTCTCTCTCTCTCTCTCTGTATCTTTCTGTCTCAAATGAATAAAAAAAAAATCTTTAAAGAAAATGTTTGCCAGCCATTGAGGAAAAACACAACAATTCAGACACATTCACGGCTAACTGTTGATTGAGAAGCAGACATTGTAGCAGGTGCTGGGCCTCAGCAGTGAAGAAAACAGATGAACCTTTCTGCCCTCGAGACAGAAAGACAACAAGCAAAATAAACAGGATCTGCATGATCTGCAGGTTAGGGAGGAAAACAGAAGGGGGTGGGAAGGGGATCGAGAGGCTCAGGAGGACAATTTGAATGAAATGGTCAAGGGTGACCTTCCTTAAGACTTAAAAAAGGTGAGGGGAAGGGCCCCATGGATGTCTGAGGAAAGAGCACCCCAGTGCAAAGGCCCTGGGGCAGGAGCATATTTGTAGTTTCGAGAGGGAGCAGGGAGGCTGGGTGCTGGTGAGGAGTGGGGGGCCAGGACAGATGGGTGATGGCAGCCACCCCATGGGGGGACTTGTGTGTTTGCTCTGGCGGAAATGAGGAGCTACAGATGGGTTTGGAGCAGGAAGCAGTAGGGTCTGGTGAGGATGAGTTAGGATCCCAAGGCACTGTGCAGAGAAAGGCCTGAGGGGGGTGGGGGTGAGCACAGAGGCAAGGCCAGGCTGCAGATGCTATGGGACCAGGCGGTGGCTGTGTGGAGAGGCCGTCAGCTTCTAGAGACAGCACTTGCTGGATTCACACCCAGAAGTGGGAGGTAAGAGAAGAAAGAAGTCAAAGATGATCCCGGACCCGTAACCTTTAGGTTGTTTGTTTCCCTGTCTCTTTCGGGTCATCCTCTCTGGCTTCCTACTCTGGAAACCCCTTGAGGAAAGGGGTCATCTTGTCCATCACTGTGCTCACCACCTCCCTGCCCTCAGAGGGCACTCGATCAGTGTCTGTGGAATAAATGAATAAGGGATGAGCTGTGTCCCCCAAATTCCTGTGTTGGAGGCCTGACCCCCCAGCACCCCAGGATGTGACCGTATCTGGAGATGGGGACTTTGGAGAGGTGATTAAGGTAACACGAGGTCACTGGGGTGGCCCTGATCCCATGTGATTGGGGTCTTGTAAGAAGAGGGGATCAGGACACAGACTCGCACGGAGGGATGACCCCGTGAGGACCCAGGGAGAGCACGGCCGTCCACACACGAGGAGCGAGGCCTCGGGAGGACCCGCCCCGCCCGCATCTGCATCCCGGGCGTCGGCCTCCGGGACCGGGGGACAGTGAGTCTCTGCTGTGTGGGACCTGGTCTGCAGCAGCTCCAGCAAACACACACAGTGGGTGTCACGGCACAAAGCGGAGCAGGGCAGGCCCTCTGCGCTGGGACAGAAACACGCACTATGAAGGCACAGCACAGACCAGGGCACCTGGGACGCGTTGGCTGAGCCGGGGCAGGACCCCGATCTCCTGGGGCCCACACCCGTCCTGGGGACACTGGGCTGGGCCGTGGACAGCATGCATGCGGCCTTGGGGGTGATGGCAGCATGACGGCCCGGGAAGGACAGGACTCCAGCCGTCCCTGTTTGCTCGGCCATGACATGGGCCCTGGCACCTTTGCAAGGTGGGGGGACCCAGGCTGGGCTCCCCGCATGCTGCTCCCAGCAGCTCCCTCTGCCCAGGAAAGGGCACCTCAGGCCATTTGGCTCCTCCCGGCCCCGCCCCTTGGCCCGCCGCGGGGTGGGGGGGGGCGGGGGGGGGCGTGTTAACACGTGGCCAGGCCTGCCGCTCTTCCACCAGCCGCTTCCTCTGGGTGCGTCTGTTTCCTGCAGATCTCCCGCAGCTCAGCCCGCGGCCCGCTCCCACTCTCCCCTCTCCCCTCGCCATCCTCCGCCTCTGCTGGGTGGACCAGCACCCCAGTGCCCAGGCTGGGGGGCGCTGTGTCCCCTGCAGGGTCCGTCTGTCCCCCAGGCCACCCAGGATGGCACGGGCGGAGGCCGAGGCCGTGGGACCTGCTGGTATGGAGTTCTCTGTCCTCCGAAGCTGGAGGAGCAACACGCACATTCCCAGTGCAATCTGTTGGCCTGGGGCCGAGCTGCCCCATGAGGGATGAGGTAATGTCCTGCAGAGGCCACGCGGAAAGGGCAGGGCTCTCCCTGCGCCCTCGGGGACTCCCATGGCCAGGGCCTTTTCCCAGAGACCTTTGGGACAGCGATGGCTGGGGGCGGGTAGGGGGTCTCCAGGTTGGGGGGCAAGTGAAGTGGGGTCTTGTTGGGATGTGCAGCATGCCCTGGGTAGTCAGGGACCCACGGTGGACCCATTGCCTCCCACTGAGCGGACAGGGAATGGACTCACATTCCCCAAGCTCCTCGGGCCACGCCCAGGGAGGCCACACTTGGTGGGGGCCTGTGCTGCCTGGGGTTTGCCTGTAGACTCGTATTCCTGACAGGCAGGGAGGCATCTCCATCCCGTGACGGGGAGGCTCCCTCGTCCTCCCGCTGTCAGAGCAGGGTCAGGAGCTGCGGCAGGTGAGCACCCAGGGGCCATCGGGGCTTCTGTGGGGTAGCCGGGCCGGCAACAGCCCCGCAGTGAGAGCCATGCTCTGGGTGAGCATCCTCCTCCACCTCCTCCTCATCGTCAAACCCTGGACCTGGCACACACCTGGCCACCTGTCCCTTCCCTTCCCTGAGACAGTCCCCAGGCACTGGCCACCTGCCTTCCCGTCCACCCACCAGGCTGGGGAGGACAGAGCAGCATCGAGCCTGGGGCACCAAGAACGGGCCTGACACAAAGGCCACGGGGAGCCCCTACACCTTGCCTCACCCCGCATCCTTGGAGTGGGGTTGCTGCTCCCCCACAGCTCACGTGAAGGACTTGGGCCCCCCAGCAAATGAGGTGGCCCTGAGCCTCAGGGGCGTGGCGGTGGCTGGGAACTTGAAGCTGGAGTGGGGAAGGGATGTGCCAAGGACAGAGAGAGGCAAACACAGAGGCAGGACCGAACCCCAGCGGCCTGACCTTGCAGACAAGGCCCCTTCCTCCAGGAAGCCCTTCTCCCACCCACCAGCTCACTCCTCATCTGAACAAGGTCCAGAGCCTCAAGCACACCCTGGGGACACAGGGAAGCCGAGGCTCCAGGGGAGCGGGCCAGGCCTGTGGATGCGGAGAGGCAGCCCCGGCCACCCCGGGGTGGAGAAGGCACAGTCTCTGGGCTGAGAGAGACCCACCGGGAAGGAAAGAGGACGCGCTGGAGGGCAGGCCGCTGGCCTGAAAGAGGATCCGCCCTGGCTGCTCCCCGGCCAGGCTGTGCTGAGCACCACCCCCCACCCACTGCACCCCTGCCTACGAGGCTGCTCGGAGCCCACGCAGGGGAAGGAAGGGAGCACGGCTGCAGCGTGAGATGGCCCTTTGCCGAGGGACCCCGCTCTGCCTGCCTGACGCCCCCACTGCAGGTGCACAGGGGCCCCCCGGCAGCCCTCGTAGCCCAGGATCCTCAGCACCTCGCCCAGCCTAGCTTAAGGCAGGTGCTTCTCCAAAGTATCAGCTGACTGGCTGAAGGTACGAGTGAATGAACCTGAGAAGAGTTCTGAGGACGTGGACAGGGTGGGACGGTTCAGCCATCAGTCACGTGGCTGGTGAGCGGCGGGCCGGAGGGGCTGGTCCAAATCCTGCAGCCACAGTGACCCACAATGACAGCCTCCTCCCCACTTGCTCACCGGTGCTGGGCCCTCTCCGAGCAGCCTGGGACCTAGTCTCTGCTGGCCCCACCGCGGGTAGCTGTGTGGGAGTGTCTCCGTGAGCCCCAGGAGGGTGCCTGAGGGGCCTTGGGGAGCACTGGAGCCTCTCCTCCTGGCAGAGCATGGGAAAAGGGGCCAGAGGGCTTTGTGGGCCCAGTCGAGGCCCTGCCTGGAGGTGCCCATGACTGCACTTGAGGACAGTCTTTAGACGCTCACAGATCAGGGGAGAGAAGTACCCTGTGTCCTGGAGTCCTGTGCGACAGACCCAGCATATATTAGCACCCACGAGTCTCAGGGGTGATCATCATTGCCCCCAAAGGCCTGGGAGGAGAGGAGGTCCCACCTCCGCCCCTGGGCCAGCTGGTGGGCAGCAACTGCAAGGTGTAATGATGAGGAGGGGATCCAGGGCAGGGGGCCCGCACAGGCAAAAAACAGCCACACAGAACAGAGTTTGAACACGGGAGGCAGATTAGATCATAGCATCATATCTGTGCCACTGCCCTGATGTCAAGAGCCCGTCCTGGGTTGTGTGAGGGAATGTCCTTGTTCTCAGAAATGCACGCAAGCGTCTAGGGGCCGAGGGGCACCGTGTCTCCAATGTACTCTCAAATGATCGGGGGGAAAATGTGTGTGCACACAGGCATGCGTGTAGACACACAGAGACCACATATGTACGTATGTGGACATGCGTGGAGAGAAAGTGACAGTATGAGCGCTTGGGGAGCTGGGAATCAGGGGGCTGGCGTTTGGGGAGGGAGGGCAACCATAGAGGAGTTCCCTCTATCCAGGCAACTTTTCAGTGAATGTGAAAGGATGTCAAAATAAAAAGCTGCAAAGAAAGAAGAAAGAAAGAAAGAAAGAAAGAAAGAAAGAAAGAAAGAAAGAAAGAAAGAAAGAAAGAAAGAAAGAAAGAAAGAAAGAAAGAAAGAAAAAGAAGGAAGGAAGGAAGGAAGGAAGGAAGGAAGGAAGGAAGGAAGGAAGAAAGAAAGAAGGAAAGAAGGAAAGAAAGAAAGAAAGAAAGAAAGAAAGAAAGAAAGAAAGAAAGAAAGAGAAAGAAGGAAGGAAGGAAGGAAGAAAGAAAGAAAGAAAGAAAGAAAGAAAGAAAGAAAGAAAGAAGGAAGGAAGGAAGGAAGGAAAAAGGAAAGAGGGCGTGCTTTTTAGGTGGCCCCCCCTCACCCCTGCCCCCCTACCTGTCATCTGTGCTCATCACCTGCTGTGGGGTCCAGTGGGACCAGGGACCCCAAGACCTGGATGCTTGGAGGTGTTCGTGTCACGGTCACCATCCTATCGACTCTGTCTCTGCAATGTCCCCCCACTGGGACTCCTCTAGATGGGGACACTGTGCCTTCAGAGGCTCCTGCTGTCCACTGTCTGGGAGCGGTCAGACTCGCTGCACCCACACGGCCTGCGGGAGAGCGGCAGGAGGTGTGGGATGGGGACCCAGGGCCAGCAGGGCTGAGGGCCACGTCTGCAATTGGCTCAGCGGGCAGGGCGGCCCAGGGGGTGGGGAAGGGCAGGGCCACAAGGACGAGGCTGGAGGAGAGGCTGGGGTCGGGGTCAGGCGGGAGGAGGGTCTGAAAAGCTATGTAAACTTTGGGGACAGCCCGAGATGGCTGGCATCCTGGCTGCCTGTGGCTGGGGCACCCCCTACACACTTGCACACCCCCCCGGTGTACATGGAGGGGCCCGGTACGGCTGTTTGAAATGGTGCACAACTTCCCACTGGGGTCTGAGCTGGAAAGAGTTTTCTCTGTTTGGGTACAAATCTACATGTAGGGGGGCCTGGGCGGCTCCGTCGGTTAGGCGTCTGCCTTGGGCTCAGGTCATGATCCTGGGGTCCTGGGATTAAGCCCTGCGTCAGGCTCCCTGCTGGGCGGGGAGTCTGCTTCTCCCTCTCCTGTTCCCCCTGCTTGTGCTCTCTTTCTCTGTCAAATAAATAAATAAAATCTTTTAAAAATTTTTTATTGTTATGTTAATCCCTGTACATTACATCATTAGTTTTAGATGAAGTGTTCCATGATTCATTGTTTGTGCATAACACCCAGCGCTCCATGCAGAACGTGCCCTCTTTAATACCCACCACCAGGCTAACCCATCCTCCCACCCCCCTCCCCTCTAGAACCCTCAGTTTGTTTTTCAGAGTCCATCGTCTCTCATGGTTCGTCTCCCCCTCCGATTCCCCCCCTTCATTCTTCCCCTCCTGCTATCTTCTTCTTTTTTTTTTAATAAATAAAATCTTTAAAAAATAAAAATAAAAATCTGCATGGAATCCAATTCCCTCCCCAACTTGGCTAAGAGGACCCCAGACCCTTGGTCGGAGCCACTTACTCTTCGGTTTACCAGGGTCCCAGTGAGCCTTATCAACCCCCACCACCTCCAGTGTTGAAGGGGGCACAATGAAATGCCACCAGATGGGGGGGGTCACGCTAACAACAGAACTCAGATACCCAAGCGAGGGTGGGGATGCATTTGGTGTGGGGGCTGCGTGCTCTGCAGCCTTCAGCAGGCCCCCAGGGTGGCGTCACACAACCAGGGGAAGAGGGTGAGCGGCCAGCCCCGTTTGTGGGGACTGAGGGGGTTCCCGGATGTGGGACTTTCAGAGCAAAACCTGGGAAAGTCCAGGGCTGACCACGACAAGCTGTCACCTTACTAGAAATAGCGGGGTTGGGGGATGGCAGAAAGACAGATGGGGATCAGCCTGGAGCGTTCAGGGAGTGCCAGGACAGTGAATGGGGACCTCCCAGATGACGAGGGGCCCTAGGAGATTCCAGGCAGGGCAGGGGGAGTTAGGGACAATGTTTCTGGCGTAACTTACATTTGTCCAGCCCCAACAGTCATGGCCACCCTGAATTCTCAGGGGGCCACTGTGGACTCTGACTCCTTTTCAGAAAAAGAGATGGAGCTCTAGAGAGGGGTGTGATGTGCTTATCTATGGTGGCCGGGGACCCCACCCAAGGCTGCCTGACTCGGGTGTCCTGATGCCCCGTGTCACTGTTGCTCCCACCTTCCTGCACACCCTCCTAGTGAGAGCTCCAAGGGGTTTTGCTTCCCTCGGGGCTTTGCCATACAAGATGCAAGCTCCTGGGCCCTGTGGGAAAGGACCAAGCTCAAGGGAATGACAGGTGGAGTTTCGGGTACGCGGGCTGTTTCCACCGCCCACTGGCTGGCGAGTGTGGATAGAAGCACACGTGAAAGAAGGCCACGGCCAGAAGTGTACAAAAGAGCCATCTCTATCAGATGCAAGGCTGTGGTCATCACGGTGTTCCCCTGCCACCGCAGGGCTCCTGGAGGTCAACGCGCACAGGCTGGGAAGAGGGGTGTAGGGCCCATCCCGAGATGAAAGTCTTCTCTTGCAGTCCAGGCCAGCGGGCAAGGGCCTTCAGGGGGCCGAAGGGATACCTGAATTTAGGCTGGCTTTGCTGGGTGAGATTGGGCTGCCCCTGGACCAGGCTTGAAGACTTACACCCATGGGATGAGGCAGTAGCCCGGCCTGCTGACTCTCTGAGGGTCCCGATGAGCTCTCTGGGGGGGCACGGCGCCCACCCCTCCCCCCGTAGAGCATCATGCCCCGCACTGGGGCCCTCGGCAGCCCCGGCACAGCCTGCACTAGACCGGGGGGCAGCGCCCACTCAGGAGCCAGTTCTCTGGTTGCAATGGCCGGTAGCAGGGAGCTTCCTGTCTGTGCCTCCCAGCAGGACCCACAGCTGCGTGCAGAAGCCCTGGGCTGAGCCTTGAACTCAGGGGCAAGGAGGACAAACCCCCTCGAGGAGCGCACGGCTTGGTCAGGTGCAGACGCCCAGCTGACAAGGTAGATGGCTTCCCGGGGCTCCGCGTTCAGCCCCAGCACACCCCGGTCCCCCCGGGTCAAGGCCTTGGTGAAGGGACTCCCTCCTGGGGGGGGGGTGTAAGCAGTATGACATCTACAGTCTCTGTCCCCTTTCCTTCCTTTCCCTCATCTCTTCAAGATCAGACGGACGTGGGGAAGAGCTTCCAGCCTCCTTTTCCTCGTCAGTAGAATTAAATAGAACTCCCTCTCCGTAGTGGTGCTGTGAGGATGAGAGGGACTCTGCTCAGAAAGTACATGCTTCACCCCCTGCACGCTGCGGGTCCCCAGGGAGCCTGAGTAAATGTGACCACGCCAATGCTGGTGATGCTGGAGGCAATGCTGGAGGCGATGCTGGGGACGACGCTGGAGGTGATGCTGGAAGTGATGTTAGAGGTGATACTAGAGGTGATGCTGGTGAGGCTGGAGGTGGTGATGGAGGTGATGCTGGAGGTGATGTAGGAGGTGATGCTGGTGATGCTGGAGGTGATGCGGGTGATGCTGGAAGTCATGCTGGAGGTGAGGTTGGCTGGAGGTGATGCTGGAGGTGGTGATGGAGGTGATGCTGGTGATGCTGGAGGTGATGCTGGAGGTGATGCTGGAAGTGGTGAAGGAGGAAATGCTGGAGGTGATGTAGGAGGTGTTGCTGGTGATGCTGGAAGAGATGCTGGAGGTGATGCTGGAGGTGATGCTGGAAGTGATGTTAGAGGTGATACTAGAGGTGATGCTGGTGAGGCTGGAGGTGGTGAAGGAGGAAATGCTGGAGGTGATGTAGGAGGTGATGCTGGTGATGCTGGAAGTCATGCTGGAGGTAAGGTTGGCTGGAGGTGATGCTGGAGGTGGTGATGGAGGTGATGCTGGTGATGCTGGAGGTGATGCTGGAAGTGGTGAAGGAGGAAATGCTGGAGGTGATGTAGGAGGTGATGCTGGTGATGCTGGAAGTCATGCTGGAGGTGAGGTTGGCTGGAGGTGATGCTGGAGGTGGTGATGGAGGTGATGCTGGTGATGCTGGAGGTGATGCTGGAGGTGATGCTGGAAGTGGTGAAGGAGGAAATGCTGGAGGTGATGTAGGAGGTGATGCTGGTGATGCTGGAAGAGATGCTGGAGGTGATGCTGGAGGTGATGCTGGAAGTGATGTTAGAGGTGGTACTAGAGGTAATGCTGGTGAGGCTGGAGGTGGTGAAGGAGGAAATGCTGGAGGTGATGTAGGAGGTGATGCTGGTGATGCTGGAAGTCATGCTGGAGGTAAGGTTGGCTGGAGGTGATGCTGGAGGTGGTGATGGAGGTGATGCTAGAGGTGATGCTGGTGATGCTGGAGGTGATGCTGGAGGTGAGGTTGGCTGGAGGTGATGCTGGAGGTGGTGATGGAGGTGATGCTGGTGATGCTGGAGGTGATGTTGGAGGTGATGCTGGAAGTGGTGAAGGAGGAAATGCTGGAAGTGATGTAGGAGGTGGTGAAGGAGGAGAAGGAGGAGGAGAATCTTCGCCCAGTACACAGTAGGCGCTAATAGTAGGTGCTCTTCTAGCTTTTTATAACGTTCTCTTTCCTTCTTCTTAAAGCACATGCTGAGAGATAAATTCCCAGATGGCAGCATTCCTGGGGGGGCCTCCCCAGGGCTCAGTGAGGGCACTGCGGGGTGGGGGGCAGACCAGAGAACTGGTTTCTCCCTGGCACTGCCACAGAGCCTCTTTGGGTCTCAGTTTCCCCACGTCTGAAGTGGGAACAATAATCAGGCCTAACATGTTGGTGGTTGAGAGCCAACGCGATGATACGGCGGGAAAAGCCCCAAGAAGTGTGTCTGCCATACATGTCCTAGTAAATATCAGCTATTTCTATTCTCCAAAGATCCAGATTGAGAGGCCGATTCTCACTCAAACCCAGTGCACCTTCCCCATGCCAGAGAGGTTTGTGCAAGGGGGGACCCGGTTGGTCACTTGCCTCCTGTGACAACCGCCTGGAGCCGGCGAGGGGTCCCTGCCTGCTCAGTGAGGGCCCAGACCCCACAGGCAGGGCCCTGCCGGGGTCACTGGTGAGGCAGGGGCGGACGTCTCTCCCTGCTGGCATGGCGGGGCCAGAGTCTCCGCTGGGCAGGCTCCGCCGAGCCTCCTTCTCCCTGCTCTGCCCCATTAAGCACAGACGCCATCTGTCTCTCCCAGCTTCCCGGCGGCCGGAGGGTGTCTGGTCAGCTCCCTGCACACAGCCTGCAGCTTGTTCACGGAGGCAGCCCCGTCTGGGGTCCCTCTCTGTCCAGGCCCTGTCTGTCTGAACTTGGAGAGCAAGAGATGTTTCCACTGCTCGGGGCTGTTTGTTGATCTTTCCAGAGCCCATGAAGGGGCCCTAGGTGGCTCTGCCTGAAACTGGGGACTGTGTGGGGGCCACCCTTGGCCAGCTGGGGAGCCAGACCCCACACTCAGGCCTGCAGATGAGGCCACAGGCAGGCCAGCTCAGGGGCGACTGGGAGTGAGGTCGGGAAGGTTGGACAGCCACACGGACACATTCCTGGGGCACCTTCTCAGCTTCATAACCTCCTGGGCCCTTGAGCTCCTTCTCAGAGCCAGGACAACCAGAATGCTGCCTCCAGTGGGATTGGGGCCCCCCCAAGAGGAGCACGGAAGCCTTGGAATGCCTGGTTCACCCCCGTGGCCGGTCAGGACAGCAGGGGCTCTCAGGCCACGATGCCCAGAGCTCCTGGCCACCGGCGTACCCTGACCTGATGGCGTCGAGCGTCAGACCCCAAGGAGAGCCACCCAGCGAGGGGCGGCCGGTACTAGGCCCACAGACGCTGGGCTGCCATCTTGGAATCTGGGGCTTGTAAACAGGGGCCCAGCAACCACAAACACAAGCCCATTGTCTTCCAGGGGCAGAGGGGGATTTGGATTCCTGGCTCGGGACTGCTTCAGTTGTCCCTATCCAAAACCACCACCAGAGTTGCTAGCAATGAGATGTGGACACCAATCCCGCAGGCCCCATGGTGGTCTCAGAAACGGTGGGGGGAGAGTCAAGTGTGGAGGACTGTATTCATGCCAAGCCCATAAGGCTCATCCCCCAAGAGCCCTGAGCTGGTGTGGGGTGGAAGGGACTCAGCGTGGCTGATGCGTGAAGAGAAGTGGGCAGAGGGGAGGGCTGGGCCACAGGGGCTGTGGTGCTGGCAGTAGAGAGAGGGTCCAGCCTGGGAGGCCGAGGCCCACCTGCCTGGGACAAACAGGACACAGACTCACGGCTGCCTGGCGGGGGGCTCAGGCCTCTGTCTGCAGAACAGAGGCCTTAACAGCCAAGCACCTGGGGAGGCCCCACCCACCTGATACCAGGTATCTCAGAACGGGGCCACAGCCTGAGCGTGGGAGAAAGTCACCAGAGAAAGGAGGGAGGGCGAGAAGGACCAAATCTCAGCAGCAGAAAGAAGCAAAAGCTGGATTCTGCCTCACGCAACGTGCCCATCACAAACCTGCAAGGGACAGGACAGCCGCTCTCTCAAGCGTGCAGAGAAAGGCCACCTGGATCGGACACCCATTCCAGCTTTGACCTTCTTGCCCCTGGGATCTCACTCAGCATCATTACTGAGGGCTTCCTGAGCGTTTGCTCCCCTGGCCTGCAACCCCGCATAACATCGGGCAGACCAAGGGACCCAGTCTATAGTAAGGAAGGACAGGATGGGTCACGGCCCTCGGGATGCACTGGGCGTGTCACAAACCACATCAAGCAGGGAGCAGGAGCCTGGCCTGTTGGAAACAGCCCTGGGCTGCCAGGGAGCCGCCTGGCCCCAGGTCCACCCTTTCCCAGCCCACATCCAGTGACCGGTGGACTCAAAAGTGAAAAGAACCTTGGCTCGGACATCTTCGGGTCATGCCAGCTTCTGAAGGTCCTGCGGGGCCCTGGGTGGGTCGTGGGGAGCCTCCCTGAGGCTTGCGGGTTGTCCTCTCCTGAGCATCGCTCCTGGGGTACTTGCGGGAGGCGGGCACTCCACGGAGACCTCTGGGGGCCAGCACTCAGATACCAAGCTCTCATTTATTGAGGGCGTCCTGGGAGCTCCAGCTTGCAGATGGAACACTGAGGCACAGGACAGCCCAGTGATACCCCTCCCCTCCCCGCCCCCAGCAGGAGCAGGGTGGCCAGGGTTCCAGCTGCCCCCTCCTGGTGCCCTCCTGCCTTCAGGCCTGAGGGCTGCTGCCCGGCCCCCTGCCCTGAGTGTCCCCAAGCAAAGTTCATGGGCAGGGTGTTCAGGGGGCCCTTTGGGAACTGTCACCCCAAACCGCGTGGCTTTCTTCTTCTTCTGTGTTGGCAAAGGCACATGGACATCCTGACGTCGAAGCTAAAATGGGCCTCCGTTTTCACCAGGAAAGGTTTGAATGTTCCATTTTTTCCTGTCCTTTATTCATGCACTTCCTGACATGCAATCAGAGGGGATTGTGTTCAGGAATGGACAACTGCCTTGCAGTGAAAGGAGAAGCCTTGCTGCCCACCCAGGAGGAGGTGCCCTGGGGTCGGGACAAACCGGGGATGATGGGGGCTCCGGCGCCCCTTGTTCAAAAATGATCAGGGATCTCAGGACAGTGGGAGAACCCCCAGAGAACCCCCGCAGAGCAGGAACCCCCACACAGCCCTCCTGAGCAAGGCCTTGTGCCGTGCTCCCTGGGGAAGCCGGCCTGGCCCTCTGCGGCGGGAGGAGGGCGGGCACCGTGGGCAAGCCCTTCCCCTCTCTGGGCTCCGCTCCCACGCTGTAAAGAGGAGCGCGGCGGGTGGAGGGAGGACAGGGCTGCCCACGGTGTGTGGTGGCCGAGAGTCAGCCTAGTCCAATCTTGTCCAGGACTGTCGCCGCCGAGGGAGGTCAGCTCCTGGGGTGCCCAGACCCTGGCTGGAATAACCCCACGAGGAAAGTCATCCTCTTGCTGTGGCCGCGTGGGGCAGAGTGGATGAAGGGGCACCAGGCCCATTTGGGGAGAGGGGAGGCCACAGTGGAGTCCCGGCCGCGTGGCCATGGACTATCCCAGCGCTCCCCAGGACTGTCAAGGGAACAAAAGAAAGAACAAAGGATACAAACATGGCTCAACGCGTAGGAATGGAGCCCCACTGTTCAGACGTTCATTCGTTCGTTCATTCATTCATTCATTCATTCATTCAGCAAAGGCACAATGAGCATGCCCCACGTGCCAGTGCTGAAGCCGCAACCTCAGGCAGAGGGGCTGGGATCACCCATCCGATGCCCCCACCCTCACGATACCCTCTGTGCTGACCGGCTTCAGCGAGTGCCCAGCTGCCTCTGCCCCCCCACTGCCCCCACGTGCTTCCTATGAGCCTGGATGTGAAATTGCCTGGACAGTCCTCCCCTGAGTGCCCCCACCCCAAGTGCCCTACTCCCTGCCCCCGGCTCTGCCCTCTTGTTCCCACTCTTCAAATCCTGCTGACTGCCTCCATGTCACTGTTCCATACCCTCGGCCCGGGGCAGGCCACCATCCCCTCTGATGGGACAGGACAGAACCGCTCTCCTGATTCCTTCCAGCCTCACGTCCCTCCTCGGGGCCTCCACCGGCCCCTGGCGTCACCAAGACAGAGCCCAGCTCCCTGCTCTGGACCAGACCTTCCATACAGCGGACCCTCCTTCCTCTGCTTGGTCACAAGGACCCACTTGGGGTCCCCAGCACACAAAGGAGTCAATTCCTAAAGATGACAGACTCAACTGTGAAGGTTTAAGAAGCCACGTAAAGAAATATCTTCAAACATCGGACTAGGCAATGAGTTCTTAAATAGGATACAGGAAAGTGCCCACCGTAAAAGGAAATAGGTATAAATTAAACTATAGGAAGACTATTATGAAATTCTGCTCACCACATGACACAAATAAGAAAGTGAAAACGTAACCCACGGGGTGGGAGAAGCTTACTGCAATACAAGAGTCTGACAAATGCTCATACCTGCCATATGCAAAGAGCTCCTCCAAGTCAATGACAAGTAAGGAAAGATGGGCAGCAGGCTCGACGCCCACTTTATAACACGGGTACCCAGACAGCCAACATGCATGTGAAAAAGTGTTCAATCTTATTAGTTGTCAGGGAAATTCAATTCAAAACCACAATGAGAACTGTGTACACTCGTCAGAATGGCTAAAATGAAAATGAACATAAAGACAGATAATACCGAGTGTGGGAGATGAAATGGAGCATCTAGAACACTCACGTGGAGCTGGGGTTGGGGGGTGGTGTACACGGTGCCCGCTTTGGAAGGCTGTCTTGTACAGTCTGAAGAAGCTGAGCACATGATGACCTACGGGCTAGCAGTTCCAACCCTACGCGTCCGCCCTGCGTAGACGTTTCCCTGTGTTCACAGAAAGACACACACACGGTCGTTGGTAGCTGCACCGATCCCAGTAATCCCACCTGGAGACGACCTGAATGGCCATCAGGAAAGGAATGAATGCATAACCTGCGGCATGTTTGCACAATTGAATACCACGTAGCCACGAGAACGGATGACCCACAGGCATGCGCACCAGTGTGTAACACCGAGTGGAAGACGTCAGACTCGAAAGGACGGATGCTGTGTCTCGAAAACAGGTAAGTCAGCCACGGGATGAAAGGTCAGGAAGGCGGTCAGCACTGGGGCAGACAAGAGACTCCGAGGGTTGAGCAGGGGGCAGAGCTTCTCAAGATGTTTTGTTTCCTTGTCTGGGGATGAGCTGGGTGTATGGGATTAGCTGGCAAAAATTCGGTGAGCAGTGCACTCGGGACTGGCCGATTTTCGGTAAGCTTGTGTTACCCGGCTGATAAATAGATGCCTTCCTGGCTTTCTGTCTCAGTTCACGCACAACTCTGCCGGGATGCCCCAAAGCCCAGATTTCCAAATCATAGACGATGCACGGTACTCTCTCCTGTAAACTCCACACAGCCACTGCATGCTCGCAGAACGCTTCTGTGCCTTTTGCTGACTTCAGCACCTGCAGCTGACTTAATGGCTATAACCGGTGAACAAGTGTACATTTGTGAGTAGATGTTCTCATCGACCTTAACGAGTAACACTGAAGTTAAGTAACAAAGATGGACTTCGCTGTTGGAACTTCACTCCTTTGTTAAGATGGGAGCTACTTCTTTGCTGAAGGGGGTCATTTTGAATATTGGGAGAATATTTCCTCAATTTTCTGTGCTAGGCACCGTGGAATAGCTACGGAATGACATGCTTTTAGGTTTAATCCAAATTCCCATCTTCTCTAGCACTTTCTTAAGTCTGGACGGCCAACAGAGCCATCAATCAATGTTTGCCAAGGTCCGTGGTGTAAATACCCCCGCTGAGGGCCAATTGCAAGCTACCAGAGGGAAGTCAGTGGGCACACAGTCGGGGAGAGATGTGTGGTAGCTTGCCATTTTGTGTCTTTCCACCAAATAGATACAATAGACCACATAGCTTCAGAGCATAGATAATCGTCAAATAATTAGGAAGTGATGAATTTTGAGGACTGATGACATTTATATTAAATCTAATTTATGCAATTGTAAGTTCGTATAATCTAATTTTCAATAATGGCCATGGTTAACAGCCAGTTCCGAAAATTCCTGGAAACTTTGTAAGCAGCTCTTGGGAGCTGGTCTGAGCCCACCACAGTGGGTGCGGTTGATCTTCTCCTCTCCCTGCTCCTCCGCCCTATTCTCTTCTACCCCCTTTGATCCCATCCACTGGGACAGATGGTGGGGGACACAGCACCTGTTCCCCAGCCAGTGAGCTCGAGGAATCATGGCTATGGCAGCCCACCTTCCTCATGAGGAGAAGGGCCATGGGGCAGGTGCTTGCCTGAGCCACAAGGAGCCATGGCAGGAGCAGGGCGAGGCTGGGCCTGGCTTCTTGTCTCCTGGCTCCAAGGCCTGAGGGTCTTGCTCACCAGCACCAGCCTCATCCGTGAGAAAATGGGATGATGCAGGGGACACCCCCTCCTGTCTGAACTGTCCTACAGCCCTGGGCCCCAGGACCCTTCTCTCCTTTCTGTCCCTCTTTGGTGTGGGCCACAAGCCCTTCTTCCCCTGCTGAGTCTAGGGGTGGTGGAAAGGGGGTCTCGCTGGACCCCTTCAGCCACATGGAACTAGACAGCGACATGTTTGTGGCTGGAGGGAGCAGAGGCAGGGATCAGGCTGGGGACCAAGGGTGGAGCCTGGGGTGTGGGATGGTATGAAGGTGAAGGACAGCAGGGTCAGACAATGAGAGGACGGGGAGAAGAGGGTGAGGGGAGACAGGGAGGGGTGGAGGGGTGAGAGCTGTCAGGGGTAAGGGGATGACAAGGGACAGGAAGGGGAGCATGGTATTTGCAGTGGGTCCGACAGGTGACCCAGAACCAAGACTAGACTGAGAAGGTGGTGGCCTCTATCCAGGGCACACCCATGGCCTCTGGCCAACCAAGGGTCCCAAGGGTCTCCAGGGGTCTCATTATAGACCGAAATCCCCAGAGAAGGATGGGACATCCGGTTATCAGGATCTCTAGGGCGGATGGAGAGCCAGAAATCGAGTATGAGGTTGGAGCAGTGTGGGGGCAGAGATTATTCCCAGCAACCAAACAGCTCCGAACCCCCTTTCAAAGACCCGGCTCCTGCCTTGAAAGCCACCCAGGCACGACCAGACCGCAGGGCCTCACCCTTTCCCTCCTGCCCCCTCCACCTCCTTCTCTGCTGGGGGCCAAACCCAACTCAGGGGAGGGCAGGAGAGCAAGGTGGAGTGTTGGCTGGAGACAAGCAAGGAGACTGTCAGACAGATTCCTCCAGCCGGGGAGACCTGCTGAGAAGGGAGGGGGAGGGTCATGGGTGGGGAGTGGGGAGCACACTCAGAAAGCAGAGGGTGAGATGCATGGACCCTCAGTGACTCTCAGAGCAGCAAAGGATGCTGGGAATATCCTGAGCCGCCCATCACCGAAGGAGCCCCAGCGATGACACGCGGCTGAATCTCGTCTCCCAGCCCATCTTGGTGGAGTTGGCAAAGACATGGGGAGCAGGCTCACGAGCACCCTGGCTCTCCACCCTGGGGTCCCGAGAGGGGCCGGAACAGGGCCATCGCGGAGCTCTGAGAGGCCCCCGGGGGATGCCTGGGGGCCCTGTCGCCTAGCGACCGGCTTCCCGCAGCCCCGGCGGGCCCCTTGCTCTGGGCGCTGCCCACTCCTGACTCTGGCTACGAGCACTTTCAGTACTGTTCTGCATGAATAAGCGCCAGGCCTCCTGCCAATTGTCCCCCTCTTAAAAGGCAGCCCCAGCGAAAGGCCTTTTCAAGAGGGATCGTGCAGTGCCACCCAGGCTGGGCGGGCATTGTTGGGGGGCCGGGGTCCCGGCTCGGCAGCTGGGGTCAGGGGGCCACACAAAGCATCCCGATGGAGGCTTCATGTGCTGGGCCGCGGCGGCCCTGTTTATTAATCAGCAAAACTCATGCCACCATCCTCAGAAGGGAGATGGAGTGAAAAGGATGTCTTTTGAGGAGTGGCCTTTCAAGGCACAGTCCTGGCTCCTTATTAAATTGGTTTTAAAGGGCCACGAAAACCCACAGGCAGCCAGGTGTACCCAGAAACCCCTGGGGCTGGGGTGGAGGCTGGGATTTGGATGCACCGCTAGCCAGGGGGGTGGCTGGGCAGGTGCCCCTGGCTGGGGTGGGTGGGAGAACATACGTGAGTCTTAGGGACACAGACAGAGGTCTGGTCTGTCTTGCATTTGCATTTACATGCTCATCCCCCTGCCCCTTTCCTCACACACACAGCTTGGTCCCAGTGGAATGACATGGGACACGGACTGTCCTATTGACCAGCAGGTGGACAAAATCAGGAAGAGGAGATGGGCTAGAGCTGCAGGTCTGGGCAGGGATGCTGAGGCAGGCCCAGGTCTCCGGGCCACAGGGGAGGACCCAGGGCCCCCATCACATCCCACTCGGCCCAAGTCTGGCCCACCCAGAACACTGGGGCCCTCTCAGGCTCTCTCAGAGTGGATGGCTATCTCCACGGACCCCTCAGCCCAGGGGCAGCGGCCAAGGCTGGAGTCCCAAGGAGGCAGTGGGGAGAGAGGCGACTCCTCTAAACTGAGGAGTTCCCAGCACCCCTGGTGGCAGCCTGCCCCCAAAGGCTCTGTCTGCCACACATACCGAAATATTCCAAAATGTTCGCAGATGCAAAGATGCCAGGGACTTGCAGTCCAAGATGGAGGGTGGTGTCTGGAGTTCATCCTGCTTTTCTCTCTCCACTTCCAGAGTTGTTTGCAGTTCTCCACAATGACTCTTTAAAGACATTTGAATGACAGTTTCCTACAAAGTTGCACCTTTGTCAACCCCACAGCCCAGCATGCCTGCGTCTGCACAGAGCCTGGTACCAGAAGGTTCAGAGCAACTTTGTTCTCTGCGTCCCGTCAGCAGACCAACGAGGCACATCCATGCAGCAGAGCGTTCCCCGGCGGCCAAAGAGGACCAGCCTCCAGTCCGTGCACCAGCACGGAGGACACTGGGAAGCGTCATGCTGAGCGAAAGAAGCCAGGCACAAGAGAGAATGTTCCTCATGGTTCCAGTTGCACAAAGTTCAGGAACAGACCAGGCTTATCTACGGCAGTCAACGTGTTGACTCAGAAGGAGCGCAAGAGACCTTCTGGGCTGAAGGAAGCGTTTTCTGTCTTGAGCTGGCCGGAAGGGCCATGCTGTCATCACATAAGAGGTAGACGTTCCACTGCATGTAAACTGTCCCTGAATTTAAAAAAAAATCAGTTCTGATGGGAAGTTCAGGGGAGGGGGAGGAAGGTGTGGGGCAGACCTCCAGATGATGACCCTGCCCGTGGCTCCAGGAGAAACTAAGGTCCCCATGATGCGCTGTGTGACCCTGGCCAGGTTACCTCCCCTCTCTGTGCCTCTTTTCCCATGTCTGTAAAGTGGAGTCACACTGGAGCCCAGACCTGGGCTGGGCACACACAGAATGTGCCCTGTAACCCTTCTGCTGGCTCAGCCAGCTTATCCGCCAGCCCCAAGTAGGCATCGCCTCATGGTGATGGTTTGCCATCCATGGTTTTGCCAGCCTCCTCTGTGTTCTGGGCACTGTGCACCTTACTCAGGCTCTGTTTAGTAAGGTCCCCTGAGGCCCGCCACGACCAAGAAGGATCCAGGGAGGGCCGGGTTCTACAATGCCTGCTGCCACAAAGGCCTGTGGTCCATGCCAACCTTGTCCCGATAGAGTTCATCTGTCCCCAGAACTCAGGCATCCCTGGAGGTGACAGGGACGTGGTGTTCATGGCCTGGAGAGCAGCTGGTCCCAGGCTAATGATGGAAACCACAGCAGGTCATGCCTGGTGTCCTGGGCCCCAAGCACCAAGGGGCTGCCCTGGCCTCCTGGAGGAAGGGGGACAGGCAAACCTGAGGGTGCCCTGGGCTGTGTGGAAGGAGACGGTCGGACTCACAGGGTGGGGGCTCTCTGCCCCCCATCATCGCTGAGTGTCTAGGGTCACGTCCCAGTGACACGGGGGCATTCCTGTGTGGGATAGCCATTCCCTCTGCCCTTGAGGACCCTGTCAGCTGCTAAGAGGTGAGGTGGCTTAAACGATGGACAAACCTAAAATTCTAGGGCTCCAGAGGGGAGTGGGTGAGCTTGTCATGGGGCACAGTCTGATCTGAATCCCGGAGTGCCCTGAAGAGGGAGGGATGGTGAGGTGCAGAAGCGGGAAGTGGATGAGTATCCCAGGGACAGAAAACACCATGCAAAGGCCCTGGGGTAGCCTGGGGCATCACTCACTGGAGGCTCTGAAAGCAGACAGGGGGCTGGAGAGCTCCACAGACGGAGTGGAGGCCTTTCAGGGGGCTGTGGGGGGCTAGGGGGCACTAGGGGGGCCCTGGTGGCAGGGTAGCCTGGCTGGGATCCCCCAAACTGCCTGTGTCGGCTCTGTCCTGTCTCCCTGCCCCAGTTGCCCTGTCTTCCTGCCCAGGCCTCTCCCCCTGCCCGCAGCCCGAGCCGTGGGGAAGGACAGACTCTGGCAGGCCATCCACAGCCTCTGCCCTTCTCTGGGCCTGGGAAAGGAGGCTGCTTCTTCTCCCATCCCCCAGAGGGCCTCGAGGGCCATGAGCCTGGGGGAGGAAAGCTGTGGGAAAGAGCACAGTCCCCCGGGGCTCTGACTCGATCCTGGCGGCTCCTTGCACCAGATAGAGATTTTGCGCCTACACTGAGCAGCCCCTGGGAGCAGGGTTGGAACCGGATCCTGCCACCTCCCTCCCAGAGCCCCTCTGCCGGCGGGCAGTGGCAAAGCAGGGTGGAACCTGGCCTCCTCTGCAGGCCAGGAGACGGAGAGGACAAGGGCAGGTTCAGGTCCAGGCCCCTTGACTGCGAAATGGGGTGTCTTCCATGTGAGTCCTGCAAACCGTGGTCACGGACAACGTTGGGAAGTCCAGGATGGGCATGCCTGGTTCATAGTTCAATCCCCAATCACACACTTATTCCATCCTCTGATTCCTGCTGGTCCCTCCCCTGGACTAGAAACTCCAAGGGGACAGGCAGGAAGGAAGACTGGGGGCTCATCTGCACTTCATGCACAAATGGGCAGGAGCCAAGGTCAGCTGGCCGCATCTGGAAAGGGCAGACAGGCAAAGTCGGCGTGGGAGTTGGGGGGGAAGGCTGGGGGCCCTCAGTCCTCCTCTGCCACCCCCTGCCACCTACAGTGATGCTCCCGGCCCCCATCCCACTGCAGAGAACAGGGCTCCAGGGGGTCAAGGCAGAACCTTGACTGGTGCCCTCAGCGACAGGACCATCCAGAGCAGGGCTGGGTCCTGGGGATGGACAGCGAGATGGAGGCAGCCAGAGACCCCTGTGCCCCCCCTGAAGCCCCTTCCAATATCCCCAACAGTGGGGCAGCTGGCCCTGCTCACTCCTAACCTCTGTGATGATGCTCAGGGCCCCCAGGTCGTTCTTCCAGCCCTGCCCCCACCAAACAGAGCCCCCGCCTGGTCCTAAGGCTGAGTAGGCATCTCTTTTGTCCCTGGGAAGCCCAAAATGAGGAACCCAGAAAACTCATTCTTAAAAGCCAAAGGGGCTCAGGAACAAAAGAATGACCGTCGAGAGCATCTTTCCAGACACCTGCTGGAGCCACATCCCCATGCAGCCTGCAAAGCAACCTCAGGGGCATGGACCAGTGGGCTGCCCCTTCCCTCCCCTCCTTGTGGCCAGCCTTGGCTTCCTGGCCCCTCCGGGGGTTCAGTTACAGCAAAGGCCCCTGAGGGCAGAACAGTACCTCCTCTGCCCCTTGGCCAAGGGCTCCGTGCGCGTCCCCAGAGCATCCACCCAAGAGTCGGAGGAGGACAGGGTTCGCACACACGGGCTTCGGCGAGTGCAGGCCACGTGGGAAGGATGGTGTGGGCAAAGAGGAATGGGGCGAACTTCCATTTGGCCGGAGCACTGATGGCCAGAAGCTTCAGGGCTGGCAGTGGCATAAGCAGAGAGGGGGAAACGCGCTCAGACCAGGCAGGCGGTGGGCAGAAGCCTGGAGCAGGGGGAGACGGGGCCTGCCCGGGTGGTGAGCGGGGCTGGACATGGAAGGGGACTCGGCCTGAGGAGGAGGGGAGGCAGGGGAGAGCCTTCTCGGAGATGGCCATCCTGCCACCAGAGTGTTTTGACTAGGGTGAAGAACACATCCACCTGTGTAAGAGACACAACCATGTGTGACTCTCGGCCCGTCCCTGAGCCCAGCCACACCGCCTCCCCTCCTTCACTCATGCCATACCTATGTATTGAGCGCCTTTTGTATACCAGGCTCCAGGAGTATGGTGGTGACTAACACAGATGTGGTCCCTCCCCAGATGGAGTATAAGTTTAGGGGAGGAGAAGTACACTAATCGATTATTGAGTACAAAAGGCAAATAAATATAAGATGTCAAGGGAGAGAGGCACTTGGTGTTTTGAAAGGCTGGAGTCAATAAATTTGTCTGGTGGGGAAGTGAGGGAAGACTTCTCCCAAGGATGTGGCCCTGGAGCTAAGAGTTGGAGCTAGATGGGTAGCAAACGGCAGAGACAGTCTGTGCAAAGGCCCTGTAGTAGGGCAGAACATGGTCCATTCCAGAAACTACCAGAAAGGTCAGTGTTAGTGGGGAGAGATGGGTGCAACCACTCAGGGAGGTGGAGGCCTTGATGGGTTTCTAGGTCAAGAGCAATGGAAGCCCTTGCTGGGGATTAAGCACAGGTTGACCACAGGGTCACACCTCATGGCTCACTGACATCCCTCCGACCACAGGTTGACCCGTCCACTGGGGTGCTGGTGGCCGTAGATCCGCACACTCCCCTGGTCATTTCGATGTGGCTGCCTCAGAATGCCTCCTCAGGATTCCCCCTCAGGATCCCTCCTCCGAATCCCCTTTCAGGATCTACCTTCAGGATCCCTCCTCAGGATCTCCTCTCAGGATCCCTCCCCCAATCTCTCCACAGGATCCCTCCTCAGGACTCCTCCTCAGGATCTCGCTCAGGATCCCCCTTCAGCATCCCACCTCATGATCTTCCCTCAAGATCCTCGCTCATGATCTCCCCTCAGGATCCCTCCTCAGAATGTCAGCCATGTCCAGCTGGCTTTACCCAGCATGTTCATTATTAGGCCTGGCTTAAAACAACGTATAAGTAATGGAAGCTACAAACACAGCAAAGAGATGGAGGACAGAGAGGCAGGGGGACCCAGAGCTGGGGGAAGCCCGGAGTTCATGGCTGTGGGGTGGGATGGCCAGGGAGGGCCTGCAGAGCCCCCCAAGGGGCGTGCTGTGCGAGGCGGTCAGGGCGGCATGAGAAGGGGGTGGGCGGGTGGCTGTGAGGCGGCCTTGGGGGGCACCGTGCTGGAACGGCGAGGGGGCAGGGGGCAGGCTGGCTCTGGGCCGTTGGGACCAGGAAGGACTCCTGGCACCGCAAGGGCCATGCCAGTCAACCAGCACCACTTGCCCTTCACATGCCCACGGCTGGCCCAGCCTGGAGGTGCCAAGCTGTGCTTGGGTACCACGCTTAGATGTTTAAATTAGGGGGTAAGAGTATTCTCCCTTCTCCCTCCCACTGGCCTGCATTCCTGAGGCCAGGCCTGGGGTTTGGTTACCAGGCAGCCACGGCACTGGAGAGCACCCACCCCACGAGCTGGCATGAGTCTGGAGCTGCTGACGGGTCCCTTTCTTTAGCAGCAATTAAGCAAGTTCCAACTGGGGACTTCAGTTAGCAGTGAGATGTGGAAACTATTCACCACCACGGATGGCTCTGGGGCATGAGTGTGTGCACGTGGGTGTGCATGAGCATGTGTCCGAGCGTGCGTGGGGTGTCCTTCCACACCCGTGAGTCTGCCTGTGCACCTGCATGTGTTAGTCACGGGCATCCATCTGAGTTCACGGACGTGTGCTAATGTGTGTGAGCATGTGTGCATCCGTGTGTGCACTGGGCACGTGTGATGCCCTACAGGTGGGTGCCGGGCCGGGCTCATGCCTGTCCCAGGTGTCTCTGTGTACCCTGGGGAACATGTGTATGTGCATGTGTGTCTGTGCGGGCCTGTCTGTCCGTCTGTGCATGGCAGGGGGGCCTGGCGAGTCTGCACGTCTGTGCCTAGGTGAGCATGAGCATCTGTGTGTGCTTTCATTCGATTCCATGGCTTTGTTTGAGGACCCAATCTATTTTTACAAAGGTCTCCATGTAGAACACAGGACCCAGCACACAGAGGAGACACAAGAGATGCTGGGATATGGACAAATGGGGGTGTGTTGGTCAGGGTCTCCAGAGAAACAGCACTAGTAAGAAATATATGTACAGAAAGATTTATCATAAGGAATTGGCTCATGGGATGACGGAGCCTGCAAGTCCCAAGGTCTGTAGTCAGCAACCTAGAGACCCAGCAGAGCCCGTGGTTAAGTTCCAGGCTTGGGGTCCAAAGCTTGAGAACCAGGAGAGTCAATGGTATAATTCCAGTCCAAAGGCTGACAGGTGAGGCTCGAGACCCAAGAAGGGCCAGTGCTTCAGTGCGAGCCCAAAGGCAGGATAAAAACATGTCCCAGCTCAAGGGCAGTCAGGCAAGAGGAATTCCCTCTTACTCAGGGAAGGTCCATCTTTTGTGCTAGTCAGTCCTTCAACTGATTGGATGAGGCCAACCCACCCTGAGGAGGGCAATCTGCTTTACTCAGTTTATGGATTCAAATGGTAAAAACACCTTCACAGACACCCCCAGAATCATGTTTAATCAGATGTTTGGGACCCCCACAGCCCAGTCAAGTTGACGCAAAAAATTAACCATCCCAGGTAGTAACTAGATGGATGGATGGGGGTGCGTGGATTGATGAGTGGTTAGGTAGGTGGGCCTTGTGGATGGGTGGGTGAGTGGGGGATGGGAGATTGGTAGGTGGGTGGCGGCTGGGTGGGTGAACAGATGGATGGGGGGATAGATGAGTGGCTGAGTCAGGCCACTCCTAGGCAGAGCTGCACCCAGTGGGCTCCCCAAGGCAGTGGAGAGATGGCAGGAAGGAAGGACAAGTCTGAGGAGCGTGAGGGGAACTTGCCCCACTAGGATTCCATGAGAGAACCTAAAGCCTGAGAACATTTTAGGTCCCTGTGACAGGCAGCCGCCCCCCGCCCTATCCCTGGGTTATGCCCGGCGGGACCTCTGAGCCCCACCATGCTGCCCACAGCCCCTCCACCAGCCAAACCCCCTTCACCTCCAGGCCTTTGCACACGCTGTGCCTCAGCCAGGTGCCCACTCTCCACCCCCCTACCCCCCCTCCTTTCCTACAGCTACTTCCACGTGACCCTTCAGCGTGTAGCTTAAACACCACATGCTGGGAAGCCTTCGCGAGGCTTCTCCTGCTCCTCGGGCTGGGGAGGGCACCCAGTTAGGCACCGCCCCTGTGCCCGGTGCCTCCAGTGGGTGTGGTAGATATGCTATTATTTTAGCCATTTGTAAGTACACAATTCAGGGGCATGAAAGCATAAACAATGCTGTATAATCGTCACCACTACCCAAACCAATGCCTTCCTATCACCCGCAACAGAAAGTCTGTACTCATAAAACACTAATCTCTCTCTCCCCACATCTCCAGCCGCTGGGGACCTTTGGTATACTTTCTGTCTATGAATTTGTCTATTCTAGGGACCTTGTATAAATGGAATCGGACAATATTTGTCCCCCTATGACTGGTTTCTTTCACTTAGCATAATGTTACCTGTAAGGCGGGAGTTTCTAGAGGCCAAGGACGCCTCCCCCATGTCCCCGAGGGCCCATCCCTGTCTCTCCTTCCCATCACCTGCCTCCCCATCATGGGGTCTCCCATGGACCCCGGGAACAGTGCCTGCTACATATAATAGTTGAGTGTGTTGTGAAGGCAGCATTTCAAATCTGTAGGGAACATGGAACAACTTAATGAAGGGCGCTGGGATCCATTAAAACTACGTCCCAGTCTCCATGCTGATTCCAGAAGAAATGTCCTGGGGTCTCTGCCTGGACACTGACCCACATCATTGCAGGGCTTAATTACTTCAGCCAGACCCTCTCAAATGTCTGCTTGAAGAGGCCTTCCTTCTCCCCCGCCTCTAAAACGGTGCAGCATACCTCCCCATCCTGCTCTGTCCCTGCCTGGCTTTGTCACCTTCCCTGCTGGCTGAGCTAATACATACACCCATCGTTGGTTGATATTCTCTGACTTCTGAATTCACTTAGCACCGAATCCCCAGCTCCTGGCACAGTGAGCCTTTGAACAAATGAATGAATGAGCACATGGACACATGAGCAACTGTGAAATACAGAACCTACATGAGAGCTAGAGGAAATGTCCCTGTATGTCCCCAGGACCCAGCTATCTATGGATATGAAGGAGGCCACAGGTGTGCATTCACCAAAGTGCACGGGCTGGTCCCCACCATGCCCCACCCCAGCCCTCCCACCTTAGTCAAAGACTAGCCGGTGTAGGTGGGAATCCCAGGCATCTCGCACATGGGTGCGCTGAACACTCTTTGGTCCCACCACTGCAGCCAGCTCTCTGGGTGATGGCCATGTCTGCCGGGACAAGGTTCCCCCAGGGAAGCCAATACCTACCTGGGGCCCAGAGGTTTGCCACGTTTCCATTCACTAGAAAGCTCTGAATTCCAAGTGAAGCAAAATGTATGGTCAGCTGATCACTAGTTGAGAAAGACCTTTCTGAACATTAAAATAATAATAATAATAATAATAATAATAAAGAAGTAAAAGACACTTGATAGCACAAACTCCTTTATATTAAGAAAAAATAATAAGCGGAGTCCAGAGACACTGAGAAAATATTGCAACACCTGAAACGAAAGACTAGCGTATTCTTAATATATAAAAAGCTCTTACAAATAATTAAGATGGACAGTGAACTGAATCATTGGATGAAAGACAAATAGGAATTTCATAGGTGAAATGCAAACGGCCAGTAACCTATAAAAAGGTGTTCATTCTCCCTAGGAATCAAAGAAACAGGGATTAAAGTAGCCCGATGACGTTTGCGGCAGTCACAGACAAAAATGTCACTCTTCAGGGTCAGTGGGAGATTTCCTACAATGCTGCTGGGAGTGTGATTGCTGGCAGCTTTCTGGGGGACCACTTGGCAATACGTAGCTGGGTTGCCCATCCCTTCTCTAGCACCCCACCCCGAGAAAACCCTCACACATACGTACAAAGCCTTATGCCCGAGGACAGACATCGCAGCATTACCTGTAATCCGTACAAGGCAGCAAGAAGGGGTACTTTGTTACGCAATCTGCCCCAAAATATATTATTCAGCCATTAAAAATCATGTTTCCAGAGACTGCTTAGCACGGCGGGGAAATAATCCTGATCTGTTAAGGGGAAAAAGCAGGAGACAGAACTGGGGCCCCATCTGATACCAATTATGCGAAATGAATGAGTCTGCGTATGCATAACAAATAGGCTGGTACAGAGCTGTGACACTGAGTTTGGGCGCCTTGTGTGTCTTCTCCTTGCTGGATTTTCTGGAGTTTTCTACAGGGATCACAAGTGAACAATGAAAGGTGTGCTCTTAGGGTCTTTTCAAAGGCTGTTTAACCACCTAGGGCTCGGTTAACGATACACATCTAGTGAAACAAGCATTATGTTAATCAGGTCGAAGGATCAGCGGATGGATTGATAGATAGGTTGTATCTGTCTGTTCTCTTTACTGTGCATTTACATACTTGCAAAATTTTCTACATTGCAAAATTTTCTACATTTGTAATCAGTTGAAGAAGCTATTTGAGATGAAGATGGAGGCACTTGCTGACCTCGTAAATAATCCTGAGTCCACACTCCAGGAGTTCTTAGTCTTTCTCCAAAATACAGCAGCACTTCCCATCATGCAAAATCTAACCCAGAAATCCCCCCTCTACGAATTTACGGTGTGGAATTCTTCGCATAAATGCAGAGGGGTGTGCGTGTCTCCGTGGTTGTCCTGCACGGGGTTGTTCACAACGGGAAAATGGGGAACAACATCCTCATCAGTCAACAGGGGCGGCGTTAGTAGAATTTCGATACAATGGTGCAATGGGTGGAGGGAGCGATGAAGCTGGTGGTCCCACATGCAGGGACGCCCTAGCGGTGCGGATGTGTGGGGAAACGTTACAGGAAAGCACGCCCGGGACAATCCCGTGTGTAACAGTCTGTGACCATCCACATGCGTGTCTAAGCACAGATGACTGGAAGGGCGGGTGGGCGGGCGGGCAAGACTCTTTGAGGACATTTCTGGGAGGGTGGCATTTTAAGGTCTTTTTTCTTTTTCCGTGGCATTTCACAAAGCGCTCTGGTCACTCTTATGTGATGTAATAAAGCTACTTTGAGAAGTTAATCTGTAAGCAAATGGCAGCCACGATCCAATCAAATTTTGATGCAACGAAATAATTCAGAGGCACTTTTCAGGGGAGCAGTTGGGAAATGGGAGACAGGGATCCTCTAGCCCGCCAGCCAGGCCCATCACATTACCGGGCCCAGTGGGGACCCGAGGCTCCTGCAGTGACAACCTGGAGGCCCAGCGAGGGGTGTGGTTTGTCCAAAGTCAGACCTGTGTCAGTGCCCAGCCAGACCCCAGCGCACCCTCACCCTCCTGGCGCCCTCCCGGCTCAGCACCTGCAGGGGCTTACCTGGGCTCCGAGGCCTCAGAGATGACATCATGAGCTCACACCTGGACACAGGAATGCTGTGCTTTAGAAAAGTGCTCTATAATTCAGGCTTCTGCTGATTACACACCTAGTTCCTCTCACATCCTCCCGACCGAGATGAAGGGGGTCAACTCCGGGGCTCTCGAGGAAGCCTGGCACATAGTAGGTGCTCAGGAAGCACTGAGGCGGAGCGAGCCCTCCTGTCTGCATGAGGCCAGGGCATTGGGCGCTGGCGGCTTCAGTCTCACTCGGGCTTGACTCCAGGCTACTGCTTCCTGCACACGGGGCTCTCTCCCTCCCTCCCCCTCTGTCCCTCTGTCTTTCTCCGTATCTCTGTGTCTGTCTGTCTCTCTCTCTCACACACACAATCACCCACTTATTCAGCAGGGAGGTCAGAGGCACAAACCCTTGAGTCTCCCTCCTGCATTCAGATTCCGGACTGTTCTCTAGCCCTGTGGATTTGGGCAAATCATTTAAGACATCTTCTGGTTTGAAAAGCCCTCTGATGATGACGGTGCCTGCCTCACGTGCGGGCTGTTGCAGAGGGAACCAGAAAGTACAGTACACTGTATCCCGGGGCCTGGGAGCACCCGGCGTGGGCTAGGTGCATTGCACATATTTGCTGAGCGCATGGTCGACAAATGAAGGAAGCAGATCTCCCACCCACTGGCTAGCACACAGCCATTCCCGGTGGCCAGAACCTTCCCTTCATGCCTGTGGCCCACACTCACGGGCAGGCCTTCTCTGACACCCCTGGGTGCCCGGGCCCCCGGGAGGCCTGCGGAGCTGCTGAGGAAGAGGAAATCTGAGGCCCCCACATCCCGCCCCAGGACCAGCTGGCCTTGCGGATTCCAGAACATTCTGCAGCGGCCAGCAGGCCACGGGGCCAGGAAACGGAAGGTGCAGAAATAGAAACACACAGCCAGGCAGTGGCTCCTTTCGCCCTGGAGGAAGGGAAGTGGGGGGCTAGAAGCCAAGGGAGGAAGCTGGGGGTATAAAGGGGAGGCCACAGGAGGAAGCCAAGGAGTGCGGAGCCCCTGCCCTCAAGTGCCCCCAGCCCTTGCCCACTCCTGCAACTTGTGAGCACAGTCAGGGACGCCCCCACTTTCCTGACAAAAGTCTAGAATGAGGAGCTCTGATTCACTCTGAGTGCAACCCTGCGTGACCACCAAGGGCCTGGGACCTCCAATTCAGCCCACGGCCTGGGGTTTCCAGGTAGTTTGGCTCCCCCTGGACCTTGCTGGGGTCCCCCTAACTTTGAACTCAGGGTAGATTTCCCCCACAGCCCCATCCCAACCAGTGTCCCCCTTGAACTTCCTGTTTTCACAGGAAACAGGAAGACTGAGGGTCCATGCACCCCACCCCCCACCCAAGAGCCCACCACAAAATCCCACCGAGGAGGGTCTGGAGCCGTGGGCCAGGGATGGCTTTCTTCCAGCCCCGGGCTCCGCCCTCCCTTCTGCGCCTCATCTGCCAGTGCCCAGGCTGGCTCTGGAGGTCCCTGGAGTGTTCCCAGGAGTGAGGGGATGCACCTCCAACGTGTGACCCCAGGAGATCCCTTCCCTGCAGTGGCCTCCAGGTGGTCTCCAGGTGCTAGAGCCCCAGAAAAGCCATGGCTAGCGCTGGATTGTGCTGGCCAGTGTGGGGAGAAGCAGAGTTTGGAGGGGCCCCGTTGGACCAGCAGCAGGGACGCTGAATTCAAGACTTCTGGCCAACATTAGGATCAGCTCCCCTGGTCTGCTGGGTGGCTTTGGGCAAGCGAAGCAACCTCTCTGAACCTCAATTCCTTAATCTGCAGGAGGTGTGAATGTGTCTGGCCATCTCAGAGGCGGGCTCGAGACTCTAGCTCTCGGCAGGAGGCGAAGGTGTGAAGGAGCTGAGCGGCTGAGTATGCCCCATTCCAGACCCTGGCCTAGCTTACGGGTGCCCCCTCTGTGCAGTTCGCCCCTCCTCTGTGGCCCCTGCCCTGTGGCCTCCTGGGCACCACCACAGTCCCTAGCACGGCTGGGAGGGAGCCCCTCCTTCCGTGCTTCCTCGTGGGTGGTTCTACCCACAACATCACAGACTTCGCTCCTGACCAGCCTGCCGCCCCGCTAGGGGGTACCTGGGGGGCTCACCCATAGTCACTGATGGACTGAGTGATGAGCCAGTAAGTGAGCTGTGTCCTGTCCTTACCCCCAGCCAAGCCACAGGGACCCCACCTGCTGGCCACGTGACCAGACATTGTGGGCAAGTGTTGAGGTGGAGACCTAAGGTCTGGGCACAGTGGGGCTCTCCCTCACGCCCCGGGGGGCCTCGGGGAAGTCACTGTCTCTCTGAGTCCCCAGCGACTCCTGCACAGTGCGGAGCAAGGGTTCAGACCCCACACGCAGCACAGGGCCACCGGCGGGATGGCGTGGCGCAGGCTGGCTTGGGAACTGACACGCTGAGCGCTTGCTTTCTTGGCATTCCTACATTAAGAGCATAGCATGGAACCCCAGAAAGGTCACTGGGTCCAACCCTTGCTGCAGCCGGCTGGGGATGGGACAGAACCAGGCAGGCGGAGACCCCGCTCCCAGGGACCCCGCGCTCCCAGGTTACCTTGTGCTGCTGGCTGGCTGCCCGCCCATGCCGAGCTGAGGCCCTTCCAGCTTCCAGCACAGCGGGCCCCTCAGAGGCCCCAGGAGGGCTTGGCAAAGGTCTCTCCTAGTCGGGACTTGAGATGCCCACCCACACCCCCTTGGGAGCGCTGGCTGAGAGGTGTCTGAGGCAGGGCCACAGTGGGGGCTCCCTACCTCCCTCTGGACTCTGACCCTGTGTGGAGGGGCTCAGGCCTGGCCCTCCTGCAGAGCCCACCCACCCGGCGGGGCACATAGGGCCGAAGCCCCTCACCCTGGCCCTGGCTGTTAGCCTGGCGATGCGGACGGCCTGCAGCTGAGAAGCCTGAGAGGAAGAGGGAAATGACAAGAAATGAGGTGCCTGTCAGCACACACCCAGAGACCCTTCCAGAGACCTCCATCTCTACCACCAGGACACCCCCTCCACAGGAACTCTCTGGATGTGACACTGCAGAGGCCCTCCCCAAAGGACAGTGGCAGCAACAGGCGGCACAGACAGAGCTCCCAGGGGCCTGGTCACCCTCCCCTAAGGATGCATCTGGTTTCTCCACTGTGAGCCTCTGAGCTCCAGGCATCAGGGGTCCCTTCTGCCCAGCATCTGACCGAACCCAAGAGAAGGGGAATTTGAAGCATGCACATCCCATCTCTAGAACTCTTCTCCAAGTCCATCCCCAGTCTCAGTGTCTTTCCAGGTGAGGAGCTGAACCCCTAGTCCTCGAATGTCTTTTTTTGCTCAGGAATGCTAAAAGAAAAATAATAAAATAAAAAAATAATATGTGTCTTTTAAATAGAAAGCGCTTTTCCGCTAATCAGGAAAAACTGAGCTTATGTGTTGCTGAAGTGACATGATTTTTCCCCTCGATTTATTGTGCAAAGGAATTCAACACAGCCCTCAGCATCCAAAAGCAGGAAGGGTGTAGGAAAAGTTCAAAATTAGCATTTCCCCAGACTCTCTCAGATTCAAGGGCCGAAAACGAACAGGCTCTGGGCTACATTTTCTTCCTTGGGACCTCGGGGGTTTTATTAGAACAATTTCTATTTTTATGGCCTTGATTTCCTGTAAAGCTGACAAGTTAAAAGAACGGAGTTTGAATTCACCTTGGCAGGGCCCCCGGGGGTCCGGGCCTGGGTAGCTCCTCTTACCTTCCTGGGCGTGCGCTGCCCTGATCGGTGTAGGGGCTCGAGAACAAATGAGCACGAAGCCCCTTGCAGGTGGGATTGAGAGGATCCGTGCCCATTGGGCAGTGAGTCCTGGGGCTTCACTAAACCTGAACTGGGCTGCTTCATCTGCACCCACCACCCAGGACAGGCCACCTCCCGCCTGGTCCCCGGTCCCTCCAAGCCCCAGACAAGAAGGTCTCCCAGTATGGACATATTTTCCCACACATGAGCCAGCAACTGGAGACTTCCCCCTGATAGCTGCAAGCTTCAGAATTAGAACTTACAAGAAGGAACTTCGGGTGATGTTGCTGGCAGCCAGGCACCCCCACTCCCAACACACACACACACACATACACGGCATGTCTTTCACAAGATGTTGCCAGGTGGTGTGTCCCCAAGCCCACCTGCACCCCCGGGCAGGAGGGGGCCTGGGCAGGGCTAGGCACCGGGTCAGGGGTCCGTCGCAGGAGTCACTGTGGAGCCGCCCACGACATGGGTTTGGGGGGCACAGGGACATCCCATGCCTGGGCCCTGTTAACTTTTCTTTTAGGGACACCCTGGGAGAGGGACCTGCCTACCCCCGGGTACCTGGGTCACTCTTGCCACTGCCCAGGAGAGGAGCGGGGATGTGGAAACTTGCTCGTCCAGGTGTCAGGCTGGAGTGGTCCCACCTCCTGGCTGTGGGCCTGGGGACGCTCTGGGCTGGTTCCACCGCTGGCCATGCGTGGGCCCCGGGCACTTGCCATGTGGCTGCTCTGCTCCGAGAAGAGCTGGAGGAGCAAGACAGACATAGTGCAACGAAAAGAATGTAAAGCATTTTGTTCACGATCATGGTGGTGAGTTCACGTTGTAATGAGATGTTGGCCTTGTCGGGCTACGTACGATGTATTATTAACATCTATTTTCCCTGCTCCTTTTACTTTTTAAACTGTGGCCACCAGAAGGTTTAAAATGACATATGAGGCTGACATGATCTTCCTGTTGCCAACAGTGGTCTAAGGGGGTTGGCATCAGGCTGGGTCCTGTCTCCCCACTGGCCTGGCTTCCAGGGCAGGTCCCGCTCCGCCAGGGCCTGTCGGCTGCAGGGAGTGAGAAGGAAAGGCAAGACTGGCCCCCTGGGAGTGTTGCTGGCCACGAGCTGGGGGCGTCACCTATGTGGCCTCACTCAGGGGGCACAGAAGGCCCCGCGGGACAAGTATCGCGAACTGTCCCCACTTCACAGAAAAGGAGACCGAGGCTTGGTGATGTCAGTCGGCTCACTCAAGGACACAGCATTGTCCACCTTCCACGCCACCTGCCCCAAACTGGGGGTGGGGGCTGAAGTGTGCAGGGGCAGTGGAGGGGAACTCTTGGAGGGCCTCCTGCCCCTGGTGTCTGCGGTAGAATCCCCCCCGGGGCTCGCTGAGAAGGATTGCCCACTCTAGGTCTGTCAATTAGACACTCACTTCTGAACTGCCCACTCTGCAGTTGAAGCAATGGTCCCAGGAGCTTGTCATGCCCTCACCAACAGCCCCGCACACAGTAGGGCTCTGGCTGATCTGGCCTGAAGGACCGACCCCCACTGACAGCCCCGTACACAGTAGGGCTCTGGCTGATCTGGCCTGAAGGACTGACCCCCACTGACAGCCCCGTACACAGTAGGGCTCTGGCTGATCTGGCCTGAAGGACCGACCCCCACCGACAGCCCTGCACACAGTAGGACTTCAATGGATAGGCTTTGAAAGACTGACCCCCACCGACAGCCCCGCACATAGTAGGGCTCTGGCTGATCCGACATGAAGGACCGACCCCCACCGACAGCCCCGCACACAGTAGGGCTCTGGCTGATCCAGCCTGAAGGACCGACCCCCACCGACAGCCCCGCACACAGTAGGGCTCTGGCTGATCCGGCCTAAAGGCACAGCGCTAGGCTAACTCTCCGTGTCAAGCTCTTCCTTTCATGAAGCCCAGGCCAGGCTCCGTCAGCGACATCGTACAGGCATTATTTCGGTTGGTGTGGGCTCGCGGGCTCTGCAGGGTCAGCTGGCACACCAGCTGCTGATCTTCACAGAGCCCCTTGCCTGCTGGGGGAGGCAAATGAGGACCCCAGAGAGGACCGGGCCATTTTCAAGGCTTCTGGTTAAAAAAAACAAAAACAAAACAGCCAGAGCACGGCTCCGTCACACACACCTGCCTTCAGCAAATCAATACTCTGAGCGTGATTATGCGATCGCATAAAGGTGTCTGCCTGAAGAACGCAGTCCTGTTCTGGCCTGAGGAGAAAGCCCCGAATTTTCGTGGCAAAACTGCACCACTTTAAACCAGGCAGCTGGAGGTTCCTTATGTCCGGAGAAAGTTTGTTCATGGTGCCCAGCAGGCAGTGGTCCAGCCCGGGGCTCTCGGGGCTACTGTTTTGTGCAGAGGTTGAACATCTGGACGTCGCCGGGGAGGTGGGGGTCCTCTGGGAATCCGCAGCACAGAGTTCCTGAGCCCCCACTCCCTGTGGGCACTGCTGGTCCTCACGCCGGACCCACACTCTCACTGGTTCTCACGGTGACCCTGGGTGTGGTGCTGGCTTCATTCCCACTTCATGGATGAGGACACTGAAGCACAGAGGGGTCCAGTGCCTGAAGATGACAGGGCTGTGTGTGTCCATGGGCTGTGTGGCTCTATACCATCCACCCATGGCAGCCTCAGGTCCCAGTGATGGGGACCCTCTCCCAGGAAAGGGGCCCCGCCAACCTTTGGGGAGTCGCGAGGGCCTCGGAGAAATTTCTCAAGCGCCTGCTTCACATTTTACCAAAAGGTGTTGTTCTCCAGCAGCTTCCCTCCCTTGGTCACCAAAATCGGCAGCACTTTCCAAAAGCTACATCTGCTTTCAGAAGACAAAGATATGCTTCCTTTTGGATGAAGTAATATATGTGCTTACATCCCCATATGAGTATGTGCAGATGTATGCATATGCACATCTGTGTGCGTGTTTGCATGCCTCCACACGCGTGTGCAGGTGATTTGCTTGTATACACATCAAACATCTGCCTGGGTATTCAGGGAACTGAGAACACTGGATGCCCTTCAGGAGGAAACGATGGGGGCTGGGGACTGGGGTAGGAGACTTTTTTTTTTACTGTATATTCTTTTATACTTTCTGCATTTTAAACCATGCACATCAGCTATTACAATGAAAATTGTTTTTAATTATCCTTCTTTGAGAAAACTCAAAAGCATATGCAGAAGAGGAGCTCTGAGCCTCTCCAATCTTGAGCCCTGGGTCTGAAGTCCTGCCATTCGCTACAGGATGGGACCCCAATTATCACGGCATCCCTGGGAAGGCGGACCCCTCAAGGGAGTGAGCAGAAAGTGACCGGGAAGGGTGGGCACTTGGCCCCCCGCCTCCCAACCTGTCCCCCTCAGGATTCCCCAGGGACCTTCTCCGTTCTGCAACGCTAGGATTAGGGGCCGGGTGAGGCTGGACCTGCCACAGGGCCAAAGCTAACCTCTGCTGAGCCAGACCTGGAATCTCAAAAATGTCCTGTGGTCAGGCCTGCGCTGCGTTAGTGACTCAGCAGAAAGACCCGGGCCCCCGCCCCATACAGGGCAGGCCAGCTCCGCCCAGGGGTGCAGCCTCTGGCTTTCAGCACCCAGAGCCAAGGCCTGTGGGAATGTGGGCCTAATGGGCAGGCGGCCACTGCCCAGGCCCTGCGTCCCTGCCAGGCCCTGAAGGCTGGAGGGCTAACGGGGCGGGGGAGCGGGGGGGGCTCCCGGCTCAACTGTGCCCTGACCCACTAGCTGACCTCGGGCAGGTACCTTCCCCTCTGGGCCTCAGTTCCTCCATCCCTTACAGGAGGTATCAACAACATGGTCTCCATTCCCTTCCAAAAATAAGGTTGTATGATTCCCTGGAAGGCACCAGAACCACAAACCGTAGGTGAGCAGGACTCTGAATTTCAAAACCTTGTCGTTCTAGCGCCCAGGAGGTATGCCCGTCCAGAGGGAAAGCACGTCACTGGGCCTGAGGTCCCGCCAGCTGTGCCCTTATGGGCTGTGGCCCCAGGTCCACACCCAGCCCCAGAGCGCCCTTAGGCTCCATACACGGGGAGTAAGGCTCCCTCCTCAGCCCAGCCTGGAGTGGCAGCTTTAGGCTGTGGCCATAACTGTGACTGCATCACGTCCACACACGACCTGCCCGGTTACTGACCTGGTGGTTCCCACGTGCTGATTCTCCTAAGCAGATACACTTCACACGGTTCTTTTACGGCAACGCTGCCCACGGCCATAAACAGAATTCACGCTTGGCAACTCATCTAGCTTCAGCCACACTCGGCCCACACACCTCCGCCTCGGGGGACACGTGGGGTAGGACGTCAGGAACAGCTGTGCCAGGCGCTCAGTGGGCCGTGGATGGCAATGGGCACTGGCGTCCGCACGAGGCTGGACGGCTCCGCTGCTGATCGCTGGCCCCTCCTGTCCTGTGTGTACCAATGTCCTGGGGCGTCTGCAGCGCCCACACTCTGGACAGCGCATCACAACAGAAACGTATTCTTTCCCAGTTGTGGAGGCTGGAAGCCGGAAATCAGGGTGTGCGCAGAGCTGTGCTCTTGGGAGAGAACCCTTCCTGCCCCCCTAGCCCCGGGGGGCCCGGGCACCCCACGAGCCACCCCCTCCGTGGTCACGGGGCCCCTCCCCTGTGTGCCTCATACCTCCTTCTGTTCTTATAAGGACACGGCTTTTGGACAACCCAGGATGAACTCATCTCAAGATCCTCAAAGACCCTTTGTCCAAATAAGATCAAGTTTGCGGTTCTTTTTTTTTTTTTTTTAGATTTATTTATTTATTAGAGAGAGAGAGTGTGGTGGGGAGGGGCAGAGGGAGGGGGAGAGAGAGAGAGTCACAAGCAGACTCCATGCTAAGCATGGAGCCTGACGCGGGGCTCGATCTCACAACCCTGAGATCACAACCTGAGCCCAAACCAAGAGTCGGACACTCACTGACTGAGCCACCCAGGCGCCCCCCCATTCACATGTTCTGAAGGTTAAGAGATGGGCACCCCTTTGGGGGGCCGTTCTTCAACCCCATGGAGTCAGGCAGGGAAAGCATCCAGGGGGCACATTTATAAAAGGGAAAAATTCCAGTAATAGTTCTGAGCTCAGGCTGCAGGAGGGCAGTTTATAGACACCAGAAACGAATTTCTCACAGACCTGCGGGCTGGGGTCCGAGATCAGGGTGCCAACAGCGTCTGGAGCTGGTGAGAACCCTCTGCAGGTGGCGGGCTTCTGATGTTTCGTTGTGTCCTTTGCGGCAGAAAGAGAGTGAGCTAGCCCTCTCGAGTCCCTTTTATAAGGGCACTAATCCCATCATCGGGGACCTAATCACCTCCTAATATCATGACATGGGGTGTCAGGTTTCAACATACGAATTTTAGAGGTGTACGAACATTCAGTCCATATAGGAAGCATGACCAGAGCTGTAGGACAAGATGGGGCTTCTGCACCAGCGTCCAAATCTGGGTAGAGGAAAAAGTCCCTCCCTCCCCAAACCCCCACAGATGCAGAGAGAACATCTGTTAGCCACAGGATGCTGTGAGGAGGCGACCCAGAGACACCAGCCACGGGGGCTGGTCGGCCACCTCCCCCCACCGGCCCCCTCCCCCCTGGTCCCACTTGGCCCGACAGTGACACCTCCCAGGGCTGACTTAACCTTAAGAGGAATTTTTTAAGCCGAAAAAGAAGCCCCAGAGACCTCAAGGTGATGAAGCCGTGGTGGCAGAAAGGCAGGCAGAAGTGACACCTACTTCAACTGCGCAAAACTGGGCGCTAAGGTTTGTTTACGGTTTCCTTTCTTATATAGAATTTTCCAAATTCCAGTGAAAATAAGCAAAGGCCAGAGGGAGTTGTTACTGTATCTCTTTTAAATGAGCAAAATGTACCTTAAGAGGAGAAAAATCGGATGCTGGCGCTCACCTATGAGACAAGCCCATACATGTAAAGCACAGGCCACCTGCTCAGCAAGCATTAGCTGCTATCAGGACGAGAGGTTGGCGGCAGGAATAATCTAGAAGAAACCGCAGGGAAACCCATCCAGAGATAGGTCCCCAGGGCCGTGGACATACACACCGCCCAAAGCCCATAATTCCATGCCTAGACATCTATCCCAAGGAAACAGAAACATCCCGCCCCCACCCCCTGCAGGGAAGAGACCCCTGCTGAGACTCAGACACACCGCGGTTGTTATCATCATCCTTATCCTGTTCCTGCAATTTCTGCCCATGTCCGCCCTACCCAGCCCCCCGAAATCCCCACATGGCTCTCCCATCAGGATCCCGGTTCTGGGGCTTTGTGCTTTCTCGGGGCATCTCCCCTGACTCTGGTGTCCGTGCGCCTCCCCCTAGCATCCTTCCATCTCTGCTGGGATGTCCCCTGCCCAGAGAGGCTGTCTCTGGTCACTGGCCCACACCCCGGCACCCCACCTCGTTTGCCTGCATCACTTCCCTCCAGAGTACCTGTTGCACCTAACATTTTCCATGTAGTTTTTTGGTTATTTACTGTTCATCTCCCCGAACTACAGAACACCAGTCAGCTCCCTGGGGGCTGGGGTGGGGGGGACTGTTGTTCACTGCTGGGTTCCCAGCACCTAAGAGAATGTCCTGGTACGCAGGGAGCGTTTGGTTGATGTTTGCCAGGTGAATAAAAGAATGCAGGAATGAATGAAAACAAAAACAGTGCAAATGTGTAAAACAAGTGAGGGTGCAGACACTCGACCCCCCGAGGGTCAATTGCTCCAAACACTGCAGAAATGTGAAAAAGCTCTGAGGGACAATTAGCGACAAAATTACACCTGTGGTGATAAATTAAAAGCGTGTCCATGTGTTTACGGACAGGGGCCGGCTAGGAGCACGGGCCAGGGGCAGCGGCTTGATCTGCAGACGAGTGAGGACAGTGGACACATTTGTCCCTCCCTCTCACTGACATCTGGAAAGGCTAAGGGGAACCGTTCACATGGCAAAGCCATGAAATAAAACCTAAGCACCCAGAGGCTGCTTCTGCGCTGCCGGGAGGGACGGGACCGGCCAGGGCTGTGTCTGGTCAGCCACTGTCGGCAAGACCCTGCCAGTGGCCCACCGTGCGTCTCTCTGCGCTGGCTATCAGCCACGTGTGTCTCCCTGCGGGGCCCGGGCTCGGGCCACGCAACGCTCCAGTCTCTCGCCCCTGGATGGCATCCAACAACGTGCTTTCCACACCCAACCAAGTCCACCAAGCTCCTCGGAGGTGAGTAGGGTGGCCAGGGTGAGACAGAGGTGGTGGCGAGGGGCCAGCCCTGTCCGTCTGCAAGCTGGAGGCAGAGGGGATGGCGTGCCGGGAGCCCTGGGCCAGCCCTGGCGTTGCTCCTCAAATGGAGGCACAAAACTGGCCGGGCTCCTTCAGGGATGGCGGCTGGAGACAGCTGACCAGGGCCAGCGCCGTGGGGGGCCGTGCCTGGAACGGGAGGCACGCGCGGGGCAGGCCACCGCCGGGTGTCTCGGCAGCGCCCACTTTGGCATGCTGTTGTGAGGCCCAAAGAAAGTGACCCATGTGGGTGGCAGCACCATACTGGGGCTCACCAGTGTCTTGGGACCATTAGATCATCGCCGTTGTCATTATTAACGCCACTGCCAAAGGTCATCTGAGCCATCCTGGCCCCTCCGGACACTGGACCCTCTTAATTGGGTGGCAGGATGTGGGCCGAAAGGGAAGAATGGGGTGGTCCCTCCTGGAGGCATTTCTCCCGAGAGTGGGACCCAGGGGACTCTCCCCGCAGCTCTTTCTCATGCCTGGAGCATTTTTCGGCTCCCGGCAATATGGCAAGGTCTGGAAGAGCCCTTTGGGTCCTGAACACCTGACTTTAAGGTTCTCACACCTCCTTGGAGTTGAGGAGACGCGCTGACAGGAAGCCCGTACACACGTGTGCGAAGCAGCTCTGTTCGTGATCCTCCCAGACTGCAAACGCTCCCCGCTCCTTCAGCCGGGTGCTGGACGAAGACTGCGGTACGTCCATTCAGTGGAACACTCCTCGGCCATGAAAAGGCACAAGCGGACTCCTGACACACGACAACAGCGATGAGCCTCACGTGCGTCCTGGAAGCCAGACTCAGAGCCTGCACACCACACAGTTCCACCGAGTGCGTGTCCGGAGAGCGCTAACTGCAGGGACGGGAAAGGGATCAGCGCCGTGCTGGGGCTGGGGTCCGCCCAGCTCTGGCTCTGAAGGGGCACATGGGATTTCTGTATTACTACCGCTGCCATTGTGGTGATGGCTACACGGCTGGATGTGCGTTTTACAAGACCAGATTTTACTGCAGGTGAATTTCACCCTAACAAAAAACGCTTTAAACGAGCTACTCTATTTTTTAAAATGATGATATGGATATGAATTTGTTGACACAGAAAAAGGTTCCCTTGGAAACATTCGTCTTAGGCGTTTGGGTTCTAGGGGACAGAAAGCCCCACACCCCAGTGAAAACGGGAACTGGCTCGTGTCGCCACGTGGCCCAGCTGCAGCCTGGGGACCCGCACGCCTGAGGGGCACAGACGAGGTCGTCGGGCCCCCAGATCTTGCTGTCTGCCCCTGTGCGATTTCTGTGTTGGCCGCTCTCAGGCAAGCAGCCCGTCTGATGGCCAGCAGCGGCTCCAGCTCTCGTGCCCGAGTCTGCGTTCGAAGCTCTTACATTGGTGACAAATTGTTAGTCAGCCACAGCAAGTCAGCATGACGGATAATTTTCCTGAACAGGTGCAGAGTTTGCTCTAGAAAAAAAAGCTCACCATGTAGAGGGGTGGAGAGATGCTGCATTCCTTCCTTCATTTGCCCATTGACCCAGCTCACAGTGGGGGGCACCCGCCTTGTGCTGGGCCTGAGGACCCCTACCTCTCCACCAATGCAAGGACAGGCAGCACGTGGAGTGGAGACTCACGGAGACACCCAGGCACGCCCTGCAGAGCCTGAGGTGGGGGGTGTCTCGGCTGAGGCCACTCAGGACTGGCCACCAGGGGGGCGGGAGGGCTCGGAGGTGGGGCTGGGCCTGGCTGGCGGGCCTTGTCCACTCCTCTCCATGTGCAGGGTGCTTGCTCTCCTACGCAGGCTCTGTTGCAGGCTTTGGGCTCCCCCCAGATCACCCCCATCTCCAGACCTCGTCCTGGGGGGTCAGCGCTAACTCTCTGTCCTCTCAAACAGCCCCTGGGTGACTGGTCAGGTGAGTGACCAGAGCCTTGTTATTCTGTCCCAGGACTATCCAAGGGACCGCCCGCCCACGCCGTTTGGACAGCTTTGTGGCCAGGAGGCACTGCCCTGGGCTCTCCCATGGTTAAACATGACCCCTGCCCCTGCCCACTGCATCCAACACACATGGCCTGCTGTGGTTTTCCCACTCATCCAGCTCACATGTACTCAGCAGGCCCCCAGACCAGAGCCAGCCAACCTCCAAGGCTCGCTCCAACCTCCCGGGGTCAGGACGCCCTAGGGGTGCTGAGACCTGGGCACCCCCTGCCCCCTCATGCTGAGCCCTCACAGTTTGGCAAGAGCTGCCCCCAGCAAGGGCATACTGACTCTGCCCAGGGCCTGGTGAATCAGGCAGACTCACAGACCCACTTCACAGAAGAGAAACTGAGGCTCAGACAGAGGGACACCACTTGCCCAAGGACACTCAGGAAATCACGGGCGGAGGGTGCTGATCAGAACTTGGGGGGGTGCCAGGCACGGTTCTTTCTCCAACAACTGAACACCTGTGACCCCCAAGGCCTATGCTGACCCATTTACCTGCTGGAAGGCACTGGGTCATTTCTGGTTTGGAGCTATTATGAATAAAGCTGCCATGAACGTATGTGTCTCAGATTTTAGGAGGCCTTCTACTTTAACATCCCTTTGGTAGACTCCCAGGAAGGGTGGCTGGGTCACATGGCAGATGTACACTTAGCTTTAGAAGAACCTACCAGAGGGTTTTCCAAAGCGGTTCTATTTTCTAAAGCGATTTTCTATTGCTATGTCTTCAGGTTCATATTCTTTTCTTTCTGTAATATCTAATCTGCCATGAATCCCCAGGATTGTTCTTATCTCGGACCTAATTTTCCTTGCCAACAGCTCAGGGCAGGGCTTGGGCTCTTCTATCTTGTCTCACCTGGGCAGGTGGCACGCCCTCTGCTTCCACTCATGTCCCCTTTCCAGTCCTTTCTCCCCACAGAAGCCAGAGGATTTTTGTTTGTTTGTTTTTTAATCTCATGCAAATCCCTATAATGGCTCTTTTGTACTTTAAATAAAAGCCAAGCTCTTTGTCATGCTCACAGCATTTCCCAGGCTGGCCTCACCCCGCCTCTTCCTCCTCATTCTACCCCCTCCTCAGCCCCCAGCGCCCCCAACTTGTTTTTGCTCCTAGAGCACACCCCACCAAGTTCTCCTGCCTCAGAGCTTCTGCCCATGCTCATCCCTCTGTAGGGAATGTACACACACACTCACTCATACACATGGGCATGCATGCACACACACACAGACACAAACATGCACAGAGTTGCATGCACACTCACACACATGCATATGCATGCACACACGTGCACACAGATGCACAAGAACGCAGAGAGACACATACATGTATATACATGAACACACTTGTGCATGCCCTTTCCGTGCTAGCTACTTCTCTTCCAAGTGACCCTGGATCATTTCTGTAATTGTATTGTTTACTTGTCTGACTAACCTGGTTGTTTTTTACTTCCTCTCCACCAGAATGTGACCCTCTTAAGGGCAGAGATTGTTTCTCTTTTGTCCTCTGTTTTATTCCCAGCACCTACCCTAGGACTTAGCACATAGTAGGTGCTCAGTGAATGGAATGGATGGATGAATGAATGAGTAAATGGATGGATGGGTAGATGGATGGATGAATGAATGGATGGGTAGGTAGTTGGGTGGGTGGATGAGTGAATGGATATATGGACAGATGATGGATGGATGGATGGTAAATGGCTTTGAACCCTGGCTCTTCCCCCTCTATTCTGTGATCACTGACAAGTCAATGACCCTTGTTGAATCTCTGCTTCTCATTGGTAGAATAAATGGGTGCAGTGCGACCCAACATGCAGAGCTTTGTTTACTATTTCTCTTTCCCACTGGACAGCACATCCTTTAGTCCTGTTAGTATTGTTCCCAGCACCTGGCATGGTATCCAGCATGCAGTAGGTGCTCAATACCTATTTTGTTGGAAGCATGAATATCACAAAAGTTGAAGTCATAGCAAGAATGACCCACTTGCCCAGCTCTCTCCTTTTTTCCAGCACCTTCTCCCTCCTCACTTCAAGTTCTATTCTGCTTCTCTTCTCTACAAATGAGCTGAAAGCCACGGTCTCCCATGCCCTAGGCTGGAAGGCAGGCTCTGCTTTGTGTGCCCCGAGAAAGCAGCGGGAGGGAGGCCGGGACGAGGGGGTAGTCTAGAGAGCTCCCCCTGTGCTGCTGGGTGTGGTGTCTGAGCAGCCAGCCCCTCACTGCCTGCTAGTGGCTGGGGAAGCTGTGTGAGGCCCGTGGGCCCCCCGCTCTATGGAGGTAGACCTCCACTGGGTGGCAGGCAGGCCCCCAGGAGAGACAAGGGCAAGACAGAGAGGATGCGCAGAGCTGGGACACTCAGTGTCTGTGGATGAATTCCTGATAGCGGGCATGGAAGGAGAGAAGTCAGGAGGACACAGAAGCTTCTGGATGGAGTCAGTGAAAGGTTTGCTGAGATGGGGAGGGTGGCTGGGAAAGAACTGGGGAGAAAAATCCAGAAGTCCAGCTTGTCCATGATCTGTTTGACATGTCCGGGAGACCCCAAAGGAGATGTCAAGTGGCTGGCCGGATATGTGGGTCGAAGCTCGTAGAAGAGGTCATAGCTACAGAGACAAATTTGGAAGTCATCAGCTTAAGGATATTTAAATCCATGGGAACTGATGAGATCACCAGGGAGCAGGGTAGCGAGAAAGGAGAAGAAGGCCTGGTCCCAACCCCGAGGACCCCAGCAATCCGGTGGGACCACAGGCCCAGAGGGTCAGGGATGTGCGTTTCAGGAACCGCTGTACCCCCAGCCCCACCTTGGTATCCCCAGTACCCCACCTCGGGACAGACACCCACCAAAGCCTTGCCGCTGTGGGGTCTGGAGAGGGGCAGGACTGAGGCAGAAGGAAAAGAGGGGAGTGGGGAGAAGCCAGTTGAAGAAAATGCTGGGAGGAGGGAGCGGCCTCCTGGGTGGACTCCCTCCATCCAGGAAAGTGAGATTTGCCAACACAGAGGTGGCTGTCACCGCTGATGAGGGCCTTTCCAGTGGGGTGGGGAACAGTGCCGAGCAGAGAAACAGGGCAGGTGGAGGGGTGGGGAGGTGATGATGGGAGGTGACTGGGTGGTTTGTGGGCCAAGGGGGCCTGGTCCACAGAGAGGGGGAGCCTGCAGATGCTGGACAGGGTGGAGCCAGGGGGCAGGAAGTCCTCGGTGGGGGAGTCATCAGAACAGGAGGGGGACCCCCATCTGAAATGCTGGAGACAGAGGCTTAGGGAGGAGCAGGGGCACAGTCAAGGACGGGTGCGGTTTGTGCTCGGCTTGGCCTCTAAGACCTCTGGGGCTGCAGCACGCCTTTCTTTCTTCTTTCTGGATTTTCTAGGTTTCGCATAAAGAAACCTCTTGGCCTCTGACGTTCTGATTGAAAATGAAATGCTCAGATCAGCAAAGAAAGCTGCTAGTGGGTCCAGACCCCTGTGAAACTCTGCCTCCTTCCCCTCCATGACCCCAACCCACAGTCAATGCCCCCCAACCCGCGGCCAATGCCCCCCAACCCAGCGCTGCCCCATCAGGTACCTCTGGATGCCCCGGGCCTGGACGTTCTACCAGCTTCTGTGTCCAGGCCCCAGACCCAAGGCCCCAGGATGAGTTCCTAGGGCCTGGTGGTGCAGGGTGGGAGGTCACTGGGGCAGGAATTGGAAGGATCCTCCCAGCAAGAGGTACAACCTGAGACCTGCAGGAAAAGGCCAGGGTGGCTGGACAGAGGCGTCCAGCAGGAGAGCTGGGATCAGGAAGGGGAGGAAGGTGGCGACTCCAGGGAGGGTGGGTCTCTGGCCTCGGGCTTCCGATCACAAATGCCCACCCTCACGGCACCCTGGGGCCCAAATACACCCTTCAGGACACCCCCCAGAGAGAGGAGGCAGGGAAAAGGAATCAGACCCCACGCCAGAATTCAGGACCTGGAGCCTGCTGGTCATGGGAGCCACACCCCAGAGGCTGAGAGCGATGCATTGAATGGGGAAACCAGACCTTCCCGGGCAGGGATCTCCGTCCTGAGAGCCACTCCTCTGCCTGGGATCTAACAGGAAAAATAGGCATCGGATAGCCCCAGACCCTTGGATTGATGCTGTGTGACCATGGGCACGTGGCTTGCCCTCTCTGAGCCTGGGGTCCTGTCTGCCAACCCCAGATTCCAGGAACAAGGGCACCTAGCATGGGCGTGCTCTTTAAATCGCTGCCATATCCTTACCCTGGGGCAGATGTTAGGAATTTGAGCTGCAGGCGCAGGTCAGGGGCCAGCTCCCCCCACCCCCTTGCAGAATTCCGATCCGGGTGGGCAGCGGGGCGGGCGGGTGTGTCCAGGAGCAAATTGCATTCTTGAGGGCTTTTTACAGTCTTTCCTCTTGTCCTTCCCCTTTTGTGTCCATCCCTTTCTTCTGCCTCCAAATTAGCTAAACGCTGGGGCAGCAACAGGGTTTGGAGACTCTTGAGCCACTGTTAATCTGATCTTCTGCTTCGGAAGGAAGAGGTGAGGCCTTTGTCAAAGCCCCTCCCCTCCCCTCTGGGCCACGTTCAGGAGTCTTTAAACAGCCCCGAACTCCCTGGCAAGCCCCTTTTGCATAATCCACTGGAATCTGCCAGACAAAGGCCTTTTACAAGTAAATTTGGGAAGGAGGTAACCAGTGAAAGACAAGTCCCAATGAGAAGGTCCTCTGGCCCTAGCTGCGTTCCAATGGGTGTTCTCAGCTTATCCGGTGTCGGCTCTGGGCCAAGCCCAGCGAGAGTTTGGGCTCCAAGGCCAAAGTGACCGCCCTGCCGCCCCGTGGCCTCCCGGTCCTTCTAGGTCCCTCTAGGTCCTTCTAGGTGGGCTTGTTTGGGTTTCCAGGCTGTCTTCCACCCAACCAGAGGGTTGCCGGGGTTACTGACCAGCTGGGCCAGGAGCTCGGGCGCCCGAGTTGCCAAGAGACCAAGGAGCTTTCGAAACCTCAGCCACCCCACCAGCGTGTGTCTCGTGCATCCGCAGATTCTATCATATATTCGTTATGTGACATATGATCACACAATCATATCATCATAAACGCTACAGTCGTATTTGCTAGCCATTCAGCAACCATCTGCTACGTAACTAGAGTGAGCCAGTACCATGGGAATTGTGGGTGCATCTGTCCTCATGTGGCCGAGGCTCCAGTGGGGGAGACAGACCATGAAACCAGACAAATGCACAAATCACATCAAGTCCAGAAAATTTTTCTGGAATGTTCTTCCGCCAGACCCGCCCTCCCATAGCTGTGGGGTTGAGGACCATGGGACCCTTTTTTTGGGTTTTAAACCCAGACCACAATCCTCACGCCTCAGCAGCCCCGACACGTCCCCCCACCACCCCGATCTCGGTAGCCCAGTCTGTGGCCCCTCACGTCCTCAGGCTTCAGACACTGATATTATTGTTATTGGCCGTTTCCCTTTTGCAGGGCAGCAGTCCTGGGTCTAACTGGGTTGGATGAGCTCCTGAAACAACCGAGTCGGGGGTCCAGCACCCTTTGGGCCCAGCTCAGCACACGGGCCATGCTCCCCGCAGTCCCGGGGCTACAAGAGGCTCGCCGGTCCTCCCTCGAGACCCAGTAGCCACAGGCATATTTCGGGGGCCCTCCTGCCTCAGCACTTCCACTTTCTGGGAAGAAACGGAGGCTCACACGGGTGAAGTCACTTGAACAAGCCTCACTGGGCAGCACCCCAGCCTGCCGGACTCTGGGAGCCCGTGCCCACCCCTCTCTCAGTCCAGCCACCCCCTCACTGGGGGACGGCATCAACGGTCCCATGGTGTGGCCCCAAAGCCCTCTAGCCCCTGGGGTGGTTCCCACAGCCCAGAGGGGCTAACAGGTATAGACAAATGGCTGCCCAGCCCCACCCCCAGCCTGGCATCCCAGGAATGTGATAAAGCCACCCATGCTGCTGACCCCCACCCCAGCCGGGCTTGTTCTGTCTGCCCTGGGCCCTCCTGCCCTTCCCTCCAGCCCCTCAGCCGCGGCGTTCCCAGGGCCATGGCATTCACTGTTAATTAACCAGGGGAATGAATAAAGCCCTGGACCAGGGCCCTGCAGAGGGGCCCATGCTTCCCAGAGCTCCCATTCAAAGGGCTACTGCTCTGCCCTCAGAGGCGAGGGACCATTTGCAGAGACAGGAGGGGCGACAGAAGGAGAGGGAGGGAGGGACAGGGACACAGAGACCGAGACAGAGGGAGAACTCCCCAGCCCAAACATTCTGTTCCAGTTTCAAGCCCAGCTTGGAGGGCCACATGCAGAGGGCCCCAGATGCAGCTATTTCTTTAGGGACTAATTCCCGAAAGCCCTCCAGAGAATTGGGGGTGCTCTCAGTGCCTCATCTCGTGAGGACCTTTGCTGAAGGAACTCTGGCTTCATGCGGGACCCCCAGAGCAGAGGTGACAGAGGCAGGGTGATAAGGGGGGTGGACTGGACTGGAAATGCCAGGCCTCGTACCACAGGCCCCGAAGCAGCCCTCGTGGTGGGTCTGGGGTCCAAGAGCAGGGACACAGCCTTCCCTTGAAGGTGGGGGCAAACAGGGTAGGAGGTGGGGGTTTCCACTTGAAAGAACCTGCTTCCCCCTGAGCTCCAACTGCCTCCCTGCTTTTGCCCTGGGGTCCAGGTGGGCCCCCTTTCCTCACACAACCCAGATTGTATGGCCTAATGGACCAGAGAGAGCTGGAGCGGGGGGAGGTTCTGGTAGCCAGGGAGAGCTGCAGGTGAAGGGTGGGGCTCTGCAGAGGGATTCCGGCCCCCCGAACAAGGAGCCTGGGGCTCCCCAGGTGACATTTGCACTTGCGCCTCTCTCCCAAAGCTCAGGGTCTGCTCACGAGGTGGGGGTGTTTCTTCCATCGGCCCTGCAAAAAAAGGCAGATGGCTCCACCTCACAGATGAAAAACTGAGTCAGAGGTTCAAGGACAAGGGTAAGGCCAACAGATTGCAGAGGTGGAGTCAGCTTCCCTCCTCTGTGCGTCCTGTCACTGTGGGGAAACTGAGTGCAAAACCATGACCGCACCAAGGAATCCCCAGTCTCTCCGCATTGGTGTGGAGGCAGCCCTGGCTATGCTGGAGGGAGGAGGAGGGGCAGCTCAGGTGTGGCCCGGTGGGCAAACCTCAGCCTTTCCAGAATGAGGAGCTGAAGGCTCCTCTTGATCCCTGATGAGCCAGAAAATTGGCTCCAGGACGAAGGTCAGGCCCTGGCAGGGTCTGGACGGTGGGGCACCCTGCCCGTGGCCCTGACAGCCCAGTTGTGCTAGGTGGGGAGGGGGCAGGTATTTGGGACCTGGCGGGGTGTCCTCAGGACAGACAAGCTGCGGGGAGTGTGGGAGCCCCAGGGAGGTCCTGGCAGGCCAAGCGTAGCCAGGCCTGGGGACAAAGACAAGCGTGCAAATGAAATCAGCCTCCATACCCAACACTGGTGCCCAGGCAAACCGGGCACTGAGTTTGGGAAGACACGTGCCCCTTGGGGCCGCCTCCTTTCTTTAGGAACACAGTGAAGCAGACAAACTGAATTTCATGCTGCATTCTCATCTCAAGCTGCCCCTAGGGTCTTCCCAGGGACCACCCCAAGGCGCCAGCTTCCCCCTTACTCTTGCAGGTCACACGTTCATGCCCACTCTCAGGACAGGCCCTACGTCCCTGTGTTTAGTGAGGTGGTCCACTGGTCCGTGCTGCCTCCCCCACCAGAAGAACAGCTCGCCCCCATCCTGCAGGGAGCGCTCTCACTCCTGACCCCACAACTCCGGCAGGCTCTGCTGGCTCACATACCACATCTAGCTCGCCCAGCCTTGCCCCGGCCTCTGCCCCCTCACCTCCCACACCACCCTCCAGTGGACTTGCCACCTGGCTTCTGACACCTCCTGCCAGTCAAGGCTCAGCCCCTCCGAGAGGTCGGGAGCTCCTATCTGGACTCCCCTTCTGACCCACAGTGTGACTCCCCTCCAGACCCGGCTAGGCACCCTCTCTTCCGGGAAGCCTTCCAGTGCCCCCGCCTCTTAGAGTCAAATGGAGGCCTCCGCTCCAAAATTATGTCCTCCTAGAACCTGTGAATGTGACCGTATTCGGGAAAAGGGTCTTTGCAGATATAATTAAGGTAAGGATGTCAAGATGAGATCATCCAGGATTCAGGTGGGTTCTACATTCAATGACGAGTGTCCTTAGGAAAAGAGGAGAGGACAAGGAGAGGCAGGAGGCGGCCAGGTGAGGACAGAGGCAGAGGAGGGAGCGGTGCTTCCATAGGCAGAGGAACCCACGGGGCAAGGGGGGCCCCAGCAGCTGGGGCAGGGGCCTAGGAGGGCTTCTCCCTCCCTAATAGCCTCACAAGCCAACACCTTGATCTCGGACTCCTGACCTCCCTCACTGAGACAATAAATGGCTGTTGCAGTAAGTCACTCTGTGTGACAATTGGTTACGGTTGCGGCCCAGGACACTGAGGCGAGCTCTCCTTTATCCGCTGCTCCCCGCCCGCTGAGCCTCATCTCTTCTCCCCCAGGACTGCGGGCTCCTCAAGGGTTGCAACGCTACCTGATTCAGGGCAGTAAGATCCCAGTACATGAAAATCAAAGGAGTTCAAGAATGAAAGGCCAGGTTCTTCTAGAAATCTCGGCCATGTCAAGTGGCTACCTTGGGCCTCCCTCCCCTTTGCTGTCCTTGCACCACTTCATATCTGAAGAAGGAATGGGCAGTCAGCTGGCCTCTCACAGGTAGAAAGGCCTGCAAGGTTATTCCTCCATCAAGAGGGACCCAACACCACCCCTTCCGGGACATGCCTCACCTCCTTACCTGTTCCTTCCTCCTTCCCCAGGTACCAGTCTGACTTGTGCAATTCAGGGACTGTTACCTGAGCACTGCCCGCAGCTCTGCAGTCGGCTGGGGGCCGGGTGTGCCTTCTGTATATGATCTGGGCCCAGCTTCCAAGAACTTCGGTCCAAGAGACAAGCAAAACCTGGTGCGACAACGAGAGAACCATACTCGGTCTCTAAGCAGCAGGAGTGAATGGCAGATCCCAGCTCCCCACTTCAGGTCTTCATTTTGCCGTTCCCACCACCTGGATGGCTCTGTCTGATCATAATCAGATTCCCAGTCTTGCCCATCGTTCAAGATTCGGATCTGACGCTCCTGCCTCCCTAGCTTGTTTACAGATTCAAGGCTCCCTCTGGTTCCCTCCACCCAGCCTCTTCGAGGGAATACGGATGGGCACTAGCAGAGTCTGATACCTTCTGCCAACGGGATCCTTGGCACTCACAGGGTTCTCAAACATGCTTAAGAGGTCCTTAAGCTCGTATCTCACCTACCCTTCCTGCCCTCTTTTGGCTAGAAGGCACATTATAGCACCATGCTGGTTTTTGTTTATAAAAATCAACTCTTGGGAGCCCTTAATAACTTACACACTAGTAAATATCTAGCATTTTCCCTTAAAATCACCACATCAGCATTCTCAGTGTCCACAAATAGCCTGTGTGCTAGCACGGGGTGACTCAGTACTCCCAGGAACACAAGGGCCGTCCCTCTGCCGGGAAAAACCTGGTGGTCTGGGGTCTGTATATGTGTGCTGGGCCTTGGATCCCTCACCCTATGACCTGCCTCTGCAGGCTCCCACTATCTCCCTCGGCCCTAAGGGAAAAGTGGAACTGTTTCTACTCCCATGTCCATGTCAGCTTCCCTTGGCCAGCAGACCCACTGGCTATGGGCTCACCTCCATAAGCCACCTGACTCCATCTTCAACAAATCTCTTGAGGAGAGCCAAGAGTGGAGGAAGTGAGCCCTGGGCTGGGTAAAAATCAAAGGTGCACCCCGTTCCCTGGCTCCTTGCTTAGCCCTAAAGCCAGCTTTAGCAATGGACCTGGCTGTGGCTCTTTTGTCACCATGTCTTTCACCAACCTGTGCTTCCAGCTGAAGCTCCAACCCCACCCAAGGATGTGTTTTCAGTCGACAGAAAGTTCATCTGTTTTCTTGCAAACATCGTGAAATCAGAAAGCCCAAGGCTTAGGCCCAGACGTGTAAAAATGACCGAGGTACTGATCAGGTACAAACAAGGGTATTGTGATAAGGAAGCCCAAAAGACAGCAGCTGAAACTGGGTCGTTGATTTCTCTTTCCCAGAGGAGCCCAGGTAGGCGATCTGGGGCCAATATGGAGGTATGATGGACCTCGTGCCCTGGGCTCCCCAACCTCTTAAGGGCTGCCCCCCTTGGTCTACAAGCTCTGAGTTGACTCGTGTCCTTGTCTCTCTCCCAGCCTGTGGAAAGGGGAAACGGGGGGTGGGGGAGCTCCTCGCTTTCCTTTCAGAGGCCACCGCGCACAACAACCTCTGTTCACAGAGGTCTCAGGCTGCGCTTGTCCGGGCAGTTCTGTTTTTGTGTGTTCCATGGGAACAGCTCCCCTGAGACACCAGGAGGCCTGCTCACAGCCCACTGGCCAGGCGACCACATGGCCAGGCCCAGCCACAAGGAAGCCAGGCAGCCTCCACCTTCTCTCTAGAAATTAAAACAGCAGTTCTCCAAGTGTGTGTGTGTGTCCGGGAGGTCTGAGAGGTCAAAATCATTCTCATGATAACATGGAGACATTAACTGCCTCTTTTCCTCTCATTTTTTCCCGAGCATATAGTGTTTTCCAGAGGCAGCACGCACGGAATGGCACCGTCACTCTGATAGCTCACGGAATGTGCGCTTATACACTCTTGCATTTGCAATTTTTTCTCCATTTTGATTTCGAATGCAGTAAATATCCATAGATGAAACCCATATTGACAAAATCTCTTTGGGGTCCTCAAAACCTTTTAAAATGCAAAGGGGCCCTGAGACCAAAATGTTTATGAACTGTTGAATAGAAGATGAGAAGAGGGGCAGACAGCAGGCAGAACCAGATGCTATAATGCAGAAGAATTCCTCAGACCTGGGCCTGCCTCTCCGCCCATGGACTCATTTGACCGCCTGCGAGTTCTGAGTCTGGCTCTTAGAGATGAGGGAACAGACACATTTCTCACCGGGTAGGACCCTAGGCGCTGCGGTAGTGACTCGGTGCCAGGCCCAGAGCTCAGTGCTCTGCCTGAATTTTGTGATTTGCTGTGATTTGCCTCCCCAGGGCTCACTCTGGCATTCAAGGCCCTCTTTACATGGCCTTAGCCCACCTTACAAGAGAGCTCTCTGTACCACTTCTGAATTCTGCTGAGTCTGATTTTCCTAAGCAAAGGGGTCTTCCCATTAAGAGCAGGCCCCACTCCAGCAGCCACACAATCGTCTCTGGGGAGGGGAGGCCGGAAGTGGGCCCATTAACCAGGCTCTCCCCAACAAGCATTTGTAAACACATGCCTTCTTTATAACATCAGCAAATAGAACATGTTTTCCTACTTAACAGGAAATACAGCTGAATGGCCCCAGCCCTCACAAGCACGCTGCATATGCAGCCGGGACAAGAGCAGTGACCACGGGGGTGACCAAGCCCCTCTGGTTTGCAAGATAAGTTCCCTGCGGTCTAATGTGTCAGGAACCCCCTGCACTGGTGGGGAAAGGGTCCCATCTCTTCCCAATCCCTTGCCTTTGTCCCCTCATCGCCTGTCTGCTCGCTCGTGCTGGAGGCCTGCAGTACTTTCCCTGGAACCTGAGAGTCCGACCGGATCATAGGCAAAGAAATGCATTTCTAACCACGCAATCCCTTTCTCTGTCACAAGATCTTGAATGTGAACACTGACCACGCAGGGAAGCCCAAGGGCTATTGTCAGGAGCGGCAGCCAAGCCTCAGAATGACACAATTGTACCAGAACCCTGGACGGTCTGAGGAATTAAAAAAAAAAAAAAATCCCCTCCTCCTCGTCCTCTCCCCCCTGGGGGAGGGGGCTCCGCCAGGGAGGCAGGGAGGGAGGCGGCGGGCGGCGGGCGGGCTGCTGAGGCTGCGCCATTCATGCCTGCGGGGCCCGAGGCCCCACGCGGAGCCCAGGCTCTCTGCCGCCCGCTGATTGGGCCGCGCGGCCGGCGGCTCAGCCAATCCGCTGTCTGGGAAGCGGGGCCATTCATGAAAGCGGCCGCGGAGAGGAAGCTCGGGGGCAGGGTGCGCCGGGTTATCTCTGGGCCTCGCGGTCCCTGCTCGGGCCACCGCTCTTTCGTCCTGGCCCTCCCGCTGCCCGCACCGGCGGGACTCTGGCAGGCAAGGCCGGGGCTGGGGGCTGAGGAGCAGGTCGGGCTTTCTGGAAGTGCCTCCCGGGCAGAGCCTGGCAGCCAAACGCTGCCTCCTTCAGTCAACTGTGGTCATGAAGTCATTTTTGTACCCCTGCTGATTGAAATCATCTGTTTTCAGTTCCCTGACAAATTCATTGAGTTCCCTCTGAGGCTGGGGCCCCTCGGCTGCAGGGTCTGGATCTGTAGCTGTGGCCCAGATCCACACAATTTCGTCTTCTTGGATCTCCCTGGGCTGGAGGTCCCAGAGCCCCATTGAAAGACACATCTGTGTGGGTGAGGCCGGTGGGCTTTACCAGGGCCTGGAGGATGCTTCTAAAAGCCTTGTCTGTCCGCCTGACCGTGGTCCCCCAGCCCCGGCCCTGGCCCTCTAATCTTCAGATTCCTGCGCCCCCCCCCCCCCCCCCCCCCCCCCCCCGTGACAGTGTGGCCGAGGAAAGGCCCAGAACCCAACACATCTGCTCTCTTAAAGGGGAAATGGCCAAGTGGAATCCTGGCCTCAACTCTCTGCAGGATGAGCCCCTCATTTCCTCTTGTGTTGCAGCAAGTGGCTTGAAAAACACACTCATGGGACCCATGCAGAGTTGGATTTTGGGAGTGGCTATTCAACTGGGAGGAGAGGTGATGTCTGCTTTTGCAATTACCCATTGCAGGAGCGCGCTACCTGGTGCCCCGACTCCACCATCCTGCCTCCTCGCTGAGCCTCCATGTCCTCCTCTGTAAAATGGGCGTAAGAACATCTAGTCTTCAGTCACTGTGAGCATCCAGTAAAATAAGGAATGCGGGGCCTAGCACTGTGCCTGGCGCATGGTGGGGACTCAGTGTCTGACATGGGTTGTTGGTGGTGGGGTCAGCAGGGAGGGTCAGGTTCCATTCCCAGGCAGCAGGATCATGCCTCAGAGCAGAGTCTGGAACCTTGGGGACACCCCTTCTCAGGCTGCTGACACCCACCCCCACGACACGCTAGAACCCCTGGGAGCACAAGCACCAGGGGAAATTTTTCTCAATGGAAAGATTTCTTCAGAGCAAGTGTTTCGCAAACCCCTCCTGAGCTGTTGATAATGAATCTTGGCTTCTTGACTTCCAAGTGTGTTACATAAGCCTAAGAGTTTGGTTAAAAAAAAAAAAAAACGTATTAAGTATGTAGCTAGAGATAGTGGGCAGGCAGGTTCTGCAGCTGTTCAAACTTTCAGCCACCTTCCCAGGCCCTGAGGACTCCCTGCTCTCAGGCCTGTCAGAACCATGCTGGGGAATGTGAAGTATGAAATCCGGGAGAAGGGGGGCGGGGGGGACAAAGAAGCCAGGGCTGCAGAACAGGCCACCTGCGGGCCCCTCACATGGCCAAACAGCCCGCACCCCTCTCCCAGGCAGGACCCGATTTCACCCCAGCAGCTTCTGTGTTTGGGCTGGGCAGGGGAGGATGACCCCATCACCGCACCTATCACCGTTAGCTCAGCAGCGCGCAGAGGTGGGAAAACCAAGGCCCAGGCTTGGGCAGGGGGATAGCTGCCTGCACACCCGGTCCCCCCCCCCACCCAGAGGCCATGTGATCCTGGGAGGTGGGGGCCCCTGAGAGCAAATAAGGGAAGCAGGAGAGGAGCAGGCTGTGTGCGGAAGCCAGCAGTCACCCCTTCTCACTTCTGCTCTGGGGTGAATGGGCTTCTCTTTTCATCTGCTTTCTTAAAGGTGTTGGGGGTAGGAGGATCCATGGGTTTCCTAATCTGGCTCTGCGTTCTGCCTTCAACAATGCAGATAAAACTTAAAAACATTCGGTAACCCATTTTAACGTGGTGTTGGAGCCCTGGGGAAGCTCTAGGTAGCTTCGGACCAGTCTTGTGCCTCCCTGGGCCTTCCTTCCCCGAGTGCAGGACGGAGACTATACTGGATCCTCAGCAACCAGCCAGTGGGAAGAGGACGCAGTAGCTTTCTATGCCATGCAAATAGAGGGCATTTTAAAGTGTTAGAGCACACGCATGGCATTCAGGGGCTGGGAGCATAATGAGAAAGTGTGTTGGTCTGCATGGGCTGGGTCATGCGACAGTGACAAACAGCTCCCCAGATCTGGGTGACTGCAAGCAAGGTCAGCAAACATCTTCTGTAATGCGCCAGAGAGTAGATATTTTAGGCTTCGTGGGCCCCCATGGTCTCTGTTGCAACTCCTCAACAATTACTGTGGCACAAAAGCAGCTTCAGACATAAATGAATGGGCTTTGTGCCAGGAAAAGCTTTATTTACATAAACAGGTGGTGAGCCGCATTTGGCCCACGGGTTGCAGATAGCTGGCCGTGGGTCATCCCCAGTGACACTCCTGCCATCACGGAGACCAGACTCACGTGCTCGTAACACTTCTGCTCTCGAGTGAGCTGAGTCCCTCTTGCCGTGGCCAACCAAGTCATGGGGCCACACCTGACCTCAAGGGGGATGAGAAGAACAACCCTAGCATGTGCGCAGAGAGCTGGAAATCTTGGTAAACAGTGTTTAGTCTCTGACCCCCACCCAGACTAGAAGACCGCTGTTTCTGGTCCCCTCTTCGGTCACAATGGACTCTATGAGCCTCACCACTCCCCTAACTCCTCTGGCCTCTACTTCCCTGCATGTGAAAAAGAGACATGTTTTCTAGATTCCTCTCAGGTCTGGGAGCAGAACCACCATCACGGACCCCACTTTTCCTAGCAAGGGACAATGATTTTAGTGGAGTAAAGACAAGAAGTCACTCAAGGTGTCTTTGTTCCCCCAAATGCATATGTTGAAGCCCTACCCCCCAATATGAGCCTCTTAGGAGCCGGGCCTCCGGGAGGTGGCTGGGGTCAGAAGAGGTCATGCGGGTGGACCCCGTGGAGGTATCAGTGTCCTTCTAAGAGGAGGGACCAGAGCTTGCTCTGTGTGCACGCAGTGAGGAAGGCCTCACCAAGAATCCAACCCTGCCGGCACCTTGATCTTGGATTTGCAGGCTCGAGAGCTGTGAGAAATAACTGCCTGCTCTTTACCCCCCAGCCTCGGGGGCTGTGTTATAACAGCCTGAACAGATTGACAAGTTTGTAAGTTCTTCCAAACACCCACCACAAGTTTTGAGCTTCCACTTGCACCCGTCACTCGCGGGATGGCATGGTGGGGGTCGCTGGCCACACGGGACTCTGGGCAGCTAGAGCCAGGCTCGCGTCAGGTTGGGTCTGGGAGAGACTCTGGGAGGGAGGAAGTTCGCTTTCTGATGAGGGGTGGAGAGAACGGGAGGAAACAGACTTCCTCAGGGTGCAGCACGAATCTGGGGGCAGCTCTGGCCACTCACTCAGACCCGCTCAGACCGGCTGGATGGGAGAGCCAAGGGGCTTCTGCCCTAATTGGGGATCCACATCCTTGCTGTCCCCAGGACTGCTCCGATGTCCAGTCCCCACACTGTTGTCCGACGTGTCCACGTGCCTCCTCCCTCCCCTACTTCTGACTCAGGTCAACTGTCCCCTCCCCGAGGTCTCCACTGACCACCTTCCTAACATGGCAAGCACTGCCCGCCCCGCCCGGCTCCCCCTGTGACTCCATCGTGTCATTGGCCCCCGGCTCTGGTCCTTCCAGAGGACTTCGGAGTTTTGTTTTATGTCTCCACTTTCTAAAGATGAACTCCATCGGGGCAGGAATTTTTGCCTGTTTTGTTCTCGGCATCACCCCCCTCCGCTCCCCCACACCTAGACGCGTGCCTGGCACACAGTAGGTGCTCAATATGTGTTTGCCAAATGAGGGAATTATGTCCCTGGAGCAAGGCGGCCCGAGCCTAGCTCCGAGTCAGCTTTCAGAGGAGGAAAGGAGAAACACATCCCCGACACGGGCACGCCGGGCATCTACCTTAGAAGCATCATGCCTGCTCACGAGCGAGAGGCTGTGCACGCCAGCGCTGAATGTCCCTGCAGCCCACCCTGGCTGTCGGTACAGCCCCACCTGGGGAACAGAGGACACTCTGGCAGGGCCAGAATGGCTCCCCTCCCTTTGCCTCCAAAGATGAACCCTCTGGATCTGCAAACACCTCCGCGGCCACCGAGCAGCTCCCACCCCTCGTAGAGGGGCAACAAACCTGTAGCTCAAAATGGGGAAAGTGATAAAGAAAAATGCCTTTGGGGGTTTGGAAAGCTTTATCTTTATCAAGAGGAAAATTAGGATTGGGGAGGCAGGGTTTGGGAAAGTCACAGAAACCAGTAGCTCGAGTGGGCCCGCGGACGCCCTTCTCGCCAGAGTACCCTTGGTTATAAAGAGGAAAGTCTCTGCAAGCGGAAAGTGGAAATTCTAAACATAGAACCCAGGAGGTAGGGAAGTGAAATCTTTCCTCATCCTCTCTCAGAGCTCGTGGTTTTCACCCCCATCTCAACCCCATCTCTTCAGCTCCTGACTCTTGGGGGGCGGGTGTGGAATGCGCAGGGGGCGGAAGAATGGGGAGGACAGCAGAAGCCACATCTTTGTCTGAATGCAGCCATGCTCCCAGGTGTGGGGCCCCGGGACACCCCAGGGTGGCGGGTGGGGGGCTCAGTGGCCCCCCGGGAGGCCTGGGACCGGCCAGCTCCCGCTCAGGGCCCAAAGGCCTGGCTGTCTCCTTTCGCTGGATTCTGAAAGGCCTGGGCCATGACCCCTGAGCCCTATGTGTCACTCTGGACATTGAGATGGACTGTCCCCAGCCCAAACTGGGCTTGTGGCCCTTTATGGGGCTGTCATGTGATGCATGTCAGTCTGGCACTAAGACCCCCCCCGCACACCGGGGCACATTCCCCAGCGGTGGCAGAGGAGACACCCCGAGGCCTGGACTAATGCAGGCCGACCCCACACTTTCGACCACAGCAATCCTGTGGTCGCTGCTCCCAGCCCCGCCTGCCAACACAGGCAGAATTCTGCGTGCCTCCAAGTCAGGCGTTTCCGATGGTTTTTCCTGCCCGAGTCAGAGGGCAGGATGGGATGGGGTCATCTGAGCCTTAGCTCCTAAGGCTGGCCTCCAAAAATAGGCCTTTCTTCCTGCCTGTGTCCAGGGTTCCACCACGGGCCCTGCAGGAAAATGTACGTTTCCAAGGCGGACGGAGCATCTGGAAGCTCCAGCTGGCCACACACTCAGGGGTCAGGCCACAGCCAAGTGTCACAGGACCCTGGGGTGACACCTGGCCCCCCTTCCTCGCAGCTCCTATCCCGTTCATTGGGTGAACGACACACATTTTTGGATCCTGAGTCAGGGCAGAATCTGGGTGTGTTGGGACCATCAGGTGGGCCCTCTAGGGACAGCTCCCCTGCCATGACCCCGGCAAACCTTCCAGAACTTTCTCTTCCCACCATTCTGGAAACCTGTGGCCACCCAGCCCAGCAGTGGAGCCTGGGCCGCTGCCCCAGGAAGGCCGTCCCCACGGCCAGAGCTGTCCGGCTGCCCAGGCATGAGTCACAGCCTGCTCTCGGCAGCGCCCTGCGGATTCAGAAGCTCGAGCCGTTTCCTGCAGATAAGTGCTAAGTGCAGGGGAGACCTGGCGGAGGCGGGGGGACGGGCACTGGGAGAGAGCCCTTCCTTCAAAGCCCCCCAGCGCTAATGAGCAATTCCAAGCATAGTTCCAGCAGCATTTAGGGATTTCCTCATCAAAATAAACTTCCCTCTGTGTTACCTTCATGTTTGGCATACGAGAGGATCCTTTTTTTTTTTTGGTCTCATTTTTTTTTTTTTTCTGCTCCAAGACTCAGGGTGAGCAGCGCTTAGCCCCGCTGCGGGCGGATGGGCAGGTGAGGACGCAGGACCGTTTGAAGCGTGGCCAACGGGTGGCCAAAGCCCACCTCCCCAGTGTCTCTGCAGCGGCTGGCTCGGTTTCCCCTCCTGCACCTGCTCTGGGGCAGTGGTGGGGGCACAGCTGCGGGGCGCCCGCCGGGTCCTTCCTCCCCAACCCAGGCTCCCCCATCCACCCTTCGAGGCCTGGGCCCTTGGGCCCGGAGGCTACGGTGGTGGAGCGGGGGACGGCCTGGGGCTTCTGGAAGTGAGGGGACTTCCACCCGGGCCCCCAGGGATCCACAGAGCCTGAGATGAAAGTGCCAACTGGAGGGTCGTTCATGGCCAATGCCATATGGAGCCTGTGACCCCGAGCCGGGTAGTGAGGCCTGCTTTGTGGACCTGCCGGCCGTCGCTTCCTGCGGCTCCGCACAGGCCTGGGAAGGCGCATTTTGGCCACAATAGGTGATTTCCTGGAGGACCTGCCGCTGCCCGGAGCTGACAGGCCTCTCCGGGCCAGAGATGAAACTAGATAAGGCAAGTTTTGTTCGGGGCTGGACAGTTTGTCAGGAAATGAGGTAGAGGCTGAAAACGGAACTGGTGTCATGGCGGGTTATTCTGGGGGAAGCTGTCCCTGGAAGGCCCCTTTCAGCCCTTCTGAAGACGGCTAAGCAGGCCCAGCGGGGCCCGGCGGCCTTGCCTCTGAGGGGAAGAGGCTGCCCACTCCCAGTGATGCCCCCGATGCCGGCCAGGAGGCATTTGGGGTCCTCTCTCCGAGGACAGTCGTCCAGGTGGGAGCCTGGCTCGCTCGGCAGTGGGAGGGGGTTGTGCCTGCATTTCCAGGGGTCAGCGCTAACCTAGGGCTGCCTGAGAAGAGCCCGGAATCCCAGCACTCACCGCCCAGCGGGAGGCAAATGGGCAAGGACAGAAGGAAGGGGCAGATGGACAGATAGACTGAGAGATGGGGGCACAGGCAGAGGAGGGCATGGAATGGAGGAAGGAGGGAAGGAAGGAAGGAAGGGGAAGGAGGAGAGGAAGGAGTTGAGGAAGCAGGGGAGGACAGAAGGAAGGACGGGAGGAAGGAGAGGAGGCAGGGAGGAAGGAAGGAAGGAAGGAGGAAGGAGGGGAAGAAGGAGTGAAGGCAGGGAGGAAGGAAGGAAGGAGGGAGGAAGGAGGGGAAGAAGGAGTGAAGGCAGGGAGGAAGGAAGGAAGGAGGGAGGGAAGGAGGAGAGGAAGGAGGGAAGAAGGACGGGAGGAAGGAGTGGAGGCAGGGAAGAAGGAAGGAAGGAGGGAGGAAGGAGGGGAGGGAGGGAGGGAGGAAGGATGCCAGGCAGCACGAAAGGGGTTTGGCTGTCTAGTTTTGTAGGGCACTTCCTATCCTTTTTTTTTTTTTTTTTTTTGAGAGGACGGGAAACTAAACAAAAGTAAACCCTAGAGCCCTTTGGACTGCTGCAGTGGGTCCAGCAGTGTAGAAAGCCTATTTCTCAAGCAGACAGGGAGGCCAGCCCATCCTGAAAGGCAGCTGCCACAGGAGGAAGTCCACGCGGCTGAGCTCTGCCTCCTCCTCCTGGATGGCCTCCTGGCCTGGCCCATCTCTGACCCCTGCAGCCCTGTCGGCTGCTCAGCCCCAGCCAGCCTCAGGGCCCCCACGCAACCCCAACAGCAGGAAGAGCAGGAAGGCTGCCGGGTGCTGGGGCCTGGGCAGAACCCTGTCCAGTGCTGGGGAGGGAAAGCGAGGGCAGGAGATGGGTCCTGAGGCAGAAAAGGAGGCTGCAGGGCTTGGGGACCGGGGTGGGGGGCAGGGGCAGAGTGTGGAGGGGCTGTTTCTGGGGAGCAACTTTGAGGGAAAGGGAGCCACCTACGTCACCGGCCACCTGCCCAATGTCCGTCTGCAGACAGAACACAGCTTTGGTTCAGGACAGGCATGGCAGCCGGCGGGACTGCCCCACTTCCCAGCTTCCCCGGCTGGTGGGGTGGACAACAAAATGCCAGAGGGTCCTGGGACATTCCAGGGGCCCCTCACCCAGGCACGGCTCCTCACCCCTTCACGGGAAAGCTGCAATCTCGGCTGGAAGCACAAGAGCCACGCTACCGCCACGAGGACAGAGGCGCCGGCCCAGGCCCGTGAGGCAGGGAGGCAGAAGGCGCCTGGGCCCACGGTGGCCGCGAGGAGCTGCCCAGCTCTGAGCTGCCCGCCCGGTAGACGGATAAACCACATCTTTACGTTGCTGTGGTGTGATTTTCTGTTGCCTGCATCCAACACAGCCCCTTACGATGCAGCCATCCATGAGAGGCCACGGCACAAGGACACGCTTCTTCCAGATGAACCGGGCTCGGGCCACCCCAAAATCACAGAGGCCTCCGGGGCAGAGGGTCCTTCTGCCCAGCAGCTCCTTGACTGGGGGGCTCCCCAGGGAAGGCCACACATGGTCGTAGGAATATCAACACCCGGGAACAGGAGTGGGGCCCTGAGAGGGAGACCGTCTCCCTCTCCCAGGTAGGGGGTTGAGGCACGGCGGGTGGAGGTGCTGGGGCCCCACGGGCTGTGTAGGTGGGGGGCCAAGCTGCAAGCACCAGGGATGGGCCTGACTCTAGGAGAACATTCCAAGGACAGCAGACTGGTTCTGTTCCAATAGGTTATTCCTCCCTCATTTGTAATTTTGAGGGATAGCACTTTGGGACCCGGGTCTCTGGCTCCCTGCTACATTCTGCTGTGGGGCCCAGGAGAGCGTCCGTGTGCTCAATACCCATGCAAAGGCCGTGCAGGAGGGAACGGAGCTTGGACATGCCGTGGCCACTGAGACACACCACACCACCACAACCTGCACGACTTCCTCCACGGCCAAAGTCAAGGTGTCCGCAGGGCTGTGCTCCCTCCGGGGGCGCTAGGGGAGGACCCTTCCTGCTCTTGCCGCTTCTGGGGGCTCCGATGCTCCCGGCCCGTGGCTCCGGGGTCTCGGGGCCGCTCCTCTGTCTGTGTCATATCCCCCTCTGCCTCCCTCTTAAAAGGACACGTGTGATGGCATTTAGGGCCCGCCAGATAATCCAGGATGCTCATCTCATCTCAAAATCCTTAACTCAATCACATCTGCAAAGACTGTTCCTTCAAATAAGGTCACGTTGATAGTCTCCAGGGATTCGGATGTGACTATGTTTTGAGGAGTCATTACTCAGCTGACCACAATGCCACCGCCTCGTGGAGGTCTGAGCTGCAGATCCTGAGCCCGGATCTCGGGGCCCTAAGCAGCCTCCTGCAGCCGGGCCTCCCCGGGGCGCCCCGCACAGGGCCACGCGCAGAAACCCCCACCTTGCCACTCTGCTCTCACAGAGCCACACGGCATTAATCCAGGCCCCCGGCGCCGCCCTACTCGATTAGGGAGGCAGGAGGATGGGATGGAAAGAAAGCCAGAGGCTCACATCTCCGCTCCCACACTCCCTGGCTCCATGGCTTTGGGCAAGTTTTTTCTTTCTGAACCTCTTTGAGCACTAATGTCTTTATATAGGATGTGAACACCCATCCTAGGAGACTCGAAGGGAGCAGCCGAGCACCCAGCGTGTATAAACACGTGGGGGCGGCTGTGATCACTGTGGCCACGGCCAGAGTCATGACCGGGCACCATCGCTGAGACTGGTGCTTGCAAGCTGCTCGGTAAAAAATGACTTTTCTTCCTTATTTTCTCAACAAGACAAGTTAAGCCCACGACACGCCCTTTGAGAAATCCCCAAGCGGTGGAGTTGGCAGCAAAGTCCCCAAGTCTCATCCCATGCATTCCGTCTCAGAGTTAAATCTCCGAGCACCGGCCAGGAGCGATCATGAAGCCCGGGCCTCCGACTGACCCGCTGGTGTCCCAGAGCCAGCAAGGAATGTTGAACGTGATAAAGATTCATGTTGCACCAACAGTCGGGAGAAGCAGGCTTCTGCTCAGGGGCCTTGGTTCTTCCCGAGAAAGTGGCAAGCCTCCCAGCATGTGTGCCCTGGGACCCCGAGGGAGCCGAGGCTTTGAGGAGGCTCACAGCCCATGGCCAACGCCTTCACCATGATGCCCTCATTCAGAAAGCGGGCCTTCCCTGCTCTGTCCAGACGCGACTCTGCAAACCTGCCTCTGTGGGGGCCACCCTCTACAGCTGCCCATGCCACCTTGTCCCGTAGCCACGGCATGCTCTCTGCCCGATGACGCTGAGCTTGGCCCCATGTGAGAAGGCTTTATGGACATTTCAGGTTTTCACCAGCCTTCTTACTCCTGCGCCCTCTGTCTGGGGCAGGCATGTCTTAGGTAGGGCCGGGTTCCAGAATGAGAAGGGGTGTAGAGCCCAGCAGAGCTGCAGCTGGTCTGAGACTCATCAAAAGTGGGCAAGAAGTTAATGCTGGCTGTATATCATTGAGACAATGGGGCTCTTTTTTTTTTTCAAGATTTTATTTATCAGAGAGGGAACACAAGCAGGGGGAGTGGGAGAGGGAGAAGCAGGCTCCCCGCTGAGCTGGGAGCCCGATGCGGGGCTCGATCCCAGGACCCTGAGATCATGACCTGAGCTGAAGGCAGATGCTTAACCGACTGAGCCACCCAGCAGCTCTTATGCAGGCAAAACTGATTGACACCTTCCCAAAGGGAACCTAACCCTTCATTTTTTGATTTACGGTCATTTGGAATCACCTAATCTCCTCCTTATAAAGTGTGTTCCTTGAGGATAGTCTCAATGTCACCTCCTCCAGGAAGCCTTCACAAAACCCCCAAGTCCAGGTTTCATGGCCTCTCTGCTTGGCTTGGAAAGCACAGGTACTCGCCCTGACTTACCAAACTGAGATCGCCAGATTCCCTGTCCATCTCCCCCTACTAGGCTGCAGGTTTGGCGGGGGGCGGGGGGGGGGGGCGGGGGGCGGGTCTGTGATCGTCTTCCTGACTGAAGGAGTCTCTAGTGCCCATTGAAACGCCTGAGCCCCACTAGACTCTCAGTCAATATTTGAGAAAGGAAGGGAATGATGGGGAAGAAGAAAACTTTGATACACACGGAAAGAGGCAATCAGCTACCAGTTGCCAACCAAGGACTCAGAAAGACGTTTTGCCACGTTATCTGTTAGGTAGGAGCCACACGGACTCAGGAGTGACATCTCACCCCAGTGAGCCCTCGGTCCAGGGGACAGGCACCCCCTCCTCCCCAGCCGAGCTGAGAGTACAGCCAGAGGGCCTTCCCGGCAGCTGGGTCTGAGAAAAGCTACTTCTGCTGGTTTGCTCGCACCAACCTGGGCTGCATCTGCTCTCAAGAGTGCCTGGTTCACTGGATATCACAGAATTAGGTTCTAAGTGTTATCTGACTCTGGAGGTCATCTGCACCTGTCCCCTGCTTTCTGCATGAATGTCCCCTACCTGGAGACTCTGAATCGGAGAGAGGTGGGCATCTCAGCTCTCCTTCCTGACTTCCCCAACAACCTTCAGGAGCTATACACACACACACAGGTGTGCACAGACGTGCACATAATGCACACCTGAGCGTGCACGCGCGCACACACACACACACGCACACTCGGTCCCACCTGGGACAATGGTCTCCACAGCCAGGACAAAGCAACTGCTTGCCTGCCCAGTTTGCCCTCCTCTGTAACATTATTTACATGTAAACTGTGCTGCCCAGGTCCTATAAAAATGCATTCTACGAGTTAACTATCTTCTTTGCAGTCTACACACTGGTGATTCGCTGAGCAGAGTTTCGCTAATAGAGCAAGGGACATTCCATGCTCCCTGGCCAATGGACCCTCAGTCCTTTGTGAGTTGAGCCTGATTTAGTGATGCCTAGCCTTCGGCATTCCCGATGCCACAGCCCTGAGAGTTAAGGAGCCCGAAAGTCTGTTGCACGTTATGGGGTATCTGGGTGCACCCCGCGCTGCTCCAACTCGAACCACCTGGGGATCCTTTCACGTGGGGGCTCTGATGCAGTGGGCGGGAGCAGGGCCCAGAGTCTGCATTTCTGGCGAACTCCCAGGTGGGGCCCCCGGCTCCTGGCCCAGGATCACACTCCCAGTAACCCGTATGGAAACGATGTCTTACTTGCGGTCTGGAAATTGGCTAATTCAGGAATAGGTGAGCCCTATGCATCGACAGGCTCGGACCAGGATGGGAACCACGTCTCATCTTCAAGCGGACGAGCACCACCGAATCTCAGCTCAAGGGACGTCAGTGTTGGGGGGGTAGGAGTTGGCGGGTCTGAGGCCAAGGCAACCCCTCACCGGTCAGAAGGGCATCCCCAGGCGCACTAGGAGAGAACATTGGAGAGGGGACTCTTGTCCCTGGGGCTTCCCCCCAGCAGTGCGAGGTGACAATAAGAGGAAGCTGACCTGAGCAGACCACACAGCCAGACACGTGCCCACGAGCCACCCCGACTAGTGGTGGGGTCGAAAGAGAGCTGCGTCTCAGACGTCTGTCTCTCAGACCCGCTGCTGCCCCTCCTTGCAGACATGGAGTTGACAGAAAAGCAAGGATGTAAGTGTTGAATCTGTCTACACATAGGCCAGAGCCAACGTCAATGCTGGTCTGTACCACTGAGGCAGGGCCCTGTGCGTTATGCACATGGGATCTGCCCTGAGGACAGGCAGGGGACACGGGAACGCTGGGTGGACCTTGTTTCTTTCTCTGAGGGGCTTGCAAAGAAGTCAGGTCCCTCCAGGCTCCAGGGCTGGAGACCCACCCCCAATTCCACCACCTCCCACTTCCCAGGGTTGGGGAAGCTCTGAGCTCTTATGCCTCAGTTACCTATTCTGTCATATGGGAATCATAGTACCACTCACCACCCAGGCTTGTTCTCAGGGTTGGATGCAATCATATATTGACTATAACACAAAAGAATATACCCGAGGCCAAAATAAACATGGGTCCACACCCCCAAAGTTGGAGTTCCCCAAACTTGTCTGACCACAAGAAACTCCCCAGATGCTTGTGATGAGTACAGGTTCCCTGGTCCCACGCCTACAGCAGCGGGAAGTACGCCTTTGTACAAAGCGCCCTGATGATTTGTATGAGAAGGGAATTTTGGGAAATGCTATCCCAATTCAGCCATCCAGCGGAGAAGCAGAGCCCAATGCACCACCTGGTGTGGACTGAGCACAAAACAAGACAAGGTGTCAGGAATTTTGAGGGTGAATGGTCTCATATGGGGCTAAGATGGCACCAGGGCTCCCCAGATGCCAGGAGGCAGGTGTCTTGGGCCTCCTTCCCAGCAGGCCCAGAGGACAGCAGAGGTCTTCCGCTAACATGTGAATACAGAAGGGTAGATTACTTTTGGACCATTCCAAGGGCACAGCGAAGAGAAAATGGGCTTTGAAGTCAGGCAGACCTTTGTTTAAAACCCATCACTTACAGCTGTGCGGCACGTCCCAGACCTCTCATTACTCAAAATGTGGTCCTCCGGCCAGTAGCAGCCACATCACAGGGGGTTTGTTAGAAACACAGGGTCCCCCAGGCCCCACACCAGACCTCCTGAATTGGTGTCTGCATTTTGGCAAGCTCTCCGGGGCATCCTATGCACTTGAGAGTTTGATAAACACTGTCTTCACCTCCTGAAGCCTCGATGTCCTCAGCTGCCCCATGGGAAAATACTGCATGTCCATAAGAATCCCTGCAGCTCCAACGGACATAAGGGCCACTTGTAAATAGTGCAGTCAAGATCTGTGATGACTGCTGAACCTGGAAGCCCAGGGCCAGGCAAGGGTCAGGGTCACTGTCGCCCGGGTCACTCCACGTGCTCCTCTGGAGGCGTCCTGGTGATGCCCTGCTTTGCCTGTGGTTTCACTCTTAGCCTGGGAGCAAGAGGTTGTCACTTTCTTTTTAAGCGTAGTTTGTATTATCTTTTTAACATCCATAGAATATGCAGCAACAGTCTCTCTTTTCATTGTTGATATTTGTGATGTGTGTCCTCTGTCTTTTTTTCTTGATTTAATTTAGTTGATCCTTCCGAGAACCAGTTTCTGGCTTTGTCGATCTCCTCCTATTATCTCTGCTTTGCATCTCCTTGGTTTCTGCTCTTGTCTTTATTACTTCCTTCCTTTTGCTTACCTTGGGTTTATGTTGCTCTTCCTTCTCTAGCTTTGTTTGGAGGAACTTAGGTTATTGATTTTGGGCTTTTCTCTTTTCTGATATCAGCATTTAATGATCTACATTTCCCTTTAGGCACTGCTCTAGCTGCATCCCACACATTTTAAAATGTTTTTGCTGGGGCGCTGGGTGGCTCAGTCGTTAAGCGTCTGTCTTCGGCTCAGGTCATGATCCCAGGGTCCTGGGATCAAGCCCCGCATCGGGCTCCCTGCTCCGCGGGAAGCCTGCTTCTCCCTCTCCCACTCCCCCTGCTTGTGTTCCCTCTCTCGCTGTGTCTCTCTCTGTCAAATAAATAAATAAAATCTTTAAAAAAATTTTTAAATGTTTTTGCTGTCATTCAGGATTTCAGTACTTTAAACGTACTGACACTCACAAACCAGCGTGTGGTCTGTCTTGGTGAATGTACCATGTGCACTTGGAAAGAAATATCAGTTTATATATCAGGATGAGTAGTCCTGTTTTTCAAATCTCTTATATACTTATAGGTTTTTTTTTTTGTCTAGTTTTGTCAATTATCAAGAGAGGAAGTTGAACACTTTAGTATGATTGTGGTTTATTTCTCCCTTAATTCTGTCAATTTTTGTTCATGCACGTTGAGGTTCTACTATTAGATATGCACACATTTAAAATTATTGTGACTTCCTAATGAGTTGTCCTTTTCATTATTATAAAATGTCCCTTTTTATCTCAGTCATTACACTTTATCTTGAACACTATCATCTCTGATATTGATAAGGTCACTCTAGCTTTCCTATGCTTACCATTTACATGGGATGCCTTTCCCCTTCCTTTACTTTCATTCCATGTTTCTGTTTAAGGTACATCCCTTATAAGCATATGATTGAGCATATGGTTGAGTCTTGCTTTTTTTTTTCCCAGTCAGACAACCCCTTCCTTTTAATTAAACTATTTATGCCATTAATATTTAGTGTAATTACTAATATGGTTGTACTTAGGCCTGTCGTGTTACTATTTATTTTTTATTTATATTCCCCCTTATTGCCTTCTTTTGGACTATCAGAATATTTTTTAGCTTACATGTTTCCATTCTAAGTTTACCTTTTGGTTCATTTTTATATTTCTTTTTTCTCTCTTGAGATTTATATTTTTTTTGTTCATTCTTGGTGTATTTTCCTTCACCTCACTGAGCATAATTTTAATAGTTCTTTTAAAGTCCTTGTCTGATAATTCCAAAGTCTGGGTCACTTGGGGGTTGGCATCTATTGATTGTTGATGGGCCACATTTTTCTGGTTCTTTGAATGTTAAGTAAGTTTTTTAAAGATTTTATTTTTAAGTAATCTCTACACCCGACATGGGGCTCGAACTCACGCCCCTGAGATCAAGAGCCACACACTCTACTGACTGAGCCAGCCAGGCACCTCTGAATGTCCAGTAACTTTTAATTATATCCTGGACATTGTGAATATTATGTTATGTTGACTCTGGGCTTTATTATATTCCACTGAAGAATGTTGATGTTTTAGATTTATCTGACAAGTAACCTGGTAAGACTCATACTGTGAGCTGTGCCTTTCCATCTGTGGATGGTGGTGGAAATCTCAGTTCAATTCTTTAAGCTTTTGCTCTGCTGTTCTGAGTCCCTCCTCTCTATGTGTGGTTCTGGGTGGCCTGGGACTTGTGTGGTGTCACACCCAGAATTCTTCTCCAGCTCAGTCCTCTCTGGTGGCATCTATGGCTGCCTAGGCTCCTTTCCCCGATTCCTCCAGGTAAAAAGATGGTGAAGATCCTCTTGGCATCTTAGCCATGCATCCCATGCCACACTGCTCTGAGCATGCAGCCCACCTGGGAGGAAAAGCCATAAAAGGTGGAGAACTCACCCCCATGCCTTCTCCACTTTAAGTTTCAACTCTTTTCAACAAGCTTCCTGAATTTGTTTACTTTTCAGAATCTTAAGGTAGTTTTATTTTTTTGTCCAAAGTTCACCATTGTTATTGGTGGGAGAGCTAGTCTGTGGAGGAGTCCAGCCACCATACCAGAAGCCAGCTCTCTAGGCAGAGGGTTGGCAGTGCTAATGGGCTTAATCTTGCTGCCCATGAAAGAAGTGGGAGAACAGAGACCAACCAAAAAAAGAACCACTAAATATAAAGGAGCCACGACTTGCTAGATGTGAATATCAAACCCTTTCTCAATGCCAACTTCTCTGATAGTCCCAGATTAAGAAAAGGCTTTGGAGCAAAGATCAAATTGAGGTTGAAATCAAGAGCCTTTGTTCAGATCTCATAAAGTTCTAAGGAGGTGCACAGAGACCTGTACAGCAAACAAGAGGGCCTCAAAAGCTCATAAGTGCATGCCTCATGGGTCTTCATCATGAAATAAAAAGCTGTTCATAAGAGGCTCCCTATAGCAGTGTCATGAGAAGCCCAGAGGAGAAAAGAGCTTATCTTGAAGAGAGTCATCTTATCTTGGCTTACAGAATGGATTATAAATGGATTCATTAAAAAATCCATAAGGCCTATCAACTCAAACTAAAAGAGATAGAAACAGCTCAAAATAGAAAGAGGACTTTGGACCCCCAAACTTCTATGGGCAGGAAACAGGCTGGGAAAAGGACTTGATTGTAAGCATGGTGTGTTTTGTATGGAAGAGGAAGCCTGGCTCAGAGGGCCAAACCCAGAGCCCGAGCCCAGAGCCTGGAGCCATAGGAACTCATTCCCAAGCAGTAGGACTGAGCCCCAAACAGGGAACTGACAACACGTGACTGGCTAGATGTCAGAATTGCTGTGGACCCATGGCTGCCATATTAACATGTTTGGAATTTCCATTGGGATTCTTACGGTAGCTGTCCTCTGCCTGTCCTAGCACTGCATTTGGGTGTGAGGGCCAGATAACTTGTTTCTGGTTCATGGCTGCCACTCAGGGAGCTCTATGGAGGAGGCGTGCTCAAGAACCCACATCTGAAGACTACTGTTCACCTGGAGTTGATGGATAGCATGGGATCCTGGACCTTGAGGTCAATGCTTGATGGGATGAGAGTTGCAGGGAGGGAACAGTGTAGGTGAAAGGAGGAATATACTTTGCCTATGGGAGGAATGTGAATGGTTGAGGCCAGAGGGCAGCCTGTGGCATATTATATTTTCCAAACATGACCACAACAATATTTTCAGGCCCGTGTGTTCTTCCAGAACCCCGTTGCCCCCCTAGCACAAGGCAGAGTCCATTTCCACTTGAACCTGTCTCAAACCGATTGTGGTAATAGTGAGGCTGGGTGATTTCCAGGGCCGGGTCATAAACATCAATCTCTCCCATCCCCCGGTCAGTGCTCACCCCCAGAATCCAGCCCCCATGTTTAAGGAAGTCTAAGGTACACACAGAGGCCGCATGTAGGTGCGACACCCAATGGCCCCAGCCGAGGTCTTAGCCGAGAGCCCTGCATAAACTGCCAGACGTGTGAGTGAGCCCTCCCTGCTAGGCCCTGTCCAAATCCCTGATCCATAGAATCTGTGACCATAATAAACGTGGGTTTATACCACGAAGTTTGGGGTGACTTGTATTCGACCACAGTAACCAGATTTCCAGAGGTTACTTCCCACACCAGAAAGGGGGCTGGTCATCAGAATGAAAAACCTGGTGTAAATGCAGGAGAAGGCCGACTCCTACCCAGTCATTGGAAAGGGATCAGTGTTCTCCGGGGAGCACACAGCACCCTCCGTTTCTCTCCCTTGTACCAGCTGGAATTTGAAACTGCAGGGAAGGAGCAAAGTCCGGCAAATTTCTGGAAAGGTAAAGGAGAAGGGGGCTGCAGATCTCTGTAGCTGCCTCTCTCTTCAGCAGAGAATGAAGAACGTCTCCTAGCTGTTTGCATCAAATCAAAACCGGAGCCTTAGATCCAGTGTCCTGTTTCTTCCATTCTTTTGCTTGTGTCCCCTTTGCCTCGGCATTATTTTAGTGTGATCTGCGCCCTCACTCCTCCATAGGTGGCCCTCCACCCAGCAGCAGTGCATGGCCAGGCAGGATCCTTGCTCGACCCAAACTTGCTGGGTTAGAATGAGCAGGGCTCCCCAGGTGATACCTGGAGAAAGGCTGCCCTACACTTACTCGTCAGCAAACCCAGGTCCCTGGGAGAGCAGAGGGACACTCAGCCCCAGCAGCAGGGTCAGAGCACATCCAACCTGTATGGCAGCGCTGCTGCCGAGCAGAGTGGTGCAGCCCACGCCCCCGGAGGCTGGTGCACACCAGTGCTGAAGGGAGCCTCATGCCGTGTCTAGCGTGGGGACAGCCAATGGACTTTGTGTCACACTGTATCACGTGCAAACCTGGTCGACGGGTGTTCGCCCCACGAGCTGGGCTGAGGATGTGTTGGAAGGGGGGGTCTAGACTCTGCGAGAGAGAGTGCTGTGATCAATTAGTGATGTCTGCCAGGACTGAGCGAGGGGTGGTGCAGAGTGTGTTATTTACTCTCCTCCCCTAGAACAAGCAAAGTTCCTTTCCTGCCTTTTCAAAGCCTCCTTTTGCCTCCCGGCTGGAAAATCTTCCAAGAGTTGTTACAGCTCATAAGTCCACCTCTCCACGTGCCAGTCAACTATCCAGAACTCCATATTCATGTGGATGGGATGAATGTGGGTCCATGGCATCTGGCCAGGGCCTGGCTTCCAGCCCTCCATGGCCACCCTGGTTGCTTGGGGGACCAAGGAGTCTTCCATGCCAGCAGTCTGGGCACCCCAGCTCATTAGACTCACTGTGCCCTTTGCAGACCCTACTTCACTGTCTGTTGGGTAAGGCGCCCAGATCTTAATAGTACGTCTGGTTCCAGTTACTTTCCAAACATAAAAGCAAGACAGCTGCGTGTCTTGAATCTGGGGACACCCCTTATTCCCAAATGCCAGGTTCCCCTGGGAAAAATCCCTCGCCCTTCAGAAGGGGCAGCTGTTCCCGCTTTCAGAAGCCCCTAGCTCAGACCTTCCCACCTGAGTCCAAGCTGGGCAGGACTGCTGTCCCCATTTCACAGACAAGCCAAGCGAGCTGTGGGTCACGCGGCCAGAGGCAGAGCTGGGATGAGCGGGAATGAGCTAATAAGAGCAGCTCAGCCCCAGGTCCTGCACGAGGACTGAAGGCTCCCTCAGGGCCCCGAGTGCCAGCAGCAGGGCTGGGAGCGGGCATCATCGACACCGGGAAACCTCCCCCAGCCACCCTTAAGGAGCACATTGGCCCCATACCCTCCCACAGAAGCTCTTTGGAAGCAAACCTGATGACCTCGGCACATTTTTTCCAAACACACCCTTCTTCCCTCTCCCAAAATCTCAGTGTCTTTGGATCGTTTCCCTGCAGAGAGGCCAAGGCAGGCCTGAGGGCTCTAGAAGGGGCTCCTTCCCAGAGGCTGCTGTCAGCTCCCACCCCTCCAGCCACCATCCTGGCCTGCTTGGCTGGGACGCTCGGCAGAGACCCTAGGTAGAGAAACCACAAATAAGTTCGCTGTTGAGGAGAACATCTGTGTGGGTCTCCACAGCAACGGGCTCTGGAGCCAGCTTCCCTGGGCGGTTGTCGTGCAGGGCCAGGCCAGCCCCGTCTCAGTCGGAGCAGAGGAAACGGGTCCACTCTGACCGCTGGGATCCCAGAATCTCCAGGGTGGGGCGGGGTCCTCCATGACACAGAGGCCAGGCCGGAGGAATCTCGGACACTCATGAGCCGTGGGTCAAGAAGGATGAGTCCCAAATCCCAGAGCAAAGTGTCCTCACGCCGGTGTCCTGCATGAGCCTGCTGCAGGGTGCGGGCACCGAGAGCGTCACCCATCCATTCCTGGCTCAGCCTCGCCACCCCACTGGGGCCCCACCAGGCACGTGGGGAGAGAGGCCCAGCCGGAATTGGTGCACAGTAGGCTGCTCCTGGTTCCCAGGGGCCTTCGACCATGGGAGGCCAGGCCAGGGCCTGCGGGGAAATATGCTTCTGCTGAATATGCACAGGGAAGTGGCTGGCCCTGAGCGTGGGTGGCAGGCGGGGCCGGCCCCTGTGCCAGGCTCAAAGAAGGAAGAGCTAACAGCTCTGAATCCAATGGTCAATGAGAGGTCTTTCTTTTGTTCCTTTGTGACTTCATGTCCCTACTTTGTCCCCAAAAAGGGACTGCAGTGGCTTACCTGCATGATTTTCAGTAGGTGAAGAAAATAAGGGGGAGAAACATAAGACAAAGCAGAGGTAGAGTCAGCGGTCAACTATATACTACAAGGTCCTCTCTGCATGCTGCTTGGCATAGCGACAAATTTGACTCTGAGTTCCCTGACAGCCAATGCAAAAAGGAAAATGCATACTGCCAATCAGCTGGGAGATGTGGGGCTACAGCTACTGCTGAAAAAGAAGAGGAATTTCTTATCAAGATCATGTGGACATGCAATGCATGCATAACAGTGAAATAATATCCCTGCACAAACGAAGTGATGTGTCCAAGCATCCCTGGGGGCAGGAGTATGGCTCAGGCCTCCTACAAGGGATAAGCCTGAGAAGACAGGCAATCAGTCTGGTGGCCAGCCTTCTTTAAGCTGTGCTGGAGTGCAGCTTCTCACCAGGAGTGGGACATATCCGAATTCAAAATTTGCAACTCCCCATACCCACAGGATTCTGCAAAGTCCCCATCCCCCCTTATGGATGGGACCAAACCACAGTGTTGGGGTGGGCCAGAGGTGGGCGGGAGGCACCTTCTTGGAAGCTTTGGAAGCTGGTATTCAAACTTGGCTGCACACCGGAATCACCTGGGAGCTGTCAAGACTCTTGGTCCCTGGCTCCGCCCTCAGTTCTGATCTCATCTGTTCTGGGTGTGGTCCAGGCATGAGGGTTTTTAAAGATTCTCACACCCAGCCAAGTTTAGAACCGTGACTCCAGGAGAGCTGGATTGATTACCTGTCCTCTGTGCAAACTTGCAGTTTGGCAAGTGTCCAGCAACAAAGAATTGGGGTGGCGCCCTGAGGGCTCAGTCCCCAGGGAACGGTGGGGAGGGAGGGTGCCCCAACAAGCCTCCGGCCTGAAGGGAAGGCCACCCACCTCGGTATGGGGGTTAATCAACGGCCTTGGAGATCCTCCAAAAGTAATTTGGGCCACACTCCAAGCTCCTGTTAAATGGGTGATGGGACCCCTAGTTTTAGTCCTCAGATAAGCTTTTCCCAAAGGCTGTTATTTCATATAACACTCAGGTTATGGCATTACAGAGGAAGGTGTCCATGGGAAAAGAAGTTAAGGAATCTATGCACCAACTCCAGCAGGTCCCTTTTGCAGGGCCAACGATGCTGACCTGCCTTCCATTCTCCCAAAGACACTGGCGTCCCGCTCTCCAGCTCTAAAACCGTTTCCTGATCTAGGGTTCTCAGGATCTGGTTCCTTGGAGCTGGTTCTATAGCACATGAATTGAGAAAATCTACTGTCATCATTCCAGCCAAATCCAGTTATTTACAAAAAAAAAAAAAATTCATTTACTAAAGAACTCTCAGAGCCAGCACATGTCAAGCCCCAGCTTCAAACACTGAAACTGTCTGGTGAGCCTTTCGAGATAAAGCAGTAGAGACATGTACCCACAGGTAAGTGGCCAAGTTGAATCTGACTTGTCAGCACTTAGCTAAACATCGGAAGAGGTGTGCTGGGAACAGCCACTTGGGTTTGGGGACCACAGAATTTATGCCATTCTTCCTGACAACAGTTAAGTACTCGCTCCAATCACCTGTTAAGGAGATTTCCAGGCGTTAACAAAATAATCACATCGTTAGCAGGGTTAATATGTTTAACACACCAACAACTCTGAAAAATGAATAACAAAAAGATACTATAAATCAATAGCAGATGACAAGAGACAAAAAAAAAAATAACTGAAAAAATAAGAAGTAGTCTCTAACAAATGTATGACACAGTAACAAACATCCCCAAACCTTCAGTGGTTTATAACGGCCAAAGTTTGTTTCTTCAAGTAGGAGGCATGGGGTCTCTACTCGTTGGCCAGTCAAGAACCCAGGTTCTTGGATGCTCAGTCTCAACACAGGCTTCTGGGATTCCTGATGGGGGGAAGGTATGACAGGGAAGGGCGTGTAGATGCTGCTCTTAGGACTGCATCCAGGGGGAGTGCAACCCTACCCTGAGCTCAGGAGGAGACCCTGTTATCTGTGAACATCCCGAAGACTACCACCCTGAAAAATAAACTCCGTCTCCTCATCAACTAAAAAGAGAACAACAGAGAGACTTGGTGCAATTGTACTTGCCATCTCCTGTTAGGCAAATGCTTATCTGTTTTTGAGTACCAGGTTTATTTTATTCTAAATCAGGGGTTGGCAAACTATACCCCACAGAGCAAATCTGCTGCCGGTTTTTGTACAGTTGTGAGCTAAGGTTAGTGTTTAAATAGTTTTTAGTGTCTGAAAAAAAATTAATTTTCAAATGATTGTAAAAATCAAAGGAAGAATACTATTTTGTGACCCATTACAATTACAGAGGATTTACCTTTCAGTGCACATACATTTGCTTATTGCAAAGGCAGAGCTGAGTAGTTGTGGCAGAGACCATATGTGGCCCCCCAAATCTAAAACATGTACCATCTGGAGTAAATGCTCACCTTCTTAGTCTTTTGGTGGAGGGAAGGGAGAGGGCTGGGGATGAGTGGTGTGCATCCAACTCAGCACCAGAGAAGGGTGGGGCCGACAATGAAGGGTGAAGGGTGGGGCCGACACCCATGTCAGAGGCAGCCAAGTCAAGTAGGAAATGGGCAAAAAAGATCAAACTAAGGGGTACTGGTGATCTCAGCAAGAGGGGGTTCATGGAAGTAACCAGGAGAAGGGGCAGAGAACTGCCTTTAGTGAGAGTAGTTTTATGGATTTATCAATAAGTAATATTCAACAAGCATTGACCAGTATTTGTCAAGTGTCATCTATTGTGCTAGCTACTGGGGAAGTGGTTCATCCACCCATCCATCCATCCATCCATCCATCCAACCATCCTTCCCTCCAACCATCCATCATCTATCCTTCCCTCCACCCATCCATCCTCCATCCTTCCCTTCATCCATCCATCATCCATCCTTCCCTCCATCCATCCAACCATCATCCTTCCATCATCCATCCTTCCCTCCATCCATCCAACCATCATCCATCCATCATCCATCTTTCCCTCCATCCATCCATCCAACCATCCTTCCCTCCAACCATCCATCATCTATCCTTCCCTCCACCCATCCATCCTCCATCCTTCTCTTCATCCATCCATCATCCATCCACTCATTTAACAAGTGTTTTCTGAGTGTCCACTGTGGGTCAGGCACTGCTGTAGGTGCTGGGAAAACAGCAACAAACGAGATCAATAAGGCGTTGCTCTTAAGGCTCTCGTTCAAATAGGGGAGGCAGGCAAGAAGCACATAAACAGAAAATGCAGAAAAAATAAGACACGAGGTGAGGTACAGGTGACAGGCTGGGAAGGGAGCAGTAGCAGGTGCATTGATTAAGGCTGCACACAGCACCTTGCTCGTATTAACACCATTTGAATCCTCACAACAGAGGGAAATGCTGTTATTATCCCCATTCCACAGATGAGGAAACTCAGGTACCCAGAGCCAAGAGGACATGCCCAGAGTCCCACAGCTAGGAAGGGGAGAGTTGGGATTTAAAGGCAGGCAGCCTGGTTCCAGAATCCCCACTGGAACCGTGGTGCATGGCTGCACTGTGAGAAGGCGGTGCCCAGAGACCAGACCCCGAGATGGGAGCAAGCTTGGCCACACAGGGTGCATGGTGGGCCAGGGCAGGGGAGCGAGGAGACAGTCCTGGTGGAAAGCTGATTTCATTTTCCCTGAAAGGAGGTGCCCTTAACACCCCTCTGCGCTGCAGAAGTAGGGAAAATGCCACAGGAGCTGGAGGGCTCCGGGCTCTGGGGTATGTTTTAAGGTGGTGCTGGGGATGCCTGATGGGCGGCTGGCTGCCTTTTCGCCTCCTCCCTCACCCACTCATGTATATGCACACGCGCACACCACACACGTGCATATGCCACACACATGCATGCGTGCACACCACACAGGCATGCACATACCACACGTATGCACACGTGTATGCACATCACATGCATGCACATGCCTCATGCCACATACATGTGCACACACGCACGCACACACCCTGAACCGTGATCTGGACCGTGTTGAGAAAAGGACACTGGGAGAAGTCCATGAGAGCCCCCCCCCATGGCGGAGAGCTGAGCGGCTCCCTGATGTGAGGGTGGGAACAAGAATCGCACGCTGAGGAGGAAACACGAGCAAGAAACTATGATCTCTGGAGTCAGAAATCACAGACCAGAGACAGGAACGGAGAACTTTGGGGTGACTGGAGCCCAGAGAGTGTGAAGGGGAGATAAAGCGGTGAGAGAAGTTGGGGCCCAGTCGCAGCAGCCCAGACCCAAGGAGGGCCCACAGGAGCACTTGGGACTTTGTGTGGTTGACCAGGCCATGACCTGCTGGGCTCAGGGGCGCTGACAGCGCCACCAACAGCCTTTCCCCAGGGTCCCAGGCTGGTGCTAAACAAACACCGAGCGTGGACGGCCTCTGATCCTGTGAAGCAGGTGCAATCATCGTCTCCATCTTACACGTGGAGTAACTCGGGTCCAGCAAGACCTCAGCCGTCGTCAGCGGAAGCTAGATTTTATTTTCCATCAGGTAACCAGGAATAAAGCTGAGGACACACAACCAGCTGTCGTATGTGTGTTTAGGAGGCTTGGGTGGGGGGCAGAGGGACAGAAATTGTAAGCATGGTTCGGCATCGGGCGGAGGGAGCGCTGTGCTGACAGTCACCCAGGCCCGCATCGCTGATCCCAAATCCCAAAAGCTCCCACTCCTAGAATTTTCTTACCACTTGCTTGGCATCAAAACCTGACCTGACCAGGAATTTTTGGCAGCACAATTTCGCCTAGGCAGTCAGATCTTGGCCTCCCATAGGTGAGGATTCACGTTTTGTGGATTTGAATGTGGGGTCCCACCAAGTCCCCACTGGGAGGGTTGTCTAAGAGATGGTATTTGCACCTCATTGCCTTTCTAAAATCCCAGAAGTCCTGTCTTCTGGCAAAAGAGGGTCTTTGGCCCTGCTCGGGAGGCCCTGCCATCAGTCCGGGGTTGCTCAGGAGCCCCATCACTCCCGGCGGTGATGGGAGTGGAAGCGGCCCGCCCGGCTCACCAGGTGAGGCTGCAGGAGGCCAACGGGAAAAGCCCCACACCGGGGAAGGCTGTCTGAGGTCCCTCGGCTTTCCTGGCACCAGGTGCCTAGGCAAGAGTTGGGTGCACTAGCTCACGGGGAATGGGTTTGGGTGCAGGAGACCCCGGTCCTAGCCCTGGCCGAGCCTGAGCAGGTGCCCACCCCTTTCTGGACCTGTTTTTCTCTTTGTAAAGTGCGAGCTGAGACAAAGCCCGGCGGGCTTTCTCGCTCGTGCCACCCTGGACACGCCGAGCCAGACACGGCATTTTCTCGGGCACCCCCCGCCCCCCGGGGCCCCAAGCACCCCTGTGTCTCTGCTCCCCATTCTTTAATTGGAGGGGTGGGCAAGCCTCTCCTTTCTCATTCTTCACGACATGTGCCTGCTTTTCGGGGTGGAGATCACAGCCTTTCTGGAGCCTCGATTCCCACGGGGAGGGGCTCAGGAGCACCCCCTCGCCATCCGGGCGGCCCGAGCCGGCCGCGCGCAGTGCGGGCCGCGGGGCCCCAGCGCTCAGTGTCTGCCCGCTCACAGCCCGGGGTGGGGAGGGATTTCCATGGGGCTTATGGTGATTTATAATGGGAAACCTCCGCTTTCCCCCCACATTGTTCTCCCTGACAGAGGGAAGAAAGAAGGCACTAAATCTCCTCTCATCATAAGTAATGATGAAGCCCGCCGCTCCAGCCCCATCCCCGGTGCCCTCGACCGCGACAAAGTGCTCTATTGTCATCTATTACATTTTTCTCAAAAAACCTTCAGCCGCGCACAAGGCCAGCGCCATATCCTTAACTGGATCTTCCTCATTGTCTGCGCCTGAGGGAAATGGAATGTGTCAGTCTGGGTAATGCCCCTTCAATACTTTTCAGGAGCCCGCTCGGGGCTTTGGCCCGGATAAAGCCGCCCCCAGGCTTTCTCAGGCTCCGCGGCCGGGATGAAAGCTGGCCCGCCGGCCACAGCCACCGCGCCACCTGGCCCACGGGGACGGTGGGCTCGCCTGCCGGGTCGGTGGCCGCCCCCCGCCTCCCTACGCCGGCTTGGGGTTCACCTTGGGGGCGGGAGAGCAGGGTGGCGCTGGGACAGGGGGCCGGGGAGGAAGCCAGGGTCTCCTGAGGCACTGCCAGCAGGCAGAGGGACCCCTGCCCCACCCCCGTCCCCCACCAAGGAGGCACAGCTCCCACCTGTCGGAGTCCCAGAGCCTTTCCAAAGAGCAGGTAGTTGCATTACTCACAAGTGGAGAGTTAGCAAAATCAAGTCAGGCCCACTCCGTGCATTCATTCACCCATCCTCTTCCCGCGTTCGTTTGCTCTGATTTGTCCTCGGCCTTAATGAGGGGAGAGGGGTGCTGTCACCTCTACCTCCCATGGGGTGCAGGGAGGGGCGTCTGCAAGCAGCTTGGGGCCCACCTGACACCACGCTCATGGGCAGCAAATGGAGGGCCCCAGTGCACAGTGAAAAAGTGGGAAGGAAGACAAGGAAGAAGTTGATTGAGACCCGGGGCCAAGGGGCAGCATGGGCGGTGGTGCTGGGAGAGGCGGGCCTGCTCTCAGCACCTCTCCGCTCTCTGGGTCCCCGCGGAAAGAGCCCTCCTCACAAGGCCCCTACCTGGATCGCGCAGGCCCGCCTCTCCCTGGCCAGGTGAGGCTGGACTCACACACCCACGCACCAGCCCTCGGGGAAGTCGGGGGGCCACCAGAGAGCTTCCAAGCACCCCGGCCCAGCTCCAGCCCACCACGCTTGGCCTGCGTCTCCCTGTCGCTCCCCGACTATCAGCTTCTCTTGCTCTTGAGCTGCTCTTTGGTCACCGCAGAGCTCATCGAAGGCCCCCACACGAGCTTCGTGTCCCAGGAGAAACAGGCCCACGCACATGCCCAGCAGGGCCCCGGCAGCCCGTGTGAGGCTGATGGGTCGTGGGGTAAAGCCAGGAGCTGCTATCCCAGCCGAGCCCCGGAGACGGGAGAGTCACGGCAAGATCAGCAGAGCGTCCACCTGACCCACAGCTGGTGGGGGACACAGCGGGGAGCCTGGCCAAACCAGAAAGCCAAGCGGAGCCCTGCCTCTCTGCCAACCCACAGCCTCAGTTGCCGCTGTAGGCCCCGTGTTCTGGGGCGGTTTGTTCCCAGCCCTGCATTATAGTTACAGCGCCCGGCAGCAAGGGCGGCCCCTGTCCCCATGATTGCCATGCTTCCCTCTTGCCTCCAGAGCTGAGCCACTTCTGCGCCCCCGAAACTCAGATCAAGAGCCCTCTCTGGGAGCCTGTCCTGATCACTGCAGCCTGCAGGTGAGAGGTCATGGAGGGAGCCCGGCCCTGCAGGCATCATTTCAGCTCTGGTGTGGCGGCTTGAGATGGAGTGGGGGAAGGTGCCAGGGTAAGATGGCCTGAGGCTTTGCTGGCCTCCACGAGGACTCTGGAGTTCGTCCTGAAAGCAAACGGGACATCAGGGGGATGCTGTGGGGGATTGCTTCCTGGCCCCTAAATCCCCCGCTCCTCCACTTTGCCTTTCTTCCCACGAGGGGCAGGGTGTGCCTGCCTGCCCCGCCTGAGATGCTCAAAGGTTTGGAGTGTCCCTGCTCATGCTTCTTCTGCCGACGCATGAGAATGAGTCCTGTGTCCCACTGGCCTGAGCAGCCTCAGGGGTCTTGAACAGATCTGGAGCCCAGTCTGCGGAGCCCAGCCCCGGGTGGTGGCACACCAGGCCCCCTGCCCCTGATGCTTGCTGGGAGCACTTCCCAAATAAAGCTCCCTCTCAGTGCGGGCTGCCCTACAGAATAAGGCAGAGCGGGGGGGGGGGGTGGGGGGAGGGGAGGGCGTGTGACAGGGCAAACATTTGTTTCTCCCAGTTCTGGAGGCTGGAAGCCCAAGAACAACGTGCCGGCAGATCCAGCACTCGGGAGAGTCGGCTCCCTGGTTTGCAGACGGTCATGGTCTCCCCGGGCAGAGGGCAGAGAGAGAAGCAAGTTCTCACGTGTCTTCTCTTGTAAGGGCACTGATCCCGTCATGGGGCCCCACCTTCATGACCCAACGATTCCCCTAGGGCCCCCCACCTCCTAACCTAGAATGTGGGGATGGGGGTTCTGCCTCCTCCCGAGGTAGAGGTAAAGAAAATGAGGGGATGCTTGTCATGGGCCTGCCACCCGGGAGGGAGGTGCTCAAATGGTGTCCTTAGGAGGCCGCAGCCCCAACCTGCAAACATTTCACTTGTGATTCCAGGCAGGGGACAGCCAAATGCTTCCCCTCTGCCTCCCCTGGGGGGCCAGCCCCTCCACTCCTTCCCGGGTCCTCCCAGGAGCCCGGCCATGGGCAGCGGAGGACACTTGCTCATGGGAGGTTAGAGCGTGTGCCTGGGAGTGGGGAGCTGCCTCCTCCCAGGCTGATCTAATCAACAGCGCCCCCTCCCTAGACCAGAGGCAGGCCTGCCCAAGGGTCTGGCCGTGGCCCCGGCTTCACCCTGTGCCTCCCGCCTGCCGCCACCCCCTCCCTCTTCCCAGACCTCCAGGGAGAGCCGCTTGGGGAGAAGTCCGCCTCTGACGTGGTCCCTCCATACAGAGGGTCGTGGGCCTGTCAGATTGGGCACCCGAATCAAGGGTGATGATAAAACCTGTCCCTCCAAATTAGGCCAGAGCCCCCGGAGCCCCGCTGATTACAGCCAGTGCAAACCACGGACAAAGGCACCAAGCAGGTCCCCGGAGGGTCATTAATATGGATTGAGGCCCATTGTTTCCTCAAATTAGGCCACGGGGGTGCTCCTTGGGGAAGCGCCTAGCGGACATCCACACGTCCACGGGCTCCCGGGTTCCCGCCTGGGGTCCCTCGGCTGGTGATGAAGAGACCAGGCCATTCCCAAGCTCGAGTTCTTGCTGCAGGGGTGCGGGGGCTGGTCCCAACATGGAAGTGGCCGCGTGGACCAGTAAGAATTCTTGCCTCACATGGAGGGTTTTGCTCATTTTTGCTCATTTCAGGTTCCCAGTGCTCCCACACCCCTTGGGAAGCGGGCAACACTTTACAGCCTACAACGCATCCTTTGTCCCTTCTCTGGTTTGCTCTCTGCAACAGGTCGTTTTGTTCAGATGAAGTTCAATGACTCGCTCAAGGTCACGCAGCCCACTAGCGGCAGACGGGCCCAGAACTCAGGTACCGACACGCCCACCCCTGCCCAACCCCAGGACACGGTGGCCAAGACCCTGCACCAGGAGAGGGGGCACTGACTCATGTGCTGTGTGCAGGGGAAGAGCTCAAGTCAGGGTCGAGAGGACGACCTCAGCCCTGCCCTCGCCTAGTCACGGTGCCGTGGGTCACAAAGACACGGAGCCACACACCAGTAGCCCGCGGGCTGAACCGGGGCCCCAGCCCACAGTGCGGTGGGTAAGTCAGGGTTCATGCGGCATGGGTCCAAAAGCACCTGCTTTGCGCCAGGTGCAACCCCAAAGCCCCTGGATCTCTCACCTGATGAGGTGTGTGGGTCTCTCGGCAGATACCGAGATGCTTACAGACTGCGGCTTCCCTGAAGGAAACCAGCCACAGGGTGAGATGGGGCGCCACTGGGCACGGGGCGATCGGACGAACCAAGATCCGACAGTGACTCTGAGAGCCGGTCTGATGATGGGCGGGGCTTCGTCTGGCCAAATTGCAGCCTGGACACCCCACTGGCATTGGAGTCAACGGCTTTATCCGACCCCCATGGGCACCGGCCCCAGAGGGGTCCTGGGCTGCCCCTCTCCCAGAGGTGGGCAGAGGAGGGGACTGGAAGGTGACCTCGTGTGCCAGGCCACAGTGACGAGGCTGGAACCAGCAGCCGGTTCCCACCGCTGGCTCAGGCCCTTGCACAGGCCTGACCCCGATCACATCCCAGGACCTCGCCGGCTTCCCAAGGAGAGTTCCCAGGAGTCCACGCTGGCCTGGAGAGGAGCACGGGGTCCCTGGGTAGGCAGCTGCAGCCTTCACGGGCACCTAGAGCCCTTGAGATGCTGGACAAAAGTTCCTCAGTCAGCTCTGCAGGGATCCTCTCAGACTGTCTGTCTCCCTTTCTCTGAATCTTGGGCAAATTGAAAGTCCTCTGAAACAACACTCCTACCCTCGGGCCAGAGCGGAGGCCAGGTCAGCGCACCCTACAGGAGCGTCACAGAGAAACAGCTAGAAAGGAGTGTGCATCGGCCACTGGGACTGGGTATCGGGATCCTGCCGTTAATTGCTGACCACAGTGCCCGGGCCACCGCAGTGAGGACTCCCGGCTCGACCCCAGCCAGGCTGGGAGAGAAGCAGCCGCTCCACTGCCCAACCTAGAGTAACCCCCCACGTGGGTGTTCATCGGCCCCATTTTACAGAACAAGCTCGGAGAGGACAAGGCCGCCCAGGGACTGCTGGTGCTTTGGCCTGAGGAGCGGAGCCTGGAATAGCAGCGAGCCTCTCTGATTCCCCGGAGAGCCTGCAGCTCAACCCCAATGCCACCCAGCCCAGGAGAGCGCCCGGTCCGCCCGAGGCTGTGTGCCTCGTGGGAGTGCTGGCCGCGGAGGTAGCGCTGGACCGCCCCCAGCATCCCGCCTCTGAACCAGGCCCCGTGTGGGCTGTGGGGCCCGCAGATCAAGAGGCACATGGCAGGGGCAGGAGCGGACGGCGAAGCTCCAAGACCTGTGATAAATGCTGCCTCGTGCAGGGCAACCAAACCCAGGGGGCCCCCCGGGGCAGGAGAAAAGCACTCTGCAGGCCAGGGGGGCAGCCCAGGGCATCCCTGGGCACCTGCTGCCTGAGGGGCTCAAGAGGGAGGCCGTGGGGCCAGCCGGGGGAGGTCCCCGCTGTGGGAAGGGCGGGGCCGGGCCCCATCCTCACCGAGCGAGGGTGCCACCGGCTCTGAGAGCCTAAGTTCTTTACATAGGGAGGGAGGAAAGTGGTGGGCGCAAGGACGGAGGGAAAACAGACACATTGATTGATTCTATAGTTTAAGTTCTCAATACTATCAAAAGAGCCAAATTGGCTGGTGCCCACAACATAGTATGTGCTCAAGAAACTGGTTGAATGAATAAATCCGTTTGTACCAAATTGTGTCTGCAACAAAAAAATATACGAATATACCTGATCTCAGGTCTTTAGACAGAACCCCCTCCCCACGCACACACCCCTTGCCCAGCGAGAGGAACGTAGCTCACCAAAGCTTTGTTTTGGCTACATCGGAACAGACCTGAAGACATGCTCCACCTCGGAACGACACCAGACTGTCCCCTCCCTGCCTGCCTGCTCTCAACCCGATGTGTCCGTGTCCACCTTCCTCCTTCTTGTGAGAATACTGGTCCTACTGGACCCTGTCTCTGAATAAGGTCCTGTTTGGAGGGACACGGGGCTAGGACTCCAATATCTGAATGGACAGGGGGATGGGACACAGTCACCTTCCGCCCATCACACTCAGCTGCCACAAACCTCTCCAAGATCCGTGGAGGGAGAGAACCTTGGCTCTGCCCGTGTCCCTGAGTCGAGCAGAGACACAGCCCATCCTCAGACCTGTGTGAGGGAGGACGGTCCTCTGGAGGCCGTGGTTTGCAGCCCCCTTCATTCCTTCATCAGCGCTCTGGGTCACCTGCCCCACCAGCCCCTCTTCCCAAGCATCCCTCTGGCGAGGACAGGCACTTTGGGAGCAGGGGGGGAAGCCCAGCTCCTGCACTCATCAGCTGTGTGTCCTTGGGCCCAGGACTGAACCTCTCTGTGCCTCAGTAAACTTCTCTATAAAATGGGATTACAAGAGTCCCTACCTCATAGGGTTTTGTCAGGATAAAAAGGCCAATGTTTGCCAGAGGTAGAGTAAGCCCTGGGTCAGTGCTAGATAATCAAAGAGGCCACCTTCGTGGGAGGGTCCCCGAGTTCAACTGGGGAGGCAGAGGGTGGAGTGGGCTCAGGCGTGTCTGCGGCCCTGGCACCCGGGGGCCTGCGGGCTCCAGACCTCAGACGTCTAGAGGGGGCTTTGGCCCGCTCCTCAGCCCCGCGGGCGCTCAGCAGGCAGCCCCAGCCGCACCCCATTTTATGCATATTAGAGAGAAATCCAAGCGTGATGGTCTGCGATTGTTCCATTTGTTTACAGCATTTGTTCAAGCATATTTCTGGCAAGGAAGCCGACAATAAGCCAAGGCCGGCGGCCCGGCTGGCGGGCAATACGCGAAGGCAGCTGCTGCGGCTGGTGCTTCCCGGTGGGCCGGGGCGGAAACCAGGGGCTCTGTCTGAGGCGCTTTTAAGAAGGGCCTTTGTCTGGGACAGCCGAGCCAAGGGCCCCTCGGGGGCGGGCGGGCTGGGCCTCTGGGCGCTGCAGACTTGCTCGGAAAGCCCGCACCGGGGGCCGCCTCTCTCTCCGGGCCTCGGTTTCCCAAGCCTGCCGTGAGGGATAAACTTGGGACCTGGGGGCATGCTGTGACCGAGCCCTCTCGGGGTACAGCCCGACTGCCCAAGGTCTGTGTTCTGCAGGCTCTGAGGTGGCGAGCAAAAGCTCACCCTGATGCAGCCCCCCGGGCTTGGCTTCCCCAGAGTCAGGGCTGCCCTTCCAGCCGCCTGTGATGGGGACCCCGAGTCTCCAAGAAGGGAGGAAATGGGCCCATGGCCGCAGCATCCGTGCCCTCTGGGCTGGTGGGAGAGCCACACTCCTGCTGCCACTGGGGCCGCACCCCTACCTCGGTCCCGAGCCCCAGCACCTACCTACCAGGCACTTCCAGAAGGGCTGTGCTCCCTGCACATCTTTGCCGGGAAACGAGCCCACAAAGGAATGAATGAATGAATGAATGAATGAGCCAACCAAACAATATGTTGACAGATCAATAAATGAAAGCCCCCCAGGGGTATTTCCTGAAGGTTTTTTCATGAAGGCCTCCCCACGATGGAACATATTTAAAGGATTCTATTGAGGATGCAAGTGTTTCAGGGGAGAGGAAAGGCCTGGCAACTTCTGGAAAGAGAAGAGGGCACCCTCGCGTTCCGCTGGGTGGACCAGTCCTGCACAGTATTGGCCCATGTTGCCCCTGGGCCCCGGCTTGTGAGCGGCGTGTGGGGTGTGTGGCCGGGAGCTGGTCCCAGGGCTCCGGTGGCCTCCTCGGTCCGTACGTATTCACTCTGTCCTCAACCTGCTGGGTCAAACCTTGAACTCAGGGCCACCTCGTCCCTGGAGCCGTCCACCGTGCCAGAAGGCACGGCCGGCTCCTTGTTCTCTCTGAGGGTGAAGAATCCGCTGTGTGAGATTTACAGGGACTCGTGTCCTCATCTTAACCCCCATTGCTGCGCAGGAGCTATTTGAGGAAGAGGATTTGTACCCAAATCCCTGACACCACCCCCCGTCCCGCTTGTCCTGGGCCAAGTACGGGTCAGTGGGGGCAGGGGAGGCACCCAGGGCCAGCAAAGGAGCACTGGGGAGCAGTCTCCTGGGGCAAGCACTGCTCACACTGGGCACTGCATCTTACCTGACCTCTAAGCAGATAGGTGATACGATGCCCGGATCACAGATGAGGAAACAGAGGGTCTGAGAAGCAGAGGGCCTCTCCCAAGGGCACCCAGAACTGATGCAGCCAGGAGTCTGACCAGACCCGGCCAGGTTAGCCAGACGAGAGAACGAATAATGAGCTGGGGGCTCGCGAGTGGGGGCTGGTGATGTGGCTGACTGGCGGGACTGAAGCGTTCATCCAACAAATATGGATCCTGGATGCCAGAGGAGCCAGGGGAGGCCCCGCCCCTCGTCCCAGGTCCCTGCTGATGGGGTAGCACCCTCGGAGGGGGCGGTGGCCCCCAGGGGGTGGGGGCAGGGCTGTCGTCAGACGTGCTCCGCAGACTCTGGCGAAGGTGTCCCCCGTTCCACTGGGGAGCACAAAGGGCGGAGGCTGGCCTCCACTGGTGACTCAACAGCAGACCGGCCGGCGCCCGCTGCCCGGCCCGCACCACTGACCCCTCCGCCCGCCAGAGCCAATATTTGAGGTCAGGAGGCAAGCACGGTGTCCGCGAGCAGGCCGCGGGGCTGGCGATTTCCCCTCTGGGATCATCTGCGGTCACTCTGCTCCCTGAAGCCAGCCGGGGCCCTCCGGGACCAGCCTGCAGGACGGGGGGTGGCGGGAGCCCCTTCTTTGGCCTCTGCCCGCATCCTTAGCTGCAGCAGGGAGCTCCCCAGGCAGTTGGGCGGTGGGCATCTGTCCCCAAGGCCCCCTGGCCCTGCTGCAGCGTGGTGACCCTGAGAGCCCCCAGGTAGCAGATCCTCTCACCTGGGGCCCCTTTCTTAGCCGCACAGGCAGGCAGGACAGTGGTGTCCTCCCACCTGACAGGTGGGGACCCAGGCCTGGAGGGAGGGAGAGCCCTGCCCAGAGTGATGCAGCCCACGGCCGCCCGGGGGAGTAGCTCCCAAGGAAGCACTGGTCACCTCAGGCTGCTGTCCAGGACGTGGCCGGCATCCCCGCTGATGCAGGTGGTGGCACAGCGTTGGGAAGAAACCCAGCCCATGGGGGGGCCCGTGCCCCCACCCCACTCAGTCCATCTCAGAGCCAGATCCCTGGACGGCTGCGAGCCACCTGGTGGAGAGGGAAGCCCGGCCTCGACGGGCCCTGCCGCTCCCGGCCTCGATCTCCAAGCTCTGCTCAAGCTCGGCAGGTGGCGCAGCGTCTGCCGCCCACCAAGGCCCATCTCCTAGGCCACCCCCTGGGGCTAGCCGGAGCTGGCCCAGGAACAGATGAGGCCCAGTGCACTCTCTCCGAGCACTCAGTGCCCTGGGGACCCCCAGAGCACCTGCCCTCCCCGGGCCATCCTGGGAAGGCTTTCTGAGGACGACGAGGGCGGGGACAGCTGCAAGGATGGGGACTGCAGACTGCTCTAGATGTCTGAGGAGCCCCGAAAGCGCCCCCCATGATAAGCGAGAGGCCGCGGGGCTCCTTGGCAGGGCTCCTGACCCAGCCAGCCCGGGGCCTCGGCCCGCTGTGTCCCCTGGCCCGGGCTACCGGCCCCGCCCTGCAGTCCCCGGAGCTGGGAGCTGGCTACAGGAAAATACGAGGGTCACCGCTGTGCAGCCACATTCCTGAGGCCTCCCTCCTGGCCTCCTCCGCCTGCCTAACCCGAAAGCCGCGCTGGTGGGTCCTGGCCCTATCCTGCCACCTCTGCCTCTGCGCTCCCTGCAGCTTTCATCCCGGGAACACCCTCTTGCCAGCCGCTGGTTTGGCGGCCCCGAGGCCCCAGCCAAGCCAAGGCTTTCAAGTGCAGTCCCAGGGGGCCCCCAGGGCTGTCGCCGCCTCCAGCGGGCTGGGTATTTTGGGGGACGTCCCCTAAATGAAAACAGGGCAGGAATGCTGGAGGCCGGCACCATGTCCCCAAGGCTTGGGTGCGGTGCTTTGAGCTGGACAGAGAAGGGGGGCGGGGATCATCGAGCGGGAGACGGCACAGAGGGACACTGGGGCAGTGGCCAGAAGAGAGGGGCCAGCAAGGGGCTCGGCTCTCCAGGGCCGCCAGAGTCCTCTGGAGCAGCCGTCCGTCCGGAGCCTGCCATGTCCCTCGGCAACGCCGCTCACCCTCTGCACTGCTCTTTCCCGCCGGTGGACTGGGACGTGATATTTTGAGGCCTACATGACACAGGGCAGGATGAGGGCTGATGGGGGTGCTGGGCTCGGCCCCCCACCCCCGGCACAAGCATATTCAGCCTTGTTCTCCAGAAGGAGCTGCATGCCATCTGTACATGCTGGCCCCAGTGGTCTCCTCTCCGCCCCCTGCTCCCCGTGGGCCCTACTGGGGGCTATGGGGCTCAGGAGGAGCCAGGGGCAGAAATCCAGGCCCAAGGGAATCTTGTCAGAGGCCCTCCGCCCCTAAGGAGCTCTGCAGACCCCTCCTCTGCAGAGACAGCCCAGCAAACACACCTCCCAGGGCCCGGCGGGGCTCGGACATTCGGCAGAGGGAGCAGCTGAAGTGTGGGCACGGAGAGCCTCTGGCTTCGGCCTTCCCAGCCCCAGGGTGAGGGGCCCCTGGCCCGCTGATGTGGACGAACAGCACCGGGCCTGCCCTCCCCTGCCCTGGCCTGGTCCCGTCTGGGGCCCGTCGGGAAGCTTCGCTTGTTTTCCTCGAGGTCGTCAGTGAGCTCACAGAGCATCGGGCACCCTGTGCGTCCCCAGCCCCGGGGGCTTTCCCGAGCACAGCCGCTCCCATGCTGACCTGCCTCTCGATGGGGGCGAGGGAGAGCTCACTGAGACTCAGAGAGGTGGGCAGCCCCCTAGGCCACCCGGCCAATGGGCGCTGGAGCCATCTTGCCTCCTGGCAGCTCGGGCTGCCGCAGGCCGGGTAGGGAAGCCGCCCAGCTGCTCATCAGAGCCCCGAGGCGGGCATCATACCCATGGCCTCTCCCAGGGCAGCAGCAGAACGCAGAGAAGGGGCCTTTGTCCAGCCCTGCGGAAGGGCCCGGGGACCTCCCAGAGCTGCCCCTGGCGCCACCCGGGGCCCACTGGGCCACCCGGGCAGAGGCGGTTAATGAACCCGCCCCAATTGGGCCCAACACAATGGCACGTTGTGCGGCCTGTCGGGGCGATCATCATGCTCACCCATCAGGGCTGTCGCTGAGAACATGAGGCTAATGGGTGCAAACCCGCCACTGTGGGCACGGTGGGCCAACTCGGGGGGACGTGGCCCTGGGACCCCCGGGAGCAATGACCTCCCGTCCGAGAGCACAATGCCCCTCAGTCACCAGCCGGCGCGGGCGGCGGGCCCGAGAAGGGCGACATGAGCACCAAGGGGGCAGCAGGAGACGCCCCTGACGCGGGGGCAGCGGGATGGGTGGCTGCAGTACGGCTGTGACCTTGAGTCGACCTCCTAGGGCCTCGGTCTTCACATCCCTACAGTGGGGCCACAGCCCACTCTGCCTCCCCACCCCCAGGCTTGGGGGGGAAAGCATGTAAAGTGAAGGCAGGAGAGTCGCCCAAAAACTTTGCAGCGCAGGGAGAAGATGAGGTTTGATCTGAGAAGCAAGAAGCCCACTGTTAGGCTCAATGCCACGGACTCTGCCGGCAAACACCCCTTGGTTAGGGGAGAGCGGGACCAGGCCGCCCGTAGAGGAGACCCACTCCGTGACCTCAGGGAACTCACTTTCCCTCTGGGAGCTGGTTTCCTTAGCTGTGAAGTCAGGAGTTCAAGGCTCCCAGGCTCTGCCTCCCTCCCTGGAGACGGACGGCCGCTAGAGTGAGGCACCCCGGGCCCTGAGGTGGACAGGAAGGCCCCGGCGTGGGCCGAGCGGGGCGGTCGCCCTCCCTGCCCCGGCAACGTGCAGGGCCCCGGAGGCAGCGATCAACCACCGAAATAGCCCGAGGCAGCTTCCCACAGGCCTTCGGAGGTGGTATTTTTAGCCTTGGAGCCCGAGGCTTGGCAAGTCAAGAATAATCCCAGGCAGTGGGAAAGCGGGTGGCTGTGGGGGTGGGCAGTGCTGTGGCGAGCAGCTCTGAGCGCCCAGCAGAGGTCCCCCCTGGGGCCTCCCCCAGGGCCAGGCGAGAGAGTCCAGCAGGCAAGACCAAAACGGCGAAGTCGACCTTCAGAGGTTTCTGTGGCCGCTCCCCAGAGGGGCCACAACCAGGAAAGAGGGTGGCGGGCCTCAGAGCGCCCGGGGGGCCCCCGCCTTCTGGCGGACGGTAGGCTGGAGTGGGCTCTCCACCTGGTCCCCTGCACTCACGGGGCCCCGCACGCTCAGTGAGTGATGGAGCATGCTCCGGGGCGGGGCTGTGGGGCCAGAGTGTGACTGTGCCTTGATCCCCCGGAGGCCTCGAGCCCGGGGTGGGGGCTGCCTTTCCCAGCTCACCCCGCTGGGACGTGCCGCGGGCGGGCCAGTTCCAGCTCCCTTCTGCTCCCGGGCAGAGACGCCTCTGCCCCGGTTGTAAATGGACTGAAAGTTGGGCCTATAGAGCCCCCCGCCCTTGACCCCCTTCCCAGCTCTTCCAGTTTCCTGGGTATTCAATCTAGGCCCCAGGGGTGGAATGAGGCTGCCCCGCCCTCGCCCTGGCACCCTCTGGCTCCATCCCAAACTCAGCCTTGTCCACACAGGTTCCACTGATGGCCAAGCCAATTGGCCTTTGTCCCAGAGTTGAAACCTCGGGGAGGGAGGGCTCTAAGGCTCGGGACACAGGGTGCACACATGGACATTCGGCTCTCAGTAAAGACAAAGAACCTGCAAAACCAATGTTTTGCATGCGTCAAGAATCACGGGGATGGCCTTTCCTCTAGTTTGCCCTCAGCTCTGAAGCCTTCCATGGCTCCCCAGTGCCTGCAGCAGCTGGAAACAGTTAACTAGTGAATCCGTTATTCCTCCCAGATGAGACCTGGGAGAATAAAGAAATTAAAGCAGATGACAGCACAGAGAGACCTCACGTGTGGGTGAGTTGGGGGGGCCCTGAGGTGCACTCAAAACTGCTTCCCAATACAGGGCAGCAGAGGGAGCAGGACACAGTCCAGGGGCCTGGGGTCCTCGAGGCCTACGGGGCCGCCGACGCTGAAACCCACGGCCACTGACTGCTAGGGGCTCCCCTGAGCACTGGAAGCACCCAGGCTCCCGGCTGACGCGGGCGCTGGGAGGCTAGAGCACGGAGGCCGGGCAGGCCTTGAACACAGCCAGTGCTCCGTTGGCACCCCTCCTTTCCAAAGCGATCTCAGGAGACTTTGCCGCCGACAGCTCAGAGCTGGGGCTCTCCAGCCCCCAACCCCGCCTCTCCTCAAGCCCTGCGACTCTGCCCAAGCTGGGCCTCCCCCTGGAATTCATTCATTCATTAGCTCATTATGTAGCCAGCCACTCATCCATTTTTTTATCCACATTTTCTGGGCACCAGCAGTGTGTCAGCTGCCTGAGACATGAAGACACTGAAGACCCCAGGACTTGATCTCCAGGAGCCCCCAGTTTGGGGGAAGACAAGCCAGTAGACAGAGAGCGCCCTGCCCTGTGAGAGTTGATATTAAAAGCACAAGAGGAGAGCTGTCAGGGCCCGGAGGGTTTGGCTAAATGGCTCGAGGGGTGACGGGAGGGGTTGGGGACACGGCCCAGGGGAGGTGATATGTGAGTAGCACCTGCAGGGTGCAGCGGGGACAGCTGCCTGGCAGCACCTGTGAAGTTCCCATGTCTCTGCAAGCCCACTTCCCAACCTAAACTTGGACTCTAAAGGCATCTTACTCCTCCCAGGATCCAAGGACCCTGGACCAGCCAGCCCTCCGGAAACGTTGTTATGTCAACGAATGAATGAACAAATAGTTTGTTCCAAAAGTCTCCTTGATAGTGGAGCTAGCCCAGGGTAAGTTTCAGAGCAAGAGGGCGGACAGGGGGTTGTGACCTCCCGGGAGCTGGGGTGGGGTCTCCCCACCCTGGCTCAAAGACCCACCCCAGGTTCTGCTCCTCCCTCCTGCAGCCTCTGCCTGCACTCCCCCATTTGGGTGCACGCCACAAGTCCCTACCTGCCATCCATGTGGCCAGGCACCACTCTAGTGGTCACCTAGTCCAGGGTCACCTGGGTAAACAAAGCCGACAGAAACCCTACCCTGCATCCCGTGCACCATGGGACAAGCGATGGGGTGAGAAGTGAGCAGAGCCGGAGAGACCCAGAGATTTGGGAAGTGATTTGGGAAGAGATCACTGGGAAAGGATGCCCAGCAGAGGGAAGAGTTGATGCAAAGGCCCTGAGGCAAGAGCACATCTGGAGGGTTAGAGCAACAGCAAAGAGCCCCATGGGGCTGGAGCAGGGGAAAGCAGGGGGATGGGCAGGCTGCACTGGACCTGCTCTGCTGCTGAGTGGACTTGATGTTGCTCTGAGTTGGGCCAGAACCCGCGGAGGACTGGGTCTCATGTCTTTGCAGGCTGCTCGGTTGAGAATGGACCGGAAGGGGCAAGACTAGCAGCCGGAGGCCAACGAGGAGGCCAGGGCAGTCCTGGAAGAGCAGGGTGCCCTCCTGCTCCCCTGTGGGCCCTGAGAGAAGCCAGGAGCAGAACATCCAGGGCAACGATGTGTCCACGCCCAGGAGGCCGGTGACATCCCAGCAGATGCAGGCCGAGTCCCCAGGTGTAAAGCAGAGAAAGTGGCCACACTCCAGATAGTCCCATTCACCTGGTGGACGGCACTTCAGGTCCAGCTCCATATCACTGAGCATGCTTTGTTCGATAGGAATCACATCGCTTTTGGGGGCTCTGTGCATGGTTTGTCGACCGGTTTTGGTTGAAGGGCTGTGTTAGAACTGTCAGCATAGGAGCTTATCCTAATTTTATATTTGTACTGTTTCTGTAACATTAGAATAAACGGGGTTTCAGCAAATGTGGAATCCGTGGGAAACTCCTTTTGGGGTCTTACGAAAGAGCGTCGCTGTCATTGGTGAGAGCTGGTAAAGGCATGTGGGGACTCTGATTCATTTTTTTTTAATTAATAGACTATTTATTAGAGCAATTTTAGGTTTACAAAAAATTCGAGCAGAAAGCATGGAATTTCCACCTCCCTCCTCTCCATCCCCCTTTCCCCTATTATTAACATCTTGCATTAGTGTGACATGTTCGTTACAAATGATGAACCCCTATTGATATGTCTTTATGGACTGAAGTCCCCAGCGGACATCCGGGCTCAGGCTTAGCGTTGCACATTGTGTGGGTTTTGCCAAATACATAATGTCTGTGTCCATCACTAAAGTGGCCCACCGAGTATTTTCCCTGCCCTAAGAATCCTCCATGCTCCACCTGTTCATCCCTCCCTCCCCACCCCCCACGCTGGCAACCCCTGATCATTTTACTGGCTCCATAGTTTTGCTTTCTCCAGAATGCCATATTCTTGGAATCACGTAGCATGTAGCCTTTCTGATCGACTTCTTTCACTTAGTCATATGCATTTTTGGTTACTCTGTGACTTTTCACGGCTTGGTAGCTCACTTCTCTTTAGTGCTGAATAGCACTTCCATTGTCTGGGTGGACCACAGTTTATTTACCCATCCACCTACTGGGGAACATCTTGGTTGCTTCCAATTTTGGGCAAATATGAACAAAGCTGCTATAAACAGACCGACATCATGCCTCATCACTGTTCTGGTGGCGTGTAGGGGGAGTTCTTTAACCATCAAAGGGCATTTGTGCCGACAAGAATTAGGTGGCCACAGGGCTCCCAGGGCAGTGTGAGACTAGGGGGTGCAGAGAGCTTTCTGAGAAGGGGAGCTGTCCAGCAGTGGGGGGCCAGGGGCAGCTCAGGACATCTCAAGGCGCCTTTCCTTGGCATTTTGCCCTCCCCTCCCCACTGAGGTCCACGCAGAGGCCAGGGAAACCTGACAGGGAGGCTGGTCAGGAGTCTTCCGCTCTGGGGAGAAGACTGGAGACCCCCAATATTCCCGGACTCTAGAACATGGCAGCACTTCTCTTGTGGAAAAACCGTTCCTCTGGCCCTTGCTGAGTTAAGCTGCCATGGTCACCCAGTGCACACGTGTCACCAGATGGGCAGCCCCGAGGCAAGGGGTGAGGCTCCTTCATCCCTACCCGCTCCCCACTCCAGGACCAACAGAGTGCCAGCCTGGAGCAGGTGCAGGCTTAGTCTGCACCACTCCCAGAGAGGGGCCTCGGCCACACCCTGAACCCGCACCCAGCAGCTTTGCCTGCTGGCCCATGCCCGGCCTGGAGAGAAGCAGGAGACAACGCAGACAGGCATGCAGCTGAAGCTAGCCTGGACCTGGGCTGCCACCTCTCCTGCTGCGGGGCCATCTCCCAGCAGGATTATCAGTGCCCATCTGAGTCAGCCGTGCACGAAAACAGGAAGAGCTGGGACAAGATCCTTCACCTTCCTTCGATTGTCATCGTCCAATTGTTCTCCATACGGCGACGCCATCCGGTCGCTTCCCTGACGCTCCTGTACCATGGCCGGCCGGGCCCACCCCCACAGTGGAGTCGAGGGAGCCGGGGAGGCCAGGGTTTTCTGCAGAGCACGGGCCACGGGCTGCATGCTGCCAGATACATGGAAAGACCTTGACTGCAACCTGGTCTTTCAGGGCAAACCCAGGGGGCTTTCCAAGGCTATGGGCCAGAGGGGAGCTAGGCGGCAGATGGGTAGAGAAGGCTGATCCAGAATCTTTCAACTGCAAGTACAGAAAGTCAACTCAGACAGGCTGCAACCAAAAGGCGGCAACTGAGAAACAACAGCTTCAGGGATAGCTGGTTCCAGGAACCCATCACCAGAACTTGGTGACTCTCTCCCTCTGTCCCCCAGCTCTGCTTCCTTCCATGTTGGTGCCACTCTCAGGCAGACTCAACCATCTCTCTTTTCTTTCTGGTCCAAGCAAATGAGAGCTTATTGCTCCTAAGAGTTTGAACCCAAGTCCTGGGGCTGTCCCTCACTGGTCCTTAGTGCCCCAGCCTGGGTCGAATGTCCATCTCTGGACCGAGGGGCAGAGTCAGCTCCACTGAACTCTGGGACTGAGTGTAGGGTAGGGGGGCATGGCTGCCCCATGAAAATCTGGGTGTTATGGTCAGAAGAAGCTGGAACAGATGTGAGCAGGTCAACGTCATGGGCATCCATGACTGGGGCAGACAGATGGGATTCTGGAAGCAAGGCGGAGTAGAATTTGGGTCCCGGTTTTTTCTGTGTGACTTGAGCCAGTGCCCTGAGTCGCTCAGCCAAAGCCTGATTGTGGACCTGCCCCAGACACCCCGGGCTTGCTGCAAGGCTTCTTCTGATTACCCATTGCTGTGTAACAAATAGCCCCACTCTTGGTGACATAAAACAACCCCCACTGCATTACCATCATGGATTTTGGATAATTAGGGCCAAGTGCAACAATGATGCTTGCCTCTGCTCTGAGTTGTTTGAGCCTCAGCTGGGAAGACCTGAGCAGCTGGGCGTGGAACCCTCTGGAGCCTTTCACTCATGTGTCTGGTGCTCAGATTGGGGTGACTCGCAGGGACAGCTCAGCTGGGGCTATTGGCTGGGACGTCTGTGCATGGTCACTTGGGGGAGTCTGATTTCGTATGTGGCAGCTCAGGATGAGCAACCAAAGAAGCTACACGACCTCTGATGAGCCAGAAATCACCCGGCATCATTTCTACCTGACTTGGTTGAAGGAGTCACAAGCCTGCTCATTTGCAAGAAGAGGGCATAACCTACCTCTTCACATGCAGAGTGTCAGGGAATTCACAGTCGTGTTTTTAAATGATCACAAGGCTGGGATGGCTCAGTCGGTTAAGCGTCTGACCCTTGATTTCAGCTCAGGTCATGACCTCAGGGTCATGAGATCAAGCCCCACATCGGTCTCCATGCTCAGCGGGGAGTCTGCTTGAGATTCTCTCTCTCCCTCTGCCCCTCCCCCTGCTCGCTCACGTGCTCTCTCTCTCTCAAATCAATAAAAGACTCTTTTAAAAATAATAATAAAATAAATGATCACAAGGCTCAAATAGGATAATCCAGTGGTTCTCAATTGGGGGTGAGGGGGGAATTTTGCCCCTAGGAGGTATTGGGGAATGCCTGTTGCTGTGGTCTGAGCATTTGTGTCCCCCGCCCCAGTGTTGGAAACCTAACACCCAGGTGACAGCATTAGGAGGTGGGGCCTTTGGGATGGGATTAGTGTCCTTTTAAAGAGGCCCCTAGAACTCCTTATCCCCTTCCATCAAGTGACAGCAGAGCAAGAAGTCAGCAGTCTGCAACCGGAGGAGGGTCCCCACCAGAAGCCAACCGTGATGGAGCCCTGATCTAGAACTTCCAGCCTCCAGAGCTGTGAGCAATAAAGTTCTGTTGTTTGTAAGCCACCCTGTCATTTACAACAGCCCAAAAGGCCTGAGACATTTTTAGTTGTCACAACTGGCTGAGAGCGGGCGGAGGGGGTGATGCTCTTGGCATCTAGCGGAGAGAGGCTGCACATCCTATGGTGCTCAGGGAAGCCGCCACGAAGAACCATCCAGCCCCGAAGTCAGTGGATGGACATTTGGGCAAATGGAGGTGGACCTCCCATGTGGGCGCTCTGCCAGACAGCCACAGTGAGTCTTCCGGAACATCTGCAGGGCTGTGTCATGGTAGGAGAGCTGTCCTGAGCAGCGGCACCACCACCTGCCCCGCTGGGGACATGAGCTCTTTGGGAGGCCACAGAGACCCAAGCACGGGGCTAGGGGGCAGGAACGCTGGGTCCCACCCCCTCGTCCCCGCTCTGCCACCCGAGCCTCGTGACCTCCATGAGTCACTTCCTCCCTCACGGCCTTCCTTTACTCGCTGGAGTCAGAAGGGGGTGTGCCAGATGAACCAGGACAATTGTCGGGGCCTGCAGAGACCCGGCTCGCGCAATTTGCCTGACCCCAGGATGGTGGTGTCCGCACCGCGGGACCATCCAACCAGAGAAGCCCTGGATTATTTACAGGGTAGTTGGGTTTTCTTGATTTCCTCTCTTTTCGCCCTGTCCCCCCACCCCCACCCCCCCATGACGGCCAGACGGACAAGCGACAGAGGCAGCCCCAAACCACAGCCTTCCGGGGCCCACTCCGCGCTGCGGCCCGAGGGGCCCAGGCCGGGCGCACATTGTTCCATTTTTGGAATTCTTCAGGAGTGAGAGCAGCTCCGGCTGTCAACAGAGCTCTGTTCACAGAGGCCGGCCCTGCAGAGAGGGCGCGCTATTGTCCGGCCGGGCCTCGGGCCGCGGCAGTGTGCCAGGATGCCGGACGGCCCGGCCACCCCATAGATAACGGTGAGCTCACTGCCTCCGGAGACCAGGATCCCAGCCCCGGACGGGGCAGGGCGGGGCGCAGGGCGGCCACGTCTCCCCACGACGCCCGACGGGGTGGGGTCCTCATCCACAGGTACGCTGCTTCGACCATCTGGAGCCCGCTGCCGCCCCACCAGCAGGGCTGGGGACCTCGGCGCCAACGGGTGCTGTGAACACGCCCGTGCCCACGGGGCACCCCCGGACGGCGACACCAGCTCGGCCCACGCTTTCCTCCTCCGTGACAAGGGGACGACAGGAGAAGTTCGCACCAGCCCCAGCCAGGGGGTCACGGCCAACGTCACGGTGTAAGTCATGTTGATGGTATAGACGAGGACGGCACCTCACCTCTGAGGTCCTCCTCCTACACCCACGCCCATAATCTCGAGATCGACGAGGGGCGTCCTACAAACTACCCGGCCGGCCCTCTCAAAACCATCAGGTCATCAAAAGCGAGGAATCTGCGAAGATAGTGCAGCAGAGAGGGGCTGGGGAGATGGGACGACCGACGGGAACGGGTCCTGGGTGTCGGTCGTTGTGGAAGAGAAGCCGAATATCGGGAAAGCGCTAAGGGAGGCCGAATGAAGCACGGGCTTGAAGGAACAACACTGTGTCCATAGCGGTTCATTCCAGTGATAAACCACGTCAACATTGCCTGTTCGTCACCGGGGAAGCCGGCGGCCCCGCGTCTGCGGCGGGTCTCTACGCCGACACTGTTCTAAAATGAAAAGCGTATGCGAAGAGCTCATTCCCGTGAAGGGCCTGGAGCAGGTGCTCAGTGAACGGGAGCTCTGACTACAGGGACCGGCTCGCCCCCGTCACTCTAGACGCGGCACGGCTCCCAGGGAGCCGCTTACCTCTGCACAGCAGGTGCGAGTGGGAGCACCTTATTCCGCAGAGTACATGCTCACGTGGGGGTGCACCATGGGGAGAAAGGCAGTGGATTCGGGCCCGTCAGCCTGAGGCAAGTCCCTGACCGTCCCCTCTGGACCACAGGGCCTCAGATGGGCGTGAGCCTCCTCTCAAACCCAGGAAATACTGCCTTCCTCTTGGGGTTGCTACTGGGTGACAGGAAGGCCCAGTGGGGGTGCCAGGGGCACGCACAACTGCTCCCCGCTGTGACCAGAGACCCTGCAACTCAGGCTGGATCCGGAGGCTTCTCTGAGCCCACCAGCGGCCCACCCTTCCGCAGCTCCATCACTCTCTGACCCCCGCCTGGCTGGCCTCAAAGGGTGGCAGCGAGACCTGACAGGCCCAGCAGAACCTGCTTTCCAGCAGGCAGTGTGGCACGACACACAGTCATATCCTCCATCACGTCCTCAGCAGCCCTGGGATGGAAGCAGGGCCAGGTGAGCCCACCCATGTCACAGAGAGTCATCCCAGCGACCACCTGCTGAACCCCGGCTCAGTGACCACGGCCGGCAGGACACCCAGCTTCACCGTGTCGCTCACATGGCCTCAGCCTCGGGGTCGTACTGTCCCATCACAGGGCAGGGGACTGAGGACCACAGGGGCTGATCACTTGTCCAAAGTCACAGTCACTTAAACCTATGACTTGAGACCAGTGTTTTCAACCACCACGTCCAAGCTGCCCAGAGAGGGGAGGTGACCAACCCAAAGCCACACAGCTCACAGATGCTGAGTCAGCATCAGACCCCCCTTTAGGGAATTGTCTGGTGTCAGCTTGGCACCCAGCACAGAAAACAGACCCCACACAGCCCAGAAGACCCTCTCCGTGCAGCTGCAGGAGACAGAGGGCCCGTGGCCTAGCAGGGCTGGGAACTGCCTCAGAGGCCTGACCACAGGGGAAATCCACATGGGCACCCTGGTCCTCCAGGCTGCCACCCTGCTGCCAGCTACTCGGTGCCTGCCCCAGACCCAGAGCAGTCCCAGGCATATGGTGAGGTACAAGTACCTCCTGACCTTCCCCTGCAGTGTGTCCAACTTCTTAGCCCACCATTCCCCTAGCTGACCCTGCCTCTGACCAGTGCTCCAAGCACACAGAGCTTCCACCAACACCTCTTATGCTGGATGGATGGATGGGTTGATGGATGGGTAGATGGACAGATGATGGATGGATGGATGGATGGATGGATGGATGGATGGATGGATGAATAGATGGAGAGGTGGATGGATGGGTAGGTAGATGGACAGATGATGGATGATGGATGGATGGGTGGATGGATGAATAGATGGAGAGGTGGATGGATGGGTAGATGGACAGATGATGGATGATGGATGGATGGGTGGTTGGATGGACAGATGGACTAAAGGATGGATGAGTGAATGGATGAGTAGATTGATGCATTTTTTAGGTTTGGGAGGATGGGGTTGGATGGAAGATGATTAGCCTCCACTCAGTTCTGTCCTCCCCCTTAACAAATGGGATGATCTCTGGGATCATTATTGAATTACCCTGCACTGGGGAGGTGAGGATTATTGTAAAGACCTAATTTACCCCCAAATGATGCCATCAACACTGGCAGTTGGGATCGATTCCAAAGCAGGACAGTCCACGTTCCTGTGCACTCTGAAATCCCCTGCTCAGTGTGGAAAGCACCAGAATCCTGGGGATTTTTCTAGAGTGGATTTTATTTTGCCAATGCGAAAGAGCCACAGTCATTTACAAGTGATAGGAGGAGAATTTCCAGAGCAGCAGTGACCTCCGGAACTAAGAGTTCCCTCCAATTTCTAAGGTGGGCCATCACATGACCACCTGCCTCATTGAGCAACTCCACTGTCCAAGAGAGAGAGGTGCCATCCCCCAAACAGGGCCCAACTTTGCTGTCTAGGATGACACTTCCCACAGAAACAGCCCTTACCAAGAGGCTCCAATGCCCACCCATTGCCTGCCTATCGCAAGTGCTCAACTGTGGTCAAAACGACAGGAACCTCAATAGTTCAACTGGCCTCGCCACTCATCACATCCCCACCTTAATGCCCAGTTCATGGGGCTTCTTTTCTTGGCCCAGGCCCCAGGGCCTGGGGTGGAGGGTGGGATCTTTGAGTTCTGACAAAATAGCAGAACACAGTGATCTGCAAATGCATGTATTAGTAAGTAGAGAGTCAGGTTACAAAGCAGCATGAGCAATAGAATCCCGATTTTGTAAATATCTCCATCCATCCATCCATCCACCCATCATCCATCCACCCATCCATCCATCCATCCATCCATCCATCCATCCATCTACCCATCCATCCATCCAACCATCCACCCATCCATCCATCCATCCACCCACCCATCCATCCATCATCCATCCATCCATCCATCCATCCATCCATCCATCCATCCATCCATCTATCCATCCATCCATCCATCCATCCATCCATCCATCCATCCATCCATCCATCTATTCATCCATCCATCCACCCATCCCTCCACCCACCCATCCATAGAGACAAAGACTGGAAGACCATAGATAAAAGGGTCCTACAGGACCTACCCTACAGGACCTCCATGAAGCTGAACTCACATGCTTTGCTCCCACTGTAGTGTCTCCACCACTGCCCCAGGCAGTAAGCAAGCCGGTTGAGTATGCGACTAAACCCTGAGGCTCAAGCCAGGTGTATGTGAGCTCACATCACACTGATGGTCTTCTCTGCTTTGAATGGGCTGTTCGTCAGCCTTCTGCTGGCGCGACCTTGGTGTTTGGCACAGGCTCTTCCAGGATGGCAGGTGATTTTCCCTTTTGTCTTTGTATTTTTCTGCAACCCATCTTCGTCCAACAAGGCGTGTATCATTTCTATCATCAGAAAGAAAACACACGTGTTTAATCCGTGTCAGTGCAGTAGGGGAACTGCTGTCCCCCGGGGACGTCTGCCAGGGTCTATGCCTCATCACGACTCGGGATAAAATGGGCGTTTCTTGGCCAGGCTGCTGGGGACATTTGGAGCCCAGTCGTTCTTTGTTGGGGGCAAGCGGGGTGGCTATCCTGTGCAAAGTAGGGTGCTTAGCTCCTCCAGAGGCCAGAAACACCCCCTACCTGAGTTGTGACAAAGGAACAAGTCTTCCGACTTTGCCAAATGTCCCCTGGAGGGGCAACATCACAACAGGTTGAGAACGACTGATCCGGATAAAAGGTTTTCTAGAACCCTACAAGTGTGACCTAGGGCAAATCCTTGAGCCGGCAGAACTTAATGGAAGGCTCGCTCCCTTTCCTCAGACATACCCATATTCCACACCCCACCCCGGGGACTCCAGTCTCCTCACTGTCCCCACCTTTGTCCCTATCACACTGAATGTCAAACCCGCAAAACTTAAAATGCTTTGGATTATTTGGACGCTCTGGCTTCTCAGAGCCAAACCCTGGATGATTGGAAGTAAGTGTATGTCTAAACACCACTGTGAAATTTCTACCGCTTCGGGGTGCAGCACAGAGACAGCGGTGGCTCGGTCCTTCTGAGGTCATTCCCAAGGTGGACAGAGCCCTGGGCTGGCTGCCGCCTCCCACAACGGACTCCACAGGAGTTCAGCTCCTTGGGTATAACTTTCTTCTTAAGCACTGTTTTCTGTTACCCCATTTTGGAAAGACTTTGGCCTTTCCTGAGCCTACAGGAGGCCCTCAGCGGGTCCAGCAGAAGTCAGAAGCACGTGGTGGGGCCACTCCACACAGCCATAACCCTGTGCCTCCCTCATCCGCAGGGCAGATGCTGCGGCTCCCCCCAACCCCCCGCACTGGTCCTCAGCCGTGTGGTCTGGTTGGGACCCCGAACCTTCTGCTTTCCTGAATGCGGGTGGACTTGTCCACCTGTGACCCGCTCCAGCCATATCCTAGGGTCTGGCGCAGCCTACCCAGGAAATCTTTCCTATCAAGGTCCAGTCATTTTGAACCCAGAGGAGGCCAAGCTGGAGCTGAGTGAGTGAGGCACAAAGGTGAAGGAAGGTGAAGCACAGGGAGGGAAAGTTCTGGAACTTCTGATGGCCCTTCACCCACAGGGTGCACGCAGGGAGACGAAGAGGACCGACCACATCACCAAGGGCCTAGAAGCTGGGCTTTACTCAGCAGACCACACACCCAGGAGTGACAAGATAAGCCAATAGGGTAGGAAGAAAGAGTATACATGTATTTTTATTTTCTCATACTTTTTTTAAAAAATAAGAGCTTTAGAGACATAATTCACATACCATACAATTCACCCATTCAAAGTGTACAATTCTGTGGTTTTTAGTATATTCACCGAGTCGTGCAACTGTCACCAAGATCTAATTTTGGGACATTCTCATCACCCCAAGAAGAAACCCCATCCCCATTGGCAGTCACTCCACATCCTCCTCCCTGGCAACCGCTAACCTACTGTCTGTCTCTTTAGATTTGCCTATTCTGGACTTTTCATGTTGATGGAATCATGTACTTATGTGGTCTTTTGGGCTGGCTTCTCTCACTTTCCATCATGTGTTTAAGACTCCTCCATACTGAAACATGTGTCGGTGTTTGATCCATTCTAAAGCTTCAATATTCCATTGTATGGATACACCACAGTCTGTTTACCAGTTCCTCAGCTGACTAATATTTAGGGTTGTTCACACTTTCTGGTTATTATGCCGGTATGAACATTCATGTACAATGTTCCTGTGGACTTCTTTCATTTCTCTTGGACATATACCTAGGAGTGGGATTGCTGGATCACACATAGCACCATGTTGAATATTTTGAGGACCTGCTAGACTATTTTCTGAACTGACTGCACTATTTTACATTCTCATTAGCGGTGGACGAGGGTTCCAATGTCTCCACATCCTCACCAACACTTGCTATTACCCGTTTATTATTATTATTATTACAGCCATCCTAGTGGGTGTGAAGTGGTGTGTCATTGTGGTTTTGGTTTGCATTTCCCTGATGATTAATAATGCTGAACATCTTCTCATGGGCTTGCTGGCCATTTATATCTCTTCTTTGGAGAAGTGTCTGTTCAAACTCTTTTCCCATTTTTAATTGTGTTGTCTTCAAGAATTCTTTGTAAATCCTGGATACTAGGCTCCTGTAAGATAGAGAATTGGTAAATATTTTCTCCCATTCTATGAGTTGTCTTTTCACTTTCTTGTTGGTGTCCTGTGATGCACACAAGTTTTAGTTTGATCAAGTCCAATTTACCTAATTTTTCTTAGGTTACTTGTGCTTTTCATGTCATATCTCAGAATCCAAGGTCACAAAGATTTACTCTGATGTTTTCTTCTAAGACTTTTATGGTTTTAGCTCTCACATTTATGTCTTTGACACATTCTGAGTTAATTTTTGTGTATTATATGAGGTAGGGGTTCAAATTTAATGTTTTGCATGTGGATATCCGGTTACTCCAGCATATTTGTTGAAAAGAGTCTTATCTCCCCCATTGAATGGTCTTGACAGCCTTTTTGAAAGTCAACTGACCATATTCACAGGGTTTATTTCTGGACTGCCTATTCTGTTTCACTGATCTACAAGTCTATCCTCATGCCAATGCTGCACTGTCTTATTATGGTAGTTTTGTAGCAAGTTGAAATCAGGAAGTGTTCCAACTTTGTCCTTCTTTTTTCAAGGTTGTTGGGCTATTTTGGGTCCCTGGCATTGCCATATGAATTTTAGGATCAATTTGTCAATTTCTGCAAAAAAGCCAGCTGAGAGCTTGGCAGAGGTTACACTGAATTTGTAGATCAATTAAGAGATTATTATCTTCTTAAAAATATTCGACCCATGATAATAATAAATATTTGTAATAAAATATTTGATCTGTGAATACAGGCTGCCTTTTCATTTACTTAGGTCTTTTTAAATTTCTTTAAAAAATATTTTATTTATGTATTTGAGAGAGAGAGAGAGCACAAGCCGGGGGGTGGAGGGGCATAGGGAAAGGGAGAAGCAGACTCCCCGCTGAGCAGAGACACCCTATGTGGGGCTCCCCCAGGACCCTGAGATCATAACCTGAGCTGAAAGCAGATGCTTAACCAACTGAGCCACTGAAGTGCCCTGAGTTTTCAGAGCACAAATTTAGCTCTTCTTTTGTTAAATTTATTCTCAAGCACTTTATTCTTTTTGATACTCCTGTAAATGGAATTTTCTTGATTTCATTTTTGGATTGTTCATTACAAGTGTGTGAAAAACACATCGCTGAACTTGTTTATTATTTTAGATCACTTTTTAGTGAATTTCGTAAGAGTTTCATGTCATCTGCAGAGAGGCTTCTTATCCTATCTGGATGCATTTTATTTCTTTTTCTTGCCTCATTGCCCTGACTAGAACCTCCAGCACATTGTTGAATAGAAATGACGAGAGCAAACATTCTTCCTTATTCCTGATTGCAGAGGAAAGTTTCCAGTTTTTCACCATTAAGTATGATGGTAGCTGTAGGTTTTCTATAGGTGCCCTTTATCAGGTTGAGGAAGTGCCCTTCTCATACCATTTTATTGAGATGCAATTTCTATGCAGGAAAATTAACAAATCTTAAGTGAAGAGCTTAATGAATTTATACACACACACATACACACACACATGGAACCAAGATCCAGTTATAGAGCATTTCCATTCATCCAGAAAATCCACTAATGCCCTTCTTTCCCATTGGGGTTGTGAATTTTACACACACAAATATAAGATACCCAGTTGCAAATCGATTTCAGATGCACAACAAATGATTTTAGTTTAAGTACGTCCCATGCAATATTTGAGACATATATTGGGATATAGTTATACTAAAAAATATCCATTGTTTACCTGAAATTCAAATTTCATCTGCGCATCCTGTATTTTACCACTTGCCAATTTCCATCAACACGGATGAGTTTCCCCTGTCCCTGAATCTCATATAAATGAAATCGTAGACTATGAACTTTGTTGTTTGTCCTAATGTTTTTGAGATCCATCCATATTATTGCATAGGTCATAATTTTTCTTTCTTATTACTGAGAAGTATTTCATTGTCCCAGTCTGTTTATTCTCCTATTGGACACCTGAACTGTTTCCAGTTTGGAACATTCTGGTATGTGGCTTTCTGTACACACTTATTTGTACATCCTTATGTATACACTGCACTTATTTCTTTTGGGTATATAATTAAGAGTAGAATCACTGGGTCATATGTGGGCATATGTTTAACATCATCTAATTTTGCATCTGTGTACAAAATATATTAATACATTAATATGCAGACATCAACTCTAAATATATGCCATATGTAGTCTTATATGGGGGCATGTACTCAGAAGGCCTTTACTGACTGGAGATGTGATCCAGGCTGATCACGTTGTCCAGGATGCCCTGCGGAGGGCAGACATTGGCAATAAGCGGCAAGAAGAGGAGGTGGCATACTGCGCCAGGTTCTAGGGGCCACTGAATGAATAAGACCCACCCTCACCTCTTGGGGCTTAGAGTTACAGATGGTAACTGGGCTGCATGCACTTTTCCTTATGGTTGGGATGGGGATATCTAGCCCTGAGGAGACAGGGGAAGCTGGGCTGGGTGAGGCAGGCATTCCGGGCATGTGCAAAGGGGTTTGGCAGAATGGAGAGAAGCCTTGCAAAAGTGGGTAAACAATGTGAGGCCACGTTGGTCAGGCTGGACATGCAAGGCCACAGAGTCCATGAGGAGACCCAGGCCCTATGTTAAGAGGAAGCAGGCTGAGCAGGAAAGAGGAGCTTCTGACCTCCAGTGCCTGCAGGTCAAGGCCGCAGAGCTGGGAGGTGGCAGACCTGGGAAGGGACCGAGGTCTCCCAAGGCCGTGCCCAGGATCTGACAACAAATACCTTCCAAGTTAAGTCTAGAAGGGGCCCTCGGGAGCGGGCGACTGGCCGATCTGAAAGGCCACGCCTTTGGAGAGAGTATGCCTCTTTCACGTCACTATTTACTGAGCGCCTACTGTATGCCAGGCACTGTTCTAGGCACTAAAGATTCAGTAACTTATAGAAAATGTCCAAAATCTCTGCTCTTCAGGAGCTTCGATTCTAGTGGGGGAAGGATACACACACACACACACACACACACACAGAGTAGAGGATGGCACATGATAATAAATGCTGTGTAAAAAAACAAAGCAAGAGTAGGGGCTAGGAAAGCCAAGACCAGGGGTCCACTGTTAAATGTGATGTCTGGCTGAGACCGTGACAGTTGAGCAAGGATTGGAAGAGGCAGCGAGCCATGCGGATCACATACAGGAGAGAGAACGGCCATGCAGAGCCCCTGGGGCAGGAGTGAGCCTGAAGTGCAGCAAGGAGCCCAGGCAGGGGAGAGCCTTGTGGGCCATTGTAAAGACTCTGGCCCCGCTCTGAGTGGGAAGGGGAACCACTGGAGGTTTGTGCAGAGGAGCGACACCCTGTCCTCTGAGTGGAGAGCAGGCTGAGGGCACGGACAGAGAAGATGGTAATCACGTTGTCCAGGGACAGCAGTGGAGACCGGGTGGGTGCAAGGGAGGCATGGGTCGGGGAGAGCACAAGACTTGCTGGCCGATGGAATATACATGTGAGAAAAGGAGGAGCAAAGCATGATGCTGAGATTTGGCCCAAACAACCGAGAGAATGGACCAGCCATGACCCCATTTGGGGAAAAGTCTCAGGGCAGATTGACGAAGACTGTGCATCTGGTGGCAGTGCCCACACGACGCCCGATGCGAGACTCAGGCAGGCAGATGGACCATGCACAGTTTATGAGAGAGGGCTGAGCCTCGTGGTGGCCTTGCTATTTGGAAAGGAATTTGGACCCAGCAAAAACTGGCTCTGCGCTGATCAGAAACAAGCGAATTAACCATAGCACCGTCAGGAAACGAGGTAACCGGGGAGCTAGCCGGCACCACGCACTTTGGTTCTGACTGCATGGACGCGAGCAAAGCCGTGGGGCATCTGATCTGCCTGACTTCGTCACTGATGCCTGGATGGGCAGAGATACAGCATGAACAGAGAGCAGAGAGATGCAGGACTGAAGGGGTGAGGGCAGCTTGCAGCTCCGCTCTCCCAAGAACGGCTGGGCCATCCGAAAATATTCGTCCAAGTCCTAACGCGAGGTCTCCCAAGGCATTCCGGGCATGTGCAAAGGGGTTTGGCAGAATGGAGAGAAGCCTTGCAAAAGTGGGTGAACAATGTGGAAGTAGGGACTTCACAGACGTAATACCACACAATCAAGATGGACCAAGTAAAGATGAGGTCATGCTGGTTGAAGGGTGGGCCCATCCAATGATAAGAAGAGGGAATTTGGGAGATGCACAGGGGAGAAGGCCATGTGATCTCGGAGCCAGAGACGGGAGGGACATGGCCACCTGCCCAGGAGTGCCTGGAGTCCCCAGAAGCTGGAGGAGGCAGGAGGGACCCTCCCCTAGAGCCTCTGGAGGGAGCATGGCCTTGCCCACACCTTGATTTTGGATTTCTGGGCTCCCGGCTGGGAGGGAGTAAATGTCTGCTGTTGTGGTCATTTGGATACTGATGGGTGGGCTGGGACGGGTGGGCTGTCTCTGCTGGAGAGGAGGAATATGGGGGTACCACAGGGGCATGGGAAGAGCGTGGCATGAGGGCAGCTCCCCGGCACGCTGCAAGGGATCCACAGAGCCGAGATCCTTTCTGGTCCTGTTTCAACAGGTGATGACAAGTTTTAAAGGAGCTAATGGATGGGAATTACTCCATAACCAGCACAGTGCCGGCTAGCTCCCCGGTTACCTCGTTTCCTGACGGTGCTATGGTTAATTCGCTTGTTTCTGATCAGCGCAGAGCCAGTTTTTGCTGGGTCCAAATTCCTTTCCAAATAGAATCGGATACTCCTGGTCTTCCTGGGGACTCGGACTTGGGATGTAACCAGGCAACGCTTCGGGTGTGCAGGTCCCCAGAAGGTTTCAAATCTATAATGTCTCTCCCTGGGCCAACAGGCCACAGCCGGGAGCTTAGACCCAGCATCTACCCTCCAGCCTGCCCTAGGGCACTGTGACCCGGGCTCCCTGCAGAAGAGCCCAGAACCCCGAGTCTCCCACCTGGCGGGTGCAGGATGCAGCTCTCGGTGCAGACCCCCGTGGCACACACAAGGGGGGCCACTGTTCTCCCTCTGCTGGTTTGGAACCTAGTGTCATGTGACCCGCCATTCCCCGGGGCTCACTGTGCCCATAGCAGCCCAGATGGACACCCTCCCCCCCACCCCCAGGCCCATGGATGCTGGGGGTGGAGAGCTCCTGCACATAAATATCAGGGATCCATACCAGCTCCGTGCTCCCAGCAGAGATCTTCTAGCCACTGGTGCAGTACTTGAACATTAAGAGACGGCCCCATGCGGGCACTGGAGGCCATGGGGAGCACCGTGGACTGAGTCTGGGTGAAGTCCTTGCAGAGATGACAGGTGACATCAGCCATGGGGCATTACATCAGCTCCCTCCAGCGGCCCGTTCCGGGGGGTGTCCATAGGACACTCAGACAGCCAGACAGGCCCACCTTCCCGGGCTTCAGGCAGCTCAACACGCCAGAATGGGAAACTCTGGTTTTCGCTTTGCTTCACAAAGTTTTATCCTCCCCCCCATCCGAGCACATCGAGCAAGTATGCTCCCGCCCCCCCAGACTGCAGTGGGCTGTATCTCCTGATTTCTCCCTGCCTGTTTTCTCCCGCCCTGGTCCCCACACCAGCTTGAGCAGAAACATTTGTACGACCAGGGTATATGGGAGCTGGCGGCACCCAGGATTTAGACAGCTCTCCCATTTTACACCCGGGAAGACAGGCTGGGAGAGGAGAGGCGGGCAGCCCATCTCCAGGACTGCAGCCCCTCCCCTTCCAGCTGCTTGAGGGGCAGGAGCACCACCTGCTCCTGAGAGGGCGGGGCCCTCCGGAAATGCCATCACCTTGCTCCCGAGTACCTGTACCTCCACCCAGCCTCGGAAGGAGGTAGGAGCCAGCGTCCACGTTTCATGGAGAGTGGCAAAGCGCTGGGGTGAGCTGTGAACAGTGAGTGCATGGCCACTGGCTCAGGCCCCCTGGTCAGCATCCCACCTGGACAGACAGCAGGCAAATCCCCCAGAGAGTCCTGGACCCCACTTAGGTGCGCCTGGGTTATCGAGCCCCACCCCCATCTCTGGAGGGGATGCGGTCTGGGACTGCTGGGCTGGGACCGCCGTATTGGTCAGATGGGCCAGACAGGGCTGACCCGCAGCCCCACCCCACAGCCGTCTCTGGCCTGGCTTCCCCTGAATACCGGCATCTCTTCTCTGCAGATAGGCCTCTGGCTGCAGGCAGACTGGCATCCTTAGGGATTCCTCCGATGTCTGTCACCAGCTACACACCACTTGGTGACATAGCTGGGTCACCAAGAAACTGCCACACTAGGGCTGCAGGAGCCAAGGGAATCTCGGGGCCAAAGGGTGACGGGGCTCTGCTCACAAGAAATGGGGGCATCCCTGGGACCTCAGAAATCATCGTGGCCACAAGGAGGGGCCAAGGCACAAGATCGAAACTCCTCCGATCAGGCCCCTGGATGGGCCCCTGGGTGGGGGCAGCATCTGGGCCAGCCTCTCCAAGGTCCGGGCAGAGGACGAGAGGTGTCTGAGTCAAGACGGAGCCGATCCAGAGCAGGGGCTCGAGCCCACAGCCCTGCATTCCAGTTTGGTGGCCTGGCCTCCTCGCGAGAGGCTCCTCATACACGATGCAGAGCAGAATGTGGGGTTTGGAATTTGGTTTCCTTTGCCGCTCACCGGGGAAAGAAACCAGGAATCTGTCAAGTTGGAGTTCAACGGACGTACTGAAATGATACATGGATGCCCATATTTCTAAATGTCTTGTGGTAACATCCAGTTCAAATGCCTGCAAAATAATGTAGTTGTTCCATATTCTGAGCCAAGCTCCTGAGGTTGGACTTATTTATGTCACATGTGGCAGGGAGAATAACGCGTCAAGTCTTCTGGTTGCTTCTTGCCAAGCAGCCCAGTGAGATCCCCACCAGGGGTGTCTCCCGATTGCCACGGGGTTATTTTTAACTGCTCCGTGCTCCGAATCAGAACTTCGAACGCGGGAGAGCGATGCATCTGGAAACAGCGTGTCATCCCCATCCTGCTGTGGGGGCCCCGGGCGGGGGCCTGGCAGCCACACTTGGGGTCCTAAGTTGCTGACACGCTCGATCGTGCCTGGTGTAAGCCTCTAGGGGCCCCGCCCGAAGCCCATGAGGGACTAGGTCCTGATTTTGCTACTTTTCCAGTGTCATTTTCCCCCATTGAGGGGAAAGTGAAGATGCCCCCCACACCACCTGTCTGACCCCAAAGCCAGATTCTTCCTTGGCCGCTTGGTGATCCCAGTCAGAGGTCTGGGGGCCCAGGAGGAAGGAGGCCCTGGCTGGGCAAGGAGGGTCACAGAAAGTGACCGGAGGCCAGGGTAGGGGTAGGGGGGCCACAAAGGGGAGACAATGGTGCTTTCCATGATTCCGGCAGCAGGCCAGCATGCTCTCTGTGGTGGGAGGCCCTTGAGGTCACCCCGAAGTGCCGGACAGATCTAGGACCTGCTCTTCAGAAGCCACAGGAGGACCCCACCCCTTCCTGCCCACGAGTCTGTCCTGGGAGTCCGAGTTGTCACCTGCCGGTCTTCCTGGGTGGGGCCAGCGCCAGGCTTCTCAGCTGATGACCTCACCGCTGGTCTGCATGCGCCCTGGCAGACCCCCAGCCCACATAGCAAGCCTCTCCCTCTTCCCCCAATGACCCTTCAGCTCCCCGAAGCCCCCGGCCTCCAGGAGGGTCATCCCCTCCGCCCAGGGCTCTTTCAGTATCTGCTGAGCTGAGTGCACTGTACATGTGGATGGCTATACGGACAGACGCCTCAAACTCCAACCTGTGAGCCGTCTGAGTACAGCTGGCTACAGGCCCTGATGACCGCCATGCAGAGGAGCAAACCGGGGCTCAGAGAGGTTGAGCTACTTGCCTAGAGGCACACAGCCTCCAGCGGAGGAGCCAGACCTGAAAATTGGGTCTCATCACCCCGAAGCACGGCTCTAGCACTGGACATGCCAGGGGCAGCTCATCCTGTCGTGCCACCAAACTGAGACAGAAATGCCCTCCCCAATGGCTTGAGGCAGCTCCCTCTGAGAACCCTCACCCATGGGGCTGCCTGGGGGCTGTGAGCCAACCACGACCCAGCCCGTGCCCTCTGGAGTCCAGTGCTCTGCAAGCCACAGTTAGCGAAGCTCTCGGGGTTATTCGACCTCGGGTCTCAGAGCCACCTGCACAGATCAAGTCCAACAAAGCAGCTGTTTAATTTGGGGGAAACGAGAGATACAGCTGAGCTTCTGGGTGCCCCCACCCAGGGACAGTTCCTCTAACGGACAGCCTTGTGGCGGCCACCTGCCCGAAGCCATCTGGCCAGGGTCAGCCACATTCGGGAGCCCAGGTTCCACACGTCCCTGAGGGGAAGCCAAACGGAAGGCCTGGGCTTAGCGCCTGGACAGCGGGCATCGGCTGTGAGCCAGATTCTACCCTTGAGCAAAGACTGACGGCGGGAGCGGCCCCCATGGCAGGTTTGGATCCTCGCGGAGCGGGACAGTGGCAGGGGATGGGGGGACTCCCCAGCCTACCCACGGGTGGCAGCCATGTGGTTTGTGTGGGATCAACCTCACACGGAGCTCCAGGAGTGGGCTCGGATTAGTCTGAGCCCGTCATGATAACGTCAATGCCCCTTCCAGAGTGATTCTTAAGGGAGGAGAAATAACAAGAAATAACATTTCCCTGACCCATTTGTGACTGGCCCAGGTTGGTCCAACCAGAAAGACTCAGGACTTCTGTTCACTGAGCCCGCTCTCCTGCTCGGACCAATGAGAGATGCAGAAGCAAAGTCTGGAACTCCTGCAGACACTTTGTTGCCATGAGGCCACCCAGCAGGATGACAACTCCAACACCCAGGAGACTGCTGAGAGTGAGAACCACACTGGTTCAACTGCACCCAGACCCTGCCTGCCGCCAGGCTTCTCAGCTGATCCGCCACTTGGAGTAGGGTTTTCTGCCTCCTGGGACATAGGAGCCTGAACCCCATTCGAGACCTGGGCCTGGTAATGTGTAAGGAGCCCTCTCCGCCCAGTGTCCTGAGATTTGTTCTTGGAAACTCTTTTTCTTCTGGGTCTGCCATATGGTCTGAATGATCAACCAATAATGGCTCCTGGCTAGTTTTCCATAAAACGTTAGCTGAACAGGAAACCGGGACCTTAGAACGGGGCAGGGGCTTACCCAAGCCTGTTAGTGCCAAATCTGGGATTCAAACCCGGGGCCTCCTGGGCTCCTGGCGGCATGGCAGTCCTGAACAGAATTTCAGCCAGCTGGCCTGCCCAGCCCGGCCAACTAAACCTAGCTGCTCAATTGATACTTTGCAAAACATGCATGTTTCCAATTGCACAGTATTGTTGGGACTTGGAAGCAGTGTGCAGCCTTCCCCTGATGTGGCCAAGGACGGAGGTGGCTGGCCTGGAATGGAGAGGGATCTTAGAACACGCTCCGCAGAAGCCCCAGGGCACCCACACACTGGAAGGAGATCAGAAGGCAGCCTCTCTCCCGAGGCCGCAGGCAGCCCGCTCCCCACTTGAAAAGGACCCCGTATCAATTTCACTTTTTTTCCCTTCTTGGTGCCTCCCTAATGAGACGATGTTGGAGTCGAAAATAAATAGATGTGTGGCTGCGTAAATAGATAAATAGATAAATAAAGCATGGGTTTCTTCCAGGAATGTAGTCTTTCCCTCCTGGGGCCGAGGAGGTGCAGGTTTCCAGCCACGGCGGCCGTCCTGTGGCTGAGGCGCTGGGGAGGACACCGTGGGGAGCACAGCCGCCGGCCCCCACCCCGTCCTGAGCACCTACTGGGTGCAGCCCCGTGGCTCGCCCGCCCTCGGTCTGCACGGTGAGGTCCGAAAGGCAGGCGTCACCCCCGTGTTCAAAGAAGGCGAGGGCGTCGGGAAGGTTGGGGAGACTGGAGGTGGAATCAGTCTGCCTAGGGCACAGCTTTCAGTTCCCTCGGGGGCAAACCCAGTGGAACATTCCAGATGGGAAATTCTTACGCCGTGAATGTGACTGAGGCAAGACCACCTCCCAAGACCGTCTGAGGCCCCAGAAACCCAAGGCAGAGGCGTCCTCAGCATGGAGGCTGGTGTTCTGAGCAGCACGGGGACGGCCGTGCGGGCTGTGTGAACACATCCCGATGTCCGAAGTGGTGGGCACCCAGCTGACTCACCCCCGTGATCCAACAACTAAGAGGTTAGTACCTGGGGCAAGGGAGTGGGGGCCTGGGACTTGCTTCGGGAGTCTGGTTGGTCACACTCATCTGCTGATTATTTAGAACATCACCCTCAATTGGAGCAGATCCAGAGAGCCCTGCTGGGGGGTCTATCCACCCATCCATGACCCCACCTCCCAGAGCCTCTCCATTCTGCTCCACACCAGCCCCGGGTCTCCTCCCTGTTCCTCAGGAATGCCAAGCATAATCCTGCCCCAGGACATTTGCACCTGCAGTTCCGCCAGCCAGAACACACCTCCTCCTAGCCACCTGTATCAAAGAGCAGCGCCAGCCCCAGAACCCCACTCCCTACTCCTCTTCACTTCTCTGTATTCACACTTTTATTATCTACTTGTTGGTCTACCTTTGTAGCATTTTTCCTCCAACTAGAAGGTTCACTCCATGCTTGTTACATGCTATCTCCTGTACCTAGAACAAAGCCTGGCACATTCGAGGCCCACGTGCAATGATGCGGGATGGAGGAATAAAGGAATGAATGAATATGTTCGGCTTGCCCTTCCCATGCTCTGCTATTTGCACAGCTCTGTGCTCCAGGCTGTGGGGTGGCCAGGAGTGGGTGACACGGGAGCTCCCTCCAGGAGCTCATGCAGATGCGTGGGACTGAGACGGGAGGGGCACGGAGGCGCGGATGCTGTGTAGGAGGGGGGAGGCCTGGCGCTCAGGCAGGACCAGGGAGTCCCTGCAGGGCTGGGGGCTGCAGAGCTGTGAGGCCTGTGTCCTGACTTCCTGCAAAAGAGAGGACACTCCCGTGCCCCCAGGCCCCTCGGAGGGTCCCTTAAGTGTGCGCTGGCCCGTGAGGGACGGGCTCCTTGACATGTATTTGATGTCGGGAGCCCAAATTTCCTTGAAGAGAAGACCAAGGGCCACTGTGTTTCTTTCTTAATTAAAAAAGATATTTCTGTTACAGGTGATTTTCTCTCTCTCGATCTTCCTTTGTTACAGGTGATGTTTATTTGCTTCTTCGTTGTTTTCTGTATGTCCCCAGTTTTCTAGAAAATTAGAATCTGAGGGGCGCCTGGGTGGCTCCGTCAGTTGAGTGACTGACTCTGGATTTCAGCTCAGGTTATGATCTCAGGGTCGTGGGATCGAACCCTGCATTGGGCTCCGTGCTACACGCGTATGCGCAGGCCACGCCCGAGGGTAGCAATTCTCTCTGGGGAGTGGAATTATACATTTTTCTCTTTAGGTTTCTCATGTTTTCCCTTTCTCTCAACTATCCTACAAAATGTGTCAAATTTTTATTTCAAGTAAGGTTTGCAGTATAGTTGTGCAAGAGGAAAGCCTCCCCCAGTGTGTCTTGATTATTAGTCCAACCCTTGGGCCAGCCACTGGATGGGCACATGGGGCCCACGGGGCTCCCTGCACACCTTGTGCCCCGATATCCCCGCTCCTAAGAAGATGCCCTAAGAAAACTACTCGGCAGCAGGTAGAAGCTACACAAGTGTTGCTCTGGATTGCAGCGCTCTTGCTCAAAGAGCCAGGAAGTGCCACCAGCCTCACAGCCAACAGCCCAGTAATATTAGGAGATGACCCCTCTGGCCCTGACCCAAGGTTTTAGGGTAGGGGTCGCCCCGTGGGGCACTCGCCGCTCAGCAGGGGCGCAGAGCGTGGCTGAGACGCGGGAGCCAGAGCCCATTTGCAAGGGTTCTGTCGTAAAGGGGAACAGAAACGGGGCAGGACCAGGAGGAGAAGGGGGCTCAAGGCAGGCTTCATGTGCTTTTTTTAAGGTGAGGCTGTGTTTAGGCGCTGAGGGAACAGCCCAGAGCGGGGTGATGTGCGGGTAGGGGGTGCTGAGCAGGGAGGGGAGGGGGAGAGCAGAGCGTGGCGCCGTGGGTGGGGGCTGGCTGGTTCTGGTAGGTTCTGGTGGAAGCAGGAAAGGGTCACACTGACCATGAGGAGAGGACAGAGGGCAGTGGGAGGGAGTCCTGGTCGGAGAGAGGGGACGTCTGACCAGGAGGTCAGCTGATGGCACAGCACAAGATCCTCGGAGGTCCACGGTCACGACTCCAGGGAAGACGGTCAGGCTGGCTGTTTCCCTCCAGCCACACTCTTGCCAGGTGCAAGAGTTAGTGCAGAGGCGAGGGGGTGAGGGCGGTGACCATGGGGGAATGGGAAGGACAGAGGGTGGGGATTTGGATGTTGGGATGCTAGAAGGGATGAATAGTGGTGCTGGAAATTGCTGCAGGGATGGAGGCCAAGGTGGGACCGATGTGCAAGGGGAGGAGGTGAATATCTGGGAAGCCAGGTGCAGATGTGGGGAGGGGAAGTGACAGTGAATGCAGGGATGGAATTCTTCCAGGAATGAGGGATGACCTGGGGTCTGTAGATGACCCCAGCACAGAAAGCAGAGTCCAAGGGCCCAAGTTCAGAGGTAGGAGAGAACGTTCTGGAAGAGGAATGGGGAGCAAGGAGGACATACACCCCCACCTCCAGGCCCTCCGGGGGGGATGTGTGAGAGAAGACAGTGCCACAGGGGTGCCCAGGGAACAGGCAGCCTCAGGCCAGCAGGAAGGTGAAGGGCCCCACCCAGGAGAGGCGTAGGGGCAGGTAGGTGCGGCCGAAGCTCATGCCCCCTCACCCACCTCTGCACCCGCCCTTCTCGGCGCCTCTGCCTGGGGTTCTCCAGCTCAGCGTGTGCACAGAGCCCCTTGGAGTTGCCCCCTTTCAGCACCCCGGGGAAACTCTCAGCCTGCCAGGGATAGGGTCAGAGATCAAGACCCCTGCCCCCAGCCTGCTCCGCCTTTGGGGAAGGGTCCCAAGGGCATTGTGCACAGCTCCCCTGCGGGTCCCCAGTGGGATGGAGCTCCAGGTGCCTACCATAGTCACCTGCTCAGGAAAGCACATGCTGTGACTTCTCTCCTGTCCTGCGGCACCCCCTCCCTCCCTTCGCCTTCCTGGGATCACCTCCCGAATAAAGTACCTGCCCCCAAGCCCCTATCTCAGGCTGGACTTGTGGGGTAAGGTTGGGGAGAAGAGGGGGAGGGAGCCCATGAGACAAGGAATGGAAGTGTGGGCTGTGCATCCGGGGCACAAGGGGTGCCCTGGGCGTCTCACGGGGATGAGGTGACAAGGGAGGGGCTTGGTGGGGCTGGTACATCCGGGCAGAGCAGCAGAACGCCTGGCATGAGAACGCGCAAAGGTCTCTCCAGAAGCACCAGGGAGCCCTCCTGTCTCATGCCCTCGGGTGTGCGGGCCCCCGGGGAGCACACAGAGCTCTCGTGTTCAAACTGTGAAGGACAGTTTAATCTTATCCCAATGGGATAAAGGTAAGTCCTTTTTGTCCTGTTTTAAAATGTTATCATTCACTTTTTAGACTTAAAAAAAAAACACAACAAAGCACTTTCTTACGAAGCTAAACATAGTCTTACCCTACGATCCAGCAATTGCGCTCCTTGGTATTTACCCAAAGGAGCTGAAAACCTATGTCCACACAGAAACCTGCACACGGATGTTTATAGCAGCTTTTATTCATAATTGCCAAAACTTGGAAGCCGCCAAGATGTCCTTCAGTAGGTGGATGGATAAATAAACTGTGGTCCATCCAGACAATGGAATATTGTTCAGTGCCAAGAAGAATGAGCTCTCAAGCCATGAAAAAACATGGGGGACGCTTAAATGTATATTACCAGTGAAGGAAGCCAATCTGAAAGGCTACATGGTGTGTGATTCCAAGTATAGGACATTCTGGAAAAGGCAAACCCATGGAGACAGTGAAGTGATCAGTGGCTGCCAGGGGCTGGGGGACAGGAAGGGATGAGCGGGTGGAGCACGGAGTTTTAGGGCAGTTCAGTTACTCTGTGCACCAATGTAGTGGGAGGACACAGGTCATCATGCCTCTGTCCAAACCCATAGAATGTACACCAAGAGCGAACCCTAATGTAAATGATGGACTTTTTAGTTATAATCTATCAGTGTCGGTTGAATAATTTTGACAAATGTACTACAGCAATGCAAAATGTTAATAATAGGGACACCAGGGGCAGCAGGTGGTCTATGGGAACTCTCTCAACTAAAACCTGATTCCTTATGACCCACAGTGTTGGCAGTGGCTACAGATGGTGTTGGCCTCTGAGGGACCACAGACCCCTCTGGAATCCCCCTCAACCCACCCAGCCCCACTCAGTTCCTCCTGCAGCTCTGAGACGGGACCAGGAGCTAGGACAGCAGGAAGAGCTAGGGCCAGCTCACTGCCATCCCCATGCCCTCCACCCGCGGTCAAGACACGGAGACAGCTGCCAGTCCAGGGGCTCCATCCGTCCAGGCATGAGAGGCCAAGGGTGGTAGAGTTGGGTGGGTCTGCTGAGCCTCCCGGGCTGCATCCACCTCCCTCATCTGTCTCAGAGCCACACCTGGGCACTTGGGTTGCGTCTCCGTGCCTATAACCCCCCTGTCTGGCTGTGAGGGTAAGATCAGCCCTTCCTGCACATCCAGCTCCCCTAGAGTGTGGACAGAACTCCTCTGTACTAGGGACTGCATCACATTCCCATGGGACCCATTCCCTGGCCCCCATCCAGATGCAAGTAGTGAGTGACCTGTCCCAAGGGACAGCCACTCTGTTATCAGCCACAAGCCCAGCATTGTGAAGGCTGATCAGAGCTGCTTGGGTTACCCACGGGGAGTGCTGGCCAGCCACCAGCGCTGTTCTCGGCCTTGTCCCCCTGGCCTAGTCTCTGCCAGGTGCCAGCCGGTGCCCCAGCCTGATCCTTGATTCAGGGGCTCTGTGAAGATGCCCCAAGGACTGCGGTGGGGATAAGTGGGAAGGGCTTCAGGCTCCCATTCCTTTCACAACTATTACATTGGGAGACTTCGTAGAGTTTCTTTGAAAAACGACTCTGGCTACAACATGGATGACCCTCAAGGACATTATGCTCAGTGCAATAAGCCAGACACAAAGACAGATAGTCTGTAATTCCATTTTCTAGAGTCATCGAACTCACAGAGACAGAAAGTAGAAGGGTGGGCACCGGGGGCTGGAGGGAAGGGGAACTGGGGGGTTAGTGGGGTGTTTATATAAAAACTGTATACATTTAAGGTGTACGACCTTGATAAACATACACGTAGTGACATGAAGACCACAGTCGAGCCAATTAAAAGATTGTCCCCGCCCATGATCACCAGTGCGTGTGTGTGGTGACTGCTCTCTTAGCACATCCCTCATATTCGGTACGGCATTAACTACGGCCACCATCCTGAACATCCAATCTTCAGACTTATCCATCCTACAGAACTACAGCTTGCACTCCCTGATCAACATCTCCCCATTCCCCAGCCCCTGGCAACCACCTTCCTACCTTCTGCTTCTATGTATTCAACCCTTGTATAAGTGCAACATGCAGTTGGGACAAAGGACCTGAATGGGCATTTTTCTGAAGAAGACATACAGGTGACCGATAGACGTATGAAAAAATGCTCAACATCACTGATTATCAGGGAAATGCAAATCAAATCCATAATGAGATATCACCTCACACCTGTTAGAATGGCTATTCTCCTAGCGAGATGATAGATAGATAGATAAATAGATAGATAATAGATACATGATGGATGAATAGATAGATAGATGATGGATGATGGATGGCTAGATAGAGAGATGGAAGGATGAATGGATAGATGGATGATGGATGGATGGATGGAAAGATAAATGGATGATGGATGATGGATGGATGGATGGATAGAGGGATAAAAGACAGAAAGAGTTGGCGAGGATGTGGAGAAAAAGAGACCCATGTGCACTGTTGGCGGAAATTAAGTATGGTGCAGCCATAATGGAGGTTCGTTCCTCAAAAGATTAAACACAGAACCACCAAGTGATCCTGCAATCCCTCTTCTGGGTGTACATCTGAAGGAAATCAAAGTGCCGTCCTGATGAGGCATCTGCACCCCACGTTTACTGCAGCACTATTCACGACAGCCAAGATACAGAAACAGCTCAAGCGCCTGTCAGGGGATGAATGTATACCGAGATTGTGGTATAAAAATGCAAGGAAATATTATTCAGCCATAAAATAGGCGATCCTGCCGTTTTCAACTACATGGGTTAAATGTGGAGGACATTATGCTCAGTGAAATGAGCCGGACATGGGGACTCAGTGATTCATGGGGACAGAGTTTCAGTTTGGGAAGATGGAAAGTTGTGGAAATGGGTGGTGCTGATGGTTGCCCAACAGCGCCAATGTACTTAATGCCACAGAGATGTGCATCTAAACACAGTTAAGATGATAAAAGGTATGGTCTGTCTATTTTACAACAAAAAAACAATAAAATGCCACCTGCCCCAAACTCCAGAATAGGAAATAGTCTTTGTTCCTTTGAAATGTAGTTGGAAGAGGTGCTGCCCAAAGTCACATGGGACCTCGTCCTCAAAGCTCTGCATAAAATTTAAATAAAGCACTGGAGAAGTAAAAAAAAAAAAAAAAAAAGCAATTAAAAAATGCCTCTTCTCACAACAAAGTATATTGAAAAGGAGTGTGAAAATCACTTCTCTGTTTCACCTCCACAACAGATGCAAGAATGACCTTCCCAGAGTGTGGTGGACCTGACCGTGACATCCCACAGTCCCTCCTCTGACACCTCCAAAGCCCTTCCGGCATCCCAGGCTCCTGCTGTCTGGTCCCAGCTACTCCACAGTGCTCTTCAGTGTCACCCACCTTGCCCCCAGGCTTCTGGTCACCCCAAGCCCCCTGCCTCCTGGCCCTGCCCGGCGACTCCCTCCTCGTGAGCTCCAGGCTCATCCCACCATGTGGACACTGCCCCTTCGCTGCGTAGCACCTCCATTCTGTCCTTGGTGTCTTCAGCCCCTCCTCCAGAGCCCCCTCCCCAGCCTCTGGCTCGCAAGACGGCTACAGCCAAGGCCCCTAGCTGCCCACACAGCCTGTTCCCTGTGGACCGCCAGCAGGACTGTGGTAGGAGTGGAATCAGATCTGGTCCGGCCCTGCTTCAAACTCTTCTGGTGCAGACTGAACGTCTGTGTCCCCCGTGATCCCTATGTGGAGGCCCCAGCCCCCCATGGGATGGCATCTGGAGATGGGCCTTTGGGAGATGGTTAGGCACAGATGAGGTCAACAGGGTGGGGCCCCGTGATGGGGTTAGTGCCCTTATCAGAAGAGGAAACACCGGAGCTTGCACGCGTGCTCTCTCTCTCTGCCTCATGGAGACGCAGCGAGAACTAGATTGGCCAGAACCTTGATCTTGGACCTCCAGCCTCCAGGCTGTGAGAATCCATGACTGTTGTTTAATTTAAGCCAGCCGGTCCGTGGTGTTCTGCTGTGGCAGCCCAAGGTGACGAACATACCTTCAAAGGTCAGGTGTACTCGTAACAAAATCTACAGCTCCCACTCGCCCTGGTTATGACGTGGCGCCAGCCTCCCTTGCTGACTTCTCCCTGGACCCCGCACTCCCGCCTCACTGCCCCCTGCCCCACTTTCCCTCGAACGCCACACTGCCACCTTACCCTGCTGGAACACACCCACGGCTTGTGTCACGCCTGGCACCCTCTCCTAGCCTGGGCTCCCCTCTGGGACGTCTCTGCTCGCTCCTACCTGCCCACACTGGGGCGCAGCACTGGCAGGAGGGGAGCTGCCAAGCCTAGGGCTCCACCTGGCAGTGCCCGGTATACAGCTGGTGCCCAGAGGGTCAGTGAATGAACGAGTGGTGCTCATTATGTAAATACTGCAGACATGCATATGCGACTATATAATTATACATGTATGTCAATGCAGAAAAACTACCTAATGGGCAGGTGCTCTCGAGCAGCACTTCCAAAATGTAGCTGACAACTTGAGGGGTGGTGGGGGGCGTGACAGAATAACCAAGGGCAGGCCCCATCTCATTCCATCTTCTCAGTGCCACACGGCTGAGCCTCTGGGGCCAGGGAGACACCGTGGGGGTACCGAGGAGCCCAGGCAGCCTGTGTGGTCCAGGAGCCACTGTAACCAAAACGCACTTTTGTCTATTGGAATGTTACAAATCAACGAAAGGAAACCAAGATCGTCTGATGGTGCTTTCTCAAAACACGGTGTGACGTTGTCCATATTGAAGTGTCTATTTAGATTAGGGGTAGCTTTGCTAATGAAATTGTTGGAGATTGTGGGGGCGCTAAAGCTCCCCCAACATTCTACAGCTTGAGACCCCTGGCTCAGCCCCCAGCAGGTACTCAGTGAGTGATGACGGAACGTTCCGGATGGAGCTTCAGCGAGCCCACCCACAGGGAGCACTTTGCTCCATCCCACTCGGTTTCCCAGCATGCAGTCCCTCCTGCATCCCTCCTGCCCCTAATCCTCTGGAGAACACTTCCTGTGCCCCCAAACCCCCGCCTTCCTCTCCGAGGCCACTACAAAGCGATTTCCTCCATCCTTCGCCTGGAGGGTCCCAACGCCAGCAGAGCGGGGAGTTGGCTCTGGGGCTCCCCAGGCACATTGCCCTGCAGATGCATTGCTTCCTGAGGAGCAGTTCCCAAGTGTGAGGCTTTGCTGAAGGCGCAGCGAGAAAGGCGACAGGCTGGGATCCGGGACCCAGACCTGAGTCTGGCTCTGGCTCCTCTGGCTGAGCGGCCACTGGGAAGGCACTCCCTTGCATCCTTGTCACTAGAGCACCATGAGCAGGGACCAGTGAGCACCCAGCAGTGTTGCTGGAGGGCTGGGAGCCAGGAAGCACGGGACCTGCACACCAACCTTATGGGATAAACTCCTTCCTGCTGCTCTAGGATCCACACCCAGCACCACCTCTCCCGACCTCCTCCTCAGCTCTCCAGGGCTGGTGGGCAAAAGGCCTCCCCTGCCCTGTCACTGACAACTGATATGGCCCAGACACATCCTCCCCAGGATGAATGACACATCATAGTCATGGCTGTCTCCCCAGCCCAGTGTCTGCTCCCAGGAGCCACACTCAGTGCTGTTATTTCAACAAAGGGATGGACAGATGGATGGATGGATGGATGGATGGATGGATCACGGACAATGGATGGATGATGGATGATGGGTGATGGATGGATGATGGATGGATGGATGATGGATAGATGGATGGATGGATGATGGATGGTGAATGGATGGATGAATGGACAATGGATGATGGATGGATGGAAGGATGGATGGACGGATGGAAGGATGCATGGATGATGGATGGATGGATGGATGATGGATGATAGATGGATAGATGAATGGATAATGGATGATGGTTGGATAAATGGAAGGATGGATGGAAGGATGGATGGATGATGGATGAATGGATGATGGATGAATGGATGATGGATGGATAGATGATGGATGGATGGATGGATGATGGATGGATGGATGAATGGCTAATGGATGATGGTTGGATGGATGGAAGGATGGATGGATGGATGATGGATAATGGATGGATGGATGGATGGATGGATGGATGGATGGATGGATGGGTGGTGGATGGATGATGGATGGATGATGGATGAATGGATGATGGATGGATAGATTGGTGATGGATGGATGGATGGATGATGAATGAATGGATGGATGATGGATGATGAATGATGGTTGGATGGATGGAAGGATGGATGGATGGATGAGTAAATGCCTTGGTTCTTAAAGGTATCCAAGATATAGAAAGAATCCTAGGCTTTTCCTATGGAGGGGAAAGCCCTCAAAGCCTGATGGTGTTTGTAGACCCAGGGTTAAAGGTACAGTCTCCAAAGGTGCAAAATGCTCCATTTCTGAGTCAAAGGGTGAAATCTTACTCCTGCTCGCTTATCTCCTGGAAAGGATGGTCCTAATGTCTCCTTCCCTTAAAGACAAACAGAAGCCTAGTCCACATGCTAGAACTCTGGATGTGACAGGTCAATGCAGGCAGTGGGTCCGTCCCGAGTGGTGGGCCCCTTGGATAGGTTCTCCAGGGCACTCAGCATAGCTGGTCCAGGAGGGTCCCCAAGGCACCCAACATTGCTCCACTACTATACAGGGGCTCCCCGTGGGGTCTCAGAGCCCCCAGCACACCTCTGGGAGCTGGGATCCTGGTTATGACCACCCAACATGGAAGGGGAACCAGACCTCCCAGACCGTGGAGGGGGCTGCCTCCCTTTCCCCTGGGGGTCAGAGCCAACAGAAGGGCTGGAGGGCAGCTGGGAAGACCCTACAGAACGTGCTTGTCCCTTCTCATCAGGATAAGAACAATCCTGCGATACAACTTGGTGAAAGCTGGGGGGATTGATTGGGGTGCAGGATCAGACAGGAAATTCTCATGCATCAAAATTCCTGCCTGTGAACTGAGGCCCCCTATGCCTGCCATGGCCCCAGTGACCAGATCTTTGCTTCACCCAACACCTGGAGCATCAGCAGGGATTGCTGACTCTGATCTATAAGCAGCCCCCTGAGAACACAGCGGAAGCACCGGAGTGGCCATGTCCAGGCTGCGGAGGTGGGGTTCAGACCAGCCTCAGCGGAAGGGAGGGAAAGCCTGACTTCATCTGGCTGGAGCACCTGCTGCCCCGTAACGTCCCCATCTCTTCCCCTGCCTGATCACCATCAGAACCAGATCCGTCTTGGAGACTCCCAAGGCTCCCCTGTAGGCAGTGTGGCATGAACAAAGCAAGGAGCCCCCCAGTGACCGGTATCTGCCCCCCAGTGTGAAGAGAGGAGGGACAGAGAGGGCATTTGCTGGTGTGTGCCCGCAGCCTGGCGGGAGGGAGAGGCCAGCAGATGAGGTGGGGAGGAGGGAAGCAGGTGGAGGTTGTGACTTCACTTCCTGCCTCCTTTGAGATTTTGTAACCACGTGAACACATAAGCCATTCAAACAAATTAAACTTACAGGTCTGCAAAATCGATACAAATGTATGATTGAACAAATAAATAGAAGGCCCCTGCTGACTCCTAGAGGTGTGGGAGAGCTCAGACCCACAGAGGAGTTATGGAACGGAGGCCCTGTGTGGGAGGAAATGGGGGAGCTGACACATGAGGGCCCCAAGGCCGGGAGCCCCAGGCAGGACCCTGCAGCTGAGCGGGGGGAACTCTGTGCCCCCGGGACCCTGGGCGTCTGCAGGAAATCCACCCCTCAGGGCACCAGGACCAAGCCCCCAGACTGGAGACCCTGTCCCCCACAGAAGTGACTTCCCCGTCTCAGAGGGGAAGAAGGTTCTGCTGGAGAATCACCTGACCGGATTCTCATAGAAGGAATTGAAAACCAGCGGAATCCCTCTGCCCAGCCTCTACCAACAACTTTAAAGAACTGATAGGAAAGAGGCAGCTTTTTTTTTAGTGCTGGAGGCCAGCTTCCCACCCCACCCTTTTCCAAGGACCTGATCCCTTTCTGGGACACATCAGCTTGACCTGAGAGGACAAAGGCCCTGGGAGAGCGAAGATGACAACCGTCCGGCCCCAGGGCAGGAAGAGCCAAGCCAGAGGGGAGCCCAGGCGGCCCTGGGAATCCCTGGGGGCAGAGAGCACCTCCGGAAGCGGGCTCTGGGTGCAGGGCAGGCCTTCGTCCTTCCCAAAGACCGTCCCCTCAGGATTACCCAGCCTGGCAAACCCATTTGGCCTCCAAGTAGGAAAAATGCCACTCCTATGATAGAGGGCTTTGCAGATGCTGGAGAGCATCCTGGGGGCCCGGCCTCTACCCTCACCGCTGGCCCGCTTGCCCCCCCGCTGCCACCCTCCCTCCACTTTCCCCCTAACCCCGCACCCCTGCACCCACACCCACACACACAAACTCTGCAGTGCTGATTTCTCGGAGCTGACAGCGCCGGGGTTTCCATACCCAGGGGACAGCCTTCTGCGGCCCACAGGGTCGTCGAGGGTCTGAGGCTTGGCCGCCTCTCCTTTACTGCCACCACCATAGTGCCGAGGCTCCCACTGGGGAGAAGCACTGGACGGGACCAGAGCACCCCGGCAACTTGGTGGGAGGAGACTGCCAAGCCAAACCCTGCCTTGGTCACACCCAGCCCCAGCCGGAACCATGGGGAAAATCTGTGTTGTGCTTTTCACATCTGTTGTCCTCCAGCCTAGGAACCAACCAGCTGGAGATCTACTTAGAGGACCGCCCACCTCCTAAAACGCTTCTCAGGACCTTGGGTTGTTGACAAAGGAGTCACTGAGCCACACAATCGGTGATAGGAAAGGCAGCTTTGCCAGGGCCTCCCCGTGGACCAGAATATTCCACTTAAAGATTCGTGGAATAATCACATCGGACAGGACCTCAGAGACCTGGGGAAGGTTTTACAGGTGGGAAAATGAGGCCTAGAGAGGCACAGCATCTCCCCTTGGGGGGCAAGGTGGCAGGGAGCGTGGGTGTCTTGCTGCCTGGTAGGTTGGCCCCAGCGCCACATCGCAAACATGCTGAGAATCATCTGGTGACAGATGGGGCTGCCGGGAGAGGGCTTCCTGGAGGAGGTGGGGCCTGCACAGTGGTCTGGCGGCTGAGTGGACTCATGCATAACGTGGAGGGAGAAGCCAGGGGCTCCAGGACCTCCCTCCCCCAGATCCCAAGTGAGGAGTGAGGCTGGGACAGAGCCTGAGTGTCTTCTCAGTGTCTCTGAGCAGAAAATGGTGGGATCATGATTAGGTTCTTCTCACGTCTCAGGACGCTAAATGAGGCAAGGCCACCAAGCGGTCATACGCACCTCTCCCTACTGCTGATGCACCCAACAGGAGCATACACACGAGCATACTCGGCCCCGTTAGCTGCTTAATGCAGAGTGCACGTGATCTGCAAACATTCTGGATCCTTCCTCCCGGTTGTCGCTCTGCAGTTGAGATTGCTCGCAACAGCCTGAGAACCCTCTTGAAATTCCAGGGTCCTGAATTTCAAGCTCAGCTCAGTCCTTCTGGTGTTCAAGTTCATTCAATGCTGGCAAAATTCAGCTTTCTGTTTACAAGGGGGTGAGCGGAGAGAGGGAGTGAGGAGAGCCTTTTGAGATTCCGAAGGCGTCTCGGACACCAGTGAGTGCTTATAAAGCATGTTGATGAATTAAGTGTAGATGAATCAGAAACATGAGGATTAAATTTCCCTTGGACTACGCTCAGGTTTAATAATTAAATGAAAAATAACTTGGCAGATAGATGTGGGGTTTTGCTGTACCCAGAACATTTGAAAAGATGTTTGAGTAATCCCAACCCTGGGTGTGGCCCATCCTTTCAGTAAGGCCAGTGGTCGGTGATGAACAGCTGGAGGCCACGTGCCTGAAACCCACAAGGCCTGTTGGCTTTGAGGTTTTTTCCTCCCTTAAACATCTAGGAATCAAGCTGACCTGGAAGGGAGAGGGTTTTCCCAAAGATCCCAGCTTCCAGCATCCGCTGGGATGGATTTCATGGTCTTTCAGCTCTAAAGCCTCAGCAGTATCTACTGGGGTGCTAGTCCCTGAGGGACTTTTAAAGAGATACTTTAGATGATTCCATTGCTTTCAAGACTAGAAAAGCTTGATTTTGATCAACAAATAAACAGAAAAAACCAACCCCACCACCCACCCACCCACCCACCCACATACACACACACACAAATCTTCATCAGCGACTGTGTTATCGTTGTGTCAATGAGGCTGCTCCTCATGGTCAAGAGGGTTCCAAGAAGACCTCGAGGGCACGGGCTGAAATATCACAATGGTTTCCAGGAAACCCCCTGCCAGTATCTGCAGCCGGGAGCGAAAGAGCTGCCCTGGCCCATTTCTGGGGCAAAGGCGACACTGCACTCCATTGGCCATAAGCCGGGTGCTGTGTCTACGACTTGCTCAAAACCTCCCTCCCTGGAGCCTCGTCTCTTCCTGCTGCCTGCAGGCGGCCAGGGTGGCCTGAACAGTTTCCCATGCTCCATTCCCACCACGCCTCGGGGCTCAAGGTGCGACTTCTGCCACGTTTTGTAAGGCAGGACCCTGTGAGCCTCCTGGCCACCAGCACTGCCCACCCAGGTTCACGTAGGCATCCACCCAGAAGATAGGTCATGGCCAACCACGTGTCAGAGACACCTGGACAAAAAAGACACAGCCCATGACCTTGAGCAACCCAACAGATCATTACAGACCACTGTAAGAAGCGGTATGTATTTACTTGTTCATCCATGCACCCAACTACTCAACCATCCATCTTCCCACCCACCCACCCATCCTCCCACCCATCCACTCATCCTCCCATCCCCCACCCACCTGCCCACCCATCCCACCTACCCACACATCCAACCATCCAACCCACCCATCCCACCTACCCACATATCCTCCCACCCACCCACCCTCCCACCCATCCACCCATCCCACCTACCCACCCATCCACCCATCCTCCCATCCATCCACCCACCCATCCCACCTACCCACCCATCCATCCACCCACCCACATATCCTCCCATCATTCATCCTCCCACCCACCTGCCCACCCACCCACCCATCCACACATCCATCTTCCCATTTATCCATCCAACAAATACTTATTTGAGAAGTTTCTGTGGCTGCTGTAACAAATTACCACAAACTGAGCAACTTAAAACAACAGAAATGTATCTGCTCACAGTCTTGGAAACCAGAAGTCCAAAATCAAGGTGTTGACAGGGCTGTGCTCTCTATGAAGGCTCTAGGGGAGGATCCTTCTTTGTTCTTCCAGCTTCTTCTCAATGTTCCTTGACATGTAGCTGCATCTTTCCAATCTCTGTGTCCATAATCACATGGCTTTCTCCTTGTCTCTGTGACCAAGTGTCCCTTTTCTTATAAAGACATAAGTCACATTGGATTTAGGCCCCCCCTACTACATTTTGACCTCATCTTCACTTATTGCATCTGCAACAACCCCATTTCCATATGGGGTCACCTTCTGAGGTTCTGGGAGGAGCCTGCATGTTGCAGAGACACTATTCAACCCAGCACAAGGATGTTCTAAGAGCAAGCACTGCTCGAACCTCTGTCTTCATGGAGCTCACAGTTCTGGGGAGGGAGATAGATTAAAACAAATAGCCAAACATCTAATAGAATGTCCGTCCAGTCAAGATAAGCACTATGAAGAGAAGTAAGCTAAGGGGCTCAAGGGTGATGGCCTTGCTGTGGTCTATACAGCAGCTCAGAAAGGCCTCTTTAAGGAGGTGACAACTGCATATGGGAGCCACATGACCACTGCTCTGGGCAGAGAGAGAGCCCGTGCACCCAGCTTGAATGAGACACATGCCAGAAGGGGGCCAAGCGGCTGGCACAGAGGGCAAGAGGCACCAAGGCTCAGAGCACATGCACTTTTCCTCACCATGCATGGGACTTGAGATTTACATGTGGGTTTGAGAGAGCTTTTTGTCCATTGTCTTGTTCAGTTCTCACAATGATTCTGCAAACATAGGTAAGACAATCCAGCCCAGAAATGCAGGTATTTGAAAGTGAGTTCTAATACGTCACTCAGATGTGGAGCACTCACTATGAATGCTGTTCCCCGGTGACTTCCAGCCTGCTTTCTTGCCAGCACATGGGGGTTGCCCTTCCCTGTCCACTTCAACTTAGGTGTGGCCATATGACTTGTTTCCAAGAAGCATTCCAAAAGAATGAGAGAGAAGTGACAAGTGTCACCATCCTGTAGGGAGAGCACCCTGTGCCTGTCTACGAGGGTTGGCACTTGTCTTGGCCTGGGTCCTGCTTCAGCATCACCTGGAAGCTTGTTAAAAATGCCCCACCTGGACCCACTGAACCAGAATCTTTGGGACAAGACTTCAAAGAGTTGAGAAGCTCTGTTCTAGAAACCAGAGCCTGAGGGAGGAATTCAATCCTGATCCTTTGTGATGGATATGGAAGTCTAGGGTGGTGGGAGTGAGGGAAAAGGAGTGTGAAGTGAGGCAAGATGCCCAGGAAAGGGGGATGCTGTGCAGAGACAACCAGGTGTCTGGGCAACAACTGCATCTCAGAGTGGCTCCCGTATCATTTCCGGCTCCTAAAAGTTAACCCAATGGGGAGCAAGTACTTAGTGGTTACAGCTTTCCTTTTAGGGTGATGAAAATGTTTTGGAACTAGACAGAGGTAGTGGTTGCATGACACTGTGTGTGCATAAAAAGCTATTGAATTGTTCACATTAAAATGGTTGATTTTATGTTTTATCAATGTTTCTTCGATTAAAAAAAAAGTTTGTCCCCTGAAAGATCAACCTCTTTGCATCATACTTTATAGTAAATGACTTTGCTCCAAATTTTGTGAATAAAGTGAAGATGTCCACTCTCACCACTCCTAATCAGCATCATAGTAGAAATCTTAGCCAATACAATAAGGTAAGAAAAAGAAATGAGAGGAATATAGATTGGAAGGAAGGAAATAAAACTATCCCTATCCCCAGTTAATATGACCGTCTATATGAAAAATCCCAAGTGATCTACAACAACAACAAAACTCTCCTAGGACTACCTAGTAGGTTTAGTAAGGTCATAAAATACAAGGTCACTACACAAAAATCAACTGTGTATCTATGTGCTGGCAACACACAACTGGAAACTGAAATTTTTAAACAACATGATTTACAATAAGGCCTTAAAAATGAAATATTCAGGTATAAATCTAAATATGTACAGTATTTACATATGAAAACTGCTACGTAAATAGGAAGGAAATCAAAGATGACCTAAATAGAGAGGTACGGCATGTTTAAGAACTGGAATTCAACCCAGTCCATGTGCCAATTTTCCCAAGCTCATCCATAGATTTAGCACAGTTCCAAACAACATTCTAGTGTGATTTTTTTTTTTTTTGTAGATATGTACAAATTGGTTCTAACACTTACATGGGAAGGCAAAGGAACTAAAATAGCTAAAAATAACTAGAAAACATTAAAATTGGAAGGATCGTACTATCCAGTTTTGTGATATACTATAAAGCTACAGTAATCAAGACAATGTGATATTGGCTAAGGATTGGTGACATAGACCAATGGAACAGGATAGAAACCCCAGAAATACACCCACATAAAATTTGACAGAATGATCTTTAACAAAGGTGCAAAAGGATCCAATGAAGAATAATCTTTTCAATAGATGGTGCTAGAACATCCACATACAAAAAAATAATAATAATAAACTTCAACCAGAACTTCATGTCTTTTACATAACTCAGAGTAGATCACAGATCTAAATGTAATACATAAAACCATAACAATTTTACCAAAAGATAGATGAGAACCTCTCTGTAGCTTGGAGCTAGGCAAAGAGATCCTGGACATGACACCAAAGGCATAAAATAGGAAACCAAGAAATCAAACTTCATTAAAAGTAAAAGCATTTGCTCTGAGGATGACATCATTAAAAGAATAAAAACCACAAACTACAGACCGAGAAAAAAAAAATTTGCAAATCATATATCTAACAAAGGACTTATAACCAGAATATATAAAGAATTTTCAAAAAAGGGGTGCCTGGGTGGCTCAGTTGGTTAAGCGACTGCCTTCGGCTCAGGTCATGATCCTGGAGTCCCGGGATTGAGTCCCGCATCAGGCTCCCTGTTCAGCAGGGAGTCTGCTTCTCTCTCTGATCATCTCCCCTCTCATGCTCTATCTCATTCTCTCTCTCAAATAAATAAATAAAATCTTTTAATAAAAAAAAAAGAATTTTCAAAAAAAAGAAAAAGAATTTTCAAAACTCAATAATAAGAAAACAAAATACCAAATTGAAATGTGTGTGCAAGACTTGAACAGTCACTCCACCAAAGACAGTGTACAGATTGCAAGTAAGTTCATAAACCTTCCTCAACATCATTAGCCATTAAGGAAATATAAGCCAAAACCATGATGAGATACCACTCCCCAACTATTAGAGGAAGCAGAGGATAGAGGGAGAAAGTCTGACAAGCAGCTCAACTGGAGATTAAAAGAGGAGAATAGATGGGATGGAGAGGACAGAACATTCAGAGAGATTATGGCTTCTCAAAAACACAGCAAGAAAGATACATGTTTTAAAATAAGCTCACAGTTGATGCATCATGGTAAAATGTCTGCACTGCAAATTTTAAAAGTATCCAAAAAGGAAAAGATCATTTACAAAAGAACACTAATGGCATTACCTGCTGGCTGTCTTCCCAACGACAATAAGGAAAGCCACGAGTGAGTGGAATAACGTACTAAACTGGGTAATGGCTCCTAAAGATGTCAACTTCTGAATGCCCAGAACCTGTGAATATGTGGACTCAGGTGGTGAAAGGGACTTTTTAGATGGACTAAGTTAGAGATCTCAAGGTGGGGAGATCGTCCTGGATTATCTCAGCGGGTCTAATGTATTCAGAAGTGTCCTCAGACACTTCTGTCCTTATTCAGAGCAGAAGAAGGCAGCGTTTGGGGCGACGCCACCCCAAGCCAAGGAGTACCACAGCCCCTAGAAGCTAGAGGGGGCCCAGGATGGGCTCTGTCCTGGAGCCCCCAGGAGGAACAAAGCCCCAGCAATGCCTAAGGTTTCACCCAGTGAGCCTCGTTGCAGACATCTGACCTCTAGAACCTTTATAAGAGGGTAAATATGTGTTGTTTTCAGCCCCTAAGATAATCTGTTACAGCAGCAATGGAAAACAAATACAAATATCCTCACTGTGTTAAAAGAATATAACTGCCCAACCTAGAATTCTATACTCAGAGAAGCCATCTTTCAGAGATATGAACTAAGTAAAGACACTTTCAAACAATTAAAAAATTGAGAGTTTAAAATCAAGATACCTTTAACCAAGGGCAATTCTAACTTCACACAGAAGTAAAATTATTCCAGAAGTAAGATTTGAGATACAATAAGAAACACTGAGCAAATATACTAATAAATACTTGGGTAAATTTAAATACATATTGACTATATAAAACCCCCACGAATTGGGGGGTGGGAACAGAAAAACACTGAACCACTACACGAAACTAGCCTATGGATTGGAAGACGTGATTAAAATGAAAGTTGAGTTGAGGTTCTTGCATTTTGGGGGAGGAAAATGAAGATGCTGATTAAGTTTAAGTTATATATATATACTGTTTAATAACGATCCTTCCAAACTAAGGATGTAAAAAGATTGTAAAACAAAGAATAGAAAAACATATATCAACCTATACAGACCAAAAAAAGGATGCTGTAATGATATTAATATCAAATACAATAGACTTTAAACCAAAAGGCACTACAGAGATAACAAGGTTCACTATCTAAGGCAAAGGTTCAGTTCACAAGAGGATATAATGATTCTAAAATTTCATACACCCAGTAACAGAGCTTCAAAATAGAAAACAAAAATTAACAGGATTTTTAAAAGAAATTGGTAAATTTAACAAAGTGAGAAATTTTAATATTTGCTTACCAGTAACTAGAAAATCCAGAAGACAAAAATCAGTTGAATATTGAGATATTGAAGAGCAAATTAAAAATTTTACCTAATGAATATTTATCAACTATCGTACTTAATGATAGAAAAGTGAACATTCTTTATAAATGCAGAGGGTACATTTAAAAAAAATTAACTTTGCACTAGACCATGAAGCTAGCCTCACCTGATCTGGGGTCTACAGACCACATTCTCTGACCTGAATGCACTTAAATTAGAAGTTGGTAGCAGAAAGATACCTAGGAAGACCCAAGTGTTTGCACTAGAAAACATGCATGAAAGGTCAAGGAAAAACATCATAGTGGAATTTTTTTAAACACCTAGAACCAAGCAATTAAAAAATACATACTTCATACCACAAATTATCAGATGCAACATGTCATGGGCTGAATGTGTCCCTCCCAAATTCATATGTTGAAGCCCTAACCCCCAATGTGATGGTGTTTGGAGATGGGCTCTTGGGAAGTGGTTAGGTTTATATGACATCATGAGGGTAGAGCCCCCATGATGGGATTAGCACCCTTATAAGAAAAGGAAGGGACCGGAGCTCTCTCTTTCCATCCTGTGAGAACACTGCAAGAAGCCAGCCTCAAGAACCATGAGAAATAAATTTCTGTTGTTCAAGCCACCTCATTTCTGTCATTCTGTTAAACACCCTGAGTTAACTAAGACACATCACATGCAATACTTAAAAGGAAATTTAGAGTCCTAAAATATTTGATAGTAAGTCATGTCCAAGTTGGGTCTATTCTAGGAATACAAGATCGGTTTAGAAAATCTTGGGGCACCTGGCTGGCTGAGTCGTGGAGCATGTGGCTCTTGATCTCAGGGTTGTGAGTTCGAACCCCACTTTGGTGTAGAGATTACTTAAAAAAATAATATCTTTAAAAGAAAATAAGAAAAAGAAGAGAAAATCTATTAACATAATTTACCACAATAACAAATTTAAAAAGGAAAACTAAATGATTGTCTTTTTTTAAAAAGATTTTGTTTATTTATTCATGAGAGACAGAGAGAGAGAGAGGCGGAGGGAGAAGCAGGCTCCCCAAGGAGCAGGGAGCCCGATGAAGGACTCGATCCCAGGACCCTAGGATCATGACCTGAGCCAAAGGCAGACGCTTAGCCATCTGAGCTACCCAGGCACCCCAAATGATTGTCTTAATAAATGCAAAAAGTAAGCATTCAGTAAAATCAGTATCTAACTGTGGTTTTAAGAATCTTAGCCAAAAAAGGAATAGAAGGGAACTTCATTAATCTGATAAAGAGCACCTATCAAAATTACCTACAATAATCATTACAGTTAATGTAGAAATGCTAAAAGGATTTCTTTTAAGATCAAGGATCAGATACTTCCACATAACATCAAACTCGTGGTCCTAACCTATGAAATAAGACATGAAAAGGTAATACGATAAAGAAAAATTCTTATTAGATGGAGATGAAAATATTGTCTACATAGAAAATCCAAAAATAACCTGTGGAAAATTATTAACAAGAGAACTAAACAAGGTCAGTAGATACAAAACCAATAAATGAAACTCAGCTGCATTCCTAGAGAGCAGTCACAGTTAGTTAGAAAACACAAGTTTTAAAAAGATGCCATTTGCAATAGCAACAAAAATAAACAAAAATTGTGTGCACAAGCATAAATAACCGAGGAGTAAATCTAACAAAAATGTATCTATATGTAGCATGTTTTTGGATAAAAGATTCACTATCATACAGGTGTTGATTCTCCCCAAAATTGTCTATAGATTTAATGCCGTTTCAGTACAAAAAGAAGTGATGTGCTAACTCTTCGTTAATGTATTTCATTGAAGTGTGTTTATTCTCATCATAAAAGGATAATTATACCTTGGCCCTGAAACCATGGACAAGGTCAGAGTTTCTTCACCCAAAAAACAAGAGAATGGAAACAAATGGTCTGTAAAGTCCCTTCCTGCACTGAAATCCTAAATCTCAGAGGCTCTTCAGGGACAGGTAAGATGCACCTGACACTCCTCCCCTGCACTGCCCACCAGGGGGAAACAGAACGAAGAACCACAGCGGGAATGGGTCTAAGCTCCACCCCGAAACCTCTACTTCTACCAGGAGGGAAATGTAAAGCAAATCATGACACATCCAAAACATTATGTAATCATCATAAATGGCTTTTAAAGGATTACATAAACATGGAAAATATTCATGACTTGTTAAGTGGGAAAAAATTGCACATACACGATCATTACAATTCCAAATGCAAAGACAAGATCCAGGACACAAGGCTGGATCCTTGCCGTAAGTTTCACCTGGAAGACATGTTTTGGTTGGCCTGCATTTTGTTTTTAATTCTAATCACCTAACATTAAAAGTTTGGAGATGTCACATAATAAATGTCTTGACTTCCAGTTTCTCTTAAAAATATAAAGATGGACCAACACTGCGCCAGATCCCCATGTGGCAAACAGTGAGGACCTGCACTTGGGTGGCCCCACAGGGGGGCTGCTGCTGTCCTATGGCAAGTACCCACCTGTCCCGCTCCTCTCATTCTAAGGGTGAGTGACACCTGGATTGTGATGCTGTTTCAATGCCTCCAAGTTTTGCTTATGCTGTTCCCTTTGCCTGAAATGCCTTTCCACCTCTCTTAACAGGTAGCAACAAAATTGCGGCAGATGGATGGTATCCTGAGAGCTTTAATGTCTCCAAAGGAAAACTCAGGAGACAGCATCCGAGGGAAGGCTGGGCTCCCTCCCAGGCCTGGGAAGGACCTCCAGGTGTGGCCACACTCTCCCCACAGAGCACTTCCTTCCCCTCCCAGACATGGCCCTTCCTGCATCATGGTTTCTTGCTTATTGTCCTTCTCCCCCCAGAAGGTAAGAGCCCGGGCTGGGGCTGAGTCTGTCTTGTTCAGAGCTGTCCCCGGCGTCCATAGCCACAAATGTTTGTTGAATGACTGACAGAATGTCTGGGGACCTAGAATGCTGGGAATGAGGCCTGGAGTTCTGGTGGAGGGTTCTAGACCAAAAAAGCTGGGATCCTGACCCTGGAAAGCCCCAAGGTGAGCCCCTCATGTCCCAAGCTGGGCCTACCATGAAGTCTGTCAAGGCTGGGCACCTGAGGCTGATGGGAAGAAGTCCACAGGGACCAGCCATGAGGGGGGTCTTATTTCGGGTAGCCCTGCCCCCCAGACAGCTCTGCTCAAGTCCCACCCCCAGCCCCCTCATGCCCAAGGTAGGGCTCTCCAAACCTTCTAGAAACTTGTTGCCAGGCCCCACCCACAGTTTGGCCTGGCGCCTGCAGATCCTCATGGCCCCCAGTTCTGAGATGGGCCTAGGGTGAGCTGGGGTCCCCAGGAATACGAGGCAGATGGATGGTCTGGGGTCCCCATCCTGGTGGGGGCAAAGTGATGTCTTGTGCTTTTGCTTCACATTCCCTGATGGCTAATGAGACTATAGAATTTTATTTATTTTTAAAGATTTTATTTGAGGAAAGAGAGAGTGCGTGAGAGAGAGGGAGAGAGAAGGAGCAGGGGGAGGGGCAGAGGGAGAAGCAGGCTTCCTGCTGAGCAAGGAGCCTGATGCGGGGCTCGGTCCCAGGACCCTGAAATCATGACCTGAGCCAAAGGCAGACGCTTAACAGACTGAACCACCCAGGCGCCCCGAGACTATAGAATTTTAAAGCAACATGCAGGTGCTTGGTCCTGGCCCTCCCCGTGCCTGAGCAAGCCAGTTATGGGTCTGAGAATTTTGCTAAGGATGAGATTCCCACGTGGAGAAGGAATCTAATATTCATTGCTCTGGCAGAGTCAGGAAAGTGCTACATGGCGCCTCATAGAACCTGAGGGTAATTCCACTGTCCCCCCGATTCTCCAGCCTGAGGTCCCTGGAGGCAGACACGTACACGGTTGTCTGAGGTCTGCCAGGTTCAATGGTAGCAATGAACTGCCTGCTCAGCTGGTCCCAGGAAGAGACAGCCCCACAACTGGCTCTGGGGCAGCAAGTTGACCAAACGCCCATTTGGTTGTGTAAATTCTGCATTAATCAGTGGGTGCTTTGAAGGCTGGTCCCCCACCCATTGGCCCCGGGGGGCCTAGAGGGACCCCGAGTCCAGAAGCATAGATTTCATGAAAGGAGACCTTGTCCCTCTCCTCCTCTGCGTCCCCAGGGCTGTCCTGGGGCAATCATTCCACAATCGCTCAAGGGAAAAAATGAACGATGTTCCTGTTTCTGTTATGCAATTTTCTGGAAAACTCAGCGGAGGGCTTAGTTAGGCACTCTAATCCTGGTGTCCAGCCACTTCACCAGCTGCTCTGCCCCTTGCAAACCTCCAGGTTCCAAGCAAATCTTCTCAAGAACATTTTGCCATGTGTGACCCCAAAGCTCCTCTTTACTTGGAAGAGCTTACACTCATTTTGATGATGTGTTATTAGAACAGGTACATTTAGAGGCTTGAGATCTGTTTCAATCAGTTGTCTGAACTGTGAATAAGCTTGATATTCTGAGCAATGAATTACTTTTCACATAAATGATGCAAATGTAATTATCCTTGCCCTCCGACTCAAAGTGCAGTTTGAAACTTTGTTTTGAGGTTTTTTTTCCCGCAAATACGTTTAGCCTCATTTTATGCTCTTGTTTTATTTGAAAAACAAGAGTGCTTCTCATGAGAGTTTCCATCCTACAGAACATGAAATTGCCCCAACATCAGGGCTTCACCCCGTCAACAGTCACGCTCAGAAGAAACGTGTGTACGTGTGTGTTCCGCTGACCTGATCTGTAATGGACCCGCACCGGGTGCCGCTCTGGGCGAACTCCGGCAGAAACACAGCAAGGAAGAGCCACACATTTCTTGAGTGTGCCAGGAAACTGGCTCTGGGACTCTAGGATGGCCAAGTCCGTCCTTGTCTCAAGAAGTCAGTAATCGGGTAGGGAGATCGCTAGAGGATAAATAATTCCTGCAACAGATGTCAGGCCCCGTGCACACACCTGTGTATTCCAAAGAGGGAAGCTCCAGCCGTCTGTGTTCCCCCTGCAGGGGTCTTCCTGGGGGCTGAGGTTTCCTGGTTTCTTTGTTTTGTTGTTTTCACCACTATATTCCTAGGAATTGGAACTAGAACCAGCGTCTCTTAGAGAACACATAGATGAATGGATGAATGAATATCAGTTTGCCTCCAAAAAAAGAAAGGGGGACGAGGGCCCCTGGACAGATGGAGCGGTGAGCGCTGAGACAAAGCCCAGACAAGATGGGATTGGGGGGCTCAGGGCACACGTGGGGGGCTCGGAATGCGGGAGGCAGGGCGCCAGGCTGAGGACCCACATCCTGCCCCACAAAGCCAGGTGTTGCCAACCCTGTGTTCAGCCGAGAAACCATCTTCAGTAGAAATCTTCCCAAGTGCTACGCGCAACAAAAGAAGAAATAGGTAAGTCTGATTTCATCAAACTGAACGTGTCTGTGCTTTAAGAAAGTGTAAAAACAACCCGCAGAAGGGGAGTAAATATTTGCAACTCATAACCTTGGTAACTATGCATAGAACGCGTTAGGAACTCTGACAACTCAACAATAAAAAGGCAGAGGGCAATGCAGCCCACTTCCCCGTTTCCAGAACCTTCTCCAGGACTGTCAGCTGGGTTGACCTGCTCTGAGGTTCCCTGCGTGGCATGAGCCCTGCCAGGGAAGGGGAAATGAAGGCAGCACACGGGAGGGAGTTGGGGTACCTGCTGGCGCCGCGTTTTCCAGGGCATACCTTGCATGCATTCCACTGTTTAAGGGCTTGGAGGGTCTAATCTGTTTAGAAAGCACGCATACCCTTTCCCCCCCTAAGACAGGCTTTTTTGTGGCCAGGCTGCAGGCTACAAAGACGCCTGACCATGCGAGCGGCCCTGGGGTTCACAGACTCACCGATAAGAGGCCCCTGTGTCTCAGGGCCCCATGAGCGGCTCGTGTGCATGGAACACACATGGGGAAACTTGGCCTAGCCCCGCTGCTTCATCTTGCAGCTCGGGAGGCTGAGGCAAGGCTGTGCACAAAATCAGTTACAACATTTGCGGGGGCCCGCGCAAAATGAAAACGTGGGCCCCTTATTCAAACACTTACAAATTTGAAGATGGCAACAGCCAAGCCTCAAACCCAGGGCAGACTCTTCTGGGCACGGGGTCCTGGGCGACTCAAGCATCCCTTCCCCGGGAAGCCAGCCCCGCTCTCTGCAGCCCAGGGGGCCCGCGGGGACACATCCCTGAGCTTGAAGCCAGAGGACCCCAGGCCTGCTCCTCACCATCCTCACCAGCCCAGGGCCCTTGGACAATCTCTCGGCCTGGGGTCCCCACTCCCTGAAAATGGATTCACAATGAACTTTTCTCACTGCTCTGGAGCCTTGATTGCATGAGATTGCAAACAGAAATCGGCTCGGGCCTTACTGACAACAAGAAAGGGCTGGCCCTGTGTTTGGAAGGGGCCAGGCCCGCCAACTTCTTGAATTCTAGAACCATGCAATCCCACCCGCTGTCGGGCTGAGGGTGGATGCTACCGGAGGAGTGCAGAGCCAAGTCACAATGACACCCCCCTGGGGATTTAGTGAGCATCTGCTGGAGCCCCCCCACCCATCCCCGTTCCAGGTGGCAGGCCACTGATGGAGGATCCCAGCTCCCCCTGCACCAAGCGAGGCCTCCGTCCCTCGTGTGCATGGCAGGGCAGTGGGCGGGTGGGCCATCCTTTGTCGTGTCATCTCAGGAGGTCAGGTCAGGCCCAGGGAGGGTCTTCCTCCTTGCAGGACCCACTGCCAAGACAGCGTCCCCTTCTGTCCACTCAGGGCCCCCTCGGAGGCAAGAGGGGTCTGATTCACCGAGAATGTCCCCAGGGAAAGCAAGACTGCCCGTGTGTCCCTTAGGAGTGCCGTCTACTTGCTGACTTTCTTATCTGGGACATGAAGAGGACTCTGGACATCAAAAGGCCTGGAATACATGGGCCTGACCACATTATTCCTCCAAATAATGGGCCCTCCTCTGACAAATGAGCTCGGTTACAAAGGGAAAGAATGCAGGGCTGGCCATGACAGGGAGGCCCTGCCCTGCACAGCACTCAATAGCTCCCAGGGGGCAGAGAAAGAGAAGCCGACGCAATGTCATACTGAGTGTCCACCTACGGACTCGCCATCAACGGGAAAGGGGGCTGGGCATCCTGAGCGGACTCCTGGCTGGACATCTGTGCGAAGACCCACACTGTGCTGACAGGAGGACCGAGAAGGGGAAGCAGTGATCGGTGCTCGGAAAACAGAAAGGATAAATAAGCTGGAGAATACAGAAATAGCCCCTTCATCGGAAGCAAGGATTTACGGAGGCTTTACTCTGTGTTATGCTGTTACATTCCTTCAAGGACCCCAGAGGCATATGCATTATTATTCCTATTTTACAGATGGAGAAACAGGCTGGAGAGGGGTCCACCCCTTGCCCACGGCCACACGGGCCCACACGCTTATCCAGCACGCTGCTCAGACAGCCCTTGGTCAGGGGTTTTCATCAGGACACCGTGACATTCAACATTAGGTGACCTTTTTGGACCCACCCAATTCAGTCATTCGAAGGGCTGGTTGGGATCTCGGATCATTGTAAAAATAGTAAAAACAGTAAGCTTTTCAGCATTTCACAAAGTCATGCTTGAAGATCAGAAGCGTCCTGGGGATGGAGCTGCTGAAACCAGCTTGCTGAACGCCCCCTAAGATCGTTAGTGGTGAGGGTACGTGTGGCCAGGAGGGAAGACCACATCATTCGCCAAATACCCAGCACCCGGACTGTGGGCTCTGGCCTCACGTCTTCGGGCAGGGAAGCCTCCACTTCCTTCTCTGTACAAGCACCTCCAGCGTGCTGAATTGTGGACTCCAAAAAGAGATGTCCGAGTCCTAATCCCCGGTCCCTGTGAACGTGACCTTATTTGGAGAAAGGTCTTCGCAGATGTGATTAAGTGAAGGATCTCGAGATGAGATCATCCTGGCTTAATTAGGTGCCCTAAGTCCCGTGACAAGTGTCATTTCAAGAAGAGGGCACACCATGTGAAGACAGAGCAGAGACGGAGGGGTGCATCTACAAGCCAAGGAACGCCAGGAATTGCTGGCGACCACCCACGGCCGGCGGAGGAGCCTGGACCAGACTCCCTGGAGCCTCCAGAGGGGAACAGTCCTGCCAACACCTTCTTTGGGGACTTCTGGCCTCCAGACTTTTAGGAATAAATTTCTGCTGTGTTACACCACCAAGTTTACGGCCATTCATCACAACAGGACCTGAGGACTCAAAAATACACATCTCGCACCCCATACAGCACAGACCCACACGGCGGCTGGTGCCCATGAGGGTACGTTGGGCCGATTGCTCTATGAGCCAACCTGTCTACCTCCCCAAAGCCTTCCAGATCTGTGTGTCGTCCTCTGGCCTAGAACTTCCACTTCTGGGAATTCACCCTTGTGAAATCAAGCAGACCCATGTGCAAGATGACCCATCAAAGGATTGCTTCAAATATTAAAAAAAAAAAAGTGAAAACTCTTAAATATATTGGTTAAATATGCTGGGAGGTATCCATTCAAGGAAAGACTATGAATCCTTTGAAGTTGATTTGATAGATGGATATTTTTTGACATGGAAAGATGTTCACCGTGTATTGCTGTAGGATTCGAACTCTAGGACCTTCTCAAAGAGGCAAAACTATGGAGACAGTAGAATGATGAGCGGTTGCCAGGGCCTGGTGGGGAGGGAGGGATGAACAGGTGGAGCACGGGGGATTTTTAGGGCAGTTCAACTACTCTGGGTGACACTGTGGTGGTGAGTACAGACATGATGCATTTGTCAAAAACCACAGAATGTACAGGACAAAGCGTGAACCCAGATGGGAACTGCAGACTTAGTTAATAATAAGGTATCAATATCGGCTCATCATTTATAACAGATGGACCCCACACTGATGCAAGATGTAGCCAGTAGGGTCCTGGGGGGCTGGGAGGGAGGTCTATGGGAACTCCGTACTATTTGCCCAATTTTTTTGTGAATTAAGAAATGTTCTAAAAATGTCTATTAATTTTTTTAAAAGAATGCCGCTTACAAAGCCATACATACAGAATTATCTCATTTTTAAAAAGAAATATTGGCCCCCATACCATAGCGACATGAACCACCTCACAGTGCTCAGGGTCCAGACAACCGGTCACTTTTCAAAATTTCATTTTCTGATTTTTTTGAGACAAATCAAGACTACTCAGCTTTCAGTTTTGTTTTGATTGCTTTTGTAAAATATGTAGTTTTCTAACTTTATCCAACTCGGGCATGTGCATAATTTGACATTTGGACGCTTCACCTGATGTCAGTTTTTTAAAAACAAGAAGCTCTGAGGCCACACATGCGGCCCGCCAGGGGGTAGCACTCACTCCCTGGTGGCCGCAGCCCCAGGCCCAGCCCCAGCGCCGTGGCCTGGGACAGCGGCTTCCAGCTGTGGCACCCCGTCCCAGGCTCCACAGGGCCAGCGCTGCCCTTGGAGGTGCCAAGAGTGTCCACCTGTCCCCGTCTGTCTGGGTTTCCTCCACCTTTTCCTCGAGGGCTCAGCAGTGCACGTGGATTGCAGCCCACTGCCCGAGCAGTGGCCGTGCGTCCTCGTGGCAGATCACATAACCACCCCTCCTCGGCCATCGTGGGTTCCCAACTGGTCACCGCGTCACAAATACACCCCAGAAAGAGAGGCCCAGCGGGGGGAGCAGCCCCATTGCCGACACACTCGGCTTAGGACAGTGGGCTCGCGTCCCTCTGCTGAAACTTCCCCGTGTGGCCAGTGGCGCCTGATGGCGGAGGGGTCCGCGCGTTCGCTAAGAGCAAACCCGAGACTCTGGCAAGAGAAAACCAGACTGTTTGTACACAAGGGATTAATATACGTGTGCACCTACACAATACATTGGATACATAAGTGTGTGTGTGTGTGTGTGTTTGGAAAAATCTTTCTAGGACGTCTGGAGCTGGATGGTATGGCTGCACCCACTTCTTCACGTGTACGGATGGGGTCCAACAGGGAGGAGCAGGTGTGAAAATTCTCAGTAAATGACTCTCAGTTACACACAATTTAGTTAATTCCTTCTGATCCTTCAGGGGCAATATTGCCCCCTGGAGTTGTCTGGAAATACCTGGAGGCATTTTTGCCAGAGTCAGAGGGATGCTTTGGCATCTAGTTGGTGGAGGCCGGGGGATGCCGCACAGACCACGTGCCCAGGACGGCCCAGCCACGAAGAATCATCAGGCTCAAACGTCAGCAGTGCCCAGGCTGAAATCCCCTGCTTGGGAGGGCTCATGACCCTAGTTCCTGTGGTGTTTGAGTAGTTAGAGTACTTCTGTGCTTTTAAGTGTCCAGGAAGGCCTGAATCACCACACTCTGGGCTTCCTGCAGGCATCTCCTTGCTGATTTTCCTGCGTCCTTCCATGTCCTCATCCCCAAAGGCAGACCCTGGGAGCTGACTGCCTTTCCAAGACCTTGTCCTGGCCCCTTCTCCATCAACCACAAGTGCGCACCTTCCTGACTCCCTTGCCTCCAGGTGTGGCCACGGAGCCACGTCAGACCACAGCGACACGGTGCAAGCCATTAGCTGAGACTCCCGGGAAAGCTTTGAAAAAGGACAGAACCTGTTGGCTTGCCCATCAGCCTTGGTCTCTTCCCCCTCCTTGCCTGGAGTAGGGACCCCCCTAGGGAGGGACAGTCACCATCTTTGACCCTGAGGACGCCTTGACTCGGTAATTGCTTTGAAGACCACCCATAAGCCAAGGGCTCCCACTTTCCTCCTGCATCCCAGCCCGCCCTTCCCTCCTGCCTGGCCAGTGTCTCCCCTTGCGTGTCCCACGTATGGAGCTCTCTCATATGAAACATTTAAGAAGCTTCCTGCCCCCTCCAGATCCGCTCTTCCCATCGTCTGCTCCAACTCAGAGGACAGCCGTGTCTCTGCTCTTCCCATGGCTCAGGTATGGACCCTGGAGTCACCTTGACAGCTCTCTGTCTTGCACACGCGGTGTGCAAGCTTGGCAAGCCTTAGCAAATTCCGTCTGTCTGGCACATAGTAGGAGCTCAGTAAATACGTGTTGGATGAGTAAACAAGCCAATACAGCAGGAGGACATGCCTGGGTCCTCGGTGACACCATGCACCCTGTGCCAGCCTATCCTGGACCAAGTCTACCTTGCATGAGAGAAAAGACGGGGTTTGCTGTAGCGGGCACCATGCGGGTCACTGCAGAGGTAAGGTGTCCACAAAAAACTCAGAGTCTAGCGAGGGACACGGACGAACAAGCAGAGACTTGTGCGGAGTGGAGCCTGCAGTGAGAGGCAGGTGGAGGGTGTTATGGGCTCCTGTCGGGCTCACGCTCCACCAGCAATGAATCCCCACCACCTCCCCATCCGGAACTTTCCTGGGATCCCTGTACCTCCTCCTTCTCCCCTCAGGCAGGCCTTTCCCTCGGGCCCACCTGTCTGCCAGGGCTTCTCTCAAGGACCCCTCCTCCGTGGTGGCTATCCTGAGCCTGCCAGCCTCCCGGACCTCTGGTGAGCCTGGACAGTCTCTGTACCTACAGCACGATGCCTGGTGCTGGACAAGCCGATGCCCAGCATCCGGATCGGCAGAGGGAGGTTTGGGCACAGACACACACACACACCAGGTGCGGACAGAGGCAGGGACCGGAGGGACGCAGCTACAAGCCCACCACCAGCAGCTGGAAGAGGCCAGGAAGGATCCTCGTCCAGAAACTTCAGAGGGAGTCTGGCCCCGCTGACAACCCGATCTGGGCGTTCTGGCCTCTGGAACCGGGAGAAAATACACATAAGCGCCTCAGTGTCCAGTCGTTTGCTCCAGCAGCCAGAGGATGACGCACTAGCCAGCTAACACGCCTTGCAGAGACTCACACCTGTAACAAGCTCTCCAGGCAATGTGGATGCATGTCTGGCCAGAGCCCGGTTTGGAGGAGCCTCACTGATGGCCCTTCTTCCCCCTTGGCTTATGGGATTGGCAGGAACCAGTGTCCCTCGTCCTGTGCACCAGGGTTGACGTGGGCACAGCGCTCTGGCCTCCCCTTCGGTTAGCGCTCTTGGCCCCACAGGAAGCAGGCTGGAAGGGCCACCCCCCGGGGAGCACACTGTGTGGGACCGCCTGCTCCTGCATCCCGCAGCACCAACGTCAGCCTTCTTCTGGGCAGTGGGCCCTGGGCTGCCTCCTGGAGGGGCATGAACAAGGGGGGCACCAGGGAGCCAGGCCTTTTCCTCCCGCCACAGGGTAGGGGTGCTGCAGGGCAGGGGTGCCGCCTATCTCCAGCTATCAGAGAGGAAGCCTCGGCAGGGCTCCCGTCCACCTCTGGAGGACAGCTGAGTGATGGCCCAGAGCCCCGGCTGTCCCCGCTCCCCCAGTCTCATCTTGCCAAACTCTCAGGACAGTTCCCGGGGACTGGAGACTCGGTGGCCCGGGATAATGGCATTGTCCTTCTGGCTCTTGGTTAAAAAGCTACCCTTTCACCTTGGGGTGTCTGCCCCTTACCAGGGGAAAAGAACGATCTCCCCTCCCCCCACCCTCGCCTCCAAAATAACCTGTCAGCCTTTCATCCAGGAAGGAGAACCCACCCACTGCTCACTATTCCCAGGATGACCCTGGGGGCCTGTGTGTTTTCCCTTTCCCCACAGGACTCACTGCACCTCGGGAAACAGGAGCTCCTGTGACCATTCCTCTAAGACCGGACCTCAGGGGGCTTGCAGGGATAAGTGTTGATGTCACTGGACTTGTGTGCACAAAATTGGACAGACCCTACAGGAGTGCTCATTTTCAAGTCTACGGGCCAAATAGCTGGTGGCGAGTCATCTTCACCCTTAAACGAGCCGAGCACTGATAGTCAATGGTCTGCAGAAGGAACGCCCCCTGGTCCCTATGTTCATGGTTTTGCGCCTGGCACCATGGCTCTCCACCCCCTGGGGACCCCAGCCCGCAATGTGGGAGCCCGGCCCACTGTGAAGACAACCCCTGCTCTGATCTGTCCCTCAAAGAACAGGTGTCACCCCCGGGCTGTCCGCCGGGGTCTTCTGAAGCGCCTGTCCCTCGCTGCAGAACTGTCTGATCCTTTACACAAGTGCGGAGCGTGGTAAATATTTCCATGCAAACAAGTGTGTTTCTGGGATGACGAATTCGCTTTTTCAATGGAACGTGGCGAGTTGAGGGCTGTCCCCGCAGTCCGTCCCCGACAGCTGCAGCCGGGCTGATTTTGCAAAGCTAGACAGTTCCCGTCCCTGTAATCAGCTCTCAGACTTCGCTGGAACCGAGGATCCCCAGGCACCTGTGAAAATGCAGATTCCAGGGGACACCCTAGAGGTTCTAATCTACAGTGTCTGGGCCGGGGGCCGGGAATCTGCATTTCTACCAAGTTTTCCATATGATTTTGATGCAGGTGGTCTGAGGAAATCTGCTCCAGAGAAATACAGTCTGGGATCTCTCACTGCGATCATCTTTTTTAAAAAACCATGTTCCCACAAGGATCTGTGCTCACGGGTGATAGGAACAACTTCTTGGTTGTGTCCAGAGCTTTGGCCACGGGTCTTAGCCAAAGAAGCACCACATAATAAGCACCTTTTATTTTGCCTGATTAATCCCCAAAACCTCATAATGCTTTTGCAAACCAGATTATTTGACGCTAAAGATTTTACCTGATTCTCACTGAGGAAAATAAAAAAATGGGAATGTTGGTGGTCTTGTCCACAGACTCACATCCAGGACGTCCTGCATCCATCGGGGAGGTTGTAAAGAACTTTATTACTGGGGTAAATTTCATATTACATACTTCACCCATTTCAAGGATACAATTTGATGATGTTTCAGTAAATTTACCAAGTTGTGCCATTTTCATCATCCCACGAACATCTCATGCCCACTCACAGCTCGTTCCCCTCGAATGAGACCCCTGCCACCTCCCAAGCCTCAGTCAATCCACGTTCTGTCTCTGTTGTTCACCTTTCTGGACGTTTTATATGAAGGAATTGAATAGTGCGTGGTCTCTTGGGAGGGGCTTCTCTCACTCGGTGGTGTTTCCGAGGTTCACTCGTATTGTCCCACAGACTCTCAGCTTCCTCCCTTTTACGGACAGACGTGCAGCACATTGTCCAACCCAGTCACCAGCTGATGGACATGTTCGCTGTTTCCAGTTTGTGAAATTGCTCTTTTGTAATGGCGCAGACTCCATATCCTAAGGGCGCGTCCACATAGGAGGCTGGCAGTGGGCTCTCCTGTCCACGCAAGGCCAGTTCTCTGGATGCAGAGCTTGAGGCAAGGGTTCTGGTGAAGGAGGTTTATTGAGGAAGAAGCCTGTGAGAGAGGAAAGGGGAGGGAGGACGTGGGGCAGGGACATCTGGCACAAACCACACTGTTGAGCTGTCTCTGAGACTGGGGCAGGCTTTTGGACCCCCTATCAGTCGGCCATTGGTGTGGGCTGCCCCCTGGGAGGGGAACATAACTTCCTAGGCAGGGTGGCATTAGCCACGTTCTCACTGAGGGTGGACTGGACCACACCTGAGGTGGATCTGGGAGGGCTTTCCGGAGGAGGTAACAGTTCAAGGGCTTCTTGGAAAGTAGAACTCAGTCCAGTCATGAAGAGGAGCAATGGAATTCAAGAGAGAAAACAGAAGCAAGGAAGCAAGGAGGTCTCGCTTATTTAGAGACCCAGAATGTGCTGGAGGTGGGGACGGGGTGAGGCTTTGGGGTTTGAGCTTTAGCTCAAGGCCAGTAAAAACCCAGGAGCTGACGTGGGTACGTCAATTATGCAGTCTGCTCTTCAGCCTAATTATTCTCATGGACTTGCCCATTACCACTCCTGCGGCTTTCATGGGTGACACAGGATGTGAGGGGAACCTCAGCTTGGTACTCTGTTTTCTTACTCTTCGCGTCTTCCTGTCCCAAGGCGGGGCCCTTATGTGGCCCTATGGGCTCTACCCTCTTGCGTACAAAGACTGATTAATTCTGAGGGAGGCAGAAAGGGGCCAGGTGTTCAATTCATTCCCTGGAGTCTCCAACCTGAAGGGATCTTTGTAACAAACCCCGTGTTTTCTTCTGCTTTAGGCCGGGGAGCTGCCCCACCAGATGGCTCTGACATCAAACAACGGCTCGAATCGTGTCTGCTCTCCTCTGAATGCTCTGTCTTCGTTCCGCCACGAGCCAGCTCTCTGTCCGGAGGGCCAGACTGCCAAGTTCTGGGTCCTGACTGTGCTGACCTTTGCACTTGGAGGAAGGCTTCGGAATGCAGTGTCACCTGTCCGGGTGCGGCCTGCTGGCTGGCTGAGTTCGTGGCATGGGGCCCCCCATGGCCCTGGGGGGTGTGATTGGTGAGAGGTTCTCAGGGCACCCTGGGGAGAACATGGGCGCTGGAAACAAGGCCCATGGACTTAGAGGCAACATATCTTGCAAATTCGAAGACTAGAGCTAGGAAAACTCCCGCTGACCTCGGCTCCAGACGGCGGGCACGAGCTCATTGCCTCCTCCACCAGCTCGGGGTCTTCCTTCTCCGCTGGGGCCTTGGCTGTTGGGGGCATCGCCACGGGGTGGGGTGGCCATTGTCTGTTCATTGCTCTGCGTTATCTTTACGTGACCTCAGCCAGAGGGAAAGCTGGGTGAGATCAGGGACAGAGCTTGCGTGTGTCTGTATCCCCTGGGGGGGCTGGTTACATGGACAGTGGAGGTACCACCTCCAAACCCACTGCCTGGTGGGGGCCAGGGTTCGGCACTTTCTCTCCCAAAGTCCTAAGACTTCGCGCTTCTTTCGCTCTCTCTGTCTCTCTGCCTCTTTGTCTCTGTGTGTCTCCCTGTCTCTCTCCGTCTCTCTCCTTCTCCAGCCGGCTTCTGCTCCATGCTCATCCCCCTCACTGCTGGAAGTTCTCTGCGGTATGTGGGATGGACTCCAGCACCGCCCCGAGGGTTCTCAGGCCAGAGGGAGAAGGAAGGAATTTATGAGGGCGCCCTAGGCGTTAGCGGGCAGGAGATACTGACTCACGGGGGGTTAGGCTCTCAGTCCTGGGCTTCAGGCACCCAGGAGGCGGAAGAGGTCACCTGCCTTTGTACATGGCAGCATAGTTTCACCCCAGCGGGTGGCCCCAGGCCAGTGTGGGAGGCTCTGGGGGGACAGTGACCAACCGTGAGGACGGCTGAGCCGGCTACCTCTTCTGGATGCATCACCCTGGGCGAGTCACCCGGCAGGGACCTCGTCAGCAAAGGAAGGCCTGGGCAGAAGGGCTCCAGGGCCCCCTCCAGCTATACATGCCCTCTAGCCGGTGATGAGCTGGCTGCAGGCCCGCTCGGAGCCCCAGGGGTGGGGGGGTGGGGGGTCCTGGATTTGCTTCCCCTCTGCAGGCCGGAATGGGCGGTGTGCGTGGCCCCACGCTCCAGGCAGGAGGATGCAGGGCAAGATTCAGATGCAAGGCTGAGCAGGCCTCGGACTGGGGCCTTGGGGCAGTGCGGGGGCTGGTGGCAGTGGCCCGACTCTGTCCCCTGCCAGGCCTGGGCTGCCCACCGGGTGGGCTGGCTGGTGTTGCCGCTGAGCCCAGAGCGGCCCAGATCCAGTCTCTGCCCACAGAGCAGCGCCCGGCCCACTCCTCCCGCTGGCTGGGACAGTTGCAGAGTCTCAGAAGACAGGGGTCACTGGGAATAAGGCTCAGAGCCGCAGGAAAGACACGGCCCTGGGTTAAGTTCGCTAAAACGTCTCTGCAGAGAGGTCCCTTCAAGGCCCCTCAATGCCAGACTTGGCTCGGAACAGTCTGAGCACCTCTCTTAGGATTGGTCAGCCCCGCTAGAAACCCCCATGACTCTATGATCGCACCTCGTTTTCCATCAGAGTGGGGTGCCCACCCAGCCTGGCAACCGCCTCCCCCTCAGGGCTGGCAGCCTCCTTTAGATCTGTGCTCGGAGCCTCCGCAGCCCCTCGGCCGCCCACGGTAAGGCCGGCTCACCCCGTCGAGTCCTTGCAGAGTCTCTCCCACGGTGGGCCTCTCGCCCCCTCCCCCTCCCCAGGTCCCCTGTTCCTGACATCCTGCATCAGTGTGCTATGGTCGTGACAACTCGGGACCCTACATCGACTTGACATCTTCACCCAGAGGCCACAGTTTACCTTCGGGTCCACCTTGCTGTCGCACATTCTGAGATAGGACGGGTGTATAATGCCAAGCGTCCAGCACCGCAGAGTATTTTCACCGCCCCCCAAAATCCTCTGGCTCTGCCCGTTCAACCCTCCTTGCCCCTAACCTCTGGCAGTCCCTCATCTTCCTACTGTCTCCGTAGTTTTGCCTTTTCCAGAATGTCCTACACGGTTGGAATCACTCAATACGTAGCCCTTCAGATTGGCTTCTCTCACTTAGTAAAACACATTTAAGCTTCCCCCACGTCTTTTCGTAGCTCGAGAGCTCCTTTCTTTTTAGCGCTGAGCTCTAGCCCACTGTCTGGATGGACCACAGCTCGTTTATCCATCCACCTGCTGAGGGACATCTTGGTTGCTCCCAAGTTGGGGCAGTTACGAAGAAAGCTGCTATGAACATCTGTGTGCAGGTTGGTGTCAACATACATTTTCGACTCCTTTGGGGAAATATCAAAGCGCACAGTTGCTAGGTGGTCTGGTCAAAGTATGTTTAGTTTTGTAAGAAACTGCCAAACCGTCTTCCAAGGTGGCTGCCCCTCGTTGCCTTCCCGCCCACGTGAGTGAGAGTTCCCAAGACGGTGTATCCTCATGTGTTGGCCGTGTTTGGGTTTGGGCCATTTTAATAGGTATGCAGTGGTGTCTCGTTGTTTTAGTTTGCAATTCCCTGATAACGTGTGATGTGGAGCACCTTTTCACACGTTTACTTGCCATCCGTGTATCTTCTTCGGTGAGGTTCAATCATTGTCATTACTAACTTAGCCAAGCAGCAGAGTCTGAAGAAATACTGGAGTGAAGATCTCAGTTGCCGACCCAGGTTCTATCATTTGCTAATGCTTTGGGAAGAATCACTCAGAAGGGCAGCACGGGATTCCGGGGACACTCCTGAAAGGGAGCTGGCTCAGCTGGGAGGTGTGCTCTTCCCGCCCTCCGCCCTTCCTCTCTCTGTTGCCTGGAACTCGCATGGGATGGCTGAGCTCCCGCAGCCAGTCTGGACCCCGAGGTGTCTCTGAGGCTGGAAACTGTGTGCTAGGCTGGTAGAGCAGATGGACTAAAGAAGGAACGGGGTTTCTGGTGAAGCCCCGTAGCAGCCACGGCCTGCTTACCTCCAGGCTTCTTTTAGGAGGAAGAGAAACTTCTGTGCTGCATAAGACATTATTCTGGACTTTTTAAGACATGCAGTCAGACTACTTCTTTCCTATCTGGAGAGGCACGCGAGCAAACACAACCCCAGTCTCCAGGGACTCTCCACACCTGTGGTGGCCGCCATCCAGAGAAGGCAAGGGCGTTTAGCACGTATTCAGAACTCCCCCTGGGACTGACCTCATGCTCTAGCCCCACAAGAGGAGTGAGAAAGTGTCCATCCTGCGTTGGCGTGAATGGCCCCTTGAGTGGCCCACGGGAGCTGTCCACCCAGACAGGGGAGGGGGACACGCTCTGGAAAACACGGGACGAGTTGCAACAAAATAAGTCATAAGATGTGAGACTAACAAAGAGCAATGTATTTCTGCATCAAGACATTTTATGTCACATGTAATTTTAAATATATGTGGGACGCCTGGGTGGCTCAGTTAGTTGAGCGTCTGCCCTTGGCTCAGGTCATGATTCCAGGGTCCTGGAATCGAGCCCTGCATCGGGCTCGCCACTCAGCAGGCTCTCCAGAAGCCGGGGGAGGCAGGAAGGACCCTCACCCAGAGCCTGCAGGAAGAACATAGCCCTGCCCACACCTTGATTTCAGACTTCTCCTCTCCAGAAGTGTAAGTACATTTCTGTTGGTTTGTGTCCCAGGACACCTAGACACGTGGCTTGAATGTGAATCTGGGGGAGACAAGAGATACAGGGATATAGTCGAATGTCCCCTCGGAATATTTCACTGCTTCACTTAATTACACGACACTCCCTTCATTTGTTTTCCTTCCCATTAAAAACAGGCATTAGGCATACCTAAATCAAGGCGGCTTACCCATATTGGAAAGCCGTGTTTCAGATAGGCACCTACGATGAAATAACACTAAGCTTTGTTACAAAATGTCTTTCGTTTTCATTATTTTTCGACGTTTGGGGGGTATAAGTAGAGAATTTAAGATAAGCAGTCCTAAAAATGGCAGGTTGTAAAAGTTGGTGGTCGTTGCAAGCAGGATTGTAGAATTCACTGTACTGAAGTTCGTTTAGACTCTGGAAAGCAACGTGGGTCTTCCTGGAAGAAGAGCATGAACAGTAGCTCCGTCGTCCATCCACGGGGGACCAAGTTGGTTGCCGTAATTGGTGTTGCAGGGGTTGCAAAGCAGAGGACTAACAGTCGCGTTACCTGCTGGGGAGATGGGAGGGGGAACCTTCCCCACCAGGAATAGGACCCGGCACTCACTGTGGCAGGACTAGCTCCCTGTCCCTGGGGTCAGCCTGACAGCCGGGCTGTTGACGCTCTGCTGACTGCAGGTCGTGAATCCGTGCTAGTCCGGGTGGCATCTGGCCAACGGCCATGGTTCACAGTGAGCTGGAAAGGTGCCATTGGCAGTGTGAGGACAAGACCTCAACTGGCTTAAGCCATGCTTGGTGACAAGTAAGGATAGACGGAAATCGGGAAGGGGCCACAGTGGGTCTAGGGCACGTATTGCCGTGGACATATGTTTTCCAGTGGCTCCATTGCATAGTGGCTTATATTTTTAGCTAACTAAAAAAAAAAAAAAAAAAAAAAAAAGGACAACTTTCTTCTTACAAGACCAATGTAAGTTGACTCTAGAACAGTTAGAGACTAGAGCGAAGACTACACCAGCATCATCAACTCTTGCCTGTGATTGCAGGCTTATTTCTGAGCATGCACAGACATGTTTTTAATGTTTTAAAAAGGGATCATGTTGGGGGTGTCTGGGTAGCTCAGTCCGTTGAGCTTCTGATGCTTGATCTCAACTCAGGTCTTGATCTCAGGGTGGTGAGTTCAAGCCCCACATTAGGCTCCATGCTAAAAAGGGGGGGAGAGGGGATCATGTTGTATATACTACTTTATTAATTGAATGTCTGTATCATGAATTGTGATTAGTTGTAATCAATTGTGATTAAGCTTACATGTTAGTTTTTTTTAACTTAATAATTTAACTAAGTTTTTGTCGAGCATCTGCTGCATGCCGCCTTTGGGTGCCCCGCCTTTGTGAGGCTCCCAGTCTGCAGGGGAGGCAGCAATCACCATTCCATGTTACACAAACCTAGTCCCTTAAACTGCCCACCACAATGAGATGAAAGATAACTACAGACTAGATCAGGAGCGCGGATCTGGGCTGGGGCACGGCGAAGCGTCAGACTAAGATGACAGGAAGAGTAGCTACACGTCTCTCTGCTGAGGGCCAGACAGATGCAAGGACCGTTGTACCGTCAGTTAGGAAATGTCTCCCCCCAAGATTCCTTAACATATGCACCTCCACTTTCCTGTATAGCTTTCATGGTTTGGGTTTTTGTTTCTTTGTTTTCTCATTTAATTATTTTTAGTCATCTGGAACTTATTTTTGAGTAGGGGATGAGTATGGATCTACGTTTATATTTTTCCCATATACTCCCCATTGATTTGAAACACAAACTATATTCTACTTATTGGGGGTCCGTTGCTGAATTTTCTCTTTCATCCCATTAATTTGTACGTCTGTTCCCATTATCGTACCACACGCTATCTCTACACCTGCATTGCAATAGCCTTCATTAATGCTTCCTTCACTTTTCTCGAACATTTATGTTTCTGGATAACTTTTAGATTCTCTTTGTCAGCCTCATCCTAAAATCCTACTGGGATTTTATTTGGCTTGTGTTAAACACATAGATTCTTCGGGCAGACACTTGACTTCTGTAAAGTCATAGATAGTCTGTCCATTAATAGAAAAGTGGTCTGTTACTCCAACCTTCTATGTCCCTCAGTAAAGTTTTATAGTTCTCTTCTTATTTATATAAGTGTCCTTTCTGCACATTCCTTGTTTATTACTAGAGATTTTAAAAACTGGGTTGCTGTCGTGAGTAAGGTCTGCACTTGTTATGATGGTTCCTCCTGAGCATCACTGGTCTATAAGAAAGCTATTGATTTTTGTAGAATTAGTTTCTAACTAGCCACCTTCTGAATTCTCCTACACTCATTTCTTTGTGACTACTTCAGGATTTGTAGACAGACCATCATACATGTGTGTTGTCTTCTCCATACTGAAACTATACCTCTGTGGGGACTTTTGGAACAATATTGATGAGTAATAGCAATAATGGAGCATTCTAGCCTGTCCCAGACTTAATTATCCAGATGATCATAGACTTTTCCTCCTTTTGACCTAGTAATGTGGAGAATTATGTTAGCAGATTTTCTAATGTTGAGCCCCACCCTTCTCTGAATAAACCTAACAGGTTATGCTATATGCTTTTAAAAATATGATTGAAATTGATTTGCCATTATTTTATTTGAAATCTTTATAAATCTATATTTATAACTTAGGTATATCTGTAGCTTTGCTTTGTGCAAATAGGAAGACTGTCCATCTTTATTTTTACTGGGAAGAGTAGTCTAAATTGCATAGAGATGTGGGGTTACTGGAGGGTTTGATGGAACTCCTGGAGGATATTTCTTTAATAATTTTTCAGTTTCTCCTCTGGGTGATTGACTTTTCAGGTTGTCAACCTTGTCTTCATTCAATCACTGGGTCATTCCCATTTTTTTAGGCAGCAGCCGGCATCTCACGAGCACCCAGAGAACACAAGCAACTTCTCAGTAATGAGTCCTACACAGCCTTCGCGAGAACTGTGTGAAGGACCGCAGGCCCTGTGGCCAGCCCCCATGCCCATCCTCAGTTGTTTCCTCTCTGTATACCTTCATAATGAAAGCATTTAATCTGTCTCGGAAAGCAACCTTGACCTCATCCCACAAATGTCAATATGTCTGTAATTTCAGTTTTTACTTCTGCTTTGCCCTAATTTAGAAGAGTGTTCTCATTTTTATTTATTTTTTTTAAAGATTTTATTTATTTATTTGACAGAGAGAGACACAGCGAGAGAGGGAGCACAAGCAGGGGGAATGGGAGAGGGAGAAGCAGGCCTCCTGCCGAGCAGGGAGCCCGATGCAGGGCTCGATCCCAGGACCCTGGGATCGTGACCTGAGCCGAAGGCAGACGCTTAACGACTGAGCCACCCAGGCGCCCCCTCATTTTTATTTTTTAATTCTTTTTGCGAGTAAAATTAGAAGTGTGTTTTTTAAGACCACGTGCTTGGATTATAAATTTCTGGTTGTACTGCTTTGTAATCATGGCATATGACTTACGTAAATATGACCTAAGAGCTGGGAAATGTTCCTTCTCTATGTGTAGGATATGGAATTTGCTTGTGGCTGGTCTGTACACTCACACATATCTAAAAAATGTTTATTAATTATAATCATATTGTATGCTCTATTTTTTGCCTATTCCATAGATTTCCTTACTACGGGCCCACAAACCGTATCCACTAGTAGACAATGATTCAGAATTCAGAATGTTTTAGTTTTATGAAGGGTAACATTTGGTATTTTACATAAAACTTACACAGAAAATTGCTCTTTTTCAGTGAAATGCACAAATATTAGCACTAAGTGACAGCGCTACAATGCCCTCCCATCAATTCAGATCCCGTTTGGCTGCCTGATGGGCATCAGGCTGATGAAGTTTTGCCTTTCAGAGCTTTGGGTGTTCCAAATATGGGAAAGAGATGTTGGGCCTTGGTGGGTTTCTGCCTTTACATTTCCAGCAATTTTGCATTACATTTTTTTTTTAAGATTTTATTTATTTGTTTGAGAGAGAGAGAATGAGAGACAGAGAGCACGAGAGGGAAGAGGGCAGAGGGAGAAGCAGACCCCCTGCTGAGCAGGGAGCCCGATGCGGGACTCAATCCCGGGACTTCAGGATCATGACCTGAGCCGAAGGCAGTCGCTTAACCAACTGAGCCACCCAGGCGCCCTGTATTATATTTTTTAGGGCATAATTACCTATCACCAAAAGGCTCAAGTCAGTATGTCTTTATTGCAATTTGTACTATTTATCAAAATAAAAGTGCTTTCTTTGTTCTGCTGTGCTTTGCTGTTGAATTTTACTTGAGGCAATATTATTATCGTGACTCCTACTTTATTTTTGTTTGCATCTTCTTTGGATATACTCACCTATTCAGTTATTATTTTTTACCTTTTGGAAAGAAATGGCACATATTTGATATTTGAATTCTTTGTTCAATTTTAGAGTCTTCCTAATAAAAGAATCTATTTCATTTACATTTATTATTATAGGTAAGATATTCAGTCCTGTTTGTCTCCTTGTTCTATTATTGTGTGCATGTGCTTCTTATCATTCATTGTGTCTTCGTCTTGGTGTGTAGAATCTATACTAAGTTGAATCCTATGAAATTGCCTATAGTCTTCAGTTTGGGACTTACAAACGTGGAAATTTATTACAGTGTTCAATCTGATAGTTGGCCATTATCTCCTGCTGCTTTGTCAATGCCGATCAGTTTCCTGACTTTTCTCCCCTCTGGATTCTGTAGTAGATCATTTTCAGAAGGCTTCATCTTCTGGATACTACTCTACTTCTCCTGTCTTGTCCCACATCGGTGAGTTTATTCTTTTTTGCTTGTTTGTTTGCTTGCTTTTTAAATCCCTGAACAAAGCAAGATTTGTTCAGTGCCATGTTTTTAAACAATTTGGCAAATCAGTCACGCTGGTTGGGTTTCCTTTCCAAGATCCCAACAGGAAAGCAAGTTAAGTGCTTGATTCCAATCTGATCCCCAGTTTCCTTGGGCAGAGCTTTACCTAGAATCCTACTCTCTGCTCTGCTGGGGTGAGTTCCGTCTGTTCTTTCCCAGTTTTGATGTTAGGCCACCTCTCGCTGTTTCTGTGGTGTCATAAATTTTGGTGTTTTCAGTGTCCCTGGGGGCATTTTACTAGAAGTGGGAAGAGAATTAGCTCTAGATGTTACCTTGTACCATTTAGCTAACTCACCCCCCGCCAACTCATGCTATCACAACCCATGTAAAGTTTGGTTCTTCTGAGTCACACATTAAGCACCTTGTAATTTTAACATAAACCTACAGACGTAAAATGAAGGTGGCGAATGAGGCAAAAGGGAGCCATGAGCCAAAGCTTATGGCAGATGCTTTTTGCCTAGACACATAGAACAACATCTGCTCAGTTTAACAGTGATAAACCTTCCCTTGCAGCAATCAGGGTGATGTATTAGCAAGTACTCTGATAATCATGACAGCAGGTTTTAGCCTTAAAAATCATGTTCATAGGCAAACGTCCAAAGTTATAAGGCAGATGAGACCCACGGTAGCGTTCCTCATTGACAGAAGCTGGGCTACACAGCCAACCTTTGTTATCACCATTCGCGGGAGCCTATGGGGGCCACACATCTGTAAATAGTGTGACAATTCTGCTCTAAGCCTTCTTCATTCAGCAAACGTGTACCCCCTTGGGCTAGTCAGGTTGTCACCTTGCACCAATATCTCCACCTGTCTCAGACTTTTCCAAATGGGGTCCTAGGTGGTGAGCTATGTGCGGAACACTGAGTACCCCCTGGCTTTTCCCTCCTGGCTGTGGTCATCATGGGCTTTCGAAATCATGAATCTAATCAAGCCTTTTTCTGCTCAATTGACTGTAGTGTTTCCCACGCTGAGACACTGAAGCCAAACTCCATATAGGCTAGCCCTACAAAACTCTTCACAGAGCGGCCCCCAGCCTCTGTACACTCTCCCCTGAGGTCAGCTTCACTGACCCTCCTCACTGGCCCTGGATGTCGTTTGTCCTCTCGATGGCTCTGCTCTTTCCCACAGGCTGGTCCATACCCTGGAAGTCCACCCTCTTTCTACCCCCTTCCTCCTCTTCCTGCCAAAATCCAGCTCATCCTTCGGGACCCACAGTCTTCTCTGATTGAGTCTGCTTCCCATTGTCTCACAGTCTGTCCCCCATCTTGGCAGCCGCTGATTTCTATTCTCCACAGCATCACTGCGCTCAGACTTGGGAGGACGTGCCCACGGACTGGTTGTCTTGGGAGGTGGTCTGGCGTGGAATATGGGTGTGGGCTCGACCTCTCCGTGCCTGCTTTACTCATCTACAAGTTGGGGTGCCCATAGCACCTGCCTCCTCCTTCAGAGTGTCTGTAACGTGCTTTTCTGCAGAGCCAGTACCAGGAAAGGAACGCTGACTTTTGTCCTCACTGTGATTGTATTCTCGTTACCCTTCATACCTGTGTCTCCCCAGGGCCACAGACAATGCCTGACACAGGGTCAATGCCTGAAGCATAAAAGATTGTCTGTCACAGCAGAGGACAGAGCCATGCTCCTCTGTCCTTCTGGCTCATCACTGTGTTCCTTCCTGCTAGGGCACATGGGCTGGGACTGAAGTCTGAGGCAAAAGATGTAGCTTCCAAAGGGAGGGGTCTGTAATAGGCACGGTGGATTTGCTTCATTTTAAAAGCTGTTTATGGTGGATCCCTTATCAGATGGTTCTCTCTCCACACCTGCCCCGTGAAGTTATCAGCCAGGAGCCGGAACCCGTCAGGATTCCTGGCCACACCCTGGGGTGAGAGTCAACAGTGAATGCCATGAAACTTCTCTTGCATCTCAACTGTGTCCCTATGGTTTTCTCCAGAAATCTGTAGCACATCAGTAAACACAACCTCATAGACAACCTGGCGGAATTTTGACACTTAAAACTTGCATATGGCTCCTTTCCCTTCTTAGAGCAATGATTCAAGCACAGACTCATGCTTCTAACCTCCTCAGGAAATGCTTTTTGGTGACCAGAATTACACGTATCTGTTGGTATGTTTCCGATCAATGGGAGTTCTCCAGCTGCCGGCATGTTTGTTTTTGGGTATTTGTTTGTTTGTTTGTTTTCCGGCACTGTAAGAGCTTGTTGGAACTGGACACAGAAGAGTTGAGTCAAGTTCCTCAAGTTAGTTCTGAATGTTCAATCAACTAGTTCAAGTTCTCTGCATGACCCAAGGCTGACTCATCCGCACTTTGGCCACTGCCCAGTAGAGTAAACTTAGATACCATAGACTCACTACATAATATTTATAACAAAATCCATTCACCAGGAGGACTCAGGCTGGCCTAGGATAACATATTCCATGGGATGGTTAAGGATCCCTAATATATAAAGAGTTCTTAAAAATCAATGAGAAAAGAGGGAATGCCTATAGGAAAATGTAGAAAAGACATGAGCAGACAATTCACACACACACACACAAAAGACCTAATTACCAGTAAAAATATGAAAAGGCACCCAACCTTATTATTATTTAGAGCAACAAAAATTGAAATAATATAAGGGCACGTGTTTTTGTTTTGTCTATCAAATTGGCAAAGACAAAAGAAGTTGGCAGAACCTGGCATCACTGGTTGTTGGTGGAAACATCAACCCTTCCAGCCTTCACAGGAGAGGTGGGGTCTGTGTGGTCCTATTAATCAAACTTGAAGCTGGATCCTCTTTGATAGCAATTATGCATCAAGGAATTAAAACCTAAGAACTTTCGTTAAGTGTATAAGGACAGATATAAAAGGATTTTCACTAGGGCATTATTTTTAAAAGCAAATTATATAAACTCCTCCACTCAAAGAAAAACACCAAACCCATATGCTCTCACAGGGAACCCTCCTCCTAAACCTTTCATCCCAATGCCATTTAAAACTCTGTGGAGCAAAGAACGAGAAAGAAAACTTTCCCATTGTTTTCATAAAGCCAGTGTTAATACTGATGCCAAAACTTGTTGAAGGGTTAGATAAATATCTTTTATAAATATCGTGGAGAAAATCCAAAATAAAATATAAACAGAATTTAGAAGCACATTAAAGACCAAGACTGGTACAATAGTAGGAAATACATTGATATAATTGATCATATTAATTGACCTAGTGGGAGAAATCAAATGACTGTTTCCATAGTTGGAAAAACATGTGACAATATCCTGATAAACCCCTCAACAAAGTAAGAATAGATGGAAGTGTCTCTAATATGACAAAATATATCCATCCCAGCCAGCCTCATGCTCAACAGGGAAACTCTAAGGCTATCCCCTGCATCCCCTGCATTGTTCCAGAATTACTAGCAAATACAATTTTAAAGGATATGAGAAGTATGAGGATCAAAAACAAGACAAAGTCTTACTCTTTGCAGATGATATGCTTTTATTCCTAGAAAATCCATTGAGAAGCTGTTCTAAGCAATAAAATAAATGAGCAAGGGAGCAACTATATTTAAAAAAAATAGCTTCCATACACACACACACACACACACACAGAGAGAGAGAGAGAGAGAGAGAGAGAGAGAGAGAGGGAGAGCTACACTGGAAGAGAACACTTGATTTTCAGCTAATTTTTTTAAAAAGATAAAATAGCAGGAATAAGTATAACAAGAATTTTTTAGATCTATATGGAAAACTCATTTAAAAAAACTATTGAAGGACAGAAAACAATTGGAATTGGAAAGGCAGGCCAGGTTCTAGAAGTCACTCTCCCTAAATTGATTTATGAAGTTCCCTTGACTCCAATGCAAACATGAGCAGCTCTTTTTCTCTGACCAGAGAAGGCAATGCTAAGCTTCATGAAGAAAAATGGGTAAGACAGACAGGAGAACCATGAAAAAGAAGAGGGACAAAGAGAGCCATTATCCTGGCAGGTAGTAAAACATCACAAAGCATCAGTCTCTAAAACAGTGTGGGGCCATGAGCAGATACACAGGCTGACCAGAGACACAGTCCAGGAGGCCCAGGTGGACATGGAGCACGGACGGGTCCTCAGGTCAATGGGGAGAGCATGGCCAACAGACGGTGTTAGGAGAGCTCACCACCACCGCCATAAACCCCTGGTGAACCGAAGGGCCAGATGAGAAAAGAAAAGAAACAAATCATGAAAGACTGGAGGAAAATGGGGAAGAGCTCTTTTATAGCCACATGAGGGGAAGGCCTTTTCAGTATGACCAAAAATATGAAAAGGATAAACAAAACCCCCCATAAAATGTACTACGTGAAAGTAAACATCTCACGAAATGATGAGTGGGGAGACACACTGTGCCTACCGTCCTGTCCTGATGTCACTTCCTGCTCTGGCAGGTCAGCACAGAGTCCCTGCCCATGTCCCCCCACCCCCTTCCTCACGCAATAACACCAGCATGTCCTTTCCTCTCTGAGATACATGTTTAATTAAACCACTGATTGTCATAAGATTGTGACATGCTCTTGGGGTTGTCAAACTAGAAGAAACACTGGTGGTCATCTGGGCTGACCCCAGCAAATACCCTGATGGCAACATTCACGGGCCGCACCGTGTCCCCCCAAAATTCATATTTTGAGGTCCTGACTCCCCACGGCCCTCAAAATGTAGCAGTATTTAGGTCTGGAAGGAGGTGATCAAGGTATAATGAGGTCACTAGGGTGGCCCTGATCCGCGAGAGAAAGACGACCTTCTTCCAAACCACCGTCTTGTTCCCCCGGACACTGGGAAGCAAAAGGACCTGCTTCTGGGCACCGTAACGAGCCACATTTTCCCTGAAAAATTCTCCAAAAGCAGTCATGTTCTTCACCATCATTTTCCTCCCTTGAACCATTTTAGATTCTCGAGTATTTTCAGAGAAATTTAATCCTTATGTTCCAGATTCATTTATACTGAAATCATCAAAATGCTTTTTTGTCTGTCTAAGAGGATTTGGGTATTCTTTTTATAGATCCATTGAAGCCATTTTTGCTTTGAATCACGTTCTGGCAGTTCTAAATGAATTCAGACGATCCCCCAACCCTCCCCCCCACCCCCGCGTCCCGCTCTGTTCCACTGTCAGAACACTCAGAATCCAGGCAAGTGCTAAATTTGGCTAAATGATTTCCCCTCCCATCACACACTGAGCCTGATGGTGCCAGGGGACTGCGGGGGCCCTGCCCACTCCCACCACCCGCATGCTGGAGGGGCTCAGGGGCCTCCGTGGCCTCCCAGCGTGCCGTCCCCTCATCTAGATTAGACTGTCAAGCCAGGGACCTTGGACCCTCACTCTGAGGACACACGCCTGCCACATTCAGCGCGCGCTGTCCGGGGTCCTGGTTTAAAAAACGCTACCTGGTGTCTGGCCCAGGGCTTCGCAAACGTGGCTCCGTCTGAGGACCACAGGGAAGCTTTAGATAAACTGAGGGGGATGCAGCCAGAAGAGCAATGGGTGGCCTCCATCTTCCTCCAAAGCTGCCCCTGGGATGCCTACCAGGGATCCAGGTGAGGGCTGCCCACACTCTATGGGCGATGGAGATGCGGAAGGGCGGCGCACGGATGCATGGAGCAAGGGGGGAGTCCGTGGGAAAGGCAGCGGCCTCTTCTGCCCCTGTTCTCTCCCACCCCCAACCCCACGTGGGGGCAGGCACGAGGCTGCCGGGAGGGCAACGGGGAGCCTCCCGCTTGCTGCTGGGGTCCCCCCCAGGGCCAACATTCCTCCCTCAGCCCTCACAGAAGGCACCGGACACCCCCTTTAAGCTTTTTCTCCTGGCTCAACTTTTAAGCCTTTGAGGATGTACCACTCCCAAAGGCAGGGACAGGGGCCCCAAGCCACTGGCCCTCCTCAGGGCCGTCCTGGGGCTGCACCAGAGGACAGTGCAGGGACGCAGTTGCCGGGGCAGTCTTAGGACACAGGGCTTTGCCGCCTCCGGACACTGCCCAAAGGCAGAGAAAGGAGGGTGACGCCAACGGCAGGTGATCCTGAGGGAGCGAAGGAGGATGTGCCCAAAGCTCAGCGCAGGGCCAGGTAAACCCTGCACGTTCACCAGCGACTCTTGTCATCAAAGCCGTGCTGATTGTTCAACTACTGACATGTGTGATCGATGTCAGATACTTCTGCCATCCTCAGAAGCCAAGGTCTTCCCCTTTGCTGGGTCTTTATCAACGGGACATCCCTGTCCCTGCTTCCTCGGTCCCGCCGGAGGGAGTGTTGAGATGCGGTGGCCTCCATGCCTTTGTCCTCTTCCTGCAGTGCCCCCCACCCCTCCCCCAGACTCTGTCTCCTCCTCTTCCTCCTCCGAGGCACAGGGGATCCCTTGTCCCCGGAAGCCTCTCTGGTACACGCACAAACACACATCCGTGCACACACACACACACACACACACAATTGCCTCCTTCTGGAAGATGCCATGGCCAGGCGCTAACAGGGCCAACCTGCATCTCCCCTGGGCCATCCCTGCCACCATCTCTCTGTCCCTGCAGAAGACAGTCACCACGTGGACAATGCCCGCTTGCACCCGTGAGCCCACGTCCCCCTCCTCAGCGGGAGGGCAGCGTCTCCAGGCTTGAGCTCCTGAAGGGCAGCGAGGGTCTTCCTAGGGGTCAGGCCCGTGCCCAGCACCACCTGGCCCCTCTGTCCTTGCGACGGCTCAAGTCCCAGCCACCGGGGCCACAACTGCCCCCTTCCCACCTGAAACTCAGGACCTCAGCGGTCATCCTCACCTTCTGCCACCACACGGGGCCCTGGGGACCCCGGACTCGGATCTCAATCTGCTCCATCAGAGATGTTGTCCTTCAGCGATGTCTGGGGCGTCCAGACCCGGAGACCCTGAGGAGGCAGACCAGGGTGCTAGGCAGGGAGCGGTCAGATGGTGACCATCCCACCCCAACCAGCGACTCCCAACTCAGGGCCACGGGGCTGCGTGACACCGTGAGGCAGCCAGGCCCTCTCCAGCTCTCTCTGCTCTCTGTTCTCCCGAGCGGCGAGGTGCTGGCTCTGTCCAATAGTCAGGCATTCGGGTCCTCTGCCTCTGGGCTCGCTGTAGGACGCTGAGGGTCCAGGAAGCCCTGCCAGGCCTTCCCAGTGACGATGTGACAAGGGAGGGGATGATACCTGCAGGTCTCCCACAATCACCCCGAGTTCTGTTGTTGTTTTGGATTCAGCTTTGGGCAGCCTGGCCCAGCCACAGACTTCTGCATACGACCCCAAGCATCGCCTGGTTTGCGTTTTCCTCACATGGAAACCAAAGGCACGTCGTGAGCCTGCCTGGGAAGGAGCCGGTGGGTGCCTCAGCCCCCCGCCCACCTCACAGCCTCGGTCATGGGGGCAGAGGGGTGGCCCAGGAGCACGGTCCTCTGTCCCCGGGGACAGCCTCCCTCCAAAGGGCAGCTCCAGCCTCTGAGAGATCATGGTGAAGGCTCATTCACAGGACTTATCAGTCCCACAGGCGGGGCTTAAACCACAGACATTCACTGTCCCCTGGTCCCGGAGGTTGGAAGCCCAAGATGCAGGTGCGGGCAGGGCGGGGTCCCCCCAAGGCCTCTCTCCTCATGTGTGGACGGCCATGCTCTCCCTGGGTCCTCATGGGGTCGTCCCTCTGTGTGTGTGTGTGTGTGTCCTAATGGGTCAGGGCCCACCTTGATGACCTCATCTTAACCTGTTTGCAAAGACCAAATCTCCAAATAAGGCCACACTCACAGGTACGGGGGGCAAGGGCTCCAACATGCGGGGGACCCAATTCAAGCCGTAGCATAGGATAAGAGAGAAGGATGCTGCTCGTCCTTCCCTCCAGGCCAGGAGAGGTCACACCAGGGCCCGGCTCCCTCACACACTGGACTCTGCACGCTTGGGGGGAGCAAATTACATTAAATCCGTCTTTTAGCAAGCTCCAAGCAGGATGCTAAGTTTGAGAAGCTGACAGCATGCCGGCCTTTTCAAAGGATTGTCATTAGGTTATTACTGTTGTTACCGACGCAGCCATGGTTTTATTTAGACCAAAAAAATGGCCACCAGCTCCCATCGCCACTGAGGTCTGGTGTGAGTACGGACATCCCACAGATGTGAGCACCTGACACAGCACGCACACACTCTGAGTCCTTGCGTCATCGGGAGGAAGTGGACCTCGCCAGGAGTATGACTGGGGAGACAGAAGTGCTTCCTTCCGCGCACGTCCTGCGAGTCGACGGCCACAGCAGTTACCTTTCACTACTTACCTGGTGAGCAGTTTCAGGAAGTGGGACTGTGTCCCCAACAGCAGAGCCCTCCCTGCTCCTGCATTAGGCTGCGGGGGGAGCCCCAGCCAGGGGCCCCAACCTTGAGCCTGGGAAGCCCTAGAGGGGTCGTTCCCCCAGAGGCCGTTGGGAGCCAGTGGGGTGTTCACAGGGGACGTTTGCCCCCCTGGTTCAGCCCTGCCACATGGAGGGGAGAGAAGGAACTAGAGGCCACACAGGTGGGGCTTAAGAAGACACCTGCCCCCACCTGGTTAAAGCCACGGAGATGACCGCCTGCACCAAATACAGGAAGGCGTCCAGAGAGCTATGGCAGGCAGAGCCCTTGGTTAGAAGGCGGCCGTGTTCTCCCTAAGGAGGAAGAGGACCAAGGAGCTGGTCTCCTCTTGCCTGAGGAAAGCAGCAGCCTTGGTGTGGTGGAGAGGCAGGGTGACAGCCAGCCCCCAAGATGGCCCCCATGCATCTCCTTGTCACTTGTCCTTCGCAGGTCACTCTCATGCTGACTAGGAGTGTGGCGATGCTGGTGTGTGACTTAGGGGGCCGGATCTCCCAGAGCAGTGCTCTGGAGGAAGCTGGCCGCCATGTTGTGAGGACACGCAAGCAGCCCCGTGGAGAGGTCCGCAGGGTGAAGAGCGGACACTCACGAGGGCGCCATCTTGGAGGGGCGTCCTCCAGCCCCTGTCCAACTTCCAGGCAGCCTCGCCCCACACCTCGAGTCAGAGCCACTCATCCCGGGCTGCTCCCAGACTCCTCACCCAGTGTGATAATGGCTGTTTATGCTTGCCTGAAGGCGCTAACTCTGCAAGGTAATTTGCTGTGCAGCGCTGGGTAACTACCTACGGGCTACAAGGTTCCAAGCTCAGGGTCGAGGGGTGAAGTATGGAGGCAGGGAGGCCTATGGCGAGTGCAGGTGCCCAGCCGGGGTCCCAGCCACGAGCGGGCAGCAATGAGCCACCAGCTTACGTGGAGGGGTCGGGAACCAGCGCCCGACACGGGGCCTCTGGACCAGCATGGCCGGAGCAAGGCGGGGAGCAGCGTCCAGAACGTCTGGGCTCCTCTCCGCCGTCTGCTGCTCGGGCGAGGCTGGCCATCCCGAGAAGCCCTTCACGTGGGCAGCAGGGGAGGGAACGTGGGCTGCCTGAGGGCCCGTCCCGGCAGGTAACGATGCCAGGAAGGATGAATGGGGCAGGAGACGGCAGAGGGAGGTGACGCGGGAAGGGACCAAGGCAGCCCTCCTCACAGCTGCGTCTCTGCCAGTGGCAACCTTCCCACCAGGAGCCCTGATCCAGCACCACCCGTGGGCAGGTGGGCCGGTGGCGGGTGAATGGTAGCCACCTGGAGGTTTCAGGTCTTCACTCCTGGAACCTTAAATGTTACCTTATAAGGAAAAGGGGACTTTGTGGAGGACCTTGATGTGGGAAGATCATCCTGGGTTATGCAGACCCTAAATGCAACCACAAGGGTCCTCTTGAGAGGGGATACACAGACGAGGAAGGGGTGTATGGTCGCAAAGGCAGAGTGGGGGGGGTGACACGGGCGGCCCAGGAAAGCAGGAGAATGGGAAATGCAGCGTCAGAGCAGAAAAGGGTTGGAGAAGAAACATTCTGTGAAGCGTCCCGGGCCTCCCCGTGTAGGTGAACCAGGACGAACCAGGACTCCAGGGGGGGTGGGCGGGTGCTCCCTCCCTGCGCTCTTCAGTTTCCAAGCCTCAGGTTCAGCCTCATAAGACGGGCCTGACGCGGGGCGCTGCAAGGACCCTGGGCGTCTGCTCTCGCTCCTTGCCCCCTGTCTGTGTAGTTGCAAGCAGGTGCATTCCTCCCGCACACGAGCCGGGGGGTGCTCCAGGCCCAGGAAGCGTGGGCCGGGCAGCCCCCAGGGTCCCCGGGGCTGGCAGCCTCACGCCTCACCTGTGTGTGAGTGGACCTGGGCTGCCCTCCTCCCTGCTGATGAGAGAGACGGGACAGCAAGCACAAGGAGGTGGGTAAGAAGAGGAAGGCAAGGGGGCCTGCGGTGCAGACAGCTGGCTCCACATCATTTTACCTTAAGGCCAAAGGGGCCCGATCTGGTTCTTACCTCACAGAACACAAACCAACTCCATGAGGCCTGGGTGGTGTCCTCCCAAAACTCATAGGCTGAAATGTTAAACCCGAGGGGGCTGAATTTGGAGACGGGGCTTCAGGGCGGTGGTTACGTGAGGTCATAGGGTGGGGTCCTGATCAGATAGGACAGAGGCCTCTCCCCTTCCCCTCCTCCTCTCTCTACTTGAGGACACAGTGAGAAGGGGTCATCTGCAAGCCAGAAAGCGGGTCCTTACCAGAAACCAAACCCCGCCAGCCTCCAGACCATTAGAACCTAAATTCTGTGGCGCTTCATGGTGGCGGCCCAAGCAGACCACCCAGGTGCCCGTTTTAAAAACGATCATCATTTGCATGTGCACAGGGATTCGGGTGTTCAGAAAGCCTTCCTACCCTTTCCTCTTGGTGCTTACCCTCTCCGGAAGGACGGCGCCGTCCCTCGGGGTGGACGATGGGCTGTGGTGGGGCCAGGCCCAGGACCTGGTCTTGGGGCCCCGGCCCAGTGCCATTTCTTATACACCAAAGTCACATTTTATAGCCTTTTATTACCGACACGCAGGCTCACTCCACATGGGTCCCATTTCCCAGAGCTGAAAACTGAGAACAGAAGCAGTTCAACCAAATGCCTAGAAGCCGGGCCTGCTCGGGAGCTGCGGGGGGGCAGGGAGGGGGAGCCTCCAGGTAGTCTGGGCCGTCTTGGTTTAGTGTTGGGGCAGCCAGGTGGGTGGAGACAGAGCTCCCCAGCTATACAGGGCTACGGCAGCCTCTGCTTGGCCTCAGTTTCCCTCTACTAGGCTCCGTGACAGAGGAACCTGGTCAGTCGGAGGCAGCACCCACCCTGCAGCCTGGTTCCACGCGTCTGCAGAGCGCAAAGGCCGCTGACAGACTGCCAAGCATGGGATTAAAGGGCAGAGGATTTCGGGTTCCAGCTCACCTTGCACCTCCCGCAGGCTCCCGAGCAGCCTTCCAGGGTTGGGCTTGGGCGGCCGCGAGGCTGACGCTCCTCGCAGCAGCGGATGTCCCCCTCGGAGCTCCCAGCCCGTCGCACACGGCCGCCCCGTGAAACTGGATCCCGCAGGACGGCTAAGCCTTCGGATGCCTGCAATTCCTTGGCTAATGCTCGGCTTAATTAAGACACAGACTTTAATGGCATTCTTACCGATTACTTTAAGAAATGGCAGGTCTGTAAGATGATATTTCCTGCTGTGCAGGGATATCATGATGAAATCTCCAAGTCATCATTTCAACACGGGAAGTTATCGGCTACCTGGGGCAGCGTTGGCCCTGCCACACAATCGACCCGCTGTTCCGAGCGCTACTTAAGAGGCTGAGGCATCCGTGGTCCCCAGCAGTCGGTCAGGGGGAAAAAAGGATCAATTGAGTATGTTAGCTCTGCATCTAGACCTTCTCAATGTTTGGTTTGCTTTGATGCAAACGAAAAGTAAGCTCTATACATTTGAACTTGAGGCTTTATCTTTTCCAGACTTCTGTCGTGCCTTAAAGTCAGCTAAAAAAAAAAAAAAAAAAAAAAAATAGCTCGGGTTAAATTAGCATTTCTCCCTTTCCTTCTTTGTCTGTCTTTATGCCCTTCGGTTTTAAAAATAAACATCATCGTTTTATAAAAATTAATAGACCAGAATGTTTGCCGTTCAGCAGTCCCTCGTGGGACACGGCCCCCAAGCACCTGCTCCCCCAGGTCGAGCTCAAAGCTGAGTTCTGCCTTGGATCTAAAATGCGTCGGCCGTCCATCTGGTGGTCAGGGCCCTACGGGGAAGGGAAAAGGAGAACCTATTCCTATGAGGAATTGAATACAAAGTCTCTATAACTCTCTCTCTAAGGAAATTATCCCTTTTTATAACAGGCAGCTCTGTTTCCCAAAGGAACTGTCTGATACGAGCAAAATGTGACTACTTCCCTAAGCTGTGTGCCTTTTCTGGTATCCTCCCTCCCAGAAACAGAATCAAAACAGGGGCACCCCTGTTTTGGTCAGCACCCCCGGCCCATTCTCTATCCTCAGGCCCTGGACAGATTCAGTGGGATGATGAGCTGATGATTCTGGCTTCCTTCATTAACACCCTCGTTCGGCCATTTGGTGTCCTGAAGAGTTTCCCAGGCCAGTGTCCACAGTGGGGAGAGGCGCTGGTGGACAGGCCCACCACCCTGCACGCGCGTCTTACGTGAAGAGGAGATCTGTGCCGGCTTTTGGCTCAGAATCTGCCCTCCCCCAGGGCCGTGGCTGTCTTCTTGCTGTCTCTTTGCTGGGCAGCAGGTTCCTCTGCAGAGAAGCTTGGATCCGTTTATTTATTCAATCCATTTTGATTTATTCATCAGATTTAAATCGCCTCTTTTTGATAAAAGCCCAAAGAATGAGGGTGGAAACAGCTCTCTGGATGCAGAGGCTGGTCCGTGGCTGGTCCACACGTGCTTTCTCTTAACCCCCTTGCGGGATCCTTGCCATGCGTCAGGCCACTTGGGCGAGGGTGGCAGGGCAGAGAGACCTCGGGAGACAGTGTTGTTTCGTCCCCAGCTTCCCAGGCCAGCCGGGCCAGAGGAAAGCCTGAACTGGGGGGAGCCTGCAGCTTCCTGTTCCTGACTCAGCCAGGCAGGCAGATCTGGGTGTTTATGGAGAGGACACCAGACGCAGGATGGCTGACACAGGTCAGACGGGAACTCCCCTCCTACAGTTCAAGTCTGTCCAGATCCACTGTATGGAGTGGGACTCTGCTACGTCTGGCCCCTGTGGTCAACCCACGAGGGCAGCCGCTCTCTCAGCCCCAAGCTCACTGTGCTTCTGGAAGCCGTGGTGCTTGCCTACCTCTCCCTATGGGCTTGGCCACCAGGAGAACCCCCAGCCTTGGATGTGGGCTGCTGAGGACTCATGGGCAAGTCCTCAACTGTCCAGAGAGCTTCTTCAACTGCATAGGAGCCTCAATATCACACAGCGGTCACCCTGGCTGGGAGAACCACAGCCCAATGTCTGATTCACCCAGGGGTACAAAAGACCCCCGTGGTGGCCCTCAAGGTGGGACCAAGTCTATGGAACACTGGACACTCCAGAGCCTCCTGAGGGATCAGGCCGAGGGCAGTCTCTGCCTAGGACCACCATCTTGGTGAGCTTTCCCCCCTGCCCCTTCCTGCTTCTTTCACTTCCTTACTCTTGAGAGCCCTACCTCAATAAATCATGTGGATCCCAACCCTTGCCTCAGGCTCTGTGTCCAGGAAACCTCACCCTACACCCTGCCCTTTTGTATCTATGTCCTGAGGGGAAAGACCTCCTTCTCCCATGTTATGGACTAAGTTGTGTCCCCTAAATATTCGTATGTTTAAGTTCTAACTCTCAGTACCTCAGAATGTGACCTTATTTGGAGTCCTTTACAGAGGTAATTAAGGTAAAAGGAAGTCATTAAGGTAGGGACTAATCCCGTATAACTTCTAAGAAGAGGGGATCAGGACACACACACACACAGAGGGATGACCCCCGTTTGGACCCAGGGAGAGCATGGCCGTCCACACACGAGGAGAGAGGCCTCGGGGGTTGGGGGGGTGCCCTGCTGACTTCCAGCCTCCAGGCCTGGGAGACAGTGAATGTTTAAGCCCCCCATCTATGGCACTTTGGACGGCAGCCAACGCATCCAGCCTTCCCCTCACTGATGTGGACTGTTTCCTTTATAATCCAGGTAGTTATCGTTCCGGGGTCTCCAAGACACAATGAATCACTTACCTGGAACATTCTTGTGCATCTCTCAATATATATGCCCATGATGTTGCCTTACACTAGTCACAGGCATTCCTGTCCCTCCCAGCAGAGATTTTTTTTCTCCTCCCCGTAGACGGTGTGGATGGTGTCACACCCTGTCTGGGCACCGGTGGGAGCCTGGAGGGCTCTCAGCACTGGCTCCGTCCATCCGGGTGGCCCTGGGGACAGAGACTGGGAACTTATATTTCTTTCCACGCAGCTCAAGGCTTCCTAAGAGGTCGCTGGCGGAACACACATCACCCAAAAGATTAGAGACGAAACTGAGCACCTGAATCCATCTGGGCTCCCCACCCCAGGGGGTTCCTAAGCTAGGGGCTGGCTCCCCCCCACCCCAGATCCCCCCTCCGGGAGTGAGGCCGCACGTCCGCGCGTCCACTCACCCCGAGGTCAGCGGTCCAATACGGCCGAACCAAAGCTATCTGTTTAACAGACAACGGATCTCCGTGTCAGAATCCGCAACCATCATCCAAGACGCTGGGGGTTTTCTTCCTCGTTGAAATGGATCTTTTGAGAGTCAGTCAAGAGGAAAGAATGTGAAGAGACGGAGTGCGGTGGGGTACCTCCGTGAAAGAGGCCCTTGATTATGGGGAACATTAAAAACAGAGAATTCACTCTTTTACCACACACTTCCTTCGGTTACCTATAAATCTCCCTGTCAGAGAAACTACCCATTTGTTTTCCTGAAGAAGCAGGGAGAAAACATCCAGAGCATGACATATTTACTGCAAATGCTCTCCATTGTCGGGAGCAGAGTTTTTGAAGTAATCGAACAAGCCTCCGTCCCTGCCCCCCAGCCTCCATAAGAATACGGCGAGCTGCTTTGCATAAGCTGCCTGTTGGCCAGAAGGGGAAACTAATGCAAATATCACAGGATGGATTATGATCGCACAGCCCTCGCCCGATGGACAATAGCGTTCTCACCAGACCCAACGTCAGCCACAGCCAGGTTGCATTTTTAAAAGGACTTGGGTGCCTTTTTCTCCTTCTCAGTACTTAGGAGTCCCTTCAAAGGCATCCGACGTGTTTGGTGCAGATACTCAGAATACACGAAACCTTTTCTTCCCCCTGTGTGGTTGCCTTTGTAATAACAGTCTTCTTATGTGTTGGATACGTATGTAACTCAAGATGAAAAGACATTTTACAGCCTCGCGGTAGAATGACGGCAAATTAGCGGCATACCTGCGGTTCCTGCTCCCCCAGGAGGGAGTCCGTGTCAGGCCATGGGAAAGGGGCACTTTGCACAGCTCCTGGGGACCACCCTTGCACTTTCCAGTATTTCCGTACATCGGCTTGTCCGAAAGGCGTGTAAAAAATACCTCGGGTAGTCCGCATTGATGAAAGAGCATAATCGCGCGGACGCCCACCGAGGGCTCGCCCAAGAACTTGTCCAGCAACTGGTTTCCAAGAAAACTTCTTTTAAATGTTTATGTCTCTCTCGGATTTGGAGACATTCAGACAAACGAGGCGAGGTGGTGTTGAACACGAGAAGGTCAGCCCCGAAGGCCCTAAGCAAGTCAGCTCCTCTTAATGGGCCTCAGATGCCCCAGCTAAGAAATGGGTCTTATTATACCCACTGCCTCGGATTATTGTGAAGCTTAATTAGTGCTTGAAAATGTTTTGAGATCCTCAGATGAAAACAGACCACAAACGCGGAGTGTTATTATGGGGCCCAATCGGATGCCGTCCTTTCTGCAATAAAATGCTGTGGGCGTTATCTGAACTTTGTCCCTTCCGGCCATGGCGCTTCCTACGGTGTCCCTCTCTCCGACACACCTGCCTTTGAACCCTTGCAAAGCCCTTTGGTTTCCACGGGCCACTTGCCACGCTCCAAGACAATAGTCATTCGGTCTGAACACACTCCTTCACAACATCATTTCCAGGAAGGAAAACGTGTCTTGGCTGTCTCCCACGGATTCGTGTTCATTTCTGCATCCCCGACAGCATCGTTCTGTGATGACTGTGGTACCCACCACACCTGGCTTAGATTGCTCAAAAACACAACGGTCTTTCTTAACGAGCAGCCAAGGCGAGGTCTTGGGGGCACCGTCTTCTATTTATTCTTCTGTACCATAATAAAGGAGAAAGACTTGACTGATTTTAACTAAATTTGGGCTCTAATGAAAGGATTTGGGTTGCACGCAGTTTTGTTTTTGCCTTTTGATCTGCCATCTTGGAAACATGGTTTTCTTGGTCTGGTTGTGTCCACTTGGCAAGAAAAACAGACGGCGGATCATGTGTGGTCGGGAGCTCCCAGGCTCACCGGTACTCGAGGTGGTTGCGTAATCCTGCTAAGCCACTTTCTCAGGAGTATTATGTGAAGTTGAGTATTTTTTAGTTCTAAACACCGAACAGGCTGGAATGAAAGTGACCCTCATCTCCCTGGTGGGGTTTCTGCTGTCCCCCCTGCAGAGGACACTTTACTCCAGAAGGTCACTTGGCTCCCACCTCCGCCTGACTCAAAGCTCCACACAGATGCCCCCGGCCCCTCCAGCTGCCCCCTCACCCTCACCCACTGTCACTCTCAATCTCTCACCCGGCATTGTTTCCTTTGCATGATGATCTGTTCTTGTACATATTATCGTCCATCTCCCACCCTAGAGCGCAGTGTCCATGGGGTGCACGTGGGGGCTGTCTATCTAATTCATTGCCATATCCCTAGCCCTAAAATACTACCTTGCACATAGTAAGAACTCAAGCAATGCTGGTAGAGGGTTGGCCTCAGCCATCCAGTGGCACAGGATGCTATCTCCATCTTTTTTAGCTCCAGGTCCCCAAAAAGCAGAGACTGGAACGAAGACAGGGTCCCGGATGCCTCTGGGTGTTGCCCCCTTAGCTGAATGTTTAACAGGACACTCCAGCATTCTCTCAGGCTGTCTGCTTCTGGCTGATGGAGGTTTATCATCAGAGCAGTAGAGCCCATGATCATGTACTCACTGTTGTACGTCTCCAGCTACAAAACAAGTGCTTGGTCCAAGGCATGCCATAATACCTTGTGACAGATCTGTAAAGCTCTTTGATGATGGCAAAGCACTGTGAGCAGAGAAGGCAAATCCATATCTAGAGTAGTGTCAATTCCAGAGAAGACAAACAGCCCTCCCCTCGAGATTATAAGGGGTCCTATGTAACCCACTTGCCACTCGGTGGTCCTCCAGGAATGGAGACTTGTTGAAGGTTTGTCATTTGTCTGTGCTGCTGAAAGGGTGGACATCCAGCGTGAGTACTGGAGTGGTTGGAGAAAGACTGACAAGTCATCCTACTCACCTGGTCATCGAGAGCCTGCTTTGTGGGACAGCCCTCTGCTGGGCACTCAAGATGCACACACATTTGTCCACTCCCATAGGTCCACCTACATGCCTTTTCTCCAGACTAGCTTGTTCATCATCTTCTAATTTCGTTCCCTCCAGGCTCCTGTCCAGTCAGCCAAGCCGTCTCCCCATGTCCAGGAGTCTATGCATGCTCTTACTTCGGACATCTCTCTCTCATGCAGAGTGGATGACAACTGTGCCGCCTACAGATTCCTCCACCCCACTCTCTTTGAGGGCTACTCCTCAGTGCGGATGTAATATAAAAGAAGTCAGCGTACATACGAGATGAATCACTATATTATACACCTGAAACCAATATTACACTCTATGTTAACTAACTGGAATTTAAATAAAAATCTGGAAAGAAAATAAAAGTGTTTTCAGCTAGCACCAAGATACTGGGCCAACCTTCTGCGAACCTGATCTGAGCTTTCCCCTTTTCCATCAGTTTGTTGCAGAGGACATGCTCGTAAGATCATAGGTGTGTGTTGAGGGAGAAATATAGGTGCATCGGGGCAGGCAACATGGGAGTCTGCATACCTGTCTGTGTCACTTACTCATGCCTTCCAGACCTACTTACATCTATCCAATGCCTGATGCGCCATGCCTATCATGTAACGTATCGCTCATGATGGACAGCTCCAGACGCACACTCACTTGGGATCCCATGGCCAGGTGCTTGATGGCTACTGCAGCCTAATGGCATGCCCTGAGCTGTTCTTCAAATGCAAGTCATTTCTATCGTAAAAAGCATGTCTGGTCCAGAACTCTACAGGTCCATGCAGAGACTCTCTTAGAGAGGCTTTCTGCACGCTCCACCTGTGGATACAGTCGGCACCATCTGTCTGAAGAATCACATGTCCCCAGTGGCAGAGATGCTCGAACTGCGGCCTCCACCTGCTGCAGAGCTCTCTATTGCCCCAGGTCCCACAGAATGCCTTTCGGACCACTCAAGAAACTGGTTAAAACAGAATTTTGAGGTGTGATATATAGTGCACCCTTCCCCAAATCCAAAGACATTAAGTGTTGTACTCCTTTCTTAGTAGTAAGAGATGCGAGATGGGCAACAGATTGTTCTTTGCCTTGGAGGGGCTGTCCCAGCATGCCCCCAACACTGAATCCCTAATCATTTCATTGATATGTAGGGCCTTACGTTTTCATGAGTTTGTCTCCCACTTCCTGGGCACGCATGGATCTTACTGGGGCTCGTAGGGTACTCGCTGCTCGTTGCCCACCAGCGCCAGTTAGCACATGTTATCAGCCTAACAGAGTGGTATTATCTACAGAATATCAAGATGACTATGGTCCCTGCAAGGTATCTTGTTTGGAGAACAGGAGATTCATCTTCTGGATTTGGAATAAGACAGTGAATGTGTCCTGCTGTCCTTCCCATACAATGACAAGTTGCTTTTTATGCTCCTCACTGATGGGAGATGGAGAAGAACACATTCACTCTATCAATAGTCATTTCATCCAACTTCCATTCCTGGCTCCAAAAGTCACTACCAGAGTAACCTTCCTGCTATAAACAACTATAAAGTTGGGGGGGAGGGGATATGAAACAGTTGTGTTTGGGCTTTGGACAACAGGGAGCAAAGATTCTGATCCCACCAATTTCCCTAGTCCTCTGCCGATGGGAAATTTCCTGACTGTGGTGGCTGGAGCAGAGCAGAGTATGGCAATCTTGCCGAGCTGAAGTGGTTGCCAAAATAACTCGAATCTGTGGTTAGGACATCAGCGGAGGGAGCTGCACCAAGTGGGGGCAGCTCAGACATTTGTGTGGTTACCTGCAAGTCCTTGGCCAAGGGTGGCGTTGTGCAGATGCAGAGAAAGATACCCAAGAATTATATGAGACCAGCTGCCCTGGGGTTAGGAGGCCAAATGGCATTGAGACATACTGGAGTTCCAGGCCGGCCAGAAAGGAGAGATTTCCTTTAAATTCTAGACATAAGAGACATCAGAAAAGTCATGCCTTAGGAGTAAAGACCATAATGTAGAGTGAGGTTTGGTCTAAGTCTCTAAACCAAGTCTCAACAAGGGCCTTTCATGTGGCTGGAAAGCAGAATCTGGGGGGCGAGTCAAGTCAACTTAGAGGGGAAACACCAGATCCAAGTCTATGCAAGTTCATGTTATCAGCCAAGAATCCAACCACCCACTAGAATAAAAACCAGCACTACTCAGAGGCAAGTATAAGAATCCCAAATATCTACAATGTGTCATAGGCAATGCCATATACAAAATGCAGCTCCATATAACAGAAAAAAATTCTAGATATGCCAAACAACAAGAAAATGTGACTCAGACTCAAGGGCAAAAGCAGTCAATTGAAAGTGATCCTGAGATGTCCCAGGTGTTAGAATTAGGAGATACAGACTTTAAAGCAATTATTATAAACATGTTCAAGGACTTAAAGGAAAGTATGGTCCTAATGAATGAATGGCTAGGAAATCTCAGCAGAGAAATCAGAACTTGAAAAGACAACTGAAGGAAATTCTTGAACTCAAAAGCACAATAATAAATGAAAAAGTAAATGGATTTACTTAAAAGAAGATTAGAAATGACAAGGAATGATCTAAAGACAGATTAATAGAAACTACTATCCAATCTAAAAAACAGATCAAAAAAATTAAAAGAAAATTAGCAGAGTCTCAAAGACCTATGCAACAAAAACCAAATGGCCTGGCCTATGTGTAATTACAGTCCCAGAAAGAGAAAGCTGGACATGAGGCAGAGAAAAATGTTTGAAGAAATCAAGTAAAAAAAGTCCCAAAATTGATGATTTCCATATAATAGGGAGGAAAAAGCTACTTACAGATCCAAGAAACTCACTTTTATCCCAAACAAGATAATTACAAAACAAAACCAAAAAACACACAAACCACACCTAGGTGCATTACAGTAAAATCATTGAAAGCCAAAGATTAAGAGAAAATCTTAAAAGCAGCCACCGATAAAAAAGCACATTACACACACAGAACAAATGATGGTTGGTGTCTCATCAGAAACAGTAGAGGTCAGAGGACAGCGGAAAGAGATAAAAGATACTTCAAGTGTTGAAAGAAAAGACTTGTCAATTCAGAATGTTATATCCAGCGACAATTTTTTTTTTTTAAATAAGAGAATTGAAATAAGGCATTTCCAGGTCAAGAACGCCTGAGAAAATTTATTACCAGCAGATCTTTGTTACCAGGATGTTCTTCAGGCTGAAGTTGCACCAGTCAGAAGGAATGAGGAGTGTCTGACCTGGTAAGTCAGGGGGGGAAATAGCCACATGCCAGCATCAGAGAGTGGATACCCCACATCTGGCTCAGCAGCTGCTATGGGGGTGAAGCTTATGATAGCCCCACGCACCATGATCTACCTGGTGTTTGCAGGGGCCAGTGATGAGGCAGCACCCTGCCTCCTTAAGTTCTTTGTGGTGAACGAAATCTTTAGAATTCCTCCTGGTTGTGGTATTCCTTCCGATGTACCGTCTTCACCAGGAGGGGGCAGATTCCATTTGACTTTTCCCACCAAGAGGTTCTTTTTCCACAAGTGGGAGAATCCAAGTCAGGACCCTCCGACACAGAGGTCTAGCTAGTCCAATGACACAATAAGGGGCCACGGAAATGCCCACAGGCTGAGTCCTCGGATCCACCGTGAGATGGCCCTGGGCAGGAACCCCATCTCTCACCTGACCTCCACAAGCCCCCCCCCCACTGTAAGTGATGGAGCTTCAGGCCTCCTGGTTTCAGACCCTACATCCAACAGTCCCGGAAAGTCTTGTTAGTGCCCTTTCCTCCGTGCGCGGGCACCCCACCAAACAGCCACATGTCACTTTGGGGAAGGGTCAGGGAAAGGATTGCTGAATAAACCGGCACTGACATTACAGCGTCCTTCCTCAAGGGACCCAACTTCCCTTTTAATCAGTTAGTTAATGAATCAATGGGGTCTGGGTCTGTGACCTGAGCTAGAACCTCTGTCCTGAATATTTTCTGGATTCCCATGAGCATCTCTTCAGCAGCTCCTGTGCTCCCTCTGCATAGTCTCCTGCCTCCCAGAGCAGGAAACGTCTCTCTCCCCTGGGACCCTGCTGAGGACCCATCCTAGATGTCAGCCTTATCAGCCTCTATGTCTGGAGGGGTGATGGCCAGGAAAAGCGTCAAGCACGGTGAGTGAGGCTTTAGGGGATCTCTTGGCAAAGGGACATCTCGCCTCTGTTGAGGGTAGTAAGGAGGTCGCTTCTGCTGGGGTGGAGGGTTCAGGGGAGTTGGGGGGTGCAGCATTCCCCAGCTCCCTCTCGTCCTGCATCCCAGAGGACCCCGCTCACCCTGCCATGATATCGACCTTGACCCAGCCAGCCTGCCAAAACACTGTACACCTAGGTTTTTTGTGTAAGTGAGGATGAGGAATTGACATCGTCAGACAAAATGCTGCCCATATTATAAGAACACGGAAGATCTAAGGATAGACGAGAATCCATTAGAAGTTCTGAAATGCGCACTGGAGTCTCCCCGATTCCAAACCACTTGCTCTGCCCACTAGACCACACCCCAAAATTTTGTTCTAAGAATCCAGGCCCACCAGCTGACACAGACCCCAAGTATCTGAAGAATGATTTGGGTAGGGTCAGTGAGGCTCCAGGTGGTTTAAGGGAAGGTGCCCATTAAATCAGTGGATTCACGAGTCTGAAATCACACATGAGCGCATCAGAAGCCTCTGTGGCTGGGAAGGCTGCTTTCGGCAAGGGGTTGTTTATTCTAGAGTGTAAATACAGCTCCACCTCCTTCTCCCTCTCCTCCTCCCTCCCCTCCTCCTCCCTCTCCTTCTCCCTCTTCCTCCTCTTTCTCCTCCTTTTCCTTCATTCTTTGGGATTTTCCTCTTTAATGGTACAATTTGCTAAACATGAGCATTTTGATAAGAAACATATTTAGACATCTGGGGTAGGAGGGAAGTTGCGAATTCTCTGCCCGCTGTCCTAGAAGGGAACGGAAAGAGGGGAGTTGGCTGCATCCTCCTGCTCTGTGAGCAAAATAGCTCTGTTCGGCTCTGTCAGCTCTCCCTCCTGATGCCAGTGCCCTTGGCCTTTCCCAGAGGCAGGCTCCTGGTGTGCACAGGCCACCAGCCTGGCTGGGGAACCCTCCCAGAGAGAGGGGCTCATATCATAAACATGACGCGCCTGTCCTAAGTCCAACCCTTGAGGCTCACACACTGGCAGGTCACTGGCCTTTGGCCACTTCCATTGGTGAAGAAGTGGGGCTCAGAGAGGTGGCACCATGTGGAAGGGACAGGGCTCAAGCTCAAAGCCAGCTCTTGGGACCCCAAATCCCCTGCCTCGTTTCTGCTCCACGCTGGCCCAGAAAAAAATGCTGACCGCCAGAGGACATGGCTGAAGGCAGAGGGAACCCCCTGGCTGAAGGGCTCATGAATGGACAGGGGTCCTCAGCCAGGCTGCTCCTAACAACCTGCCCAGGCAGAGGGCCTGGGGGGTCCTTGGGGGACCTGGGGGGCCATGGGTGCTTGGGGTCCTTGAGGGGCCTGGGGGACCACAGAAGTCTGGAGGCCTCAGGGGGTCTGGGACCCCTCAGAGGGTTTAGGGAGCCCCAGGGAGGTCTAGGGGGTTCAGGACTTGTGCCCCAGATTCGGTTCCCAGTGGGACATCCCATGCTCGCTCATAGCCACAAGGCACTTCACACTCAGTCCTGAAACCCTAATGGGACCGGCTCAGGAATGGTGAGCAAGGCTGGGGGGTGAGGGGGCAGGCAACACCCCCAAAGAGGGGGTCGCTGGCGGTGCAGCCTGGGAAGCGAGCACTTTTACTTCTCAGTGCCTGAAGATTGGGCTGTTTCCGTCTGTCCTGACTCCTCAGGTGCTCCTGAGCATGGGCCAGCTTTCTCCCAACCTGTCACTCGGGTGGTCCTGCAGGCTTCCAGCGGAGGGGTAAGCGCTGGGACCCCGAGCAGGATCCCTCTCTCCCGGGTTCACTGGCCAGAACAGGCCTCGAGGCTCTGGCAGAACCAGAAGTGGAGTCCGGGGAGCCCTGCCTAAGAGATCAGGGCCCTCGGCAGCGAGGTGGGTTCCCATGGCCTCCATGGGTCCAGGCAGCCTTCCTGGAGGAGGTGAGGCCCAGCAGGGCTCTGAAGGATATGCGACATTTGGATCGGCGGGCGAGGGCGGGGTAGTGCTGAGGACCCCGGGTGAGCCTGTCCCGTCAGACGTATGGAGACATGACTCTCCACGACTTCTCCGTGAGGGTTTTCAACGTTGTGCTCATTCTAGTGACCATGTCCACACGACACCCACACAGAACCATTGGAAATGCTTCTGATTTCAGGGCTCAGGTTTGCACTTCTCGCTGCTTGGGAATGAAGAGATACCTAGGGCAGGGGCTCTGAGCCTTTTCGGCAACATGGGATTTTCGGTAGGGTGTAAATGCTGCGGGAATCTCAGAATAACACTTGTAAATGCAAAACATGACATGTATAGGGTTACAAAAAAAACCAAACAGCGCCGAAATTGGTTAACCGAATAGTCTTTTAAATTAATTTGTGATATAGAAATGGCTCTGTTTCACTGTACATAAAATAAACCCAACAGCATGTCTAGAAATTTCCACAATTTTGAAGGATCCTGAGCAAAAACAAACAAACATATGTCTCAAGACATATGCAACAGCCGTGATGTGATTTTAAAACATCTGTGATTTTTTTTTTTTTTTTGAGAGAGAGCTCAGAAGGGGAGGGACGTGGGGGAGGGAGAATCTCAAGCGGACTCCCTGCTGAGCACGGTGCCCACCATGGGGCTCGATCTCACGACCCCGAGATCATGACCTGAGCTGAAACCAAGAGTCGGACGCTCAACGGACTGCGCCATCCAGGCGCCCCTGAAAACATCCGTGATTTCTATCAGCAGAAAGCCCCTCATTCTACCATTTCCCCTGTGGTCTGCTGCCCACCTTCAAAATGCCCCACTGCAGTCAGAGCTTGTCCCCTCCAAGTTCACGGACCCCAGGTGAGGGACTCCTGGCGCAGAAGGGCTGTGTTGTTCTTCAGGAGCTGGGAGACAAGAGTCTGGCTCCTCCTGAGTTAGCAGGTGGTGGTACCAAAAGGACCATCATCTCGTGCCTTGCGACTCAGGATGAACTCCACCAGCTGGGAAGACACCCCAAGGTGGAAAGGTGCCTGCACAGGACAGAGCTCTAGTCTGGTTTAGCGTCATGAGAATGGCAGTATGTGTTGGAACTTGGGATCCCTGTAATCGACAGGGGCTAACAGAGGCCAGCCTGACACACAGAGGACATTTGCTCCTAGGAAGGACACAAAATGAATGAGACGCTCCCCTTCTTTAAAAAAAAAAAAACCAAAAAACATTTTATTTATTTGACAGAGAGATAGAGAGCGAGAGAGCACGAGGAGGGGGAGCGGCAGAGGAAGAGGCAGAAGCAGACTCCCTGCCGAGTGGGGAGCCTGATGCGGGACTTGATCCCAGGACCTGATGACCTGAGCCGAAGGCAGACGCTTAACTGCTGAGCCGCCCAGGCCCCCCCCGAGATGCTTCTCTTCTTAAGAAGGTTCTCATTTTACTGTTTAAGGAGTGTGATCCTCCCACGAGGATCCAGAGAGGCAGCCAACCTGGGCTAGGAGCCTGGCCTTCTCCTGCTGGGTCAGAATCCCTCCCTGCCCCCAACAGGATTTCCTGTCTTCAGCCCCATCCACCCCATAAGAAGTTCGCCCTACTCAAGAACCCTGGGCATCCCCTCAGCGTCCCTGAAATAAATCCCAGGCTCCCTGACCTGGGGCCCCACTTTCTCTGCTCTGGCCCAGCCCACTCCTGCAAGTCACGCCTCCTCCTCCAACTCCTCCACCCTCTTTGCCCTCCCCACCCTCCCCCTACCCCCGGGGACTCTTGCCCCCCCTATAGCTTCCAAATGCACTCACACGACGACGGACAACGTGCCCATACCCCGAATCCAGCCTGCCCTTTCCACTGTGTACCCCCCCACCTCTCGATCATTGCCTGTTGTTTGGTGATGGTTTGTAGAGATGCTGGTCCCCACCCGGCTGGAGGCGCCAGGCAGGGGAAAGGATACCCCACCCTGCCCAGCACAGGATGCAGGAAGATGCTGAGTAGCACTTAGGTGAGTACTTGCCCCCAGGTTGTTGGCAGACTGTGGCACAGAGATGGCGGGAGAGGCAGGGGGCATCGGAAGGGCCCCCTGAGCAAGGCGAGAAAGGGCAGCCAGAGGGCAGCCGACACACACTGGCCCCTCTGAGGTCTGGGACCCAGCAGTAGGGGGTCCCCGAGGATGGACCTGCCATTCTCAGGCAAGCCCTCCCTCCCTCAAAACCTCCAAAGCTATGAAAGCCATAAAATAGGACAAAAAGAAGCTTGGTGCATCTGTACTCTGCTCCCCCACCACGCATACCCTCAGTCAATTACTTGAATTTGTGACCGCACCTCTTGCAGAGGCCTGGACCAGCTACCAGTGGAAACTGCCGAGGGAAACGCTGTGGTCTATTGACCCAAACAAGCCCATTTGCAAATTGGCAGGTGGAATTTGCCCTGTGAAGATAAAAAGCTTGATTCGGGACCATTTGAAAAAGTTGTTTAGATATTTTTATTGAGTGCAAAAACAGGACGATGGGGGGGCTGATAATTAAGTTAATAAAATTTTTTACTGAATTTAGTTAGAAACAATGGTAGCGTTTTAGAGCAATGACTTCCATTGAAGTTTTTTAAAACAGATTTTTACAAGCTGTTTTTTTTTTCATTCCCCCGCCTTGTTTTAAATCTTGCTCCGTGAAAAGCCTTCTAAATTACTGTTAACCACATTATTTTCGGTTCCTGAACCATGATTTTGCCCTGTGCTGGGGAGGCTCCACCTCCCGACGCACAGATGGGGAGGCTGGTTTCCCAGAGGGCGGCTCGGAGATTCTAAGATGCCTTGATGCCGATCTGCAGAAGCCACTGGATGATAATCGAATCCCCGGGGGGCCCAGGAGGCGTTGGTGGAAGACCTAAGGCTGCGTACGGCCCTCGTGTTCGCTCTGATGGCTCGGCGGTCCGTCCGCACTTCTCCCCATCCCCGACCCGGCACGGAGGTGAGGGTGAGGAGGAGCCTGTGGGGAGCACCGAGCCATGCGAGCCCAGGTAGGCTGCTGTGGAATGAAAGTTCGTGTCCCCCCGAAACCCCTGTGTTGAAACCCACCCCCACCCAGGTGCAGTATCTGGAGCCGGCTTTTGGGGAGGTGCTCAGGGTCCGATGAAGTCATGAGGGTGGGCCCCACGCCGGGCTGCGCGCCCTTGTGAGAGGCCCATGTCACTCAGAGAAAAGCCAGAGTCCCTCCAATGCCCCCAGGTCCTGCCCCACTTCACCTTTCCCACTCGCTCTGTCCTTCCCCGCTATGACTTCCTGTGGCCCTGCTGGCCTCCTGGCCGGTCCCCCAACACATGTGAGCGCACGGCAAGAAGGCGGCCGGCCAGTGGACTCTCGAACTTCACCGTCTCCCCCGACCTGATGACCAGCAGGCCATTAAAGCCCAGCCCAGGGCTCTCCGTGGGCCCCGCCCGGCTCCCCCTCCTCTCCCGACTCCGGGTCCTCGGAACTGCCCAGCTGCTCCCCAGCCATCCTTCCTGGGCCAGGTGTTCTTTCCAAATCGAATTAGGTCTAACTTTGAACCTGCAGAGGCAAGCTATTCGGTCTCGAGACTAATATTCCAGGCAGGGGTCCTTCTTGAAGACACATGTAAAATGTAACGGTGAAATGCCTGATGCATCAGTGCTCAGCGCATCTGTCCACCCAACAAGCAGGCAGAGAGCGGTCCCCCGAGCCAGGCGCTGCTCTGGGATGCAGCGGCGGCCCGAGGTGGGTCCTGAAAAAACCCAGGTCCTGCCCCGCAGAACTCACATCCAAGCGAATACCATAAATAAGTGAATTGCAGAGTAGGTCAAAAGACAATACATAGGGGCGCCTGGGTGGCTCAGTTGGTTAAGCATCTGCCTTGGGCTCAGGTCATGATCTCGGGGTCCTGGGATTGAGCCCCACGTCATGCTCCCAGGGAGCCTGCTTCTCCCTCTCCCTCTGCTGCTACCCCTGCTTGTGCTCTTTCTCTCTCTCTATCAAATAAATAAATAAAATCTTTTTTTAAAAAAAGGCAATACAGGGCGCCTGGGTAGCTCAGTTGGTTAAGCGACTGCCTTCGGCTCAGGTCATGATCCTGGAGTCCCGGGATCGAGTCCCGCATCGGGCTCCCTGCTCAGCGGGGGGTCTGCTTCTCCCTCTGCCCTCTTCCCTCTCGTGCTCTCTGTCTCTCATTCTCTCTCAAATAAATAAATAAAATCTTAAGAAAAAAAAAAGGCAATACATACTAGAAAAAAGCAAAGGGCTGGGCGGGGGGGCTCATGCTGGGCAGAGGGGATGCACTGGGTGGGCAGGGCAGGCTGCACTGAGAGCATCGCATCTGAAGAGTTCAAGCCCGTAGGAGAGCCAGCTGATAGCTCGGGGAAGCAGCCAGTGCAAAGGCCCTGAGGCAGGAGCATGTCTAGTGTGTTGGGGGACCAGCCAGGAGGCCAGCAGGGCCACAGGAAGTCATAGCGGGGAAGGACAGAGCGAGTGGGAAAGGTGAAGTGCAGCAGGACCTGGGGGCATTGGAGGGACTCTGGCTTTTCTCTGAGTGACACGGGGAATTGTCTAGAGAGGCTGCAGGGGGATTGGAACCAGCCACAAATGTTCCAGCTCCGTCTCCTTCCAGGCACATGATAGGACGGCACCGTCTCCCCACCTGAAGGCCAGTGGAATGCCAGCAACCCTGCTGAGCGGACAGTTTTAAATCCAGAGCATGCTTTGCCAGGGAGGTGCCCCCTTATCCCCACCCTCATGCTCCCTCGTGACCAGCCTGGCCTGGGACGGTGGTGCCTGGGCCCCTGGGATTGCCTTGGGCCAAGCCCCTTGTTGACCCGCTTGATGAACAAACAAGAAGCCTGTGTTATCTCTGACACTGAGGCTGGAGATTTTGTTCCCACAGCAGGACGCAGCCTGACCCAGGGATGGAGGGGCCGTGCAGGAGCGCATCACCAAGATCCATGCCAAAGACCACAGCGGCTCAGGCAGGAAAATAGCAGGGGGGGGTGGGAGGGGTTGCTAGTGTCAAGACCTATTTGGACGGCAGAGCTGAAAGGCCTTGCTGATGGGCTGGACGTGGGTGTGAGTGGAAACCCGGGTCAAGGTTAACCGCAAGGTTTTTGCTTCAGCTGGAGGGATAGAATCAGGACCGGCCCAGATGGGGAGGCTGCCGGTGAGGAGGTGTCAGGAGCCTGGACACGTTGGAGACATCTCGGAAATGTTAGGTCTGTAACTCAGACTAGGGGACCAGGGCAGATACCCAATGGCTGCGCCATTCATGAATGTGGGGGTCCAGGGCCAAGTCCCAGCTGGACAGGTCCACCTGCGGTGGTCGGATTACATGATTCTGGGGTGCGGGAGGGGCCGCTGGTCTTTGGGCCATCTGGGTCACCTGCGAGCTGCCCTCACTGGCCGTTTGAGAGGGAGCTCCATCCTGCCGTGCCAGGTGTGGACCACCTGAGTGTCACCCCAAACCCCCTTGTCCTTCCCCAACCCTGGCTTTCAGGTGCCATCCTGTCAGAGGCCTGCCACTTTCCTGGGTGGGCAGGGGGACAGGGCAAGGGTCGTCTCCACTCTCAGAATGCCCCCCTTTAAACAAATCCCCCGTCTTGCTGACCAGGTCCAGCCGCCGGACGCAAACCTGAGCCTCACCTGCTCTTGAGCCATTTCAACCCTTTCCTAAAACCAGAGTAAACGAGCCCCGGACTTGGGGGGCAGAGGAGCCCTGATCTCCCTGCCTCCAGGACTCACAAGCCCTCTGGAAGGAGAGACAGGGAAGGGAAAGATGGTTCTCATTCCTAGACTCTTCTAGAAGAGCAAGAACGCAGATTATTATCACAACATCTTAACCTTCCCCCTACGTTTACCCACCTGCCCGAATCAGGGAAGATCATATCCTTCCAGGAATAAGTAATTCTTCCATTCCATAAACAATTGTAAAAACACATGAAAATGGGGCACGCTGTAGGGGGACCACACAACAGTTTCGGATCAAATGTAAAGAACAATGAAAATGTGTAGACTAGCTTCATTCACAAAACAGAGACTCAGAAATCCAAACACAAGTAGGAAAACCAGCCAGAGCCCACGCAGCCCGGGGTTTAGTAAACAACAGCGTTTTTACTGAGCCCACGCAGCCAGGTCTCACCTCCGCTGAGCGCGCCACGGTCGCATAAGACGTTAACAAGAGGGGAGCCTGCGTGAGGGGTGGACGGAAAGCCTGCGCCATCAAAAGTCATTCCTAGGGGCGCCTGGGTGGTTCAGATGGTTAAGTGTCTGCCTTCAGCTCAGGTCATGATCCCAGGGTCCTGGGATCGAGTCCCGCATTGGGCTCCCCGCTCCGCAGGAAGCCTGCTTCTCCCTCTCCCACCCCCTCTGCTTGTGTTCCCTCTTTTGCTGTGTCTCTCTCTGTCAAATAAATAAATAAAATCCTTAAAAAAAAAAAGTCATTCCTAAACAAAACACTCATTTTATTTTATTTTTGTTTTTTAATTTTACCTATCTATTTATTTATTTGAGAGAGAAAGAGAGATAGAGAGCAAGCCAGCACAGAGGGAGAGGGAGAAGCAGACTCCCTGCGGAGCAAGGGGCCCGACTGGGACTCGATCCCAGGACCCTGAGATCATGACCTGAGCCCAAGGCAGACGCTTAACCGACTGAGCCACCCAGGCGCCCCTATTTTATTTTATTTTATTTTATTTCTAAACTGAATCTGACATACAATAGTATTTACTTTCAGGTGCACAACAGAGTGATTGGACACTTACATGCATTACCAGCTCGCCATGGTAAGCATGGTCACCATCTGGTGACCATACGCCGTTATCTACAATATCATAACTGTATTCCCTATGTTATATTTTACAGCCTTGTGACTTACTTGTTTTTTAACTGAAAGTTTGTACCTCTTAGTCCCCCTTCCCCTATTTTGCCCATCCCCCACCCCAAAAAATTTATTTAAAAAAATTCCAAACACAAGCAGAAATCTCAGCACTTAAAAAAAAGAGAAGTGTCCCCAGCAAGCAAGCAGGGTTTATCTCAAGACTGAGTGTCCATAAAGCAGGAACACCATCTATCATATTAGCATGAGAAGCAGTAAAAGGTCATTTAATTATCTCAATAGATGTCAGGGGGCATTTGAAAAAAAATTCATCATTTCAAAATCCCTGTGACAGGTTTTATTCTGAACATGATGACAATTGTGAATTTCAAAACCAACAGCCAGTATTCCTGAATTAATAATTCATTAGCCCTGAAAATCAAAATCATCCTGCAGTGTGCCCCATCCAGGGACAGATCCTATTTTAATGTAAAGCCAGAAATGTTGATGAGAGCTAATAAGAAAAAGAAGGAACATTTAAATATAGGAATAGAAGGCATAATAATGTCAGTCTTGTTGGAGTCATGAGTATAAACCTAGGGAAGCCATCAGAAGGGCTAGTAAATTAATTCTGGAAGATATGGTACATAAAAAAAATGTGTATCAACCGTGTCTCACATAAATATCACACAACTAGAATACACATGTAACACAAAAGAGATTTCAAGAGCAATTAAAAATCAAATAATTGAGTATCCATTTACTTGGGGAACACAAAACGCTTATTCAAAGGCCATGATAAGACCCTAATAAGAGGAAAACAGGAAAACAAAGAGCAGAACTCTACAGTGCTCCTGATGAGAAGCAGAAGCATAGTAACGGTGACAAGGGGGTCCCTGCCAACAGGTGGGAGCTGATGGCTAAAAATCCAGGAAATTCACAAGCCATTGGTGACATCATGCAGAGCTTGAGCTCAGCCCGGTGGGGGTATCCACACCACAGAGATCAGCAAAAGCCACAGATCAGGGCTTCTCTTCCCTAAAAGCCGGTTTCCCTGAACACCATCAGACTGAGTAAAGCCCAGAGCTGTTTTTACTGGTACTTTTAGGAATATGATAAATTCACGGTGAAATTCTAAAATTGCCCTTGAAATTCTGAAATTCCTCTTGAAGCAGAAGAAAGGACTGCAGAGGGAGAAGGGTGTGTGTGCACACGGGTGTGCTCGCTTGAAGAAATTAAAGTTCGAACGATTTGTAAGCTTGCATATAAACATGAGAAAAGTCTGGAAAGAGCTACAAAAATATTACCAATGGATCTGGGTGGTGAGATTGCAGGTGGGTTTTTTGGTACGTTATTTTTTCTTATTTTTATTTTCTATTAGAAACAAGTATTACTTGTATGTTGGGAAAACACACGTTTTATTTTTTCAGATTTGCTTTAACAAGCAAGAGGAAAAGAGAATAGCATTTTCCCATCCATGCAAAGGAGATGAATTCTGACCAAAGCAAAGGGGCAGGGAGCATCTCATTGGAGACAAAATGGAGAGGCTTGATTATGTAAAAAAAAATAAAAATAAAAATAACTTCTTACATAATCATATGGGTGATAAAATGCAAAAAGGGCAACAGGCATGTGGAAAGTAATAAACATAAATAAAGATGGCTAACTCTCCGGGTCTATGAAGGAACGATCACTATAAAATATACGAGATCAATATCAGCTTCAACTTAACAAGTGATCAAAGAAGAAGAAAATACAATGTCTACACCAGAAAATTCAGAAAACAAATTGGCACACGGGAAAATGCAAAGCTTCTTTGCTAGCAATTAAAGAAATAAAACACCAAACAATTAAAGAAATAAAACACCAAATATGGAAGCGTCATTATTTGGACTCTTAATCCAGCCAAAAAAGAATCCAAGTGGTGGGACCCTGTGTGGGGGGAGTGGCGGGAAAACCGTGCCCCTCCACATGCTGGTGGTGCCTGCCATAATCTGCTTCTGTCTGGCAAGTCCTCTGACTGCACTTTTCGTCCTCTGAGGAGAAAAGACAAGCTATTTATACTCTTTTATATGACTTTCAAAAATATGATCGGAGGTAGTGTTTCCCAAGTAAACTTTTTGGAACCCTGCCCCAGGATGTCAGTAGATGTGACATAAAAAGAGCGCTCTGGTCACAGGCAAGCATGGCTTTTACTGCAGGACTTCTCAGTGCCTTTACATGCAACGTGCCCTGAGAATCTCCAAGAGCAGGTAGCCTTTACCCAGTGGATTTGGCCTCAGAATCCTTTTATGATAACTGTTGACATCTCACGGAGCACAAGGCTGCTGGGAATCAGACTGAGAATAAGAAAAGTGTTTTGTATAAAGATGTTATTTATAAGAGCAAAACTTTGAAACTACCTGAATTTACCCCAGCGTAGGAAGGCTTACCCAATTCAGCTGTATTTACGAAGAATCCTTTGAGGCTAAGTCCTCTCTCATTGGCCAGGTAGCTAAGCAGGCTTTTTCCACTTCTTCTTGAAGTCGTTCTGCAGAGTTGAACAGGAGGAGATGGAGCTGTGGTCATTCACCGGAGTCCTGTTTCCCCACTGCCATTGTGCAGGGTCCCTGTTTAATTGGGAAAACCAGAGATCTTATAAAAAAATCACATGCCCCGCCGAAGTCAAACCGGAAAGTATACTTAGCATTAGATTTCCATGTATCTTTGTTAACCTTTAGGAAGGGGAGGAAGAGGAGCCTAGTTCCCCATCGATGGTGTCGGCTCAGCTAACCGACCAACCCCTGATTAGATCTGACTGTCAGTCAGGACCAGAAATTTGCACCAAATAAACTCATTCGTGTCTTTTTCAGTCTCCTGTGCTGCTGGCTTGCCTTCTGTTTCCTAGGAAGCATTCCTGCTTAAAAATTTTTGATCTCCTCCCAGCCCAAAGGAGGGCAGCAGGGAATTCACCCCACATTGGTCCCATCGTAAGGCAGGGGGGACTGAACCAGAGACACACAGGTATAAAAACCAGAGCATCAGAGACTATACATATGCCAACGGATGACGGACGTTCTCGAGGGCAACGGGGGTCAGTGCAGGCCCAGGGGACCCTGCAGGGACAGAGCGATGGTGGGGACCCACGGCTGGATATTGATTTCTCCACCCCACCCCACCCTCCTCCCTCTCCCTCCCCAACCATTTCCTCCCTCCTCCCAATTCCCCCTGCAACATCTCTCTCTCTCTCTCTCTCTCTCTCACACACACACACACACACACACACTCAGCAGCCTGACCTTGGTGATTTAGGAAGCAAGAGAAACATCCTGAAGTGGTCATTAGCCAGAAAGAGCCCATGTGTTCCCAGTGACATTCAAATGACCCTGACAGTCAGGGAGATCTCTTGGGGCAAAGGCCCGACCTGGACTGGCCTGTAGCCACCACTCTCTCTTCAAGCCCCAAAACGGGTCTTTTTCACCCTCAGCTCTGCTGATTCCTTCATTCCTTGGTCCAACATACCTGTGCAAAGCCCCTACAGTGTGCAGGACCCCAGGGTAAGGTAGGGAGGGTTCCCGTCCTGCCTAGGACGCAGATAATCTCAAACACCAAAGTCTAGCAAAAATGAAAGTTGACAGCAGTGTGCATTAGAATTAGGTGATACACAAGACCAGTGACTTGTATTTCCAGATTTTCAAAGTCCTCCCTGGCCATGCGTGGACTCAGGAGCAGAACGTTTGCCCGGCCGGCCGGGATGGATGGCTGCCTGTGCGGGCTGCGCTCTACGTCTGGTCGCAGGCGGAGGTTTGCAAGTTTATCACATTAACGATGCCTGAGCCCTCGAATCCAAATTACAGGCCGAAGCCACAAAATTGTCTCCCCATCAGAGGCCTCTTGCTGAACGCCCCCACAAACACCAGTTCCCCTTAATCAGGGTCGAGGGGATGGGCCAACACGCTCTGCTATGGGGAGCACGCTCATTTTCCCAATTTTGCAAAGTTCCTGGGCAGTCTCCCTGTAATTTTCCTCTCCCTCTTCTTTTGAGGAGGTTTTGTGCATTGAAAGCCCGAGTCTACAACAACAAATACCCATGCTGACAGCGCTGGCCAGAGGCTGGCTGCCCCTGCCCCCGGCGGCCGCCGGGCACTGTGAGTGGGCACTATGAGTGGGCTCTCCGGTGGCCCCGGTGCTCCAGTGTGGGGCCCCTTGGCACGAGGAGCCTCTGTGCTTTCCTGACTTCCAACAGCTGCCTTCGCAGACAGACCCCCCCCCCCCCGGCCCCGGCCCCGGCCCCGCCCTGCAGCCCACCGCTGTGTCAGAGCTCAGAGCTGGTTTTCCAAACTCCAAAGACTCCCAAGAGAGGTCTTCCCTGCAAGGCCAGCCACGTGGGGTCTCTCCCGTCCACGAGCTCCTGGGAAGGCTGGGACGGTGGTGGGAGGCAACAGGGTGGTCACTCTGTAGGACATTAGTCCTACCCAAAGCAACCAGCAGAGTGAGAGGCACCCACAGTGGGAGCTGATAGGTGTAGCTGAGCACAGAGCAGGCTTTTGGAAGAGTCTGCACGGCAGTTGCATCTTGCTTTGAAGGCCAAGGTGCGATGCACTTAGGGACAGGGGACACCACTGCACGGGGCAGCTGAAGGTCAAGGGCAGAAATAGGGGAGTGGTGGGTGTGTAACGACAGGAGTGGACGTTTTACAGGGATGAGTGGGAGGCAAGGGAGAAGCTGATTCAGGCACATGGTCTGGGAATGCCAGGCTGGTGATTGTAGGTTGTCTTCAGGAGGGCTTGAAGAGCCTTGGAGGGCACCTGAGTACAGAGTGGCATCACGAGGGAGAGTCCTCAAGTGTGTCAGGCAAGGCGGGTTGGGGAGGGAGCAGTCACACCCAGAGCCCGGTGACCATTAGCATAACCGGGGGCTCAGCTCTAGGATGTGGCTTTAGAGTAATCTTGACGTTGAGTGATGTCAGCCTTCCAGCTTGGTTCTCCTTCAGTATTGTGTTGGCTATTCTGGGTCTTTTGCCTCCAAACTACGAATCCGTTCGTCAGCATCCACAAAATAACTTGCTGGGACTTGGATTGTCACTGCACCGGATCTGCAGACCACGCCGGGGAGAGCCAACGTCTAGACGCTGTGGCATCTGTCCATGCATGGACGTGAATCTCTGTTCATTTATTTAGTTCTCTCATTTCACGCATCAGAGTTTGGGACTTTTCGCCGTGTAGACCTTACGTACGTGTCTTATTAGACTTACCCCTAAGTATTTCACTTTTGGGGGCACTAATGTAAGTGGGATTGTGTTTTTAATCTCAAATTCCACTTGTTCACTGCTGGGATATAGAAAAGCAACTGGCCTTTGTACGTCAACCTCACAGCCCACAACTCTGCCATGTGCCCGTGCGTTTTAAGGCCACGACCCAGCATTGGTGGATTTAAGTAGAAAAGAAAACCTAGACAGAGAGAACAGGCAAGAATAAGGGAGAGGGCGCCTGGGTGGCTCAGTTGGTTAAGCGACTGCCTTCGGCTCAGGTCATGATCCTGGAGTCCCTGGATCGAGTCCCACACCGGGCTCCCTGCTCGGCAGGAGTCTGCTTCTCCCTCTGACCCCCTTCCCTCTCATGCTCTCTCTCAAATAAATAAATAAAATCTTTAAAAAAAAAAAAAAAAAGAATAAGGGAGATAAGACAGCCTGAAACACAACCACACCATGCCCCGCATCCTGCCTCAGGAGGCCCCTGGGCCGCTCCCACCAGACTCTGCAGCATGACTGCATGGCCCAGACCCCGTCACCAGACCCTGTGACCTCAGACTGAAAACCCTAAACCCGAACCCTAGCCCAGTGGGACGGGACATAAACAGACCCACACTTGCACATTCCCTTGACTTCGGACGAAGTTACTACCATCAGGCAAACACTGCATGAGGGACACGCTGCTTGTTTAATGCTGACAGTCGCATTCCTTTGTTATGGAGCAGTGGATAATACACCCGTCAACAGCCTGCAGTGGGTTCCTGGGGGCGGGGGTCCTACTCCCAGCCGTCAGCCATTGCCCTGTTACAGGACTCAGCGCCGGGGGGGCCGGGGGGCATGTCCACCTGTCCTGCTGGAAGGCAGGCTCCTTGGGAGCAGGGATGGTGTCTGTTCTGAGCAGAAGCCCCAGGAACGGGGACACAGGCACACGGCAGGTTCGCTCTAATCCTCTACTGGCCCTGCGAGGGACCACCTTCTCCAGCTGCCCCCCTTGGCAAAAGAGGAGACTCAGGTCCCTGAGTGGGTAGGGATGCTAGGGGGAAGGGAGGAGATTGGGCTCCTATCCCCACTGAGGTGTAAGAACATCCCTAGCTTTCCGATGTCATGGTACCAGCTCTTATTGCCTGCTCTGGGGCAGCCCAGCCCATGGCTGGGGTGGAGGACACACATCAGGGGGCCGACAGGACCAACACACCCCCCACTCCCTAACCGCAGAGGTGCGGCCCTAAGAGCCCTGTCCCAGGGCGAGTCAGCTGCCCCAGGGTTCCTGCGGGGACAGAGAAGGGGAAAGAGTCTGGAAGCATGGCTAAGATTATTTTCTCCCTTTACAGCCTGATACCCTGGGTTATGTCTGGGGTGCTAAAGGTGTGGGTTGAGTCGGCAGGAGGCGGAGCCGAGGCCCCGCAGACGCCTGTTCAAAGGCCGCTGGTAATGCCCACCCTCTCCTCTGTCTTCACAGAGCATTGACCTTCACACGGCTCCTTAGGACGGTGGTTCTGGTGTCACAGCAAAAAAACATTCCTTATAAATGCCTGTGGTTCCAGGCTTGATGAGCTCCCTGCCGAAGGAATAGGAGGCAAGACGGAAGGACAGACAAGGGTGAGTCAGGAGGCGGGAAACGGCTGAGAGATCCTCTCTGAAAGCGTCTCCTGGGTCCCGGAGAGCTAAAGCCCCGACGTCTCCCCCGCCGCTGGAGGCTCGCTCAGGATGGGCCCGGCTACACGGGGGACGTGGGAACGCGTCGACACGAAACCTCGCTCACCAGCGCTCACAGCAGCGTGATTCCGAGGAATGGGAGGAGGATCGCCTGACTGCCAGTGGGCACAGGGCTTCGCTCGGCGGTGATGGAAATGGTCTACAGTTAGATCTTGGTGATGGCTGCACAGCTCTGCGAATATACTGAAAACCACTGGCTTGTCTCTAGATGGGGAAACTACGTGCTATGTAAACTATATCTCAATAAAGCTGTTTTTTACAAAGTGAAACTTGCAATCTGCAGGTGCTTTGTCATTTACCTCTTCCCCCCACGCACCCCCCCACCCCCCGATTTTAGAGTCAGAGCCAGCAGGCATCCCAGCTCCACCATGGCCACAGGACCCCTGCTGGCCTCAACTTCCCCGTCTGTAAAATGGGGATAAAGGGACTGTCCCCAGAGTGACTGTGAAGCCCACCCTTGAGGGCTTTCCCCTTGCGGCTGTGACTGTCACCTGGGAAACCACAAGGGCATTCGAGACCTGTTGCTTTTCGACCACTCCAAAAGCAAAGAGAAACAGAGGAGAAAGATCCTCACCCAGGACAGGGCAATGAAAGGAAAACTTCACATATATTTTCCCCTTTGGCTGGAAGAATATCAACCCTGCTTATAGAAGCCTTTGATTTTTAAAATAAATGGGAAGGCGAGTTGGTTGGGACCTAATGAAGGCGGTGTGCTTCACCCCCACTCAAGTCCTCGGGGCGCAGGATTCAGGGTGGGTCTTTGCTAATGACGGCGGCACTCACCAGATTTAGCTCCCCCGATTTGTTTAATCTGTGTGGAGACCCTGCAAGGTCTGCACTATCATCATGTGCGTTTTACAGGTGAGGGAACGGAGGCTCAGAGAGGGCGAGGTCACGTGCATGGGCCATGGAGGAGCTGGGACTAGGAAGGGCTAGTGAAGCAAAGCCACTTTGCTTTCAAGCTAGTGAAACCCTGGGAGAGTTCAGACTCTTCGCTACTGACGGAAGTATGGACCCTGCACTGTCTCCCTTCAGGGTTTTCTCTTGTGCGGTCCAAACATCTAGAACATTCTCTCCTCCCTCTTTGCCTGTTCATTCTCTACCCTTCCTCATTCTTGGGTGAAGCCTTTCTCTTCACCCCAGTCAGAAAGCTAATGGCAATCAGGCTGCTCGGGACTTCCACCTGTCTACCTCCGGAGAGGAGCGAGCAAGACAAGGAGGAGAGTAGCTTGCAGAAGGCACCTGCCAATTTGGCCATGAATTCCCGTGTAAAAGCAGCTTTCCATGCATTATTTCTCAGGTGTCCATGGGAAGCCCTGGAGGACAGACACCGTAACTCAGTCATGTTTGGGGCCTGTCTCCTTGCCCCTAAACGGCTAATAAGGACTGACTCAGACCAAACACAGGAATTTGATTGCCTATTCTAAGCTGCTACAAGGCATATCCCAAGTTTCTCCCTCTCCCTAGCCCTAGCGGGCTGAACAGTATCCTCCAAAAAGCTGTGTCCACCTCCTAACCACGAGAGCCTGTAAATTTGACCTTATTTGGAAAAAAAGGTCCTTGCAGATGTAATCAAGGGAAGGATCTAGAGATGAAATCATCTTGGGTTATCCATGTGGGCCCTAAACCCAATAGCAAGTGTCCTTATAAGAGTCAGAAAAAGAGAACACAGAGAGGAGCTGCCACATGAAGACAGAGGCAGAGGTTGGAGGGGTGCGGCCACCAGCCCAGGGAAGCCCGGAGCCCCCAGCAGCTGGAGGAGCCAGGGAGGATCCTCCCCCTAGCGCCTCCGGAGGGAGCACAGTCCTGCATCTCGATTTTGGACTCTGACCTACAGACTGTGACAGAACAAATATCTGTCATTTTAAGCCCCCCCCCAACAATGTGTGGTCCTTTGTCACAGGGTCTCGTCAGGCCCGAGGAGGGGTTAAGGCTCCAGGTGGAGGGTGAGCACTAGGCTGGCCCACTCCGCTTCACCCCTTCTCTCTGGTATTGGTAAATCTTCTGTGGCCATCGGGCTGGATATAATACCGAGTTCTTTACTTAGGACTCAGCTCGGGGTCCTAATCGCGATGCCTACCCCCCAAGGGCTTAGGAGCCTGTCTTCAGCCTCTCAGCCTCTCCAGGTCTCCCTATGGGCTCCCAAGTCATGTGGAGGCCCAGGCGCCCCCATGAGTCGGCCCCCCTGCCCCATCAGTACCCCGGGGGTAGAGACTCCACCTCCAGGCTGGCGGGTCCCAGAGCCCTCTCTCCCCACGAGGCTCCAACCACAGCTAAACATTTAAGCCAGCCTTCCCCACCCTCCCCATCCTCCTCTCACTGCAGCAAGACCTGGAGGCCAAGCTGTGCCCCGGCCACGGGCTCCCACAGTCAGGTTCATGGCTTCCTGAGACCTGCGCCTCTCTTTCAGCCATGTCATTGACCCACACCTTTGGCCAGTTTCACCTGGGACTGCCTTCCCCCCTTCCCCTTGAGTAAAGAGTGGCTCCTTATATGTGGCGGGAAGACAGGCACAAGCTCTGTTCATCCAAGAGACCTGAGCAGCGCCGTAGGGTAGCGGCCCTCTTGGACCCAGAAGAAACCCCCCACTTTTATATCTGTCCCCCTTCCTTGCATTGACATTTGTGCCCTTAATGAATGTGCTTACCTTTTTTTTTTTTTTTTGGAGAGAGAAGGCTCATGCACGTGGATGGGGGAGGGGCAGTGGGAGAGGGAGGGAGAAAATCTCAAGCAGACTCCTTGCTCAGCATGGAGCCCGATGGGCTGCTGGATCTTACGACCCTGAGATCACGACCTGAGCCAAAATCAAGACTCTGATGCTCAACCGACTGAGGCACGCAGGAGCCCCAGTGTACTTACTTTATAAATAAACCTTTTTATTCCTTTTCCAGGGCAAGAAGGAAGAAGGGAAGCTTAATGTGGTTCAACTTTTTTTTTTTTTAATTTAAAAATGCATTCTAGGATTTAAATCTCACGTCCACAGACAGCTCAGGAGAAGTCAGCAAATAAAAGCAAGTTTATAGACTAGAAAGCCATTTTTTAAAAATCCTCTTTCTGGATAGAAACTGAAATGCTTAATCAAGTCCACATACACCGTGCATCACATGGCCTTCATTCTGCACAAGAACAAATACATGAATGAACACACTGAACCGGCCTTGACATACACCAGGCCTTCCTGCAAACTGCTTCACACATATTACCTTAATTATGCTGCTCTGTGGCCTTGGGAAGAGTGAAGTCATACCCCATTTTACAGATGAAGACAAAGATTCACCCGAGACCGCACAGCTCCTGGCAGAGGCAGGTCTGTAGGTGATACTCTTGGCAGTTTCAGAAATATGGCTGCAAACTCCCTGACATCTTGAAAAAAATGGCTTGGTTTTGCAGGAATTCTTGAAAAAGTAGATTATTATCCTTATCGGCATCAAAGGGCCCTGAAATGGTTCTGACAGTGTCCATGAACACTGAGGGAGGTACAGCCTAAGGGCTTAGACAGCAGGACATCACGGTTGCCAGCTGTGTGAGCCTGGATAAGGTGCCTCAGTTTCCCCACCCACCAAGTGTGTTCTTGGGGTTTGTTTTGAAGATTAAATGCATGACAGCGATGAGCCTGGGGGTGGGGTACCTTGCAGGAGAAGTGAGGAATGAGGATGGGTCCATGAGTGGAGGCTTGCTCTCCAACCCTCCAGTAGCCCAGATTCTGAGTAAATGGGCATGTCTCAAGGGGGAGGGGGGAGGGCTGCTGGTACTGATGTGTTTCCAGTAGCCTTTTCTTCCCCCCTCCCCACCCATCCTTGCTTCGGAGATTGCTGGGTGAGCCCTCTGCCCACTCGAGGTTTGGGAGAGGTGGCAATATCTGGACAGCTTTTGGAATTCCTCGCACCCCTCCCAGCCTGGGGGACCTCGGCCTAGCTGGGGTCCTGTGGGCGCCAGTGGGACCCAGAGGTAGAGGCAAGCATCCTGTTGGTTAAGGTCAGCTGCTCAGGATCCTGGGATGTGCTCAACTCTTTATCTTGAACTAATCTTCAGAAAAAGACCCTTCAGAACTTTACCAAAAAAGAGCTGTAGCCAGTTTATTGGGTCTTTTCCTATGGGCTAAGCACTTCCCAGATTGGGCTTCCCAACTGTGCAGGGCATTGGGCTGTGCTGCCCACTGCTTTTGAATAATAAGGAGAAGTAGAAGGAAACGATCAGAAGCTGCAGCTCCTTTTCTGAGCTCTGTCACCGCTGGGAAGGCATTAATGGTCACTCCTGTTCCTCAAATGGATGGTCACCCAATTACAAATAACCAACAGGGCCTGAGACTCTTCCTGTCTGCCTTTACAAATCAATGTCATTACTCCAGCAGGACAACTCTCCTTATTGCGTTTAAAAAAACAATCTATCCATGCCTCCGCGTCCCGCACCCTGGGAGGTCCGCACCCGCTCCCCGGGTGCGCGCCTTCTCCAAGCCTTACGGTAAGCGCGGCGCGCAGAGCAACCACGTGGCGGCGGAACCGAGGCCGGGCGGGAATGTGCGGAATGCGCTGCGCGGCCCCGCGCGGCTCCCGAGCCAAGGCCCAGGTTCCCGCGGCGCGCGCCCTCGCCTCCCATCTCTCCTCAATCGGAACCCCCCCCCCACCGCCGATCGCCCGGGAGTCGCCGGAGCAGGTCGAGCCCCGCGCAAGCACCCTGGCGGCGTTTGGGGACAGACCATCGGGCTCCTCGGACTCCGCACGCCCAGAACTCCCCAAAGGGTCCAATCCCGTGACCGCCGCCACCAGCCCCGACCGCACGAGGCCAGGGGACCCAAGAGCAGGGGTGGAGGGCGTTGGGTATGCAGCCCCTCTCCCCGCACCTGGAAAAGAATTTCCTTTCCTTTTCCCCTCTTGGCAAGTGTCTGGAGCCCCAGAACTCGGAGGCTCCCCATAATAAAGACCTCGGCCATTCCTCCACCCACCCCCAAGGCCAAAGCGAAGGGTGGAAACGCTTTCGCTCTCGGGCATTCCAAGGGCACAAAGAAGGAGGCACGAGGATGTGGTCACATCCCGAACACAGTCTCTGGGAAAGCGCAGGGATGGGGAGCGAGTGACCAATCCTCCAGGCGAATGAGGAGGCGTCGAGCCCTTACCGGGAGGGGGGCGGAGAACACTGCGGGAGCCCACAGGTCTTAGCACGGGTCCTCCTCCGGGAAGGTCCCGCTCCAGCGAGCAGGCCGGCTGGGTACCGAGCCCCTCCCCCTGCCCCCCCCCGCGCGAGTCTCCGCAGGGGTGCTCCGCCCCGGGTAGGCCGCAGCCCAGCTTGGCGGAGGGAGAAGCGGATGGGACTTGGCCTCCTAGGTCATTACCCCCGCCCCCCAACCGATTTCTTTGCTTCGGTTGGAGGTGGTTACGTGCTCAGTCTGGGTGCCCACTCCGCCTCACTTGGCTAAAGACGGGCCAGGGGCCTGAGTCAAGAGGCCAGGGAATTCCTAGCGAATTTGGGGGTTTCATATTGCTCAGGGCACCAGGCGATGCTTTTTGAGGGACGAAGTTCAAGGAGTTCGATGCTTTCACCCCTAGGAGTGCACCTTCTCCCTAGGGAAACCGGAGGCGTTGTGAGCCGCCGCCCCCCCCCCCCCCCGCCCCCGCAGCACCTGTTGGGGTTTGCTTTTTAACTCCGGGCACACCTTGCTCGCGGCCTTCAGAGCTGGGGGAGGAGTGTCCCGTCCCCCGCATCCTGCCAGACCGACGACTGGGGCTCGGGGAGGGGGTTGGTCTGTGTGTGGCCAAAATTAATTGATCAGGGGCGGAAACAAGTCCGTGGCTTGGGACGGTGGGAGGTGCGGCTGCCCTGTTCCCAGCGTGTGGCTGTCCCAGGTGGGTGCCGGACCCAGAGTTCGTCCCGGCGCTCCCCGCAGCTTTGGAGCGCCAAGAGTCCGCCCCGTGTAGCCCTGGCGGAGCTGCTGCAGCGCAGGCACCTCTAGGAGCTTCGGGGGCGACCAGGGTGGGGGAAGGGGGGCCCCACTGCCCCGGGACCCCGCGGCCCGCATTCGGAAGCATTTTCCTGAGCGACTTAAGGGCTTAGTCCTTTCAAGTCGCCGCCAGGTATGCCGCTGCAGGTGACCCCGCCTGGGTGCGCCCCCTCCGGTCCCGTGTAGGGTGGGCGGCTGCGGGAGGTCGACGCCAGAAGGAGATCTCCACGGGGCCCCGCGCCCCCTCCCCAAAGCGCCCCTCGGGGCGGCGCGCAGCCGCAGTGCGAGCAGGGGTCGGCGCCGCGGCGGGCCGGTTCCTGAATGAACGCGCTCCCTTCCCCCGCCTGAATGAAGGTTCCCACAGCCAGGGACGGTGGCAAACGCGCCTGCCGCGGAATTCGCCCTCTCGGGGCCGGAGATCCGTTCCGGCCCGCCGCGGTCTCCCCTGCGGACGGGTGGGCGGCAAGGAAAGCGGGAAGGTGATTTAAGTTACTTTTGGGTTTTCTTTCCAACCAACGTAGTGCCTTCCCGATCGGGTCGCTGGTCCTTTGTCTCCGAATAGTCACCGAGATATGAGCGCAGAGCACTTTAAATGGGCCCAGAATTCGCAGTTCCTGCCTCGTGGTGGGTTTTTAAAAGGCAATGCAAGATTAAAACTGCAACAGAAAAGTTTTTAAGAGTTGCTATTCTCTTTGGGGAAAAAAAAAAAATTAAAATAAAAACGCGTCCTCGGCCCTCCTAGAAGCAGCCGCCCTCAAGGGCCCAGGGCTGGCGGACCCCTCTACAGCTCCAGGGACGCGTATCTGGGCGCCCCGGGATGGGGGCTGGGCCACTGGCGCTCCCCGCCAGGCCCCAAATTCCTGCGCCTCCCCCGCGGGTTCCTGGACGGCTCTTCACGCTCGCCGGCTGGGCTTGCACTTTTGCGCCCGTCCCTGAGCGGGGAAATCAACGAAGTTCCTAGTTGAGATCTGCCCGGTCCGCCTAGTAACAGCGCCGCGGCCCCATTGGCTCATGCTAATTCCAGTTTCCTCTGTCTTTCTCCTGGGTTAGGGGGAAGCTCCCTCCCGGACCCGGAGCCCGTTCTGCCGTAGTGGGCGAGCCTCTTGGTGACCCGCTGCCCCTCGCCGTCGCCGGCCTCCGCGGGCCGGGCCGGGGCGCCCGCGGGGCTCGGGCCCCTCGCCCGGCGGGCAGCAGCCGCCCGGTGATAGCGCGCAGCCCCATAAATCATCGGGGCAGCCGCCCGGTCGGGATTTTATGAATGAAAAGGCAGCCGGGCCGCCCTCGTGCGCGGGCTGCTGCTACTGCGAGGCACTGGCGTGCCCGGGGCCAACGCGAGCGTGGGTGCCCGGGGAGGGGGACACGGCGGTGGGCGCTCCCTGCTCGGGCCACCCACCGCTTCCGAGGCGTGAGCCGGGGGTAATTACCCTCCTGGACCCGGAATATGAGTAACCCTAATTCCCGGCGGGGGAGGGGGACGCGAAGATTCAGCCCTGAGAGGGGGGTGTCTTGTCTGACTGCGTGCACCCGTGCGAAGGGGAGGGGGCTTTTTCATCCGTTTTCTTTGAGCCTTTAGTGTTAGGGGATACGGCGGTTGGGTGACACTAAACTATATTCAGAGAGAAGTAAATGAACAGTTTTCTTAATTGGGGGCAAGTAGTGTGAAAACTTCTCAAAAAAAACCCTGAAGATTTGGCAAAATGTCCTTTTATTTTTTAAAAAAAAAAGGCACCAAAGAGACTAAATCTGAACAAAAATTTTTAAAAACCCACTTTTCTATATTCTTTTATATGGCTCTTGAGGTAGCGATAACATTGCGTTCCCTCTCGTATAACCACTAATATATCTAGATTTTGTTTAAAACCGGATCAATACACCCATTTCTTTAATTTAACAATTGTTCTAATTTTTGCCAGCCCCTGCCATCCCCCCCCCCCAACAGGCTCACGAATGCAGCCCCGGGCTAATTGTAAAGGTGCAGAGATGTCCATACCCCCAACAAAACCAATTAGGAAGCGTCCCGTGGTCTTGTCACAGGCAAGAGAAGCGACTAATATTTCCAGCGATTTAATTTTTTTTTTTTATTAAAAAATAAGTCAGGACAGAGACCACTATTTTGTAGCCTTCCATTCAGGGCGTTTTCCTAGTTCTTAAATTGCCGGGATGGGCGTGGGGGGCTGGGGGGGGATTGGGGATCCCTGAAAGGATGTATTGGCCAAGGTAGGAAGACAACCCGCAGATCCCCCAGGCGAGGAGGACAGGATGAAGGAAATGCTGGCCACCATCTTGGGCTGCTGCTGGAATTTTCGGGCATTTATTTTATTTATTTTATTTTTTGAGCGAGCACATGCTAGGCTGAAATCCCTTTATGGCTTAGGGATACCCCCTCGGGCATTTGCAACGACCCCCCTGGCGCGGGAACGAAGTCTCCACCAGGGTCGCGGACTCTGCTCGGCGTCCCCGAGTGCTAAGTGGTTCCTGAAATTTACACGTGTTAATGAAAATGAAAGAAGATGCAGACGCTGAGGTCCCTTGGCCGCCTCTCGGCCCGTGGGTGCCCTCGTGGCGTTCTCGGAAATGCGCCCATTCTCCCGGCTCGGATACAGGGTGTCGCCGAGCCCCAGAGTCCCCCCCCCCCATGCGGTCACCCCCGGCTGCGTGTGGCCTGGCCGCCCCCCACCCCAGCTGTCCCCCCTGCAGAGCCACCTCCACCCACCCCCCAAATCCCGGGGGACCCCCTCGGGGAGGGCAGGCACCCCTGCACCCCTCTTTCCCCGCGGGGAGAAAGGCAGCCTCGGGCGATTTGCATTTCTATGAAAACCAGGCTTCGGGGGCAACTCCGCCGCGGGGCAGGCGCGGCGCCTCCGGGATGGCTTTTGGGCTCTGCCCCTCTCCGCTCCCCGGCGCTCGGAGCCCGCGCCCCCTCCCCCTGCGCCCGCCAGCCGCCCCCCCCCCCCCCGCCCGCTCCCATTCTCTGCCCGGCTTTGATCTCTGCTTAACAACAGTAACGTCACACGGACTACAGGGGAGTTTTGTTGGAAGTTGCAAAGTCCTGGAGCCTCCAGAGGGCTGTCGGCGCAGTAGCAGCGAGCAGCAGCGTCCGCGCGCTCCGGCGAGGGGCAGACGAGCTCGAGGGAGCGCGGGGTAGCGGGAGCTAGAGCCGAGCGCGCACCGACCCGGGACCCACCGCCGTCCCCAGGCCGCCCAGTAGAGCCCCAGCCATGGCACACCAACTCTTATGCTGCGAGGTGGAGACCATCCGCCGGGCGTACCCCGATGCCAACCTCCTCAACGACCGGGTGCTGCGGGCCATGCTCAAGGCGGAGGAGACCTGCGCGCCCTCCGTGTCCTACTTCAAGTGTGTGCAGAAGGAGATCCTGCCGTCCATGCGGAAGATCGTGGCCACCTGGATGCTGGAGGTGCGGGGCTTCGGGCGGCTCTCTTAGGACTTTTCCTGCAACTTGTTGCCCAAGCCCACATTTCTTTGCCGCTCGTCTCCCTCCCATCTCTCCCACCCCAACTTTGAAGTTTGCCGGGGTGTTGCTAGGAATCGCATTTTCAGAATATATAGATATTGTGGGTATTTTTCCAACGAAAAAGGGGTGGGGGTGGGGTCGTTTGAAATTCCCTGTCCTGGCGGGGGTAGTGGGGGGGGAGCGGTCGGGGAGGGGACCCTTCGGGGAAAGCCAGTTGCCAGGGGCACCCCAGTTGGCTCGAGGGTGCGGGCCGGCGGCCTGGGCGCCCTTTGTGGCCCCCTCCCGCGCCCGAACCCCGCTGCGCCTCCTCTCCGGCTGCACTGCTGCGAGCCGCCGGCTCCAGGGGGAGGGGGCATAGATTTGATTTTTAAATTAATATCCATGGACACGTATGCAAGGGCCGCTCGTGCCAGTATTATGCGCCATCTTTGTTCTTTTATTGCAAAGCAAAAGTGTTTATTAATAATTGGGGGCAGGGTGGGGGCGGGGAGCGGCCGGCGAGGCGCTGGGGCCGCCGCGAGGGGCCGCGCGGCCGCCGGGAACCGAAGGGAGGGGCGCCGGGACGGAGCGCGGGCAGCTCGGGGGGGACCCCGCTCGGGAAGAGGGGCCCCTTTGTTCGAGCTGCAAGTCCCGGGGCGCCCCGCACGGCCAGCCTGGGCCGGCGAGCACGCCGAGCTGCAAGGTCGCGTGGCCCCCAAGACACTGGGGATTGACCCTGGTCCGCAGGGGTCTCAGCTTGGGGGACCTTTCTGGAGCGAGCCGGCGGCCCGGGGCACACTTTCAGGCCTTCGGCGGGCGCCCGGGGGGCCCGCAGATATTTTAAAATAATTTTTGAAAGTACGGCGTGGTGCCCTTGCGAGAGGGAAACGGCGCCCGCGCCCAGGGGGAAGGGGGGTGCCCCGAGTTTGAGTTCCTGGGGCTCTCCCCGGAGCTTGCAACGGGCCCTCGACCCCCGACCTGGGTAAAGGGCCGCCCGAGGGTCATTTTCAGGGGGTTCTTAGGTGCCCAGTTATTTTTTTTATATTTTTAAATATTTTTTGAAAAGATGACGTCTGGGGAAATGCGGCGCGGCGGCCTGGGACGCCACCTTTGTGTCTCGCAGGCGCTGTGAGCGCGGCGCCCAGCCCCGCGGCCCGCCCCGCGGCCCCGCACCCCCTGGGGGCGAGCCCCGGCCCGGCGCGCCCCGGAGCACCCACGCGGGCCGGGGTCCCCGGGGCGGGCAGCCCGCGCGCGCCGCGCGCTGCCGGCCGTGCCCACTCCCGCCCCCACCGTGCCAGCCTCCCGGGGACTTTCCCTTTCAGTTTCGGGGTGGGTGGGCACTGGGGACCTGCGGGGGAGGGGACGCGGCCGCGGGCGCTTCTGCCGCCCCCCACGCCCGACCCCGGCGCGGGCGGGGGTGGGGGCGCGGGGTCTCCGCGGAGGGGCCCGGCGGCGGCGGTCACGGCCCCGTGCCCCGGCAGGTCTGCGAGGAGCAGAAGTGCGAGGAGGAGGTCTTCCCGCTGGCCATGAACTACCTGGACCGCTTCCTGTCGCTGGAGCCCGTGAAAAAGAGCCGCCTGCAGCTGCTGGGGGCCACCTGCATGTTCGTGGCCTCGAAGATGAAGGAGACCATCCCCCTGACGGCCGAGAAGCTGTGCATCTACACTGACAACTCCATCCGGCCTGACGAGCTGCTGGTAACCTGGGACCCCCGCCGCCCACCGACGCCCCTTGCGCCCCTGGACCCCGGGGGTGGGGGAGGTGCAGGGGACGGGCGGCCCCCCGCACGCCGCTGGCGCACCCTACGCCCCGAGCACCGGCGGCCACACCGGCGGGGCCCCTTTCGGGGAGCGGGCGGGACCCCCGCCGCCCCCCGTCCCCAGCGCTCCCCACCGCACACTGCAGCTCGGACTCCCACCTCGTCTGCCCCCCTAGCGAGGCCGAAAAGTGGGCGGCGCGCGCCCTCTAGCGACAGCGTCGGGCAGCCCGCGCTGCTTACAATAAGGACTTGCTTTCCAGGTGTGGGTCTTTTTTGTCCCCGCTTGGGAACCGTTGGCCTCTTCCAGGCACCCTCTCTTTTGGGATCTCTTTTGGGGTGGCATGCTGTCCTCCATTTCCTGGACCCCCAACGTGCCCTATCCTTTCTCTTCTGGGCCGGAGCTCCCCCCCTGCACCTCACTTTATGCTTGTTCACCCCACTTCCACAGCAAATGGAGCTGCTCCTGGTGAACAAACTCAAGTGGAACCTGGCCGCGATGACCCCGCATGATTTCATCGAACACTTCCTCTCCAAGATGCCAGTGGCCGAGGAGAACAGACAGATCATCCGCAAGCACGCACAGACCTTCGTTGCTCTCTGTGCCACAGGTAGGGCGGCTGGGTCCTGCTGGTCCCCCATCCTGGCCTCCATGGGTGCCCCCTTGCCCCTGGTGGAGGAGCATCTTGCCCTTTGCCTCGGTTTCCCCATCTCAAGAGCTGGGCCCCAGGCCCTACTGCTCTCAGAGGTGCTCCTCTTCCCTTGGACCTAGTGCTGGGGCTGGGTGGAGGGTGGGGGGGTCCCTTTCTGGGTCAGGCAGCTGAGGCTGGCCACGGCCACCATGCAGTGCCTTGGGGATGGGGGTGGGTGGTCCACCAGGCTGCGGCCACTCCCTGCTGAAAGGGGTTTACCTTGGCTGCCCAGCCTGCCTCCCCCACTCCTGTCCTCCTCCCCGCCCCCCCATCACCAGTCCTTCCCCATGTCCTCAAGGGGCCCCCTTCTGGCCTCTCCCGGGCTGGGCCACCTGCCAGGGGCGCCTACAGGGGTGGGGAGCGACGGCCCGCAGTGCCTGCACCACGTGCTCTGGGCGGCCAGCAGCAGCCCTGGTGCGGGGGCGGCCAGCAGAGGAGCTTGGCCGCCTGAGGCCCCGCCAAGGGGTGTCTCAGGCCGGCGCAGCTCAGCTGAGTCCTGGGAGGGGCCTCAGAGCAGCCTGGGGTTGGGCTGCTGCCGTTGGCAGCAGGGGGCCAGCCCTCCCTCCCCCTGGCAGGGCTCTGATGGTCCCTGGAGGCCCCTCCCTGACACCGCCCTGGCCCCAGCCCCTAGGCAGCCAGCGTTTCAGCCCTCATCGCAGACACCCACATACACAGGCCCCGCGTCGCCCCCCATTTCCCCCAGCCCTAACCCTGACACCCTGTGACCTCTTTGCCTCTCCCTGCGATCGCATGGGCGGGGCCCAGGAGATGTGGAGAACCCTGCCTGGGGACCCATGCCCCCATCCCAGCCAGCTCTGCAGTGGGCCACCTCTGCCCCTGGTCAGGCCTCAGCTGTCACGTGTGTTTGGGGCTCACCGCGGGCAACCGGAGGGCCACACAGCATCCAAGGGCGAAGTTGGCGTCTATCACTCCCTCCCCACAAGCGGTAGAACCCCTAGTCTGGCATCTCCTGGCACCCTCCTGATGTCAGGGTGCTCCGATGGCTGCTATTTCTGGGTCGGGCGAGAGTCGGGGAGATTCTGCCGGCCCCCCCATCCTCCGCCTCCTGCTCAAGGCGTGACCCTCTCCTCCAAGCCCTTCCAAGTGAGAGGAGTAGGGGGACACCGTGGGCCTGGATGGATCTGAGGGGTGGCAGCTCCGGCCCCGGGGCAGGGGCAGGGAGCCTCCCACTGGCCATCCCCTCGGCCTCCAGGGGCCAGCCCCGCAAGCAGGCAGGGAGGCGTTCTCTGGCTGGGGCGCCTCGGAAGAGAGAGGCCTCTGGAGACTTCCAGGCAGCCTTTTATGGAGCTAAAAGTGGTTCAGAGAAACGGCAAAGTTTCCTGGAGATAATGCAAGGAACGGTTCTTGCACACCCTCCCCCCCCAGGATGGCGGGGGCGGCCGGGAGCTCCCCCTCCCCCAGAACCCCAGGGAAGTGGGGTGTGCAGCCGGCATGCAGTGCCTGGCAGTGCGGGGAGCAGGCCTGGTGCAGAGGCCCTAAATGGGCTTCGGCGCTGACTTCCCAGCTGCCATGGGTTGGTGTGCGTGAGCGCCGGGCCTCTGTCTGAGACTGGGCCCGGCAAGCACCCCCCGGCCTGCAGGCTGCAGCCTGCACCCAAAGGCCTGGGCCTCCCTGGAGGGAAGGTGGGGGGATGGCTGGTGGGGCCCCACAGGGAACAGGAGGAGGAGAGGGTCACCCGCCCCCCCAGGGCCCTCAGAAAGATTCTCCGGGTCCTGATCCTTGCCTGCACCGTTCGAACATACCTGAGACGCAGCAGGGCCTTTGGTCACAAGGGGGCCTCTCACTTTTGAGTGACGTGATGGCAGCTCAGAAGCAGGTTGGCAGAGACGGTAGTGAGGTGGAGGTGTGAGCAAAAACCCCAGGAGATATTTTTGTCCCCCATATCAAGGGTCCCGCTTGATGATGCCGTGGGGGGGGGCTCTGTTCTTGCTCTGGGTCTCCCACACATGTGCACACATCCCCCACGCTCTTCTGTAAATGTGTATGTACGTCTGTGTACGCTGGAGCTTTTCGGGGTGCTGCCTTGGGTTAGGTAAGCAAATGACCAGGGCTGGTGGGAAGCTGACGAATCATCGAAGCTAGTGAGTAGGTCTTAGCAAGGGTCAGCGATGACCCCAGTGTTGGCTCCGGCCACGGCCCCAGGCTCTCTGCACTAGGCAGAGTGGAAGCAAGTGTCGGAGCTTCAGGGATGCAGTGGGGTTTCTCCTCATCTACATGCGTAAGCCCTGCACACGCACATGCACGCACACCCTTCGTGGGGAGGCGGGCTTCGGAAGCGAGCCTGCCCCCACTACACCATCCCGCTTGGTCTCAAGGTCCAGCCAAACTTGGGACGGCAGCAATTTCTGTCTGCAACCCTGATGTGCCTCAACGAAAAGCTAGTCGTCCGTGGCTCCCGGCTCAGACTGGGTGGCACTGCTCTTTCATTTAAAGAGGGAAAGAGGTGGCTGCCTCTTGAGGGACTTCTCTTTCACGGCGCCCGGCAGCGGGCTCTGTCGCTCCCCAGGGTGGCTGCCCTTTTCCCCAGCCCCCTGCCTGGCCACGCTCCTTGGGCCAGGCCTGCAGTCTGCTCCCTGGACGCAGCCTTAGCTGGGCTACTGGGGTGGGACCCCTGGGCCCACGAATCCCCTCCCGCTCAGCTCACCCAGCCTGGTCCTGGCACTCCATGCACACAAGAGGGGACAGGACGAAAGGGCTGATAAAGACGGCACGTCGGTGCCCCCCCCCCCCATTGAGACGCAGAAATCAGCGGCCTCCCCCACCAAGAATTCCTCACTGGGCGCCACAGAATGGCAGCCCACAGGCTCCATGCGGCCACTTACACATCCTTCCCGCTTCCCCACCTTTTCATGACAAGTGTGGGAGGTGCTGGGGCTCAGCCTAGGAACAAAAGCAGGAGTCCCCCCATCTATCTGAGCTGTGCCTCGGGGCAGAGGGGACGGCGTGCTGGTGACTGGCAGGTGAGGTAGTGAGGAAACGCTACCCCCGCTGGTCCCAGGAGGAAGATACAGTGGGGATAAGCATCCCATGCCACCACGGGGAGTGCTGTCCTGTGCGCACTCCCGGAGGGCCGCCCTGGGGGACGGCGAGACCCGTGTGCCCCTCCCAGAGTGCAGACCTGATGGGCCGCCCCCAGTCCCTGGGGCCCGGCCACACGTCTTGTTCCTTGTAGTCTGTCACCTTTTTAAAATTTTGTGAATAAGCAACACGCTCCCAAGGCTCAAGTATAGTGATGTCCCTTGTCCCTTCCCCAGAGGCCTTTGTGGTTTGTTTCTGCCAGTGGAGGTTTCCTCAGTTTGCTTTTTTTGTTTTCAAGTGAACGTCACAAGCTCGAGTTGGGTGAATCCCAGGCCTGGCTTCTGCTGTCCAGCGCTGGGTGGTGCCGGGAGCCGGAGCTCCTCCTGACCCGCCCTCAGAATCCACAGCCCAGGCCAGCCGTTGGCGGGGACGCACCCTGATGTGGAGCTGGTGCTTGGGATTGCCGGGATCACGGGTCCCATGGAGGGTCCCCAGCTCACGGCCCCCTTGCCTCTCTCCTTCTCTGCTACAGATGTGAAGTTCATTTCCAACCCGCCCTCCATGGTGGCAGCTGGGAGTGTGGTGGCCGCCGTGCAAGGCCTGCACCTGGGGAGTTCCAACAGCTTCCTGTCCTACCACCGCCTCACTCGGTTCCTCTCCAAAGTGATTAAGTGTGATGCGGTAAGTGATCGAGGGCACTGCCCCCGCGCTAGCTTGGCTTCTATCCTTCTCTTCTGCTAGAAACTTCTAGTACCTGGGGGCCCAAAGCTGCAAATTCACTGATGGGAAATGCCGTGGCTCGTGCCAAGGCCCCAGAGATGATGGGGGGGACCATGTGTGGGACGGGACAGGTGCCGTGTTCAGAGGCATGGGACCGGGGCCCAGGCTCATAGGGTGCGAGCCTCACCCCACTCTCCTGGGGCTCCTCTGGAAGGAGAAGCATCTCCCAGAACTTGTGGGTGGGCCAGGAGGGTCCTCAGGCTTCTGGTGCCCCCGGGGCTCCCAGGAGCAGGCGGGAGCCATACAGCCCTCCCGGGGAGCCGTCCAGGAAGAGGGGCCACAAGGCAGGCCCGTCAATGATCCGTGCCCTAATGGCATGTGGAGTTGGGGCCCAGTTGGGCTTTGTCTGGGCCACAATGCGGATGGCTCGTAAATGGGGGCTTGAAAAGGCTTCTGTGAGGTCTGCAGGCACAACAATGGCCCGTGGAGACAACCTCGTGTTTTACGGCCCCTTTGAGAGGCTGCGGCCTTCGGGGCCCCAAGTCGGGGCCGGTTGTGTCTTCCTTCTTCAAAACGCCATTGTTGGATTCCCAATTCCTTTCTTGTCTTAGAGGAAGAATGGAAATCACAGTTACGGGGGTTTGTGGCCTTTACCAGATTAGACCAGCGAGGTGGGCGGGTCAGCCCTCGGCCTCCGCTGGTGTGCCGAGTGGGAGCGAGTGACCGCCCTGACCCCGGTCCAGCTCGGGCTCAGGCTCGGGCTGCCTTCTGGTGGTCCGCCCTCGAGGCCCCCGGAGGCCCTGTGGGCCCTAGCAGCTGCTGCCTCACGGCACCATGGAGGGAAGGAAAGCCGGGCTGTGGGCAGAAGCCTGCCCGTCCCCTGCCCAGCGCTGCCGGCTGCCTGGAGGGGACCACATTTTTGCTTCTCTCCCTGCTGGGAGCAGGCTGTTCTTGGAAGGGGGGGGTCCCCTCTCAGTCTCCGTGCTTACTGGGCCTCCTAGAGGGATGGGGTGTCCTGGCCAGCGTCACCCTGCGGCTCACCTCGGCGAGGGAGACACACCACAGACAGTCTGGGCACAGACAGCTGTAGATCGGAACCAAGATCGCAGCTGAGGGCCGGGGGAGAAATCAGTTGAGACTGAAATTCGTTAGTCTGGTTACCCGGCGACCAACGCAGCAGAGCCTGGGCCCTGGAGCCTACGTGTCCTCGGGCCGCAAGCTTGCGTCCGCCCTTCCCCAGAGCCGCCCCGGTCACCATTGTGGCTCTTCCCGGGCTAAGGCTGCAGGCCTCAGTGGCCATAAGGAAGAAGTTAGGGCCATGCGGCCGGGGGGAGTCCCTTCCTGCACCCCTCCGCCACACAGCCCCCCATCCCGAGTCCCCAGGGGCAAGAAAACCGTCGCCCCCTAAGAGCTGCCTGCTGAGAGCCACTGCAGGTGGGCAGGTGGGTGGGCGCCGCCGGGCCTCGGGGGTGGGATGGGGGGCTGTGCTGGGGGTTGGGGAAGCTATCAGGAGTCCTTCGTTCCATACCAGGCCTTCTGAGCCTCAGTTTCCTCATCTGTAAAACTGGCTGTTTGCACCTATCCTGCCTTGGTTACTTGCCATGACAAATAACAGAAGGGGTGGGGTAGGAAGGCCCTCCGTGTAAAAACGTAGAGCTCTGCAAACATGGCCGAGCCCCAGGGACTCACTCGGAAGACTTGCTGGCCTGGATCCACTCCTTTTAGGCAGTGAATACCCATTTCATGCCCCACCTGGTTGGGAGCTCAGCGGCACCTTCCCCAGGTGCGTCCACGGTTCCCTGTTCCTATGGGAAAGGCACAGGTCTGTTTTCCAGGCTGGCCTGGAGACTCTACCTGGTTCTAGAATAGAAGCCCAGTGGGGCATCCCAGGAGTTAGGACGGGCCACCTCCGAGCCGCCGGGAGATTTGCTCCCGTGAGACCAGGAGAGGCCCCTGGACTCCCAAGATTCCTCTTGGGCGTTGAGACCTCTGGGAGGGCGCCGGGCCAGGCCAGTGCGTTCTCCCAGGGTGCAGGCCAATCGGGCGAGGACGGAGGGGGACAAAGGGTCCGGGCCCCCCCCACCCAGGCCACCCAACGTTCATTCTCAGTCATGCACAGCCTAACGCTTTTGACGGCCATTCATCACGGAAGGCTGGGTTCACCACAAGGGCTGACACGGCAGAGGTTAAGTCCGAAAAGCAGGGCTCAGGGGTCCTCTCTGGCCTGGATCAAATGGCACCGAATCCGCTGAGGGCAGCGGCGGGGCCGGTGGGAACAGCAAGCTGGGATCAGAGGCTGGCAGAGGAATTCTAGTGGGGGACTCAGGCCCCGGGGGCCTCAGGGCAGGCCAGGGAGACACCGGACGGGAGGCCGAGGGCGTCCTCGTGTACGGAAGATGGCCTGCATGGGGCCTTTGGTCCTGAGTAGGTGTGTGCGCTCCACCGGCAGGGGTGGGGGGCCCATGCTGGTCGGTCCTGGGGTTTGGGCACTGGCTCCATGTTGTCCTTCACCCGATCTGGGGGAAGCAGTGCTTTAGATGAGCCTTGCTTTTCTCTAAAACGGATCAAGTGCTGGTGTTTGGGGGAGGGCCCAGGCGGCAGGCTCCATCTGAGGACCCCCGTCTCCCCTCTGGCCAGGACTGTCTCCGGGCATGCCAGGAGCAGATCGAAGCCCTGCTGGAGTCCAGCCTGCGCCAGGCCCAGCAGCAGAGCCTGGACCCCAAGGCGGCAGAGGAGGAGGAAGAGGAGGAGGAGGCCGACCTGGCCTGCACACCCACCGACGTGCGAGACGTGAACATTTGAGGGGGCGCTCGCGCGCGTGCGCGGGAGGGGCCGGCCCCGGGTGCTCCCGACAGGACCGTGCTCCTTGCCAGGACCGGTCACCACCAGAAGGGAAAGCTTTCCTTCTCCTTTACTGTGGGTTTGTTTCCTTTGCTCTTTTCTCCCTTCCGTCTCTGACTTAAGCAAAAGAAGAAAAACTGTCTTTAAAAAAAAAAAAAAAAAAAAAGGAGAGAAAAAAGAAATAGTATTTGCATAACCCTGAGCTGGGGGGTGGGGGGAGGTTTGCTACAAAAATAGAGGATCTTATACCCCATAATCAACTAGATTTTATATGGACGTGTTTGTGTCTCTGTGTTGTTAAGGATAGGCATTAACACAAGGAACGAGTCTGCAGGGGAGGATTAGATTTGATTCTTTATGTGTTTAAAACAAAACGGGAAAAAAAAGCATAAAAACGTTTTAAAAACTAGAAAAAAGCCAACCAACCATTTTTGGAGTAGACAGGATTTTAGGTAGCAAACGCACTCGCGTGCCGTCCCCGAGGAGCGCGGCTTTAAGGCGGTCCTAGGTACCCTGCATCTCGCTTGCTCGTGCATGTAGTCACTTTATCAGTCCTTCGCGCGTGTTTTATTTTATTCCGTAGGTAGGCGTGTAACCTCTTCACCTGTCCGTGGCTGATGTAACCTCAGTTAGCGTAGCGTAGAGCTCAGCGTGGTCGCGTGCTGGCCCTCTTTCCGCCGCGGCCCGACCCAGAGCGGGTGGCCGGGGCCCCGGCTGGCGGCACAGCGGACACGGAAAACCAGCTCCGACTCCCGGCCCGCGCTGCTGGTAAAGAGAACCGCCATAGCGACGTAATATATTCTATTTTTATAATCTTCCTATTTTTGTAGTTGCCTGTTGATGAGATGCTGGTTTTTCACCCCCACAGACCTGCAGCCTGCTCACATCCAGGTGAAATCCACAGCTCCTTTTTTTTTTTTTTCTTTTTTCCTTCTCAATATTCTAGAACCATTCCATTTCAAAGCACTTTCAATCCAGTGGTTATAGGGAACCTCTCTTGTTTCTGTTGTGTGTGGAGGGCGGGTGGGGGGGCAGTTTCTTAATGGAATGGTTTGGGAATATTCACGTCTTTGTGTGCAGACAGGATGGCGAGGCAAGTGCATGTCACTTAAGGAGTTAGCGGAAGGGGATGTTCTTGAAGGCGAGCTTCCGGTCAAGAAGTGCATTCTTACATTGCCAGGATGATGCATTCCTTTCTCTGTAGAGCAGTGGAAGTTCGGGAGTCCTTGGTGCCAACTGGTGTTTGAAAGCATAGGGGGCCTTTAAAGGTTGACCTAGAGAACGCGTAGTTTAAGGGTTAGGAAGGTTTTTAAACACTAAAATATATAATTTATAGTTAAGGCTAAAAAGAATATTTATTGCAGAGGATTGCAGAGGATGTTCATAAGGCCAGTATGATTTATAAAGTAATGCAATCTCCCCTTGATTTACACCTACCCACACCCACCCACACACCCACACCCACACACACACACACTTTTTTGCCTTTGATGTTGCAGGTTTCATACAGTTTGTCAAAGTTAGGTCTTTTTTCGTAGGAGAGAGAAAAAGATCCTGAGGAACAACACAGAGAGCATGGATTTGGCTGACTCAGCCCGTCTTGGCGGTTTCCCAAATGGGAACCCCATCTGAGAGGCCTCGGAGTTCCACAGAAAGTTAGGGTACCCAAAAACAAGTTCAGCCCCAACATATTCTTGTCCCCGGTCCCCTCCTTTTGAAAAAATTTTAACCACCAACAGACAATTTGCACATCTTGGCTATGTACCTTTTTGTAATGACTATGTAGGGAGAGTCGAAGGCGGCGAGAGCACAGGGCTGGTGCTTGGCGGGGACGCAGAGGGGCGTGCGGGCGTGCGGAGGGCCGACGGCGGGACCACGTGGCGGGCAGGCTGCGGCTCAGTTTCCCGATTCGCTGCTACCGATGACTTCCCAGCACAGTTTGGAAACCGATTCACATCACTTTTCTGTATCTCTTTCACATTGTTTTGCTGCTATTGGAAGATCAGTTTTTTTGTTTTTGTTTTACAATGTCATATACTGCCATGTTCTAGTTTTAATTTTCTCATAGAAAAATGTATTAAGGATGCCTTTTTTTTTGGTAGATTTTTTTTTTTTTATGTGATCAATTTTGACTTAATGTGATTTACTGCTCTATTCCAAAAAGGTTCCTGTTTCACGATACCTCATGCTTCTCTTAGCCATGTGTAGACCAGGCGGTCAGGCTCCTTCTGACCCGCGGCCTCCCGCTCCCGAGGACACGCGGACCGGGATCACGAAATGGGCCTGGTAGGGTGGGCTCTGGGCCGCGAGCGAGCACGCAGCGTGGCGTCCGTGGGGCCGCGACCGCTTCCTTCCCCCTGCGCCTGTAACCCTGGGCTGTCCACCCGACTGGGACGTGCCACCGTCCTAGTTTTTACAGCCGTATTGTTCTTTACGTGTAGCTATGAAAGTTGCATTATTATATTATTATTATTGTAACAAGTGTGTCGTCACGTGCCACCGCAGTGCTGCAGGACTCAGTCACTCGGGATGAGCGGAATCACTTCTGGACTTGGTGAAAGTTCCGGGTGTCGCCTCTGTCGTTATGTACTAGTGTTCTGTTTGTTCTCTTCATTGCAGCATAATGCTAATTTAAAAAAGACTCCAGATCTCAGTGAAGCCAGCTAACAGTGCTGTGTGCCCGAGTCGCCTAGCACGCTGCCGAACCAAAAGGATTTGCACCACGGGCGGCCCCTGCCCCCCGCTGGGTCAGCCTGGGTGCTCCCTGGCCATTGGCAGGCCCCGGCCCCGCCCCGCCCCGCCCCTGCAGGAACACTGCTTCTGCTTACCTCATCCGTTCTGGCTGCGGCATCTCTGTCTGAACCAAACGGGGTCCTTGAGGGACGGTCTGTCCTCGTGGGGGGGTGGGGGGCTGAACATTGTGTGCTCAAAGGCCAAAGGCCGGTGGCAGGCCTGGGGAGCACAGTGGAGTCTGTCCTGTGACCAGCCAGTCTGCGAGGGTCTCTGGGGGTGGGCGCTCTTGGTCTGTGTGTGTTTTGGTTGCACACCGTGGCACAGACATGTAACCGGCACGTTCCCAGCAGAAAGCAAAAGACAAACGTGAAAAGTCTAGAAATAAAATCGGTAAAACCCCGGTACGGTGCCTGCCTGTTTCCTGGGGCGCGGGGCGGGGGAACAGGGCCCGAGCTGCTGGGTCCTGGGCTGGGGGGATGGCAGGCAGCCGGGGATGCCTGCCTTGCCACTGCCGACGTTTGGGGCCAGATCCTCCTCCGTCGCGGGGAGCCGCACCCCTGGCCTCCGTTCACCAGATGGCAGGACGGTCTCTGGTTGTTTCACTGTCACTGAAAATGACTGTGACATTGCCAGAGGTCCCCTGGGATCCAGAGGGAGTATGTGATGCTCTCGGCTTCGAGGAAATGGGGGAAGGGCTGGGAAGAGGTCAGGACGCCTTGCGGAGGCGGCTCCTACCACCTGAGTGGCGAGATCAGGATCAGCTCCCAGCCCACGTCTCCCCAGCACCCCCCCACCAGGCTATTTGCAGATAGGAAAATAAACAAGCCAGCTTTCCCCAACCCTCTGGCGCAAACTTGCTGTTTGCTCTCGGTGAATCACGGTCCCGGTCCCCGAGGCACCCCCAGCTTGGGGAGGACAGCAGAGCGCATGTTTGGGCTTCAGTCCGGTGGCCTTTCACGCGGACCCAGTGACCTGGGAGACCTAGCGGACACCTGTGACGTCCACCTCGGCTTCAGATGCACGTGGCCGGCCTCGTTTCCAGCCCAAGGTGGGGAGTGGACAGGGAAGGCAGCAGCAGGCCTCAGGGCCAGCTCCACGGGGCCTGGGCCTCTTCCCAGAGTCTGGGGTCCCCAGCGTGTCTTCAACGCCCGCCCCCCGCCCCCGGGCTGTCGGGTGGTGAGTGCCCAGAAGGGAAGCCGGGTCACATGCCAAGGATATCACTCCTTGTCAGGTCAATTTGCTGGGGCCTTTATGAGGCTCCTGCTGTATACAGCCCTGCTCCACAGGGTGCCCCTCCTCCCAGCGGGAAGCCTCCAGATGGGCTACGCACTGGAGCACCTGGGAGCAGCGTGGGTGCGCTGGGACTGGGATTGCTTCTTTCCCCACAGCAGCCCCACGCTGGGCAGGTACACCGAAGGGGCCTCTGACACAGCAGACCGAGGGGCGGTCAGAGCCAGGGGAGGCACCCAGCCCCAGGGGCAAGCCAGAGGTATCCTGAGGAGCGGTTTCAGGGGAGCAGAGGTAACAATCTCACTGCATCAGGTTCAAGCAGAAATCGGGGTGAGCAAGTGGGGGAGCCAGGCCTGCAGAACTGGTCCGCGGGTTCAGTGGAAAGGCAGGGAGGCATGGGTGGGGAGGGGAGAGCCGGAGCCCCCGCGCAGTGCAGAGGGCAGTGGGGAGGAGGGCTCTGGAATCCTCCATACCCCGCCTCGGGTCTTTCTGGAAGATCCCAGGAAAGGACTCTAGGCCTGACCTGGCAAAGCACCCACCCTGTCCCCTGGTGGGAGGTCTGGCTGCCCCAAGCATCTGTGAGAGAAAACAAATGGCCTTTGAGGGACTTCTGGGATGAAGTCACCCCCTGCTGCCCCTCTCCCAAGCCCGAAAGCCTATCCTCGCTGGGCCCCACCGCCTCACCTGGGACCTGCCCTACCTCCCAACCACCTGTGCCCAAACCCTCAGGGGCCTCTAGCTCCTTCCAGCTCCATCCAAGGTCCTGACACCTAAGCCAGCTCTCCCCTTCAACCCTGTCCACCCCCACCCATCTTCCCCCGCACCGCTCCCCTCACCTCACCTCTGCCCCCTCCCTCCTGTTCCCCCAGCCTCAGGCTCTCCAGCCCCGAGTCTGCACCCATGGGACCACAGGTACACCAAACTACTTCCTGCCTCCAGTTCTGTGCCTGAAGTGCCCCCCTCCCGTCGGGGGCCCCCTGCAGGCGTTCCCACCCCTGGCCCTGGCAGGTGGCTCTGGGAGGTCCAGGAATCACGATAGCTGGGTGCTCCCCACTCTGGGCTATGAGCCCCCGAGGACAGGTGCCTTGCTGTTCCTTCTCTGCGGCCCTATTCCCAGCCTGGCAAATGGTAGGTGTTCAGAAGTGGGAACGGGACCAGAATGGAAAGGGCAGCATCCCTGGGCCCACGGGCCAGGCCCAGCTTGCTTTGTGAGCTGCAGAGGGGCAGCCCTGCCTGACCCAGGGTGCGGTGGGCAGACCCCCGCGTCATGAGGACACGGCGCTGAGCTGGAAGGTGAGTCAGATCTGCAGAGGTGGACACTGCCGGGCTCCTAGGGGCCACGGCCACAGCCACCATGTCAGGCTCCCAGAACCCATCTGAGCCTGTGGCCCCCGGGGCCTCCTGGAAGCCTCGCTGCCCGCACACCTTGGCTCGGCGACTGGTTGGGGACAGTCACACCACAGGCCACTCCCAGCGGCGGGCACCGCAGCTTGGGCTAGAGAGGGACACATGTACCCAGCGGGCTGGCGGCGTGGGGCGTGCGCCCCGCGCGCTGGACAGGCCTCTGCAGGACACCAGGCTGTCGTCCCAGGAATGCCTTTGATCAGGAGTTTGTGCAGAGGGGGCCGCAGCCCAGGGCTTCTAATCCGTCCCCACAGCCCCCTGGCCCGCCGGCCCCCAGCCCTGAGCCACACTGAGGCCCGGGGCAGACAACAGCCAGCCGACGGTGGGCGGGCAGCTCCGGCCTGGGCCTTGGGGCCCACATCCGGGGCACTGTCACGGCCACTCACAGGGGCACGCAAGGAGGGTGGGGGAGAGGAATACGGAGCCCTCCTGAGGGCGCTTCAGTCGGCCTTGAGCCTCCGAGAAGGCTGGGGCCACCAATCCTTTTCCTTTTCGGCTACAGGCGGTGGAGACAGGCGGCTGTCTCCACATGGCCTCCCTCTGAGCTGAGCGTCCCAGGCCCCGGCCCCTGGCGCTCTTGCCCTCGCCCAGCTCAGGAGAGTCACAGCCCCTGCTCACCGAGCACAAACGGTGGACCAGGCATTGTGCTCAGGGCCCAACACACGGTCTCCCCCTAAATCCTGAAACCACCTGGTGAGCGGGCCCTGTGTTCTCATGGCTGCAATCTCCGCCTTCTAGGCCAAGGGCGGGCAGGTTCTACAGAAAGGGTTAGGGGGGGGGCCGAGCCTCTGCTGGCCACAGGGTCTCCGTCCCGCTCAACTGCGCCCTGGGGCAAAAGCAGCCCCGGATGGCGGTGAACGAATGAGCGAAGCCGCGTGCCAGTCGGGCTTTGTGTGCCCAAATGGGCAGTGGGCCGCAGGGGGGCTGAGGGTGGCAGTTTCAGCCTCCTGTGGTAGATGAGGAAACCAGGGCCCAGAGAGGGGACCGTAACTGGGCCAGGATCACACAGCCCGGAAACTGCTGGGGCCGGGCCCAGGGCCAGATTTGTGTCTGGAGCCTGTCCTCCTATCCACTGGCGTGGCTGCTTGTCCCTCCGCCCCTCACCCTCCCCCCACCCCGGCTCGTGCTCTGTTTTGTCTTTCAAATACATAAATAAAATCTTTAAAAAACATTTTTTTAATTCAATAAATAAATAAATAAATAAGTAAAATGGACGAAGCCTTCATGTGGCTCTTTTCACCCAAAGGCAAGTGCATGCACTTGGGGCCCAGCTTTGCCAGGAGGCCCAGGGGGCGAGGTCAGGTCCACCAATGTCCAAGGCTTCAAGTCAGCAGTCCCTGAAGTCAGGCCAGTGTCTTGGTCAGTGCGCCTGGAGAAGGACAGCCAGGCCCACTGGCAGCAGAGGTGTAAGGTGACCGACTGTCATGCAGAAAGAAAGCTCACACACACATACATGCACGCAGTACACATACGTGTTTTGGAGGAAAAGACCCAGGGGTTGGATCTTGGCCCCGCCACCTTCCGGCTGTGTGTCTTTACCTCTCTGCGCCTCTATTTTCTCATCTGAAAAATGGGGATAATTGTGTGTACGAGAACGGAGGCTCGGAGGAGGGCAGGGCGTTGTCTGATGCTCGGACTCTCTGACCTGACCCAGCCCAGAACAGGGGCCCAGTAACCTCAGTTCAGTGAGCGCTTTTTGGGGTGAGGGCTACACGGCCCGAGTGTGTGCGTTACTTAGCACGGCGCCCGACACAGTCACTCCTCAATAAAGGCCAGCATCACCCCATGCGTCATCCAGGTGTGGAAGGAGAGGCTCTCCGGGTGGCAGGGGCAAGGCCATACTTCCTTCCCTCTTTGGGCTCATGAAGCAGACAGTTCTTGTTCTTCGTGCCAGCCCCAATCCCCTGCCTGGTGCTGACCATTCTGCTCTGTGGCTTGCTTGGGTGGGAATGACCCCATCCCCAGCTCCAGGACAGGCGCTGACAGGCTCAAACCCAACAGCACATCCGCCCCCCACCCCAGGTGGCAGGCTCAAGGGTGAATGTGAAATCTAACAGAGCCAACGAGACAGGGAGAGACATTTTCTGAAGCTTCTGAAAAAGAGAGCCTTCCCCTCTCTTCCTCAGGACTCCGGGGGCTGGTGTGGCTCTTCCACCACCCTGACGGGGCTGCTGTGGGCCACAGGGTGGACTCTGAGCTTGAGGCCAGCCCTGCGGCAGAGCAGAAAGAAGGTACCAGCTCTCTGGACAAGCTGCTGGATCAAGCCTCTCCTGAAGGGAGATCCCCCCTTTTGTTCCAGGAGACAGTTACTATCCTTCTGTTTAAGTCCATTGATATGGGTTTCCTGTCGTTTGGTGCTCAAAGATTCTTAACTATAACAACGTACGTGTGTTTTCTACCTTTTCCAGATTTAACGATATAAACCCCAATATAAACGATAGGGCTGAGTTCTAGAGGCTGGAAGTCTGAAATCAAGGTGTGGTCAGGGCCACGCTCTCTCAGCCTCCAGTGGCTGCTGGTTAGCACCCCTTCTGGCTTATAGCTGCATCACTCCCATCTCGGCCCTGCCTGCGCCTCTGCCTTCACATGGCATCCCCTCCCTGTATGTGTCTCCTCTCCTTACGAGGACAGTCACGCTCCCCCACGCAAGTACGACCCATCTTAACTTACGCCTAAATCACATCGGCAAAGACCCTACTTCTGAATGAGGTCGCAGTCAAAGGTACCAGGGGCTAGCTCTGCAACATGGCTTTTTTTTGGGGGGGGGGGACAATTCAACCTGAAACAGGTGAATTTCAGGGGATTCAGTGAGCACCCCGCCATTCCAGGGGCACTCCCCCACAGGGAACAGCAGGTGCTCAGTGAATCCTGTATAAAAGATGGAACCAACCCATCACTAAGGCTTCAGTGAGCAAGCGTTTCCAGGGCACTTGCGCTCCCCAGCACATCACTCTTGAGCAGTGGAAACGGGGTCATGCTTGGGTACCACCCAAGACAGAACCTCCAGCCCCACCACCCAAGGCCCAGCTGATCTGCTACAGGGCCCTAGAGAGACGTGGCCAAAGCGCTGTCTCCGCAGGGCCCCCGAGGGACAGACCAGCAAGGACTTTGATGCCAAGGAAGGACGATTTTAATCAGAAAGGAGTTAGAAGTCCCCGAAGAGTTAGGAGTGACTTTCCTTCTCGGACAAGGAATCTGCAAAGCCCCAGCTGGGCCACTTAATCACGTGGACTTGGACAAGCCATCCAGCCTTCCGTGGCAGGGCCCTCAACTACAGGACTCCGATCCTGTAGGAATTGGGACACTGTGCCCACTTGTCTCTGGTCAACCATCCCTGCTTGGTGACTTCAGTTTCCTGAGTCAAAGACCAGCTCCCCACTTCATTCATTCAGGACTGGGATTACCGTAGGAATTAGGAGGACCTCACAGGGTAATTACAGTTTTCGATCTCTCCAAATTACACTGCTGTTCTCAGATAGGACGGGAAATGGTCTGTGGGGCTGAGGTCACATGAGAGCTCATAAAGCAGTAGGGTGAAGGGTACCTCCTCTAGGAAGCCCTCCCTGCCCACCTTCCCCTTCCCTCATTCTGAACACACCACTTACAGGCTCCCCAAGTGCCTCCAAATCCTTTTCTCACCCTGGGTGGAGAAAAAGCATGGTGAATATGAAATAAAAAGTAAACCGTGGCCCTCTCCTAGGACAGTTTGGCCTGTACAGACTGCCCTTGGTCCCGATGACTCACATTCCAGAATTCGATGAAGCAGCTCCAGGTGAAATGTTTTCTCCTCTCCTAAGTCCTAGGTCAACATTCTTTCCCAGCAGCCGCTCAGGGTGGCTACGGGCTGTGTCCCCAAAATTCCAATGTTGAAATCCTGACCCCCAGCACCTCATAACGTCACCGTATCTGGAGACGGGGGTCTTTAAAGAAGTGATCAAGGTAACATGAGGTCACCAGGGTGGGCCCTGATCCAGTGTGACTGGGGTCCTTACAGGACACAGACACACACGGTGGGACAACCCCATGAGGACACAGGGAGAGCATGGCCGTCCATACACAAGGAGAGAGGCCTCAGGAGGACCCCACCCCGCCCGCGCCTGGACCTCGGGCTTTGGCCTCCAGGACCAGGAGACGGTACTTGTCTGTTGAGTGAGCCTCATCTGTGGTGTCTGTTATGGTGGCCTGAGTGGACCAATAGTGGCACAAAATATGCTGGGAGTTTCCAGCAGGAAGGAGAGAGCAGGCCAAAGCTCTGGGAAACCAATGTTTTTGTTCCATCAGAAAGGAACAAAACCCACACCAGAGAGCTCCCAAACTCAAGGCCAATCTGGACAAAGGTCAACATCCAAGAGAAGTAGGTACACAGGACAGGATCGGATGGGATGGGGGAGAGCAAGCAGGATACCTTGCCTGTGAACAACAGAAACCGCCCCCCCAAACAGCCTTGAACTAGAGTAAGACATTCATCAGCTCGTGTAACATGAAGTCCAAAAGCAAAGCAGCTCAGGGGCTGGCTGTCAGCTGCTCAAGGTCACCAGGGCCAGGTTCTCTCCAGAGCTCTGCTACACGTGCCCAGGTGTGGCTTCATCCAGAGCCAGGGATCAGCTGCCTGTAGTAAGCCCAGGTGTCACCTCCATGGGACAAGTAATTCCATGGGACAACTTCCAAAATAGGTAAGATCTCTCTCCAGAGTGACCTAACCTTTCCCAGAGGCCCTCAGGAGACTTCCACTACCATCTCTTCGGCCAAGAAGAGCCATGCTCACACCTGACCCATCAATGCAGATGGCATCACCTGGGACAGAGCAAAGGAAGCGTTAAGGTGCCCTGTTTGTGCCGTAATCGGGGTCTGTCAGGGCGACCAGAGGTTCCTGGAAACCGAATCCAGGCAGGCACAGGTCAAGCCTGGTGTCCGGAGAGACCTGAAGGAAATCAGGAGGCAGCTCCACCTCCCGTGGCTGCCTGCGGCTCACACGAAACCCCGGAACGGGAGGCCGAGACTGTGGGGGACAGAGAGGGAGTCTGGGCAGGAGGGATCAGTTACAACGGCTGACAGGTGGCTGAGCCAGGGTCCTTGAGGAGGAATGAACCCCTCCTCTAACGTTCATCACGGGGCACCATTCTCTCGCAGGAACTGTGTCTACAACATGTTTTAATGAGACATGTGGACAGAAACGTAACAGGAAGCAGCGGTCTGGCCCACTCAATACACGCCTGCCCTCGGACCTGGATCCCAGATACCTTGGAGTAAGGAATGAATTTGCTGGATATCACATTATAAATGCTCCCACAGACAGCCTTTTGCTTTAAAACTGGCTATTTATTTTTCTCTCCACTTGTGAAAGTAATATATTACCACAATAGAGAACTTAGAAAACACAACAATCCATCAAGGAAAACCACCACAGTCGCCCCCTCCCCACCCCCTGGCCCGTCCCACTGGCGAGGGAGGTCGGCTGCTGGCCTTGGTGGCCGCGGGATCGGGTCGCGGGCAGGCGCTGGCTACGGCCGTGAGCACGCCAGCTCCCGGGAGCTCGGGCGGCCAAGGCCAGGGCCGTGCTCGGGGACTCACACGCCAGCGGCGGCATGGCAGGGTCAAGCCCCGGTCTCTCCCTCAGCACACTGACCCAGGGAACCGGACGAGAGGGAAGCAAACACCCACACCTGCTCCTGCGGGGCCCCCAGCCGAGTCTCCCGGCGGGCTCTCAGGACCACCGGCTTGGGCAGCATGGCAACAACCGCTAAGACGATCCAGGATGATGTTAAAAACTGGAACAGATTCCCGGTTACCCCTTTATTCGTCTCACGCATGACTTTCAGACACGCTGCCTCGGACGGGAGCAGGCGGGACCTGCCAGCGATGCTGGGGGCACCCCCCTGGGGGGTGCGCAAGGGGACGGGCAGAGAGATGCTCAAGAATCACTGACGGAACCTCCTACAGCCCCCAGTACCTCCCTGTGGATACAGATGCCTGCGAAGTACGGGCAGAAGACAAGAGGAGTCGTGTTACAGGAGATACCCAGTGTCCTCAACGCAAGGCTCCCGAACTCTGTAGAGACAGCAGCAGCCCAACATTCAGTCTTTGGCCTGAAGTATTTCCCGCCTTAACCATTTTAATGCTGCAAAGCCCCACCCCCATCTGGAAACGGTGTGAAGAGTATGTCCAGGCTCCCTCTGAAGCCCCTCTCAGCCAGATGCCGTGTCACCTGGCCACAGTGACTCCCCGTGGCTCCACGGAGCACAGTGGGGACCCGCGCACCCTGGGCCTGAGAACAGCGACCCACTCCATCGCCGTGACCGCGCGTTCCAGGGCAGGCAGCACAAGATGGCGGTGACAGGCAGGCGCAGGATCGGAGTCCGAGCTCTGCTGCTGATCCCTTGGACTGGGCAGTCCCCGCGGGCCTCGGTTTCCTCATCTGTAAAGTGGGAACACTGAAGGGATTACACAGAACAGGGAAGCCCAGCGCCCAGCACCGGCACATCCTCAGGGTCAGTGAATGTCAGCCCTGGCACACCGCCTCCAACTCACGTCACATCAACCCTGGTGCTCTCAGTTCCTAAAAAACTGCTCTTCTGAGCGCCAAGTCCAGGCTCGGGGGGTAATCCTAGCCAGAGCCACCCCCGGTCTAGAACCGGCCAGGCCTGCCCAGCTGGAGGGGACCACAGGCCAGCAACCCTGGACCAGGAGTGAGCGGCCTCACGAGGGCTCTGGCAGGGACTCAGACTGCAGAGCAGACAGGGCCCAACAAAGGCTGAGCCTGTGTGGAGGGGCCACAGGGGGCACCCAGGCGACACAGGCAGCCCCCGGGGAGAAGGAAGCCCTTTCACTGGCCAAACTGGAACCCTCCCCACAGAACAATGAATACTCCATCATTGTTTTGCCTTGAATCACATTTTTAAACACTGAACATACGGACATCTGTTCCTTGATGTTTCGTCTTTGTTCATCTGTCATCCTCAAAATGAAAGTCCAGAACCTTCCGCACTAATTTTAAAGTCCGGCTGAACATTTAGTAATGAACAAAGCTGAAAACACAGAAGAAAAAAGATGTATTTTTTTTAAATCTTATATATTTCTACTCACAAATTAGAACAAAACTTTCTCTCTACCTACAGCTTTTCGTGTCTACACAACCCCTAAAGTTCTAACGACTGTTCATCCTCTAGACTGACTTCAGTTTTCTCATATAGAAACATAAAAATGATGTGCTTCTGTGGACCACGCACAAAACACAAGCAGCCCCGAGACCACGAGCGACATGAGCACCCAGGACCGCACACAGCTGGCTCGGAGAAAGGCACTCCTATCAAAGAGAGACACGCAGTGGACAAACCTGTTTAAATTTCCCTCTAATTCTGTCTAAGTCCTCGTGAAGTTTATCGTAAGTAGGGTCATCGTAAGGGAACTTCTCAATCATTCCAATCAACGATTCTAAGGCCTTCATCTTTTTGCTGTAAAGCACAGAAATAAAAACTTTTAGTCCTTTGTACACAGTGGGCTCTGCTTATGTAACAACGACCCTGATCACTTACTTGAAAGCAATGGGCGTGCTCAGCATGCCTGAGTCCAGAAGCCGGATGAATAATTTTCTCACTACACTCAATATTTATTTACCTAGCAACGTACCCTTGCCCACACCCCGCACTCAACATCAAGTACGTATCAAGCTTATGGATATACCTGTATCCCAGCCAGGGAGCAAGCAACTGAGGCAACCCGCCGACCTCCCCTAGGTCACAGACGTGGGAACAGACAAAACCAGGCAAGAAAAGAGCGGTGGGACACGATCTAGCCTGTTGTAGGCCTGGGATTTTTCCGGGACCCAGAAATGTCACGCTCACAGCCTTGGGGAGTTCAGCGGCAGGTAGACCAGCAAGCCCCTCCCTCCAAAGGGCAAGAATCAGTGTCTGGTATCTGGGTCCAGTTCCCTCTCCCAGGAAGGCAAAGCTCTGCTGGGAGGCGAGGTGGCTCCCAGGCCCTCGGGTATTTAACTTCTCTGTAACATGCACATTTAACAGCCACCTCACGGCTTTCAAGGGAAGTAACCTCCGTAAAGCCCAAAACCTAGCACAGGGTAGGTGTTCAGTAAGCGTGAAGTCTCCTGGCTTCCATGGGACCCTGGATACCGGGGCTCACACCTGGGGGTGGGGGAGACCATTCCCAGATGTGCACATCTGGGAAATGCACAGTGATCCTGACAAGCACCCTCCCCTAGACCACACTGGGTCATCTGAGTGTCAGAAGGATGCTAGGTATTTGATTAATGGGAATTCAACAGAACTCTTCCCCAGGATGACTCAAAAGCAACCAACATCTCCTAAGTACCTGCTCATAACTGCTATTTTTAGGTACGCAAGGAAGTCTGCCGACGGCAAGTCGGTTTATGAGAACGAGATGGCTACCTAATACAAACTGTAAAAGGTCAAAAGGAAGTAAATTAAAGCAACAAAGCACTCGGTTTCCAGGGCGATGGAAGGCCAATGCCAACATGTGGGAAACGGCTGTATTCCAGCGTGGTAAGAATGCCAGCCACTTTTAACTAGGCAAGTAGCAACTTACTCTTCTCTGGTCAGTGAAGCTACTCGAAACACACCCAGCCCGTCACACCGTCAAAGTCGGTGTGCGTCAGGGGGGTGTGCCCGCTCCCGGCTGATCCAACAACACGGCAGAGCTCAAGCTCAGCCCTGGCCAAACGCTGGCCTGCACACGGCCCCACCAGGCTGCTGGGCGGGGGGCACCTCCGAGTCCATCAGGAAGCCACGGTCGTCTGACATAAAGCCCCATCCTTCAGTCTGAGATACCGCCTTCCGTGGTTTCTCTGGCGTTAAAAGCCCCTTATCTTACTGAATGATAACGCAGATAGGGATTTTCCCTTACTTGGAACGTAAAGAAACAGAAGATCCTCTATCAGCCTTCTACCATTATTTAAAAACCGTACTAACATAAGAATGCAAAAAACCGTGACCCACAGCCCTAGGAGACAGGCTTCTAGGTTGCGTTTCAAGGAGGCCCTCGAGCTGCGCTGGTGGGGAGGGGGCGACAGCGAGGCGCGCTGGACGGCTTCTGCCAGCCCCCAGCCAACCAGCGCGGGCCCCCCTCTAGCTGAGACAGACAGGGTGCGTGGCTTTAAGAAATTAGGGGGCCGCTGCTCGGGGGGCCGGGGCGGCAGCCCCTGGGTGTGCGACCCTCCACGCAGGGTACGGCGCTCCTCTAGGAGCCGGCACATGTCGGAGTCACGGAGAAGGGGAGGCTGAGGGAGAGCTCCAAGGACGGCCTTGCTCATCCTCTGACGGACTGGAGCGCAGAGCGGAGAGGAGCGGAGAAGAGAGCCAAGCTCGGCTTTGACTGCCACCCAGTGGCGCCCCAAGTTGCCAAGCGCCATCCCAACCGCTCTCGCAGTCCTCAGAGGACCATCCCCACCCCGGCTGCGCCTCGGCTCCCGTATACATCTGGTCCACTGCCAGCAACTCGTGCTGCCGGAGCGGCCCAGGGACTCCATCGGGGTAGGGCAGGCCATCTCAGCATCACCCACAGTCAGCTGTGAGCACCCTTGTCCTCATATTCGAATACAGAGGTGCCCAAATTTTAGAAATTCAAAATATTTCAAGTAAGACGAATCACTCGGACAGGGGACTGCCACCTTCCCTGCTGTCATCCACTCTCCTTGGGCCCCTCCCAGGCCAGGCAAAGGCAGCAGACATCAGGAGGCAGGGCACCAGCCGAAGCGGACTCTGGGCTCCCAGGAGCAGCGGGAGAGCCAGGCCACCCGTGCCTTTCACCTCAGGGTTCGTTCCCAGGTTAAGAATGAAGACAGATGGGCGCTTGGGTGGCTCAGTTGGTTGGGCGACTGCCTTCGGCTCAGGTCATGATCCTGGAGTCCCGGGATCGAGTCCCGCATCGGGCTCCCTGACCCTCCTCCCTCTCATGCTCTCTGTCTCTCATTCTCTCTGTCTCAAATAAATAAATAAATAAATAAAAATCTATTAAAAAAAAAAAAAGAATGAAGACAGATGTGCAACAGGGTCCCGGGGGCTTCGGCGGGTAGCACATGGCGAGAACAGTTTAAAAAGACTACAAATGATCCGAAAAATAGCTAGCATTTACTCAGTGCCTCCAAGAACCAAACACGTGTTAAACACGCCACCTTATCTCACTAGCACACCTCGCTGGCTGCACTAAAAACCTAGTGACAACAGAGTCACCATTTCCAACCCTAGTCATACCAAGGTTACCGTACTGCGTTTATCAGAAGCTCCGAGGAAAGATAAACGAGAAGACAGCATCCACTTCAACATTATTTTACTGGCAGGGGATCTAAAATCCACTTGGTGCTCTGATGCTTGCAGGGAAAAGGCCGAGGGCCCCAAGAAGGCTCGACAAGTAATAACGCGTGTTCACCAGACACCGAAAATGAGCTCTGCGCTAGTTACGATTTCCTGTGAATATGTGACAACATTCAAATTTGGTCTATTTTCTCCACGTGACAGATGAGGAAAACTGAGGCACGAACTGCCCCAAGTCAGAGTAAGCTATGGAACCACACTCCTCCTCCACACAATGAAAAAGAAAGAAGTCTTAAACTTTACCTGTCTTTCTTAGTGGTACAACTGTGAAGGAGACCTCTCCAAGCGAAAGCAAAGCCTTGATAGCACCCAATCTGTGAATTCACAAAACAGTTAAGCGTGAAATTAATAAGCAACAAGCTACACTGTATCTAATTATCAAGCTCTCGAAACTAAAGGTGGGGAGGAAGGACAGTGGTGCTTCTCACGCTGCGGTTCTGGAAGCACCTGCTGGGCACGAGACCACAGAAGTCAGGTGGCCGAGCCTTCAGTGGGGCGGCAGCCTCCCAGAAGGTGCCGCTGGGCCCGCCCCTGGGTCTGCATGTCCTGTGTGGTCCCCTCTGACTGCAGCGGGGTGGCCCCGCGCATGGCTGCTGAATTTAGGCATAGCAGACGACGTCACTCCTGCCTTGTTGTCTTGCATCACTGACCCAAGGGTCATGAGGCCACTCCAGCAGCCCTATGGAGAGGTCCACGCGGCAAGAGCAGCTGTGTGAGTAAGCCCTCTCAGAAGTGGCCCTCCCAGCCCCAGGCGAGCCTTCCCATGGCTGCAGGCAGGACTCCAGCACCGTGCGGCCCGGAGCCAGAACCACCCAGTCCAGCGTGTTGTCGGAGGCCCACACAGTTTGTGGTGATCCTGACTGCCACAGGCTGTCATTCAGAGCCGGTCCTCTGTAGCAAGGCCGGTCGTCCATAGCGAGGGCCCAGCGAGGGCAAAGGGCAGAAGAGAAGACGACTATGGATTTCAGAGGACTTCAATGGGAAGGGGTGACACAGGGTAAGGATTCAGGTGGCGGAAGCACCGTGATACGCTGGCGTAAACTGAGGTGGCCGAGGACCGGCTTTCTCATTCCCCAGACCGTACCACTTCATCCTCCTTACACAGGCACACCTCAGAGAGACACGGGTTCGGTTCCGGACCACCGCGACAGTGAACGGCTTGGTTTCCCAGCGCATAGGAAAGTTGTGTTTACACCACACTCTACTCTACCATGGGTGCAACAGCAATATGTCCTCAAAATAATGTACACACCTTCAGTAAAAAATACTTCACTGCTAAAAAACACTAACCCTCATCAGACTCTCAGCGAGTCATAATCACTGATGACTGATCACCGAAGCGAATGTAATAATGAAAAGGTTTGAAATGCAAGAATCACCGAAGTGTGACACAGACACAAGAAGTGAGCAAATACTGCTGGAAAAAATGGTGCTGACAGCCTGCCTGGCACGGGAGTGCACAGACCTTCCATCTGTAAAAATCACAGTATCTGTGGAGCGCAGAGACGAGGCGTGCTCGCACACCAACGTGCTCTGTCCTTCTGGATGAAGAATGTTGCTCCATCAACATTCTCTAGTCCACCGCCGTTTAAACAGGCCTCCAGTTCTGGCTCTACCATACTGATCATCACAGTAAACTATAAACTATGAGTGAAAAGGATTCATTTTTAAAAATAAGGGCGGGGGGGTCCCACTCACCTCAGATCCAATTTTGGCTCCATGTAACGTGCCATACTGTCTTCCTTCGATTATACCCAAACTGTTGCCTGCTTCATAGCCTTCCTGATATCCTTCCCCGTGAAACCTGCGATGGAGAAGCAAGCTTGATCAAAGAAACAGGAGAAAAGAGTGTATTTCCTGGAAGAAAATTTTTCCAGGAATTTTCTCTCCCATATTACCCAGAGTCAGCAAGACAAGACACAGTACAGTAGAAAGGGTATCGAATTTAAGTCACAGGCCACGATCCCAGCTCTACCCCCTCAGTCTCTGCCGGCAAGTCACCACACCTCACGAAGCCCAATCTGCCTCTGGCCGAATTCGTGAATCCCAAACCTGGTAAGATACCAGAAACACAGGGGAAAGTTTTAAAGACACAAATCCAAGGGCCTCGCCCCCGACACTACTCAGCGAGTCTGGAGGAAGGCCCGGGAATCTACTTTTGGAAACCCCCTAGGTGACTCTAGTATGCAGCCAGGTTAGCGAGCCGAAGTTCTGTGAGTCGAAGCTACACACTACGTCAAGCGCTTCAAAACTCTCTGCCACGTACACAGGGCTTTCCGTCACAACTCAGCACACCAGAAGGGAGAAACGCCATCGGATCACCACAAAATGTACGAAGGCAGGGGTGCCCAGCGCAGAGCAACGGCTGGGACTTTGAGGGCTCAGCAGTGGAAGCGGGGCCATCTTAACCCGCAATCACCAAAAACAGAAGTTTGCTGGAGTCCCCAGTGAGGCAGTGTATGCTCCCACTTATTGGCTATGTGACCCTGGGGAGTGATCTCGCCTCCTCATCTGTAAAACACGGTGAAGAACAGGATCTAATCCACAAAGAGGGTTAAAACAGTTAACGGGGACACAACGCTGAGCTCACTGTCGGGTTCGCACAAAGCTCTAAATAAATGTCAGCGGCTGATGGTTAAATGTTCGCTCTCTTTCAGGACTGAGGTCTACTGGCGTCTCAAGCGGGCCGGGCACTGGAAGATGGCCACAGAGCAACCCGCGGGTCCCCACCGTCACGGCGCTGGGCACTCCCAGGGGCTCCGGAGGGAGAGGGATGACGTCTGACACATTCATCAGCATGTCCATGAATGCCGCCGTATGTCCCACCGCGAAGGAACAAGGGAAAGGGGCAGCGCCCAGATGGCAAGGGCCCGTCCCACCCAAGTACCGGGCGTCCCCAGAGGAAGGCAGTCACCAGGGCCAGCAGATGCTCGGGGCCGCCCGCACCGGGAGGCGGGTCTGGGGGAGCGGCTGGGCACGTGGCGCGCCGCCGAGAAGCAAAGCAGCGGCCAGAGCGCCTCGGCCCCACACGCGTCCGCGGCCGTCGCGGGCCCAGGCCGCCCCCCACCCGGCGCCCGCGCCCGCGGCTCACCAGGCCCGCGCTGCCCCCGCAGCCGAGGGCAGACGCTGGCCCGGCCCCACCACCCACCTCTCGTCCGCCATCACGACGGCGTCGAACATGTCTTGACTCCCGGCCATGGCGGCCCCCCGCCCGGCCCGGCTCGCCCCGCCGCCCCGCACGGCCCCCGCCAGCCGCGAGGCTCGAGCGCTCACTCCCCGCGTCCGCGGAGGCGAGGCCACTTCCGGGGGCGGCGGCGCGGGGCAGGCCGGGTAAGGACGGCGCGCGCGAGGGCCCAGCCGGCGCCGCGGGGGCCCGGACGCATGCGCGCCGGGGGCGGGGCCGGCGAAGTCGAGATTTAACCTCTGCCGGAAAGAGGCTTAAAAGTCTACGTGGGACGTCCCGGTGAGCGTGCAGATGCGGTCTTCCCGCAAGAAGAGCCTGGAGGAAATCTCGAAGGGAAAGCCGATGTATTTTACTACGTGAAAATGCAAACGCGCATGCCCAAAGTGGTGATAACGTTAAAAGCCAAGGAGCAATCTGGGGGTGTGCTTGTCCTAAATACTGCAACTAAGGGAACAATGTGTCTGGTTTATAAAGAACTTACCAAAAAGGATAAGCAATGAGTGCATCCTAACAGGGGCGAAGAGATGGGCCAAAGGCTTGAGAGCGGGATTCACCGGTCAGGCAGGCAGAGTGGAGAAGGGGGTGTCTGTGCCCGTGACCTTGGAACTTCACCTCCAGGACTTACTCTGATGTTCGCTCAGCACGGTCTGCACGTGCACCCCGAGGACTCCAGCAGCCGCCAGAAATCGTGTTTGAGGCGAAAGTAAGATCATGGAAAATGCTCCTGATGTTCAAGGAAAAGAAGTCTACGTATCCTCCAAGCCCGACTACGTTAAACGATTACGCTTGTAAAAAGAATGAAAATACACCAAAATGTCCACAGTGACTAGATCTAGATTTTGGAATTACATTGATTTTTAAATGTCCTCTTTTATATTTTTTTCTGAGCAGTAGTAGTCCATGTTTGCACAATGAACTTCAGTTAGGAGCATAAAAAAGCCCCATAGAACTTTTTTTTTTAGAAGATGAAATTAAATAGACTTTGTATATTTTGTTCATTAAATATCTTTTCGTTTTTAGGTGGTTTTTTTTCTTCATCAGCAGATAAAATCACAAAACTTTTGGGATGTAGGAAAAAGAGCAAAACAAGCAAACAAATCTGCTTTCCCACCACTCTGGCCACCAACTAATTTTTTTTTAAAGATCAGGTATATTTCTTTAAAAAATGTATGTATTTATTAGAGAGAGAGTGTGTGCGAGAGAGCACATGCGTGCAGGGGTGGGGCAGAGGGAGAGGGAGAGAGAATCCCAAACCCACTTAGTGCTCAGCACAGAGCAGATGAGGGGCTCCATCCCAGGACCCCAAGACCAGGACATGAACTGAAACAAAGAAGGGCCTGATGCTTAACCAACTGCACCACCCAGGAGCCCTGCCACCAATGAAGTTTTGCTAATTTTGTTACATTTTTCCCTTTGAATTTTCACGTAAAAATAATAATATATGGGGCGCCTGTGTGGCTCAGTTGGTTAAGCGACTGCCTTCGGCTCAGGTCATGATCCCGGGTCCTGGGATCGAGTCCCGCATCGGGCTCCCTGCTCTGCGGGGAGCTTGCTTCTCCCTCTCCCACTCCCCCTGCTTGTGTTCCCTCTCTCGCTGTGTCTCTGTCAAATAAATAAATAAAATCTTTAAAAATAATAATAATAATAATATATGTACAATGTTATACCCTTATCCCCGCCTATTAATGAGTTAATGAAAGTTAACATTGTATTACAAAAATGTCCCAAAAATGTCTCATTATTACATATATAAGATAGATTTTTTAGACATAAACCTCATCAGCTGAAAGAAAATGAAACAAGCTACATCTTTTGGCATGGAAAAAGAGTATGTGGTGGAGAAACAGACCAGTATAGGATAAAACCCATGGATACAAAGACATATACAGGGGTGTCTGGGTGGCTCAGTCAGTTAAGTGTCTGCCTTCAGCTCAGATCATGATCCCGGGTCCTGGGATGAGCCCTGCATCGTCCTCTGGCTCCCTGCTCAGCGGGGAGTCTGCTCCTCCCTCCCATTGTGCTCTCACTGTCTCAAATAAGTAAATAAAATCTTTAAAAAAATAAATAAATAAAGATGTATATAGGAGAGTATGAGTTTTAATTTCAAACTTTCAATAATTGTGCAAAGTTTTGAAAGATTACATGTGTAACAAAAATCAACACTATTCATTCAAACTATTGTTTTGAAAATAAAGCTTTGGAGAGATCTTTCCCCCATGTGTTCCATGGTTATATTCCTAAAATACTGTCTTGAACCCAGATTGTTTTAACATTAAAGGATAAAAGATCGGTTGTGTTACCTTGGATTTGTAATACTTGTTCACAAATTGCTTCATTTTCAAATAGGGAATCAGACTTTAAAAAGAGAGCCTCCAGGGTAGAGAAAGGGAATTTGAACATACAAATATAATTTATTTGAAAATCCTTAAATAAGTTTCAAATTCGGTGTCCTTTTTAGCAACTGAATTCATTAAAAAGTAGGTAGAAAAACTCTGAATTAGTATTTCTCCTTGTTATCTTAGTTTTTTGAGAAAAACATTCTGATATTTGCTTATGTAGAGATCTTAGGAACTGAAATTTCTGCATTTAATTGAATGGAATAAGAAATGATAAATTTGGGGGCACCTGGGTGGCTCAGTTGTTAAGCGTCTGCCTTCGGCTCAGTCATGATCCAGGTCCTGGGATGGAGCCCCATGTCGGGCTCTGCTCAGCGGGAAGCCTGCTTCTCCGTCTCCCACTCCCCCTGCTTGTGTTCCCTCTCTTTCTGTCAAAATAAATAAATAAATAAAATCTTAAAAAAAAAAAAAAGAAATGATAAATTTGTATAGGTACAATGAAAACTAAAAAGGTTTTCAAAGGTATAGAGCTTCCGTATTTAGGATCTCTGAAAGCTGCCTGATTGTATTTATTCTAATGACTTCAATACACTATTATTAAATACTTAATTTATAACAAAAGGTATAAAGGGGATGATATAATCAACTCCTGAGAATCTACCATGTGAAATAGAATACACTTCGAAAAATTGTAATGTTTCACATATTCTTGTTCAAGTTCAAAGAGAACCAAATCGATATCACTAAAGTGAAAAACGAAATTCCTCAAAGTTCATTGGAAAGTATTCATTTACTGGAATTGATCTTATTTTACATTCTACATGTATCTGCCACAAAATACTTGGCAGCCTGCAAAACTAACCAAACCAAACCTGAACATGTAGATCTATACTGCTAATCCGGAATCACATCCATTTATTAGTGAGTTAAAAACAAAATGTGTCGGGGCGACTGGGTGGCTCAGTTGTTAAGCGTCTGCCTTTGGCTCAGGTCATGATCCCAGGGTCCTGGAATCAAGCCCCGCATCTGGCTCCCTGCTCAGTGGGAAGCCTGCTTCTCCCTCTCCCGCTCCCCCTGCTTGTGTTCCCTCTCTCGCTATTTCTCTGTGTCAAATAAATAAACAAAATCTTAAAAAAAAAAAAAAAAAAGTGTCATTTGTTCCCATGGTGGTTAAAGAAGAAAACTGCGGGTCTCTCAACCAGTTTTGATATATGTTTAAAAATAATCTGCAAGGGTAGGAGCCCTATCCTGTTGCAGATTAATTCTGTCCTTAGCTACGGAGCTGGAGTGCTCATTTCTGGCTAATGGACTGATGAGATTATAAGTAATCTTTCTTTTCTCCTGTAGGTGTTTCTGTGTTTGATTTTTCTTTTAGTCATGGAGCAAAAGTGCCTTTTGTAATCAGGAGAAAAAAAAAGAAGTGATTTCAAATTCTTTTTTTTTTAAGATTTTATTTATTTATTTGAGAGAGAGAGATAGTGACAGAGATAGTGAGAGAGAGCACAAGCCGGGAGGAGAGGGAGAAGCAGGCTCCCCTGCTGAGCAGGGAGCCCGATGTGGGGCTCCATCAGGACCCTGGGATCATGACCTGAGCCGAAGGCAGACACTTAACCAACTGAGCCACCCAGGCGCCATGTAAATGGAAAGATTTCATTCTTTCTGAAGGCTGAGTAATATTCCATTGTGTATATATACCACCTCTTCTTTATCCATTCATCAATCAATGGACACTTGGGCTGCTTCCATAATTTGGCTATTGTAGATAATGCTGCTATAAACATCGGGGTGCATGTATCCCTTTGAATTGGTGTTTTTGTATTTTGGGGGTAAACACCCAGTAGTGTGATTACTAGATAACAAGGTAGCTGTATTTGTAACTTTTTGAGGAGGAACCTCCATCCTGTTGTTCACGGTGGCTGGACCAGTGTGGCTTCCTAGGAGGGCCATTTTCTACCTGCCTGCTCAGGAATCTCTTGCAGCCAAACGGTAGGAGACCTGCGGGGGGACTGAGGGTCTGGTGCTGTGACCGGTGACCAAGAGGCTTCTTGGAACACTCACACCCACAGAAGGGCCCCAGCCAGCAGGGATCAACCTCCACCCCTGGGACAAGCTCTGAGATTTGGGCCAGAGCCTGTGACCCCAGCGCCCCCAAGCTCCTAATCACTCCATGGTCCTGACTGCCCTGGGACTCACAGGGACCTAATCAGTGCTTCCAAATGCAAGAAGGAGAAACGGTGAGTCTGGGCAAGTAGGCCCCACCAGAGTTCTGTAGTGCTCGTTGGTCTCAGGGGAGTCATATGCTTATGGAGAAGCAGACTATTTGGGGGAGAGTAGCACAAAGATCTGTTTTCGGCCCTTTCATTGAGAGGGCGCCAACTTCTCCCATGCACCCTTGCGTTTGCTTAGGCTTGGCTGTGCCACAGTCCCAAACACACATCTTGACATCTCCGTGGTTTCTGCCAGGAAGGGCTCATTCCCGCTTACACAGACTCCAGTATGGGCTGGGCAGAGGTGTCTCCAAAACTGTGATTTTCAAAGTAAATACAGTTCTAAAAGAACATATGAATGTTTGAATATTAGCAGATGCCAAACTTGCGAAGCTTCCTTTGCAAAGGGCCTTTGACAGAGTGGATGCTCTGTAGATGGTGTTAAGTGAGTAAGTGAATGAACTCAGCTGGCAGGTGGCTGGGAAGGCCCCCCTGGGCCAGGGGAGGGAGGAGGGGCCAGAGGCCAGCAGGGCTGTTTACCTGGCATGTTTGACCACGGAGTGCAGGGTCATCCCCGTAGAGGGTGGCCTTCCACCGTGGCCCCTCAGAGAGGGAGCGGTCCTGTTGAGGCTGCATGGGGCTGTGAAGGCAGGACCCAGCCCTGCCCCCCACCCCCAACCTGCTGTTCCTGGAGAGGAGGTGTGAGGGCTCACAAACCCCTAGCGGAGGCTGTAGAGGGTCTCTGCGTTGTGACACCCTTCCTTTCTTCAGAGGGCCTCAGCTCTGGTCCTCCAGTGTCTGACTTCCCAGGGCTGTGACCCCTTCTGGCCCCAGCACCCCTCTCTGGGCTTTCCCTCCCCGCTGCCCCTCCTGGCTTCCCCCATCCCTCCCCCGCCTGGGAGAGCTCCCTCTTTTCCTGTCTCTGTGGAACAGGCATTCCTGCTTGGGCTCTGTCCACAGCCCGGATTGCTGTGGGGCCAGCTTTGTCACTTCCTTCTCCTGGCCTGACTATCCCCCTCCCAACAGGGCGGTGACATCGGAAGGCAAGGCTGAGGGTCCCTGTAAGCCTTGGGGGGTGGGGGGAGACACCCAGTATGGGAACCCCTTTTTCCACTTCCTCCTCTGCTCAGTGTGTAGTGCTATTCCAGGAAACCAGCTCTTCTGGGGATCTGAAGTGCAGTCTCACAGCTGGGCATTAGGGGAATGCACCTCCCCCCGGGGCCTCAGTTTGCTCAGCTGTAAAATGGGAGGAATACAGCACGTACCCTCTTGCAGGGTTGGTAAGAGAATGAGTGGCATGCAGGAGATGCAGTAAATATATTAATGACTCTTAGCAACATGGTAACTTCCTGGTGTATATCTGATGTTGGGGCGCAGAAGGGAAGAAGCCTTCCTCTCCCTTCGCAGCACTCCTGGGGTCCAGCGTCCGAGGTTCGTCTCCACCGCGGGAGGGCTGAGACCGTGCCAGGGCACCCGCCACTGGGGGGCGCCGTTGCGCTTCTGGCCGCTCCTCCCAGCGCGGCTCTGGCCACCAGCCGCCCGGGCTCGGAAACCCCTCCCCGCGGCCCTTCGACCGGGCTGGAACGTTCTTATCCCGAACTTCCATTTCCCCAGCCAGGCTGCAATAACGATGATAAGGACCCACTTATCTGTGTGTCAGACCCTTTCTTAGGTTATCATTTGTAATTCTTAAAAACGTGTCTTGAAGAGGGATTTTACCAGTTACTCGTGGTGGACACTGAGGCTGGGTCGGGGGAGGGGGGGCGCTACTTGGCTTCTAAGGGGCAGACCACATGGCCCTCCATTACCACCTGCCCCAGCCTCTACCTACCCAGCCCCCATTAGAGCAGGCCCTGGCCCACCACCCGTGTCCAGCTCTGAGCCCTCAGATCACATATAGAGGATGCACGCTCGGGCCAACTGACATTACCCAGCTCTGATGGAGGAACATGATCGTGAAGACTTCATCCCAGGTCTCCCAGGAAGAGCACAGAGGCTCTGGAGCTTTTCCCCATCAGCCTGCTTTGGTCTGGGCCCTGCTGCCCAGCTCCCGAGGGCTGGTGTTGAATCCAGGCTTCACCTGGGCCTGGGCTCCCCCCCACTACCTGGGCAGCAGGCACTCCACCTGGGGCCCAGGAACCACAGGGCAAGGCAGCTGACAAGGAAGGAGGGGACCCCCAGCCTGCCTTGGGGCTCTCCCAAGCCCAGCTGCCAGGGCCCTAGCAGACCCCGGCTGGTGTCAGTGGAGGGTGAAACCCCCGACCTGGCACCCTCCCCATCAGCTCTCAGTCTTCCCTACGGGTAAATTCAGGTGAGGTGGTTGTGAGGACTGACTGTGCCCTAGTGTGCATTAAAGTGGCCTCTGGATAAATGGACTGTGCAATCCGGCAGCCTCTGGAAAGATTTGTAACGTGCATACCCTTTCCAAGAAAGCAACACCACTCATGTCTTTCCATCTGTCATGGGTCGAATGATGCCCCCAAGAAGATGTGTCCAAGTCTTAACCCCCAGAACTAGAGAATGTGACCTTAGTTGGGAAACGTAGCTTTGCAGAAGTAAGGCTCTTGCGACGAGATCATCCTGGATTACCTACCTGGGCCCTACATCCAGTGACAGGTGTCATGTCATAACACAGAAAAGCAGACACACAGAGGGGTCCCATGAAGACAGAGGCAGATGCTGGAGGGGTGCAGCCATAGCCCAGGGATGCCTGGGCCCCCCCCCTCGAAGCTGGAGGAGGCAGGAAGGATCCTCCCCTAATGGCTCCAGAGGGAGCGAGGCCCTACCTGCACCTTGATTTTGGATTCCGGACTCCAGACAGAGAGAATTAATTTTTCTTGTTTTAAGCTTCCTGGTTCTTTGTAATTTGTGATGGGAGCTCTAGGAAATGAACACAGGATGTTTGGGGAGCGCTGCTGGGAAGAGGCGACAGAGCGGCAATCCAGGGCCTCGGACAGGACAGGCCGAGGTGCTGAGCGCTGTCCTCTGTGGATGGGATCCTGTGCCAGGCCAGGCAGGCTAGCTTAGCTGGTGTGGCTGGGAAAGACTGGATCAAAGAGACAGACGGGATGGGTCCAGGCTGTGGAGACTAAAGAGCCCACGGTGAGTGGTCAGCGCGGAGAAGCCGTGAAGAGGCCAGAGAGCGGAGCGGAAGCTGGAAGGTAGACGGGGAGGCAGGGGTGAGGGCAGCAAGGGCAGAGGGGTGCAGAGGGGCGTATGTGGCGCCTGGAACCACAGAGGCTCTCAAGTATGTGGCAACACACACGCAGCCGACGGGGATGGGGACGGGGACAGGGTAGACTAGGAGGGACTTCATCTCTTGTGGCTTTTTCACAAGGAGAATAACTCTCACATTGGCATTAGTGTGATTAAATACACACCCCTTTAAAAGGAAACTCACATAGAATCCGAGGACCCCCTCCCCATTCAACAGGCTGGAAGGTGGAGGCCCCCAAAAGGGCAAGGGGTCCTGCCTCTGGTGTGAGAGTTGCGGCAGGCGAGGACTCCTCCCAGGCTCCCCCTTTCCCCCATTCTGTGCTACACTCTGCAGCAGGTGGAGCTTCCCAGGGACCTGCAGCCCAGTGCTGAGTAACCCCTGTGGCCCCCCGTGGCCCTCGGAATGAGGTGCACCTTCTCTGTCTGGCCACTAACAGACCATCCGGAGACAGACGGGAGTTTGCTGAGCGCGCCGTGCCAAAAATCCCAACACTCATCTGTCGTCTCAGGTCTGGAGGCTGGAAGTCTGCCGTTTGGCTGCTCGAGAGGGAGGCTTCCCTCTTGGCTTGCAGAAGATGGGTCTTCTCCCTGTGCGCCCCGGTCCTTCCTCCCTTCTTATGAGGACACCCGTCATGGTGACCTCATGTTACCTTAATCACCCCTTTAAAGGCCCCATCTCCAAAGACAGTCACATTCTGGGGCGCTGGGGGATGAAGGAAGGGAACGGGAGGAAGAAAGTGGTTGAGTTCTGTCTCCCTCCGCAGACCAGACAAGCAGGAAGGATGGAGAAATACAGCCATTCTCGGGCCGAGGGAGCGCGAGGAGAACGTGTTGCCAAAAGCCACCCTGCCTCTCAAGAGTGGCAAAAGGAAGTTCTCTGAAGACAAAGAATCTGTAACAGAAAAGGGCTTGGAACTTCAGGAAGGAACAGAGCATCGGACTGGGAAAACCGGGAGTAAACCTTTAGATGATCCTTCTCATGAGCGTTTTAAAATCATATTTGACAGTTGAGGCAAAAATTGTAACAATATGTGATGGGGTGCTTAATATATCTCTTGTCGGTCTGTCTCTCTGTCTTTCTCCCTCTGCTCCTAGTTGCAAAAGATACCCCTTCTCTCCTCTCCCCATCCCCTAATTGAGACTCCCTTCTCATGACCTTGATAGTGCCCTGAACCCAAGGCAGGGGCCGCTGTTCTCCTGCCCTCTCTAACTGGATGACCCATTTCTGGGTCCAGGGAGGCCTTATGCCCACCGCCCCCTTATACTTCTCTGTCTTTTGGATCATTTCTAGGTGGTGTTTCCTGATCCAGAAGATGGAAGCTCACCCAATTTAGCACGCTGGATGGTGAATCAACAAATGTAGGCATTTTGGGAGAATTCTGTCCCCTCTGGGGTTTTCCTCTGGGGAAGCACCCCACTCTCAATCCCTGAGCTGTCCCAGGCTGACCCCTCCCAGCGTGGAGGGGGTGACCCAGGCCTGGCCAATCAGAGCATCCCGGCCCCCGGCTGCCGGAATCAGGTGGGGAATTAACATGGGACGGGAGAAGGGTTCTGGGACCCTAGTAGGAGCCTTTGGTGGGAAAGGACTGTCTGTCACCCCTACTGAGGCTGCCGGAGGATGGAAGAGAAGCTGCAGCTGCTGGGGACCACCTGTCATTTCGAGGGGAGAAGATGCAAAGAGACAGAGAGATGCTGGTGCTGTCCAGCCACCCCCATTCTCACAGCATGCCTGAAGCCAGGCACGCCCGGCCTTTCAGGAAGGTGCACCACCCCCCAGGATAACAGTCTTGAGGCAGGGTAAGGATTCTCACATCACAGGTGGAGAAACAGCCCAAAGAAAGAATTCTTTTGCATTCTGCTTCTGGGATCTCACCACTGGACAGGCTTATCCAATTGAGCCACTTTCTGCCCCTGGTACTTACTTTCTCGTTATTTGACCCCACGTCAGTGCTGTGGATCTAAAGGTAGGGCTGCCAGACAAAATACAGGACACCTGGTTAAGTTTGAATTTCAGATGAACAATGAATAATTTCTGAGCATAAGTACGTCTCATGTTGCATGGGACAGACTTCTACTAAAAAGTGTGTTGCTTATCCGAAATTCAAATTTAACTGGGCATGCCGTGTTTTTATTTGCTAGACTTGACAACTCTCTAAGGCAGGGAAGGGAGGTGCCACAAGAGGGCAAGGCCACCTTCCTATGAGGAGCAGAGGCAGGTCAGGGGGGTGAATGCAAGGTGCACCCTTGAAGAATAATCTTCCCCCTCTCCTGCCAGAGTGCCCACGTCAGCCAGAGAAACGGTCATCACAGCTTTTTGGCTGCCAGGTCAAGTGAAAACGTGACCCAGAGTGAAAATGTATTAACCATCAACACTCTAGTGTGAATTAGTTCACAAAGATGTACATTTAGTCATTATTGTCAGCTGTGCTGTGGGGAGGACACTCCACTTCATTTTCCCCTGAAGTGTTTGTCTCCAGGACACAGAAAATCACATGTAAATGGTTTTCCTGTGGCTGTCAACCTGGGCTCCACATTTGAATCACCGGGGATCTTCACAAAATCTTAAATGTCCAGGCCATACCCATTCCAATTAGACCTGATCTCTGGGGACGTGGCATTTATTTATTAGCGACTGGATTTTTCCCTAGGTGATTCCACCGTGCAACCGAATTTAAGAACCAGTGGAAATAACTGTTCTGGGTCACGAGTTCTAGTCCTGGTGAGGGCTGCTGTCTGGCAGCCCACTCTGTACCAGGCATCTCACAGACAGAATTCCATGCGATTCTCCCAGCAGTCCTGCAATGCACACCTTGTTCATCTCACCGTCCACACGAGGACGCAGAATTATGGGGTGACCTGACTCACTCAAGGTGACACAGTTAACAGGCGTGGGGGGGTGGATTCGTGGCCTGACCCCACAGCCCTTCCGCCATGCTGCTTCCGGGCTACGCAGCTTTGGGCTCATGCCTTCCCTCTGTGGTCCTGTACTCCCTCACCTGTAGAACAAGGGGTAGAGGATGTGGTCAGCAGGTGTCACCCACTCGGCATTGCCACCTGGGGCGGGGGGGGGGGGGCGTTCAAGAGTGAGGCAGCGTCATGATGAGCAAGTGGCGGAGGGTCAACTCTGGGCTTGTCCGCAGTGTGGGGTGCATGCCAGTTTGGAGTGGGGAGCACTTGCAGGGGGCACAGGAGGCGCCCAAGAAATGGCCTCGGGAGACTTTAACTTTGATCTTCGGTGGACTACCTGCCGACATGAGTGCCCAGTAACTCCCTGCTGATGGAGTCTGTGCCAGGCATGGAATGGCGGCTCCACTCCTCGTTGCTCTCTCCATCCTTGTCCCCGTTTTACAGGTGAGGGCAGAGGCTCAGAGAAGTGGATGATTTGCTCCAGAATGAACAGCTGGTTGGAGAATTTTGCCCTAAGACATGCAGCAACTTCTTTCTCAATTTTTAGTAGCCGTAATGACGGGTTACCACCCACATCTAGCTGATGGAGAGGCCGGGGTCGCTGTTCATCATCCCAGCTCAGTCAGGAACACCTGCCCCCAGCAAAGAGCTATGTCAATATGCAGAGGGGGACACTACTAGTTGAAGTCTGTTTCCTGCACCTGACACACACCTACGCCGTGGCTGTCCTCACCACACAGACTCCTTCCTAGCAGGGGTGGTGGGAGGAAGCCGGCACCCAGGCCCAAGCAGCCTCCACCACTGGGTTAATCTCATCTAGTATTCGACCCATCTGAGCCGCAGCTTAGGGGCTGGTTGCCAATGACCAGGAGCTTCGGTAGAAAGTTCAATGTTAAATGCAGCAAACAGGGGCGCCTGGGTGGCTCAGTTGTTAAGCATCTGCCTTTGGCTCAGGTCATGTTCCCAGGGTCCTGGGATCGAGCCCCGCATCGGGCTCCTTGCTCTGCGGGGAGCCTGCTTTTCCCTCTCCCACTCCCCCTGCTTGTGTTCCCTCTCTTGCTGTGTCTCTCGCTGTCAAATAAATAAATAAAATCTTTAAAATAAAAAAAATAAATGCAGCAAACACCTGAAGCGTCTCCTCTGCGCTCAGTGCCGGGGTCTACCTCCCTTCCCGCTCTCCCTCACAGGCATCCAGCTGGGTAACGAAACGCCACTTTTGGTACAAATTGTGCTTTAATGTAGAAAACAAAACTCACGTACATCATAAATACAACTTGGGGGGGTATAAATAAAGTAAGAAAATAGAGAGATGTACATATCCAACAAAATAAATTACGCATAAATACCACGTTGGCAACTAAGTGCTGGGAAGGGCTCCTCTCCCCGCTGCTTCTGCAAGTTACTGGCAAGACCGGGGGCTTCCCAGTCTAACCTTTCCTGGCTTTTGAACGCAATGAGCAGGTCTACGTAAGGCGAGAGGCTGCCAAGTCCCACTGCCCCGCAAAGGGCTGGGAACATGGAAACAGCCCCAGAAGGCATGTCTGCTCCTCTCTGGTCCATATCCACGGCGCTGGAGAAAGGAGGGAGCACGCCAGAGCCGCAGCGTTGTGTGGGAGACCCGGAAGGGGGGGCCCACGGGGTTCTGTCCAGAGGGGCGCTCAAGTGTGAAACCCACATGCCCAGAGCAGATGGGATCCTGGGGAAGGAGGGCTACTGAGGCTGTCCTCACGTCCTGTCCCCCCCAAGCAGGTGGTCGTTCACTTAGGGGAACCAGTGAGCCCTGGTAAGTGTTGGCTATGTACAGGGCGCTGGAGGTCAAGGGGAGGGGCAAGTGAATTCCCGATGGACCCTGGGCAGACTGCCAAGTAGTCCGGTGAAGGTCATCTGTCCCAGAAGCAGCCGTAGCGGGGAGTTCTTAAGGTTTACCCAGGCTGGAGGCCTCTGGGTTCTCCCTGTTCCCAAAGCCTGGTGGGCCATGCCTGATCAGTTCTGTCCTGGAGGGGCTGGGGGAGAACCAACGATCCTCTTTGGAGTGGAGACCTCGATCAATTCTCATGTGGTAGAGTCAAATTTACCTAAGGTTTCACAAAGCTGATCACCCGTACGTGAGTTTAAAATGACCGCTTTTCTTCTGGCTGCCCCTACTGGAAATGACGGGAGAGAGAACTGCAGAACGTTTCAGCTTGGCATAAGAACTTCCCCAAAGGTGGTGAGTTCCCGGTCAGTGGAGGTATTCAAGCAGAATCAGGGCAGCACAGCAAACTGTCCAGCAATGGCAAAGGTGCGGGGTGGAGGGCTTACGATTTCAAGATCATACATGTCTATCCGCTAGGAACTGGCACAGCCAATGTACAACTCTGTATATGCACAAGTTCTAGATGTTTCTTCCTAAAGCTACTCGGAGCACGAGCCCAGGATTATACTTGCAGAAGCATAGCCAGAACCCACTTTGCAAGCACCACAGGTCGGGGGTCCTGGCCTCTGAGGGCGGTGGAGGGGAGGCCACAGCCCCACTTATTTTTGGAAGCTGGGACTCTTCACTAGTCCCATTTTGGTGGCGATCCCAAAAGGGTCCATGCTGTCTGTTTCTAGGGGGGCGGAAAACCCATCAGACTCCACGTGGTCCTGGAGGTCCCCGGGCTCTGCTGGGCTCCCGGGCAGCATGGGCAAGAAGTGGGACAGGGGCAGAAAGCCTCTGTCCTTGTACAGCTGCCTCTGTTTGGCACTGCTCAGGGAGACGGGGAGATGGTGCTTCTTAGACCGGTACACATTGTAGCCGTCGGGGCGGATCTCCTCCTCGAAAGCACAGTCTCCGGCAGAGTACTGAGGCTAGGGAGAAAAGGGGTGGCCGTGAGCACCAGTGGGAGCCCCCTGGGGTGACATCACCAGAAGTGGCAGAGAGGCTGGCCACCAGGTGAGCATTTGGGCTACATACTCCCACTTGGGTCCACATGATTGGTCCTATGTATCCGTGTGTACAGTTACGTATAAAGTACGTGCTTACCGTGTAAATTCATACTTACATAAAGTATGCGTCACATTAATATACACATCGAGCATATACTCATATATAAATATGATAAATTATAACACTAAATGTTAAATATGACACATTATACGCACTTTAACAAATTTATACGTATATGTGCTTATATACATTCATAACCTTTATATACACATATACTTCACATATATTTCATGTATGGTTTACGTATGTACTCAATACCTATATATACAGATATCTGTGTATCTTTTATATCTCTCCCTAAATCATGTCACTTCTTAAATTTAGTCTTGTTCTGAGCAATAGATGCATAAAATCAGAAGCGAAAACGTGCATGTCTGCACCCCTCACCCTTACGGGAAACGCAGGACTATTGACTTGAAAAAGCCCCTGGTGGCCACACTTGGGGAGACATGGCTAAACCAGGTGTGCTCTCCTAATCCAGTCTGGAGCCCAGATTAAAGCATCTATTCCCCATTTAGACCTGAGTAACGGTGGGCCATTCTGAGGCCTTTTTGTCTGGTGCCCTTGTAGGAAACCTCAGCCCCCCGCAAGCGCCTTCCTTCGGTGGCCAGAGCCTTCCAGGCAGCCTGCCAGGATTACCAAGATAAAGACGGCCCCCTCCCCCCAGGCCCAGGACGGAGGCTGCACCCAGCGGGGTGGCGGGAAATGCAAGCCAAAGGGCAGAGAGCAGCCCCTGGGGTCCCAGAACGCTGGTAGGCAGAGAGGTATACCAGTGGGCCAGGTCCTGTGCCAAACTGGGGAAGGTCATTACCCGGTGAGGACGCAGAGGGCGGGGAGCCAAGGAGCGCAGGGCGGTAAACAACCCCGGGAGGCACCCAGTCCCGTTTGTGCGCAAGCCTACAAAGGTCGCTGAACTGCAGGTGGATGAGCGCTGTGCTGATAAGGCACTGATAAGGCTCAAGTCTAAGGAGGCAACAACATGCCCAGCTCCCTGCACTGAGACAGAGCCACCAGACAGCGGGGGGAAATGCAAACGCATAAATAAACAAGGGAAGGAAAAGCAAATGGTGGCACTATTTTACTCTCCCGGTTCTCTGGGAGAAACTAGCACCCCATTCTCTTCTCCAAACAGAAAAGGAAATGATTTCGAGTTGTTTGGAGAAAGTGGAATTTATTTAAAAAAAAAAAAAAAAATCCTCGTTTTGGCTAAGCCACACACGGGATCAAGAGGCAGAACAGGATTTTAGGGGAAGGGACACCCCCACCCCAAAATTTGGACTAGAATGGTGGTTTAGACCCATCTGCGCCAGCGGGTCCTCCAGCCCTACTCCCCCGCCCCAAGTAAATGTCACAACAAAAGTTGCAACTGCGGGTTTGGAGTGGCTTTGGGTGTCAGCTTTCAGCAAGCCGACCACCTCCTTTCTTTCCCTCCGTTCTGGTCCTTTCACGCAGGACTCCGCCATAAAACCTGAAACAGGCCCTCTGGAAAAATGGGATAAACTGGCCTCCGAGGCACAAAACAACTGGGACACTAAAAAGATTCGCGCTGCGGGGGAGGCCCGGCATCTGCATCTTTTCTGGGAGGTGGGGGCATCCCAGGAGGCGCGGTCTCCCCGCCCCTCCCCCCCCCGCCCCGCTCCTCCCGCCGCGCCCCCGGCCCAGCAGGCTGCATTGAGGCCCTGCGCGGGGCCGGGACCTCACACAGCCTCCTCTGTGAGCCCGGGGGCGCGGCAGGGGCGCGGGCTCCCTTTGAACTCCCAGTCTTTTGTTCCCAGAGACCGAGACCCGGCTTCCGCACACTTCCTGCCCCGAGACCTCGACGGTTGTTACCTGGGCCTTCCCAGCCCGTCCCCACCCCCCACCCCCACCCCCAGCACCCTCCCCCAAAAGCATCTGCGGTACAGGTGAGCGCGACACGAGGACAAACGCCACTGGAATATTCTTCTAACGTGTCACCAAAAACCACCCTCTTCTAGTGGATAAAAATTAAGAAAAAAAATCTCCCCCACCCCGAATGTAATTTGTTCTGACTTATTTGAAGATTGGCTTTTTTTAAAAAAGATCCAAGTTGTGAATATACTTTTTCGTGCCTTCCTTTTATTTCATACCGCAGGGAGGGAAACGGAGGCGAGGACCACACACGCGCAGGCCGGGACTGAAAAGGCCCGAGGTGGGTCTCACTGTTTAATGTCAAAGAAAGCCGAACACTGCGTTTCCTCCGTCCCACTGGGCCGGCCTTCGGCGCAATTGAAAATGCAAAAGGCAGCTCTCACCCTCTGGCTACTAGCCGGGACCCATAAACTTCCGTAGAAAAAAATTCTCACTTCAGCTTAATCTGGCCCTTCGCCGTCTTCCCTTCCGAGCTCCACGCCGGACCCGGGGCAGAAAGCGGGGAGAGCCTGGATTCGATCCTGCGCGCCCCGCTGCCCTGCGGGGCCCCCCTGGGGACAGGCGTAGGTCCCGCGCCCCAGCGCGTATTCCCCGGTGGAGATACCTACCAGCCCTTGCATCCTGCCGTCGGCCCCCATGCAGAGGTACCGGACGCTGTGCACGCCCTTGATGGCCACGGTCCGCAGAGCGACTGCCCTGATCTCCAGCAGACCTGGGCGCGAGAGAAGCAGAAGGCTGCAGCCGGGACCCGCGGGGCCCACGGCACGTGGATGCGGTGGGTGCACAGGCCCAGGCCCTCCCCCACTCCCCCATAGCCTTGTGCTGTCTAGGACTCTGGGGAGGGAACGGGCCGCCCACGTGCCAAGATCTGGGGTTCCTGGGAGTGGGGGGTCCGCGGGAAGGGAAGGGGGCAAGTGAAGGATAACGCGTGGGTGCGGTGGGTCCACGTGCCGGCGCCCCCCCCCCCCCCAGCTCCTCGCGCTGTCAGGGGCCGCGGGCCGGGAGCAGAACGCAGAGGCGCCCAAACGTGGGGTTCCCGAAGGAGGTAAAGGGAAGGGGCGCCGGGGCAAGTGGGCACTCACTGTGCGCGCTCTGGCCCCGCGCGCAGTCAACGCCGCCGTCGGCGCGGATGCGCAGGAAGCAGCTGGAGAGGCCGTGGGGGCCGGCGGCGTACAGGTGCCGTAGGCGGACGGGCTCACCCCAGCCGTAGTGCACGTGCGGCCCCGCGTCCGAGAAGGCTAGGGGGCGCCCGGCTGCGGCCAGCCAGAAGCCGGCTAGGACCAGGGCGCGGGCTACCGCGCACCAGCTCAGCGCGCTCCGCATGGCACCTCCCTCGGGCTCCGCACGCAGTTCCGGCGGCGAGGGTGCGGGAGGCCGGGTGGCAGCAGAGCCGTGCGTGCCGAGGCGGGGTGCGTCCCTCGAGCCAGCGGTGAGCTCCGGGCGCTCAGCGCTCCTGCTCCGACGGCAGGCGGCTCGAGGCCAGCGGCCTTATATAGCGCGCCTTACCCTCCCGGCGGGTGGGTGCCCGCGACACCCGAGCATTTCTTATCAGGATTGCATCAGCCCTCCGCCCCCCGCACACACCCACTCACACCCCGCCTCCTGCCCCAGCCCCTCCCCGGACCCCGCCCGGGTGACCCCGCCCAGGCCTCCCGGATCTGGGGGAGGAGGCCCCGTTTCACCGGAGGGTTCGGCGAGCTCCTCCCCGCAGCGCAGGGGCCGGGGGCCAGGTCTCTCTTGGCTGGGAGAGTTTGATTTTATAAAGCAATAAAGGAGACAACCGGTCCCGCCCCCACGCCACCGGCTCCCCCAGGGAATGCGCTCGTGGCGGGGCGCGAGCAGGAGCTGGGAGCAGGAACCCCGTGACCAGAGACTGGGGCACTGACCTTTGCATCCCTCACCCCCTGTCCGGAGAAGCTTCGCCTTGGCTTTGGGGCTCTCTCTTCTTAAGAGCCCACATCCACTCCCTCCCACGACGGTCCCAACCGTCATATCTCCAGATGCAAAGCCGTCCATTAGAATTTCCCCTTGCCGCTCGGACTAGCTCACGTTTTCCTGGTCTTATGTTCTCGCGATCCCGGCCCCCCTCCCGCCCCTTTTACCCCGGTAAATTGCCCCCCGACGGGGGGCCGGGCTCGAGTCCTGGGAGGAACAATGGGGGAGTGGCGCGCGGCGAGCGCTAGATGGCGCTTCCGCCCGGGTTTCGGCCTCAAGCCGCGGTCCCCGGAGCTGGAGCCTGGATGGGCGGTCGTCCTGAAGGCGCCTTTCGCGGGGGCAAGGTGGGCTTGCTTCTGCAGACGGGGAAACTCTGGCTTCCCAGCTCGGGCCAGGCGCAGCGCAGGGAGGCCCCTCTGTGTTTGAGTGCCTTTTGTCGTTGGTCCGGTCCCTGGGTCCCTGAGCTCTTCTCCCGGGCCAGGGCGCGATGTCTTGGGGGACTGGGGGGGAGGAGAGGTCGGGGAGGGGCAGAGCGGCAGTGAGGGGCGCTGCTGGGCTGGGGGCGGGCGCCAGGCCGGGAAATTGGGGCCACTTGGTGAAGTCGCTCCTGCAAACCAGACTTTTCTCTAGTGATGCCCAGAAAAGGGAAAAAGCATCCAGAGAATGCCCTGGCGGGAAGGAGAGGGTCCTCCTAGGGATCTTCGGCTCGACACTGATTCTCATTTCTTCTCCAATTCCCCCAGGTGTGGGGTGGGGGGCCCCCAGGAGGCCAGTTTTGGGGGGAAAGCCATGCTGTCTCAGCGCAAAGGCGATGGGCGGGCAAGCAGTCGGATCCAGGGAGAGAAATCAGTGCCAGGCCTAATGAATTTCAATGAGTAAAGGCCATGTTCATACCCCAGTCAGTGACTGGCGTTAATGACTGAGCGTGCGGAAAATGTCACCAGGAAAGGCTTTACAAAAAGACATCATCTCAAAGGCTTTATAGACCAGGACCCCCACGCTGCGTGTCTTGGTTCAGAAAGCCACTGCTTCTGTTAAATCTAATTACTTCCCCCCTGTGGCTTTAAATCGACAGCGGCTCCTATTAAACTTAATTACCCTCCCCTGCAGCTTTCGTTTTAAAGATCCTGGATAAATGTGGGGCACTGAGGCGGATGGCAGAAGCTGCCTTGGGGGACGCACCCCGAATGGGGTCTGGGGGCGGGGAACCCCCGCCTCTGGCCCCACCCCTGCTCTTTTGCTGCCCCTCCCATGACCACAGTGGCAGGAGAGAGTCCACTGTGATCACGGAGCTGGGGAAGGTGGTAAAGGCTGCAGCTTCCTATGCCCAGGCCCTGTTCTAAGCACATTATGGGTATTCTCAGCTTAAACCCCTATAAGAACCTCCATGGTATTCTGTCCCCACCTCCTTGAACACATAGGAAACGAGGGCTCCAGCACAGTGGGACCCAGCCTGCAAGCGGTGGACATGGAATCGGAACGTAGGCCATCAAGTTGTAAATCCAGGCCGTGCCTCCTCTCTGAGAGGTGGTGTGGCCTCCAGGCAGGGGCGAGGGCTCCCTGGTCAGATTCGCTCCACCACAGATCCATGCCTGGCCACTCCCTGGGCAGGTCATAGACCTGCTGGGCCTGTGGCCTCCTTATGCCTGCTTTGAGTCTTGTCCTGGGGTCACATGGGAGAGTGGACATAAGGTACCAGATACAGTTCATGAAGAGCGACGGCCATCCTAAGGGTCGACTAAGGGTCGTACGCATTTCATCGTCACAGGGTGCTCTGAAAGTCCGGGTGACTAATCCATGCTGCAGATCAGGAAACTGAGGCATGCAGAGCTGTCCAGACAGGCAGCAAGTGTTTGCACCCAGCTCGCCTGAGCTGGGGGCCTGGCAGGTCTGCTGATAGCCCTGGTCTGTGTGTTGGAGACTAGAGGGGCAGAGGAAAGGCGGTGCTGGCCGGCAGGGGGCGCTGCGGCTAACGCTCCAGGTGAGCGATGCCCAGGAGGAACCCAATGCAGTCTCCCACCCCTGCAGCCAGCGATGTGCTGGGATGGGATGATCTGGATTCTTCTGGTGATGGCTGAACCAGGTGACTTACCCCGGTGAGGTTTCATTCACTGAGTGGAAGGGCAATTGGAGCGAGAGTCCAAGTCACCCCCGGTGCCCCGCTCAGCCCCCGCAGGGCCTCAGGGGTCTCAGGCCCAGGTGCTTTGCTCTGGATTTGATATCAGCTGGGACCTTTGGAGCTGCCTTAAACCCTTTTCCCGGGGTCACCCTCTCTCAACCCAAGCTTGTCTGAGTTGGTCCTGATGGTGGCAAATGAGATCCACACTAAGGGATTTTCGTTGTTTCTAAACCCACATCCCAGCAGCTACGAAAATCTTGTTCCGCTTCGCTTCCAGTCTTTGCATTAGGAAAATAGTTGTTTTTCTTTTCGCTTTATGGCTAGAAATTTACGTTACAATATCAAACATGCCTTCTTAAGTACATAAGCACCTCCTCATGCCCATCCCAAATCCCCTGCCCCCGCCCCACAGTTGAGAAGTTCTTTGTAATTACAGAAACTTCTGGGTGGTGGTAAAAAATCTTCATCAAAAAGTAAGAACTGCAAAACAAGCCTGGAACAGAAAGGACTATGAATACTTGGGTTGGGGGAAGCCGCTGGTACCCGGTCAAGCCAAGAATGGAACTCAGGGATGACTGAGTCAGTCCAATACTTTGGCTAGAATCTGCTAGAACATGCATCATTTCCCCCAAAGCATTCCGTGTCCTCAAAATCCATTTTTCCCCTCCTAGGATCATTATCCTAAAAAAGCGGCACCCCACTAGCCCAGAAATTGGCAGAGGCTGTTGGGGGGGGGGGGGAAGGGAAGACTTTTCTGAGCCTCCTTATTTGTAAGACAGCAAAAGGAATGCTTTTAACCTCCAGATAAGTTAATGTGAGAATTAGCAAAGATCTTTCTATCAATGGGGAGATAAATACTTACATAGAGATCACATGGCATATGTGGGTGCATAATAGAAGGGGTAGCTATTGTTATTTATTTAAAGACTACTCTGGCTATCTTTGCCATGTTTAGTTCTTATTTTAAAATGCAGTAGCAACCCTTAAAAAAAAAGACAAATCTAGTCCACAGGGACAAAAAGCTCATCAGTAGTTGCCTGAGGCGGGAGATGGGGGTGGGGATTGACCAGAAAGGGGCAAGAGGAAGCTTTCTGGGATGAGGGGAATGTCCTTTTTCATGATTGAGGTGATGAGTAACAGGCAATGACATTTGTCAAAACTCATTGAATGGTACCCTTAAAATTAGGGTGCATTTTATTTTAAGTTATGCCTCAGTGACGTGGGGCTTGAACATTTTCTTTTAAAGATTTTATTTATTTGTTTATTTGAGAGAGAGCGAGAATGAGAGAGCATGAGAGGGGGTTGGGTCAGAGGGAGAAACAGACTCCCTGCTGAGCAGGGAGCCCGGTGGGACTCGATCCTGGGACTCCAGGATCATGACCTGAGCCAAAGGCAGTCGCTTAACCAACTGAGCCACCCAGGGACCCTTGAACATTTTCACTGAGAAAGCTATTCTTGTTGGTGGATGGAAATTTGGAAAATACAGAAAACCACAACAGGGACAAGTCTAAAACCTGGACTATTATGATTGCATTATGAGCTACTGTTTCTATTTAGGTGAATTTCTTTCTCAGACTTTTAAAAAATATATATGTACCTTAAAAAAAAAAAAAAAGCAACAACCAGCATTTGGATTGTCTTCTCCTTTCCCCCACTTACTGTGAACATCTCCCAGGACATCAAACCCATTTTACAGCCCCCTTGGACGCTGGCAGATCTGCATGGGCTGCCATGAGTTACGGTCTGTTCCTTGCTGCTGGACATTTAGGTTGTTTCCAGTCTCCTCTCCCACATCATATAGGGGAGGAAATCCGTGGAGAAACATCTCACACCTATCCACTTTCAGAAGGGGAATTGCCGGGCCCCATGGCCTCTCTTCCCAGGTAGGTCCCAGTCCACGTACAAACACTGGATTAAGGTGGGGTGCGGCAGCTTTCCCTTGGAATTTGGGAAACTATCCTTCTCTAGCCAAACTAAAGGAGGCTCAACTTCCTCCAGGCTTCCTTAGGTGGGTCTGAGACTATGTTTACGTCACAGTCACCAGCAGCCAACCAAGTGGCACAGAAAGCTGATTTCCATATATGAATTCTACTCATCAAGGCAGACCTGTGTTTCAATGGAAAATATTTGGACCTGTTGGTGTATCAATATCCAAGAATGCAGGAACACGGTAAATGTCACCTAAAGAAAAAAATAGCTGAATGAGAAAACTCGAACTGTGCTCATAGTGATGTCTCTCAAAGCCATAACATTAAAATATGGATCTTGGATGGGGCACCTGGGTGGCTCAGTCGGGGAAGCGTCCGCCTTCGTCTCGGATCATGATCCCAGGGTCCTGAGATGGAGCCCCGCGTCGGGCTCCCTGCTCAGCGGGGAGTCTGCTTCTCGCTCTCCCTCTACTGCTCCCCCTGCTTGTGCTCTCTCTCTCTCTAATAAATAAATAAAATCTTAAAAAAAAAACAACTTTAAAATATTGACAGGGGAAAGTCCCTTGTGACACGGTGGCCCCTTGACCAGCGAGACAGCAAGAGGGCTCCCCCTTGGAGTGCCGCAGGGGCTCGGTTGGCTGCGCTCCGGACACAGTTAGGTATTTCCTGGTGCAGTCACTGCCATCTGTCTCCTCCCTGGACACGTTTCCATGGAGGTGGCAAGTGCATCCGCTCGGTTTGCAGCCATGTCCTCAGTGCCTTGAGCACAACCTGACGCATAGCCGTTGGTCGAGAGATAGTGTACGAATCATTGAAAGGAAACCGGGAGGTGTCGATGTGGCTGTGAATGCACTGGACTCTTCTGTTTGTCTATCCTTTCCTTGCACACTCTGTCCGTCCTTCCTTCCACCTCTCCCTGGCTTCCGTGGCTGGATATATTCATTGTTCACTGATCTGCCAACCCTTTTGGAGTACTTCTGATGGGTCAGATCTCATGCATCGGACCTTTCGTTGCCCTGCAGCACCCCAGAGGCAGGGCTCCCGACCCAGCCAGAGGGGTGTGCTTAGGGCACCCAGTGGTGCAAGCAGGGAGGGTTAAGCTCAACGTTTCTGTTGCAGGACCTTTCGTTGCCCTGCAGTACCCCAGAGGCAGGGCTCCCGACCCAGCCAGAGGGGTGTGCTTAGGGCACCCAGTGGTGCAAGCAGGGAGGGTTAAGCTCAACGTGTCTGTTGCAGGACCTTTTGTTGCCCTGCAGCACCCCAGAGGCAGGGCTCCCGACCCAGCCAGAGGGGTGTGCTTAGGGCACCCAGTGATGCAAGCAGGGAGGGTTAAGCTCAACGTGTCTGTTGCAGGACCTTTTGTTGCCCTGCAGCACCCCAGAGGCAGGGCTCCCGACCCAGCCAGAGGGGTGTGCTTAGGGCACCCAGTGGTGCAAGCAGGGAGGGTTAAGCTCAGCGTTTCTGTTGCAGGATCAGTGGGGCCAGCCGAAGTAGCACAAACAAGAACTCTCTCCAGAAGTCCCCAGCAGTGCACCCACCCCCGAGGACTGCCCCCTGCACCATAAGCATATTTTGGAGTGCTTCCTGAGGCAGCCATACCCAGTCTCATTTTCACCATGACGCTGGGAATGCTGGAATTCCTCTTGGAGAGGAGTCCGTGGAAGAGAGAAACCCACCGGCGCTGGAGGACGAAGGGCAGCGACTTTCACCCTGGACCAGAGCCAGTCCACCTGCATCGCTCACCTCTAAGACTTCACCTCTGGAGAAGGGTCTGCTTAGCAAAGCCATTTCTCACAGAGTTTCCGCGGCAGCGCCGGGCGCCAGCTATGGACCCATTTGGCAAAAGAGACACCAAGGCACAAAGCCAGGCTGGCAGTAAGGAGCTGATGGGGAAGGTAAGGAGCCGCGAGCAGGCTCCGAGGAAGAAGCTGGGTGAGATCCCCCAGGGACAGCACTCCTGCCACTTTGCCCCGCTGCCCCCCAGGCCTGGGTGGAGACCGCCAGGCAGGACAGACAGTCCGGGAGGCTAAGCTTACGTGGACATTGAACTAGTGATTCCAAGTCATTTTACTCATTCTAGGGTTGGACAGGACCTTGAAGATGCTTTCTTGGAAGCCCCGAATCAGCAAACGAACACAATAAGAACCAGAGAGGGGGAAAGATTTGCCCATAGACCTTCATCCTGTGGGCAGCAGAGAAGGGACCAGAACACCACAGAGTCCGGCGTAACATCTGATTTGTTATAAAGTCTTTTAAAAAAGAAAAACTCCACATGCTGATGATTCCTTATTAAAAACAGCTGCTTGAGCAGATTGGCTATTTCAGGGGTCTGGGGAAAGGGATGCCTGGGGACTGACCAAACCGGCTGATGGGTAAGGACTGTCCTTTTAGGGTGGCGTGAAGGCATTAAGTGCTGAATTTTAAGCTTTAAAATGGCGCAGTTGATGGAGTGCAACTCTTGATCTCGGGGTAGTGAGTTCGAGCCCCGTGTTGGGTGTAGAGATTACTTAAAAATAAAAAAAAAAGTTGGGGGGGGCGCCTGAGTGGCTCAGTCAGTTAAGCGTCCAACTCTTGATTTCGGCTCAGGTCATGATCTCAGGGTCAGGAGATCAAGCCCCTGGTGGGCTCCACAGTCATCAGGAGTCTGCTTGAGATTCTCTCTCCTCTCTTCCTCTGCCCCTCCCTGACCCCATGCTCTCTCTCTCTCTCTCTCAAGTAAATAAATAAATCTTTTTTAAAAAATAAAAATAAATAATTAAAATTTAAAAAAATCTTTAAGTAAATAAAATGGTTAACACTATGTTATGTGAATTTCACCTCAATTTTTAGAACAGTAACCAGGAAGTAAACTCCTCCAAAGGACATCGCTGAGACCCTCGGGGACATTTGAAGATGGACTATCATTGGTCAGTTAACAGGTGTGTGGCTACGTTTCCCGGGCTGGATGCTCGCATCATGGTTACATAGCGTGTCCTTGAGATGCGAGCCGCGCGCCCCCGTCACATGGTCATATGCACAACTGATTTTCAAATGGTTCAGAAAAATAAGCGTGTGTGTACGAGAGAGGGAGAATGCCAAGGTGGCATTGGGGCGGTGGTGCAGGTGGAGGGGAAACAGGTGTTCTTTACAGTATTCCAGAAACTTCTCGGGAGGTGTGGACTTTTTCAAAAGTGAAAATATTGGAGGGGGGAAACCCAACCCACCTGCCTGACAGCAGTCTGTGGCTTTCAGTTGATAGCAGGCACGTGGTTCGCAGCCCACAAACCGGGTTCGCAGCCACGGTCCTGGGGAAGCTCCATGAGAATGCCGTGAATGGGTGCCGTCGCTGTCATCGATCCCATTTTCCAGAGCAGGAAACCAAGGCTTGGGAGGCTACGTGGCCCACCCACAGCGGCAGCACCAAGTAGGGTGTGGAGAAGAAGTCTGGCTATTTTGGGTCTCTGGGGGCGTGTCTCCTAGATGAACGGGAGTCCTGTTGCATCCCTGATGTCACAGGCAGAGGACATATTTTCTGAGGCAGCCATTCCCTGGAGAATGACCCCAAAGTCTTGTCATTCCCGCGGGAACACTCCCCACCCCCCATCTTACTCTGTGCAAGTAGATAGTGACTCAGTCTTTTGTCAGTTGGTAGCTTCCTTTGGGGTAAAAGAAATGCTTTTTTTTTTTCTTTTTTTAATGGGAAATGATTTTTACAAACTCAGTAGTTGGGTCTTATTCTGCATTGGGAATTCAGCACCGTGTTTGAAGTGCTTGCTCTTGTGTGGGACCTAAGAGCAGAACTGCACCCAGGTCACAGGGAACAGCCCTTTTAGGAACAAAGAGATCTTGAGAAGTCCGGCTCCAGCCCAACGTGCCAGAACATTCTGCACTGTTTTATTACCGATGATGGTCACCACTTGGCTGAATGTGCCTGCTCTGGGCCAGACCCTGTGTGCGTGTGTGTGCGTGCACCCATGAGCGTGCGGGGGTGCGTGTGCGTGCGAGTAAACCCTCATAAGCGTGTGCATGAGTTTAAGCATGTGCTCGAGTGTATGCGTGTGGATGAGTGTGTGCATGCTTATGAGTGTGCATTTGTGCATGTGTGTGCACGCGTGTGTGACCTGTGGGTCCCACAGCAGACGTCCTGAGGGTTCTGTCTCCATTGCACAGACGAGTGAATGACCCTTGTCGCTCGGCAGCACTTAGTATGACTGTCATAGAAAGATGTATGCAGTGCGCTCAGTATTTCCCTCCGCCCGGTGTCTGTACGCTCCGTGGCGGGGGTGGGGGGCGGGGGGTGGAGGTCTCGGTCCCTACCGTTCGTTGCCGCTCAGGCCCAGCACAGGCGTGGCAGGTAACTGCACGATTCACATGGGTTAAGGGAGGAGGAGAGAAGGAAGGGCAGAAGGACAGGAGGGTGGTAACTTCAGCCTTCCCGGCTTCCAGCCCTGCCTTTCTAGCAGGTCAGCAGAGACCAGAGGTATTTCTGTTTTGAGGCATTTAGACAGATGCTCGGGGCTCAGTTCCGGCTAGGGTTTCTGGCCGCACATACCACAGACTGAGGGGGTTGGAGATTCCTTCCAAAGGCTCCTGCTGTGGGCCTTGGGACTAGCACTTGACCCGGCTTCCCCATCTAGGAAATGGGACGAGACTCCACAGAGGGCTGCCTGAGGAGGGAGAAGCTCGGGGAGCGCCCCAGGCTCCCGAGGCCCGAGGTGGGCCAGGCCAGCAGGGGCTGGACTCAGCACCCAGCACCTCTGGAGGGTGGGTCCCTTAGCCCCAATCCAGACCTCTCATGCTTAAGCTGTGACAAGAAGGGACGTCTTCCCAAAGCCCTGTCCGGGGCTGGTCCAGACTCCGACGCTGCCAGCCAGCCCGTCTTGCCTCTAGGTCCCTGCCCCCCACCCCCAGGGTTGTTGTAGCCTTGCCCTCCATTCTGGGATGACCCATCATTTCTCAGGTGACGCTCCTCCCACTGCCCCCTTATTCCTGGTCTGATTCCTGTTTCCCCCACTGTCTATAGGAGGCAGCATGTGTGCAGGGGCCTGACCTAGGCTGCATGCCACTTCTCCCCAGCCCTATTCTACAGACATGGAGACTGAGGCCTGGGGACGGTCAGCCATCTGGTCCTCACCAGTAGAGGTTGGTTGGGGGGGGGGGCTCCCAACCCATGCCCCTCCTCCTACTCTACCCCCTCCCCTCCTTCTCTTCAACCCTCCCATGTCCGCTTTTGTCCATGAACCTGCTCCCATTCTTGCCCTTTCCCACAAATATCCGCCCACAGGCCCCATTCAAGTCTCGACGTTACCCGCGTGTTAATTCAGATCCGTGAACTCCTGATATCTCGTGTCTGGGCCCTAGAGACAGTTCTCAACATATTCTCTGGGATGCTCATGACCCTGGGAGGCCAGGAGTCAGCCCTGTGGATGGACTGGGTCCTCTGAGCCTGAGCCCGGCAGGCATTGTGCCCCCCACGCACAGGCCTCTCCTCACTGTGCGTAGCTCATCTCCAGCCTCGCTCTGTGCTCGGTGGTCCTTGGACAGGATTTCCAGCAGCCAACCCTGGTGGCAGCCACTCCAGGGGTCCAAAAAGGTGGCTGCACCTTGAGCTGCCAGGAGAGCCATGGGCTCACTCTCCAAGGTCAATGGCTAGGGCAGAAGTGAACTTGATTTCTGTCCTCCCCTAGGTTGACCGTGGCTCAGCTAGCCAGGCCGGCCTGCTTCCCTGGGGGTGTCGGTAATGGGCGGGTGGGGTGTGCACTTCAGAGACGCTGGCCAGGCGAGAATGGGGACACGTCGCCAGTGTAGAAAACCTGGCCTCTCGTGGGCGGAGTTTCCTCTCCCCTCATTAGTGTCTGATTCCCGTGATTTTGTTTGTTTTAAGGGTTCCTTCTAGAAGCTTCCTCACAAGACAGTTGGAGTCTCGGTAGCCGTCTTGCTTGCACTTGGGACCAATGACCCGGAATGTGTTTATGTGATGGCCCTGGTGAAACGTGGCCAGCCCCGTCTGGCTCTTCTGCCCCTTTCTGGTATGGAGTGTGCTGCCGGGTGGGTAGGAGGGGGGCACAGCCGAGGCCCCAGAGACCACCCGTCCCCCAGGCATCACTACCGCCTGCCTTCCACCAGCTCACACGGGACTTTTCCGAGGGATAGGGACGTGACATTCCGTGCTCTTGGACTCGAAGGGGCCCCCGCCCACTGACGGTCAGCATCTGCGAGAACAGCAGTGGCCATTTCCTGGGCACCTACTATGTGCCAGGCTCGATGTGACCTGGGGTCCTCCCACCGACCGAGAGGGCGCGGCTCTTCCCGCCCGAGGCCGGCCAGCCCGCAAGCATCAGGGCTGGGATTCGAAGTCAGGACCCTCGGACCCTGTGTCAGTGTCCTGGGGCCACTCTAACAGAGAACCTCTCACTGGGCAGCTCAAACAACAGAAACCAATCCTGTCTTCGTTCTGGAGGCTGGTCGTCCCAGATGAGGATGTGAGCAGGGCTGGTTCCTTCCAGATACTCTGAGGGACCGTCCTCCCTGCTCCTCCAGCTGCTGGGAGCTCCCGGCTCCCTTGGGCTCGCAGCTGCGCCCCTGCAGCCTCCACACGGTCCCTCCTCTTCCGGTCTCTGTCTCAGATCTCCCTCCCCTGGCTCTTACAAGGACACTTGTCAATGGATTTAGCCCCCCTCCAGGATAATCCAGGATGATCTCATCTTGAGATCCTTCACTTAATTACACGCGCAAAGACCCTTTTTCCAAATAAGGTCACATCACAGGGTCCAGGTGGACACACCTCTTGGGGACACATTGCCCTCTCCATCAACAGAGATAGCTCCTTCTTTGTCCGGAGATGGGGTAGTGAGAGGTTGGTGCTGGAGAGTCCTCCCGAAGAGACAGGAGAGCACACTCACAGGTAGGAGGGTGGAGGAGTAATGGGAGTCCTCTGGGCAGAAGCAGCCTGGAGAGAGGCTAGCAGGCCCAGATGCCCCTGAGGCTGGCCTCGGATGGTCAGCCCAGCAGAGGGCCAGGAATTCTTCCCGACTGTTGGTTCTCTAAGGCACCCCCTCCAGGCACCCTGGGGCCAAACGGGGCTCTTTGGCCTGGTTTCCCACCAGCCTGGTAGGATTGCCAAGTGCCCTCCCCAGGCCACTCCAACCTCGGCCCTGGCACACTGCTGGTATGTTCCCACAGGAAAGACCCCACGTTAGGAAGCTGGGCCTTGGCTTCCCACAGCGGACGAGGCTTAGGGAGAGAATCCATAAGTCTGAAACAGATTGAAAGGGCAAATGATCAATGACAAGGAACGAAAGGGTCAAATGAGGGGGTGTCCAGCCAAGCACTTGTGCCCCCACCTCAAATTGTCACCATATAAGGCTGAGTGGAAAAACAAAAACAAAAACAGGGCACCAAACTAAATATACAGTAAAATTTGATTGTGTAAAAGCAAAAAAAAAAAAAAAAAAGAAAGAAAGAAAAAGAAAAAAAACAACATCACAAAAACATGCACAGAGGTACATTTTTAAAAAGTGAGAGCATTGGGGCGCCTGGGTGGCGCAGTCGTTAAGCGTCTGCCTTCTGCTCAGGTCATGATCTCAGGGTCCTGGGATCGAGCCCACATCAGGCTCCCTGCTCAGCAGGAAGCCTGCTTCTCCCTCCCCCACTCCCCCTGCTTGTGTTCCCTCTCTCGCTGTGCCTCTCTCTGTCAAATAAATAAATAAAATCTTTAAAAAATAAAAAAATAAAAAGTGAGAGCATTCACCTATTTTATTTCTTCTTTTTATAGTTCTCTGCTTTTCCCTACATTTTCTCCACTGGAAATGGATCCCTCTTATAATCACAACACAGAAGTTAGTAAATCGGTCAACAATATTGTTTAGACATCCCCCCGGGGCCTGCAGACAAAGGATGCCTGAGGCATGGTTGGGTGACCCCACTCTGTCGCTGAAACGCCGCGTCGACAGTGAGTGACCACATACGGGGATGTCCGTGAGGCTCCAGTGGTCAAAGGTGCATAGACGGCACCGTCTTACAGGTCCCCGAGTGTCACCTTCCTCCCGAACAACCCCCGGAGTCCTGCACAGTGGCCTTCCACTCAGACTTCTCCAGCCAGAACCTTCCCCGAGTTCCCCGAGAGGGTCAGAGGAGCTGGTCTCTGGGGTGGCGTCGGCGCTTGGCCGCCCTGCTGCCCGAGGCTGTGACCCCCTCGCCAAGCCGGACTCGCTGGGCCACTTTGTGCGAGCCAAGAAGGCTTTTAACTTTTTCAAATGCTTTCGCAGCTCACAACGGTGCCTTCTCCAAAGGGCTCCCTGAAATTCTCAGAGACCCGTCAAACCCAGCGAGTCCGTGAGCGCTTTGATTTACAGGACAGATGTTTGCCAGCTGACACTTGGAGGGACCGAGGGAGGCGGGGTGGAATTAAATAAGAATAGGGGTGTCAGCTCCCAAAAGGTGGCATATCTCTGCTCTAATTCCTTGACGCCCACTATGGTTCAGAGGTCGGGGCCGTTAATGGGCAGGGAACAAATTGGGGGCTGCTACCTGTGGTCCTTCCAATAGGAGGGAGGGGGGCCTCTTGCAGATCAGGGCCAGGCCCACTCGGTGTGCTCCCGGCTCTGACATTGACCTGCTTTGTGATGCTCCCTGGACCCCGAGCCTCAGTTTCCTCTACTGTAAAACAGGGCTGCTCCCAAGAGTAATTGAGCACCCCGTGCCGTGCTTTGCACACAGTAGGCACCCCCTGAATACCACTGTTTCTCCAGCACCTAACACCGCACTCTGCACCTCCGTCGTCGCTTCTCAGTAAATATTTTCTGCATAAATCAAGTCGGGGGCCCAGTGGGGAGTGAAGCCGGAGAAAGAGAAACGTGGCCAAGGTCCAGGTAGCCCGAGGTTCCCCGAGGAGGAGCGGTGGGTAGACCGCCTTTACTGTGCGTGCCCCCCTCTAGCTCTCCCACCTGTGCTGGAGTAAGGCAGGCAGGTGGGAGCGGGGGAAGCAAGGGGTGACAGGCGTGGCTCGGGCGCCGGACATGATGCGCCGCTGACCCGTCTCTAACCGGGAGGAAAGGGGTGAGATGGCTGCCCTGTTTTCCAGAAGCCCTCTGTGCCTGGGTTCTGAGCAGCCAAGGGAAGACCGCAGGACCCAAAACATGGACCCCCAATGCAGAAGTGTTGGGAGGGGCTTCCAGCTCAGTGCGAGCATGAACCCGGCGTGGCAGGGAAGAAGAGGAGGGCACTGGGGGGCAGGGGGTGGTTCACAGGTGGCAGTGGGAAGAGGGGGGCTCGCAGGGGGCTCTGCCAGGCTTCTTCTTCTGCCTATTTTTCCTACCTCCTAAATTATCTCCAAAGACCTTGCACTAGTTCTATAACGGTGGGGTTTTTTTAAGATTTTATTTATTTATTTCAGACAGAGAGGGAGAGAGTACAAGCAAGGGGAGCGGCAGACAGAGGGAGAGGCAGACTCCCGGCTGAGCAGGGAGCCCGATGCGGGGCTCGATCCCAGGACCCTGAGATCGTGACCTGAGCCGAAGGCAGACGCTTAACCGACTGAGCCACCCAGGTGGTTTTTAAAAAACCCAGCTGGAAGGAATGATCACCTAAGCATGTAAACATGTATACACGGGCAACTTTGTCATACTCCCGCTTATGCTGGTGAACAATGGAAACTCCCCTCCATGTTCAAACTGTCCCCGGGGACAGTCTAGCACCCAAGCCCGGGCAGCAGAGCCAGGGAGCTGTGGCTCTTTGCAGAAGTTCTCCGCACTCAGTAAAACCAGGCTTCGGCACAACACCTGTGTGGGAGCCCACTCCCATTCCACACCGAACGAGAGAGGAAGGTATAAAATGAAATTTGGAAAGTAGCGCCTCACTTCCCAGCGGTCCCCCTGCGGACAGATTGGGGCGTACGCCATCTCCCTTCTGAGATGTTCTCCGCACACGTAAGCATTTACAGGAAAGCCTTCTGGCGTTAACGTCTGTGTGGGCCCAGAGCGACCCTCCTCTGGCTTTCAAAGAGCCACACACAGATGCCATGCACAGTGCTGGCTTAGACCCGTTGGCATCATTTGGTAAAGTGGAAACTCTCGGTGAGCCGCACCCTCCGATTCCACCACCGGCCGCGATCTCCCTCACGACCCATCCATCCGAGCGGCCACGTTCCTACAGCTGCCACCCAAAACAGTCCAGAAGTTTCCCTCCGGGGGGCACGGATGCGCGAACCGCAGAGCATTCACGCCGTGGAATATTATACAGCAGAGCAAAGGGGGCAGGCCACAGGCTCCTGCACCGTGTGAATACGTCTCCAGAAGACAGGGGGAAACGGACTTTCTTTAAGAGGCTTGTCCACATCAAAGCCAAGAAAATTTTTGCACAAGTCAGGAAAGTCAAGGACAGGGGGCTGGGCTGGGGTCGGGGGTGGGGGCAGGAGGGAGGGCTCTGGGCACCAAGCCGTCTGCCTCTTGCCTGGCTGTTGGTTCGGTGGGTCTTCGCTTTGCGGGTCTTCCTGAAGCTGTACTGTGTCTTTCATGCCCTTTTCAGTCTGTGTGCTATTTCCCGCCATGGAAAGAGGCGGCGACATCGGGGGTCATTCCCACTTCCGTGCCGATAAACTCGTGACCACTCATCGAGTGCTTGACATCTGCCAACTAATTTAATCCTTACAACAATTTTGAAGAGTAGCCTTTATTACTCGCTTTCCACACCTAAGGAGCCTGAGGCACAGAGAGGTTTTGAGGGTGTTACCTGGAGGGGTGGGGTTCACGCACCTCTCCTTCTAAGGAGCTGAGCGCTTGGGGGGTTTTACTTCAAGAACGACCATAGGTGACTTCTGTCAACACCCCCCCAGAAAGCAGTGTAGACGGGCTCAGGGCTCCAGGTGGCAGGACCTGGCCTTCCCTGCCTGCCTCCAACCTGGGTGCCAAATGGCAGGGCCCACCGGGGGCTTGAGGCTGTCCTGGGGGGCAACTCCCTTCCTCGGTGCGACAAGCAGGTTGTAAAGCACTTTGGGAGCCCGTTTACACCCGGGCAGGGAATTGCACCCTCGAGGTGGTTCGTGACCCCGTAAATTGCCCTGAGGTGGGATGCAGCTGGGAGGCCCCAGGAACGATGCTGGCCAGTTCATGGGGGGCTATTACCCTCCAGAGGTGCAACATTCCACAGGGCTGCGGCCCCGGGGCTTCCCCGGCGAGGACCTGCCCAGGGGAGTGGGGGGGCCCCAAGGGCTGCAGGACTCTGAGGGGGTATGTGGACGGGGAGCCGCTCCCCAGGCCCCCAGCAAAGGGGATTTAGCTCTCAGAGCACACACATCAGATGGGCCACATCAAGCGCCTACCCCTTCCAGGTGTCCATAAGCCAACGGGGAGCATTGGCGCTGGGCACGGGCCTGTGAATGTCTGAGGCTGAGGTAACCAAGTGGGTACCAGCTCCCACCTGCTCGGCCTGCCTCTTGAGCAAACCGATTCTCCAGCAGCATCCCGATGCCGTAGGCCGCCGCAGCAACCAAGCTCATGCTACAGGGCCCCTACTGTGTGCCCTGGAGGTCCTGGCATTTAAGAAATGGAGGGGACTCCGAAATGTATGTTTCCAAGGGGGAAACTGAGGCCCAGAGACCAAGCCTGGCTCCCCCCGAGGCTGTATCCCTGTTGCTGCCAAAGAGGACTTGGACCCAAAGCCCCCTCCGCTCACCACGGCTAGCTGGCCCCGAGCCTAGAAGGCATCTTCGCACCACTGAGGAAAGCTCCCCCTAGCTCTGGGCAGATGCAGCCCTGCACCCTGGCACACAGCTTGGCGGGCAGGCTAGACTTCAGCCAGGAGGAGCCCTTGTGCAGGACACAACCTGCACAGCTGTACAAGGCAGACCTGCCTGGACCGGTGCACACAACGTGCCCTCAGAACGTGTGTGTGCACTCCTCTGGGCAGCCTGCTATCACTTTTGTCAGATCCTCAAAGGGGTCTTGACTTCCTCAAGGGAGGAGGAGGCCAGAACAGTGGGGTCCGTGTGTGGGGCTGGCCTGGGGGCTGGGGAGACACCGCAGTGCAGAACCCCAGAGCAGGGATCCTCTCCTCCCCGCCCACAGTCCTGTGTCACAGAGCCCTCAGGGAGGCACAACAGGATCCCAGATACTGGGGTCTCCCGCAGTCGGGGGCAGAGTTTGCACACTTGCCAGGTCCAATGGCAGGTGGGAGACGGGTGGAATCCAGCAGTGGCACCTGCCTCCTACCAGCCGGGAGGCCACGTGGTCCTGGCTGGACCGGGGCCACACGGGTCGCTGGACGCCGGGAGCCAACAAGGAAACGGTGGCCAGGAGAACGCTGGCCTCAGCGGGACGTTCTGGAAGCTCCAGGCACGTGAGGGCCCTCCCTCTGCACGCTGCTGGATGGCTCCCGAGGGCCTCGGCTCTGAATCGCCAGGGTCAGGTTTGAGAGCTGAAGGTCAGAGGCTGCCCAGGCACCCATGCCAGGACAGAGGGCTGACCTTTAGGTGACCAAGTCAAAGGATCCGGGGACTCCTAGGAGGTGCTTCAGACCTCTGGCTGCCATCTGAAATGCTGCTTGGGGGCTGATCCTAATCGCCCCTAATTTAGGGGCCAAATGGCCAATTAAGAGGCCGTTTGAGAGTCAGAGAAGCAGAAGAGGAATAGAGGAGACAGATGAGTCCGTCACTCTGGTCACTCTGGTCACAGGGCTCAGCGGGGGGGGGCAGGGTCTCCTCTCTTGGCATGGGGAGCCTGGAGGCCTGTTATGCCCCTACCTGCGGCTGCAGAGGGCAACTGTGGGCCCCCAGGGCTGCCGCCCCCCATGACAACATTCCCTGGGGCTCACGGCGCCCCGAATGCCTGCAGGTGCTTTCTTCCCGTGTCTCTGTAGGGCCGCGTCATCTGAACACTCAGGAGGGCCCTCAGGATGCTCCAGCCGGCCTGGGGCTCCCCTCGCTCGCAGGGAACAAGGCAGAGCCCGCCCTAGTGTAACTTCAACTCTAGCGTGAGCCTGTGTGTGATGGCGCAGGGGTGTGGGTGTGCGCAGGCGAGTGCGAGTGAGACACGCTGTGTGAAGTGTGTGAGTGTGAGCTGTGGGTAAGAGTGTGTCTGAGCGTGAACGTGCGCACCCACGCACGTGTGGTGGGTCCAGAAGAAACAAACAATGCACAAATAAGTGCAACCCACGGACGGTGCCACGCCCCACACTTAGTGGCTTCGAACAATCGTATTGTCGCTGGACAGCCCATGCCCGGGAATCGGGGGGGACGCGTGGCCGCCGGGCTCCCCGAGTGGGCTCCCACACACTGACCGGCCCCTCCCCCCCAGCGAGGCCTCCTCCACCAGGGCCGGGGGGCCTCACCTCCGGAGGGCACCGTGTGGGCATCTGGGAAATAATCCGCCCAAGGGAGCTGTTCCATCTACACCGGGGTCCTGGGGGCCCCCAGCAAGGAAACATGGGGCAGAGAGCTGGAGAAAAGGAGGGATGTGCCCTGGGGCCCTCGTGGAGTGGGTTCCAGGGAAGCCCAAAAGTCCAGGGTGGGAAGGAGCCTGGGAGAGAGGAGGTGGCGGAGGAGGGCTGGCGGGGTGCGGTTGGGGGAGGGCAGGCCTCATGGGGTCTTGGAGGCCTCCACAGAGAAAGCACAGAAAGGATGTTGGCTTTTGCTCTGAGGTCGGAGGTCCCCAGAGGGTTAAGCCCAAGAGGCAGCGGGGGGCAAGAGAGGGGATCCACAGGGAGAGGCGCGGGTACATGGACTGACAGACACTGAGGCTCTGGTGCTGGGACGGCCGGGGGGGTCTCTCCAGCTGAGGGCTGAGAAGGAGGAGCGCACGGGCTCGGGGTTCGGGGAGGTGCGTGCCTGGGCACGGTGGGTCCACGGAGACCCCAGCCTGGTGGGGGTGCTTCAGAGGAGCAGCTGGAGGACCGAGGTCAGGGGCTGGCTGGTGTCTGACGTGGGAACCTCAGAGCACGTCTGCCACCCACGGGGCCAGACCAGGAGAGCGGGGCAGGACCCCAGCACGTCCTGCAGCCCACGGCGAGGGAGGACGGGATGGCGAGAGGTGGGGCTGTCCCTGGGGAGCACAGGGACAGTTTCAGGGCCAAGGGCCTGGCGGATGGGGCACACGGTAGGCGAGCACTGGGTGCTTCCTGACCGGATGACCGAATGAACGGCAGAGGGAGGTAGGCTCGGGGGCAGAGGAAGGAGGACGAGCCCCAGCTCTGCCGCTCTGCAGCCGTGTCACTTCGTCTCGGTGACCGACCGTCGGGAGGGAGCTGAGGGGGTCCCCGGGACATGGGACTTCCATGCTGACACCAGGGTGAGTCGGTCAGCCTCTCTGCGCGCTAACCAGTGAACCTGGGCGCTCTCCGGCTGTAAAACAAGGATCAAAGCACCTGCCGCCCAGGGATGTGTGTGTGAACTTCCTGAAAAACATTGTGCCCGCAGAGAGAGCCCCCCGTTCTCCACACACAGAGAGGATGCCCCAGGCAGGGCTTACAAGATGACTGGCCAGGAGATGCGCGCGTGCACACACCCTTGAGCCGCAGAGGAAGGCGCCTCTCTTCCGTTGGAGTATGACAGGGTCTCCCCAAACCACCTTGCTGCCAGGGGGGCGGTGGGGGGGAGTCTCAAGGCAGATGCAGCCTGGCCGCTGGGTGAGGGCAGGGGGCCCAGGGCCCACCCCACCTCTGCCTGTGATCAGCCCACATCCCAAAGACTTGGGGACCAGCCAGGGTCCCCCCATCCCCGCCTTTTCCCTGAGCCTTTAGTGGCTTTGTGGCCTTGGACTCTTATCAGGTGCTCTGTGATTGAAAGTAATTTGTTTTCCCAGTTAAATTTGATTATATCCTGCGGGGGGGCTTCCTACCTGCCCCCCCCCCCCAGGCTGCTTACCCATTACCACAATTACCATAAAGACTCTTCAAAGGGCAGGACCCTCCCCCAAGACCAACCCATTAGGGCAGAGCTGAGCCCCTGGGGCTACAATAAACTTTCCAACGTTAAGTGGTGGCTGAAGTGTCAGACACAGGCCATGGGGAGCCTTGGGAGCCTCTGTGGCTTACGGGGCAGGGCGCCTACAAATGGGGAACCCCGGGTCTCTGCGGGGTTTTCCACCCAGCCACCGCCACCAGACCCTGGAGGCACCACCCAGGATTGGCAGATCACTGACCACTGCTCCCTGGTACTGGGTCCCCGAAGCGGGCAAGCCCTTTGAAACAGGCTCCTGAATTTTCTCAACAACACACCAGACAGGGGTAAGCTGTGCCCACTTCACAGATCAGGAAGCTGAGGCTCAGAGAGGTGGGACAACCCGGAGAGGAAGTGCAAGACGGTTTTAGGGCTGGGTGGGGCAGCTCCTGGGGGGGAGTCCGGCCTCCGGCTCCCCGGCCAGATCTGACAGTCTGGGCTCCAAGGGAACTGGGGAGCAGAGCGTGAGAAGAGTCTCTGAAGCCGCTGGGCCTCTCCATTGACCAGACATCTCGGGAGCGGCCAGGGTCGCCAGGAGGACAGCCACACCGGGCACGGCCGGGGCGGGCATCCGGGCACTGGGAGAAGCCGTGACTTTGCTCTGCCAGCCAGTCCCGACCCTCTCCAGGGCTCAGTGGCTTCGATGACACCCCTGTGAGTGCTCCTACTCCTCCTTGGCGGGGGGGCGGGGGCGGCAGCGGATCTTCTGAGACATTCTGCCAAAATCTGCCACCCTGGCCTCGGGTGCCCGATTAACTGCTCAAACATCAGAAATCCACCGGGAAACGGGGAGGAAAGGCAAGCTGGACCCCTTCCTCCACCCTGCACCACAGCGGGACTGTTTGGGTGGTGCCAAGAGAAGAATAAGGACCTTTCAGAGGGCTGCTGGAGGGTGCAAGTGAAGGAATGCAGACCAGTGACCTTTTGCAGAGGAAATTCTCCCTTCTAGGCCCGCCCCAGGCCCTGCTGGCCTCTCCCGCGGCCTTTCCAGGGCTTCCCTTAGAACCACTTCCTTTTCCTCCAAATGCACTGTCGGCGAAGGAAAGGCCTCCGTCCGGGGACCCCCGGGGACCCTCTCAGGAGTCCCCGCTTGAAGATGAGCGACACCAGCATCCCACATCAGCTTCCTGCCTGAAGGGCGAGGTTTTCTCTATCCAATGAGGACCTGGTTCTGCTGCTCAGCACCTGTACCCACCATAAGGAGAGTCTACAGGGAGGGGTGCGGATGTACTTGGCAACGGGATGGGGAGGGGCCGGATGTACTCAGTGGTGGTGTCCGAGGCAGGACAAAATCACAGTCACGGCCTTCTAAACCAAACTTTTGGGGGTATTTATGGGACGGCTGGTGTTTCTGCGATCTTACTCCGTGACAAATCACCCCACGGCCCACCGGGTACTTGTTCCTCATGGTGCGTCTGCTCATTTCGCTCAGCGGGCACAGCTCATTTCCACTTCGCCTGGGCCACTCCCGGGGGGTGCCTCTCACAAGGAGCTCCGCTGGGGCTGCAATATTCGGGATGGCTTCACCTACACGGCAGGTGCCTCCCCGCTGGGCTAGCTGAGCAGGCTGGGGCCTGCCTGGGCACCTCTCTCTTGCTGCACGATCCTCCCAGCTGGGCAGCTGGGTCTCTTGACGTGGTGGCCCGAGAGAAGGGTAGTGGAAGCTGGCAGGCTCCAAAGGCCTAGGCCTGGAACTGGCCCCGGGTCACTTCCACCACATTCTCTTGGTCTAAGCAAGTCCAGGCCAGCCCAGGTTCAAGGGAGGGGGAGCTGGGTTCCAGCTCTTGATGAGAGCCCCGGCAGATAATCTGTGGTTTGGGACTTGTTTCCAAGAACCTTTCATTCTCATGGCTGATGGTTTATGCTTTGGGCAGGCTTCCCACCTTGCCAACAGTGCACCCCCCTGCCTCCTACTCCTGGACGCTGGCGAGGCCCCACGGGGCATGTCCCCCATTGCAAAGGGGTTAGCAGGACGCTTACACGGAGGAGCCTGCTACTGTCGGTTCCTGGCCCCAGCTTGAAGGTCCAGAGGCCAGAAGAAAGTGGGGCTTAGGAGAATGAAGCGAGCTTAGGAGCCGAGGAGAGGGCAGGCAGGTGGGGGTGGGGCCCATCCCAGTATCACCCATTCTCTGAAAGAGGGGTTGGGTCCCTGTCTCAGGCTCTGCAGTGGCTGGCCTTCAGTTCAGTTCTGTTTTTCAAAAGTCTCCAAAATAAACAAGACTTACGTCAGAAGTTTGTTTCTGTCTCACGGAAGTGTCTGTCGGGGGGACAGCGGCTCAGCCCTGAAGGACCCCCAGAGGCCTGGCTCCTTCTACCTTGCTGCCCACCCCCATCCCCAGACATTTCGTCCTCACCTGTGCATGACAAGATGGTGAGGCCACACAACCACATGTCAAGCTGCAGGATGCACAAATGGGAGCCAGCTCGCGCCCAGGACACCTGCTTCTCCTCAGGATACAACGTGCAGGTTCTCTCTGCTCTCGCTCTGGCCGCGTGGCTCCCCGGGAGGCTGGGGCGGGGGGTGGGGTGGGGCGTCCTAACCCGGGGGCCACGCGCCCAGCTCAAGGTTGAGAATTCAACTCCTGTAGAGCAGAGCACATCAACCTGTTTTGAACTAGGATGCCTTCTCTGAATAACAGCGTTAAGTGTTTAGAGTAGGCTACGTAGGCTGACGGTGGTCACCAATTACACTAAAACGCAGTTATCAAAATATATCTGGAAAATGGATTTGTGATTTAGGAAAACCCATGCCTGTTCATGGATACACTAAAAAGCGAGACGGTTGGCAGGTCTAATAACCACCATCAGAAGTGATGATGAAGAAAATCGGCCTTTTGAGATGACACAACCTCACAATGATGCAAACATCCCTGCAGGTCCTCAGGGCGACAGGGCCAGTGGTGTTTTTGATGCATTATGGGTCAGAAATGAAGGAAGTGGTGAATTTAATGGATGTGTCATGTCATTCTCTTCCTAGTTCATAAGCTCCGTGAATTCCATCCGGGGATCCCCAAGGGGAGATCGGATATTGGAGGATGACTCACAGTCTCTTCGGATGTTTTTTTCCCAGAGGGATGTTATGAATGAGGACCCATCAACCCTGCTCAGCTCTGGGGCCGCAGAGTCCCAGACCTTCATACATGCCACCGAATTTGGGTCCTGAGGTAGCTGTAACAAATGACCGCAAACTAGGTGACTTAAAATAATGGAAATATATTCTCTCACGGTCCTGGAGGCCAGAAGTTCAAAGTCAAGGTGTTAGCTGGGCCATGCTCTCTCTGAAGGCTGTAAGGGGGACCTTCCTGCCTCTCCCAGCTTCTGATGGTTGCTGGCAATCCTAGGCATTCCTTAGCTCGTAGATGTGTCCCCCAATCTTTCCCTGTCTTCATGTGTGTCTGTGTGTCTCTGTGTCTCTGTTTTCTCTTATAAGGACACCGGCCACTGGGCTAGGCACCCCCCTTCCCGATCCAGTGTGACCTCATCTTAATGTACCAGTTACATCAGCAAAGACCCTGTCTCCGAATAAGGTCAAATTCAAGGTACAGGGTTAGGACTTGAGTGTACCTTTTTGGGGGGCATAATTCAATCTGCAACCCCTGCCTTGGACAATCACGGGGATCAGAGGAGTCAGGGCCTCTAGAGAGATGCCTCATCTCATGGGAGGAAGCTGAGCTAAGAGTGTGGGGGGGCGGGGCGGGAAGGAGCTTAAAAACTCATTGAACTGCACTGTCTCTGAGGATGGAAATCTTGCCCAGTTCGCTGCGCTGTCCCAGCATCCAGCACGTGCCGGGCACATAACCAGCACTCAGGCTACTGGTTGAGCGAACAGATGAAATGAACAGAAGCCAGGTCCCTGACACTGAGGCCGTTGTGCTTACCCTGCCCTGTGGTTGCTGGCCTCATGTTCGAACTGCTGTGTCCTCATCCTTGTAATGCCGGTTTCTGGACCAGACTATCACATTTCAGTGGTTTAACATAATAAAAGTTGATTTCTTGCTCACCTGACTGTCTAATGTGGAGGCTCCCTCGGGGGAATGTCACACGATGGCTCGGGCTCCAAGTACCTTCAGCGCTGGGCTCCACCCTCTCCTAGGAGAGGGATTTGCAAACTTTTTCTGTAAAGAGACAGATAGCACATGTTTGGGGGTAAATGAGCCACACTGTCCCCATCCGACTATTCACACCCACACGGCAGCCGGGAAGCAGCCATAGGCCATACATAAACAAATAGGCGGGGCCAGGTGTGACCCATGGCAGGTGTAACCCACGGCAGACCAACGCTGGTCCATGGGGCCATAGTACACCAGCCCCTGTCCTCCTGCCGTGGAGTGCTTCACTTTCAGCTGGAAGACAGGGAAGCGGGGGTGGGGGGCCAAGGCACCCCTGTTTCTGCATCACTGTGGCTCTCTCAAGCACATTCTGTCAGCAAGAAGTAGTGGCAGGGCTCCCCTGGGATCCAGGGGAGGCAGGGGAGCATCCTCCTGGGTGGATGGTGGCTCACTGGCTCAAGCCCTCCCCTGTGGATGATGTACCCGTCAGGAACATCTGGGTTGTGCTCAGTAACAAACATCCCCCAATGCTCAGTAGCTTGAAACAACAAACTTTATCTTTCCAGCCCTGTGTCCACCTAGGTTTGCAAGGGGTGCTCAGGGACCCAGGCTGAGGGAGAGCTCACCTCACCACGTGCTCCCACAATGGCAGCCGGGCCCTCAAGGCTCTGTGAATCTCTCACTGGTTTTTAAAGCTTCTGCCCAGAGCGGCCATTTCAGTGGCCAAGCGAGTCACACGGCCATGCCTGGGTTCAAATGTTACCACATTCTCACAACGAGAGAAGTGAGAGTGTGTGGACGGCTTAGCAATGACCACAGCAGGAGATGGAATCTCGGTGGGCAGTGGGCTACCTCTAACACTGAGCCCAGGGGCCAGGCCGTGTGCCCCTGGGGCGGAAGAGCCCAGCCCCTCTGGTCCTTGTCATCAGAGGTCTAGCCCCTCATAAGTGACTGAGTTCCCAGTGAGGGAGAGGCCACCACAGAGGAGGTTGCTGGGGCCCAAAAGCCCCAAATGTGGATGGCTGGAAGATCCACCCTGTGCAATTTTTACTTCCCCCTGGAAGGCAGGGATGGCAGCTGGGTACAGATACGATTGCTTTAACAAGGCACACGGGCCTGGCGGTCAACGTGAATTAGCCAGAACCCTTTCAGCCATAGGTGAAGGAAAACTCAACCCAAACTCTTTAGGGGAAAAGTGGAGGGGAGATTTATTGACTCATGCAAAGAAGAAGTAGGCAGGGAGATCTCACATCAGGTCTGGTTTGTTCCAGGAATTCAAAGGGTATCACTGGGACGTACTTTCTCCCTCTGCTGGCCTCCCCGCTCTACCCCTCCAGGCAGGCTCCAGGCTCCAGGCCCCGACAATTTCCCTACAGGCGGTCCAAGGGTGCACCCGTCAGTGGGCGGGGAGAGAGCGCCTTCCCAAGCCCTGGGCTTCCTCTTGTTTGGATGAGCCTTGGGTCACGTGCCATCTCTGAACCAGTCACTGCAGCCAGGGGAACGGAATGCGCTGGTTGGCCAGGTCCCAGTCACATAATTTACATGGACATGACAGTGGGGGAGGGGAAGTTTCCTCAGCAATAAAACCTTAAAATTTCACATTTGAAGTTACAGCTGCAGCTCTCTGTGAGTTACACACAGAGTCCCGATCTTCTTCTGGGCGTTAGTTGTCGTCTTTCCAGCATAGTACCATTGGGTGTGAGGCATGTTTTTCAAACTTATTCTTTGTCTTCCCCACCAGGATGTCAGCTCCAGGCGAGGCAGGGACTGCAGTCTGTCTTGGTCACTGCCGTGTCCCCACATAGTAGGAGCTCGGTAAATGACTGGTGAATGAATGAGTGAGTGCATGAGTGAATGAATGAGTGAGTGAATGAAGAGGACCTGCATTTCCCCCGAGGGTGATAACAGGGACCCTTCCCGGGCACAGGCTGGGAGCCGGGAGCTGGGCTGAATGCTACCCATCCACTGTCCGGCTGAAGGCCCAGCAGCCCCTCTCCCTTTTCCGACGAGGCTCAGAGAGTAGACGTCACCTGCTCAAAAACACACAAGTGGGAGTCAGGGCTGCCTCCATCGCAGCCTGCATGCTGTCCCATCACTTGCTGCCTCCGTGGGAGTTCAACAGGCAAATAGCAGGTGGGGGGTAGGATTTACCCCGTCCCAAGTATTAGCCCCCCAAGAGGGCCTTAAAATTGTATGCCCTATGGAAGCTTGGAGACAGCTGTGGGGGCATCACTGTTTGGGAAAAACAATGGGGCCTTATGTGGTGCAGGGGAAGGTGTGCGTCCCCCTGCAGCTGGTGGTTCTATCCCTAAGTACAGACGCTCTGGAAGAACCTGTGCGTTGGAGACAGGGTTGTTGGGAACAGCAGCTGAAGGAAGAAGGGGAGATGTTCTGAGCGTCGGCTGCAGGAGAATGGCGGTGCGGTTTCTGCGGCTGTCATGTGATGGATTGTGGGTCGCAACGGTGAAAAGATGACCTTCCAGCCATCGGCAGGCACGAACCCCACCCACATAAGATCGAGTGAGAAAAGCAAGTGTACGAGTTCCAGACAGTGGCTACCTCTGGGAGAGAGGGCACATGGTGTCCCCAACCACTGGTGCTATTTTACTTGTTAGTTTGGTGGTGGGAGGGGCGCCTGGGGGGCTCAGTCGGTTAAGCGTCAGCCCTGGGCTCAGGTCGTGATCTCAGGGTCCTGGGTCTAGTCACCCATGTCAAGCACCTACTATGTTCCAAGTCATGGGTAACAGCAAGAGCAAAGGCCCTGGGGTAGAAAGAGCTTGGAGCATCGAATGTGCCTGAAAGGGCAGTAGGGCTGGAGAGTGGTGAGCAGGGGGAGCAGGTGAGACAGAGAGTCGGAGAATCCAGCAAGGCCCAATCCCACAGGGTGTGTGGACCTCATGTTGGGCGCCTCTGGAGTTTTGGGGCAGGGGAATGACATAGATTTTAAAGGTATCATCTGTGAATATCTAGTTTCTCAGATGGCTTTCCTGGAAAACACCATCAGCCGCGATCGAGCCGCGCGTCGGGCTCCCTGCTCAGCGGCGAGTCTGCTTCTCCCCCTGCGCAGGTCTCCCAGCCGGCAGGTGGTAGAGTCAGGCTTCTTGTCCCCTGGAGTCTGACACCACGGCCATGCAGGTGCGTTCGGGCGGCCTCCGCCCTCCCGGTCCACGTCGTGGCCAGCCCGGGGTCCCGGCCGTCCCTGGAGCTGCTCACGCGGCAGGTGGCTGCGGGTGGGCCTCCCCAGGTGGGCCCCAAGGCCATCAGAACCTGGTAACGATCAGGAGCTCCCCTTGCAGCGTTGCCTAATGGCCCATTAAAGGCAAGTCGGGACCTAATGATTACAGGGCAAGTTCAACTGGCTTCCCCTTTGAAATACACAAAGGCAGCTCAGGTAACGGGCTTGAGCCCGAGCGTTTGAAGTGGCGGTCCTCCCGGGGAACATCTGGCGGGCTGCGCCACCCCAACTACAAACACGCTGGGCACAGCTGGCCCTCAAAGGCTGCCTGGGCCACACATCAGGGCCAGGTTCTGCTTTTTTCTTTGGTTTTGACTCGCCCAAACTCTGGGATGCTCACTTGTGCCTTTCTTTGGTGGGTGGGTGGGTGAGGGGAGGGGGGTCTTTCTTTTAATTTTTTTTTCTGAGCCGAACTTCAGAGAATATTAACACCAAAGAACCAGTGCTGCCTCACTAATTCAGGATTAGTGCCGAGCCAAGCAATTACTGTGGATTCTCACAACGGTTAAAAAAAGTATGTACAGTCGAGACCAGAGAGCTGCCCCGATCAGAGCCCTGTTGCAGGAGTCTGGGCAGTATTTTGGGGATCAGCAAACCCCCATTTTTTCTAGTCACCCATGTCAAGCACCTACTATGTTCCAGGTCATGGGTAACAGCAAGAGCAAAGGCCCTGGGGTAGAAAGAGCTTGGAGCATCGAATGTGCCTGAAAGGGCAGTAGGGCTGGAGAGTGGTGAGCAGGGGGAGCAGGTGAGACAGAGAGTCGGAGAATCCAGCAAGGCCCAATCCCACAGGGTGTGTGGACCTCATGTTGGGCGCCTCTGGAGTTTTGGGGCAGGGGAATGACATAGATTTTAAAGGTATCATCTGTGAATATCTAGTTTCTCAGATGGCTTTCCTGGAAAACACCATCAGACAGAGGCCCATCCGGGCCTGTGTCTGAATCTTGTCTCAACCCCAGCACCTGGCCCCAGGCCCCGCACACAGTGGGCCTCATCACTTGTCAGTTTACCAGATTAAAGTCAAGTCCACTGCAAGGGAGCAAGGCACCAAGGGCGCTTGGGGTCTCCAAGGTTGTTCAGGGGACAGGATAGGGCTGCTTTGGGGAATAGAGCCCCTCCCTGGGAGAGCACTCTGGGCTCCCCTCTGCAGAGATGTGGCCGGCATCCTCTCTCAGCCCAGGTGGGTGGTTCAGCGCTCTGCTGCCTCCGAGGACACCCAACACTGCAGGGAAGTCAGGGCTGGCGCAAGGGCTGAGGCTGGCCTGCCATCCTCCCTCCTATCCCTGCATCCTTCCTGCCTCCCCCAGCCTCCCGAGCCTGCACACAGCCCATACGGGGCCAGCAGAGGTGTGGATGCATGCATGCTCTACCGCTGGTCCTCAGAAAAAAGTCGTTGGTCTTCCCTGGGATACCTTCCCCCGCTTTCCAAAGGGGCCCTCCTCCACTTCTGTGCCCCTGGGCAGGAAGGGACTGTGGCTGGGAGACATGCAGGCCACTTAGACGGGAGAGGGGCCTCCCTACCGCCCACGGGGCCTGGAAAGAGCGGGGGATGCTGAGTGCCTGCACCTCTGTTCCCCGGAGAAGGGCTGGCAGGACCTTAGAGAGATCTAGACACTTTCTCCTCTGTCTGTATCCGAAACGTTTCCTGGTTACAAAAGTTGGCTGTGGACATTTTAGAAATAATCAAGAATGAACGTGCGTGCGCACACACACACACACGCCCCTTCTAGAATACCATCACTGAGAGACAATCAGCACGAGAAGTTTGGTGAGGATCCTTCCAGAACTCTCACAAATAATCACACACATTTAAATTTTTCCAGCACTTTGTATTCAAACCCTCGCCAACCTGCTTTTCTGCATTATGTTTCATATCACAGAATGTAAACTGTTATTTAACGGTCCCCTCCAGTGGGCGCTGTGGGGAGGTCTCCTTTTTTAAGTGTGACGGTTCCTGTTGTAGGAAATACCCGTAACCTAAGAAGTACCGTTTTAACCACTTTAACGTGCACGGTTCAGTAGAGTTAGCGTGTTCCATGTCGAACAGACACCACCATCGTCTAATTCCAGAACAGGTTCATCCCCCCAAAGGGATCGACAACCCTGCCCCATCCACAGTGGCCCCCGAGGCCCTGGCTCTCTGTCCGTGTGGACTAACCTAGTCTGGACATGTCATACGAACGGAGTCACGTGGTATGTGGCCTTCTGTGTGGCTCCTTTCACTCCATGGATGTCTTCAGGGTTCATCCACGTTGTAGCAGGTGTCGGGGCTCTGTTCTTGTTTAGGGCTGAACGATAGTCCATTGTGTGGATGGACCTTGTGGACCCCATGTTGCTCATCTGCTCATCGCGTGGGCATTTGGGTTGTGTGTGTCTTCCGACTGCTGTGAATCGTGCTGCTCTGAACATTCGAATACAGGTTTCTGCGAGGACATAGGTCTCCAGCCTTGCGGGCATGTCTCCGAGTGGGATTGCTGGGCTCTGCGGAAACCCCATTTCACCTCCTGAGGGGCCACCTGTCTCCTCGGCGGCTGCAGGTGCATCTTCCCACCAGCACAGGCGAAAGGCCAGGAGGCCGAGCGTGGGGTTGGGGTGAGGCGCAAGCACGGCCACATGGCTCTCCGCAGAGGTTGCTCGGTGCCCGCTGGGCCCTCTTTGGGGTGAGGAGGGCACTCTGGGTGCCTGGGCACATCCTGCCCCTCTCGGGGACCTGGTTTCAGCCTCTGGGGTGGGGTCTGGCACTGGCGGGTCTGGAGGCTGCCTCCAGAGTCAGCACTTTGGGGAGAACTCGGTGGCTTGGGGGCGCAGGCCTGAGGGCTGGAGGCCGGGAGGCTGGCCTCGGCAGGGCCCCCCCAAGAGAGAGGGTGAAGATGGGAGGGGGGGCTCTCAGGGCACAGACTCGGGCTGCGCAGGGCCCAGCTGCCGTTCCTTATAAACTGGCACCGAGAGCTGGGGAGGGCCTCCAGCCCTCTGGGTGGCTGAGGGAGGGGATCAGGCATGACGTGTGAGCCAAGGGCTAAGAGCAAGAGGCAAAGAGATGAAGAAGGGGAGTTTGGGGTGCTCCAGACAGAGGGACTGGGGTTGTGCCTGGGTAGAAAGATGCTTCGAGAAGGCTAGCCTCTCCACCTTGGTGGGGCACAGGCAGGGCAGGGTCTGAGATGGGGGGACTCAAGGGACACAACCTCAGAGGAGCCAGGGCGAGGGATACATGTGCTGCAGGCCCAGTCGGGGGGTCCTGAGCACCCGTGGGCCAGGCCAGAGGTCACTCTCTGTGCAGGACAAGGAAGGCTCCCCGGAGGTGGGCCTCGCAGGACGAGCAGGGATTAGGACAGAGGAGAGAAGGGGGACATCTGGGCCGGAGAAGAGAGGGCAGAGGCGTGGAGGTGGCCCTGGGTGGAGACAGAGAGGGCCAGGCTGGCCGGGGCTGGAGCCGAGAACACAGGTCCAAGGCAGGTTTCCACCAGGACCTGCTGCAGAGTTGTGCCTTTTTCTGCCCTGGGAGCAGCCACCTGGGAAGGCCCCCGTGTGGCCCAGTGAGGCCCAGTGAGGGGACGGGGCAGAGAGACGCTGCCCTGGCCCAGCCCCAGGGGCTGCGGGGTCCCAGCCCGGCCCCCGAGCAGGCCGGGTGGGCGCTAGGGGCCAGAGGACCTTAGCCCCTTCCTTCCTCCGGCTCACACAACTCTGTGCTCGCGCTTGGGCCAAGAGGGTTACTGGAAGACGCTTTGTACTTCAGCAGGAAGCTTTCATCTGCAGCCCTCGGACGCCTCCGCCAGCGCGGCTTAATTAAGGCTCCCAGCCTCCCAAGTGCTGTTTTGCAGCTGGACGGCGTACAGAACAGAGGGATTAAGTGATTTGTCCAAGATTGCACAGCAGAGCTGGGCAGACCCCCTCCCCGAGAGTCAGGGGCGCTCCGGGCCTCTGCCATCTGCCTTCTCTCTCTTCCTCTTGGGTCTTGTCCTGCTGGGCCCCGAGCACTCAGCTGATGGCCTGAGGTCCCTGGGGATCCACGCTGGGCCCTGCTTGCCAGAGCCAGCCCACGGTCGAGCTGGGCAGGGGACCTTTCCGGGATGTGGTGGCTGAAGGCGAGGGTGGATCTTTGGGCCTGGAATCTGCTCCCACAGGGCCTGTGGGGCCCCGCAGGGTTGCTGCTGGTTTAGGACCTCTGGGTGCTGGGCCCCGGCAGGGGTGAGAGGGCCGGGCAGGGATGCCTGGCTGTGGGGAGGGGGTGAGATTGGCACCCATCCTGCTGGGAAATTCCTTACATTCTTTCTTTGGGTCTGTGAGCTCATGAGCAAGGGTGGTGGGTGCATTTTATAAACCGGAAAATAAGTCATTCATTGAAAAGGAGAAAAACAGACGGGTTTCCAATCTGAAGGCTCAGTGGTCATCAAAGTCAAGGACAGGGAGGCGGCCTGGCTGTCCCCATGAACTGGGACAGCATGGTGTTTGCAGAGAACCGGTCCCCCACTCTGCCCACCCACTTCTCCCGCCTCCCTGCTCTCCTCCGGTCCCAAGCACCAGCCTGCTGCTGGGTGATTTCAGGAGCCCCCGTTGGCTTCTGCTTCTTGTCCCATAGCAGCCCGTCCTCAGCCCAACAGCCAGGGTGACCCTCTGCCCGTGCAAGCCGCCTCAGGTTCCTCCTGCTTCCACCGACCCGTGGCTCCCACCACCTTCCCGGAAAAAGCCCGTGCCTGCCTCGGCCGTCTGCTGTCTCACCTGCTGCTGTAGCCTCTGGCCTCCGTCCCCCCGTGCCCTCTGCCTGGCACCCACCCTAGGTCCACCCGCTGGCGTCCGCCCCACACCAATGCTGGACGGCTGCTCCCTTTCTCGGCAGGGGCTTTCCTGCCTTAGATTTGCAGCATCCTGGCCACACATCAGCATTACCTGTGGTCCTACTAGGACCCCATGTCACCTTGTTTGTGTTGCGTACTGCCTGTCCCCCAAACCAGCACGTGCGCCCCGCGGGGCCAGGGCCTTCACTCCTTCACCAGAATAGCGCCTGGCATAGCGTGACACCAAGACATGTTTCGCTCAGTCTTGAGTGCCCCACAGCCCCTCCGGGCCGAGAGCCGAGTGGGCACCTGAATGAAGACTGGGGGGGAGGGAGGGCCAGTCCTCAATGTGTCACGTCTCCAGAGTCTGCTTTGGAACAATTTGCTCAGAATCACGAACCAGCGACGTCCCCAGGGAAGAAACCAAGAGCCAGGGTTTGATCCAGACCCCGAACACACCCCAGGGCAGACAGGATAGGGCAGAATCTTGTCCTCAGGGCAAGGGTGGGTCATGGGTTGACCTGCCCTCTCCCCGCCGCTGGGCTGGAAGGTGGTGGCCCAGCCAGAAAGACGAAGATCCCAGAAGACGAGGGGGAGAGGGGCAGGAGTCCGCAGGGTTTTGAGCAAAGGTGCCCTATAGCCGTGCCTGGGGGGTCCCGGGGAAAGGGGGTAGAGAGATGGAGGCCAGCCCCCAAGAACAGCTCCGCTGTTCCCACAGCACCAGACGTCTGTGCTGGGGATCCCAGGGGACTCACAGTGCGGCGTTTCGAGAAACGTGAGTTTTTCTCATGTTACAGTGAGCAGTAAAACAGTTTATGCACAGCCCCTGGGTCAGGACCCCCCAGAAATGGGACTCCAACAGGTAGGCTGAACCCCAAAACCCAAAGCCTGCCTGGGCCTCACCCTCCTGTCCTGGTCTTCTTTTTTTTTTGCAGTACAGTTGACATTACGTGTATAACTTCCATCCCGGTCTTGAGGGTCATGATCCTTCCCCAAGACCTGTCTCGGGTGTGGGACAGTCCCCAAGGCTCCAGGAAGAAGAGCTGGGAATTAAGGGTTGCCAGATGTAGCAAGTAAAAACAGGACGTCCAGTTAAATTTGAATACCGAATTATTTAATATAAGTATATCCCAAGTTCAGTAAGCTGTGCAGTCTTTGGGATATACTTACACTAAAAAGGTATTTGTTGGGCGCCTGGGTGGCTCAGTTGGTTAAGTGACTGCCTTTGGCTCAGGTCATGATCCTGGAGTCCCGGGATCGAGTCCCGCATCGGGCTCCCTGCTCAGTGGGGAGTCTGCTTCTCCCTCTGACTCTCCCCCTCTCATGCTCTCTCTCTATCACTATCTCTCTCAATAAATAAATAAAAATCTTAAAAATAAAATAAAATAAAAATAAATAAACTTATAATAAAAAAAATAAAAATAAATAAATAAATAAACTTAAAACCATGAAACAGAGGGGGCGCCTGGGTGACTCAGTCGGTTAAGCGACTGCCTTCGGCTCAGGTCATGATCCCGGAGTCCCTGGATCGAGTCCCGCATCGGGCTCCCTGCTCAGTGGGGAGTCTGCTTCTCCCTCTGACCCTCCCCCCTCTCATGTGCTCTCATTCTCTCTCTCTCAAATAAATAAATAAAATCTTAAAAAAAAAAAAAAAGGTATTTGTTGTTTATTTGAAACTCAAATTTAACTGGGCATCTTGGATTGTATCTGATAACTCTTGAGGGTTTGGTACCTGAGCCTCCTGGCGACACCCATGTGTGTCCCCGGGGAGGACCTATTATTACAGCCCAAGCCATGGGCAGAACATCAAGCGATACTCTGTCTCATGAATGCAGTCCATCTGGTGTCAGGAGCGAGCAGCCCATCACTGGGAGTATTCAAGGTGTGGACCAAGGTCTAGTGTGACCCGGAGTAGAGGCTGGGGCTGCAGCAGTCTGGGGACCCGGTGGCCTTGTCCCCCACACCCCGCTGGGTGAGAGCCCCATGGGAGAGGGGCAATGACCCAAGACCCACGAGCCTGGCTTCTTGCCTCTCTCTCTTCCTCAGTGGTTTAGGTCCCTCTGTCCCTTGCTGCTCTCTCGGACCCTTGCTTGTCAAGCCCAGCACGGGAGACCGGTGTTTGCACATGAATAGGTGGAGATTTCCTGAGGCCATCTTGCTCACAAAAATGCACATTTCTCACCAAAAGGCTCCAAGTCGGGCACCACAGACTCCAGCAAGCAGCCAGGATGATCCTGCCTACCAGGTGTGAAGGCAGCTGGGCCCTCCCAGGGGTCCCCCCAGCTCTGACCTGGCTGGACCAAGCCATCCCGGGGGCCTGCTGGGAGCCAGGACCGGAATGTCCCCGAGGTCTCCAGAGCCTGCATAGCAGACAGGAGGCAACTCGGAGTGTGGAGCCACGATCCAGGACTAGAGTTGCCTGCAAGCAGATCTTCAGGGATGTGGGAGACCTCTCTACGCTCACTCCTTCATTCAACAAACATTGTCCCCTGCCGCGTGCTAGATGTTCTTCCAGACACTGGGATGCGGCGGTGAAGGAGAGACATGAGGTGGGCAGGGGCCTGCTCTCATGGGGCTCAAGTCTGGGGGAGACCCACAGTAGACATCGATTCGATGGTTTGGGTTGCAGATAGGGCCTGGGAAGGTGCTAAGGCAGGGGCTGTGGGAAGGGGTTTTAGCTGGGGTCAGGGAGGAGGGTTTTGGATGCAGAGGAGTCCTTCTGGGGCAAGAACACTCCGGGTTGAGTGAGCAAGTGCAAAGGCCCTGGGGCCAGTTGGTACAGCCTGTTGTAAGGCAAGGACGGGCAGGGTGGGAAATGGGGCTAGGAACGCAGGAGGGACCTCGCTGGCTGGGTGGTAAGAGCTGTGGTTCTGGCTCCCGCGCCCCCCCTCCCCGGCCCCCGCCCCGACCGGCTTACGTCTCTGTTCTAATCGCACACAGCGCCCATGCCCGGGCTTGCTCCTCTGTCTGCTGTGTCTGGGCCGTGGCACTGGATGGGACCAGCCAGCAGCTCTCCCCCTCTTCCGTCTGGAGCCCAGGAGGCTGGCTGAGGTGGAGATGGGCTTGCTCCTCCTGTCTGTGCCCCCCAAGAGATGTGTCCAAGTTCTAACCCCCACAAGGTACCTGTGTGTGTGAACTTACTTGGAAAAACGGTCTGTGCAGATGTACTTAAGGTAAGGATCTTAAAGTGAGATCATCTTGGATTTAGAGTGGGCCCCAAATCTAATGGCAGGTGTCCTCAGAAGAGAATCAGAGACGGAACAGAGAAGGCCAGAGAAGATGCAGGCACAGGGAGGCAGAGGCAGGAGGGGCATGGCCACCCCCAGAAGCTGGAGGAGCAGGAAGGACCCTCCCCCAGAGCCTCGGGAGGGAGCACAGCCCTGCCCACACCTTGATCTCAGACTTCTGGCCTCCAGATGGGGAGAGAATCGCCTTCTATTGTTTTAGAGCGTGTGGTCATTTGTCACAGCTGCCCCAGGACACTTGCACAACACCCTTTGACTTCTTTGACTTGCTCAGTGGAGAGGAGACCCAGACACCTGTGAATCTCCTTATCTTTCCAGCCTGGAGAGTCTCTTATACCTCTCAGTGGGGAGAAGGGGTTTAGGGAGAACTCAGGGTCAAAGAAATTTGGGGGCCAAACGTGCCCCTCCCCACACCGGCCCGCCAAACTCTGGCCTTTAACCTGACTTTCCTTACCTGTGAAACGAGGCGACCACCTCATGGGGCTTTAGGGCCTCTCCATAAGACCCAAGAGCAAGGATCTCAGCAAAGTGGGGGCCCCAGGCCTAGCCCAGGCTCTGCCCAGAGTAGCCCCAGAGCCCTCCAGAGCACCATAGAGCCCTCCAGAGCCTCCTAGAGCTCTCTAGAGCCCCTCAGAACCCCCTACACCCCCCAGAGCCCTCCAGAGCTTCCTAGAGCCCCCAGAGCCTCCTACAGTCCTTTAGAGCACCCAGACCCTCCTAGAACTCCCTGGAGCGCCCCCCCCAGAGTCCCCTAGAGCCCCCCAGAGCCCTCCAGAGCTCCATAGAGCCCTCCAGAGCTTCCTAGAGCCCCCCGGAGCCTCCTACAGCCCTTCAGAGCCCCAGAGCCCCCTAGAGCACCCTAGAGCACTTCAGGGCGCCCTAGAGCTCCCTAGAGCCCCACAGAGTCCCCCAGAGCCTCCCTAGAGCCTCCTAGAGCTCTCTAGAGCCCCTCAGAACCCCCTACACCCCCCAGAGCCCTCCAGAGCTTCCTAGAGCCCCCAGAGCCTCCTACAGTCCTTTAGAGCACGCAGAGCCTCCTAGAACTCCCTGGAGCATCCCCCCAGAGTCCCCTAGAGCCCCCCAGAGTCCCCCAGAGCCTCCCTAGAGCCTCCTCGAGCTCTCTAGAGCCCCTCAGAGCCTCCTAGAGACCCCCAGAGCCTCCTAGAGTCCTTCAGAGCCCCCAGAGACCTCTAGAGCCCTCCAGAGCCCCCAGGACCCCCCAGAGCTCTGGAGACACTGGGCTCCAGCCCTATGGGGCAGCCCCCCAGGAAGGTGACTGGGGGCTGTTTGAATCCATTAACATATTCTGGTGACAATCTCATCTCTAATCACATTAGCTCTGAAGTACAAATCAGGCCAGCCCTGGGGCCAATTTCAAAGGGTCAGGGGCTTGGCAGTCCCTGGGCTTTTCTCCAGGCACTGTTTGCCTCCCCCACCAAACCCACAACTCCTGGGCTGGTGTCAAGGAGCTGGGAAGAGGCCAGGGGCCTCCCTGGGAAGTGTGAGTGCGTCTGGGGAGGCGCGGATCGCAGGCCTCTACCCGAGCCAGGCCGGTCCAGGCCTCCGCGCCTGCCATCCCCACACCTTGCTCTGGGCTTCTGACCTCTGTACAGATTCCTGGGCCTTCCTCCTCCCCCCGGGGCCTGCGACTGCCTTCGTGATGGCGGTCGGAGGTGGCCTTGCTTGCTGGCCGGCTGTGGGGACAGGGGCAGGGATGACAGGCCAGCCCGGGCTCCTTTGGGTGAGGGTCACAGGGGTCCCCTTGCCTGCACTTGCTTGCTTCCCCACTGACCTCAAGAGGCCAGATTCAAGCAGGGGGAAGCTGGATTCCTGCCCTCCATGGGAGAGCCCAAAGTGCTCAAGTGCTCGGGGAGGTGCCGCTGCAGGAACAGGCAGGACCTGGGGCTAGTTTAGCAACCAGCAGTCTTTTTTTTTTTTATTTTCAAAAGGTAGAAATTCAAAAATTCATCTAGTATTGCTCACTTATCGCCTTATTACACCATAATTTTCTTGAGGGGGTGGTTACTAAGCTTTCTGCGTAGCCAGGTATGTGATCCACCCCTGAGAACATTCCATGGAAGCAGGACCATCTGTTACAGCCTGTGTTCAGAGCACGACGGGTTCTTGGTGTCCAGGCCTTTATGTCTTTGCTGAGTTTGTGGTTCTGTTTCAGCGTTTCCCAAAGTGTGGGCCCTGGACACCTGCCGGTTTCGGAAATGGTTGCAGGCTGGAGTTCCCTCCCGGCACAAGGAAAGCCTGGATTCTGCCCAAAGCCTCCGAGAGAAGCAAGCCCTGCTCTCCACCAGGGGTCCGTGTTCCCCTCCCAACACCGAGGGAGCACATGCCCAGATGGCCGGCGTTCCCCGCACGGCCCGTGGTCCCTGGGAGCGAGTGGGCGGCAGAGAGAGCTGGGAGTATGACTCACTGCATCTGCCCCCCTCACAGCCGCTCCCCATATCCCCTGCCGTATAACCGACTCCCCCGAAACTTCGTGCAGAAGGCAACACTATTTTCCTGGGCTAACCGATTCTGTTGTTGGACGGGACTTGGACAGGACACAACAGGGTAGCTCGTCTCTGCTGCAAGCTATCCGGAGTCTCAGCTTAGAAGAAGACAAGCAGCTGGAGGTTTCTTTCCTTGTCCTGGGCCTGGGCTGAGGCGGTGTGACCTCCAGGCACAGCAAGGACTGTCCCTGAACGGCAGGGAGGACACAGGCCTCTGCATGCAGCCTGGGCTTCCTCCCAACATGGCGGCCGCGGGGCACGGGGCTGTGACACGGTGGCTCCAGGCTGCAGGCACGAGGGGTTCCGTGACCAAGACGGAGGCTGGGCTGCCTCTCATGACCCAGCCTCAGAAGGCACACAGGGCACTTGTGCTGAGGGCGGGGGGGGGGGGGGGGGACAGTCAGAAGGGGAGGGGACACTCAATGGAAAGAGAGTCGAAGAAGCCAAGGCCATTCTTAAACCTCCACAGAGCTGCATCTACCATCTTCTACTTTATCCAGGAGTCTGGCCACTTGCACCGCAGGCCAGCAGGACGCTCTGGGGTTTGGCTCCCTGTCCACCCAGAGACTCTGCTGTCTTTGCCCCTTTGTGTGTATTAAGAGGGTATGATCCAAGGGCAGAACGTCCTGCTGACCCCCAGCAGGGGAACTGATTTTAGATGGGACGTGAGTGGCATTAAATCACAGGGCATGTCACAGTGAGATTGTCCCTTTAGGCCATGCTCATTAAGAGGAGAAAGTTTCTGTTTGGTGATAGCGAGTCCTTAACACATCTCTAACACTTGCAAATCTCCCTTTGGAACAAAAAAAGAAAGAGCGAGCCCCAGGCTCAGAGCGTCCAGCAGGTAGCTGCATCTTGCATTTTGTGTGTTTTCCTGGGTGACGCCCAGCGCCTGGCAAGAGACAGCACGCATCCCAGCGGACATTTCAGTCTGTCCCCGTCTACAGGAAAACCCAGCTCACTATCCAATGCACAGACTGCAGAGAAACAGAAGCTTGGACGTGAGCAAACTACCTGCCATATAAAAAACAAGAGTCTTATTCAGCACCGTGTAGAGAAATAAATTCAGAATGGGTCAAAGACTTCAATGTAAGTCGTAAAACTATAAAGCTCTTGCAGGAGAACATAGGGCAGAAGCTTCATGACGTTGGATTCGGCAAGGATTTCTTGAATACGACACCAAAGGCACAGACCATGAAAGAAAAGAATAGACAAACTGAACGTCATGAAAAGTTTAAAATTCCGTGCATGAAAAGACTGTCCACAGAGTGAAAAGTCACCCACACAATGGGAGAAAACGTTTGCACATCATATATCTAATAAGAGATCAATCCCCAGAACATGCAGAGAACTAAAACCCAACAACAAGCTCATTAAAAACCAGGCAAAGGACCTGAATAGACACTTCTCCAAAGAAGACATACAAATAAAAGGCCAATAAGCAAATGAAAAGGTGCTCCACATCACTAATCCTCAGGGAAATGCGAATCAACACCACAATGAGATACCACATCACACCCATCAGGACAGCTGCGATCAATAAAACAGAAAAACCTAGTGTTGGCGAGGATGTGGGGAAGTTGGAGCCCTCGTGCACTGTTGGTGGGAATGTAAAATGGAGCCGCCCGGGTGGAAAACACTAGGGCAGTTCCTCAAAAAGTGAAAACTAGGATTACCCTAGGATCCAGTAACTCTGCTTCTGGGCATAACCCCAGAAGGATTAAAAGCAGGATCCCGAAGAGATATGTGCACACCCATGTTCACAGCAGCCTTATTCACAATCGCTAGAAGGTAGAAGCAACCCAAGCGTCCACCGATGTTTGAATGTATAAGCAAAATGTGGTCCATCCACGCAACGGAGTATTTTCCAGCCTAAAGAAGGAAGGCAATTGTGATGATACCCGCTATAACATGGATGGACCTGAGGACGTTACGCTGAGTGAAATAAGCCAGACGAACACAAAGGGACAAATCCTGTGTGATTCCACTTACACGAGGTCCCTAGAGCTGTCAGGTTCATAGAGACAGAAAGTAGGGCGGTGGGCGCCAGGGGCTGGGGGAGGGGGAGGGGGACCTCGTGGTTAACAGGGAGGGAGTTTCAGTTTAAAAGATGAAAAAGTGGTGCAGGTGGATGGTGGTGATGGTTGCACAATAGCGTGAAAGTCTTAATACCACCGAACTATTCCGCTTAAAAATAGTGGGGTGCTTGGGCAGCTCAGTCGGTTAAGCGTCTGCCTTCGGCTCAGGTCATGATCTCGGGGTCCTGGGATCGAGCCCGTGTTGGGCTCCCTGTCAGTGGGGAGCCTGCTTCTCCCTCTCCCTCTGCCTGCCACTCCCCCTGCACGTATGCTCTCTGTGTCAAATAAATAAATAAAATCTTTTTAAAAATTAAAAAAAATAGTCAAGATGGTAGATTTTTAAAAAAGATTTTATTTATTTATTTGACACAGAGAGCATACGTGCAGGGGGAGTGGCAGGCAGAGGGAGAGGGAGAAGCAGGCTCCCCGACGTGGGGCTCAATCTCATGACCATGAGATCATGACCTGAGCAGAAGTAGAGGCTCAACCGACCGAGTCGCCCCAAGATGGTAGACTTATGTTTTATTTTATCACAATAAAAATAAAGGGGAAGGGCATGGGGCAAGTAGGTGAGTGGGGAAGCTAGTTTCGAATACAGTCTTTTTTTTTTTTTTTAATCTAATTGGCTTTATCAAGCGATCCATGGATCGGGCAGCATCCCATCTAGCAAGCAGAGGGGCGCTCCCTGGGTGCAGCCTAAGCCAGCGGGCACTGACACCAGGAAGTTCTCCTTCGGTGAGCCCCCCTGTGAGCTCCTTGACCAGCGGCTCCTGGTCTCCCAGTCAGCAGGGGCTGATGGTGTGTGACCTTGACCCTTGGTGGAGAACACACACTGAACTCCCACACACAGCGATGGCAGGGAAGGCTCCTCAGGTGTGCCTGGGTGAACACCTGGTAGGTGCCCAGGTTGGTGCTGGGTGCTGGGGACACGGGAATGGTGTGCAAAGCCTGGCCCCATCCCTGCCCCGGAAGATCCCAGTCGTGGGGAGAGAAGGAAAACAGGCTCCAGCAAGGAATGATGTAACTCATTACTTCGTGGATAACCCTGGAGAGTTAGGAAGAACTGCTGGGTATGGTGGATGCTGGTGGTCCCCACTCAGACCCCTTTTCCAGAGGCCTCCATCCCCCAGCTGCTAATGGCCAAGCCCCCCTGCTCCTGGAAAGGAGCCGCCTTGCCTGAATGTGCCTGGAAGGATCTGCTTTCCCCTCGGGGCAGCCTGTAGGCAGGGACTGACTGATAGGGGGTACAAAAGCAGGGACCCCATGCTTTCAGGTAGGACAGCTCTAGCGTCCTGCTTACACCCCAGACTACTGCAATCACGTCTTTGTTCCCCTTTTTCCTGGTCCTGCTCTGCTTCCCTCATTTTTTTTTTATAGGCTTTCCCCCCAAAAGCTCTTTCCTTGATAACCTCTTGCTTCGGAATCCCCATCTCAGGCAGGAGGAGGGCGGGTGGGCGGACTGGGGTATTCTAGGGTGTGGACACGTGGAGGCTGAGGTGCTCTTGCAGCCCCGAGTGGAACGGGTCTGAGGCTCCCAGAGGGGAGGGGGCATCACAGTCCAGCAAGGGTGTCTGAGGCCCTGGGACTCTGGTGGCCGGTCAGCTCCTCCCTGGGCAGGCCTAGTCGCAGGGCCCTGGCGCTGGGCCACTGCTCTCCCAGCCCCTGCCCATGACAGGCCCCGTGTGGGCCCCAGCCTTGCCCCATGTTGTTTCGTTTTTTTAAGAAGCGTGTAGGATTCAAATTATGAACTAAGAACAATTAGAAAATATTCCTGATAAAGAAAGACTCGGAGCTGGGGAGCTCTCGACCCCTCCCACTTAGGCAGGAGGGAACCAGCACGGGCTGCATGGAGGAGGAGGAATCCGGAGTGTGATCTGGGGCCGTCCGAGGAGCCGGCACGCCCGCAGGAGGGTCCCCCGCTCACAGGACAGCACCCCGGGCACAGAGTAAAACGGATTGGGACTTCAAGACTATAACGACCCCGTCTCTTTGGAGATTAATGATAACAAAAGGCGGCCCTTAGTGTTTGTTGTAGTGCTCAGAGGAGTCCCTGGGCTGGTCCAAGGTCACACAGCTGGGAGGCAGTGGGCCTGAGGCTGGGTCACCGGGGAGGGCAAGTGTGAGGAACACAGGCCTGAGAAGGTACCCCGGGGCATCGGGCCGCCCTCCTCCGTCCTCAGTACCTCTGCTTTCTGTCTCGGGGCCCCAGGCCCACAGCCCTTCCCGCCACCCCACCATGGACACTCCCGCTGGGCTGTGTCCCTTCTCTGCTCAGTCCTCTCTGGCCTCCCCGCCCCTCCCAGCCACAGGGGGCTCCAGCCACAGGGGGCTCCCACGTACTGGTGACTGGCACCTGATGCTGTCCCCGGCTCAGGACCTTGGCCCTAGCTGTTCCCTTGGCCGGGAATGCTTTTCCCAGAATGGCTTCCTCCCTCTGCGCCTTCAAGTCTTGGCTCGAATGCCAGAGTGGAGGCCACCTGACCCTCTCTTTCCCTTTCCCTTGCCAGATGTCTCATGGCCTCCAGTGCGGCCACCTCCCTCACTGTGACGGGGGCCCCATGCAGGCTGGGGCCTCCCTTTTCCTCACTTGGATACCCCAAGCTCTTAGCACTGTGCCCGGCACATAGTAGGCACGCAACAAGTACGTGTTACGTGAGCGGGTGCCCCCTCCGTCCCCCTCTGGGCCCATCTGCAGTCTGTGCCAGGCGGGGGAAAGGCCCAGTGGAAGCCCAGTCCAGGCGTCGGATTCTACCCACGCTGGGCAGGCTTTCGCCCCAGCAGCGGGATGAGGCCTTCCGTGTTGGGCCAGAGACCTTCTGGGGACCACGGGAGACGGCGGAAGACCAGCCAAGCCCGGACATCCGTCAGCACTCCAGTCCTCACGGCCCCCCAACCCAGGCCCCGCAAGAAATATGAATAACCACCCTTATTAGCTTCTCTCGGGTTGCAGGGACAAAGTGCCACACGCTGGGCACCTTAACACAACAGGAACGTAGGTCTTCCTGTTCCGGAGGCCGGAAGTTCAAAATCTCCTTCTGAGGCCATGAAGGTGAACCTGCTCCGGGCCGCCCTCCCAGCTGCTGGTGGTTTTCAGTGTTCCCTGGCATTCGTCTGCTCAGAGACGTCACCCCAACCTCCTCCTTCCCGGGGCCTTCTCCCTCTGTCTTTACTTGAACTTTCTAGAGGCACACTCAACTCATGGGATTAAAGTCCATCCTGATTGACCTCATTTTAACGCAATTACCTCGTTAAGACCCTGTTTCCAAACAAGCTCATATTCTAGGGACTAGGGGTTAGGGGCTCCAACATTTCTTTTTTACGGGGACACGATTTAACCCGAAACACTGCCCATGCATTTCTTGGGCACATCTAGGTCACGGGCATCGAAATGAAGGGAAGGAGAAGGTGATGTCTTGGACAGCACAATAAGTACAATTAAAGATCTGGCAGCCCTGATTGCCTTTTTTGGGTCTTTTTGTCAAGGGACTGGATCTATTTGGGGGGGGGAGGGGAATCCACATTCTAGGCACTTTAGGTCAGTGTTGAATTTTTTTATTGCAATCCACACTAACAAACCCGTTCTCCATCACATCCTAGTAGAGACTAGTTATATACATATGGTCACAAACTAATCTATGCCCTTCCCGGGATTGATACACTCTGGAAATTTCTGGGCAACCTGACTGCATTCCGTTTCCTTTTCACAAAAGGCTAGTTGCAGTCATTATATGGATTTCAAGACTCATGGGTGGTGTCTACTTAAGAGTTGGAAAACTCTGCTGGAGTCAGTCCTCTGATGACCAGCTCTGGGGGCTCACTCCCCACACCCCCCAGGAAAGTGCAAATTGCTGTGGACCGTGCCAGGCCAAGGGGGGGTGCGCCGAACTTTGGCGGGGATGGTGTGAATTGGCCCCATCACGAGAATAAACTGCAAGATTCAGAGCCCTCGCGAAACTCTGACGCTCACACCCCACTAGGCTCCCGTCTTCAAGGCCACATTTGTGTGGACACAGCTGGCGAAAATTCGTCTCCCCCACCCCCACCCGCAGCCAGGCAAGGCTTGAGGCCTCAAATAGACACTGGGAGGCGGGAGGGAGCCATAGCTTAGCATTTCCAGGCAGGTTTTAATCGTTTTCAATACCTTCCCCGGTTCTTTACATCAAGTCCAATGGGGTTCTTTTCAAACACGGTAAATGTTTCCATTTATTCGGCGTTAGGTCTGTGTGCATAGCACATACATCATAACTGGGGTCGGCACCTGTATAAAACTACAGACAGATCCTGCGAACCGCGGAAAGTACAGAAACCTTAAATCCCATCACAACAGAAACACTTTGCAATATTTCAAGAGGCCCAACGACATCTCTGTACGCTTCCCACAGTGACTCGCTGACTCGGCGCAAGGGGCCAAGGGCGACCACGTTCTGCACTCAAGACATCTTAATTGCTGGCTGGGCTCTGAGACGAGACTTCGTGCCATCGTCCGAGGCAGCTAAGACTTACGAAGCGAGAGCACTTGGAATATGAATGTCCACACATTCCAGCCCCGCCCCCCACGATCAGCGCGGAGACCCGAGAGCATCCCCTCTGCTCAAGACTCCTGGAGCCTGGGACGCAGTTTAACATTGAAAAACGTTTTTATTTCACGGCACAGACGGCAGGTTAAGATGTACACAGCCCGGCCGTCGGGCTTCACAAGCGGCTTCTTCCTTCCTCCTCTCAGCCTCCGTTTAAGGACAGTATTTTAAGTTGATGATTTGCATTCGAACAAAGAGTTTTAAAGAGGAATGTGAAAGACACAAACTCCAATCAGCCTTTTCCAGTCTTGCTGTCTGTCGACTCCCATAAAGTTAATTTGGGAGGCAGTTCAGAAACATCCTAGGAGAGCATTAAAGTCTTGACAAAACATTCGGAGCATTTCTGGTAGCGAGCTAAGGTCATTTTGTATAAACTCTAAAAAGTCATTCATTAAAATTAAATGTTTGCCATCACCTCAGGACTTTTTTTAAACATCACTGACCCTGCCTCTTCCATCTTGGCTGCAGCGACAGGGGTTACATTTGTAAAATATATAAAGAAAAATATAAGGTTACTTGGTGACCATATAGCGCACTCTAACAGCTGTCTGCAAATATTTTCACCATGATTATCCTTACTAAAAGTAAATCACGGGGTAAAGATAGCTCAAACGTGACAAGGTTTCAATGGGATGCACCGAGGCTATCTGCAATCCTCTTTGGCTACATATGGAAAAAGAGCCACTTGGGATGGCCAACGCCTGCGCCCGGTCTGAGCGTTCTGCAGATTTCGCCAGATGAGTGGGTTAAGGGCTTTCGAGGTAGATGTTAAATCCACTTCATCAGGGAATGCAATGGAGAGAAGCAGCACCTTCCTCCATGCAAACACTGCATTTAGTGTTTTTGCACAATGATAAGGACATTTCACCTAAAACGAACAGCTACTTCTAGCCCAAATCTTCCCCAAGCACAGGGAAGCACATTTAAAAAAAAAAAATCTAAAAAAAAATAAAAATAAAAATAAATTAAAAAAATCTATATTCTATTACTTATCAGAAGTACCAGCTATCACATATTGTATTTTATCACTAGGGTTTTGGTTGTGGTCGCAAATACACCCATCTTTCCATTGCAAGCCTTCCAGCGGGATATCGGTTCCTTTCTGTCGGATTTACAAAATTGCTTTGCTTTTGCCTCTGCCCCAGTGGCCACAGAGAAACACGGGCTGCGGCTGATCCAAAAAAGGAAAACAGGAGTTTATAAAGTTGTCTAAGAGTCTCCCCCATCGGGGAGATGGAGGAAGATTGACTACAGAAAAGTTCAAAGGTCAGTCTTGGCAGATCTAAAAACAGAGGGGCAGCGATGCGCTCCCACAGTGCATTTTCTGCACCCGAAGTAAGGCGATCTGTCCCGATGAATAGCAACAGGGCACAAAGGAGCGGGGCACCGGAGGATGCTAGGAGCAGAGCCAGGGCTGGGAGGGTCCTTAGCGGTCTCCAAAGCCCCGGGAAGGCCTCTCCAGACACGGGGATGGATGCTCACCACTGCAGTGCAGGGCACCATGCAAAGCAGGGTTGAGACTCGAGTCTGACGTCACCGTTTTTAAACACACAGTAGCAGCACACTTGTGACAACTTTCTGACAAGTTAAATAAATCCAGCGGAAAGGTCTTCACCGTCTTACCGGAAAACTCAGGGTTGGGGTTTTTTGTTTTTGGTTTTGGTTTGTTTGTGGTTTTTTTGTCTTCTTTTTCCCCCCAGAACAATACAAAACACACCCACAGAACCATAAATAATTTGGTGGCGATATATACACATTTAAATAATTAATTTAAATATCTTACACCTACTCTTGCATTAGATCGTCCATCTGAAGAAAGTCTCCTGAGCATCCAGAAACTGGGGCAGGATGCCGGGAGTCACAGCCTGGGGAGAAAGTGGGTGACCTTCATGGTGGGGGACACTCGGCTCCCCTTCTTGGTCTTGCCGTTCTTGCTCAGGGCAATGAACATGCCCGGGTATCTGTAGCACTCGTAGGCATTGTAGTTGTTGGGGAGGAGGATCTCTTTGAACTTGCACTCCTCTGTAAAGAAGGGCTGGGAGGGAGAAGGGACAGGGTCAGGTGGGGCCACCTCCTGGCCAAGGAACCCTGAGGGCCACTTGTCAGGGGCTCCTTTCTGACCCAGCCCTGCTCTGACGGAGATGTCTCTCCTGGGAAGTTGGGGTGCCAAGACCCCCACAGGGTGAGAAGACCTAGGTGGCCAGCCCCCGCAGCTGGTGCTCCAGCCACCTGCCTGGCACCTGACGGCCAGAGAATCTCATCTGCACTGCGACCACCCTATAGACTGCCGTCGTGCCTGCCGGAACCCACCAGAGAGAGGCTACGGGGCAGGGCTGCCAACGGCACTCTCTATGGACTAGAAGGTGTGGCTCAGGGATGGTAGAAACTTCATTGTTCCTGTCCTGGCTCTCTGCCCCTTGTTTGGACAGGCCCAGGGTCACCAGCGAGGCCTCGGGGTACTTGTGTACTGGGGGGAGGCGGTACCAATCCTGTGACCCACCACAGTCTCAGGGTCCAGGCATAGGCCGTCCTGGAAGGGCCGCGGTCCTGCCCCTGCTGCCCCAGCCTGGGGCTCTCCCGGCCCCGGAGGTACTCACCGAGCCATACAGCTTGCCCTTGCTGCTCATGGCCACGAAGAACCGGCTGGCCACGCCGAAGATGCTCACCACGCCCCGCTCCACCGGTGAGAGCTCCAGCAGGCCTGGGGGCGGGGCGCGGGTCACTCCGGGGCAGGGGACCCTGGCCCGCCCCACCCGTCCCGGATCCCCTCCTCGGCCTGCGAACCACCGGGGCCCCGGTTTCTGGGGTGGGGGTGGATGTAACGCGGCCCGGATCCCAGCGTGCGCGGGCGCGGAGTCGCTAGCCTCCCGTCCGGGCCCCGCGGCGGCCGCGCCCAGTCCCGGTCGGTAGGAGCCGGGCGGCCCCGCGGGCCTGCGAGCCCGGCCCGACCTGGACGCGCTTCCCGGGACCCCCCGCGGGTGCCGGCTGGCTGCGCCCTTCGCCTTGTGCCCGCGGGCGCGGGCGCTGGAATTCCGCGCCCAGAGCCCGGGCTTCCGAAGGCGGGGAGGCGGGGCCGGCTCGCCCCGGTGCGCAAAGGCCGTGCCCGCGGCGACTCCCGGGGCCGAGAGCGTTGTGTCCCCGCGCCGGAGGGCCCCGACCCCGAGTCCGTCCCGGTTCCCGCGGCCGCCAGCAGGTGCTAGCCGGGACCCTGAGTGCGGGTCGGCAGGGGCGGCCGCTGCCCGGGGCCCCCGACCCGTCGCGCCGGCCCGCGCCACTCACTGTCGCCCGTGTCCGCGTGCACGCCGCCGATGCGGCCGTCGGGGAGCACCTGGAGGTGGAAGCCGATGCCCACGTTGCAGTAGAGCCGCCGCAGCCGCTTGATGCCCAGGAGGTAGTCGCCCGCGCCGCCCTGGACGGCCGCCTCCTTGGGCTGCGCGGCCACCGGCAGGCGCGCCAGCGAGCGCGCCACCAGGCTCTCCCAGCGGCGCTCCAGCTCGGCCCCCAGCGTGCCGTTGGGTGCGGCGGGTGCGGCGGCGCCCCCTCGGCCGGCCCAGGGCGCCAGCACCGCCAGCAGGAGCGCCGGGAGCAGCGCCGCCGCGGCCGCCCCGGGCCCCGCCATCCCCGCCCTCGGGCCGTGCGCCCGGGAAGCCGCGGGGCCGAGCTGCGCCTGTGGCGGCCCGCGGGAGCGCACGGCCGGGAGCCGGGCAGGGGCTGCGCGGCCGATGGAGGAGCGGGAGGCGAGGGACGGGGCCCCCAGGCGCCGGCAACTACCCGGGCTGCATGGAGCGGCGCGCGGCAGGGCAGGACGCACGGCCCGGGCTGGGACCCTGCGGAGCGGTGCGCGCCTCCCTGCGCGCTGGGCCGGCAGCGACCGAGCCGCTATATATAGCCGGGCGCCCCCTCCTACTCCCGCGGGGGGCCGTTCGCGTTCGCCTGGGCGCCCGGGGCGCTGTGGCGCTCGCGGCTGGTCGCAGGCCGCCTGCCAATCAGAGCTGGGGGAGGGGTGGCGGCCGGGACGAGCGCCTCTAGTGCCACCTGGAGGGTCCCCGGCCCCCACCCCTGGGTTCGCCGGCTCACCGACCTGTTGGTCCCGCCCCTCGAGTGTCCTCCACTCCTGCCTTCCAGCCAAAGTTTTGCCTCCTGCACTTCGCCCCTGTCTGTCCCTTTCTCCGCCTTTGCCTGAGCAGCCCGAGTGCCGCCCTAACCAGGCACCCTCGGTTCCCAGCAGCCACTCCTAGCGCCTGGCCTCTCAGGGACTCCCGGGAACCTGGTTCCTTTGCTGGGACCATGCAGACCCGCCTGGCTTTTGGGGGTAGGGTAGGGCAATCAGCAACATGAGCACCTGCCGGGGAAGGAAGAACCCAGCGCCAGAGGCTGGGAGGACTCAGTCCCCCCCGACTCTGGTTTGGCCCCCTGCACACTGGGGGGATGCAGAGATGGAGTTCTGTAAGCCAGCTAGAGGCATCACCTGAGCAGGGTGCTTCCAGTGGGCGCTGCTAAGGGAATGCAGGGGGTGAGGCGTGGGGGTGCACCCAGGAGAGGCCACAGCCCTGCACCTTCTATACACATCCTCCTCCAGGAAAGGACAGGTGGCAGGGCTCAGGGCCATGCAGGATATTCACGGCCCCCTCCCCGCTGATTCGCAGGAGGAAGAGTCAAGGGCCATAGCTGGAGCCCCCTACCTGGTGGGGACCCAGGCCAATTCTCTGGAGCACTCCACCCTTGACATCTGCTGTCACCACTCCCCACTGTGCCCATTATAGCCTGATGGGGGTGGGACTCACCGGAGGCCCAGCTAGGTGCTGGCTCACCTAGGTGTGAAAATCCCTGTTTTCTGGGGTAGCTGAGGAGCCTTGCTGGAACACAGGTCCTGCCCAGCCACAGCTGCCGGGGGGCCTGGAGCCCACCCCAAGCCCTGCTGCCCCCGGCACTTGTGACCAGAGCCATCCCCAGGCCACTTCGGCCTCTCCCACCTCTTACCCCATTCCTTGCCCTTGGACCCAACCTCCGAACCCTGCTAGGGCTCATTCACCCCAGGAGAGGGGACCTGGGAGATTTGAGGTCTCTTGTCCTGAAGCCCAGAGAGGGGGGCCTTGGCAGGATGAGAACCGGGTCTGCAGCCTCTTCCATGAGGCTCTTTGCTCCCCTCCAGGCCTGCAGCCTACCGGAGCAGTGCCCACCCAGGCCAGGGCCTTTCTGGACTGTTGGCTCAGAGCTGCTGTGGGGACCCCGGACCCCCCAGATGAGACTTCGGATCTAGGGCCAAGAAGATAATTCTGGCCAGGGCACACATGCAGGGGACCGAGAGACAAGTCCCAAGTCCTTTCCGTCTCTGGGCCCCCGACTCCCCTTTCCGTCTCTGGGCCCAGGTGGTGGCCCCTCCTGATGTCTTCACAGGGTGTCGTCCCTCTCTTCCCAGGACCCCGTCAGGGAGCTCCCTTCCTGTGTCTCCTATTTGCTGGCAAGTTCAGTGAAGGAATTTAGGAGCTGGTTCACCTGGTTCATCTCCCAGAACCCCTGGCCCACTGCACACAGTAGGTGCTCTTGGTGACTTTCCCTCGGAGGGACTGACAGCCAGCAGAGGTGTCAGGAGCTGGGAGCTCACTGGGGGTCCCTGAGCCTGTCCTTACCTGTGCAGGCCTCCTCAAGTGTCCAGTGGAGCCGGCCAAAGCACAGTGAGGATCAGTCAGCCATCAGGTGAGGGGTATGGCAGGAACCCCTCTGGGTGGCCTCTCATCACCCCCCATCTCCCGCAGGCTCCCCTTTGGCCACACTGGCCTTCCTCCCCATCTCTCCAACCTCCTCGCTGGAGGACTCTGCCTCCGATTTTTCCGTCACTTGGGGAGAACTTCGGAGTGCCCCTCTCCCACCAAGGCAGTCCTCTGGGGGAAGCTGCTTCCTGGCCCTCAGGAGTCTCCATCAGCTTGCTGTCACCTCTGAGGAGCAAACTCAGGTGTGTCTTATTCCCAGCTGTGCCCACCCCCGCCCCCCCGCCTTTAATAGTGCCCGGCACGCAGTAGGTGCTCAGGAGGTGTTGTGTGTGAATGGCAGCCTGGCTCCAGGCAGCTTGGCAGCCCCTCGGCCCACAGACCCTCCCATTCAAAGTGGCAGCACCCAACCCCTTGCTACACCTGGGCGCTAGGGAGATGTCGGGATCGAGTTGCCGGCGCCCCCACGGGAAGCTCCACGCTGGATTTTTTCCCTTTGATTTGACGAAGGTGACTAATGTTTCCAGATCCAGCCCCGCTAAGGACTTGAAACAGGCCCTGCTCACACCCCCAGGGACCCCCATTTACCAAGAACCTGGGGTCCCAGGAAGCGTGTCATGCCCTGTAGATGGTCTGGCTCTCAGCCTCCTGCTTCAGGGTTGAATCCAGGCTCCATCCCTGGCACGTTGGCCATTGCCCTTCTGATCGTGCTTAGTGTCTCCATCTGTAGAATGGGCACAACAGCAACTCCCGGGCTGGACAGTCGGGCTGGACGTCAGCCTTAACAGGACCGTCGATGCTTTGGCAGCAAGACCTGTGGAGGTTTGGACAGGGCCTGGCTCACAGTAGCCGGTCAGAATTTACGTGTCTTTATCCTCTGGGTGGGACTCACCTTGCATCATCACCAGGGACTGGAGGGACGGAACCAAGGGTCCATGCCGAGCCCTCCTAACGGTGACTTTCTCTAACCTACAGAAACCCCACAATGTCGTATCTTCACAAGGGTCTGGTCTTTTTTTTTTTTTTTTTTTTCATTTGTTATCCTTGGGGTTTTTTTTTTTTTAAGATTTTATTTATTTGCGAGAGAGAGAGAATGAGAGACAGAGAGCATGAGAGGGAGGAGGGTCAGAGGGAGAAGCAGACTCCCTGCTGAGCAGGGAGCCCGATGCGGGACTCGATCCCGGGACTCCAGGATCATGACCTGAGCCGAAGGCAGTCGCCCAACCAACTGAGCCACCCAGGTGCCCCAATCCTTGGGAATTTTTTAATTATTGTTATTATGTTATGTCTTATTCCAGGAGTGACAGGGCTTCTCAGAACTACCCGCTCAGCTATTAAGAGCTCACTTGGCGGGCGCCTGGGTGGCTCAGTTGGTTAAGCGACTGCCTTCGGCTCAGGTCATGATCCTGGAGTCCCAGGATCGAGTCCCGCGTCGGGCTCCCTGCTCAGCAGGGAGTCTGCCTCTCTCTCTGATCCTCCCCCCTCTCATGCTCTCTATCTCATTCTCTCTCTCTCAAATAAATAAATAAAATCTTAAAAAAAAAAAAGAGCTCACTTGGCTTAATACTACTCCTAATAAAGAAGAGCTGTATATAAATTCAGTCCCCATCCTGAGGCAGGACACGGGCACAGCCCAGGCAGGGCTCTGGGGCTGGGGGAGCTTTGTTTTCTCTGCCTGGCCTCCTTCCCTCCACACGGCCCTCACAGTAGTCTCTCTGCAAACATCAAGGAGAAGGGTAAGGCCATCGGTATAGACGTGTCTACACCGAGTCAAAACACCCCAAGAAATGGGTGACACTTGCTTTCTTTCAGACATCCAAAGACACGGGAGATCCAGCCCATTTCTTGTAGCTTTTTTTTTTTTTTTTATTGTGGTAAAATACACATAACATGAAATTTTCCATCTTGATCATTTTTAGGTGCACAGCTCAGGGGCATTAGTCACCTTTATGTTGTTGGGCATCCAGCATTCCCATCCATCTCTAGAACTCTGTCCTCTTCCCAAACTGAAGAAACCCTGCCCCCATAAACACTAACCCCTTCCATCCCCCTCCCCGTCCCTTACTCTGTCCCTACTAAACACCAACCACCGTTCTCCTTTCTGTCTCGATGAATCTGATGACTCTAGGGACCTCATGGGATTGGAATCATATGGGGCTTGGCTTTCGTGACTGGCATCTTTCACTAAGCCCAGTGTCCTCAGGGTTCATCCATGTGGTGGTATTAGGTGTCAGAACATCCTTTCTTTTCAAAGCCGAATATATTCTGATGGACCACGTCTTATTTATCCGTTCATTCCCAGACACTCGGGTTGTTTGCACCCCTTGGCTGTTGTGAACGGTGCTTTTACCAGCATAGGAAAAAAAAGTGGTCTTTAAGTATCTGCTTTCATTTCTTTTGGGAATACTCCCAGAATGGAACTTGCTGGATCATATGGGAATGCTATGTGTAATTTTTTGAGGAACAACGGAACTATTCCTCACAACTTTTTTTTTAAGTCACCTGATCACAGGGCATCAAAGAGACAGGACAGCAGGTCACATCTTGTCTCACAGGGGTGTCTTGGGTGGACAGAAACTCATCCAGAGGTGGCTGCGTGCCTACTAGATTTTCCTCTCCCTTGTTATTCTCCTGGCTTCTCTTTTATGTGGAAACTGACTCAGCTCGGGCAGAATGACAGGTGCAGGGACAGTTCTTACAACTACAAATCAATAAAGCAGTCCACCTTGGGGATGCACAGGTTGGCACATCTCTGTACATATTAGATACTCAAGCCTGGGAGCATCAGAGAACCATGCCTCTGTTTCCCTATCTGTAAACTGAGGAATCAGAGTTCTCATGCCTGACAGCTTTTGGGGGATTGATTGATTGATTGATTGATTGATTGATTTTAAAAGATTTTATTTATTTATTTGACAGAGAGAGACACAGCGAGAGAGGGAACACAAGCAGGCAGAGTGGGAGAGGGAGAAGCAGGCTTCCCGCTGAGCAGGGAGCCGGATGTGGGACTCGATCCCAGCACCCTGGGATCACGACCTGAGCCGAAGGCAGACACTTAACGACTGAGCCACCCAGGCGCCCCAGCTTCTGGGGGATTTAAATGAGAGGATGCATGTTAGCACTTAGACCAGGCAGGCCACACGCCCTAGCAATGCACATAGCCGTGGTTGACTGGCGGGCATTGCCACCCCTACCCAGGGGCCCGGCACGTGTCCTGATTGCCCTCCCACACCAGGTAAATGTGGGCACTTTGCTCGCCTCTCAGTGCCCAGGTTCTACCTTCACACAGTTGTGGAGAGAATGAGGATTAGATGCATAACCAGACCTTGAACCCCCAGTACCTCTCCAGAATGTGGCCAGGACATTTACTGGGTGCTGTCGGGAGCCAGGCTGGACCAGGCTTGGTGTGTCTGCTCCCCCGTCTCTCCTCCTGCGACAGGGAAGCTGGGCTGTGCTCATCATCATTATCACTTAGCAGCTCATGCAAGGTCATGGAGCTTACAGATGGCAGAGCCAGGACTCAAGCCCTTTGGCCATTGGACCAAAGCCCAAGCTCCCAGCCACGCTGCCCCCTGCCTCAGTTTCCCCTGTTGTGAAACGGAGCTCATGGTCCCAACCTTGTCTGTCACACTCGGATGTTAGGGATCGAACCCTGTAGGTGAAAATCTTTTGTGAGCTCCAGGGTGGGGATCAAGCTCCAGGAGCTGATATTACAGCCCTAGTAGCTTTCCACTTGGAAAATCATAAGATGCATAACCAGCCCCCCTGCTCCCTACCAGTCCCTCCTCATATTTCAAATCAAAGACAGTCGGATCTAGAAGGGACCCACCCAGATGGACTGAATATGATCCTCCTATTTCACGGTGGACAGTGGGAGGCCAGAGAAGGAAAGGGTTGTCCAGGAGTTTAACCCTCTCACTCAGAGGTCTGTCCTCCCTGCCCGAGTATGACAGGCACTGACCCGCAGAACCTACATCTTGGGAGGGAGAGCCCCCCAAACCAGCAAACCAGCAGGAGGCTGCAGCTCAGAGGTCATGGGGCGTGTTCGGTGGAGTCACCAGGTTGTAGGCATGGGGACATTTCAACCAATACCTAAAAGGTGAGAAGGAGTCGGTCAAGGGAAGGGTGGGGTGCTCCAGGCAGAGGGGACAGCAGGGCGAAGGCCCAGAGGTAGAGACTCCTGGGTATTCGAGAAGGGAGAGGAAGTCAGTGCTGGGGGTGGTGGGCAGGCCTGTGGACCTGGATGGGGTCCTAGTTCACCCCGCAGTGCCTATCCCAGGGACCTGGGGGCTGACTATCAGGAAGACTAGGACAGGGGCATCCTTGGAGGTGTGGTGGGGAGTGGCTCCCCTGGCCCCAGGCTCGGCGTGTCCCAGCACCCTGACCCTGAGGCCGCCCTCTCCCCAGCAACACTGGGGGTCTGCTTGTTTCTGTGGGCATGAGAATCAGCCAGGCTCCATGCAAGTGGATGGGAAAAACTGGTGTGGGAGGGAGCTGGACCCCCACACCTCTCACCCCCCCCATCCCCAGTGCCCTCAGAGGGATCATCCTGGGTCAGGCGGGGTGAAAGAAAGGTCCTTCCAAAGGTCAGCATCAGCGCAGGCAACTGGGCTCCTCTCTCCTCCTCCCTCCCACCCTGTGCCCCGGGATGGACCCTATGGGCCTAGGGAAAGTTCTGGACAACACGCTGAGGCTATGCGTGGCATCTGTGCCCCAGATGGGTCCTCTCTCTTTCCCGTTCTCTGGTTCTGAGACAACAAAGCCAGAAATAGTCCAAAAACTATCACCTGGCCCACTTCATGCAGCTTGCAGAATAATCACAGGCCCCAAATCAAGGGGCAAGGATGTCCCAATGGGGCTAATGGCAGGGACTTGGAGCCAGACAGCCTGGGTCCAGATGCCAGCCCCCTCCTGACGTGCTATGTGGCCTCGGACAAGTCACTCCCCCTGTCTCTGAGTCTCTGTTGATTGTTCTGTAAAGTTGGCCTACGATGATGATGCTCACCGGGTGGGGTGTCTGGGAGGAGTAAATGAAATGGGACCCTCGCTACCAAGTGGGAGGCCCAACGAAACTTCAGGGAGGGGAAGAGAGTGGCCCTGTGTTCTCTGAGACAGTGGGTCCCACCCCCATGCCGCGGCTTCCCGGGGCTGAAATGGAACAGCCCCGTCCTGGCGTTTCCAGAAATCCCTGCTGTCTCTCCCCTGCTGGGCTCGGCCCACCTGGAGGCTGACAGGGCTGGGGCGCCTCTCCCTTCTCCTGCTTCCGTCCCACTCCTGGGGAGCCCAGATGAGGGGGAAGCCCGGACAGGTGTCTGCAATGGGACTGGGACAGGACAGGACCGTCCTGCGGAGGCTGCACCTTCTCTTGGGACAAAGTTAGACCTCGGCTTTGGGGCTGTCCTGCCCTCAGTTTTGTTCAGACAGAAGTCAGGTGTCCTTTATTCCCGGGCAGTTCTGAACTTTGTCACCTACATAGGACACGTCAGTCTGCTTAGGAGCCCCAGGCGTACCACCCTGAAGGACCCAATAAATCCAGCCCCCATCCCAAATTTGGATTTCGAATGACCTTGGTTGGAAAACTCCCATTTGCTCTGGGGAGCTGTTTCTTTGTCCACGGGGAGAGGAGGCTGGGGTGGGGGGCGCTCCGTGGGGAGGGGGCCAGGGGACCCCAGCCCCCTTTCTCATCTGTACCCCACCCCCCCTCGGCTGCTGCCCATCCTGGCTTGTGAGCGAGCCCTGCACTTTATCAAGTTGAAATCCAAAATGTATCATGAAGAGTTGCAAAGAACACGATCTCCAGTGTATCTAAAATATTGGCATTTTTAGATAAAATACTTCTGTTACTCTTTTTTTAAAACGTATCCAGTGGAGTCATAACGATTTGATAGCCGCCATCTTTTATTTTAAAATAAGTGTGAACAACTCTACTCCAAAAGCCAAAAGCGATAAATCCTCACCTTCTTCTTTGCATTTATGTTTCTACTCCATTCCCCCACCAAATTTACCCCGATTTAAGCTGATTTTAGCCTTAAAAATTTTTTTTGATCACCTGATCATGATTGTCTGGAACCAAACAATTTCTATGAATTGAAATGTTTTAAAAACGGGTTTTTGGGGCACCTGGGTGGCTCAGTTGGTTAAGCGACTGCCTTTGGCTCAGGTCATGATCCTGGAGTCCCGGGATCGAGTCCCGCATCGGGCTCCCTGCTTGGCAGGGAGTCTGCTTCTCCCTCTGACCCTCCTCCCTCTCATGCTCTCTGTCTCTCATTCTCTCTCTCGCAAATAAATAAATAAAATCTTAAAAAAAAAACACAAAAACGGGTTTTTGTGAGCTTTTTTGTTCTGGCTTTTGTTTTCATCACAAATATTAATACATAGTTGATCAGAATACTGTGAATATAATGCCAAATGATGGATAAGTAAAAAGCACAAATAAGGGGCACCTGGGTGGTTCAGTTGGTTAAGCGTCTGCCTTCGGCTCAGGTCGTGATCCCAGAGTCCCAAGATCGAGTCCTACATCGGGCTCTTTGCTCAGCGGGGAGCCTGTTTCTCCCTCTGCTTGCTTCCCCTGCTTGTGCTTTCTCTCTCTGACAGGTAAATAAATAAAATCTTTTCTTTTTTTAAAGGAACAAATCTTTAATTGGAGGGGGGACAGGGTTTTGTTTTTGTTTGTGGTTTTCAGTGATTTCACATAATCATTATTACTCATTGCTGGGATAGTATGGGATTTGGCCGCAATTTCCAACCCATCTCCCAGTCCTGCTGGTATAAAGGCCAAGAAGCCTCATTCACAGAAGCAGGTGGAATGACCGTTTAGTTACCGGGAAGTCACTTGGGGATTTGAACATCTGCTGAAGTGTATGTTCAAAATCACATGCGATTTAGCATCAAAAATGGTTTTTCCCACTCTGTCCACCAAACTTTGTTGACATAAAATAAAATAAAGTAAAATAAAAATAAAAATAAAAATAAAAATAAAATTTGTTGACAGCAAAGACACAGAAGCCTCCAGAGTCAGCAAAGCATTTATTATCAGTCCTGGGAGTTGGACTTTTTCAGCTTCTGGGCAGTTTCTCCATAGGCTTCTTCACCAAGACCTTGAAAGAAGGATGAATTATGCCCGTTATTTTTTTTACTGGGAGGCCCAGTGTTAGACCCGACACAGCAGGGGGAAGCAAAAGGAGAGGGGGACCCATTGCTAACTTCAGTCCAGCTTGGCCACACACAGGGATGAAAATCTTCTAACGTATCGTGTGCTTTACATACATTTCTTTCCAAACCTGGGACCTACGGACATATAGAAACTGCCACTGTGTAACGGACTGGCCGGAGCGGTCCTCGGGGTGAGAGGACCATGCGGACCACAATCAGGAGACATCTGACTGCATTTTCCAGTTCCCACAGGCAAGTACGATGTGTCTCTGCAGCCGACTCTCTACTTGGACTTCCGGCTCTGAGAGAGGGGGCAGATGAACAAGTCCATCCACAAGCAGACAGAAAGGGCCCGAGCTCTGCCAGGAGCTCGCGCTGCTGACCTCGGGGGCTGCCACCGTCTTTGCTGTCCCGGGCCTCTCCTGTGGGAGAAATGCATCTTTGTCAACTGTGTGGGATTCGGGGGACAGGTCATGACATGACAGCAGCATTCCTGTGGGCCTCTGCCCCCTGAGACGTCTGCGTCCCCAGCTCCCCAGTGCAGTCCCGATTGTTCCTACAGCCACCCTGGACCCCAGCAGGGGCTGCTTCCAGGTGTGGGAGAGTTGGAAGGAGTGTCGCTGGTCTTCACCTTGTCCCTTTGTTTGCTGCCCTGAGGCTGTTGCACCTAAGGAGAGCTCCCGGTGAGGTCTGGGCGGGCTACTGAGCATAGCCTGGCTTTCGTGAAGTGGGGGGGCACTGTGAGGGAGGTGGCCTACTGCCTTCTCTGGGTGGGGTCTGTCCTAGGAGAGTGCTCATTTGGAGCGAGTCATCTGTCCCTTTTACTCACCGGACCAGAGGACACAGGGGCTTGGGCCACAGGTGTGGCTTAGGGAGGGAACCTAGCTCGCCCCCTACTCACCTTTCTGACCTCAGTGCAGCCTTGACCTTTCCAGGCAGCTTTGCCTGGCCTCTCCAGTCCAACCCCATCACAGCTTGGCCACAGGAAAGCTCAGCCCCAGCCTTTTGAGACAGAAAGGAGAAGCTCTCAGAGCGCCTGGTGGCTCCATCAGTTGAGCATCTGACTCTTGATTTCGGCTCAGGTCGTGATCTCAGGGTTGTGAGATCAAGCCCCGTGTTGGGCTGTTGGGCTCCGTGCTCAGTGCAGAATTTTGTCCCTCTCCCTCTGCTCCTCCCCCTGCTCTCTCTCTTTGAAATAAATAAATAAAATATTTAAAAAGAAGAAGAAGAAGAAACGAGAGGCTCATAACTGTGGCACTGGGACGATAGGTGCCCAGCCAGAGAGTTCTGGGTAAACGGGGGCTCGCGGTCCCCTCCCCGTGCCTGCGGTCCCCTCCCTGTGCATGCTCTCACCCACCATGCACCAAGGCCTCGAGAGCACCCTGGCTGCTGGCCCGTGCTCACGCTGCCTCCCTGGTGGACAAGGCACTCCTGAAGAGGGCTCAGTGCCCTCAGTTTCCCCGCAACCACCTCCGCCCTGACCAGGCTGCGGTGCTGAGTGCGAGCCTGGCCATTTAAAGGGCTGTGTTTGGCCCTGTGGGAGCGACCCAGGGGATGGTGCTTCGGACAGGCTGTGTAGCTCCAGGGACTCGCTGTGCCTGTCCTGGGCCCTGCATCTCACCCACGTGTCAACAACCCCCACAGGTATTATCAGTCCCATTTACCAACAAGGGACCCGAGGCCCGGAGGGGGCACCGAGTTGTGCCTCCCATGGGGGGGTCTACCATCAGTGTGGGCAAAGTATACCCTCTCGGAGTCATGTGTGTCTCAGAAAAGCCCTTCCAGAGACCCACTCCTGTCAGACCCCTGAAGGTGGCTTTCTTGCAGGGTCGGCCTCACGGGCTGTGTCCCCTGAGCTCACCCCGGCTTGCTTGCAGGACTCACACTGGATGCAAACCACTCCATGCTGCACATGAGTCTCCTACTCTGGTTGGGGGAAGGTGCTGAGCCGAGCCCCTGACTGGGTCCCCTACGCCCTCCCTTGCCTCTCCAGGGCTCAGGGGCAGAAGAGGCAGCACCTGCAGGAGGTAACTTAGGATTTCTGTCCCCACCATCATTGTCATGACCGCTGCCACTGAGGCCAGAGGCCACTGGGCTCAGGTGCACGCTGGGGGGCTGTAGGCCCCGCTCCGGCCCTGACTCTGGCTGTCGGAACCTGGGCAGGCTCTTACCCTTGTCTTCCCATCTGCCGAATGGGTAACAGGGGCACCATGACCCAAGTGAATGCCTACAGGAGCAGGCGCTGCTGAGCCAGACCCGCCTCTGACGTCACCCCGGGGGGGCATTCCCGCCGCGGCTGCGATCCCAGGGGCGCTGGCCCTCCAGGGTGCCGGGAGGCCATTCCTGAGCCTCCGGCCTCGGTGACAAGAGGCCTTTTTCTGCCTCTGCCGCCTGCTTGTTGACATCCCACGCGCCTGCCTGTAAGCCCGAGATGTGGCTTCTAAGCCGGGGCAGACCCAGCCTGCTATTCTGGGGTCTTCTTTCAACTATTTTGGCAAAGACCAAATGGCAGCCTCCTTTAAAATAGATGCTCCCAGCCAGAGGTCATTCCCTGAGAACCAGGTCAGATGGGCCTGGACTTCTTCCCAGCAGCTCATTCAAGTAAACCCAGACTCCGGCTCAAGGGCCCGAAATGCCACCGGGCGAGCGTGGAGCTAGAACCAAAATAAAACCTGGACGACCCTCTGAGGTGCCTCGGCTTCTGCCTCAAGCACGCCCTACCTTGTGCAATCACAGAGGCCAGCTGCAGGAGGCGGCCCGAGAGCCCGGGGCACAGGGCAAGCCGGGCCGTGGCAGCCCAGCCGTCTCCCACGCAGACTCACCCTGTGGACGGACGTCCGGGGAGAAGAGTCACCTGCCCTGAAATGTGTGTCTGAGAAATGCCCTGAGTTCGGGGAACCTTCCCTGAGCCGAGTTCCTGGATCGCAGCCCCGATTAATAAGCCCGTTTCCCTTGGTTCCCGTGGCCAGACGCACGACGTGTTTGCTCACTGAAACGTTCTTGGTCCTTTCATGTCATATGCAGGCACTAACTGGAGGAACTTTGGGGAAAAAAAAAACCAGAAAGGAAGTCCAACAATAAAGTGACGCCACTTCCCATTTTACTAAAGGTAGGACGCCGGCCGCCGGAGACGGCAGGCTGCAAAGTGGCTCAGGCGTGCATCATGCCACCTGGTACCCCGAACGTCAGCCGAGGGCTAAATGAAGCACGTCTCCTCCCTTCCGCTCAAGAGCTCCCCCCTGCCCCGAGGCATTGACCCGGCGGCAGGCCCGGGTGCGGGTTAAAGCCCAGGGCGTCATTCAACCAACGTTGGCTGTGCTTCTGCTCGGGCGCAGGACACGAGGCACAGCTGCCACTTTTAGTCCACCTCGGCGGGGTGGGGGGTGGGGGTGGGGACGGCCATCCCATGGGGAGAAGCGCACCCACAGGGGAGGATTCCGAAAGGGAAATCAGGGGTCCTCTGGGTGGGGGCTGGTGGGAGCCAGGGGCGCATTCCCAAAGAAGGGGAAGGTTGGGTCGGGGTGGGGAGGGTGACCTGGGCAGAGAGCAAGGTCTGGAGGTGAGACAGACAGGGCCTTGCTGTGGGAGGGGGGCCGAGGGTGCAGCAGGGCTTTGCAAGGGCCAGAGGCCACGGCGAGCGTTGTGTTAAAGGCAGGACTCTCTGGCAGCTGTGGGCACCTCCAAACATGGCGAGGGCAGGAGTCCCGGCTCCGGGCACAGGGCCAGGTGTGGGGGCAGCAGGGAAGGCTCCAACGGCATCGGACGGTGAACCAGACCCACGCGGGTTTCTGAGCCTCGGACGGCAGCCAGCCCTGTCTCCCCCCTGCAGTGCTGGGACGGCCCCAGGTCTGAATGGGCTGCTGGGACCCGGGACTCAGGCTGGCCTTGGCATTTGTCCTCCACCTGCTCAACCCGAAGGCCGACCCGGGGCCTGCCGTCCCCCCTTCCCCAGGAGAGCCGAAAGGTGGCGGTGTGGCTGCCGAGGAGGAGATGGGGCCTCGGGACCTGGGAGGTGGGTCACGGGGTCTCATGAGGCCTGGGAGAGCCTGGGAGAAGCAGTTGGAGAGCTGAAGGTGGAGGGGGGCCCCGTGTCCTCTGTCTGTCCAGAAGCTCGCTGCCATGGGCCAGGCGGGGCGCCCAGTCCTTGGAGGAGCCAGGTGGGAAGTATCTGCAGTATTTGTGGGCCACCAGCCTCTGTCCCGGCCACTCACCTCCACCAGGGGAGCTCGGGACCACCCCGGACGGCGGTCCAGCGAGCCGGTGCGGCCACAAGCCTGGAAGATTCACTGCATTTGTGCAAACAGGTGGGGGGCAGGGCCTGTGCAGAGGACGGGGTGGAAACCTACCTGAGGGACCAGGCTGCGTCTGCAGCCCCCCAGGGAAAACGCACCATCTCCATCCTCAGAAACTTCCAGAACTCAGGAAGAGTAAGTACATGCGGCACATCATGAGACCAGTGCCCGGTAACTGAGCATGGGCCGCAGACATTTTGCTCACTGCGTGTAGGTCTCCCAGCGACAGTTCTGGGGGGCACAGGAGGCAACTGAGGCAATGGGGTCAGGCATATGCAAGCCACCATGATTCATCTCCCGGCTGCCTTGCCAGGGCAGCAGACCCAGGCCAGCTTGGGGACAACCCAGCCAGTGTTGATGGGGAGACCTCTGTGGAGCTCTGCCCTCTAATCACCTGCTGTGTGACTGTAGGCAAGTCGCTCACCCTCTCTGAGGCTTAGCCCCCTCCGACCCTCATGGTGGGGATTCCACAAGGATGTGGGCGAGGAGGGTGAGAGCCCCATGCGAGGCCGGACGGTGGCCCGTCTCTCTTCCCGGGCTGGCGTGGCTGTGTGCTGGTAGCAGGTGCCACACGGGGAGAGAGGAGGGCCCAGAGGCTTTCTCCTCAGAACAGATGCTCTGCGCCAGGGCAAGTCAGGCTTCCTGCCGTCCTCAGTCACACCCTGGGCACCCGACTGTGTGACTATATGCTTCCCAGGACCCAGGGCCCAACGGAGGATGGCCGTCGAGTCAGCCCTGGGATGTTTGGTTTCTCACGAGCCATTGTGGTCCCAGGGGGGCAGGGGATGTGGACACGCCAGGAGCAGTGACCGTGGCGCTCAGAAGGGACCCGGCCTCCGTCCATCTCGATCACCCAGGTCAGGAATGTGACAGCAGAAAGGCCCCATGAGATGCAGGCCCTGATAGGTCTGGGTGGGGGGTGGGGCACTTCCTGTGGCCCAGGGCGCGGGTCACGGTGCGCGCGTCCATCACAATGCAAGCGGGGGGGCGAGGGCCCCGAGCCCGGGGGGTGGCTCCCCGGAGACGCTCGTAAGCAATCCGATCTGGCCACTGCCTCTCGGCCCCGCCTTGGCTCCTTATGCTGACGGAAAGGCTCAGTGGCCTCAGCAATGCCTCCGGACCTCGCCTCCCTGCTCGGTGCCCGCCCAACAGGAGGACTGGCCACACTCGCCGGACTCTGTCCTCTCCGTGCTTGCCGCCCACCTTCCGTGAGATCGGCCGCCCGCTTCAAAGGCAGCTGGTCCTCAGAAAGCTGCCTGACCCCCAGGCTGCCTTAGAAACCCCCTCCCTGACCCCGGGTTCCAGCACGGTCACTTCCATCGGCGCCCTCACCCCAGCGGGTGATAATTGCGGGCTCGGCAGTCCGCTTCTCCCACGACATCCGAGCTCTTACGTGTAGGAGCCCCTCTAGCACAGCCAAGGCCTCAATAAATATTTATGTGCTCAAGGAACAAATGAATGAATGAATCATCCTGCAAATACGATTTGTTTTCACTTAATAAATATACCCTACCATTTTCCCACACCACGATGTGACCTGTGTAAACTTGGTGACTTCTATAGATAGACCGTTGTTGACCTTACCATTCTGCTCTGTTTCTAATATTAGGTGGTTTCTGCGGGTTTGGTTTTTTTTCCTTTTCTATTATAAACAATGCTGCGATGAACATCTTTGTGCATAAACATTTTTTTTTTTTTTCCTGTATTTGGAATGTGATCTTCAGAAGCAGAATCTCTGGATTCAGGCTGAGAATTTCAGGCTCTCAGCTTACCGTCCTCTAAAGGATGGGTCTGTGTGCAGGTGGCCGTAGAGGGCGACTGTCCCTTCAGCCACATCCTCAGCAGCACTAGGTGGGGGGTTTTTTTGTTGTTTTCTATTTTTTTCTCCTTACCAACTTGACAGGTAAGCAGTGAAACTGGACCTTTATTTGTTTCAAACTTTTAATTTTCTAATAGTTTTATTTCTAATAGTTATTTTATTATTATATTATTATTATATTATTATTATAAATATAATAAATATAATAAAATTATTATTTTATTTCTAATAGTTTGCGGACAGTTATAGAGCGTTGCTGTATGCCCCACCCCCAGTCTCCTCTGTTAGCATCGAGCCTCAGTGTGGTACTTTTGTTACTATTGACAAACCACTAGCGATACATTGTTACCAACTGATGTCCCGCTTTCATCCCATTTCCTCCACTTTTCCCTAATGTCCTCTTCCGACCCAGGATGCCATCCAGGACCCCACAGCACGTTTGGTCACCATGTGCCTTATACTCCTCTTGGCCACGGTGGTTTCTCTGACTTGCTTTGTTTCGATGACCTTGATGGTTTTGAAGTGATTTTTAATTTTAACTCCCGTGTCTTTGAGGACTGCCAGGGCTGAATATGGCTCCAGGGTTGCGTTCCTCAATGCCCCCCTTGTCTCTTGGGGTCTTGATAGTTTTCCTAGAAATCTGAGTGACTTTAGCGATCGTGAGCATGAACCCTTTCCTAGCATGGCCAACCCCACACCCCCACCCCATTTAAACACCTCTGTTTTTTTTGTTTGTTTGTTTGTTTTTTCACTTGGGTCTGTTACTTCGAAGTACTTGGTGGCAAGCTTTCCAGTAGGTGGGTGCTGGGATGGGGGACAGTGTTAATGGGCAAAGCCCATATTGATATTTATATTCCTCAGCTCTGTGGGAGATCGAGGGAGGGCCTGAGCTGGGGGTCACATACCTTGGGGGCAGGAGTGCCAAGGGCTGTCCTTTGGGAGCAGCGGGCATCTCTTTCCTAGGGTGGGCCAAGGGCAAAGTCCCCCTGGCAGGCATAGAGGGGCCTCTGCCCTGCCCTCAGAGCCAGAGCCCCAGACCGAGCCCCTGACCACACTGCAAACAAAATGCAGAGTGACCCGCCTGCTGGCACCCACCTGTGCCCTTCTGCCCATGCCACACGTGGCCTCTCAGCTGGCATGGTTGTTTGGGGTCTCCCCACCACAGGGCCTTTGCACTTGCTGGCCACCCTCTTTGCACCGTGGCTCCTCATCCCTCAGGTCTCCGCTTGGCCGACACCTCCCCAGATGGATCTTCTTGGTCAAAGTGTCCCCTGTTCCCCCACATCCCTCTCTAGCCCACTTCGCAGCTTGCTTTGAGAAATGAGCAGTGCTCAACCATCGGAAAGTAGGTATTTGTCCCTCATGTATGGTAAGGGGGCCTCCCTGGGGTTGGCTGCCCTGGCCCAGCAGTGAGACTGGCCCACCCTCCTGTCCCTGCCAGGGCCAGCACCAGACTGGCATTTAGGGGAGGTTAGCGGGGTCTGTAAACGCAGAAAGGGGCGGTTGCGAGTGTGGGTGGCACGAAGTAGGTCCTCCCCACTCTCAGTGAGACAGCACCACCTGCATGCCACAGCGCGTGGCCACCACGGCATGTCCTCGAGGACGGAGCGAGGGAGTGGGACCCAGGGAGGAGGGCCTGGCACTGGACAGCGGTGAGTTTTTCCCACGGCCAAGGGCTCACCCCTCTGACCAGGACTGGAGTCCCAGCCTCGTCCTCCTCAACAGCGCCTCCTGCAGGACCCCAGACACTTAGCGTGGGCTCCCTTGCCAGGAGCCTGCCTGGTCCCTCTCGCCTACACCACGTCAGGGGCTGGAGCCCGCGACCCCTGCAGCTGGCCTGCCTCAGGGACCCGAGCTTCTTGCACGCCATGCTGTGTGACCTCGGCAGATGGCTTCACCTCTCTGAACTGTTTCCTCACAGCAAAAGGCGTACCTCTGAGGATAACCGTGAGGCCCGAGCAAGAGAGCATGTGGCTGTGAGCCACGGCCGGCAGGACTTGAACCCCCGTTCCCGGCCGCAGCCCCTCCTCCCCCTTCACCCCAGCGCCTCCTGAGTCACATGGGGGTTATGTCCAGGCGGAGGAGGGCTGCCTGCCCCCCTCTGCCAGGGAGAAGCTACTGGACTGCAGACAAAGCCCAAACGGGGCCTGGCTCGGATGCAAACCCAGCTGTGCGTGCCCAGCGCGGGCCCCTGGCTCACGGAGGGCTGTGCGACATCAGACACCGCCTGCGCCCTGTGGCCGCCATGCCAGCATCACTCAAGCGGTGCGGAGAGCCCAGGCCCGGAGGAGACCGGGGGCCTGTCTCACTGGAAGGGGGGGCTGCACATCCGAACTTCCGGCACTCATGGCTGGGCCAGAGTCCCCTGCCCGGCACCGCCCTTGGGGGTGTAGCTTTGAGGAAGGTGCTGGCCTGGCTGGCCACGCTCTACATGGCCCCACCCCTGGGGGAGGGTGGGAGTGACAGGTGAGGGCACCAGCCCTTGCCCTGTCCTGCCCCTGCCCGGGGAGGGGCCTCTGACAACAGCCGCTCAGTGTCCCATTGGAAAAGCCTTTGTGCATCTCTTGGGGCCTGGTTAGGGAAGCCCCCGTGTGGGACAAGCAGGGGCTCTGACCTCTAGCAGGTGGCCTCAGGCAGGGCTGGCGATAAATCTTAATGCCATTCTCCCCCCAGGGAGGACATCCAAAGGGCCAAGCATTCTCCTCTTGCGTTCCGACATTTGAAGAAGCCGCCAGGGGAGGAAGGACTTGACGGGCGCCGGAGGCACATGAGTGGAGGAGGAATCACAGTGTCCACTCTAAAGAGGCAGAGACCCCAAATATCCTTTCTCCTTTTCCCCTTCTCCTCGTCTCTCTCTTTGCCTGTTGTGTCACTGCTTGGAGCACCCATGTGTCTGAAGTCTGGCCGATAGGAGGTAAGCGAGGCTAGTGGGTGTGGCTTCTGGGAGATGTCCTGAGGTGGGGATGTGCCTGTCTTCTTTGCTGTTGTTGAGTGGAATGTGGTTGGAATGGCTGGAGCCCAAGCAGCCATTTTGTACCATGAGGTCAAAACCATTAAAATGAAAATGAAGGGAAGAAATGGGAGGAAGCTGAGTCCCTCATGAATGTGGAGCAGCCTCATCACCCTGGACCTCTTTTACATGAGAGATATACACTTTTATCTTGCTTAGAGTACCTTTATCTTAAGTTTTCTGACCTTTGTAGCTGAGTGAATACTCAAGAGTGAAAACAGATACCCTAGGAGGTTCAGCTGGGGAAAGATGAGCTATAAAGTCCAAATCCATTTGATTCAGAAGGCAACTTCGAGGTAGGCATGGGGGGGCGGTGAGCATTGGAGGACCCAAGCTGCTGCTAACAGGGCCAGGGATGCCCCAGATGAGGTATTGGTGAGCTTTGGTGAACTGTGACCTCCCACTCCAGACTGTCTCCTTCCAGCAGGACGCAGGGGCCCCCAGACAATGATGCCTACATTTCAGTGGCAGTGACTTTCCCCAGACCCACGCACCTGGGTGGAGGTAGCTCTTCCTTGCCCAGCTCTCCACATGCCCTCTAGCCCAGAGAGAAGGACGTGTTAGGCAGAGGGCAGTCATGCCTCCCAGGGCCATTGTCTGTTCCCAGGGCAGCAAGCACAGCGACCGCTCAGACCCAGCTCCCGGTCTAAGCTCATGCCTTGCCATGAGGGACTTGGGGCTTTACCCCTGAGCCTCAGTCTCTCCACCTGTAAAATGGGGATCATAATGGCCAGCCTTGCAGAGTGGCTGGGAGGATTCAGTATGGTGATGGGTGAGAAGCACCCAGCCCATAGCGAAGTGCTTTAAGTGCTAACGTGCTAAGTGTGAACAACTGGGGAGGTATCCTTGCAAATCAGGACTTGTGAATACTAGTGTATCAGCACGAGGGCTGTTCACACACAGATTGCTGGGCCCGTGCCCTGGGGCTCTGATTCAGCAAGTCTGGAGTGGGGCCCAGGAAGGCATTTCAAGCTAAATCCCCGGTCAGGAGACCACATTTTGAGAACCACTGGTTTAGACAAAACTGAAATCGAGTCCTTCCTCAAGACCGCCTGAGCCCAAGCCGTGTACCAGAGCCAGGTGGTTGGGTTTGAATGCGGGCTCCAACCCTTGGAAGCTGTGTGACCCTGGGCAAGTAGCCTCCCTCCTCTGAACCTTTGGCTCCTCATCTATCACCTGGGAAGACTTAGAACCCCACTCCGTGGAGATCTATCAAAGTGACGGGGCACCGAGCCAGACAAGCTTCTCTTCTTCCTCTTGACCTTCTTCCCCTCCTATTATCATCACTGTCCTCATTTTGTGCGGACGAATGCGTGCTCAGCAGGGCGGGGTGCGGCTTTCTGTCTCCCATCTGGTCAGCAAGAGTGTGCCTGCTATGTGCCCTGCTCGGGACCCAGGCCCACCACCTGCCCCTTGCCGTGCCCTGGCCCTTGTGCCTGGGGAGGGGGCCCTCTGCCCTCCGAGGGACATCCTCCGTGGCCATGCGGGGATGGTCAGGCATGGATGGGGCCGCCTCCCCAGGGTTAGTCAGTCCTGAACTGATGACCAACTCCTCCCCGACTGCCTGGCCATGGTGACCCAACAGGTGTTGCCAACAGGTCACCAGCAGGGGCACCACAGTGGCCTCCTGGGCTTGGGCAGACCCGTGGGGTTGGTCCTCAGCTGGGCCCACCTGGATCTTGTTGCTGAGGCCACTGCCATCTGCTGGTGGGCTGCGGCACTGCAGGCAGGGTACCCTCCCCAGACCACTTGGGACAACCCAGCTGCCCCATCCCCACTTGTCCCCAAAGCGTGGGGAGGGCCTGACCAGCCCAACCATCATGGAAGGGCTTGCCGACGTGGCTGTGACAATCAAATGTATTGGGATATAGTCTGCATGCCAGACACTTCGCCCATATAAGGGGCACAATTCAGTGGGTTTGGATTCACAGCCCTGTATGCCATCACCACCTCCGTGTTAGACATTCCCATGCCCTAAAAAGAAACCCTGTACCCATTGTCCATCGTCCTATTTCCCCCAACTCCCCCCAGCCCTAGCCACCATCTGCCTACTTTCTGTCTCCGTGGATTTGCCAATTCTGGACATTTCACATAAATGGGATCACAAGTATGTGGCCTTCGCTTGGCACATAGTGTGTTCTAAGTTCATTCGTCCTGTAGGGTGTATCGGTACATCTTCCGGCCGAATCCTATTTCCTTGTGTGGCAGTAACACATTCTGTTTAGGCATTCATCAGCCGATGGATCTTTGGGTAGAAGAACCCATTCTCTAGCTCCTATGAATAGTGCTGCCGTAAACACGTGTGTGCAGGTTTTCGTGTGGACGTATGTTTTCAGTTCTCTCGGGTACGTGCCTAGGAGAAGAAGTGCTGGATCTTAGGCAACTCTCTGTTTAACACTTTCAAGAACGGCCGGACTGTTCTCCAAAGGGGCTGCACCATTGTGCCCACTCCTGGGTGTCCTGCCTGCCTGTCCTCGGGTACCACGTAGGGGAGTAGTGCAAGCGTTGGAGCCCGAGAGACCTTGGGGCAACCCAGGGTGTGACACGCCCGTCGCTGAATGTGTGACCTTACAGAAACTGCTTAGTCTCTCTGAGCTGTTTTCTCTTCTGCAAAAGCTAACAAGAGGCGGTAGCAGATACTATCCATTTGGCTTCGCTGCCCCATGGTCACGGACCCCAGCACTTCCATCACAAGCCCCTGGGTTTCTTTGCTTGAGGGGAGTGGGCCAGAAGTTCAGGGGATGACTGTCTTTGTGAGCAGCCCTCGACCAAAGATGAACTTGGGTTGGTGGATACCGGCCAGGTGCCTCCCCCCTCAGGTGGGTGATTGGTGGGGACCTGCAGTGAGTGTACAATTAACTAAACAATTATAGATGCTGTCCGGTTCGGTGAACAGAATAACAAGGTATTGTGAGAAAAAATGAGGCAGGAGCCCAGTTTTGGATAGGGGAGTCACAGAAAGTATCTGAGGCAGTGACAGCCTGGTAAGTGAAGATGCAGAAGAGCCAGCCAGGTGAAGAGGCAACATATGCAAAAGTCCTGTGGCAGGGAAGAGCTTGGGACAGGTAGAGCAGTGGGGCTGGGGTGAGGAAAGGGAGAAAGAATGAGGGGCTCAGGAGGTACGAGGCAGGGATGACTAGAAGAATATCCTGGTGAAGAGATGACTCTTGACAAAGCCATTAAGCCCTGCGTGTGCTTGGGGGCTCAGTCTGCTCTCCTGAGACAAGAATTTTGAGCTTTCAGGTAGACTTGTTTGTGCATGGTAAGAGTTCATGAAGCGGGGAGGTCAGAGAGAAATGTCCTGTAATGAAAAAGAAGCCCAGTCCTAAGAATCCAATGAGCAGGGCAGGTTTCCCGGCCGGTACCCTCCTCACATATCAACCAGCATCCTTCTTGGGCTGGAGAGCAAGAGGCAGGGGCTCCAGGGAGGGCCCCACCCTCCTTGGAGAACCTGGGAGGTCCATCCTACTCAGTCCGGGCAGCCTGGCCTGGCCAGGGGCTCTCTGAGGCTGCAGGGCATGGTGAATGAGTGTGTAGGCTCTGGAATCCACCGCCAGGGAGGACATCCCAAGTCTGGCCTGACCAGCCTTGCCATCTTGCCTATGTTCCATACCCATTTTGGGGGTCAGGCTCCTCACTGAGAAGGTGGAGTTAGTAACCCCTGCCTCCCAGGGTTGTTTGGGGGCTACCAGTGTCGTTAGATGAGTTTGGAGAACATGCAAGGCACTTGGAATGGTCTGGCACTGAGTCTGTGCTTAACCAAGGGGAGCTCTTAATCACTCTTGCCATGACAGTCTGACCCATGCCAGAGCCAAGTGATGGCATCACAGCCAACCTAAGAGCCCTGCTGTGTGCCAGGCACCTTCACTCTTTCACTGCTTTGAATCTTTGAGACAACCTTATGATAGTGGTGTCTTTATTGTCCCCATTGCAGAGGTGGAAACAAGCTCAGAGTGAGTAGAGCACCTTTCCTGGCCTCACAAGTCATGAACAGAGCACTGAGACTGGGTCGGTCTCAGTGGAGACCCAGGTTGGCTTCACCTCAAGCACTGTGATCCCAAACAGCCCTTGCCAGGAAGCCAGCTCCTTTCCTGCCCCATCTCCTCCAACCATGCCCTCAGCTGTTCATTCTGGACCTTTCCTCTCCCCAGGGCAGCTCTGAAGGGGGTGAGGATGTTGTCAAGCTATCATCTATCTAGATGGTGGCTGGCTGATCACGAGGTTCTTGAAAATGGGGTTCTGACTGATGGTGTCCCATTGTCCTCACTAACAGGGAGCTGCCCCAGTTTTTCCTGAGTTTCTCCAGGTCACCACTCCCAACCTGCTACTTTAGAGCTGTGCCTCTGTCTTCCATAAGGCTGGGTGGGTGGATGGCTGACTGGCTGGATCCATGGATGGATGGATGGGTGGATGGGTGGATGGATGGATGGGTAGATGGATACATGGATGGATGGTGGGTGAATGGATGAATATATGGGTGGGTGGATATATAAATGGGTAGATAGATGGATGGGGGGATATAAGGATGGATGGGTAGGTGGATGAATGGATGGATGAATGGATGGATGGATGGATGGATGGATGGATGGATGGATGGATGGATGGGTGGATGGGTGGATGGGTGGATAGATGGATGGATGGATACATAGATGGATGGATGGATGGATGTATCCGTGGATGGATGGATGGATGGATGAGTGGGTGGGTGGGTGGATGGATGGATGGGTAGATGGATGGATGGGGGGATATAAGGATGGATGGGTGGGTGGATGAATGGATGGATGAATGGATGGATGGATGGATGGATGGATGGATGGATGGATGGGTGGATGGATGGGTAGATGGATGGATGGGGGATGGGTGGATGGATGGGTAGATGGATGGATGGGGGATATAAGGATGGATGGGTGGGTGGATGAATGGATGGATGGATGGATGGGTGGATGGATACATAGATGGATGGATGTATGGATGTATCCATGGATGGATGGATGGATGGATGAATGGGTGGGTGGGTGGATGAATGGGTGGGTGGGTGGATGGATGGATGGGTAGATGGATGGATGGGGGGATATAAGGATGGATGGGTGGGTAGATGAATGGATGGATGAATGGATGGATGGATGAATGGATGGATGGATGGATGGATGGATGGATGGATGGATGGGTGGATGGATACATAGATGGATGGATGTATGGATGTATCCATGGATGGATGGATGGATGGATGAATGGGTGGGTGGGTGGATGGATGGATGGGTAGATGGATGGATGGGGGGATATAAGGATGGATGGGTGGGTAGATGGATGGATGGATGGATGGATGGATGGATGGATGAATGAGTAGGTAGATCGGTGGATGGACAGATGGATGAGTAAGTGGATGGATGGAGAATTATAGTGCCATTCTCCTAAACATACAAAAGGTAGATAAATATATTTATTTTGTCAGTGATAATAAATGAATGTATAAAATTTATATCTTGAACCCAGCCTGCCCAAGGCACAAGGTTTCCCAGGAATTCCCACCTTGCCATCAGTACTCCCTGTGTGCCCCTCACGAAATTTTGCATTCAAACAAGAACATGACAGAACAGGAGCCTTGGTGAGGTGCACTCTGTTCTTGGTGCATCTCCCAGCCCTCGCTAGAAAGAGAAGTGCCCAACCTCTCCTCCGTCCACTCATGGCTGTGCAGCTGTTTTGATACACCATTCACTGTTTGTGTCTCCTCAGTGGGTCCCGATGGCCCCTGTGGAAGCCCATTTGGCAGATGGGGACACTGAGGCTGGGGAGAGGCAGGGGCCAATCCTGGCTTCCCACGATCAATCATCCACGACAGTGGTTGAATCAGTGGGTCCAAATCCAACACCTCTACTGCCTCTTTTCTCACCCCAGTGCTCCTCTCCCCACAGTCCCCTAGGGAGATGTGCACAGCCAGCTCAGCCCGGGGGGCTCAGGCACAAGTGTGCACCACCCTGGCATCCAGTTATTGCAGTCTGAGAGGGGATGGGGTCAGCTCTGGGGCTGCTATATCTGGCTCGGCCCTGGAATGTGGCCGGGGCAAGGTCCCCCTCCGATGGCTGGGCGCTAATTATAGATCTACTTGTTCACCTTTCCGAGTCCTTCAACCCCTGGGGAAGCGGGAGGTCTCTGAACCTGCGGGGAGGTTCAAAGGCCCACCCCGAGTAGCCGAAGCTCGGTCACCCAGAGAGAGCCGCCCAGGGTCGGGGCTCAGGGGGCCAGGCAGCGGGTCCTGGGTCTGTTGGCTTCACACGCGCAGGTGGGGGAGTGGGCGGGGCCTGGGCAAGCAGAGCAGCTCACAGCCTCCAAGGCCACCTGCCGCCTTCCCCTCAGCCCTGCGCAGGTGCCGGTGACTGGCTGACCACTCCTTAATTTATTCAGCGCTGTTTATTGAGCATCTTTAATGCTGCCAACTCCCTACTTCCAGCAATCGGGGCGTTGCAGTGTTGTTTGCTGGGTTTTGTTTTTCTTTTTGTTTTTGTTTTACCATTTTATCCACTTCTCAGTGTGCAATTTCACGGCCTTAAGGAGTTTCACAGTCTTGCGCGACCACCACCACTATCTGCTTCCGTACTTTTCGTCTTCCCAAACGGAAGCTCTGTCCCCATTAGACACTGCCTCCGCGTCCTCCTCCTCCCCGGCCCCGGCGCCCACCGTCCGCCCTCTGTCTCTCCAGATGTGACTCCTCTCTGCTGTGAATGGTATCACCCAGCGTTTGTCCTCCTGCTTGTTTCGCTGAGTATCATGTCCTCAGGGTTCATCCGTGTGGCAGCAGGTGTCTGCACTTCTTTCTTCTTTAAGGCTGACTACTATTCCGCCGTGTAGATGGACCACACTTTGCTCATCCAGCCATCTGTCAATGGACACTTGGGATCTCCCACCTTTTGATTATCACAAACACACAGCTATGAATGAGGGTGAGCAAATACCTGTTGGAGTCCTTGCTTCCAGTACATTCGGGTGTATCCCCCAAAGCGGACTTGCTAGGTCACATGCTTATTCTGCGTGTGACTTTTTGAGCAACTGCAATCCTGCTTCCCACAGCAGCTGCCCCACTTACATCCCCATTCTCGCATGCTCTTGACCCAAAGTCCCAGAGACTCTCAAAAGTAAAGACCCTGCTCCAATCCCTTCACCCTTCTTCCTCCCCTCCCATGCCCCCCTGGCCGGGCAGGTGGGGGTGACAGCAAAGTCAGGAGAGGGCGACAGGCTGTCTTCACTGGAGCTTCCGGGGCGCCCTGTCCTGGCTCAGACAGCATGTTCTCATGGGGCTGTGGGCGCCCAGTCTCCAGCCTCTGCCCCCTCCAGGCCCACGCAGGAGGGTCCAGGCCAAATAGTGAAGGGTGCCAGGCTCACGAGGCTCCACCCCCATCCAGATTTCCTTTTCTGGGAAATCCTACCTGCATACCCACCGCCCGGCCTCCATAGGATGCCCAGGAGCCTTGCGTCTGCCAAGAAGAAGAGGCAGGGCAGTGACTAACACGGGAGCTGCAGGGGACGCGGAGGATCTGGGGCCTCCTTAGTGTCCCTGGGGTCACAGACCTCTGTCCGGCTCAGCCCTATCTCGGTGGGGGCCGTGTGATAAAGCGCTGGGTGTGGACAAGGATATCCCTGGGGGTGCCAAGGCCAGAGTCACACCCAGGGCAGAACCTCACCAGCCTCGGAGTCCTGCAGACATGTGAACTGGACGGAGGGAAGCCAGGGAGGCCAGGGAGGTGGGTGGCCTGGCCCCCTGCGCTGGGGGGACCAATGCCTCCTCCTGCAGGGCACCGGGGGGCCTCCTGGGGGCCAGACCAGGCGTCGCAGCTAGGGAGGCAGAGCCTGTAACTGGCCCTCAAGCCCCCACCCAGGAGCTGTGTGCCTTCAGACACGTCCTGCCTCCTGAGCCTTGGCTTTCCCACCTGTGAGGTGGGTGACACTCTGGTACTTGCCACACAGGGTGAGCACCCCCCACCCTCAGGGTGCTCTTGGGCACAAGACTCAGTAAGGGGGCTTACCGACTGGGGGACGGGGCTGGATTCCACTGCATTTACCTATGAGCTTTTAAACTGACCTTCCATCCTTTTTCCCTTTTGGGTTCATTCTCACTGCTTAGAAAACACTAAGCTGGTTGAGGAGAGCGCCTGGGGTTGAAGAGGAGAAAGGGATGGGATTGCTTGTGCAGGTGTCCCTTTGAAGCTCTCTGTGGCCCCATCCTTAGCACCCCAGGACCCCCCAAGGCCCGGTTAGATGGGCCTGGTGTCAGCAGTGTGGTGGCCCCTTCTCGGCTGCTGCCCCCTGAACCCTTGCCAGGGGGGCCAAGGCCTTCAGCCTGGGGGCCTACTCCCTCCTTGTCAACTGACAGAAGCAGGGTCCCCCTCATTTGGGGGCCCACCCCAAGTGACCAGGCAGCGAAGGACTCCTGTTCTCTGTAACAGCATCCCACAGACCGGGCAGCTTAAAGAAGAGGGATTGACTATCTCCGGGTCCTGGAGACTGGAAGTCCACGATTCAGGGCTGCCTCCCGGGGAGGCTGGGAGGGCGAGTCTGGGCCAGGCCTCCGCATCGGCTGCTGCTGGTTTGCCGGCGATCTTTGCCATTCTCTTAGGCTTGTGAAGCGCTCACCCTGCCTCCACTTCCACGTTCACACGGCATCTCCCTGTGTTCAAGTCTGTCTCCAAATTTCTCCCTCTTCCAAGGACACAGTCGTAATGGATCAGGGCCCACCTTACCCCAGTGGGACCTCATCTCTGCTTGATTATATCTGCAATGACCCTATTTCCAAATAAGGCCAGCTTCTGAGGTCCCAAGTAAGTCCCCCTAACTGAGGTGAACTTTGGGAGATGCAATTCAACCCGTAACTCCCTCCTAACCCAGGCCCGAGGTGAAGCTGCTTGGGCTACCGATGGGTCCGGACTGACCCGAGCACAGCCCGCCTGCTGCAGAAAACACATTCTCCTCGCCAATCTGTTTTAAATATTAAGCACCAGTGCCTGGATGTCTCCTTTCTTCTTTTTTTTTTTTTTTAAGATTTTATTTATTTATTTGAGAGAGAGAGAATGAGAGAGAGCAAGAGAGGGAAGAGGGCAGAGGGGGAAGCAGACCCCCCGCCAAACAGGAAGCCTAATGCGGGACTCGATCCTGGGACTCCAGGATCATGACCTGAGCCGAAGGCAGTCGCTTAACCAACTGAGTCACCCAGGCGCCCCTCCTTTCTTCTTTAGGGAGCATCCGTCAATAGCGTTGCAATGAGGGCTAGGTGGGTATGATGCTGCCACACCTCCCCTGCTACATTCCCGGGGCACGGTCACCACCTGAACCTGCGTCCTCATTGGTGACTTGGGAGCCATGGTGTCACTGGCTCCGTCCCATCCCACATCCCTCACCAGCGCTGCCCGCGAAGTCCCAGAAAAGTGAGCCACTGCCCATGCCCTGTAGCTCTCACTCAGGTGACCCCCCCCCACTGCCATTGTCGGGGAAGCAGGGGTGGGGGGGGCAGGGAAGGCACCCGGTCCAAGACGGACCTTGGCCACCTACTGGCTGAGGACCCGGGCAAATCCCGTCTCCTCCCTGAGCCTCCAAGTCTGCTTTCTTAGGCAAAGACAGGAACGCTCGAGGCTTTGGTGGCAGGTTGCAGCAGGGATAAAGGAGTTCAGAGAGTCCTACCTGGCATACAACACAGATGTTCAGGACTGTCCGCAGAGAAACACACAGCTGCACGATGGAGGGACTTGTTTTGGAGTTCTCAACAAAGTAAATCAGTTCCTCTCCCTCTCCCCCCCCCGCCTCATGTGCACACACACACGTATGTACAGTCCAGCCAGAACAGGAACACACACACACACACACATGCATTAGCCTCTTCTTTCCATGCACACAAACCACCTACTGCTTTCAAAAAATAGCAATTTTCCAAACCAGGGGATTAAAATGCATCTTTAGCTTGATTCCTCAGAATACAGTCTTACATTTTAAAACAGTGATTTGGCACAGATGCTGCTATCCTCCCGAGCAAATATGTTTCCAGTAAAACCTGCAAGTGTCTCCTCAGGCTGCGTTATAATCTCTTAAATAACAAAGTAGAATGAAATACTTCAATGTTTCGGTTACACAAACGCCCACTCGTCCCACAGCGGAGCTGCAGGGAGGCTCCTGAGGCAGCCGTCGGTTTTCCCCGTGGGCGAGGGGGCGCCTGGCCAACGGAAGCCCACAAAGGTGCGGATTGAAAGCGGGCCTCCCTCTGAGCCCCGACCCCCTTCTGATCTGACCCCGTTCGAGAGAATCGGGGAGGGCTGGGCCTCCAGACACCAGCCAGGCAGAAGCAGGGGAGGCGCAGGGACGGGGCCAGGACGGGGCCGGCCGGCCCGGTGGACGCTCTGCACCTGCTGGGCTGGCCGCTCGCCCAGAGCCCGCCTGGGGCCGGAGGGTGGACGGCCTTCTCGGCGCCGGGGCTGGCGATCTACGCACGGCCTCCCCGGGGCCGCTTCCTCTGCCGCCGCCGCCGGGGCTGGGTGCCCTCGCCGGGGGGCCCGGCGCCCCTCCGGAGCAGCCGCACCATCTCATGGTCCTTGTGGTCCAGCACGCGGGGCAGGAACAAGGAGGACCTCTGGGTGCGGCGCGTCTTGAAGCCCCTGCGGGGCCGGCCCTTGCCGTTCACGGACACATACCACAGTCTCTCGGCGCGGGGCGGACGCTGCGCCCCCGGGCCGCTGGGCATCGTGCGGTACAGCCGTGAGGCGTACGTGTTGTAGCCCAGCTCGTGGATCCGCTCCACGAACTCACACTCGGCGTTGTAGCTCTCCTGCGGGGGGCAGAAGGCCTCGGTCAGCCGCTGGGGAGGCACGGAGGCCCCCACGGAGGCCCCCACGGAGGCCGGGGATCAGGGTCTTGGGGACCGACTGTCCCTTTGCCAGGTCGCCCTCTCCTCCTCCCTCCTGCCCGGTCCAGCCCTTATCTGACCCATGACACCCATGCCTAGGCTGTGCCCGTCCTCCCTCTGAGTCTGGTGGACTTGGCCTTCGGGGTTCAGCTCCTCTGCCAAGGTTTCCTGAGCCCCTGGGGAGAGTGCTCCCCCAGCTCTGTCCCCCTGGCACTGACTGGGGAGGTGGGGCGTCCCGGCTCAGGGACGCGTGGCTCTCTCAGCAGAGCAGAGACGGGGCCTGTCCTTGATCTCTGCTGGCGGCAGGGACATAGGCAGGACATCTGGACACAGGAGGAGGATGGTGCCCCAGACTGCTCTCGGAAAATGTGCATGAAAGAGAGAAGAAATGGACACTGGGATTTGGCTGGGTTTTCATGAGCCTGGCTTTTCATGAGCCTGGCTTCTCCATTACACTTGAGTTTAGGTCCTGGCTCTGGGCCTTGAACTCGGAGAGGGGCTGTTTTGGCCTCGTGGTCCTTGCCCCAGGCACATGGAGCAAAAACCAGGAGCCCAGCCCCAAGCCTGTGCTCAGCAAGGGCACAGACACTGTTGTTGTCAGGGCGGCTCAGGGGTGGGGGCGCCCACACAAGTGGGGTGTGGAGGAGACCGCTTCAGAGGCAGAGACAAACAGGGACCTGTGTGCTTCTGGGACAGGCTGGGAGGCGTGGGTTGGGCCTGGGTCTCTGCCTTCTCAGAGACAGGCATCCAGACGGAGAGACGCAGACTCGTAACTCAAGGGGCTTTCACCAACGTCCCTTGGGCCACCTTGTGGAGTGCCTCCAGGTCGGGGGGGGGAGGTGAGTCTGACTTACACCAACCCAGGTGAGGCTTCGGTCTGAGCTGTAGGCAGGTGGGCATGCCAAGCACCCCCGGGGCTTCCCTCCTCACCCCATGCCAGGGGGCAAGGCTGGGGAGCAGAGGAAGGTGGGCAGAAGGAGCCCAAGACCCTCATGTCTCCATCTGCGGAGGGGAAAGGGGGCTGCTACTGAGTGCAGGTGGCCCAAAGGGCCCCGGGCCCATTCTCAGGAGGGCACAGGCTGGTTGGGGCCTAACCCACGGAAGGGACAGCATGAGACCTGGAAGGGCCACAGGATGCACAATGGTCAAGCACCAAATAGGGAGAGGTGGGCTTTTCTGATGGGGGCATTCCAGTCTGGAGAACCCAGCAAGGTTCCAGAGGCTGCGGTGGGAATGATGGTGGAAAGTCGGAGCAGAAGGCGGTCTGGGCAGCTCCCCTGGGGGCCAAGGCACCTGGGGGATAACTTGTGGGGGATGGGGAGCTCCACGACACTGGAGGCCACGACAGCAGTGGATTCACAGTTGAGTGAGATCCTGAAGCAAACACCTAGCGGAGAGTGTGACCTACGGTAAATGCCCACGGCACTGGTGAATGAAGGAATAAATGCCTGATGGATGGATGGATGGATGGATGGATGGATGGATGGATGGAAGGAAGGAAGGAAGCCATTGTTGCAGCTTCTCAGCGACAGCAGACACAGGTAGACTCTGGCCCACTGGGATCCCCCAGGTCATGTTTTGCTTTGTAACCCAAAGCCCTGGGCCTGCCCCCACCCACCCTGGGAGAGGTGTCAAAGTCCTTAGACTTCCCCTTCTGATTCAGCCCTCCCTGCCCAATCTATGAACTTCCTCGGTGTGGATGGAGGGCCCTCCGGGACCAGCAAGACCTGCATCATCACTGCCAAGAACAAGAACTCCTCACCGGGGCCCCTCTGCATAAGGAACAGGGGTGTCTGTAGGTGGTCTAAGGTCATTTGAGGAACAGAAAGTCCATTCTGCCCACTGGGCGCCAGGGGCCCAGGGCTGAGGCTTTTGGAAACCACAGTCCACCTCAAGAAAAAGTCAGACCAGCCCCGGGCCTGAGAGTATGTCCTTATAAGCCACGACTGGTGTCTGCAGACTCTGGGAACACCTGCAGGAAACGCTGGAAACCAGAGGGTCCCTGGCTTCTATTAAGCAGCCCCTGGGTCAGAGAAAACAAATGGGCTCATTCCAACTCTTGCATTTCCTTTAGCAGAATAGCAAAAAAAAAAACAAACAAAAAAACCCAACAACAACAACAAAAAACCCCCCAAAAAACAACAACAAAAAAAACCTATGATAAAATAAGCAGCTTAAAGGAGTGTTTTCCCGCAACTCTTCCCTGATCACACTTTGCCCAACTTCCAGACAGGAAGGGAGAGGCTGGTGTGTGGCCCCTGCAAACAGGCTCAATGGAGAGAGGGGACTGCAGGGAGAAGGTCCTCGGATTGTGTTGTCTAGGTTCCCTGCAGATGGAAAACCTCTCATTGCCCAAGAGGGTATCAGCCGAATTGCACGTAATGACTAGTTGGAGGTAGCAAATTTCCTGGTTACATGCATTTTACTCCATGCATCCCCGCCCCGGCCCTTGGGGGAAGGACATTGCCAATGCCCACAGAGTCACAGGACCCTTTTTCTGTTGTGGGGGCCCCAGGCGGTATACAGACTGGGTTCCAAATCTGTGTGCCTGGGACACGGGTCCTGTGTCCCTTCCTCTAGGTTGGGTCCTAAGAACTAACAGCTCTTGCCTTTCCACCCTGGGGAGAACTGGACATGCCATGCCCTGCTTCCCCGCCCCCCAACCCCTCCAGGAGTGCTCTGCTTGAGCCCACAGAAAAGCTTTGCCCAATACACAGTCACGCTGTGCCCTAAGGCTCACCAGGTCCATTTATATCGATGGAAACTTGGGGGTAATCTCTGCCTTGCTCTCAGCGACCTTGAGGGAAGGGCAGTAGCAGGGAACAGAGAAGGTCTGGAGGAGCATTTTCTAACCCAAGGGCGCTGGAGAACTTAAGACAAGTCTCACCCCCAGTGGGGTCCTCCCCGTGGGCCATGCTCCAAGCCAGCCAACCTGGCAGCTGCCTCCTACAGAAGCAGCTGGAACAGCACTGGGTGTCAAGACCCAGGGCCTGAGATTCTGGTCCCAGCTGGGGTCCTGCAGGTCCCCATGCTGCTGGACAAAGCATTTTGCTGCCCATGTCCCCTCTGTCCCCCGATGAGATGTCCAAGGGAGATGGCTGCCCCACACATGATTGCCCGCGGGAGAGGTCGGACTCACCGAAGCATAGAGCCGCCCCCTCTTGTTCATGGCCAGGTACCGCCCCGAGAAGAGCCCCTTGATGGCCACGATGCCCACCTCCACCGCTGTCATCTCCAGGATACCTGGGAAGAGTTGTGAAGGCTCATCACTCCCCGCACCTCCCACCCAGCCCAGTGCCAGGGGCTGAGGGCCCGGGCTGGGCGAGGTGAGGGCACCACACGCTCAGGTGGGGCAGTGGGGGGGATGACCTGGGAAGTTCAGGGGAAGGAGAAGTCACCGGATGGAAGGTGAAGCAAGGGGAGCACCAGGGAAGGCTGTGCCAAGGAGGAGAATTCAAATACAACTGCCATCTCTACGTGCTGAGTGCCAGGTGCTAAGGTCCTGCAGGATGTCAGTTTCGTGATCTGACAGACCAGTGAGCTGGGACTGCTGAGGTTAGGTGACTTTCCCAAGACCACACATATGTGTGTGAGCTGGAATTCAAACCTGGGCTGCAGACACCAGTGTCCAATCTCCAACGGCACAGCCCCTGCTAAAGGGTCTGAGGAGTCTGGGGCAGGGGCGAAGCTGGGGCCCTTGATGAAGCCAGTGGATAATATAATCCACGCAGTGCATTGAGGGGGCCACCCAAGCTCACTGGCAATGGACCCGGGCAGGAGATAATTGTCCAGGGCAGGGTCCAAGCGGGATACAGGCTCTTAGCAAGAAGCGGGGTTAGACGCTGGAGCTCACCGAGGGGAGCTGCCCTGGGCTCTCCCACTCCCCACTGCATGTAAGGAAGTTTCAACCTCCCCTAGCCTTCCTTCTGGATGCAGGAGTGCTTTTTCACCAGCGGTCCTGCAACAAAGGCCCGAGTGGGGCCACTGTGCCCCGCCCAGAAGGGCCAAGGGGCGCTGGAGCGACAGCGATGCCCTCTGGGGTGGGGGGCTCTCTGGGCGTGCCCCTGGCCCCCAACATGGCAGCAATCCCAGGGCCCAGACGCCAGAGAAGCAAGCGTCTAGATGGAGGACGGGCGCAGCCGCGGACGCGCTGCCCTCCTCCGCCTCCAGGCTGCCTGCCTTGGATACCCCGAAAATGTTGATGCTCTGTGACTCCGAGGGGGAGACTGGATTTGGAGAGCACCGGGGTGTTGCTGTTAGAGGAGCACGGCGCTCTGGCAGCCCCATCCTGCGCACAGGGACGGGGACGCGAGTCCCCAAGGCGCGGCTCCAGAGGCATCCTCCCACGACGCCCTCTCCCGGGCTGCGACTTTCCTAGAAGAAGCAGCGGTTTCCCGCCGCCGCCTTCAGTCCACCGCGCGGCTTCCTACCCTCGGGGCGGGGGCGAGCGCCTTGGGATGCAGCAAAGGAGCCCCGGACCCTGGCCACGCTCCCATGCTCCCCACTGCGTTCTTGCCGCGCGGGGAGCTCGGGCCTCCTGCTCCCCATCAAGCCGAGCTGCTGCAGTCCCCTGGCTTCGCGCTCCTCTCAGGGGGGCTCAGCACGAGCCAGGGTCCCCGCGGCCAGAGGAGCCAAACCCTGGAGCCCCGCCGGACTCCCGCGCGAGCACGGTTCGGGCCGTGGGGCGGGGCGGGAGCATACCTGTGTCCGCAGACCCAGGCGGAGGCCCCTCCGTGCGTCTAACTCGTATCCCGCCGCCCCCCACCCCGAAGCGGCGCGCCCACCCTGCCTTTCGCTCTGCGGCCAGGGCAGAGGCGCGAGGGCTGCGGTCTGGCCCGGGGGCATGGTTCTCTCCCGGCGGCGGCAGAGCCCAGGAGCCCCGCTCCGGCCCGGGGAGGGTCTTCCGCGTGGAGGCCGCGACTCGGGGCGGCCACCTGGGCGACAGCGATCAAGGAGGGCGGAGCGGCCGGCGGGGCGCCCCGGGGTCGGCAGGAGGAGGAGAGGTCGCCAAAATAATAAAGAAGATGATAAATGCCACGTCCGGAGCCTTTTCTCCGAAAAACTCAAAGGGCTCGAACTTGTCGGGGCCACAGAACCCAGCCGAGCGGGGAGCCCCGGGGCTGCCGAGCACCGTCCCCTCGGACTTGAGACCCCCAGCTCCCCTCGCGCTGCTCTCCCCGACGCGAGGGGACGGCAGCGGACCCCGGCGGGCGCCCTCCGGCCCGCTTTCCCGGGCACCCTTGGCGCGCCAAGCCCTCCCGGGCGCTCCTCCCCGGGGACCGCGCCGCCGCGCCGCGGGGCCCGACGCTCACTGTAGGCGCTGTTCTCCAGGCTGCCGTTGACGCGGCCGCTCGGGTGCAGCTGCAGGTGGTACTTGGTGGCGCAGTAGAGTTTGCGGCGCCGGGGCGCCCCGCCGAGGTGCTCGTAGACGCCGCCGCGGCCGCCCGCATCCCGGCGCAGCCGCGCCCCGGGACCCGCGGCGGGCCAGCCGGGCTCCAGCAGGCTGAGCAGCAGGATCCAGATCAGGCCCATCGTGGCATCGCGCCCGCCCCGCGGCGGCGGCGGCTGCAGGCGAACGCGGCGCCCATGGAGGGGGCGGCAGCCGGGCCGCGGCGAGGCGCTCGGAGGCGGCTCCCGCGCCAGGCCGTGCCGACTCGGGCTCCGCGTTGAGTGGGGGAGGGGAGGGGAGGGGCGGGAGGGAGCGGGGTGGGGGGGGAGAGGCGGGGGGGAAAGACGGGGGAGAGAGAGAGAGGCACCTCCTTTAATTTTCACCCAGGATCGGGTGAAATTTCCGTTGCTGCGCAAAGCGCTCAAAGAAAAGACGGTTCGGCAACAAAAGGCCGACGTGGTCCCCCGGCGGCGGCGCGGGAGGGGCGGGGAGCCCGGCGGGGCGCGGGGTTCGGGCCGGTGCCGCCCGCGCACACTCGCCCCCCGCGCAGCGCCGTCGAGCCGCGGCTCCGCGCCGCCGCGCGCCCCGCGCCCCCGCGCGCCCTCCCGGCTCTGAAAGGTCCCTTCCCGCCCCGCCCCCGCCCCCTCCCCCAGGCCAATTATGCCTCCGAAAATTATAGACCGAGGCCTCGAGGCGGTCGCCCCAGGCCCTGTCACCCCCTCCCGCCCCCCATCAATCCCCCGGCACAATGGGAACGCCGCCGATGACTGATGTCCGCGAAAGCAACTTGCGGGGAAGTCGCGCTGACAAACGCCCATTAAAGGCGGCGCATAATGAAGGGGGCCGCGGAGGGCGGCGGAGGGGAGGGCCCGGGCCGCGGGCGCGCGTGGGGGACCCCGGGGTTGGGTCGGCGCCCCGGGCTCCCTGCTGGAGCCAGGACGCTGTCCTCGGCGGCCCGAGGCGTGGCGGGCCGGGCCGGGAGGTGCTCTGTGGTGTCGCGCACGGCGACCCCGCAGATCCCGAAGGCCGAGGCTGGCGCACGTCGGGCGGGCCTCGGAGGGTCCTGTCCCAGCTGCTGGGGAAGTGGGAGGGATTCGGGGGAGCCAGAGAACGGGGCACAGAGACAGACAGCCCCAGAGAGCAAGAGAGACCGCTGAGGAGAGAAAGACAGGGCGAAAGAAGAGGAGAGAGCGAGCGAGAGAGGGACGGACATACCAAGAAGCAGAGACAGAGACGAGAGAGCCCGGGAATGATCTGAGAAAAGCCTGGAGAGTCTGGTGACCACAGAGAAAGGAGAGGAAAGAGGGGGGACTGATCGGAGGGGGCGTATATCCGCGCTGGGGTGGGAGCAACAGTGTAGATGCCCCTGGGGGGCCCCTGGACTGACTGGGGGCCCTATCCCCTAGGGACCGCTGTGAAGAAGGGCTGTGGATATAGTGTTGGGAAAAGCCACAAGCCCCGTCCCTTCTCTTGCTCCCTTGGCCTCCACCTCCAGCAGCCCCAGGGCCAGAAGCCGGTCATATACAGACATGCAGGCTCAAGTCAAGCAAGGGAGCTCACCCACGGGGGCCAGGGGTCTATTGGGCTCCGAGTCTGGGAGCTCTGCGGTGAACTGGGTGGGCTGGCATCCCTCGTTCTTTCTACAGGCGTCAGGATTTGGGACCTGGGTCTTTTCCCAGGGGAGGTGCAGGTGTGCAGGGTACTGGGGGGACTCCAGTGAGCTGCAGGAAGGAACACACCCCATTGGGACATTTCTTACCATCCTGGCCTGACACAGTGAGCCCACCTCAGCATGCACAGTGCCCCAGTGGCCTTGGGTGGGTGGGTGGGGGGACTCTCAGGGCACCACCCAGTACCTCAATCCCTGAGGACGTGGCTCTAGGCCAGAGTCTGTCTAGTCAGAGCCCACAAACAATCTAAAGACCAGGCCACTGATGGTTAGAGCCCCAGACTCTGAATGAAGGTCCCTGCTTGACAGAGGACGGAGCACAGCCTCCAGGCAGCCCCCAGGCAGCCCCCAAGGACAGAGCCAAGAGGGGAACTTACTCACTGGGGCTCCACCCCCAGACCTGGCCTGGGATTACATACAGTAGCCCCTCAGCACATAGTCCTTGCATGAATGGGTGGCTCAGCCACTTCCTAGGCATGTGGCCTCGGATGTGTAGCGTGGCCCCTCAGAGATGCTGACTTCTTGCATATAAAATGCCTCCAGTGGAGTGTAACTCAGCAGAATTAGCCCCGCAAAGGTCTCTGCCACGGGATCGGCACAGAGCACGCCCCAGCAGTAGGGGACCGTAGTTTCTTGTGCAACCAGGATGGCTTTGAGGGCGGAAGAGGATGGTGTTAGCAGTCATGCCGGGACAGCACGCACCCATGGCCTGAGGTCCCGTCTGGAGGACCTGGCTGGCAACACGCATTTTTGTCGGGGTGACTTCTCCAAGGCAGTTAAGCTCCCTGGGCTGGGTTTTCTCCTCTCCCCTGGCGCCTGGCACCAGCGTCCACCCTGCAGTCAGAGGGAGCTGTCTAAACCAACCCCCCCCGCCGCCTTCTCCCCCTGCACCAGCTCCTGGAAGTGCCTGCACCCCAGTCCGCGGCCCCAACCTCTCCCTCCAGGCTCCAGCTTTTGCTCACCCAACCTTTTCATCTAGAGCTTCCTGCCCCCAGGGTGTCCTGGCCCAGGCAGCCCCCCAGGCACCCCTTCGCGCCCCGGGCTACCAGGCCCTCAGACACCCGGCCCGGCTGAAGGAGGGATGCCTGATTTCGCGGTGTCTTCCTGATCTCATGCTCACAGTCGTGCTGGGGTGGGCTGGGCTGTGCTGGGACAGCTGCACCACCCACGTTACGGCGACTTCCGCCCCTCCCCCTCCAACATGGAGCCAGGTGGGGGGTGTGTAATGTGGTAATAGCGACCCTGTTAATTGCTTCCAAATGGTCACTGCTGCCATTTGACTAATTGGTCTCTTCCAGACCCCGGCATGGGCACCCCTAGGCCTGGTCCCAGCCCCCGCCTCACCACCAGCTCCCAATCCCTGAGATCTCTGCTCTGGGTGCCCTCACCCCCAGATCACCTCCCAGCCCTAGCAGGTACCCGGGTCACCCCCTGGGACGCCCCTGGGTCCAGGCCCCACACCTCTAATCCCTCACCCTAGAAAGGGAGCCAGCAAAAGGGACAGAGAACAGTGTCCTGTGATGTGGTCCCCGCCTGCCAACTGGGGTGACTATCTGGCTCCAGGCCCCAAACTGACTCTAATTAGCCCCCAAGAGTGGTGGGAGAGGAATCTGGCCTGAGTGTGGCCGCCTGGAGCCGGTGGGCCCTGGAAGCCTGCAGGTGGCCCTGCTCAGCCCCTCTCAGAGATGTCACACAACTGGGAGCCCAGGGGGAGAGACTGGGACCTCCATCTGTAGGCCTCAGCTTGGGTACCTGGCCCTTCATCCCCCACCAGGCTGCGGGGTCCAGGGCCTAAGTGGGGGTGTGGGGTGGGGGCGTCTTTTCTCTCAGTCTCCCCTTTTTGCTTCTGGCTAAGTTGGAAACCAGGGAGCAGCAGGGGGAGTACTTGAAGGCAGAATGTCTGCACCCGTTCTCGGCCTGAAAGACTCTGGGAGGAGCAGCGGGTTGCCCTCCTCACTCTAAAGGGGAGGACTTGGTTCCAGCGCCAGGCAGGAGCCCACCAGTTGGGGGGGCACAGCTCTCCCTCAAGGGTGCTCCTGGATGGCACCTGGCATTTGCCATTAGCCAAATGTCCCGGGAACCCTGGGCTAGAGGGGTTGTGGGGCTCTTGGTCCCCCAGGGGGCTTGAACCCTGCCTGGGCCAAGTACGCAAGCTGCTGGGCACAGGCAGGTACAGGACGCCCACTTCCCTATGTGCTCGCAGGACCTCAGGCTGGGTCCAGCTTCCGAATGGCATCATAGGCCAGGAAAACCACAAGTGCACAGTGGCTCCCCAAGGAGGCAAATGAGAGACCCAGAGGGGGTTTTGCAGGCTGGAGGCTTAGCACTGCAACCACCCAAGCCGAGTCTCCTGAAAATTTTATTTATTTCTATTTTTTAACTTTAAAGAACTCTACTGAGATATAATTCACATACCCTGCAATTCACCCATTTAAAGAGTACAACTCGGTAGCTTTTAGTTTGTCCACAGAGCTGTGCATCCATCCTCAGAGTCCATTTTAGAAGCTTTTCTTCTCCCCAGAAAGAAGCCCCCTGCCTTCAGCTAACATCCCCTATTCCTCCATCTTCCCCTGGCCCCAGGCAACACTCATCTACTGCCTGTCTCCCCGGATTTCCCTGCTCGAGACATTTCATCTATGTAGACTCACATAATATGAGGCCTCTTGGGTCTGCCTGCTTGCGCGTCTCAGAATGCTTTGAGATTCATCCACGCTCATCCACGTGTAGCGTGTGTCAGGGCTTTGTTCCTTTTTAGGGCCGAGTACTATTCCATCTTATGGCCATTCCGCATTTGTCTATCCACACCATTCATCTGTTGACAGACTTTGGGGCTCCTTCCCAATGGTTTGGCTACTGTAAAGCTCCAAGTGAAGTCTGCAAGGAGGAAGAGGAATTCTTTTGGGATCAAGGGGGGTGGGCATACACTTCTGGTCCTTGCCCATGACACCCAGGGCAACCTCAGGCCTGTGCACCCCTCTGTGCCTGGCATGGGGCAGCCGGCGTGACCCGGAGCATGGTCTCCAGGGACGCTGGCCTGTGTCTGTGATCTCTGTGTGCCCCAGCCTCCTGGTCTGTAAGAGGAGGGACAGAAACCCCCACTACACACACCGTTGCCCCTTGAACAACTCGGGGTTACGAGTGCCGACTCCCCCCGGCCTTTGAAAATCCAAGTAGAACTTTTGACTCCAAAACTTAACTACTAACAGCCTACAGTTGACCAGAAACCTTACGGATAACATGGACAGTCTATTGACACTTTGTATGGGGTACGTGTCGTAGACCGTATGTTGCCAATAAAGCAAACTAGAGGAAAGAACATGGTATGAAGAAAACTGTGAGGAAGAGAAAATACATTTACAGCACAGTGCTGTGTTTTTATATAGAAAACACACACAAGCGGGCCCGTGCACTTCAGAGCCGTGTTGTTTGAGCGTGTGAGGGGTCCTCTCCCTGGGTTCTCCCGGGGTCATCCCTCCGTGCGTGTCTGTGTCCTGATCCCCTCCTCTTGTAAGGACCCCGGTCACATGGGATCAGGGCCCATCCTATGGACCACATTTTATCTTAATCACTTATCGAAAGACCTTGTCTCCAAATACAGTCCTTCTGAGTGCTGGGGGTTACAACTCAACATAGGAATTTGGGGGACACAACTCAGCCCATTAGAAATGTTAACAATGAGGTGTGCCCCAGGCCCGCGGATGGGGTGGTGTGGAGTGGGGGCTGGTCTGTGAGCCTGATAAGAGCTTTGGGAGCAAACCCACACCCACAAAATCACCCCCCGCCCCACCTGCCCTCTGGCCTTGATGCGTGTGGGTCCCTCCACCCCTTGCATCCTTTCCTTCTAGAAACTCCTGCTGTTCCTGCAAGACCCAGTGTATCACACCACACATCTGCCGCCTCCCCTGCCCCCACGTGCCATCTGACTCTGAGTCAGGGCCCCGCAGTCTCTGCCTTAGTCCCCTGAGCTGAGAGAAGCCCGAGGAGCTGGGCCCTGGGATGAGCGTCCCAGGCAATGGGCTGACCTGGCCACTGGACATGGGAACTTGAGGGGCCTGTGTCCCCGGGACCGGCCATGCACACCTAAGCTGGGGGGACTTCTACAGCTCTCAGCCTTTCCTGAGGAAGTCTGAAGGCCTCCAGCCCTCTCTAATGGATGCTGGCCGGGGTAGCTCTGCAGACCACAGCCCCGTGAGCATAGGCAATTTCTGGGGAAGGCACTTTCCCTTCTCCCTCTGAGCCAGGTCCAGCCCCACCTGCCCCACAAATCAAAGTTGAGCCCCTAAGACGTGGCTGCCCCAAGCCCCCCTTAATTTTGTGCTGGCCAGCCTGGGCTGGTGCCGAATGTGCCCGTGCGGCCGGAAGTCACAGTCCAGCAAGGGCAGTGGGGGGAGCGGGGTCAGGAAGGAGCAGGCCGGGCACACGCTTTTGTTAACGAGAAACGTTTCTCATTTCCCAACTTGGAGACCAAGCTGGTGCCCCTTCCTCACCCCCAGCTGCCCTCTTCAACCTCCCGTGTCCATGGCCACCAGCTGTCAGGCCCCCTGACATGCAGCTTGCAAGCCTGCTGTGTTTTCGGGGTGCAGGCCACACCCCTTGCTCCCGCTTGGGTAGTCTGGCCGCAGCCCGTCTCTCTGGGTCCTTCCCTGACCCTTGGCCTCAGCCAGTCACTGTGAACGTCTCCCAGTCCCCCGGAGCCGTGGCGATGTCCCTCCTCGGGGACTCTGCTGGCTTCCCCACTGCTCTGCCCCCACATCTGACTGGTTTAGATGCTTTTGTACTTGGCGATCCAGTTGAGAGAGGCCCTCCTTGGACAGGGCGTCCCTGCACCCCCTCCTCTCCTGCCACTTCCTCTGGTTAGGCCAAGGGTCTCCCCTCCTCTCGGGTCCCTGCCTCATGGAAGGACAGCTGCAGGTCAGTCTCACCCACAGGGCTGTGGGGTCCAAAGGAGGCCAGGCTGATCTGCTTTTCTCTGCTTCCTCACTGCCCCGCAGACGATGAGTGAATGAACGAGTGAATGAATGAACGAGTGAACGAATGAATGAAATTGCAGCATCCCTTGGCCCGATGCTGTTGGTCATTGGAGGGGCGCAGTGGAGGAAAGGAGGTTCTACTTGGGCCCTGCCAAGGCTGGCACATGGGGCGCAGGCGACAGAAGAGTACCGTCCCCTCCTGCTGCCTGGCAGGGTGCGGTGGCCCCCCTGGAGGCCCTACTCCCAAGAGGGGTGGAGGGGGATATCTGGAACATTCCATCTGGCAAAACTCCAGAAAAACTGCAGACGAGGAAACCCCCCATCCTAAGGACTACACACCAGAGTGTATCGCTGATCTGAAGACACTTTTCAACCCCGAAGGAGTCCGGTGCAGTGAGCAGGATGGGGCGCAGGCATGTCCTGTGGTGTCGGGGGGATACGCATACCAAGGCCTTTCTGCAACCGTGTCCCCTTGCTCTAGGGATCCCACAAAGTCCATAAAGAAATACGCCCAAGAACGTCCACTGCAACACCACTCACCCGGAAGGATATCAAACCGGAAACAACCAACACCCCCCCTGCCCAAGTGGCAGGCAAGGGAGATCACGGCCTGGGGAGGAAAATTCCATCCGCCACTTACCTATGGAAGGAGTCAGTGTGCGGGGCTGCCCTGCAGGAGGGGCCAAGGCACCCCAAGGGTCAGGACAAACAGCAGCAGTGACAGTAGGGGGGATGGGGGAGGGGCAGTGAGCACCAGGGGTGGAGACCTGGGCAGCATGGGCAGGTCGAGTGTCGGCCCCCGCGCTGAGTTCAGACCCCGACCGCTTGGCTGTCAAGGTCCCTGTTCTCTTCCACCCATCGACACAGCCCTGGGAGCAGAAAATCTGAAGGACCAAGCACCCTCTTGCAGATTGCTTAGGTGGACACTTCAGGACAACCCAGAGCCTTCGGCTCTCCCCCTCAGTATCAGAGGCCAGGAGCCAGTGTGGAGGCCTGGGCAGGGCTCCTCGGGGACACCAGGCCCTAGACCCACTCTCCCACTTTACACACAAAACACTGATGCTGCAGGATGAAATCGCTCCGACTCCAGGACGGCCGGCCGGTGGGACAGACGGACGGGCTTAAGCAAAGCCCCCACTTGACTTGAGAGGAGAACTTGGGGCCCATGCGGCCGCGGCTGCTGCCGGTCGGAGGCCTGCACAATGTAGCTAATTGGCCTCAGCATTGTTCTCTCTTGGATTTGAAATCCTTTTAGCAACAGATTATGGGACAATGGGCTGAACGGTGCCGTCATTAGGCGGAAGGCAGGGCCACTCCTGGGCCAGTCTCGTTCCTGGCTGATTTCAAGGTGCCGTGTGTCTCTCCCGGGGACTTGCACACAGATGTAAAGAATGTCTCTGAGCCACAGTGACATTTTCATGACGGGTGGCCGGCTGGCCGTCACAGAGGAGATGTTCCCTGGGGCTCTGGGCCCTCAATCCGGAAGGTTCTTAGCCAGCTCTTGGGCTCTCTGGCTCTGGGCGAAAAGCGGCACCAGAATCCAAGTCAAACACTGCTCATCCAGAGCACCCCGCCTTTGGCCAGGACCGGGAAAGAGCTGCCTGGTCCCCACCCACCCTGCAGATCAGCCATTGCTTCCCCCAGACGCCCCTTCCCCGACCCGTGGGGCCTCACGGTGCTCTCTTGGGTCGCCAGGCCGTGGTGCGGGGTGGGGGCTTTGGGCCCATTTACACCTGGACGAGGATGGAGTTCTGCCCACAGGCATAGGCCTCTTGCCAGCACCCCCTGCTGTGAAGGTGGGGTTCCCAGGGGTTTGAGGAGCATGGATCCCCCAAAACAGAGCTCCCAGTAAAGGCAGAGGAGGAAGCAGCTGTCTCCACTGCGGCTGGGACAGCCTCATCTGTGAAACGGTGATGTTCTCAGCTGCATTTTGATAACCACTGACCAGCTTCTAAATTGGGTCTTTCCCATACCGACACAGAGCCGAATCTCGTCGCCTTGGCCCGGCAGCAAAGAGAGACCCAGGGTCCCTGCCGCTCTATCAGGTGCCTTGCCGGCGCCACGGGGACAGCCCGGTGGGTTGCCCACCTGGCTGGGGCAGGCGGGGAGCTTTGCCTCAGGCCAATATCTGGGCGCCTCTGCAAGGACAACACACAAACCGGCTTGTTTCTGTAGCAGCGCGGCTGAGACGTAGCCCACGTCCCGCACAACGCACCCAGCTCGGTGGGTTCGAGCAAATGCAGGGCTGTGCAGCTACCATTACCATCAACGGTAGGGCGTTTTAAGATCCCTGAAAAACTCGATAGCCATCAGCAGTCCCCTCCTTTATCCCAAATCCCCCCAGGCCCCCAGCAAGCCTGCATGCACTTGGTGCTTACATGAATCTGCCTGCTCCCCAAACGTCATACAAACAGAACACGCAGTAGGTGGTCTTTCATGACAGGCCTTAGTTCTGAAACCAAGAAAGGGCCCCCTCTCCTCCCTGGTGCCCCCCATCTTAGAGCCCTAGCCACCCACACGTACCAGGTGGCAGGGAGGCAGGGCCTTAACCCCCGCCTGGCGTGGAGACAACAGGCATTCGGGCCACTTCCGAGCTAGCCTCTGAAAATGGGTGGTCGGAGACCCTTGGGAAATTCTCACGGGCTGCCCGCGTCAGACCAGCCTGGCCTAACTTCGAAGGAATAGCGGCGAGAGTCAGCACTGTGAGCACAGGAAGAGACCCCTCGTGCTGCGAGCGGCGGTGGGGTTGGAGGTCCGGGAGCCTCTGGAATCCTCACCAGTGTGGACCCACACTCACCGATCCCACACCTGTGTCCTTCCGTGAGCTGGGCTCCCTCCTCCCCCCTCCACTGGGAGCCCCAGTATCTGTGCTTCCCAAACCTGGGAGTTGGGTAGCTCTGGAACCTTCCCCAGTTCTGCATCTGAAAAATGGGCACAGCCATAGCAATGCCCTCGTGAGGCTGTTGTGAGGATGGCATGGCGGGGGGGGGGCACTGGCAAGCATCCCCTCCACCTTCCCTCCCTCCGTCCCTCCCGCTCCTTCCTCCAGTCCCCACCGCCACCCAACACTGGTCCACCCTCCGTGTAGCCACATCACCTCTGAGGAGAACGGGACTATGAACGCCTCCTTGTGACTCTCACACCCAGCCCGGGATGCCACCCCAGGATGCCACCCTGCCCCAGGGAGCCCAGAGCCTTCCCCGTCTCTTCTGCCTCCCCAGCCCCGGCACAGCGCCTGCCTCTGTTCAGGTCCAGACTCTTGCCCTCACTCGGAGCCAAACCCACCGGAGGGCCCAAGTCCACTGGCCCCAGGCCTGGCAAAGCCACCGTTGTGGTCAGACACACCCTCCCTCCCTTCCTGTCCCCTGCCTTTCTGCCTTCCCCCTCTCTTTCCCTCCCTCCCTCTCTCTTTTCCTTCCTCCCCTTACACACACACACACACACACATGCGCACACGGTTCAAGTTGCCCGGGTCAGTTTTAAGCCCGCGAGCCTGGGCTGCGGGTTTGGGAGCCATGGCTGACTCCCAGCCCTCACAGACGAGAAGCCGGCCAGCCGGGGGAGCTGGGGAGAATTTTGTGCTGTATGCTGCTGCGTAGACCAGGAGGAAGAGCAGGAGGGCCCCCCAGAAGGCCCCGTGGAAGGGCCAGCGTCTCCCTTTCTTCACCTCCATGTCTTCTCGGTCTTTGCTTTGGCCGTGTTAGATGCCAGGGTGGCCTCCGCCTTCCACAGGCCAGCTCGGCCCTGGGATGTAAGCCCATCGCTGGTCGCCGGATGGGAAAGTACAGGAGAGCCCCAGGAGCCTGGGTCGTACTGCTACCCGAGGACCCAGTTCCTGGGACCCGCCCCCGATGCTCCGAAGGTACAAGACCACCTGGGAAGATGTTTGCTTTCTCACCATCTCTCACCTCTTGCAAAAGTGCTCAACACACCTGGACCTTAATTCCTTCCCCAAAGAGAGATTGTTGAGAGCCGCTCAGCCCCTGCGTCTCTACCTCTTCCACTGGATGACCGTGATGGGTGACATCTCTCAAGGTGGCCTCGGAAGTATTTGTTCAAACTACGGGTGACCGTCTATGACCCACGGAAGCCAGACAGACCTCAAGGCCCCCGACACCCACACAGAGGGCACGTGCTCACCTGGAGGGCGCTAATGCCCACCTGGAGACCCCACTCAGGGCGGGGCCCCCCAGCTGCTGCCCGGCAGCCTTCCCAACTTCTGCACAGGGAAGGAGCACTGAGATGTCGCTGTCTTCACCATAGGGACCCCTGGCTTCGCTGCTTCCAAATGTCTGTAACAAGCTCCCCAGGCCAATCTGACATCCACCAGCTATGGAAATTGCTCTCTTAGACCATCTGTGAGACCAGACTACAGTCTGACCACTTTTTAATTATTGTTCACCCAGCGACGTTTTGAGTTCCTACTCTGCACCAGGCCACAAGCCGGGACACAAGGGTGGACAGGCTTTCCTGGTGGCAGGTAGTGGGGAGGGATGGCCAGCAAACATCTAGGACCGGGGAGCAGGAGGGTGACACATCCAGAGCATCTGGGGTCGTGCAGGCGGGCACCCACTGCCTGGGCAGGACCAGGAAGCAGAGCCCCCCACTGAACCACTAGCTTTGGACCCTCACGTAACCACTCGGCAAGCACCAAGGTCCCTCCCACCCTCCAAGTCCCTCAGATTTCATTATCCTTCACAGTGTCCCGTGTTTGGGCAGCACCTTCCTTTTCGCACCCGCGCTCCCCTTTGTGCTGCCCCGAGGTCCCCGTAGCAGACGGAGTGGGTACTGCTTGCTCCATTTCACAGAAAAGGAAACTGAGGCACAGGAAGTGACCACTTTGCTGAGGAGCATGCAGCAGGTAAGTGGGTGAGCCAGGCTTTGAATCCAGGACCCAAACCCACAGGCTACACCCCTTTCCCATCGTCCTCGACAAGAAAGAGAAAGCCAAGCCCACAGTGCTGTTTTTCTGGATTTGGTCTGCAGCCGAAAGGGGGTGGGCACAGCCAGTGTGACCCAAGGTGACGCTCTCTGTCAGACCTTGATATGGTGCCCGCTACGCATAACGTGCCCTTCCCAGCATCTTATAAATGCTCATTCACTTACACGCTCGTGACCGCTTTCGTAGACAGCAATTAGGAGTAGCCCATTTCAGAGATGAGAAAACGGAGGCACAGAGAGGTTGAGCCACTTGCCTGCAGGTGCTCAGTGGCCGGGGGACAGAGTCAGGATTCAGAGGCCGGGAGCCGGCTCCTGAGTTGGTGCCTGAGCCCCCAGGCTCTGCTGCCTCTCTCCGGGCTGTTGGTCAGGCTGTTGGTCCTGCGACTCCAGGACAGTTGGGAAGATTACGTATTGCAGAGGGAAAGCTCTTGGTAAGACGGGAAGTGGAAGGGCAGCATTCAACATTGTATGTATATTTTGTTTGCAAGTAGGAGAAAAAAAGAGAGACATGTTTTTATAGAAAAAGGATGGTACCCGTATATTACCTGGGGCAGGTCTTGGGAAGGGGGGGCAGACAAAAAACCAGACAGGAGAGTGATTAGCGGGGAGGAATGGGGTGGGAGTGACCTTCTTTCCCCCATTTCCTCTCACATCACCCATCCCATTGTCTTTACGACAAAAATAACTCATTTCCCCATGAATGGGTTTCTTTAAAGTGTCACTTCCAAATTCCTTTGGGATTCTCGGGCTCACTCAGGTGCCTGCAGTGGGAGCAAGCAGGCGGGGGGGGGCGGGGGCATGGCCTGGGCTCAGGACAGGGGACCCAGGTAACTGGACCCCACTGGACCCCATGTGTGCTGCTCTGGGCGTGAGGCTCCCGAAGCTCCAGCCCTGCCTGCGTGGGGTACACGGCCTTGAAGATCTGGGGGCGCTAACATCGTAGGTGCAGGTGCAGGGCTTGGGGTCATGCATTGGAAGTGCACTTGGTTTTAGAAAACTTGGCCGGAGGGGCGCCTGGGTGGCTCAGTCGTTAAGTGTCTGCCTTCGGCTCAGGTCATGATCCCAGGGTCCTGGGATCGAGCCCCGCATCGGGCTCCCTGCTCTGCGGGGAGTCTGCTTCTCCCTCTCCCACTCCCCCTGCTTGTGTTCCTGCTCTCGCTATCTCTCTCTCTGTCAAATAAATAAATAAAATCTTAAAAAAAAAAAAAAAGAAAAGAAAACTTGGCTGGAGCTGAGCCGGGAGAGAGTTTCCTCACCGTGCATGTCATGGCTACATGGTCGCCCCGGGTTCCCTGGAGGCAGGTGTGTGGCTGTGGGCCGGCCTCGCGCCCTGGAGACCTCCCAAGACTGGCCGGCAGATGGCTTGTAATGCGGAGTAGAGGGGCCCATCACGCAGGACCCAGCAACAAGCCAGCCTGCTCCAGGCCTCCAGCACTGAGGGGCCTGCAGCCCCGGAGCCCCTGGGCAGCCGACCTTCTGCACCCTTGCTCAGCACGCCCCCTGTCCACAGCCTCCCTCCTCTGGCCAGCGACTTGCCAGGCCCTGGGCCTATAGGCCCTGGGGAGTGGAAAGTGGTATGAGCTCCCAGTGGTAGCCCTGAGGATCCCCTGCGGCCGTGGGCCTGGTGCCGCTCAGACTGCCCTTCAAGGCAGAGGCGCCTGGGCTGGGCTGGGCCTCCTGCTGCCCTTCCCGCCTCCCCTGTCCGGGGTGCTCTCCCTCACCACCTCCGCCCACTTGCTGCCTTATTCACAGTCTAAGCCAGAGGCCCAGAGAGGGCAAGAGACTCCAAAGGGCCACACAGCCAGCAAGAGGCTGCAATCAAGGGGCTCAGCCTTCACACCCCAGACTGGGTTCTTTATTAGCAATGTCAGCAGCAATGACCTTCGCACATCCCCACACCCTGTTCAGAGGGGGAAACAGGCCCAGAAAGTTGAGGGACTTGCCCAGGATCTCACTGCCTAAAAGTGGGGTGCAGGATTTGGACCCAGGCTCTGCTCCTGGGGCTGCTGTCTCCTCCCACACCCATCCCCGAGCCAGGGGGAAGGTGCAGGGCAGGAATGGGACCAGCAGAGCCTAGTGCAGTCCCTCTTCAGAGCATTCTGGACTCCAACCATCCCTGCCCCCCATTTGTCTGGTTTTAAAGGAATACTGTGGTCTTTAAAAATCATTCATCTTCAAAGCCTGGGAGAAGAGAAAAGGCTCCGGAGGGGCTGACCGGCATTGTGAGTGGCCGGGACAACTTTGCTAAGTGCCTGAAATGATGACTAATTGGAGCCGTCAACCACTTTCCGGGAGCTGGGGGCGGTCTCTAGAAGGCAGGCGGGTGGCCAAGCTGTGTCCCTGCCCCACAGCCCAGCCGAGCCATGTTGTAGCCCCAGGGCAGCCCTTCTGGCTGTGGTTTGGGAAACCAGGAGCCCCCAGGAGAGGCCCACTGGGCCTGGTCACGGGGTGGGAGCTGTCTTGGGGTGCCTGCTGGGAAGGGGGTTGTAAAAATACCAGCTGACTTTTCCCTTAGTTTTCCAGGGCTGCCATAACCAAGGACAACAACCTGGGGGCTTAAAGCCACAGAAATTCATTCTCTCCCCAATCTGGAGGCCCAAAGTCTGAAGTCAAGGTGTGGGCAAGGCTGAGCACCTCGGGAGGCACGGAAGGAGGATCCTTCCTGCTTCCTCCAGCTTCTGGGGCTCCAGGTATTCCCTCCTGTCTCCGTCTCCCTGGTCCCATGATATTCTGTTCCGTAGCTGTGTCTCTTCTCTTCTTATAAGGACACCAGCCCTTGGACCAGGGCCAACCTTCCTGCAGGGTGACCTCCTCTTACCTTGATTGTGTCTGCAAAGACCTTATTTCCAAATAAGGTCCCATCACAGGTTCTGGGGGTTGGGGTTTGGAGATCTCTTTCAGGGGGACACAATTCTGCCCCTACATCAAGTGATGTCCACAGCGGCCAGTCCCTTGATGGGCATCACCGTCATGAAGCTGTTGCAATAGCCCTGTGAGGGAGACACACTGCCATTACCATCATGATTCCAGGTTTACAGATGGAGAAACTGAGGCACAAAGCCCTGTGCTCATTTGCTAGCCTAGGCACCTTGACTGATTGTAGGAGAAGGGACTGTGAGCCCCCTTCCTAGAGGGGACAATGGGACACTTCAGACAGCTCATGCTGTCTGGTGCCGAGCCCCAGGGCGGCCCATCACCCCACACCGCATCTCTAGCCAGTAAAGCCTCGGGCCTTAGCGGAGTGAGTTGTGAATTCCTGAAGCAGAAGGTGACGGACTAGGAGCCAGAAACACACAAGCTGGTTCCAGCTCAGGCAGGACCTGTTAAGTGACCTTGGACAAGACACCACCCCTCCCTGGGGCCTCAGTTTACCCAACTGGGAAAAGAGGAGGAGTCTAGGTCCACACTGTCCACAGAGCTGTGTGTGTGGTGAATGAACACTCAGAATGTGGCCATCATGAGTGAGGGACAAAAGCTTCATCCTACTTCATTTTAGTTAATTAAAACTTAGATTCAAAAACAACTGACCAAGGGGTATCTGGGTTGCTCATTCGGTTGAGCATCTGACTTCTGCTCGGGTCATGATCTGGGGGTCCTTCCTTAGGCTCTGTGCTCAGCTGGGAGCCTGCTTCTCCCTCTCCTTCTGCCCCTCCCCCTGCTCGTGCTCTCTCTCTCTCAAATAAGTAAATAAAATCTTTTTAAAAACTGACTCATTTCGTTATTGGAAAACATCTATGAATATCTGGAACAACCTGGGCGTGTGAATCTACTTTTCAGCCGTAGGTTTTATGAGACCTAAACACAGTATACCCAAAGAAAACGTCACATCCAGATTGAGATGCTCGATAAGCAAAGTGCACACACCAGGTTTTGGAGATTTAGTGGCAGAAAAGAACGTAAAGTGGCTTATCAATATTTTTTATATCAAAACATAGTGAAATGATGCTATTTGGGGGATGTACCAAGTTACATAAAATATATTATTAAATTAGTTTCACCTGTTTCTCTTTCCTTGTTTGAATGTGGCTGCTGGAAAATAGAAAAATAACCTCATTCCCACTGGACAGAACGAGTCTGGATCTGTGGTTCTGCACAGTCAACCACCGACTCCTGCCATGTCCAAGATGCAAAACTACTGGCGTCAGGGCCGAGCGCTAGCCGTTGAGCCTCCTCTGCTCAATCTACACCTGGCTGCGTAACAAATAGCCCGGCCCGCAGGGGCACACGTTGACCCTGTGCTCTCAGTGTCTGAGGGTCAGGAGCACGGACAGGACACGGTGGACATGGCTTATCTCTTCCTCACAATGTCTGGGAGACCAGGAGGCCGAGGGCACCTGGACAGCTGGACGTGGAATCGCCTGGGGCCCCTTGCAGGTGTGGCGGTGTGGGGGCTGGGGGTGGTCGCTGGGCTCAGTTGGGTCTGTCGGGGGGGTGTCCCCAGGGCGAGCACTGTAAGAGAAGTAGGCAGGGATGCAACACGTTTCCTGGTTTTTTTTCACTTTATTGAGTAATAACTGAACAAGGTAATGGTATATATTTAAAGTGTACAATGTGATGATTTGATAGACACATACATGTGGGCAGAGCCCCAAGATCAACACAAGGCACACACACATCACTTGGGAGTTAACCCTTGCTCTGGGTGGTAGGATCGACATGCAGTAAAATGGCCACTGTAGTCCACCGAGCTGCACGGCTGATCCCAAACCGCATGCCAGCCCTGCCCATCTCTGGGTGAGCGGACAGAGACCCTGCCTCCCAGCGGGAAGCTTGTCAAAGACCTTTCCACCGTGTCTACACCTCTAGGATGCCTGTTCTCTGAGGGCCAGCTGCAGGGGCCACGTGCACCCGGCATCTCCCTGCTAGGGCCACGGGAGCCAACAAGACGGGCTTCCCAGGCCCCCAGGGACATGCGAGAGTCTCCCACGCCACCACCCCTGCCTTGGCTGTCAGGGCATCCCGAGTGCCCTCCCGGACAGTGACGCCAAGCACTGGTCCTGAGAGCTTCAGGCAGTGATCACCCTCAGTGATCTCCTTAGGTGTCAGCCCCTCCATTCGACAGAAGAGGAAACGGAGCCTCCGAAAGTGAAGTGACTTGCCCAAGGTCGCTCGGCCACAGAGGGGAGGTGCCAGGATCTGAAGCCAACCATGTGACCGCAAAGCCAGCACTCATAACCACAGGGCTCTGCCTCCATCCAACCACAAGGCAGCCCAGAAACCCCCAGACACACATCAAAACCATCGTCATGGAAACAGCGCGCGTGGGCCGAGTGCCCGGAAGGGACCAGGCACAGCACCAGACCCTCCTCCCACAGTATGTCATTCCGCTCCTCAACTGCCATGCCCGCTTAGAGCAGGAGCCTGAAGCGGAGCCAGGCTCCGGAGCCCAGGCTTCCCGGCCAGGGTTAGAACCCGGACCACCGGATCCGGACCCCGAGCTTCATCACTAGGTGGTCCTGCGTCAACATCCAGCAAACAGACGAACACAAAGTGACCATCCTAAGGCTAGTTCATTCATGCTTCAGACACGTTGCGGGCACCAGCCATTCACAGCTCCCTATTGGGGTGAGTGCTCCTGGGGTCCACCGTGCAGACCAGAAACTGAGGCACAGAGAATCTAACTCATTGGCTTCAGGTCCCACCTATGTGTGTTTCTGCACGAGCCCTGCGCTGCTTGGAGGCCAGCACAGCAGAAAGGGAAAGAGCTTTATCTTGCTCTTGTGTCTTGCTTGCCCACGCAGTCTTGAGTCCATCTGGCTGGCCCGCCTCTGGGCTCCCTCGTCCTGGTCAGGCTGCCTGAGCTCCCCTGGACCTGGGCTAGACGCCCGCCAGGTGCCCCTCTGCCTGGACACTTCTGGCCAGAGTAGCCCACTGCTGCATCCCCGTGGGCAGCTGCAGAACGAAGGGCAGGTGAGGAGCCAGCTGGGCTGGGGGGGATGCGCCTGCAGTCGACCCCCCAAACCTTGAGACAGCAGCCCTGCTCAATGTCGTCCTTAAGAGACTCGGGTCACAGGCCAGTCCTCCCACCGAAAGGGAATAGTCCTCCTGGGAGAGGGGCCTCCTTTCAGCGGCTGAGCCTGAGAAGGCTTCGCCATTAAGAGCCCTCGTGAGGAGCATTACCTTCCCACTGCCCCTGGCCTCCCCTTTGTTGCGATTCCCACTTAAAATATCAAAGCTGCGGGGCCACAATGCCCCACTGAAAGCTGAGTCACCCAGGTTTTGTGACACCACCAAATCCCTCCTGCCGGCTTGCTCCGAGCCCCGGGCTCCTAGCGCCAGATGAAAAGGAAATCCCCAGCCCTGGGTGGGACGGGGAGGCCTGGCGAGGCCCAGCGCCACATAAAGGGGCCTTGTTCCCAAATCAAAAGGTCCTGAACAAAAAGGAGTGGGAAGAAAGGGCCGGGGGCGGGGGGCCAGCTGCAGTCTGGCGCACCTTGAGCGGCACGGTGCCCGGCCGGCAGGGGCAGCCCCCCCCCTACTGCTCCCCTGGCAGCCTGGGCCTTTCCAGAACCCCTGCCGTGGGAGGAAGAGCAGGACGGGGTGGGGTCCCACCCGGAGCCAAGTGGAAGGAGCGCCCACGGGCAGCCGGCCACCAGCTTGCTGCCAGCAAACAGAGAGCCAGGAGGGTCTGGGCTGCAAAGGAGGCCATGCCCTCCAGCAGAGCTGACCCTGAGCCTCTGTCCAGTGCACACCCAGCGCTGCACCTGCGGAACCAGCAGGAGCCACCTGCCCCGGGGGCTGGACTCTTAAAGAAGCGTCCCAGTGTGGCCTCCCATGTAGAAACCATCTGAGAGTCTCCAGCTGCCGGCCTGCCCTATGGATTTCAGATTTTCTAGGCCCACAGTCACATGATCCAATGCCTGGATAAATCGAGGAGATACTTATGTATAGGTAGAATATGTATATATAACAATATAAATATATATGTATATACCCTGGCATGATGGGGTCCGGTTCTTGCGTCATTAGCACAGGTATTTCTCTTAGCCATCGACACACGGCCACTGGACTGATGCGTTCCCAGAGTCGGGCTATGGCTCCCAGCCTGGGGACGAATGTATGCTTTTGCCACTTTGTGGCTTCCCTCACGCTCACCAACAGGCGGCCCCCATAAGGCCCTAGGAAGCCCCAGGTCCATGTGTCCACAAGCAGGTGCTCAGTCTCTGACGCTCAGGACAGAGCATCTTTTCAGATAAGAGAGGATGATCCCACAGAAGCCTTCCTATTCTTGACTAGTCCCATCTTCCACCCAGAGTTGGGTCCACCACACAGTGCTGAGTGCTCAGCCCTGCATTAGACGGACCCCCCAAACCAGAAGGCAGATGCCCGGAGTCAGATAGACCTGAGTTCCAGGCCTTGTCCTGCCACTTACCAGCTGAGCGGCCTTGGGCAACTCCTTACCCTCTATGGCTTCAGTTTCTCGTCTATAAAAAGGGGGTGATGACAACATCCACCTCATAGGCTGTCATCAGGATCGATGAGTTAATCCTGAGGATGAGGAAGATGATGGTGATGATGATTCGAGTGTCTAGCCTATTGTACGTCCTCAGAGAAGTATAGCTGTTGTTAATGGTGAGCAGAAGATGGGCTGCAAGACAAGCCTGACTTTCAGGGAGGGGACCCCGAGAGGAGCAGCAACAGGATCCTCGCTCAGGAGGGCCCAGGGGGGCTTCGCTGGCCCAGAAGTGAGCTCAGAGGGGATGGGGAATTGGGTGGCCACCCTGCAGCACCCGATGGCAAAGACCGCTTGCACCTCGAGGGCACATACAGCTGGGCCGAGGAAGATGCAGGCTACCCTTCTGGGTCCTGAGTGGATGCAGGCTTTGCTCCTTCCTCCGTTCACTGCTCCTGCAGAGCTAGAAGCTCACCCTCCCGTATCCTGAGTCCTGTGTGGCCGGGAGCAGCCTAGAGCCCCGGTCCCATGTTGGAAGGTGCTGATCATGCTGCGGGGGCGGCTCTGTGAGCTCGCACCTTTAGCAGAAAACCAACTTCATAGCCAGCACTCTCAAGTAGGCTTCACCAACCTGGCCTCCACTGCTCCCTGGGAGTCATTTTTTGTTTTGTAAATTGCCTTTCTGAAAGCCACCTTGGCAGGCTTTGATGTGGCCCTTTGATAACTGGGCTCACCAATAGGCAGCCCTGCACAGAGTGCCTGGCTTTGAAGCAGGGAGCCTTCTCATCCCAACTGCCTTGGGGGCAGGGGAGGGGACAGGGGGAAAGGGCTGTCTATGAAGCAATTGGCATGGAGGCTCCATCAACACTGGGGTGAAGCCAGGGCTTCGACATCCTATGGGTCACAGGGTGGATGGCAGCTGAGGCTGGAACCACACAGAAGGAACCTGGCAGGGGCCTGCGGAGTTTGCCTCTGAGTCCCAGCCCTTTTTGGCCATATGCCTCTGGCAGATCACTTACCCTTCGTGAGCCTCTCGGTTTCCTCAATTTAGAGATGGAGGTGGAGAGAGACAGCAGTACCTCCTGACACCATGGCAGTGAGGATCAATCGAGGTGATTTCATAGAGTGCCTGGTATACAGTAGGTGCTCAGGATGAGCTGGGATGACGATGGTGATGATGATGATTGTGGTAGTGGTGAAGGTGCTGATGGTGATGGTGGTGATGGTGAAAGTGGTGATGATGATGGTGATGATGGTGGTGATGTTGATGGTGGTGATGATGGTGGTGATGATGATGATGGTGATGATGATGGTGATGTTGATGGTGGTGATGATGGTGATGATGATGGTGATGATGATGATGGTGATGATGATGGTGATGTTGATGGTGGTGATGATGGTGGTGGTGATGATGGTGATGATGGTGAAAGTGGCGATGATTATGGTGATGATGATGGTGGTGATGGTGATGATGGTGATGGTGGCGGTGATGATGGTGATGTTGGTGGTGATGGTGATGATGATGGTGGTGAGGAAGGTGAAGGTGGTGATGGTGATGATGGTGATGATGATGGTGATGATGATGATGGTGATGATGATGGTGATGATGGTGAAAGTGGCGATGATTATGGTGATGATGATGGTGGTGATGGTGATGATGGTGATGGTGGTGATGGTGATGATGGTGATGACAATGATGGTGGTGATGGATGATGTGATTGTTGATGATGAAGAGGAAGCTAATATCGATGAGAGTGGGGAAGATGATGATAATGATGAAGATGGTGAAGAAGTTAATGGTGATGGTGGTGAACATGGAGAACAACTGGTTTAATCCCTAAGCGAACTCCTGAGATTCATGAGTGCACAGAATTAGATGACTTGTGTGTGTGGAGTCTGCCAGTTGCCTCCTCCATGTCCCTTCCTCTTTCTTTGGTAATGGAAGCCCTGTAAGGTGGTGTGGCCAATGGGATGTGAGCAGAAGATATTGGGTGGGGCTTTTAAGAAACCGTTTTTACCCTTCCTTCTGTTTCCTTCCCTGCCTGGGATGCCAACAGGATGGCCAGAGCTGGAGGGGCCATCTTAGATCATGAGGCCGTGAGAAAGGCTGAGGGGCAAGGGGCAGAAAGATAGAAAGGGCCAGAGTCCCTGATGACCACAGAATATCACAACAGTGTCAGAACACTCCCCTATGCTACAGAAATGAAGCCCCTGCCCTTTGGAACATTCACGCTGCTTGAGAGAGATGGGAAATAAGGCAATAAACCTGCAAATATGTTCAAGTCAGGTGGTGATAAAGCCAAGGAACAGGATAGAGAATGACCAGGTTGTGTTGCTTTAGAAGGAGTACAGGTGACCACTAAGTCTTGTGTAAGAGGTTAGAGGGAGCCACTAGGGGTGGCCATGGGGAGGGGCAGTGCACCAGAGGGGAGAAGGGCCTTGGAAATGTGCCTCGTGTTCCCAGGGTTCGGGGAGCTGGGGTTATGTGAACATTGGGGTATGTATGGAATTGCATGTGTCCCCTCAATACATATGCCCATGTCCCAATTCCTGGAACCTGTGACTGTTACTTTATATGACAAAAAGTGTGATTAAAGGAAGGATCTTGAGATTAGAAGTTTCTCCTGGATTATCTGGGTGGCCCTAAGTGCAAACATATATGTCCTTATAAAGGAGACAGAGGATAGCCAGAGAGGAGGCAGAGATGGGAGGGATGTGGCCACAAGCCCAGACTGCAGGCATCTACCCTAAACTGGATGAGGCAGGAAAGACCCTCCCATCGAGTCGAGCCTCTTGGCAGGGGTGGGGTGGGTGGGGCACGACCCTGGCCGCACCTTGAATTTGGCCTTCTGGCATTGAACTGTGAGAGAATACATTCCTGTTGTTTCCAGCCCCCCCAGTTTGTGGTCACTTGTTACGGCAACCCCAGGAAACTAGCACAGGGTGAGTGGTGGGCACTGAGGTCAGAGACTGAGGCTGGAGTAATCACTCAGGGCCTAGTAAGCCACCCCAGGGACTCTGCACCTCATTCTGGGTGTGAGGAGAAGCCCTGGGGGATCCAGAGCAGGGCATGGTGGGATCCAGTGTGCATTTTATTTTTTTAATTTTTATTTTTTAAAGATTTTATTTATTTATTCATAAGAGACAGAGAGAGAGAGAGGCAGAGGGAGAAGCAGGCTCCCCGCCGAGGAGGGAGCTCGATGCAGGACTCGATCCCAGGACCCTGGGACCATGACCCAAGCCGAAGGCAGATGCTTAACCATGTGAGCCACCCAGGCGCCCCCAGTGTGCATTTTAAAGGACAGCTCTGGCTTTCTGGTCTCTAGGAGGGTGGGAGGAAACTGGCTAAGAGGCAACTGCAATCATCCAGGTACAGGAAGGGCCCTGCCCCAGTGCAGCCCCACATGCAACCGACAGTTGCCTTCAGTGTTCGGAGTGCTCTGGAGGCAGCCACAGGGTGTGGCTGGGCCCCTCTGACCAAACGAACAGACAAAATGTGCTTTTAATGGGGAACAAGAGGCCATGTGCCCTCGGGGCAGAGACGCAGTTGTGTGTAAATATTTAGAAAACTGGGTGTGATGTGTTCATATAAAAAAATTCACTTCCTTTCCTTTGAATGCTTCTTTGAATGACAAAGTGAAAACACCCAATTGTTTGTACACCAAGGTAGAGGGCAGGTGGGTCAATGACTTCCAGGGGCTGAGGCAGAGGAGACAGAAGGGGAGACTTCCACCAGGTGCCTCCATCAGGTGACAGAAGAACCTGGGCTCAGTTGATCCTGACGAGGCACAGTCACCAATCCAAAGGCCAGCTGCTGAGTCGTGGGATCCACAGGGAAATGCTCTTGTTGATCAAGTGGAATCACAGAACTTTGCAGCTGGGTGAGGAGGCAAATCCATCTCACCTAAGATGAGCTTGCAGAAGGGACTGTTTTTCTCAAAGTGCCTGCCCCATGTCACCCCTTCTCTGTTCTTCACCTGTCCAATCCCTGGCTCTAGGTGAGCAGATACCCAAGGTGGGTGCAGTATTCAGTGGCCCTAGGCTGTGAATGCAAGTGGACTTTCCTTGGGCCACCCAAGAGCAGGAGCAAATCTGCCCACCAAGCGGGAAAACCCTGGGACATCTAGCAAGGGGGGTTCACAGAGCTGGAGAGCACAGGGCCGGGCCTGCAGGCCACCCTGGGCCTCAGGAATGTGGCGGCAGCGCTCCCTACAGTGGGGGAGCTTTTAAGGGCACCGAGGAGCTCCACCCACCCAGACTGCATTCAGCCTCGCCCCAAGCTTGCACATCCAAGGCCACCACCTCCATGGTGCACCTCCCCAGACTGCCCCACGACTCAGCACTCACATGGCAGAAGGAGAGAGCAGACACCCACACATGCTGGACACGTACTCTGCACTGGGGGCTTTTATGTTTTGTATCATGTAATTCTCACCACACCCTGAGAGACCGGAGTTCCCGAGCGCCTCCTTCTGGGGGAGAGAAAGCTGAGACTTGGAGAAGTGGAGACTTGTCCAGACTCACACCAGCCTGTCCTTATACCACACCGCCTCTCCCAGGCTCATCTCACTCTCCAAGTATATTCATCGGATGCTGCTTGGCACCCAGCCCCATTCCAAACACAGCAGATATCACAGTGAATGTCATAGATGCAAAGCCCTGCTTCCCGAGGGAGGCTTCTGGTGCAGAAATGCTCTGATTCTCGAGCACAAGTACGTTCGGTTTAAAAATCACCAAAGTCTACTCTCATCATCTGTGCATTGACCATAGTTAAAGAAAAACATTTTTTAATATAGGTGGCATATTCTGGTGTGTGTGTGTAGGGTGGGGCAATAACCAAGATGTGGTGGGCTGAACTGAGGCCCCCAGAGATATCCAGGTCCTAATCTCTGAAACCTGTGAGTGTGGCCCTGGGTGGTGAAGGGACCATACAGATGGGATTAAGTTAGAAGTATGGAGATGGTGAGATTATCTTGGATGATCCAGGTGGGCCCTAAATATAACCACACTCTCCTTATAAGGAGAGGAAGCAGGAGATGTGGCATTGGAAGCAGAGGTCATGTTGAGGCAGGGAAAAAGTCATGACCAAGGGATGGGGTGCCCTTCAGAACAGGAAAAGCCAGGAACAGACATCCCCGGGAGCCTCCAGCAGAGACCAGCCCTGCCCACGCCTGACTCTAGTCCCATGAAACTAACTTTGAACTTCTGGCTTCCAGAACTGGAAGAGAAGAGATTTCTGTGGGTTCAAGCCACCAAGTTTGTGATGATTTGTTACAGTGGCAACAAGAAGCTAATACACAAGATAATTCAATACAATATATAACATGACATGCTGTCCTAGTTCAGGCTACTGTAAGAAAATGTCACCGACCAGACAGCTTAAACAACAGACATTTATTTCCCATGTTTCTGGAGGCTGGGAATCCAAGATCAAGGTGCAGGTGGATTTGGTTTCTGGCGAAGGCCCTCCTCCTGGCTTGCAGACGGACCCCTTCCTCACTGTGTCCTCACGTGGCCTTTCCTCGGTGTGTGCACATGGAGAGAGGTCGCTCTCCCTCTCTTCTTCTTCCTGTGAGGGCACTGACCCGTCATGAGGGTCCCACTCTCATTAGTAACGTCCTAAACCTACTTACCTCCCAAAGGCTGGGGGCTGAGACAGCACAGCATTGATGACAAGTGGAGGGGGGCTGGTGACAAGTGAGCAGACTCAGATTGCATGGTCTTTTTCCCAGGACAAGTATTTTTTTATTTTTGGAATAATCTCCAACTTAGAAAAAAGTTGCCAGTACTTTACCATGAACTTCTCTGTTTGTGGAACTGTTGAAAGTTGCTAATGTGATGGCTCAGCAGCCCTGAATGTTCTAGTGCATATTTCTCACCAACAAGGACCTTCTCCTACGTTCTCACAACCAAACTCTCAAAATCAAGAGGTTGGCACTGACCTATCCCTACGCCATTCTGGCTTCACCCACCGGCTCCAGCGTATCTTTCCAGCAAAGCATCTAGTTCAGAATCTTCGTCTCCCTCAGTCTGGAATGCTCCTCAGTCTTCCCCGGATGTTGTTGAAGGTCCAGGCCAGTTGTTTGGAAGAGTGTCTCTCAGGTTGGGTTTGTCTGATGTGTTCTCATGGGGACATTCAGGCAGGCCGTGCCGGTTTTCCCGGGGCCTCCTGGACTCGATGCCGAGTCCACCTGCAGCTGGTCCCTGGCTTGTGCTGCTCACCCTGAGCACTTGGCTAGGGTGTCCTCTGCCAGCCCTCCCCATTTCCACGATGCTCTTCCCTTCCGCACATTAATATGTTTGTTTACTTATGTATATCATCATGGACTCACGGCTTCTGAGTTCAGTCAATGAATTCTAACTCATGACTGTCATTGTGTATTGTGATCCTGTGTGTTCTGCCTCTGACCAGTGGGAGCCCCTCGAGCGCCCTGGACTTGTCCTCATCATCCTGTGGGCCCTTCCTTCCCTCTCTCCTGGGTGAGGTGCTCCAGGCTCACCCTGTGAGCGTCTGGGTGGCTCAGTCGGTTGAGCATCCAACTCTTGGTTTCAGCTCAGGTCAGGATCTCAGGGTCTGGAGATCGAGCCCCACGTCGGGCTCAGGGCTCAGCACAGAGTCTGCTTTGGATTTTCTCTCCATCTTCCTCTGTCCCTCCCCACAGCTTGTGCTCTCTCTTTCTCTCTCTCTCTAAAATAAATAAATAAATCTTTAAAAGCAATCTATGTGGCATGAACACTAGGCTTGGGAGAGTCAGGAAAAAGGCTGCCTTCTCCACCTGGCTCCGTCCTTGCTAAGCCTCAGCTTCCCCATCTCCAAAGTGGGGTCAAGTGGTGGTCCCAGCCTCGGTCACCAGACCACGGCCAGGATCAAGAGAGAGCCGCACGAAAATGCTCCGTGAACCATGAACTGGATGCCAGCAGCATCTTCTCAGAACTGCTGGAGGCACCAACAGCCATTGAGCTATGTGGAGTAGAAGGGGAACTTTCCAGGAGGACATGTGGGCTGCTCCCAGTGGAAGCCTCGGGAATCGGGCCACGGGGACTCTGGTCACGGTCCCCCATGCATCACTGCATCACTCACATTCTCCTTGCTCACTGCCAAAAATGATGCCCAAGCTGGCTCTGGGCCACTCACCAGGTCAACAGCCCCTTAGAGCTTGGCAACAGTCCTTGGCTACCAGTTCCAAATTCCCAGGAGAGGGAATGGGAGGCCCAGCTGGGACATTCACATATGGCCTTGTGGTCTGGGCCCACTCGGCTGGCCTGTGGGGGCTTGGAGGAAAGATTGGTAACCAGAGACCCAGGAAGGGGTTGGAATCAGGGTGGGCTTCCCGGAGGTGGTGAGACTTGAGCATAATGACATTTTTGGTCTGGAGGATCTGTGAGGGGAAGGGCAATGTCTTATTCAGTGTGGTGACCTCAGCGCCCAGGGCAAGGGTTGACACCGGGAAAGTACACGGCTACTATCTGATGAATGAATGAATGAATGAATGAATGAATGAATGAGTGAGTGAATGTCACCCACATGCCAGGCTGACCCAGCTGCAGTGGCTGGGTGTGCATGTGGAAGCCTCGCCTTAGGATGATCCTGAGGAAAGGAAGCTCCGAGATTTGAGGAACCGTCTGGCTGGGGACAGGAGACAGGTGAACGTCTCCATCCGTCCTGGGGGAGGGAGGCAGGGGAGTGGTCAGTGCTAACAGAGGGACTCTCAGGAACGGCAGAACCAGCAGCCAAAGAGGGGAGTCGGAAGCGGTGGGGTCAGGGGAGGCTCTGTGCCGTCGGGGTCGTTGACAGACCTGGGGCCCTCCAACCCCGCACGTTGCAAAGAGAGACTGGCCCCTGGCCGACTCCTGCGGGACGCAGCAGGGGGCCCCAGAATGGCCTCCCCACCGGAGTGACCGTGCACAGCTGGGACCTGCAGCCACGCTCCATCGCTCTGTTAATTTGGTCTCTGGAGGGGCCAGAGCCCGAGTAGCTGTGGTCAGTCCCAGGGACGCACCCCCAGGACAAACCCTGCTTGTCCAGGCTCGGCTGAGCTTCCCTGGTGGGCAGGACGCCCAGCGTGTGTCACCCTGGGAGGATGTCACCCCACTGGGAGAGGACAGCGGGACGCCGGTGCCTGGCCTCTCCTGGCCTCTGACCCACAAGCCTATTTTTGCTGATTTTAATGTGAATCCTTTCGCCGTGATGAACCGACCCTGAGTATAGCAGCCTTGCCGAGATCTGTGAGTCCTTCCAGTGAATCACTGAACCTAAGGGTGGTCCTGGGGACCCCGACACTTTGCGGTCTGTGGTACTGTGTCATGGAGCCCAAGCTGACAGAGGCAGAGGCTCTAAGGAATTTGCAAAATGGGAACGAAAGGCAAAGAACGCTTGCGAGACAGAGTAGGCTCAGGTCAGCTGCTCACTGTGTCCACCCTGCTCCTTCCCTGCTGTTGCCCCCACTCTTCCCAGAGACAACCGGGGCCTCCCCTCTGCTCGAGCCTCCAACACTGCCTTCCCTGCTCTCTCTCAGCTGATGGGCCTGCACCCCAACTTACAGAAACAGAGACACCACCAGGGAGGCAGGGCTCCTCGGGGGAATGGCTGGTTCTGGGCTGCCCTGCGGAGGACACACCATTGCTTCCGGGACGCTCCCAAAAGAAATGTCCAAGCTGCCTCAGTGTCCCCACGAGGACACATCAGCCTGACCCACACCGAGAGACACCCTTCCGAATCACTGGCCTGGGCCTTCAACAACACCCAGCCCGGGAGGGTCCAGGGAAGATGAGCTCGCAGCCAGGACGAACATGGAGCTCATCGCCCATGCTTTCCTCCACCTTCCGTGTCGTCTGCAGGAAGAGGGCCGGCCAGGTATTGCGTAGAATATTCCTCTGTTGGGGTTTATCTGATGCTTTCTCATGATCACACAGAGGTGATGTGTGTTTGTAAGAACAGCACAGAGGTGACGTGTTGGGGGGGGTTGACGTGTCCCCTTACTGGTGACATCAGCCTCGTTACTCAGTTAAGGTGGGTCTGGGAGTCTCTGCACTCCAATGTTGCTGCTTTTCCTGCTGTAATTAGTAACCATTTGGGGGAGACACTTTGGGGGGAGATATGCAAATATCCTGTTTGTCCTCTAACTGTCGCTTACTGATTTCAGCCTCTGTCTGTGGGTCCTGCTGGTAATAATTATCACTGCGTTGTTCTTGCAGTGATTTCCTATTTTCCCAGTTCTGTCGACGTTCATTAGTTGGAATCGTGCCGTGAGGAAGACCTGTCCCTTCTGCCCGATACTTACTTACCCCACAGGGTTTCAGTGAAGCAGGTGCGTGTCTTACCGTCGGCACAGGAACCTCTTTGTCAGCCGCTGACAGGTCCTCATGCATCCTGCAAAGTATTTTCGATGTTCTCACAAATAAAAGCTGAGACTTTGCTCACGAGTAGATTTTTCTTTTACTCTGAAACAAAATTTTCTGGTTTAAAAAAAATGTACAGGGAGGGGTCTGGGGAAGGTAATTCCAGGAAGAGGGAACACCATAAGCAGTGGCTTAGAGCCCCGTGTGAAACCCAGCCCCTAGCTGGAATCGGAGCTGCTTTCTGAAGACAATACTATTCACACGGCATCCCTCCTACTCCTGGGCCGACTCCCTCTCCAAGCCCCTTATGTTGGTTCCTGGGTTGAACAATTGCAGAGATGCCCCTAACCGTTTTCCGCCCTGAGTCATACCTCAAGGTGCAGTGATCCCCATCAAGGGGGGAAGGCTATGTCCCTGCCCTCAATTCTAGGCCAATCTTACACTTGCTTTAGCCAGTAAAACACATCAGCAGCAACCAGCTGGCGGTTCTGAGCCTAGCCCAGGAAGACACTGCCCCAGCCTTGGGAACAAGCTAACCTGCTGGAGGAGGGGAGCCTCGGCCAGACGCCCATGTCACCCGGCTCACAGCCACCCAAACGTCAGACATGCCAGTGAGGCTGCCTTAGGCCAGCCCGCCCCCACCAACCCGACAGCTGACTGTAGACATATGAGTGAGCCTGGCCAAGACCATCAGAGCCCGGTCAGCGACCTGCCCAGCCAATCCGCGGGCTTAAAGGCAGAAACCAGTGTTTATCCCACGAGGCCACTGGGCTTGGGGGTGTTTGTTATGCAGCACTAGCTAGCTGACACAGCCCTTACCACTCTCACTCCAAAACTAGATCCTGGAACACCGTGGGCGGACCCCTGGGGCTCAGAGAGCTGCAGTGTGGGAAGCACTGGTCTGTCCAGCCTGTCAGAGGGCAGACGACACCAAGCAGGATCAAGTGACCTGTCGGAAAGGAGACCGCTGCAGGCAAATACAGGGTCAGAACCTGGACCTCCAGGCTCCCGGTCCAGTGCTCTCTCTGTACCACTTCCTGCTCTCACCAAATCTCAGACCAAGTACCTCCAAGTCCACAAGGCACCCGTCGGGGTTGCCCTGCACAGACCCAGGACTGACCTGGGCAGGTGTCAGAAGCCAGGGCTCCTCCTGCGTAACCTGGGCAGGGGCCGGCCTCAGTGTCCTCCTTCCCCTTGCTCCCGGAGGAAACGGCCGTGTTCTGCCTGCCCCTGCATTCGGAGGGGCCTCTGACACTGTGGGCAGAGATATTGCTCCGTGAGCGTTTGCTGAGTGAATGATTGATGAATGGTATTAATCACTGCAAAGACTTCTTTCTGGAATGATCCGAGTCTAAATAACAGCAACAGTGACAGTAGCAGCCAGTTATCATGGTCTTAACTGTGTACCCGGCTGAGCTGAATGCATCTTGCACCATATCCCATTTCCTGCCTGTTACAACCTTACGACATGGCTCATATTGTCCCCACTTTACAGGTGAGGAGCTCAGACATGCAGAAACTGCCCAGCGTCACACCTGTCCACTGCCTCCAAGAAGCCTCTCCGGCCAGCCCAGCGAGAACAGCAAGCCCCCATCACTGCCTGCCACTTACGCTGATCACACTGGGTACTTCACCTGTGTCCCCTGTGGGACACGTGCCCGTGAACCCAGTCAGCCCTGCTCACCTGGAGCATGGCAGGGGCCGAGTCAGGACCCCGTGGAGTGAGTGCTCTGCTCCGGGAGGCGAGGAGCTGGAGGATAGGGCCAGGAGCCTCCCGTGGGAGCCCCCACCACGCACCAGGTCACAGCTGTCCCGTGGGCCCTTAAGCAAGAATGGGACTCGGCCCAGGGAAGGGGGCAGCTGCAGATCAAGTCTGCAGAAGCCAGCTGAGCTGCCAGGAGTCAGGCCCAGGGGCTGTTTTCTGCTCCCATGGTTTTAGGAGCCTCTTCCCAGGGCAAAGTCATGGCTGTGGGTGGCTCCCACCCTGCCTCCTTCCTCCCTGGTGAGGCTCTGTGGCCTCGGTCCATCGGGGGACTTGGCCCCCTCTTCCACTCAGGGCTGGAACTCCCCGAATGCAGGCCCGGCACTGGGACCGGCCACCAAATAGCCCAGCATCTCCCGAGCATCTGCGTCGGGCTAAGGTGGTGCCTGGGGTTACATCTGCTCCTCCCCTTCGCCTTTGACTTTTAGAGATTCCACTTGTAATCCGATCTGGGTTTTGTTAACTACACCAAATATTTACTTGGTGTCCAAGTCAGATTTACCAAAGGTTGTATGAGTGGCCTATGGCTGTTGTAACAAACGATCACAAACCACGGTTCAAAACAGCAGATATGGATTCCTCACACTCTGGAGCTCCGGAAGTCCGACCATCAAGTGTCTGCCGGGATGCCTCCTCCTGGAGGCTCTCCGGGAGAGTCCTCCTCCTGGAGGCCACCTGCATCCTTGGTTTGTGGCCCTGTCGTCTGACCTCCGCTCCGTGTCACAGCTCCTGTGTCCCTCTTACCAGGGGCCTGTGATGACACTAGACCCACCCTGGTAATCCAGGACAAGCCCCCCCATCTCAGGCCCTCCCCTCCGCCCTGTGAATTCGCATATGCACAGGTTCTGGAGACTAGGATGTGGGCATTTTGGAGGCCATTATCCTGTAGACCACGGCAGCTGGATTCAAACAAGACTGGCTTCTGTCCCTGTGGCCCCCACCCCACCCCGAGGTCCTCCTTCTTGATATGTACGCCCAGTAAAATTCCCTCCTGTGGCGTCCAGGTCTGTGGGGTTGCACGCCCACCCCCATGATGGCCATGGGAGTGCAGTTGCCTGGGGACAGTGGCGGAGCTTTCGGATCTGGGGGGCTCTCCCAGATTTGCTATCCCCAGGCCAGAGTCAGACACCCAACAAGAGCCCAGGAGGGGGCTACATTTTCACGGGGAGCACTACTAGCCAGCGACTGATGATACAGTTCACTCTTCCATGACGGCGCCGTGGGGCCGGGTGTGGTGGGGACCTGGGGCTGCTTCTGACGACCGCGGAGACGGCAGGAGCCATGTCTTCTCTCCTGGAACCAAGCGCAGCCGGCAAAGGTGGCTCTGAGCCCGGCCCCGGGCTTTCTGAAACCTCATGGAAATGAAGAGTAGCCTCGAGTGTGCTGGCCAGGGGGCTGGTGGCCTACGGGGACGGCCTTCCCAGGGACAACAAGGAGCCGGTGGCCCTTTCTTCAGCCGCCAAATAAAAGCCGGCCTCAGTACCACAAAAAGACGGAGCGTGAATCGCTTCTGCAGCGGCTGCATTTCCTTTGAGGCGGCCTGTCACTGGCGCCGGGTGGTGAGAAAACATTGTGTCCTGCCCGTCAGCGGCCTTTCTCCAGCCTCGGGTGGTCCAGGAGTGGCTCCTCCTCCAACGGGATGGCTGTCCCGGCCCCGAGCTCATCCATCAAGCTCATGATGAAGTGGCAAATTGCTGTCTTAAAGCAATGCTCCAACACCAACTGCTTCAGCCCGTGTCCAGGAGGCCGGCAAGGGCCTGTCCCCGGGGCACGGACCCCCCAGGAGCCTTCTGGGGGTGGGGACATGATGCAGATGCTTTATTGATCACTAGAGAAGTGGCAGCGACCACCAGCGACCCCCTGGCTCCCCCGAGGTCAGGCTGCAGGCCCCCTCACCGCCCCATGGCGGCCGGGGGTTGTCCGGTATCTGGAGCTTCCAGGCCTTGCTCCCTTCAGAGTTCCCCCCAAGAGTCCCAGTGGTCACTGTTCCTCTGGGCACCCTCCTGGCTGCCCCCACGTAGCCTGGCACCTTCCTTCCTCTTCGTCCAGGTGTGGTCAGCCGCCAAGCCTCCCCTTCCTCCTTCACGCTCCAAACCTCGGGGCGCAGCCCGGCGGAGCTGTGGCCAAGGCCTCCCCTGGCCTCAGTGGTGATGATGGAGACGATAGTGGCCATGGGGAGATGGGGCTCATCTGTTGAATCCTCAGGAACCCCCAGGAGGGAAGTAATACTGTCTTCCCATTTCACAGGCCGGAAAGGGAGAGGCGAGTGAGCTGCCCCAGCACAGAGCCCACGGCAGCGTCAGACCCAGACCCAGACCCGCTCCACAGCCTGTGCAGCCACATGTTCCCTCAAAGTTTTACGGATGAGCCGCGAGATGGCATCCATGTAACCAGCCACCACCTGAGCGGAGCAGAGACCGGCATCCGGCCCGACCCCCGGGAGTGACCCTTGACTCTCGCGGACTCACCCTGGCAGATGTGTGGATGGGCCAGGGCCTCCCCTCCAGTTCTCCTCTGAGGGTTTCCTGCCGGGCTGCCCTTCTAGGTGGGGTCCCCAAGCCACCCTCCTGGGGCAGGCCGGGCAGGGCAGGTGCCCCGACCTGGGCCTTCTGGTGCCATTGCAATTAGGAAGAGACGCTCTCCTTGGTGAGTGGTCAGTCTGGGCTGGGGCTTGGGGTCCTGGGGCCTGGGATGGGATCACACAGACAGAGGTGGTTAGAGCCATGGAAAATACACCTGCCCCCTGGCAGGGTAGGCCACGATGACTTCTCTCCATCAGCCAGCTCCAGAGTACAATCACTGCTGGCTGGGAGGTCTGTCTTTGTTCGCCAACCTAAAAAAAAAAAAGGTTCAAAACTACAGTTCTAGTCCCACGATGTGAGCCCAAGCAGGGAAGGGGCTGGTATTCATGAGCCCGCGCTTTGTGCAAGTAGCCTGACCATCTTTTTCTATCTTCTATACCAGTAGAAAAAGGCCCACATTTCTGCTTGTCTTAGGTCAGGGACTGGAAGTCAAATCCCCCTGATGACCACTACATGGCTGTCCCCCTTGGGGCACGGTGCGTCCGCAGGCCTGTGCTCATTCTGTGCTTTGGCTGGGGGAGAGGGTCAGGACTCGCTCAGCATGCTCCTCCGGTGGGGACCAAGCCCTCCCACCTGGCACAGGGCCTGGGCAGGGTGGGTGGGGAAGGATTGGAGAAGGCCTGGGTGTTGTGCTCAGAGTCTGGGTTAGCACCCCCACTTCTCCATTTACTGACAAGAAAGATGGTGACAAATGGTATGTGCTTTGGGCATCAGGAAGAGAGAAGTTGTGAGCCCAGAAAGGGGTCACACAGCAAGGGAGTCACAGAGCTGAGTCCTCAAGCTGCCTCCTGCCCTCCCAGACCATCATGCATCTGAGGGGCTCAGCACATGTCAGGCGACCTGTGAAGGAAGAACCTAAGCCCCTGGGCTGACACTCACCCTGCCCAGTGCTACTGAGGAGGTTGAAGAAAAGAAACCAGGACCAGGGCAGACGCGATTCTGCCCAAGAGCGGCCCAGTGGGAGAATCCTAGGGCGGCGAGAAGTAAGCTCCGGCTGGGCCTCTATCCAGAAACCCCGGCCTGCTGCAACCAACCCGCCCATAGCAATCGACTTGACCAGTAGCCTCCTCCAGGAAGTCTGCCCAGACCTGCCCTGGCTGATGTTTCAGCAAGCTCCTGCTATTTCCTGTCTGCCTCTCCTGCTGGATCCTGATCCCTGAGAGTTTCTGGTTCCCTCCAGCATTCCCCAGCAGATATGACCCCGAACTGGATCTCAACTCAGGAGTCACCCGAAGTCGCCCCATTGAGCATAAGTTCTAGCAAGATGGGTCCCTCTTCTGCCTCCGCCACCAACCTGTCCACGGTGGCACGGCACCCCGGATGGTCTGGGGAGAACAAATGGATTGATGAGTGAATGTGTAACCATACTCCAAAGGAAGGGTGCATCTGTGCTGGGGGTCCCAGCAACCATCTCTCCCCACGTGCAGCTTGTGAGGAGCCTGAGTGACGTCAGACGGTCGGGCGTGGTCCCAGCCAGGCACTGGTCGTGTGGTCTGGTGGACCGGCGTGTGCAGGAGCGAGGGGAGGGCCGAGGTGCTGGAAGCCCCCCCCACCCACTGGAGCTCCAACTCACAGGTGAGGGGACTGAGGCCTGCAGGGGACGCTGACTGAGCTTTTCCCAATCCCCGAGCTCCACCCTCCAAGCACCCTTTGCTCTAGCAAGGGTTGGGTTTTGGTATAAGGTTTGTTTTCCGGAGGACGAGGCTCAGCAGGGTCTCGGCTTGTCCTCAGCAGCAAGAGTCAACATGGCAGGCAGGACAGGCATGGGTCCAGCTGACCCCACGGCTTCCTTTCTCGGGGCCCAGCTGCTCCAGCTGCCCGATGTGAGACCTCCGACAAGTCCCGGAACCTTCTCCAGCTCAGTTTGTAAACTGGGGGGTGTCGGCGTGAGGTTGTCTCCGGCTGAGGCTGGCTGGCCAAGCACGGCCCCCAGGATGGCCCCGGCAGGCTCCAACACAGTTAAGGCTGACATTGTCATCATCCTCACTGTCATCAACCAGGGAATTCGCATCCGATTCAGAGGGGAACTTGGGGTGCCCGGCTGGCTCAGTGGCTAGAGCATGCGACTCTCGATGTCAGGGTCTTGAGTTCAAGCCCCACGTTGGACGTGGAGCCTGCTCAAAGCGGAACTCTTCAAAAGGCAAGGTTCCTTATGCGGGTGCAGGAAAACCAAACTCAAGTCCGGTGCCACCACCCCTTGCATGGGGGCAGGGACCCAGGCCCTCGTGGGCATCCAAGGGGCCCCCGCCTGCTCATGTGGGGGGCCACGCGCCCTTTGAATCAGGGAGAAGTGATTCGCTCCTTCCCCCACCCACCTCAAGAGCCAGGTACCCACATAAAAAGGGCTCGAGTGGGCGAGCGCCTCCTTTGTCATCTGATGCCATTAAGGCTGGAATTTCTCATGGGAAAAGTAACGCTTTGGCTGCATGAAAGGTGGGGGGCGCAGCGCGGCCTGATGGTTCCAGGGGCGACCGACCTGGAGCCGTTTGAAGTCCACCCGTTATCTGCCGCTGGGGCTGTTTGGCTTCTGCCAGGGCATAAAGAGGGTGATTGAAGTGGGCGGCTGTGTCTTTCCGGACGACAAAAGTCCCCTTGCTAATTGCCACATCAAATGATCGGGAACCCCCCAGTGCACACCCTCAAATTACCGTGAACACACACTGCAGCCCGAAGGCCGACCCGGCGCACCCCCCCCAACCCGGCTGCAGCCCTGCTCCCCCCGGATTAGGTTACTCGCGCGGGCGGAGGCACAGGAAGGTCTCTGCGGATTTGTTCTGCTTCGCTGCCAGCCCGCTATGCCAGCCCCCGGCCCGGGCCGCAGCCCCCCATTGTCTCTGGCCGCCCAGCCAGCACGCAGGCCCGGCCTGCACAAAGCCCCAGGCCACAGAGGGGAGGTCCCCTGCCCGTGGTCACGCCCCGGTGATGGGGTGCTAGCTCCCAGGCCGAGCCCCTCACCGGTGCAAAGGGGCTGTCAGTCTCGGGACCTTCAAAGGGGCCGTCACGGCCCTGAAGTGACACCAAAGCCCAGCGTCGGCCCCCTGCCCCTCTGGGCTCTTTGCTGTCCCTGACTGGTGGGGGCAGGGTGACGGGAGTCCGGTGGCCAGCAGAACCCTTCACGCCAATACCGTCCCCACCCCCGTCCGGAGGGACTGGGACCATTACTCCCATTCTACAGACGGAGAAACAGAGGCCGAGGGAGGTCAAGCGCCTGCCCCAGGCTATGCCCCTGATCTGGGCTCCGTGGCTGCTTATGGGCTAGCAGGGGAGAGACCTTGTCGCCCAGGGGTGGCCACAACTGCTGACTTTCCAACATACAACGTCAGGGTGGTGCGGCTACCATTTATGGGGGGGCACCAACGACTCCTGGTGGCCCGGCCAGTGACAGTCCCTTGTTCCAGGCTGTTCACCTCCTGAGGCCTGGCACTGATTTCCAGTTTGGCTAGCTCCATCTACTCCCGGGGACCCAAGGACGGGCAACTCCTGCCTCAGTCCTCACTCGGCAGCACACAGTCTCACAGGGGAGGCAACGCAACTAAAGAAATGAATGAGGTACGAGCCCGGGAGGAGAAGACGCAAAACATAAAGTGACCTTGCCTCACCGAGGGAAAGAGTGCTAGCCAGGTGAGGGCGGATGCGCAGGGGCATGCCAAACCACGAGACCAGCATGTGCAAAGGTCCTGTGGCCCCACTGCTGGAGCCCAGATGGGAAGGAGAGAGCTGTGAGCTGAGCACAGCAGGAGGCAGGGCAGGCTGTAGGAGGCCTTGTGGGTCCATTGTGCTCGGGGTTCTGGTCTCAGAGTGAGGAGACGTTACTATGGGACTCTTAGCTGGGGGATGGAGGGGGGACACACCAGGACCAAGTTTCTAAATGACCACCCTGCTGCATGTGAGCCCGGCTCTCTGCTTCCCCCAGGAAGTGCCAGCACAGGTGGGTGCTGCGTACCTGCTACGTGGAGGAGGGGTGGCCACAGGTGGGTGCCTGGGGTCCCCAGGAGCTGGCATGGTTAAGTGCTGCACGGACAGCTCTCTCACCTGGAAGGGAAGTCGGATCTCCTGCATCAGACAGAGCTGAACGCAGCTAGTTCGGGGGGGGTGCAGGACGTGGACCCCAAGGCCTCCCTGTGCCGGGAATCTCAGGCAGAGCATCAGTCACTAAGAGTCTACCTCATTCTGTCATCGGCTACATGGGGCCGGGGTCACTGGGCATGGGGCACCCTGGACACGATGGTCAGGACGGTCTCCCACACAGAGTGGGTTCTCGACAAAGGTGAGTGCTTCCGAGCCCCTGGACGAGCCACTTCCCTTCCCTGAGACTCACTCCTTTCTTCTTCGCAAGGAGTGCTTGCCTGCAAGCGACTGTTTAAATGTGCTTATTTGGCAGGAGGGACCCCAAATGACGCCGAGCAGCTGCAGACAACACAGAGAAACTGGAGGCACTGGGGATGGAGTGGGGGGCCCATCGCTGCCCTGGCTCACCCTCCTCCCCGGGGCTCCCCATCCTGGGGCAGCGAGAGGTGCAGGTAAATGCTCTCAGGCTTCACTCCCCTGGAAGCGGGTCTGCACTGGACAGAGCACTGCCCCGGAGTCTGGGCCTCCCCCCTGCCCCCCTGCCTCCCTGCCTCCCTGCCTCGCTGCCTTGCTGCCTCCCTGCCTCGCTGGCTCTGCCATGTGGGTGGAGGGGGTACCAGTCACTCTCCTGGTCCCACCCCAAGGCGCTGACCACTGCCCAGCTCTGTTTGCCTGGGCCTGTCTTCATGAAACACACACAGACACACACACGTACAAAACAGCAACTTTCTCTTCTCCGATTGACATCTGTCTGATTTTGCGGCGTGACTGCGTGTGAAGAGTTGAAGACCCCCTCCCCGCACGCCCACCCCTGCTCTCCCCAGTTTACAGATGAAGTGACTGAGGATGAAAGAGACGGACTGACTCCCCCATTGCCACTCTGACCACAGAAGCTAGTGCTGTGTGAGTCCGGACCTCGAGGCTGCCCCTGCCCTCACCCCTGCCTCCACCGTCCTGGCTCTTGGGCGGCGTAGGGACCTGCAGACCTGTTCATGTTTAGGAACTCACAACCAGCTGGAGGAAGCTTGCTCTTTTTGCCAGGGACTTGGTGTAGCCTCAGGGTTCGAAGTCTCCCGTCCGTGAACCACCCGCACAGGTGGAAATGGAATCGTACAGCAGGTAGCCTTTTGCGTCACCACGGAATCGTCCCTGCCGTCCCCTACCGCTGCTGGACAGGACGAGGGCCACTCCACCGCCGTCCCATCCCGCCTGTGTCCGGAGCTGCTGGCTCCTCACGGGAGCCCCCTCAAAGTCGAACTAACTCTGAGCCCCTTGTTCAAATGTTATTAGGAAGCATCCAGAATATATAAGGAACTCTTACAACTCAACAACAAAAAACCCATTTAAAAAATGAGCAGAGGACAGGACACACCTGGGTGGCTTCTCCCACAGAGCAGAATGTTTTTAGGGTCCATCTACATGCTAGCACGCGTCTGAGCCTCGTTCATAAATGGTGCGGAGGGACCACAGTTTGCGCATCCACCTACCTGCTGATGGACGTTCAGGCCGCTTCCGCCTTTGGGCTGTTAGGAATAGCGCTGCCGTGAACACACATGGGCCTGTGTTTGTTTGAACGCTTGTTCTGTGTATTTGGGGGCACACCCAAGAACGGACCTCCTGGGTCACAGCTAATTCTGTACCTTTCGAGGAGCCACCCAGCTGTTTCTCACGGAAGCTGCGTTATTTTACATTCCGACCAGCAGTGCACGAGGGTTCTCCCGTCTCCCCAGCCTCACCCACGCCGGTTACTGTGTGTTCTTTACTACGGCCACCCCAGTGGGTGCAGAGTGGTATTGTGGCTTCGGTTTGCATTTCCCTGAGGACCGGCGATGCTGAGCCTCTGTTCCTGTGCTCGCTGGCCGTGTGGAGGTCTTCTCTGGAGAAATGTCTCTTCAAGTCCTCTGCTCATTTTTAAAAAAATTTTTTTAAAGATTTTATTTATTTACTTGAGAGAGAGAGAGCATGAGCAAGGGGGAGAGGCAGAGGGAGGATCAGACTCCCCGCTGAGCAGGGAGCCCGATGTGGGGCTCGATCCCAGGACCCTGAGATCATGACCTGAGCTGAAGGCAGACGCTTAACGACTGAGCCACCCAGGTGTGTCCTGTCCTCTGCTCATTTTTTAAATGGGTTTTTTGTTGTTGAGTTGTAAGAGTTCCTTATATATTCTGGATGCTTCCTAATAACATTTGAACAAGGGGCTCAGAGTTAGTTCAACTTTGAGGGGGCTCCCGCGAGGGGCCAGCAGCTCCGGACACAGGCGGGATGGGACGGCGGTGGAGTGGCCCTCGTCCTGTCCAGCAGCGGTAGGGGACGGCAGGGACGATTCCGTGGTGCCTCTGTTTTCCCGTCTGTAACAATAGAAACCAGAATCCACCTCACAGAATGGTTTCAGTGAGGGATTGGCTTCCTTGACATGAAGCAGGCAGCGGAGAGCCTGCCACAAAGTAAGTGCTCCATAGATGTGAAAGAGTGTTATTATATACAATGTAAAGCACTCAGTGCTCTGTAATCAAAGCAGTGCCCATTAAAACTCTAACTTTTGCCTCGCCAAAATATCATAAACTTTAAAAAAAAAAATGATACTACCCAGGATTGGTAAGGCACCAGGGAAACCCGTCCCTTCGCACAGGGAAATAAACAAATTTCCCTTTTATTTGTAAAAATCTCCTTAAAATATAATCGGGTATTTAAAGTAAAGATGATAATAGAGTATTCTGGAGTTTATAATGTAGGTAGAAGTAAGTGCTTGAGAGTCAGAGCTTGAAAGGGGGGAGAGGGCTGTTGAAGCAAGAGCCTCCGGGACAAGAGCTGAACAAGCGAAAGAGAAAAAAAAATAAGGAAAGCTAATAAGCAAATGGAGGAATCATAAATACGCAATTAACCCACAAGGAGGCAGAGAAAGAGGAGAGGAGAAACAGAGATCAGAAGACAAAAAGAAAACCAGCATCCAGAATAAAGGCACCACCACCCCCATATCAAGGATCCCACTGAATGTAAACGGTCTAAATGTCCCCAAGGAAAAGGCAGAAATGGTCATACTGGGTACAAAACTAGACCCAGCCTTCTGCTCTGTGCGTGCAATTCGCTTTAAATGCAAGACAGAGGGGCGCCTGGGTGGCTCAGTCGGCGAAGCTTCTGCCTTTGGCTCAGGTCATGATCCTGGGTCCTGGGATCGAGCACCGCGTCGGGCTCCCTGCTTAGCAAGGAGCCTGCTTCTCTCTCTGCCCCTCACCCTGCCTGTGTTCCCTCTCTCTTTCAAATGAATAAATAAAATATTTAAAGATTTTTATTTATTTATTTGAGAGAGAGAATGAGAGACAGCATGAGAGGGAGGAGGGTCAGAGGGAGAAGCAGACCCCCCGCCGAGCAGGGAGCCCGATGCGGGACTCGATCCCGGGACTCCAGGATCATGACCTGAGCCGAAGGCAGTCGCTTAGCCAACTGAGCCACCCAGGCGCCCCGAATAAATAAAATCTTTAAAATAAAATAAAATAAAAGCGAAGACAGAGAGGTGAGCGGTGCAAGCAGAGCATGCTGGACGCCTTGCTCTGTCCATCTGAGCTCCTCGCGCCAGCTGGACCCGCATCGCTGCTGCTGGGATCCTCATGAACACGTGTTCACATGCACCCAGCTGGCTCACGTGTCACCCAGAATCGGGCTTTTTTGCTCACTTTAGAAATGATGCAAAGCCAGGGTATTTTAGGGGGACGAAACCATTCCGCGTAATCGCGGGTACATCAGCCTACGCTGGGCACTCCCACACAACCGTCCACCACAAGGAGGGCTCCTCCGTGGAAACCAAGGGCTTCAGCTAACAATAACGTATAGGCACCCATGTGTCAATTGTCACAGATGTGTCACACTAATAATACGATAATCATAGGGGGAACTTGGTGGGGGAGGAGCTCTGCGTGCCATCAGCTCAATTGTTCTATAAATCTACAATGGTACCAAAAACAGTCTGTATTCATTGTTTAGAAACAGACCAACCAATTGGAAAAAGAGGATGCAGAGACTCTGAGGACTGGAAGAGGTCCGGGCTTGGCGTGCAAGCAGAGGACCGCCCAGGTCCCGGCACGTTCACGGCAGAGCTCCCAGGGCTGCAGCTGCGGCCTTTCTGGTCTTCATCAAGTTCACCCTGGTCCCTCCACACTTACTAGCATTAATTATCGAAGCTCCTCCTCCTGTTTGTCTTATCAAACAACCGGTGGGTGCATTGCTAGGGTGCCTGATAATGCGACAGTGGCTGGAGCGAGCTTCTAGAAACTTCCAGCCCCAATTTTGCTGCACGTTGGTTGAACCTCGGTGTTGCTGTGCTCACCAGGGTCAAGGTGCACAGGGGCTCAGATGGGTGGGCCCAAGAGTGGTCTCTGTGAGATGATGTGGAGGACGCAGCCCCCTCCCCAGCCCTGCGCTATCAGCCCTCCACACCTCACCTCACCCTGCTCTGCTCTCCAGCCCCCAGCAGCAGAGGTGAGAGGTCGGATGCAGGGCTCTGATGCTGTGTGAGATTGGGCCAGTCACTCACACTCTCTGTGGTCAGGTCCAATTTAAAAGGTGGCCCCTGGATCACAGGGTTAATTAGGAGAGTGTGTGGTCAATACATTGCAAGAACTTGACAATAGGTGCCCTTTTTCTTGGCAGCTCATGTGCTGTGGTTGGGGTGGGGCACAGCTGGGGGGTCAGGGGGACCTCTCAGGGAGATCAAGAGACAAGGCCAATGTGTTCCTGTCTGTACTAGTTAGCTGCAGCTACCATAACAAATACTACAGATGGGGGCTCACCCAGCAGGTGCATTGTCTGTCCCCGGTCCTGGAGGCCGACGCCCGAGATGCAGGTGCGGGCAGGGCGGGGTCCTCCCGAGGCCTCTCTCCTCGTGTGTGGACGGCCGTGCTCTCCCTGTGTCCTCACGGGGTTGTCCCTCCATGTGGGTCTGTGTCCTGATCCCCTCTTCTTGTAAGGACCCTGGTCACACTGATCTGGACCCACTTTAATGATCTCATGTTAACTTAATTTCCTTTTTCAAGACCCCCATCTCCAAATATGGTCCCATTCTGAGAAACCGCGGGTCATGACATCAACATGGGAATTTGGGGGGACACATTTGTGCCCATAACACCAGTGACTTCCCAAAATATGCCCATGGAGTTGGCCCCATAAGGGAGGATGGCAGTGAGGCCCAAGGCGTGAGCCCAGGTGAGGTAAGGTTCTGGGTGGGCGGGGCTCTTGTAAGGCTCTATCCTGGGTTGGGGGTGGGGGGCTGCAGAGATGACAGAGGCCTGGGGCTCGTCCTGGGGCCGCCAGGTTGACCCGTGGCCCTGACGGCCTTCTGTCCTGTGTCCTCATCTTGTAGTGTGGGCACTTGCTCACTCAGATTTCACTGGGTTTTGGTAAAGATGCAGGGGGCTGAGGTTACCCCGCAGACCCTGGATCAAGAAGAGGAGGCAGGATCCTTACCATTAATTAGCATCTGGGGAACACCCAAAGTAGAAGCGCCGGTGGTCATCACCGACAAGCCCGCCTCCTTCCGGGACAACCCTGAGACACAGAGCCGCCATGGGTGTCTAGAGAGTACGTGTTGGGGGATCAGGGCTGGCTCAGGCCTCCGTGTACCCAGGGCCACCCAGAGCCTTCACAAGCACCCTGGGGGCAGCAGCTCAAGTTTGCCGGGCTGGCAGGTGAGGTGTGCTGGGTCTTGGAGAGGCTTGGAGATGGCCGGCCGGGCGCCCTGGCATGAGCGTTGTCCGACTACAAAGGGCTCACCAAGCCCGACTCGGTCATTTTGCTCCAACAGCCCCGCCACGGAGCCATGGAAAGAACTTATTTTAGGAAAACGGGAAACCACCTACCACTTAGCGAGGAATGCGGACTAATTGTGAAGCCTTTCTCAGTTTCTTTATTTAGCTATTTATTAAACTGGCTCAAGCTGGAATTAATGGCCAGGCGACTCCTCTTGCACGCATCCTGGGGGCGCAATTTGTGTCTGATTAAAGGCCCCAGCCCACCTCCTCCCTGGGACACACGGCTCAAAGCTCCCGGCTCAGGAATGCTCGGCCTGGGGCTCGAAGGCCTGGCTGCCTCTAAAGAGCCTGCTTTGGCCTCCAAATCCATGCCCTGGGTCCCCACCTGCACTACAGATGTCGCTGAGTCTCTCTGTGGAGCCGGCCTGGCCCTGCAATGCTGAGCGAGCCTGGGCCAGGGGTTCTCCGGCATCCCTCCCTGGGACCCCCCAGCCCCAGGCACCCTCTGCACGGCAGCCCACTCTTGGCTTCGAGGCACTTTCCACCATCTGACATGGTCCCGTGTATCTATTTGCCTGCCCCTCAGGGATGCAGTGCCCGGGGAGCCAGGTCCTTACCACCGCCCCACCACATTCATCCCGAATCTCTAGATTCTAGAACATCACCGGGCACACAGCTCGTGCTCCATCAGTAGGCACTGAGTTTCTCCTTCCTGTTGGGAAAAGGAAAGCTTCAGAGACTGGGCCCAGGGAAACAGCAGCCTAGAAATCAAAGAGATGCCCTTGCAGCCATCAGCCAGGAGGCCTGGTGGCCCTGGACCCAGGGACGCAGCCGGAGGACTCCCCCTGGTCCTCTCCAATGCCACAGAGAGCACTCCTGCCCGGCAAGGAGCCCTGTCAGGCTCGTCACCTACACACCCAGGCAAGAGTGAAGGCCTGGCCACCTCCCACCCACCACAACATCGAAAGTCAGGTCACGACGAGGGAGCAGGGACATCGGAACCTTCATATGCTGCCGGTAGGGACGCAAAATGGTACAGCTGCTCAGAAAACAGCCTGAAAGTTCCCCCGATGATTAGATGCGGACTGACTGCCTGGTCCAGCAATTCCACTCCTAGAAATGAAAACACAGGTCCGCACAAAAATGTGCACATGAATGCTCAGAGCAGGATTAGCCAATATCATCCCCAAGTAGAAACTACCCAGATGTCCGTCCACGCACCAAAGGAGGAACAGAGTGGGCTCCAGCCACACAGGGGACGAGGACTCGGCCATGGAGAGGCAGGAAGCCCCGACACGCGCTGCAACATGGGTGGACCTTGAGAGCATTCTGCTCGGTGAAAGAAGCCAGACACAAAAGTGCGCGCAGTGCGTGGTCCCCTTTCCACGGAATGTCCCGGATTGGTCAATCTATAGTCGGAACGTGGATGAGTGGTTGCCGGGGGCTGGGAGGCAGGGCGGGATGGAGGATGAGAGCGAACAGGCACTGGGTTTCCTTCTGAGATGAAGTGAACGAATGTTCTAAACTTGGCTGTGAGCTGGGAATGTTCCAAGCACGGTGGAATCACACACTTTAAATGGGTGAATCGTACGGTATGTGAATTCTATCTCAATAAAACGGCCAAAAACACCCAAAAGAGGGAGGGCCTCTCTTCCAGCGTGCCTGCTCCTGGTATATATCCAACTGAAATGCACACCCACGTACCCCAAAAGGCATGTACTAAAATGTTCTTTGCAGCTTTAGTTCTAAAAGTCCCAGCTGGACTCTACTCAAATGCCTGTGGAGAATTAACAAGTAAGTAACGAGAGAGGAAAGCGCGCTGTCTGAACCCCACCCGGGAACAGGGCAGCAGCCGACCCACGTTGAGATCATGAACCCAGACATGAGAGCATGAACACTGGGGGGCCCCTTTCTACAGCTTTAGGAGTCCGGCTGGGTGTGGCTGGGGTCTCAGGTGCCAGTACAAGTCTTGACAAGTCAAGGTTAAAACCGAGCACGGATGGCCACAGCGGGCGGCAGGGTGGGATGCAGGTTTGGGGCCCCCAGTGAGCCAGACTCCAGCCCCGGCATTCCCGGCTGACTTTGGTTGGTTACGGTTTTCTTCCTTACAGTGGGCTGCCGACGGCCCTCACCTGATTGTCCTTAGAGCAAGCAGCCACCGCAGTAACAGGGGGACCAGGGCCAGCCCAGGGCCAGGAGCCCCGAGCGAGGCCAGCAGCTGCCTTCCTGACGCGCTCTGCTGGGCTGCCCTGTCCGGGCCCCCAAGAGGCTGGTGAGCGTCCCTCCCCTCACCTGGATGTCCACGCCCTGAGCCTGGGGCCCCGTGAACACCTACCTTAGGTGGCAGCAGGGACTCTGCAGTTGTGACCCCGGATGGATGATCTGTGGGCTCAGTGTAATCACAAGGAGGGTCAGAGGAGGAGCGATGAGGCCAGGAGCCAAGGAACGCAGGTGGCCTCCGGGAACAGGAAAGGGCACGAGAACGGTCCTCCCCGGCAGCCCGCCGAAGACACGCAGCCCTGCAAGCACCTTGATTGCAGCCGGAGAGCCCATTTAGGACTTCGGACCTCCAGACTGTAAGAGCATCAGTTCCTGTTGCTTTCCGCCGCCAGGTTTGCCAGCTTTAGGGCCGTTGGTTACAGCCGCCGCAGGACCGCCCTGGGCGGGGCCCCTCCCGTCCCACCTGGGTCGCCTGGGACGCGCCAGAGCCACGCCCTGCACCCAGGCCCTCGGGGGCTGTGCAAACTCTCCAGCCCGTGCCTGGCTCCCAGCCCCGATGGTGGAGGGGGGGCCTGGGGCGGGAGTGGGGCGGCTCTCATGCTGGAACGCAGCACTCTGCCCAGGCAGGGCCGTAGGGTTCCTGAGCCAACCGCAGTCTCTCCCAGAGCCTCAGCTGCCCCAGCCCAGAGGGCGTTTCTCTCACTGCCAAGGGTCTCCTGTAGGGCCCCTGGGCCTCTTGGATCCGAGCAGGGCAGGGCCTCCGCTGCCCAGGTGCTCATCCAGGACACCTGCAGACACCCTCCACCACCTCACGCCACCTGGCACACATTCATGGAGGACCTGCTATGCCCCGAGGCTTGCTGGGGGCTGGGACGCAGGTGAGCAAACACCAACAGGGCCTCTCCCCCAGGGAGCCCAGAGTCTAGCCGGGGAGACAGATGTTGATCAAATCATGGAATCTGGACTGTGAGAGACTTGGAAGTGGTGGTTGGGCAGAAAGATCCAGGAAGACCTACCTGGGAGGTGATAATTGAGCTGGGGGGTGTCCCAGGCATTCCACTGAAGGCCACAGAGCAGGGCCCTGTGAGCCAGGGGAGGGGCAGCCAGGATTCGGAGCCTGGTAGAAGGCTCTGGAAGGCTATAAGCCTAGAAAGACCACTCTGGCTGCCCCTTTCTTTGCAGGAGGCGGGGCCTACGCCCCTGCCTGCACCCTGGGAGCTGCTCCGAGCACCTCCCTCCTGCTAGCTTGTGCGGGGCAGGGTTGGGACCCGCAGAGATGGGCAGAGCCCAACAGCAGGGGTTCCAAAAGGTGCCAACTCTGCAGCTTCCAGGGGCCAAGACCCTCGGGCAGGCTGCGGGCTGGGCGGCCCACCCTGCCCTGTCGTAAACCCGTCCCGCTCCTCCCTTGCTGATTCACGGACCTGCAACCGGGTGCAAATTGGGCCCAGCCAGAGTCAAAATGGCTTTGATGAGCCAAATGGCGTTGTTCTTTTTGAGGGAGGTGTTGGAATGGCCCGGCCCCCCAGGCAGGGTGTCCCGCTGAGACCCAGGCCCAAGAAGGGGTGGAAAGGGTTGCTTTTTATGAGCACAGAGATTAGGTCTGCCTTCCCTAAGGGAGGGGTTTCAAAAGAGGAGGGACAGGGATTCTTGAAGGGACTAAAATGCTCAATAAAAAATAAACCAATGGGCGCCTGGGTGGCTCAGATGGTTGAGCGTCTGCCTTCGGCTCAGGTCATGATCCCAGGGTCCTGGGATCGAGTCCCGCATCGGGCTCCCTGCTCCTTGGGAGCCTGCTTCTCCCTCTGCCTCTCTCTGTCTCTCATGAATAAATAAATAAAATTAAAATAATAAATAAATAAATAAACCAATGACCTTCTATCTTGAAGGCCTTTTTCAGGGTCTCAAGAGAAGCCAGGGCGCCGCGGGTCCTAGGCCCTCCCGCCTTGCTTCTCGTACGGTTGTCTGTCCTTGCTCAACTTAGCCTCCCCTGGAGGTCCCCCTGCTCCCCGAAAGTCCACTCCCCACCGCAGCGGGTGATCTTTCCAAGCACAGTACACCACCGCCCCCCTGGCCAGCCGCAGGGACCTCGGTGAGCGGGAGGGAGCGCCGGGCCATAAACCAGAGCAAATAGTGGTGTCTCGGGGGCCAGGGAGCAAGGTGGAGGGTAGGAGGCGCGCAGGTGAGGGCAGAGGCCGTCAGGGGGCTGCAGGGACGGATCCCATGCAGGGGGCTGGGGGCAGGTGCAGGGTCGCCGTTGTGCAGGCCGAGTCACGAGTCGGGTTTGAGACAGGGTCACCTTGGACTGCTTCCCTGTGCCACCTGCGCAGGTGTGTCCCATTGGAGTCTGGAGCTCGTCTTCGCTCTGGCGGCAGCCTGGAGAGCCCCAGACGCCTTCCCCGGCCCCCAACCCAGAGGGGCCCTCAGAAACTTAGTTTCTCTGTCAGGAGAGCAGAGGGTAGAGACGTGGCATGAGGCTGCAGGAGTCCTGCCTGCTCGGGGACACTGGAGATTGCCAAGGCCCCGGATGGAGTTCCCCACGCACCTTCTGGGGGGCGGTCCCTGTGGGGCACCCGCCCACCACCTCCCTTCCAGCGAGGCCAGGGGGGAGAGCAGCGTCACCTCCCTGCTCACCTCACCCAGGCTGAGAGGGTCTCGGGGTTCCCAAGTGCTCAGGCTATGGGCCCCAGTGGGGTTCCCGGGGCCACGACAGAGGGCTGGCATTTGGGGTTTTCAGGGATGACCGCCCCATGGCCACCTCCCGTGGGGCCTGTGTGGGGCATCCCTGGCAAGCTGCCCTTGGCCTCTCCTGGGGAGGCTGAGACGTCTGTGCCCACTGGACCCCTGTCTGGGCCCCCGTGTGAGTTCCTCACGTCCCATCCATGCCCCTCCTGGCTGTTGGTGCTCTGGGGCTACTCAAACCCACCGCACCCTGAGAAGCTGCCAGGCCTCGGACAGGCTGTGTGGTGTCCCTGGGCTGCCACATGTCCCTAAGGCCAGCAGGACAGACGGGAGGCTTTCATGGGTCGTGCCTGTGAGTGCATAATGGGAAAGCATCAACACAGCTAATGCCCTTCTGTTCTGCTCACCCAACCCTGGGGCAGCCTTCCGGGACGGGAGGACCAGAGGCTGAGTGGCCCTGCTCCTGGGCTGCACGGTCATTGGCTCATGGTTCTGGACATTTTTGACCCCCTTTGCTTCCTGGCACCTTGTCTTCCCACACTGATCTCAGGCCCCACATGGGGTCTGCGGAAAAGACCTTTTTCCTGAGTCACTGGGGAATCATAGTTCATAGTATTTTCTGTGGTCTTCTTAATATTGTTGCTGTAGCACGGGGATGTAAGTCCCTTCTACCCCCCTGACCTGCACTTTCCTTCAAAGACATTCTGCCCCTGCCCCAAGCATGACCATAGTGAAGGCCCCCATCCCTGTCTCTGCCCACCGATCCATGGCTGACTGGGCCTGCAGAGAGGGGAGAAGAGTCACTCATCACCAATTCATTCAGAACTGATTTACTGAGCACCTGCTATGTGCCAGCATAGGTCAAAGTCCTGAGAATGCAGCCATGCATTGGACAAAGCCCCTGTGCTTCTGGATCAGGCAGTTCCTGAACTCCACTCAGGTCAGTTCAGCTCAACCAGCAGCACCTTTAGTGATAGTAGTGCATGGGCATTTTGCCCATTTTCGTGGCTCAACAAAGGCATCAAGAGCATGGGCTTTGTCGGCTGACCGACCCGACTTCAAATACGAGCTCCCAACCTACAAGCTAAGTGACTGGACAAGTTATAAACATCGTAACAGCTAAGCTGAATAACGCACTGAGCAGGTGCCAGGCACAGCTCCGAGTACCCCGCACGATATGACTGTGAGTCATCCCAAGCCTGTGGGGCAGGCACACTGCCTGCAGGGGGAAGGACGTGGGGATGTGGGGAGAAATTGGTTGCTTGTGGCAATGTGCTCCCCTCTCTGGGCCCGGGTCAGTGTTTTGGGGCATCTGTAACAAAATACCACCGACGAGGTGGCTTAACGCAACAGGAATTTACTCTCCCACAGTCTGGAGGCTGGAAGACCAAAATCAGTGTGTGGGCAGGGCTGCCCTCCTTTGAAGGTGCTAGGGGAGGGTCCTTGCCGCGTCTTCCGGCTTTGGGGGCTCCAGGCGCCCCTGGGCTGTGGCCGCGCTGGGCTGGTGGCCGCACCCCTCCAGCCTCTGCCTCCGTGGTCACGTGGCCCCTCTTCTGTGTCCATGTGTGTCTCCTCTTCCGTCTCTTGCAAAGTCACCCACCACGGATGTAGGCCGCCCCGGGCAACCTAGGATACCCCCCTTAGCTCTAGATCCTTCTCTGCAAAGACCTCTCTGTCAAATAAGATCACATTCTGTGGCTCTGGGTGGGCACGTCTTTTAGAGGCCACCAATCCACCTACTACAGGGGCCTTCTAAGGTGTAGGGTCCGGGCCAGGGGCCCCTCCTGTCCACGTGTCAGGACGAGCAGGCACAGATTTTGCTCAGAGGTGCCAGAAGGTGTCTTCGTATGTTGCTCATCCATGTGACCCTGTGAGGTCTGCTCTCCCAAGTGGACACCCCCAACTGACCGACCCACTGTCTCAGGGCAGATGCCTGCAGACCCAGCCCATAGGACAGGGGCCGTGCCCTCTGAGGGCTCCTTGGTGGCCCCAGAACCAATAGGTCCCCATTTGCTGTCCCAGCCCCCTCTGGTGACCCTGAGTGCCCAGCTCAGGCCAGACACAGAAATGCAGGGAGCCAGGGGGCCACACATCATGCAAGGACACTGGGCGCTAAAATCAAAGGATGCCGCGGGGGTGGCGAAGTCCCCCTCTGGAGGGGAGGAGCACATCACATGTCCCATTCCGGGGGCGGGCACAAAGGCTGCTACAGAACAGGACCCTGTCCCTGTTCCCAAGAGCAGCAGGGGCGTTGGTTGGGGCCGGGGACGGCTGGCTGACTGACAATGTGAGCCCTGCTTGACCGGCACCTGCCGAAGCGCCCGAGGCCAGTGACTGCCCGTGTCTGCGGCTCAGCGTCCATATCTATAAGCTGGAGACGGTGGTCTTACGGGCTACAGTGGGAGTGTCCTGATGTGATTCCCACTGACCTCTCCGCCGTGAGGATCGCCCGAGCCATTGCAGGTGAACGGTCGGAGTAGTGCTGGACCGAGGCCACACTCAGCAGTCACCCTTCCAGGCTCACTCTTCCTCTTTGGGAGCCATGGAAAGACTTCTTGGGCTCCTGGGGCAGCAGTGATTGATCTGCTTTGGGGGAGAAGGGGAAGAGAAGGAACCAGGGGCAGCTCCGCTGGATGCCAGGGCGTTCATAGGCAGCCGGGAGCAGGAAGAGCAAAGGCCTGCAGCAAGGGGACTAGAGTGTCCAGGGGCAGCTCCTGCAGGGCTTTGAGGTTCACAGAGGAGTTTGGACCTTTGTGCTGTAGGCAAAAAGTTTTAAGAGGGGAAGCAAGATCAGATCAGTCACTGAGGACTTCATGAATAGAGTGCATCTGATTAAAATGAGTGAGGAGCCCTGCATTCTGCGTGTGAAGTCGTCAAAGACCACCAGGGAGCCTCCTCCAGATGCACCTAGCCCAAGGCCAAGTCTGGCCTGAAGGGCCCTGTGCTGACTCAGGAGGCATTCCCTGTCTTCTCACCCTAGACCAGCCTTCTCTGCCTCTGCCCCAAATCCATTCGGCCCAAGAATCCACCTGAACGGCCAAGCCAGACCTGGTCCCCACCAGCTGGGGTCCCTCCTTCCCGGGGTTCCAGACGCTGCCCCCTCCAGGATTGGCTGGATGCAGGACACAGAGTGAGAGGCCATTGCAGAGCCTGGGGTTTTCACCCAGGGCATGAGGGCCAGCAGCCCCCTCCCCGGAAGGCACCCCAGGCCCCGCAGTGGGTCTGGCGCTGGTGGAGAGGTCTGCGTTCCCCGCACTCCCCTCCTGGACATCCATTCTTCAAGCAAATGGTTTTGATTTTACAGGAAGTGGAGCAAGGGGCTAATCTGAGTATAATTTTTAAAGCCAGGCCTTTGATTTCATACTTATTCATTTGAGTAATTAATGCCTCCAAGTCTGGGGTCAGAATGCATCCCCGCTTAGCTCGTCTCTCCTACCTCCAGAGACAGACCTCACAGCATCGCTACCTCCAAACCATGAATTTATACCAGCTGGAACGTTCCGAGCGCCCAGAGCAACAACCCAATAGGACTTCACAGAGCTCTGCTCCCCACCATGGACGATGACACCCCATCCCCGCGTGCGCAGCTCAATCCCCGGGACCAACGCAAGCACCATCCCCCCCTCTGGCAGGGATCCTGCACCCAAGCCAGTCCTCTTTCCCAGAGGGTGTGGGCACAGAATGTTCTGGGCTTTGAGACATTTTTTTTAAGCCCAGACTCCATTCAGGCAATAAACATTTATTAAGCACCAACTGTCTGCCAAGCACTAGATTGATGCTGGAGGGGCCACTTTGTTCCCAAAGGAGAAAACACACAGGACGCACAAATCCGTAGGCCTGAGCCCTGGGGCGGGAGGGCCATGGAGGGGAGGGGCACGGAGAGTGCAGGTGGGCAGTGGGGGGCCTGGACGGGATCGCGGGGCCAGGGGCAAGGATGCAGAGGGGACAGTGTAGCACCCAGGGCCGAGTTCCAGAGGCTGTGTCTGGAGACAGATTCCAGAGGGCTTTTCATATGTGAGTTCCTGGAGGAACTTTTTTTCTTTCTCTCTTTCTCTTTTTCCCACGAAGCACAGGATGAATCCACACCCTTGATTTCACCTTGGGCCTGCTGGCAATCCTGCCTCTTCCTCCTGTTCCCATTTCATTTCTCTTGTGCCACAGATGATTTGTGCAGCGGCTTGGGGCCCTGGCTTCACGGCGCGCAGTGCCCGGATTCCGACAAGCGCAGTTCTCGCTCGCGGGGGGCAGGGAGACCTGGCTCAGCACGGGGCACATGCCAGCCCTGCGGGCCCCCGACACAACCGACCTCCAGGGGCGCTCCATGGCTGGCATCCTGCCATGGCTCTGGGACATCTTTTAAGAGGCTCATGTCAAGATTGGACCAAACTGGGTAGAAATGCTGTTCAGGGAAGAGGGATGGGCAGAGCCTGCAGCCCCTTCCTCTGGGGTGAGGACCCTGCATGAGGCCCACCCATTGACATTAGCCATGGACTGTTCTCCTAGACAGAAGAGACCAATGACTTGATTGTAGGCATCCACCGAGCCCCATGACGAGCCCGTTGACAACCTAGTAAGGACAAAGACAGGAAGCCAACGCTTGGCAACACTGGTCTCTCCAGATGTCGGAGGGTGAGCATAGCTCTCTGTGCGGACACAGGGCAGGCAGCAAGGAAGGCGTCTGGCCCCTCGGCAGCTCCTGGGGTGGCTCTCAGGGCAGCTGGGGGGATCCCTGCCTCGCTCCAGGAGCAAGACTCACACAACGGGGTCGCTCAAGGCCGGGGAGGTGGCGACAGCGTGAGGGTGTGGGGCAGCCCGGGCTCCTGCTGGTGACATGCAAACAGCCGGGCTGCCCAGGGCTTAGGGTGCGCTTCCGGGCCCCCCAAGGTGTGCACACCATGCTGTCTGGCCCTCATGCAGGGATCTAACCTGAGTGACAATGCTGAGCTTCACGGTCACCTAAAGCCAGGGGTGATTTCTGTGGGTGCCTGCCTTAGCCCAGCCTCCAGAGTTCTCAATGGGCTTCTTCGGATTCTCAAAGGGCTCAGGGACTCCCCGAACCCTGGCTTCCTCCCCACAGCCTGATAAGCCATTCATGCAGCCCAGGACACCAGGTGGAACCTGGGGCTGCAGGAGACAGAGGAAGCCGGACTCACTTCAACGGGGTCAGGGAGGCTTCCCGAAGAGGGAGCACTTGAGAAGGACTGCCCGTGGCCTCCTGCTCTGCAGGGAGCCGTCATGCTCCCTTAGCAACGAGATGCGAGATGCAGGTACGGCGCCTCTGGACCAAAACTGTGTGTGGGCCAGGGGACTCTTTGTTCACCTCACCCTCTGACCCATCTCAGGTACTGCAGCGGATGCCGACCCTTCACTCCCCAGCTGCTGGCTTGCGTGAGTCTGCCTCTCTGAGCCTCAGTTTCCCCATTACAGAACCTGCCTCAGAGGGCCACGGGAAGACCCAAATTAACCGCAGAGAAGGCCCAGAGCGGGGCCAGCAGATAGGAAGCCCCACTCAGGACTCAGCACTTCTGGTTCACTAGAGGCCAGTCCTGTGCTCGGATCTGGGAGCCCGTGGAATGCCACGTGGACCTGAACCCCAAGGAACTCAGAGTGTGGTGGGGAAGACGTCCACGTGTGATGCTCACACTGCCACCAGGGTAGCACGGAGCTGTGGGAGCCCTCAGGGGACCCCCACCCAGCCCCTTGCTCAGGGTGGGCTCCCTCCCGGGCCTGGTCTTTGAGCTCAGTCCGGAACCACAAATGGCACGGCTGGAGGAGGAGAGATGGGGCAGCTCCCGAAAGGAGACAGGCCCCACTGCTTCCAACACGTACATGCACACGCACGCACACACACACGCGTGCAAAAGCATGTGCACAAGCAGACACCATGCACACAAATATGCACGTACGCACATCTGCACACATAAGTACAAGGGTAGAAATGCACACGTGTGCGTGCGAGACAGGAGCACGCACCACGCATACATGTGTATGCTTACACATGCATGCACATGCATGCACACTCACACAAAGGCACAGTACACACATCTGCACACATACACACGCGCACACACACAGGAGCACACGCACGAGCACACGTATGTATGTACGCACAAACACGCAGAGTATACACCTTGCATGCGGAGATGCACATGTGAAGATGGGCCTACGGAGATCCAGACACGTACATATGCACGCGGATGCACCTGCCCGCATGCAAACACACACACCCAACGGGAAGCTACCCCTGTGCCCTTCACCACGGCCAGAGTTACCCTCAGCCCCGGGAGCCTGAGAGCATCATCCAGTAGAGAAGATCTCTAGGGTCGGTGCTCTTCAGTGCTCTTAGGTTGCAAATAAACAAAACCAAAACCGAAAGCCCCACAAAACAGCACCATCTTGTGGCAGCAGCAGGACCAGGTGGGAGGCGAGAGGCCTCTTTCCTGGGGGGAGGGTTTTCCCTCGAGCCGGGCTCCCTAGGTGGGCTGACACCAGCTGTACCCTGCGGGGGCTGGGGGTGGGGGAGCACTTAGCACCCTCTCCTTTGTGATGCTCTGGTTTGGACCAGCATCTCCTCCCCTCCCCCACTGCCCTTGGCTGGCTCCTGCGGGGCCTGGGGTCACCTGGGCACTGAGTCTCGCTCTGCTGGGGATTTTAGGAAGTGTCCTTCATTCTCTGGGCTTCTTGCCTATCTGTGAAATGGGGCCATTATATTGATGCTCTGGAGCCACCACCCCTGCCCTGAGACTTCCTGTGAACAGACTGGGCTGCAGGGGCACCTCCTTCGGGCTCCTCACCAGCCAGTTAAGCTCCCTTTGCTCCTCCACAGACCACCAGCTTTAGCATCATCTGGGAGCTTGTGAGAAAGGCAGGATCTCAGGCCCCCTCCAGACCTTCTGACCCCCGAGGATTTGGGCAGCACCCCCATAATACCTTTCAGCACCCCTCACCGTCACTGGGCCTGAGCATGCTCGCCCTGTCCCCAACCCCAGCCTGCAGGGATGACAGCTCGTGACTACTCAGGGAACAAATGATCAAGAAGCCGTAATGGTGAAAATGGGACACAGTGTTTCTCCCCACCTGCTGCCTGGCAGAGCGGGGGTTGGGACTCGGCTCTGACATAGCTGCCCGGGGCCGAACCCTGGTTCTGGCATTCGGCAGCTGGGGAACCGTCTCTGTGCCTCAGTGTGCTCATCCACAAAGGGGAGTTGTTAGAAGGGTTAAATAGAATCCATGCAGAGTGCTCGGCCCAGCGCTCCGTCAATGTTTGTGAGCGAGGAGTGTTGGCCCCGTGTTCAACCCCCCCCTTCCCAGTTCTAACACACATTCACTTCGGGCTCCACGTCCAGAGTCTGGAGAGGGGGTCTCGGAGAGGACAAAAGCGGGAGGCCGGGTTTCTGCAGCCCCACCTAGACCCGGCGAGTGACGCACTGCGACCGCGGACCCCAGCTTCAAAGGCTTTGCGCAGGTCCGTAATTTGCTCCCCACCAATTAATCTCTCACTGTCGATATGAACGCGGGTCCTGCGGCGGCTGAGCTCCCTCCCCGGAGAGAGCGCCACGTGCTCACGGCCAAGGGGCTTTCTTTCTTCTAGCAAAACGTTAATTTCCCTCGAGTCCCCCTGGAAAGAGGTTTCAGAACAAGACGTGAGGCTTGGCAGGAATCTGACATCTAAAACAGCCATCGCGGAAGAGAAGGGGTTGAGACATTTGCTAATTGCCCATCGAGCTCCTGTGTGAGCCTTGAGATGCTTGCAAAAAAGTTCCCGTCCTCTGAACCTGAGCTGGCTTTCTGGTGGAAGATGCCCCGATGGGGGTGTGTCGGGCTTTGCTTTGGTCAGCATCCTTCCAGGAGCTGAGGAAATAACACAGAAATTCTCTTTTGGAAAATCAGAGCATCCCGGGGGCAGGGTCGGGGGGAGGTTTGTGTTCTAGACGCATCTCTGCTGAAAGCCTGCAGGGTGAGTGAGGGCAAGAGGCTTCTCTTCCTGGGCACCCAAGAGATGAGGTCGTGACATTCTGAGTCTCCCGCTGCCCCAGCCCCCATCCCCCAGCCCGGGCGCTCAGCCCCTGGACCTTCCTTGCCAGAGGATGTGCAGAGTGCAGAGTTGATTTTATGGGCCTCAGAGCCCTGCACCCCAAGCAGCAGGGCTGCAGTGGGCTGGGTAGACACGGAGCTGAGACAGAGCCTCCCAACCAAAGCTCTGAGGTCATGTGCAAACAGCTTTTAAAAGCCCTGGATGTGCCGAGTTTGGTGCAGAGACGCCAGGCAATTCCAGCAGCTGCATTCGTGCAATGGGAGCTCTTGGAAAGGCCCAGGCTTGGGGTGTTTGGGAGTCCCCATGGCCCACTACTCATTCCCTCAGCCTCCACCCCCACGTGAAGGGCAGCACAGGAGGAATGGGGGCTTGTTCTGCAAACAGCATCAGACCAGCCCTCCTGCCCCTGCCCACACCAGACTGCACCCCTGAAGCGCATTGCGGGGGGAGGCCCTCCCCTATTCCGGAATCAAGGGGAACATTTGGGAGTAAAACAGCCTGGCCTCCAAACCATTTCCCAACCCGGGGGCTCCCCCTGGGGCCCGTGAAATTGCAGAGTGCGGGAGGATGCAGGCCACGCCCAGCATCTGCCCTTGAGCTCGGCTGCGAACTCTTCCAGCTACTTTGAGCAATAACCCCAGGGATGATGCTCCCAAGCTATTAAGTGAAAACCAGATAAACGAGCACGCCCAGGGCACGCACTGGTGCCCCAGAGAGCACGTGCCTGCGTCCACAGAGGACCGCCTGGCCGCCTTACAGCGTTCTCTGGTGACCATGAGGGTGGCCTCAACTCCCCAGTCTCCACCAGCAGCTCCGGACAAACGCACAACCTGAGTAGGAAAAAAAAAAAAAGAAGCAGCTCCCCTCTGCTTTTCCATAATTTCCCTAATTCAGTGTTCTTCCGCCCAGACTGCTGCCCCTGAGCCCTCTCTAAATAGAGCTTCCCCTGATGTGAGCTGGACACACGATAGGTACCATTACCCCTGGATCCAGGGGGTGCTCGGGGGGCCGACGTCAGCCCCGGTGCTCAGAACCCTCGCTCAGTCCTCCCAGCCTCTTGCCGCCCTGGCTGCGCCCAGTCTCACCTGCCAGGGTCCTGCTCCCAGGGGGATCAGAGGCCCTTCCTGAGAGCACCCAGCCCCTCCTGGCACTTGTGTGTCATCCCCCCCATTGGCCCTGGCAGCCCCCCGAGCCCCGGCTGCAGAGGGCCAGGGTCACCAGGGAGGCAATGCGCCCCATTGTTGAGGAGAAACAGTTCCAGCTCATTATGCAGGCTAATGACAGGGAAAGCCTGGGAAATAAAGCTGAGAATGGACCGTGTTAGGATCCACCGGGAACCCCACGGGGTGGAGGTCTTTGTATTCCATCCCGCTCCTCTCTCGCTCTCATAACCTCAAGACGAAGAGAACAGCAAAATGATAGTCAAACCAGTAACGGACACAAGGATCAAGCCCCTTCTCTGTGCCAGGCTCCATGCTAAGCCCTTCGTTCTACGGAAACTTCTGGAATCTTCTGAATAGTCCAAGAAAGCAGGCTCTGTTATTGCCCCCTCTTTTATTTTATTTTATCTATTTATTTTTTCATTCTCCAAATATTTATTGAGCACCTGCCCCGATTTTATACAAACGGAGACTCAGAAAGTTTCAAGAGTCTTCCCGCGTTTGTAAGACCCATCTGCTGAAATCACCAATGCACTTATTTTGGGTTAAAATCCTGACATCAAAGACCAAAAGAGTTGCCCCTGCCTTCCTCCTCCAGTCCCCCACACACAGCCCGGAGTCTCGCTGGGGGGCAGGGGTGCCGAGAGGGGCCCTCCCTGCTGAATGGCATTGGCTCCTTGGCACGGAGCGTAGCTCTGGCCTCAAGAGTTCAAGCTGATAACATGCCGAGAGTCATCACATCATAATGGCCCCATAACTGTGCTGTCTGGTACGGACAATGAACCACCCCAGCCAGAACGTGTGCTCATTCCCTGGCCGCAGGCCAACCGGCTCCATCTTGGCTCGGTGCCCAACTCCAGGCTGGTCCCCGCCTGGATCACGGGCTGTGGCGCCCTTCCCAGGAAGGCGCATCGGAGGCGTCCAGCCCCGCCAAGGTGAAGCCGGAGGAGGTTAATGACTTAATGTGGGTCATGGCATCCTTACCCGACAGGACTCTGCCTGCCTTTATCTCGGACACGGCATTCTTTGGGCAACCAACCCGAATCCACGGCCATAAACGGTGGCCTTTGTGCATCTGGAATTGCTGCCTCATGGGATGCCAATCACTGACCCGGATTGTTTATTTATTGGGAGTATTTTTAGCTTGCACTCTGTTACCCCTGGGATCACCGACTTTCCTTTTTAATCCTCTACTTGAACAGAAAGGAAACGGAGAGTAACACGCAGGTCGCTTGAACTCTGGGGTAACTTTCGGGCAATGCTTGGGCCACCGAGGTCAAGCTTCCGCCGGCGACAGCCCTGCCGCAGCTGACGATCGGCACTCAGCCCTCCGGGGCGCGTGCACGGATCAGAGCCCGGCCAGAGTCACAGGTCAAGGTGTCCATCCAGGGACCCACTGAGGGTCCAGACCCGGAGAAGGAAGTGACCGGCCTGGGGCCCGTGGACTCAAAGGGACCCCTGCCTAAGTCCCGGGGTGACTGCCTGACACTTTGCGCAAGGATCGGGTGCCATCCCACACCCACCTTTCAGAGAAGACCCTCAGCTTCCTCCCAGTCTTGGAGTCCTTGGCTTGAACACGGACACTGCTACTCTGTCCCCCGAGCCTCAGTTTCCACATTGGTAAAAGGGGCTAATGGGAAGATTAAATAAAGTGTCCCTGCAAGGGGTGGTGTATGATTATCCTTGTCATTGATGTCTTTCCTGTTAGTTTCAGAGACACACATGTCGGGTAATCAGGGTCGTGGTGGAAACAAGCAGCCCACCCCGGGGGCACGCCGAGGATAAGGGATGGGGAAGAATCTGGTTACTGTCCCACTGCCAGGAGGTAGCAGTTAGGGAACCCAGGGTGCTGACCGGAGCAGTGGCTTTGAGTAGAGGAGGGACGCCTCGTGTCCCCAGTGGCCCCGCAGGAAGGAAGCCAGCCCCTCTCTCCTTCCACACTCTGATCTGTCGCTGGCTCTTCCCACCGGCTGAGCCCAACCGGCACCCACAGGCCAGGAAGCTGGTGACCAGTCGGCCTCCTGGGGCAGAGACACAGGGTGGGGAGCAGGGTGGACTGGACTGGGGGGGGCAGGTGGACAGTCACCATCTGCATGTGGTCCTTCTTCTTTCACCGGCTGGCAACATTTGCTTGGATACCAGATAGGTGAATCGCACAGAGCTAGGTGCTCGGTATTTTTTATTCCTATAAATATTCTTGAGTTTTGCTCCAAGGTACAGCTAAGTGACATGTTTGTAGTTGAATTTGATGGTTTGGTGTCTCGCTTTTTAAAAGTCTTAGATGGGTCCAGAACAATGTTTCACCTAGGGCTAATTTCGCTCACTAATGAAGAAGAAAGACCTTTCTGCTTACCCAACTGCAAACTTTGTCAACTATGAGGCCTTCCAGTCTGGGGAGAATCGGCATTATCTGTCATGCGTTCTTTGAGGGGGGTTCTCTCCTCAGCCCTTCACATGCACGGTGGTCAGTTCTTGGCTGAATACCCAGAGGAGGCCCCCACAGGCCCTGCCTACCCTAGTCACTGGCTCTCCCCAAGCTCAGGGCTCTTCTCAGCTCAGGGGGCCCCACCCTGTACCACGTCCTGGGGACGCTCAAGGCTGCAAGCTTAGGAAGTCACAGGACTCACTGCCTCCGGAATTTACTGCCCTGTGTTGCCTGATGTCCAGCTTCTTGAAAACCGTGCTCTCCTATATTCTGTCTATATGTTTAGCCCAAAGGAGAAGGTTGCATGTAGGTTTTTATGAGTGGTTTTATGATATGAATGAGATTTTGTCATAAACATCATTCAGTCCTTCACTCTTAATGGAGTGCTTTTTTTTAAAAAAAATAAACTTTTTGTTTTGGGCTAACTTTAGAGTCACTGACATATTTCTGAGGGAGGAGAGAGAGCTCCCATAGCCCCTTCCCTCAGCTGACTCCAGCAGCAACACCTTAGAGGACCCCATAGCCATTTAGGAGACGAAGAGACCGGCACCAGTACAGTGTGCTAAAACTAACTCCAGACTTCATCCCGCCGTGTCCTCAAGACCTTGCTGTCACAGGCGCGGAGCCTCGAGACGCGGCGTCCCTGCCGTGCTGGGCCTGGCCGCTCTCCCACAGGCGGACGCCAGGTTGAGACCACCCCGGTCTGGTTTTGACAAATCAGACATGCATTTGCCGGCTCACCGAGGAGAGAGCCGGGGAAGGTGGCCTAGATCCCTCCTCTTGCTGTCACCAGTCCTCTTCTAGTTGGGGACGCCCCTCCGGGCCTGGGTAGCCTGGACTGTGCCGTCCCCGATGGCAGCCACTCGCCCACCTGCGGATGCAGGGCACGTGGCGAGCACAAACCAAGGTGCGCCGGGAGTGTGAGATGTATGCTGGCCTTGAAGACTTCCTATGAAGGTACCGGGGGCGCCTGGGTGGCTCAGTCATTAAGCGTCGGCCTTCTGCTCAGGTCACGATCCCAGTCCTGGGCTTGAGCCCTGCATTGGGCTCCCTGCTCGGCAGGAAGCCTGCTTCTCCCTCTCACAGTCCCCCTGCTTGCATTCCCCCTCTCCCTGTATCTCTGTCAAATAAATAAAATCTTAAAAAAAAAAAAGAAAGAAAGGTGAAGGAAAAAGTAGTTTTTAAAAAATGGTAGAGGGGCGCCTGGGTGGCTCAGTTGTTAAGCGTCTGCCTTCTGCTCAGGTCACGATCCCAGGGTCCTGGGCTTGAGCCCTGCATTGGGCTCCCTGCTCGGCAGGAAGCCTGCTTCTCCCTCTCCCACTCCCCCTGCTTGTGTTCCCTCTCTCGCTGTCTTTCTCTCTCTCCGTCAAATAAATAAATAAAATCTTTTTTAAAAAATCATGTAAAATGTCTCACTAATAATGTTTTCACCTTGATTGTAGGTTGACAGGGTGATACGTTGGATATGCTGGATTAAATAGAATATACTATTAAAATGAACTTCACCGACTTTACTTTACTTTCTGTTTTTAAGGTGGCAAATAGCAAGTTTCATATTACCTTTGTGGCTCCCACTTTATTTCTTCTATTGGACGACAAACCAGCTTTGCGGACAAGCCCCAGGACAGAAATGGCTCCATGCCCTGGTCTGAACATCCACCAACCCGCACCGCCCCGCCGTCCCCTGGCCACAGGTGAGACCCACTAGAGCGCCAGGTGGCCCCGGGGAGGCAGAGCGGCGTCGGGGCCGGGTCCCGATGTGGCCGTGAGGTGACTGGAGGGGTCAGTGTCCTGCAGGGCACGGCCCTGGCCACTGCCGGGATGCCCAGAAGCCCCCGCTGAGTCACGTTCCTGCGCTAAACTACAAGGAAACTCCTTCCCCGAGGCTCGCTTCTCAGTTTGGAGAGTCTGGTTAATAAGTTACCTGCCCGTCCCGTCCCCAGGTTACCCAGCCCCGGGGCCCCCCCCCACATGCCCGGGGTGACCTCCAGGGTCAGACAAAGTGGGTGGGGAGGTTGTAACATATATTTTTAAATGTGACCGCTTCAGAAAAGAGCCGAGTGAGGGGCAGCAAGTGTCTATATTCCCCATCCAGAATTAGCCTCCTCGAACTTGTCAGCCTCTTTACCTCCAGTCTTCTTTAGCATGTACATACTTGCCATACATCACCACAAGAGCACATGATGTTGTCCTTAACAAGAAGGGACGGAAGGCTAGCTAGCACGTCAAGCTGGAGCCCTTCCCTCCCCCAGGCCCCCATTCCTTTTCCTTCTCCTTCCTGGGGAGAGCCCATTATGTATTCCGTCCCCCTCTTCTCTCCTTTCAGACTTCTACTGCCAACCTCCCACATTCCTGGGGGGGCTTCTCCCCGTGTTAAGGAAGCGTCACACCTCTCTGAGCTGCCCTCCCAGAGCAACAGGCCCCGGGGCGCTTCCCTGCACTGGACGGGAGAAGCCAGCCTCCTCCTGCTCCCAGTGAGCTTCTGAATGGCCACACAGCTAGGCGCCCCCCACCCCGGGACCTGTAAACGGACACACCCTTGGCATCCGTGTCACTGGGCCTAGGAATGTATCCCACAAATGTCTTCCCTCCCCGGCACGAGGCGGGGGTCCCAGGGTCCCAGCTGCTGCGCTGCTGATGGAAAAACAACAGGGACAAACTTGGTATGAGAGCCTGAGTGTTCCAAGGCACACAGCGTGAGAACCGCCCCCAGGCTGTAGACCATGGTGTGCTGTGGGCATGAATCCAGGGCAGACAGGGCCACAGCCCTTACCCAGCGACACTTGGCAAGCACTGACCACAGTCATCCCCAACCCAGGGCCAGGGTCCCGGGAGGGCAGAAGTGCCAGGGCGCACCACAACCTCTGACTCGTGGGGGTTTCTTTCCCTTCCAGCTCCAACCTGCGCTCTGCTCGCTCGGCACCCAGAGGTCTCATCCCGCTGCCCTGCTTTCCCCGTCCCTCCCCGGCCCTGTGGGCTGGCCCCACCCGAGCCTGCTCCAGGCCTGCTCCTGAGGTCAACAGGGGGCCCCTCTCTCCTGGGGCTTTTACGGAAACACTGGGGACACATGCTCTTCTTCCTGAGGACTCAGAGGTGAGAGCTGCCAGCCCGGAGCTGCCTGAGCCTCACCCCGGGTGACGGGGGTGGGGGCGTCTGCCCCAGAGCAAGGCCAGCAGACTCCACACACCTAGGACAACAGAGACCAGAGTCCCTCGTCACTGGAGCTGCGGGACCCAAAGGCCCTTTCGTTCCCTTACAACGAAGAAAAAAACAAAAACTAGAACGAAACCCCAAACACAAAGCCCACGAGGCTCTGAGCCCCTCCACCTGGAGAAGTTACTGTTTATGTCACTGGTTTCCAGGTGGTTCCTTCCCCAGCCCAGCTCCCCCATCTGGGGGCCTCCTGTTGGCTCCACGGCCCCCTCTGGCTGGGCATCCCCGGCACCCAGGCCTGGTGCTGGACCAAATTTAAGGGGCCGGATGCTGTAGTCAGCTTATCTGGTTGTAAAGGTCTGCCTTATCTCCAGCCGCCTCTCACTGCCAGTCACTGGTTTATGCTTTTATGAGGATAGTACTCTTCTCCAGGGGAAGCAGGGGCAACACCTGTAGGCGCCCGGTGGAGGGGGCAACCAGGACTTCTTCCTTATAGAGTGATGGAGCCCGGGCCAGCCACGGCTTAGCAGCTGCCTAGCCCCCATGAAAACCCTGCATGGCGGGGCGGGGGGGTGGGGTGGGGAGCAGGGACGGAGGCCATGAAGGTCACCAGGGTCACTAGCCCCAGAGGGGGAACAGAGGCAGGGAGGCGACGGGAAGAGAAGCCTCTGGGAGGGAGGACCCTGGCGAGTCCCAGTCCCACACGCCTTGTCTCGTCCCCCCTTTCAATCTCCTGCCCCTCACGGCACGCCTGGATCCCTCCAGCCCCGTCTCCACTGTCCTGCCTGCCGGGGTGAGCAAAGCACTGAGCCTGGAGCCAGGATTGGGCCCTTGCTCTGTGCCCTCACTGTCCTCACCTGTAAAATGGTCATAAGATGCTGAGCCCCCACCTTGCAGGGTGACTGTGGGGAACCACAGGAGGTGGCAGGGTTTGGGGTCTTGTTAACTAGCTGGCATGGGCTGACCCATGGGGTGTTGTTTATAGAAGGTTCTAGGAGCCCAATCCATGATCCCTTCTCATAGGACATTTGTACTCTGAGCCCAGGCCAGGCCCCATGGATGCAGATTCTGTCAGGTGAGAGATTCCTAACTCCAGTCCTCTGGATTTATCCATTCAACAAATATCCATTGAGTATCTATCATTTGGCTGGCACAGATGCTGGGGACACAGCAGAGGCCAAAACAGACGCAGCCCCTACACTCCAGTGCAAGTAAACAGACTATAAACATAAAAAGTAGAATGTATGGTCCATTATATGATGATGAGATCCAAATAGGAACCTTCTGGAGGGAACGGGGATGAGCATGTCTGGGGTGGGGATGGAGCCTCAATTTTCAGTCAGGTGGCCAGAGAAGGCCTCACCAGGCAGGTGTCATCTGAGTTAAGAGCCAAAGGAGATGGGGAATTGAGACATGAGGGTCCCAAGAAGAGTGGCCCAGATAAGTCATGGCATACGCAAAGGCCCTGGGGTAGGAGCCTGGTGTGTGCAGAGAACAGCCAGAGGGGGTGGAGGTAAGCGATCAGTGAGAAAGTTAAGAGAGGTGATCAGGGACGTTAGAGGTAGGGGTATGGACTTGGCTTTGACTCTGGGTAGGATGGCACCTGGGGCATTTTAAGCCCAGGAGACAATGATGTACAGCAGCTCCCTTTATCCACAGGAAATACATTCAAAGATCCCAGTGGATGCCTGAAACTGTGGATAGTACCGAACTTACATATTCTATGTTTTTTCTATGCATACATGCCTATGATAAAATTTAACTCAGGGGCGCCTGGGTAGCTCAGTCAGTTAAGCATTCGGCTCTTGGTCTCTGCTCAGGTCTTGATCTCAGGGTCATGAGTTCAAACCCTGTGTGGGGCTCCACGTGGAGCCTACTTAAAAAAATTTTTAATTCATAAACTAGGCACAGTAGGAGATTAACAACAATAACTAATAATAAAGTAGAAGGATGATAACAATAGATGCTAGTAAAGGTTATGTGAATGTGGTCTCTCTTTCTGTCTCTGACCGAGTCCGTGGAAGCCCCGGGAAGGGTGGTGCAGGGACCAGCACAGCAGAGGAGGTGGAGGGCGAGGGGCCACGGGTAGCAGACTGACCCCAGCAGGGAGCCCAGCCCTGAGTCCCACTAGGGGCCACCTCACGTGCCCTGACCCACAAGATCCTTTCTCCCATGAGGTGTGATCATTCCTACTTCCAGGGTGGGGAAACCGAGGCACGACGCGGACACAGAGCTGGAGCTCCAATCCAGAGCCTCGGCTTCATCACCAGGCCAGCCTGGCTGTGCACAGGGCTGCGTGTGCCAGCCCCGTGTGGCTCTCAGCAAGCATTCCCTGGTGACGGTGCTTCTGTTCACATCTCACGCTGAGAAGCGGGATGTGCCCTGCCGCTGTCCGAGGGGACTTTCCGCCTGTCATCACAGAGGGACAGTCCCAGCCCGCCCCGCACCAGGGCGAGCGTGCAGGTCAGGACTCAGCAAACTTCTGTAAAGGGCCGGCGAGGGTAAATTTTGGGCTTTGCACCCACACGGCCCTGTGGCATCTACTCACTTTCCCGCCTTGTAGAGGGAAAGAGGCGACGGGAACATCAGTGGATGGGCAGCTGTGTGCCAAGAACACGCATTGATGAACACGGACTTTGACGTTCATATCAGTTTCATGTGTCGTGAATTCTTTTGATTTTTTTCACCCATTAAAAATCGGAACAGAGTGGGGCCTGGCCGGCTGAGTCAGTGGAGCATGCAACTCTGGGTCTCGGGGTTGTTAAGTTCAACCCCCATGTTGGGGGTAGAGATTACCTACAAATAAAATCTTAAAAAAAAAAATTTGGAATGGCCATTCTTAGCTCACGGGCAGCCCCCAAACAGGCAGCGTGTAGGCCCAGGCTTTGCCAACCCCGGATGGAGATTGTGGCCCAAACTGGGCCATTTGGAGACAGGAACGAGGCTGGGGTGCAGCTGCAGGCAGCGCTCCTGGGGGCTCCTTCTCGCGGCGGGGCATGTGGGTGGGCAGGGGCTGGTCCAGACATACCCCAGGATCTCGAGGTCAGGCCCCGGGACCCTGCCCTCTGCCCTCCTCCTCCTAACCCTTCAGAACACCTTTCTCCCGCACCTGACGATGACCTCCTGGGGACGTCAGTCTCTTACCCGCTGGGGACTACACTGTGTGCCCCCAGGCTCCTCCCCATTTCATCTCTGTCCCCGCTCTGTGACCCACACCTGTGGCTCAAGGGTCTTCAAAGGTCCCACCTTGCAAGAGAGGAGACGGAATGACAACAGAGAAGAGAAAGTCCTGAAAAGACCTGTACAAACACAAGTGTTTCCGGACCCGATTTTATCGTATAATGTTATTTTATCTTGGATTTTGTACGAGGAGTTGGAGTTGGTTGGAGTGTACCCAGCCCCCACCCCCACCACGACGACGTAAGTCATGCCTTAACCTCCAGAACCGCAGAATGTGACTTTCTTTGCTATCAGGGTCTTTGCAGATGTAACCAAGGATCTTGAGATAAGATCGTCCCTGATTAAGCTGGGCCCTGTAAGTCACGACAAGTGTCCTTATAAGAGACAGAAGAGGACACACAAAGAGAGGGGCCACGTGACCACGGAGGCAAATGTTGCAGGGGTGCGGCCACCAGCCCAGGAACACCTGGAGGCCCAGAAGTTGGAAGACGCAGGAAGGACCCTCCCCTGGAGCCTGAGTCCCAGGGGCAGCCCCCTAGGAGTGCAGCATTCCTGCAGACAGGCAGCTCTGTCCCAGCCCCTCCTCCTTCTAGTCTCCCTTCCCCCTTCCTACTCCCACCCCCAAGTGAGTCCCTGCTGTCCCATCACCGGCCAGGACCCTCTTCTTCAGAGTGGGTGCCTGCCCTACCAGGCGGCCCAGCCCCAAGTACCGCAATGCTGAGGGGCCCCTTCTGCCGCTCTGGGACTGGCTTCCCCCAACCCCGACATACCGTGTGCTCTTAGCTGAGCCAACTCACCGCTCCAACACTTATTTCCTGCTCTGCCCAGTGGGGCGTGAGGGAAGTCTGTGAACGGAAGCCAGCTGCCACACGGACGGGGAGCTCACTCCCACACACGGCAAGCCCAGGACCGGGCAGGGACCGAGGCCCCTGGGTTGATTCGCATTTTGAAATTGGAGTTGCCTGCCTCCCTCAGGAGAGCCTGGCTTTGGTTAGTGAGGCTAACCACCAGGAGGCTAGGTAGGGTCGCTCTCGGTCCTTCTGGGTGGCCCCTCCAGCTAGTGGGCCCAAGGAGCTGTAGGGAGCAGGAGGGCCCAGCAGAACTCCACAGTCCCCGACCATCTGGCTCCCAGCTGGGCCCACTTGCAGCACGGCTGAGGCCCCAGGTCACCCCTTTCCAAGTGGGCCTTTGGGGTAAGAACCAGATCCAGCTGCACGGGCTAGAAAGGGACCCCTCTCACTGACTCAGGATGTCCCCAGGGCCTCTGGGGCCCTGCCCAACCTGTTTCCTGCCAAGGGGCAGACAGAACAGGCTCTCCCTGCCCCACCGTACAGACAAGGAAACTGAGGTTCAGAGAAGTTCGGGATCTGGGTGGGACTCAGCAGAGGCTGGGTTTGAACCCAGGTCTCTGAGCCCCATTCCAGTGCCCTTCCTGGTGCACCCCATCATGCCAACCTCACCCCCTGGTGCAGGTGCCTGGGGGGTCCCCAGAGACCAATGCTGCCATCTGCTTGCCTGCATATCCCTGCCGGGCCCAGCTCCCGGCATTTCAATGTCCACCTGTTGCCCAGCCTGGGATGAGCCAGCCCTCTGGCCTCCCCTCACACCCTGGAGGAGTCAGGGGCTGGGACTGCCACTCAGCAGGACCCACCAGACGGGGCAGCCTGGCGGTCAGCGGGAGGGAAGCCCCTCGCCCTCAGAGCCGCCCCTAAGCCTGGGAGTGAGGAGAAGGGCTGCCACCCTCTGAGTCCCCAGCCCCTCTGGCTCGTACTGGGGAGCGAGGGGGAAGGGACATGTGCCCCTTCCCCACATTGCTGGCTGCAGAGGCAGCTAGCCCTCTTCCCAGGATCCAGCGCCCACAAGATTCCAGACTGATCTGTGAGTGAGGGAAGGAGGCAGGAGGAACCAGTACCCCGGCGGCCGAGTCCCCAGGCAGGCACTGCCCCCTGGAGGGCAGTCTCAGGAGCCAGGGCGTGAGCATCTGCAGGTGCTGCTCAGGTCAGGAGCTGCTGATCCAGACACGCCGGGGGAGGGGGGCTCCTGTCCAAGCAGGGGACCCGCTGGAATCCGTTTCCTAGGGGTGGGGGTGGGGTGTCAGCTGATGCCCAAGAGACTCCTGAGTGGGCACCTGAGGCCCGCTTACCTGCCAAGGAGCCTCATGGGCTCCCCAGTGTCCCTCTGTAGGGCAAGTCCCTCCAGGGGCACCAGGCAGCATCACTCACCCCCAGGCAAGCAGCACCTGCTCCCCTGCTCGTGCTCAGCTCTGGGCCAGGCAGGGGGTGGGGGGCAGAGCACTTCCCTGTCCTACAGCTCTCTGGTGCTGGCCCGTGTGCACCTGCAGGATGGGCACCTGTGGGGCTGTGTCCTGGGAACCCGCCCGGCCAGACTCACACCTGGGCTTGCGCGCTCAGGGCAGAAACTGTGGCTCAGACCAAGGCCTGGGCTCCCCCAGGGTCCCCCTTCTCGCATCTGGCCTGGATGCCAGGAAGGCCCAGCCGATGGGGTGAGCCCTTCGGAGCACCTGTTGTGGGGACAGAGGACGCGAGGGAGCAGAATGGTCTCCACCTGAGGACAGCTGGGCCCGTCTGCTGAGCTCCGGAGCCCCTTGGGGCAGCACCCAGGCGTTGCCCTGAGCCAGGGACTTATCTCCCTCTGTTGGCTCGAGTCCAGGCAGGTGGCAGCCGGGGGCTGAGGTGAGCAGCTCTGGGGGCTGCTCTGAGCGGAGGGTCCTCAGAGAGAGCCAGCCAGGGCCTGCAGGGGGGAGCACAGCACCCCACAGTCTCCAAGGCAGACTCTCTCCTCTGAGCCTCACACCCACCTGGGGCGGGAGCGTGCTGTCTCCATTTTCCAGGTGAGGACACTGAGGCCCCAGCTGGCCATGGCGGGCACTCGCAGGCTGGCCACTGGCCTCCAAGGCCGCCTCTCCAGCTGGGTGGGGCCAGGTTCAGAATTTCCTGCTCTTCCGCACCTTGGAGTGGTGTCCCTGGCCGGGTGGTGCCAGGCTGGGAAGCTTCTCTGGAGGTTCCACACCCACCTGCACCTGGTATTTTTATTCCCATGTGAGTCTGATGCCAGAACGTGGTTAAAGCTCACAGCCCCACTGTTTCCTTCCATGTCCGGGGTCAATGGATCACTTATCTGGTGAGATCTTATCTGCATGTCCTTGCTGGATTCTGGAGCTGGCTCCTGGAGGTACAGGAGGCCCAGGTGGGCAATCACGGGGGCCAGAGATTGACCCAGAGGGGTGGGGCCTCCCACCTGGGGACCCGCCTCTGTCCCCTTCCCCCAAGCAGGGCCTCCTGCTGTTTGTCACCTGCCCACGCTCTCGGCTGCACTGGGACGTGTCAGGCAATGAGAGGGAGTCAGAAAAAAGCAGAAGCAGAGCAGGGAGGGGAAGAGAAGGGATGAAGGAGGGAGTTCTTTGGGTCCGAGGGAGATATTTCAGCCCGTTTGCACAAGCTCGTTTGAAGCTTCCTAGCAGCCAAGGTAAAAGGGAAAGAAGTTGGGGGAAGGTAGAGGCCATGTAGGAGACTGGTCTGACGGACGGAGCCTAGCACATTCCCCAGAATTTGTTTCACTAATCCTTGCTGCCTTCAGCCTTCCCTGACATGAATCTTCCTCTTCAGAAGGAATGCCACGGCCCAAATGTCACATTTCATGCCAGGGTGTGTGAGGGTGAGCCTCCGCACATCCGTTCATCCGTCCTTTCCTTCAGCCAACCCCCACTAAACGCCTACTATGTGCCAGGCCTGTGTTAGGTGCTGGGGAGATGGTGATGAGCCACGCAGGCGTGGTGTCCACCCTTGGGGACAGGGGCTCTAACCTCAGGGATGCAATCCCCTCAGAGCAAGATGACGGTGAACGAATAACACACAAAAAACCATGACGAGCCCTCTGACCTTTGATGCTGGAGGAGCCGGGGTTCCCGACACATCTGGAACGAGAAGACAAAGAGAAGGAAGGCGCTGGACCTGCACGGAGCCAGGGCTCTGAGCAGCTAGAGGCCAGGGCTGGGGCACCCAGACGGAGGGGGGACGAGGGAGGCAGGGGGCCAGAGGGGTCGGCGGGGGAGCCGCCAGCCATCTAGCCCCTCTGTCAAGAGCTGGGAGAGGATCCCGGGGACAGTGGCAGGGCGCTCGGGTCGGAGCCTAGGACATGCATGTGGAATGCATGCAGATACTGGTGTCCGACGTCACATTTGGGTTCTCCTGCTCTGTGCTCACGTTCCTTTGTCTCCCCAAACCTCAGGCCCCATGTTGGCTCACGGCATCGGGTCAGGAGAGTCCTGGGAAAGAAAAGGGGCTGGGGGTGTGGTGTAGGGTGGGATGGCCTGGGGTTGGTGAGGACAAGTGGGCCGACCACTCCCCACTCCCTGCCCTTCGGAGACCTAGGAGGGGTTGGGGGTAGGGGGGCTCAGAGGCTCCAGGGCTGGGGAGGGGGAGCTGGAGACATCAGGGTGTGTGAAGAAGGAGAGCCGCCTATCCCAGAGCAGAGCTGCTTTGTCCCGAAATCCTGCATCGCCAAACACAGTGTTATGTGAAAACCCAGTTCCAGGGGGGAGAAGGGAGCCTGTGGCTACAGAAGGTCAGATGTGAAAAGCGAATTGTGTTCTTCTTGTGGGAATTTCAATATCGTGGGCGGGTTTTGCAGCAATAAACTTACTTTTGCAAGGTCAAAGAAAGTGACTGCCTTCGCGGGAACTGCCCTAGCCCACTCACTGCCCGGCTCATCACCATGGCCTCCCAGGTCCCCCTCCCCCTTCACTCTGACCCCTGCTGCCCCCATTATCTCATACCCCCCACTGCATCCCCAACTTCTCACCAGCCGCACAGATTTTCTTGCTGTCCCTCAAATATGGCAGGTTATTATCTGCCTCAGGACCTTTGCACTTGCTTTTCTGTCTACCTGGAATGCTTTTCCACCAGAGCTTTAATATCAACCCCTCCGCCTCCCAGTCCCCATGACACTGCCTCAGGAGTGCCTTTCTACTATTTTGAGGCCATTCTCTGCTCTATCTCCAGGACCTAGGACATAGTAAGACTCAATAACACATTTTCTTTGAACAAAGACACTCATTGTTACATTTTTAAGGCCCCAAAAGGAAATGAATTGCAGCCAGTTCCCAGACCGCTGGGCTTTCACCTGCTTCCCCCCCAATCTCCCCACACTGTAACCAGCTGGGCTCTGAGGGACACCAACTATATTCCCTGTGAATCCTGCGTGTGGCCTCCAGCTCAGGATCTGACTGTGGTAGCTGGGGAGAGACACCCCAGGAGCTGGGGCTCAGGTCAGTTCAGCACTTTCTGGAAAATCAGACTGACCTCTGGGGGGCAGCATGGTGTCACGGGAAAAAGCCCGATGGGCTTCAGGTGACCTGGGTCTGGATCCAGGCCCTGCTGCTTCAGGAGCCAGTGACATTTGGCTGCATCACTTCTGCTCCCAGACCTCAGTGTCCCCTCCATAAAGTGGGGCTAAGAAGCTTCCATGCCAGGTGGCTGTGTGAGCTGGCCGGGGAGGCAGTGGCCGTGGGGTGCCGGGACTCTGTGCCCCCGAGATACTTCACACAGACTGGGGAGCCTCGAGGGCCCCTTTACTCCCCGGATGCTGAAGTTAAACATCCAAACAGTTATGGGGGAAAAAAGCAACAGTTTAAAAATAGGAGGAAACATTGTCCAAAAGGAACGTTCTATTATTTCTCTCTGGTCGCTCTTGGCAGGCTCTGGCGGGAGGAACAGGACAGGGCAGGGCCGTCTCACTAGCCAGAGCTCTCGGGGTGGCTCCCAGCCCTAAGCCACCCGCCCCCACCTGCGCCCCTCCTTGGGCAGCCAGGCCGCCAAGGCGGGGACTGAGGCTGCCTCAGTTTCCCCACGAGGCCACCAGCCGCCTCTGGCCGGCCCCCTCCCCGCCTCACTCTGCTTTGGGGCCTGGGCCGCATGGGGCTGGAGTCCCTCCCGATGGCACTGGGATGACATGAGCTCTGCGGAAACAGTCCCAAGTGACCTCTGTCATTTAGAGGACGTGGATGACTCCCTAGAATGGGACGTGTATTAGTGTCCTATTGCTGATTGTCACAGATGACCACAAATCTGCCGGCTCGAAACACACGGGTTTATTCTCAACCAGGCCTGGAGGGCCAGCGTGTCGCTGGGCTACAGGGAAGGTGCCCGCAGGGCTGCAGTCCCGCCGGGACTCCTGCTCTTCCCCCACCCGTGAAGCTGCAGGGCAGCACCTGCCGATCTTTGTCCCTCGGTCTGGCCTGGCTCCACGGTCTCGCCTTTGCTCTGACTCTCACACCCCTGCACCTCTCAGCAGGACCTGTGGAGACACAGCCACCCAGGGCGACCTTGCACCTCCCAACCCTGACTCAGGCACACCTGCAGTCGCCCCTACCACGGAAGGCCACGTATTCTCGGGTTCCGAGCAGTGAGATGTGGGAAGCCTGGGTGTTGGGGTGGGGGGGGGGGTCTGGTTTTTAATCTACGGCAGACCCTGCACACAGCTGGTGCTCAAGGGGCTGACCATGATAATGAGCACCGACTGCATGCCAGGGGCCTTCCCCCTCCGGAGGACACACACCAGTCTGGGGAGGCAGGTGCTGGGGTCCTGATCCCCGGGGGGGAAACAGAGGCTCAGCGGCGCCCCAGGAACACAAACACTCAGCAAGCCAGGACCTGCTCCACAGTTTCCATCCCTCCCATTTTTCCAGGGAATGATCTTGGCCTCCATGCAGAGGGTCCCCCTACCTCTCAAGATGTCCTCCATGAGTCCCTGGATCCCCAGGGCCATGGACCACTGGGGCAAGCAGCTCAGGAGCAGGGCGACCCACTGATGCTGGTGTCTGGGGGGATCAGCTCACCTTGTGAACCTCACTTTGCCGGATATAAAATGTGACGAGTAGGGCTGTGGGTCCGGAGGAGAGATTGGGGTTCCAGGGTGGTTTCTGTGGGCTATTGGCAGAGCCACCAGGACAGGGTGGTGTCTGTGAACAGGCCTGCCTCAGAGGGCGTTTGGGGACGGAAGGTAGAAATGTCCTCCTGCCCCCACCACGAGACCCCTGGACCATTCGGTCAGCAAAGCTGCTGGATAGAAAGGGGAGAATTACGGACCGTAGGACGGGCTCATCCACCACCAGGGGGCAGCCTCAGCGCACACCTCTGAGGCCCCCAGGGGCCCTGTCGCTGCCCCCCCACTCCCCAAAAAGGGCCGAGGCCTCTGGGTTCCCGGAGTGGGGGCTGTGAGAGCCTGCTGGACCCTTCCCAGACACCACCTCTCCGTTCCTACAGAGGGAAGGACTGGCTCCCCATGGTTACCTCGGCCCCAGGAAAGGCCATGGTGGCGGGTGTCCCCCCAGGCCGGGTCCCTGCAGCGAAACCCCAGGGCCGCACCTTGGCGCTGAGCTCCTGGCCCCGCAAGCAGCCTCGCCTGCGACCTGCTTCCTAGGCTCCCCCTTCCCTCGACCCTCTGGTCTCCCTCCTCGCCCTGCCCCCCCCACCCCCCAGGCATATGGCCATCCAGGTTCACACCTGTCCTCACCCCCGGAGGACTGGGACCCGTGGCTCAAAGGGCCACAGCGCTCCAGAGCCTGGTGCGGCCTCACGGGGCGCGCGTGCCTGGTTCTCATGCACACACAGACTCACACAGGGTTACGCACGGCACACGGACACGCGTGTGTGCGGCCACACATGTACCACTCTCTCGTGCTCACACACACACACATGCATACATAATGTGCACACAAGCTCACGAATACTCACACACGCACACACACTCACGCATGTGTGCACCACACACAGCAGTCCTCCGGCCCCTGCAGGGCAGGTCTCCCTGTGTTGTCGCCCAGCTGCCCCGGGGGTCCCCCCTCCCCATGGACACCTGGAGGCTCCCTGTGAATCCTGAGCTCCCCTTCAGGGGGCCTCAGGTGAGAACATCCTTCTGGGGACACGTTCCCTCTCCCCAGGTGAGTCCCCTCCTGCAGAGGCTCCTCCCTTGGGGCCCTCCATCCCCATCCCCCCACCGGCTTCCACGGAGCCTCTTTAGTGCTCTCACGCAGCTGCGAGGGGCAGCCCCCTGGACGGCTGGCTTCGACCCCCCACTCCTCGTGTCGTGCCCTGTCTCCTCAGCAGCCCAGGCGCCAGGGATGTGACGATGTGGGGAGGAGCAGTGTTCACTCCATCTTCCAGAACACCACTCACCGACGCCTGGCCCACGAAGGGTGGTCTGCAAAGAGCTCCTGAGGCTTTCACGCCCTTGGCACCAGCAGGGAGATGCTGGGGCTGCCCGGGGATGGTCCTTGTACCTGATCCTGGAAGGGCTGCTCCCCTCCATGCTGCACCTGCAGAGGGCAGCCTGGGATGGGGCGGGCGGCGAGAGGCTCCGGCCAGGCTGCCCCTGGGTCCTGGCAGCACCCAGGTAACTCCAAGCCAGGAGATGATGTCCAAGGATTTGGGGGGCTGCTCCTAAGCTTCCTGCTCACAGCTCATCTCCAACATATGAGATGGGAATTCTGTGGGATCAGCTACTGAGACATCACCCTCTCCCCACTTTGGATAGGTGGGGAAGGGATGCTGGGTGCCTGGGTGGCTCGCAGCCTCCTGGCTCCTCAGGACCCCAGACTTACCACCCGGCTTTGTCAGAAGGTAAATTTATTTGTCGTCAAGAAAAAAAGCCAGGGCTCCCTAAGGGGAAGAAGAGGGAGGCCAGGCTCTGTCTGGGAGAAGGAGAACATGGAGAAGGGCTGGAGGCTGGAGACTCTCGGGTGGGGCTAAGAGGTGGCCTGTGGGGTCTGGTGGTCCCGTCCGTGCCGTAGTCTTGCAGGCAGGCCTTCCATGCAAGGGCAACGCACAAGTGACCCCCACCCCCTCCCCCAGGCAGGACGTCCCCTCTCTCCAAGACCACAGGGGTCCTGGGGCTTCCTGCCATTGGAGTTCAGCCATGGGCAGGGTGGGACAGCACGCTCCCAGGGAGTGTGGGGTGCACGGCATGGACAAAGACCTGGATGCTGGATTCCAGGTGTGCCCAGCGATTGGGGCACAGGTGGGTGTGGCAGGAAGTAGGTGTGGGGTTGGTTCTGGGAACTCGGGACACCCGAAGGCCAGGGGGACCTGAGGATGTTGGGAATGGCCTGGGGGTAACAGAGGGCAGAGTAGAGAGCTCTGAGCCCGGCCTGGTACCTTCCCTGCAGAGGCTTCTGGTCTTAGGGGGGAGCCTGGCCTGAACCCCCACGGGGCCCTGGATGCCCTGAGTCCTGCTGGTTTATGTGCTGGAAGACAGAAAAAACCCACAAATACCATGGTTCCTGGTGACTGGGAACCAGCTCTCCTGCCCTCCCCCCAACCTACGGGTAGGTAAGCAGACACAAAAGGTCTGTTCACGCTAAGAGAGATTTTAGCCTCAGCAGGTGATAGAGTTGAATTGTGTCCTGCATACCCCAGATTCATTGTTAAAGTCCTAGCACTCAGGACCCCAGAATGTGACCTTATTTGGAAATGGGATGGTTACAGATGTGATTGGTTAAGAAGAGGTCATACTGGAATCCTCATAACAAGAGGGGACAGACACACAGAAGGAGAACACCCATAGAGTCTGCAGTGACATGGCCATAAGCAGAGGCTGGAGACAGACCCTCTCGGGGTCCTCGGGGGAGCTCAGCTCTGCCCGCACCTTAATACTACTGGTGTCCGGAACTGTGAGAGAAGAAATTTCTGTTGCTTAAGCCACTTAGCTTATGTGCTTTGTTCCTGTAGCCCCAGGACACTAATGAGATAGGTGGGGTGGGGGCAGAAAAGGACCCACCTCCCCTGAGAGCTGCAGCAGGATGGAGCACCCCTTCCCTCCTGAGCACAGCCTGCTGTGTGCCCCCCAACCACCCCAAACACCCCACATCCCTCTCTCCACAACCAAGGGCTTCCCAGGGGCATCATTCCCTCAGTCCTGTGAAGTGTCCAGTGCTGCCATGGATGGATGGATGGATGGATGGATGGATGGATGGATGGATGGATGGTTGGATGGATGGATGGATAGACGGATGGTTGGATGGATGGATAGGTGGATGGATGGATGGGTGGATGGGTGGGTGGGTAGGGAGATGGATGAATGGATGGATGGATAAATGGATGGTTGGATAGGTGGATGGATGGATGGGTGGGTGGATGGATGAATGGATAGGTGGATGGATAGATGGATGGGTGGTTGGGTGGATGGATGGATGGGTGGATGGATGGATGGGTGGATGGGTGGGTGGGTAGGGAGATGGATGAATGGATGGATGGATAAATGGATGGTTGGATAGGTGGATGGATGGGTGGGTGGATTGATGGATGGATGGATGGGTGGGTGGATAGATGGATGGATGGATGGATGGATGGATGGATGGATGGATGGATGGATGGATAGGTGGATGGATAGGTGGATGGATAAGTGGATGGGTGGTTGGGTGGATGGATGGATGGATAGGTGGATGGATAGGTGGATGTGTGGTTGGGTGGATGGATGGATGGGTGGATGGATGGGTGGATGGATGGATGGTTGGATAGGTGGATGGGTGGTTGGGGGGTTGGATGGATGGATACGTGGATGGATGGGTGGATGGGTGGATGGGTGGTTGGGTGGATACATGGATGGGTAGATGGGTGGATGGATGGATGGGTGGATGGATGGATGCATGCATGGATGGATGATGAGTGAATGGATGGATGGGTGGCTGGCTGGCTGGCTGGATAGTGGGTGGATGGATGGATGGATGGTGGATGGATGGATGATGGATGGATGGATGGATGGATGGACATGTGGGTGGAGGGGAAGCTGCATGGCCCATGCTCTCACCCCCGGATCACCTCACCTGGGGGACACTGGAGGTGCAAAAACCACAGTTGTTAATTCAGGAAGCACTCTTAGCTGAGCAGTCCTGTTGACCAGAAGTACCCAGAGTGGCACAGGCTGCTGGCTTTGTGTAATTGCATTCCAGCAATTTCCATGCCAGTTGCCAGGTGAGATTTTTTACTACTCATTCCCTGGCTTGGAAATGTGGAAAATCAAACCACATCATCCCTGAGCTTGTAGGACTACAGCCTCCTGAGCCACAGAGGGCACCCTGCTCATCCCCGGGTGTCCTGGGCAGTCTGCCCTGGACACCGCCCTGAAGACAGAGTTTTGCCTTGCTGGCCCGCGTCGCTGGGACAGATTTCTGAGCTCAGCTCCGACAAGAATTAAATTTATGGCAGAGTTTATTTAAAGGAGGAAGCAGCAATAAAGTGCGGCACCCGGGGAGTGATGAGCGAGAGCCCCGTGGGAGACACTGAACAGGTACTGACAAACGGGACTCGTTATTTAAAATTCCCCCAAGGATGGAGCGGACGGCGGGGCAGGCCAGACGCCTCTTGGAGGAGATGAAGAGTCTATTTCCTTCCTCTAGATAAACATGCCAGCAGCCAGATCCTTCCGTGATGATAAATGGCTTCCTCCTGCCACCAGTGTGGGGTCACGCCTCCTGCTGGCCAGAACCGGCGACCCATCCGAAGCCCCGGGCAGGGCGGCTGCAGGAAGATGCTCCCGCACCAGGATGCAGCAGCTGCGGAAGTCAGGAGCTCCCGGGACAGGCTGGGTCCTAGAAGGAAGGGAGCCAGGGTGGGAGGATGGTGGGGGCGTCCCACACCCCAGGAACACGGGCTGGCATTGGATGAAGCCTGAGTACCCCGTCTGATGGGAGGATGGTCACCCCACGTCATACAAGCATCTCTGCCCAGCCCGGGGCTGTTGCAGGAGGAAGTTGGTCTGACGGATCAGCGGGACCCAGAGCAATCCCCCCAACAGCGCTTTCAAACAAAGTCCAAACAAAGTTATTTATAAAAGGCCAGTTGCTGGCGCATGCACCTCCTGGGGCTGGAGGAGAGAAGGGAGGCGGGACCCCAGCTTGTGGCCCTCAGGGCTCCATCTGCTGCTTCCAGCCTCCTGAGCATCTGAGATGCATTTATGGTTTCCTGCTCCAGAGGTTCACCTGGCGGTGGGCAGAAAACAGGACGAAGGCCTGGGACTTAAGGCAGCCCCCTGCCCCCAGGCCAGAGTCCTATCTGTGTGCCTTCACCTCCCACTGGGAGCAGTCTCCTCCCCTCTCCCACCCCCCAGGGCAGCCCCTGTTGTGCAGTGAGGAAGGGGCAGGGGTGTGGGAAGCCACAGGAGGCCCGGACACACGCTACCACGTGATGACCCGTGGAAGCAGCCAGACTCAGAAGGCCACAGAGCGCATGATCCTATTTACACAAAATGCTCAGAGTAGGGAAATCCATAGAGACGAATGCAGATCCATGGTAGCCAGAGTTTAGGGGTGGGGTGGGGGTTGCAATCGCTTAATGGGCACAGAGTTCCTTTTTGGGGTGATGAGAACATTTTAGAATTTGACAGAGCTGGTGGAGGCATAGCAGAGCGAATGTACCAGATGGCCTGAATTGTTCACCTTATCATGGTTCGTGTTATGCCGTGTGAATATCACATCCATTTTTTTAAAGGTACAAGTGGGGATCAGCAGGGCCTGCGTGGGGACACCTGCTCCTCAGCCCCGGCAGGCGGGAGAGAGGTGCTCCCCAGGGCAGCGCCCTTGATCGTCCACGCTGTAGGCCCCAGAGTGGAGGTACGTCTGGACTCAAGCCCAGCTCCACCACGTAGGGGTAACCGGGCCAAATAACTGGACCTCAGGGGCCCTCGGTCTCCCCATCCCTCAAATGGAATCCACAAAGACACAATGACAGAAAACCCCTGGCCAGGCCCAGTGCAGAGCCTGTCATGCACCCGGGGTGGTGACCAGCAGCCTTGGTCCTGGGTGATGTTTCTGACTGGGGTACATGTGTTACCCTCCCTACCAGCTGGCCAGGGGTGTGTCTGGCTCACCCGACTCCCCCCTGCAGCCAGGTTACCCGAATTCCAGGCCATGGACGGACTGTCAGCACCTTGTGAAAACACCTGCTAAAAATTCAGATTCCTCAGCACTCCTGCCAGACATTCAGCATCAGGGCAACTAAGATGGGGCCTGGAGATCTGCATTTGTGTGAGTGCCTCTTGCAAGTTGAATGCACAGCCGGGTTCAAGAACGTTCTGCCTTCCGACCCTGCAGGAGGGGTTGGAAAGGGAACTGGAGGACACGAGGCGTTTGCTCGGGCTTTGATTGTGCCAACAGCCTGCCCTCTGTCGCCTGGGCCGGCAGCAGGTGGGCCAGACCTCAGAGATCATTTGAGGATTGCTTTCACTTTCTTCACACCCAGCAGGACCCTCCAATCCTTCCCCAGCAGGGAATCATGCTCCTGGAGATCCAGGGTTTAAAAAAAAAAATACTCTCTAAAAAATTGTCGGTTTTTTTTGTTGTTGTTTTTAAATAAGAAAGGAATGTTTGGAGTCTCCCCACAAAAGAATAATCAGATTAAGGGATTTAGAGGAGGCGGCTGGTGACATATACACATACTGCCCTGAAAGAAAAATCTTACTCACGGACAGCCAACGACGTGGGGAGTCCTGTGAGGTCTGAGCTTACCCTGGCAGCCTCATTTGGGGATTTCAAAGTCGGCTTTGATGTGACAGTGATGACCTTGAACACGGCTCACCCAGGCCAGGCCATCCCCGGCCCTTCACACCCCTTCCTTGGTATCCCCAGCAGCGGCAGGAGATAAAGCAGTGACAGCTAAGACTGAGAGGGGCCCTTCAACCAGCTCTGACCTCTCTCCTCCTGGACACATAGCCGGTCCGCACACCCCAGCCTCACTTGCACTTAGTGTGGCCGTGGCCTGTGGGTGGAAACAGCCCAGGCCTGGCCTGTCGGCTCCTCTGCAGGGGATTCTGGAAGAAGATTCTGAAGGCCCAAGAGGGCCACAAGCCAGAAGGAGCCTGGATCCCCGAATGACCTCCTGGAGTAGACTCTACCTGCTGTTCCCGATGCTGGCCTGCATTGAATTGGGATGTAAGTAAGAAATAAGCCTTTAATGTGCAAAGCCACAGACATTTGGGTGATGAACGGCAAGGGTCGTCTCATTGCTGTGAGCTGATGGTCATGGCCACAATCATCCAAGCTCTCATTGGACAAACAAAGCCCTGCATTGCCAGAGGCAGGGGCACGTCGATGGTCCAACATCACCACCAGGACCCAGGGAGGCTGGCCCCAGAGCCCCCAAATTTGAACCCTCATTGGAGGAGAAATCGAGACTCAGAAAGATCAAAGGAACACCCCGGTTGCCAGCTGGTAATTCTGGGGGAGCAGGGACTTGAACCACCATCTTGGCCTCCAGAGCCCACGCTCCATGACCACTTTGCCATTCTGGGAAATTGGAGGAGTAGCCGTGAGCACCCCCAGCCCCGTGCACCCCATGGGAGCCAGCCTCCATCCTCCCCAGCCTGGGGTCTCTTGGGGACGACCCCACACCCACACAGTCGGCTCGCTCCCGGGTCCATGCCTGGCCAGTGTGGTAGGGCTCGCTGTCAGACCCCCCAGGGCCACTGCCCCTGCCCTGTCCAGGGCATCCCGGCCACCGTCTCAGACACCAGCTGGGGCAGGCTTACTTGGAGGGGGCATTTGTTGGATGGAGACTCAGGAGCCTAGGATCTGGCCCCTGGCGGACTCTGCTCATCCAGGCCCTACCTCTCCTGCCGGCCACCCGCCTGGCCTTTCTCCACACAGCGGCTGCACACACCCGATCCCAACCTCACAGCATGTCTGCTCAGAACTTTCTTCCCAGGTTCCTCCAGATGCCAAGCGGCCTCGGCTCTGTCACCTCCTAGAGGCCTCCCAACACCCTGCCGTGTGATCCAGCCCCTCACCCACATCAGCTCTGCCACCCCCTGCCTTCCCTCCTGGCTCTTCATCCGTCTACTTGTCTGCCGTGTCCCTTCCTCGCACATGTGAGCCCTTCAAAGCCAGGAGCCTCGTGCCCCTGACACAGAGGAGCGGGTGCTCAGCATCCATAGTCTGAAAGAATGAGCCGTTAAAGTGAACACGGTTTTCTTTACCCTTGTTCCTTTCTCCCTCTATGGTACAGGGCCTGCGAGCGGGGCTCTGGGCATGCCACGCACACAGAGGGCTCCGGGTCACACCATGGTTAGGGGCCACAGCAGAAGGGAACACTGGGCAGGCTCCAGGCTCCCTGGATGTGGCCTCGTGGTCCAGCAGAGGCCCCCACGAGGCTGGGTCTTAAGCCACAGTGCAGGTGGCCCTGCCTCTAAGGATGATCTCTGATGGCCTGAAGCCTTCATCAAACGCCTAATCAATCTCTGTGGCTTCATATGTTATTTTATGCCACCCTCAGAATGGTGGCAGGATTGGGGTTCCAGACAGAAAAAGAAGGCCCTGCCTGACCTCTCAGGGCCCCCGCCATGTCCAGTCCTCACGTCGAGCAGAAACAAGGCAGTTAGCACCCAGACACCCGGAGTCTCCCGGGTCCCGAGGAGGCGGACAGATCTTCCCTGTACAAACCCTTGTCCCCGGGAGCCCTTCCTTGTCACCCAGAACCTGGGGAACTGTCTCTTCTTCTGGGGGACTGTCTCCACAGGTCTCCCTGTCATCCGCCACCCTCTGGGCTCGCTGACCCTCCACTCTCACCCGGGCCTGCCTCTATGGGGTCACCTCCGCCCACAGCTCCACAGGGTGGCCTCCCTCCCAGCCACCCGGTCTGGGCTTAAGTGTCACTCCTCGGAGATGCCACTGCGACAGCCTTTCCTCCTGGACATGTCCCTGCTCTTCTCCACCTCTGCCTCTCCCATCATACCCTGCTACTCACTTGTCTCCTGTTTACTTGTGGACAGGATTCTGAATGGGGTCGTAGTGGGTTGAAGGGTGGTGACCCCCCCCAAGAACTGTCCTCATGCTAATCCCCATAACCTGCGGGTGAGGCCTTATGGGGGAGCCTGGATCCCCGAATGACCTCCTGGAGTAGAGGGGGAGAAGGTCTTTGCAGGTGTGATTAAACTAAGAACATAGAGATGAGACGCCCCCTGGATTGTCGGCGGATGGTGCTAAATCCGAGGACTGTGTCCTTAGAAGGGAAAGCAGAAGGGGACACAGGAGGGGCCATGTGACCAAGGAGGCAGAAGCTGGAGGGACGCTCACAGCCCAGGGCCCCAGAAGCTGGAAGAGGCAGCAAGGACCCTCCCTGGAGCCTCCGGAGGGAGCACGGCCCTGTCCACAGCTTGATCTCAGACCTCTGGCCTCCAGATGGGGAGGGAGGCAATTCGTGCTGTTGTGAGCCCCCCGTCTGTGCCCACTTGATTGCAGCCACTCCAGGACACTGATACGGAGCTGTACCCACTCTTTCAAAATGTTAGCCCCAGCCCCTCCCTCCCTGCGGGGTTGAGTGTGGGGCGGGACTCCTGCATGGACCAGACCAGACTGAAGGGAGTCTCCACGGCGGGCAGAGTAGGCACGAGGCACCCCACGGCCAGAAGGCACGAGAGAGCCCCAGACCCCTGGGTGTGATGGCGGCTCACGCAGGGGGAGCAGCCTAGAAGGGGAAGAGCGCGCCACCCATCTGTTGTCTGTCTCCGCACGTTAAAACGAAGCCCGCGTGTTCTCTCTCAGTTCCTGGGCCAGGAGGCGGGCGCAGCCCACGACCTCCTCTGCCTGGGGTCTTAGGCGGCTCAAACAAAGGTGGCGGCCAGGCTGACTTCTCAGTTGGCCTCAGGGAGGAACAGCCCCCGAGCTCCTTCGAGGTGTCAGCAGAGGTCAGCAGAGGTCACATTCCGCTGCTTGCTCCCGCAGACCCAGCGAGGGGCAGAGTCTCTGACTTCAGGGCAGGCCACTTTTAAAGGCTTGCCTGATTAGGTCAGGCCCACCCAGGCTCACGCTTGTGATGAACCCAAAGTCGACAGATTGGGGATTTTAATGACATCCGCAAAGGCCCTTCACCTTTGCCCTATCACGCTCCACACTCACAGCCGTCATATTTGCCCTATTCTGTTGGCTACAAGTAGGTCCTGGGATCTGCCCAGGCTCAAAGGATGAAAATTACAGAAGAATGTGACTCATTGGGACCCCCCATCTCTCTCTGTCACCCTAGAGTGTGTCTACCACATAAATATTGCTTATTTTGGGGGTGCCTGGGTGGCTCATTCGTTAAGCGTCTGCCTTCGGCTCAGGTCATGATCCCAGGGTCCTGGGATCTAGTCCCACATCGGGCTCCCTGCTCAGTGGGAAGCCTGCTTCTCCCTCTCCAACTCCCCCTGCTTGTGTTCCCTCTCTCGCTGTCTCTCTCTCTGTCAAATAAATAAAATCTTTAAAAAAAAATGCTTATTTTTGCAAACTTCATTGGAAAAAAAAAACCTGTAACCTTGGGAATGCAATGCTCGGGGCGCCTAACTGGACCCTGGAAAGCACCTGGCTAGAAAAACACTCTGAAATCTAACTCGTGTTAGCTTCATGGAAAATCTGCACTTGATAATGTGTCAGGGAGGGGACATCCATCCGACAGGGCTGTCTGAAGTCAAGAGTTGGGGAAACAAAGTCCTTTCCTGGTGGGACCCCAGGAGGCCGGCCCACTGAAGAAGCCGATTCCAGTGGCCGGTCTCCCTGCTGGCTCCCAGAGGGGCTGCTACCCCGATCTGTTCATTACAGGACCTGGCACATGGAAAGAGCCCAGGGCATGACTACTGTGTATGAGTGAACCCCCAGTGCACCCAGCTTCTGGGGGGCCTTCTCCTCTCTGATTCATACTGGTTTCTGGGTCTGGCTGACCCTACACTGTTAAGCCCCTTCACCCAGACGCCCAGCAACCAGCTCAAGCCTGACCCCGGCTGCACACGGTCAGATCAGGGACAGCAAAGTAGATGGAGGCGTGGCAGGGTGTTGGGGCTGGCCCCGAATCACGTGGGAAGGGCCCTGGGGCAGAGGTGCCCCCTCTAAGAACGGTGGCTGTGAGGGCGCAGGGTTAGAACCAGGCCCCATGGTTCAGAGAGGGGCTGAGTCATGCACGCCGCATTTTGTATGCAATGGGCTCAGCCTCTGCGTGTTCATTTGATCAGCAAGACACCTGCTTGCCACGCTGTGCCTGCCTTCAGTGTAGGTGCCACGCTGTGCAGGGGCCACACCTGACCCTGTGCACCTCGGCTGGGAGGCGGGACACGGGGCTTCTCAACTCAGCCCTGCACTTGCTGTGGATGCCAGTTGGCCTCTCGGTTTCCTTACTGGCCCAGTGCCGGGGTGTGGAGACGGTGTGGAGACCCAGAACTCTCCGTTCGAGCAGTTTGGCAGGGGACGGGAGGTGTCCGATATAGAACTCAGAGTAACCCGGACTTATCGGTGGAGGGTACTGGGCAGCAGGAAGACCCCCATCTGGCCTCCCCCTTACCCATCTCTGCTGAGCAGCTTGAAGGCCACGTGATGAGGATGATGCCTGAGATCGCTACTCACCAGAATGTTCTATTTCCTAAATGAGACCACATACAAGATGGCCAAAAAACTAGGCCAACAGCGCAAAACCCATCTGAAAAGTATTGGTTTTGTTGGATTGTTCCTTCTTTCAGCAATTTGGGGGAAGGAGGGCTGCTGGCCACCAGCCCTCTGAAAGTCAGCACCCTGGGTCCGGCACCTTGTCCGGGCCTCCGCAGAGCTGGCCAGCCCCTCCTGGGCGTCCGCAACAGGCGACCGTTGTCCCCAGCCTCTGCATGCAGAGCCAGGAGTAGGGCCAGCTGGGGGTGCTGTCCTTCCAAGCTGTGTAATCACATTCTCTTGTTGCCTTCAGAAGCCCGTCTCTTTCTCTGCAAGATCTCGTGGAGATCAGACAGGGGTGGAGGCAAAGCTGAGAGACTGAGTAAACATCTCAACTCTGTCTTCAGTTTTGTAGCTTTGCCTGAGGCCTACGACCCTGGGAAGGAATGCTGAAAGCAATAAAGGGCAAAATGTGAGCTGTGCAGTATGATCCCCAAGTCCTAGGCCCACCCCCACTGCATATGCCCTCACACCCCCATTTTCTGGGATGGGGCTCCTCCCTCCTGCTCCCAGACCACAGCAACAGCCAGCAGACCTCCCCCCCCCCACCTCCATTCTTGCCCCTCCTAGTCCGTTCCTCACACTGCAGCCAAGAAATGATTGGGGCTTGTTTGGGTCAAGAACCAGATGCAAAAACAAGTTTGACCCCGAAGAGATCATTGAAGGACACAACAGGAGGAAGTGTAAAGAGCCTTCGGACCACGCTGCAGGGCTGAACCTACAGAAGGGGAGAGGGAGGACCGACTGGGCAGGATGGGCCACGGACTGTTCCAAGAACGGTGTGGCCAGGAGGACTTTGGGGGGAAAAAGGCAGGTAAAGCAGCTAAATTAATCAAGAAAAAAGGGAGAATACATATGCACACATATACAGAATAAGAAATACAAATAGAGAAATATCAACAGAGAAAATGAATAGAACCGCAAGAGTATGCTTCGATCAACTCTATGCAAATAAATTGTAAACTTGGATGAAACTGATTCTAAGAAAATGTAAATTATAAATCTTAACTCCAGAAGAGACAGAAAAAAGAAAATAACCCAATTACCAAATAATAATAATAACAATGAGGTTCTTAAATAGATAGTTCTATTCCATGCCAAAATAACACCACGCCATGTGACTTCACAAGGAATTCTAACATGGTTTTAGGGAACAAGTCATTCCAATGTCATTTTAACTGTTCCCGGGTATGGAAAAAGTAGAAAACTTCAAAAACCTTTAGAAAAAGCTGGGGTGATAGTGATACTGAATTTAATAAAGATAGAACAAATTTTCGAAAACCACAGACCAATCTCTCTTAAGGATATTAATGAAAAAAAAAAAACCTGAAATAGACTATTAGCAAACACTATAAGTCCTTATGAACGAAGATGCAAAAACCTTCCAAGAAACACTGGCAAGACAAATCCAGCAACATATAAAAGGATTGTGCACTATGACCATATGACATTTATCCCAGGAATGCCAGGTTGTTTGACATAGGAACATTAATCAATATAATATACCATATTGTTAGAATAGAAGATAAACACCGCAAGTTCATCTGGGTATAATACACCATATTGTTAGAAGATAAACACTGCAAGTTCATCTTAACAAAATGTAGCACTCTGTCACGATGAAAACACTCAACAAACTAGGAATAGAAGGAACTTCCTCAATCTTCTAAGAGCAACTATGAAAAATTCAAATCTAACATCAACTTGATGGAAGACTGGATTGTTTCCCCTTGAGATCAAGAACAAGACAAAGATATCTGCTCTCCGCACTTAGATTCAACATTTTACTGGAGGTTCTAGCCAGAGCAATTAGGCAAGGAAAAGAAATATAAGGCATCCCAGTTGGAAGGAGTAAAACTATCTCTATTCACAGATGTTATGTCTTACATACAGAAAACAGAAAGGAATCCACACATACAAAAACAAAACAAAACTATTTGAATTAATAATCTAGTTCATCAATGTGGCAGGAGACCAGATCGATATACAAAAAAAAATCAGTTGTATTTCTACATATCAGAAATGAAAATCTATAAATCAAATTAGGAAAACAATCCCATTTGTAATAGCAAGAGGAAGAAAATACTTAGGAAGAAATTTAACAGAAGAAGTGTAAGACTTGTATTACACTGAATGCTATAAAACATTGTGGAAATGTAAGAAATTAAAGAAGACTTAAATGGTGAAACATTCTGTGTTCATGCATCAGATGATTTAACACTATTAAGATGGAGATATTCCCCTAAACTGATCTACAGATTCAAATCAATCCCTGTCAAAATCCAAGCTGGTTTGTGGTTTTTTTTGGTTTTGTTGTTTTTTTGTTTTTTTTTCCTGCAGAAATTAACAAGCTGATCCTACTATTCATTCGGAATAGCCCAACAATCTTCAAAAGAAACACAATTGGAGGACTCACAACTTCCCGATTTCAAACTCGCTACAAAGCTACTGTTATAAGATAGTACGGCACTGGTGTGAGACAGACTTAGAGATCGGTGGAACAGAATAGAGGGTCCAGAGTAAACCCTCACATTTACAGCCACCTGATTTTTGACAAGGGTACCAGAGACCACTCAATGGGGAAAGAATAATCTTTTCAACAAATGGTGCTGGGACAACTGGATATCCACATGCAAAAGAATTCAATTGGATCCCTTCCTTACATCATACACAAAAACTCACTAAACATGGATCATAGCCCTAGACGTCAGAGCTAACACTAGAAAACTCTGGGTGGCTGGGCGCCTGGGTGGCTCAGTTGGTTAAGCGACTGCCTTCGGCTCAGGTCATGATCCCAGGGTCCTGGGATCGAGTCCCGCTTCGGGCTCCCGGCTCAGCGGGGAGCCTGCTTCTCCCTCTGACCCTCTCCTCTCTCATGCTGTTTCTCTCTCGCTCGCTCTCTAATAAATAAATAAATAAAATCTTTAAAAAAAAAAAAAGAAAGAAAACTCTGGGTGGCTCAGTCGGTTAAGCATCCGACTCTTGGCCTCAACTCAGGTCTTGATCTTAGGGCTGTGAGTTCAAGCTGGTGTTGGGCTCCACATTGGGAGTGGAGCCGACTTAAAAAGCAAATAAGTAAAATAAAAATAATAAAATTAAATTAAATTATAAAATTCCTAGAAGAAAATATAGGACTGAATCCTCATGATCCTGGGTTAGGCAAAACTTCCTGGATACAACATCAAAAGCAAGAAAAGAAAAAAAAATAGAAAACTGGACTTCATCAAAAGCAAAATTATTTGTGTTGCAAACATTGCCATCAAGGAAATGGAAACACAACCGGAAGAATGGAGGAGATTTCTGAAACATAGATCTGATAAGGAACTTGTTTCCAGAATATATAAAGACCTCTTACAACTCAACAATCACAGACAAAACTCCAATTTAGAAATGGGCAAGGCGTTTGGGTAGACATTTCTCCTAAGAAGATGTACAAATGGTCAGTAGGCAGATGAAAAGACACTTGATATCATGGGTCTTTAGAGAAATGCTAACCAAAACCACGGTGAGAAACAATGCACACGCACTAGATGGCTCAAATTACAAAAACAGACAATAACAAGCAAAGGTGAGAATGTAGAGAAGCTGGAAACCCTCATCCACTGCTGGTGGGGATGCAAAATGGTGCAGGTGCTTTGGAAAACAGTTGGGCAGTTCCTCCAAATGCTAAACATAGAATTACCATATGATCCAGCACTTCCATCCCCCAAGAGAAATGAAACATGCCTATGCAAAAACTTATGCATGCGTGTTCATAACAGCATCATTCACTATAGCCCCATACCGGGAACAACCCAAGTGTGTATCAGCTGGTAAAACAGGGTATTATCCAAGGAAGGGAGTGTTGATCTATGTTACTGTACAGATAAAATTCAGCATAGTCATGCTAAGTAAGAGGAGCCAGCAGCAAGAGACCACAAATGGTATGATTCCATTTGATCCAGAATCTCTATGAAGTCAGAAATCTACAGAGCTAGAGGGCACCTGGGTGGCTCAGTTGGTTAAGCGACTGCCTTCGGCTCAGGTCATGATCCTGGAGTCCCAGGATCGAGTCCTGCATCGGGCTCCCTGCTCAGCAGGGAGTCTGCTTCTCCCTCTGACCCTCCCCTGTCTCATGCTCTCTCTCTCTATCTCATTCTCTCTCTCAATTAAATAAATAAAATATTTTTAAGAAAAAGAAATCTACAGAGCTAGAGAGTAGATTAAAGGTGTCTGAGGTTGGGGGTAGGGTAGAAATAGAGAATGACTACTAATTGGGGCCAAGTTTCCCTTTGGGTTTATGAAAATATTCTAAAATTGGTTGGTGGTTTCTTTGTACAACGCTGTGAATATACACTATTAAGTGGGTGAATTTTGTGGTATTTTAATTCTCTCTTTAAAAAGCCATGAAAAGAAAAGGAGAAAGAAAACAGAGATCTAAAAAAAAATTTGTTGGAGTAGGCAAGGCCTTCTTATATATGAAAAAAAAAAAATCCACGAGCAAGAGCCAGCTGACTATAAAGTTGACTCTATAAAAATTGTAATCTTTTGGGCGCCTGGGTGGCTCAGTTGGTTAAGCGACTGCCTTCAGCTCGGGTCATGGTCCCGGGGTCCTGGGATCGAGTCCCACATCGGGCTCCCTGCTCTGCGGGAAGCCTGCTTCTCCCTCTCCCACTGCCCCTGCTTGTGTTCCCTCTCTTGCTGTGACTCTCTCTGTCAAATAAATAAATAAAATCTTTAAAAAAAAAATTGTAATCTTTTAATGGCAAACGCCACAACATCAAAAGAGAATAACTAAAATATGTGTCATTCATATAACAGATTAAGAGCTAATTTCCTTAAGGAATAAATAGCATTTACAAATCAATAAAAAAAGGTACTAATCGATCTAGGATAGGTTTTGCAGTAACGAAACAACCCCCAAACTGTCGAGGCTTGAAACTACAATGGTTTGTTTCTAGCTGATACTGTACGCCCCTCTAGGGTCTGTGGACATCCTGGGCTCGTCAGGGTTACTCAGGGACTATCTCAAATGTGGCTGGTCTGCCATGCCCGCCAGAAAAGGCCTCAAACTGGTCATTAGATGCTCATCCTGGTGGTGACATGCAAACTACCTTTTATACAGCATGGGGTCCGGTACTAGCCACGTGGCCACCGCATTCCCAGACAGGACACGCACCACAGCTGTCCGGCAAGCAGCCCTAATGAGGACCAACAGAAGGCCAACTGCCCGACGGGGACACGGGCGAAGGATGGGCACAGAGGCTCCATGGAGAAGGAATTGAAATTCTTCCTCCACATGTGGAAATTTTTCACCGCAAACGAAAGCAGAGAATTGCAGAAGAAATCCACGTGTCTTCACCGATCAAAAACTCAAAAGATGGATCACACATAGCACCGGGGACTATTCGGACACACTCACCACCGTTCAGACTATAAATCTGCCTCCATAGGGCCCATCGGACGGTACGTGTCCACCTGACAGGAACTTACACTCTTTCTTTTTCTTCCTTCCTCCCTCCCTTCCTTCTTTCTTTTTCTTTTTTTCCTTTTGCATTATCCCCAGATCTCTTTGAAGTAATAGCTTCAGTTATTAAATAACTTCAGTTATTAAGTTATTAAATAATAAATAAGTATTAAGTTATTAAATAACAGTAAAAGAACAATCATAGCAATGCTGTAATTGTCATCATTATTAAAAGTACACGTAACTCGTTTTTCCTCCAACAAATATTGGGTGCCCCCTCTGCCCTAGTTTTCGGCATCTTTCACTCCTTTTTCTCCCCCAGGCGCCCTGCCCCCTGCCCACCCCTCCACCCCATTTCCCAGCGAGGGAGCAGCTGGGGGAGGCACAGTGGGGGTGGGGGCCCTGGCCCCTCGGTGGACATGTGGTTCTACAGAGAAGACGCAGATTCGCCCAGCCCGGCGGCCTCCCAATGCCCAGGGGTGCGTTGGAAGTTTAGAGTTCACGTTCCTGAAAAGTCAGTCCATCTGTTTTTAGGCCCCTCTGCCCCAGGATCGACTTTTGGAAATTCTGAACAACCATCCTCCCAGCTTCAAAATAGCCAAGTTCTCTCAAATGCCATAAAACTAAACGTAAACAACTTTGCAACTCTAGCCACGGGTGTCCGGGTTACCCGAGAGGTTGCTAGGATATTATCTCTGCCGGGAAGTTTATCCGCCAAGTTTGAAGACCAACAGAGTGCTTTTGCAGCAAAGAGGACGTATTTGTAAAGAACGAGCGCCCCATCCTCCCAGTTGGGCTCCCCGGGGGGGTCAGGCCTTCTGGGTGCCTGCAGAAGGATGTGGCAGGCACGGCTGCCCAGACCAGGGTCTGCCCGGCAGCAGGATCCTGGGGGCGCAGCTGTAGCTGTCCCCTCGGGCTGCCCCCTCCCTGTCCTGCATTCTCAGAATGGGTCACCCAGCCCTAGGAGAGGCTGCAGGACAGCCACGACCAGGGCGCTGGCTGCATTTCTACCCATCAGGACAGCAATCCCAGGATCTGCCATTTCTCTCATATTGAAAGCCCACATTGATGGCCTGGTTGCCGTCCGCATTCTTCCCCCAGAGATAGTGAAATAAAAAAGCTGATGAATGTGCTCTGGGGACCCAGGGGGCCTAAGGAGGGACAAGGGTGCAGAACAGAGTCACCCACTCCCAAGTTGGGCCTGATCCTGAGGCCCCCCCGGGGGGGGGCGCATTTTTTGTCTTCCAGCTTCTCAGCTCAGACAAATGGGTGTTAACCCATTGCGGGATCGATCCTCAGGGCTTTGTATGTGCTATGCCCTTAGCCTGGTTTGTCCTGACCCACCCCAAAGCTTCATCCATGAGGCAGATCCAGCTCCTTGTTTAGGAGACTACCCTTCATTACCCCCACGACAGCAAGAACCACCTGAAGCCGTAGCTTCTCCTGGATGCGTCTCTCCCTGGTGATAGGAGCTGTTCCCGCTTATGTTTCAATTCCTACTCCCCTCTGTATTCCTAAAGCACAGCCCAGTGTACACAGCAAATCTTTATTAAAAATGGAAAAATAATGGGCCAGTGCTCTTAGCCCTAAGGGGCCAGGGTGAGTGCCAGAGTCCCCAGGACCACAGGAATCCTGACATCACCCCACCACTGAGGCTGGGCTGGGCTTCCCCCTGGGAAGGCATCCTCCCCTCGGCACTATTGACATTTGGGGCCAGAGTATTTTTTGCAGGAGACACCTGTCATGTGCACCACAGGATATCAAGCAGAACCCATGTCTTTCACCCACTAGATGCCAATAGCACCCCAACTCCCAGCCAAAGCTGTCTCCTGACGTCACCAAGTGGCCCCCTGGGGGGCAAAATCATTGCCCCTGTGGCCCCAAGGGCATCACGGCCCCCAGGCAGCCCACCTGTCCCCCGGGAGGCCCGCAGGAAGGGAGCAGGCAAGGGTCTGTCCTGGTGTAGAGCTCGGCCTCCCCCTGCCCGGGGCCAGCAGCTCGGTGCCTCTACTCAGCTCAACAAGGACGGACGTGCTGTGTCTGGGGCAGATGTGAATCCTGGCCCTGACCCACCCACCCGGGACCTCAGGCCTCCCTCCACGGGCCTTTGAAGGGATCGCTCAGACAGAATGTCTCAGAAAATAAAAGATCTTTACTGCAAAGAGGTGTGGAGGAGGCAGAGCAGGGCTGGCTCCTCAGTTAAAAGCACGGCAGCGTCAGCCCCGGGACCACCGAGCGGCAGCGTCACTGGGCTTGCGGTGGGAAAGCGGCAACTTCCTCCCAGGCCCAGATCCACACAGACAAGACCCTTGAGAAACCAGCAGGGCAAAGGTCAGCGCAGTTGGCGTGGGATGCCGCAGCCAGGCCGGGGACCAGAACCAGCCGGGCACCTGCCGTACGGGGGTATCCGAGGAGGGAAGGTGTTCTACACACATCGCAAACCTGGCCACGTCTTCTCTCCACACCCGCACGGCTCCTCACCCTGGTTTCCTCTGCTGACCTCCACTCCGACCTCTCCAATCCAAACTCCACCCCAAAAGCAAACCGGCCTCGCCCTGGTGGGCAGCATGCTTGCCCTCCTCAGATCTCAGCTCAGGAGTGATCTGCGGCGGACGGTCTCCCCGGGCCTCCCCGGCAGGGACCCATTCATGCGGCCTGCCTCCTGGCACCAGGGACCAGCTTGCCGTCACGAGTCCCGGATACCCGGTATTACCAGTCTGGGTGCTTTCTGGGTCAGTGTCAGCCTGCGCATCAGACCTGAACCCCCAGGAGGGCAGGTCTGAGTGTGCTTTGGCTCCCGTGTGCACTAATAACACCCAACAGTGGGCAGGACGCCACAGCGACTTGGTGGAGACCTGAATGAATGCAATCCACACCGACAAGGGCGGTCCCTCCTCCCGGGACAGAGGGCCAGATTCCAGACTGCGTGTGGCTGGCCACCGAGGCACCGCCCAGCCCCCTGCCACCCGCCCCTCCAGCAGCTTCTACGCTCAGTGAGGCCAGCCTGCTGTCGGCCTGTAGAGACCTCCTAAGTCTCAAAGGGCAGCGGCCGATCCCCAGCCTGGTGGCTTCTAGGCGATCCAGACCTTGAAGCTACATAGGGCCTACCCCCCAGAAGGACAGGCCACTGCGTGAGTCTAGGCCCCATGAGAAGCGAGGCCATCCAGCAATCATGCAAGGGGAGAGCTTCGCAAGTGGAGTCCCTACTGGGCGTGCGGTCCATGGAAACGGCCGTGGGGAGGGGATGTCCCCCCGCACACGCCAAGGATGAGGAGTGCAGAACGCTTGCTCCGCCAGGCACCCCCCCCACCCCCCCCGCTGCCCACGGGGACCGGAGCAGACGGTGGTGGGGGTCTGAGGCAGAGCGGGCCCTGTGGCCGCCCCGGCCGGTTCCCACGCCGCCTCCTCCCTGCGGTGGAGTGACTGGGTCCCAGGAGGGAGGCTATTACAGGGACTGACCCCGGCCAAACCCGGAAGCCGGCGCTGGGAGTCTCTCCAGGCCTGGCCCTGGGAGAGCAACAGCGGAAGACTCCCGCCGAGAGCCCGGGAGACATGCCCCGAGGAGGCCGCTCTGCACTGCCAGGCGGGGAGGGGGCCTCCTTCGGGCCCACGAGGGGCTCTTCTCTGGGTCTTGACTTCAGGACCCCGAGGGCCCTCCCGCCTTCACACCTTCGGGCCTGTCACTAAAAGAGAGAAACTCATTTCCCATCTGGGCCCCGTTGTCTGAAGGTGGGGACCAGGCGAGAGCCTTCTGGAATCTTCCAGCATCAGCAAAGGGGTGAGTGAGTACACAGCAGGAGCAGGTGGAAGATTAAAATCCATCCTGGTAGACGGGACCCTCGTCGCGCACTGAACGCGAAGATGCTTGGTCACGATCACTTGGAGCATTTCACCCTCCTGACAAACAAGCGTTTCCTTAGAAATACCGACTCCCTGTTGATAAAGCTGTCGGCGCCTCACGTGCAAGCACGGCCCCTTCTTTTAATGCCCTCCCCAGGAGCCTGAGGGGGGTGGACAGGGCAGGACAGCACATGCCCGAGCCACGGCAGTGCCTGGGACAGAAAAGGCTAGCAAGAGGACCCCAGACCCCAGCTAAGCTGCACAGGGTTCAAGGAAAGGCTCCCAATCCAGGTGGGAGGAGGGGCTGAAACTCCAAGGGAAACCGAGGCAGAGGTCCAGCCATCAGACTGGGGTAGGGGTTCATGAAAGGTTGCCACCCTCCAGGGTGTGGGGGGCTAAGGTTCTCGCTGTGCTACCCCATGGCAGCATCAGCCAGCCCATCACCACTGGGGCCAGGGCTCTGGGTCTGGCCTCCTCTGGTCAGAGGGACCTGGGGGTAGGAGAACACTGCACCCCCAGACCGTAGAGGAATATGCTCTCAGGATGCCTGCCTACTCTCTGTGGGGCTTCCTGCTCCCGGGCCAGAAGGCAGGACCCCTCAGGAGAAGTCTTCTCCAGTGCCCACCGCACCTTCTCCTGGGCCACCACCCCCTCTGGCTTCAGGTGTCCCCTCCCAGCCCCCACTGGGATCAGGCTGCCTCCATTCACCTGCTTTCAGTTTTCACATAGTGGAAGCCAAGTAGCAAATTAAACCTCCACTAACCACAACTTAGATAGCTAGGTTATTGCCCCCCAGAATGTAACAGCATGAAGCCAACCACCAAACAGTGAGTCATGAGAAAGCAACTTGAGCCAGGGTCCATGGGAGTCATGGAGCTGAGGCACACTCGTGGACTCTGCTACTTCTCTGGGGCTAGCCCTCAACATGTTGGTCTTTGGCCTCAAGGGGCCTCAGTCAGGAAAGACTCATTTCCCAGTGGACGCTAACCAGGGACAATAGAGATGGCAGGTGCTCAGCAACTATTTACTTGATGGGAGGAAGGAAGATAAGAAGGGAGGGAGGGAGGGTGGAAGGAAGGGTGGGTGGATTGATGGGTGGGTGGATGGATTGATAGAAGGGGTAGATGGATGGATGGGCGGGTGGATGGATAGATGGATGGATAGGTGGATGGATAGGTGGATGGATAGGGGGATGGGTGGATGGGTGGGTGGATGGATGGATGGATGGATAGAAGGGTAGGTGGATGGATGGCTGGCTGGATGGGTGGGTGGATGGATGGATGGATGGATGGATAGGTGGATGGATAGGTGGATGGGTGGGTGGGTGGGTGGATGGATGGATGGATGGATGGATGGATGGATGGATGGATGGATGGGTGGGTGGATGGATGGATGGATGGATGGATGGATGGATGGATGGATGGTTGATGGATAGATAGGTGGATGGGTGGATGGGTGGATGGGTGGGTGGATGGATGGATGGATGGATAGAAGGGTAGGTGGATGGATGGATGGATGGGTGGGTGGGTGGATGGATGGATGGATGGATGGATGGATGGATGGATAGGTGGATGGGTGGATGGGTGGGTGGATGGATAGATGGATGGTTAGAAGGGTACGTGGATGGATGGATGGATGGATGGATGGATGGATGGATGGATGGATGGATGGATGGTGGGTGGATGGATGGATGGATGGATGGATAGAAGGGTAGGTGGATGGATGGATGGATGGATGGATGGTGGGTGGATGGATGGGCAGTGGGTGGATGGAGAGGTGAATGGGTGGGTGAATGAGTAACCAGGTTCCATGGTTCACAGAGCTCCAAAGAGGGGAACCCCAATACTGTAGAAAGATGTTGTACACCAGTGATGGACAAAAGACTAATAAAAGTTGTCTGCAGGTGGCAAGATGGCTGTGGTTTTAGTTTCACTCTCTGTGCTCTTCTGTATGTAAGACAACAGGAGCCCTCAGAGCATGCTTGCTCCACAGCCTTATCAGGAAGGAGGTCTTTCAGTGCAAGGCTTTATCTTTGCTGAGGGGCAGATAAGAGAAGAGGCAGCAGGTAGGAGGTAGGCAGGGAAGGAGAAGCTCAGCCGATGGCCGTGAGGAGGGCAGCTGGGAAAGAGACGAGTCTACTGGGACCTTTGAGGCTGTTTGCCCTGGGGTGAGTGACACCCCACTCCTATGACCTCATCTAGCCCCATCACACCCCAAAGGCCCAACACCATCCGTCGGGGGATAGGCTTCGGCATATGCATTTGTCGGGGCGGGGGGGGTGGGGGACGGACAAAGACACTTAGCCCACCGCAGAATCTCTCCTCTGTTCCTTTATGAAATGATCCACACAGCCTAAAAATAAAACCACCAAGTTCAGAGTTCATGGAGCCCTCTGTAAAGGCCCCGTGCCCATGAGCACTGCACAAGGGCCCAGCTCCTCGGGGGCATTGTCCCCAGAGAGACGTCCACACCTTGTCCAGTTCTGTCAGATGGAAGAGGCATCTTTATCTGATTTGCACAAACTTGCCACATAGCTAGAGGCCACCAAGACAGAACCCAGCAGTGTGGACTAGGAGACACCCACACGTCCAGAGTCCAGGCTTTCCACATTTCCTGCAATTATAAAAAAAAAGAGAGAGAGAGAGAGAGATGAAAACCCAATGTGGTTTGTGGTCCTCTCCAGGCACATGGAACATTCTGGACTATTCCAGGACATTCTGGAAACCCCAGTCCCCGAGGCTCCAAGCATTATAATTCATGGAAATAGCCCCGGGCCTCATCTCATGCTTCTGAGTAATAAAGATTCCAGTTGACTCAGGTATTCTTGGCACAGAGAGGCAGCCCTGCCTCACCCCATCCCACGGTTCTCCCTGAGCCGACCAGGCCCAGCCTAGAGGCCTGTGGCAGCCCCACCCAGGCCACATGTTCCCAGCCCTCAGGTGTTTCCTGATATTCCTGGCGAGGTCTGGTTCTGTGGGTCTGCAGGGGGCCCTGGGTACCTATGCTTTTAAAAACTCTCCAGGTGATTCCGACTCGCAGCCAGGGCTGGGCCTCCCCAGGTAGGGCTGCAGGGCCTCCCCAAGAAGGGCTGCAGGTCCTCCTGGCTGCCGGGCCAGCCTCTTCGACTCCTGGTGGGTGTGCATCATGGGTGAGCAAGGAATCTGAGCCCATTCACTGCAGCAGGACCCCCCATCATTTGGACAGTCTGGTTGAGAAGGTCGCCTGGACCTGCTCCAACCCATACCTGCAAACCACCGGAAGGCAGGGGCTGCTCCCCGTTTCCAAGCCCAGGGCTTTCCCTGTAGCTCTGAGCACCACCATCCCCTGGCATCAGCGAGAAGGGCCCAAGTTCAGGTTGGGCCTGCTTGTCAAGGGGACCCTGAGTCACCAGGTGTGCACTGAGAACAAAGCTGGCTTGGGGAGGGGCCGGAAACTCCCAGAGGTGGGGGTGGTTAGGCTGGAGGGAAGGAGAGGCAGGGGGTGTGGCAAGGCTGTCTCCCAACATCTGCAGGGCTGACTCTTGGTAAAGAGAGCAGAGATGGGAGTGGCCGTGATAAGGCACAGATTTTAAACAGTAAGAGAAAGAGTCATTTCCACAGCCTGCACTGAGCTGCCTCTCCAAGGAAGCCTCCCGGAAAGTGCTGGAAGGAAGGGCAATGACTGTGCGTTCTCACAGGGGACCCGAGAGTGGCTGATGACTGGGACGACAGCTGGTCCTTGAACACCATGGGAGTCATGGGCACTGCCCCCTCCCCCGTGCAGTCGAAAATCCCTATATAACTTTCAACTCCCCCAAAACTTTATTACTAATTGCCCGCTATTGACCAGAAGCCATGCGGATAACACGAACAGCCGATTAATATGCATTCTGTATTTATATATATTCTATACCGTATCCTTACAATAAAGCAAGCTGGAGAAAATAAAGTGGTATTAAGGAAATCGTAAAGAAGAGAAAATGCATTTCCAGCACCATGCCATATTTAAGGGAAAAAATCTGTGTGTAAGTGGGCCCACACTGTCCAAGGATCCCCCTGTATTTTCAAAGGTGTGAACAGAGGAAAGAGAAATCAACCGGGGCAGGGAGTGTGCCCAGGGCCCCCCATAGCTGGCAACAGTGGGGGGGGGGCGGCGCGTGCCCGACACCGAGGAGGCCAGGGGAGGGGTGGCTGTACAGGATGAAGCCGCGGCCATGAGGGGCCCCCCAACAGCGCTGCCCCCTTGGACAGAGGAACTTGGCCACTGCTATTGCCAGACTCTCCCATCAGAGAGCAAGGAGCAGGGGGCCGAGCGCAGCCTGTGCAGGTCACCTCCCCAGGGCACAGGGCAGGAGAAGGGCGGAGGGTGGCTCTGAGGGACAGCAGGAAGTTTCTGACCCACCCCCGACCTGGGACGCTAGAGGGGAACCCTCGCCCCCGCCAGAAGGGTGTTGGCCTCAGTGACCTGTCACACCGGCTAGTGGGAAGAATTTGGGGCAAGCCATGTCCTACTGCTGTGGGTCCTGCACAAAATCAGGCTCCGTGGGTGAACACACGTCTGGAGGCTTCCATGGGATTTGCCATCGGGACCTGCCAGTCGGGTCAGACTGGTCTAGTGACGGCCACCCCCATGGCTGAGGGTCAGGCACCCCACGGGGGACTTCCAGGTGACTCAGACAGATGAGCCCTCTCCTGGAGCAGGGCGGCAGGTCTTTAGATGACAAACCTGGGCAGGAATAACAAGATACTATGTGCTGGCATTCTTGTGAACAAATGGATTTCCCCCCCAAGGGCGAGGTTAGGCAAGTCCTTGCCTCCAAGATGGATGGACTCCAAACCTGGAGGCTGCAGAGTCAGGGGGATCACAGCGGTCCTCTGGAAAGCCAGGGAGAGGAAGAGCGGTGGGCTCGTCAGCCCACCGTTCACCCTGGTGAGGCAGGCGCGTGATCGAGCGGCCTCATCCGATATTTTGGAAGGTCATGAGCCCTGAGTGGGGCTGGCCAGGTCCCACTGCTCACCGGGAAAGAGCTTTTTGCTCCAGCAGGAAAGTGCATCCCTATTTCCATGCTAAACTGTTGGTGAGGTCTTCAGGCCCGCCCTGCATGCGTGTGTCACACATGACCAGCATGACCAGCACATACCTGGACACAGAAACTCACTTCCTTTACAGTTTTCCGACGCCCTGTTTATTCTGTGATCGCCCATCTTAGCCGGAAGCTGAGAACCTTCCTCCTGAAGCCTCCAGCACCAACATGAGTTGACTGAGAACTTTGGGAGCTTGCACGACCCAGAGGACTCGGTCTACTCTGCACAGGAGCCAGAGTGACTGGACGGTCCTGCCCATCCCCCAGAGCCCACGTTGGACCAAAGCTGCTCCGAAGCGGCCACATGGCATTGCTGTTGAACTTCAGGGTCTGGCACATCCCGGCTGCCCGTCTGGGCGAGATCCAAGCAGGTCCTCCTGGTGTCCTGTCCTACACTTGGGGGGCCCCAAAGTGCTTATGGATTCAAGGGTTTGTCTCCATTCCCCATCAGGAGCCCCAGTGGGGGCCAGTGCTCCTCCCTGAGGCGTAGGCTCAGCTGGGGAGCTCACGGTGGGGGTGCCCTTGAGAACTTGTTGGTCCTTGAGTCCTCTTCTGTCCGTGACCTTGGTTGGAACACTTCCCACCTATCTGAGAGTGCCTCAAGCGTCGAGCTTCCACTCCCTTTCCTGCAGGAGACTCCTTGCTCCCTGGACACGTCTGCCCACCTCCTCCCCAGCACCGCTCCTCAGGGGATGGTCAAGCCACAGAAGGTCTTGTCACCCCATGCCCTCTGGGGCCCACTCACCAAACCCCTTGTCTCTGTTATCACCCCCTTTATCCACCATAGTCAGAAAAACAGGTGGCACCTTCCTAGTCTTAATAGCCACAATGACGTGACGTTGCATCTCCTCGGTGCACCTGCCTGATGGAGCTGAACCCCGGTACCGACCATATCACTTGAATCCCGAGTCTTAAGAGTGGGGGCCCTGAGTGTGGGGCAAGCAGGTAGGGAGAGGGACGAGCGGAGGGGAAAGGGGAAGAGGAAAATAGGGTCTCCTGTCCTCAACTCAGGACTGGCCCTTTAGGAAAATTTTGAAACAGAAGACATGGGACTTTGTTCTCCTCCTTAATTCCCTCGGCAGCTCTGTTTATCCCAATGCCCCCTTGCTCTATGCTCCCCAGGGCACCACCCACCCAGGCAGCCGCACCTCTGGTAGTCCTCTGGGATCCCAGATCCACCCCCAAGAGATCCTGTCGTCTCAGTACAGCTCATCTCCCTTTGGGTGTTAACAGGAAAGCACACTGAACAAATTAACTTACACTGAAGTGAACGTGTCCGATACATAGCTAACCTCTAAGAGCTATTAGCATTTTCTAAAAAGATGGTTCCTGAGCCTAATTACTCACACATTTGTGCCAAATCAAAGGAAATGTGGGAGGTGTGGAGGGGACGCCTGAGGGTACGAGTATGGAGCAGACCATTCTGGAAGCTATCCCCTCGATGCTGCCCCTCTCTTGTCTAGCTCTCTGAACTAAATGTCTCTGTCCTGGCCTCCTGGGAGACAGAGGACCCAGGTGGGAGAGGTGGGGAAGGTGTCCCCGGATGGTCCCCCTGAGGGACTATGCTCTGGGGAAGCCAAGGGAGCTGTTCGCCCCATGCCAGAGCTCCTAACGGGATTGCCCTCTGTGGACGCCGAACTTCCCCCAGTACAGTCTTGAGGTCCTTGCTGCCCCCAGAGGACCTTCTGGCTTCACTTAAGTGACCTTGGCCGGAGTTGATCTGCCAAGGACCAGCATCTGGTGATCTACTTGCACTCACGTGCCCCACCCCCACCCCCGGGGTAAGACCTCAAGAGGACAGAGCCTGTCTTTTCCCAGAGAGGAAACCCCTCAGGGCTCGCATCTCACGGAGACCAGGAAGCCAGAATGTCCCTTCCCAGCCTCGCTCGGCGGCGCACAGAGCCGTGGAGCCTGGAGGGCAGCTTGAATGACATGGGTCAACCCCGTGTGTGAACGCCCCCGGGCTTCCCCCGGGCAGCCTCGTGACGGGCTCCCTGATACACATGGGGCACCTCCCGGCAGGACCCCACCTTGAGGGCATCCAAGGAAGTCGTGGTCACCAGCCCCCCCGCCTGATCTCCAGCCAGTCAGGGGTCGGGGTGAATTCTCTGAGGCCAGCTCAGCCCCGAGTCTCAGCCTCTGCTGACCTGGGGTCGGTCCAGGTGGCAAAGGCTCAGCAAAGTTTGACGCACCCGCTGTGCACAGACCCCCATGTCGGGCCCTCCACAGCGGGCAGCCCAGGCTCATGGAACGAGATTCTTCAGGGCTCGGAGGCTGTTTCTCCTCTGGAGGACCCCTGCAGCATCAGGGAGGAGGGAGCGATGGGGGCCAGGCAGCTGAGGCAGGCACCGCAGAGGTGCTCCGTGAGCACGGCTTGGCATCCGAGCTGGTGAGTGCGAGCATTTACAGAGCTAGAGACAGAGACAGACGGAGAGACCCACAGAGACCCAGAGACAGAGAGACTGAGAGATAGCGAGAAAAAGACAGAAAGGGACAACAAGAAAGACACACGCTCAGGGAGAGATAAAGACAGAGAGAGACAGAAAGACAGAGCAAGTGAGCCGTGGAAGCTCAGAGCCGCCTGGGAGGGCCTTCCCAGGGGGGCAAGGCGGGGCCGGGAAGGAGAGACCTCAGTGCTGGAAGGCACCCCCCTGCGGAGGAAGCAGGAAGGTCATCTGGGGCCGAGGGAGCAGCAGGTTGGAGACAACCCGGAGTGTGTGTCCCAAAGCCCGGGTGCTCCCCGGTAGGAGAGAGGAGTGGTTAGCACGGAGGAGGGGCCGGCAGAGATGAGGCTGGAGCTGTGGGTGGGATGGGGGTGACCGAGGGGCCCGGAGCCCATCCACGAGGGCGGGCTTGGTCCCGGGGCAGGGGTGAAGCTGCGAGCCTCTTGGGGGGACTAGCAGTTGGGAAGAGCCTTGCAGGCAAACTGGAGGAGGGAGAGCAGGTGAGGACTACAGACCCCAGCACCTCCGGGGCCAGAGCAGGTGGCCGCAGGAACCAGCTGTGGCCCCGGAGGGAAGCCCACCACCCCTCCGGCCCCTCTGTGCTCCAGGAGGGAGCAGGAACCTCGGGGCTCCCACCGGCACCCGGGGCATCCGGGTAGCACGGAGGCCTCGGCCGCGGGGCTCACAGCAGACAAGGCGACAAGCAGGGAGCAACCGAGACACGGAAATGAGCACCAAGCCGCCGGCCCCGCGACGGGCAGGGCCTGGTGCCCACGTGCGGGAAGCAGGAGAACAATGCGGGTCTGGGCGCCAACCACAAGCGCGTGCATTTGCGGCTCATCGTCCTCCTGCGCGGGGCCGGTTCCCAGGCGAATGTCAGGGTGCGGGAGGCACGTGGGGAAGCGCCGGGAGGAGCGGCTCCCCCTTCCGAGCCCGTGTGCACGAGTGCTGCGTGCTGCGTACTCCCGAGCTGCTCTGGGTGCTCATCTGGCCTCTTCCCGTCCCTCCTGCGGGGGGTGTGAGTGGTGGCCCATGGCGGGAGGTGACACAGGCAAGGAGCACGTGCCGGGTGGCTGGGCCGTTCGCGGTGCTGGAAACACCAGTGCCTGCATCGGGCTGTGGGGTCCCCCGGACTCCGCGTGGCCTGAGGCTCCCGCAGCTCCCACTCGGGAGCCTGAACGCTGTGCCCTCGCCACGCAAACACCGTGCCGGGCACGAGCGGGGGTGAGCGTGCACGTGGCACCCCGTGCTCCACACCTGTGTGTGCTCCCCGGACTTCACCCAAAAACACAAGTTCAAAGATGAAATCACTAAGGGTTTTAAGATGGAGGCGGCAGAGCGCTGAAGCGAGGGCGGGCTCCGTGTGGCTGGGGGCCCCGCGCTCTGAAATCACTCCCTCGGGGAACCCTTTGGCCTGTGCTCGACGCCACAGGGTTTAGTAGAGATTTTCAGTGCCTTCGGATTCTATCTGGGTCAAAAATCCTATACGTGATGCGTTCCTTGGTTAATGAGTACAGTTCCTTCCCCTTGGGGTGACATTAGGGGCACGGATTTAATTTAACATCTTCCTCTTCTTTTCTCTCTTTTTTAACAGCAGGTTTCTAGACCTACTCAGGTCTTACTTTAATTTGCATCTGCATGAATCCAAATCCCAGCAGAGCAGCAGGGAGTTCTCAGCCTCCCTGAGTCTTCTGTCCTTCTCCCTCTGTCAGCGGCCAGATAGGAGGCCCGGGGCTGGACCTGCGGCCCCGAGGAACCCAGAGTGGGAACAGCATCGTCAGGGAGGAGCAGGACAGGGATGATGGAGAGTCCACAGGGGCCGCAGACACACAGGCCGGGGGGCAGGCCGGGTCAGGCCGGCACCCGTTCCCAGCAGGCCAGATGGGGGAGCCGCCAGGAACCCCTCACCGGGCCTCCGTCACACCCCATTTTTAACAGGGAGCAGTCAAGTTCATTATGTGGCACCAGCAAGCGCCTGGTGGCACCCCTGTGTTTGCAGATGCCTGCCCCAGCTGGGTGGGCGCCCGAGCCAGGCTTATGGCATGTATTTATCTTTCAGCTATGATGCATGAGCTCCCGAAGCAGAGCAGGGAGGCTGCGGGACGGGGCGTTCCTGGACTCTGGCATCACCGCTGAGGGCTGGCAAGGGCTGCAGGCACGGCTGTCACCAGGTGACAAATTGGTCCACTCTGAAGGGAGGGAAGCGCCAGCCACCTCCGACTCCGGGAACGGCTTGGGGGTGGGGTACAGAGGGGGACCCCCTCTGGAAGGCAATGCTGTGTCCTTTCCTAGAATGTTTCCTTTGTCCCCACCACAGCTGTGCCAGGGACACTCACTAAGCGGATGCTCGCTAAGTGAGGGCTGGCTGCCGTTTTCAGCATGCACACTCACAAACTCATCTACTGCACCCCCTCCCTAGGAAGGAAGCACCCTTAATCCCCCTATGTTATAGTCAGGGAAACTGAGGCAGGAGGGGTTAAGTGGCTAGTGACTGATGGAGCTGGGATCTGAGCCAGGCTGCCTGAAGACCCAGGTGGCCCTCCAGGCCTGGTGTTGGGCATCACAGTCCCCAGCTTGCCGGTGAGGACAGAGGCCTCAAGGACAGGAGTCCTGCTCAAGGTCATATAGCCAGCATGTGGCTAGGAAGGAGCCACACCCAACCCTGACTGATGCCAAAACCTGGACTCCTTTCTCCCAACTGAATGGCCCTCTAGGGAGGCCGGATGCCAAGGTCACAGCGAGGAAAGATGTGACCCCACACTCCGCTCTCGGGGTGCCCTGCCACAGGCAGTCCCCTGGCTCGCCTTCCTTCCTGCATCCAGTGGCCTCCTAGTCAGTCAGCTGCTTCCAGGTCAGTGGCTCGCACCCCCAGCACTTGGGGCAGCTACAATTCGCACAACTCTTGTGTTCCACAAGGTGCTTCTGGCACGTGACAGCAACCTACTGAGAGCTCAGACAGGGGAACGGCCAGATCACGTTGCTGGGAAGGCCCAGGTTCCACTAACTGAGCTCAGCTAGACCCGGGTCAGCCATCCTGCCTCCCTCCAGCATTCGCCTTGGTTCTCCCCCTGCCCTGCCCCCAAGCAGTGGCCAAGATGAGGCCTGCGGCTCCAGGCTGTGTCTCACCCAAGATTCCAGCAAAGCTGACTGTCCCTGGACCGGCTCGGGTTACACAGTCATCCCCGGACCTGTCCCTGTAGCCTAAGACGGCCAGTGCTCGAGGCCCACCTGGGTCAGGGGCCACCCCGGAGCCCGAGAGAGGGGTCAGCCCCATCTGGGCCTCACGGCTGGCGTAGGGAAGGCAGCCACCGGGGAGACCGTGCATGCTGTCTCTAAACCCCCGTGGACATGGGAAAACGTGTTGGCTCTCACTGGGCTCGCCCTGAGCCAGATGTACAGACACAGGAGTGAACGAGGCCCCGCGAGCAGCCCCTGGAGAGGGCGCCTGCCTTCCCCACACAGCAGCCTGGACCCGGAGACTCCACGACACAGATCCACTCACATCAGAGCATCCGCGAGGAAAACATTTTGCTGGAGATTTCCGGGATGAGACAGAGAGTGTTTCTGTCTGTCTCGCACCCAGGACTCCCTGCTAAAGGTCCAGGAAGACGTGTGTCCTCCATAGTCGGCCACGGGGTCCTCTCACCAGCCTTTCCCTCCCTTGCCTGAGATGGCTGCTCGGTGTGGGGCCCAGCCTCAGCTTCCTCACATCTAAAACGGGGCTTTTTAAATTGTGGTAAAGGGCTGCCTGGGTAGCACATTCGGTTAAGCATCTGCCTTCAGCTCAGGACATGGTCCCAGGGTCCCGGGATCGAGCCCCGTTGTTGGGCTCCCTGCTCAGTGGGGAGCCTGCTGCTCCCCCTTCTTGTGCTCTCTCTCATTCTCTCTCTCTCCAAGAAATAAAATCTTAAAAAAAAATAAATCGTGGTAAAACTCATGCATCCTTGGTGTCATGCAACCATTGTCCACCATCTGGTTCCAGAACATCTCCGTCCCCCCCAAAAGGAAACCTGTGCCCGTCAGCATCACCCCCACCCCTTCCCCCACCCCGGCAGCCCCCTGTCTGCTTTCTGTCTCTACAGACTCGCCGGTGCTGGAGTTTCATACCCATGAACTCAATTTGCGGGCTTTCGTGGTCAGCGTCTTTCACTTAGTACGGCGTCCTCAAGCTTCTCCAGCACCATAGCCGGAGTCAGAACCGCTTTCTTCTTTATGCACTGATGGATGGACCACGGTTTGCGCACCCACTCGTCCGCTGACGGGCACTTGGGCCGTTTCCACCTTTTGGCTGTTCGGCACAGCGCTGCCAGGGGCATCAGAGGACGATCTTTTGTTCGAACCCGTTTTCACTTCTTCCGGGCGTATCCGCTCGGCGTGGACCTGCGGGCTCACGTGGCAATCCTCTGTCTAACTCGTTCAGGAACCAAACTGCTTCCTATGGCGGCTGCACCAGTTTACATTCCCAAAGGGTTTTTGTGTTTTTGGTTTTTGTTTTTTTAAGGGCTGGCTTGTAGCATTGCTGGGAAGCCACCAGCAACGGGGCCGAGTCCCTGTCACTGGCAGGCATTCGATGGACGGTGGAGAGTGGTGATTGGCAGGCTCCGCTCTAGACTCGAACTCTGGTGTGACCACTCAGGCTGTGTGTTCTTGAGAGGGTGACTAACCTGCTCTGAGCCTCACTTCCCTCATCCATCCAGCGGGGCTGTTGGGAGGGCTGAATGAGCACCGAGGTGCCTCGACCAGCCCTGGGTCCCCGCGAGCAGGACGGACCTGCTCAGCCCAGCCCCGCAGGGCTCAGCGAGAGAGGCCGCCCGCCCCCCACGCACACACAGCACCTCATCCTGCAGCTCGGAGAGGTCGAGCGGCCTGCTGGGCCACACAGCAGCCCCCGCTGTGACCAGGTCTGTTAGCCCCTCCCCTCCTCACGCAGCGGCCCACCCACCGCCACCACCCACCGCGGAAACCCAAGCCCAGATCATGGCACTTACAGTGTTTAACGCCCATAAAATCCAAGGAACTCAGTATTCCCAAATAAGGTCTCCTATGCATTTCCTCAGGAACCCAGCCCAGAAGGCAGACCTGGGAATACATTTTAGAAGGGAAAAAACGCTGCCCCTCTCCTTCTCTCGGGCATCTCGTTGTAAGACAGCTGTGAATAGGCCCCAATGAAAGCACCTAATGGGTCACCCGCCAAAGCCTGCAGCGCCCCGCGTTCTCGCCAACAATTCAAAATCACCGCATTTCCGTGGGGAAATGATCGGCGGGGCTCGAGTGTCATGGGCCGAATGAAGCCCACTGCTCTTAGTCGTGAGGGGGGCCTTTGGACCCTGAACAGCTCTCATACCAGACATTCACACTGGGCTGCCCCTCCACACAAGCGTTTAGTGATGGGGACTTCTTTGATTTTCAAAAGAGATGCTTCTGGAGAGCCAGCATCCTCCCTCACCCAGGAGCCGGCTGGTGGCCGTGGAAGGGAGGGCCTGCCTGGCTCAGTCACCTGCGGGGGCTTCCGCCCAGACAGGCCCAGAGACCCACACCCAGGGCCCAGGGCCACCTCCTCCCCATGGGGTGACTTCAGCCCAGTTGCTTGGTTTCCTCAGGTGTCAGCTTTCTCACCAGCCACGTTGGTGCAAATAGACTGAAACATCTCACTCGGAAACGAGATTTGGGAGGGGGCCGGGCACGGCGGGAAACTCATGGAAAACGGTGCTTCAGGGCCCTGTCTTCATCAGAGCTGCCTCTCTGGTTTTATGGATGTGGAGGCCATGGGGCAGGTGTCCGGTATGAAGACTGAACAGTGGCCTGCTTCCAGGCCGCCAGCCCCCCTGCACAGCTCGCCTGGCCCCAGCTCTGCACCAAGCCTGTCCAGAGGCTTTCCACCTGTCTGTCATGACACTGTCACTGGGAGGAAGGAGCCTCACACCACTCCATCCACAGGGTCCAGACAGGTAAAGCTTCCCCAAAGGACAGCCCCTCGGGCTGTAGGGGACCCAGTAGGCCCCAGCAGTGGGGCTGCTCCCCGTGGAGCCTCAGAGCCCATGTTCTGCCTCAGTGAGACAGCAGGTGCCCAGACAGATGACCCAGGCAGCTCTGTCCACATACCTGGCATTGCCCACTGTGGCCCAGCAGATGGGAAGCCTGGGAAGGGGCCACGGCTTGGGCACTGGAACAGCACACATGGAGGGCTGCTCGAGGCCCCCTGAGCTTATCATTCACTAGAAATTCCCTTTCTACCTGTGACAAATGCCACACCCCTCCCCGTGGCCTGCACCGCCCTGCCTGGGTGCCCCTGGGCCTCCCCTCCCGCCTCTCCAAACACATTTGCTAATGTGTCAGCTCCTTCTGACCACAGGGCCCTTGCACATGCTATTACTCCTGCCTGGAATCCCTCTTGTCCTCCCCTCTCCACCCAGGTAAGTCCCATTTGCCCTGCCAGTCCTTCCAGCGCCGGCATGAACGTCTAGTGCCCAAAAGGACATGTCCAAGTCCTAGCTCCCTGGTACCTGTGAATGTGCCCTTATTTGGAAATGGGGTTTTTGTAGCTGTAATCGAGTTACAAGAGTTATAATCAAGGATCGCAACAGGGGATCATTCTGGATTTAGCATGGGTTGGGCCCTAAATCCTATGACAAGTGTTCTTTTAAGAGACAGAAGAGGAGACAGAGACCCAGGGAGGGAGGCAGTGTGGAGATGGAGTCAGAGGTCGGAGGGATGCGTCTACCAGCCAAGGAACACTGAGGACCGGCAGCAGCCACCAGAAGCCGGGAGAGAGGCCTGGAACAGGAGCATCTCCCTCGGAACCTTCAGAGAGACCGCCCCACCACCTCCCACCCCACTCCACACCCCTGTCGACACCTCTGTCTCAGACTTCTGGCCTCCAGAGCTGGGAGAAAATCCATTTCTGTTGTTTTAAGCCTCCCAGTTGGTTATAATTTGTTACAGCGGCCCCAGGAAACTAATAGAGTTGAAATGCCCTATGGTCACAACCAACCCGGTGTGCCCAGAGCAGAGGGGCTCCCTGAGATGTGTGACTTCTGGTGCCAGAGCCAGGACGGTCCCAGGCGAAGCGGGACACAGTCACTCCAGCTCCAGCCTGGCGGGGCCGCCCCATTTCCCACGCCCACAGCACCCGCGACAGTTACAATTCAGTGACTAACTGCTTCATGATTACTCATGCTGTGGTGGTCTCCCCACTGGAAGGGGAGCTTCTGGAGGCAAGAACCTCATCTGTCCCTGTTCCCCAGCAGCTAACACAGTGCCACAAAAATGAGATGCCCAATAAAGGTTTCTGGGGTGAATGAATCCTAGAGAGCAGATTTAGGGTAGATGGGGACATCCCAGGGCATAGAGTTGGTGCTCAGCTCTGGGAGAGCTGGCCAGCAAGGGCCAGGTTGCATGGGAGGTAGTGAGCAGCTCATCCCTGGGAGCATTTAAGCAGAGGTTGGTGGGATGCTGCATTGCACAGCCTACACTGGGTGAGAGCCGCAATCAGCACTAAGACCTCTCGAGTCCCAGGGTTCTTTTTTTTTTTTTTTTTTAAGATTTTATTTTTTTTTTGGCAGAGAGAGAGAGACAGCAAAAGAGAGAACACAAGCAGGGGGAGTGGGAGAGGAAGAAGCAGGCTTCCCGCCAAGCAGGGAGCCTTATGCAGGGCTCAACCCCAGGACTCTCGGATCATGACCTGAGCCGAAGGCAGATGCTTAACGACTGAGCCACCCAGGCGCCCCAAGTCGCAGGATTCTGTTCGGGGCTTGTCCTGAACACAAAAGACAGAGGACAGTCAGCTGGAGGAAAGGGTGCTGGGCACCCAGGAGCACAGAGTGAGGACACCAAATGACAACAGTGGACTCAAAGGGATTATTACAAGGGGAAAGGCAAAAGGAGAGTAATAATAATCATAACAGTAGTCATAATTTTTGGACCCATTTTAAAGGTGAAAAACAAAGGCAGCAGAAGGTTAACTAAGTTCCCCTTTGCTCTGGATATTAGAACTGAAGTCATTACCTCGCCTTTGTCGTGCTCATCATAGCTCACAAAGCACTTTCACGTACTGCCTTAAGTAAGACAGAAGTTTGTTTATTGACCATAAAAACCCCGGGGTATGTGTATGAGGGCCGGTGCTCCCCAGTTTCAGAGATGCAGGCGTCTCACATTTTGCCGCTCTGCTTAATGAAGCCTCCATGCCCAAAGCTGTTTCATGTCTAAAATGGCTGCTCTGGCTCCAGCCATCACAGCTCTATCCCAGCCGGAAGGGAGTGGGATAGGAAAGAGGGAAGGGCACGCCTCTTTCTTTAGGATGCTTCCTGGAAGTTGCATTCTTATGCACTATCATAATTAACTGTAGGTGACACAATATCTTGAAAACCTTAGGCAAAATTTTCTCATTAAATTATTTCATTAATCCCACCGACACCAATTTAGCACCTACCATGTGCCGCTGGCCTCTCTGCATCTATTCATCTTACAGATTTCTCCCAACAGCCCCTAAGACAGGCCCCAGTGAGCCCATTTCACGGACAGGGAGAGAGGCCCAGAGGGAACTGCCTTGCCTGCAGCCCCACCCGCAGGCCATGGCCAGGCTGGCCCCATGGATGCCAGGCCCGGCTCCAGCATGCCACCCCCCACTCCGGGCCGCCTGCGAGTCACAGCCAGTTGGTCTTCCCTCTTCATTTCCCTGGGATCACACTGTCTAGCCCTCTGGGGATGACCCTGCAGAGGAGACACCGGGCAAGGAGAACAGTGACTAAGCAGATGGCCTCCAGGGGATGGCTGCCTTCCCATGGAGGCCAGCCTCTCACAGAGGGGCATGAGGATCTCCCCTGTCCCTGGACCAGCAGATCAGGCAGCTGGTTCCCCAGGGAAACGTCCACAGGCCTCTCTGGGCTGTCTCTCCTCTGTGTGGCTGTCTCGACCCTCTGGGTTCAAGCTGCCAGGCCCCAGCCAGTTGGGACTCCAACAGAAGCTGACCTGTCTGCAGTCCATCCCCTCCTCTGTACGCTGAGCCCGAGAGCCAACCCCCCTCAGTGTCCAGGACACATGGCCGGTGCTGAGCCCCCCGGACCCCAGTGACACCAACCACAGCCAACACCCCGTCCCCGCTTTCCCTGCCGAGGTTTGGAGCATTCCCTGGATCCTCCAAAATCCAGGGACACTTTCCATTCCCGAATCCTGCTCTACCCCGAGACAATGAGTGTTACTGTCTAAACCCCATGTAAGCTCTATATGAACTGCAAAGCAATAGGAGGTTCTTCTGATGCCTAGTCCCCTGCACCTAGACACCCGTCTGTTGCAAAGCCCGCTAGGGCCCCGGATTTGCGACGGGCAGCGTCCCGGCTGCATGTGCGAAAGCTGCGCAAGAGGCCAGCAGCACCAGATCCCCTGGTGGGGGGGGGCCTCCGTCCAAACGGGGGTTCTGAACCCAGCAGGAGCGACCCACTCTCCCACTGCCTGGCGGACGAGGACTTGGAATTAATTGTTTCTCACCCAGTCGAGAGCAGAGAGGCCTCTGCAAGTGATAACTTGGCTCTGTGACCAAATAAGGCAATATTACATTTCACTGTTTACAGCGGCCAGTGCAGCCCGGCAGCTCCGAGGGCATGGGGAGAAATGCCGTTCGCCCGGCGCCTCTCCATTCCCCACATCCAGTAACTCTGCCCAAAGCCAGTTATCATTTCCTTATAGAAACAGCCATTCGTCACTTTTTAAATACACCAACGAGCGGGAGAGGTGACCCAGGCTCGCCTCCAGGCAGCCGGGTGGCAGAACCTGGCTTTGAACTTCCATACGTGTGATTGAAAGGTCGGGAGAGCCCGAAAGGGTTTATTCCAGGGCTTGAGCGAAAGCAGAAGCACCTGGTACGGGGCAGCCCGCCGAGCTCCGGGTGTGAGGTGCCTCCTTGTGCCCTGGGAATTTATTTCAAACCTTCTGCAAGTAGGGCTGCTGTCACTGCCCGGGAGAGCCGTGGGTGACCTTCCCGTCCTGACAGCATTTAGAAAGGGAGGTGCGAGGTTGGCGGGCCAGGATTTAGTAATTGGTGTTAATAACCAGACACGTGGAAATGTTGGGAGCCCATTACAAGGCTTTAGATGCCAAACAACACTTCGACCTACTAGGGTCACAGCTTCGACCCTGCACCCTGCGTGGGGCCTTGCGTCTCCCACAGGGGGGGCCATCCTAGCCCCAGGGGCTCAACCGGCTCCCGTGTGCCCGGTGCCCCCAGCGCAGACCCCATTCCCTAGCGGGGAGGGCACGGGTCCTCCAGATCCAACGCAACACAGTTCACCCATCTCCCCTTCAAAATGGAATTCCCCCCCTTTTTTTAAAGATTAATTTATTTATTTTAGGGGCGGGGCCAAGGGAGAGGAAGAGAGTCTCAAGCAGACTCCCCACTCAACGGGGAGCCCGGCATGGGGCTTGCTCGTGACCTGAGCCAAAATCAAGAGTTGGATGCTCAACCGACTGAGCCACCCAGGCGCCCCCCAAAATGGAATTCCTTAACCATGAGACCCTTGCACTGCCCAGTACCCTGCTTGATGTCAGGAACTCAGGTGGCTTCCCCTCTGCTCTCTGCCTCAGAGCATCCTTCCTGGACAGCGGAAGTGCTCAGGAAATGTTTTCCGGGGAAGAGAAGGAATGGGCGAATGAATGAAGGAATGAATGAAATGTATTATTGTGTCTCTCCCCACGGCAGTCTCTGATTCACCTCCCTCAAATATCCCTCGAGGGGCGCCCGGCTGGCTCCGTCGCTGGAGCGTGTGGCCCTTGATCTCAGGGTTGTAGGTTCGAGCCCCACGTTGGGTGTGGAGATTACTTAAAAATAAAATCTCAAAAGAAAAAAAAAATCTCATTTGAGTTGGAGCAGGACGGGCTTACAGTGGCCGAGAGAGGCAGGGAGAGCTTTGGGGTAAAACTCTTGGGTCCACAGCTGATTCCCGGGGAGGTGAACAGCACCCAGTTCTCTGCTTTCCTGCCCCGACAGCCCCGAACATCCCCTCCCCCCGCCTCCCTTCGACTCAGAGCTTCCCCTACCCCCAGGGGGAGGCTTCCCCACGTCCGCTCGCTTGCCAGCCCCCCACCTCCCCGCACCCTGTCGTCCCTCCTCCAGTCAGGAGAGCCACAGACGGAGGGCCTTCGTTGCTGCTGGAATTTGGGGCCTCTGCTTGGAACCCACCCACCTGAAGGGAGTGCAATCCGCTTTCCCAGGTGATGCAGGACATCTCAGGACCGAAGCGGCGTTTTGAAGGAGCACAACCCTGGGAGGCAGACCCACCGGCACTGAGACTGCCCTGCCCTGTGGCTTTGGCCAAGTCCCCCGACAGCTGTTCCTCCAACATGGGCCACGTGCTTCCACCCCAGGGACAAACCAGCCCAGGATCCTGGGCCTGGAGGCACAGCCCCGTGACATGGAAAACAGCCAACGTTTATCGAGCACTCCTGTGTGCCCGGGACCCGTGCTCAGCATTTTCCTTGCGTGGCCTCATTTAACCCCTGAGCAGCTTGTGTATCCGCTGAGGAAAGAGACCCCAAAGGAAGAAATGATTTATTCCTTTTCCTCCTGTTCTTTACCAGGCCTCTTCAGCGGACAGCCACCTGTGGGGCCTCACCCTGTCCCCGGAGAGATGGAGACACAACTCATTGCTTGCAGGGCTGGGACAGTGTCTGAGGAGGAGATATATGTCAGGGGCCTGGCACAGCGTGGGAAATGGAGGCACTTAGGGTAGGGTGGTCTGAAGGGACCGTCGGTGGTGTGAGCCGTGAAATGGGACTGTTCTTCTTCTGTGGCCCCAACTTTGCAGAACGGAAGCCCTATGGGTAAAGGGAGAGAGGGTCCCTGGGCGCCGACCCTCCCCTTCAGCAGACCACCAGACCAAGGTGGGCCCTGATGGGATGGGTCTCCCAGGACCCCAGTCGAGGCTGGCTGAGGCCATGCCTGAGGGTCCTTTGGGATCCCAGGGAAGTGTCTGCATGTTAATGATTAACCCACGATCGACACCTGGCTGCCAGTCCTCTTGCCCCGATGACTCACTTTGCAAACCCTGCTCACCCTGGGGAGTGGTCTCTGCCACCTTGCCCGAGGTGCCAGTACAGATGTGTTCTGGAGCCCCAGGGTCCTCACCTGCGGCGGGGAGCCGGCACCCACTAGAGGCGAGCGCGTGGGCAGTGCTCAGATGGAGGAGACAGCACTGGACCCTCTGCTGACCAGTAAGGAGACACGGGGTCCACAGCGGGGTGGGGGTCTGGGGAGTGCTGCACACTGCCAGCCCAGTCAGCCCAGGCTGGACATCCGGTCTGCCCTCTAGATCCCTGTGCATGTGGCTTCTGGGCGGTGCCCAGGCCAGTGGGCAGGGAAAGCACCGCCAGGATGGTGGGCCTGACCGGGGGTAGGTTAACACAAGGCACCTTCCAGAAGGCAAGCCCCTCCTGAGAACAATAATCACAAGCCCGGTTTCTCAGCTTCGGCACTGTTGACATTTGGGGCTGGCTCGTTCCTCATCGTGGGGGCCGTCCTGTGCACGGTGGGATGCTTGGCAGCATCCCTGGCCTCCACCCATTAGGGGCAGGAGCACCCCACCCTCGGGTGCGACAACCCAGAAATGTCTCCACACTGCCCAGTGTCTCTGGAGGGCAATCCACCGCCTTCCCTTGAGAACCGTCGTACTGCCTGGATGGAGTGCTAACTATACCGGGCGTCCCACTGAGCGTTTGGGCCAGGAGGGGCCCTACGAGGGCGGCCCTGATGCCAAGGCTTTGGGGCCAGGCCCCTACGTTGGACCCGACTCTTGTTTACTGGCTGAGCCTCCTAGAGAGAGCTGCCTCACCTCTCTGTGCTTGGTTCCCTCATTGGTAAAACGGGACTAATAACAGTGTCGAGCCCAATGGCACCTACCGAGTGCTGTTTCGATCCCGTACTACGCAAAGCTGGGGCCCAGAGAGATGAAACCACCAGCCAGAGGGTCACCCAGCGGGTAGGGGCAGGGCTGTGGGGGAACCTAGCCGCCTCTCTGCAGAGAAGCTTGCAGTCACTGAGCCGCTTGCCGCTGCAGAAAGAGGGGACATTGTACAAGGGCTGAGAATTAAGAGGCCAGCCCGCTCCCACCTCTGGGACTCGCCTCCTGGACAATGGGGAGTTTCCGTTCTGAGCAACATGCACCGAGCAGCTACCATCTGCCTGGTGAGGTATGCAGGGACTCTCACGTCGGTCCTATCCCTACCGGGCAGCTCCCTTCCCAGAGACTGCCTTGCCCCCGCCCCGCCCAGGATGACCCTCAGTCTCCAGGGCAGAGGGGGACAGAGTGAGGTTTGCAAAAATGAGTGAATTCGCTGGAAAAGGACTAATTTTTATTTTTGGTTTGTTCTCAAAGTGTCTGAGAGTCAAGGCAGAGGGAGGAGGAATGTGAATTAGGCAATCAGATGTTTACAGAAAAGCCCTCAAATAGCTACAAAGTGTTGCCAAGTTTTGTGATCCCCACACTGAGAAGGTCCGAGGACCCGTTTCCCGTGAGGTAGTCCTCGGACGGCCACGCCAGGGAGAGACGCGGTGACTCTGCTCTGTCATCAGGGAGACAGTCTCCCCGGAGGAGGGCCGGCCCGAGGCGCACAGAGGAGGAGGGCAGGTTCCGGTCTAGGAATTCCAGGAAACGCCGAATCGTGGCGCGAATGCACGAGCCGTTTTCAAGACGGTGAAGCCAAAGGCAGGATGAGAGGCTGCCCGTAGGGAGGGTCCCGTTAGGGAAGGGCTGGGGCCAGCGGGCTGCACCCCCTGCATCTGCTGGGGACGAGCACGCAAACCTCGAGCTGCACTGGGGGTTCAGACTCCAGCCTCCACCTCTCCCAGGAGCACGTCGTGAGCGGGATTTCTGTCCACCAGCTGCATAGTGAGCGAAACTCCTATGCTAACCACACAGCCCCTGGGCTTGCGACCTGGCCTGAAGTGCCCGGGGCTGTAACTTGGGGGATCCCCTGGGAAGGCCCCTCGCTTGCTGTTGGCAGCAGCACCCTTCAGTCTTTATGTCTTTGTCACGAAGGCCTAGGAGCGGAGCCCTTGATCGTGACGCCGCATCGGCAATGGGGAACCGTCGGACACATCGGGGCCAGTCACACCCTAGCGTAATGGAGGTTAGCACCACCCTTCGCTGGTGGCTCCTGGCCGAATGGAGGCCGGCTCCTCTGCAGGCGGTCGGACAGCTGTGGGACAGCCAGGGCCGCAGGGCCCCAGGGGACGGGCCCTGACCAGGCACAGGGGTGCACAAGGGCAGTGAGAAGCCACTCGCCTTCTCCAGCGGTCCCCAAAGTCCCGTGGTTCCCCTTTCAGGGCCGTGTGTGGAGACTTCCTCCGGGGGTGGAGGCTGGGAGGGGCGGTAGGGGGGCCACGGGGCCTGGTCTGGGGCGGGGGCTAGATCCCGGTGCCGGGTCTGCCTAGCAGGTGTGGCCTGGGGCGCGTCAACCTTTCAGCCCCTGGCTTCCTCTTCTGTAAAATGGGCAAGAACCCCCCCCCCCCCCGCCACAGAGAATTGGAAGGACAGGGCGCACATGGTGGCATCTTCCTCGGTGAGGCTCAGCGTCTGATGTTGGGGCTGGGCAGGGCCTCCCTCTGGCTATGGCCCCTATTTTGTCGCCAGACGGACATCCTAAGCATCCAGGTCTACTGAGAAATTGTCTCTTGTTGCCAAGAGAAGCCATGAAATGCCACAGAGGCTCTCAGGACAAGGAGGAAGAGGCAGCTCGGAGTTTTGGGAGACCCGACGTCAGGAAGGTGGCCAGAATGAGCTGGGTCACCCCTCATCAGTCAGAGGACGGGTCCCCAACAGGAGGTTCGGAATCACTGTCAGAGGCAGTTTGGGGGGGCAGGGCTGCCATGGTCTCAGGGTCTCCAAAAGAGGCCCTGCCAACAGGAAATGCAGACAACCAGGAGGAGGATCAGCGGGGGGAACCTACGGGGGCTTCTCTCTGCAGAGGGGATCCTGGCACGGGGGATGTCACACATCAGAACTGACGGGCCCCACGCACCCAACTGTCCCAGGGCCCGACCCTCAGGGGAGTGACTTCTCAGAGTCGGGTCAAGGAACGGGGTTCTGCACGCGTCCTCAGGGAGGCTGGGGCAGAGTTGGACTGACAGCAGCCTCGGTGGTGGGTGGCGAAGGCCTTCAAAGTGTGTCCAGCCTCATCGATTAGCCTCCTGTGAACTCGCTGGGCCACAGTCTTGGCCGGCCCTCGGGAGGCAAGGGCTATTTGCTTGAGCAATTATTTCAGGCAGGTTTGAAATGAAATGCTTATGTAAGTGGAGCTCTGTGACCTTGGACAGATCACACTCCCTCTCTGGGGCTCTTTCTTCATCTCTGTCATAATGAAGGACTTGCATAAACAGCCACATTGAAGGGAAAGGCCTCTGTTGGTTCAGCAGCAAGGGACAGAAAACTTACCTTTAAAAAGGTGAGAGTGATTTTCTCTCACGTAAGACAAGTCCAGAGGGTGGCATGTCAGGATTCCAGGACTGGTAGGGGGCATCATGAAGTCATCAGAGACCCGGGGTCCTTCTCTCAGGCTGCTCTGCCATGCTCAGCAAAAGCATCCACCTCATGGCCCAAGATGGTTGCTTGAGCTCAGGCCATCAAGTCTGCATTCCAGCACCGGAGAGAGAAAAGGCATAGAAAGGCACTCTCCTCCCTGGAAGTTGTTCATATGCTTTCATTCCTTCCCACGGGCCTGAATTTAGTTCCATGGCCGCAATAAGCTGCAAAGGAGGCCGGGACATGCAGGCTTTGTTCCGGGTGGTTACACGCAGGCTAAAAACTAGTTACTTTGAGAGAAAGGCAAGGAGTAAGCCCTGGGGGACAACCGGCAGTCTGTGCCATGGGTTCGGGAGGTTCTCCAGACCTCGTCCCGGGGGACTAGCGACTGGCCAGGGACTTGGTTCTCCCCTCCTCCCTCAGAGCCTCAGTCTCTCATCTGTAAAATGGGCTGTCAGTCCCTGTGGCCTCTGCTGTGGGTAAATGGCTCCCCAGAAAAGACAAGGGAAGGCAAGCTGAGGGAAACCACTGGGGTGTTGGCCGGCTAGAGCCACGCCAGCCCGGTCTACCACTGGCAGAGTGAGCCATGGTGCCCAGATCTTTTCATTAGGCGGGTGCGTGGTCATGCGGGTACCTATCTGGCGGCCCTGGAAGAACGCGGTGCGCCGTGGATGCACGACGGATCCAGTCACCAGGCGAGCGGCTCAGGGACGATGAACGACCTCATTTCCCCGGGGAGGCTCTGCACACACGCCCGTGAACCCTGCCTTCCCCGCCCGTGGAAACTGTGAAACCCTGCGATTAACATGACGTGTGTCATCTTCCTGGAGCCGTAAAACAATTCCGGAGCAACTGGATCTTGCCGCTTTCACACTGCGTCGTGATAAGATATTTCTGTGTAAATGTGCCGTATCAATGTTGACCTGGGATCAGGCCTCCAGACGTGGTTCGTAAATCCAAGAGGATTCCTTACTCTTGACCAGCATTCCTGAGAGAGTCAAGCTGGTTGGAGAAGGAGCAGCTGGCTGCCCTCAGGGCCTTTGCACGGCTGTGCCCTGGGCCCGGAACGTTCCTCCCCAGACGCCCGGTACAGCACTGTGCCCTCCCTCCCTCAGGCCTACATGCACACAGCCCTTCCGACTCCTGTCTGTGGCGGCTTGCTCTCTGTCCCCTCAGGCTGCCTCGTTTTTGCTCAAAACCCCTCGCTCTGCAACACAATAGTATTGCCTATCTTTTTTCTCCTGCGTAGGAAGAGCATCTCCATAGCAGCAAAGATTTTTCTAAAGCCCCGTGCCCTCAGCACCTGAACATATGGCAAGGAGGTGCTCGATAAATATTTATTGCCTGAAGCCCGCCACTTTTCTAAGTATTTTCTATTGGTCCTTGAAGACTCTATTAAAGAGGAAAAATACTTTTAATTCCCTGATCTAGCAGCTCTGGGGAGATGTTCCCAGGTGGTGTAAGACATCAGTACATGTGTTCTTACTGGAGCGTCTGCTTTCTGGACTGCACCTGGTTCTCAAGGGATTTTAGGGTAGCTTACCGACATTTTTTTTTTTAAGATTTATTTATTTATTTATTTTAGAGGGGGTGGGGAAGAGAGAGAGCGGGGTGGGGGGGGAAGGTGCGCAGAAGGAGAGAGAATCTCAAGCAGTCTCCACGCTGAGCGCAGAGCCCGACGCGGGGCTCGATCTCACAACCCTGAGATCATGACCTGAGCCAAAACGGAGAGTCGGACGCTCTACCAACTGCTCCGCCCAGGAGCCCCTGTAGCTTGCTGAGATTTTTAAAATTCCACAAGAAACATAATAATTTGGGAGATCATACAAACAACGAGGCACAGGGACAATGAGGTTCTGGAAGTAGGGCGCCTGCAGAATGGCTTCTGTGGGCCAGACACGGAGTGTTTCACCTCGTCTTGCTCGCTCGCTCTGCATGACAACGTGGGGGCAGGCGCCACGTGGATCTCCATCTTACGAAAGGAGACAAAGAAGAAGCGCATTTGCCCAAGATCACTGAGCTGAGGAAGGGCAGGTGGGTGCGAGTCAGCAGTCTCTTAGCAAGCAGGAACCCCCAACCCCGCGCTCTAGGCCCAGCACCGGATTGAAGAACGTGGGGCTCAGCTGTGGGTGGCCCATTGTCCTAACCACCTGCCCCAGGCACCACCCCAAAGTTGTCCCCGAGACTCCCAGCAGACAATCCTAAGAGGAAAACCAAAGCTGCTACGTCATTCAGGTTGTCCACAAAATACGACCACACCAGTGGCTCAGAAGGAAGACGCCGAGACCAGCGGGCTTCTGGGCACGAGAGCAGATGTCACTTTCCAGGGGTCAGGATCCCTGGCTGCAAACAACGGAAGTCCACTGCGGTTCCCTGGGAAAGAACATGACGGATGGCCCCGTGAGAGGCGGGAGTGAAGGAAAGGGCAAGTGCCCTTTCTCCGTACCATCGCACGATCCCCTGCCACGGCACAGGGCTGCCACAGCCACCGACCCGGCCGTGCCCCACTGTCCCGAGACAGTCCTCGCCCTGCCCTCTCCAGCCCCGAAGCCTGGCGCTCACGGGAGGGTCTGCGTGGCCAAGCTGGAGTCACGTGACCTCGGCCCAGCTGCCAGGGAGCCGAAGCTGGACGGCTTGCCACCACCTCACGGGAGAGTGGGCTCTGTACCCACAAATATCACACCCAGGGGATCCCCAAGTGGGAAAGGGAGTTAGTGCTGGGCAGCCCCCTCCCCCAAATGGCCAAAGCCCACACACCCTCCCTGAGGAGACCCGCAGGAAGACCTCCCATGGGGCCCATGGGGAGCCACAGGCTCTCACTCCTCCACGACCCCTGGGTAATGGGGGGCCCAGAAGGAAAGGCCTCCCTTCAGTCGCTGGGAGCGTGCACACACTCGTGCACGAGGCAGCTGCAGGACCCCCGCTCTGGGCCACGCGCTCTCCCCAACAACCTGCTCCAGATGGGCTGCCCGGTCCTTCCCCGCGAGCCAGCGAGCCGCTGGGGGCTGTCTACCAGCCGGGGCGACGTGCGTTGCAGAACCATCTGCTCGAAACCTCCTGGCTGGCAAGAACACAGTGGGTGATCGATTTGTTTGTTTTAGTTTGTTCTAGTCTGTTTGGTTTATTAAGCCGTCCACATGGCTGGAGTCCACTGATCCACAGTGCTGTGCCGGAGCCTCCACCACCCCCCGCTCCCTCGCCCCCTGCTCCGTGCGGTGCCCTGGGAGAAGGGCGGGGAAGGGGGAGATGGCCTTTATGCACTGGGCCCCCTTGTCACCTACTTGGCTGTCAGGACAGAGGCCTGGCTGTCTGTCTCTCTGGCCTCTCCTGCGAGCTGAGGCTCCCGCCCTGAAGGCTGGAGCCCTCTCCTCCAGCCCAGCCTCCTGGGGTGCTTGCCTGACTCCCCCGGGTGCTAGAGTGGGGGTGCTTCATCATATCCTGTTGATCCCCCAACCTGACCCGAGCCTCTGTGAACCGTCCTTTCTTTAAACCCGGTAGGGGCTGAATTGTGCCCCCAAATTCCTATGTTGGAGTCCTGACCCCCAGCACCCGAGAAGGTGGCTGAATCTGGAGCTGGGGTCTTTATAGAGCTGATTAAGGTGAAATGAGGTCAGCAGGGTGAGTCCTGATCCCGTGTGACCGGGGTCCTTACAGGAAGAAGGGATCAGGACCCAGACCCGCATGCAGGGACGACCCCGTGAGGACCCAGGGAGAGCACGGTCGTCCACACACAAGGAGAGAGGCCTCGGGGAGACCCCGCCCTGCCCACGCCTGCATCCTGGGTGTTGGCCTCCAGGACCAGGGGACACAGAGCTTCTGTCGTGTGAGCCCCGTCTGTAGCCCCCTCTCCCCTGCTTCTCCGGGTCTGAGCAGAGCCGTCATCCAGAATGGGAAGGCAGCCACCCAGCTCCCTCAAAATGCTATTAAATCCTTCGGGTTGAAGAGCCAAGGGGGGCTCGGGCGCCACCTCAGCTGTCACACGGACCCCGGCACAGGGGATGATGCCAGAGTCCTGCCCAGTGTGCGTGCCCCGTGAGCCAAGCCCGCAGGAGCAGTAAACGTGCGGCGAAGGCTGAGCCGTGGCCGCAGGGGCTGGTCCTGCAGAGGCCTCCCCGGCCCAGCTCTGAGAGCCCAGCGCACGAGCCCTGCCAGGCCGCCTGTGCCACAGGCAGGAGGACGCACCCCCGAGAGTGAGCAGGGGGGCGGCAGAGTTATCGGACTGGGATACACCACAGCCCATGCGGCCCCCGCGGACCCGAGCAGCAGGCCAGCCCACCCTCCCCAGCCCGCCAGCCGGTGCAGCCCTGAGGCCTGAGGCTGGAGTTGGTGGATGCTCAGAGTGTGAGGCTTTTGAAGCAAAATGCGTCCTGGGGGAGGCAGAAGGGTGGCCTGGGGACACGCACTTACCCTCATCTTTTCGGGGACACTGGAAGCCGACTCCCCCCAAGACAACGGTGGCTTTGTGTGCCCCACCACCCAGGGCAACCGTGGGCAGCATGTCCTCCCGGCTCTGAGCCCTTTGGAGATAACTGAGCCGGACTTTTCCTTCTCAGATTCCCTCTGAAGGTCTGGGAAAGCCTTATCTGAGAGCCCGGGGGCGCGGAGGCTTTGTGAGCAGTCTGGGCTCTCAGCACCTGTCATTTGCATACTGTGGCCGAAGGGGGAAGGGAGCCTCGCCGAGGGAGGTTCAGGGAGCTCCGCTAAGGGCCGCTGGAGGGAGGGCGGGGGAGGCGGGGGTCCCCAAGGGCAGCTGGACCCGGTGTTTTCTTTCCCTGGGAATCCTGATCCCCCAACCCACACTGAAGAAGAGGGGAGGCCTCGGGACAAAACTGCTCTCCTGGGCAAAAACCCCGAGGACACTGAGGCCTCCGTCCAGTTCTTAGGAGTGGCTGCATTCCAAGTCGTCTGATGGGCCGTTGTGCCAGGCAGGCAGGCACCCCGATCAGATGACAATGTCTCGGGTTTTTGTGGGCAAAGCTCCTGGAAAAGGCCCCGGCCTTAAGAAGCAGACTCCCCGAGTGACGGCAGGCCAGCTTCTAGACTGTTCGATCTTAACATTATGCTCCAGGTGAAGCGATCCTCCTCAAGAGGCATTTCATCATCCACTCCTGATAATCTCCACCAAGGGAAGACTGTTCCCCTTTGGTCTTTTGGGGGGAAAAACCCACCAAGCGTGTTGAATTATAAAGGGACTTTATATATAAATCTACCATCTTCGAACCACTTAAAAACATACGTGGAGCCCATAATCTCGCCTCCGGTTTACCGCCAAGAGCCTTGGCATCGGTGTTATTTTCTGAGGAAAAAAAACCAAAAAACCCAGGCTGTGTGTTCTTTGATGGGGCATTGAGAGTAAATATTTGTACCATTAATTAGAGTCTGTTTAATTCCAAAAACTCAAGCAATAGGAGCAGCCTCTGAGGGTAAACAGGCCGCAGGATGTTAGTCATACCTGGAAGGCTGTGAGCTGAGCATCTCCCTTAGGCCCACCGCCTACCTCATCCCGCAAACAAACAAACAGGCGGAAGGTTGAGGAGAGGCCAAGGAGCCCCAGCCGGATTTTGGACACAGCACATTAAAGGGCCTAAATAGGATGTTTTTTCTATTGTTTCCAGAGCCTTCTTATTGTTCCGGTAATAACATGTTGAGTCCAAACAGAAGGTTGGCATGGTGTGGTGGAAAGCATTCTGGAGTCGACTAGAAAGTTCTAGAATCCACTGGGCAGGATTTGGCACTTAGCAGCTGTGTGGATCCAGGTGAGCGGTTCTCCCGGCCCGGTATCAGTTTCCTCGGCTGTCAGCAGGGACGAGAACCCGCGCCTCCTACGGTCGAGGTAGCACAGATGACAAACAGAGCAGACGTGAGTCCAGCGAGGCCGTGGCTCCACTCCCGTGGCTGCTACCCCGGCTGCAGCGGCAGCTCACAGAACCTCGTGGTCACGCACAGAAGGAGGCTGCTATTCCTGGCATCTCCCCGGATGCGGGCCCCCCGCCACCGCTTTGCTGCAAACCTACTTTCGGTTCGAAGGGAACCGGTGCTAAGCGGCCCAGGGACTCAGGGCAGCGGGACCATGTAGCACCCGGTGCAGACACAGCTCAGGCTTCTTGGGCTTTTGGAGTGTGCCCAAGACAAGTCTCAGCTTGGTACCACGAGGCCTGTCGCCTCCTCCGGGCAAGAGGTATGGGGACGGGAGGAGTTGGGGTCTGATGGGGAGAGAGGTTCGGCTTGGGAGGATGGAAAGCTCTGGAGGCGGACAGCGGTGATGGCCACAAAACAGTGTACGTGCATTTGATGCCATGGAACTGGGCGCTCAAACGTGGCTAACGGTACCTCCTATATCATGTGCATTTTACCACGATTAAAAAATAAAAGTAACAGTGAAAAGGTTATTGAGAAGTGAGGGGGGTTAAAGAAAAATAGGAAGGAGGATCCTGGCTCAGGCTCAAATCGGGACGTGGGACATGGATGGCCGAGGTCTGGGCAACGTGGGGTTTCCAGCCTAGAGCACAGGGCTCGGCGCGGGCTCCGGAGCAGGCTGTCTGGGTTCGAGTCCCCGCCCCGCACTCACGCTGGTGTGACTTCTCTTCTCTGAGCATCGGGCTCCTCATCTGGAAGGTGGGAATGATAACAGAAGGGACTGCAGGGAGCTGATATTTATCAAGTACTTGGAACAGGGCCTGGCACCCAGTAAGTGCTGTCTTAGTGCTCGATAAATAAACAGACTCCCGAGGGGACGGCAGGCAGGCAGCTCGCCTGGTCGGGGGCCCCTCTGCTGGTTAAACCTGCGGAGATAGACCCCTTCGGAGGCAGACCCTCTGTGGCCACCGTTGGGAGCCCCTGTGTCCGGAAGGCTGCACTTCGTTCTCCCCACCTCGCAAGGCTTCCTCCTGGGCCGTCTGCATGGCCCAGCCACTGAGCTCTCTGCCCAGCCTTGCCCGAGGCCCTTGGCCATCGTGGGAGCCCCAGCCCCCCACAGGTGCTTTGGTGGGACCCCCTTGGAAGCAGCCCAAACGTCCATCAGTGGATGCACGGGTCAACAAGCGTGTCAGAGCCATACCACGGAATACTATTCCATCGCGAAAAGAAACGATGTTCTGGTATGTAGCGAGGATGAACCTCAGGAATATTACGAAAAAGAAATCACGTATGAACACCACCAAGAAAAAAGAAACGGTGTGAGAGCAGCAAGACCGCATGGATATGACACGTCCAGATCAGGACAATCCACAGAGACCGGGAGCAGACTAGCCGTGGCGGGGGCTGGGGGGGCGGGAGCAAGGAAAGCTGCCACGGGGTGAGGGGCTCTACTGGGAGTGATGGAAATGTTCTGGAACAGAGAGCGGTGAAGGTGGCACATCAAGAATGTACGGAACTGTTCACTTTAAAATGGTTAATTTCAGGGCGCCTGGGTGGCTCAGTTGGTTAAGCGACTGCCTTCGGCTCAGGTCATGATCCTGGAGTCCCGGGATCGAGTCCCCCATCGGGCTCCCTGCTCAGCGGGGGGTCTGCTTCTCCCTCTGACCCTCTCCCCTCTCGTGCTCTCTGTCTCTCATTCTCTCTCTCAAATAAATAAATAAAATCTTTAAAAAAATAAAATAAAATGGTTAATTTCATGTTACATGAATTCCACCTCCATACAGTTGTGTTTTTTCTTTTTATCAAAAGACTCACCCTGTCCTGCTGAAGGCAACAGCCCAGAGCCCCGGTCTGATCTGGCCACACCTTCTGACTCGTCACTCACTGGACACCCAACACCTGCCACGCCGGCCTGTTTCCACCCGCTCCCCCAGCTCCCTCTGCCCTAAAGCCCCCCTCCGTCCAGAGGAAGCCACCCTCCCCCTGTGCTGGCCCGCAGGTCAGGGGCCACTGCCAGGCCCGAGCTCTGTTGGGAGTGACTCCCACCACGTGGCCCCGGCCTTCATGACCTGAGCATGATGCAAACAGCCAACACCCCTCCAAACCAGCCCTTACGGCTCGCCAGTTCTGGGCTGGAAGTTGGATCCTCTTTCAAGCTTTGCAAAACGTCTCGAAGAAGCAGCCTCTACCAAGGTCCTTCCTACAGATGCACAGACCGAGGTGCCAAGAAGCAACTGTCCGAGGCTGGGTCCCAGCCCCTTTGTGATTCGCTGCGAGGCCCCAGGCTTGTCTGGCCAGCGCTGGGGGACTGGGGCCTCCTCTTGCTCATCTTGCACCCACCCTCTGCCAACCCTGAGTCGGGGCCCTGCCCACAGCAGGTGCCCCAAGAACCTGGTTGAATTGAAAACAGACTTCCTGAGATTGCAAGAAGTCACTATTTGAACGACCCATGACCGTGATCAGCGATGAATACGGTGGGGGCAGAGTGTATGTGACCTTTGGGCATCTCCTGGCTTATCCGAGGGTCCTCCTGGGGAACCGCGGGGGGATACGTTGAGGTCTGCAGATGGGGTGGCTTTAGGCACGGTGACACTCAGCTGGTCAAGTGAGCTCTGGCCTCTGAACCATTGGTCTCTAAACCACTCCTGAGCAGCGTTTGGGAGCTGTGGAGACCCCGAGTGCTGTTGCCGTGAGTCACGTGCTTGCTCAGTGTCTCGAAGGAGGCCCCCAGAGTCCCTAGTAGGCCCCCCTGTGTGATAAGGCCCAGGCATCGGGGAGAGTGAGCCTGTCCCAGTGGGCGGGGCCTCACCCTGCAAAGCCTATTTTAAACCTGGGCCAACCCCAGGGCAAGAGCGCTGGCCCCAGCCTCCCCGGGAGCTACCTCCTCTCCCTCCCTCACCGCCGAAAAGGGAAACCATGTCCCATAATTACAAGGGTGGCGTGGCGTGATTACCACTGTATCCTGATGGCTGTGACAGAGGCCTCCCCACGCCGGTCCACTTGCCGGGCTCTGCTTTTGATGTAAACATCTTCCTGACGTGGGCAGGGTGCTCCTGACTGCCGCATGGGGGTCCCGCAAAACGGGCTGGGGCCCTCGGTGCCCCTTCCCCCAGGGGACCCTCTGCCTGCTCAGACCACGCGGGAGCCCCCCTCTCCCCAGCCCTGCCATCCTTCTGGCGCAGCAATGTTTACCAAAATCGCAGCTGAAGCCGATCTTTGTAAAAATGAGCTGGTTCAGGTATTTACTAAAATATCTTTTTAAAACTGGATTGGATCAAACATCGTTTTAAACAGTCTGGATCTACGGCTGGCTTTTCTGCATATGCTGGACTCGGCCAAAGGGTTTCACATCAGAGCACAACTTAACTGGAGCCAAGGGGATGAAAAGAAGAAAAATAGCCTCAATTGGAATGAATCAACATCTATTAATGGCTGTTTAACATATTTCTGCTAATAATAATACATTAAATAATGTGCATTTTAAGGCTGGCTAAATATACAATAGCCCATCCCTGCCCCCCAAAAGGTAAACAATGATGGTTAAAAATAGCCCCAGTACCTATTTACATTTTTTTTCCCTTGAGTTTTTTTGGTTTATAGTTCATGGTTCCAGGGGTTAGAACTCTAACATTTTCTCTGTGTATTTATACAACCGAGCTATTGCTATGTATCACATTGGCTATCAGACTCTTCCAAGAAAAATGAGTTTTTATCTCCACTCCTGCACAACAGTGGTTTGGGTCAGATGTAAAAGCTCTGTGAAATTCATGTGACCCCAACAACAGTCCCACACTGCACCTGATTCCCATCCAGCTTCCTCTGCCCCCGAGGGACAGGCTTCTGGGGTACCCAGCCCGCGCCTCTTGGGGCTTTCTGCAGACTCTTCACGGGGGGAGCCTTCATCCACCGAGAATAAGAAATCCCACCGGGTGCTTGTCTCCCAGATCCTTTGTCCAGACTGAAAACAAGATAAATACTAAAGATGACAGCAGGTGACCTTTCTGCCTCCCTGGCTGGGAGGAGGAAGGCTTGAGTCTCCTCTCTGTGCATAGCACTCTGGGTCGGGGGCAGGGAAGAACATTCGGCAGGACGTTTCTTTGTGGTTTTGCTGCTACTTCTAGTGAGTGTTTGTGCCCAAAGCAGCAACAAGGGTACCAACGCCGGCAGCCCGCGGGGCTCAGGGCGGCCCGTCAACCTCAAGGATGCATGGATTCCTTTCTTGTGAACAAAGTCTGGCCCCGGGGGGCGGCTGGGTCTGTCTCCACCTGGGGCCAGCCACAGCCGGTGGCTGGGGGGTGTTACCCGGCAGGTGGTGCGGGGTCCCTGGCATGGGCGGGCTCCTCCTCGGGGTGCACGAAGTGTGAGACGGACCTTTCAAAAGGCCAGGCTGCCCCTGTCCCGCCACCACCCATGCTGTGGTCAGGGAGCAGCTTTCGCCCTTTGTCTAGGGCAGCTCTGCGTCAGAGTTGATTGTGTTTATCCGGAGGTGTCAGGGATGTGGGGTTTGTAGCCACAGAAGGCGCCTTGCATTGTGACTCTCCCAGGTCTCCGTGGTGCCTGCATCTGGGTTGTCTGGGAGGATGCTGAATTGTGCAGACCTTGCTTTCTAAAAACAAGCAGGGCTGGAGAGTGGCACCTGCCCCACCCCCCAGCCCTGAGCGGGCCTGGGGATGTGGGTCAGAGCCCCCCCCCCCACCTCTGCCCTGGCCAAGTTCTCTTTGCCTTGCTTAACTAGAGTCCTCAAACAACTGTCCCTCCTGTTGGAGACAGTTTGCACTTTACCAAGATGCCTAAGTTCTACATAGGCTGGGGTTCAAGTTCAGGCAGGCACTTACCGTGCAACCTCCGTATCTCCTTCCCATCCCTGGGCTTCCCTCCTCCTCTCGGGACAAATGGCTAGAGTGATGAATTAGGGTCCCGCCGCCTGGGGGAGGAGGCCGAGTACTCTCCACTGACGCTGAACCCGGCCACTCACGCATCTGCCCGTGCAGTGCCCTCTTTCTCTCGGGGCTGGGTCCCTGCCCCTCCCCCCCCAGCACCCCTTCCCGGGGGCCCTCGCCGGGGGCGCCGCGCACGGCCCCCTGGGGCCCCACTGGCCGCCCCGACTGATAAGACGGTCCGGGGCGGGTGGAGACGCGCCCGGTGGAGCAGGAGGCCGGGGGCGGGCCGGGCCCGCGGGCCGAGCGCCGCTCTTCTTCTCCAGCGTCCCGCGCCCGCGCGCGGTGTCCGGGTGGCGGCGCGGGGCGGGGCGAGGGCGGCGTCCGCAGGTAGCCCCGGGGGCGGGGAGGCCGACCGGGACCCCCAGCCCAAAAAGCCCAGGGGGAGGAGCGGCGCGGCGGCGGTGCGCGAGGGCGGCCAAGTTGGGCTCCGGCGCGCGCGGCTTCGCGTCCTGCGTCCGGGAGGAGGAGGAGGGGGACGGTCCCCTCCGCAGCTGGGCTCGACCCCTGGCCCTCGGAGCCGCCGAAGACCTCAGGGGGTGACTTCGTAGCCCCCTCTCCTGGACGCGGCGCGTCCGGGGCGCAGCGGAACCGGGCAGCGAGCCGCGCCATGCTGGAGGGCGACATCGACCTCGAGGGGCTGTCCCCCCCGGAAGCCCCCGCAGCCCGTGAGTATCCGGGGACTGCGCGGGGGCGCTGAGGGACCCTGAGCGCGGCGGCATTGGCGTCGGGGACGGCCGCTTCCCCGGGACCGAGGGGTGCGCGAGGGGCAGGAGCCGGGACCCCGGTGTCCGGTGGCGGGGACCGGCCCCCGTGCTGCTTCCTGGTGAGGGGCGGGGGAGGGGGGCTCGGTCGGCGGCGGGTCACTGGGGTCAGCCACAGACAAACAGACGGCAGACAGACCACCGGGGGCCAGGCCGGGCCGGGCTGGGAGCAGGCATCTGCCAGGCCGGCCGCGCGTCCCCGGTCCCGGGAGAGCATCTCCCAGCCGTGCGGCCTCCACGGCCACGGCGGATGGAAGCTTTTCGGATGTTTTTACAGGCGCTATTAATACACATAATATTTCCGTGCTATTCTGGAGATTTATTTGCGATATAAAGTAACTCCTATGACTTGAAGTCATCATGGAAACTGCGGAGGGACTGCCGGGGGCGGGGGGGGCGGGGGGGAGACAAATGAGGTTTGACTGGAGTTGGGAGGGGGAGTCCCTGACTTCCTTGGCCCCTCCCTGCACATAAATCACGACCCTGGATATTTTTATACCAATAATTTTAAAATAAATGACCCAGGCCGTGTTTCCTGGATGATTTTCCCTCCCAGTTCAGAGGTTATTAAATAAACCCCAGAGCGAGCGGAGAGCGAGCGGGACAGTGGCAGGGGCCACAGCCGGCGCTCAGTTTTATTTAATTACACAGCTGAGCTCCACCCTCCCGGAGCGCCCTGGGTAGGATTGTGTGCCCTACAATCAGAACGCCACCTCGGAACTGGGAGCTGCTAACTATAGCATGGGAAGCTTCTTACTCCTTCTCCTGCCTCTCCTCCCCCACCCCCTTTTTTTCTTTTTGGATTCCCATGGAGAAACTTATCGTGACGTCTGCTCTCGAAACAGCCCAATTTGGCTTCTTTCTAGAAGTGACACTGTATACTCATCAAATTAAGGGCTCAGGAGGAAGAGAGAGGGGCCCTGCCAGCCAGAGCGGGGTGCAGGAGGGGGAAGGGGGTGCCTGTTTTCCAGCGCCCTCCTCGAGCTCGCGTGTAGACTTGACCCGTTCTGTAAGCAGCTGGTTACGTGAGCCCTGAACTCAGCATTTGTGGACATCTAACCGAGCTCTTACCTCTACCTGGGCACAGAATTCAGCGCTGCACACCTTTAGTCCTCCATCCAACCCTGTAAGGCGGGAGCAGAATCATCCTCATTGTACAGACAAAGAAACTGAGACCATAGAATCAGTACATGGTGGTTCCAAGCCTAGAGCCCGCTCCTGGGAGGCTGTGGCTGTCCCTTACCCCATCGCAAGCAGAATCACCCACAGGAGGGTACTAGCCGAGGGTCTGCACTTTGGTCTTTATAGTCTTTAAGTGGGGCAATGGGCCGTATCTCAGCTGTGGGGCTTGGGGGAACCCTGATGGATCAGCTCTGAGCCATGGACACATTGACTCTGCAGATGCCTCACCTGCCTCGGGGCTGAATGTGGAGGGAGGGTCTCCCTGCTTCCTCTGCTCTGGGCTTCAGGGCTCACAGGTGTAAGACCTTAGAACTGGTGCCCCAACCTCTGTTCCTGGATTGGCCCCTGGGTGCCTTGTCCTAGTGAAGCAGGCATGCGAGGAACTCTGTGACAAAACCTCCTAGCAGTTCACCACTCTTTAGCTCTTTGGGTGTAATGAAGACCCAGAGGCTGCCATGGGCACTTGCAGGTGAACCCCACCTCGACCCGGAATCTCTTGCAGTGAGTGCAGTGTAGCCCGAGTGCCCAGCCCTGAGCCCCAGCTCTGCTGCCTGCAGCTGTGTGACTTGGGCCAACGTACTTAACCACTCTGGGCCTTATCTGTACATCCAGAGGGTTGTGAGGCTGACTTGAGCCTGCAGCCTTTCTGCCTGGTGTCTCCACTCCGCACGAGTTCTGGCTCATTGTCACCCTCCCGCTCACCGTCTCATCCTTACTACAAGCTCCAGTCCATAGGGCCCAGGTGTGGAGTCGTACCTGGCGTTCCGTGACTTATCCTGGGACCAGCTCGTTCTCGCTTCCCTGGAGCAGTCGATTGTTACAGATGCCACTTCCCACTCTGCCTCCTTTAGCAGCTCCCTCATTACTTATTCATCAGCCCCTGGTCTGCATCTCCCACAAGGGCAGGTGGAGTTAGGGTGAGGTGGAGGTAGCATCCCTCCACTGGATCGTGTCTGCCCAGCTCACTCCTGGGCATACCTCAAAACCCTGCTGGGATGTCCCGTGACTACACAGATGGCACGCTGGGCACAGAGGGAGGAAAGGGGGAGGGAAGAGGGAAGAGGAGGAAGGGAAGTGGGGGGCAGGGCCGATAGCTAAGTTCACTGAGCAGTCCGCTGTGCGCGGGGCACGTGGAAATCCTGTTATTGCACCTTCGTTGCGTCACTCTCTGTGTGCTGGACCGGCTTACGGATAAGGAAACTGAGGCACGGAGAGACACTGTTGAAGGTCAAACAGCTGCTAAGTGCCAGAGGCAGGGTGTGAATCCCAGGCAGCCTGGCTGAGCGCCGCCGATTCTCCACTCGGAAGGGAAGGGCAAGTTGTCTCCAGCAGCTTGCACTCGCCTGCTCAACAAACAGTTGCAGAGCGTCTCCTGGGTGACTGGCACTGCGTCCTGGGGGCTTAGGGGACAGCAGACAAAGGCATGGCCCTTGTGAAGCTTTCTTGACTATGGAGGACAATTAAATATCCAACGTGTTGGCTGGCAATATGACCCATGAAGACAAGGAGAACAGGAAAGAGACAAATGAGGGGGCAGCGGGGGGTGTGGTGGGGGTGGGATAAACAGGGTGGCCAGGCAAGATGAACACATGGGAACACCTACCTTAAGGAGGTGGAGGAAAAGCATTCTGACAGTGGGAACAGCAGGTGCAAAGTCCCTCGAGCTGCCAGGATCCCTGGAGGGAGGGAGCAGGAGGGAAAATCCAGACTCTGATGGGCTTCTGGCCACATTAACCTCAAGGGGTCTGGAGCAGAGAGCAGGGAGGACTGGGGATGACTTAGGTGTGGGCGGATCCCTCTGGCTCCTCCATAGAGAACAGGCCCAACGGGGGGAAGGGCAGAAGCTGGTCCCCAGGCTCTCGCAGTAACCCAGGTACCAGGTGCTGGAGACGTGGGTTGGGAGAGAGGTGTATGTTGCACACAAAGCCGGCAGGAATTGCCCACACATCGGATGTGGGGCTGCAGGGAAGAGAAGCCTGAAGGGCAGCTGAATGATTTTTGGAGCAGGAAAAACAGGAGCTTTTTTTTTTTTTTCCCCCAGAGTAGTGGGGGAGTAGGTAAGGGAATTGCGTTTGTTTTTTTGTTTGTTTTTGTTTTTGTTCTTTTCAATTGATGTCAAATATCCATAACAGTTCAATCATCGTAAGTATACACTTCTGCGGCATCCACTGCATTCACATTGTTGTGCAAGCATCGCCACCATTTCTAAAACTTGCCTTTATCGTCCCAAACAGAAACTGAGTATCCGTTCAGCAATAGGTCCCATTTCCCCTGACCCAGCTCCTCCGTCACCTCCAGTCTCCTTCCGGCCTCTATGAATTTGACTCTTCTAGATACTTCCTGAGTGGAATCAGGCCATATGTGTCCTCCGGTGTCTGGCATATTACACTTCGCATGTATTTCAAGGTCGGTCCGTATCCTAGCAGGTGTCAGATCCATAATACTCAACTGTATGGAAGCACCACAGTTTGTGTATCCGTTAGTCTGTCATGGACACTTGAATTATTTGCACCTTTTGGCTGTTGTGAATGGCGCTGCAGTGAAAATTTGCATACAAGTCCCTGTTTGTGTCCCCGTTTTCAGTCCTGTTGGCCATACACCTAGAAGTGAAATAGCTGGATCATGTCTTTAGCTTTTTTGAGGAACCCCTGTTTTCCTCAGGGGCTATACCATTTTATACTCCCACCAGCAATGCACAAGGGAGTTCCAGTTTCTCCACATCCTCGCCAACACTTGTTATTTTGCTTTTTTTTTTAATTGCAGCCATCCTCATATGTGTGAAATGGTTTCTCATTGTCGTTTTGATTTGCATTGGCCTCATGACTAATGATGTGTGCATCTTTTCATTGGCTATTTATTTGTATGTGTTCTTTGTTTATCTATTCAGTTCCCTTGCCTGTTTTTTAATGGGTTGTTTGTTTTTTTTGTTGTTGAACTGTAGGAACTCTGTATGTTCTGGATGTTAAACACTTACAGTTATATGATTTGCAAATATTTTCTCCCATCTTGTAGACTGTCTTTACTTTCTCCATAATGTCCTCTGATGCACTTGTACATACAAAGAGTTTTTCTTCTGTGCTGTGATATGACTAATAGAGGAAACTATCTTGTACCATTGCAATTTGATGCACAATTCCCTTTGATTTGAACAGACATAGATGATCCTCCTTCTTTGGGCCAGTTACAGTGCCAGGGGCTGGATAACAGGATAGTCAGTACTTGCTTGCACAGAGTTTACAGCCCGTGTAGGTTTACATTGTGGAAGCTTCCTGATTTTGTCTAAGTAAGCTGTGTGTGCAGAGGATGGTCCATACTGGCAGCTCCACCCCATCACCTCTGAGCTGCTGCCTGGCAGTGGGGGGTGGGGGGGGAGGAGGGGTTCAGCTCTCACTTCCCTTAGAGCACATCAGCAACAGATCAAACTCAATGGATGGATTGGTGGGTGGATGGATGGATGGATGGGTGGATGGATAGATGGGTGGATAGATGGATGGATGGATGGATAGGTAGATAGGTAGATGGATAGATGGATAGGTAGATGGATGGATGGATGGATGGGTAGATGGATGGTTGGATGGATGGGTAGATGTGTGGGTGGATGGATGGATGGATGGGTGGGTGGATGGATGGAGAGATGGATGGATAAGTGGGTGGATGGATGGATGAATAGGTAGGTAGATGGATGGATAGGTGGGTGGATGGATAGGTGGGTGGGTGGATGGATGGATGGATGGATGGATGGATGGGTGGATGGATGGGTGGATGGATGGATGGATGGATGGATGGATGGGTAGGTGAATGGGTGGATGGATGGATAGATGGATGGTGGCTAACAGTTTTTGCTAGCATGTCCTCTCCCAGGCACTATCGCAAGTCACCTCCTTACGTACTCATTAAGTAGGGAGTAGTATGAGTCCCTTTTGAAAGAGGAGGGAACTGAGGCACAGAGAGCACAAGTAATGTGCCCACACTCACATGGCCAAGAGTGCCCAATCAGTCAGGTGGATAACCACATGCAGCTGAGCAGGGGAAACCTGGAGACTCAGACAGAGTTAGGGGCAGCCAGTTGAAGACTGGAACTGGGTCCTGCCCAACTCAGCTGCTGCCTCCCCAGCTCACCGAGAAGGCCTTCCTCTGTGGGGGCTGTGCTGTGCAGGAGTCCCAGCAGGGAACCAGGTACGGCTCGAGAGGTCTTCATCTCTCCAGCCCCTGCCCTGCACCGCTCCGCAGCCGTCCCGACCCTCAGCCTTGAGCACTGGGAGCATTGTTGGAGTTGTCATGCTGTGTGAGGAAGTATTAATAAAAGCCTTCCACCCTCAGAAATCCATTTGACAAGGGTCACGTGGCTATTAGGTAGACAAATTACTCGTTTCATGCATTTAGCCCTTGGAGGGGCCTGCATGTGCTGCTGAAGCTTTGCTTGGTGATTCAGCTTGCCTTCTTGTTGCAGCCCAGGGGGAGACCTCGCTCCCCGTGGGCCTGTCAAGGCCATTCAGCTGGACTCTGGATTCTCACACAGAGCCCAGCTCCCCAGGCCCCAGACATATGTCCTCCATTCCCACGGGTCAGCAGAGAAAGCCCCTGTCTCCAGTTGCACCCTTGTTCGCCTCTGGGCGTGGTGTGCAAACATTACTCTCGACACTCAAGATTTAATCCTTTCCCTTTTACACTCGACCGGAATTATTTCTGCCCACGTACGGCCTCTGGTGTCTAAGGACTTATAATGCTTTTACACGGCACTTCAGTGAAAACGTCTGAACACCCCATTTGCGGTGGAATTGGAGCTTTTGACATGAGCTGTTGGAGAGGAGGCGTGATTGGGCATAATTTTTATTGCATTGTGTTTCCTGGACAGTGAGCAGCGGAGCTGGAGCCGAGCGGGGCGCTGGGGAGGGGCCCCGGGCTGTGCTCCGCCTGCTGCAGACTCGGCCCGAGCGTGGTGTTGGCCCCCGGGCCCCAGCTCTGCCCTCCATCGGGGCTCAGATCGCTTCGCCACCAGTTACACCTGCGGAGGTCACAAAGCTGGGCCTGCTGTCTCGTCCCCACATCAGCCCTTTCCCTGGGCCTGTCCATGCCAGTTCCTACGCACATCTCAGACCTGCCCACTGCTCTCCGAGTCCGGGCCACCCTCCCCCATAGCATTGTTATCTCCACGCTGCCCGGCCGGGGCCATCTCGTCCCACTGGGGAGCCTCCCCCGCCCCTTGCTCAGCCCCAGCTCTTGACCCACAGCCTCACTGGCCTTCCCGTGGTGCCTCGGCCCCACGTCCCTGCTCCCTGCAGTCTTGGCACCCGCAGTCTCCGGGGCTGGAGCACCGTCTCTGACTCGGTGCTCTGCTTCGCAGAGGACTATGCAGTTCTTTTGTGGAATGTCCCTTAACTGGGATTTTTTTTCTTCCCCAGGCTCAGACTGGGGATGTGTGTTTGGGAGGAAGGCCACAAGGAGCAGTGCGTGCCATGGCTTCGGGGCACGTGCTGTCTGTGTGCCCTGTGTCCGTGATGTTGACCTTGCTGGCCTGGCCGAGATAGGGCTTGTCAGGCTTCTCCGAGGAACAGTTCCTGGCTTCTCCTTTAACACTGGTGTCTGGAGCGCTGGAGACTTCTTAACGGGCCTGGGGGGGTTTTAGATCAGCACCCAGCTTACGAACCCATCCTGGCCGGATTTCCTGAATTATGGTCCTCCGCGGGCCGGAGGTGCTCCCACACCAGCGTTCCTGGCCCTGCCAACACCACCCACAGTTTGCTGTGGCTGTAAATTCAACAATCTATGACTAAGAATACAAACAATTTAAGCTCTCGCTTGGCCAAACCTCCAGGAGTGGTAAGAAGTGGAGCAATAAATTGAGTCTTGACCTCAACTGACCACCTCATTTACACACCGAGACTCCCCAACCTCCGCATCAAAGGGGAAATCGTTAAGTAATTATGTCATTGATTTTAACAAGTAGGCATTGGAACAGGTGCTTTTCTGCCCTCAAAGAGCTAATAAGTGTCCCAGGTCCCCTCCAGAGACCCCTGAACGAGAAAGCCAGGGCCAACACCTTCACTTTCCTGGTAACAGAAGGAAACTGTGGCTCAGAGAGGTTGAGTGATAATCCTAAGGTCACACAGCAGGTTGTAGCAGAGGACGGCCCAGAGCTCATGTGTGCTTTTACTCCAAGTCCTCTCTCCCTTCCTCCCCGAATATAAGGAGGATGTTAGCATCTAAGGGTGATGAGCCTTGAAAGTCCCTGCCGAAGGCCCCGTGGGAGACCAGCCTTTAAGACTGGTCTAGCACCACCTGTGTTTCCTGCCACTTTGCAAGAGACCCAGCAGAGTGTACGATGTTCTCCGCTGGGGTTTAGAGGGTAGCCAGTGCGGAAAACACTCTCAGCTCCCGGAAGCCTGAGGTCCCGGGGAGTAGATGATGCCCGCAGGCTGGCGGGCAGGAGATGAGGCATGAGAACTGAACCAGGAACATGGGTATGAGCCCTTCACATAGGGCCCCCCGGGGACTCTGTTCCCTGGGGTGGGCGGAACCAGATGCAGGGTTTAAGTGTTTGCTCTTATCACCGGTCCTTTCTTGGAGGGAGGGGCCGGTGGTGTGGTTGAACCTGCAAGACTGCTGTGCCCACGTGGAGAACATGGAATGTCTCCAAAGCATGCTTTGGGGTTGGCTTGCTTGTCGTACTGAATTCACTTTTTATTGTTAAAAAATATCATGCTTTTCCTCCCATCCCCCCAAAGATGAGATTACAGTTTATATATGTGGATAAAATATAAGAAAATAGCATAAATTAACACCAGGATGAAAGAACAAAATAAAGGAAGCCAACAATGGAGCCAGGGAGGAGCCAGGAGTCAGCCCAGGGCCCGGCAGGCAGAGAAGCCAGACCGGCTGGTCACACAGACCACAGGGCCGTGAAATGAAAACTGACCAGTGGCTCAGGAGGGGCTCTCCCCAGCCACCCCCAGACCACAGCCACAGGGCCTTTGCACAAGCAGTGCCCTGCCCTGGAGCACTCTCCCTCTGCCTGCTTCTCATCGTCTTGCCTTAAATGTCTTCCAACAGAGAGACCATCCTAATCCACCCCACCCACTGGGAGTGCCCACTCCCCACACTGCCCACGTTGGTCCCTGTCCTTTGCAGCTCTGTCGTACTTCCTACTTCCATGTTTTGAATTGAGGTGTAATTGGCATACAACAGTAAGATGCCCAGGTTCAAGTCCACACTTCCGTTAGTTTTAACACAGATTCGTACAGCTGTGTAACCTCTACTGTGTGAAGATATGGGATATCCCTATCGCCCCCAGAAAGTGGCCGTGTGCCCGTTCCCCTCCACCCTCCGCCCCGTCACCATGGAATAATTCTAAACATCTTATCATGGAAACATAAGGTGTGAACTCTTCCTGAGTCCAGCTTCTGGTGCTCCACACAATATTTGGTGCCTATGGAAATAGGGGGGGTGTGGCTGCATTTATCCCATTGTGTGGCTGGACCACGGTCGGTGTATCCATCCTCCTGGAAAGATTGGTTGTTTCCAGTTTGGGGCCGTCGTGAAGGAAGCTGCAAGAAACAAAGCTTTTTGTGGACGTCTGGAATCCTGGGTCATAGGATAGAAGTGTGTTTGTTTAGGAAACCGCCAAGCCGTTGGCCAAAGGGTTCCCACACTTTCCGTCTGCCCCCAACAGTGTCTGAGAATTGTCGTGGGGCTTTTATTTATTGTTTGCTGTCTGCGCCTCATCCCCTGATTAAACAGGTGGGCAAGGATCGCATCTCCTGTGCATCCTGAATCCTTAGCACCTGTCACAGGGCACAGAGGAGGTGCTGGGAAACATTTGATGTCTTTCTGCGGCTAACTGGCCAGGGATCCACGGACCTCACTGAGCATCAGGTGGCTGGAGTCCCTGCCCTCCTGTGACAGTGGAAACAGGGGTGCACGCGATCCCGCGTCTACTCTGAGACAGCCGGACACAGCCGAGGGAGTGTCTAATAACAGGGCCAAGGGTTTCGTGGAGGATAAAGCAGCGAGCCCCACGTGCCCTCGTACAGGGTGGCCTGCCTTGTTGCCTTCTGGAAAGGTTCTGAGTCAGCTGTCAGCAGATACTTGCTTCTGCCAAAATAAAGTCCCAGGAAGGCACTTATGGGGAACCCCCACCCCCGGGGGGGGACCTTCGCAGAAAACCTGTTAACTGTGACTCTGGGAACTGACGCTTTGGGTGGGGATATTAAAGTGGGTTGTAGCCACGCAAAGCACACCCGTGGAGAAACAATCAACCCATAGGTACTCTATCTTACCTATAATTATTTAGAAGTTTCATTGTGTGTTTGGACTTCTGTTAGAGGAATGAAATGCAATGTGCCATCTGCTTGTAGAGGGAAGCTCATCAGTGTGTTCTTGAGAGGCCTGCTTTACATTAATTCAAAGCATTTTATTTTATTTTTTTAAAAAGATTTTATTTATTTAAGAGAGAGAGAGCATGCACACAAATGGGGGAGGGGCAGAGAGAGAAGCAGACTCCCCACTGAGCAGGGAGCCCAATGCAGGGCTCGATCCCAGGACCCTAAGATAATGACCCGAGCTGAAGACAGATGCTTAACCGACTGAACCACCCAGGCGCCCCAACCCAAGAGCATATTAAAAGAAGGAGCCCAGTAAGCATATGATAAGGCACTCATTCATTAGCTATCAGGAAATGCAAGGTGAAACCACAGTTCAAAACTTGCACACACCCACCCAAGGGGCTAAACTGCAAAACGCAGAGATTATCAAGCCGTGGCAAGAGCAGAGCATGGGAAACTCTCCCGTGCTGCTCCTGGAGTGTGAGCTGGTCCTCTGGAAAATCGAAGGGTGGTATTGACGATTGCTGAACAGACGTGCACTTGGTGGCCCAGCAAAGCCCCTCAGCTGAATGCACCCACCTGTTCATCCAAAGCCAAGAATGGGCATTCCACTGTCATACTAACCCCGAACTGGATGCTCCCCCAATGCCCGCCAGCACGGGGTGGATCAACAAACATGGTGCTTGGCCGCTGTGGCGCTCTGCACCCCGTGGGGGGTGTTGCCTGCAGCCACTCCCAGGGCCGGGGAAGAACCACAAAGACTGTGACGAGCAAGAAACGCCAGACACAAAAGGGTACGCGCTATACAACCCTGTCTAGAGAACAGACAAAAATGCGCCTCGTGAATCTGTGGAGACAGGAATCCGGAGAATGGTTTCCCTTTGGGGTAAGGAAGAGGGTGGGGCCTGGCCGCATGCGTATTCAGTCAGCGGAAACTAAAGGAACTGCTCACATATCCTGTGTGTGTTCGCGGGGGGGCGGGTACTTCCATAAGATGTTTTTACGGAGCCAGGAGGGGACGGAGCCAGAACCAGCCCTGCCTGAAGCCACCTGAGCTGTCCTGGGGGAAAGCATTCCTGCTGGGCCTGACTCCCACCGGGAATTACGACATGGCTTCTCCATTCGGCCCCGAGCTCCCTGTTGAGCTTTGCCTACGGCCAATCCTTGCCCGAGGGTGAGGGGCCAAGGCAAGGGCCATTGGAACAGATGTTGGGCATCTTCTGGAGGGCTTCTCCCACATGCTCCGTGGAAGGACCGTGGTCAGAGACCTCCTGCTTTCCATGCACGACACCGGTGTGCGAAACCCAGGCTTGCTCCTGGCCACGCTCCTGGCCATGCCTCTCGCTGGCATACATTTGAAGCAGAGTGTCCAGGACACGAAGAAGTCTGAACTAGTGGGAGGTCGGGGGGTTCAGGAAAGACAACAACCTCCAAGGATGCGTTGTCGCTATATATAACAAGTGTATGTGTTATCTTGCGCCTTGTAACAAATTACCTCAAAACCTAGTTCCTTAAAAAAACGCATGTAATATGTCAGCTTCCTTCTGTGGGTCAGCAACGCAGGAATGGCTTAGCTGGGTGATTCCAAATCGGGGTCTCTCGTGAGGTGGTGGCCGAAGCGTGAAGGCTCACCCAGGACTGGAGGATCCACCACCAAGATAGCGCACTTGCATGGCTGCTGGTGGGGGGCCTCAGTTCCTGGCCCCGTGGACCTCCCCACCGTGTGGACCGGCTTCCCCCAGAGTGGGTGGTCTGAGAGAAAGTGAGAAAGACTCAGGAAAGCCTTTTACCACCTAGCTTCCGTCGTCACACACTGTCATGGCTCCTTTCTGAATAGCAGAGTCTCAGAGAATTTGGGGGCATATTCTGAAGCTCCACAGAGGAGCTCCAGGGACAGCAGTGTCCTGGGGCCTTCGTTCAGCTTAGATTCCATGACCAACTATAGGGTAGAACCCACTGTCCCTGGGCCCCACCCGGTCAGAAAGTGGCCTCAGCTGGCCTGGGGGGCCCTACGCTCTCTGGGGGGTTGGCCACCATGTCCTCACTCAGCACATTATGCTCACTCTCCTCCGAGCGTTGCACGCCCTGAACTCAGGCCTGTGGGCAGACACAGAGATCATGCCTGTCCTCTCCCATGAGTTGTGGTATCGTTTCTTGAGGCAATCAGACATTTATAAACAAGCCTTAATTATTATAAGGGCTCAGGTAGGCAGCTCTGACGGGGTGCCTGGTCACACTTGCTGAGGTTTTGGCAACTCAGGAGGATGGCGGAAGGATCGGCCGCCGTCGCTAATGTGGCTCATTCCGTGATCGTCAGGGCGGCACCGTAAACATCGACTCCTGATAAACAGGACAAAGGAGAGAAGCCTTCATATGGTTACCTACTGCGGCACGTGGACCACTCAGAACATGGTGGCTTCAGACCATGGCCCTCTGTGATTGCTTATCAGGCCGTGGGGCAGGGGGCTGATTTGGACCAGCTCTGGCTCATCTCAGTGGGGCTCGCTCACGCATCCACGGCCCACTGGCAGCTCAGCTGGGGTTGGCTGGTGGAGGGTAGCAAGTGGGCCGTGGGCTGGGGCGATGGCAGCGAGGTGCCTCTTGTCCTCCAGCAGGCTGGCCCAGGCTTGTTCCCAGAATAGCGAGGTCCACAATGAAGAGCCGGAGTATGCAAGGCCTCGTGAGGCCTGTCACTTGGCCACGTTCTGTTGACCAACTCCAGTCTCAGGCCAGTCTGGACTCAAGGCATCAAAGTGCCCTCTTCCATTTGTTCCATCATCTGCCATCCATCATCCATGATCCATCCATCTATCCAAGCATCCATCCAAGCATCCATTCATCCATTCATCCATCTGTCGGTGGGAAGCAGAGGACATACCAGCAGGAGTGGGTGAACCGTGGCCTTGCTGGGATCCACGACATGTATGATCTTCTTGACTTGATACTGAAATACACATTTGATAGCCCTCAACATCTCTGTCCACTCAAACATCCTTAAAAAAACCAAAAAGGACCCCTTCGTAACAGGATTAAAAATATCTGTTTTGAGCCAACGTTGAAGGCCTTAAAAGTGGTCTCGATAAAGTTGGGGACGCGTCAAGGGTGGCATGATCAGATCACCAACACGCCAATAGAAAAACTGGCTAAGACCAAAATAGGTAATTTACCCCCCAAAGGCTAACTATCTAGAAAAGACAGCTTTATTAGTAATCAGAGAAATGCAGACCACAGCATCATGAGATGCCCTTTTGCCCATCAAATCAGCCATGTTGATCAAAACTCTGATGGCTGAGTCCGTGGAAGATAAGCTCTTTCACAAACAGGTCTTGACTCTGACACATCCCGGCCACCTACACCTCAGGGCAACTTGGCAGAGTGTGATCATTCATTCTCCACAGATATGTTGTGAACCTACTGTGTGCAGGGTGCTCTTATGTGAAAAGCCTTCCAGTCTTCCCTCCCCAGGCTTCAAGGAACTTGCTACACACTGGAAGGGCAGTGTCCAGCTAGACTCTCTCGCCTTCTCTCTCCAGAGTTTACATAGGGTTTACACAGGGTGGGGGCTTAATAAGTAGTTGGTGGGTGGATAGATGGATGCTTGGATGAGTAGATGGATGAATGTTTGGATGGATGGATGGATGGATGGATGGATGGATGGATGGATGGATGGATGAATGGATGCTTGGATGAATGTTTGGATAGATGGATGGATCATGGATGATGGATGGCAGATGATGGAACAAATGGAAGAGACATTTACACTTGATTCAATCACAACAATTCCAGAAATGTATCCTAAGCAAAGGTGACCACAGGAGGGAAAGGGAGCAAGGTGGGCAACTGGGCCACGTGCAAGGGTGGAAGGAAGTTCAGGAACCTGCTGTATGCCAGGCTATGGGCACAGGTGGGAAGTTAGCTGCAGGGAGGGGTGAGATGGCTCAGGGACAGGTGGACATGGTTAGGGACCCCAGCTTGTCTCCATGTAAGAACCAAAGATGCCAAGCGTAAGTCATCTCAAGAGGGTTCTCCTCCTATAAATGTTATCTTTGGTTTCCTAATTGATGACAGTGCCAGCCAAGAGTTATTGCAGATGTCCCTCCTAACGTGTGTTGGGAGTTTGCACAGGGTCTTCCATGGCTGAGGATTCAAGGGGCCTTGGGTGCCCAGCATGGGAAGGGTAGGCATTCTGGGCCAGAGGCCAGGAACTCAGGGCAGTGCAAATCTTGGGGTCTGCCTGTGTTTTATGGCCCCATCTTGGTGCAGACCGTTTTAGGGACAGAAAAATGGAAATGGGGTTGCCCCTCGGTCTACAACCATTTCCAATTCAGAAAATGGATTGCTTGCAGTTAAAAGAGAAACAGTTCTTCATTGGTAGCCCCTTCACATAAGTATCATTAAAAACTATCAAAATGCTCTCCGGGACAGGACGGATGCATGTAAAGTCAGCTGCAGGTGCTGTAGAAGGAGAGGCTCTTTAAAGACATGGACCATCCCTCCTCTCACTCACGGGAACTTTCCATTGTGAAGTCTCTGGAGCTGGTAAACTCATTTGATTGGTCAGCTCACTTGTGAATCGTGCACAAAATGAGAGGGGGAAAAAGCCATGGCTTTATTTATAGAAACCTCATGTTTGCTATTCATCAAAAAAATAAACACAACCCACCTCACACTAAAAATATGCATCTGAAGATCAACAATGAGGCCATGTTTGGCTGACTCCATAGAGAAGTAGAGATTTCAAACCATAGGAATTTCTCACAGACGTTCTTAGAATAATCCAGGATACTGTGCCAACAAGCTTTTTTTTTTTCATTAACATTTTAAGCAACATGCCACTTCCTCCCTGAGTCTGAAACTGGTAAAGAAAACCTTCATGCTCTGATATATTAGTGCAAGCTGTGTGACCTTTGCCAGTTTACTTAACGTCTCTGAACTGCTGTTTCTTTGTAGATTGAGCATCTACTTTCAGGGATGCTGCGAGGGGTAAACGAGGTAATAAATGCATGATAAAGTTCTGAATACAAAAGAGAGGCTCAGTAACCAGTGGCAACAATTATAATGTACCAAGATCAAGAAATCTTCTGTCACTGATTCCAGTTCTGCAAGTCAAGGGCTGCTCACAGATGTGCTGGTAAAAGTCAGCCTCCCTTGGGACCACCAGGTTAAACGTCTCCCAGCAGCACTGAAAGATTATCTGCCAGGATTAAAGGAAGCCAGGGCAGTCACAAAAGGGAGAGCCCTATTGCTCCCTGATGCATTTTAAAGGCAGATCCACAGAGAAGCCCGTGGTCACAAGCACTAAGCCCCACCACGTCTAGACATGTTGCACTCTTGTTGCATCCATCCAAGTGTTGGCGTGCAGAGCTGCGAGGGCCTGATCCTGCCGCGTGGATGTGAGCCCTGACCGCTACACTTCCCAGCCGTGGGACTTTCACTTATCTGTAAACAGAAAAGTGGCAGCACCCTCCTTAGGAGGGTTCAATGGCAAGCAATGAGCTGCACACATAAGCATCTGGTGTAGTTACACACAATCAATCCTAGCCAGGATACTTATCAATAGTGATAGCATTTTATAATGTTTCTCTCTCTCTCTCTCTCCACATAACTGTGTTCCAGACCACGTCTGTTTTATTTACCACCAACAACTTGTTCCCACCCTTGGAAGAGCCTTCAGCTCTTTTAATTGTGGTAAAAAACACATAGTGTAGAATCTGCCATCTTGACCATTGTGACGCGTATGGTAGCAACGACCACGTGCATATCATCGTGCGCCACATTTCTTGAACTTTTCGTCTTGCAAAACGGAAATTCTGCACCCACTAAACAGAAACACCCTCCCCCACCATTCTATTTTTTTGTTTCTAACAGTAAGTGGAATCCTGCAGTATGTGTCTTTTTGTGTCTGGCTCATTGATTTCACTGAGCATCACGCCCTCAAGGCTCATTCATGTGGTAGCAGGTGTCAGAACTTCCTTCCTTTCTGAGGCTGAATAACATTCCGTTGTGTGGATAGACCACATCTTCTTTATCTGCTGATCCACCAATGGACCCTGGGGCTGCTTTCACCTCTTGGCTGTTGGGAATAATGCTGCAGTGAGCATGGGTGTGCAAATATGTCTTTGGGATCCTGCTTTCAGTTCTTTTGGGGTTGTACCCACAAGTGGGATTGCTGGATCATAGGGTAATTCTATGTTTAATTTTTTGAGGAACTGCTGCCCTGTGTTTCCCAGTGGCCACACCATTCTGCATCCCCACCCACCGTGCACAAGGGCTCCAATTTGTCCCCGTCCTCACCAACACTTGATATTTTCTGGCGTCTTGACGGTAGCTGCCCTAATGGGTGTGAGGTGGTATCTGGCTGTGCTTCCATATGATATGTGAGGCGATATATATGCTTGCTGGCCATTTGTATCTTTTGTTTGGAGAAATGTCTCATCAAGTCCTTTGCCTATTTTTTAAATCAGATTCTTTGGGATTTCGTTGTTGACTTGTAGGAGTTCTTTATATAATTTGGGCACTAATCCTTTGTCAGACACTTGGGTTGCACACACTTCTCCCCATTGTGTAGCTTGCCTTTCACTCTGTCGATGGTTTCCTTCGCTACACAAAAGTTTAGAAATCATTGCAAGTCTATGTCATGAAGCTTTGCCCCTATGTTTTCTTCCAGGATGTTTATAGTTTCAAGTCTTACGTTTAGGTCTTTGATCCATTTTGAGTTAATTTTTGGATACGGTGGTGAAGTAAGAGTCTGAGTTTACTCTGTTGTATCAGGATGTCCAGTTTTCCTGACCCGTTTGTGGGAAACACTGTCCTTTCCCCACTGACCCGTCTCGGCTCTGCTGTCAAAATTCATCTGACCACCTACATGAGGGTCATTTCTGGGCTCTCTGTTCTGTCCCAGTGGCCCGTGTGTCTGTCTTGATGCCATTGCCACACTGTTTGTGAGCTGTTAGCTCTTTCTAAAAGGTGTGGCATCTGTCTTTGCATTTGACAGTATGTGCCTTAAGCTGTTTCCACTTGTTCTCCAACCTTGAACAAAGCAAGTGCCCTTTAGATTTGGTGGCAGGTAATGGCCACAGAGACCTTATGAAGGGAGGCAGTGCCAATCCCAAGTGCTGTCCTAAGCGCTGTCTGGATCACTGTTCATGGTGGAACTTGTCCCAGCCACACACCCCCCTTCGGGAGCAGAGACACCGCCTCTAGGAAGCCCACGTGGATGCAGCACTTGGCACCCATGTCCCACACATCTCGGTGTGGGGACATCAGGAACTGAGGGATGAGCGTGGCCCAGCCACGCTCACTGGAGAGATTAGCCACGGGAGATTAGCCAGGGGTGCAGGCACCCGGACAGTCCCCTTGGGGCTGGATGCCACAGGCATGCCCCACGTGTGCACCTACACGTCTGGAAATGACACGGCTTTGCAGGTTTTATTAGTTCCTTCTCTTTACAGCCAGCAGAATTCATGGCAATTGGGGACCAAAGGACAGACGGCATGGTGGAACAGCTTCCCTGTGTCACTGAGCTTGAGTCGTGACAAGCCGGGAGCCCGCCCGTCGGGAGTGGCAGTCAGGGTGTGCTGGAGCCCTTGGGGGCAGGGACACCATCCCAGCCAACTCTGAGCAGCCCTGGACATGGTAATGATGCCCAGCAGCCCTTTCTCAGGACAGGGTAACGTCTCTGCCAGAAGCTTCACCAGAAAATCTCTGCACCTGCCCGCAGAGCTCCAGGAGGGACACGGGGGACACGTAGGGGAGTGGCAGCATCCGAGGTGGGGACAAGCGAGGACCGGCAATCACTCAGGCTCCTCGGTGTGAGGTGGGGCCAGAGAGTGCCGCTCGTGGGGAGCTTGCTCAGGAAGCCGGCGCAGGCACACAGACCCCATAAACCCCAGCACAGAGGACAGTCCTGCTGGCTCGCAGGCCGTCTGGAAGATCCCGGAAGGACAGCCACAGCTCGTGCCGCCCAAAGTTTCAAGCCTTAAGAGTTTTCTTCAGGATGGTAGCCGTTGGGGAGCACTGCCTCACACACCTGTCTTTCCCTTAGAGGGAAATGCGTTCGTTTGCTGGGGCCGCCACAGCAGGCACCACGGACGGGGCTCACATGACAGACACTTACTGTCCCCCGGTCCCCGAGCCTTATGCCTGAGATGCAGGCGCGGGCAGGGCGGGTCCCCCTGAGGCCTCGCTCCTCGTGTGTGGACGGCCGTTCTCTCCCTGGGTCCTTACAGGGTCGTTCCTGCGTGCGGGTCTGTGTCCTGATCCCCTCTTCTTACAGGGATCCCGGTCACACCGGATCAGGGCCACCCCGGTGACCCTGTTTTACCTAGTTTACCTCTGCAAAGACCTCATCTCTAAACATCTGCCTTCTGAGGTGCTGGGGTCCGGACCCACGATAGGAGTTTGGGGGACACGGCTCAGCCGTAGCAGGGAGGTGTCATGTCAGCCGTGCAGCCAGGCACCCCAACTGCTCGCCCACGACCCAGCGTCCTCACATCCACCTACCCGGGGCTGCTTCTTGATGCGCGTGGGTTCAAGAAGGCTGTAGAACTCACTCCGCACTGCACATCCCCAGACGCCATGAGGCCCCTGCTCCGCTCTCTGCGTCCCCGGCCTGTTTGACTGTCGTCTGTGTTTATAATGAGGGTCATTGTTCGCCCCACTGAGCGTGAAAGATCCCTGGGGGCAGTCTGTCCAGCTCTCTGCCACACCCCCAGTACCTCGACGTGCATCTGCACGTCGTAGGTGCTCTGTGAGCGTGCACTGAATGTACAGGGAAAGTGTCAGGTGCCACAGGGCAGTGGAAGGAGTGTCTGGTGTAATATGTTGGGGGAATCTCAGGAAGGCCTCCTGGAGGGAGTGACCTTTCTGCTGACAGCTCACAGGATAGGTAGGAGTGAGTTGGGCAGAAAGGTACAGGAAGGGCATTCCAAGCAGAGGGAACAGCATGCACTGAGCCCTGCAGGGGCGAGACCAGATGGAAAAGCTGAAAGATATGGAGTCTGGCTGGAACAGAGCAGGTGAGGGACGATGGCTAGATGGAACATGACCTTCAGGAGTTACATGGGTTCGGAACATTCAGAGCCTGGTAAGCTAGGTGCTGGGTTTGGGACCCACCCCCACTTCTGTCTGTCTGACCTTGCAACTTACAGAGGAGCAACCTGCCATGTGCGGGCTGCACACACACCCAGGGTCCAAGGACCAGAGCCTCTTCCCGTCGCCTCTCTGGTGCTGGGGACATGTCCTTCCTCCATTTTCAAAAAATTCTTTCTTCCCCTTTCCATGTAGCTGGAAGGCCTCGGGTAGGCCTTCTAAGGCAATACATCACAGTTGCGGTATTTTTTAGGTGTTTCCAAATTTTAGCACTTTAAAAGCATAAATATTTAAAGAAGTCCACCATTTACCTCATCGATGAAAACCTCAGAGATGTATTCTTAGATCATTTCCTAAAAAATCAGCAGACCGCAGAATGCTGACTCATTCTTGCAGTGTTCACACACCTCAAAGTTTCAGTAGATGGCTACAATAACACCGTTGTAAGCAGAATTGTTGCTATGGGAGATATTTTCACTGGCGATTGATGTCCACCCATCCATCCATTGGTTCATAAATGTATCTATTCATCCATCATCCATCTACCCATTCATCCATCCATCCACCTGCCCACCTACACATCCATCCAACCATCCATCCACCCATCCACCCATCCATCCATCCACCCATCTATCTATCCATCCATCTATTCATCCATCATCCATTCACCCACCTGCCCACCCACACATCCATCCATCCATCCATCCTTCCATCTACCCATCTAGCCATCTACCCATCTAGCCATCCACCCACCCATCCTTCCACCCATCTATCTATCCATCCATCCATCCACCCATCTGTTTTTCCATCCAACCATCCACTCACCTGCCCACCCACACATCCGTCCACTCATCCATCCATCCATCCATCCATCCATCCATCCATCCATCCATCCACCCACCCACCTAGCCATCCATGCATCTATCCATCCATCCATCCATCCATCCATCCATCCATCCACCTGTCTATCCATCCAGCCATCCACCTGCCCATGCACCTGCCCACCCACACATTCATCCAATGAACCATCCATCCATCCATCCATCCACCCATCTATTTTTCCATCCAACCATCTACTCACCTGCCCACCTACACATCCATCCACTCATCCATCCATCCATCCATCCATCCATCCTTTCATTCACAGCAGGCATTGTGGTCTCACTGGAGAATAAGACGAGTCCTTGCCCTCAGGGAGTTCACAGTCTAGTGGGGAAGACAGACAGTAGGCAGCAATATTTCATTTATTTCCAACACGGATGGGTGAAGTGAAGGAAAAGGCAGGTGTTTTGAGAGTTTACCAATTTGGGATCAGGAAAACCTTTGTAAGGAAAAAACATGGTTAAGCTGGAACCTGAAGGACTGGTAAGAGTTTGCCAGGCAAAAAGGTGAGAAAGTGTTTTAGGCAGAGGAACCAATAAGTGCAAAGTCCCTGAGGCAGGAAGGTGCTTGGCGTGTTCAAACAGCTGAAACAAAGTCAGAGTAGCTGTGGCCATGTGGTCCAAGGCTGGAGAGGCCAATGGGAGCCTCCATCGTGCTGGGCCTTCAAGACTACACTGTGAATTTGATCTTAAGAGCAGATGGGAAGCCAGAAAATAATTGCAAACAGAAGAGGACTATAACCAGATTTGCCTTTTTAAATTAAGTTTGAATCAAATACACCACACATGGAGAAAAGTACACATCCGGGTGCACACATAGGGGTCAGCTTGGGCCACCATAACAAAACACTGTAGACCGGGCAGCTTTAACAACACGCATTTATTGTCTCTGAATCCCGGAGCCTGGAGTCTGAGATCCAGATCCACCTGGATCGGTGTCTGGTGAGACCTCTCTTGCAGACGGCCGCCTTCCCGCCTGGTCCTCACATGGCCTTCCTCCACTTATACACTGAGAGCGAACTCTGGTGTCTCTCCCTCTTCTTACAAGGACAGCATCCTTAAGACTAGAGCCCAATGCTTTTCACCTCATTTAGACTTAATTTCCTCCTGAAAGACTCTTACCTCGAAATGTAGTCACCTTGGGGGTCAGCGCTTCGGTATGTGAATGAATCTGTGGGGACCTGATTCAGTCCATAGCAGGACGACTCTGGAGTTTCACAAAGTGAACAGGTCCCCCGAAACTGGCACTCGCATAAAGGACAGGCATGTGGCCCCCCTTCGTGACCCCTTCCAGCCCTTGCCGCCCCCAAACCGTGCCATCCACCCGCGTGGAGGACAGGCAGCCGGGGTGGGGAGGCCAGAGTTGGGGGCCAGAGGAGAGGGGGTGGTGGCCGAGGGGACCCGACACACGGGCTGACGGCAGTTTGCAAGCCTCGTGCCCCTCGCTCCGTGTGCCTAATTCCATGAGCCGCCCCACTGCCGTGGAGGAGGTGTGAGCCGCTCTCCGTCCCTGGGACGTTTTTGCTGTCCGCTCCTGGAGCCGTTGGTGGGGTTTTTGTTATTGTTGGGACTGTTTTCTGAAAAGTCTTGAAATCCTCAAGCCAAGGAAAACGCAGGTTAAATGCTAGTGAGTTAGTTTCTTGGAATTTTTTCCTGTCCTGTTTGGCCCAATTGCTAGATACTGATTTATTGAGGACTTCCCATGGGCAGGGCATTTTTTTGGAGAATCCGGGGCATTTTTTGGAGAATGTGTCCCCTGCCCTGAGGGGCGCTATAATCCAGAGGGGCACCAGGACATGGCCCCTCCACGTTCAGAAGCATTTCTGTGCGTGCTCACCTACTGCCCCCGAGGGAGAAGACTGCGTTCTTGGCACTGCTAAGGGTGGATGGGACCTCCCTCACTGCCCCTTGTGCGGAGCCCACTGTGGCTCTGGGTCCTGGCAGTGCCCGGCCATGGCTCCCCACATGGCTCATGGGGCCACCCGGACACCCAGACAGCGATCGCCGTCCTTGCTCAAGCTCCGTCTCCCCGGCTCCGCTGACCTCCCTCAGAGCGCACTGCCTCGGCTACCAACTGACCACCAAGAAAGAGGAGACCATTGGCAGCTTGTGATGCTCCTGAGCGCCGGGGCGCAGAAGGACCTGGTGGGGGGGATGGGCAGGGGCCAGACGACCCCACCGAGCTCAGGAGATGTGTGCACGGCTGCACAGCCCAGAGGACGCTTCCAGTGACAGGTGGTCCCCTGTCCCTTCTTGTGAGGTGGCGGGAGGGTGACAGAATGTCACCTTGGAGCTGTCTGCTCTAATGATAATTAGAGGATGTATGGCTCTATCCCAAGGCCCCTCCGATTTGCATGTTGGCAACAATAAGATGAAGTAGAGGAGCGTGCTCTGGGGAGCAGTGAGTGATAGAGAATTGCCGTTGTCTGTCTGTACCTTTGCTCCTGGATTTGGAGATGCAGGGAGGAGGAGGTGGTCTGAGCCCCCTCCATCCCTCTGCCCTACTTCAGTGGCTTGATTTCTCATGGAGGGTGGAGGCGGACTCAGGATGCTGAGGATGGAAAATGGTACGAGAGAGAAAAAACTAGGACGCGCTCGGGCCCTGGCTTGCTACCTCCGTGCCCGGAGCTCCCGGGAGAACAGGGTGCCTGTGGATGGCAGCCTCGTTTGTCTTCCTGGACGATTTTCTGCCTGGGCCGCCAGCCCTGCAGAACAATTGGGGGGTGCGGTGGGGGTGTTAAGGCCCAGACCAGGCTGGCTGCGCCCTGGACCCCGCAGGCAAAGGAGGAATGGAAGGAGCCAGCTTCTGGCTTCTGGCTCCTGGTACGTTCTCTTAGCAATCAGGCCACCTCCTGGCCGCCCACCCCAGGGCCACCCTCTGTCCCCGAAGCACCCTGCCCTGCTTTCTCACTGCCTCTCACACTATACATCTTATTCCCCGCCTTTCTTCCCCACTGCGGGCAAGGTTTTTGTCTGCTGGGTTCACTGCCTGTTCCCTTGAAAGACGCCTGGCCCATCTTTCAAGCCCATCAAGCCCTCCTCCAGCGACTGAGCCGACGGGTCCACAGTGCGCCTCAGGTCCTGGCAGCCGGGGGGCCTCACCGGCCATGCGAAGGCCGGGCGCCCGACCGCGCTCTCTTTGTGTTCTCTCCCCCCACCCCAGCAGCAAAGCACAACACCTACACGGTGAGTCATAAGAGCAAACTCTCGGGGGCCGAAGGAGATTCTGTGAGAGCTCTGAGTCTGTGTCCCGTTTCAGTGAGGGCTTTTCCACATAAAAGCACGTGCCTGCGCGCCCAGTGCCCAGTGCCTCCGGGGGCTCGCCAGGTGCCCTGATCCTTCACTTCCCTCCGGAGACGGCAGCTCCAGGCCCCACGCCATGGCACCCGGGCCTGCTGCACCATGTGCGGGCCCGCTCCAAAGCGAAGATGCAGGATTCTGCCCACGGAATCGCTCAGTGCTGTTGCGTGGCATTGTGCGAGTGTGTGGCAGGGAGACCTGTCCCCGCCTGGGAGCTGGGAGGGCTTCCTGGAGGAGGTGTGCCATTGCCATTCATGCATTTATTCACTCATTCGACCAATTCTGAGAGCCTGTTCAGAAACAGACCTATGCAAGTTTGTGCAGGAGCAAATAAGCAGGGATTGGGGTGCCTGGGGGGCTCAGTCGTTAAGCATCTGCCTTCGGCTCAGGTCATGGTCCCGGGGTCCTGGGATCGAGCTCTGCATCGGGCTCCCTGCTCAGCGGGGAGCCTGCTTCTCCCTCTCCCACTCCCCCTGCTTGTGTTCCCTCTGTCTCTGTCTGTCTCTCTGTCAAATAAATAAATAAAATCTTAAAAAAAAAAAGAAATTAAGCAGGGACGGAAACGGTGTGCCCATTCTCATGCACCTCAACGCACAGAGGACAAAAAGACTTCCCCCCACCTACCCGCCCACATGCATAAAATGTGAGGAGTGTCCTGCAGGAAAGTAAAGCAGGAAAACCATTGTGTTCAAGGAGCAGAACTCCAGCAGCCCAGTGGGAACGGGCTCATTCTTTCCACCCACCCTCCGCCCCCCACCACTGCCACCTTCAAACCTGCTCCGGGTGTGCTGGAGCCCTGCTCACACCCGCTCACACCCCTCACACCTGCTCACACGAGCCAGAGGCATGTATCCCTTTTCGTCCCGGTGTTCGGTGACATCACACGGGGAGCTGCGACCCCGCCGTGGCGGGTGGGGGGACGGACACTACCGCAAACAGCAAACACTGTCAATGCGGTCTGATGCGTTGTTTCCACCCACCACCACCTAGCACCAGTGCCTCCCAGCCCCGGGGTAATTCTAGAGCAGGCCCCATGACTTTCTGGTCACTGTCATAGTAAAAGCTTTCCCAGCTACGTTTAGCCACAAAAACTGGTCTCAGGAGGATAACTCGAATGTCCAGTCCCATGTAAGACTTCACTTAAAAGCATGTTTTCCTTCCACCAGCTGGCCGGCCTCGGGCTGGAGGCCTGGATGTGGGGAGGGGTGCAGCCGCCTTTCCCTTGCTTCCCCGCTGTGCTTCTCCCCCTCTCCCCACCCTGCCCTGGGCCCCCAGGACCCCCAGAACTGGGGTGAGCGGGGTGGGGGGGTGTCACCCAGCTGAACTTATAATCTCCAGGCTGGGGTGCATGTTTGAAGCTGACTCTTTTGAGGATACTTTTGTGGGTTTTGCAGACCTGTTTAATGAAAACATCCCACTTGGACCCCCCCCACCCCGAGCATCTGCAGCTGATAGTAACACACGGGATCCCTTCACCACGGGCAGGCTCCCTCGTAAAGGCCCACTTCCCCTCCACAAGAACCTGACCCACTTGTCCCCTCTGCTCCCATGTTCCCACTATTAGTGGGGGAGAGTCCCCACTCAGCAAAGCCAATTTTTAAGTGCAAGTTGGTCACCCCAAGCCCGCCGAGACTGCTTGAGTCTCCCCTGAGCCTCGGGCAAGGAGAGGCACCCCTCACTCGTCAGCTTTCTCCCAAGAAACGCCCTCTCCTTGCTCACTGTAACTTCATCCCTGTTACAGCCTTGAGGTTGGTGTCTGGCTCAGGGTCACCAAACTGGTGCTGGTCACCTTCTCGGCAAGGGTCATTAGCCTCGATCAGAACTAGACACCCAAACAAACGATTCTCCTCGCAGAAGAAGAAGGCAAGAACTGTGTCTCCTAGAAAAACACGCTAGCTCATTAATATGCTTGGGGCATTACTTCTGTGAATGCTGATCGCTGCTCTTCATTAGGAGGCATCCTCGGAGCCGGGCGTCACGCTGAGTGCACCTATCGAAGTGTCGTGCCTTAGCACCAGGGGTTCACACCCACGGGGATTAGTGCTTATTTTTCAGAGAAGTAAGATGACCGGCCCAGGCTCACTCGGCTGCTAGAAGGGAACAGGATTCGAACCCCCATCTTCCCAATTCTCAAGTCAGTGCTTATCCTCACTGCGTTGCTATAGAATTATGCAGAAAATTAAAAAAAAAAAAAACCGATCTGCGAAAAGATCAAGAAAGATGATAGGACTTTCAAATGTGTGGAATGCCATTGTCCCACTTGCGGCCGGGGCTCTGGGCTTCGATGGGCATTTCAAGTGTCCGTGTGCCCCGTCTGGGCAGGCCATGGGCAAGGCCCCGGGGTCCTCGCCAGGTGCTGTTTTGACCTACATTTTCACCCTCCCCTCCCCGTTTCTTTTTTAAGTTGTATATAAATTTCAGTTTTTAGAGAAAGGAGGGTTATTTTTTTTTAGCTCTATCAGAAGAGATTAAACAGAGGCAGAATGGAAAATAAAGTATATTTTTAAATAAACCAACCGTTTGGTTCACATTGTCCCCCGGAACCTCTGTCCATTTAAAGCAGCTTCATTATTCTTAATGCGTCCACTTCCTCAGCCCGCTCCCTTGGTTTTCCCATGTTGATCGGCTGAGAAATCCCAGTGGTGAGATTTATTAAATGTGGCCAGTGGCTGGGCGAGGCCTTAGGAGCCGGGCTCTTGCCCAGGAGGGCTCCAGGGACGCAGGGTGAGAGCCCATAAAGTCATGACCCCCCGGGGCGGGTGGTGGAGCCCCGCCGCTTCCCACCGTGTTGACATGGAAAGCGTGTGAACTGGATCCCAAAGCGCTCGGAATATTTTAAACCCGAGCTGCCATCACATGAGAGCTGGTTGCCCCAAAGACAGGAATGTCAAAACAACAAAAACAAAAACAGGGAGACAGAACCGAGAGCAGGTGTGTTGTTCTGTGTTCTTAACAACCCAAACTGAGAGAACTCTGCTTCTCCCCGGAAAAATCTCCCCCTCCTCTTCCTCTTCCTCCTCTCTCCACTTCCTGGCCCTTTGACATTTTGTTTCGTGGCAGAACATCCAGAGAAAAGCAAGGTTTTCCGAGACTGGCGGGTGGATGGCCTGGTGGGGAGCGGGGTGCGAGATGCCAGCTCGCCCTCGGGGACCCATTCAGAGGGGCTCATCGTCTCCCTTAGCCTCTCCATTTTAACTAAAAGACTATTTTTCAGTTAAAAAACAAAACAAAAAAACCCCATGAGGGTAGGGACTTGGTCTGGCCTCCTCGGAGGCTGCTCTTGTATCCCCAGCACCCATAACAGAGCCTGGCACACAGTAGGTGCTCAATAAACACTCAGTGAATGCACGCTTGGCAGGATCCTCTACTCCATTCCTTTCCCCCATGCTGGGACCCGTTCACACTTAAGGGGTGCGCCAGGCAGAATAGTGGCCTCCCAAAGAGGCCCACGTCCTAATCCCGAGAACCTGAGAAAATCTTACCCCTATGTGTCAAGGAGAAATTAAGGTGGCAGATGGAATGAAAGTCGCTCCACAGCTGACCCTGAGAGGGGGAGATTATTCTGGGTGATGCAGGTGGCCTCACGGGGTCCTTAAGCGTGGAAGAGGGAGGCAGGGAGGTCAGAGCCAGAGGAGACAGGAGGCAGAGGTGACCATGGAGGAGGGGCCCCGAGCAGAGAGCAGCAGGTGTCCTCTAGAAGCTGGAAAAGGCGAGGAGACAGTGTCCCCTCGAGCCCCGAGAAAGAACACGACCCTGCCAATGTCTTGATGTGGCTCAGTGAGACCCGTTTCAGGCTTCTGAGTTCCAGAATTGTAAGATATTGAATGTGTGTTGTTTTCAGCCATGAAGTTTCTGGTGACTTGTTACAGAAGTCCCAGGAAACTCAATAGGAATTGGGGGCAAGGGGTTCCAAGGCTCCTTAGTCCTGCGTCTTTCCGCGCTGATTTCCTGCTCCCTGGAGGATGGCAGCCCCAGCCCCTGGCCTCTGGAGCCGACCGGCTTGGGGGAGCCTGGATTAGGCCAAGTGGAGTCAATCTCTTCATAGCCCATCTTCTTGCATATGTGAGGGATGCCCAGAAGGAAGGGGTGCAATGCAGGCTTTCCCAAACTTGGGGGGGGGTGGCACGCAGGGGTCACTTTGTTTTCCTCCAGGAGTGGGATTGGACCCAGCACTGAGATGGCCCAGTTGCTGCCAGCATCGAGGCTTAGGGAGGTTGGCTTTTGCTCTGTTCCGGTCTCAGAGTCACAGACTCACGCCCAGACTGCAAGACGACGCATCTGGGAAGATCTGTTTATTTTAAGAAATACCAAATATTTAAACCATCACTAAATGGCTTAAAATAATAAAGGCTCTGTTAATGAACTCATGTAGAACTTTCTTCCCCAGAATCTGCATAAGAGTATGTGTCTATCCTAGGCCATCTGGGGGCATCTCAGAGGAAGACAAGGAAGAAAACTGGCCTGCGGTTAAAATTTGTGCTTTAAATTTGGGGGAGTTCCCCAGAAAGACTCTGAACAAGGGAATGCAGGTGGTTCAGTGTAACCCACTCAGGATCATTTGGGTTATAAATGACAAAAAACCCCATCCAGCTTGAGGCATAGCTGGATCCAGGGGCTCAATGTCTCCAGAGTTCCATCTTTCTCCATCTGGTGGCTCTACTGTTCTTTGGGCTGGGCCCACCCTCAGGCAGACTCTCTCTTGGTGGCCAGATGACAGGTATACCTTCTAGTCTCCGCCCTTTGCAGCCCCAGTGGACAGAGAGCACTTGTCCCCGGGTCTCTCCAACCAAGAGTTCCAGGGTTAGCTCTGATTGTCCTGATATGGGTCTGTGACCATCCCTAGGTGAGTCACTATGGCCCAGGGCATGCTGAGCTGTGACTGACCAGAAGCAGCCTGCTTCTGAACCATGTGGGTTAAGAGAGCATGCCGAAAACTAGAGTTCCAAAACAAAAGTCAGGAGTGGAAGCTGGGCAGAGGACCTTCACGCTGTGGGCGGGGCCCGCCCCATAGCGAAGAGCTCCTCTTCAAGGGGTTCCTCAGTGAAAAATCCACAGTGGCCAAGACTTCTCACCCCTGACAGGTTTGATGCTATGCCAAAAGCATCATCTGCTTTAATTCTTGCAACAACGCTGGGAAGTCAGGGCTCATGGCCCTCTTCCTAGTTCACAGCGGAGGAAACTGAGGTTCAGAAACCTCAGTTCTGACCCAGGACCCCAAGTTCCTAGCCACCACCATTGCCAGCACCTTGTCTGAGCTGCGTCTGCCCAGGATGGTGCACAGAAACCCAGGCTGGGCCGACAGCAGTGTCAGGGTTGGGCGTGCCCATGGCCAGAGCTGCTTCCACTGGGGAGGAGGACCTAATCTGAGCAGGTTCTCTTGGTTCATAAATGGAGGGACTTGTCTGCTCCTCCCGCAGAGACCACGAGGGGCCAGCAGCGACCCACACAGGCACTCAGAGGTCAGCAGGCAGGGGACAGGCAGCTGCAAGAACTTGGCACTGCGATGTTGGGCTCGCATGACAATGGAAAAGCATCAGACAGTCCCAGTTGGAGGGAAAAAGAGACAGATACCTAAAATAAAGGCTTCTCCGGGGCTGTTCAGGGAAGCAGACAGGCCAGAGTGGTATTTCAGAGCCCAACTTTGGCTTCAGATTGAAATTCCATGCCCAGCTCTTTTCCTCATCAGCTGGATGACCTTAGGCAAGTGACTTCATCTCTCTGAGTCTCAGGCTCCTCATCCAAACAAGGGCATATGACAGAATATCCAGCCTGTAAGGTGGTGGCAAAGATTAAACAACATCCAAAATCTTAGCTATGTTTCTGACATGCAGGAAGGACTTGATATCTGCTGGGATGAGGGTACTGATGATGGTGGTGGTGGTGGTGATGATGATGGTGATGATGATGATGGTGGAGATGATGGTGGTGGTGATGATGATGGTGATGATGATGATGGAGATGATGGTGGTGATGATGATGGAGATGATGGTGGTGGTGATGGTGATGGTGATGATGGTGGAGATGATGTGGTGGTGATGGTGATGGTGGTGATGATGATGGTGGAGATGATGGTGGTGGTGATGATGATGGAGATGATGGTGGTGGTGATGATGGTGATGATGGTGATGGTGATGGTGGTGGTGATGATGGTGGAGATGATGGTGGTGGTGATGGTGATGGTGGTGATGATGATGGTGGAGATGATGGTGGTGGTGATGATGATGGTGGAGATGGTGGTGGTGATGATGGTGATGATGCTGGTGATGGTGATGATGATGATGATGGAGATGATGGTGGTGATGATGATGATGGAGATGATGGTGGTGATGATGATGATGGTGATGATGGTGGTGTTGATGATGATGGAGATGATGGTGGTGATGATGATGATGGAGATGATGGTGGTGGTGATGATGATGGTGGTGGTGATGATGATGGAGATGATGGTGGTGATGATGATGATGGAGATGATGGTGGTGGTGATGATGATGGTGGTGGTGAAGGTGGGACAGCCTGACATCTCCAAGTGTGATAGCAACACCCTCAGTTTGCACCCCATTGGACAGTATGGGCTTTTCCTGCTTTGTTTTTCTCCATAGCACTCATTGCTTCCAGACAAATCATATAGCAAGTGGTTTACACTCTGTCTCCACCACTAACTCATAAGCCACAAGGACATGGAAACTGTTTCCTCAGCACACAAAACAGGCCCTGCACATAGTAGGACCACAGTTTATAATGAATCAATAGCAGTTGCCATTTCTGTGCCTGGAAGGAACGATGCAGACAGATCTGGGCTGGATGAACTGCTCAGGCCCACCTGCAAGGGATGGGTCATTCCCAGGAATGCTTTGATGCAGATGAACTTCTTATTAGGGGAAGATGTGAATTAGTGCTCACCTTTAATTCAAAGTGGTGAAACTCCCACTGTTGCTGCGCATTTTTGAAGTGCTATCATAAGCACACTGTGAAAATCCTCATCTCTGTATCATGTCATTTTGGCATTTGTGTTATTTTAAGTCATCTGTGTTTGAACCCCCGTGTTTTTCATTTGTATTTAAAATAATTCATTTAATTACACCCATGGAGTTAAAAAAAAAAGTAGAAAGTATTTTTGCTTTCTTAAAAAATAGATATTTTCATTTAAGTTCAGGTACTACCCATTTCCTCTGTCAGAAGAAACATGTCTGAATAAACAACAAGTTTACCAAAGGCAGACTGGTATGTTTTAAAACCTGTTGGGTGTAAAAATGAAGTGTCTTTCAAAGACAGATCTGCCACATTTAAACTTTAACGACCTTTGAAAACTAACAGGCTGTGCCTACAGTTCAGTGTTTATCTTATGGGTGCCTTGCAGGTCCATTCTCCTCCCAGCCCAGCCACGATCCTTCTCTTTTCTCATTTCCAAAATGCTGAGCTAAGATTAAGGGCAGGTGTGTGTGCCCCGAGTCCATGTGCATGCGGGCGCGTGTGCACATGGCATGTGTGTGTCGAGGTTTTCCGTATCCAGGGCAGCTGGAACCCAGCAGGGTGCCCCCACTTCTTTGCCTTAGTTTAGGCTGTTCCAGAAGTTTGCAAGATACAAGAGGATCCAGAATTTCACTGAATCAAAAATCCTTAACTGGTGCAGTGATGTTTAAAGAAGAGGTTGGTTGTGAGGCATTTCATTTTTTTCCCCCACCAGAGGAATAAGTGCTGGGGGCCCTGGGCCTCCCTGTCCATGCAAGCTCCAGGTTTTGCAAAGGCAGGCCGGTGCTGCCTCTCCCCGGCAGCCCCCGGGGCTTGATGCATGGAAGGCGGCGGTGCCGGATTCTGGCAGATGGGTGAGCGAGAGGAGCACCTCCTGCGTGGTTTGTGTCCCCATCCAAATTCACAGGGTAGGTGCTCCTCCCCCGCACGCAGTCCGCTGGCTCATAACGTGGAGTCAACACCATGAGCTGGGCCCAGGTGGTCAGCCTCCACTTGAGGGTGGGAAGAGGTTCCGCCCAGCGGCCCACAAATGGGGAAAAGTGTGCATCCAGCGCCCTCAGCAGCCCCTTCCATGGCTCATGGGCCCAACAGCCTATGGCAGGGCTTCCCAGAGCTAAGAGCCCACTGGAGCTCCTGCCGGGGGTGGGGGCGGCCTCCCCCATCTCTCCCAGTGCACGGTACCGACCACAGGTGGGTATGGCACAGCCCTCCGAGAGGGTCTCCGGGTGTTCCCGCAGGGACTGTGGACTGGCTTCCTGTGGCCGCCAGAAATGACCGCGAACGGATGGCTTCAGCCACCAGAAATCTGTTCTCTCACCGTTTTGGAGGCCAGAGCCCCAAATCAAGGTGTCTGCAGGGCCGTGCTCCCTCGGGACCTTGGAGGGCAGAGAAGTCCCTCCTAGCTGAAGGACCCAGAAAGTTTCACGGGCCCTTGGTGCCTGTGGCGTCCAGAGGCTGGTTGTAGGGGGTGGGGGGAGGCAAGCATGGGCAGAACCCAAGGTCAGCTCAGGCACCACCATGCCAGGAGGGAGAGTCAGCTTTCCTCCTCTCCTGATCAGTGCGGTGTCCAAAACCAACATCAATTATTCATCATAAAAGGAAAAGGGAGGAATCATGCAGTGGTTTCTGCCCACCCTGTCTGCCATTTATTTTGTCATCTCAGCCGCAAGGTGGGGTGGCCTCTCCTGCCTGAGCCCTGCTTCTAGGGACAGACCTGGACAGAGGTTGTACACTGAAGGGGAGAAACCTCGAGAAGATGAGCAGGGACAAAGATATTCTTTCCAACCCGTGCACAGAAAAAGGTCGTGTTTTGGCACAGCAATTGTGTAAAATATTGGGGCTTTTGCATTTCATAGGGTGTTAATTCAAAGAGGGGGAGGGAGAGCTCCGGGGCCCAGCAGAGAATGGGACCCCTGGGTGAGCCCTTGCGGAATTGACGAATGTATCATTCCACCATATCCCAGAGCCGGAAGGGGCAGGATAACAGGATCTAGGGGCCTTTCTCAACTGAATGGCCTGATGTGGGGGCCTTTGGGGGGGACTCAGGTGCTCTCAAAAGCTCTGATGGCCCGGGACCCAGCAGGCTGGACATCATAGGGGAGCCTTCTCGCTCTCCCTGTGCCCAAGCAAGCTGTGAACAGAGGGGTCCTGCTTTCCGGCCAGCCAGGACATGGGCTGGGAGCAACGGGATGGGAGCAAGTGTGTTAGGTCCGGGAATACATTAGCTTGTGTCCACTTCCTGTAGATTTTGTCACCAGCTAACCGCCGACCCAAACTTACAACACCCAAGGGCAGAATATGGGAAGGGAAGAGCTGGGGTAAGTCCTTCTGCCCCTCGGGACGTATTTACGGATTATGACCCAACTGTGTGAGTGTCCTGGGCTGCCCATGACCAGAGACCACAAACTGGGGGCTTAAACCAACAGGGATTTATCCTCTTGTGGTTCTGGGGGCCAGAAGTCCAAAATCAAGGTGTTGACAGAGCCATGCTGCCTCCAAAGGCTCCGAGAGAAGATTCTTCCTGCCTCGTCCAGCTTCTGGGGGCTCCAGGCATCACGGAGCTTGTGGCCTCATCCCCTCAGCCTCTGCCTCTGTGGTCACATTGCCTTCTCCTCTTCCCCTGCATCTGTCCTCTGTGTGTCTCTTATAAGGACACCTGTCGCTGGATTAGGGTACACCTGGATAATCGAGGATGACCTTATCTAGAGATCTATCACTTAATTATATCCCTAAATCACATCCCTTATTTCAAATAAGTCCATATTCATAGGTTGCAGGGGTTAGGATGTGGACATATCTTTTGTTAAAAAAAAATTATTTATTTATTTTGAGAGAGAGAGAGAGCATAAGAACAGGGGCAGGAGGGGCAGAGGGAGAGGAAGAGAGAATCTCAAGCAGACTCCCCACTGAGTGCAGGGCCCAATGTGGGGTTCAATCCCAGGACCCTGAGATCATGACCTGAGCCGAAACCAAGAGTCAAATGCTCAACTGACTGAGTCCCCCAAGGATGTGGACATACCTTTTGGAGACACCGTTCAAGCCACTCCCCCTGCCCACTGCCACCTGAGGTGCAGTCGGTGACTCTTCCTCTTGGGGATGAACACAGAAAGGACTGAGGACCGTTGTCCCCTTCTACACCAGCTCTGACATTTGAGTGCACTTAGTTTCTGATGTGTTTTCTCTCCCAGAGGGCAGGAGCCACATCTTAGGTGTGTTGGTGTCCCAGCATCTAAGGCGGCGATTGGTGATTTGCAGGCATTAAGTAAATATCTGTTCAGTGAATAAGTGAATGAGCAAATGAATGACTTGTAAGACTCCTCCTCTCTCTCATCCGTCACCCTTATTCCTGCCATCCTACCTGTGAAGTGGCCGCAGCTTCCAGGTGTTCTGAGGATGGCGCTGGGCGTCCTGCCCTGACTTCTGTCCGGCGTAGGCGTCTGGGCCCATTGGCTCCTGCCAATGGAGATGTGCGCAAGAGGGGAGGGGAATCTGGGAGAGGTGCCTGTGGGACACTCAGGCAGAGCTATCAGGGAGGTCTTGGGAAGGAGAGGTGTGGAACTGGAGAAGAATTTGGATGTGGGAGTAATTAACATACCGGGGAGGCTGGGACAATGGGTGAGACATGATTGCCCAGAAGGAATGTGCAAAATGAGGGGGTAGAGGGCCAGTCCTGGGAACACCCACATTTGGAAAGCGGGAAGGAGAGAAGGAGCCACACTTGTCTGACCGGGTGGCCCAGTGGGAAGAGTGTGTCTTCCAAGGTCACACAAGCATGGCTGAAACCCGCCTCCACCGCGTGTTAGCTCTGGGACCTCGGAAACTTACCCTCTCTGAGCCTCCGTTTTGACTTCGGAAAAGGCTTTTTGAAGACTAAGTACATCCAAAGCATGTAGTGAAACAGTTGCCAGATAGCACAATACTAGCTGATGTCTGCTGGGTGCTCATGAGGGCCTGGGCTCCGTGCATCATAATCCAACACTCACGTCGACCCTGGGGTGAGCACAACTCCTTCGACTGGCTGGTGAGGACACGGGACGGTTAAGAGTGGTTACAAAATTCGTCTACAGCCACAGAGCTCATTTCGTGGCAGAGTATTGGATTCCAGCCCTGGAAGAAAGCAGGGAGATGTTCTTGTGTGAAAAGCAGAGGGGCAGGTAAGAACGGGTATGTAGGTGTGCATGCTGGTGCAGCCGCTCAGAGTCCAGCTAAAGGCCCTGGACTGGGGAAGGTATTCTGGTGACAGCAGAACATGCAAGGAGTCAGGACCATGTTCCATCCAGAACGATCAGGAGAAGTGACAGAGCTGCCTTGAAAGATTGTGAAGAACAGGGCCACGAACGAGTTTTGAGATTCTACAGGCCTCAGAGAGCATAACACAGTAGAGCAGGCGAGAGCTATAAAGAAGCAGTCAGCAAATATTTAATTGAACAGAGAAAGAACTTTCTAAACATCACAATGCTAGGGGCTCGGTCGGTGGAGGGGGGACATCTGCCGAGCATGTGCGAGTCTTTGGCCAAGTGCTGATCGGCCCAGACATGAGACAAAACTACCTGAAGCTGGGGCAAAAACCCACCAGAAAGCACCTCTGAGGACTCACGGGTGTCAGGGAATAGCTCATGCTCCCCCCAGCTGCAGTGGGGCATCCCGTGATATGTGGGGCATCACACGGCAGGGTCGTCTGAAGGGCGTCACCTGGATTCAAGGCCGCTTTGCATCTGCACTGTCAAAGCATAGGAGCAAACCTGGAAAACATTAAAGTGATTCTGAGCAACTTAACTACCTGCCAGGACAGAGTCTAACACTAATTAAAGGAATAAACAACAAAATCCAGCATCCAACAACATAAAAATGCAAAGTTACCAAGCAAGCAGAGAAGCAGGAAAATACGACGCATCACTAGCAGGAAAAAAAATTGATCAATAGAAACAGACCCAGAAGTAGTTAAAATGATGAGGTAAGAGGATTAGAATGGTAAAACAGCAATTAACAATATGCTCTGTGTACTCAAGAAAGTAGAGGAATCATGAACAGATGAGGAATAGAATGAAAGATATAAAAAAGACCCCAGTGGAACTTTTGTGGTTGGAAAATTGTAACACACAATGGGATTAACAACAAATAAGATACCACAGAAGAAAAGATTAGTGACGTTGAAGATGTACCAATAGAAACTCTTTAAAGCACAGAGGGAAAAGATGGAGAAAAATACACAGAACATCCGTGACTTGGGGGGTGATATCAGGTGGTCCCACATACATGTAATAGAAGTCCAAGAAATAGAGAGGAAGGGGACAGAAAAAGCATTTGAAAAAATAATGACCAGGAAGTTTCCATCATGGGTGTAAACTACAAGCCCGCAGATCTACAAAGTTAATAACCCCCAAGCAGAAAAAACATGAAGGAAACACACTAAGGTGCATTATCATCAAACCGCTGAAGACAAGTGGTAAAGAGAAAATCTTAAAAGCAGCCAGAGAAAAAGGACATGGTGTGTGCAAAGAGGAACCAAGTTGAGAGTTAGTAGACTTGTCACCAAAACATATGCTTTCAGGAGACAGTGGGGTGACATCTTTAAAGTATTGAAAGAAATTGCCAACCTACACACCCAGCAACAGTATATTTCAAAATGAAGGTGAAATAAAGACTTTTTCAGAGTAACAAAAACAGAGAGAGAGTACTTACCAGCAAACCTGTACCATAAGAAATGATAGAGGAAATTCTTCAAGCAAAAGGAGAGTGAAAATGGATGAAATTCAGAAGCACAGGCAGGGATGAAGAGCACCATGATTTACAAATAATAACCAGTATGTGGATTAATATAAGAAAATTTTCTCATTTTTAAAATCTCCTTGGAAGATAATTGACTGTTATAGCAAAAAAATAATAGTAATGTATTATTGGGTTTGTGATATACATGGGGTAAGGTGCTAGACACAGAAGCACAAAGGATGGGGGAAGATGTGGAAGTATGTTGCTAAGAGATTCTTAAACTATACATGAAGTGGTAGAGTAGTATTTGAGAGGAGACTATTCTAAGTGTAAAATGTATATTGTGAACCTAAGAGCAACCACTAGAAAAAGTGAAATAAAGTGATAGAATTAGGAATTCACTAATAGAGGTAAAATGAAATTATACAAGTGCCCAACTAATCCGGAAGAAAGTGCATGCCCACAAAACATGTAACAAGATGGAAGATTTGTACCCCATGTTGATAATTACATTGACTATAAATGATCTATATACTCCATTTAAAAGGCAGAGATTATCTATTTGGGTCAAAAAAAAAAAAAAAACCAAGACCTAATTGAATGTCATAACAAAAGGGACAGAGACATAGCTTGAATTCAAGGGCTCTCAGTGGCCAAGTCCAGAATGACTGGAGTATCAAAATAAGTAGTACAGTAACAGATTATAATTCATTGAGTAACAGCAAGCCATGTGTCCATGGGGTGGGGGAGAGAGAGACCTTTCTTACAATTGAATATCAAACTGTTAATACAGAAGTAGCTAATGCTAATATTGATTGTGAGAGTCTGATGAGGAACGGAGTCTTTACACGGTCACAAGTATCTCCCCACCAATTTCCAACTGATTATCAAGGAAAAACAGTGGCTGTGCTCTGTATTCTTCGGAACTGTTAAGATCAAGAATGCCGGAGAAAGGCTGGGGAACTGTTCCAGATCAGAAGAGGCTAAAGAGAAGTGATATCTCCATGAAGTGCTTGGTCGTGGATTGATTCCAGCTCTGCAGGGGAAGGCACTGAACACAGGAAGCTTGGGATGGGATGCAGTCTGAACACAGATTGGGGACTAGGTAACGTCATTATCAGTGTAGAATGCCTGAATTCGGCAACAGCATGGAGGTGATGAAAGACAATATCTTTATTCTCAGGAAATACTAACATGCAAGCATGTAGTCCCCAACTCACTTTCACATGGTTCAGGAAAGAAATAATTTGCACTCCCAGTCCTGCAGGGTGCCGGGCATAGAGGGGTGCAAGATGGTAAGGTTTTCGTTCATTTGGGGATGGGCCCAGGAGAGGGACGGGGACTTTGGTTCCCAGATCACTGAGATCCTATCTTAGAGTGGGAACGGGCACGAGACCAGCTAACACGGCCATGCAGGGAAGAGCAGAAAAGCTGCACACGTGAGAAAGGTGTGATGAATAACCATGAAAACAAGCTGGAGCTCACTGGGTTCTACAGAAAACACCCAGGGCTGGCCAGGCTGCTGTGGCCAACTTTCTGTTCTTTTAAATGACATGAAAGCTACGATTTTACACTCCATTGTCTTGGGACTGTCTTATTTCTGTTCTGGAAGCTATCTGTTGTGGCCCTAACTTGTCAATAAAAGTGATGTTTCTATTTTAAATGTCAAAAAAAATTGTTTTTTAAATGACGTGGAAGCACCTGGGGTCCGCTGGGGCACCCTGGGGTCCCCTGTAGGGCAGTTTACGAGCTGCTAATTTCTTCGACCATCGAGCATCGAGCATCGGCATGCAAAGTGTAAGCGTGACACACTGTTTGTCACCTGACATCCATCCCAGAGGCCGTGTCCAGGAGCGTGCAGCTTGGGACCTCTGGATTCCAGACAGCTCAGCAGCACTTAACTGGGCAAATCAACACAAAGGGAAGGCTATGGATATTGCAAAAGCGGGTCAGACATTTGGAAGATAAAAACACAACAGGGCTTACCGTGATCTCCAGCTTTTCCAGGAATATGGCAAATTAAGAGAAAGGAGACCACCGGGGATCCTGTGAGAAATGGCTGATTCCAGGTCCTGGGGTGGGAAAGGACCAACATGTGCCTGGAGCATCCGGTTGCACCAGCTCGTGGCAGAGAAGCGCTTAGAGCTTAAAGGGTGGGCCAGCAAGACGCGGGGGCTGCCTTTGGCCACAGAGGATGCCCCTAGAGCCTCCAAAAGAATAATGATGTCATGCGGTGTCCTGGAAAGGATTCTGGAACCGAAAGTGGACATTAAGTGAAAACTAAGAAAATCTGAATCAAGTGTGGACTCTGTTTAATAATAAAGCATCTAATGGGTTCATTAATTATAACAAGTGTATCCACTAATATAGGATGTTTATAAGAGGGGATCCATCCTAGGTGTGGGGTATCTGGGAACTCTGTCTTATCTCCTCGATTTTTCTGCAAATCTGAAACTATCCTAGAAACAACAACAAAAAAGTAAATATATGGAAACACAAGAAGGCTGGCCACAGTAGACTGAGACACATCAAAAATGCAAGAATCATGGAGCAGTGAGAAAGGAAGAGAAACCTAGCAGGGGGGAGGCCAGGATGTCGCAGCAGACAAAGAAGACAGAAAAACAGACAAAGGAACCCCTTCTCTGCACTTGGGACAGAGAAAGTGGACCAAAGAAGGACTTTCCACTAAGAATTCCTTCTGTTTACCTTTTGGGTCTCTGAAGACTTTCTTCTCCCCTAAAAACAAAGAGAGAAGATAGCATTTTCTGTCCAATTGTTGGAATTGTAATGATCCTTCCTTGTAATTCAGCATTCCTGTGACACTCTTTAAAGTAATTTTGATGATTGTGTGTGACATCGTCATCATAAATAAAAGCCGCAGGTAAAACTGGGCTGTGGAGGGGTGGACGCAATTAGAAAACCCCCTAGGTGTGAAGACTCGAAAGGGTTGCATTTTTTCACCTGAGCTGCAGCCAGCTGAAGGAGAGGGAGCAGGGATCTTCCCCTGGAGTCCCTGGGATTTTACAAGCAATGCTTTTACAGGCAGTTTCTGGCTGGTATGACACTTTCTGAAATAAATTGTATCTTTGTGGAATGAATGTTTTAAATAATCACCAAAGCCAGTTTCCAGATACTCCAGCTCACAGGAATCAAGTGAAAACCTCCCCAGCAGAAGTTACATTGAATCTAGGTATCCAAATTAAAAATAAAATAGCTTTTCCAAATATTTTGGTGAAAATAGAAACTTTCCGTTTTATGAGCTATTATTTTTGTCTTCCATCTGTACGCAAAGTAAAACAAAATATTAACGCTTAATTCCATTTTATTTCAACTGTTTAACTTTGCCCCTGAACTTTTAGATAAACATTTACCCGATGGATGAACTAGTGGATTTGAATTTTTGAGACATAGTAAACATTTTCCTATTTAATAATCTATCTAGTTTCTATAAACGGAATCGATTTATTAGATGTTTTAGCTTCTTTCAAGGTTGAATAAAGTTTAAGGTTCATGCAGAATGGTTTTTTTTTTTTTTTTAATATACCCGTTTCTGTTCTATTGTTCCCCATCTTGCTTCCAAAATGGTCATGGAAGTGCGTATCTTGTGTGTAAAAAAAAGACAAACATGTGTAATCAAGTTTTTGAGGTGAGGCAATGACCTGGGTGTGGCTTATTGATTACATGTGAGATTGAAGGTCAGGAAATCCAAGACTTGAAATAAACTTTGCCCTTGGTTCTCCTCCCCTCCTTCTCCCCCCGCCCTCCGTCCCTCCGTCCCTCCTCCCCTCCCCACCCCCAGAGATGGGCACAGACGGGCAGTTACCTCTCCCACCACTAGGTGCTGTGTAGCACCTGCTGGAGATGTCCGAATTGGCAGCTGGTTTCTGCTCAACAGGAAATGATGCGCCTGGGGGCCTTGCTGCCACCAGAAAGTGGACCAACGGGATTCCGGCCACCATGCTTGCCAGTGGAAACAGGTTCTACTTGAATGTCGAGGGCTATGCCTTGTTTCTTCGTGTTTTTATGTGTGTCCTGTGAACACTTGGGCATATGCTTCCCGGACAAGCAGGATGTTTTCTTCCTGAACCATGACTATTCACAGCGATCACCACTGCTGACGGCTTCTGACTGATTCCTGGTGGCTTATGTTGAGAGTTGGCTGCGACACCTGGGAGGTGGAAATCCAAGGTCCAAAAGGTGCCAAAAGCCCAGCTCAGCAGAGTAAGCCAGGACCTGGCATGAAATAAGATCAGGGAGCTCAGATCACTGCCTGCACCTTCCCAGGGCTCCCCATGTCACCAGCGGAGATGCAGGTGTCCTGGGGGCCTCACACCTTGGAACTTCGGTGTGGCTGTTTCGGCTCTTTACAGCTGGGTGAACTTGGCCGAGTCACTTTGCCTCCCTCTGCCTTGGTTTCCTCATCCATCAAGTGGGGATAATAGTCCCTGCCTCAAGGTTTTCTCGAAGAGGACCAAAAGAGTGGGTATGACGTGCAACACCTGTCACATAGTTGGTGCTGAATAAATGGGGGTTTGTTCATTCACTCAGCAGGTGGTGCTTGGAGCACCTGCTATGTTCCAGGCACTGTTGCGGGCACTGGGCTTGGATTTTTTAAATATTTGTGTTGAATTGTCCTCACTAGACAAAAGCTAAAAGGTAATGGTAGGGATAGCTAGTCCAGGGAGTGAATGAATGAATGAAGAGTGAGTGAGGAAACGATGTGCCCACCTAGTCTTCTACAAATATGCATCTGTCTGTGCTTTAAGCAACAGATGTGGCCCCTGGGCTGTTTGAGGTGTGGTCCCTCCATCCCTGCAGAGGACAGACCGCATTCTGGGGCAGTCACTTGAATGTTACCTGGAGATTTTCGTCCTGGACCCAGTCCCTTAACATGGAAGCCAGGGACGCCTGGGTGGCTCAGTCGGTTAAGCGTCTGCCTTCGGCTCAGGTCATGATCCCAGGGTCCTGGGATCGAGTCCCGCATTGGGCTCCCCGCTCTGCGGGGAGCCTGCTTCTCCCTCTGCCTCTGTCTCTCTCTCTGTCTCTCATGAATAAATAAATAAAATCTTTAAAAAAAAAAACAAAAAACATGGAAGCCAGTCCGCCGGCTGGGGAGAAGTTGCTCGAATCCGTAGCAGGAAGCTCCTCGGGGTGAGGCCCACTCTCTGCACCTTCTCCACCTATCTGGAACATTCAGGAACAGTGCACCCCGAAGGTGCCTTACAGATGATGAGTACTTAAATGAGCATATGCCTGAGGTTCACGGCTCTGCCTCCCGTTGGGGGTGGTTAACTTTGGAAAGCAGAAAGCACGCGGTATTTGTAGGTAGGAGACCTGGGCTCGTGCAGATACACCCGTTCTCCTGCTGCGGGCCATTCGAGTTGTTTCCAGTTGGGGCTGTGATGAACAATGCTGCAGAGAACGCTCCTGAGCTGGTCTCTTGGTGAACTCACTCGCGCCCTTCCGCTGGGTGCCTGGACCACTGCAGGGTCCAGGACACACCCGAGTTTCCCTCGGTCCTTGCTGCCCGTTTTCCAAAGTGGTTGTGTTGGCAGGTGCGTGCCGTCCCTGATGTGTGGGTTGTGAGGTTTAGGGTTGTTTCGTTTTGCTTTGCTCTGCTCTGCGTGTTCTGGGGAGTGCATAGCGGGATCTCTCGTGGCTTTAATTTGCATTTCCCTGAGGAGTGATGGTGGCGATCACCATGTCGTGTGCACACGGGCCACTGGGAGTCTCTTTTAATGAAATAATTTTGAATTGTGTTGTCTTTCTCTATTCCTTTGTAAGAGTACTTTATGTATTTTGGATACAAGTCCTTTGAGCTAATATATGCGTGGCAATGTCTCCCCACTCCGATCCCCCCATCCATGGCCCACCTTGTCACCAGCTTCGTGATTTCTTTTCATCAGCATGAGCTCTCAACTCTAATGGAACCCAACATGTCTATCCTTCCATTTGGGGGGACTGTTTTCTGGGTCTCATTTAAGAAATGTTTGTCCACCCTGAAGTCATGAAGATAGTCTCTCATGGTATCTTCTAGAAGCTCTGTTGTTTTACTTCCCACATCTGGAGTTGGCTTCGTGTGAGGCTCATCTCTCTTCCTGTGGCAGTCCTCACCCTTTGCTGGCTCCACACCGTTTACTGGCAAGGTGGTCCTCTCCTCCAGCGTCGCTTTACATCGGTCAAATAATCGTGTATTTGTAGGTCTGTCCCTGGACTCCCCTTTGCTCCATGTGTCCATGTATCTCTCCTTGAACAATCCTCTGCTGTGCCAATGGTGGTAGCTTGAAGTCTCCCGGTCACATATAATACGCCCCCTAGCCTGAACCCCAAATTGTTGTTACTGTTGTCGGCTCTTTGCATTTCCAGGTAAATGTCAGTATCCGCTTCCAGTCTTCTCTGTCCTACACACACACCTCCTGACCATTTGGTTGGGATCACGCTGAAGCTACAGATCAATCAGGGGAGAGCTGACAGCTGTACCATGGAGTCTTCCAATCCACAGACATAGAATATTACCCCACCGATGTACTATACCATGGTTTTCTTTGTTGAAAGCATGCACGTCTTTTGCTTGTTCTTAACTGTCTAATTTTTTTAAGCTACTTCAAAAGGCATAAGTTTTTCAGATTCTGTTTGTTCCTAGTGTATGGAAGAATGTTTAGCTTTGGAATGTTAATCTTACGTTCAGGGACCTCGCCCAATTTATTTATTAATTCTGATCATCTGTGTGTCGATACTTCTGGGTTTTCTCCATGCCAAGTTACATTGCCTGTGGGTAATGTCAGTCCTGTTTCTTCCTTTCCAAACCATAGCTTCTTCCTTATTGCTTTGGCCTCCCTGCATCCCCGGGACCTTCAGGACGACATTGAATAGGGGGGGATGCAGACATCCACGCTTGCGTTCCAGCCTCCCCGTTTCACCTGTTCGCATTCGACCTTCGTGTCGTAGGTTCAGTCCTTTACCTTGAGTTTGCTATGAGCTTTTCTCGTAAACAGGTGTTACGTTTTACCAAAGGCTTTCCCAACACCTGTGGAGATGATCACTTGGTTCCTTCTTTATTTTGTTAATTTTTAAAAATATTACACCGCCCTTACATGCCTGCGATAAATTTCATTTGGTTATAATATATTAGCTTCATCAGTGGAATTAGTGTGGTACCATTTTTGCTTTGGGTTTTGCGTCTGTGTTTATGGGGGATAAAGTCCCTTATAATGTCTTTTTTACCAGTTAAAATGAATTGTGCAGAAGTCCCTCTTTATTCCTGGAAGAGTTTGTGGAAGATGGGTGTTATTTCTTCCTGAAATGCTTAGAAAGTTTCACCAGGGGAGCCCTATGGATCTAGAATTGTCTTTGTGGAAAGGATTATAATCACACATCAAATTTATTTTATAGATAGAAGACTATTGGGATTATTTCTTCTTAGGTAAATTTTGGGAGGTTGTGTTCCTCTAGAAAACTGTCTGTTTCATCTAAATTTTCCCATTTCTTTGCATGAAGTTATTCATGACGTGCTCATGTTCTCTTTCTGATGTCTACGGGACTAGGAGTGATGTTGTCTCTTTATTCCAGCCGCTGACCATTCGTGTCTTCCTTCTCTTCCCCCCAAAGAAGGGCCCTGATCACGATCCTCCCCTGGCCTTCCTCCTTCTCGTCTCTCCCAGTGGGTGAGATCTTTGGGGCCCGGGGGACCGCCCACCTGAGCCCACACTTCCCTTCTGAGACCATGCTTGGACTCTCAGGCTCCGAAGATGCCACACAGCCCCAGCTGACTTCTGCAGCCTGCACGGACATCGTCCGGGGACTACCCTCTCAAAGGCAGACCATGGGCACCCCTGGTGGGCCCCATGGGCAGCTGTGGGGCAGCTGTGGGTGGGGTTGTGGTCAGAGCTTGGACGGGCAGCCTCCGCATGGTACGGGATTGTGCTGAGGTGGTGGGCAGGCACCGTGTCCCCATCACCCCATATTCTGGCACCGATCTGCAAGGAGTTTGTGACTTCTAAATTTGAACCTCACCTTTTTTGTTGTGAGAAAGTGCATTTCTCAAAGTAGGAGGAGAGAATATGCTTATTTAATAGTTTGTTAGCTTGATTTATAACATAGATATTAGACATATGCACACAGACTACTCTTGCTAGGGGCAGGCCTGCGTCTTGATAGAGGTTCATCAGAATTATTAGTCTTTCCACAGAGCGGAATTTTAGGTTTGTTAATTTCTCCACGACACATTAGTTTTCTAAATCACAGATGTCCACACTTACCTGCATTATTTGCCTCCTGTGTTATGTTGATTTGCTGTTTTTTTCTAGCTTCTTGGTATGCACACTTAGATTATGGATTTTCAGCCTTCTTTCTGATTGTGTGCATTTTAGGGCCGTCCAGCTGTCTTCACCCGCAGGCTCAGCTGCATATGATGATATGGGATATCGTATCTTCGCATCTCAGTCTTCACTGTGATGTCTTCTTTGGTCTGCAGGTTATCTAGAAGAGTATCACTTGATTTCCAAACATTGGACCATTTTTTTTAGTTGTGTTTTTGTTATCAGTCTCTATCTGTTTCCACTGCACTCAGAGGACAAGAGCTCGGTACTCTAAAATGTGTCGAGACTGTCTTTACGGCCCAGCATGGGCCACTGAGGCACATGGCCCGCGTGCACTTGGAAAGTCCATATCCCATAGTTCCAACAGATTCTTCCGTCTGCAGTCCTACCATTTGTGCAAGGTGTTAAAGTTCTGCAGTGATTGAAGATTTATTCCTTATTTCAGCTCTGTCGGGTTTGGTTTCATGTGGTGTGAGAATATAATTGACAATTGCTGTATCTTTCTGCTGAGTTGGTGTGCCATTACGAAACATCCTTTTTCATCCCTAGGAAAGCTTCTTGCTTTGAAATCTACCGTATTTGATATTAGGATAACTGCACCAGCTTTAATTGTACTTACATGGTCTATACTTCATCCATCTTTCAACATGTGAGCATTTAGGGTCTTTATATTAAAGTGTGTCCGCTGTAGATAGTAGAGAGTGGAAGTTTACAAAAAATGTAGCCTGATAATGTTGTCATTTAATTGGAGTATTTAGCCCATTGATACTTAATATAATTATTAACGTACGTCTGAATGTATACCCACCACTTACTCTTTGTTTCTTATTGGTCCCATTTAGTTTTTGGACTTTTTTTTACCTCCTTCTTTTTGATTCATAAATTCTCGTTTAATTCCAATTGTTCTTCGATTAGCTGGCTAGCTGTACATTCCTTTATTCTTCTTCTAATGGTTGCACCAGGAATTATGAAATGCATCCCTGGCTTTTTAGAGTCTGTCTTAAAATCGCACTTTTACAATTTTTGAACCTTAAATGCCTTTCACTTCATTTATCTCTCTTCCCTTTTGTTTCATTTTTGTTGTGTATTAATTCTATTTATATCTTAATCCCACAGGATGTTATTCTTGCTGGTTTAAGCAGTGGCTTGCTCACGCATTTGCTCTTTCCAATGTCCATCCATGATGCTTCCATTTGGGGTTCTTTCTCTCCTGTCTGAAAAAAAATCCCTGTACTGTTTCTTTTAGTGCGGGTCTGCCGGCCGCAAATCCTCTTAGATGTTATTCATCTGAAAACATCTTTATCTTACCTTCATTTTTGAAATATTTTCTCTCCACACAGAATCTGAAGTAGGTGGTTGTTTTTTCCAGCGATTTAAATATGCCCTTTTATTATCTTTGGCTTCCACCATTTCTCATTTCTCAGGAAAGTCAGCCATTAGTCCTATGATTGATCTTTTGAAAACATGCTTTTTTTCCTCTGGCTGATTTTAAGGATTTTTTTCCTTGTCCTTCATTTCCACCAGTTTCCCAATGAGGTGCCTACGTGTGGTTGTCTCTGTCCACCTCCACTTGAGGATCGGAATGCTCCTCGTAAAGTCTGTGAGGAAGGAGACCTCCCCTCCCTCTCTTCCCCCAGAACTCCCGGCACACCTGCAGGGGGCATGGTCCCCAAAACTTGTGTGTCTCTGTCGGTCTTCTCTGTGCTCCAATTTGAGGATTTTCTACCGGCCTCTCAGTTCACTGACCTCGTCCACTCCAATTTGCTGCTCTGCCCTCCTTCTGAATTCTCATTTGGGGCTTTCCAGCCGATGCACCCTGCAGATTCCAGCTCTCCTACTGAAATTCTCCTTGTTTTCATTTAGATTCTCCAGCAGGTTAATGTACGAGTCTGATAGCCCCCAACACCTGGGTCTGCCGTTGGTCTGTTTCTCTTCTCATTTGTTTGTTTGTTTGTTTTGCTTGAGTTTGAATTATTTGACCCTGCCTCCTGGCACTTGCTATAATTTTTCATGGAAACTTGAATGCTGTGCGTGATAAAGGGATGGCTCTGGCCCATGCTCACCTCTTCCAAAGAGGATTTTCATGTCTTTAGTGGGCAGAAATGAACAGATCTGCTCGTTTCTCTCGGGGTTGGAGATGATTTGAGGCTCGACTTTGGATTTAGGGAGGCTGGGCTCCTGAAACATAGCCTTTCAGGGCTCTCAATTGTGAGCTGGCAAGTTTATAAGGACCCCCACATCCCGAGGGGCCCCAGACTCCAGACTTGGCGTCGTCAGACAGGAGTGAGGTGGGGTGGATGGCCTAGAAGTGGCCGTCTCTCTGCCCCCTTGTCCAGCATCCCCTCCTCGGGGCTTCTGTGGACTCTGTGCCCCTATCGATCAGGGGTTACTGGTCCAGCTGCATCATGGTCAGCTGTGTGCATGTCTGTCCTCCTGAGATTAGAGGTCCCCAAACCTAGCTGCCCTCCGAGCCCCTCGGAACGGCTGAAATCTCTGAATGTGAAGACCGACATCTATATTTTGTAAAGCTCCCCAAGTGAAGCAGCGGCTATCCAGACCTTCACTTTGTAAATATCGGCCAAGACTTTGCTGGGGTAGAAAAGTGCCATAGGCTGGAGTGCACCTGGGACTTACTGTGCATTTGTTGAAATAAGAAGGGGGGGGAAGCATTCCTCAGGAAAGCGGATCCCAGCCCCTGATCCCATGGGAGCCGCCCCAGCTCCCGACGTGCTCTGGTGACCAGCGGCCTTGCAGCGAGAGCAGGCATTTTAGCTGAGTGATGTCTGCCTTTCTTAAAGATAAGAGTAAATTTATGTTAATGAAGGTCTTATCACTCAGGCATTACCCTTTGCCGGGAAGCCCAGCCTTCCCGATGCCTCACCCTGTTTTCATGGTGTCTCGTTACCTGTGATAAGGAGAATGCCTTCACCCTGGTGTGATTCTGCACCCACCCACCCACTTCCCCAGAACTCTGTTTGTTCTGGGGAAATACAACCTGGCCATATCAGGTCATTTTCCCCTCTTTGGGTCATTTTTTGTTGAATCGAAGTCGGGCCAGGCCAGGACGAAGGTGTGACCTCGGTTGGCTCTGGGCTGGCCCTTGGGTTACCCACCCCCCGCCCCCGCCACTGCCCCCTGGCCTCTGTGAGCCGGCTCCAGTTTCTCTCCTCCCTCTTGTTTCTTTCTTTTCTTTTCTGTTCCCTTCTTTGAGTCCTCCCTTTTTTTCAATCTGGAAGCAAAAGCCTTCCCACTTTGGAGGAGGATGGATGAACGCGGTGGGGCGTGGCCCGCTGACGTCACCTACCTTCCCCCCAGAGGCTGTTTCTATGGTGGGCGTGGCCGAAGGGGTCTCCCGCCACACTGGCAGGTTCATGGCTCATGGAGGGGGGGCACTTATGAAGTACCACCCGGAGTCCTCCCTGCGGCCTCGCAGGCTCCCTGCATCAGGTTGATTGGGCTGGAGCCCCAGCCCGCAGGGGCAGGTCTGGACACTCAGTAGAGTCTGCGCCCATGCAGCTGGAGTGGGGGGGACCACGCTCAGGCCCCTACTGTCAGGAAGAACCCCACGACCCCCCTCCCCGCAGTGCTGGTTCCCTGGCCTCAGCCCCGCAGATGAGAAGGAAATCTTCTCCAAAGGCCAGATGCTTATCTGAGAAACAGGTTTCTCCATTCCCATGTCGCCAGTTGTGGGCTCTAAACCATTTTTCCTCCTTTGTTCTTGGTTCTATTTTTTCAGTGGAGAAATTTTTCAGATGGACACTCAGGACTGAGATGAACTTTAAAATTGCCCATAGGGATCAGACAGATGCTGGCCCCTTCCCTGCTTGTGCTGGCGGCCAAAATCAAGGCACTGGGCAGCGAAGGGCTGGCCCCTTCCCAGCCAGCCCAGCAGGAAATAAAAGGTTTTCCTTGTCCTCCTTCCCCCAAACCCCTTCCTCCTTCCCTTTCCTTTTGCTGTGGAAAGTTCTTTCCCTTTCTCCACACCCTTCATCCCCACCAGTCATGGGCTTGATGCCAGTTGCCCTGTTTGCTTATTAAAATTATTTGGAAGAGAAAAGTCATTTACACCTTAGTATGAATTTGATCAGTAGTTTGCCTTTTCTTAGGATGTTTGCTTTCTGGGTCAGTGAAAAGCTTAGTGCCGCAGTGTAGACATTCAGGGTAGTTCCAGGAAACAGGCGTTAGGGAAGGAGGGCCTCCCCAGAGTCCAGGCACTCATGTTCGAGAGCTGCTAACCCTGAGTCCTGGCTGAGTCTGCCTACTGCCCATGTTCCAGAACAAAGGACATGGTGGAGATTTGTGGCACAACCAAGACAGGGCATAGAGAGAGCTGGGGCTGGGCTGGGCAAGGAGGGGACGCATGGAGCTTCACAGGACAGCTGATTCCAGTCTGCGACGTGGTTGCTGCGAAGGAGTCACTGTGAGGGGCCCCAGTGCGGAAGCGGCTGGTTTTGGGGAGCAGGTTCCGCAGGGGCCATCAGCCACTTCTGGAGTCCTCAGGAGCTCTGTACTCAGTGTTACTAGCGGAGGACTTGCACGTTGTTGGGGGTCCCTGGCGGAAATGCACAGCCTGAATCCCTACTTGTAAGCTCCTCTCCAACCCAGCAGACTCGGAGCCCCTGCAGCCCAGCCCGCCCCTCCAAGCTCCTCCCAGCCTCCGGGCTGCTGCCGGGCTGTGGCCTCCACCTGGAATGTTCCTCCCTGGATCTTTGTCGGGGCTGGCTCCTCTCAGCATACCGGCCTCTGCTCAGTTGTCCCCTCCCCGGAGAGGCCTTCACGCCACCCGCCGTCCCGTGCCGCCGCCACCACCACCTGCCTATATTCCTGCTTGTTCTCTGTCTGCCTCCCCGCCGCGTGTACGCCCCGCGGGAGCAGCGGCTCGTCCGCAGGGTTCACCCCATGTCTCCGGCCTGGCGCTCAGAGATGCTCAGCGAAGGCATGAACGTGCACCATGCGAATGCATGCATGGCGAGAGGCGGGGCTGGGGCCAGCAGCCTGCCTATTATTCGGACCCGGAGCCCAGAGCCTACATAATTTGTTCGAGGTCACCCTGCAGGCGTACAGGAACTTGGAGGGATTCTCTGGAAAGTTCCATTCCAATAGATGAGTTAACAACACTTCTCCAAGTCCCCTGGGAAGGTCTCTTCCACGGGCATTTATTGAGCACCTGCTCTGTGTCAAGCACGTTGTGTCTTCCTGTCCTTGGTGATTCAGGGTGGGGCTGGCAGGGGCATCCTGATGTTGGCCCTGCTGCTGATGTGGCCCGGGGAAGACTTCTGGGGAGTTTAAAATACCTCCAGGTGCAGAGATGCAGGCCAGACCACCATGGTGACATTCCCCTCTCCAGAGGGTCGGGGACCCCAGGGGCCGCCCGTGGCACGGCCTCACCGTGGTCAGGCGGGAAGAGGCGCTGACCGCAGGGGCCAGCTGAGCCCTGTCGTCCGGCTGGGAAGCCGGATGCTCACCCCGAGGGACATGCGGAAGGGCCCAGAAGCAAGGAAGGGCCGTCCGATAGCTGAGGGAGGTCACTCTGCTGCTGGTGCTGCCCACGCCGGTCACCCCGGTCTGCAAGGACCTTGCTCTGCAAGGGTGCCCCCTGCTCGTGAGAAGAAAGCACCAATGCACATCGTTACAGATCCTTGTGTTTGCGTCAAGACGGAGTCCCTGTTGCCAGTCCCGCTCCCCAACCCCTCCAGCAAGGTCTCTCCTGAGTGGCTGTGAATGCCCGCTTGCAGCGAGGCCCGCGCTGGCCACCTGTGGGAAAGCGCCCGCCCCACTCTCTCGGCGCTCCTGGGCCCTTGCGGCCTGCTCTGGGTCACCCCGTACAGCCTCCCCAGCTCAGGTCAGCCGTGTCGCGCTGGGTCATGGGTGGCAGTGCCCCAGAGACCGCCATCTGATGGATGAGCCCATAGCCCTGCCCTCCCCTCCTGGCCCCTCTGTCTCCCCAGCCCTCTGCCCACCCGACTCACGCCTCCTCCTCCTGCAGGCCTTCCCCTGCTTGGAGCAGCTGCCCCTCCCCTGCAGCTTCCTGGCTCCCCATGACTTCCCAGGGCTCAGCTGAGAAGCCACTCCCTCTGCAGGACCTCCGTGACTTTTCTCTCCCAGACCCTTTCCTACTTCTGTAGCCCATCGGTTTTGTCTTAGGTTTTTACTTCCCCGGGTGACTGTAAGCTCTGCGTCTGTGTCCCTTTGTGTCTGTGGCTCACAGCTCGGGGGCAGCTCTTAGTAGGACCTCAGGAAATAATGCTGATGGCCCCAGCAGAGGGCAAGGGTGCCGTCCCGCCTGGAGAGCCGGCCCCTGCGCCTCCCCTGGCCAGGGCTTGTCAATGGTGCTTTTGTGGCAGCCGGGCCAGGGGCCTCCAGAGCTTTCCCTCGCTGCTCCATCAGCTTGAAAATGTTAAGACAACGACTGCGTCCTCCTCGCTCCCAGGAAGAACACGTGTGTGGAGATCTCACGGCCTCCGTGACAAAGGCACAGGACAAACCCCACACGGGGCTTATTTGAGTCCGATAGAAACTGGCCTGTTGGTACCAGTCCCCGCCCCCAACCTGGGGCTAGCATCCGGGGACCCTGGTGAAGTACACATTATTCATTCATTCGTACTTTTGACAAATATTTTTGCAACCTGCTGAGTGCCAGGCTCCACTAGGTGCTGAGAATGCAACACAGAGGAAAATGCACAAAAGCCCACTCTCTCAGCACAGAGAGAAAATAGGGGACAGGGTGACAAGGGACAGAAGCAAAAGAGGCAGCTTGGGGGCAAGGGCCAGGGGAGGCTTCCTGGAAAGGCGATATCTGACCTCACTCCTGTGAGGCCTTTAGCCAATGTCTGCTCTGTGCTGAGGGGGCCCCAGCAGTCCCCTTTGTGTCGGCCCCAGGGTTGTGACATGGAGCTCCTCGCTCAAAAGCTGCCCTGCATGTCATGGGTGCGGCAGACAGCCGTCCAGGTCCACGGGCCGGGAGGCTTTGCCCGGCCTTTCTAAGGCACTTTCCCAAGGGCGGGGTGGGGCTGGTTCCGCGTCCCCCTGGACAGCAGAATGTCCCCCCAACCCCCGACAGACTTGCCTTACGAAATGATTTAAGTGCATCTGCTCACACAGGACCCAGTCCATCTCTGGTCATGATCCCGAGTTTCTCTTTCCCTTTATCTTCCTTTTGGAAGTAACTGGGCACTCCGATGTCCCCCCTGAGGAAGGATGGGATCTGCTTTCTCTTTGGAGAGGTGGCAGGAAGGAGCCCCCGGAGCAAGGAGGGGTCTTGGGCTTTAAACTCAGTGCTGAGGTCAGAGGTCCGGCTCACCACCAAATGGGGAGGAAAGCAGAAACGAGGAGCAATGGTAAAGAAAGTCACAAGGTGCTTGCACTGAGACTCAAATGGAGTAAAAAACATACAAGTGTGTTCCTCATCCAAGGGATTCCCTTGCTGCTTAGGGGTGGGTGGGGAAAAAAAAACCCAAAACGGAGACATAGGGTTTTCCGGAAAGTCTGATTTCAGACATAGCAGCCCACACACAGGGAGCAGGGGTGCTGAGCCATGCTGGAGGCAGGGGTGTGGGCCCCTGGGAGGGGGCGGCCCTGGGGCCCCCCGGGGTGGGTCTGACCACAGATCCTGGAGAGTCCGGGCAGTGCGGGGCCGTGGCTGGCATGAGCTGCTGCGTGGATCTCAGAGCCCCTCATTATGTCTACGTGAGGGAGGAGGTCACGCACTCTGGTCCGTCTTTAGCCCTGTAGGGATCCCTTGGTTCCTGCTTGTCTGTGCATGTGTGTGAGGGTGCGTGCATGTGTGTGCACGTGTGTGTCCTTACTAACTGCACAGGACGGGGAACTGAGAGCAGAAGGATGGATTGCCGTTACGAACGCATTCTGCAAGACAGAACCTCGGTCCTAGCAGGGACTCTGTCGCTCACTGTCCCAGGCTCCAAGCAGTTTACTTCTTAAGGGAAAACGCTTAGGGGCCCACACTCCTTGACTGACAGGCTCCTGTCTGTGCCTTTTTCCTAGCTCCCTACAGCTACTTTTGGTGTCATTTTCAGGCAGGAAAATCTAGGGCCGGTGACTCACGCAGGGTAGCCTGGAGCTGACACCCTAGCCAAGGGGGTGAATTGTGCAGTTGATGGGACGATAACATCTGGGGAGGGAAACAAAGCTGGGAAAGGTATGAACAGGGTAGAGGTAATAGGAGGGGGGGTGGGTGGGGAGCGAATACGTGAACACAGGCTTCTCCCTCTGCTCTGCCCCTCACCCCTGCTTGTGCTCTCTCTCTCACTCTCCCACAAGGGCATGAGTGAATGAATGAAGGCGAATGAATGAATGAGGGAGTGAATGAATCGTGGGTAAGCAAGTGAATGAATCCCCGTGGCGGCCGGCGTGCTGCTGGCCCAAGAGCTGCAGTCACGAGCCTGAGACACCTCCTCCGGGGTGCCCACCTCCTTGAGCGTGGGCCCACGTCCAGGAGTCCCGAGGGGAGGCGGCTGGGCCGAACGCCCCCACCCCCGCGCACACGGCCTGGCCGGCAGCCTGTCGTGCCGTGTGCACTGTGGTGAGGCTGACATGGGGACCCTGGGAGGACGTCCTCGGGTGCGCAGGGGGATTTCTTTGGGGTCCAAATAGAGAGCTCTCACCTCCCCCCACGTGAAGCCTGCGTGACCGGCCGCGTCGGCAGATAGGCTCTGTAAGTACACTACCCCGTCAAAACCTTTAGGAACGTGCTTCCAACCGGCTCCTAGGCAGAGGCGGCCTTCTCTGCATCGCTGCTGGGGGCACGGAGAGCCAAGAAGTCGGCCATTCTCCCTTGAACAACGGAAGAGCCCCTTGCAAGCCCGTGGGTGACAGGGTGCGTCCGCGTGTTCTGTAAGAGTCACGCTTTTCCTGCTGACGGGACTCATTTGGGTTCATCGCAGAAACCTCAGGAAAATGTAGAGCAGAAAGGAACAGCCACGCAATACAGGTTTTCTTTAGCAGTAATCACAGGCTTTGGAGCTAAGCTGTCCGATGCGTCGCCCCCGACCCCGGGCAGCTCTGAGCCCTGGGAACCCGGCTTGTCTGAGCCCAGACGAGCTATCCGTGTCAACTGCACCCCAGTTGCAAACAGGTAAAATGCCTCGTTAGTCATTTTTGTAGCGGTTACGTGTTGAAAAGATAGTATTTTTGCATGGTAGGCTACATTAAATATTTTCTGAATTCTGCATCATGGTTTTACTCTTGTAACGCGGCTCCTGGCACGTCCCGGGTCGCGCGTGTGGCTCACGCCGTGCTGCTCAGCGCTGTCCTACAGGGTCCAGGAAGCCCCTCCTTTCAACGGAGAAGCTCCTTCAGGAGGTTGAGGTCTGAGGCGCCAAACCTGGAGGAGGTTTAGGTCCGATCTCCAGTGTTGGGTTGGGGAGACCTGCTGATTTCTTGGGGAGGCCCCTGCTTCGTTTGCTCATTTGTGTGTCCCACAAAACTTGGGCCATCGTGGCCAGCCCGGCAGGCCCTGGGACGCAGTGTCCACGCGGGGGAAGCTTGCAGCCCGGCAGCTCCGCTGTGGGATGGGGGCCCCAGACCGAGCAGAGGCCCGGACACAAACAGAAAGAGGCTGGCATGGAGCCATGCTCACTTGGCGGCACGACCAGACAGCAGGGTTTCCCGGGAAAGGCCGTTCACGGTCCCACATAAACCTGGACGAGCTTTTATTCCTGTCTGGGGTGCCGTGCCGCAGGAAAGAAGCAGGATCACCCCATAAAGACACCGAAGCCTTGTGCTGTGTCCGGGAGCACCGGCTTTGCTTGATCCTTGGGGGAACCGTATGAAGCCACACATGTGCAGGAGGATTCGCTCCAGCTGTAGCCAGAGCCTGTGAAGTCAGGGTCCAGCCTCCCTGGAGATGGGTCTTTGGGGAAATTAAGGGCAGCGTGTGGTCACTGACCCCAGGGGAGCTGCACGGCAGGTGTGACGCACTTACACTCCCAACACACACACGCGTGCTCACACCCACACATGCAGAGGATGCAGGGCCGTGGGGCTGCATGGGGGAGACGTTCACACTCTCCACAGCACAGGGATCCCGACTCCCATCCCGGCTCCCCAGCCTAGGGGGGCCTCACCGCCTTCACCCTGAGCACCCCGTCCTTGTCTGTCTGAGGTGCCATCCACAGTCGGGAGGAAGGCTCAGGGGACAGCAGTTGAGTTCTCCTTGGGGAGATGGGCATCCTTTGCTCTCGTGGGGAGCTCTGGCGAAAGGAGGTCACTAGTTCTCTGAGCCGGCTGGGCTAAAGCTCTTCTCTTCTCTCAAGCCCCGGGAAGAAGAGTTAAAGCAGCAAAGGAGGTTACTTCCGAGGCTTCCCTTCTGAGAAGCAGGAGCCATGACGCGGAGTTTCCACACTGCTGGGCAGGGTGATCTGGCGGCTGGCTCGGCCCGCGGCCGGGGGGCGCAGGGGGCTGTCTCTGTCCCAAGCCCCCGGAGTGGGCAGCATTTCTTTTTTTTTTTTTTTTTTAAAGATTTTTTATTTATTTATTTGACAGAGAGAGAAATAGCGAGAGCAGGAACACAAGCAGGGGGAGTGGGAGAGGGAGAAGCAGGCTTCCCGCAGAGCAGGGAGCCCGATGTGGGACTCGATCCCAGGACCCTGGGATCATGACCTGAGCCGAAGGCAGACGCTTAACGACTGAGCCACCCAGGAGCCCTGGGCAGCGTTTCTGATGCCCAGGCATCTATCGGGGGGATTAATGCTGTGATTCCCAAAGGGGCGCTGGGGAGGAGGGAGCAGTTTGAGACTCAGGCTGGACTTGCCCCCCCACACACTTCCAAAGAAAGGACCCTGGGATGGGGGGACATCTGTGTGAATCCACTTGCAGACGGTTGTAATCACCGTAAGAACTCCAGTTAATGTTTGTAGAGAGCTTAGCACGGTGCTGGCTCTTAGCAAGGGCTATAACACTGCTCGTTAAATAAACACACACACAGGGAAATCTGTGGTGTGCCAAGGACAGGAAGGGGGTGAAGGGTAGAAATAAAGCAGAAGACGGGACTATGGAGCAGAAATGAGTCTGAGCGCCGGGATGGAGCTGGGAGCGGGGACAACAGAACAGAGCTGGACCAGAGAGGCTTCCAGGAGGAGGTGACGGGTGGCTGACGTGGCCAGCTTCTAACCCAGCCAGGGTGCTTTTTGGGTTCTTAGGAATTCTCAGAGGGCAAGCAGGGGTTAGCAAAGCACACGAAGCATCTGAAAACGCTCTGAAGGAAATAACATCCAGAAATTCTTTTGGGGGAAGAAAAAAAATCCCCCAGACAGAGCTTCATGCTTTGGCTGCACTCCAGAACTTTGGGCGGACGGTTTCCGTGCCCACGGAGTCTCCCTGCCCACTGCTCGGGTTCTGACGACATACGAGGGAAGGAAGTGACAGGAGTCCCGTTCCTGCCCACCCTATCTTGGTTATAACGCCCCCAGGCATGTCTCCCCCCGGGGAGGTTACACCCCAAGGTGCTTTTAGCACATGAAGTCATAAACCTGTTTGGCATCGTGTCCTCCCCAAACGGGATGCCCACCGGACACTCGCAGGGGTGCCGAGCCAGCGTGGGAGCAGGACGGGGCCGTTGAGCTCACAATAGCCCTGACTCATGAGCAGCTCACTCCTTCATGCGGTCTTCCCCACCCGGCTGCCCCTGTGAGTCAACACCTTATTTAGCACCTCTGAGTGCAGAGATCCGTATTGGGGAGAAAGCCGGCCTGTTGCGGGGATGGCCAGAGTCAGGGGGCAGCGCAGCCTGGCTATGCCCCGTACTACCCCCTCCACCAACTGAGAGTAGCCAGGGCCACCTATGCATTTTGTAAAACCCAAATCTCTTACCTCCTATCCCTCTAGTTCTATGTGTGCGTGCGTGCACGCATGTGTGTGTTGGATTCATGGAATGAGCCCTGGTTTGGACGGTCAGGAGACCCAGATGGAAAGCCAGATCTGCCTCTTGGCTGTGCCTGAAGCCAAGCACATCACCTCTCCGGGCCTCTGCACTCCCATCTGAGGACTTGGGTGATAAAATCAGCCTCCCGGGTCTTCCTGGAGAGTGCAGGCAGGAGCCGGAGGTAAGCCCAAGAACAGTGGCTCTCCACTGGGGGCAATTTTGCCCCCTGGGGACACCTGAAATGTCTGGAGATGTTTGTAGTTGTCACTCTGGGAGGGAGAGGTGCCCCTGGCATCGAGTGGGTAGAGACCAAGGATGCCGCTGACCATCCTACAGGGCACAGCCTGGCCCCCCGGGGCAAACAGTGATCCAGCCCCAGACGTCAGCAGTGCCGTGGAGAAGCCCAGCCCCAGGGCACCATACTAGACGAGGCCGTCGCTGGAATTATCCCTGACCCGGGGCTCACCACGGCCTGGCCAGGCGGAAGGCCTCGTCCTGCCTCGAAGTCTAACGCTTGGTTTGTTCACCTTTTTGCTAGGGCCGCCGACAGCCGGGGGAGTGCTGGGACACGCGCAGCTGGGCAGGGCACAGAGCAAGATGTTCCTTCTCGTGGGCAGGGGCAAAGAGGGGAAACTGATGTTGGGAAGGGCCCTCCGAGCCTCTTACAAAGGAGGCTCTCTCGCGGCTCAGTCCCCTCTGGCGTCCCTTGTCACCCCGTGCTCGTACTCCTGGGATTATTACAACGCCAGCAAAGACCTAAGAGCGTAACAGCAGCTAACATCACAATATAACGAGGGGGCAGCACGGTGGCAGGTAGGGTGAGCCGTGAAGCCCAGAGCTTCCCATAATAAAATGTCCCATTTAGACTAATGAAGCTGGTTTTTATTCATGAGCGGGGAATTAATCCTGTGGTGAGATCTGTCCCCTTGGGGTTTTAATGATGAGACTCACTGAGTCCAAAAGCAAAAAGTGCAAAGCTGATGCAACAGTATTTCTAGAGGGCCAGTTTAGAAGCAGTTAGCAACTCCGAGCAGAGACACGGTCCCAACAGGATGGCCCACAGGAGATGGCATGAGGCAGGAAACCAGCAGCTAAAATCATCACCAGACCGGGGAGGCTTTAAAGTTCCAACTTGGGGGAGAGCTCGGCAGAGAAGAATCCCACTGCTCTCCTTGGTTTGGGGGAATGTTGTTCGTACTTTTTGGTCCCTGAAATCCCAAGACCCACGCAGTCCCAACCCAGGTCACAGTGGCCCCGGGGACAGGATCCATCCCTGTTGGCCTGTCCTTTCTGCTCTGTGCAGAGGCCACCCTGCAGGTCCCCTCGGCCTGCCGAAGCATCTCCACACTGCACCTGGGAGCCTGGGGGGGCGGCAAGAGGACGCAGAATGCAGGGAGAGAGGCAGAGCAAGGAAATGTGCTGATACGTAGCAGGGAGAGTGATGCTTTACGAGCAAGCTGGTGTCTGGACCCGGCTAAGTCATAAATCACAGAAGCAGGTGACACCGGGCTTCTTGGGCAAAGCCAGAGCAGGGGAGTGGGCGCCACCCTGCCTGAGAGATTGTCCCCCACTCTGTAGCAGCTCCCAGAAGGGCTCAGGCACCCCCCTCCCCAAGCCCACTCAGTCAGCAGTCCAGGCGTTTGGGAATGCCAGGGTACCCGGAATTGAGGAATCACAGTTTTGCTCCTTTTTCACAAATCATACCTCGGAGACTTCTGCAAGATCCTTTGTCACTTGAAAATAAATTTAGAAAGTCAGGGCATTACAGTTACACAATCTTGGTTGTTTACCAACAAGGGTAAGAGAACGAAGTTACATAATCCTGTGTGTGTGTGTGTGAGAGATTCTTCCCAGCCTGGAAAGCTCAAACTGGCCTCGGCGTGGCAGAGGCCAGGGAGGGCTGTTTGTGGTGAGGACTTAGCCGGCCTGGCACACTTGTCCAAACCTGCGCTCGCCGTCCAAGATGCAGACAAAGGGTCCTTGAGGGCCACTCAGCGCCCACTGGCAAGGCTTACCCCAGGACAGTCTGATCTTACTACCCCTCTCAAAGTTCAAGAGGTTCACAAACTTGAGCCTAAATGGGGGTGAGGAGAAGGGAAGGTCACGACAATGACAAGATGACAGTAGCAGGAACAGTGGTCCCCACCGCCCAGCCTCCCCCGTGCCAGCTGCTGAGCCCCAGCTTCACGCACACTGACGTTCACGGAAGGAGACGCAGGCTCTGTGAGGCTAAGGACGCCTGGCCCAGGTCACAGGGCTGGAAGGTGCCAGAGCTGGAGCCAGACCCCACCCCATCTCCCCCGCCCCCATCCTGTCTGCTTTATGATCGCTCCTGTAGGCCCGGAATGTTCCTCAGTGGCCGTTTGACAAGCAGCCATTGGGCATCGAGTGTATGAACCCAGTGCAAAATGGGTAAAGGAAGCTCTGTGGTCAAGGGCTGAAGTGCTTGAGTGAGGGGCAATCCAGGATGACTGCCTGGAGGAGGTGGCTTTCAGTGCACACCCCGAAGACCCAACAAGATGTATGGAGGCAGAGGAAAAGGAGACTTTATTCCCACTGGGCAGAGTTGCCAGGGTGGCCCCTGGGGGCTACACCTGGGCATGGCTGCCCCTGGAGACTTGTGTCATCCTCCTGCGGGGATGGTGGATTAAAAACCTGTCCTGGGGAGCACCTCCCATGGGCCAGGTCCCTGCTCCTTAGGGATGAAAGCAATCCAAGTCACCGTCCCTCCCTCAGGGAGGGAGTAGAGCGACCCAGGAGGAGTGCAGGCAGCTCTGCATGAACCCCAGGCCCCTTCCTTGTGCCCCTCTGCACAGTGAGGCCCACGAGCCTGGTCACGGGAGAGGAAGCTTCCATAAATGGGGGCTCAGAGAGACGCGTACATGGGGGAGCCACAGAGGGAGCAGGGCCAACTGGAGAGGGTGGGCCCTCAGGAAGCAGGGGAGGCTCCCTGGAGGAGGTCAGGTCTGAGTGGCCGCAGAAGTCCCCCAGGGCGAGGAGGAAGGGGCAGAGAGAGCATTCCCACGCCAACCTCCGAGGGCTCCCTCCCCTGCAAGGTGACCTGACACGAAGTGCGACGTTTGGAGACTTTTATTAAAGGTGGGGGCTGTCGGAAGTTTTCTCCCTGGGATGCAACCTTGGCCACCCTCAAAAACCCCAAGGGGCACTTTCGCGGATACAAAGAAAACCTGGAGGGGCCGCAGGCAAGGAGCGCTTTCTTCCCGCGTTCAAATTTCTTCGCAAAGTCTGAGCGCGCGGCCGCCGCCCCTGCCCCCGCGCGCAGCGGCGCCGGCCGCCCGGGGCCGCAGGGGGGCGGCCGCGGGGCGCGGGGCGCGGGCCGGGCGGGCGGGCGGCGGGCGGGGCGGGAGGCCCGGCCCCCTGCGAGCGCGCCAACGCCGCCCGGTCCGCCCGCAGAGGCCGCCGCGGCCGTGGATGCGGAGGGCGCGCCGCCCGGCCGGCCCGGCGCCCAGGCGGCCGCGATGAGGGTCAACGACAAGTACTCGACGCTCCCGGCCGAGGACCGCAGCGTCCACATCATCAACATCTGCGCCATCGAGGACATCGGCTACCTGCCGTCCGAGGGCACGGTGAGTGCGGGCGGCCGCGCCGGGAGGGAGGCCGCTCACCTGCGCCGCGTGCGCGCAGGGAGGTTGGGGCGGGGGCTCGCGGGGCTCGGGGCGCGTGGGGAGCGCCCACCCGCGGACGAGGCGCCGCCGTCCCTGGGGGCAGGAGCCCGAGCGTGCCCCGGCTGGGCCCCGGCTGGGACGCCCCCTTTCCGTGGGGCTCGGGGCAGCGGGGTGGGGGGGGATCCGCGAGAGGTTGGCAGCCTCTGCGCCCTGGTGGGGTTGGACGCTCCGGCGACTGCCTCACCTGCCCGGGAGCACGGAGTTCCCGGGAACTCCGTGTCCCGCAGGGGAGCGCTCAGCGCCCCGGGGAGCTGGGGGACGCCGGTGGGTCCAGACTTGTTTCTGCGCAGGTCCAGTTCCCTGCCGGCGCCTGCGCCTGGTGCAGGGGGAAGCGAGTGCCAGCTGGCCACGTGGTTGGGGACCCCTGTGCGGGGTCTGCTACCCCCACCATTCTCTGCGGGGCCAGATCCAGAGGGCAGAGGGATCCTTGGCGGGCAGGCCTGGCCAGTGAGGGATTTGGCTTAAAGTGAGAACAGTTTGCCCCAGGAGGGAAGGGCTGAGAAGGGCCCCTGGGGGAAGCAGAGGGGACCCCAAGGTGCTCAGTCTGGACCAGAGAACAGACTCTCCTTTCTCCCCCGCCTCCTTCCCGCACAGCAGCTGCCTGAGGTCCTGGACTTGTTTCTTTGCTCTGACCTCGCCAGGATCCAGGCCTGCCTCTGCAGCCTCAGGACTGGAGAGCCCGGGCTTTGGGGAGGTGCCTGTGGGATGGGATCCTGGCCTGGTGGCTAGCTGTGTTCCAGGGAAGGCAGAGACCCTCAGGCCCTGCACCCCTTCTGCTGCCGAGCTCGCACAGAGATGCGGGGGGGGGGGGGGGCATTGGGAACCAGTGTGGATTGAAAGGGGTGCCTGCCTGTGATCAATGCCGTTGGCCTTCGAAGCTCAGAGCCATCATGTCAGCCAACACTGTGTGCCTGCTGTGGGCCAGGCTGCGGGAACCCACAGCGAACGAGACAGGGGAGCGTGCCCATCTGGGGCTGGAGGAGGTGCTGATGGAAGGGGGCCCGGGACAACGGCAGAGGGACACTTCTGTAGCAGCCGGCCTGCGGCTGAGGATTAGCTCACTTAATTTTCACAACTCTGTAGGGTCCGTGCTGTTTCTGCCAGTGAGGCCACTGAAGCCAAGAGGGGAGCCACCCACCCGCTGGGTGGAGAGCTAGCAGGGCCAAGACACAGAAGCAGGGGGCCATGGGCAGCCTGCAGAGGAACGGACATCCTGGAGGAGAAGAAGCTGGTTATATCCGTAAAGGGGGTTGGGCGGGGCCTCTCAGACAAAGAAATCTCACCTGGGAAGACCCAGAGGGGGAAACGTGGGGACACCAGTTAGAAGGTGCGAGAGACAGTGACAAGGAGTGGACATTCCAGAGGTAGATGGCATTCGACATGATGACGGGGTAGACCCAAAATAAAGACTGGAGCCCTTATCAATGGTGTCTGGACTTGTAGTTCAGGAACCTGTTGCTTATGTGGATCCAGAAACTCTGTCTTCCCCAACCCCTGGCAAGGGCCACGAAGTCTGCAAAGACTTGGCCCTCCGTTTGAGGTCTCCATGGTCTGGAAACACATAGACAAGCCCCGATGAGACTGTTGACTTATTTTGCACACAGCTCTTACTGTGGGCAGGTTTGGGGGGCTGTGAATCGGGGGCACTGACCGCAGGGAGGACAGGTGGCCAAGCAGTGTCCTGCCAGGCAGACAGGAAGCAGCAGCTCTAGGAGCGGGGGGGTGGGGGGGCTGCAGGGCAGGCAGCATGATAGAGACAGCCTCCCAGGGCATCCCCAGCACAGCTCAAGCCAATGATTGTTGCTCAGTCATTACCCTGAGTCACCTGGTGAAGGCGGCTCTATGCAGGCCAGAGGGCGTGGCTGCGTTTCAAGGAGTTCCCAGACAGGCGTCCGTAGGTGCCCCTGTGGTGTCGGTGGAGTTTAAGTTGGCCACCGGAAGTCCCAATCCCAGGCAGGGATTGCACTTGCCAGCCAGCGCCCCGGGGCCTCTTCTCGACCTGTCATTACCAAGTTTAAGGGTAAAAATCATCTCATGGTTTCTGCACAACAGGGTGCAAGAAATGACTTCAAAAGCCAGGGGCCAGGTTGAATGCAATTTATTTCACTGAGTTTTCTTTGTGTTTATCTTTGGGAGTTTCTACTTTCTTCCTGATGGTTGTCAGTGGCCCTGACCCATATGCCCCAACAAGTTCAGACACCCCAGAGAGGAGTACCGGGTGTTGGCTTCGGCCTGCCTGCAAAGGAAGAGCACCTCTCTGTTTATTGGCAAGGGGGGATGGCCTGTTTATAGGTTGTGCGGTGTGCCCGAGGATCCTACATTGATTTGTAGTGCCAGTGATTTGATTTTAAGATTGGGGAAATGAGAGTAAAGTTCCAAAGTGTATTCAAAGAGTCCCCGAACCCAAAGAAATGTTGCAGGTTCCTGATTTCATTTTCCCCATATTAGGAACAAGGGAATGTAGCAGATTCTCTGAGCATGATCGTTTAGACTTGTCCTGGCTTTGGCTATTTCACACAAACGTGTGACTTCAGCTCCCGGAGCTCTGGTTCCAAGCAAGAAGCCAGAGAGACAAGTGCTGGTCCCAGTCCAGCATCCACGGTGTGGACACGGGGTTCCTTCCCCTCCCCTCTCAGAGCTGGGGAAGGGAGCCTGGAGAGGCAGATGTGGACCCGACGTAGACTACCCTCTCGCTGCCTGTGGCGTGGGGGGCGGTCCCGCTGTGGAGCGGACCTCTGTCCCCTGACGCCCTCCGGCGTGACCTCAGGAAGCCTTTTTTCTTCTACCATATTTCCCGTCGTCCTCAGGGAAGCTCCTTCTGGGAGCATGTCCCGCCAAACACTCCGGATGATCCTCAAAATACTTCCAGATCTCTCATGAATCGTGTCCACTCAAGACTTCTGTGACTCAGGTCGAGGAGATGTTTTTGTCCCCCACCTTACAGATAGAACAGCTGAGGCTCAGAGCTGGGGAGCGTTGTGTTTAAGTTGCTGGCCGGGCTGGGCCTAGGCCCCGGTATCCTTGATCTGGTGGCCCCTGCCAGGAACCATGCAGAACCCAAGCTTCTGTCATTCATGTGTGCCTACATGCATTCATTCATTCATTCCATAGCCACATCAGAAAGACGAACGAGAGGTCCCCTGCCTTCAGAAAAGGTGGGCTGAGGGGCCACCTGCCCCTTTCTTAAGGATACGGAACGGAGAACATTTTGAAGCTTTTTTCAAGCTTTTGAACTGGAAGGTTATACACAGAGTCTAACCCATATCCTTCCTGCTGCAGGTTAAATCTTTATCTCTTTGTCCCGTCCTGCACAAAAAAAGCACCCACTCCACTGCTCAATGGAAGGGCCCCAGAGAGACACATGGCCACCACGGAGACTACCTCTCTGGCTCCCCCGAAACCCAGCTCAGATTCACTCTCCAGACCCTGGGCTCTGCCTTGCTCGTGTACAGTGTGGTAGAAAGGGACCCCAATCTTTCTGTTTAAAGGTTGCTAATCCCTTACCCTTAGATAGGATCGCCCCCATTTTATAAAACTAAGACCCAAACAGTGAAGCACCTTGTCCAGAAGCACAGAACAAATCAGGGACAGAGCCAGGCCAGGGAGGGAAATGTGGGACTCTCACAGCAGGGCGCCAGAGCTTTCTGCTGCCTCCTGCTGGCCCCAGAAGCGCATCCAACTCCCTTGGTCACTTAACAATCTGGATCCTGCACTGCCACCCTCTTTCACTTGTGGTCCACTTTGACCAGGAGATCGTCCTCCCTTTTAGTTCTTTATTTGTGCTCATCTCAATTCCCAGTTAGAGCACACTTCTCTTGGGGGTTCACCACATGCCAGGCCCTGTTGTAAACTCTTTACATACAGAGCATGTTTTATACTCCAATAACCCTAGGAGGGAAATCACGTTGAACGGGGGAGGTCCGGTTATTCCCCCTGACCCTCACGTTACACGGAGGGCTCCAGAAGGATCAGGAGATTATACTGTGCACCTGGGATGCCACAGCTGCTCTTAATGCAGATGGAAGGACAGTCATTGTGGATGAGGCCTCTGGGCCACCACCGTGCCCCCGGGGGGAGGGAGATGTTTAGGGGATATGTCTGCTCTCCCCCAGGCTGTCAGGCCCCGAAGGCTCTTGATCGGGCCCCAGCAGGCAGGTGGTCATTGTTCAGTTTTGAATCTGGCAACCTTTTCCTGTCTCATGATGGTGGAGGGTTTTTGGCTGTCCCCCAGAGTAATTTCCCTGCTCTCTGACCTGATGGGCTCACTCTGAATTTCCTTCCCTCTCGCTAGGGGGTTTTTGTCCGCTTTGTTCAATATCAGCCATTATTCCAGCCAACCATGGGCCTGTATGGGGCCTCCACCAGGACCAAGCCCTCCGTGTGTGTGTGTGTATATAGCAGATTCTAGATGGAGGTGTGTTAGGGGCAGTTGCTGGCCCAGCTTCGGGGTCCCCACCACCCTGTTCAGGGGCCCCTGTGAGTGAAGAGCTTGTGAATAGATGTCTTCAAGGCGGCCCCGGCCCAAGCAACCTGCACTGGCCGGAGGGGGCAGGGACCTCCAGAGCACTGAGGAGGCAGGATCTGTCCCCTGCCTGGGAAGCTAGGTAGGATCACAAAGCACAGAGAAGGGAGGCAGGGCGTGCAGGTGGGGAGCGCAGCGTGCGCAAAGTCAAGGAGCAGGGACGGGGATGTCCTGACTCCAGGTAGCCCCGGGGCAGTGGGGAGAGGAAGCTGGGGAAGGTAGTACAGGCAGGAGCTATGCACGGACGCCTGGCCCCGCTCGGATGATGGAAGGTCCCCATTCGGAAACAGGGATGAGCCCCTCGCAGAGGCACTGGGAGCCTGGGTGCCCAGGAAGCAGGTGTGCTCTTGCCCGGAGACCCTGCCCGCCCGGAGACCATGCGTCCGCCTTGTCTGGCCGCCTCCCAAGCCCTTGCCCTGCCCGGCAGCAGCTGCTTTCCCTGAGCGCCCGCAGTGTCTTCCACATGCGGCCGCGGGTCTGGGTTTCCTGCCCACTGCCCCCCGCCCCCCGGAGGAGGGAAACTGCGGCTCCCCCTTCCCTGACCTTCCCGTGGCATTGAGAACCAGCGCTTGTTGGCGCTGGGATTGAGGGCAGGGGGCACAGTGTGGCACCCAGGGGCCGGTCCTACAAGTTAGAGGGAGCATCCACCCCATACGGCGTCCTGTGGCTCAGTCAGTCGTCCTGGCCACCAGAGGGGCAGCTTACATTGCCCTCCCATCTTGCAGAGGCGGATGGCGAGGACCAGAGCAGGTAGAGAATCTCTCCCAGGCCTCCTAGCTGGAGCGGGACCAAGCCCAGACTTATCTGAGGCCGCCCACTGCCCCACACGTCCCCTCCACTGTGACCTTACCTCCTGGTTCCGGGAATGGTTGGGGCAGGACTCCCCCTAGCTGTGTCCTTGGGCACGAGCATTGGAGAGGGCTCTTGGGGGTTGGCCGGAGGGGATTTAGCCCTGGTAGCACGGGCTGACTGCTTCACACATGTGAGCCCCACTCTCTCCGGGTCAAGTAGACCTACCCATCATGCCCCCTCACAGGGTCAGGACTCAGTAAGAGGACATGCCCCATGCTGAGCAAGAGTGTTACCCATGTCCCTGTTACTGTGGGGGGTGGGCAGTGCCCTGAGTGTGCAGACAGGACTCAGGGCTGGGCTCAGCCTCCCAACCGTGCTGTAACCCACCTCGCCTCATTGAGCCTCTGTGTCCTCCCTGACAAACAGGAGAACCACTCTTTCCCACCTCTCCTGCAGCATGACCCCGCAAAAGACACTGGGGTCTTCTGTGGACGCTGTCCTGGGCTGGGCCTCCCTTCTCCCCTTCCCCCACCCTACACACCCAGAGTCTCTGGACGGACACCTGTAAGAGTGGGCCAGGGGAGCACCTACACTGCGGGGTCCCGTGAAGACCACCAGAGCGGCACTGGGTTCCGTGGTACCGTGGGTGGGCGTGGATGGCTTACATCCAGCCGCCTGCCAGCTCCAGGTGCTGGCCGTGCCCTGTCAGGCTGTGAGCGTCCTGGGGCCAACCAGGGAGACTGAGATTCAGGGGAGCGACTCCCCCGCCCCCACCAGGGGTGAAGGAATCCAGACCCCACAAAGGCCCTGTCCAGACGCCCCTATCCCTCCTTCCCTGGGCAGATGCCACGTGGCAGGCATCCCCCCGCTTCTCCTCTTTCCCTCTCCTCTCTTCCCCTGCCCCTGAGCCGGACATTTGGAAGGACACCTGATCACATGGGCCCCCCCCCCCAGTTGTCCTTGTTGCACCTTGGGCCTAACCTAGACCACCAGCCCTGGAGTGAGGGACCCCTGCTGTTCTCCCGACCATGCGTACAGTGCTGTGGAGCCCCTCGCACTGGGGGCAGCCATCCCAGGGCTCCAGGCGACCCTGTGGGGAGACCTTCCAGGCACAACTCTGTCCCCCAGCCGTGGGGCTCAGGGCCTGCCTTTAGCCACAGGCCGGCCTTATGCTCCGTAGGGGAGGGCCTCATTCTCGGATGACAGTGCGTCTCTAGGACTGATAGCAGGAGTGGGGCGGAAGCCAGGGGATCAGGGGCAGGACGTGAGGCTCGGCTCCGAGGGCCGTCGGTGGTGTGGAGTTGCTGGTTAGAATACTTCCAGCATGATGTTATTTATTTTCTCTTATTGCTGAAGACCAGCTTGCCGATTAACCTCTCTGCCCTCGGTAACCAGCAAAATCCCACAGGAGTTCTAGAAATTCGGGTTTAGCGTTACCAGCAGCCATGCGTGATTGCAACTGCGCAGAGGTCCCAGTTTTTCATGCGCAGGCCCAGATTTCTATCTCACTGGCCCCCCGCCAAGCCCCCTAGGCAGAGAAGGAAACCCGCGCCCTGCCCCTATCTCTCGGCCCACCCCCCAGGGCACCCTCTGGTGCAGGAGCAGGTGGAGGCCACGTGCAGGGCAGGGAATTAACACCCAGGTGTGGGTGGATAACCACCCAGCTTCCTCACCCTCTGGGCACCAGCAGGTTGGAGCCCAGTTGCCCAAGGCAGTGACCCTCTGTCGGCCCCTCCCTCTGTGCCTGTCCCCCCCCCCCCCTCTGGTCCCTGAGACCACCTCTCAGGTAAGCCACTGAACCCAAATGCTCAACTCAGGGGCTGCTTTTGGGGGAACCCAAACTAACAGGCAGCTAGCTAGTGGCTGAGCTGGAGCCAGGCCAGGTGAGGGCCATTGTGGGCCCGTGGCCATTTTGATATGACGTTGCCATGCATTCTGGCCATTGAAGGTTGAGATTTGCAGGTGCAGAACCTGAGCTCAGCTCTGCACTGCCCGGGACCCTGTGGGAGTGAGTAACGAGCACTTCTGGGAGTGGGGAGAGGGGTGGCCTTGCAGCTTTTCCCATTGCCTTTGCAAGCAGCCTGGTCCTTCCCAGCAAGCCTGATCTAGCTCCATAGAACCGGGGGCCCTTCTGAGCAGTGAGGCTCCAGCTTGGCCTCCACGTGTGATTATGGCGCATGTGTCCTTCTCCAAATGTCAGCTCCACAAAGACAGGGCCGCTGTGTGCACGGCTGTCCCAGCCCGGGACGGTGCTCGCACGGGGTGGGCACGCTGCACAGCTTTACTGAAGGCGGGCAGGGCGGGTGGAGGAAGCTGTCCAGTTTGGACCCTGCTCCCCTCCACAGGCCTGGCCGTGATGGCCTGACGGCCAGTGATTTGTCTTTCCCACCACAGTTGCTGAACTCGCTGTCCGTGGACCCCGACGCCGAGTGCAAGCACGGCCTCTACTTCCGGGATGGCAGGCGCAAGGTGGACTACATCCTGGTGTACCATCCCAAGAGGCCCTCGGGCAGCAGGACCCTGGCCCGGAGAGTGCAGCACAGCGATGCTGCCCTGGCTGCCCGCGGTGCCAGGCAGGACCAGCTCCTGCCGGGCAAGGGGAGCGTGGGGGCGGCAGGTGGCCCCGAGCCCCTGATGGACTACCACGAGGACGACAAGCGATTCCGCAGGGAGGAGTACGAGGGGAACCTCCTGGAGTCCGGCCTGGAGCTGGAGCGAGACGAGGACGTAACTATCCCTGCATCTTATGGGCTTGTGGGGTGGGCACACCCGCCGGGCCCCGCACCACCGTTTCCAGAAGCTGGTGTGGGGAGGGGCCCTTCTGGCTTTAGCTGGTGCTCTGAGAACGGCTGATGGAGAGGCTGCTCCTGTTGAGTTGGTAGCAATCGCTTATTAAGGTTTGGGGTTTGGGGGAGCCCCAAACCAGCGCCTGCCCCCCCAACGACATCTGCTCTGGAGGAGGTTAAGGCCTTCTCGGCAATGACCTCCAGGGTCACGGCACTTCCTGCTCTGGTCGTTCCTTTCCTGGGAAGACGTGCCCCTCCCTCCTGGGAGTCCTCTTGGTGGCTGACCTTGGCCCTTCTCGGGGCCTCAGTTTCTCAATCTGTCAAGTGGGGCGGTTGGTCTGGGTTGATCCCTGGGAGGCCCTGCTGCTCTGAAATCCCCTGACCATCACACTGTGTTCAGGAGCGCCTGTCCCTGGCAAAGCCTGAGAATCTTTCGAAGGAAGGTTTTCTGGGGAGAGTAAAGGCCTGACTCACTGGTGCACAGTGCCGCCCGGGCGGCGGGAGGGAAGGCAGCGGTGGTGGCAAGGGGACCTGGGCAGCCCTTGGGACAGGGGGTGCTTCTCTCAACCTGTCAGCAGGCTTGCGGTGTGCTCCGCTCCTTAACCTCTCTGTGCACGAGGGCGGGGGCGGGGCTTCCTGCCGTGACCGTCGCAGGACACGCCCATAGCCCGCCACAGTGCCCCTGTGCGGACTAACCAAGAATCAGGGAGTCTCTACACCACAGTAAGAGGGTCAGCAGGCTGCTGGGGGAGCCCTGAGCCAACTGCGGGTGTTTAAAGTAAAATCTGGTTTCAGTTTGCCGTTTCATCGTTGAGAACCTCCATGCCCTTAAATAATGAACACTTTGGGTCCAGTGATAAGGATGCCCTTGGGGTGCTTCGGCCAGCAGGCTCGTCGATGAAGGAGCTGGTGTGAGCTCGTTTTCATGCCACGTTGATAGTACCGGCCCTGAACGCACCCAGAACTGCTCAGTGGGGCCTCTTTCTCTGCGGACCTAGCGGCCGAGGGGTCTTGTGATGCACGCGGAGTATTTCTCTGGGTGGCCTTGTCCTTCCGAGGCTCGGCTACCTGGCAGATGTGGATTTCTGCAGCAGGAGTGGTCCCCGTCGGGGTGTGAGGGTGTGCGAGCGTCGATGACAAGGCAGGTCCCGGTGAGCCTGCAGGGTCTCTCCCACACACATGTGTGGGTCCTTCAGGGTTTTCTGTGACCTGACACTTGGCCCCTAGGGAGAGGGGAGCAGGCAGGTCTCTGACTTAGGGCATGGTTCCGCCCTGCCAGCCCCCTGCTTTTTGTGCAAACACTGGGTCACTATTCAGACTCTGCCCCAACTGTTGACAGTTTATAGCTGGAGGAAGAGACAGGCTCTGTCAGAGTCGGGAGAGGCTGCGGCGCCCTCATGCAGAGCTGTGAGCTTGGGCTGTGGTCTGCACCTGCCTGGTCCGCTCCCTGAGGGATGCACTCTCTGCTCCCCTCATTCTTTTCCCACGACAGCTTCAGAGCCCTGTGCTCAGAAGGCCCCCCAAAGTCTGGGAATTCACACTGGCCCTGGACAGGTCCCAGAGCCTCTGCCTGTCCCTCTGAGACTTGTTGGCAGCTCAGGCCTCAGTTTCCCCTTCTATAACACGAAGATAACCGTAGTATTTACGTCACTGGGTGATCGTGAGTAAAGGGCAAGGTACTTAACGTGGCAGATTCTCCTGGGGCGTTGTTAACATCAAATCATATATTACGGTTCCTGCAGAGGGGGAGAGAGAAAGGAGCCTTTCCAAGTCCAACCAACTACAACATCCCACATACCTTTCTTGAACCTCCATCTTCTCAATCATGACTTTGAAATAAAAAGCCAACAAACATAGAGACAGTGGTTACTGTCACCAAAGAACATCCAGTTTTCCCAATAAGTGACCCAAGAATTTCATTGATAGTTTGGCTCTCCAGCAACTGATTGGGGCCGTTTTAAAAACGAAAGCGGTACGGTGCACGGCTCCAGTTTCCAAGGTGGCTGAAGCCGGGGCTGAGCCGCGCCCGCTGGAGTCTCTCGCGTCCGAAACTGCTTTCCGAGGGCCCTGTAATTCCCGAGCTTTCATCTGACATGAACAAGGCCCAAGGCTGTTGGAAAAACCCTCCGTCTGCTGCTGCCTGGTGCTCTCCCCGCCCTCCAAGACACAGGCAGGACCAGAACCTGGTTCAGAGGCGGCCTTCGAGGGGTGAGCACGGACCACTGCCAGCATGATTAACAGCTCGTGGCTGTCGCCTTTATTTCGGAGAGAGAGGCCCTGGCTAATGAATCATTCCCGGAGGCGTGCTCTGATTACGAGGAGCCAAGGGCTTATGTGCACTTTCCTGGGGAGAAAGATCCACGCCTTCCATCAGATACGCCGACGCCAGATGAAGGTGGAGAATCGGTCTTGAAAGCGGGGCTTCTCTGCCCTGGCGCCATTGCTGTTGGAAATTCAGCAGCAGCCCTTCCCAGTAGCACCCCAGGGTCACGATTACCAGAAATGCTCCCAGATACTGCCGGATGTCCCTGGGAGGCAAGATCGCTCCTGGGGGGGGGCCCTCTTGAACTCTGCTGGCCCAGCCTTCTGCGGCCATGACCAGGAAGCTGCCCGCAGGCCGCCGGCGCGCAGAGGTCACCTGCCTTTGCCCCTCGAGAGGCCAGTGGGTACGCCAGGCTGTGCTGTTCCTGGGCAGAGCGGGCCGCCAGCCCCGCGCAGACGGGGCGTCTGTGTGCTTGCCTTTGACCCGAGTCTGGAGGTTTATTGTGAAGATGTCCTGCGAGGACCCACGGAAGACCCTCCGGACTGAGGGCACGGGCAGGCCGGCTCTCATGACACCAAATGGGCAGTGCCCCTGGGGCAGCCGTAGCAAGTGAGCCCAGGTCAGGGGCTTAAAGCAACCCAATGGGGTCTCACACAGTTCCGGACGTCAGAAGTCCAAATTCCAGATCTCCACAGGGCTGGGCTCCCTCTGAAGGTTTTTGGGCAGGTTCTTCCTGCCTCTTTCAGCTTCTGGGGGGCCCCAGGTGCCCCTCCACCCTCTGCCTCTGCCTCCAAGCAGCCACCTTCTGTATGTCCTTCTGCATGTCCTTCTGCGTCTCTTCTCTTCCTGCAAGGACACCAGACGTTGGACTTAGGGCCTGCCCTCCTCCCGTGTGACCACATCTTAATGTGGTTACACCTGCAAAATCCAAATAAGGTCCCGTTCTGAGGTTCTGGGGTTGGGACATGGAAGTCTCTTTGGGGGGAACCCCATTCACCCCCCCCACAGCAGCTGAGAGTGCACTGGAGTGGTTCTATCAGGACTGGGGGGGCTCACGCAGGGGCCCCTGGAGGTGCCCGCTGAGGTGCGGCGGTGACTTGTGGTGGGGGCCACATCAGCGCAGGTGGCCTTGAGGGTGAGCTCCAGCCTTGGGCAGGCTGCCCCACTGCAGGGCCCGGATGTGCCCAGGAACCCACAGGGGGTCCTGTCAGAGTGCAGGCTCTGACTCAGCGGGCCTGGCCTGGGCCTGAGCTGTGTTCCTAACCAGCTCCCTGGGTGTGTGGTGGCTGCTGAGCCTGGACCATCCTTGGAGAGGCGAGGAACGTGCAGGCCTCTTCCCCCATGAGCCAGCAGAAGCATCCGCAGAGATGGGCCCGCCAGTGTCCACGCAAGCCCTGATCCACTGCTGGGTACCCCAGAGGTAGCCCCAGACAGAGACTGGGCCAAGAGCCCACAGAAGAGGGAAGACACACTCTCACTCATAACCCCCGGGTACAGACAGACAGAAGTTGAGCCTGGACCGTGGGTCCCCCATCCTCCCCCTCCCCAGGCACCGTGGGCTCAAAGGAGCCGAGTTTGAAAACTGCTTCCCAGACTCCCCGAAGAGAAAGACCTTGGGTGTCAAGACAGGCTTCAGGGCCTCCATCCAGGGGGCAGCCCTAAACGTCCATCTCACGCATGAGGGCCCAAGAGGAGTCCCGTGTCAGAGACCCCAGGACGGCATGACGGGAAGTGGCAGGAAGGGAGGAGAGCGTCTCTCTGTCCGTCCCTCTGACAGCCGTGGGGTCAGCTTCCGGGCTTCCCATTAGAAGGGAGAGAGCATGTTTCCTTGCAACTGAAACCAGCATTTTTCAAGTCTGGCCTCAAAGCCTTGGCTGGACGTTATTTATGTCCGTGGGTAACTGCTGAGAAGGCCACACACCAGAGTCCCGGCTGTGTGTGCCGGGGTGGCCGGGGCCCACCCTGCCCCGAGGTTGAACTTGGCCCCGGCTTTGGCAGAACTGTTGAGGCTCCGGATGCTGGGACCCTGTCAAGTCTGTTTGCTTTCATGGTGCCGCTCGGGGCTCACCCCTGCACCCAGGCTGGCCCGCTGACGTTTCTCCGCATTCCTGCCCCGGAGCTGGCGGGGGCCTCGGGCAGCAAGTGTTTCCCATCTTCGTTAGCGTGGATGTTGCTTTTCAAACGCCAGCGAAGGGGAGCGGCTTTTGTTTCCAGACCAGGCTTCGGGGAGCACAGCGGGGCCGTGAGGCCGGCCTCCGAGCCCCCATGCGCTTCAGACCCGCTCGGCCACTTCCTGGAGGGACAGCCTGGGAGCAGGTGGCTTCCCCTCTCTGGGCCTCGGTTTTCCCACCTGTGAAATGGAGGAGGTGATGGTACTTCTCTCCCCTGGGGGTGCTGGGCCAACGCTGAGGAAGTGAACACCTCCTTGCCCGCAGCCCTTGGGTTCAGGCTGCTTTTCCCAGCTTCCCTCCTGCCGGACGGGAATCAGATGGCAAATCTGGGCACGGCAGGGTCCCTCAGTACGTGGAGACCCCTCGTGCACCACGCGGACGCCAGGTGACCGTGGCAGGTGGTGGGGAGTGTTACCAGGGGCACAGGAGAGAGAGGGGCCGGGTTTCCTACAGATTCCAGCAGGTGTCCAAGGCAGGGGCCCGAGGTGGCTCTGGAGTTTGGCTAACTGGCAACAGACACGGCCCTCAGCATTGGAGGGGCTGGGGGCAGACTTCCTCACCGCCCCGGGACATTGTGGGTGGAGGTCCTCGACTTGAGAAACCTGAGGTCCAGTCCTGACATCCCCATGTGTGAAAACAAATGATGGCAGATGACCCGGGGGACCTGTGGGCTTGGAAGCAAACCCCTACCCCATGCTGTGTGGGCTCCCTATCCCTGCTGTGAGAAGGCGGTCCAGGAACGAGACCCCCTTTACAGGTGGAAAGAAAGGGCCTGAGGCTCTGAGAGGTCGAGCAAGGAGACCAGGGCCACAGGGCCCAGCAGGGGTGGTCCTGCCTCATGTTCTTTGCCCTGAAGCCTGTGGTGTGAACCAGCCCCCTGGGCCACTGGGCCTTTTGCACAGTGGGATGTTAGGGCCCCTAGTCTAGTCCTGAAGCTATGATTTCTCCGTTCATAATTTCACCATTACACATTCATTTCTTTGGCCTTAAAGGTCTTCTGCCTTATGCATGTTCTGTTGAGGCTTTTATATACGCTGCCTGGCTTCCTTTGGGCTTGTCTTGGTTTTGCGGACGCACATTTTTAAAGTGAATTCTGGACACTTTTTTTTTTTTTTAAGATTTTATTTATTTGACACAGAGAGACATAGCAAGAGAGGGAACACAAGCAGGGGGAGTGGGAGAGGGAGAAGCAGGCCTCCCGCCGAGCAGGAAGCCCGATGCGGGGCTCAGTCCCAGGATCCTGGGATCATGACCCAAGCCGAAGGCAGACGCTCAACGAGTGAGCCACCCAGGCACCCCTGGACATTCTTTTCAAAGCCACATCTTTAAAGCCCCCAGAGACCATCACACGGCTCCCCTTGGGTGCTAGGGTTTGGGGGTAAAAGCTTTGGCGCCCAGGTTGCAGTTCTGACGTCCTCCCGTGTCCCCAGGCCTGTGGCGTGCCCAGGTGGGCTCTTTTGGCTCCTTGAGACCTCTGCCAGCTGGCTGTTAACCCTTTGGTGGCTTGGCAGAGTGAACCACGGAGGTCACAGAGGTCAGCAAATGCTGCAGCTACAGCTCGGGCCAGATTTGTTCCTTCCTGGGGGGCCCCCAGGGCGAACCTTGCCAGCATCCGCGGCCCCTTCCCTCGGAGGGGCGGAGGAGCTTCGAACACACTCGTTGGGTGTTTAATGCTCCTTACGACACTTCTTTATTTCTGGGAAGTTCTGTTTGGTCCCTTTCCAAATTGGCTGTGTCATTTTGTTAGTGGCTTCCTGTCCTTTGCAGGACCTTTCTGTCCTGACGTTTATTTCTTTAAACAAGGTAAGCATCACTGGTTTGTGAGTCCCCAGGCTGAGGGGGCCCCTTGTGCTGGCTCTCCTTCTGCTGGGCCTGGCCCTGCTGCCTTGCCCTGCCCGGGGGCGGGGGGGGGGGGGGCGCCGAGGCCTGGGAGGAAGGTGCCCTCATCTGGAGAGGCTTGGGGCTTGCGTCCGTCACACATCTGAGGGCATATTATAGCTGGAACCACCTTGAACCAAGGTCACAGGCTGAGGTCCCCGGACCCACTGGGGCTGAGGAGTTTGGAGGCCAGGACCCTTCAGGGTGACTTCTGCCCGCTCCCTCTCCTCCCTCCCCCTTGTCCTGCTACTCGGCAGCAGTTGCCCGTGTGTGGAGGAGGAGGGCCCTTTCTGGGGGTGTCTGGGGGGTCCAGCTCCACGGGGGTGGGCCTGGGGCTGCCTGGGAGCAGCCCCACCTTGGTCACAGTTCTGAGCCCAGCAGCGCCCTGCTCTTCCCTCTGGAGCTCCTTTGAGGCTGTGATATTTATTTTCTTTTGTTTTCTGTCCTGCGTCCTGTATCGTTTCTCACGGGGGCGGGGGGTAGATCTGAGTCCTCTACAGATGTCCCCTCCCGGTCCTTGCACACCTTCTGGGCCTCCCGCAGAGGCAGCCTCGGTTGGGTCCCCAGCTCACCTGAGCCTTGCCCCTGGCGGCAGCACCACGAGCATGTACGAGGCATGGTTGTCCCAGTGCAGGATGTGACCACGGCTGAGTGATAGAAGCCAAGAGATCGGTGCCGAGAACACGAACCCTCCCACAGGGCAGCCCTGACATTCCAAGGGCACGGCTGTGGAGGCCTCCCTGGGGGCGGCGTCAACCTGGGCACCCCAACTCCCTCAGTCAGGCCCACGTGGCAGTCCGAGAGGTGCCCGGGGCGTGAAGCGGCCTGTGGGCCCGCGGGGCTGAGGAGGCGGAGCTCTCCGGGGAGCCAAGGGCAAGCAGAAACGGCCCACGGGTGGTCCTCACTGATGCGAACCTTCCAGCGATCCCCAGCCCGCGCCTCAGCCGCCACAGGGGGCCGTGGCCAGACGGCGGACGCACGTGGTCCAGCCCACGGACTCGGGATGTCCAGGCCCACGGGTGGCCGTGGGGATGTTGGGGGGAGCCCCAGGGGCGCTCAGCTACTATGAACCCCCTGTGGGGATGTTATGTTTGCTTCCTTTGTGACTTCCTTCTTAAAGGAAAATGCCAGAAACAGTTCTGGCTGGGCCACGGTTTTTGTGAGTTGGGCTCAGAATGGAGGCTTAAACACACTCCATCTGCGCCGGGAGAGCGCCTGGCCAGGTGAGCACGCTGCCCGTCCAGTGTGTGCCCGGGGGCCCTGCCCCTGCCCCTGTCCGGCCTGGCGCTCCCGGCCTTCACCCTGGCGGGTCTATGGCCTCCCAGGTAATTCCACATCAGGAAGCCCAGAGTCGGGGCCAGACTTGTGGCTCTGGGTGCCTGGCGGGGGAAAGGGGGATATGGCCGTCTCTCGCTTCCTTTCCGCTGGGGGCGGCTGCGGTCAGGCCGGGCACCACATTTAAGAACATCCCGTATGTGTTTTTCCCGAACTGGTCCCACGACCCCTTTCCCAAATCCCGCCAGATGTTTTCTGGGAGAGACCTCGTTGCTCACGTAAACAGAGGAGCGTGTTTTCCCAGGCAGGCCGGCCACAGGCACCAGCTCCGTGACCACCGGCAAGAGAAATCTCCATGGGACTGGGAAGAATATATTTTAGGTCTTTGTGTGTGGGTGAGCAGTGCCCAGAAATAGACCTGGGTCTGGAAGGGGGAAAGACAGGCTCTGCTGTGCATGGGCTCTCGACAGTCACTTCTCCCTACTCCAGGGCGCCCCATGAGATCGGCCCCACGCCCGGTTGTCTCCTGGGCCGGGACGCTGCCGCCTCTCAGATCCTGCTGCCCTCTGGGGCTTCCCCAAGCTGGGGAGGCAGCCTCGAGCTTGTTGGCCAAGGGTGACCATGCACATAAGCTGGCGTGGCCTCAGCTGCCCGGTGGCCAAGGAGATGTGGTCCGGAGCAGACCCTTCCTGCCAGCCGGGGGCTGGGCAGGGATACTAAGAGCACCAGGGCCTCCCCTGACTACGAAGCAAGTCTTATACTGCACAGATTTGCAGATGAGGGAATGGGCTCAGAGAGGTCGAGTTACTTGCCAGAGACACACAGGGATGGGACAGGGTGCCGACTCAGGCCACCAGATCTCAAGGTTTTATGTGGTGCCTACCGGACCCGCCCATGGAGGGCAGCAGGAGGATCTGGGCTCCCCTCTCCCACCCCCCCACCCCCCGGGCTGGGTCCTCCAGCTCTCACTGGCATATGTCTGTCCACAAGCCTGTGTGCTGTGTGCCCAGCCCTGGGCCATGCCAGGACTCCAGGCTCCCCGCAGTCTGCCCCGCACCAGCCCACTTCTGAGCCATCGCCCATTGGGTCTCTGCACTGAACGCCCTGGTCCTGGCTCGTTCCTCGGAGGCAGCTTCAGGCCCCAGATCCTGGGCTCATGCTTCTTGGAAGCTTCTCTCACTGTGTAGATAGGCTCCCTGCACAAAGCCCTGCGGGGCTCTGAGCTGCAGATTCAGGGCGAGCACAGTGGTGCCCAAAGCTGTGTCCGCCTGGCACCTGCAGGTGTGACCTTATTTGGAAGAAGGGTCTTTGCAGGTGTAAGTCAAGGATCTCTGGGTGAGATCACCTGGGATTTAAGGTGGGCCCTCAATCCAATGCCAGGTGTCCTTAGAAGAGAAAGGAGAGAGAGATTTGAAACAGAGAGCTACAGGGGAGAGGCCACGTGGTGGCAGAGGTGGCTGGAGGGGTGTGGCCACAGCCCAGGGACACCTGGAGCCCCCTGCAGCTGGAAGAGCCAGGAAGGACCCTCCCCCTCGAGCCTCCAGAGGGAGTGTGACCATAAGGACACCTTGATTTCGGACTTCCAGCTCCAGAGCCATGAGAGAATGAATCGTTTTAAGCCAGGTGGTCACGTGTTATGGCCGAACTAGGACACGGAACCAGGACACTCGTCTAACGAGCTGGCAGAGTGTGCCTCAGCGTCCTTGCTCCGGAACGAGGACAGCGGTAGGGCCCAGCCCGCAGGCTCGTGGTGAGGACCGAATGAGCAAGCACACAGCAGGGCACGGAGCGTGGGGACTGGCGCGTTGTGAGCGGCCCGTGGGTCTCAGCCTCCTGGCCATCGCCGTCCCCGTTGTGACCGTGTGTGGCTTTCGTCCACGCGTGGGGTGCGTGCGCTGTGTGGATGGACGCTGTGGGAGGGGAGGCCCCGAGCAGGACTGGGCCTCGTGCTGCGACAGCATGGGGGAGGCCTGTGGGCTGGTGCTGAGACCGAGGCCTGGGACAGGGCGGCTCCCCCGGGCCCCGTGGGCGGCCTGGGGGCCTCAGTGTGCGCTCCGGCAGAGGAGACGCAAGCCAGGACCCGGCCAGCGGGTGTTCAACCTTCTCTCGGAGTCGGAGGCAGCCCCAAGTGGAGTGCAGCCTCAGGGACATGTGGGGTGGAGGTTGGGTCCATCTGTAACTCTGTCTGCAGGCCTGACCCAGAAGCGTTCCCTCCCGCTGCCCAGCTGCCCGCGTTCTCCTGAGTGGCTGTGAACGTGGGCGTCATGGCTGATGGGTGATTGTATTTGGCCCGCTGAGGATGTTTTTCTTAAAATTCATCCTCAAGTGACTTTGGCTCCGTTGCTTTCCCCCCCACACCTTCAGTGAACCCATGGGCTATGCCCATTCCCAGACCGGTGACGGGACTTGGGATCTGGGAGTCAGAAGCAGGCCCGGAATCAGCCGGCCCTGAGTGCGCGGGGCTGAGCCCACACGGGCGACACCCTCCCTCCCAGCCTGATTCCCTTTCACCAGGACTCCCAGGCAGTCCCTTTACTCCTCAGAACCATGAAAAGGAGAGCTGGGTGAGACCTCCGTCTGGGGGCAGCCTGGGCTCTAAGCCCTGGGGTCCCCTCGAGGAGTCCGATGGACCGCGGGCCCCTCCGCCGTGGACGGCTCTGGCTCAGGGACAAGTCCTGTTTCTCTGCTTTTTGTTGTGGCATCAACATCGCAGGGCACCCCAGTTATCTTGGGGTGCCTAGGAAGTCTGCTGCGCCTTGTATTACCTCCTTGCTGCTGTGGGCTCCAGCCAGGGACTCTCCTAAACATGAAAGTCAGCGGGCGACAGAGAAGAATGGAGGGTCACTAGGGGCATCGTGCCTCTCACCCCCGAACATGGGTGCTCTTGAACGCGGACCCCACTCCTGCTAGTGCAACAAGCCGCGGCCCCCTCTGCCCCGACACTGCAGGAATAATCGAGCACCGTAATGGCATGCTCAGAAGGCGCCCACGCAGTGACTCGATGTGCGCCTGCGTCGTGGAACGTTACACGGATGAGGTCATGAGCGCAGCCACCAGGCCTCAGAGTCAACTCCTTTTCTTTCGTTGCGGCGAGCACGCGTAAGACGTCAGCGGCGTCCGAGCACCCAGCGCTGTGTCGGGACTCTCGCCGCCAAGCTGTACGTTAGGGCTCAGAACCCGTCTTCCTGTACCTGAAAGTTTGTGCCCTCCCACGTACGTCCCCCCGCGTCCCTCACAGCCACCAGTCTACTCTCTGCGAAATCCGCCTTTTTAGACAAACGTTATTAGGTTCCACATACAAGGGACCACATGGTCTTTGTCTTTCTGCGTCTGGCTGATTTCATATGGCGGAAGGCCCAGGTGCATCCGCGTCGTGGCAAAGGGCAGCGTTTCGTCCTTTTGCGCGGCTGGGTGCCACTCGGTTGTGCGCACGCACTCCTTTATCCGTTCTTCCGTCGATGGGCGTGGGTCGTTTCCCCGTCTTGGCCGGTGTGGACGGTGCTGCATGAACAGGGTGCACACGTATCTCTTCAAGGTCCAGACGTCGTTTCCTTGGGATTTACGCCCCAGGGGGGGAATGTGGCGTCGCGTGCTGTTTTTAATCCCGGGGAGAACCTGGGCCGTGCCTCCGTCTCCCCAAGCCCGGCGTTCCCGTCGGTGAAGCCAGGGCACAGCCGCTGACTGTGAAGGGCCGTGGTGTCCGCTCTGATGGAGCCTGTGGCCGAGCTGCTCCCAGCAGCCCTGGGCTGTTGGTCGCTGTCATCCAGACACGCTGGCTCAGCGGGGAGCGACTCCTCCAAGCTCACAGCAGTTCGGGGGGTGCTCGGCTTGAACAGGCCCACCCTCGAGCCCCTGCACCAGGCTGCCCATTCACATGAACGTGAAGACCATCAGCGCAGACACAGGGACCCCAGGGGATTGCTGGGCGCAGGCCAAGGTGTGGCCTGACCCCACAGAGGGAGGATGTCCAGAGGGGGTCACCTTCACTTCCTCACCCCTGCTCGGGGACGGGGCAACAGCTCTCTGTTGAAAGTCCCTCTTTTGTGGCCCTGCTGTTTGCGCTCCTGCAAGCTCCCCAGGTGATTTGGACCCTGGGACTCCTTCTGGGCCCTTCTGGCTCCTCGCCACCGTGCGAGGGGGAGAGTCTGACAGCGCCGTGAGGCTGTGCCAGGAGGGGAGAGCGAGGGGCCGCTGACAGCAGCCCCGCAGGGCGGCTGCCCCGTAGACCCCGGTTGTGCCCGTGGGGCGATGGTTTTCGACCCAGGGCTCTCCACGCTGACTGAGGCCTTCTCTCCTTCCTAGACCAAGATTCACGGGGTTGGATTTGTAAAGATCCACGCACCCTGGAATGTGCTGTGCAGAGAGGCCGAGTTCCTGAAACTGAAGATGCCCACGAAGAAGGTTGGTGCTTCTGTGTGGACGCCGAGGTCCACGCGTGGCGCAGGTGCCCGGCAGAGAACATTGCCAGGAGGGGCTCGGTGGGGAGAAGCCGAGTGAGGTTCGGAGCCACCCCCTGGGAGGGCAGTGGGCCCCCACATCTTGATTATGGAGGGTATCGCACAGCCCCAGGGGGTCTTCTGAGACCCCAGACCAAACCCACCGGGAGATGGTGCGGGCAGAGGGGTCAGGGGAACCTGTTACAGATACGAACATGCTGAGACTTCCCGCTCTGGTTATTCCCACTCGTGGTGTCTTGGCTAATTCATCAGACTCCTTCTGATCACATTGCCTAGCTTGCTGGGATTTTTCTTTTTAATCTCTGAACGCTTCCGGCTGAGAAGCAATCTGACAGTATGTTCCTGAGCTCAGCGAGGATCCGTGTTTTCCTTCATGTGCGGAAAGGAAAGCAGGGGGGCGAAGCTGTTCTCGGGGGACAACCAGCCCCGGGCTCCTCAAACACACTGAGCTCGTGTGGATTACCTCTTTTGAAACAAAACAAAGTCTGGAGGCAGGTTTTCTGGGATGTGTTGTGATTGCATTTTGGAGGGACTCTCTTCAAACTCAGAGCTTGGAGGGTTTATCTGGAAACTGGGCGCGGAGAGGGCACTCTGCCCCCCTCACCCAGAGCTCTGTTCCCAGGACATGCCATCTCGGTGGGGTGGGACGGTCCTATGACCTTCTGAGAATAGATTCCAAGGGTCACGGCCCAGCGGATGACGCGGACACCCCCCCCCTTCCCGATCTGGTCTGCAGCTCTATCACATTAACGAGACCCGTGGCCTCCTGAAGAAGATCAACTCTGTGCTCCAGAAAATCACAGACCCCATCCAGCCCAAGGTGGCAGAGCACAGACCCCAGACCACAAAGAGACTCTCCTACCCCTTCTCCCGGGAGAAGCAGCACCTGTAAGTGGGAGTCCCCCACCCCTCCCGGCTTGCCCCTTCCCTGAGGGCCCTGCTGTGGGGACCCCACAGTGTGGTACATGACATGGGAGATGCAGCTTGCAGGACAGTCCCCTGAGGCCAGAGATGCTCTCCGTCCCCCCAAAGAAGTGGGGGTTTCAGCCCCTGAAGCCCATTCTCGGAAGAGCTTATAGCTCTTCAGCATGGAAGGGGTTCAAGAATGATTTCCAAGATTACTGTTAACTGAGGAATTACGGAGGGAAGAATCTCGTCCTCCCACTGGGGACATTTAGGAAAACGTGCATGCGGCTTGGCTTAAAGCCCCAAAGCAGTGACCTGGGCATCTCCCCGCTCCCACCCAGTTCCGTCCCTCCGGGGACGTGTTCCAGTGAGAGGGTCTGGTTAACCAGGCCTCCTGAAGCTGCCGAGCTCTGGGAGGCAGGAACTAAAAAGCAGCCGCAGCTGGAGTCCTGAGGCTCCAGGGACGCGCAGCCAGCAGCGTTGCCTGGCAGGGCTGCACCTGTTCTAGAACCTTCCCTCCTACCCTGCTCCCGAGGGCAGTGGGTCAGTGGCGGCTGCAGGCCTCCGTGGGGCCTCACTGGACAGAGCTGGAGCGTGGGCAGTGGTGGGAACAGAGAGGGCCTGGGCTCTGGGACCCAGAGGGACACGGACGACAAGCGGGGGCGGGATGAGGGGGTCTCCAGGATGCCACTGGTCTCGCGGGATGTGGAGAACTGTTTCTCAGCTCAGAACTGGGGTTTCTGCCTGGCAAATGCATTAGTCACAGGGCAGGGGTCAAGCGCTGCACTCCACTGTTACTTCTTGATCCTCTTGATCCTCCCGGGGATCAGAAATAAGACATTTTTAAAAAGCAGCCCCCAGCCCAGCTCCTTATACTGGCTGCAGGATGGGGACTCCCAGGGCGCCCTCTTCTAGGACCCCCAGTGCCCCGGCCTCCCTTGGCTCTGCCCCGGCTGCCTCCCTTGGCACCCCCTTGCCAGGCCTGGCTCACCTCCTGGCTCCATGGGCACAGAGCCCCCCCTCCCCAGCTGTACCCTGAGTGCCTTGGGCACTGGGTGACCTTTCCCAGAGACATCCCTCTGCCCTCAGGAAACCTTAGGAACTGTGTGGGGGCCAAGACCTCAGCACTGAAACTGTGAAGTATGGGGAGACTGTCTTCAGTATTAGCAGTCTGATGGTGGGACGGACGGCACGGTCCCCACCCCCGGCAGCGTTGGCACAGAGACCGAGGGCATCAACAGAAGCAGATCCTTGGGAGGGAGGTGTGGGTGTGCAGGCCTCCCGGAGGGGGCTGGGGGAATGACACGGACTGTTCCAGATGCCCGGGGTCAGGGCACACCTGGCATTTAGAGGGAGTTTGCCCAGTGTCATGGCCATGGCTCATGGGGACCGTGTGCTTTCCCAGGGCCTTGGAAACCCGGAGAGCCGACTCCAGTGAACTGTATGTCTCTCTCTCCCCAATATTTCAACAGATTTGACCTGTCTGACAAGGATTCCTTTTTCGACAGCAAAACCCGAAGCACAATAGTAAGTACCCCTCGTGGGAATCGCTGGCTCACCAGCAAGGTGGCTCCGGGGAGAAGCGGATGATAATTTCATTCCAGCAGAACTCTTCCAGGTGGAAGCCAGTTCTAATTGCCTGTGACAGCGATAATTAGAATAATAAGTCAGAGAGGCTGTGGGGGCCTCAGGGGAGGCCCCCAGTCCTCCTCCACAGGAGGAGGAGAGTGAGGTGGAGCCGCAGGAGAGGGGCAGGGGGACTCCAGACCCCTCAGCACCTGTCCCCGGCCTCCCTGCCCTGGCCCTTAGTGGGGCTAGCGGGGCCCCGGACCCGGAGGTTTCCACGCAGGCAGGCCTGGCAGGAGTAATGGGGCGATGGAGGCAAAGCCGTGTGGGTTGGGTCAGATTTCCGGGGCTGTGCCAAAGGAGCAAGTGGAAGTTTGAAATCTGACCAGGCCACCCTGCCCTATTCAAGGTATTGGTTTAATGTTTATCCATCGGCCGCCAACTTGTCCACCGGCCAAGCTGGGCCGTGCATGGCTCAGGACCCAGCGTTTATCTGCACAAGAAATTAACCTCACAGCCAAGCTCCCTGCCCAGAAAACCCAGCCTGGAGGGGAGAGGTGCAGGGCTAGGGGGTGGGGGGCAGCCACTTGACCTTGAGCAGATAACTGCCCCTCACGGCCACATCCCCAGGCTGGCAGGTGGCCAGGGGCGGGGACGGTGGTGCAGGTCGCATTGGTGAAGGGGGCTCAGGCCGCTGCCGGGAAGGCAGGTCGGGGTTCCATCTGCCCTCTGTCCCCTCCCAGCCTCATGACCTGGGGAGGCACGGAGCCTGATTCAGAACGAGAGAATGGTTCTGGCTTCCAGCTCAGAGGGCAGCGGTGCACCTCCACCCAGGGCGGCCTGGGCACAGCGCGGTGATTTATATTACCTGTGTTACTGGTTAATCTTGGCAATTAAATCTCATCATAATAAATAAGAAGGAACTCGTTTATGTGAAAACATCAGCCAGCTGGGGGGGCTCGGGCTGACAGGTATCCACGGAGGGAACACCTCCCTCAGACATCGAGCACTTGGGAGAACCGTCCAGTTTCACTTTTTCTTCATTAGGAAATAGAAAATGCATGTGTGCCCCAGCCTTTCACATGATCTGGGGCTGCCAAAATGCTCCCCAGAGGCACGGGGCAGGGAGCAAATTTGTGAATTCACTCTTGCTCTTGCTGGGGGGGGTTGGGGGGAAGTACATAGGTGAATGGAAAGCTCTAGACCCCATCTCATTGGAATCTGCTATAAGATAGAGTTCAGTCCATGATCCCAAGTCACAGAAAGCAGTTCTGTCCATAAGTAACTGAACAATCCATTTTACCTCTGGGGATTGGGGGGGCTCTCTCCCAGAGACCTCGAGGGCTGGTTTGTAAACTGGCCGATGCTCCAGAGAGACTGACGTTCAGAACTTTGTCCTTGGGTAGTCAGGCCCCATGGTCTTGGAGACCTGACAGGATCCGGCGTTGGGGTGAGGTCATTCTAGGCAAAGGTGTGGAGGTCGACAGCCCTCCTTGCCTCCTTTCCCATGCTCCTGGCGTCGGGGTCGCCCAGCGTGCAGGTGGGTAGGAGTCAGGATCAGCAGGAAGAGCCGGTCTTGGGACTCCCACCTTCAGCCTGTAGGCGCTAGGGAGCCATAGAAGGTTGCAGAGCAAGGTTTAGGATGTGGTCAGATCTGTTCGAGCAGGATGATGGCCAGCTGTGAGAGGGCAGGTGGAGGCAGATGTGGGCTTACAGGTGGTCATGAACGGGGCCGTGACCCACCTGGATGGGAGGTGGTAGTTCCGGGAGAGTCAGCAAGGTCAGGATGGGGCCCCCAGTTAGATTCGGGGGTACTGGGGAGGGGGCCGACGGCCTGAGTGGCTCATTCGTGCAGTTATTGGTGGGAGGGAGGGAGGAGGCAATGGGCGCCTTTACGGAGGAGGACGGGGCACTCCCGGACAAGAGCAGAGTGGGAAGGCAGAGCAGGGGGTAGCAGCTGTCCTACAGCCACTTAGATCTCGGGGACCAAGTGCTTCTGGCAGAGGGAACAGCGAGGGTGAAGGCCCTGGGCCTCGGGAGAGGGTTTGGTGAACGGGCGGAGCAGCGAGGAGGCCGGACGCAGGAGAGCAGGTGCAGGGCCGGGGGCTGCCACGGGCAGCCGGTGCGGGAGCCGAGGGCTTGGAGGGAGGATTGCTGCTCTCACTGCCATGGGTCCCGGTGGCTCTGAATCCCAACTCCCTTCCCAGCCGGAAGGGAGGGTGGCCCGTCCCACGGGGCGCGGCGGACAACTCTCAACCCCAAACAGCACGACACGGTGGGTGCCTCACAGAGCGAAGTGAGAGATCGGGGTCCTCCCATCCCGCCGGCTCCTCCCTCAGAACGGCACAGGCCTGGCGCTGGGGACGCGCATCCGTAGAAAGACTTGCCGTCTGTCCTCAGAGGAGTGTGGGCGGCTGTCGCTTGTCGCGCTCGACCACGTCCCGTTTTGGCCGTCATGTGACAGTCTCTGCATGCCCTGGCTGCCTCAAGTAACTGTCTGCCCCTCCTTTTGTCTCTGCAACAGGTCTATGAGATCCTGAAAAGAACAACGTGTACCAAGGCCAAGTACAGCATGGGTGAGGACATTGCTGGGGCCTGAGCTCAGCACTCCCCTCCCAGCATTAATCTTGCCTCCCATCACCTCCGTGGGAGGCGGGCAGCCGGTTTGGGGGTTTTTAGAAGGTTTTGATTTAAGCTGGTGTAGCTGTCAGGCAGGAGAACTGTTCCAGGACCGCGGGGCCGCTCTACGGCCGTGTGTCAGCCTCTCCCTGCAGAGGTGGTAAATCTGGCTGCTGGAAGCTGGAGGGGTGACCAAGGCGCCGTCACCCTCTGTTGACCCTCACAGTCCAGGGGGAAGTTGTTAGGGTTCCGGCCGGGGGTGATGGCCCAAAGCAGCTCCCCGTGCCTGGGAAGCAGCCAGACATGCACCCAGCTTGGAGTGGAAGGGGACCCACACAGCTCCACACTGGGCCTTGCTGAAAAGCACGTCCCCGACACACACCCCAGTTCCAGAACCTGCCATGAAACCATCCCAGCTGGGCACCCTGTGTTCCGGTTTATAGCACACACCAAGCCACTGATGCAGAATTTTCCCGACCCAAGTGTGTCGAGTCGAACCCCCACCCCCACCCCAGCATGGGTCCCCCGCCCACAGCTGCAGTCTGAGGTCACCAAAACCCAACACTTCAGAGCAAAGGAATGCCTTTTGCTAGGGTTCCTCCTTCTTACGCTTGTGCCCACCCCGCTGAGAGCTGTGCGTGCCCTCCAGGGCCACGCAAGGGGTCTGTGCATCCAGGACAGAGAATCCTTGCACACTTGGCTTCCTGCAGAGGGGAGAATGCCTGCTGGGACCAAAGCAGAGAGCAGCAGGGTAGGGGAGTGCTGGGGGCCGGGCCCAGGACGATGGGCCCTCGGGGTCAGGCAGGCTGCAGGTTCCCTGGCCAGTATGGCTGATGGCCAGTCACAGGGACTCCTTCTGGGCCTGCAATCTCTGAGCCCGTGTCCTAAGTCAGTGGGAATGGCGGGGGGGGGTCCTATCCAGGGGTCAAGAGGAGCTCGGGAAAACTGTCAACCATAGGCCCGGCCCACCTTAGACCGAGCGAGAGCCTCCAGAGTGGCCCAGGTCAGCAGAGGTGGGAGGAAGTGTGGCTCCTGTCCCAGCCTCAGTCTGCATGGAGGTTCCCTGTAGGGTCCCTTCCGGTGCAAACCTGCATGGTTGCACTGAAGGTTTGCAAAGAGCCCAGGGTCTGGGGGCTTCTCAGCTAGAGTAGATCCCTGCTCTGGGTTGTCCGCAGGGGCAGGCATCTCTGGCGAATCTGGTGACAGAGCAGATAGATCAAGGGTCCTCGTCTGCACCCCCACTTCACCTCGGTGCCTTGCCTGAAAGCCCTACTCACCTCCAAATTCACTCATTCAACTTGCAGCCAGTATCGATGGATTCTGTCACCCTCGGGATTTATGTTCTGGGGGAGAAAATAGATAATAAGAAAAGCCAGAACATCATCTTGTAGGGATTGGGAAGGCTGCCAGGAGGATTTAGGAACAATGATCGGAAAAGACCTTTCTGAGGAGGAGACATTTGAGCAGAGATCTGAAGAAAATGAGGGGTCCAGACCTGTGCAAAGGCCCTGTGGCAGCACCGTGTTGAGAGTGTTCTAGCAACAGTAAGGAGCCAGCGAACCTGAATCAGACCCACATACACTTTCATTACAGATGAATTTTCATGCACGTGGGCTTTAGCTGGATGCTTCCACCTGTCTCTGGTTTGGATTTCTAAGCATCCCTCAGGTACCCTGGTCATTCCAGATCACTAACAGAGAAGATGATCTGTTTTTAAATGGAGCTCAGGAAGACACTTTCCCACCATTTCCCAGTGGCGTAGTAAAGGGTGGGCCGGCTAGGCCACTGAGAAACCTACAAAGCCTCTTTGGCCAGGCCGAGGGTTCTGTGACCAGCAAAGGGCTCCTGGAGACTCTGAGCAGCACTGGCCCCCGAGGGCGTGCGCGAGATCAGGCTTCCAGGAGCCCCCATCTCCACGCGTGGCCGGCTCGGCCTTCCCTCCCCAGCACGGTCTCCTGGGGCCGGGCTCCGAAGGCACAGCTCCGGGTTCTGGGAGGCGCAGGTGACTTGCGTAGCGTGTCCAGTGCAGGGTCTGGGACAGCTGTCAAGGCCGTGGCCACTGCCCCACCACCCCCCAGGCATGCGGACCGCCGTGAGTCAACGCTTTCTCCCCCAAATGCAGCTTTGGTCCTTTCAGACGTTTTCATGTAACTAATAGCCCGATGTACAAACAGGGCAAGGAGAGGGAAGAAAGAAGGACTCTGCCCTTTTAAATAAAAGGCGAAAATGTAGTAAATACGGTAAGTGCCTCCGCCCCCGCCGTGGGGCCCGCAGGCCTCCCCCTCGGCTTTCCCAATCAACCTAAAATCTAATTCCAAATTGTATGTGTGTTTTCCGACACCATCAATTTTCCCACCCGTATTTTTCTCGTGATTCAGCTTTTCTAACCACTTGAAATCCATCTTTCTCGTCTGTAGGCTTGCCCTCAAGCAGGTGTGGGTAGTTAGTGAATTGCAGGCTCGGGGGTACCTCCTTCCTCCCAGGCATAACTGTCTCTTGGGGTTTCCTCTGTGTCTTCCTAATCCTGCCGATAGAGCATGTTTTTACCGTCTCCTAGTCAAACCTGGGGAGGAAACGCCAGAAAGGTGGCCTGGCTCTGTGCGGCCAGGTGCAGCGGGCTTTGAGAAAATTCTTGGCGACAGACACGGTCCTGGGACTGCTCTGTTGGCAAAGAGAGCGGCAGGAGACATACCTGGTCCGTAATCCTCTCTCTGCCTTTATTTTTAAGGTATCACGAGCCTACTGGCCAATGGCGTTTACTCGGCCGCCTACCCCCTGCACGATGTGAGTAACCTTGACAAAGCGTTCGCGCCTGCGTTATTGGACGCCCCAAATCCCCCAGGCCACACCCCCAGGGAGCTCTCATTATCCCGCGGTCTCGGCTTCCTGCTTTGGCTCTTCTGTAAATGTCAGCTGCACACAGTCCTTCCTGGCCAGACCAGGCGGGACCAGGTCTTTACACCCAGGGCATCTTTTCTTGCAGAGCAAGCCCACCGAGGCAGGGGCTGTGGCAGGAACCCTGCCTGGGCGGGGTGTGAACCTTGCGGCCGACCAGTCCACGCAATGTCCCCCCCCCCCCCCCGCCGCCGTCCTGGGTCTCCCCGGCCGCCCCGCCCTGCCCCCACTCTGGCAGAGTGATCAGGAAGGACTCTGCGTGTATCTATTTCTGCAGAGCAAAGGGCCAGCTTCCTGAGCTGGATCTCCAAATCCCTGTGGTATCCCCCGACAAATATAGCCTGTGGCCACAGCCGCGCGTTGGCTCTGTTGAGGTGGAGAGGGATGATTCTCTTCTTGCTGTCTCTATGGAAACGGGGGCTAGGGTTCAGCGGGGCACGGGAATGCACTGTGGGGCCTGAGCAGTGTGGGAACCCCAGACCATGGGCCTCTGGAACGTTCCAAATGGGTGTTGCTCGAGGACTAGGAGCCACGGAGCAGGAGAGAGAAGAGGAGGGTGGGGCAGGGAGTCAGGGGACCCAGAGTCTAGTCCTGGCCACGTTCTTCTGCGGCCCCGAGGGGAGGCAGCCCCTGTCCCCTCTGTGCCTCGTGTCCCCATCTACAAGTGGGGAATGGTTCCCAGCAGGCGTCCAGAGGGAGCAGAAGCGAGAGGGCTTCCAGTATGACCCTCGATTGGAGAAACCCAATTGCCAGAACAGCAAAGGGCCATCCATTCAGATCCCTGACTCTGACCTGCTCATTCACTGTGGGGAGCTGGTGTCCACTGACCGAGCTTTCCCACCTCTGTGCCTTTGGGAATGCTGTTCCTTCTGCCTGCATGCTCTTCCCCCATTCCCCAGGGCCACACAGAGCCCTCCTTTTCCCCCTGCACGGGTGATTTCTCCCTGCCTCCCCCCCACCGACCTCCGAGGTTCCCCATCCCACAAAAACACCACTGTTTGGCCACTGTTCCTTGGGCATATGTCTCATGAAAGCCTTCGCGCTTGGCATTTCGTAGGTGCTCCATGAATGCAGTGTTGATTTGGGGCGTGTGGAGTACGTTGCCTCGGCCAGTGACCTGCTGGGTTTTCAAGGGCAGGGCTCAGACCTCACAGGTCCCAGCCAGTGGTCCCGGCTGAAGGGGCCTCGACCACCCTCCATCACCCTCCATCAGCGGGTGCTCACCCGCCCCACAGGCTCCAGGAATGCAGCCCCTCAGCCCCACCCAGCCGCAGTCACAAACTGCTAGGCCTTTCAGCTGGTGACCCCTGCTAGATGTCAGGGCCGCTTTGCTTCTCTGAGCCTCAGCGTTGCCGTGTGTGAAATGGGAGTGTGGGGGCTCACTGATCTCTGTGCACAGTGACCATAAAACTTCCTGCCCTCCGAGGGCCCTTGGGAGTGAAAGGGAGCCCCACCTGGCAGGGCCAGATTCTGGGGCCTCCCGGTGGGTGGGACACACATTCACCCTATTGAAACAATGCAGAGCCTCCCACCAACCTTCCCTGTCCCATGACCTGCTGCTCCCTGGGGTTATCCTACCTGTGTTCGTGAGCACGGCTGGTGCTTACGTTTGGAAGCATTGCGGATTTGAGCTCCTTGCAAGGTCTATCAGGTGGTGACGGCTTTCCTTTTTTCCTGAACAGGGAGACTACGAAGGTGAAAACGTGGATTTCAATGACAGAAAAGTAAGTGGATGCAGAGCAGATGGAGGGCCACGGGCGGGACAGGGCTACGTGGTGGCCCGTGGGGCAGCAACCCTCCCGCCCCATGTCTGGGGGGACAGGGCAGAACTCCAGCCCGCTGGTGTGCACCCCTCTCTCTGCGTCTAAGAGGTGTCCGGGCGGGTTTTGGGGAACGTGTGAAAGCAAGGGTGTGTTTCTCTACCTTGGCCTTTCCTGCCGGCCCCAGAGAGCCACAGCCCCCTCCACACACTGGGGAGACTAGTGGACGTGGTTCAGCCCTGTTTCTCAAACTTATTTGATCTGGAGCCCTTTCTAATGGAAAGGGTATTGAGCTGGTGTTCCTGGGGTTATGCCTTTGGGGACACCGAGTGATCTGTTTATGGTTCAGTGCTCTCCCTGATCCTATGTATCTAGGCTCCCTGCCTCCCCACCCCCACCATGGCCACTTCTCTGTCCTCCTCACTCCGGAAGGTTCTTCTCTGCCATCCTGCCGTCCTGCACACAAGCCAGTGCCTGGCTTCCAGCCTCCTCCCCGTGCCCACCTTGCCCTCTCCCGCTTCCCAAACAAGTGCAGACTTCCTTCAGCTTGGGGAACAGACCTCCTGGGCCCGTGTTTGCCCCTCAAGAGCAGATCCTTCAGAGGCAGTGGGTGGAGACGCTTCTCTGGGAACCTCACAATGGTGGCCTTGTCCCAGATCTCGGGCTGGGAACCTCTGTGTATGGAATGTTCTCCATTCCTGCCTCCCACCAGCCCCCCATATGTGTTTTTAAACCTCTGGTACTGGATACAACTTGCCCGCCCGGGAATCCGGCTGAAGATGCTATCTGATTTAGCTCAAAAATGACATATTTGGTTATTTTTAGTGGAACATCTGGCAATCGTCTGAGATCCAGTGACTTGCAGACCCCCCCCCCCCCCACCACCCAATTCAATCCCACTGGAGAAGCACCGTCTCCTCCCCAGGCCTGCCTGGGCCAACTCAGGCCTCGGAGTCCATCCTCCTTCATGCCTTTGTGCCCCTGTGCCAAGTGTCTGGTGCCTTCCCTCCACAGTGACCCCCTTTCAGGTCTAATTCATAGGCCACTGTGGCCTTCTTCCCACCCGCCTCCCTGTGCACCAGCCACGCTGACCACCTCACTAATCTGAGACTACTCAGCTAGTGGTCACACGCTGCCAAAACGATCTCATTCACTTACTTATTCAGGAGCTACTTACTGGACACCAGGCCCAGCAAACATGACTCCAGGTTTGTCCGGACCCACCTGTTCCCACTGCCTGGAATGGTGCCCACCCTCCATCCCCCCCACCCCCATTGAATTTAATGTACCAGCTGTGAGTACCAGGCTTGGCCCATGGGGGTAGTCCAAGAGCATAGGATGGATGATGGGTGGATGGATGGGGTGGATAGATGGGGAGATGGATGGGTAGTTGAATGGGTGGATGATGGGTGGGTGGGTGGATGATGGCTGGATAGATGGAGAGTTGGATGGATGAATGGATGATGGGTGGCTAGATGGGGAGATGGATGGATGGATGGGTGAATGACGGGTGGATGACGGGTGGGTGGGTGGATGATGACTGGATAGATGGGGAGATGGATGGATGGGTGGATGGATGATGGGTGGATGATGGCTGGATAGATGGGAAGATGGATGGATGGGTGGATGATTGATGGATGGATGATGGGTGGTTAGATGGGGAGATGGATGGGTGGATGATGGGTGGATGGGTGGACAGATGGAAGGGAGGGAGGGAGAGAGGGAGGAATGTTGCAAATAGGTGTTTGGGTTTTAATTCAGAGCCTTGGAGAACTTTTCGTCCTCCCAAGTGGCTCCATCTTAAGTGACCTGGTTCTGAGTATTTTGCTTTTCCAGTGACAAAATCAGTGGTCCCACTAGTGGCAGGGAGCCCCCCGTGCCTGGCCCTGGATACGTCACAGGATGGAGAGGGGAGTGCAGCGAGGCCAAGGCCATTTTCCTGTGCCGAGCTGGAGGAGCATACGTAGGAATGCTTAAGCAAAGAATCAGGCCAGGGCCAAGGCTGAGCATGGTCAGAACAGTCATGGATACTCGGGGCCCTTGGGAGCGGGAGCCTTCCTTTGTCCGGGGACATGGAGCGGGGCAGCTACTCCAGATGTGGATTGAGTTGTCTCCATCCTCATGCTGGACTGAGAGCCACAGGACCCTGACCTATCATTCCCTCTTTCCCTCCTTCCTTCCATGGTTACTTACTGGGACCCTGTTATCTGCCCCAGGCCCTGTGCGAGGTTCTGGGGATAACGTGGACCAGGCAAACCTGGCCCTCGTGGCCTCCATTCTAGGGAGAGGTGGCAAGGGGCAAGTGCATACACAGTAATTGAGGACAGCATCTGTGCCGTAGCAGGCCCGCCCAGCCGTGTGGGCCCAAGTGGGAGGTCGGGCCGGAGAGACGCCGGTGGGTTGAGCCAGGCTCCCTCTGAGGTCCGGGGCCACTGTGCCCCGTTGGCCCACCTCAGGGCCTGACACCTCCCGCCCTGCTTGCAAGGCTGAGGTGCACCCTCGGAGCTCTGCCAGCCATAACAGGGAAATCTTGACTTTGACTTCTCCACTCTGCCAGCTGCAGGGTGATTAATGTTCCCTTCTTGGCAGGAAGAACGCTCCCCCGAGGTAAAGCAGTCATGAGGAGAGCCAGGGTGTGTACCCCCAGCTGTCCCACGTACCCGTGAACGTCACGCGGGGAGCAGCGTGACGAGGCCATGCCTTTGAGAAGGGCCTTCTGTCCCCCAGCACAGTCTTTGACCCCCTCTTTCCCTCCCTCCTCCCTCCTTCTGCCCCCATCTCTGGTGCGCCTCCCGGCCTGCGTGTGGTCTGTATCAGCAGCTTGATTTCGATGGAGGGGAGGGAGCTGCCCAGGTCAGTGATGGCCGCTTTGCTTTCCCAGAGGTGGTCTGTACGCTCATCCAAGTTTGCTGTTTGCAGAGTGACACTGGGGGCTTTTCGCTGTTGTCCGCATAACCAGGCCAGCCGGGACGTGGCGAGCCTCAGCGCTGTGGCTTTTATGAGGCATAAGCCCTTGGGGATCCCCCTCTGACCCGGGAGGAAGGACAGTCTCCACCAGAATAACGGAGGCCATGGGCTCAGAGGGGAGGGTCTGCCCTGGCTGCCCAGCAGGACTCAGAGGGGAGGGGGCCCTCCCAGGACTTAGGACTCAGACTCAGTGCCCAGAATGCCTGCTAGAGGCCCAGCAGAGCCCCATTCCCGCCCAGGAGTGGTGTCTTTAACTCCCGCCTCTCTCCTCCGAGACAGAGGGGTCCCCCATGCACCCCACTTCCTCAGGAGGCCACAGAGGTCACCCACCAGCAGCCAGCCTTGCTGTTAGTCCTTCAGGACGTGGACCCTGCCGAACACATCCCATGTAGCACTTACAGAAAGACGTAAAGTCTTTTTAGCGATCAGAGCAGACGTGCGTGTTGACTTTTGAGGAAACACAGCACTTGTGTTCTGCGTAGTATTTCTCAGAGCTGACTCCCTGGTCTGTGGGTGCAGGACCCCTCCCAGCAAGCCTTCGTGCGCACTGTTAATTTTCGGAGAATTACCTAAAGATATCTGTGCACATAAAGCCGTCAGCTCCGAACTGCGGGGAGGTGGGGGCAGGTGCATCTGTCAGCATGGGCTGCCGTAGTAGAATACGCCGGCCGGGGCCTAAACTGTGGGGAGCTCATGGGGCAGTCTCCCGCCTGCCTCCCTCCCGTTCCCCGTCCGATGCCAGCAGGGGCAGGCGGCCAGGCACAGGGGGCCCCAGCTGTGTGACTTAGGCTTTGAGTTAAGGCTGGTGAAGCATCATTGACCCACATGGGTGGGATTTCTCTCTTAACACCACCAGTCCCAACGTGGTATCTTTCTCATGACACTCTCTGCGTGTTCGTACAAGGTTTTCGATCCATCAAGCTCATTACCATCCCTGCCCAGAGCCTGGGGGGTAATGGGCTGTGTGTAGATTTCATTTATTTCACTAAGCCATGTTAATCAGACAGCCCATCTCAGGAGAGTTTTGAACGCCTTGCCACTGGTATTTCTCTGCTCCACAGCGTGGTGGTCTCTGTCCTTTATAAAGAACGACACGGTGTCTGACAGGGCAGGGACAGCCGAGAACCCTACGTGGAAAAGTCTCACAGGGTCGGGCCATTTTAGATCAATTCTGGATCAGATCATGAAGAGTGAGGCTTCCATAATGATTCCAGAAGCTTCTGTCCTGTCCAGCCCGTTCTTACTCCGGTGTCAGCTCAGCTCCTACCGCCGGTGGGTTCTGTGAGACCCTTACCGGAGCTGAAAGGTTCCTGTGGGTCTCCCCTGCCAGGACGGGAGCCCTGGGGCGCAGGGCTGTGTCCGCCGTGCTCACCTCTGGAAGCCCAATGCCCAGCACGGTAGCTGGCACATGGCGAATCTCAAGAACTATTTGTTGAATGAATGAATGATGTCCCTGTGAGCTGAGTACACCAGCTCTGGGAAGCAAAGCTCCATTTCCACAAGCCCTCACCACTTGCTCTCCCCCAGCTCCTGTACCAAGAGTGGGCGAGCTATGGGGTCTTCTATAAGTACCAGCCCATCGACCTGGTCAGGTAAGAGGGGACGCCAGGTAAGAAGGGGTGGGCCTGGCTGCTCAGAGGCTGCAGGGGGCGAGTCCCTGGTTGGATGTCAGTTGGTTTGGACCGCACTGAATATGCAATACCTGGGAACCTGTCTGAACTTGAGGAGCTTGGGAAGGGGGCCCCAGGTCCCCTGCAGGCCCATAGACTCACTGGAGAATGGGCTCTTCCCATCATGTTCACCCTCTTCTCCTGAATGCCCAGCCCTGCTCACCCGGCTGGGTGGCCGTTGCATGGCTGGGTTGAGGGGAAGGAGAAAGCTGTCCTCACTCCTGGGGCAGGAAGGGGAGCAGATGTGTGTCCTGTGGGGAGACCTGTGGACCGGAGTCCAGCCCGTGAAAATTATTAACCCCCTCAAGGCACCAGAGATGCTGCAAGTGAGGAGGGTTGGTTCTCTTGGTGCCTCCAGGCCGGAGTTCATTCCAGCTCTTACACTGAGCGGGGACTTGGGACAGAGCAGACAACCTCCCAGGCAGCCCACCGCGACCGCCCCCCACCCCCGGGCCCGGGCCTCACAAACAGAATGGCCCACCTTCCCGGGGTGCAGAAGGGCAAGGGGCACCCCGCCCCTGACGGCTGGGTCCAGAGCCCCCACCCACTCTCAGTCCTGCTCAGGAGAAGCCGGGGCCCAGTTCGAGCTGCTCCTTGCCAGGCAGGGAGGTGCCGCACATCCCGCACGGGTTTGCAGTGAGCATAAGCTTGTCTCTGTTTGGCTTTGCCCTGCGGTGCAGGAAGTACTTTGGGGAGAAGATTGGCCTGTACTTCGCCTGGCTGGGTGTGTACACCCAGATGCTCATCCCCGCGTCCATGGTCGGCATCATCGTCTTCCTGTACGGATGTGCCACCGTCGATGAGAACATCCCCAGGTAGGCGGGCAGCCCCTCCCTGCACACGCCCTCTGCTCGCCGGGGAGCCGCGTTCCTCCTGCGGCCGGCTGGCCGTGGCTGGCGGGTCCTTGAACCTGCAGGCCTGCCCCCCCCGCCGCCCCAAGGAGGGGGCAGCGCCGTCTGAGAGCGCGGACGACGGCTTTTCCAAGCACAGACGCCTGGGAGACGCTCTTGTCCGGAGGATGATGTAAAATAAGCATCCAGCTCCTTTTCCTTCTTTTTTTTTCCTTCTTGGAAGGTTTTTTGCCTTCTTTTAAATGAGTTTTCAGTCCTTCAGTGACAAGGAACATCGCTGCTTCCTAGCAAGCTCAGGAGATGAGCCAGAGGGCCCTGCCGAGGTCTCGTGCGTGGACTCCGCCCGCCGGGTCCCTTTCTCTGCGCTGGCTTCCCTGTCCCTGTGGCCCCAGGGGGCTTCGCAGTCACAGAGCTGATGCTCCTGCTTCGGTTCCCCGAGGGTTACATCAGGCATGGGGAGCTCTTGGAAGAAGGCCGGGAGCCCCGAGACGGCCTGGCCTTGTGCTGGGGTGTGGTTCTCCCAAAATGGCAGCCAGAACATGAGTCAAGCGGTGGGAGCCCGGAGGCCATGGTCCTCGGTGGGTACGGGAGTGTCCTGTCTCTCCCCGCTGTGTGCCAGGGCCGCGAGCCCTGAGCCAGAGGTGACTGTGTTGTGTGTTCCAGACGACAAGCCCCCGCCTCGGTCAGGGACGCTGCTGCCTGGCCCGCCGGCCCTGCCTCCCACGAGTGTGCAGGCTCTCGGGGAAGTCCGGGGACAGCAGTTCAGTTCTATCTCTTACAACTCCGCCCCATGTCTCCAAAGCAGAGCCGCGACTTGGAAAATTCATCTGTAGTCCCAGTCAGTAAAGATCAAACGAGTCTCTCACCTGGCCAGGAGACCGGCTCGTTACAACTCCACAGCACAGAAAGGCCATATCCGGCAAATTTCTGTGTAAATGATGCTTTGATGCATGAGTAACACCTAAAATATTTCCACCCACCCGGGATCGAAACGTTAAAGGAATCTGGCTTACGTCCCCTCCAGGGCTATTTTGGGCACGGACAGAGCAGAGGAAGCTTAGTCCCCTTGTTGGCTAACGTGACATGAGACCACTGTGCTTGGGTCTGATGGTGGCCATCAGGGTAGCCCAGGTGTGATGCGGATTTAGTTCCAAAGCCCCAAGGGACGTGGCGAGTGGCAGGGCCCCCTGGGGGCTTCACCTCCCTTCCTCCCTCCCTCCCCCCACCCCCCCAAGAGGCAGCGCTGCCAGGAGAGCCTCAGCCAGGAGGCTCTGCCCGGGCATGTCTGCACAACCAGGGCGCTGAGGTCTCCGAGGCCAGGCCCGCGCCACCACGTCCTGACACATGGCCAGGGATGTGAACCGCATTCACAGCGGATTCTGGACACCTGTCCGACCTTGGCCTCGGCCGCCGCCCCGTTGGTGCCTTGGGCGAAGAAGGAGGTGTGTGTCCCCCTTGGAGTCCGATCTGTCCAAGTCTGTAGGGAAGCCGGTGGCCCTGCCCCTCGAGGTGCCGCCTGCCACCCCCACCCGGCCCAACCCCTCCAAAGAACAGACCTTCCCATTCCTTGTCTTTATTTTGGCTGTGGGTGATGAAGGGCGAGGCTGAGGGTTTAAAACCAGCAGAAAAAGGCTTTTTATCTGGCTGGCCTTGTTTATGCCAACGGGGAGGAGGGCTGGGCGGCGGGCAGAGCTGCACAGTCTGGCCCCTGCCCCCGCAGGGCTCCGGGCCCCCAGCTTCTGGCCAGGTCACCGGGGCCCCAGGCAGCGCAGAGACAGTGGGAGTCATTATCAGTGCCCCCCACACCTGCCACCACCCAGGAAGGGCCCTCAGAAGAGAGGGAGCTCGGCGAGGGGCAGGAAATAGACTGTTCACAGCAGCTGTCTGTGCTTGGTTACCGCCAGGGTAGTAACGGGGTTTCATGGGCGTTCCCCAGTTTCCCCAACGTCCCGACAGCATGGGCGCTCATTCCCAGCACCTCCATTCTACAGATGGGGAAACTGAAGCCCAAAGAGTTTGAGTCACGCCCAACCCCTGGCCACACAGATTACAAGTGGTAGAGCCGAGCCCTAAAGCCAGAGCTGGTGGGCTCTGGGGTCCACGCAGCCCCACCACCCGTGTGTGCCAGCCCTGCTCCCGCACACATGCACGCGCATGCACACGCACTTGCGCTCGCTTCCCAGGTGCTCCGAGGCAGCAGCCTCCTTGCCACGATCATCGTTCCACCTCGTGCCTGACACAGCGCCTGGCACACAGTGTTTTCAGAGCGTAACTGCGAAGAGAGCCGGACGCCCACCGTGCTGACACAGGGGTCCCCGAGAGCCTTTCAGCAGATGTCCTGCTGTGGGCCGTGCATAAGTTCGTGTGCATTCAGAAATAAGGAACAAAAACACCCCCCCCCCCTTCAGCCCCTGGGAATGAGCACTCCTGCCTGGGGTCTGTTTATAGCTCAGTGTCTTGTCCAAGTTAGCTGGGAGGAGAAAGTTCAGGGCAGGTAGAGCTGGAAGTGCCTTACTCTGGCCCCTCTCCTCATCTCCCAGAAGGAGAAACTGAGTCTGAGGCTGAAGGGCCTGGCCAGGGGCGCAGAGGGCAGGAATAGCCAAGGGAGGACCCAGGAGCAGTAGGTGAGAGCCTGCGGTCTCTGGGCAAGTAGACAAGAGCCATGAAGGAGCAGGGCCCAGTCCCCACTCTGCTGTGTGACCCTTAGCAACTTACTTCCCCTCTCTGGGCTTGCTTCATCAATGAAGATGGGATTGTAATAGTCCCCAAAGCTGGTCTGGGCCAGGTGGACGCATCTGCAGGCACACAGCTGGCAGCCTTTGAATTCTGTTGTCTTCCAGAATCAGCAGGAGAGAACCTGAGGGTCAGGGTGCTGGTGCAGGAGGGAAGGCGCTGGGCGTCGTGCACCTCCCCTCTGGTCCCTCCCCAGCAGCCGGGCTCCAGCCCCAGACTTCATGTCTGCCCAGCAGGATAAGAACCTGTGTTCTCAACGGGACCCACTGTCCCGGCCAGGCACCCCTCCGCTCCCGAGCGAGCCCTGCACGGTCGATGTCCCCCACCCCGGGCTGCCTGTCGACGTGTTCCCTCCAGCCCAGCTACCTGTCTCCCCTATGCGTCCAGAGCGCCCCAGGAGGCAGATGCCTGGGCAGCCCCCAAGGCCAGCTGCCCCACAGCATCCGCACCAGGACGAACGAGCCTGTATGCCCCGTGCCTGGGACACGCAGGGGCGCAGGAGGGCACAGCATATTTGTGGCTTCACCTGTTCCTGGAGCTGTCTTCTGGGGCTTTTAACGTGAGCACCCGGGCAGCTCCCGCTATTAGAACAAGCCCAGGCAGCTCTTGACAATTAGAGGAGGCTGGCTGCCGACTCCCATACAGGCTGTGGGTCCTGCTGCCTCAGGTACCCCCAAGAGGTGAGCACTCACGCGCCCCTCTCGGGCCACACAGCAAGTCTGGACAGGCCCACCCCCAGGGTCGGCTGCGGAAATTGCAGGCCTTGTGCAAAATGAAAATGCAGGAGCCCTGTCCAAAATGATGAAGAATTTTAAGGCGGTAACAAAGAGGCATGAAATCAAGCCAAGACCCTTCCTAGCACAGATCCCCTGGGACTGCCCGTACCAGCTGTGTCTGAAGCCGGCCCTGGAGAGTGTGGGGGGATGTGGGTGTTGGGTGCAGCTGGCCGGCAGGCCTTCCAGGGTCACCTCGCCGCCCCCCAGCTTGGCACCAGCATCCTCTCCCACCCCGGCGTGGCTCCCGGTGCGGAGTCCCTACGCGTCCTGGCCCCGGGGACCTACAGGCCGCTCTCTGTCTTCCAGCATGGAGATGTGTGACCAGAGACACAACATCACCATGTGCCCGCTGTGCGACAAGACCTGCAGCTACTGGAAGATGAGCTCGGCGTGCGCCACGGCCCGGGCCAGCCACCTCTTCGACAACCCCGCCACCGTCTTCTTCTCGGTCTTCATGGCCCTCTGGGGTAAGCAGAGCCTGGCCACCCTGGGTCTGTGGGGCAGGGGCGACTTCGGCTGGGCTCCGACGTGAGATTTCGCACGGCAGCGTTGGCCAGGAATGAGCGTGGGAGGGGGAGTTGGGGGAGGCGACAGCCCGTCGTGTCTGCAGGTGAGGGCGCTCTGGGCTGCGTCCTGGATGCAGACTGGTTCTTCTGACCTCTGCCTTATGAAAGGCGGAGGCGGGTGCATTGCTCTTAGGAGCAGGCCCTCTTTCCTGGGACCAGGATCATTGGCCCAGGAGTGCCCGGCAATGCTGGGAAGGCCCTGGGGCACATCTCTCCTTGGGTCCTCGCAGCGCCCCTGCAGATTCCACGTGCCCACTTTACGGGGGAGGACGCCAAGGCCCAGAGACAGCTGATGTGAGTTTCCCAGGGTCACTCAACTCCTGATGGAACGTGCGCTTTCTAGAGCCGTGCCCTTAACTCCACTATCACCCCGAGTCCAAGGCACACGGCTCATCCTTCAGGATGCTTCCCCACTCCGGCACCTGACTCAGATGCTGGGGGCATGGGAGGTGGGTGAGTGGTGCCTGGATGCACTTTTGCAGATGTTTTTGGATTATCAAACTGGCCCGTTCCTCCTCTGGGGCCCTGTGTTACCCCTTTGCCAGGGGAGGATTCAGGATTCGGGCCCTGGGCAGCAGCGAGCGGAGCTGTCCCGTGGGTGCCAGAGCCCCGGGCCTTGCCCCCAGGGACCCCCTTCTAGTAGGAGATGGAGCTGGACACAGAGAGGGCACGGAGCTAAGGGTCAGGATACCTGCGGAAGGAAGTCAGGACGGACTTCCTGGAAGAAGTGTGAGCCCCTCGAGCGGAGTTCTGAAGGTGTTGAGGGCAGAGGTGCTGAGCATTTGCGGTGCGGGGACTCAGTGTAGAACCGGAGGGGCCTGGGAATAGCCCCGCTGGTGGGTCTCGGAGCCTCACGTTGCTGCTGAGGGGCCTCTGCCCGGCTCTGCACACACAGCATCAGCCCCGTGCTCGGTGGGCGTGCGAGGGGCAGTGGTGGGCTCAGAAGCTGCTCGTTTTGCACATGGGGATGGAGGCTGCCACCGGCCGGCCAGGTGTGTGGCTCTTACCGGTCAGTGTGATCTAGACGTGTGAGGATCGGGTCAGAGATTTCGGTTCCCACGCTCCATTGCTGAGCGGAAGCGTTGTCAGTCTCGCACCAGAACCCTCAATTCAGGAGGGTGTTTCAGAACCGCAGAACCCTCGAAGTTGGGACCTGGCCTTCCCAACTCGGCAGCTGCCCCGGGGAGGCTGGAGGCTCGGGGAGGTCTGTCATCACGGGAGAAAAGGGACCACGGAGGCAGAGCCAGCTTCCGTGGCAGGACAGGGCTGATGCCTGGATCCTCACCGGGCCTGAGCTGGCCCCTGCGCAGCCGGGCAGCCTCCCTCCCTGCCCGAGACGGTCTATTCAGACCCGAGGTGGTGTTTGAGCAAACTGTTAGTGAGGAAAGGGAGCGGCAGGTGTCCCTGGGGGGCTGAGGGTGCTGCCTGGCCTGGTTTCCCTGGAGCGGGGGGCTCAGGGTGGGCTGAACCTGTGTGGTTTGGAGGCGGGGGAGTGCAGAGGTGCTGAGAGATGCCTCGGGAGACCCGGGAAGGGCGAGGAAGGCTGAGCAGCGGGGCTGGTTCCTCAGTCACATTTCCACACTTGCTGGAAACCGAGTGGGGGGCGACAGGCAGCACCCACCAGCTCTGGGACGGGTCCTGCTGAGGATGTGAGCTGGAGCATCTCCCATTAGATGCTCGGAATCAACCACCCCACCCACCCACCCTCCAATCTAGAGAGCAGCTTGGTGTTCTTAGCAGGAGCCCCTGCCCATGGGTCTCCTGCCCCAAGGCTTCATGCCCCAGGCCCGGCGCTTCATCCCCCACCTCTGGCTGCTTGCTCGGGGGTTGATTCTCCACAAGCACCCTCCAGTGGGCCCCTGGCCAGCGCTCCTGGCCCCTTCAGGGTCCCTGGGCCCATGTGGCTGCCAAGCCAGCACCCAGCAGTGGTCCGTAGGGTGACCCGTGAGCAAAGGTGACCTGGCGGTGTTGGACACCTGAACTGCTAGACGACGCCGTGCCCCTCTGACTGTCGGCCTGGGACGCCCAGGGAAGCCCGGGAGGCAAACTGATGATTCCGCCGCCCTTGGAAGCTTATAATCCAGGATTCAGGCGGGAGCAGCATGTGCAAGGGCCCAGTGGTAGGTGGGCGGGACCTGGTGAAGGAGCCTGCTGGGGGCAGGGAGGAGGTGGGAAGGGTGCAGGGGGATCCCAGAGACCCAGCAAGGGCCCTCTGGAAAGAACTCCATGTTCTCACCGGGAGGAATCAGAAGCCAGGGCAGTCGGTCTACGGTATCAAAGGTGTTTTCATGTCTTATCCTTGAGTCAGAGACAGCATGTGTAAGAGGCAGCTTGGGAGGGAGTGGAGGGAGGTCTGACCCAGCTCAGACAGGGACAGTGGCCAGGGGGCTCTCGAGACCAAAGTGAGCTCCGCGGCAGGTGCTTGGGCCAATGGTGAGAAGCCGGGATATCCCGAGGGGGGCATGGGGTGGGCACGGGGTGGCCACAAGGGGAAGGGGGCCCGTGGGAAGGACCAGAGCCACAGTCAGGAGACCTTGTCACTCCCTCCCCAGTCCTGGGCTTCCCGATTTTGTCCCACCCATTCCCACTTACCCCATGGGAAGCTCTAGGAGGAACCCAGCCCCAGACTCCAGGTGACTATGCCTCCAAACCGAGGGCCCCCGATGGGGAAAGGACATTTTGATCATCGCAAAGGACTTGGGCGCCTGTTTCCGCTCTCATGAGGGCCGTTCCCAGGGTGAAGACGCTGGCAGGCATGGCTGAGCGGGCTTCGTGTGAAGCCCAGGGGTACAGTTCCAGCCCCCGCCCCACTGTGAACCAGGGGTCTCAGCCTCCGGGTGGGGAAGAAGCAGGCCCCCTGCGTCACTGGTGCACATACGTCCCCTGCGGCCAGCCCCCCCGCTCCCCCCGGACAGAGCGTAACTTAGAGGTGCGTGGCCTGTCTCCTCGGCCAGGCACCACCCAGGGCCGCCTTTCTCCCGCGCGGTGAGGGAAGCCAGCAGCGGCCCGAGCTCGGCGCAGAGCCGTCTTAGGCTCTAATTACCGGGCCTCCAGCTGAAAGCTGTCCGTGGCGAGTCGTGCTGCCGAGCCCTGAAATCTCCATGGGCTTCCGGCCGTCGCAAGTTTTGTCTTGAGTACTAACACCTTCGCTGTCCCCTGAAGGAACGGGCGTGGGACGTGTGGGGCGCGGCACTTCCTTCTCAGGCCGTCACCCCAGAGTGCACGCAGGTTGTGCCCAAGTCTGACAGGGGCGGGTCTGTCACCGCCCGCAGCGGTCAGGAGGAGGCGGGCCAGTCTTGTCCCTCACTCGCTGGGCTCGGAATGGCCCTGAGTGCCTGCAGCCTGTGCACGCTCGGATAATAGAAAGTATCGGGACTGTCCATCCACCCCGGCTCCCAGGAGCTCCTGCCCAGACCCAGCCCAGCCCAGCCCTCTCTCCCGAGCGGCTGCGGCTCTGGGCTCATCTGTCCCACTTGTCGGAGCAAAGGTTCTGGGCCCTGAAAGTTTAAAACCCAACAGTCTCCCCGTGGTTCTCACACTGGGTTTCCCACCCGACAGGACAGTTACCCCAGGACGAGGGTGCAGCGAGGTGCCTGGACCCAGCGCCCTCGCTGGAGCCCCCTCTCAGGGCCCACCCCACGCTTGCCCGCCCCTGAGCCCGTCCGCAGGTTTTGCACGATGCACGCCTCCCCTGCCTCACCCAGTCCTGGCTTTGCTTTAAAATGGCCGTAGCCCTCTTACCCATTTTTCCATTTGGGGGTTCATCTAGGGGTTTTGGGGAACACGGGAGTTCCGCTGAGAAGGTCTGAAACCTCTTTTCTCCAGTGAGGACCGGGGGGCCAGGAGAGGGACTTAGCAGCAGGTGCCTCGGGGGTGTGAGCCACATCGGCACATACATGTTGGCAAAGACAGGCACTTGGGAGCCACGGATTGTGCTGAGCTCTGCCTTGCGAGGTGCGGCCGCAGAGCGAGGAGGCAACACCTGCGTTCCCAGATGGCTGCTCAGAGCGGGAGACAGACACAGGCAGAAATAAGCATAGCCTCACAATGAACGCCGTCGTGTCCCTTGGAGGGCAAAGGCAGTCTTCCGAACGAGGCCGCGAATGAAACTGTAGGTCACCAGCTCAGCACGGGGAGGGTTTCCAGCAGTGAGCACTGTGTCGCACTAGGGAGGTGGTGAGTGCCCTGGCCTGGGAGGCATTCAAGCTGTGTTGGAGGACCACTTGCTGGGGCTGCTGATCTGTGTGGTTCCACTGCCTGCGCTCGCCTCTCTGGACCCTGTGTCCACCGGGAAGCACCTCCGAGCCACCCACTGCCCTCTGCTCCTCATTCTCAGCCTCCCTGGCTTCCTCAGGACCTCAGCACTGGTCAGCTGTCCCCTACCCCCCAGCCTCTCAGGTCTGGGCCCAGGAAGCTCCCAGCGGAAACAAAGACCTGCTGGCTGGGCGCACAGCCTCCTGGGTCCCTGCCCCGAGCCGGGAAGACTCACCAGGCAGCCCAGTGGAGCTCAGCTTGTCCAGGCTGCCGGCTTGACACTTGGGTCCGAGCCGGTACTCAGCCGGGTGGGCTCTGTACCAGGATGGGCGGATACAGGGAAGCGGTTAACGGCGCCGCCATGTTCTGGGCTGGACCCAGGTTCAGACCTCTTAGCCCGTCACCTAGCAGCTGTGTGACCTCAGGCAAGTGGCTTCTGCTCTCTGGGCCCCAGGTTCCGCATTTGTAAGATGGGGGTAATAGTGCAAGCTGCCTGGAGCAGTGCCGGGGCCCCGAAGGCGTCGTTCCTTGTGACATCCTTGGGGCCGTGCCTGGTGCCGGCGGTCACGTTGTGTTAGCTGTTACGTCGCTTCGGTGAGCGCTTGCTTATTGGAAATGTGAGAACAGCCTGGACCAAAGGAGGCTGGCGCTCAAATATAACCCTGTGCTTAGGGGCCTCTGTCGGATATGTCCCTTCACCCCGTCCAGAGGAGAAGACCCGCTTCCCTTAGCTGAACCCTGCGCTCTGCCAGGCAGCGTGCTGAGCATCGTAGGTGCGGTGACTCCTTAATGCCCCCAGTGACCATAGAAGGTGGATAGCTTTATTGCCCCATTTGACAGATGAGCAAATCGAGGCAACTTTCCCAAGCTTACACCAGAACTGAGAGGCAGAGGCAAGACTCGAGTCCCAGCACTCTGGTTCCCCAGGCCCTGTACTTGGCCGCTCGTCCCTCCTCCCTCTGCCGACATGGTTAACCGGCTCTCAGTGACGTGCCTGCTCGACACAGGCTTTCTTACTCCTGACGGATGACCTGGACGACTTCCCCATCTATCCCCAAACACGCCTCTCTCCCCTCCAGACCCGCACCGAGGGCTGACTGTGTGTCAGACCCTGGGCGGGAGCCCTGCAGAGGTGACCACAGCGACGTCCCAGTAGCCCTGGAGGGAGGGTCGGTTGCTACTCTCCAATGAGGACAGTGCGGCACAGAGAGGGTGTGGCTTGCCCGAGATCACACAGCCACCAGATCTGTAACAGACCCGACAGACCCTGCCCAGCCCGTCCGCTTCCCAGATCTAAACTAGCGCTCTGGTTACCTCTCTCCCTGTAGTCGTGTTTCAGGCTCTGTTCTGTGCCTTCCTGGGGGAGCAGAGGGTTTCCTGGAGCCCGTCGTGAGGGGCTGGCCGGCAGGGACGCCACTCAGCCAACCAGTACCACAGGGATCTCGTCAAATGCTGTGCACCTGCTCCTGGGTTTGTGCTTTATTGAGCACCTACTGTGTGCAGAACAGCCCTTCCCAGCACCCTGTCCTTGAGAGACAAACGTGATTCCATCCCCCCAGGATGTAGGGAAAGGGGCAGATCTGTGCCTCTCCTGGTTGGCCCCCCCACACACCTCCTCTAGCTTCACTTCCACCCCAGGAGACAACAATGCACCTGTCTGTCAAGCGCAGAGTTCAGTCCACACACTCTCATTTGGGGGAAAAAAATAACAAAAAAGCCAAACAGTTCCCGTGAAGCACTTCCTTTAGGAAAAAAGCATATTATAAATCAAGACAGAAGCAACAGGAAAGAGCCTGCGGGGCTTGGGAGGTGGTGATGTGGTCCAGGCCCAGCCGGCGGGGAGAGGGGGACGCCCCCTCGGTCCCCGGTCCCCACGGCTGCACGATTGCTGTCAAGCATAATTAGCAGAGATCTCGAGGTCGGTTTCCTTTAAATCCCTTATTAGTGATTTGTTCATAGCCCTCCAGGGCTTCATTTTCCCACTGGTATGTCTTCTTTCCCGTGTCCTTTCTTCTCCTGTCCTCCAGCGGCTAACGTTTCCGCGGGCACAGTGCCAGGGCCCTGGACCGGCTGCGGCCCGCAGGGGGAGCGGGTGGGGTGATCGCCCCAGGCTCCAACCTCGCGTCCGCTCCCCAGTGGGGTCCGCCAGCCTGGGCGCTGACACGTGGGTCCCAGAGACGCCAGCTCGCTGACGTTTCAAAGCCTCAAATAAGGTGTCACACAAAGCAACTTTGAGCCCCGTTTAGCTATTTGCTGGGATCAATTTTCTGAAATTATGGCATAATAATGGGGTTTTAATGGCTTGTCAGTTCCGTGCAGAACAAAGGAGGTTGTTTGATTTGAGCCCGGCTGCAAGAAGCTGCAGGAAGGTGGCTCCGACCTTAAGGAGACGGTGGAGGTGTGGCTGAAACCCCTCCCGGGGCTGTGCCCAGCCGAGCACCCCGAGCCAGGTGGGGGTATAGCGAGAGCTAGTCTGAGGTTCTTGCTGGAACTCAACGGCCAGTGGCAGCTCGCGAGTGAACTCTTGTTCAGAGGGTACATAAGGAGGGTGCCTGGTGACCCAGTGAGGCCTTGGTGCCTGAGCCTCGTCTCTTCCAAGAGCCCCTACTGGTCCTGCAGCTCCCAGGGGGAGGCATCTCTGGTTCCCCCTCAGAGGAGGAGATGTGTGCGGTGAGCAGACGCTTGGGGTGTTGGGAGCCAGAGGTTTGAAGTTGGTCTCTCCTCTCGGGGATGGCATGTCAAGGAGGACGCGCCCCTGGGCTGGCGGAGTGTGAGCGGCCGAGCCCTGCCTGCCCCCAGGGCTCCGGGCGCGGAAGCGGGTGGCAGAGGTGAGACAAGACAAGAGGCAGATGGAGGGAAGTAGGACAGACGATGGCTAGGTCAGCGCTTCCAGACCCTTGCGTGCGTACCACCGGCCCGCCAGGCTTGTTGGGAATGCAGACTCTGTGGTGCCCAGGAATCTGAGTGCTGGCCAGCTCCCACTCCGCCTCCTCTGCCCCAGGCCTGTCTCGGTGGACTTACCAGGAAACTCTGGGTGCTCCACATCGATGGAACCACACCCCGCGTGGCCCTTTATCCTACGGTCAGCCTCTTAACCAGACCCGGGAGAGATCCTTCCACGGGAGCCAGGTCCGAGGAATGCGCCTCCGTGGGGCCCCCAGGTGCCGCTGCGGGTTGGCCCGTGTGGTGCCCTGGCCTGTGCCGACGGGGCGCCGGGGGCTGCAGAGGCCGGGTGGTCACGTGCCCGAGCCCACACCTGGACGTGATCCAGGGTCGACCCAGAGTCCGGCGCTCCCACCTGCTGCCTCTGAGCTGCCCTACAAGAAAGTGTTTGTCTAACATTGTGTTGTTGAGACAGATATTTGAGGAAAGAAGAATTATAGCTCAACCACCTGCTTCCGCCCTGGCCCGGACTTCCTTGTAGGTGTCTGTGCTCTGCTGCCTGCTGGGCTCTGGATTCGGGGGCCCCGGCCTTGTCTCTGTGGTCATCGAGGCTGTTTCTTCTGTACGCTGACCAGGCTTGGCACACAGCTTGCCCTCAGTGGGGGGAATGCCACCACCCTGGCCCTGGCCAGTCCTGGTACCGGAAGTCCTGGGTCCAGCTTTCTGCTACTTGTTAGTTGGTCACCTGATTGCTCAGAGCTTCAGTTTATGCATCTGTAGAAAGGAGTAGGTTATCCCTACATGGAGGGCCTGAGGCTGGGGTGGAAAGAGAGGGGGCGTGCAGAAGCAACCCGCCGGCAGGGCCTCCAAGGAAAACGAGGAAACCTGCAGGACCCACCGCCGTCCACGTGGTTGGTATGGGGGTGGGGGCGCAGGAGCGCAGTTGCAAAGGACAGACACACGGACGCTTGCGCTTCCTCCTGCCTTTACCCAGCCCCGTTGCTCATGATGCTTTTTGAGCTGAGACACGGGGCCTGCCCCCTGGGCTCAGCATGAGCCTTCACATCTCCACTCCTGCTGGCCAAGCCTGAGCTCCATGACTGGACCCCTTTACTCCAGAGCAGGTGTGCAAACTTGGTGCCACGGAGTCCGTCAGTGGGGCGTGGTGGGGTCTGTGGCCAGGCGGAGAAGGTGCCCCTGAACCGTGACACACAGAGGGTTTCTCCTCTGCTCCAGCCTTCCAGTACCAATGCTTCCAATTTTTAAAGAAGCAGAAAATTAATTACTTTATATAACAGATCTTTATTTCTTAAACACAATCAAGCCAAATGAGGCTTGGCCGTGTACCACCTCCACTCCTGGCCACCAGGCTCCAGTCTTAGTCCTTGGCACAGATCCCTCTGGGAGAGGGTCCCCGTATCTGCCTTAAGATTCACAGTGCACATTCTAAGCAAGCATGCCTGGGATCGAAGAGCGGCTGCCCAGCTGTGGGACCTTGGGCAACGTAGTCAAACTCTGTGCCTCCCTTTCCTCGTCCATTAAATGGCAATACAGGTTTGCTCTAATCGTCCGACTACTTAGTATGACTGTGGTTATTATTCCCTTAAAGAACATCAAGTATCCGTATGGAGGGCCGGTCAGTACAGTGGTTAAGTGTAAGCTCTGGGGCCAAATGGAATTCGGCTCAGATCCCAGTCCTGCTCTTAACCTTCAGTTGATCTCGGGCGTGGCATTTAACCTGAGTCTCGGGGGTCGCTTGTAAATCCATGAGCAGAAATCCTCCCTACTGCATAGCATCGTGGCAAGGGTCAGGTTGCCCACGTCCATGAATCCCGAGCAAGAGCGCGGCCCGTGGCGAGTCCTCATTACAAGGTAGCTGTGTTGTCACACCGCGGGCGGCTGAGGGGAGGGCAGGTGGCCCTGGAGATGGAGGTGGGGATGGGCCCGCCAGGGAAGGGGGAGGACACGGGAGGCAGAGACACGGCAGGTAAACAGGCCAACCCCTGGGTGTGTGCAGTCAGCCCTCCCACACCTTCCCGCTCTCGCTCGGCCCCAGGACTGAGAAGAGGTGCTGCCCGGGGCCGGCAAGGCCAGGACAGAGAGAAGGCGGGAGGTGCCATCCAGAACAGGGGTCAGGCCAACCTCTTCTATCCACCGCGGTGGCCGGAGGACATGTGGGAAGAGGCCGAGGAAACCCCCTCGTGTCCCGCTCCTTGGGAGGTGGTGCGGCCGCAGAGCGGCCTGCTCCCGGGCCTGGCTTCTCCACGGCGGGCGTCTGGCCCCGCTGCCGTGCTCCCCACGGCACTCCTGCTCGGTGCCTGTCTGCTGAGTGCGCATTTGAACCCCGCGGAGCTGCCTCCCTGCTCCCTTGCTTTCCCATTTCCTGGCAGGTTCTGCCAACGGGAAGGCTGGTGGGAGGTCAGAGGGCGACCGAGGGGAGGACCAGGGCACCTCTCCCCACCTCCCCGTTTTCCGGCCTCTCTGGCGGAGTCTTCGCCAAGCCCGTAACCCACAGGAAGGCCCTCGCTTCGCCTGGCTCCGGTGTACCGTGTCCCGGCACCCGGCATCGGCACTGGCCTCCTGCTCTCCCTAATCCCCGGCCCTCTCTCCATCCAACCTGGCTTCTCCCCCGCTGCACGGCCGGGGCAGCCAGTCCCCAGGATTCAATCACCCCCGCTCGAAAGACCTAGAGAGGCTGCCGTTCCCTGGCCGGCCCGGCTGGCTGGGTGGCTCATACTTCGGGTGCGCCCGCTGTCCCCAAAGACAGGCGATCTCCGGGGCCCTGTTGGCACCTCTCCTTCACGGGGAGGGGGGCAATTCGGACCGGCGGAAGCTGAGCCCAGAGATGAGCCAGACTCAGACGCACTTCTTGCCCGTTCCAAAGCTGCACCCTCTCCTGGTGACAGACCCTGCTGCTGGGCTCTCGTTCCATCTTGACGCCACCGCTTGTCAGACAAGCCATTCGATTGCTCCTCCCATGACTGTGAGGTTTCAGTAAGATCAGGTGACAGCTCTTCCAACGGTGTGGGCACCTACCCGCCCAGGGGCCCTGAGCTCTCTTGAACGATAGCACCTGACCCCCCACGCTCAGCCTCTGCCGATTGTCCCTCGGGCGGGGGAGCCTTAATATTCACCAGTTCGGCCAGTTGCATCTCCGTGGTTGTGTGCTCACGAGAGCCGTTCGTTCATCCGGTGAGCACTCCTAGCACCTGTCTTTGCTGGGCCGTGTGCTGGGAATCCAGATGGATGAGGCAGCATCCCCGCCCCACACACCAGAAGGGCCCCTGTACCGGGAGAGGGGACAGCATGAGTGAGCGAGGTCCCAAGAGGAGTCAGGTTTTTTCCTGACACTGAGGGGGATGATCGGGGGCTTCCTGGAGGAGGCAGCATTTGAACTATGTTGAGTCTATTGAGGATACGAAGCAGGACGTAGCGGCTAAGAGTACAGCTCAGCAGCCAGACTGTCCGCGGGGATTTGAAGCTTGAGTGAGCAGCCTTGGCCCATGCCTCGCCCTTTGTGACCTCAGGACCCCCACTTGTGTCCTGGGGTCCTCAAGATTGATGGAGCAGGATGTTAGGAGCACGAGCTCTGGGACCAGGCTGCCTGGCCCCTCACCGGCTGGCTGAGTAAACTTGGCCGGGACTTGATGACCTTGGGCCTCAGTTTCTTCATCTGTAAAATGGGAAGGTGAGTGTCCCTATCCCATGGTGTCTGCAGGAGGGCAGAACAGGCGGACTGGTGTGAAGTTCTTGGTCGGGCATGTCAGTACCTCACAGCCTGGACAGTGCCATAGACGAGAGTGCCCTCCTGTCCTGGGTAACTTTACTCTTCCTCCCGCCTACAGCTGCCACCTTCATGGAGCACTGGAAGCGGAAACAGATGCGGCTCAGGTACCACTGGGACCTCACGGGCTTCGAGGAGGAGGAGGTGAGCAGGCTGGTCCCCGCGCTCCCTGTGCCCTGCCCCGTCCCCCTGGTACTCAGTCACTGGCCGCTGCCAGGGTGATCTTTTGGGGGTCTGCTGGAGTCTTGGATCTTGAAGCTCCTGTGGACGCGTGCCCAGACTCCCCGCGCAGACCCCTGCACATCTGGCGCAGCCTGGGGGGTCTGGGAGGGGACCGCTGCCACCCCCAAGGCCAAGGCCTCGAGGTGGCCATCGGCCTTTGCCCCGGGTGCCGCGCCCGCGCCCCAGAGCCCGCTCTCCGCCTGCAGTCGGGCCTGGTGGGGAAGTGGGAGCGAGGCCTTCCTAAGAGGAGGGCAGCCAGGTGCTGCGTGTCTATGTGTGCCAAGGAGAAGGACGTCCAGGAGCGAGTGGCCATAGGGCTGGCGGGGGGACCCCGGCCCCAGGGCCCCTCGGGAGAAGCCTTGCCACTGCCCCACCCCCAAACCACCAGCTCCAGCCGGGATTCCCGGGGGTGGGAGGGAATAAGGAGGAAGACCGCCCGCGGCACAGAGCAGAGCCGTCGGGGGTGGCCCCCTGGCTTCTACTTACTTTTATAAAGCACATGCTTATTTTTTATTTTTTTAAGTTAGCTCTACCCCAAGCATGGGGCTCAAACTCTCAACCCTGAGATCAAGAGCCGCACATTCCACCAACTGAGCCAGCCGGGTGCCCCACCCATGCTTTTTTTTTTTTTTTAAAGATTTTATTTATTTATTTGAGAGAATGAGACAGAGAGAGAGAGCACGAGATGGGGGAGGGTCAGAGGGAGAAGCAGGCTCCCCGCCGAGCAGGGAGCCCGATGCGGGACTCGATCCTGGGACTCTAGGATCATGACCTGAGCCGAAGGCAGTCGCTTAACCAACTGAGCCACCCAGGCGCCCCATTTTTTTTTTTTTTTTTGAAGAAAGCTCTTGGGCGCTTTCATCGTGACATGGAAATCTCTTCCACTGATTTTTTTCACCTTCCTCTTGCATGGCCCCCCACGACACGTTCCCTCCTGGGACTGAAGGGCCGGGCACTCGTCCACCCAGGAAGCCAATGTGCAGGCTCTGTCCTGACAGTGTCGTACATGGACGAGGGGGCGAGGGTCTGCCGTGAGAGGCGCAGCAACTTAGCGACGACAGATCTCGGGGGCCAGGCTGCAGAGTCCCATCCCGAATTGCCACCACCCTCGCCATGTGACCTGGGGCAAGCCTCTGGGCCTCAGTGTCCTCGCCTCTCCTAGTCTTTACTTGATGGGGCTTGAGGGGCTCTTAAAGGGTCAGTAGGTCAGGAGCAGGGCCCAGCAGCAGCCAATGCCCCAGACAGGTCACCCAGCTAGCCACCTCCGGGCGCAAACTTCATCCACAGCAGGTCCCACTGTCCCGATCCACAGGTGGCTGCATCCGCCCATGCCCACCTGCGGGCAGCTCTTTAGGGGTGTGGCCACGCACAGACCCCAACGCTCTGCCCCCAGGGCCCGGTCTGGGTCAGCCATCCACCTGGCCAAGCCACCTTCCCTGTAACTGTTTCTATTAGAAAGATTCAAGTAAAACAATAAGCAGTCATCTTATTATTTTAGAAGATTTAGAATGTCCTTTCCACCATGTGGTCGGGGCGGGGGGGTCCCCTTTGTTTAACCCCCTGGGAACCCATCCCAGGATCTCCTCCCCGTGACGGCTCAGGCTCTTGGTTTCGGGGTGGTGATCAGAGCTGTTGGACATGGGTCCCTGGCGGGCCCCGGTGAGTCCCCCGAGTGAGCCTCCTGCCCCTCGTGGCTGGCCAGGGCCTCCTTGGGGAGCTGGTGACTGAGGGGAAGCCTCCCGGAGTCTGACCCCGGGGCTGGTGCCTGGCGCAGAGGGAAGCCTGTGTCCAGTGGGCCGGCCTATGGGCCCTTTCCCTGAGTCTCACTCATCACGCCCTTGGGGGGCCTCCAAAACCCCACGAGCCGCAAACGTGACCCACGCAATGGTGACTTCAGCCGGTCCTGGTTCCCCACGTCTACCTTGTCCCTGTGTCCATCCACCTTCTTCCTAGTTCTTAAGAAAATGATCTCTAGAGGATGCAGCCTATTTCTTACAAAAACAACACAAAGTAATGAAATCTTTTTGTTTTTGTTTTTACGTCCTGGTTCCCCAAAGGAGGCTGTCAAGGTTTGGATTTTTTGTCACTCCTCTATCTTCCTGTAGCCTGTCTCCCTAGGAGAGGGGCCTTCTCGCACACTGACCCGTCTGTCTGTGCCGCGCGGCTCCCTGCAGCTCTTCCACCACGGGCAGGGGTCTCTGCTTCCTCCCCCACCTCTGGGCCTCTCGTATCCCTCGTTCTTCTGTTCCAGCGCCTTTCGCTGACGTGCTCTGGGCTCCCCCGAGGCCTGGCGCCTCTGGTCTGCCCGCGCTCGCTGACACTTACTGGCATCTCTTCGACCCCCACAGCTTCTGATAGAACATTCTCGGGGGCCAGTTCATGGCTGGGTGTTCACCATGAGAAAGTGGGAGGCAGGGCAGGCGGCAGCCTCACACAGACTACCTGCCTCCAGGACACGGATGCCAATGGGCTGGGGTTCCCAGCCAGGGAGAGAATCCTGGACAGGCCTTGGACGGGGGGGTTCTAAATTGGAAATGTACAAGCAGCCAGCTACGAACTGCCCCCCAGAGGGTGCCCAGGGCCAGTGTAAGGACTGAATTTGTCATGTGTGCTTATGTCGAGGGCCTTAGACTCACACTTAACAAGGCTTCTCGTTGACTTGGTTTCTTCACAGGACCATCCCAGAGCCGAATATGAAGCCAGAGTTTTGGAAAAGTCGCTTAGGAAAGAATCCAAAAACAAAGAGGTATGGTGGCCATTGCCAGTTGGCTTTCCCAGCAATAAAACATTGTATGCACACAACAGTATAGACCAGGGGCTCAGCAAACACTGTGTACACACAACGGTATAGACCAGGGGCTCGGCAAACAGTATATGCACACAACAGTATAGACCAGGGCTCAGCAAACACTATGTGCATGCAACAGTATAGACCAGGGCTCGGCAAACACTGTGTGCATGCAACAGTATAGACCAGGGCTCAGGAAACACTATGAGCACGCAACAGTATAGACCAGGGCTCAGCAAACACTAAGTGCACACAACAGTATAGACCAGGGGCTCAGCAAACACTATGTGCACACAACAGTATAGACCAGGGCTTGGCAAACACTGTGTGCACACAACGGTATAGACCAGGGGCTCAGCAAACAGTATGTGCACACAACAGTATAGACCAGGGCTCAGCAAACACTGTGTGCACGCAACAGTATAGACCAGGGCTCAGCAAACACTATGTGCATGCAACAGTATAGACCAGGGGCTCAGCAAACACTGTGTGCATGCAACAGTATAGGCCAGGGCTTTGCAAACACTGTGTGCACATCAGTGGTATAGACCAGGGGCTCGGCAAACACTATGTGCACACAACAGTATAGACCAGGGCTCAGCAAACACTATGTACACACAACAGTATAGACCAGGGGCTCGGCAAACACTGTGTGCACATCAGTGGTATAGACCAGGGGCTCGGTAAACTCTGTGTGCACGCAACGGTATAGACCAGGGGCTCGGCAAATATTGTGCACATTAACAGTATAGGCCAGGGGCTCAGCAAACACTGTGTGCTCATCAACAGTATAGGTCAGGGGCCAGCCCCCAGACAGGGGCCAGAGCATAAATATCTGAGTCTGTAGGCCTCTGTCACAACTACTCAATTCTTTCAGTAGCTCGAGAGCAGCCATAGACAGCAGGTAAACAAATGGCCCTGCTTGTGTTCCAATAAAACTTTATCTATAAAAACAAGTAAGGGGCCAGGTGTGGCCCACAGGCTGAAGTTTGTCCAGCTGTGCTATGGGTCTCTCTTCTTGATCTGTCCTGAGGATATCTCAAACCTCAGCCAACATTTCACCATCAAGAACCAGGTAGCTTTGCAGTTTTTTCACAGGACACTTGACATTTTATTATGTCCACCCCTTGTGTTTGATGTTGAATTGTTTGCCAACCTGGTCTGCCCCACCAGGTCCCTGAGCAAATGGCCAACTCCTTGTTTCCCTCAGGGATGTGGGAATGAGAGGGAAATGTTTTGTGATGTTCTGAAGATCACCATCTTTTTATAAGTGATTTTCTTTCTCCCCAAACCTCTCATTCAAATTGGCTGTCTTATGTTCACGGCCTAAATTCTGGCAAACCTCTAGATGTTTTTAATGGAGGTGTTTTATATGCCCTGGGACAAGCATGGAGCGCCCTGGCCTCCGGCAGCCTCTACCGAAGGCTGGGGAGGTTTGTGTCAGTCCTTGAAGGGTGGGAAACACGCTCCCTGAGCAGCCTCCCCACCCATGTTCACATTCACACCTCAGCCTCTGGGGCTGACCAGGCAAACCCCTGGGTTTATCTTTCTTATTACTGTGGCACACGGGCAGGGTTTGCTAGTTCCAAGTGGGCAAGGATTGCAATTGCCAAAATCCCATCTGAGGGATAAAGTGGGTAAACTGCAAACTCCCTCTCCGGCCCCAGCTCCTGGGACATGGCAAAAATCCAGCTTCGTCCTGCTGCAGCCAGGAAGGGGGTACACCTCCCTAAACAGCATCTTAAGAGTCTGAGTGGGACTCAAGGCTGCAAACAACAACAAAGCATGAACAGCCGCCCATCCCCGTGCACGCTGCCTCCTGAGCAGGCACCCAGCGGCCTTGGACCACCCTGTTAGACCCTCTGGACCTTATTCGTCCTCCCAAAGGGAAAGGCGTGGACAGCACCTCCTAGAAGTCCTGCAGGCCTCCCCTGTGGGCCACTAAGACCTGTGTCCAATGCGGCATCCTCTGCCCCCAGCCTGTGTCAGGATATACGGCCCCTAAGACAGTCCACCCTGTGCCTTTGTGGGCTCCCCTTTGCGTGAGCATGGATGAGTATTTCATTATTCCCTGAGGAGAAGAAGGCTTTGTGACACATGTCGGTCCATTTAAGTCCAGACCCTAACCAAGCCCAAATAGCGCATCTGGCCAGCCGTGCCAGGCGCACCCCCCAGGCTCTGCCACCCCACCTCTCGGCTGTGATTACCAGAGCAACAAGGGTACGAGGTTCCTTTGTGCCGTCCTCTGGGGGCATCTGGTGGGCCGTACCCCTCATCTCCTCCTCTGTGTCACTTGGCTCCCAGCTTTAGTTTTTGGCTTTACTTTTTCCCCTGGCAATGGCACCCAATTCAGTTGCAAAAGAGGAGACCCCCGCCTTAACTGGCACATGAACCTGCACTTCTGGGCGTGGCGTCCTCCGTGTTGGTGTGATACGCACCCTCGCGATCACAGTGGCCTCCTCACGGGGGCGGTTCAGAGCCCCGCCAAGCCTTTCCCCGGGGGGAGTCGGCCTCAAAAGCCCCGTGTCCCGTTCCCAGACCTTTGCGTCCCCCTTCCTTTAGAACGTGGGCGTCTGCCATCTCCCATGGGTTTCAAACACCCGCAACCCGTGTTGGCCTTGGCGGCCAGCGCAGCGAGGGCGGGCCCGCGGCCACGGGGACACGCCCGGGCCCCGCGGCTCCCGAGCCTCGGCACGCGTCACCCCACGGTGCTCTCTTGTTCCCTCCACCCGCCCTCAGAAGCGCCGGCATATTCCAGAGGAGTCAACAAACAAATGGAGGCAGAGGGTTAAGACCGCCATGGCGGGGGTGAAATTGGTACTTTTCTCTTTCGGGGGCAACGCGAGTCTTGACTGTTTGCAGACGATCAAAGTCCCTTGTGTTTTTTCCTCAACAAACTCTGAGTGTCGTATTATTTTTTTAACATCCACGTCCACGCTTCTTTGCCTTCCTGCGACACCCGTGGAGCCGCGACGTGTGCCGAGATGTCACTGCATGGCTTCTGTGGGCCCGTGGGGGCAGGGGCGGGGGGAGGGGAGCTCGTGAGACGTGCTTGTCGCGCCTGCCTGCGCGTGCTTCTCGGGCTTCCCGCTGACACGCATGCCACCGGCCCCTGGAATGAGTGGCCTCCGGGGTGCCGCCCTCGTCCGCGTTCTCTGTCCTAACGCGTGCATCTCCCCGTTTAAACATCCACCCCCATTCATTCTGGAAAGATCATTGCTACGCAGCAATCGGCGTTTTAACTTGTAACGCTAGTTGCTTGTTTCAGCTTGCCCCGCGCAGGAAAAATAACTATTATGGTCTGGGTGGCAGAGGGCAAAAAGATCTCGGATCTTCCAGCCTTCAGGCGAGGCTCGGGCCGGACGCAGGCGTCCCCCCAGGCGCGGGGCTAACGGTCGGATTTAGGAAAGCGTTTGGCACTGTGATGCCAGGGACACAGAGGAGTCACGTTTGCAAACGCGTATTGCTACTGTTCCCTGGCGTCATGTGATGGGTGATGAGACCCCAGACCCTTCCCTGGATGCTAGATGTGTGCTTTCACTCGTCACCTGCGGGCGTGTTTGCGTAAAGGTGTTTCTGAGTGTTTCTGTTGTCCGAGTCGTGCACCCGCACGCCCTCCCACGTGCACACAGACTTCTCTCCACCGTGACGGGTCCCGCCAGGTGACCCGACGTCGTTTCGTGTTGCAGACAGACAAGGTGAAGCTGACCTGGAGAGACCGGTTCCCAGCCTACTTCACCAACTTGGTCTCCATTGTCTTCATGGTAAGTTCCGGAAGGCTGAGGTGGGAGAGATCAGGGCAGCCCACGGGGAGACGGTGTACTGCTCACCTAGACCAGAGTCGGATGTCATCGTGACACTGGCTCTCATCCTAGGCTGTGGGGTAGGGGGAGGTTCCACTAAAATGGGAAGGGGCCAAGGAGTCTGTAGGGACTCCAGGGTGTCTGTAAAAATGACCGGCCCCTTGTCCAGCCTGGGAGCTTTAAGTTAGAGTCCCGCATGGCCCCCCAGTCCTGTGGCCTGGTACCCAGGGCCTGAGGTTGGCCGCCGTGAACCAGGGCCTGAGCCCTCACAATCCCGATCCCACCCCCTCCTGCTGATGAGGAGACAGGCGCAGGTCTGGCCCCTCTCCCCGGGCCACCAGGTTGGAGGTGGTGGCCTCTGCCCCGAGGGCCGCACTGCTCTGTGCGAACTCCACCGGAGGCGGGGGCTTGTCTTGGTTTTCCCTCACGGATGAATCAGTCACAGCTCTGCCCCCCTCACTGCCCCCTGCCAGGAGCTTCATTCGCTGAGCAAATACTGGTTGAGCACCTACAATGCTCCCCCCGCCGTGTTCCTTGTCCTGGGAACACCAGGGTGAACCCACCAGCCAGACCCCTGAGGCCCTTTTAATCCAGAGGGGGCATTGCCCACTGGAGGTCTCGCCTGTCATGGGGGCGCACCCGCCGTCTGGCAGGAAGCAGGGGACACCCTCCTTACTGAGTCACCTCGCGGGCCGGCCTCCCGTCTGTACGTCCGCGTGCTGGCGCGAGGCCGGCTCTGAGGCTGGGGTGGTGCCGTCCCCTGGGAGGGGCCCCTTGGCAGGAGCGAGGGAGTTTCCAAGGAAAGCCCTCATTCCCGGAGCTGGCCAGGGAGTGTGGTCAGGGTATGGCTGGGCTGGCTGAGCTTCCTGAATGGGGTGTGGCCCCCGTCAGGCACCCACAGATGTGGGCAGAAGCGGAGGGACCGGCCCCAAGTCTAAAACAGGAGCTTTCCTAGACTTCTGATGGCTGCAGTCTCCTCCGGGGCTGAGGCAGCCACGGTCTTTCCAAGCTGTGACCTGAGACGCAGCGCAGGCCCACGCTGCAGCAGGAGCGTCCCGGGAGCCGTGAGGGAACATCCTAGCAGGGCAGGGCCTGCTCTCCGCACCCCAAATGGGAGGAAGTGACACAGGTCACACGGGACTGGAAGGAGCACGGAGCCTGGCCTGTGCTGGAGTCGGGCGTGAGTGACAGCCGGGCACAGCCAGCCTCCGTCCTCAGTGCGTCCTGGGGTTGGGATCTGCCCGCGTCCACACCCCAGTGCGGGACCGTGTGAGGACGAGGTCGTCTCCGTGAGTTAGGGCCTTTGAGGAAAAGGAGAAGAAACCCAGGCAGACAGATCGCTCTGCACAGAATCAACTCTCCAGCCGAGCCAGAGCCCACCCCAGTCTCCCAGGTAGCCACCAGCCCGAGCTTTATGGAATGTTCTGGTCCACCGGTGGGTTTGGCCAGATGAACGATGAGCCAGGTGTGTGGGTGGTTCGTGAAGAAATTGGGAGAAGGGGCTCCAGCTGTCTGTCCCAGCCAGGCCTGCAGCCCTGCCCACGCCCACCCACCTCCAGAACAGCACTCCTCCCGCTCAGGGCCACCCATGTTTTGGGGAGAACCCCTCCCCGCCAGAGTCAGCCTAACTCACACAAGCCAGGCCAGTCCCTCGGGTTTCGGCCACTCGGTGCCCTGTTGGAGTCAGGGGGCAGGAGAGAAGGCATGGTGCCCTGCAGCAGGGGACAGCAGAGATCTGGGCATGTCAGAATCGGTGTACTCACCTGGTCAATCCCAGAGCCCCGTCCGTGTTGGAGCCAAATTGCTGCAGGGTCGGGGGGAGCTGGGCTCACTGGGCTCAGGGGCTTCTGATCGGACCTGACCGGCCCTTCTCCCTCTGCAGATTGCAGTGACCTTCGCCATCGTCCTGGGAGTCATCATCTATAGGATCTCCACAGCCGCTGCCTTGGCCATGAACTCCTCCCCATCCGTGCGGTCCAACATCCGGGTCACGGTCACAGCCACCGCAGTCATCATCAACCTGGTGGTCATCATCCTGCTGGACGAGGTCTACGGCTGCATAGCCCGCTGGCTCACCAAGATTGGTGAGTGCGCCTCCCTAGTGTGGGGCCTTGGGCTGCTCACTTACCTTCTCTGAGCTTCCTTCCCGCGAGAGCTGAGTACATGGTCACGTGCATCTCACTCCTTCTAGAGGTTCCAAAGACGGAGAAGAGCTTCGAGGAGAGGCTGATCTTCAAGGCTTTCCTGCTGAAGTTTGTGAATTCCTACACCCCCATCTTTTACGTGGCTTTCTTCAAAGGGAGGTAGGGACCGCAGTTACTGAAACTCACTGTGTTTCCCACCTTGTTCCTCCCGGGGCAGTAGAAGGCTCTCCTCCCCATCTCCCAGCAGCTGGGAGGCCCTGGGCACAGGGCAGAGCTTTCAGAGTGGCTCCCACTAACACTGAGCTCGTGGAGGGGCCTGGCTTCTACAGGGGGGCCAGAGCAACGGGGACCCCGTCAGTAGGGTGGGATGGATGAAGGGGATTAGGGCCCAGGAGTAGGTAAAACGGCGCAGCCATGGCCAGCTTGGTGTTCCAGGCTAGTGGTGGGGTAAACTCCATGCCCGGACCCTCTGAGCCGCCCTGGGCTTGGAGGGGCTTGTGGCCCACCCACCAAGACTCCCCATCACCGTTCCTGCCTGGGGCTAGCAGGTCTGATCCCAGAACCCCTCTGAAGGCTTCTTCCTCAGCATCATGTGATTTAGTGGCCATCCTCCCACACCAGGGCCCCAGAGCCCCCCGAGATCATCCATAACCACGGAGCAGGCCCTCAGAGGTCTCTACCCCTCCCCAGCCTGACGAGGCCGTGGCAGGTGGCGTGGTCTGTACTGGGCAGCTTTGCCTCGGTCCCCACGCCCGCCGCCGCCACCCCGGCCCCCTTCTCTCTTGGCTTCCTGCTGAGGTCCTGTCTTGTCTGGGGACAAGCCCCCGGAACACACGCCGACAGCACCCACAGTGGTCGTGTCTCAGGCGCTGGAAGCCTGGGGGCGCGCTGAGCTGACTGCAGCCCCCACCTCGGGGTCTCCCTGCGCTGCCCCTCCCCTCCCACTGCCCCCGCTCGTTGCAGGTTCGTCGGACGCCCGGGCGACTACGTGTACATTTTCCGTTCTTTCCGGATGGAAGAGGTGAGCATGTGCTCCCGTCCTGCTTTCCCAGGTCCGTCCACACAGCAGACTTGGGAGAAGCAGACGTCACGGACTAGCGTCTCCCTCCTCGGCTGCTGACCTGCTGCTGGGGCGGGGCTCTGATCTTATTTGGCGCGTCCATATAGCGTTACCCTGAAAGGAGAAAGTCTCTCCAGACTCACCGAAACTGTAGACTGACCCGTTTGATTTTTTTCATTTTCTATAAGATCTTAAGTGTTTTTTTTTCTTTTTCATTAAGATGGATTAATGAGGACAAGACAGAACTCAGCTTCGTTCTTTTACTGTAACAGGGAAAAGCCTGCTTGTCTCCCCCTAAATCAGTGCTGGTGACCTTTGGCTTCTGCTCAGCCTCTGCAGCCACTGTGGGTCTGGTTAGTGCACCAGCCACTGGACTTGCTCCAACGGCCCCGCCAGACCAAGCCAGGGCTTCGGGGCTGCCAGGGCGTCAGGTCTCAGGGGAACCAGTCAGCATTGCCAACACCCGGAGTAATTCAGCTTACTGGAAAACAAGGGGCAGGTCTTCTGATAAAGACCCTGTGAAATGGGGTAGAGAGGATTGGGGTGGGCTTCAGGTACAGGGTGATCTGGCTGCCCAAGGCACAGCCAAGAGGTTCAAGCCCCTGGGTGACAGCCCCTGAACATCCCAAGACATGAGCCTTACCCACAGGAACAGATGTTTGCAAGAAGCCATGAAGTGCTCTCCCGTTATGTTATCTTGGCCTTTCTGTAAACAATACTATGTCAGATTCTTTAATGATTAGAGACAATGGGGAAATGCCTTTGTAAAATAGAATAAAGCAGAGGACATCATTTTTTTTAATGAAATGGCGGCTTTCCAACATGAAATTTGTGCTAACAATATAAAAAGTTTTGTTCTGTCCCGTAGAGGGGTCAGCTGTCCCCAGAGGGACACCCAATGTCCCTTGATCTCCAGTCACTCGGGCAAGTTAAGCCTCTGGCCCGTCCCGTGCCTGCCCACACCCAGCCTCAGGCAGGGGGTGCAAGCCCTCCAAGGACAGGGACGTTAAGCCTCGGAGGGGTGGCTAGCCACCTCACCATGTGGCTTCCCAACCGCACAGGCCCGTGGATAGGCAGCAGTGCGCGGGACTGGGCAGCGGCCCTGGGGGAGAAGGAGGAGCCCCTAGATCCAGCCCCACCCCTGCTCACTCCTGGCAAAGCGCCCTCTCTCTGAGCCTCCTTCCAGCCCTGACAGCCTGCAGGCAAGGTGCAGTAGCTTCCTGGGAACGCTGTAACAAAACACCCCAGAGCAGGCGGCCTAGAGCAACAGAAACATATTCTCTTACTGTTCTGGGGGCCGAAAGTCCAAAATCAAGGAGCCAGCAGGGCTGCACTCCCTTCGAAGGCTCAGGGGAGGTTCCTCGGGCCTCGCTCCTGGCTTCTGAGGGCTGCCGGCATCCTTGGCGGGCCTTGCTTCTGGCCAGGGCCCTCCAATCTCTGCCTCTGTCTTTGCACAACCTTCTCTTCTCTGTGTCTGTGCGTTTCCTCTCCTTATAAGGACCCCAGTCACTGCTTCAGGGTCCACCCTGCTCCAGTATGACCTCGTCTTAACTCGGTCACATCTGCAAAGACCTTTTTACAACTAAGGTCATATTCTGTGGTTCTGGGGGTTAGGATGGAGACATGTCTTTGTAGAGGCCACATTCAACCTGCAGCACCAGGGCTGACCTCCCCTCGCTGGGAGCTGCGGTCATCTCTTCAGGTGTCCACCATGGGCCAGGGCCAGGGTCTGATGCACCTGCTCTCTGTCCCACAGTGTGCCCCGGGGGGCTGCCTGATGGAGCTCTGTATCCAGCTCAGCATCATCATGCTGGGCAAGCAGCTCATCCAGAACAACCTGTTTGAGATCGGCATCCCGTGAGTAACGTCTGGCCTCGGGTTCCAGTGGAGCAAGGGGGAGATGGGGCCCTGGGGTGCCCAGAGGGCTCTTGTGGTGGTCTGGGGGACAGGTGAGGTGGGACCTGGGCCAGGATGGGGCACCAGCAGCGGGGAGGGGGTGGGAACACGAGGGGAAGGCAGGGTATGGCCACCCCATGGTGCACGAGGAGCTGATGGGGGCCCAGATGACCCCCTGCTCTGCGGCAGGCTGAGGATGCGGGGTCCTGACAGGCACCCTGAGACACGCATGCCAGCCCCCTGGGTTGGCAGATGGAGCACCTAGAGGCTCTGCTTCCTGACCTTGTGCCCTTTGAGAATCGTGTCCTGACCCCCCTCCAAGGCAGCCAGCCCGCTGGAATGATCCCCACCCCGCCCCAAACCACTGCGTCTGCTTGGGCCTACCTGACCCCTGACCCTGTTGGCTCTCCCTGTACCTGTTTCCTTATGTCAAAAACCAAATGATGACACTTGACCCCTGCCTCTGGGGGGAGAGCACAGGAGATCAGCGCCAGAGAAGTCCGGCTCAGAGAATTAGAAACACAACTTGGAGGAGAGGGGCCCTAGCGCCCATCTTCCCAGACCCCCAACTGAAGTGACACTGTGTTTCCCGCAGGAAAATGAAGAAGTTCATCCGCTATCTGAGGCTGAGGCGCCAGAGTCCCTCTGACCACGATGAGTTCGTGAAGAGAAAGCAGCGCTATGAGGTGGACTACACGCTGGAGCCCTTCGCGGGCCTCACCCCAGAGTACATGGAGATGAGTGAGTGGTGGCCGGAGGGGTCCCATCTTCGGGCTGGGGCTGGCTGCAGCCCCTTGCACAGGCAGGTGCTCAGGAGATACCCAGGGATTGAGCCTTGGCACCAGCAACTATGTCGCTGGACAGGAGGATGCCCAGAGCTGGCCCACCACTCTCAGTGGGGTACACCAGAGAGGAGGGAGATAGGGCAGGTGCAGCTCGCATGGCCACCTGGAACCCCCCAACCCCACCTCCTCCCTCTCCTCACCTCCTCCCACCATTCCAGCCACACTGGCCTCCTTGCTGTTACCCAAACTCCCAGAACTCGTGCCTGCCACAGGGCCTTTGCACTAGCTATGCCCTGCCTGGAATCCTCTCCCCCTAATACCTGCATGACTCACTCTCTCCCTTTCTCCAGGGCTGTGCTCAGGATGTCCTCCTCCAGAGGGGTCTTCCTGACCACGGTGTTTAAAAGGGGCAGCCCCTCCCCTGCACCACTCTGACCCTCTGCCTCTCCCCCTGCTCCGATTCTCGTCACCAGCCTGCAATATACCTTTACCTCTACCTCCCAGCAGAATGGAAGTTCTGTGAAAACAGGACCTTTTTTTCCCTTCACTGTCATACCCCCTACACCTAGAACAGATCTAGGTATATCGTTGGCGCTCAGTACATGTTTGCTGAGTGAACGGATGAGCAAAGGAAGCCAAGAAGACCCCCGCAGAGGGGTCCCAAAGTGTAGGGCCCCCGGCCACCATGGACAGCACATTTTAAATGCTGGCTCTGGGGCCCACGCCTGATCTATGCAGGGTGGGACCTGGGACCTTGCACTTTTAACAAATACTTGAGCAAACCCGAGGCCTCCTCTGAGTGTCAAGGGGCAGGGTGGCACCATGAGCACTTCCCTCCTGCTGGCCCAGTGGGTCCATAGAAGTCACACCCAGCATCCCAGATGATTGTTCAAGAAGCACCTTGCCGTTGACTCAGAAGGAAAAGAATCTTAAGACTTTGAAAAATGGAAATAGCATCGTGTTCAGATGACATTGTTTTCTCCTGGAACGAAATCCAAGGTGAACCAGCGGTGGACAGGTAGCTCCCTCACCCCCGTGGACCCCCATGGAGCCCCGTGGGCCTGCTGCCTCCCTGGCTGTCTGGTCTCAGCCCTGGGGTCCAGGAGGAAGGCCACCCCTGCCTGCCTGAGGCCAGTTGGAGGGCAGACACAGAAGAGCAGCCTGGGATTGGCTGGCAGACAGAGGCCCCCCCCCCCCGATTTTAATTTCTACAGTGGCTGGAGGTCGCATCCCGCTTTCCTGTTGGGCGCGGTGAGACTCCTGGGACAGGCCCCTGCCCACCCAGGGAGCAGCCCACCCCGTGACCCAGCCATACCCCGCCGCTCAGGACACTCTCCTCGAGGACCGACTCTGCCGGGCGCCTGGAGTGCACAGTGCCCGGGACTGAAGAGAAGCGCAGCAGGGAGGGCCCCGGGCCCGGGCCATCTCCAGCTCCCCTCCCTGCTTCTCGGCCTGTCCACACACCACTCGGGAGTGGGGACCCCACGGCCTCAGGAGCCCACGTGGAGCCCACAGCCAAGCTTATCCGAAGCCTCTATCCCCGCCAGAGCCGTCTGCAGACACGACCGTGTCCACAGAAGCATCCCACGGAGGCCGACGGGGCGAGCGAGAAACCAGTGGCCCGGCTCCCAGATGGAGGCTCCCACGGAGCCCCCCACTGGCAGCTCTAACAATGGCCACACTCAGCCCGCCAGGCACACGGTGACATTCTGCCGGCTTCCTTGTTTACCACCTGGCAGGCAGCGAGAGCCCTGGGACAGACTGTACGGTTCCTGAACCCGCCTCCCCCATGCTGTTCAGCAACCTTTACCTGACCTCTCCCGGGAGCCCGGCTCTGTGCCGGCCACAGCATCCAAGGTCCAAGCCCCAGGGCCGGCCTGGTGACGATGAGGGTGGTCCGAGAGGGGACACTGGACAGTGGGCCCCGCCCAGCTCCGTCCCTGAGGCCCGACGGACACGCAGCAATATTGGCAGGCCCCCCAGGTCCCAGGAACCCCCCAGGAGCCCCCCAGCTGCTTGAGATCCTTGCCAGCCCCGCATGGGGTGACCGAGGCTGGGCCTTCATGCTCATGGGGGCCTTTTCCCCCTCACTGATGATTATCTAAGATTAGATGTATGATAAGTGACTGCATGCTCGTTATTCAGGAGTCAACAGTGGGGTCCAGAGCAAAATTTGGAACGTTCCCCACAGCCCCCTCCTGGCCCAGGGTCACCTGGGGTCATGGTGGGTGCATCCCCAGGGTCCCTTTTATGCGGGTACAGGGGTGCATCAGAGGCAGGGAGCCAGCCAGACGCCGCCCACCCATGTGTTCAGCTTGTGGCATGTGGGGACCCGCCGTGGCACGCAGTAGCATGCTGACCACCCTACTCTCCTTGCAGTCATCCAGTTTGGTTTTGTCACCTTGTTCGTCGCGTCCTTCCCCCTGGCCCCGCTCTTCGCTCTGCTGAATAACATCATCGAGATCCGCCTGGATGCCAAAAAGTTTGTCACCGAGCTCCGAAGGCCGGTGGCTGTCAGAGCCAAAGACATCGGTGAGTGACTCTGGGGAGCTGGTTCTGGGCACGCGCTGGGTTTGGGGGAGGTGGTCCCGCTCCCCAGAAGCTCGATCCAGAGCCGGCAGACTGGGGTCAGGCACGGGGTCCCCACGAGCTCCTGGGTAGAGACTCGGGGGCTCGGCGTGGGGGTAGGAGACCTAGAGGCTCCTTTGCACCCTGACCCCAAACTCTCCACTCCTGAGAGAACATTCCGGAAGGTGTCAGTGCCTTGGGTGTCTGAATATCTCGGCAACCAGCCGCACTAGGAGGTCCCCGAGGGGCGTGCGCTGAGGTCCTCAGCACCCCCGCCCTCCTGTCCGTGTGGCCCCAGAGCACAGACAGAGCTGACAGGTGGGAAGCTCGCGTTAGGGGCTGAGTGGGTGCCTTTCCACGCAGTGTATCATGTAGTCATTCGACGTCCACAGACAGGAAAGTGGGGAGGAAGGAGCCCTTTCAGCGGCTCAGGAAGAGCTCTGTGTGGCTTGCCCCGAGGGTCAGGGCTGAGAGGGTTCTAACCCCCTGCCAGCGAGGGCTTCCTCATCGCCCTGCAGGGGAGGCGGGGTGGAGGGATGGTGCACTTCCTGGGAGTGCGACACCTAACCCTCTGGTAGAGGTGTCCCCAACGAGGAAGATCATCTCAAAGCGAGTCAACTTCATTCAGCCAGGACCCAGTTTTCAAGGTGAACGCAAAAAAGTTTATATTTAATCTTGAAATGAGATGGAAAATGCAAAAATACATTGATTTGAAGTCCTATTTGACACAGTTTTCCCTGGAATGGCACATCTGCGCTGGTCAGTGGAAGACACAAAGATGGACGTGTTAGGCGTGTGGTCATTTTCCCCGAGATGAGGATGCCAGGGTGATAGGACATCAGCAGGGCAGACGTCATCTTGCTGAAAGGTGGCGGCTTCTCCAGCCCTTTGCACTGGCTCGCCCTCGTCAGAAACGCCCCTCGGCCGTCCCATCCCGCCTGTGTTCGTGGGGCTCCCCGGTCCATGCCCGCCCTGGCCCCTGGTGGCGCGGGTGGCGTGGCCGTGCCCGCCGCTCTCCAGCGCCACCCCCTGGGACAGCGTGGGCTCCGGCTCCTCCTAGACGCGCACTCTCCCAGGTCGAACCGTCCAGAAGTGCCATTCGCACCCTCACGCGTGGCCACGTGTCACACGTGTCGGTGATTCTGCCCGGTTTACCGCGGCCCACGTTTGCACCGTGGCATCCGTGGAGACTCCAGGGCCCGGCTTTGGGACGGGCCGGGGAACCTTGGCGCTCTGTAGGGAGGGGCGCCAGCCAGAGCCGGGGCTCAAATATAGAGGTGTGTCTGTCACCATCCGTCTATCACCCATCTGGACTGGATGACCCAGACGATCGGCAGAGACTCTGCAAACAGACGCCCTCCCGGCTGGACTTCCCTGGAAGATTTTGCTTGTGATTTTAAGAGGTTTTAAAAACCCCTGACCTAACTGGCCCTCTGAAGTCCCTTCTGGCTCCCAGGCGCCTGACTCTGCCTCCGCCCTGGCTGTGGGGCAAGCCCCTTGGGTTTGCTGCTGCTGTGGGTCCGAGCTCAGCTTGGGGATTCCCTGGTCTCTGTGGGCCGCAAGGGCATCCTTCTCACCCAAGGCTACGGGCGCTGAATTTGGGCCCCAGGCCGCATTCACAAGCCCCCTCCCCAGATGAAGGTGACATTGCCCCTAGGGTTCCCGTGAGCTTGTCATGCCCTGCTCTGAGAGTGGACCCCAGAGGGCTGTGTGTGGCCTTGATCGCTTCCTGGGCCTTTCGGCATCGGGTCCTCCAAGGAACCTCTAGAGGAGGTTTGGGCAAATCCTCAGTCCCGTTTTCCCGGTGGGAAGACCAAGGCCAGGTGGTTACCAATGCTGAGCTGGAACCGGAGACCCCACGCCCCCAGCCCTCCGCCCCCGGGCCACCCGTTCCTGCAGCACCTCCACAAGCAGAGGGTCTGCCCAGAGAAGCTTACGTTGCACACCCGAGGCCTGAAAGGACAGGGTGCTGCCCGGACAGCCCTTGGGGATTCTGGAGCCCTTTTCCCCGGTGAGAGTGTGGCCTCCCGGTCGTCACTTTGCCCTGACAAAGGTCTGATTCTCAGGCGCCCAGAGGCCCCAGGCGAGTCTGCGGTGGGTGTCTGTTTGCTTTGGCATCCTTTGCTCAGCAGAGCCCGCTTCCCCTGCAGCCTCGTCCTCAAACCTGCAAACCTCCCGGCCCTCCGTGCCCGTCGCAGGCGTGGTCCCTGCCACCACCGCCTTTCGCCCGTGGCTCCCCTTCTTTCCCTGTTCTTATGGGTCGGCTGCTCACTTCCTGGTTCCTGTCTGGTTGGTTGGAGGCATAATCTGCTCTTCTTTGACTGTAACCTTTCCCTGAACAGGTCTTTGTATTCCTCCTGTGATCCGTGTGGGGCCCGAGGGGACGCCAGGCCCCGGGGCCCCCACAGCCTGCACCCAGGGCGCCAAGGGTGGCTGGGGGAGGCTCTGGCTGGGAGGGGAGGCGTGGCGAGTCTCAGCTCCCTGCCAGTGGGAGCCCGGCCCCAGCTTCCCAGCCCTGACCTTTGACAGCTGATTCACAAGCTTCCTGCGCTCACACTTCTCCTGAGCCTCCCTCCCCGCCGCGTGAGCAGCCTCTGCCTGCCGTTGGCTCCTGCACATGGGCAGGCAAGACGAAATGCCTCCCTGTCTCGTTCTTGGAAATGGGGTCTGGTGTCCCCTGGGGACAGCAGGGACACCTTGAAGAGGAAGACAGCTCCCTCCCCCCTTGGGGATTGTCACACAGGCAGCCTGAAGGGTTTCCTCTTGTGCCTGGAGACCATCGGAGCATGGTATGCTCTGCAGCGTGCGTCCCAATAGCGCAGACGGGGGGTCAAGACTCCCAGGGAGGCTGAGCCCTAGGGCCGGGGCTGGCGTCCTGGTTTGGCATTTTTTGAACAAGACCCCAGGATTCTGGCGTGGGGTCCCACGGGGGATCTTGGGGCTGGACATAGAGACGCCCCAGGGCCTGCGCAGTATGCTCTGTCCTGGGTTCCGGGAAGCTCTCCAGCTCACCCCACAGCCTGGCCTGGTCTCTCCCACTTCCCAAGCTCCCCTCCCTCGACCCATCGCCAGTCAGCGGGGCAGGGGGTCGAAGACCCATTTCCTCCCCTCGTGCTGCGCTCAGGTGGCGCCGCCTCCTCCAGGAGCCCTCTGCCTGGACACTTCACCTTCGCCGGGCTCACCCAGGCCCCAGCGCCCTATCTTGGAGGTCCCAAACCCAGACCCCGCAGGGCCAGGCGGGCCCCGCAGAGAACAGAACCACAGTGCATGGTCCGGCCTGGAGGGGGCGCCACCGTAGCCATGGAGCCAGGCCAGCCCCGTTTGGGAGCCAGGCTCTTTCAGAAAAGGCAAGTCCAGATTCTTAAAAACACATCATCCTGATTTGTAAACACCAGTCAGCGTCTGAGCCTGCGGCCTCCACTCTCGGGCCTCGTGGGCCTCTGGTCTTGCTCTTTGCAGATGGGGGCCCAGGTGGCCCCCCCGCGCTCACGGCTAGGGCAGAAATGCCCACATGTAGCTCCCCCCGCCGAGTGGCGAGCGGCGGTCTCCGCCCCGGACAGAGGAACCTCACCCTGCCACACTTTTCCATAATGACGAATACAGATTCCCTCCCACCCTTTCTGGGAAGTGCTGGTTATCCCCATTTCAGCTGGGTCCGGGGCAGGGAGAGACCACCCGGGACAGGTCTCTGAGGCCAACAATGTCCGTGACACGTGCCTGGCCTGATAGGGCCCAGCTGGGCCGGAGGAGGGGGGCAGGCAGGGGCCCTAACATGCCCGGCCTGCTCTGGGCCCTCAGATAAGGCACTCCCTCCCCGGGCCCTGCTGGCCTCACTCTGCTGGGGAGGCCAGGGGAGGACCGTGAGTTTGTCTCCTGCTGTGTGGTGAGACCCCTGCTCACCGGTAATTGGGTGCAGTGCTGGACCCCGGGGTGGCAAAAATGGGGGACACCCAGACAGGAAGTGTTCTGCACCTCATTGATGTCAAGTTGTTATGCTCAAGTCGTGACCCCAGCGTCCCCCACCCGGGGCCCTGGCATTGCTCTTTGACCCTGACATACGTTTAGGGGCCTGTCCCTAAATTCTTCTAGCACCGGAGGGACGTGGCAGGTCCAGGGCATGGAAACCTCATGGGCTTGGTTTCCACTTACTCTTACGTGGACCCTTCTGGGCAGGAACCGCGTCCAAATTGAATGTTTGTCCCTCTGGAAGGAAAGGCTTCATCTAAGGTTTCAGGTTCACAGGAGAGGGCGCAGAACCACTCAGGGAGCAGTTGATTTAAAGCACCCCTTTTAGAAGCTACAGTTTGCCTCCAGATTCAGCCGCTGAGCCGGGACCAGCCGAGGCTCTGTCATCAGCTGCGATCCCCCCTGAGCTCCAGAACCTCTGCTTATTCCCACACATTCGACCACCAGGGAAGGGACCTGCTCGCCTGTTAGCTGGGGTTCCTGACAGCCCGGTGCAAGCCGTCCTGAAACTGTGCTTCCCCCCCCCCCACCCCCCCACCCCCAGGAATCTGGTACAATATTCTCAGAGGCGTCGGGAAGCTGGCCGTCATCATCAACGTAAGTGACGTCGGGGGCCTCTGCTGGACAGAAGTGTCCGTTGGGTTGCCACGGGGCTGGGCACCCCTTCCAGGGAAGCCAGGTGGGGTCTCTGTCTCCAGCTTCTGTGTTGCCCCAGGCTGGCAAAAGCCTCTCCTGTTCAGACATGTCCCTTGGTCATACTGAGGCGTTGGGACGGGCTGTGGGTGGGAAGAACAAATTGTCCTCGACCTTTTTCTATAACCTTGAGCAAAATTCTCCAGCACGCCCACCCTGGCCCCTAAGTCCACTCCCTCCCCCAGAATCCTGAGAATATACAGAGGGAGAGAGGGAGAGGCAAAGACAGGTAAAGAGACAGAAATTCTTCCCTAGCCATCAGTCTGCTCTTATTTTTTAAAAGTTAGCCTTGTCCCTTTATATGAAATATGTGCCTATTCTTTAAAAGTTCAGGAAATGCAGAAACATGGAAACAAGGGGGAGAAGCCTGCCAGCCCCCTCCTACACCCACGTAGCTTGCTGAGGACTCTGCTCCCCTACCAGCCTCCTGCCCGGCAGCCCTCCTCCCCGGCACCTCGTCCACATCCTCCTGGCCTCTCCTACCCCTGGGCCTGCAGGTTAGGAGGGCAGTGGCCCCTCTGTCATGAGAACCAGCCCTCTGCCTTCCCTGCGGCCGCCCATCCAGGTCTGCGTGATCGCCCTGGGCTTAGCGGTCTAGCGGTCCCTAGCACATGCTTCAAAGCCAAGGCTAAACCCCAGCCATGCGAAGGAACATCAGACAGCCTCGGAGGTCCGCAGTGCCACCGCCCTGTGACCCTCAGCCCTCCACCTGCAGGCTGAGCCTGAGCCCCCAGAAGCTGACCCCTTGCACGCAGGTGGCTGATCCCAGCAGCAGACAGCCTGGGGCCTGCACGCCCGCGATGCTGGGTCTGGGGACTGGGCCCCCACAGCACAGGAGGTGAAGCTCAGCCTCAGAGAAGAGACTCTCGGGGCCCTAGGACACTGCCTGTCCTGCTGGGGGCAGCCTCCCTGCCCAGTCCAGGCTCGGAAACCCCTGTTAAAGGGCCGCGGTGGGCAGAGCGTGCATCCTGGGCAGCAACAGCTCCTCATCCTGACCTGGGCAGGAGGGCGCAGCATCCAAGACGGGAGGGCACGTTTTGATTGGGGGTCAGTGCTGGGGACAGGATGCACCTGTCTGGAGCACAGGAGTGCTGCCAGCAGCTGGAAACCAGCTAGACCTCTCATGGGAACAACCAAAAACAGCTAGCATTTATCGAGTCTCTAGAATAATCCAGGCCCTTCTACGCTCATCCACCCACTCGTGCACACACAGCCTTCAGGGAAGGGACTGTCATTGCCCATCGTACAGGTGAAGCACAGAGAGGCCAGGCAACTTACCCAACGCCACACAGCCAGAAAGCGGCCCGGCTGGACCTTACCCCAGGCTGCCAGGCTCCAGGTCCCTGCTCCACACCAACACCACACCAGCTGTCCCCAGAGACGGCTCCGGAACAGGATGAGCCGAGTCAGAATATCATCTTTCCACTCCCACGTTCCCTTTCAAGTACGCCAGGAAGGTGAAGCAGGCAGAGCACAGAGAGGTTAGGTGACTTGCCCAAGGCCACACAGCCAGGGAGAGGCAGCATTTGTCCCCAGGCCTTCCTGCTCAGGGGTGTCCTGTTCCCTGCGCCCAGGCCCTCCCAACATTCTGGTCGCCTGCCGACTCGTGGGCAGAGTGTCTCATGACCAGACCCCAGGGCAGGGCTGCGCTGGCTCCCTTAGGGCGTGTCCCCCTCCCGCCCCTACCTGGGAGTCTGCACTCACCGCCCTGTCCCCCGGCCCAGGCGTTCGTCATCTCCTTCACATCCGACTTCATCCCTCGCCTGGTGTACCTCTACATGTACAGCGAGAGCGGGACCATGCACGGCTTCGTCAACCACACCCTGTCCTCCTTCAACGTCAGCGACTTCCAGAACGGCACCGCCCCCAACGACCCCCTGGACCTGGGCTACGAGGTGCAGATCTGCAGGTATGGCTCTCGACGTCTCTTTCTGAAAGATACATGTGGTGGGAAACCCCCTCTTCAAGCAAGGATTCTTTCAGGGGCAAGTCACAGAATAGCTCGAGCTTGCTTCAAGGGAAAAAAAAAAGTCAGGGTCACAGTAGGAAGTGACTTACTAGTTCCTTTCATTAAGAAGGCCAGGATAGCTTCAGGCATGGCTGGATCCAGGAGCTACAGTTTGCCCTCAGGCCCCCTCTGGCGCTGCCTCCCAGCTTTGCATTCCTCCATGGTGGCACTGTGTTCTGGTGGGCAGTGAAGACACCCTGTCTGCTCAGCTATCCCAGTGACAGAATGTCTTCCTCAATAGTCAGCAAAAATCAGGGTTTAACCTTACTGGTCTGTCGTGGACCATGTGCCCATCCCTAAATGAAACCCCGTTGGCAGGAGGTAGAGGCTAGAGCTGGGGTGTGTGCCCGGATGTGGGGTCATGGTCAGAGAATGAAGAGGTCCTTAGGAAAGTGGGGGTGCTCTGACTCGGGGAAGGGCTACTGGATGCTGGGCAGGCCAGCTGAGATGGCCAGACCTGTGGGGCCCCAGCTGCTGGCCAGACGCTTGGGGTGTGCAAGAAGCACCCCAGGAAGGATGGAGGCGGGGCTGGGCGTGGGAGGCAGAGCTGAGACCTGGCCATTCCCTGGGCCCTTTCCACATGTGCCAGCCTGGGTTAGGGTCTGGGGACCCGGGAATGGCATCGTCCCTGCTATCCAGGGACCTCGGTGGAGATCGGTATTAAGGAGGGATCGTAGTTGGAAGCCCGGGTGAAGGGTGGACACAGTGGGGTCACTCCAGGGGGCAGGACAACGTGGGCAGAAGCACAGAGGTGGGAATCAGTGTGAGCTACTCCAACCGAGCTGAGACTCGGGGCACAAAAGAGCGCAGGGGCCAACATACACGTCCCAGAGCACGTGCGGTAAAGCTCGGTCCCTCCTGCCCGGGGAGGCCTGCTGGCTCCTCCTTGACACATAGTTCCTTGAGGCTGGCTGGTATGTGTCTGTCACCTTGACTGAGGAAAGGGGAGTGGCGGCACCTGCTAGGGTCCATGGTACCGACCGACAAGAAGTAGCTTGCAGCGAAAGGACAGGCCCAAGAAACGGGAAAACGCTCCGCCCTCCCCCCGGAGCCGCTGGAAAAGGGAAGCAGGCGCCCCCGGCTCGGTGGCTCCTGACCGCAGCGCAGACAGCGGGCGTCCCCACTGGCCCTGAGCGACTCCGGCGCAGGCACATGGTGTTCTCTTCCGCGTCAGGGCAGGGACGGCACCTGATCGGGGCCCAGGAACGATTAGAACCGCGTCTGCCAGCTAGACAGGGCGCTAACACCGCAAGGCCTGCACCCCAGCCCGGGTCCAGCTTTCCGAATCCCGCCCACGTGCACGTAATGGGCCCGAAAATCACAGGGGAGGCCCGGAATGGTCCGCTCCCAGCTTCGGCATGGTCACCTCGGAGAGGGGACGGCCTGGGGAGCCGGAAGTGCAGGGGAGGGGGCTCCAGACACCCACCCCCATCCTTCAGCAGACGCACGCTCCAGGCTGGTGCAGACAGGCAGCCCCCCACCCCCTGGGCTTCCGCCCGGGACCCCCACACCTCCCGCAGCACCAACGCTTTCCCTGCATCATCTCGACGCTCCATGCTAAGTGCACAAGCTTGACCTACTTTGCTAAAGGTCCTTTTTGGAAGAAGAATAATTACAAGCAAAGAAGGCAGGAGATGTGTGGTCATCTTATTAGGAATTCCCTCTGCGTTGGTATTTACAGGGTTAGCCTCGGCTTCCAAGAACCGGACCCTGGGTCCCAGACATTGGCTAAGGAAGCAGCTCCGTCCCATGCATCAGCCCAGGGTTCTGGCCACGTGGGGGAGAGGCCAGGCTGACAGAGCCGAGACCCATTTATAAGTGTCTCGTAGCTTTTACCCCCACGGAGTTGGAAGACCATGGATCCGACCACTGCGCTCCCTGGGATTCGGGCTCCAGCCAGGCCCTCCCCCGTCCGTTGGCCAAGATCCAGCAGCGCAGATCTGGGAGCTCCAGGCCCTCGGCAGCCGCGCCCACGCAAGCTGCCTCTCGCAGGAATCTGTGGCAGGAGGCACAGCACCCAGCCCAGCCTGGGGCGGTGGGTGTGGGGAGATGCAGAGCACATTCAGAGCTTCGGTCGCTGCCGGCCACCACTTATGTCTGCACTGAGGCAGCTGCTCTTTCATCTGAGCCCCAGAGCCACCCCCAGAGGGGGCATTATCATCCTCCCCAGGGGCGCGGGCAGGCTGGGTACCAGAGCTAAGCAAGGAAAACGTAAGATTGTCTCTGATCGAGTCAGTGCCGATGGTGGGAGCTGGCCTCTGGACAGGTCTAAGTGGGCTTTGAGGGATGCCTAGGAGTTTGCCAGGTAACCCCCAGTGCAGCTGGCCGTGAGCACAGAGAGGAAAGGGAGGAGCGAGCGTGCGTGGCCTCTGATGCTGGGAGAACAGGGGCTGCGTGTTCCCATCAAAGAGCAGGTTGTACAAGTCCTGTGTCACTCTACAGCTGGTGCCCAGATAGGATCGTTCCCAGGGAGGCCGATCCTATGTCTGGGTCTGGCAGCTTAGCACCCCGCGGCTCCTCGGAGGCTCCCATCCAGCTCCCTCCAGGAGTAAAGCTCTGTGGGTGAGGGGCCCTGTCTGCTGCGTGTTCCTGAATGTCCACCCCTGAAATGGGAGCTGGAATGTAGTAGCTGCTCAATAATGGTTCTCATGTGACTGAGGGGATGCCTGACCGAGGCCCAGAGAGGCCAAGCCACTGCACGAGAACACACAGCAAGGTGGTCACTGGTTCTGGGGTCAGGCCAGGGCTGTGCGCCCAGAGCCAGGTGCCTCCTCTTCTGGTCCCCAACTCCACCAGACCTCAGCAGCCAGCAGGGCTGCACCTACCACCTCAAACCTGGAAACTGCCCCCACTTCAAGCTTATTCTGACAGCTTTGGGGAAGCTTTTCCCACATGTAGCACAGGATCAGCCCCATTAAAGCCAACAGCATCCCCGGAATTTGGGGCAGAGTCAGAGGGCCTGGGTAGAGACAGGACCCCAGGTCATCATCCTCACCCCACTCCCACAGACTAGGCATCTCAGGACCTCTGGGAAGGAGAGGACGGGGATGGGGTGCTCTGGCTGGGGGGACACTGCCTGCTGGCAGGGCAGTGGACAGGCAAGCAAGGAAGATCACCTTCCGTAGAACGAGGGCCGGTGAGGGGGGATCTGGGGGGAGGGTGTCTGCCCCGGGAGGAAGTCAGTGGGCAGCGTCTACGCTGATACGTCAGGGAAAGGGGCGGACGGGTGTTGCGTATGGATGAGGAGGGAAAAGCCGAGAAACTGCTGCCAGAAGAGAGGAAGGAGGCCGGTTTTCCTGCTGCCAGCTCAGGGCCGCAGGGCGCCGGCCAGCATCCCCAGTTCTGCTTGAAGACCCCCCATCGATTCCTGTCCATCTCTGCAGGTACAAAGACTACCGGGAGCCCCCGTGGTCGGAGCACAAGTACGACATCTCCAAGGACTTCTGGGCCGTGCTGGCAGCCCGGCTGGCTTTCGTCATTGTCTTCCAGGTGTGACAGGCCCTCGTTTCTGGAAGGTTTGAGAAGCGGGAGCTGAGGAAGCGCTCTGAGCCCAGAATGGGGTCAGAAGGCAGCAGCTGGCCCGCGTCAGGGGCCTTGGGAGGCCTGGAGGCCTGGCGACCCCGGGTCCTGTGCAGGGACAGGTCCCAGGAAGGCAGAGGGAGGGCATGGGCCAGCGCCGACAGAGGGATGTGGACCTCTTTGGGGAAGGCAGGGTTAGTTCAATATGAGTGGTCTTTATTGAAGGAGACGGGAAGAGAGGGAGACCCAGCTCGAGTTCTCGCCATCTCTGGGTGGCAGGAGACGTCCAAGGAGGACAGGACCAGTACAGGCAGGAGGAGGGCAGGGGTTCCTGGCCAACTCCAGCCCCCAGCCAGGAGCCAGGGCACCCAGCCTCACCTGGTCTCTGGGGAGGGGATGGCCTAATAACCCTGAGGCCAAAGTGATCCCCAGTGGACAGGTCCGAGACTGGGGACCAGGCTGGTTGCCTGCAGCAGCTACAGCCCCAGAGCTGGGGGAGCATCCTCAGCCATGTGGGCCCAGCCAAGGTTCCGTTCAGTCATGTACCCCTCACGTCTGGAATCCCAGGGACTGGGTTTAAGCCCCAGTTCTGCCCTTTACAGAGAGTGTGGCTGTAGGTGGGACTTCGACCCCCCCTGACGCCCTGCTGCCTCACCTGTCAGCTTTCCATCACCCTCTGCAGTGGGAACAAGTGTTTGGGGCTGAGTTTACAAGAAGCAGAGCCTGAGACAAGGATTCAGTGCAAGTGGGTTATTAAAGGAAGCTCCCCAGGAGAGGGGAGGGAGTGTAGCAGCAGAAGGGGAGTCTCAGCTGGAGACAGCCTTGCCTGATCCTGCGGGGAGCTCCAGAGCATGAACCCTAGCACACACACAGGCCTACCTTGAGGCAAGAGAGCGCCTTTGGTCTGCCCATGTCGGCTGGGCGTTGGCTGTAGTCTGTTCAGACCAAGAAGAGGAGACGGGGTTGGGGGGGGGTGGATTTCCGTGGAAAGGAGGCAGCTGTGAGCATTAGCAGCCAGCACTGGCCACAGCTGGGGTCTGGGAGCACCAGCCAGGAAGGGCGACCTGGGGTCTGGGGGGGCAGGTATCAGCTCTGTCCACCAGGTGACAGCCAGATGTGCTAACAAGGGATCACTGGACAGAAGTTTTAAAAACAGATTTCAGTTCTTCTGTAAAAGCCAATCATTTGCTCTCTGTGCACTAGAAATTTCTCCAGGGAGGGAGCAGACTTTCAGGGTGGCCCTGGGAGGCCTTGCAAACTGGAGAAAGGCCTGTGACATCATCAGAGACTAAATTCCACCGGGCTTTCGTGCTATTTCTATTCTAACTATTCCCCTTAAAGCCCAACACCTGTTAGATTTGGTGATGCGTGACCCATCCAGTCATCTCTTAAGCTTCCCAGACCAAGGAGTCAGAATTATTCAGAAACTTGCTATTTACTGAGCTCCGATTCTTTATAGAAGTCAGCAGCCGTTTCTGGAGGGCCTGTTGGCTGGTTTCCTGCCTCATTTATACCTTGGGGGAAACCGAGGCCAAGGGAGCCCAAAGTATGTGTCTCAGGTCACAGGCTGGGAGTGACAGGATGAGTGCAGAGGAGGTGGGTGCAGTGGAGGTGGGTGGGGGAGGGTGGGGGGGATGGTGGGGGGGTAGAAGGCAGGTGGGGGCAGAGGAGGGTGCAGGGGAGGTGGGGAGCATCTCCTGCCGTCCTCCTCCCCACCCCGACACGCTGACTCTCCTTCCAGAACCTGGTCATGTTCATGAGCGACTTTGTGGACTGGGTCATCCCAGACATCCCCAAGGACATTAGCCAGCAGGTGCACAAGGAGAAGGTGTTGATGGTGGAGCTGTTCATGAGGGAGGAGCAGGGCAAGCAGCAGCTGCTGGACACGTGGATGGAGAAGGACCGGAAGAAGGACGAGCCATGCAACAACCACGGCCCCAAAGCCTGCCTGGACAGCCCCGAGTACCCCGGGGGCGCCCTGTAGCTGCCCCGGCCTCCCGGCCGACGGGCACCCTCCCCCAGCCAGGCCCAGTGGCTCCGGTGTTCGTCGCAAACCTGGAAGACCACCTTCTGATAGGACAACATTCTTCTGTCTTTTTTCTGTTTTTTCTCCTTGTCTTTGCACAAAACCATATGCAGGGAATTTTTTTATCTTTAGTATTCAAGGTTAATCAAAATGATCGCTGGGGATAGGGTGAGAACACGCGCGAATGCGGGCGCTTTGCAGAAACAATTCTTGGGAACCGCGGATCTCCTTTGCAGTGGAAGGTGAACAGAGGCCTCCAGAAAGCGTCTTTTCAAATCCGCTTGATAGCCTTTAGAGAGATTCAAGATGGTGTTGCAAAGCCTTGGATAAACATCGTGCAGTCTTAGAGGGAGAACAGAAAAACGAGGCTGACACCAGTTCCAGAAGGCTCACCTGCCACCAGGTCGGAAAAGTCAGCCGGCTTTTCATCTTTTGTTTTCTGTTCAGAAACCAAGAGACATTCTGGCCAGAAGGAGTGGTGCCCTGGCCCTGTCCATGCAGACGGCCTGTGAGCTTGGAATTTACTCTTGGAGAATCTTGGGGCAGCAGGTGTCCCTCAGGACAGCGGGTGACCTGCACCGTCGGGATCCCCACCGTCAGCTGCACACCTGCCCCTCCACCATGAGCTGGCCTCAGAACTGTCCATCTTCTTAGTGGAACAGAAAAAAAAAAAAAAGATGTAGAAGAAGAAAGAAAACCAAGTGGACAGAAAATGAGCAGAGAGAGAGGACCCCAGAGGCATTTCTGAAGATGGCTTCAGGTTCCATGAAATCTTAAGGCATTGGGAGAACATTCACAGCTTTAGAATATTTATTGGGTTTTTAAAATAATCAATTCTAGGGTGGATTTGAGGGTTTTTCTCTGTCACTCCAAGGTGGAAGGAGTTTATTTTATTAGTTAACCAAATATCATCGCGAGGAATTTAAAACACTGTTACTACCAAAGATTTTTATTAATAAAGCCTTCTATTTTGGTAATACTTCTCTATATTTTTACTTACAGGAATGTGACTGTGGGACAGTTACCATTTTAAAGCTTGTAAAAACGAGTCTCACAGGTGGCAGGAGTGATCTAAATTTGCAGCCATTATACTAACCAATTATCTGAAATTTCTCAAGCACCAAGAGAAACCTAAAAAATGTCTCATCGAAGGCAGAGAAGAGAAATGGGTTTGCCGTGAACATGTGGTCGGCGTGAGGTCATCCCCTTCAGCTGCCAGCCCTGACCCTGACCGCCGTCCGTAGGCGTTTGCGGCAGTCATGGGGTCTGACGCTTCTAGTTTCTCTTGTACAGTAAGTAGTTGGAAATGGGGTTTTTGTATATAAATATTGTATTAAAAATTAGGTGATGACCAAAAATCCTTTTATGGAGACCAATTTTTTTTTTTTAAAAAAAGTGAATGTACACAAATTCACAGAGGACTGTGGCTGAACCTTCATGCAGCTAAATAAATTTGGATACACAACCACTGTCTTCACTCGAACGCTGTCCATGTGACCTTCCCCGCAGGAAGCTCGAGAGGCTGTCCCCAGAGCCCCCTGGCTGAGCTGCAGATTCGGGAGGGATCATAGGCGTCCATACCCCTGCAGTGCCAGACACATGAATGGTTTTGGATGCTCCTGGGACTTCATCATCTCTCCGTGTGCGTGCGTGTGCGTGCACGTACCTGCGTTTATGGGAGTCCTGCTCACACCTTCCCAGCGTCCTCTTCCACGATCCTCAAATTCCCACCCCTGGTCCCGCCAACCCAACACGGTAGCACTTAGGATTCCGTGGACCTAAGATGCCCCCAACCCTCTTGGGGACCCACCTAGAGTTGCCAGTGTTTTCGTTTGGGCAAGTGGGGACACTATTTCAAACTACCACCTCCGATCACCACCATTTCACGAAAGAAAGATATTTTTCACACCCAAAGCTAGCAAAGCTGCGCAGCCCTGCTAGCTGGGGACATTCCTTAGAAGCGGCTCGGGGTGATTCCACCTTGCACATCTCCAGGAAGAGGGAGAGCTTTGGCGCCCCCTAGTGCTCGCGTTCCTGCGTCCTCGAGAAAAATCTCAGCAAAGCTCAAGCTCACAATGTCCTGGTTACCGGCCGTCAAGAACGTCCTTCTAAAGTTTTGGAACCGCTTCCTTAGTCCAGACATGAAGGCAGCACCCGGGGGCAGCATCGCAGGGACCTCCCCTCTCCATGGGTCCTCCCGGAAGCCTGTGAGGGGGCCCATTTGACAGATGAGCAGCCTCAGAGTGGGGAAGTGACTCGCCCGAGGTCACAGGGCTCCTTAGCACCTAAGCCAAGACTGGCACCCAGACCTTGTAGACATTCATTCATACAACGTTCAAGCAGACAGCAGTGGTCAGAGCAGACCGGTCCCTCCTCCCCTCAGGCAAAGACTTCTTGCAGAGGGTGTGAGATGCTTAACCAGAAAATGGACCCCAGAACCAGATAACGTCAGAGGAAGAAAGAGATGCTGATAAAACAGGACAGGGTGTGACAGGGTTGGTCAGGGAGACCCCTGGAGGCTTGAGCAACGAGGAGCCAGGTCAAATCCTGGAGGAAGGCAGGACAGATCAGGCAGCAGAAGGGTGTACAAAGGCCCTGAGGTAGCAGTGTGCAGACAGCTGATTAGAGGGGAGGGCATGGAAGGAGGCAGGAGACCGGGTAGACGGGGTAGCCAGGACCAACTCACACAGGGCTCCCTGGCTACGTGAGGACCTCGAGCTTGATGGCAGATGCCACAGCAGAGACTGGGTGGTTTTAACCAGCCCAGTGATGGGACCTGATTCACCTTTTGAGGTCATGGCAGCTGTCGGGGGGTGGGGGGTGGATTGCAGTGGGATGGATGGGAAGTCAGAGAGGGGTGTTGCAGAAATTCAGAGGACAATAGTAGGGCTTGGATGATGGTGGTAGAGGTGGGTGCAGGAAAACCAAAAGATGATGTCACAGAGACCTGAGATCTGGCCATGCAAGGACCTCCGAGATGAGCTGGTCCGCCGGCACTGTTATGTCAGACCAGAACAATGAGGCCCAGAGAGGGTCAGGGCTCCGCGGTGGTCACACAGCAAACCAGGCCCCATGGCCCCCAATGCTGAGCATTGTCTGCTGTTGGTCCCGGAGTGGTGTCGTGCCCGCCCACAGATGACAGTGATGGGCCGTGGCCTGCAGGGGCCTGAGGTCTGGGGTTGGGGGGCACTGTGCTGGGATCTGCTTTGGGGATTCTGCTTCCCTCCCCAGGTGGAGGCTGCCGTGAGCTGCATCCAGCCCAAGACAATCTCCATTTGATAGGTCAGTGTTGGCTAATTTTTTTTAGTTGACTTAAAATATAAAAACCAGGCAAATCTACATAAAAACCCAGATTTGAATGTTCTCTTGAAAATTCCAGCCACCTGCCAACACAGGCAGCTTTTCAGCATCTCACGTCCTCATGTGACAAGCCTCAGGCCAGGTCCCAGTCCTGGGATCCAGGACCAGCTGAGAGGTTCCCTGGAACAGAGCTTAGCCAGGGTGTGTGCCTGGGACAGGGTTGTCCCCACGCCAAGGCCAGATTCAGAGCCCCTAGTCCAGGGTGCCCACCTCCCCAACCCCCACACACATTCACGTACAGGTTCCCAGGAGTCATCTGTGTGTCCCTTAAAATGACCCCCTACCTGTGGTGTGCGTCCCCATATTCAGGCAACACTCATTTTCCTGTTCATGTTTTGTAAGAGCCACGGCAAAGTAAAAAAAGGCCAACTCTTGCCAGAAAACAGATCAATAAGAAGCACTGGTACAGTGCTGAATGAATGAATAAATGAGGGAGGGAGAGCTGGATGGATGGGTGGGTGGGTGGAGGGATAGATAGATAGTGGATGGATGGATATGGTTGGATGGATAGTGGATGGATGGATGGATAGTGGATGGATGGATGGGTGGATATGGTTGGATGGATACGGATGGATGGATGGATGAGTGAATGGATGGATGGATAGGGGTGGATGGATGGATATGGGTGGATGGACTGATGGATGACGGATGGATGAATGGATGGGTGGATGCAAGGAGGGGTGGATAGATAGATGGAATGATGGATATTTGGATGCATGGATGGAAGGACAGATGGATGGGGATGGCAAATAGACTGACAACTGGGTCTTTCTGCCTCTGAGCTGAGTGGATCTCAGAGTCAAGCTGGCAGGGGTGTTGGCGGAGGAGGTAAGGGGTACGTGGAAGGTATGCTCTGATGCCTCTGGACCACAGATATGTCCACGGCAGGCAGCCCACCCACTGCTCCCTCACACAGCTCTTGGCAGAGGAGTGGGCGGTGCCTGAAACACTGACCTGGACCAGCCCAGGCATTTTAACCGGGTTTCCTCAGATGGGCTGTTATCTGCTGCCCCCGCCAGGAGCCTGCCAGGGATGCATCCCTGGAGAGAAGGCATACCTTGTAGATGCTGAGGTCTCTGCCAAGTCATTGATTTGCTGTGTTCCGTTCTCATCCCCCCTTCTCTTTGCCCCCTGCTCCTGCCCCCTCCCAGCTCTCCCCGCCCCCCCATTTTACTGCAGTATGACATCCAGAAAACTGTACATCTTATGCGTGCAATAAACTTCCACACACACCTGTAGCCAGGACTCAGAAAGCCACGCCCCCTCAGCAACCTCTGGTCACGCCTCCTCACCGGGTGGTCACCAGTCCCGTCCTGCGTCCTGGCTTCCAGCCACAGTCGTGAGACCCTGGTTCAGCTTGTCGGTGGCTGCTGCCCTCTGCTGGCTGCCTGTGGGAGCTGCACCGGGGAAGGAAAAGCTGTGGCCCGCGGCTTGTCTATGTGCTAATGTTCTGGTTGCTTCCAGGGGCAAATGGCCACAAACTTAAGGGCTTAAAACAACACAAATGTATTATCTTACGTTTCCATAAGTTGAACATCTGACACGGGACTCGCTGGGCCACAATCGAGCTGTCTGCAGGACTGGACCCCCTCCACCATCTTCAAGCCAGCCATGGGGGCGAGTCCTTCCCTATTTATGAGGACTCGTGGTTAAACTAGGTCCCCGGAGATAATCCGGGACAATCTCCCCAGCTCCAGGCCTGGATCTTTATCACGTCTTCTTCCGCGTAAACTAACTTATTCACAGGGCTGGGAATTAGAATGTGGACATCGTGGGGGGCCATTCTTTGCCCTACCATATACCCCTTCCCATCATCAGGAAAGGGTCTTTTTCTTTGGAAAAGACTAACTACCCCCGAGCAAAGCCCAGAATCCCTGGATATTTGAGGAAAGGCTTCATCATAAATGAGACCGAAACAAAAGAAAAAGCACCCAAGGGAAACTGAAACAATACAAGGAGAAACAGAAAGGAAATGATTCTGCTCACTGTCCTCCCAAAGATCAATTTGCATCCATGAAACCAATAAATGCTCTCTTAAAATTAAAAAAAAAAAAAAAGACACAACGCCAAGTGAAACAAAATACATAAAATGGACTTGGTCAAAATTTTAAACTTTTGTGCATGAAAGGACACAATCAGCAGAGCGTCAACTCACAAAAATGGAAGAAAACATTTGCAAATCGTATTTCTGATAAGGGACTCGTATCCAGACTATATAAAGAATCTCCTCAACTTAACAATAAAAAGGCAAGCCACCCAAAGAAAAATGGGAAGAGGACTTGAACAGACATTTCCCCAGAGAAGACAGATGAATGGCCAATGGCACATGAAAAGATGTTCGGCACCATGAGTCCCCAGAGAAAGGCAAATTAAAAACACAAGGAGAGCCCACCTCACACCCATTGGGATGGCTATGATCCAAAAACAGAAAGTAATCAGAGCCAGCAAGGATGTGGAGGATGGGACCCTCATGCATGGCTGGTGAGAACGTAACGGTGCAGCCACGGTGGAAGCTTCTCCAACACTTACAAATAGATTTACCATATGACCCAGCAACTCCATTTCTAGATATTCATACGAAAGAATTGAAATCAGGGACTCAACAAGATATTTGTACATCCAGGTATGCCTGCGGGGTCCCCTCTGGTGAGCTGACGGGGGAGAGAAGGCTCAGGCCCGACTGACAGATGGGTCTGTCCATGCTCAGGACCTGCTACCCGACGTGGACAGCTGCCACGCTGCAGCCCCTCCCCGGGAAGTCCCCGAAGGACATGGTGGAGGGAAATCTTCCCAGGAGGCAGGACTTGGGCAGTGCGCTTGCTTGTGCACTGTGCTGGGAAGGAGAAACGGCCAGACGTGAGATTATACGCTGATCCCTGCGCTGTGCCCAATGGTTTGGCTGGACGGTCGGGGACTTGGAAGGACCATGACCGGGAAATTAATTGATAATAAAGGAATTTGGGGAAGAGGTGTGTGGACAGGTAAAACGTGGCTATCTGTGCTCCGTGTGAATGCCCACCACAGGGGGAGCTCGGCAGCAGACTCTCATCATCAGGCAGGCAGGTACCAGGCAGCCCCTTCCCCCAGCCACCCCGGCCGTCGCCCCCTGGGCTCCCGCACAAAGTGGCCACATGTGGCTCAGCAGCAGGGACTTCACCCACCAAAGCCCACCCAGCTCTGGCCCCCACTGCATGCCCCAGGTACCAGTGGCAGACACCCACACCGAACCCTCACCCGGCGCCCTTCCTGGGGTGACCGGTCAGCCACCTGCTGGCCAGCTGATGGCACTGGGCCGCCTCCATCGTGGGAAGGGCCGGGCTCTGTTCTTACTGGAATAGACATTCATTCGGGATGCAGATTTGCCTTCCCCACACGCTATACTTCCACCAAAATGACATCGTGGACTCCCAGAACGCCCCATCCGCCGTCCCGGTATCCCACCAGCAGAGCTTTGACACAGGAGCTTGGTCCATGGCAAACAAAGTGCGGCGTGCGTCCACGCTCACGGAACTCACTGGTCTCACTGTGGGCCCACCAGCCTGTAGCAGCTGGCTGATAGGACGGCGGAATGGCCTTTTGAAGGCTCAGGTCCAGCCCCAGTGAGGTGCCGGTACCCTGCGGGGCCGGGACAGCGTTCTCCTGAAGGCCGTATGTGCTCTGAATCAGCATCCCACATATGGGGCCGTGTCTCCCAGAGCCAGGATTCACCGGCCCAGGAATCGGGGTTGGAAATGGCCGGGGCACCACTCACTATTACCTCTAGTGCCCCTCTAGCAGAACATTCACTTCCCACCCCCACGACCTTGGGCTCTGCTGCCCCAAAGGATCCGTTGCAGAGGGAGGGATGCTTCTGTCCTAAGACAGTGACTCCAGTGACCTGGAAATTCAGACTGCTGCCCGGCCACTCGGGGACATCCCCCCCCACCGTGCCCCTGAATCAACAGGCAGAGAAGGGAGGTACAGTGTTGGCGGGGGACTGATCCTAACTGCCAAGGCACATTGGACCACTGCTCCAGACTGGGGTGAGGAAGGAAGAGTGTCTGGAACAGAGCGGGTCCTATAGGACGTCTCATAGTTGTACGACCCTGGATTAAGGTCAGTGGGAAACCACAACGACCCCAGCCAGGCAGGACTACAAATGGTCCAGACCCTCCAGGAAGGAAGAGGTTAAGTCACTCCACCAGGCTAAGAACCATAAGCAGCTGGGGTGCTTGCTGAAGGCAAAAGGCATGCAAGTGGGGAGTGGAAGGAGGTGGTTACAAACACCAACTCTGACCACCCAACCTACTGCCTATTATAAAAATGAGGGCTGTACGTGTATCCTGAGTATTTCCTCCCGATTTTCCTATGAATCTGCGTGTGTGTGTCTTCATTTTCTCTCCTCTCTTATCCCCTTATCATGTAACAGAAGATATATTGACTTTATATCATGAGAGCTAAGGACTGTTAATTTCACATCACAGTTTTTAAGCTACATGATATCAGGAGAAGAGTAAACATCCCTCCAGCCCTTTACTTCCTGTTCTGGGGAAGACATTAGCACATTTTCAGGTGGACGCAGGATACATTTTATCATGTTAGGTGGAATTATGACCTCGTCATTGTCTTTATTTGGAGATTAAGTATGGTTTAAGGAAATGTGTATGGGTGCCCAGACTAAGACATATAACAAGGTAATGGTACAAATAACTTTATGCTCATAAATTTCTACAGCCTAGGGGGAAAAAAGAACCAATTCCTCAAAAGCTACACCAACTACCAAAACTCAGTCAAGACGAAATAGACAATTTAAATGCCCTTATAATCATCAAAGAAATTGAATTCATAATTTAAAAGTTTCCAAAAAAATCTCCAGGCCCAGATACTTCTGCTGGAGAAATCCACCAAACATCTGAAAAAGAATTAACACCAATTTTTCATAACCTCTTCCAGAAAAGAGAAGAGGAGGGAACATTTCTCAACTTATTTTATGAGGCCAGTATTACTCTGATACCAGAAACAAACCAAAAACAGTTGGGGGGTGGGGGGACTACTCTTATGAACTGAAATGCAGAAGTCCACAACAAAATATTAGCAAGCAAATCCAACAACGTATATAAAAAGAATTATACGCCATGAACAAGTGGGATTTATTCCAGGTATAAGAGGCTGGTTAGACATGCGAAGATAAATCCATGCAGGGGCGCCTGGGTGGCTCAGACCGTTAAGCATCCGACTCTTGATTTCAGCTCAGGTCATGATCTCAGGGTGGTGAGATGGAGCCCCGCATCAGTATCTGGGCTCAGTGGGGAGTCTGCTTGAGATTCTCTCTCTCCTTCTCCCTCTGCCCCTCCCCCTATTCGTGCTTTCTCTCTCAAATATATAAATGAATCTTAAAACAGAAAGATTTGTGCAATCCACCCCATCAGGAAGCTGAAGAAGAAAAACCATGTGATCATATCAATTGATGCAGAAAAAGCATTTCACAAAATTCTTCAACCGTTTATGATTTCAATGGCAACAACTAAAATTCTCAGCAAGTTAGGAGTAAATAAGCATTACTGAAACTTGATAAAGAGCATCTGCGCAAAAAAAAAAAAAAAAAAAAAAGAAAGAAAGAAAAAGAAAAAGCCCACAGCTAACATCCCACATAATGTTGAAAGACCAAATGCTTCCGTCCTCCCCCTGCCCCAATCAGGAACAAGACAAGGATGTCTGTTGTCCATTCTCACTGTGTTTATTCAACACTGTACAGGAAATTTCAGCCCCTGAAATACAGTAAGGCAGAGAAATAGAAGACATACAGGTTGGAGAGTAAAAAAATAAAACTGTCTCTGTTTGCAGATGACATGATTGTCTACATAGAAAAATCCCAAAGATATAAACAAACACAAAAACACTCCTGAACTAACAAATGAGCTCAGCAAGGTAGCAGGATATAAAATCAACATACAAAAATCAATCACATTTCTATATACTAAGAATGAACATGCAGGAAGCAAAACTTAGAATAGCATTTAAAATGACTCCAAAGAAAACCAAATACTCATTGTTGCACTTAAACTATGTACAGGATCTATAACCTAAAAACTATAATTTGCTGATGAAAGAAATCAAAGAAGACCTAAATAAATAGAGAGACATACCATGTTCATAGATTGGAAGAATCAGTATGGTAAAGATGTTACTTCTCCCCAGATTGATCTATGGATTTAATGCAATTCCTATTAAATCCCAGCAAGTTTTTCTGGACATAGACAAGCTTATTTTTGAATTGATATGGAAAGACACAGAGTCTAGAATAGCTAAAACAGTCTTGACAATGCAGAATAAAGTCAGAGGAGTTCCTCTACACAAAATTAAGTTTTCCTATATAACATCAACAAAGGGTGGTACTGGGGTGGGGGTAGAATCATAGATCAATGGAGCAGAATAGGGAACATAGAGGAAAGTCAAATGTGCTTAACGAATTCTTGGCAAAGATGCACAAGCATTCCAATAGGAGAAAGATGGCTTTCCAACACACAGTGCTGGAGTGATTAGACACCTACAGGCAAGACAAAACAAAACTCCACCGAAACCTTACACTTGTACCAAAATTAGCCCAAAATGGATCACAGAATGAAACAGAAAACTATAAAACTTTTAGAAAAAAAAATATCGGAGAAAATCTTTGGGACTCAGAGGTAGGCAAAGGGATCTTAGACACGATACCAAAAGCATAACCCATGAAAAGAAAATTGGATAAAAGTGAAGGCTTTTGCTCTGTGACAGATTATGTAAAGAAAGTTAAACAGACGAGATGCCTGGATGGTGCAGTGGGTTAGGCATCCAACTCTTGGTTTCAGTTCAGGTCATGATCTCAGGGTCCTGAGATGGAGCCCCGAGTCAGGCTCCGCACTCAGCGCAGACTCTGCTTAAGATTCTCTCTTTCTCTTCCTTCTGCCCCTTCCGCTCATGCTCTTTCTCTCTCTTTCAAATAAATAAATAAATCTTTAAAAAAAAAAAAAAGATGGTAAACAGAAAAACTTCAGACAGCAAGGCAGTGGGTCAAACATGGGTATAGCTGTGCCAATGGAGATTCAAATTAACCACACCTTATGTAAGATTCGTTCATTCAAAACCATTCTGTGAGCACCTATTAAGCCCCAGTGGGTGTTCTGGGTGCTCAGAGTCCCTGCCTCCAAGTGTCACATTCTGGCAGGAGAGATGGGTAAAAAATGCAGAGCAGGAAGCCAAGTATATGGTAAATCAGGAGACAAGAGACATGCAAGGGACAAAGAAATAGGGTTCTCCAGCAGGGGTGTGGTCTGACTCTCCTGCCTCGAGGGGCTCCTTCTCAGCCTCCTTCACAGACCCCTGCACTTCTCCTGAAAAGCTGGACACCACAGGGCTTAGCCCTTGACCCTCTTTTCTGTCTGCTTCCTCCACATAGATGACCTCACCTTGCAAGTGCTCTAAGTACTATACCAGTGAGGGCTCTCCAGAGAAAAGGACTAATAGGCTATATAGAGATCTATACAAGAGATTTATCATAGGAATTGGCTCGAGTGGTCATGGAAGCCGAGAAGTCCAAGCTGGGGACCTAGAAAAGCCAGGGTCAAGTTCAGTCTGAGTGTGAATGCCAGAAAATGGGGTGGGGGGAATGGTGCTCAAGCAGAGAGTGCAAATTCTCCCTTCCTCCGCCTTTTTGTTCTATTTGGACCCTTAACAGATTGGATGATGCCGCCAGCACTGGGGAGGCCGTCTGCTTCACTCAGAGCATCAGTTCAAATGCTCATCTCTTGCAGAAACACCCTCAGACACACCCAGAATCTGGTTGACCAGCTACCGGGCAGCCCTTAGCCCAGTCAAGCTGACACCTAAAATTAACTGCCACACACACATCTATCTGCTGAATACTCCCCAATTCACATCTCCTGCCCAGGTCTCGATTCCAAACCCTTGTCCTGTGCATACCACCGTCCAATCAACATCTCTAGCAGGTCCTCCCCAACCCCCCCCCCCCCACCCACCCATACCTCACCTGGATCAGTCAGGGGACTTCCTCCATCCTTCAAACTTTACAAGGGTCCTCAGTACCCCTCCATTACATACACCCCCAAATCGAAAGAAGGCTGCCCCCTTCTCATCCCCACCCCTGCTCTCGTTCAATTACCCTCATCTCTCATCAGGGTTATTTAGCTTCTACACAGTGGCAGTGACCCTCTAAAAATGTAATACCAGGTTCATAGCAGCATTATTCGGAACAGCCAAAAGTTGCTGTTAAAAAAGGAACAACGGGGCCAAAAACAGAGTCACTTTTCCCCACAACAGCAAACCAAGACTCCACCCTCTCCCAGGAATGTAACCTCAAACCAGAAAATCCGGGGTTCCTTGCTGGGCACTAGTGAGGTGATCTGCATGATAGACCCTCACCTTCTCCCAAAGGAAGGTGACCTTGCCAGAACAATCCACTCTTCCTTAGAAAACTTCCTTTTCTTCCCCTTCTGTCTATAAAAACCTTCTGTTTTGTACACTCAGATCCCCAGAGCTTTCTACTCGCTACATGGGATACTGTCTGGTTCATGAATTATTGAATAAAGCCAATTAGATCTTCACATTTACTCAGTTGAGTTTTGGTTTTTAACAGTGGAAACAATCAAAATGTCCATCAGCTGATGACTGGATATATACAAATGTGGTCTATCTGTTCAATGGACTACTCTTGGACTCATTAAAAAGGAATGGAGCACCGTCACATGCTACAACGTGGATGAGCCTTGAAAACATTTTGCGCAGTGAAAGAAACCAGGCACAAAAGGCCACATAGTGTATGGTCCCATTGATATGAAATGTCCAGAATAGTCAAATCCAAAGAGGCAGAAAATAAAGTAGTGGTTATCAGGGACTGAGCGGAGGAGGAAGGAAAGGAAGTAACTGCTAATAGGTGGCAGGTTTCTACTCAGTGTGATGAAAATGTTCTAAAATTACCTAATGGTGAGTCTTGCACAACCTTATGAATATACTAAAATCCGCTGAAATGTACACTTTAAACGGGTAAGTTAGATGGGTTGTGAATTCTGTCACAATTATTTATGTGTGTGTGTGTGTGTATATGTGGATTTATCTGTATATACATATATATATATATATTTTTTTTTTTTTTTTTTTATTTTAAGGAAACTCGATGGCTTCACTCCTCTGCCCACACTCTGTAGGGGCTCCTCTCAGGGGCAGTAAAGCCGGGTCTGCACCTGTCCCGTGAGGCACCTCCTAATCCACCCCTCCCCTCTCCTCTCTGGCAACCCCTGCCGACCCCCCTCCCTGCTCCAGACCCTTCGGTCCCCCAGGTGTTCCCGGAACCTCCGCTTTCACTTGCCTCTGCTGAGGCTGTGCCCCCGCCCCGCGCCCTTTCCCTGCCCCCAACACCCACCCACCTGGCCACTGGCCCCTGCACCTGGTCCCCGCACCTGCACCTGCGCAGTGAAGCCTGCTCTGACCGCCCCCTCTAACCGTGCCCCGACCTCCACACTCCCCATCCCCTTACCCGCTTTGCCCTGGCTCTTACTAACTTCTGGCATGCTGCACGACTTTCTCATCCGTATTATGTAAGCTTGGGTACTGATGACGTAGCTCCCGGATGTGCTCCCAGCACCTACTGCTCTTTGCTCCCAGATGTGTTCCCAGCACCTACTGCCTGGCACACGAGTGGGCGCTCAATAAACTAAAAGCATTCGGACGCCTACATGCCTATAAAAATGAAATATTAATGAAATCAAACTTTAAAACTTCAATAAACCTCTGAACCGTCTTTTCTGCCCAGGGAGCACTAAAAGACCCTTTGCACTCTCACAAATGTTAATAATAGATGCATTTATTATCGGCATCCGCAGCGCAGCACGGCCCGGGAAACGCAGGCCCACCCTCTCAGCTCGCGCCTGGGGCTCCGGACCGCGGGGCCACAGTACCCTCGCCGGGCGGGAGATGGTCTGCAGGGCGCAGGCGCGGAGCTCTCCGGGGAGGCCCCCTGGCGGCGGCCGCGCGCCTCCCGGGCGGAAACGGCTACAGTCGGGCCAGGGCCGCATGCGCGGGCCCCAGAGTTCTCGCGAGACCGCGGCAGAGTGGGCGGGGACGCGGACTTCCGGTAGTGGGGCGCCGGGACCGGGGCCAGTGGCGCGGGCTGTGGGGCGGGAAGCCGGGCCGCGGGGGCCGAGGGGCCGCCGGGCCGCCGGGGGGACGGTGGGGCGGGGCGGGGCGCGCGCGGAGGGCCTGGCTGGGCGCCCCCCGCGGCCCGCCGCCATGGACCCGTTCCTGGTGCTGCTGCACTCGGTGTCGACCGGCCTGTCGAACGACGAGCTGACCGAGCTCAAGTTCCTGTGCCGGAGCCGCGTGGGCAAGAGGAAGCTGGAGCGCGTGCAGAGCGGCCTCGACCTCTTCAACGTGCTGCTGGAGCAGAACGAGCTGGACTCCGAGCACCCCGAGCTGCTGCGCGAGCTGCTCGTCTCCCTGCGGCGCCAGGACCTGCTGCAGCGCCTGGACAGTTTCGAGGCGGGCGCGGCGGGCAGGGTCCCGCCGGAGGAGCGAGGTGGGCGCGGGGGGCCGGGACCGGGGCGCCCGGGGGCGGGGCGGGGCGGGGCCCGGGGCAGGCGGGGCCGGTCAGCCGCGCCAGACCTTTCTCAGGTTCGGTCGGCGCAGATTTCGTCTCAGCGCTCGGGGGAGACGGGTGGCCTGCCCACTTTGCAGATGGGAGAGCCAGAGCTCGTAAAAGTTAACTTACTCCGGCTTGGAAGTCGTGGGAACACACACACCCAGTTCGGTATTTTTTCTATCGCCCCCTTCCTCCGGCTTAATTAGAAAGCAGTCCGAGGAAAGGGCGTTGCTCACCTCCGCTGGGTGGCAGCGGCTCGGTGAGCCTGCGGCTGCTTTCGATTCCCTTCTGCCTCTGGGAATGCCCCACGGTGCCCTTGACGCTGTATTTAGGGCCCACAGTACTGAAAATGCCTCTGGCGCAGCTGTTCAGTGTTCGCGATGGCCCCGGAGTTAGGTTCTGCTATCTTATTCACGTCTTACAAGCCAGAGGACCATGGCTGCGAGGGGAGGTGAGGGGCCTAAGATGCACAGCCCTTGCTAACTAGGACTGACCTGAGGCGGCCGTGGGTGGGTGGGTGGGTGGTATTGGCACCAAGCCTCTCGGACCAGGTCCCTTCTGTGGCTTCCTGCCCCGTGCTCAGGCATCCCCACTCTCCAGCCTCACCTGGGGCTCGCAGAGGCTTCGAGGAGTAAAAATGAGACCTGGGTGGAGCAGGGCTTCTCAGCCACACCCCTGTGTTCTCAGAGCCCTGGGAGGGGGTGATGGCGAGTGCTTCGGGGACATCCTCATAGGCTTGAAGCTCTGGCCTGGCATCAGTCCTTCGGTCACCAGAGGAAAGGGTGGACCTCTAACAGCATGGGTGTTAACTCCGTAAAGACCCGTAGATAAACATAGACACACAGCGCTGTGCAAACAGAACAGGACATAGAGGAATTGTGTTTTCAAGGACATTCAGTGGAGGGGAGATTGTTGACATGATACGTTTAAGAGGCAGTCCACAAAACACAGATCATAACGTTTTAGATTTCTCTGTGTCTGTCTGTGTTTGTATGTGTGTTGCAGGAGAGGACACCAGAGATGAACAGGTAGGGGTGGGTTGATGAGGGCCCGTCCTGTATTACTCTCGCACAGAAGACGGGGTAGCGTCCTGGTCGAGGGGACCGGCAGCTGACTTGTCTGGGTTTTGCTTTCTGGCTGTGCCGTTGTCTAGCTGTATGACATCAGGAAAATCACTTTTCTTCCCCGTGCCTCAGGTTCCCCCTCTGTACCAGTGGTCACGGTAACACACGTGCCCGCCTGCCCACCTCCAGGGGGGCCGGAGCAGAGTAGGCACACAGGCTGACAGCATCTTGGGGGTCCGTAGCTGAAGATACACATTGCTGGGGCCCCCCGAGCAGCATTTTGTCCTTCCTCTCTGCTTGCTCCCTCATTCCAGAGGCTGCCTGTTAGGGTCGGTAGTGCCCCACCTGCTGGTCTCGGTCGTGACCTTTCAGCAGATGAGGACGTGGTAGCCAGGGACCAAAGACTAGTGGTCAGTCCAGGCAGCTTCCAAAGTAAGAATTGGGTTTTAGTGCCCTGGGGCTGCCACACAAAAGACCACAGCTCGGGGCCTTGAGGCCCACATGGAACTGATTCGCTCGCGGTTCTGGCACCAGAAGTCAAAGGTCACGTCAGCAGAGCCAGGCTTCCTCTGGAAGCTCTGGGACAGCACCCTTCTGCCTCTTCCAGAGTCTGGAGGCTCTGGGCATTCTTTGGCGAATGGCTACATCTCTCCCATCTCTGCCTCCATGATCACACGGCCTCCTCTTCTGTCTGTCTTCTAAGGGTACTTGTCACTGTATTTAGGGCCCACCTGGATAATCCAGGATGATCTCATCCCAAGATCCTCCACTTGATCACATCTGCAAAGACCCTTTTCAAGATAAGTTAACGCTCACAGTGCCAGGGATTTGAGGTGGGCATAACTTTTTAGGAGCCGCCACTTAACTACAGGGTAGGATGGGGGAGTGATTCCATTTCCTTCCTTTAGACAACTCCCAGGCCCTCCCTCAGTTTCCCCCACCCAAGCAGTTAGCTGCACTACCACTCACACCAGCCATCACCTCTTCAGAGGGCCACACCTTTTGGGCAGTTTTTGGAGTAGGCTGGGGGCAGGACTGGAGGCCCCCCCTTGGGTTTTCTCTGACCTTCCCCTGGCCCCTCTACTGCTGGGTGACTCCAGCCTCTGCAAGAGCACCTCTTGTATCCCCAGCACTTAGGTCAGCAGCAAGAAGCCCACTGGGAGTATGAGGTTACTTGTCTCCTAATGAGCTCCCCAGACTTCTGGTAAATCATCTTCTTCTTTCCCCAGACCTGCGTGCCGCATTTGACATCATCTGTGATAATGTGGGGAAGGACTGGAGAAGACTGGCCCGGCACCTTAAAGTGACGGACGTCAAGATCGATGCCATCGAGGAGAAGTATCCCCGCAACCTGACAGAGCAGGTGAGGGAGTCGCTGAGAGTCTGGAAGAGCACCAAGAGGGAGGACGCGACAGTGTCCCACCTGGTGAGGGCGCTCAGGGCCTGCCAGCTCAACCTGGTGGCCGACCTCATCGTGGAGGATCAGCAGGCCCGGGGCCTCGAGGACGAGGACGTGAGCGGTAGAGGTGGTGGCAGCAGCATCGCTGGGTCCCTGACATCCTGCGACTCAGATGGGCCCACCTTGGGGGCCCCCTGGTGACCCGGCTGCTCTGCTCCAGGGGCCCGAGGGCATCCGCACAGCCCGAACTTGGGGCCCCCGCACCAAGGTTGACCAAGTGCCTCCACGCGCTGGTGCTGTGAAGACCTAGCAGTGAGCCAGGACGAGGGACCCCAGGGCTTGAGGCACGGCTGGCCTCTCCGAGCCAGCCTTCACTGAGTGCTTGCTCCATGCCCGGCGGGGCTTCGGGCGCTGTGCACATGCTCTCATTCCTGCCTCATGACCGCCCTTGAGGGGGAGAGTCTTTTGTCCCTGGAAATGAGTCCCTGCAGGAGGAAGCTTTGGGTCCGTGCCCAGCACGAGAAGGAACGTCGGAGTCAGCAGTGATCAGTGTTGGTACTCTACAGGTGGGGGCCCCGTGTGCGGTCAGCAGCGGGAGGAAGTCCGTAGCAGGGGGCGAGCCGAGGGTGGAGCCGAGGCTGTCAGGCTCCAGAGCCCACACGGTCGCCCCTGGGTCACTCTGTTGCTGCCACAGTTGGCCAGAGGCTTTGAGGCCATCCACGTAGACCTGAACACCAGGGGATGCCCAGTGGGCTCCTGGCCCTTGAGGGTGTCAGGAGGGGATAGTAAAACTTGGGAGGACGGCCTGCGATGGGACTGTTAAGTGCTCAGGGGTGATTGACACGGTGCTCTACAAATGTTAATTCTTAGAAATACTAGGACTTCTGTGGTGCCATAGTTTATTACTGTTTTGTATCAAAATCACCATTCTGATAACAGGATCCTGTAATTTTAAAAAGTGGACTTTCTGCTTCTAAGGTAATCCTGCTAAAGCTTATTTCTTTACAGTGGAAAACTCCATATTAACAAAGAACTTTACATTCCTATTAAGGATTACTTCACTTCTCATATTCTCCAAAGTCCCCTTGTGGTCAATTTCAGTACCTCTTGCCACTTTTCTTAGGCTGAACCGTGAACAGGGTAGCTGGACTTCATAACAGCTCCAGGAGCCAGTAACAATGGGAGCATTTGCGCTCAGCAAACTGGTCTGGTAGAGGCCACCTTTCACTGGCTTCGGGCCCACCTGCCGCTGAGGGGCATCAGAGAGCCAAGTGGCCGTCCCTCGTTCAGGCCTTCCAGCTGCGACCTTGGGAAAGCCACACGTGATGTCATGCCATGTCACCGTGGCCTTGGATGGCTGAGGTCCTGAGCACACTGTCCTGCTAAGCTATGGACCAGACTTCGGGCCCCTGCACGCCTTCAGCAAGTACGTGCTGGTGCCGGGCACGGCGAAGGGCTGGGGCCACCACAGGAAATGAGAGAGACGTGGCCCTGCACTGTAGACCTCAAGCTCCCGGCCAGGAACACAAGTTGAAGCAGTCACAAGCTCAGGGTGCCGCCGAGGCCCTGAGCCCGTTTCAAGCCCACACCAGCGCGGCCTGGCCCTGTGTGGTGCGCTGTGCGTTTCCCCAGCTGCCGGCCAGCGCCCCTACCCTTCAGGCGGAGGGGCAGAGCTAGCTCTGTGGGGGACAGACACGTCGGCACTGTCGATACACGTCAGAGGCTTGGCTGACGGGTAGCTTTGGGAAGTAGGCTTGCTGAAAAATATGTCCCTATTTCTTGAACAGAGGCAGATTTCAGAGGTTCTTCCATTCCCTCATGGCTTAGGAGATAAGCTACTGAAAGGGTAAATGCCAGACATCCTGACATGCGCCCGACATCCCCCTGCATGCCTCTCACACCCGGAAGAAGCACCCAGCCGTCCATCACACCACGAGTCGTGATAGAGGCTTCGATGACCTGTGACTTCTGCACCTGAACTCTTCCATGGCCGGCGAGCAGACAGGGCCCAGTCCCCAGCTCTGCCACCGGCTCGCTCCTGTGGCCTGTCTCTCCGTCCTGCATGCTGTGAAGGCACCAGGTGTCGTCCGTCCCCCCCGTACCCGCCCCCTGCACTCGCACCCCAGGACCTCCATGGAGAGCAGCTCCTGGCCGCGCGGTGAGGGAGACGGAGCTGGGCTCTGGAGCACCGCACGTGACCTCTCGAGGCTGAGATCTGATGCCGAGACTCGGAAAAGATGGTGGGCGAAGAGAGGCTCCATCCTGCGCTTGTAGGCCATGCGCGCCACCCACTCCCCGGGCCCCGGAGGTGGGCTGGCCCCCGGACCAGGGCAGAGCCGTAAAGCCTGGTGACGGGGTTACCTGCATAAGCAGCCGCCCCCTCCCCCCCAGCAGATGCTGGTGGAGCTGATGGAGGCACCCATTTGTTCGGCCAGTTCACACATCCGCGGGCTGGAGGCTCCCGCCCTCACCAGCACCATGCCAGGCTTTGGGGCACGACAGCGGGACAAGCAGCCTGCCCTCAGGAAGCACACAGCTTCCCTACTTTGTGAAACGAAAGGGAAAGTGTAATGAAAGTAAACACAAGCCTGCAGCAAAAGCACAAATGCCTACGTGGGCACTGGAGGTGGAAAGATGCATGGCAAATCTTCAAAAATGATTGTTTCTAAATGATATTTATACTTCCTGTATTTTCTACGTTTCCTGTAATGTGTTTTCATTGTCCACCAGATGCAGGAGTAGGTGTAACCTGGACTGTTTGGTGGGAGTGTCCCCAGAGAGCCACGGAGCATGGGGTCCACCCCTGGCTCTGCCCCTCGTGGCTTCATCACCCTAAAGGACGATTCGACAGCTATAAAGTGCTTGCCCAGATCTGTGGCAACTTGTTCCTCAGGTACCTCGAAAATAAGCAGTGACATTTCACCCAGAGCCACGGAGCTTCTGTTCCTCATGATCTCACGACAATGGGGCCAGCCCGTGGCCGCTGGTCCTAAGATGTCGCATGTCACTCTCACATCTGAGCATTTTCCCCACCGTTGATTTGAACCAGCGCTTCAAGGGAGAAGGTGTTTTGGGACGGGTCTGACTGACCTCCGATCAGAACTAGGACCTTTGTGATGGGACCAGTGACACCCTGCCGTGGCTAGGGGAGTGGCTACAATTTTTAGAGGAATTTTTTATTGTTATGTTAATCCCCATACGTTACATCATTAGTTTTTGATGTAGTGTTCCACGATCCATGATTTGCATATAACACCCAGTGCTCCATGCAGAACGTGCCCTCCTCAATACCCATCACCAGGCTAACCCATCCCCCCACCCCCCTCCCCTCTAGAACCCTCAGTTTGTTTTTCAGAGTCCATCGTCTCTCATGGTTCGTCTTAGAGGAATTTCTCATGGCAACTTCACAAAAAAACCAATTCATGTTCCATTTATATATTTTGTAAGACTTTGTGAGATTTGTACTTCCTGTAAAGTTTGCACACAAGTCATCTCCTGAGAAAGACGGGGCAAAGGCCCAAATGTACATGCTTTGTGGGAGGTTTCAGGCCAATGAAGGGGAGTTTGGTCGGAGTGTTTCCTGGAAGAGAGGGCCAACTCCCTAGTCTCATGCCCCCCCGAGGTTTCCCGGCTTCATACCCTCCCCTTCTGCCCTAGCACCCCAGGACCACTCCCCGCCCCCCCGAGCTGCACCTGTGAGGTGGTTGCCAAACCCATTGTGTACTTTGTGGTCTGTTGCTCAACCTTCGGGGCATTTGATGCTTGTCTTGATAATTGCATGACGTTTTCTCCCGCCGGTTCTTTCTCTGGCCACCACATCTCAGACCCCACACCCTGTCCCTGCATGTCCAGAACCCTCTTCCCACTCAGCACCCAGGGAAGCCAGGCCCTCAGCCTCACCCACCAGGTCCCCAGTGCCTGCCACATGGTTGTCTGAGACCCCAGACCCTTACTGTCAGCTGCCGAGGGGCCACACCTTTTGCCATGTAAGTGCACATTCACGGGTCCAGGATTAGGCTGTGGACACCGTGGGGGTCAGGCATTATTCTGCCCACGGCATGCAGACTCTGCATTTCCCCCTGCCTGCGTCCAGTTCTACGCCTGGCACCATGATCCACCCAGTTGCCAGAGGTGCAGACCCGGCCCCCTCCCCCTTGGGGATCGCTCCCATATATAACAGCCTCTCCTTTCCGCCCCCTCTTTTATTCCCTCCACGGAGCCCCATCCCTTCTCTCGAGGACCCCACCCTCCATCAGCCCCCAGACAAAAGCAGAATCCGACTACAGACCCCTGACGGTTCTTAGCGGTTCTTAGCAACCGCAAGCTCTCCATGTCTGTTTTAGTTTTGTGCTTGTATTTCCATGATACCGACTCTGAGTCACCTTGCTGGCGGCTTTCTAGCCACGTGATGCTGTGCGTTACGTTTGGACCCGGCGGGCAAGTGGGACTTGGAGTGGTGTTTGCTCACGTGAGGATGGCCCGTCACCCGACATGTGCTGATAAGAGACAGGACTTCCTACTACAGGGAAAATTGGCAGTGGAGATCCCCTTTTATCAAAGAAGCCCTGTGTCTTAAGTCACCGACTAAGTGACACGGACGGCAAGAGTCACATGTGTGTGCTAACCGCATTAATTTTCACCAAGGAACAGAGACCGATTCAGTGCCTGAGTGGAGTCCTTGCTAAGCCAGAGCACGTGACCTGTGGATGGAGCTTTCGTGGTATGGCTTGAACAGAAAAACATCCCGGGTCCTTTGAGTCACCCGAGGCCTCCCGAAGTCCCCAAACCTGCCTGTCAGTGCGGATGTGGGGGTGTCTGCCCAACAGTGTGAATGCTCAATGGCCCTCAAAAATGGCTACAGGGATAAATTTTATGTACATTTTACCACAAAAAACATACCTCATATTAAATAAACTATGAATTTCATTGTGCTATTAATCTAAATTGTATGTGTCTTGTGGGCTTTTATCTCCCTGATTGGTAATTCTACTGGCATTTTATAGTTTACGAGGCTCAGAAGCATAAGGTCATATCTGACCTTATGTTTGTATATATTGAGGTAACGTGATCATAAAACCTGGCTCATCGCCGGGAGACTGGGTCCCTGCTACTCTTCCCAAAGGGGTTTCTGGCTGGAGAGACCCAGCTCCGAGGGTCCCCAGGCCCCTCAGGATCAACCTGCCTGGCAGCATCACGATGCACAGGAGGGCCGCCCAGCCCCGCACACCTCGTCCCTGAACTCCCATCCGCAGTCCTTACTGGGCCTAAGGCCCTGCTCAGACACCCAGTCTGATGGCAGCCTTGTCTGACCCCCCACTCCCCAGGGCACATGCAGAGGGGTGCTCAGGCTGTGACCGTCCCGGCTGGGGCGGATGCAGGCAGGCCAGCAGCGTTCTCTCGGGGGCCAGGCTGCCCCCCTGTTCACCAATACCAGCACCCCAGCCAGCGTGTCCCATGGGGACCAAGCCCCAGGATTTGCCCTTCGCAGGGTCTAGTCCCAGTGAGGTCCATTCAGGAGCCCCAGGGAGGTGCCTCCCACCCCCTGAATCACCACAGGCCACCTCAAGGGTCCCTCTGTCCAGGCAGGATCGATGCCATGTGCCTAAGAGCACACAGCCCTTTGCTGTGGGCTGTCTGCTTCATTCATGCGCCCATTCATCCATCTGTGCATTCATTCCACGTTCTTGGCGGAGGGCCAACAGCTTTGACCTTCTAGCTGGGTGACCCCCACAGCAGAGCACCACCTCCAACCCCCCTTTCTCACATGATCAGACCCTCACCCAGGGTTGCTGCAAGATTCAAAGAGATGAGGCGTGGTGTCTGGGAGTGACTGGCACATTGTAAAGGTCACCAAATGTCATTTTAATGGTTTCTGAGTGACTAGGATTTGCCCTTATACCAGCTTGGCTGGGCCAAAACACTCGAATCACAGGTTCCATCCTGGAGGTCTTTGGAGGCACGGAGGTGCCTGGGGAAGCAGCCCCTGTGCCTCTCAGCTGGCCGCCGTGCCCTTGGGGGGTTTTATGTTAGGAGAGAGGAATCCCCACTGAGAGCCCAGACCATAAACCAAAGACTACAGGGAATGAGATAAATGTACATAGATGGGCCAGGCTGGGAGATGAAGTCATTTTCCTCAGAAGGCTGGCCTCCACAGAAGTCTGGCCTCTACAGAAGGCTGGCCTCCAGAGTCCATTGCTTGGGTTCGAGTGCCAGCCCCGCTGTGTGGCCGGCTCTTAGAGCACAGGGCGAGCAGGGAGGGAGGGCCCGTGACCCCAGCCCCAGCGCGGCCCGGACACGCAGCTCACGGAGTCCCTGAATCAGCTCACTCTGCCCGGGCTCCCTGTCCCAGGAGCCGACACTTTAAGCCCGTTTGATTGGGTTTTCTGGGATTTGCAGTAAAGGTGATCACCCAGGGATTTAGAATATGATAAAGATGGTGTTTCAAATTAGGAAAAAATTCAGCTGCGGGGTTGGGTGAGCCTGGGGGAGGTCATCAGGCACTTGCCTCCCGCCTCTCACCTCTCGCGGTGAGGTCCGGGGCCTGCTGGGGGCGCAGGAGGAAGCCGGGAAGCGAGACGGAGGGACGGTGGCTTCTTCGTCTGGCACAGGAAGGAGAGGGCCATCAGACAAAAGACCTTGCTCTGGCCACTTAGAGAACCAGGAATGCTTGTCGGGGAAAACATGACCGTCGCCCCCGCCCCTTATCCGCGGTTTCCCGCCTCTCCCGCTACTCCCCCCTCCCCCCGCGGCAGTCTTGGTGAGGTGGTCCTCCTGCTGGCAGCCCGACGCCCCATCCTGTCCGCCGTGTCACCCCGAGGGTACGAGGACCAGGGCCGGGACAGTGCCAGGCATTTTGAGAGAGGGTCCCATTCATGTCACTTTCACTACCAAATACTGTAACATCCCTTTCTGTTTGTATGGCTGTTCATCTCTGACTGCACCTAACCTAGTAATGAAGCTTTATCCTAGGTGCGTATGGACAGGAAACAATATGGGGGGTTCAGGACCACCCAGGGTTTCAGGCATCCACAGGGGTAGGGGGGCCTTCCGAGACCCCCGAGCGATAGACAAGTTTGGAAGGCAGGCATTCATAGACGAAGGAACTCAAGTTTAGGGCAAAGAGCCTGTTCAATGTCCTTGACCCGTTTGCTTTTCAGCAAGTGTTTGCTGAGCACCTACTATGTGGTAGACACCAGCACAGGAGTATGTCAGCCAGCTGCTTTCATGGAACTTCCATTCCAGCGGGAGAGACAGACAGACAGCCACGTGGGACCCGGACGGAGGGGAGGCCCGCGGGGGCCCAGGGGGGCCTGCCCGGGGCTGGGCGGACAATGGGCGGACAACGGAGCCTCTCTGGGCGAGCAGCTGGGAAGGGCAGGGATACGGCGGTCTCGTGGAGCCTGTCGCACAGACGGGAGCAGCGCGACAGGGGCCTCGCGGGGGTTTGGGTGGCAGCACCAGCTCTAAGGTTCCCTGGAGTGGCTCGCACGAGTCCCAGGGTGCCGCTAGTCCTCCTGAGGCCTGCGAGCCTCCCACTGCCCTTCGCCACCTTGCCTGGCGATGTAAACGCCTCCAAGCTCTGTTCCCTCCTGTTCTCCACTTCTGTTTTGCAGTTAGAACCTGCCATGAGTCTGACTTCTGTCCTGAGAGCCAGGGGGAGGCCCTGTAGAGGCCCCAGTTGGAGGCCATGCGATCAGATTTGCATTTTTCGAGCTCTGGCTGTGGGCTGGACTGGAGGGCGCTGGAAGGGCCGCGGGGCTGGGGCTGGAGGTAACCGGACTGGGCTGCATGGGGGATGATGGAGGGGGGCTTGGGGTTGTGTGTGGTGCCGGAGCGGCCAGCAGGAACGGTTCCAAGCTGGGGTCTGGCATGCGTATGGGGCACGAGACAGGGAGGTGCCCTGGAGGTGCGAGGGGGCGTCCAGTGGGCAAGGAGGTGCAGCGCGGGGTGGCAGGCGAACTTTGTGAGTGTGTGGGTGCCGACTGTCTAGGGAGGCGCAGGGGCCTGACCCTGGAAGGAGAGGACGCCAGGCCTGTGAGGACAGGGAGAAGCAGGGACGCTGCACCTGCCCCCCCCACTCCCCCCAAGAATCTTCTGGAAGCCTCTTCCAACTGCAGATACCCAGACCCCATCCCCCAGAGCGTCTGATTCAGCTCTGGGTGGGGCCACGCATTGCCTCACCACTGCCTGGGGCCCAAGGACTGTGTACTCACAACCCTAAAGCAGGAACTGCCCCCAGCTCTAACCTCTTCCCAGCCTAGCTGCTCAGGACTCACAGGGCCACGGATGGTGGTGCCAGCGCCTCTGGGGCCTCCCACCCCCACAAGCCCAGAGCCGTGGGGGACGGGGAGAGGTGTGTCCTGGGGAGGTAGGTACCTCTGGGCCCCCGGACCACTGAGCCCACCGTCCCCCAGGCTAGTGACGACACTCTCAGTGGGTTTGGTTTCTGTTTGGGTTTCAGGTCAATCTGAGAGGCTCTGCCACCCAACTGGTAAAACAGACGGGGTATGATTCACCCTCCTTCCTCCCCGGCTCGGCTCTCGGCCTCCTCAGGCAAGTGGCACTGGCTGCCTCTGACACCCAGGGAGTCCCCACAGCTGGGCCCTGAGTCCTCATGATGCCATGTCCAGTGCTGGGACCCATGGGGGGCACGGGAGGGACCCACTGAGGGAGGGATCGTGCCTTGGCCTGGAAGCGCTTACTGCCCCCTGGTATCGGACCCCCAACCCTGCATTTCCTGTGGGTAAAGTTGGGGCACTCCTGCCTTCCCCTAGGGCTGCCACGTAACACCTGGCAGTCCCACTGAAGTTGATCACTGATTTGTTATCATGAGGTGGTGACTGCCTTCAGCATTGGGCAGGGAGGCAAGGACTTGGGGATGAACAAAGTGTGGGGCCTGTCGTTGAGGGGTTCCAGGTTTAACAGGAGAGACAGAGAAACAATGACAGGAAGGCAGTCCTAAGAGTGATTTGTCAGGTCACAAGGAAGAGCTCGGACTAGAACCCAAACTTCTCCAAGGACCATGCCAGTTCCAGGACACTTAACTGTGTTTCCAGGAAGGGGCCTTTTGAGTTGGGCTTCATAGGATAAGTAGGAGTTTTCCAGAGGGTGAGCGGTTCAGGTATGGGGAAATGGGAAGTGGAAAGGCCCAGAGGCGAGAAATCGGGAGGGCTTGTTCAGGAGGCAGCAAGCGCGTAGAGTAGTGGGGCTGGTTCCTGGCAGGCTGAGGGGCTGTTTGCAGCCTGAAGGTAAAGGAAAGGCCTAGAGTTTCTAGACAAAAAGGAACCAGTAATGTACCGGTAGCAGGACAATGACATGATTAAATGTGAGCTTCATTTTCTTGGCGATGAATGTATTTGTTCATCAGAAAATGAGAAAACAAAACAACTAGATGGCTAGGGGCTGAACTTCAGCTTGGTCTGAGTCACGAGGGGAAACACGGAGAAATAGGTGCTATGGCTCAGGAAGGACGCGGTGCATTAATTAAGGCTGTTACAGCAGCTTTGGTTGTTTCCAAGGTGCTTGGAGGACTTGCCTCTGGTTTTAGCTTCACGGGGAACCTGGGACTGCGGTTGAGGGAAGTGGTTTTCCCCTTGGGACAGGCGAGAAGTGCAGGTGCCCGGGGGAGGGGCGGGGGGGTGGTGATGAGCACGGAGGTCTCGCAGTAGAAGGTGAAAGAGCGAGGGCTTCCATTGCTCTGCCAGACCAAAAACCGGCCTGCCCTGCAGAACTTTCTAGTGCCCTGACCAGCGCGGCAGGCCCAGAAAGTGGCCCAGTCCAGGACGGGGGTGCAGCCTTTCTCAGCCTGCATCCTGTCCAGGGGCTCTGAGGGAAGGTGTCACCATAGGCTATCACCGGGGAGTGTCCCTGCCCAGCGCAGGGGTACCCCCAAGGCTGAAATAACGCTCATGTGTGCTCCACAAATACTCTGCTGAAAGCGCTAACCAGCCAGCACTGGAAATAACCCCGTCTGCTGGCTTCCCGCCCAGAGAAGTCAGGGTGGAGGCAGGGAGCCACACTTCCGGTCCCCACACCCTTTTATTTTGGGAAAATCAAAGGCTCCCCCCCAGGGGCTGTCTGTGGAGGGAGGGGCGGCACTGTCCCCTGCAGCTCTTGCTGGAGAGCGGTGGGGCCCTCCCTCCACCCACCCACTGGCTCCTTTACCGGCTCAGCTGCTCCGTCACCCTCAGGCGCCAGGCACGGTTCCAGGCATCAGGGAGCAGCCGGACCCAGACCCCGAGCCCCAGGGGGGATCTGTTCTGCTGCTTACATGCTGTGACACCATGGGGACCAGCGTCCTCTCCCAGTACAATGGGGACAGACTGGGGACAGGTCTACCGTGAGGACCCAAGGGGATGCGCGATGCAGACAAGGTCAGCGCCCCACGGACCGCCCTCACTGGGCCTTGGCCACACACTTCTGTAGGACACTTCTGTAGGATCGCCCACGGGCCTAGTTCAACAGACCGTGGGTTCCTTTCAGCAGCCTCCGACCTGCTGACCTCTGACCTATCCCCCTTTAAGGTCGCCGCCCCTGCTCCAAACCTTTCTCATTCCTCTTAAACCCCACGGCAGGCCCCTGCCTCCACCCCCTCCTGCCATTGGCCTTGGCTCCCTGTGGACCCCCTTCTCACCTGACCCCCCACTTCTGGCCTCCCAGCTCCTGTACCTGGCTCAGATGCTTTCTGTCTGTCTTCTGGAGCAAGGACCTGCCTCCTCCCCGGACCCCAGCCTCCATCTCTTCCTCTGTGGGGGCCCTGAGATCTCCTCCTGAGGACGGCGCCTGACCGTCTTGTTTTTCCCTAGTCCCAGCGCCTTTCCCAAATCACAGGGACCCTAGAACCAGCTTGGCGGGTTTGCCTTCGCCATGGACCACCTGCTCTTCTAGTTACTTAGCTTTTTCTTTAAAATGACTCTCTTTCCTCGCTTAATTTTAAATTAAAGAGAAAGCGTGATGTCTCCACCACAAAAGGAAAGCAGCCTGTGCCCGATGGTGCTAGTGTGCCCGGCGTCTGTCCACACCTTCTTTCCGGGAGGGCCCTGGTGTTTAGCTGAGGTGTGGCTGCCCAGATTCCAGGCCCATTTCCCAGCTCACCGCGCAGCCGAAGCATGTGGCTGGAGCGGCAGGTGGATGCACGCTTCAGCAGCCCCTTCTTCTTCCTTCTGGAACGCAAGCATGATAACCAGAGCACTGGCAGCTCGGCTGGACCATGAGAGAAACAGCAGGAAGAAGGAAAGAGCCCGGGCTCCTGATGGCGGGGGAGCCTCTCCACCAGCCCTCGGAGTTTTATCTCAGGACTGCATTTGTTGGAGAGAAATAAACTTCTCTCACTGAAGCCACGGTGGTTCGGGGATTTCAGAAACACAGTATCACTTGGGGTCAGCAGACAGTGACTGTAGAAATGAAGGAAAGAACAATATTCGAAATTGTCCATAGAACCGGCTGCCCGTCGAGGCTCTGGACGCAAGGGCTGTTGTCTTTGTGAAAGAAGACATAAGTCATCATTAGCCCGAGACTGTCTCCGTGTATTCAGGACTGACCAGTAATTGAAACGGGAGCGACTTTCTCACCACGTGACTCCAAGCGGGTTAGTACCAGGTGCCTTACCTCACCGCTCCCTAAAACCAGCGGGCCGGATGCGCCCCGAAGGCTGGAGGCTCAGCGCGGCAGGAGAGAGCCTGCCTCCTCAGCACCCCACCGACCGCCCCCACGTGCCACCTGGGGCCACCGGGCCGTCCACCCTCCCCGGGCCCGTGTGCTCGGCTGTGATGAGCGGCCCCGCTCCGAACCGCGGACATGTCCGTCACCCTCCGGAACTCCACGTCCTGCCTCTCCCTCGGCCGTGCGCCCCCTCCTCACGCCCCGCCCAGAGATGATGCTGGTTCATCATCTCACGCACACTTCTCAAGCACTTGCTGTCTGTGGCTACGAGCATCAACCCCGGAGCCAGGCCACCAGGCCTGCCTCCTGCTGGCTGGGGCACTCGGGGAGTTATGTCGCCTCTCGCTGCCTCAGTCCTCCCAGTCTGTAAAATGGGCCTGAAGGGTTAAATCACTCAATATGTATCAAGCCCTTAGAAAAGAGCCCAGGACAGGCTAAGCCCCCAGGACATGCTGTTATTGTTATGTGTCAAGCGAGGGCACCACAGCAACAAGCCGGACAGGCAGGGAGTCTGTTCTCCTGGGGGTGATGGGGTGACCTGCCAGAGCCTCTCCACACACAGCTTCACCCTGCCTGTCAGCACAACTGTGCAGGGAAATCTATTCACCTTTGACTTCCGAGCCCCTAGCAGGAGCCTGGCATACAGCAGGTGCTCAGGAAACGGGACCAACAAAGCAATGAGCCCTCCACCCCTCCCAGCCAGGTCCCCAACCTGAGCCCAGCACTGTCCCGCAGAAGGGGCTTCCAGTGGCGTTTCCTTACTCACGTTGGTGGGTAAGTTCAAGTGAGAAAATGTTAGCACTGTGGAGCCCGGGCCTGGAGGTCTGCACACTGGCTTTGGATTCGGACTCTCCTGTCTGTTTGCTGTGTGGCCCTGGGCAAGTTTACCTCCGCTCTTGAGCCTCGTCTTCCTCAGCTGAGAAATGGGCTGACGGCCCCATGATCTGTTTGTGCAAGCAAACACTGCAAGACTCAGTGGCTTGAGGCCCTGACCACGCTCCCATCTCCTGGTTCCTGCCGGATGGAACTCAGGAAGGGCTCAGCGGGTGGTTCTGGCTGCGGGGCTCCAGTCCCGACGTGGCGGCCCAGTGCTCGGGCCCGAGGCAAGGGCGAGTCACCGGCCTGCCCAGGGTCAAGGAGAGGGAAATGAGAGTCCCCTCTTTGATGGGGCTGTGGGAAAGTTCCAGAAGAGCATATGGGAAAGTACACTCACGCTGGCCTTGGAGGGCTTGTGGGTGGAAACACCTGAAGGCTTTGCCACGTGCCCGCTAAGTGATGTCTGCAGGCAGGGCAGCCCCGTTATTATCAGCTCGCTCTTAAAACCCGCCCCCGCTCCTCCTCCCCCGCTCAGGTCAGGTCGCATCCTGTTTGCGGCCCCCAGGAACCGTCAGGAGACAAAGACCTGTTGGTTCCCTCAGGGTGGCCAGGCTGCTGGGTGGAGGGTTGTGTGGGGCACTTGGCCAGCAGCGGGGCCCCCACGCGGGAGCCGGGCATTCCCGTCGAGCAGGTGAGCTCACCTGATGCTCCGTCCCCACCCCCAGCATGGCAGCCTCTCCACAGGCAGATCCCGGCAGCGCCTTGCAGCGTGATTCCCAGCCCCGCTGGCAGAGCGGCACCGAGTTAAGAATTTCTGCCCAAGGGAGACCGAGCGGCAGGGGCCAGAGGACTCCTCGCTGGACAGCGTTCCTGGCGTCCGGCCTGCCGGCCCTCTTGGTCCCTGGTCACGGAGAACATGAAAGGCTACAGAGGCAGGGAACCCTAGCTTGGGGTCCCTTCCACCACCTCCCTCGCTGGGCTGAATGGTGTTCCACAAAAATTCACATCCCCCTGCAACCTCCGAATGGGACCAAATTTGGAAATTGGGTCTTCGCAGTGTAACCAAGTTAAGATGAGGTCGCTCTGGAGTAGGGGGGACCCTAAACCCAGTGACCGGTGTCCCTATAAGAAGATGAAATTTGGACAGAAAGACACACAGGGGAGAACACTGTAGGATGGCGGAGGCAGGGGCTAGGTCCATGCAGCTATAAGCCAAGGATCGCCAAGGACCCTCGGCACCCTCCAGAAGCTGGGCCAGAGGAGTGGAGCACGTTCTCCCCGAGAGACTCCGGAAGGAGCCAGCCCTGCTGACACGCGGGTTTTAGGACTGCTGGCCTCCAGACTGTGGGAGGATCCCCCTCTGTTGCTCTAAGCCATCACATCTGGGGGCTTGGGCTCTAGCAACCAGAGGACACTCACACATGCCTGCCCACCCCCTGTCCTCTGTGCCCCCGGCTTGAGACCACCCACTCAGCTGCTCTCTCTGGCTCACCAACCATGGCGGGAAAAAAGAAAAAGCCATGAGTCTTTCAAAAGCCCATGGAAGACCAGATGCCGACCAAGTGTGACCGTGTCCACCATGTGATGGTCTACGCAGGTCACAACTACATTTGCTCGTGCAGCTAAGAAGCCTTGCTTCGTGCATTCCCTGCCTCTGCTCCTTAGTAGAGCGGGATCACCCCCAGGAAAGTATCCGGGTCAGACACTCCACATGAGTCCCCTTCTTTAGTGACACACACCTAGGAGGAAACCTATGGTTTTCTCATGGACAAAGCAGGACTCTTTGCAAGGCAAATTCCAAGATGGACTCACTGTCAGGGGGCAGTGAGCCCTGGGTGCCAACCTTCTCAGGGAACAAGAATCAAGGGACAGACTCTCTCCTGGAGTGGAGAGAAGAGGGATGGGGCAAAGGCCGCTCTGTGTCCCTCCCCACCCTATCCTCCAGCCATCTGGATAGAGAAAACCTCGATCCCAGCAGACCCTTCTTTACGGTCCTGTCACCCAGAACCTCCAGGTTCTCCCATATTCCCCACTCTAGCATGTGGGTCAGGATCAGTGGTTCTGAACCTAATCCCCGCCTTTTGTATTCTGGTAAAATGCGCGTGACCTAGACCGGACCATCTAAACCATTTCAAGAGGCATCAAGCATGCTCACACTGTTGTAGCCACCAGCGCCCTCTGTCTCCAGAACCTTGTCTTCCGACGCTGAGACTCTGTCCCCATTGCACACTGACCACCAGCCCCTGGCGCCCACCGTCTGACTCTGTCTCCGTGAATCCAACTGCATGAGGGACGCTGATGAGTGGATCCTACAGGATCTGTCCGCTGGTGGCTGGCCTGTTTCTCAGCACAGTGTCCTCCAGGGCCACCCACGCTGCAGCGGGGGTCAAATTCCCAGTGTCCCCTTCTATGACAGGCATCCCGTACCACCCTTTTCACCCTCCTGAAATGGGATTCTAGAATGATCTAGCACCCTGCCCCTCCCCCCCACTAAATGTCGATAGAACCCGCACTCACCGCAACAAGCAATCCCCATCCTGCATTTCCAAACGCCCTCCTGCTGTCCTGTGTGGCCTTTCCTGAGAGGTCAAGTCTCCTTGCTCCTCGTCCCCTCCCTAGGTCTTGGGCCCCTGACACCCCCATAAAGGCTCCTCCTTGTGGACTTCTTTCCTGTAAGCAAATCACATGTGCAAAAGGATGCAGAGGGCAGAATTGGCCCCACACCCCATCGCGGCAGAGGCTCAGCTGGGAACACCTCACAGATTTACCACCATCTTTAGCAATCACCCCCATTTCAGAGGTATGGTCATTGAGGCCCAGAGGAAAGGAGGCCCTGGGACTAATGTGCACGGTGTGCCTCCCAGACACTGCAAACTGTCCTTACTGCTCATGGCATCCCTAAAGAGACACGTCGTCCCATTTTACAGAAGGAAACGCTGAGGCTCAGAGAGGCAGGCTCACATCACAGAGCTCCTTGGTGGCAAAGCCAAATCAGGAGCGAGGACTGTCAATTCTAAGTCGTTACAACCTCCCAGCCTCTGCGAGGAAGGGCCCAGGGGCTCAGATGCCCCTCATCCCTGACAGCGGCTGCAGGGCCACTTCCAGCCTCAGAAATGGGGCTCCGGCGAAATTCCTCTCTGCTCCCGGAACGTGCCATGACTTTAATGCCTCTGAACCTTTGTCTTTGAACCCCACCATGCCTCTGCTCCCCACCCCATGTCTCCACCTGGGCTGACAGGGCAGGTCTGGAGTTAGAGAAACTCACTACAAACCCTAATTACAGACCCTAACATTGCTGACTTAGCAAGCTGTGGGACATTGGACAAGCTCCTGAACCTCTCCGAGCTTCAATTGCTTCACATGTAAAATGTCATTCTATTCAATACATGTTTATTGAGCTCCTACTATGTCCACAGCAGTCTGGAGATTCAGCAGTGGGGAAAGTGTGTTTTTTACTATCTATCCTTTTCTACCTTTTAAATGCTATATCAAATGCCAGTGATACTTATTTAAAATTTGTATCAAAATATTAATTACCAATGACAAGGGACCTACGATAAGGGAAGGCATTTCACTCCAAGGGAGGGCTGCCATGAGGATGAAAGGAGGCATCACACGTAAAGTGCCAGGAGGAAGTGATCATTAAATTGCAGCTGTCACCAAAATGCTGCCCTCAAGTCCTCCAGTCTGCCCCCTGCAGTTAGACCTGACCCCCACCTCCTCTAGGGTCTCCTGGCACCTTTGTACTCTTTCATCCATCCATCCACGCATTCACCCACCTATCCATCCATTCACCCGTCCATCGATCCACCCATCCTTCCATCTATCATCCATCTATCCATCCACTCATTCACACACCTATTCATCCATCTACCCATCCATCCATCCATCTATCCATCCATTTTTCCATCCATCCATACATCCATCATCCATCCATCCACCCATCCATCCATCCATCCACTCATCCATCCACCCACCCACCCCTCCATCCATCCATCCAACCATCCACCCATCCATCCATCCAACCATCCATCCATCCATCCATCCATCCATCCATCCATCCATCCATCCATCCAGCTAGCCATCCGTCCATCCGTCCATCCATCCATCCATCCATCCATCCATCCACCCATCTACCTATCCATCCATCAACTGTCTATCCATCCATCCATCCATCCATCCATCCATCCATCCATCCAGCTATCCATCCATCCATCCATCCACCCATCCACCCATCCACCTATCCATCCACCTATCTATCCATCAACCATCCATCCATCCATCCATCCATCCATCCATCCACCCATCCATCCATCCATCCACTCATCCATCCACCCACCCACCCCTCCATCCATCCATCCAACCATCCACCCATCCATCCACCCAACCATCCATCCATCCATCCATCCATCCAGCTAGCCATCCGTCCATCCGTCCATCCATCCATCCATCCATCCATCCACCCATCTACCTATCCATCCATCTATCCATCCATCAACTGTCTATCCATCCATCCATCCATCCATCCATCCAGCTATCCATCCATCCATCCATCCACCCATCCACCCATCCACCTATCCATCCACCTATCTATCCATCAACCATCCATCCATCCATCCATCCATCCATCCATCCATCCACCCATCCATCCATCCATCCACTCATCCATCCACCCACCCACCCCTCCATCCATCCATCCAACCATCCACCCATCCATCCATCCAACCATCCATCCATCCATCCATCCATCCATCCATCCAGCTAGCCATCCATCCATCCATCCATCCATCCATCCATCCATCCACCCATCTACCTATCCATCCCTCTATCCATCCATCAACTGTCTATCCATCCATCCATCCATCCATCCAGCTATCCATCCATCCATCCATCCACCCATCCACCCATCCACCTATCCATCCACCTATCTATCCATCAACCATCCATCCATCCATCTATCCACCCATCCATCCACCCACCCAGCCCCAATACATTAGGAGATAAAGACAATATGGTCTCAGTCCTTCCCCTCATGGAGATAACTGTCAGGTGGAAGAGAAATGCCATCAGAAAGTATTTACAGCATCTGAGCTTTGATAGATCGTGTACAGAGCACATGGTGCAGATGCATGACTTGCAGAAAGGGGGGCATTTCTAAGTTGATACCTGAAAGTTACAGGCAGGTGAAGATGAGGGACGTCCCTGTGAAGGGTAGGAGGTGAGAAGGTAGGTGGAGAGTACTACGGACCTGGAGAAGTAACAAAGGATCTTGTAGGCCATTTAAGGAATTTGAACTTTGTCCCGAGAACAGGCTTGGAGGGTTTCAAGCAAGGAAGGGCATGATAGGCTCTGGTTTTGGAGAGATCAGTGCGGCTGCAATGTGGACAGTGGGCTGGAGTGGATTGGAGGCAGGGGTGAGCAGGAATGGTGCAAGGAAGTCAGCTGGAAAGCTGGAGCAGAGATGGCCCGGACAGCAGCAGGTGGTGGGAGTCTGGAGCAGGGCACGGGCAGTGGGCTCAGGAGAATGGGCTGAGCTCTCCCCTCCACATCTCATGACATAGATGTTCACCCTGCTACAAGATGAAAGAACAGTTGACAAGCACTGTCTCCACCTAGCTTCAGCAACCGTTAACATGTTTCTTGTTCTTTTGCTTTCTCTCAATAGGCAAATAGCAAGGCAGGGAGGTTTCCTTTCTCTGAACATTTGAAAGTAAGTCGTGGCGTGATGATGCTCTGGCCAGGCCCTTCGGCTGCAGCTCCTGGAGTGAGGGCACCTTCCATGTTAACGACGGATCAGTGTCACACTGGAAATTCAACAGCAACAGCACGTACTGTCCCGTCTGTGTTCAGACTTCCCCAGTGACTTCAGGGATGTCATTTACAGTTGGGTTTTGTTTTGAAAGCCAAGGATCATCAAGTTTCCAGGGTTGCATTTGATCACGTCTCTCTGGTCTCCAAGAAAGACGCAGGAGATGGAATGCACAGGGCTCAATGAGTCACTGGGGGGCAGGGGGAGGGCAGGGAGGGGTCCGGTGATGGCTGGGCTCTGGCCTGGGCAGCCAGTGGTGCAATCCCCCAGATGAGCAGTGCCAGAGAGGGAACAGATCTCGAGAGAGAAGAATTATCTGGCAGGCAGGCGGAAATGCGGGTGTGAAGTTCAGGAGACGGGTCGTGGCGGGATACAGACTAGGGACTGGCTTAGTGTCCCAGGGTGGCCGTAACAAATGACCACAAACTAGGTGCCTTAAAACGACATCTGGAGACCGGAAGTCTGAAATCAAAGTGACGGCAGGGCCGCGCTCCCTCCAAAGGCTCCAGGGAGGAATCCGTCCTCGCCTCTTCCAGCTCCTGGTGGCTTTCAACAACCGTGGGTGTTCCTGGCTCGCAGCTGCATCCCTCCAGCCTCTGCCTCTTCAGGGGCACGTGGCCTTCCTCCCTGTGTGTCTTCACACGGTCCTCTTACGAAGACATCAGTCACTGGGTTTAGGGCGCGCCCAACTCCAGCGTGACCTCGTCTTAACTAATTACATCTGTAAACACCTCTTTCTAAATAAGTTCATATCCTGACTTTCTAGGTTGGTGTGAACTTGGTAGTGGTGGGGATCACTGTTCAATCCTGGGATTTGGATGCCATTGCCCGGGGGGTATAGAGGAGAGGAGAGGCGGCTCGGGACCTGGAGTAGATATGGAGTGCGTGCGTGTGAACGGGCAGGCGACTGGGGCCTGGCCTCCTGGCAGGTGCTGGACTGTCATCTGTCCCAGGTCCCCATCATGGGAGAGGGCACCCCTGCCCACTGCTTACCCCATTACTTACCACCTTCACTCTCCATCCCTGGGACAGGGCCACACGTGCGGAGCATGGAGTGAGGAGTCCTAATGATGGTGGACCTGCCCCTCGAAGGGACACTTGGCTGCAGGGACCCTTGCAGAGAGGACCCGGCCGCGTGATGGCTCTCATCCACCCCTGTCCGCAAGGCCTCCTTTTGACTTCTGCAGCTCCCTGGCCGGGCCTGCGGGGCACGCAGCCTCCCGAGAGTGTGCTCTGGGCCCCTGGGAGCACCATCCCCCGCAGGCACCGGCCCCACCGTGGACCCCTTGCTGCAGGCGGGTGGGGCACCGCATGCACGCCTCCCTTGCGTGGCCTGGCACCATCGCTGCTCCTGCCCAGTGGCTAAGGAAACCGAGGCACAGAGAGGCAGAGTCACCCACCCACGGTCACACAGGAAGGGGGATGAGCTGGGATCCAGATTCAGACCCAGTGCCTCACAGAGCCACGGAGAGCGTGGCCGGACTGACCCCTGCCACTCGTCCTCCTCTAACGGGCTGGAACGTCATCGGCCGGTTTCAGGGGGACCGCGGAAGCCACCTTGCCCCGGCCCGTGGATCTGCTCCGAGGTTCCCAGGAGCTGTCTGGGGTCTGGCCTGGCCTAGAGCTCTGCCCTGTGCCCCCTGCGCCCAACGGGGGACAGGCCTGGGTGCTGCGGTCCGGGGGGCAGGTGCGGACCTGAAGCCAGGTGCCTCCAGGCCTCCGTGTGGTTGCGAGCTTCTGGAGCTGGACTTTGGCCCTGCCGCTCCGCCTACTTTTCCTTGGGTTTAGGGCGCGCCCAACTCCAGCGTGACCTCGTCTTAACTAATTACATCTGTAAACACCTTTGGCCCTGCCGCTCAGCCTACTTGTCCCTTCTCCACCTTCTGCCCCAGATGGGCTTTGTCCAGGGAAGGCGCTGGAGAAACCACTCCTGGCTTTTCCCGGTTCTCACTTGTGCCATAGTGGTGAGGGTGTCTGGGCTGGGCTGATTTTCTCAGTCTTTATTAGAAGGTTTCAGGACCTTTCCCACGAGGGACTGAAGGCTGTTATCCCCGGCAAGTTGCTGCACGGCTAGTGGGAGGGAGCCCTCCCACACTCCCCGGGGGCCGAGCTGGTAGCTGGGGTGGGGTGGAGCCCGCTGTAGGCCGTGGGAAAGGGGGCCCCAGAGAGGGGTTGGCAGGGAGGAGCCCCTTCTCCCTCTTGTGGAATTTCTCTTCCCCAGATCTTTGGGAAGCAGGGATGAAGGGTGGAGTCGACTCCACAGCCTGGGAGAATGCTCGCCTCCCAGCCTTTGGGCTGGCTCGTCTCTCCGCCCGGACCTCCTGCCCCACTCTCCTCACAGGACTAACTCTTACTCACCCTTCCTGTCCCGCCTTCAATGCTGCTTCTTCCAGGAAGACCGCCCTGCTTCCCCTGAACCTATGGTGGTGACTTCCCCTGTGCTCCCAGAATACCCTCTACCCTGTCTCCCTACCCTGCTTTCTGTCTCTGCCAATGGAATTTAGGTTCCTTGAGGGCTGAGGCCATGCCTTCCTGCCCACCTGGTGTCCTTAGCACCTGACCTCACACAACATCAGAGGCTTGCAATAGCTGGGACAGGGGTCAGCCTGTTATCTCTCTCTCCCCTTCCCCTGTGGGGACGAAGCTCACTGCCTCGCTGCCTGAAGCTCCCAGCTTCTCCCTCCCCCACTGGGACTGCATCCAGCCAGGAATGACGCAGATGGCTTCTGTGCCACACAGAGCAGAAGCAGAGAGGCAAGGGGGACAAAGGGGGCTACGGGGCAGAGAGACCTCCTGGAAGAGGTGGCTCAATGGTGTGGGAACTCAGGGACTGGGAGATGTCGGTCATGTGAAGGGACTGCTCAGAGTTCTGGGCAAGGAGGAGCAATGTGCAAAGGCCCTGGGGCAGGAACCAGCTTGGCAGGTTTGCGGGCCACACAGGCCAGGAGGACTGGAGCCGGGCAAGCTGTGGGTCTTATTCCAAGTGTGTCAGAAGCCAGGCAAGAACGTGCTGTGACTCAGCCCGCAGGCCGGCTTTCCTGGCGCCAGGGTGGCTTGCTGAGCTTGACAGCACTTGGGGGACTCCCGGGGGTCCCATGGCCTCCCCTGCCCCGGCCACCTGGGCCACCCTGCACGTGCTGGCTGTTGTTGGACATATTCGTGAAAGGCCCGGCCAGGAGGACAGCGTCCAGAGAGGGCGGCGGGGGCCGCGGGAGCATTGCTCACCTTCCCGTTCCCAGAGTTGACATGACCTGGCGAGAAGTAGGTCAGGGGCAGAGAGAACCTGTTTTTCAGCCACCCACAGGGATGTAGACGTGGCTCAATGAGCATTTTAGCCTTTGAGCGAAAGGGCCGAGGCCCACCTCTGTCCGAGTTCGCGGCATTTACACAAAGATATGAGTTATATGGTAGAAAGGCATTAAGTCCTATGACAAAAAGGGCCATCCCTGTTCCTGCCTATTAGAAAGGACCTGACGTGCCGTCAGGATGCCGCCCTCCCCACGGGGTCCGACCCCGTCCCTGGGGGACCGACGAGGCACACCGACCGCTCCACTTCCCCCCACATGACCAGTGAGGAAGGAAACTGAGGCTCAGAGTGCTCTGGAGACCTCCCCAAGCCACAGGCCAGAACGCGCAGAAAATGAGCTGAGCATCTGACTCCGCGTCCTGCGCTGTTGAAAATAATCCCTTTTCGTGAAGTAGTTCATTCGCACAAGAGAACAGAGAGGGGAGAATAAAGGGGCACGGACACCGCATGTCCCCTCCCGCCTAAGACAGAAGTAAGACACGCCAGGACCAAGCAGCCCGGCTCCTGCCCTGGCCGGCGGCCACTCTGCCCCCCGATTTCACGTCTATCTTCCCCTCCTTCTGCGCCCCTCCCGCTTGGGGCCCGCTGCTTTCTGGTTTCACAGTGAATGGGATATTAATAGAGAGTTTGTGTTTCATGGATAAACACATAAATAGACCTGTTTTCGCTTCCTCTAACAAACTAGCACACGCTGGACAGCTTGAAACAACAGAAACATATTCTTGATCAAACAGTTTAGGGCCCCAATAGAGTGAAGATGTCCCTGGCACTGCCTGTCCTGGGGGGGGCGGGTACATCTTGTGTCCCTTGGTACCCTAGCTGCTCAGTAGGGTGGAGGAGGAGAGATGTGGTCCATGTTGCTGGGAGGTTCCTCAGGAGCCGGCTCGGGTTTAGGATGTGGACGGGCAGGGAGAGGGGTGGCCAGTTCTTCCCATCTGCACCTGCCACCCACAGCACCCTGCTCTTGCCCACCACCCTCCCCCTTCAGACTAGCCTGGACTGTCCGGTGCAGTTTGCCACAGCCCTTGGTCCTCCTTGCATCCTGCCCTGTCCTCTGGGGCGTGTCTCCCCTTGTCATTAGAGAAATGAGGAGGGTAATGACTTGTTTAGGGCTCGTCTCCCCTGCCTTGCAGGCCCTCCAGAGGTCACTGTGGACCGAATGCATGAGATCCAGTGTGCTTGACCCAGACCCTTCTTAGCCTGGCCCAAAGGAGACTGCGTCGTGGGCAGGGTCACAGTGGGCGCCCCACCAGCCCAGGAGGAAGGGATTACTCCAGACGGTCTACTCCAGACCTCTCCTCCAGCAGCCGAGAGGACCAGGCAAGCCACGGTCACTGTCCCTCGCCCTGCCCCCTTGACTGGGCGGTCGGGAGGCTTCCACGGGCAGCAGCTGCTCCATACTGGAGATCAAGATGGAGGGACAGACGACAGAGGGACAGGCTGCTGCCCCTCGGGCCCCTTCCCTGCCTGCTATAACCTTCTCTTGGCTCAGACTTGGGGAAGGACTTCTCCCTCCTCTGCTCTGCAACTCCCCATGTTGGGAAAACTGCAAATCCTCGTAGAGATCCCACACGTTCTCCTTGTGCCTAATGCAGAAAGCCAAGCCTCCCAGCAAAACGCTATGAATTCTCGCGAACAGACCCTTGGCGGCGAAGCTGAAGTACCATGGGGAGGCAGCGCCCAGCCTGCGCGTTCCCGGGACCCGTGCTGCGAGTCTGCCCGCTTCTCTGGGAATCTGGGAATCCGCTCTTGGAAATCCATTGGCGTAGCTCTCCCGGTACAACCTCAGCGTTGTTTGTGTTCGGTTGGAGCTGTCCAGGTGTCGGCTGGTTGATTGGGAGGATGGGGCCCTCGCTTCTTCAGGAGCTCGGATGCCCCTTCCCTCAGCCCTGCCTCCCACAGCAGCTCCTCGTGTCCGGCCCGGGACCTCCAGCCTTTGGGGCTTCATCAGGACCCGGGGACGTGGGAGCCTTGTCTGGCTCAGGAGAAGCACTCTTCATAGGTGGAGATTTCCACCCTAATAATAATAATAGTAATAAATCCCCACCCCCACTGTCCAAGGATCAGGCCTCTTTCCCTTCCTGCATTCTGAATCCCAGCCAGCAGCTTCTGAGAATGTTCTCCCTCCATCTCGGCCAAACTGGAAGCCCTCATTTCCTCATCATGGGGCCAGGAGAAGGTGCACAAGCCGCGGGCGCCAAGCAAGGCTGGAATCGAAGGCAGTGGGCAGGGGAGGAGGGCGCCTGCGTGGGAAGCCTGCAGCAGGCTGTGAGGCTCCATTGGTGGGAAACACATCTGCCTCACACAGGGACATGTCTTTCTTCTCCCATCGGATCTGACCCACCCAACTATTTGGACCTAAACTCACGTGCTCCCTAAGGAGGCAGCCTGGAGTAAGCATCAGATGTGTGAAAATCAAGAAAGCCCAAGAAAATCACAGGTTCCTCCCTAAAGACACTGTGAACACACAATTAGAGGAAGTCAACAGCTGGGATAAAGAAGTCGCCCGCCAACTATCCATCAAGGCAAATCGTCACTAACTTATCTCTCCCCAGCGTTGAGCGAAGAGCACAGAGGGGCGCCTGCGTGGTGCGGTCGGCAGAGCGTCCGGCTCAGGTCATGATCTCAGGGTCGTGGGATCGAGCCCCGAGTTGGGCTCCGTGCTCAGCATGGAGTCTGCCTGGGATTCTCCCTCTCCCTCTGCCCCTCCCCCTGCTCGCTCTCTGTCCCTCTCTCGCTAGAATAAATAAATAAATCTAATTTATTTTTTAGTTTTTTAAAAAGATTTTATTTGGGGCGCCTGGGTGGCTCAGTCATTAAGCGTCTGCCTTCGGCTCAGGTCATGATCCCGGAGTCCTGGGATCAAGCCCCGCATCGGGCTCCCTGCTCAGCGGGGAGTCTGCTTCTCCTTCTCCCTCTGTCTACCACTCTGCCTACTTGTGCTCTCTCTCTGTCAAATAAATAAATAAAATCTTTAAAAAAAATAAAATAAAAAGATTTTATTTATTTATCAGAGAGCAGAATGAGAAAGAGAGCAGGTGGAGGGAGGGGGAGGAAGGGGCAGAGGGAGAGTGAGAAGCAGCCTCCCCGCGGAGCAGGGAGCCCGATGCGGGACTCGATCCCAGGACCCTGAGACCATGACCTGAGCCGAAGGCAGACGCTTAACCGACTGAGCCACCCAGGCGTCCCAATAAATCTAATTTAAAACTAGATATTCTTCAGGTGTGAGAGTGAAAAATATAATTTACTAATGAGGACTTAAGAATCTGCTCCTGGCTTGAGTGTTTCTAGATTCATTGTTACCAGTCTCTTGAGGCAGTAGAGAGCATCCTGCAGCCCTCAAATGCCACCCCGGTCCATCCAGTTCACACTAGTCAGCCGTCACCCCGAGACACTGGGAATGTGGGGGAGAGGCAAGAAGGCAACACTGCAGGTGGGGGAAGGACTGTTGATAGCAAAGGGCCCTGCGGAAGCAGGCTGTCGAGTTCCTAGGTTGGAGTCCTAACCTCCAGCACCTCTAAATGTGACTGTATTTAGAGTTGGGGTCTTTAAAGAGATGATTTAAGGTAAGATGATCTAAGGTCACTAGGGCGGGCCCTATCCAACATGACCGGGATCCTTACACGAAGAGGGGATCAGGACACAGACATGCATGGAGTGACGACCCCGGGAGGACCCAGGGAGAGCACGGCCGTCCACACACGAGGAGAGAGGCCTCGGGAGGACCCCGCCCTGCTCGCATCTGCATCCCGGGAGTCGGCCTCCAGGACCGGGGGACGGTACATGTCTGTTGTTTAAAGTGCCCATACTGAGGGACTTGGTGACAGTAGCCCTAGCAAACTAATACACAGGCGCCAGTCGCAAGCAAAAGGTTTTTCAGCTTCCCCCATTTGTTGATGTATAAAATGCTAAGCCTTTGGTTCTAAATTAACTTGGTATTAGCCGTGAAGGTTGACAATCGGGCTCTCCAAGACAAAGATCCAAAATGCACGTAAGAGCTCTTAGCTTGACAGATGGACTCGTTAGTTAATCGACCCTGAGTTCACATCCATCTGCCACTCTGGCTTCTCCCCGGAAGCTCATTTCCTCTTCCGCATAATGGGAGACGCAGAAGGCTGGAGGGGAGCCTGGAGCCACACGGTACCCTCAAATCCTCTCCTTGACTCAGGGGATCGGCCGATGCGAGTCTGTCCCAAGAGCTGTCACTGGCCCAAACACACACTGTTTTCAAAGCAGATGCAGATTTTTTGCTCATTCATCTTTCTCCACCTGGACATGCACCAGATCGTTCACCCGAAGATGCTCAAATGTGACGCTCAGCTAGTGTTCCATGGAGCGAGGCCGCTTGGCATGGCCTCTCAGGGTGCTCCTCTTTCCCGGGTATGGCAGCAATCATGGTTCCCAAATTCCCAACACATACTCACCTTTAAGGCTTGGGAACCTTAATTATTCTGTAGCTTTCAGAACACTATATTTATGTGCTTTTAAATGATGAGTGACCAGAATACACAGGTTCACAGGTTTTCTGTAAAAAAAAAAAAAAAAATCACAAACACATGGCTTCTTCTTTTTAAAAATATTTTATTTATTGATTTGACAGAGAGCAAGAGAGCTCGAGAGAGCACAAGCAGGGGAATGGTCACAGGCAGAGGGAGAAGCAGGGTCCCCACTGAGCAGGGAGCCCGATGCAGGACTTGATCCCAGGACCCCGGGATCATGACCTGAGCCGAAGGCAGATGCTTAACCGACTGAGCCCCCCACGAGCCCCCCACATGGTTTCTTCTGATTACAAACCATTATTTTGACAATATTACATATTTTAATAACGTGAAAATGACCTCCATCTGTTAGACATTTGATCATAGCAAACATTTAAAGAAGGAATTAACAAAAAAATAATTACCAAATACAAATCATTAAAAACACTTAAAGATAATTCCACAAATGTCTAATACTTAAAAGGTGAGCTGCCCTATCTGATAATCTTGATCCTTTGTTTCATGACAAATATTTCAGTCGTGGAAAAATTTCTTTCCCTGGGCATTGATACCGGTAAATCTTTAGGAGTCTGTACAACGCATCATCAAGTTGGGCAAGAGCAGGAGTCCTGGCTGCTTTTTTTTATTATTGTGGTAAAAAACGTATAACACGAAATTAACCATCTCAACTATTTTTAACTTCAGAGCTCAGTGGTCCGACATTCACATTGCACAGCCATCCCCACCATCCGCCTCCAGAACTTTCCATCTTCCCAAACTGAACCTCTGTCCCCCTGAGACACCGGCCCCCACCCTTCCCCCGGCCCCGGCGCCCACCGTCCACTCTCCGTCCCTGTGAAGTTAACCACTCCAGGGACCTCTTCTAGGTGAAATGTGTCCTTTGGTGACAGGCATATTTCACTCAACGTAATGTCCTCAAGTCTCACCCACGAGGCCATTTTTTAGTGATGAAACTTTCATCAGCTTGACAAGGAACCGCAGCGTATGGTGAATATTCGAACCCTGGAAGACGCCCGCAAGCGTAACGGGGGGGACGCAGATCCTGTACCATTTGGATCCCTCAGCGAGCGCCAGCCACAGCACAAGGCGGAAGCAGGCACCACCGTCGCCAATTTAAGTTGCTCTGCTTATTCCTTAAAACACCACTCATCGGCTTTGTTTGAAGTAGGCTGTGTGTATAAACTCATTCATTTTGATTTTATTTGCAAGAATGAGTCACCACTGGCAGAGGCCGGCGGAGCGCAGGTACCCACCCCCACCCCCGTGCCACAGCCCCAAGCCAGCGAGACCGCCACCGTCCCCCGCGCCCCGAGCCGGGAACACCCCTGGTCTGCAGCTCTCCGCTGTCAACCTCGCCCTTCTGGTGACTCCACGTGGCAGCATTTCCCGTCCTCGCTTTGACTGGACCAACCAGTAGCCCCTTCGTGGTGATCAAGTTTAACTCTACGAAGACAGTTACCATACTTTTCCCTTTTTCCAGATTTCTTTTCTTTTCTTTTTTCTTTTGTTTTCTTTCCTTTTCTTCCTTCCTTCCTCTCTTCCTTCCTTCCCTTCCTCCCTTCCTCCCTCACTCCGTCTTCCTTCCTTCCTTCCTTTTTCTTTCTTCCTTTCTTTCTTTCTTTCTTCCTTCCTTCCTTTCTTTCTTTCTTTCTTTCTTTCTTTCTTTCTTTCTTTCTTTCTTTCTTTCTTTCTTCTTTCTCTCTTTCTTTTTCTTTCTTTCTTATAGGCTCTATGCCCATCATAGAGCCCAGTGCAGGGCTTGAACTCATGACCCTGAGATCAAGACCTGAGCTGAGATCAGGAGTCCAACGCCCAGCTGACTGAGCCAGCCAGGTGCCCCCTTCTTTCTGGATTTCTGGACGGTCTTTCTGGCTATTTGGGGTCGGGAAACACATAACCGTCCCGAGAGACAGTGGGAAGAAATTCCTGTCTGGAAACACGTTGGGCAGTGTCTCGGGACGTCTTGTGGCTCTCACAGCTGCCAGCCAAACATCCTCCAGGGCAGGCTGCAAACGGGAGAGGGCGGTGGCCTCAGGGCTTTCTCGGTCACCACAGAAGAAAACCCCAGAAGATCCTGCAGGCTGTCCCTTATGTGGCACTGATGAGAACAGGGGCCTGGGCCCTCTCTCAGCCTGTCGGGGACAAAGGGGAATGAGGTACCAGTGGACTGGGACCAATCCCGCTTCCCTCCAGGGGGGTGGGCAAGGCCCAGATACAAGGGACTTCCGCTGGTGATGATCTCCCATACAGCCTTTCCTGACTCACTGACCCCTCACAGCCACCCTCCGAGGCAGCACTATCATCCTCACTTCAGGAATGAGGAAACTGAGCCCAGAGAGGTCGAGCAACTTGCCTATGAGTACACAGCCATGGCCAAAAGGAGCAGAGCCGAGGTTTGAACCAGACCACCTGACTCCAGAGTCTATGTTCATGACTACTGTGTGAAAGCACCGTTCAAAGAGGGGAAAGGACAGGGAGGTCACCCCGATGGGCATCCAGGGCACTCAGTCACCTCTAATTTCCAGCCATGAGTCTCCCAAAGCCCCATCATGGTGGTTCCTGTGGCTGTTATTATCCCTGACAGATGAGGGTATTGAGGCTTAGTACATGTTACCACGTACCTTGCCCGAGGTCAAGGTAAAGGTAAGGGCTGGGGCTCCAGGGGCTTGAACTACCTCTATGGGCCCTTCTCCCTACAATAGCTGGGCATTGTTATGAATGTGATGAACACAATGAAATTGTCAAGAGACACAAGTTGCAAGAAGTTTATGACTTGCTTTTAAAATATAATCATATAGAAGAAGGAGACAGAAGTCTTCACAGCCATGTGGGGAGCCTTGGGATGCTCCAGGAGCTGGAGACTCCCTGTGCTTGGCACTGTGCTGGGACAAGGTGGCCCATAGACCCTCGGTGGGCGTCGGAATCAGTATCTTGGTGGTCCAGCACTGGTCCAGGGGGTTTATCTCCAGCTTTGGGGGCCTGGGGACACCTTTTGATGGAGCATCAAGAAAACTGTCTTTGGAGGCAGTCTTAGGTTCAAGCCCAGCTTCAGTGGAATCATAAACTGGGTAGGTAAGTTCATCTGTGGGGTCTCAGTGTCCTTGTTGTACACCCATGAGGGTCGAGTGAGGTTATATGGGGGGAAGGGGTCTCCATAAATGTTCTGCAAATGTGATTTTTCCCGCCTATGTTCTCAGGGATGGACACACCTCAACCAACCTCCCAACTGGCTCACATATGGATCAAAATTCCAGACCTGGTTAACAATGAAGAATAGAACTGCCATGGCAACTGGAACACTCTGATTGGTGATCTTCCCAGCTCACCAGCCACTTGGATCTCTGTTTCCTCCTCCGTATAGTAGGAAGGATACAGGACAGGTTGCGAATTACTTTGAGAACGAAACAAGAAAAGCAAGTACAATGTTTCTCTTTCTTTCCCTCTCTCCTCCTTTACTCCCTGCCACCTCAGCAGGGACACATGGGAAACCCAAGCAGGGTTGATGTAGTAGCTGAAGTCACCAAGCCTAGAGCCCCCCACCTCTTCCGAAGGGGACTGGACTACTTGGGCAGCACTGGAGACCCACTGATAGAAGGCTTACTCTTTGGTTGTCCCTTAAAGAGACCACTCCTTGGTCCCAACAGCATAGCCACTGGATCAGGAATCAAAAGCCCCCGGTTCACTCATGGCTTCAGTTCCGTCTCTGCTCTAAACTAACTGGGTGCCTGTGGGCGAATCCTTTTTGGGATCCAAAAGGAAACTGGACTTCAGTTTCTTCCTCTTCAACAGAGGGTGACATCTTCTGCCACCCACCCCCAGCTCAGACCTTTGCCAAACTGTATTGTCACACCCCCCTTCATTAGCTTGTTTTCCATACTCTAGATAGATTTGGGACACACCCAGATCTCTAGGACAGAGGCAAGGCCACACTCTGATCTTATAGGAACGCTCCTCCTGAGCTGCTTACATCTCTAGAGAGGAGAGGTGGCCCAGGTCATGTTCAAGGTTGACAAACAACTACATCATCCAGAGAGCTGAGCTGGTGGGCACATTTGTGAAAACACAACCCTGGGTCTAATACTGAACTATCTATCCCCTCCCCTCCCATGTTACCGGGTTTTCTTTATTGAACCTTCAACAGGAGAGTTGGGAGCGAAAATATTTCCCCTGTTCATTTTTTCCTTACAAGGATGCCACCCAATCTCTAAAATATTTTTCGGATACTTTGGGGAAATATTTAGTTGAGCTCTATAGATAGACACGTAGAAAAGGCATTTTAGCTTCCCAGAAGCCAGTTTTCATGATTCGTGCTTGCCTAGGTTTTACTAAAGGAACATTTGGGGGTGGGTCTTGCCTAATGATAGAAATAATGCGCATTCGTGATGAAGTATCTGGAAGCACAAACCAGCACAAAGAAGGAAATGAAAAATACCCACAGTCCCCCGCAAAGACCACTGCCAACATTGTGACATATCTCTTTCCAGGAATATATAAGTGTATGTGTATGTGGAGAAAGGTGGAAAACTAATTGACTATGGTCAAATATAAGCATATATGTTTGTTTTTTACAACTTTGAGACTTAAAATTTAATTTCGTTTTTCAAAAATATTTTATTTCATGTAAAACTCGTTTTCTTAAAATTTTATCACTTTGGTTAATAATATTCTAGAGTTTTTCAGATGTAAGATAAGAAATTTTACATGATACGTTCTTCATCTAAACACATTTTCTTCTTTGAATTTGGGCTCACACTGTCTATACTTGTTTGTAACTTGTTTTTGTTTTGTTTTGTTTTTAGGTTTTTCTCCTCCATTTTAAAAATTAGAGCATACTTCCCATACTAATGCACAGTTCTGTGAGTTCTGACAAAGGCATATAGTTGTGTGACTACTGCCACAATTGAGATGTGGAATTTTGCCGGTCATTAGCTAGTTATTGAAAACATGACTGTGAATGCCACCAAGGTTTCTGTCATCTGAAAGTGCAAAGATTTAATCAATCTCTCTCTTTTTTGGGGGGGGGCATTTAAGTTGTTTACAATTTTCCTCTTAATGATTTTGCAATCTGGGGGAATGGAATGAATGAAGGAAAATGAGTGAAATCTGGGATCTCATCTTCCTGGATCTATACCAAATGGGCTTCTCCCTTCTCTGCTTGGAGAACTGTTCATCCTTCAAGACCCAGCTGAGATGTTATGTCTTCTGTGGTCCCACGGCACTAAGTTACACACTTGTTAACCTGACATTCTAATAGTCTTTCTCCTCTCCCCTCCAGGCTGTGAACTGGGCCAAGTGATCTCTTAAACAGCTTTGTGTTCCCGAAACCTAGGCCATTCCTGGCTACGGAATGAACATTCCACAGGGTTGAACTAAATTTTCTCATTGTGTTGATTTCTTAGGAGACAGATACTTTATGGGTGGGGTGCAAATATGGGCTGGATGAATTAAGCTGGTACCCTTGAGGGGAGCTGGAAATTTTCCTCCATTCCAGACCCTGAGTCAGGGGTGCAAATTCGTATTTATGTGTGGTCAATATTTATTCGATGACTGAATACATGAATGAAAGAAAGGTGTGGTCCTGGACCCTAGGAGAAAGGCCAATCAGAGGTAACACCTGTTCTTGGTGAGCTCACAGTGGGAATCAAGGAATCCACCTTGGACGGGTTCACCTGCTCCCCATGCAACCTTCACTGAGACTGGGGTTAGTTCAGGGGTTCCTGGCTACCTCACCACCCGCATACAGGAGCCCAGTGGTGCCTGGCAGCAATGCCCTGACATTTTGGCCTGTAAAGAGTTTATCCTGCAGGTGACAAACCGTGAGGGGGGAGCATCTGCTTTAACTTATTAAAGGTGTATTTATCATCTCTGTGTCTGCAAGATCTAGCACAGGACTTGACACAAAACAGGTGTTTTTGAAAGTTTAAGTACAAAATATGAGTATGAGTAAGGACAAAGATAAAACTGGCCAGCGTTGGATTCCACTTGTTATACCATCCCTGGGTTGGTCTGTGTCATCGTCGCATCCCACAGACGGGACACTGAGTCGCCCAGCCCCACAATGCGGGGACAAGCATGTGCTGGGAGTTGAATCAGCTGTGCCTGGCTCCCAAGCCTACCGCGCCCACGAGCCTCCACATCAAACGCGGCCCACCTGGGCCTCCGCAGGTATAGCAGGTAAGGCTCGGTGAGTGGGCCCTGCGTAGAAACCGCGTCCTTCTGAGTCCGGTAAGGTTTGGTCCCAAAGAGGCTCCGGTCCCGAGGAGGCAGCCAGCAGGTGCCTCCGGTCCCGAGGAGCCAGCCGGCAGGTGAGTCGCGCCTGGGCGCGCCCTCCTCTAAGGTGTGTGGACGTGATGTCTGGTAAGGGTCTGGCTCACAACCTGATGCACAGCAGGCGTTCGATAACGGCCTTTGGCGTCCCCGGCGGCTGTAAGGGGAGATCTGGGGGCAGATGCCTTCGCGGAGCTGCTACTGCGCGCAGACGACCCCCACCTGGGCGGGGGCGTGTCGGGGGCGTGTCGGGCCGGGCTCCTCCCGCACCTAGCCAATCGGCGCCCGAGGGGCCCGGCCCGCCCACCTGAGGGGGCGGTGCTCGCGCGCTCGGCCTCCGCGGCGCTCCCCCGAGGGGGCGGGGCCGGCCGGCGGCGCTCGGCGCTGACGCTGCGCCTACGCGCCCGACGTCGGGCACGTTGACGCCGGCGACGCGCAGCCGGGCCCGCTCCTCCTGCGCTCCGCCAGTGTCCGGCCGCGGGCCGGCCTTAGTGACTGGGGGCTGCGGGCCCGGGGCCGGCGGGCGCGGGCGCGGGCTGTCTTCGTCGGGCCCCGAGCTCGCCCGGAGCGAGCAGCCGCCCGCGAGCCGCCGCGGAGCCTCCTCGCCCGCTCCCGCCGGCGAGCAAGGTAAAGGAGCGGGAGACCGAGGCAGGCTCGGGGCGGAGCGGGGCCGCGGTGGCCCCGGGCGCCGGCCCCCTCCGCGCGGCGGCTGCGCGGCGCTCGCTGTCAGCCCCCCGGGCGCGGGGGCGGGCGCCCGGGACCCCGGTAGGACCCCCGGCGGACGCGCCGCGAGGGACGGGCTCCTGGGGCCGCGCGGCGCCCGGGTCAGCCCGGTCAGCCCGGCCAGCCGGGCGCGGGGGCCGAGGACCTGTGGCGGAGAAACGCCGCGACCTGGGCTGCGCCCCAGTTGTCAGCGGTTCTCCCCGCCTCAGGGTCCGGGGACTCTGCGGCGCCCGGCGCGGGCGCGAAGGGGGCGGAGGGCGTTGTGTCGCCGCCCGGCGCGCAGTCCTGGGCATCGCCTTCTCGGGGCTCCAGCCGCGGGAACCGGCCCTCCTTCCCCTCGTGCCGGCGTCATGTGGGAGACGCTTATAGCGTCCCCGTTCTCCCCTTTCGCTTTTCCTTCCTTCCTTCCTTCCTTCCTTCCTAGCCGTCCGCGGCTGTAGCACCAGCTTCGTGTTCGCTGTGAAAGCTTTCTTTCTTTCCTTCCCCTTTTTTCGGCTGTAAACTTACATGAGTTCGGTTGCCTGACCGTCGCACCTTGCAGCTGTTGAAAAGCACCTTTCCCGGCCCTTAACGAATCCAGTTCCTTTTAGCGCTCACCAAATCCAGCCCGAGAATTCAGGGAGCCGTCAGTCCTCCTCGGGAGCTGACTGCACACATTCCTGTAAGATGCCTGATGGGTTTTGTACTTGTCAGTTTTACTGGCTGTGTGCTCCTTCTGTGCTTTTCCTGAAAAATGATTGGGTGGCATGTGTTTTGACTTTCTCTCCCCCACCGGGAAATAGGAAAAAAAAAAAAGGTTACAGAAGCACACTTGTTTCCAACAGCTAGAAAGTACAGCTTTGCAAACAAAATGCCACAGGGTTTGTTCTTTATGTGAGGGGTGGTCTCTGGGGTCTCTACCCTTCGCTGGTTATTAATGTGCTCATCTTGTGTGTTCCCAGCACTCAAGATTCCTGGGTGTATGTTTTCCCCGCTTCTATTCGGAGTATAACAGTCAGATCTGAGGATAACGAGGCTGTCTGTCAACCTTCAGTTTATTAGCTACACATAGCTATAAAGTTGCAGGTTTGTGGGAGCCTTTATTTTGCACTTAATGACTGGAGTCTGGGTCTTTTATTTCAAGATGATGTGCGAGGTGATGCCGACCATCAGTGAAGCAGAAGGCCCGCCAGGAGGGAGCGGGAGCCATGGGTCCGGCTCCCCTTCGCAGCCAGATGCCGATTCACATTTTGAACAGTTGATGGTGTCCATGCTAGAAGAGAGGGACCGTCTTCTGGACACGCTGCGAGAGACTCAGGAAACGCTGGCATTGACCCAGGGGAAGTTACACGAGGTTGGTCATGAGAGAGACTCCTTGCAGAGGCAGCTCAATACTGCGCTCCCACAGGTATGGATGTTTTTCACCTGGAACTCTACAGAGTCTTTTTTTTTTTTTTTCTCTCTAAATGTTTTTTTATGGTATCATCTTTCACGGTGTTCATGTTTTAGACAAGTTTGTGAAATGGTGGTTCTGGGTTTCGTAAGTCACATGCAGAGAGCATTCCCGAGGGTTAAACCTCTGAGGGAGGAGGAACTCTGTGGTGCGCTTTACTTTAAACACCTCGTAACTCTTGTTCCCTTCCTCGGGCAGCAGAAGGAACTGTCTAGATTTGGGACAGTGCTCCGAAGATTTTGGACAAGGGCCATGAGGCATCCAAGCTGTGTGGGGCCTTCCGTTCTGTTGTCTCAGGCTTTCTTGCTGAACGTGTGTTTCTCATGGATTTTACCACGTATCTCCCATTTTCTAATGCAATTTAATGGGCACATAGGATTGCTCTCACAGGAAAGATATTTTTACAGTCCACCTTTAGAAGAACACCTGTGTTTTGTAAATGAACTTTGTCGTGGGGGACCCATGAGATGGAGATTAATTCCTTCGGAACTTTCTCTTGGCTGATGAGAATTGTAAGCTTGAAGTGACACCGAAGTCGTTCATCTGAGTATATGACATTTGGACTAGTGTTTCAGAGCCGAGTGAGAACGTAATGATAGGTGAGGGGAGAATGTCACCCATGAAAGTGTAAGGCGAGTGGCACTGAGTGTGCGGGAGACACCGGGGTTACTTGGATGTTCACGGCCACCTAGGTGCCACTTGACTTACCCATAATGGGCGCCTTTGTGGTCCTTTCAGGTAGGCCTGCATAAGTACGCGCTTGTGCTCCCGCCATCAGTCTGCAGTGCTAAATTAGTAAATGAGTAATTGCTAGCCCCAATGCGTTTCTTGGCTGTAGTCGGTTCTCCTGAAAGATTGATAAGCCAAGCGTTTGCGTTTCCTTTTTAGCAGTAATAATCTGGCGTTCATGCTCCTTTTCCGTGGGCTCAGAGAACCATCACGGTCTTTCTCGTGCAAGCCTCACAAATGATGTAGTTTGCGTAGGTCAGGTTTTATTACCACGAGCTCAAAAGCATGGACCAAATGATGCTCCATCAGGATTTTAGCGTACTTGTAAATTTTTCAGTGGTTTTTGTTTGTTTTTTGTGATTGTTATTTGTTTTAGTGAAATTTGAGGCCGTGTACCGAAGTGCGTGTCAAATACTTAAGTATTTGATCATGTAGATTTTTGAAAGAATGAGCACACACGACCTAACAGAAGGGACAGGAGTTTTGTGCAGTGGAGGGTGTGACCCCACACCATTGCTCAGTGATTTGTTTTTAGCTACTGCTCAGTGTCATGTAGCCTGGAAGCTCTTCGTTGAGTGGAGAGTGCAACCTGGCCTCCCTGCCTCCCCGCCTGAGCACCTCGCCACCTCCCTGGCCTCCTGGCCTCTCCACCTCCCCACCTCCCTACCTCCCTGGGCTCCCCTCCTCCCTGCCTCCCCTCCAGGCCTGAGCACCTGAGACCAGCATTTCAGAAACATGGGAACCATTAGGTAAACTGTCTCGGACCTTCCTTTTCTCTGGTGTTTGACTCCTGTCCGGTGGCCGAGAGTGTGGCCAGACAGGATGTGAGTAAGGGCATTTGTACTACGACCAAGTTGTATAAGCAAGTGATGACATGCATTAACAAACCTTAACTGTAGCATAATCAGAAAAACTCACAATGGCAAGTATACATCTCAGAGACTTTTCACTTAGTGAGCACATGCTTGTAACCACCACCTAGATGAAGAAACAGAACATTACCAAGTTTCCCAGAAGCCGCCTCCTACCCACTCCCCGTAACTGTGCCCCAAACCTACCCATGGTCTTGACTTTTCGCCATTGACTGGTTTGGTATGCTCTTGACTTCATATAAATGAAATAGTCATTCGGCATTATGTTTATGAGATGCGTCTGTTTGGCCTCGTGTAGCTTTGTTCTTTCTCATTGCTGTCTAGTCCCTGGTGTGTGAAAATACCATAGTTTATTCTTTCTGCTGGGCATGGGTATTCACAAATGCTGCCCCTGACTATTCTTGCTTGTTTGTTGGTACAGATATGTATACATTTCTGTGGAGTGTACTCAAAGCAGCAGCATCGCTGCGTGATGGCGTGTGTGTTTGTTCACCCCCCACGCACGGTATGTGAGCACTCAGTGGCTGTCTGACCCTTGGTTTTGTCGGTTCTTGCATTTTAGCTTCTGGTGGTTGTCAAGTGGTAGGAAGCTGAGTATGGCGTGAGCTTGCTGCTCCCCGATGACCAGTATATATGCAGGGGCAGGACTTCTCTGTGTGTGTTCATTGGCCACTTGGATATCTTCTTTTGTGAAATAATTGTCTCTTGCCTATTTTTCGATTGGGTTGTCTGTTTTGTTTTTTATTGATTCGAAGGAGTTCTTTTTATATTTTTGAATACGTATATGGATAGCAGATTTTTTTTTTAACAGTCTTGTGTGTGTTTGCCTTTCATTCTCTCGGTGTATTTTGATAAGTTTTTTTTTTCTTTCCAATGCAATAACCATTTTTATTTTTCTTGCCTTCTTGTACTGGGTAGGATATTCAGTACAGTGTTGAATAGAAGTGGTGAGAATAGGTGTCCTTGTCTCACTGCCAATACCAGAGAGAGAGCTTTCAGGATTTGACCATCACATATGATACCAGCTGTGGCTTTATTGGTAGATATTTTTTATCAAAATATGAAAATTCTGCTCTAGTTTGCTAAGTTTTTTTTTTTAATCATGAAGTAAATTATATTAAATTTTCTTAAATGTGTTTTCTGCATCTTTTGGGATAAGTGATTTTTTTTTTTAATGTGGTGATTTAACTTAAAAAAAATTTTTTTTGCCACACTACAATAATCCCAACTTGGTCTCTGTGTATTCTCTTTTCGCTGGATTTTATTTGTTAATATTTTGCTTAGGATTCTTTCATGTGTATTCATGAGAGAGGTTGGTCTGCAATTTTACTTTCTTGTATTGTCCTTGTTGGGTTTCGGTATTAAGGCTGTGCTGGTCTCATAAAACAAGGTAGGAAGTGTTCCTTGTGTATTCCCAGAAGAGTTTGTGTGAGCCTGATGTTTTCTTCCTTCAATTTTTGGAAGAATTGATTGGCAAAACCAGCTGATGTAGGGTTTTCCTTGTGAGAAGGTTTTTAATTTCAGATTCATTTTTTTATGTGGAAAAAGGATTTTTCTGATTTTATATTTCTTCTTGTATCTATTTAGATAAGGCATTTTTTTTTCCCTAGGAATTTGCCCAGGCCACCTGAACTTTCCAAGTAATAAGTGTAAAGTAGTTCATAATATCTTTGTCATCTGCAGAATCCATTGTGATATTTCCTTTTAAAAATTCTTGATACTGGTAATTTGTGCTTTGTGTCTTAATCAGTCTTGGCTAGGGGATTATTAATTTTATTAGTCCCTTCAAAGAACCAACTTTGGGCTTTATTGATTTTTTTCTATTTGTTTTTCTATTTGTTTTCTATTTCATTAATTTCTGTCCTTTATTTCCCCATCTACTTTGTGTTTTGTTTGCTGTTCTTTTTTCTACTTCTTCAGCTAAATACTTAGCTTGATTTTTAGCCTTTCTTCTTTTCCAGTATATGTATTTTAAAGCTATAAGTTTCCCTTTAAGCACGTTTGTTTATCTCACAAGTTTTGATAAGCCAAATTTTCATTATCTTTTATGTAAAAATATTTTCTAGTTTTCATTGTGGTATTCTTTTTTTATTCATAAAGTTTTTTGGAAGTATATCACTTCTCAAGGTTTAGGGGGATTTTCTAGTTATCTTTTTGCTGATATCTAGCTTAATTCTGTGAAGGTATCTGTCTTATTCTTTCGGGGTTGCTATCACAAAATACCACAGACTGGCTGGCTAATAGGCAACAGAAGTTTATTTCTCATAGTTCTGGAGACTGGGAAGTCCTCAAGATCAAGCATGGGCAGATTCAGTGTCAAGACCCGGTTTCCTGGTTCATAGACAGTCGACTTCTCACTGTCCTCACGCTGTGGCAGGGATGAGGGAGCTTGCTCCACCCATGACCTGGTCACCTCCCGAAGTCTCCATGTCCTAATACCATCACCTTGGAGATGACGAATTGGTGGTGGGGGGGGGGGGGATGTAAACTGTTAATCTGTTGCAGTCCCTAAATACGACCTGCATAGTTTCAATCCTTTGAAATGAGTTGAGCTTTTCTAGTGGCTCGGTGTACATTCATTTTCACTAAGTGTTCCTTGGGCACTTGAAAATAATGTGTATTGGTGGGAATGCAGTGTTCTGTGTTTATTAGTGAGGTGAAGTTTGTTAGTCATGTAATTCAGATTCTAGTAGGCACATTAAATAAAGTAAGAAAGAGGTGAAAATAATTTTAAGAATATATTTTATCAGGGTGCCTGGGTGGCTAAGTTGTTAAATATCTGCCTTCAGCTCAGGTCATGATACCAGAGTCCTGGGATCGAGCCCCGTGTCGGGCTCCCTGCTCCGCGGGAGCCTCCTTCTCCCTCTCCCACTCCCCCTGCTTGTGTTCCCTCTCTTGCTGTCTCTCTGTCAAATAAATAAATAAAATCTTAAAAATATATATATATATTTTATCTAACACAGATATCCAAAATATCATTTCAGTGTATAATCAACATTAAAAAACCTAATGAAATAGTTTACGTTCCTTTTATTAAGGCTTTAAAATCTGGTTTGTATTTTATATTCGAGCACATCTCAATTTGGAGTAGCCACATTTCAGGTACTTGCGACATGTGACTACAGATTGAACAGCCCAGCCTTACACCCTGTTGTTAGTTGTGTCCATTACTGAGATCTGAATCTGAGGTCTCCCTCTGTGATTGTGGATTTGGCCCTTTCTCCTTTTCTGTTTTCATCAATTTTTATGTAATTAGAGATTGTGTTATTAGGTCTATTCAAATTTAGAACTCTTGTTTTCTTAGTAGATGGAACTTTTATCATGAAACGTTCCTCTTTGTCTCTAGTAATGGTTTTGGCTGTAGAGGTTACTTTATTTGATAATTGTATTTGCCATGTCAGTTTTCTGTTAGTTAGGGTTTACCTGGGGATCTTTTACTTTCACCTGTCTGTGAGCTTACATTTTAAGGTATACCTTTGTGAATAGTATATGCTTAGTTTTATTTTAATGAATTTGACGATCTTTATCTTTTGGCTGGAGTGTTTGCTCTGTTTAAATATACTGACTGATACATTGGCTTACAGGTGCCATATCACTACTTGTTCTTTATTTGTCCCACCTGTTCTGTGTTCTTTTTCTCTCTGGCTTTCTTTTAGAAGTATGAAGTGTTTTTTAATTGTATAGTTCTCTGTTAGGTTGTTGGAATATATATTCCTAGATGCAGGGCACAGTTTAAACTTAGGCCTCATTTAGTACTTTTACTACTTCCCTGATACTACTGTTTCCTTTGACACTTGAATGGCATTAAACTCCCCTCCTCCGTTTTTGTCACAGTAATATTTTAAAATTTTAGATCGTTTTTGGCCCTGTCATCATTGCTTTGTGCTGTTAATACTTATTAAGATTTGGGATGCCTGGATGGCTCAGTCGGTTAAGCGTCTGCCTTCGGCTCAGGTCATGACCCCAGGGTCCTGGGATTGAGCCCCGCATCGGGCTCCCTGCTCCGCGGGAAGCCTGCTTCTCCCTCTCCCACTCCCCCTGCTTGTGTTGCCTCTCTCTCTCTTTCTCTGTCAAATAAATAAATAAATAAATAAATAAATAAATAAATAAATAAATAAATAAAATCTTAAAAAAAAAAAAACGAGATTTATTTTCCTAGCTACCCTTTTTGTCATAAAGTTGCTCTTTACTCCTTGTTTTTTTCATATTTCTGTCAAAGACTACTTTTCTTTTCCCCAAAGAACTGCTTTAATATTTCTTTTAGTTCATTCATGTCTGTGGTTGGTGAGTTGTCTCTCTCTCTCTCTCTCTTTTTTTTTTTTTTTTTTTTGCCTGAAACATCTTTACTTTGCCTTTACTTTTGAAGAATGTTTCTGTCAGGCATAGACTTCCAGGTGGGTGGTTTTTTTTGTTCAACATTTTATAGCTGCCAATCAGTGATTTTCTGGCTTCCTCTCTTTTTCTTGAAGAGTCAGCTGGCAGTTTTACTGTTATCCCATTGAAGGCAGTATCTTTTTTCCTCTTGTTACTTTTAACATTTTCTTTTTGCCTCAGACATTCTTTGAGTCAATGGCTTGGTTCTTTAATCAGTTTTGGAGAAGTTTTGACTTTATCTCTGTAGGTATTATTCCCCATTCTGTCTTTCCTCTACTTTGAGGGTCCCCATTGGACCTTTTTACCATGTCCCATGTGTCTTTTGGGCTCTTTTGTTTTCCAGACTTTTACCTGCGACTTCTGTCTAGATATATATATATTTTTTAATTACTGACCTGTCTTCCAGTTCACTGATTCTCTCTTCACCTGTGTCTATTCTGATGTTAAGCCCACAAATTGAGTTCTTAATTTTAACTGCTATGTTTTTCAGTTTAGAATTTCTTTTGATTCTCTGAAAATTTCCCATTTGTCAAGTATATGTTTGAAAAGTTGATGTGTGCATCTGATAACTCCAGTATATGTGTCATCTGTTGGTCTGTTTCTGTTCTTTTTTCTTTTGGCCTATATGCTATTATATCTGTCCATCCTTCCCTTGTTTCCTTCCTTTCTTCCTGAGTGTTGGGATATTGTGTATGAAAAGCTGTAGAGGCTCTGGGTGAGGCTGTCTTCCTTGAGCATCTCCTCTGACACACCCCAAGTGGGGCAAGTGTGAGTTACTTGACACTGGGGTTCAAGCTCTGTAAGCTGCCCCCCTCCCCAGCATGTAGCCCTCCGGGGTCTCCATCTGGAGGCCTGGAGCATTTCCCAGCGCCCCTCCTCTTGGCAGGTCCCAAAGCCCAGTTCTTGTCTCCTGAGCACAGGAGATGGTTGAAGGCTCAGCTCTCGGGGAGTGCTTGCAGAGTGCTGGGCTCACTTTCTGTGCCTCCCAGGTCTCGGGGATCTTCACCTTTAAGACCTGGCTAACTTGTCAGGCCTGCACTCGAATTTTGTCTTCCTGTACCCTTGGAGCTGTCCAGAGCTCTGTTAGCCAAGACTTTCTTGGCTTTCTGCTATGTTTTCTTTCTGGCTTATTGGTATATTGCCCCCCCCCCCCCATCCCTGAGGAAAATCAGAATTGTCATATGCCTTGAGGGAGAGAGTGGTACTCTAAATATTAGGGTCGCCTCAGTGGGTCCCTTTGTTTGGAATCTCCCTCCAGTTGTGGTTGCCTCGGTATCTCTTTGATGCCTTCAAACAGACTTAAAATTGTGTTCAGTTTTTCTGGTTCTTGGTGGGTTGACTTAAAGACTGTTTGTGTATATAACTGGAAGCGGGGGGAGACTGTCGTGCTCTCCGTATCTGAAGCACATGTAGAAGTCATGGTAAAAATGTCAATCATCATTATTTGGTACAGGAGAAACCAAACCCACTAGTCCTTGTGTAGTACCCATTGTTCTTTTCCTAATCTAAGTCTCCGGTTTGCCCATGCTCAGCCGCCATGCATGGAAAGATGATGGGGGCAGTGGCCCAGCCCACTGGGTGCCCTCCTCCTCCCTTGCCCGGTGCTGACCCAGGGTGGGCTTTGTGCTGACAGGCTGGCTGTGGCAGACAAGGCTAAGGAGGATGAGATGGCTTAAGTGACACTTATTATGTGACTTGATCACAGTGTTTGATCAGTGTTTTTAAAAATTACTGCTCATTTAGTCTTCCCTCCAATTTCGTTTAAAGTTGAAAATGCAGATTTTATTCTTCCAAGTTGAGTGCAGTGATTTCACACTCTTTTTGTAAGCAACAAGTGAGTTTCTTAAAAGACATCTCACCCAGAGAATTCCAAGAAAAGAGAATCTGTTCGGCTTGAATTGTGGGTGGGACCCCAGGTTTCGCCTGTGTCTCGCCCAGAGTCCGAATCCCTGGGAGAGTGTTTCTCGTAGGACTCCCGAGCACCCTGAAGAGTGAGGTCTTATGAGCACAACTTAGTGGCAGGTAAGGCACCCGTGCAGGTGCGTTGATTGTCACCACAGAGGTGTCTGCTAGCTGGCACCTGGGCGGATTGGCAAGGGAGGAAGGTGGAAGCAGAGCCTGGCGGGGAGGATGAGTCAGGGCCAGGCCTGTGGCCAGGGCGGCCATGGGAGATGCTAACACTGGCCACCACACGGGGGGAGGGACGCCTCTGCACTCGGCCCTGCAGCCTCCTCTGGGGGAGAGAACCGCAGGCTTTTCTCAAGCACTGCTGTAATGCACAGTGGGGTGCAACACTCCACCGTAATTTCGTTGTTAGTGCTCTTCGCAAGGTTTGACCCCTTGCCAAGCTTAAGTTAGTGAGTACGTTAGGGAGACTTTACCTCGTAATCCAGATGAGGTGAAGTGAGCTAAAAGACTCCTCAGCAAGGGTAGAGTCTAGTGATACCCTTGAGTTTTGGTAGTCCCCCCTTATGGACTGATCTTCAGTAGGAGTAGTTGGAAAACCCCTCTTGGAAGACTACTTACTTCCGTTGTCTGGTTTATGAAACGGTTCAGCAGATCCTTCAAAGTGTTTGGCCATTCGCCTCTCATCAGCAACACACTCTGTCTGCCTCTTTCGGCGAGCAGCCTTGTCTTCTCGTCTTTCTCTGTTGCTGCACCTGGGATCATCTGTGCAAGACAGGGCCATCCACTGCTGTTGGGCGCCTCCATGGCTCTACCCCGTTCCAGGCTCTGGGCTGTGTCCTCTGGGTGCCTGTCCTCAGCAAGCCAGCATACCTGCCCCTTCTCAAGACCGGTTCTCGCTGTGAGATGCACCCGAAAGCATGAAGCTGTCGAAAGGAAGAGCTGTCTGCTGGCACACTGTGGTCTGGGAAGGGCCTCCCGGAGGGGTCACGCTTGAGCCAAGGCTGAGAGCGTACTCTCCCGGCACTGCGACTGCAGGGACAAAGGCGAGGGGCAGGGACGAACTTGGCCTTGATTTAAGCCTTGGAAACAGCAAGGTGAGGAGCTAGGCGTCAGTTGGTGGTTGGACGGAGCCTAGCCATGTCAAGAGTTGGGTTTTCCGTTTTATTTTTTAAGTACTGCTGAGGGCCCAGGGGCATTGTGGCCTCAGGGGGAGGGATTGGCATGATTTCATTGAATTTTTTAAGTAGGCTCTGCACCCAGCATAGAGTCCAATATGGAGCTTGAACTCAAGACCCTGAGATCAAGACCTGTGCTGAAATTAAGGGTTGGACACTTAACCCACTGAGCCACCCAGGTGCCCCCTGGTTGAATTTTTAAAAATCTCGTGCTGATGCTGCATGGATAATGGGTTGGGGGTGGAGACAAGACTGGACGAAGGGTAGACACCACTGGTTAGAGTAGTCCTTGCTAATGCATGGGTTGAGCTGTAAAGTTAGTGTGTTAGGCAAAAATTAAAACAGCTTAACATCACCCATCTCATAAAGCACAGAACAGTGTATATTTTTGTGTAATATACAGAAATAGGTAATGTTAAAAGCAGTGTGCATAATATTTACATGTATGTGTCTAACGTATACGTTAAAGTATTTGGGTATGTATTGCGTGTGTGGCAGGCACTGTTCTAGGTGCTGAATATTCAGTACATAGTAACAGTTACCTAGCCCAGATATTCTTGTGGTTGCACAAAGAAAACTAGAAGAGTAGAGAAAGTAGAGCTCAGTTGGAGCAAATGAAACGTGTGGACGGCGCGGCTGCAGGGTGTAGGCCAGACTCGGGGAGGCAGTTTTCCTTGGGAGGTTCCGCTGCCCTCCGTTCTCCTTCATGCTCTCCACTCCGGGTCACAGATGCCTTGCTTGAGCGCCTTGTGATGTACCTCCATTTGGAGGGACTTCGGGCTCCTTAAATTCAGCATTGATCAAAACCATCACTTCCCACATGTGTGCCTCTTCCTGTGAATTAAACCGTTCTCTACCTGGTCGGGTGGTCTGAGACCAGGGGGATGGCTTTGCCTCTTTCCTGCGCCTTGCTCCCCTTCCGGTCCCTAGGTCCTGTGGCCTGTACCTTTCCTGTCTCAGAGGCCATCTCTGAGGACTCTGGGGATTTGGACACTGTCTTCCATCAGGTGGAATCGAGGAGGGGACGACTCTGGTGGCTTCCCCGGCCCCCTGGTCCTGTGGCCCCGTGGCCCCGTGCCAGTCATGCTGTGTTGTGGGTAGCTCATCATGCGCAGATCTGTTGTCCTCCTGCACCTTCTCTGTAAATGTGCTGTTCTGTCGGAGAGGAAGGCCTTTCTTACTGACCTTGTCTTTTGCTTGCTAGCCCTTAGTGCTGGATACCACTAAGTCATTTGGTAACGGACTCTTTCTGGGGAACCAGTTTTGCCCTGTGTATGAAGACCCTCAAAAATGCTTGTATTCTGACTGAGCAGTTTTCCTTGTGCTGAGGAAAGTGTTCTTACCTGGAGGAAACCATGCTTATGCTATTTACATTTTTTTTTTTTAAGATTTTATTTGTTTATTTGAGAGAGAGAGAGAGAGAGAGAGAGAAACAGCATGAGAGGGGAGAGGGTCAGAGGGAGAAGCAGGCTCCCCGCTGAGCCGGGAGCCTGATGTGGGACTCGATCCCAGGACTCCGGGATCATGACCTGAGCCCAAGGCAGTCGCTTAGCCAACTGAGCGACCCAGGCACCCTGCTATTTACATTTCTGATTAGTTAGGACATCCTAGGAGTGACACCTGCCAGTTACAGACCATGTGAAAGTGTGAACACTGTGTAACGCCCTTCCAACGGGGGCTTGACGCCTCTCACTTTTGCCCCCCAGCCTTCCCTCATTCCCTCCATGCTTGACACTGCTTGGGGAGGCTCATGGTTTCCAGCAGCCCGTTCTTGTGGTCGGAGGTAGGAGTGGGCTACGGGGTGACCGCAGATCTCTCTGACCTGTGGGGAGCCACAGGAAGTCCCCTGGGGGCTGCATCGTCCACCCGGTCCTGTGCAGACCGGGTCCTGTTTGGAAGCTGCAGAGGGGATTGTCCAGCCCTCGGTCCTTCTTCCCAGACTGGCTGACCCTCTTCCGTGAAGAGCACCCCTTGTCGTCCTTCTCCCCCTTGTAATCGCTGTGCACACTTGCATTTGTGTTTATTCAGTGATCACACTCAATTATCATCATTCCTTAGATGCTCTCTTGTCCCCCTCATATTGGCTCCTGTGTCCTTTTGCCTATTAGTCTTTGAACATTTCACTGTTTTCTGGCACACTTTGTCCCAGCTTACTTTGTGTTTTTCCTGCCTCAGATCTGAAATCATTCCTCTGAGGAGCCCTGGTTCCTTTTAGTGGGGAAATGATGTTCAGAAATCTAAATGAGCTAGGTGTGCTCGTTGTCGCTGGGGTTAGGATCTTTTAGGTCCTTTTTGGAGACAGAGCTAGACAAAAATATTCATTGAAAGAGAAACCTGGATTTCATATTGCTATTCCATTCACAAATTAAAACTTAGTTTCCTCCTGATTTATTTTATATTTATGTCTCTTGTCTTATAATTTCTAGTGATGTCAGCATTATTTTCTTTATCCTATGATGGACATAAAGCAGTTTCAGCCTTCTGATACCATATTGGTATAATCATCCTACTGACTGAAGTTTTAGAATGTCTTTGCAGTTCTTCTGGATCTTAGAATAAATATGTCATAAGACGATACAGTTAGAGGGGCACCTGGGTGGCTCAGTCGTTAAGCGTCTGCCTTCGGCTCAGGTCATGATCCCAGGGTCCTGGGATCGAGCCCCGCATCGGGCTCCCTGCTCGGCAGGAAGCCTGCTTCTCCCTCTCCCACTCCCCCTGCTTGTGTTCCCTCTCTAGCTGTCTCTCTCTCTGTCAAATAAATAAATAAAATCTTTTTTTTTAAAAAAAAGACGATACAGTTAGAGTAATGGGTTTTAAAGCAGTGTGATTGGTCACATAACCACACGAAATTTGATATACTATTAGATTCATTTGTTTCTGTTTATTCCTAATTTTAGGGTTTGGATTTTTCTTTTGGAGTTGTTTCCAAATACCTAAAGCATTTACATGGTTTAACAGAACTCTAGAAAAAGGCACTCTCAGGAGTCTTGTCCCCCCTGTCACTGAGTCACCCACCTCTAACCAGTGGGGTGGCCATGTGTCCTGGTTTGCATGAGCTAGTCCTGGGTTTTGCCTGTTCTTCTGGAGCCATTAGTAACTGTGTCCTGTTTCACTCTCAGAAATGAGGCACAGCTAAAACTTTGTTGGCACTTGCTAATGCTCATTTAGAGATGTGGACAAAATGTTTCCACTTTGTAGGTTTTTTCCCTGTAGCTAGAAGCAAGCTCTTGGCTGAATTCTGCAGACTGGGATTGTGGTTCATTTGGCAGGCAAGGTCCATCCATGGAGTTTTTGCTCTTGGCTGTCAGGGTCTTATTCTCATTTGGAGTAGGAAATGTCATCTTGCTCTGAAAATAAATTTGGGAACTTGAAGCATATCTTGCATTTCCAAGTTTTTCTGCTTTGCAAATGCGCTACTTATCCCTCCTGCCTATGTAGTTTGAAACCTTTGCCAACGGTAATATAAAAATTGACTTTGGGCAGTGGCATGCTGAAGTTGAATTGTGTGTATGAAAGTTAAGGTTCTCCGTGAGGCTCATCCATATTTCTGGGCCATTGATCTCTCTTGATATCTTAAGCTGCTGTTAAGAAGCTAGGGCACACTCTTCCCACACCTGCAAAATAGTTTATGGGGAAACATGGATGGCAGGTCAGGTCAGGGTGTCCCCTGCCCTGAAATAAACAGAGAAGTGGTGGGGAAGATGCTTTTGACAAGTCTGAGTGTTAATTTGAACAGTCTGATATGCTGTGAAGGGCCCCACTGGTGACATCCGTGATGCTAATGGTCCAGAAACTGTGCAGTTTCCTGTGCTGTGGCTCCGCCCCCTCACCTCCAGCACCCACACGCACTGCAGGGAGGCAGTGGGCAAGCTGGCCCTCCCATCCTCCTGCTGTTTGGGCAGCATTTTCCCAGAGCAGGTGCATCTCCCTCCTCAAGCAGACGGATAGCTGAAAGCAGGCAGGCAGGTGCATGTCACCGCATCTCTCCTGCTCCGGCCTAAGTCTGCAGGCCGCTCCCACCCACTCCCCCTCGCGCCCCAAGCTCAGGGTGGCCCAGCAGTCTGTTCCCTGAGCCCAGGGCTTGTGTGCAGTCTCTCCCTCGTGACCCCATCCCTGAGCCTCCAGTGTCCTTGTCAGTACGGGAGGGGCAGCAGCTTCAGTTTTATTTAGCAGACATTTACGAGTGTCTGCCACGTGCGGGGCACTGTCCGAGGGCCAGGAAGCTGGCTGTCTGGGAGGTTCAGTAAGATGATAGCCCGTGTTGATGGCCTCAAAGCCTCCGGATAGGGATCGCCTCGCTGAAGCCTCTTCGCAATCCTGTAAAGTATACTTTGGAACTGTAAACAATACCGGAAAGCAGGTACCCTGTGTCACAGATGAAGAAACGGGGGCACAGAGAGGTTTGCGCGCCTCATAGGCTTTACCTCCTGCTTTACCCTGGCCTTGAAGTGGTCCTGGGCCAGGATGTCAGCGGGGATCCTCCCTTCTGGCGCCGCCTGCACACGGGACCTCGACATTAGTGATGCATGCGGAACAGCTTTCTCATGCAGTGTGACCCGCGGGTCGTGCTCAGAGCTTGGGCTCTGGCCAGGCTCTCACCCTGCCACTCGCCATCAGAGCGGCGTCCCGGGCTGTGGGGACAGTGGCGTGAGCGCCCCCGTGATGGCGTCACAGCACTGACTGCGAGCCCCTGTTCTGCCTGTCCCCACTGAGCCGCATAAGGAAGTCTGGTTATGGTGAAGAGTGCTTCTCTTTCTGATTCCCAGAGGGAGCTGTGGCCAGTAGGGGAGAGTGCAAACGATATGGACACATAACGATGTACGTGGTCCTCAGCGCCCCCCGGTGCCTGCAGTGTGGGGTACCGCCGGAGAGACAGTGTGCCGCGACTGAGCCACATGGGTGACATTCCACGCCATGGAGATAGAAGGCCTAGCTGCCCACTGCCCGGGTGGTGGGTGCAGGAGGGTAGAGTACTGTGAGGACTGAGTAGCTGGCAGTGTTTCTGGGAAGGTGGGAGAGCCCAGTGCTGCTGTGGGAGGCTCTGGTGAAGCCGCTTGTCTGCATGGCGCATGTTCCCTCCCATTCACAGTCGGGCTCCGAGCGTGACTAGGGCCTGGGGCTGCCCTGCGCCGTCCCCACCTCCAGGAAGGCTAGGAGAGCCGGCGCCGGCTGCTGTCAGCCTCCCCGGGCCACGCGCTGCTCCTGAAGGGCGGGAAGGGGGCACAGAGGCTAGGTGGCCAAAGTTGGTGACAAATGGCAACAGCAGGACTAACGGGATTGACAGTGGTGCCTGTAAAACGGAAGGATGTGGTGTAGCATTTACCCCTGTGGCCGGTGTTCATGCGCACCCTGGCAGGGATGATCAGGGAGAATCGCTACGGCCGTCTACCCTCTGCCCCAACTTCCCTGGGAAGAAAAAGAACACTTAGCAAACAAGGATTGAACTGGGTGGATTGGAGTTTCTTCCTTCCATCATCTCTTCTGTTGTATCACTGTCCTGTCTTACCCTTACTCCCTTTCCTGATGCCCTTCACTGCATTTCGAGGAGAAGGTACAAGAAAGGTCCACGGATGGGGGTGCGGCCTCTGCTGTCTGTAGTCCCCTGAAGTGGTGAGGCCCGGGGAGGACAGAGTAGGCGGTGCTAGCGGTGACATGTCCTGGTCAGAGGGAATGTGCATTCCGAGGTGGTTTTCTTGTGCCGACTGCTGAGATGCTTGCTCCCAGCAAGGGTCAGTGGTGAATTGAGAGATTGCTCCGAGCGCGTTCCCTGAGTGGCCAGCGCTGACCTGTGTGTCACTGCACAGGACTGCTCCTGGAGGGGCACGGTGCTCTGACGAAGTGAGGTTTTTTCCCGGAGACCCTGTGGTTGTTAGTAAGACAGCCTGTTTATGAGGCAGCCCCAGGCTGCTCCAGCCCGTGGGCTGGCCTAGAGGCCTCCGAGTGCTGCCCACAGGGCTGCGTGGCGCTCAGCGAGCACATTGCTCCGAGTCCTCACTTGGAACGCGTGTCTCCTCTGCGCTGAAACACTCCCCGTGTTGCCTCCCTCGTCAGTTCACTTTGAGGTTCCCTCCTTGCTGGGCTTACAGGAGTCCGCAGCAAGCGACCCGACACGCGCAATTCTAGCTTGAAGTAACTTTACAAACCGTCAGTCATTGGGGCGCCTGCGTGGCTCAGTCGGTTAAGCGGCCGACTCTTGGTTTCAGTTCAGGTCATGATCTCAGGGTTGTGGGATCGAGCCCACATCGGGCTCTGTGCTCAGTGCAGAGTCTGCTTGAGATTCTCTCTCCCTCCCTCTTCCTCTCCCCCCGCTCCTGTGCACTCTCTTTCTCTCTCTCTCAAATAAATGAATAAAATCTTAAAAAAAAAACCCTCTCTGTCATTTAGAGGGAGCTCAGATTGCCTGGTGCTCGTGTCCACGGTTTTCCTGTTAGGGAACCTCTGTGGAAAGAATTGAGGGAAAGGAAGCACGTGCTGCACAGAGACATGTGGAGGTTGTTTTCATTTGAAAACACGCCCAGGACTAGGAGATATATTACCCCTCTGCTCTTTTCTGTAGTGCTTACCTTGGAGATGCATCCACTTTGTGGGGTTAGCCTCCCCTTTGGTAGAGGAAACTACGTTTGTGTCCTCAGCCCCATGTTTGTGATGTTCCTTCCACGCCCAGCCCCGCCTTTTGTCACGGCCTTTACACACAGCCCAGAGATGCCCCGCTGCATGTTGAGTTCAGAGCTGTGATCTTCCTTCCTCTCTCAGCTCCCTGTCCACCACCCCCCGGCTTAAGCCCCCTCTTCCTCTCTCAGCCCGCCCCCCCCGTCCCCCGTTTCAGCCCATCCTCCTCTCTCAGTCCCCCCCCAATCCCCTGGCTTCAGCCCATCCTTCTCTCAGCCTCCCCCACCCCCTGGCTTCAGCCCATCCTTCTCTCTCAGCGCCCCCCATCCCTGGCTTCAGCCCCCCAATCCCCGGCTTCAGCCCCCCCATCCCCGGCTTCAGCCCCCCTCCTCCTCTCTCAGCCCCCTGTCCCACAGCACAGTTTCTCTCCCTGTTTTCTTTTCCAGTGTCATTTTTACTTCCTTTTGTATTCCAGTATCCTAGCTTGGGCCCTTTGTGCCTCAGGCCAACATGGTGAGGCTCTGCTCGCACCTTCTTCCTTTTCCAGTCCACCCAGCACACTTTCTGCCGCCCTCGGCTGAACCCAGACTTGCGCGGCCAGGTTTCCTGCAGTGTCTGTCCTTGGTGGCCGCAGGGGCAAGATCTCTTTCAGTTTGGCACTCACAGCTCCATGTTCTGGTGCAACTCCACTTTCCCACCCCATTTCTTCTCCTGACCCCCTCATTCTGGCCAAACCAGTCTGTTCGCTGTGCTCCCCTCCCCTGGGCCTACACGGCTCCCTTGTCGGGAAGTGCCTCCCCACCTTCCCTGTGGCACACCCCACCTGTCTCTCCAGGCTTGCTGTGGGCACCCCATCGATGCCCACTGAGGTTCAGGGGCTGTCCCACCTCTCAAAGAGGATGGGGCCTGATGCCCGGGGCTGCCTTTACTTTCTATTCTTTTATCTTTTCTCCACTGTTTAAAAATGCCATCAGTTTTAAGGAAAACACAGATGAAATAGTATTCAGTGTGGGGCGCCTGGGTGGCTCAGTGGGTTAAGCGGTTAAGCATCTGCCTTTTGCTCAGGTCATGATCCCAGGGCTCCCTGCTCAGCGGGGAGTCTGCTTCTCCCTCTCCCCTCCCCCCACTCATGCTCTCTCTCGCCTTCTCTCTCTCAAATAAAATCTTCCAAAAAAAAATAGTATTGAGTGTTTATCATGGTCATCCTCGATTGGCAGAAGGAGTCACAGAGAGAGCGCTCAAGGGTCTGTGGCCTCCCTCTCCCTCCCCACCCCGCTGTCCCCCACTTCAAGCCTTGGGGCCCTGTATACTGAACTCTTGGCCAGGGTGTTTTACTTCTGAGACTGGTCACATGTAAACTCAAAAATCCTGTTGATTTCTCAGTAGCATATGCAGGTTTAGTGAGCGCTGAAATGACCCCACCCACAGCAGCCTGCACCGAGTGGGTGCTCAGTAGGTGCAAGGCGTCTGTGTGCAAACCCCCCTTATCACCTCACACACAGTCGGAGCTGGGGTGACTCTGCCGGCATGGGGACTTGGTTTGGGTGCTTACCATCCTCTCGTCCCCTGAAGATAACATCCGTATTGAATTCTGAATCCCAAGCCACTTATTAACCCAGTGACCTTTGCACATCACTGACCTGCCTGGGCCTGTGTTCTGATTTGTAAAATGAGGTAATATGTGTGCCTTACAGGGTGGCTGAGAATAACATGTGGTAAAAGGTAGGAAACAATTTTGAAAACCATAAAACATTAAGCAAATATAACGTTATTGAAATTAATATTGTACCTTATAAGTACTTGGCATAGTATCTCAGACATCTTGCTTTGCTCAGTAAGTTATTTGTCCAAATTAAAAGGGCTGCTCATTCTTAAGTTTGTGTATTTCTATCTACTAAGCCTAACAGAGCCCCAGGGAAATTCCCCAATAAGGTTCCTTCAGTTATAGTTTTGTGCCGAGACCTTTGATTCATTCAGAGATACCTTCTTGATAAATTAGAGAGTAAAACATCTCTTTGGAAATATGGATTTTACACTATTCCTAATTTTGGCTTTAGACTGTGGAGGTCAGGCAGGCCATTTCTGATCTCATACTTTAAAGACAGTTTCTTTATGTAACTGTAATTTCTTGGCATGTGCATAGATCTATGAACTTAAATATTTGAAAATAAAAATTATTTCATACTCCAGTGAGCAAGAACAGTGCCAAAAAGCACATACTATATTGGGAAGCTTGAAACAATGTAAACATAAAGTGGACATTAATGTACTTCATATTGTTTTCATTTTATTATTTTAGGGTGTTTTTAATTTTTTTGAAGATTTTATTTATTTCAGAGAGAGAGAGAGCATGAGTGGGGGTGGTGGGGAGAGGGAGAAGCAGACTCCCCACTGAGCAGGGAGCCCGACATGGGGCTCTATCCCAGGACCCTGGGATCATGATCTGAGGTGAAGGCAGATGCGTTATTGACTGAGCCACCCAGGCACCCTTTGGGTGTTTTTAATTTATCTGAAACTCTTCTTTTAAGCTAATAATGTAATGTTAATAAAAAACAAAAAAACTCTACCTAGGAGATTCATTCCTATTTGAATGAAGGATTTCTGCACTAGCTTTTTTATTACATTGGTTTGATTTTCCCCTGCCCGCCCCCCCGCCACCTCGGCTCAGTTTTAAAAATTCAACTGTAGGGGCGCCTGGGTGGCTCAGTTGTTAAGCGTCTGCCTTTGGCTCAGGTCGTGATCCCGGAGTCCTGGGATCGAGCCCTGCATCGGGCTCCCTGCTCAGCAGGGAGTCTGCTTCTCCCTCTCTTATTCCCCTTGCTTGTGCTCCCTCTCTCACTGTGTCTCTCTCTCTCAAAAAATAAATAAAATCTTTAAAAAAAAATAAAAATTTAACTGTAATGTTTTTGTCCATGAATATTTCACTAATGTTATACACTTGTTTCTAAAATACATGAAATACAGATTTATACTAATATATGTGCGCATTCATATTTCAAATAGTCCTATTGTAAGAAATTACTTGTGTTCAAATACTGAAATGCTAACAACAAACAAAAATAGTTTGGTTTGCTCTTTAGCAGAGAGATAAAAGTATGTGAAGCAATACTTACACCTACTGCCCATGAGGAGACAGCACCTTTTGCTTAAAAGACATGCCTTCCAAAGAAGAAGGGAGCAATAGCTAAGCCAGCTGGACATTTAAACAGGAAGTCAGAGATGGAAATGGAGGATGCACTCACTTACCTTGTAAGGAAATGTGTCTCCTCCTAGGTGCACCAGGAGGAAAGAAAGCATAAGTCCACATAAAAACTCGTTCCGGAGCGTTCACAGCAGCGTTCTGTGTGACAGCTAGGAAGTGAAAGTGACCCAGATGTCCATCAGCAGGTGAAGGGGCAAGCACGATATGCTGTGTCCACACAGTGGAGTATTTAGCCATAAACGTGAATGAATCCCTGCCACGCGCTGCACCGTGGGTGAACCTGGAACACGGGATGCTGAAGGGGAAAAGCCAGACAAGTCATGGAAAGTGATCAGATTTCAGTGCGGGCAGGCCAGGCGAGCCGTCACGTGTGTCTCTGTTCTCGCCACCTGGCGGAGCCCCTGTAGCGGGTACACAGACCACACAGCCTCCAGCGAGATTTTCGGGTTCGACCTTAAATGGAAGTGGTTTGGAAGTAGCGACAAGCAGCATGCACCCTCCCTAGCTGCCAGGCCAAATAGACTTGATGTTTTTTAGAGCAGTTTTAGGTTCACAGCCAAATTGAGAGGAAGGTACAGAGATGGCCCATGTGCCCTGCAGCCTCCCCCGCTGTGCGCATCCCCAGCAGGGCAGCATGCCTGTCACAGTCTGTGAACCCACGGAGACACATCATCGTCACCCACGGTCGCTGGTTTACACCGGGGCTCATTCTTGGTGGCGCACATTCCGTAGGTGTAGACAGATGTTGTCATACAGAGTAGTTTCATTGCCCTAAAAATCCCCTGTGTTCTGCCTGTTCATTCTTCCCTCCCTCCTGACCTCTGGCAGCCCCTGATCTCTTTACTGTCTCCATAGTTTTGCCTTTTCCAGAATGTCAAAGTTGGAATCCTACAGTATGTAGTCTTTTCAGATTGGCTTCTTTCACTTAGTAAGGTGCATTTTAGCTTCCTGCATGTCCTTTCTGGCTCAGTGGCTCATTTCTCTTCATCACTGATTACTACTCCATCGTCTGGATGCCCCACAGCTTGTTCCTCCGTCCACCTGCTGAAGGACATCTCAGTTGCTCCCGGGTTTCAGCAGTTGTGGTTAAAGCTGCTCTTAACATTTGGCATAGTATGTTTTTAACTTAGTCCATCCACAAATTTTAAAAAACACTACGGTGGTGTTTTTTTTGTTTTTCTTCTCCAAATGAAAATCACATTCAGTTTTTTGACAGAACAAGTTCAAGCTCACATTGGTAGCAGTGGCACCTCAGTATTCAGCAAAGACTAGTTCTGCAAGACAAGACCAGGCCCGGGGGTGACTTGCATCCTGGGCACAGGATTCATTGCGGGAGAGAAGTGGGGGCCCGGGATCTGCAGGTCCTTAGCGCTGCTCAGCTTTGCTGATCCCCGAGAGCAGGTAGGGAGCTGTGAGGAGAAGGGGGGACAGGCTCCAAGAATTTAAGTGCGAGATGCGCAGAAAGTGGAGGTGGAGAACGTAGGCTGTTCCATGAAAAGTTTGTCTGGAAGGTAATGGGAGGGGGTGAGGGGAGGCTGGGACCCCAGGGCGTCCTTTCTAGACTGGGAACGCTGAGCATGATGTGCTCCTTTTCCATCTCATGTGTGGGGATGCTATTAGGAACCGAATTAACATTTGGTTATCATTTTAACAGTATGGCAGATTGAGTCAGTCTGAACCCTGAACCCCATCAGCCTCCAGCTTCTGTGGAGTAGCTGGCTTCTGCTGAGCGTGGGGAGTGCCTGGGGAGGGGGCTGCTGGACAAATGTCGGCCACGCCCTGCCTCGAGGACTGGCCCGTTGCTGGTGTGCTTATCTGGTTATTTCACCTGTGGGCTGGGATAGGATGCAGGTGCTGCTACCTGCATTTGTAGATGAGTCACCCAGATGGAGAACTTGGAGACCGGTCTGAAGCTGTAAAGGTGAGTTGTTGCCCGACACAGAAGGATGGTAAATTACCTGCGGAAGCTCTTCAAAATACGTATTCTCATGCATGCTGATGCACTGCTGGCGGGCCCTTCTCCGCAGGCCTCTCATAGTGTACCTGCGCGTGCATCCCCGAACCATGGCCCAGCCTCCTCACTGCTGGGTGCTGAGCACCGAAGGGGGCTGTACAGTGGGGAAAAACAAAACAAAAAACAAAATACATATTCTGCCCCGCCCCCCACCGGAAATGAAACCTCCAGGGCAGACCAGCTGCGGGAGCTGGTCAGGGGAAGACTGGCCAATTCACAGGTCTGAGGCAGAGGGGCAACCGTGTGTCAAGGAGCAGCATAGGAACAAAACGTGTTTGGGAAACTGGGTGAGTTGGGACCATACACTGTGCATGAGGCACAAAGCAATAAGCAAGGAGGCTGGAGAGAGAAGCAGGGACAGAGCTTGCAGAGCTGACTTCTGGACCCACCCCTCCAGACCAAGGAGACGTGGTGGTCTAGGCAAAGGAGGAGGCAGCAGAGACAGTCCAGAAGATACTGGCGTGAAGTAGAGTTAGCGTAGCCAGCAGTCAGTTAACATGGATGGAGAGGAAGGAGGCAATGTGCCCAGGTGTCTTGCTTGGACGGCTGGGTGGACATAGTCCTGTACTGCACCAGGGTGGAGAGTCAGATGGGGACTGGAGCCTGGAGGATGCTGAGGAACTCGGTTTGGGGAAGATGGTTTGAGCCACCTGGAAGATATGGAGATGCATCATGGGCAGGTAGACAGTTGCCCAGAGTGGTGGGGGGGGAGCGGTGGTGGCAACCTTGGACACTGGTCAGGCAGGCACAGTGTGTAGGGTGGGCAGGGGACCTAGGGTGGAGCCGTGGGAGTACCAGCAGGTATGGGATGAGCAGAGAGCATGGGAACAGGCTGAGGCGGGAGAGAGTGGGAGGGAGCAAGTCAGGGGCTCGATCAGGCAGGTGGAGGGAGTACTGAAACGGGCCCAGGACCAGCAAAGATGAGGACATCGCTGGGGTCTCAGCCAGAGCTCTTGCAGTGGAGTGACGGGGGCGGAAGCCTGGGTGCAGGGACTGGTAAGAGCACAAGAGAAAGAATTGGTGACTTCAGGGGAAAGCTGTGTGTCTGTGAGCATCATGCTCGTGTCCTGTAGTTTTGCCATGTTTAGGAAGAAGAACAAGGAAGGGAGGATTGGTATTTTTTTTTTAAATACAAAGAAAATGCATACTTAAAATTGAATTAAAAAGGAGTACAAATTGAAAGTCTCATTTCCAGCCCCCTTTCCCAGCCACAGTGGGTAACCTTCATCAGGTGGGTGTCCGTCTGTATTTTGTCTTATATACATATAGAAAATACTAATATGTTTGCTTTTCCCCAAATTGAGAACACCTTGAAATACTGTTCTGCACCATGTTTTTTTTTGGATTCAGATTATACAGTCTTGATTATTTCATCGCTAAATACTCAGTGTGAGCATAAATTTTGTCAGTATCTGTTGCTTAGCAAAACTGACAAGGAAAAATAAATTATATATTGGAATTTTTTAACTGCTTTTGAATTTTATTTTGATGCTTGCAGATACTAGTCCGTGTTTGAAAACGCGGTGCCCCTGCATCCATAGTGGCTCCGAGTAAGTCTAGTGAGCCCAGGGGCCCCCCGTTCTACAAAGGTGCGAAGTTTGCTGTTTTCTCTCTGTGTCCCCGCCCTTCTCGTTTCCATAGATAGGTAGCTGTACATAACCTTTCTTTAAAAAAAAAAAAAGATTATTTTAGAGAGAAAAAGGGAGCAAGAGAAGGGGCAGAGGGAGAGAGAGAGAGAAGCAGACTCCCCGCTGAGCGCAGAGCCTGATGTGGGGCTGGATCTCGTGACCCTGAGATCATGACCTGAGCCGAAATCAAGAGTCAGACACTCAACCGACTGAGCCTCCCAGGCGCCCTTATACATGACCTTTCTGAGCATACCTTTAATCAAGACACTGGGGCTTCAGAACTTATGATTTGCTCATTCATTTTGGTATATAAACTTCCAGTTTTCTTTTCAAAATTTGGCATGCTTTTAAGCCTCAGGCTGAGGCAGATAGCTTCTACTGACAGAAAATAATCCAAGCCTGTTCGCAGGTCAGTTTTTCAGGTGTTCCTTTCTGTTTGCTAAATTAGAGCCCGTTTCTGTCTGTTGCACTCTGTGTCCCTACACGGAGAGGACATATATTATCTGCCTTCTGTGAAACTTTATTCTTGTTTCAGCAGGTTAGCAGAATAGTGAAAAGTCATTAAGAAGTAAAATGGAGTCAGTGATGGAGAATGAAACCAAAAGCTGTGGAAAAGTAACTCGGGGTGACCAGGGGAGCAGGGCAGGAGAAGGGAGGGGTCAGGACCTGGGGGGGCGGGGCGAAGCACCACCTGCTTTCCACCCAGAGTCGTCCTACTGGAACCACTGGGACGACTGTGTTCGTCACTTTGGGAGCTGAGTGTCGAATCTGAGCCATGGGACTTAATTTATTTATTTATTTTTATTTATTTTATTTTTTAAAGATTTTATTTATTTGAGAGAGAGAGAATGAGAGAGAGAGCACATGAGAGGGGGGAGGGTCAGAGGGAGAAGCAGACTCCCTGCCGAGCAGGGAGCCCGATGCGGGACTCGATCCTGGGACTCCAGGATCATGACCTGAGCCGAAGGCAGTCGCTTAACCAACTGAGCCACCTAGGCGCCCCATGGGACTTAATTTAAAATTGGCTTGAGTGTGGATTTTGATCAGTAGCGTCGGTTTGTATGACCTGAACCTGTTACCCGGGTCTGAGCCTCTTGTCCAGAAATGACAAATATCAACATTTTCAAGCACTGTGTGAAACCAAGTTCTTAAACTGATTTGATGGTTAAATGTTGCTTTTCTTGTCCTCAGTCCTAGGAATGTCAAACAAACACGAACCTGCTTTGCTCAGACTTACAGTTTATTAAAATGAGAATATTCCAGGGATTGTCATATCTATTCAGTTTCAAAAAATACTTCAAACTTTGATTACAGGGAATAGAATGTCACTAGTAGTATGTTTGGCTTACTGTGTTTCTTAAATACATATTTTTTCTAAAGAGGAGAAAATGTACTTCTGCCAGGCCCATCAGTGCTGACCAGGTTGGTCACTCATGGCTCATGTTTAGGGCTGGTTCCGCTGCATTTGGTTTTCTCTGCAGCAAGTATACAAACAGTGCACATGTGAACATGCTTTTGGAATCTTTTTAAACTTTGGAATTTCCTGTCGAATGTTTATCTGAACTCCTAAGTTTAAATTTGTTTGATACTTTTTCACTTGAATTCTTTTGTCCAAAGAGAAATGTTTTTCTTTGAGTAAGCATAATTGTCAAATTTTAGAAATTCGTTTTCTACCATAGCCAAAACAGTGTACTGTAGAATGGTTTGGGCTGTTGAATTTATTGTAAGAAACACTTATATTTAACCAAAATGATGGGAAGTAAATATATTTTCTTCATAGGTGAACAAAGACAGTTTGGGATTTATGAAAAATGTAAGGGACTTTAGACTCAGACTTGTTTTGGTGATTGGAGGAGTTACAGGAAAAGTGAGCCGATGCGGGTGTGGAGTGAGGGGCTTGTAGCTGAGTGCAGATGGGGCGGGCGGTGATCCATCCGTTTCCAGGAGCCCCTTGCCAAGATCCAGGAGGCTCTGCAGTGATGGGTTCCTCCTAGCTGGGGGACACGGGAGAGACCAGCTCCTCCTAACTCGGGGGCACGGGAGTGATGGTTTCCTCTGAGCTAGGGGCTGCAGGAGGGACCGGCTCCTCTAGCCTGGGGGCGTGGGAGTGATGGGCTCCTCCTGGCTAGGGGGGGATGCAGGGCTCACCCAGGAGGCTTCGCAGTGGTCAGCTCCTTGTGGCTAGAGCGTATTGGAATTTTGGAGGACAATCTCACTCCTCCCGAGGGTTCGGTGTCTGCTTGTTACGTGTTCACTGGGTATTTCATTCAAAGCCAGTGAGATTTGTTCATAATAGAAAGACTTTTAAAAATAAAATGCGGGGCGCCTGGGTGGCTCAGTTGGTTAGGCGACTGCCTTCGGCTCAGGTCATGATCCTGGAGTCCCGGGATCGAGTCCCGCATCGGGCTCCCTGCTCGGCAGGGAGTCTGCTTCTCCCTCTGCCCTCTTCCCTCTCGTGCTCTCTGTCTCTCATTCTCTCTCTCTCAAATAAATAAATAAAATCTTAAAAAAAAATAAAAATAAAAATAAAGTCGGGCACCTGGGTGGCTCAGTCGGTTAAGCGACTGCCTTCAGCTCAGGTCATGATCCTGGAGTCCCGGGATCGAGTCCCGCATCGGGCTCCCTGCTCGGCAGGGAGTCTGCTTCTCCCTCTGACCCTCCTCCCTCTCATTCTCTCTGTCTCAAATAAATAAATAAAATCTTTAAAAAAAAATAAAAATAAAAATAAAATGCGGCTATTCGACCCTCCTGGACCCACAGTGTGGGACCCTACCAGGGTGTCTGTGTCGTGGCCCTCTGCCCTTCTCATGGCCCCCCATCTCCCTCCCCTGCCTCAAATCCCACCACAGCTTTCACTTCATTGTCCTCAGCGGGCAGGACATCGGTGCCTTCTCCGTGCACATTCCTGGCCAGTGGCCCCGGGCCCCTCTACCCCAGGCAGCTCTCACTCCCCCTCCACAGTGTTCCTTGCCCGTCCTGTCTGCATTCCACTTCCAGTGGGCCTGGGAGAAATCCGAGGAGGACTCCCGTAAATTCCCACACACATCTCCCGACCCGGCTGGGTGTGTGCCCCCGCACTGGGCAGCCCTTCCTCTCCCTGTGGAGGAGCCGTGCGCTCCCAGGACAGGCCGCCCGCTGCGCTGCCCCGGTGCTCTGCTCTCAGCTGCTCAGAGTGACCACTCGGTCAGTCCCCTCTCCCCTGGGTTCTCACCACAGAGGGCCTTTCTCCACCCCGGCTCTTCCTCTTTCTGCCCTCTTTCTCTTCCCCCCCTTACTCACGGCTTTGCTGCCCCTCCTCCCATGCTCTGCTGACCTCCATGCCATCAGGCCTCCAGCTCCGCTGCTGCTCCAGAACCGCCGTGCCCACGGCCCCCGTGGCCCTCCGCCTCAGCGGCCCGTCTCTCGGTGATCCGTCAGCTGACTCGTCTGCCAGCATCCGCCAACCGGGTGACTGTCCTCCTGGAAGCATTTGACCCCTGAGATGGCCCCTTCCTGGCTTCCTCCTGCTTGCTAACTGCTCCTACTCTGTCCCTCATTTCCCGACTGTTCGGTGTCAGGTACCTGCTTGAAGCTCGCCTCTTCTTATCTGCACTCAGTGCCTTGTGATTTGCCTGCAGTGAGACCGCTCTCCCACTTCTGCCGACGTTCCCAAGAGCTCCGGGCCGGGAGCCATGCTCTCTACTTGATCCTGCCCCTGACTGTCTTATAATACCCCACACGGAGCATGCCCCAGACCCGACTGCTCTATCTCCCCTGCACACGGGCCCTGCCCAGAGGCCTGTCTTCTCAGGATGTGCTGACCTTCACTTGCTCCGGCCAGAACTCTTGGAGTCCTCCTGGGCCTTGCGCACTCTCGGACCCGTCAGCAGGTTCTCCTGTACCCCCGGTCCAGAAGCTGCCCGCCTCCTGCACCCCGGCCTGCCTGCATTATGGCAATGCCTGATGGGTCTCCCCGCTTTTGCCCCGCCTCCGTACAGGGGATCCTTTAAAACTGATGAAGGGCACAGCAAGTGGCATGTTGGTTACTTGTGTTCCGTTTTGAAAACTCTCTCTTGGCCTCCAGCTCTCTAACACGGGTCTTGATTCAGACCTTCATTTCTCCCAGGGTTGTGACAGTTCTCCATCTGCGGGCCTGGAGCTGGCTTCTCACTGTTCACCTCTTCCTCAGCCCCGCTCTAGCACTGCTCCCGGGGCCTTCTCTTTTGATTCCGCAAACCCTTCTGAGCAAGCACGCCCTCTGTGTCGAGCACCGCCTGCGCTCCACGTTCAGGGCCCTCAAAGTCTGTAGAGGGACAACTCCCAGAACCTTGGGGATAAAATCCAGACTCCTCACTGTGGTGCGCAGGGGCCTTCCATCTGGCCTCTGCCCACTCCCAGCCTCCCTTACCCCTTCCTGCACACTGCCCGGGCCACTGCCCCCTGACACCCTCCTCCGCTGCCAGATGCCTCTGTGCTTCTGTGAAGGGGCTCTCACCTGCCAGAGAGCCAGTTCCTGTTCTGAATTCAACTGCAGCGCCCTCTCCTTCGGCAGACCTTTGGAACCGCGTGTCTGCCTCCCGCCGTAGATGACCTCCATGCCGCTCCCGTGGTAGCCTGGGCATTTCTCACTTGGAGCCCTGACCACACTGGGGTCACTGCTAGCTTATGCGTCTGTCCTGCAGCAGCACCCTGAGGAGGGGCCGGGCTCGCCGGTCTGGTGTTCATCTAGAGTGGGTGTGCAGCCATCGCTGGAATGAACTGTGGCTTCCAGTCAGGATGGCAGCATAAACTCACTCTTTGACATAGCTCATCTCCAAACAGCAGTGCAAAGGTAAAATTTAAATAGAGAAACAAATAAGCCCCAATACATAGCCAGGCCCCCACAAGAGAAAAATCCCTTTCATACAGAAACAGAATAGAAACCCAGTGTGGTAAGCATGAGTTGGCCAGGTTCCCTGGCCGGCCGCTCTCCAAGCACCAAGCATGCAGGGGCAGCAGGAAACTTGGCTCCTGCAGGTTGGGGTAACAGGGTTTGGTGTGTCCAGAGGAATTAGAACTAAAAGCAGACTCGCTGTTTAGAGCTGGGTTTAGATAAGGCTTCCCCATGTAAGGTCACTGTCCCTGGTACACTGGGGCTTTCTAGGAAGTTGTGGGCCTCGGGAGGGTAGGACGCGATCCCTGGGCTGGGCCACACTGTCCAGTGACTCTCTCACAGGATCCTCACTGTCCGTAAGGAACAGGCAGCAGGAACCCTCAGTCACCATGGAAACCGAGTTCTGGCCTGAGGCCTTGGGATGCTCGGAGGGGCAGTTGCTGGACACAGGGCAGGGAGGGGAATGCCACCAAGAGAACCTGCTCAGGCTGAGCTGGAAACCAGATCCTCCAGCTCCCAGAGTCAGCACCTACGGAAGTATGCATTTACTTCATCTGCAGTCTAGCAAAACTGTCAAAATAAGTCTGCTTACATGCGTAACCAGATAAATGAACATCCCTGAAGAGAAACAGGAAATGATAAAACAGAAACAGAAGTGAAACAAGGGAAGGAGGGCATGGCAGAAAACCATCTAAAATCTAATACATGAAGAAGGTATTGGCTAGCACGATACACTTTGGGCCGGACATAATCAGAGACCGAATTAGTGAATTGACCCAGTTTGCTGCACCAGGGGACAAAGCGACCAAATAAAATCCGTGGCCCTGGCCTGGCGAGCCTGCAGCCAGCCCCTCCTTGGACAGGCCCACTGCGTGAAAGATCGCGGATCTCACCGAGGCTAGTTTGGGTCAGGTTCTCTTTCACCTGCAACACAAACAGTATTTTCTGATACAAGATCTCGATGATTAGATGCAAATCTCTCAACGTTAGGCATTGAATGACCTGATGGTCAGCTAGTTATTTACTGGAGGAGATGAAAATCAAAGAATTTGGCCTAATTAACTTTGGCACATAGGAAAGGAATCTCTGCAGCTCATGAAAGAGCGGGACCCAATGGGAGAACAGGGCCCCCCTCCCCACCACTTCCCCGCTGCAGGCCCTCCTCTCAGCGCTCCCCGCTGGGTCTCTGAGACGGCCCAGCACTTGACACAACCTTTGTCAGGTTTGAGGACACGTTTGGATTATTCTCATATAGTTTTACTGTCATTTCTTTGTGTTTGTGGCTCTGCCTTGAAATACTGAAGTCAAGAGTTGTCTGATCTATCGCAGAAACAGCCTCGTCTGTAAAGAGCAGTGTATGTGTTTGTGTGTGTGTGTGTTTGTGCATGTCAGGGAATCGTGGTGAAATATATATAAAATTTAACATTGCAACCAGTTGATTGAATAGCTGGATGATTTCACTGAAGCCTCCCTCGCCCCTAGCCTGGTCCCCTTGGGTGACCACACTCAGCTGTGAGACCCCCTCTTGTTGCAGGCCAGTTGCTCTGTTGTTTTCAACAATGCTCTGGGGTATAAATGTCTCTACAAACTAAACTGATCAAATTCTGGCTCCTTTCTGAGAATTGTACCTGAAGTCGGTGTTTGGTGTGTGTCCTAATCCTGGGAGGGCTCCTCCTGCAGCCGTCACCTCCTCCTCTTTCCTGCACACGCACCAGCCTGTCGTCTAGGCTGCTCTCTGCCCACTTGATGTTCAGTACGACCCCTCTGCTCTCCAGAGCACCTGGGTTTAAACTGGCCTGTGAAGTCCATTTCCTTTGGGAAGAGATTAGGAGCTATCTCTTTTGCTCCCCTACCCCCCCCCCTCCCACCACCAAATCTCTGCACCAGGCCTAGGGACAGAGGCAGGCTTGTCTGAACGACACCCCTGCTCCAGGAACTGAGCAATCTGGGGAGGGCGGGCAGCAGCCCGGGGCCCAGGGTCCTCTCCAGCCTTGCAACCACCGTCTCCGAGACCAGGAGCAAAGGTGACCAGGACCCAGGGTTCTCAGCCTGCCCCTTCCACCCAGGGTTCCAGCCTCCGTTCCCTGAGTGGAGTTGGGCAGAACCGGGGAGCCCCTGCCTTTCCAGCACTCGTGCCCAGGATGTGGCCTCTGTACGAGACAGGCAGCTGGGGCATGATGAGAAACACTGAAAGCCCTTGGGCTTGGGGGCTGGGGGACATGGGAGCCCCTGCTCTTGTTCTCGGGGGGTGGTGGTGAGGGAACCCCATGCTCTTGTTCCAGGGTGGGGTGAGAGGACCCCTGTACTTTTGTTCCTGGGGGGAGGGGTGGTGAGGGAGCCCCATGCTCTTGTTCTTGGGGGGTGAGGGAGCCCCGTGCTCTTATTCTGGGGGGGGTGAGGGAACCCTGTGCTCTTGTTCTAGGGGGGTGAGGGAACCCTATGTTCTTGGCTACAGCCCCTGGAGGGGAATCTCCACCTCCCTGAGCTGGGAGGAAGGGGGGGGTCAGTTTGGGTTCAAATATTGCAGACTCACCTTTCTTACTGAATCTTTTTAGATTTTTTTTGAATAGATATTTCTTCATTTGTTGTGTGCCACTGGATGGTTTTGGAGGCTTTGAATAGTTGTTTTTATGTAGGTGTGTAGGGCTTTTCATGCTGTGAAGCTGGAAGCTGATCACCCATAATTGTGGGTTTTTGAAGAAGAAACTCTGATTTAGAAGGTAGATTAGATAAAATGACCATTAGCTTATTATACCCGTGAAAATGCTCAGTCTCTATAAATTACCTGTCTCCCCACTCCCTCCGGTTTGTCCCCTTGAAATAACCGCATCCAAGAGAAAATACTGCAATTTTACTCTTTTCTGTTGTTGATTATAGCAATACTGCCTGGTTCTTTTCATTCCCCATGGATGAGTATAGTTGACCCTTGAACAACTTGGGGTTAGGGTTGCGACCTGCCCACAGTCAAACATCTGAGTCTAACTTTGGGTTCCCCCAGACTGAACTACTGAGACCCTCCTGTTGGCCTTCCTGGTAGCACGAGCACTCGGTTAACACTTAGATTCTGTGTTGTATGTATTATATACTGTATTCTTAGAGCAAAGTACGCTAGAGAAAAAATTTTGAGAAAATTACAAGGAAAATACATTGACAGCACTGAGCTGCATCGATGGCTGTGTCGTCCGTTTACAGGATGACTCGTCAGTGCCCGCGGCAGGACTGTTTTCTGCAACACGCAGATGTGACAGTTACTAACACCAGACATCAGAAACGAGAAGATAATGTGAAAGGCTCCTCTTTATTTACAGACTGACGATTCATGTGGTCCTATGTGTGGTTGCTTTATGGTGACCCAGTGTCATCAGTACGATTACTTCATCACTGCCTCGCCTGTCCGCTGATGAATGAATTGTCATAAAACTTTTATAGCCTACAGTATTACAGACATACTCATAATGTAGTCTGCATTAAAAAACAATTGTGGTAATAGGCTGATACACATTTTCTCCAATGATGAGAGAAGCATTCTGTGAGGTAATGTAATTCTTTGAAAGCAAAGTTATAAAACAACTGGCACATGATTAATTTTATGTTAAATCTCACTCACCTTGTCCCTGCACACTTACTGGATTTGCACACACAGCAGATAAGTGTACGTGCGCCATGATGGTTGTCTACTGTCCATCAGGTAGAGGCGGATCATCATAAAGGTAGAGGCGGATCATCATAAAGGTCCTCCTCCTCGTAGCCTTCCCGTGGAGGAGGCAGAGGGGGGGGTGGTCTTGCTGTCCCAGGGGAGGCAGGCACACCTGGTGTCACCTTCTGGAAGTACATTTCTGTCTAACGTGTTTTGCCTCTTCCTTTCTCTACAAATGTCTGTATATGTCTTGCTGGTACTCCCGCCCTGGGCTTTAGCTCCGGTGCCCGCACCATGGACGGGTCCGTGTGGTACAAGAAGTCAAGCGCAGTCTTGAACAAGCGGAGCCCTCTCCAGGGTGCCTGATGTCACTGTGTTTTCTGGCACAGCGTCTTCTGAGTCTCCTTCCTCACCCCCCGGCGCTGGTTCGGAAGCTCTCCTCTCCGTCACGTCGTCCTCTGTTAACTCTGTGGGTGGCGTCTGTGAACCCTTGAATTTCTCCAAGATCCACATCTCGAAACCCTTCATCCCCTAGCTTTTTTGCCATATCCACAATCTCTTTTATGATTTCCCACATTGGCTGTGTCGTAAACCCTGTGAGATCACGCCCAGCATTTGGGCCGTTTTCTCCAGCAGGAATTTATTGTTTTGGGCTTGATGGCTTTCACGACGTTTTCTGTCACATCAGCAGCATCTTCGGTGGTGTAATCCTTCCAGACTTCCAAGGTGTTCTCTCTGTTGTGATTTGCTTTCATAGTGTTGACCGTCCTTTTCGTAAAGGATCGTGTGTAATGAGCCTTGCAGGTCCTCATGGCCCCCGATCCACAGGCTGCATTAGAGACATTGTGCTCCAGGGCACATGGGCCACTTGGACATGTTCGATGTCGAGCTCGTGGGGTTCTGTGTGGCCAGGATATTGTCCAATATCAGAAGAACATTAAAAGGCACTCCCTTACTGTCAGGGTACCTCCCAAGGTGAGGGACAAAGCATCAGTGGAACTGATCCTGAGAAAAGGTTCTGGTTATCCAGGTCTTCTTGTTGCACAAAGGACTGGCTGCTGGTGTCTGTGTCTTCCCATTAAGCCCCCCGGGGTTAGCTTCGTAGATATGGCCAGCCTGATCACAAACTGCCCCCGCACATGCGCTAGCTTGCTCGCCCCTTCCTGCCTTCCTCACGAATAAATGTCCCCCCAAAAGAGGGCACTTCCACGTGCATGAAAAATCCTGTCCTCAGTGATTTTCCCTCTTCTCGTCTCGTCTCTCTTCTCGTCTCTTCTTGTCTCATCTCTTCTCGTCTGTTCTCGTCTCGTCTGTTCTCGTCTCCTTTTCTCGTCTCCTCGTCTCTTCTCGTCTTTTCTCATCTCGTCTCGTCTCTTCTCGGTTGAAGTATAGTTGGCATGCAGTGTTACGTTAGTTCCAGTGTCTCGGTGATTCTCTCCGTGGTGTCTGGGGGATCGTCCGCTTCCTCTTGATGGTGGAAGCTGCTTCTCCTGTTACCTTCACATGTGTTAAGGCCAAACCTCTTTCTAAAATTACCAGACCATCTTTTGCTGGCATTGAAATTCTCCAGCTTTAGATCCGTCACCTTCCTTTGGCTTTAAGTTGTCACATAATGACTTCCCCTTTTGAAGATTCATACTGGAGTCCGTAGGCATACCTTCCTAGAGCAGTCCTGCATCCAGAGAAGGGCTGCATCTTCAGTACGAGACAAAAAGGGATTTCACCAGAACTGCATGGTTTCTGTGTCTGCCAGCGTAGCCGCAGTGACAGCTTCACGACCTGCCTGGATTCTCTTCTCTCGACCTGGCGGCAGCCGCAGCTGTGACCTCAGTCTGCTGTACGTGTCAAGCAGTTCACCTTGTTCTTGTGACGCCTGACTTTTCTCTGCTTCTGGGGAGCACTCCCAGCTGCACTAGTGAGGGCACTTCGTGTGAGTCCCAAGGTGTTATTCAGGGTTTATGGTGTTGCAGTAAACACAACCAAAAATACGCAAGAACCACAAGAAATCACTTTTTACTGCGATACACAATGTACTGGAGAATGGAACTGCTTACAGGAGAGGATTAGCATCATGGTGTTTTTAGCAGATTCTTGCCACACTTGAGCTCGTCGCAGTAGCAACGGGAGGTGGCACAAAATTATCACACTGTACAGCATGTACCACAGTTAATTTTATGCAGTTATGATTTAATACTGCATCTTCACATTTGTTTACGTTTCTCTTGGCTGCAAATGGCACCATGTATGGGACTGTGAGTATTTGCATGTTTTATGGCAGCAAATGATAAAATAGGCTAGTACCTATATATATTTTATTCATTTATGACATGCTTTTTTCTTCAGTTTTTTTAAAGATTTTATTTATTTGAGATAGAACGTGAGCAAGAGAGAGAGCAGGAGCCTGGGGAGCAGAGGGAGAGGGAGAATCAGGCTTCCCGCTGAGCAGGGAGCCCAGTGTGGGGCTCGATCCCAGGACCCTGGGACCATTTCCTGAGCTGAACGTAGTTGCTTAACCGACTGAGCCACCCAAGTGCCCCTTTCTTAATTTTTTGACATTTCTAGGCTACTCAGTTCATCTGCCAGTTTTTTCAAATTGTTGCAGATCCAGAACATTTTCCAGTGTGTTTATTGAAAAAAGCCAGATAGAAGTGGACCTGCACAGTTGAAGCCTGTGTTGTTCACGGGTCAGCTCTGTTTCAGTTCTGTATCATGGCTCAGTAGGCTTTTGTGGACCAGCCTTGTGAAGTCGGATCATAGGGAATGCTGTACATTCCGTGGTCAAGTTCCCTTTGAGTTGCAAAGGGTTAATTTATGAATGAACTTGAGGTATGCCACTTGTTTATAAATTGATTTTCTAGAATTGCTTAAATCAATCACTTTCTGTATTTTGAATGTCAGATTGTTAAGTGAACCTTTATTTCCTCCTCTGTCCTTTAAAGAGAAAACTCTTAAAATATGGAGATTCATTGGCAGAAGACATTACTTATTTCAGAGGAGTTTTGCTTGTTGAAAAACGGACTGGAGAGTGTGTGTCCTCTTCCTTGGACCCTGCCTCTGTGTCTTGTCCCAGGGCAGCACTCAGTATTGCAGGAGAGCAACCCCACAGCAGGGTGCGGGGGACCCTGGCATCACCTCAGTGACACTTCCTCTAGAAAGTTCTCTGACTACAGAAATAAATCTTCAGCTGTCCCTCAGAGGCCTACCAGCATTTGTGGAAAGTCTATTTTATAGGGTCACTTTTGAGCCAGTTAGGGCTAACAGACCAGCTTTTGGGTGCTGTCAGCCTCCTGCTGGGGCCGCTCCAAGCCCTGTGGTCTTCACAGACAGGAACTGGCTTAGGACAGGAGGCTGGGCATGAGCGGTGGCCTTCTCAGCCCCGTTCTCCCCTCGGCAGAGGTTCTGAGTTGCATATCTGCAAAGCACCTGAAAACGTCTCTGTCCCCTTGGGTGTCAGGCCCCAAGCTCCGTAAAATACCTGGGACTCAGGTATGTCATGAGGCGGGGGCTTGTGTGCGTGCAAGGCTCTGGGGTGGCTGGTGGGCGTGGGGGCCGGGGAGGGCTGCAGAGGCTAAAGACCCCCCACTGTCTCCCTCCGTTTTTGTTGCCCCCTCCCCCAGGAGTTCGCAGCACTTACTAAGGAGCTCAACGTCTGCAGGGAGCAGCTCCTGGAGAGAGAAGAAGAGATCGCGGAACTGAAGGCGGAAAGAAACAACACCAGGGTCAGTAGGTGCATTCTCACTATTGGAATGCTGTCTGAGGGTCACCTAGGGAGCACTGTTGCTGTCTTTAAACTCAGGCGCCATCCATTCGATTGGCTTTTAAACACCTTGTCGACATTTCCCCGTGGAGTCGACCCTGACTGATGAGCTCAGTGTTCTCGTACCTTGTTTGAGTCGTGATGAGAACTAATGCTATTTTAGCTCATTTGAGGGTGCATTTCTCTAATTTTAGACTGAATTGAAAGGATTCACATTTGGTCTAGCATGCGATTGAAAGGGGTTTTTGCCCCAAATTGACGTATGAAGTTGCAAGTGCTCTTTAAACATGGTTTTACCTTGGCCTGTCCCACCAGCTGCTGCTGGAGCATTTGGAGTGCCTCGTGTCCAGGCATGAGCGGTCCCTGCGGATGACAGTGGTGAAGCGGCAGGCGCAGTCCCCGGCGGGCGTGTCCAGCGAGGTGGAGGTGCTCAAAGCCCTGAAGTCCTTGTTCGAGCACCACAAAGCCCTGGACGAAAAGGTGCCCTGAGCCCCAGTGGTTCTTGGTGTGGGCGCACTGTCAGAGACACGCTTCGTGTGTGTGCGTGTGTCTGCAGTTCACTTCTAACATTCTCGGGCTCCTGTAAACACTTATTCTGCAAGAAAACAGACTTTTTTTTTTTTTTTAAAGATTTTATTTATTTATTTGAGAGAGCGAGAATGAGAGAGAGTACATGAGAAGGGGGAGGGTCAGAGGGAGAAGCAGGCTCCTCGCCGAGCAGGGAGCCCGATGCGGGACTCGATCCCGGGACTCCAGGATCATGACCTGAGCCGAAGACAGTTGCTTAACCAACTGAGCCACCCAGGCGCCCGAAGACAGACTTTTGTAGGGTTAAAAAGTAGCAGTTGGTGTAAATGTGTTAAGATTTATTATATTCAGTATATCGATTTGCCATTAAGAATTGGGTAATATAACTTATTTAGGGGAAGACTTCTCTCAAATGTAAAATTTAAAGCTGTTACAAAGCAAGTTTTTTTTTTTTAAAGATCTTATTTATCTATTTGAAAGAGAGAGGGTGCATGAGCGGGGTAGGGGTGGGGAGCAGCAGAGGGAGAAGGAGAAGCAGGCCTCCTGCTGAGCAGGGAGCCCGATGTGGGGCTCAGTCCCAGGACCCTGGGATCATGACCTGAGCCGAAGGCAGACGCTTCACCGACTGAGCCACCCGGGCACCCCAACAAGCCAGTTTTCTTGCCATTAACATCAGTGAAAGACATTGAAGTCATTCTGTCATGTTACCTTATGAGAATAGGACCCAAGGGTGACTGTACATTAAGAAGCAATTAAACAAATACACACCCACCCCTCTGTTTGCAGGTGAGGGAGCGGCTACGAGTAGCACTCGAAAGGTGTAGTTTGTTAGAAGAAGAACTGGGGGCTACACACAAAGAGGTAAGCTCCATAAATCACCAGAGGATTTGGTTAGAGGGATTCTAGTTTTTATGCCTTGTTTTTACCATTATGAAGCCTTCAGTGCTGGCCGTCAGGCGTCACTGGTCTTTCTGACCAGCGAGCCACCCTCGCGGGCCACTCCAGTGACCAGCGCACTAGACTCTTACTGCCGAGTCACATGGTCCCTTACATTCCCATCGTCCCGTCGATAGCACCAACCTAGTTGTTGACCTGGTTGTATTCAGGCTAGACAACATCGCCGTGTATTCTCCCGTCCCGTGTTTACAGCTTGTAGTTGCATCTTTCTGAGAGGAGTTTCTCCTCACCCTCACATTCAGTTCTTTGCTTTTAGCTAATGATTCTTAAAGAACAGAATAATCAGAAGAAAACACTAACCGACGGAGTGCTTGACATGAACCACGAACAAGAAAATACTCCAAGCACAAATGGAAAGGCAAGTGCTTAGGCTTTCTCTCTGTCTTTCCCTGATGTCCTCCGCGCGCTCCTGAGAGTGGTGGAAGCCGACAGCCGGCATAGACCATGGGACTTGACTCTTTCCGGGAAGTGGTCTGTTCCCTAGCTCAGCAAACAAGGCTATTTAAGGATTTTTCCCCCACCAGAGATCTTCCGACGGTTCTTTAAGCCATGAGGAAGACCTTGCCAAAGTCATCGAGCTCCAGGAAATCATAGATAAGCAGTCGAAGGAGCAGAGCCAGATGAAGGAGCGCCTGGCCACTCTCTCTAGTCACGTGGCAGAGCTGGAGGAGGACCTGGACACCGCTAGGAAGGACCTCATCAAGTCTGAGGAAGTGAACACGAAACTGCAGCGCGACGTTCGTGAAGTGAGTGACAGTAGACGTTGCCGCGCTGTCGTCGAGCTGAATGTGGGGTGTTTGGTGGGACCCTTGTGTGTGGACGTCTCCCCTCTGCAGAGTCTGGCTGTCTGAACTTACTCTTTGGCAGGCTCACATTTCATTCAGGGACACACGTCAGTATCTGTTGTGCTGCTAGTCAGCGGACAGCGATGTGGGAGGGGGTGGTGCCGGCTGCCTTCTAGCTTTCTCACCTGCTGCTCCCAGAAGGGTTCTGTGCTCTTGAACATTGGCAGTCAGACACACAGTGAGAGTGGGATTTGCTCACACCTGGGTCATCAGGATCGGGCTGTAAAAACATGTAGACATATACTTATTTCTGGCAAGCGTTTCTGCATTTAGAGTGATTTATGAGAATCTGATCGTGTTTACAAAAACAGGTCAAGGGCAGGATACTTTCTCTGGCGCCGCCTCCCATCACTCACTGTAAGCTGTCCTCTGTAGACAGTCATCCCTCCCCCTCCCACCCCCAGGAAGACCCTTTGACACCCTTGAGTGTGGATGCACAGGCTTACTTTCTGTGTAGTAGCTTAGCGTGGGTAATTTCACGGAAGAGTTTAAAACAAATGAAAATATTTGCAGAAATTATATAACCTACTTAGTTAAATTATTCTTTGGCAAGGGTAGGAGATTCTGCAGCAGAGTTTAATATGCAAAGAATTTTGAAATTCTTTTTTTAAGACTCATCACTTTTAATGTTAAGACTTTGCTGACATAAGTTCCTTAGTAAACAGGGAGGGGCCTAAGATGAATCTCTAGGGTGGAGGACAGGAAGGGCAGAGCAGAAAGTTGTGGGCCCAGTTTCAGTGTCAGATACCATGTGATAGAATTTTGCTGCAGGATTAGGCTTCAGAAGGTCGCATCCAATTATATCAGACTTGGAGTTTTGTTTCCATTTGTTAATAGTATTGCTTCCATTTTGTGGTGATCGGAGGAGAGTTCATCCAGTTTTTACACAGGGAAGTGACAGCCGTGTCTCACTGCTCTGTCCGTCGAGAGGCCACCCCCTGATCTATGGAGAGCCCACTTGTATCGGGGACAGTAGGGGCTGCACCTTCACTGCGCACACCTTCGGCTCCTGGCAGTCTTGCAGTGTCGGGATATCTGATCCCACATTTCTTTTGTAACGTCGTGTGGGAAGGAATAAGCTTGGTAAACTGAGTGGCCAGATGTAGTATTAAAACAGTCTTTACTGGTCATGTAGGGGAATACTTGGGATATTTGAGGTAGGTATATTTTCATTCATATTGGACACAGTTGGCATCTCTCTCAATTTAGAGGACACTGATTTTATATCTGATTTGAAAATTAGGATCTAGTCCAGGTTTTGTGTCTGGACTATATTGATGTTGTTAGCCTTTAATTATTTGCCTTTTTCCCCTTGAAATACTTGATGTAGGCCATGGCCCAGAAGGAAGACATGGAAGAGAGGATCACCACTCTTGAAAAACGCTACCTCGCGGCACAGCGCGAAGCCACCTCTGTGCACGACCTCAATGATAAACTTGAAAATGAGATTGCAAATAAAGACTCTATGCATCGGCAGGTAGCGGCTTTTGTTGAACTTCGTTCAACTTTTATTAATTACTAATAAAGTTCAAGACCTTTTTCCTGTGACTTTCGTGTTGGAAATCAAGTCTCAATATAAAGTTTTTATGATCTTAGAAAATTATGTTCAAGAATGTGGGTTACTTCAACTTGCAAGTTTTTAATTATTTAGGATTTTATGTAACCTCGATTCTTTCTTCTGTTTTGTTTTCATTGTATGTTAATCTGTTGCTTGTTAGCATTTTTGCCAAAGGAGGAAGGAGTGGCCAAGAGCGTGGAGGCTGTTGGCAGTTTGTTGGTACCTGGGATGGGGGTGAACGGCAGGTGCAGAAACGCAGTCTGTCGTGTGGACGGGAGCCTCCTGTGGGTTGGGAAGCCAGGCTGGCTTCTCTGCTTGGGTAGTCTCAGGTCATCCAGAGTTAAACAGGAAACCAAATCCAGCCTCTTGGAAACAAAGTGAGTTTGTGTGATACGTTGTAAAGTGTATCAATGAACCCAAGATAATAACAAAAAGTAAAATACTAGGAAGCCATTAAAAATTACATTTGTGGAATGCTACTTAAGAGCATGTAAGATGTTCCAAATAATGACCGTAAAAGGTAGATGACAAAATACTGCATACAGTATGATGTATCTTCTGAGGGTGTGTATACATAAACACAGAGATATGCGCACAGAAGAAAGGAGGCTGCATGTAAGCAGATGTTTGCCTTTCAGGAACCTCAACTTACACATGATTTTTCAAATTGCTTTTAAATCTTGTCTAAATTTTCTTCATTGAAAAAAATATTTTAGAATGAAGAGCGTGTTTTTAAAGAATTATTATACATTTACGAAAATAACCTGACTAGCATTTCATTAGGTATCCTCTTAGAAGGTCTATATTTCAGAGGAGGTGTGAGCTCTCTTGTGGTTCACACGCCCATGGTCTGCGAAAGACAAGGAGTCTGATTACTTTTTAAGCAGGGTTAGGACCGAACCCTTCTTTCCTTAAGTTGTCAAGAAGAATGAGCAAGCTTCTACAGAGTATGGGTTTTCTTTAATGCATGGGAACTTTTTGCTTTTTAAAGACTTCGTTGAAGATCTTTAAGAAGAGCAATACTTTGGCAAGAGGTGTTTTGCACATTGAAATCGAGCCCAGGAAAGTGGGTGTATATTCCTCGCAGGAAGAAAAGTTTTACTCTGAAGAAGCTACCAAAACAGTTGGCTTCTGTCAGAACTAATTTAGTAGATCTCTGCATTTAGATTTTGTTTCATTTTATTAAAAATAGAAACGGATAGAAGGTTGGCCACATTCTGATGCTTTGCCTTCCGTTCCTAGACTGAGGATAAAAACCGGCAGTTACAAGAGCGCCTGGAGCTGGCGGAGCAGAAGCTGCAGCAGACTTTGAGGAAGGCCGAGACGCTCCCCGAGGTGGAGGCCCAGCTGGCCCAGAGGGTGGCGGCGCTCTCCAAGGTGCTGCCTGGCTTTCGTTCGGGGTCCCATGGCAGGGTTTTGATTTTGACGGTGGTTGGTTCGTGTGCCTTACTTATCCTCGTTCCTCATGTCAGTGTGCCTAAATCCGTGAAAGATCTGTGTTCAGTGCTATTTTGTCTGAGATCGGAACGCTTTTTAAATGTCAGGAATCATCCCCTTTTTTGTTATCCCTACATTAATTTCCCTCCAATTTTGTCAGGGATGTGTACTGTTTCCAGTGGGCTTGATCTAAGGTTCACTGCTTTTCAGAGTTATTAAGTCAACAACTCAAAGCTCAAGATAGAGGCTTTGGATAAAATTGGGTAAAATAAGGGTAGGGGCGCCTGGCTGGCTCAGCCAGTGGAGCGTGCGACTCTCGATCTCACCATTGTGAGGTGAAGCCCCACGTTGGGTGTAGAGATTACTTAAAAAAAAAAAAAGAATTTTCCCAGAAATAGGAAAGTCCTATTCTCTTTTAAAGATAAAGTAAATTTATAATAAACGAATTTTTGAGTAATTCATTCATGGGTTCGACGAATACGGGCTGGGCGTGTGTGAGACACAGCCCTGCCATCCCAGTCCTCACATCTGCGGGGGTTGCCAGCAGGCAAGGACGCAGTGTCAAGCTGCGATGTGGTAGGTGCTGGGGTTGGGGGGTCCACGTGGGAAGAGGAAGCAGACAGTCCGTCCTTCCGGGGCCCAGGGAGCCTGTGGGAGCGCGCCCTTCGGTACTTCCATCTCACCTGGCTCCAGTTTGCTGAGGGCCCGGGTGAGAAGGGGGCAGGACAGGCCCAGGTGCTGTTCTTGACAGGTGATGTCGGTCGGTCACACGGCATCTGGCACTCCCCAGACCGTTCCTGAGAGCGAGGTCATTGCTAACAGCTGTAACAGCCTCTCCTTGGTGATCTGCGTGTAAAGTCTCCATTTCTTTTCTCCCCCTGTCATCTCTCCTGTCCCTGGTCGGCCTTGTAGTCTGACCTTTTGTCTTCTGGAAACTCTGCTGCTAAGGAAGCTAAACTGTTCGAACTCACTTCCCAGCTTAGGAAGGTAGCATGTGTGCATTGCTCTGTGGTGCTTGCTGCTTCCTGCTGTTCATGCTGACTGAGCACAGGCCGTCTGAGGGTGGGGAGAAAGCCCCACCTCCGGAGACGGGGCCGGGCTGGGGAGAAGCCCCTCTCCTCTGGCAGAGTCCGTCACCAGCACCGGCCGGGCCTCGGTCACCGGCGTGGGGAGGCCGGCTGCTTCACACTGTGACGCCTGAGGCCGCACAGGGTGTGTTCCCGGCGGGAGGAGAGGATGTCCACGCCAGCCGGTGGGAGAGCCCGCACAGAGCATGTGGTGCTTGTGGCTACCGCGGTCGCGCACAGCATGCTGGCACTGACGGGGGGCCGCCCGCCGAGCTGACGGTGTTTCTGCCGACAGGCCGAGGAGAGGCACGGCAACATCGAGGAGAGGCTCCGCCAGATGGAGGCGCAGTTGGAGGAGAAGAACCAGGAACTGCAGCGGGTACGTGTCCGAGCAGAAAGGCTGCACGCCGCGCACCGCTTGAGCACAGGGCTCAGGTAGGGGGAGGCGGTGCCTCGTTCCCCGCCTCTCCCCACCCAGATGCTGGTCCCCTTCTCGATTCCGTTAGGTGCAGCGTTAGGGGCCCCCTCCGCGAGCTTTCTGCTGGTGGGGGCACCCACCACATGAACAGTGTTATGTCAGCATTGGTAGCGGGGGAAGAGAGCGGTGCCCCCTGGGCAGTGCTGCCAGGGTGCGGGGACCCCACGTCCCGCTGCTCTGACGAGCTTGTCAGCGGAACTGCTCCACGTGCAGGTGGGATCTCACAGGTGCCCCTCAACCAAACTGGAGGTGCTGGCTGGGGGCCCCTGAAACTTAGGGGAAGGCGCGTCATCCTAGAGGATCAGTCTGCTCGCCTAGGACATGACATTGAGGTCCCGAATTCAGGTCACGGGCCTGACCTCCATCCTAAAATACTGAAGTATTGCTCCAGACATAAAGGCATAGGTCAGGACGGATATTCCTAAGAAGAGGAAACCCGAAATTGAGCTGTGATAGAGAGGACGTTCATGTCCGTTGAGTCCCCGGAGAGTTTTTGCTGGAGGAGTTGCTCAAATGTCAGTGTGGACAAACCAGGAACAGACTGGGCCGTAGCCCCAGGCAGCTGGCACCTCGCCATAGGCTGTCAGTCAAGGCCATCGGGTTTTGTTTTCACCAGAAATGTATGTGCTTGGCCAATGGTTGCCGAGGGTCCCACACGAGCGTCTGGGAAGTGAGGATTCTGACTCCCATCACAGGACTGCGTGTTGGTCAGCCCCTGCCCCCCGTCACACACGCACACGCATGCACACAGGCAGGCGCTCGCCTCTTAGAGAATTAGACTTTGGCTGTTTCGGGGGTGCACTTCGTTACTTTTCAGGACTGGATTGTCGTTTGAAAGGACAGGTGTTGAGATGGGGATTCTTTTATAACTAAGGCAATTCAAAGTAAACTTTTAAGCTGTTTTGCTTTAAAAATACTCGAATGCTGATTCCTTCTTGTGGGGTGTGCTGGGTCGTTTCCAAATGATGGTAGTTGCTGTGGGCGAGGCGTGATTCTCTGTGCTCTCTCTCATCCTTGCAAGAAGACAGGTGCCAGCACCCATGTTTTGTAGATGAGGCCAGAGCACAGAGGATTTGACTCTCTTGCCCAGTCTGTGGTGCTTCCTTGTGGGCTCACTCCTCCTACGTGGGCAGTGCGGCTGGAGGGCCCATCTCTATCCCGTCACCCCTGCCGTCCACCCGGGACAAGCCCCTGAGCCCTGTCCCCTGGCCCAGGTGATGCTCTCAGTGACCGTCCTAACTGCTGCCCTGAGTACTTCTTGTTCCCACGCCTCAGGTTTCGTCTTCCTTCCGGAGAGGGGGCAAACACAAGCTCTTTAAACCAGGAAATGGATGATGGTTTGATAAACACAGACCTATCAACTTTGTTACTGCATTTTTAAATTCCTTGAGGCAATTAGTTGTAATCTTTGAATGTAAGTTTTCATTACAGAACATTCGGGTGATGTAAGAACATAAAGAAAAACAGGTGAAAGTCTCTGTTGCCACTGAATTTTTTCCAAAATTTTCTGAAATTTTGCTATGTAACTTGATTCATTACCCCCCCCACAAAACCAGACCCAAGCTTCTGTTTATACACGGGAAAATTCCTCCCCCTTCCCGTGTGTAAATAAGCTGATCCCCTTAAAAATATGCTCGTTCCTGCATGTAAATCTGCCTTCCGAGTCATCTGAGAGTTAATAACTTGTGACATTCCCGCGGCCCCATGAGTGCTTTGTTCAACAGAAATAGTGGGACCTTCTAATTAATGATCTTGGGGACTTGTCCCTGCATTTCTCTGCCGATACATCAGTGCTGGTGCACGAGTGGCCCAGGGATGGCAGTGGGAGAGGCCAGCCCGGGCGGCACACGAGCGAGTCACACCATTGGTCTTTGGCACTTCGGAAATACTGATCATACCCTTTTTCTTTTGAAAAAAGTTTTAAATTTAAATTCAATTTAGTTAACAACATAGGGTACTACTAGTTTCAGAGGTAGAGTTCAGTGATTCGTTGGTTGCATGTAACACCCAGTGCTCATGACATCACGTGCCCTTAATGCCCATCACCCAGTTACCCCAGCCCCCCACCGCCCTCCCCTCCAGCGGCCCTCAGTGTGTTTCCTAGAGTGAAGAGTCTCTTATGGTTTGTCTCCCTCTCTGGTTTTGTTTTATTTTTCCCCCCTTTCCCCTATGTTCATCTGTTTTGTTTCTTAAATTCCACATGAGTGAAATCATATGGTGTATGTCTTTCTCTGACTGACTGACTTCCTTTAGCATAATACCGTCTATCTAGTTCTGTCCACGTCATTGCAAATGACAAGCTTTCATTCTTTTTGGTGGCTGAGTAATATTACACACACACACACACACACACACACCCCGCATCTTCTTTATCCGTTTATCTGTCACTGTTGGGAATGCAAACGGGTGCAGCCACTTTGGAAAATAGTATGAAAGTTCCTCAGAAAGTTAAAAATAGAGCTACCCTATAACCTAGCAATTGCACTACTGGGTATTTACCTCAAAAGCTATAAACATAGTGATTCAAAGGGGCACTTGCACCCCAATATTTATAGCAGCAATATCCACAATAGCTAAACTATTGATCATACCTTTTTTTGAAGTTTGTAAACTTTTGTTTCTTCTCTCTTAGGCAAGGCAGAGAGAAAAAATGAATGAAGAACATAACAAGCGTTTATCAGACACTGTTGACAAGCTTCTTTCTGAATCCAATGAGAGGCTTCAGCTTCATCTTAAGGAGAGAATGGCTGCTCTGGAAGACAAGGTGGGACATTGAGAACATGCCCCGGAGGGCCCCCACCCTCCACAAAGAGAGTGTTCACACTCTGCTCCTGAGGAGTAATGCAGAACAGTGGGTGACAGACATTACAGAAAGTAGAAATTATTCTTTGACGTGGAAACAGGACAGACTGTTATCCACTCACTGAATTGACTTCCAGTGTCCTGTCCTCACTTGACATGTGTGTGTTACTCTCAGTCTAGAGCAGAAGTCTGTAAACTGGGTCTGTAAAGGGCCAGAATTGTAAGTATCATAGGCTTTTATTAATTGTGAATATGTGTAAAATAACCTCATGCTAGTCAATAATTATCACAAAAGTAGCCATAGACCGTAGGTGACAAGTGGGTGTGGCTGTGTGCCAGTGACCCTTGATTTCCAGCACTGGGCAGTGGCCGGATGTCATCTCCTTCACCAGCCCTGCATGAAACTGTGTTCATCCCTCAGCCGTGATGCTCTTGCTTCGGGGGCTAATTTCTGTCCCGCTTATGAAGATGACAGTGTAGGAGCCTAGTGTTATATAAGGGGTTTAATCAGCTGAAAACAGACATTCTCCTTTTCCATCTCCTGCCTTCTCTCTTTTCATCTGGTTTGGAAAAAGTCTGAGCCTGGGCTCTTACAGCTGTCATCTTGGAAATACCTGAGCTGTAACCGGAGTGAAGGAGTGTCCTAGAATCTATGTCAGAGAAGTTCTGATGGCAACAGTTGGATTCCAGCTTGATAAAATCTATTCTGGCTACAGCCATGTCCCTAAAGATGGGCCCCAGAATCTTCCCTGAGATTGGCACTTGGAGTCATGCTCATTTCGGAGACACCAGTGATCACTGCTGATTACATGACACATTTGTTTTACGTAAAACCCATTATGAAATGCATAATTACCACGTAGGGTGGTTACCGCACTTCTCCTTGATCAGTGGGCCAGCCTTCATGTAGGAATGTCTTTATCTTAGATTTGAATTATACATTTGAAACTTACGTCAGGATTCCCAAATAACTGATGAATTACAAAGCCTAAAATCTAGTACAAACTGGTTTAACTGATTAAAATAAGATTACTCCGTGAACTCGTCATTCTTACATTTAGAAAATAGATGGGTGAAGAAATTTTACACGGACTCATTGTTAAAGATTGTGACATCACTGTCCGCATTCGCTCTGTGGGCGTGTAGGCCTGCTCATTGGTGTGGTCCTGTGACCCATTACTTTTCTGTGGTACCGTATTATTTTACACAGAGGCGTGGCCATACTTGTATTACGTGGAACATTTTCAAGAACCAACAGTAAAGTACTGTCTATATGTTTTTCAGAATTCTCTATTGAGAGAAGTTGAAACTGCGAAGAAGCAGTTGGAAGAAGCACAACATGATAAGGTACTTTCCTCTCTAAATCCTTTGGAGAGCCGCTGAGACATGAGTGGAGCAGAGTTCAGGGCTGCTACAGTGGCTGCAGATGTGCTCCAGGGGTCACAGTACCCCCGCGGCAGTCCGCTGCCATGAGCTTTCCAGCGGTCCTATGCGGGCGTGGTTCAGGATTCGAGTCCTTTCTGGTTCGTTCGAAAGCGAACTGTTCCTGTAAACTTCTCATCTAGTGCAGTGCTGACCAGCAGGAGGTTAACATGAGACGTGTGTCATCTAAAATATTCCCGAAGCTGCATTTACAACCGTAAAGAGAAGTGGGTGAAGTTAAAGTTTACTTAACCCGATACGTGCATGTGGCACGTGGCTACTGCGTGGGCCGCACGGCTAGCGAGCTACTGGGTGACCTAAGAGTTCTGTCGGTTTTGCTCACTGTTCTGCGTGGGCAGAAGTGAGGCTGGGCTACAAATGCTCTGTGCAAGACAAAAACAAAACAGAGAAGTATGCACAGTAGAGCGTGAGCATCGTTCTCCCCACCACCCAAAAAGTTCTTCTTGCTACAAAATTAGTAATTATTAATGGCTTGGTGTTTATCCTCTAAAAGCTGGCTATGACTGAGACCTAACAACTCTTTGTCCACTAGGGTTTATGCAGTTAATTTGGTGATCTGAGTGTTTATGTTTACTGTAGGACTCTTGGAGAAAACTTGATCAAAATTAAATGTTGGGTGTTTGTAACTGCTAAATTTATCCTGTTGTGGTTATGCTCAGCATTTGAGCACATGTGATGCAAATCATTTTCCCATATTTTGTAATAGACTCATCATTAACCTACAGCGTTCGGTCTGTTTTGGGTGTACGGCACATGGACGCACGAGTCTGTACGTCACTCAGTGCTCACCACTGCAGTCACCTCCCGTCCCCAAACAGCATCACTGTAGGATCACTGGCCGTGTGCCCTGGGCTGTACTCTCCATCCCCGTGACTTACTGATTGTGAACTGGAAGCTTATACATCTTCACCTCTTCATCCCCTTCATCGATGCCACCCCCACCCCAGCCACATCCCCTCTGGCAACCACGAGTGTGTGCTCTGTGTTTAAGAGTCTGTTGATGCAGGAAAAAGATGGCGGAGGAGTAGGGGACCCTATTTCAGCTGGCCCCCGGAATTGAGCTGGATAACTACCAGACCCCTCTGAGCACCCACGAAACCAGCCTGAGATGTAAGAAGATCGGGATCTCTACAAACAGAATATCGCAGGCAGTTGGTTGTGAGGTACGAAGCAGAGAGCTGTGATCCTGCGGGCAGATATCGGAGGATAAACGGCAGCGGGAGGGTGCCTGGCCGTGGGGATCCTACACCGCCAGTGAGTGACAGCCTCACGCGCTGCCGACGGGCACAGACTCACAGACCGGTAGCGTTGGGAAAGGACTTTAAGGCAGCCCCCGGGGTGGAAAACCAGACCGGCGGGGTCGTGCACATGTGAACTGCAGCCCCCCCAAACAGAAACCAGAGCGACAGTCACGCGCACGCGAACTGCAGCCTCTGAGACGGAAACCCGGTGCACCCGGGTCGCACCGGTGAACTGCAACCCCCGGGTTGGAAACCCCAAGCGGCGGAGTCGCGCACGTGAACTGGGAGCGGCTGGCGGTTTTAGAAGCACAAAGGGCAGAGACGCGCCCCGACCTGGAGGCAGGACTGGGAGCGCTGCGGAGGGGCGCACAACCCAGGATGCTGCAGTTTATAGCAGCACGGACAGAAACGGAGACAGTGTGGCCTGAGAGCTCACTGAAGAACAGACTGAGGTCTCTCTGCTCTGAGGCAGAGGGTTGGAAACGGTCTCTTCTGCTCTGACTCGTGGAAGAGACGCGGAAAGCCGCCAGGGAAAGGCGCCTGAGAACAAAAGCCCCAGAGACTGATTCCCACTGAGCCCATCCCCCGCCACAGGGGCGCAGGGCAACTCTGCCCAAACAGGGTTGCCTGAGTAACAGTGCGGGAGACCCCTCCTGCAGAAGACAGGCTGGGAAAACAAGAGGCCAGCAACCCTAAGGTCCCAAGAAAACAGGTGCATCTTGCTTGGGTTCTGGTCAATAATTTGGACTCTATACATTCCCTTAAACACCCATCATCAGAATGACTAGGAGGAGGAGCCCCCAAAACAGAAAAGACTCAGAGATTATGACTTATGCTGCAGATTTACAAATGGATGCAGACATAACCAAGATGTCAGAGATGGAATTCAGGCTAGCAATTGTGAAGACAATGGCTAGAATGGAGAAATCAATTAATGGCAACATAGAGTCTCTAAGGGCAGAAATAAAAGGTGAATTGGCAGAACTTAAAAATGCTATCAGTGAGATCCAATCCAATCTAGATAATCTAACAGCTAGAGTAACTGAGACAGAAGAGAGAATAAGCGATCTGGAAGACAGTATAATAGATAAAAAAGGAAAAGAGGAGGCCAGGGAAAAACAACTCAGAATCCATGAAAATAGAATCAGAGAAATAAGTGACACCATGAGGTGTTCCAATGTCAGAATAATTGGAATCCCGGAGGGAGTGGAGAGAGAGAGAGGGCTAGAAGATGTATTTGAGCAAATCGTAGCTGAGAACTTCCCTAATCTGGGGAATGAAACAAACATTCGAGTCCTAGAGGCAGAGAGGACCCCTCCTAAGATCAAGGAAAACAGGCCAACACCCTGGCATGTAATAGTAAAACTTGCAAATCTTAGAACCAAGGAAACCATCTTAAGGGCAGTTAGGGGGAAGAGATTCCTTACGTACAGAGGGAGGAACATCAGAGTAATGTCAGACCTATCCACAAGACCTGGCAAGCCAGAAAGGCCTGGCAAGACATATTCAGGGTACTAAATGAGAAGAACATGCAGCCAAGAATACTTTATCCGACAAGGCTTTCATTTAGAATGGATGGAGAGATGCAGAGCTTCCACGACCGGCAGAAGTTGAAAGAATATGTGACCACTAAGCTGGCCCTGCAAGAAATATTAAGGGGGGTTCTATAAAAGGAGAAAGACCCCAAGAGTGATCTACAACAGAAATTTACAGGGACAATCTATAAAAACAACGTCTTCACAGGCAACATGATGACAATTAATTCATATCTTTCGATAATCACTCTCAACGTGAATGGCCTAAACGCTCCCATAAAACGGCACAGGGTTGCAGATTGGATAAAAAGACAGGACCCATCCATATGCTGTCTACAAGAGACTCATTTTGAACCTAAAGATACATCCAGACTGAAAGCGAAGGGATGGAGATCCATCTTCCATGCCAGCGGACCTCAAAAGAAAGCTGGGGTAGCAATTCTTATATCAGACAAATTAGATTTTAAACTAAAGTCTGTAGTAAGAGACACAGAAGGACACTATATCATTCTTAAAGGGTCTATCCAACAAGAAGATCTAACAATTGTTAAATATCTATGCTCCCAACATGGGAGCAGCCATATACATAAGCCAACTGTTAACCAAAATAGAGAGTCATATTGATAACAATACGTTAATTGTAGGAGACCTCAATACTCCACTCTCAGCAATGGACAGATCATCTAAGCAGAAAATCAACAAGGAAACAAGAGCTTTGAATGATACATTGGACCAGATGGATCTCATAGACATTTACAGAACATTCCACCCTAAAACAACAGAATACTCATTCTTCTCGAGCACACATGGAACTTTCTCCAGAATAGACCATATACTGGGTCACAAATCAGGTCTCAACCGATACCAAAAGATTGCGATTATTCCCTGCATATTCTCAGACCACAATGCTCTAAAACTGGAACTCAATCACAAGAAAAAATTTGGCAGAAATTCAAACACTTGGAAGCTAAAGACCACTCTGCTCAAGAATGTTTGGGTCAACCAAGAAATCAAAGAAGAACTTAAAACAATTCATGGAAATCAATGAGAACGAAAACACATGGGTCCAAAACCTATGGGATACTGCAAAGGCAGTCGGTCCTAAGGGGGAAATACATAGCCATCCAAGCCTCACTCAAAAAAAACAGAAAAATCCCGAATTCACCAACTAACTCTACACCTTAAAGAACTAGAGAAAAAGCAACAAATGACACCTAAGCCACACATTAGAAGAGAAATAAATAAAATTAGAGCAGAAGTCAATGAATTAGAAACCAGAAACACAGTAGATCAGATCAATGAAACTAGAAGTTGGTTCTTTGAAAGAATTAATAAGATCGATAAACCACTGGCCAGACTTATCCAAAAGAAGAGAGAAAGGACCCAAATTAATAAAATTATGAATGAAAGGGGAGAGATCACAACTAACACCAAGGAAATAGAAACAATTATTAGAAATTATCATCAACAACTATATGCCAATAAACTGAGCAATCTGGATGAAATGGAGGCCTTCCTGGAAACCTATAAGCTGCCAAGACTGAAACAGGAAGAAATCGACAACCTGAATAGGCCAATAACCAGTAACGAGATTGAAGCAGTGATCAAAAACCTCCCAAAAAACAACAGTCCAGGGCCTGATGGATTCCCTGGGGAATTCTACCAAACATTCAAAGAAGAAAGAATACCTATTCTACTGAAGCTGTTTCAAAAACTGGAAACAGAAGGAAAACTTCCAAACTCATTCTATGAGGCCAGCATTACCTTAATCCCCCAACCAGGCAAAGACCCCATCAAAAAGGAGAATTTCAGACCGATATCCCGGATGAATATGGATTCCAAAATCCTCAACAAAATCCTAGCTAATAGGATCCAACAATACATTAAAAGGATCATCCACCACGACCAAGTGGGATTTATCCCCGGGATGCAAGGGTGGTTCAACATTTGCATATCGATCAGTGTGATAGAACACATTAATAAGAGGAGGGAGAAGAACAATATGGTCCTCTCAATTGATGCAGAAAAAGGATTTGACAAAATACAACATCCTTTCCTGATTAAAACTCTCCAGAGTATAGGGATAGAGGGAACATTCCTCAAGCTCATAAAATCCATCTATGAAAAACCCACAGCGAATATCATCCTCAATGGGGAAAAGCCGAGAGCCTTTCCCTTAAGATCAGGAACACATCAAGGGTGCCCACTCTCACCACTGTTGTTCAACATAGTACTAGAAGTCCTAGCAACAGCAATCAGACAACAAAAAGAAATAAAAGGTATTCAAATTGGCAAAGAAGAAGTCGAACTTTCTTCTTTCGCAGACGACATGATACTTTATGTGGAAAACCCAAAAGGACTCCACCCCCAAATCACTAGAACTCATCCAGCAATTCAGTAATGTGGCAGGATACAAAATCAATGCACAGAAATCAGTTGCTTTCTTTCTTTCTTTTTTTTTTTTTAAGATTTTATTTATTTATTTGAAAGAGAGAGAGCACATGAGAGGGGGGAGGGTCAGAGGGAGAAGCAGACTCCCTGCTGAGCAGGGAGCCCGACGCGGGACTCGATCCCGGGACTCCAGGATCATGACCTGAGCTGACTCCAGGATCATGACCTGAGCTGAAGGCAGTCGCTTAACCAACTGAGCCAGCCAGGTGCCCCAGAAATCAGTTGCTTTCTTATACACTAACAACACAACTGTAGAAAGAGAAATTAAAGAAACGATTCCATTTACAATAGCACCAAAAACCATAAGATACCTCAGAATAAACCTAACCAAAGAGGTAAAGGATCTATACTCTAGGAACTACAAAACACTCATGAAAGAAATTGAAGAAGACACAAAAAGATGGAAAAACATTCCATGTTCATGGATCGGAAGAATAAACATTGTTAAAATGTCTATGCTAGGGGCGCCTGGGTGGCTCAGTCGGTTGGGCGCCTGCCTTCGGCTCAGGTCATGGTCCCTTGGTCCTGGGATCAAGCCCTGCATCCGGCTCCCTGCTCGGTGGAGAGCCTGCTTCTCCCTCTCTCTCTGCCTGCCTCTCTGCCTACTTGTGCTTTCTCTCTCTGTCAAATAAATACAATCTTTAAAAAAAAAAAAAAATGTCTATGCTACCCAGAGCAATCTATACCTTCAATGCCATCCCGATCAAAATTCCAACGACATTTTTCAAAGTGCTGGAACAAACAATCCTAAAATTTGTATGGAATCAGGAAAGACCCCGAATCGCCGAGGAGATGTTGAAAAAGAAAAACAAAGCTGGGGGCATCACGTTGCCCGATTTCAAGCTATATTACAAATCAGTGATCACCAAGACAGCATGGTACTGGCACAAAAACAGAGATACAGACCAGTGGAACAGAATAGAGAACCCAGATATGGACCCTCAACTCTATGGTCAAATAATCTTTGACAAAGCAGGAAAAAACATGCAATGGAAAAAAGACAGTCTCTTCAATAAATGGTGCTGGGAAAATTGGACAGCCACATGCAGAAGAATGAAACTCGACCATTCTCTAACACCACTCACAAAGATAAATTCAAAGTGGATGAAAGACCTCAATGTGAGACAGGAATCCATTAAAATCCTAGAGGAGAACATAGGCAGTAACCTCTTTGACATCGCCCACAGCAACTTCTTTCAAGATACATCTCCAAAAGCTAGTGAAACGAAAGCAAAAATGAACTTTTGGGACTTCATCAAGATAAAAAGCTTCTGCACAGCAAAGGAAACAGTCAACAAAACAAAGAGGCAACCCACAGAATGGGAGAAGATATTTGCCAATGACACTACAGATAAAGGGCTGGTATCCAAAATCTATAAAGAACTTCTCAAACTCAACACCCAAAAAACAATCAAGTCAAAAAGTGGGCAGAAGAGATGAACAGACACTTCTCTGAAGAAGACATACAAATGGCTAACAGACACATATGTTCATCATCATTAGCCATCAGGGAAATCCAAATCAAAACCACACTGAGATACCGCCTTACACCAGTTAGAATGGCCAAAATGGGCAGGGAAAGAAACAACAAATGTTGGAGAGGTTGTGGAGAAAGGGGAACCCTCTTACACTGTTGGTGGGAATGCAAGTTGGTGCAGCCACTTTGGAAAACAGTGGAGGTGCCTCAAAAATTGAAAAATAGAGCTACCCTATGACCCAGCAATTGCACTCCTGGGTATTTACCCCAAAGACACAGATGTAGTGAAAAGAAGGGCCATATGCACCCCAATGTTCATAGCAGCAATGTCCACAATAGCCAAACTGTGGAAAGAGCCGAGATGCCCTTCAACAGATGAATGGATAAAGATGTGGTCCACATATACAATGGAATATTACTCAGCCATCAGAAAAGATGAATACCCAACTTTTACATCAACATGGATGGGACTGGAGGAGATTATGCTAAATGAAATAAGTCAAGCAGAGAAAGCCAATTATCATATGGTTTCACTTATTTGTGGAACATAAGGAATAACATGGAGGACATTAGGAGAAGGAAGGGAAAAATGGGGGGAGAATTGGAGGGAGAGATGAACCATGAGAGATTATGGACCTGAGAAACAAACAGGGTTCTAGGGGGGAGGGGGGATTGGTTAGCCCAGTGATGGGTATTAAGGAGGGCACATACTGCATGGAGCACTGGGTGTTATACGAAAACAATGGATCGTGGATCACTACGTCAAAAACTAATGATGTATTGTATGGTGACTAACATAATATAATAAAATTAAAAACTACAAAAAAAAAAAAAGAGTCTGTTGATACAGATCATTTTGAATCCTGAAAGAGATGGCTACAGTGGATGTCCTTTGCTCTTTTTTAGGATCAGCTTGTCCTAAATGTGGAAGCACTGAGAGCTGAATTAGACCAGACAAGACTGAGAGGCGCGCCCCTTCATCACGGGTATGACATGTACCAGTTCACGGAGATGTTCCAGATGAGGCTGAGGGCCGCTTCCCTTTGCCGTGCGTATGACCCGAACCAGCCCGTAAATACAGACTAGATGAACCGTGGGCCTGACCTGAACCAGTTCACACATACCTGCTTTAGCACTTGTGTGTGCCTGTAAGAGTGTGCCTTTGGTCATATGGAGCTGGTAGCTAGCTTAGTGGCAGGCAAGAGGGAAAGGTTAGGTTTGGGCACCTAGGGGGACTGGGAGTCCTGTCATCGACCAAGCTCACAGCCGCGGGCGGAGGTTTGGAAGGTAGGGGATGATTAGTTCCTGCGTGGGCAGGTGAATTTGCAGGCCCCCGGAGTGTGGCGCTGCTGGTGTGGGGCCAGGGGAACGGAGCCCAGCCTGTCAGATGAGGGCCCTCTGCACCTGGGCGCGGTAGGCCCCTCCACAAGGTCGCTGAAGTCACCAAGGGAGTGGCTGCACAGCCAGAATTGTGGGGATGCCTTGACATTCATGGTCTTGGCATAGCGCTTGTAGTTTTCTACATTTTTTAAGGGACTGAAGGAGAATGATGTGTAGTCGCCTTAACCTATTGGGACAGCTCAGAGTTGGCGGCTGTGGGAACAGGTCACCCAGCCCGTGGGCCTAGCAGGTTGCCCCGCATCCTGCAGGTAGTGTAAGTGCCGTGAAGGTGCTGAAAGGTTTGTTTGCCCCATTGTAGGACGTAGTCATCACGTGAGAGTCACACTTGAATGAGAGCTGCTGGAGTAGCTGATGGGCCCTCCCTAGTCTGCAGGAAGCCGGCTCCTGCTCGGATCGCAGGCGTACTCAGGCTGCACAGCTGTTTCTGCGATTGCAGACGTGGGCTCTCCGGAAGGTCGAGGGTATCTTGCGGCTGTCTCCGTTGAGCCTGTATGTAGGAAGGAGAAGGACACATCAGGGAAGGCAGAGTCACAGAGAGGCAGAGCTGGAAGCTGTCCCTGTCTGTGGAACCACCGGAGGGAGAGCTTGGAGGAGCGCGAGTGTGTGTCCAGAGAGGGAGGTGTGCAGGATCAGGGCACAGAGCAGGTTTGCTGATAGAGAGCCTCGCTGGTGAGAGGCCAGGGTCTTGAGTGTCGCTGCTCAAGGGCTTGCAGATACGTGTGTGAGGAGGCCCGAGGGAGCAAACAGAGGAGGACGAGGTGGACACAGCACCCACCACTCTTGCAGAAGTTGGAGTCCTGATGGGAAGGGGTCGTGCGGGCACCTGAGGGGTGGCACCGTGGGATGGTGTGACGACAGAGAAGTCTGCGCGTATCTGCGTGTCCTGTGTGTGCTAGCAAAGCCCTGAAGGATGGAGGGGCAGAGGGAGCGGCCACGGCCACGGGCGGCTGTGTGGTCCGAAGACCGTGGGCAGGAGGCTGACGGAGGAAGGGGTGTGTTCCAAGCAGTCTCATGTAGAGGTCTCACCCCGGTGGCAGATGAGAGGCTTGTAGGAGCTGAGACGGAAGAAGTGTCGCAGTAAGCGCGGGCAGGCCATGGGGTCAGGACTGGAAAGATGGCTGGCAGCTGGCAAGCCCGGCCCCCCTGGTCTTGTTGGCGTGACCTTCTCCAGCAGGAAGATACAGTCTAGGTTGCAGAGACAGGCTTCCACACACAGTTGGGGCCGATGGGACAGAGCTTGGGGACACGACCGGATGCAGGGTGGCGGGCTTGGAAGGAAGTGAGCCCTGGAAAGGGGTCAGAATTCAGTGACACTCGTGACCTTCGGAGGATCTGTGAACCACCCCACATCACACTCGGGCGGTTTTGTGCGTGTAGCTCCCGCCAATTCTGCGATGTGCCGTGGCCCCAAAGCGGCCGTGCTCGAACTCCTGCTGAGCGCAGGCGGACGGCTTCAGGAAGCAGGGACTAGAGGAGGGGAAGGGAGGCTGTGGCCAGCAGCACCGTCCGGCACACTGGATGAAGATGTTCCTTTAAAAGCCACAGGGAGGTGTGTGGAGCGCAGGTGGAGGAGGCAGCCTGTCGGAGGGGCTCTGTCTGCGGACCACGTGGGGAGGCACCAGGGGTCCCCTCTTGAATTGACCTTAATCAGATGAGTGGGTCCTGTCGCCCAGGATCTTAAGGATTTCTGAAAACAAAGACAGTCGCTCCTCTTTCCCAGGGAGCAAGGAGCCACTGGACTCCGTGCCGGGGTCAGGGCGCAGGGGGTGAGGCCGAGGCCGGGCGTGCGGGCTGGCAGCTGCCGCCCTCCTTCGCCTCTGTGGCCAGTTCTTGTCCAGAGCCTTTCCTGAGGGGAGCTGCTAACGGCCCGCTTCAGCATCTCCCTCCTAGGTGCCCAGGGCTCCATCTGCCTTCCCTTGGACTTCTCCAGCCGAGGCAGTGGGTGTCTGTCCGTCTAACTGCACACAGGTCTGTGCTTTTGACCCGGAAGCACCAGCTGTGCTCCCGAACAGTTCACGTAAGCTGTGAGTTGGGGTTCGGAAGGCTTCTGCCGCTGGCGCCCTCAAAGCGCCTGTCAGTGGCAGGTGCAGGGATCCCTGTGGTCGCTAGGCCTCGCACCGTGGGACGCTGGCAGTTGAAGGCCAGCGTGATGGGTCAGTGCGCTTCCTGGGAGAGAAGGGGGCGCGGAGATGCAGGACAGCGGGCCTAGGGCTGGGTTCTGAGCTGGAGAGCACGTCCACCCTCTGGCTCCCAGACAGCTGGGCCGTGGCGCGCTCACCTGCCTGTGCAGGGCATCTGCCCTGCTTTTCCTGGGTGTCCAGGTGTTGCACCTGCTGGGACAGAGACACTCTCCACAGAGCGTGGGCAGTGGGCTATAGGAGCAAGGGGAACAGATGCCCTCCTTGGAGACCTTTTTCTGTGAAATCCAAACTGACAGGTTCTGGCTTGGCTGACAAAGCTCACAGTCATTTTTCTTCCAGTAATGACCTTTTTTTTCCCGTGTTTCAGCCGACCGCACTTGGGCAGTGTCCCTGATTTCCGGTTCCCTGTGGCAGACGGCCCCATGGACTCCTACAGCAGCAGCGCGGTGTTGCGGCGTCCCCAGAAGGGCCGTCTGGCCGCTCTGCGAGATGAGCCTTCCAAGGCAAGGGCCTCCGTCCCCAGTGGGCTCTTGGGCCCCCCCACCTCCGTGAAAGTCACCTACCTTGTCCCCTGGCTTGGAGGCTGTTCTGGAGTCACACTGCCGATAGGTCACTTTCTCTCTCTCCTCACCCCATTCTTCTTTTGCGGGCTAAGAATCTACTTTTAGGGCTTTCTTTCTTTCTTTTTTAAAGAGTAGAAATGTGGATAAAGCATGACCTACAGTTAAGCACGGCACAGTGCTAATTAGTACAGTTTTGAGATATTAAGAGTAAACACGTGTTCGTCCTTAAGCAAAAAGAATTCACATTTGGAAGTTTACATTCATGCTTTTGTCTGGTCAGCAGCATGTGTCTTTATAGACGTGTCTGTGTTTTGAGCGCCCGTCCTCATTGAACGACTTTGGGCCAGGCGTCACGGTAGCCCCGGGGCTGCAGCAGTAAGGACAGACGAGAGGCCGGGCCTTCTGTGTGCACAGCCTCTGCGTGCAGCGAGGGGAGGCCAGGCAAGGGAAAGTCAGATGCGTACATCTGTCAGTTACCTGCTGCTGTTTAACAACTTGCTGTGAAGCTTAGTGGCTTAGAACGAACAGTCAGTAGTTCACAGTGTCTGTGAACTTAGAAGGGTTTAGCAGGGTGTTTCTGGCTCAGGGCCTCCTGAGGTTGTACCACCGGAAGGCCCACCTGGGGTTGGAGGGTGCGCTTTCAGCTCCCTTGCCTGGCTGTGGGGGGAGGCCTCAGGCCCTCGCCACGGGACCTCTCCACAGCAGGAAGTCTGTCTCCTGAGGTGAGGAAGACCACAGGGTCGTGGAGGCTAGCATGGGGCCTCGACCCAGCACACAGGTCGGCGGGCCCATCAGACACCCGGGGGGACATGTCGGGTGGGCAGTTGGATACTCCAGTCTGGGCCTGAGGAGGCCTTGACTGGAGAGAAGGATTGAGGCCAGGACACACTTGTGGCATCTAGAGGCACAGGCAAGATAAAGTCACCAAGTGGGCGCCTGTGGATAGACCCAAGGTCCAAGGATAGCACTCCGGGTGCTCCCCAGCGCACAAGTGGAGACGGAGCAGTGAACCCAGTGCGCAAGGTGCTCAGGGGAAGGGAGAGCGGCAGGCCCGGTCCCACCGCTGGGCCGGGCAGCGTGGAGGTCAGGGGCAGTGGTGGACTGGTAGCATGGGGCGAGCTGGCGAGCTGGGACTAGTTCTGGGGGAGCCCACTTGCGATAAGCTCCAGTGTCTGGAGGCGAGGATGCGTAGACAGAATAGGGGCAGCGTTCTGGAGAGCGGGTATTCTGGTTGGGAGCAGAGACGCAATGGTAGCTGGAAGGAGCCCTGGGGTAAAAGTTCAGTGGTTTCGGTTTTCGTTTGGAGGGAGAAGGGAGAAAACATTTTTAGGCTGATGTGAATGAACTGGTAGAAAGTTGATTATCCAGAGAGAGGGCAGAATGACATCCTTGGGTACGTGAGGGCCGGGCCTTGTGCCTACAGGTAAGGCTGTCCCCGGGGATGGGGGGCAGCGCCCCGCTGAGAGTGAGGAGGGGCACGGCAGGTGTGGAGGGAGGGGGGCAGGAAAGCCCCAGGAGAGCCTCTGCTCGCACCCCCGCACAGCGCTGTGTGCGGTCGGTCCTGTGTGTGGTGCCTGCAAGCACCTGCTTGTTCGGACCGGGGGGTTTGGGCTCAGCGTGTCGGCGCCTCTGCCGCCTGAGGGCACGTGCTGCATCCTCACCGCTCAGCCTCAGGAAGGGAGGGCGGGAGCCTCGGGCAGCTCCAGGTCCCCCACGTTGGGACACCGGTGAGACATGAGGGCCACTGAGGTGCGCCCAGCCCCCAGGGGTTTCATGGGTTTTTTACTTCCCATGAGAGTGGCTGACTGGCACCGAGATCCTGTTTTAATTTTCAGATTCTGTTTCTGAGCTGGTCGTCCCACCCCGTGAATGACGTCACAGAAATGTGTCCACCGCGGGCGTGAGCCTTGCAGGCAGTCTAGGCGATAGGCCGCCCCCCTCGCCCTGCGCCTCAGATACTGCTTGTTGCCCCGCAGATGTCAGCAGCTCGGAAGGACAGCCGTTCCCCATTTCTTGGGGGCTCCCGTTTGGAAACTTCCAGAGTTTCGGATAGATTTCTTTGAAGTTTCTGTAACTGCTGTTGTTACTCTCCGTCCTGGCTGAGATTCAGTTTTCTTATTTATAGGTACAGACTCTGAATGAACAGGATTGGGAACGTGCCCAGCAAGCTAGTGTGCTGGCCAATGTGGCACACGCGTTTGAGAGCGATGTCGACGTGTCTGATGGCGAAGATGACAGGGACGCTCTCTTCAGTTCGGCCACTCTGCTGTCGCCCAGTGGGCAGGCCGATGCCCAGACGCTGGCCATGATGCTTCAGGAACAGCTGGATGCCATCAACAAAGAGATCAGGTGCAGACGAGCGTGTCTCTGGGGAGTGGATTCACACTCAGAAAGTCTGGAACAAATACTGTGAACGCTCTCTCTCAGTGTCCCGCGATAATAAAACTACTTCCGTTCTATTGTAAGAATTAAGTTTCAAGATTGCCCTCGATTATAACAGTTAACCAGGGGAGAAGAGTGTTCACCTCAAGTTCCAAATTAGCAGACAATGGTTGATGTGAATCCAGAAACTCAGAGGAGGCTGGCTGAAAATTCCATCAAATAAGACTTTAGCTTGAATTCAGCCTTAAAAAAAATCACTCCACCTTTTCATCTGATCTAGACACCTAAGTGTTTGGGAATTCCCAGTTGCGTCATGGATTGGTTCTTCAATTATGTCAGGGTTCCCGATTTCCAGTTGAAGAATTTGATCTATAAACATGCAGCTTTGCTCTAAGAATTGTAAGATTCACATAGCCCATTGTGCAGGAAGAGAGTTGCCAGCAGGCCCCCATCAGAATTTCAGTGTGCATAAGTAAAATCAGATGCAAATGATGGGAAGCAACTTTGTAGGACTCAGTGGAAGGTTTACTTCGTGGTGTTCTAAAATCGAGTCTACTAAGAAGGTAAAGTAGCGTTGATGCAAGTGTTTCTGGAGTCTGTTGATGGGAATATGGTCGAAGCAAGCAGAGATTTGTTGGGCAAATGCATTCATGTGTTTGCTGGTGGAGCCAGGCTGACTGTGCGCTTTTGTTCTAGGCTGATACAAGAAGAGAAGGAGAGCACGGAGCAGCGGGCAGAGGAGATTGAGAGCCGAGTGGGCAGCGGCACTTTAGACAGCCCGGGTCGGTTCAGATCGGTGGGCACAGCCCCCCCACATCCCACGTCCACGCTCACAGGCCCCTCCCCTCCGCACAGCGGGCGCTCCACCCCGCGAAGGGGCCCGCACAGCCCCGCCAGGGAGGTGGACAGACTCGGGGTCATGACTCTAGTGAGTATTTGCCAACTCTTCTGGCTGATGCACTCCCCACCCCAGCCCCTGACTTCCGTCTCAGACTCGACAGATACGCTTTGGTCTGGTTTTTTACCCAGAAAGAAATCAGATTCATTTGTTACGCTCAAAGGTTCAAGGTTTTTTTTTTTTTTTTTTTAAAGATTTTATTTATTTATTTGGCAGAGAGAGAGACAGCGAAAAAGAGAACACAAGCAGGGGGAGAGGGAGAGGGAGAAGCAGGCTTCCCGCCGAGCAGGGAGCCCGATGCGGGGCTCGATCCCAGGACCCCGGGATCATGACCTGAGCCAAAGGCAGACGCTTAATGACTGAGCCACCCAGGCGCCCCAGGTTCAAGATATTTTAAACTGGCTAGTGTTTAATCACTCAGCAATAGCACAGGGACAAGTTAATTGTATTGTTTGGTTGACTGGTGTAGCATGTCATCATGAACTCATCAGAGTTTTTATTTGTGTAACCGTGGGCCCGTGCAGCTCGAGGGGGAATATTCTTCTAGGAATAGATGGTTTCATAAAAGTCAACGCAGATAGTCTTCGTAGTGTGTAGAAAACTTACAGAGGGAGTCACTGCTGTCCTCTGCATTAGAGATGCCTAACTGGAGGGTACAGGATGCACAGTCAAAAAAATAAAGCTTAAATTGGTTCTCTCGATGATGCACTCGACCGCATGCTTGATGCCAGCTGTGTGTGTGAGGCCAGGACGGCCCCAGCGCAAGCCGCACGCCTGCACGGCTTCCTGCGGAGGCCTGGGCCGTCCTCGCTCGTCAGGGTCTGGAAATGCAGTGACCCTGTGGTTTTCCGTGACAAGTGTGCAGCTCTAGAGAATGTTTTATAACTTCCCTGTGTGTGTAGCTTAGGTTTTATGAGCGCGTTGGCTTCCCACACAAACTCATGTTTTCAGCATTCTGCTTTTCAACTGCACTTCTGTCTGTCAGGATCTTTCCTGTCCGTTCTTGTTTTTAGCCGCATTGGTCGCCAGCATGTAATTAAATCAGCCACGAATCACTGTAGCGGCATCTGGAGCGGTAGCGAGTCGGTTTTGTGGTATTCCGACGTGCTATTTTTATAATTCACATCATTAGCTAATTAACTAATATTTTCAACTGTTTGATGGTTTTGTGCTTTCATGCTTCCTTCCAGAGAGTTTGTAAGAATAGTTATAAAGAATAGTTGTGTTTATTTTTTCCCCCGTTTTTGTGATTCTGTGTATGCTGGCCGACAGTGTATCTGCTTCTGTGGCTGGTTTCGGTGTCCTGTCTCATCCTTTGGTTTCTCACTGTGAGTGCAGACCTCAGCCTCCTGCCCCGGCCGGTATTTGGTTCATCCGGCCCCTTGCCGTAATGCCCTCCACAACATGCACAGGTGGCAGGGACTCTGTGGTCCATGGTGTGTGTGTGTGGTCAGTCGTGGCTCATTAGTGTGGTTTCTGCCTGATCTTCGTTTCTCATTAAATAGTGGGGTTTTTCCTTCCCCCGGTAGTGATAACGTTTTAATTAGCGTGTCACTGTTTTATAGATGTGGAAAAGGGCATGATACAGGTGAGTCAGGAGTGTTTTTACTCAGAGCTATGTAGGAGATACGTAACTCGTAAGTGTTTCGAACATAAAGAACTAAGGCGCTAAGCATAAATTAATGGAAGCCTGACACAAACGGCATACGTTCTGGTTTTTTTTTTTTTTTTAAAGATTTTATTTATTTGACAGAGATAGCGAGAGCAGGAACACAAGCAGGGGGAGTGGGAGAGGGAGAAGTGGGCTTCCCGCTGAGCAGGGAGCCCGATGCGGGACTCGATCCTGGGACCCTGGGATCACGACCTGAGCCGAAGGCAGACGCTTAACGACTGAGCCACCCAGGCGCCCTACGTTCTGGTTTTGATGCTTGTATTCAGCTGGAAATCTCATCAACTTACCAGCATGTGTACTTTCTGCCTTCACAGACTGGTTTTCATGTGTACGGAATCATAGAAGGTAGAGGTGCCACGTGCTGTTAGGCTGGTGCCTGTTCTTACAGATCCGCACAGGGCACTCTGCTTTATACAATGCACTTATTTTTGGAAAGGTTTAAATCAGTTCCAGGTGAGGATTTGACATTACCGTCCTGCAGGTCATTCCCCAGAGCAGGTTTGCTGGGTGCTGGAGTAGGTATGCGGGAATTTCGGCATCAGGAGGTTGATATTATAAAAGTGCAGCATGGTTTTCAGTAAGGAAAACAGACTCAAGAAGAGTTTAGAACACAGCTGTTCGGTCCCTGTGTTACGCAGAATGCCGTATTTTAATCAGTTGTGTGTGTTAAAATGGAATTTATCTCCCCACGTAATAATTTATAGCATTTCTCTAGTAAATCTTGAATAACCTGTTATGTTTAAATTTGTCGTAAGAAAAAGTTCTATTTCCAGTTATGTCGTTCCTGAACAAGTTTTATCTCACTTATATCTGTCCTGTTTTTCTTTTTTTAATATATTTGCCTGTTCTGGTCCTTGAATTTCTAACTTCAGCATGTGCAGTAAATCTGATTTCTCTTCATTTCTTTGCATGCCTCTATCAGCCTAGTGATTTAAGGAAACATCGTAGAAAGGTAAAATTTTTAGTAGCTGAACATTCCTCTGTTTGTCTGTGACATGGAAGAGTGCCCCTCACTCCCCAGGAGCGCACCCTAGTGCAGCGCCCAGCACGTGCGTCCAAGGGAGTGCGTGGCGGTCGCCCTCGTGAGCCGAGCTGGTCTTCCCACAGCACCGCGACAGACGGGGGCGCTCTCCTTTCTCTCACGGGTGTCTGCTCGCTGTATACTTAGTTAGACCAGACACCATAGTTTGGTTTTTTAAGATTTTATTTATTTGTCAGAGAGAGAGAGCACGAGCAGGGGGAGAGGCAGGCAGAGGGAGAAGGAGAAGCAGACTTCCCGCCGAGCAGGGAGCCGGATGTGAGGCTCAATCCCAGGACCCCGGGATCATGACCTGAGCCGAAGGCAGACGCTTAACTGACTGAACCTCTCAGGCGCCCCAGACATAATCGTTTTCTTTTTTTTTTTTTTAATTTTATTCTTATGTTAATCCCCATACATTACATCATTAGTTTTAGATGAAGTGTTCCATGATGCATTGTTTGTGCACAACACCCAGTGCTCCATGCAGAATGTGCCCTCCTCAATACCCACCACCAGGCTAACCCATCCTTCCACCCCATAATCGTTTTCAAAAAGAGAAATTATGGAAGCAGAGCCATAGATTTTAGAGCTGGGCACCACCATCATAGCCAGCAGCAGTGAGCCCCTGCTGTATGCCCAGCGCTGCGCTAAGTGCTTTATGAGCCTGTTCCTGACCCTTGCACGCATCCCCGTGAGGCACAGGTTATGTTGTGACCCCATTTCCCAGGTGCGGAGACTGGGGCCTGAGGCCGCGGTGCGGTAGGGATTTGTCTGCTCGCCTCCCGCACGGGCCTCGGGGCTTCTCCTCTGTACACATGACCGCGGGGCGGGTCTCCCCATTTTCAGAGGAAGTACGACTCCTCAGGGGACAGATCCCTTGACCAGAGTGTCTTCCTCGTAACTGTTGTGCTTTGCTCCCTGGACTGTGTACCCCCACCCCAACCCCGCCTGGCCGTGCACTGACAGGGCGGCGCCTCTGCCAGGTCGGGGGCTCGGTGCTAGGAACTGGGCGGCGGCCGGGGGAGCCCCTCCGCTGCGCAGACCGGTGTGGCCATTTAGTGAAACTCCTGGGTTCAAGCTCCAGCTCTGTCACTGACTGTCTTGTGACCCGGGTGTGCTCTTCACCCTCTGGGTGCCCTGGTTTGCTCTCCGGTTATGTGAGGAGGACCAGGGGATCCTGCTCCTCAGGCCGGCCACAGACTACGCCTTTGTAAACACCGTCCGCAGAGACCGGGAGCCCCCAGCAGAGCGGGGCCCAGCACAGCCTGAGTCTGTTAGCTTTGGCTCTGCAGTTTTCTTGGGAGCAGGACTTTCTCAGTGAAAGAAGGGGCGTGCTCCTGAACCCAGGCGGGACAGCCGCTCCTGTTGCTTGTGGTCACTGGAGCTCGCGGACTGCTGCTTGGAGGGGCATAGTTTGGAGGTTTGGGGGGCATGAGAGCAGGTGCACATGCAGAGTGCCGGGTTGGCACGGACAGGCCAGCACGTGCCGTGCACCGTGGCCCCCCCCCTCCTGCTTTTCCTCCTCATGCTGGCGCTGGCGCGTGCTGAGCTAAGTCCAGCTCTCGTGGGGACTCCCCTTCTAGTTGAGGCGGCCGCAAGTCTGGTGGCCCCAGTGCTGGGCGGGGTGCACTTCCCCCGGGAGCGCCGGGGAAGGGCAGGCCTGGCTGGGGCTTGCCGTGTGGCCCGGGCTGCGGCACAGGGCAGGCTAGCACTTGGAACTGTGTCTCTGCTGACCTCATTGTCCGCACAGCCCCAAGTGTCGCTCCCCCATCCCGTTCTTTTTTGTTATTTTTTTACAAATCCTTGCTTTAACCTGGATTTGAAATCTATCCCTGTTACTGAAATCTGTCCCTGTTAAATTTTATGTTGATAATTTCTAACCAGTTAACATAACCTTTTGTTGTCTGATGACGGTGATGGGAGATCAGGGAAGGATGAAGGACTATCCAGCCATTGGTTACGGTTGTGTCCTACCTGAGCTCAGCTCCGCTCAGCGCTAAGGCACACGGGTGTCCCCAAGCCCCTGCGCAGCTGCCGAGGTCCTGTCACAGAGCACCACGGCTGCCCCAGTCTCACTGTTCGTACAGGGTCTGCCACGCATGTCTCATGAGACCCAGCCCTGCCTTAGCCAGCCACAGAGCCCAGATCTGTGAGTGAGACCTGCCTGGTGGGGTTAAAGCGCGGGCCACACTGTGGCCCCGCCCTCCTGCCCGAGGCCGCACAGATGCAGCACGGAAAGTAACACGGGGACCCTGAAGGGGGTCATCTTGTTGTGATGGCAGCCTAGGGCCACTTCATCCCTGCCCTGTGGAACACATCCATCCTCAGGTTATAACGTCACTGAGAGACGTGGGCCAGACACCTGTGTGGGGTGGAAGGGGGGGGTGCCTATTCACTTTGAACTTGACCTTAGGGACTCCACGGCTTGCATCATTACTAGAATTGATGGATTATGGTACAGGCTATTTCCTTTTCCCCCCAAAACAAGAAGCTGTGGACAGTTTTGCACGAGAGGGTTCTGCACTCACCGGTGCTTGTTTTGAATGGCATCAGGGGATAAATGCGTTCCTTCTCAGCACTCCGTCAGGGAGAGCTCCTGAGGGCCCAGTTTATAGTGATGGGGCTGGGGGCATGGCCCCGGTCTCTGCCATCCCCTTCAGTGGCTGTCCTCACAGTGGGCAGTGCAGGGTTCTGGGGAGGGTGAGCCGCGGGCTGCCAGGAGGCTCGGGAAGAGGGGCGCCCTACACTCACATGCAGGTGGGCGGGGGTGTCCACGGGCTGCTGCTTGTAAACAGGACCACCCCGTAGCACAGCCTCAGGCTAATGTGAGGCTCTTTGTACACCCCGAGGTTTTCAAATAAGGTTACGGCTACAGTTTAGAGCCTTTGCGATTGTTCTGTGGTGGAGTGTCGCTAACTGGTCTCCGTATCTCCCCCACAGCTGCCGGCTTCCCGCGAAGAGGTACGAGATGACAAGGCAACGATAAAATGTGAAACGTCCCCCCCTTCCTCCCCAAGATCCCTCCGCTTAGACAGGCTGCACAAAGGAGCGCTGCACACGGTCAGCCACGAGGACATCAGGGACGTCAGAAAGTAAGGCGCGCGCGGGCGCTGCGCACCCCACGGGAAACACTCTCCAGTGCTAGTTGGCAGTTTTAAGAAATCCTTGATCTTTTCTTGGGGGAGAAAAAAAGGTCAGAACAATGATTTTAAAGAAATACCAGTGAATTGAGTGGAGTTTACGTGAACGATGTTCTTGGGATGCCCGCGGGAGCTCGGGGAGCCGTGTGGGGATCGGGCAGAAGACGCATGGCTGTTTGCGCAAAAGTCAGTTTGGAAAGAAAGGGGCTAAATGGTGTCAGCGCTTTTAGGACAACTTCACGTTTTCAGAATCTGCACACTGACTGTGGAGAACTTTCCCTTCCTGAGGGAGCTGTGCCAGCGTGGGCTCCCGACGGTTCCTTCTGTCGGCGGCGCCCTGTGCCCTTCCGGGCCGTCCAAGAGCCCCGCCCTGTGCTCACACCCAGGCCACTCCGTAGCCGCTGTGTTGCTCATGCACCCCATTCCAGACCAGCACCATTTGCGTTTCTGTTCCACGCCAGGCGGTGCTCAGTGAGGGCTGCGTGCGCCTCCGGGCCGTGGCCCTGCTCCCACCTTCGCCGGCTGCCGGGAAGGGCCTGCTCGGGGAGGAGCTCGGGGCTCCCGAGGGGCGGAGGGCCGGCGTCTGTAGGAGCGCCTTCCCAAGCTCTCGGCCCCTGTGGCTTGACGCCACAGCTTCCCTGGGAAGGAGACGGTGTCAGCCTCCCGGGGACAGCCCTCCCGGGGACTGCTGACGGGAGCTTGTGCTTCTCACGCACTCTGTGCAGGCGAGACCTCACGTTTGGCCATGAAGCATGAAGGGATATTAAAAACGCCGAGCGTTCTGGGTCCGGTGTGTGGGATGGTGTGCTGTGCTGAGCGCTTGTTCAAGATCCTTTCCTGTCCCCAAGCTCCACAGGCTCACAGGACGGCCCCGTGAGCAACCCCAGCAGCAGCAACAGTAGCCAGGACTCGCTGCACAAAGCCCCCAAGAAGAAGGGCATCAAGTCCTCGATTGGCCGGTTGTTCGGCAAGAAAGAGAAAGGCCGTCCCGGCCACGCTGGCAAGGAGCCCACGGGACCAGGTTGGTGGCGCAGGCGTGCCCGCTGGGGCGAGCGCGGGCACTTCCGTGAGCCGGCCGCCCGGGCAGAGGCGCGCTCGGAACTGCTCGCGCTCCGCCTGGGGACGCGCCCCCCTGACGGGGGGAGCCCGCGCAGGGCCGCGTCCGTTCCTCTCGGTGCTTCAGTCCCTCTGCTTCCCCACAGCTGCTGCTTCAGAGACAGAAAACTCCTCTCAGGATGCCCTGGGGCTCAGCAAATTGGGAGGACAGGCCGAAAAAAATCGTAAACTTCAAAAAAAGTAAGCATTTTTTATTTGTCATCTCACTGAGTGGCTGTCAGTTGCACCTGATTTTTAACCAACGGTTATTTATTAAATGTGCCGTCCAGCTGAGTGTAGCGTGTCCAAAAAGATGCACCTGAGGCCTTTATTAAATGGTACCTCCTGGAGGTGGTAGAGCACTTAGGAAGTTTTGAAAGGACTCAAACGTGGGTTCCCGGCCCACCTTGGGAATTGTCTTAGCGCGTGTCGAGGTCTGCCCTCGGGGCTTGGCCTCGCAGCACTTGACTCTGAATCCCAGCTCTGGCCCTGGCCCGTCTTGGGGCTCTGGGCGCTTCCGCTTTCTCCTCTGTACGTGGGAGCAAGGGGGGCACTTACCTCCCCTGCTTTCGGGAGCACGAGATACACGTCTGTGTCTTTGTAAATACACACGCGGTACTTTCCACACAAGATGCACTAAGTGTACGTCTGACTGTCCGTAGGACTACAGCCACTGTGAAGACTCGGCCACCAGCATGCAGAATTTGCTGTTTGTACCAGTCATCTGTCAGGAAATCCTCACTGTGTTGTCCTTCTTTCCTTCCCCAGGAGAGTCTGAGTTTTTATCTTAAATAGATTCTCAGTTTTGTAGTCTATTTTTACATGTCAATTCTAAATTGTCTTGACTCTGGAAATGAGTGATAACAGTGGGGACAGTTTCCTGTCGAGGATCTCTGGTGGTGTGATGCCTCAGGATAGGGGCGCGAAGACACAGTGCTGACACGTTTCTCTGGGACTTTCTGATCCAGAGCACGTTGTGTGTTGGCTCATCATGTCCCAAACCAGAGTTAAGTGGATGAACTGGACAAGCTGGGACCATATCTCAGTGATCTGACAACTGAAAAATAAAACTGATGCTCTTCAACAGAGGAAGGCGGTGTGTGGTCTAGTGGGGAGGAGCAGGACGTGAGCCCAGGGAGGAGGATGGGGCCAATGGCAAGAGGCAGGACGTGGTGGGCTCTGAGATAAACCTGAGAACGGGAAAGGCGTCGGCTGCCCTCGGCTGCCCTGAGAGCCAGCACTGGTCTGGAGCCTGGGCCGCACGTCCCGCCTGAGCCCACGGGACCCTCTCTGCTAGAGGCTGGCTCCCCTTTAGCCCCCAGAGCTGCCAGCTGGTTTCTCTTTAGTGAAATGTGCCTCATTTTAGTTTTCTTTTCAGAAGTCATAAAAATGATCTTGACTGACATACCGTGGATTCTGTTTCAGGTGAAATGCTATTATTTCTGTTGTTGCTCACAGTACCGTAGGAATACTCAGTGTTTTGGTTCTCTGGGAATGGAAATTTGTAGAAACCGCTTAACAGTGGTCTGATCTGAATGTTGCTATCTTTGAACTGTATAAAAATGTTTTAAAATATCTTGGGGAGTTGCCATTTGGCTGTGTGAAATTTAATATTGAAGCTAGGCCTTTTGCTCCTGGAACCACGCTAGGAAAATTCTGTCCCTTAGATTTTGCTGATGTGTTTTATTTCACATCTTATATTTTCTGTAATGAAAACAGTAAGGTTTGGGGCAGTGCCCTCTGGCTCTCCCACCCCACTGCTCCCAGAAATGTGTATTTCACATAGGAGCATAAATTGGCCAAACGTTTCCTCGGTTTCCTGCATTTATTTTGTCACTGTCAGGAGGTATGCTAAAGTACTTGGCCGTATGAGGACAGCCTTTATGGAGTTACTTGCCCCAGCATGTGATTAAATTTCACACTGCGTGTGCGTGTGCACGTGTGTGTGTGTGTGTGTGTGTGTGTGTAGGTTTTTCTGGAGCTGAGACATTCAAATTGATGGATTTGGTTCTGTGTTACCATAGCTATAACTGAGTACCTAAGGGTGGGTCATACTCCATGCTCTGTTGTCATGCATGGCAAGTTGCAGAATGTACAGTTGACCTTGAACAACACGGGTTTGAATTGCGCAGGTCCACTTAGATGCAGTACATATAAACACGGTATAGCACTGTAGGTATATTTTCTTTATGATTTTTTTAATAACCTTTTCTTTAGCTTAATTTGTTAAAGAATGCAGCCTATAATACATATAACATATAAAATGTGTGTTAACTGTTTGTTATTGATAACAGTTCCAGTCAGCAGTAGGCTATGAGTAGTTAAGTTTTTCGGGAGTCAGAAGTTATTCTCGGGTTTTTGAGAGCGGTGCTCTGTGTGGCTGGCAGAACCGTGGTGGGGGGTGGGTAGGGCCCCATACGCCTGCATCCGAGGTGCCGGTCTCAGAAAGATGAGGCACGGGGCGCCTGGGTGTCTCAGTCATTAAGCGTCTGCCTTCGGCTCGGGTCATGGTCCCAGGGTCCTGGGATCGAGCCCTGCATCGGGCTCCCTGCTCAGCGGGAGGCCTGCTTCTCCCTCTCCCACTCCCCCTGCTTGTGTTCCCTCTCTCGCTGTGTCTCTCTTTGTCAAGTAAATAAAATCTTCAAAACAAACAAAAAAAGATGAGGCACGATGCCTGTTGTCATACCGTATTTGATGAGCAAAGGCTCACATGCTTCTTGTTAGGAAAGGCAACTTTACTGTCGTATTTATGTCCTAACTCTAAAAACACGTGTCATCTGTCCTAGGTTACGTGACTTCTCACATACGTACGCCTGCTCCCCACAGGATTGAGCAGATTTCTAAATGTCTTTATCCTGCAACTCTCATTGTAAGGCTTGGCGTTCCGCATCAGTTTACTGTTAGAACAGGCGTTTGGAAAATCAGGTGTGTGGGTCTAGAGGGAAATCAGGTCGCAACTAAGTCACCCTGCAGCCCCCGTGGGGTGGCTGAGCCAGGCCTCTGCCCATGCTCGAGGGCCTCCCCTGTCAGTGAACACCAGTGGGACCCAGGTGGGATCACTGGCATCCCTGTGGCAGGTGCAGGGCTCCTCCATCTTCCTCCGCAGAGGGGGCAGCCCCTCCGGCTGGGCTCCCGGGTCATACACCAAGGAGGACACAGCCACAGCGGGGAATGCGGCGTCCGAAAGCGGAGGAAGGAAGTAAATGACAGCAGAAGCCAGACGAGTCTTCTCGCCCCTCCAGGAGACTGGCTCGTAACCCAGGTTCTTCAGCACAGAGTTAGGTGCAGAGAAGCGCTGGACATTTCAGAGTCCCACCACCTCACGTGTTGTGTTTGAGGCTCTGGAACTGGTGGCAGAAGAGTTTTGTTTTCTGGGAAATTGACCTGGACAAGAATCCCTCATTTCCTTCCAGTAAACTGTTACCTATCATGCTTGTTTTTGTAGTCGTAGTAAAGAAGGAGAAAACCAGATGGTTCTGTCACTCATTAGAGTGACCCTCTGGGTAAACGGGCAAGTTCGTAAGTTTACACAGCCGCTTAATTTATACCAGCCACAAATGAAGGAAGTTGGCTGTGTGCAGTAGGCTGTTCCCAGTGGCCAGCGAAAGAAACACAGTCCCTAGATCCGGCGGGGAAGGGGTGTGTACCTGTGACAGGTGACAGGACGGCAGTGGAGCTGGCCCTCGCGTCCTGGGCGTGCCCTCCCCGTCGGCGCGGTGTCCAGGGGCTCCGCGTCATCCGCTCTCACGTGGGAGGCCTGCTTCATGTGAGGGGGAGCAGTCACCCCTGCGAGAAGGAAGGGGTGCCAGTGTTCCCACCTGGGTCCAATTGTTGTTCAGTCTTCTGCGTCGTGCACTGATAGGGGAGGCAGGCGAGCACAGCCAGAGGCCTGGCTCAGCCACCCCACGGGGGCCCCACCTTCCTGCGGGCTCCTGCATCCCTTTGCTGCATGGTCCTGGCTCCACTGCCTCATCTCAGTCTCAGCAGGACCATGGGCCCGAGCTCAAAGCACATCCATGCTAGAAAAGGCTTTCCATGCACAAATGGCCACTGCCAGGAGGAAGGTGCCGGTAAAGTCAGAATCGTGTGCACCAACCTCCAGGTCATGGGATTCATAGTCCTTGTTTACAACAAATAACTATTTTTTTTTTTTTATGTAGGCTCCACGTCCAATGTGGGTCTTGAACTCACAACCCTGAGATCAAGGGTTGTACGCTCTACCGACTGAGCCAGCCAGGTGCTCCTGAATAACTATTTCATATTAAAAGACAAAGTGTGGCAGAGTGCCCTGGGTTTGGTCACTCTTCAGTGGACTTGGAGAGTGCAGGGCCTCTGAGAGGCCTCCTGGCCTGGGGCAGAGCCCCTCCTCGGCTGGGCCACGCTGTTTAGGACTTAGCACCTGACCACGCTTCGGCAGCACAGGCCTTTCCCCAGCCCATCGGCCAAGGAAATACTTGTATTGATCATAGGGCTCATTTGGCTTAAGTAAGTGTTCACGTAAAATATAGATACTGTCTTTGAGAATTTGTCCTTAGAACACGGAAGTCAGCATTTAATTGAGCACGTTGATGACTTACTCCACCCAGAGAGGCCCCTCCTCTGACCTCTTCTATGCAGTGTTCGGGCCACGGAGCAGGATGCCCACAGCCCGGGGGCCTCTCTTTCTTCTTGGTTTATGAATAGCTTTGCTTATTTTAATGAGAAAAGGTTGCCTTTTTTTTTTTCCCCCCTCAAGCTATTAAGATTTTTTGCCTTCTGGGGCGCCTTCTGGGGCACCTGGCTGGCTCAGTGATGGAGCATGTGACTCTTGATCTCAGGGTGGTGCGTTCCAGCCCAATGTTGGGCATAGAGCTTCCTTTAAAGAAAGAACAAAAAGAGTTGTTGCATTCTCTGATGTAATCATTCCTGCATAATTACAATATCTGTTACTCCAAGGAAACCCAAGGTTGGTTAAAGGAACACTTACTTGAAATTTTATGTGAAACATTTTGAGCTTTAATTTTACATCGATTTCACAGTCTCAGGAAAAGTCTAATAATATTTAAATATATCAAAGAGCCTATGTATATTTTTAGAAATAAAAGACTCACTGGACTGCAGAAATTATTAAAGAGAAATAACACTAAAAGTGACCTAGGGATTGAAAAATGCCTCAGGATGCCCAGGCACGTAGGTTAAACCGCCCCCAGTCCAACCCCACCTTCTCTGGGAGGCTTTTCATTTTTAGGAAGAATTAGTGTCTTTCAGAAAGCCTTGTAAGTACACAACACAAAAAAGTAAGATAAGATTCATAAAGATTGTTGTGTTGCCCCTTACATAACTACGTTGTCAGTAGACAGTCCTTTTTAAAGATGCTGATAAGGTGAAGTCATGGTTTGGGGGGTCTTAGAGCCAGGCCTACAGAATATTTCCGATGCTTCCTGCTTGCCACCCTGTGGGTGTCGGCTCCTGACGACATCTGAGTCTCACGGTCTGCCCTGTGTGCGCTGATATGCATGGTTGGGATTTAAATTTTCTGGGTATGAAGCCTGGGGGTGAAACCACAGGATGACGTAGCACCTTAACTTTTAAGTACCTGATGAACCTAAATAGCACTGTAGACTGGAAGCAGCCAGCACCCGGCCCATGACTTACTGGCCACATCAGACCATTCCTGGTGCGAAACTCTGTGATGTTGTTGTCCATGCGGAACCCTTGAGGCCCTCACAGAAGCTTCTTCGCTCTCCCCGGCTGCAGCTTCCTCTCCTACCCAGTTTTCCTCGTTATTCAGATAGTCCCTTGACTCTCCTTCCTTGGACATGAAGACTGCTGGGATTGTTAATGTTGGCAATAAGTCTCTGCCAGGAGATGACTCGAGGATACTTTTAGAAATGTGTAAAGAGAATAGCTCTGTTCAGCTTGTTTTATATACGCATGTGCTGGTGGGTCTTTCATGCTGAATCTCTTGTTATTTGTAGGCATGAATTGCTCGAGGAAGCCCGGAGACAAGGTTTGCCTTTTGCACAGTGGGATGGACCGACCGTTGTTGTTTGGCTAGAGGTATATCTTTCTTTTCCTCCTGGGTGGCGTATGTTCCATATGTGAGTGTGTTCATCCATCCGTGCGCTGTGCATAACCTTCTGGCCTTAACGCTTCTTGTCTCCAGCTGTGGGTTGGGATGCCCGCCTGGTACGTGGCCGCTTGCCGTGCCAATGTGAAAAGTGGGGCCATCATGTCGGCCCTGTCGGACACAGAGATCCAGCGTGAGATCGGCATCAGCAACCCTCTGCACAGGCTGAAGCTGAGGCTGGCGATTCAGGAAATCATGTCCCTGACAAGCCCGTCAGCCCCTCCTACTTCAAGAACGGTACGTGTCTGCAGAAAGAGTGTACCTGCTGTTTCTGTTGCCTCTGCGGTTCTTACAAACATACCAGTGTTCCAACTTAAAGGTTTAGCATTCAGAAACATGACAACTTTTAATTGGTGACGGTTGGGTGGTTCACAGATCCTTTCCTGAATGTTCTTACAACCGCTTGGCTGCAGTGGCTTTGTGATATAGAAATACAAGTTTTTAAAAGTGTAGAAAAGTAACTATCTCTGATTTAATATGAATTGACCGAAAGTGAAGGGGAGAAAGCTTCGATTCCCCACTTAGACTGTGACCAGTGTTCTACTGAGGGGCGTGTTGGGCCCGTTCCGGGAGCCAGAGGCCCTGGGGGCTCTGAGCTCGAAGCAGCCTGTGAATTTGCAGGTGCACGCCGAGCCTTGTCTGTGCTCGCGAGGTTCTGCTCCACGTGGGAGGACCGCGACCGTCCTTACGGAGGGTCCCCCTCATGGAGTGGGCGGCAGTACCCTAATGCAAACCTGGATGGTTCCTGGGAGACAAGACAGGCCAACCCCTGGTCTGTAGAGTGCGGGTTCTTTACGTTGGCTTAGTCCCCGCTCTGCTCTTGATCTGCTCTGAGGGAAAACCCGGTGAAGAGACCGAAGAGCCTCACAGACATACTGCTTCGAGCAGCAGGTTAGGGCCCAGTTCGGGGCTTGCGGCCCCTCTACCCAGAAAGGGGCTGCCAGCTGGCTTGTTTTACTTCGTTTCTTAGGGGAGGAGTCGGAATGAACCGTCAGTCTGTGCTCTTACCTGCGGCCCAGGGAGCTCTGTGCTGGGAATGTTCTGTCACAGCATCTGACCAGGTCCCCATTGCCCGGTTGTTTCCAGTTAAAGTGACCTTTCTAGAAATGAAGGTGTAGGGTGGTTTTCCCAAAGTCTTTATGAACTGTCCAGTGAAGGCTGCTGCTCCTGGACGGAGTCAGCGACAGGCACGGCGAGCCTCCCCAAGCAGGGAACTGCACCGTGAGACGGGGTGCGCCCACTCCCGGAGGGGCCCGGCGGCCGGCACGGCGCCGTGATGGGCCTCAGGTCCGTGGTGGCGCTTCAGGGGGGCCAGGATTTTGGCTCCTTGAAGTCACTGGCCATTCTGTCGGACGCACTCAGCCCTGTGCCCTGCCTCTTGGGTTTCCCCAGACAAGGTTGTCCCGTCCGCGTGGCCCAGTCACCTCAGAGCACCTGCTGGGGACTGTTGTCCCACAGTCCAAAGCTAGACCTGGGGACTGTGCTCTTTGTTGTGCTCTGTTCGGGTAAGACTGTAAATGTATCGAGTAAGACTTAGTTGAGAATCATTCACAATTTTCAGAAGTACAAAATGTGTTGTTTTTATATTTTACATACCTCAGGTGGTAAGCATGGCAAATGAAGCGCTAGGAATTATGGGCTGTTCTTGGGTTAGTGACAGCACAGTATTCGTATGGTGTGGTTATTCTTTATGAAGGGGGTGAGCTTGTTTTAATGTTCTGTCATTTTCCATACGGGCATCTAAAATGAAAAGGTGAGAAGAATGGCCTTTGCCTCCACCTGCTCCTTTTATGTGCCTGAGGCTTACGTATCTGCCACCTTTCCTCTTTGTTACTGCTTCCCTTGCCCTGGATGTGGTTGGTCACTGGGGTCACCCTAGACCACAGGAAATGTCTGGTTAACGCATGAAGAGATGGAAACGCTCACAGCCACGTCACAAACGGTCAGTCGCAGCCCCGAGCCCACCTCCCCCAGTGCTCCCCACCTACGAACGGCACGATTCTCGGCTTTCCCTTGGGAAGCAAAAATGTCATTTCACATTAAATTGTTCCGATAAGTATTTCCATTAGGTATTAGTTAAACGTGTGAAATGGAATTCTATTTTAGATTTTTTTTTCAGGACCTTAAAATTGGTAGACTCGCTCTATTTAGAATAGATTTAATTTCTATCTCCTTTAAGGAGAGACGTCAGTTTGGCGGTCAGTCTTCATGTTCTGGCCCTAGTTTTCTCCTTATATGGACATGCTTGCCATGGGAAATTGGCTCTTTGCATGAGAAATTGGAATTGTTGGTTTTGCATGAGTTTTGCATGATGCTTTGGTTTTTTTGTTTTTTTTTTTACTTTTTCACTCAAGTCACTCTGCACCTTCCCTACAATGTTAATTTGCTTGCATCACTAAGCTCACCAATACTAATAGTTATGTTCTTTTGCATTCCTAACCTCGTAACACCAGGAGGATGAGGAGGGAAGCTGGGCTCAGGTTGGAGACTCTCTATAATATACTCTTCACTCTATGTACCGCAGCAAAAGAGCTGGAGTATGAAAGCTTGTAATTGACTTTTCTTGACATTTTTAACATCTTAATTTGTGCAGAATATCATTGATGACTTAAAGCGTTAGTCAGAGTGAAGCATAGGATTAAAGAGTACGTCTCATGGACAATTTTGAACCTTTCTCATGTGGCACCGTGGTGGTGAACTCTGTGTGACAGAGACTACTTCGTTTAGCCCCACGGCTGTCGTACGGTGTGCCATGGCTCTGGCAGCTCCTGGGTACATACCCAGCACGAGAGTTGGCACGGGGACTGTCCCCGCCTGTCTATCAGGGGTTACTAAGTGGTGCCCTGCTGCTGTGTTGGTCGAGAGGCTTTCTCACTTGTGGGATTCTCAGAAATCAAGCCTCTCCTTGTAAAACGTACATTCGAATTTTCAGCTTCCTGGCTCTTCAGCTCACAAAAAGCTCTGTCACGACTGTTTCGCAGCCTTGATTTGAGACAGCTTGATGAAAAGCAGTGGTTCCCTACGTGTGCTTCTAGCCCCATTGCTGCCTGACTTGCTGTTCTGTTTTAGCGCCAGATCGGAGGCTGCAAGGGCGCGGCCAGGAGGTTCTTCCCGAGGCTCTTACTAATGGCATCATTGTCAAGGATCTCAGAAGGATCATGGTACAGCTGAAGAAAATCAAACTAATCTTAAATCTGAATTTTTCTCATTTCCAGTTGATGGTTGAAACCACTGTTTTCCTCTATTTGTACTCCTAAAATCAAACCGATGTTACCACTTTTTTAAAAAGCAAAAGAGGAGAGTGCCTATAATATTCCGTGAGCTCCCTCTCCAGCCCTTTGATTTAGGCACTCTGTGCCACTACTCCAGATAAATATCCTCATTAATCATTTAGCCCGCTCAGATATCCCTTTACAGGGCCAATAATGACCATCAGTGAATTAAAAAGGGTGCATTTCATGATTGCTTAAACATCAGTGTTTTACATTAAGAAGGAGAACTTTGGCAGCACCCCGGTATGAGATTCCCTATATCGGGGCGTGACTTGTAAGGTAAACCAGCTGAACATTTGCTCTTTGCAGTGGAAACATAAACAAGGATGAGCCATGCCAGTGACACCAGAATTAGCCAGCATCGGCCTTCAGCGTAAGCAAGGACGGTTTCTGCTCCATCCCTCTTCTAGATGGGAGGAGAACGAAGGGCAGAAGTCGGACAGTGCGCCTTCCACGTGCTATTACGTAGTCACCGACTCTAACACCAAGGGCGAGTTTGAGATGCCCTTGGGCATTCAGGGCAAGAAAACAACAAGGTGTGGTCAAGTCATCGATGCATTCACTTAGCAAGTAACATCAGTGTGCTGTCTGTGCAAACCGAGCTGCCTGCTCTTGACACCTGCCATCATCCCTCCCATTTTACAGAATGGTATTTGTGATCATGTCAGTGCTGGAAACAATAGAGCCTGTGCAGTGGCAGTTTCTCGCAGCCCAGGTGTTCTCTGACCAAGAGGGATCCCTGTCCTGTGCTTTTTCAGAAGGCTGTGATGGCAGCCCAGGAGGTGTGGGTCTCCTGGCTTTGAGCCTGGCTCCCCCGGGAGCTCATGTTACGGACCACTTAAGAAGTGGGACTGAAGTACGTAATGAGTAAACAACATTAAGGAGGGCTCTGCTCCCATGGAATTGTCTCTTTAGAAATTCCTTTGCATTTTCTGTCCAATTAAGAATACATAAACAGAGGCAAGAAAGCAGTGATGAATGTTCACACTCTGTCAGGTGTGTGATATTGAGAGTGAGGTTTGAAAGAATGAGAAAACATGACATCGTGACAATTTTCCAAAAATGTTTGCTGCTTTTCTCACTCAAGGTTGTTCAGAGAAAGTAGTGAAACAGTTTTTTTCTACTGAATTTGAGCACTCTTGTTGAAATTTGAGTCATTTCTTCTAGCTTGTTTGGTGTAAATAATAGATTAGAGGTGGTATTTTCAAGCCAGAACATCGTGGTAGTTGAGAGTTACTATTTCCAAGGATTCTGTAAGGCAACTACAGAATTCCTGTGACTGTAACTTAGCCTTCTTGGACTGAAGAACATCCGGTACCTTTGTTTGGATGTGTATGCATGTACTTGTAATGTATTGATTTCTTTTTCATGGCACAAATCTGGCACATATTCTGTTAGATTTATCCCAAAGGGTTTCATCGGTTTTGATGACATTATAAATGGTATTTTTAAAATGTCCATTTCCAGCTCATTTCTAGTATTTAGAAATACAGGTCACTTTTATATATTGATCTTATTACATCCTGCAACTTTGTTAAACTCACTTTAGTTCAGATAGTTGCTCTGTATTTGTTTTCTAATACTGATAATCAAGTGATCTACAAATACAGACAGTTTTATTTCTTTTCCAACTCATGCTTTAATTTCTCTTTCTTGCCTTGTCACCGTGGCTGAGAGTTCTAGTACAGTGTTGAATGAAGGTGGTGGGAGCAGATATCCTTAACTTTGTTCCTGAGTGTAGGGAAAATGCATACAGTCTTTTACCACTAAGTGTGCTGTCAGATCTGCATTTTTTGTAGAAGCCCTTTATCAGGTTGAGGCCGTTGTTGTCTGTGCCTAGGTTGCTAAGATTTCAATGAATGAGTAATGATTTGGTCACACACCTTTCCCACATCTCTGGTTTTTCATTTTAGTCCTTTGATACAGTGAATTTCTCTGATTTTCTTTTTTTTTTTTTTAATTATGTTATGTTAGTCACCATACAGTACATCATTAGTTTTTGATGTCATGTTACATGATTCATTGTTTTCGTGTAACACCCAATGCTCCATGCGGTATGTGCCCTCCTTAATACCCATCACTGGGCTAACCCACCCCCCTACCCCCCTCCCCTCTAAAACCCTCAGTTTTTTTCTTGGAGTCCATAATCTCTCATGGTTCGTCTCCCCCTCCAATTTCCCCCCTTCATTTTTCCCTTCCTTCTCCTAATGTCCTCCATGCTATTCCTTATGTTCCACAAATAAGTGAAACCATATGATAATTGCCTTTCTTTGCTTGACTTATTTCACTTAGCATAATCTCCTCCAGTCCCATCCATGTTGGAGCAAAAGTTGGGTATTCATCCTTTCTGATGGCTGAGTAGTAGTCCATTGTATCTATGGACCACATCTTCTTTATCCATTCATCTGTTGAAGGGCATCTCGGCTCTTTCCACAGTTTGGCTGTTATGGACATTCAAATATTGACCCCACCTATGTTCCTGGGATAAACCCCACTTGTCCTAATATCTTATTCTTTTAATTTATTACTAATTTGATTTGCTAATACTTTGTTAAGGAAAATTTGCTTCTGTGTCTATGAGGGATATTTATTGGTCTATAATTTTCTTGAATTGTGTCCAGTTTTGGTGTCAGGACAATGCTGCTCTTGTAGAATGAGTTAGATATTTCTTCTTCACTTTTTTGTAATAGTTTCTGTAGAATTGGTAATTTTTTCATAAATGTTTGGTAGAGTTCACCAGTGAAGGCATTTAGAGTAGAGATTGAGTGTATGTGCATCATGTGTGTTTGTGCTTGTGTGGTTTATAGCTACAGATTCAAGTTCAGGTACAGGTTACCTGTTTCTTACTGAGTGGCTCTCATAGATTATGTCTTTCATGAAATTTGCCTGTTTTGTCCAGGTTGCTTACAGCTGTCCACAGTTTTCCCATATTACCCTTTCAGTGCCTATAGGGTCTGTACTGATGCCCCCTCTTTAATTCTTGATGTTGGTGATTTAACTTTCTTCTTTCTGGGTAGGGGCCCGTCAATTTCAGTGATGTTTATGAAGGTTTTACTTTCATCATTTTATTTTCTGTCATTTTTTTTGTTTCTGTTTCACTGATTTCTGCTTTTGTTTCCTTCCTTCTGCTTGCTGTGGATTTCATTTGTTCTTCTTTTTCAAGTTTTTAAAGGTAGAACCTTACTTTATTGATTTATAACCTTTTTTCATTTATAAGTACTTAATACTGTAAATTTCCTTCAAGACACTGCTCAAGCTGTGTCCCACAATTCATGATTGTGTGTGCACTTTCTTTCTTCTTTTTTTTTTTGAAGATTTTATTTTTAAGTAATCTTTACACCCAGTGTGTGGGGCTTGATCTCACAACCCCGAGATCAAGTCGCATGCTCCACTGACTGAGCCAGCCAGGTGTCCCTTGCATGTTCATTTTCATTTAGTTCAAAATATTTTCCCATTTCCCTGTGATTTCTTCTTTTGACACATGGGTTATTTGGAAGTATGCTAATTCCAAATATTTGGGAGTTTTCTAGATGTCTTTTATTATGGAGTTCTAATTTAATTTTCTTGAGGTCAGAGGAGATATATTTGGCATGATTTTAGTCTCTTTGCATACATGGAGCTTTGTCTGTGTTGGAGAATATTCCGTGTGCGCTGCTTTTGGGTGAAGTGCTCTCTCACATCCATTGGGTTAGTTGAGGCTACTGCTTCCGGGCTTCTCTGTCCATGCAAGCCAGTTGTTTGGCTCAGCTGCTCAGTCCGTTACCAAACAATGGGGGGGGGGGGGGGAGGTCTCCTGACCATCTCTCCTCTCAGTCTTAACGTGTTCATCTCCTTTCAATTTGTGTTTTAATTCACTTTTTTAAACCTGATTTTGAAATTAACGTGTTTTATTAAGGAAATACAAACAAAATGTTAAAAATAAAATGAAAGCCAGCCAGAGATATTTTTACTGAGTAGACTTGGATTGATCCTTCAAACTTGTTCATGAGCCGTGATCGTTCTTTGTGGTTGTATCATTATACATGAAAACTAGCTCAGAGAGACAATGTGTAACCAGTTTTATTGTGCTTTGGTAAATATGTTAAATTCATTAGCATAAGTAATAGACTGTTCATGGTATAATTCCCTTTGTAGAAAATGTTACTAACAATTTAAGAGTAAATAGATCAAATTATTTTGAAATTATAAAAAACAATGTTATTAGTTTAGCCTTTGAGAATATGTAACAGATTGAAAGATCCAGTTTAAAAATTATTTAAATGACCCTTGTGACCTCTTCCATGGCTTTTCTTCTGAACTAATGTGCTTAATTATTGCAACCAGACCCTCGCCTACGGGGACATGAACCACGAGTGGATTGGCAATGAGTGGCTGCCCAGCCTGGGCCTGGCGCAGTACCGCAGCTACTTCATGGAGTGCCTGGTGGACGCGCGCATGCTGGACCACCTGACCAAGAAGGACCTGCGCGGGCAGCTGAAGATGGTTGACAGTTTCCACAGGTGCATCCCACAGGATGGTCCTGACCAATTAGCTCAGGGAGTTTGCGCTGTTGCCACAGCTAACTTTTTTTTTTTTTTTTTTTGTAATAGAAACAGTTTCCAGTGTGGAATTATGTGCCTGCGGAGGTTAAATTATGACCGAAAAGAACTGGAGAGAAAAAGAGAAGAAAGCCAGAATGAAATAAAAGGCTAGTACATTATGTGTAATGGATGCAGCATATTTCTGCTTCCCACGGTGCTAACAGTTCAATGACTGCCTATTAAAAAATAAAACTGGAAGGAAAAAAATTAAAAATAAGTTAAAAAGATCACAAGGAGTGCCCAGCTGGCTCTGTTGGTGGAGCTTGCGACTCTTGATCTCAGGATCATAGGTTCAAGCCCCACATTGGGTGTAGGGATTACTTAAAAACAAAATTTTAAAAAGAAATTAAAAATAAATAAAATAAACAAAAATCAGGAAAGGCTTTACGTGGAGAAAACTAGTCTGGCATCATTACAGAGGAGGGAGGGATGAACTGTGTGCCTCTAAAGACCCTCCTCCGTGCCCATTTCCTTGTGCTGATGTCAGTCTGTAAGGTCGGGGTCTCGAGGTAAGCATTTTTCCTGTGACCTCAGACATTTCCCCTTGTGACAACACATGTCCTTTTTTGTTCAGAAATGCTGCTACACAGCGCTAGATAGCAACAGAGCTAGAGGTGAACAGGCCCCCACCGTATGCTGCTTGGTGGAAGTCTGGAAAATACTGCCCTGTCTGTCCTTGAGGGGCCCAGAATAGAACAGTGTGGTTCTGCTCCCGTGGCTGAGGGAGCAGCGCGGGGTTAACATGGCATTTGGGCCCTGAAGACAGGGTGGGAGCCTCTTCTTGGCATCAGGGGGCAGGCAGAGGTATTTCAGATAGAAAATAGGCCGGGGGTGTAAGGGGACAAGGGTGCTCAGCCAGGAGACAGCAGATGCTCTTCTCTGCTGGGGAGCCACCCACCCAGGACACCTCTCAGTGAGCAGGTGTAGTAGTTTGCTTTGAAATAAGACGTTAACGATTAAGCTCCAAGTAAAATCTCCCCAAATTTTCAGTACAAAGAAATCACTAAGAATGGTAATAGCAGATGAGACCTATTGACCAACTCTAAGCATATAGGTTAATTTATGTAATCCTTACAACCACAGTCCTTTAAGTGCTGTTTTTCATCTCTTGTCTTTATTAAGACAGAAATTAAAGATAAAAATACGGTTGGGGAGATGGTCCATTAGAAGGATAGTCTAGCCATGATTGAGTTAGTGTGAATCACAAGAAAAACCATAAGCTAACATTTGTAATACATGTCCTATATACACATAATACGTTTAACATATAAATATAGTAATGATCTCTATATATTTTATGGCTGTGTGTGTGTGTGTGTGTATCTGTCCTTTTATCTAGAAAAGGAGGTGGGAAATGAGATACGTAAATCTGTTCCATTTGTTTTGTATTTCCATCTTAAATCTTTTCAGAGTTGACAAAAGCTGCCTCTGAAAATAACTGGTGATCATCTGGATGTACTTTTACAGGGTGGCTATTTTTAGATCTCTACTAGAGCAAATTTAATAATTTATCACTTTGCATAAATACAAGATCTTCCCCCAAGTCTCTAATACGCTGGAGAATATCTTCCAATTTCTGTATTTTTAAAGTGCGACAACAGGAAAGTCTTTGAGATTGTAAGTGAGGGGTTTGCGTTGAATCACAAGGTGCCCGGCTCCAGGGCCAATGCCTCTGATGGGAGGAGAGTATTTCGGAAGGCCTGAAGTCTGTAGGCGGTGCACATTCGTACCTGGTGGGCGTTCAGGTTCTTGGTGTGTCCTTTTGGTTTCCGAAGCCTGGGCCCCGTCGCTTTCTATTCTCTAGAAACTCGGTGTGTGTAATAACTTCCTTGCTCCAGGGTTTACTCGAAGGGTGAGTTCCAGTAGGACGGTCTCCATTGGACAAGCCAAGGGCCAGGACGGCAGTGTGCGAGTGCAGCCGAGGCCGTCTGCCCACCTGGCAGCGCCCCCGGGGCCCATGCGGCTTGCGTCTTGTGTCGGGAACTGGAGGCTCGGGGCCTGCGGGTGGATCTTTATCCTGTGTTATGGGGCGAACGCGGTGAAACGAGCTTCCTGCAGCCGCTCTGAGCATTGTTTTCACTCGTCTGCAGATGTGCTAGTTTGGAGCAATGATCGAGTGATTCGCTGGATCCTATCGATCGGCCTTAAAGAATACGCCAACAATCTCATTGAGAGCGGCGTTCACGGCGCGCTGATGGCCTTAGATGAGACCTTCGATGCCAACGCCCTGGCGCTCCTGCTGCAGATCCCGACACAGAACACGCAGGTGATGCCGGCCACGCCCGCACCCCGCCCTCCGACCAGCGCTGCGCTCCGCATCTGAGTGGAGGCAGAGAGAGCGTAACCAAACCCCCAGCCAGCCAGTCCTCTCTTCCCCTGCCTCAAACACGATGCGGCGGCTCAGAGCCCACAGTACTTGTTAGCTCCTCCTCGTGTCTGCCTGTCCTTCCATGTCCTGGTGCACGCAGGAGTCCTGGCGTAAACCACCTGCGGGAGACCTGCGTCCACACCGGGTGCTCGTGGAGCGGCAGAGGGGAGAGAGAGAGAGAGACGCTCTTACGAAAGTGTGCCGCACGCAGGTCTCAGGAGTTCTGTTTCTCATTTCCCTGTGTCCTTTTTGACTCATGGGCTCATTGGAGAATCAGGAATGTTTTTATTCTTCTACAGAACATGTATATCTTCTGCCAGTACCCTCAAGCTCCCCACCAGCAGCGGCCCCCACGGCACACTTGTTACGAAATGTCCCAAGAGCTCACGGGTCCCACCGCCCAAAGCCCGCGAATGCATTCCCCATTAAAACCCCTGACTTAAAGTACCCTGTGATGTTCACGGCATTCATCCCTTGAGTTATTGTTTGTTTGTTTAAGTCTTGGTTTAAAAATAACTGTGATATGCTAACATCCTTAGCATATCACTAAGGGGGGTTGTTTTGTTATGATTTCAGGCTCGTGCTGTCTTGGAAAGAGAGTTTAACAACCTTTTGGTCATGGGGACTGACAGAAGGTTTGATGAAGTAAGTTTTCAGCCTAATGATTTTTAAACTTGCATTAAATGTAAATTGTTACATTTGGGGGCACCAGCCTGGCTCAGCTTGGTAGAGTGTGTGACTCTTGATCTCAGGGTTGTGGTTTGGGCCCCACATCGGATATAGAGATTACCTAAAAGTAAAATCTTTAAAAATAAGTAAGTAAATAAATAAAGTAAATTAATATATTTGTAGGAGCCGTGTAGTCTGGATAACTCTTCCAAATGTGGAGACAATTTTACTTTACAAGTTAAGCTTTGCTCTTAATTTATTAACAAATGAGCTATTAAGAAAGCAATATTTTCACTAAGATGGGGAGGTTTTTTTTTTAATTTCTGCTATTTAACTTTTGATATCCTTCAAAAATGTTTTTCGCATCATAAAGCATTGGTTGCGGCCGAGGCATAGTCTGTAAGTTGTGTTTTGGGACAACTGGATACCTCAATCCCATCCAGGACCCCCTGTGCTCTGGCAGAATGTTTCAGAAGTTTATTTAAAAACACAGGACACATTCATTTCTCCTCATTCGAAACCATGACTCGTGTCCTCTCGCACCGTGACGTGTTACCGTCTCCGTCGCCGTGCGAACACTTGAGTGTGGCGGGAACGGGACACCTGACGGGCATCGCTGGCCTGTCCCAGCCTGAAGACTGTTTTGAAGACAAAAATGCAGTATCTTACATAGGAAGAAGGTGATTTCTGCAGGATAAGAAGCGACACATGGTGGCAGACAGAGCACACCCAGGTGGCCCAGCATTGTCCTGATTTGTGCCCAGCTGGGGTCCCAGCATGAGGGTGGCCCTGTCTCCTTTTACTCTGAGAAGTTCCCAGTCTGGGCAGGGAGTCTGATGGTTATCAAGAATGGGGTCAGAGGGGCACCTGGGGGGCTCAGTCGGTGAAGCGTCTGCCTTCGGCTTAGGTCATGATCCCGGGGTCCTGGGATTGAGCCCCGAGTCAGGCTCTCTGTTCAGTGGGGGAGTCTGCTTCTCCCTCTCCCTCTACCTGCCGCTCCTCCTGCTTGTGCGCTCTTTTTCTCTGTCAGATAAATTAAAAAAATCAAAAAAGAATGGGGTTAGATAGGGCGCCTGGGTGGCTCAGTTGGTTAAGCGACTGCCTTTGGCTCAGGTCATGATCCTGGAGTCCCTGGATCGAGTCCCGCATCGGGCTCCCTGCTCGGCAGGGAGTCTGCTTCGTCCTCTGACCCTATCCCCTCTCATGTGTTCTCTCTCATTCTCTCTCTCTCAAATAAATAAAATCTTTAAAAAAAAGAAAAGAAAAAGAAAAAGAATGGGGTTAGATACATGTGAACAAAAATGCAGGGACAAGGACATTTTAAAGAGTTAGTAACTTTACTGTGTATTTTGTCCTGTATTTTAAAATCAGTCTTGTTTTCTGATCTTTAATTTACCAGGACGATGATAAAAGCTTTAGGAGGGCACCTTCTTGGAGGAAAAAGTTTAGACCAAAGGACGTTCGTGGCTTAGCTGCTGGGTCAGCAGAGACTCTCCCCGCAAACTTCCGGGTCACTTCCTCTCTGTCCTCCCCCTCTATGCAGCCAAAGAAGATGCAGCTGGACGGTACGTGATGCACTGTGCTCCCCCGACCACCTGTCGGCAGCACGAGCAGCTTTTTGGCTGGAACGTTAATAAGGGTCACGATGACCTCTTTAATACGTAGCAAGCGTGTGGGTGCTGTTGCATGCCCAGGTTTACATGCTGTAAAATTAATCCTAACATCTGTGTAGAAAAGTTTAACAATGATACAGATATTTTAAGTTATCTGGTTGAACATTAGCATATTCTTCCAACTAATAAAGCTAAGCAGCGTGTGTGTCCTCAGAGCGTTGGACCGACGTCCACACTTGCAGAGATGTGTTCGTGTGGCCCTCGAGGGCTCTGCCCTCGGAGAGCAGCACAGGGGCTTTCAGACCACGTCCTCTACCCCTAGGACTTCTCTCCGCGCTGGAGGAGTGACTGAGTCCGTGGTAATCGGCACAGTTCCCACCTTCGTCCTTGCTCTCTCTTGTCCGTGTCGTTACGTTGTAAGAGGACGGGGAAAAGGAAGAAGGGGAGCCCGGATGTGCTCACAGGGCAGGGCTGGTCTTGTCGAGGGCGCCAGTTGTAGGGTCATTGTGTCAGATCAGGGTGCAGTTATCCCTGGACGGTCCCTCTGCTTCGAGACCACCGCTAGTGAAGAGTTGGCCAAGGTCTGCGGAGGGACCTCTCCGCTCTGACCGTGTCCCACTCAGTGACAGGATGGAGGGCCACACTGCCTGGGCTGGTATCTGGCTCTGCCGTGCAGGAGGCGCATGACCTTGAGCACTGTGCCTCAGTGTCCCCATCTGTAGACTGGTTGTCGCACGAGTGTCTTCCTCACTGATGGCTTGTGGCGGCGAGTCCTTTGCGGGAAGCTCTTGGCAAGTGTCCGGCACGTCCCGAGTGCTGTGTGTGTTGGCCGCGGGGGCCCTGTGTCGTAGGCCTGTGACGGGCGGCCGCGCGCTCACTCTCGGTGGACGTGGGTAGACGGGCTGTAGGGAAGTTTTCCGGTGTGGTTTTTACCATTTTCCTGCCTAAGCTCTGCCTGAACCTCGGTTGTGAGTTCTGCTCTCGCTGCCCACGTACAAACCAGAGAAAAGTAATTTCTATAAAGCCTTGCTGAGCTTTGAGTGAGGGCAACTTATCGGGCAGTGTTTTTATTTAAAAAACTGCATCTCTTCGCCAGACTTCAATATTATGCTTAATGAGGGAAAAACCCAACTTTTTGGAAAAGAATAGCATTTTCCTTCAAGAAGCCTGTAGGTAATTTCTATGGATTCTAGTTGTAACTTAAGTCTTCGACTTCTTGGGCAATTGGCCTGCGGTCCTGGTCTCCTCAGCTTCATTTCACAAGTCGCCTTTTCCTTATTGTAAATGTTAACAGCGGCATTTGGATTACAGTTCAGGTAAATGAAACATAACCGTGGCAAAAGGCGTAGGGAGCGTAGCCCGTGGAAGGTGAGCTCTTACCCCGTTGCTAACGGAGGCGGAGGCGGAAACCCGGCCCAGCTGGCAGGCCTCCCGCTCTCTCCGAGTGCTCTCTGGCCCCGGGGCAGGGAACCGGCAGCCTGTGGGGAGACAGGGCTTGTAGTTGGGAGCAGCCCACAGCTGCTACAGGGCTGGAAAAACCCAGTGAGCCCCCCGGGCGGTTTCTTGATAGAACAAAAGCATCTGTGGTGCGCGCTGTTGGCGGCTGGAAGGGAGGCTGGGCCTGGGCTTCCGTGGCTCGGTCATCGTCCTGCACCCGCTGCCGGGAGGGTAAGGCCGTCCTTCTCAGACAGACGGGGGAGGGGGGTGGGCAGCGGGACGGGCACCCGACTCCCTTTAGCGCGCTGGTAACACTCACGTTGCTGCTGGGCTGCAAAAAAGTCCAGAAAAGTCTGTAAGTCTGGAGGCTTTCGGGAGAAACAGTCACCGTGTTCATGGTTGTTGCCAGTGCAGATGGATGTGTGTGGAGGAATTGCCTTCCCCTCACCTGCTGCCCCACGGACCCCGGGCTGCTCGGGGGGTGGGGACAAGCCCACTCGGTGACTCAGTTCCCCTCCGTGGGTGCTGCCGTGGGCGTGAATGTGCGTGTGTGCGCTCGAGCGGCCGCGCGGCGCTGAGACTAACTGCATGCTGTGTTTGCACGCCTCCCGTCGTGGTCGTCGGAGCAGGTGGCGTGTCAGGACCGCAGAGGCTGGATTCGGCCACAGTCAGGACTTACTCCTGCTGACGCCCCCTGTAGGTGAGTAGCCCGGAGAGCCGGCCCCGCGAGCTCGGGAAGCTGGCCGGACGCACGCGCACAAGCCCTCAGCGCCCGTGGAGGGGACTTTGGTGTTCTGGATGCTCACGCTTAACCTGGAGAGGCTAGTGTGTCACTGATTCCTAAGGGAAGAAATGTATTTCCATTCTTTCCATTCCTTAAACACAAAGATGCTGGCCCCCACGTCTGCTACTGTCTCGTGGGGGCGGGGGGAGGCAGGAGAGCGCAAGAGAGCGTCACCTGGCTCTTAGCTGACTGTCCCCAGCGGGTCACAGCCTCTGCGTCTGCGTGCACCTGGTGGGACGCCCGGGCCACTGCTGCTGGCCGGCCTGCTTTTACAGACGCGGTCTTGAATGAATCAGGCCCCGAAGTATTAAGTTTCATGAGACCATAGCCACCGTGTGACACCGATAGCCCCTCAGTTGGGAGATGGGGGTTTCTTCCAAGATCCTTATTTGCGGGAGAGCGAGAGCACATGCACAAACACGCGTGAGCGGTGGGGGAGGGCAGAGAGCGGGACTCTCAAGCTGACTCCGCGCTGAGCCTGGAGCCCGATGCTGAGCTCGGTCCCACGACCCGAGCCAAAACCAGGAGTCAGGCGCTCCACCGAGTGTGCCACCCCGGCGCCCTAAGGGGTTGGTCTAAAAAAAACCCAGAACAAAAACCAAGTGCATTAGCACAAGAGGGGCTGAGTTTGTGGATTGAGATTTCGGGTGCAGGCCTGCGAGCCTGGCCCTCTTCCCCCTGCTCCGAGGGCCCTGGGGGAGCTCTGTTTGCGCTCAGTGTTTTCCTGTCTCAGCCAGAATGTGTGATTGCTGGGGGCTCCCTGCGGGCTCGGTCGGTGGAACAGGCAGCTCTGATCTCGGGCTCCTGAGTTCCAACCCCACGTTGGCTATAGAGATTACTTAAAAATAAAATCTTAAAAAAAAAAAAAAAAGAATACTTGTTTTTTCCATCCTTTTTAAAAATTGGTTACTTTTGGACATAGGCCAAAATGAAGTCAGTCATTGATAAGCAAAGTGCTTGATGCTTCCTCTGGCTTCTCAGGGGCTAAAGCACAGGGCGGGAGGGGAGGTGTGCTGGGGCCTGCCCGGCCGGGACGTCACTGCTCAGGTGGCTTAAGACTGATTCTTTTGTTTGTTTTTCTTTTCCAGTTTACCCGCACTACTTCTACAGATGATTATGCACCACTTCGAATCCCACAAAGACTACATTTTAAAATGCAACGGAATCTTTAATCTGTTAATACTTGTTATATGGACCCTGAGATATTTTATTACAGAGTTTTTAATTAGCGAAAAATTCATGAATACTATAGAGAAAATATTTTAGAACTTAATGTTTCTTATATTTATGTAAACTTATGACTTCATTTATATAGTTACTTACTTTTTCATGTATATCCAGGCTATAAATATCCTTTCAAATCAATTCGTGTTCTTATATCTAATTTAGTCTTTCAAATGAATGTACTGTAATGCTTGTATGTATAAATCCTATGAACAAATATAGGGCTTTTGTAAATTGTGCATTTATTGTAATTATCATTACTTAATTTGTTATTAATAAACCCTGACAGAGAGAAGGATTTTACCGTATTTGTAAAATCATGACACAGCTGTGTTATCAAACAAAACCTAGCTCTACAACAATCATTTTGAAATAAGCAGACTTCATTTCAAGCAACTGTTGTTGTATTTTAATGACTGACCTTAACTATACTTTTTCTAGCAAGAAATGCTTTATTCCATAGCGTGAACAGATTAAAAATATCTGGTGTTAAATATCAGCTTCTGAAAATTTGGACTGGAAAGACTATGAAAATCTCCTAGGACCGGTGAACTCTTCATAGGCTCGTCCCGGTGGGCTCGGGCAGCTCGTGTTTAGCGACTGGCTGAAGCCGCGAGCTGAGGACCCTGAGAGCCTGGGGGGGCCCTGGGCGGGGGGGCCTGGGCGTCCTCCTGGTGCGGAGCTCGCTGGCGAGAACTCTTAGAGGACCAATCAGGAAGCGCTGCGTCCCCCCCCGCCCCCCTCCCCCCCGGAAATAATGTCGTGCAACTCTAACAAAGGCCTTACTGTTCTTATGTAAATCATCTTTTTACATTCGTTTGTAAACATGTTTAAAGAATGGACCTAGTCGTACATTTTTAGATTTTGATGAGATAGCCGTTTGGATTGTATAAGTAGCAAATGTAACTCTTACTTTCTACTTGGCATATTAAAAAGCCAGCAAGAAATGTGTTCAGATCATGGTGCATTATTTATTATGCAGCTGAGACATAGATAGAAACGGCATGTCTTTACATTTGGTTTCTGCTTTTAATTTACTTGTACAATTCACTGTTACCGTCCTGTTTTTCTATTAATCTTTTGTGAACTTCCTGATTATGTAACAAAGTATGTACAGTCTACTTTTGAACTGTTTTTATCACAGTATTATTTATTGCTGTCTTTCAATACAGTCCTGAAGCATTTTCCACTGCCAATAAAGGATACTGAGAACCAGCTGCCCTTCTTCGCCGCCTCCGTGCTCCCCCGTGCGGGCCCCGGGCGTCTAGCGTGCAGAGCAGCTCGGAGACCCAAACAGCCCCGAGGTGCAGGATGCGGTGCCAGCCACAGGAGGACCGGGTGTCTGTGCCCTCGGTTCCGGAGGCGCAGCGACTCCATCTCACGGTCTCACCGGCCCCTCCAGGGCCCAGAGGAGGCGGGGGCAGCGTGTGCGGGGGCCTGTGCATGTGCTCAGCACTGTTGCTCGTCCCCGGGCCGTCCTCCGTGTGGGCTTTACTCTCCTGCTGCTCTCCTCATGCCCTCACGAGAGGTGCCCAGGGCTGCGTCCCTCCACTTCTCTCGGCCCCTGGGAACCGGGGTGGGGGGCGCCTCCTGCAGCGGGCAGAGGGGAGGGGGCAGGTGCGCCGGCTCGGGCGGGGCCCACCCACCTGCAGGGCTGGAAGTGGATTCCCTGGGGGGTGGCTCACGCATGGCCGCCGCCCCAGCTCTCACGCAAGAGCTCGGAGGGCTAGGCAACTCCGGGACCCCCTTTGGGGGTCTCCAGGGGGGGTGGGCGCTGAGCCCAGTGGCTGACACCACCCACTGTGGCCCGTGGGGCGGGCCCTGCAAAGACCGTGGCTTGGTGTTCACCGTCCCGCTCTGCCTGCGCCACCAGGGCTGACCGCTCCCGCTCCGGACGAGCGTGTTTTCCTTCTGTGGGTGAGTCCGGCCCGGCCCGTCTCCGTCTCCGCCAGCGCACAGCTGGGTTCTCTCGCGTCTTCCTGTGTCGAACCTGTGCGGCTGAGCTTGCCGAGCTCAGGGGAAGCCTTATTTTCTGCATTTCCTACTTCTTAACGTTAAGTGTGAGATCTGGAACAGTGCAGAGCCCCCTTGCTTTTTAAACCGCACATTCCATTGTCCCCGACCACAGCCAGGCAAGCCTTGGGCCTTTCTAGACACCCAACTCGCCACAGATTCATTAAGGTGCAGGTGTTTTATTTAAAAGATTTGGTGATTCCATTTATGCCTGAAAGACACACGTCAGTTGAGAAAGAGAGCAGCAAGCAGACGTCTGGGAGGTTCTGCTGCTCTGGCTCGGCTCGGGTCTGCGCCTCCCACACAGATGTCCCCGGGCTCCCCGTCCTCCCGCCGCCCCGCGCGCGCTCCCACTAAGGACTCCTCCCACCGCTGCTCCTAAGCTCCTCGTTCGTGTCTCGCGTCGGGGGTTCTGAAGGTAACTGGGCTTGGGTTTTGCTCCTGGCTGTGTGCTGCCTCCGTCCTGTGTACGTGGGCGGGTCCTCCAGCTCCTGTGGCTACCGGCTCCACGCCGTCCTCCTGGCCGCGCTCACCTTCTGCCCCCCGTAAGAGCCCTTGTCAGGGGCCCGCCCGGGGAATCCAGGACGGTCTCAAGCTCCCCTGCCTAGTTGCATCTACAAAGTCCCCTTTTCCAAATGAAGCCCCATTCACGGGTTCCCGAGGTCTGGACAGAGAGGTATCTGCCGGGGGGCCGCTGGTCAGCCTGCCTCACCCCAGACATTTCTTCTGGTGGCATCAGGGTGGGGAGGACGGGCCCCACCCTCCCAGGGAACAGGACTGGTCACACAAAGGGCAGGGTGAGCGGAGATTCGGGGAGGGAGTGGCTCAGAGACTGGCGGGGGAGAGAGCGGAGGACTGTAAGATGATCAAGGGACCTCTGCGTGCAGACGGGTTTACTCCTGGTTGATCTTTGAACTTGAGCGTGCCGAGCACGGCCCCGCCACAAATTGATGGTGGTGAAGTGGGGAGGGTGTCTCTGCGCTATTTAAAAGCAATTTCGGGGCGCCTGGGTGGCTCAGTCGTTAAGCGCCTGCCTTCGGCTCAGGTCATGATCCCAGCGTTCTGGGATCGAGCCCCGCATCGGGCTCCCCGCTCGGCGGGAAGCCTGCCTCTCCCCCCTCCACTCCCCCTGCCTGTGCTCCTCTCTCACTGTGTCTCTCTCTGTCAAATAAATAAATAAAATCTTTTAAAAAATAAATAAATAAATTTTTTTAAAAAAAGCAATTTCAATAACCACCTGGAGGTTATTGTGGAGGACCTGCTCTGGGCATCCACTTGGACGTGCAGGGGAGACCCTGACGCCCCAGCTAACGGTCCGCCCGCTGGTGGGAGGAAGCAGCGCCCGCCTGGGCACCCAGGGCCCGCCCGGATGCCGGCTGTGCCGGGGTGCGGGAGGCTGTGGGAGGGAGGCTGCGGGAGGCAGGCTGCGGGAGGCCTGCGTCCCGTAGAGCCACTGCTCACACATGCAGGCACGTGGGGGCCCCCCGGACGGGTTTCGGGGCGCACCATGCAGATGGAGCTGTGCGAGGGCACCCGGGCTGCCCCCACGTGGCCGCTGTCCCGAGGCCGGGCCGAGGTGGGGCTCATCTTGAATACTTTAAACGGGTCTCACCGGCCCTCTTCCGAGGAAGCCAACAGAACACGGTTCTCTGCTCGCGACGAGGGGCAGCCACCAGCCGGGGCTTCCTGGCTTCCGCTCCACGGCCCAGAATGCTCTCCTAAAATTAAACAAAAGCAATATTTATAATGTTTAATTAAGATAAAAGTAATGTAAATTAATTTGAAATTTTTTTAATTAAACAAAAGCAGTGTCACCGAGGAATTGTGACATGACACAACCTATAGGGCTGAAGAGATTTGAGTCGTCAGTTGTCCATCACCCGATTTTCTTTTTAATTTTTAATTTTTATTTTTTTAAGATTTTAAGCAATCTCTACACCCAATGTGGGGCTTGAATTCACGACCCCCAAGATGGACGAGTCGCATGCTCCACTGATGGAGCCAGCCAGGTGCCCCTCTTTTTTAATTTTTTTTTTTTTTAAGATTCTTATTAATTTGAGAGAGAGCACAAGCAGGGGGAGCGGCAGGCAGAGGGAGAGGGAGAAGCAGGCCTCCCGCTGAGCAGGGAGCCCGATGCGGGGCTCGATCCCAGGACCCTGGGGTCACGACCTGAGCCGAAGGCAGACGCTTAACGACTGAGCCACCCAGGTGCCCCAAGATTTTATTTATTTATTTGACAGAGACAGAGACAGTGAGAGCAGGAACACAAGCAGGGGGAGTGGGAGAGGGAGAAGCAGGCTTCCCGCAGAGCGGAGAGCCCGACGCGGGGCTCGATCCCAGGACCCCGGGATCATGACCTGAGCCGAAGGCAGACGCCCAACGACTGAGCCACCCAGGCGTCCCTTTAATGTTTTGAGCAAAGTAACAGCAGGCTCATCATTTCAAGAAGAACAGCAGCGGCCGCTGTCCTTGTTCCCACTCCTCCCCTCCTGCCTTCCTCCTACGTAACGTGTGCTTAGTGTGGGCTCCTGGCTCATCAATCAGTCTTAGGATTTACCTACTGGCATCTCTTTAAGGGCAATGAGAATTTTAGCATTACTTATTGCCAGCCAAGTGGATTGCTGGGATTACAACACAAAGGGCACGTGGTACGACTGTATTCCCCGGGATTTATGGATGAAATAATACAGTGCCTGGGACTTGCTTTAAAAAATAATATTGGGGAAGGGGCGCCTGGGTTGATGCGTGTGAAGGCAGAATGGGTCCTGGAAGCAGTGATGTGTTAGACTCGGTGAAGGGTGTCCCCCGTTATGATGGACCACAGGTCCTTTGTGACAACTCCCATCTGGAGGTGGAGTCTAAGCCCTCCCCTTAAGCCTGGGCCGGCCTCACCGGCGTGGCTGACCGCGGGATCGTGCAGAGGTGACGCTCAGGGGCCACTGAAGTGAGGCCATCAGAAGCCTTACAGAAACCAGCCCCCAAGTAGGAAGTCCAACCACCCAGAGACCAACCACCTTGCTGTAAGGGAGCCCAAGCGAGCCGCATGGAGGGGCCGTGGACGGTGAGACCCCAGAGGTTCCTCCCATCCCGTTGTATGTGCCCAGCTCATAAGTGAGGGAGCCACACTGGACATCCCGGTCCCCAAAGACAGGCCAGGGAGAAAGAGCGAGAATCTCCCCCAACAGTGAGAACCAAGGCCTCAGACATACGGCCAAGCATCTGAGCCAGCCCGGCCGAGGCTCCACTGGAAACAGAAATGAGTCGCTGCCCTGTGCCCTGTCCAAACTTGCCATCCCCGACGTCCCAGCACGGTACGCTGGTTGGTTTTTCTCGTGAACTCTTGGGGTGCTTTCTTACATGGCAGCAGATGATTGGAACTCTGTGTCCCACACGCACTGTTACATGTTCTATTCTGCTGCCTTCTATTTTGTATGCTGTCTTTGCCCCCAGAAAATTGATTTCATAATCCACTGAAAGATCACCATCTGCTGTGGTTTCTTATCTGCTGCGATGTAAAAATCCACCGCAAAACTTCATGGTAAAAAAAACAACGATTTATGGTTTCTCTTGACTTGGTGGCTCGCCAACCCGGGTGGACCCTGGGCTGCTCTTTCCCGGACTCCCCCACGTGCTGCAGGCTGGGGGGGGGGCGTCCCCGCTCACGTGGCTCGCTCACACCCCACCATGCTGCCTCACATCAGCGCAGCCTCCGGCTCCAGGAGCACAAGATCAGAAACGAAGGGGGCCCCAGGGCCAGACCCCTTGACGTTGTCCACAGAACTCACACCACGTCATCTCCTGCCACATCATACTGACGAGAACAAGTCACGAGCCCGGCCAGGACGCGAGAGGCTGGAGAGACAGACTCCAACCGTCTCTGGATGGGAAGCACAGCTAGGTTGCCCTTGCGGAGGGTGCGCTTGTGTCCCCCCCAAACTCATATACTGAACCTAATGCGCGATGTGACGGTGTTTGGTGGTGGGACCTTTGGGAGGCGCTCAGGTCCTGCGGGGGGGGACCTCACACCACTGCTCTTGTAAAAGGGACCCCAGAGAGCTCACTTGCCCCTTCTGTCATGGGAGGACCCACCGAAAGGTGGCCGTCTGTGAACGAGGAAGCCGGCTCTCCCGATACCAATTCTGTAGACGCCTTGATCTTGGACTTCCAGCCTCTAGAGCTCTGGGAAGTAAAGCTTCTATTGTTTGTAAGCCACCCCTTCTGCGCTTTTCTGGGACCCAGACACCAGGACAGTCCCCTTGCAAAGAGGGGTGGACGCAGGAGCATGGTTCCTGGAGACTTCCCATTTTCCCCATGAGGTTCCTCAAAAAGTTAAAAATAGAACTATCCTATGACCCAGCAATCACACTACTGTGTATTTAACCAAAGGATACAAAAATACAGATTTGAAGGGGCACACGCACCCCAATGTTTATAGCAGCATTATCAACAATCGCCAAACTGTGGAGAGAGCCCAAATGTCCACTGACTGATGAATGGATTAAGACGGCATGTATGTACAATGGACTAGTACGCAGCCATCAAAAAGAATGAGATTGGGGTGCCTGGGTGGGTCAGGCGGTTAAGTGCCTGCCTTCAGCTCAGGCCATGATCCTGGGAGCCTGGGATTGAGCCCGGGGTCAGGCTCCCTGCTCAGCAGGGTGTCTGCTTCTCCCTCTCCCTCTGCTGCTCCCCTGACTTGTGCTCGCTCTCTCTCAAATAAATAATCTTTTTTAAAAAATGAGATCTTGCCATTTGCAGCGACATGGATGGAACTAAGTATTATGCTAAGTGAAATGAGTCAGTCAGAGAAAGACAATGACCATATGCTCTCACTCAGATGTGGAATTTAAGAAACAAAACAAATGAGCAAAGGGGGGAAAAAAGACAAAGAAACAGACTCTTAGCTATAGAGAACAGACTGATGGTTACCAGAGTGGAGGTAGGTGGGAGATGGGGATGAAGGTGTGCACCTTTGTGATGAGCACCAGGTGATGTCTGGAATTATTGAATCAGTGTATCATACGCCTGAAACTAGTATTGCACTGTATGTTAACTGGAATTTAAGTAAAAACAATGAAAAAATATTTAATCATACATTTTAAGTGAGTGTATTTTATGTAATTGTAGCTCAATAAAACTGCTCTTGTGGGGCTAGGCGGCTCAGTCAGTTAAGTGTCCGACTCTTGATTTCGGCTCAGGTCATGATCTCAGGGTTGTGGGATCAAGCTCTGTGTTGAGCTTCAAGGTGGGCATGGAGTCTGCTTAAGATTCTCTCTCTCCCTCTCCGCCTTCCCCAACTCAAATAAATAATATTTTTTAAAAGCCTGCTCTTAAATAAGTTTCAACTCACAAAGCTGTTTTGAGGGGAAAAGATGAAACACCTTCTATATATTTTTTAAATCTCACAATGGTGCCTGATAAAGCCAGGCTGTTGCTAAATGTCAGGCCCCTACTCCGGTTCTAATTTCCCTACTTAGCCTACAATACCCTCCTCCTTCCCAGTCACTCAGACAAGAAATCACCTTTTGGAGCCTTCGATTACCTGGCTTTTTACTCTTTTTAATCACTTTGCTGTCAGATTTGGGTTCCTTGTGAGCTGGTTGGAACTCTGATTTTCAGGGACCCTATGCACTTCGTACTGTAGACTCCTTCCTCTGGGGGAAAATTATGTTTTTACAAATGTATTGGTATCAAAATGAATACAGCAACTACGTATGTTTTCCTCAACGTAAAAGTTCAATTTTTTTCCTTCTGGTTTTAAAACATTTTCAGGACACCTGGGTGGCTCAGTCAGTTAAGTGTCTGACTCTTGATTTCAGCTCAGGTCATGATCTTGGGGGTCCTGAGATGGTAGACCTGCTAGGGCTCTGGCTCAGTGGGGTCTGCTTCTCTCCCTTTGCCCCTCCCCCCACTCTAACTCGTACACAAACAAGTAACTCTTTAAAATAAAATAAAACATTTTCGGGCGCCTGGGTGGCTCAGTCGTTAGGCGTCTGCCTTCGGCTCAGGTCATGATCCCAGGGTCCTGGGATCGAGACCCGCATCAGCTCCCTGCTCAGCGGGGAGTCTTCTTCTCCCTCTCCCTCTGCCTCTCCCCCCGGCTTGTGCTCTCTCTCTCTCTCTCTCAGATAAATCAATAAAAAGAAAAAAAAAATGAAGAAGGCCACGACATAAAAGGTACACTTGACTGGGACACCATGATCATCTTGGATTTGTACCCACTTAACACAGCTTTTAAAAGCTGAAGAGGGGCGCCTGGCTGGCTCAGTCGGTTGGGCGTCTGCCTTCGGCTCGGGTCATGATCCCAGGGTCCTGGGATCGAGCCCCACATCGGGCTCCCTGCTTGGCGGGAAGCCTGCTTCTCCCTCTCCCAATCCCCCTGCTTGTGTTCCTGCTCTCGCTCTCTCAAATAAATAAATAAAAATCTTTAAAACAACAACAACAACAACAAAACATTTTCGTGGGCCTTTGTGGTGGGCTGAATGGTGGCCTCCAAAAAGGTAAATCCAGGGCGCCTGGTTCCCTCAGTCCCTGGAGCATGCAACTCCGGATCTCGGGTTTGTGAGTTCAAGCCCCACCTTGGGTATAGAGATCACTTATAAACAAAATCTTTAGGGGAAAAAAAAGGTAAGTCCATGTCGTAATCCCTTGCACCTGGATATTCCCTCAAACGGCAAAGAAGGGATTCGGTAAGGACTGGAAGAGCTTATCCTGGATTATTCCAGTGGGCCCTAAATGCAATCCCACCTCTCCTTTTAAGAGTGGGGCAGTGGAAGATGTCCATCGACAGATGAATGAATAAAGAAGATGTGGTATATATACACAATGGAATATTATGCAGCCATCAAAAGGAATGAGATCTTTTTTTTTTTTTTTAAGATTTTATTTATTTATTTGACAGAGAGATAGAGAGAAAACAAGTACGCAGAGAGGCAGGCAGAGGGAGAGGGAGAAGCAGGCTCCCCGCTGAGCAGGGAGCCCGATGCGGGGCTCAATCCCAAGACCCTGTGATCATGACCCGAGCCGAAGGCAGCGGCTTAACCAACTGAGCCACCCAGGTGCCCCCCCCTTTTTTTTTAAAGATTTTATTTATTTACAAAAGGAATGAGATCTTGCCATTTGCAACGACGTGGATGGAACTGGAGGGTATTATGCTGAGCGAAATAAGTCAAACAGAGAAAGACATGTATCATATGATCTCACTGATACGAGGAATTCTTAATCGCAGGAAACAAACAGGGTGGCTGGAGTGGGGGGTGGGGTGGGAGGGATGGGGTGACTGGTGATAGACACTGGGGAGGGTATGTGTTCTGGTAAGCGCTGTGAATTGTGCAAGACTGTTGAATCTCAGATCTGTACCTCTGAAACAAATAATGCAATATATGTTAAGAAAAAAAAAAAAGAAGAAGAAGGTAGCGGGAGGGGAAGAATGAAGCGGGGGAAATCGGAGGGGTAGACGAACCATGAGAGACGATGGACTCTGAAAAACAAACTGAGGGTTCTAGAGGCGAGGGGGGTGGGAGGCTGGGTTGGCCTGGTGGTGGGTATTGAGGAGGGCACGTTCTGCATGGAGCACTGGGTGTTGTGCACAAACAATGCATCATGGAACACTTCATCTAAAACTAATGATGCAGTGTATGGGGATTAACATAAGAATAAAAAAATTTAAAAAAAAAGAGCGGGGCCGCGGGATTTCGGGGACAGACACAGGGGTCACGTGCAGCCGGTCGGAGGCAAATGGCGTGACGCAGCCACGAGGCTGGAAGGCGCAAGAAGGGTTTGTCCTCCAGCGCAGCCAGAAGGGGTGCGGGCGGGCTCACGCCTCCACTTCCCTCGTGGCCGCGACTAAGAGCCAGCCTCCGGGTCCTGGTCCCAGCCCATGCGGCAGCCCCAGCAGGTGCGCGCTGGCTCGCGCGTCCCGCGCCCCCAGGGAGGGCCCTCGGCCCCCGCTCGGGCTCTGGTGGGGACCGGGAGCGCGCGGGCTCGCAGCGCTGCGGGAGAAGGACGGCGCGGCCGCAGCGCAGACGCACCAGCCACGGTCCAGACGCGAAGCCCGCCAGGCGCCACGCTGCCCGCGTCTGACCCTCACTTCCGGAGGAACGCCCTTCTGGGGCGCTCCCGCATTCCTAGGCGAAGTCCCATTGGGCCAGGTTGGAGCACGTGCCCACGCCTGAGCCAATCAGAGCCAGAGCATTGCGGCGTGCTGATTGGCTGAGGCCTGGGTCGGGGGCGGTTCCCTGGCCCTAGGTGAGGATCCTCCCGCAAGTCGCACGACAGGAAGGTGCGCGGGAAATGTTTGGGAAACCCAGGCGCAGAATCTACGACTTTCCTAGTGAACGAGGGTGCTCTGGATAATTGCCCACCTGCTGTGTGGCTTCAGGAGGCGGGGTGCTTGGCCGGCCTCTCGGATCTCCATCTCCTCTGCCTCACCAACTTTCTCCCCCTGTTACTGTCACCTGAGGGCCCGCGCTTATTGGGCGCTCCCTGCATGCCCGGCCTGGGGCCCATACAATGACATTCGGTCTCCATAGTACAACTCCAGGATGCAGGTGCTAGGTGCACAGCTGGGGAGACTGCGGCACGGAAACGCACAGTGACTGTCCACTGTCATGCAGCTAGTAGGTGGCGAAGCGAGGATTGTAGTCAGGTCCTCAACCTCCACAACCTTTGTGCCAGAGTACCCGCTCTTGTCCTCAGGGAGTAAAATCCTCTATGGAAGACACCACCAAAAGGGAGTTTTCCCTTTAGTCCGTGGAGCAACCCAGACACCGCTGCACTGTGCGTAGTAATGATGGACGGGAAAACCCTTGAGTTCTTTCTCTCTGACCCCCGCTGTTCCCCGTGCATATCTGGTTCTTTCCCACCTCTGTGCCTCTCCCTGTTCCTGGGACCCCTTTCCCACCTTTTTTTTTTACATCCTTCTCCTGCTTACTTTTTTTTTTTTTTTTAAGATTTTATTTATTTATTTGACAGAGAAAGACACAGCGAGAGAGGGAACACAAACGGGGAGTGGGAGAGGGAGAAGCAGACTCCCTGCCGAGCAGGGAGCCCGATGCGGGACTCGATCCTGGGACTCCAGGATCATGACCTGAGCCGAAGGCAGTCGCTTAACCAACTGAGCCACCCAGGCGCCCCTGTCCTGCTTACTTTTAAAGCCCCTGCTGAAGAGCCATCTCGCTGACATCACCTCAACTTGATGGTGCCTCAAATGTACCAAGTCAGGATACTGACTGACCCCTCCAGCTGGGTGCCTCTGTCTTCCCCCTCCTCACCTCCCTCCGTTTTCCTTGTCTGAGCATCTATGCAGGGGCTAGGGCCGTCCTTTTGTAAGGAGAGCTTTCAGACTTTAGAATGACAAAAGTGGTTATTGGATATTCTTTCAACAGAACTCAGAGCCTCTGATAATCATTTGACTCCATGGGCTGTGTGCCTTTGTTTTTGCCTGCATTATATCATACTTCGGAAGGAAACAGACAGCAATGCAAATAATTCTCGTCTGTAGATACACAAATTAGCTGAGTGTAGTGAAATACAGTTGACTATTGCCCTATGGATAGACTGGTTTTTGCGAATTCATTTCAGCAGTCCCTTGGCTTCTCCTTCGATAAGCTGCAACATCTTATTGCTTCGTTCATTATTAGGTTACATAAAATCTTTGACATGCGTTCACTTTACCGGTATATGTGTATGAAAATCACTTTATTTTTTAAAATTATCCTTTGACACCTGACATCTCCTTCCCCACCCCTAATCCATCCTCAGACCTGACAATTTAACTTTCTAAATGTCTCTTGTATCTACTCGCTTCTCTCCATCTTACCTGCTACCACAGGTTTGCCTGAACTGGCTGTCCTAGGCTCCTACCTGGCTGTCTTCCCATCTATTCCCCACACAGCAGCCAGAGGGATCTCATTATAATTCAAACTTTATGATGTCTCTTCTCTGCTTAACTTCCTCTAAGGACCTCCCATTTATTTTAGAATAAAGATCAAGGTCCTTGCTGTGCCCTGCCAACCTCTACATGACATGGCCCCATCTTCCCCCACTGCCCTGCTTCATCACCCTACTTCTGCTACCCAGCTTTCTTCAGTTCTTCTGCCTCAGGGCCTTTGCAAATGCTGTTTTCTCTGCCTGGAGAATTCTTCCCGCCTGACCTCCTTACTCCTACTTGGCCTTCAGATCTTGGTGCAAATGTTAATTGCCCATAGAATCCTTCTCTGGTGAGTTAAGGTCCCACATTCTCCCCGGTACAATTTCACAACACTTTTTTTTTTTTTAAGATTTTATTTATTTATTTGACAGAGAGAGACACAGCGAGAGAGGGAACACAAGCAGGGGGAGTGGGAGAAGGAGAAGCAGGCTCCCTGCAGAGCAGGGAGCCCGATGTGGGACTCGATCCCAGGACCCCGAGATCATGACCTGAGCCGAAGGCAGTTGCTTAACAGACTGAGCCACCCAGGCGCCCCTCACAACACTTTTTACTTCTTTACAGCATTCATCTTGTTTCCTAATTACATTATCTGTGTGATTATGCCTGACTTCCCTTCTAGGCTGGAAGGTCCCTGAGAACAAGGTCCATATTTATTTTGCTGACCATCTATTCTTGATACATATATGGCCTTCTCTGGATGGATAGATGGGTGGATGGATGGATGAGAGATGTCTGATGGATGGGTAGATGCATGAAGAGCGGATGGATGGAGGGAGACGGGTGGATGATGCAGCGATGGGTGGACGGATGGAAGATGTGGGTGATGGATGAAGGTTGGGCAGATGGATGGATGGATGGATGGATGATGCGTGGATGGGTGGGTGGAAGAATGGAGCGTGGGTGGAGCGATGGTCGCATGGGTGGATGATGAAGAGGCTAGCACCCTAGCTGACTGACCATTACAGCCACCTCCTGCGAGTCCACCTTGCCTAGCTCATGTTCCCTTTCTCACCCGGGGCAGTTCTAGGAATCCTGGAGCACCCCTGGGAGCAGCTGCCCTGGAGCACAGGCCGAGCGGGCGCCCCCCGCACTTCACTCCGTAAGGCGTTGACTTCATTCCCACGCCGGCTCCGCAGCCCGCACCCGGGCGGAGCTCGCGCCTGCGCCACCGGAGGGCGCAGCCCGTGCCACGTGGGCGGTGGAGGCGGCTCCGGCCGGAGGCGCCCGCGGCCAGCCGCCCACCCGGAGGGCCTGGGGCGGGGCCTCGGCGGGACCCGGATGCGGCCCCGCCCCCCGCGCGGAACCGGAAGTGGGGCCGGGCGCCCGGGAGCGGCGGGCGCGGCGGAGCCAGGGCCGGGCCGACCCCAGGCTGCGGTGAGCGAGCGCGGCTTCCTCTTGGGGGTGCCGGGCCGGGGGCCCGCTCCCCTGCCGGCTGCCCTGGGCGCCGCCAGCCCCGGAACGGGAAGGAAGCGGCGGTCGCTGCGGTCTCGCCGCTCTTCCGCTCGCGGTTTAGGGCGCGGGCGAGGGCGCGGGCGGGGGGGGGGGCGCGGGCCGGTCGCTGGGCTCCGAGAGGAGGGCTCCGGGCCCCGAAGGGAGAGGCTGGGGCTGCGGGGAGGAAGGGGGGCCGGAGGGTCAGACGGGGGTAGGGGTCCTCGTCTGAGTGCAGGGTGCCTGGGTCCCTAGGGGGGAGCCGGTGAGAGCCGAGGGAGAAAGACCGGGGGTCTGCGCGGGGCGGGGTCGGCTGGGGTCCGAGGGGCCGGGGAAGGGCCGGGGTCCGAGGGGCCGGGGTCGGGCGGGGAGAGGCCTGGGGTCGGGGAAGGGTCCGGGTCGGGCGGGGAGGGGCCGGGGTCCGAGGGGCCGGGGTCTGGCGGGGAGAGGCCTGGGGCCGGGGAAGGGTCCGGGTCGGGCGGGGAGGGGCCGGGGTCCGAGGGGCCGGGGTCTGGCGGGGAGAGGCCTGGGGCCGGGGAAGGGTCCGGGTCGGGCGGGGAGGGGCCGGGAGTCTACGCCTGGCGGGATCCGCCGGCGTCCTAGGGGCCGCGGGGCCGGGGAGGGGCCGGGGAAGGGCCGGGGTCGGGCGGGAGGGGCCGGGGGCCGGGGTTTTCCGGTGCCCGCACCTACCGGGAGCTTCTGCAATCAGGTCAGTTGGAATGCAGCGACACGCGCAACTGCGGCTAGTTGAGAGGCTCTAAATGTGGAGCAGTCCCTCCTCTGGGTGTGTTGGGAGTCACCAGAAAGGTTCTTTTGGGCTGTTTGTTGTGTTTCCATCTCTTGAATATTACGGGAGCTCGATCGCCCCACTGGAGGGTTGGGAGAAGAGGGGACAGGGCCTCCTCGGACTGGAGTCTGTGGACGAGTGGGGCCTCTGGGGGAGGAATCCCATTTTCCGCTGACGGCAGCTCTGGAGGCATCCCGAGTGGGCGCTCCCCTCCCTGGGACTGCCCCGCCAGCGCCCCATTTGGGTTGCGTCGACTTGGCCCCCGCTGTGCTCTGTCGGGGGTTAACCCCCTGGGTTCTGGCCGCCTGGTCCGGCCCAGCGGGCCCAGGGCTGGGAAGGGCTGTGCGTTGGGCAGGCCCCTGCTGTCCCTGCCCTTCTCTGACCGTGGGGTGAGTCACTGCCCCGGTGCGTGGAGGCAGCCCTGTCTCTCTCAGAAAAGCACTCCCATATCCCCGAGGAGCAGGAAGAGCCCTAAAGGCCACTTTCCGGTTCTCCAGAGTAAGAATAAAGAGGGAGGGGGTGCCCGGTTGTTTTTGATACTTTGTCTCCCAGTGCCTACCTCTGACTTTTGGGTGGATCATTTTGATGGGCTTATCTTTAAAGCACTTCTAAGTGGTTCTGATTGGTGGTTCATCTTTGTTGGGTGCGGGGCAGCCCAGGTAGGTGCTCGGAAAGGGTGTGGTCGAGGGCCTGAGTCATTGGGAGCACCCGGACTGCCTGGTGTGTTCCCCGGGCCCCCGCCGGATATGGCCTCCAGCACGGGCCTCGTCTTTCAGGTTTGCAGGTGTGCAGGCTGGTGCTCTGAGCAGACCCAGGGGAAGCATGCCCAGGCGCCAGGGGGCTTTTCTCAGCGGAAGTGCGGCATGGAGGAGTGGGTCTCCGGGCAGCTGTTTTGGCTCCTCTGGGCCTTGTTCTCGCTGCTTCTCTGCTGCCCTGGCGATTATGACCTTAATGGGAAGCTAATTCTGTCCCATCATCTAGAACCTTGTCCTGTAGAGTTTTCCACTCGGTTTATATGGCAGCGTCCAGTGACGTCACACTTGTGCGGTCTTGATGAGTGAGTACGTGTGACGTTTGCAAGGAAGGTCTGTTAATGGTAAGGGGTGTTTTCTGTTAACATTTTATTTGAGATGCAATTCACATACCGTATAATTCACCCATTTAAAGGGTACAATTCGGGCGCCTGCGTGGCTCAGTTGGTTAAGCGACTGCCTTCGGCTCAGGTCATGATCCCGGAGTCCCGGGATCGAGTCCCGCATTGGGCTCCCTGCTCGGTGGGGAATCTGCTTCTCCCTCTGACCCTACCCCCTCTTGCGCTCTCTCTCTCACTCTCTCTCTCTAATATATACATTTTTAAAAAATCTTTAAAAAATAATAAAAAATTAAAGGGTACAGTTCAGTCATTTTGTCGTATATTCACACAGTTGTGCAATCATCATCACAATCCATTTGAGAATAATTTTATCACCTCAGAAAGGATCCCTGTTACCTCCTTCCAATACTAGGTAACCACAAATCTACTTTTTGTCTCTCTAGATTTGCCAATTCTGGACATTTCATGTAAATGGGACTATATGATACCTGGGGTTTGGTGTCTGGCTTCTTTCCCTTAGCGTGTTTTCGGGAGTCACTCGTGCTGTGGCGTGCCGTCAGACCTTCCCTCCTGGGTGTTGCCAAATAACAGTCCTCTGCGTGAAGGGATCACATGTACCTGCTGCCTCACGTTGGCATCTGCGTTGTTTCTGCTTTCTGGCCATAATGAATAATGCTGCTGGGAGCGTTCCTGCGTGAGGTTTTGTGCAGACATAAATTTTCCTTTCTCTTGGGTCTGTCTCTGTGGGTGGGGATCGCTGGGCCACGTGGTAACTGTGTTTAACTTCTTGACGACCTGCCACACTGTTACTCATTTTACTTCACACCAGCCCTGTGAGGCCGTTCTGGTTTCTCCACACCCTCCTCAAACTTGTTATCGTCTGATTTTTTATTTTAGCCATCCCGGAATGAGTGTTGTGGTAGCTCACTTATGGTTTTGATTTGCATTCCCTTCATGGCTAGTGATACCTAGTATCTTTTTGTGAGCTTAGTAGCCATTTATTCATCTTTGGGGAAATGTCTGTTCAGATCCTTTCCACTTGGTTTTACAGTGTGGTTAATTGTCCTGTTTATTGTTGAGTTGTCAGAGTTCTTTCTTTATTTTGGGTATATGATCGGAAAACATTGCTTCTCTCAATCTGGGAATTGCCCCGAGTCTCTTGCCGGTGTCTTCTGAAGCACAATGCTTGCGATTTTGTCCAGTTTATCTGTCGTTTCCTCTTCGTGCTTGTGCTTTTGGTGTCACATCTAAGAGCGGTTGCCACATTGAAGGTGATGAAAATCTGTGCTTATGTTTTCTTGTGAGAGTTTAATAGTTTAAGCTTAGATTTGAGATCTTTGACCTGCTTTGGGGTTAATTTTTGTATATGGTGTGAGGTAGGGAGCCAAAGGCATTATCCTTGGGTCCAAAAACATACCCAAGCTTTTACATGTTCAGTTATCTTTGTGATTTTTTTTTTTTAATTTAAAATTTTGAGGGGGTAATAAATTGTAGATTTGAGGCTCTCACTAGCTGCCCTTGGGTAGATTTTTATAGATGCTTGCTGATTACAGTAATAACCTCAGTCCCTAGCATATACTAAGCAGCCTACAGAAGGAAGTTAGGGTTTCCAGAGGGGACTGAGGAGAGAGAAGGAGTGAATAGTTGGGTCAGGAACTCAGTAGGAAACTGAGTGTAGGGAAGGCTAGCAAAGCACCATCCCTCCAGTTCCTAATGTGTGCCAAGGCTGCAGGCTGACGCAAGCGGCTCGTGCTTGTGACTGGCTTGTTCCTAGGGAGCGAGGGGACCGGATTCCTCCGCTCTGAATGTTTAGCAGTACAGTGCCGGTGGAGGTTGTTGTCTCGTCCTCGGGAGAAGGTGGTGCGTCGGTGGCCCAGGGAAGTGGAGTCTTGATCTCTGTGCTGTAACCATATCCGCTCATTAGAAGCACCGCCTGTTCTGCGCTGCTCCCCGCGTCACCCCGCTTCTCATCCAGGTAGCCGTCACTGTGCGGCTTTTGTCTCCCAGCCACATCGTGATCCCTTCAGAGTTTTCCTTATGTTATTTTTTTAAACTCACAGTAATAGAATTTTATTATTTTTAGCAAAGTCATAATTTAGAATGAGCAAAGAACGGAGACGCGTCGGGATGATGGCCAACAGAAGATGTCTGCTAGTGATTGCAGCAGTAATTTCTGTTTGCACGAAGAAGAAACTTTATACAGCTATGAGCCTTTTGAAACTTGCTCTTTTCTGTATTTTCTCAATGTGTCTGAAAATCGATTGAGCTTTTAGGTTAGTAAGATGCAAATCTTGCCATCCTCCTTTCAGATTTCTTTACAAAGCCTCGTGAACCGTGGGAGGATGTCAGAGTTTCCTGAAAGGACCTGTGCGTACAGGGATTTGCCCAGACTGCCTGTCAGTAGACATCCGTCTGAGCTTTCTACTCTTCATCTTTTTGCAGACAGAATCCACTCCCAAATGCCTGGAAATTCCTCACTGGATCACTGGGCTTTCCACAGAGATTCGTGAGCAGCCTTTCATCTTCAGCCAGAAAGAAAGGTTTGTGCATCGTGAGCAGCCTAATCTTCTTCCCCCTCGGACTGTCAGGGTGGATCCCTGAGCAAGGAAAGGGGTGGGTGTTCTCCCTTTGGGTGTGCAGAGATAGGGACAATATTTTTCTGGGAGGAAATTGCGTTGTTTAAAAAGTAAAGTCAGGGCGCCTGGGTGGCTCAGTTGGTTAAGCGACTGCCTTCGGCTCAGGTCATGATCCTGGAGTCCCTGGATCGAGTCCCGCATCAGGCTCCCTGCTCGGCAGGGAGCCTGCTTCTCCCTCTGACCCTCCTCCCTCTCATGTGCGCTCTCTCTCTCTCTCATTCTTTCTGTCTCAAATAAATAAATAAAATCTTTAAAAATAAATAAATAAATAAAAAGTAAAGTCAAGGGACGCCTGGCTGGCTCCATCAGAAGAGCATGTGACCCTTGATCTTGGGGTCTTGTGAGCCCCACGTTGGGTGTAGAGATTACTTAGAAATAAGTAAGTTAAGTAAGTCAGTCAGTCCAGTTTCCAGTGTTGCCTGCGGTTTAGAAATAGCAACAGGTTCCAGAAAACTCTGGAGTGGAGGAACAGGAAACATCTCTGTCCTGGGAGGAGCCGTCTGGCGTCTTGCTGTGGAAGGTGGAGGGGCTGCCAGGCAGGATGGTAGGAAGCAGGTGCTAGTGCTCACCTTGCCCTCGAAGGAGGCTGGCTTCCAGAAGGACCACTGGAGATGGGCTCTGCTGTGTTCTGCGGATGAGTCTACAAAAGCAACGGGCAAGACCTCTTTCACCTTTGCCTGAGGGGGAAACGTAGCCTCACGGTCGTCCCCGGAGACCCTGCCCTTCTGTGTGACCGTGTCCTCAGTGGTTGGAACCTCAGTGGCTTGAACTATGGGCAGCTGAAGTCCCACAGTTGGGTGGCCCCTTTCTAGTGTGGTGACATACGGGGCACACTTGACTGAGAGTGGCAGACTGGGCGAATCAACTTTCGGGCAGCTGCCCATGCATTTGTAAGTGGGCGCACGGGGACGGAGCGTATCTGGTTGCTCCTCCCAGGGCTGAGGGTTTAGTCTGTTTGTTCTCTAAAATCGTGTCAAAAGCGGGTTACATCTGGGAAATGCTTGCCGTGCCTGGGACAGCCAGACAGAGCAGAGCAAGGTTTGCGGTGGCCTTGGGGACAGTGTTGATTCTGCCTTACCCAAGATCAGGTGACTGCTCAGGTGACGGCGACAGCAGTCCCATCTGGGAACTTGAGAGCGCTGTGAGGCACCCCTCACTACCACCTTGAATTTGGACTCGAGGCCCAGCAGAGCTGGGGAGGGGGTGGTGCGGATCTAGATGGGAGGTTTTCAGGCTTGTGAGGGCCTTCTGTCCTGTCTGAATTCAAGCCACAGAAGCTTTCGGTTGATCGAGTTAAAGTAATCTTCCAGGTGCTTCCTGGGCTAGGTGAAATTTTATTAATACTTCTGGGGAAAAGGAGTCCGTTCTTCTCAGACATCGTTTTCTCTTGAAACTCTTAAAGATTAGATTTTACCTTTGCGGTTAGGAAGAGCCTCGAGCTGGGCAGCTGTGAAGCCGTCGTCCTCTGTGCCAGGTGAAACCGTCTGCTGGGGCGGAAAGGCGACAGGCCGTGCTCGGGGCTGCCCGGTGCGGGGAAGCGTCGCAGTCCACGTCCTGGGTACTTCCCCAGGTAGACGGTGAAGCGACCCTCTCGTTAATCACTTGAAACATTTGTTCACTTGTCGGAGTCTGAGTTAAGGACGGAGTCTGAGTTAAGGAAGTCACTATTAAATGTCCAGTAATACTAGAAATCAAAATGGGTACTTTTCTTTTTTAACTGTGGTAACGTAGGCTTTACGCTCGCGGTGTGGGGTGCTCTCCTGTTTGGTCAGTGCTGTTGTCACGACTCAGTGCAGGAGGGATGTATTCTTAAGGAAGTAAGTGCACGCGAGACTTTTTTATTTTCCAGAGGTGTTCTCATTTGAATTGAAACAGAGTATTTCCGACCGGTGTTTCGGATGCCACTGGAGAACAGTGCTAGAAATGCAGTGTTCTGTTTCCTTCCTTTGGGGTGTTGTGGCCCGCGCGCGGGGCTGGTGGATGCTCCCTCGCCGGCGTGGCTGCGCCTCCCCGAGCCGGGTCGGAGTTGGGGGCTGGGGGGCCGGGAGCCGCCTGCTCGGCCTCTGTGACCCCACACACTGCTTTTTCAGATGTGGAAGGCTTCGGCGGGCCATGCCGTGTCCATCACCCAGGACGACGGGGGCGCCGACGACTGGGAGACCGACCCTGACTTCGTGGTACGAGTCACCAGCCCACCTTGGCTGTACTTCTCCCAAAAGGGGCTTTCCTCTGCTGTTCCTCTGGGTCGTGTGAAGTCTGCTGATCCTTTCTTCTTCTTTTCAGAACGATGTGAGCGAGAAAGAGCAGAGATGGGGGGCGAAAACCGTGCAGGGCTCTGGGCACCAGGAACACATCAAGTAAGAGACTTTCTTCCTGTTGGAGTGAAAACAGCCCCCTGAAAAGCGGACAGCAGATGGGGCGGGGGCCCTGGCCTCTGTCCCTCATGCGGTCCCTCCGTCCGCTGTGCGAGAAGAGTGTAGGACACAGTGACGTACTTCTGCACATGTGTGCATGTGCATGTGCGCTCACATGCGCAGGGACTTCAAGTTCCCGCTGCGGACGAGTATTGTATTTACGATTCCAGAGTCCACTCTTCCAGTAGCCGAAGCCTCCTCGCAGGATGCGGTCCCCTGCGCTCCCTCTGCAAGTGGCCGGTCTCTAACATGCACCGTGTCTTTGAATGCCTTAGACCTGAAACATCCTCCCCCCGTGATTTTCTTACAACTTCACTACTTTATCACTGGCCTTTGGGTCCTGGGAGCTGGATTCTAGGCACTGTATTCTCGCGAAAAGCCCAAAATAGGAGAACTGATGGTCGCCATTGTAGGAGAACATGGCCTTGTTCCCGACTTGGCCCTGCCTTGACCTGTCACCTCTCTGGGTGGTGTTTCCTTGTCAAGAAGTGTAGATAAAAGCAACTTTTAAAACGCACTCAGACTTTAGTGTAGGCCATGCTGGCTTCAGAACGTATCCGCCCTTTCCCTGTCGTGAAGGGCCGTCCCTGACCCTGTGACCTGTGGTGGCCATTTGCACCATTTGTCTTACTTGGCCCCACTATCTCTCAGGAAGATGAAGCCGTTCTTGGCTGAGAAAGAGGCGGAAAATCGTCCATAGAGAGGGTGAAGTCTGTAGTGTGGGCATTTTAGACCGAGTGTCCATTCCTCCCTGACCTGCTGTGCCCACACCCACCGCAGAAGCCCGTGGAGGGCGTCGAGGGAGGGCCCTGGGCCTGTCTGGAGGGGAGCTGGCACCGTCGTAGGTTAGGCCGCCTCCAGAATGGGTTAAGTCACCCATTTCTCTCCTCGTTTTCTCTGTTCCTGTGGCTTTGAGACGTGTTGGCCTTCATAGGAGCTCCTGGTAGAGCAGCCCCTGGGACGGTTCTGGGTGCCCTGGGGTCCTTCGGGGGTGAGGAGCCGTGTTCTTGCTCCTTCTCCTGAGGGGCTTGGGGGGGGGGGGGCAGTGTGCCACTTCATGGTCTCCTGATGGTGACAGCTCCCTGACCTGCCACATGTTGACCACATCCTGTGATCTGTTTGACGATCCCCAGCGTTTCAAGTAAAAAGTGGCTTTGGATGATAAATTCTGAAAGTCTTTCATTTCAGCTTTGGATATTTACAAAGTTGGAGTATTTCAAGTAAAGGGATGCTGTCTAAATGTTCTGTCTCACTGTCTTGGACCAGTGTCCTCAGGGTGTCTGGGGTAAGGGACTGCTGACTTTGTTTCCCCTTCTGCCTTGGGTTGGGGGCCGCTCACAGAACTGGTTCTCCTGGTCCTGTTACCTGATGAAACAGAGAACTTTTCTGCGTTTGAGAAAAAGTCCACGTTTCAGGATAGGTACTCGGGGGCTTGGGATGCCTCCCTTTAGGTGCCCAGGTTGGTTTCTTGGAGACCTGGTGGAGCAGGTGGGCCAGCAAGCAGAGGGGTCAGGAAAGCACAATGAAGGTGGGGATTTGGGGGCCTGGAATCACAAGATCGCAGGTTTGTGAAGATGACATCCCCTGTCCTCGTGTGTCCTTCTCGGAGGTGAGGATGCGCTTCCTTTCTATCCGTTTGTTTTTATTTTCTCTCTTTCCTTCAAGCATACACAAGCTGAGAGAGAATGTTTTTCAAGAACACCAGACCCTCAAGGAGAAGGAGCTTGAAACAGGACCGAAAGCCTCGCACGGTTATGGAGGGAAGTTCGGCGTGGAACAGGACAGGATGGACAAGGTGAGGCGTGGCAGCTGTGTGATGCTTCTCGAGGAGCCCCTAGTCGGCAGAGCGGGGGCTCCGGCCTCCTTGGATTAAATGTTTTGAGTCGGTTTCTGGGAGCTGAGTAGTAGTCCTCTGTTGATTGACCTGACTGGTAAACTGCTCCTGCTGTTGAGAAGCTCTTTTAGGATTCTCTTGGTTCCTGGGTGTGGGTGACGTGTAGGGAGGCCCAGGGCTGCTCTGGGCTTTGGGAGGCCCGCCCTGTGACCCGGACAGAAGCCCAGAGGCATCTTGACTGCAGGGGTGGACTACTGCGCGCAGCTCAGCCTGCAGCCGGAATCGAATCCGGGGGCTCCCTCGTTTCCCGCCACAGGTGAGCGTTGGGCCAGCAGGTGTGCTGACGTCCTTCGTGCATGAATGACCTTCACGCAGGAGTCTGGCGCTCCGTGTAACACGGAGTCCCTGCCCATAGGCCAGGAGAGAACGCTCCCTCTGAGAACAGTGGGCGAGCCTCCCCTGAGCCATCACCGGGCGAGTGTAGGCATCCGGGGACGCGGTGTCAGCATTGTCGACTGAACACGTCAACCTCTGACAGCACTCTGCGTCTTCTCTGTCCTGAGAGGGAGCAGAGGAGCTCTGGAGGGCTGATCCTGCAGGAGAAGGCAGAGCAGGGGCCAGCGTATCCCAGGCTTCGCCACTGAGGCAGTTCTTTACGTTCTTCAGACGTCCCTGTAGACGCAAATTTCCCAGTCTGAACACTGTGAGATTGTTCTGACCCAACAGATGTCTGCCTTCATTCTGCGTAGAAGGGAAACCATCAGCTGATAGCGAGTTCTGGTCTGTAATTCCAGACCTGTCTCCCCGCCCCCCCCCCACCGCACGCATGGATCAGATTCAGTGTCTGAGCTGACATGGAATGACACTGCGGGGTCACGGTGTGTGTACCTGTGGGCCCCAAACCAGGTCCGAAATTTGCCTAAGCTGGAGTTGGACAAAGTGCGAGCTGCAGGAAAGACACAGGGACGTTTCCTGGTGTGACTGTCATTTCCGGAGATGTCTCAACAGGGAAAGCGGGGAGCAGAATAATCTTTGGATTCTAAAAAAAAGCCTGGTAGCTTTTTGCAGTGCAAACAGACACCACCTTCATGTGCTTGGGACAGTGAAAGAATCAAGTAGGTGGAAGCTTTTCCCACCCCAAACAAAGCCTGTGAGCATGGGATTGTGGGCAGTTAGAAATGCATTATCAATTTGGGCCCCCAGGTCTGGGTTGGAAAAATGACACATTGGGGACATGTGTCAAGGAAGCGCTCCATGGCAGGAGCGACACGGTGTTCACTTCTGGCCTCTGCTACTGGTGGGATTGCCCCTCCTGCCCTCCCAGCACCGGACTTTCTAGTCGAGAAGCTTCCCTGAGGAGTTCCCCCTCCCGCCAGGCCACAGCGGCCCTTCCCCTGTGCCTTCTCCCTGTTGTCCTCTGCCCCCCCTCCACATTGCCACCTTTCCGTGGAGGCTCTTCAGGGCTGAGACCTGTCCTCACCTGGTGCCTGGCCGGGTACTGTGAACGTGTTCAGGGACGTCTTATGAGTGCCCATGCGGCACGTCTCTGGCCGATATGTTAGCGGTCCCCAGATGGCTCGGGGAAACACCCTCGTGCCTCTGGGGCCGGTAGAGTGGGTGGCGCCCCTTAAAGAGGAACCTGGTAGGGATGCTGATGTGGCTCGTGGTTCCTCCCTCCGCGCCTCACTGCACACTTAGGCGAGGCTAGCTTGCAGCTCCTGGGGGCATGATTGGACCAGTTGTCAGAAATAATGAAGATTCCCAAACCAAATAACTCTTACTTGTAACCTGTTCTCTCCAGAAATTGGAAAAAGCCCTAAGATCTCTGTGTTAAGAGTTGAGGACAACGCAGTAGAGACTTTCAGAGTAAGACCCATCCCGGGCAGGCACGGATTTGCCAGAGGTGTGTGGTCTGGGCAGGTGAGGCAGCCACCGGCCCCTGTCTGCGAGGCTTTCAGGCCCCCTGCCCTTCAGTCAGGGTCGAGCTGGCCACGGCCTAGGTGGCAGGCCTCGTTCCTGGTCCCAGCCACACCCCGGAGCTGGAGTGTGCATCCAGACGGTGCCCTGCCCAGGGCTGACCTCTAGTTACAGACATGGCTTTGGTCAGTGGCGTAAATCCGTGTTGATAAACCAGTTTAGAATAATTGCCAAGCTGTCACTCTGGCTACATTTTTAGAAAAGTTTTCTTAAAACTTCTTTCCCCTCTTTCTGCTGAGATTGGTGCTGGGGGGCCCCTTCGGCAGGCTGCACCTCGCGGTTGCCCTATCAGCGCCTTCTGGGGGGACTCGAGGCTGCGGGTGGCCGGTGCGTCTCGGAGCTCGTCGGTCAGTCCCGACGTTGAGCAGCCTCGGGGCGAGGAGACAGGAATCCAAAGGTTATTCTGCTTCCAGGAAAACTCCACTGCTCCTTCCCCTGGGATACGACAGAACGGACTCCTGAGTTGCCTACGGAGGGTCAGCAGCGGGGCTGACCCTGCTTTAGTTCAGCCTGAACCCGGGTGTCCTATGGATCTCCGGAGACAAGCAGCAGGCATTTGAGGGGTGCTTCCCGGGTGGTGTGACTGTTGGAGCTGGAAGGAGGGTTCAGATGTGCCGTCCCCGTTCTGTGTCACAGGGCCCCGCCACCCGTGGTCACTGTCCACTCTGGGGGCGGAGCCGGGTGCCGGGAGGCTGGGCAGGGCTGGGGGCTGCTCAGGGTTCGGTAGTGTGTTCAGCTTTGCGGGCTGTGGGGTCTCTGGCAGTTTCCTGAATTTGGTGGCTGAATCTCAGAAGTGGCCTCAGTATGCAAATGAGCAGGTGTGGCTGTGCTCCAGAGACTTATTTACAACGAGCTGGGTGCCCGGTGTGGCCCAGAGGCCGTGGTGATGGGGTCTGCACGGCGGCGGCTGAGTTCGCCTCCCTCGCCGAGGGCCGTGTGGGGACGCAGTGGTGCCCGCTCCTCGCCTGCACAGGGTGCTCGCTCAGTAGACTAGTGGCCAGAAGTGTGTCGTAACGGAAGCACGCTGTCCGCAGCTCTGTCCGTTAGCAAGGTATTTCTGGTCCCCGTCCCTGCATCACGCGGTACGAACGTGCTTCGCTTCAGCCGGCAAGTAACTCGGGCCAGCAGTCTCCGTGGGCAGGCCGGGTGTCGCAGGCCGGGCTCGGGGCCTAATTGACCTTGGGGTCCTTGCCTTGTCCCCATTGCATCCGAAGGCCCCGCCTGGCAGGTGGCCCGTCCGCCGGTGTTCACCCTGTGTGTGTTTCAGGGAGGAGCCCAGCCCAGACTGTGGGGGGCTGGTGCTGCATGGTCCTATTGCGGGGGTGGCCGGGCCGCCGGCAGCTAACACCCCCTCTCCGCACCCTGTTGCAGTCAGCTGTCGGCCATGAGTACCAGTCGAAGCTCTCCAAGCACTGCTCCCAGGTGGACTCCGTCCGGGGCTTTGGAGGCAAGTTTGGTGTCCAGGTGGACAGAGTTGACCAGGTGAGTGCATGTCGTGGGAACCAGCGCCCGGGCGATCGGGGAGTCTGCCGGGACGGTCACGGTAGCACGAGGTGCCTCTGGCTCGGCACTGCGGGGTGGGCGTTCCGATGGCAGGATTCCTAGAAGCACCCCCCTCCCCGCCTCCCCCGCCAGGCTCTGAGATGATTGGCTGGCTGGGCTAAGAATTGAGAACAGGAACGTGTAAGGATCTTTTTTGCTGTTTGCTGTAGAAATCCTCCGTGTTGGTATCTGTTCATCAGGTGGACTGGGGACAGCCTTAGATTTGCCTGAGAATGTGTCCCTGGGGACCATTTCTAGCCACTCTTGCTGCATGGACGTCCCAGTGACAGGGCAGTGTTCAGAGCGGATATGGCAGAGGGCCCCCCCCACCCCGTGCCCATTTCCAGGACTAAGGCCTGGTGTCTGAATCTCTGACCAAGGACTGTCAACACCTTTGTTTTCTATCATAGCATCTGAGAGCCTGGACTCGAGTTGCAGCTCAGTCTACATTCAGGCTTTGCTCCCTGTTAGCCGTGGTTCTGTGTTAACTGTACCACGGGGTGATGGTGCCTCTCTCCCGGGGCTGTGCGTGCAGATGCCCCCACCGCCCCCGTTCTCGTGCCTGATGTCCGTGTTGCTCTTGGAAGAGCTCACGTGCAAAGCAAGGTCACGTGTGGCAGTGGGTGTTGTCCCAGGTTGACATCGTGGGCCGGAAATCCACGAGTGGAACTTGCTGTGCAGCTTGGCCCACACAGCCCACGGGGCCGTGGTCCCACAAACATCAGACACCAGGGCTTGGGGCGCTGATTAGACCTGCACCTGGCTTAGGAAATCAGAGGTCAAAAAATAACGTGGTTCTTGTTTTTAAAAATGTTGTATGTGGGGCGCCTGGGTGGCTCAGTCGTTAAGTGTCTGCCTTCGGCTCAGGTCATGATCCCAGGGTCCTGGGATCGAGTCCCGCATCTGGCTCCCTGCTCCGCGGGAGGCCTGCTTCTCCCTCTCCCACTCCCCCTGCTTGTGTTCCTGCTCTCACTATCTCTCTCTCTGTCAAATAAATAAATAAAATCTTTAAAAAAAAAAAAAATGTCGTATGTATTGGGGGTTCAGATGAACAGATTTGGAGGTGTTTAAAAATGTGTTTCCCTTTTTGTGGTACCTGCAGTCTGCTGTAGGCTTTGAATACCAGGGGAAGACCGAGAAGCACGCCTCACAGAGAGGTAAGCTGTGTTGTGCTTGCGGGGGGGGGTGCCCCCGCCGCCTTGGGGGCGAGAGCACTGTCGCTGGGGGGGGTTTCCTGGGCAGGGCCGTGCTCCCTAAGCATCTGGGTCGCGTGTCACCCTGGCGCCTCCCAGCCTGCGGCAGAGGCTGCCTTTTCTCCCTCCGAGCGGCGTTGGCCCGGGAGAGTCTGGTCTTGGGTGTGGCTGGCGGAAAGCTCACTGTCCCCCAGCAGTGGAAACCGGAGCCCTTAGCTCACTGATGCTTTGCTGTGCGTGTGGTCCTCAGATGGCGCCGGCTGACCTTCCAAGTCGTGCTGGTCTTGGAGAGCCTTTTTTGGGAACGGGAGCATGTCACTTTCTCAAAGCCTTTTTTGCGCATGGGTTTACTTCTGTGTCTTGCGTGTCATCGGATGGCTCCGGGAGCGGGCGCTCTGTCCGTTTGGCCCCGATGGACCTTCCCAGTCCCTTTGGGAAGGGATGAGCTGCACAGCTTGCTTTATTCGGATGATTCATTTCCCAAGTGGGACTGCAGCGCATGTGTGCCGTTGAGAAAGACACGCCCCTCTCGTGGTTGCTGGGGACCGCGCTGGAGACGGAGTTGGTCACTCGTGGGTGACCCTGGGGGACGTTTTAAACTGGGTGCCGATCTCTTGATGAGTCCTGACTCCGACATGTGTTTGTCTTGCTCGGTCAAAGAGCCGAAGTGACAGTTGAGCCTGTCACCGGGCTTCTTTACTGACTGCTGCCCTGTCTCTGCAGACTACTCGAGCGGTTTCGGCGGCAAGTACGGCGTGCAGGCCGACCGGGTGGACAAGAGCGCCGTGGGCTTTGACTACCAGGGCAGGACGGAGAAGCACCAGTCGCAGAAAGGTCGGGCCAGCGCGGCTCCTGCCTTCCTCCCGCTCTGTCCCGTGTGGACAGACGTCCATCCATACCGGGAGAATTTCTCCCCCGTGCCAGGCGGCTCACGGGACCCTGCGCAGCCTTTTTCACTGCGCGTGTGGGGACGCTCTTGTCCTGTTCAGGTCAGCGTCGGGGCTTTGTCGTACGTCTATCACTCCGTCCCCGTCATGTGGAGAAGCTGCAGACACGTAACCATTCCTTTTTAGAACGTGGAATTTAGGTCATTTATGATTTTTGAAGCTAAAAATCGACTATAGTGAATATTCTTGTCCCCGTGTGTCATATACATAAGTGATTATTTAAAAAAGTGAATTTCTAGAAAAGGAATTGCAGGGTCGAAAGGACGTTGAGTTTATTTTATTTATTTATTTATTTAAAAGATTTTATTTATTTATTTGACAGAGAGACAGACACAGAGCACAAGCAGGGGGAGTGGGAGAGGGAGAAGCGGGCTTCCCGCGGAGCAGGGAGCCCGACGCGGGGCTCGATCCCAGGACCCTGGGATCATGACCCGAGCTGAAGGCAGAAACCTAATGACTGAGCCCCCCAGGCACCCCAGGGACGTTGAGTTTAAAATTGCTGTGGCTACTGCAGATTGTCCTCACCTGCCGTGCTGACTTTTCCCTCCGTCGTTGGGAATCCTGCCCGGGGAGGGGTGTCTCCATACAGGGTTTACAGATGCGGTCCCTCCCGCGGAGGCCCTGGATGCTTGGTTCTTCTGCGTTGTTTATTTCGTGTGGTCTGCATACTTAATTTTTTTTTTTTTTTTAAAGTAATCTGTACACCCAACATGGGGCTCAAACTTACAACCCCAAGATCAAGAGTCACATGCTCCGCCGACTGAGCCAGCCAGACGCCCCGCACATGTAAATTTTATATGTAAAAACAGAGCGCACACGTCTTCTTTAAAACCCCAGATTTCCGTAAGAGGCAAAAAGAGAAGTCCCCACTGGAGGCACGGCTGGCTCGGGATTTCCTGGGGATGCAGCCGTGAGGCCTGCGGGGCGGCCGGGCCTCTGCTTTGCTGTGGGCATCTCTTCCTGTCACACCAGGCCTGCCCGCCTGTCCTGAGACCACGGCCCCGACACGAAGTATGCCGCACAGGGTCACTTTCAACTCAGCCTCCTCTGTCCACTTGGGGCAAGCCCGTCCTCCGCTGCCCGGTACGGCACGCAGCCTGTGAGTTGGGGCCTGCCCTCGGATCTGCTCAGGGCTCCCGGACCCTCTCTCCTACGAGCCTGTGAAGAAGATTAAAAGCTGCCTCTGGGAAGTCGGGGAGCGGAAGCCAGAGCCCGTGGGGCAGACAGGGTTCCTCTGCAGCCCAGGCCTCCCCCCGAGGGTCTGATCTTGGGTCTGTTCTGGGAGTGGCCCTGGGGGAGCCGTGCTTAAGTGTCAAGATACGTATTTCAGTGACGTTGCTTTGGGTAGAAGTAGTGTTTCTGGAAGATGCTCCGTGTGTATCTTTCTGCTGGCTTTAGTTGGTGAGGCAGAGGGACCTCGTGAAAGCTGGCCACTACGGCTCCGGGGCTCATCTCGCTCTCAGACATAACACGCGTCTTTCTTTCCTTTTTATTTCTTTTTTAAAATTTAAATTCAGTTAATTGACATACAGTATATTACCATGTCAGAGGTGGAGTTCAGTGACTCATCCGTTGCGTATCACACCCAGTGCTCATCACATCTCCTGCCCTCCTTGATGCCCGCCACCCAGTTACCCCAGCCCCCCACCCCCGTCCAGTCCAGCAGCCCTCAGTGTGTTTCCTAGAGTGGAGAGTCTCTTATGGTTTGTCTCCCTCTCTGATTTCGTTTTATCTTTCCCTCCCTTCCTCTAGGATCCTCTCTGTTGTTTCTTAAATTCCACATATGAGTGAGATCATATGACCATTGTCTTTCTCTGATTGACTTATTTCACCTAGTGCAATACTCTCTAGTTCCATCCATATCTTTGTAAACGGCAAGATTTCATTTTTTTTGATGGTTGAGTAATATCTCATTGTGTATATGAACCACATCTTCTTCATCCATTCATCTGTTGCTGGACATCTAGGCTCTTTCCATAGTTTGGCTATTGTGGACATTGCTGCTATAAACATTGGGGTGCACGTGTCCCTTCGGATCCCTACATTTGTGTCTTTGGGGTAAATACCCAGTAGTGCAATTGCTGGGTCATAGGGTAGCTCTGTTTTCAACTTTTTGAGGAAATGTTTTCCCGAGTGGCTGCACCAGCTTGCGTTCCCACCAGCAGTGTAGGAGGGTTCCCCTTTCTCCACATCCTCGCCAACATCTAACACGCTTATTTCGTGATCTCCTTTGGAATGCAGGGAAGATAAGACAATTGTTAAAATCCGTTATACAGGCTGCTCTTCACATGTCTGTTGTTACATATACAAATAATACTTCCCACTGTCTCCCATATTAGTGATCTTACAGTGTGCCTGAAAGATTTTTGGTTTGTGTTGTTTTGTTTTTAATTGGGTGATAAGAGTACTTTCTCAAATCAGCTCCCCGATTGTGTTGCTGCTGCATAAACAGTACTTCCCTTGTTTGCAGATTACTCCAAGGGCTTCGGCGGCAAGTATGGCATCGACAAGGACAAGGTGGACAAGAGCGCGGTGGGCTTCGAGTACCAGGGCAGGACGGAGAAGCACGAGTCGCAGAAAGGTGCCTTCCACTTTCTCCTCTCCTCTCGCCTGCAGCTGGTAGCATGATGAGTGTTGGCCAGAACAGAAAGGGAGAGTGTCCCTAGGAACCCCTAAAGTAGATGCCTCTTTTTAATTAAATACCGCACTTTGAAATACAGCAAATCCATAAGTGCAGCTGTTAAATGAAGAAACCATATCCTGACACATCTCTGGCCCTGGCACCCCAGCAGTTGCCTGTAATAATGGCCACGTGTCGCACATCTGTGTTATAAACGTGGAGATGGTGGTGACTCGTGGGGGCTGCTTTAGGCTGTGTCCTTGGAGCTCTGTACGCGGGGTCCTCTTTGTGCTCACGGTGCTGAGAGTATAAATCAGGCTGCTTTCCAGACATTGTCGAGGAGGCCTTCTTCCTGCAGGAAGAGAGAGAGGGGTTTAGCAGGTTATGTGTGTCTCACTGTATTAGGAACATGCTGCCCGGGCTCCCCACTAACACTAGATTGTGGCCTTTTCTTGTGCGTGTAGACTATGTGAAAGGGTTTGGAGGAAAATTCGGTGTACAGACAGACAGACAAGACAAATGTGCTCTTGGCTGGGATCACCAGGAGAAATTGCAACTGCACGAATCCCAAAAAGGTACCTTTATTATGCCTACTCCTCCCGAGATCATTCCAGAGTTTGTTTCCGTCCACAGGTCCATCAGTGTGCTGTGTTTTTGCTACATTTCTGTCGTGTGTTGTTTTTCTCTCCACCGTTTGGGGTTGTCCTGTGCTTGCCACATTTTTGAAACGCTCCCCCGCTAGCGTAGCAGTGAGCCCCCCCGCCTCCGGGAGCTGCTGATGAGGGGGCACCGTGCCCGCCTTGCTCCCAGAGCATCCTGGGAACGCTGCTTTCTGCCCGCGTGTGCATTCCCATTGATAAAGTATGCTGCGGGGCACTGCCTCCGCTTGGAAGCGTGTTCTCGTCAGAACGAACACCGTCCCTGGGACCTAGGCTGCGGGGTGGGGGGGCCCCGTCACATGTGCCCCGGCCTCGCACCCACCCTTGCAGCCAGCACCCTGGGAAGTGGGGCCGACCCGCGGGGCCCCGTGATACTTGCGTACAACGTGTCTCTCTCCACACGCACAGAGATGCGCGCTCGTGTCTGCAGCGCGGGGAGGACCCCGGAAGGAAACCTCAAAGCATGGAGTGCTTTTTCTGAATTATTTCAGATGCAGCTCCTAACCTATTTCCAGATCTTGGCTGAAGCGTTTCGAGTTTCAGTGTGTCCTGTGACCTTGGAGCCGACTTTGGCCTCCTCGTGAGCCCGGGAGCCGGCTCCGAGCCCCTGCACTCCGCCGAGCCCTGCTTTCTAGACGATGTGTTTGATGCTTGCTGAAACGATTCTAACCAAACTGTGTTTCCTCTCTCGGTTCTCTCCACTGTTGCTGGTGGATTTTCAGATTATAAGGCTGGTTTCGGAGGCAGATTTGGCGTTCAGTCCGAGAGGCAGGACTCCTGTGCTGTGGGGTTTGATTACAAGGAGAGACTGGCCAAGCACGAGTCCCAGCAAGGCATAGTTGCTCACCAGCCCCGCCCCTGCCTCCCGCCTCCCCCTCCGGTGTAGCCCCATCTAGCACAGACTTCAGGGGCTCAGCCTTCCGAGGTAGCCGCTGTCCCTTGCCAGGGGCACGTGGGTGTTTTCAACCCAGTTCTGCGCTGGAGTGATTCTCACTTGCACCCCTTTCTGCCCCTCTGCCCCTTAGAGCTTTGTGTTTGGTAAGATGAGTAGTTTGCAGGGTAATGTCCTGCTAACCCCGTAACATGACTAGGGGTGGGGTGGGGTGCCCAGCAACCTTCTCCAGGAGCTCTTGCTGCTGACGTGACCGCTGGGAGTCACCCAGTGAGCTGTTTGGTTCCGCCTGGTCCCGAGCCTTCAACCAGAGGGAAGGTGGCAGCGAGGGGCCCGGGGCCGGCGTGTTCTGTGTGGTTTCTGTGTTTCCCTTGTGGTGGTGTCTTCGGCTGGGGTGGGGATGTTTTCTGTTTGTTTTTGTTTTTTGGGTGAACTTACGTATAAGTTCTTCACACAGAGCCGATAGTATGTGTTCAAAACTGAAAAGAAACGGGGAAGTTTTAGATGTAGATACTGGGACTCTGGCCAGTGCATTTGTCCTTTTTTTTTTTTTAAGATTTTATTTATTTGACAGAGAGACACAGCAAGAGAGGGAACACAAGCAGGGGGAGTGGGAGAGGGAGAAGCAGGCTTCCTGCCGAGCAGGGAGCCCGATGTGGGGCTCGATCCCAGCACCCTGGGATCATGACCTGAGCCGAAGGCAGACGCTTAACGACTGAGCCACCCAGGCACCCCTGTCCTTCTTTAATTACCGTCCAAACTTGGCCTGAGTTCCGGGGGCAGAGTTCAGGCGTCCGGTGCCAGGGTCCCGGCAGGGCAGGAGCGTGCACTTGGGTCCATCCGGCGGACGGCCCGGGGACGGCCTTGGCTCTCTCCGTGGCACCAGGGCTGCATGACGGCGTGACAGTCATGCAGATCTGTGTTGCGGGACATAAGTATTCGGCCGGTAGAATTTCCCTGGGGAATTGTTTTTCTTTTAAAAAGCAAGAGAAGGGGCGCCTGGGTGGCTCAGTCGTTAAGCGTCTGCCTTCTGCTCAGGTCATGATCCCAGGGTCCTGGGATCGAGCCCCACATCGGGCTCCCTGCTCTGCGGGAAGCCTGCTTCTCCCTCTCCCACTCCCCCTGCTTGTGTTCCTGCTCTCGCTGTGTCTCTCTCTGTCAAAAAAAATAAATAAAATCTTAAAAAAAAAAAAAAAGCAAGAGAAGCCTGCGGTTGAGCCCCCTTGTAGCGCTCAGTGGAGCAGGACGCAGGAAGGGATGCGGCCGGTCAGCTGTTGCCGGGCGGAAGATTGTGCTCTTGAAGTGGTGCATTCCCCGGCCCGTGCTCTGGCCTCCTCGCTCTCATTGGCTCCAACCCTCGCCCGGCACCCTTTCTGTCCCTTGGGAGAATGCGGGAAAGCATGCACACGCCTCTTTCTGCCTCGCGCCTGCCTGCCTCCTGAATACCATTGGTAGAAACAAAACTCAGCCTTGCAAGTAAAGACTCATTGTTTGGCGGTTCTCGTTTCTTTGCGCGCTGGGTGCATTTTCGTGGGCTGGTTCTGGATCTGTCTGCATGCCTCTGCGTGCGGCTCTGTGCTGGTCCTCGACCGCAGAGTAAGTGTTGTCTTGTGCTGCGTTTCAGACTACTCCAAAGGATTCGGCGGAAAATACGGGGTGCAGAAGGATCGGATGGATAAGGTGAGTATTTCCAATCCAGGGCCGAGTGTTTTCTGCGATGGGTTTGGGAACACACGGAGCTCTTGCTGTGTGCTGCTCTGGGGATGGTCTCCGGTGGGTGTCGGCTCACGTGTCCGGAAGGACAGACCCTGGAGCGGTGCTTCCCGTGCGCCAGGCCTTGCCTCGCATGCCAGGGGTGTCCCGTCCTGGGCCGTGCACAGCTGCGCCGTGAGGCAGATACTGTCCTTGCCTGTTCCATAGTCGGCGTGTGGCCGGGCCACCGCTGGAACCCGGGCATTAGACTCCAGGCCAACGTGACAGCCCAAGAGCGTGTGGCTCTCTGAATTCAGCTTAGTGGTAAACCAAATTGGAAATTGGGTTCCTTGGTCACATGGGCCACGGAAGAAGAGCTCCTGGCCACGCGTGAGTGCTGGTTCCACGTTGGAGCATGCAGCCCCGGAACGTCGGCCTCCTGCGGAAGGCCCACGGCACAGTGTGTGTCTAGGGTCAGAGCCTGGGCGCTGGGCCGCCTCCTACAGCGTTCCCCTCGAGATACCCCGTTCCTCTTGCCAGGGACTTTGTCCCTCCCGACGGCTTCCTAGCCTTGGCAGCTCGTTCTTAAGCGCGGTCGGATGGCCTTTCTAGCTTGCAGCCCAGCTACGTCAGTGTGGTGGGCTTACGAGCTCCACGCTGGGGCCTGGGAGCGGCTCCGTCCCCTCAGTTCAGCTGAACAAAGTCAAGCCGTCCCGCCCAGTCCTGGGCCTGGCCCCTGGTCACCGATGACAGGGCTGGTCCTCCTGCAGTCCTGCTCCATGGGGCTCACAGCTGGCCACACAGACATCGTCACCCGGGGGGCTCTGCCACGTGACCGTGTGTGGGCCCCGGGAGTGAGTGGCAGGGCACAGGCTTGGAACGGGGTGGGGACTGCCCGGGTTCCCGTAAATGTGCGCAAGGGGTTCAGAGCCAGGCGGTGACACGAGGTTGTCCCTAGAGAGGTGGGTCCCTGGGACTTGGGTCTGCAGTAGTCCCTGGGGTGATGGAAATGGGTGAGAGGTGTCCTGCAGGCTGGACCAGGGGACAGGGAGCAGAGTCCGTGTTGAGGAGTAGCAGCAGAGGGAGAGGGTTCTGGTCAGGAAGGAGGAGGGAGGACGGGGCGTTGGGGAGACAGCACAGCTGGGACAGAAGCCCCCAGGGTGGTGGCAGAGACGACCTCAAGCAGCATAGTGTGCTGGAGAACTGGCTGGACGAGGCCGCCACCCCTTGGAGCAGTGGGGAGCGATCCAGAGGGTGCAGACACCCTCCGCTCAAGGCTGCGGGGCGGGGGGGGCGTCCGAGACTGTTCTGGAAAGAGGCGTGGCAGACACGGGCAGTTTGGGCGGGCATCTGGGAAGGGGCAGAGGGTTTGTTGAGGGCAGCCCAGCAGCTGCACTTGGAGGCGAGGCAGGGATGGCTCAGGGACCCCTGGGTGTGCAGGCGCCGGGACTGGATGCCGCTGGGTTGGACGGGCAGGCGGGGGGCGGGGGGAGTGGGCTGGGTCGCGTCCCCTGTGCTGCCCGTGCTGTACCCCTCAGCTTCACGTGGCCGGTGAGCTTCAACTGCTCGCCTCCTTTGGGCCCCCTTCCTCCTTGTTCTGTGTGGCAGAAAAGCAGCTGTGTCCTGAGCCCCAAACGTGTTTCTCTGGGAGGTGTTTACTCACGGGGAAACTGAGGATGGCCGGAGGGACTGTGAGCCTGTCTGTGTGCGTCTGAGTCCGCCTCTGGATGGACGGTCATCACTGTCCCTTTGCTGTGACAGAGTTGGGTCCTCTACAGAACGGGAAGCGGGGATCTCGCGCATCAGGCCCCGTGAGGCTCCAGCGTGACCCACGGTGTTGTCCCTGGCAGAGCAGAGGCATCGGGGTCCCTGCAAACACGCAAGCCTCTCTCGGTGGCCGGGAGGGGCGGGGCTTGAGCACATCGTCGGGATATGATTGCACGAATGCCGATACGTATTTTGGGGGCGAGGGGTCAGAGCAGTTTTATCAAGTATGGGACACAGCGACGGGTTTCCCATACACCCCTGCTTTCCCTCGTGCACAGCCAGCCCCTCCTACTACCAGTTACCAGCACCGCCCCCCTGGGGGATGCGCTCGTTACAGCCCAGGAGCCTGTGCGGACACGTGTTCATCGCGCAGTGTCCTTAGGTGACGCCAGGCTTCGCTCTTGGTGTCGTACGTTGCGTGGGTCTGGGCAGATGCGTGACGACGCGTCCCCTCCGGTGCGGCATCACATGGGGTAGTCTTACCGCCCTGATGCCCTTGTGTGTGGGCAGAGAGGCGGAGGTGAGACCTCTGGGCGCTCTCGGCTCTTTTGGAAGCTGCAGGGCAGGCTCCCACGTTCGGGTGAGGTAGGAGCCCTCGCAGGCTGAGGAGGAAGGAAGGCGCTCCCCTGATTCTCCCGCTTCTGTCTTGGTAGAACGCTTCCACGTTCGAGGACATTGCCCAGGTGGCCCCTGCTTATCAGAAGACCATCCCCGTCGAGGCGGGTAAGTCGTGGCCGACCCCAGTGCCGCGGTTTTCCCAGGACGAACTTCTGCACCGTGGGTGTTCCTGTCGTGGGCACAGCGTGGGCTGGGAGCGACGGAGAGCGCCCTTGTTCTGCTCACTCGGGGAGGGGGTTTTGCCGTGCCTTGACGGAAGGCCTGCGTGTCCCCGCGGATGCTCGGAGGCTCCTTTCGGACGCAGCGTGTTGCAGTGCTCTTCCAGTGGGGGTCTGTGTGTGTGGGGGGGTGCCTCCCAAAGCAGAGCTGGGCCAGCCACCCATCTGCAGGGGCCCCCCTCACTGCCAGGGACCAGGTTCCGGGAGGTTCTAGTGCGTGCAGACGCCTCCGGCTGGCCAGTCGGCCGCAGCTGTGATGTGAGGAGCGTGTTGCTCGCTTGTGCAGAAGCCAAAGTAGACGCTCTCGCCTTTTCTCTCTCTCTGGTCCCTGCGCCAGGCTGCTCCCAGCCTGTCTTCAGAGCTGGCTGCCACCAGAGAAGGTGTCTTCTCCCGCCTCAGTCGCATGGCCACACCCTGAGGAGCACTGCTGAGTTGGGGGAAATGTATAGAAAGTGGTAAATGGACGGTAGGAGGCAGAGCATCCCCATTGTTTCCTGTGGACGCCCCGGGTCAGCGGTTCCCAGACTTGGGGGTCTCGGGACATCTGACACTCGTAGGGATCCTTTGTGAGGCTTGTGTCTCTTGATCTTTGATGTAGTGGGATTAAAACATGAGAATTTAAGATTTTACTAATTCACTTAAAAACAAGGAAACATCACATGTTAACATCATAATACTGTTTATGGAAAAAATAACCACATTTTTGAAACAAAACTCACACAGAAGCGTGGCATTGCTTTGCGTGTCTGTAAATTTTCCTCGAAGACCTTTATTCTTAAGCTGCTTCTGCATTCGATCTGTTGTGGTAAAGGATGTTTAGGAAGGAGCTCTGCACTCCCCCAGGTACGCTGTCGGAAAAGAGAAGGGCGTTACCCTAGCTGCGGATGCTCCTTCGCAACCCTGCACTGGGACGGGCAGTGGTTTCCTGGTGCTCCCAGTGGGTCCTCTCCCTCACAGGCTGCCACATGGTTCTGGAACACGCATTGGACGTTTGCAGAGTACTAGACCATTGAGTTAGCCGAACTCCCAAATGTTTTGTTTTTCATTCTGTAGTCCCCCCAGTGACATTCATTCACATTATCGTCAGTCTTACCAGAGTCCTTAGGGACCTGGGAAGTTGTCGTGCTCGGAGCAGATACAGGTTTTTCACAATTCTGATTTTTCTTGAAAGCTTGAATTTTCCCGTTGACGATAGATACTGCCGTTTTTCTTGATATGATAGACTGAGTTGATTCATTTTATTTTATTTATTTATTTTTTTTTAAAGATTTTATTTATTTGAGAGAGAGAGTGAGAGAGAGAGCGCACAAGAGGGGGGAGCGGGAGAGGGAGAAGCAGGCTCCCCGCTGAGCAGGGAGCCCGACGCGGGACTCGATCCCGGGACTCCAGGATCATGACCTGAGCCGAAGGCAGTCGCTTAACCAACTGAGCCACCCAGGCGCCCTGAGTTGATTCATTTTAGAGAGAATGTCTGCCAGATACCAAAGATGCACACTCGTACTTTGTCAGTTATCTCAGGGCAAAATGATGTTCCAGGAAGAATCAGTGCAACTTGCAGCTCAGCGCACAAATCATTTTCCTCGAGACGGCTGCAGAATTTGCTTCTGTGGCCCCCTCCCACCCGCCACCGGGGATTGGCAGATGTACGCCCCAGGCTTGAGATCGACACAGCATCAGTGCTTTGTATGGCGTCATCGAGGGCACCGTTAGGGAAAATGTATTTCTTCCCTCCTGAGTGTGTGCTGGTGAAGAATCCAGGGCCGTTGGGAATGTGAAATACTCCAGATACCAGGCTCCCGCCGTCTGGCAGTCCTCCGGAACGTGCGGGAGACGGAGGCGCCGAGGCCGGTCTGGGATGGGCAGGCTGAGCGGGCCGCTGGCTCCTGTGGGGCGGGCCACCCTGGCGCGGGGCTGTGGTCGGGGGGACACACTGCCCCTCTCACTCCCAGCGTGCATCTCTCCTCCCCTCTGTAGTGAACAGCAGAACAAGCAACATTAGAGCGAACTTTGAAAACCTGGCAAAGGAGAAGGAGCAGGAGGACAGGCGGAAGGCGGAAGCCGAGAAGGCCCAGAGGCTGGCGAAGGAGAGACAGGAACAGGAGGAGGCCCGGAGGCAGCTGCATGTGAGTGTGGGGCCCGTGGTCCGGAAGGTTCTCCGTGGAAAACGTTTGGAACCCTAGTTTGAGGCTTGCTCTTAGGAACTGTAACTCTTAGCCACACACATGGCGGGGCCTTTGACCGCCAGGTACTAGCTGGTCAGCCGTGTTGCTCCCGTGCCCACCCGCCTCTGAAATTCTCCCTCCGCGGAGCCCCGGGCCCCACGTGTGCCTGGCGGTGTCCGTTCTGACCTGTGGCCCTCTGGAAGCCCCTTCCTCCTGGGGAGAAGGCCAAGAATACAGAGGGAACTCCCCGTGAAGGAGCAGAGCCGCTTTCTGCTTTCTTTTTCGACTCTCGCGTCTTTCTGCACCTGCATCTGTCGTGTGCATGCGTCTTTGTCCTGCTGTCCCCCAGAGGAGGCAGGAACGGGGGCTGTGGGAGGAGAGCGGGAGCGCCTGGGCGTGTTCCTCGGCCTTCTCCCCAGGCCTGGATGTCCGTGGCTCTGGTCCCCACGTTGCCACCTGCTGAGCAGGCCGCCTGTGTCCGGGGCTCCCCGTGCTGCGGCCTCGCCTTCTCCTGTGGACCGGGGACGGAAGAACTCAATGCTGCGCTCCCGGGTAGTCGTGGAGCGGAATGAGAGATAAAGCCCATGAAGTTCTTTCATAAACCGGAAAGCTTTGTTCCATTCCATAGACGTCTCCCCCGCAAAATCAGTAGTTAGGGCTCCGAGAACCCCCATCGAGAGGGAACGGGGGGCCGAGGAAATGAACGTGCCGTGGGCACCAGAGACATGAACTAAATGCGCCCCGAAGGTGGTTCCATCACATGCAGAATAAGAGCCAGTTTGTGTAATTACGTCTTGTTAATTCCGTGATTGCTAGAAACTTTCCAAGTAAGGAGCTCATGAGTTGGGTTTTCTTGGTTGTTTAGCACATGGATATACAGACTACAAGGCGTTTTTCCTGACATCTCGGTCTCATCAAATAATCATTGCCTTCCTCACTTTCTGCCTGCACGTCGTGACGTCTAGTCCCGTCAGCATCTGGACGGCGCAGGACGAGCGGGTGGCTTGCGGATGGCTGTCACTGTGGTTCTTTCTGGCGCCTTTGCTTTCCCTTGTCTTGCTGTCCCTTTGGCCGTGTTGTCCTCCGCTTCCAGCCCCTACCCCTCGCCTCTGCTGGCCCCTGGGAGCCCTCCCTGCTCAGTCCTCACTCCAGAGTCCTCTGGGCCGTGGGGCGCTCCCGGCGGTGGGCGGGCAGGACTTCAGCACGAATGCACACGTACTTGACTCGGGTCCTGCTGGCTCGCCATGAGACGTTATTCTCTGCGGCCAGCAGCTGTGAGAGGGTCTGTCCCAGACCCTTGTACGGCAGCTCAGGTGCGAGCGGCAGCCCGGGTCTCGGGCCATGCTTGCGGAGCCAGCCCGGACGGGACCCCTGCACGGGAACACGCCCAGGCCTCGGTGTTTGAGCTGTGGCCGGCTCCAGGCAGCCTGTGAACCTGACTGTCCCACTGGCAGCCCGGCGGGACGGAGGCCGGGGAGGGTTCAGGTCCTGCTTCCGCCGCATCCTGGTGCAGGCCCCTCGCGGTCCTGTCTCTTCCTCTGTGATGCCAGGCTGTCCGCACGGGTTTCCTGGGGCTGCCATCCCACGCGATCCTGGACTCTGCCTCAGAGCAACACATGTGGACCCTCTCACAGCTCTGGAGGCTCCAGAGGAGACCTGTTTCCTGGCCTTTTCCAGCTTCTAGAGGCACCCACGTTCCTGGGCTCGGGGCCCCTTCCAGCCTCTGTCTCCGTGGTGATCTCTTCTGATGGGTCGCTCACATGCCTGCCTTCTTCTAGATCCATCCCTGTGGTTACGTCGGGCCCACCTGGGAAAGCTGGGATTGTCTCCCACCTCCCGTCCGTAACTGCTTCTATCCTCAGTCCCTTTGGCCCTGCGAGGTCACCGCCTCCCGGGATCTGGGGGCTGGGGTGTCCGTGTCTTTGAGATGCCATTTTTCTGTCCACTACAGCCCACGCTCTGGCCCCCAAAGATTCCTGTATGTCTTATGTGCAGTACACACCCTATTTCTAGGTCCCCAGAAATCTCAGTCCCAACAGCAGCCTCTCAGAACCTCAAGGTCCTCGTCTGGTCACCTGTGCGAGGTCTGGGCCAGGTACAGGGTGGCAGCCTGCCTGCCCCCTGTGGTTTGCATGGTGACAGCAGGAGGACTGGGGGTCCCTGACGTCCTGGCTGTTGATGATGCGTGACCTTCACTTCACCTTGTCCTTAACCGTTTTGGGTGCTGAGTCTCCATGCTTCATACTCCCCACGCTCTGCTCCTGGCAGTGAGCGCGGTCCCGTAAGCCTGGGTGGACCCTTTTCTGGTAGCCTTCTGACCGGCGCTTGCCTTTGAATTACAGGAGCAAGCCCGAGCCCAGAAGCCAACGCCCCCAGCCTCCCCGACTCCTCAGCCGGCTCAGGAGAGGCCACCCCCAAGCCCCGTCTACGAGGTTGGTGTTTTCGTTCAGTGTGCAAATGAGTCTGACCCCCCGAACACATCCTTCGCAGGTCCATGCCACTGTCCGTGGAGGGGTCCCCTACCCCACTCTGCTTGGTGCCCCACCCGAGGGGACGGCCTGGGGAGGAGCCCTCGTGAGCGCTGGGGGCACGCGCCGCACGTCCAGCCTCTCTGTGTGTGCGGCCGCCCCCGCTGGCCTTCCTGGCCGAGCCTGCTGCCTCCCGGGCGGGTCTCCTGATGCTGCGTAGATGATTTCTAGTTCATCTCGACTGCTCTCTGCAGCACTTGACACTGACCCCACTCCCTTCTGGAAACCCATTTCCCGGCACCCAGCTGCCGTCCTTCCACGTGAGCCGCCCTCCCCAGCTCTCCTTCCCTCAGTCCCTCTCGACCGTTGTGTTCCCCGGTGACTGTCCTTGGCCTGTAATCCTCATTCCCGTCATCGGTGCCTTGTGATTGCCCGCTCACGTCCCTCACACCTGTCTTCTCTCCTGGGCTCCGAGTTACTGGGCTGCCCGCCCCACCGTCCCCCGTTCCATCACGGGTCTCTGCCCGGCCTCTCAGGAGCTCCTCTGCTGCTGCCTCGGGGGCCACACCTGGCCGAGCCCTGTGTCCCGTCCCCTCTGCCCCGGCCACTGCCCTGCGTCCCCTGCCCACCTCTCTCACCGGGACATCCGCAGAGGCCTGGGTTGTGAGGAACAGAAGCTGCCTCAGCCCTGCTGACACTTGCAGGGGTGAGGCGTCCGGTAGCTCGTGAACCGGACAGCTCTGGGCAGCGAGCCTGGGTCTTGGCGTAGGCACAGTGCCACCAGGGCCCTCTGTGAGCTGCTGCCCCCTCGTGGTGGCTCTGTCCTCCTGGACTCGTAGGCATTGTGGCGTGGCCTTGGAGCTTGTAACCCAGTGGCAGGAGGGGCCTTGAGTCATCTCCCCTTGTCCTGTTCCACTGCTGGGCCGGTCACTGAGGAGTCGGTCCTTGGAGAAGGCGGCGTGACTTGCTGTCCCTAGTGGCAGGGCAGGTGGGTCCCGTGACCGGCAGCCCGGCCAGAACCACGTGATACGCTGGGGACAGCGGTGTATCCCGCTGGGATGGGATCCCCCACACCCCCGACCTGCTCAGGATGTGCGGGGCAGCCAGCATGGTGCCCCCACACCAAGACCTGGCCTCAAACCCTCAGGGCGTCCCCTGCACATCCAGGGCAGACTTGCCCAAAGAAGGCTCTGGGCCTGTCGCTCTCCTGCGGTTAGTCCCTTGAGTGGCTCGGTGCCTGGCCTGGATGCGGAGTCCCCTCTCCGTGGCCTCCCTAGTGGCTCTCACGGGCTGCCCGAGCCATGATGGCCCTTTGCCGGCGAAAGCCAGTGCCTGACCCCGCTGGTTCTCACTGGGGCATTTCTGTGTGTCCCTTGCTCTCTGAGCCCCTGACGGTGCCTTCAGATGGTCCCTGGTCGGAAAAACGAACTAAAGCCACTTGCTTCCGTTAGAGTCAGAAGTCACGACGACTGTGAACAGCCTGGCGTTGGTTTCCTCTGGGTGTCTGCGCTTGCCCGTGGCTCGCCGGCCCCCCTTCCCTTCCGCTGGAGGATTTGGGCAGACCCGAACCCGCCGGCTGGGGGTGGGGCTGCGAAGCAGCGCGCAGAAGCCCGGCAGGCCTGGCGGGTCCTTGGGCACCCCGGGCAGCCTCGGCGGCCCGGGCCTTTACTTACAGGTCAACCTGCCCCGGGCCCCGGGGTTCAGCTGCAGGCACGACTCGGGGCGGTGCTGTTCCCCACAGGCTGTGTGGTTTCGTCACTGCAAGACTCTGGGGTGTCGGGGGCTGTGACGGTGGGGTTGCTCAGCAGGAAATGGCATGTGGTCCTCTTAACGGTGCTGCGCCACGATTAGAATCCGAGTGTTCTCAAAACGTGAGCGGACGGTGCCTCCTCACCGCGGGTCCGTGCTGCGACCCCCCTGGGACTGACAGGGAGCCCCGTGTTGGGGACCCAGCGTGGGCTACAGGAAATGTCTCCTTGACTCTCCCCTACCCCAGGACACGGCTTCATTCAAGGCCGAGCCCGAGCCCGAGCCCGAGCCCAGGTACAGCATGGAGGCGGCCGACTACCAAGACGCCGGCAGCCAGCAGGGCCTGGCCTACGCCTCGGACCCCGTCTATGAGGCCACAGAGGCCCCCGGGCACTATCCAGCAGGTACAGGGGGAGGGGCGCCCCGCCAAATCCCCGTCTGTCTCTGCTCGTCTGTGAAAGTGGTGTCCGTCTCCCCGTGGCCTGACCTGCCCCACCTGGCCTGTGCTGGCGGGGTCCTCGTCTCCCCCGCTGGGAGGGCACCAGGCCCCCCTCCCCCGGGGCTCGGCGCGGCCTCCCATGGGGGTTATAGGAAGGCCGCGGCTGCTGCGGGGTGGTGGGTGGGGAGGAGTGTGAAGGGAGTGGTCTCTGCTGCTCTCCCTTCACGGTAGCAGCTCGGGCAGAGCCTCGCTCCAGGAAGACAGAGTGTCTTGAGGTCCTTCAAGGTGATTCCTATAAAATCAGAAAATTTTATACATGTTTCAGTGGGATGAACGCCCAAGTCGGCCTCTCATCTTTAAAGATGAGGTTTCCTTCCGTATATTTGGGCAGATTGAGCCTGAACCCGTCCGAGAACACAGCTCAGGACAGAGCCTTGGCTTTTCCCTGAGTGCGACGGGAGGCGTTGGGCAGCGCGGGGCCCCTTCTCAGAGTACCAAATACATACAATTTAACAGCCCGTCCTCTGAAAGTTGCCTCGGTGCCCACCCAGATCGTCACACGCCCCGGCTGGCGTCCGCGTTGGGAAGGGGTGGGTTTGCTCCGTAAACCCGGACTCCTTCCTCTTGCTGATCGGCGCCCCAGGCAGGGCTGGCTGAGAAAGGCGAGGAGGCACTTTGATTAACCCTCAGCTTTTGTCCCGGTTTTTTTTTAGAGGAAAACACCTACGACGAATATGAAAATGACCTTGGGATCACGGCCGTTGCCCTGTACGACTACCAGGCTGGTGAGGGACCCACGTTCCTACCTGCTGCTTGTTTTCCGCTGATGCTGCTCTTAGGAGTTTGACTCCCAGAGCGTTATTACAATTTTTAAGAAGTAACTTGTTTTGAAGTAATCTCAAAGTTACAGAAACTCCATTTTCCCCGCCATTTCTATGCCTCCTCGGACCCTCGGTTACTCTTAGCCACAGGGGTGCCCCAGGCCCCCCAGAGGCCCCAGTGTGAACTCCCCGGAACCGAGGACACTGCCCACCCCAAAGCCTACTCCATCCAAGTGGGAGGGTCAGCCCTGAGGCACCGTGAGGTCTGCTGCGGGTCCCATTTTTACCAGCTGTCCCAGCCACCTCTTGTCCCGTTTGCGCCAGTTGTCTCTGATCCACCCCATGGCCTCATCCTGGGGTGACCCGCGGCCCGCCTGAGGCTGTGCCCTGAGGACTGGGCGGCCCCGGGAGAGCTTCCTGCTTTTTACTGTGATGGGCCCCTCCATCTGTCCCGCACTGCAGTGTCCCCACCACCCGTGGTCCAGTGTGTGGGCCAGCGTTTCTCCTGCTGCTGCTGAGGGCTGTTGTGTGGTCCTCCCAAGATGCTGGGCATCCTCAGGCTGCCGGCCATCGCTCCAGGCGCACCGCCAGCCCCTGGTGCGGTGTGCCCGCGTCCCCCTCCCTGTCGGTGGTGCCTCCATCCTGCCCTAGGAAGAGCACGTGCCCCTCCCGTTTGCTTATATCTGTTTCCACGCACTTGTCGGCACGGGTGTGGATTTTGTGAAATTGGGCATCTGTAATTTTTACACCGTGGTACATTTACCCTTGTACCTGCCGCCCCAGCTGCCACCTCGGGCTCCTTCCTAGGCTCCCCTTGGCGCCTTGTAAGCACGCTCTCCAGTGGGAGAATGGGAGAAGTCTGGCGCCGGGGGCTCGCGTGCTCGGGGTGCTGTGTGAGGCGAAGGGCAGGGCAGCGGAAGGAAGGCCTAGCTCTGGGGGAGGGCTTGCTGGGCCGCCCGGCCGGGGGCCCGGAGCATGCCCCTTCCAGCAGACTGGGCCGGGCTCGGTGTCAGAGTGTCACCCTCCTGTCTCTCTCCCCTCTCCCGTAGCGGGCGACGACGAAATCTCCTTCGACCCCGACGACATCATCACCAACATAGAGATGATCGATGACGGCTGGTGGCGCGGGCTGTGCAAGGGCAGGTACGGGCTCTTCCCGGCCAACTACGTGGAGCTGCGGCCGTAGGTGCCCGGCGGGAGGCCGCTGTACAAACCGCTTTTATACGTGATCCTTCCGCTGATGCTCTTGGAAATGCTCATGCCACAGAATTCGCTAATATATTGTAATCACACACCTTAGGAGGACTCGGGTAATCGGTTTTATGCATTTAAGGCATTTTCTTTGTTTCTGCCAAATTGACTGTCACGTGGAGCCACTTCGGGACCCTCGGCTGTCCTGAGTGCATGCTGTCCTCGCCCCACCGGTGGCGGTCGGGACCCCTGACACGCTGCCTGTGCTCGGACCGGCCGCGCGCTGGTGGGCGGGAGTCACTGTCCCCGGCAGAGGGGGGACTGGGAGCAGGGGTGCAGCGGGCGGCGGCTTTAGCTCTGGGTGGGAGCACCCCGGCGTTTCCCCAGACCCGCGCTCTCCCCCTCCCTCCCTTGTCCCTCCCCTGGCGCCTGCTGCCAGGAGGGCGGCTCCTGCCCCCGAAGCAGCGTCACCCGGTGCTGGTGCCTACCGCCCCCCCCGGCGGCCCGGACGGCCCCCCGCCGCGGGAGGGCAGCCGCCTTCACTGTCGTACCCTGCCAGAAACGTTTTTCCCTCAAGGCACTCGTGTTCATTGTGCCAAAATACCACGTCACGTGACAGTCAAATGCGATCGATGGACTTGGCTGAAGAGTGAAGCGGAGAGTGCGTTCTCCCACCCCGGACGCTCCCCGTGGACACTGCCCGGGAGCACATCGCCCTCCTGCTAGCCGGGGAGGCCAGGTCAGCACTGGCAACGGTCCGGGGCAGTCTTTCTGGAAGATTCTGTCGCGGTGTCTCGGGTGTTGGAGACGTGAGCGTCTACTTCCTAAAGTGCGTTTCTGCATAATCCTTGCTTTACCACAATTAGGTCAGGTTTTATATGCAATTATTGTATCTCCGTTCTTGTAGCACACATCATAGGTATGACTTTTTTTTAATTAAATATTCAAAATAAACTTTTTTGATCCACTTGCTTGTTGACGTCCCTCTGGTATTGGTCACTTTGTTCCACCTAGAAGTTGGCTTCCTGACCCTTGACCTTTAATTTATCAGCTTTAGACAAACTAAAGTTTCCCTTTTTAAGAAGCATGCTCCTTAAAGAGCACTTTTTATGAGGGGAAATGTGTTTACACTCTGATATTACTTAGACAGGAATTCCAAGCAGAATAGAAAACCCCATCTATTTAAAAATCATTAGGAATTAACAGTTCTCACAGTAAATCCCGAGGTGGTTATAGTGGGGCTGAAGGCACTGTTCTCCTTTGGGGTGCAGTACCTTGAGGTTCGAAGCAGCCGCTGAACGTGGGGCGTGTGGAGGCTGGCGTGGGTGTCGGGACGGACAGACTCCGTGAGCAGGTCTGGACCGCCCAGCTCGGTGGTCGTCCACTCCCGGTCACGGGGGTTCTACGTTGGAGTCCCCCCAGCACGGCGGTGGAGGGCCGTGTGCACAGACCAGGCTCCCCAGGTGCCGTGGGGGTAGGCGGACCTCTCCTTGTGGACGTCTGTGTGGCAGGACGGCGTGGAGACTTCTGGACGTGCCGCCCTCACCGTCCCTGGAAGAAGCGGAGGACAGCACAGATCCCGGACAGTCCAGAGTCGTGCCGTCCTCTCTTTATGGAAGCTGGGGGTCACTCACCGCCGCCACAGGTCTGCTGGGACCCCCTCGTCTTTTGGAGTATGAGGCACTTTGAAGGTACCTTCTGAGGATAGTGGAACAGAAAGGCAGAAAGGGCCTGGGTTTCTGACAACATCAGGGAGCTGCCCCACTAGTCTTGCATGCTTCAGTTCCTTTTTTTTTTTGTAATGAGGCGGAGACAAACTTTTATTCTATCTAAGCCATAATTATTTCCAGTATCTGCTACAAGTGCAAACAGTTTCCAACTGATTCGCTAGGTCAATGAGTATGAAATTTCCCTCTTGAAAGTTTGCACACGAGAGCATGTTCTTCTAACTTTCACCAAATTCAAGTATTATAAAAATTTCAGGTCTCTGACCATCTTCTAAATGAAAATGCATATTCTTGTTGCTTGTGTTTCATTTTACTTCCAGGGAATGGCCCCCTTTCTTTCCTTCCCTCTCCTTTTATCATCTGCTTGCTTCCTTTCTTACACACGCACAAGCGACTCATGACAGGCTCATGGTGACCATTCAAAAAAGGACTTTCAATTCTGGAAATACCTGGAACTGGACATTATGATAACCTTCTTGCCATAAAATGCCAAAAACATTAGATAAATGGTAACCAACATCTTTTAAATGTAGAGCTGAGGTGGTAGGAAGGTTAATATCCTCAGGAGCCAAACAGAAAGCTCGGCCTCCAGTCCTGATGAGCACGAGGTCATCCGTGTGCGGCAGGTGGAGGAACCTGGAGTGGAGGGGTTTGCCTGCACGTGGGCGGGAGGCATGGCTTGAGGCCCAGCGGGGTGCACCGCTAGGACAGAGGACCCCAACAAAGCTGGGGCCCTTAGCGGGACATTGCCTCAAGGAAAGGGTAGCAGGGTAAGCCTGTGCCCGTCGGCAGCACCAGAGATCCCAGTAACTTGTCTGTCTAGCCTGCAGGTCCGGGTAGGGAAAAAGAGGTGGTGTGATGTTTGGTCAAGATTTTGTTCAAAGGAGATTAACTGAAACTGATGAAGTGGAAAAGGCAAGCTTGGCAGAACCCCCTGAGTGGCGCAGAAAGAATGGAGGAGGGCGTTAGGGCAGACGTTTTCCCAAACTAGCTGCTGGGGGTGACCTTAACTCAGGACAGCTTGGTTGCCCTCTCACTGAGCAAATGGCGATTTCCTACTATATCCCTGCCTCTTTGCTTAAGAATTGGGGATGCAGAGGGCTCCTGGGTGGCTCAGTCGTTAAGCGTCTGCCTTCGGCTCGGGTCATGATCCCGGGGTCCTGGGATCGAGCCCTGCATCAGGCTCCCTGCTCAACGGGGAGCCTGCTTCTCCCTCTGCCCCTTTCCCCCAACTCATGCTCAGTCGCTCTCTCTCAAATGAATGAATAAGTAAATAATCTTAAAAAAAAAAAAGAATTGGGGATGCAGAGATAAAGAGTCTCTGGACAGGGGAAGCATGGAGCGACTGCTGGTGGCTCTGAGGTTTCCTTTTGGGGTCATGAGGTTCTGGCATTAGACATAGGAGGTGGTCACACAACATCCTGAATGCGCGAAATGTCATCGAGTTGTACACTAAAATGGTAAATGGTTTAAAGAAAAGGAGAGAGACTGTCCCAATCCTGTAGTTTGTAGGTATAGGGACAGACAGAAAATCTTGATACCATATGAAAGGCAGGGGTGCCATGGGCATCAGAGGAGGGCAGCTGGGCAGAGTCAGGGACAGATTCTGGGAGGAGGTCAGGCTTGAGCTGGGTCTTGGGTTGGGGGGAAGCAGGGTGGTCTGAGCAGGAGGACAGTGTGCGAGCAGGGCCTTGATATTGCTGAACTCTCAGGCACAGGTGGGTATGGAGAAACACCAGAGCTAGCGATCAGGTCATAAAGGGCTTTATCAGCCAGTTACGGGGATTGGGCTTTATTCTGAGTGCACACAGGAGTTATTGAAGACTTTCAAGCCCTGAAGTGATCCCATCTGTTTTCTGGAAGGATCAGTTAGGCATCTGAGATGTCAGCGTGATACTTAACTTCTTAGCACCGAAGTCCTTAAAGATGAATGTCATAAATAAAACTAAAGTGTTAGAATTTAACCCTTAGTATTTCAAGGGTTATTATTAGCTTTTGCCCTGTGTACTTGCGAAGGGAAAAAGTAAAAAAGCCTCATTTCATTTACTGAAAACAAAGAAAACACAGTATTACTTGGAATTGATCCTGGGTTCTCTACTCTGTTCTGTTAACCTATTTATCTTTCCACCAATGCCACACAGTCTTGGTTACTGTGGCTCTACAGTGAGCCTTGAAACTGGGTGGACTGATTTCTCTCACTTTATTCTTCTTTTCAAAATGGTCTTAGCTATTCTAGGTCTTTGCTTTTCCATATACATTTAGAATAATCTTGTTTATATCTATGAAAAATCTTGCTGGGATTTTTTTTTTTTAAAGATTTTATTTATTTATTTGACAGAGACACAGCGAGAGAGGGAACACAAGCAGGGGGAGTGGGAGAGGGAGAAGCAGGCTTCCTGCTGAGCAGGGAGCCTGATGTGGGGCTCGATCCCAGGACCCCGAGATCATGACCTGAGCCGAAGGCAGATGCTTAACGACTGAGCCACCTAGGCGCCCCTTGCTGGGATTTTGATAGGAATTACACTACACTTACATATTGTCTTCACCATGTAGAGAGCCTTCAATATAGAAATATGGTATTTCCCTCCATTTATTTATATCTTCTTTCATTTACTGCGTCAGCATTTTGTAGTTTTTAGTATCTAAGTCTTATATGTATTTTATCAGATCTACATCTAAGTATTTCATTTATTTTTGGCAGTTATGAACTCTATTTCTGTTTTCAGTGTTCACACATCCATTGCTTTTCTGTAGAAGAAATACAGTTGATTTTCTTACGTTTATCTTATATCTTGTAACCTTGCTGTGCTTCCTTATAAATTCTAGAAAGTTTTTGTTGTTGTTGTAGATGCCTTGGGATTTTCTACGCAGACAGTCACATCACCTGCAAAATGAGACTGTTTTATCTCTTCCTTTCCAATCTATATGCCTTTTTTTTTTTTTAAGATTTTATTTATTTATTTGAGAGAGAGAGAATGAGAGAGAGCATGAGAGGGAGGAGGGTCAGAGGGAGAAGCAGACTCCCCAGTGAGCAGGGAGCCCGATTTGGGACTCGGTCCCGGGACTCCGGGATCACGACCTGAGCCGAAGGCAGTCGCCCAACCAACTGAGCCACCCAGGCGCCCTCTATATGCCTTTTCTTGCCATATTGCCTTGGCTAGAATGTCTAGCACTATGTCGGGAGTGCTGACAGCAGACGTCCTTGTTCCCAGTCTTTGGAGGAAAGTGCTCAAGCTTTCCCCATTAAGTGGAGTGTTACCTGTAGGTTTCTGGTAGATGCTCTATTTACCCCTTTGTAACAGTATTGACTAGATGTGTCTTCCGGTCCTACCTTCATCCATAAACCGCAATGACGCTGTCACAGCTGGCCTCCAGGACGACCCCAGTGCTCCTGGGATCGTGCCCCAGGGCAGCCCCTCCCCATAGAAGAGGGCAACCTGCGTAATGATAGGATGCTGGGAAAATGGCGGGGTGTCACCTCTAAATGTGAGTCATCGGAGACACTGCAGTTTCGGCCTTGCTCTCTTAGATCAGGGGCTCTCAGAGAAACCGGCCCTCCGTCATGAGGAAGCTCAGACAGCCCTCAAGGAGCTGAGGCCTCCTGCCAACAGCCATGTGAGTGTGTCACCTTGGAAACAAACCCTCTGTCCCCAGAAAGTCTCGGTCAACATGTCAGCCGACGCCTCACGAGAGGGACTGAACCACAACCACCTCGCTAAGCGGCCCCCAAATTCCTGGCCTACACAAACAGTATGAGATAATCAATGTTTACCGCTGCTTTAGGCCACTCAATTTTGGGGTAACTTATAAGGCAGCAACGTGTAACTAGGGAGATGTTTGAGTTTCTTATTTGAATCCGGCAAAGAATGGGCATGGGCTCCTTCATAGAAAACGACGCTCTGCTCACGGGCATACCCTGGTACCCTTTGTGAGGGGGCGGCTGTCAGGCCCTGCAAGGACTTATGAAAATGTATAGAACGCCCTTCACCCCCCCAGTTCTACGTCTAAGGATTTATCCTGGTTGTACGTGCACCTGTGCATAAGGGAGACGCCCCCCATGCCCGTCTGCAGGGCCCGTGAGAGTGTGGAACATCTGTGCCGAGGGGCTGGGCAGCCGAGAAAGGGCAGCCCCCCCGGGGAACCATCACCAAGATGCGTGGGAGCTGACACAGGCGAGTGGTCCTGGGGGCAGCGGTTTGGTGATTTCTGGGAGCTCGAAGATGCCGAGATCCAGTCCCCAGGGAGCACCCGAGAGACGCTCTCACACACGCGGACTTGGGTATATTCACAGCAGCACTGCTTGGTTTGGTTTGTTTTTTATTATTTTTAAAAAATATTTATTTGGGGAGGGGGAGGCGCAGAAGGAGAGGGAGTCTTTGAAGCAGACTCCCTGCTGAGTGTGGAGCCCCACACAGGGCTCGCCCTCACCACCCCGAGATCACAACCCGAGCTGAAACCAAGAGTTGGGCACTTAGCTGCCTACACCATCCAGGCACCCTTTGGTTTTTTAATTAATTAATTAATTTTTATTTTTAATGTCCAGCATTCATAATACGAGGGCCAGAGTTTTCTTCCCAACTCAAGATTATACATTTTCTTTTTTTCTTTTTTTAAAGATTTTATTTATTCATTCGACAGAGAGACACAGAGAGAGAGGGAACACAAGCAGGAGAAGTGGGAGAGGGAGAAGCAGGCTTCCCACAGAGCAGGGAGCCCGATGTGGGGCTCGATCCCAGGACCCTGGGATCATGACCTGAGCCGAAGGCAGACTCTCAACCGACTGAGCCACTCAGGCGCCCCAAGTTTATACATTTTCGATTGGCTTGTGAGGCCAATAGGGATACTTCTTGTCTAATTTGGTTTCTGGGAAGACTTCATTCGGGTCCTCAATGGTTATCTGATCAAATGGAATTATGTTCCTCATCTTCTCCAGCTCTTGTTCATATTCCTCAATCCTGGCCTTTGAGGGAGACTAAAACTCAGCACAGCTTTTCAACGGCTTTTTCTTCAGCATCCACCTGAACAGTGTATCTGTCCTCGGGCATGGGAACCTTCAGGGCATTAAACTTCTCCAGGTCATCTACCATGCCCAGCCCTTGTCGTAAGCCCCGTCGATAGCAGGTGGATTCTCGGAAGGAGTAGCCAACCTGGAGGTAAGCATCTCCTTCCAGGATTTCAGGGAGTTAGCAACGGTCTTCTGGTTTTGGGGTATGATCTCCCTAGAAGCTACCCAGTCAATGGCTTTTAGAGCAAGTTTTCACCCAGCCATCATGAGATCCTTCACCGACCCCAGCAGTCCACGGTCCACAGCAACAAGGAACAGAATGGGGTTTTCCTTGCTTTGTTTTTTAAATAAATTTTTAATTTTAGAATACTTTTAGATTTTTAGAAAGGTTGTAAATTTAATACAGGGAAACTCTTAAAATACTCCCTGCCAATTTCCCTTATGATTAACTTCTTGCTCAACCACCGTCCATCCACTTATTCAAACTAAGAAATTAACATTGGTATAACACCGTTAAGTGACAGACTTTATTTGGATTTAAATTGTTTCCATGAATGTCCTTTTTCTGTTCCAAGATCCAGGATCCCACATTCCATTTAGAAAACATTTTTTTTTTCTTAAAAAGGAGATGTATTGAGACATAATTTGCTTACCATATAATTCACCTAGCTAGTGTACAGTTTAATAGCTTTTAGCGTATTTGCAGAGTTACGGAAATACCACCACTGTCTAATTCCAGAACATTTTCTTTTTTTATTTATTTTTATTTTTATTTTTTTTAAAGATTTTATTTATTTATTTGAGAGAGAGAGAGAATGAGAGAGAACACATGAGAGGGGGGAGGGTCAGAGGGAGAAGCAGACTCCCTGCCGAGCAGGGAGCCCGATGCGAGACTCGATCCAGGGACTCCAGGATCATGACCTGAGCTGAAGGCAGTCGCTTAACCGACTGAGCCACCCAGGCGTCCACATTTTCTTTTTTTAAAGATTTTATTTATTTATTTGAGAGAGAGAGAATGAGAGAGAGAGCACGAGAGGGGGGAGGGTCAGAGGGAGAAGCAGGCTCCCCGCTGAGCAGGGAGCCCGATGTGGGACTCGATCCCGGGACTCCAGGATCATGACCTGAGCCGAAGGCAGTCGCTTAACCAACTGAGCCACCCAGGCGCCCCCAGAACATTTTCATCACCCAAAAAGCAACCCATGCTGGGCAGTGGTTACTCCCTGTCCCCTCCCCCCATGCCTGACTCCCACTCATCTGCTGTCCGTGTCTGTGGATCTCCCTGTTCCAGACATTGCATGGAAACGGAATTGCATGATATGTGGTAATTTGGGACAGGCTTCTTTCACTTAGCACGATGTTGAAAAGCTTTGTTTTTATAGCAAAAAAAAAAAAAAAAATCTAAAGGTCAACAGATGAATGGATAAATCAATTTTGATATATTCATATAGTGAAGTGTATTCCACTGTGAACATGAATGATTTAGAGCTACATCTGTCCTCTTTGATGAGTTTCAAAAGTAATATTGAGGGGCGCCTGCGTGGCTCAGTCGGTTAAGCGTCTGCCTTTGGCTCAGGTCATGATCCCAGGATCCTGGGATCGAGCCCCGCATCGGGCTCCCTGCTCGGCGGGAAGCCTGCTTCTCCTTCTCCCACTCCCCCTGCTTGTGTTCCCTCTCTCACTGTGTCTCTCTCTGTCAAATAAATAAATAAATAAAATCTTTAAAAAAAAAAAAAGTAATATTGAAATAAATAAGCCAGCTGCAGGATTCATGATTGCCAATAATTGTAATATCGATGATGAAGGCGGCCACCACTTAACTGAGAGGGAACTAAGTGCCCGGCACTGTTTTCTTTGAGGATTGCTAATTGATCATGCATGAAGTAGAGATCATTTCTATAAGGTTTTAAAATGTGCATAATAGGAGTGCCTGGGTGGTGCAGTTGGTGAAGCCTCTGCCTTCGGCTCGGGTCATGACCTCAGGGTCCTGGGATCGAGTCCCGCATCAGGGTCCCTGCTCAGCGGGGAGCCTACTTCTCCCTCTGCCTCTGCCCCTCCCCCTACTCATCTGCGCGCACGCCCTCTCTCTCTGTCAAATAAATAAATAAAATCTTTAAAAAAAAAAATGAAATGTACATAACAGGGGCACCTGGATGGTGCAGTCGGTTGAGTGTCTGATTCTTGGTTTCGGCTTGGGTCGTGATCTTGGGGTCGTGGAATCAAGCCCCAAGTCAGGCTCTGCTCACGGTGTGGAGTCTGCTTGGGATGCTCTCTCTCCTTCTTCCTCTGCCCCTCCTGCTCATGCTTGCTCTCTCTCTCTCTCTTTCTCAAATAAATCTTAAGAAAATGAAAATAAAATGTGCATACTACTACGTGTTGTTTATGGACACGTATATAAGCAGTGAATGTACCAACCTGCATAGAGATGATAAACACCACGTTCAGGGCAGTGGCTTCCTCTGCAGTGGAAGGAAGGAGGTGGAATCAGGAGGGGACACAGGGGGCTTTGAGCGTCCCTGTGATGTCTGATGTCGTCAAGCCAGGTGGTGCACATGGGTGTTCGTTTCAGCACCCTTTCAGTGTGCCCGGCATGCTTAATAATTTTAAAAAGAGCAAGACTAGTACAGAGCAGTGTGTAGAGTGAGCTATATTTGGGTTTTAAAAATTATTCATACACATATGCTTGCAGATGTATGTGCAAGGCCAGGAAAGAATCACAAGGAATCCATAATAGGCACAAGCTCGGGGGGTGGGGGGGCGGTGCGCCCTGGGGTCTGGGGAGCCAGTGGGGAAGGGAGAGACTCTTTCCTGATCATTTTGGATTTCATACCATATGTATTTTTACCACTTGATTAAAAAGATTACCCAGCCTGTCTTTGTTTATTCCCTTTGGCATGGGCAAGCCATTTCCCCTGTAAGACCTCATTTGTCCTCACAAGTTCCTGGGGCCACCGGGATCATCAGTCCATATTTCAGATGAGGACAGTGAGGGGCCCAGAGGTTGCACAACTCAGGGACTGGTGGCTGGTTCCCAGGTGAGGTCCCACCCTGGGCAGTGAAGCTTGGTGGGTGGATCATCCAGGGCAAGTCTGCCGGCTCCTTGGCACAGGACGGAAGCGGCCTCAGGCCCATGGTGCCCTCCCTCTGGGCATTCGGCATGGCTAGGTGGGCTGTTCTCCGAGGTGTCCCCTTGCAGAGTGGAGCGCTGCACGCTCAGCGCTACACAGCCACATGGGAAATGGTGGAGCTTCAGCTGTCCCCTGATGCTGCATCGCTGGAGGGTTCGGGGAAGGTTTATTTTGCAGGGGTTGCTTTATAGAAGAGGTTCTCCAACTGTAGCAGGCAGGGAGGTCACCCAGAGGGCTTATTACCCCAGGTTGCTGGGCCCTGCCGCATAGCTTCTGATTCTGCAGATGGGGAAGGGGCAAGAATCTGCATTTCTAACCAGGTCCCCGGGGACCCTGCTGCAGCTGGCCCAGGGACCGGATGGTGAGGACCCCTGCTTCAGAGCCTCCTCTCTGTACGTGGTAGACTGATGGAGCCACAGGGGACAGTCCAGGGACAATCCCAGAGAGCGGAGGTACAAGCTGCCCGCCCTCCAAAGGTCGCCTGTGTGCCAGGGTGAACTCCCACGAGCTGCACCGTCAGCACCACAGTCTGCCACCCACTCCTCACCCACTGGCGCTGTTTCTCTAACTTCCCTTAAGACCCACCCAGGAGGGTGTCAACCACACAGATTCAGGGCTTCCTCTGGTCTAAAATAAAATAAAAAGGTCCTGAGCAGACCGAACCAGTTCACCTCATGTGAGCAAAACTTAACCAAGCTCATCTCGTGAACAAGAAAGCAGGTTATTTATTTATTTATTTAAAAGATTTTTATTTATTTATTCGACAGAGAGATAGAGAGCACAAGTAGGCAGAGCGGCACGCAGAGGGAGAGGGAGAAGCAGGCTCTCCGCCGAGCAGGGAGCCCAATGTGGGGCTTGATCCCAGGACCCCGGGATCATGACCTGAGCCGAAGGCAGACGCTTAACTGACTGAGCCACCCAGGTGCCCCGAAAGCAGGTTATTGTGAATGCCTCTGATCATCATAAATGAAACCCACATTGTCTCCCCCAAATGGTGTAAGATACTCCTATTTACCCAATTCCCTGCCATCTGGAAACCCCCAACCTTGCTTTATAAGCCATCCTGTAATGCCACGCCCCTGAGCTTCCTACCACTTTCAAATCTGAAATCTCCCTGTTTGAGAACAGTTTGTTTCTCCCTCAGTAAAGTATTCATAGAGTAAAGCTCTCAGAATTTTGACACTTCCTACTGAAACTGGATGCTGGGGAGGAGGCCTGGTAATCTGCTCACGGACACTCCCTGGGAGCCGCAGGGAGGTGAAGTGAGCAGTTCCAGACCAGTCTCCCCAGCAGTGCCTGGGGCTTGCTGGAAAGGTAGAGTCTTTGTGCCCCAACCTGTTCCGGGGGCCTGGGCTGTACCTGGAAGCCTGAGATGGAGCTCAGTCCCCCAAAGAATTGCAGCCTCCAGAAACGGGGCCTCAAAAGTCTCCAGGGAGGAGCCCTCACCCACTGCTGGTGGGAATGTAAAAGGTCGGCCTTTGCAGGAAACAGTCTGGTGGTTCCTTGACAGGTTCAACATGGAGTGACCACACGACCCAGCAACTCCACTCCCGGGACGTACGCCCCAGAGATCTGAAAACAGGGACTCAAACACATGTACATGTGTGTTCACAGCAGTACTATTCACAACAGCCAGAAGATGGAGACAACCCACATGTCCATCAACCGACAAAGGGAAAAATGAAGTGTGGTTTACCCCTCTGATGGAATATTCTTCAGCCACAAAAGCTGGTGGCTGGTTCCCAGGTGAGGTCCCACCTTGGACAGTGAAGCTTGGTGGGTGGATCATCCAGGGCAAGACATGCTACACCATGCATGACCCTTGAAAAAGATCATGTGCAGCGGGAGAAACCAGACCCAAAGACCACATATGGTGTGATTCCATATGAAATGTATGGAATAGGCAAATCCACAGAGACATTAGATTCCTGGTTGCCTGGGACCCTGGACAGTGGGGTAGAGGGGATGACGGGCAGAAGGCTTCTCTTTGGCAGGATGGAAATGGACAGTGCTGATGGCTGTACGGCGTTGTGAATGTGTTTAATGTCACTGGACTGTGTACTTTCTTCCCTTTTCTTTTTTTTTTTTTAAAGTAGGCTTCATGCCCAGCGTGGAGCCCAACTCAGGGCTTGAACTCACGACCCTGAGATCAAGACCTGAGCTGAGATCAAGAGTCCGACACTTAATCTACTGAGCCACCCAGGTGCCCCTGGATTGTGTACTTTCAAATGCTCAGTGAGGAAAATCTACCTGGACACTCTTGTGACCCCATATGCTCTCCATTCACGTTCTGCCTTTTAACACAGCCACAACTTTGTTCCTGGCAGCGCTGTGCCAAGCTGACTGCTCCCCTTCCCGGTCCGCCTTGCTTCTAGGGATGGCTTTAGAAACCACCGTGGCTCAGGACATGTTGGTAGACACTTCTGGGAAAGCATCCGCTTCCCTGGTAAAGCGAAGCAGACACAGCGGACATGGTCTTCCCCTCTTCTTCCTGACTTGGAACAGAATGCGATGTGTAGAGAGGCAGCAGCCTTTTGTTGCTGTGAGGCTGAGACGTTGGAGGGAGAGGCTGAATCTCAGACGTGACCATGTTGAGCTGCTGGACCAAAGCCGGGGGCCACCAAGGAGTGCCCGGCCCTTCATCCATGTCTCCAACACACCCTTATTGGGAACCTCCCGTGGTAGGCGCAGGGCGGCGAACTAGGTGGATAAAATCCCTGCCCTCGTGGAGCTTACGTTTTTGTGTCCTATGGAAAAAATAAAGCACTTTGGTTTAAGCCACTTTTAATGCGAGTTTCCATTATTTGCAGCCAAAGCTGTTTTTTATTAATACCGATCTGTTTCCAGGGATGGGGTGAAGATGCTCCCAGCTGTGCGAGGCAGCCCTGCCCACGCGACCAGCAAGCCCGGAGCCTCCGCCACGGGAGTCTTACTCGCCCCCACCAGCTGCACCCAGTCCCCCCACCCCCACAGTGGGCGGGGCGCCTCATCCACAGCCCGCCTCCTGGCTCCGGGGATTGGCCAAAAGCCGCTCCTCCTCCAGCTGGCCAATCACGAGTCCCCTCCTTTGCCAGTCGTGATTGGTCCTCGCGGGGCACGTGCTCAGCGGTCCCTCTGCCAGTCTTGATTGGTCCATGCCTGGCATGTGACGGGGGCGGGGGGGGGGCACGTGACCGACAGGCCCAGCGTCCTTTGCGGCCGAAGCGGCGCGGCGTGGCGGTGGCGGGAGGCGGCGCCGGGCTTCTCCCTCGTCCCGGGGGCGAGGGACGTGCGGGCGTGAGACCCCCTCGTGCCCCGTCCGTACGCTCGTCCGGCCAGAGCTGTGGCGGCGGCGCTCGGGGCCACGCGGCTGCCGCCTCCAGAAGCCAGGCCTGAGGCAGGCGCCCCCCCCCGCCCTCCAGGGCTTGGTGGGCCCGCGGCTGAGCGCCCTCTCCCCGCCCGGCCACCCGCCGCCCCCTCCGCCTGGGCAGGGCTCCCACTGCTGCTGCCGTAGCGTCCCCGGGGACTCGGTGGCTCTAGAGGGAGCAGGTGCCTGGTGTCACGGGGCGGGGGGCAGGAGTCCCGGGAGGCGTCCCTGCACGGGGAGGGTCGGCAGAGCGGCGGGCAGAGCCCTGCGGTCCCTACCAGCTGCGGGAGGACCGAATCAGAGCCGCAGGCACGGGCTCGGTGGCGGAAAGGGTGCAGCTGCGGGAGGGCTGAGGCTGTGAGGGGCAGGGGATACAGCGCACGAGCTGGGGCAGGAGGGGCGGCCTCTCTTCCGGGGGGGGGTGGCGGGGCGGGGGCTCAATAAGCAAACTAATAGGCCAGTTTGCGGTAGTAATAAGGGCTGCGAGAAAGGAAGGTGGGGAGGTGAGAGTGGGATTGGGACGAGCTCCTCTCTGAACCCGGTGGTCCAGGAAGCGGTGTAGGCCCAGGGGAGGGATGTTCCAGATGCCGGGGGGAGCCGGCAGAGAGGAGGCCCTGCTGTGGGAGTGTGGCTGGAGCAAGGTGAGCAAGGAGCGGCTGGGACAGGCGGGCAGGGGTCAGGGGGCGCCAGACGGTGTGGGCCCGGGCCTGGAGGGCAGAGCGGGGGTCCACGCGGCTGTTTCTGTGTTGTTGCTCTGAAGCCATCAGGCCTGCCCTTCATGCTGTACGCAGCCCTCTCTCTTGCGGTCCCCCTCCCTCCCTCCCAACCAGAAGGAGGCGTCACACTCTCCGCTTCCCCCCCTCGCCCCCACTGCTGCCCCGGGACGTTGGCCACCGGCCCGTGGGGGGGGGGGGGGCCGGGCTCTCCCGGCCGCCCCGCCGGTGCTGGAGGTTCAGGCCATGCAGTCCCCCCCCAGAGCCTTGATGTCTTTACTGGGACCTTTGTAGCCACATTTATAAACTGTTGCCTCAAAACGGAGCCTCTGTTTTTAGCTTGCCCAGATGGCGGGCGCCAAGACCAAGGGAGGGAGCTGCCGCGCCCTTGGCTTTCTCTTAGGCTTCAAAGCCGCGTGGGCCTGTCGGACTCGCGGTCAAGCTCATTCTGTGCCCTGTGCCTGACCCCTTACTGCTCGTTCGCTCGGCCTTCCTCCTGTGCCGTTGAGGGTGATTGGGAAGGGGCAGGGAGGGGCTGCCCCAGCGCTGACTGGCGCAAGGAGGCCCTGGGGTGTGGGAGAGAACACGCCAGCATCGGGGTGCGGAGCAGTCTGCGGTTGCAAGCGGCAGAGGCAGGCTCTGGCGGACTTGGGCCGCAAAGGAACACGCTGGGCGGATGCTGGGTGGCTCAGGGCCGCGGGAGGAAGAGTCGAGCGGGAGGGCCTGGGAAAGACGGGGCTTGGTGAGGCCCGTCAGTCTTCGGGATGAATTGTCCCCGCTGCCTGTAGCCCGTGGCTGAGAGCATCCTTTCCTTACCAGTAAAGGAGAAGGTTCATCTTTTCCACACTGGCCTCGTGGATTCTTGAGACAATTAAAGCAGATGCCACATGTCACACATCTCTAAGCTGTGGGCCTTTTACAAATGTCAAGTCTTCGAGAAAGCCTGTGATCCCGAGGTCCTGGCTTCCCTGATCCTGGTCGAGGGCAGTGGGGTAAGCAGGTTGCCTCTGAATTCAGTCTCCTCTTTCCACACCCCTGCGGTGATTCAGCTGGGAGAAAGCCCCACCTTGCCCAGCCTCCTGGGCCCCTGGCCCTGCACAAATGACTTTGGAGGGTCAGAGTGGGGATGTGTCCTTGTTATCAGTGGTAGACCCTGACCCCACCAGCAGTTCTCGGGGTGCCGGATGGGGGTTCTCCTTCCTACTGATGGACTTAGCCATGGAGCTTCTGTAGCAAATCCTGGTTCTGCTGTCACCATGGACCGTGGCAAGACTTCGCTTCCTGTAAAATGGGGCTGTTTCTACCGCAGGGCTGTTGGACGCTCAGTGGGTGCAGTGCTCTGGATGGTTCCCCGGCGCAGAGTGCACCCGGGAGATGTAGTGTTGTTTCCAGCCTGTGCCACCTGTTGGGACCACGCATGGAAATAAACTGATCTCTGCCTTGTGCTGTGGTCGCTTCCCTGGCAGTTCAAAGGCTGTGTTCTCCTCCTGCTCTCTGGGCCCTGGGGTTTGAAGAACACATTTAAGTCCTTGTAAGCTCCTTGGCAAGACAGACTATGAGCGGGCGGGCAGTGGCGGGAAAGCTTGACGGCTAGGAGCACAGGACAGGTGTGTCGCCACCACATGCAGCCGAGATCAGCTGTCTTCGCGCTCAGATCCGCTCACCTGGCTGCCCCGGAGGCCAGCCTGCGATTTCTCTGATCCTCCTCTCCCGCGGAGCCCAGGGCTTGCCTGCCCATCCTCCTTGCCTGGTGGCTGTGCTTGGCGCTGGGGCACCCCCCTTTGGCTCGGGACACTACACGCTTCCAGCCGAGGCAGCAGCAGCGTGTGGAATGGGGGCCCCAAGAAGCCCCACCATCTCTCCCAAACCACCTCTTTCAGGTGCTCGGGTTCTCGGCTACATTTGTGGCCTGAGTGAGTAAGTTTGGGTCTCCAGGGGACTTTGGCCCGGTACACAGCAGCATCGACGCTAGTCTCGTGAGGCAAACAGGCCCAGCCTGCGGAGGCCCTTGCTCCCTTGAGACGCGCGTTTGGCAGAGAGCCCGAAGACGCGGCGGTGGGCCCGGCGCACGGCGTGTACCTGCCTCTCGACGGGCTGAGCCGTCTCCCTCCTGAGGCGCCGTCTGCACCCCGGACAGCCTCTAAGATGGCAAAGGCCCTCGCATAACTTGCAGCACAGGGAGTGTAGCGCCACTGGGCCAGAATTCGGGGACTTGCTACGTCCTTTCACTTGTCAAAGCGAAACGGACTATGTGCTGGCACTTCTTTCACTTGTAAACCTTGGAAGTAGTTCCGTGATGAGAGGCCTCAGTCACTATCGGCAGATATTTTGTTAATTTTTAACAAAAGCTGAAAACAACACTGCTGACTTGGAGAAGCCGCCAACAAAGTGCCGCCAGGGAGGCAGGCGTTGGCCAGGACTCCCGTCAGGACGCCTTTCTCTTCCGTGGGGACTCTCCCGCACACTGTGTGCGTTAAGTGAAAGTGACAGAGCAGAGAGCACTTTTGATGGAAAATTAACTGATAACACACTCTTATTTCAATTTTCTTTTTATTTTTTAATTTAAATGACTGTGTATATTCCACAGTCTTAGGATGAAGGCTCCAGAATCATGTCTACGTCTTCTCAACATTTCAGTTCTCGAATTGGTTTTTACTTTACGTTGTGCATTGATATGGGCTTCTCAGTTCAGAAAACAAGGCACTAGAACTATTTTATCAGCTACATTAATACAGTGAAGATATATGTATCCTTTCATTAAATATACAGCATTTGAATACAATATGGTTTTATGCAGATCAGGTTCAAAACACCCAAGGCACACACTTTATTTTTTTCCTTTTTTTTTTCATTTCTGTATTTATTTGAAGGCTCATATTAAAGTTTCAGAATTGCTATAAACAGAGAGTTCCAGAGTAGAAGCAATGGACAGTGATTGTTGTAATTTTAAACACAGAACGGTAAAGACTGAAATGCAGAGACGTTACAGGAACAGTAAAGAAAGAAAATCACGGATACAGCGCGGATTGGAAACTGAAGTGGTCAGGCCTGCTGGCGTCGGAGGGACCGATTTGGAAATGACCGAGTCCCCACGGAGCGCGGCCGCCCCCAGTGTAGCCGCGCCTGTGCTCCCCCAGCACCGTGGGATTTCCACCTGCTCGGTGTGTACATGGAGAGCTATGAGTACAGACAGACGCTCCAGTGCCCTGGTTGGTAAAATGCCTCAAATAAAGTACAAGTCAAAGAAAAAGTCTTCCATTTTTTTCCTTAAGACAAACTGATACATGTACCCAGAAGAGGTCTAAGAGAAACCACTGGAGGTGATGGGGGTGGTTAAGGGCTGGGAGAAACCACCGGACAGTGAGGCGGGAGGCTTTAGGGAGGGTGAACTACGCAAGATAGGAGGATTCGAATTTTTCATGAACATAGAAACACAGTGGCTGCTGTTCGAATGGAGAATGTGCCAACATAGAGGAAACTGTCCAGGAACTAAAGACATCAGGTATTCATTGATGAGACCAGAGATGAGGTTCAGTGTTTAAAACATACTTCCCTACAGACAAAGGGATAGCCCATGTCTTCCCGGCCAGTTCTTCGCCAAAAGACACACATTCTCTTGCCCCAAGCCTCAGGGCCTGCTTGCTGACCCAAACATGGCTGGCTGCACATGAACCAGAGCAGCCCGGTTCTGCCACCCCACGGCCTGGCGGGAAGAAGATGAGCAGGTGGGGGCGTGGGGGGCCCCCCTCGGCGCCACCCCCACTTCCGTCCCAAACCAAAGGAAGGACAGGCCTCAGCTGGACTCTTACAGTAGAGCTCACAGACGTGCACGCCGAAACGCACACGGCTCTGAAGTCGCACGTGTCTCTGCCCTGTGAAGGGTGGGAGCCCAGGCAGGTGAGCTCCGCGAAGGGAGGGCGCTTACTCTCTGAAGAATCGCGGTACCTGGTCAACCTCATGGAGGTGCGGTGGTGATCGTGTTCGAAGAGCCTACGTTAGACTGCACGTCGGCAGCTCCTGGTTCACCCAGACGGCTTTCACCGTGTGCAATCAGAGCCTCGCAGCCTTAGTGCAATCGCATATTTATTTCTCTTACAGGGATTTTGGTTGCCATACAAGAGATTGAAGGATCGGGAGGAAGTGCAAATTACAGGAGCTTGTTTTTTTGTTTTGTTTTGTTTTTTTTCAAAATAAAGTTTTAAAAGGAATAAAAGCACAAAAGTAACAGCAACACAGATAATGCGAACACAAGTTACACAAACCATAGTGTGAAACATATTAGTTTCTAAAAAAAACAAAAAAAATTCGTTAATGGGAAAAAAAAAAATCAATATTTGTGGCCCACACACACAAAGTCATTGCCAGATCACCTGGGTAATGCTTGCTTGTTCAGTAACTCAGGAAAAAAAAAAAAAATCACCATTTTACTAACTAAAGTACCACAAATAATCCACTTTGTGATATGTAAAGTTCAGCAAATCAACAGTCACATTGAGTCATTTTATATTATATGAATTAACTTAAAATGTGCACAGACACCCTGGAGAAGGTGTCTTGGCAGGTATACATAATTTACATCTTGAGAGATTTTGGTTTTGTATACACAATGTTACAGAGACTAGGCATGTAAATGCAATTTATTTAAATTACAGTAGATAACAAAAGTTGATCTTAAAACCTGGAGTAGTATTAACATGATCTTTATATGAGCAGTTTGACTTGGGTCCCACCATTGAGGAGGTCGTGGAATAGGGCCTGGTCCTAATGTGTCCAAGGGGGGCGGGGAGGGAGAACAGTGGGCGGCGATCTCAGTACTATTGCTTTCTGTAGCAACACCATCGAATAGGGCTAGAGATGGGTTCATCTTGGCAACATGGGTTACTCTGTTGGTCAGTGCAGGTTCTGCGGGGTCCTGTGACTTTTCTAGAATAAGACAAGGCAAAAATAAGTGACTGCCCAGCTTTATTTTTTCTGTCTTGCACTCTGCTTGCTTCTGGTTAGTTGCCCGTGGCTTGGCGTCTAAGAAAGGGAGTGGCAGCCAAAGTCCAGTGAACCTAAAGCCACCAGATGGCAACCTAGCAGCGCCTTCCCTTCCTGTCCTCTCTTGTTCTGGCGTGTCGCCTGGCACTGAGCGTGGAGGTAATGCTGAACAGTAGACAGAGGAGGGAAGAACCAGGGTGAGCGGTGCACTGACTGAATTTTGCTCTATCACCAAATGGAAGACAAATAATGGCCCAACCACCACCTTTTCGTTTTCTGAACACTCGCAGGTGGCCTCAGCAGGCCACCCATGGCATCCCCAGCACACCCCACGACCAAGAGACGGAAGGTGCGCGGGACAGAAGCGCCTTCGTGTTCAAATGATTTCACGTTGGATCGGGGCATTCAAATACAGGTTGCCCTGCAGAAGGGTTTGGAACAGAGAAAGGTCCAAAACTCAGTTTCCAATTCAGGGGCATGTGGCTGGAAAAACTGTGTATGTGCGCGCGCGTGTGTGGTGCATGTTTGTTTTTGGAGAAACTGCTGCATTGTGAATTGTAACCACTTTTGAAGAAATAATTGTCCTTCGATGACGAAGTTCTAGCAAAGATAGAAAATATAACACAGCTCTGCTGGTTCAGATGCATCCAAATAAGGTTGATTTAAAAAGGTCATACTTTTATAATTCCACAGAAATAGTGTTATTAAATCACAAAAGTTTTTTTTTTTTTCTTTAACTTTCTAGCACTGAAGTGGCACAAAGGCTGCCTAGTAGACCAGCCACTTTTTTTTCTTAAAATATTGTGCTTATAAACTATCTGTACAACTATTTAAACTTGCAGTAAAGAAAGAAATTTTAAATTGCTAAATTTTATGTGTTCATTCTAGAGCTGTTCCAGACCTAATCAGACACTTGTGAGCATAAAGAAAAGAAAGGAAAAAAAAAATCATGTTTTTATAATTAGAGATGGGCTAGGCTAGTTCTGAAATCATAATAAAACCCAAAACCTGCTGTTCAAGTTTCTTCCAAGTGTGGGAGAATGTGCTGGAGGCCTGGCTGGATGTCCGGTGGCTCCCCGTGCAGGTGGCAACCTCCCTTGGAAACCGGAGGTATTGTTACAGGGGAGGGGACTCCAGGGAGGAGAGCGGGCATGGCTCAGGAAGGCCTCACGAGAGGGGCCTGGCGCAGCCCGGGAAGCCTCCCTGGCTTTCCTTCCTTCGTTTGTCTGCCTGCACCCTCAGCCTGTAGCCCACCGTGTTCTCAGCCTGGGGTCCCACTGGGTGCTCAAGAAGCCTGTTGTAAGACAAACTGGGGGGCTGTGTGGACAGTCGGAGACAGAGGGGGAGAGCCCCCAAGTACCATCTTCCCTGGCCTCAGAGAGCAGAGAGGCTGTCTCGGCAGAGATGCTCACCCTGGGCCGGGCTTGGACCTGACGTCATGGCGCCCCACCCGGCTCCAGGGAAGATGCCGTCTCCCCCACCGCAGCACGCGCCCACCGTGCACCTCGTGTCCCACCCTCGTGTTAAAGTGGATGCTCGCCTGCTCTGATTTTGCAGAATGCAACACACTTTCAGTTTAAAAAAAAACGGCGAAAGGCAGAGAATCCCCTTCTCACCGTCCTGGAGACACTCCTGGCAGATGACTGACCCCTCTTCCCCTGGAGGGGACTTGGGACCCAGGCAGCTGCACACTGGCTGCTTCCCATGGCCAGGTCTCCCCTCCTCCTTGGAGTCGTGACTTTGTGCTTTGACTAACTCCGTGTGACATCTGTTTGGCCACCTTGGAATTATGCTAATAGATTTACAGAAATAAAGCTAAGCAAAGCCGGGCACGACCCCATTCAGACTCCCCACCATGACCAAAAACTTCATGGCCAAAGAACCACAGATGCACATTGCAGGAGGAGATGGGGTAAAGAATCCAGAGGAAAAAAAGATTCTCTACCTTTCGGGCCTAAGAAGGGGCACCGGACAGACAGGTCTGGGGTGTCTTACCGCAAGCAAAGTAGAGGAAAGAAAGGAGCAAGTGAGCTTTGAGTGCCCTCCCGGAGGCCACAGACTGAGGCGGGCCTGGGTGGTGAGAGCTGCCCGGAAAGCAGAGGAGGGAGGTCTCAGGAGGTATCTAGAGGACACTGGTGTCTGCCTGCAAGAGCAAGGGTCCCGTGCTAAATCGACGGGGGCGTCCCTGGGACCGGGCAAAGTGAGGTCATCTGCATGCTGGGAGGCAAGCTGTGCCTCTTTCCGTGGTGGCAGAACTCCTCCCCCCATGTCCCCTGCTGCACAGAAAGAGCCCGTGAAGCCCACGTGGAGAGTGGGGGCGTTTCAAGGCCTTCGCTCAGCCACACCTGGACACACTCGGCATTTCTTTGGGTACCAGGAGACAAACCCATGGAATGGGGTTGGTGCTCACAGACTGTGCTTGGCCGCCCAAATATTTCAGTAGAAGCCCATCTCTACTTATAACAAGAAGTCTGTAAAGGTGAAGAGCAGCCACCCTTATCTGTCCAGCAGCTGTTTCAAAGCCCTTTCTATGTTCATCCGGTGCCCGACCCGAGTCACCCCAAGATCTATTAGATCTTCCTTCTGAAGGTTTGGTAGGTGACTGCCGTCAATCTCATTGTCCATGAAGGTCTCTTTATGCTCACCCAAGTTTAGACTTTCCAGCCAATCCGCCACGTCTGGTTTAGTCCACAGGTGCACGGGCTTAGTCGTAAAAGGCTTATTTGAGATTGGCTGTTGCAGTATCGAGGGGGATGGTGACCTGCTGCGTCCCGCCGGGTTCAAGCCAAACAGGTCCCCGGACGGGGGCTGGCTTGGAAGGCTAAAGACCTCTGAGAGAGTGGGAGAAGGAGCGGCGGCAGCGGCGGAGAGGGGGGCAGGCAGGATCTCTTTACTCAGCTCTGTTGGTGACACCACAGGGCTCGGGGCACGTCTTGTTCCTGAGGTCCTACTCTCAAAGTCTGCAGGCCGGCTCTGCAGAGTGATGGGCTGCGAGGTCCCCGGGCGAACCGTGAAGGTCACCGTCGTGCTCCGTGTACCTGAGACGGTGCTCATGACCTCTGGACTTCTGAAACAGCAACAGAGACAAATATCACAAGCCGCATCACGACGTGGGTCAGCGGGATGCAGACTGCCAAGGTCAGGGGTGTGGCTGGGGGGGGACACTCTAGGGGCAGCCTCGCTGGCAGTGAGCAGATGACTTGCCATGCCAGGACCGGGGCAGGGCGGAAGGGGGCAGGAGGCAGAGTTCTGAGAAGAAGCCACAGCATGCCAAGGCGGCCCACTCCCCTGGCCCCTCGAGGGGGCGGCTGCCGGGTGGGGGCGCCTGCACCGTGTGAGCAGGGAGGGCAGCCCGGGGCGGCCAGGGAGGCACATGAGGACGGGACCTGCACAAGGTCCTGCTCCCTGGGTGAGACGTGTCTGGTGATGTCACAAGTACACCACCAGTATGAGCAAAGGACAGCTTTCGCCTCCGTTCTGGCACGTAGAAGGAAGAGCACCCTTGGGGAGAGACCCTCCCTCTTAACTGCCTGTCAGGCCTTGGGCTTTTCGGCTTGAAAGGACAAGTGCAGGGAAGGGTCCCTTGCAGGCTGGTCCTGTTGCAGTGAGTGGGAAGCCCCACACCGACTTGGGGGCACTCAGGGTTTGAAGAAACCATCCACGGACCCTGAGAGCAAGGAGTAATTTGCCAGAGTGCAGTCCGTACTGACCCGGAGGGCTAAGCCCAGAACTGCTGCGACTTTGGGTCCAGTGTCGGCGGGGCCATTTGATTGCGGAATGGAGTGGGCGCGCTGATGTTTTCTCTCCCCACATGAAGGCAGTGTGGGAAGCTCAGTGTCGGTAGGTAACGATCCTCACCAAAAAGCAGAAATCTGAAAGGAACCCCCTTCTCCCAAGTGGCCAGGGGAGTCCTTGGGAGTCCCCCATGTCCTTCCTGCTCTGGCCAGGCAGGTGAAGCCCGAGGGGTTGGAGTGGGGTACACTCGCGCCTCTGAGGCTCGGCCTTTACTGGCCTCAAGGAGACGCTGGATGACCTGAGGGGAGGAGACTGCAACTCAGTGCCAGGGAAGTCTCTGGTCTTTGTGCTCACCTGCGCAGGGCCCCCTCCCTGGGTCTGGCCAAAGCCCACGGGAGGCTTTCCAGCCACATACAGAGAACAGCCACGCCTCTGGGCTCTGGTTCATGCTCTTCTCTGCTGTCCCCAAACGGAAGGCATTATCCACGCTACCAGCCCAACAAAGCCACAGCCAACAGGGGAGGTGGCAAGAGTAGGTGTGTATTTCTTGTCTTTTGGGCTCATTCATGTGAATGTGGACCGACCACCCACCCCCTTCCGAAGGATCCCTCCTACTATGGGTTCCTCCTCAGGATTTGGACTTGAGATGTATGAAGCCTGGCTCCACCTAACACCAGCGTAGGCACGTTTTAGCCTGTGAGTCTCCATGTCTTCATACGTGAAATGGGCTCCTGTCCCTCCCAAGTGGGGAGAGTCGGGGTAGGGTGTGTTCGGGAGTGTGTGAGGAGCCGCACAGGTGTTGCGTGGCGGGTGATGAAAGCGGACAAGGACAGGGATGGGGGGGCCTCTGTACACGAAGGGGTGAGCTGGGCACGAGGCCCAGTCCGCCCGTCCTCTCCCTAGCTTTTCTTTGCTGCGGAGTTTTCTCTGCCACTGGTGTGTGGATACGAGCACCCCATGTCAGCTACCTGGGTGTCTCCAAGCTTGTGACACTTCTGCAGCGGATGGCAGTCTCGGCTGCTTCGAGGACGGGATGTGGAAGCAGCAGGTGTAGAGGGGCCTGGGCGGACTCGCACTTCGATCCTGACACAAGCACTCCCAGGGGCAGGTGGATGCGACTGGGCCAGGGACAGCCACCCCCAGAGTGTCCCCATGCAGCTTCCTGGAGGGCCGGGTGCCCCGGGTGGGATCTGGTACAAACAGGAGACCTCCGTCAAGAACCTCCGGGGCCGTGGGTGCTGGTTACTGGTTATACTGGCCGGTAAAGGCAGCCCATCCACCACTGCCAGGCTCAGTTACTCCAAATCCAGAAGTAGGAGCCCCGATGGTGCGAGCTGTGGGGACGGGGAGCCAGCACCTCTGGGACCGAGATCAGGTTCTTGAGAGAGGGGTGGAGCAGCAAGGGTTTAAGGAGAAAGCTGCATGTTCTGCTGCTCGAGTAGGATCGGAAGACCCACTCCACTTCCGGCTTGGGCCGAAGCGCGCGCTGGCAGGGGGTGCTGTGGAGTGTCCTTCAAGGCGGCCCGTGCCCTCCCTGTGCCTGCTCCACGGCGCTGGGGCACCTCTGTTTTGGGAAGACTCATTGGTTCTGCTTTGATACAACAATTAAGCTAAGGTGGTTGAGTAGGCGCAAAGCCGCTCCATCCAGAGGTGATCTGAGTTGTTCATTAGGGCCTAGAACCTTTGGGGAAGAGACGACGTTTTTGTAAAGTGGGTAAATCTACAAGAGCACCTTTGCTCAGGTGTTGCTTTGTCGTAACAGTCCTGATGTGCTTTTTCTAGAGGTGACACTGCATGGTGACAGTGTCCATGTCCCTGACTCTGGTTGGACCCACCAGGGCAGCACAGTCAGGGAGGGGTCCCCCAAGCCCGGGCCACACTGAGCAGCGGGCACCTCCGAGCCAGAGGGTGGCTGTCCGACCGTTTCTAGGTAGCTGGGATGGGTTTTTTTTTTTTAAAAAAAAGGACAGCCTTGCAGGCAGCTGTGTGTGTTGTTGGAAACAAAGAGCAGGCTCTCCAAACACACTGGTGGGTGGGTGGGGGCGGGGGGAACAGCACACACCAGAAATCAAGGCAGTTTTGCGAGTGGCACTTACTTCTGTTCAGCATGACCCTCTTCTGTGAACACCCATCACGAGAGCACATGAAAATGACAGAATGGAATGGCTTGAGACAACACTGCAAAATTAATTAAAATTAAAAAAGAAGCTTTTTTTCGATGGATGAAATGAAAGCGGGGGTACAGATGTCGGCTGAGAATCTCCTGAGGCTGGTTCCTTTTTGGCCGGGGAGGCGGGCAGAGTGGGCAGTCCGCCTCGCTGGCCAGGACAGAAGATGAATACGGGCCTCACTTTCATGTTTAGAATGGGAAACTCACGACCCTGCCTTCTTTGGCTTGGGACAATGTGAACATAAAGAGGAAAATTATCCAGGGAAAACCTGGTGAGAAAGCGAGGACCACAGCATCGGAATGACATGAGCCTCTGCCTGAAGTCCTCAGAGGACCAGCTCGTTGCTAAGACCCTGACGAGGGCTCCCAAGCCGTGTGTCCTTTGTCTTCTGCAGCTTGGCAAGCCTAAATCGACATTCCTGGTGGGGGAAGGCGCCCCGCGGGTACCTGTGCTTTGCTTCAAGTCTCCACCGTGAGCCGAGAGCCTGGCAACTGATGGTGGGGGGATGCCGGGTCCGGCCACGAGCTTGGGGCCGGCGGAAAGTCGCCATGGAAAAGAGTAACTAACCAGAGAGCCTGAGAAGCAGAGCAAAGGCCCTCCCCGGGCTGGCCCATCCTGCCCTCCTTTTCAGTAGTTTGATTACTCTCGGTTCATCACGCTGACATTATTCACTGGATCCTCCTGGCTGCAGAGATCGGTACGTTGCTAAGCAACCACTGGGTTCCCGGGTGGAACACGCAGGAATCTGTCGCCCTGATTTAGAACACAGACACGTGCACACGCACACACCCTCTCTTGGATCAGCTCTAGGCTGCCTTTTTAAATCAAATCCATATGGAAACCGAATTAAAACAAGAACTGAGAGCTGACACTCAGAGACGCATCGTTATTTCATTAGTCAGAACCAGTTAACTGGGGTGGGGGAAGGCAGAGTCAGGTGGCTTTTTCAGTGCGTTTACAGATTCCATCTGGCTTTTGAACAGCCACTGAATGTGGGCCAGAGGCCGCTCGGTGACGCCGGCGAGGTGTACCTGTTGTCCCGCACGCGAGCTGGGGCAGCGGCTCTGAACCCGTTTGGCACCAGACTATCCCAGCGTGACCGGTCCCACCTCTGCGTTTCAGTTACCAGGGCCTTCTTGTGAGGAACCCGTCTCGTGTGGACACGGCCCTTATTGCCAAAGTGCTCTTCTGAAGGGGCCCTGGGACGGGGGGGTGGGGAGGGCAACCGAGTCATTCCCACACCTGCCTGAGGCCCGAGCGCTCCGTGTGTCTCCCTGGCTCCAGGCCTGGGGCGTGTCGGTGCCTCTGACACCTACACCTCACGGCCGCCACGAGCCCTGAGCACCACCAGGGGCCTCGGCCCACAGTCGGTGTGCGGTGTCCTTGTTGCCTGAACGGTGGGTGGATACTGGTTAGCTTGTGGCCCGACTGGGAGTGTGGGTGGGCGCCTTGGGTCCGCCAGGAGCCGGGGGTCCTCCTGCCAGAACGTTCGCATCCAAGCAGGTCAAAAAGGCACCCCATTTTCAGGGAGCAGCATTCACCCCCTGACGTGCTCCTGCCGACCGATCCTAACATCCAGACGGGAAAGTGAGAACCTAAGAACCACACCTGTGATCATGGGGAAAGGCTGTAACCGGACTGGAATAACCTTCCTCGAATACGGTCTACAAGAAAACACCCCAAGAGCAAATTTCATGATCCCCTGTGCATAGTGCTCACCCAATTACCTACCCTTCCATTCACTGACATCTCCTTCCTGTTTCAGTTGGTGGCTGTGAAACGGTAAAACCCCTGTGACCCGTGACGGTGTCGAGGTTAAGGGAATGCCGTTCGGCAGCTTCTGTTGGGTCGGCTTTAAAGTCTATGCTCTGGGACCAGCTGGGCGGAGATAATTTTTTAACAACCCACACTGATTTATTATAAAGCCAGGCGGCTCTCAGGAGAATACTGCAGAGCCCGGGAGGCGCTGGAGGCACTGGCCAGCGAGGGCGGATGCAGGGGGCCAGCCGTGCGGGGCCTCGGGAGGATGGCTCTCCTCCTCCGAGCCCATTTGTGCCCCCGGGAGGTGGAGGCCAGGCCAAGAAGAGCTGGGTGACCTAGAGGGGCCTTAGGATCCAGCTGATGCCATGCCCTCTGGACGGAAGCTGAAGGGGGACCCCCACAAGCGTACGTCCACTGCTTGCTCCCCCCGGCACACACAGGGTGAAAACAAGACTGACTTCGCAGCTGTGGACTTGCTGGATACAGCAGCGCATCTGTCTTGCTCCGGAAGGGATGTCTGCGTTGTCTGGGCTGCCAAAGCACGGAACTCAGGCAAACGGAGCTGCCGTTCTGGGATCCTGAGGCCCTTGGCCTCCGAATCTGCCCCTTGGTCTGCGGAGCGCAGGCCCCCTGACCTTGCACACGGACCCCGCCGCAGCCGGCGAAGGGCACCTGTTCCACCACGAGAGCTGCTGCGCTGGGCGGCTGCCAGTAACCGTGACACGGAGGTCTGGTCACGCGAAGCCTCAGGCGGCCGCCCTCTCACGGGACGCACACAGTCTCGCTCTCCCTCCCCACCCCAAGGCCCGCCAGCCCTCCCTTGGCACAGAAAGCATTTTCTGGCCTCCGGGCTTCATGCACGTTGTGCCTGTGCCTGGGATGCTCCACTCCTGATTTTCTGCACGTCTGGCTTCTTCTTTTATCTCTGGTCATTCAGAGGTCACTTCCTTAAGGACTGTCACCTCCTTCCTGCCCATGTTGACTTGGACTTGTGAACATGTCCCTGTTCCTTTGTAGCACTTGGTGCGCTTTGGGTTTGTTCATTACTACTTGTCCATTTTCCCCTTGAGAGTACAGCTCCCCAACGGAGGAGACACCTGGGATGTGTTCCAGTTTGGGGATGAGTCCCGGGGCTCAGCACAGCTCCTGGCACAGGAGAGGTCATCGACAACTCTGCGTCTGCTTCCCAGCTTCCAAGGGCCCAGGCCTCTGCGGGTGTGTATTCCTCCTGCTACTCTCCACCCTCAGGCCTGGCCCTGGGCTCCTACAAAACAGCAGCTCAGGGACTCCCAGCCAGTGGACTCAGGAGGCCCTGGGCCGGGCTGGGCTTCCAGGCTCAAGGACGGAGTGTCCCATCAGCTTCCCATCTGTGCCCTGGAGCGTGTGGGGGGCACACTGGGCCACGTGACTTCGAGCAAAACACCACTTGCTCCACAATGGGGAGAAAACCACTCCTGCAGAGCCCTCCAACGCCACAAAATCCTCAGGGGTCGTCTATCACCAAAGGGGATAGGACATCCTTGCAGCCGTGGACAGTGCCTTCACCGCGCTGTCCTAAGGGCAGTGCGGCTGGCCGTCTGCCTGACCCTGAGCTTCCCGGGAAGGGCTGGGGCTCCGCAGACTCCTCACAGACGCCCTCAAACCACAGCTTGCTTTGCTGTGACTCAGGCTGACACTCTCTTCAAAGATGAGGTCGCTTCTTGGAAAAACCAGGCTTTCCCCAGAGCTGCCTGGCGGCTCCTTCCTTAGTGGGGTGTGTTCAGACAGGGCCGAGGAGGCACCACCAACGTCGGTACTCAGGAAAGCTACTTGATCATGTTCTCGCCCCTGTATTTGTAATCAAGACATCTCCAGATCCCGAGTCTTCTCTGGTTTGGGGGAATAAACCGGAGCTGCGTGGCTCAGGTCAAATTTCATGTCCTCAGGTGAGCGAGGGTCTCGTCCCACCCTGGGCTCTAGCGAGAAGTGAAGAGTCTCACCTCAGTCGCTAAGAAGCACCCAAGGGGGCAGGTAACCCCAAAGGGGTGAGGTCCAAAACTTGAGCTCTCTTGGGCGATTGAAACAGTTTCTGTGGAGAGAGGATTTATGCATGTGTCGCTTTTCATTCTCCCTAGAGAAACGCCTTTGCTTCTCCCCAGGAGGATGCCCTGCGTTCAGGTCCACGCCTCACGCTGCCCAGGGCCACTCCCAGCCCGAGCTCCGGGATGCATTTAAAAGTAGTGGGGAGCCACCCTGGCAGGTGATCTCCAAACGGGCAAATACCCGGGCTTGTCAACCGAGGCAAGACTCAGCAAAGGAGAGGCTTGCCCCTGGGGCAGATGCGTGTGCGAGGGGGCAGACCGGCCCCACCTAGGGTTGCTGCTCAGCAGCTGTCACCCACCTCACCCTTGTCAGCAGCCTCATGGCCACAGCTGACATCCGCTTCGGGCTTTGCCCGGTGAGGCTGTGAAATCAGCAAAGCCACAGTAGCTGGTGGAGTGCCCAGGGTGGCACCTGAAGGCGATGACTTTTCTCTTTGTCCCTGGGGCTCAGGGCCATCGGATGCCCAGGCCAACTCAGTGCCACCCTTGGCCGAGAGCCGAGAATAGGACGCCACCTCTGGGTGCTCAGCAGTGCCAGAGGCTGCCTGGTGACTGGCCTGGCCTACCGTCAGCCACCGGGTCACCAAAGAGAAGGGCTCCGGCATGCAGCTGGGCTCAGGTGAGCCGCAAAGGCCTGGGGACGGCCCGCCCTCGGCGATCTCAGCCCTGCAGACAGCTTGGGCAGCCGCCCCTTCCTCCCGGGCTGATCCCTGGCTCCTGCAACAGCTCGGGAGTGGAACCCTGAGATGCTCCCTGGGTCGGAAGTCGGGTCTCGGCCTTCCGGCGGGGTCCTCCTGGCCGCATGTCCACCTCTCTGACCTTCAGTCCGGTCATCTGCACACGGGAAATAATGGCAGGCCCCGCGTCAGCGGTGCCCGTGGGGCGTGGTGCCCAGCGTTTGGGGAGGCCTCGAGAGATGTCGGCTGATGTTCTCATTGTAAGTGAACTGGGTTATAAATAACAGAACAGACCGGAGGTGGCTGTTCTTGGCATCTGAGCATCGCTTGGAGGTGGTCCTGCAGCTGCTCTCGAGAAATCCAACAGGATTCTGCCAGGTGACGTCCGCTCTGAGGCCCCTCCCACCGAGGGAAATGCAGGCGGGGAAGCCCTCGGGACACATGCAGCCCGACACCCACTCTCCCCTGCGCCCCCAGGAGCTCACCCAGTTGGGAAGGGAGTGGAGGTGGCGGGCAATCCAGAGGCCCCTGGATTGGGGTGGGAGGGCTTGGGGCAGCAGGGCTTAGGCCTGAGCATCTCTTGAGTCATCCCTTCAGACTCTACCGAGCTCAGACAGTGGCAACGAGGGGAAGCGCCAGGCCAGGCCCTCAGCCTGAGTCCTGGCTCGGTCTCCCGCTGCGCACGGTGCCCAGCCACTCAGCGCTCCGCTTCCCACATCTGGAGAAGGGGTACAATGGGTACCCGCTCCCCTGCACTCACGGGCCAGTGTTCTGTAAAATGCGAAGCACTGGAGAGAAAGCAGCTCCCTTCTTGTGCTTTCACGTGACGTAGCAACAAAGAACTGTATTCTCACATACAGGGAAAGGGCAAAACTGGCTAGTTTTAAGATTTTCCTTTCAGACTTTCGAGTATGTAATATTTGTAGGTATGTAGGTGCAGACGTCCCCCAGAAATGGGGACTTTTTGCAGACTTTGTTTTCAACTGGAGCTATTTTCTGAATGTCACAGTTAGTGGATGGAGTGTCGTCCCGCTTCTCTCTACCAAGGCTGGCCTGTCATTATTTCTCTGAGTGTACTGGGAGCCATCCGAGTAATTTATTTACATCCACACTGAAGGGTAACTGGGAAAACTGGCTCTCGGCCCGCCTCTGCAGGTCCAACCACAGGGGGTGTCGCTGGTTAACGGGCTGAGACGTTTGAGTCAAACGCCTGTCCGGAGGGAGCACGACGAAAGACTCGTTAGTCAAAGCGACGAGATCTGGGAGCAGACAGCAGTGCGGGAGGCCAAGGAACAGCCGCGCGGGACAGTGAACAGAGCTGCGTCACGGGGAAGAAGGCCCAGCACGGTGAGGGTCCGGGGGAGCAAACCGCTCTGGTGACAGTCACCCCAAAGCTCTAGGTGGAGCGCGAGAGGCCTGCCGTAGAGCATGGCATGCCTCGCCAGAGCCTTGTGGCTCCCGTTAGAAGTGAGCCCTCATATTCTACCTCCAGCCGCAATGGCAGCACTTGACGCTGCTGAAACCGTGAACGGTCACCCCCGGGAGATGTGGATGCCCTCTTCCGTGCTGCCTGCCTGCTGGGCTGGGCTGGGCTGGCGGGGGCGGCGGGGGGGCCGTTACCCTCTGAGCTCACTAGTGAAGCCACAACCTGGCACCTTCCCCAGCTCTCCAACCCGTCAGTGACCGGAGGAAGCGAGAAGGATCCACGCACACTTAATCACACGCGCACGCACGCCACCAACCCACTCGCTCTCCTTTGGCATGGCTACTCCCTGCAACCAGCTGGGCAGAGCTCAGTTTTGGCTTCTGTGAGGCTCCAGGATGACCTTACAGGGGGTCCTGGCAAAGGTTTGGAGGACATGGAACGACTGGGACCAGAGCACGTCTGTGGAAGCTGCAGTGGGGCTGGCCTTGTGCGGCTGCGTTTCACTACAGGTCTTCACCTGGGGAGTGCCGCCTCCTGCCAGGATGGCTGCAGCGTGTGCACTCTGCCGGAGTCCGGGAGGGCGGGCTGGGCGCTGTGCAACAGGTGCGGCCAGCACAAAGGCGTTACGGAGTCCCCCTTCACGTCCGCTCTGGCTGCTTCCCGAGGGCCTTTCCTGGTCGGCCCCGACTGGACGAGGCAGGAAAGCCGGCACGGGGCAGTCTGCGTCTAAGCCACCTGCGGGACTTACCTTGGAGCGAGGCCGGCAGCCTTGGTTCCTGTGGGCGAATCCAGTCCTTCCCCCGGCTTTGCCGATTTCTCTCGGTTCATTTGCTGCAGGATTGAGTTCAACTCACTGATCACGTTTGCCTTCGGCCCTGAGCGAATTGGGCTTCTGACCTCAGAGACGTCCCCCCACAACTTGGAGGTCCTTGGTGGTGTCACCTTCGTGGCCCCAGGCTGGGCGCTGCCCGGCGGCGGCGGGGGGGCCGGGGGAGGGATGACGAAGCTGTCCACGTCCTCCTCCACTAGCGCGTCCTGATAAAGTGCATTGCTTTTGGGAATTATGGGCTTCACTTTTGGCTTCGGAGGTACTGGGGGCTTGTCCACCGTAAACGCTTGCCCATCTGCATAGACTGTGCAGGTGTCCACGCTCTCCCCGCCTTCAGAAGACAGGGTGGACATGCTGGACACTGTGGAGATGGTGCTGGTCGTCTCGAGATGGTGGTCGCTGCTGCTTCGGCTGTCCGCCTCCTCGATCCCAGAGTCCGTGACTGCGTCAAAGTTCTCGGGGGGCGGCAGGAATGAGGCAGGCAGGCAGTTGGAAAGGCCAGCCGGCTTCTTGCTGTCTGCACAGTTGGCTGGTTGGCTGGGGTTCAACGAAGGGGACTGGGAGGCGTCCTGTTTCTTCTGCTTGACCAGGTCCGTGAGAGCGGGGACAGAAGCGATGCGGTCATCGGGGATATCAAAACTATTTGCAAATTCCAGGGGGGGAGGCAATGGCTCTGTAAAAATAAAATCCTCATCCAGATCCACGGATGCCAGAGGGGGAGGAGGGATGCGGAACGGCAAAATCACCGCCTCTTCCACGGAGCCCGCCGCCACAACGGTCCTGCCGGGCACGGTGGCGGCGGGCTCGGGGCTGGCGGAGATCTGTAAAGCACCTTCGGTTTCGGGAGTGCCTTCTGGCACCTCGGGCAGCGAGTGGTCTGGCTGGGCCTCCACATCAGCTCTCTCTCCCTCTTCCTGCAGCCGGTGGTCGGTGGTGGCTGCATCCACGGTGTGGACCATCAGCAGGCCGGCCGATCTCTGCTGGGACGTGTCCACGATGTTGATGAGCATGTGCTTCTTGTCCTCGCCCTTCTGGTCCTTGCCCAGCTCCGTCTCGTACTTGTTCTCGGTCTCCTGCCGCCTCAGGGGCCCCCGCGTGTTCTGCCTGGTGACCGGGGGGAAGCCTGCTTCCACGCTGGGCCGCATTTTGGTATCGATGTAGAGAGGCTTGTGGAGGTCGGCCTTGGGGGCTTCCCCCTTGGGGCCCTGTTGGGACTCCTTCATGGCTCGGTCCCTTGCAGACAGCGCCAGGGCCAGCGGGGAGCTGGGGTCCAGCAGCCTGCCCGTGAGCGGGTGGACGTAATTCTCAGGGCCAGCCACGCTGCTGCTCTTGGGGGGCACGGCGGGGCTGCTCTCGGGGCCCTTGGCTTTGGGTGTGGAATTCAGCGGCCTGCCGGCCTCCCCCTGAGCTGTGGCCTCACCGCCACCCACCAGCTGGTTCTCGGGCTCCCTGGGCGGCGCCCCCGGCATGGGCAGCGACAGCGGCTCGGCGCCATCCTCCTCGCCGAAGCCGACCTCTTCGGGGAAGTTGGAGGAGCGCGCCCGGGGGGCGGGCGGCCCCAGGCCCACGTCCTCGTCCCCCAGGTCTGTGGAGAGGAAGGCCGGGGAGTTCCTCCTGGCTTCCAGCCGCTTCTCCCGGTCGCGGACGGCCCCAGCGATGGCGGCGGCGAAGGGGCTGCTGACGGTCAGGCTGTCATCGGGCCGCAGCTGGCCCGGCTGCTCGGGGGCCTGCGGGTCGATCTCCGTGCTGCTGCCCTGACTGCTCTTCCCGCTGCTGCTGGTGGAGGGCTCCTTCACGATGATGGTCGGGATGGGGATGGAGCACGTCTTCTCGGGGCTGTCCTCCACATTGGACTGCTTCACCAGCATGCCCTTCCGCCGGGCGGGCTTGGCGGGGACGTACACGGCTTTGCTCGCAATCCTCCCCACCTCCGAGTACGGGTTCTCCGGCATCTGGCCTCTCTTGTTGCGGAAGTTGGCCTGGGCGGCGGCGCTGCGGCTGTAGAGGTCCTCGGAGTCCAGGGAGTAGCGGTCCAGCTCCCGCCGGTAGTACATCCCCTTGTCCCTCATCGCCGTGGCCACCGTGTCCGAGCGAGCCGCGGGGGGCACCTTGGCAGCCGAGTTCTGATTGAACGCCGGCTTGATGGTCCCGTAGACCCTTGGCGTTGGGGACTTGGGGCAGTTGTAGGTGGTGGGGGACGGGGGCGGGGGGGACGGGGGCACGGACTGCGGTGGGGGGGGGATGTCCTCGGAGGTGTCCGGCATGGACAGGCTTCTGGTGAACTTCAGCATCGGAGGGGCCAGAAATTGCCGCTCTTCCTCCGTTATTCCTGCAAGGAGAAGGCAGGCTTAAGTTTTAAACTGTGACACTGACGCCCCACCAAGCTCCTAGCTCTGTGACACGCTACATCTGCACACGCACAACGAACCACGGTGCACACTTGTTCACAAAACACAGCACAAGCCACCACGACAAGAGCTTACGTGGCCCATCCGAGCCCCCCCCCAGGAAAAGACAGGAAACAGGGAAAGAAAAGAAAAAGAAGAGAAAGGTGCTGGGTTGCATCGAGTGCGTGCTGTTGAGATGTTCTGCATGCAGCGCCCACAGCAGCGGGTGGGAGGCACGTGCGAGGCCAGGCAGGTGCCCGGGGCCACGAGCTGCGTGCGAGCACGTGGGTGCGCGTGAACACACACTGGGGCTGGGCCGGGTCAGCACACATCTGTCCGGTCAGGATCCGCCAGGGCCCTGGGGCTGTTTCTGGCACCTGGGGGCCGATGCTGTCGGGCTGCCCATCAGAGGCCGGGCCCATGTGACGTGGGCAGGGCCGCTGCTGAGGGGCGTGAGAGCTGGCCTGCCTGTGTGACAGGAGCCCGGTCGCCAGGGCACTGGCGGCTTGAGGTGTTGGCGCTCCCTCAGGAGAACGGCTGTGAGGCAGAGAAGGCCCTTCTGGCTCTTCAGCACGCCCGTGAGGGGATGGGGCCCAGACTGCTCTTTAGTGCAAGATGCCAACCCCAGCCAGGAGCGGCTTCCGGAGCAAACCCTGGGCCACTGGCCTCGGGAGCCTCCCCGGGTCCTGAGACCCTCTGGGCTGGGCTGAGGGGCCAGGCGCTTTCCACCGTCGCCACTAACCTGGGTCAGCATTCGGCTGACTTGGCACAAAGTCAGGCCGTGCCCCCGGACCTGACCTAGCGAAGCAGCGCCTGTTGGGTGTGAATGTGCCGAGGGGCCTGGTTGTGGTGATGGTGGGCGCCCGGCCTCGCTGGGCCTGGCTCCTCTGTGTGGGTTGACTGGGCAGGGCCTACAGACTCTCTCTCCGGTGGTCTGAGATACTGAAACGTCAACAGAATGCACTCCAGGAGATGGGAAGCAGACACACAGGTGGCAGGGACTCGGGTCTCACGCTGGGGCATGCAGGGGCTCAAAGAGGTAACAGAATGAATTACTTCCAATCAAAAACAACTTCTAGGACAAACTACAATAATTTATTCCAGTGAAAATTTCCATTCGATAAGGGTATTCCCAATTTAACGTACTCCTGTGGGAGGGTATTGTGGCATCACATGGACGGACTGCTAAAAGGCCTTCTTGACCGTTGGCTACCCGTGGGTTGCCTGCCAGCGATGCTCCCAAGGAGTCATAATTTAAGAATACACCTTACAGAGAAGTGTAGGGGTTGCATTCAGATCACACATTCCAAACCACAAGGTCCACTAACCTGATAGAAAGATTCTGCTGTCTGACAGGAGGAAATCAATTGTTATTAACCAGGTACAGAGCCAGGGACCCAGCCTGGCGTCTACGCTAGTCTGCGGTGGCCCCGCACGCCTGGGAGGGCGGGTTTCAGGAGCCAGATGGCACCTCCACCAGGGCCACTACCGTCTAGTCACTGCTGTGAGCCACCTCACACTGACCAAGGAGCCAGCCCCCCAAAGAGCAGTGCGCTTCCAGAAGTCAGCCCGCAGTGTTCCGAAGGGCCAGCCTGGGATGGCTGGGTCCGCCGGTGTCCTTCACTGGCCCAGCTCCTCTGAGAATTTACGTGGTAAAGACAGTGCTGGAGTATCTCACAAAGGGGCTGCCTGGCAGGGTCACGGTCACCTTGCCTGGAAGCCGTCAGTAGGTGTCACCGGGACATTAACAAGGAGGTACGCAGCTTTCTACGACACGCCGTACGTTGGTTTGTCCCAGTTCTAGAACCTGGCCCCACCACCCCCAGAAGTGTGTCCACCTAGCTTGCCCTGTGAAATGTGGCAGTTTCATTTCGGGCAATGCGGGGAACGTGGGGATCCCATTGAGCGGGGGACCCCCTCCACCTGCCACTCTGATCCCCGCGGGGCAACGGAGGGGGCTTCCCGGACCACCCCGGTCTGCCCTCGCCTCCCTCCCAACACGTGCCCCCTCACCCTGCTGGTGTCAGCACAGATAATGTGCTTGCAGGGCTGGATTTTGTTCCAGCAGGTAGAAGGGTTCCAGCCTGCTGGGGCATTCAGAGGCCCCCGGTGGGTGGGCCTGGGGGGCGGCTCTGCCTGGGTGCTCTGAGGGCTTCTCTGAGAGCCAGGGGCAACCTCTGTGGGTGTAGGCCATGCTTCTTACCTATTGATTTCTGCCTTCGCATCGTACCTCGGGGGAGGCCCAGAAACGGGCCTTTCGGGCTCCCGGGAACCGTGGGCGTCATCACGGCGATCCCCTGTCGTTCATACACGGACTGCAAACCAGAGAGCCTAGAGTGAGGTGGGCCCCGACCAGCCCTACCCCTGGCCGCCAGGCCCAGAGGGTGTCACAGCAGCCCTGGGCAGCAGGCACCTGTCATCCGGCTTCCCGTGCTGCTTCCAGCAGCAAGCTGCGTCCAGCCGAGGCTGACGGGATGCACGAGCTTCAAGGACCCAGAAGAGGCTCTCCCTGAGTATTGCCCACTGGCTCCTGCCCGCTAAATGCCAATGTGCTCAGTGGAGCCGTGGTCTGGCCGACCAGCCCGAGAGAAGGGGCCAGGGCCACTGCTGTGTAGGGGAATGCACCCAGCGGCTGGTGGGGCAGGAGCCTCTGTCTTCCTCCGCAGGCCAGGTGCTGGTGAGAGTGAGCCAGCTGCAGGTGGGCTGGCCCAGCAGGAACCTCCTTCACTTGGGAAGCAGATTCCTGTGCAGCCCCCACCCAACCTGCCACTTCCCTGTCTGTACGGGGCTGCCGGCTTGCCCCCCCCACCCTGCGGCATCAGAGGGGGACTCCCGAGTCTGGGGGAAATGGGTGCAAGCTCTCGTGCATCTTGTGCTCAGGCCCCCAGAGGGTCTTCCTCCCCACCCCGTCTCCCCAGGGCTCAGGGCGGCTCCTAGCTCTCTGGGACCTGAGGCTGGGCTGGAGGGTGTTAGGGCCTGGGAGGGGCGGGGCTTGAGATGCAGCCAGAGGCTGCAAACAAGGCGGACAGTGAGGATGGTGGGCAGGGCCTGGGGGAGGGTGGGTCCCGCCGGGGAGGTTGCCCAGAGCTTATGGGAGCACCCCCCCCGGGGGTTCTGGAGATGATGTGGTTCCCAGGGTGAGCATGTCCGTTGTCATCGCTAGCAGTTGCCTCTGTTTTAATGTGTGTCACACAAAGCTAGCCTATCCAGTGGGCAATGTTCACGGGGGAAACCAAGTGACTCAATGTGAGGTGGGTTCCAAGAAGGTACTAAGGAATCGTGACCGGGACACTCAGACCTGCCGCCAGGCACAGACGGGGCGCAGGTGGCCGAGTCTGGGAGATGGTGAGGAGCACCCTGCCTGCACAGCCTGGAGCGCGTGCGCTGCCACTGCCCAGATGGCCCGCCCGCCATCCCCCAGGGCACAGCCACTCACGTTCATGTCCGAGACAGACGGGAAGCACCGGCTGGTGGGCCGCTGCTTGATGGTGGCCACCCTGGACTCCATGGCCACGTTATCAGCAGCGCGGGATGGCTTGGAGGCCGGGACTATCTCCTCGGGTTTATCTGCAATGTGAACACGATGGTGGGAACAGGTGTCAGGGGTGAGACCCCTGAAACAACCAGGGGCCTGCCTCTGGTGAGGTGCCCTCCACGCGTGCACAGCCATTTCCGGGCTCTGGCCTTGACCATGCAAGCGGGCGCACGGCACCACGGCGTGGAGCACGCATGCGTTGGTCTGCCACATGCACTCACGCCGTCACACCCCGGGAGGCGCACGCGGACAAGATGGGGGACAAGACCCTCGGTGACACAGCCTCGGCCCCCGCGGCCCCAAACTCCCCGAAAGTCACATCTTCACCGGAGCCACTCGATTCGTGCTGACGGGACTTACTCTTGACTGTGTCAACTAAACCAATGCTTGGAGTCTTTCTAAGAGCTCAGAGGCATGGCTCCTTTGTAACCAGATGCAGTTGCCGGGCTGTAAGGCCCAAGGCCCAGGGCTGGAGGCAGTGGGTGCAGCCAACTGGGCCATGCCGGCCAGCTTGGGGGGCCGCTCGGGGGCTCAGCTTGGGGGCCGGCTTGGGAGGCCGAGCCCGCACTGCCTGGGCAAGACCTGATTTCCCAACAGTACCACATTCTCATTTCTTTGTGAAAAAGAAAGTCAAGGGTTACTTATGAGTGATTCTTACAAATTAAAAACTTAAGAAAATTTTAAACTAAAACATTAACTTTTTTTGGAAAACTTGAAAACTTCAGCACATCCCAGAATTGCCTTGACGCCCTGGCTTTATCTGGAGGATGCCCGAGACCCTGCAGAGCAAGGATCCTCAGTGGGGTGTGCCCCACCTGCCCTTCCAGGAAGACTGTGGCCGGGTTAGCATGAAGCCAGTGTAAGCGGAGCCTGGTGGGAACAGCCCGTTTTGGAGGTGGGCACAGCACTCCCCTTGTTCCCCCAAGGCTATCCAGGCCACAAGCCCGAGGCCTCCTAGCATCCCCAACCCTTTCTGGGGTCTGGTGACTCCCCACAAAGTACATGCCGTCGCAAAGACCCAGGCCCCGAGCCGTGAGGTCAGCACATGAATGTTGGAGCAGAAAGGAGCTCTGGGCATCAAGTCCGTCCCATTGGGTGGGACAGCCACTTATAACAGGGACTTCCAAAGAGGAGCTAGCCCCCTGGAAAAGCCCCCCAGAGCCCCAACACTCTCAGAGCCCCAGACCAGGGAGGGAGGGTGTGGGTGGGGGGACCAGGGCCACCCCAGCCTCCCAGAGCACCTACAGGCAGGACTCTGACATCTGCTGGTAGCTGCTCACAAAGCTCCTAACTCCAGCGCTGCATCCTGGCTCAAGGGTCGGCAAACTACGGCCCTGGGGTCAAACCCTGCCCACCGTTCTTGATCTATGCAGACTGTTTATATTTTTAAGAGGCTATTAAAAGGAGGGGAAGGAGAATGTGCCACAGAGAGCCTGTGGCCTGCAAAGCCTGAAACTCTCACTGTCTGGAAAATGCCTGTGCCTGGCCAGGGCCCTGCCCCAGTTCACCTGCCACTGAGCCACGGGCACAGGATTCAGGCAGAGGAGCCTCAGGGAGGCTGTCCCCCGATACACGTGGACCCACGCCTGCCTCTCCCACATGAAGGGAAGACCCGCTCTTTCCATCTGTCCTGCCCTGCCCTGCTGTCAGGCTGGCCTGCCGAGGGCATCTCCTGCTCCTCGTGGGTGCTGGGGATGCTAGTAAGCGTCGGCCCCTTAAGGAGCTGGTCAGTGACACCTGCCTCTCTGGGTCACCGTGTCCTCCTCACGGCTCCCGGCACTGTCCTTTCCTCCTCACCTGTGCCCAGGGCCGCAGAGGAGCCATCATCCCCAGCCCTCACAGCTGCTGCCCCTTCTTTCTCTCCTGTCCCCCCCTTTGCTGGGTCTCTGTCCCTGTAGCTGTGCCGTGCACACCCCACGACCCCAGAAAGCTGCTTCCTCCAGGAAGCTGTCCCCTCTCGGATCTGGGCCGGGATTCCTTCCATGGCTGGGGTCCAGCTCGCTTCTGTGCAGAGTCCCTGATGCTGCCCCGCCAGCCGGGCCACGCTCCCTTGGCCATGGCTCAGGGGCCTCTTGCGGTGGTGCTCTGGTGGCACTTGGCTAGCCTCCTCGGTCCTCGTGGCCGTGCCCAGAAGCTGCGGCCCTCGAGGCAGCTGCCGGTTTGCTTCTGCTCAGGTGCAGGGAGTCGGGTGTCCTCGGAGCTGGGAGCCCGTCTGTGGGGGTCCAGCCTTCGATGCAGCACACGCAGCTGGGGTTGCTCCCCCCGGGGGCCTCCGGGACGTGGAGCCCAACACATCCTGTGGGAGGCCCTGCAGGTGGAGCGAGCGCTGGCCGTGCCGCCGGCCGCGTCGCACAGGGAGCCCGGGGCGGGATGCTGTCCTGGGATGCAGAGCTAACCAGCAGCATCTTGGAGAGCCTCCTGTTTCTGACTGTTGCTTTGGTTTGAACCCCCTTCCCCCTGCATGCCGTGGGTCTGCCACGCAGTATTGGAGTAGTGCCTGGGTTTTCATGCGCCCTGAATATGCAGGTGGCAGACTGTGATCCTGGAGCTTCTGGGCACGTGGCAGGCACCCTAAAAATATGCCTTGAATGCTGGGCGTGCACAGGTGAGGCCAAGGTCCCGTGATAACAATGGTCCCTGGTGGAAGTTGTAAATGCCTCATTTCTCACCCTGATGAGAACCCGGAACAACCCGGATCTGAGACGCTGAAGGTCATGCAGATAAAAATCGGGGACCAGGTGGTGGGAGCTGGGGCTCCAGTTGGGGTCATCCAGCCTCTCCACCCCCACCTTGGGCCAGGGGTGCTGAGCCCCGGTGGGCAGTGGAGATCTAGGACTGTCATCAGAATTGCGGAGAAGTCCGGGCACTGTCCACACCACACTCACCCGAGACAAGAGGCCACCTTGGGTGGATGGCCTTGTCTTTGTTGGACACCTTGGTCCTCCTGCCTCCACCCAAATGTTCTTCGGAGCCAGAACAGCAGAGCACCTTGGCTTGTGGGGGGTAAGGCTGGGAGGTCCTGCTCCTACTTCAGTGAGAGCCACTTAGCATGGTTTGTGTGGTTCGCACGGAGAGACGCTTCCCCAAGGGCCTGGGTCCCCTCCTGGCTCCGGTCTCAGAGGGAGCCTGCCCGCCTGACTCAGGACCACTCAGGCCCCGTCTCTGAGGGCTTGTTTATCAGAACACGAGCCATGGCTGCGAGGCTCTAAGGATTATTGTTTTTATTTACGAAGGCCAGGGTTTGGGTCTCTATTCGGGGGCTCCAGATGAAAAGGATTAGTGAGTCCAGCCCCCTGCAGTCCTAAAGTGAAATACTCTGTGGCTAAAAACAATCCCGCAGACACATCAGGAAACTGGCAAATCTTAAAAAACCAGCTAGTAGAGAGTTGATGTGGGGGCCCAGAAGGAGCCGTGTATTTTAATTTTCTAAGCAAACTTGCGGTCTGTTTAGAGGACAGGGGTGATGCTCACTGTCCATCAAGTGCAAGCTTCCTGGCGAGGGGACGAGCGCGCTCTAGGTGGGGGGTGGCGGATTTGGCAGCATGGTGAGGTCGCCCGTGGGAAGCAGAGCAGGGAGTCCCCGCCGCCCTGCCCAGGAGCACACCCTTGGCTGCAGGCAGGCTTCAACACGCGTCATCCAGTGTGCCCCAAGGCCTCCTGCTGCAGAAACCCATGCCCCACCAGCCAGACCTCGGGGTGAGACCCTGGGCAGGAGTTCCTCCCCAAGACGAAAACACAACCACCACCAGCCGCAGGGGCTGGGAGCAACGGCTGTGGCCAGCTGGGCCCCCGCTGGCTCAGTCTCCCCAGGAGGCAGGGAGGCGTGGGGACTGCCGCTCTGAGCCCAGCGGGCTGTTGTTAGCCCGAGGGCCTGCCGGAGTCCCCCGCCTTCCAAGGGACGGGCCTGCGGGTGTAGCCAGAGGCACCAGCAGGCCGGGAGGCCGCGGTGAGGCCGGTCCCACCACCCGGTCTGGTTTGCACCCTGAGCTGCCCAGGGATGGGGGCTCTCCTGGTGGCCTGTTCATCCTTGTGCCCACGAGCACACTTGTCTGGGGACGAGGGCAGGTCCTGGAAACACCGGAGGACAAAAGTAAGGGGTTCTCGAGACGAGGAGCTGGAAACTGCCTGCAGCCAAAGCAGACGTCAGCCTGGAGGGGCCAGGGCTGGGGGTTTCTCACTGCCGCGACAGTTTCCTGGAACTGAAGTTTATTCTCCATCAGTCTGGAAGCCAGAATCCCCAAATCAAGGTGTCGGCAGGGTGGTTCCTCCTGGAGGCTCCGAGGGAGGATCCTTCTCGCCTCTTCGGGGTTCCGGGACTCCAAGCGTTCATTCCTGGCCCCTCCAACCTCTGCCTCTGTGGCCTCCTGTGTGTGTGTGTGAATCTACCTCTCCTGTGAGGTCACGGTCATTGGGTCAGGGCCGCCTCATCCTGAGTACGTCGGCAAAGGCCCTGTTTCCAGATAAGATCCCTTTCATAGGTTCTAGCCGGACGTAGATTTGGGGGGACACTACTCAACCAGTATGGTGTAAAGGCCTGGTTTCCCCCTGATGCACATGGCTCCTCTGGAGTGTGGGGAATGCTTCTGAGGAGGTGAGCCCAATCACCCGGAAGAGAGGGGCGGGGGCAGTGTGGTGGGGCAGGAGCTTCTCTGTAGGTCCACCGATGTCTGATGCTCCCCGCTGCGTGAGGCCGGACTGTCCTCTCCCTCACTGCAGTGAGGGGCTGGGCCTGTCAGCCAGCATGGGCCCCTGGAGCCCTGCGCTGCACCCCATAGTTCCCTTGGGAGCTGGGTGGGTCATGGCCCCTGAGCCCTTTGGGGTCTTGTGTGCATACCAGCCCCCTGCTCTGGCCAGGGTCAGGAAATAGGAGGGAGGGGCACTCAATCTCGAATTGCGTCCAGTCTTCTCAGCTGTTCAAAGCAAGGAGGGTCCCTTGCCTGTCCTCTGTGTCGATTCTGCTCTGGGCCATGATGGCCACAGGACTGTGACTTGTCTTTTCCCGCAGTCCGGAGTGTCTGGCTGCTGGAGGCGCCCCTGAGGGAGGAGGGTGAGTGGATGGGGCCTGAGGGGTGCAGGCCAGGGGCACGCCCTGGACAGGGGACTTCCTTGGCCAGCTCTGTTGCGCAGTGCAGCTCCTGGGAGCTGGCGCTGGGAGGCCTTCCTCAGGACGGCGTGGCACACAGTGGGGCGGTGGCCTTGGATCATGGGGCACTCGGGGACAGATGCAGTTCCGGGAAGCTTTCTGTGTCCTGGGCACCCACCACATGGGCTGACACAGTGACCGATCCTGGAAAGGCCACTGGGAGTTTCCCAGGCAGCCCCTGGGGGTGGGGGGTGGAGGCCGCGGAGGGGAGAAAGGAGGCGCTCCGTCTTGGCGCTCCAGGACCCATGATCCTGCCCCCAGATGTTGCCTCGTTGGATTCTAAGACCCACCCCTCGATTTCAGCATTCAGAATACCGCCTTGTGTCTTTGCCTCAGTGCCGAAGGTCACGTGATAGGGTCCACTCTGCGCTCTCCCCCACCCCCAAAAGCAGTTTTGAAGTTCTTATGCTTCTTTCAGTTGTTGAGGTTAGTTGTTTCTAGCAGCGAGGTGAGAAATGCCCTAAAATGTGGATGCTGGGGAAGGAGGGGCCTGAGTCCATCAGGGCCCTCGTGGGGCAGGTGTCTCTGCTGTTCACAGCACGGCGACCGCCCCTACCCCATGCCTGTCGGCTCCCTCCTCCCCACCAGCTCAAGCACAGAAGGCACGGTGCAGCCCTCTGGGAGAGCCAGGGGCTTTCCGGGAGCTCAAGGGGGGCGGCCCCTGTCCCACCCCTGGCGATGGCGGCCAGCAGTCAGGGGTCCAGCCCTCCATCCAGTGCCAGGGGCTCTGCTGGCCTGCACCCCGACCACCTGCTGCGTGTGGCCGTGGCCCGGACACAGCATAGAGGCTGCCGGCTGGTAGGGCAGGCCCGGCCGTGATAGCCTGAGGGTCCCACAGCCTTCATAGTCATGATGATGAGGACACAGCTCTGGGGGGAATGCACAACACGCTGTGGGGACAGGAACCACAATGGGAGAAGTGAAGCAGACGGGACAGACTGAAACAGGACGTGGTCCGGAGCTGGGCCCCTCCGGAGGCCCCGGCACGGGGAGGAGACAATGCAAGGTCACGGCATCTAGACGCCACGCTGACAGCCACAGAGGGGTTCTCTTCCAGAGGGTGTGTGGGCGGGGGCTGGGGACAGACACTGGGCTCGCCCCTTACCCTTCTTCTTCCGGATGGAGGCTTGCAAACAGAAAGGGGAGCGTGAGTCTGGAGATGGCAGCGCTCCTCCATGGCCTGGCTCGGGGGCTGGAAAGCCTCACCCTCACCCGCAGCTCACGGTGGGGCGGGGCAGGGGGGAGCGGCAGACACGGGAGGCCAGGGTGTCTAGAGAGCTGCATTTATGGCTTTCCCAGGAACCCGGGGACGGGGTGACCTTCTCTGTCTGACACGCCCTGCTGGTAAACCTGCTTCCGGGCTATGGATGAGGCACTGTCCCAGGGCGTCCTTCCTACTGAGCTCCCTGCCCCTGCCCCTCCAGCACTGTGCCAACGTGGCAGGTGAGTGAGAATGGGAGCAGATGGCAGGAGGAGCCCCACGACCCCGCACGGGGGGAGAAAGGCCACGAGACACCATGGCCCCTTGGAGAAGGCAGGGTGGCACGTGCTGTCTGGTTTTAACGGATGGGCAACGGTTCTGTTGTCATCCCCACCGGTGCAGGCCAGGTGTGGGGGGATGGTCAGGCTTTCCTGGGGGCCAGAAGAAGCGGGGCTTGTGGGGAGCTACCCGTTCTCGGCAGGAGGCGGGCAGCACCATGGCAGGGGTGCTGATTTCTAGAAGGCTAGCCTCAGTGACCGGTGAGGGGTGCTAGCTGGGAGGCCGCTGGGGCCTGGGGTAGGACCGTCTGGCTGTAGCACTGCACCCACCGTGGATGGAGGAGATCCCCCCCGCCCCCTCAACCGAGAATGCTGCAAAGAAGAAGGGCTGCTCTGCCCTTTCCGGGGGGAGGGTCCAAAAGGTCTCCCCGTGAAGGCTGGGATCAGGTGGGAGTGAAGTCCTGTTCCACGCCAGTGAGGGGTGCTCAGACGTCACCCCGCGGGGCCAGCCGGGCCCGAGGGACAGGTTCCCTACACAGGTGCACTGATGCTCACCCTCTAGCACCTAGCGAGGCCCTCTCTGCATGCTCTGCAGAGTGAGCCCGTCAGCCCACTCGCCACTTCCGTGTGGTCAGAGCCAGCCTCCTTCCAAATGTGTCCCTGGGCTCCATGGTGACGCCCAGGCACGACATTTAAGCAGCATCTGGGCGGCCCACACCAGCTCCAGGGTCCTCCCTCTCCCGGCAGCCACCAGTGCCACTGGACCCAGGGCCCACGAGGCTCTGCACGCCCTTCCCTGTCTATCCAGCCCCCCTTTTCCTTGCAGACCTAGAACACGCCAGGAGCTCCCTACCCCTGGTGTGCAGCCTGCCAGGCCTGCCAGCCCCACCGCTGTCTACGCCAAACCCCAGGGATGCAGCTTTCTGGTCTGAGCCGTGCGTGGAGCACCAGTGAGGCAGATTTCGGGGGGGCCTAGGCAGCAGGGGGGCTGTTTGGGGGACACTGTGGGGCAGCTTACCTTTATCCACTAGTGAGAGGCCCAAAAATTCAAAACAAAACAATGTTAGATGAGCCGAAAAGAGTAAAAGGCAAAACTAGTAACCACCCCCGAAGCCAGCAGGATTCCCACGAAGATGCCAACGTGGGAGCCGCCCGCACACAGGGACCTGACGCCATTCCCGGGTGTCAGGGGCAGGGACCGGGGCAAGCAAGCGAGCAAAGGCCATGCACGGCCTGAGGCTGCGCAGAGGCCGGTCCCACTGCGTCCCAGGTGCTGGCAACAGCGTGGGGCTGGGCGGGCCAGACAGGCGACTCTTACCGAGCTCCTCCAGCTCCGAGGTCATGGACTTGGAGCGCAGGGTGAGGGCCGTGGTTGGAGCTCGCTTGGGAGGCGGGGGAGCTTGAGGGGCAGACGGGAGAGACAGGTGTGAGAACCCGGCCAGGATGCTGCCCGCCCCACCCCCACGCTTCCCGCACAACCTGGGAGCCAGCAGCCCCGAGCCTGCAGGGAAGGCGGGCAGGCGGGCGTCCCCCCGAGGAGGGGAAGCAGCAGCGGTCACCCACGGAGGCTGCACGGGGCCGGGATGGGGCGGGACCCCCCTGCCTGAGTGAACGCAAGTCTGCGGAGGGGAGGCCGGTCCAGCTCTAACGGCGCTGTGCCTGCCGGGGCCTGATGGGACTAACAGTCCCGGCAGCCCTGCAGCCCCTCCCTGGCCGCCCCCCCATCACAGCAAGGACATGGGCCTCGCACGTGTCCCGTGGCCCCCCAGGCCCCGGGCTGCTGAGCACAGCCTTGCCTGCTGCCGTCTCTGTCCAGTGGGCAAGCCCACAGTCCTCGCTCAGCCTCCCTTGTGGCTTCTTTCCCTCCTCTTGGAGGGCCCGCCCCCAGCGGGAGGAGATGTGGGGACGCCTGAGTGTGTCCAAGCACAGGAGGCTGGAGAGCAGGGGCGGGGCGGGGCGGGCACCTTTCTTCCTGGCGGTGTCGTCCGGGTCGAGATTCCTGGTCACCGTGACCACCTTGAGGACGAGGTGGTTCCCTCCCTGGCGGATCATGTTCACCACCTGCCGATGGCCGACTTTGACGACGTTCTCGTTGTTCACCTGCAGGAAGACAGGGGCTGTGGGTGAGGGGCCTCGTGGGCCGAAGGGAACAGCGCCTCCCCCCCACCCCCCGCTCTGGGGCAGTAGCAGCCCCCCCTCCTGACGGACGGATGGACGGACGGACGGCCAGCAGGCTGACAGCATGAAACCACTGTGGCTTTGGAACCAAAGGTGCTTTTGGGGGGACCAGAGGGAGGCCGCTGTGGGGGCTGCAGACCACCTGACCGCAGCCAGGGGCCCATCGCGCCGTGCGGGGCAGTTTCCAGCGGCTGGGTGGCCAGGACGGACTCTCGTCTCACCCGAGGGCACTGAGGTGCTCACTCTGGCAGGCCTCGGGGAAAGCTCCTGGCCGCCAGCCATGTGCAAAAAGCCAGACGGGAGATTTCCAGGGTCCCGGGGTGTGGCCCTACTGCTTTCCATTTTCACACTTAAGAGGAAACACTAATTGTTTCTCACATATTTTGGGAACACACATCACACTAAAATGGCCCATTTCCTCCGGGTGCTCCCTCCCTCCTCCTCTCCTGTCGGGGAGGCTGGAAAAGGCATAAAAGCTTGGCTGACAAGGCGCTAAGGGCCACGGTCCCCGCCCTGCTCATCCAGGGACCCCAGATGAGGCCCCCATTGTGGCCACTCTGGTGTTCGCTGAGCTCCTGGCCATGGCCTGCCCCTTGACTTCTGTCTGTCCCCATGGCATTGGCAGGCAGAGGCGGGACTGAACGCCCCTGGAGCTAGGCCCAGAGGCAGACCTGCTTTGTCTGCTCCAATCACCACTGCCGGCCAGGGAATGAAGACAAGGGTGGACCGGGTGAGAGCACAGAAAGAGGGGGGATCTTGGGTGTTTGGGCTCCACACCTCCAGCCCGCTGAACTGGACCTCTCCTGGGGGCGCTGTGGTACCTGCCGTCCCCACAAGCATCCAGGATGAGCGCCAGGCACGGAGGGGTGGCAGAGGGGGCAAACCCACAGATGGCGGAGTTCATGACCACCCTGTGCACTGTCCTCCAAGAAAGAAAAGCCCCCGACTGCAAAAAACAAGTGAGAAGAACCCGATACCCCCCCCCCCCCGATGTCTCCATGTTGCCATACTTGCTCCTGCTGTGGATTCCCTAAAAACCTTTCAAGTGCAAGGTCGCCTCAAGCAGAGATGTTATCAGGCTTGGTGACTTCTCACTGTCCTCATACGCATGCAACCAGGTCTGCACACCAACGGCGGGCACACTTCCCAGAGAGCCTCGGAGCGCCTGGCAGGGGGACTCGGCTGGGGGGGGGGGCACACTGCAGCTCTTCTGGGCCTCCTGTACGTGCCCCAGAGAAGTGACTGTTGCTCATTCATTCACTCACCCACCACTCTTGCTCAGAGCACCCACTAAAAGCCAGGACATAAGAGGTGATCCTGGTGGGTGGTCTGTCCCTGCCCCCTCATGGGGGGTTGACCACACACAGGTCAGTGAACAAGTGTGACTCCAGCTGTGCTGAGTGCCACCTGAGACAACAGGTCCGGGCAGGAGGGGATGGGGGGCCCGGGCCCAGGCACGGGCTGAGGGAGCCTCTCTGCAGGAGGATGGGTGCCCGCAGTGCTCCAGGCCCTGCCTCCTTCCACCTGCAGGGAAGCATCTTTGCCTTCGGCAGTCCTATCTGGAAAACCCCAGGTGTTCCTCCTCAGGCTGGGCACCCCAAGGTGGGAACTGCACTCCCAGCTGCCTCTGCTTCCCAGTGAGGACAAGTGTGGCACTTGCTCCGGGACAAAAGGACCAGCTTCTCAAGCCTGCTCTGACTGTGGCCCCTCATGCCCTCCTTTCCCCCGTGCATCCTCCCCTCAACCAGCCCCATCTTAAGTTCCCACCCTGCTTTGGATGGAGTCCATCCCCCAGAGTGAGAAACATACCAAGGTCAGAGCCACGGGCTGTGTGGCTCTGGGCTTTTGTGGACAGGTGCACAGCTGAGCACTCTGACAGCGAGAGCACAGGGGTGCCAAGTGCATGTGCTGTGATGCCTACAAATTCCCTCCTGTCAGAAGCGCAGGCAGAGGCACAAGGCAGCACTGCTCAACTTGGAACCCACAAGACCAGGCCCAAAGGCAGGACGGGACACTCAGCTACATTCTACTTTCCAGCACAGGGCGCCCAGAAGAGCAAGAGCAGAGCCCTGCTTTAGAATTTCCCAGCCTTTAAACAAACTCAAAATTCAGTTTATCCCACAATGGGACTTTGGAACCAGCTACCGGCCCTAAAACAGATGCTCTGAACTGCATGTGTGGTGACAGGAGCCTCAGAGACCGAGCAGGTGAAATGCTTGCTGCTTCCTCAGATGCCCGGTTTGGCATGTTGAGCTTCTACGGGGTTCCGGTGTGCCTCAAAGTACCTGGGCCTGCAATTCTGGCACGCTGCCACCAGGAGGAGGTATGTGCCACGATCACCTGCCACATTTGTAGAACGTTAACGCAAATCTGGAGGCTCCTGGGATTACAGCCTCGAAGAAGAAAGAAATGGATTGTAAGTCACGGATCCAGTTAACGGCAGGGCAGAGTAGCATGTCTCTCCCTTCGTTGTTCTTATATACAGACATGGAGTCACCTAAGGAGGAAGCACACCATGGCCACATCCAAGTGGAGGGCAAGAACCCAAGACTGTCATCCACCACGGTTCAGAGAACTGTGAAGAACAGGAAGACAGGCCTTCTGTACTTTTGTCCTTTTCTAAACCGTCCTCTTCTTCCACTCAAATGGTTATTCCGATATAAGACTCACATGTACACACAGTTTAAAGAGACCGAGAGCTACAAGGCTTGTTACAAAACCCAGAGGACCCACCACCCGGGTCCCACTTCTCACTCCCAAAGCCTTCAGCTCATTCTTTCTAATCTATCCCTGTGTCTCTAAACATGCTTATGAAGTTCCTACTTGATGTTTACGTTTCAGATGTCGTCTGCTGACACACCACAATGGCAAATGATGACTTCCCTTGGGGTACTGAATGGCAGCACAGTTGGCAGTTGGGGACCAATTAATTCTCTGTTGCGTGTGTATGAGCGTGTTGAGCAGCATCCCTGGATTCTACATGCTACCTGCAAGCAACATCCCCTTCCTCCCAAATGTGACAACTGAGTGTGTTTCCAGACATCACCAAATGTCCACTGGGAGGTCAGAGTCGCCCTCGGTTGAGAACCACTAATTCAGGTCTTTTCTCTCATTCCCCCCCTCCCCTTCCCCAGGACTTCCACTCTCAGGTTACAGTTCTGTCATAATTCCAACTAGATCGACACTCGGGATGTACATCACGACTGTGTAATATCTATTCATAGCTAAGCCATATAGTATATCATGATTACTTTGTCTTTTCCCATACATTATGTTTTCCCTGGGGCGAAATCATTTTCTATTGTTTGTGTGTTGGTTTAATTTTCTATGTACTTAACAGTAATTCCAATCCAAACACTTCCTAAATAAGTAAATCTCTTTTCAAAATCTTCAAATATGTTGGGTATTTTGCTAAGTTTATCTTCTTGAAGAAATTGCTCCCAAAGACTTCTGCTCTTCTCGGCACAATGTGGATTCGGTGTTCTCTATGCCTGTGTCCCCAGGATTCCTTTCAATTTGGTCTTGTGTTGGGGTCATCTGAATCCCAGACCCCCTGGATATATTGATTGTTACTTGGTATAAAGCCTCATTTTTGGTAAAGGACATTCTCTAGTTGCTTCCCAATGAAGGGAATTTGGGAGAGGGTTTTTTTTTTTTTGAGACATTGTTTATTGAAAAATGGCTTTTTAAAAAAGATTTATTTATTTGAGAGAGAGTGAACAAGTGTGAGGAAAGAGAGAGAGAGAATCTTAAGGAGACTCCACACCCAGTGTGGAGCCCAATGTGAGGCTTGATCTCATGACCCTGAGATCATGACCTGAGCTGAAACCAAGAGTCAGACGCTTAACTGACTGAGCCACCCAGGTGCCCTGAAAATGGCTTTATCTGCACACTTAGCTGGGAATCTAACTGGGTACAAAATTAGAGGTTGGAGGGTAAGGTAAAGAAAGCTCCTAAGACCATGTCCTCTGTAGGTAATACAAAGTCTGGACAAAAAGTCCCCTTACCCCCAAACTCAAACAAACAAGAATGACTCCCTGAAAGCTCTGGGATGTGAACTGAGGTAGGCAGATTTTGGATGGGAGTGGAAAATTGGAAGCTTTGGGCCATGGGCAGAGTGTGATGTGGGTCACCTGAAGCTCTGATGAAAAACTGCAGCCTTTCTTTTTTCTTTCTTTTTTTTTTTTTTTTTTAAGATTTTATTTATTTATTTGACAGAGAGAGACACAGCGAGAGAGGGAACACAAGCAGGGGGAGTGGGAGAGGGAGAAGCAGGCTTCCCGCTGAGCAGGGAGCCCGATCCCAGGACTCTGGGATCATGACCTGAGCTGAAGGCAGACGCTTAACAACTGAGCCACCCAGGTGCCCCAACTGCAGCCTTTCTGGCTTGAGAAATCAGAGGACAGAATGTGGGGTGGCCACACCTGCCAAAGTGAGGGGAGAATCCCAGAAAAGAGCGAGCCAGAGAATGGCAGCTCCATGTTCTGTGTGTAAACTTTCTCCAGATCTCTGATGGATGTATGAACTGTGCTTGCACAGGCCTGACCAACAAAGCTTGTAGATGAGGCTAAAGTGCCTGAACCTAAATTTGAGCTGCTGCTACTGCAGGCTAGACACTTTGCAGTTTGAGACTAACCAAGGTAATTACCAGCTAAAATGCAAACATCAACACTCATTCAAGGAATGTAACAGAATCCAGACTGTCACAGCATAATCTTCACAATATTCAGGATACAGTGAAAACCTACTTGATGAACCCAGACATGACTAAGAGGTTGGAATTATCAGACAAGGACTTTAAGCAGCTATTAGAACAATACTCATCTCAGTATAGGAAAATACACTCATATTGCATAAAAGGTAGGAAATATCACCAAAGAAATAAAAAAAATGTAAAAAGAAGTGAGAATATTAAAACTGAAAAATACAATGTAAGTTAAAAAATGCACTGGATGGGCTTAATAGTGAGATGGATATGGCAAAGAGTGACCTTGAAAAAGCATCAACAGAATTTATCCAATATGAAGAGAGATTCTGTCCACTTTCAAAAGTGGACAGAATCTTAAGGACTTGTGGGACAATGTCAAAAGGTCTAATATTTCGAGTCCTAGAAGGGGAAAAAATTGGAATCCCAGGACAAAGAAAATGAGTCAAAAAAAATATTTTTAAAAAATGATGGCTGAAAATTTTCCCAATCAGGTGAAGGACATAAATTTACAGATTTAAGAAACTCAGTGAAGGTGTGCCTGGTGGCTCAGTCGGTTAAGCGTCTGCCTTGGCTCAGGTAATGATCCTGGGGTCCGGGGATCAAGACCTGCATCAGGTTCCCTGCTCAGCGGGGGAGCCTCCTTCTCCCTTTGCTGCCCCCTCCCGTCTCTAATTCTCTCAAATAAATAAAATCTTAAAAAAAAAAAAAAAGTGAATCCCAAACAGGATAAATAAAAAGAATATCTCACCCAGGCACATTATAGTCAATCTGGTGAGAGCCAAAGGTAAAATGAGGAAATCTTCAAGCAGCCAGAGAAGCATGACACATTCCTTAAAGAAGAACAATGATTTCAATGACCGTGAACTTCACATCAGAAACCACAAGGCAGGACTGTGGATCATTTTTAAACTGTGTAAATAAAATAACTGCCAACCTAGAATTCTATATCCAGTGAACATATCTTTAAAGAATGAGGGCAAAATAAAACATCTACAGATAAATGAAAACCATGAGAATTTGTTGCCAGCAGACCTGCTGTTAAAGGCAGTTCTTCAAGCTGGAGGGGAATGACACTAGATCTTAGAGGCATGAGGGTATCAGAAGTGGTAAATACATAGTTAAAACACTAAAGATGATTTTCCCTCTTATTTAAAAAATAGTTGTGACTGAGGCAAAAATAATACCGTCTTGTGGGGCTTACGACGGCAGGAGATGTGACGCCTGTGACACCGTAGAGTACATGAAGGCAGGAGTGAGGCAGACACACCTACTTGGTTGCAAGGTTGTTGTATTTCCTGTGAACTGTGCAGTATGAATTCTAAGTGCACTGAAAAGTGAAGGATGTACACTGTAATCCCAGAGCCCACCACTAAAAAGAACATAAAGTATGGCAAAAAGCCAGTATATTAAAATAGAGTTTTTTTTTTTAAGGTTATTTATTTATTTATTTGACAGAGAGAGAGACAGCGAGAGAGGGAACACAAGCAGGGGGAGTGGGAGAGGGAGAAGCAGGCTTTCCGCTGAGCAGGGAGCCTGATGCGGGGCTTGATCCCAGGACCCTGGGATCATGACCTGAGCTGAAGACAGACGCTTAATGACTGAGCCACCCAGGTACCCCTAAAATGGATTTCTAAAAGTAGTCAAATAGGGGCACCTGGGTGGCTCAGTAAGTTAAGTGTCTACCTTAAGCTCAGGTCATGATCTCAGGGTCCTGGGATCGAGCCCCATGTTGGGCTCCCTGCTCAGCAAGGAGTCTGCTTCTCCCTCTGCCCGTCCCCCCTGCTCTCTCTCGCTCGCTCTCTCTCTCTCTCTGAAATAAATAAATACATCTTAAAAAAAATAAAAGTAGTCAAATAGTCCAAGAAAAGCAGACAGGGGGGAGCAGAGGAAGAGAGAACAGATAAACAAACTGGTGGGCCTACACTGAAGGGCACCAATAATTGCATTAAATGTTAATGGGCTAAAACTCCAGGTAAAAGGCAGATATTATAAAAATGGATTACAGAGAACTATCTAATATGCTGTGTGTGCCCTTTAGGTACAAAGACACAGAGAGGTTAAAAGCAAATGAACAGGGCGCCTGGGTGGCTCAGTTGGTTAAGCGACTGCCTTCGGCTCAGGTCATGATCCTGGAGTCCCGGGATCGAGTCCCGCATCGGGCTCCCTGCTCAGCAGGGAGTCTGCTTCTCCCTCTGACCTTCCTCCTTCTCATGCTCTCTGTCTCTCATTCTCTCTCTCTCAAATAAATAAATAAAATCTTAAAAAAAAAAAAAAAGCAAATGAACACAAGGTTTCCCATGGATGGAACGCCTATATTAATATCACACAAGAGAGACTTCAACTACTTTGAATAACAGTTTGGCAATTCCTCAAAAAGTTCAACACAGAGATACGAGATATGAGATGACCCCAAAACTCCACTCTCAGGTATATTTCCAAGAGAACTGAAGACATGCTCACACAAGTACCTGCACATAAAATTTCATGGCGCTACTCCCAGCAGCAAAGAGACGGGGATGGGGGATGAGGAATGACTGTCAATGGGCCTGAGATCTCTTTCTGTGACAAAATGTTCTAAAATTAGACTGTGTTCATGGTTGCAAAATTCTGTGAATATACTAAAATCCACCACAGTGGGCTCCCTAGGTGGTTGAATTTTATGGATATGAATTATATCTCAATAAAGCTGTTATTTAAAAATAGACTCCAGGAAAAGAGTATTACCAGAAACAAAGAGGGATGCTTCATAATGCTACAAGAGGTAATTCATAACGAGGACATAACAGTCATAAACATTTATGCATCTGCTCACAGGGCTTCAGTTTCCTGAAGCAAAGTTTGATGGAATAAAAGAGAGAAATGGGCATCTCTGCAAATACAGCAGGACACTGAATACCCCTTTGTATTCAGCTGGACAAGAAAATCTGTAGAGACATAGATGATCTGAACAAACATCTTGAACCAATTGATATTTATGGAATAGTAACTATATTCCCTGGGCCACACAGGTCTAGTTTGGAAGGAATTTTGCTTCAGGAGTTTGAAGGGTATGCTTCACTTACTTTAGTTTCCAGGTTTGTTCCGGAGGGATCTGGGACCTGATCATGTTCATAGAACCTGCATCTGCTCCCTGCTGCACCTCCCCCCCCCCGCCAAGGCTGGAGAGCCCTGCAAGGTCGCCTCTCTACTCCGGGCTGTCTGAGGTATGCTGACGTGTGTGGCTCTGCCCTCACCTCCCACGCTGGGTCCCTGGGCGGTGGGGGGTGGGAGGCGCTCTTCCACTGGTACACTCATGCTCTTCCGTTCCGGAATGCTTCCTTCAACTAAGTCTTGGCCATTCATTCCCTTGCTTTCCCTTTCTCTTTGAGGCAGTCTTATTCCTTCTGGACAGGTCCTCCAATTTAATTATCTTTTTTCTTTAATTTCCCACATCTTTTCTGGGAGATTCCTGTCGGTTTTATCTTGTAGTCTACCTGTCAGAGTTTTCATATCTGCTATAGTATTTTTTTTTTTAAAGATTTTATTTATTTATTTGAGACACAGAGATAGAGAGAGAGAGCATGAGCAGGGAGAGAGGCAGAGAGAGAGGGAAAAGCAGACTCCCCACTAAGCCAGGAGCCAGATGTGGGGCTCGATCCCAGGACCCTGGGATCATGACCTGAGCCGAAGGCAGACGCTTAACCATCTGAGCCACCCAGGCGCCTCTGCTGTAGTATTTTTAAATTCAAGAGGTCTGATTTTGTTTTGTGAATGTGACTTTAAAAAGGAATATTTTTTGTTCTAACTTCAAGGATGCAATATCTCCTCTTATCTCACTGAGCAAACTCATAATACCTTTTCATACTCCTATTCTCCCTGCATGGTCTGTGTCCTTCATCTCTTCCATGGCATGTTTGTTTGGGGCTCTATCTTCCATATTAATTCTTTTTTTTTTCCCATAGGAAGCAGAAAAATGATTTATGCTAAAAGATGGCAGAGATAAGAAAGTCATCCTGAAAATACACGTCAGTATAATTCCACTGGGACACATACTCCCTGTGAACATGCTCTCCTACTGACTGTGCCCTTGGAGTCTGAGGGACTTGGGACAGTTTTTAGATACTTCATCAGTTCCCATGTTGTGGGCAGGCTGGAGTCATCTATCAGTCCCTGGGTTCCAAGGGGGAAAGCAATGTATTTCTCAGAAGAATAGCACCTTCTACGTCAGAAGAGTGCACAAACATTTTGCAGAGTCAGCATACTTTAGGTTAAGCAGGCACAGAAATCATCAAAATGTAAAAAAGGTGACAGGAATGGATACTACATTGTAGAATAAGATATTCATAAGTGGTGTGGACGTTTAAGGCAGATGATGGCCAGAAGAGGTGAGTCAAAGAAGGTGTCTGCGTTTGGAGGTGATTTTGCATCTAGAACTCAATGAGTGAGCACTGGGGAGCGGGGCTTCCTCCTCAAGCCAGTGATACTTGAGGTACCAGATGGTTCAAAGAGGGGTGGAGTCAGGCCAGAACTGCAATCAGCCAAAAGACAGTGCAGCCTCTCTCTAAGATAAATAATAAAATAAAATCTTAAAAAAAAAAAAAAGGGAGCTCCTGGGTGGCTCAGTCGGTTAAGTGTCCAACTCTTGATTTCGGCTCAGGTTATGATCTCAGAGTCGTGGGATCAAGTCCTGCGTTGGGCTCCATGCTCAGTGGGGAGTCTGCTTGAGATTCTCTCTCTCCCTCTGCCTCTCCCCCCTTTCTCTCTCAAATAAATAATAAATCTTAAAAAGAAAAAAAAAAAAGCAAAAGAGAGAGCAGTAAATGGAACAGGTCACCAGTGTGTTGATGATAACTCCCCAGGTGGGATCCTTAGGGATGAACCCGGGCACCAAGAAGCCGACGAGGGAAGGCCCCAGAACACACTCATCATGACATGGAACACTGTGAGGCCCTTCATGCCATGGGTGCCACCAGAGCTGCCGGCCCTGCCCTGCTGCCTCACTTTCTATAGTAATTCCTTCATCCGCGCACGATGCTCCCTGGCAGGCAGCGCATATTTAGGAGCAGCCCCTAAGGAGCGGATTTCTGTCCAAGTCTGTTTTGTGAATACTGACAAGCTAACTCTAAAGTTTCTATGGAGGCACAAGACCCAGAAGAGCCATGTCAGTACTGAAATCAGAAAACTGGTACTACCTGACTTTAGGACTTACTATAAAACTACAGTAGTTGGGTACTGGTGAGGGACTAGACAAATCGATCAGCAGAACAGAAGACAAAGCCCAGAAACAGACCCACACAAAAATAGTCATTCGATCTTTGACAGACAAGCAAAGGCCATTCAGTGGACAAGAGACAGACTTTTCAACAAAGGGCTGGAACAATAGGACATCCACCTGCAAAGAAAAAAAAAAAAAGAGAATCTAGACCCAGACCTTACACCCTTCACAAAAACTTAACCCCAAATGGGTCATTGACCTAAATGTGAGACACAAAACTGCAAAACTCCTAGAAGATAATGCAAGAGAGTATCTGCGTGACCCGAGTCTGGCAATGACTAACCACTGAAGAAAAAATTGGTCAGTAGGACTTCATTAAAATGAAAACCTCTGCTCTGCAAGAGACACTGTCAAAAGAACAAGAACAGCCACAGAGGGGGAGAAATTCTTTGCAAAACACAGATAATGGACTGGCATCCAAACACACAAAGAACTCTTAAAAGTCAACAATAAGGAAATAAGCAGCCCAATTAAAAAATAGGCAAAAGATCTGAACAGACACTTGCCAAAGAAGACATATAGATGGCAAATAAGCACATAAAGATTCTCCACGTCATGTATCATTAGGGAATCACAAATTAAAACGACATACCAGTGCACACCTATCAGGGTGGCCCAAATCTAGAACGCTGACGCCAAATGCTGGCAAGGATGCGGAGCACCGGGAACTCTAGCTCACTGCCAGTGGGGATGCAAGATGGCGCAGCCACTCTGGAAGATGGACCGGCCGTTTCTTACAAAACCAAACATGCTCTTACCATACAATCCAGCAACTGCACACCTTTGTATTTATCCCAAATAAGCTGAATGCCTATGTCCACACAAAAACCCGCACACAAGTGTTTATCGCGGCTTTATCCATAATTGCCAGAACTTAGACACAACCGAGGTGTCCTTCAGCAGGGGGATGGATGAACAAGTTGTGGGACATCCAGACCAAGAAATATGATTCAGTGTTCAAAAGAGCTCTCAAGCCGCAAAAAGACACAAAGGAAAGAAGCCAATGCGTCTTATTGAAAGAAGCCAACCTGAAAAGTCTCCATCCATACTGTCTGATGCCAACTACAGAAAATGCTGGAAAAGTCAAAACAGGGAGACAGTCAAGATCAGGGGCTGCCAGAGGATGCGGGAGGGAGAGATGAACAAGTGGAGCACAGAGGAATTTGAGGGCTGTGAGCCTGTCATTCTGCTAGGGCTGTCATATGGTAGTGCTAGACACATGTCCTTTGTCCAAACCCACAGACTGTACAAAGTGGAGTGAACCCTAAGGTCAGTGGTGGACTTTGCTTAATAATAACGTATCCATGCTGGTTCGTGAATTGTCCCAAATGCACTACACCAGAACAAGATGTTACGAGTAGGGGAAATGGTGGGTGGGGAGGGGTGAGGGAGTATACGGGAATTCTCTGTGCTTTTCACTCTCTTCTGTAAGTTAAAGCTCCTAACACACAATGTCTACTCATTGGAAAAGAAGCTCATTTCTACCATTTCTGTTATGGAAAAAGTCCCTCAAATATGCAAAAGCAGAGAGGCAGTTACACTGGACGACTGACCGCCGCCATCTCACCCACCAGCGCCAGCAAGGATGTGTTCGTGGTGTCCCGGTTCCTCCCTCCCCCACGCACCCCTGCCCTTGGCGGATCCTGGTGGAGGGAATTCCAGCTTCCTATCACCTTGCCTGAGGGCAGTTCAGCATGCTTTTTATTTAAAGATCCAGCCCTGTGGTAAAAACATAATAGCCACAATACCATGATCACCTCAAAAAGCAACTCGGATTGCTCGGATCGTCACATAAATGCCCTCTCGTGGCTGAGGTGGTCTCATGCCTGTGCCCGTGTGCGCAGTCGGCTTGGAGTCATGAGAGCTACCCGTCGCATCTGGCCGGCACGTCACTTATCTCATTTAATCTATGGGCTTTCTTAGCCCCTGGGGACCCACATGTTGGAGGAACAAAGATGTTGCACCCTCCCTTTTGCCCGTCACGCTCCCGTGTCCTCTGTCTTGCTGTCGGCTGGAGGTTGGAAGCTGGACCACGTTCAGGTTTGATCGGGGCAGGTGGTGCCCTGTGCCCCCACATCAGGCGACCCTGAAAGTCTGCGCATTTTGTGTGCTAAGATTTAGTCGGAGGAGGTGGGTTCAGGAGCGGCCAGCCAGATCCAGCGCCCGTTTGTAGCAGCCCCTGGATTCTCCGCCTCTGGGGGCGTGAAATGGTGATATTCTACTTCTGCTGTTCCTTCTCCTGTTATTAGTTGGAATAATTTTTAAAGAGAAACTTGCCTTTCTCAACAGTTTGACTGTCCCCAGGTACTAAGAAGGGCTAGATAAATGCTTGCTCCTTCTTCTTCTTCTTTTTTTTTTTTTTACCAGTTTTCAGATTAATGAGTTTGTCCCTTCCGAAGCGACCCATTCTTTAAGAAGTGTCACTATGAATTCAGGGATGTTTGAAAACCATTTTTGATATATTTGAATCCACTGCAGTGACTGACTATCCTTTGTTTTTAAACAAGCTTTTTATTTTAGAACAGCTTCCGATGTGCACAGAACTTGGGAGGGAGGCAGCACGGAGGGCTTCCCCGGGCCCCACACCTGCTGTCCCCTATGTGTACACCCTACATTAGGGTGGTGCGTCTGCAACCAATTTTGACACGTTATTATATTAACTGAAGCCTACGTCTCTTCAGATCTCCTTAACTGTTACCCATTGCGCCTCTTCTGTCCAGGACCCCATCCAGGACCCCACATTACCATCAGCCGAGTCTCTTTAGACTCTTTTTGGCTGTGACAGCTCTCTGACCTTCTTTGGCTTTGATGACCTTGACAGTTCTGAGTACCTATCAGGAATTTTGTAGACAACCTCTTAATCACAATATTCCCCTCACGATCAGACTGGGCTGTGGGATTGCGAGGAGGACCCCAGCGTGAAGTGCCCTTTCCACCCCATCACGTCCGGGCTCATGCTCCTCACCTGACTCGTCCCCGTGATGATGACCTTGCTCACCTGCTGGGGTGCACGTCAGGTCCCGGCCTGTCCCTGATGGCAGGAAGTCACTGTGCTCAGCTGTACCTCGGGGTGGGTGGTTAAGGCCCATGTCGCCGAGAGAAAGAGCAGGGTAGCCAGCCTCATAAAGTTTAGGGATTCTTCTTCAGGGGAGCATTTGTCTCCTCTCCTCTTTCCATGTTCAGCTGTCTATTCACATCCGTAGGACTCATGGATACTCCTTGTGTTACACTTCGGGTTATAACCCAGAGCTACTCTGCTGCTCACACTGTCCCAGCATTGGCCCCCAGAGCGGCTGTGTCCCTGGGCCCTGCCCGCACGCCCCGCGCTTTACCGCTTCCCTCCTGACCCCCTGGCTGCCCGGGGCCACTCTTCCCTTCATGCTCCAGTTGTCCGGCCTCTGCTCCGTGCGGCGTCTTCCCGGGACGTTGTGCAGCTTGCTGCAGAGAGCGGGTGTTTGGGCTCTGGGTGCGCATCTGCTGACGACCTCAACTGCAACTGAAAACAGGATTCGTACGTCTCTGATTTTACACTTTTCTCTCTTCGCTAAAAATCTGGGCTCCTAATGACTCAAGTGAAGGTAATGGTTTGTTTTCTCGCCCAATCTCTCTGTCTGCGTGCGCGTCATCTGTTAATCAGCCATTACGATCATTAGCTTCAGGATAACAACACGGCGCCAGGACCGACGGTCTAATTACTGAACAGAGCTGAAGACTTCCTGCCTTCCGCTTGCAGCCGTACGCAGACTGTCGCGGGAAACGATTTCTCCGTGAATGCTACTAATTTAATTAGTGGTTATGTTCGTTTACATTATTTTGTTTTTGACTTTTAAAATGTTGATTGGTGTTTTACAATTATGTGCAATTTTCACCCAATTTCATAATCTGATCTATGAAACAATTGGTACTTGGAATTGTCTTCCTCCCCCGGGTCCCAGAGGCAGCAATAAATTGAAAAAAATGGGGTGTGTGGATGATCTTTCCACTAAAAAGAAGAAATGAGCAGATTCCTGTGTGTGGGGGGGTGCATGAGTGCATCTGTTCCCAGCCTGCACAGATGGGAGCATGCCGGCCACACTTTTCTGGACCTTGCCTCTTCCACCTAACGGTGCATGCGGGAGACAGCCCCAGGGCGGCACCCGGAGGCGGCCGTCTCTCCTGACGACACGCAGTCTTCCGCCGGGAGGCGTCTCCGTGGTGAGTGCCGCTGGGCACTGTACCAGTGTGTCCCTGGGACGCCTGGGCGGGGCCTGGGGTTGCGGGCTGTAAGGGCTCCTTGTGCAGGTGTCCTGGGCCCCGGCTTGCCCACGTGGCCAGAGGGAGCCTGTGTGGGGTGCTTCCCCTCCGGCCGCCCTCTGGACACTGGTCTCTGGCAGCCCGGCCCCTCACCCAGCCTCGGGCATGGGCCGGCCGGCCACCTGCTCACACGAAGTCCTTCAAGGACGCCCTCAGCCCGCCCGGTCACCTTCCGAGCATGTTATTCCCTCAGTTACCACAGCATCGGAGGAGAGAAGGTCACCACCCGCTTCTCCGAAGTAGCCCTCTGCTGGAGCCCAGCCAGGCGGCCTCACCCCTGGGGCCTGTGCAGAGGAAGCAAGGCTGCCCCGGGGTTGGCCAGGTGCCTTGGCCTCAAATGCCACGCTCCGCTCTGGGCAGCCGGCCTGCAGCAGTGGGCGGGCTGCCTTGCCTGGGACTTCATCCAGCCTGGAGCTCCACTCCACGCCCCCTCGAGGAAGCTGCGTGCAGCGAGGGCAGGCGGTGAGCAGGGGGCTTGCGTGCACCAGCCAGCCGTGGGTGCCACCCCCTGGTGTGGGCCCAGAGCGTGGCCGCTTTCTTCCTGTGCTGCCCAACCCGTGGGGCCCATGCAGGCACCGTGGGGCGCGTTTCTGCGTTCACTTGGGTTAGGCGCGGAGCCGCGTGCGTGCGTGGATGGCGCGTCCTGTGCTGAGCACAGGGGTGGCTGGCCTCGCGTCAGCGTGCATCACGACGCTGAGATCCCGAACCACAGCGGGTGCTCAGTAAGTATCTGGGAATGTGGAAACACACTGGGGGGTCCAATACCTGTGTTCAGGTCCCAGCTCCCCGTTTCCCGAGGGAGCAAGTGACCTGGGACCAGGGCTTTGAGCCCCGGCGGCTCCATCCGCAGTCCTGGGGGAGTGAGGCCCCGCTGGTTTCTGCCAATCCCACGGGCAGGGGTGAGGATGGGCGTGTGACACCTGAGGAGGCAAAGCCAGAGGCTCTGCTCCGCGGGGAGGGGCCGCTGCATCCCCAGCCCCACGCCCCCCAGGCTCTTCTCCTAGGCAAGGGTGGGCTTGCAAGCCGGTCCTTCTGACTCTCTGATCTGAGCAGCCTTCGTCTCTGTTCTGCCAGGGGTCAATCCTGTGAGGACAGGCGTCATCACTTCCTGTGATCCTGCTGGGGCTGATCTGGGCACGAGTTGGGGACTTGGGGGGCTCTCAGCCCATTACCTTGTCATTCTCCTGGTGGATATCTATCATTTCAGTTCAAGACCAGCAGCTTACAAATGTCACATGGAGGCTGGCTGGCCGGGCTGGGAAGCCAAGGTGACTTCCCGTGACAGCGTCCCCCTCCCGACCCCAACCCCATCTCCCAGAGCTGCCCTCCCTCCTCATCGCTCCCGCTCAGCGTGGCCACTGTGGCCAGTGCCAAGGCCCCACGGGAGCTCTTCGGGTCCAGAGGCCCAGGCTTACCACTGGAATAATGGGAGGGGGCCTGGCCGTGTCTGCAGCATGACTAGCGAAGCAAGAGCAAGCCCTTCCAGTGTGTCCCCATGCTGAGGACTTTACGTGGTTCTGGCATCAATCCTATGAACGGCCCAGAACTTCTGCACAGCCTGGCCTTAGGTAGGGCTGCGGGTGTCCAGCTCTGCAGACACCTCTGCAGCTGGGACCCTGGTGGCAGTCTGGTGCGTGCGTCCGATGGGCAGGAAGCATGTGTATCCCAGCCCATTCTATAGAAGGGAGGGCGCTAAATGCCAGTTCACTGAGGCTTCTGGGGGCTCGGCGGCCTGGAACGTGGTAGAAGGTCCCCTCCAGCGTGGAGACAAGCTGCTGCCCTCACCCCACCCCACCCCACCCCACCGCATAGGCATCCATGCGTGTACACGGGCGTGGTCCACGTTCTGCTGGGAGCACCGGACGTCCCGACACAAGGCAAGGGAACTCGGCATTTGGTGAAATGAAGGCGCAAAAGCCAACAGGCTCCCAGGGCAGGTCAGGGAGGGAGGCAGGGCCTCACGGTTGCAGGATAAACTCGCGCCAAGGCCAGGGCAGGAGAAGGCGGGCCCCCCGGCTCCCCAGTACCCCCTCCCCAGCCTGTGGGCAGCTCCTCTGGTTGTGTCGAGGTGGAGGTGGGGTTAAGAGCTGCCCAGGATGCCATCCTTCCAGCCCCCCCTCCCCAGGGCTCCTTATCCCTCTGACGGAACCCCCACCCCACCTCATGGCCTGAGGGTGACTGGGACCCTGCGGTAAACCCATAGCTGAGGTGGCCCTGCGTGTCTGGCGGGTAAGTAGTGGCCTGGGGTCTGGACTGGGCTCAGCTGTAGGCGGGCCTATGAAGAGCGTGGGCTGGGCTCAGCTGGGGGAAGGCAGATTACCCATGGGAGGGTGACAGGCCCCACTCGCTGTAGCCCCTTATGAGGCCCCCTCCCCAAGGAAGACTCACCCAGCAATGCTTCCTAATGCTCCCCCTATCCTAACGGCAGGAAGACCCCCTTCCCTCCTCCCTTCCCTCCTGAACAGCCCTGGTGATGGGGATTTGCCCCTTCCCGAGGTACGGCATCTGTGGGAGCCCAGCTGGACCTCAGCTCACCTTCGTGCACCTGCTGGTTCCGCCCTCCACCCCGAGAGCACCCTGACCCCCTCCCAGGGATGTGCCAGCCACCCAGTCTCCTCGCTGCAGACAAGATGCCCCCAGTGCTTCTCTGCATGATGTTCTGGACCCTTCCTCCCACCTGGCCTGGCTGCTCCAACATGGCCTTGAACTCTGTAGCCTTGGTCTGGGCAGGCCCCACGCAGGGCAGAGGGCCACTGAGCCTGGTCCTTGACATAAGCATTAGCTTCCCGGACCACATTCTCTAGAAAGTTCTGCCGCCGCTCCCAGGACCCCTTGACTTAAGCCCTCCCAAGAGGGTATTATTGGTGGCTGGCCTGAAGACAGACGCGGGCTGCCCCCTTCCTCTGGGCAGAGCCTGCACGTCATTCTGGAACAGCCCCTGTGGGCTCAGGTGGGCCTGATTCCGGCCAGGGAATCCCAAAGTGGTTGACTTCCCGGTGTGTTTAAAATAGTCGTTTTGCTCTTAACTCAGAAGGCCAATCACTAAAACGGGATTCTAGCAGCCTCGCGACAGTACTGATGCGTATAAAGTCAGCCTGGGCTTTCGAGGGGGCGTCTCCTTGCTGAGATGCTGCGTGGCCCCCCCGGGCCAGGACCCCACGGCCTCCTGCAACCCCGCTGCCACCCAGGCCACCTCGCCAGGGAGGGGCAGCCCCGTCCTGGGCACTCGGAGCCCAGGCACAGCGTGCACGTGCCCGGCCCCTCCCGCCAGAGGCCAGGGCTGCCCGGGGAAGCGGCCCCTCCTGCAGGCGGCACCCAGGGTCCGTGGCTGCGGCCAGGGCGAGAGCAGGGAGGAGGCTGTGGGGGCCAGGCCAGGTGGCCGGTCCTGGGGCCCCGTCCTGCTCCACCCTGAGCGCGGAGCTCGCCAGAACCTCCCCTCTGAGCTTCAGACTCCTCATCTGCACAATGGGGAAGCCGTGGACTGCAGAAGGGTCGGAGATTTCAGCCTGGGGCTGGACACACTGCAGAGAAACGCTCCAGAAATGCACGTCGTGACTGTCACCTCTCAGCAGACTAGCTGGACAGTGAGACGCGGGCGGGGACGGACACACAAAGACGGTCAGGACACTGTCACTGCCAACCAAAGCAGCGGCCGCCCCCCCAGAGGGTCCCTGTGCCCTGGGACGCAGAGGGCCGGCCTGCCCGTGGGGTGGCGCACGGCGGGGCGGCCGGGGTGCGGCAGGGGGCAGGGAGGGCGCGGGCGTCGGCGGGTAGTGTAGCTTCTGGGGCTGGTGAAGAGGGGCGTCCTGGCTCCGGGCCACACAGAGCACCGAGCCACGGGGTCCGCTCTTCCAGAAGGTGGGGCTGGGGGCGGACATCATCCACTCGTGGTTCCGTGGAGCACATTCCCTCTTCACAAGGGAGGGGCTGAGGACAGGCCGTCCCACCTCTGCCCTCTCTCCCGTCCAGGTGGTCACGGAGGGGGCTGGCAGGGGCTCGGAGCCGGCTCGGGGCCAGTGTGTCATGCGCAGAACCTCCCATCTCGCTGATGGCAGACCAGAGAAGGCGGGCAATTTGCCCCAGGCCACACAGCCTGCAGAGGTGGCTGTAAGCGCGTGGCGGAACCAGGCAGTCAGGACACACCCGAGTGGAACCTGCTAGATCAGACTGAGACTCTGAGTTTAGTCCTGAGCACCTGCCAAGTTCTCCCCGTTCTACATTCCCACGGGCCGCGCAGGAGGCTTCCGCTTCTCTGCATTCTCCGCAACCCTCGTCACTGTCCTCCGGCCAGAGCCGTCCTGTTGGCTGTGAGGGGCCTCTCCTGGTGGTGCTGGTTTGTGTTTCCCTAATGACCATGGATATGGAGCGTATGTGGGCCTTGACATTCATATTTGCATCAGGAGCGCTGGAGTTTGGGGGTTAAAGTTCACCATTTCCAGGTTCGGGGCCAGAGATGCATCTTTAGGGCCCATCACCCCTGTCCTTCCATTGGTGATGCGCCCTGCATCTGGTCTTCTGTACACATGGGATGTCGGGACCATAAGGAAAAGGCTCAGTGGGAACACGAAACGGTGCAGCCACAAGGGAGAACAGTGCGCCCAGAATTACCACGTGATGCAGTGGTCCCACTCCGGGGTGCCTCCCTCAAACAGGTTCTCGCGCCCCCTGGTCCCAACAGCCACAACGTGGACACCATCCGTGGTCGTGGATGAGGCGTGGTCCATCCACACGATGGGATAGTGGCTCAGGAAGGAAGGACATTCTGACACCTGCTCTCATGTGACGTCACACGGAGTGAAAGACGCCAGTCACAAGAGGACAAATCCTGTAGGATTCTGCTTATGTGGGGGCCCCGGGGTCTTCGGATTCACGGTGGTGGGCGCCGGGGGCTGGGGGAGCGGAGGGCACCAAGGTTCCCTCTGGGAAGGTGAAGCCGCTCTGGAGACGGATGGTGGGGACGGTTGCATAACAGTGTGGATGCAGTTAATGCCCCAGAGCTGTGCGCTTAAACACGGCTCAGATAGTAAATTTCATGTTAGGTGTTTTTACCAAAACAAATATTTAAGAAAAGGGGGAAGGTGTGGCTTGAGGTCCAGGAACGCGTGCTGGCTCCGTGCATGCCCGCTGGGCGGTGGTGAGGTCAGGCACGCGGTGCAGCTCGAGCCTGGGGCGGGGGCGCCGTCCGCGGGGGGCCTTGGGGGCTACTTCTCCCCCACGCGGAGACCACCCCGAAAGGGGCAGCCGTCCCCTCTGCCATGGCGGGAGGGCCCAGAGGGGTGGTTGGCTGCCCAGCATGCCACTGAATCGTTCACTTTAAAACAGTTAATTTTATGCCATGTGGATGCCACCTCAACTTAAGAAAAAAGTATCCCTAAAACGGACGCCGTGTCTTCTGAGAGGCTCACTGGTGGGGAGGCCCCATGGCGGCAGGCGCGGCTTCCGGCCTAGTGAAGACCTCACCCCAGAAGCCACCAGGAAGACGCAGGCCCGTTGGCGGGCGGTTGCCACGGCTCCCTGCAAATCCCATTGTATCAGTGTGACTTCACCCTTTGGGTGTGGATGTGGGGGGGCCCGGCTCTGTGGGGGAGGGTCCGGGGATGCTCCCCCAGTGGGTCCGTCTGTGAAGCCCTGGAAGCCAGAGCTGGGTGGTCAGGGGCCCACGGGGCGGACACAGGGGCTCTGCTGGACTCCTTTTTGGGACTTGCATCAGAAGTTGGGGTTTAAGGCCTGTGTGTGAGTCAGCGCATGCGGTCATGACACAGTCCCACACTCAGTGTCCTCTGGGTGCCAGAGGCCGACGCCTGAGATGCAGGCGCGGGCAGGGCGGGGTCCCCCTGAGGCCTCTCTCCTCATGTGTGGACGGCCGTGCTCTCCCTGGGTCCTCACGGGGTCGTCCCTGCGTGCGGGTCTGTGTCCTGATCCCCTCTTCTTGTAAGGACCCCGGTCACACTGGATCAGGGCCACCCCGGTGACCCCATGTTACCTTGGTCACCCACCGAAAGACCCCATCTCCAGATACAGCCACATTCTGGGGGTCAGGCCTTCAACATCTCTTGTGGGGACACAGCTCAGCCCAGAAGCGCCTGGTTCTGTCCCTTTCTCCCTAGGTCTCTGAAGGTGCTGGCTGGGCGGGGTTCTGCGTGCCGCCCGCACCCGGCAGGCACCGTGCGCACCAGCCCCTTGCATGGCTTCCGGCGGGCTCCCCAGAGTCATGCCAGGCTCCGTCTCTTCGGGAAGGCGTCGGGGCAAGCGCTCCGCGCTGAGAAGGCCCCGTGAGCGCATGCAGCGGTGGTGCACCTGCCGGGCCGGGCCCCTGCTCAGACGGCTCGTGGAGGGCCTTTGAGGGTCCCAGCACCGGGCACGCTCTCCTGGTGCGTCCCCGAGGAGTCTCCACAGAGAATGACAAAGAAGGAAAACACACTGCATTGAAATGAGCAAGCTCTCCGGAGCTCTGCAAGGGCTCTCTTGGGCGTTTAAGAGAAAATAAACAAAACGTGCGTTTTCAACACCCCCAGATCTGGCCGCCTCCATCGGGTGGTAGGAGGGGGTGTCCCCGGCCCCCGGAGCGGGCAGCAGCTGGCCACCTGCTCTCGTCGGCTGCCCCCAAAGGCAGGCCTGGACCCCACGGGACAGCGAGCGCCAACCCAGACACCCTTCCCACCAGCACGTGGCCCTGGGCGGCCCGACGGGAGCCGGCGCGGCGGGGGGAGCGGCCTGCTGGGGACGGGTCCGCATGCAGACGTCACACGTGCCAGGAGCTGCCTGGGAGAGACCTTGGGAGAAGTCACCTTCTCCACCAAAGCCAGCGTGAGCCCGAGAAACAGCCCGTGGCGGACGGCCCCCCCCGCCCCGAGGCCCACGGGATCCGGTCCCATGGCCCCGCCGCCCGCCCACTCTCCCGGCATCTCCCCGTTCCCCAACGACCTGCTCCCACAAGCTGGGTTTTTTTGTGTGTGTGTGTACTGTTTTAAAAATTGAGGTGAAATTCATATAATGAAAAATGCACCCTTTTCAAGTGCATAACACAATCAGCACCTCACAGTGATGTGCAACCACCACCTCCTTCTAGTTCCAGAACATTCTCAGTGTCCCAAAGGAGACCTTGTACCCACGGGCTGCCCCTCCCCGCCCCCTCCCCCCAGCCCTGGCAACCGCTCATCTACTTTCCGTCCCCCTGGATTTGCCTGTTCTGGGCAATGAAGTCATGCAACATGTGGTCTCTGTGTCTGGCTCCTTCCACTCAGCGTCGTGTTTCCGAGGCTCGTCCACGCTGTGGCGAGGGTCAGTGCTTCGCTCCTCTCTGGGTGCGCACCAGCCCCTTGCACGGCTTCCGGCGGGCTCCCCAGACTCATGCCAGGCTCCATCTCTTCGGGAAGGAGAAGTAGGAGTGGGCGTTTGCTGGGGGCCACACCAGGAGGGCAGGGGCTCACTGAGTCCTTGCTGGACTGGGAGGCAGGTCCTGTCACCGTCCCCCCCCCCTCACATATGGGAGCCACATGAGGGGTCAGGGCAGGACTCTTGGCCCGGCGTCTGGCCCCGGGGTCCATGCTCTTGCTTCTGCGCCAGCTGGATGAGAGAAGGACCGCGTCCTGGGGCTGCTGGGGGCCCTGGATGTGTGACAGACGTTCTAGTGTGTCACCTCCCCCCTTAAGTTTCAGCAGCATGTGGCCCAGCAGTCCGTGGACGTTCTGACTGCTCCCCAGAGCCCAGGCTGTTGGGTGCGCTGGGGGCTGGCGCTCCCTAGCCGCTCTGAGCTAACCCGGGCCGGGCTGCCAGGTTCACACCTGCCCCGGGGGTGCTGGGGAGCAGGGCGGCAGGCAGATGCGCGCCTTGGCTGAGAGACACGGACTCCAGCGCCCCGAACAGCCCTCCTGCCCACGCTGAATGGGGCAGGGCTGACACTGGGGGCGATGCTCACTGCCAGAGGACGTTCCTGCAAATATGCTTCCTCCCTCCCTCCTGCCCATCATCCGTCTGTCAATCCATCCATCCATCCTCCATTGGTTGACCTGTCCCTCTATCGACCCGACCCATTATCCATCCATCCACCCGTCCTTTTCTCCCAGCTCCCCACCTATTCATCAGCCTCAACTCTTCATCCATCCGTCTGTCCGCCCGTCCATCCTTCCATCCACTGGTCTATCTGATGTCTGTGAGGCCATCTCCGTTAAATCAAGCGTTGTGTAACGTAAGCGTCCTGCCTTTGAGATGCATGCGATTCGGCATGAGGACGGCCAGCGGGGGGAGCCTGGGCCAGCAGGGCAGCAGAATGGCCCACCAGCAGGGAGCAGGGCTCGGCCCTCGGGAGCCCAAGGAGCATGGCGGGGACCTCAGCCCTGGAAAGCCAGGCGAGGCTGTGGCTACTGGCGGGGGACCTGGGGAAGGGGGTGTGGCCCTGCATGACTGAGACGGGCAGGGGGGGGCCCGGGCCCGACTCTGCGCACACAGGCTCCCTCCCGGGCCATGGGGACACACCTGGCACCCCCAGGTTCAGGCCACCACACATCGCCAAACCTGCGCTCCCAGGGCTGGTCACCTGGGCTGAATCCTGCCCACGCCGGCTGGAGGACAGCGGCCCAGGAAACCCCTGTTGCCACCCCCCTCCACCCCGTGCCTGTGCCCGGCTCCCTGCAGAGATGTCTCCACGTGGCCGGAAGCCGGGGGGCTGGGCCAGCTGTAAATGACAGGGTGCGGCTGGGCTTGTCATGCTTCTTTTTTTGTTAAAGTTCAAGTCTGTTGGACTGCGCTGAGCATGAGGTTTGGTCTAAAATAAACCCGGAGGTGCGTCAGTGTGTGGGCTGGTTCTGCAGGCTGGAGGCCGGCTCCACAGCGGGGGGGGGGGGGGGTGCCGGGGGCCACCTGCTGCGGTGTGGTCCCAGGACTGTCACCTCCTGGGAGCCTGAGGGCAGAGGGGCCAGCCCCGGCTGGGAGTTGCCATGCTGGGGGGCTCGAGGACCCACTGCCTGGTGCTGGGTGGCCATACTCCATTTCCCCCATGAGCACTGGGGGTTCTCAGCTTGGCTGGGGAGTCAGGCACCCCCCATTTGGCTCTGACTTCTTTTGCCAGGGAACTGTGGAGGCAGAACAAAGCAGAGGAGCTTTCTCCCCCAAGGAGACAAACACAGCATTTCCTGAGTGCCTCTGAGTGGCTGGTAGGCTCCGTACTGCACCCCAGCGAGAAGAGGCACTCCCCACTGAGGCTGGGGAGGGGGCTGGAGCATGGCCTGCTCTTCTCTCCTCTCCTCTCCTCCTTCCCTGGGGGCTCCCAAGCACTGGGGTTCCAGGTTCTAGCTTGACAATGTCTGGCCAGCAGGGGCCTGGTGGGGCAGGGACAGCCAGGACCCCGGCCGATAGCTATCCTCCCATTCTTCTGTCCCGCTGTAATCCTGATATTGTTTGGGGCAGCAACACTCCCAGGTTCTAAAATGAATAATTTCCTGGCTTCTCGTGAAATTGTGGGGAGATGCACAGCAGCGTTCTAGCCAATGAGATGCAGGTGCAGATCCGCTGGGAATTTCCAGGAAAGTTTGGCTTTTCTAATATAGGTGCCAATCTGTCACTTCCTTTGGCCTTCTTGCCTGGAATGTGGATGTTATGGCTGGACCTTCAGCAGCCATTTTGTGACAGTGAGGTAACGGCCAAGAGAATTTAAGCTGTTGTATCCCTGACCTGTTGAATTAATGCCTTTAGCTATCGACCTCCCGATTTAAAGACCAAATAACCTCCAATTTGTTTTAAAGCATCTGTTTACTTTGGTCATCTTTACTCCCTAATTGATAAACTTGGCAAAATATTGTCCAACTCAGAGGTTTCATGTCCCTGTGCCCTTGGGTGCTGCTCTCTTGTAGCATTATGCTCACAGCCTTGCTAAGTCCCAGAAGGATCAATCACTAATGTACTCCAGCTCTTCAGGAAGGCTGGGCCCTTTCCTCTCCTCAGGCACGAGAAGAAACCCAGCTCTCCAAGACAAGACTGACAGCTCTCCACATCTCTTTCCTGATGGCTCTGTGTGGGCACACTTCCCTTCTCCGCAGCCCCCAGCATGTGGACGGCGCAGCTGGGCCTGGGCACGTCACCCCGAACGTGTTTGCTGAGTGGGTGGCAGCTGGCCCAGGCGGTCAGGGGGTCCTGCTTGCAGCGTGGTACAGGGGGCATGCAGATAAGATGTGTGCCCAGGTGGTCCAGGGCCAGGGGAAGGCGAGGAAGACCCAGAGGGCCAGAGGGTGTCTGGGCATGGGGGAGTGGGCACTGGAGAGATGCGTGCCAGGGAAGGTGGGGAGGCATCCCCAGTGAAGTGAACAGCCTGAGGAAGGCCAGAAATAGCAGGAGGGGCCAGTGAGGGCTGTGGGAGGCTGGTGGGCAGACTGGGAGGGTTCCAGGGCAGACACTGTGGATAAGGAGGGGCCCCGGGAGGGAGAAGGAAGCCAGGATGATTGCAGTAGTCCAGGGGAGGATAGTGGTGCCAGTTTCTCTGTCCAAATCTCTCCCACCCCAGCAGGCGGCAGAGCCTGCCCCTCACGTGCCCTGAGCGCCCCTCCCCTGGAGCCCCTGCAGGGGTCTGCCCAGTGACACCCAGAATCTAGGTCTGATGGACCGAGGAAGGCTTGATGTCCCCCCAAAATCCGTGCCCTAACCCTAGAACCTGTGATCTGTTTGGAAGAATAGTCTTTGCAGATACAGCTAAGGTAAGGACTCTGGATTTAATTAGAGTGGGCCGTGAATCCGAAGACAGATGCCCTTAGGAGCAACAGAGAGGAGAGGACGCGCAGAGTGGGGAGGCCACGCGAAGGTGGAGGCAGAGACTGGAGGGACTCGGCTGCCAGCCAGGAATGAACGCTCGGAGCCCTGGAAGCTGGAAGAGGCAGGTAGAGCCTCTGGGGGAAGCGCAGCCCTGCTCACACTCTGGTTTCAGCCCGCGAAGCCAGGTTTGGACTTCCGGCTTCCGGAACCACGAGAGAATAAATTCGGGTGGTTCTGAGCTCCCTGATCTGTGGTGTTCTGTCGTGGTCACCCCAGGACACTCACGCACTCCTAATGCTGAATGTAGTGAAGCATCAGGCAGTGGCTGGCCTGGCCTCCGTCCCCAGGGGCCCCGTGGCGGCAGGGACTGGGTGGGCGCAGAGCGGGGACAGTCGTCCTCAGCCCTGCCTCTAGGAGCCATTGCCCGGGGCACCCAGGGCAGTCACCTGCCCGGCTGGATTGTGTATTTACAGGCAGGTGGAGGGCTCTGGGAGCCCCTGAGGGTGGGTTCGAAGCGGCCAACACACCTCGGGTTGCACTAAACCCAACCCTCACTCAGCCCCCCGGTCCTGATCCAGCGCACCCACGCCAGGAGGGCAGGGACCCTGAATGTGGGGGACTGGGCATCAGTGTGCCACAGCCAGCAGACCCCACGGGGCCCCTGGGAACGTGCATCCTCCAGATGGCCTCTCCACCCCTCCCCTGGGCAGCTCGGCTGCTGCCTGGGCCCTTGTCCCGGAGCAGAGCTGCCCATCCAGGCCCCTTCTGCATGGCACATGGGGCCGCTGTGCCAGGCTCAGGGTGGGACAAGGTCAGAGCGGACAGCTCCCACGGGGTTCTGTCCTGGCCCTGAGCTGACGGTGAGGAAGTGGCCCCATTACTGTCCCTTAAAGTGATCAGTCATGTCTTGACCTTAGTACTGAGTTAGGACAGAAGGAGGGAGCCGGGGTGACATTTCTAAAGCAAGCAGCAAATAGAAGAAACACATGGGGAAGCAGGAAGCCAGGTCACGTGTGTCCCGGTGACGGAGAGGCCCCTTGTGGACGAGACCCAATAGCCCCTGGTCAGAACAACTCCACGGGCAGCGCCAGCTTCCAGGGAAGAGCCCAACTCTAGAGAAGGACAGAGCTCCAGGGTCACAGCAGTGACCATCTGTCCGAGTGGGGGGGACCACCCTGGGTGCTGTCTCAGGGCCCCAGCCCCCTGCAACGAATCACTGGTCCCTCAGTCGAGAAGAGCCCATCAGCGAGGAGGTTCCTGAGCCACCCGGCCAGCGACACAAAGCCTGCAGGCAGAAGAGCCCCGTCTCTCCCTCGGAGCCTAGGCACCCTTGCCCCACAAACAGTGCTAACCGTGTGGCTAACTGGGGCCCCGCTCACAGGGGATGAGATGCAGGAAGTGAAGCAGGAGGAGCGGCTGCATGGGCCAGCGCACGGTGGCAGACAGAGGGCGGAGAGGACAATGGAGCCGACCTGAGAGCACGGAGCCACAAGGTGGGAGCCACAGAGGGCTCGGCCTGCACTGCGCCCAGAGCGGGAACCGCGAGCCTGTGGCCCTGAGGCAGGGCCCTGTTCTGGCTCCAGGAGTCGGAGCCCTGACCCAGCAGGCCAGTTTCCAGGGAGGGTATTCGTTTCCTGGGGCCGCCGGAACAAAACACACAGATGGGGCCTGAAACGATGTACTGTCTCCTTCTGGAGGCCAGACGTCCAAAACCAAGGTGTGGGCCGGGGACTCAGGGAGATTCTGTTCCAGGCCCTCCCCTGGCCTCTGGTGGTTCGCTGGCGATCCGTGGGGTCCTCTGGTTTGTGGACTCCTCCCCCATCACTGCCTCCATGTTCGCACGGCATCTCCCTCCCTGCACGCCCGTGTCCAAACTCCCTGTTTCACAGGAACACTGATCCCTGCTCCAGTATGACCTCCCCTTAACTCGTCACATCTGCAGAGACCCTAATTCCAAATAAGGCCACATTCTGAGGTCCTGGGGGGTTGGGCCTTGGATGTACGAATCTGGGCGTGGGGACACAATGCAGCTCACAACGGTGACTGCAGATGGGCCCGGCTTGTAGCCCTCCCTGCAAGGGCAGGCTGGAATGGACTCCCATCCCGCTCTGCTGTTTTCAGACCGTGCACCCCGCTCTCGCCGGTGAAGTCGGGGTGAGGAGGAGGATGCTGACCCCTATGTGGCTGCACGCGCCACATGAGATTCCACGTACAGCGCTCAGAGCGGTGTCTGGAGCGCGTCCGACAGCTGGGAGCTGTGCTTTATGATCAGTCACGGGAGGAAAAGCAAATGTTGCCGAGACCTCCAGATGTTCCCGGTCATCCCTCTGGAAACACCTTGGGGCTGGCCCTTTGATTTTTTATGTATAATGGTGGTAAAATGCGTGCAACATAAAATGGACCACTTTAGCCATTTTTAAACGTATCATTCTGCATTGTTAAAGTACGTTCATGTTGTGGTGAAGGACATCTCCGGAATGCTCCATCCTCCCAAACCGACACCCCAAGAAACACGAACGCCCACCCCTCCCCCAGCCCCCGCCGTCGGGCTTCTCTGTCTATGGATGGGACCCTCCCGGGACCTCACGGAGGTGGGATCCTGCAGGATCTGTCCTTCTGTGTCTGGCCAGTGTCACCCAGCATCACGTCCTCCAGGTCCGTCCACGTGATAGGTGTCAGCGGGCCCTTCCTTCTAAAGGCTGAATAATATTCCGCGGTGTGGATGGACCGCATCTCATTTAACCGCCCACCCTCCGCCACGGCTCCGTATCTGAGAGCATCTCTCCCTCCATCCCGCCCGACCGCAGCCTCTACGTCTCCTGGACTCCATCGGCCGAGGGCAAAGGGCGGGATTCAGTATCCACTCGTCCCAGACCCACTGTCCTCAGCTTCGTAAGCAACAAAACCCCCAAACGGGTGGCCGCTGCGGTCAGCCTGGTGACTCACCAGGGTGCCCCCTGCCCTGACCGCCTCTGCACTTGGGGTGGGGGGCTGGGCCGGGCCTGAGAGACGTCCTGGGGGGGGCAGGCACGGGGTCAGCAGGCTGGCCTGGGGAGGTAGCAGGCGCGGGCGGCTGTAGCAGGGCTCTGGGTTTGCCGTCCAAAGTGGCTCTGAGAGCCCGGTGCACAGTCCAAGGTAGGGGTTTTCACCTGGGGGTGATGGCACCTCCATCCCCTGAGCCATCAAGCGAGGTCTGGAGACATTTTGGTTGTCACAGCTGGAGGGGAACCTACTGGATCTGGTGGGTGGTGGCCAGGGATGCTGCTAACATGCCACCATGCACACGAGGATCCATCCGACTTCTCCGTGCAAGGCCACTGAGTCCCTGGAAGGGTCACAGTAGCCTACCGGGTGATTCTGAGCACCTACTGTATGCCTCGTCCAGGGTGAGTAGTGGAGGCAGGGAGGTTATGACCTGGACTGGGCAGTGAGCTGAACAGTGGTCTGTGAATAGATTTGTCCACGTCCTAACCCCTGTGAGCTGCGGATGTGACCTTATCTGGAAATGGGGTCTTTGCAGATGTGATTCCGTTCAAAATCTCCAGATGAGGGCGTCCTAGCTGGTCTGGGTGAGCCCTGTCCCAATGGCAGGTGTTGTTGTAGGGGACACAGGGAGGAGGCCGTGTGAGGACAGAGGAGCCCTCGGGAGTCCGAGGAAGTGAGGCTGGGTCCTCCTGTAGAGCCTCTGGAGGGAGCGACGCCTTCATCTCAGACTTCCGGCTCCAGAACTGGGAGAGAAGACACTTCCGTTGTCTGAAGTTGCCCAGCTGGTGGCCCCTGGTCACAGCAGCCCCAGGAGACTCAAGCGGACGGCTCGCGGCCCTGCCTCCAGGGCCTCAGGCCATCAGGGCTCCTGACCCTCCCGTTCCATCAGCGTCGGGATGGCTCTGCAATTCCAGGGCGAGCAGAGATGCTCCCAGGGGCTTCTCCAGGATCGCCCCCGCATGGCTGACCAATCCGTTCTTAGGCACTGGAGCCACGCTGGTGGACGGGGCAGGGGGAGGGCAGGGCAGCCCATGTCGCGCAACCCGAGGAAACCTTCCAGAACCCACGACTGTCCCAGCGGGGATGCCGGCCAGGCCACTGTGACTTCAGAGGTGGCCCTGTTTGGGAAAGGTATGGAAGAACTGCAAGCCCAGTTTGGTGTCATCGGGAGGTGATCAGCAGACAAGTCTCTGCTCGGCAGGACTGCTCCCTGGGAGGGGCCATGAAGTAAGCCTGTCGGGAGAGCTGCCTCGCCCCCCACACCCACTCTCTGCACTTCTTCCAGGTGGGGCACCCAGGTTGGGGAGAGCAGGACGGTTCAAACCCCCGCTCTCCATGTCCTGGGGCCGCCGGATAGTTCCACGCCTCAGTGGTCCTCATCTGTAAAATGGGGCAATCCCAGTGCCCAGCTCAGAGCTGCACAAGTATAAAGGGGCCCCCAAAGGTGGAGCCCTCCTGTGTGGGGCCTTCTGGTACCAGCCCGTAGCACTGCCGTTTGTCATGCACTGAATGGTTATGACCCCCCAAATTCCGATGTTGAAGCCTAACACCCCAATGGGATGGTATCTGTGGGTGGGGTTTTGGGAGGTGGTAGGGGTCAGATGAGGTCATGGGGGGGTGTGGGTGTCCTTGTAAGAAGAGACTCCGGAGAGCTTGCTCTCACACAGCCAGAGGCAGGCGTCTGCAAGCCAGGAGCGGGCTCTGAGCAGTGCGAGGGCGAGAGGGGGCCGCTGCGCTCAGGACAGTCCTGGGAGCAGGGGGAAGGCCACCGCTCAGCAGTGACTTGGGCATTCCATTCGACTGGAAACAGAAGCGGGTAGGAAGGCGCATCATCTGCCCCGGTGACCTGAAGCCTGTCTCACCACCACAGGATGGGACAATCTCCACCTGTCCTCAGCATTTCCGGCAACAAAGGAAGAATGGGAACGGGGCCACCGCAAGACCCTGCCCAGATTCTGAGTCGAGAGGGGACCCTGCACGGTGCAAGGTAGGGGGAGCTTGTGGTGGCTGCCAGGGGCGAGGCACCAGCTTCAGCTCCTGTCAACGACCCGGCCCGGGAGCCTTTCAGGGACTGCGTCCTTCAAAGTGAGTGGACACCAAGGAGCAAAGTCATGGGGCTGCAGGGGCTGTGGGGCCCCAGGGCAGAGCTCCCGTGTCTCCCTTCCGAGTGGGGCTGTGCCGGGGGGAAGGCCCCCCGGCCTGGGGAGGCTTCTCCCACACACGCCCAGGGCAAGCAGAGCCCGCGAGGGGTAGGGGCCACCGCGCCCACGGTGCCCGCTCTGATTCCAGCCCCTGCCCGGGCTGCCACATCCCCTTCTGCCCCAAGACGCGGATGGAAGTGGCTTCCGAAGCCCCTGAGCGCGCACCGTCTGAACCGCGAGTCTGGCTGGTCTGGGTCCGCCTGGCGCGGCTGAGCAGCCTGTGTGTGTGCGTCTCATCTTCACGCGCTCGCGCTCCCGCCGCCCCGGCCCGCCTCACCTCCGCCCGCCCGCAGTCTCCGCTGGCCGCCCCCCTCCTGCGGCAGCATCTACCTCTCCGCTTGGGTAAGTTGCTGGAAGGGCTCACGAAACTCAGCAGAGCACTTTCCTTATGCTTATCAGTTTCTTATCAAGGGTACAACTCAGGAGCAGCCCAACGGAAGATGCGGGGGGCAAAGTACAAGGGTGCGGAGCCTCCCTGCCCTCTGCGGCTGCACCCCTCCCCACACCTCTTCTCCCCTCGCTTTGCTGTTTCAGATGCAAAGGAAGTTCCCATAGGTAGGCATGATGAACGGGATCCCTAGACTCAGCCTCCAACTCCGCACCCCCCACCCCAGAGGGAGCTGGGGGCGGGGTAGGGGTGGGGCTGAAGGGTTCCTTACTCTGGTGACCAGCCCCCATCCTGGAGCTGTCTTGGGACCCCCCCATGAGCAAGCTCGTTAGCAAACAAGAGACAGTATGTCCCAAAGGGTTTAGGGGCTCTGTGCCAGGAACTGAGCACAAAGGCCAAATACTTACTAATATCATATGTATTAATATTTATTTATTTATTTAAAGATTTTATTTATTTATTTGAGAGAGAGAGAATGAGAGACAGAGAGCATGAGAGGGAAGAGGGCAGAGGGAGAAGCAGACCCCCCGCTGAGCAGTGAGCCCGATGTGGGACTCGATCCTGGGACTCCAGGATCATGACCTGAGCCGAAGGCAGTCGCTTAAGCAACTGAGCCACCCAGGCGCCCCTTAATATTTATTTTTAAAGGTTTATTTGTTCATTCATTTTAGAGTGAGGGAGAGAGCGAGTAGGAGCAGGGCAGGGAGAGGGGGAGGGAGAGAATCTGAAACAAACTCAGTACTAAGTTCAGACCCTGATGCGGGGCTCAATCTCATGCCTGCAAGATCACGACCTGAGCCAAAACCAAGAGTTGGACACTTACCCGACTACCACCCAGGGGCCCCTTTATCTGTATTTATTATGCCATGTCTGCCATTGCCCAGATGCCCTGCCTCACTTTCCCTTTCCCCTGAGCCCCTCCCTGCACTCCGGCGGGCGCCGTGCAGACCCCTGCGGGACCCGGACCTCGGGGCGGGGGGCAGGGGGTGTGCCTGTTGCCCTGCCTTGCGCCCTGGCCCACTCCGGGGAGCACCTGGTGTGCATTCTCCCGCCGGCCCCTCCAGATCTGGACCCTCCGGGCGGAATCCTGCCTCCGCCCCTCTGTCCGCTCTGCACCCGCCACTGTATTCACGCACGGGCCTGGCTGCACCAGCAGCCTGAGTGTGACCCTTATTCTCAGCCTCCGGGGAGGGACGGAGCCACTGGGGAAATAATAAGCCCCCGGTGACCCCAGTTTGCATAACTGACTTGAACGACAGCTTGCTCTCGGCAGCTGGTTTCCCAGCGCAGATGCCTCTGCTGACGGAAAGGATCCTTGGTCCCCGTAATGCTGTAGGTGGATAATCAAACGAAGACTGTTCAGAAGGGACAGCCCTGTGACCGGCATCCTTATGAGATGAGGGGCCGTGTGAAGACAGGCACAGACGAGAGGGCTGTAGCCACAAGCCCAGGAGCGCCTGGGGCCAGAAGCTGGAGGAGGCAGCAAGGACCCCCAACGCAGCACCTTCCAGGGAGCACAGCCCTGCCCACACCCTGATTTTGGACTTGGGGCCCCCAGACGGTGGGAGGTAACTTTTTGTGTTAGCGGCCCAGTGGGCGGTGCTTTGTCCCGGTCGGCCCAGGAGGTCAAAGCAGGTGCAGCAGGTCACTTGCCCACGTGCGAACGTTCACACCTTCCCAGCGGGGTCGGGGGCCGCTGTCCGGCTCACGGAAATACTTAGACCTCAAACCAGCGAGCCCTCGAGGTGCCCCTCAGAGTGAGACCAGCGACTTGGTTTAAGGCATCCACACCAAGGTGGGGCAGGCCCGGCGGCTTTGGGGGGAGCGGCCGCTGGACGCCGGAGCCACACCCCTTATTTCTCCTTCATTCCGGTCGTCTCGCACCCCTTCAGGTGTAAGCCTTATGACTGCAGACCTGATGGCGCAGGAAGGCACCCGATTCTTCGGGAAACGGAAGCTGCCCACCTGCTCTGAGGCGAGCAGCAGGTGACAAAGGGCCCTGCTGATACTTCAAAGCCAGTCCTCCGCTGCAGCCTCCTGGGGTCCCCGGGGCGGTGTGGTGAGGGCGTCGTGGGGACACTGCCCCCTCTCGGGACTGGAGGTTCAGCTGGGACGCAATCTGCCCGAGGGGGCTGGCCGTGGGGCCGCAGACCCCACACGGGGCTCTGTCCGGAGCTGGGGCTGCTCCCTCAGGCCAGGGGGAGCACGTGCATTCTCAGCACGGACAGGGGACGCCGCCCCCAGAAAACCGCGTCCTCGGAAGACCACCCTTTTCTGTGGCTACGATACACCGACACGTCCGGGTCAAGGAGGGAGTGCGACTCGTCCTGTGTTGTCTTCCGGGGTGGGGACGTCCAGGCTCCCCAGCAGGGACGGGTCTGTAGACACAGGAACCTGACAGCAAAGCCAGCCACCTCCTAACGGCGCCTGCAGATTGGATTCACGGACTGGCAGTCGGCCCACCAAGACCCCGGGACACGGGTTCATGAAATCGCCAATGCTCCCAGCCAGGGAGGCAGTAGGATATTCGTCCCCAGTGGCCATGATGCCGTCCCCCACCAGGCTGGATGCTCACACAGACGGGCAGCCATGGCAGAAGAAACACGGGCTGTCTTCAGCGGAAGGACCCCGGCTAGACGTGGGGAAACGGGCATCACTGCTGGGAAATGCATTTTGCTCAAGGCCGAGGATGCCCCCGCCCCCCCCCACCGTTCCCGGCTGCCTGGGTGGCGATGAGTGGCTGTGCGTCAGAGGGTCTCTGGGCCTTCTTTAGTCTGAATGGCACGGGATGGGGGTTCTAGGAGGGGCTCGTGTGTTCCCAGGGGCACCGCTTACAGAGGCCCCACGGCAGAGCGGCCTGGCTGCGGAATGGCAGGGGCTGGGCTGGTTGCTCCATTGCCCCGACCCCGTCCCTCACCGAGAGGGACCCCGGGACAGCAATGGGATCCCTGTGCGGCTGGTCCAGGGCCCAGGGTGGCTACAGGACAGAGCTGAGCCCTTAAGGAGGCCTGGCTGGTGGGGCAGAGACCCCAGCGGCCCTGGGGAGTCCCAGGGAAACAGAGCCCACGAAGAAGACCGTGACCCACCTCAGGGGCTCTGGAGAGGCCTTCGGGGAAGCCCAACACGTGCTGTGGAGCAAAGCTCCTTCAGCCAGGGCACCCGGGCTGACGCAGCAGCCGTGGGCGGTGCCCGGGGAGCATCGGTGAGCGGACAGTGAATGAGAGACGGTCAGTCGCTTAGTCCCATGAGGACACAAAGGTGGACACAAATGAGTGCATCGTGGGACCCTGGGAAGGGCGACACGGCCCGGGAGGGGCCTGGAGAGCTTGGGGCCCAGGAAGGAGAGGGCCCAGACCTCGGCCTCAAAGGTCATCACAGCGTTTCCAAATGCCTGGTTTGCTGGGGGCTTCAGGACCAGGGAGAAGCTACTGGCACTTCTGACTCGTACTGACTCCGGTGTTGGCCAGATCAAGTGTTCTCGCAGGGGAAAAGCAAATGAAGAAACCTTCCCCCTACCCCAAGGCCGCCGTGCCTCTTCCTTTGTTGGTGTTCTCAAGTGCACGAGCCCCACCCCCCCACTCGGCTCCCTAACCCCAGCGTCTGGGTCACACCCAACCTTGGGTCCATCTCCATCATCATCCTCCGCCCTTCCCCAAGCCACTCCCCCACCCCTGTCAGATGGCCAGTCTGACCCCCAGGAACACAGATGGGGTGGGGAGGCATGGCCTCTTATTTTAAATCTGTGGACAGAATTCTCAAAAAATCATAACCCGCCCAGATGTTGTGCCTGATTTTTGCCCCAAACACCACCTGGGTTTTGCTAGTAATCATGTCTCCACAATGTAATTGCCCCAACCTTTCTCATTTGGGTACCACGATCACGGTTCTGACCCCATCGCCTGGGTTCCCTGGATGGGGTTATTTCTGTGCTCAATGCCCTCCCCACAGCAGCTGCGGGAAGGGAACCACCGCTGTGGACGACACACTCGTTACCCCTTTGCAGCTCACGCCAAGGTGAACCGTGCCATCGAAGTGGACCCGTGCCTTCCTCCCTGCATCACCTGCCGGCTGCAGGGGCATGTGGGCCCCACTGGGGACCCGCGGCATGGGGGATGCGAGGTCCCCCAGGGGCGCTGGACTCTGAGATCTCCTGCTAAAAACGCGAGCACGTAGAGCACTGGCCTGGGGCCCGGGCGTCGGTGCTGCCTGGAGGCTGGAGGCCGGTGGGGCGACCCCGGGGACCCTCCAGTCGCCATACCTGTGCTGCACACCTTCCCAGCACAAGACACGGTGGGTAGCTGAAGGTGGCTGGGCTTCCTCCCTCCCGGGCTCTGCAGGCTTTCCTGGAGAGGGCTCCACACCTAAGGAGCACTGAATCTTTCCGCTCAGCTTCTGAGGTCACAGTGAGTGGCTTGAAGCCCCAGGACAGCGAGAGAGCAGGGGGTCCTCTGGGAGGCGGGCCTTGACTTTGGTTTTGAAGGATATCCTGACCTGGATAGTGACCGTGACTGTGGGGAGGGGAGGGCAAAGACAGGGGGCGGGGGACGGAGGGGCCCTTCCAGGGTGCAGCCCTTCGGGCTGGGAAAGACACACAGACTAAGGAGCAGAGGGCTGGCCCTTCTGGGAGGAGGGAATGCGGTAGAACCTGCTGGGAGAGTCTCCGGCCCAGGCCTGGCCTCAGGAGGTCCGCCCCTGGTTCCGGCCCAAGCAGCCCTGAGAAGGCATCCCAGAGGGGCCGGTCCCCCAGCGGAGCACCCCCGTGAGCCTGGAGGGAGTGTGCGCGGAGGCTCAGGCTTTAACACCAAGCTTGGGAGATTTATAGCTCCATTTAGCTCCCGCTTGTCCCCATCATGACGAGTCATTTACTGAGTGCTTTAACTCAAAGCCAACAACTGAAAAATTAATTCCCAAAGCAAACGCTTAAGTCTCAAAGGGAATAAGGTGTCTCCTTTCTGAGGCACCGGCCCCTGGGCTCTCCTCCTGGCAGGTGGTCCGCGACCTTCCACCTGGGGGCCCCTGTGGGTGGAGGCTGCCCTTGGGCAGACAGTGCGTCACCTTGGACGGCCACCAGGGCTCATCCTGGGTGTTAATTACACCTGCGGCCCGAAGGTTCTCTCCTGGAGGAGTGCCCAGAGAGTGGATGCTGCCCATGTGCGGTGTGAGCAAGGGCCAGTCAAGCCCGGCCGGACCTCCGTGTTTCTCTGTTGGAGGAGGCTGTTAGTACAGATGGTGATCTGGGGTCTACTTGACCTCTGCTTGGACCCAGGTCCCACTATCTCGGTGTGGGTCTGCTCCGGCAGCTGTAACACAGTCCCACAGATGGGGCTCACCCAGCAGGATGCACAGGCCCCCGGTCCCGGAGGCTGGAAGCCCTGGAAGCAGGCTCGGGCAGCGCAGGGTCCCGAGGCCTCTCTCCTCGTGTGTGGACGGCCGCGCCCTCCCTGTGTCCTCACGGGGTTGTCCCTCCGTGTGAGTCTGTGTCCCGATCCCCTCTCTTTATAAGGAACCCGGTCACAGGGGATCAGGCCCACCTTGGTGACCTCGTATTACCTTCTCCATCTCCAAATATGGTGACGTTCTAAGGTGCTGGGGGTCAGGACTCCAGTATATGAATTCTGGGGGCCCAACTCAGCCCGTAATAGTCTCCTGCACTTTCCCATCCTAGCTGCTTGCCGCAACTGTTCTCCTGACTCTGTTGCTCGATGGGACGTGTGGGGAGGGCCAGTGAACCAGGGTCAGGACCCCCGATGCCCCAGTCCTTTTACAGATGGCTGGCTTTGTGATCTTTGGCAAGACACGTCTCCTCCCTGGGCTGGCCCAGGCACTATCCAAGGTCCCCTCTGCCTCCGCACTCTTGGGTTTCAAGTGATCAGGTGGTTTACGTGAGGTTCAAAGTCAGCATGTGTGACGTGTCCTTGTATCAGTGAAACTGAGCTAGAACCGATGCCCCTAATGAATGGGAGCTCAGTCCCCTGGGAGGTTATTTCTCACCCAGGCGAGATCCTGAGAAGTGGCCGCTTGCTTCCACGGGGAGATTCAGGGTCCCAGATGCTGCTATTTTCCACACCGGGTTTTGGGTTTGGGCTCCTCGGCATCCATGCAATGGATGGATGGAGGGTGTGGAGGTGGCTTGTGGAGGTTTGGAACGGGCCACGCTCCCATTCTGTGGCCAGAGCTCAGGTGCCCGGGCCACGGGGTCCCGCTGTGTCCTGTTGAAGAAGAGGCTGCAGGCCTGGTGGACGGCAAGAGATGGTTTGTGCAGGGAAGCTGCAATGTGACTAAAGGGAAGGAGGACCTGAAACAGCTGGGGGGGCCACCGACAGGTTGGGGACCCCCGGCTGCCAGACGGCCCTGGCGTGGATGACAGGCTCAAAATGACCTCTCTGGGTAGAAGCAGGTGGCATCAGCCACCCCCAGCTGGGCAGCTGGAATGCCTGGGTCCACGCGCACCTCCCCAGAGGTGCGGCAGGAGGAGAAAACACCATGTCTGCGACCACCTCCTGACCCTCCTGATGAGAAACGCGCCTCCCTCCCCTGTCAGCTGCTCCTAGGAGGGCTCCCGACCACCCTGCCCCGGGGGCCTGGCGTCCCAAGGGAGTCCTCCTCACGCAGCCTCGGAGGTCCGCACCTCACTCTGGTAACGACTTCTGTGCAGACCGGCAGACGGCTCTGGAGCTACTACTCGCCGGACCCCCTGGGTGACGTGTTCCCCAAGACCCCCCCCCTCGACAGTGAGCAAGGAAGGCTTACAGACAGAACGACTGAGCAGGGAGCACAGCGGATTCCCACGCACCTCCTTCCCCTGCCCAATGATGAACAGCTCCCATGGGGACGTGACTTTGGTCCATGGATGAGCCACTACTGATACGTGGTTACGAACTGAAGTCCACGCTTTACATCAGGGTTCGCGCTTTGGGCTGGACGCTCCACAGGTTTTGCCAAGTGCATGACGACCGTATCCACCACTACGGTAACACAGAGCAGTTTCCCTGCCCTCAGAGAGCCTCCCTGCTCTACCTGTTCATCCCCGGGCCCGCCCCAACAGCCGCTGATCTCTGTACTGTCGCCATGGTCTTGCCTTTTCCAGAATGTCATAGAGTTGGAATCCTATAGCTTCCTCAGATTGGCTTCTTTCACAAAGCAATATGCATTTAAGCTTCCTTCATATCTTTTTGGGAGTTGCTAGCTCATTTCCTTTTATAGCCGAATAATATTCTATTGAATGGATGTACCACAGTTTGTTGGAGGGAATCCTGGTTGCTTCCAAGTTTTGGTAGTGATGAATAAAGCCGCTATAAACACGCATGGGGAACCTGAGCGTATCTTTACAAAGCCACGACCGTAAACATCTTGGCATCGCTGTTATGACTCATCAGGACCTCACAGCTTCCATATTTCAAGGGCTCATTACATCAGGCATGGCCCCAAAAGCTTGACTCATTCACTCTACATTTGCTGGGTGCCTCCTGCTCGCAGGTCTGTCCCCGGACTGCAGACAGAGCAGTCGACTGGTCTCAGGCTTGCACGCATTACAGACAAAGAGCAGACAAACATACTATCATACAGCAAGTCCCTGGGTCAGGGTTAAACCCAGGCCTGTCCACCCTAACGTCCCTGCTACTAACCCTCAAAGGAGAGACTGACAGTGGAAGGGTTCCACGTGGATACTTCTGGAAGCATGTTCCATGGCGGAGCAGAGGTGAGGGAGCCCAGGGTCCAGTTGGCAGCCCTGGCTTCGAGGCCTGACGTGGTGCCAGGAGGCTCCTCAAGCTGTCCAGAGAGGCCAGGCTGCCAGCACTGAGGGTGAGGGCAGGGTGGCAATGACGAGCCCCTGCTTTCACGGTCACGCCCCCCAAGACCCCACGTGCTCGGCCTGGCCCTCCCCAGTGACTCCGAGGGGGCTGAGCCTGGGTCTGAGTCACTGCTACTATTTGAACATTTTCCCCCTTCAAAATGACAGCCTTGGCAAATATATTAAATGCCAATTGAGAATAAATGCCACCAGGAAGTCTGATCATCCTTCATCTTGAGCAAAGAAATGCCACGGGGAACTAGGAATAAGGTGAAAGCAGGAGGGGGGAACCCTGGGTCCACTCTCTCCGGCACTCGGATGGTGGGGGCACAGCTGCCCGCCAAGAGGGCCTGCGTCCTCCTGAGGGTTGGTGGAGAGGCATCGGCCATCCAGAGACGTGCCGCAGAGCAGCCCCTGCCCCTGGCCCCAGCCTGAGGCTCACGAGGGGGGCTCCTCACCGCACACCTGGGCCTGCCGGCTCGGAGCCACGGCAGATGCTCATACCTGCCCCCTGGACAACGCCACAGGGGCTCCTGGTAGACGCCCCCCCTCGAACCCGCATCGCATCAGGCTCGCCCCTGCACACACGCCCAGCCCAGTGCTGTTGTAGAGATGCTGGCCGGGGTGCAGGGCTCAGGCTTGAGCCGGACTGTCTGGGTTCAAATCCCAGCCCTGCCACCCCCAGCTGGGCAACCTTAAACAAATGCCTCACCCTCTCTGGGCCTTGGGTCCCTCCATCTGTAACAGGTGGACGGTCTCAGTGTCCCCCTCAAGGGATTCGAGGAGGGTCCACAAGAACATTCCAGGAAGAACGCAGCAAGGGGCTGGGCACTTGGGGGGTGTCTTGGTCCATGGCCACCCCTCTTCAGAGAGAAGGGCTCTATGCTAGGCATGGGGCAAGCGGGCCAGGTAAGACGCGGCTTGTCCGCCCCTGTCCCGAGCGACACACGAGGTCAACAAGGAGGCAGCTGGTTTCATGGAGGACGTGACAGAAACAGTAACACAGGCACACAACCCGCCCCCCCAAAACTCGGCGTCTGCCCATCTCAGGACAGAGAGGCAGATGAGCACGTGCCCGCCTCTTGTGTATTTTCCTTACATGTAATGGGCTCTGTTTTTAAAATCGGTTTTAAGTTCACAGAAAAGCTGAGCACGAAGTACTCGGCACGTCCTTTCCTTACACGATCGATCTGCTGCTCCGCGCCTGGCTCCTTTCCCTCAGGACCCCTTCCGTGGCGATCACCCCCTAGCAGGACGCCTGAGCCACCTCGTCTCTGAGACGGCGCCGCCCCACACGCCTGCATGGACGCTCCATGTTCTGTTTGACTCCCGCCCTCCGGGGGTGCGTGGGTGGTTCCCACGAGCTTGAACCTGGGCAAGCAGGGCTGCAGGGTGCAGTCCCGGCAGGGCAGAGGCTGGGGCGGAGGGTACTGGCATTTAATGTGTTAGCAGGAAGTGAGGAGCTGTCCTCCATAGAAGACGCACTGGCATGGTCTCCCCCCAACATGTAAGAGAGCGCCCACTGCCCACCGCGCTTCTGCCCAAACAACAGACAGTCAGACGTGAAAAAGGAAGGAGCCTTGAGACAGAATGGCCCTCCTCGGGCCACCCATGTGCCGGGGTTACGCACCAAGTGGACTGAACGTACAGCATCCTCATGGAGACCACCAGCCCCACCTCCCTTGTTGTTCTGTGTAACAGCAACAGATGATCACAAACAGAAAATTTAAAACACCGCCATAATATCTTCAAAAAATATGAATTAGGGATAAATTTGGCAAAAGACTGGCAAGACCTGTACACAAGAAACATCCAAACACTGTTGAGTCAAGTAGATGAGCCAACACAATGGAGAGATTCCCCGTGACTTAGAGGCGGACAGCTCCATCCTGGCTGGGGAAGATGTCCATTCTCCTCCACGTCATCTATGGACTCAGCGGGATCCCAGCAGGCTCTTTATAGAAGATGACAAGCTGACTGTTAAATTTATATGGAAATGTAAGCTATCTCGAATAGCCAAGATTTTTTTTTGAAAAAGAAGATCAAAGTTGGGGGACCGACTCGATCTATTCCTAGACTGATCATGGAGACACAGTAATCAAGACAGTGGATGATGGGACAGAAGAGCGAGCTCAGGGCTAGAGCCCTGTGCATCTGTGAACAACTGGTTTTTGACACAGAGCAAAGACAACTGGATGGAGAAAGGATTGTTGCTGATGTCTGGGCTCTCACTTCTGCTGGGGTTGGATGTGCCCGCCCCACGCCCCCCTTTTACTCCTGGATAAGCCTGGGTAGAAAGAAGTTCATCAATTTTATTGCTATTCTCAAAGAACCAGCTTTAGATGTCATTAAGTCCCTATTATTTTTCTACTTTCTATTTCATTGATTGCTGTGATCTTCATTATTTCCTTTCTTCTGCTTAGGTTGGGTTTAATTTGCTCTTTTTCTTCCAGCTTCTCAGAGTGGAGCTGAGATTGGAGATTGATTGGAGCACTTTCTCTTCTAAGCGAGGCATTCAGCGCTATAAATTTCCCTTAAGAACTACTTTTGTGGTACCCTACACATGTTGGTGGGGTGTGTTTTCATTTTCATTCAGATTAAATACTACCTAATTTCCCATTTGATTTTTAGTTTGACCCATGAATTATTTAGAGCAGTATTATTTAGTTTCCAAGTATTTGGGGGATTTTCCAGACATCTTTCTCTTATTGGTCCCTAATACAATTTTACTAGGAAACAAATTTGTATGACTTGAGTACTTTTGAGTTTACAGACACTTGTTTTATGACTCAGAATATGATTTATCTTGATAACTGTGCCCAGTGCACTTGAAAAGAAAGCACAGAGTTCTATAAATGTCAATTAGGTCAAATTAGTTGATGACGTTGTTCAAATTTTCTATATCCTTACTGATTTTCTGTGTACTTGCTCTATTTGAGGTTATTGAAAGAGGGATGTTGAAATAGCTGATTATAATTGTGGATCTTTTTCTCCCTACAAGTCTACCAATTTTTTCTTCATGTATTTTGAAGTTCTGTTATTAGATGCATACAGGTTTATGGTTCTTATGTCTTTCTATAGAACTCTTATCATTATGAAATTACCTTCTTGAACTCTGTTAACATTCTTTATTCTGAAAATCCACTTTAATACCAATATGCCCATTGCAGTTTTCTTTTGACTAGTGTTAATGTGGTATAGCCTTTCCACACTCTTGCTTTTAACATATCTGTGTCTTTATAATTAAGGTGTGTTCCTTGGAGGCAAGCATCTTGGTTTTTCATCCAACTTGATAATTCTGCCTTTTAGCGGGGCGTGTTTATATCATTTACATTTAATGTGATTACTAATATGGTTAGATTTCACTCTGTCTTCTTTCTATTTATTTTTATTTGTCCTATATGTATTCTGCCTCCCTTTCTTTCCCTCTTTTTCTGCCTTTTTTTGGGCTAAATATTTTTTTTTAAAGCTTTTATTTATTTATTTGACAGAGAGAGACACAGCGAGAGAAGGAACACAGGAAGGGGGAGTGGGAGAGGGAGAAGCAGGCTTCCTGCGGAGCAGGGAGCCCAATGCGGGGCTCGATCCCAGGACCCTGGGATCATGACCTGAGCCGAAGGCAGACACTTAATGACTGAGCCACCCAGGCGCCCCTGGGCTAAATATTTTTCATGATTCCATTTTATCTCCTCTGTCACCTTATTAGCTATAATTTTTTAAAAAAGATTTATTTATTTACTTGAGAGAGAGAGAGAGAGAGAAAGAGCACACAAGCCAGTGAGGGAGGGGAAGAGGGAGAGAATCTCAAGCAGACTCCCTGATCAGTGCGGAGCTGGACAAGTGGTTCAATCCCATGACCCCGAGATCATGACCTGAGCCAAAACCAAGAGTGGGATGCTCAACTGACTGAGCCAAGGTGCCCCATCAGCTATAATTTTTTGTTTTATTATTTTAGTAGTCACTCTAGGATTTACAGTATATATCCTTAACTTATAATCAAGTGATGGTCTATCGCGTCGCATATGGTATAAGAATCTTACAGGAGGATATGTCCATCTGTCTCCTCCCCACCTTTGTGCTGTGATGAGAATGCACATTACCTTCCCGTATGTTATAATCCCAAACTACTTTGTTGTTATTTCTTTTTAAAGTCAATGACTTTTAAAGATTTTATTTATTTATTTGAGAGAGAGAGAGAATGAGAGACAGAGAGCACGAGAGGGAAGAGGGCAGAGGGAGAAGCAGACCCCCTGCTGAGCAGGGAGCCCGATGCGGGACTCGATCCCGGGACTCCAGGATCATGACCTGAGCCGAAGGCGGTCACTTAACCAACTGAGCCACCCAGGCGCCCTAAAGTCAATGACTTTTAAAGAGATTTAAATAGTAAGAAAATGTCTTTACATAGTCTTGTAGTTACCATTTCTGATGCCTTCCTTCCTCTGAGTATTTCCATCTGCTTTCATTCTCCTTTTACCTGAAGGAAGTCCTTTGACGTTCCTTATAGTGTGGCCTGCCAGTGATGAAGTCTTCCAGCTTTTGCACTTAGAAGAAGTCTTTATTTTACCTTTGTTTTTGAAGTAGCTCTGTTTTTCTTCCCTGTAAGTACTTTAAAGACACATCTCTGTGCCTTCCCACTTGCACTGTTTCTAACACTGGATCTTCTGTCATTCTTATCTTTGTTCTTCGTACGGAATGTGTCTTTTCTCCCTCCAGTGGCTTTTAAGATTTTTATCTTTATCATGAGTTCTGAGCAACTTGAAAACTGTGTGTCTTGGTGTATTTTTTCCCCCTAATGTGTCTTGAGTCTCTTGCATCTGTGAGTTCATAGTTCACCTGCAGTTTGGAGACATTTTCGTCATTATTTCTTCAAATATTTTTTCTGTCTTTCTCTCCACATGATTACCTCCACTTTAGGAACTTATACTTACATGTTAGGCTGCCTGAAGTTGTCCCACAGTTTGCTGATGCTCTGTTCTTTTTTTATTTTCTTAAGAAATGATGATTCCTTTTTTTCTCTGTGTCTTCCTTGGGATAGTTTCTCTCCTTCCTTCTTCCCTTCCTCCCTCCCTCCCTCCCTCCCTCCCTTCTTTCTTTCTAAGATTTATTTATTTGAAAGAGAGAGTGTGCACAGGTAGGGTGAGGGGGAGTGGAGGGACAGAGGGGGAGTGAGAAAAAGAATCCTCAAGCAGATTCCCCACTGAGTGTGGAGCCCAACATGGGGCTCGATCTCACAACCCTGAGATCATGACCTGAGCCGAAACCAAGAGCTGGACCTTAAGTGACTGAGCCACCCAGGTGTCCCTCCCTTGAGATAATTTCTAACATTACTTCTTCAAGTTCACTGTCCTTTTCTTCTGCCATTAATCCCATGGTGTGTATTTTTCATTTCATTGTAGTTTTCATCTCTGGAAGTTTGATTTGAGTTTTAAAATTAAACACTTCTAAATTGTGGTAAAATACACATAACATAAAATTTGTCCTCTTAACCATTTTTAAGTGTATAGTTCAGCGAGTTTAAAAAACTTTTTTCCATGTCTCTACTCACTTATGGAATACAGTTGTAATAATTCTTCAATATTCCTATCTGCTAACTCTAACATCTGTGTCAATCCCTGGTCAGTTTTGATTAATTGATTTTTCTCCTGACTACGGGTTGTGTTTTCCGCTTCTTTGCACCCCTGGGAATTTCTGAATGGATGCCAGACACTGCAAATTCCACTTCGCTGGGTGCTGGATATTTCTGTATTCTCGTAAATATTCCTGAGCTTTGTTTTGGGTGCAGCTAAGTTACCTGGAAAGGATTTGATGTTTCAGGTCTTGGTGTTAAAATTTGTAAGGTAAGACCAGAGCCACGATTAGTCTAGGGCTGATGACTCTCCCGTGTGAAGGCAAGACCCTCCGGAGTACCCTTCCCAATGCTGCACACATTTTTTTTTCCTCAGTCTGGTTGGGTAAGAAAAGACCCTACCTCTCCATCTCGTGTGAGTTCCAGACAGTGTTCTCTAACCCTCTGGGTGTTATTTTCTCTAGCTTCTCCCTGATGAGCGCACTGGTCTGTGCTATGCTGACCCTCTGTGCAGCCACTTCCTCTCTAGCAGCACATCGTGCAAACCATGGCGGCTCTGGGCCCCTGGGCTCTCAGCTCCATTTCGTCTACCCGAGTATCCGTCCACCCTCTGCTCAGGTTCTCTCTCCCCCAGCTGCAGCCTGGACGCTCTGAGCGGGGGAGGCTGGGGCAATCACAGGTCTTGTCTCCTCTGTTCCCTGTCTTTCACTGTCATTTGTCACCCAATGCCTAGTCTTCACATATCTTTTTTTTTTTCTCTTAAGATGTATTTATTTCAGGAAGAGAGAGAGCGCGAGCAGGGGGAGGAGTTGAGAGAGAGAATCCTGAAGCAGACTCCACCCTCAGCATGGAGCCCAACACAGGGCTCGATCTCACAGTCCCGAGATCAGGACCTGAGTCGAAATTAAGAGTCGGATGCTTAACCGACTGAGCCACCCAGGCGCCGCTAGTCTTCACATCTCGTTTCACACGTTTTGTCTGAGTTTTGGTTGTTTCCTGTGGAAAGGCAAACACAGCTTCTGTTTTCCCATCATGGCTACAAGTAAGGTTTTTTAATTAAGTTTCTTTTTTTACGGAAAATCTCAAAGATAAACAGAAGTAAAGAGAAGCACCACAATAAGCCCCATGGCCCTGAAATTTCCAGAATCATCCATTTTGTGGCATTATTCTTACTGAGACAAAAATCACACTTCTCTGCTTTTAACTCACACTACCTCACGTCTCATGGTGCTGACCCCAAATGGGAGTGGAGAAGCAGACTGTTTGCTCCTGCATGCCCCCCTCCCTACCCTCAGGCTCACTGGGGGTGAGGGGCCCCTGCAGCCTGAATGCCACGACTGTCCACTTAGACTCATTTTGAAGTCTGTAATCACAATTGACAAAGATGCAAGTGATCTTGAAAAAGGAAGAAGAAAGGACCTGTTCCCTAAGGACCGAGCCTCACCCCACCCTGTCCTCCCACTCCTGTGTTTACGGACAGCATGTACCTGGTGAGACACCAGCTCACACCCACACTGTGAGATCAGATGTGGGCCATTAACAAGTAATTCATTTACTCTCCATCGTACCCACTTAGCAATCTCTTCTCTATTTCCGGTTCGGAGACCTTTGGATGCATCAATCTGAATAACTGATTTGAGCAGAAAGCCTCAAGCTTTCGAAGCTTTTAAGTCCCTTGTTAATTATCTGGACAGAAAGAAGGAAGAATCTCTACTCGGCCACACATCTGCTAAACACGATCATAAGAAATCCAGTCAAGGTGTTGCTTGGCTCCTTGGTTAGCCAGATGCACCATTTTCCTTCCGTGATTGGCAGGATGTTTCTGGAACTTTCTCAGGAGCTGCTGAGTACCACTACCATTTTCAAGGGGGGCGTGGTGCTGCCCTTCCACCCAACATTCAGCACACTTGGCTCAACTGATGAAAAGTGGTCTGCAGAGCATCCTTGATTGGGATGTTGTTATGGGCTGGAATGTGTGCCTCCACCTCGCTCCCTTGGAATCATTGACACCCTATCCTCAGCACCTCAGAATGTGACTGTATTTGAACCAAAGCCTTTAAAGAAGTGGCTAAGTTAAAATGAGGCTGTGAGGGTGAGCCTTTACCCAACCTGACTGGTGTCCTTACGAGCAGAGGCAATTGAGATGCTTCCAGGGATGTGCACACACAGGGAGAGGGCCATCAGCAAGCCAGGGAGAAAAGCCTCGGAGGAAACCAGCCCTTCCAGCCTCCAGGCCTGCGAGAAAGGACTTTAGGCTGTGCCGTCTGTGGTGTTTTGCTACAGCAGCCCGAGCTGACAGGATGGGTGCTAAGCCTGTGCCCATTGTAGGGATGGCACGGAAGCTCCAGACGCTGGGTATATATTTTCCTGCCAAGTGTTTTAAAATGGACCATACTATTCAAACCAAAACACTGTGAGGAGGCAGGGCACCGAAGAGCGAGCAGTGAGTCCAGGCTAGTGAGATGGGTCCACGTAGTTTATTCCCAGGAACTGAAGGCTGGGGGCACAAGCATGAAGGGCTGTGAGGCCAGGAGCAGGTGGCTGGAGTAGGCTATCCATCCTGGCTGGGGTGGTTTTGGCTAAGGGGTCCGAGGAGACCTCCCCACAAGAGGAACCTACAAATCAGCCTCTCCCACCAACTGCAGCTGCCCTCTCTTACTGGGAGGCACACATCCCAGGAGGCTGGAGGTGGGGATCATTGGGGAGGAGAAGCTGTCTCCAGCCCCAGGGTGGACCCTACTTCCTCTTTGAAAATCCCCTGGCCCTGAGCTTCAGAAGAGAAGTCAGGAAAAGGCAGTGCCATGAAAGAAACAGCTGAATTTCCTTCCCTCTGCCTGGTCTCCCTGAAAGCCCGGTGCAGGGAACTCCGCAGCTGGCCGGAGAAAAACAATAAAGGCGATTCTGAAGAAAGCATTTAACGGGCTCTTGGAAGCGGCTGAAATCCAGAGCTCCATGGAATCGGAGAGCCTCCGGCTGGAGAGGAAGCGCGTGGACTTCCCCAAGGCCAGCTCGCTGTGGAGGACGGCCACTGCTCCTTCTGGAGGGTGACCCACGCCAGGATCCTCCTGGCCTGCCCGTTGCTGCAGGTGGAAGGGCCTCGCTCCTTCCAGGGACGCAGTGAGGAAGGGGCAGTGAGGGGCCGGCCAGGTGTGGCCTCCACGGCTTGCTCCTGGAGACACCCTCCCCCTGGGGAACCCCTCCCTCCCTTGTTCCCTCCCCGGTGGGGACACGGCCAGGTGCCCCACCCCAGTTGGTGGCCAGTGACCCCGAGCCACGGCCGGCGATGGCCCCGAGACCCCTCGATGCGCTAGGCCCCCAGCGGGCCCTTTCTCCAGGCTCGAGGGCGGTGCTTGCAGGGTCCCTGCCCTTGGGTGGCTAGTGGGATGACCTGGGGAGAGACCCCCGGGAGGGACAGCGGGGCCTCTGTCCAGCCGTGTAGCACCTCCCCTACTCCCTTCCTTCCTTCAGCCTCCCCACGTGGTCCCTGACGTTGTCCATGGAGGACACGCCCTCTCTGGTCACATGACTTCCACAGGACCCAGCCCTGGCCAGTCCCAACTTCCCATTTCCCAGGCCACAAGGACACGCCTTCCCCGGTCATGGGAACGCCCATGTGACACAGCCCTGGCCAGTCCGAACTTCCCATTTCCCAGGCCACAGTCATTGCTTTAGGGGTGGTCATGTGACCTAAGCCAGGCCAATCAGGATCCTGCCTGGGTTTTTCTGCTGCATCTCCAGGGCAGGTGGTCCCCCAACTTTGGGGGGTTGGGCTGTCAGAGGCCACGTGGGCAGCAGGCGGGCTCCGAGCTGACGAAGGGAGAGACGGAGACCCACACCCCAGGACCCCTGCATGCAGCCTGCATCCGGGGACCCAGCCCCAACTGTTCGGTCACCGGCGCATTACCTGCTAGTTAAATGTTGGCTGTTGGGTCGGCCCTGACAGCTGATGCTGTCTGACTGTTTTCTGACCTATAAAAATGGCAGCGTCATGTGGCTCCCCTGAATGGTGAGGGGGACTTCTGTCACTGGCCGCTGAAAAGGCCTGAACGAAAATGGATTCTGTGGGTTGCTGCACTGAGCTGCAGTGCCCCCAGCCCTTTGAAGCCCTTCCCTCTTTTAAAACTTGATGGGCTTGGAGAGGGGCTCGGTGCTCCTGTCCTTGATAAGGACTTAAAAAAAAAATTATGTCAGATCCCTAATGGCTGAACTTCAGGTCCCAGCACCGCCCCCAAGTGGCCCTGACACCAGGACGGGTGCCGCCTGGCCCTCTTTAGGAGGTGTGGTCAAGGGCACCCTGGGTCTGCTGCTGCGGACCAGGACCCCTGTTCCATCACCACGCTCCCCATGGAGGAGGGGTCCTGAGCAGTGTGCGCCTGCATTTCTCTGAGCTCTGCCGAAAGCCCTCAGACTGGGCGGGCTCCTTTCTGGTCACTGCAGCTGGTCAGCTTCTCAAGAGGGAGCATGAGAGACCTCTCTCAGCTGAAGGGCTGGAGGGCACCGGGAGACACCCCAGAACAGGTGCTCACTCGCCCCCGCGGCCTCCAGTGTAGGTCCCCTTTTGGAGTTATCCATGTGGTTCCAGGGACACAGACCCTGTTTGCGTCATACAACCAAAGACATAGTCCCGTGAATGGATCCCAAGGAGGGGATGGAGGAGGAGAGGAGGACAAGAGACAGCCCCCCAACCGTGTGTTCCCCACAGCTTTCTAGTTCTGCACAAAAGGAGACATGCCGATGGCCAATAAGCACATGGATAGATGCCTGGCATCCTGAGCCACAGGAGAAATGCACGTTAAAGCCCCAGGGACACACCGGTACACACCTGTCAGCCTGTCGACAGTGAAGAGCTGGGCCATACCGAGTGTCGGGACGGGTCTGGGTGGAGCTGGAACCATGTGTACCGCTTTGGAAGACATGTTCGCAGTTTGTTAAAAGTTACACATTTATCTACCATGTGACCCACCTATTCCCCTTCTGAGTATTTATCCAAGAGAGACAAAAACATGTGTCCACAGGAAGACTCAAACACGAGCATTTACAGCACCTTTCTGCAGTGCCCCGAAGTGGACATGGTCAAATGCCCATCAGCAGGAGACTGATTAACCAAATCATGGCACATCCATGCAAGGGAACATCAAACACTGAGGAATGATCCAGGATAGTCAAATCTCAAAAGAATTACTCCGAGCGAAAGAAACCAAACAGAAAAGAGGCTAGACCGTGTGATTCCGTTTATGTGAGATTCCTGAAAATGCAGACCACAGTCGCAGAAAGCTGAGAAATGGTTGCCAAGGAAACGGGGGGTGGGGGGAGAGCAGGAGGTGGGGTCATGGGAGAACAGGAGACCTTTGGGGCAGTGGATGTATTATCTTGAACTTGGTTTCATGAGGGCACGCATATGTCAAAACTTACAATAGTGTACAATTTAAATATGTGAAGTTTATTGTATGTCGATTACACGTCAATAAAGTTCTTTGTAAAAAAGACCTCACACAGGATCCCAGGAAACCACTGCTGAAACTGCCCCATGTTGGGGGGAGGTGGTGTTGAGTATGAAGAGGATGCAAGAGAGTGGGACCGGGACATGAGAATGACCTCTCAGTGGCCCCTCCAATGTTGACGGGATTAAGTTTCCAAGTTCCAGGAGCCAGTGCCCAAGTGCACGTCCCCTGCCAGCCCCCCTGCTCCCGGGCGGAAAGCAGGAAACAGAGCGGTGCCCCTCCTGCCCTACACCCATCACCCAGGAAAGGCCATTCTGCATTCTGTCTTAGCGGCTGCAAAGTGCTTCTTACTCCAGGGATCGGGGGGCACACCCCCTACCCTGGTGGCAGTGGGGGCTCCCTGGTGGCACTCTCCATCCCTCTGCAGTGCCTGGCCGATGTCTTAGGGCACCCCTGATCTCTGGGGTGATCTTAGATCCGATGTCTTAGAGCCCTGATCTCTGCGTCCTCCCTGGGGCTGACCCCACTCCACCGGGCTCTCTCTCACCACCTGCTTTAACACGTTTCCTGGCTCCAAGCTCCGCCCTGTTTGGGCCTCTCCTCCCAGCCCAGGTTTCCAAATTCGCACAAGTCTGGTCTCCCCGGCCCCGGGCCCAGTTGCAGCTGTGTCCCCACAGCTCAGTGCCGAAGGAGATCTCAGGCGGTGCCTTCTTGTCTATGACCCCACGGCCCATCGTGCTCACGGGGGCTCCCTGCCCAATCCCGCTAGATCCTGCCTCAGTTTACCCCAGCTGCTCAATCTCCACCACACGCTTTGTCTGGGGCCTTTCTGCTGGGGCACTGTCACAGCCCCAGCTGTCCTGGCCCTTGGGAATGCCTTGGTGTACAGGGTTGGGCGCTCCACGCACATCCTGCTGGGAAGCTAAAGTCAGAGGCTGTAAATCCCTATTTCTCCACGCTGGGAGGCACACAGGGGGTGCGGGGGTCTTTGGAGGCAGGAGAATAGGCCAACTTGATGCCCACCTCTGCCCCATGCCCGAAACTGCAACTTTGACTCTCGGCCCCTGGCTCCTCCCATGTTTACATGTTTGCACTCTGACAGGGGATTTCTGGCCATCGTCCCTCTGCTCACGAGGGGGGCCTGGCTTGAAGGCTCTCTGTGCCCTTTCCCGACTCAGTAGGTAGACCGCCCCCCCCCCCGCCCCGCTGGGCAGGGAGTGTGGGGTTTACAATGCTGAGTTCTATAATGTGAGCACATGTTACAGTATATAAATAAACAGACACACAAATGTTGGGGGGCTGTGAGATCAGAAGGGCAGAGATTCTGGGGGGCTGCACACCATTTCCTGACCCGTGCTCTGGGACACTCTGGCGGGTGGTGGGGTGATGGGTGGAGCCATCTGGGGAGGTGGGCTGGGCAGCGTGAAGGAAGGGCAGTTCCCGAGGGCTCCTCGGAGCTGGGCCTGAGGCTTGCTTCTCAGCTTCGAGTGCAAGTCCCGGGGGCTTTGCCATGCGCAGCCTGGCAGGTGTCTGCGCTCGGTCACTGTTGACCGAATCAACGGAGCACTGAGCTGCTGAGACCCAACGAGGGACACTGTGCTCCTCCTGCTCATGAATGCAGCTGTGCAGCCAAGTGTCCCCTGGGGCGTTTCTAGAAAACAGACTCGTTCTTGCCCACCGAGAGCCTGTCTGCACCCCAGCACCCCTGGGGGCCCTTCCTTATCCTAAGTGCTTTGATTGCACAGGGTGGGCGGGATGACGCAGCCCAGGGAAGAGGGTGGCAAGCGAGCCGGGAACCCGCACTCCCAGCCCCAACTCTGCCCCTAGAACTAGCAACGATGGCCCCACACACTCGGTGGGACACACTGGGTGACCGAGGATGCTGGCCCTGCACCTGCCACACAGAGGACTCAGACCCGAGCCCCACCCCCTCCCTCCTGCCCAGGGGCGAGTGTGAACGGTGAGTGTTCCCCCTGCCCACCCCTGTCCCCATACCACGTTACCAAGAACGCTCTTCCCTAAGTCTGGGAAACCGAGACACTGACGTGACCCCGCAGAGCCCAGAAGCCTCCAGGGGACTCGCAGTCCCCACTGTGTTGGTCAGGAGAGCAGCACAAAACCACGCCTTTGGAGGATGCCAGCATCTTGAAGCAGAACGAGGGCGTTGTCACTGTCCGGGACCCCGGAGCTCCGGGCTGGGATGGAAAAGGTTCTAGCACATCGGGGAGGGAGGGAGGGAGGAATCTGAATGCATCGAGTGAGGGGACTTCGGCGGCCTGTGCTGCTGGTAGGACAGTCCACAGCGGGCCGCTGCAGGCTGGGAGTCCCTGGGGCTCCCAGGGCAGCACTGCTGGGGCTGGGGGGGGGCCGGTGTCCCACAACCTCCCAGAGCCTCAGTTTCACCATAAACGGGGCCCCCAGGCGCACAGGCTGGTTTGGAGAACACAGCCAGGTAAGGGCGTGGGGCACCCAGGGGTGGTGCTGGGGGAGCACGATGCCGACAGACACGGGATGCCGCTGCTCCCCAACAGGGCGGCCCCGAGCACACAGAAACCAAAGCCCGTGCTCCTCGCCCTGCTGCTGCCCCTGCAGCCCAACGGGTCCCCTGCCCTGGCCGCTTGTGACCTCCAAGGGGCCCTGACCAACGTCCACAGCGTGTGACGGTAGCCCACGAGCACAGTGACCTGGCTCCGGGGCCCAGCTCCCCTCGGCGGCCTGCCCGTGTCCATGAGCCACTTGCTCATGCCCCCTCTGCTCTGGAACATTCCATTTCCCAGAATGCTCTCCTCACCACCCACACCCCAAAGCTCTGTGGGACCTGCTACTTTGGGGGCCACCCAAGACACAGCTGAGGCCACCACACGGCCTGTGTCACCAGGGTCCTCTCCCCGACGCCAGCAAAGACCCGGACCAAAAGGAAGAGAAATGCAGGGCGCAGTGGGGAGCAAAGCCCTCAGCATGGTGCCCGTTCTTTCATCAACCACTGGGGCTGAGCCTCGAGCTGTGCCGGGCCCTCAGGGTGCCGGGGGCGGACAGCGCACGGACAGGGTATCCCTAAGTGGGGGCTGAAAGCACATGCCGTTAGTGGGCTGGAATTCCGAGCTCCAGCTGGGGTCACGATTGTTCCTGCAGGTCGTAAGGCCAGCAGGTGTAACCACGCTGGAGCATCCAGTCGGGGCGGGGAAGGCACAGGGCATTGGAGGACACGCCTTGGGACACAGAGGGACAAGGTCATGAGGACGGTGAGTGTGCTCAGGATGCCGTGGGAAAGGCCAGGGGAGGTGGGTTTAGGACCAGCCCCTCCAGGTGGGAGGAGAGCAAACAGGTGTAAAGGTCTGGTCTGGGATTTTAATGAGAAGACGTCAGAGGGCATCAGCTGTCTGGGGCCTTCGCTACTGCAACAGGTTCACCCTGCCAGGGCTGGGGGCGGGGGGCGGGGGTTCAAGGCCAGGATGGGAAGTGCTTGAACGGTGCCCAGCACACAGGTATGAGCTGCGTCTGCTCCCTGAAGGTCGTATGTTGACACCTGACCCCAGCACCTCAGAACATGACCACATCTGGAGCTGGGGCCTTTACAGAGGTGCTGGAGGTAACACGGGGTCACCGGGGTGGCCCTGATCCAGTGTGACCGGGGTCCTGATAAGAAGAGGGGATCAGGACATAGACCTGCACGGAGGGATGACCCCGTGAGGACCCAGGGAGAGCACGGCCGTCCACACACGAGGAGAGAGGCCTCGGGGGGACCCTGCCCTGCCCGTGCCTGCATCCCGGGCGTCGGCCTCCAGGACCGGGAAAGGATAAATGACAGCAGCCTGAGCGAACACACACACACACACACACACACACAGAGAGAGAGACACACACACAGAGACACACACGCACACACGGCTCTACCTCCCTCTGCCTGCAGGGCGCATCGCTGCTTCTCAGAACTACAACAGGCTGAAGAAACCGGGACCCCTCCCTCCCGAAGGGAGTAGGAGTCGATACTGCTTTCGAACTTTTACTCGAGCCGCACACGGACGTGGTTTCAGGAAGGACACGGGCCCTGCGCGCCTGGGGACGGTGAGGTCTCAGGCAGGACATGCGCATCCTCTTCTGCAGCGGGCAGGGGCCGGGGGAAGCCGAGCCTGGACTCTCCCTCACGGACGCGGGATGGCAACGTGTCCACAGTGATGGTGACAGTGGGTGTGCGGTGGCCACAGCCAGGGCCCGGGATGGGCCAGGGGTGGAACCTTCACTCCGCGCATCACTGCTTGTCAGCCAAGGGGCGGCCTTGTGCTCCAAGGTAAGTGACGTGTCACCGACGTCCAGCTGCTTGTTTACAGAACAGGGAGTGATTCTAGTCCAGGCTCAGGGATAACTGAGGAATTGATTTCCCCGAGAACATTCCTCACGTGTGATGGTTTAGATCCTCGGGACGCCATGAGCTCAGAGGTCATCTACTAGGGCGATGATGCTCAGCCCTTTTCTTGCCTTGATACGGGCCCGGCGACCTTCCCATCTGCCCTTGAACATGGGTGAGTGTGAGCACAAGGCTAAATTTCCCTCTTACTCTGACTTATTAAGATTACTTCCATACCCACCCCACTCCCAGTGCGTGAGGACTCCGAGGGTCCTTGGTCACCCCAGCTGCCTGCCCCCGCTCTGTGCTGGCCGTGGTGCACTCCTCACACTTGTGAGCATCATTTCCAGCAAGTGACCTCATTAGGTGTGACTGAGCTTCTCAATGAGGAACGGAGGTCCACCAGGAAACACGAAGGTAGGGCTTCTTGCCAAAGTGGGGGGAGTGCCCCTGGTGTGGGGCCCCTGGGATGGGGCAGGTGCTGGGACCTGGCCTCGCAGCGGCCCCCAGCAGTGTCTGTGGCTGCTGGAATGGGCCTGGAGAGAGGACGGGTGGGCGGGACCCACTGCCTTTGTGCGTCCACGGCTGGGGTCAGGGTGTCAAGAACTCTTACTTAAAGGAAGCCCCGAGAGACCCAGGCCCATGCACAATGACAGGAAAAAGCCCCTGAGCAGAGGCCTTCAGGGAAAAGGCCTGTGTGTACGGAGCACCTACGGGGTGTAGCCTCGGTGCTGGGCCTGGTTCTGTAAACTCAAATGTGACTGGTCCTGCTCACCGCCTAGATATTGGCCACCTGTCGGTGCAGTCCCACCTCCACTGTGGGGCTGCGGAGCGGTGGGTCAGCCTGGGCCAGCTCTTAACTGGTGCTGGGTGGCTGTGACCAGAGACCAGCTGCTGAGCCAATGGTGCTGTGTGGAGGGTGGGGCCTGGGAGACCCCTGGCACTCTACGGGGAAAGACTTGCATCTGGTCATTTGGCTTTCTTGGTGAAAACTTACAACGAGCCCCGGACTCGGTGCAACCCGGTCTCCCCAGTCTCCCCAAGCCTGCCATCTGACATCAACGTGCATCCACACATTTTCCATGAGCCCCTTTGTGCCAGCCTCATGCCCAAGCTGGAGGAGACAGACCACCACGGCCATGTGCACTTGGTGATAAGTACTGGGCATGGGGGGAGGGACACAGAACACAGAGCAGAGGGCACACCAGACCGGAGGAACAGCAAGGGCAAAGGCCCGGTGGTGGGTGGGAGCCAGAGCCAAAGGGAGGACGGACACCTAGGTTTCTGTGGGCAGCATCTGGGGATGGAAGAGCAATGGCTGATGAAACCTACCGGGTGCGGGCTGTGCTGGTGGTCCCCTCCACGTGTCACCTCTCCTGAGACCCAGCAACCCCAGCACGAAGGTTTCCCTGGACCCTGAAGCCCAGAGAGGTGAAATGCCTCACTGAGGTTTGACTTGGCTCCTGGGAGAGCTCCAGCCCCCAGCATCTCCAGGGCCTGCGCTAGATCCCAGGACCACAGGTACCCCCATATCCTGCCATCTGCAGGTCAGAGGCCCCCCAAGACGTCCACATCCTAACCCCTGGGACCCGTGACTGTGTGACCTTACAGGGCAGGTGGGATTGAGTAAAGGGTGTGAGGTGGCCAGTGATCCTGGATGATCCAGGTGCTCACTGTGACCACAGAGTCCTTTGCAGTCAAATGCTCTACCCCTGAGCTATACCCCCCCACAGAGTCCTTTGGAGAAGACAGGAGGGTTGGGGTCACAGAGGGAGACGTGACGAGGGAAGGGGCCAGGGGCCATAAGCCAGGGAGTGCAGGCACCTCTAGAAGGTGAAGGCCAGGAATGACTCTTCCCTGGAGCCTCCAGGAGGAACGCAGCCCTACCAACACCTTGATTTTCGTCCCTTGAGTGAGTCCGTTCTGGACTCGTGACCTCCAGAGCTCCAAGATAATACACAGGTGTTGTTTTAAGCCACTACGTACGTGGCCGTCTGCCACAGCGGACTTTACAAAAGCTACGAGGAGAGCCAGCTGTGGAGGACATGGCTGAGGGCTGATAGGGTCTTCGCGGACCAGCCGGTCCCCTGGGTTGTTAATAAATGGCCAGTGAATAAATAGGCTCCTCCTTGTGCTTGAATACCTCTCAAGGCACAAGGCAGCTCACAGCCCTGCACTCAGAGAGGGGCCAGGTGCCCACGCAGCCACCAGCACGACACCTCCAAGTGCCCCCTAATTTTCACAGAACCCGTGGCCTCCAGAACACTCAACCCCATCCATTGTCCACCTGCAAAATAAAGTCAAGCCACCGGTGTGCCGTGTGGGTCAGCAGCGTGGGTGCCGAGGGGCTTCTGATGAGAGCAGAGGGAGCCCGAGTCCTGCCAGGACCAAGGACAGCTCCTTGGTGGCGGCACAGCGGGGCTTGACCAAAAGCCACTTGCCCACCCTTCAGGCTGGCTGCTTCCGCCATCTTTGTGGGGAGGGGAGGCTGTGGGGCCTTGCTGCCCTTGGTGGCCAGGATGGCCTGGGGGAACCCTGGAGGGCCTCCTTGTCAAAGAGCCCACCGCATCCAGGGGACCCTCAATGTGCACCTGTCCTGCGGGAGGCCATCTCAGTCATCTAATGGGGGATGGAACATGCTCAACTAGAGGCAAGAGATGCGGAAATGAAAGGTCAACAGGCTCAGGAGTCACCCATGGGGACCTGGTGGGTGGCACGGTGGGGAAGTCAATTCTCTTTTTTTGGAGGACATGGGAAGAAAAGCTTTTGTGGTCACTGAAACAAAACCACAAACATGATGGTCATTCCACTAAATTAAGAAAGTCCGCTGTCTTCCCCAAAGAGGTCATCTTTCTACCTGAAGAGCATATTCTGCATTACATTAGGGTTGTTTAGGGCTTTATTTTTATTGTCATTTTTCACTTCTAACCGATACCATAATTTCGATGTGGTTTTTTTACACTAATTGAGGGCAAGCCTGAGGACTGGTGCTCAGGGCAGCATGTGGGGTATTAAAGGCGGGTTCATGGAAGGAAACTGCCTCAATGCCCACTCTCCCATCTCCAAGCTGGGTGCCTCTGGGAGGCCACTCGATCTCTCTGGGCTTCTATTTAATCTCCAGTACAGAGAAGGTCCTAAAACCACCTCTCAGGCTAAGGCAGGCAAGGCTGGAATGTCAGCCCTGCCTCTCCCTGGGAGCTGCTGGTCAGGGAGTGGGGACAGCTCCCTGGCCAGGCCTGGCCTCTCCTCCCAGCCCGAGAGCAGATGGAGACAGGATGTGGGGTCAAGGGTGGCCCATGCCTGCTTTGTGAGATGTCCAAAGAGCTTGAGCAGAACATAAAGAAGGAAACGCCAGCAGAGGAACGGGCCTGGGGGAGAGGTCAGCAGGGAGGAGCTCCTACATTCCCAAGTGGCGTTGTCAACATCCTGTCCCTCCAAGCCCCTTAACTCCATTAGCGCTGACTGAGTGTGGTAGAGCCCGCCAAGCCCGGCCCCAGATCCAATTAGCTTGGGAACATATGTCTGAACATGACGACAAGTGTTGGGTGAGACTGTGTCTGCTCAGAATGCTCAGCACAGGGGACCCGATCAGCTTCTCATGGTCCTTGTCTTGGCTCCCCATGTGCCCTGGAGGTGAGCAGCACGTGACATAGACAGTGTATATAGGAACTCACTTTGGTCTGAGGTACAGGGTGGTTGGAGGCTGGGCAGTTGTCTCCCCGAGTTCCCGGTGAATCAAGGGTGGCCCCTGAGAGACACTGGTCCTAGTGGATACCCGGCCTGGTGTCGGATCCCTGAAGGGGCTCTGCTTACACTGGCCACTGTATTTGCTGTGCAGGAATATGGCGGATCTTCAGAGCCAGCTGGGGGCTTTGGAGAAATGTGGAACCCTGGCCCTATCCCCAGTCAGGCTGACCGGGTGGGTGTGGGCTGGGTGAGTGGGGTCTACATGTTGAATAAGCAGGAGATGCCCTGGGAACCATTTATGGAGCGCGCTCACAGGACACCTTGCTCTTCCCATCCTCAATGGCAGTCCTGCAAGGCTCAAGGTGCTGCCATGTTGATGGAGGGACACTGAATGCCGAGAATGACCCGATAGCAGGTCAGCACTGGTGCTGGCTGTGAAACCAAGTGGCTGGCTGATGGGGACACAGCAGGAGATTTGGGGCAAGTCCGAATGCTGCCTAGTCCTGTGGGAAGTATGTGTGGGAGCTGTGGAGGCTCCATGGAGGAGGGGATCCCCAGGTGGACTCCAGGTGGCCTGAGGGTCTGCAGAGATGTGGAGGTTAGAGGGTTGGAGGACAAACCCCTGAGCCCTGCTGCCAGGACCCCGAGGGGCAGCATCAGAGCCTGAGGCTTGAGTTGGGTGTTGCAGGGGTTGTACTGGATTTTGTATGGGAGGCAAGGTGAATGCCACCTCACAGCCCCTCCACACTGGAACTGCCCAGGCCACAGCAAGCCCCTTCCCAGCTTGGAAAAACACAGCATGCTTTGTGCTCTGGCAGCCCGACTGACCCACGAGTGGCCACATGATCCAGGGGCAGGTCATCCATTGGTTGGTCAGTGGCCAATGCCAAGATCTGATGCAAAGGGCATTGCCTAATAGGCAGGGATGACTGACAGAGCCAGATGGGCTGGCTGCTTCTAGAATCAGAGAATTAGGGGCCAGTGATAATAGAACAATTAGCAGAGAGAAGCTGGGACAGCATTAGGGAGGGACAGGGACAGTAGCTGGTCTGCAGAGCTGCCCTTATTCTCAGGCCACACTGTCCTACGATAATCCCCAACCCCAACTGTCATTTTTTAAAAACTGGCTAGAATTTGTCCTGTTCTTTGTTCGTAGTAAGTGCAGGCTTGCTTTCACTCATCCATCCATCCATCCATCCATCCATCCATCCATCCATTTACCCACCCATCCATCAATCCCTCTATCTCTCTATCCATGGATGCATCCATCCACTCATCCACGAATCCCTCCCTCCCTCCCTCCATCCACCCACCCACCCATCCATCGATCCCTCTATCTCTCTATCCATGGATGCATGCATCCACCCATCCACGAATCCCTCCCTCTCTCCCTCCGTCCACCCACCCACCCATCCATCGATCCCTCTATCTCTCTATCCATGGATACATCCATCCACCCATCCACGAATCCCTCCTCCCTCCCTCCATCCACCCACCCACCCACCCATCCATCAATCTCTCTGTCTCTCCGTCCATGGATACATCCATCCACCCATCCACGAATCCCTCCCTCCCTCCCTCCGTCCACCCACCCGCCCATCCATCGATCCCTCTATCTCTCTAACCACAGATGCATCCATCCACTCATCTCTCCATCGAATGGTGATTTGAACTATCGAGTGAGCCCCTCCCCTGGGAAGACAGCAGGGAACAAGACAGATTTGACCCTGGCTCCTCAGAACTCCCAGCCTGTGGAAACAATGACTAGACAAGTAAACCCAGTGTGGTGAAGGTTCTTGGAGGACTGCACAGGTGTCTGCCCTGGGGGTAAGGCAGTGGGGGCTATTCTAATTAAGGGGGGGGTCAGGGAAGGCTTCTTTGATCACATGACTAGAAGTCTTGGCTAGTGCCCAAGTCAGCCAGGAAGGGCAGGACCCCAAAGGCCAGAGAGCTAAGAGGTGGTAGTTGGGCTCATCCTCAGGGTGAGTCTCCAGGCATGTCTGAAAGCCAGGATACTATAAACTGTGCGTCTTAGATCCCTGCAGGTGTGGGGCACTGGGTGTATGTGAGGGAGGCACGTGTGGGTGGGGGACCCCCTAGGAGGCCACTGTGTTCATCTATTGTTTCACTTCTCTTAAGGCAGAGCTGGAGCCAACAGCTTGGGTGGTCCTGGGCCTCAGCTGGTCACGCGGAGCTGGGCAGTGTGGGCACCCAGATCTCCACGGGGATCTTGGTGCCTAATTCCAGGGCAGCACCTGTGTGGCTGACCAAGCAGCAAGTGGAGGGGACATGCATTGCCCCAGAAACCAATGGGCAAGACTAGGTATAAAGCACCTAAAAAACCTGAAAAAATGATTTCCTTCCTCAAATTTGTTTCTCTGGACCCCTTTCCCCACAGCTTGCAGCCAGCACCGAGTGTGGGGAGGTGTCCTGCAGGTGGCCGCTACCTGGGACAGGTGAGGGCCGTGCCTTCCAGACTGGGTGGTGCTTACAGAGCGTTGTCCCGGAATGCCCTGCTGCGGAATACATCAATAACGCAGAAAAGTAACAGTCCTCCTTTCCCTCCTCCCATGTCACCCTCCTTCCCAGGGGCGACCGCAAGCGTCAATTTGAGTGGTATTATTCCAGACTTTTCTTCATGTATCTCTGGGCCTACGGATGAACGCAGAAACACGTAGGTGTTCTTTCTAATAAAATGAGGTCCCTCTTGAGTCTCTGACTCCTTCTGTGGCTTGCTCTTGTCACTCAGGACCCATCTCGCCTGGCTTGGCCGGGACAACTGCATTTCTAGCATCTTTTTCAACAGCCGCACAGTATTCCGTGGAGAGCCAAGCCAGGGTTTCCGAAGGCCATTCTGTCGAGGGACACCCTGCCACACAACCTGCCAAGAAGGTCCTCTCCGCTCTCTCTCTGAAGGCAGACTGACCACCCAGAACCCCAGTTAGGCAGGCCCGGCCAAGCCCGAGCCACGGGGCGAGGAGGGGGCCCTGGGGGAGGAGCCAGCTGTGGAAACGTGGGTAAGAGTGAGGGTCAGGGAGAGACATAATTCATTCGGGGGGCTCTGAGCAGCCTTCAAATCACGGACCACAGCTCTGATGTGGAAAAACGGTCTCTGCATGCGTTTCAAAAAAGCAGGTTACAAAGGAGCGCATGACAAGGCGTCCAGCTTTCAGGGAGAAAAGGTGTTTGTGGGAAAGATCTGCAGAAAACGTGATTTTCTGGGGCTCCCAGGGGCTGCTGGGCTCCTTCCGGGGGCAAGACCGGCGCCCTTTGCGGACTCACTTCCTTGGTAAGTCGTATGCCCGCCCCCGACAGATGTTAGTGTTGGAAAAGGGAAAGACAAAGAGACGGAGGGAGAGAGGAGGTCTAGAGCTTGGGGGCGGGGGGGATGGGAGAAGGAAAGCAGAGAGGAGGAAGGCAAGACGGGCAAGGGGACCCAAGCCCGCCGTGCAGGCTGGTGCGGGCGAGTCAGAGCGCTACGCTCAGCATCTTCCACGCTCCTGGGGTCGCATCTGCTTTTCTTTCCCTAAAACAAACAGCATTTCAGAGCTCGGCTTTTGTCTTCGCAGAGGGAGCGTTGCGTTTGAACATCTTTCAGAAGAGGAGGGGGATCCCGTTAAGACTCCTTGCGACCGTCCTTTCTCGGGAGGGCAGACCTGGCTGGCAACAATCTCCCCAGAACAGTTAAAAAATCCAGAGACGATGAGACTCAATTTAAACAGGGGGAGTAGAAAGGCCCCATTTCCTGTGAAATCTCAGATATTCTCAAAGTATCAGCTGGTGAGTGACGGTGTGCTGCCTCAGTTTCCCTTGTGGTCCCATCACAGGGCTCCACCCTCAGGACCTCAGCTGACCTTGATTCCTTCCCAAAGGCCCACCTCCACCTGCCATGCCATTGAGAGTCAGAGCTTCATTCAACACAGGGGTCTCCACAGCTCTCTCCACACCCCCTCCAATGCGTCCACCCGGTACCTGACATCGGCCAGGTGCTCTCTCCGAGGTCACTCACGAGATCGCTCAGTCCTGTGGCCACACCCGTCTGCAACAAGGACCTTCTGGGCCCCCGCGCCCCCCGGGTGAAGCCCAGACGTCTCTGCCTTGCGTGTGCTAACGAGTGAGGCTCCAGGCCGCTGCCCCGCCCCACGCCTGCCAACAGCAGGTGCTCAGAAAACCCTCACGGCCACAGGGGAGAGGGACTCCCGCCGGAAGCCGGGACGATCTTGGGTGGCGGCCATGCGTGGGGCTGGGGAGGGGGCCCCGAGGCCACCTCTGCTGACCTTTGAGGGCCCTTTCCATGCCTCTTCAAACACGAGTGTACCAGTCCCAGCAAGCGTACTTGTTTGGCTGCAGGATATTTGGAAGACACATGTACGCTTTAGCTTCCGCAACGGTTGGGCCAGGTGAGGCCCCTTTTCCGGCGATGGACTGCACCTTCCCGGTGCTCAGCATGCAGCCAAGTGGGAAAACCTAACCTGTGAATGGTTTGTGTTTTTTTTAAAGATTTTATTTATTTTAGAGAGAGAGCAAGCACGAGTGGGGGGAGGGGCAGAAGACGAGGAAGAGAGAATCCCAAGCAGACTCCCTGACACGGGGCTCGATCCCAGGACCCTGAGACCATGACCTGAGCCCAAATCAAGACCGGATGCTTAACAGACGGAGCCACCCGGGCGCCCCAACCTAACCTGTCAATGGTTTTAAGATGAACGCTCAGTTGAGCAGTGGATGAAGTTGGGATATGGCAATTAAATGTTTACTAAAGTAAATGGTCCCATTACATTTTCTTATTTTGGATCCTTAATAGGTGCTTTCTAGATCTCTTTGGCTCTCGGGAAGCTAAGGAGTTCTTTGCCCAAAAGGGTCCTAGAAGGCGGGGGTGTCGTTTTGATGACCTGAGCCTGTTTCCCCGGGGGCATAGCCCCCGACGATGTCAGGCGGGACTGGCGTTGAGACCGACGCTGAGGGGGCTGTCATGATTACTGTTCATATCGTCCGTTCACTCATTCATTGGTCCATCTGTCCAACCATCCATTCACGGACTCACTCACTCACTCATTCAGGTACATGCCAGACATCCATCTGACACGATGATGGACAGGCACAGGGCCTGCAGCGTCAGGCGTGGCGTGGACCCATGCGGCAGGGAGTGAAGAACTGCAGTCACGTGGCCCAGGGCTGCCAGGCAAGGAGAGCTCGGGACACGGGGCACACCCCCCAGAGCTCCCAGGGTGGGCAGAGGCCACACCCGGGCCTTCCTGGGCCACCCCGGCCATGTCCACAGGCCCGGCCACGCAGCCACACCCAGCCCCTGTGGTCATCGGGTCAAGACCAGGGAGGGCCCCGTGGCGCTGCCCCACCGGAATCCCCTCGACGTCACAGGCCTGCTCCCGCCTCCCTTCCCACCAAGACGGGAAGAAGCCTCCAGAGACACAGGCTGTTTGTATCAACAGAAAATTAGTCCTTTTAAAAACTGAGCGTGGTGCCCATCAGATGCCCATCGACAGACACGTGGATGCACGTGGACTCCATCCGCACAGTGGAGTATGGCTCAGCCATAAACCCAGGCCGCGGCATGGCTGGCCCCCAACCTGCTGCCGGGCAAAGGAAGCCGGACCGAACAGACCACACGTCGTGCGACCCTGTCCACGTCCAGTGTCCAGAGGAGGAGACTCCATGGAGATGGAGAGCAGACGGGTGGTCGCCAGGTGGGGGGAGCAGGGAACAGGAGTGACGGCTGACCGGCACAGGGTTCCTTGAGGGGCGGCGAGAACGTTCTGGAACTAGACAGAGGTGGTTTCGAGAACGTTCTGGAACTAGACCGTGGACGCACAAAATGCCACTGTGTCGTCCCTCTTAAAATGGTTACTTTTCGCCTCAGTGGAATTTTAAAACATCAATGGAACACGTGATGAGCCGGGAGGGCTTCAGGCCTGGGGGGGTGGGTTGTCATTCTGGAGCCCATCTCCCGGGGGTGTCATACCTGGAGACACTCGTCACACTTCCCATCCCCTGGGAGGCTGGGGAAGGGGCCGGCAGCCCCCCGGCGTGAGCTGTGTGCTGGGGAGCAGCGAGATGCGAAGCCCCTCCCTCCGCCCTCCCACGCCGGCAACAGCGGGGGAGCCGGACACCCACTCTTCTGCGCCCCCCCCGCCCGGGCCACACTGCCCAGGGGGCGGGGGTGGGCGCCGGCAGCCTAGCCACCCCAAAGCCCTCCCTGGCGCCAGCTGAGTCTGCCCGCGTTTGTTAAAAATACACAGCACCGTCTGCAGCAACATGTAATTTAATAAATTTATTTATAATGTGACTGAGCTTGTTTTAAAGACGAGCGTTTATCTCCGAGATGGGGCACGAGGGGCCGCCGCCCACCTGGCACGGAGCGCTCTCTGCCCGGGGCCACGCGCTCTGTAGACCAACGGCCCCGGGACGACCCCTCTGGGAAGGCGGAGAGTCACCCGGACCCTGGGCGTGCAGCCTGCACCCTGTCCCGGGACAGACGGGGCCCACAGGCCCGTCCAGGACAAGGATCCTCACTCTGCTAGGTCTGATGGTGTCCCTCCCCCAGTTCATGCCCCCCAGAACCTCAGAATGTGACCTTCTTTGTAAGGAGGTCTCTGCAGAAGTGATAGTTAAGATGAGGTCACAGCGGAGTCGGGTGGGTCTCAATCCAATGACTGCTGGCCCCGTAAGAAAAGGAGGGGCAGCCGTGAGTGGAGGCCGGAGGGGCTCGGCCACCGCGCAGGGATGCCCGGGGTTACCAGAACATGGAAGAGGCAGGATGGACCCTCCCCTGACACCTCCCAAGAAACCAACGCTGCTGACATCTTGATTTTGGAATTCTGGCCTCCAGAGATGTGAGAGCATAAATGTGTGTTGTTTTGGGCTGCCGGGTCCGTGGTCCTTTGGTATGGCTGCCCCAGGGCACGGACCCCTGCCCGCCCCCTCCGTGAGCTTCCATCCCGCTAGCTCTGAGGAGCACCTGGTGCGTGGTAGGTGCTTGCACAAATGTGTGGAGGGCCCGAGGGGTGCCTGGCTATGTCCGGACGCTTTGCTGTCACATGGCTGGTCACTCATCGCAGCCCCCTCTGGTCCACCTGGTGTCTGGGGATCAAAGGCAAGGGGTGTGTCTGTGTGGTGGTTCTGGAAGAATCCACAGGCCACGGAGCGGGGACTGTCCGGTGCTTCTGAGGGACGGGCTGGGCGGTGGGAGGGGTTCCAGGGTGTGGGGACAGAAGCAGCAGCGTGTTCCAGAGACCTGGCCTCGTCCTGTCTGGGACCCCGGGCCCTGCTATGCCCAGAGGACTGTGGGACTTCATGGAAACGAAAAATGCCAGGAGCAGAGTCTGAATGTGGGTCCGGGGGCCCAGCGGGCACTGCCTGGGACAGACAGCAGGGGCCGGGGTGCCCGAGGGCTGCCAGCGGCTACTTCTCCACTGCTCCCTCCCGCATTCCCTCACCCCCTGTTTGTTGAGCGCCTGCTGCCACGGGGCGGGGGGGGGGGGGGCGGCGGGCTGTAAACATGAGAGGGGTGGCCCCCCGCCCACACCCCACAGTTTGCTTTCCCCCAGGGTGGTGGGTACTCTGATGGGGCACGCGTGGGTACTGGGGAGTCCGGAACTGGGGCCTTACCCGAGCTCAGGGAATCATGGAGGCTTCTCGGAGGAGGCATGCACGCTGCAGCCCGAAGGCTGCAGGAGGCAGGCTGGAGGGACCCAGGCCATGTGTCAGGCTGAGCGTGCCACGTGGGCAAAGGCCCGAGGTGGAGGGCAGAGCGGCTGAGAGCAGACCAGGGAACAGACGTGGGGCCTCTGCAGGCGCAGGCACGGGGAGTGGACAGGGCGTGTGTCCTCCCTCCAAGGCGGGCAGGCTGAGTGGCTGGTGCCCATGCCCTGCTGTACCCATCCACAACTGACACCCAACCGCTGACCTCTGCTGTTTGCTGAGGCTGCCACAGACGGACGGCGCGATGCACGAGGACGCTACAAGAGGTCTGACGGGGACGAGGGGGCTCAGAAGTCACCATGACCCTGGAGCGCACACTCCGGCTGCCCCAGGAACTGCCACAGTTACACGACCTCGGGTTCAAATCCTCGCCCCACCACAGCCTTGCCACAACTCTGCTCACCTGAAAACGCCCTGAGCCTCAGTTTCCCCACCTGTGAAATGGGAAAACCTGCCCTCATGGACAGGAACCCAAGTCACATAATCCCAGCACCAGAGACCATCCTGCACTTCAGTGTCCTGGGGCCGCCATAACAAATTACCCAAAACTGGTGGCTTAGAACAGCAGGAAGGCCAAAGTCAAGGTGTCTGCAGAGCTGTGTGCTCCCTGAGGGCGCTGGGGGAGGGCCCTTCCTGCTTCTTCCCATTCCAGGGGCTCCAGGTGCCCCTCCAGCCTCTGCGGCCACACACCCCGCCCCTCCGTGTCTGAGCCTGTCTCCGGTCTCTTACAAGGACACTGATGACTAAACTAGGGCTGACCCAGGGAAGCCAGGATGGTCTTGTCTTGAGACCTCGACGTAACTGCAAAGACCTTTTTTCCAAATAAGGTCCCATTCACAGGTTCTGGGTGGATGTGAGTTTTAGGGATGTGGCTTTTTTTTTTTTAAGACTTTATTTATTTATTTGACAGAGAGACACAGTGAGAGAGGGAACACAAGCTGGGGGAGTGGGAGAGGGAGAAGCAGGCTTCCCGCCGAGCAGGGAGCCCGATGCGGGGCTCGATCCCAGGACCCTGGGATCATGACCTGAGCTGAAGGCAGATGCTTAACCGACTGAACTACCCAGGCGCCCCATGAGATGTGCTTTTTGGCCATGACATGCTGTTAACGTTTGGTTTACTTCTCTTCTTTCTACAGCCATGTGTAGATACAAGCTCTTCCCCCCCATGACCGAGAGCTGTCCATACTTGTATTTTGCATCATTTTGGAAGCTCTGCACAGGCACCCCCAGGCCCACTGAGGAAAGCTGACGACAAGGGCACTTAGTGTCCGTGTCCAGGCGCAGGCGGAAAGCAGGGGCTGCAGGGCTGGGACGTGTTGGGCACGAGGTCGCTGGCCCTGCCCCATCTCCCGTCCCGTCACTACTGTCTGAGCTTGCTCCCCCACGACACAGGCTCCCCACGTCCCCAGGACTCCAAAGACTCCAGCCCAAGAAACGAGAGAGATGGAGACCCTCAGCAGACATGGGAAGCAGGAGCCCGAGGACCAGTTTTCTCTCGACTATACGGTGCATTCGGAGCTTACTGGAAAAACCACGTGGGTGGCGGCCTGTGCGGCTGGCAACAGGCAGGACTAGCGATTTCCCTCGACCTGGCAAGGTCCCCCCTGAGATGCCGCCTCCCGAGAGAGGCCCTCCTGGCACCCCATCCAGAGATCTCCCGCGAGCCCACCCTTTCCGTCTGCTCGGCACACGGCTCAGTGCTGCCCCTCTGGACGCCCTGGGGGTGGCCCTTCAGGACCCCGGCCACATCCCGGACAGAGGCGCGGAACAGGTTCCTATCCCCCGCTGGTGGAGACGTGCTGTGGACGGGGTCCCCAGGAGGGGCCAGCAGAGCCTGCTTTCAGCTGCATGTGACGGAGTGGCAAGGTTGTGTCAGGCGTCCGTGTGGCCGTGTCGGGTGAGTGAGGGGCACATGTGTACAACTCTGGGCAATTTTGTGCAGCTGGAGTGTCGGGTGTGTGGTGGTGGAGAAGGCACAGGGAGAGTCTGGAAATGCAGGCTATGGGGCCTTGAATGCCTGGGCAAGGAGTCTAGGATGGATCCACAGCACGAATGACTCAAGGAGAAATAAAATCACGAATGGTCCTGTAACCGTGAGAGAAACTGCACCAGAAGGTACAAATCTTTGCAGAAGGCAAATATGAGGCCCATGATGGCTCTCTGAGTAGGGTCGGCCCATCGTGGAGGGAACAGATAATTCTAACCTGAACGACGTTCTCCGAAGGAAAGAGAACGAGGAACACTCCCCAGTTTTTGTGAGATTGGCATAAGCTTGGTTCTTCAATCAAGAAAAGGAAAGTATTAGATGGGAAACTTATAGCAAATCCTACTCATGACCTTGGATGCAAAACCCCTAACTGAAATAGTAGCAAATGGAAATTAGCATTAGTATTAAAAAGGGTACTACATCGTGACAGGTGGGGTTGTCCTAGGAACCTGAGGCTGGACTACTAGACAATCAGTTAATGTAATTAATTAGCAAAGGAGAAAAGCCACACAATTTTTTTAAGTGATGTACAAAAGCCCTTGATAAAATTCAGTATTCATTTGCAATTAAGCCAAAACCTCTCGGCACACTAGGAAGGGAATGAAATGCTTTAACTTGATAAACCGCATGCCAAAAAAACCCAGAGTCAACAGAAATGTTGAAAGCATTTCTTTTAAGATCAGGAATGAGACAAGTATTCCTGCTTTCATTGCTTCTAGTTAACATTTTATTAGCAGGCCCTACCCAGCAGAGAGAAAGGAATAAGAGATCCAACCAACAGATAAAAGATGGGAATTAATAAGAGAATTTTTGCAAGCTGGCTGAGTAAAAAAATCGATATGCCGAAGTCAGCTGCATTTCTAGCCACGATCAGCAGATGTAATGTTGAAAAATATACCATGAAACGACGAAAATTCAACCACCTAGGAATGAATCTAAAAATGTCGCAGAAGCTCTTTATGGAGACAATTATAAAATCTGTTTGAAAGACATTAAAGATGACCCAAATAAGTGGAGAGATAGATCACATTCTTGGGTGGGAAGACGATACTGTAAAGAAGTCAGATCTCTTCAGATTGGCCTATTCTGGGTCAATGCAATTCTAATAAAAATCCCAACAGGGTTTGTGTGTGTGTGTGTGTGATGTGTATGTAACTTGGTAAACTGAATGAAAAACGTATACGGAAGAGTAAAGAACCGAGAATAGCTAAACCAACCTTGCACAGGGGGTCGGGGTGGTGGGACTCGTTCAGATGACAATGAGATGGTGCTGGGATAGACAAAGGCACCCAAGACAGCCCAGAACCAGGCTGCACCCATGTGGAAGCTTAGCTCACGACTGTGCCAGCACTGTGGGTCTTGGAGAAATGCATCTTATCCCAGTAACCACGCTGGGAGAATGGGTTTTCCACGTGTGGGGAGAATGAGATTCAATCCCGACCTCACGCCATACACACACAAAAATGGATTCCCGGATTAAGGACGAACACGTGGGAAAGGTGAACTGATTAAGTTCTCAGAAAGTAAGGTTGGAAAATATCTTCATGAACTCTCGGTAGAAAACAATTTCTTTTTTTTTTTTTAAGATTTATTTATTTGAGAGAGAGAGAGAGAGTGTGTGTTCAAGTAGGGGGAGGGGCAGAGGGAGAGAAATCCTCAAGCAGGCTCCCCACTGCTCGGACCCTGATGCAGGGCTGGATCCCATGACCCTGAGATCACGACCCGAGCCAAAACCAAGAGCCGGATGCTCAACAGACTGAGCCACCCAGGTGCCCCAATAATTTCTTAAATAAGGCACAAAGAAGGTATACTTTTCCCTAGAGGAGAAGTTTGATAGATTTATCTATGTTACATTAAGGACTTCTCATCATGAATAGAATGAAAAGGCAAGTTGAGATGTAGTAAAGAGAACATACAATGAGCACAAATCACTAAGAAAATGATAACCTCGGGGCACCTGGGTGGCTCAGTCAGTTAAGCATCAGCCTTTGGCTCAGGTCATGATCCCAGGGTCCTCACCAAAAACTCAGCAAGACGTGAGAACAAGCCCGGCAACGAAAAGGAGCTCTGAATGATCCATCAACGTTTGGAAAGACGCTCAAGTCCACGAATCACCAGGCATAGCAAACCGCAGCACCTGTGGATGACCACGTGGTGCCCCCGGAATGCCACCCCTTGAAGCAGTAGGGCAGCTGGAGGGACTGCCGGGGACCGCTCTCTGCCACCAGCTGGGAAAGCTGGATGCGTGGCCCCCATGATCCAGCAGCTGCTCTATCAAGAGGACGAGAGGATGTGGATGCCTGCTGACCCACGCAGGAGCGCTTGGGGCTGCCCTGTTCGTGGCCACAATGCCCAGGAGGCCACCAACTGTCCATCAGCAGGAGAACGACACCTGCCATGGTAGCTACCCACAGCGCCGTGCCCCAAACTCCCACATCACAAAAGCTCTGGAAAAAAATTGCATTTTTGTTTTTGTAATTTGATTGGTGGCAAATCCTGGTGTGAACAGATCATCTGTGTTTATCCCAGGTGGTGGGAACATCCACAGGGTTGACGTGGAAGAATCAGCAGGCTGGATCATGTAGGACCTACACGGCTGGGGTTGTACCAAAATACACAGCCTCCTATATTTCATAAAATTTACTTTCTAGTGTAAAATGAATATATGCACAATGTATCCTTTGTTCTGAAACGCACTTGGCCCCATGGGCTCTGGGTAAGGGATGAGGGACCCGTCTTGCCCCACAGTGGAGTCTTCTCTGGCTGGGAAAACAAACACAAACTACACACATCTAGAATAAACCTCAAAAGAATAATGATGAGCCACAGAATCCAGATGGCATAAATCCATTTACATGAAGTCGCGAAGCAGGCAAAGGAAGCTTTGTTCGGCGATGTAGACACAGGTAGTAAAGCCACGAGGAAAATCGACAGGAATAAAGTGTCAGGGATTCACTCACAGGCAAGGGCCCTGCTCTCCCCGCAACGTGTCCCTCGGCTCCAGCCAGCACCTCCCCAATGCCTCCGGACATGGGACCTCAGGACGGAACCTGTCACCGATGGGCAACATCCACTCCTCTAGTCCAGGTCTGTTCAGCCAGTGAACCCCAACTCTCCGCTAAGATCAGGCAGGGGGCTGTGGATGCCACCTGGGGTCGCTGCTGAGCCCCACCCTGCACTGCTCCTCATTGCTTCTCCCAGCCTCCCCTCCTCCGTACAAGCACACCGCCCCCCTGGCTGCCCCTTGCACACATCCAGACCCTCAGGTCCACTCCGGTGGTTGGCTGGGCCCCCATGCACGGCTGCGGTGGCCTCCAGACCCAACGCCGACCTTCCATCCCCTTCCATGGGGAGTCCGTGGCAGCCACGTGGTCTCTCAGGACCGAGGGCCAGCCCAAAGCACAGGGGCCCGGGCCCCTCCCTCGTCCCTGCCTGCTCCTCTCCTGGTGCTCACGCCTTCTCAGACCCTTCCCAGGTTATGGAGGAAGTGTTGCCTCCTCCAGGAAGCCCCCTAGGCTCACCTACCCAAATCTCCCAGGGCCCCCCATTACTATCTCCATGCCCTGTCTGCTGCCTTCCTGGCTTCTCACAACGCATGCTGTTTTCCTTTCTTATTTGAGCTCTCCCTCCTTAATCGATGAGCTAACTTACTGAGAAATATTTTTGTCACTGTTTTTGTCACTGTTGTCAACCCAGAATCCACCAAAGCCTCACTTAGTAGGAACACAAATCACTCTTGAGCAGATGAACCACTAATAACGATAACGACACCAAGGCACAGAGAGGTTGAATAAGTTGCCTAAGGTCGCACAGCCAGTAAGGTCCTAGAACTGGGATCCAGGGAAGGTGCTTCCTCCATGTTGTGCAGCCTGGCCTGGGCCCATCCTGCCCCCACCTGCACCCCGAAGCCTTGTGTTTTCACAAAAATCCAAGAGGCCCTGGGAAAACAGGGCAGCTGGTGGTGGGTGCCTGGAATGTCCACCCCATCATCCTTCCTCACAGCCTGCCTGGCAGGTGAGGACACGTGGTCAGAGCCCTCTGCTCATAGGGAGCCTTCCTCCATCCCAGGGTACATGCAGTGCGCCCCGCCCCCCTAACTCCGGAGGCTGCAGTAATGCTGAGCAGATGGTGGTCAGTGCCCCACGGAGAGGGTCAGAGAAGCAGATCGACCTAATAACAGTACTTATGCAAATATTGAAGCTGTGAGTGCCGTAGGAACGCACAAGTAACTTCAAGGGGCCCGGGGGTGGGTCCTGGCTGCTGGCCAGCCTGGGGAGGAGGGGGGAGGGGGAGAAGGCAGCCAGCAGGGAGGGAGCCTGCCCCAGCAGCTGCCACCCCAGCTGGACGGACCTCCCGCTGTCTCCCCACGTCTGCCCCGGCTCTCCCTTCTGCCCGGCTGCCCTGAACGCCATCGAGCACGGTCCCACCCTCGCGGGGGCTTCGGTCATGATGGAATGCAGCTTCTGTCACAGTGACGCCAGTGAGCACATGCCTGTGACCTTGGCCGACCTAACCCTGGGGAGGCGGGCGCTCTGAGCACTCACGACGGGGCTGTCCGGCCTGACCTCAGGGCAGCGGTCACCACCAGGGAAGGGACGGGGTTGAAAGACACACAGAGGTGGGGATGGTGTTCCCAGGACGGAGAGTAGGTGGCCTGATGTGGCCTCATGAACACGGTCCACGGGTTGGTGTCAACCCCCCCCATCCCACCACCTGCCCCCTTGGGCCCTGGGGTCTTCCCACACCTCTGTCCTGTCTGCACATAGAGACTGGGGATCCCTGACATGCAGGGGTCCCGGGGACCCTCTGCCCTCTGATCGGTTTGGACAGTGAGCCCAGTAGGGCCTTTGGACCCAGGATGGTCTGGGAGGGGGGTCGCCGGCATTCTGGGCCGGGGTGGGCACCAAGATCACACCCACTTCGTGGACATGGACATCAGCTTGGGAGACGGAGGTGATGGCTTGAGGGCCTGGTCACTGTGTAGGTGATGATGATGGTGCTGGAAGCAATGGCCGAGCTTCTCCCACACCGCAGGTGACATATTAACTATTACACGTGCAGATCTACATAGATGTGGAATACATTAACGTCCACGTGCCTCTATAACCGGGTCCACACATAACCGGGCGAGTCTGTGAGCGCACCACACTCGGATGCAGCCTGAAAACGCACCTGAGGCCACTCATTTCTAGGTCAGACGCTTGACACCTGAGTTTTCCTAATGCTGCCAGCCTGTCACCTCCTAGCGATCAGCGAGCACGCTGGGACCAAAGAGCCGGGCCGGGTGGAGCTCCCGCGGAGATGTCCATGGCCGGCAGCCTCCAGTGACCTTATTTTTAGCAATTTCTACTCCAATTACTGCTCGGTGAAAGTGCAGACGTTATCGGGAACTCCTCCATATCATACTTTCTTCCAAGGCAGCGGACAGAGGCGCGGAATACGGAATGACTCCACGGTCCACTGGACTCGGGGCGCAAAGATGAGTTATAGATGCAGACTTCTAACCCGTTTTGTGACGTTTTTCCTCCTGGAGCCAGAGCAGAGGGAGCCCGGCAACACGGATGGCAGTCAGCCCCGGGATGGCAGGCAGGCTGGCTCTGGCCCATGGTCACCGGGATGGCCAGCCGGTGAGCCTGGCACCATGCGATGCTCCTGTCTGGAACTGCGTTCCAGAGCCATGGAACACCTGTCCTGGTGACTTCACCCCCGCCCATTTCCTCTGCAGGAAGCGCAGAGCCGTCAGGAGGAAACACGAGATTTAAACCCTCCCTCTGAAATGATCTATTGTTTTCTCCCTCCCTGGGAGAATATCCTCATTCAGGAACTCTGGGAAAAACCTGCCAGAGGGCTGGGGGTCCCCAAACAGACCCGCCATGGGGCCATGAGTTGGGCTGCTTCTGAGAGCCCCACCGTGAGGGGGGTCGGCTGGCCTGGGGAGCCTGGGAGATCGTTCTGAGCCCCCCCAACACCATCAGACATCCAGCGGAAAATCGGCCCGTCCCATACTGGAAACCGCCTCCCTTTCCTCACTCGGCACCGGGACTGAGGGGCTCGCAGAACAGCCTCGGAAGACCAGGGACGTGCTGCGCCACAGTGTCTTTGCAGGTGCTGTCCTGACTCCTCTGATCATCCTTCCCCATGGCCCCCGTCTAAGACACTCTTACCCACTCTCTACAAGTCCTAGCTTGCATTTACAACCTTCATGTGCAAGTCGCCTGGGATCTTGTTAGAATCCAGAGTCTGACTCAGCAGGTGCTGGGTGGAGCCGAGCCTGCACGTCTAACAGGTTCCTGGGCCGTGCGAGGCTGCGGGTCCTGGGCCTCATTTGGAGTCCAAGGTTCTAGAGCCCTGGCTACTCCATTCTGCAGCCACCTGCCTGCAGACATCCTCAGGCATCCCAGGTCACACCGCACCTTACTGACCCCCGGCCTCGCGGGACCCTCCTCCTGGACTCCCATGCCCCTGGGGGCCAGACCTGAGTTCTGGCCATCGCCATGGCCCCCGGGACCCAGCCCGGGGCTGGGAGGTGCCAGATGCAGAGCCAGGAGGAGCAGACCTCATCTGTTGCCACCACCCAGAGTGCCCCCACCCCTGCCCCAGCCCTGTCCGCATTACTGGGTCAGGCAGCAGCAGGAAGATGCTGGAAGGGAGGAGGGATGGGCAGCATCTCGCAGCGGCTTTGTTCTTGGAATATTCCCATCCCCAGACTCAGCCCTGGAAAGGGGGAGTCTCCGCCTCTGGCTCACTACGTCTCATCCCCGGCGCATGCTGCCCATACTGCCGTGCACGGGTGAGACATCGAGGTGGGGCGGGGGCCGGCGGGGGCTCGTGCTCTTGCTCTGCTCTCTCCACAGAGCCGGAGTCGGTGGGAACCTCTGGTCCACACAAGGGTCTGAGGCATCTCAGAGGAAGGCCACCTGCCAGGAAATATTCGGTCTAATCTCCCAGCGCCACCAGGGACGTGTGTCCTCTTTGAACCAGGAAAGAAGTAACCCTAGCCTCTGGGTCTTGGCGACTTGCCCGGGTCAGACTCTGGGCCCCAAAGAGGTTTTATTGAATGAACTCGTTTCCGGGCTAAACTCTGGGCTGGGCCTCCCTGGAAGGTCAGAGATGCCCAGGACCCGAGGGCCTGATTGCTGAGGGTTCTCTTTTGGCGCCTGCCCCCTCACACACCCTGGATCTGGCACCTGCTGGCCAGTGTTCACTCCCTGTACCCACTAGTCCAGGGACTTCTCAGAAGAAGCCTGAGGCCACCAGGGCACCCAGTGGATCGGCCTCAAGGAGGGGCTGGTGTCCTTGCACACTCCTGGCCTGTCCAAGCGGAACACGGCAGCCACCGACCCCTTGCCCCGGGGGCCCACGGGCGCGTACCACCGACCCCCTGCAACCAGGTGCTGGCCAGTTTGCTTTGCTTTGCACCAGCAGCACTGCCTGATTCCAGGCTGGCCGATCCCTGATGAACGTCGGCGTGTGGTCTTGGAGAGTGAGGGTCAGGATGAAGGGTGAGAGGCCCCGGCCACGCTCGGTGGCCAGGAGAGGTCATGGAGCGTTCTTTGTGCTGGACAGCATTTTAAGGTCTTCCTCCCCAACCCCTCTTAGAAAGAGGAGCGGATTTCTAGTTCTGTCCTTGTGGGGCGGGGTGGGCAGCTTTCTAGTTGCTTTCTAGTTTGACTCTGAACCAGAGAGGCTGAGTGACTAGCCAGGGTCCCACAGGAAAGGCAGTGCCGGGTCTCCTGACCACTTCCCACCATGGTTTCTGCAGAAACAAAGGTTCATTTCCTCACATGCCTGTGCTGGAAATCTTAACGCTACCTCAGGAGGGTCTTTCTCATGCCTCTCTTCATGAAAAGGGGCCACTTTTTCAGCCACTGATGGGGCTGCATGAAGAGCTATCTCCTTAGTTGGACAGGTAGGGGGCCTCTTGGAAAGCTGAGCTCCTGGTGAGGGGGCCCCTGGGCCTGGGGGGCAGGCCGGGTTCAATCACAGCTCTGCACTCTTAGCCCTGGAAGATTAGACAAGCCACCCAACCTCTCTCTGAGCCCCATTTCCTCGTCTGCACAAGGCGGTAACATAAGGGCTCCTCATGATGGGTGCCCGGCCCATGCCTGGCAGCAGGGAACCCCCTGAGGGCTGCCCTGTCCCTCCCTCTAGGCCACATCTCCACTGAGTCAGGACAGGGCATCACTCTGCCCTGGATGCTCTCTGCAGGGCTCTGCTCCCCACACCACCCACCTGGCCCCGGGCCACGGCTCACAGAACCCATTCACAACGGAAGGTCGATTCTACTCTGTATCATCTATTTACAGCAGATGATAAAACTTGATCTCAAATTACAAACCTCTCAGCTAAAAGCGGCCTATTACCCAAAACCTCACTCCAATGGCTATAAATAATCCTCACAACGCAGTCCCCAGGAATTCTCTGGAAGGATGCTGCACGGTTTTGAATAACAAGATAACGGAAACGCACGCTGATGCTAATTAATTTCACTGCTCAGAGACAGCGCCAGCCTGGCCAGCCGGGGTCAGTGGGGCTTGGGGGTGTGGGCCCAGGAGGCCCGTCCAGGGAAATGGGGCCCCATTGGCTTGAGTGTGCTTGCACTGTTCATGCTGGAGAGGGGCCCGGCGCTCACTTCTTAGCCCTCCTGCCTGGACAGGCTCAGAAAGTGTCTACCAAACGAGAAAGAAATGCAAGGACACCTGGTCTACTTTTGAAGGCAGGTATTTTCCAAAAGAAAGAAGAGGGATCTGGGGGCTCTGAGGCAGAGGGGCAAGGGCCCCTGAAGGCCGCTTCATCCCCTCGAGTCCTGCCCCCGTGGCAAGGCCACTTGGTGTGGACAGCCCAGCTGCGGGCCACGGAAACAGCCTGCTGGGCCCTCAGTAAGGCAGAGTGACCACAGGGCCCAGCGATCCCACTCCCAAAGAACCAAAAACGGGCATCCAAATACTTGGACTTCATGGATGCACCATTCACAACGACCCAAGCAGGAAACGACCCCGGTGCCCGTCAGCACAAGGGACGGCACCGCGTGGTCTACCCTCGTGTGGAATGCTATCCGGTCCACAGAAGGAGGCACGGCTGCATGCGACAGTGCGGATAAACCCCGAGAACATTCTGCTCAGTGCAAGAAGCCAGACATGAGGGGGCACGTGCCTTGTGACCCCGTTCACAGGAAACATTCAGAGTAGGGCAGCCCCCAGAGATGAAGCAGATCGGTGGTTGCCAGTGGCCGGGGAAGGGGGCCAGCATGAGTGCTTGGTGGGTATGGGGTTCCCTTTTGGGGGATAAGCAGTTATGGGACCGAGAGAGGCCTCAGAGGGGATCAGGGGGCCCTGCGGTCTGGCAGCACAGCCCATGCTTGGATCTGGACCCTGCACTCCTGTGCCTCTTACACAGATGGCCTCGCACCCTTTGACTCCAAGGAACATGCTCCTGCCCCATCTGATGGCGCGATGCCCCTCTGCACACGGCTGGGGGCACGCTGGTGGCAGAAGCCACGCCCCGTGGTCTCGGGCCATCCCCTGCCCGGCCTGGGGCCTTGGGCTTCTCATAAACACATGCTGAGGCTCCGGACGGCCCCCCCCCCTTTGTGCACCTCCCATTTCCAAGGACAGTGGTTTTCCGAGAAGGCTGTGTTTGTGAAGGAACAGTTAACTTTTTCCATTTTATATTAATTAAAGACAAGCGTCCCTGCCACCCGACGCTGTTGACAGGCACCTGTGGATGGAACAGGCCCAAGAGTGTCGAGTTCGCCGATGCGATTCTAGCTCAGAGCATAAAACGTGAGTGTGGCCGCATGCGCAGGGCACGCAGGCGACCCTGCGGATCCTTCAGCACTCTGGGTCTTTAAAGCAGCTCTCAGACCCCAGGGCCGACAAGCGAGGACCCACTGGGATCCACGGGACACACACCAAGAATTACCCAAACCTTCCTCCTCTTCAGACTCCCTGATTCTGAAAAACAAATGGTCCTTTAAAGATAAACACCGCTCTGGGGCGCCTGGGTGGCTCAGTCGGCTAAGCGTCTGCCTTCAGCTCAGGTCATGATCCCAGGATCCTGGGATCGAACCCCGCATCAGGCTCCCCGCTCAGCGGGAAGCCTGCTTCTCCCTCTCCCTCTGCCTGCCACTCTGCCTACTTGTGCTGTCTATCTCTCTGTCAAATAAATAAATAAAATCTTTAAAAAAAAAATAAAGATAAACACTGCTCCCCAAGGGGACCTCTGGCACCCCGAGAAGGGTGTTGGCCTGGGCGCCACAGTGATTAAGAGGCAAGCCTCGAGTTTGCAGGCTTCTAGAACCCAAGACCTGCCCTCCCACAAATGCCGAGGCTTCAGCATGTGGCTGAAGAAACATCTTTGCAGAAAGAGCTCCGGGGTTCTCGGGCAAAAGATGAAATACTGCCTCCCAGGCTGGTGCTTAAGCAGCATATGGGCCGCGAGGCCACCAGAGGCCCCAATGGGAGTTCGCTAATGGTACCAAGGGCAGGTCCACGGGCACAGCCGGGCTTTGGTCCTGTTTCCCCGGGGACAGTGAGGCAGGCCAGGGCAGGTCCTCCACGCCCGTGCCTCCCCAGTCCCTGGCCCACTACCCCACCACCCGGATACTGTCCTTCATGGACCCCCTCGGCCCTGCACTGTATCCCAGGGCAGGATGACACGGGAGACGGACAGAGGGCCTGGGGCCCGAGAGCCATTTCTGCGTTGGTTTATCTTCTTGTGCTTTCCTTCGGCTCCCCACCAAACCATGGTTTTGAAAAGGCTAAAAGCACACAGAGGGAAGGGACCCGTTGGCTAGGGGAAATCTGGGAGGGCATCCTGGGGGAGGTGTCATCTGAGACTCCTTCATTCCTTTAGCCACTTAGGGAGAATTTCTAGGTAGTTGGACACTTAGGATGAGCCTTCCAGAATGAACAGGGGATTTGAGAAAGTTGTCTTTGTTTCGACTGAAAATGGGAGGGGAAAAAAAAGGCAATTTTCAGTTCTTCTCCTGGGCATTTAAGGAGCGTGAAAACCTCTGCTGCTAACAGGTGATCAAAAGCTTTGCTCCAAATTGACCTGCGTGCTGCTAAAGATGGCAGCCCTCTGGGAACTCGGAGTGTGTGTTGTGGAAGGAGAGTATCCTGCTCAAGCTCTGAGGAGGAGGCAGCTGGGGGGGACCTGGGGCAGCCTGCAGTATCCCCTGTGGAGCTGTGTGTTTTCTCTTTTTTTTTTTTTTTTAAAGATTTTATTTATTTATTTGAGAGAGAGAGAATGAGAGAGAGAGCACATGAGAGGGGGGAGGGTCAGAGGACGAAGCAGACTCCCTGCCGAGCAGGGAGCCCGATGCGGGACCCGATCCTGGGACTCCAGGATCATGACCTGAGCCGAAGGCAGTCGCTTAACCAACTGAGCCACCCAGGCGCCCCGAGCTGTGTGTGTTTTCATGGCGAGCCCACGGGCAAGGGCGGCGGAGGTGCCCACTCCCGGCTCTGAATGTGGGAACACGCAAGCCCGGGTGGACGGGGAGCACCTTGCATCCTGCTGACCGTGACTGTCTCCAGGTGGGGCTCGGTTGAGGGCAGGGAGGCTTGGAAGATGTGCCTTCTCATTGACCAAGGCCCGGGGTGCTGCAGAGAGCAGCCCAGGACAGTGGGTCTCGGGGCGCCCCTGCAGAGAGCACCTGGATGCCCCCCACTTCACACCTTGCACCCAGACCCTGCCTCCTGGGCCGTAAGGAGCCCAGGCAGCAGGACAGGTACCCTCTGGGGGTGGTACAAAGTGATCGTGCCAAGTGGGCTCAGGACCCCAGCTCCTGGGACCCTGTTGGCCTCCCCGTCACCAGGGACTGGGCCATCCACTCCGTTCCCAGGTACGCAGGGAAAGGCCAGCCTGGCCTTCGTTCTGAGCCCTGCAGGCCCCTGAATTTTCCTCTTTAACTACAAGTACACACAGCCACCTGTCCCCGGGAGACCCTCTTCAAGCGATTACACGTGTATTCAGACGGTAAACCCATGTTTTCAACGAGGCAGCACAGAGGACGCACGCCCGAGGTGCACGAAAGTCTGCTGAAGGGACTTCTCGGCGGGAACGGCGCGACCCTGGCTGCCCCTCCCCTCCGCCACCCAGGAAGCTGGGAGTCTGCATTTGTTCCTTTCCTGCTCTGGCTTTTCCTTCTGGTGTAGGCCCCTGTTCATTTCCCGAAACGATAAATGGATTCATCTGCCTTCTTTTTTTGGGGGGGGGGGAGATGGTTTCACGCTTTCTGTCTTCCCCCATGGCTCACATTTTTCGCCCCACTCTGCTTCTGAGATTTCTCCGTGCTGCCGTGTGTGGCTGGCTGGTCCTCGTGTGAACACATCACAATTTCCCGATCGTTTCTCTTGTTAATAGATACTTGCATCGCTTCCCATTTCTTGCTCGTGTGAGCAGAGCGGCCCAGAACCTTCCCGCGTGTGTCTCCAGGTGCACGCATGTGACAGCCCGTCTGCGGGGCGCGTGCTTCAGTTTTCGGGAACAGGGACCACTGCGTTCCAAAGAGGTTGCAATTTGGGGTCTTTTTTATGTCTTTTTTTTTCTTGAAACAAAGGGTACAACCCCGAGGAGGCTCTGACAGGCCTGGCTATGCGTGGGCATGTTTGGGGTTAAAATGTGTCCCCCAGAAGATTTGTGGAAGTCCTCACCCCAGGACCTGTGAACTTCACACCTTGTTTGGAAACAGGGCCACTGCAGACGTAATTAAGGTGTAAATCAAGAGGCGGTCATGCTGGTTTTGGGTGGGCCCTTCATCCAAAATGCCCGCGTTTGTAGAAGAAGGAAATGTGGACAGGACACAGAGGACCGTGACAACAGGCAGAGACGGTAGGGATGCAGATGCAAGCCAAGGATTGCCAACAATCATCAGAACCTGGAGAGGCAAAGAAGGATTCCCCTCCTCACCCTCCCAGAGCCTCGGAGAGAGGACAGGCCCCCAGACACCGTGATCTCGGATCTCCAGCCTCCAGAACAAGGAGACCATAAATCTCTGCTATTTCAAGACCCCCGGCGTGTGGCCCTTTGTTACGGCCGCCTTGAGAAATGAATACAGCGGCATCCCGGGCCAGGATGTCCCCCAGCACAGACGGGCAGGCTTCCTGCACTCCTTGTTGAACGTGAGCAGGAGAGGTTGTGCTCCGCACCCCTGTGGCAGAGGCTCGGAGAGAGGAGGCGGGAGGGCAGCTGTTCTGCCCCCGGCCGGGCACTGTGCTCTGGAGGCAGAAGGAAGGAAGGAAGAGCAGGCTGCTTCCTTTCCCCCGGGCACGGCGCCCGCTCACGGATGTGCCGCCGGCAGCGCGTCACGGAAGAGGTCTTCAGCCGGCGGAGGGGGTGGCTCACCACTGGCTGGGCCTGGAAGGGGACACTGAGCCCGAGCGTCTCTGTCCACGGCAGCCCCTGCCACCGCTCCCTGGAGGCTCTGTGGTGGGGACCAGCTCCTTGGGTGGCAGCCGCCCGCCCGGCACTGGCTGGGTCGGCAGAGAGGGAGGTGTCTGCCCTCTGGCTCCCTTGCTCTGTCTCCTCGTTGCCTGGTGGTGAGGGGAGGGTGAGCGGAACACGCTCCATGGAAAAATAAAGAACAGGACGGGAAGGCGCCGGGTCCCAGTCTGCGGGGGGCACCGCGGAGCCACATCTGCTCCCTGGATGGCCCCAGCCCCAAGCCCTTCAGCTTCTTGCTGGGGGCAGCCACATGGAAACACCATTTTTGCAGGTCTCCATGGTTCAGTATTGGCAGTTGGCTGAGGTTCAAGCTAACAGACCCCTCGATCGATCAGTATTCCCTGAGGGTCCCGGGAGGCCACACCCTGCCCACGTTGGTAGGCCGGCCCTCGGTGACCCCACGTTTGGGCCAAGCACTGCCAAAGGCTTGGGACCGGCTCAGGGAACCTGAGAGAGGCCTTCCCCAGCCAGGGAGGGGTCAGCCAGTCGGAGGATGAATGTTCTAGTATTAGTGCGCCCAGGGGAGAGGCCGGGAGGTGCCTGGGAGGCAGAAGTGCTTCTAAGGGGCCACGGTGAGGGTGGGAGGTGGAGGGGGATGGGGAGCAGGACCAGGCCACCAGGGTGATGCAGGGGTGCTGTTTCCCCGGGCCCAGGACTGGACCCCTGCACTCAGCCCTGAGTCCTGAGCAAACCCTTCCAGGTGAAAATAGTTCACCTGCGGAGGAAGGCGGGGCGTGCATTTCCAGGCCTGGAGAGGCCCAGAGCCGGCCACCTAGCGGGACCCACAGGTGAGCATGTCCTAACGGGGCCTCCTGAGCGCCCTTGTGCAGGGAAACTTGAGGCCCCAGCCACGAAAGAGGGACAGCAGTTTCACCTGCTCCGAGGAGAACCACGAGGCCCGCGGCTTACGAATGCAGCCATCCAGCTCCATTGACACGACCCCGAGAGCAACACCAAATTGCCGGCTTTGATTAGCCCACATCAAGATGCTCACACCACAAGGAATGTTCTTCATTGCTCGAAGTGGAAGTAAAACCTGCCCGGAAAACCAGCTGGCAAACCTTGGAAAGGCCCAGAAAGGCCCTGAGGCTGGCTGTCAGGCCTTCCAGTGAAAATGGACCGAAGTACCCAATCCTGAGAGTTACGCCAGGATCGGTGAGCTCTCGGGGGCCAGGGGCCCCCAGCACAGCTGGCCCGGCAGCCAGCCAGGAGGTGGACGGGGGCGCACCACTACCAAGCCACCCACTATCCCACCTTCCTGCCTGAGGCCCGGATTCCCTCTGGATCTCCGCTGTGCACCCAGCCTGACCCCCGAGGCTGTCCTAAGTGTTCCCGCATATCAGTCACTTAAGTCTTGCAACCCAAAAAGGAGGGAGATAGATCCCTATTGTGGCTGCAATGCATCATCACAAGTGCAATGGCTTAAAAATGACACAGTTATTCCCTCATGGTTCTTCTCGGGTCTCGCTGGGCTGAGATCAAGGTATGGGCAGGCCTGGCTTCTTCCTGCTCTTCCAGCTTCTGGGGGCTCCAGCGTCCCTGGGCTGGTGGCCACACCACCCCAATGTCTGCCTGCTCCTCTTTCCCATTCAAATTCCCCTCTCCCTCCACTTACGGGGTCACCTGTGATGACACCGGGCACTGGGATAGTCCTGGATAGTGTCCCTGCCTCGAGGTCCTCAACTTCCTCCCACCGGCCAAGTCCTTCCGGCAACGCAGGTCACCTTGTCACAGGTCTGGGGAGACCAGGGCAGGGATTGGGGATCATTATTCAGCCGACCACAGGGAGGCACTGGGCTTGGGAGGGGGCACAGCCCGGGGGCCCCACAGGCCGGCACATCCAGGCCTCGGGGCCTCTCCACCCACACTCCCCCTTCATTTTGCAGACACTCCGCTCCTGTCTAGCACAGCCTCAAATGCCCTCATTGTACATTTTGGGTCATTTCTGTGCTCCTTTATTTTTATTTATTATTATTATTTTTTAGGGGGGGAGGGGCAGAAAGAGAGGGAGAGAGAGAATCTCAAGCAGACTCCAGCCTGATGGGCTGCTCTATCTTACGACCCTGAGATCCTGACCTGAGCCGAAATCGAGGGTCTGAAGCTAATCGACTAAGCCACCCAGGCGCCCCTTGTGGCTCTTTTAAAATTCTCCCCTCTAATGCCCTCGGCCTCAGTTTGCAGGGCTAAACACTGGGTACAACCCCGAACAAGGGCTTGTCCCAACACTGCAGCAGCCAACAGCCCTGGGCCAGTGTGCCTGGGCCGGTTGGCCGGCCTCTCTCTCCCAGCTGTCAGCACGGGGCATGGCCTCGTCGCTCTTGTAGGAAGGTTGCTCTCCCTTAGGATGCAAGGACTCATTCATACTCAAGTGGGAGTGACGGAATGGCAGATGGGCAGCCTGCAGGGCTTGCTACCCAGGATGGGCCGTCCGTGCATCTGCTCTCAAGCCAGAGTGGTCACCTGGTTTGTCTACTTGTAAAGGCACCCTGGGCGCTGCTTGACCTCGGGGCCCCTTCAAGTCTCCAAGGTGACAGAACACCATGGTGAAAATGGAGATGGCTGGGGACAGCAAGAAGCCTCTGTTCAGGGACCAGGGGTCTGACGGCTTGGCTGGAGCGGGGTGCGGGCTCCAGGAACCTGTGGCCCCACCTCCATCATCACCCCCCTTACGTGGCAGGGCAAGGACGTTGAAGCCCTCTGGACCACAAGGAGCTTTTATGCTGATACCTCGACTCAGCAAAGCTGGGGTCCGTGGGTGCCAACACGCCCCACCACGAAGACCTGCCCCCATATGTTCCAAACACGTGTGGCTTCACTGCCCTGTGCTCTGGTTCCCAGGCTTGGGTGGGAATGGGCCACAGCTCTGGCACTTAAAAGCCATGGGGTCACGGGGGCTCCCAGTCTGCAGGCGCCTTGCCGTGCCTCAGTTTCCCCATATGTAACATGGGGGTGTTTGTGGGGTTTCAGGATGAGGGGCAAGTTAAGCTCTTTGCATGGAGCTCCTCATAGGACTGATCTTACAGGTTAGTGTCCTTAGAAGAAGAGCCACCAGAGCCCCCGATCTGTCTCCACCCTGTGGGGACACAGTGAGAAAGAAGGCGGCGTCTGCAAGCCAGGAGGAGGGCCCCTGCCGGAGCCGAGTCAGCCGGCACCCTAACCTCAGACCTCCGGCCTCCGGCGCCACGAGGAAGCCTCCGCGTGTGGCATTTTGTTAGCGCAGCTGTGCTGACCGAGGCATTTGTGGGTGCAGCCATAACACCCACCGGGCCTCAGTGTCCCCACCTGTAACCGGGGATCACAACAACACTGCCCCGAAGGCTATGGGGGGGGGTTAGGTGTCTGATTTCCCCTCCAAGTGATCCTAGGAATTACAGAAGTGGGTGGGGAGCTTGCCCCCCAGTCTGCCTGTGACCTCCCAGGATGGCCCCCTTTCTGGTGAGACGTCTATCCTCGTAACCACCCTCTGTCCCAATCCCCGCTTTATGGATGAGGACACTGAGGCAGGAGCTTGGCCAAGGTGCAGCAGGAATACGGAGGCTCCAGATGCCCTGCTGCAATCGGGGCCCTCTTGGGGCTCAATGTCCCAGAATGACCCAGGCCACGACCATCAGAGGGAGGAGACTCTGCCAGAGCACACGGGGGACGGGGATTTAAGAGGTATGACGGGGATGCATGGGGACCACTGCCATGATCTGTCCTGGTGGCACCGGGAAAATATTGGAGAAACACCGGACTTACGGCTGAACCGCAGAACAAAGTGTGAGGACAGGCATCGCCGGTGGAGGCCCGTCCGTCCCCGCTGAGCCCTTCTGCCCGGTGAGAGGCTGCAGGTCTCCCGGGGAGGGGAGACAGCATTTGAGGGGTGGGAGACCAGGCCCCAGGCCACCTGCTGCCCCTCCCCTCCACACAAGAGAACAGTGACTTCTGAGGTCTGAGTTGTCTGGGTCGCAGCAAACATCCTGGTTCTGTCCACATGTGCTGGGAGCTTCCAGAGCCGAGCCTCGGCCCTTGGGCCACCCTGCCGGGCTGCCCCCAGGTGTGTGTGTGGGTGAAGGTGCGTCGCTGGGGCAGGGGGTGAGCCTCATAAGCACGGCTGGCCCCTTCTGGCACCATCCGGACCCAGTGCCATGTCTAACGGGCACCTCGACCTGGGGGGCACAAGGAACTCTCCCCCTCCCGCTGCTGACCCCAGCATCCCCGTCCGGCTCTCTGAATAACGCCCGACAGCCGCCCAGCTGTGTGTGAGGAAAACGAGCAATCCCCCTTCTGTGGGTTCTATACTGAGAACGGACCCCCTGTCCGACTTCTTCTCTCCATCCCGATGGGCGGTGTGGAAACAGCCTCCTAGCAGGCCTCCTGCCCGCTGGCCAGAGGGTCCTGGGGCTGCCATACCGCCGTCCCACAAGTCCCGCCCAGAGCCAGGGGGCTTCGAGCGACAGAACCCTACTCTCTCACAGTTCAGGAGGCTGGAAGTCTGAGGTTAAAGCCGCCGGAGGCTGTGAGGGAGCCTCCGTCCCCTGCCTGTCCCCCAGCTGGTGGCTGTGGTTAGGGCAGCGGGTCACGGCTCTGACACACATCCCTCCCGCCTCCGCGCGGCCTCCTGCCCTGTGTGGGGCTCCTCTTCGTATACGGACACCAGTTCTTGGATTTAGGGCACACCCTCCTCCGGGATGATTTCATCCCAAGATCCTTAACTGATGACATCTGCAAAGACCCTATTTCCAAACACGGTTCCTGGTGGACATGAGTTGTGGGGGGACGCTCTCGAACCTACCACACCCTCCGATCCATTCTCCCCTGGGAAGCCAATGCTGAGATGCGCACACCCACCCGTCTTACCGCCGACCACACGGCCTCCTCACCCTGGAAGGAAACCCGACGTCCTCCGCATGGCCCGACCTGCCACCAAGACAGAGCAAGACATCCCCGGACGTGGGGACCGGGGGCCTTTGCCCCCACTCAGGGAGGGGCAGTTTTTAGTGTGGTCACCTTAGAGCAGGAGGCCCAGTGTGCCCTTGTGGGGAGGGAGACAGGAGGGCCAGCCCTGTCCCAGGATCAGCAGGTGCCATGGCCAGGGCCCTTCCAGGCTTCGAGAGGGGTGAGGTTGGGGGTGTTTGCAGGAGGGCGGGCAGTGGCGGAGGCAGGCACCCCACTCCTTCCCCCCCCCCCCGGAGGTAGGCGCACATCCTATTGGCCTCCCGGTGGGACAGATGGGGGCGGAGCCCCGTGCCGGCCAGCCCTGTCCCCACTTCCCGTTTTGCCGGCTCTGCCATCCATTCCTGTCTTTCAAATAAACGCTCCTACGGCCAGCAAGCCTGCTAGCAAAGAAAATAGAACATGTTGGAGCCAGCCTTTCCTTAATGCAGTGGGCCTCCGCCGGGCGTGATCCCCCCGCCCCCGCCCCGGGGTACATTTGGCACTGTCTGGGGACCTGTGGGGCCATCAGGTCTGGGAGGGGTCCTGGCCCTGGCCGGGCGGCGGCCCCACATGTGGGGAGATGCCGCCTCGACTGTACCCCTTCCCAGCAGCTGGCCTCCACCTCTCCCGTCTCCCCCACAGAGGAACGGGTGGTCCCCCTACATTCGGCCCCATCCAGTGGCATGCTGGGTCACCTCGGCGAGCCGCCCTGCCTGCCCGGCAGCTCGAGGCCAAACTCCCACAATTTTGTGCTCTCCCTCCCAGCTCTTTCCCACCTGTCTCCCCGCCTACCAGCACCCCTGCATAGTCCTCCCATTCGGTGGCTCTCCACCCACAGCTAGGATGACCTTCCAGGACGTGGGGTCCCAGGCCACCCCTTCACCTGTGCCACCCCCCAAGCATCCTCGAGAACGGCTCACAGGACTCCCTGAAAGCTGATACTCGTGGTTGCATTATTCCAGGGGAAGGACACGGATCACAGTCACCAAGGGCACGGGTGGACGGGGCAGGGTGCAGTAGGGCGCACACGTGGAGCACCGTGGTCTCTGTGGCGTCAGGATGAGTTACCCCAGCATCGGTGCGTGACGATACACAAGAGCACCTCCAACCAGGGAAGCCCTGAGCCTCGTGTCTGCGGTTTTTCCTGGGGCCCCATCACACCCCGCCGCGTGGCTGACCTCTAGTCTCCAGCCCCGCCCGAAGGTTTGGGCAAATACGTGTACTCTCCAGGCTCTCCTGGAGGCCAAACCTGGCGTGGAGGGTCCCAAACCCTAGGCAAACAGAGAAACTGCCATCAGGTGGGACCTTCCAGGACCCACAGATCCCCTCCCAGGAGCTGAAGGCAAAGCCCAGGCCTCTCCTGGGGTCAGGTTAGCTCCTCCCTGTGCGGGCCTGCCTCCACCCTACAGATGAGCAAAGGGAGGCCTGCACCTCAGGGGACCTGCTGGGGTACGTGGGCTGGGATGGGCTCAGCCCCTCTGCTCCTTCACCCTGGGCCCCCCACCTTCCAGAGGTCAGTCCCGCCCATGCTGGGAGAAACATAGCCCGCTGCTTGCCAACAGATGCAGGAGGCGGAATAAAAAAGATCTTTGTACAAAAAGGTAGAAGTAGGGCATGCTCGTGTATAAATGCACACTATGGGGGGGGGGCATGAGTAATGGAGGAAGAGCCGTCCATACCCAGTCTCCCCCATGGAGACCGCCAGAGCAGCGGGGGGCCTGGGTCTTAGTGGACCCCTGCCTGCTGGCAGAGCCGAGACCTTCAGGCCTCTGGGGCCCCCCCTCCCTTCCGGCTCCCCAACAGCCTCCGTCCCAGCCTCCCATCCGGGATGAGCTTGGTACCCCGCACCCAAGGTTGCTAGGAGACGGTTGCCCAGAGTCACAACTCAGCTGGCAACGGAAAACACCCCCAGCAACAGTTTGCCGGGCCCATTTAGAGAGACAGGTTCTGGTCCACTCGATGCCGCGGCCCCCTTCGCAAACATTTCCAGCATCCTCTTCTCCGTGGTTTCTGGAGCGCACTAAGCACGCTCTCTGTGTTTAGCAGTGGTTACGAAGCAAACGTATCGGCCACTATCTGCACGGGATGTGGCGCGCAGCCTGGGACTGAGAGGCTGGGAGAGCCCCGGGCTGAACCCCCCCGCTTCTCATCACGGGCAAGCTGAGTGCTCCCGGCTGATTCAGGACCTTGTCTCATCTGGTCAAACCCCACAACCTCCAGGCAGCCGGCTTCAGCCCGCCAAGCCCAACGCCCTGAAGATTCACAGACACGCAGAAGAGGTTGGCGGCTCCTGCCTCAGAGCGAAGATCACACCCGGACCACGTCATGGCGTGCCACAGGCCCTGAGTGGCAGCCGACAGAGGGACCAAGCTGCTGGTCCCCAGCACATCAGCCCCTACACACTGCGTGTCTTGGGGCCTCCACGCAGGGACCCGGGGAGGTGCTTTGTTCCGATGCCACTCCTCACCAGCCCTCCTTCTGGTCAGCAGTTCTAGTACTAAAAGCTCTTGCTTTGGGGTTCTGCAGTAAGCATTAGGGCTATGCACCAGAACCCCAACTCTCCAGTCTGGACGAATGCAGGGTCGCTCTCCCCACCCTCCCAAGGCTGTCTGTGGCCCGTGACAGGGGAGCCGAGGTGACGTGTGGCACTCCAGGCACAGCTCAGGGAGCTACACGCTGTCCACCATGCTCCCCTTCACCCTTCCTTGGCCGCTGGCAATTGCCGAAGGTCGGGGGGGCCTCTCCACCCCGGTTCGTGAGCGAGGACGACGTGACACAGAGCGCAGAACCATGGGGTCGTGACAGCGAGCGGGGACTACACCGCCGAGCCCTGGGGACCGTGTGTCCCTGCACCTGACCCAGGCTGCTGACTGCTACAGGCTAGGCGGGTGGCACGCTCCAAGGGGCCCCTTCAAGTGCAAGGGGGAGATCTCTTGAAGCTGAAGGTCTCACCAGGCAAGCCCATGTTCGTGTGGTGGGCTCCGCAGGCTGAGCTGGGAGGAATGGAGCTCGGGCCCGATGCTGACGGGGTCAGTGGGTGTCCCTGGGAGGCGGGGGCTGTGCATGGTTAACCCAGGCTCTGGGGAGGGGAACTGACTGTCAGGGGTGTTTGTTCTGTGAAGCAAGGCAGGGTAGCAAACCCACACCACACACCCCCTCCTTCTCTTTCCTAGCCAGGCCCAGCCCTGCCATACTTTTCTGGGCCTCAGTTTCCCTGTCTGCAAAGCAGGCCTCGCCATTCCTGCTCCGCACACAGCCTGCTGGAGGCCGACAGGAAGGCCCTTCTTCCCGCAGGGCGCCACGGACCCAGCGCCAGGGCGGCACTTCGCTATACAGAGCACTGCCACGGGAGCTCCTTCGGTCGCTGGAGCGGCCCCCAGAGGTAGGTACCCAGCTCCAGAACGGAGGTCAGGAGACTTGCCCGATGCTGGCAGAGCTCAGTCCGCACCCAGCCTCATGCTGCGCGCCCTGCGCCGATTTCCTGAGCCGCGGGCCACTGAGATCTGCCTTCCCGCTGGCTGTGGGCTCAGCCCCCGGGTCGGGAGAGGCTGCAGCCCATGTTCGGTCCCTGTGTCCCCAGCACGGGCTCTGGGGAGAGCCGCTTGACTGGCAGAGAGAGCAGGTGTGGAAGGAGCACTCGAGGCTCCGGCTGGGTAAACAGGCCCGGTTCTGGGGCTCTGGGCCCCGGCGCAACAAGGCAGTGTGTGTTCTGCACAATCAGAGACAGGATGTTCTTGAGAGACGCTGCACAACTGTTGTGAAGTGGAAGTGAAATTAATTTTAATCCTGCAGTCGATTCCAGCCTGCACAGGAAGTGCTGGTGCTCAGGGAGGGCTGGATGCAGGCAGGTGCTGTTGCCGGGATCGGGCAGCGAAATGCAGCCCCACGGGCCTGCCCGGGGGATGCACTGCCTTCCCTGGGGACATTCCTCCATCCGCATTCCAAACTCACCTCTACATCCCGGCCCAGCCAGAGGCCCTGGCCCCGCACCCTGCCCAGGAGGTCTTGGACTGCTTTCCACGAGCCATTTTCCCTCCCCGGACCCCTCCTCCTCTGCCACCCCAGGCTGCTGTCCACACCTGTGAAGGGGCAGGGAGAGGGGCAGTGGCCACACAGAAACGCCCTCTTGCAAACGTCCGGGACACTGATCTGTCATTCCACGCTGAACGTGGTAACAGGATGCAGCATCGGGTGACCACCTGACTTGTAAGCCCTGCCCCCTCTCTGGGCCTCAGTTTCGCCAGATGTACCACGAGGGGCCTGGTGGTCAGCTCCACGGCAGACCCAGTCTGATGACACCCATTCTGTTCTCCTCCTGTTCCTACGGGGACTTGGCCTCGCTGCAAGGTTGTTCGCTGCGAATCAGAGAGGAGAGAAGCTCACTAGGGGTTTCTGGAAAGCTGTCTACAAGGGGTGGGCCCAGCCTGCACCCCCTCTTGTTCCTGGCCCTTCCCCTTCTTGCTGCCTGGCTCCCATGACCTGTCGGGGTGGAACGGGCCTCTTGGAACCCCGAGGTGACCCCACCCCGACAGCCAGAAAGCTTGGTTCTTGATGGCTTCACAGGGCCTGGTATCGCCCCTGGGTTTCTGGCTCCACAAAATCACACGACCCCTTTTAGATGAAGCCTCTGAGTTTGCTCCCAGTGCAGGCTCTGAATGGGAACAACACAACTATGCCCCAGGGTCATACGCATACCTGTCATCATCCAATCCCGCGATCTCACCCTGGTGGCCAGGCTAACTACGGTGTCAGTGTTATAGCCAGACTCAGCGATGGCGAACAAAGCACCCTGATTTCGGGAGGAGGCTTCACGGGACGGCAAAAGGCGACAGCTCTATGTGGAAGGAGCCAGACCCAAAAGACCACAGGTTGTATGATTCCACTTATATGAAATGGGCACAAAAGGCAAGTCCAGAGACAGGAAGCAGATTTGGGAGTGTCTGGGACTGCGGGGCAGGGGGTGGGAGTGAATGCTAATGGGTATGGAATGTCTTTTTGGAGTCACGGCTGCATGGCACCGTAAGGTGCTTTAAGAATAGGGCCTCTTGGTCTCCCCACCTGGGGCAGGACGTCCCCATCCTCAGGAGCAGTGAAGCTCTGGCCCCAGCCTGGTGCCATAGGTGGTAAGGGGACTGTGGCCACCTCTCAGGGAACGGGGCGGGGGGGGGGGGGTGATCGGGGATGTGGGGGAGGATGCAGCTCTAAGACCTCACGAGGGATCCCTAGGACAGAGAACAGGCACTCCCTAGTAGTTAAAGTTAAGGGAGGAGGACAGTCTAGAGCTTTCTCGGACTCTTAGTTTTTGCTCAAGTGGCACCTGATTCAAGTGAAACCCGAGAGGTGCTTGCTGGCGCTGTGCCATCGAATGTTCCCAGGGCCACGAGCACGCACACCCTCTCCCCACAAACAAAACCCGATCCCGGTCCATTTTTCTCAGTGCGGACTTCTCCGTCATGGGGAGGGCAACCCAAGGCCTCGGCTCCTAACCCAACTCAGCAAGGTCACTGGGTGGACCCTGACTCATGAGCCCCGAGAGCCAGGCGCACAGGCCAAGCTCTGCGCGAGGACAGGGACATAGCGTGGCGCGGGCGGCGCCTGCAGTGGGCGTGTCCTGACCTGGGGGTGGGGCGAAGTGCTTGCGGCAGTGGGCGTGTCCTGTGGGGGGCGGGGGCGCCCCTGCAGTGGGCGTGTCCTGACCTGGGGTGGGGCGGAGCGCTTGCGGCAGTGGGCGTGTCCTGTGGGGGCGGGGCGCCCCTGCAGTGGGCGTGTCCTGACCTGGGGGTGGGGCGGAGTGCTTGCTGCAGTAGGCGTGTCCTGTGGGGGGCGCTTCCTGCGTGGCAGAGGCGGCAGGCGGGGGCGGGCAGTGTCCTCTGACCTGACCCTCCAGGCTGGGGCGGCCATCCCAAATGGCAGGCCTCCCAGGTGTGCGTCTGGAGGGGGGGCTGGTAACTGGATCACCCTCAGCTCACTCTGTCCTCCCCCCCATCGCCCGCGGCCCCCTTTGGCAAACACGTCTCAGAAAAGGAGCACATTTTCCAAAGGTTTCTCAGAACCACATGGGGAGATGAACTGATTAGATTTCCCCTTATTTTTGAAAATAAATTTATGACTTTGAAGGTTTAATGTTTTCAAAGTACACTGACCATGCTTACTCTTTTCTGAGAAACGCTACATTTAGATGCTAGGCGTGGTAATGCGATTTGTCCTTCCAGAGGAGCAAACGGAGGGCATCTGATCCCAGTGGCAGCACCCACCCCAGGTGTCCTGGGCCCGAACAGACACAGGTGTGTGAAGGCAGCGTGGACAGCGCCTTGGAGCTAGACCCGAGTTCTCAGTCTAGTCTAAATTTTTACTATTTTATAGAATCTCTTTTTACAACAAAATACTCCTCGCACCCCCATTTACAGCTGCTGCCTGGAGACCCTTGCCTCCCCGGTGTGGTGAAGGCACACCAAGTGTCGGGGGTCATTCCAGCACATGGCGGGTGCTCAATAAATACAGTGTGTGATGATCATTCTACAAAAAGGGAAAAAAAGAAAGTGAAAGGAATCTATTCAAAGTCCCCCCCCCCCCCCCACCAGCGAAGCTTACAGATAAAACTCACAGGTGTCTGCACTTGGCCCTAACTCTTTGTTTTTCTAGGTCATGGTGCCCTACATTCTCAGAAAGTAGACCCCAATTACAAAAGATATTCTTCTCTAGCCTGACCACAACCCACATCCTGGACAGAGCCCCTCAGAGAAACCTGCTTCCTCCTGTCTACCTGGCCAAGGGTTGGCCCCCTCCCCACACCCCCCATAGGCTCAGCTGCAACCCTCTGGCCACCCTAAGGAAGGAAGGAAGGAAGGAAGGGAGGGAGGGAGGGAGGGAGGGAGGAGGGAGGTGGGAGGAAGGGAGGGAGGAGGGAGAGAGGTGGGAGGAAGGGAGGGTGGAGGGAGAGAGGTGGGAGGGAGAGAAGGAAGGAAGGAAGGAGGAGGGAGAGAGGTGGGAGGGAGGGAGAGAAGGGAGGAGGGAGGAGGAAGAGAGGTGGGAGGGAGAAAAGGAAGGAAGGAAGGGAGGGAGGGAGGAGGGAGGAGGGAGAGAGGTGGGAGGGAGGGAGAGAAGGAAGGAGGAAGGAAGGAGGGAGGAAGGAGGAAAGAAGGAGGGAGGAAGGAGGGAGGAAGGAGGAAGAGAGCAAGAGCGTACAGCAGGGCTTCAGAAAAAAAAAACGATTAATTTTTAAATTTCTTGAAATAAGGTACTGTTAATTTGGAAGGCAGCTGGGAGGGGCTGAGAGGACCAAAGAGAGGACAGAGGCAAAGGACACTGTTGAGCCACTGGTGTGTGCAGAGGACAGAGGTCCTGCAGTCCCCAGGCCCGGGCACCTACACTGTGAAGCAATCTAGGCATCAAAGAGAATAATATCTGCAACTGATTTAGATACACTGAATATATAAAATCCCCTGAGTCCATAGTGATGTTGAGAGAGACAGAGACAAAGACAAATGGACAGATGGAAACAGAGGAAGATACACCTGCCCCCTGCCCCCCGCCCCCCAATCAAAAGAGCCATACCAAACCAATCCCCTGGACACGAATGGAGTTCATGGAGCACCAGTTCCTTGCAGAGAAATTTGATAATGAAGAGGAAAGAATTAAGCATTTATTTTGCCTTCTTGTGCAAATAGTGTTTCAGCCAAATAATTGCATTTGATAAGGGAATGCTCTTCACGATTGCAGAACCCCTGCTAATAGCTGTGGAGGGAGCATCAGGATGAGGGAGCACAGTTTGCTAGCCCTGCTGAACTCATCAGTGCCTGCAGAGCCCACCCGGGAGAGAGGCCCCCCTGGGTGGAAGGGCAGAGAGGCTTCCCTGTGGAGGAGCCAGCCCCTGCCGCCTGATCTCGGGGCCCCCAGTGATGTGAGGCATGGAGCACCTGGTCCCCTCCCTGACCCTGTGCTGCTGGACCCGGCATAATGGGGCTGCTGGGCTAAAGGAGAGCAGGGGGGATGGAGCTAGCAAGAGCCATGCTGGGTCCTGAGTCAGAGTCACTGCTGCGACAGGACATTTCTGAGGGACCATGATGGATGCTTAGGTGGGACAGTGGCATGGGGTCTCATGAGAAAGAGGAAAGTGATGTGACATCTGGGATTTGCTAAGGAAAAAAAACGAGAGAAAAGCAATAGCTAGACGGTCATGATTTCTTCACTATGATACCAAAGGCATGGGCAACAAAAGAAAAAGTAGATAAATCGGATTTCCTCAAAATGAAAAATCAAAGGACAGGATTCCATCAAAAGACAAGGTCAACGGAGTCAAAGGGACCCAGAGAACAGGAGAAAATACTTGCAAATTATGTATCTGAGAAGGGATTAATATCCAGCATACATAAAGAACTCCTACAACTCAACAACAAATACAGACGATTCAATTAAAAAACAGGCCAAGGGCTTGAATAGATGTTTCTCCAAAGCTGACATACAAACGTCCAATAAGCACATGGAAAGCTGCCCAACATTGCTAGTCACTGTGCAAATCAACACCCTAGTGAGACACCACCTCACACCCATTAGGACGGCTACTCTCAGAATAACAACACGACAAGAGTTGGCAAGGATGTGGAAAAATTGGAACTTTGTGCGCCACTGGCAGTGATGTAAATGGTAGAGCTGCTGCAGAAATCAGTATGGCAGCTCCTCAAAAAATTAAACACAGAATTACCATTTGATCCAGCAGTCCCACTTCTGGGTCTATCTCCAAAAGAACTGAAAGCAGGGACTCTGACAGATATTTGCACACCCACATTCACAGCAGCCTTGCTCGCCATGGCCAACAGGAGGAAAGCCTAAGCTTCCACGGATAATAACTAGAGCCAAGTGTCAATGGACAAAAAGAATGTGGTGCATCCACACAATGAGATATTATTCAGCCTTACGGAGGAGGGAAATTGTGACACTTGCTACGCTATGGATGAGCTCTGAGGACAAGATGCTCGATAAAACAAGCCAGACACACAAGGACACATGCCGGAAGATCCCAGGGATGCAAGGGACTTGGCATGATTGGACTCACGGAGACAGAAAGTAGATGGTGGGCGCTGGGGCTGGGGGTCAGTGTCTTGTGGGGACAGAGTTTCAGTTTGGAATGGTGGAAAGTTCTGGAGACGGATGGTGGGGATGGCTGCACAACAGTGTGAATGTGCTTAGTGCTGCAGAACTGTGCACCTAAAAATGGTTACGATGGTAAATTTTGTTATATGTACTTTACCCCAATTTAAAAAATAATTAAAAAGATGTAATTGTGGAAAAAAAGAGGGGAGATACATGGAGCGAACGCAGGCTGTGACTTCCTGAAGGCCAGCTCTCCGTGTGGGTCTTCCTAAATCCTTAAACTTGGCCCAACCTTGCTCAAAAACCCCAGTGATGCCGCATCACCCTGGGCCTTCCTGCAGCTTAAAAGGCCCTGTAGGACCTGGGCCCACCCATTGCCCCAACCTCCTCTGCCTCCCCCTGCCCCAGGTGTTCTAGAACACGTGGAACCCTTTCCTGGTCTGGGCAGGGCCTCGCACTTGCTGCCCACTCTGCTTGGCTCACCCTTCCCCAAGCCCTCCCTGCATGCAGATTTTAGCCCAGATATCACCCCTCTAGGGCCCTCTCCTGACCCCCAGGGATAAAGGCTCTGTCCCTACTGTCACTCCTATAGCATCCTGGCACACATACGTGTGTGTGAAAGTGTCCTGGGGCAGCCCTGACAAATGACCACAGACTGGCCGGCTTAAAACAGAAATTTATTCTCTCTCAGTTCTGGAGACCAGAAGTCAGAGCTCAAGCTGTCGGCAGGTCCACACCCCAGAAGGCTCAATGGGGAGGATCCTCTGGTGGCTGCCATCGTCCCTCCACACTCTGCCCCTGGCTTCCCACGGCCTCTCCACCCTGTGTGTGACAAGTCTCCCCGCTCCCCCCGTCTCTAATGAGGATGCGTGTGATGGCATTTAGGGTCTCCCTGGGTAGTCTGGGGTCACCCCCATGTCATGATCCTTAACTTAATCATGTCTGCCAAGACCCTTTTCCTATCGAAGGTGATAGACAGAAGTCCCAGGGATTAGGATCTTCGATGGCTGTTATCTGACCTGCTACGGTGCGTGCATGTGTGTATGCACGTAAGTGTGTGTGCGTGTGTGTACCTGTTTCCCTCCACGCCATCCCTTCAGTGTCCCGCCACGGATCTTGCTGCTGGCTTACAGCACACCAGCTCCAGGTGGCTCCCCCATGCCTAACCGAGCCCCTCCAGGGCTCAGATTTGATGCTCAGTACAGGTTTTCCAAATGAACACACTTCACTTGAACCTGGTAGCAAGAATCCTGCCCTTTCAGATCAACAAGAACATCCACAGTGAGCTAGACGGGATGCTCGTGTGCCTGCAGGGGACTGGACCCCCCCCCCCTCCCGGCACGTCAAGCCTCCCTCCAGGCCAGCACACACTGCACAGAGGGCACGTACTCGCAGAGACGCCACCTGGCACTCACGGGGCCAGGGCAGAGAGGAAGACAGGGCGCTGTGAGTACACCAGCACCCTAGCGAGGGGGACCTGCACCCCCAGAATGCTGGGTAACCCCAGACCCTCTCACCCCATCCCCCCAAACTCCAGGCAGCCCAGGGAAATCCCAAGGAGCGGCCGCCTTGTCACCCAGGACAGCCTGGAGTGTGTGACAGGCCCAGCCCAGTCCGCTGCAGCCTCGGAGCCTGGCTGCGGAGCCTGGGGCTCTCGGGGCTTTGCCCAGGCGGCCTGTGCAGCAGGTCCGTTTGCAGCAGTGCTCCCCGGCCCGCGAGAGGGAGTTGGAAGGCCGTCCCCGGTGGGCTGCGAGGCATGCAGCAATTTGGGGCTAATTCTCTCCTGCAAAGAGGTTGATCCTGTGGTGTGGCAAGTGCACTAATCACTGCACGCTGAGCTGGGCACCTGTGACCCCAAGGCCAAGCGGAGTGGATGGCGTGGGGTAGGCTGCTGGCTGCGGGTGGGAAGAACGTGCCACCGGGAAGGGAAGCAGGTCCAGGCAGAGGAAACCGCTCGATCCCCGAGGACCCGCCAAGGCCTGGGCTCTGCCCCGGACGGGCCACTCGTGTGGTCACGGAGTCCTGCACCCGCACACGTGCCTGACCCCACTCAGAGAGGAGGACATGGTGACGGAAGGTCCCCTGCTGACCATCCCTGGGGAGCTGGGATGCAGGGGGAGGGAGCCCGACCCTCTCCTCCCCCGCCCTGCCTCTGCTCTGCTGAAGTAAAGAAGGGGTCTCGGGCGGCTCAGAACAAAGGACCATGTGCTGGGCTGACAGGCTCCACGGGATCAGAGGCCTGCTTGTTAAGTTTGCTTAGAGTTTCCTGTATAATGATAATGATAATAAATAATCATAATAAAATTGGAATGATCACCAACATACGCAATGGGAACATTTCCTAGACAAATCTTGATCTCTGGCTGCTGTGGACTACAGGTTTGTGTCCCCCCCCAAGTGATGGTATTGGAGGTGCGGCCCGTGGGAGGTGATTAGGTCACGAGAGTGGAGCCCCCACGAATAGGATTAGTGCCCTTGTCAGGACCCCTTTGGCTACATGAGGACTGCACAAACGGGGCCTGAGCCCTGACTCAGGGGCACGGTGTGATGGAGCGGGGCCCCTGTGGGTGGGGGGGCACGGGGGGCACCCCAGGTCATGCCCACATGCAGTCTCCCCAGATGACCTCTCAGCCCCGCCTTGCCCCTCCAAGCCCCCAGAGCTGCCCCTCTGGCTGGAGGTCAGAGGGCCCCAGGCAGGAGACACCCCTGTCCTCCGTCCACAGAGCACCGTCATGCCTGGACCCCGTGATCCCGTGTGAGCTGCTCCATCTCTGAGGGCCACAGCATCATCACCTCTAACACAGGGACAAGAATGCTAGGCGGAGAGAACAGTGACCAGTGTCATTACTGTGGCCTCCTGGGGCATAGTGGGCCGGGTAGAACCTCTTTGCTCCTGTTTCACAATCTCAGCCTGCTAAAACCACATACCGGCAGCCGCTTGGCATCTCTCCCTAATGAAACGTAACCACAGACAAGGTACGGAAGTCACGGTGAGTTTTCTACGATGCGTTTCTCCTAGAAGTCTCTAACGTTGTCCAGCAGGATGAGGACAAGGCCCTTCCAGGTCGGCGGTGGGGACTGGCCGTTTGCTCTCCTTCCAGGCGCCCACTGAGCCAGCAGCCCCGGGCACCCCCTGCCCTGCTGTGAGGAGCGTCCTCGGAACGCGAGTGCAAGTGACGCACACCCTTCCCTGCGCCCCCTTCTGCCAGCGAGATGTGGTGGAGCCTGGTGACCTGGGCCTCCCCGTGTGGAGCGTGCAGGAGCCCGGGGACAGGACAAGCCTGGCGCTCGGAACCGCGGTGTGGAAGACAGCTGGCTCCCTGCTGGGGACACCCATTTGGGACTTGGGAGGAGCGAGGAGTCAACTTCTATTGCTCAAAGTACAGCCACCATCCATCCTGATGCCCATTTGTTACAGAGCCTCTCCCGGGGTTGAGGTTCTGTGGAGAGACCCCAACACCAGCACACAGGCAGCTGATCCTGGGTGAGGGTCCAGCGCCTGGGACTCTCAATGGCTTGCCTCTCCTGGGTGGCTGAGCTGAGACCCCTTCTTGGGAGTTCCTGAGCTGGGGAGAAAGTCACAGGGGACAGGGCACCAGGATGGGGAGGGCCAGAGGGACAGTGGCTGGGGGCTGCCCCACGTCACCAGTATTCCTCAGGGAGGCTTTTCCAGCTCGGCAGGTTCACAAGGCTTTGCCAACAGGGTCTCTTTAACGGGAAACCCAACCAAGCCAACCCAACGCCTCCTCCATCACGCCAGACCTGCAAACTGCTCGAGAGTAATGGGTGATCGGTCTGGCTTCCAGGGAGATTTTTGTGGCTGAAAATGCCACAGGCCTTAAAACTTTGATTTTTCCATTTGCTTCAAATTGAAATCTCTAACTGCAGGGCTGGGGGGAGTGTCCAGGACACAGGCAGTCCATAAGGCACCGAGGGAAGCCGAGCCGTGTCCCCTGCAGCCACGCCAGCTCCCTTCCTGTCCTCCCCGGACCTTCTGGGAAATAGTAAGTGACACAAGCAGGACATGCATTTCCTGGAGATTTGTATCTGGCTCGGGAGTCTCTGCTGACGGTGGGAAGAGCGACATGGGTCCTTCCAGAGACCAGGAATAATGCAGTGGCAGCTCCCCATTCGAGAGTCACACCCTCACCATTTATCCTGTTTTAACGAGGCAACGAACGCCAAGCATTAAAAAAGTTACATTCCAGGAGAGCCGAGGCCCCTCTGACTCCCTCACCCCCTCTCTCCTCCTCCTGGGTCACCCCACTCTCAGGTCTCACCACACACATCAGTGTTCCCCGAGAAACTGCAGAGTGTGGAGAGTAAAGAATCTTTTGCACGCTTTTAGAGAAGGCACATATATGATCCACTACAGCGATGTTCTACATCCTGTGCTCCTCACTTAGGAATTCGCTCTGGGGATGGCTTTGTAACCAAGGACTTACTGAGCACCTGCCTCGCCAGGTGCCTGCAGCCGCAGGGGAGCTTGGGGTCCCGTGGAGGAGGGGGGCTGACCAACAGTGACTCACCGTGAATGTGACCCCTGTGTGTGTGAGAGCTCTGAGTAAAAGGAGGCAGATTAAGGGGCTTGGCGTGGGGGAGGGGAGGTGCACAGAGGGTCAGGGGCTTCGTCCATCCTGTTGCACAGCTAAGAAAACCGGCCGGGACCAGCCTGAGCTCTAATGGTAAAGCTTTATTGTTCAGAAAGTTTATTTTTTTAAAGTCAAGAACATTGCTTTCCTTTAAAAGTTTTTTTAAATTGTGGTAAAGATATATATAACACAAAATGTGCTTTTTAATTGTCTTTAAGCGCAGAGCTCAGTGGCATTGAGTATGTTCACGCTGTTGTGCAGCCGTCCCCATGATGCATGTCCAGAACTTTCCATCTTCCTCTGAAACACCGGCCCCCAACCCTCCACTGGCCCCGACGCCCACCATCCACTGTCTGTCCCCCTGAGTCACCGACCCCCATCCCTCCCCTGGCCCCGGCACCCACTGTCCACTCTGTCCCCCTGAGTCGCCAACCCCCATCCTTCCCCCAGCACCCACCGTCCACTCTCTGTCCCTCTGAGTCACCGACCCCCATCCCTCCCCCTGCCCTGGTGCCCACCGTCCACTCTGTCCCCCTGAGTCACCGACCCCCATCCCTCCCCCTGCCCTGGTGCCCACCGTCCACTCTTTGTCCTCCTGAGTCACTGACCCCCACCCCTAACCCTCCCCTGGCACCCACCATCCACTCTCTGTCCCCCTGAGTCACCGACCCCCGTCCCTCCCCCTGCCCCGGCGCCCACCGTCCACTCTCTAATCTCTGTGAGTCTGACAACTCCAGGGACCTCATGTGAGTGGAATCACATGTGTCCTTTTTTCCCAGTGCTCCCCCGCCCGGACACTTTGGGGGCAGAGGTGAGGACTGAGAGGGGCCCCCATCCCAGGGAAGCTCTTCCTCCAGGGGAGCTCCTGCTCTGAGCAAGGTGGCCATGCTCCCATTCCTGCTGGAAGTAAAAGAGGAAAGATGATCTTGGAGGGCACCCTTCGTAACGGGTGTCCCCTTAATGCAAGCAAAGCTATAGAGAGGATGGCATCGGAGTGCAAAAGGGCACTACTGGACTGCTGCCTCCCTCGGGAGGCTGCTGGGTGTGGACGGAGGTCCTGGCACACACCAAGAGCTGCGCGACGGGCAGAGGGTTTATTATTCCCAGGGCTGTGTGGCCCCCAGCACTACGGCTGGGGTCCAACTGCTGAGACGGCGGCTTTCTGGTCCCCCGAGTGGCCGTGGCTCCCGAAACCGGGCCATTCGGTGCAAGTGACCGAGGGTCTCAGGCAGGAAAGGCTGTTTCCCCGCCGGCTTCAGACACGCCCTCGCCCTGCACGGCAGGGCAGAGGCCCTGGGGGGCTCATTTCCCCAGCATGCCCCTCTCATGGACACTAAATGTCTGAGCTTCCCCTGCATTCCTATGTCGAAGCCCTAACTCCCTGTGGGAGGCACTTAGGGTCAGATGAGGTCAGGCGGGTGGGGGCCCCGTGATGGTATTCGTGTCCTCGGAAGAGACACCAGAGAGACGATCTCTTGCTCTCTCCGCTATGTGGGGACAGCAAGGAGGTGGCCGTCCGCGAACCAGGAAGAGTCAGGACTCAGAGGCCGTGCTGTGTACAAGAGCTGCCACCCCAAGATTTCCCGGGCAGAGGAGGGGAGAGCTCAGCCCCCGGACTCTGGGACCCTGCTCAGCCAAGCCTGGTGGGGCAGGAGGGACCCAGAGGTCCTTACAAGGCACCAGATGGCCACGCAGCCCTGCCTGTGCTTGGGACCAGGTCTGGATATGCCACAGAGCAGGAAATTCTGGGCCCCTTGGCCTCAGCTGGCCACAGGGTCTGGGTCACCGGCTGGGGGTATCAGAGAAGCTGTGTGCCCACACAGAACCCGCAGTCCTGCCTGAGGGTCAGGGCTGAATGGGCCCATGACAGCACAGCACGCAGGGTGAGCTGGGAGAGGCAGAGATCCGTCGCAGGTGCCCTGCACGCCAGGCAGGGGGTGGCTGGCTGCTGAGTCCGCCTGCCCAGACATTTGTCTCCCTCCTTCCTATAGCCGGGACTCAAACCTTCCTTCAGGAGTCAGCCCACCCCCACTGGGGAGGGCATGTGACCCTGCCTGGACAGACAGCACCTTCCATTGGTCCAGCGGGTCACGGGCTCAGCAATGGTCATGTGACCCGAGGCAGGCCAACGAGATGCTCTTTTCTGCTGGGGCTCCCCACTGACAGGATGAAAACCTGGAGCTCCTATGGACTGAGTCTGCCACCTTTGTGGGGAGAACCTGCTTGGGCACAAAGCCAATGCAGAGACACCCAGAGCTGAGAGGGAGCAAGATCCTGGGGACACTGCTGAGCGCCTGGATCCAGCTGTGCCTGAAGCCAAACATCTCCAGGATTTCCAGTTACTCAAACCAGTCAATTCCCTCTGCGTGCTGAGCCAGTCTGAATTGAGTTCTGTCAGTTGTACAGAAAATTCCAGAATAACACAATTGGGGAGCATTGAGGAGACGGGGTGCTCTTGCTTTGCTTCCATCCTTAACCAATTGCCCTTGATGCTGAAAGACGCTGCTCCCCTCACCTCCTCCAGGAAGCCCCCCAGGGATCTTCCAATCAGTTATGACCTCCCCATTCATGGACCTTCCCTCTGCTTAGTCGGCATCTCCCCTCAGGCCCTGACCTACTGTGGTGGGTCTTGGGGCTCGGTGATGAGACCCACCCTGGAAAGACGTGGCAGGGCCTGCAGCCCTCTGGCCCTATGTCTGCCCCGAGAGCTGTGAGGGCCTGGGCAGGCCTGTGGTCTTCCTGAGCCTCGGCTTCCATGCTGGGGAATGGGAGTCTCCCAGACCCGCCCTCGCAGGGACGCAGGGCTGTGACGGGCGGCATTCACACAAATTAGCAGCAGCGGACGGGGTGGCTCCCGGGGGTGACCGTGACATTGACTCTCGCAGCACCCACAACTCTGCCCAGCTGGCTGTGAGTCCCAGAGCCCGAGCGACTGTCCCTCCCTTGTAGCTGCTCCTGGCACCAGCTGCCCCCACTGCCCCTCCTGGATGCCACAACCCACTTCACCTCAGGTGTCCTTCCCAGGCTTCCCCGTTCCTCCCACCTCTGGCCCCCTTGGCGGCCACCCACCAATGGTCTCTGAGGTGATCAGCCACCGAAACCCAGGTGTCTGCCTGTCTGCACATCCCATCCTATGGTTCTTCTTGCCGTGCCCCCAGCGGTCACCTGGCTCCTCTGGCCTTGCCCTCCTTGGCCCTACCTCCTCCCACCCCATGGTGGAGAAGCTCACAGCATGGCCTCTGGAGCAGTCACCTGCCTTGACCGCAGCCCAGCTCTGCCACTTGCTTGCTCTGTGTCTGTGGGCAAGTGACTTCCCCTCTCTGTGCCCCAGGCTCCTCGTGTAGAAAAAAGACCTGAGCACTAAGAGAGTTCGTGCATGTGAAATCCTCCAAACGAAGCCTGGCACGCAGGGAGTGCTCAGGACACGGGAGCGTTTCCCACTGTTACCGCCATCGCCGTGGCTCATGTTATTTGCAGCCCCAGCACACGCCAGCTGGAAGTGAAGTTGCTGGTGGCTTTGAGTTTTGTCACTGGGGGCCGGGGCCACCTCCCCTCCCTCTGCTCTCCCACATCTCCTGCCAGGATGGGCCCAAAGATGGCCACTTACTAGGGGCTCACTGAATGCCTGTTGCTTCCACCCCAGGCGGGGTCGGCAGTTTCAATAAACACAGATTTGCCACAGGACCCTGCAAGTCCACTCGGAGGTGTGCACCCCAAAGAATGGAAAACAGGGACTGCAACATTTTGTACATGCACTTTTACAGCTGTATTATGCATGAGAGCCAAAGGTGCAAATGACCGGAACGCCCATCAGTGAACGAATGGATACACAAAATGTGGTTTAATCCACACAATGGAACGTCATTTGGCCATAGAAGGAATGAAGCTGTGATACGTGCTCCCCCGTGGGGGAACCTTGAAAACATTCTCGGCGGAAGGAGGTGGAGGGTGGGGGGGGGATTGGAAGTGGCTGCTAATGGGGACGGGGTATCTTTTTGGGGATGAAAACTGTTCTGGAGCTAGAGAGAGAGGATGGTGGCACCACACCGTGGGTGCACGAAATGCCCCTAGATTGTACATGGTAAAGTGGCTGAATTGGTAAATTTTATGATACGTGTATTTCGCCACAATGACTAAGATCTGCACGTGTATACACACGTGACCAAATGCATCTCTGAAAGACACGTGTAAAGAAATAAAAACCTGAGAAGATAAACATTACAACAAACAGCCCTGTCTCCTGGCAGCATCATCTGACTTTTTCCTCTGGCTTATCCATATTCCCAATGCTACCCGGGCGGGCATGACTTCCGCCAACCCTGAAGGAAGAGCACTCTTGGAAAAACCAGTTACCAGGCCTACATGGGAGCAGAGTTTACTCCCAACCCCTAACATTTTAAGAGCAGAGGCACACATCCTCCTGGAAAGTCCGTGGGATTTGAGTGGGTATTGGAAGAGAGTTCTGGAACTTAGGGAGAGGGACTGGCTTAGTGTGGTTCTCTCTGATGAAAGTCAGCAGGCCCCTGTGTCTCTGTCCACTTTTCGAGGTGCTGACTGGGGGTGGCGTATGAGGGAGGTGGTCTAGGAGAGACGAATCACCCCTCCAGCATGGAAGTTTCCAGCATGTGCTCTCAGGGCTTCCTGCCGTCCTCATGGAGTCAGCTAACCTCTGGGCCAGGCCCAGAGCTCGCCAGGAGCTCACCCATTCCATCAACAAACATAAATTAGGCTTCTGCTCTGCACCTGACTCTGTTCTCCTGGGTGCTGGGGTGACCCCAGGCTCTCGATGAGGGCTCTGCCCTCGGAGGGGACTTGGGCTCCGGAGGGGAGATGTTCAGCCCACACATCATGTGTTACATAAACCCCGTGCATGGCAAAGCCGAGAAGAGAAACGTCCCTGTGTAGAGGCATGCAGTTTGTGGAGGTTTGTGCCCTTCAGATGAGGTTGGTCAGGGAAGGTCTGGAAGAGGAGGCGTGGGCAAGAGGCACCCAGAATGTGGGAACCAAGTGAGCAGGCAGGGTGGGGGAAGGGGAGGGAGGGGATGTGCAGGGGGGAGGTGGGGAGGCTGGGGGCTGTAGGGCCTTGTGGCCAAGGTAGGAACTGGATTTTACTGAACAGTGATGATGGGAGTCTCCCTAGAGCTGGGAATGGAGCAAAGACTGGGAGCACAAGGGAGAACCTGGGACAGCAGCCCAGGCAGGGACCGGACTCTCGAGTGACTTCTCACCTGAGCATGAGCATGAGCAGAAAGGCAGGGAGCTTGGAGGGTGGCACTGGGCCACGTGGGGGCTTTGTGACTCTGAGCTGCTGTTTTGACCTCCCTGGGCTTCACTTTCTCCACCTGAGAAATGAGGATGGTGTCACAACCCACCTCCCAGGGTTCTGGCGAGGCTTCTCGGAGGTAGCACGCACGGAGCACATAGTGGTGTGGGTTTAGCTGTGGGAGGACGATGCTAAAAGCACAGCAGGAATGGCATTGGGTGGGGGGGACGTCGGTCTAATGCCCTTGCCTGGGAGAAATCCAGAAACTCCATTCCTGTATCAGGAGCCACAGGGCACTGGCCTGTCCTGGCACCGCCCTGTTTGGGCCCAGGGGTAAGTGTGAATGGCACTGGTTCCTGCAGATCAGCATTCTCCTGCCTTCCCTCACTTACCATACCCCATCTCTCCAAAGCCCATGCTGGGCACCAGGGTCCTCATGGGGCTCACACCTGACCTCAGCATGGCAGGTCCCATGGGGGAGAGGTTCCTGGGCAGTGACACCCTGCCTTGGCAGGGAGGGGGGCCTGGCCTGCTCGGGAAGGCTTGCGTCCCTCCCAGGGCTGCACAACAGCAACATAATAGTAATAGTCCCTCTTGCATACACTACTTAGCTCATGCCCCGCTCTTTCTATGTGCCTTAGACTTACAAACTCACTTAACCCTGGGGAGGCTCTATGAGATAGATGCTCTTATTCCCACTTTGCAGGTGAGAAAATCGAGGCACAGAGGGGTTGTGTAACTTGCTCAAGGCCACACAGCGCACAGTTGGGGCAGTTAGATTTGGACCCAACAGGGCTGCCTCCTAGGACCATACCTTGAATCCCTGCTCTGACCTGCTTCTCGAGGGCAGCGGGCTCCGGTCTGCCTCCACCTCCCTTCTCCAGCCACAGAAGTCCCTGCTAAAACACTCAAGTGAGCTTGCCTCCAGTGACAGAGTGAGGCCCCACGAGTCAGCTCTGCATTTAAGGCCCTCCCTGACATGGAGGCCCCATCCTCTTCATCCTTCCTGGGCCTCCTGACATTTCCCACACACTTCTAGGTGCTCCTGCCTCTGAGCCTTCCTCTAGGCTGTGCCCTTCCCCTGTGGTACCTTCCATCATTTCACAGATCCTGACTGTGTGCCTGTCATGAGCTGGGCTCTGGCTGGCTCCTTAGGTCAGTTCAGGCAGGGACAGTGACACGCATTGTGAACAGGTGTCTCGGGGACTGTCAGGGAGGCCTCCCTGAGGAGAGGCCACCAAGCAGAGATCTGAGGGTGAGCCAGTTACACAGGTGGAGGTGGGAGAGGGGTAATGGAGAGCACGAGTGAGCAGTGTGAGCAAGTGCTGGGGGTGGGAGGAAGTGTGGCACGTTTGGGAGACCAGGGAGAGAGGGCCAGGGTCAAGGCCCATCTGTCGTTCCGGGCTGGATGTGTGTGCCACCTCCCCAACTTGTCTGAATAACCCATCCCTTCCTCTCTGCCCCAGCCCTGAGGCCCAACAGAGGTTTCTGGGCCTCCCTCCCCACTCCACTTGGCCACGCAAGGGCAAAGATGGCCTCCACTCATCTCCATGACTGGGGGCTGAGCAGAGAGGAGGTGCACTGAAAAGTATGTTATATGAAACCAAAGGTCCCAGCTAGAGGGAATCAGAAATTTTGCCTGTGGGTGACTGGTCTCATGGCACCAAAGCAAGGAGACCACTCAGGATTTTATACCATGAGATGGTAACTATGGCTGTCCACTCTCCCGTCCCCAGCCCTTCTCTTTTTAACTCTTCTTATAGTTGGCGTGCACACACTCTAATTCCCAGGACTGACAAACCCATCAATTAGAAGATCCGACAGGGCATTTAGCATGAGGCCTTCCTTCAGTTCATTTGCCAACCTAACCACTTGTATCATGAAACGCCCCACAAAAGGGCGCTGCAGACAGAGACAAATCAATGCTAACGAGAGCCTGCTGAGCATACTGGGAGATGAGTGAGTGGGAGGAAGGGAGGGAGGGCTGGCAGGTGGAGAGGACCCAGGAGGGCTCCTTTCAGGAGAATCAAGAAGCATATCAGAGAACCCCAAACCAGCTCTCGCCTCACCATGCCTCCTGCAGACCTCACCGCATGTGGACTGGGGCTGGGTCTACAGCATCCTCCTCGGGCTGAGAAAGATGGTTATAAGATTATGTCTCAGTGACTTGAGACTTGCCCAGGGCATCAGAAAGACGCAAGCTTGGGAGTCAGCTCTCCCTGTGGGGCCTTTAGCATCCATCTAATCTCCATCACCTGCAAAATGAGCATAAATGCGTACTTCCCAGGAGCGTCCATCATTGAACACAGGTTTTGGGGCCTCTGTTAAGCATCAGGCATGTACTGGGTGCTGGACACACAGTAGGGACCAGGTCAGCAAGCTCTCCACTGCAGGGGAAGGCATCCTCATGAGGCAGATAGTTGATCACTCAACACATATGACGATTCTGATGGTGGAAGAAGCACACTGTGGAGTGACAGTGTCAGGGGCAACCAGAGGGGGCCCAGGGAGGCCCCCTGGGAAGGTGACGTGTAAGCCCAGACCTCAGTGATGAAGTGAAAGCCAGCTTGGAGCACAGGACGCTGCAAACACTCAACCCATATTGGTCCCTTCACCCCTCCTCACAGGAGAGATTTCCCCACCAAGCAGACAGGCACTCTCACCAAATAAGAAGCTGTGGTGCCCAGAAAGGCCAAGGACACAGGATGCAGGGGTGGGAGGTGAAGGGAATGAGAGAAGAAGCACCAAGGCCTCCCACCAGGCTGCTTCTCCTGGGCCGGGGTGTGTGTGTTGGGCGGGAGGGGGGGGGCGGGGGGGGGAGTGGGGGGGCGGTCAGCATCCTCCCTGCTCTGTTTCAGCCCCGCGGAGAGCTCTCATAGCCAGAGGTTCAGCACCACGGAGAACTCCCTGGAGAGGTTCAGCACCGCGGAGAGTTCCTGCTGACCATGTCTTACTGCTCCCCGCCACTGACCAGCCACACACAGTTGCCCCAACTTAAACTGACATTCCAGGCCCTCCCTGGACTGGACCCAGTCACCCCCAGCTCCATAACATTCGGCCACTCCCCAAATCCACCTTGAATGTTCCTGACACCCAGAGCTCTCCCTGGGACCCTCCCTCCTGAGTTCTGCCTATAGAAACCCCATGTACCCAACTAAGCATGGTGCCAACACCATCTCTTGCACAAAGTCCTTTTTCAGATTTATCTTGGGGCCTTCACCATACCCTGCTTTTGCCCCCTTCCAGACTGTGAGTTCCCAGAGGGACTGAGTCTCATTCATGTCCTTTCTCCCCACAGCACATGCCAGCCCAGCACCTGAATGAATGAAGTTGCAAACGCGACTTGTACGATTGCTACCGATTGCTGAGATCCCACGCTGTCAGGAACCATGCTATGTGCTTCGAACACATTTTTTATTTATAGTTTAAGAAACTGAGGCCAAGGGATGAGAGCTGTGCTCAAGTTCACATTCAAATAGTCAAGTGACAGAGGCTGGATTCAAATCCAGATCACATGGCACAGCCGGTGCCCTTGACCATGGCTCCTTCTTGTCTCTATCCAACCCAGTGCACTGCCATCTGCCAGGCCTACGGAGCCTTGAGCACAGCAGCCGTGGTCCCCTGAAGTGATTCTGAATCTTTTTTTAGCCTGAAATTGAAATCACTGATGCTTCAAATTAGAACCCCAAAATGAATGAGCCAAGACTTCAGATTTGCAATAGCTAAGATGCCTGCATCTACCTTCTCAGCAGGGTTCTGGGCTGCTCCTCAGCCTGGACCACCTGTTCCCAGTCAATATGGAGGACAAAGTGAACTAATCTCCAGGCACAGAAGGGGCTATAGCTGGCTATGTGCAGGAAAGGGGTCCAGGCTCCCAGGCTCTGCCCAGAGCAGGGGCCTCTTTAGAGCCTTGGAGAGCAAAGACCCCAGTGCTGTGAGACCCAGATAGTGAAGACCCCAAGGCTACGAGCCTCGGAAGGGCACAACCATTTGCCATGGGCATTGGCATTGTCTGAAGGCAATCAACGGACACAGCTGCGTTCCTCTGTGCTGACTTTTATTTGCTACTGAAGTCATCACTGAGAAGTGGACTGGAAGCTTAGACCCCAGCAAGGCTGGGCAGGGGGATGGAGAGGCAGGTCAAGATGGCCACGCTTACCCCCCGGCATTGACCCAGGTGCCAGCAGCCCGAAGCAGGGGAGCTGGCGTGGGACGCTGGCCGGGGGGGCCCCAGGCCTTTTCCAAAATGTGTACAGCAAAAAGGCACATAGCTTCAGAACAGAAACACTCCACACTTGGAGAGACCACAGACAGCCACAGGGCCCTGCTTGTCTTTACGTGAAACCAACAGAGCTTCACAACTGAAGTATCAATGTGACTCAAAGTCAGGAATTCACCGGTTGCCCTTGTTTCCTGCTAATATCAGCTGGCATTGGGTCTTAACTTCCTTATTGAATCAAATACTCATTTAAAATTACTTGAATAAGACATTAAGAATTTGGGGGGTGGGGTGGGTAGAGTTCCCAGCTTGGCCATGTGGGCACCAGCAGGACATGTGATGAAGCCTCTCATGCTATCCTGAAAGGCAAGGCAGAGAAATGTGAGCCGGGTGGTGTGGCTGAACAACTGGGTAGAAGGGATGCTGGCACCACGGGAACCACAGCAGGGCTCTGGCCTCAGCCCTGGGATTTGCGGCTGGAGGGCAAAATGGGAATCAGGAAGAGAAATTCCAAGATTACCCAAAAGCCAGACTCATGCCAGAACAGAACTGAGCAAGGCAGTGAGGGAGCGCCCTGGGAGCAGAGGTTCAAGCCAGATCTGGAGGTATGCCTGCCAGGGATACTTGGGGCTTGGGGGTGGGGCGGGGCAGGTGCCCGCACTAGCCGATATGTCGTCCACGGAGAGGCACCGAGAAGCTACGGCCAATGCGCTCTTGGCTGGAATGTACTTGGCACATGGTGACTGACTGTGCTTGGCACAGGGCAGATGTGCTCTGTAACTGCTCCATGCTTGAGACGGTAGTGGCAATGATCCACCTGCCTTTATTATAACGTACGGCGGCTTGCTATTGTTACTTGTTCAACTAACAGTTATTGGTTCCCTCTTCTCAGTCAGGCATCATGAATGACGATGAAGGACAGGATGCTCGTTGACAGCAAATGCTGATGGAATGCTAACTCTGTGCCCAGCACGGCTGGCCCTCGGCCTTCTCCTAACTAACAGGACCAGCACCCACGGCAGTCCACATGCCCAGAGCTCATGGCACATAGCTCGTTTTGGTGACTGAATCCTCACAACCACCCCTTTTGCTGATGGGCACCCTGGGACCCAGGAAGCATGTGCTGATCAATGACGTGCAGAGCGACTGATCGGCCATAACCTGAACTTTGTCTCCTCTCCTTCATACAAGTTAATTTTGAAGCTGGGGGAGGCTGGCAGATTACCACCAGGCTTTAACAACTGTTCGTAGCTTCAGCCTGGTTACAAGTAACGGTTCAGGCAAATGTGTGCTAGAACCCGTGTTAGGTTTGTCAAGTCCCATTCTCAAGTAGCAGCCAAAGAAACATTTTATAAGATACTCAAACGGTCTCTCAGGAAAACACCGGGGCATCCCTCTTAGCGTCCTCACTTCAGTGCAAACTGAGATTATAAAACAGTTGTAGGCCATCACTAGTGCAAGCATTTAATACGAGGAAAAGTAATTAGCAAACTCAAGCATCACTTTTCAAGGATGAAGGATATTGCTGCCTGGTTTAATTGCAAGGGAAAACCTATTTACGGAATTAACACAAAAACGAGATTGGCCACTTCAGGGCTAAGAAAACAATCACAAAAACCATAGGAGCCTCCAGCATGGCATCAGGTTGGTGAGCAATGGCCCCAGGAAAATAATTAACACCCAGGAAAGTGTTCTCGTCCTGAAAGCAAACAGCAACGCCTTGGCTACGGAGGCTGAGACACCACTCAGCTGCGTGTGACAGCTTCTCCAAAGGAATATCTTTCTATTTATGAAATTAATACCTGTCAGAAAAGTGAATGCTGTCATTTTGGAAATTCTGAGAAATAGACAAAAGTCTGAAGTAAGAGACAATGATCACACACGACCCCATCACCCAGGGGTTAACATTTCCTTTCCTCCCCCCCGCCCCCCGCCGAGGCCTATTTTGGGGACAGGTGGTATAATTTAGATGGTATCGTGCAGATAATTTTGGGTCTGCCCTTTTCACCTAATAGAGGTGATCAGTTCTCATTAGTATCGAAAACTCCTTGCAAGCCTCATTTTGAAACACTTTCTTGTGGATCCACGATGGATGCACGAGGTCCCCTTCTTCATTTATTCTGCTTCTGCTACACTGTGGTCTCTGTTCTGCCTGTTTTCAGTTCTTTCCCTCAGAATGGATTCCTAGATGTAAAACTCCCCGATTCGGCTTTACAGCTCTTATTACATACTATCACATCGATTTCTGAAAAGTTTATGGCGATTTATTCTTTCACATAGCAACATATGAGCGCTGTCACCGGCGACGGGTATAGTAATAAAAAAAAAAAAAGCATTTGCTAATTTGAAAATAAGAATTGGCAGCTCATCATCTGTTTTTCTTCTTCCCTCTGCCCGTTTATACATCAAGCACATCAAAGCGTCTCTCATGAACCTCTGAGCTGTGGCATCATGGAGTCAGGCAGCCCAGGTCAGAATTCCAGCATCTCCACTTGCACGCTCCATGACGGTGGGCAAGGGATTTCACCTCTCTGTGCCCGGTTTCCTCATTCCCCATGTCCTCGTAACACAGGGAGGACAACAGATGCCACTTTCTGGGCTCACAGTGAGGGTCAGACGGGATTGTGGGGTGCTTGGGCTGATATACCCCCGGACACTGTCTTGGTTGTGTTTGTTGTGAATGTTGTTTGCCCTTTTGAGGTTAACTGTTTAGTTGTATTATGAGCAATTCGAGAGATAGAGGATGTTTTTGTCTAAGAAAGTGATGCAAGCAACAAAACTTGGGTTTCGGGATGGGCAGTTTGTGGAAGGAAGACAGCCCCGGTGTCACGACAAGGAGATGAGTGTGGGGCCTGCTTCTATCCTTCAGTTAAAATGCCAAATTAAGAGGTTCAGAAAGCCAACATGATCAGGCCAGCTGGTCATCGCCCTGCCTGATGCTAGAACCCTTGGCAGCATCACTGAAGTGTCCTAAAGACACCACGCCCAAGGTCCTGCCTCGAGACTCTGACTCTGAAGGTGTGGGCTGGTAATTGGGTCTCTCTATAAATAAGGACAGGAGGCTCTGATGCCCAGCCAGCCGTCCAGTGTGGGGAGTCCCTTGCAGGACCCCAAAGGGACATCCCCAAACCTCCACGTCTCCTTAATTACTGGGTGCAAAACTGTCATCTGCGAGCCCTCTACGTCCTCCTTATGATTCCTCGTAAGTAGCGTCTCCTGCCCCATCTCATGGGGTTGGGGAGACCTAACCAAGATGATCTCAAGGAAAAAGCAGATGAAGCCTTCAACAATCTGTGCCTGGAGGCTGATTCTCCCCCTAAACTCTTTACTTTCAATTCTCCAACAAGCTTCTATCATTATTAAACCCAGTTTGAACTGGGTTTCCTGTTGTAACCAAAAGGGATGTGGGACTTTTATCATTCCTGGCTGCTGGAGTCCTCATGCTTGCTTACATGTGATGTGCAGGGAAAGAAAACCTTGCCCCGAGTCCCCTGCTCACTTCTCCCCACAGCCCGTCACTGACGCCAGGACCCACGTCTCTGCAAGCATCGCTCTCCCAGGAAGGACTCCGCCCCCGCTGCCCTGCCCACTCCCACTGCCTCCTAAAGGTCTCTGGGAAAGCCCCAGAGGCACCAGCGATCCAGAGGATTCCAGCGTATCAAGCTGATCTGAAAGTGGTCAATACACATGGTCTCTGGAGCCCCCACGTTCAAATGCCCACTCCTCCTTCTCCACTTCTGAAATGAACTTTTATGACAACCCATTGGCTCACTAGCACCCATCGATCTCACTGTAGTTCCTGGTTTCACGGTAACATTGTACATGGAACTCTACTCGAAGTTTTTGCTTTTCGGCAGGAGCAGGGCGGGGGAGGGGGGCGTGGTCAGCAAAGAGACAGTCCCAACGACAAAGGAGCAAACTCCTCCCCAATGCTAAGGCAGGAGGGACGTAAATTCTGGAGGGTAAGCACCCAAGAAAAGCACGCACAGTAGGAAGCCCTTCACAACAGGTGCGGGTGACCAAGTCCGAGAAGGAAGATGACCAGCAAGATGACCAAGTCCAAGAAGGAAGAAGGAAGTTTCGCAGATGCTCAGGACTCTGAAGAGGAAAGATTCCCATCAAAAGTTGCCCCTTGGTCTCCACGTTCAAACTGCAGCATGCGTTTTTAAAGGGAATATAAACAGCTGACATGCCTTGAGTTTCCTTCCAAGAGCAGGGAGAGAAGGAGGCTGGCCCAGAGGAACATGGGGCGACAAGGACAATTTGCCCTCACTGACTATCTTTGCACGTGGGACCCTGCGCTTCACCAAGGCTCAGAAACCCCATTGATTCCAGGGATGGCTTCTGGCCAAAATCAAGATTCACCCGAGACCCATGAGTTCGTTCAGAAGAACACCACCACCCTCCCCCCTGAGGTTGAAGCTTTTCAATGGAAAATGTAGAAAAACTGTCTTTTGGAAAATGCAAGCACCTCTAAGGCTGGAAGTGATTTTACTACCCCAGGGGTGCGATCCAGTAGCTAGGAAAACGCCTCAATGGAGATTCTCAAGTCTTTTTAATTCAATCACCTAAAAGAGACTTTCTGAGTCCCTTGAGTAGCCTTGGAAATGCACTGGGTAGGTCAGGGTTCCAAAGGTCCAACCCCTTGGTCCCCCCATTAGCATAGGACCCACACACACACGGGGTGGGGGATGAGGCGGGCTGTGAAGGGCTCACTCCTCCTGCAGGTCTTTGGGACACAATAACACCAACACAGCATTAATGCATCTCAGGGCCCACCACTCCTAGAATCCTAGAATTCAGAGGTTACCTCGAACATAAACCTGTTCCAAAATGGCAAATATATTTGCATATCAGAGGTTAAAAGCAATGTCCAAGGAGCTGCTTTGACAGCAGAAGTACACACACCCTTCATGCCCCCAACTTCCACGGAGGCGACCATCTGACTGGGTGGCCTGCCTTCTCCGCCCGGGTCAGGCACGTGCTGCGGAGTGTCCACCCACCCAGTGCAGCTCTGCTTCCCCACGAAAGGGAAGGGCCCAGCACACGCTCCGAGGCGCTCCCACGTTTCCCTTACTGACTAGTTTATCGAGGAAGCAATCCCATGAGCCTAACAATGGGGCACACGCTTGTATCTGCAGCCTTCATTTATTATTTAAAACCAAGAACCAGCATCGCCTGTGTCGACCTATTGGAGCCTCTGTCTCTGGGTCTCTCTGTCTCTGTCATACACACACACACACACACACACACACGGTGAGGAGACTTACATCACAACTACATCCTACAGAAGATGATTCAACCAGTCTCTGCATTTTCGTGAGGTTACAAATCGAGTTAACCCATGAAAGCGCAGCAGGTTCCAGTCTCCACCATTCTGGGTAATGCACCCAAGGTCTCATCCGAGCCAGGCTCTGACTGGTCAATAAGAATTTAAATTCAGATTCCAGCAAATAAAATGGGACCAACACAAGATACCTGGAAGAAGGTAAAGCACCTGCTCCATTTTCCTTGGCTCGCCCTCCTCCACAGCCTTTCCTTCTGGATTTCCTTCAGTCCACCAGCCTCGAGAGGCACTAAGGAGATCATGAACAAACCTGAGCTCAGCAGCACCCTGGGAAGCTCAGGCATAAGGGGGAGACCGGCTCTCAGTGGCCAGCTCGCCAGGGTCTGGGTCTCCTCTGTATAACGAGCAAGCGTCTGGCCCAGTGGCAGGGCCACCCTGTATCCACCCCTTCTACCCGCCATGTGCAGATGTAGATGAGACAGGGCTCAGAATGCTTTTCCAAGAAACATGAACTCCCAAGGAGGGCCACTGGAGCAAACCGAACCCCTTAAGAATAATTTTTCCAAGGTACAACATGCTCTTTTATTCTTAATATTTCTAAAGAGTAACAGAGTCCTTTGCACAACAAGACTGAAAGTAATACCTAAACCCGCAAAAGGCAGGGAGCTCGGATGTGCTCACAGCTCGGACACCTCACACACACCACGGTGCTAACTCTAGCAAAAGCTCAAGAAACATGGCACTGGGGTCTAGTGGGATTCTTCAAAGGAAGAGAATGCTCCCTCCTTTTACCAACTAGCAAAAGCTGGTTTTCAAAGCATCTGGATTTAATAATTTCCTTTTTGTGCCAACTGCCCGTCTTGCACGTGCTCCTTGGTCTTTGAAGGCCATCATCTGCCTGGCCAGTTACTGCAACGTACAGATCAATGGTCTCTCAGCCACCAAGGTTACAGACCTCAGGCAAGCAAGAGCCACAGCACAGCACCCTCCATCCTGCCCTGAAGGCACAAGAATGGGCAATGGCCCCTACTGGTGTTTATTTGTACAGCTACAAGTGAACCACACATAGATCCATGTGCATCCCCAACATCACGGAAACCATGTATCTCTTCCTTCTACCTTCTACTTCAAGACCAATGGCCAACTTCCATGAACATTTCCACCTCCCAAGAGTTACAGCCAAGGCCTTAAAGACAATCCAAACACACGAGTCCACAGGAAATGGCATCCACAATGGATGGATCAGGAAATAACCAATCGACACGGGTCCACGGCAGCCTCCGTGAGTCCCCCTAGGTCTGGCTCAATGGCCGCGCTGCTAAAACCATGGACCCCAACCCTAAGAGAGTCGGCACTCTCCCCAAGCAGAAAGATATAAACACCCGTGTCCCTACCTCAATCAGGAAGTCCCCAGTCCTCAGTCCGGCTTGCCATGCCACCCCTCCTTCATCCACGGACTCCAGGTACTGCAGGGCTGGGAACGCCGGCGTTGGCGTGAATTCTTCAATGGGTGTATCCGCTGGGAAGACAAGGAATACCTCAGTACAAGCCTGGGTGGTGTTTCCAGGTTGGCAGCCCCGGCCCCTCAAGGGCCCCTGAGAGAAAGGGGGTGTGTATGTCTCCCATTGGAAGTGGGTGCTCCAGGCCTGCTCTCCCCTGGGAAGGGCTTGCCTCTCACAGTCATGGGTCAACCCCAACTCAAGCGATGAAGCCAACTGCATTTTGGTGCCAACATATCTCTTGGCCTTTCTGTTAAAAACACCGAATAATGTGCTCTGCTGTACATGTCTTTATGTACATGCCTGTCATTTTCTTTAAAAGCATCAGTGACTAAACATTTTCAGTTCTAAAAATGGAAAAGTTCCCCCCATAACCACACACAGCTCCAGAAACACCACAATGAACCCCTTGCCAAATTTATATCTACGTAGACTCGCAACCAAGGGAATTCAACTTGGAGCATGGACAGATCATAACGCTGACCCAGTGGGTGGCTGCGGATTTGGAATGTGCTTACGAATTCTGTCTGCAGGGAGCCCGGCTCTCAGCGACCACTCTGCGGCCAGCACCCACGGGAAGGCTGGGCCCCCGCTCCTCAGCAGAGCTGAGCCTTGGTACCTGGGCCCCACATGGCTGCCGAGCAAAACTCCAGGGCAAGAGATGGACTCCCCTGGGTAGTTATGAGCAGCCAGGGGTGGGTGGGTGGGAAGATGAAGATGACCCCAGCAGGGGGAGGGGACAGAACACCACTCAGACAGTCATACACACACACACACAGAGACACACACGGGGACAGATTCATCTTTTCTTTCTCTCTCTGGACAGATGGCTCCTGGGCAGCCTGTGTTTCGGGGCAGGTGGGGCTGCCGCCCAGGGAAGGAGGCCTTTCCTAGCTCAGGTGCAGGACCCGGCACAGCGCAGAGCCTCTGACATGAAACTTACACATGGCTTACCCACACACGCGGTGGACAGATGTCTCCTCTCCCGGGGAGCTGATGCCATTTTGTTTTCTTTTGAAAGGGAAGCCCCCAAGTGAAGGGCTGGTGTGTGGGGGGGTGCACTGCCATGGGATGCATCCCCAGAGCCCCCCACCCCAGGCCACATGACGTGTACGCTGCCGGCTCAGTCCACGGCGGAGGGGACCATCTTGCCACATTTCCTTTGCAAAGTCACCTTAGAGACGGGCACACACAGACGCCGCCGCACTTGGAGCCAAAGCCCACTCCCAGAATGGGGCAGTTCCTAGAGATCTGAAACTCAGCACCGGGTCATTCTGGATATCTGAGACCAGGAGCTCCAAAACCAGCCACAGTTGGGCTGAACTAAACCACAAAATATAGATTAAACCCACGATTAAAAAAACAAAACAAAACAAAAAAACGAGTGGGGGGAGGGAGAGAGAGACAGCGAGAGCTCGTTCAGAGCAATACTGTGCACAGAAAATTGAAAATATTCCTAAAGGAAGCCCCGATGTTTTCTGAGTACGGCAAAATATGTTCAAGAACATGGTTGTCTAGCAACCAAGTGCCCCCAGGAAGAAGGCTTCTTTCTGAGCTGGGGAGCATTTTCATATGGTATGCATACACACACACACACACACACACACACTCACTCACACTCACACAACATGGGAATGCACCCAGACTGGGAGCAGCCGCTCTTACCTTTCGCCCCTCGGAGCACGAATCCAAAACCCTCATTGTCCTTCTTCTGCAGGACCACTGTCTTCTCCTCGATAATGCAGTCACTGTAGAGAGAATTCCGGGGATAGCGACCATTATTGTAACCCGTCATCATCACCGTGGCTGATCCTCCGCCGGGGACGTTCATCATCATAGCCAATTAATCACCCTGCTCGCCGGATCCAGGCAGCATGGAGGAAACTAAGCAGCACAGGGAGCAGGAGGAGCGGAGGCAGCTGGGGGGGCCGGCGAACGGGATAGGCGGGCTCGGCACAATGGGGCTCGGAGGGGGGGGCCGGCAGAGGCAGAGCCGGAGCGGAGCCGAGCGAGCGAGCGGGAGGAAGGAGTCAGGCATGGTGGGGAGGCCACCGAGCCATGGCAGCGCGGGCTGGCTCCGGGCACCCAGAGGCAAAGAAAGTAAGTGGCCCAGAGCCACCAGGCGCAGCAGAGCCAGGGCACCCGGGCTGATGCATCTTCCAGGGGAGCCCGCTGAAATCAGCCAGAGGAGAAATGAGGCAGCAGGTTTTTGGTTTTTTTTTTTTTTCTCCTTCTTCTTCTTCCTGAAGGGGTTTTCAAAAATCAGATTCTATTTGCTCTCCGCACGAGCCGGCGCCGAGCGGCAGCGACCCCTCCCTCCCGGCCCGAATGAATGTGGTGTCCCGACAACCACCAGGGAGCCCACAATGCCACGGCAGCCTCTGCACGGCGTCATCCGGCACAGAGAAATCGCAGGCTGGCGGAGGGGGCGGCCGGGGCGCTGCCGGGGTGGGGGGGGCTCCTAGCAGGAGGAGGCAGGTCACTCCAGCGACACCAAAGCCATGGTGTTGAACGGCATGGTCTCCTTTAGGGGATGATGAGCCGTAGGGACAGGGAGCAGGGGGCTTGGGGGCTATCCCCTTGGACAGACGGCCCAAAGCCACACCGCCTGCCTCTTGGCACAGCATTTTTTTTTTTTTTTTAAAGGAAAGAAACCCAAAAGCTCCAACTTTGCTTCAGCTGCCAAAGCCTCCCATCATTTACAGTAAGGGCGCTTTGCCACATAACTGTCCACCCCTGGAGGCACCCGGGGGCGCGGGACAGGAGTGGACTTCCTGGCGGGCCACACGGCCGGGGCTGAACGGTGGCCCTCCCTCCCCACCTTCCAGGGGCAGCCTCCCCCCAGGACTCGCTGCTGCCCCGGAAGTAAGTAAGTCGGCAGCTGGAAGGCCAGGCCACTGCGCAGGGAAGGAGGAGGGGCAGGATGCTATGTGGAGAGGCTTTCTCCAGGGTCCTAAGGGGCTGGCCAAGAGAGGGCTGCATGCCCGGGGTCCTGAGGAATTCAGCAGGCCCCTGGCTTGGAGCGGGAGACTGGGGGACGCAGCTAGCCAACAGTGGGAGCAACGTGCGAACAGGCTCGAAGTCACAGACACCTGAAGGTCAGCTTTGTCCAGCACTGGACTCACAGCCTGCAGGGAGCGCAGGGCCCCAGCATGCAGCCAGCTGGGAGCAGTTCAGCCAACCCAGATCAGGCCCCAGGAGGAAAAGGGACAGGGGTGCTTGGACAGAGCGATGGGCTGCTGAGAGTTTCCCAGCGTGCAGATGAGGCAGGGGAGCCTCAGAGAGGCTGGGGGACACAGCTGGAGAATGCACGCAGGTCCTGACCCAGTCCCGAGCTCCTGCCCTTGCGGCGGACAAGCATGCAACAGAACTTGCCAGGGTGACCCTGTCTTCCAAGAAAGGGCTGGCAGAGTGCAGACACTTACTTTCACAGCTGACAGCCCATGCAATTGGGGATGACGGGTCTAGGGTGGTCTAAGACTCGAGGAGGGGTTCTGTCCCGGTGCTCTTGCTCTGCCTGCTACCCTGGGCACAGGGAGCCCCAGGGTCACACGGCTGGCCTGGCCTTTAGCAGGTGATGGGGCTCCCTAAAACCTCTAAACCTCGCCCTCGCATTGCAAGGCGGCAAGAAGCCATGGGGCAACTGTGAGGTCAGATGGGGCAACTCCCAGGACGGTGTGGTAGGCCAAGGGAGCCCCAGGGAGCCATCAGCTGCCATCAGAAATAGCAAAAGGCTGGCAGTTAGCCAGGACCTGGGGAACCACAAGGCAGGAGGAACTGGGGGCAGGCGGAAGCTCTGTAGTGAGCGGACCCTGTGCCCGGCTGACCACCTTCCTGTCTCCAGGAAGCCTCCCCCAACCAGGACGCAGACCTGGCCTGCCTTCCCACCTGCCTCGCTTCCCGCTGAACTCCTCAAGGGGGAGGGCCCTGGCCCGGTGGCTGCCTCGGGCACCGAGCAGGTGCCAGCCCTGCGACCCGCTTCTCTAGGGGAAGGCTCGTGAGGGCCCCGCCCTCTGCATGAGTAGCTGCTGGCCAGCAGCCCCCGAAGCCCCAGAAAGACGATGACTGCCCTGCGGGTCCTGAGCCCTATCTCCCCCGGGAGCACAAGCGGCCCCCGACACCCACCACCTGTGTTGCATTCCAGGCGGCGACCCTACCACGGGCTGACTCTGCTGGCAGGACCAAATGCCGCCTCAGGCTTTGTGCAGCTTGCAGGCGACCGTACGTTTCCTCCCCAATGTCCCCCCACGATGGGGAGCTTGTTGGGGCCAGCGCAACAGCACCCCGGTGACCGCACGGGGGTGGTCTGCTGTGGGGGGCGGCGAGGGGTGGCACTGGCATTGCAGGGAACTCGGCTCCGATCCCAGCTGTGCTCTGACCCAAGGTCACTCTGACCTTCACAGCCTCAGTGTCCCACTCTGCAAAATGGGATGAGGAGCAAAACATGCCCTGTGGGCCGAGGAGGAGTTGACGAAGTAACCTACAGCAGCCCAGGCATGCAGCACGTGTTAGTAACTGCGACCCTGCTCAGAGAGGGTTTGCACGTGCCAACGCCCCTCCTCCTCCTCCTCCCCGGGACCCCTCCCGGGCTAACGACGGAGCCCCTCTCTGAGCCCTCTGAGCCCTCCCAGCGACTCCTCCCTCGCCGAAGCATGTCCTGACTCCCACTTGGGGCTGCCACCATCTTGCCCCCAGTCCGTGTGGCTGCGTCCTGCTTGTTGAGCAAGCACCAAACTCCTTAGTCTCCAATACGAAGAAGGATTCTGGTCTCTTCCATCCTGCTTTACTTCAGGATCTAAGCAGCCCCCGGCCCCTGCCCCTCATGACCCCGTCTTATTTTTATTCACAGACAGACCTGGGTTTGAATCCCACCTCAGGCGTTTACCAACTCAGCTGCTCAGAGCCTCAGTGTCCCCACCTGCGAAGTAGAGGCAGTGATATTTGTCTGGCAGGCACTTTGGGGGGCAACTGGAACAAGGCCCCCTAACGGGGAAATGGTCGTCTCGTGCCCGATCCCTTGGGAGACAGGGCTCCTGGACGGCATCACCCCAGACGCCCGCAGTGCCCAGCAAAGGGTGCCACGCACCCATCACGTCCGTGGGCTGCAGCAGAACGGGCGTGAACACAAGGTAGGGGTCGAGCTTGGGTGTGTCAGGGGAGGCGGCGAAGGAACACCGCCAGCCAGTGAAGGGTCTCAGTGAACACGCCTCCAACTGGGACAATCCCTGGATCCTGGGTCGCATCCAGAGGGCAGGAGCAGCTCAGCATCATGGAGTGCCTACTGCAGGTGGTGGGCTGGGCCCAGGCAGCCCGAGACACAAGCGGGAGGGAAGTCCCAGGCCATTAGAAGCGGACGGTCTTTGTAGCAAACCGTGAAAAGCAGCGGGAGATCCAAATGCAAGCGTCGTTCCCTTGAAACAGGAGCTCACGTCTAGTTTCATCCGAACGGCACAAACGCGCAGAGTTCCCTCTACCCCCACAAATCAGACTGGGCATTCCCACCCCCGGGCCTTTGGGAGGAACCTGCCTGGAGATGAGAAACTCTCAGAGGGCTCCTTAAGCTGGTTTATGAATCTAAAAGCTGTCTCAGGATGACAGCCATGGCCACACGCGCAAGCTGTGGCAGGCGGACGCGGCTTCTGCAAGCTGCCTCGGGAGCTGGGCTGAACCCCAGAAACCAGAAGCCATGAGGCCTCAGCCCGGCCAGCCTGGCCGCGCACCAGCAGCCCTGCTCCCCAGATGCATCCCAAACGCATGGGAGCTGCCTTCGCGGGGACACTGCCTTGGGCCCCACGCTGCTGAACTTGGTGCCACCTGGTCCCTGGGGACACGGCCTGGTGAAACCAGCAGCCCAGCCCTCGTGACCACTCTACACCCCTGCTTTGCATCTGCCCCCTGCCCCGGACTCCAGTCACTGCCCGCCTTCCTGCAGGGTCCCCCCGGCTCGTTTTCACTCCCTGAAACGCTCTACCGTTGGCCTTGTCTTTTACCCAAGTGCTCATACATGGGCCCTTCACGCCTCACTGCCTTGTGCTCTGTGTTCCCTTTGCCTGCCATGCCCTCCCCACCACTGGTCACTCACAGGCTCTCTGCCCTAGGCAAAGCCATCCCAAACCCTCCCAACGACAGTCAATGTCACACATTCTCTCCCCAACGGTGCCTTTGAGCCGGGCCCAAGCCTCTGAGGGGACCCTTCTCACCCACTAACCCATCAACTGTGGGCTTCTTGGGAGCAAACATCAATGCCTTGCTCCTCTCTGAATCTCCCTAAGTGGCACAATGCCTATTCTTGGTGAGATTCTACCTGGGTTTGTTGGCTACACAAAAAAAACGTTACCTAGACGTGCCGTCTTCAAATGTGTTTTCTGAATAGGGTGGGAAGGCACTTTAATGAACACAAAACATCCCCTTCTTTGCCAGTTTCCTGTAGCAGGAGCTGCAGAAGGCAAAGGGGCGGGCATCTAGCCCCAGCAAGTACAGCTGTGCCGGCTGCGCCCAGTGTGACTACAGAGGGTACCGTTTACGTGATGGCCATCACAGAACCCTGTATTCATTATGGTTATTTGGGCACAGATGGAAGTAAAGTGCCTTGAGGAAGGGGCAAGCAATTTTTTCTAGTTCGTACAAAGATGGAATATAGGCCACTGGCTGCCTTGAAGAATGTAAGAGGTATCCACAGAGACCCACATCAACACTGGGAGACGGCTCCATTTTGAAGCTCTCCTGGGAGCCACGTGGCAGAGACCACGAAAGGTTTCCGTGTTCTCACTCACCCAGCAGTCCCGCTGCCCACCACAGTAGAGTTTACTGAACTCACTTGGAACAAGACAAGAGGATCACGGAAATCAGGGCTGGCCACACAGTGGGCCCCGAGTCCCCACGCCACTGGCGGGCCCGAACATACTCCTCCTGGCGTCTGACCCACAAGACCACAGGTGTCCAGGCATCAAGTGGCTACAACTGTGGCCCAAGGTCCACTTTCTCCCAGCGGGTCCTGCCACGGACCTACAGGGGAGGCAGCCGTTCACCTGGTCCGGGAGGAAGCAGGTGCCAAGGATGTCTGCTAGCGTATTTAGGATTCATCAGTCCCGAACAAGCTCCCTTGGCAGCGGCGCCTGATCCCGGAGGAGGGAGAGTCACAGGAAGCCAGGCCTGGGGTGGCTGAGATGTGCGAGCACGCAGGGAAGGATCACGGCGCGCATTTTAACCTCGAGCACGGGACTGTTGGGGTAGACCAGATGGCTTCACCCAGAGCCCTCCGGACCTGGGCTAGGATGGGACCATCAGGTCAGATAGCTACATTTCTTCCCTGCTCCACCGGGACTGGGTTTTGGTGTAGGGTTGAATGAAGTTCAGGAGCAGCCAGGACCAGGGGCTAAGCTACATTCATTAGTATACGAATGCAGCCATAACTCACTGAGTACCTACTAAGTGCCAGGGGATGGACTGGATACTTGGCACTTTGCGGAGACCAAACCAGGCCCAGTCTGGCCCTTACAGAGACATCAGGTGTGGTGTGTTGAATTGGTGGTCCCACAGAAGACGTGCTCAAATCCTAACTTCCCGGGCCCAGGACATGTGCCCTTGTTTGGAGACAGGGTCTTCGCAAATGTGTTTAGTTAAGGATCTCAAGATGAGATCCCCCCCTGGATTTAGTGAGGGCCCTAAAACCAACAACCGGTCCTTTTAAGGGAAAAGAGAGGGAGATTTGGGGCACAGAGGCACCTGGGTCAGAGAAGCCAGGTGAAGACAGACAGAGGCAGAGATTGGAGGGATGCAGCCACAGACCAAGGAACACCAAGGATTTCCGGCAAACGCTGGAAGCTGGAAGAACTGTGGTAGGGCCCCCCCTCCCCCTTGGAGGGACACAGCCCTGCCGACACCGTGAGCTCAGACTTCCAGCCTCCAGAACTGGGGAGAATGCACTTCTGTATCCTCAGCCCATGGTCATTTGTTACAGAAGCCTCGGGAAACTCTTACAACGGGCAAGTGGGAAGACAAGTATTAACTCCGACAGTCACAGGAGTGTGCAGGATACGGTGTTGTGAGAACCAGGCTGGGGGACTTCCTGTAGGAGGAGGGCTGACACAGGAGCAGGCGTGAATGGGTCACAAGGCTAGAGAGGTAAGAGGAAGAGGAGAACATTCCAGAAGGAGGTGGGACTACATGATAAACGTTTGGAGGTACACCAGAGAGAGGCCAATCACACAGGGCCGTGGGTGTCAGCTGCCTGCCCACCCAGGGCCAGGTCCAGGGAATGCAGCTGGGCGGCGAGAGGCTGGGGTGCAGGCCCGGGGCAGCCCCTGCTCGTCCCCAGTGTCACCCAAGAAGGCTACAACGAGAGAACACCACAGTTCCACCTTCTTCCACTAGCCCTTTGTGGCCAGGCCTGCGTCGTGCTGGATTGACCCAGGGGTGACTTGCACAGTGACAGGAATGTCCGACAACCACGTTCCACGATTCATGCCCAGGGTCATCTGCTGGTGCTGCTGGTCACACCTGTCCCAAGCCACCAGCGTGCACCAGATGTCAGACGAGGCACCAAGGCGGGAGGGCGCTGTGCCCGGAGTCAGCAGGAGTGGGCACACACAGACAGGGGGCCATGCCGTGAGTCGGGCGGGCTGACCCCCTTCGGGGCTGCGGGAGCGGCGGGGAGGGGTGCAGAGCTGCCGGCTGGGAGGCAGCAGGGACGTTGCAGCAATCCGGCCCTACAACCCAGCCCCTGGTGGCCTCAACGCTTTGTGAGGTCCCACAGACACGCTTGTGACCTGGAAAACAAAATCCACCGGCCGTGAAATCCGAAGAGCCAACAGCCACATGCAAATCGGCCCGTGCTTAATTGAGTGTCTCTGAAATCTAACGTGGAGTCAACCTCATTACTCCTTAAGTTTTGTATCCACAAACATATCACTGCATGCAAAAACCACGGGCAAATCGGATCTTCTCAGTTTGAAAGAATTTTTGGGTATGTGGCTGAGGGCAAAGAATTCGCAGGAGCCTCAGGGGAATTACCGCAAGGAGCTACTCACAGGCACACGGGTTCAAAGGCAAAATTCCCCAGATCACTGCAGAGCTTCTCCCCAGCGAGGTCCACCGCACGTGGGCCGTACATACGGTGGCGGGTCTGGGCTGGGACCGCTGGAGCAGTGGTGGGGGCCCTGGGAGGACTCCCGTTAGGGAGGCTGGTGCACTTATCGCAAGGAGCGGTTGTGGGGGCATCTCCGCCCTCCCCGGGGCAGGGAAACAGAAGCCCGAGAGAAGCCTCGTCTCGGTCACTCCCCTGGTGAACACATTCCGGTGACAGCTTCATGCAGGCAGGAACTGGGACACTATTAGAAAGAGGGACCTCCAGGGATGGGGAATGACAGTGGCTGTCCTAGAAATTTCCAGGCTCTGCCAATCAGGAAGGATGAATCTACACAGAGAGCCCGTCAGCTCCGCTGAGGGGGTGCCTGTGGCCTCAACAGGTGTCCCAGCTGCACAGAGATGCCAGGCGCGGGCAGGCGGCCCAGATCACCGCGGTGGTGCTGGCTCTAGGGCGGCACAGAGGGCCGCTCCATGGGCGGGCAGGGGCAGAGCCGGGGCTCATCCCTGGGAAGGCCTGGCAGCCGCAAGCAAGCGGGGGGGGCGGTGTTCCCCGCGTCATCTGTCACTTGCCGCTAAGCTGCTGCCTCTCAGCCCTTGTCCACGCTCGCTGCCACTCCCTGCATCCTGCTTCCTGGCCGGGGAGTACCTGGTGCTGCCCTCTTGCCTCCCCCGCCCCACGCAGGCAGGAGGCTGCCCTAATTCCCGGGCGAGATGAAGCCCACGTTCGGTGCCATCTTGGTGTTCTGAGACACAGCCTGTGCACGGCCTCTTACGTCACGTGCAGGAAGTTAGGAGTGTGGCAATTCATTCACAACTGACGCTGCTCCTGGCTCCTGAGAGCCCATCTTGCTCCACGGGCAGGGAGGCGGCATCTCACGGGGCACCGGTGAGGACATGGGCTCCGTCCCCATGGAGCCCACACACCCACTCAGCAGAGACGCACTCATACAGGAGGATCTGTGGCTCCAGATCGGCGATTATGAAAACACCCTGCCTGGTGTTCCTCCTCATCGCTAACGTGATAAGCAATACAAGTTTTTCCTAATAGAAACAATAATGTGCAAAGAACTTGATTCAAATTAAATTGTCTCATTACTTTGTAATATATCACCCAAAAGCATTTCCTAAGTACTAGCAGGCATGTTACCTGCCAAGAGCGGCTGGTGCAGAAGACAAAGACACAGCCGAAATGCGAACAAAATAACGACGGGAGGTGGTCATCGCTCCCTGCGGAGAGGAAAGGAGATGGGGTCTAAGAGGGAAGACGGCCGCCTTGGAACGGGAAAGGCTCAGGTGGGGACCCCAGCTGGAAGTGGGGCCTTGGACAGGACCCTCGCCCACACTGGGCTTGGATTTTCCTGTCTGTAAGATGGAAAATCAGAATATTCCAGTAGGCACTTGACACTTCCTGACTCAGAACGAAGCCTGAACCCGGGACTCTCACATACGATCTGCGAGCAGATGAGGTGACCCAGTGCTCTGGGCAGCCCAGGACACAGGGAGCTTTCGGTTTTTAAAACCAGGCTGAGGGGCGCCTGGGTGGCTCAGTCATTAAGCGTCTGCCTTCGGCTCAGGTCATGATCCCAGGGTCCTGGGATCGAGTCCCACATCGGGCTCCCTGCTCCGCGGGAAGCCTGCTTCTCCCTCTCCCACTCCCCCTGCTTCTGTTCCCTCTCTCGCTGTGTGTCTCTCTCTCAAACAAATAAATAAAATCTTTAAAAAATAAAAATAAAAAAATAATAAAAATAAAACCAGGCTGGACCTGGCCAAGCTGGGAGGAGCTGGGTGCCCCCCTCCATCACTGCCTGCAGGAGGGCTCGGCACCCACAGCTCCATGAAACCTTCTCCCACGGTCTACCTCCGCCCCCCTCCTGGCCCGGCGGGCAGTGGGATCATTCACGGTGGAGAGTCCATGAAGCTGGAGGGGGACGGTCTGCCTAGGGCCACACGGCTCAGCCAGTAGCAAGTCCAACTTGTAAACCTTTGCCTTTGGTCCTGAACTGAATATTTTTTTAAAAAACAAAAAGTCAGGGGAATAGTACAACCGCCTGACATTTCGCTAGGAGTGCGGAAGGGGGCTGTTTATGACTTTTCTTCCTGTGGTAATTACAGCGAGAGGCCAGGCCTGCCCCATCTGTTGGTCTTGAAACTCACCCAGAAAGACCACGCTGAGTGGGCTATGGGCAAACCATTCCCAAGTCCCTCAGGGAGCGGTGGACTGACGTTGTCCACAGCTCTAACACTGGAAGCTGTGTCCTTCCGTGGGAGCCAGACCGAACGTAGGCATGACCCTCCTGGCTTTGGAGAGGGGTGATGAACTTGGGCTGGGTGAGGGGCTTGGGGGCCCACCTGGCCAACCAGACAGCACTGACCTCTAAGGTGAGAGGGCATGAGACACCCAGACCAGGCCCCGGCTGGAGCGTAGGGTCTGGCCATTGCTACCGTCCACCCCCAGACCACCAATCTCTTCCCATAGAATATCTTGTTTCTGTTCCCAGGGCTAATGCTTATAGAAGAGGTTGCCTTCACCAAAGGGGCAGTTCTAAAGTTGCTCAGAGTTTGAAATAGACACATTTTCACGGGGAGCACCTGCGTAAGTCCTTCGAAAGGGGCTCTGCAAACATTCTAGATCAGGGGTTGTCAAACTCCTTCTGTAAAGGGCCAGAGAGTAAATATTTCAAGCTTTGCAGGCTCTATGGTTCCTGTTACAGCTACTCACTCTGCTGCTTGTGGCTCAAGGGCAGTCACGACACTATGTACATCAACCGGTGGGCTGTGTTCCAATAAAACTTTATTGACAACAAGCAGCAGTGGGTCAGATTTGGTCCTGGGGCCAAAATCCCGGCCCAAATGTTCTAAAGCCACTTGAATTGACACAAACGATACGTATACTTGAGTGCCTCAAAATAACTCCCCTGTGACCACATATCACAAAAGCCAGGAAAAGTCTTAATCCTCCTACACAAGCCATACTTACATCACTGTATACAAGTACCTAGTTTGACACGACATCTGAGCTTCAGAAAAGACCTAAGGAAAACACTTTTTAGAAATGAGGTCATCTGTCAGATGCCCTAGAAAGACCCAGAAAGATCATATGGAGAATCTTCCCTGAAACACAAAGAAACATGCCCCTCCTCACGAGCAGAGCCAAAGCTAAGGAGGCCCAGCAGCTAAGAACTGGGGCTTGAACGTGTGTATGAACGTTCTACTGTTCAACAGCGTGGTTAGTTAGGTAGGGGCCATGCTTTCCAATCCCCATTTCAATTAGTTGGCCATCTGCCCCATGAGAAGGTCTTCTGGGGCACGGCAGAAGCGTGCTGTTCTTGGAACACGCCCTGCATGCTCACTGTATGTCAAACTCCTATTCATTCCTCAAAGCCCACTTCAGCAGCCACCACGTCCGGGAGAGCCCTGTCCCTCCCACGTGCCCGCTTCCTGGTGCTTCCCCCAGTCGCTTCCCGCTACGGCGGCAGGAGGAGTCAGAGACTTACTCTCTCAGCCTCCCTTGCCATTATGGATGGTCACAGGGCGTGCTTTAGGCCCATGAAACTCGAGGGCAAGTCTCCAGGGCCCTCTGGGTAAGATTTTACTTGTGGGAGAGATTTAGAGGGGACGCTTCCTACTGCCTTTTCTTCCCCTAAATCCTTGCTTGGGATTTGCTCTGAGGGCACGTGCAGCCATGAGGGAGAGGCCAAGAGGCTTGCAGAGATGCCGCTGAGCCATGGAGCGGCTCCTAGACGTGCCCTCCTTCAGGCTTGCCACGGACACCTCGGCCACTGTGAGTGGGTCCTTGTTCTTTGCAGCCAGAAGCTTCCTAATGGACATGGAACACGAGCAGAGCATGAGCTGGAGCAGAGAGGGTGGGGAGGTTGCCTGTCAATGAGAAGATCCGAGCAAATGACCAGAATCGGATGCTAAGACTTTCCAATAAATCAAGTAGCCTGCAAGCTCTGTTCTGGGCGGGAAAGCCTCATCCAGACGCCTTCTTCTCCGAGGACTGCTCATTAGCTGCAAGGACTCAGGATGCCCTGGTGACACAGACCCGAGGCCCCGCACCACCTTCTATTTCCCAGGGGAAGATTTAATTACAGCCCCTCATCTCAGATTGACTCAGTTCAGAAAGTGGAGGCTACCAAGAGGTGGTTTTCGTGATCTCAGCCAAGACTGGTATGCTGTCGACCACGCAAGGACTCCGAAAACACCCCAGCTGCTCCTCGGTCTGTGGCAAAGCTCGTGCACTGTGTGGCGGGGACAGACAGACACAGCGGATGTGGGAACCTTCTAAAGCTCCTGCTGGAGTAAAGGATGTTAGACAGATGGGAGCTTCGCCCCGGTGTGGACCGGCCCCTTTGACTGACAGAAGGGAAAACTGGGCCAAGGCCTGCACCTGACCAAGTCGATGGCGGGGCGAGGACTCTGCATCTTCTAACGCATCCTGCAGCCTCTGTGGCCAACATGGCCAACTGATGGGCTTTCAGTTCTGGAAAAGCGACTGAAATGGAAAGTGTTTGTGGTTCCGCTTGTCTAGCTGAGCGGCATGCGTCTTCCTCTTGAAATCAGCAAGTGTCACTGAGCCTTCTCTCTCCTGCACGTCCCAGGATGTGTGGTGCTTCCCACTGGGCCACCACACACGACCCCGGGAGTCCTCCTGGCCCAGGCAGGGCTCAGAGGTCAGACTCCTCTAGAGCCGGAGAGACGCCCCTACGCTCTGTTCCCCATAAGCTGCTGTTGCTTGCACTCACTTCTGCCCGTGAGCTGTTCCCCAAGGAAGAAGCCGTCTTACAGAGCAGGCTTTTGTCCCCGGCTGTGTGTTCCTCTTCTGTGCAGGATGCGCCCCTCCATCTGCTCCCTGCCATGCCTCTGCCTGAGTTATCAGGGCCATTTCCCACGGCATCTGGATAGAGCTGTCGGCGCAGGAAGTTGGCGAATCCTCCAGAGACGTAAGTCAGCCCGGCCGCCAGGCTGCAGATGGTCTGCGTATCCAGGGGGCTTCCAGGAGTCTCCCCTTAACGTCCCAGTTCTTCGGGATTTCCTGATCGCCCGCCCCCTGCCACGTGCCTCATTATTCTTTATTAAAGCTGGAGTCCCAGCACATGGCCGGCCATTCCAGGCCATCCGTCTTGTCCTCCTTTGTGCTGGGGCTGCCGACCTGCTCCTCGCCGCTCCAGCGATGGTTCGGTGGTTTCCACCTGCCCCGACCAGATCCTTTCTCAACCACAATCTGGTTCCAGGTGCCTGTCTCCAAGGCCAGGCTACATCTGTATTTGTCCTCCTCCCTCCCTATCGTTAATAGCCAGCCCAGCTTCTGCTCCCCATTTACTATCCCCTTTCCCCAAATGCCCCAACACTGACTCTCCTCGGTCAGAGGATCTCAGGATGTCTGAGTTTATCGAAGCTGAATGACACTCACTAGAACTTCCCTCCCTCCTCCGCTCCCCCTGCCCCACTATTGAGAACACCACCGGTCAGCAGCAGGTGCCAAGATGCACTGATCAGTGTGAGTGTGGGATGATCCTACGGCCCCGTCTTCACAACATGCCCGGCACCATGTGAAGCACCCAAGCCATCCTGTCTCTCACATAACAAACCTAGGAGGGAGGCACTGTCTTCTTTCCCATTTTATAGACGAGAAAGCTGGGGCTCAGAGAGGTTTGGGGACTAGCTGAAGGTCACATAGCTGGCATGGGGCAGAGCTGGGCATCCACCTGAGGTGCTTGGCAGCAGAGTCCTGCCTTTGCCTGCAAGGAGCCAGGTCCTCCCCGACCACAGGGGAGGCTGGTCCTTTACCCATGGAGGGAGGACACGGGGCTCCTCCCTGGGCCCCCAGTGCCCTCTTTTGAAATGTGCATAGTCTGGGGTAGCTCCTCCATGCCCAGCAGGACTTGGAGCCTGAGGCCTACCTCCTGTCCTTCCCCTGTGCCTGGGGAGAAGTGCGACCAGAGCCTTACTCCTGGAGCAGAGAGGGAGTTGGTTAGGATGGGACGTTGCCTCCCCTGAAATGCCTCCCTGCCTGTTCCAGCCACCTGCCCCAGGCCATTAGTCTGTCCCGTCCACCCCACAGCATCGATGAGAGCTGAAATGATGTCCTCGTTTTCCCACATGTCCCTGGAGCACCCCCCCGCCCCCCGCTCCCACTAGGACGGGAACCTCGGGAGGGCAGGGTGCTGTCTGTCCTGCTGGCCACGCACCCCTTGGGGCCTGGAATGGTGCTGGCACACCGTGGGCACAGAGATTTCTTCCGTTGGTGACCTCAGGGGGTCCCCTCTCAGAGCCTCAGCCTGGCCCCAGAGCTTCCCTCTGCTGTGGATGTGGGGTCCACCACTGCCTGCCACCCCACCGTGGCGCCTTGTGCAAGTCAGAACAGGTGCCCCTCCCTCAGGCCCTGACTTCCGTCTGCCAACACGCACGAGATCCATTTCCAAATCCATAGGGCCCAGGGTGTGTGAGTTTTGCCTCTGGGGGCTGAACAACCTCCCCCCCCCCCCCCCCCCGGGGAGCCTTGCTCTTCAGGCCTTAGCTTGAGGCCGGCAGGGGAAGGGGCTGGGAGCGCAAGCGGGGGCAGTAGGTGGGTCTCGGTCCCGGTGCTCATCTGGGTGCTCGGGTGACTATATGTGTGGGGGTGTGGTGGCCGGAGAGCGTTCCCCCAAATGCATGTCCACCCCAAACGTGGAATGTGACTTCTTTAGAAATAGGATCTTTCAGATGTACTTAAGGGAAGGGCTGAGGACAGATCATCCTGGATTTGGGGAAGAGGGGCCCTAAACCCAATGATAGGTATCCTTGTAAGAGACAGAGGAGGAGAGACAGAAAGGAGGAAAAAATGTGGTATGAAGTCGGAGGCAGACGCTGAAGGGACGGGGCCACAGCCCAGGGACACGGGGCCCCGGAAGCTGGAAGACACAGGAAGGCTCCTACCCCAGGGCCTCCAGAGGGAGTGTGGCCCAGCAGCACTTTGATTTAGGACTTCTGGCCTCCGGAACTGGGAGAGGACAAGTTTGTGCTGTCTAAGCTGCCCCGTGTGTGGTCATCTGCAGGGCAGCCCGGACACTCATCAGAGAGTAAGTGGAGGGAATACGGTTCCGTCCCTGCACAGGCTGCCCAGAGAGGATCCACAGGTGCTGGAGGCCGACGCCAGGCAGCAACCTCCTGTGCAGGTGCTGGGGCCCTGTCCACAGAGATGGCCGTGAGAGCTCCCCTGTACTAGGTTTGCTTTAGCAGCAACTGGACATGAGCCCAGAGGCTTCCAGAACACAGGGCTTCTGCTGCACGGCGGGAGTCGGCAGCCTCTCTGGCTAAAATGGTGTTGCAAGGTGGCCCCCGGGGCGAGGTGGGGGGAGGGCACCTGCTTCTTGCCCTTCCAGGTTTCTGGAGGCGGCCTGCAGTCCTTGGCTCGTGGCCCCTCCCCCATCACTCCGACCCCTGGTCCTTCATCACGTCTCCCTTCCCTCGGCTTCCCACCCTCCTTCATCCTAACGAGGACCCTTGTGATCACATTGGGCCCACCCCATATGCCAGGATCATGTTCCAATCTTAAGGTCAGCGGATTCCCTGCAAGGTCCCCCGTGCAACCCTAAAGCCCCTTGAGCATGCGTCATGTTCACATCCCGGGATTAGGATGTGGGCATCTCCGGGGGGGTCACTATTCAGTGACCACGCCACCCCAGCCCCTCTGCCCCACCCCATCCCCCGTGAGACAGTGAGACAGACCAGGCTCGTAATGCAGGCTGGGGGTGTTTTCACCAAACCTCGCTGATGATGGGGTGACTCATCACATCCCAGGCACTGCCCCGGTGGTGACGCTGAGGGTGGAGGAGCCCGTTGGCATGGGTACCACGGAACAAGCAGACAGGTAGTGTGGCGCAAACCTTCGAGCATTCCCCGGGACGTGGAGGAACAAAGCCTGGTCGGTAATGAGCCCGCACACAACGACCACCGACGGGCAGGGGGCTCTGCGCGCACCTGCCCTGACCGGCAAGGGAATGGGCGGGGGTGTCGGCTGCTCAGGGGCATTTTGGTTTTTCTCCCCTGGAGCCAGCACCAGATCCACCTAAGCCCTGTGTGCGCCTTCATGCTAGGGGCCTCTCCTCTTGGCCAGCCTTGACCCTGGAAAGCGCCAAGCAAACGCCTTTGGCTTTGGTGCCTCGAGGAGGAGTCAGGAAACACTGTGTAAGGCCCAGCCCAAACCCAACATGCGATGTGACAAATGCAGCTGGGGCTGGCAGGAGCCTCGTCTTGCAAGGGTGGAGTCCATCAGATTCTCGGGGCAAAAACTAATTAGATAAAGATGAACCTCGGACCCCTGGGGAGTTCTCCACAAGGGCTGAGAGGAGCTCGTCCTGCATGTCCATCCCACGACCACGCCGGGGCTGGACCTGCCTGCGGAGGGGTCTGGGGCATGTGGGGCTACAATGTATCAGTCCCTCCGGGGAGACACAGCCCTTTACCTGGGAGCAGTGAGGGGGTTTCCCCGATCATTCTATTCCCACTGCACAGTCCTCTTTGGTTTAAGAAGTGGTCCCTAACACAGTGACCTGGGGTGGGGGCAGGACGAGGCGGATGCGTGCCCCTCAGAGAAAACCCATCCTTTCTTGGTCTGCGCCTCCCGGCTCTTGGTTTTCGTACAGAAACCCCCTCTCGATGTCTTGCCCATGCAGGGCTCTGTTTGCTGCACGGTGTGAGTGCTGATGGCCAAACGTCACCCGGATTTATAAAAACAGGTTCGGGGCATGTTGAGGCTGAAAGGTACAGGGAGAACACCTGGGATGTGGCAGGCATCGTCCCACTTGAGGGGCGGTTGCTTTTCCGTGTGGCAGAAACAGGAAACAGGAGCTCAACGACCTTGGGACAGCATGAGCCAAACCTCTCCAAGGGCGAATGGGTGAGAGGCTGCAGGACCCCATCTGATGGAAGGGCGCTGTCGGGAGCACTGCGAGGTGTCGGGGGATGGCAGTGCGGCACCCAGCTGCCTCCTGGGAGGAGACCAGCCGGGGAAGAGGAAGGACGAGGTCATCCCCGTACACGGACGGGGGCTGGACACCACACGGCAAGTGCGGAAGCAGGGCCGCGTGTGGGGTGCCCGCTGTGACCTCACGTTCGCAGGAAAGGTCGCCAGGGCATTGCAAGAAGGCTGGCGGGCACAGCCAGCCCCAAGAGTGACCGCTTTGGAGCAGTGGGACGGGGAGGGGGGAGATATGTACTTCACACGCTTCTCCGTTCTCTGAAGGTCTCCAGACGGTTTTCTAGAAAGCCACTGACAGTGGGAGGGAGGCGGCAGGAGGAAGGAAGCCTGGAGCTCTTGTTCCCGCAGGTGGGGCGGTGGCCGGGGAGAGGCGGAGGGTGGAGGAAGAAGAAAGCATGAAAGGAGAGCTCTCCTGTCTCAGGAAGACATGACAGGAGGACATGCACTCGCCTGAGGGCGGGGTCAGTCCAGGGGCTTCGTGTCCTCACCCAGCTAAGGGTCTGGGGTCGGGGACTGCAGCACAGGTAGGGACATGGAATTCCAGGGGGAAACAGTGGAGGGGGCGAGGCCGGGCCTCAGAGGAGGGGGGAATGGGGCAACCTCAGGCGTGGTCCTGCCCCTCCACCCCAGCACCCCTGCCTCCCGCCTTAGCTCCCCAGGTCTCTGGTGAACCTTCCCAGTGCGGTCCACTTGATGTAGCATCCTGTCCTTCCCCCCGCCCTCCTGCCCCTACATTTCTGCATCTGCCACCAAACATGTCACCCTCCAACCCTGTATGTTTTTGCGTGTGCGCGGGGACTTTCCTGCTCATTCCCACCTGCACCTGCGCCCGCGTGCTGCAGGAGGGCCCCAGGGTGGGTCCAAACAGCAGAAATGATTGTCTCACAGTCCTGGAGGCCAGAAGTCCGGTATCTGTTGTCCCTGGACCTAAACCAAGGTGATGGCAGGGTGCTCCCTTCCAGGGACCCTAGGGGAGGCGCCTTCTGGCCTCTTCTAGCTTCTGGGGCCCCGGGCGTCCCTCCCGACTTCTCTGCCTCCATGATCACGTGGCCACTCCTGTTCACATAATCTCCCTCTGCCTCTCTCGTAAGGACAGCTGGGCTGGCGTGCAGGGCCCACCTGGATTAGCCAAGATAATCTCCCTATCTCAAGAACCATAACTTAATCATGTCTGCAAAGACTTCCCCATGTTATTTTTTGCCATATAAGCTGATGCTCACGGGTTCCAGGGCATCGTTGGGGGCCATTATTCAGCTGACTAGACACGCCAATCACTTAGAACAGAATCTTCCAACACTTGACGCATAGTTTCTCAATGAATGCTTGAGAAGAGAGGTGCAAAATCCTGTCCATGATCCTCCCTCTTGGTACCCATGTCCCCCTCTCCCGGGGTCTTTACCCATCGCTCCTGAAACATGGGAACGCAGCTCCCAGAACCCGATGCCACGCGTGGTCAAAGACCCACGCCCTGGGTTTCTGAGACGGTCTGACTCATTATGTCACATGGTCCCCTACCAGGGAGGTGCAGGCCGTGCGGAGAAGGTGGGGGCAGGAGACAGTTATGCCCCAACCCCCAGTGCCCCTGCTTGGTCATTCCAGGAGGAGGCCAGGTGCCTCTCCGCCTCGGTGTCCCCCTCAAGAACAAGCAGCTCTAAATGCACGCATGGGAAGAGGGTGGAAAGAGGTAAGGCATGTGTGATTTCATGACTGGTTACACTGTGTGTAGAACGTTGAAGCTAAGGACCCCAAGCCTTCCTCAGTATGTAGCTCACACTCCTGTCCTTGATCCTAGCCATGCCCTGAGGGGGTGCTGCCAGGGGACCCCCGCCTTCCCATGCAAGAGACCCAGACACTTGGCAAAAAAAGTGATTTAGGCACGGAAAGAAGCCACACTTCCAAAACACGGGGCGAGGAAAGCTCCCGACCTCCTGCGGGATCCCGGCTGTGCAAGCCCTCTGCCAACCTTTGGAACTCACTTCCCCTGCCTCCTGGCCCCGTGCCCGAACAGCGCTCTGCCCACCCCATCTCCTCCCCTTCACGCGTTCCCGAGCCCCTGCTCATCCCTCCTCCACAGGCCAACTGCAGGCCAGGAACCTGGGAACATGACGGCACCATCTGCCATGCCAGGCTTTCGGCCACCATGTCAGCCTCCACCTTGACCTTGACTCTCGGAGTCGGGCTGGAATCAGCACGTGCCCCGAGGAGCCGAGACCCCAAGTGCTGGCTTGCGGCCACCCAGGGGTGCCTCCAGGGTCCTGGAGCTGCTGGGACCACCTCCTGAGGCCGGAGGGGCACAGCAGTTTCCTCTAAGCTGCTCCTCCCTGAAGCCCCCGACGGGCCACGTTTGTGCCCATCCCTGGGGGCTGAGACAGGCGCCTGGCACTGCCTTCTGTCCCTGCCCTCCCTGCCCTGTGTCGCTGCACCAGGCTGCCCGTGGCCTGCTCCTGCAGACCAGACAAACCTTTAGGAAAAGGTGGGTTATTTTCTTTTTCAGAAAAACCGAGGTGCAACTGACACAACATAAAACTAACCATTTTCAACTGAACACTTCAGTTCATGTTTAGAGCATTCATAGCACCGTGCCACCACCACCTCTCGCTCCACAACATTCTTACCACCCCAGGAGACCCCACACCTGTCAAACAAGCACGCCCAGTGGGGTCATTCTTGAAGATGCAAAGGAAGAACGGGCCCTCACTGAACATAGTATATCAAATGTGGTCATAATATGCCTCTACATTAGGAAAGTCCCTTGAATCCCAGTGAGACGGAGACTGAGCGCCCCTGGCCTGGGTTCAAACCTCGACCCTCCCCTCTGCACAGCTTCCTCCTCTGTAAAGTGGAGGGCACGAACGCGTCCCTGCTTGTAGGGCTGGGATGAGGAACGGGTGTGGAGAAGAGTGTGCAGAATGAGTCACAGAGCAAAAAGGAATTGCCCGGCCTCAGTTTCCCCATCTGGGAATGGAGACAAAGTCACCTACCTCCCAGGAAGTGTGAGGTCCAGAAGCAAGAGCCCCTGGAAAGTGCGCTGCATGTAGTAGGTGCTCAATGTGTTGGCCCTGTGTTGGGGTAGGGGCTTAGGCAGAGGCTGCCCAGGTGCCCCAGGGACCAGTCAGGGGAGGGAGGACTTGAGAGGCAGCCCCGCATCCACCCCCGTGATGTGGAACACGAGGCTGAGAGCCGGGAGGAAGGACGGAGCTGCCCCTGCAGGCCTACTCTGTGCAGAGCCCCCATGAGTGCTTTGTGTGCAGTGATCACAGTATCCCCAGTGGGGTGTGGATGAGGAGCCTGAGGTCCAGGCGGGGAGGTTGCCCGCCCACTTCTCCCAGCCAGGAGGGCCAGCAGCACCAGAGCCCGGGCCTGAAACACTCCGGGGCCACACGGCTGGCTCTCCACTGCGCTCTCGAGGCCACGCCTGAGACTGGCTCACGGTGTGACACAGGGGAGGCTGGACAAGCCCCCCAGATGGGCTCCTGACTTCCTGCCTGGGGCTCCCCAGCCAGCCTGGCTCTTGCCATGGGATTCGGCTGGGGTGGGGGCTGGGCTGTGTGCAGGGCTCCTCCCAAGACCCTGTGCTCCCGTGAACTGCTGTCTTCCCGAGCACTCCTGTGCTGGTGCCCTGGTAAGCCTGGCGGGGGCTGGGGGGTCCCCGTGGAGGATGGTGTAGGACAGGGGCTGGGGCAGGGGTGAAGGCAGACACAGAGTACACCAACGGGCGGACCCCGCATGGGCAAGGGCACAGGGTGTGGTCACAGCAACAGGCAGGACAGAGGGGCCTGGAACCAGAAGGTGGGGGTGAGGGGAGGCTCGTGCACCACACATAAAGGCCTGAACTGTTCTGTGTCCAGGGCAGGTGGCGAGCACGAGGAATTCGTATCTCAGAAATGCCACTCGGGTGGGTGGACTGGGAGGGGATGAAGACGCTGACAGCGGGGAGATGAGTCAGAGGGCTGAGCCCAGTCCAGGGGAGAAATACGGGGAGCACCCGAATACAGCCCTGGCTGCAACAATGGGGGAGGGTGTAACTCAGAGGAAGGGCAAGGGGAACTGATGGCACGTGGGGCTGACTGGCTGCTTGGAGAGGCGGTGGCTGGCATCTCACAGCTGATTGTATCTGCCTTGGAAATGCCTATGATCCACATGAAGAGGCCAGAGTGCCTTACTCCTCCCTTCTTCCCTCCCTCCCTTCCTTCCTTCCTTCCAGCCAGCCAGCCAGCCAGCCAGCCAGCCATCCATCCATCCATCCATCTATCCACCCACTCATCTACCTACCCACTCACTCAGGCAACCATCCATCCACCCATATACCCATCCATCCATCCATCTATCCATCCATCCATCTATCCATCCATCCATCTATCCATCCATCCATCTATCCATCCATCCATCTATCCATCCATCCATCATCCATCCGTCCATCCGTCTATCCATCTGTCATCCATCCATCTATCCATTCCCCCACCCACGACTCCCCTAACCCTGTATTCTCTGAGGCTTAAGCACTTGCCAGTCCCCATGCTAGGTGCCAGGGAAGAGGAGACAAGTCAGAGTTGGCTCTGTTCTACCCCGGAGGAGACAGACATAGGAAGTAGGGGGTGGAGGGAGCAAAGACACAGCCACCTCCTGGCCCCGCCCCCCTTGGACCAGGTAGCACTGAGTTGGGGGATCTGCTTGCTTCTCCCTCTGGCTTCTCCCAAGTCAGGCACCAAAGGCCCTCCTGCTTCCTGGAGGAGGCGGGCTCAGAAGACCAGGTCTTTGGCCAGAGGTGGGGAATCAGCATGAGCATCTCCGGAAAGCTTACTGACAGCCAGGCACAGCCTTGGGAACACTTCCAGAACTGGCCTCCCCATATTCTCTTAGGATAGCACCCCCTTGGCACAGCACCTTGTCGGCAGCCTGTGCCCGAACTCTGAGTTTCAGGGTCCATGGTTTTGTCAAAAGTATGTTCATTCACAGGTGACCGTAGGCTGGTGCTTCCGGCGGTTTTAAGCAGAATGTATAGAATTCTGTAACCAGAGTAGACCTTGGGGGTGATAAGGCCATTTTGCAGGTGGGGAGACTAAGGCTTGTGCAGGCAGCTAGTGTCGAACTGGGACCGGGATCCTGGCATCTGAACTCATAGGCTCAGGCCTCATCAGGCTCAAAGCTGGTCCCCAGGACTTCAGATTAATACACCTAATTATGTGTTTGAGGACTGGCCCAAGCAGACGCTGAGCCAGGGCCGCGGGGCTGGAGAAGGCGGGAGGGAGAAGACATGGATCTTGGCTCCGGGGGCTGGGGCTGGCTCGGGTCGTCCCTTCCTGGCTCTGCATTCAGCGGCTCATGCTGGCAGCCTGAACTCGAAGGTGGTGGGAGTATTCACACTGTGGACACTGGCAAACGCTCGAAACCAGGGTGGAGAGAAGCAGCGGGTAAAGAGAGGCCACACAGTGTGCGGCATGTGGGGGCAGAGGTTGCTTTGGGCAGCTAGCATCACGGAAAACTTCATGGAGCCCCGTAAACCCTGTCCTTTGGCTGCCGGGCGGCTTGGGCACGTGGGGAGACAGCAGACCCACGTGCGGCTCTGGCGGGGAACGAGGCCGTCCTGGGGGCCGTGCAGGGGCTCGGCTGGTCCCAACCTGGCGGTCTGCCTGCAAGGCCAGCCCCTTCCTGCTCTTCCACTGCTGCTTCACCACCACCCCCACCATCCGCCTGCGCTCCCCCCACCCCACACACCCACTCGCCACCTGGGAATGTACTAAATGCGGTCCGAGGGTGCTCTGAGCCAGAAGCCTCCCTGTGGCAGGGGCCACTGGATCCAGGAAAAAGGTACCAGGGCCTCCTGCCTAGTCCCACCAAAAGGGGTGAAATGAGAATGCGTGCCCTCTGAGAACCTCGGCTTCTGCTTAGAGCCAGGTGACCCCGGGGTGTCTCCACTGGCTAGGCTCAGCAGCTCCGGGAAAGGGCCCCTTCCTCCACTCAGAAGATCCAGGGCTCCCCATGCAGGGGATTTTGAGCTAGGTCCCCAGGAGACTCCTCCCATTTGTGAAACTCCCTGTGCTTTGACTGGGTCAAAGCCTATCTCCAGCCGGAAGAATGTGCCCTGACCCCAGTCTGGGAACACCAGCAAGGTCCAAAGCCCCCCAGTCAATCGCTTTACACCACAAAAGTGCTTGGGGACAATGGTTGTGGTGAAGCCAGACTACACTTAGTGTCTAATCACCAAGTCCTGGAGAAGGAAGAGCCCTCCCTTGGCCCAGCCAAGCCAGCAGCCGCTGTGTCCCAAGGGGCTCAGAACCAGAGTATAACCACGACATATACAAAGTGCCAGGAGTCTGCAAAATCATCTATTAAATCTGAATCTCAAAGCTCCATGATGGAGGCTGAATCACAGATCTTGACTTTCAGACACCAGGAGCAGAGTGAATGATCTTGTCTGTACCACCCCTATCCCTCCACCACCAATCAGCATCCTCCACTTTCTCCACCCAGCCTGGCCCCGGTATTCCTAGGAACCTGTTCCTCTCATCACTGCTTCATCACATGGGCATCTGTGCATACTCACCACAAAACAAAAACACCCCAACCCTTGAAGTTTCCATTTGGATCCTACTACTTGTCCCATGATTTGGACAAGAGCCTGCATCTGTCTGTTTTTGAGTTCCTGGGGTAAGGGGGGCAAGGAACATGACTCCAGGCTTCTCTTGTTTTGGTGTTTGACCTGAAGGAACATGCAGTCAACGTGGACTCTGCTTTGAGAGCAGCTCTGTGCAGAGAACTGCCCATTCACAGCTGCCTGCTTGTTCCCAAAGATATGCAGAAACCACTTCTCTCAGCTTTAGAAGCTTACCCATCATTGAAAGGAAAGGCTCTTGGAACATAACAATGTGACTGTCAAAATAATAACTTACACAGACAGGTTGAAAGTTGAGTGAATCTCCCAGAACACAGAGCAAAAAGGTAAAGGGACAGAAAATATGAGAAAGAATAAGGGGCCGGCAGAATGAACTCAAATGGGCTGATACGAAATCTAGAAAGATGGAACTGAGACAGGAAGTGAGGGCGTTTACGAGAGAATAAGAAAAACATATTCTTAAAGCTGAAGCTGCTTCAGTTTGAAGGAGCCCCCAGGATAGTGAACACAATGAATAAAGAAGAGACTTACACCCAGACCCATCATCATGACATTTCAGAATATTCAAGAAAAGTAGATACAATGAAGTTCTTAGAAGGTTTTGGAGAGGAAAACAAATGATCACCTACACTGCAGTGAGGATTAGACAGCACCATGACCTCTCACCAACAATGAGCAGAAGCAAGATGACAATGAAGCGGTGCCTTAATAGTTTAGAAGGAAAACTATTTTGAATCTGGAATTCTACAACACTGAGCACATTTGAAAACCAGAGATCTTTCAGACATGGAAGTTGACATTCCAGGAATCTTCTACTGAGGTTGTTAAACTTGAGTATGTGTCCCAGGAGAACAAGGCTAAAGAAATACCTCATTTACCCAGTAGCTCAATGAAGGTAAATCTCAGAATGATAATTGTGCACTGGGAACTGGGGATGGGGTCCAAATGGGAGGAGAGAGCTCCAACAAGAATGAGATGGGTTCTACTGATATGGAAGAAACAGGAAGATATTTTAGTGGCATACTGAAGAAAGAATTTCTCTTCCACAAGAATAAAAAAGAAAGGCAATTGGAAACTCCAGGAAAAAACAAGCATTTCATGTGAAAATCATGATCCTAATATTAAGCTAAACTGTGGCATTACTTTGAACAACTGATGGAGTTGAATAAAGAATCCAGTGGGTTCTGGTATTAGAAAGCCCCTTCTCATGGGTCTATAAAGAGGAACTACAGTCCTAGCCTTATACTTGGAAATGATGTAAACATTTATAGTATCATGATAATATAATGCTTTCCACTGCTTTTTAACTTCTGAATCCAACTTATAGACAGAACCTAGAAGACTTTTATAGCAAAGAATTAATGATGCTTTATGTTGTTAAATTAAGAAACAAAGGGGGGGGACTGGGTGGCTCAGTTGGTTGGGCGGCTGCCTTCAGCTCGGGTCGTGATCCTGGAGTCCCGGGATCAAGTCCCGCGTCGGACTCCCTGCTCGGCGGGGAGTCTGCTTCTCCCTCTGATCCTCCCCCTCTCATGCTGTCTCCCATTCTCTCTCAGAGAAACAAAGGGACAGTCGCAGAGTTAGGGAGGTAATCATCAGGAGAACAAAGCAAAACAAGTCCCAAAAAATATCACTTCACACCTGAATGAGTATGAATGGTTACTGTGAAAATACACAAGGAACGATCTAACTAGTCTAACAATAGATAATCTAGCTAGAGGTAATTCTAACTAGATAACTAGTTAGAAAGGCTATTGTCAAGAAGGCAAGAGATAACTAGTGTTGGTAAGGACATGAAGAAATTGGAACCCTCATGCACTGTTGGTGGGAATGTAAACAGGTACAGCCACTATGGAAAACCGTATGGAGGATCACCAAGAAGTTAAAAAATAGAACTACCATAGGATCCAATAATGCTACTTCTGGGTATTTAACCAAAGATAAATGAAAACACTAACTCAAAAAGATTTCCGCACCCCATGTTCAATGCCGCATTATTCACAACAGCCAAGATATGTAAACAATCTAGGTGTCCATTGATAGATGAATGGAATAAAGAAGAAGTGGTATACATACACAATGGAATATTATTCAGCCATAAAAAGAAATGAAATCCCATCATTTACAACAACATGAATAAACTTCGAAGGCATCATGTTAGGTGAGATAAGTCAGACAGAGAACGACAAATACCGTATGATTTCACTTATATGTAGAAGAAAGCAAAACAAATGACCAAGCGAAACAAAACTCACTGATATAGAGAACGTACATATAGAGATGGGTGGTTGCCAGGAGCAGGGGATGAGGGAGTGGATGAAATGGGTAAAGGTGGTCAAAAGGTATAAACTCTCAGCCATAAGAGAAATAAATCCCAGGGATGTGATGGACAGCATGGTGACTACAGTTAATAATCCTGTGTTGTATTTTTGAAAGTTGCTGGGATACTACACCTGCAAAGTTCTCATCACAAGAGACAAGAATTGTAACGATGTGAGGTGACAGATGTTAACTAGACTTGTCGTGGTGATCATTTTGCAATTTGTACAAATATCAAATCATTATGCTCTACAACTGTAAGTAATATAATGTCATATGTTAATTATATCTCAATTAAAAAAAAGAGAAAAAGAGAAATAGGGGGGGTAATTACAGACGTAGGAAGGTAAACCTCAGAAGAATGAAGCAAAACAAGTAAAAAGTGGTTCCTCTGCCAAGCAGAGTTGCGTGGAGGATGCTGGGCAGGGGTGGGAGACATGGTTTCCTTCCATTCCTAGCCATGTCTGTGCGGTTGGTTAAATTAATAACTTATTTTACTACATAATGAATGCGGTATTTGTATAAAAATTTGTGGAAGGAGGAAAAGTATTACCCTGAGAATGGATGAAGGGCGGGTGCCCTGGGGCAGTCAGGGGATGTGGACAAATTCCTGAGGGCCGACCTTGGGAAACAGCGGGAGGATGGGGAGAATGGCAGGAGTCCCCAGACCCTCATGATGGATTGAACGCAGGAGGGGAGAGGACCCTGGTCTCCCACTTGGGCACCGGGAGTGCTGTTCATCATGAAGGTAACAGCAGAGGACAACATTTTTTAGGGGAAACCACTGGGACGTGCTCTCTGGGGCCGTGACTCATCCAGCGCCATGTGTGTGCATATGGTCCCGCTGGGAGAGCCTGCTGGAGGGGCCGGTACACACAGTTGTGCTGACTTCTTATGTTGCCTGTGCCCAGAGATTCACCCCGCTCTTTCTTGGTCTCAAAAAATTTACAAGTTGATATATACTTGTAAAAAAAAAAAAATTAAAATATGGATATGTAGGGAAGAAACAGCAAAATCGCCTCATTCCCTACCCCAAAGGAGCTGCCCCCGAGGGCGTCATCATTAATCACTAGGCCCAGCCATAACTTAACAGAGAGAAAAAAAAACAGCGTGTGTTGCCTTATGAATCCAGCCAATGAACATACTCAGGGATTGATGCCTTTTTTTCGAGTCTAAGGAATCATAAAAAAACAGAAATATAAAATAATGATGGAGGAAGAGTGGGGGCAATCAGTGTTTCTTGCCATTCAGTTCTTACTACCTACACACTGAGGCAGTCTTCTGGAACACAAAGTTAGGGTTTCAAAGGAAAGCCAGCTACCCACACATGCTGTCCACAATTCAGCATCCCTCTGGATTTATATAGCGCATGCCTCTAAGCTTCGAGCACTACACGTACATTTCCCCATTCATCCTGTCATGGACACCACCCGGGATGTGGCCTGAGCTGCAAGTAGGATCTCTACTTTGCAAACAGTGTTGGGGGGGGGGGTCAGGGACTGAGGCACGGAGAGGGACAGCGAGTTGCCCAAGGTCACGCAGGGTGTTAGTCAGAAAGTCAGATTAAAAAACCTAGGACACTATGTTTACAGGGGCTTTTTACAAGGCTTCAGATAATGTGCATGCACTCTTCCCTATTCAGAGTCTGTCTCTGGAAAGATCCTCAGGAAACCGGCAGCGGGGTTCTGTCTGGGGAGGAGTGGGGGCCGGGAGGAAGGATGAGAGTGGGACCTACTCTGATGCCATACCTGCACATTTTGCATTTTTTGTTCATGCAAATATATTTCTAATCACCAATTTAAAAACATATACATTGCACCATGACATCAAAGCCACAAAAGCAAGCAGCTATGGCACGCGGACGTTCGACTGGAGAACAGGCACGATTTGCTACACTTCTAATTCAATTGGTCTCACTAAGGAAGAGGAATGACAGCCTATCCTGTTCTTAGATGGCTTCCCTGCGTGGTACTTCTGAACGCCATCCTTCTGGGCGGGTCCAAAGCTGCAGGTGCAGGGCTTCAGTTGTTTGCCAACAATAGGGAAAGGGTCCAGTGCCCACCCACATCTGGTGCTCCTCCCTGGAAAACCCCAAAGAAGGCGGAGAGCCCTCCTCACTCCCCACTTGAGCGCCATGTGTAGCGCCTTGGCGGGTCCTGTCCCTTCTAACTACACCTTACGCCTGGAAGCCATCCACCTGCCTTTCCCTACCCCTCCATCGGCCCAAACAATCACCACCGCCTGGCCAGGAAGATGGCCATGGTCTCATAACTAGTCTCCATTCTTCCTTCTGTTCATTTTCCTCCAGCAAGGTTACCCAGATCATGTCATTCTTCCACATAAAACCCTCTAGAACCCCACCACACGAGTGGGAGGAAATCCACTTGCCTTCCACAGAACACACGGTCCTTCTGTGGCATCATCCTTTCTACTCCCTTCCAGGCCACTGCTGCTTCTGCATGGCAGCTTCTCTTTTCCCCTCAGGGCCTTTGCACATGCTGGGCTTTCTGAAGATGGCTGATTCTCCTCAACTGTCAGGTTTCAAATCAAAAGTCACTTCGTCACAGAGACTTCCCTTGGCTTCCTATATAAAGCTGGCCTGCCCCACCCTGCCCAAGAGACTGTATGGTTGTTCTACTGATTTGCTCCATAGCATTAACCACTAAGTGGGATTCTCCAGTTTATTTATTTATAAACTTTGCTATTTTCACTATTTAGGTTTTAATCTACATGAGGTCAGAGACTGTGCTTGTCTTGTTTACCTCCACATCCGTAGCTCCCTGAATATTCGGGTTTTGATGAATATTGGTTAAATAGATGGATAGACAGATAAGAGGAGTGGATGGGTGGATGGTAGATGGATGGGTGGATGGGTAGATGGATGGATGGTTGGATGAGTTGGTAGACAGCTGAATGGCTGGTTGATGGACGAGTGGACAGGTAATTGGATAGTTGGATGGATGGGTGTATAGATGGATGGGGCGTATTCAGCCTAGAGTGAGAGCCTGAGGTCTCCCCTTCCTCTCCCAGGTAGACTTCTCCTGCATGCCCCATGCTAATGAGGGTAGAGATCTGACTTAAAACTCGTGGGAACTTGAGACTCCCATACCCTGTGTTAAGAAGTGTTTTAAAAACAACATTGAAGGGGCACCTGGGTGGCTCAGTTGGTTAAGCGTCTGCCTTTGGCTCAGGTCATGATCCCAGGGTCCTGGGATTGAGCCCTGCATTGGGCTCCCTGCTCCGTGGGAAGCCTGTTTCTCCCTCTCCCACTCCCCCTGCTTGTGTTTCCTCTCTCGCTGTGTCTCTCTCTGTCAAATAAATAAATAAAATCTTAAAAAAAAAAAAACATTGAAATATCTGTAAGGTCCTGTGTAGAAATGGCCCCAGGGTCTCTGCTTTCTGATCTTGACCATGTGCCCACATTTCTAGACCCTTCTGTGGTGTGCATGCTGGGTGGGTGGAGGGCTAGAGTCACTGGACACATTCAACAATCAACAGGTGTGTTTTTGTCAGACTGGTCTTGAGCTCTGCGTCCCCGAGCAAAGCTTTTGACACAAGAGGGGATGGGAAGGGGAGAACCGCCTCCTGACTGATTCAGAAACTGTCTACATTGAGTCTCGCTACCTACTGCATGTTCTTTAATTACATTTGCATCTGCAATGGGGCGGCCTCAGCTGTGAGCTGCCTGGCCAGACCGTCGCCCTGCCGCCTACAGCGGGTAATTGGCCCGCCTGCTGGCGCGCCATCCCAGATCTCTGTGGCTCACTAGGCCGGGTCTGACAGGAATTCCGAAATGGGCTAATGATCCGCTGGCTGGTCCATACAGTAGCATGTGCGGCCCTCAGCCAGGGCCCAGCCTCACCCCGACACCCACTCAAGAGCCACACAGGCCAGCCGCTGGGTTGTGATGGCCGGTGAGCGCCACAAGCTCACTCGCCCCTGCCCAGTGCGCGGTCTGGAAGAGGTCAGTTCTGGGAGGCAGGGGCTGCCCCAGGCCGACCCCTGCACCTTGTGTGGAAAAGCCCAGACCCCATAACCCAGGTAATATCCTCATTCCGTCCGCCCGACACACTCCACCAAGTGACGGTTCAGTCTCTGCCAATTTCCCCCAATCCCAGGCCAGTTCCATGGTCAGCCTCGGGCAGTAACATCTTCACCGCGGGACGGGGGAGCTGCGGGCACGGGCCCCGTATTCCAGGTGACTGGGTGGCTGAGGCCAGGTCCTTAATGTCACCTTCCTCCTTCCACTACAGTGTTCTCCTGTGAAGTGGGTAATGACACTGACTTCCAAGGTCACTGGAGGGTGGGCAGGCAGCAGCCGCGATCAAGGCGAGGTGCCGCTGGTACGTGGCAAGGGGCTCATAAAAGTCGCTATGATCACTCACATCTCTTTCTGGGCAACGTGAGCCCACAGCGCATCTGACTCCCCCACCCTGGGAAGGTGGGGGTTGACTCCTGAACCGCGGTCAAGCCCAGAGCCTTTATCATTTGTTTAGAAGCCACCTGTTGACCCGGGTGTGGCTGGATGTCCCTCTTCTCAATGGTTCCAGGCCCTGGCACCAAGCCAGTGGTCAGTAACCTATGAAATCAAAGTCTTCATCTGGGCACCAAAACACAGGGAGGGCAGAGCCGGCAGGGATCTCCCAGGTCACCTGGTCCAACTTTCTAAGACATTCTGGAAAGAGAATGCGCAAACTGCTTGACTCCCTGCAATGACGGGGAGCTCATCACCTCCTGAGACAGCTCTGTTCTATCTCTGAACAGTGATGATGTCTCCGCATGCCTTCTGTGGGCCAAGCTGCAGCGTGTGTCCCCGGTTCGTTCAGGTCCTGCTGTCAGCCACATGAAATGCAACCTAGCCAGCCTGGCCCCGTGGTCTTCTCTTTCCCTGGCTCAGTCAACTCAGGTCCTTCAACAGCTCCTCTGTGGGGAAGCCGCCTGGTTCAAACGCTGAGAGTTTGCGCACACCCCTCTTCATGCACACGTATGCACCCAGGGCAGCCCGCTGGTGGCTCTCTGCCAGCAACTGGCCTTGGGGGGAGAGAGTTTTGCAAAACCACAGCCTGCGGACGAGCCGTGGCTCTCACGGGCTCTTCCCCAGAAGCCCCCCTCCCAGGCTGGATGGCCCTCCACGTAACCATGGCGACAGCTCTGGGCATTCTCGGAGCCTCAGGCACCCTCCTTCTTAGAATGGAAGCAAAGCATGACAGGCACACTGGCTGTGACCACGTGTGCAGGGTCCACTTTGACAGGCAGCCTCTTGCTGCTGCAGAAACAATTCATCTGACCCAAAGAGAGACTCATCAGGAGAAGCCAGGGTCAGGCGTGGCTCCCTGGAAGCCACCAGACCCTGAGCAGTCTCTCTCTGGGCTGCGTTGGTGGCCAGGCCAGGATCGTGACTTGAGCATTCAAGGTCAAAAAGTGGGCAATGTTAGCAAGATCTGGAAAGTCGGCCAGGCCCCTTAGGAGGGGACGACCCAGGTCCTCTGCTGGGTGTGGGATTCCTGTCCTAACACCTCTTGTTTATGACAGACAGGTAGTTGGGACAGGTCAGCACTAACACCAGGTCCTATCAGCAATTCCACTGCTAGATATACACCCCAAAGAACTGGAAACAGGTGTGCAAACCAATACTTGGGTGAGAACGTCCACAGCAGCACCATTTGCAAGAGCCAAAAGATGGAAGCAACCCAGGTGTCATCCACAGAGGAACGGCAAGCAAAATATGGCTTACATAGATGATGGAATATTCTTCTGCCTTAACAAGGCAGGACATTCTGACACCTGCTACAACACGGAGGGACCTGGAGGACACTATGCTGAGATATGCCAGTCACAAAAAGCACCAATACTGTATAATTCACTTCTATGAGGTCCCTGGAGTCACCAGATTCAGAGAAAGAGTGGACGGTGGGTGCTGGGGCCACGGGAGAGATGGGGGTCAGTGTCTTAGGGGGACAGAGAGTGGCCAGTGGGGGCCATGGAGGGATGGGGGTGAGTGTTTCATAGGACAGAGATTCAGTCTGGGAAGATGGAAAGTTCTGGAGATGGATGTGGGGATGGCCACAGAGCAACATGAACGTACCTAATGCCACTGAGCTGTGCACCTAAAAATGGTGGAGATAGTAAATTTTACTACAATAAAAGGTTTAGAAAAGATGTACTGATCCTGCTAAAAAATGGATGAACCTTACAGACATTATTCTAGGTAAAGAAGCTACACATGAAGGATCACGTGTTGTAGGACTCCGTTTCCATGAAACATGCAGAGAGCCGGTTGGTGCGAGCTGGGGCTGGGGGCAGGGAGAATCGGGATTGACTGCTTAATCGCTAGGAGCTCCCTTTCGGAGGAAGGAAACGTTCTAGAACTAGACAGGGTGCTGGCCGCACAATATTGTGAACGTACCAAAGCCACCACCGCGCACTTGGAAATGGTAGCTAGGTGATGCAAATTTTAACTCAGGAGAAGCACAGAGACGAAGGAAAGCAGGTTGGACCCCCACAGGCAGCTGAGTGTGCTGAGCACAGTCTGCACTGCTTATCACAGACCTGCCCGGGGGCCGGGGGTGGTGGGGCAGAGCCCAGGGCAGGGTGTCCAGACCCCTTCCCAGCCTGGCCCTAATGGAGGACGTGGTTTGGTGGGTTTCTCAGGAAGAGCCCCAGGGCCGGCCGGCCAGCAGGGCGAGGAGCAGGACCTTCCTGTCCCGGCGGGTCCCATGGCCTGCATCTCCTCCCTTTCTCTGCGTCACATGCTAACTCCCATTGAGGCCACCGTCCACTAAGGTTCTTTCTCCACACCCTTCCGGCCCCTGATGTAGGGAGACTTGCGTTTGTGACAGAAACGAGGGGTAGAGAAACTCGGCGCATGGGGACAGGAAGAGCCGGAGAAGCAGAAGTAGCTGCAGGGACACTGGCCAGAAATGCAGCTCGTTTCCGAGCTGTTGGTCCCCTCGGCCGGCAGGACCCCAGCCTGCTTCGGCCTGCCGCGGGGTTACAAGGAGGAGGTGCCAGAGACCCGAGGACATCTCGTGCCCGTGTAGTGTCTGCGGGGAAGCTGGAACCCGTGCCCCATGTCGCATCACCAAAGCTCCATGGCTCTCCCCACACACCCAACAACCCCCCTTTTGAACAGGAGCCAGAAAGCAAACCTGCCGTGCTCAAAGGCTCTGCCTGCCCGGTGCCACGCCTTTCGAGGGGGATGAGCCTTTCTCGTACAAAGACTTTAACTCGAAGGCAGAAGGAAGAGGGAAGATGCAGATGAGACGGAACCCCAGAGCTACGGCATCCTGAAGATTCCCGTGGCCAGCTGCCGTCATCTCTGGCTTCCATGCTGCTCCCCCCTCCCCCACAATGCCCGGTCTTCCTCCTCCTGGACACCCCACAGGTGCGCTCCAGCCCGACCCCAAACCTCGGGCAGCAGAGACCGCATCTTGGGCCAGTTCCCTGGAAGAGGGTGGCTTCCATAATGCAGCCCACGTGCAGGAGGTCACAGCGGACACACCGAGGGAAGAAGCCAAGGGGATCCGAGGGCTGCATGCAAGTGGGTCCAGCGCTTCCGCAGCACACAGAGCATCTTTGACCAGAGGGGGCCTGGCAGAGAAAGAGCCGAATCTTACCTGGTAGCGTCGAAACTGTCATATGAGCCGACCGTGTAGTGCCTGAACAGCTTCTTGCTGCGGTCTGCACGAGTTTCTGTACAGAGAGGGAAGAGAAACACTGTTTAGAAAAGTCACAGACTCCGAATGCAGAAACCAAGCAAGGCCGGCCAGGCCTCTCATTTATCTGACCTACGAAGCGCCAGACCCGCTCTCCTGGGGAAAGATCTGGGAGGAAGAGAAGGTCTCATTCTGGGAGCTGACTTTGCAAAATCTGAGGAACGCATATGAGCCCCACGGCCGACTTCTGAAGAGTCAGGAGCTCCATTCCAAAACGGAGGCAGAATCCTGGGTCCTGGGCTCGAGGAGGGAGCAGGAGGAGACTCTCTGCAAAGAAGATGGCCCTGTGGTTTAAGTCAGAATAGCAGCGCGCCTTTGGCCCAGGGAGCCCTCCAGAACGGTATTCTCAAGTGCTGCTGGGCCTTCCAGCAAATCTGAAGATGACCGCCTTTTGGGAGAAGAATGCTGATTGTTACTTTTCTGGTGATAGTTGCTCTTTCCTAAAAAACAAACAAACACACAAAACCCCAAATGTGATTCACGTTCCTAATTAAGTCCTCCGCCTGCTTCTCTTACTCAGCAGGTTTGGATGTAAATTTCACGGGACAGGATATGAGCGATGCAATTAGATTTAGCAGATTGCTCAGGGCCGGAGGGAGAAAACCACCACCACACGAATACAAGAAATTCGGCTGCGATTTACTGTTCAGATATTGCCCCCTGCAAATAAAATCTCCCGGACAATCTCCTTCCTAAACTCTGGAAAAAACACAGAGGAATTATGTGATTGGCTTCCAGAAAATGGCTCAAAATCTCATGTAACTTCTGTAACCCTCTCTGTGGTCAATCCACATTCCCAGGTGAACGTGCTTGTATTCAAACCCCCAAAGCACATTTCCAGTTCAAAAGTGAGTGCACGTGAGCAGAGCATACTGAGGAAGGTCAGCATAGTCCTCCTCGGCTCCTTTTACGCCTGGAGGCAGCTAGTTCAGCAAAAATGCATGCTCACCTTCTCTACAGTATGGAGTTGCCTTTGGGGGATGGGAGGAGTGGGTGTCCAGCCCAGGACTACATTTCCCAGCTTCCCTTGCACCCTGGAAGGGCCACATGAGCACTTCCCACCAATGGAATGTGAGCAATGGAATGGAACATTCCATTGCGAGGATGATGGAGGGGGCTCTTCCAAGCTTGGCATCTATGGAAGCCAGTGTGCTACCCTACCCTCTCTTGCGGCTTTGCCCAGCTCAGAGCTAGGACCCCTGGGGTCTACAGGATGCTGGAACCCTCTAGGGTTCCCACAAGATGCCCAGGTCTCCATATCTTGAACTGTTGAAGTGAGCAACAATTAGACTTCTATTCATCAGGCCACACTCGAAGGACTCACTGGTACAGCAGTTAACACTGGATTAACTGATGTGCAGGCGGGTCCTCTGGTACTTGACTCCCACCTGCCTCCCCACGCCTTTCCCATCCCTAACCCGACGCCCCAACAACACAAAATGTACAATTCCATGAACAGCAACATCGTCATCACCACTGTCATCGCAAACACTAATTGAGCACTTACTGTATACCAGGCCCTGTTCCAAGTGCCGTTCCTGTATTCCCTTCCTGGACCCTCATGACCCCCACTGAGGGGGTGTGCACTGCTTTGCAGGCTCAACCACATCCAGCCACCTTTCCAATCCTGCTCAGGACTTTGGGGCTTCCCCCCATGGGAGCTGGCCCCTCTCTCTCTGTGCTCCATGTGTCTCTGCTGCATCATCACTAACATTTATGGAGTCCTTCCCCTGTACTATGGTCTGGTCATCTGGGCTCAGCCACTCACTGGTCACGCCAGCCCAGCAAGGGAGGTGGGACTGTGTCCACTTTATGGCTGGAGATGGTAAGGCTGTCAAGACAAAGTTACACATTCACTTTTTTTTTTTTTTAAAGTTTTTTTTTTTTAAATTTATTTGACAGAGAGATAGACAGAGCTAGAGAGCACAAGCGGAGGGAATGGCAGCAGGAGAGGGAGAAGCAGGCTCTGCACCGAGCAGGGAGCCCGATGTGGGGCTCGATCCCAGGTCCCTGGGATCATGACCTGAGCCGAAGGCAGACGCCCAACCATCTGAGCCACCCAGGCACCCCCAAAGTTACACATTCACTAAATGGCAGGGTCAGGATGAGTACCCAAGCTGGAAGATGGGCTCCAGGCCCAGGCTCAGACCACTAGACCACAATAACTGATCCCTGGAGGAGGTCCAAGTCCCCGTGTTCTCTACTGTGCCCAAGGGTGGGGGCTGGCCTCTATCACACCGCACCCGCCATGCCTAACCCCTAGTAGATGCACAGTGCAAGTGCTTGTCCACCTAATCTAAGTGACCTACTGTATAATTAGCGAAGAAAACACACCATACACCATTGGAGTAGCCTGAGTACATGGGGCCATCGCTGGGCTGGGCACTGGTCCAGCCAAGCTGCATGTACCTCTTCTGTGTTTGGCATCTGGACGAAATGTGCCCAGATGTTTTGCATCCTCCTGCCCTCCTTCCCGGCTTCTATAGCATGCATATGTGCAATTCGAGTCATTTATCAAGCCCACAGGGGAGACAGGTCCTGTGCCCCACATGCAGGCACTAGGAGACTCATAGGGGGTGGGGCCTTAGCTCTGAAATCTGGAGCTCAGAATCCTGCGGATGGGGTGAAGACAGAGCCTGAGGATGTGGACCTTCTGTGGTCTGGGCTAAGGGCGTCAGCAGTCAGATGATTGTATGGAGGAAGGACATGGGCCAGGCAACGCATCTGGCCAGCTCAGCCCTGTGACATCTGTGTGGGGGCCCCATATGCTCCAGGCCCTAAAGGGATATGTAGGATTTGAGCCTCATTGTGTTACGCAGAGTAGCTCACAAAGCTACTGGGGACTGGCTGTAAGCTGCTATTATTACTCTTAATTACCTCGCTTGCTTAAGCCTTATGTAGGCAGCTCTCTGCTGGTTGTCTAGGGAAGTGTTGGGCACTGAGAGATGATTGGTGCTGGCCTCTGGCTGAAGTCAGAGGTTGTGGATTCCAGCAGCAGAGAGAGCATGCAGCGAATGTGTGTGTGTGTGTGTGTGTGTGTGTGTTTCAGAAAGGGATCCATTTCTAGGCTAGGTCAGTTAGCCAGTGGTTCCCAAACTTTGGGATTTCATGGACCAATAAAATTTAAACAAAAGAGGGAAGAATGTAGACTGACATAAGATTTACCAAGTTTTTATTCTGGCTCAGTAAGAACATTGAAAACAATAGATTTCCTTCTGCCACCTCAATTATCTTATTAGAGAAAAGAGACCCTTAGAAAAACCTGCTTTATGAAAACCTCCCACTGCACAGGTCTTTCCTGTCCTCTGGCTCCTGGACAGTCACACTTCTGCTCTCAGATATGGCCCCAAAGATCAGAGAAAAGGTACTGAGGGACACATCATTGCCACCATTACCACCATCATGGTCATCACCATTATCACCACCACCACCACCTTCATCACCACCATCACCACCATCATGGTCATCACCATCATCACCATCACCTTCATCATCATCACCACCACCATCATCATCACCACCACCTTCATCACCACCATTAACACCATCATGGTCAACACCATCATCATCACCATCATCACCAACATCATCATCACCACAATCACCATCACCATCATCATGGTCATCACCATCATCACCACCACCTTCATCACCACCATCAATACCATCATGGTCATCACCATCATCATCACCATCACCATCATCATCACCACCATCACCACCATCACCACCATCATGGTCATCACCATCATCACCATCACCTTCATCATCATCACCACCACCTTCATCACCACCATTAACACTATCATGGTCAACACCATCATCATCACCATCATCACCAACATCATCATCACCATGATCACCATCACCATCATCACCAGCATCACCACCATCATCATCACCCCATCCTAATCCTTATCATTATTACAGCAGCTCTACTAAGTTCTCTCTTCACTCCATTAAAATGAAGTTTTCCACCCTATTTGGCCTTCCCACAGAACCCAGTGGTAACTGGATGCCTTGCTCCTGATTTACAGAAGTAGCAGAGTTCAGTGATGAGGGATGTGGCTCTGAGGCTAGACACCAAATCCTGTGGACCTGCCCTTGCCTGGCCTCAGTTTCTGACGTGGAAAGAGAGAAGGATGCTTCCCCACTGTCACAGTGGGCCACTCATGTCACCATCAGGCTTGGCCTCTGCTGGCAAGCTGGGACCTGCTGTCATTGTGCAGGGAGGCGGGGGCTGACCCCTTCCCAGGAGTCACTGATGCAAACGTGAGTCACCAAGGAAACACCATGGGCTGGGCAAAGGGGAGGAGAAGCCAGAGGTTCGAGGCCAGCCCAGCATCCAGGGGGGCTGTGCCCCTTCCCCATGCCTGTGCTGGGAACAGCCCGCCCGTGTGCCTCTGGGTCTGCCCTGCACCTGCCCAGCACTGGGGGCAGGAGAAGAGGCACCACATGCCACGCTGGGGGCTGAGGAGTCCGTGCTGCTGTCCCAAACCTCCCAGAATGCCTCAGTCCTGCAGGGCTGTGGCCAAGTGAGATCTGTCTCAAAACCCCAGCTACAGAGCATTGCTAAGGGCAGGCACTGGGGGGCTCCTGTGCCCATCTCAAGATGGAATAAAGGAACGGGTGTCCCCCGCAGGACAGAACTGGGGCTCCGAGCGGACCCAAGGAAGGAAGGGGCACAGACCCCGCCCGTCATTTGGATGTGGACACGGACACACATATTTGAAGACTGCAGGTTGGCCGACCCGGTCACTTACACAACCACCACAGCTCACTCCAGGCTCGCGGGTGTGGTCAGAAGTCCACGAGTCCTCCAGAGGGTCCCAACAAGAACCCTCAGGGCCCCCACATCTGCTTCTACCCTCCATCCTGCACCATCACCCTCCGCCTTCCATTTGCATTGACATGACCGGCCAGCCACACCCTTCCCAGTCCATGTGCAAAGACATTCCCCTTCTCCTGGGCTGTGCCTCCCTTGTTCTTTGGGTCAGCCCTTACCAAACCCAGCCATGTGGTCAAGTGAGGCTGCCCAGCCCCTCCGCACCCCCACTGCCCGGCCCTGGACTCCAGTGTTCGGCGAGGGAGCCTGGCCGGCTGTTCCTCGGACCACAGCAGGTGGCCAGCACAGGGGAGGGGCATGTGACCCAGGCTGGACAATGGAGTCCTACTCTTGCTGCTATTTCTACTTTTGATGCCACTGTGGGGGAAACGCTGCCTGAGAGTGAGTCACACTGAGGAGAGTAGAGGAGCTGGTGGGGAGGAAGTGACCGACTGCCCTGGTGACATGGTCCGGAGCCCTGCAGGCAACCCATAGCTCTGCCTGACTGTTCAGCAATGTCGCTTACCATTGTTACAGCTGAAAAAGTTCAGAAGGATGCAGTAATGCATTTCATCGTTTGCCACGCTGCATCCAATGGCCGGGAAACAGCCCCCCAAGGTGTGGTGCATACACCGAGTTTGGGTGCCTGCATCCCTTCCCCGGGGAGAAGACTGCTCCCTTCTCCACGTGGGGGTCCTGGAGGTGCTACCTCTCGAGGGGCCTGGCACCCTGGTCACCATAAGAACAGCTGTGCCCCAGGCTGGCCCAGACACTGTGCCGGACTCTCCTGGACCCCATCATCAGTATTGAGGGACCCATGGCCCACACAGGACCTGCTGGCTTTTTTCTGAGATGTTCTGAGGGCTGGATGCTGAGGAAGGGGACCTTGGCTTGGTTGGAAATCCTTGAAATTAGTTTGGGTCAATGAGTTTCGAGAAGTGACCTATGTCACTTCTTGGATAGATGGGGCGGAGTCCCCAGTGCGAGACCACCCCCTGCCCCCAGCATTGATTTTTGCCCTGGGGCATGGTGACCAAAACATCTGAGATGGTGATTGCTCCATCAGCCTGGGTACCCCAGTGAGCCCCCTGGGATACATGACAGACATGTGGCATGAGAAATAAACCTCTGTGGTTTTAGGTCATTAAGATTAGGGACCTATTTGTTACTGCAGCTTTACCTAGCTGACTGATGCAGACTGTGCATGGCCTTCTCTCCCATGGGAGCCCGTACATTCCATGTTTTGCTCAAGTCTGAAGCTTCTTAAAGTCAAGAACCAAGTCGTCTGCAACCAGGCCCCTCTCCTTGGCCAGCGCCAGGCCCAGTGTTCATGCAGCAGATACTCTACCATGTCTCCCATGCAGCAGTCCCTCCACCCTTGTCTGAGTGAACATCAGCTCTTGCCTGGACTGGCGCAGGAGCCTCAGTCTCCCTGCTTCCACACTTGTCCCCCCGTCTCCAGTCTACTCTCTATAGAGCAGAAGGAGCTTTAAGAAATGTAAAAATTAGGGGGATGCCACTGTGCTGCTTACTGTTTTCCAACAACTTCCCATGGAACGAGAGGCACATCCAAGTGCCCTTGGGGGACACAGGCCTGACACTGTGTGGCCTCGACTCCCATGCTTTCCCTCCTCCATCTCCTCACTCCTGACACAGTAGGCACCTCACTTTCCTTGCACATGACGAGCTTGTCTGCACCTCAGGACCTCTGCACTTGCTGGACTCTCTCTGGGATGCGCTCTCCCCAGCTCAAATCCCACTGCCCCACTGGAGCCCTGGCTCCTACAATGCAGCCTGGTGCACAGAGGGGATAAAAACCCCACGCCCTTGGCCCCTTGGCCCCTATTCACTGTTGACAGTTTCATGTCCTCAGGTCGGACGGTGACGGGTCGAGGCTGGAGCACAGCGTGCTGGCCCCTGCTCTTCCTGGGGACAGCTGGGGCGGAAGCAGCCTGCCCTGCACATGGAGACACCAGAGTTCTAGTCCCGACCTTGACGTTGACAATGTGGGCCCTCCTCACTCTGCCTCTCTGGGCCTCAGCTTCTCAGCTACAAAGCCGACCGCAGGATGGAATGACCGCAGAGTCTGCGACTTCTCAACGAGGCACCTCCCTTCCGCCAACCATGCGGCTGGGGGCTAACCCTTTCCCAGGAGAGGGCCGTGCACCCGGGCGCCCCACACAGGCAGGGTTTGGGTGGATGCACCCCAGAAGCATCTTTCTGAGCATAGCCTAGAAAAAATCTACACTGAAAGAGAAAAATCTAGAAATCCCATTCCATATACCTCTCGTGACTCGTGAAAGGGTGACAGATTGCATGACAAGCCTCAGAGTGTCCGCATTTAAAATAGCCCTTTACGCAGGGCTGCTGGGAAGAGGATCCGGAAAAGCTCAGCACGGAAGCCAAGAGGGGGCATCTGGGGAGATTCTAATGGCCTCGGGTCCTTGAGGGTGACCGGTTCTGGAAGCAGAAACCAGGAAAGCAATGTTCTCAAAATAATTTGCAGAGATTCTGAAGGGGCAGCAGGTAGTTCAGAGGCCAGTGTGGCGGGGACAAGGGCTCTCAGGTCAGGAGATGCCCTCACGGGGAGGAGATGCCCTCTGTGGGGGTGGCGCCCTTGCTCACAGGTGCCCATTCACGGGAGAGGCATGCGAGGAAGGGCACAGAGGCCTGTCTTTAACACGGCAATCGTGAGCCCAGCCCCTTGCCGGCTGCGTGCTGGGCTGGAAAGCGCTTCTCCAAGCCTCGGTTTCCTCATCTGTGATAGGGGCCTGCAGCAGGGTGTGACAGCCCTGTGGGGACACGTGCACTTGTAAATGGACCCTGTGCAGGCTGTCCAGGACTCTGGTTATGTTGTGCTCCAGGAGTCCACCTTGGGCTTTCCTGTCTGTCCCCCAGGATGGAGGAAGACCCCCCCACTCCACAAACCGTATCCGTACGTGGGACCTCAGGAGCTGCCCATCAGACCCTCTCCTGGGAATGTGGAGCTGACGTGGGGCGGTCTCCACTTCCTGTCGGAAGAGAGCACCAAGGCCGTCACCATGGGGAACGGAGGGGGGCAGCGGCAGAGCACGGGCGACCCTGCAGAGAGCTGGCTGAGCTGGCCCGGCTCCCGGCAAGGCCCACGCGGCCTCCAGACCCTGCTTCCCGAACCAGGGGAGGCTGGGCCACGCCTTTTGCCCTCGGGGTCCAGGAAAGTCCCCGCATCCTTACCATCGAGTATGTTTTTTCATGTAACCCAGCTCACGCAGGTTTTAGGGCTCTTGCAACCAAAAGAGCACGGTCTTCCAGCTTTTCTATTGCTCTGCATAGAAACTGTAGTGACCCAAGTGGACCGTGACAGTGTCCCCAGGGCCTGGCTTGGCGGCCTGTCCACTGCAGGGCTGGGACACCCCTGTCTCCAGTTTGGGACACCGGCATTTACAGTGACGATCACCCCTCCGCATCTCCAAATACCCGCAGAGCCGGCCCACCCCTCCACGGCCCTCAAGGCATGCCCACATCCCTTGATCACCCGTGGTCTCAGAAAAGTTAAAATGACCAGGCGAGGGACACTGGACACGCAAGGGGTTCTGTCTCCCCTCTCTGTGAGAAAGAGCCTGGGATTGGCCGCGGGCCGGAGACTAACCGCAAGGACCAGAAACCCTTCCCGGCTGCACCGCCTCAGTTCACCCGTCACGATGCGGGGATCACACAGGATAACACACTGAGCTTTCCGCCCTGTTCCCCACATCCGTTCCCCAAATTTACTTGGTTTATGAACGACCAGCTCAGAAGCTGTTGCGAGACCATGCCCGTGTCTTCAGGAGGAGGGACAGAAGGAGCACTGACCTACAGCTCCTTTGCGGAACGCCGGGGTAGGTTTTCAAAACGAGAAAGAAGAATTCAAGTTTGTGTGATTCCCGAACAGGCCAGTCCAGAGGTGAACGGAAAGAACTAAATTCCGTCAGGAACCGCAGCTCAAGCCCTGAGAACACGGGAAGACGGCCCCGGGGTCCCAGGCAGGCTGGCGCATGGCTGACTTCCTAGAACAAGCTCCGAAGGCAAGGGTGAGAGGCGGCCGGGGCCACTGTGAACCAGGAAGGGTCACTTTAGAGGCGGCACACAGGTGTCCCCTCTGGGCCGCGGAACGGAGCGGGAGAGGAGGCTGTTTCTCTCCAGATGCTGGAGACAGCACTGCTTGGAAGGAGATCCTGCCAGGGGCACAGGAAGCTGCCACGGTCTGTGACCTTTGCCCTGGCCTCACCCCCTGGACAACATCAGGTTCTACAGCAAAGGGACGCCATCCGGGGCTGGGACGAATCTAACTCCAGGAGAAAACCATTTCTGCACTGTGGCTGGAGGGGAAGCAGGGGATTCGACCCCCGGCTGGTGTGAGGATGGAGGGGCCACAGGAGCCGGACTGTGGGTGACCCACTAGAGCTGAGAGTGGCCCCTGGAGGGTGGTCAGCAAGGACACGGGGCCCCCCTTCCCGCAGATCCTGGGGACAGAGTCCTGCTGCCAACTCAGCGCGTGGGGGGAGCACCAGCTGAAAAGCCCACCCGGGTCTGACACCCCGATGAGGGCCCCGAGACCAAGCACAGAAGCCAGGCGAGCCTGCCCGCGCCATTGACCACTAGCACCGTGAGCTCAACAGGTGGTGCTGGGAGCCACTAAGCCTGCAGTCCCTTACGTCAGCACGGAAAATGGACAGAACTGGGGTTTCGTGCATTCGGAGTTCTGCTTTCTATTTCTCTGAAGATTTAGTTTCCATCCCACCAAAAGGGGAGAGACAGACAGACAGAGACACAAAAAGAAGGGACCGTGAAGCCCGTGACGCATCCCGTGTCCCTCATTCCCCTGGAATCCAGGTCCTCTCTGGCCCCCCTTCTTGGCCCCTCACCCCAAAAGGCAAAAACTGCAGCGGGAGACACCTGAGCAGGGGGGAGCCCTTAGCCCAGCCATCATCAAAGTTCTGGTGCTGGGAGCCTCCTCCGGGCTGGCACCGAGTCAGATGCGGCCCGGCAGCCTCCTGCCATGTCACAGGGCTCCGGACGCCCGGCGGAGCAAGATGGCTGGGCCGTCCCACCCCAAGCCCCCGGCGCTCTGCATCCACCCTCCCACAGGCTCCTGTGATCTCCAGCGGGTTTTAAATCAGACACCACTCGGGCTACACCCCAGGCTGGCGAGCCAAATGCAGAATCGGAACCACAAGGAGGAAAGAGATTACCAATGGGGATGAAGACAGAAATAACTTTTCTTTTTTAAAACCAAAGATGCCGACGGGCTCCTTGCAAAGCAGGAGAAGCAGAGAGGAATGCAGGGAGATGCCGGAAGTGGGCACAAAGGCAGGCAGCTGGGCCCTGGCGTGTGGGGTCGGGTCGGCAGGGCCTGCGGGGACCACCTCCCACCTTCGCCTGATCCCAGCTGCCGCCAGGCGTGGATATCGGGCCGCACTTGCGAGACACTCACAGGGCCACAGAACTGCAACATGGAAGTACGCTAATCCCACCCAGATCAGTGGCTAGCCAAGTGCAGGCGTTTATTCACGACGTCAGCCGCAGAATGTTTATGGAGCACCTCGTGGTCCTTGGCGTTGGCCCCGCAGGGGAAAGGAGGACAAAGTAAGGACACTTCTTACAGCGGAGCACATGCCACGTGGCCTCACGGCGGAGGGCGTGTTCCTGTCCTGTGGCTATTGTAATCAACTACCACAAGCCTCGTGGCCTACCACGACACACGCGTTTTCTCGTCGAGGTCCGGAGGTTGGAAATCCAGCACGGACCTGACCGGGCTAGGATACAAGGGTGGGCAGGGCTGTGTTCCCTGCAGGGAGGGGGGTGGGCTCCAGGGAGAGTCCGTCCCTTTGCGTCTTCCAGCTTCTAGAGGCGCCCGCATTCCTTGGCTCGGGGCCCCGTCCTCCATCTGCAAAGCCAGCAGCGCTGGGCCGAGTCCTTAAATGCCATTGCTCTCGTTTGAACTGTGTGCCTCCCTCCCCCACTTAGAGACTGCTGGGATTACACGGGGCCCTCCTGGCTAATCTCCCTGTCTTAAAGTCAGCAACTAGCAACCTTCACTCCCTCTGTGACCTCCCCTCCCCTCTGCCATGCCTCCGAACATAGTCCCGGGATCCAGGGATCAGGACGTGGACATCTGTGGGGACCATGACTCTGCCCCCCACAACCACAAAGAGACCATACCTCGATAGAGCCCAGCTGGGCCAGACCTGCTCAGAGTATCTAAATCCGAGTTAGTTAAGGAACTCAGAATCTTGCTTCCCGGTCAGAAAACCCACATGAAAGAGAAGTTGGTTTGCCAGAAAATGCATTTCCCTGTTTGCAGGAGCAAGACAGAGTGTGGCGTTCAAGTTCTGACTCTGAATGACGGCGTGAGCCAAGGTGCGTGCTCAGCTCCTCGGACACTCCACCTGCGCTATGCACATTGGGGGAGTGGTCCTTATCTCAGACGTGAGGTGGTTCGCTCCATGCTTGGCAGCCCCCTGCACGGTTCCTCCATCAACTAACAGAATTGGGCTCTGCACAGTGGCAGCCCTTTCCCCCACCCTACCCCCGACACCTGGGTTTCCAGTAGCTGAACCACATCTGTGCTGGGTTATGGTCAATAAGCAACTGAGTCATTGGATTCTGTTTATTCCCAGCTCCCCCAGCACTGCTCCGTCCGTCCCCAGCCTGTGCACACACGCGTGTGGTGTGTGTCATCTGCTCCATTCTCCCCTCCTCTCCAGGTCGGGGCACACCAGCCCAGCGCGGACACAGCTGGGCAAGGACCCAGTGGCAAGGTTTTCTTGAGTTCCCTTCAAGTTGGCACTTCTCCAATAACCATGTGCCCTGAGTTCCCTTAAAGTTGGCACGAGTGTGCCTGGGCACGGGGAGTGCCCGCCCCCGCCCACCCTCCAGGGCACACGTCACGGGTCCTAAACACTCAGGCACCACGCGGTCACCGAATCTACAAACTCCAAAAGCCAGAGGCAAAGGCGAAGGTGTGGCACGTGGGCCGATTTTCCTTCCCTGATAAACAGCAATCACGTGTGAGAGCTGGACACCCCCCACAGGACCGCTGTGTCTTCTTAGCCATCCCCAGGGGACTGCCGGTCACACTGTAAGCTCACAGAGGACAGCTTGGGAATTACGCAGTGTTGTGCTACTGGGTGAGCAGAAAACTGCTTCTGTAATTATAACTTTACGAAGCAGTCTTTTTGCCCCACGGGGCCCCTTGAGGCCACGGGGCTTGTGCGTCCATGCCCCAAGGCCTGCTGGCCCCGGCTTCATCCACCAATCCATAGGAGAGGTGAGCTTCCGTGCCAGGTAGCCAAGGGCACCCGGGTGCGAGGGCTGTGGCTCAGCTGGGAGGCTCAGCAAATGGTCAGAATGCGGGACGACCCGACGGAGGGAGAGGCCAGCCCCCGAGACAGGGCTCGAGGAAGGGGACAGGAGGGAGGTGACCCTAGGCGTGGGGCGCATCCTGCTGCCATCACCATCCCCCTCCATTGATAGCTGTCACCTGTCATTCCACTGTAGGGGACGTTTACCTGGCCCTCCCCATGCACCATGCGCTATTTCAAGTGCAAAATGCTTGAGCTCCTTTGGGTGGTCCCAGCTAGCCCGTCCTCCACCGCACAGGTGAGGAAGTGAGAGACATCAAGGCTGAGCAGGATGGGGGCTGCAGCCCAGGTGACCCAGCTCGGGAGCTGGTGGTCCTGCCCCGCCCTGCCCTGCACACCTGGGCATGGAGTACTCCCTCTGCCCTGTGCTGAGCTCTTTCATCCTCTGACAGACACTCACTGGCACCTCCACGGGGAGCTGGGGGGCCGAGAGCACCATCTTCCCAGACTCCTTCCCGAACCAGCCCTCCCCAGGGCACGTCCCCCTTTCCCTCCAGGACCGTGGAATATCAGAGCCACACCGTCACCTGGGGGTGGCGACGACGTGGGGCAGGATAGATGGGTCTGCGTGGCTAGGCGACACGCTCCAGTGTTTGTCTCTGGAAGCCGACCCAGCACCGTCCCAAAGCCACGTCTTAGGTTTGGTCACCAACAGGTGCCCCCCCTCCACAAGGCAAGACACAGAGGAGGAAACCGAGGCCCAGAAGGGTGAACGGCATCCCCAGTACAGCACTCCCGGGTGACGGAACTGGTTTTGGGCGTTCCCTTAGCCCCTCTGCTACCACCACACAGCAGCACCACGAAGCAAGTCTGTTCTGCCAGGAGAGTCAGGTGCGACCGGACACTTGCCAAGGTCACCTGGTTCGTCCAAACCCTGGCTCCATGGCTAAAGGTCAGGGCACTGCACCCCCGTAGCCGTTTTAAAAACACAAATCTCAGGGATGAAGAGTTCCCCGTGGACGCCTTTTACAATGCTGGAGTTGAGAATCATTCGGGGATGTAGGAAGCTCCTGGAATCACAGGCTTTCGGGCTAAGGACCTCCATTTGAGAAGGGGCAGGGGCTTGCCCAAGGTCACACCATAGGGACCCTCCTCCCAACCCTCTGCTCCCCTGCCCTGATGCCCTGCGTTTGCGAGCTCGGGAGGAGCGCCCCCAGCACCCGGAGCTCATGGTGGGGGGTCTGCAGTCCTGTGTCGCCCAGCCATCCCCGCCTTGCAGCTCCTGGGCCCGACGCCGCTGGACGGGAAGCTAGCCCGGTTCCTGGCACTGTCGACCGATCCCCACCCTCCCAAATTGGCTGTCAATGAGCTGGTTTCTACTCTGTAGTAATTAGAATTTTTTTTTTAAAAAAAATCGGCCCAGGCAGCTAAGTGGAAGCGTTTATACCAATACACAGAGGAGTGGGGCTTTTTCAGTGGAAATTATAGTCCATGAAGGACCGGGTGCCCGTGTGGCGTGCTGTCACCGAGCTCGGCCAGCATGTCCGTGCCAAGGATGCCTTGTTTCCCTCCCTTTGCGTTCAGACAAGGCCTCACTGGCCAGGGTTGCCTGGAGGAGGCCGCCGCACCTCTGGCCCCAGGGCTGAGGGAACCCTGGCGGAGGGGCAGCGTGTTCGAAGGCAGGCAAGGATCTCAAAAAGACTTTCCTGGCCCTGCATCCAGCAGCTGGGCCCACAGGGAGCAGAGGCCTGGTCTCTCTGTCGTGCCAGGACATCTGGATGGATGCGGGCACGATGCTTCGCTTCCCTCGCATGCTGCCTCCACCCAGGAGCTGACCCCACGGAATGCCCAGTCTCAGGGCCCCCTCCCTGGCCTCGCACAGCAGCGGCACCAAGCCCTCGAGAGTCAGAGCCACCACTGTGGAAGGGTGACCCACAGCAGGTTAGGACACCCCTCCCCCGAGGCAGGGCCGCCCCCGCCCCGCCCCCACGTGGCCCAGGAAGGTGAAGTGCCAGGGCCAAGGGCACCGCAAGCTTGAGCAGCAGAGCTGGATTTAAACCCAGGAACGGACTGGGGGCGGGAGGATTCTTTTTAGTTCTTTACAATCTTTTTTAGGGATGCTGGCAGCTGAGGTTTAGGAACTAGGACACGGAGAAGAAAGACCTGTGGAGCTCAAGGAAACCGCCCTGTCGTGCGGGAGGGCAGCTGGGGCCCTCCTGGCTTGGCACCAGGCCGCCCAAAGGGCTGACCACAGTCCGAGGTCACAGGAATCAGTGGATTCATCCCTGGAAAGGTCGGGGTGGATGGGGCACAGAGGTCCCGATGGTGCTAACAGATCACACGGAGATGCCCCCGCCTCCGGCAATGACCTTAGCCCCACTCCCTGCGACCCACCAACCTGCTGAGAGGTCAGGCGACCCCCAGAGAGGCTATAGGCCCCTGACCAACACCAGGGTTGGGAGGGGGTCCCTGGAGTCTCGACAGGTCATGGCTCAGTTTCCCTCGGCCCACGTGAAAGCGCCATCCGGGAGGGGGCTCCATCAAGGAGTGGCGTCTTCTCTGACCAGGTGGCCGAGCCCCCCCATCGCCCCCCCCGGCCAGATTCTCGCGAGCTAGTGGTCTCCTCGAGCGACAGGGAGCAGCCAGCAATGGCCCTCTGCAGAAGTTGAAGAAAGGAATGCAATCTGAAAATACATATGGTGTCTTGTCCCCCGGGTTACAATGCCGAAGGAGCACACAGTCCATTTGATTTAAAAAACCGCCCCCAAAACCCCCAAACGAAAACCCAAACGAGCCATGCTTCTTTGAAGGAGGCACATTGCCCTGTACCAGTCTGGGGACTTCCCCTACAGTTTGTCAGGTCAGAGAGGACGCAGGAATCCTGGACCATCTATGCATTTACATTGAACCGACTCACAATGCAGGTGCCCTCCCTCTGAGTTCACAACACTGCTTCCCGAGGCAGAGACGCCCAAATTGGTCTGAAAAACCCACCGGCCTCTCCACGGGGCTCTTGAGAACATGGAAAAGCCGCGGGGGCTCTAAAAGCGACCGCGACGCCCGAGCCCTCTGGCACGATCTGACGGCTACTTTGATTTTCCCTTCCGCACCGGGAGCAGGAGAGAGCCGTTCCGGAAACAATAGCCTTCTGTGGGGAAGCACAGCCACCAGATACACGGTAATTCTAACAACACACCAAGTGCAGAGCGATCAGCCTACACAGCCAGCCGCCCCGTCTGGGCAAGTGCCCGCAGGACTGCCAGGACGGCGATTCTGGCAGAGAACAAAGACTCGGCACACCACCCCGAAGCGGGTTCGGGAGGCGGCACCGTACCTCCGAAATGAACTTTCTTCTTGAACCGTGAATTCTCAGCCATCATCTGCAGCCTGGGTGTGACCATCTCACTCAGGCGGGTCCCGCTGCCGCGCTGGGTCCACACGGGGACCGTGTCCCCGAAGCCGGCCTCATCTACTATTGTCTGTTAATCCAAGAGGGAAACAAAACAAAACAAAACAAAACAAAACAAAAAAAAGTTGCGGCCCTCCGGGGTCGAAATTGCAGAAGAAATAGGAAAAAGGACTCAGAAGGAGAAGAAAGATGGCTCCGGAGCGTTTAATCCACAGGGAGGCTCACAAAATTGACTTTTTGAGACCGCACATTGGATCGGCGGAAAATTCAGTTCTTTGACACAAGTTGTAAGCTCCAGATTGGAGCCTGCATCCTTCACTTCCCACTGTACCAGGGATGGTTCTTTTTCCTAGTGCCGGTTTCCATGGCAATGCATCAGTCACTAGTCTAAATACGTACGGGTGAAGGACGCCAGGAAAGCCAGCACAATTATGCATGCCATTAGCGGGTAGAGGAAAATGGTTCAACCCGGCTATTAGCACGGGGCCGAGGTAACACTTAGCGGCTTTGTCATCCTCATCCCGGGTAATTGCTTTCTCATTTATAACACTCTGTGTGTCCTCTGTCTCGGCACTTCCAGAGTCCCGTGTGCTGTGGTGGACAGCGGGCGGCCAAGTCCATCTTGGCCACATGACCCCGCCAAGCCCAGCGGCAAAGGGAAGGAAGCACATTGCGGGGAAGTGGGTCCTGGTTATGCCTCTCGCCGGACCCTGCGTCCCCCGGGGGGAGGGGGGTGGCTTGGGATCTCAGGAGGCATGGAGGGATTTGGGGGAAAAAATCCAGGGACTCGCCGTGGATTGGGTTTGAAGGCTGGAGGTGAGCAGCTGTAGCAGGAGGAGGGCCAAGGCCGTGGTGTGGGGCTGGGGGCCGAAACTGCCTCCCTCCCAGCGAGGTCCTCCTCCTCCCCCTGCCCCGTGACCTTGCTTAAGAAGGGAGGTGTCAGCGGCAAGAACGGAGACCCTCCCTCCTTTTGGTCATTTGTCCTTGCTTTCTTTTCTTAAATGGCCACCATGGGCACGCTGTGCGGCCTCAGACGAGACCGCTTGCCTTTCTGAGCTATAGGCTTCCTGTCACTTGGAAAAGGGGCCGGGAGGGTGGTAATTCTCAATGAACGTTCTCTGCATCCCCAGGGACCGCCAGGAGCCAGACCCTGGCTTCGCTACTCACTGGCCTCCTGGCCCGGGACAAGTTCCAATTCTATTTGTCAGATGGAGATGAGAATGAATGCTCTGTAAAACGGGGTGCTGTTCTGACTGCTCGGGGGAGAAGCACAGGCGCCCTGTTACCTGTACGTGTGGTTGTGTTGTGGTGGCCTGGCCCATGCCGCCCAGACACACGCCTGGCTTGCGGCATGACTTAGCCTTCGCGTCCTGTTCACCCAACCTTGCTGGAATCAGTGCCCCAAGAAGGATCAGAGGTGAGGAATCCGGGCCCAGAGAAGTTAGGCGACTGAGCCAAGGCCACACAGCCCGGTGAGTGTGGACCTGGACCTGGACCGCGGGTCTCTCGACCCAGCTCTGGGCCACCGTCCCACACCTCCCGCCTCGGCACTCCTGGGGATGAGGGGCGTTAGGTGCCCTGGGCTCGGCTCTCAGCTGACGGCGGGAATGAGCACCCAGGGCGGCCGTGCTTGTCGAAGAGGAGGGCTTCACACCCAGGACATCCAATGTGCGTCTCTACTTGGGGGTCCTAGCAAATCCTGAGCCATCCCCTCATCCTGGTGGCTGGCAGCTCAGTGGGAGGCTACGGGCCCCGGACCTACGTGGGTTCCTGCCTCCCCGGCGTCCTTCCTTCCGCCCTCGGTCTGATTGATCTCAGAAGGTCACAGACACAGCCGGTGCCTGGCACGCGGGAGGCCCAGGGGGCCACTGCTCCTGCTCACCGGGAGGGATTTCAGTGGGAGGCAGCAGCGGAGAGAGAGACGGAGGGTAAAAATAGCGCGGGCGGGCTTTCCACAACACTACTAGCCCCCTTTCTACAGCGCTCAGCACCGTGCACACGAGCCCCGTGCAGCCCCACGTCCCACGTCCCTCCGCACTTGGCATCTCAGAGGCTCGTGTCCTTGGAGGCACCCTGTCTCCCCAGGACGGTGAGGAGCTCATGGCTACACATGAAAGGGAGCCTCTGCCTCCCTCCACGTGTCCCCAGCCGGCCACCGGCGAACCCAGAGCGCTGGGCGGAGGGCTTGTCCTTCCCGATCCAGGACCTCCGGCCTGGGTCTCACGCTCTCGGAGACGCGGCTTTGCCATCGGGAACACGGCACGGGCAAGCCCATGTCCTCTCGCAAGGACTAACCAAAGCGACAGAACACTAGATGGTAGGTCTGCTGGGCAGAGGCGTGTGTGACCCACAGACGCCCCCACACACCCACTGGGTGCACCAACGCACCTGAAAACCACAGAGTATTGTGCAAATGCCACCACGTGGGGGCTGCCACCTGCCCAGCCGGTCCAGCACAAAGGTGGATGTGAAGTCACACACGTGCGCAGGCATTCTCCTTCCTGTCGCCACCTCCAGAGACAGCAAGGGGTTAGCTCCATGTCATGTGGTCACGGTGCCCCGCGTCTGCGTCCCTCCCTGATGCCCACGGGTGACGGGGCTAGAGGAATGCACTGAAACTCTGTGCTGTGCTGGGGACCGAGTCGTGTCTCCTCTGCGCCCCGATCCACACCCCGAAGCCCTCACCCCCCGTGGAACAGTATCTGAAGGCGGGGACTTTGGGACATGGTCAGGGTTAGATGAGGTCATGCGGGAGGGACGGGCCCTGGTGCCGGGATTACGGTCCCTGCAGGAAGCAGAACATACCGGAGTTCACTCTTGGCAAACCAGGAGGACAGCCCTCACCGGATACAAACCCTGGACGCCCGGCCTTCAGAACCGCGAGGATGAACGTTGTCTGAGCCCCTGGCCAGTGGTGCTGTTACCCGGCCCACGATGACGGAGGATGGAGAAAGCGCTGTCTCCTGGGGGTTGTGGGGACGAGCCAGCAGGCACACGTGCAGCATGCAGGGCTTCCTGTGCTGGGAGCGGCCCTCCCGCCCCCCGTGGAGGGAACAGCCCTGGGGCTCACATCACCTCCCGGGACGGGGGGTGGAGGCCACGCACCTGTGTCTCATTACCGGGAAACCATGCAGGCCTGGCGAGTGTGCTCGAGGCCGTGTGCGTGCCCACCCGCGTACACACGTCCGTGGGGAGGGACGGAGGATAGGCTGGGGTTTGGAATTCTCCTCTTTGGAGGAAAACATCTCAGACTCAAAGCTTTTTCCTTCCAGAGCCCACGGGAGCCCCATCCTCACTCCGACCCCCCCAGGCCCAGGCTTCTGCCCGTGGGCTGTGCTTGGACTCTGCACTGAGTTTTGCCCGTAGTAGCTTTTCTCAGCCACCCCCCTGTGTGCAGGACCCTGGGTACCTCTCCCCCAGGCACATGGAGGCAGCCCCAGTGACAAAGGTCCCAGGCATGCACCGCTCTTCCTCCCCAGGAGGCCAGCCCCTGTCTCGGGCTCTGTTTCTCTCACTGACTGTGGACCCCTCACGGCCACTCCTTCTCCCGCCTTGGGCACGTCCTCCCCAGGACCTAGCACGGGCGTCTGGAGGGCTGTTCTCAGTGACTGTCATCTGGATCTAATAGGTGACCCACAGTTACACGCAGAAGTCACAGACCGACACGTCTCCAGGAGGCCACGAGCAAGGCTGCAGGCATACGACGGTGGGCGGTGGTCAGCTCGGGCCAGCCGGACATTACACGCCCTGCAAACCCCACTTTGCAGAAAGGCTTTGCTCCCTCGGAGCGCAGCTACAGGTGGAACAGGGCGCCGCTCTGAGAGCCGCCAGGCCTCCAGCGGCGGCTCCTGGGGAGTCCTGAAGGGCCACGGGGCTGAGCGAGGTTGTCCCGTGCTGGGAAGGCACTGCTTGCAAGCCGAGGGCAGTCACCCCGCACCACATGCCTCCCAAGGTCCCCACCCAACTCCAGGGTGCAGAAGGCCTTTTTATAAACGGTCTGAGCATGATCCTAAATCCTTGTCACATAAGGCACAGAGCGTGTTTGGCGTGGACTGAATCCACACGGTATTCTTCAGGAATGCCAGCGGCTTCCACATCAAGGGAGCATGTCCTGTTTGTCTGGAGCTTTGACACAATTGCTCACGGGTTCCCGAGACTGTACCCCTGGGGGTGGGGCCACTCGAGGGGTGTGGGCATATTTGTGGACACTGGGACCACCACGGGGATTCTCTGTGCCAAACGTGGACGCACGGACATGATCTTCCTGCACTGTCCCGGGTCGCTTCCTGCCTTCCCGGACAGTTGGGTCCTGTGCTTTTGCTCTGTCCCTGTCCTTTGGTGCTGTTGGGGGACAAGTGGAAGCACTGCGTTCCCCGACCCCCACCAGGGGCAGAAGGCAGGGTCTGGCGCGGGGAGACAGATCTGTCTGAACAGATCTGCATGTTTTGCGGGGACGCTGCATCCGGCGGTGTCCACAGAAAGCTCCCACACCCCCAAGGAACGCCTCTTTGTTCTTTATGCACCTGTAACACGAGGCAGCTGGGGCTTCCTGCAGTGACCAAGCTCTGGGTCACATCAGCCTTGCCGTTCCTCCAGCCCGTCCAATGCATCTGAGACCAATTTCCCGTATTCTGTCCCCTCTGTTGGGAACACCGACAGAGGTGCTTGTTTTCTCCGGCGGGACGTTGATTGACAGAGGGTGTGATGCTAAATTTTTAGATGTATGTATACTGTGCATTTTTTACTGTAAGGTTTTCACTTTGAAGATCATCAAAGGCTCCTTGCACATAACCATTTGAAAAACGGGTGCGTTGTGTCTCTCGGAGCTGAGATGCACAGAGCTGCGGCCACAGATGGTGTGCACCAGGCTGAGAATGACCGAGCCATAAGCACCGGTTGAAACCTCCGTCTCCACCCGCAGCATCTCTGGGCACGTGGAGGTTAAACCTGGAGGGTCATTAAAGCATCTCCTCGATGAAAAGCAGGACTTGGGACGTGTGAGTAGCATCAGCAGGATAGGGCGGGCTCTGGGGGAGTCTAAGCCTCCTGACAAAGAGGTTGGGAATAGCCAAGGCTTTCTGAAGGAAGCCGAACAGCTAGATGAAGCTCCCCACGGCCAACCACGAGCAAGCTCCAGCCTTCACTTTTCTGCCCAGTCCCTACTTCCCTTCCTGTTGTAGGACTTTTTACAAAGTGCCATCAAACCCCATTCTGAGTTAAAAAAACATGCCAATGGTCCCTGTGGAGGACAGACCTGGGAGCCCACCTCCCTGGTAAGAGTCCCTCCACGTGAGCGTGACTTGCTTCTACCAACAGAATACGGCTCATGTGCACACGTATGTGTGCTAGAGGATGCGTGTGTACCTGGGTTCACATGCACACGTGGGCACTAGAGAATGCATGTGTACCTGGGCTCACATGCACACGTATGTGTGCTAGAGAACATGTGTGTGCATGGGCTCATGTGTACACATGTGTGCTAGAGGATGTGTGTGTACCTGGGCTCACGTGCACATGTGTGCATTAGAGAATGTGTGTGTGCATGGGCTCGCGTGCACACGTGTGTGCTAGAGAATGTGTGCGTGCATGGGCTCATGTGTACACATATGTGTGCTAGAGGATGTGTGTGTATTGGGCTCACATGCACACGTGTGCGTTAGAGAATGTGTGTGTGCATGGGCTCACATGCACACGTGTGCATTAGAGAATGTGTGCATGGGCTCACGTGCACACGTGTGTGCTAGAGAACGTGTGTGTGCATGGGCTCACGTGCACATGTGTGCTAGAGGATGTGTGTGTACCTGGGCTCACGTGCACACGTGTGCATTAGAGAATGTGTGTGTGCATGGGCTCGCGTGCACACGTGTGTGCTAGAGAATGTGTGCATGCATGGGCTCATGTGTACACATATGTGTGCTAGAGGATGTGTGCGTACCTGGGCTCACGTGCACACGTGTGTGCTAGAGAATGTGTGCATGCACGGGCTCACATGCACACATGTGTGCTAGAGAATATGTGCGTGCATGGGCTCATGTGCACGTGTGCTAGAGAACGTGTGTGTGCATGGGCTCACGTGTACACATATGTGTGCTAGAGGATGTGTGCATGCATGGGCTCATATGCACACGTGTGCGCTAGAGAACGTGTGTGTGCATGGGCTCACGTGCACACGTGTGCCAGAAAACACGTGTACACACACGTGTGCATGTGCGTGTGCAAATACTTGTGCAGGAACTACTGCTCAGGGGAACTGCAGTGGCTGAGCCCTGTCTCAGAATCCTTCGGAGTCTCTGCGGGCCTGTCTTCTCCTTTGATCTCACACCACGTCGTGCTTTAGGAAGAGCAGAGAGTGTGCCATGCAGAGCGTGCAGGGGCCCAGAATTCTCTGAGAGATCCTGGCGGCCCCACCTGCACGGAGCCACGCTGGTGCCCCTGTGCTCAGGTTGAGTCCGGGCAGCTCAGGGCGGGAATGTGTGCTGCCCCTGCACCCAGAGAGCCCCCACGCTCAGTGCTCGCGAAGGAGACCTCGCTCAAGATCTAAGGAGCTGATGAGGCGGAGAACACCGTTGGGAGGAGGTGGCTGGTGCGTTTACGCCCACTGACCCTACGGGGGGCCGAGGGGGGGCAGGCTTTGAAGACGAGTTAACAAAGGAAAGTCTTCAAGACCGTAAACACCCAACCAAACCCAAATTTCAGACCGAAAGGAAGGAAACCAGCACCTGCTGAGTGCCTACTACGTGTCCTGAGCTCTCCCAGATTAGAAAAAGTAAAAAAAGATTAGTATGCATTTGGAAAACAGTACTTCAAAGCTCGATTCTTTGGGGGAAAATCCCGACACTGAGACCATTGTACGACTGTCATTAGCCTAAATAAGAGAAGCAAAAACAAGTCTACTGCGGAGCATACTAAAGGAGCTGGTGGGTTTTTTTTTTTTTAACTGTGAGGAATTTTAGTGAGTAAATGTTTTCCTACAATATTCATAAATGCCACTAACACCCTAAACCAGCACCATTTAACTCATTTGCAGCTGGTTCTGTGTCATATTTAAAGTGAATCATTTTGCAGCGTTCGGGGGCTATTACAAGCGCAGTGTGGTGAGAAGCACTTCCCTGGATGTCAGGGCGGGAACACAGAGATAGGCTTGTCAGCAGCAGGGACCCAGACGGTCCCCTTCGGGCCTCTTCTCAGCCGCCACCCGCTGGCTGCAGCACCGGGCTGACGGGGTCCTTATATAAGGACCTATCGCTCAGGCCTGTGGGTCTCACTTGCACAACCTGCCCTCCTGGCATCCACATCCGTGCTCCCCACTGCCCCCGGGGACTGAGCAGTCCCGGAGACGCTGACCCGCAGGTACGGCGTCAACGACACTGTGCCAGCCTGAGTCTGGATTTCAGGGGGCCTCACTCTTGAACGGGGCACGGTTGCCCTGTCCCAGGCCCCAGCTGGCTTGCCGGACAATGAGACACGCGAGGTCCAGGCATCCTGCTAACTGGCGGGTGGTTGCTGGACACAGCAGATGGAGTCTGGCCGAGAAGAGCAGCGCCTCCCAGCGGGGCCCAGCCCAGCCCGCTCTTTCCTCTACACGATCGTGCGACAGATGGTTGTGGTGCCCACCACGGACGGCCGGGGCCGCTCGGCACACAGTGAACGTCCCGTGAGTTCCATCAGTTCCGAGACTTCGGGGAGGTGGCCCGACCCCACGGCGGTGGTTTCACCGTCCGTGAGACGTCCAGGACGGGCTGCCCTTCCCGGGGCTGCTGCAAGAGTCCCATCAGTGACCACGAAGAAACGCCTTGTGAACTTCATAGCGCAAGGCAGCAGGGTGGAAACGTTAGCCTGGAAGGCGGTCTGGAGAATGGAGCGTCTTTCTCCAGGGGACAGCAGAGCTTCCCGTGGGGTTCACTGCGGGCACACGGAGTGTCCCCGACTGACTTCTGTGCACTTTCCGAGGTTTCTTGTGTCTGAGTGGGGTCGTACGCTCCGTGATGTAAGAGGCACCGCCGTCAGGCTGCAAGCATCTCGGGAGCTGGCGCCCTAGAGAACGTGCTGGAACTCCGGCTCTGCGGCCAGGCCCATGGCCACGACCCAGTTCCGGCCCTCAGGCAAGACTTCCGTCCTTGTTTGTGAAGTGGGTGCTGCACCTCAGCTCTGCACCCCTCGAGACAGGCAAGAAGTGGAGAGGAGAAGAGCAGCTTGAACTTGGGGAACGCCCTGAGTTATGGCTCTGGATAAAACACCCCTTCCTCCTAGGGAGGTCGGCTGTGCGCATACACGTTCAGCTGCTGGCTGGGCATGAGGGCCTCTTTTCCACCATGACACCCTACGGGGCTGCGGGCTGCTTGCACCCCTCTGTGCTCCAACATCGACGTGAAAAGGGAATGTACGAAGCAACCTGCGTGGGAAATGGAGGCAGAGGGGTCTCCTGACCACTCTGGTAGCTACTATTCTCAAGATTACTCGCTGGGCTTGACAAAGGCATTTCCGTGTTTACTGTTCTGGGCTGTAAATGCTTTAAATAAGGAGAATAAAGGAATACACAAGCGTTCTGTGTTGGGGCAGGAACACGCAGGTGCTTCTGGAGTGCGCGCCTCCCTCCCGCTCCCTGTTTACTATCACCATAGCGACGGAGTCACGGGTAAAATCAGCTGACAGGGAGGGCAGAGCCTGGTTCCTAACACAGGGGAGATGTCCCCCCTCCCCCGTCAGGCACCCCACCAGCTCGCCGAGGACGTGGGGGCGTCGCACCCCTCCACGGATGTCTGTGATGAGCACGGAGGGGCGGCAATCTGTTCTCAGCCAGTGGGTAGCCCAAGGTGCTGTGGTCTGGCAGCGATCACGCTCAGCTCATCGGGGGGGACCACAGCCCTCCAATGGCCACTTAACTCATGACGCCCTGGCAGCCGACCCCCCACCTACTTGCCAGGCACGCCTGGGACTGTTAGAAGTAGGGCCAAATCCTAGGGCTCCAGGAAACCCGAAGCGAAAACCACCACTGCAGGGCATCTGGGAGGAACGGGGCCAGGCTCGTCAGCTGGATGGGCAGAGAACATCTATTTCCACCCCGTCAACACATCTGCCTAGAAACAAACAAGGTCAAAGCAAGCGCATTCACGTAACACAAATGACATGCGGTCTTTCAGTCATTCAAGGTGCCGTGTTGGAATTACTAGGTCACCCCAAACTCAGCTTTCTTTAAAGAAAAACCAAAGCGAGTTCTAAACAACTTTTAATCGCACTCAGACCCCCGTGCGTACCCTCTGCCCACATAAGGGGGCTGCAGCCAACAGTTTCCACCAGGGGCTCGGGGAGATGATCCTCAAAGTGTGGGATGGGTGGGTCGGCAGGGGCGCAGTGCTGGTGCCGAGGAAGGAACGGAGCAGTGACAGGGGCCGTAGCGTGGAGGGGTCCCCAAGGTACTCTGCTCAGTGACAGAAGCCAGACACATGTGGTCTCATACTGCGTGACGTCACTTATACACAATGTGCAGAACAGGTCGATCCACGGAGGCAGAAAGCGGTGGTCTCCAGAGTCGGGCAGGGGGCACTCACAGGGACAGGGTTTCCTGTAAGCGCGACGAGCACGCCGCGGAACCAGATAGCGGTGGTGGTTGCACAACTCTGTGAATGTGCCAAACGCCACTGACTGCCCTTCCAACGTATGACTGTTACGGGATTCAAACCGCGTGTCCATACAGCGTCACGAAGAAGCAACAAGGTGCGTGGGAGCGGGGGCCCTGCCAGTTGGCCTTGGCTCTAATCCTGCTCCACCAAGTATGGCTGCAAGACTCCGGGCGAGCCACGGGCCTCTCCGGGCCCTGGTTTCCTCGCCGGCCACGGTGCCCACCCCGGGCACAAGTGCGGGGCCGCAGACGAGCAGGGAGCTTCCCACCGGCTGCTATTACCTTCATTCCATTTTATCAGCTGTTTGCAGCAGGAGGCCCCTGGACCTGGGCGGGGACGGAGCTCCCTCTCCGTGGAGCCTCCTGACACGTTGGAGCTCTGGCGCTGGGCAGGCATCTGCTCAACAAAGCCCCGCGCCGGGCATTTCTAGGCTCACGGTCGCCCCTTCCTTGCGCTCCCCTGTGCCCTCCCTCCCCACCGCATCCCTACTCGCTCACACCTCCCGTTTCACGAACTCTACTTCCATGAACGGCCTCTACCTACCGCTGTGCCTGGGACCTCTCTTCTCAACCCTTCCTACTTCTGGTTGTTTTAGGGAGGTGGTAATCACATAATACATAAAGCTAGACATGTCAGAGTGCAGTTCAAAGAGGGCACCCTGAGTCGCGCAACCACCACCTCTATCTACATCCAGAATATTCTCATCACCCCAAAAGGAGACCCCGGGCCTGTTAGCGGCCACTCCCTGCTATGGACTGAATTGTGTCCCCCCCATATTCATGCCAAAACCCCCACTCCCAGTGTGACTGCAGCTGGAGATAGGCCTTTATGGGGATAATTAAGGTTAAACGAGTCGTGGGGGCACGACCCTGGTCAGATAGGACTGGGGTCCTTATGAGAAGAAAGGACACAAAGCTCTCCCCACGCGTCCACAGAGAAAAGGCCACGTGAAGTCACAGCAAGGGGGGCTGTCAGCCACAGGAAGAGGACCCTCCCCAGGAACTGAATTTGCTGCTACCTTGATCTTGAGTTCTAGCCTCCAGAAGAGAAATTAACGTGCCCCCATTACCCGTCCCCTAAATTCCCCCAACCCGTGGTATTTTGTTACGCAGCCTGCGCTGCCCTAGACGCTCCCCCCCCTCCTCCCCCCAGCCCCGGCAACCGCTCAGCTGTTTTCCGGCTCCGTGGATCTGCCTATTCTGGATGTTTCACGTCTGTGGGACCACACGACACGTGGCCCCCTGCACCCGGCTTCTTGCACCCCGTGTAATGATGTCGAGGGTCGCTCACACTGCAGCGGGCACAGGCTTCATTCCCCCTCACGGCTGCCTGGTAACCGTGGTCTATATGGACTGCACTTGCGCATCCATCCCCCGTTGTGGACATTCGGGTTGTCTCTGCCTGTGGCTAGCACGCACAGCACTGCTACGAACGCGGGCGTCTGTGTACCTGTCTGAGCACCTGTTTTAAATCCTTCCGGGATCCCCTCTGTCTCGAGCCCTCAAAACGAGATTTCATGCCAGCTCTCACCCAGGTGCCCGGTGGCGTGCATGCGGCAGAGGAGAGGAGAACGGTCAACATGCAGACTCTGCGGACACCCTTCTCCTTCCTCGGGGACACGCTCGTCAGGGCACCCTCTGGCCTCCCTCCAGCAGGAGCCCGAAGCCATCCCAGGAACGCCTGACCCCTCACGTGGCTGAAGGGTTTCTGCTGGAACCCTCGAATGGCCCACATGTCAGAGCGAAGCCCAGACTCTCACTGGGACCCACAGGCCCCTCTGACCGGCCCCATGACCCTCTCCCCAGCAAGCTACAGGCGTGACGCCCCCCGAGCGGGAACGCCCTCACCCCAAGTCCACGTGGCTTGCTCCCTCGTTTCCTTCCCGCCTCAGAGCGGCTGCCTCTGACCACACCCTGTACAGCCTGCTCTCCCTTGCCTCCCCTGCATCCCTGCCCCCGACTCCCTCTTCATCCGCCGGCAGGTCCCTGCGGGTCCCGGCTGTGCTGGTGGGGTACTGCTGCCCCTGCCAGCCCCTCTTCGCCGAATTAACGAACCTGGGCGAGCGTCTTCTGCATGTCGGGCACCGCCGAGGAAAGCATGACTGAGCCCAGATGAGGGCCCGGGCTGCTGGCGAGACAGACGCGGGCAGATCATCTCAACAGAGTGGGCCCGGCAGTGACGGAGAGACGTGTCATGCACTGCGGAAGCAGCCGGCGGGGCCACCAGTGACGAGGGCTGTGCCAGAGGTGCAGACAGTAGGGGCAATCCCCACTGGGTCTTGCAGGATGAGTAGGAGTTTGGCAGACGGACAAGTAAAGGAAGGGCGTCCCAGGCAGGAGGAACAGCACGGAGACCCGGAGGTATGGGAGAAAGCTGGCATTTTTTTCATGGAGGCAAGGGGTTGAAGGGCTGGTTTTACTGACAATAACAATTCTTAGAACAATTAATGCTTCACGTGGATCGTCTTGTCAAGTACTCACTCTGACCCCGTGTGGGCATAATGATTACCTTCATTTTAAGAATGGGGAGAGTGAGACCTTGAGAGGATCCCCCCCTTTCCAGAAGCTTCACAACAATTCGAAGCAGAGCCAGGATTGGATCGGGGACTCAGAATGGCCACCACAGGCTCCTGGGGAGGGCGACGAGGCTGGACAGGTGGCCGGGAGCAGGGGCCCATTGGGACTGGGGCTCAGAAGAGGGGGCTGCTGTGGGGCCGGGGAAGAAGCAGGTGCAGGAGGGTCCAGCCAGGCCAGGCTTGGCTCCCCCGCAGGAAATGACAGAAGGAGATACACAGGCGGGGAGGGCGACTCCCCCACCACTTGCTACCCCAGGCACCTCTGCTGGGTCCAGCCTGCGCCTGACCAAGGGGGCACCAGGAAACAGAGCAGAGCTGAGTCTCACCGTTGACATGCTCCTGGCAGAAGGCAGGAGCGTAGTGACGGGGGACAGAGGGAGACCAGCCAGAGCCCAGAGGTCAGTCAGCGGGAGGAGGGCAGGAGGAGGCCAGGCACCAACCAAGCTGTGTGGCGGGGAGGAATGCGAGGTGGGAGGCATAGCTTGGGTGAAGGTACGAAGGCCTGACCCCTACCGGCCCCGTGAACGCAGCCTCTTCTAAGTGAGGAGGTAGGGGAGCTGGTCGGCTTGGGAATGTTTTGCCTGATGCTTCTGAGCAGGCGTTGAAGAATCGGAACAACTGAAGTCTGAGAGCTGTCTAAGGAACGTGTGGAGGCCGCACTTGGAAGATGTGCCTAGAAGCCCATCTCAAGGTGAGTGACGGGGAGCAAGGAAAGTCCCTTCTCTCCTTGCCTAGTGCGGCCGCGCCTGCGGTTGGGTGGCCAGATGTGGTCGAGCTGAAGTCCAAGCTCCCCAAGGATGGGAGTCTTCAGCCGTGTCCTTGCTAAGGATCCAGTGGGCCAGCACCAGGCAGGGCTGGGGAGTTAGCAGATACAGCCCGGGCACCTGCCAGCCGGACGCCCTGGCACTGGGGCCTGTGTCCCAGAGGCCGAAGGGGCAGCCGCCAGCCCTGCCTCCTCAAGGCCGGAGGGCAGCCCGGGGACCGTCCGGCAGCGGAGGACCCCTAGGGAAGGACTTCCTGCCACCACGCTCCTTGGGGCTCCCCCGCCTCCCCAGGGGGAGGCCCTGCTGCGAACAGAGCGCATGCCCGCCATGTGGCTGGAATGGCAGGATATTTTAAGCAGTGCATGGGGAGTTCTGCGTTACCCTGGAGATGGGGCGGATGCAGGCTTCAGCGGCCGTGGCGCATCTGTGCTCAGCAAGAGGCCCGTCCAGAGTCTGGACTGGAGGGGCCACCGGTCCCTTCCATCATGGAGGCCAGCGTGGGAAGGCAGAGGTGGCTGTGGCCGCCCCGGGGAGGGAAGCGAGCCCCAAGCCCGGCCTGGCTCTGAGGCTCAGGGATAAAGGACCCAGCTGAAGCCAGCAGCAGAGGAACGGCGGCGGCCCCTGGCCGGGACAGAGGTGCTCCCAAACCACACACCTGCAGGCCCCTGCAGGCCCAGCATGACCAGCTGGTGCTGCGGGCAGGGGCGGAGGCTCATTCACTCATCCTGGAAAGAGCGACTGGGGGCTTCTCCCCAAGCCATGAACGTGACCTTATTTGGAAAAGGGGTCTTTGCAGGGTTACCCAGTTGGGCCCTAAATCTAATGACAAGTGTCCTTGTAAGAGACAGAAGAGAGACACAGAAACAGGGAGAAGCCACGGGCCCACGGAGGCAGAGGTTGGAGGGACAGGGCCCCAAGCCCAGGGCTGCCAGGGCCACCCCAGGATGCGGACAGTGAGTAACGTTCATTGAGGACATCCTTGGTGCCAGGCACACCCTGAGCATCTTACGGGAGGGCCCACCGGATGCCACAGAGCCCTCTGGGCTCAGGGGGCATTTCTGCCATCCAGCCCATTGTATAGATGAAGACCCGAGGCCTTGGGGCTCCAGTGACCAGGACATGCCCCTGGGAAGAAGGGGACCTGGGGACTGCAGCCTGACTTCAAGTTGTGCCCTGGGGGCAAGGCTTGTGCTTGACACCAGGATGCCGTGAGACCCTTGGGCACAGAGGGCTCCAGGGAAGGGAGGGAGTGTGGCGCATCGATGGAAGGTGTCACCGTGGCAGGTGCGGCAGGAGCAGGCTCGGGGCGGGCATCCCAGTGCGAGCCTCACAGAGGAACGCTGTGGGCTGCTGCACGGCCTCACCTTCTGGAAGGGCCCGGAAACCTGCGCTGGTTTTACTCCATGCTGTCCTTCCTCAAACCTCAGTGACTGCGGCCACGGAAGCGGCCACTCAGCCCCTCGCCCGCCACCCGGCCTCGTCCCACCTATGTCTCCTCTGACTCTTCCGCTCTCATTCATGCTGTTCCCATTCCGGCTTTGGGGCTCTGCCCCAAGGCTCATCCTTGGTGACAGTGGCCCTGGGCAGAGACCAGTGACGCCCACGGTCCTTCCAGCTCCTCCCAACCAACTCGACATAGCCCCTGCCCCACCCTGACCACGATATTTTGTCACTGACTGCTAAGGGCTGAATGTCTACGTCCCCCCAAATTTCTATGTTGAATACCCCTCAGGGTGGGGCCCCTGGGAGGTGGTCAGGTCACATGAGGTCACGGGGGCAGCGTGGTGGGACTCGTGCCCCTGCAAGAGCTCTCACCCCCTGCCCCATGGAGGCACTGCGAGTCCCGACCTCCCAGGCCCCCCAGCTGAAATGGGGTGTCGGCCAGCTCTGTGGCCCCGAGCACCTGCCTCATGCTGGGGGCGGCACGGCATGCTCCAGAGTTAACCCTTCCGTGCCTCCCAGCAGCCTCGTGGAGCAGGTGGGCCTGTGCCCCCAGTTCACAGATGGGGGAACCAGCTCGTGCAGGTGACGGACACGGGTGGGGACCTGCCTATCACTGACCCTCAGTGCTGACATCCTCGTGACGGCCACGCAGTATGTCTGGGGGAAGGATGAGCCTAAGGGCTCTCCGGAAAGGGACTGGGGGGACTAGGGTCCCTGAACTGTGGCGTAGACACCTGCCCTCCCTGGGGTCTTGGGGACAGAGTGAACGTGCCGTTGCATCTTCCCCCCCCAGGCCACCCCCCCAGGGCGTGGCTGCTCACAGAGTGGTGGCGTGTCCCGGAGGACGGGGTGACGCCCTGTGCCGGGGAGCGCCGGGCAGCACCCGGGGCTGCTGACAGCTGTGTGCTCCCCGGACTCCTCCTCTCCCCGACACCGCTGCTGTCCGTACACGCTTCTCTGTGCTGACTGGCCAGGGAGGCGGCCGGGCCCCAGATGGCAGGCCTGTGCGGGCTAGCCAACCCCGGGCGGGGCCGCGGCCACTCCACCCACAGACTCTTGCATCTCAAACATTCAGAGGACGGATGCTTCCAGAATACAGGCTCTGTGGGGCCGGCTTTCCTGCACACAGATGGCGAGAAGGCCTATCATTTGCTCCTTGTCAGTAACAAAAGTTGGCACACGAACGAGAAAACAGAAAAAATCCATTTGTTAATCCAGCCCCACAGCGGAAGTGCGCGACAGAGACAGAGTGGCAGCGAGGGGCACGGGGCGCTGAGTGGCGGCTCGGCTCCGGACCAGGTGAGGAAGGCCCCTCAGTGCCCCACGCCACGGGCCAGAGGCGGGGCTCGCCGTGATACCAGCACCCACTCACGTCCCCGCTACCGAGGCCTGGGAGGACGGCATGGTCCCCCCAGCAGGACAGGACCCCGAGGCCCAGAGACGGGGACTGAGCTGCCCGAGGTCACACGAGGAGTGAGCTCCCACTCCTCCGGGACCAGAGACGTTGGCCTGGCTCCCTTCTGCATGTTCTGGCCAGATGGAGGACGAGGGACCGTCTGGAGCCACCCTGACCTGGGGCTGGGGCTGGAGGAGGGGCCAGGTCTCAGAAGGAAGCTCCTGTCTTGGGCTCCCCTCATGGTCCCATTCTTCCCACCCACGGAGAAGAGCCTCATCTTCTTGCAAAATGAAGCCATGTGTTCTGGAGCGTGCATGACAAAACAAAAGGTTCTTTATCATAACGGATAAAGGAATTTGGTCAAGAGCCATGAATGTCCTGTTGGAACCCAATTCTAGAAGGAAGTGCTGGGGCCAGACCCCCGGTGCCCTGATTCTCAGCACTCGTGGCAAACGCTCCCCCTGGAGTCATGTGCTGCGACCCGTGGAGTCTGAGAGCCCATGACGGGAACCTTCTGGAAGAATTTCCGGTTTGGGTCTGGAGGGAGATTAATGCAGGAGGAGGGCTCGGGGCCCCGGGGCCTGTGGTGTCCACGGCTGAGGGTGCTTCCCCGGCCACAGGAGCCTGGGTGGCGAGAGCAGCTTCACACATCATGTGGTTGGACAAAAGTCTGCAAGTGTGTCATCTAGACTCCAAAGCAGCCACAGCATGCACTCCAGGAGAGGCCTGGCAGAACTGCCATGGGTTTCAGAAACACCGGAGACGCGGCAGACCCCTAAATCACAGAGCCACCGAAGCTCTGGGGGGACACAGAAAAATCCTGAGGCTGCCCTAAGTGTAAACACATGGCCCCTTCAGTCTCTACAAGGGAGGGCTGTTCTTTCGCACAGGTTAAGGGGGAGGGTGGGTATGCAGTGCGGCCTAGGGGCCCAGAAAGAGGGGGCCGCGTGGGGACCAGGATTGAGGGGAGCACAGCTTTCCAGGGACTCTCCACAGGGAAGGCCACGCCAGGCTCAACCCGGAAGCCCCTGAGTCTGCAAACCCGCCTCTTTGGTTCTGCTCAGTTTAGATCCAAATGCATCCTACTACTTCAAGAAATCAAGGGCAGAGGGCTGCTCACGAGCCCCCAGTCCCGCACACAGACCATCTCAAGACTGTGTGCAGGGGTGAGGGAGCTGATGAACCAAATGCGCACCTTGCCAGAAAACCCAGCGCTCACAGGAGGTCGTGGTAAATTATGGCAAAAGCTGTGAAACTGGCACTACACACCCTCCGGTAATGTCCAAGGTCATGCAGCTGACGGGAGGCTCCCAGGTCCACGCACTCCCTGCCCAGCAGCCTGCCCCAGCCCCCGAGAGGGCCCTGCTGCCACCCCACATGGTGATCCAGGACCAAGGAGACAGAGAACGGACCCTGCTTTCCAAGGAAGGGGTCCGTGGCCTGATAGAAGGGCTTTGGGAGCAAGCACAGAGACAAAACAGTGTTTGAACAGCCCTGAGGAGTCAGACGAGCAAGGCTGTTGAGTTCCTCCAGCCAAAGGGTGGCTTCTCCGCCATCTTGGTTCTGATGCCTGGTGGTGGGCCACGTCCTACTTGGCTTGTTGGCCAATGACCTAGTGTGGCAGGGGTGTTCATGTCCATCAGGGGACCCAGCCAGCCAATGACCAAGCCTCAGGGCATGTGCATTTGGGGCACGCACAAACCCCGGACCCAGACCCGGCATGTCCTCCCACCCTGTCCTTGCCCCTTCCCAGAGGAAAAGAGAAGAGCAGCAGGGCCCTGCTCCCTTCTCGTGCTCATCACTAGCGCAGGGCCACAAATACAAGCCTTTAATCCCAGACCGCCTCTTGCACACACTCCCCTCAGCCCGTTAGCCTCTGTGCCCACATGGGGAAACTGTGTTCTGTTTTGGTTTCACGTTCTAAGCTTGTAAGGGTGACGTCAGCCAGGGTGAAGTGGGCCCCAGAGAGGCTGCAATAGGATGAACTGCGTCCCCCAAATTCCCATGTTGAAGCCCCAGCCTCCAGTATCCCAGAACGTGACCGTATCTGGAGATGGGGTCTTTATTTTATTTTTTTTTTTAAGATTTTTTTTTATTTATTTGAGAGAGAGAGAATGAGAGAGAGAGAGCACGAGAGGGAAGAGGGCAGAGGGAGAAGCAGACCCCCTGCTGAGCAGGGAGCCCGATCCCAGGACTCCAGGATCATGACCTGAGCTGAAGGCAGTCGCTTAACCAACTGAGCCACCCAGGCGCCCTGGAGATGGGGTCTTTAAAGAGGTGATCAAGGTAACATGAGGTCACCGGGGTGGATCTAATCCCACGTGACCGGAGTCCTTACAAGAAGGGGAGATCAGGACACAGACACGTAGAGGGACGACCCCGTGAGGACCCAGGGAGAGCACGGCCGTCCACACAGGAGGAGAGAGGCCTCGGGAGGACCCCGCCCTGCCCGCGCCTGCACCTCAGACTCTCAGCCTCCAGGTCGGGGAGACGGTGAGCGTCTGTCATTGAAGGCCTCCGTCTGTGATGCTTGTTATAGCAGCCCAAGCCAACGGATGCAGAGCCCACTCACATCCACCCCTCTCCTGGTAAAGCTGCACTGTGCCTCAAAGTCCATTTACTTATTTTAATTTTTACTTTTTTAGCTGCTACTCCAATTTTTTATCTGCACCTGTCACGTACCAAGCACTTTACATACATTGCTTTACGCCTTCTGATAACCTTTCAGAGGAGCACGATCACCTGCACTTCATAGACGAAGAACAGAGCACTCGGAGACACAATGTTGGAACTAGGGCAGGAACCCAGGTGAGTCGCGTGCTATGATGGCCCTGACCGTGAGGCTTTCCCTCAGGGGCTTCCCTGACCGTGAGGCTTTCCCTCACTAGGCTTTTCCCCTAGTGATTCCCCAGCACCTAAGGAAAGTCCCCTTTTGATCTTGTGCGCTGTTGGTGGGAATGCAAGCCGGTGCAGCCACCCTGGAAAACAGTATGGAGGTTCCTCAAGAAGTTAAAAATAGAGCTACCCTATGATCCAGCAATCCCGCTTCTGGGAATATATCCAAAAGAAATGAAATTGTTATGTCGTGGAGAAGATCTGCGCTCCCCTGTTCACTGTGCATTATTCACAACAGCCAAGGTATGGAAACGATCTAAGTGTCGAGGGACAGATGAAGAAGATGTGGCATTTACACACAATGGAGTATTACTCAGCCTTTGCAACAACATGGATGGGCCTGGGGTGCTGGGCGAAATCAGCCAGACAGAGGAAAACAAATACCAAATGGTATCATTTATATGTGGAATCTAAAAAAAAAAAAAAAAAAAAAAAAAAAAAAGGAGCTCATAGAAATAGTAGAGAAGTGGTTGAGTGGTTGCCAGGGGCTGGGGAGGAGGGCGAGAGAAATCCGGACAGGCTACAAACCTTCAGTTGTAAGATGAGTAAAGCCTGGAGGTCTAATTGTAACAAAGTGACAACTGTATTGAAAATTTGCTAAGAAAATAGAACTTAAATGTTCTCATCCCCCCCAAAAAAAAATCAAATCCCCAAAGTACATTTGTGAGGGGACGGATGTGCGAACAGACTCAGTTGGGGGAACCCTTCCACAATACGTATGTACACCCAATTGTCACATCGTACACTTTAAATACCTGACAGTTTTATTTTTTAGTGGAAAAACAAGTCCCCTTTCACTCAGCACGAGACACAGTGTCTGGAATGTCATCTTGCCTTGAGCGGCCACATCTTATGACAGACCAGCTACCATGTGTACAAGAGAGGATGATTTCTTCCATGGTCAGGATGGAAGGTCTGGAAATCCTTTCAGAAGAAGTGCTCCCGAGGGAACTAGGGGTGTGTAGGTCAGAAAACAAAAAGTTGGGAAGGAAATATGCCAAAATGTCAACTGCGTGTTTCTGAAAGGTGAAGTAACAGGTGATTTTTATTTTCTAAAGATGTTTTCTATGATGAACATATCATTTTTTTTTCAAAGACTTTATGCATCTATTTGACAGAGAGAGAAAAAGAGAGAAAGAGAGAGGGAGAGAGCACACAAGTAGGGGGAGCAGCAGGGAGATGGAGAAGCAGGCTGAGGAGGGAGCTCCCACTGAGCAGGGAGCCCGATGCGGGGCTCAATCCAGGACCCCAATATCATGACCTGAGCTGAAGGCAGGCGCTTCACTGACTGAGCCACCCAGGTGCCCTGACATATTATTTCTATAATAAGAAAAAAACACCTAATCTGAGTTAAAAGACAATCTCGGTATTCTATCCCCAGCATCTTGAATGGTGTCTGACACATAGTAGGTGCTCAGTGAATAGAAAGACAGACTAGGCTTCCCTGAACCTCCCCCTCACATTCACACGAATGAAAACTCTAAAAACCCATTGCACTGGGTTCTGTTGATGACCCAGTAGGTGCTCAGTAAATGCTGATCAGCCTGATCCCTGCTCTGTGTCGCCGTGGCCTGAGATTCCCCCCTGCTAGGATCACCCACCCTTTATCTCCAGTCCCTGAAGCGTTGGTGTTCTTTTCCGGGTCTCATGCGTCCCGCAGTTGTAAACAGGGAGTAGTAGAAGCCCCCCCTCTCCTAGTGCGATGGCATCAGAGAGCCTGGTACTGAAGCCCTCCTTCTCCTCCCCCTCACCCCTGCCCTGTTTGAGAGGCTCGGGCAACAGCATCAGCCAGCCCAAGTTATTTTTAATCACACGATTACCCAGGGTCTTTTGTCACTTAAACAGTTTAATTGGAGCTGAAGCCCTCCTAGAGCAGAGCTGCTACAGGAAACGTCAGCCAGCATAGCCTGGCAGCAGCAGACGGACGCAGCTTGTCCCTGAAGCCAACCCCTTCCCTGGGAGGTGCTCCAGGCATCCAAAGCCAGTCTGGGCCTATTTGGCAAATGGGAGAGAGCAGAGTCCCTGCACTGAGGGGAAGCTCCTGGAACCTGCAGGTGAGTGCAAGTGGGGATCACATGGAGACAAGTCACAGCCGAAGACTATTTTGATGGGCAGTAAAGTAGAAGGGAGGAAGTTTATCTGTTCAGCCAAACATCTACCCACCCATCCTGTCTGTCCACCCATCCATCCATCCATCCACCCATCCATCCATCTATCCATCCAATCATCCATCTATCCATCCAATCATCCATCCATCCATCCATCCAATCATCTATCTACTCAACCACCCATCAATCCATCCCATATATTCATCGATTTTTCACTGTGTACCTACCAAGTACTTTCTTCCACCTTCAGACCCACTCAGTTTCCCAGAGGTATTGCCTACTCATCCATCCATCTACCATCTTGTCCATCTATCCATCCGTCCATCTATGTTCATCCATTGATCCATCTACCATCTATGCATCTAACCACCATTTATCCATCCATCCATGAATCCATCTACCTACCATCTATCCATCTAAACAACCATCCACCCATCCGTCTACCCACCCAGCCACCTAACCACCCATCAATCCATCCCATACATTCATCTAATGGGCAATGTGCACCTATCAGGTGTCTTCTTCCACCTTCGGACTCACTCAACTTCCCAGAGGTGTTGCCTACTCATCCATCTACCTCATCATCCCATCTATCTCATCCATCCATCTATCAACCCATCCATCCACCATCTATGCATCCAACTATCCACCAATCCATTCATTCACCATTTATTCATCTAAATATCCATTTATCCACCCCTATGTCCCTCTATCCACCACCTATCCATCTAAACATCCACCCACCCATCTACCACCCAGCCACACAACCACCTATCCATCCCATACATTCCTTTGTTGTTCACTGAGCATCCACGAATTACCTTCTCTTACCTTCTCTTACCACTTTATAAAAAATGGTGCCTACTCATTGATCCCAGCTGCTGGGAGTACTCTCTGTGCCCTCCCCACGCCCTTGTCTGGTCCCCTGCCAGACTTCTGACCTCCTCTTCATCCCACTCCTTATCATAACTTGAGTGTCTGATGCTCACCCCCTCAAAGAAGGAAGGAAACTAACAGGACACCTACTATGTGCTGGGCACAGTCACTGCTGTTTTCTCATTCAGTGGTTCTCAAAGCCCATGAGGTACCATTTCCCAGGAGACAACCACCAAGGAGAACAAGGACCGAGCGCTTGTTGGACTCTGGACCCAGGACCCCTTCTACTATCCCTAGTGGCCCCCCGGGAAGAGGCCCTCATGGTGGTGGACTCTGAAAAGTCTCAAGGACAGACACAGTGTCTGAAGTTCCAGATTCCCACCCTGGTCCCCACACTGTCCCAACCGAGGGACGGACCTCACTAGGTCTCCACTTCCTTCTCTGTAAAAATGGGAGAAGGACACTCAACTCTTAGGATCAAATGTCGCCTGCTGCTACCTCCACTGTCCATGCCCCGGCAGCTGCAAGTTCTGCCCACTTCCAGCCACTAGAGACAACTGTTCCATCCCTAAGCCACGCCGTCCGTGGCCTTGCGGGCTGGGGAAGTGGAGACAGCTTCAGTTCTCTCTGCAACAGAGCCCTGCCCCCTTCTCCCAGAGGTCTGCTCATCCCTCAGAACCCGAGCTGAGAGTCAGCCCCGAGAGAGAGGTCATGGCTCTCCAGGCTCGATTCCCTCCTGGAGTCCACCATCTGGCCTTGAGCCCACAGGGCTGGAGGAAAGGGCCAGCGGGTCCCTGCCCCTCAGGTCACTGCCCAAAGTAGAAGCTCCGGATGCTTTTCTAAGGGAGGAATATGGTTTCTCTGCCCAAATCTGGGACCATTTTTGGCAGATTTCTTTCACTAGGAACCACCTAAGACCAACTATGAACAGAGCCTGGGGTCCCAATTTCAGAAACCGCACTCCATTCCAGGCCACCCACGGGCTTTGTCACGCCACGTGGCAGAACTTCCAGCATGACAGAGAGGCAGGCCTGGGGAATGAATATTAGCACTGATCTGTTTTGGCTCAAAAGGATACAAATTTGGAGTGGTCCAGCCATGGCCACCTCAATGGGCACCAGAGATTCGCAGTGGAGGGGGGCCGGCCTGGAAGAAGGTCAGCTCATGGCCACACTCTGTCTCCCTGCACTGGGGTGACGGGCACTGATCTGAGAAAAGAAGTTTGCCTCAGGCCGGAAGGGGAAAATTGGTGCCTCTGATGACGTGTATGTATTTTCTGAGCCCCGTTCATAGCCTGGATGGAGTCCCTGGCTTCTGGCACCTGTGATTGTCCAGAAACTTCAGGCACATTCCATACATGGCTGCAGAGCTGACCAGATCGGAGAGGGAATCAGAGCCTGGGAGTGGGAGGAGGGACCCCCGAGAAGCCATGCTGCAGTGTGCGGAGGCAAAGGGTGGGGCGGGAGGGGATGAGGGGGGCCCCCGGAGCGACTGGTCACCGCATAAGACCAGGGACATAAGCTGCGGGAGCCAGAACCGCAGAATCTCTTGGAATGTGCGAGTCAGTGGCCCCTGAATTCATACGAGGAAACTCTAGTCCCTGGTGTGATGGTGTCAGGAGGTGATCAGGTCATGAGAGTGGGGCCCCCGTGATGGGATAGGTGCCCTCATAAGGAAAGACACGGAAGGGCTTTCTCTCTCTCTTTACCCCATGACAACACAGCGAGAAGGCAGCTGTCTACAAGCTGGGAACTAACCGGGAAGCCACATCTCCCCAAGAACCACATTGGACAGGGCTTTGATCTTGGACCTCCCGCCTCCAGGACCGTGAGAATAAAGGTCTGTTGTTTGAGTCCCAGGCCTGGTGTTTTGCTGTGGCATCTGCGGTGGACTGATACAGAGATGTGAGTAGCAGACCCCGCCAGCCCTGCCTAGCTCCCCCCCACTGCCCCGGCCACCAAGCCCAGTGGGTTCTGGCTCTGGAATGTCTCTACATCATGCCTCCTGCCCTCCTTTCCAACAAGGCCACAGACTGTTCTCCGTGGTTCCCTGAGGCCCTACAAAAGCCCTGCTCCACCTTACCCTGGGTCATCCTCCTCATACGCCCATCAGACCACATGCCACCCCCTTCTGCTGGGAGAGTCTTTGCTGAGCCCCCCGGGACCCACAGCACCCGCAGTAGCCATACCGAGCACCCATCAACATGCTCCCACAGAAGGGGGAAGAGATGGGAGGAACGGAGAGGCAAGACCCCGGCCAGCCTCATTCATGCAGCTGCCCAGTGCCCATCTTCCCACGCTGCTTGGGACCTGGGCCCAGGGGAGATGGGCACCGCGCCCCAGGAAGGCCCTGCCCCCATGGGCCCCCACCTGGAGCTTTCCTGGACACCAGGACCCCATGCCCAGGAAAGCCGCTGGGCCTGGTCCCACACCAGACTAGAAGCCACCTTCTGTCTCTGTTCTGTGAGCCGGGGGCTGGCACCACACTCCCCACACTGCTCACGGGGTTCCTGCTAGGACCCCACGACAGGAGGCTGGAGGAGGGGAAATGCAGCTCCTCCCCATCCTCCTGCTCCCTTCCACGTCCCTAGTGTCCTGGGGGCCACAGCGAAGGGCTGGAGCCCCTGGCACCTTTCCGCACCCAGCGCCCACCCAGCCGTGCCCCTGTAGGGGGCCCACAGTGGTGGTGTGGTTGTGATGGCTGAGGGAAGTGCCAGCCCAGTCCTCTCAGGGCCAGATGCCCCCAGCCGTCGGGACACCTGCCGGGCCACGTCCTTTCCTGCCAAGTCAGAGCCCCCCGGGGCCACACGCCTGCAGGGGGTGCCAAGCAGCACCCGTGTACCCCATCTAGGCTGCGCTCTGGGTGACCTGCTTCCCCTTGCCCCCACCCCAAGCAGTGGTACCTGCTTTCTGCAGCCCTGAATCTCAGGGAGGCTTCCAGGTCCTCCGCGAGAGACTGAGCACATGGAGGGGTCCCAGCCAGACCAGGTACAACGGAACTCTGCCCCGTGATCCGAGGTACCCACTCTGGGAAGCCAAACAGAAAGCTCTGTACAGGGGCGCCTGGGTGGCTCAGTTGGTTAAACTGCTGCCTTCGGCTCAGGTCATGATTCCAGGGTCCTGGGATCGAGCCCTGCATCGGGCTCCCTGCTCATGCAGGAAGCCTGCTTCTCCCTCTGCCTGCCGCTCCCCCTGCTTGTGCTCTTTCTCCCTTTCTCTCTCTTGCTATATCTCTCTCTGTGTCAAATAAATAAATAAAATCTTAAAAAAAAAAAAAAAGAAAGCTCTGTACAATGAGTCCCACATAGCTAACCGCTAACTTCCCCAACGTCTGCCCTGCTTCCAGCTCAGGACCAGCCAGAGAAGGTGCAGCATGCTCCCCTGAGCGGACGCACGGGCCCCACTCCTGCACGGGCCCCACTCCTAGACGGCCTCCAGCAGCACACACCCGGGCCTCCTTGCCCATAAAGCTCTCCCACTCCTCTGCTGGCCTTTGAGCCTCTGCAGATGCCTTGCCAGCAAGCGCCGAGCCCACAGCACTTCCTGCTCTCATCTAGGTGGTCTTCATCTGTCCCCACACCAGCACTGGCTACCCGAACTCCTACGTCACCTGCCCCCTTCCGAAGCATCTGGTTTCTGCTGTCCGATGGAATCTTGGCTGATGGCTGGCCCAGGGCACTGGCAGGTGAGTCACCTCCCAGGGGAGGAAGAAGGGTGGGCAGAGTGGCCTGCATGATGGGCTGGGGGCACTGGGCGGGTCAGGACAGAGGGCTCCCTACACAGGGCCAGGCCCTCATCCTTCTGGGCCCGTTAGTGTAGTGGGCTGAATGGCGGCCCCCAAGACCGATGGTGATGTGTGGGCCTTAGAGCTGAAAGTAACCTGCACATCATTCCGCCCACCAGCCCATGTTACAACTGGGAAAATCAGAGCCTAAATGACTTGCCCAGGATGGCGTGGCAGACAGAAGGGTCCTGGGCCCTGGGTATCCAGCCCGGCGCCCAGCCCACCGCACCACACTGCCTGGGGTGTGGCTCCCCGGATGTCCATGGCAGGTGCAGCCATGCTCGGAGCTGCAAGGACACAGCCCAACAGCGGGGGCCTCACTCCAGATAAAAGTCTCCATGAGACAACCCAGTTCTCCAGTAGCTGGTGAAGCACGTCCGCCACAGATGGAACCCTTGGAGCATGAGGTCTGTGTGCTGAGTGTGAGGAAATCAAGGGCAAGCATTTCTCCTCCAGCAAAGGTGGTTGCTCCGGTCCTGCCCTGCAGCCACGGGTGGATGCCTCGCCAATCTCAGATGTTGCCTGGAGGGGGGACCCTAGAAGGGGGCGGGAGGACACAGGCCGGAATCAGAGGGACCAGTGCTTGGAGTGGGCCTCGTGGGCACCTGCACCAATGGCCAGACCTGACAGACTCCCTTAAAGATAAGTGTTTGGTAATGCTACCCCACTGTCTCCTGAAATGAAATGCACAGGTCATATACCCTTCCTGTATACATAATCCCAGTATATCATCTTCTGACTGTAAGATGCCAGCAGATTAGAAGGAAGTAGTTCACAATAAAATCATCTGCATTTCAACACAAAGCGCTTATACCTATATACAGAGTCCCCACGAATGAGAAAGCCACAAATGCAGAATAAGCTGGTGACTCCGCCCAGCCAGCACTGGAGCGCAGGAACGCTCTTGGTAAAGTTCCAAATCAAAGTCCCTTACAGGGAAGTTCTGCCCTCAGCTCGACGGTGTCAACAGCCACAAAGCTGTCATCACGCTGGTGACAATCACAGCCCTCTGCATAATAAGGACAATATCCAGTCCCCCGGCAACCATAACCTTGGGATTATTCTGATGACAACACGGGAGCAGTCAGGTTGGCAGGGGGGTGAGTTTCCACCTTGGGGGCTTTGCCCCAAGGGCATGGAGCAGGCAAAAAGCAGGGCAGTACAGGCAGAATCCCACAGAAGCTGCTCCTCTTCTGGTTGGAGAAATCTGAGAACGGAGCTCAAGCAGGCAAGGCTGGTACTGGAACGTGCAAGGAGAGTTTGGAGGGAAGACAGCCAGAGAAAGGAAGTCCCTAATTCTGGGTATATCTGCAGGAGTTTCGGGCTCTGATCTTGAACCATACGTGTGTGACACACTCAAGTAAGTGAAGCAAGAGGTTATTGACCCTGGCATGGACCCACTGAAGGTGAGATGCAGCTTACAGTTCAAATCCAGCCAGAGTAACCGTCAGCTGAAACAACACATGAAGATTTTCGGAGGAATATAACAGAACCGAGTCTACCCACAGCAGCATACTCACAATATCAAGCAAGCAATCCAAGGCTGCTAGGAAAATAGGACTCATTCTCAAGAGAAAAGAACCAATAGGTACCAAACTTGAGGTGATGCAGATGCTGGAATTAGTAAACATGGCTTTAATGCTGTTATTATAACTATTTCACTGAGGCAAGGGAGATGTGGTTGCCATGTTCGTAAGAAAGAACCAAGTGGAAGTTTTAGAAATAAAGAACACTTATCTGAAAAAAATTCAATGCATAGTCTTAATATAGATGGAGATGACAGAGAAGAGTCAGTGAACTTGAAGACAGATCAACGAATTTATCCAAACTGAAGAAGAGAGGGGAAGATTGAGGGAAAAAAAAGCATCAGGGTTTCAAAGAACAATATAGAGAGATATGTAAGAATTGGGTAATCAGAGTCCCAGAGAATGAGGCTAAATAAATAAATAAATAAATACTTCAAAGGAACAATGTCCTCATCACACACAAAATGTTTTTAGCTATATGAGGTGACGGATATTAACTAGAGTTAATTGTGGTGATCATTTCATGATATACATAAACACCAAATCATCCTGTTGAACATCTGAAACTAACATAATGTTATATGTCAATTATACCTCAATAAAAGAAAATGGAAAAAAAAAAGGATGCAAACTTCCCAAATTTGACGAAAGAAATAAATGCACAGCTTCAGAAGGCCAGCAAGGGTTTCTGGTTTCTGGAAGCTATGCACACTCCACCGTGTCTCCCCCAGTGGCTGCAGTTATAAAGCTCAGACAGATGCTGGAGCAATTATCTGAGGACTAAAGGAAACAGCAGAAGGCAGATTGGGGAAGGAGAGAAGACTTCAAAGCACCAGTGAACAAGCGGTGAGCTTCCCACCTATTTTTCTTCGGGTACAACTTGGCGGGACTCAAAAGTAGCCAGAAGACCAGGAATGCACACTAAGTGCAGATAAAAAGAGCTTCAAAAAGAGCCTTTTTTATTCAACCCAAGGAGGAGAACAAGGGAATTCTCATGTTCAGAGTGCATGGGGGGAAGTCCTCCCTCATATTCTTTATTGCATTTCTTCCCCACTGTGGCCCCAGGACACCCTGCAGTGGCGTGGTGGCAACGGACAATGGGTGATCATCAAAGCTCTGAGTGAGAGGAATCTTCTCTCTGGCCATAGGAGCTATGGTCCCAAGGACACAGGATGAACCCCCACTGCTTTCTTCCCCTCTGTTAACTTGCCACTTGGCTGTGGGTGAAGACATGTGTGCCATAAGTCATGCAGGGCAGGGAGTTAAGGCCCCAGCTTTTCATCTGGAGGACTGCAACAGGGGTCCAGGGAACTGGAAGGCGGCAGGGAGACTGTGGTGAGGAGGGGCAAGGAGTGTTCATATAAAGTGGCACATGCACTTCTGGGCTCAACTCTAAGTGATATGTGTGGATCAGAACATACACGGCATGCCAAGGATACTGAGAATGGTCACCCATCTCCAGGACTGGCCATGGCGGGGGCATAGGTGGGGCAGATCTGAATAGAAAGCAAAGGCTTTGGAAACTAAACTGACCTTGGAACTACAATCCATGGAAGGTTGGTTGGAACTTGGGGCCTCATCCTAACCAAGTCAACCTTTTCCATAGGATTTAAGCAAGACCCAGAGTATTGTAATGAACTATTCAAAATGTCCAGGATTTGGCATACGAAGGGCTATAAATATGCGAACTCTCAAAGGAAATGACAGAAATAAAAATAACTGCTGGGTGGACTCAAAAGTAGAAGAAAACAAAGGGAAGAATCAGTGAACTTGAAGCGACATCAATTGAAAATTTTCAGTCTAACAGAGAATCACACAAACTTGCAGATTCAAAAGCTCAGTGAATCCCAACTGGAATAACACAAGAAATCCATGCCAAGATATGCCATGCTCAGATTGCCGAAAAGGAAAAACAAAGAAAATACCCTACAGACAGCGAGAGGAACAGGACTCATTTCACAGAAAGAACAACCATTTGAACGACTGCAGACTTCGCACAGAAAGCATGGAGATGAGAAGGGAGTGGAACAGTATTTCAGTAGTGCTATTAACCCAGAATTCCATATCCAGTGAATATCCTCTTCCAGAACAAACCTTGAATCCAGACAATCTCAGATGAAGAAAAACCAAGAGAATTTGTCACCAGCAAACCAGCTCTGATGGAAATTCTCACAATGGGATGGAGGTGACAGCAGGTGGAAACTATGAAACGCAGAAACAAAAAAGGTGGAATGAAAGGGGTCAATATGTAATAGACTATTCTTCACCTCGTATGTTCTTTAAGGAATTTACGGCTGTTGAAAGCAAAAATTATGACATTGTACGATGGGGTTGTCAATACAGGCAGATTTACTACATAGGACAACAGGAGAGGAGAAAAAGAGGACCAAACAATGGCCAAGTTTCACACTCCACGTGCAGTAAAATATCAACTGCAAGTAAACTGGGGAAGTTAAGCATGTGTGTTGCAACCCAGACCAACTGTACCTGCACAAAAGCTATAGAAGAAGAGGTACAACTTCAATAAGTAAATTAGAATGGAGAAGCAAAACATTCCAATCATTAAAAAATATCAGTAGAGAAAAAAGAGTAAGAGAGAACAAATATAAAACAAGAAGTAAAACGGTAGCTACAAATACATATGCCTTAATAATTGTGTTAAATAGCCTAAGCACAAATAAAAAGGATGGTCAGAATGGGTGTGAAGAACAACACTCAATGCTATGCAGGCTCCAAGGAATGAACCTCGTGTGTAGGGCTAGGTGAAAAGCAAAGGGATGAAGATTTATTGAGCAAGGACCAGCAACTGGGGATGAACAGAACATTAAATCATTCAATAATGACAAGAAGACCAGTTCGCTGAGAAGACATGGCGTCTGGGGTGAGTACACACCCAACACCAGAACTCCAAACCATGTCCCGCACAACCTGATGGGGGGAAAATGGACAAGCAGAGTTAAACTGGAAATGCCGACATCCCCCTCTTAGTGATCAGCAGGACCGGTAGAACGCAAGTCAGCAAAGCTGTAAGTGCCCCCAAAATACCATCAAAGGATCTACCTGACACCCAACAGAGTACATGCTGCTCTCAATGCACATGGAATATTCACCAAGACACACTGTAGCCTGAGCTATAAAAGTAGAAAAGAGCAAAATAAATTCGAAGCACGCAGAAGGGAGGAACTAATAAAAACAAGAGAAATCAATGAACTGGAAAACAGAAGAATAGAGAAACATCAATGCGACTAAAGCTAGTTCCTTGCGAAGGTCAGTCGAATTGATAAAATTTTAGCAGGACTGACAAAGGGAAAAAGAGACAGGAGCCAAATTACTGACCTCAGGAATGAAAGAGGTGCTATCGCTACAGAACAGACCATAAAGTGATAATGGGGGCCCGAAGGATGACTCTCCTCAGATACGGTTGACAGTTGAAAATGGATTGATTCTTTGAACATCACAAACTACCCAAACTCATCCAAGAACAAATAGATCATCCAACCTTTATCTCTTAAAGATACTGAATTAGGAGTTTAAAAAAAAATCCAAAAAAGCCATCTTCAGAGCCAAATGGTCTCACTGGTCCCAAGGGATGTTACCAACCATCTCGAGAAGAAACAGTGCCAATTCTGCATAATCTTTCAAAAACATTTTCTACGTTAATTTATGAGGGCTGCATTACCCTGAAGCCCAGACCAGAGAAAGATGGCACGAGAACACCAGACCAGCATCGCTCACGATGTCCCCAACAGAACATCAGGAACCCGAGTCCAGCAATGCAGAAAGAGGAGAACGCACCATGACCTGGGAATGCAAGGCTGGCTCGATAGCTGAAAACCAGCTGATGTAAACGACCAGATAAACAAACCAAAGAAGAAACACATAATCCAGATGCAGAAAAAGCACCTGGCAAAACTCGGTGTGTCCCCAGGGAGAGGCGTACCCAGCTTCAGGCCTCACCATGGGATGTAGGGGCGGCCACATCTGGGCTCTCGCAAAGAAGAGGTGGGACTTGGAAACGTGGGCTCTCTGGCTCCCCGTGGCCTCTGCTGTGGCTTGATCAGCGTGGACCAGTGAGGCTCCAAGGAGGCCTCGCTGGCGGGACAGGGAAGACAGATTAGAAAAAACAAGGCACGCGAGGCAACGCTGAATGCCTTGGAGACATGGCACGTTCCCTGTGAACACGGACTGAATTGCGGGGCTGGCAAGGGCCGCCTCAAACGCTTGTGTTAGGAGGGCCTGGGGCATCAAGAGAGGCCAGTGGAGGTGGGCCGATCCCAAGAGGATGCTAACAACAGCTACTACGAAATAACAGCAATGATGAGCAGTAATAATAACAACACACCCGAGGTATTTGAAATGTCTTACACGACCCCCCTGCGGCGAAACCCCCGAGTCCAACCCCTTTACCTATAAACAATACAGGATCACAGTAATTAATAACGGCGGTAGGATGCCTAACAGCGGTAACAACACTCACCTGCCCGCCCTGTGCCACGCACCACGCAGACCCCACCAGCCGAACGGGCAAGAGGCTATGGAAGTCACAGTCCCCTACAAGGAAACCGAGGCCCAATGGGGCTGTAGAACTGGCCTGCATGACATCGTGTGGCTGGAGCTGGAGCACCAGCTCTGGGCTCGCCCACCCACGATGCCCGTCTAGGAGGAAAACCCAAGGCCATCGTGCTCCTGGCTTTCCTGGCTGAGACGGCTCAGTGTCTAGAAGGGCACGGCCACGTACAGCATTCTTAACACGATGTCCAAGCTCCAACCACTTCCTTGAGGAGGGGCGTGCATGTGCACAGGGCTTCAGGCCTCCGATTCCGCTGACGGGGCCAGGTGGGCTCTGTTCAGAATATTAGCAGTGAGAACACGTTCCCCGCTGGGTTTGCAAGCGGAGGGACATCCGCTTGTCTGCAGGACCTTCTCCCCCAAGATCCCGGCTGGAGACACACTCTGATCCAGCCCAGGCCCCTCTCCGCGGCTTCTGCGCCCAGCGGCTGCCATCTAGCGGCCGAGACAGGGAACGCAGGGCCAGAACCACTCCCGGGGAGGCCCAGCAAATTCAGTGACCAGGAGCCACTGTGCTGGGGCCTCCTGACGGGGTTAGGGGGGCGGAGACCGCATTACGACAGCACGGTTTCCGCACTGTGCTCTGATTCTCGGAAGCTGGGCGCTTGAGTCCGTTACAAAATGGCTTTCGGTTATCCAGTTTTGAATGGCCCCCCATCCTGGGCCAGTGCAGGAAGACAAAAAGCTGACCCATCACTGTGGGGTACATCCTCTGTCTCCAGCTGACTTGGTAGGGGCCAAGGGTCTGTGTGATCTCGGGGAAGTGGCCTAACCTCTCTGAGCTCAGGACTCCTCATTGGTCACACCCTTGTTGCTCCTGGAAGCCGGTTCAGGGAGGGGGCGGACAACCTTCCAGACCCCAGGCTGCAGGGTTCCCTTCCTGAGCACCCTGAATCTGAGCACGAAGATTCTCCACTTGAGATGCTCTGAATGGCTGCCTTGGGTTCTGAGCTGCCAAAGCCCATTTGGCAAATGAGGGATAATGAGGCTGCCAAGAGCGCTCGTGGGCCATTCTGCAAATACACCCTGGGCCCGCCCAGGGGCCAGGCGCCGTGCTGGGCCTGGGGAGAGAGAGGGAAAGGTAAGGTCCTTCCTGGCTGCCCTGTGAGCAGGAGGCATGCTTGACCTCTTTGTGAGCCTGTCCCAGCAGGAGGCCGTCCCTCCTGCCCGTGGGCAGGCCTCATGGCTGCCTCTCAACTTGTCTCCCTCCCCTGAGGCCCTCTTTGGGGTCTGGGCAGAGCCCCCAGGGGGGCAGCTGGGCCCCACTTCCTGTTGTTAGGAGAGGAGGGGTATGGCTCGGAGCTGCCAAGGGCAGGGCCAGGCTGCACACTCATGTGGATCAGCGTGGCACACGCACCGGAGGCACAGCAGACCCTGGGCCCGGGGGTCCCGGGGTCAGATCCAGGCTCCCAACCTCCATGCCGCGCGTTCTGGGCAGAAGCTCAGCCTCCAGCCTCTGCATCCCCATCTGTAGAACGGGACCCTCATAATAGCCAGCGTGTGGGATGCTGGGGAGGATTAAGAGTATCCATGTGCAGCCATAAGGCTGGCATATAGAAGACCGTCCTCCTCTTTACCCTCCATCCACCCCTTCGCTACATAGCACTGAACGGGCCCCTGCTCCGCATGGGACAGGCAGGGGACGCCGGGGTGAAGAGCAGGGTGCAGACCTCCGAGCTGTGCGATCTTGAGCAAGGCCCTTTCTCTCCCTGGTGTCAATTTCCTTACCTGTGGCAAGGGAGTGCCCACCTGTGCACCCACGCAGGAAGGAGTGAGGCCAGCGGGCCCCAGCTGCTGCCCCCGAGAGGCCTGCCGGCGGGGCCGGCCCTGGCTGAGTCTGCACACCGAGCGGCTGGGACCCCCAGGCCGGCCCCCTCCCCCTGTGGGGTCCGTGCAGATGGAACGTCCCTCCGCTCTCTTTGGAGTCGGCGCTGTGGTTGCGCTGGGCGGAGCTGCTACGTGACAGCACCTGATGAAGCCCCGGGCGCCGAGGGTCCCACGGGCTCCCCGCGCAAAAACCTCTCCCGCAGGCGGCCGCGTGGTTTCTGGTGGGGGGTGTGTGCTGTGTGTCCCCTGTGCGTGGAGCCTCCTCCTGGCTGCGTCCCCGTGAGAGCCAACCCCACACTGAGTGCCACGTACCCTTCCAGAGGGTCGCCGGGTGCCACGGAGGGGCTTACAACGACAGGAGCGGATTCCCTCCCAGTCTGGAGGCGGGAACTCGGACGTGAGGTTGGGAGCACGACTGTGCTCCCTCTGAAGGTGCTCGGGGAGGACCCTCCTGGGGCCCACTGTGCCCTCGTGCGGCTTCAGTGGGTCGGCAAGGCCCTGCACCACTGCCCCCTGAGCGTGGTCACCTGTCATGGGGGGAAAGGGTGACCTCTCAGAAGCACAGGGTCTGAGGGGTGCTGGGGGCATGTGAGGGCTTCATCTGGACGGGTGGGAGTGGGGCCAGGGAGGGGCTGCCTGGGAGCTGCCACTGAAGGGTGGCCAGAGTCGGCCTGGAGAGGGAAGCTGACCAGGTGGCCGGTCTCCCGGGGCCATCCTGGGGCCACTCTGTCTCCCTCCCATTCCAGAGAAGATGCTCCAACCCTCCTGAGTGCTCCCAGGTCACCGGGACCCTGTCAGCATGCAGATGCTCCTTCAGGACGTCCCGGAGGACCTGGGATTCTGCATTTCTGTCGGGCAAGGCGCCCAGGCGGCCACGCACACGCAGCTGTCTGTGGATCACATCTGGAGCAGCAAGACCTTCACAGATGGCCTTCGACTTGGTGACGCCCAGTGCAAGCTTCTCAGACTCTGACCACACCCAGCTCCCCGGAAGGCTGGTGAAAACACAGGCTTCCTGATTCTGAAGCCCAAGCACTGGTGACAAGTTCCCAGGTGATGCTGACACAGCTCTGTCATCTCAGGACGTGCATCTGGAGAGCCGTGGCCGTCTCCGAGACTCCCCGAGGAGCTTCCAGCAGTTAGAAGACCCCACCCAGGCCAACTCAGTCAGAATCCAGGGGTGGGCTCTGCAGAGCCCCCGGGAGATCCTGAGAGCCCAGACTCGCTCCTGCTTTCTCGCCCTCCGTCCACCCAAACCTGTTCTCACCGACGCCTCATCTTCGAAGCAGACAGAACAGAGCAAACCCCAACAAAGTGAGACCCAAGCCGTCACATCAGTTATCAGAATGCTGACTTTACAGACACAGCCTGACATCGGGGTCCTTTCAAGAAGATGGAAATGGAAGGCCCAAAGGAGTCCCTGTCTTCCCAAGGGCCCGGGGTGGCGGGGGGCAGTTCTCCACACGCTGTCACTGCCGGGGTCTCAGGCGAGCCGAGGGCCTGTAAATTTGCAGTAATGTCAGATGTAGGGTGCAGTGAGGGGCATGTGCAGACCACCCCAGGGCACCCCCACTTTGGTCCAGGCAGTCACTGTACGGTAAGGCTGGTGGTCCACTATGACCCCTGGCCCAGTCCATGGGCCCACAGGAGGCAGAGGGCATGACTTCTTCATGGCACATGCCATTCTGGATGGCCTGGCACTCTGTCCGTCTTGGGGGCAGGTGCCCCTGGGCCCTCCAGGTAAGCCTCACTCACTTGGGAGAGGCAGGAGGTGAGGGCACTCGAGGTCTCCCTGGCCCTCTGCATGGGTCACCTGAGTCTCACGTGCCCTCATTTTTGCCTGGAAGGAGGAAGGAAGGACAGACAGGTGGTGGCCTTGTTCAAGAAACTCAGAAGGAGGCAGGAAAAACAGACTGTCTTTCCAAAGACGTGGACCATGGCCAGGTCACGTGACTGCCACCTGCATACCACCAGGAGGCTCTGCCAGGCCGCTTTTCCCCAGGTCACGGAAGCTCCTGCTCAGGTCAGGCATGAGGCCCTGGGGCACATCCCGTCCCAGCAACAACAAAGCCGTACCATACCACATGAAACACGTCCGTCCCAGCCACCAAGGGCCCCCGCCCCTGCTCTGCCAGGACGCGGGACCTGAAGCGGCCGGTGCGGTGACAGGGGAACTCGGCGCTCACGCCCTGCCTCTGCCACGCAGTGGCTGTGTGACCCGGGACACGTCACCTAACCTCTCTGAGCCTCGGTTTCTTTATGCAGAAAATAGAGAGAAAACCAATGACCTCCGAGGATGGGTCTAAGTTACTACGGTGGCAACCAAAATAATAAATCTTAACTGACGCGGTTTCTCAAGCACCTCTGTGTGCAGGGGCTGTAAGAGCGTTATAGTCATGGGGTCATTAAGTCATCCTTGAAAACAAGGCTGCGTGATGGGACTGGTGCCAATCACATGGTACAGAAGGAGACACTGAGGCCCAGGCGGTCAGGAGGGCGGGGTGGGGCCGGCACGGAGCCCAGCCATCTGGCCGGACGGCCCCGAGGGCAGGGTGAGGTGACGTGGGCAAGCCTCAACGCCTGCAGCGGAAGCCATGCGTTCTCGGGACTCCACCCCCTCCCAGGGCCCTGGGGTCGCTCAACACCGGGTTAGGTGGACGGTGGTCAGAGATAGGGCGCCTGCCCCACCCGTGGCTCCCGGGCTGTGTCCCGGTGGCCAGCCACACGGGTCGGGGGGCAGATGCCTTCGGGGCAGTACATTCCGCGTCCACGGCATGTAGGGAGTGCCCCGTGACCCAGACAGTGCCCTGTGACCCGGACAGGGCAGCATGCCTGGCTCTGAGCGTCCCACCTGCTGGGTCACAGGCATGCATAATGGACGTAAGCTTCGTGAATAAAGATCATACAGACAGAGGGGACCCACACAAGACAGTGTGTTTCTCACCAGAATCACACCCCATGATGTGGGAGAGGCCCAGGCAAGGCTGGGAGGACCTGAGTCAGGCCAAGGGACCAGAAAAAGCACAGCCCCAATACATGCTTACTCAGGATAGATGCTCAGCTGGCCTGGACTCCTGCCACTCTCCCCGAATGGGTGTGGCTCAGTGTCACCCACATATACTACTAAACTGCTTCTGAAAAGGGTTGGGTGTATAAAAGTCCAATGTTGCCATGAAATGGTATCACCACATTAAACTGCACATGGTTAATCAGGGCTGTGTGACCCATAAGCACATTTTTTCTATCCCTCAGCTAGCCATCTGGTTATTAAGTCATGCATGAGTCTACCCACCCACCCACCCACCCATCCATCCATCTACTCATCCATCCACTCACCTACCCATCCATCTATCTACCCACTCATGTATTTATCCACCCACCCAAACACACACACACCCATCCATCCATCTATCCATCCACCCACCCACCCAACCATTCATCCATCCATCCACCCATCCTTCTTCTGTCCATCGCTCTGGCCATCCATCCCTTCTTCCACCCAAATGGCCACCAGACATCTGTTAGCACTGTTGTGCTGTAGGCTGGGTTTTGTGCTGGTAGGTTCTGAGGATTCAGTTCTCCTCCTTCCTAATAGATCTTCAAGTGCTGGGAGAGACTTACAATCTAAACAAGGCTCCCAGGGAATGAGACCAGAGCAGCTCGGTTCGGGTAGGGGAGAGGAGAGCCAGGGCAGGAATCCCGGGGCGTAGGAGCAGGGGTAGAAGGTAATTGGCAGCACCACCTAATGTCCACTTCCTCCCTCTGGGGAACACCATGGGCCACGTTAGTGTATGTTCTGTGACCAACTGCCTCTGAAGGGATGGGTGTGTGATCCAGGTCTGGTCAGTGGGTCCATCCTGCTATCCTTGGTCACTACAACTAGGTCAAGAATGGACACATGATGAAAATCAGCCCAGTGAAACTCAGTCCTGAGCCTTCTCTTATAATTTGGGAAAGAGGCACGGGGCGCCTGGGTGGCTCAGTCGTTAAGCGTCTGCCTTCGGCTCAGGTCATGGTCCCAGGGTCCTGGGATCAAGTCCCGCATCGGGCTCCCTGCTCCACGGGAAGCCTGCTTCTCCCTCTCCCACTCCCCCTGCTTCTGTTCCTGCTCTCGCTATCTCTCTCTGTCAAATAAATAAATAAAATCTTAAAAAAAAAAAAAAAGAAAGAAAAAGGCACTCTCCTCTTTTGACAACTGCTAAGCCTGATGCTTAACCTGGTGCTGCTCTTAGCTTTCTCCACACGGCACGGGGAGAACCTGCCTCAGAACGGGGCTCACACAGATGAAACCTGAGAAAAGAGGTGGAAAGGGAACCTCCCAATGCTCTCAGAGCACCTGGATCCAGCCATGCCTGAAGCTATCATTCTTGAACTTTAAAGCCATTAAATTCCCCCTTTGGCTTCAGCCAGGTTGACCTTGAATTGTATCATTTGTAACCAAGAGGCCGAACTGATACAGAGGTAATGTTCCTTGCTTCAGGACACCAGCTCTGACCCAGCGAGAGGTCCAGGAGCTCCGAAGAGTGTGACAAGTCTGATGGGACTCTGGAACCCCCTGCCTGGGAACCCCAGGGTGGCTGGTATAAACATGCACAGGCACGGACTCTCCTCAGGCAAGACTCTTCCCCTCTATAGGCTTTGGTTTCTCCATGTGCAAAATAAATGGCGTGTTCTTGTTCAAAGCACCCCAGTCCTTCACCTGAAGGACACCTTACACTTTACGTCCCGAGTGGTCCTGGATGAGGTGGGGCTGGGGGAAAGGCTGTGCAGATGGGGTGGGCATGCGAAGATGGTGCTGTGGTGGATGGCCAGCTGCCAACGCCAACATCTGTTCCTCACCCTCTCCTCAACAGCAGGCTGTCTGAAATGAAGGCTACAGGCTTCCTTGAGATTGCATGATAGCCAAGAGTTGGGAGTATAGCGGACACTCTGCAGTCCCTAATATGAGGGAGTGTGGTTTGTTTTCTTTCCCCCTTTCGCTACTGGGATGTGGATACGGTGGGTGGAATCTAAGCAGCTGCCTCAAACCATGAGGCACCTGGCAAGGATGCTGGAACAGCAAGAAAGGCAAAGCCCAGATCCCCCGTGGGCCTGGGGCCCCCATCCCGGCTCTGGCCCACCTCCCTCTGCCTCCAACATGACATGGAAACCTCGATCTCATCGAAAGCACGGCTCTTCTGCGTTTGTCCTGTCATGTGTGGCCGAGACAGACCTGAGCTGGTGCTGGTGCTTTGGAGAAACACAGGAGCGGCTTGACTGAGATGCTCCAGCTGAGGTGGAAGGGGCTGGCAAAGGGGGACGGTCTCTCCTCTCAAGACCGGAATGCCTGGATTTTTATGCTAATGCAAAGGCATCTTATTTGTCAGCATTTTCCCAGGGTTTCCTTGCACGGGGCAGACCCCGGCTTCGATCCCTACAACAGTGACCACTGCTAAGCCACCTCTGTCTCAGATGGGGCTCACCCCAAGTTTAACCAAACAGTGGAGCCTTGGGGGGCCGTGGATGCCCCCGAGAGCGTGGGCAGCCCCGCCAGGCGCCGCTCCCACAGGTGGGGGCTGTCCTCGTTTGTTAACAGGTACCTGCCGATTTTCTTTTTGTTCCATAACAACTCCATTTTGTCACGCTAATTTTAGTGGCAATGTTTTTGTTCCAATCAGCAATCATTTTGGAAAAGTAGGCTGCTGGAAGAGTTCTTGGCATACAAAATGACAAGCAATTTTTAAACGGCATAAGACTGATGATTTTTAACCACATTGAATTCTAAATCTGTTTCGGGCTGGTTAACGCTCGTTACAAAATAACGAGCTGTCTCAAAGCGATGGCCATGCCCCTAGCTCCAATCAGCAAGCATTCGTCCATGGCGGGCCCACAGCGTGGCGGGCCGGGTCCCGGGGAGGGGACAGTCAGGCAGGGTCCCTGCCCCGGGGAGCGCGTGGTCAGGGGACGGGGGCACAGACGCAGGGAAGTGCTGGGGGGGGGATGCCCACCCGGGAGCTGGGCTTTGCACATGGAATGCTGGCTTCAGGGAAGATGCAGAGAGCTGCCTCCCCTGATCCCGGAGGCAACCGGCCACACTGACTGCACTCTGCAGCATCAGGATGCTCGAATGGGGAAAACCCTGGCAGTTGCTCACAAACTGAAACACACAACTCCATATGACCCAGCAATCCCTCTCCTGGGTGTGTTTCCTAAAGACCTGAAAGCAGGTCAGCGGATCCTTCCACAGGAATACGGACCACAGCACCATCCACAGCAGCCGAGAGAGAGGAACAGCCTGAAAGTGCGTCGATGGACCAATGGATAAACAAAATGCGGTCCATCCACACGATGGGGTAGGAGTCTGCCCTAAAAGGGCATGAAGCACCGTCACCCTACTACGTGGAAGGACCTTGATGACATTCTGCTCAGTGAAAGAAGCCACCTGTTACTGGATCCCATTTTTTTTTTTTTTAAGATTTTATTTATTTATTTGAGAGAGAGAGAGAGCACATGAGGGGGGGGAGGGTCAGAGGGAGAAGCAGACTCCCTGCCAAGCAGGGAGCCCGACGCGGGACTCGATCCCGGGACTCCAGGATCATGACCTGAGCCGAAGGCAGTTGCTTAACCAACTGAGCCACCCAGGCGCCCCTGGATCCCATTTAAATGAAATGTACAGAAGAGGAGAATCTACAGAGGCAGGGAGTAGAGGCTGAGCGCTGGAGGAGGGGATGAGGCCGATGGGGACAGGGATGCTTTCTGGGATGATGAAAATGTTCTCCAGTTAGACAGCGGTGATGGCTGCAAAAACTCTGAGTATTCTAAATTTTAGAGCGAACAATAAAATGATTAATTTTATGTTACACAAATTTCACTTCAATTAAAAAAAAAAAAACAACCGGGCGCCTGGGTGGCTCAGTTGGTTAAGCGACTGCCTTCGGCTCAGGTCATGATCCTGGAGTCCCGGGATCGAGTCCCGCATCGGGCTCCCTGCTCGGCGGGGAGTCTGCTTCTCCCTCTGACCCTCCTCCCTCTCATGCTCTCTGTCTCTCATTCTCTCTCTCGCAAATAAATAAAATCTTAAAAAAAAAAAAGAAAAAAAACTAAAAAAAAAAGATTCCAGAACATTCTGCCGGGGGCTTTGATTGGCCACCACTGCCTTCCCTCCATGCCTCCACTCCTGGGGAGATCATTGTTACAGGTCATTTGGGCCTCTCCTGCCCAACTCTGCAGGGCTGAGATCCGGCGTGGGCCACCGGCTAGCGGGGCTCCTGGGAAAGCTGCCGAGCTTGGGTCCTTGGTTTCTTCCTTAGTAAAATGGAGACAGTCGCGCATGTGGTGGCCTGTTGTGTCTGTAGGGCAGGGGCCACCCTCTCAGGGGCATTCATTCAGTGAGCTGGCCCCGCTCCAAAGCCTGTTCCCATGGAGGGGCCAGGAACAGCTGGTGTGAGGCCCCGGTATCTCCTGAGTCTTTGCTCCTGATTTAATCCACAGGCAAAGGAAAGGAGCGGCCAGGGTTGGGGCGGTTTCCAGGTCAGGCCTCCGGCATCAGGAGAAATGAGGCAGAGGAGCTCGGAGGGGGAGGGAGAGGTGCCCAGGGGTAGCCACAGAGGCAGAGGGCCGGCGAGGTGGTGGGCTTGCGCTCACACCTGCTTTCCTAGGTTCTTGTCTCAGACATGGGAGTGCATGTTCCCAAGGCTCCCCTGGGGCATCCCTCGGCCGGGGAGGGCCTTCCCTTCGGCCTTTTAGGCTTCTCTGACCTCCCATCCTCGACTCCTGGAGCCTCCGTGCCTGTCCGGGCACACGGAGCTCCCAAACTGCAAAGAGCAGACAGCCAGATGTGCTGTGAATGCTGCCACAACAGAGGCACATCCAGGGGGTGCTGGGGAGAGGCAGGGAGAGCTTCCTGGAGGTGGTGGCCGAGTGCTCGATGGAGGAGCAGAGTTTGCCATGGGGAAGGGCATGCACAGAGGAGCAGAGTCCCGGACACTGGACCCCCAGTGCTGGCCGCACAGGTCTGGGGGAAGAATCACTGTGCTCTCACGTTGCACAAAGTGCTAACCGGGGTCCTGAGCCTTCCCCTGCCTGTGGCTTCAGGTCCCTTGCCCTGTGCATGCACCGTGAGGCCCTGGCCCCGCTGTGGGGGATGCAGCAGGCTCCCCACTCTCTCAGCAGGTCACTCTGGGCCCAGGAGGGCATGCTATGCAGTTGGACTGGGACCATTCTTGCAGCAAGGCATGCTGGGGTCCCTGGCTGCACGAGGAGATGCCGGCCGCCTCTATGGGTGTCCTCTGATTTTGCAACAGAGCCCAGGACAGTGGCCATGAGGGCCGTCTACAGGTGAGGGGACCAAGTATGGAGACAGAAGATGACTTCCCCTGGTCACCCGTCCAAGCCAGGATCCCCACGGGTGCAGAGGCATGAGCAGCTAAGCAGCTGTGCCCCTGTGGGTGGGCGTCGGGGGGGTGTCACCAGGGTGACCCTCAGGCACAAAGGGTTGTTGGACACAGCCCTGCCCGCTCAGCTGAGGGAGGCCCCAGGGTCCCAGACTCGCCAGGTCCACCCCGCGCCGAGCGCCTGGCCGGGCTCAGACCCCCACCAGCCCTCTCTGTGTCTGCAGGCAGGTCTCCAGGGGGCTCACCCTCCCACCGCCAACGTGGGAGCTGAGAGCCCCGTGCTGCGCGCCCACAGAACGTGCCGAGGCTCTGCCGGGAGTGGCCATCTCCACCTTCCCCCGAAGCCGCTTCGATACGGGCAGCCGGCCATCAGCCCCTGGGGCTCGCTGCGCTAGGGCTTCATTCGCAACCAGAGAAGCCATTTCTCTGTCCTGACCCGTGACACGGGGACGGGCTCTCCTCCAGGGAACCCGGGGCCTACACCGCTTTTCTGCCAGGGTGTCAGGGTGAAGGAAGGAGAAGAGGAATGTTGGCCAGGATACCCCCGCTCTGGCCTCCTGACTGGGGAGCTTGTGCCCACCCCGGGTGGCAGGACCACTGTGTCCTGGCTCCCGGCAGGAGGTGGGGCAGCCCAGGAGGCGGCCAGCTGACCTCCTTTGCTCTCAGAACCATCCCCGTTTGCATGACAAATGAGCCAGTCATGCTGGCAACCAGACTCCTTCTAGGACTGTCCACGAGAAGAGCTGGGAGCTTCCGGAACTGGAAATAGGTCAGATCATCACTGGGGTTTTGTATCTGTGCCAGGGCTCAAGGACAGCACAGCCCCAAAGCAATGCTGGAGCTGCCCGTTCACCTGAGCCAGTATTTGGTACACACTGTGCTTGGAGTACAGGGCAGGGGCCCCCTGAGCCTTCTCAAGCAGCACTCGGGATAGCGTGTACACACACGTGTGCAAGCATGCATGCGTGTGCAGACTCGTGTGTATACATATGTGCGCACTCTGCAAGCATGCGTGTGCGTGTGCATGTAAGGACGTGTGTAAGACTGTGTATATGCGTTGATGTATGCACTCTGCAAGCATACACGCGTGCACATGTGTGTGCATGCACACACGTGTAGGCTCGTGTGTATACATGTGTATGTGTGCACACTGCAAGCATGCATGTGTGTGTAAATACGTAAGACTGTGTATATGCATTGATATATGCACTCTGCAAGCATACATGTGTGCACGCGTGTGTGCATGCACACATGTGTGGGCTTGTGTACACATGTATGTGCACACTACAAGCACATGTGTGCATATGCACGAGTGTATGTGTGCATGCACACATAAGTGTGTAGGCTCCTGTGTATACGTGGGTATGTGCGCACTCTGCAAGCATGCGTGTGCGTGTGCGTAAGGACGTGTGCGTGTGCAGCTTTTGCTTGCCCCTCAGCGCGGTCTGTGACCCCGAGTGATCTGACTTGCCAGCAGGAGAGGCCAACACGCACAGTGTTGTGCAGACGCAGGAGCTGGGCTGACCCCTCCCCCCTCCCCTGCCCTGATGCAGGCCAAGAGGGGGACCAGCTGTGAGGAGGGGGTAGCCTCTTCGGACCTGGGCGGTGGCACAGCTGCTGGAAGGCCGGCCCCAGGCCCCTGGCCCCCTCCGGTCCTGGCTCGCAGGGAAGGTACGTGGGCCTTCTCGGATGGGCCGGCATGCGGTAGGGTATCTCAGCCAGTTATCTGGGTCAGACAAAGCTCTGGCCGAGGGGAGAGAGAAAGCTCTAGTCTCCGCTCCAGGGTACTGGATGTGGACTTGGAGCCTGGTGCTCTCTCCTTCTCTGCTCCTTGGGTGTCCTTCCGGGAGATGGAGCCGCCAGCCCAGCCCCGTCTCTGACAACAGAAATCTTCTAACACGTGCCTGGGGTTCAGGCAGGCCATCAGAGTAGCAGCTGACATTGCTAGGAACCTGTGCTCCTTATGTGTCTGAACTTCTGGAGCCTGTCAAGGTCACGGTTAGGCATGGCTGAGGTTAGCTGTTCGGCTATATGACCTCTGAGGCCCCGGCTGGCCCTAAGAGACCCACTGGGACAGACATCACTGTGCACGAGAGGCCATGAGCTTGGGCCCCAGTGTGACAGCCTCCAGAGTCCTGATCTGTGAAATGGGCCCACGAGGGTGGGATGCTCGCCTTCTCTCCCAGGGAAGACACTGGGAAAACAACCCGGTGCTTGGAGATGTTGTAGCCACTTGCAAACCAGAAACTCTGCGGTGATGATGAGGGACCCCGATTTCAGATTCCATAGAACCAACCAGAACGTGGACCTCCTTGCCTTAGACAAAGACTCGGTGCTGTTCTCCTCGCTGGGACTCAGCCCCTTCTCCCCACACAGCGAGTCAAGGCTCGTGGGCTTGTTGTCTCCCATCGCATGACCCTCCATGGGTCTGGGAAAGGAAAGGAAGGAGGGGCACTCGCTGAGAGATGTGGAGGCCGGGAGCACTCTGGGCGCCTGATGAAGGAGGTGCCCAGCCAGGGAAATGCGGGCCCCACAGAGAAGCCCAGCGGAGGCTCATTTGCACACATGTGGAGTGCAGTTTCTGGAATCGGGTGAAGGGCACATTTGCATCTCGGCTAAATAAGCAAGGGCAGCCAGGGGGACCTTCGCAGTCCCTGGCAGCTGTGCTAGGATGGACCATGCTCCTGGGGGATCTGGCTGCATTCAGCAATTACGTCTCAAACAAATCTGATCTAAACAACCCAGAGGAAGGCGGGGGCGGGGGGGGGCAGGAGCTGGTGCCGAGGCCCTGACAGGGAGCGGCAGCAGGTGGTCTGGGGTGTCGGTCAACAAGCCATTGCAGTGTAGACCCCGTCCTTGGGGTTTGGAGGTTGCATAAACAATGCAGACTTCCTGGAGCCAAATCTTCGCTCCCCGCTAAGCTGTAGCAAGGACTCCCGAATCCACCAGTCTGGGCCAGCAGGAACTGGGGAGCCATGGGAGTTTTCAGAACCAAGTGCCTTTGATTAAAGATGGCATATCTAGAGGGGAAGGTCTCCAAGGACACGCACAAAACGCATGGCTTCCGGTGCAGGATGGAGGCCCGTGGGTGCATTTCCAAGCCCGCAGGGTACGCCATGTGAGTTGTGGGACCCAGAGCCAAAGGAAAGTGGGGGGTCCAGGTTCAAAGGTGACAAAGAATTTCAGGATGGCGGCTTCAGAGCGTATGGAAATGTGGGGCCCCTTGCAGAGGCGGGGTCACCGGCCCATGAAGCGAATCCCTGCTGATTTGAGAAAGAGCATACTCCACGTGCCCGAGGCCTGGCCCCAGGGGCCATGGCGGCCCCTATCTTTAGGTCACAGGCAGCTGAACTCTGAGAGGGAGGCTGGACAACTCTTGGAAAAAAACAGAAAGGAGGCAGTCAGGCTGCTGCCCTGGGCCTCCGCGCATTTCGATGGCTGAGGACAGACAAGAGGCGGCCTCGTGCCGTGCAAAGTATCTATCTGGGCAGGTGGATTCCAGGACAAGCACCCGAAGGAGAAGCATGCAGCGCTTTAACAGTGAGGCTGCTCATGGAAGTGCTACCTGCAGTAACAAAACTTGGGGACAATGTCACGAGTCAGAAGAGGGCAAAACTGACGGCCACCATCATGTCAAGGACAGCAGGGGTGGTCAAGAACTTGTCAGTGCCGTTCCTTTTTTTTTTTTTTTTTTAAAGATTTTATTTATTTATTTGAGAGAGAGAGAATGAGAGAGAGAGAGCAGGAGAGGGGGGAGGGTCAGAGGGAGAAGCAGGCTCCCTGCCGAGCAGAGAGCCCGATGCGGGACTCGATCCCGGGACTCCAGGATCATGACCTGAGCCGAAGGCAGTCGCTTAACCAACTGAGCCACCCAGGCGCCCCTCAGTGCCTTTCCAATGACAGTGTGGAGAGCCACCGGGAATGGTGTTTTGGAAGAGTGTTTTCAACCCATGACATATCCTTTGTCGCTTGGGAAAGAAGGAAAGCAGGATCCGTAATTTAAAAGGATGCACTCGATTTTGCTTAATATACGTTTAGACTCACAGAAGGACCAACATCTCAGTGGTGATTATCAACATGGCGTGGGGTTACGAGTGACTTTTATTTTCTCTTTTTATATCTCTCTCTACTTTCCAGACTCGCTAGAGGACCAGACACAACGTGGATCATAATGCGTTGCCTATAAAAGTGAAAAGCTCCCCAGAGAAGTTAGGTAAATGGCCGGTAAATGTGCGGAGGGGCACCTGGCGTCGCTGGGTATCGGGGAAACGTGGACGAAACCCACGGGGAGACACCAGCTCACAGCCACTCAGATGGTTATGATCCAGAAACGAAAAGGAAGAGCTGACGAGGGTGTGGGGAGTCAGAGCCCTTTCACAGTGCTGGTGGGAATGGGACAGGCAAAACTGTCTGGGAGGTCCTCGAAAGGTTAACCGTGGCATTACCACATGGCCCAGCGCTTCCACCCCAGGTACGCGCCCAGGAGAACCGAAAGCAGGTGCTCAGACAGAAACTTGCACGGAAATGCTCACAGCGGCACTCTTGACAAAAGCCCACCAGTGAAAACCCAAATGTCCATGTGATGAGTGCATAAACAAAATGTGGTCTATATAAGGGAATGTTATTCAGCCTCAGAAAGAAATGACATTCTGATACGCGCTACCCCTTGGACGAAGCCCCAGACCCATTCTGCTAAAATGAACTGGTCACCAGAGAGCACATGCTGTAAGGTTGCATTTGCATGCAGCATCCAGGACGGACAGACCTATGCAGACAGAGGGTGGGGCACGCTCGCCCAGGCTGGGGGCGCGGGGCGGGGGTGGTGGCGGGCTTGTTCTGGGCTGAGTCAGTGGTGATGTCTGCACAGCCTTGTGAATAGACTAAAAACCACGGAACCACCCGCCCTCGCAGGGGAGATTTCATGGTATGGGAATTCTATTTCAGTTTAAGAAAACAGAAAAGTGGGTGCCATGGCTGAAGACCTTAGGATTTCCGAGCGATGCAAAGTGAGGCGAGAGAAGGGTCGCCCCCAAGAACTGATCTGAGGACCCGACTAGATGGACCACGCCGAAGCTTCGGGAAGCTGCATCTGCCAAGCGCGAGCGCCAATTCCCGACCCACATCTGGGTGGTGCCCGGGTGGCCACTTCCTGCCCAGTCTCCTAGGGGCCCAGGCTCCTCCCTACCCCGGTTCTCCCCGACCCCGACTGGCTGGGAATGGGGGACATACACAGCGTCCTTCCAGATGCTCTCCTTGGCTACATGGTTTGTTGGAGCAGGAGCCCGGCCCTCACTTATCTCCTTTGCATATGCATGTCTTAAATTTCATCTGCCAGTGTGAGATTTCATCGTTCCCAGCATGCAGCCCCCATAAGCCAATGTTTATTCATTATCCCCAGTTCTGTTTCCTATCGTCTATTTCAGAGGAGCCAAAAACAACATCTTAACTCAATACAGAGCACCATATGATGGCTCTCGTTTTCCAAAACGAGCCACGGTGCACTCCGGGGTTGGGGGGATGGCCCTTGGCTCCCGCTGTGCCCCAGCAGAGGGGAGGCTCCTGGCTCTGGCTAGCCATCCTCAAACTGGGTGCCCAGGTGTCGACAGAGAGGCCTCAGGGCTGTGCTTGCTAGTCTGACAAATGGAGGGTCAGCAGCCACCTGCACGTACTGGGAGCAGTTCATTCACGCTACCATTTATAGGGCAAGACAACATCTGTCTTCCCGGGCCCCCAAGAGCCCATACTGCTCATGGCATGGGCGAGGAGGACAGGTCAGCCACCCTTCCCGAGCGGGAGGCCCAAACCCCAGTGCCACTGCATAGCTCTGCAGGGGCCGGGAGAGACCTGCGTGCTAAACGCAGGGCACAGAGCACACAGGCAGAGTCTGAGGCCACTACACATCATGTTGGCTGAAGGGAACTTCTCCCCAAATCATCTCCGGTGGCTGAAGCTCCAAAGCAACTCTGGCCTGAGATGCCAACGATGCTGGTGTTTTCTTGGGTCTCATAATAGCCCACTGCCTTCCCTGCTGATTAGACTCTATAGTTTTGAATAAATCTCAGTGTTGGAGAGGTTTAAAGGTGGGAGGGCTACAAAACTGGAATTAGGGTTAGCTGTGTATGAGAGATAGAATGGGTATCTACAACCACCCCCATGCAAAGTGCAACCACACACCCATCCACCCACTCATCCATCCACCCACCTACCCATCCATCATCCATCCTTTCATCCACCGATCCATCCTTCCACCCAACCATCTACCCACCCATCCATCTTTCCACCCACCAGTCTACCCACTCATCCATCCATCATCCATCCATCCATCCATCCAGCGACCCATCTGCCCAACCATCATTCATCCTTCCACCCACCCACCCAACCACTCAACCCTCTACCCACCCACCTATCTATTCATCCATCATCCACCCTTCCACCCACCAGTCTACCCACTCATCCATCCATCCATCTACCCACCCATCTACTCATCCATCCATCCTTCCACCCACTCACCCACCCAACCATCTACCTACCTACCCACCCACCCACCCATCCATCCACTCATCTATCCATCCATCATCTGTCTTTCCATCCACCCACCATCTACCCAGCTATCCATCCATCATCCATCATCTGTCCTTCCATCCACCCACCCAACCATCCAGGAAGTACTTTCTCAGCACCTCTTCCATTCCAGGTACCACGCTAGGTGTGGGGAACACCAGTGTGAGCAGCTGTAACCTAAGTTCTTTGCCCTTGCGGAGGGCAATACACAGTGATCAACTTACCTGACAAACACGTATTTACACACTAATTTACAGGCCTTCTCCTTCTACCCCCTTGGCTCACACAATTTGCACCAATTAAACCTGCCCCATCTCAGGGCTCAGATCCCAACCCATCTAACACCCCACCTGGAAAGCCTGGCAAGTCGCTGAAACATACAGATCCCTAGGTCCCCCCACACACCCTGGCTGCACTGGGCAGGGTTGGAGCCCCATTACTTTTTGAACGGCTGGGTTTAGGGCCGCGTTCCGTGGGCATCTGCAGATGTGTTATGCAGGATGATAACAATCCAAGAGCCAATGTTCCGTGAGTGTGCTTGCGAGCCAGACCATGCCCAGTGCTTTCCACCATGGGCTCACAGGCCCCTCCCAGCCATGCTGCGGTAAACACACTGTGGCCACTGCCATTTCAGAGAGCAGGAACTGGAGGTCAGAGAGGTCAAGTAACTTGCCCAAGGCCATACAGCAGCTAGTTGATGGTGAGCCTCTGGTTCCAGGCTCATGGCCTTAAACCAGAGCCATGGACCCTGATGTTTGTCTATTCTGCGGACCTGGCTCCGAGCCCTGTCTCCAGAACAGAGGACCCTAAGAGGCTTCTGAATGCTGGGGGATCAGCATGTAGCCTGGTCAGACAGGAGCCTCAGGACAGAGAAGACAGCCATTGCCCTCGACTCACTCAGACAGTGCAGTGTCCCGGTGGGGGATGGGACTGTGTGGCGGGAAGGATACTGCTCGGTTCACGGCTATCACTCTTCAGCATGTTGTGAACTGAATTGTGTCCCTCTCCCCCAAACTCCTATGTTGGAGCCCTAACCCCAATATGACTATATATGTGGACCTTTGAGAATGCTGTTAGGGTTAAGTGAGGTTATGTGAGGTCATAAGGGTGGGGCCCTAACCCCATAGGACCCGTGTCCTTCCGAGAAGAGAAAGGGATATGGAGATGTTCACAGCCGAAAGCCACACGAGGACACCACCTACACCTGGAGGCCAGGAGGAGTCCTCACCGGGAACCCACCCCGGTGACACCTGGATCTAGGACTTCCAGAAGCCAGAGCTGGGAGAAAGAAATGTCTCGCTGTTTAAGCTCCCCCGGCTGTCACAGTTTCTCATGGCCGACCTGGCAGAATGATAGAAACCTCCTTCCTGCCCACCACCGTCCAGACAGGCATGGCCCGGCCCCGAGCAATGGCCCTGCGAGGGGGCTTTTTGAAAGGAGCTGCAGACACATCCTGCAGTGGCAGGAGGGACATGGGGAAGGAGGGCGGGGCTGGCACCGGCATCACCAGGTTGCCACGGCAACCCAGGGCAGGCCACAGCCGCCACCACCGCTGGGCGGGGCGGGAGGGCGGGCCCGGGGCCCGGAGCGATGCCAGAGACCGAGGCCGCCCCACCGAACCGGAAGCCACGGACAGACCTGGCAGAACTCCATCTCGGGGGCAAGGCTGAACGTGGAACCCGGTACTTAAAACACAGAGCAGCTGCTCAGGGACAACGGTGCGCACACACCAAAGAGGCAAGGCTCCAAGTGTATTTTAATAAAATGGCGTAAAAGAAAGACGAAGGGGGAAGCCTGCGTGATTCTGTCACGGTTGCTTAACAAAAACATAATCATGAGCAACCGGGACAATGAGTCCTCATATTTATTTTATGTTCTGTTAGGGAACAGCTAGTAACTCCTTCAGAAGCCGGCTCTTTTGTTGCTTATTAATATTTTAGATTACAATTGTGTTAATGGAGTCATTTGCCTGTATTTTTAAATTTTCTAAAGATAACAAAATACATTCTATTTTGGAAGCACCGACCATATGCCTGTTGTGATATCCTGCAGAGCCTTCGTACGCACTGTGACAAATGGGGCTTCTGTTTCATACCGGGACCCCACTGGCTCCTGTCCCGATGGCTCTACCCGGAGCCGCCCCGAGCACTGGGTAACAGCTCCTGTCCCTTCTTTGTCTCCCTGGGAAGTGCTCCCAGCTCGGAGAGAGCAGGTCACAGCGTGGGCTCCTCTCCTATTCAAAGAGCCCAAATGCTCGGGCCTCTCTGCTGAAGGGATGTCTCTGGACGTCAACGAGGCTCTGCTGTCCCCCTCCTTCTGCTGGTCACAGCACCCCAACTGTCCTTAGCAGACCATCTGCCCACACTCACTCATCTGTCCTAGGCCCAGCCAGTCACACTTCCTAAGCACACTCATCCCCCAGTTCTAGCAACTGGTTCTGCACCTATCCATGACCCAGGTCAACCCAATCAGGGCCAATCGCTGATGCTTGCCAAGCAGGCAGGAAAGACATGTTCTCTCTATGCTGGACATGGACTCAGGAGGACTAAGCCCAGAGCTGTCAGGGACCACCCTGACAAGTGAGCTGGCCAAAGAATAAAGCTGTCATAGAGGAAGGAATCAGTACCTAAAGATGGAGAGAAAGCAGGCAACTTCATTTCAACACCTGGATACAGCTATGCCTGAAGCCACCAGACCCCCCTGGGTTTTTCAATTATGTAAGATAATAATTCCCTTTTGGGGCGAAGAGGGTGTTGGAGGGAGCTCTGGGGTTTTGTCACCTCCAATTAAAAAAGTGATAATGAACAGAGTATTCCCTGAACTGGGATGGGAGAAGGAGTAGCTCTGGGTTAGAAGTTCAAAATCAGATTTCCACACCAGCTCTGCCTTGAGCCAGGTGTGGGATTCTCACCAACCAGGATCCTGGACTTTCTTCTCCAACAGAGAGAGGCCTGAATCCTACCTCTAGGTTTTCTCAAACTGGGCCTAGAGACCCCATGTCTTCCCGGGCGCACCTCAAATCTCAGAGGAACCTTTTATTCTATGCTTCCATTTAGGGGATGCCCTAAAAATGACCCTATGCTTCTTTTTAAGAACAAAATTGTTCTATCCTAGTGGTTCACATTTTCATGGACAATTTCAGTTTTTATAATCGGATGTTTTTAAAAGTGGGAATGTTCCCTCTTTCAGGTGACCCACAGGTTGTGAAGCAGGAGATCCTGCTCTGAAGCCTGTGACTATAACTCACGGGTTGTGCGACCCTGGACACATTGCTCAATATCTCTGGGCCCATGTTCCCTTCTGTGCAAAATAGGAATGATGACACTTAGGCTGTGGGGCTGTTTTGGAGATGAGAAATGTCCGGTCCAGGGGCTGGTACAGGACCAGTGTCACAGTGTTCCGTGATGGACCTCTGTGATGGACCACCCCATGGTCTGCTAAGGACAGTAGTTACATGGACCAAGCCCACAGACCTATGATACCAACCCCCAGCACACACGTGTGAAATCTGTCCACCCAGTCACCCTGAAGGCATTTGGGTGACCTGGGCTTTTTAACTAGGTTAAGTTAGGTTAACTGAGTTAAGGGGATTGTGTGGGCAAAGGGTCACAGCTAAGCAACCCCAAAGCAGCAGGGCCGGGTTTTACAAGTGTAGTTGTCCCTATACATTTATTTCTATAAGAAGCTCTTCAAATTATCATTTTAAATGGGAAGCCAGCATCCCCTGCCAGAGACAGAGGGTGCGTTCACATTAAATAAGGTGTAAAGGGGGTGATGGGGTCACAGTCGAGCTGGCGTGCCATGTGCAGGCTGCCCTGCACCCATGCCTGCCTCTTCCATGGTAAGGAGAAGGCTGGTGACCACGAGAGCCATGTGAAAGGGTCTCCAGCCTCCCAGGGAAAAGCCTGGCCACAGTCTGGGAACAGATGTGGTGAATGTGTATCGCTGAGAATGTCTTTCTTATACAATATATAAAGAGTGACCACAAATCAATAATAAACAAACGACCCTAAAGAAAAATGGGCAAAAGACCTGAACTGACACTTGACCAAAAAAATGCAAATAAATGGCCAATAAACATACAAAAACAGTTCTCACATTTGGAAGTAACGAGAGCAACACAAACTGAAGTCCAGTATTGAAGCAGCATGGGCATTAAGACCCATAGCGGAAACGGTCTACCAGTAGCGTGTGCTGGCCAGATGTGGACGCAGCACCACCAGGGACTAAAAGTCTGTGCTCCCCAATGCATCTGTCGAAGCCCTACCCCTGATGGGATGGTATTTGGAGGTGGGGCATTTGGGAGGTAATTTGGGTCCATGGAGGTCATGAGGGTGGGAGCCCCACGATGGGACTAATGCCCTTACGAGAAAAGATACCAGAGAGCTCGACCATGTGAGGACACAGTGAGCAGGTGGCCATCTGCAAGCCAGGAGGCCAACCATGCCGGCACGTTGACCTCGGACTTCCAGCCTCATGAACCGGGGGAAATAAATGTTTGCTGTTTAAGCAGCCCTATCTGTGCTACTTGTTACGGCAGCATGTGCAGACTAATACGCACACTTAGGACATGGCTGAAGGATCCAGAGAGACGGGGGACCCACCCCCCATCCTGGGGTATGAGGAAAAGAAGTGCAAACATGTTTACACCAGGGGACAGGGGCCGCAGCAACGCTGCCCATGACAGCCCTGGGCTATAGACGACCCAGGCGGCCCCCCTGGCAGGACAGATGGACAAAACCCAATGGACGACCTAATGGGACGAAACGGGTACCCCAAGCCACTCACACAACCCAGATATCATAGGTTAGGAGAGAAGCCGGACACAACACAACACACACACTGTTTGATTCCACTTACAAATGGTTCAAAATTGGCCAAAACTACACTACGTTGTTTAGGGATGCAAAGTAAGCAAGTAGAACTTTTACAAAATAAGGAAGTGAGTGGCATGCAAGTCAGGGTGGGGTTAACAGCGGGGAGAGAGTGTTCTGTTGAGAAGGGGTGCGTGGGGGGCTCTGGGGACGTTGGTGACGTGGGGCAGGGGTGTTGTTTTATAGCCATTTGCTAAGTGACACATCATGCTTTGTGAGTTCTGTGTCTGTTATATTTCATGCAGAAAAATTAGAAACACAAAGATCATGCAAGCACCAAACTGAGAACTGAGACATACAGGGGCAAAATGATTTTTCTCAAGGGCACCCAGTGTTGATGTCTCTGCATGAAGGGGAGAATGTGAGGAAGAAGCAAAATTTCAGGAAATGGAAGAAGCAATCCAGGAGCTTCCCAGAAAGGAAGGTGAGGCTGGGAAGGTTGGGCTAAGTGGGCACATAGGTGGGCACCTACACTGCCATGTCCCCACTCCTGAGTGTACCGTGAAGGTCGCATGCATCACCCGCAAAAGCTAAGCTGAGAGGTGAGGGTGAGGGGATGCTCCTGGAGACAGGGGTCAAGACTTTCCACGTCTGGAAAGACTGGAACAACACTGCCTGGCCTTGCAGCGTGCAGGTGTTTCGGGCACCAATGCAGTCCCAGGAAATGCCGGGTGAGCGGAATGCAGCCGCCCAAAGAATGCAGAGGGAGCCCAGCAGTGGACCAGCGCCAGGCCACAAGGATGCACCAGGAGTTAAGAACACGCCGTCCTGCACCTGAGGTCTGGACTGCCCAGCTCCGTGGCCTTCAGGTGACCAGAATTTGGCTGTCTCTGGAGGCTGGGGACAGTGGTTGTTCACGTCACCTTGTCATCTTGTTCTAAGTGAACAGTGTTCGTCAGACTGTCTGGGCCTTTGCCTCAGAAGCTAAGATACCGTTTGCTTGGCAGTGAGTTGGTTTTGTCATTTTCTCAAATGGGGGGCCCCGGCTGCACAGTTTCTGCTTACACGAGCTGTGTCCCTGCAAATTGCACCCGCATGCGTTTGCTTTCCATAAACTGACTCATCAAAAGGCTCCCGGTGATGATTTTGGATATATCTTATCTGTTTCTTACTCGAGATCTGCCATCGGGGGCATGCCCTATCGTGGTTCATGTGCGGAATCCTGCAGAGACGGGACCAAGCCGCAGTCCAACCTGGCAGCCTGGACTTACGGATGGGGACGTGAAGGAAAGTGGAGGGGCTGCTGAGGTCCCTGCCGGGCGGAGGCGGCCCCTGTCCCTCCCTCCGTCCACAGTGTGGGTTGGTCATGGTGGTGGTCAGTTTTAGGTGTCAACCTGACCAGACCGCAGCACCCGGCTACCGGCAGGCTCTGGTCCAGGTGTTGCCGTGAAGGTGTTCTCTGGACACAGCTAACAGCACCTACAACCAGCTGACTCTGAGCAGAGGAGATTTCCTGCATAGTGTGGGTGATCAGCCTTCTCGAAGAAGAAATCCTGCCTCATGACTGCAGCCGGAGCTCCTGCCCGAGGCTCCAGCCTGCCAACCTGCCCTGTGGATCTCAGACTTGCCAGCCCCCACAATCGCCTGAGCCAGTTCCTTAAAATGAATCTCTTTATATGTATGTATGTCTGTATCTGTGTCCACGTCCACGTCCCTCTGTCCTCATCCTCCCGAGGGGTCAGTCGCCAGTCGTGGCTCCTGGCCAGGGACCACAAGGCCGAGCCCTGTGGCGTCCAGGTCCCACGACTGGTCCTTGACACTGGGAACAGAGAGGCAGGGGTGCATGTCCCCTCTGAGCCAGAGGCCCTGAAGGCCCTTTAGAACGGGTGAGGCCACAGCGGGACGGAAGCTGCTGAAGTTACGGGCTCGTCCGTTACGGCAGCTGACATTGCCCCATCTAATACCTCCGGCTGGAGAGCTGCCATCCTTAAGAAGCCTGCACGCTAGGGGCGCCTGGGTGGCTCAGTCGTTAAGTGTCTGCCTTCGGCTCAGGTCATGATCCCAGGGTCCTGGGATCGAGCCCCACATTGGGCTCCTTGCTCAGTGGGGAGTCTGCTTCTTCCTCTCCCTCTGCCTGCCGCTCTGCCTACCTGTGCTCTCTCTCTCTCTGTCAAATAAATAAATAAAATCTTTAAAAAAAAAAAAAAAGCCTGCATGCTAGGAGCACAGAGGAGGGACACACAATAACCCCAGGATCACCATGCCCGCTGCTCCGCCAGGAAGGATGGCACAGCTCACGGCATTAGGATTCCGAAGAACGGGTCACAGCCCAGCCTGGTGCGCTCCTGGGTGCTGAGACGTGGGTGTTTGTGTGTAATCGGGGAGGATGGTTCCCACCCTGCTTCCTCCCCAGGCCGGACGAGCTACCACGAAGGAAAGCCTGTTGGAAACTGTGATGTCCCTAGAAACACACGGTCCGAAGAGACGAGAACCAAGGTTCAGAAGAGCACGGGCTTCCCGCGCTGAAGACACAGGTCCCGACCTCTCCACACCACTGAGCCAAACGTGTATCAGTGAAACAGTGGGAGACCCGGGGCCCCCACATCATTCTGCGGGGGCTGCCCCTGGCCCCTGACGTCAGCTTTGTTGCCATATGATGGGAAATCAGTTGGTCATGCTCAGCCACAAAGTGCCCTGAGCTGCCCTCTGCGTGCTGTGGGTTCCTTGAATCACTCACCTATTCCATTTAATGCACGAGAGCGGGATTTGCTGGCTAAACACTTGCTTTACGTGGGGCTCCCCAAAGAGAGGGCACATTCGAGGCCCACAGCAGGCTGACTTGGTGCAGAGCGAGTGTGCTGGATGGAAACACCATCTCCGGATTCTGTGTATATTCCAGGTCTGCCAACTCTCAACATTTAAAAATGGAGGGTGGGGGGCGCTCCACACAAAGTACTGATCATGAAAAAAAATAAGGAAGTGAGACTTCGTTTAAAATTTTAAAAACTCCCTACTCCTTTAAGATGCAGTTAGAAAATAAAAGGTGAAGTCCAGGCTCGGGTAAGTATCTGCAGCACGTATCTGGCAAAGGGCGCACGAGGAACCCCCAAATCCAGGAGTGGCAAGAGAAGCGGCCCGATTAAAGATGGACGAAGACGTGCCCAGATCCTTTGAAAGACGCTGACCTCGGGGAGCAAGCACGTGGAAGCCGTGCGCTACGATCCTCCCCAGAACGTGGATGACATCCACAGCACGACACCCGGCACACCCACAGGGCGGCCGCCCCGTAGGGGACGGATAACAGCAGACATGGGCCAGGATGTGGGGCCACGGGAGCCCCAGGAGACTCAGCAGCTGGGACGGCCGTCTGGAGGTTTCCTCTAAAGCGAAATGCACTCCTGTCTTGTGACCTCGCAGGTGTGCACCCAGCAACTTCCCCGGGGCCAAAGGAAGCCATGTCTGCGGAAAGGCTTGCACAGAAACCTTCCTATGAGCCCAAATCGAGGAGCAACCCAAACGCCCATCGCTGGGAGCATGAGTAAACAGAGTACCTCGGGCATACACGTGTGACAGAACACTCTTCGTGGACAAATACGGACGGATCGCTGGTGCTTGCAGCAGTGTGGCTGATGATCGGCTGTGTGCAAGGCGCCGGCCCAGGAGCGCGGGCTGCAGGGGTCCGTCTCTGGGAGATTCAACTGGTCACACTGGCCTCTGCTGCCAGAGCCCTGGGGAAGGCGCTGTGGCCGGGAAGCACCCAGAAAGAGTTTGCGGGGTCATGAACGTCTGTCCTAAGAGTGCTCGGAGACGCAGGCGTATACGTGGATCAAAATGCACTGAACGGTGCTCTCCAGCAGGTAAATCATACCTCTACAAAAGAAATCAGTAAACACGGCCCCTGGCGCTCAGCCACAATCTGAGAAAGCCCAAGGCAAGCAGAGCCTGGCGGGAGCCGCTCCAGAACCTCCCCACCCTAAAATCCAGCTCCGAGTCTGCTCCCCCTCATGCCACCCTCTCCATCCCGGGTTACAGGGATGCCCCCTCCTCTGACCCGCTGCCCACGTCATAGCATAACTACTGCGTTCATAATTCACCCTCCCTGGTGGACAGAGGATGCCCCCCAAAGACACTCACATCTTAATGCCCGGCACCTGTGAATAGTGACCACACAGGGAAAAAGGGAATGAGGTTGCAAATCAGCTTACCCTGCCCTGGCTTATCCAGGTGGGCCCAGGCTGACCTAACATGCGTCCTAACACGTGGGGAAGAGGCAGGAGGGGGTCAGAGACGTGCCGTGTAAGGGACCTGGCCACACTCTCAAGTTGGCCGGAGGGGCCACAAGCTAAGCATGTTGCAGCATCCAGAACCTGCAGACAAGGACACGCACTCTCCCCTAGAGCTTCCGGAAAGGACCACAGCCTGGCCGACACCGGGAGCCGTGAGACCCACACCAGACTTCTGACCTCCAGAACCACAAGATAATGCATTCGCGATGTTGAAGTCACTGGCCACTGGCCACCACGAGCAGCTCCGGCTCCTACGATCCTTACGGGCAGCACAGACCTGTGCCGTCTCGGGCTCAGGCCCCGCAAGCTGCCCGGGGCCACGAGGTACTCAGGAAACGTACGTGGGGTGACAGCATCCGGTGCCATGTTCCAGAAGGGTGTGGCACGGTCGCTTGGGGTCAGGGACCGGCTTGCATGTTCTCAAGTCCCCCCAGGACACACGGCCAGCCCCCAGAATTGGCTGGAGCCCCAGTATTGTTGAACCCTGGGATGAGCACCAGCCTGGGTAGCGACGCCACATTATCAAAAGGACGCCATCCTGCAGAGTGTTGTAAGAAGCAAAGAACATCCTTCTAGGAATGTCACACCCAACAGCTTTCCCAAGAGACACATACAAGCCGCTGCCCCCGGGGAGCCCCGCTGGAGGAAATCATCAGCCTGGACGAACTGCACCGCGCCCACCTGCCCCCGCGGACCTCTTGCCCCGGGCGAGGTGGGGCAGTGCCGGCAGGTGGGCAGAGAAGGCCCACAACAGGAGAGGGGAGGAGGGGGCGCCACGTGCCCGGCCTTCCCCTCCCTCTCTCCAGGAAGCCACGATTTCCTGGAGGATGCAGGGAGCAGGAAGGCCCGGGTGGCCCGCACATGTGTTCATCTGGGCTGCCCCCAGCCAGCAATGCCTGGCACCCACACGCCCGAGTCTTTCCAAGGGAAGAATGTGTGTTGGGAGACGAGGGGCACCGAGGCTGTGTAGCAGGACTGGAGGGAAGGAGAGGGAGGACAGAGGCATTCGGCAACCTGGAAGGGGAGTCCCGCCCACAGGCTGTGGTCTTGCCCTTCACAGACCAGCGGGGCTGGGTGCGCTGCATGCAGGAGAAGATGCGGGTGGGCCAGGGGCGGCAGGGCCAGGAGGTCCGGCTTGGACCGGGGGCTCAGGGTGTGAGTCACCGCACCTGGGAAGGCAAACTCTTACCCGCCTGCTGCCCACGGACGCGCCCAGCCGCCTTCCCCAGAGGGGCACACTCTGGCCTTCCCTTTCAAACCTGAGCACGTCTCTGAGCTGAGCACGTCTCTCACCTCGACACCCCCACCATACGGCAAATGTCCCGGTTTCCCAGCTGAGCATCCCCGATGATGAGTCTGCAAAGCCAGCCACGTGCGGGGGGGCGGGGACCACCGTGCTTTCCAGAGCACGCGTCCTCAGGACACCTCATTTCCCGGCGGTGCAGGCCACGGGGCAGGGGACCACCAGCCCGCACAAGCAGACGCAGCGAAGCCACCGGCTGTGTGCTCCGTGAGCCTGGGGTCCTGCCCGATGCCCGCGGAGTGCACGCGCGGACCGGGTTCACATGCTTCCTTTTTCCCCAAGCACCATATTTCCTCCCAAGGCCATTGTATATAAATGGTCTCCTCTTAACATTTTAATCAATTCAATCTTTTGGCAATCGATTTCAAAGCGGTTTTCAGCAAAGGCTATATTTGGAGTTCTGAGAGACGCTGAAGTGATTTCCCTTCGCGAACACCAACCACTTCGGAGCGGTGTTTATCGACACATCAAACCGTGTGGTTGTAACGGAGGGCACGGGAGGGCCTTGCGGTGAACGCGAGCTGCCCGTGTGCGACATGGGTATGAGAGATCGATAACTAGCCTTCCAGATTCAGTCAACCCACGAAAGCCCTTCCCCGATGGCTACAACGAACGATCCAAGTTTTCTGGAACGTGTACTGAGCAGCCCCTTAACTAAAAGCTTCCACACCGTCTTGCAACCTATTTCTGGTTTGGACAGAGCCCAGAGGAATCGAATCAACCTGTTTCTATGACAGAGAGAAGTCCTCGCTTTGAAAGGCCACCTCTCTCCATAAGCAGGCGCACCCGGGCCCGAGGGCCGCGGAGACCGGCGCCCGCCGTACCGCCTTACCTGCCTGGCTGTCCTTGGGCCTGCACTGCACCTCCTCCACGCACTCGGCGGGGAACCATCCGATGTGGCCGCGGGCGCTGCCTTCCCAGAAGCCTCCTTCACCGATGCTCAGAACTAGAGGCAAGAGGGGGAAGCCGTTAGCAGGCGGACTCGAGGGGCCTGGGGGTAAGCACGAAGAGGGGATGGTGAGAGCGTGGAGCCGTCCCCCATGCCTGCACAGCCGGCAGCTCTGGTCCATCTGCTGGCCGTCCACACTTCCTTCAACTGTGGACGAGGGGACCCGGTGCAGTGTCCCTTGGAGAGGACAGTGCCGAGGGCGTGGACGCTGGGATCCCCAGGTCTCTTCTGCCCTTAGCATGCAAGTGCCGGCCTCCTGGCATCTTTATCTGACCCCACAAGTCCTGTGACTACTCTGTCCCCCGTCTTGGTGTCCCAGTTGAGATGGCGGAGGGGAACTGCAAGTCGCCACCATCAATCATGTCATGTGTCACAGCGGCGGGGCAGGTCTCCTCCACGGATGGAAGGAACGATGAAGTCATGCATGCCCCTTCCCAGCTGGGGAAGGGGTCCAAGGGTCTGCCTGATCTTTTAGACCAGTTTGGGGAAAGACAACTGACAGCAGGAGATGGAAGAGCAGCGAGGGGCCGTGTGCCAACCCCGCGCTCTGTCTGGCCTTGAGGTGAGGAGCTCTAGGGGAAGGGGGGCCGCTGGAGCCCTGCACCTGCCCATCCCCTCAGAGACAAGGGTGGTGGGCCTGTCCACGGGGGCCACTCTGCACCGTAGAAATGGGAAGACATTTCTTGAAGCCTTTCCTCCAAAATTCGATGCTGCCCCTTATACCCCAAGTAGCCCAGGTCGGGGGATGCACGCAGCTTCCCCCAAGAATCCGGACCTGAGAGGGGCACCCCAGATGGAGCGCTGCCTGGCAGCAAAGGGAGGCCAGGCACCTGCCCATGTGCTGGATGGGCCGAAGCCACACGTCTATCCACGTGACACACAGGAAGCTTCTTAGCCCCCCGTGCCTTGGTTCCCTCACGTGTTGGAGCGGGATACTAATCATAGCGCTACCGTGTGCGAGGCAGAGACACAGAACTCCGTGTGGCACTCCTTCCCCGCTCACGGCTTCTCTCCAGACGGCCCGTCGGGGAGTCAGGGAGGACACACCACGGTTTCGTGTTTGATGGGCACTGTTATTCCGAGAGCAGCGGAAGAGAGGGAAGGCTGAGGGGCCCTGCCCACCGGGTCGGTTTCAGCTCCGTTAGGAGAGGGGGACCCAGCAGGCTGTGTGCTGGATGCGGGGAGAGGCCGGGGGCGGGCCCGGGACATCCTCTGTGCCTGGTGAGCAAGCGCTAGCCGGCGGCCCTCTTGGCAGAGGAGGGAGGAGCAGGGGCACACGTGAGGGGGTGTGCGTGGGACTCTGGGTACCATCTGGAACATGCTACTATGTTTTAGGCCGTCGGCAAGACGGGTCCTCTGCCCTTAGGGAGCTGCAAGCGAGTCCTACAACCGTGTATGCTGGGCCACCGGCCACACATCGGGCTTGCACGCTTGGGCTGTTGTCTACCCCCCTCCCCAGGGCACACCTGTGCCCAGGTGGGAAAGTGTGTTCCCTGTAAGTGAAGAGGGAGCTAGGTTGGGCTCACCCATAAACTGCTGATTTAAGGCACTGAAAAGTAGACCAAGAACGAACCCAGTATCCACTCGCCCTACACAAGCCCACACGCTCCGAGGCCACAGCTGAAGCAACGTGGTCGGAAGAGGTGCCCGTCCAGCTGACCACTAACTGGCTACTCCTCCGGGCCTCTCCCCTCCAGAGATACCCGGCCCTGCCTTGTACACTGGGAACCAGTAAGTAGTGGTGCTAGCTTGGCTGCGTGGTCACCAGGCTTGGGCGGGACCCTCACTGCAGAGGCCCCACCCCCTCTGCAAGCTCTGCCCCGCCCCTGCCTGCATCACTGAGGAAGGACCTACCTGAGTGCCAGGAGCAAGCCCCTGGGCAGGGACTGCCTGAGTGGCAGGGTTCCCTGTTCTGTGCTGAGCCCCCTGTAGGCCATTTGAATTTTAAGCCATCCTGGGCTTTCCTCCACATAAGCATCACAAGGGGGATCAAGAGCAAGCACACCCCTGTGCCCAGGGAACCCACATTTAGGGAGAGGTGTGTTGAGCTATGCTTTCCCAGATGCACGGGCTCAGCAGTTCACTGGGAACATGAAGACCCCCCTCCACAGCCGAGCAGCTAATATGTGAATACAGCGAGAGTCAGGGCCCAGCCAGGGAGCTGGGGGTTATCAGCAGGACCCCACCCCCCTGGAGGCTGTGAGCTGGGTTTCTCCGGAAATCCTCCCCCGATTCCCTGCCCCTGCCCACCGGGCAGCCAGGCCTCCTGCCTCTGCTATGTACGTTGAGATCCAGGGAGGACAATTCCCTTGGCTCACCTCTGGCTGCCCGTCTCCAAGAGCCGCCAGCCAGCCAGGCAGGATGCCAGGGCCGCACAGCGTGGCCGGGAGGGAAGGAGGCCCCAGCCCAGCATCATGGGCTCCGAGGCAACTGCGAGTGACCCACAAGGCCCACCCAGCGGTCTTCAGACGAGAAGTCCTTTGCATCCGCCCTTTGCGGTGCAAGTCTGGGACCGGATTTCCAACATTTCTGTTCTCCGTGGGGGACTGGCCCAGCTCCCCGCACAGCCTGCTCTCCTGCAGCCACGGGTGGGCCCCAGCCTGGGACGATGCCCGAGGACACATGCGGAGAGGGGCAGATCCCCTTGTACCATCGCCCACAGGGCTCCTGCCTGGCCCCAGACCCCTCTGCGGTGGCTCGGGTCCACACCTCTGCCTTGAGCCACCTTCCCTCCGCCCCTGGCCTCCCCTCATCCAGGCCGCAGACTTAGGGTCTCCTGTGATTCCACCTTTCACTGCCCACCCCCATGGCCCCCCTACCCCTCTGACCTGAAGCCCCCTCCTCTCACTACACTTCTGTTTCCCATCCATGTCCAAGGGGACACAGGCTGGGAAGAGAACAGAGCCCAGGGCTTGGCTGGGAGCTGCCCTTCCCTGCAAGAGTGGTCGGTCCATCTCCCTGTGCTGACTCCCACTAGAAACCTGCCCCTGCAGACTTGCTGGGGGAGCCTGGCGGGACCTCTGGGAGCCTTCAACCCCCACCCCAGAACACCCTCCTTGGGCCTCCAACAAGCTCAGAGAGGGACTCCGTGCAGGCCGGATGCACAGGCCGCTGGCCCCCCTGGGCCCAGTTTCCCTCCCCAGCATGGGGGCCTCAGTCCCAGCCACCTGCCCACCCGGTCTCAGCTCTCGTCACCCCACAGCGTGGGACCAGCCTCGGGGGCCAGTCTGTGGTCAGCCCCACGGAGCCTGTGGTGGGCTTCTCTGTCCCGAACCAGGCACGGCTGGGAGGAAGGGGGTGCTTGTGGCGTCCATGACCCAAATCAAGACCGTGATCGAGACTCACCCAGGTGGACGGCAGGAACGCTAGCGCCTCGATGGAGACCCAGCTAGAGACTCCTGTCAACTGGCATGCGGTACGGGGATGCGTGCACTCACTCCCACACCCGCACGCACGTGTGCACACAGGCACACCCCACCTTGGCTGCGTCTCCGAGGATCAACACGGAGACAACCCTCCCACCTTCTGGATTCTTGCTTGTGCAAGCCGGATCTGCAGGCCACACATGCTCCTCAGTCAGAGCTCCTACAGGACAAGTCGGCCGAAGTGGGGAGCACTAAGGACAGCCTCGAAGGACCCCACACTTGGGAGTCTGAGTGCTGCCAGTGAGGCGCGTGTGACTGTCCCTTTCCCAGGGCCCCAGCGTAGTGGACGCTTGGTGCCCTAATTGAGACACCTTCCCCAGGAGACGCACCGTCCCTCAGCTGTTGTGAAAAAGGCTGCCAAAGGCTCATGGCCGACCCCTCTCCACTGAGCTTCCTGCCGGACATGGGAGCCAGCCAGCCTAGCAGGTTATGCCCCGCTTCCCAGGGACTAAGCCAGGACATGGGGTGCCCTCATGTCACACCTGGGTCCGAGCTCCTGCCCCCTTACTGGCCCCAGCACTGCTCTGGGGACAACCAGTGTTCAGTGAGAGGGAGCTGGGGGAATGCATGACCTCCTCCTTCCAGAGCAGGGCATGCTGGCTGACCGCTGGGTGTCCAGACGGGAACATGCTGGGGAGAGAGTAAATCTGCCTCTCGTCTCTCTCCGAGACACGTCGCAACCACAAACATGGGCACAGCCAGGTAAAGCTGGTAGCAACAGACCACAGAGGGAGCAGTCGGGACAGACAAAGCAAGGGGTGGGGGGACAGCATGGGCTTGGAGTCCAGGCCAACTAGATGTGGAGCCCCCAGCCCCCCGGTCATCAGCTGCGGGAGGCTGGGAGGTCTTCACCGGAGTTACCGTGTCTGCGGAAGACAGGTGCTTGGGCTGAATCGTGCCCCCAAATTCTTCTATGTTGGAGCCCTGACCCCGAGCACCTCAGAATGGGGCTCCATTTGGAGCTGGGGTCATTAAAGAGGTGATCAAGGCAACATGAGGTCACCGGGGTGGCCCTGATCCCATGTGACCAGGGTCTTACAAGAAGAGGGGATCAGGACACAGACCCGCCTGGTGGGATGATCCCGTGAGGTCACAGGGGGAGGATAGCTGTCTGAAGCCTGCATCTCGGGCGTCAGCCTCCGGGACCGGGAGACAGTGAATCCTACTGTTCAAGCCCCCCAGACTGAGGGACTCTGTGATGACCACCTGAGCACAGCCACGCCTTTGGCCCATAGCTGCTATGAGGTTCATGCAAAACCGTATGTGAAACATCCGGTAGTGTGTGTAGTAAACAGTAGGTGCTCACTGATGAGTCTCCACCTTCGTCTGCTCCTGTCACTGTCTCTGACATATGGAGCCCCCAGGTACGAAGTGGCCAGCAACTATCACTGGCAGGCTCCGTGGGGTCTACCAGCATGGCCTGAAGCTCCGCGTGGGTCTTGGGGTGCGGGGCGCCGTGGGCCCGCATGGAATGAAAGTCCGGGGCTGTGGGCCGACGGCTTAGCCAATTTCAGAGTGGGGCTGGGCAGGGAGACCCGGGTGGTGTGTTGGGGGCCGCGGGGGGCGGTGGGTGGGGTGCACACAGACATGAGAGCAGGCCCCAGGGGGTGGTGCTTTGTCTTCACACGAGCCGCCGGCCTCCCAGGGCTCAGGGGCTGACCGCACATCACCGCCCAATGGTCATCAGAGCTCTTGCATGCAGCAGGTCCGGGGGGCCTGCCTTTCCCAGCTTTCTCAGAATAGCAACTCTCCGGGGGGCAGGGGGGAGGCAGGGAGGGGCCTCGAGGCCTGGCCTGCCAGCTCTGTCAGGAGCGGGGCGTCCCCAGGGCCCCTCCAGGATGCCATCCGCAGCCGTGGAACAGGGGTCATGCCAGAAAGATGCACGGCCTCGGCAGCAGCAAAATCATTTCTGTCGTTCTGCCTGGGGCCCCGTGTGAGCGCCATGGCGGAGCCGCCAGCCACCCCGTCTGCAGACGCAGCGTCCTTGTCGTGGGGACGACCGGGAACTGCTCACATGTCCGGGAGAAAGTCTACCCTGCGATGCCTTCTGGGACTGAAGTTTAAAATTGCAGGTGGTGTGAATTTCTACATTTATAACTTGAATGCTACTAATGTGAAAGGTGACAAGAATATCGCAGTAAAGTTGACAGGGACAGTGCGGGGACTTGAACTTATAGGTGTGATGGGACGTGGCCCCCCCAGACACCCCAAAAGGCAGCTGTACCCCGTGTGCAGTGGGAAAGGTGCCGGAATGTGCGGAGAGGCAGCCAGGCCTGGTGGGACGCCTGGGGGCCTGTGGGAAGGGAGCTGGGCCAAAGAGCCCCTCTCCACAGCCGGGAGCCTGCACCCTGTCCACAAGGCAGGGCTGTGGGGGAGGGGGGAAGGGAGGGGCCCGAGGGGAAAACCCTCAGTCTGAGCAGCCTGAAGAACCAGAAAGATGAAGCCAGGAGAAAGCATGCGCCCCGGAAACTGGGGGTGTCCCCACCCGGGAAGGAGCCCGAGAGGGGCCGCAGACAGCCTCGTCACATCCCCGACTGTGCACAGAACAAGCACGGAGCTCAGCTCAGCTGAGCTCCAGATCTGAGCTGGCCTGGAGCGGTCACCCAGGCAACCCACCCAAGTGGAAGAAATGCCCACAACTTAACCCGCCTGACATCCATGACACCATAGAAGATCACGAGACACTCGAAGACCCTGTTCTCGCGAGAGGGGAGGAAACCGAGCAAGCCCAGCCCAAGGTGGCCTTGACCGCAGACTGCAGGTGGGGGCCTCGGCGTGCCGAACACACCACACCAGGGACCTAACACAGCATGTGCTTTCAGCAAGCGAGAAAACCCAACAGGGTAACAGGAAGTCTCACATAAAAAGAAATGATTTAAAAAAAAAACACCAAAACATGTAGAAACTCTAGAGTTTGAAGGTGTGACTTCTGAAATTAAAAAATGCACAAGACGGACTTAACAGTGAAGGGAACATTTCAGAAGAAAGGGTATTGGAAATAGATCAATAGAAGCAATCGAAGGCGAAGAAAAATGTTGGAACGAACATGGAGCCCCTGGGACTTGCGCCTGCTACCAGATGGCCAACTCTGCGCGCACCTGGACGACCAGAGGAGCCGAGGGAGAACGGGGCTCCACCTGTCATCAGAAACTTGCAAATCCCAGCTGAGGTCAGCCAGATTCGTGCAGGGCACAGATGAGGGCGCTGGGTTACGAGCCAGCGCAGGCCTGGTGGTGACAAGGCGGGGCAGACAGGATGTGGCCCTGGCCTGCCGACCTCTAAGGGGCGTACTGTTTATCACCTGCCGTGTGTCTTCTGAAAGCCTGTCCTCCATGACAGGGCGTACACATGGCTGGGCATGCGTGGTGTGCCCTTTCTTACTCTACCTGGAGAGTTCAGCTGCTCCCACGTGGCCTGCAGCCCACACCTGCTGCTTTTCTACTTCCTCCCCACGGCCTCAACACCACAGCCGACCTCCTGCATCGGCCCTAATTATACCCATCTTCCCAAATGGCCTCACATACCTGATTTCCCTACTCAGAAACCATCGCTGGCTCCCCAGTACCCCGGGAACAAAGCCTAACTCCTTGGCCTGGCATTATTGGAGGCCTTCCATGCTTTTCAACCATACTTCCCAGCATTCTGCTTTGGGAATCATTCCCTCCAACCTGGTGGACTTCCTTCCAGGAACGCTGGAGGCCTCCGGGCTGTGCTGGACCACCCCCTAGACACCCCTCCCTGACTCCTGAGAAGACATGTCCAAATCTGACCTGTGCTAGGCCCCGTCCCCATCCCACGTCTTCCCGGGGCCCTCAGGGCTTTTCTAGGTGGAAAGGAGCTCTGCCCCTTCCCCTGCACTTCCTGCAATGGAATCTCATCCCCAACATGCATGTGCTGCTTCCCTAACAGACACCAGGATGGCCGGCGAGCCCAGTCTGCTCCCCGTTCTGCCTGCCCAGGCTCCAGATGTCCCGCAGGGGCCCCGGGAAACAAGGCTCCGACACCGAAACCCCAACAGAGGGTCAGCTGAGGTGGAGGGGGCCAGGACTGACCCTGCCCCGGAAGTGGGGTGGACACTGACCTTTGACCCTGTCGCCGCGGTGGAGGGGGATCTCGCCGTCGACCTGAGGGTGGTATGGCTTGACAACGACGAAGAGCCTCCCCGGGACCGCGCTGTAGAGCTTCCGCTTGGGCTCCGGGTACTCAAAGGCGGACAGCGTGTCCTTGTTGGCACCAGGCAGGAAAGCCGGCCTGAGGGGGAGGGGCAGAGAGAGACCGAGAGGGTCACGGCCTGAGACAGGGCACATCACACTCCAGGCCCGCGGCCGATCTGTTCATGGCCAAGCCGTGGCGCTAGCTGTCCCGTGGGAGCTCCTGACTCTAGACAGAACAAGGACGTGAAAATGCCCGGGGGCAGCGTCCGGGGTTAAGAGACTCAGGTGGTTCCAGCAAATGCACTTCTGGGAACACACCCATGTTTGCACACCCTGTCCACAGCGGCTTTGCTCACAACAGCCCAGAGATGGAAACGAGCTGAGTCCCCATCCAGGGATGAACAGATAAACAGTGTAGTCCATCCACACAGTGGACTACTATGCAGCCATAAAAAGGAAGGACATTCTGACACCTGCTAAACGTGGACCAACCCCGAGGACATTACACTCAGTGAAAGAAGCCAGTCAGAAAAGGCAAGTGTTCCTGGTATGATTCCATTGATTGCAGGTGCCTGGAGTTGTCACGTTCCTAAGTGGGACAGTGGGCACAGGGGTGGGATGGGGGTCAGTGACTCAGGGTGACAGAGAGTGGACGGTGGGCGCCAGGGCCAGGGAAAGGATGGGGGTCGGTGACTCGGGGACAGAGAGTGGACGGTGGGCGCCGGGGCCGGGGGAGGGATGGGGGTCGGTGACTCAGGGGGACAGAGAGCAGATGGTGGGCACCGGGGCCAGGGAAGGGATGGGGGTCGGTGACTCAGGGGGACGGAGAGTAGACGGTGGGCACTGGGGTGGGGGGAGGGATGGGGGTCGGTGACTCAGGGGGAGTTTCCCTTTGGGAAGATGTGAAGTTCTGGAGGCGGACGGTAGGGACGGCTGCATAACAGTGTGAATGTGCTTAATGCCACAGAATTCTGTCCTCAAACACAGTTAAGGTGGTAAATTGTATGTTATGTGCACTTTAATACAGGGGGCACCTGGGTGGCTCAGTCAGTTAAGCATCTGAGTCTTGACCTCGGCTCAGGTCAGGAGACAGAGCCCCGCATCGGGCTCTGCGCTCAGCGGGGAATCTGCTTGGGATTCTCTCCCTCTGCCCCTCCCCCCTTTCCCACCCACTCACACGCACACCCATTCTCTCTCTTTCTCAAATAAATAAATCTTTAAAAAAAAAAAGAAAAATCAAAGACCCTAGCAATGCAGAAATCGAGGCAGACCTGGTCTCTTGACATTTTATCTCCTCCACCATGTGCACCAGCCACTCCGGATGAGGAAACCCCACTGTCCGAGAAGAGCTTTCACAATCACACGAGCCACCGCCCCAGCCGCCCTGTGGACTTCTCAGCAGACGCGGGGCCGCCTTCTTGCTTTCCGTTATTTAACAAAGAGCAAACGTTCCCACGCCCACGTCCAGGCCCGACAGTGAGACATGCCCCAGCCAGCCCCATGTGGGGCTATGCGTGCTCAAGGGGCAGGCTCACAGAGAAATGGGCCACGCGGTTTCCGGGATGACATCCCCGCACCATTGCACCAGGAGGCCAGAGCTGGCCATGTCCAGTGGGGGAAAGAGAGCATGCCCACCCCTGTTCTAACCAGGGACAGGCCCAGGTGTCACACTGGCTCGTCTTCCTGGGAGGGGGCTTTCTAAAACGCATGTGGACAAAAGTGGGCAGGAATTCCAACCTGGGGAACCACACCGGCATCTCAGGAGGGGCCCACTTGTGTCAGAAACTCATGGCCACGAAGGACAGGGTCCCCAGCTACGGATCTCCTCTCACCCACAGATCCTATGGCCCAGGAGCCCACGGACGGGGCCTCGAGCATTCTGAGAGGAAGAAGTTCTCACCCGTGGGCAGGAACTGCTGTGGACGGGCTTGCAGGGAGAATTCCAGAAGCTGATGTGAACCCTCCAAGTTCCGTTGGTCCCGTGCTTTACTCAGATCTGTACCCCCGATAAATGACGCCTGGTTTGCTTGTAGAAGCTCACAGAGTATGACCGTGCTGTGTTCTGTACTCCCGACTTTCTCACTCACCGTCACAACTTGGGGAGCCAGCCAGGGGAGCCCACGTCCACACATGCGAAGCCAGAGGCTGTGACACACTCAGTATCTACCCGCATGTATACTAGCATGGTGTGGAGAAGGACTGACCCCAGTGGCCAGAGCCCACCCAAACCCACATGGGGCAGAGGGTGGACAGGAACCTGGGTTGGTCACATGAGCTTTCCTGGGTGCCCACCAGGGCTCAGAGACAGAGGTCCTCTGTCCTCATGCTCTCCTATCCCCAGAGATGCCATTCCTCCCCCAGAGCCTTCTTTAACCAAGTTTAAGCCAGACGGAGGTCACAGAATCCTGCTGGCCCAGGTGGCCTTGCCCAGTGGCCCCACATGACCTCCTTGTTTAACCTCTCCCTGCCAGCCAGCTACAGATCGATGGACAAGAAAACCCAGATGTTCCCTGTGAGGGCTGTCCTGCATGCCCGGGCACGGCAGGGGCTCCAGAAGCGGGTGACTTTTGCAAGAGGCATGCTGTCCACGGGAGCAGCGTGGCAAGCCAGCAGAAGGGCAGAGAGGAAGGGCGGTCTGGGTCACCTGCCTGTCACATGAGAGAAAGCAGGAAAGCCAGAACGGTTCCGCCAAGTTCCCACCTGAGAGGATGCTGCCAGCCGCCAGGGACACCTGCTCAGGGAATGATTCATTCATTCAATCCGCCTCATCTCAGCCTAACGCAGGGCTTGTTTGGCCCAGGACCGAGAGCTGAGAGGAGAGTAGGGAGCGGGGCACGTGGGGGGCCTCCTCCTCGGCTTCCAGGTGGGGGAGATGGGTCTTGGTGACCAAGGGGACCCAGTTGTTCTGCAATAGGCAAAGCAGCCCCTGCGGCCACTCCACCTGGACACAAGCAGCTCAGAAGAGGCTTGGGGTAGGCAGCGAGGCGCCAAGGTCCCTAGACCTCTGTATGCAGTGGTCAAACTGTCTACATGCCACGTCTGCACCAAGGGATGGCAAGGGTAGGACCCAGTGCTGGGGCTGCAGGAGGGTCCATGTGCGGATACAGATGGAGGGCCCCGCTCCAGGCGGCTTTGACAGCCCCCACATGGAGGTGAGCCCCCTGCAGCATCCCCCCCCTAGCATTCCCCACCTGTTCTGGATTCTTCCCAGAAAGCAGGTCCCCACCCTCGGCTCTCCCCTCCCCGGGTCCCTTCCTATGTGGGCAGCACTGGAAGGCTTACTGGGCCCAATGGAGAGCCACTGCATCTCCTGCAGGGTCTGGGGGAATCCAGGTGGGGAGTCCCTTCCCCGTGGCCCGCAGCTCCTGTCAAGCACGTGTGGTCGAGTTCAGATCCCTCTGGGCCACGTGCTCCCACGTCCCCTCTGCGGGTCACAGAGAGCGTTACTGAAAGCCAGCTCCCAGTGCCTGCTGAGCCAGGGCGAGGGCGCGAGAGGGACCGCCTGCGGGGTCGCCTCCCTGACCTAGAGATTCCCCCCGGGCTGTCCTCCCAGAGCGCCTAGTCCTCAGGGTGGGTGGGGCCTGCTGCCCACGCTGCATCTCGCTGTGTAGCCAGAGGGGGCTGTCCCTAGGACCACCTCTGAAAAGGCTTCCCTGGGGATGCTCCACAGAGCCCTGACCTGGAACAGTTCCTGGCCCCACAGTGGGGTCGGCATCAATGCCAGACTCCTGGCCTGCGAGGCCTTGCATGACCAGCTCCGACCCAGCTCCCCACTTCATCACGTGCTCTCCCCGGGATGCTCTCTGAATTTCAGCTCTATCCCTGTCCCTTTGCTCCTGGACCACTGCATCCAAACTGGACTCTGGCCCGTTCTCCGTGACCACGGCTGCCTGTGGAGCCTAGGGTTCTCCTCCAGGTCACGTCATTCATCTATCCAGGGGCTTATTTGATTATCTAAGGACAGGGAGCACATCCGGCTGTTCTGTGCCAGGAACCCCGTGCCCAGCACACAGTGGGTCCTCAGCCGAGTGGACCTGTAGTGGCCACTCGCAGACCCCTTGGCCTCGGGTCTCCACCCGCTGGGTGACCGTGGGGCGCGGCCCCTGCCGCCTGCAGCCCCGACAGCGGCGGCCGCGTTTGCCCCCGGCCGTGGGCGGCCACGACGTGCACCCCGGCTCCGAGCTACGGAGGTGAGCTGACATTGTAGAAAAGGCGCCTCGGTGCAGAGGCTCCCGGAACGGGCACTTGCCCAGGCTGCTTGACTACCCGTCGTCATCGAAAAAGCCGGCTTTCCACCAAATCAGACGCTTGATGAGAATTGTGATGGGAGTCATCCTGTGTTTGATGTGAGTTCAGGTGCAGTTTGGGCTGGGAGTGTTTTCGTAGTCAGAAGGCACAACCGTCCACCTCTGTTCCAGAGCCTCTTTCAACACTGCCCGCGATGGAGTAAAAACATGAATTTCCATCTTAATGCTCTTTGGAGGCGTCAGAGTTCTTCCAGATCTTGTTTTATGGTATTTTTAAAGCATTCGTCCTTCACAACCCATTTTGAAAGGACAGTTGGAGGAGTAAAACCATTGGTAGGTCTGCTACCTATTTATTCTCCGGTGGAAACCAAGGCACGCCCACAGAGCTTGCTGTTAAATGCGACATTCCCACCTTGGGGCTGAAACGTTAAAACGGGGAGCGGCGGGATTTATTAACCCGGGCCTGATTAAAACGTCCAGCAGTAGTTAGTGCCTCAGCCTGACAGGGCTTGTGGACTCTGCACATCGGCGCCCTCCCTACACGTGGTGGGACCCAGGGGGCCAGCCCGTCCCACTGCGCGGCCAGCAGCTTGAGGGACCGTGATAGGTCATCACCCCGGGTCTTGGGGAGAGAGCATCATCTGAGCCACACTTTGGGCTCCTGGAGGAAGGGGAGTTATGAACGAAGGGAAGGTATAGTATGATTCATAGACCCTTTTTCTTCGTTGGCTTTCACCACCCCCCACCCCCGACTTGCGTACAAGCTCCTCGAAGGTTGTGCTGTTCATGACTTTATCCCAAGTGCCTAACGGTGCTTGGCACAGCTAAGTGCTCATTCACTCTCTGTTGGGCACATGAAGGGAAGGATGGATGGGTAGGTGGGTGCAAGGATGGACTGGTGGATGGAGAGAAGCAGGGGTGGGTGAAGACGGGGTAGATGGATGGATGGATGAAGAGTTGGATGGATGGATGGAGAGAGGGAGAGGAGGAAGGACGTGCTGGTGATATTTGAACCGGTAAAGTTGGGTTAGAGCACAGCTTCTTCTACCCAAAGTTATTATGAGAGGAAGGAGAGGAATGAGGTTAAGAAAAGAGAGAGTAGTTGGGGCGCCTGAGTGGCTCAGTTGGTTAAGTGTCTGCTTTCAGTCAGGTCATGATCCCAGGGTCCTGGGCTCAAGCCCCACATTGGGCTCCCTGCTCAGCAGGGGAGTCTGCTTCTCCCTCTGCCCCTCCCCCTGCTCATGCTCACGCTCTCACTCACTCTCTCTCTTTTAAATAAATAAATAAAATCTTTAAAAAAATAAAAGAGCAGTTAAAGCACCTGGCGAAGCACCTCCCCCCCATATGCATGCATGCACATGCACACACCACATACTGCATGTGCTTGCTCATTGTCACGGAACAGGGTTATATACTCATGATCTTGTCTCTATGCTAATAACCTGTGTGTCTTCCTAAAACTAATATGTGATTGCATGTCCATTTTCTATTTTTAGCTTGACTCTGAGTTGGGGTTGATGGTATCTATCCATCTACCCCTCCATCCACCCATCCGTCCATTCACTAACCCACCCACCCTCTTATCCAACCACCCACCTACCCATCCACTCATCCATCCAGCCATTTATCCTTCCATCCATTTATCCACTCAACCACTTACACTCTTATCCATCCATTCATTCATCCATCCATTTAACTATCCTCCACTTATCTATCCATCCATCCATCCATGCATCCACCCACATCCATACATTCATCCATCATCCATGCACCCATCTACCCGTTAATCCACTCATCCATCCATCCACCCAGTCACCCACATCCATCCCTCCACCCATCTATCCACTTATCCATCCGTCTGTCCACCCACCTATCCATCTTCCCACTTACCCAAACATCATATTCACTCATCCACACAAATTTCACAAGGACCGTGCCAGATGCCCAGCTGACCACTTACTACAGATGTTAGACAAGTGAGTTAACCTCTTGAAGCCTAGTTCCCCATCTTATAAGAGGGGATGACCCACAGTGACTGGAGAATGAGCCAAGAGGAACTACTCTTGGCAGGTGTTAAGGGAACATTAGCACCATTACCACTCCCTGCTTCTCCTGGAAGGGGGGGTCACAAGCGGCCTGCGTCAGCCAGCGGCTTCCAGCTGGTACCAGAGTATGCATCACTGGGCAGAGAAGTCAAAGTGAACACAGCTCCGATCTGGGGAGCTCTGTGTCTTGAGCCATTTTGCAGATGGTCAGTTCCCTAACCCATCAGTCCATTCCTGGAAAGGCTTTGTCAAAGAACAGGAAGGAATTAGTCCCTCTAGACCACAGTGCATCCATGGTTCTAGGCACCAGCAGAGATGTTCGATCCCCCACAGAAGCTAAAGCATCTTCTCATTCCAGGTTAATCCGAGCCTCACAAAGCCCCATTTTACAGATGAGAAAATGGAAGTTCATTCCACAAATGGTGACCTAGACACAGAGATACAGAGCTGACCTCACATCTTGGCTCCTTGACGCCAGCCCAGGGCTCCCTGTAGGCTCCCTGCTCCATGCAGTGATGAGCCCGGGGGACCATGATCTCTCCTGCAAGGGAAGGCGTCTTACCCTCACAATGTCCGGTTTTAGGCGCTGCATCCCAGGGCAGCAGGAGCCCGAGCCCCGCGGTGGCCCAGGGTTGGGAGTGCCGTCTGGGGGCACAGAGGGCCAGACTGGGGCCACCCTATCCTGCCTGCACAGCGAGGATGGTCTGAAGTTCCCTACCCCAAACTGTCAACATTTCCTTGTGATCTGTCCAAGAACAGCCAGATGGAATCCCAACCACGCTGTTTTGGCACGAGAGCTAAATCACTGAAGTCTCAATATCAGAAAATTGGTGGCTGGCTGTGGGGTGACGTGGATGAGTGAACTGAGCCATTTCCCAGCTACCCTGGGTGACCAGGGACCTGCCAGACCTGGGACCTACTAAAATCGGGGTTCCTGGCTTGCTCGGGACAGGTGCAAGGACAGTGTTGTCAGTTTGGTGCTCTGATGAAGACAGCGCCACGTCCAACCCCAAAGGTCCCAAGATCTTATCATCCGCTGACTTTAAAAGTGCAGACCCTACGTCACTCTCTGTACTATCGGTACCATCCCCCCTCTGCCTTGGAGACAGGAAGACGCAGGAATCCTCAGCGCCCACGGCCCTGCGCCCTGCGGCCCCAGCATGGGCTCTGGACTCGGCCCTGCCTCTGTCGTTCCAGCAACAGCACCCTACACTCCACAGCCTCCCCATGAGGCCCCGAGAAGGGATCTGGGGATGGATGGTCATCAGGACGTCCCATGCGCCAGGGGCCCCCGAGTGATGGGGAACAGTTCTGAATTTGCATCCTTCCTCGTACCTCCCACTCTCTGCCCCAGTCACACCGGACCCCTCATCCCCCACCCCGATGCCCAGCTGGCCCACTGCTTTCCCCACTTCGGGATCTCCCCTTCTCTATGGAGCCCCCCATCTCCCCCCACGGAGCTCTGAGCCCTGGGGGGCTCTGTCAGGGGCACCTGTGGCTCCATGCCCTCAACTACATCACCCCTGCGAGCTTACATGTCTCCTGCCCTCACCTCTCGGGTGGGGACACAGCATTCGCCTCTGCATGAGGAGCACGCAACACAGAAGAGGTTGGTAATTCATGAGTTCACACAACCAACCGAGAGAGCAAAGTCTGAATGTCCCCAAACATGGAAGGAGAGAACGCGGCAGGGAAGGGGTGACCCTTCCCTAGGTGCCTGGACATGGATTCCTCAGCAGCCAAGATGCACCTGCTCCCTCAGGGTGGGACCCTGGGCCTGGCCCTACCTCCCCACCAGGTGACAGACATAAACCCAGGGAGTCCCACTCCTCATGGATCCCCCCTCCTGACCTCCCAGTGATGTGCCATTAGCGCCCCAGGCCAGGCAGTGCCTGCTGTGCCGACCGTACCCCGTCCTGCCCCCACCCTGCTGGCTGGAGCTCCCCCCGCCCCGACTCCCTTTCTGGGTCAGGACAGGCACTGAGTTCTCACAGAGGAAACCAGGTCCCTGCTCCTCTGGGGAAGCCAAGCTTTGGTCCCCATGGCCCCAGGAAGCAGGGAGAGGGCTCACAGAGGTGGACAGAGACTGGAGCCAGAGGGGCACCACTGCACCCCTTCACACCCACAAGGCTGACAATATGGGAGCCTCATCCCCTGGAAGGGGTGTACATGGCTAGATGGATTCCCACCACCCCAGAACCTTCCAGGACCCCGTGGAAGGGGGTGTGGTCTCTGACTTCTGGCCTGTGGCTCCACTCAAAAGGTTCTATTCTGTGAGCAAACCTGCTCTGGGATCTGAGGCCCCTGTCTCGGGCTGGCCTTCCTTCCTGGGTGCTCACAGAGGGGCAGGCGCTACTCAGGGGGGCACAAACTGGCAATATTGATGTCACCTTCTACCAGAGGGGCCATAGGCACAGGCTCGAAGCTGGCCCGGCGGCCCCACACCCGGGCCTTCCTCGGATGGACAAGCCCCCACCCTGCGGGCTGCTGGCCCATGTGCTGTCTTATCCACCCGAAAACCCAAACACCTGCATGGCCTCAGCTTCCCGTGGCCGGGTTCAGGGAAATGAAGGTGACTTGCGTACCAGACTTTGCCGAGCCCCTGCCAGGTTCTGCCAAAAGGCTCAGGCTCAGAGGGAGGCCACCAGCCAACCACGGGCTGTATGAATCTCTCCTACACTCAAAAGCACGAGCCCTCCCCACTATGCTGAGCTAAACCCACCCAAGTGGTGAGCCCTTGATAAGAGGGTGACCAGAATGTTTCCTCGTGCCGATGAGGCCAGGGCAGCCGGCTGGGTCACGGGAGGGGTCCTGGGCAAGGGGGCCGCGGTTCTTAGGGACCTGGACAAGCCACGCCAGTGGGCCACTAGAGGGCGCCACCGTGGGCACCTGAAGCTGGATTCATAGGTGCTGCAGGTACATGGGTTCTCATCTCTGTGGACCTTCTACCTCCCTGCCTGGCACTCAGGTCAGCTGGTTGTGGAAGGCCAGCTCCATGGAGGACGCCGACCCTGCCCACAGCACAGAGCCCAGCCAGGGAGGGAGCCAGGCAGGGACTGGGGCAGCTGGGGAGAAGTCGGTGCCCCACCGCAGTCTTCCAGTCTGCACCTGAGGGTTTGGCCACACTGATGTGCCCATCGTATTCCTGGCTGGGGTTTCTGGGGCCTCAGCTCGGTGTTCAGGCAAATGGGCTCTGCCTGACTCTGGTGCTAAGTGCCCAGCATTCCCCACCGGCAGAGAGGCAGAATGCGGGGGACAAGGTGGGGGTGCGGAGCCAGAGGACAAATCCTCCTCCCGTCAGGAGGCTGTCTCCCTCTACTGGGCCGATGTGATTTTCTTTGCCTGGACAGTGACACCTGACCCCCTCCAGTGCCTGCCCAACGGGCCAGAGGGTCTTTCTGACAACCCAGAGCAGCAAACGCTTCTGGGGAGCCCCTGTGAGCCAGACACAGCCTCAGAACGTGCAGTGGACGGTTATCAAATTCAACTTACTCCTCCGCCCAAACTACCAGCCCCACTCTTCATAGGAGGAAACCTGGCACAGAACGGTCAGGCGCGGTGCAGGTACACGGCGGGGACGAGCAGAGCTGGGGCAGCTACCCACAGAGACAGAATCCGTAGATGGAGGGGTGTGCAGGGGCAGGGCCTTTCCCTCCACTGCCTGGGGCCTCCTAACCCCACCCCAGGTTCTCCGAGAATCAGTAAGGGCTCTCAGGGCACCCTGGGGCACCCTGAGTGTGGCAGCCGGTTTCCTCCTTGCAAGGGCCCCATGCGTCGTGCCCAGCCAGGGTCCGCCTGCCCCAGGAAGGGGTTAAGCTCTGAGTTATGAAGACAAAGACTGAGTGGAGGGGTTCAGCCACCTCCTTGAGCCCCCACAAGGTCCAGGGGCGATGCTGTGGGGTCCTGTATCTGGCATCCCCCATTACCTAGGCTGTTTTGTATGGCCAGTTCTACGCCTAGGTGTTATTTGAAAGGCCAGACCGTGGTCTCCCAGCCAGGAAGCAGAGAGCCTGCCGTGCGGTTCAAATGTCCACCATTCCCTCACTTCCCAGGGGGAAGCAGGTGCACCCGGCACCTGCTTAGGTCCCTGTTAGGTCCCTGTTAGGACAGAGGAGTGTTGGGGGAAGGATCCCAGCAGCCCACCGCTTCTGTCACAGAGTGGCTCCCACCTCCAGCAAGGGAGCTGGATCCTGAAGAGATAGACACGGGACAGGCAGGCTTGTCGGGGTTGGGGGGGCGGGGGAGGAAGTCTGGACAAGGCACAGAAGGCAGGGCTCTTATCAGCGGCACCGCTCAGCAAGGCAGGGTGCCGGCTGGGCCAGGACAGATAACAGCCCCGCAGTTGGGGGCAATCCTGGGGTCCCGGGCAAGCCTGGATGGTCAGTCCCCCTGCCCACAGCTCTGGGTGACAAAGGCAACAGAACCAGCCAAGTGCCTTTTTTGGTTTCGATGTGGACCTGCGATCCATCTAAGAGCCAGCCTGGATCGAGCACGTACTGTGTGCAAGCCATGGGCACAAACTCACTCACTGAGTCTTAAAAACAAACCCAAGGGGCCGGTCTTTTCACAATCCGCACTGTGCAGATGAGGCTCGAAGTGTGAAGTGGCCCAGAACACGTGCCTGGAGGTCCCGGTAGCAAGCGCTCAGGACAGCCGCTGCGGTGGCCTCCCATGCACCCACACAGGACACGGGGGACAGCCAGGCGGGGCCCCAGCAAGGCACCCCGGGGGCTTTCCTCCCTTCACAAGCACTGTTTTGTTTGCTGTGTTGCGGTCCCTGGCCACCCCGCCTTCAGTTTCTTCTTAGATTTCGTGCTGGAGGAAGGAGACACGCTCTTCTCAAGATTATAGTCGTAATTCCAGTGAATGGTGCAAAGTGGAATTTGCCGCCTCAGGGGAAGACTTTAATTTAGTTTTAAACTGTTCTTAGCACCTGGGACTTCTCCCTTGGGGTGACTCAGAGGGAGAATCTAGACCAGAGCCAGAAGGTGGATCTCACTGTTTGGAGGACGAGGCGGGTGGGCAGTGGCTGGGGCTGAGGTGCAGATGTGGGCTTGGGGCAGGCCGGCATCCAGAGCCTCAGGCCTGAGACCCCTACCCAGGGCCCGGGAGACGTGCTTCCCCTGGGCACGTTCTCCCGATCCGGAGACCTGCCCAGCCTCCTGCTGGGACCATGTGAAGCACCAACGCCCCCTCCCATCCAGACTCCCTGCCTGCACCCCATTCTGAAGACGGGGAATCTGCAGGACAGAGCCCCCAAATAGCATCGCAGATGTTATTAATGCCGGGGCATCAGCAAGCCTCACTCAGCAGGCCTGGTGCACCCAGCTACCTTCAGAGGCCTGGGAGGGAACGGGAATGAACGGGGTGGAACGGTGACATGCTGGACCTAAGGGGCACTGATATCGCACCAGAGCCCTGTGCAGCCAGGGAAACACCGGTGAGCGGGCCCTCCCAGGCCACCGTGGCTGAGGACAGAGCTCAAGGGGACAAATGCTTGAGAACCCCATGGCGCAGGCGCAGGACCAAGGAACCAGGAGGGAAGGGGCCTCCTCCTTGCAAGGGCCCCATGCGTCGTGCCCAGCCAGGGTCCGCCTGCTCCAGGAAGGGGTTAAGCTCTGAGTTATGAAGACAAAGACTGAGTGGAGGGGTTCAGCCACCTCCTTGAGCCCCCACACTCAGGGTGCCCCAGGGTGCCCCGAGAGCCCTTACTGATTCTCGGAGAACCCGGGGTGGGGTTAGGAGGCCCCAGGCAGTTGCACGAGGACCAGGGCCCGGGCCCAAGACGGAGCACAGTGGGCCTGGCAGGGCTGAGGGCCGGGGCTGCTTTCATGGCTGCAGCCAGCCCCAAGCCCCACACCCTGGGGCCCAGCTGTGAGCCTACCCCCGAGAAGTCCCATCCTCATGTGAACAATTCTGAAGGGGGCATGGCTGCGTGGAGAGCGTGCCGGGGAGACAGCAAGGCGGGGAGGGCCCAGAGCCTGAGCGTGAGCACCAATTTTGGATCAGGTGCGTTTGCAGTAAATGCGGCACTTGGAAAAACTCTTGGCAACAGGCAGGCTGGTGGCCTTGGCTCCCTCTCTGCTCATATTTCACTTTTAGAACCCAGAATCCAATGTACATGGAAGGAAAATGAGGCCCCGATGCCAGCCCCAGCCCCAAGGGTCCCCCCCGACCCCCGGAAGCTCAGCCCTGCCCCCTACACCTGCCCTGGGCGGTCATCACGGGCACGTGCTCGTGCACATGACCCAATATCCAAGCTGGAGTAAAACAGGCATTCTGGCCAACCTCTGGGTGTGCCCCGAACCCTAGACAGCAGGAGCCATGGTGCAGGGAGGGCTTCCTCACCCGGTTCCCTCAGGAGCCCCCCAGCTCCTCGCCAGCACCCCCAAGCCCAGCCACTCCTTACCCGACGTGCCAGGACTGCTGGGGCCTCTTGCCATCCTCACTGGCACCGCCCAGCCTGTTGAGCGACGGTGACCGGCTGCGGGGCCCGGGGGCGTAGCTCCCAAGGGTCCTGGCGGCCCCGTCGGGCTTGCCGGGCATCTGCTGCAGCAGCTGGGGTGAGAGACTGCGGTGGGAGGTGGCAGAGCCGACGGCCCAGTCGGGGGTGCTGGTGTTCAGGTTGTTGTCACTGTTGGAGCGCAGCAGGATCCGGGGGGCGGCCAGCGTGTTGGGTGGCCGCCGCCGGCGGTTGGAGTACGCCGGGGCCTCTCGGAAGGGCACTGGGTCAGAGAGAACAAGGAGAGGCGGGTGAGTACATGCATGGCATGGTGGGTGCGCACGGAGCCCCTGAGTGTGCAGGGCCCCCTGCGAGTGCAGGGCCCGCCGCGTGTGCAGAGCCCCTGAGTGTGCAGAGCCCCCTGCGTGTGCAGAGCCCCTGCGTGTGCAGAGCCCCCTGCGTGTGCAGAGCCCCTGCGTGTGCAGAGCCCCCTGCGAGGGCAGGGCCTGCTGCGTGTGCAGAGCCCCTGAGCGTGCAGAGCCCCTGAGCGTGTAGGGCCCCCTGCGAGTGCAGGGCCTGCCGCGTGTGCAGAGCCCGAGTGTGCAGAGCCCCCGCCAAGTGCAGGGCCCACTGCGTGTGCACAGCCTGCCGTGTGTGCAGAGCCCACCCCGACACAGAAGCAGAGACGAGGTGGACACTGAGAATGTCTCCATTTCATGGAGGCTCAAGCGAACATGAGATGGAGGGGGCTTGGGGTCCGCCTTCCATCTGGACCAGCACCTGATCCTTCAGCAGCCGAGACACGTGTGAGGGCCTCACGATGTGGTCGGGACACAGAGTTCCCCCTCGCCACCACCTGAACTTGGCCCCTGGTAGGGGCTGGACCAGGTCCCCCTGAAATTCATGTGTTGGAGCCCTAACCCTTGGTGTCTGAGACCATATCTGGAGCTGGGGCCTTTACAGAGGTGATCAAGGTAACACAGGGTCACCGGGCTCTGATCCAGTGTGACCAGGGTCCTTACAGGAAGAGGGGATCAGGACACAGACCGCCACGGAGGGATGACCCCATGAGGACCCAGGGAGAGCACAGCCGTCCACACACGAGAGAGGCCTCAGGGGACCCCGCCCTGCCCGCGCCTGCATCTCAGGTGTCGGCCTCCGGGACCAGGGGACAGTGCGTCCTGCTGTGTGAGCCACCCCATCTCTGGGGCTTTGTCACTGCTGCCCCAGGACACGCACACGGCCCTCTGGGTACCCTTCACCGGTGGTCTGCTTCAGGACCAAGCATGCTGTTTTCCCCACCCATCAAACCGGGGCCCAACAGCGTGCAACAGGAAGGCATGAGCACACCCCATCTGTCTTCTACTAAGTTCTAGACCACAGGCGAGGCCCTCACTCTGCCGAGTTCAGCGAGCCCAGGGACTCAGAATGAGGACACTGCCCGCAGGGACCGTGAGGACAGGTATCCACACTGCATCCACTCTGGGCTGCTCTGAGGGCTGGAGCCAGAAATAGAAAGTGTCCTTTCTCAGAAGACGCATGTCAAGAACAGTAGCCTTCCAGGCTGCCGGAGAAGGTGCCGATGCCCCTGGAAGCAAGGGACGCGGGCTTCCTTCCAGCGCCTGACCCCCGGGCAGCTTCCCGCTCACTATGGGATCTGCATGCTCCGGAATGAGGCCGAGCGAGCGAGCTCTCGCGTCCGTGCTGCCTGGGGCCAGACCAGCGCTACAGGGCAGCAGAAAGCACGCACCCTCCTGGGTGAGCTGGGCTGGAGTGGGAGTCCTAGTGTCTCGGAGAAGAACATCACGGGTAGTCCAGGACAGAGCCCTGGACAGTCCACCCTCCCCGTGCCCAAAGTCAGAGGCTGCAGTGAAGCAAAAGGACAGGTGCACCCTTCCCAGAGCCTGGGCCCCCCATCAACCCCTGGCACTGGCCCGTGACCACGCTGGGCAGCAGAGCGCACCAGGGACAGAGGAGTGCGGGCAGAGATCCTGGGGGCACAGGCGGGCCAACGGGGAGGCAGCACTGGCAAAGAGAGTGCTGGGGGAGCTCCACTGAGGCAGCTGTGACCCAGCGCACCCCCTCACTGCCTCGCCAGGATGCAGGGCAGTCCCAGGAAGGCAGAGATGGAGCCAACCCGGAGAAGCCATGCAGAAATGGCATGGGGCTCAGGACACGCGCTGGGAATCCACGTTCCGAGCCATTGGTGAGATTCTGTAATGGACATGTGGGAGGTCCTATTTTTTGACCCAAGGCAGCCCGGGCCCATCCTGACCTGCTCCCTCTGGGAAGGCTCCCTGGATGCAGCCAGGGCTCTTCAGCTGCGGCTGGCATCCTGCTCTGAATTCCTCAAAGGACACGAACTCACCAGGGCCAGCCCGGCTGGGAGAGAGGCGGGCGACAGGAAAGGCCGGCGGTGTCCTCCGTGGAGCCCTGGCAAGAGGCTGCCCTCTCAAGGGGCTCAGCCCACCGGGGAATCAGCAAGGCCTAGCCACACCTGCTAGAAAAACCTCACTTTGGGGAACATCCCTGAGTTTGCATGTTGCTGGTGGTGAGGGAGAACCGCATCAGTCACTCCCTCTGGGCAGATGGAGGCCAGAATGACCCCTGCAAGGACTAAGCACTAAATCCTTTACGGTTTGAAAAATGCACCTGTGGGTGGGTGCTTTGGGGTGACCTGACACCTGCCTGATGATGGGGGTGGGGGTAATGAGAGACCTCACAGAGGGCGAATGGCCGCACAGTCCTAGAGGGTGGAAACCTTTCGTGCACAGAGACAGTCGGCTGGAGGACCGAATCACAGCGAGAAAGCCAACCCCTCCAGCAGACACATTAAGCAGGAAGGGTGATGGGGCCCTGGGCCTCCTGGACCATCCTCCCCGCCCCCACCCCCCGCATCTGAGGAGAGGCCAGGGCTCACGCTACCCGTGGGGAGGGGAGACCCCAGCTCCACAGGGACGCTCCCAGACAAGGACACGCGTGCATTTAGTGACATGAACTCCTGACGAGGCAGCTGGGTCTCTTTTTCTGACCGAGAGAACCGTAAAGGACTAATGCCCTTAACAGAAATTGGGGGTGGGGAGTCCTGCCGATGCCTAAGACAGACTCATGAGGGGAGAAAGGTCTATGAGAGAACAGAACGGACACCGAATGTTCCCTGCTGTGCACGGGTTCCAAAAAGTGAAGTACCAGAAGATGAATCTGGGTTAATAACGCAGGAAAATGAGCGTGGACAAAGGCTGTTCTTTATATAAATTCCCAAGACACGGGCTGGAGCCAGCTTTCTGAGCAGGGGGCTTGGGCACTGGTGGGAATTCAGGACTGCTACCCTGGGAAGATCGAGGGATGGGGGAGCCCTGCCCCTGCCCTGAGGATCAGGTGGGGTACCGAACCGGGATCGCAGAGGTAACGTTAGGGCGAGCATTCAAATGACAATTAGCTCGCTTAATTACCAGGACTCGCATTAAATTAATTCCCCGTGTAAGGTAATTGGAAATTTTCTTCGTGTTTATTTTATGGCTTGGGCTGGCAAGCACCTTCCTAATTCCTCCAAAGTCACGTCTCCACAAACCCGATTTCATAAAGCGAGAGTTCTCTATATGACAAAGTAACTAGAGCCATCCATGGAAATGTTGATTTTTTTTTTTTTTTTTTTGGTGAAAAGGGTAAAAATAACTCTTTTCCTGTCTGAAAATGATTAATATTCCACCCAACTGTTTCCTTCTTTCAGGCAATCTGCAAACTCTAAGTGGGTGGATATTTTCTTAGCTGTCTTCCATGTATTTATTTATACATATTTTTTTTCCACAATAGAAATCACACAAGGTATGACAAAAACCCTATGCACTCTCAGAGTCTGCCACGCCGCATCTGCATCCACTCCAGGAAAATGCCACCAGGGGACGGCCAACGAGAGCCAAGGAGTGGCTCGCAGAGCGTCCACCCTGAGCCGGCACGGCCAGCAACGTGTCCCGACCTTCCTCGCTCCCGAGCAGGTGCTCCGCAGCCTCCGGGAAGCAGGCAGACTGAGGCAAAACTTCCTTTATTCTCCCTAGGACTTAGTTCCCAACGTGCCCTCCGGCACGGTCACCATGGAGGCGCATTCCGGAATGCAATGTGCAAGGGGCTGGGGACTTGAGAGGACCGTGAAATAAAACCGCACCTTCGAGTGGGTTAGAATCCCAGACCAACTACAACAAAGCCCGAGGGCGCACCCGAAGTCATTATTCCCTTCCATGATGAGAAGGGACAACCAGCAATTTTGGGAGGGACCAGAGTCCCCCGCTCCCCCAGAACATCAGTCAGAAACTGCTAATTCCCATGCACCACGCTCCCGACAGCTCTTCCTTACCTTCCTTCTTGGTGAAGGCATTTAACAAAGACTTCATTTTCCCTCCGACTTTGGCAGCAGTCCGCTCATTATATAACCTTCTCGGATGGGAGGAAGGAGAGGGGGGCTGCCCGGCCCCTCGGCGCTGGAGCGGCTCGGACCCGGGGAGCGGCGGTGGCGGCGGGCGTCTGGGCACTGCGTGCTTCCGAGCATGGCTGGGCATGCCAGACCCAGCGTGCTGGTGACAAAGCCCACCCCATGTTCTGTCTGTCAGCTGGGAACCAACCGTGCGTAGACTGGGGCTGATCTCAAGCCCTGCTGCTTCTGCCACCACCTGTCATGTGAGCAGTGCTACTCTGCTTTTGTGATCAGTGCATCCGGGAGGAGGGCGAGCACGAGTCAGGCGTCCTCGAGCCTGCGGCCGGGGAACCCCGGAGGCATCCGCGAACCGGAGCCCCAGCCGTTCGAGCCAACTCAGGCTCTGCTCCGGCCGCCTCTGCTCAGATGCGCCGGGCGCGAAATAGAACGCCCCGTGCTTTCCGAATGTTATTTTTAAAGAAAAAGCCAAGTTTTCTCTAGCGTCGTTTGTTTGTCCGCTAGCAGATGCGGTGAGCGAGTCAAGATGAAACCCCCAGTTCCAGATAAGCCTCACCAAACCAGACCCACATGAACTGGGCAGCCCTCGTCGGCATTCTGGAATTGCTGAGCGTGACCCAGATTTCCGCTGCAAGGAACCAGACACAAGTACCTATTCCTTCTCCGGCTCACCCCATCGTGGTAATTACCCTGGAGGAAACAGGATTTCCTCCCCCCCCTTCTCTTCCCTTTCTTTTTTTAAAGAGAGAGAGCACAAACTGCCCCCGAGCCCTGGTTCGCCCTGATTCCAGGCGGCGGATCAGAACGAGTGTCTTCAGAGCCCCTTTGCACGCGTCCTGAGCATTTCCACCCCGAGAGAAGTCTGGGAGACTCCAGGAAAGTCCTATCTGAGAAGCGCCCGGAGAAGGGGACGCAGGCTCGCGGGCTCTGCAGCAGGTGCACGGGGCTGTTTCTAGACAAGGACAGAGGGCTTCCCGAAAATGAAATGGAGCATCCCAGGGAGCCGGTTCCGTCGCCCGATGCACCTCCTGCTCGGCTGTAATTAAGTGTGCGTTTTCTCTGTTGCCAAGAGAACTGCTTCCGAAATTAAAAAGAGAGAGAGAGAGATGAGACAGGATGAGGAAAAAGCAACGGGAACGTGTCAGTGGAATTCCATGTGGTCGACATACTTTGGGTCGACAAAAATGGCAGTGTTAGGAATGGCAGGCATCTGCCTTGGAAGGACGGCCCGAGGGGTTGGACGCCTGGCCCAGCGGCCTGTCCATGCCTCGGGGAAGGACAGCCAGGGCCCAGGTCCTAAAGCAGCTGCTCATTTAAGCATCGTCTCCCACTGAACACCCACAGCACCCCAAATCACTCAGCTCACCCAAACTCAGCCCTAGGTGACCCCCTTGCCCCACCACGCCTGGTGGTAAATCCACACGATGGAGGGCAAGCCGTTTCCGAGATGTGCCCTAAGAAACGCATCTGCTGCTGGCACATTTTATCACCAGAGACCCCACCAACTTGCTCTCATGATGCACGTCCGTGGGGGGCAGAAGGCTGAACAGTTTCCGGATGCATCTCCCTCAGGTGTAGGGTGTCATCAAGGACACAGCTGCTTCCACTTGGGGAGACCAGTGCCGTGTCCCCCCCCAAGGCAGAGGTGCTGGGGTCTGCCAGGTGGCGGTGCCCTGAGACATGGGGCTGGGCTGGCCATAGGCCAGGCGCCCTCCCTGGCCAGGACAGGAGGCCACAGGGACGGCACAGCGAGGGAGGCCCTCTGCAGAGGCTGGGCCCTGCCGCGTGAGCCCTGAGAGCTCGCCAAAGCGCAGGGAACCCTCTGGGAGAGTGGGAGGCTCGGCGCTGCTCAACCCTCCTCCATCTGTCTCTGGTCGATAGCCTCCCAGAAGCATGGAGCCTCATCCTGAGCCAAGTTCCCTCGCCAATCCTTAGTGCCAGCCGTGGAGAGGAGGGGTGTGCGCCAGGGTTGGTGGGGGTGGCACCTCGCCAAAGGCCACTGCTGCCTCTGGAGACCTCCTCTGTGCCCCTGCTGTCGACCTTGGACGAAGGGCGTGGGGAAGGAGCGGCTTCTCGCGGCACGACTGTGAAGACCCCGCCTCTTTTCTTCTTTGAGAAGATAGGGAACAAGACGGAGCCCTTTCCCTGTGCTGGGGAGCAGGAGATCCCCAGACAGCACTTACGCGTGGCCCAGACGGGGAAGCCCCAGCAGGGCCTCCCCGTTGCTTGCATATGGTGCAACCACTCCTCCCGGTGCACTTGCCCGCAAGCCGGAGCAGAGTCGGGAGTCGGCGGGGCCGTGGGGCTGGCGCCGAGAAAGGAGCCTTGCCAAGACAAGGCCCAGAGGCCTATGACCAGGACACAGGCGGCCGGCTGGAGGCAGAGGGGCCGCCAGGCTCTCCACGCCATGTCTACCCCCCACCCCACCTGGACTGGCGAGCCACGGACGGATGCAGCAGGTAACTGGACAGAAAAGATCCCCAGTCTCCCTCTCGGGCTGCACGGGGGGCCGGTTAGGGGAAGAAGACCAGACTTGAGGATTTGAGGAACTGCAGGAAACACCCCTCAGCCCCAGGATTCCTTTCTGCACACCTCCTATTCCTTTAATGGGCTGCTGGGCATCTGAGTAAAACATTCACAGAAACTAGGAATGGTCGCTCTGTTGGACTCATGTGCAGGACTGCCGTGTACCCTGGGCTCTGCCCCACGGAAATCCCACCTCCTGACCCCACCCACCTGGCCCCTGAGGCCTCCTCCCCACTGGCAGGCATGCTCTCCTTGAATACCTCCAGCGACAGGGGGCTCACTACCTGAGTACGAAGGTTCTCGCTCTCAGACACAGGCTGCGGCCTCCCCACCACGGAGGTGAATGCCAGTGCTGGGCCCACATGTACGAGTCTCCGGTCCCTTCACACAGTAACAGGCTTGTGCCTGGCACCTACCAGCTGGAAGGGAAAGGCGTGGCACTAAAAGCACAGATTTTGCCCCGACAGACACACAGCCAGGTGTCTCCTCGGGGGCATTTTCCACTCTGCGCTCCGGACCATGCTTTTCTGTGCAAACCGTTACTGGAGACCGACGGGCTGGACCACCTGCAACACCAGCATCGATGTGCTCGACCCGTCTTTTGTGCGCACGCACAGCTGAAGCCCGCCTGCCTGGGAGGCTGGGACGGGAGACGTCCTGCAGGGATCGCGTCGGGTGCTGGTGCTTTGGGTCTGGACCCTCCCACCGTGACCCAGGGCTGCAGGGCCCCCACGTCACAAGCACGGAGCATTCCTGCTGCCAGATACACGCTTGTCCGTGTCAGCCTGCCCTCAGGAAAGACAGACAGACAGACATCCCGCCCTTCACGCTCAAACCACGAGGCTGCAGCACCCAGCGCTGACCCCGGCCTCTCCGGAAAGCTGGGGCAGCAGGGGCGGAGGGAGGTGGGCTGCAGAGCGTCCGGGAGTCCGCTCACACTGCCTCCACCTCCCAGACAAGCCGCTGCGGACACCCGAGCAGGGGCTGGACCACGATAAACACAGAGACAAAGGTGGAGGACGAAATTTGAACACCCATTTCTCCCCGAGGCTTCCAGAGATCCCGGGTGGGTCTCAGAGAGCTGGAACCTTCTTGCGGAGGTCCCATTAGGCTCCCCGACTCCAGCCGGGCTCCCTGGATGAGCTGAGCGATGTCCACAGACATCATCAGGGTCCCCTGCCCCACGGCCATAGGCTTGCAGGTGTCACAGCCCAGACTCCCCAAGACGGCTGGGGTGAGGCAGGTGGCGGGCAGAGGGAGTCGGGATGCTATGTGGTGACTCTGTCCACCTGGTCACCCACCCATCAGAGACGGCAAGTCTGAGTGTCTTCTGAGTGGGGCATGTTCGATGTCCATGGATGGATGAAAAAGCATGAGAAAATCAGGTGGAGGCCCTTCCATACCCCTTCTGGGTGGATGAGAATCACCCCAAAATGAACCCCCAGCTGTCAGCCTCCTAGCCGGGCCCTTTGGCCACCAGCCTGTCCCACCCAGCCCAACTCTGGTACTAGCCCCTTGGTAAGAAAAACAAAATAATAAATACGTAAATAAACAATAAATAATTAACCCCCCCAAAGCCAGCCCCGTCCAGCCCCCAGTCCCCAATCCACATGAGCCCTGCCCGGCTTCAGCCTCAGCACCCCACAAACCTGCCTCGAGTTCTGATCCGCCCTCCCAAACCCTCCCGCTCAAAGCCCTTTATTTGCCATGTCTTTTGACAACTGCCTGACAACAGGCTGAAAATAATTTCATTTCTCATATAAAAAAAGGCTCTTCGCACATCAGAACATTTCAAGGCGCTCTGAAGTCCTGGCTGGGAGGACGCACCAGGTGTGATAAATATGCCTCATGAAGAGTCTGTGCACCGGTGGGTCTTGGCAACAGTGCCCGTCCGGTGCCCACCATCAGCCCGCCCCCCCGGCCGTGGTCTGACGCCAGACATGGGACCCCAGCTGTCTGAGGTAGGGGCTAGCTCTGCATCTTACCTCCTCAGTGGCCGTGGGCTGGCTAGGCGCCCCTGGCCTCAGTTTCCTCATCTGTAGGTGGGAATAACCCTTCTCACTCCCGGCACTGGCTGTGATCAGCTGAGCTCACATTTGAAGCGCAAGGGCTGGGGGGGATGCTGACCTTCCGGGGACGAACCCCAGCCCAACCACTTCCCAGCTCTGCGACCCCAGGAAAGTCACCTCTCACCCGTCAAATGGGGTGTGAATGGTGCCCCCTCCCAGGACGGTCATGAGGATCAGGCCACGCAGTATTTGACAGTGCCTGGACTTCATGATTGTCGGCGGTCACTAAATGAATGCATTTAATTTCAAAAATCTGCCAGCGGAGAGCAAGGCCTTCTCCTCACCCCAACCCTGCCGTGTGTCTGTAAGGTGCCCTGATCCAGCCATGGAGAGACCGCTCCTCAGGGTCTTCAAGCTCCCCGAATGCAGGTTCGATGCCCAGCTCCCCTGTCACCCTGCAAACCGGAGGAGCTCCCTACAGCTCCGGATGTGAATGAACAGATGCATGAATGAACCAACAAAGAGAGAGGTGGTGACTCCCAGCTCCTATTTTGTTCTGAGCATCCCGAGGCACTTTTCCAGGTTCACCAGGCTGGCCTCCTCAGTTGTGCCGAAGCCACCTAGGGCCTGAAGCCATCTCACTTCTCTGTCCCGTCCTGCCACCCGCCGCCCCCACCCCTCGGAGGCCCCTGGGCCCCGGAGGAGGCCTGCCCCGCAGAGCTCCAGGACCGTATTTGCCTGCACCCCAAGGACAGGTGCACTGGACGTCGGTCAGGCTGGTGTCCTCAACATCCTTGCCGTGTCTGCCCGTCCCCACCTGGAGTCCTGCCTGCCTGGTGGGTTGTGGGGAGCCCTGGCTCATTCTGTCAGCCTTCCCTGCTGCCGGGGCTGGAGGCAACCACATGCACGGCACAGAGCTCTGATTCAGGAGGACGGAGCCGGTGGGTGTGGATGAGCATCCTGTCGGGGAGGTGACAGCTCCCTAGAGCAGCCGGGGGCAGCCGGACACCAGGCCGGCCTCCTTGGTGTCCTGGGACCTTCCTTTCGTGCATCAACAAGTCGGATGGGTCCCTTGCTTGCTGCCGAGACCCCGGCCGATAGAGCTGACGAGGCTGGGGCTCGGGCGCGAAATCTCCAAGACCCTGAAATTCCAGATGGTGCCTGTTTCCCTTCTCTTTTCAAGTGGCCTGGCCTCACCTCCTATTTGTGGGGGTGGGGAGAAGGGAGAGCAGGCTGGCATGGAGACAGCCCTGGGTAAACAGAGGGAGGAACTGAGTCTATTTCTCCTTAATACAAACTCACGGAGGTGTCTCTAACCTCTCCTCAGAAAGGGGGCCCATGGGGCACTGAGAGGAAAAAAACAAAACTCCAGAGGGTCTCAGTGGCCCACCAGCCACACCCAGCATTTTATCTTATAGAAGCTACAGCTGAAGGCTGAGAGCGAGAGTGTGCGGCCAAGCCCGGAGCAGGGAGGCAGCAGGTCTGGGCAGGTGTGGGCTGGACCCCGATCTTCCCGCCCACTCCCACCTCACCCCAAACAGCAGACCCTGCTTCCTTCCCGCGTAGCTTTAGATAACTGCAACCTTTCTCCATCTCACAATAATGGTTAAATGAATCATTCTTTTATAAATAACACAAGATATAAAAAGGCATCTCGGCAATAATGCGGGGTTATCTTTGAACAAAGATGTAGGTATCTGCAGCATTTGCAACATTCCCGGCAGCCGGGGCCATTGAGGGAAGCTGAGCTCCTGGAGGATCCATTGAGCCCTGTGGATAATCCGGGTGAAGGGCACCCCACGCGGGGTTCCCCGAAGCCCCGCAGGGTCCGGGTCTCTTCCCGAGGATGGGTCAGGCTCCGCGCCCCCGGTGGCTGGGCTCAGGCACCCAGCAGGTGCTACTCACCATTTTTCTGACACAGTGACTCGGGCTAAGGTCACAGGGGCAGGGAGAAGGGCTTGGGGGTGTTGAAATGGGGACTGACCACAGAGGGAGGGGTCCCCAAGGAGCACTGTGGAAGGATCACCCTCCTACGCTTCCCTCTATGCAGCTCGGCCTTCACCACCGAGTCCTACAGACGTCATGTGTCCAGCAAACTGCTCTGATCAGGAGGTGTGGGGGCAAGGGCAGCATGAGCCTCCTAGGTGGCCCTTCTGAGCCTCTTACAGGGGAAACTGAGGCTCAGAGCCCTGAGGCAAGCCACCTACGCCCACTCAGCCCTGTCTGTTCAACAGACTCACCCTCAGCCCCCACCTGTTCCCGGATGCAGCGCAGCGTCCCCTGCGCCCATGCTCGTCCCCTGCGCCCCTGCACCCATCCCACACTGTGCCCATGCTCAGCAGGCGAGCTCTCGGGACTGAGCCAGCACCTGTTACACCATGGGACCACCCTCCTCCTCTGCAGGGCTTCCTGGGAGAGGCCCGGGCACACCTCTGAGTCCCCGGGGCAGCTCGGGGAGGCTGCTGGCTGACCAGATGGATGGGTGTGCGAGCACAGTGCAGCAACCTGGTACCCCACCTCCACCTCTGAAGACCCTGGCACAGTGGCTGCCCTGCGCCCGTCACTCAGACCCAGCCCTGATCCCCAAGAATGACCCTAGAATCCCCCCCGCCTCCACCACGGAAGGGCAGGACGTCCAGAGGCTCTGGTGCAAATCTCAAAGTCTTCAGGGAATATGTCACTCCCCATCAGCACCAATCAGAAACGCCACTGTCACCCGTGTCCTGGGCTGGGCCACCCCCTTTCTGCAGGAACTAACTAACTGGCTCCTTCTTCCTGACATGTTACCAAATGATGGAGTCTGAGCTGAGTCCTGGGTCAGCCTCTGACTCAAGGTGAGACTCAGTTTCCCCGTCTGTAATGTGGGGAGGCTAGGCCCCGGCACGCTGGGCTCATGAGGTGTCTGAGAGGGCCCCACAGATGTGGGCTGCCTGCCAACTTCCCTCCCCTACAGGAGGGCCCAGCAGGGTGAAGAAGGGACTCCCCAGGACTCAGGTAGGAGCTCCGCTCAGTTTCCCACTGTGGAGTAAGGTGCCCTGAGTTCCGGAGGCTGGAGGCAAGCCCTTGGGGGCAGCAGGCTGCACATTCACAGAGGGCCGACTCGCCCACATGGGGCCCACGGGAAGTCTGGCTCTTAGTTCTTAAGGGGGAGAGGTGGGGACCACACCTGCCTCCTGGAGCGCCACCAGGTGCAGCAAAGCATGGGTTTGGGGAGTCAGGACCATGTCCTGTGTCTGACCCCTCCTGCCTGTGACCTCAGGCACATCACCTCGCCTCTCCGGGCCTGAGCACCCACGCTGAAGGGGGTTAGAGCTGATGGAGCCCAGTGTCCACAGACGTGAACATGTGCGGAGTCCCAGGTGCAGAGGAAAGTACTTTCCACGGAGGACCCAGTGGGTTCAAGCCGCGGGGGAGCCCAGGGACCTGATGCGTGCACTGCGCTTGCTGGCTTCCCCATGAGCCACTGAGGCAGATGCTGTCTGCAGGGCCCCTGCGTCCATCACACCCGACTGCCCTGGACACGAAGGACTGAACTGCAGACGCAGGGCTCAACTCAACACTCGTCTCTCTCATGGGGGAATGACGGAAGTCTCCCCTCAGCTGTCTGAGATTTAAGCTGCTGTGTTCCACTAGGACCCTTGGACTCTAATCCTGCACATGCTAGTTCAGAAATCAGTCCAGGATTTGAGGGAGAGTTTATGTGCAGATCTTGGGCTCTTCCCTTTCTAGGATTTCTACCCTCTGTTTCCAGCCACTCAGGCAGCCCTGACCCTGACCCATAACCACTGAACTCTCAACTCAACTCACTTTCTGTCAGGGGGATCCCTCATTAATACGTATCTCATCTGGTAACTCCCCTTTTGTCAAGGGCCCCAAATTCTGTCTGCCTTTGGTTTCCCGCCAAAGCCTACAAACCATAGTTGCTACTTTGTCCAGTTTACCACTGTCATCAGCAGGACGATACATGTGACGCGAGCCGTCCTGCCATTATTGGAAGGCAGAAGTCATGGGCTCGTAAACATGTATTAAGCAAAGCAGAGCTCCCCCCAGTCACACACCGGCACACACACACACAGTACCGAGCAGTGAGCGCCTGATCTCCGTGTCTGGAGGTAGAAGCTGTGCTCAGTGGGGAGAAAGTGCGTGTGTCAAAGCAGAGAGAGGCCCAGGGTGAGGAGGCCTGGGGGTCTTGGCCACTGACCATGTCCGCAGAGAGGCCTGGGGCAAACAACAGTTTCTGGCACCACGGTGTCCTTACAGCCCGCCTGGGAGGCCTCGCAGACCCTGAGACAGTTTACTTCAACACCCCAGAATCTGACTCTTGTGAATTTTGAGCACCTCCAGCTGGCTGGAGGTACGGGCAGGTGCAAAGGCAGGTCCCCACCTTTCAGATCAAGATGTTACCGGTCGGCACTTACGCAGGTGCCCGGATGCCCTGGAAAGGGAAGCGCCGGTAACATGCTGAGTGAGCGGCGGGTCAGTCCCCACCTGGTTCATTGCCTCGTGAGCAGATCCTGCTGCAGGTTCGTATTTTAGGAACTAATTAAGCCTTGGTGACCGATTTAACCTTCAGATGAATTCCTTCCAGGGCTGAGCTGGCAGCATAGTTCCTATTAGGCACCATCATCAGGAAAACCCCAAGTCCAGGAAGAACCCAACCCCAAAGGGCAGGGGAGCAGGGAGGAGGGGACGGCAGACCCACCATGGGCTAGCCAGCAGGTGAGTAGCCACGGACACAGGGCGGAGAGGGCACAGAGCCCCGGCGGCTTCCCGACATGGGTGACGGCACGAGCAATCCGGGATGAACAGAGCGAGGGCTCCGAGGACAGAGGCAGCGTGGCTGTTCCTTGGACGTGAACCCCAGCGGCATCACCGTGGCTTCCCGTGGCTGAGCGCCCAGTCACCGCAGGGCCCGTTCCAAGTGTCCTTCTCTCTACGGCCCAGTGAGGTGGTGCATTCACGCCCATCTGACAGGCACGGAGGCTGAGACTCGGAGAGGTCCTGGAGCTTGCTCCCCCAGGCCCGCCACTCCAGGGCACTGCTGGTCTCGCTGTCGCATCACCTCAGGATCCCAGCCAGCCAGAGGTGCCCCGACCCGTGGGCGGAGGAGGGTGGATGCTCACCCGGGAGCCCAGCGCATGGCATGGCCGAGGGTAGGGGATGCTGAGTGAACAAGCTGACTCGGGTGTCTGTGGGTCCCCATCCTACCTCTGCTCAGCTGTGAGTCCCTGCCTCCCTCGGCCTCAGTCTCCCCATATGTCAAGTAGGGAGCCAAGTGGAAAGCCCTCTAATGTTTCCCCTGGTGACAAATCCAAAGACCTTGTTGGCAATGAGGAACATCCTTGTCTGAGAGGAGCAGAGGGTCCCCAGGGCTGACCGGCAGGATTTCAGGGGCATTAACGTCACTGGTATAAGAAGTGCAGAGTGAGGAGGTCAGTCTCTCCCTCTATGCTTCCTACGGATAAGAGAGCACAGGAGAGCAGCCCACCAGAGCTCCTGGAACCTCAGCCATTAGGGCAGGGTTGGTCCAGGCAGAGGGGACGGAGCTAAGGCTGGGGGCCACACGGGGAGGCTGGAGCCTACAGACGCAGGGCCTCCTGGACGGGCTGAGGACAGGGCCACGGGCTCTCACTGGAGTTGCACTCGGCCCCCAGGAACTGGGGCACTTCTGAGACTCAGGTCTGCCCACCGCAGGCCAAGGGACTTGAGCGAGCTTCCCTGGGACCTCCCAAACACCCTGGCTCGCTCTGCTCTTGCTTGGAGGTGCAGAAAAGCCATGGGGTCTAGGAATAAACGTGGAATGACCGCAGCAGTAAGTGACGTAGCAGGTAATGTCGTCTGTCTCCTGTCCACAGCACAGCGGGTGCCGACTCCCGCCCTCGCTAGGCACTGGGGCACCCTGGGGCCCAGAGCGGATCAGGACCTTGCCTGAGGTCATGCACCAGCCAGAGGTGGGCTGGCCCTGAAGCCACGGCGTCTGCCCTTGTGCCGTCACTGACCCGGCAGCTGACCCCGCACCCCGAGCCCTGCCCCGCGTGTCTGCACCAGCTCCCGCAGAGTCAGGGTCTGTGTGGCCTGGGAGGGTCTGAGCCATTGCCCTCCTCCTCCGTGGTGTCCAGCGCACACACGGGGTAGCTTCTTACACGCCTTTCCGCGCTTCAGCCCGACCCAGCCGAGTCGGGTCAGGTCTCTGCTGCTGTCACAGCCCAGATAGCCATCCCCGAGCCTGCACCGGCCCAAACCATGCTTTGGCCCCAGAGGTGATGGCCGTCTGCCCTCAGGAGTGGCCCTCATGTGTCCCCTGTGCTCTTCCTGGCCTGGCACCATCCCTGCGGCATGTAAGCACGATCTGCGTGTCTCCCCCATGATGCTGGGGCCCCTGCAGGCCGGGCTGGGACTCCGCCCGCCTCTCTGCGCTCTGCTCTGCAGCCCGCCCGCACGGAGGCCACGGATGGACAAGCGTGGTGGCAGGAATGTGCAGGTCACCCTGGATGGCTTGCGTGGTGCTGGCCCATCTCCGGCAGCAGCTTCTATCAGGAAGACTTGACACTCTCTCTCGTTCCTTCTTGCCTTCACTTGACTTGGGGCCAAACACAAGCTGGGAAGACAAAGGCACTGTGGGGGAAATAGCGCTGTCCTGCGTGGGGGCAGCCAGGGCCGTCCATGAGGCCTTTCAGACACACCGTGGGGGAGCCCGAGGTGGCCAAAATGCGAGCCATGGAGCCCCGAGGCCACATGGTTACCGCGAGGGCCCTGCAACCCGCCAGTCCTGGTTTAGTCCGCGCCGAGGTCTGGCTGTGCAACCCTGAACAGCTGCATGACCTCTCTGAGCCTGTAAGTGAGGCTCTGGTGGTGCCCTCTGCACTTGGCCCTTTCAGGGGCCCCTTCAGCTGGAGAGAAGCCGCAGGAGGGGAGGGTCTGCAGCCTGGCACCAGCAAGCGCCAGCTCTGGAGCGAGCGTGAGCCCTTGGGCACCTCTGCACACCCTGGTGAGCAGAGTCCAAGATTCCGAGGCACACGGCCTCTGCTTTACAGATGCTGGCTCCTCTGGGCAGCTAAGGGCTCATTTCATGCTCAGGGAAGAGGGCAGTCCTGTCTGAAAACTGCAGGAGGGCCATCGCGAGACTCACGGGGACAGCAAGCAGGGCTCCCGCTGCCCAGAGGCGCACCAGATGGCCCAGGTCCCTCCCTGCAACCCTCGCCCGAGCCTCCGCCTCAGACCCTGGCCTGGGATGCAGCCCCCCAGCCAGGACCAGGGCACTGGACAAGACGACGGGACGAAGGCCCCCGGCTAATTAGCAACCAGCCCAGTTCATGTTTGAGAGAAAGCAGGTGCCACAAGGGGATGCTTTCCGAATGCACAGCAGGAGGGCACTTCTCCCCCCCCTCCCCACCCAGGGGACATCTTCAGAGGAGTCCTTGGCCTGGGCATGCGGGCATGAGAGAGGCCCCCAGGGGGAGGGTCGGTGACTCACATCTGAAACCCCGGGACCAGATCTGGGTGCGGAGCCTTGTTTATCTGCGTCTGGGATGGTGAGACGCGGGGAGAGCCCCAGTGTCGAAGGGGCACAGTCACCACGCACTGAGACACAGTCACTCTGTCTGCCTCTGACTGAGCAATTATGCAAAAGCCACAGGGGTGGGTGGAGCGGCAGGCACGGTTCTGGAAGCTTCCCGCCAGCCAGCACGACCCCCTCTGCTGTGCGGGCTCCGAGGGGCTGGCCAGCCTGGTGATCTCTCCCTGATGTCCTGGTATGACTCAGAGGGTCAGCATCACATCCACACAGGCGGCTGCGTTCAGCATGGGCGCCCTGGGCCTCCACCCCGTGTGCTTCCAGCCTCCAGGACCGGGAAATGGTGCGTGTCGGCTGCGTGAGCCCCGCCTGTGGGGTTTGTTCCAGAAGCCGGGGCAGACAAACAGCCTCCATAAATCCTCACCGGGCCCGTGAGTCCAGGCTTCTCAGCAGAACCTCTCCGGCCGCCCGGCGTGCGCCTGCGGAGTTCACAGATTTCCCTGGCGCTGCACCCGGGCCTACAAGCTCCACCATCTTGGATGAATGGCTGGTCCACCTTCATCCTCCCTGCGGCTTCCCCCAAGGACCCCTGAGCCCTCCCGGGAAGGGACCGCAGCCCCGAGCCAGCAGCGCCCGCTGCCGGCCCTCACTCGTGTCTCCGCACAGACAGAATCTTCCACCACCGTCGTCCCGATCACTGGAGGTGCCTCCACAGCTCTGGCTGGACTCATGAATGCTCGGTTCAAAAAAACCCAGCCACGTCCTATTTCCTAACTGGGTCAGGAGAGTACTCCCTTGAACAAAACTCGAGCTGTTCGGAGTTACCGCCACGCCGTTCATACTGGAAGCCGTCATGCAGTTTTCCATCTGGGGGTCGAAAGCGGCTCTCCGCAAACACTCAGCCTAGCCCCCACAGCCAACCTTCCCAACGAGGAGACCATTTCGGGTGTCATGTGCACTTCCCACCCCGGCCGGCCGTCCTGTGTCACAGGATTCGGGACACCTTCGGGAATGGGCGACAGGACATGTGGTCTTGCTCCGGACGGGGACACGTTCCTCAGAGCGGCGGAGGCGGGGCCCGGCTTCGACTTTCCCAAGTAACACTGCTGCAAACATCTTCACACACGTGCTACCTTCCTTCTCGCGGATCGTTCCTCGGTTTCTATTCCCGGGAGTGGACCTGCCGGGTCACCAGTTCTGGACGTGTCTAGGGCTCTGAACACACATTTCGCAAATTGCTTTTCCCCCATAGAGAGATACCTGTTCATACGACCAGGCAGTTGCAACCAAGTTTTTTTTTTTTTCCTTAAAAGAAAAAAATCCTTTTCTGGAGTGAGAAAGAAGGAAAATGTTTCAACCAGGGAACAATACGTTTAGAAAAGTGAGACTATCAGCACGCTTGTTAGAGTGCTTATGCAGCAAGTGGATTATCCGAGGGGATACAATTCCGCTCAAGACCCATCAAAGCCAGAACGGCATCTCCTCGCGGGGGCGGAGAGCTCACCTCGGCTACAGCAGCCCCCTCCAGACCTCCGAGCCAGCGCGGGGACGCTCTCCCGCCCCGCGGCAGGACCCTCCAACAAGGACAGAGGCGGGGTGCCGGGAGGGGTGGGGATCGCGCCCTCCACCACCCATGCCACGGTCCCTGAGCACTGAGGGCACTGAGGCGGGACTGAGGGGGGACCCATGAAACACGTCCCCGTGAGAAACAGGAGGTATGTGACGGAAGAGAGAGAAGCCCTCGGATGAGGGCCTCAGTGAATGAAGAGGCACCTGCCGTAATTAGAGAGAAATCACACATCCCCCTGGTTTGCAGCTGAAGACGGACACCGTGCGAGGTGACGCTGGACACAACCCGCCAGCGTTTGTCCCTGGCTCCCTGAAGTCAGACAACACGTGGCGCGCAGTAGGGCAGGAAAGGGAGGTGCCGTGGCTGGTCCCCGGCTCCCTGGGAGAATGTGTGGCCAAGGGCAGCCCCAGGGCCTCAGGATGCTCATCTGTGAACAGTGCAAACAGTGACAGGACGCTGGCCAACACCGACCGGCTGGGCAGGAGGCCCTCCTTCAGCAAGCCCGCACGAGGGGCGGCGTGTCTGAGCGCCCCACCGGCCCCACAAGGAGTAGTATTCCCATCCCACGACACCACGGAGGCGACTTCAGCTCAGAGAGGTTCAGTGACCCACCCAAGGCCACGGATGCAGGCTGAGGCCCTGGAGTCTGCGCTCTAATTTAAACCAGCACTCTCCTGCCCCTGGAGGGCCCGCCGCCCGGTCGGTGCCGTGAGCACTGAACAGGGTAATCCAGACGTGGGGCCTCTGGTGCAGGCCTTGGCTCAGAGGACGCGCTCAGGGCACATGATGCTCTTTGGGGATTTATCTGCATTCACACAAGAACACTCTGCCATCCGGCCAGGTCTCCCTTCTCTGCAATGAGGAGGGAGAACAAGATGGTGGCACCCTTTGTTTTATGGATAAGGGGGGTGCAGGAGGCACCCACGCAGGAGGAAGGGCCCCCACCAGCGCAGGGTCCTGGAAAGGTCTTGGGGAGACCATGCACAGGCCTTTGCTCTGGGCCTCAGCTGTGTGGTCCTGCCGAGTCGGAGCACCCTACGGGAGGCCGTCCCTCCTGCTGACTTGGCATGGTGACGGCCACATCTCTCTCAGCACCATTCTGACAACGGGGTCCCCCAAATGCGGCCTTGTCACACGGGGCAAGAAAGCCATGAATCACAGCGTCCATCCCAGGAGCTGCTGTGTTAAAAAGGGGGGGGCATGCCTGGCTTCTAGACCATCCACCAAGGAGGGGACCTCCCCCGCCCCACCAAAGGGCCCTGGTAAGGGGACGGACTGGCCTAAAGCCTGCCTAGGCGTCTCGTAGCACATAGCAGTAGCCCCCCCGGGTCCACTCCCAAGCCCCAAACCCCAGTTCATCCACTCACAGCCCCAGGTTCACGGCTGGAGCCTCGATGCCACGCAGACATACCTGGAGCCTTCAGAGGGATGGACTGACCTGGCTCTGCCTGGGGGGGAGCCCCCACCCCCCGAACCCCGAGAGCCAGCCCAGAGCCCACAGGAAGGCACGGACCAAAGCTGCGGTAAGGGTGGGGCAGGATTTGGGGACTGGAAGGCGGGGCAGGCTAGGGGACCCATCCAGCTGGGGGTCTGGGCTCCTCATGGCGCTGGGGTGGGGGCGGCTACTCGTCCACTTTCAGCTGCTGGAAAGAATGCGAGGCCCCCTGCTCTTCGCCTTATAGCCCACGAACCAGAAGGAGGGCGACTCTCCCAGGACGGCCGTTTCTCCCCGAGGACTTTAGCTACAGCAGTATTATTACGACTTCCTAAAAAAGAAGCCAGAACCCTGGATTTCTACATGAAATCTCCTGATTTTAAATGCCGGCTCGTTGCTATTTTATCAAAATGTGTCTTACAGGATGGGTAAGAGCATCTGCCTGGGAGCCGCCGGGAATTTGGGGGCTGGGGGTGTGAAAGTAGCCCCCTCTCCGAGCACCCCTGCAGGGGAAAGCGGCCCCCACCAGGCGAGCAGTCCTCTAGTGGCCCAGGGGTTGATTCAGCGTCGCTTTCCCAAAGTGCGTCCTACCGGGCTCTGGAGGCAGATTGTACGGTGGAGCTTGGGAAATGCCAGATCATGCAACCTTAGGGGGCTCCTTTATTGCAGGACTTACCAGGACCTTCAGTGTTCTAAAATGCATCCTGAGGGTCCAAAAAGAAACTAAAGCAGGCAGCGTTTCCAATGGGATTTGGCCCCAGAACTGTGTTTTACAGGACAGCCATGGAATGCACTAGAACCCAGCACGTCTGTGTGTGCACGGTGCCGAAAGGCTGAGGAAGTGATGTGGGCGTGCAGGCCATCGTGCACAAGCCACTCACGGTAACACCTGGGGAACGACCTCATATCCAGAATCACAGCCCCAGTCTCATCCCCCGCTGTGGAAGCCCGACCCAGCCACCTCGAGACCACCAGGAACGCAAACCCTGACTCTGGGACAGCAGCTGGGCACAGGGGCCTGGGGCCACACAGACACCCAGGCCTTCCGACTTGCAGATCCTGCTCGAGGGGTTGATGGCAAGTGCCCGGAGGCCCGAGCTGCGTGCGCGGGGCGGCTGTGAGGCGGCCGGGATGGTCTGTGCTGCAAACAGCCCAGGCCCAGCGCTCCCACGTGGTGAGCAGACCCACGGTCACCCCCCTCGAGCCGTCTGCACAGGACAGCGAGGTCGCTCTCCCCGAGTGGGCCAGAGGCAGAGGCAGGCCCGCCAGGGAGTGAGGGGCCCGGGCTCGGGCGGACCACAGCGTCCACGGCTGCGTAACCTGGGTAAGCAACCGCACCTCTGGGCTCGGGGTCGTCCTCCATCAAACGGGAACCACAAGCACCCACTGTGTGAGGATGAGCTCTAAGACACATCAGCTATTCCGGGCTGTTCCCCGGTGCTGGATGTCCCTACCAGGCTTCCCTGCCATGAGAAGGAGCCCCAGCGAACAATACAACAACAGAAACGGCACGCCGAACTCACAGACAGCTGCCATTTATCGAGTCTTCGGTGATGTTCCCCTACGTCATCTTCTTTTTAAATGAAATTATTTTTAATTTTGGTAAAATGCACATAACATAAAATTTGCTGTTTTGGCTCAATGCACAGCTCAGGGGTACTAAGCACATTCACACTGCTGTGCAGCCGTCCCACCATCCGTCTCTAGAACTGTCCAAGGTCGCAAATGGAAACTGTCCCCCCTGAGACACTGACCTCATCCCTCCCCCAGCCCTGGAGCCCACTGTCCACTTTCTGTCCCTCTGAGTCACCGACCTCCATCCCTCCCCCAGCACCGGCGCCCAGTGTCCACTCTCCGTCCCCCTGAGTCACCGACCCCGATCCATCCCCTGGTACCGGTGCCCAGTGTCCACTCTCTTTTCCCCTGAGTCACCGACCCCCATCCCTCCCCCAGCCCCAGCGCCCACCATCCACTCTGTCCCTGAGTCCCCGACCCCCATCTCTCCCCCAGCCCCAGCGCCCACCATCCACTCTCTGTCCCCGAGTCACCGACGCCCATCTCTCCCCCGGCTCCAGCACCCACTGTCCACTCTCTGTCCCCCTGAGTCACCGACTCCCATCCCTCCCCCAGCGCCCATCACCCTACTCTCTCGTCTCCATGAATCTGACGACTCCAGGGGCCTCGTGAGTAGAATCATATGGTATCTGTCATTTAGTGTCTGCTTATTTCACTCAGCATTATGTCCCTAAACTCCGTGCATGTTACAGCAGGTGTCAGAATGGCCTCCCTATCTCCTTGAATCCTCACGACGGCATCAGGAGATTGATACACATGTGGCCAGATGGGCTCAGAGAAGTCAAGCAACACACCCAAGGTCACACAGCTCCACCTGGGACTTGACCCTGGAGATGTCCGCCTCCAGAGCCCCCACCCCAGGCACACTGCAGCCCCAGTGACCATGGAGCAGAAGGCAGGAGCATGTCCTCTCTGGATTTAGTGATCCCTGAATTAGTCTCGGGGGTGGCCACGACAAATCACCACACCCTGGGCCTCCCTGATCAGCAGAAATGGAGGAAGCCAGAGGAGCAAACTGGCATCACAGGGCTGTGCTCCCTCCAGGGCCTCTGGGGGACCATCCTTCCTGCCTTTTCCAGCTGCCGGGGCCTCAGTGTCCCTGGGCTGTGGCCTGTCCCGTCTTCCTTCTGTGTATCTGTGGGTCTCTGAGCCTGCAAGCTCCCCCGCTTTTCTATAAAGACACCGGCCATCGGATTTAGGGCCCGTCCTAATCCAGTATGACCTAATTTCAACCGAACTAATTAAATTGCAAAGTCCTTATTTCCAAATAAGGTCATGTTCGGAGGTTCTGGGTGGACGTGAATTTGGGGGGTGTGGGGACACGATTCAACCCAGAGAAATATCCCGGGAAGGAGACATCTCAAGGGTTAACACTGGTTGGTTACCTCGGAGGGATGTGCGTTTGGGCAATTTTCGTATGCATGCACATTGTCAACTGCTTTGGTGTAATCTCTGTGAAGATCAAACATTACCTCTCTGTTAGGAAACGTCAAATAAATAATAGATGAATAATCTATTTTTTGATAAAAAGCGAAATGATATAAAGGCCCAAAAGCACTTTTTACCATTCCCAAGAATGTTGACAAAAATCCTGGTGAGTCCACCCAAGAGAAGGTGACCAGTTCGTGGTTCTAGAAAGCTTGGTGGCTTTTTACTGTGGCCACCACAGCTACCCAGATGAGCCCCCCGGCAAGCGTCAAGCAAGCTCAGACAGAGGACTGAGCTGGCTCTCAGGGGCCCAGGTCCAGCCCTGCACCCCGGGTGGGCACATTCCTGGCTGGCTGGAGGGAGAGGGGCACAGGCCAAGGTCACGGCTCAGGCACAGGTGAGACAAGGCCCCTTCTGGGAAGGGAGCTGCGGAAGTGTGCTGAACGGATCCACTCACACCCCAGGGGGGTCAACCACAGGCCCATAACCACAGAACGGTCAGGCTGGGAAAGCCTCGGCGCTCCCGAGAGCCCAGAGGAACGCCCTCGGCCGGGAGCAGGTGCGCAGACAGCAAAGCTGCGGGACCCCGAGAGCCCCGCCCCTGGCCCATCGGCCCTGCCTCCTGCATGGGGTGTCCCGCCTCACGGGGGGCCTGCTTCAGGAGGGGACAGCAGCACAAGCCACTCCGTTTTGGTTTGGCAGAGCCCATCCCTACATGTCCTGCTGTCCCAGAAATCTGGATGCTCCTGATGACCCGTCGCAGAGAAAGAATGGCCATCTGGCCGGACGCCAACAGGTGCCCCTGTGGCCCCAGCTGTCTGCACCACGGGCTCGACCGCTCGCCACCAGCTGCATCGTGAGGCATTAGCAAAAGCGGCTTGCCCTGCTCAGTCCTCCTCCCTGATCCAAACTGTGGGCACACGGACAGCTTGGAGGAAGCCGGCAGGTACTGGAAGCCCACGGGACCATGTCTCAGTGGCTGGTTCTAGATGCTGCCAGGTGTGGGAGCTGGGACAACTGAGGGGTTCTGAGCAAGTCCCCCATGGCTGCAGCCCACCCCGGTCACGGAGGATTGCAGGGCGCTCCCCTCTGGCCCCCGTGCCCCTCACTCAGCTCCTGTCCACTCAACCATGCAAACAACCTCTGCACACCTCTTCCTTCAGTCAGCTTCTCCTCCCCTCATCCAACCGAGGTCAGATTCCCTGCAAATGAAGGCTCCCAAGAGGGCATCTGTTGGGAATCTTCCATGACTCCCTCTGCCTGCAGGGACCCCAAGGCCCTTCAAGCCTGGCCCTGCCCATCTGCCTATCATGCCGCCCCCACCCTCACACTCAACAGTCCTACTCAGTCCCCAGACCAGCCAGGACCAATGGACACCACCACCTAGGGCCTGTCCCCGACTCCTCCAGCTGCGGACAATCCCAGACCCCTGTGAGTGAGGATGGCAAGAGGACAGTAATGCATGCTAAGCACTGTGGTGGGTCAGGCACATTTCTAACAACTGGGCGTGTACTGACCCCCGTGAGGACCCGTGAGATTGGGGGTGTACCTTATTGCCCCGCAAGGCAGTCCCGAGTACACAGTACCTACCAGAGCAGAATTCCTCCACCACCTGTGTCTCCACAGCCCCTCCTTCTACATACACAGGCTCAGTGGGCCTTTTGCTGGGCACCCCTGAGAGGCCCAGGATGGGACTGCATCGGGTGCATCCTTGTGGTCCTGGCAGCAGGCACAGTGCCTGGCCAGCCCTCAGAACATGCAGCCTGTGGGACTGGCCAACAAAACCCTGAGTGCCCTCATCCTGCAGGCTCCTCTTTCCATCTCCCTGTAAGCCCCACACATGCGCCACATTGATTTACTGGCAGGGTGAGCAGAACATTCTGATTACCAGGAATATTTCAGTAGTTAAAAAGGTCTGGGAAATCATCTATTTGACATCTCATTTGTGGATCAAATCAAAGCCTGGCCAGAAGAGGCGAGTGAGCCCAGCGGATGCAGAAAACAGCGACTGTGGGTAGGGAGCACTGGTCCCTGAGCAGCCAGAGAACCCAGGGCTTATCTAAATGTTACTCCCCTGGGTGTGGGCACAGTGGTAACAAAAGCAAGAGTGAAGGAACTCCCAGGGTCAAATCTCAGCCCTCAACCTCATAGGAGACAGTGGGGGAAGAATAACAAGCAGGAAGTCTGTCTTCTGTGTACATGGCACATCCTCAGTATCAAGCATGGGGTCTGGCATGTGGTAAGCTTGCAACCAGTATGGAATGAATGCACAGATGGATGGGTGGATGAGAGGAAGAAGGAAGGAAGGAAGGAAGGGAGGGAGGGAATGAAAAAGGAAGAATTGGGGGATGAATGGATGGAAGAATGGATGGGTGGATGATGGGTGGATGATGACCGGATGATGTATGGATGGATGGATGGATGGATGATGAATAGGTGAATGGATAAATGATGGACGGATGGGTGGGTGGATGGATGGATGGATGAGTGGATGAATTATAGATGGATAGATGATGGCCAGCTGGCTGGCTGGCTGAAGGATGGATGGCTGACAGATGGATAGATGGATGGACGAATGGATAGATGAATAATAAATGGATGGATGGATAGGTGGATGGATGGCTGGGTGGATGATGAATGGATAAATAATGGATGAATGGATGGATGATGGATGGGTGGATGGATGGTGTATGAATGGATGGATGGGCAAATGGATAGATAAATAATAAATGGATGGATGGATGGATGGATGGATGGATGGATGGATGGATGGATGGATAGGTGGATGAATGGGGGGATGGATGGGTGGTTGGATGATGGATGGATAGGTGAATGGATAAATGATGGATGAAAGGATGGATGATGGACGGGTGGATGGATAGATAGATAATGAATGGATGGGTGGATGGATGATGTATGAATGGATGGGTGGGTGGATGGATGGATGAATGGATGAATGGATGGACAGATGAATGAGTGGGCCAATAAATGGGTGGGTGTGTACATGAGAGGATAGATGAATGAAATGGAGAGACTGATGGGGAGGTGGCTAGATGAGTACTTGAAAATTACAATATTATTTATGTCAGGTTCTATGTTCACTTCCCTAAGAGGCTGCCAATAGGTGGCCTGAGGCCAAATCAAACAGCATTTTTAAATTAGTCACTAACATATACAAGTTTAAATATTTCATATACAAAACCTGTACCTTTGGCCACACTTGCACAAATAGAGAATATGATGGCACCCTTCCCACATTCCTGCATGGCACCTGCCGGCCACAGCCAAGCCCACTTCCCCGACAAAAGAGTGAACTCTCCAGGTCCTCATGGCTCCCCTACACTTTGTTGGGTTAGGAAGAAAGGCAAAGATTCTTTTTTTTCTACGTCTCTTTCAAAAGAGTAAAAAGACAGACAAGGTGTGTTTTTAAAGACAATACCGCCCTCTGCTTGGCTGGCTTCACCCATTTCCCTGCCTCTGCACGGTGTGTCTGTGACCTTTCTTGATGTATTATTTACTTTAAAGCACCGTACAAGGAAGAATCTGATTCCCATGTTGTTATATTGCAGAGCCTCAAAGAGCTTACCAAAAAAAATCCCACCCAGTAAGCCAGTGGTGGTGCTAGGATTCAAACACTCACATGGGTCTGTCTGTGTGCAGAGCCCTTCGCCCAGCATTGTTCTGCCTGCCCCCCACCCCTGCTCCAGCATCACTGGGATTTCTGCACACGCCCCTGCCTCACTAGTGGTCGACTAACGAGTCCTGTGGCCCACTCCGTCATCCCCAGTGCACCAGTCCACACGGGAGCCCTGCACTCGCTGCTCAGGCTGCCAAGAAGCAGAACAGGGAGATGAGTCCCAGAGGTTTGGGACCTGCTGGGGGAATCCTGAGAGCCCATGGCACACAATGGCCTTAGCACATGGCAGGAGAGATGAATTTCAATCATCGTGCTTTCCCAAAAAGCTACCAGGACATAATTTCACAGCGAGCTCAGAGGCCCTGTTAATTCTGCTAAAGGTGGGATAAAGGGTGCAATGGGAGGCATTGGGGACTCGGCGCCTCTGGGGCCAGGCGGGTATCACACGTGTCATCTCACAGAGCTGCCACCCAGGAAGCCCTGTCTGACCAAACCCACCTGTTGCGGGGCTTCCCTGTGGCCCCCGGCGGCCCCATCTCAGAATCTCTGCTCTGCAGCTTGAATTCTCAGGGCCCGTGGTAAGTCGCAAAACACCACGTGGAGACAGAATTATTCAAATCATAGCACACCCATGACCTGTGCCTCTCAGCTTTCCTCCCAGCCCAAATGTGCTGCGAGCTCAAATTAGGGGAAGGCTTGTACCCAGGCTGTGCTCTGTCAAAGAAGAGTGGAGTTCTGCTCAGAAGCCACCCCAGAGCATCTGCTTCCTATCCTCTGCTCATAATGCATTTTAAATGGAGCCATCAAAATTCACTGCCATGTTCATAGAAAATAACAGCAGCGATGGCCACGAAATTTGCATATGCTGTGCAGTCAGGCTGCAGGCTTGCTTCTTCGTTTAATCCTTAACACAACCCTATCTGGTAGGCGGGGCAGCCAATATTGTACCTAAAACCACACGCATGACCAAGGCTTCCTTCAGTCCTCACCGGCCACCCAGCTGGGCTTGGCAGAAACGCAGGCATCACCCTGCACGCCCCAGCCCAAGCAGCAACGTGGATTCCCAACCAGGCTCCGGCTCTCCATCCCCATGCCCACTGCTCTGTGTCTCCCTGGACACTTCCATGTGCTTCCATGCTTCCCTTGCCTTCTGCAACTGTTTGCACAGCAGTGAATGGGCTCTTCTTGAAAATAGAAATCATGGTGACTCCTGCTAAAGCCCCTGAGGTTTTTTCACCATCTTTAGCACAAAATCCAGACTGCTGATTTTAGACCATGAGGCCCTGGGGACCCAGCTCCTGTCTCCAGCCTAATATTTCCACCACTTCCCTGGGACTCTACACTCGCCATCCTGCTCACACCACCATGCTGACTACCCCTGGGAGCCCAGGATATCCCAAACAAACTTTCCCCCACCACAGGGTGTTGGCAGAACTTATTTGCAGGAATACACCTGTACACCTCTGCATAGCTGACCCTTCCACTGCACACGTTCTGGCCCAAATGCCACCCTCAGTAAAGCTTGCCTTGAGAATTCGTTTTTCCTTAGGAGAGGGCAGTCCATCTCCCCCTGTGATTTCAGCTGTCCTTTCCCCCACTGTAGCAGCAATACATAGCAACAGGGTCAGGAAAAACTTAGTACATACTGCGATGGATGGATGGATGGATAAGAGGGTAGGTGGTTAAGTGGACAGATGGATGGTTTGATGGATGGATGGATGGATGGATGAGTGGATGGGTGGATGGATGGATAAGAGGCGTAGATGGTTGAACGAATGGATGAATGGATGGATGGATAAGAGGGGTAGATGGTTGAACGAATGGATGAATGGATGGATGAATGGATGAGTGGATGGGTGCATGGATGGATGAGTGGATGGGTGGATGGATGGACAAGAGGGTAGATGGTTAAACGAATGGATGGATGGATGGGTGGATGGAGAAGACGGTAAGTGGTTGAGTGGATAAATGAATGGATGGGTGAGTGGATGAGTGGATGGATGGATGGATGAGTGGAGTATGGATAAAGGATGAATAGATGGATAAGCGGGCTGGTTGTTGAATGGATGGATGAATAGATGGATGGAAGGATAGATGTATGGTTGGATGGACAGGTGAGTGGATGGATGGGTGGATGGGTGAGTGGATGGATGGTTAGGCGGATGGGTGGGTGGGTGGATAAGAGGGTGGGTGGGTTAGTGAATGGATGGATGGGTGGATGGAGGGGTAGATGGATAGATACTATCACCCCCCAACAGAGTCAAGCTAAAAATAGAAAATGGACATGAAATCATATATTATAGTTTTAGGAAGACATACAAGGTTACTAGCTAGAGACAAGATCATGAGTGTATAACCCTGTTCTGTGACAATGAACGAGCACATGCGGTGTGTGGTGTGTGCGTGTGTGTGAGCACATGTGTGGGGGGAGGTGCTTCTCCAGAAGCTTTAACTGCTCTCTCTTTTCTTACCTCATTCCTCTCCTTCCTCTCATAATAACTTTGGGTAGAAGAAGCTGTGCTCTAACCCAACTTTACTGGTTCAAATATCACCAGCACATCCTTCCTCCTCTCCCTCTCTCCATCCATCCATCCAACTCTTCATCCATCCATCCATCTACCCCGTCTTCACCCACCCCTGCTTCTCTCCATCCACCAGTCCATCCTTGCACCCACCTACCCATCCATCCTTCCCTTCATGTGCCCAACAGAGAGTGAATGAGCACCTAGCTGTGCCAAGCACCGTTAGGCACTTGGGATAAAGTCATGAACAGCACAACCTTCGAGGAGCTTGTACGCAAGTCGGGGGTGGGGGGGGGTGAAAGCCAACAAAGAAACAGGGTCTATGAATCATACTATACCTTCCCTTCGTTCACAACTCCCCTTCCTCCAGGAGCCCAAAGTGTGGCTCAGATGATGCTCTCTCCCCAAGACCCAGGGCGATGACCTATCACGGTCCCTCAAGCTGCTGGCCGCGCAGTGGGATGGGCTGGCCCCCTGGGTCCCACCACGTGTAGGGAGGGCGCTGATGTGTGGAGTCCACAAGCCCTGTCAGGCTGAGGCACTAACTACTGCTGGACGTTTTAATCAGGCCCGGGTTAATAAATCCCTCCGCTCCCCGTTTTAACGTTTCAGCCCCAAGGTGGGAATGTCGCATTTAACAGCAAGCTCTGCGGGCGTGCCTTGGTTTCCACCGGAGAATAAATAGGTAGCAGACGTACTAATGGTTTTACTCCTCCAACTGTCCTTTCAAAATGGGTTGCGAAGGACGAATGCTTTAAAAATACCATAAAACAAGATCTGGAAGGACTCTGACGCCTCCAAAGAGCATTAAGATGGAAATTCATGTTTTTACTCCATTGCGGGCAGTGTTGAAAGAGGCTCTGGAACAGAGGTGGACGGTTGTGCCTTCTGACTACGAAAACACTCCCAGCCCAAACTGCACCTGAACTCACATCAAAACACAGGATGACTCCCATCACAATTCTCATCAAGCGTCTGATTTGGTGGAAAGCCGGCTTTTTCGATGACGACGGGTAGTCAAGCAGCCTGGGCAAGTGCCCGTTCCGGGAGCCTCTGCACCGAGGCGCCTTTTCTACAATGTCAGCTCACCTCCGTAGCTCGGAGCCGGGGTGCACGTCGTGGCCGCCCACGGCCGGGGGCAAACGCGGCCGCCGCTGTCGGGGCTGCAGGCGGCAGGGGCCGCGCCCCACGGTCACCCAGCGGGTGGAGACCCGAGGCCAAGGGGTCTGCGAGTGGCCACTACAGGTCCACTCGGCTGAGGACCCACTGTGTGCTGGGCACGGGGTTCCTGGCACAGAACAGCCGGATGTGCTCCCTGTCCTTAGATAATCAAATAAGCCCCTGGATAGATGAATGACGTGACCTGGAGGAGAACCCTAGGCTCCACAGGCAGCCGTGGTCACGGAGAACGGGCCAGAGTCCAGTTTGGATGCAGTGGTCCAGGAGCAAAGGGACAGGGATAGAGCTGAAATTCAGAGAGCATCCCGGGGAGAGCACGTGATGAAGTGGGGAGCTGGGTCGGAGCTGGTCATGCAAGGCCTCGCAGGCCAGGAGTCTGGCATTGATGCCGACCCCACTGTGGGGCCAGGAACTGTTCAGGGCAGAAATGGAGTAGGCAGTGGGGGCAACAGGATCTGACTTATGGTTCTTTGGAAGACCCTTCTTCCAGGTGCTGGGGTAGAAACTGCACTGTAGACAGAAAGAGTGGAAGCAAAGGCCCTCACTGGGAGGCTACTGCACTAGTCTGTCCAGGATGACAGAATGTGAGCCTGAATGGAGTTAGTGGAAATGGAGAAAAGTGGGGTAGATATATCCGTTGGATTTTAGATGACGGGACATAGGACAGGACTGGCTAATGGGTTGGACGTGGGGTAACAAAGGAATAATTGTAGGTGACAGTTGGTTTTCCTGCTTGGGACACCAGACAGATCATGGAAAGAGAGAGAAATCCTGTGCTTAGGAAGTTGGGGACTTTGGTATTAGTCACACAGCATAAGAAGAGGCCTGTGGGACCCCCTGGGAGTGGCCGGATGGGCAGCTGGATGCAGCGGCTGGGGTCTAATGCACCAGAGGTAAGAATCCAGAAATGAGTGCACACACAGCCCCACAGTCCAAGAACAACAGGGCCGGGGGCCAGGTCCACATGCGGTGCTCACGTGAGAAACAGGGACATGGAGCTGACTCTGCTAAGACCCCACCCTCAGGCCCAGATGTAGCAGCAAATGAGCCACCAACACATGATCGTGACAGGTGGGCAGAGGCCGCTCCCCAGGACTCCCAGAACTGGGAGCCATCTATGTTGGATGGAGGCGCTTGAGCAGGGCTTTTTCAGCCCGAGGAAATCCCAGAAGAACCCTGAATGCGGTCACATCCCAGGGATAAATCTGACAGGAACACAGAAGGTAGATGTGAAAAGCGAAATTTTCAACCCCAAAGCAAACAGATCTTTTGGGGATAGACAGTAGGTGATGGAGGTCTTGGGTCAGGAGGGGATGGCCTGCCCACAGCTGACACAGTCCACAGGCGATGCCCTTCCCGGTCACTGTCTCAGCTGATCCAGGCCCTGACTCCACTGACGCCACTTACCCAGGGGCCCCCGCACACAGCCTGGCCTTCGCCTGGCCCACCGAGCGCCAGGAGGTCCTGGACCAGCCATGAGCGTCCTCTGCTTGGTCCCCTAAGATGCCAGCAAGTTCATGGGGGTTTTCCTTTCCTCTGAGGCTCGTCCACCTGCTCCAATGCCACGGCTTCATTTTCAGGGTCCCAGTGAGTCTGCAGGGAGTCAGGCTGGTGGAAACAAGCAGCGGCCTGCCCTGGGCGTTCCCTTCAGACACCTGCCTGTTCCGGCTCCAGCCCCTCGGGCAGGAGCCACAGGGAAGAGCATCAAACACCGTGTTTCAGCCTCTCAGTCCTAACCATCGGGAGCTCTATAGATTGAACCCTGTCCTCCCTGATTTTCAAATGTTGGCGTCCTAACCCCCAGCACTTCAGGCTGTGACCTTATTTGGAAATAGGGTCCTGTAAGGAGGTAGTCAAGTTAAAATGTGGTCCTGAGAGTGGGCCTTAATCCAGTACAACTGGTGTCCTTGCAAGAAAAGGAGATTTGGACACGACAGATATACAGAGAGAGGATGACCTTGTAAGCCAAGGACCAGCCTGGAATCGGCCTGTCCCCACCAGCCTCAGGAGGACTGAGCCCTGCAGACACCTGCATCATGGACTTCCAGCCTCCAGGACTGACAGCCAATCCACGCCAGTGCAGCTCTAGGAACTAACACAAGGAACCACAGGGAAGAGGCACTGCCCACCCCCACCCCTGTCCTGACACCCCAGCAAAGGCAAGATCACGTCCAGACATTACCACTGCCCTCCAGCTTTCATCCCAGAGAAGGCCCAGGGAACAGGCCAAGGGGCCCGCTGCGCTGGGCAAGTAAAAACCAGCTCCGTTGCTGTGGCAACCTTGCTGGGACTCCCGCTATTTGTACCGTGGAACTGGGGGCGTGGGGTTGGGGGAAGGAGAATGGGGAGGAAGATGAGGAAGACAGGCATGTCGGGGCAAAAACCGAAAAAAGCAAAAGACGGTAAGGAAGAAGCCAGCTGCAGACTGTCTTGAGCCTGTGCGTGCTTGCAGAGTTCAGGGATGGCCACTGTGTGCTCGGCAACGTGCATGCAGAAGGGACGGTGGCCCCGGTCCTCGCCGTCAGGTGAGCAAGCTGAGCCTGACAAGTGTCCTGGGCAAGGTCGCCCAGTGACCTAGGGAATTCTCAATGTAAAGCCAGCTGCTCAGGGGAGGGTCTCTGTCCCTGCCATGAACTATGTCCCCCAAAATCCTTACCTTAAAACCCCGATCCCGTTAGGATGGTATTTGGAGGCAGGCTTCTGAAGGTGATGCGGTCCTGAGGGTGAAGCCCTCTTGAATGGACGGAGCACCCTTATAACGAGGCCGGTGGCGTGCATGTTAGGAAGGCGGCCGGATCACACTGGCACCCTGAGCTCAGACCCCCGGCCTCCGGAGCAGAGAGAAGGAAGTTTCTGCGGTTGGTAAGCCAGCCCGTCGGGGGCACTTCGTCATGGCAGCTGTGTGAGGACAACCCCCCCGTGAGGCCCCTGGAGGGGGATCAAGGGACCCGAGATGCTGGGGGCGGCTGGGGGAGTCCGACCACAGCCCCACCTCGGGCACCCTGCGAGATTCAATTTCTAATCCCAGGTCTGGCTCGCGGGCACGCCAAGAAATGATTAAACAGGAAAGATGGTGCCAAACTGGACGTCTAAACTTAGCCTGACAAAGAGTCTACAGTGTGTGTACGTAGAACATCCCTACTCTGAAGGGACATGGAGAGGGCACCACAGGCCTGCATGATGACTTTATCTGCAAGTAAGTGAACTCGGGCAGCGGTAAGTGAACTCGGGCGGCGGGTAAGGGAACTCGGGCAACGGGTAAGTGAACTCGGGCGGGTAAATGAACTCGGGCAATGGGTAAGTGAACTCAGGCGGCGGGTAAGTGAACTCGGGCAACGGGTAAGTGAACTCGGGCGGCGGGTAAGTGAACTCGGGTGGCGGGTAAGTGAACTGGGGCAGTGGGTAAGTGAACTGGGGCAGTGGGTAAGTGCACTCGGGCAGCAGGTAAGTGAACTCGGGCATCGGGTAAGTGGGCTTGGGCGGTCCTCCCTGAGAAAGCACAGAAGTTGTCCTTAGGACACCTGCATCAAGCGCAGCATTGAGGAGTGGCTTCCTCATTCCCCGATGACCCTGCAGTTTGCATTTTCAACATTTAGAGAGAGCATCTGGCCACCCAACAAAGATGAGGTCTTCAGTGGGATCCCTACCTTTTCCCAAAGTCTGATATTGCTACCCCCAAGCTGTTTTCCCTGACCACGTGTTCTCTATAAAAATATAATAACTACCTCGGTTCACTCATCTGTGAACGTTTTGCTTTTTATTTTAAATTTCGATGAAAATAATTTCACTTATTAAAATACTTTAAACGAACTGAATAGAAAGGATTAATTCACGTAAAGACAATAAACAAAAGTGAATAAATTCGTTACAATTAATTTGCTCTTTTATCATGCCAAAAAAAGTAACCAGTAAGAGAATTAAAATCCCATTTAAAAAGAAAAGGAGGGGCACCTGGGTGGCTTAGTCAGTTAAGCGGCTGCCTTGGGCTCAGGTCATGATCCCAGGGTCCTGGAATCGAGCCCCGCATCGGGCTCCCTGCTCGGTGGGGAGCCTGCCTCTCCCTCTCCCTCTGCCTGCCTCTCTGCCTACTTGTGCTATCTCTTTGTCAAATAAATAAATAAAATCTTTAAAAAAAAAAAAAGAAAAGGACATCCCAGCCACACATGGAGCTGTCCATGCAGAAAGCATGCCCAGAAGCTGCTGGGGTAGAAAACCCCGTGGCTTCCTCGACTGATTCTCCCCTCCTTCTGCTCAGCTTCACCGTTTGTGGAATACGGGGCGCTCCTAAATGACCTGGCGTGGCCAATCCTGCACCTGGCTGGCCACCCACTCCCTGGGGGCCTTCGTGCACTCCCCCCCAGCTCTGCCTGCCTCGGCCACAGGTGGGGACACCTGGGTGGACAGCACGCATCTTCAGGTTTGCCCTCGAGTCCCTTGGAGACGTCTGGCACAGCCTCCCAACGCAGTTGGGCACGAAGCGGTTTTCTTCCAGCACCGAACCAAAGGAGCCCCAGAGTCAGCCCAGCGTTCATCCCTTTGCTCAGTCATTCACAGAACCTGAGCACCTACCCGGGGCCAGGTGCCACCCTGCCCCTGGGGATCCGTGGTCCCTGTCTCAGCGTGGCTCCCCCAGCAGTAGCCGCTTCACCCCGGGTGTGGGGGGGGTCCTTCACTGCCCCTGGGCTCCCGCAGCCGTCCGCGCATTCAAGACGAATCCTCTGCCCTGTCGGAAGGGCCTGGGGTGGCCCCCGTTTTCTGGATTCACCTCTCCTGCACACACCCTAAGGGAGCGGTCAGGGCACCCGAAGCCTTGGTCTACACCCTCCTGGAGGAACACTGGCACTGACCCCAGACAGCACGGCAGAAGACAACTCGGGGAACACATCCCATCGGGGAGAGATGGCTTCGGGGGAGAGGAGGCAGGAGGCCCAGGCCACCGTTTGGGAACTGGGTAATTAGCATCCAAGGCCGGGGTTGTGCCAAAGCCCCCGGAGCCAGCCGCGGCCAAACCAAGATGGGGAACTGGACCAGGGAGCGGACGAGACCAGGAATCATTCGGGAGGTAACACCTCGCTACTAAGTTTTGAAGTGCTCCTGTCTGCTGATCTCCCAGAACGACAACTTGGTGCATTTGTCAGTAGCACATGCACCCCGGGTTCGCGGCTGCCCTACGGATCTGGGGGTGCAGCGGGGGCGGGGGGGGGCATAAAATCACAAGTGGGATTTCGGCCAGAAGGACTTTTCTTACCAGGCCCTGAAAAGAGCCAGAAACAAACAAGGCCACCAACAAACAGGAGAGTCTGGCCATTACTAAAGGTCTGTTTTTGCTTGCGTTTTTCTGTGTCTCCCTGGCGGAGTATCAGTCCGGCCACCAGGCGCGACGGCACACGGCTCCTGCTCCAGGGACAGTGTGCCCCCCACGACGGCAGAACGGAGCCCCCGAGTAACTCCCACCACCCGAGGTGGGCACTCCGGGCCATCACGGCGCTGAGAAAGTACGAGGCCCCGCACCTTCCACGCCGTCAACCTCCACCTAACATCCTCATTTCCCGCAAAATGACCCTCCGATTCCTTCCTCTGGGACCGCCAGCCCCAACAGGGCAGCCTTGCGCCTCCTCCCCGTGCCAGCGAAACGCTCACAGGCTGAGGACTGTGTTCCGTCCTGCTGGGGAGGCCAAGACACCTGCACAGCCTGGGGACTCGAGCTCCAGCGGCAGGCCTGTTGACCCTCAGGGGACCCCATGGCACGTCCCCTCGGAAACCTTTTCAGAGGTGGTCCTAGGGACAGCCCCCTCTGGCTGCACAGTGGGACACAACGCCGGCGGCAGGCCCCACCCGCCCTGAGGACCAGGCACATCGGGAGGACAGCCCGGGGGCATCTCTAGATCGGGGAGGAGGGCCCTTCGGCAACCCCACAGGCGGTCCCTCTCGCGCCCTCGCCCTGGCTCAGCAGGTGCTGGGAGCTGGCCCCAGAGGGGACGTGGGAGTGCGTGGCCCAGAGGATCTGAACCCAACCACGTGCGCTTGACGGGAGCTGCGGGCCACGGGGAAGGGGCTCCCCACCTGGATTCCCCCAGACCCTGCAGGAGATGTGGTGGCTCTCCGTTGGGCCCAGTAAGCCTTCCAGTGCTGCCCAGACAGGAAGGGACCCGGGGAGGGGGAGGGGCTGAGGGTGGGGACCTGCTTTCTGGGAAGAATCCAGAACAGGTGGAGAATGCTAGGGGGGAGTGCTGCAGGGGGCTCACCTCCACGTGGGGGCAGGGCCGAGAGTGGGGCCCGGGGCCGGGCCAGGATTCCAGCCACGGAGGGACAAGAGGGTGGCCATGAGCGTTCAGCTGCTGAAGGGACGCAGGCAGGCCAGCTGAGGCCAGAGCGGGACACACAGCCACCCAGGCTGCTCATTCGCGGCCCACGGGTCATAAACACCACCCCAGGCCACCGGCCCTTTGGAGGACAGAGCCTGTAGATCTGTAGTCGCTGCCACCAAACTCAGAGCCAGCCGGACACCCACACCTGACTATTCTGTGACAACATTCTGCTGCCCCGACTTCATGGCCTCTCCCAGGGAGGGCACCGAGCGCTGAGCACCAACGCCCGAGGGACACGGCTGGTGGGCTTCGGGGGCAGCGCCCGCCACTCCTGCCATGGCTGGTCCCCCTTCCCGCTCTTCCTGCACCCTCTACGATAAGTCAGCCAAGTCATGTAAACACCCAAGACTCAGTTTCTCCATCTGTGAAGTTGGGGATAAAACTCGAACAATGTTGAGTCCCTCCGGCACCACAGTTTCAAGCCAGGCAGGTAATCCTCACTACATCCACAACCAACCGACTGATTGTTATTTATCCCCGCGATACAAAGAAGACAACTACACAGAGAGGTTAAGGAACTTGTGTAAAGTCACACAGCCCATAAATGGCAAAGCCAAGATGCAAACCGAGAGAATGGGCTCCAGGGTCCGTGCACGTAGCCCATGTGTTGAGCTGTACTGTGCCCACTCCTGGTCGTGTGGGTACAATCAGCACACCAGGAGGACACACCAGGAGGACAAGGAAGACCTCACAGCAATGATCTGTGCCAGGTCGGAGCCATCACATCAGGATGGGGGCCCTGGGGCAGAAAGTCTTGCCTTAGCAGGCCCCTTTCACAATGCTGCCCGACTCTGATCCCGGGCACCAGTGTCCAGGGACTGCAGCAGGTTGGGGGGGGGCTCCCAAAGGCAGAGGCCCAGTCCAGGTGGGCATCAATTTATCTGTTGAACCCCAATCCCCAGAAGCTACAAATGTGACTGTATTTGGAGCTGGGGCCTTTAAAAAGGTGATTAAGGTAAAATGAGGTCACCGGGGGGGTGGGCCTTGATCCCATGTGACCAGAGTCCTTACAAGAAGAGGGGATCAGGGTGCCTGGGTGGCTCAGTCGGTTAAGCGACTGCCTTCGGCTCAGGTCATGATCCTGGAGTCCTGGGATCGAGTCCCACATCGGGCTCCCTGCTCAGCAGGGAGTCTGCTTCTCCCCCTGACCCTCCCCACTCTCATGCTCTATCTCATTCTCTCTCTCAAATAAATAAATAAAATCTTTTTTTAAAAAAAATAAATAAATAAAAAGAAGAGGGGATCAGGACACAGACACACACGGAGGGATGACCCCGTGAGGACCCAGGGAGAGGACCTCACCTTGCCCACGCCTACATCTTGGGCTTTGGCCTCTAGGACCACACAGAGAATAAATGTCTGTGGTTTATGCCCCCCCGTGTGTGGGATGGCTGCCCAGCTGACCAACACATTGCAAAACCCTACAACCCAGACCTGTCCTCCAGAGCAGCAGGAATCCACGGGGACCCATGCCCGCAGGTCAGGGGGGCAGGGGATGCACTAGCCTGCGATTATCCCCCCTGTGGGGTGGCCCACGTCAAGTGGCTCACCCCAGAGACGGTCAGTGAGCTGGGAAGGGCAGAGTTGTGTGCGGACCTCTCGGCCCACCCCGGCCGGCTTCTGCCATCTCGCTGCCCAGCCAGGCTGCAGGGCCCAGGGCTCCTTGTGGCGCTTGGGCGTCCAACCTGCTCTGCATCCGGGGCTCGACATGTGCTTGTGAGCAGAGGCCTTCCTTGGGGTGGGAGGTGGGTCTGAGGTCCGAGGCTCTGAGCAGGGGTGAGGGGAGAGCTGGGCGGGACAGAGGTCAGCACGAAGACATCGCAGGCCCCGGGGAGCCATGCCGCCCCTTGCTGAGATGTCGTCCTCAGCCGGTCCAAGGGCGCCCTCCTCACACTAAGTCCATGTCTGTCTCTCATGGAGGCTGTGAGTCCTGGCAGCCTCACCCCTGTGCCCCCCAGCCTCACCCTGCACAGCCCCCAACACGTTTGCTGAGCAAGCCAGGCAGGAAAAGACAGGACAAGAGGAATCAAAGAGTAAATTCGACAGTGTGCCCAATTGGAAGAGAAGAAACCCCAAAGATGGCAAAGCCGGGATACTCCGGCCACTCCCGGGGTCCTGTGGGGTTTAGTAGGACCTGGGGAGTGTGGGGGCAGGAGAGGACTGGGGGTGCACAGAGAGGTAAGTCCTTGCCTGAACTTGACCAGGCGATGCTCTGAAGGCATTTGCGATTCTATGTAAGATTCCCATTAATATTTAAAGCAAAGCTGCATCCCATCCTACATGGGCATCCTACATGGCATCCTACATGGCATCCTACATGGCAACACCACCTTGAAAGGAGCCTTTGCAACACTTCAGAGGTAGACCCGGGGTTATTTTTAGATCAAGAACCCTTTTGTTCATTCCACAAATGCAGACCCCCAGCACCATCTCGGAAAGCCATGGGGCCGGAGCTGTTCTGGTATTTTCAAGTTGCCTGGCTTTGTCCCGGGAACACAGGGCATGGGCAACATGTGTCATGAGGCAGCTGGTGGGCCCGGGCAGGGTCCCGTAACCAGTCCCAGGAGGGATCCTGCAGGGGATGCATGCATGATCACACTAAGTAGGATAAATAAAGACCATAAATAGATTCAAATCGGTTCAGATCACGTCTGACTGCCAATGAATTATGGAAAAGCTTTTGCTTTTGAAATCCTTTTTCGAATAAAGGGTGTGGATCCTGCACCTGTCTGCTGGCCGTCAGGTTGGCTGATGTGTTCCGCGAATGTGGGCAGGGGAGGGGGGCAAGGGGGCAGTGACAGTTTCCAGCAGGGACAGGCACACAGCGGAAGGGAAGAACAAACGTGTGTGATGAGGAAAGACACGGGAGAGGCTGTAAGGTGGGGCCCCATGTGGAGGAGGGGAGGGGACCAGGGTCCTTCCTGGAAGGGCACGCAGGCTACCGCATGACACATGGCCACACGGAGAGAGGAGAGACACCTACCCATGCAGGTGCCCTCCACTGACCACAACCACGGTGCATGGGGCCACGAGCCACGTGGAATGGTGACCTGTCCCTGGGCCACGTTCAAACCACCTCTTTGGTGAGTCTCCTCCAAGCCCCAACACCTGTGGATGACCTCTTCCATTCCCAGTTTGGCCAATTAAAGGTTGATGGGTAGCAACTCTCACCTCATGCTATCTTAATAGACACGGGGCTCCTTTGCCCGGTGCTGAAATCTGGGGCCACGCTTGAGGCTGGCAAAGAGCTTGGGATCTCCTGGTTTATCAAACAGAAGGGAGCCCATGACACCCTGAAGAACCCCGTTCCTCGGGGCAGGGTGGGCACAATTCCACTGCTTATCCCCTCTACATATGCCTTAATCCCATACACCCCCGATCAGCCCAAACCATTGGAAAGGTTGAAGGCAGTCACAGGCGCCTACAGAAAGGAGAGAAGTGGGGACCGCCCTCTAGTCCACATGGTCCTCCTGTCTTCCTGAATGGGGAGCCCCCCCGCCAAGTCAGGTGAAACCTGCAGTTTGGACCAATCCACTTTACAGGATAATGCCCGTGGCTCCCCAAACAAAGATCCGTTGCCATGACAACGGCGGCATCCCACCAGCCAGCCACTATTCTGAGACACCAAGCCACGAGCTTTACTTTTAAATGAATCTGATAAAATTTGCCTTGAACACGTTACCGTTCCCTGACAAAAGTGGTGAGCACCAGAAGGAGGAACACGTTCCAACAGCTGACACGAGGCTCCCAGGGACAGTATCTGCTCAGAGACAGGAGGACGCAATGGCTGGAGACACTTCTCATGGGAGCAAACCACGGAAGCGGAAATGCAGGGTTCGGGCCAGAGGCGGACAGGGTCCCTAGCCCTCCAGCTAGCGGCTCAGGGCAGGTGGAAGACGCTGTCAGCGTCCGGGGCTAGGGCACGAGACACGCCGCCAGAACCGCCTGGGGCATCTATCCTCTCCAGCGTCACTGCTGAGAACCCGACGGAGGGCAGTGCCTCCAGCATCCACCTAAACCAGCCTCCTCACTTTCTGTAAAGGAGACAACCCAATGCAGAGACACTCTCGATTTTCCCCAGCCCCGGCCGGTTCATGAGCAACTTTGCTGTTGTTCGCCAGTATCTCACGGGATTAGGATGCTACATGGCGACACCAGAAGACAGAACTGGGTTTCTTCCCAGCACCAGCAGCCTGAGCCAGCGTGCCCTCAGCAACACAGGTCGGCCAGCAACCAGAGAGACGCATGGTCTGGGGAGGGGGCGGGGGGGCGAGGCTTCAACACAAAGCCTGCTTTTGGCAGAACAAGGCACATATACACCTGTATGTCTTGCTCACCGTCTACGGGATGCCCACCCTGCACCAGGCTCTGCTGGGCGGTTCACCCATCACCCTGTTTCCAGCCACAGCCGTGCCCAGGTCTGAGTGACAGCGGTAACGTTCTGAGACAATCCAGCGAACCATCCCGTCCTGGTAGCCACCCCCCACATCCTGACTGCCTCTTAGCTTGGCACATCTAGACCCTGACAAAGGCCCTCACCACCCAGGCCTTGGAGAATTCCAGAAGGACTCAGAACCCCTCACGCCAGCTCTTGGTGCAAGAAGGAAGGTTGTCGGGCGCCTGGGTGGCTCAGTTGGTTAAGCGACTGCCTTCGGCTCAGGTCATGATCCTGGAGTCCCGGGATCGAGTCCCGCATCGGGCTCCCTGCTCGGCAGGGAGTCTGCTTCTCCCTCTGACCCTGTTCTCTCTCATTCTCTCTCTCAAATAAATAAATAAAATCTTTAAAAAAAAAAAAAAAAAAAAAAAAAAGAAGGAAGGTTGTCTGTCAGCAAGCCGTCCAGCCAGGTGAGCAGCTCAGAACCCGGTGAGACCCTAACCAGCCTGGCCCCCATGAGAAACGACCAAATACTGTAGGTCTGCCCCCAGCCACAGGATCTTGTCTCTTCCTCAGCGATATTTTAATTTCTGTAATGTGCACCAAAAAGAATACTGATAATTCCTAACAAAAGGAGCAAAACGTGCTGTTCTTAAAGTGCTTCCCCTCATGGAGCACATCCCCACCAAATCTGTCTTCCATCAGCTGGACGGCTGTGAGAGAAAGCAGAGGACGTGAGGGACGAGAGGCAGAGGCAGGACCCCTGTGCCCGAACCCCGACCTCACACCAGCGAGCGGGGTGTGACCTTGGGTAAGCTGCCGAGATTCCCGAGCCGAATTCCTATAGCAACCGTCGACCAGCCTTTGTCACCTGCCCTTCTGTTCCCTCCCACTGGCCGCAGGACGACCACGTGGCCCCGCTGTGAAGGGGAGGGTCCGGGCTCCTTGTCCCAGCTCTGGTGGGATGCTGCCCCTCCGGGTCACGAGCTTTGCCCTGCTTTGCCTTCCCAGCTCTGCCTCAGGAGACCCTGATGGACCTCCCCATCCTGGAGATGCCCCCTTCCTGGTGGCCTCGCGGGTCAGCCGATGGCCTCGGGGACAGGACTGTCTATCGGTGTCTATGTTTCATGCCTGGACCCAGTTGGGGAGGACCTGAGCCTCATCACCCCGTGAGCCCAGATGAGATGTTTTGTCTTCTTCTGCCTCATTTCTGTCACCTGCTGCTGCCTCATTAGCTCCTCGATGTGTCCCTTCTGGCTTGGCTAAAATCAGCAGCACTTGGGTGCACACGTGTATGAATTCTTTCTCTGAAAAACCCTCTGAAAAGTCTTTCCACTTATGCTTATTGGAAACCAGAATAGAAACCTTTCCTGCATTCAACTGAGCTCCACCCGCGAAGTCTTCCAAGTGCTCAGCTCAGTTATGAGGCTCAGATACTCAAGCCCCACGGAGACCTTCAGGAGGGAATGCTTACTTCTCTCGGGGCTCAGCCCTCATCAAACCAAAACCCTAAATGCAGCCATGGTCACGTCTGTAGGGGCTGCTGAGACCAGGGGAGACGCTAGGCTGGCCCAAGATCACACGGAAGATGGGGACGCAGGTCCTTCTGGCACTTGGTCAAATGCTTTTTTTTGAGGTTCTACTACCCAGCTGCCTTTGCATGTTAATGAAAATTAAGATTGCTACGATTATTTCCAGATGCTGCTTGCTACCGTGGCTCTACACAAGGAAGACCAGAAATTCCTGGGGTGAGTGCCCTTGCCTAAGGGCCAGGCTCCCTGAGAGCTAATGGGGTCCTCGGCAGGACGGCAGGGGAGGGACCGGCCTAATCCAGGCCTCGTGTGGGGTCCTGCAGGGGCTCCAGGCCCGGTGAGTCGGAGACGCCACCGCAGAAGGTCATAGCTGAGGGGTCACAGCAGGGCCCAAATGCATCCCAGCACTGTCGCTGGGAAGGTAAAGGATGCTTCTGGCCTCTGGGGGTAGCCAGATGTTTGTGACGCTGCCGCCCACCGCAGAGCATTGCATCTGCTCCATCCTTCATTAGTAAGTACTCACCGTGCAGCCCTCCAGCAAAACCTAAGGTCCCAGAGCTGGGAGCGCCAGGTGCCGGGGACAGGGAGGACCCAGAGCCTGGTGTCTGGAGCTCCCCATCCAGCCCAGGGGATAAACGGTGCACCCCAATTTCTGTAAAATGAGCCACTACTCTGATTGAGAAAAGGAACATCCAGCAAATGGGTCCTAGGGCCAGGGGATGACTCAGGCACCTTGGGGCGGGGGGGTTAAGGAAAACCAGCGGAAGAATTGCAAGGCTCTTTAAGGAAAGGTGGGGAGATGGGGCAAAGGTGCTCGGGGCAGGGGGGCAACTTGAACACAGGACCAGTAAGCAAGTGGGACAGCAGCGGTCTGACCTGCACGGAAGGGCTGGGAAAAGAGAAGGCTGGACAGGTAAGTGGGGGTCCCTTGGGAACCAAAGGACTTCTCAGGGCTCCCCACCTGTTACCTGGAAGTGGACACGGTCTCAGCGGGGCCTGGGGGCATGTGCCTGGGCAAGCAGGGGGCCGTTCTGCTCTGGGTTAGGTTGTCCCCACGAGGTAGGAAGAGCAGCCTCGTAAGAGCCCCTGCCCCTCCAATCCACCGACTTCCCACCCAGCCAGTGTGGGGACTTGATGACAGGCATCTGGCCGAGCAGCACGTTTCCTGGCGCAGAATCCACAGGGGCGGCCTGGGTTTCCGGCCGGTCTGAGAGGCAATGCTGGACTCCACACTGGGTCTGGGTTTCCCTGGGGTCACCAACTGTCACCTCCAGAAGACAATTACTTCCGAAAATACCTTCGGATTCTATAGCTTTCACCAAGAAGGCTGGGGGTGGGGGCACGTCTTACGACAGTGGCTAATGTCCAAGGAGCCGACTGTCCTCTCTTCAGGAGACTCCACCAGGCGCTCTCTGCAGAGCGGGGAGGTGAAGGGGGAGCGGAGTTCCGGAACTCCAGGGCTCCTTCGGCTACACAGGGTCCTTTGTCAAAGTGCACTGAATTCCTCATTGAGAAGCAGAAGTTTGAAAACCTCAAACCGGAACCCCCACCCCCAGAGGGACATACCAAGGACAGGAGCTCAGGGACAGGCCAGGGGCATGCAGGAGGATGGGGAGGGAGGGAAGGCGAGCTCCAGTGTGCAGGGGAGCAGGGGAGCTTCCGTGGGCAGAGGTGGGAAGCCCAGGGGACGGGCATGCCCGTGGAGGGGAGCGGGGGAGCCCTCCTGTTCCACATCCTACCAGCGACAGACGACTGCCCCTCTCTGAGCCCAGGGACACTGGTTTCCCTGGACAAAATGGCTCAGAGAGAAAGACCACCATGGCAGCAGCCCAGGGCTGCCCTCCTTGGAAGGTCCTGGCAGCACTGCCACAGACTCCCACGGGAGCCGGCCACGGAGCATCGACAGGATGCAGAACGGGGCTGGGGCGACTGGGCTCGTTGGGCGGAGGTGGGTTTGGGCTAGGTGGGCAGAACCCAGAACCTGCTCGTAGAGTCAGCCAAGGGCACTGGGGCAGAGGGGAGGACAGGCATCCCCAGGGCCCTGCCCAAGGCAGCAGTGGCGGCTCACCCGTGGGAGGGCCTCCTCTGGGCTGGGTGCCCGATGGCCCAGTGTTGGGGAGCACGGGGGGGAGCTGCCTGCTCGACCCCCACGAGGCGGAACTGCAAATGTCTGGAGAACCCCACTCCAGCAGGGACGAGGGGAGGCGTGCTGGGGGGCAGGCTTGTCTGAGGCCTCGGGAGGACCCGGGCACTGGACGGGGCTAGGAGATGCCCAAGAGTTAAGGACAGCATCATACACAGAAAGGGTCGCTCTGGAGCCAGGGGCCTTGGTCCAAACCCCAGCTCCTTGTTAACTGCCCTCCGCCCCCACGTGGGACCCGTTCCAGGGCTCCGGAAACCTCGTTCTCCTCATCTGTGGGCTGGGGGCAGTGCCGCCTTCCCACAGGGCTGTCTCTGTGATCCCTTAACAGGCACGGAGTGCAATCCGGGCATCAGTGGGCCCAGAAACTGCATTAGCTGTTTTTGTCACCTGTTACCTCGTCCTCCAGGAAGCCATCCAGACTCTACAGTCCACTGGGATTTAGTGTCCCCTCACGTGGACTTCAGCCCAATCCCCTCCCTCCCACAGGCACAGACCTTCTCCATCAGCAGGGCACCTAGGACACAGAGTCCTGTCCCCACCGACCCCAGCAGTCTTGCCTGGGGCCTCCCTCAGCAGCATGGTCTCACGGGAGGAGAATGGCACAGTGTGGCAAAAAGCCGAACCCAGGACCCAGAGGCCAAGAGAGCGGGGAAAGGAGGGAGGAGGCCCAGCAGGGCTGTGGGAAGCAGGACGGAGCAGCAAAGCTAGGGGCCCCGGGGCACAGCTCACCTCCCCCTGGGGTCCACACCCGAGGCACGGCTGCAGGTGGAAGAAACCAGAACCAGCCTGGACCCGGGCTGAGGCATGTGCCTGAGCAACGTGGGCAAGGTCAGAGGGAGGACCAGGGGCCCCGGTGGGAGGAACAGGGCACATACAGGCCAGTGGGGACTGGCACCCCAGCCCACAGCAGAAGGGGCACACCTCCCATACAGCACACCTCTGGAAGGGGGTCCACGCCTGTCTTCATGCACCACCAGACCACGGTGGTCCTCACCACGGGCAGAGGGCCCCAGTGGGAATCAGAGGTGCACAGGGTCAGAGGCAAGCAATCGGAAACAACCCTCGGGCCCGAGCCCTCATTTAGCGCCCAGTGAAAACGGGGGTGCGTGGGAGGAGCCCAGCAGCAGATGCTCAGGGTCGGGAGAGGAGCCTCCCGCCTTTGGCCAGGCACAGGCCCAGTTCCCGCAGGGTGGGTGTCCTCACGGGGGCCGCTGGGGGCTCATTTGGTCCGCCAGACATTCCTGCAGACACAAGGCCTGCTCATCGGGGCGCCTTAGATCCTCGGAGGGACCCACACGCACGAATACTTGGGTGTGGTTTTCAGACTTGCTGGGCTTTGTGGGAGCGCAGCCGCGTCACAAACGAGAGAAAGCACGCTTGGCGTTTCTCCAGAACTTCACCCAGAGGCATCCCCAGCTCAGAAAACCTGGCCACTGACGGAGGAGCACCCTTCATGCCCCCGCTACCTGCAGGGCTCCAGGATGTGACGGAGCGGGGCACAGTGGATCCCCCAGGCAGGATGCCCGCTCGCGGGAGCACAGGCCACGGTGCCATCCCTTCCACTCTGCCTCGCACTCCTTTGCAGGACGGCGGGGGCGTTAGGCCCATTTCTACAAATGGCATGACCGTGTTAGAGCACATTACAAACGCCACGTGAGGCTACATGCTACTTGTTATCGAAGGGGCTGGGGGCCTGACATGGTCGGGCTTTTTCAGCACCTCTGTGGTTCAGGGTCTGGGGCTCCCACCCTGCTGCTGGGGATGGACTGGGGTAGGGCTCTTCCCTAGGGGCCCAAACTGCCCCAGGATGGCAGGTAAAGAACCAGAAGAGGCTCAGGTTTGGGAAGAGTCAACCCAGAGGACAGGAAGGAGCAGACACATGGGCAGGTGGGAGGGTTTGCTGCGCACCTCATGGGACAGTTTCCAGCAGCCACACCTGTCCACGGCACCATTCCGAGGCCCGCCGCAGGCCTGAGACGGCCAAGAGGCTGCTGGGGGGCAGGTGCAGGTGAGCCCCAGGGTGGACCACAGGCAGTGAAGACAGCACGTGTGGAAACGTGCAGGCCACGGGAGGTCAAGGCTTCCCACCACTGCGGCACCTCTCCAAGACAAGGACAAGTGTCCCTGGGTGTAGGGAGAACCCAGCATTTGGGACAGACCAGAGACCTCAGTGGATTCCCACGTCCACCTCGCTGGACAGCGGTGCCAGAAGTCGGCCACGGAAAAACCCCATCCCAACAGAAACCACGTGCAACTCGTGGCTGTCCCAAACAGGGTGTCCCTTTGCGCGTGTCCCAGCCCGTGCGCTCTGTGTCGGGATCTGGGGATAACACTTCTAACCAGACAGGCACACGGAAGCGGGGTGGGGGAGGGGAGAGTACCGCGGCAGCAAGCGCTCGGCCGGCAGGCAGGGAAAGAGGGAAGGAGATCTGCCGGGAGCAGGACGGACGCAGCCCACAGCTCCGGTGCAGGGAGGGAGTCCGGACTGCACACGCTGCGTGGCTCCCTCGGCCCCACGGAGGCCGGAGACACAGGAACAGAGTCAATGTGGTGGGTGACGGCAATGGGTTGCTCACATCCGCTTAGGCTGCATCATGTCTCCCTCCCTCCGCAACTTGCTCTGGGGATCCGGACAGCAGCTGTGGGATCGCCACCCAGTTCTAGCTAACACACCAGCCTGGCTTTCCCTGAGAAGGCTCCTTCCGGCAGCCCGTAAAAGGGAGACTCGGCACGGCCAACACCAACCGATCTGATCTGAAGAAAGAGCTTCAAATTTGGGGTTTTCCCCAGGACCTGCTGGCCCCACTGCCAAACACACAGGGTCCCCTATGTCTCATTCACGGTAAGTGGCATATCTTACAGTCACAATGCTTCTTTCAAATCAGATCTGGTTTATTTCACAGCAGGTGCGATCTGCCAAACAGGTTATTATTTTTTTTTTAATAAAAGATCAGCGTGGGTTTTACATCCTGTCTCATGACACTGCCCCCCCCCCCACAAATATTACATTCAGAAATCTGTTTGAAAACACCACCCCCCTGCCCATCATCTTTACATATCGGAAGCGCAATTACACAAGCACGCGGTCTCGAAACCTAGCAACAGTAACCAAGTCGTCCTGAGTCGGCTAACCAGACACCCGGACTCACACACCAGCTCAATGTGCTTCCTCTTGAAAAACAAAACCCCTCGCTTCTCTCTCCATAGCTGCGGAAGGACAAGATGTATGAAAACAAACCTTGTTCAGCTGAAGAAGAACAACCCATGCCATTCAGCGCATCTGACAGAGCATCTCCCCGCAAAGCCGGGCAAAACACAAAAATCACAAACACTGGGAAAAATAGGTTATCCCAGTGCAAAGCTTCTCAGCTTGCAACATGCTTAATGTTTGCACGACCGTTTCGGACACAAGCTCCCCAGCTCCCCGGCAGCCTTGCTACGGGGACCGCCGTCCTACAGAAGCCATCGCAAACGCCCCACTGGCAAAGCCTGGAAGACCCGGTGGGCTCGTGTGCTTAGCCACGGCTCAACCCTGCAGGGCGGCAAGCAGGGATTAACTTTGGTGCTTGCGGTGGCTTTTAAACCATCACTTTCTCCAAGTCGGCAAATAAAATAACCAAATGGAGGTCGCGTTTAATTTTTTAAACGAGGAAGGGAGTTCAGAAAGAAAAAAAAAAAAAAAGAGCCACAGCATCAGTCGATAGCATGCACGCTAGCCGGGTTGTGAGCAAAACATTTCACGACAAGATGCAATCCCCCCTTTAAAGGGATAGACCTGCATCGACACGGCATTCCGGACCCATTTCCGGATGCTACAGACCTCAGAGCGCCTGCTGATCACCTCACTGCTTTTCAACCTGTTTCCTGTCTTCCCCAAAAGCCACATCGGAGCGTCCTAAGTGCCCTGGTTTCTTGGTGGTGTCCGGAAAACAAAGGATCTGTCGCGCTGAGTCGGGGGGAAGGGGGGGTGGCTATTTGATGGTTTAAAGGGGCTTTTTGAGGAAGGCATCGCCGATTAGGCAAGTCAGGAAAATGTTTTGTGCTGCAGTTTGCTCGCTCTGAAACATCAAAGTCGACCCCACGTCCCCACCCTCAGCTTGGAATTTGGGGATCCTTCCACCATGTTTACATTCAGAAATGCAGCCCAACGCGATGCAGACAAAGGGGAGGCTTACCCTCATCCCCTCCGTCCGGGGTCCTGACCCGTGAGGTTGGTGCTCTAAAACAGTGTCCCAGCCCCACGGAGTGTGTGATCGACAAACTCTGTGGGTGAGCATCGTGGGCTGGTCCGGACCCAGAGGCAAGGGCCACCAGCCTCAGGTCTAGGACACACATCCCTGTCTTCCAATGTTTCTCTGGCGCCTCGGGGTAGCTTACAAGTCAATATTTAATGCAGATCATAAAGTAGAAACACAGCCCCGTCCCGTCCTCTCCAGCAACCCCGCCACGATTCTGGAGGTGGACAGGAAAAGACGAAGGGCACGTGGGGATACGCTGAAGCCCTCGGCATGGGACGCCTGCCACCCCAGAGTCCGGGAGCAGACAGAGGAGTGGCCTTGATAGGGACAGACTGTGACGGCACCCTCGCAGGTCCCAAGGATGGGGGTCGGGGAGCTGAGCCACCGAAGCTGGCACTGGAGAGCCACGTGGCCACAGAGCCTGACCAACAGCACATTAGAGACCCTCAGTCTAGCGTGGCTCCAGAACCACTTGGTGGGAGGGCTGAGAGGCCCATGCAACCTGCTGCCCACGTCTCCCCTCCCCGTGCCCCGTGAGCTCTGCCCCTGGACTCTGACCACGCGTGGGAGGGAGCACACATCACAACACTCTGGCAAGCACGTCCGACCCAGGAGCTCATGTGCCCATAACACGCGCTCTGCTCCCCAACACCCGTGACCAGGAGCCAGGAAAGCAGGTTTTTATTTCAAGAAGAGACAGGGAGGAGAGGAGCTTGGAATGGGGACACAAGCAGTGAGGGGCTACTCACTCAACAGGCATTTACTGAGGCCCTACTACGTGCCAGCACTGCGGGGAAGGCCGACGCCACCTGGCTCTGCAGAGGGGACAGCCTCCAAGAGACAGTCATGCGGCCACGTGACTGCCCTCGATGGTGGCTGACGTGCCCCAAAGACACGCCTGCGCCCTAATCCCTGGATCAACCTGAGACTCTCAAGACGAGAACATCCTGGACTTAGGGTAGGCCCTTGAGGGTAGGGTAGCCTTGTGCCCTGTCAGAGAAAGGAGAGGGGGTTTGAGACACAGATGCGGAGCAGGCCACGTGCAGCCACGCCAGGGACAGGAGACACACTGACAAGCCCGGGCTACCACCAGAACTGGCGGGAGGCAAGGACGGACCAGCCCTGCCAACAGCTCGACTCTGCACGTCTGGCCTCCAGAGTGGCAGCGGAATACATCTTGCTTGTTATGTGCCGCCCAGCTTGGAGCATCTCCTGACGGTGGCCCCAGGACACTAGCACGTGGCCTGTCCTCACATCCTGAACCAGCCCGCCGGGGATGAGGGGCCTTGGGAAGCAGAGGTGGGGCGGTGCTCAGATGCCCAGCCTCAGCAAGCTGGAGGGACATGAGATGGTGCCTGCAGAGGCCACCCCAGGTCCCTGAGTCAGGCTCCCTGCGGGGCGGCTCTGGGCATCTGTGCTCTACAAAGCTGGGCATGTGCTGCTGGGCGCCGGGGAACCCGGAGGTTTTGGCTGACGACCCAAGCCAAGAACAGGAATGGGGTGGTCCCAAGCTCTGTCTTGGGATCGACTGCCAGGAGCCCAGAAGATGCACTGGCGGACACGTGGGGGATGAAGAAACGGCCAGGGTGGCACGCGACCAGGACATGGGGAAACAAGCAGATACAACAATCCAAGAGGGAAAGTGCAGGAAAAAGTCTACTCTTCTGAAGTCATGTGCCTGGTAGCCTGTCCCGCTCTGGAAGGGGCCACAGGGTCTACAGGGGACTTTTGCTCCAGAACCCGGGGCAGGGCAGCAAGGAGGGCATTAGCCCCGGTGGTCCACACCTCCTAGTGGACCAGTCCTCCGACGGACCAAGGTCTCTCAATCCCCAAATTGGCATAGGGCCTGCAGAGGAGAAGGTGCTCAATGAAGAGTCACCGTGGAAAGAAGTGACCGGGGGGGGTGACAGGGCTGGCTTCTCGGGTACTGGCTGGTTCAGGTACCCCAGGGCCGTTCTCAGGAGGTTCCAGCACGGCAGAGCGTGTGAAACCGCAGAGGGAAAAGGATGTCCCCTCCTGCAGCAAGAAGCAGACGGCTTTCCTCAGGACGCAGGACTTCCCCAGACAGGAAGGCACTGGGGCACCTCTCAGGTCTCAGAGCCAGGCCTCCCCCAGGGGCGACCTTGTGGAGGGGACCCTGCACCCCGCATGTCCTCGTCCCTCCTGCTCTGGGTCCCTTGCCCCTGAGAGCCGCTAGCAGGTGGCATCCTTGGTCTGCAAGCTCTCCCCATGATCTTGGGGCTCAGGAGTGCTGCTGGTGGGCAGAGTGAGTTGTCAGAGTGGAATGTGGACGTCAAGGAGGAGTCAGGACGTGGGGAGGAAACCATCAGTTCCCCAGGTGGATGCTTGTTCTGGACCGCGGGTGAGGACAGGGGCCTGCAGGAGCTCCATCTAAAACGGGATGCCTCCTGAATGGCGGGGGGAGCAGCTTGCACACCCTGAGCTGCAAGCCTTCCCAGGCATGGCCCTTCTGCACAGCGCAGGATGCTGCCCCTCCTAGACCCCACCACACACGGCATCCGCCCTCCTGCAAGGGATCCTCCCTCTTGCCAGGATCCACCCTTCTGCACACCACGGGGTACTGTCCTTCCCAGATTCCCCACAACACACGGCATCTGCTCCCCTCCAGGAGCGAGGGTGGCCCCAGAGGGTCAGCGAACACAGGGCTGAATGGGGGTTTTACAAGCAATGGACGGCTTCTGGGAATCAGTGCACTGAGGGACATCTATGCACACAAAGGACCCACAGGCTTCGTGTGCTCTGGTGCTAGTTTGCTCGATCGGTCAGACCCTTCGTCAGGAAACTCAGAGGAAAGGAGAGGCCTCTTTTTTCCCTCCCTGGAGGTGCTGAAGGGACCCTGCAGGAAGCACAGATTTCCTTACCATCCGTCCCTGCAGGATACACAGCGGAAAAGCCCGCAAGACAGGTACTGAGAGGCGCTGACTCCTGCCTGAGTTGACTGTAAAAGCTGGCCCTGCATCTTCAGGGGGCCCCCGGTGGTCTTGCGAAGGCACAGACCTCAGTCCCAGCACCATGAGATACAGAAGCTGCACGAGCCTGCGGCCAGTGTCCCTGCGACTCAGGAGGGGCTGCCCTTCGGAGTTTAAACAAGTCACGGGTCCGAATGGTGAGTAGTGACTAAAACATATTCACCAGACCAACGGGTACTCTGTTCATAATCGGAAAAAAAAAACCCTCAGTTGGTCCAGAGCTGTCTGCATCCCATACAGGAAAGCTCATTCTACCTCCAGCTGGAGGAGACAGTCAGGAATCTCCCTACTCTTTGTTTTAAAATCAACTTGGCATTTCAAGGGACTTGGCAGCTCGTGAGGACAGTGAAGTGACTGGTCCTCATACTGGCGGCGGGACAGGCAGAGTCCCCGGGGTCTCTCGGGCCACCTCCCATCATCCTTTCTGCCATGCGGCCCCATCAAGGCCCATGCTCAGAACAGTGAGGAGGGCAGCCCCGGGCTTGCTACCACCACAGACCGCTCAGCTCAGGAGGCCGGCAGGGCCACCAGAAAGCCCTGCCCACGCCCCCTGCCCCTCCCGGGCCGAGTGCCCAGCAGCCGATACTCTCAGACCTCAAGCCAAGCCCGTCCCCCCGCGCTGCTCTCTCGTGTTGGGGACGTGGCGGGAAGGGAGCTGCGGGCACCGCGCAGGCCCAGCCCCTTCCCTACATGGTGTGGCAGACATGACGTCAGCAATCTTTACGGTGCGCTCACGGAGGTGCTGGTGCGGCCCAGGTGGAGGCCCGGGTCTCAGAGCAATGCAGTGGTTTGCCCTGGTTCTCGGGAGGGACTCGTGCCGGCACCGGGCGGGCCTTCGGGGGGCCCAGATGCTCCGCTCGGGACGCTGGATGACGCAAGCAAAGCATCTGGCTCCGCACCCTCGTGCAAGTCTCAGACTCAGGGCGGGAACCGGCCACACACTGAACACGATAAAGACTCGACAGCCTGACACGTGGCTGCCCTCGCCCCCAGCAGCAAACACGGGGTGAGGGCCACAGGCAGTAGGAGACACAGATGCCATCCGGGTGCCACCCCATCCACGGACTGGCGCCGTGTCCGAAAGCTCACCACTGCTGGTCCACTGGGACTGCTCGCCGCTGCAGGTCCTCTGCAAGCCCGGGGCCGGCGGAAACAGGCCAGCGGGCTCTTCCAAGATGCAGGACTGAGCCCAGCCACCGGCAGGGCGACAGGGCAGAGGAGGAGCCCCAGACACAGTCCTCCTGGTTGGCACAAGGGGTACTAGAAAGGGGAACGGTCATGAGCACCACGGGGCAGAGGAACGGGCTCAGAGACGGGGGTCGGAGGGGGCCACTGAGTCTCTGCTGCGCCTCGTTTAGCTACTATCTCTTAGCTTACATGGGAGTGTGCACAGGGCAGAATCTTCCAACAAACCCACAAATAATAAGCTAGCCACAAATTCATCTGACTCACCAGGGGCACGGCAGTGACCTACGTGGGCCGCATGCCGGGAGGGACGGGTACGTGAGAACGAAGATGGAAAAGTGGCCAGGACCACACGTTGGGTTAGGTTTTGCTCAACGCGGACTCCGAGCCAGCCTCGTGAGGATTAGAGAAGGCGGGGAGCGTCTCCCTACAAGGCGGAGCCCTTCCTCCCCGAGCCTACTCACCGACATCGGTCTCCTTGTGGTTCTTGATGTATTCCGCCAGCTCGAAGTTGCCCGCGATGATCGCCACCTGCAAGAGTGGACATCGCGTTAACCAGTCAGGGGCAGAGCCTGGCCCTTGGCACGCGTCCCCACCACCGACGGCCTCGCCCCACAAACGCACCGTCACAGTCCCCCGGTCTTAAAGCAAAAGATGTTCCTTTCTCTCCAGTTTCATTCAGATATAACTGACACACAGCACTGTGTGGGTTTAAGGGGCGTGACGTAAGGACTCGACGTACGTAGATGGCGGGAAGGTCACCATGAGGTCAGTCAACATCTGTCACCGCGCAGAGTGACAAAAAACTTCTTTCCCCGTGATGAGAGCTTTTGAGATCTACTCGCTTGGCAACCTTCCAGCGCACCGTATGGCACCATCCGCTCCAGGCACCGGGCTGAACACCACAGCTCCGTGAATGGTTCACCTTCCAACTGGACGATGGTGCCTCTTGACCACCTGCCCCCCGCCCCCCGCCCCTGGGAACCACAAGCCTGACCTCTTTTCCTATGGGTGGGGCTTTTAGATTCCACGCCTCAGTGATTAGACAGTTTGTCTCCCTGTGTGACTTACTCCGCTTAGCTCGATGCCCTCTAGGCCCATCCCTGTTGCCACAAAGGGTGGGATCAGTCACGACTGATAAAACGGCAGCCCCAGCATCCATTGGGCCCCAGACCTCAGAGTCAAACGCCACGCTTGCCCCCCTCAAAGCCCCTGGCCGTGTCACCAGATGAGGCTCTCGTTCCACGAGAACCCACAGAAGAGCTTGCCTCCGCCCAAAAGCCCCCGCGAGGACCACGGCACAGCCCCCCAGCCCCGTGTCCCGTGCTCCCGCCAGGCACTCCCGGGAGCCCCATCCTTCGGATTAGATGCAAGCCGCTCTCCAGAAGCAGGGGGAAGGGACTCCTCCAAAAAGTACCCGAAGCTCTTCATCAGATTTCAGTGTGGCAGGAGAAATTCCAGCCTGCGTGTGTGTAGAACACCAGAACCAACACCTACAGGAAATGGTCCCAACTCCGGCCCTACAGATTTGCGGGCTCAAGCAGAAAGGCCAGGCAGGGGGCCCCCGGCAAGACCTGAGCCAGGACCCACGCGGGCAGGGCTCCCGGCACCCCAGACAGGAGGCCATGGTCTACACCCCTGGGGGAGCCAGGCGCTCGGGTGCCAGCCTGCAGACACACACATCTACCGTCCGACAGCTTTCGTGATAATGCGGGCGGGGGAGGCCTTATTAGCAAAACCCGATTTCTGGGAGAAGAAATCCTGCCTCAAGCCTGCAGCATCGACTCCCGAGTCTCTGGCCAGCCCTCCAGATTTCAGACTTGCCAGCCCCCACAGTCTCGGGAGCCAGCTCCTCCCAAGAAGCTGCTTGAATAGATGCGGCTCCAGCCATCAGGCCTGCTGCCCGGGAGCGTCGTGCCCAATGCCGCAGACACCATGGGCCCCAGAGCCCTGCCCTCGGGGGTGATGCTGGTTTCCTCTCCTGGGCACTGCCTCCTACAGCTCCCTGCCCTCCAAGGAAGCCGCCGTGGCCGCCCCTGTCTACACCAGCCAGGGGGCGCGGGCAGAAGGCGGAAGGCAAAGACCATTCCAGAGGCAGACCCCGTCTGCAGAGACAGAAGCAGGGCTGGAACCACCAAGTAGATGATGCTCCTCCAGCGACCGCCCACCCGGGACCCAGGCTTCCGCGCGTGGGCCCCGGACGCGGGGCAGGGACAGAGGGTGGGGAACGCGGCGGGCCGTGCGCAGCCGTGGTGGGAAATGGTTTGGAGTGCCTTGGGGGTAGGACAGAGTTCCCGTTTGGTCCAGCAGCCCCACTTCCGGCTCTAGACCCAAAGGGCCTGAACGCGGGTATGATGCTTAAGCTTTAGGTGTCGCCGTGACTGAGCCTGTGACGGTGTTTCTGGATGAATCAGCGGACTCGGTCAAGCAGCTTGGGTGGGCCTCATCCAATCAGTCGAAGGGCCACAAACAAGCTGCCTGGGAGGGACGACGCCTGCCAGCCGGCTGGACCAGCACATAGGGGCCTTCCGACCTTCAGATGCAGACTAAAGTGCTAACTGTTCCTGAGGTTGAGCCTGCTGGCTCTCCGGCCGAGACTTACGGCCCTGCTGCCCGGGGCCTCTGGCTTGTTACGGTCTCACGCCCGGACTCCTCAGCCACCCTGGTAATAACCCTTGATGCGGGTGTGCGTGTGCATGTTTTCTGTGTGTCCACACGTGTGCATGCGTGCATCCTACGGGCTCCATTTCCCTGGGGATCCCGTGAGTGAGGATCTGGCTGCTGGGCTGAGGTGCCACTGATGTGGGAGCCGCTTGGGGAGTGCTGGGCAGAAGCTGGGAGCGGTCTGAGGGGCACGGACGGTCAAGGCCATTCTGAGGGGCTCACACACAGAGTCTCGAGGAAAGTCACAAACGGCTCGGCCAACTTGCGTCTGTGTCCTAGGGATTTGCGGAAGGCAGAACGTGGGAGCGATGAATTGGAAATTTAGCTGAGGAGATGTCTACGCAGCGTGGAGGAGCAGGCCATGACCTCCGGCTGCTTGGAGCAAGAAGTGAGGAGAGATCAACTGGGTAAAGTGAAGGAGGAATGGTTAAACACAACGGAACCAGAACCCGAAGACTAGGGGACAACCTCAGCCCATCCACGTTGCAAAAAATGAAGCAAGAGAAGACCACGGGAGCGGTGAGGCCGGACAAAGAGAATGCGGGATGATAGGAGCAGAGACCACGGTGGGAACCGAGGGCGCAGAGCCGGGCTGAAAGAAGGAAGGCTGGGGGACCTGGTGGTTGGACGGGATGGGTTCCTGGGCTGCAAACATGCACCATCCTTCAAGGGGGAGAAACCACCCCAAAGGGGGATCGAGACACCATCAGGCCCCTGCCTGGGTCTCACCAGAAGCCGTGGGGGTGGGACCACCGTGCAGCGCTGGGGGGAGGCCCCTGCCCCTGCGGGCCTGTGGGCCAGAGCACCGGGCCTCACGGAGCTGGCTGCTGGGTTCCGGGCTGCTGGGGACCCGACACCCTTTCTTCTTGCTCATTTTCTCCTCTGGAACAGGAGCGTCTCCCACATGCTGGTCTCGCTGCTACACACGGGGAGCACACCGCTGGGTCACAGGTTTGCAGCTGGAGATGTACTTTGCCGGAGGATGAACCATACCTTGAGTCTCACCCATACCTGAGATGGGGCTGGAAGGAGGTTAAGACTCTTTGGGCTGTTAGGTGAAATCAATATATTTTACATGCAAGAAGGACATGGATTTGGGGGCCCGGGGGTGGGGAGTCTTGCACACGAAATATGTGTCCTCCCCTCCCCTCCAAATTTCTATGTTGAAACCTAACCCCCAAGGGAATGGTATTTGGAGGTGGGGTCTTTGGGGAGGTGGTCAGCGTCAGGTGAGGTCATGAGGGTGGGGCCCCTGTCACGGGGCTTGTTTCCCCATAAGAGGAGGATACCAGAGACGCTTTCTCTGCACCACCCCCCAAGTATGGGAGGACGCTCACCAGACCCCAGCCATGCTGGCACCCTGACCTTGGAATTCCAGCCTCCAGAACTGTGAGAAATAAATTGTTTCAGCCACCTGGTCTGTGGGATTTCGTTCTCACAGCCAGAGCCAATGAAGACAGCAGGGACCAGAGAGCTATCTACACACCCATGTTCATGGCCGCGTTCCTCACAAAGGTGGAACCACCCCAGCGCCCATCGACAGATGAACGGATGAGCAAAATGCTATCATACAGTGGATATGATCCAGCCCTAAAAAGGAAGGGAATTCTGACACCTGCTACCACAGGGACGGACCTGGAGGACAGGATGCTCCACGAAACAGGCCAGATGCAAACGAACAGATCCTGTAGGACCTCCCTCATGTGAGGTCCCTAGATTCATAAAGACCGAGAGCAGGACGGTGGGCGCCAGGGCTGGGGAAGGGGACGGAGGCTAGTGTTCCCTGGGGACAGAGCCTCAGTTCTGCAAGGTGGAAAGAGTTCTAGAGGTGGATGGTAGTGATGATTTCAGAGCAATGCACCGAATGCCACTGAACAGCTTAAGATAGCAAAACTTCCGGCTTGTGTATCTTACCATGATTAAACAAAAAAGGCAAAATGCACCTGTGTGGACCAGCAGGACAGAAGGTCAACCATGGAACATGATGATGCACCTGAACAGGCCAGTGGGTTTTGCAGAGATGCCTGAGCTTTGGAAGAGCCATCTCCCCCTGAGGCACAGGGCTGCCGGGATGACGGGGGCAGGGTGGGGAGGCCTCAGACAACGCCCACAGGAGCAGGGAGCACCCTCCGGGTTAGCAGGGCAGCCCCGGCATACACACCCCTCTCTGGCCACTCGCCTCCCGGTACCACCAGTCCCCAGAGCTCCCTTCTGCCGGGGGTGATGGGAGGCAGGGAGGTGTTGAGGGAGAAGCTGTGTGCAGGGACTTTCAATCAGAGAATCGGCCGCCCAAGGTGCCCCCTCCCTTGGGGAAAACCTGTCCCCCACCTCCCCTATTCGTCCAGACCGGCCCCAGCCCCGTGCCCGATGTGAGACTGGCAGACAGGTGCTTAGAGGTGAAGGGCTCTGGCCCCAGGCTGCCAGACCTATACTGGGTGACCTTGGGCATGACAGTTAATCCATGGGCCTCAGTTTTGTCATCTGTGAAGTGGGTTGGGTGTGAGGATTTGATGAGACATGCATGAATAGGGTTACAGCAGGGCCTGGCACATGGTAAGCCCTAAAACAGTTGCTGATTATTACTGACTGTAAGCGGCACATGGCTCATGGCAAAGGTCCTCCACGCACAATCAGATGCACACAAGTGCACACCCACGTCCTTGCGGCACACCCGGGACCGCTGCTGAAAATAACTCCCGAAAGGACCAGAAACCAGCAAGTCCAAGTCTATTCTCCCCCAAAAAGCACTTTAAGAGCTGTAAACTGAGTTAACCGTGTAGCTGCGAAGCCACGTGCCCCACGTTCCGGCCAAAATATCTGGGCCCACAATGCAAGTGAGAACAATCCAGACCTCCCTTCATGTTAACTGCCCGACTGTCTCTCCTGGATGATGTCAGGGCCAGGACAGTCCTCTCCTGCAGGAAGGGGCCACCTGCTGTCCTGCTCCATGGAGACATGCCTGCTGCCCACCCCAGGCTCGGCACATCATGGAGTCCCAGTAAATGCTCTACAGGAGGACGCAGAGGGGACCGGGTCTGACGGCAGCGTCTCCGTGCCATCCGGCAAGCCTGTGGCTGCATAAATAAGGTAGAATATTGGCGTCTGTTTTCCTTGCTTACAGGTATACACACCAATATTAATAATAAAAGCCTAATACAGAGATATCAAGCACTTAAATGGACACAGTTTGCTCCAAGGGCTTTATAAGGACAGACCCCCACGGACCCTAACAACTCTATGAAGTGGACACCCTTATCTCTGCCTGACGTGTGAGAACACTGAGGCACGGAGAGGTTAAGCAACTTGCCTGACATTACAAAGGTAGCCGGTGCTGCAGCCAAGACATTAACTCACGCCATTCCAGCCCAGAATCTACCTAATTATCATGGCAAAGCATGTATCTATAAATAGTTTTCACTGATGATGGCATTTGGAAAGAAAGTTAAGTTGTAATGGAATCACAGAGGTCACGCACGTTAGCAGGAAATCGCAGCACAAGGAAGACGAGAGGACACACTGTCCCCAAGGGCGTACGACCAGCCACACTGGACAGGCTGCATTGGCTGGGGACCACAGGATGTTCGCAGTGACAGTGTTCTGGGAACACAAATGCACTCTCCTGAAGGATGGACACTACCTCGCAGTCGGAGGGGAGGGGGTGAAGACGGGAGAACCATGGCCTTCCTGGCTCACAAGCCCCTACCCTGCCTCTCCTCCCTCCCTGCACTTGCTCCCACCCCTCCCTCCCTGCACCTGCCCTCCCCATCTGCCCCGCCCCCGGCCTGAAGAACAACTCAACAGCACAGACCAGGACCAGCCGTCTGCGCACCACCCTCATGAGATGCAGGCGTCCAACCTGCAGCAGGTGTTTGGATCTGGACAGACCAGAGGCTCGTCCTGACCCCTCCTTTCTTAAGCCATCATCCTGCTTCCGTCCTCACTTGAGAACACGCAGAGGGTGCTGGTGGGGGCACCGGGAGAAGGCGCCCTGGCAGGGGCTGCAGGGAGTTCGGTGGACGACGGGTGATGGGGAGAACGTCCCGGTCTCTCCGCACGACAGGCAGGATGGACATGGCGGAGGGGGAAGTCTGGAGCTGGGGCTCCTGCAGGGGCGAGGAAGAGAAAGCCCTGGAGCTGGGAGGCCCACGTCCAGGGGAGGAGTCCCGCTGGCGGGCGGCCCGTTGTGGGCCGTGGCCCACAACTGCGGGCAGCAGACAGCCACCTCTGGAGCACAACGGTCATTCACACCAGACCGGTCCCCTCCGCTCTGAGTCACCCTGGCCCTCAGCTCCACGCCCGCTGTTGGGAAGGAGTCACGGCCTTCTACAGACTTTAACCAAGAGTTGTGGGACACAAGACATCGGGGACTTGACTTCTCTGTGTCTCAAAGGAAAGGCAGGGAGGCCAAGGCCCCCAGGCAAGCCACAGGGAGCATGTCTGTCCCTGCTGGCGTCAGCGGCGACGTCTGAGATGGGGACCTCTGTCCCTGCTGAGGAGGCCCTCCTGAGAGGCTGGTGCTGAGACCACCGTGGGGAGGAGAGCCCATCACACCCACTGTCCGGTGCCCCCAGGGGCCTCTGCCGTGGTGACCAGGCCACTGGGATCCCAAGGATGCAGGAAGGCTGGCAGGTGCCAGTAGGGCTGGCTGGCTGGCTGGCTGGGTGGGTACATGGGTGGGCGGGTGGATGGCTTGAGCCCATAGAGGGTATTGTGCACATGATGCTGGGGTCTTCCAGGAAGCTCTTTCAAAGGGCTGCCTGATATAGGAAGGGTAAAATAGATCCGCAGAGAGTTTCAGTGAGGGCCAACCAGCTCACTTTGCCTGTGGGGGTGAGTTTTCCTCCATCCGGTCTCCCCTGGCCCTGTGTCCCCTGGGCTCTCTGTTCTCCTGGTGCTGCATGATGCCCCCTCTGCCATGGCTCAGACTGTTTCAAAACAGGGCACCGATGTCTGTGAGTTACCCCCCAACCCCCCCCCCCCCGCCGCCCCCGGGAGCTGAGATCTGACACCTGAATTACTCCCTTGTCGCAAGGGAGACACTGAATCCTGTGGTCGGCGCTGAGAGTGCGTAGGTAAGGAGAAAAACATCTTCAACATCTACAAGTTTGTGATCCAATCAGTAGGCAAAGTCAGACGACGATCCAGCTGGTCTACCTTCATCTGAATTGCAGAGCCCTAGCTGTGCATGGAAACTCCAGACCGGTGAACATCCTCCCGGCTCCGTGGGGGGGGCCATGACCCTGCCACCCCCTCTTATGCAGAAGACTTCTGCACAGCATTACCCAGCCCTCTGCTGTATAAAATATTTATGGTAGTCAAGCCAGAAAAAAAGCCTTAAAAAACATCTGAGAGAAGCATAAAAGTTTAGCATTGCACACAAAAGAATGGGAGGTGATTATTTCACATCGACCAAATGCATCATCCCCTCCCAGACGGATTTGCCAATAAAATGCAAATTTCTCCTCTGAAATAGCACCAGCTTTGAAGGACACTATTTGCTCCCGGAAATCTTGATAAAGAGCAAAGGGGTTTTCGATGTTTGCAGAGAAACAACCTTCGAGAGAGCAGCTCGTGTTGGGACCATCAGTTGGAGAGGCATGAGCACTGGGGGGACAGGGAGACGTCTGTACATGCCTCTCAGTCCCGGGCGCCCAGGGCAGAGACTCAGTCGCGGGGATTATGGACGCTCCTAGGCTGCCTTCCACGGTGCTATGATAACAATGAGCCTCGTGCTGGAGCTCACACTCGTGCTGGAATGTAATTCCTGCCTCCCAGACGAGGAGGCGGGCGGTAAGAGCTCAAAGACGCTGGATTTCTACCTTACGTACAGGCAGACCTCAAACGTTAGACCTTCAAGCCTGGGGGCTTGCGGCCAGGTGCTGTGCACGTGGCCTGCCGGGGCTCTGACCACAGGAGATCTCTAGCACCTCGGTGCAGGCACAGACCCCTCACTTGCAAAGAGCTGTGTGAGAGACATTAATAATGAGATGTGATTTGGAAGCAGAAATCCAGCACCATTTTCTGCAGGACAGTGACCGAAGAAGGAAGGGACAACAGAGACCACCACACACTTGTGTAGAAGCCAGCTCAGGTCTCCACAGCAAATACTACAGATGGGGCAGCTTAAACTGTGTAAGCGTAAGGTCTCCGGGTCCCAGAGGCTGGAAGTCAGCAGGGCAGGGTCCTCTCAAGGCCTCTCTCCTTGTGAGTGGACGGCCGTGCTCTACCTGGGTCCTCACGGGGCTGTCCCTCTGTGCATGTCTGTGTCCTGCTCCCCTCTTCTTACAAGGACCCCGGTCACATGGGATCAGGGCCACCCCAGTGACCCCATTTTTCCTTAATCACCTCTTTGAAGACCCCAGCTCCAGATACAGCCACATCCTGAGGTGCTGGGGGTCAGAGCTTCAACACAGGAATTTGGGGGACACAGTTCAACCCAGGAGACCTTGAGCAGAGAGAATGTCATCACCTTCCTCATGGACGCGTGCTTCTTCCAGCAAACACCCAGACATTCCCGACGGCCTGTGAACCTCTCCCGCCAAAATGGTCTACCGAGCTCAGGAGGTGGGGGCCGGGGGGCCACGTAGACATAATTGTCAGCGATGGAAACGCAGGAGCAGAAATTGCTTTCTGAGGCTTATCCTTACACAAAGCCTTTATTTCCCACCCCCAAGATTTTGTTATGAACATTCTCAAGTGTACCCCCAAAACTGAAAGAACAGAGCAACGAAAAGCAACAGGATGCCCACCTTGATCGCACGGTTGTTTTCGTGCTCCTTGGGGTGGTATGCGGGCATGCACCTGCTTTCCTGTCTGAGTATCGCAGCATCCAGAGAAAAGAAGGACCTTCTCCCACACGTCATGGCACGACCAGACCAGCACTCATCCCCAGACAGCCTCTCATCCCCTGTCCAAGTGCCTCTCCTGCCCTCCCAGTCATTAGACCGTTTTTGCCTAGGTGACAGTATGTACGGTGACATGCATTGACTAGAAGTTCACTGGCTGATGAGTGTGCAGTCTACACCCATCTTCTTAATTCAGGGGTGTGTGTGAAATGGGCAGGTTTTTTAAAGATTTTATTTATTTTTTTTATTTTAGAGAGAAAGAAGCAGGGGGAGGGGTAGAGGGAGAGAGAATCTCAAGCAGACTCTCCACTGAGCAGAGCCCGACGTGGGGCTCAATCTCATGACCCTGAGATCATGACCTGAGCCAAAATCAAGAGGTGGACACTTAACCAACTGAGCCACCCAGGTACCCCAAAATGGGCATTTTTAAAAAAAAATTCTATTTATTTATTTGAGAGAGAAAGAGAGCACGAGTGGGGAGGAGAGGGAGAAGCAAGGTCCCCACTGAGCAGGGAGCCCGATGCGGGGCTCGATCCTGGGACTCTGGGATCATGACCTGAGCCGAAGGCACATGCGTGACTGACTGAGCCACCTGGGCACCCCAAAATGGGCAGTTTTAAGTTACATTTGCCCCTAAACACACTCACTTTTTTTCACCTTACATTGCTCTCTGTAAAATATCATCAACTCTCCTTTTTCCCAAGAGTCTGAAAGAACAAAGATTGCAAGACACGGACCAAGAACCGAAAACACCGTGTTGCTGGAGTCGCCGCTGATGGACTACCAGCGGCCGCTTCCGCAGGGCCACGAGGAGACAGCATTTACCCGGAAGCGCCACGTCTTACCCCAAAAGAAGCAGAGCGAGAATGGCGGTGGTGGCCATCGGGCTAGGAAGGCACTCCAGCAGCTCCCGGCTTACCTTTCCACACCCACAACACCTCGCTGTATTCAGCGAGTGAAGACAACTTAGTAAACTGGATGATGTACATGAAAAGGATGCTCATGAGGGGCCATAAAACTGGGAGCCAGTTTGGTGTTTCTACAGAATTTTTTTTAATGAGCTTCCGTGAAAAACCAAATACACAATGTCGTTAAAATCGCTGCCCAGTGTCACACTGGGGAACAATTTCTGAGCGACAGACCGGAGCTGTCTTATCAAAAAGCAAAGCTCCCCTGCAGACCCGGTCCCACGGGGCTCCCTGCTGCCCAGTGTCACCTCCCAGTGTCGGGGACGAGCCACAGACCCACAGACACCTGAGCCCCGGTTCTGACGCCACTCACTGTCCCTGCTTCTCTCTGGGAGGAAAAGGAAAAGAGAAAACGCAGAACCCTCTCTCCTCCTCCACCCCTCCTGTCCTGGAACCAACCTCCTAGTGTGCTTATAAATAAATTCAGGCTAGGTCGTGTCCTTTAGAAGAAAAAAGACATCCAGCTTGTAATTAATCCCAGTGCCGTGGAAGAAACTTATTATATAAAGAGATTGTTCTTCCTTCTTTTTCCTTCATACACATTAAATCACAGATCCTATTGTGGGAACACTGACCACTCGGGGAACACACTGAATACCCATCGGGTTCTAGCTGCGAAAATGTAGGGGAGGTACGTGAATTAAATTCAACACGGTGAAATAACATAAAATTGCATTTTAATACCTTGAGGAATAAAAAGAAAAAAATCCCGAAGACATTTCCTTTCTTAGGAAAAACCCAGGGAGAGTGACTTCAGCTCTCTGGAATGAGCTAGTAAACCTTGGCACCAAGAGGGGCCCGTTTTCCTAAACGAGTTTTTAAGATCCTGGTAAATAATTCGAAACCACTAAAACTCTAAGTCAAGGGCTCAGAGCTCCCCCTTTGGGGCCTGGGGGCTGAAAGAGAGGATTCTTAGATGCCGGCTCTAAAACCTGTCCCAGATGTCATGCCGAATAGAACAGGCTGCAGAACGCTCTGGTCCCGGGAAAAGGGAATTTGACGCACGCGGGACCCTGGCCCATCAGCAGCATCTATGTTCCAACAGAGTGGTTCCTTTCACTTCCCTTCTGCAAACACGGCTCCGTGTAACTGCGGTCCCCTAATTGCTCAGGGAAGGCTTACCACACTTCATCAGGGAAAACAGCTATCGTCAGGATCTGTCCATTAGAGCAGATACGTGGATGTTTATCGCTCTTAAATTAATCCACTCTTTGATTCCGCGTATTTACCCTGGTGCAGCCACCGGGGGGAAACCCTGGCCGTGGAGGATTTATGCTGGGGGCCGTCAGGCCTCCGAGGGAGTGACCACACATGCTCTGCAGCCCCCTTTTCTAGGACCCTGAGAAGGCACAGGTGCCCAGTTCCGACAGCAGCCCCGGGGGGCTCGCTGGGAGCCACAGGAACCAGACTCCCTGCCTTTGGCTCAGACGCTGTTCCCCCTGACTCTCTCCCTGCTCACCTGGAGGATGAGCAGCTCTCGGGCTCTGAGGGCAGGGCGCTCCCCAAGCCCGGGGACCAGGGGAACACCAGCCCCCACGTACCTGCTGGTCTGGGAGCCCTCAAGAGAAGGGCTCAGAGGAAGACTGAGAACTCCAAGCTGGCACAGAGAGGCCCTTCAAAGAAACCGATGTATCTTGTAGGCATGTATGAGATGCCGAGCATACAAAGAGCAAGACGATTACATCGTTCAAAGCCTCTGACTGTGACCCCGAGGAACCTTCTAGGTAATAGCCAGGTTCACTCTGGAAATGCCCTCTCTTCACTGCAAGGCTGCATTTCAGCTTCTGTGTCCCCCCCTCCCCCGATCTCAGCAATGCCTCTTGAGGGTTAAGCTGACCGCGCTCGGCTACAGGCTTGTGATCAGCCTTCGGATGATTTCTGGGTATCGCCTGCCTGCATGACAAGTTTGTCCTTGGTCTTGATATTACAGATCAAAATACTGATGTCTTCTTTTAAGCACAGAACGTGGTCCCTTGGAGACACCCACGGCCGCTGGGCCTCTAGTCTCAGCTGTGAGTGGCAGCCGTTCCGAGACCTGCCAGCACATTAGGGTGCTGAACACGCTCCCCAAAATCCCTTAGCAACTGCGTCCTGGTGCCGAACGTTTTAATTCTTCCAGTCATGATTCATGGTGCCGTCTGTGGACAATGATGAGAGACAATAATCCCCAAAATAGCTGCTGCTCAGCAGAGCCCTGCTGCGTCCCACTTACGGGACAGCCCGGGGCAACACCAGGGGCGCCTCACCCCTCCTGGGGTGCCCCCGGGACCCCGCTGAGCCCACCCGGGACAGATCCTGCACCACACCCAGCGCAACGGGGATGAAGAGGGAACACACAGGGGAGACGCTCCCCGCTGCCCCCAGCAGGCTGCCACCCCTGCCCGCCCACAGGGGTGTGGCCAAAAGGAAGACGCCTCTTCCAGTTGTAAAATCAAGGTCAGGCTTTACAGCCTTCTGGGTTCTTTGACTAAGATACAATCAAGTAGAACATTCATTTCTACAAATCAGCTCCATTTTCACACCTGGACCGGCAGACACCTGAGTGTGTGTCTGTGTGTTTTGTGGGCCTCACCACCGCCCTCTCCCCCAGGCAGTGCCCCCCTCCCTACCTGCTCCCCCCCCCCAGTTTTCTGCAGCAGAGGGTCAAAGAAGAAGCAACGCTGCCCTCATCCTCCGTCCGTGTGGCCTAAAGCCACAGTGAGCGGGGTCGGGGACGTCCCGTGAGTCCTGCAGGGCAGGTGAGCCCCTCGGCCGCCTGCCGACCTCGGGCAGGGGGCAGACCAGACCTAGACAAGCCTGGGGGTAGTACTCAGGGGTGCGGCTCCAGGTCAGGTCAAAGGATGGTGGGAGCTGGAACACACGAGCCCTGCTGACCCGTCACGTGGTCAGAGTGGATGGAGGAAGAAAATCCCCTGGCGCTTCCAGAACGCAAAGCTGGTGGAGAGCAGAACCGCTAAATCCTGCCTCGGCTGCACACACACACGCACATCCGCACACACGCGCTGCCCGGTCCCTCCCGAGCCAGCTTTCACGAGGCGGCACGGCAGGCCGTAGCCATGACCTCCCGAATTCTGGGAGGGTGATGATACAGTGATCCACCGTCCCTGAGACGGCACGCGGTACCCCCGCCCTTCCTGTGGCGAGCACCTCCGATCGAGGACGCGGCCGAGCGCACGACGGCAGGGGCTCCCCTCGAGCCCGCCCGCGCACCCAGCCAGGGCCGGCAGCCGGGGCGAGGTACGCGGGACACGCGGGACACACGGGACACATGGGGCCCCCGTCAGGCGGGGCGTGCGGCCACACACCTGCCCCCCAGCAGCAGACACTCCATTGCTACGCCTCCCGGCCTGGAGCCCCGGGGGCCGGGCCTGAGCTACTTCGGGTCGCTTTGCTTCATTTTCATTAGGAAACAGAAACTGGGAAAGCGAGGGCGGGGTGGGGGGGTGACCGAGAAAGGCCGCCACGCAGCGCTGCAGCCAGGGCTGTCCGGGGGGGCGGGGGGCACCTCTCGGTCCCGCACACGGTCCGCCACCCCAGCGCGCTGCCAGTGACACGTGGGCTCGGTGGCCCCTGGGTGCCAGGAAGCTGCCAGGTGAGCGTCTGCGAGCAGCCCACGTTTGGCACCGTTTCGGTATCAGGACCAGGAGAGGAGGTTGCTACAGCAGCCGCACCCACTCGCCCGCGGGGACAAGAGCCGAGCCAGCGCGGAGAAATCAATGCCGCAGCCTCAACCGCTGCTCTGGGGCGGGGCTCTGGGCAGAAAGGGCACCAGCACCTCCCCGCCGGGGCTCCCGCACCGGCGCCCTCCGGGGACAAGAGTCCGACGCTGCTCCTCACACGCGCTCGCGGCTTTCCTGCCCCGTAAGAGGGGGCCAGTGGCGCCGGTCCCACGGTACATCGTGTCCCGAGTCCCAAGGCCACCACCACTCCTAGCTTCTTGTCCAAGCCACGGACAACCGGGCGGCTCTGTCAGCTCAGGAGGGATCGGAGAAGACGTGCAGAAGTCTACGTGGATACTTTTAAAATTATTCACCAAAAGCAACCAACCAGCACTTGGTACCTGACAGTGCGCAAAGCTACAGAGAACGGAGCCGAGCGGCCATGCTCCTCGTGCGTACGCGCTGTGTGGCTTCGGCCCTGTCGCTGCACATCCCTGAGCCTCGGCTTCCTCGTCTGCAGCAGTGATAACAGACCCTTCCTCACGGTAACCTGACAATTACAGGGAGCTAGTGTGTGCAGAGTAATTAGCACGGCCCGATACACAAGCCCTCGAGAAATGGCAGCTTCTACTATAAGAACTCTTATTTTTGAAGAGTAGTCTCTATAAACAATGGAAGAGTACGTTTAAAAACATTAGTACCTAAGGGGAGGAAAGATGAGACTAAGGAGGAGCCTGGGAGGCTCGGTCGGTTAAGCGTCTGACTCCTGGTTTCCGCTCAGGTCATGATCTCAGGGTTGTGGGGTCAAGCCCTGCATTGGGCTCCACGCTCAGCAGGGAATTTGCTTGGGTTTCTCTCTCCCTCCGCCCCCCCCCCCCCCGCTCGCTCACATGCTCTCTCTCTCTCAAATAAATAAATCTTTACAAAAAAAAAAAACAAGAGACTAGGAAGGAGAGGGAGAAATGGTGACTTCTTCATGTTTCCTTTGTTTTATAGATTTGACTTCAGAATGATGCAGATAGTTTATATATCTATAAAAATTTTTTAAATCTAAAAAGTGGTTGTTACAAATCAGAAGTAAAATTAAACAAAATGAACCTAAATGCACATAGAGCTGGTGGCATAAACAAATAGAGAAAAATGATTCCAAATGACTTCCAAACACAGACTTCATTGCACATCCCTAAGGGGATCTACTCCGATGACAAACATAACTTAAACCATCCAAGCATCACATTGCTGGTGGAAGTGTTGGCATTATGACTGGGAAAATTTTGCATGTGCGCAAGGGAATAAACCAGGAGAACCGCAGCACGGCGGATGGAGACCTGAGGGTTCAGCACGTTTGAAAGGAGACACAGAAGCAGGATCAAGGTTTGGCAAAATCCTTGTCCTGAATTACTACAGGCAACACTGAGATGACTTACCATGTACATCATCTTTAAAATAAGACCGCTTGCACTTAGAATGTAGCTCCTAAAACCACTTGGTGTGAAAAGGAATGAGGCTTCCCTGGAAAAATGGTCGCTTCCAAGTCTGAGCAAGAAATTTGCTCCAGGAGCATGCAAACTCTTGTCATGCCAGAAAATATGGAAGCCGTCCATGATGATGAGGTCATGCTCAAAAGGCTTATTAGGAAATGATCTGGAAAAGCCTCCACTGAGCACAGATAGGTGTGATGAAGTGGCTAGAGACAGGTGATCGCGTCTCCAAGAAGAACAGAGCAGGATAAACAAAGACAACAGGCATGTCTGTTGAGCTTAGCTACCACTAAGACCCACCGTGCGGGGCCAGAGTGAAGAGAGGAGCTCACATCCCACAGCTGTTTTTCCCTGGGATCATGTGCACATTCCCAACTCAGGAAAAGGGCTGGGAACCCCAGGCTGATCCCTGCTGGGTGCAGAAAAATCAGCGGAGTGTTTAGCATAAGGCAGGGCTAGTGAACAGTCAAAACTGCAGACCCGAAGGGCCAAAGTCTGGGTGGGAAGGAAGAGTGGAACACTGAATGAGACATTTAGCTGTTTTTCCCTTCAAGACAAACATTTTTTAGGGGACTCTGAACCTGGGAGGGACAGAAGGCTAAGGAGCGAGGTGTGAGCACTGGAGTGCAGGGCCCATCAGGCAGAGGGGCACAGTGAGCACAGCAGATGCTCAGCTGAGAGCATCTTAGGGCCCCACTATGGGAGAAGGAGCAAACTGGGCTGGAATGAATCCTCACAAAACCAACCCAGCCTTGGCTCAGCCCCATCTGCAACCAGCCCCCGACTATCTACCTAGTGCAAGATAGGGTGATCCTCTCTGAAAGCAAATCTGGAGTCTCTATAATTTTTTAAATACATGCCATGCCCGGCATTCTATAAACAATCACTAATCATTCCCAGGGACAGTGCCAGGTGTTGGAAAACAAAGAGAAAACCCAGTCAACAGAAACAGACCCACGGATAGTGCAGACACTTGCGTGAGTGGTTAAGAACTTTACAATAATCGGGGCGCGTGGGTGGCTCATATGGTTAAGCATCTGCCTTCGGCTCAGGTCATGATTCCAGGGTCCTGGGATCGAGCCCCACATCGGGCTCCTGGCTCAGCAGGGAGCCTGCTTCTCCTTCTCCCTCTGCCTCTCTCCCTGCTCATGCTCTCTCTCTCTGTATCTCTGTGTCTCAAATGAATAAATAAAATCTTTAAAAAAAAAAAAAGAACTTTACAATAATTAATATCTTCCAGAAAATAAAGGAAAAACAAAATATCTGAAAAGATGGATAATTTCACCAGAGAATTGGAACACCTAAAAAAGAATCCATTAAAGACCTAAACGTGCAGCCTGAAACCATAAAAACCCTAAGAGAAAACGCAGCCTGTAATCTCTTGGACATCAGTCTTAGCAACACATTTATGGATCTGTCCCCTGAGGCAAGGGAAACAAAAGCAAAAATAAACTGTTGGGACCACACCAAAATAAGAAGCTTTTTTACAGAGAAGGAAATCAACAAAACAAACAGACAACATACTGAATGGGAGAAGATATTTGCAAGTATATAATTGATAAGGGGTTAATATTCTAAATATATGAAGAACTTAAACAATCCAATCAAAATGGGCAGAGGACCTAGATAGCCATTTCGCTAGAGAAGACATACAGATGGGCAACAGACACATGAGAAGATGCTCATCATCACTGATCATCAAAGAAATGCAAATCAAAACCCAATGAGCTATCACCTGACACCTGTCAGAATGGCTAGAATCAGAAAGACAAGAAACAACAAGTGTTGGCGAGGATGTGAAGAAAGGGGAACCCTCGTGCACACTTGGTGGGAATGCAAGCTGGTGCAGCTGCTGCGGAAGACAGAATGGAGGTTCCTCAAAAAATTAAAAAAAGAAATACCCTATGATCCAGTCTTCGCACTACTGGGTATTTACCCAAAGAAAATGAAAACACTAATCCGAAAAGATATATGCACCTCTCTGTTTATTGTAGCATTATTTTAAATAACCAAGACATGGAAGCAACTCAGTGTCCATTGATGGATAAATGGATTAAGATACATATATACACGTACACGTACACACACACACACAGGCAATGGAATGTTACTCAGCCACAAAAAAAAGGATGAGATCTTGCCATCTGCAAATGGGAAACAGAGGAGCCAGTGATGGAGGACACTGATATGTGTATGTATAAATTTCTAAATGTGTCATCAAAGCCGGGAGATGAAGCAGAGAAAGCTGAGTTGGTGATGTAAAAATAAACAAATTACAATAAAATCTCCCTATGCTTTCTAAATTATAAGCAAAACTAAAAGAAAGGATGAATTTGAAAGAGAAATCTGCACTCTATGGCTGCTAAGAGTTACAATACCTATTATATTGGTATAAACCAATAATAAAGAGGCCCAAACCCAATCCCCAAAACAGGCAAAACCCAATGGGCAATCTTCATACCAAGGAGTCAACAGGTACCAACGGGTGGTGTGAGCCATCAGATGTCAGAGGAGAAAGGCGGCAGCAGGGCCTGAGGGTCCCCCGAGCTCCTGGGCAAAGGTTTCGGGTTTGAGAGTGAGGACCTATCAGGTTTTGGTGCGTTTCTCCCACTCGGGTGGCTGCCCGCATCCCCGGCGTTCACCCCCATTCTTGAGCATTGTGTTTGAACCCCGACTGGCTTCACTCGGCAGCTCCTCTTTCCTTCCAGCCTTGGGCACCCAGCCTACGAGGAGGCAGACCCATCTGTCACTGGCTGGGGGCCATTCAGCAGGGGCCCCGAGACGCAGCAGTGAGCCCTGTGTCCACCCGCAGTGGGGCTGCTGGTTACAAAGACGACACCGTCATCACGGGGAAGGGATGCCAGATCCTGGGTGCCGCTGGGAAATGCTTGCTTTCAGAGGTGCTAGGCTCAGCACCCCTCCCATTCCCCCCCGGAACAGTGCGGCTGAGACCCCTGACTTCACATCTGAAGCATTTTCTATCCACCCAGAGGCTTCAGTGGGCGGCCAGGCCAGGAAGTTACACCGAGACAGTGTCACTATAGACCAGCTTTTCCTCCTTGAGATTCTGGTGAGGACGCCGGACATCACGTCTCTTTCTCTTTCATGGTCTTTCTTTCCTTCCGATTGGAGCCTTCACGTAGGACTGCCTTACGGGGAGGCCACGGTCTCCTTTGAAACATGGCACCTGTAACAAGCAACTCTGGGGTCCGGCTTATGTCTCCCCCCGGATTCAATGCTCTGAGTACCCAGACACAGCGTCTTCTGTGGTTTCTGTTCTCTGGCCATTGCCCGCCCCCAATCCTACAAGGTCAGCTGGACCCTCCGGCCCCACCGCCATCCCGGCGCGCGGGGGGCAGCTTCTCGGCAAACGGAATCGAACACCCTGCCCACCCCAGCGGTTACCCTCAGCGCCGCCCCGCCACTGGCAAGGAAACGTACAAAGCCTGCTCCAGAACGACAGTTTGCACCACAGAGGGAAGGTGTGTGGGGTTTCGCGGTGGGCCACTATTTATATCTGCATGAATCAGCAGCCCGAAGCTGTTTCTGTCAAAGAAGGCAATGGATAAATACATGACACATTTCATCAGTGACTTTATGGAATAAATACTTCAAAAGTGTCCTGCTACACAGACGCTGAGCTAAGAAACACATGCATTTTGTTAAAGACCACCCATCAGAGTGAAGAAAGGCCTTTTAAACCTTGTACATGAGATGCCTGATGGCTGTGGGAACCGCCTGGAAATCTTCAGGGTGCCTGGTAAGGAAACCGCATGTTCATAAAACATGTCCTTGGGTCTCTTCTAGGATCCGAGCCCCACCCCGTGCACCTGCCATCAACACCAGCAGAAATCTTGAAATGTGCCTTTGCTACGGCCAATACTTAAAACCTAGTAGAAAAAAAACACACCGAGGCAGGTCATTTCTCCCTCAGAGCGTCATGCCCATGTTAGGGTTGAAATGTAAAAAGCAAACCCACCATCTGAGGGGCACCTGGGTGGCACAGTCAGTGAAGCGTCCGACTCTGGGTTTTGGCTCAGGTCACGCTCTCAAGGTTGTGAGATCGAGCCCTGCATCAGGCTCCACACTCAGTGGGGAGTCTGCTTGGGATTCTCTCTCTCCCTCTCCCTCTGCCCTTCCCGCTTGTGTGCATGCTCGCTCGCTCACTCACTCTCTCTCTCTCTGCCCTCCTTGTTCGCAGTAGCTTTGTCCTATAAAGGCACTGTGAATGCTGATTTAGAGACTCCTGAACAGGTGGTCCTAGGGGAGACACAGGGCTAGGTCCCCACCAAGTGATGGACACACAGCTGGCTTGATGGGTGTGCAAGGACACCTGGTTTAATACATACGGTTTGCTCACCGACACTGACCTCACAGAAGCAGGGCTGTGGCTCGTGCCTGGACGAAGCTTAGCAGACACACGCTTTTTCTCCCTAAGGCCCGTTCCTGTGCTCAGCATCACTACCCAGCTCTTCAGCACTATGCCTCGGGGCTGTTTTAAGCAGTTAAACACCAACAAAAGAACACAGAAATGCAAAAAAAAAAAAAAAAAAAGAAAGAAAGAAAGAAAGAAAAAGAAAAAACAAGCTGCAAGGTTTTATTTTGGGGTTACAAATAAATTTGTGAGCTGGCAAATTCACAAATGCTGCGCCTACAAATAACGTGACAGGCCAGAGGGGTTTGCAGAATCCCCTTGTCTGGCCACATTAACAAGAAGAGGCGATCCTCACTTTCTACCACCAATCACTAGGCCCTCGTCTGTCTCCTGGTTGGTCCGTCCCCACCCGCTGGAGACAGAAAGGTGAACCAGTGGTTAGAATCTTCTGCTGCCGGGTACGGAGGGAGGGAGGCAGGCACACATCATACGCTTGTTGAGACATCTCAAGATGTTAGCTTCTCCGTTTAAAAAAAAAATAAGAGCCCAGAGTACAAAACAGACTCAGAAGAAACACATGGAGACAAAAGAGTCTTTGTACCTATTTTATAAACAGTAATGCTTCCCACAGTGTTAAAATGAGTAAGAATCCCGGAGCACTGACTCTGAATTCCATTTAAATATTCATGAAGATTCCGAACTCCATCTTCAGAAAAGATCTCACCGTTAAATGCCCCGTGGAGCCCCGTGTCAGCCTTCCCTCCTGTTCTGTGCTCTGGGTCATTTCACTGCCTGGCTCAAGAGCGGTTAGACCGGATGGAGTGGGCTCGTCCTGTGGATTTGGGCCAAAGTAGGAGAAACACTGCAAGTCAACGCAAGGAAGAGAACCTAAGGGAGCAGACCCCCTTGGGAAGTGATGAGTTCCCCATCTCTGAAGGGGTTCAAGCAAGGGAAGCCAAGATCATGAGGACATGATAACTGCCAGTAAGACACAGGCATGGTCCAGGTGGCCTTTGAGACCTTTCAGCACCATGAATCACATGTCCAGATTCCCAGATGTTATAACACCTGCTGCCCCCTCGGAGGATGGCTCAGATTCCACAATTCCTTTGTCACTTTTAGGAGAGACTCCAGGAATCACAGAACTCTCCCTTCCACCCCGTGACCCAAAGATGTTTAGAAGGAAAGGCTGGTGGTCTCTTTGAAGGGAGAGGTCTGAGACAGCTGGTCGACCGGTCCGCAAGCCGAATTCAGTGAAGAAGAGTTCTCAGCGCTGACCAGGCATTGATCAAGGGCTTGTGCTTGGCAGCCTAAGGTACGTTTGCTGAGATGGGAAATGGAGGGTGGTTGTCAGGGCAACCCTCACCCCGAAAAGGGCCTTCTTGCAGAATGCTCCTGCATGATCTCCTGCTGGTTTTCATCTGGACCATGAGATAGGGTCCCAGGGCTTGGAATGGAGAGACAGTGCGTGGAGTACAGTGAGGGCATTTGCTTTAAGGCTGATTGATCGCCGAGACGGCGGAGCATCAGAGATGCTCTTTTCTCGAGGAGGAACAAGATTCCCCCAAAAAGCACTCACAGGGCAGAATCGGGACCAAGGAAGAAACACATCACAGGACTGGTAAGGTGGGCAGTGCTGGAGGGCAAGATTCAGCCAGCGGCCCTGAAGCCAGACGGGCAGTAGGACCACCTTCCAGCCCCCACCAGGCCTGTGCCAGAGAAGGGAGGGGAAGACGAGCTGCCGGGCGGTGCGGGTGACCAAGAGTGACAGCCGGTACCTCCTGGGTGGGTGGGGCTGGAGGACATGCACACAGATCAATTCTAACAAGACTCCGAGGCGGACACAGACCTGCAGAGTGAGAGCTCAGACGAAGCTTCTAGAAAAACAGGGTAAGAGCGACACCCACGAGAATGCAATGTGCACAAGACCTGCCATTCCTTTAATCTGTGTGCCTTCCAGCATGTGCACATGCGGTCATCGTTCATTAGCGCGTATCATAATAAGGAAGTGTGTTTTTGTGGAAAAGTCTGAGAGCATCATCGAGGGCAGGACGCCAGCACTTGTGCTGGGCTTGGCCCCAAGAAGGGTGCTCAGCGTCACTGTGGTCTCATCTCTGACACAGGGTAAGGACAGGCTTTGTCTCAGGGGCTGCCATGGGGACTCAGCGGCTGGGACAGGAGTGCAAGTGTCCCAGGGCCACTATAATGAAGGACAGACGCAGCAGCTTACATCAACGCACATTTAGTACCTGGCGGTTCCAGAGCCAGAAGTCCTAAAATCAAGGCGACATCAGGGCTGGTTTCTTGTGAAGCTCTGGGGGAGAATCAGTTACCTGGCCTTTTCCAGCCTCCTGTGGCACCGTGTTCCTGGGCGCACAGCCCCTCCTGGGTCCACGAGGACAGCAGCCCAGCACCATCCATCAGCCGCTCTGACCTACGCTTCCTTCGCCATGTCTCCTCTCACTCTGCCCCTCCTGCCCCTCTGAATGACAAGAGACCACCTAGGGAGTCCAGGACCACCTGCCATGTCAAGACCCTTACCTGAATCACACCTGAGAAGTGCCTCCTGCCACAAAAGGGAACAAAACCATGGGTTTGGGTGATCAGGATGTAGACATCATTAGGGGGCCTCTCCTTGGCCCCCACAACAAAGAAAGCAGTTGACCGTGCTCACTACAGAGAAGCAAGCTGTCCGTACCACCTAAGAGGCACCGGGATGGTGACAAGGAAGGTGACGAGGATGCTGGCAGGGATGGAGAGCGGAGGTGAGTGCCAGAGAGTAAAGATCTGCAGCGTCGCGGGCCACACGGTCTCTACAGCGTCTGCTCAACTCTGCCACTGTCGCTCAAGAGCAACCACGGAGAAAACACAAACAAATGGGCGCAGCAGTGTTCCAATAAAACTTTATTTACAGAGATAAGACAATAGGCCAAATGCAGTCCAAATTTGCCAGCCCCTGATGTTGTGTTTTCCGGGCTCCAGTCATTCTACCTCTGCCCGGACGAGGCTTAGACAGCCCTCCCCATGGCCTGTGAGTAGTAGTAGGGCCTCCTGGTGGAAGGGAAGTGGATTCTTCCCTGCCCCACTGACTCTGGCTCTGCCTGCTCCCTGCCGTCTCAGCCTAAAGAGCCAGGTCTCTTCGGCCTGGGTCCTGGACAGAGACGAAACTGGGACCAATTTTTCTGGTGTTGTCACTAGATGGCTGGAAGCCAGTGAAAGGGTGGGGATGTTTGTTACCACACATAACCTAGGCTGAGCTGACTCATGCACGTAACAAGTGCTAGTCATTATTATTGCATGTTACTCCAGCTCTTTCTCAGGTACCCCACCTGGCTAGTGTGGGATGCCCAACTGGAACCACTCCCAAATCACCACCATGCCTGGGACAAGATGACTGGCTGCGGAAGCTGATTTTGCTGTTCTAAATGCATTCTGAAATAGCAAGAACGTAAAGAAGCCATCAGCTGATTACACACGATCAAATTATATTCCACCATGGAAAGGCACAAAGCATGGACACCTGCTACAGTGTAGACGAGCCTCAAAAACAGTATGCTGAGCAAGAGAAGCCCATCCCAGAAGGCCATGTAGTGTAGACTCCATTTATACGAAAGAGAGAAATCCACGGAGACGGGAAGTAGGTCCATGGACGTCAGGTCCTGGGGTCAGGTCGGCGGATGATGGTGGAAGGGTTTCTTTTGGGGGATGAAAGTGTTCTAACGTTGACGGTAGTGGTGGTTGCTCGAATCTATGAATACACCCCAAACCAGTTAACTGTACACGTTCCATGGGGGAGTTGCACGGTAGGTGAATTATGTCTTAATAAAGCTGTTTTAAAGAAACACTTAAGCACAGAGCCCTTGGAAATCGAGTTCAGGGGCCACTGCCACTCCCCTCCCACGGCTTAGAGGGACACCGTATGGGCTGCTTGGACCCCAGTCGGAGCTGTCCGCTTGGCCACGGCAAGTCAGGATGAGGGGACGGAGATGCAGAACGATCATTGGTTTGTGAGCTTTTTCCAGGTGGGGACATTGTCACCGGTGACCAGGGGCAGTGTTTTCTGGGTCATCTTTAAGACCTCACCTAGCCCTCCCGACGGAAGAAGAGAAGTCCTGACATGCCCCTCTGTTAAGGGTCAGCTGCTGGCTACCACAGTGTCACTGCATGGGTCCCTGATTTTGACAACCACCGTCTGCTGGTGGGTCCACCTCGTCTGCACAGATACACACTCTCAACTACCCCGATTATTTTTCCAAAGGGAAAAATCACCCTGCTAACATTTTAAAGAAAGAATGAAAAACATCATCCATTTTCCTTCAAGCCTGTAGAAATCCTGGCAAGTCAAAATTAGCATAACAAATACTGCTGTTCTAAAAAACTTTGAGTCTCTGTAGGCAATATTTATTAGCCATTTCCATAAGCCCACTCGAAACTTCTTAGAATTACCATAATCTGTCAGACACCGTATCTTCCACCAAAAATGTCTTCTTCCAGCAGAAACCGTGATGTTCTTGGAAGAAAAGAAAACATTTTGGGGACACCCAGTTCTGGGCAAAAGTGTTGGTTCTGCCTTGCCGATGGACACCTTCACGACGAAGACCAAGTTCCTTTGAGCAAACAGAGTCATTGTCTCTCACAAGGGTCACAGGAAATCCTAATTTCCAGATGGACTAGTTCTTCTCTTAAACCGTGGCCTGTAGGAAGCGAGGCCCCATCTCAGACGCTCCAGAAACGGGATGAATAAGGACTCTTCAAATTCAATTAGCGACAGCAGCAACAGGGTCCTGCTGGGTTCCACGTCTGTGCTGTCCTGGCCAGGGGGACCACAGACATAGAGAAATGCACCCCATGGCAAGGCGGGACCCCCATCGCTGGCTCTGGGCCCATTTCCAGGAAACCAGTTCTGGTTTCCACTAACCAGAGCCACTTTCCCAAGTCAGGCTGCCACGCCTCCCCTTCCCAGGCTGTGAGCAGCACCCTCTCCTGAGTGTTCCGTCTTGTGCTGGGACAGAGCAGAGCCAAGGTCAGAGGGGAAGTGGAGAGTCCGCCAGACCCTCAAAGACCCCACATGGGGGCCACCAGCTGGAGGGCAGGGGTGCCCGTGTTTCCCTTACAACGTTGTCCTGGCGGTTGCCACACAGACAAAACTATTTAAAAACACACAGTGTGCCACCTTATGCCCATGAGGACGGCGAACACATAAACCGAAGCAGAAACAAGGGCTAGCGAGGAAGTGCAGAGCCCTGGGCACGGCTCGAGGATAACGTGACGTGGGGCAGCCGCTGCGGAAGACAGCACGTGGTTCCTCAGAAAATGAACCACCGACTTTCCACGTGGCCCAGCAAGCCCACTGCCGGGGTGTCCACAGAGAGGCGAAGGCAGGGCTTGGAGAACCACCCGCTCACCCACGTTCATGGCAGCATTATTCACGGCAGCCATGCAATGGGAGCGCCCAAGGGTCCATCCACGGACAAAGGGAAAAACAAGACGTGGCCCGTCCACACACTGACTGTCACTCAGCCTTAGAAAGTACGGACATTCTGACACCTGCTCCAACGCGGATGGACTCTGGGGACACGATGCTCAGTGAAATAAGCCAGACACAAAAGGACATATATTGTAAGACTCCGCTCATATGAGGTCTCTAGAGTCTCCAGATTCACGGGGACGGAGAGTGGACGGTGGGTGCCGGGGCCGGGGGAGGGATGGGGCTCCGTGTCTCAGGGGGACAGGACTTCAGTTTGGGAAGATGGAAAGCTCTGGAGACAGATGGTGAGGACGGCTGCACAACAGTGTGAATGTACTCAATGCTCCTGAACTCTGCACCTAAAATAGTTAAGGTGGTAATGTCTACATTATGTAAATTTTACCATGATTGAAAAAAAACTGAATTTCTAAATTCTCTTGAAAAGCAAGATCTGGCAACATCGGATATGTGTATTTTACCACGATTTTTAAAAAGCAAACGTGAAATAACAAACATACCCCACAGATGCTCGCTTCCTACTGCAGATCGAGGGCCTGTCTGTGGCCCTCCCTGCCGCAGGTTGCGAGGGCCGCGTGCATCGGGCCAGCCTCCCCTCCCCCTTCTCACTCTGCTTCCCACACCGCCCACACCTGTTCACTATGCGACCTCTGAGCACAGGGTTCCCAGCCTGAGAAGGGACCCTTCCCACCCACCTGCACGCGTCTGAGCAAAGTTACTCAGCATTCAGACGTCAGATGAGGCGCTGCTCCCAGGAAGCCTGCTGGGCCCCAGATGATGCAACCCCCAAATAGGCTCACCTGGTGCTTAGCACCCCTGTTGCAACCGTATTTTATCAGATATAAGACAGCACGCATGCATGATGCTCGCGGTTTTATGTGCCCAGTGATGGAAGAGGCTGCCGACACGCCTTCCGAACACGGGGGAAAACTCTTCAGACCTCACACTGCTCATCTGGGGACAGTTCTGCCCACCGTGGGGAGCTCTTATGGTTTCAAACGCAGCTGATGACAGCTGTGACAGGTGAGCAGAGAGCCCCCGAGAACAGGTGGGACACAGCCGTCACCGAGTGGTGGGTGGCACGACCTTCCGAGGGAGCCGCTGTGGGCGCCCGGTGAGAGTGGGGGCTGGTCCTGCGCGTGTCCCGTCCTCGGGACTCACGGACACACAGCAGGCTTCAGGTAAGTACTCGCTGGACAGCCACTGAACCTGGGACCTCAGGTGAGTGCCAGGGGCCAAGTGGCCGGAAGGGGAACCCTCACAGGTACCCCCCAGGTAAAGGGTGGTTCCCTAGCAGTAAGAATCTCAACGTGGGGCCTCCTGCCTGGGGACACATGGCATTTGTGGGAAGTCTGTGTTGCACGGGTGGGCGCCAAGCGGTCCCCTGTGCTTTCCAGAGAGCCCACGGGGGGTCCCATGAGAGCCTGTTGGCTCTAGAGAACCAGGAGCGGAGAGGGGGCTCAGCTACAGGCAGAGCCGATTACAAAGTACATGCTGATGGGTAGGCATCCTGCCATGGTCACAAGAGCTCCCCACGATGGGCAGAACCGTCCCCAGATGAGCAATGTGAGGTCTGAAGAGGACAAGTCACTAAGGAGACCAGGACCAGTCATCGGAACAAGTAGGCTTAACTTCTAGAACTTTCCGTTCTTGAGCTGCCTGCATCTGGCCAGGGGCAGAGCTTTAAAACGGAGCAATGGAGCCCCAGTGTGGACCTGGGAGGGGGCTGGAGCAGCCTGTGCTAACCACCCTATTCCCTTTCCCCTGTATTCTCCAGTCAGACCGCTGGGTCTATTATCCCGTTTCACAGACCGAGGGACGGAGTCTTAAATGAGTGTGCAGACCCGATTCCGTGGCTAGCTGGGAGCCAAAGCAGGAATCAGAGCCAGGGCCCTGGGCTCAGAGAACCCACAGAGCCATCCCGAATCCATCCCAGAAGGTCACCCACGTTTCCAACACCCTAAAATCTAAGGCCACGGCCGGTTCTGTTCCATCTGGCCACGAGGATGTGAACTTACACTTTACCCTTTTATTGCATGGACAAGCACACCTACTCTGTGCCAGGCCCTGAGCAGGGCGCTTGGCTTCAACTGAGAGATAAATGACACACAGACTCTGCCCTAGACGATGCCTTTCCAAGACAAGTAAGCCCTCTGGGAGAAGGAGGCTCGAGAATGCTTGGCAAACTCCAAATTCTGGAAAGCACAGCAAAACTTCATCCTGAGGTCTTTCTTTGTAACGCTAACAGGTGTCTTAAGCCAGACCCCGTATTATGAATGGCTCTTAATAAAGCTGGGATTTGGAGCTCCTACCATGGAAAGCCTGCGGCGTCCCACTCGGGCCCACACCCCCTCCCAGCAGCACCAGCTGGCCCACCCATTGGCCTCGCTCCTGGACCCTGAGGGGTGAGGTCTTGCCCTAATTGAGACCAATGTGGCCTTCCTAATGTCGCAGCAGGCAGAGACTTCTCCCTCGTGAATAAACCACGTTCTTTAAATGCCAACTCTCTAGAGTCTATTCTTAAACGTTAAAAAAAAAAATGATGGAGAAGAATCCCTCTACTAACACCAACTGAGAGCCTCCAACTACCTTTAAAGCAACAGACAAAAGGAGTATGACCACCGCGTGCTTGTCTTTGCTATAGATTTCTCTATTTTGCTGGCAATCCCGTGGCTTCTAGTGAGCATGCCGGCAGGTGGAAACCACAGTGGAAACAGTTCTCAGTTCTCAGCAAGAGAGAAAGAGAGAGAGAGAGAGTGAGCTGGCCAGGTCAGCGATGGCAGGGCATCCCCACCTCCATGGACCTATCTGCCCCCGCCATATGGTCTCCTACAGAGAAGGGGCCAGACTGTGAGCAAGTGAACACAGTGAAGACCCCAAATGGTGGGCAAATTACACTGGCGCCCACCGGAGGTCCCTGACATGACTCAGTCAGCACTGAACATCGTGGAAGAAACGTCATTCCTCATTGCAACCAGCTCCTCGGGGTCCCTTTCCTTCCTGGGATTTCTCGATCAGCCTGCCCTTTCTGGAAATGCTGCTGGTAGCTGCAGCATTTAAATTGGGAGCCTGGGACTTGTAGCAGGAGACAGGCACCCCAGGCTGCCCAAGCCCCGGTTCTCCACCTGGCGCTGGAACATGACACTAGGCAACCCCGGACAAGCTAAGACACTGGGCGGAGGGACTCTGGGCTTCAGTCAAGTCATGGGATCGATGCTGCTTATGCCCAGGAGGAAAGCTGAAAATCACCCAACAGCAGATACCCAGAGGCATCCAAACGGAGAGGAGAACTAGAGTAATGGAGAGCACAAACATCATATACAAGTCCCTAAGTCAAGTGGCAGAATACATGCCCAAAAAATCAGAACCAAACAGAAACCCCAAAGCCTTTCACTGAGAACTGCGGACTGGCTCTATTGAGGACCCACCTGGGCGGACCCTGCTTGGTGCCTCAGTGCCTGAATGAGGCCCGCCTCCCACCCAGATGGGCTTCAGACGGGGGACGGGAGGCCACGTCATCATCTGTCCCCTGCTGTCTCTCCGACCCTACAACCTCCTCAGGGCCCAGGGAGCTGGGTGAGCCTGCGTGCCATGGACGACCCAGGCACCAGAACATTCTTGAAAATGGCTTCCTTTTGGCCCCACGGACTTGGTCCTGGGACTGGGTATGACTGTGACCCTGGCACGTGACCCAAGTTCTGTGCCTGGGCTGTGAGTGGGGATGTTGCTGACCCTCAGCCCCAGCGAGCCTGGTGCTTAGGAGCTGCTCAGAGGATGCACGTGTCTCCCACTGTGGGCACCGAAGAGGCAGGCAAGCATGACGGGGAAGGCAGGACTTAGGGAAACCAAGTCTGGGCCACGACACAGCGCTGTCCCTGTTCAACTCAGGAGCTGACTGTATTTCAGGAACACAAACCCACTTGTTGGGTCAACCAAAAAGGCAGTTTGGGGAGAGAATCTCATGAAAACCTAGTGTAGGATGTATGGCCGCACCTCTCAGAAGCCAGGGGACCTTTGGGAGCCGCACTCTGCGTTGGCCACGTGTGTGTACGTGTGTGCGTGTGCGAGTGTGTATGTGTATGCACGTGCATGCACGTTATGTGCATGTGTGCATGCATGTATGTGCGTGCATGTCTGTCCCTCTTACTGTCTCCTAATGCACATCACCTCTTCGTTCCTCCATTCAACGTGCCCTGCCCTGGCCCCCCTTTGCTCCCCCAGCATCTGGGTTGCCAGAGAGTTCTTTCTGACCCTGGCTCAGTCCCAGCGTCCTAGGGGGCACAGTTGGATTGGTCCAGACTCGGTCATTCTGCTGAGGTCCGGGTGGGAGCACAGCTTGGGGGCCTTAGGACAGGTTCCCAACATCACTGATGGGCTGTCCCAGGTATGTCTCCATAAGCCTGGAGGGGATGCTCAGAGGCTGAACCACACTGAGTGGGTAGGCAGAGGCAGGTGAACTTCATGAATGTCATCCATGTAGTTACTGCTCTGGGGTTTGGTTGGAAGAGCATTCCCTCCCCAAGGAAGGGCATGTCCCTAAAACTAACACTCACAGTACCTCAAGGGGTAACAGAAACAAAGGTTAGGTGAGACAGATGGAGACCCCGGGAGACCAGGATGATGTGGGGTGAGGGTATCCTCTGAACACCCCCTTCAGGGAGGGGCCTTGAGCTTCCCAGAGGGACAGCAGTGAACAGGACCAGCCAAGCGGGGTGGGGGAGGGAGGCTCCAGGCAGAGCGAATGGTGAACCCCTATCCAGAACCCTCTCCTCTGCTTGGCTACTGTCCTTCCCTCTTAGGGTGGGCAGAATAACTGCCCCCAAAAGACATCACAACTGAATCCCTTGGAGCCTGTGAATACATGACCTTATGTGGCCAAGAAGGGTGTCTGCAGACGTGATGAAGTTGATGATCCTGAGATGGGGACACTGTCCAGGGTTGTCCGGGAGGGGCCTAAACATAACCACAGATGTCCTTAGAAGAAAGAGGCAGAAGGAGAATTGAATACAGAGGAGGGGCCCCGTGAGCACGGAGGCGGCGGCTGGAGGGGCACGGCCACACCTCAGGGCCCCCTGGAGCCCCAGAAGCTGGAGACAAATTTCCCCCAAATTGCCGTGTTGAAGTGCACCCCCCACGGATGGCACTCGGAGGTGGGGCCTTTGGGAGGAGGGCAGGGTCGGATGAGGTCATGAGGGTGGGCCCCGCAACGGGATCTGTGCCCTGGTGAGAGGAGGAGGGGCAGAACTCTCGGTCCCGCACGCACACGTGGAGGCAAGGCCACGAGAGGACACGGCGTCCGGGAGCCAGGAGGCGGGCCCTCGGCAGCCACCGAATGGGCTGGCACCGGGATCTCGGGCCTCCGGCCTCCAGAACTGTGAGGGTAAACGTCTGAGGCGAAGCTGCCCATTCTGTGCGACTCAGCGCTGGCAGCAAGTGCCCCAGCCACGCCCAGGCCCACGGTTCACCATGACCGTCTACACCTCATCTGCAGGCCGAGAGCCAGCCAACTAGGACTGCATTTCCCTTGAGTAATAGCCGTGTTTTAACATCTGCTTTTCGGGGTACCTGTAATTAATTCATCCCCACGTTCTGACAGAGGTGTCACTTGAACAGAGCACGTGTCCCCTCCAGGGCAAACACACGGGGCCACCCGTGTCCTTTGTGTCCAGGTGCCACCTGTCCTGGCGCCGCCCACCCCTCGGCACCCACCAGGCTGGTGCTCCAGGCTCGCGCCAGGCCGGGGTTGGGGGGGCGCATCCTCCAGCCGCGTGCACGGGAGGCTCGCAAGGGTTCCTGGAATAGGGGCTCACAGGGCTCTTCCCTCAGAGTTTCAGAGGAAGGACTCAATTCGAGGTGGACGAGCTTCCCGTGCTGCTGCTGGAATGTTTGCCCCCCAATCTTTTGGGGTTTTTTTAAGATTTTATTTATTTATTTGACACAGCGAGAGAGGGAACACAAGCAGGGGGAAAGGGAGAGGGAGAAGCAGGCTTCCCGCCGAGCAGGGAGCCCGATGCGGGGCTCGATCCCAGGACCCTGGGATCATGACCGGAGCCGAAGCAGACGCTTAACGACTGAGCCACCCAGGTGCCCCTGACCCCCGATCTTTGATGAGGAAACTGGCTTTTCTCTCTTGAGACTTAAGAATCATGTTTTTATTTTTATTCCCAAAGTTCTGGGCTCTCGTGAGCCCTGTCCTGGCCGTGGCCTTGGTTCCCGTGTCATCCTGGAAAGTCAGGGGCCTTTTTGATCGGGCATCTTGTGTCCTGGTGGGTGGCTTTGTCTCGAATAACCTCTCTGCTAATTTCTTCTCTTTTTCCTGCTTCCTCTGGAAATTCCATCATTCAGATGTTGGGCGCAGGTGGTGGTGACTCCTTGAATTTCTCTTGCCCATCTCCTCAGGCTGCAGCTGTCAGAGGTCGGCTATGTCATTAATAACTTCCAAGAGCCCCTCGAACGCCCCACGGCACACACGCGGTCTCCTCCCTTCTTGCACTGAGGATGGTGTATGTAGTCTTTAAGTTCCCTTCTGGGCTCTGAGTTTCTCAGGTTCTGTCCAGCATCTCGATTCCTGCTTGTTGAGTGTCTCCCTTTCCTGTTGGGGTTTCGAGCCAGCCCCAGTTTCCATCAGAAGCACCTGCCCACAGAATGGAGGCTCTGGGGATGGGCTGCTCTGGCCAGCAGGAGGCCCCACAGGCTGCGTTCACGGCGGGGATGAATCACGGCACACTCAGGGTAAGGGTTCCATGCCCAGGGGTGACAGCAAGTGCAAAGGCCCTCGGGCAGGAACGTGTTTGGTGTGCATGAGAAAAAGCCGGATGTCCGGGCATCTGGAGCAGAGAGAGCAAGCCAGGAGAGGGACTCAGGAGGTGTGAGGCCGGTGAGATCCCCACAAGCCGGGTCATACGGGCCTGGCAGGTCACGGCACATTTAACCAGTGCTCCCAGTTCCAGCCCCATCTGCATCCTCAACATGGCGGAGCCTGGCCTCCATGAGATCTGGCTGGCCCCCAGCTCTTTCCACTGAAGGCAGGTGGGGGGGTTTTCCCCGCACTATCAGGGCACTTGTCATGTGCCCATCTGCTTCTCAGTTCCCTAATTCTCTTGACCTCCTTCTTCTCCACTTCCTGGTGCTGAGGACTGCTGACCATGTCTCCTGCGTGTTTACAAACTGGCCGAAGGTGCTCACGAGCCTCTCTCAGCTAAGGGAGAGCGGCACCTGCTGACAGACCCCTCTGGGCCCCACCCTGGCCTTGGCTGAGTGTCCCCTGGGCAGGAGGCTGGGCCCCCTTGTCCTCCCGCCAGGTGCCTGTGGTGCATTCTCAGGGGCGCCCATCCCTGACTCCCGGCCCACGGGTTTCCTTGCTGCTCTTCAAACACACCAGGCACACTCTGACCCCAGGGCCTTTGCATGTGCCGGTTCCAGACCCTGGAAGGCTCCCCCCAGGGATGTGCATGGCCCACTTTCTCCCTGCCTTTTCCTCCGTCTCTGCTCAGTGTCCAAGGCCATGTGAGGTTCCCGTCATGAAAGACCCTCCCCCATTTCTCTCCACCCCTCTCCCTGCTTCACTGTCCTTCAGGTTATTCACCAACCCTGACCTGTTACGTGTTTATCTCTTTCCTTATGAATTATCAGTCTGGCTGGCGTGTACCCCGCGAGAATAGGGGTGTTGTGTTCCTCACCGACGTGTTTCCCCAGCACCCAAAACAGAGTGTGGCTCTTACGGAGAACTCTGTGTGCTGCTTGAAATAATGAACTTGAAACCCCATTAGTCTCATCACAGATATGCACAGTGTTCCACCCAAACATTTCTAGTTACCCAGGTCCCTAGACCCTAATCCAGAAACACAACTTCCACGTGCTTGTTTCTATGGAACACAGAGTCTGAATCCCAGATAAGACTTACAGAAAAACTTAAAAAGAAAGTATATGTAAACGAATGGCTTGCCCAACTCCTCATCCTACGCAGGGGTGACAGGCTGCAGGGCGTGGAGGGGGGAGACCAGCCAGGCCACAGAGTGGACAAGTTGGGCCAGGGTGAGCAGGGAGGGGTGCGGGGGGCCGTGGCAGATGGAAAGCCTACACCTTCCCCAAGGGGTAGGCCTGGGGTCCCCAATCCAACTCAAATGCCAACTCGCACAAAGGCTGCCTTTCCTAATTTTTCAAGGGAAGCTGAAAGTCTGAAATTCCTGGATATTTAAATGTTGGCAAAGAATTTCATTTTTTAAAAACCCTGGGCAGGCCACAGTCAAAAGCTCTGGGGTGAGATCAAACAGTAGCTGATTCCAGCCCCAGGGTAAGTGAGAGCAGGTGTCCTGTGTGCCTGCCAGAGGGTCAGCGGGTCACAAGGTGGGAGGCAGGTACCCACGGCACCCAGGTCCTGCCTCGGTGAGCTACTGTTGAACGCGCCGGACAGACACACCGCAAGAAGAAAAGACAAAAACAGAATCTGGTTGGACAGAAAAATATAAAATTTTTCACCGCTCACCACGGCCAGGGCTGAGACGAAACCGACAAACCCGCCATCATCTTCAAGGGTCCCAGCGCTGCTTCCCCCAGAACATGCGCAGTGGGGGTGAGGAATGAGAGGGAAGCCTCGAGCGTCCGACGTCCCCAGGTGTGGCATCCCCGGGCATGTCTCCCGCGACCCTCGGCTGCGGCTCCAGCCCTGCTCCCTGGCTCCCAGGCCAGCCTGTTCCGCGCTGCTGATGACAGCAGGCCACACCCACAGAACCGTCAGGCCTCCCCCGCGGAGTCCTGATCCCCACCCCCTACACCCCTTAACTGCTGTAATTATCCCCATTGCAAAGGTTTGGAAGGGGCTGCCTGAGGGTCCCGGGGCGAGTGGCTCACAGCAACAGGAACTGATCCTTCCCCCACCTGGAGGCCAGAAGTCTGAAACCCAAGTGTGGGCAGTGGTGAGCTCGCTCCAGAGGTGCTGGGGAGGGACCTTCCTGCTCCCCCAGCTGCTGGGGGCTCCAGGAGTCCCCGGGGCTGTGTCTGGGCCCCTCAGCACTGCCTCCGTGGTCACGTGGCCCCTCTGTGTGTCTGTATGAGTGTGCATTTAATGCCGTCTTACGCTAACTTTGCAACCTCCCCATGTCCACTCCCATCACTTACAGCATGGAAGACGGCACAACGGGAGAGATCCTGGGACCGGGCCCAGGCTCACAACGTCAGCACGGAGCGTGAGGTCATGGAGAAATGAAACTGTCTGGACCCTGCTCTAAAATCCGCATGGATTTCAATGACACGAGCCACCAGCGAGCAATTTGTGTGTTGAGTCGCTCAACAAAGAAACAGATTCAGAAAAGTGCCCGGAGGGAACCAGGAACAGAGGTTCCCTCTGCGTGTGTTTACGCAGTTTCCCAGAGAACGTGCAAAACCAGACCAGACGTGCCTACAACGTCAGACTGCCTTTGTCGCCGGCCCGGCCCCCAGCCCAGAAGCAGCTGCTTCAGTGAGAGCACGATCAGCACAGACAGCACGCGGTCTTCAGCAGGGTGCTCATCACACCGTCTCGAACTGAAGGACGGATCCACCCCTGTCTACACCGTGGAATGAGTGAGCTCGATGGGAGCTCCATGCCAGGTACACGAGACGCGGGGTCTGAAGGACGACAGCCTCGGCTTCAGAAAAGAAACAAGGTCACTTTCATGAGCTCAGGGCTCCCCCAGGGGCCATGCAAGGCCACAGGCCGGAACCATCGAGTGAATCACAGAGCGAAGAGCTTGAAGACACAGAGCCATCGGGATGGAACTTATGGGGATCTGCCCCCGGGGCAGCCACAGCCCTGGGATTTAAAACTCACTTCCTCGTTTCCTGCTTTGGCCTTTCTCCTGCTTGTATGTCCAGCGTGGTGGTTGAGGAGGAACACGGGGTCCAGCGGGAGCACGAGCCGTGGGAGGAGCCCCAGGAGGAAGGCTCCGTGGCGGGCGGGGCAGAGAGCTGCGCCCACTGAAAGGCAGGCCACGCCACGGCCACTGTGCACCACCTTCCCCAGTCCCGCCCACACCGCCCTCCCACTTCCTCCCATGAGCACCGGACACCAGCCCTCCGGAAGGCCTCTCCCTCCATGTCCCCTTCTCCCCATCCCCCGCGCTTCTCTGCATCTAGACGTCTGAGCGGCAGCTGCTGAACATGGTGGGGGACAAGACAACCGTGACACACGTGGGGAGAAAGGCCGCCTCTCCCCGCACGCACGCCGGGTGCTGAAGACACCACGGAAGCCCCTCTCGGGGGGGAGGAAGGATTCATCATTCGCCTGAGTGTCAGCCCGAGGTCTGCGGGGAACAGACCAGCAGGACACGCGTGTGTGTGTGTGTGTGTGTGTGTGTATACACAATTAAGATACTATTTTAAGGAACTAGCCTGTGCGACTGTGGGGGCTGGCAAGTCCACAATTTGTAGGACAGGCCGGCAAGCTGGGAACTCGGGCAGGCTTTCTTTCTTTTTTTTTTTTTTTAAAGATTTATTTATTTATTTGACAGAGAGAGACACAGCGAGAGAGGGAACACAAGCAGGGGGAGGGGGAGAGGGAGAAGCAGGCTCCCCGCCGAGCAGGGAGCCCGATGCGGGGCTCGATCCCAGGACCCTGCGATCATGACCTGAGCCGAAGGCAGACACTTAACGACTGAGCCCCCCAGGCGCCCCTTGGGCAGGCTTTCTATATTACAGTCTTGAGCCCGAATTTTGTCTTCCCTGGGAAACGTGTTTTTTTTTTGTTGTTTTTTTTTTAAGGCTTCCCACTGATTAGAGGAGAGCCATCCACATTACTAGGGAGGGTTAACCTCCTTTACTCTAAGTCCCCTGGCTGTAGACGTTAACCGCATCTGCAAGACACCTTCACAGCCCCCCCCCCACACACACTAGGGTCCGATTAGATGGCTGGGTGCGCCTCGCCAAGCTCGCCCAGCAAACCAGCCACCACGCTGTTCTCTCTCCCTGGCTGCCTGCACTCCACCTTCACACAGACTTTCTACGCCTTCAGACTTCTTTCCTCTCTAATTTCACAATCAAGATACATTTGGTTTTTTTCTTTGTTCCCTTGACTGAGCAATCCAAAGCACAAAGGATCCCTGATGTCGTTCACTCCATGCCAGGATGCAAGACATGGTACCTGTAAGAGGGAAGTGTCTCCTTCACTCCAGACCCCAGAGCGCTGGACAGGAGGTCAGGAGGCCTGGAGACCACAGACTCGGCCACTAACTTATTTTGCATTCCCATGCATCCATCTCTCTAGAATTCCATTTTGCCTGTAAATTAGGAATAAAAATGCCTACCTCACTGGGTTGTCGAACATCAAATGAGAACATTCAGAAGAACATTTGTGAGCTTTAAAATTCTGTGCGCCAGGAAAGATTCATCATCATCACCACCACCATCACCTTCATTTTCTTCACTATCACCACCATCACCATCATCACTTTATAGGTTGAATTTGTCCCCCCTCCCCCCACCAAATTCAAATGGTGAAATTGTAACCCCCAATACGTTGGTATTTGGAGATAGGGCTTTTAGGGAGGTGATTACGGTTACATAGGGTCATACGGGTGGGGCCCCAACAGATGGAATTGTTTCTACCAGGAGAGGATGGGACAGCAGAAAACACCCCCCCCACCACCGTGTGCACAGAGGAAAGGCCAGTGAGTAGTTCACCATCTATTAGCCACGAAGACAGGCCTCACCAGAAACTACATTTGTTGGCTCCCTGACCTTACACTTCTGGCCTCCAAAATTTCGAGAAATAAACGTCTGTTGTTTACTCCGCGCGGCCTGTGGTTTTCTGCTGTGGCCGGTGAGCTGACCGAGGCAATCCCCGCCATCAGCATCCCTGCCTAATACACACCCAAGTAACAATGTAAGAGCTTCTCCTCCTCCCCCACTTCTCCTTAAAAATCATCTCTCTGGGATTCTCAAGCCCCTGCAGGCACCAGGATTTCTAGGCGGCTTCTCAAAACCCAGAGCACAAAGCCCTGCCCTTGAGCTTCTGACTCAGTGGGACTGGGAGGCTGGGGGCTGCGTATTTGCATTTTCTCTCAAGTCCCGAAGTGTTGCTGATGCTGCTGCTTCAGCATTTGGATGAAATCATTAAGCAAATGTTTGGCCAGATGAACTCGTGAAACGGTCCAAGATTTCTTAGAACAGCAGCCGAGGATCATGAGCGTTTTGCACGGAGCACTTCTGATCCCCTTAAACAGCACAGCAAGCCATCATTCCCCCACACACTCAACGGGAAGGAACTCTTCTTCCATAACCGGGAGGCGGGCGCTGTGACGAGAATGAGAGCCGGGCACTTCGCAGGTGGGGATCCGCGGGCTGGATCACATCTCCGTATCATTGCAGCACGAGAAGGCGGGAGATGAGAGGGACGGAACCAGTCCCCAAGTCAGTGGAGTGCATCCGGGCATGCAGAGCAGGCACCCCAGGCTCTGATCCCACCTGTTCCATAAGCAACCTTCGCAGGGCACAAAGTCCTATCATTCAACTGCATTTTGCATAACCGTCTTCCAGAACCATTTGGGCACTTAGGACAGACCGCCTTGCACTGGAGTGGGCTGGGAGCGTGTACAAGGCATCCTGCCAGGACTCCCGTAGGACTGCCCCGTGCCAGGGGATCACTGCCTGGGGTGACGGTTTAGCAGGACGGACCAACAGGGAGGCCACCTATGTGCTATCTGTCCCGGATGCCCTGCAAGGCTGTGTCCCTGGAGCGCCAGGTGGCGGTCACAAGGCATTGCCCCAGAGAGCCAGAAAGGGCTCTTTTGCATTACCCAAGGATCAAAGGCATCAGCTGTCCTTTTTAAGCAATTTAAACAATGTTTTGACTTAAAAAAAAAAAAAAAGAGGGTCAACGACATGCATAATTTGGTGGCAAAGGAAATCTTTAAACAAAGACTACCACCAAGCCACAGCAAAGCCCAAAGGGGCAGACGTGGCCACAAAGAAGTGGATGGTGCCACGGCTCCCTCTAATCACCACTGGCAAGAAGACATTTTCCCAGAGAGTAACCGCAGTCTTTCTAGACCCATGAACAAACCAGAAAGTCACCTCTGCGAAATATTCCCATTTTGCTCTAACCACCTGAAAGCCATGAGATTCAAAACCACAATCCAGGCCCACTGCAATGAGCGAACTAAGTGAACTTTTAATGGTGGTTATAAGATGTTCTGCCCAGTGTTTCAATTAAACTGGTTCATTTTCAAGACATCAAACGTGTACTTATTAGTAATGCCTCAGAAGAGTATTAGGAAAACCATCCATGTGTGTCAGTTCTGAATTAAAGATCTCTCTTGGCTCAAGAAGATGCAAAAATTACTTCCAAATAAAAATGACAGTCACTTAGATTTTCAGTCAAGTGGAGATTAGCGGACAGTGTTTGCCATAACTTAACGCATCAGCCAAAAAAAAAAAATTCGTTTCCACCCTAAACCATCCGGTCAGCTGCATCGAAATCAGATGAGCCCCGTGTCCGCGTGATGGGATTTTACTCGGTCAAGAGGGACGGAGCCCTGGCACGTGCCACCACATGGACAACCCTTGAAACTGATCTGCTGAGAGAAAGCAGCTGGACACTGAAGGTCACATGTGGTGCGGTTCCTTTTCCATGAAATGCCCGCAGAACAGGCAAAGCCACAGACAGACAGTGGATCAGTGGTTGCAGGGGCCTCGGGGGTGGGGGAGAGTGGGGAGCAATGGCTGATGAGTGGGGGGGCGCAGGGTTTTGTTTGGGGGTGAGGCAATTCACACAGTAGTGATGCTTGCACAACATCGGGAATGTTCTTACGGCCACTGAAATGCACCCTTGGAAGTGGTCGAAATGGTCAACGTTGTGTGATATGCATTCTACCACAATTTAAACATAATTAGGACGGCAGCTTTGCACCCCCCCCCACCCCGCCCGCCGTGGAGCACCTTGCCGACCGACACTGGTCCAGGGTTGCTCCCCTCCACTCAGGGACCACAGGCCCCATGGGGGTGCCAGAGATGACAGGCCGCCACCCCAAAACAGACTCATGAAGGCTTTTCCAGAGCTGCCTTCTCCAACACCCCACAAAGACGAGTCGCTGCAGGGAACAACTGACTGAAATGTGTCAGCAGCTCCAGCACGAAGAAGGGATGGCGCCAGGAGCACACAGCCTCCAAACGCAGGCGACGTCCCCGGTGAGACGGGCCCGCCTCACGTCCAACACACGGGTCCACGCGGAACCCCGCGTGGCCTCCCGCGACCGCGCACACGCAGGGGATGCTGGCTCTGCGAGCCCCCCACCTGGAACGGAGTCTGGCTGTTGTGGTTCTTCTGTTCCTTGTTCCCGCCCCGGAAGAGCAGCACTCTGGCACAGCTATCCTGCAGGCGGAAAGAGAGAAAGCGGTTTGTGGGTCGGCAACACAGACAGGCTCCAAAGGAACAGGCTCAGAGGCTCGGCTCCCAGGGGACTGGGGACGTGCCCGGGGAAGGTCCCCAGGGGGCCCCTCTGCTCATCGGAGTGGTGAGGAGGAGGGCGAGCGGCCCCGCACCCTATGAGGTGAGGCTTAACTTTTGCAAACACTTTGGATGACTTGGCAGAATCTACACAAGTGTCTAATCCGTGCATCCCATGGCCAAACAATTCGACTCTTTAAGACTGCCCTATAGAACGTCTTGCGTGTGTGTATAAAATATATAACAGGAAAAATACCGGAAGGAAAACACAACAAAAAAGAGAAAACCCGGAGGCAGCATAAATGTTCTAAAATAAGGGACAGTGGGAATGCATTCTAGAACATTCTTCACCTAGAAAGTTGTAGGAAAAAAACAGGTAGATCCACAAACCTGTAAAGAAATACACCAAGAACTTCCAGGTAGAAAACACAGACTTTCCAAGTAGAGAGTCTCATAACAATAATACAGCATAACTCCATTTATGTTTGAAAAGCCTCAAGGGGATGAATGAACAAACCGTAAGCACCGGCAGCTGCCAGTTCCGAGCGGGAGTGACCTGGCCAGTTGGAACCAGGACTCCAGAGCCCTGCAAGACCCCCGCCTCTGCAATCTCTTACAAATGCTCTGCACGGCCCAACGAGGATGCTCGCTGGAAAGTCCCATCATAAACACGAGAATAAATCCTCACCAGGTACCGCCATTCATGCCCTGCCAGGTGGGACCCAGTCAGGGGCCCCCTCCCACCAAGGGAAGATTGTGAGTCAATATTAACCAAGCCTGAGACATGGTCCATCACTCTCCTGTTAATCAGAGTCCACATGAGATCACGTTCCAGGGCTATCTCAAAAGTAAAGGGCAAATGGTTTGCTCAGCTTGGTAACAATCATACCTTGTGTGTGCAAACGTGTATGCAAGTGTATGCGTGTACACGTGTGTGTGCAGAAGTGTTTGTGGGAACTTGTGTGTAGGAATGTGTGTATGCACATGTGTGCGGGTGTGTGTGCAGCTCTGTGAGTATGCACGTATGGGGCAGGCGTGTGTATGCATGTGTGTGCATGTGTATGTGTGTGTGTATGCATGTGTGTGGGCATGTGTGTGCATGTGTGTGTGCAGCTCTGTGAGTATGCACGTATGGGGGCAGGCGTGTGTGGGCATGTGTGTGCGTGTGTATGTATGCATGTGTGTGGGCATGTGTGTGCAGCTCTGTGAGTATGCACGTATGGGGCAGGCATGTGTGGGCATGTGTGTGTGCAGCTCTGAGTATGCACATATGGGGGCAGGCGTGTATGTGCGTGTGTGTATGCATGTGTGTGGGCCTGTGTGTGTATGCATGTGTGTGTGCAGCTCTGTATGCACGTATGGGGGCAGGCGTGTATGTGCGTGTGTGTATGCCTGTGTGTGGGCGTGTGTGGGCATGTGTATGCATGTGTGTGGGCATGTGTATGTATGCATGTGTATGTGCAGCTCTGAGTATGCACGTATGGGGGCAGGCGTGTGTATGCATGTGTGCATGCATGTGTGTGTATGCATGTGTATGTGCAGCTCTGAGTATGCACGTATGGGGGCAGGCATGTGTATGCATGTGTGCATGCATGTGTGTATGCATGTGTGTGCATGCATGTGTGTGTGCAGCTCTGTGAGTTTGCACGTATGGGGGCAGGCGTGTGTGTGCGTGTGTGTATGCATGTGTGTGGGCATGTGTGTATGCATGTGTGTGCAGCTCTGTGAGTATGCATGTGGGGGCAGGCGTGTATGTGCGTGTGTGCATGCATGTCTGTGTGCATGTGTGTGTGCAGCTCTGTGAGTATGCACGTATGGGGCAGGCATGTGTGGGCATGTGTGTGTGCATGTGTGTGTGCAGCTCTGAGTATGCACGTATGGGGACAGGTGTGTGTGGGCATGTGTGTATGCACGTGTGTGGGTATGTTATGTGCATGTGTGTCTGCATGTGTGTCTGCAGCTCTGTGAGTATACACGTATGGGGCAGGCGTGTGGCATGTGTGTGCATGTGTGTGTATATCTGTGTGCATGTGTGTGTGCAGCTCTGTTGAGTATGCACATATGGAGGCAGGCATGTGTGGGCATGTGTGTACACACGTGTGGAGGTGCGCATGTGTGCAGGCCTGTGTGTGCAGGCACACATGTATGCAGATGTGTGCAGGTGTGTGTACACATGTGTCTGTGAGCGTGTGTGTACAATGTATCAAAGGCCACAGATGGGCCTGCCTGAGGTCACCATGGGAGAGAATGTAGGCCACGGGCATGTGCGGCACATGGGGGTGGCCGACTGCCCCCAGCGGGAGGGATGGAAGCCTGACGGGGTGGCAGGTGGGGAAAGCTCGTGGGAGCTGCCAGGGAAGGTCAGTGGGGTCTGGACACAAGCAAACGGGCAGACGGAGGAGACGAGAGAGGGCGCGACCAGATGCAGGTTATGGGTTTGCCCAGAACAGCCCTGTCAAGGACAGAGCCAGGGTTTAAAAAATTCTGGATTTCCACATCCCACCCGGTGCTTTCATCTCCATGGCATGGAGCCGATGTCCCCGATGTGATTTACTAAGTACTCCAAATTGTAAGTCGGGAACTCGCTTCCAGTTTGAACTATCCTCTGACACGCGTCTGTGCGGACAGACGGAGATCTAAGAAGAGGTAAAATGCCAGCATTGCTGAAGAGAGAGGGTGGAGGTGGGAAGATGGGTGTCACCAGAGTGGCTGGAACCCGGCCCCTTGGAAGAGCAGCGCCCTAAAGACCACACCTGACCATGCCGTGGACCACGGCGCCTGTGCCTGACCTGGGCCCAGGGGAGCCCCGTCCCCACCCCAGCCACGGGCCACAGGAATGTGTCCCCGCAGCCTCGGGGCAAAGAAATACAGGGCGGGTTGGAAGCCCAGCTTTGCCACTTACTAGCTGAGCTGCCGAGGACCAAGCACCCATCTCCTGACTCGTAGGAGAGAATGTCAACCAATGGCAGCCACTGAAGGCTCCCTGGGGATCAAAAGGGAAAGACCATGTGGACGCCCTCCTTCCATGACATACACACCCCCAGTGACCCTGAGGATGACGACCCCCCATGACGGCCCCGGGGAGGCAGCCACCGTGCTGACCGGTGCTCTGCTGACACCAGAAGGGCCACAGAGATGCAGCCTGTCTCTTCTTAGCTTGGGTCTCCCTGGAATGAGAGGCAGGGCTTATTTCTCATCCTCCCCACAAATTGGCCTGGCCTAGTAACCTTTGATATTTAAGACTCCCTCCCTTCCTTCATTATCTGAGCCAGAAAAACAAATTCCAGGCTGCTTCCCTCCCTCTGGGTCTCCAGAAAAAGCCAGCAAGAAGCTGAGGGGCCTGTCAGATTAGACACAACTTGCTGCTTACAATCAAAGCCCTAATTAGCTGATTTCATAAGAGAAGGGAATATTATGATCAGTGTATTTTATTAGAAGCGTGCAGATGAGGCCTGCCTAAAATTGATAAAACACACACATCAAATCCATAAACCTGGATGCTTTTAGATTTAACAAGGAGAGGCTTGGCAAGGCAAATTAGCAGCAGCAGGACCATCACCACCGTCACCATCATCACCATCAGCACCATCATCACCATCATCATAACCAGCAGCATCATCACCACCACCATCATCACCACCATCACCATCATCATCATCACCATCAGCATCACCATCATCACCAACATCAGCACCATCATCATCACCATCATCATCACGATCATCACCATCAGCATCACCATCAGCATCAGCATCATCATCACCATCATCATCACCATCATCACCATCATCACCAGCATCATCACCACCACCATCATCACCACCATCACCATCATCATCATCACCATCAGCATCACCATCATCACCAACATCAGCACCATCATCATCACCATCATCATCACGATCATCACCATCAGCATCAGCATCATCATCACCATCATCATCATCACCATCATCATCACCATCATCACCATCATCACCACCATCATCATCATCACCACCACCATCATCATCACCATCAGCATCATCATCACCATCACCATCATCACCAACATCAGCACCATCATCATCACCATCATCATTATCACCATCATCATCATCACCATCACCATCAGCATCACCATCATCACCATCAGCACCACCATCATCACCAACATCAGCACCATCATCATCACCATCAGCATCACCATCATCATCACCACCACCATCATCACCATCATCATCACCACCACCATCATCTCCACCATCATCATCACCACCATCATCACCATCAGCATCACCATCAGCATCAGCATCATCATCACCATCATCACCATCATCACCATCATCACCACCATCACCACCATCACCATCACCACCACCATCACCACCATTACAGCTACCATTTACCAAGCATCCACTGTGTGGCAGACATACCATATGTTTGTTTTCTATTTTAAGTCTCTTAGCAACTCTGGCAGTTAGGTAGAATTATCCTTACTTTACAGATGGGAGAATTCATTGTCCAAGAGAGACAGGAGTTTGCCCCAGACAACACAGCAAGGTCATGGTCTAGGCCACGTGGAGCCCAGACTGCCACGCCTCCTTGCACTGCAACTCCACCTCATTGTGGCTGCTTCCAGTTCCCTTCCCTGAATCCTATTCTGACTTTCCCACACTGTGTCCCCACCCCTGGAGCAGTCTACTTCTCAACATGATTTCCTGGAGTGCTCTGTATGTGCGCCCTCCGACACCTTTTCTGCTGAAAGTTGCAAAGCGGTTCCTCTAGTTGGCACTGAGCCTGGCCTGATGCCGCCACGTGATGCCCACATGTGTAGAACAGAGAAGCGCAACACATTGGTGACATGGGAGGACAGGGCTCTGGTTAGGGACAATGTGCGGTACATGCTGGACGTGGAGAGGACAGGGCTCCCTGTAGTCTAGACCATGACCTTGCTGGGGTTTTGACCATGCTGCAGAGGAGGGACACACAGCCTAGAGCAGCAGAAGGCTGATCTTGGGACCCTGGAGAGAGGGGAGAGCTCTCACACGCCTACCCGGGCTCACTGGCGCACTGGGAGCAAGTCGCTCAGCCTTGGAGCGGGGAGTCTGTCTACACGTGTGTCTGGGGAGGGTGCAGATGCAGTCTTCCCCACTCAGGCTGGGCAAAGTATGGCACCCAGCCTAACTCAGCTTGCTGCCTGTTTTACAAATAAAGTTTGATCGGCACACAGCCACACTCACTCACCTCGGTGTTGTCCGTGGCTGAGTTCATGCCACAGCGGCAGAATGGGATGGCCGTGACCAAGCCCACGTGGCCCACAAAGCCAAAAATATCTACTAAGTGGCCCTTTACAGGAAATGTTTGCTCCTAAAAGAAAATACCTAAGAGAAAAAAATACTCCTCAGGCACATGGGGGAGGGTCTTCCTGAAGCCATCGGCCAAGGGCTGGGGACAGATGGGGGACAGGCAGCACCATGCCAGTCACACCAGGCCCCGTCAACAAGTCAGAATGAGGACTACCAGACTGCTTGAACCTTCCCTAACAACATACCACCGACACTCTCAAAGACCGTCTTGTCCTCAATTATTTCAAGCAACAGAAAACATTTCTTCCTGTTTTTCTTTTCTCATTCATGATAAATTATGCTTGAAATCTACCGGGGAAAATTAAGGAACGCTTTTCCCCTCTAAGGCAACAATTGAGAAGCACATGTAGGCACAGATGTTTTACCCGCCAAAGCCAAGTCTCATGATGTGCGTTTTCTGAATGCGGCCCAGCTAGGTACCTCCATGCTCACAAAGCCACCCTGACGTCCAAAAACACCGTGCAGCACCGACTGCCCACGCTGCACGCAAATCCCACCGATTTGCTCGCATTAAGGAGGAAGCTCTGCTGAAACACGCCCCCAACCCCCTCTGGCTGAGCTGCTCTGCCATGCCAGCCACAGAAGAGACCCTAAAAGATGGCAATCTATACCTCTGAGAAGCTGGGTCCAAGGGGGACAGGGTGCTAGCAGGGAAAACAGGCAAGGCATAATGGCAGTTCATCCTGGTTATCTTGCAAAGGGCTGCAGAGCAAACAACAGCTAATGCTCTCAGGGGCTCATTAAGAGAAGGCTTGACTAAGGGTGGGATATCTGAGTTGGGTCTTGAAGGATGCATAGAAGTTTTCTACGGCAAAGAATCTAGGAGGGTTTCATAGCTGGAAGTAAAGTGGTTGGAGGGGTCTGGTCTTGGAAGGGCCAGGGAAAGGACTTAGGTGTAGACAAAGGCTGAAGATTTCACCCAAAAAGATGGCTTCGTTCTGGGAAGATGATGCCGATGGCAGAGAAGACAAGCAAAGTGCACACAGCTTAGAGGCCCCCGAAAGATCTCCCCTCTGTTCCTCCAGTTGGTGGAGACCCCCACATTCTGCTCAGCTGTTTAGTATAGTGTCCAGACCCCACCATCCTCCAGACTCAAAGTTCCTTGAAATCAGAGAGACATGAAGAAAAGAAAGTTGGAGCAGAGAACACCTTCGATACTGGCATCCAGGAGTTATCTTGACCTTGAGCCTCAAGGACACTGACCCTCCTTCCCCACCCCTCCGCCCTGCCCCAAGCAGGTCCTGCAACCCACGGCCTCCTGGGAGCCCCAGGCCCTTCCCACGGCCTCCACGAGCCTCTCCACCGTCTTCAGCCCCACCACCGTGCCTCTCGGCGGGACCAGCAGGGTGCTCACACGGTCCAGGGTGCTGCTCCCTCGCCATTTGGGATTCGTGCTCCTAGAGGCCAGGGATCATGTCCTACCCCTCAGGGCATACCAAACTAGCTCATCTCCAGCTTCCCTTAGTTTCTGGTCTAACACTGAAGAGTACGTGCTTCTTTTTATTCATGCTGGGGTTCCACTTGTAGGTACAGTCCCCCTCCCGAAGAGGAAAGCAGGGTCTTGAAGAGATACTCGTACACCCACGTTCATGGCAGTATTATTCACAACAGCCAAGAGGCGGAAGCACCCATGTGTCCATCAAGGGATGAATGGATAAACAAAATGTGGTCCATCCGCATAATGAAATATTATTGAGCCATAAGAAAGGACATTCGACACATGCGACGCATGGATGGACCTTGAGGACATTACGCTCAGTGAAATAAACCAGGCATGTAAGGACAAATGCTGCAGGAACCCACTCAGATGCAGTCCCCAGAGGAGTCAGATTCGTGGAGACAGAAGGTAGACGGTGGGCGCCAGGGGCTGCGAGGGGGACGGGGTGCTTCTCGGGACACAGTTTCCGTTGGGAAGATGGAAAGTCCTAGAAGGATAGCGCTGCTGGTTGCACAGTGATGTGAATGTGCTTAATGCCACTGAACTACATTGTAAAAGTGGTTAAAATCTAAATGATTTTGTCATGCACATGTTACCACAGCTAAAGAGAAAAAGGCCATTGGGAGCGTGTTTGCACACACAGTGGTGGTAATTCGCCTTTGTTACATGCTGGTCTGGTGCAAGTTTGGTGGGGTGCCAGACCGACCTCGGGAGCCCGGTCAGCCACGTCCCTGCCCCTCTGCCCCACACGTCCCAGCAGACGGCCACCCCAGGGTGGGCAGAGTTTGCACCTTCGGCTGGGGAGGATGGAAACGAGAGGATCCCGGCTCCCCAGCTCGCTTCTGGAAGTGGACAGTGTGGCAGTGAGGCCTGGGAGGGGAGCAGACCAGGGTTTCCAGCCCAGCTCCAGCTCTGGGACCGCTCCTTTCTCTTCCCCGCAACTCGGCTTCCTCTTTGCTATGACGGGGTAACCCATTCTCAAAGCAGCAGCTGCTAAGGGCTGGAGGATTCCCCCTAGCTTCCTCCCTGAAGCCCGTACCCCCAAGGCGAGCGATTTTGGAAATGGACCTTGAGGAGGGGTTGAGGGTCCAGTGAGGTCCTGAGCTGACAGGACAGCGCCCTTGTCAGAAGAGACCACAGAGTGCTCTTGCTCACTCCCCACCGTGTGAGGACACAGAAGGCGCCATCTGCAGCCAGCAAAGAGCTCTCACTGGGAAGGGAACGTGCCCGCACCCTGATCGTGGACCTCCAGCCTCCAGGACCATCTGTGGGGCTCTGTTAGGGCACCTCTGTTGAGCCAGACAGCACCCTGCAGGGCGCTCAGCCCGGCCCCAGCCCCGGCACCCACACGGCCGGACAGGGTGTTGGGGGAGCGCACCCACCAGCGTGCCCGCACTGACCTGGTTGTAGAGGGCGCAGATGTGCAGGGCCGTGTTCCCTGAGGCGTTCTGGGCCGCCATGTCGGCCCCGTAGAAGAGCAGGTGCTCCAGATGCTGCACGTGGCCATATTTGCAGGCCTGCAACGAGAGTCCGCGCTGTCAATGGGAAACCCACACACCAGTCTCCAAGTTCAACATGTGCTCGGCCGACCCCAGCCCACCCCCCATGTGAGACCAGGACCCCAAATGCAGGGCCACCCACAGCGTCCTGAGCCTCAGGGGGGCCATCAGACCCCTGGCTGGGATCAGGGTGGGGGAGCTCATCACAGGACTAAGGACTTATGCTGGGCTCCTGGACAGCAGGTCTGCGAAGGGCCCCAATGCTCCTTTCCTTTGAACCTGGGGACCCGAAGCCCAGGGACACACGCGCTATCTCCCTGCTGGCCTCAGTGGCCAACCCCACAAAATGCAAACCAGGACACTCCATCTCTGGCCCCACTTATCCAAAGTCCTGGCCCCGAGAGGGGGCGTGAAAACAGCAAGAAGGGGAACATACAGCCCCTGCTATTTCCAGGGAAGGGAGCCAAGCCTGGCCTCCAGGCGAGGGGCAGGCCCCATTGTTGCTACGAAATGTAACCCACCCCCTGAGGAGCGTTCAGGAGGCAGGGGGCAGGCAGCCCCACAGTGAGATTTCTCCCTCCCGGGGTCCTTCAAGGCGGTGATGTGTGCTATTCCTGAACCAACAAGGCTCTGGGGTCAAAGAGATCTGCACCCAAGTCATGGACCTTCCATTTTCCAGAATGTTCCCCCATGAGCCTATGTCTTCACCTGTAGACATAAACCCTACATTCTTATGAGAATGTTCTTATGAGAATCACGTAGGATAAGGGACCCCAAAGGGCCCACGGGTTGCTCGGCACCAGGCCAGCCCCTGCCCATGGCAGTTCTCGGGGAGCCAGGAGGCCCCGCGCTGTGACAGCTCAGCCGGGGTCCTGGGCACTCTGCGTGGTACCAGGGCAGCCCACAACCCTGAGCGGGCAGTCAGTTCCAACCAGGCCCCACCCCATCCACCCACTTCCCGGCACGTCAGGAAAGGCCAGCGTGTGGCCAGCGATGGACAGCACTAGAGGTGGGAGGGCCAGGGTCCCCGTGAGCGGTGACAATGTGGATGGGAGCCGGGAAGGCCAGGAAGCGGGTCCTGACACACACTTCTCAGGCCGAGGGTGGCCACTGAAGCCCACGGCAGTAGGAAAACAGGCCACCGAGGGGCAGGCCGGGCAGCTCTCTCTACCGCGCATTCCGGATACCTGGGGTGGACTGTGGCACCTCGCCAAGGAAAGACGTTGGGAAAGATGCTCGAACTGTTACTGGGACGAGCTTACACAGAGAACCCGAGAAACAAGCACTTCTAACGCCACGCCCCCCGTGGAGCAGGCGCACTAGTTCACGAAGCAGGTGGTTACCCGGACACGGTTGCTGCCCACCCTCCCCTCCCGTGGCAACAGTGCCTGCAATTCTTGTGGGGACCCCAGCCCCACTCTCAGAGATCGGGGGGCTGCCCCGCCCACTGCTGCCGTGGGCACAGCCCAGGGGCCTCCACAACCCGCAGAACCCCAGAGCTGCTGGGGCCCCCAGCAAAGGAGCAGGGCCACAGGGGTGAGAAAGGGAGGGAGGGCGGACAGACGTGGAGCCAAGGGCAGACGCACATACAGCCCGTCACTGGGCCGTCCGAGCTCCAGCCATGCCTGGACTCCTCGGGACATAGAGAGCCTGGCCAGGACTTTTATTTCCCGTTATACCAGTTTGAGTTGACAGCACTGTTCCTTAAATCAAAGGAGCCTGGGCTCATTGGCTCTCCCCAGAGGATGGGAGTAGAAAACCCCCATTTAGTGGCCATGACAGTGATCATTAATGCAGGCGAGAAATACCAATGGATGCTAAGACCATCCGTGGATGGGGGATGAGGAAAGGGACTTAACAGCCTCAGAGACCCCACAAAATCCTAATTACAGAAGGAAAGAGAGAAGCCTGGCAGACTCCACCTGGCCAAGAGGTCAGAGTGAATGTCACCGGTAATGGGCAAGGGTCACCACATGCCCCCTGACAGGATGCCAGGAATGCGATATCCCTACACAATCACTCCTACAATATTCCTACCAAAATGCACACCCCGGACCTCATCGAGAAGAAACACCGACCCAACCCAAGTTGCGAGGCAATCTCCAAGCTGAGTGCCCCATAATCTTCGCAGGGGTCCCCGATGGAAGGCTTCCATGCGGGGTCCCGGATGGGATCCTTTCAGTATGAGGGACGTTATTGTGACGATGGACAAAACTCGAACACGGTCTGTGAGTGAAGGTATGTGGGGTTCTCTAGCATTCTAGCAACTCTTCTGTGAGTTTGAAACTGATAAAGTCCTTCACAATTTAGAAAGAGAACCTCATCCTTGTTTGACACAAAGACCTCAAAGCTCACCAAAGTAAGAAATCTGTCCAGCCCCAAAATAGGCTATGCTAACCATTTCCCCCTTGAAATGGGCGTTGCGGCTCCTGGCCTTCGAGAGACAGCTAAGAAGGGCTGCCAGAGCCAGAGAGCTGAAACCTGACATACAGTACCCCTTACACTCCTGTATCTTAACCATCTGGATGAGGTGCTTTTTGGGAAATGCACGTGCGGGGGGCTCCACTCCACACCTACTCCCTGCAAATCTCCTGGGCGTGCGTGTTTGGAGAAGTTTCCCCAAGAGACCTGCGGTTCATCCCTGCTATGCCAAATACCCGCCCCATCACTAGCCAACCACACAATTTGGTGGAAATTAGGGAAAAGGGCGCGCCTTCCTTCCAGCGCTTTACTGCCACCTGCTGGGCACCTGCTGTGACACACCTACACCCCAAGGGGGCAGCAAGCTGAGAAGCACCCCAGGTTGTGCAAGGCACGTGGAAACAATGCGGAGTTCACTGCATTGCAAGTGAGCAGCAAATGCTTCTGCATGATTCTGTGCCACCAACCAAATTACTTAATCCACACCACGCCTAGGCATTTCTCCTATGTGAAGCATGTGCTTATAATGTGAACAGGAGACATCTCCATCCGATGGTTCAAAAACAATACGTCATTTCAGCCCTCGCTTGGTCAGCAAGTAAGGTGCCCGGCAGCACAGGGACACCCTTGCCCAAACATGCGCACACGTGGCTTGCTTGACTCGAGCCACTGGCTGCCCCATGGCCCTGGGTTCCACGGTTTTCAAAGGCCAGTGGTGGTCTTGCTGCCAGCCCAAAGGGCCTCGGGGAAATGTGCAAATGAGTGTGTGGATGGCAGGTCAACCAGGAAGCGGCCAGCTCTGTGTTGGCCAGGGTTAGGAGCTGAACGATGTCCTCCCCAATTCCTCTGCTGGAGCCCTGACCCCCAGCACCCCAGGATGTGACTATATGTGGAGATGGGGACCTTGAAGAGATGATTAAGGTAACATGAAGCCACTGAGGTGGCCCTGATCCAGGGTGACCGGGGTCCTTCTAGGAAGAGGGGATCAGGACACAGACCCGCACGCAGGGACGACCCTGTGAGGACCCAGGGAGAGCACGGCCGTCCACACGCACACATACACACGAGGAGAGAGGCTTCAGGGGGACCCCGCCTGCCCGCACGCGCATCCTGGGCTTCAGCCTCCAGGACCGGGGGACAGTACTCGTCTGTTGTGTGAGCCCCGTTGGTGGGATTTCGTCAAAACTGCCCAAACAAACCAATACAATCAGTTCAGATCAACTAATCTGTAAGTTTCAGCCTGCAATGACATACATACAAAATGTCATGCTAAGAACTCCAAAAGGGAAGCTATGTTTTGACAGCTGCGGTAGTGGTCGCTTTCCCTATGGAGCCCACGGCTTTTATAACATGAGTTCTGGACAGAAGACGTCTCTCGCAGACTTCCCTGGCAACACTAGGGTAGAGCACAGGCTCCAACCATGGGGAGAAGGTGGCACCCCTCCATCCCGGCCTGGGCTCTTCACCCCTCTCCTCCCCTCCTGGCATCTCCTCTCAGCCCCAAGAATCAGGGCTGGTTGGAAGGACACCTGCTTGGTGGGCTTCAATCCCTCCGCAGGCCCCCCCGCAAAAGGAAGCATTGATTACTTCCCTTCGTCCGGGCGGGGTAGGGGCACGGGATTCGGATCTGACGCCCCAGGGCAGCATGTGGCAGAACCCCCAAAGCAAGGTAAGGCACTTCCTGCAGCTCCAACTGCTGGGGCCGGGGGGCTTGGCTGCTCGCAGTGGGGCGTGGGGTCATGATCCCGGGGTCCTGGGATCGAGCCCCACGTCGGGCTCCCTGCTCAGCGGGGCGTCTGCTCCTCCCTCTGCCCCTCACCCCTGCTCGTGATCTCTCTCTCGCAAATAAATAAATAAAATCTTTGGGAAAAAAAGGAATTCTTGAGGAAATCAGATGAGATCTATAGTAAAGCCTGTGAACAAAGCGGTTAAGTGGTGTCACATATTCTTTGTGACAATGGCCAGGTGACGGTGATGATGGTGATGATGACCGCAACGAAGCAGATGAGGACTGAGACAGTGACTGAGGCGTGGCCGGGCGAGGGGGAGTGGCTAACTCACAGGCCAATCCCCTGGACTGACAACAGAAGGAGGGAACGCCCCTCCCTGAAACACTGTCAGAGGAACTCGCGAAGGAGGGCGGGCGGGATGGAGCTCTCCCAGAGCCAGCACAGAGCACCGCCTGCCTGAAGGCGCGTGGGACCCCAGGGCGGCTCCTCCACGGAGCAGCTGTCCCCAGACTGGGGGCAGCCACCCTCTCCAGAGCCCTCAGCCTCCCGTAACCTACCCTGGAGTCCTGACGCAGCCAAACCCGTGGTCCGCAGGCCCGCCAAGGGTGCAGGCAAGACGCACAGGAGGACGCGTCCTCCCTTATCTTGATGTTCTTGGGTCGTGGGGATGTGTTTGGGTGTTTTTTACTTTCTTCTTTCTGTTTCTTCGAATTTTCCACTCCTTCCATGTTGAGCAGTTAGGGTAATCTGAACAACTCAAGAGTTTGCAGACAAGCCACATACAAAAACGCGCGCTTCCACAGTCGGCCTGCAGGGGGCGGGCGTCCCCAGGCGCTGCGCGGCAGGTGCGGGATCGGAAGGGCCTCGCTTGACAGTTCAGCGCCTGGCCTTGGCCTTGGCGGGAAGCAGAACCACCGCAGGACCTGTGAGCAGGCCTGGCTGTGGGCGAGCAGGATCCGTCCAAGGGCGTGGAGCCAGGCGGCTGGGAAGGAGCCGCCCCCACTCCAGGGCACGAGGCGGAGGGACAGATGTCAAATGCAGAACTGCGGACCCCAGAACTCCAAGGTGCTTCTCCTGCTAGCTCTGTGCAAAACCTGCCTCCTGTTTCCTCCTGCCACCGCCGGGTGTCACGGCAGGGGCGGCTTCCGTCTGCAAGCCTGGAGGCGGTGCTGAGAGGGGCCGGGAGTGGACTCAGCTGTGGCCTTGGGCAGGTTACTCCCCCTCTCCGGGCCGGTTACCTCGTCTGAGTCATGGAGGCCAGCAGGTGTCCGCTGGGGTTGCTCCAGGGTGTGAAAGGTGGAGCCGATAAAGCAGATCAGGACGGCATGGGAGCTGACTGAGTGCTGAGAATCTTGGAGGAGGACGGCCGGTCTACTGATCTCTGCTTTGCGCCTGCCTCCACCACCTCACAGCCAGTCTCAGCCACGGCAGATGAGACAGCGGGGCTCGGGAGGCAGGGACTTTACCCGGAAAATCGAGAACCTCTAGTAGAGAGGGAACTGGCCTCCCAGGACATCGTGGAAAAGAAACCCACCACCTGGGGGACATGACACCATCCTGATGGGCGCCACGGGAAGCGGGATGCTCAGGCCTGGGAGCGCCCCCTCCAAGCTCAAACTCAGCGCCAGGGGCTGGGGCCCTGGGACCAAGAGGTCTGGTGGCTTCAGTGCCCGCAGGCTCGGAACCCGCGCTCGGGGTCTCAGGGATGCGACCCAGCACACGCGGGGACCAGAAATCACGGCTGGAGCCCACACTGCAGGAAGTGACCACCAGGATCGCCCCCCGCCCACCCCAACACATTGATGCTTCTTCATCTCAGGGTGACCAGAGGCCAGACTGTCGAATGCACCAGAGGGGAAAGGGACGCTGGTGGGAGGCCTCCGGCTGGTGGAGGGCGAACCCGGCCCGGAGAACTCTCCAAAGCTGGGGCCCTGCTGCAGGGTTCAAGCTCTAGCAACTCCACATTCCCATCTTCTGTATTTCTGATGCCCTGGCATGTGGGGCCTTGCCGACACTGGGGGGGGGGGGTCTGCCCCTCCCCAGGCAAGTCAATTCTGACCGCACAGGACTGGCCCAGAGGGCGGCTCTCAGACACAAACCGGCCCACACAGAGCCATCACCCCCACCTGCCTTACTGGGCTCTCGCCCTCAGGGCCACGACCCACCTGCCCTGGTCAGCCCAGACAGTCAGGGACAGCCCCAGTGCCCCTGAGCCCCTGACATTATCCAGACCAGCCATGCCTCGGCCTGTTCCATCCTACAAAAGTCACAGTGAAGACTCTTGGCCCCATTTCCCCCCGCTCCTGCTGCCTCCTGACCCAGCCCGGTGCTTCCCATGTGGCCCCCCTGCCCCATCTGCCCCTCCTCCCAGGATCTGTGAGTAACACACCCTTTTTCCAATGGCAGCCATCTCCCGATCGGTTGGCCTCACTGTACCTGCATGGTATTAAAACTACATTTCAAACCGGGGTTTGGGACAGGCCAGGAAATGACTCTGGAATGACCCGAAAGCACTCAGACGTGCAGCCATGGGGGCCAGAGTGAGAACGGGCAGGATGAGCAGAGAGGAGGCTCAGCACTGCACTTACATTAGATCCTTCCCACAGCCCGAGGGCACCACGGGCCCGCTGACACCCACTTTAAGGGTGAACAAATGCAGACCCCAGGGCACTCATCGCTACTCACTCCCCCGAGGGTCCCTCCCTGGGTGTGGGCTGGAGGTGGCCAGGAGCAGCTTTGCGGGGCCCCAGCTCACACCGCGGGATGGAACTGGATGCCTCCCCAGGCTGCTGACGAGTCAGGGCTGACCCAGCATGCAAAAGGCCAAGCGGGGTGGACCTGCCTGCACCCCACAGCCCACCTGGTACCCCTCAGCACTGCTCGGCCCTCTGACCACAGTGGGTGGGGGGCATGACCCCACCCGGACCAGGCAAGTGTGTAAGGTCACAGTGGCTGAGGGAAATGGACAGGTGGCACTGCCCATCCGGAGAACAGTTCAGAGACACCCCCCCATTCCAGGCCTTTCCCCTTGCCTTCCTCGGCCCTGCTCCCCCAGACCCACTGTCCACCCTCCTCTGCCCAGAGACCCTGACCTGGACACCTGCACCACTGGGCTCCCTGGTTGGCTGGCTCACACACGGCTCAGCCAATAGGAGGGCAGGACAAGAGAGAAGCCAGGGCAGTTCCTGCCTGCGGCCACCCTCCCACCTCAGCTGTCCCTGCTTCTGGGACCACAACTTCCTCCCCTGCTCTGGATGCACTAACAACTCTTCATCTGAGCCATCAGGTGGATGCTGTTTCTTTATAAGACTGCAGCGGACACACCCCCAGCCCCACGGGTGCCAGGTGGGATCAGGGAAACCTGGGTCCTATGCATGGAAATTGGGCATCACACCGGGGCACCCATATCAGAAATCAGGCAGCACACTGGCTCACCCGTATCAGAAATCGGGCAGCGCGCCGGGTCACCCGTATTAGAAATTGGGCAGTGCGCCGGGTCACCTGTGCGCAGAAAGCACCTGGCGCCAAGCTCTATTGGGGTCCCCGAGACGCTAGATGCACGGAGAGCTCCCAGCGCCTATGAAGGGCGGGTTCACTCCACAGCTCCAGATGATCACTGCCCTACAGAAATGCAAGAGGCCTGCCTAACTTTCCGATTTCTCTACAGAGGTCAGAAACGTGTGTTTCTAGGTAAATATCCCCGTTTTTAATTGCCGGCGACGCTCCAAACGGAACAGAACGCTGGGAGGGCAGCTGTGGGCGCCGGGTGAGAGGCTGAGGGCAGGCGTGTTAGGGGTGCGGTGCGCGCACCTGGTGGACCTCGTGCCAGCCGTTCTCGTCCCTGCAGCACACGGTGGCGTGTTCGTGGAGCAACAGTTCACAGCAGTAGGGATCCCCCCCGACAATCGCGGTGTGGTACAGCGGCGTGAGCCCGTAGCTGTCTTTGTAATCAGGCGATGCTCCCAGCTCCAGAAGGGTCTAGAAAACAACACCAAACACAGGTCTCATGACCCCTTCTGCAGGGAGTGAATCAAGAACGAAGCATGGGGGTCACTCTCCCGCCGGCCGAGGCTGAGCAGGCCCGCGGGTCCGCACGTTCCCCGGGCCTCCCAGAGTGAAGCAGGGGCCAGCTTCCGGTGGTGAGGTTCCCGGCCCTGAAGTAGCAGGTGGAGCCCAGGTGACAGGATGCACGTGCATCCGGGACGTCAGGAGACGCTCTGCAGACAGACACGCGTGGGGGGCACGCAGGGACCTGCTGCGCCCTGCTGACCCCCCCACCCAAAACCCCGTACTGGCTGAGAGCAACGAAGTGCAGGCAGCTTTTGCAGAAAGGGAAAAGCTGTACTATTCAACCTACAGCATAAAACCATCCCAGCGTGGATTTCGGACTAAGGCAGCGGACGAGGTACAGCTGATGTGAACTTGAGAAATCCGTGACTTCCAAGACAAGCATCGTGTTGGGGGTCAGCCCCCAACAGCGGGTCCCCCTCCCTCCCAGCCAGGGCTCTTGGGGGCCCCCCACACTTGGGGCCAGGGCAGATAAAGCATGCAGAGGGCCGTGGGGAGGGTGAGGGGTGAAAGCACCCCCCAGGGTGGGCTTCCAGAGACCGGGGAGGGGTTGGCGACAGCAACAAGGCTGGCTCAGGGCCTGTGGCCTGGGTTTGCAGCCTCCTCCCAGGGGGCACGAGGGGGTGGCTTTCAGTGCTACCCTTCCTGGCAGAAATCACAAGCCTCTGGCCAAACGAGAGGGACAGATGACCTTTTATAAACACCAAATTCTAAAATTCCCAAGAAGAGAGGGTCTGGGGCCCCGACTAGATGTCCAAACCCACGTGGGAACACAATTCGGGGTCAGCTCGGGTGGTCATCATGGGATGGGGACAGGGAACCGGTGTGGAAGCCGGGGATCAGATAGGGAAGGGGTGCCCGCGGGGGAGACGGGCTCCGGAATGTACCTTCAGGGCCACTTGGTTCCTGGCTCGGGCGGCTTTGTGCAGGGCGGTCATCCCATCTCTGGCGCGGAAGTCCAGGTGAGCCCCGCCGTTTCTGAGAGCTTTGATCACCTCCGCGGGCTCGTCCAGCTGAGCAGCTAAGGTCAGTGGGGTCTCTGCGGGACCCAAACACAACGTAGTTCAGAACCCGCACCGGGGAGACGGCCAAGGCACACGGCTCACGAACCAAGTGCCAAGTCTGAGAGTGAGCTTGAAGAACCGACCCCAGGGTATTCGCAGCTCCCACCCGTTAGCCCCGGTATCCCCGCGGTTAGCACGGTCTCAAGGGTGACAATGGTGGTGATGCTCGGGGTCCCATGCAAATCAAAATGGGCAGAGACAGAGTTTCCACATTATCGCTTTGTGGGCAGCGGGTCTGAGAAGCTGCCCTCGCTCTCAGGACACAGAATCCCACGGCACCATCCAGATGCTTACTGTGGGGAGCAGCGACCCACTGGGGCTACAGTTAAAGGTCCGAAAGGCAGAGGCCTGCCCTTCTGCATCTCAAAGTCACAACGCTTATGGGCATCTTGGAGGACGCCCGGCTCAGGCTGCAGGCACACAAGGGTAGGGGAGGCCTGGAGTCTGTGCCCCATGGAGGTCTGGGTCTGAGCAGGCAGAGACCTGAATGGGGTCAGCATGATAAATGACCAGCAGCAGGGCTGGGGCAGAAGCCCGGGGGACAGAACCATGGAGCCCATCCCCATGTGGACAATGTTAGGAAGGGTCCCCCACCGCCCTGGGCAGCCGACTCCAGACCAGTCTGTTGCTGGCTGTGACGGGGAGGGCAGTACTCGGTTAAAACCACCTTCTCTCCCGCTCGGTCAGCCCATCATAGCCATTGCCGAGTGCCCATCATAGCCACTGCCGAGCAAGGCACACTGCCCTGATGTGCTTCACTGGAGAGGCTTTTACCCTCTAGAAGAGTGTCAAGGGCAATATGACAACGTGCATGTCCCCAGGACCCAGAAACACTACTGGTTGATGATGAGTCGTTCTGACTTCAAGCGCGTTTTGAGAATAAAAGAACCGGGGCATCTGACCTGGGGCTGAATTCCCTTCTCACCTCACCCCGGTCGCGTCCCCGGCTGTCCCTAGGAAGGACAACCACATCATGAATTCAGCTCGCCACCCCCATCTAGCCCTAATCCCCAGGCTTCTTTACACGTAAAGGAGCACTGTTCTGAGGGCTCTTTAAACTCACCGGGGGACTCACCCTGCACCTGGATGTGTCACAGTGAGGTGCAGGGGTGTCAGGGGTTGAGACGGCGTGGAGCAGGGCAGGAGCTCCACATGGGGGCAGAGATGTGGAAATGGGGCAGACGTGCAGACAGATGCAAACTTGGGGAGAGACCCCCACCCGCTAGAGCGGGGAGAGGGAGCTGTTGGGGCTTCTGACGGCATTGGCGAGGGCTCGGGTCCTTTGGGGGCAGGTGAAGGACGTGGAAGGCCGGGTCCTCAGGAGCCACCAGCGTTTACGCTTCTCATCAAATTTCTTACAGCAACTTGAAGAAGCCGGCCCCTCATGTATAAGGTCAATTTAGGCCTGATGCTCATCTGGGGCAATGTCAACCCTCAAAACGATTAGGATTCTTCTTTCTTATTTGGCTGTCCACCCATGGCCATTGCAACGGGAACTGAGCTGGAGTCATACCTCGGACTCCAGATTAAAGACCCCTTTGGCAGAGCCAAACCCTGGGATGGTGCTGGGCATGTAAGAGCCGCTGAGTAGAAAGCTAGGCACCCCGTTAATGGTAGGGTATCTTATGTACTTGAGGGGGACCTCCAGCCCTCAGACGGCACCCAGGACAAGCGGTCCCTTTCTCAAACAGCCCTGCCCAAAGGACGCACTGCAGACTTGCCACATTCAAACCTGACCGGGACCCACCCGGGTGAGGGTGGGAGAGCCCCCCCCAGCTTACACACCCTTCAGGAAGGGGACGTCCAATGAGACCCCACATGGGGCTGATGGAACCATCCCAAGAAGATACTCATCCATCAACTGCAAACACGTGGCCGTCAGGGGCTCACACTGTGTGATTGATGACCACGTGCCCATGCCTCTAACGAGCTTGGGGCCTGAGCTCACCTGCACCACAATCCTCCAAAAACATTCCTCAGTGTTTACATTTTGAAATTACTTCAGTTTTGATAAATATACTGGAACCTCAACGAGTATAACCTCAAGATGGTCCCAGTCTCTCTCAACTTGACTGCCCAGTGGAGTAGAAACGGCTCTCGTCTTTTCAGACAGTCTCGAACACATAATAAACGCTCTCGCCCAGACATGGCCCAGTCACATTTTGGCTCCAGCAAACAAGCGGCTGAGCTTCGAAAGGCACCAGCAGGAGGGGTCTGCAGGGGTGAGAAGTGGGGGGACCTGGAAGCACAGCACAAGGACACTGGCTACTGGCTTCCAATCTGTCCAGACGTGCGGACAAGGAGAGGGGTGGGGGCTCCGTGCGCTGCAGGCTGAAGTGTGCGCACCCCGGGCCCTTGGGTGTTCCTGGGAGCATCCAAGTGCCGGAGAAAGACCTCGGAAACCAAACGTGTGGGTGAGCAGCGCCTCCTGGAGAAAAGGGACCGCTGGCAGCAAAACCCAGCTCTGCTCCTGGAAGGCTGGATGACCTGAGCAGGTCCCCAAAACCCTCTGGACCTGTCTCCTCCCCTGTGAGGCCCGAATGCATGCGTCCTATGCTGGATGGTGCCCACCCCCGGGCGCGCCCTCGGGGACTGCCACCAGATCAGTTAGTCTCACAAAGAGACAAATTTTGCTCTCTTCATTATGGCTTTTTTATGTATTTTTACAAGGCTGTACAATGACTTTATTATTTTACAATAATAAAAAAGTAATTTATAAAATGAACCATGAAGCCAATACTTGTTAGCATTCCCACCCCCACCACAACTTGGACTGGCACAATCCCCCATGGCTTCCTCAGCAAGACAGTCCCGATTCTCCTAGAATGTGAAGCAAAGGAAACAAATATTCACACACCTACTAAGTGCTCTGCCCTGCACTGGGGACTATGGCCACCCCAGGAGGACAATGAGGTACAGTATCCTTGAGCTTTTATAAGATAGGTAAAAAAATAGGTAAATAGATCGCTGGATGAGGGGCTGGGCAGATGCTTGGATAAGTGGATGGATGAACAGATGGTTAGATGAGTGCATGGATGGATGGGTGGGTGGATGGACAGATGGATGGTGAATGAGTAGATGGATAGATAGATGGTTGGATGCATGAGTGAATGGATGGATGGATGGGCATGTGGTGGGTGGATGAATGGATGGGAATGTGGGTGCATGGGTGGAGGGATGGATGGAAGTATGGGTGAATAGACAAATGGACGGATGGATGGGATGGGTGGGTAGGTGGATGGATGAATGGATGGATGGACAAACAGAGAGATGGATGGATTGGTGGATGGATGGATGAATAGGTAGGTGGATGGATGGATGGATGGATAGGTTGATGGATAAGTGGATGGATGGATGGATGAGTGGGTGGATAGATACAGGGAAGGAAAGACAGAAGGAGGGAGAAAGGAAGAGAGAAAGAAAGATGGGTGAGTGAAAAGATGGGCAGGCGTGTATGTAGATGGAGATCATACATACACATAGACAGTTAAAAAGGAGTAAAGGAAAAGATTAATATTTGGGCTCACAAGTGACAGAGGGAGCACAACCTGTGCATTCAATTATCTAAGTGCTGTTTTCTAATATAAAACTCATTATTAAATTATCCACAATTGAGAGATCACACACCCCATTCTCTATGCCCGAATGCCTCATGCAAAACATCGCAAGTGGGAAAAACCTGGCTTTGCACCCGGAACCTTTGCACTCCACTATGGGTTCAGCCGTGACTTAGACAGACACCTTGAACCCCACAGGGCCTGGTCCCCTTCTGTGCTGCAAAGACCACCCTGTCCAGCCCACAGTGAGGGGCAACAGGGAGTCACAGCTTTGAAAGTGCTTCGTGATGAAAAAGCTCCCAACAGCGTGAGGAGCAACAGGATCTATGGCGACAACACGGTAAGACTCGCTGCAGCAGCTTAACATGGAGATAGACCCCCTCACAAGACATAACAAGGACAATTTTCTAGTGGAGTCAGGCTTTTACCTTCATTCACATTAAGCTCACTTTCCTAAAGTGATCCATTTTCTGAAAACGCATCTCTCTAAAACATGACACATCCCTTCTGTGTCAGAGACTGAGATTTCGCCAAAATGCAACACTGTGGATGATGACCCAGGAAACACTCCTGACCAGGAGTTTCAGAAGAAGCCATTTGTGGCTGTGTTTGCTTACCCTCTAAGGGAGACATGGCCTCCAGATGGAATATTCTGAAAGTCCACACGATGGGGATGTCTGTTTCTCAGGGGACACCCGAGAAGCAAATCCAGAAAGGTGGGGCTACACCCCTGCCCTATCCTGCGCCCTTCTCTCTTCTGGGTCAGCGGAAATCTGATATGTCCTCAAACACTAACAAACTCGACAGCAAGAAGCCTCCCTACAGCATCACGGTGCGCTCATCCCCATCTCTGTGACAAATCCAGGGACCTGAGACCACACTTCAAAATTCCCAAGGACCAGAGAGAGGTGATTCAGCGATTTCTTCCTCATTACCTAGATCTGTGGTTCCCAGACATGGGCATGAATTAAGAATCCTCCAAAGAGCTCATTAATACAAAGAATGTGGACTTTATTCCCAGCGGTGATTTAACAGGACTGGTGTAGCTGAGAACCTGCACCTCTAACAGGCTGGCAGTCCACAGCACCTCTGGCCCCGCTTGGTGGGGGAATGCGGGTTCGCAAACCAGACGGCACAGCAAAACCACCCGGTCCCACACCCAAATACTGCTTTAATCGGTGTGAGTACGACCCCGCCGGTATCAGGACTGGTAAAACCTCCTTACATGGTTTTCAACACGGGAACCACTGCTCCACTCCAATGTGTTCCATGGACGAGCAGCATGGGCGTGACCTAGAGCTAGTTAGAAATGCAAAATCTCGGGGCGCCTGGGTGGCTCAGTCAGTTAAGCAGCTGCAGCCCCAGGATGGGCTCCCCGCTCAGTGGGGAGTCTGCTTCTTCCTCTGCCCTCAACCCCCACTTGAGCTCACGCTCTCTCTTTCTCACGTGCTCACTCTCTCAAATAAATAAATAAAATGTTAAAAAAAAAAAAAAAAGAAAGAAAGAAAGAAAAGAAAAGGCCTAATCTCTGGCCCCAGCCCAAATCTTCAGGACCAGAACTGACATTTTAGCAAGATTCCCAGGTCACGAATAGACATCAAGTCTACATGGGCCCAGAGCACAGTTCTCCCACCTGATCAGCTATGTGATGAGTAAACAAGCAAACATAGAAAAATGGTGCTGTCCCTCATGCGGGTGTATCACTTTATTTACAAATTATACATGACTGCGGGGAAAGTCGTCATCTGTTTAACAAATGGTGCTGGGACAACTAGATTTTCACGTGGGCGCCCTACCTCACGCCGTAGACAAAACGTCACTCAGAATGGCTCATAAATGGAAGGGCTGCAGCTATAAAACTGTAGGAAAGAACAAAGGAGTACATGTTTGTAACCCTGAGTTAGGCGTGATTTTTATTTTAATTTTAAAAAGTAGGACACCGAAAGCACAGGCAACAAAAGAAAAAAGAAACACATTGGACTTTATAAAATTAAAAACTTTGGTGGATCAGGAGAGGGGGGAAAGATGGCAGAGGAGTAGGGGACCCTATTTCAGCTGGTCCCCAGAATTGAGCTGAGATATCTACCAGACCCCTCTGAGCACCCACGAAACCAGCCTGAGATGTAAGAAGATGTGGATCTCTACAAATAGAATATCGCAGGCGGTTGGTTTCGAGGTATGAAGCGGGGAGCCGTGATTCCGCAGGCAGATATCGGAGGATAAACGGCGGCGGGAGGGTGCCTGGCCGTGGGGATCCTACACCGCTGGTGAGCGACAGCCTCGCGTGCTGCAGACGGGCACAGACTCGCAGACCGGTAGCGTCGGGGAAAGGACTCTAGGGCAGCCCCCGGGAGTGGAGGGGTCGCACCTGCGAACTGCAACCCCCGGGGGTGGAAACCCCGAGCGGCGGAGTCGCGCGCGTGAACTGGGAGCAGCTGGAGGTTTTAGAAGCACAAAGGGCAGAGACGCGCCCCGACCTGGAGGCAGGACTGGGGTTGCTGCGGAGGGGCGCACAACCCAGGACGCTGCAGTTTATAGAGCACGGACAGAAACGGAGACAGTGTGGCCTGGAGAGCTCACTGAAGAACAGACTGAGGTCTCTCTGCTCTGACTCGCGGAAGAGACGCGGAAAGCCGCCAGGGAAAGGCGCCAGAGAACAAAAGCCCCAAAGACTGATTCCCACTGAGCCCATCCCCCGCCACAGGGGCGCAGGGCAACTCCGCCCAAACAGGGTTGCCTGAGTAACAGCGCAGGAGACCCCTCCCGCAGAAGACAGGCTGGGAAAACAAGAGGCCAGCAACCCTAAGGTCCCAAGAAAACAGGTGCATCTTGCTTGGGTTCTGGTCAATAATTTGGACTCTATACATTCCCTCAAACACCCATCAACAGAATGACTAGGAGGAGGAGCCCCCAAAACAGAAAAGACTCAGAGATTATGACTTATGCTGCAGATTTATAAATGGATGCAGACATAACCAAGATGTCAGAGATGGAATTCAGGCTAGCAATTGTGAAGACAATGGCTAGAATGGAGAAATCAATGGCAGCATAGAGTCTCTAAGGGCAGAAATAAAAGGTGAATTGGCAGAACTTAAAAATGCTATCAATGAGATCCAATCCAATCTAGATAATCTAACAGCTAGGGTAACTGAGACAGAAGAGAGAATAAGCAATCTGGAAGACAGTATAATAAATAAAAAGGGAAAAGAGGAGGCCAGGGAAAAACAACTCAGAATCCATGAAAATAGAATCAGAGAAATAAGTGACACCACGAAGCATTCCAATGTCAGAATAATTGGAATCCCAGAGGGAGTGGAGAGAGAGAGAGAGGACTAGAAGATGTATTTGAGCAAATCGTAGCTGAGAACTTCCCTAAATGGGGAATGAAACAAACATTCCCGTCCTAGAGGCAGAGAGGACCACTCCCAAGATCAAGGAAAATGGGCCAACACCCCGGCATGTAATAGTAAAACTCGCAAATCTTAGAACCAAGGAAACCATCTTAAGAGCAGTTGGGGGAAGAGATTCCTTACGTACAGAGGGAGGAACATCAGAATAACGTCAGACCTATCCACAGAGACCTGGCAAGCCAGAAAGGCCTGGCAAGACATATTCAGGGTACTAAATGAGAAGAACATGCAGCCAAGAATACTTTATCCAGCAAGGCTTTCATTTAGAATGGATGGAGAGATGCAGAGCTTCCACGACCGGCAGAAGCTGAAAGAATATGTGACCACTAAGCCGGCCCTGCAAGAAATATTAAGGGGGGTTCTATAAAAGGAGAAAGACCCCAAGAGTCATATACAACAGAAATCCACAGGGACAATCTATAAAAACAATGTCTTCACAGGCAACATGATGACAATTAATTCATATCTTTTGATAATCACTCTCAACGTGAATGGCCTAAACGCTCCCATAAAACGGCACAGGGTTGCAGATTGGATAAAAAGACAGGACCCATCCATATGCTGTCTACAAGAGACTCATTTTGAACCTAAAGATACATCCAGACTGAAAGTGAAGGGATGGAGATCCATCTTCCATGCCAGCGGACCTCAAAAGAAAGCTGGGGTAGCAATTCTTATATCAGACAAATTAGATTTTAAACTAAAGTCTGTAATTAGAGACACAGAAGGACACTATATCATTCTTAAAGGGTCTATCCAACAAGAAGATCTAACAATTGTAAATATCTATGCCCCCAACATGGAAGCAGCCATCTACATAAGCCAACTGTTAACCAAAAGAGAGTCATATTGATAACAATACGTTAATTGTAGGAGACCTCAATACTCCACTCTCAGCAATGGACAGATCATCTAAGCAGAAAATCAACAAGGAAACAAGAGCTTTGAATGATACATTGGACCAGATGGACCTCATAGATATTTACAGAACATTCCACCCTAAAACAACAGAATACTCATTCTTCTCAAGCACACATGGAACTTTCTCCAGAATAGACCACATACTGGGTCACAAATCAGGTCTCAACCGATACCAAAAGATTGAGATTATTCCCTGCATATTCTCAGACCACAATGCTTTAAAACTGGAACTCAATCATAAGAAAAAATTTGGCAGAAATTCAAACACTTGGAAGCTAAAGACCACTCTGCTCAAGAATGTTTGGGTCAACCAGGAAATCAAAGAAGAACTTAAACAATTCATGGAAATCAATGAGAATGAAAACACATCGGTCCAAATCCTATGGGATACTGGAAAGGCAGTCGGTCCTAAGGGGGAAATACATAGCCATCCAAGCCTCACCAAAAAAATAGAAAAAGGGGCGCCTGGGTGGCTCAGACGGGTTAAGCGTCTGCCTTCGGCTCAGGTCATGATCCCAGAGTCCTGGGATCGAGTCCCACATCGGGCTCCCGGCTCAGCGGGAAGTCTGCTTCTCCCTCTGACCCTCTCCCCTCTCATGCTGTTTCTCTCTCTCTCGCTCTCTAAAAAATAAATAAAATCTTTAAAAAAAAAAAAGAAAAGAAAAATCCCGAATTCACCAACTAACTCTACACCTTAAAGAACTAGAGAAAAAACAACAAACGATGCCTAAGCCACACATTAGAAGAGAAATAATTAAAATTAAAGCAGAGATCAATGAATTAGAAACCAGAAACACAGTAGATCAGATCAATGAAACTAGAAGTTGGTTCTTTGAAAGAATTAATAAGATCGATAAACCACTGGCCAGACTTATCCAAAAGAAAAGAGAAAGGACCCAAATTAATAAAATTATGAATGAAAGGGGAGAGATCACGACTAACACCAAGGAAATAGAAACAACTACTAGAAATTATCATCAACAACTATTTGCCAATAAACTGAGCAATCTGGATGAAATGGAGGCCTTCCTGGAAACCTATAAGCTGCCAAGACTGAAACAGGAAGAAATCGACAACCTGAATAGGCCAATAACCAGTAACGAGATTGAAGCAGTGATCAAAAACCTCCCAAAAAACAAGAGTCCAGGGCCTGATGGATTCCCTGGGGAATTCTACCAAACATTCAAAGAAGAAAGAATACCTATTCTACTGAAGCTGTTTCAAAAAATAGAAACAGAAGGAAAACTTCCAAACTCATTCTATGAGGCCAGCATTACCTTGATCCCCAAACCAGGCAAAGGACCCCATCAAAAAGGAGAATTTCAGACCGATATCCCTGATGAATATGGATTCCAAAATCCTCAACAAAATCCTAGCTAATAGGATCCAACAATACATTAAAAGGATCATCCACCACGACCAAGTGGGATTTATCCCCGGGATGTAAGGGTGGTTCAACATTCGCAAATCAATCAATGTGATAGAACACATTAATAAGAGGAGGGAGAAGAACCATATGGTCCTCTCAATTGATGCAGAAAAAGCATCTGACAAAATACAATATCCTTTCCTGATTAAAACTCTTCAGAGTATAGGGATAGAGGGAACATTCCTCAAGTTCATAAAATCCATCTATGAAAAACCCACAGCGAATATCATCCTCAATGGGGAAAAGCTGAGAGCCTTTCCCTTAAGATCAGGAAAATGTCAAGGGTGCCCACTCTCACCACTGTTGTTCAACATAGTACTAGAAGTCCTAGCAACAGCAATCAGAAAACAAAAAGAAATAAAAGGTATTCAAATTGGCAAAGAAGAAGTCAAACTCTCTCTTTTCACAGATGACATGATACTTTATGTAGAAAACCCAAAAGACTCCACCCCCAAATTACTAGAACTCATCCAGCAATTCAGTAATGTGGCAGGATACAAAATCAATGCACAGAAATCAGTTGCTTTCTTATACACTAACAATGCAACTGTCGAAAGAGAAATTAGAGAAACGATTCCATTTACAATAGCACCAAAAACCATAAGATACCTCGGAATAAACCTAACCAAAGAGGTGAAGGATCTATACTCTAGGAACTACAGAACACTCATGAAAGAAATTGAAGAAGACACAAAAAGATGGAAAAATCTTCCATGCTCATGGATCAGAAGAATAAACATTGTTAAAATGTCTATGCTGCCCAGAGCAATCTATACCTTCAATGCCATCCCAATCAAAATTCCAATGACATTTTTCAAAGCGCTGGAACAAACAATCCTAAAATTTGTATGGAATCAGAAAAGATCCCGAATCATCAAGGAAATGTTGAAAAAGAAAAACAAAGCTGGGGGCATCACGTTGCCCGATTTCAAGCTATATTAAAAGCTGTAATCGCCAAGACAGCATGGTAATGGCACAAAAACAGACATATAGGCCAATGGAACAGAATAGAGAGCCCAGATATGGACCCTCAACTCTATGATCAAATAATCTTTGACAAAGCAGGAAAAAACATGCAATGGAAAAAAGTCTCTTCAATAAATGGTGCTGGGAAAATTGGACAGCCACATGCAGAAGAATGAAACTCGACCATTCTCTAACACCACTCACAAAGATAAACTCAAAGTGGATGAAAGACCTCAATGTGAGACAGGAATCCATCCAAATCCTAGAGGAGAACATAGGCAGTAACCTCTTTGACATCGCCTACAGCAACTTCTTTCAAGATACATCTCCAAAAGCTAGTGAAACGAAAGCAAAAATGAACTTTTGGGACTTCATCAAGATAAAAAGCTTCTGCACAGCAAAGGAAACAGTCAACAAAACAAAGAGGCAACCCACAGAATGGGAGAAGATATTTGCCAATGACACTACAGATAAAGGGCTGGTATCCAAAAACTATAAAGAACTTCTCAAACTCAACACCCAAAAAACAATCAAGTCAAAAAGTGGGCAGAAGAGATGAACAGACACTTCTCTGAAGAAGACATACAAATGGCTAACAGACACATATGTTCATCATCATTAGCCATCAGGGAAATCCAAATCAAAACCACATTGAGATACCACCTTACACCAGTTAGAATGGCCAAAATGAACAGGGAAAGAAACAACAAATGTTGGAGAGGTTGTGGAGAAAGGGGAACCCTCTTACACTGTTGGTGGGAATGCAAGTTGGTGCAGCCACTTTGGAAAACAGTGTGGAGGGTCCTCAAAAATTTAAAAATAGAGCTACCCTATGACCCAGCAATTGCACTCCTGGGTATTTACCCCAAAGACACAGATGTAGTGAAAAGAAGGGCCATATGCACCCCAATGTTCGTAGCAGCAATGTCCACAATAGCCAGACTGTGGAAAGAGCCGAGATGCCCTTCAACAGATGAATGGATAAAGAAGATGGGGTCCAGGGGCACCTGGGTGGTTCAGTTGGTTAAGCAACTGCCTTCGGCTCAGGTCATGATCCCAGAGTCCTGGGATCGAGTCCCACATCGGACTCCCTGCTCAGCAGGGAGTCTGCTTCTCCCTCTGACCCTCCTCCCTCTCACGTGCTCTCTCTCTCTCAAATAAATAAATAAATAAAATCTCTAAAAAAAAAAAAAAAAAGAAGATGGGGTCCATACATACAATGGAATATTACTCAGCCATCAGAAAGGATGAATACCCAACTTTTACATCAACATGGATGGGACTGGAGGAGATTATGCTAAGTGAAATAAGTCAAGCAGAGAAAGTCAATTATCATATGGTTTCACTTATTTGTGGAACATAAGGAATAGCATGGAGGACATTAGGAGAAGGAAGGGAAAAATGAAGGGGGGAAATTGGAGGGGGAGACGAACCATGAGAGACTATGGACCTGAGAAACAAACAGGGTTCTAGAGGGGAGGGGGGAGGGGGGATTGGTTAGCCCGGTGATGGGTATTAAGGAGGGCACGTACTGCATGGAGCACTGGGTGTTATACGAAAACAATGGATCGTGGATCACCACATCAAAAACTAATGATGTATTGTATGGTGACTAACATAACATAATAAAATTAAAAAAAAAAAAAACTTTGGTGGATCAAAGGACACCATCAAGGAAGTGAAAAGATGACCCACAGAGTGGGAGAAGGTATCTGCAAACCACATACCTGATTAGGGATTTGTATCCAGAATATATAAAGAACATTCACAACTCAACAAGAACAGACAAATAACCCAATCAAAATGGGGGCAAAGGATACAGATAGACATTTCCCCAAAGATATACAAATGGTCAAATGGTCAATAAGCACATGAAAAGATGCTTGGTATCCCCGGTCATTAGGGAAATACAAATACAAACCACAGGGAGATATGACTTCACATAAGATGGCTGTAATAAACAAGAGAGGTGACAGGAAGGTTGGCAAGGCTGTGGAGGACTTGGACCACCCACGCACCATGGGTGGGATGCCAAAGGGTGCAGCCACGCTGGAAAACAATCTGGCAGCTTCTCAAAAGGTTCAACACGGAGTTACCGCAGGGCCCAGCGGTCCCCCGGGTGCGTGCACGAGAAGGATAAAAACACGCGTCCACAGCAGCCAAGAAGTGTGAACAGCCCAAGCGGCCCCAACTGATGAGTGGATGAACAAAAGTGGCCCATCCAATGGAACGTCACTTGGCCACGAAAAGGGACACAGCACCATCACACGCTCCCACCTAAATAGATGCTGACACCATGCTGCTGAGTGAGAGAAACCAGTCCCAAGGGACCTCGTACTGTGCAACTCCATCTCTCTGTAACGCCCAGAAGACGCAAATGCACAGAGACAAGAAGTAGACCGGGGGCCGGGAAGGGGACCGGGGAGGGGGCTGCCGCGTGACCGCAGATGGGCACGAGGTCTCCTGTCTGGGTGTCCTAAAGACAGCGGCGATGGTACAACTCTGAGCAGGTCTTTAAAAAACCATTGAATTGTACACTTCCAATGGCTAAATTTAGTGGTATGCAAAATGCATCTCAATAAAGCCTTACAAAACACAAAGATGTAAGTTACATCTTCATAAAATTTTTAATAAAAAACTATACACGCCTTATGGTACTAACATTGAATATGCTGCAAAATAGACATAGACAAACGTTTTTAAAAGGAAGACAAAGTTTGGTGTTTCCGCCCTGCACCTCCTCTGTATAATAAAAAGACTAGCGCATCCTCCAGGTTAAGGACCTCTGACTACTCACAAGCTCACCAGCTGACACGTCCGCAGCAACCACGCCACCTGCCATACCTGCTGAGGGGTCATGTACAAGCTCAGCCCTCCTCCTCTCCCAGCATCTGCTTGCAGAGCGCGTGGGGCCCGGGCTACTCACTGCCCAGTTACCACAGACAGTAGGGCAGGCGGGGACTGTGGGCCTGGAAGGCCCTTTGCAGGATGGACAGCTCTGTGGGGACACACCAGCGCCTCCAGCATTAGTCTGCATTCAACGTTTCAGGGTTAAATCATGAGAAAGCACAGACTCTTCCAGTCTGTTAGACTAGTCCACTCGGATATCTGATTAACACCCCATCCCCACCACGGAAGAGAACGAGATCCACAGCACCTTCTCTGGTGCGTGGTCGTCGACGAGGTGGACACTTTCTCATGACGAGTGCCCAGGTGAGCATATGAGACTCATCCAAACGACCCACAGGCCTCTGACGCCAGTAAGCAGGTAAGGAGGGTGGTGGCAGTTTTTCCCAAGTGGTCGGCCCCTCTGAACATTCTGGCAACTGCTTCTCACAGGAGCCCACGAACTGGGGGGCTGGGGCTGGGTGTAGGCATTGTTCTTGTGCTTCCTGCCATTTCCCACGAATGGAAGAATCACGACCGTCCTCCTGACATTCTCCCAGACCACGTGCTGGAGAGGAGACGGCCCCACGCAGGTGCTTGGTTATAGAGGTTTGTGAACAGAAGCAGACATGACTCACTTTCGTGTGAGGAAATCTTCAACGACAGGAAAGACACAGAAGGGAGGCAGGTGTGGAGAAGCCGGGAAAAGAACCGGGCCTCCTATTCCAGACACAACCCTCTGTTGCCAGGAGGAGGGGTGGCCGGTTTTGGGGAGAACAGGCAGACCTGTCCTGGGGAACCCCGCGGGCAGGGCTCCCCACAGCACCAGGCCCAGCCCTGCAGCCGGGTTCCCGGCTTAGGCCATCCACGCAGGCTCGTGGAGGCAGGAGGCACGTGCGAATTGCTTCAAGGTCGGACACGTTAAAAGTGGACGGTTCTTGTTCCCGGACGGGGGTGGGCAGCCGGGGGTTCTCTTCTGAGGGAGACTCATGGGGATTCACGCGGTCTGACGCAGACACACAGGACCTACCAGATCAGGAACTGGAAAAGGATGGGACCCTTTGAGCAAGCAAAAACGCAAGCCTCAGAACGAGCAGAGAGCACCACAAACCTACTAGAACAGATACAATGCGGGACGCTGACAGCACCCATCCAGCACTAGGAGCCCCCATCCGCTGCTCGCGGGAACGCAAAACGGTGCACGGCTTCGGAGGGCACTGTGGCAGATTCTTACAAAACCACAAAAATGTTTTACCGTATCTTCCAGCAACTGCCCTCCTTGGTATTCACCCAGCTGATGCGAAAACTTACATCCACACCTCAACCTGCCCACAAAAGTTTACAGCAGCTTTATTCATAATAGCCCCAAACTGGAAGCAGCCAAGATCTCCTTCCATAGGGACGGGTACACAAACCTGGGGCATCCATATAGTGGACTACTATTAATGAGAAAAAGAAAGCGCTATCAAGCCACAAGAAAATATGGCTAAATCTTGAATACATCCTGCTAAATCAAAGAAGCCAGTCCAGGGGTGCCTGGGTCTCAGGCAGTTACGCGGCCGACTCTTGATTTCGGCTCCTGTCATGATCTCAGGGTTGTGAGATCGAGCCCCACATGGGGCTCCACGCTCAGCATAGACTCTACTTGTCCATCTCACTCTGCTCCTCCCCGACTCATGCTCTCTCTCTCTCAAATAGTCTTAAAAAAAAAAAAAGAAAGAAAGAAAAAGAAGCCAGCCTGAAAAAGCCACACTGCTTGATTCCAATTATCTGACATTCCAGAAAAGACAAAACTATGCAGGAAGTAAACAGATCAGTGGTCCCAGGGGTTGCAGAGACGGGCAGGGTGGAATGGGTAAAAAGCACCGAAGATTGTTTTAGGTGATGAAGCGATTCTCTATGACCCTGTGCAGTGAACACAGGAATCAAACATCTGTCAAAATCATAAACTCCACAGCACACAGAGTAAAACTCAATGCATGCACATTTTTAAATGAAGTTTTAAAAATTCATTGAGAAGACTGTGGGATCCTGGTTTGGAATGCAGAATGTGACAAGACTGGAACTGTATTACAAATGTAAGAAACAGCCTCACTGGAGGGAGCAGGGGGCAGGTGAGGGGAATTAAGTGCCTTCCGGACGGGCGTGGTCTGCAAGACAAAAGGCAAAGCAAACCCAGGTAAGCGCTGTGCTCCTATCAGCTCAGAAAGTGGCCTCTGATGTGTGGTGCAGGTCAACAGCTGTGAAACCACTATTCACGGGTCCTGGGATTGAACAACTAGATAAACAGATGGCAGAGAGTGGCAGCCAGGTGTCTCACTATCGGTGGGGAGGTGATGGATTAGCCAGGGAAGGGACTGCATGGATCCATGTGGCCGTGGATCAGACTGGAGACCTCAGTATGCACTCACGTTGAGCTGAATACAGATACAGATGGTTACACACAAAAGCATTTGTAGATACACACATATTCACAAGTCAGTACACACACACACACACGGTTTGTTGCTCCGGAAGCGAGTGCAACCCAACAGCAATGAGCACACCCAGCACCCAGATCTTGGTTCCTACGACCATTCTCCAGTAAGAGGAACCAGGCTCCTGGACGACTGGCGGGGTCTAGGTCTGAGCAAGAAATACACAGGATGAACCTGGGTCACCTTCTAGTACCAGAAAGTAAGCAAGGGGTCAAAAACTAATGACCCACACTGATGGGGTCTGTCCAAGGGACTCAGGAGCCAGCCGAAAGAGCTCCCAGTGGCCAGAGCTGGAGCAGTGGGAGCAATGAAATGAAGCATGGGGTCCTGACCCAGATCATGAATACCCATCAGTCCACATGGATAGGAATAACCGAGGGTAAATGAGTATTAGAGTAAATAAATGAATGGGGGAGAAAAGGCAAACCTCCGTGCAGAATTCTGTCACATGTGTGGATACTCTGTCCTCGAGGACATGGCACTTAACTCCCCATGTGTTGGCTGTGGGCTGTGCTTAGTGGCTTCCTTCCAAAGACGACAGTCCGTAAAGGGGAAAAGAGAGGGACCGTACAGCTGGGACCTGATGCGCACCCCAGCCAGGTGACCAAGGCCACCGTCACGGGGACAAGTCCGGTGTGGAGCACGAGCCTGGACGTGATGGGGTGGGAGGGCGTTTCACCCTGGGGTCCTCCCCCCAAACCCACAACCTGGTCTGACCACGATGCACACACCAGGCAAACGCCAATAAGGGGGACATTCCACAAAATGCCTGACCAGTTCCCAAAATGGCCAAGGTCAGCACAAACAAGGAAAGCCCTAGAAACTGTCACAAGGAAGAAGGTTCTACAGCGACAAGACAGCTGCGTGCCAGGAGGGCTCCTGGGGCAGAAAAGGGACATTAATTACTAATAAACTATGAAGAAAGCATGCACTTTAGTTAATAGCAACCTATCTGGACTGGTTCATTAATTACAAAATGCACCCTACTCTGGTAAGGCAGGAATCAGTGAAAATGGGCTACAGGGTGCAGGTGGAACATTCTGGAATATCTTCATAACAATTCTGCAAATCAAAAACTGCTCTAACATCACTGTTGTTCTTGTGTAGGCATTAAAGGCTCACAAGGCTCGTGCTGCAGGTGATGGTTTGATGGGACAATGCTGCTGCTGACCCGTCCCCAGCTGGCCCCCTGAGGAGATGCTCCTGACCACAGGGCCTTTGCCCATGGCCATGTGTATGGCCACGTGTGCACGTCGTGACATGGGTCGCTGTGAGGAGTGCCAGAATGACCTCCTCCGCCCCTGGCCAGCCCTGGCAGATGTCCCAAAGCCCAGGGCCCCTCCTGCGGGCCCTTGCCCCTGTGCTCACCCCAATTCCTTACTTGCTTGACAGTGCTGCATCCTCCTTGGCTACGTGCACCTTAATGGGTCACCTAGACCCTTACTGAAACATGACCCTGAAATAATTGGGTATTCTACCTGAGCTCCCACTTCCAGACAAGCCTCTCTGTACCAGGAAGTGCGTCTGACCAGACCAATGCACCTGGACCCCCTCCGTGGGGGGGGGGGGGGGGGGACAGTCTTCCCGCAGACCTCATCTGTCTGTCTCCCACCCTCTGCACACTGACGTTTACGAGGTTCCAGAATCATGTCTGCTCAAATTGCCCCTCTCCTGTTTACCCATCCAAGAAGCCCCTTCTGTTCTCAAAGCCAAGGCTCGGAGGGGGCGCTGCTTCAGTGTCCGGGGATCCAGAGTGTCCATGGAAGCTTCTAATTGGGCCGTGTGGGAGCCAGGAGGGGCTCCCGGGAGCCGGGTTGCAGTGACACGTGGAGGCGCAGGGCACGTCTCGGCACAGATGACAAATAGCAGCCTGACAAGCTGATGAGCTACCACCGCCCTGGAAACGAACTGCGTAATTGGATCTCCTAAGTGAAGTCCAGACACATCACAGGTGCCCGGTGAGATCCACTCAATCAATGAAAATTCTGTTTTTTACTTCTCAATACGTGCTAAGAGTTGAAAGATGTTTCTGGCTTTATTAACACCCTGCCTTTGTTGTGCCTGGGCTTCTTGCAAGTTTGGGAACACAGCATGAAATAAAAGCATTAAACTAATTTTTGCTCAGATTGTTAGTTTTATTTCCTTCCTCGGGGCTCAGAACACCACGCGTCTTGTCTCAGAGGTTCCAGTCAAAGCAGGAGATGTGCCTCGAGACCCCGGTGGGCGAGGCTTTATGTCTTCATACAACTTTTGCCGTTACTTATTAAAATTTCCACTAGACTAGGCACCGGATGGTTAGCTGTAATCACAGGCTGCTTTGTTCCCATTGATAGGTTGTTCCATGGAGATTTCTTTACCTCCTGTGCATCCCTCAAGCCGAAAGGGCTGCTTCCCCAACCTCGGGCCCTTGACACATCACTGGACCCTAACAGGTCCTGTAACCAAAGCTGCAATTATTAAGGGCCCTGGTCACGCTTAGGGTGACCGACTGTGCCAGTTTGTCTGGGACCAAGGAGACTTCCAAACGTGGGACTTTCAGTGTGAAAACCCGGGCCATCCCAGGAGATTCAGGACAGGTCGGTCACATGACCTGTTGTCTGGATGCAGCCCATGAGAGCCAACCACGGGTCATCCCTGTGGGTCCAAAACAAGGAGAAAACACCTTGAGATCCCGTTGTGCTGCTAACATGACAGGACCTTTCTGATGGACGACACTCCACGTGTGAGACACGAAACACACACTGCTGGTGGATACCCCGATGTTCCCGGCCCACAGGTACCGTCATCACGGAGCACCTCACGCTGCCGTTCTCCCCCGACCCTCCGCGGCTGGGGCACCTCCCCGGACTGCAACCTGGGAGCGCTCACCTCCCGTGGTTGCCGTCCCACACTCATGGCTGTCTCAGACATGTGATGGCTTCTCGGGGTGTTGGCTTCGGGAGGGAGGCAAATGGGTCCCCAGGTAAAAGGCTGGCCCAAGGAGGAAACCACAGACACACAACCTCTCCACGTGTTCCCTCCGTGACCCAGCCACGTGTGCCCTCTGTGTCCCCCCTTGCCACATGTCCATCTCCCCTCATCTCAGGCACTGAAGCTGTGGTCAGAAGTTAAACTGCGGAGACACACGCGTGAGTGGTGATCACGGATCACGGCACCACAGCGTGTGCTGGGCGGGCACGGGCACGGCTGGATGGGCACAGGTGGGGTCCTGCCCCAGCTCCAGGGGTCAGAGGAGCCCCTAGCGATGATGAGAAAGCTTTGTTCTTGAGCTGACACCTGCACCTGCCGTGGGCTCGGTAACTCATGTAGGTGACAGTGGTCCAGGCACAGAGCTGGCCAGTCACCAGGAGTGGGGGAGGGGGCGCCACAGGGACTGAGTCCAAGGGGAACGCTCTCCAGCCTGGGGTGACCAACCTAGGGGGACAAACGCCCCCAGGTGCCATGAAGACTACCTGAGCCCTCTCGGCCAGCCCAGCTCGCCGTGTCCCACTGCACAGGCTCTCAGCCGGGGACTGCGCTCTGCCCCAGGGGACACCGGGCAATGTCAGCACACAGTCTGGCTGTCACAGCTCGGGGTGCGACTAGTGCCTGGGGTGGAGGCCAGCAAGGCTGTAAACATCCTACAACCCAGGACACAGCCCCCCCCACAGACAGCCGTCCGGCCCCACAATGGAGTACGATCCCGCCACAAAAAAGAAGGAGATCCTCCACCACTAGGACAGCATGGATGGACCTCGAGGGCACCGTGCGAAGTGAACTAAGTCAGACACCACGTGATACCGCTTACACACCGAATCCAAAAAAGCACCAACCCCCAAAACACAGAGCAGACTGCTGGCTGCCGGAGGCGGGGTGGGGTCAGCATGCAGGTGGCCAACGGTACAAACTTCCAGTCCCAGCTGAGAAAGCAGATCTTAGAAGTTCTCATCACAACTGTAACTCTGTGCTGACCCGTGCTAACCAGACTTGCGGTCCTCAGTGCACAGTGTAACCAAGTATCCAAGTATCTAACCCCGAGCCCCAGCCTGAAACTAACACGGTGTTACAGATCTGCTATATCTCAATAGAACTACGGGGGAGGGAAGATGAAATAAAAGTCACCGCTCATTTGGAATTGTTTAAAGAAGAAGAAATTGTCCAGCCCCACGGTCGCGGGCGCTGAGTTCGGGAAGCTCTGTGCTGTTCTGACCCACGAACGATGAGCAGCCCACATGCGTAAGGAGGTGGGTTTCCAGCAGGGGGAGCAAGGCGTGCGCGTGTAAGTGCATTTTTGGACTGCGCCCGTGCTTCCGCGAGGCTTACCGGAGTCCTCCCCCACCCAGGACCCACCTCCAGTGTCCAGGTCATGGAAATTCGGATCCAGGCCTCGTTCCAGCATTTTGACGATCTTCTCCACTGAACGGTGCTGAATGTGGTCCATGAATTTCTTCAGATTGGTCTAAGGGGAAAAATAAAAAAACAGAAATGCCTTTACAGGTCCCAGGAAGGCTCATTACAGGGTGCACTGCAGTCTGCAGAGGGAGCCGTCCCTGCACGGGGCACGGCAGACCCGCCAGGCAGGGGCTCGCTGCATCTGGAGCCCCAGCGCCAAGCGTGGAGTCCAACACCGGGCAATGTAACCAGCCTGTCCTGGATGAAGGTTCTAGAACTCTCTCGCCTTTCACATCCGTGCCAAGAGCCACGGGACGTTCCTTCGCTTCTGAAAGGATGAGCCACCTGGACCACTTTGATAAACTACAGTGTCCAGCGTCCACCCCAGAGCTTCAGACTCCCACCTCCGGGGAGCGAGGCCCGAGGATTAACATTTGTGCGGTCTAATCTCTTAAGCAGCAGCCGCAATGGAGAGCAGATAGGGGAGCCTCTCGCTCCGCTAATCCGCTTTCTGGTGAACCCTGTGACTACGTGGACAGAAACAGGGATGCCTGGTCACAAAGCAATTCAAGGTGAAGAGACAATCACTTCCCGTGGGGTCAAAACGATCCGTGGGTCAACCCCGGTGGGGAGGGACGTTTCTCCAGCTTAGCCCGGCCTTGTCTGTAACAGAAATCATGATTTCCTGCCATGGAGCAGACAGCCCCAGCCTCCCGAGGATAACCACGGTATCGCGTCTGCCTCCATCTGAAGAAGCGAACTCTTGACACAGGCTGGATCTCCACCTGCACACTCTACCTACATTCCAGAGCCAAAATTAACAAATACCCAAAGACACAAGACACACTTGTGGAAACATTTTAGTAATTGATTTTTTTTAAATCCAAAAAACACATTTTTATCTATACTTTAAAAGGTCATCAAAAAAAAACTAGAAGCTTGCAGACCCTGGGGTTGAAACACCACCCCCCAGGCGGATTCCAGGGCTGGGCGGGAATGTGCACGAGGACCCAGAGCATTAGTTGTGCCACGAAGCTGTCAGTACTCAGAGGACGGTGGGGACACACCAGAGGGCAGGGAGCCAGGCAGAAGGGCCGCCACCGGCCACCTCTGGACAACTTGAGCACATTAATAAATAATGGTGCATCATAACCCGTTGAGCACAATAAAGATCCACGCACCCGTTGTGATACAAATGGGGGACAGAACAAAAGGCAGGGGAGCCCACTGGTTGCGAACATCTGCTGTGGGCTCACAGCACCAGGTAAGCTCACCTGGGCAGCACCAGGGTGAGCCACGGGCAGTGTCCACACAGTTCCCGACACGGCCTTTCCCTGTGTGCCACATCCTCGAGAATCCTCCTCGGCGCTAACGTGGATGCGACCACGCTCCAGCCCCAGCACCCTGACAAAGGGCAGGAGTTCCTGTCCGTGGACACGCACCGCGACCCCGACAAAGGGCAGGAGTTCCTGCCGCAAGTCCAGCCAGGAAGCCAACGCTCATGGACCGCAGCCCATGGCTCTTGACCTCAACCCTCTCCTTCCCGCCGCTGCCGGCCACGGCCACGGCCACGGGCGGGACTCACCTCCCTGCGGTTTGTGTAAACAGCTCTTTAATCGCTCCGGTTTAATGTGTCCTGTCTGTCAGCAGTGGTGACTCAAAGAGAAGGGCTTCCCCTCCTCCCAGAAACACCCAGGCGGGGACGTGCACACAGCAGCATCCCCTCTGAGGCTGTCCACGTGCAAGTTGTCACCCAGCATGTTTTCGTCACCCAGGAGAGCATGGCCAAGTCCGGGGGCTCTGCTGGGCACCCGGGAGTGCGTGTTCATTCACGTGCTTTAGTCAGGCCCACGTGGGCCACGCCCAAAGAGGACACCCGTGCCCAGGCAAGGCGTGCACCTTCGCTACCATGCACATATCCGAACCCAGCCTGTTCCAGAGCCCCGCCCTTGAGGAAACCTCATGCACCCCTGCCCGAGCCCCCACCGGCTTCACGGAGCACCCCTGCCCCCGAGCAGCCAGGCGGGCCTCGGGGAGTGATGGAGAGAGGCATCCCGGTGCCCCTGCACATCCCGGGCCCGCCCACCACGATGTGCACGCGGCAGGTGCCCAGGGGGTGAGAGGGTGCCCCCCAGGAAGAGGAGCAGGGTGCCCCAGGAGCTCCCCTGACCTGCAGAGACAGAACGCCACATACGAGACATGAGGCTGGTGTATGAAAGCCAGCCATCCCCGCCTACCTTTGTGTGCAGCTTGGCCAACTGCTTCTCGTCCAGATTGGATTGCTTATACACGCGCTTCTTGTATCGAAACTGCACAGAAACGGAAACAGGAAAAGAGAAGACATGTGACTACGTCACAGAGTACTCCACGGAAACACGGCCTTGTCCTCAGCGACTTCGCGGAAGGCTGGGGGCCCACAGCAAACTCCTCCCACGTCAGGTAAACTCACCGTGTTCCTACTGCAGACCCTGACAGCGCAGGAATCGCACCTGGGAAGGCCCGCGGCCACGTGGCTGAAAAGCCAGGGAAAGAAACCAGAGCAACCTGAGGGGACGGAGGAGTCAAATCCTCCCACGGAGAAGCCACGGCCGGCGCTCCTCTCATGAGCCCTGATCGTGGTCCTCAGGGCCGTGCGCGTGGCCCCGTCAACAAACCAGGATGAGTCTTCCACGCCCACCCCTATGAAGCCGGCCTGGTGAAGCCAGCGTCCCCGCTGCCACCTCCGCCTCCGCCCCCCACCCGGGGACTCTCGGCGACGTTCAGTCCCTCAAACACAGCGCCTCCTCTGAGCCCGAAACTACACATTTCGCTCCGAGGCAGTCAGTGCCCAAGAGAAACCTACAGGTGTCAGTCGGCCTTGAACCCCAGCACCTACAACTGATACCCCGCCCAGGGGCCCCCACCCCTTCGAGGGACATGACTGAAGGCTGGGGTGGGTGTCAGGATTTGCACTCACTAAGATTCCCAGCTGAGACATCTGCTCCAAGTCCAGCCTCGGCAGCGTCCCACCAGCTTTGGCCGGACACTCCCCCCATCTGAGACTCAGCTTCCTGATCTGTCTGTGCGCCCAGGGCTCTGGGCTGCAAGGAGCCCCTTGTCCCCCTTGTCTTCCCCCATCAAACCTCTGAGATTTCAGGAGTCCCTGGTAGTGACGTCGGGAGAGGTGGGGGCTCACTAGCTGACAAGTCTAATGGAGTCCAAGTCTCATGGACTTCTGGTTATAAAAATACACTAGGGCTGGGGCGCCTGGGTGGTTCAGACACTGAGCGTCTGCCTTTGGCTTAGGTCATGGTGTCAGGGTCCTGGGATCGAGCCCCGCATCAGGCTCCCTGCTCAGCGGGGAGTCTGCTTCTTCCCTCCCTCTGCCTCCCTCTCTCTCTCTGCCTCTCATGAATAACTAAATAAAATCTTTAAAAAAAAAATACACTAGGAATGCTACCACCTCTTGGCAGGACAGGAAGTGCTCGGAGGAGGATGTCTGTTTCCAGAGTCACCAGCATTTCCAGCTCGTGGCCGCAGAGGGATGCAGGCCCTGGAAGGCAAACCCTTTCCTGCTGTTTCCTCCATGTTTCCTAGGCAGCCAACCATATTCTACGGAAATTCTCGGAGTCAAAGAGCTCATGGCCGTGCCCGCCCCTGATGTGTGGAGCGCCAGGCCCGTCTCACTCTGCACCAAGGGTCACCTGGCGGGACAGAGGCGCAGGGAGCTGGCTACGTGGAGGTACATCAGGTCTCTCACAGCAAGGAGCTCACCAGCTCATGCATGGAGCACCTGGCTGGAGCCTTAGGCCCCCTGAGCAGGCACGACTCACGCTCCCCCGATTTCAAAGCTGGGAACCCGAGGCCCAGAGAGGCTGGGTGGAGGACTCAGGCTGCACAGCTCCCAGGACTGGACCAAGCCCCCTGTGGGGCAATGCACACGCAGGAGCAGAGATGCTCCCCCGCACATCTCTCAGCTCGGCTCCTGGGACACAAGTGGCCAGACAGGACACTGGGGGGGCGAATGCGTGTGCCTGTCCTTCTAGAAACAGCAGCAGCACCCTGCCCAGGTTACTGTGCATCCCCACACCCTCCCATTCGGTTCTCAGGGGTGAGTGGGGACCAGCCAGAGTCGCCTCCTCCAACAGCCTCCCGGATCAAGCGGAGGCTCTGGACGTCCCGGTCTTCTCGCCGGGCTTCACTGTCATTACGGAAATCACCAGTCCCTGAAATGAACCGTTCATTTACTGTTCCCAGTCTGTCACCTCCCACTCGAGTGTCAGCTCCGTAAGACAAGAACCCTGACACCTTGTGCCTGGTGAACATGCTTAGAAAGCGTCTGGTACCTAGGCCCCCAACAAGGGATTTTTTTCCAATGGATACCCGTTTTATGGATGAGCAAACTGAGGTCAGAACAGGGAGCCACAGGACGCCAAGTGGCACCCCATCTTTTCCTCCACCAAAACCCCTCCCTCCAGGCTGATAACTGCTCCGTCTACATGGGGATCCCCAAACCTCAGCCTCAATGTCACTATCAGGCTTAGAAATGTGCAGATGAGATCCAGCCTTAGTTCTTGATCTCCTGACCTCAGAATGATCTCCTCACTGCGAATGCTGTAGAACACACTGAGGTTGCTGAAGGACCCGCTACGCTTCCGCACATGCGGCGTCTCCCTGTCTGATGGGGCTGAGGTGAGCGTCCTCACCCGCCGCTCCCAGTCCCGCCATGCAACATGAAAAAAGCCGCTCGCATGGCGGTCTCATACGTCACGGGGCAAGACCTGTGTGAACCTGGGGATGCAGCCAGCCGGGGGCCAGAGCAGCAGGGACTGATGTCACACGTACATGGAAGTGCATCTGGGTGCCCAGCTTGCACACTGACCCATCACACGGCAGGCCCACGGCCACGGCAGGTCCGGGCCCCCTGGTCATTCCCCGGCAAGAAGCTGGAAGTCATGCTTTGGGTCAAAGCTGGACGGCCCCTGGCCACCCCACACCCCAGGGCAGGAAGACCGAGTCAGGGAGGCAGACACAAGCCCCATCCTGCACCCCCAGACCCGCAGGTCCCGGTGACGTGAGCCTGAGTCAGACCTCTCGTGTGCGCATCCCAAGATTTCTCCCCAACAGATTCATCCAATCCACAGTAAGGAACCAAAGGCGTCGGAAACCGTGCAGGTGTCTGAAATTCCCAAAACTAAGGGCCACCTCAAGACCCCAAGCTCACTTTTCATGTGGGGGTCATTTCCCAATCCAAATCAAATCTGGAGTTCCGTGAAGTCCTCCCGCCCCCCACCCCGTGACCAGGCCACGAGGCAGCAGGCAGTACCTCCAGGGAGGGGACGCCCTTGCCCACAGGCTGCGGGTACTCGCGCAGGAGCCGCTCCTCGTCCAGGAATTTCCCGTCCCGCCCGTTGCTGGCTGGCTGGAACAGCCCGTAGTTCAGGACGTCCTTCAGGCTCTGGGTCAAGGAGCACAGAATCCGCTGCTTCGCAACCCACACGGTGGCGTCCGGGTTAAACCGGATGCACTTCTGCGGGGAAGGACAAGATATCTGGTCAGTGGCACAGCCCACGCCCACCCGGCACGCAGCCAGAGATGTCCAGGTGTTTCCATCCAGGTCCTCTGCGCGGCGGGACCCCCAGCGTTCCAGGATGTCGCCTGGACGGAAACCCTGAGTAAATACAAAAGGAGAATGGCGGGGACGGAACCGTGGGCTTCAGTGGCCTTGACTCAGACCCCCGTGGCATCTGTGGTGTTTTTACTGCCTTGGGCTGCTCCTGCCCCTGCGTGGAGCTTCTCCAATCCCAGCGCCATGGCAACAGTGCCGACCCCCCCCACCCCCACCCAACAGAGCACCTGGGGCAGCAGGTCCGGTCGGGCCCCCTGCTACACTTCTCACGAGCATGAACTCAGGGAAGCACACTGTGAGGACCGCGGCTCAAGCAAATTACAGCATAATTTAATCTTCACATAGGCGGCACTTCGACATCTCAGGTACGGACGGAGGTCTCCGCTCCTGACCTCTCGAATAGGAACGTCCACAGCAAGCATCTGCTTGCCCACATGGGCTCTGAACGTAACAGCCCTGGGACACCGAGCCCACCCCTCCCAAAGCAGAGAGGAAGGCAACAGTGAAACACAGTGTGATTTAAAAATCCCATCAGTTGCCACAAGAGCAATTTTTAAAGATTTTCTTTATTTTAGAGAGCGAATGAGTGAGAGCGAGAGAGAGCATGAGCTGAGTGGGGAGGCGCAGAGGGAGAGGGAGAAGCAGGCTCCCCGCTGAGCAGAGAGCCCGATATGGGGCTTGATTCCGGGACTTGGGGATCATGACCTGAGCCAAAGGCAGACGTTTAACTGACTGAGCCACCCAGGCGCCCCAAAAGCTCATTTTTCAATAGTGTAGACTGTGCCTGCAAATCAATCACAAACACTTTTCAAAAACCTAGCAGTGCCACTAAGAACCTGAAGGCCGTGCCTTGGCCATGCTCCCGGGTCCCTTCTGTGAGAGTTCAATAAGCCACAAAACACATACACCAGGTCACATCTGCTTCTAACAGAGCTTTCTCGTTTTCTATTGAATTAAAATTATGTTCTATTGAATAGCCATCAGCAGGAGCTCAAGGGCTTGCTTTGTCACCGCAAAAACCTTCAGAAAGGACAGGAGGCTAGGACCAACTGTCTCCTGGGGGTTCTGCACGCCCAGGAATGCAGAGGCCCTCCTCCGTGGGTCCTGAGCCTGAGCCTCCGGGAAGCTAACTGCTCTCAACAATGAGGAGCGTTCAGCAGTTCGGCCCAGGAAACCTGACCTGGCAGGCATGAATGCTCCGTCTGTCCCTCACCAGTGTCAAAGGCTGAATTCAGGGGTAACCTCAGAGCTCCTCCTGGGGCTACCAGGCTGGGTGGGGGCCGGATGCTCGCTTCAGAGACGCTTCATGACTACCTGAAGCCCCGCCCAGCCCTGGCTGAGTGAGGAGAGTATCGGGAAACTCCGGCACAACAAACTAGATCTGCCCGACTGACCAGGTGGGGGCAGTGATAACTCGCCACTTTCTGTTTCGGGAGTCCCCACTGGCCTCCAGTTCCAACCACACAGACACCCAACTCAAATTCCCTTGGATACCAGCACCCTAGGAAGGCCTGGGGCCCCCACATGGCAGCCGCAGCAAAGGGACTACCAGCGGGTGAACGCAGAGCGGAGCGCAGGCTGGGACCTGCTCCCAAGGGACCCATGTGATCGCAGGTGATCGTGGGTGATCACAGAGTGCCCACCCCACTTTGGGCAGAGCCAGGGATGCGGAGTCTGTGTCCTGGGAGGGCCAGCCCTGCACAATGAAGAACCATCCCGCTCTAAGAAACATCAAGAAGGCCCCATTCAGAAACTTCCAGAAGGAGCAGGAGCTCAGCGGTCAGAAAGGCGCTTACAGCCCGACTGCTCACACTAACCTTGTGATCCTGGGCGAACCCACCAGCCCAGCAGTCCCCGTTCCCAGGATGAAAATCACGGCACCTACACGTACCTAGCTCGCAGGGCTATTGTCAGGGTCAGAGAGAACGTAAATAATCCACGCCATTGGGGGTTGACTGTGTCCTGCAACACGCTGATAACCTAACCACCTTTATCTGTGCATGTAATTTATTTGGAAGTAGGGTCTTGGCAGACGTCATCAAAATGAGGTCATAACAGAGTAGGGTGGGCCCCAATCCACCATGACTGTGTCCTTACGAACAAGGGGAACTTGGACACAGATGTGCACATGCCACGTGAAGATGAAGGCAGAGACGGAAGCGTGCATGTACACGTCAAGGAGCGCCACGGATCGCCGGCAGACTGCCAGCAGCTGGGGCAGAGGCCTGGCCCAGACGCTCCCTCCCAGCCTCAGGGAGGACCCAGTGCTGCCCACGTCTGGATCTCAGACTCCAGCCTCCGGGACCAGGAGACAATGTCTGTGGTTTAAGCCCCATCTGCAGGAGCGGGTTGCAGTGGCCCCAGGAACTAACATGTAGAAAGCTGCATCATGCCCACCATCCTCTTGGAGGAGAGCTGGGAGGTCTGAGCACCCTGCTCCCTGGTAAGCCCTTTCCTTCCATGTACAATGGGTGCTCCCTGCGTGCTCACACCTGCCACCAGAAAACCACGGTGCAGCCAGTGCAGAAGGCACCGGACAAATCCGGCTTCCCTTGCTCACCTACCCCTCTTCAACCCCCTTCCTTACCCAGCACCTTCCTCAGGCAGAGCCCACTGCAAGAACAGTCCTGACATGGGTAATCCAATCAGTGGATGACAGCTGGAAGCCACAAAACTACAATGAGCAAGCCAGCTCTAGGCCATGTTTGAGGCGGTGATGGGATGGAAAAGTGGAAAACAAATGTGCAACGAGCCCCCGAGGATGCCCCGAGGGAGGAGTAAGTCAGGGCTCCTGGGAGGGCATGCACACCCGGGACCATGCCCTCAAACGAAAAGCCACGTGAGAGTTTGGGATGGGCATTTCACGTGGCAGGCTCAGCGCAGGATCAGCAGGGGACAGATCTGGGAGAAGTGGCGAGTCTGGCAGGTAGAGCACCGACAATTTCCACCATAAGTGACCTTTCTGCAGTCCACTCTCACCTGATGCAGTAGTAAGAGCAAATGGTACCATATTCCTGTCTCCCTACAGCGCGGTGAGATGGGTATTCTTCATAATCTGTTACAGGTACTCCCAGGTAAGCAATCTGCAAGAGGACTCACACAGTACCGGAACATTGCAGAGAATGTCAGGAATCCCAGAGCCCAGCCACTGACCTGAAGGGCTGCTTGAGGGAACACCTTTACTCCTCTAGCTTCTGTCTTCTGCATAAAGGGTCCTGTACCAGCACTGCGGCTAAGGGTCTTGACCCTTAAGGAGCTCAGAGCCTGGTGGGAGAGGACAATGATGGTGATGGTGGTGATGATGGTGATGATGATGGTGGTGGTGATGATGACGAGTACGGTGATGATGATGGTGATGATGGTGGTGATGGTGATGATGATGATGGTGATGGTGATGATGGTGGTGATGATGATGATGGTGATGGTGATGATGGTGGTGATGATGATGATGGTGGTGATGATGACGAGTACGGTGATGATGGTGGTAATGATGGTGGTGATTATAGTGGTGATGACGATGATGGTGATGATGGTGGTGATGATGGTGATGATGATGGTGATGATGATGGTGATGATGATGATGGTGATGGTGATGGTGATGATGGTGATGATGGTGATTGATGGTGGTGATGATGATGGTGATGATGGTGGTGATGGTGATGATGGTGATGATGATGGTGATGATGGTGGTGATGATGGTGGTGATGATGATGGTGATGATGGTGGTGATGGTGATGATGGTGATGGTGGTGATGATGGTGATGGTGGTGATAGTGGTGATGGTGACGATGATGATGACAGTGAGGAAGATGATGATGGTGATGACGAGGATGGTGATGATGGTGATGATGGTGGTGATTATAGTGGTGATAATGATGATGGTGATGATGGTGGTGATGGTGGTGATGATGGTGATGATGATGACAGTGAGAAAGATGATGATGGTGATGACGGTGATGGTGATGATGATGATGATGGTGAAAGTGGTGATGGTGAAGGTGATGATGGTCGTGATGGTGATTCAGCTGTGGTTAATGTTTACTGAATCCTAATATGCCAAGAACTATACTAACTGTATTTGCCTTCACCACAACCATGAATGAACAGTACTGTCATTATTACTGTTGCTGTATATATAATTGTAATTGCATAATTATGTATTTATATGTAATGAATACAATGCATGTAATATATATTTACATTTAACAAATATGACTATTACTATTAATATAAAAACAATCATTATTATCATTATTCCCAGATGGGGAAGCAGAGCCTCAGATTCTCACAAAACTACCCCAAAGCCACATGTCTGGAAAGTGTTGCAGATTCAGGGCGAACCCAAGTCGAGTCTGCCCGGCTCCTGAGTCCTCATGATTTAACTGATGCATTACTTCCTCTCCATACACACCTGGCCACCCTCAGATTATAAGATACTTGACAGTCACTGAGAACTTACGTTCGGCTCTCTTGTGGATCAGGGAGACACTGCCTTTGTTCCAAGTTTCCAATTACCTGTTAATTTGCCCCAGTGCTGAACATTGACAGCTACAAGGGAGAAAACAGTTTAATCTCCATAACAAAGGACAAAATTTGGGAGATTCTAAATAATTGTTTTCAAAGAAGTAAAATCTAGCTTCTGAGGTAGCTTTTAGAAAAATAGACAAAGTGACAAAGCGCTGGGCCGGCTGGTGCATGGCGCCACGTAACGTGATGGCGCAGCGCATGGCGCCACGGATATAAACCATGGCTGCATCTCTGGAAAAAGCAGAGGAGAGCTATGGTCTTCTTCCGCCTATGGCCGGACTTTGAGGGCCCTCGGAAGAGCAACAAAGATTTTTACCCAGTATGAATTCACGACTGACATAAAACTCGGAGCCAGCTCCTCAGCCTGAAAATGGTGGAATGGTTACTCTAACAGGGCATTTAATACAAAGGAACATGCCGACTGTGAACCTAAGCACACAGGTCAGGTAAACACACGGGGAATTAGACACCAACGGACAAATCAGTCACTCAAGTGTCCACTGTTGCTGACACCCAACCTAACAACCCGACCCACCCCAAACTGACCCCCAGCCACACCTCTACCTCTGCCCTATTCCCCCACCCTTTCTATCCTCACCCTCCTTCTGAATCTCAATGGTGGGACCACCTCCTATTCCAGAAACCCGGGAGATGCTCCTGACTCCTCTCTGGTCTGCACCTTCTAGATCAGCCTAGGTTAATCTATGGCCTTGAATGCTTGAGTCCCCATCTGTGCCCCCACCACTGCTCAGCAGGCCCCCATCCTATCTCACCTGGGTTACTCCAGCAGCTCCTGCACAGAGCTCACCTGCATACCTCTCAGAACCATGCAACTTCACCCCAGTCCCGTCACCTGTGTCCCCTTGTGATTCAATCACTCCACATGCCTGGGGGCTCCAGGCCTGCACCTCCCCCCCAAGGGACACAGGGAAGGAATGACTCTGGTCTGGACCCCACCTCCTTGTCAGGACATGTCCTGCCTATCAATGCCCCCCTCTGCCCTTGCCCCAACCCCATACACATATGCCCCTCCACACACACACACACACACAGAAACACACACACATCCACATTCCAGCAATGCCAGACCACTCTCAGCAATTCTCCGGCACGCCAGGCTGGGTATGTCCCTGTGCACTTGTGCCTCCAGCAACCGTCCCCTCCCCTCCTCACCTGCCAGCTGGAATCACACTCACTCTTCCCAGCCGGGCCCAGGAGTGACCCATTCTGGCCTCCTGCCAGGTGGAGCTCACCACTGAGTGTCCTAAACTGAACCCAGGGAGCTGGTCTGACTGCCCATGGAGCACAATCCAAGCCAATCGGCTGACCCCGCTCCCTCCTGTCCGGCCTGTGGGTCGGCTGGCCCCGCTCCCTCCTGTCCGGCCTGTGGGTTGGCTGACCCCGCTCCCTCCTGTCCGGCCGGTGGGTCACGGCCTCTCCATCTTGCCGTGAGGGACAGACCAGCATGTACTTTGCCTTATGACATTTCAGTAACCATCACTCTTTGATCTCCTGGTGCGACACCTCAAACGCCGTGACATCCAGATCCACCTGAAAAAACCTCCCCAAGTGTCTGGGCTGAGCTGCGTGGCTTACGATACAGAAAACTTGCAAGTGGATGTAATGACACCTCCAAGACCCCAATCAGAGCGGCTTCTCCCTTAGCTCCTGACGAGCAGTGCATTCATGGAGGTGGGGTGGGGGGGACCTGTAAAATCCAACAGTGAGAGCAGCCTCTGTGACCAACATCAGCCTCGGTTTAAGGATCTGCCCAGGAAGATCCTAGGGTTCATTCAGCCAGCTCCAGCTCTCTTCAGGTTTTCTCAGCCCACAGAGGCCGACCGCCTGCAGGGAGGCATATTCAAGCACAGGGAAACTATGCACATCTTCCTCCAAGATGCCCGCCCCACCCCATGCACGTGGCCCCACCCAACACCCAGCTGATTAGCAGTCCTCCCTACTCCACACTACGAGCTGCAACATGAGAACACGAGTGTGTGTGTGTCTATTTCTTGGCACAGGCACACCTGAAGCTCCATACATACTGACAGAACTGGACTGAACACAACGTTCTGGAAACAGAACACTCCCAGGCGACATAATCCAACATGAAGTAGGGTCTGGTCCGGACCACAATGAGGACGGTGGGAGCTGCCATGACCGAGGGCTTACTTTGCACGCAGGGCACTGTGAATATGGTACCTTGTTAGAATACAGCAAAGACCCAGAGAGGGCAGACTGCGCCCATGTTTGCAGAGTTGTCAGCGGCAGAGCTCTGGTCGGCTGGGTGGTTAACCCGTATGAAACTCCACCCTCCACTGGTAAAGCTCATGGCCAAACTCAAATCAAAAAGGAAGACAGCGAGAGAAGCCTACTCTCCGGCTTGGTCAACGAGTTGTAGCCTTTCTGCAAGATGTGAGGCTAACAACCGATTATACCAGGACACAAGGGAAAGAACACTGGCCTTAGAGACAGGTGAAGGCAGACACCCAGTGTGGGTCTGCCATGTACACCATGCATATCCATTTTCTAGGGCGGTCTTAAGAAAACAGCACAGATGGGGGCTTAAAACACAGGCATTCATTGTCTCCCAGTCCTGGAGGCTGGAAGTCCAAGATGCATCCATGGGCAGAGCTGGGTCCTCCTGAGGCCTCTCTCCTTGGTGTGTAGAAGGCTGTCCTTTCCCTGTGTCTTCATGGGGTCAGGCCTCTGTGTGTGTCTGTGTCCTGATCTCCTTTTAAGACACCATTCCTGGGGCACCTGGGTGGCTCAGTCAGTTAAATGTCTGCCTTTGGCTGGGGTCCCACATCGGGCTCTCTGCTAGGTCAGGGAGTCTGCTTCTCCCTCTGCCCTTCCACCTACTCGTGCTTTCTCTTTCTCTCTTGCTCTCTCAAAAAATAAATTAAAAGTCTTAAAAAAAAAAAAAAGATACCATTCCTATTGGATGAGGTCCCACCTGAGCAACTTCATTTTACCTTAATCATCTCTTTAAAGACCCCCACCTCCAAATATACTCACATCCTGAGGTGCTAGGGGTTAGAACTTCTACACAGGGATTGGAGTAGAGGGACAACTCAGCCCATAACACTGTGACCATGGCCCAGTCTCTGCCTCACACTAAGCACCACATGCTCTGGGTGGGCCACATCTGTGTTGTCAACTAACTCACATGATCCACAGAAGATCAAAAACTTTGTGCTCTGGGGTCGTGTGCCCACCAATGCCCAAGTGGTTGGCCTACGAGGGCAGAAGGAGGCAGAAGCTGGACAAGACTGTTTTTGATTTGCAACAATAGGACAAGAGAATTTTATGGAAGAGATTAAACCGCTCTCCAGATCTGTTCTGGGTCCTGTACAATGGGGGTGATGGCAGTGGTCATTCTGTGAGACCTTACGAGGGTCCGGGAGCGTCTAGACAAAGCTTGAAAGAATGGTAAATATCATAGTGCATAACATATGCATTGTTACAGTGCACGGTCAGAGGCCAAGGAGAGAACCATCAACAACGCAGGGCTGCACTGCACAGAAACATTCGGCCTACCATCTCCAACACATCTGCTCGCTCACATTCCTCAGATGAGACTTCAAGCCACTTCAATCCTTGACTTCCACCCAGAAAAAGTTAAAAACAATCAGAGGGAGAGCTGCCTAGGCATTTGGGGGTAGTGGTGCCATGGGGACACTCCCTGCATCACCCTGGACCAGCTCCAGAACCCAGAGCTGGAGACATAGACCCCAGGGAGAATAAATATCCCAGCAGCATTCAGCAAGAACTCAGGATGTTTGAAAAGAAACCCAAGCTTCTGAGCACATCACTCATTGCAGAGGACTGCGTTTCACATGTAAAGCTTCCTCCGAGTCACACTTTATGTTATTACCAGTTCTTTTATGATGCGTTTTAAAAGAGCCATCATAAACAGAATGTGCCAGGAGCCATTTTAAGGTGAATTCAGGCATGTTTGGGCCTTTAACAGCTGTTTGCATACAATCTGCAGGTTTGCACACCTCTGAAAAGTAGCCAACACCAAGGCAACCCAAACCGGGACTTGGTAGGTTCCAAATGTAAGCGTCCAAAGGAAATGATGCTTTTTGCTGTGGACAAGGACCTCTCAGGCTGGAACCTGGGGCAGCAAACAGGGAAACGTTCTCCCGGCTAACACATGAAGCTTAAAACAAGGGATTTCTAGGGAAGAGGAAATGCTGGGTGACCTTGACTGAGAAGGACAGCCTGATCTGAGGATGCTGAAGTCCAGGGGCCACGCTGGTGATTGTGGACATTTAAGCACTAATGAAGGATAAAGTGGCTGTGGACTCGTATTTCCAATCAGAGTAAGAGTTTTCAAACTCTTGAAGAGTTTGAAAGTAAGAGCCTCATCACCACCTGATGCTCTGTTGAAGTGGTGGGAAAACCACATGTGGTGGCTCGTTTTTAAGGGGCTAACTGGCAGTCTTTGCCATTGTCAAGGGGACAGGACACAGAGGCACTGGCTCAGAATCCATCAGTGACTCGTGCCCTCCTTGGAGGCGAGTTAATTCTCCTCTTTGGCTAGATGTTGTCGGTGGGGGGGTCCTCCGGAAGTAGAGTGGAGGAAAGGACATTTGGGGGGGTGCGGAGAGGGATCATGTGGTCCTGACCCCCAACACATCTCATGTGCTCCTGGGGGTTAGGATTAGCGCTCCTGAGCCCAAAGAGGAACAAAGAAAGCTCAGAAGGGCTCCCAGACTCACACAGCTGTGAGAGGTGGGGCTGCAGATCCCTGGGTCCCAGCAGCTCACACAGAGCCATGGGTCAGCAGGCAGGGGCCGAGAAGTGGACGGGAGACAGGCAGGGGGCTGGTGGTAGATGCAGCATGGACACTGTGGGGTACGATCCCCCATCCATCCAGCGAGGAAGTGTGTGAAGAGAAAGGTCAAAACTGAGCGGGCAGGAGTCAGACCCAAGAGGAGGAGTCACAGAGTTCCGACCACAGAAGGTGCCGGAAAAGAAGCACTGCATCCTTGGGTTTAACATAGAAAATTAAATATTGATAGTTCGGGCCTTGGCAGTGCCACCTTCTGGGTAATTCTTATCAGCCTGGGACACCAGGGAAGGAGTAGAGATCTGCTTCTCACCAGCGTGGCCTTTGAGCCGCAATGTTCTTAACACAATGCGGGATTTACAAAGCTTTTTTACAGAATGTATAATAATTCCAGACCAAAGCCACCTCCCAAATGTTATTTTCTCAGAGAGATTTAAGTAGGTATTAAGTCGAGGCTTAAGCAGAAGGGCACAGCAACTCAGACATTTGTCACACGGGCTACGGAGACCAAGCAAGCCAGGCCGGTCTCTCTCATATATAAAACATTAACCTAATACCCAACAGGAGATGCAGTGCGGAATCCTTACAACACACAAAACTGATGCTGGTTAAACAGGGTTTTTAGGGGTTTTTTGTTTTTTTAATGATGCAAATGAAAATAAAGCCCCTCTCGGCCTTTAGCCATATGAGATGAATAATAACCGACATGATCGAGGCTTCCCCCTAGGCCTTCCCCTGTATTTTAAACCCACTTACAACCCACTAGTTTCCTGAGTAAAACTGTGAAGTGTAAACCACTCCATTTAAGGATAAGGAGGTTGATTATCATCACCACATCACAGAGAAAATGGAGGCAGAGGGAAGTCGGGGGCCAGGCAAGAGGGGCTCTCTTTGGCCTTAGCAACCAATTAATGAAACCACAAGGAAAAACCAGAGTCCATGCCTTCTATCCTCCCCAAAAAGTGATCCAAATGTGCACTACAAAGACATAGCAGGGTCACTCAAGCTAGAGATCAAAGATCCAGAGCATCTGCTTCTGTATTGCAAAAGCGATGAATGGAGGGAGGGAGGGAGGAAGGGACAGATTGAGAGATGGAGAGATGGATGGGTGGATAGATGGATAGAGGGATGGATGGATGGATAGATAGATGGCTGGGTGGGTGGATGGATGGAAGGATGAATGGATGGATGGAGGGAGGGATGGACGGATGGAAGGAGGGATGGATGGATGGAGGGATGGATGGATGGAGGGAGGGATGGATGGGTAGATAGATGGATGAGTGGATGGATGGATGAATGGATGGAGGATGGGTGGATGGATGGATGGATAGAGGGAGGGAGGGAGGGAAGGATGGGCAAATAGATGGATGAGTGGATGGATGGATGGAGGGATGGATGGATAGAGGGAGGGAGGGAGGGAGGGAGGGAGGGAGGGATGGATGGATGGATGGATGGATGGAGGAATGGAGGGATGGGTAGATAGATAAATGGATGGAAGGATGGATGGAGGGAGGGAGGGAGGGTTGGATGGATGGATGGGTGGATAGATGGATGGACGGGTGGCTAAATGGATGGAGGAATGATGGATGAGTGGACAGATGAAGGGAAGGAGGAACAGAAGGATAAATGGATAACTGGTGAATGAATAATATTAAAGAAAAGAAGTCTCAAAAATATACTGCCAGGGGGCACCTGGGTGGCTCAGTCCTTAAGCGTCTGCCTTTGGCTCAGGTCATGATCTCAGGGTCCTGGGATCAAGTCCCGCATCTGGCTCCCTGCTCGGCGGGAAGCCTGCTTCTCCCTCTTCCACTCCCCCTGCTTGTGTTCCCTCTCTCACTGTCTCTCTCTCTGTCAAATAAATAAATAAAATCTATAAAAAAAATATATACTACCAGGTGTTAAAAGTTATGAATGACATGCCCAGTATGATGCCAGGTATCTATGTTCTTTTTTACGTAACACAACACTATATAGTGATCACTGATACAAACAGAGAGTGAGAGACAAGAGGGATTCACACTGAATTCATGACAGTGTTTGCCTCTGAGGAGAGGGGGCTGGGCATGAGGACAAAGGAGACTCTGACTTTAGCAGGAAAATTTTAATCCTAGTCTTAAAAAGTGACAAAATGCAGGGCACCTGGGTGGTTCTGTTGGGTAAGCATCTGACTCTGGATTTTGGCTCAGGTCATGATCTAAAGGTTGTGAGATCGAGCCCTGCGTTGGGCTCTGCACTGGGTGTGGAGCCTGCTTAAGATTCTCTCTCTCCCTCTCCCTCTGTGTCTCCCCCCACACCCCTGCTCATGCACATACTCTCCCTTAAAAAAAACAAGTGACAAAATGCTAACACTGTCAATTATTCATAATAGACACACTGGTATTTAGGATATTATTCTGACCTGTCCTGTATTTTTAATTTTCTTAATGTTAAAAAAAATAAACAGCATCAAATGAAGATGTAAGGCACTTCTCAGCCTCTTAGGGGCCTCCCTGACAGGACTGGAGTCAACCCTGGGCCACACTGCAGGGACTCGAAATTCTTGAAGGAAGAGCTTTATCACCATCACCTCCTCCAGCCCACTGGATCCTCTTGACTTTTCTTTCAGGGCAGAAAATGTGCTCAAGTCAGGGTCACGTACAAGTAATTTTCTAAGTAAGCCTGAAATCCCAAACCAGTCTCCTTTTGGTAGCGAACAAGTCGGCAGGAAAGAGCACATTCCGAGACAGGAAGATCTAGAAACAAAATGGCAGCCTGAAAGACTGGTACATTTTCTGATGCAAGAGTTTTTCCTGTCTGAGTTGCCCGGGCTCCTGGGACACGTGTGAGGCCGTGTAACGATGGCATTCGAGGCACCGATGTGGTAACTGTTGGTCTCAGGGGAGGCAGTCAACCAAAGAATGCATGGCTCTGTCTCCCAGTCCACATACTGCATGATTCCACTGATAGGGAATGTCCAGAGAAGGCAGATCCATAGGGACAGAAAGCAGGTGAGTGGTTGCCAGGGGCTGGGGGGCAGGGCCCAGGGGCTGACCTCTGATGGGCAGGGGTTTCCTTCTGGGGTGGTGAGAATGTTCTAAGATTGTGGTGATGCACATACTCACCTGTGAATTTACTAAAACCCATTGAATTGTACACTTTTAATTTGCAAATTGTATGGAAGGGAAATTATATCTCAATTTTTAAAAGAAATCTTTTTTTTCCCCCCTGTGCTGAGAAACTATCAAGATGCAGGCATCACATTTGAGAACTTGCCGAGGCAAGTGGCGCCTGGGTGGCTCAGTCAGTTAAGTGTCTGCCTTCGGCTCAGGTCATGATCCCGGGGTCCTGGGATCGAGCCCTGCATCGGGCTCCCTGCTCAGCGGGGAAGCCTGCTTCTCCCTCTGCCCCTCCCCATACTTGCTCTCTCTCACTATCTCTGTCTCTCTCTCTAAAACAAATACATAAAATCTTAAAAAAACAACATGCCGACACAAGTCACCAGTAAGGACCCTTCGAACAGCCAGGGCACACTCATGCAAGAGCTACACCTGCTCCAATCTCATCGACTCGGTCATCAGGAGCCACACCACCCTGGATGCCTGCAGGAGCCTCCCACCGGCTTCTACTTCCTTCCTTCCTCGCGGACCCCACCCCCAGAGAAGCCGAGATCCCCCTTCTCAAATATTAACGAGGTCATGAGCGCTGCACCAAACCTCTCCACAGCAAGATCACTGCCCCCGCCTCAGCCCCATCACCTCCTTCTGCTGCATGGACACACCGAGTTCACTTCCAACCCAGGCTTGCTGCACCTGCAGACCCAGTGTCCGGGAGGTTCTGCACAAAGGTCTTCACTGCGCTAACCTCTCATCATCTAGGGAACTGCTCAGATGTCACCCTCTCACCCGCCGGAGGCGAGGGTGCAGATGACTTCATTCACTCTCTCATGAGACATTGTTCATTGAGACGCACCAGCCGCGGGGGCACAAGGATGCACAAGACAGAGCAGGAGCGCTGGTGGAGAGACGCTGGCCACGCAGCCACAGAGCGCGCACCTGCAGAATCACGGCCTTGTGGGGGGGGCGGAGCAGGGGAAGCAAGGGCCCTGAGGACACCCCAAGCGGGATCAGCGGGGCAGGGGAGGCGCACCGTGTCAGTATCGGATCTTTATCCTTGGAACAGTAGGAGCTCCTGGGGAAGGTTGACGGGACGTGGTGGGACTGTGTTTACACTGCAAGCAGTCGCCTGGGGCACTGTGTGGGTTCTCCTGGTCCGGCGGGGGGATGGCAGTATGCACAGCCTGGTCACAGAGAAGGACAGGAGAGCCCAGGTCCGAGGGGTCCAGATGGTGCAGGACAGGACCTGGCGGTGGACTCTGGCAGGGGGCCGGGGAGATGAAATGCTTGGGGTGAACCCAGGGTGCTGGCTCGGACAACAGAATCAGAGGCTCACAGCCAAAATGTGCAAACAACCCAAGTGGCCATCCGCTGGCCAATGGATGAACGAAATATGGTCCATCAGCGAAGTGCTCCTTGCCAATAAAAGGAAAGAAACACTGGTGGGTGAGCCTCAAAACTCTTCCACTGAGTGAAAGAAGCAAGACACGCAAGGCCACATCCTGTAGGACCCCAATGGTACGGAATGCCCACAATAGGGTGACCACAGAGACAGGACACAGGTTCGTGGGTGTCAGGGGCTAGAAGTGGGCGAGGATGAGGGGCAGGCAGGTGGTGATGGAAGATCCCACACCCAGATGGGGTGATGTCTGCACAACTCGGCAAACTCACTCAAAATCACCGAATAGGTATCCTTAACATGAGTGAACTTTATGGCTTGTAAATTACACCTCAATAAAGTTGTTTGGTTTTTTTTAAGCGAACCACTAGCTGAGAGAGGGAACAGCAGTGGGACCAGACGTGGGGGTCAGAGAGAGGAAGAGAGGGTCCAGGTATCCAGGTATCCCATCCAGGCAACGTTACGTTTTCACTGAGCAGGTGTCAAGGGAGAGTGAGCTCTGTCCCCTGGATGGGAGGTCAGAGCTGGAGATGCATCCGTGTCCATGGCCGTCCCTCACTCAGACACGTGTGAGTACCAGTGAGCCCTAGAACTCCAGAGCTTCGCCTGAGAAGTGAGTAGAAGGCAGAGAAGTCCCAGGGGAGAGGAGGGATTCTGGGAAAAGGACTCTGGTTTGGATGGGAGACGAGCCCCTAGCAGAGCGGGGCCAGGGAGCCAGGCATGGCCCGCCCGCACCTCCCCCAGAGCAGCCCCCACGCCGCTCAGCCACCCAGGGCCAGGACGCCATGGAGAGCAAGGCAGGGGGATACCCGACCCACAGACCCTCTGGAAAGATGGTCCTAAGACAAACCCTCGTGGAGGGGAGCCGGGAAGTGACTTGTTCCCAGAAGCCTGGACCTCATGAACTCCTACAAGAAGACACAGAGTGCTCACCTCCTGAGGGGTCAAGAGTAAGGAGTTAGCGTGTACCCACCAATGTGCTCAAATGGAGCTTTTCAAGGCAGAACGCCATTCCTGCCCAGGCCTTCCAGAACCTTCTCTCATGACGGACAGTCTCTGTAGAAGGAGAGGCCAATAGGGGGCAGTAGGGGCTTGATTCTCAGCTACCAAATGAGGAGAGGGGCTCAGAGATGGCCAAGACAGGTGAAGAAGTCCCAACATTCAAAGCCGCAGACCTCAGATAAGACCAAATACAGTGCCGTGTCTGGGAGAAAGGTGAGGAAGGGGTTAAAACCTGGGGGAGGAGGAGGTGGGACGTCTGTGCCACTGGCTTTCTAGTTTGATCCTCAATGATAAGTGGAAGGCCAAGGTCACTTGGAAACCAAGCATGTCTGACAGTCCATTTGTAAGCAAGTGATAGATGGCGGAGCGTCCCCATCAGCGGACGTGAGCGGCGGGGAGGCGGGCACAGCAGGGACGCGGCAGGCCGCTGCTTTGGGGGAGGAGTTTGAGCGTGTGTGCGCGAGCGAGAGAGAGAGAGGAGAGAGGATGGATGAACGGCAATAAATCGTCTTTGAAGGGATCAGGATCACAGCTCAGATGCTTCTTCCTAAATGAAATATCAAAGCTGAAGATACACAATAAATGGAAGCATCGGTAAAGCAAAGGAGGAGAGACTCATTCTCCCGAAGCACCTGCCAGGAGGTGGCCAGTCCCTGCACCTCCGGGGACCCGTCCAGACGGGTCGTGGTGGATGTGATGGACACGGGGGATGGTGGCTGCCACCGAGCGACTCGGAGCCAAGCCCTGGGTGGGGGGTGGGCACTGGGGCTGGCGCTCTGTGCTCCCAAGGAGGCCCCGTCACGGGCTCCTCCCGCCCTCCCTGGGATGGGCCACGCGGGGCGAGGTAGAGACCGGACTGCCGTGCGCTCAGGGCCAGCTCTGTCCCCACTTCCCTCAAAACTATAAATAACAGAAGAACAGTCGTTTGTATTGATCTTCGCACTTGCCATTCACTTAAAAGGCCCGGTTTGCTGGCCGGTCTGCACTCGACCCCACACTGAGCCCTTCGTGCGTGTGTGGCGATCCAGAGCCCCCCTCACTGTGCCGTCCCCTGCACGGCCCTGTGAACCCCGACCGGGAAGGACTCTGCTCCTCAGGCTTCGAGGAGCCCTGCCAGATACTCTGGCTCAGAGGTGGAAAACTTCCTCCCACTGGAGGTGTGAGACTGGGCAGTAGTCACTTAAAGGAGAGACAGGTCCAGACTGCACCTGGGAGGGGGAGGAAGGGGACACGCCGGGGACAGCAGAGGGATAGTCACCTGGCTCCTTGAGACACCACCTCCCCCTTGAGCGGGCGGACACAGGGGTGACAGACTGGCACAGCAGCTCCCACGGGAACTCTGGGTGGGATTCCAGGGTCCGTCTCATGTCCCTGGCTCCAGGACTCAACGTGGCAAGGACCTGCACGCAGGGACAACGGCTGCTTTGTTGCCGGGGTTCATGCCTGTGGGAGTGCCGGTCTCAGCCTCCAGGGGCTTTGTTTGTCTCAACAAAGTGAAGGCAGGTGATCTTTAGAAGATTCCGGAAACAATTATGCTCCTGGGAGTAGAGACCAAACCCCTGGCAGACCTTCATGGCTGTGGGCCTGGAGAGCAGGTGTCTCTCCATCATTCCCGGCCTCTGGACAGAACCCACCATGCCACCCGCCAGGAAGAGTGGGCCACGGGCTTCCAGGCCAGCTCCCGCTACCCTATACCCACGAGACCCCGCGTCGTGGTGACTTCTCCCACATCCCACGCCCTTACTCGCACCCATGGGGCATCGCAACAGCCACGATGGCAAAACGGCCTCTCTCTCCGTTGTCACTGGTGAGTGTCCCCCAGGTGGGCAGTGCCCGCTCTGACCAAGGAGACCGATGAAGGTAAGAGACGCTCAGCGGGCACTTGCTGTCCCCTGGTCCTGGCTGTGCGCCCAGCCTGCACTTGCTCACTTCACACCTGCAGGTGGGCCCCAGGCTCGAGACCTTTCGTGCCATTCCCCAAACACACGGCGGACAGTGGGGGGGGGGGGACGCTCCAAGCCATCTTGGACGCACCCAACCCCGTGCCGTGCCTTCTGCAAGGCTGCCCACGGCCACGTTCTCCGGTAACAACGAGCTGCAGAAACTCATCAGGCAGCGAGTGAGCACATCCAACACCAGCTTCTGGCGGGTTTGGAGGCTCTGGGCCGTGTATCCCAGGCCACCTGCTTCTCACCGGTCCACCGGGACTGGGAGGGCATCGGTGGGGCCTTTGAGGGTGGGTGATGTTCCATCTCCTCGTCCAGTGCTGGTTACATGCTGGGCCACTCTGTGATACGACACCCAGAATGACAACGCTCCCAAGTGCTGCCCAGCTCGGGCTGTTCCACGAACTCAGAAGTAACACACATGAGGACCTTAATCTGCATCCGGCCCCCGGAAAGCAAGCGGGAAGTTCCCAAAGGACGCACTGGCGCCAATCCGGGACCCGGGGTTTCCCGCAGAGGGACTGTATCTGCGGGACGCTCAGCGTCGGTGCAGGAGGGAGATGAGGAGAGCGTGCCCACACATGGTCAGAGCAACAGACAGAAAGCACGTCGCTGACAGCTGCCCGAGTCAGCCAGAAACAGCCCAGAAATGATGAAGATGTGCTACGGGAGGAGAAGAGAGGCGGAAACCAGACACGCATTCATCTGGAGAGGATGCACCCCCGGGTAAAAGAAGGAAGATCTACAAGAGGAAAAGAAGCAGCCACAAAACCTAGTAAAAAAGAGAGGGGAGGGGAGGGGAGGGCAGGGGAGGGCAGGGGAGGAAGAAGGAAGGGAGAATAATTTTCAAGACGAGTTAGCACAAGGCTGGAAATCAAACAGAAAGCCTGAATCTCAACCACAATCCAGCAGGAATTACAAGGGACAGAGCAGGATGGGTCCACGTGAACACACCATAAAGAAATGCAGTTAGAATGGCCAAAATGGACAGGGAAAGAAACAACAAATGTTGGAGAGGTTGTGGAGAAAGGGGAACCCTCTTACACTGTTGGTGGGAATGCAAGTTGGTGCAGCCACTTTGGAAAACAGTGTGGAGGTTCCTCAAAAATTTTAAAATAGACCTACCCTATGGCCCAGCAATTGCACTCCTGGGTATTTACCCCAAAGACACAGATGTAGTGAAAAGAAGGGCCATATGCTCCCCAATGTTCATAGCAGCAACGTCCGCAATAGCCAAACTGTGGAAAGTGCCGAGATGCCCTTCAACAGATGAATGGATAAAGAAGACGTGGTCCGTATATACAATGGAATATTACTCAGCCATCAGAAAGGATGAATACCCAACTTTTACATCAACATGGATGGGACTGGAGGGGATTATGCTAAGCGAAATAAGTCAAGCAGAGAAAGTCATTTATCATATGGTTTCACTTATTTGTGGAACATAAGGAATAACATGGAGGACATTAGGAGAAGGAAGGGAAAAATGGGGGGGGGAATTGGAGGGAGAGATGAACCATGAGAGACTATGGACTCTGAGAAACAAACAGGGTTTTAGAGGGGAGGGGGGAGGGGGGATGGGTTAGCCCGGTGATGGGTATTAAGGAGGGCACGTACTGCATGGAGCACTGGGTGTGATACGAAAACAATGGATCGTGGATCACTACGTCAAAAACTAATGATGTATTGTATGGTGACTAACATAACATAATAAAATTAAAAAAAAAAAAATGTTCGAGAACATCACGGAGGACTAGGAGGAGAGGCGCCGGGGATGAAGGCAGATACGGAGAAGCCCAAGGGTGCGAGGCCGCTGTCCCTGAAACAGAGACCCCAACCCACAAGCCGGAAGAAGGAGCAACGGGTGAGAAAAGCTCCCAGAAACGAGGGGCCAACGGCATCTGCGGAGGGGAAGTTTTCCCAGAAACACGGAGCGGCCGGCACCACCAGCGAGGGCCCACAGACACCAAGCAAGCACGTAGCAGGACACACACCAGGGCCGTGGGCAATGAGAAGCCCCGAGGGCTACCAGGGGCCAACACAGGAAACGACATGGGGCCCAAGCCTTGAGAGACGACTGGGAGTCAGCGGTGGGCAGCACGGGCAAGGCCAGGCCAGACAGAGCTCACGAAGCTCAGCAAATGGGGAAGAGTGTGGGACACGGGCTCCCTGTACCACCGAGCCCAGAGCAGCAGGGAAGAGGCAGAGCCCGCCTGGGTGCCGAGGCCCCACCTACTAATGCGTCCACTGTGGGCATCTCCTCCCCGAGGCTGGTCCCTGTGCCCTCGAGGCCTGGCCTCTGCCCGGCACATAATACACGCTCAGTACGTGGACCGCGGCACCAGTTGCATGCGATGAGGCAGACAAAGGCAGAGCTGATGGGGAGGAGGGCAGGGCAGGGCAGGCGCACGACGTGCGGGACGCCACCAGGACAGGCCGTGCAGAAGGAGACCACAGGCATCCTCGAGCCCAAGCCACGCTGGGCACTGAGCAGAAGTGAGCGAACGGGGCCTACCGTCTGCTGCAGGTCCTGGATGAGGATGCGGATCACCAGCGTGTTGCCCTGGCTCTCCTCCGTCCTGGCGGCGCTGGGCTTCTCCGCCGTGGCCCGGATGGTGTCGTAGATGGTTTCTTCTTTCGAGCTGTCCGACTCTGACCCCACGGAGTAGTCGGAGAAGCTCTGGGCCATCTCGTCCTCGCTGGAGGTCGGGCTGTGCGGCATGGCTGCCCTACGTGTGGAAGGAGCAGGGGGAGGAACACAACGGGCACATGTGAAAACTGCACACAGGAAGCCCAGCGTTCGGGGGAGACTGGCGCCTCAGGCGCACCGTCCTGCACCTGCTGGTCTAACAGCCGCACAGCTACTGTGCATGATGCACACGCCTCTGGAGGCGGGGAGAACATGGCACCCCAGCTGCTCCCCGGAGCCCGGACCGGGAGGCAGCCAGACCAGGACAGGGCCCCGTAGGCTCTGCCCCCAGGCTGGGAAACCCCGCATGCACAAGGAGCCCTACCTAGCGGTGGCCGCGACCACAGCTCACAGGGATCCACCAAAAGGCCATGGGGGCAGTCTGAAGCCTCCCAAGGTAGGAAAACAAGCGACCTTCTGTTTTCCTTTGAAGCCAGAGCAGCAGGAGCGGAAGAAATGCAAGCTTCGGGTCAGAACGGTACCAAGTTCACGCTTAATAACCCCTCTGCTTCAAACACAGAGCACTGATGGGTAATGTAAAAATAGAACAGAAAGGCAGGGCCAGGCTCAGAAGGGAAGTAGTCCCGGGGCCCAGGAGTCCAGCAGAGCCTGAAGCCATGAGCAGGCTGACTTAGGGGAGACTCAGGGGGGTCCCCAAGGGTCTGTGGCAGCTGGGAGCACAGTTTCCCCGCCATCAAGTCTAGTAGAGATTCCCCAGCAAAGACCAAGTCAGGGCGCCAACCGTGGCTGATGGAGAACACAAAGAAGGATGTGGATGTAACTCTGGGAGCATGCTGCCCAGGGATACCCCCATCTCTGCGGGCAGGGGTCCGGAGAGGTTAGGATAAGAGCCGGTGTGAGCTGGGGATGCCGGGGAGCTGGTAGAGGACGCGCCAAAGCAACAAGTCCACTCGAACTCTGTAAAGGAGGTCAAGGCCCTGTGCGTGTAGAAAGTGGGCAGGGGCGTTCCCTGCAAGAAGGGCCATCCTGAGCAACCAGGGATGGAGGCCACCCTGATCGCTGAGGGACTGCCCGCCTGGTTTATGGTATCCTCCCACAGAGGGCACAGCTTCGAGCAAGAATGAGTGCCCTACACGTGGAGGACCCTAAAACAGAATATCCAGTGATTTACAGGAGGGAGGGGGAGGGAGGAGCTCACCTGCACATCTGCCCCAGGCTCCAGGCCCAGCAGGTGCTTGGGTGAGCGTCCCCTGCTCTCGTGTTTCATGAGCAGGGGAGGCTCAGAAAAGTCCCGGGGGGGGGCACGGTTCACCCAGCGACAATTTGTGTTCATCGTGAGAAAACGGACACCCCCTATTTACTTCCAGAGTTCAGTTTAACGACAGCAAATGCCTGCTGGAGCTAGAAGCGACCCGCCGCTCTGCCCCCTGCAGGGCCAGCACTGGGGTGCTGGCAGCCACCGGGGGCGCTCCTGTCTCCATCCCAGACTTTCCTGGGGTCACCAGACACCCAGGTGCACACGAAGCCTAACAAAGCAAAGGAGCTACTCCAGAAATGCATGCCCTCCCCAGGGGAAGGGCAAGACCATGACCGGGGTCAGGGGCTCCCTTCCTGCCGAGAAGATCTGCACCGTCTTTGGGGAATGGGCCAAGATCGTGGGGCCCACAGAGTTTTGTTTGGCCTGCACAGGGTTTTAAATGTCTAACCTAAAGATTCCATACGCAAATCCAGATTTCTGGTTTATGGTGACCATCAGAAGGTTCTGCCCCGTGACACCCAGGGACAGGGACGATCTCCAGCAAGCCCCACCCCCACCCTCTCCAGGTCCACCTCAGGCTCTCCTCCTTGACATCAGTCACCTTCCCCGTCCTCCCACCGTGAGTGTGAGAGCCTGACAACAGATCCATCCGTTCACTCATGCTGGCCTCTGTGTCCTTCTAGACCCTCCGCAAGACCAGACATTTGACTGCTTGGACTGGCCCGGTGACCAGTCAGGAGTCTCAAAGAGCAGATCATCCAAATCACCCAGGAAGATTTTATTTTTTTCAATTAAAACTTCCAAAGCTAACCCCCGTGTGATTCGGAATTAAGATTTCAGAGCCAATGGGTCTTTTCTGTATTCACTGCCAGACGCCTTTGTGAGCTCAGCTTCATGCCTTCCCAACCACAGGAGTGCGAAATCTGGTGAGGGACAAGACAGCGGTGGCTGGGGACAGGATCTGGGTGCTCCTGGCTCCACCCCAGCAGGGTCCCCACCTGTCTGGCTGCAACAGCTAGCGACGTGCTCCTTCCTGCCTTTACCATCTACCCGTGGAAAAATAAGTGCCGGGCATAATTACACGGTATAGGGTAGGCGCAGACTTTTTAACATATGATACAGTAACACCTATCACGTAGAAATAATATAACAGTGTACAATCATTTCTATATTGCGTCTAATTATAACATGTTAAAACAAATAACATAAACATTCATGTGTAAATATGTTAAAGAATCGCATACATGTAATTATTTGCAACTATGTCCCAGGTTCCAAGGAAGCGTATCCTCTAGAACACTGGTTCTTCATCCTGGCCCCAGAAGTTACTTGGGGAACCTTTAAAAAAAATGAGCGCCAGAACTTCTGAATGAACTGGTCTGGGACACTGTCCCTGGAAGCTGCCCCGGGGACTGTTAGGAGAAGCACCTGCAGCCGAGCCCGGGCTGCCCCTTCATGAGCTGGGCAGGGAGCACAGACTGGAGGACAGGGGCATGGAGACGCAAACCTGCCTTCTCCTGGGCGTGAGGGACAGTGGGAGAGGCGCAGCGCTCACTGTCTCAGCCGTCAGCATGAACACAGGTGTGCGGTCCATCACAAGGGGCTTCCAGTAGCTTCTTCCTGCCCGACAGGGTAAGTTAGCCCAGAGCACCTCCTGCTCCAATAACGAACCACGTCTTCCCTCCTTACAGCCTGTCTGTGCCTCTTCCGAACCCAGCAGGGCCCAGGGGACGCAGAGGGGACATGGAAGGTGACCTCACGCTCACAGGAGGGGATCCCTGTCGAATGAGGAGTGACCTGTCAGGGGAAGCCAGGCACAGGCGGAGGCAAACAAGGCCACTCCCGGAACACGGGGTCCAGCGGCTCTTCTCACGAAAGATGGGCACTGGCCCCGGAAAGCCCATGGTTGGGGCAGCGCAGGCCTCAGTGCCTGCATCTGGAAGATGGGCACGTGGACAGCCGCCAGCAGAACGCGGCGCCATGCAGGCTCATGGCCTTGCACGTCTGAGACCGTTCAAGAGCAAACGGGATGATCCGAGCCCCCAAGTTACCTCCTCACGTGGCCCCCGCCACCAGACCCCACCACAGCCCCTTGCGTCGGCCAGGGGCTGGTGGTCACAAAAGGATGTGTCTGCCACCAAAGTGCGGGTGCGGAAGGTCCCACTGGACGGGTCCAAAGAGGAAAAGGAGGCCACCTGCACACTGGTCCTTTGCAGGACAGCCCGGGTGCTCAAGGCAGAGACCTGAGCAGAACGTCTTGACCTTAATACGGGGCTTGAGCAATGAGATCAGCAGACCCATGGGAAAAGCAAAGCCCTGGGAAAACATGTAATCATTAACTCCCAGGCAGGACTGCAAGGCCCAGGGTCACCAGGGCCAGGTAAGAGAGAGGGCACCGGCCCCATCTGCATTTCAGATAAACCACGAAAGCATTTTATTATATTTCCCAAATATTGCATGGGACATACTTACGCTAAAGAATTATTCATTGTTCATGTGAAATTCAAACAGGACTGGGTGTCGTGCATTTTGTTGGGGGGGGCGGAGAGGCCATATGGGTTCTTCACCCCACGGTGAGGGGGGGCAGGCAGGCTCCGAAGACAGCCGTGCCACAAAACCCAGCCTCCCTCGGAAAAGTCAGCGTCAGGTTGGAGGAGGGAAGGTTACCCGCCGCCCCTGGCAAACATTTCAGCATCACCGGCCTCGGAGCGGGGGGGGGGGGGGGGCGGTTATAAAAACACAGGTTGGTAAAGTGCGATGACCCCCAGAACACGTTTCTCTAACCTGCCCCCCCCACACACACCACCTAGGTGCCTACGAACGAGGAGAAACAGAAGTGATGCCAGTAAAGGACATTTTCCAAAGGCTCCATATTCTACCACTGGAGAGTTCCGGGAAAACACGAAATTGTTCCAAGAAAACGTAACAACTTAAACTGGCTCCTGAGCCCCCTGACACCTCGGATGGAGGGGGGGCAGCTAGTTTTCCTGCTCACTGCTTCCACCGCCACGGTGAACACAGCAACACTGACCTGGGACCTAAGATGCATTAAAAAACAAAACAAAACAAAAAAACAAAGCACCTCCCGGCTGGAGTGGACTTTATCAGAGCTGCAGGCCCGTGAAGATCGCAGATAAAAATGCAGAGGGCCCGCTGGCTCTGCTTTAATCATACACACGCACACATATATGGGGGGGGCAGAAAAGGGTTTTTACTCAAGTGGAGTCTCCAACAGCACCCCACGTCTGTGACACCCGGGCCCAGGATTGGTGACTACTCGCTCACGTTGTGCACTCACATGTCTACAATTCACTCATCCGCAAGGCAGTGAGACCCCCAGGGGGCTGCACGGGGTCGGTGCACGGACACTGAAATCGGGGCTGGGGGCGGCCCCCACCGCACCTGCAGGAACGGGCTGTCACACGCACGGTCTGCGCAATGGCTGTGGGCAGGGGGCTGCAGCGAGAGGGGGCCGGGGGCTGCAGTGAGAGGGGGCCGGGGGCTGCAGCGAGAGGGGGCCGGGGGCAGAGAAGGGCAGCCCGGGGAAGGCGAGGAGAGAGAATCGCCACCTCCCCAGGTTAGCCTAGCATCTCTGCAAGCATTGTCCTGAATAAACTCTCCCTTCCATGCCCGCCGCATCCGTGGATGCTGCCGCCTGTCAGTACCACCCCCTCGAGCTGGGCTCCTCCCTCTGGTCCCCCGGGGTCCTTCCCTCAAGCTGGGGCTCCAGCCTGGGTCGGGCCCGATGCCCCCCGCTACACAGATCCGCCTTCCGCTTGACTCAGAGCCTGGGCCGCACCAGCCCGGGCACCAACCCCCCCCCAGCTGCCACGGCCCAGCTAGTGCTCTGAGAACTAATCCCACGCACGCACGCTTGCCGCAGAGCAGACAAGACACTGATGTAAAGCTTCTCGCGCACAGAGTACTAACACGGATGGCTGTGGCCGGAGGGACCACGGATCCGGGTGCAGAACCGTAGCTCGCGCCGGTGGACAGACAGAATGCTGCTGACAGCCAGGCTGCGTATCCTCGGAGAGATTGTATTTAAACAGAAATGTGGAAGCCAAACGTGAAAATATAGCAAAATCATAAAATATCTCATTCTGATGGTGGACGTATAGTTATTACGTTTTTCTACCTTTCTATAGGGTGATAATGTTTTTAATTGAAAGTAACTTTTAAAAAACCCAGTGACGATGACCTAAGTTCTGTCTGTAATGGTCTTTCCAACACAAGCCCCTGATGAATCAAGTCTACTCCAAATTCTGAAAGGAAACGGGCAGGGGAGGCCAAGGGGCACCCAGCGGGGTCCCGGGCATGGTGGATGCTTCTGGAAGGGCTAGGGTTCTCGCAAGAATGTGGGCGGAGGGGGTCATCATTGCTCCTGACTTAAGAGACAGGGTCAGCCGGTAGGGGACACGGCCCCCAGTCCTTCCTGAGGCTTTGAGGGAGGGACGGGGCAGACCCTACACCAGCAGGGCAGACGGCAGACCTGCCCTTGGAGGCCCTCCCAGGAAACCTCCAAGACAACCCGCCTGATAAGGGGAAAGCAGGGTGCAGCCCGGGGAGGGGGAACTCAGGTCAATTCACCCCCGTCTGGGCACCACCCACACCCCTCTTCCAACGGGGAGGAGAGGTGGACAGCAGGCAACATGCAAACGATTTGCACTGATGTATATATTTGTATATATATTTTTTAATGCCTTGACCTTAATTTTCACAGCAATCGTCGGTTCATAGGAAGCCAAGCCGACAGAGCTCCCACACGCTCCCTCTGCCCCCGCTCAGTGAACAAACGTATTATTGTTCGACTCCTTCCTCAGGCAAGCTTCCTGGGTTTTCTCGCTTGGACCCTGACCCACCAGGGCTAAGTTCAGCTAGCTCCTAGTCTCCAGCTCTCACAGACCGGTTGCACTCAGGATCTGAAATGAAATGTAAAATCCAAACAGTGTTCTGTGGCCCAGACGGGTAGGGCGCCCCGGGTAGTCAGGAGCACGTCCCAGCCCCAGCCCCTAGCTGGGCTCCCTGCAATGAGCTCCGGCCAGCAGGTGCACTGGGAATGCCCCAAGTGGGCGGCATGGCCTGGGTCCTCCTGCCGGGTACACGCTGAGCTGCCACCATGGAAGGCGGCAGCAACGCCGGCTACCCTAGGCAGCGCTGTCTGTGGGGCTTTGCACGGGGCGGACACACCTTCTAGACGATGGGTTACCAGCGGCCAAGTCCAATTACTGAGTCTGGGAATTGGGCGCATCAAACAAAATTACAGAGCTCTGAGATTTCTAGGGGGAAACGGAATGCCACAGAGATCTGGAAACTAGCATGTGTCTGGTTATGAAAATGCTTTTACAATTTCCAACCCCACGCCAGGCTCTCGCCAGCTTTCGGGGCCACGGCCCAGCATCAGACACTCTGGGCGAGGTGGGCCTCCCTCCATGTGCCACGTCACTGGCCCGGGACACCTGCTGGCCTGTGGGTGAGGCTGCAGCTACCCCAGTCCTGCTGTCACCTATCATGACAGTGTTTAAACTTCAGGACGGGTTTTCTTTAATTCCTATTATTATTGCAACGGCTGTGGGAATCCGGGTGTGCTCTGCACCCACAACTTTGATTTTCCTAGGAGAGGGTCTGCAGGAAACACCTTTCCCCTCTGGGGAGTTTAAAGCTGCTGTGCCGACCTCCTGGTGGGAGACACTGCTGTCTGCAGGCTCCCTGGGAGATGCCCTTCCTGCCCCCTGTCCCCAGGACGCCACGCTGCCCCTCGGCCCAGCTCCATCCCCTGGGATGGCCCCTTGCCGTGTGGACAATCTTGTGCAAACACCAAGCGTGAGTCAGTTCTAAGCAGCCTGGCCAAACCCCACAGCGCGATCCGCGGGCCCCGAGATGTCCATCCTCGGGCCTCCTAATACTAGCTCAGCCTGTCCCGGGGCTCCCAGCCCCACCTGGGACCTGGAACAGGAAGGAGGCTGTCCTTCACGTGCCCCAGGAGGGGAAGGTGCTCGGCCAGGGCTGGGAATGGGTGACCCCTCGGACACTGCCATCTGGCTCTTCTCGGGAGCAGAGACTTCTTATCTGTGAGCAGCGGCCCCGGAACGCCCGCCCCTGGCCGCCCCAACACCCGGCCCCGCCCGGCTCTCAGGGCCCAGTGCAGGCCACAAGCACGGAGCCACCTTCCTTCTGCACCTGCTGACCTGTCTCCTCTACATCCTGCAATGCTGCAGGACAGACGGACCGACAGATGGACCGGCGGACGGGCAGGACAGTGTGAGCCGGGGACGCACTCAGGTAGGAGCCTCCTGCCGCAAGGACTGTTCTGACTTCACTTGTGAATCCCCGGTCCCGGGAGCCAGCACCTCCTCGTCAGGCTTTGCTTTACGGCGCTTCAGACACCCCGGACTTTACACGCAGCAGGTCCACGGGGACCCTGGCATCCGCAAGTCTCCCGGCGCTGTTTTTCCAACAGCATTTGCTCATTCTGTGTCTCTGTGTCACGTCTGGGACTGCAGCCGCTCCAGGTGGGCCTGTGTCCAGGGCAGCAGCACCTGCTGTCTCAGGAACATCTGATGGCTCCGAACGATCCATGTGCCTCCAAACCTGTGTCTGCAGAGCTCTAAGTAGAACAGGTGGGCAAGGAGGTGCGGATTCTCTGCACGGACGTCTGAGCATCAGGACTGTGGCTTGTTTTAAGTTCACAGAAATAGTCAAAGAAACCAAGTTTTCAGAAAACGGAATTTAAATATTTCTGTTTAAATTACTGTGATTTGAAATTACAACGTTCATGAATTTTAATTTGTATTTTGACTTTTAATGGATAATTTGAGATCTTTCAGTGGCTATCCTTTTTGGAATCTTTTGAAAACGTTTAAATTTATTTTTGATTGCCATTTTTATGAAAATCCATTCACATCCTGTAGACGTTAATATAGTAAGTTAATTATTTAGATTATGTTCTCAATGGAACATAAATTATGTGAAAACCTGGATTATAACAACATGCACAGTAATTTTGCTAAACAGAAGGCAAGACATACACATCTTACAGAATATGCAATAATGGTAAATCCCCACACTTCTAAAATTTTGTCTTTATGAGGGTGTATCTGTGAAAGCAGATGAAAACATATTTTTATCTAACAGCTTGCTAGCTTGATGTATCATTTTAGACAGGAAACATGTGGCTCGGAGGGGGCCTCAGCGTATGCTCCTAGCCCCAACCCCAAACGTCATCGGACAGGCCAGCCGAGGAGGGACAATGACCGCTCCCCACACTGAGCACTAAGGGCAGACCACGGCCTGGACCTTCACCGTGCATACAGCCATGGGGAAGTTGCCGGATCCCCACCGGGGGATCCACTGGACCCAATGTGGGGTGAGGCCCGGGGTCTTTGTCTGCCCAGAGCCGTAACAAAATACCCCAGACTGGGGGCTTACATGACTGACATTTATCTCCCACAGCCCCTGAGGCCAGAAGTCAGAGATCAGGGGCAGGACGGTGTGGTCTGCTCCTGGTGACAACCCCCTTCCGGGCTGCAAACGGGGGCCCCCTCGCTGTGTCTTCGCATGGAGGGAGGGAGCCCTCCAGTGTCTCTTCTTATAAGGATGCTAATCTTCCAGCATCAGGGCCCCACCCCTATAATGATGTCACTTGACCTTAATCACCTGCTTAAAGGCCGCATGTCCTAATATAGCCTCACTGGGGTCCGGGCATCCACACTGGAATTGGGGTGGGCATAAACATTCAGTCTTGACCACCAGGGAAGGCCTGCCTCCACTCTCGAGGCCCCTGTCCCTGCTGGGGGGGCTGGGCCCAGGGCTGCAGCAGTGGGCACGAGGGGAGCATCCCCAGTGGGCACCTGAGGCTCCAATAGGGGAGGGTCATCACGTGCTCAGCTGTGCTGTGTCATCCAAAGGGGCAGACGGTTGTCAGGATGCCCAACACAGCCAAACACCCCAGCGCCCGGGAAGATCCTGAAACACCTCAACACCAAGAAGGCGGGGCAGGCACCCCAGTGTGAACGTGTGCTCCCTCGCGGAACTTTGTTAGAAAGAAGCCATGGTGAGCGCTGTGAAGTGGGCAAGACTGATGAATCACAGACCTGTACCTCGGAAACAAATAATACATTATGTTTAAAAAAGAAGAAGAAGAGGATAGCGGGAGGGGAAGAATGAAGGGGGGAATCAGAGGGGGAGACGAACCATGAGAGATGATGGACTCTGAGGAACAAACTGAGGGTTCTAGAGGGGAGGGGGGTGGGAGGATGGGTTAGCCTGGTGATGGGTATTGAGGAGGGCACGTTCTGCATGGAGCACTGGGTGTTATGGACAAACTGTGAATCATGGAACACTACATCGAAAACTAATGATGTAATGTATGGGGAATAACATAATGAAATTTTTAAAAAAAAGGAAAAGAAAGCAGCAGCCTCTAAGCACCTTGCCCCATGTTTCGATCAGCTTTCTCAGCGAAGGGTCCTGGGAGTGGAAGAACCGCATCCTAGACGGGTGTGCACTCCCAGATGCATTGCCCGAGAGAGCGTGCCTCCCGGGGAGGCTGCACGGCGTGCACCAGGGCACGCACACACACTCGGGGGGTGCAGGGCCGGGACGGCGGCACCCGGCGTGGCATCACCACACACGTGTCCCAGAGCCCCAGCGGCAGCCGTGCAAAGGGAGAGCCCAGCGAGTGCAACAGACTTGGGGTCCTTCCCAGACTTCCCAGCTGTGTCTCCAAGCACCGCAGCATCCTGGTGCCGGAGGCTGGGAAGTGAGCACCCTGTCCACCACCCGACCCGCTCCCTGTCACCTTGGGGCAGACAGGGGCAAAACCACTCGCTGGACAGGGTTTATAATCTATTCCAGGCATTTTTCAAGCAGATGGACTTTGGAGATTTCAGAAACAGCCAAAGGAAAGCTGTTCTCAACCAGCATGCGGGACACCATGAAGAGAAAGGAGAAACTGGTTCTGGAATGGGTTTTCCTCCTTGCAGGGACCACTGGCTGGTGGGCCTGCCGGGGTGCTGCCCGCCTCTGAGCAGGTGTGAAAGACGAAGCTCCAAATGCCTCCACGCAGCCGACCCCTGCACTGCCCACAGCATCTGCACCCTTCCGTGCATCCGAGGACTGAGTTCACTCTCTCCGAAATACCCAGCTGCCTGTACAAAGACGTAAGGCTCTGCTGAATCCTCGTCCTTGACCGACCAGGCAAGCATCCCCCCGAGACATGCTCCCGCACAGCCACAAGCTAAGGGTTCCACTAAAACAAGGTTATCTGCTGTCCAAAGAGGGGACCCTTCTCGAACCAGAAACACACACATGCTCATGTGTTATGCAAGCTACAACATACCCAAATGCCCCAATGTGCCACGTGGGGTCCCCAAGATTCACATTCACCCAGAACCTCAGAACGGGACCTCACTTGGAAACAGGGTCTTTGCCGATGTGATTAGCTAAGATGAGGTCACAGCGGATGGGGTGGCCCTTGAGCAGTGACCTGTCCATTCAAGAAAGCCACGTGAGAATGCAGACGACGCCCCGGGGGAAGGCCCCGTGAGGCCGGAGGCAGAGGCTGGAGGGAGGTGCCTCCCAGCCAAGGAAGGTCAGGGCTGCCAGCCATGAGCTGAGACAGGCAGGAAGGACCTCCCCCCGGAGCCTTCAGAGGGAACATGGCCCTGCAGACGCCCCCATGTTGGACATTCAGAATGATGAGAGAATAAATTAGTGCTGCTTTAAGCCACCAGCCAGCTGGTAATGGACTATGGCAGCCACAGGCAGCTAAGACACCGAGAATTTATACTCAAGGGAGTAGCACCTTCGATACCATTCTTAACTTCTCTCTCTGTGGGCAGTATGCACACCTGCAGTCTGGTCCTGGTATCTTTTCAGAATAACAAAACAATCATCGGAAAGATACTCACCACTGACATTTATAAAACACCCTTAGTAGCGTCTGGCTAACAAGGTGGCAGAGACTAGAAGAGGCAACAGAAGGATACAGGCTTTGGGGGGAAACACACAGAACTGGGGTTCAGTGCTGAAGCCCCAGGGGCAGTGGGCAGTGAACATCCGCACCTGTCACTCGCTCTTCCCTCTGCCTATTACCCCTCTTCTCCTCCCTCCTCCTACCCCACAGACGTGCCCTAGAAACAAACGCCTTCCCTGATCACCCTGCCTTAAGCTAAACACACACACACGTGCAGAGTGCATGCTTCTCCAGCTACATCTTCCATCTTGGTTTTCGTTAAATTCGTGTAGTGGTTATTTTTTATGTCACTATAGGAGAGCTGGGACAAAATCCGTTGCATGCACTGCCTCTTCCTGAGCACCTGGTCTGACTGCGTCCACACTCGAAGAATAACAAACAGGCACAGGTACTGGACCATGGTGGGAGGGTAGCGACAGCAACAGACTGGGGCAAGACGGTTCTCTCCAGAAAATGCAAAACTGACAGTGCTTAAGCCACGAGTCATGAACAGGAAGCCATGGCTGCCAATGGTGGGCATGGATGGAGACAGTGAGGCAGGCAGAGGGGGTGTAGAGAGAGCACAGAGGGAGGTGAAGAGAGAGAGGTAAGAGCAGGGGAGGGACAGACTCGGAGCAGGTGGAGAGAGGTGGAGACAAGGACGCACTGGGGCAGAAGACGAGAGAGAGAGACCCTCACACCCAGGGAAGGCAGAGTAACAGTGCTGGACGCTGCCTCCTGCCTGGAGCCATCAGAATGTGTTAAAAATATATGAAAAAAAATGTGTTTCAAAATGCAGGACAGCCACACATGAGAGACAGGAAACAAACGAGGTGAGCCCTATGAATGCCCCCAGCTTATTGCCTTCACAGGACTTCTAGGCCATCGAGAGAAAAAGGGCCACCCAGTGAAGCTGGGGGAGTTCTGGTGGAGCAGCGAGGCTGGGATGCAGGGAGTCCGTGGCAGCTATCTGCAGGGCAGGGATGCGGGAGGGAAGACTGGACACGAAGGCCATGGGAGATGGGCAGATGGTCCCTCTGCGTATTCTAGAGCATGGGATCAACGCATGCATGTGACAAACCTACCAGGCACCGGGGAAGGAGGCATCCGAAGGGTGAGAGGCAACAATACACATCAACCACACAGGTCCTGGAATGTGCTGTTCCCACCAGCCAACCTGGAAAACCTCACGGCTTAGGAGCACTGAACACACAGAGTGGTTGGCCTCAAGAGTGGGAAATAGGCCAAGACTAATAAATGCTGCCACGATTCCACTGAACACACACTGAAGGAAGACATGAAAGGACCAAACTGTTTTTAAGTAACTTAACTGAATCCCACAACAAAGGTCAAGAACGTTTATACATGGGGCGCCTGGGTGGCTTGGTCATTAAGCGTCTGCCTTCGGCTCGGGTCGTGATCCCGGGGTCCTGGGATCGAGCCCCGCATTGGGCTCCCTGCTCAGCACGAAGCCTGCCTCCCCCTCTGCCACTCCCCCTGCTTATGTTCCCTCTCTCGCTGTGTCTCTCTTTGTCAAATAAATAGATAAAATCTTTAAAAAAAAATGTTTATACATATTCGAAAATATACAAACTCAAGATAAAAATTTGCAATTCACAATGTTTAGCAATAAAAAAGTTACTAAGTTAAACAATAAAATTACTGGGCATGCAAAGAAGCAGGAAAATATGACCCATGATGAGGAATATAATCAACCAATCAAAACTAACCAAAAACTGATGCAAATGTTAGAATTAGCAGGCAAGGCATTAAAAGTTATATTAACATTATATTCTTTATGTTCATAAAAAAAACAAAAACTAAATAAACTCCCAAAGATGAAAACTACCATATCTAAAATGAAAAATACACTGGATGGGATTAGTGGCAAATTAAACATCAAATAAAAAGATTTGTGAATTGAAGACAGAGCAAAATGAAACACGGAGAGAAAATGGCAACAAGTTACAATAGAAGAACAGATTATCATTAAGCTATGAAACAGCTTGAAGCATGTATATATACATATATATGTATACATTAACATATATAACATATATATAATTGGAGTCCCTATCAAAAGGGGGAGGAGGTACAGAAAAATTGTTTGAAACTATAGCCAAAAATTTTAGCAAAACACAAATTTGATGGGAACTATAAACCCACAGACTCAAGCTCAATGAAACCCACACACGAGAATCGTAAGAAAACGACACTAAAATGTGTCACAATAAATCATAACTAAAGATAAAGAAAAAAATCTTTTTTTTTTAAGATTTTATTTATTTATTTGAGAGAGAAAGAGCACACACATAAGCAGGGAGAGCGGCAGGCAGAGGGAGAGGCAGAAGCAGGCTCCCCACTGAGCAAGGAGCCTGACGTGGGGCTCAATCCCAGGACCCTGAGATCATGACCTGAGCTGAAGGCAGACACTTAACCAACTGAGCCACCCAGGTGCCCCAAAGAGAAAAATCTTAAAGGCAGACAAAAGGGGGTACACCTGGGTGGCTCAGCTGGTTGGGCATCTGCCTTTAGCTCCAGTGACGATCTTGGAGTCCCAGGATGGAGCCCTGTGTTGGGCTCCCCACTCAACAGGGAGTCTGCTTCTCCTCCACCTCTGCCCCTCCCCGCTTGTGTTCTCTCTCTCTCTCACTCTCTCTCTCAAATAAATAAAATCTTAAAAAAAAAAAAAAAGCAGACAAAGGGTTAAAAACATAAAGACCTTTTACATCTGGACCGCAAACTCAAGAATGATGGCAGATTTCTTGTTAGAAACAATACAAGTGAGTGGGCGATGGAAGAACATCTTTCACACACTGAAAGGTAAAAAGGCACAACTAGAATTTTATGACCGGTGAAAACATCTTTCAAAGATGAATACTTTCCACACATGTAAAAGCTGCAAGATTGCATGACCAGTGAGGCTTCCCCATAGGAAATGTTAAAGGAGAGACCTTGGGCAGAAGGAAATGATAACCAGATAAAAATATGAAATGACACAGGAGAATGGAGACAACTGGAAGTGATCATCGCAGGGGTAAATATATGCCTTTTCTTATTTAATCACTGATTTATTGACTTATTGATTGGTGGAGGGGCAGAAGGAGAGGAAGAGAGAGAATCTCAAGCAGGCTCCACGCCCAGCACAGAGCCCAACCAGGGCTTGATCTCACGACCCTGAGATCATGACCTGAGCCAAAATCAAGTCAGACACTTAACCAACTGAGCCACCCAGGTGCCCCATATGCTTTTCCTTATTTAAACCTCTTTAAATGACAACTGACTTTAAAAAAAATTTAGTGCAGGGTTTATAAAATACTTGAAAGAAAAATACATGACTGTATCACAGAACTGAGCCAGACGCTGGAAGTATGTGACTGGAAGTTCTCAGACAGCAGCGGTGTGATGGCACGCGAAGACAGGCTGGAATAAGATCAAAGTTTTTACCAGGAGCCCTTAAGCAACCACTGAAATAATAAAACACAGAGTTACAGCTATCTAGTCAACCAAGGAGAGAAAATGAATCACAAAATTCTATCAGTGTAAATAAACAAAGGCAGAAAAAGGTGAACAGAGACCAGATGAGACAAGCAGAAAACCCATAGCAAGGTGACAGATTTAAGCCAACCCATTACCACTTTCACATTAAATAGGACCCAACTCTGAGCTTTCTATAAGAAATGCACATTAAAAATAAAAATAGCTGAGGGGCACTTGGCTGGCTCCATCAGTGGAGTGTGCGACTCTTGGTCTCGGGGTCGTGAGCTTGAGCCCCTCATTGGGAGAGGACTAAAAAATAAACAAACCTTAAAAAAAAAGGAGGGGGGTTTAAAAAAATAGCTGACAAGTAAAAGGATAGGACAAGGCATATCACATTAATATGAATGGAACGAAAGTCAGAGTATTACACTATTTTTATCAGAAAATTGAAGAGAAATTCTGTGAGGCCAATGTCACCCTGTTACTAAAACAACAACAACCTGTCAATATCTTTCATGAACATAGATGCATAAGTCCTAAACAAAATTTTAGCAAATGAAATCCGACAGTATATATTTCATGACCAAGGGTGATTTACATCAGGAATGCAAGGTTGATTTAACATTTGAAAGTCAATGTAGTTGACCATATTAACAAACTGAAAATAAAAACCATACAACCATCTCAATAGCTGCAAAAAAAGCTTTTGACAAAAACTCAACACTGATCCGTGACACAGAAGCTCAGCAGACAAGGACCAGACAGAAACTTTCTCAGCCTGAGAAAGGGTGTCTCCGAAGAGCACACAGCCAACACCAGCGAAAGCCTGAAAATGTTCTCCTAAGAACGGGGACAAGACAGGGATGGTTGTTCTCATAGGTTCTGTTCAAAAACAAAACATCCTGATTGGAAAGGAAGAAATAAAGTTGTCTCCATTTGCAGACAACGTGATTGTCGGTGCAGGAGAGTCTCTGGAATGCTCGCACAAGCTAATAGAACCGGAAGTGATTTTTAGGAGATCAGAGGATGCAAGATGAATGCAACACGATCCTCTGCGTTTCTACATAGCAGCAGTGAACCACTGGAAACTGGCATTTAAAAGCAATGCCATTTAGAATATCAACAAAAAATACAGTAAGCTTAGGGGAAATATGACGAAGGATGTGGAATGCCTACACGCTGAACACAGCAAAATACGGCAGAGGGAAATAAAGGTGTCAGTGACGGGAGACCGCCTTCCCACTCGGGCCCCAAAGTTCAAGTTCGCGCAAGCCTCGGCGGGCCAATCAGGGAGGCAGCGGCACAGGACTTGCCCAGAGCTGACGACCAGCATCCAAGTGGACAGCCTGCAGCGTGGGCATGACAAGGCGCTCTGCGGACTTTGCCAGGGACAAATGTTAGGATTTCCATTTTGCACTTGCAGAAAAAAAGAGTGACCCGGAAGCAAATAGCTCTGGGTTTCCCTTTTCCAGACGTACCTGTGACCAGGTGTGCCCCCTGCCCCACCAACACCTTGTTACTTACAAGGGAAAACCGCAGGGTACAGAAAACGTGCTTTTCCTTATTTAAATGGACTCTCCCTGCTGGTGCCCTCGATCAACAGGTACAGGATGAAAGTAGAGGACAGAGGAAGCCATTTCCACGCAGAAATGTGGAGGAGGTAACGAGCGTTGCTAATTTATGGCCTGGGCAGTTAAAATAGCTTTTCCTAACAGGGTAGGAGCAGATGAAATGCGAGAAAACACCAAGCTCCTTACCTAAACCCACCTAACAATGCTTCACACAAGAAGTCCGCAGCTCAGGTCCAAGTTGCAAAAACTAACCAAAAAAACAAAAACAAAAAACAAAAAACAAACCCAGTGCTCAGTTCCTAATTAAAATAGATCCAGACTTCTAGAGAACACCTACAGATGGCATGTTTGAGAAAGCCTGTCAATCCACACCAATAAACCACACCACACCAGCCCACACGCCAGTGTGAATCGACTTGTGTCAGCCCAGGAATGTAAGCCTCTAGAAAATGCCAGAACCACAATGGGCCAGGACGGACACTCTGGGCATCCACCACCTATAACACTCAGGCACAGCACTGCAGAGACTTGGAAACACCATGGCGGGGACAGCTCACTAAACAGCACCCCCTCCCCTCTAGGGGGCCCCGGGCACATCTGGCTACCTCCTGTATTTTTCACTATGAAGCAACCTTCCACATCCACACGGCAGACAGAAAATGGGGAGGGTGGGGAATTCATCCATAGGCATTTTTCGATGAAGCCGAGGAACAGCACCTTGACCGTGAAATAGCACTTCCTCCTGCAAGTTGGCAAAGGTTCAAAATGTGACCGTAAAAACATGGTGCTGGTTCTTTTCAAATCGTGGTCCACCCTCACACGCAAAAAAGCCATCCGCGGGCAAGCGGCGCGTGGCCTTGAAGAGCGGTAACCACAAGTGCAGGATGTGTGGCCGTGGACAGTGGCAGCGAGACCCCAGGGTCTGCACTGTGGTGCTGTATGGTGCTCCTACCCTGTTAGCAGGTCAGCCCGTCCCCCGGCAAGAGTCGCCAGGGCGGGCACAGGCTCAAGAAAGCACTAGCAACTGTCGGATGAATCCAGCAAAGGGGCCACCTGAGGCATCCACTAGAGGGGACGTGGCGGAATGTTCCATGTCCAGGGCAACTTCTGATGCCATCCGAATTAATGGAATTGGTGCAAAACAGAAACCAGAGCTGTGAGGTAGCATATGAACCACCGGTTCTCAGATCTGGACACCAACAACCCCTCCTGGGGGGCTTTCAAAGGTTCCGATCCCAAGGCCCACCGGAGTCAGATCTGCTGAATCAGGATCTCGGCGGGGGAGGGGAGGGGAGAGGGGAAGGAAGAACTGGAACTGTAGAAGGAAGTCGACCCTGAGGATTCCCATCTGCAGCCACATCAACACCATGGCTGTGTTCCAACATGCCAGGAGGATCAGGGCCCCCCTGCAGCAACCCCCCTGGGGCCCTAGGTGCCAATCCCTCTCCCTTACGGGGGGTGCCTGTGAAGGTTAAAAGGGTTTTGTCTTCGTGGAGGCAAACAAGATCCACTTTCCTGCCATTTCCAGGGACTGGGGCTGGTTCTGCAGCCTTCTAGAGGCCTGAGGCCTTCTCCTCCCATGAGACAACCTTCGTTCAGGGAAACAGAAACCTTGCAGCCCCGTGTGGTCCGATGACAGGCTCCCCATGTCTGCTGGGGTCTCCTGCATTTCTGCCCATCTGGTGAGGAGAGGCACTGACCCTCTGCCTCAGAGCCGTCCCAGTTCCCTGGGGCTGCTGGGCACAGCACCACAGAGCAGGTGTCCATTCTCTCACAGCCCTGGGGGCCAGAAGTTCAAAGTCAGGCTGTTGGCAGGTGCCCTCTGGGAGCTCGGACAGAACACCTGTCCAGGCCTTTCTCCAAGCTTCCTGAAGGTAGCCTCCGGGGCTGGCTGGCCTGTAGACGGCTGTCTTCCCCCTGTGTCTTCACATGGTCTTCCCTCTGTGTCTGTCTTCCCCCTGTGTCTTCATATGGTCTTCCCTCTGTGTCTATGTCCTAATTTTCTCTTTTCATAAGGACACTGGTCACACTGGGTCAGGGCCACCCTAATGACCTCATCTTGACCATCTGCAAAGACCCTCTTTCCAAGTAAGGTCACATTCACCGTACTGGGAGTGTGGGCTCCAACATGTCTCGGGGGACCCCAATCCAACCCAGGACAGAAGAGACGGGAGCCAGGACCGGCACGCTGAGTGTCCAGAGTAGCAGCCTCAGTTTCCCCAAGTCCAGGGCTTCCCTCCCATGATGCGGCCCACTGTGTGCGGTCCCTTGCGGCTCGGTCTGCATCACCGTGGGGGAATCTGGGCTCTGGGAACCAGGACAAAACGTTGATGTTCTGCCTCGGCTGCCACGGTGAGCGATACGCTCATCTTTCTCTCTGACCCGGGGGTTTTGTGTCTTCTGCTAGCATAATGAAACTGCGGCCAGCTGACATGTTCTTGACACCATCCGTGTACCCCAGTTCCAAATTAAGGCATTGTCCTTAATGTTTCAAACCCCCCGTATCCTAGCTGTCCCTGAGACCTGGCCACTTTGCCTCCTCGATTGCTCTCCAGACCTGCCCACGGCCTCTCACCTTCCCTGCTGCCAGCACTGAGCGTGCACCCCCCTGCCTGCATCCACCCAGTCGCCTCCCCACCATGCACCTGACAACAGCCTGGACCGCCTCCAACAGCCACGCCTCCGATCACAGCGTCAATGGGGAATGCACCAACAGAGCAGGTCAGGCTCCTTTGCTCCATACCCGGCAGATGTGTGGCTTCCCATCAAAGTAGCAGACCCCAAACGTCGAGAACACTAACTGAGGACTATATGGGTTATCTCACTTAATCTAGACGACAATACCAACGGGGACAACTTACAGATCTTGCGTGGAAGTAAACGCACAGCAAGACTGAATTGCGTCCCAAGATCACATGGCTATTGGCTGATGGTGGCAGGATTCAAACCCACTGGCTGACGTCAGGAACCACAAGGTTAAACTGCAACCCCCCGTGGCCTCCCACTGACAGTTTGTATTAAGCAGACGTTAGGGTTGGGATCCTGCCGTGGATTCAAGGTGGCCACACACTCTGCAAACTCCTCCCGTCAAGAGGGGAACCTTACTTCCCATCTCCTTGAACCTGGGTCGGTCCAGTGGCAGAACATGGCAGAAACGAAGCCACAAAATTCGTGCAGCTGAGCCTTCAGAGTGTGGGCTTCCGTCCTCCCTGCTCACAATGCTCCACCTCCTGCAAGGCAGCTTCCACGTGAGGCGTCCCCCAACCCTGAGCACATCCTGGACAGAGGGACCAGAATTCCAGAGCAGAGTGAGTAAGGCTGGCTGATCCCTGCCCGAAAGCCTGACCCAGCCAAGGCACCTTCAGCTCTGACACCCGGCCCAGCAGCCCTGGAAAGCTGCCACAAGGGCCACTGGCACTGGGCAGAGGGACTCCTTGGTGTGTCTCAAGAACAGGAGGAAAGCAGCCCTCACCCCACACCCGGGCCCTCGCACTCCCTCCCCAGTCCTGAACCAGCAGGAAGGCCTAGAAAAGTCCACACAGTTCTCCATGTTCCAGAACACACCCGTCCTTCTGCTGGCTGAGGATTTCCAAACAGGACCCGCATGGGGGTCCTCTGGGGAGGGGGACTTCTGTGCAGGGTACCCGGAAAACACAGCTGATATTTATAGCTGATGTCTGGGAAGGCACAGGCATGTGAATAATTGACAGAAATAACAGACCAGATGAATTGCCCTGGCAACCAGGTACAGTGCTAGAGACAATGAAATTAACTATACCCAAAAGTCAAGATGGAACAGGTGCAGGGCGTGAGTGCACCCTGTGGGGGCCCCAGGGCCCCATCCCTCCATCCATCCCTCCATCCGCCCCACCTCAGTGGCCGAGGGCCCACCATATTCCCACGTCCTGCCTGGTGCTGGGGTCCCTGTGGTCTCCCCGGAGTCTGCCCTTTCCCACTCTTGAGATGGGAGGGCGCCCAGGATGCAGTGACCCCAGGTGGAAAGAGGAGAACAGACAAGACTCTCCTGATTGCAGGACAGATGCGTTCAACGTTCTGCCTAAAAGCATCAAGCTCTCATTTTCTCTACCACCTCTGTTGCAGGTTCCTGTTCTCGAGCCTCCTCTTGAGCACTCTTCAGCCCCTCCCAGTCTACCAGCGGGCACCCTGAGGCCTCCATGGGTTTTCTGGGTACCATCCACTTCCCTTGGCCCCATGACGGTATCCCATTCTAGACTTGGTGGTATTAGCCCAGTGCCTGGTGCACCCCAAGTAATCAATCAGTGTATACATAAGGGGTGAACCCCATCTACCTCAGAGAGTATCACCCCATCTTCACACATGAGCCCAGTGACGCCCAGAGAGGGTGCATTAGGAGTCCAACGTCACACAGCTGGTGGGTCTCAGAGGTAGACTCTGAATCCAGACCTTCCTTCCCAAGCCTCGACTACTGGGCCCACGGCTTCTCTGGGGAGACACACGAGGCCAGAACCTTGAAGCTAAAGCCTGGGGCTCCTCCACCACACAGATCTCAAAGCCCAGAGCCTGGGGAGGGGCTGGCCACTGGGTTAGAAGGGAGAGCTGAGCGGTCAGACCCAACTCCAGACACAAACTGAGCCTCCAGCGGCGCCTGCCAGGAGGGCAGCTTGCTCTCCCCAGCCTGGCACAGACCACATTTTCAAAGATGCTGCAGGAGGGCAAGATGTAAGCCAACCCGCATCAGGTGCATCCAGGTGCAGCCCACCCAGAGGGCCGCCTGCGCACGATGAAAAGCCCAGCCGCCTGGAAGCTCTGTGCCCCGCTGCCCCAGCTGCCGTTCCCCTAGCCCACGCTTTTGTCCGAGCGGGAGAGAAACGCTTCATCAACTCCCAGGAAGGCGTTGGTCACGGCCTCAGAAGGCTGTGTTCTCCTTGCCTTTAGTCAACAACTGGGCCCCGGAGATGTGGGGTCAGCACTCTGCTCCTGAGGTCCTAGGGGCCAGGAGCCCCACAAGGACATCTGTGCCACTTCTCAGAGAAAGGGACAACGGGTCGCTGCTGCCTACAAGCTGAAATGCTGGGACCAGTCGGGGGTCAATGGTTACAAGACAAAGTGCTGATGATGAGACCAAAGGCAACATTCTGAGGGGAGGATGGTGAGTTCTCTGTTGGCTTTATGAGTTTGAGGGGTGTATCAGTCAGCTCCAGCCGCCGTAACAAACACCACACGTGGAGAAGCTCACATGACAAACATTCACCGTCCCCCGGTCCCAGAGGCCGACGCCCGAGATGCAGGCGTGGGCAGGGCGGGTCCCCCTGAGGCCTCTCTCCTCGTGTGTGGACGGCTGTGCTCTCCCTGGGTCCTCACGGGGTCGTCCCTCCGTGCGTGTCTGTGTCCTGATGTCCTCTTCTTACGAGGACCCCGGTCACACTGGATCAGGACCACCCCACTGACATCATTTTAACCGAATCACCTCTTCAAAGCCCCACCTCCAGATACAGCCACTTTCTGGGGCTTGGGGGTTAGGGTTCCACCAAACACACGAGGGGAACACAGCTCAGCCCGCAACAATGCCGTTCCCCAGTGTTTCATGCTGGGCCCATGCTGACGGCCCCGTGTAAAGGACGGGGCTGCATCGACGAACAGAACAGCCATTCGCACCATAACTCACATACATGATGCTGCACCCCGATCGCTGGCGGGAGTCCAGTCCCCCTAAATAGGACACGGTGACCCCCCAAGCTGTCCCCACAGGTAGCACCAGGACCAGAAGAACCCAAACCTGAACGAGGAAACCTTCACAGACGTGAATCGCAAGGCACAAGTCAAGAACACAGCGTGTCCCACCCTCAAAGGAAGTATCAGGAAAATTCCTTTATCAACTCAATTGTGTACTTTCTGCTTTCCCCAGTCATTACTAGAATATTCACTTACGAATGCAAACTGCAAAGAAATCTATGTTTGTTAAGGCTTTCTTTTTCCTCGAGTTTTTATCAAGCCACCAGAGGGCTATCAGCTCACAAAGGGGACAGGAAAACACAGGAGCCAGAGAACGCAAGCAAGCCTGCTTAATTAAGTCACACGCAGGGGCGCCCGCGGAAATAATGAAGTACCTTTTATAAAACATTACAGCTTTCCTGGGGGGACGTTCCTTATCAAACGTAAACATCCAGTTCAAACAAAAGCTCACCCTCCCTTACTACCTCAGAGAAGCCTGCAGAACCTCACTGGGCTACCTGGAGAATGCTGGGGGGGGAAGAAGGGGAATAAAATACTTCCAGTCTCCCAGAGACGGAGCCTCGAAGCGGGCTGGACGGCCGTCAGCACCGCCTCCGGCTCTGAGCTCCCTGCCTGGAGGCCTCGGCCTGTTCTGGCCCCGTGGCGCCTTATTCCTTGGCGAGAGATAACTGCCACAAACAGGTGACCAGATACTCAGCATCTCTCAGCTTCGGAAGCTGAAGTCCCCGATGGATGCTGATGGGGCAGGTTCGCCAGCACAGCCACTCCGGCCTCTCTCCTTGAAGACCACCACCCTCTTCTTCACGTGGCCTTCCTCCCGTGGGCCTGTCTGCCTCCAAGCTTCCCCTTTTACGAGGACCCCAGTCACGCTGGATCGGGGCCCACCCGGTGACCTCAGTTTACCTGAATCACCTCTGTGAAGGCACCAGCTCCGACTGCAGTCACGCACGTTCTGAGGCGCTAGGGACGCCAACGCGTGAATTCTGGGGGACACAACTCGGCCCTTGGGAGCGCAGTCGGCGGGAGCGCCAGGCCCACAGCGGCACCGTTCCTGCCTTCCAGGGAACGATCCCCAGGCCTTTACCGCCACCGAGCGCAGGGCCGGGAGAACGGCAGCGGGCAGGCGTCCAGACAGCTCAAGGGAAAAGCTTTTGTTCCAGGGGGTCATCAAGTCTGCGTCTGAGGAGGTGGGCCCACAGGCAGCTGAGCCTCGGGTCCGATGAAGCGGCAGGCACCTGTCGAGTCAATGCGGCCTCGGCGGTGGGGCCCGGCAGGGCTGTGGGGGGCGGGCGACACGCCCCCACTGCTTTGGCCCCCAGCCTCTACCTTCAGCTGTGCACAAGCCACCTGAACCGACCACACCTCGCACCTCAAGGTTACGCACCTGCTACCCTTCTTCAATCACCCGACGTGTTTAAACTTGAGTTTTATTTAAAGAGGAAAGCCAGAAGCACGCCAGACTGAGACCAAATCACACAGGTGACTTCCAGGCAGGATGCAGGATTCCAGGACCAATGAGACCTCAAGAAGTCACCCTCACCGGGCGCCTGGGTGGCTCAGATGGTTAAGCGTCTGCCTTCGGCTCAGGTCATGATCCCGGAGTCCTGGGATCGAGTCCCGCATCGGGCTCCCTGCTCCTTGGGAGCCTGCTTCTCCCTCTGCCTCTCTCTCTCTCTCTCTGTCTCTCATGAATAAATAAATAAAAAATCTTTAAAAAAAAAAAAAAAAAGAAGTCACCCTCACCGGCATGAAGGATCTGACACCATGGCCCTAAGATATCTCCAGAGCCAACCCGGGCGCTACTTAAAAGCCTCAGGAGAACCGATGAAATGCAAAACCGAACCAAGCAACAGAGGAACTGAGCTTCAGAATTCCTCACCGCCGACTCTGAGGGCAGGTTCAAAGCGGGCAGGATGATGCAGGCTCCCGTGAGGCAAGCAGGACCCAGGTCTCTGTGAAGCAGGCCAACCGAGAGCACCACATGCAGGCAGGAACCCAGGAGAACCCCAATCCTGACCGCGGGGCTGGTCTGCGTCCTTCGCGGGTCAATGTTCTGTGAGGCGTGAAGATAAGGAGCCAGAGGCACCTCACCTGTTTTGCTCGTGAAATCCAGAAAGGAGGTTTCGTTTTACACACTGCACCTGTTAATGCTTGGTACCGAGGAGCACCTGACAAATTCAGTGTGTTTTTCCACCAAAATACACAATGCAACAGCAACAGAGTAGTAAGATTTCACATGGGAGGCGTAAGATTGTTTTAAGAAGGTTGAAAACATTTCTAGGATGTTTCAGAGAACTTAAGATTGCCCCTATTTTCAGTATAATTAGACTGATACGAATTGCATATTTGAAACGGAGTTTTTGGTGAGAATTTAAGGGAATTCGAGTTTGTGAGATCCCACTATCCTCAAAGGCTCACTCTTCAGGGACTGTGAAATCAAGGAGCTTCGTAAATAGAATAACAGTTGTAAATTCAATTCTTGAGCTTTAAGAAAGTTAAGTTCTTGTGCACCTCTAATAAGTGAAATACCAACTCTAAAATCACAAGTAACCAGATATTCTCTCTGCCGGGTGGGAACCTCCACTCGGGGACGGATTAGACACTGGTGTGAGCACCGCTTGCCCTAAAGACAAGCCAGCCGTAGGGGCGCCTGGGGGGCTCGTCCAGCTCTTGATTTTGGCTCAGGTCCTGATCTCAGGGTCATGAGATCCAGCCCCGCGTTCAGCACGGAGTCTGCTTGAGATTCTCTCTCCCTCTGCCCCTCCCCGTGTTTGTGCATGCTCTAAATAAATAAAATCTTTAAAAAAAAAAAAAAAAAGACCGTGCAGCTGTAAAGAGAGATGACGGTCCATAAGTCCCAGCTCAGTACACCTGTCCACCCCGCCTCTGGCTCGTGTTGAAAAGGAGGGTCTCCAAGACCCCGAGAAGTCCCCCAGGCCTGCCAAACCAGGACTCTCCCACCCAGTGCTCAGAAGGGTCCATGCATCTCTCCTGCACATACTTGCAGGGAGAGCATCCACAGCATGCCTCCCTCTCTTCTAGGTGCCTGGGGGACGCAGTGGGCAAAGCCAACAAAACTCGCTGCCGGAGAGCTTCCGTCATCCTGGGAATCAGAACCGAAGGGAGTCTCGCGAGTCAGTGTCATCCAACACTGTGCATGAACCCCGGAAACATCTCGTTCGCCTGAGCAAACTGCCGCACCTTCCCAGGGTGGGGAGCACGGGGTTGGGGCAGGTTCCAAGAGTCAGGAATTCCAACACACACCCCGCCCTCCAGCCAGGCTTCAAGAGCCGCATCTCGGATGCACTGTATTCTCAGACCGTCTGGATCCCCGTCCCTGCATCCGGCAAACCTTGCCTCGATCGGACAGTAAATCCTGAGGCCAGGGACCCTGCTCGTCCGAAGCTTGGTCCCCACCCTCCAAAGACAGCCTCATGGGCGCCTCATAAATAACCTGATCAACTGGAAGGGAATCCGTGAGCCGAGACTCCCGCCCATGCTCAGCCCAAGGAAATGGCATTTAAAGCAGAGCCCCGGGGCGCCTGGGTGGCTCAGTCGGTTAAGCGGCTGCCTTCGGCTCGGGTCATGATCCCAGAGTCCTGGGATCGAGTCCCGCATCGGGCTCCCTGCTCTGCAGGGAGCCTGCTTCTCCCTCTCCCTCTGCCTGCTTGTGTTCTCTCTCTGTCTGTCAAATAAATAAATAAAATCTTAAAAATAAATAAATTAAATAAAATAAAGCAGAGCCCCGGCCACGCAGCATGGAAGTCGGGCCCCTGCTGTGAACTCCAGTGGAGGGCAGCCCATGTTCACACAAAGGGAAATGACCACTAAGGACGTCTAGAGTCACAGCTAACAGAGCAATGGACCAGCCGCCTCTCGCCAGCCTCGTGGCAAACCTTCCAAAATGGGAATGTGAGTTTGCATCTTTGCCTTTCTGGGTTATGAATCCTGGGGGTGATCCAAGCAGAGTGGACGGACAGTGGGGCACCCTTCCCAGCGGGTCTGTCACCCTGATGAGGATTTCACCCTGGGGAGGGGGCCTGCAGTCCTCGGGTAAACCTCCTGTTCTGCCAGCCAGATGCCGGCCAGGGACTCTCGAGGAGCTTCCAAAAGAGGAAGGGAGCCGCAGGCCCTTCCCAAGACCCGCGGGGAACCTTCCTCCCTCCTGCGATCCCCCTGAGCTCCGAGGGGGAAGCGCCCCTGGCCGGCACCAGACTCCCTCCCCCAGCGTTGGAGAGCTAGGACCACACTCTCGGGTCCAGCCATGTCCTTGCGTGAAACTGGAAGGCAGAAGCCTCGTGCCTACGAGCAGAGTCAGCAGAGGCCGGGTGTTTCGAGGCAGAGCTGACTCCGCGGTGGCCGTGGGGTCCGATGCCCCGGCGACCCATGGCAGGCTCATCCTGCTGGGTCCAGCGTGTTCTGTGACATTCCACCAGGCACTGAGCATGGCGCGTGCGCCCACTTCCTCGAATCTCAGCAATTCATGCCTCGGCCACCTGCCATCCCCCCACGACCGACACAAGGCCCAGGTGTCACCAGCACTGGGGCCCAGAGCCCGTGATGGGAGTGACCTCGGGGCACCGCCACTCGCTGTGTGACTCTGAGGAGGTCCCTAGGCCTCTCTGAACCTTAGCCCCGTCGCCTATCACGCGGAGCTTTGGTTCTCCCTTTGCGGCGTCAGAACGGTTAAAGCAGACGACATCCGCGCCCTGGGTTTCTGGTTAAACCGCAAACACCGCTGCGGAAGTCAAACTCCAACAAACGTAGCAGCCGATGAAAACAACCCGAGTGTCAGAAATCACCAGACTCGGCAGCGAAACGGTGTCACTGAGCAAAAGCAGCTCCCTGTGCACGGGTGGAGCCTGGAGCCCAGACCCTGGATTTGACGGGACCTCAGGAACCGACCGCAGTGGGACTACGGATGTCCCCCCGCCACGGGGACAGCAGGTCACCGCCATGTCCTTCCTCCGCCATGCCCCAAGGGCAGCACTTCATGGACGGCGAGGGGGGGACGCCGGCAGCAAAAGGCGACCTGGCTCGCAAGGTCTTTTCTAGAAAATTCCATCTCTGAGGAGTAGCCTGCAGAAGGCTGCGGCAGCCTCAGGGGGAGAGGACAAACGTGACCATCAGCCCCCCGTCCCTAGTGCCAGCCCCCCGTGTCTATGAAGCAAGTCGGTCACCGGGGGCCCTGGAAGGAAAGACGGACGTCACCCGCGGCTGCCCGAGACAGCCGTGCCCTGCCCAAGATAAGCAGACCCCGTGGCCACGGGCGGCCTGGATTGGCGTGGTCGGGGACAGTGTCACAGATGTTAAGGACACGAGAAGACAGCGGAGTGCAGGCGGGAAACCCCTGCAGAGAGACTGGCATTCCACTTCGAAACACATTCTTCTTCCTAAAAGCAGGCACAGCTTCGCCTTCTTGGGTGCTGGTCTGTGTTTTTAAGACTGTTTTTTCTGAGCTGTTTTAGATTCACAGCAAAATCGAGGGGAAGGCACCAGGACTGCCGATGCCCCCCCGCCCCCCATGTGCACGCCCCTCCCCCTGTCGGCACCCCCACCAGAAGACATGACACATCACTGTCACCCAGAGTCCACAGTGGATGGACCTCAGGGGTCACTCTCGGCTGTGCGCGTCCTGCGGGTTTGGACAGACGCGTGATGATGCGTGTCCGCCACCACAGTGTCACGTGGCATGGGGTCCCCGCCCTGTTCCTCCCTCCCCGCCCTCCAAACCCTGGCAACCACTGACTGCCTTTTCCAGAACGTCACAGAGTAGAAATCACAGTGTGGCCTTTGCAGATCGGCTTCTCTCACGGAGTCGGACTCATCCACGAGAGTCTCCTCCGTGACTTTTCACGGCTTCACAGCACATTCTGTTTTAGCGCTGAGCTCTTTCCCACTGTCTGGATGACCCACGGCTTGTTTGCCCATCCACCTGCTGAAGGACGTCTCGGCAGCCTCCAAGCTTTGGCAATTATGAAGAAAGCTCCTATAAACACCCGTGTGCAGGTTTTCACGTGGACACAGGTTCTCAGCTCCTGTGGGCAAATCCCACGGAGTGTGACCACGGGATCACCGGATGGACTGTCCCCACCTTGCAGGGTGGCTGGCTGCCCTGTCCTGCATTCCCGTCCGGGGGGAGTGAGAGTTCCTGGGCCGCTCAGCCTTTCACATCAGTGGCCCGAATTTTGGCTGTTCTCATAGGCTTGCAGTGGCATTTGGTTTTTGTGGGGTTTTTTTAACGTACAGTTCAGTGGTTATAAGCTGTCCTGTGCAACCAGCATCCCCTAATTCCAGACCACTACTGTCACCTCAAAGGGAAACCCCGTGTCTGTTACCAGTCTCGGCCCATTCTGGCCTCCTCCCAGAGCCCCTGCCTCCCCCAGCCACTCCTGCCCACGGCGGCCACTGGCTGCTGTCTGTCTCTGTGGGCCTGCCTACCTGTGCACTCCATATAACGTGTGCATTTCATTTCATGCAACATGTTACCATCTGTGTCTGGCTTCCCTCACTGAGATTCGTCCACGTTGCAGCAGGTGACAGTGCTGCATTCCTTCTACGGTGTGGATGATATTCCTTTGAATGGATGACCACATCTGTCCATCCATTCATCTCTCTATTTTTTTAACAGATCTATTTATTTATTTGGAGGGGGGAGGGGCAGAGGGAGAGGGAGAGAATCCCAAGCAGAAACCCCGCTGAGCACAGCGTACAACGCGAGGCTCAATCTCACGACCCCGAGATCATGACCTGAGCTGAAATCAAGAGTCAGACCCTCCACCCACTGAGCCACCCAGGCGCCCCGATCCATTCATGTCCTGATGCACATTTGGGTTATTTCCACTTCGGGGTTGTTGTGAATAATGCTGCCGTGAGCATTCACATACATGTTTTCAATTTCCTGGACGTACATACGTGATCACGCTTTCATTCTCGTGGCTGCATGCCTAGCAGTGGGCCTCCTGGGTCCCGTGGTGGCTCTGTGCTGACTGACCCCTGAGGGCAGCCACGTCTCAGCCACCCATGTCGATGTGGTTGGACGGCGGCCGTCCCTCACCTGCTGTCACGCATGCTTACCCACGAAACCCACCCTGTGCTCAGATGCACCCCCCTCAGCCAGACCACAGAGGGGCATCCTGGCTCAACTACTCTTTTTTTTTTTAGATCTTTGTTTTAGTGATTATGATATAGAGGAGAATCTGTGCTCAACGTTTTGATCACCCCTCATTTAACAAATATTTACTGAGCACCTACGACATGGCCGGGCCCCTTATAGGCACTGAGGACACATCATCAGTGGACAAGACGAAGATCCGTGCCCAGAGCCACCCCACAGAAAGGCAACGGTGGCTGCTTAGGAAGATGAGTGGTCCTTAAACGTTTCTTTCAAGATTCAGTCAGGTCCCAGATCTCTCTGAGGACAGCCTGTGGACGCGCGGGTTACTCTTCCCCACACCCCCCTTCCCCGCACCAGCCCCAGGATGCCCACGAAACCATGCATCCTGAGGCACCACACAGAAGGAAGCACCCCACGTACGAAGTCACGGTCCCCGGAAGGAGAGCGTCCCCGTGAGTTCCCAGCACGCATACCTCGTGATCTCAGCTTTGCTGAAAGTCCAGCGACCATCCCCCTTCTACACAGAAGCAACAGCTCGGGACATCTGGGTGGTGAGTGGTTCATGGCTGCCATGTGGGTGCCATCCACACCCCACAGACGGCTCCATGAGGGGAGCCCCTCCATCCCCTGGCCTGCAGGGAAGAGTCATTGCCTGACGGGTAGAAATGAATTTGGGGATGGGCTGGGGCTCCATGATGACCAGAGGACCAGGGCCAAGCGCACGCGACTTCTCCTGGGATGGGGGCTGCTTCTGCAGGAGGAATCCCACAGGCAGGTAACAGGATCCAGTGTGCATCCCATCTGGGCAGCCTGGACAGCTGTGAGGCGAGGCTGTGCGGGGAGGGACCTGAGTCCCCACAGACAAACTCCCAGGTGACGAGGCACAGAGATCTCTCTCCTCCCCTCGGTAGAAGCGGGTGCAGCAGGATGGCTGAGGCAGGGGTTCCTGACACAGCCCCCCGCCCCCAGGCATCTGTCCCGTGCCGGCCGGCCCTGCACTGCTAGTGGAGAGCAGAACTCCTGCTCGCCTGGGCCCCATCTCCTCTCGAGATGGCTCCCGTATAAGCCAGATCAGACTCACAGAGGAGAGACCAAGGGCGAGCGTCACGTCCCCACAAATAGTCCTTCGTCCGTCCACGCTGCCTACAGACCCACACAGCCCAGGGTCCCAGGAAGGGGCTGGATGCACACGCCCTAGAGGCACCACCTCCCCACTGGCCCGTCCACGGGATGCTGACGGGGATGCCAGGCAGAGGAGTGAGTGTCTGGACCTGGGGCTGGGGGCGTGGGACCCTGTCCCTCTGAGCACGGAGCTAAGGGCAGGTGGGACAGAGCCAGCCTTAAGTGGAGTCAGTCTGACGTCTGAACCCCACTCTGCTCCCCTTTCCCACGAAGGGAGCCCCCGTGGGGTGCAAAAGGAAGAAACCAGAGGAGGGAAGACCCTGGTCCCCAGGGCTCTTGGCGATCCCACTCTAGGAGGCCACACGCCCGCCGGGAACCCGGAGTCGGTACCGAGTGTGACCAGAAGCATCCCAGGTCCTGGGCTCTTGCTGGTGCCGCCCAGCCTGCCGGCCTGGACCATACCTGTCATTGTCACCAGTTCTGGGCTGTCTGGAATCTGCAGTCACGGCCTCTGTCAGAGGATGTTGCCCCAGGCAGCTCCAGGCTAGCCTCCCTGGCCCCAACCCGGGACACGCCCCGCCTGGACTCAGCCCGGCCACAGCCCACGCTCCTGCTAGGGTCTCCGACTTCTAGCCTCTTTACTCCATCCTGGGACCCAGCAAAGGTGGCATGGTCCTGCGGGAGGCGGGCAGGAGAGCTCGGCCACAGCGTCCCTGGGGCGTCACCGGCCCCCTGCCCGCGCCCCTCAAACAAAATTCTCCCACCAGGTCCTCGCACACCTGTTTGCTGGGATTAAAGGTAAGGAGGCCCATGAGAATTGGTCAGAGCTGAGGACAAGCAGACCTGGCTGGGGAGGAATCAGGCTCACAGGGTCCGGGGCAGCTAGTCCTGGCCACTGGGACGGTCCTTTTCTGCAATGTTCTGTCTGGTGGAATCCACATTGTCTCCTTCCTTCCTTCCTTCCTGCCTTCCTGCCTTCCTTCCTCCCTTCCCTCCTTCCCTCCTTCCCTCCCAGAATTGCACAGGTTCCTGAAACGGGGGTGGGAAACCTTTGGATTATCTCTATATTCCAGCAGGAGGAACGTTCCAGAAAGGGGCAGGTCTGCCAACGCTGCTTCCCCCGACCTACTGAGTCACCCCTACGCATGCCTGGAATTCTGGACTAGGGACGGCTATCCATTAGCTGGCTGGTGGCTGGGGAGCGGCAGAGTCTGCAGGGGAGTCCAGAGGGCCGTGTCCTGGGTCACTGTTGGTGGCTGAAGGGAGACCTGAGGCCCAGCAGGGCTGCCCTTAGACTGTGGCAGGGGGAGGGGCTCCAGTCACCACGAGGGTCTCACCAGCCCCGTGCCCCATCCTGGGGGACCCACATCTGACTTCAGTCCCTGTGCCCCGAGCCGGCCCATGCGGTACTCTCCCTGTCCCCTCACGTGATGGCTCCATGGACGGAAGAGGGACGACGACCCAATGAGCTCTCCAAACCAGCGCGGACCCCCGCGCGGTCAGGCGTTTGCTCCTGCACAGGTGGGAGGTGCGGAGGGACCGTCCATCCCAAGTCTTCAGTGCTTTCCTTAACTCCTGGCGGGTGCGTTCACAGATGCTCCTCCCCATTCCCAATCCCATTTAAGAGACATCGCGCAGACAGGGGCGCTCCCCAGAAACACCGGATGGGCCTGAACTACGTCTCCATGTGGCGGTGGCTGGACTCTCCTGTGCCTTTCATGCTCTGCGACTGTGAATCCATTCCATGAGCTGAACCCCCCTCTGATAACACCCAGGGAGGATTCGCGCGGAAGGCGACCACACGCACACGTGGGTGGGATGGCCACACGGGAGGGAGCAATGAACAGAGAAGAGGAAGAGAAGCGTAAGTATCCAGAGAAAGTGGGAACCCATGGCGATCCTCCCATCCCTGCCCATGCCTCTGATCTACTTCCATGTGCATAGGTGTGAAGACACAGTAACATCACACAGCCCCTCCCCAGGCTTTCCCAAGACCGGGCGCTACCCACACACATGGGTAAGTCTGTAATAGGATAGAGACATCACTGGGAGGAACGGACAGACGGAGGGAGGGAGGGAGGGTGGGAGGGAAGGAGGAAGGGAGGCAGGAAGGCAGGAAGGAAGGAAGGGAGGAAGGAAGGCAGGAAGGCAGGAAGGCAGGAAGGGAGGAAGGGAGGAAGGAAGGCAGGAAGGAAGGAAGGAAGGGAGGAAGGAAGGCAGGAAGGGAGGAAGGAAGGCAGGAAGGGAGGAAGGGAGGAAGGGAGGAAGGGAGGAAGGCAGGCAGGAAGGGAGGAAGGGAGGAAGGAAGGCAGGAAGGCAGGAAGGAAGGAAGGCAGGAAGGAAGGCAGGAAGGAAGGGAGGAAGGAAGGCAGGAAGGCAGGAAGGGAGGAAGGGAGGAAGGAAGGCAGGAAGGGAGGAAGGCAGGAAGGAAGGAAGGAAGGAGACAATGTGGATTCCACCAGACAGAACATTGCAGAAAAGGACCGTCCCAGTGGCCAGGACTAGCTGCCCTGGACCCTGTGAGCCTGATTCCTCCCCAGCCAGGTCTGCTTGTCCTCAGCTCTGACCAATTCTCAAGGTGGCATTTCCCTGGAAGCCAGCCCTGAGCCGGCCTTTCTGGGAGGCAGGCCCTGGAAGGGGGCAGAGGGCACTGCTCATCTCTGGACAATGAGTAAAGAATTCCTCTGTATCCGTTCCTGTAGGTTTTATGAGTTACCCTTCCCTGACTTTCAACTGATTCCATTAACAAATCAGAGACAGAGACGGGGATTAGAGCCCTAGGGACATGCTGGGTTTGGCAGTCTGAAGGCTCCCCAGAAAAACTTCTGAAGGCCTTAAAAAGTCTAAAATCCAACTAAAGAAAGCTGCCCTGTAGTTCCAACTGTCCCATTATCACTGTATTTGAACCCAGGAGGGGCACTGAAAGCAAATGCGGCCGGAAAGGCACCCTGGAGGGCTTGAAGTGGGTGCCGCTGGGTGGTGGGACGTGCCAGGGCAGGGGGCAGCTGTCAGGGAAGGAGGGAGCCCCAGCAGAGCTGAGAGCAGAGAGGACGTGGAGATGGCCAGGGATGAGGCTCAAGTCCAAGGACGGGAGTGGAATCCCTGCCCCGTAAACCCTACTCCTCCAGGGCTGCGTTCCAAATTCCAGGGCAGTCCAGCCGCCTGAGCAGGGTTCGCCCCTCCCCTACCCCACGGAGTCCTGGGCAGGTGCTTGGGACATGCCAGCCGGCCATGAAGGAGCTCCCGGGACAGTGAGGTTGGCATAACGGAGGGGGCAAAGGGCGTCTGGTGGGAGGCCAGTAAGACACCAGCATGAGCCCCAGATGTAAATGCACAACACGGTAATGCAAAACAGCCAGAGCCCAAGGGTGTACCCACACATGCACACACACACCCTTGGGGTTCAGACAAGAATCTACTACATTTTGGCGTATGACGGGCCAGGGAGATTAAGAAAAAGAAATCTTACAACGCAGCTGGGATGGCCAACATTTTATTTCCCCGGGGCAAGATATTTTAGGAAGCAAGATGCACCATGAGCACCAGCCCTAACGGGAAGGTCACTCGCTCCCAGTGTCAGGGAGGAAGTCAACACAGAACATGGCCTGTCCTTCAAATCAAATCCACGGAGCTTCACATAAAGCTCGCTGTCAGGGGCCGGGTCTCTGCACGTCACCCAGGACTGGGGGAAGCTGGTTAGGAACTGGTGGCCGCAGGGGAGCCTGGACACTGGAGGCCAAGCCCATCCCCAGGGCACGAGGACGGTCTCCACAAGGTGTGGGTAAAGCGCATGGAGCCCAGGGTTGGGGGGCTTCCAAGGGGCTGTTCTGATCCAGAAGCCACACTGCAGTGCAGGGGGGCCCCCAGCCAGGCCAATCAGGACGCACATCTCCCTTCCCACCCCCAGAAAATCTGAACAGCACAAATGCCCCCAGCTGTGTGCGGGGCTGACTCAGACAGCGCTTCGCTTTGGCATGACCCTGCAGAGGGTGCTCTGGCTCGGGGACCCAGCAGGCGTAGCGTGGGTCAGGGTTCCCATGCCACACGGAACCTCCGCTGTGCCCCTTGTCACGGAGCCCCCCCATGGACAGCGTGTTCACGGGACCACGGCATTTGGCAGGCATGCACACACACAGACCCGGTTCCTAAACCCTGGACACAAACTCCCAGAACTCCTGACCCTCTCGCAGAGCTATGAAGCCCCACGGCAACTCCCCCACAGCAGGACAAGCTTGGATTCCAGCCCAGCACCAGCTCACCTGGCCGGTGGCCCGGCACGAGACCCTCTCTGCTGGGTGTGTCCCTGCATCCTCGGACAGCAAATGCTCTGGACGCAAGCTTCTTATGTGGGGTCCCCCAACACGGCCCCTGCCTCCAGCTGCTCGGGGAGACACACTGGGGGGCACCCCCGCCCCAGGTCCCGTGGTGAGGGCTCCGTAGGGGGAACCGGGGAGTGGCAGGAACCTGCCGAAGACTGTTTAGACCCACATCCTCACAAAGACTCATCAGATTCTCAAAGAAGTCTGTGACCCCCACATGTGAAAAACGGCTGGCTTAGGTAACTTCCACGGGCCCTTTCGACGGTGAACCTCAGTCTGAGGGGGTCCCCGGGGCTGTGCTGTCGATCCGCCCTTGGTAATCTGTGGTTAAGGCCCAGTGTCACCCCCGGGAGAAAATCCCTGGTTTGGCCACATGGCTCTTCTCATTTGGAAGAAACGAGTATACGTGAGTATTCACAGGAATATAACTTTAGTTACATCCGGCCTCACCTGACTTCTTTCTCACCAGCAGGGTGTGTCCCTGAGCCCCAGGAATCCACCTGCACATGGAGAAGACCGGCTGGTAACTCACTCCACCCAGTTACCGCCACCCACTTGGTGCGGCTTCCGGAGAAACCACATTCCACCCCTGCCCCCGGGGCCCTCCCTGCTGCAGAGAACTCACTAGCAGCCCCGGGGCTGCAGGTAAAAGATCTCAGCAAACAGAGACTGGACGTGTGGCTGGTGCCCTTTCCTCCCTTGCACCTGGGATCCTGGGACCTCCGACCCTGGGAGCCGGCTCCTTGGGATCACCGCAGCCCTAGAAGCTTCCTGACCCCGCCCGCGGTAACAGCTCCAAGACTTCACAGGCCAGGTGGCCTCCCTGGGACTCCCTGGCTCTCCCGTCCCTGAGACCCACCTGCCGGGACGTTTCACCGAAATGGAGTCACACAGTATGTGCTCAGCCAATTCTCCCTCTTCTTCTTCTTCAATCCACTGTTGGGGAAAGCTCTGGCCTTGCCCAAAGTAACCTCTGCCCACGGCTCTGAATCACTTCAAAATACAAGAAGGTAACATACCTGAGCCACCGTAGCTCAGTGTCCACCCCAAAGCCGCTTCTGTTAGGTCCTCGGCTTTCACTAAGGTCAGACGGTACTTGAAAACCATATTGTTTTTGTTTTTGTTTTTGTTTTGCAAGACCCCAACTGAAAACACCACGTCATGTGAAAAACATTCCTTAGACTGGAGTGCCAAGGAAAGTCTGCTCTCCAGATGAATTACTGTCAGACAATTGGCCTTTGTTACCCCACCTTTCCCTTTTCACCCTGGCTACCAGGAAGCCCAGGGGTAAGAACCACATTTAAGAGTAAAGATGCTCTCTTGCCCCAGAGATTGGTCTTAAAGACCCCTAAGAGTTAGAGCGGAGTTTTACCAGTGGGGCCTGCAGCAGAATCATCTGGGAAGTAGGCTAAGAAGACAGATACCTAATGAACTAGATTTCTTGTGGATGCAGTCTTAGAATCTGCAAGATGCCGGGGAATTCTTGGTCCTCGGGTCAGGCTCTGCGGTTAAAGTGAAATGACACAGCCCATCTCCTAGGACGAAGCAGGCCTTTCTGGAGAAACTGATCTAGTTGTTGTCTTCATCTTTGGGGAGGAGCATGCGCACAGCCCGGGTGCTCTCGGCAGGGGCCGCAGTGAATGCAGCAGACAGGCAGACTGGGCACGAGGGGCCGGCACTGCTGAGAGATGCTGAAGCAGTCAGTCCTTGGCTGAGATGCGCAGGAGGATTCACAGGACGAGCAGGGCGAACGCCAGCCCCATCCCTGGACCTCCTAACCCAGTCCTCACGGGACTTCAACAGCTTCCGGGAAGACTCCAGTCCACCGGAGAAGCGTGCCACCTCCCCGACTCCGACACCCAGCCTGGGCCCCCTGCTCCCCGGCTCCCCCACCCCAACGGGGGCTGCAGATGTTTCTTTCCCCACGCGCCTCACTGGCAACCAAGTCTGAACTGGAAGGAGGAGGCAAGGGGGAGGCCAGGAGGGAAACCCAGGGGTCGGTTTCTCCCCCTCGATGCCCCAGGCTGCAGCTGCAGCCCATGCAGGCCCAGGGAGCACGGCGCCCATGGTGCTTCACAGAGAACGTGCGGGTGGAGATAGGAGACCCCCACGTCCCCAGCCAAGGACATGGGAACAGGGAGGGGTAGCGGACAGAGCAGGGGGCCAAAGCCCAGGGTCGGGGACAGAACCATCAGGGACCAGGACACCTCTGGAACCCCAGCGCTGACCTTATGAGCAGGTGGCCTGGGGAGTGTCCCACCTCCTCCTGCCTCCGCACCTCCTACCGTAGTGAGAACCACCCATCTCAGTGTTAGGATGGGGGGCTATGATGTGCCCACCAAGCTCGCACATGAAGATCCCGGGCGGCCAAAGCAGACAACGGGAGAGAAGCTGGCCCACCGGAAATACACAAGGTAGGAGGAGGGAGCATAGGGGCTCCAGGTGGCTCCTTGCTCCGGAGGAGGCCGGGATGAAGTTCTTAAAGGCAGCTGGGGTGCCTCGCATGTCTGTGGAGGAATCTTTAAATGCATGGAACGCTCTGGGGCATTTCGGTGGGAGTGTCCAGCCCCAGCGTGGACACAGGAGCCAGCACGTCCCCAGTCGTGCTGAGAGGATGGAGATGCTCAATGCCCACCGGTGGCGCCCAGGCGGGGCCTGGCAGGACACGCTGGGTCCTCTGTCCTCAGCCCACTCCCTCCGGAGGCTCTAGGGAAGGACATTTCCTGTCTTTTGCAGCTCTTGGGGGACCAGGCATCCCTGGGCTTGTGGCCGCAACCATCAGTCTCTGCCTGGGGCACCAGAGGGCCCCTCCTCTTCTGTGTTCCCTCCCTCCTGCTCCCTCGGGTGGACCCCCCCACTACAGCTTCTGCTCCGTGCCCTTGCCGGTCATCACATGCTGCCGAGCAGTTGGTCATTTCCAGTTACGTTTCGGTTTTGTCCGATTACGACACCAAGATTCCCTTATTCCCGTATTCCTCTTTTCTGGAAATCATAGTTTATCCTGGTTTTTCACGATCATAAATCGTACGAAGCTGAACATCCTTAGGCTTGCAAATACACGTCACTCTTCCCTCAGGTAAATTCCCAGGGCGGGATCTGGGGACCGAGGAGGGCGCCCATCCTCCTGTTAAGAGGATGTCTACGCTACCCGAGCAAAGGAACATGCCGGCTCCTTGCCGCGGACCACTTCACCATCACGTGGGCCATTCGGGGCATCGGACCCAAACAGCGTCTCTGAAATGCAAGAGCCTCCATCCGGACATCCCCACGACGGGGCACGAGTGGGAGCAAAGGCCCAGCGGGGGCACCTGAGCAGCCCCCTCTGCACGTCTTAAGCAGGTGTGATATTCCCGTTCTGGGGCCCGGGAGCCGGGCAGCTCCCGTGAAAACAGCTCTTCAAACAAATCATCTGCCTCGTGTTTTTCATTTTCTATATCTTCTCATGTTCTGGCGTCTCTGGGGCGGGGGGTGCTGACACACCCGGGTCATGGGGGAGACTGCCCCACCCAGGCCAACGCCGCACGGGGCACACGGCTGAAGATCAAAATGGACTCGGCAAGACCCCGAGGAGACAGCACTGTGCGCCCAGCAGGACGGCCAGAATCAAAGACAGCCGGTGGCTGGCGAAGGCAGGAGCCCTCGGACGAAGCTGTCTGCAAGGCGAATGGTTCTCCCACTTGGGGGAACGGTCTGGCGGCTCCTGAAAGGTTAAACCCGGAGCTGCCTCAAGATGTAGCAAAGCTATCCTTCCCAGCTGCAGACTCTGAAGACACGAACGCCCACGTCCACACAAAGCTCATCCAGGGACGTTCGTGGCAGGCTTACTCGTAATGGACGTTTTAGCGGGAACGGCGCAAACGTCCACCCCGATGAACAGACAGGAGGTGGCATGAGGTGCATCCGTCACCGAGAAACAGGAGCGACACCCTGACATCTGCTCCAACGTGGACAGTCCTGAAGACGCTGCGTGGAAGCAGCCAGACATGAGAGGCCACAAAGTGTGCAACTCCACGTAGGTGAAACGTTCAGAAGAGACAAGTCCGCACGGACAGGAGGCGGACGGCTGGTGGCTGGGGGCAGGGGAGGGGAGGTGACCGCTAACGGGCTCAGGGGGTTTTCTGCGGGGGTGGGGGGAGGGCGATGAACACGCTTTAAAGTTGACTGTGGTGAGGACGACAGAGCGGCGTGAACGCACAAAAAAGAACTGGACGGTATTCTCTTTAAACGGGAACACAGGGTGGGTGAATTACATCTCCATAAAGCTATTTCTTAAATGTCTTAGACCGAATCCGTGGTGCCCCGAGATGGGCGGGTGGCTGCAGGGTCCGGCATATTTACCTGCCCCCCAGTCAGGAAGCACAGCACTGCTCAGCGCAGGGCACAACGGCCCGAGCTCCCTGACCTCCAAGACCTCTTGATGACCAAGAGTCATGTGAAGAGCCAAAGACCCCGGGAGCAGAGATAAGTTACAAACAGAGCGCTGGGCAGAACTAACTGGGAGGAAAGCCCAGAACCAGCTCTGTTTTACGGCCAACCCAGCCCTGCATCATGAGCCCGGTTCTTCCAGTGGACACTGGGCCTAAATGCCTCCCTGCACGGCACCCCAGCAGGAAGGAGCCCCCTGTCCAGGGTCAGCACCCTCCACAGACGGAAGCAAGCCACATAACTTAACCAAGACTCTGTGGGCTTCAGACCAGGGGGCCACCAGATGCCACCATGCTGTGTGCCATGCCCCTGGGATTTGTGGAGAGTGAGCTGGTCCCAGCCTCCCATCAGAGACCCACTGCTGGTTCTCAGCACTCAGCGTGCCCAGATCATGCGTTTCTGTAAAGAGCCAGCTCGGATGTATTTTCAGTTCTGCAGACCACATGGTCTGTCACGTCCAGGACGCTGCTGGAGCATGAAAGCAGCCCGAGGTGGCATGCAAAGGAGCAGATGTGGCTGTGTGACAATAAAACTTTATTTACAAAAGGCGACCTGTAGACTGGGGGAAACGATTTGCAAATCACATGTCCAGCAAGGTATTAATATCCATAGTATATCAAGACCTCCTATAACGTAATAACAGAAATCAAACAACCCCATTGGAAAATGGGCAAAGGACTTGAATGGATATTTCTCCAAAGAAGATACAGGGATGGAGAATAAGCCCATGAAGGGATGCTCAGCATCCCTAGTCATCAGGGAACACTAATCTAAACCACAGTGAGATACCACTTCACACGCCCTAGGATGGCTATGAGCAGAAAGACAAAAAACGTGCTGGAGAGGATGTGGAGAAACCAGGACTCTTGTGCACGGCTCCTGGGAAGGTAAAATGGGGCAGCTGCCCTGGAAAGCAGTTTGGCGACTCCTCTAAAGCAAAGCAGAGTAACCGTGTGACCCAGCAAGCCCACCCCGGGGGCATCTCCAGAAGAACGGAAAGCAGGGACCTGAACAGATATCTGTACATCCATTCCCCTAGTAGCACTCACGAAAACAGCAAAAAGGTGGAAGAAAGAGACCCAAGTATCCATGGATAGACAGATGGACACAAGACGTGGTCCATCCACACAGTAGACTGTGACTCCACCTGAACACGGAGGGACACGCTGACACCTGCCACAGCATGGACAGACTTTGGGGACGTGATGCTGAATGAAATAAGCCAGACACAAAAGGACAAATACTGCAGGATTCCACCCACACGAGGTCCCTAGAGTCTCCAGATCCACGGAGACAGAGAATGGATGAGGGGCCCCCGGGCTGGGGGTGGGGTTGCCTCATGTCTCAGGGGGACATAGTTTCTGTTTGGGAAGACGGAAAGTTCTGGAGACAGATGGTGTAGACGGCTGCACAACAGTGTGAATCCACTGAATGCCCCTGAGCTGTGCATTTAAACACGGCTAAGTGGTACATTTTACTCCACGTGTAATTTACCAACATTAAAAAAAAACACCTTATCAACAAAAGCAGAAGATGGGCAGGGTTTGGCGTGTGAGCCAGGGTCTGCCGAGCCCTGACTCAGAACCACATGCCCTGGCCCTTGATTTTGGAGCAAACACTTGAGCATGGCTGCAGGAGGCAGAACTGTGGCCAGAGCCGCACGCTCGCAAGGCCCGTCTGCCATCCCCTTCACCGCCCAGGACGATCACCCAGAGCATCAGAAACCCTCTCTGCCATCTGATTAATCCCTAGGGGGTGTCTGATTACACCCACAAGCGGCGAGGATAATTTGAGGCCATAACAAAGAACACTGGAGGCAAACCAAGTCCTTGAACTCGTAAGCTAGCACCTCGGTTCGCCTGTGAGAATTCGCCACGGAGAGTAAATTAGTCGTCACTGTGAAGTGCAACCCTCTGCCACTAATGATGTGACGTCCTGGCTAGTCACTGAATTGCCACTCAAGGGTAATGTCCCGTTCTTCCTGCGTGGCAGCAGGAGGTGGTCGCGGCCCGAAGCCTGAAGCCCAGAATCCACGCGGGTTTACGACGTGATAAACATCTCCCCGCAGACGATGCTGCGGCCAGGGCGCAGGGGATGCCAGGGGCCCACACAGGGGCCACACGTGATGAGTGGAGGCCCGTAGGACCTCAGGAGGCTGCTGAGGATCAGGGTCCCTTGGTGGCTTCCTGATGAGGCAGCACTGGGGCGCATGAGGACGCAGGACGGGGCAGCTGGGAAGGAGGAAAAGGAGACCAGAGGAGCCTTGGCCTGACCGATAATTCTGTCCCCGCTCCGCCACCAGCCCAGGACCCAGCACTGCCTGGCCCACAATGTCCCAGCACAAGGGAAAGCCCTCTCCATCCACAGCACAAGGGCCTCCAGCCATCCTGCCTCCAGCCGAGAGGCCCTGGGATGCTCTTTTCGGGCTACTCTCTCCGTGAACAGCCACCCCCTAAAGCAGGCCAACTACCACTGGAGATTCACCCCTAGCCTTCATGAGGAGCCCAGACCGGCTCTTTCCTCCTTCCTTCTTCACCTTGTGTGGCAACGACCACCATCGCAGGGGTGGGGACTCTGAAATCCAGTGCTCCCCACCACTGGGGAGCCAACAGAAGTTCCTTAAGAACAGACTCAAGACCCAGCCCTGACAAAGGACTGGCAGAGAACTGTCCACAGGGCAGCCCACCACCACAGACCCCGGGATGGTGACAGGCCAGAAATCCAATCAACTGGCCAAGTGTCCCTTTCTCAAGAAAACCCAGAAGTAAGAAGCCTCAGGGATGTTCAGCCTGGTCCTGAACTAACACAGCCCAGCTGGCCTGACGCCAACCTCCCCAAAGGCAAGAATGATGAATGAGCACGTACAATGTGCAGACCAGGGTTCAAAGCCAGGTGGTTCCTGACAAGGGAACAGCATCGGGCATCAGCTGGAGACAGAGAAAGGGGAACCCCGGCTCTGCCCACTCGGCCGTGACAGCCGGGACTGGCACGTTCCTCCACGGAGCCCGCCACCAGCCCCCGGCCCGGCCAGAATGCCCCTCTTTGCCCAGGGGAGGGGCAGGATGCAGCGCAGAGCACGCAGAGGACCGGCACAGAAGGGCCTGAACAGGGGAATTTCAGGCAGGACTGGGAGTGGTGCTCCCAAAGCCGACGGTGACCAGTACCGGGATGGGGCAGTGGCTCTGTCCCTTGGCTCTTGCCTGCTGTAGTTATATCCCCAGGACACACATCCTCCCTGGGGTCTTGGAGAGTGAAACAGATCTTAGTGTTTTTAAGTAAAAGGTATAGACAGAACAGGCTCTCAGACAGATTCACAGCATTCCTCAGTGTTAACATTTCACTGGGGTGGACAATTAGGAAAAAACATCTAAAATGTCTTCTCGGATGGGCAATTAAAAAAGAGAAGTTTGAGAAATACTGTCCAAAGGGGTTTGGGCCTCCCATACTGTCCTTGATGGTCCCCGGCTGCAGGGCCAGGAGAGAGGACACGTGTGCTCTGCCCGGGCTGGACTGAGCTACTCCGTACCCACGTGGCTGTGAGTGAGGTGTGTACCTGCTGGTGACCACATCCTCCCGAGAACGCAATGACCTCGCTTTCCTGTGCAACCGGTCAAGGTAAGATCCACATGCGGGCAGCACTCAGCAAATGCCCATTTTTAACCACAGGTTGCACATGAAACCATGCCAGCATGGCACACAGTAGGTGCTCAGTAAAACAGGCGCTGGGCACTAGGCCATGAGCTCAGGGCATGCCTTGACTCTGCAGAAACACCAAGCATGGGCTTCCTGCCATTGTTCCCTGCCCCCAGGCACAAACGGGTGTTCCCCCCGCTCCTCGGGGTCCATGCAAAAATGGGGCAGGGATGCTCAGAGAAGCCCCCTCATCCACCATCGACCCTTAGACGCACTGGCTGGGTCCAGCATGGGCACAGCAACAAGGAGCAGAGAGGAAAAGGCAGGGCTGGGGCCTCGAGCTATGGTCCCGTTAAGTCCCCTCGAGGTCACATCAGCTGGTGACCAGGGGGCAGCTTTGTTTCCCCAGGCTTGAGGACAACCCCATCCACCCTCTCCCCATCCTAACACAAAACCAGGGGCCCAACTGCAAGGAACTGACCATTCTCTGGCCATGGTGCAGAAGGGGTGAGAGGTGGACCGCACCACGACAGGGGTGACTGGCTCACAGGTGAAAAGGATGAGGAGGGAATGCTCAAACTCACCAGAGGTGTTGGCCAACTGGGCCCTACAGAAAAGCTTCTTAGAACAGGAGCTGTCTGTGCTCCAGTGGGCCGAGGCGCGGAGACTGGAGGGGCTTCCAGAGCTGGGAAAGACAAGAAAACCAGGACACGGTCAGACAGAAGCTGTCAAGAGGCAGAACGTTAAAACTCCAAGTGGATCCTGCTATCTCTGAGCCAAAAACTAGGGGCTTCACTTATGCTTCCAGAAAGATGGTGTAGGCGTGCTTTTCCCGATTCCTCCCACAAAGTGCAATTAAAACACAGGGATGTTGTACAGAAAACAAACATGAGACTCTGAAAGAGGGAGAGAAGGAGGAAGCCTGGCAAGGGACTTGGGAACCCCGAGGAGCGGCATGAGGGGTCAGGTCTCTGGGGTGGGGTTTAGCTTCATCCATCCCAGACGTGGAACTGGAGAGCCAGAAACCCACACCAGGAAAGTGGCAGCCTAATGAGACAATGTGTTTAGACAATGACCACTCAACAGACACCCCAGAAAAACTGGCGCCCACCCGGACCCACAGCAGCAAAGGCTGAGGGGGGGCACCCAGACTTCTGACCTGTGTGGCTGTAATAGGCACCCCAAACCCCCAGTGGGGTGGTGTCAAACAAGCCGAAAAAAGGAGCTGGGACTTTCTTCCCCACGGGTGGTAACAAATCCTCCTCACATTCCACTATATTGGTGCAGGTAATGCGGGGAGCCTGGGTTTCGACACCCACTGGGCAGTACCAAGGTACCCCTCCCTCACCCCACTGGACTGGTGTCAGGAAAGAGCTAATGGAGAGTCAGGACTTTCTCCATCACCAACAGAAATGAGGCCACCCACCATGATATTGGTGGGGACCATGTAGAGAGCAGGAGCCCCCAACCACACCAGCAACAACAAGGAGCCTCCCCACTGGAGTAATGACAGAGGTCAACTGGAGAATGAGACTTCTGTGTCCACTTGTCAGTGACGGGGCAGCACCCCTCCTCCCCTGTGAGAGCCATGAGAGAACATCAGCTGAAGCAGAGGCTTAGGAAGACCCACAGTCACACATCACCATATGAAAATGTACACATTTCCACTGAAAATCATTCATCATCCCAAGAGCCAGGAAGATCTCAAATAGGACAAGGACAACCAACGGCTGCTGACAATGAGGTGACAGAGATGTTAGAATTACCCAACAAAGAGTTTAAATAAAAAGTCACAATAAGAAAGCTTCAATAAGCAATTATGAACATGCTGAAAACAGATGAAAAACAAAGTTTCATTAAAAAAACCAACATCAAATCTCAGCAAAGAAGTAGAGACAAACAAGAACCAGGTAGAAATGTTAGGAGTGAAAAATGTAGTAATTCAAACAAGCAGCTCAGTGTATGGACTCAACAGCAAGGAGGGAACAGAAATAACCCATGAACTGGAAGACAGACCAACAGATATTACCTAAACTTGCACAAGAGAGAAAACAGATGAAAAATTAAAAATAAACAGAGCCTCAGGGACCAGTGAGCCTATAACTTCATCAGAAAAAGAGAAGGGGGGGAGGGATCTGAAAAAGTACTCAAAAATATAACAACTGAAAACATCCCAAATTTGGGAAAAGACATAAGCCTACAGATTCAAGAAAGTTTATCAAATCCCAAATAGAATAAACCCAAGGAAATTCACACCAAGATGCATCATAATTCGGGACGTCTGGGTGGCTCAGTTGGTTAAGCGGCTGCCTTCAGCTCAGGTCATGATCCCAGGGTCCTGAGATCGAGTCCTGCATCGGGCCCCCAGCTCAGCGGGGAGCCTGCTTCTCCCTCTCCCTCTGCCTGCTGCTGCCCCTGCTTATGCACGCTCTCTCTCTGACAAGTAAATAGAGAAAATGTTTTAAAAAAAAAAAAAAAAGATGCATCATAATTAAACTTCTGAGAACTAATAACAGAGGAAAATCTTGAAAGCAGGCAGAGAAAAATGATACCTTATGTACAGTGGGGAAATAACTGGAGTAATAGTGTATTTCTCATCAGAAACCATGGAGGCCACACACAATATATTTGGAGTAATGAAAGAAAAGAACGATCAGTCTAGAATTCTATATCCAGCAAAAATATCCTGTAAGAATAAACAGAAAATCAAGATATTCTTAGATTAAAGGAAACCAAGAGAATTTGCCATCAGTAGACCTATCCTAAAAGAATGGCTAAAGAAAGCTCTTTAAACAGAAAGAAAACAATAAAAGAAGGAATCTTAGAACTCTGGGAAGGAAAAAAGAACACAGTAAGCAAAAATATGAATAAATACAATAGGCTCTTCTTCTCCTCTCAAATTTTCTAAATTATGGTTAACAGTTGAAGCAAAAATTACAATGCAATCAGATTTGGTTCTAAATGTATGTAGAGAAAATATTTAAGACAGTTATGTTGTAAGTGGGGGAGGGTAAAGAGACATAAAAGAAAGTAAGGTTTGTATATTTCACTCAAACTGGTATCACACCAGATGGTGGTAAAGTTATATATACAGAATATAATGCCTAGAGCAATCACTTAGAAAGCTATGGAAAGCTCAAAAACAATTACAGGTAAATCCAAGTGGAATTCTAAAAATATTCAAATGACCCACAAGAAAGGCAGAAAAAAGATAATGGATATAAGAACAGAGAGAACATAAAACAAAAAACAAAATGACAGACATTAAGCCTTAACACATCAATAATTACATTAATGCTAAATGGTCAAAATATACGATTTAAATGACAGAGATGGGCCAAATGGACTAAAGAGATTTTAAAAGACCCAATTATGTTAGGTCTACAAAAATTCACTTCAAATAGATACACAGTCAGGATGTAAAAATATGTAAACATTAACCACAGGAAGGTAGGCATGGCTATATTGACATTAGATAAAGTAGACTTCAGAACAAAGAAAACTACCACAGAGAGGAACATTATATAGTGACAAAACGTCAATCCACCAAGAAGCATAGCAACCTCAAGTGTATATGCAACAAACAACAGAGGAGGAAAACGCATAAAACATAAATGGATAGAACTGAAAGGAAAAAGAAACAAATCCACAATTACAGTTGCACACTTCAACACCCCCATCTCAAAAATAGATAACTAGACAGAAAAGTCAGCAAGGATGTGGAAGAGCTCAACCAACAGATTCTAAGTGATATTCATAGAACCTTCCACTCAATAACAGCAGAATATACACTCTTTCCAAAGTGCTCATGGAACATATAGCAAGACAGACCATGCCCAGGGACATAAAAGAACCTCAACACATTTAAAAGTGAAATCATACATGGGCGCCTGGGTGGCTCAGTTGGTTAAGCGACTGCCTTCGGCTCGGGTCATGATCCTGGAGTCCCAGGATCGAGTCCCGCATCGGGCTCCCTGCTCAGCGGGGAGTCTGCTTCTCCCTCTGACCCTCCCCCCCCCTCATTCTCTCTCTCAAATAAATAAATAAAATCTTTAAAAAAAAAAAAAAGAAATCATACATAATATGTTCTCTGACCACAACCGATTCAAATTAGAAATCCATAACTGAAAGGTAACAGAAATCTCCAAATAGTTTAAAACTATAAATATAAGCACACTTCTAAATAATTCATGCAGGGCACCTGGGTGGCTCAGTTGGTTGGGCAACTGCCTTCGGCTCAGGTCATGATCCCAGGGTCCTGGGATCGAGTCCCACATCGGGCTCCTGGCTCAGCAGGAAGCCTGCTTCTCCCTCTCCCACTCCCCCTGCTTGTGTTCCTGCTCTCGCTGTCTCTCTGTCAAATAAATAAATAAAATCTTTTAAAAAATAAATAAATAAATAAATAAATAAATAAATAATTCATGCATTAAAGAAAGAATTTAAAAGGAAAATTTTGTTAATACATGGAACTGAATGAAAACAAAAGAGAAAAGCATACAAAACTTTGTGGGACACAGCTAAAGCACTAAGACAAATATTTAGAGCACTAAATGCATACATCAGAAAAAAAGGAATAATCTCAAATCAAAGTCTAAGTTCCTATCTCAAGAAGTGAGCAAAAGGAGAGGAAAATAAATCCAAAGCAAGCAAAAGGAAGGATATAATAATCATAAGAGTGGAGAAAACTGAAAACAGAAAAATAGAGAAAAACAATGAAACAATGAGCTGGTTCTTTATAAAAAGTCCATAAAATTGACAAAACTCTAGCAAGACTGACAAAGAAAAGAACAGAGACACGAATTACCAATACCAGAAATGAAATGAAGATACAATTACAGACACTGGAGGGGTGTTTATTATCAAAAAGATAGCAAAGGAGTACTATGAAATACAAACTACCTCAACTCATCCAAAATGAAATAGGTAATTTGAATAGCACTTATAAGTATTAAGAAAATTGAATCCATAATTTTAAAGCTCCCAGTTTTGGAATAAAAAATGAACCTCTAAATGGTTTCACTGGAGAATTCCGTGAATGTTTAAACAAGAACTAATACCAATTCTACACACTCTCTTGCAGAAAACAGAATAGGAGGAAATACTTCCCAATACATTTTATGGAACAAGTATTACCCTGATACTAAAACCATATAAAGAGAATACAAAAGAAAACTATAGGTTAATATCCCTTATGAATATAGATGTAAAAATCTTAAGCAAAATTTTATCAAACAGAATTTAGCAATATATGAAAAGAATTATATACCATGACCAGTTGGGGTTTATTCCAGGAATGCAAGGCTGGCTCAATATTTTTTTAAAGAATCAATATGGGGTGCCTGGATAGCTCAGTCAGTTGAGCATCCAACACTAGATTTCAGCTCAGGTCATGATCTCAGGGACCTGAGAACGAGCCCCGCATGGGGCTCCACACTCAGCAGGGAATCTGCTTGAGGATTCTCTCCCTCTGCCCCTCCCCCAACTCATGCACACACTCTCTCTCTCTAAAATAAATACATACTTAAAAAAAACAATCTATCTAATACACTATTTCAACAGGCTAAAGAAGAAAAATCACACAATCATATCAATCAATGTAGAATAAGCATATGACAAAATTCAACATCATATCTATGACAAAAACGCTCCCCAAAATAGAAGGAGGGGAACTTCCCCAACTTGATATAAAGTGCCATCTGCAAAAGCAAAGAAGTCTGCTCTCATCACTCTTATTGAACTTAGTGGCAGATGTTCTATCAAATGCAATAAGGCAAGAAAAGGAAATAAAAAGCAAACAGATTGGGAAAAAGAAACAAAACTGTCCCCATTTTCAGATGACATGATTGTAGAAAATCCCAAGGAACCTACTAAGAAAAACCTTCTGAAAATAATAAGTGAGTTGAATGAAGTCCCAAGATACAAAGTCAACATATAAATGTCAACAATATACCCATATGCTAGCCATGAACACCAAAATTTAAAATACAACACCATCTATAATTGCACAAAACTAATGAAATACTGAGGTGTAAATCTAACAAAACATGTACAAGACTTGTCTGCTGAAATCTACACAACACTGGGGAAAGAAATCAGAGAAGATCTAAAGAAGAGACATACCACATTCATGGATTGGACAACTCAACATAGTCAAGATGTCACTTTTCCCAAATCGACAACAGGTAGAACGCATTTCAAACAAAAACTCAGCAAGTTTTTTGTAGATATAGGCAGTATTATTCTAAAACATATGGAAAGGCAAAGGAATGAGAATAACTAAAACAAACTTGAAAAGGAATAAAGTGAGAGGAGTCTGTCTGCCTAATTTCAAGATTACTATGCAGTGACTGTGATCAGACTGTGTGGCCCTGGTGCAGGGATGGGCACGCAGATCAACAGACCTCAACGGAGAGCCCAGAAACAGATCCACAAACAGCCCAACTGATTCTGGACAAAGGTCTAGAAGCAATTCAGTGGAGGAAGGACAACCTTTGCACAAATAGTGCCTAAGCAACTGGACATCAATAGGCAAAATAATGACCGTAACTCAAAATGGATCAGAGATGTAAGTGTAAAATGTGAACTATCAACATTTCAGAAAAACAACACTTTCTCATAGGAGGAAAATCTTCGGGATCTAGGACAAGGCAACCAGTTCTCAGACTAGATGTCAGAAGCACAAGCCACACACACACAAAAAAATGGATAAACTGGACAAGCCTCTCGTCCCTGAAAGACTTGTTACGAGGATGAAAATACAAATCACAGACCAGGAGAAAATGCTTGCAAACGATGTAGCTAAGAAAGGACTAGAGGCCATAGTGAAAAAAACTCCCAAAACTTAACAGTTCAGTTAAAGCATGAACGGAAGACGTGAAGAGACACTTCACGAAGGATGACAGCCAGACGGCGGATCGCTCAGCCCCGTCACCACTAACGGAATGTGTGTCAAAGCAGCGAGACATCACTACGCACCTGTCCAAACGGCTAACCTAACATCAAATGCTGGTGTGAGAACACAAAAACCGGGACTGCTGGTGGGGATGTCGAACAATGCAAGCTTTCGGGGAAAATGTGGCAATTTCTTAAGAATCTAACCGTGCAACAATCATATGACCCAGAGAGCTTGCACTCAGGGCATTTATCCTAGAGAAGTGAGGGTGTGTGTTCAACCAAAAACCTTACACACTAACGTTTGCAGCAGCTTTATTCACAACAGCCAGAAAGTGCCAATAACCCAGATGCCCCCAAAGGCTGAGCGGTTACACACGCTGATGCGTACGTGCCACAGAGAAGCGTGGACACACACAGCAACCTCTGCAGCTACGCCCAGTGAGGAAAGCCAATCCCGAAAGCCAATCCTGTGTGCTGTGGGATTCCACTCTGCACGACTGTCGCAATGACAAAATGACAGAGATGGAGAGCAGATCAGCGGCCCGCCCGGGCGGCGAGCTGGGGGCAGGGGGCCGTCTGCGGCTAGGAAAACGTGGCACAAGGGATGCTCCCAGTGCTGATGGAAATACTTGTATCTCTGTGGCATCGTTGCCAGCGCCCTGGTCATAGGAAGGCAGTGCGGTTTTGCAGGATTTTGCTGCTGGGGATCAACTGGGTAAAAGGTACAGGGGGTTATGGGGGATTAACTATCTCTGTGTTATTTCTCACAACTGCAATTATTTAAAATGGAAAAGGTTTATTATTTTTAAAAGCACACGTGGAAAACAAAACAAAAAGCAGTTAAAGAGAGTTACCGTGTGACCCAGGACACGAAATTCCACTCCCAGGCTATGCCTAAACCCAACCAAAACCACACGTCCACACCAGTGTTCACAGTGGCGCTATTTATAATAAGCAAAAAGTGGAAGTAACACAAGTGTCCACCAAATGATGAACGGATCCATAAAGTGTGGTCCAGGCACGCACTGGAACACCGCTCAGCTGCAAGAGGGCAGGAAGCTCGGGCACACACTGCAGCATGCGTGAGCACGTGCTGCCCAGCAAAACCAGCAGCGAGTCAGATGACCCCATGCTGCAAGGGCTGGGCTGGGGACGAGGGGGATGCGAACGGGGAGCAGTGGCTAATGGGCATGGGGTTTGTTGGGGGGGGGGGAGAAAATGTTCCAAAATGATCGTGGTGGTGGCTGCACAATCCTGTGAACATGAAAGGAACACTGCATCATAACTTCAAGTGGGAATTGTATGATCTACGAAATACATCTCAATACATTGCCAGAAACATGGAAGCACTGACCGGGTTCTAGGAAATTTTAAAAGCATCCATTTCCAAGTGATCCTCCCTGGGCCCCACAGAGAATAAGTAAATTATTGTTGAACTATTTAAAAATGTTAACCTTCTGCCATCTGCCTCTATTTTTAGAAGTGCTCATCATTCCCAGGGAGATGGAGAGCGTAACTGTGCAGCGTTCCCAAGGAGCAAGTGGCCCCCGCGTCCCGGGCCAGGGGTGGGGGGCTGGGGGGGCAGCCCAGGCCCCAGGAAGCCGACACTGGCCATGCACCCCAGACAGACCCAGCCTGGCCCAGGCCCGGGGGCCTCTTCTGGAAGGCACAGTAGGGTCATGGTTTCTGGAGTCGGTCTGATTGCACAGCCCGCCGGCTGCCCATGCTCCTGCTGATTCTAGAATGGCAACAAATAACGATGCCATCCCAGGAGCGGTGGGATTAGACGAGGGAGCCCAGGGCCCCACACAGGACCCCCACAAAATGGGGAAATGTCAACGCCCTCCTGGTGTCTCAAAAAGCAGCTGGAAGAGCCCCACACAGCAGCTCCTTCCCGAGCGGGGAGTCTGAGGGTCCCCACGTGAAACCAGGTGTTCAAACAAAAGCCCGTGTCTGCAGGCTCACAGCAGCGCGACCACGGCAGCCACAAGGCCGAAGCAACCAAAGGTCCGCCGACAGGTGAACGGACCACAAGATGCGGGCCAGCGGCGCCACGCAATGGGACGCAGCCCTGAAAAGGAAGGGGGCCCAGGCGCACGCTGTGGCAGGTGAGGCTCGCCAACCTGCTGCCACCAGAGAAGCCAGACAAATGATCTCACGTCACACAAGCCGCAGACACGAATGTCCAGAACAGGCACAGCCACACGGGCAGAAAGCCGACGGGGGGCGGCCGGGGCCCGGGGGAGGGGACGCAGCTTTGCAGGACAGCGGGCGGGCGTGTGCCAACGTTTCCAGGGTGGGGACGGAGGAGGAAACCTCTCACCTTCAGCCTCTGCCCCAGCTGGGCTCCGAAGGTGACTTCACACCACCTGCGGGGATCAGCCAGGGTGTGGACGGACACCACCTCCCTGTGGTCTACACAGGGCCAAAGCCCAGCTGGCAAAAATGTGGCTTTATCTGATTGCTTCCTCCTCTGATAAGGAAACCGAGGCCTGGGGTCACAGCCAGGACCTGAGCGAGGTCCCCTGAATGCCCCTTCTGCCTCTTCCTGCCCTGCCTCCTCGTCTCCCTCCGAGGGAAATCCAAAAAGCACGATGGGGCAGGAAGGTGGCCGTGGGCCGGGGGCACACATGCACGGCGGGGCCCCGCCACGTCCACAGAATGCTCTTAAATCTCCCGTGCCTCCTGTGCTCAGTCACCAGATGATAGGGCAGGTCACGTCGGCTTACTCACGGTTACCGTGTACAATTATTCAGGAGCCACGTTAAAATATTAATCGCGCCTGCACCGTGACCAGTCAAAGCCCGAAACCCAACCTGGCAGCTCTGCGGGGTGTGCGTGAGCCTTCTGTGATCCGACGGCAAGAATAATGGAGCAGCTGGGAGGGACAGCACAGACAGGCTAACAAACCCGCACCAGGGTTCCCTCTCGGCTAATCCGCTCCTCCTCCCTGGACCTTCCATCGGCAAAGTCCTCTCCCAAGGACCCGGGATTTGGTCATTCAGCTCACTTTGGCTAAGTCAGCAAGAGCAAAGCACAACAGAAATGTGATGCGGGACTCAGCAGCTTGCTCTCTCCCGCTGCCCTTGGGAACCCCGAGACCAACAGGAGACTGAGCCGGGCTAGGCTGCCGGGTGATGAGACAGATCGACAGCCAGTCGACCTCCCAGACACAGAGTGAGACCTGCCCACCACCTGAACACTGGTGGACTCAGCAGATCCCGAGAATGGACCAGCTGAGCCCTGCTCAAATGACCAACTTGCAGACTCGTGAGATAAATAAATCAGGGGCCCACTGCTTGTGGGCCAAATCCGGCCCTCAGCTTGTTTTTGCAAATAAAGTTTTATTGGTGCACAGTTGTGTACATTCATTTACATATTGCCTTTGACTGCTTTTTCGCTACAACAGCAAAGTTGTAGAGAGAATGAATGGCATGCAAGTGTCAAGTATTTACCATCAGGTCCTGAAATACAGTTTTACCCCAAGGTTTACAGGGGTTGATTATGCAGCAAAGGTTAGTTAGGGGACACAGCCCTCAATTTAATCGTTACTTACTCGGTGGGGTTGCTCTCTCTATTCTCCGGATCACGAAATGGGGGATCAGAGCAGTTAAGGATCAAGCAACACCACGGTCACCAGTGATGTGTAGGCAGCATGCGGCCAAGTGGATTTCACCCAGATTATTCCAGCAGCAGAGGCCCTACCCCTCCATACTGCAGACTTCCTAGAAAGGACTCTCTATCGAATTATTAACTTAATGAATATTCCCTCTCCTCCTAGGCCCACTCTTCTCCAGCTTCAGCAAAAGATGGCAGGTTAAAATCTAGACTGAAGAAAAGCACATCCATGTCCGGAAAATCCCCATGAGGGCGGAGCAGGCCCACACAGAAAAGCACAGTCTACCACCCCCCAGCCCACCATCCAGAGCTCCAGGGGGACGGACAATGGAAAGTCAGCCCCGCTGGGAACCCCCACGGGGCCCTCCCTGTGACAGACAGACTGCCACCTGTCACCTCTCCCAGTGCACATGGGTAACAGAGCTCAGGGGCCCCAGGGCCAGCAGGGAGGGACAGAGAAAGCCAGACAGAGAAAGACAATTACCGTATGATCTCACTCACCTGTGGGATCTAAATAAAAAACCAAACTTAACTCATTGACACAGACAGCAGGCTGACGGTTGCCAGGAGCAGGGGGTGGGTGGTGAGCAAAGTGGTGGAAGGGGGTCCAGAGGTACAAACTTCCACATATACGATAAATGAGTCCTGGGGACAAAATGCACAGCAAAAAATAAAATAAAATGTTTAGTCAAGCCACTACAAATATATGGTTTATGCTATGTGATGGTGCTGTTCATAGAAATACTTAACAAGACTTTATTTATTATGATGTAATTAAGTAAGTAAGCCTTGTAAAGAAATCATTTTTGTCTTAAAATGTGGGGCATCACGTATCCGGACAGATGGCCCATTAGCTCAGAGGCATTTCCTTTCTCTGGGCAAAGCACTAAGCCCTCCCCGGGCCACTGACCGTGCAGCTGGGCCCAGGGAGTCCTGCAGATTTCAGGTGGCCACATAACCCCGACAGTCTCAGAGCAGCGAGGACACCCCAGTGTGGGGCAGAAAGCTGTCTGAATGTCTAGAGCCAGCAATGAGTGTTAAATACTATTCCCAGACTTCAGGTAAGAACCTAATTCTTTAGGAGAGTAAACCCCGAAACTCTTTCACTTGCTCTGTCTAAGCGAAGAGTCTCGGCCAGGGGCAGGGGCAAGCCGCTGGGCCCCAGCGGCCTGGGATCCAGCATGAGACCCACTAGGACCCCGGCCAGGGCTCTTGGCCTTCCAGAGGCCCAGCATTTCCAGCCTTCCGAGCCTCTGGACACCAACACTCCCGACCCCCTGCCCTCTTGGGGCTGGGAGGGGCGTTGAGCCCCGTCCTGGGGTAGAGGCTGCAGGGATGGAGGGTCTCACACCTCCCCCTCCTCACCTCCAATGAAGACTCTTGGCTGCTGAATCACAGGAAACTCATCTACAGGGAAGGGGGCTCTACCTGAGAACAAGACGGGGGGTGAGGGGGACAAGGCGGGAGGGCCTGGGGGGGCAGGGGACAAGAAACGAGGAAGATGATTTCACCCCCATTAAGGAATGCTACAAACGACCACTGTCCAACAACCACGTAACTCGAGCACCAAACGTCATTTTATTTTTACTTATTTATTTATTTATTTATTAAAGATTTTATTTATTTATTTAACAGAGACAGCGAGAGCAGGAACACAAGCAGGGAGAGCGGGAGAGGGAGAAGCAGGCTTCCCGAGCAGGGAGCCCGACGTGGGACTCGATCCCAGGACTCTGGGATCAAGACCTGAGCCGAAAGCAGCCGCTTAACGACTGAGCCACCCAGGCGCCCCCAAATGCCATTTTAAAGGGTGGCCACGTTTCTAAAATCAAAGAAAGAGAAACTGTTGAAATCAATATTCATAATATATTTTGTTTAACCCAATACATGCAAAATATTATTTCAACGTGTGGCACTAGCCACGTCGCAAGTGCTCGGTGGCCACGTGAGGCTGGCGGCTGCCATACTCCGTGGCACAGTTAGAGACGGGACTGCTGGGTGCTGGCCTGGGTCCCCTCAGCAGGGGACGCGTGTGTCCCAGACACTGAAGACGAGGCACCACCCCGCACGGACTGAGCACCAGGTCGGGGGCCCGAGTCAGGTCCGCTCTGCTGCACGCTGGCCAGGCGGGGGCCCTTCTCTCAACCACAAAATGAGTACTTTGCAACGTGGCTGCGAGTTCTAACAGAGATAATACAGCCAAGGATCAAAGCTGCTTTGAAAGCAAGTGTGACCACACAGTATGCACCCGAGAGCCAGGATCAAGACACCAACATAAGTGAAGGGTGAGCCCGAAACCAGTCCCCATACAAGCTTGGGAGCTGAGCCCGTGACTGGGGCGGTGGACAACGCCATCAGGGGCTGGGGCAGATCACTCTGTGGGGAAAGAGACAGATGGGATCAAAACAAGAAAAACAAATGAAAAGCAAAACATGGCGATGGCAGAAGAGCTCACAGGAGGTGGGACGACCCGGAAGAGAGAATGCACACAGGAAAAGAAGAGGACTCGGACCACATCCAAGTGTAAAGCCTCTCCGCACCACGGGCTACACGCCGCAAGCTAAGTGAAAACCCAAGCCAAACCAGATGGAAGGTGTATCCAGAATATACAAAGAGTGTATATTCTTTGCTATTCAAATCAGCAAAAGGCAGACAAACGACCCAAGGTAAAGAAAATGGAATTCGGGAAATTCAGGACCGGAAAGCTGAGTGGCCCATGAGCTGGGAGATACCCAGTGGATCCAAGGAAATGCAAAGGGACAGAATGTCCAGTCCCGCCCATCAGGTCTGGCCAAGCAGAAGGCAGCAAGCTCTCACACCACAAGGGTGGGACTACAGCTTGGTACAGCCCCCCAGAGAGCAATCCGGGGGATATCCGTGAAAGTGGCACCCCTGTCCCCCCAGGCCGCAGACCCTGGGAAGAGCTGCCCTGGATGAGGACATTCCCTGCAGCATAGGCTGAAAGAGAAACAGAAAACAGCCTCGGAGTCACCAGGTTCAGCATTCCATGAAATACTACACGGCGGCGAAAATGCACAATCTAGAGCTACGTGAGGACACGGGAGAGTTTTCTAAGTAGCTATTAATCACAATGCCACCGAGATAAAGCTTCCAGTGAGCAGGCGAGCCCTCGCCCACCTGCCCCTGCCCCGCACAGGCCACCCCAAGTCCCACTGGACCAGCAAACACGCCCCAATGTTGGCAGCTCATCAAATGGGTAAACAGTACATTGCTCAACCAACCCACGTTTCGGGTCATGAGGCAATCAATCAGAAAGCACCCAATTAGTTAATGAGCTACAGTCTGCAGGAGACATTCTGTCCCCCTTCTCCCTCTGACACAGCACCATCCTCAGTCCCGCCCTAAACCTAGGCTGAACCCACAAAGGTGAGACACTGGGTTCCCAAGAAGCAGCACGTGTCCTCCTGGGGGAATGGGAACACCGGCAAGGACAGGAGTCATACGCCACAATTTCTCCGACATACAGGGCACCCCTTCTTTGTCCCCAGACCTGAGAAGAAAGGTGGGCCTCTTTCTGCTGGGTGAGGCAGGTGGGCAGGACAGTCTCAGCTTTGGAATCCCAAGACCAGGTGGGCCTTGCATTGATCCATAGGGTTCAGTGATTCATCGGTTGCATATCACACCCAGTGCTCATTACATCACGTGCCCTCCTTAATGCCCATCACCCAGTTACCCCATCCCCTACCCACCTCCCCTCCAGCAACCCTCAGTTTGTTTCCTGAGATTAAGAGTCTTTTATGGGGACGCCTGGGTGGCTCAGTCGGTTAAGCGGCTGCCTTCAGCCCGGGTCATGATCCCAGGGTCCTGGGATCAAGTCCCACATGGGGCTCCCCGCTCAGCAGGGAGCCTGCTTCTCCCTCTCTCTCCCTCTGCTTGTGCTCTCTCTGTCAAATAAATAAAATCTTAAAAAAAAAAAGAAAAGAGTCTTTTATGGTTTGTCTCTCTCTCTCTGATTTCATCTTGTTTTATTTTTCCCTCCCTTCCCCTATAATCCTGTTTTTTTTTTTTTTTTATAATCCTGTTTTGTTTCTTAAATTTCACATATGGGATCATATGATAATTATCTTTCTCTGATTGACTTATTTCGCTTAGCATAATACCCTCTAGTTCCATCCACATTGTTGCAAATGGCAAGATTTCCCTTTTTGATGGCTGCATAATATTCCATTGAATATATATCCCACATCTTCTTTATCCACTCATCTGTCAATGGACATCTGGGCTCTTTCCATAGTTTGGCTATTGCGGACATTGCTGCTATGAACATTGGGGTGCAGGTACCCCTTTGGATCCCTACACTTGTATCTTCGGGGTAAATACCCAGTAGGCAATTGCTGGGTTATAGGGTAGCTCTATTTTCAACTTTTTGAACCTCCATACTGTTTTCCAGAGTGGCTGCACCAGCTTGCATTCCCACCAATGATTTAAGAGGGTTTCCCTATCTCCACATCCTCGCCAACATCTGTCATTTCCCAACTGGTTCATTTTAGCCATTCTGACCAGTGTGAGGTGGTATCTCACTGTGGTTTTGATTTGTATTTCCCTGAGTAAAACGTGCTTTTTGAAAGCAAGAACTTGAACAGGAACTTGCACACCCGTGTTCACAGCAACGGTATCCACGACAGCCAAAAGACAAAAGCACCCGTGTGTCCATCCACAGAGACATGGATAAACAAGACGCAGTCCGTCCACACAATGGAGTATTACTCAGCCTTAAAAAAGGAAGGGCATTCTGACACCTGCCACAACACAGACGGACCTGGAGAACACGATGCTGAGCGAAATAAGCCAGACACAAAAGGACAAATATTGCAGGATTCCACCCCCACAAGGTCCCTAGAGGAGTCAAACTCACAGAGACAGAAAGCAGGATGGTGGGTGCCAAGGCTGGGGGAAGGGAGTTAATGTTCAACGGGACAGAGTTCCAGTTTGGGAAGATGGAAAGTTCTGGAGACAGATGGCAGGGATGTTGTACAACAATGTAAATGTGCTTACAGCCACTGAATGGCACACTTAAAAAAAAACAGTTAAATGGTAAATTTTATGTTATGCATATTTTACCACAACTTACGAAGTGTTTAGTGCAATATAGTGTTTTCACATCAATTTCCATTAAATTCTTTGCTTATCATGTGCTGCTTCCTTCATGTCCCTCAAGTCTTTGCTCAGGGGCCACCTTCTCCAGGAGGCCTGCCCTGACCACCCTCCTGAAAAGTGCAACCACCCTTCCCTCCAGGCCCCCAGAAGCAAGAGCTCCTTCTCTCCTGGATGGCACAGAGGCTCCTGTATTATCAGGAGCTCAGTGTTTGTTTCCCCTGGCTTGAATGCTGGCCCTCCAGCGCAGGAGTATATTTGTGTCTCTGATTTACTGTTGGATTCTAAGAGTCTAGAGCAACCAAACAGACGCCGGTATGACGCTTCACCCCAGGACAGCAGAACACACATTCTTCTTGAGTGCACGTGGAACATTCTCCAGGACGGACCACACGTTAAACCATTAAAAAAGCCTCCATGAATGTAAAAAGGACTGAAATCATACAAAGAATGTTCTCCAGCCACAACAGAATGAAATTACACGTCAATAAGAGAAGAAAAAATTTAGAAATTTATGAATATGTGGAAATTGAACAACACACAGGGAAAGTGGAAAATATGAAGACAGGAAAGAAACTAGAAAATATTTGAAATGTGTGAAAAAGAAAACAAAATATAGCAAAACTTACAAGATAGAGCAAAAACAGTCCTTAAAAGATTTTCAGTTGATGTAATGTATGGGGATTAACATTAAAAAAAAAAAAAAAAAAAGATTTTCAGTTGTAAATGTATACATTCAAAAGAGCAAAGATCTCAAATCAATAACTTATCCTCCCACCTGACAAAACTGGAAAAGAAGCAACAAACTAAAGTGAGCAGGGGGAGGAAGGAATAAAAGGGTGAAATGAAAGTAAAAGAGAAGAGAAAAATCGATGAAACCACAATCGGGTTCTTTGAAAAGCTGGATGAAACTGGCAAACTTTTAGCTAGATTGATCAAGGGGAAAAAAGGGGGGAGGGGGAGTCAAATTACCAAACTCAGAAATTAAAGAAAGGATATTTCTACCAACCTCACAGAAATAAAAAAGAGGATCAGGCAACACTGTGAACAACTGCACACAGAAATGGACAGATTTCAGGGAGACACAAAGTAACAAATGTGACTCAGGAAGAAACATACCTATAACAAGTAAAGACTGAATTAAAACTGCACACACACAAAAAGCACGAGGCCCCGATGGCTTCACTGGTGAATTCTACCAAACCTTTAAGGAAGCATTAAATAACAGTTCATCACAAACGTTGCCAAAAAGTAGAAGAGAACACTTTCCAACTCATTTTATGAGGCCAATATTACCATGATACCATCACAAGAATGCTACAGATCAATATCTCTTTTGTATATGCATGCAAAACACTGAACAGAATACTAGCAAACTGAATCCAGTGGCATATGAAAAGGATTATAAACCATGACCAAGTAGGATTGATCCCAAGAATGAAAAGCTGGTATGACATCCAAAAATCAATTAATGCAATGCCCCATATTAACAGAATAAAGGGCAAAAGGGAGTTGAGCATCTCAACAGATGTAGAAAAAGCACTTGGCAAAATCCAGCACTGCTTCATGATAAAATGCTCAACAAACTAACAACAAAAGGGACCTTCCCCAACCTGATCATCGGCATCTACAAGATACCCACAGCTGCCATCATAAGCAACGTTGAAAGACTAGACATTTCCCCCTCAGACCAGGAGCAAGACATTGATGTCCTTTCTTGCCACTTCTACTCAACATTGTGCTGGAGGTTCCAGGCAGGGCAAGTAAGCAAGGCAATGAAATAAAAGCATCCAGGTTGGAGAGAAAGAAATAAAATTTTCACTATTTGTAGATGACATAATCTTGTATGTAGAAAATCCTAAAGAATCCACTGAAAAATTAGAACAAACATGATCAGCAAGATCATAGAATATATGATCAATATACAAAAAATGAACTGTATCTCTACACACTAAGAATGAACTATTTGAAAATGAAATTAAGAAACAATTCATTTACAATATTACTAAAAAGAATTAAAGTTTTAGGCATAAATCTAACCCAAAAAAGTGGAAAATTTATCATCTGAAAACCAGAAAACATTTCTGAAAGAAATAAAAAGACCTAATAAGTGGAAAAGCATCTTATGCTCATGGGTCAGAAGACCTCATATTGTTAAGATGGCAATACTTACAAAATGAGCTACAGACTCAACACAATCCCTACCAAATCCCAGCTGGCTTCTTTGCAGAGGTTGATAAGCTGATCCTAAAATTCATATAAAAATTAAAGCGATCCAGAATAGCTAAAGTATGTTGAGGAAAGAAAAAACTAGGCTGGAAGACTCACCCTTCCTGATTTTAAAACTCCACTACAAAGCAACAGTAAGCAACACAATGTGTCACTGGCATAAGAATGAACATAGATTGGGGCGCCTGGGTGGCTCAGTCATTAAGCGTCTGCCTTCGGCTCAGGTCATGATACCAGGGTCCTGGGATCGAGCCCCAAATCAGGCTCCCTGCTCCGCAGGAAGCCTGCTTCTCCCTCTCCCACTCCCCCTGCTTGTATTCCCTCTCTCGCTGTGTCTCTGTCAAATAAATAAATAAAATCTTAAAAAAAAAAAATGAACACAGATTAAAGGAAGAGACTTGAAAGTCTAGAAATGATGCCATGTTTTTATAGCCAACTGATTTTCAACCAGAATGCCCAGCCAATTCAGTTGGAAAGTACCATCTTTTCAACAAATGGTGATGGGGCAACTGACATCCATAGGCAAAAGAATGAAGTTGGACCCCTTCCTCACACCATATAAAAAATTAATTCAAAATGGATCATACAGGGGCGCCTGGGTGGTTCAGTCAGTTAAGTGTCCGCCTTTGGCTCAGGTCATGATCTCAGGGTCCTGGGATCAAGCCCCATGTCAGGCTACCTGCTCAGCAGGCAGTCTGCTCCTCCCTCTCCCTCTGCCCCTCACCCTACGCATGTTCTCTCTCTCACCCTCTCTGTCTCTCTCTCAAATAAATAAAATCTTTAATAAAAAAAAAAGGCAAATGGATCATACACCTAAATATATAAGAGTTAATAGCATAAAACTCTTAGAAGAAAACACAAGCATAAATTGTCAGGACCTCAGGTTAGGCAATTCCTTCTCAGATGTGACACTAGAAGAATAAGTACCAAAATAAAAAACAGATGGTCTCCATCAAAATGTAAAATTTTCATACTTTCTACAACACTATCAACAAAACAAAAAAGACAACCCAAAGAATGGGACAAATTATCATCAAATTGTATATCTGAGAAGAAATTTATACCTAAAGAATTATTATAACTAAATAATAAAAGGAGCCCTCCAAAAAACAATTTAAAATGAGCAAAAGATCTGAAAAGACATTTCACCAAGCAAGGTATACAAATGGCCAACAAGCATATGAGAAGGTGCTCAGATCATTCATCACAGAAGAAATACAAATTAAACAAACAGGAAGATGCCACCTCACACCCTCCAAGATTACTACACTCAAGAAGACAGATAATAGCACAAACTGGTGAGGAGGCGTGCGAAGGGGAACCCCGGAATGCGGAGTGTCCCACCCACTGTGGGAAACAGTCTGGCAGGTCCTCAGAAGGTAAAACATCAGGTCACCACATGACCCAGCACTCCCAGTTCTGGGTAAACACCCAAAATCGATGAACACACGTGCCCACATGAAAACTCATATGCTGATTCGAAAAAGCCAAAAAGTGGAAATAACCAATATGTCCATCCACTGCCGTAGGAATGAATACAATGTGATGGATCCATACAACAGAGTATTATTCGGCTGTGAAAAGGAAACGGGGTGCTGATATGTGTTAGAACACAGATCACAGATGAACCTTGAAAACAGTATGCTGAGTGGATGAAGCAGTCACAAAAGACCACACACCACAGGATTTCACATCTATGAGATGTCCAGATTGGACAAATCCACAGAGCCAGAAAGGAGATGAGTGGTTGCCAGGGCCGGGGAATGTATGCAGGAAACAGGGAGCGAAGACAAATAGGTTTGAGATTTGGAAGGGTGGATGATGAAAACGTCTAGAAGTGAGAGTGATGATCATGGTTGCACAACTCTATGAATAGATTAAAGACCACTGAATTGTATACTTTAGATGGGTGATCTGTAAGACATATAAATTATATCTTGATAAAAATACTGTACTTTTTTTAAGATTTTATTTACTTATTTATTAGAGAGCGAGCGAGCGAGGAGAGGGGCAGAGGGAAAAGGAGAGAAGCTCAAGCAGACTCTATGCTGAGCACGGAGCCCAGCACGGGACTTGATCTCAGGACCCTGAGATCATGACCTGAACCAAAATCAAGAGTCAGATCCTTAACCAACTGAGCCACCCAAGCTCCCCAATACTTTACTTTTTTAAACAAGTCGAGGACAGTGCCTGGCATGGAGGCACCCATCAGCGGTGCATGCCAGGCACTGCCTCAGGCCCTAGGACACACCGACACACAGAACAGATAAGGGGCCCACCCTCCTGGACTTTCTTCCAGTGGAGGGAGGAGGGGGACACACATGCAAACCAACACATGAAACCATGAATTTCGGTCTAGATGCATGAGAGAGAACCAAGGTGAGGACACTTGTCCACACCTTCGTGGGGTCTCCTACCCTCCAGTGCCTCCTACCAGCCCTGGGTCCCCTTCCCACAGAGGCAGCAGTAAAGAGGTCTACTGGAGGGTTAGCAACACGTCCTCTCCCCTGGAGAAGGCGTCCCCCTTCAGCTGAAGCCTGGGGAACCTCGAGTCTCCCTAGGGCTGGGCAGGGGGGTGGGCATGAGTGTGTCAACCCTTGCTCTGGGGGCCTTGTGCATTCATACTATACAGGAACCAATGCCCCGGGGCACCTGGGTGGCTCAGTTGGTTGGGCAACTGCCTTCTGCTCAGGTCATGATCCTGGAGTCCAGGGATCGAGTCCCACATAGGGCTCCCTGCTCAGCGCTCCCTTCTCCCTCTGACCCTCCCCGCTCTCATGCTCTCTCTCTGTCTCATTCTCTCTCTCTAAAATAAATAAATAAAATCTTAAAAAAAAAAAAGAACCAATGCCCCAAAACACTAATAATCAGCCATACTGAGAGACAGTCTCCTCCTAGGGCCTCCCACCTCCATCCCCGCTGTGAGCGGATGAGCAGGAGACACCTGTCAAGATATGTTCGGACACCATTATAAGTTCAGCCAAAAAGGTCTACCTGTTAATTACAGTATAAAGAAGCTACTGAAGTTTGCAAAGAAGGTATGAGGCCCCTGACATCCTGGCCTGGCCAAGGACCATTCAGCAACAAAGCATCATAGGGTTTAATCTGGAACAAACCAAAAACCAAAACCAGAACTTAAACCACCCTTAACCCCAGGGCCCAGTCCCCAGTTCTGCCTCCTCAAATGGCATAAATACGGGCAGGGAATTCCAACTGTCAGAGCCTTACTGTGGACAGAAGGGCTGGGGGCAAAGCGGGGACAGAATGTAAACACAGGTAGGCGCTCTGCTCCCCACTTGGTGACAAACGCCCACTTCAGAGACAAACATCTATCCAAGCTTGAGAGGAGTGGAGACAGGATGGAGACAGACAACAGTGGGGGCCCTGCCTGCAGAGGGCTTAATCTCATTTTTCTTTAAAGATTTTATTTTTTGACAGAGAGAGACACAGCGAGAGAGGGAACACAAGCAGACGGAGTGGGAGAGGGAGAAGCAGGCTCCCCATGAGCAGGGAGCCCAATGCGGGGCTCAATCCCAGGACCCCGGGATCATGACCTGAGCCGAAGGCAGACACTTAACGACTGAGCCACCCAGGCGCCCCTAATCTCATTTTCAAAAGCTGCCTTTGCTGTCCCCACCTCACCCTGCCAGAGACTGCAGAGCTTAGTAGGGAAGCCAAGTGTCAGACCCTCACCAGACCGGGGAGAAAGTACTGCCATCCACCAACACCCTGGGGCGCACTTGCCTCCTGAGACCGGGCCTCCCCTGAAAACCTGAGCGCCTGGTCCACAGGACAACCGACTTCTATTTCGGTGACCCCTGGGCTCAGGGGGCCCTCTGGCTCCTCCTCTACCAAGGGCCCCAGACGCAGCATGGAGAAGGGAGAGGCCAGGCCAGTGCCAGCTACCTTTCCCACACAGGGTGTGACAGGAGCCGCTCCTCCAAGGTCCAGGGACAATCTTCACCCCAAAACAACCCCAGCCAATGCCCGGGAGGACGGAGGACCAAGCCAGCACACGTGGACACCCTCACAGGGGCTCTGAAACAGCCTTCTGGCCTGACCTGGGTCCCCAGCTGTCATCCCGCAGAACTGAGCTTTTGGTGACCTCAGACACCTTCTACAGTAAGTTACACCTTTAATAGCAAAGGGCCCTGCCCCTATCAGACCCCAGTGGTGGACCGAGCCAGCTGCCTGCCTCCCCTGAGCCTGGATCCCACCACCCTAAACTCTGCATCCGCAGGCCTGTCCCTCGGGGGCGGGGATGCCCCCAATAACCCCCTGCAGCCCCCAACTAAACTTCACAGATGCATCCTAAACAACAAGAAAAGGGACAGGTGTCGCTGGAAACATCCACCCGACGACGGGGCGAAGCCAGCTTTCAAACCCACACCCCGTCCAAGCAGCTGGTCCCAGGCCTCTTCCAGGGGTCCTCAATGTGTGGCCCAGGGAACCCTGGGGGCTCCCCGAAGCCCTTTCAGGCCTCTGTGAAGTCAAACTGTCCTAACAGAAATACTAAGGCATCTTTTCACTCGCACCCCTCCCAAGTGTATTGTGGGGTTTTCCAGAAGCTGCACATACGGGCTGGGCTATGGCAACAGGCTGAGTGCAAGGCAGACACAAGAATCCAGCCTTCTTCTGCTAAACCAGACTCTAAAGGGGCTTTGCAAAAATATAAGTCATGCCATGCTTCTCACCAAAGTCCTTGCTCTGGAGAAAAGCTGTTTTTCATAAAAATGTTATTGATGTTAACATGAATGGGTTTATTATTGTCATTTTTAAAGGCATTACTATTTAAATATTTTTACTTTTCTTTTCAAGTTTCTAAGGATACATACCCGAAGATACAATGCACATGAACAAAAAGCTCTCTGGGGTCCCTAAAGAGGGTAAAGGGGTCCTCAGACCAAAAGTCTGAGAACCCCTGTGCACCCCCCATGGGGGAGGGCAGGGACAGGTGCAATTCTGCATGGCAGAGCGAGCGGCTGCCCAGTGCAGGGTCCTGGCTCGGCCACGTGACCTTCAGCTGTCAGGTAAATGCCCCCTGCCTTGGGCACCTCCCCTGGAGAGCACTTAGGGACCAAGGTGCCCCATACACTCACTATTACCAATATTTTCATGATATAGTCACTGAGACGGCCCACTGACAAAGAGGCAGAGGGTCCAGGGCTGACCCTCGTGTCCCCACAATATACTCCCTTAGCCTGGTCTGAGTGGGTGTCCATCCCCCGCCACCCAAAGACACAGGCAGATGGAAGGAGACAGCAGAGCATCCATCCAGCAGGAATCCTGCCAGACTCAGCCCAGAAGCCCCTGCCGGTCCCTCGGCTGAGAACCCCACTGACGTCCCCGAGGCCAGGCCTGAGAGCAGCCCGCGGGCGGGCCCAGGTCTGAAAACCTCTGAGTGAGGCCAAGAAAGAAGAGGCTTGTGGCTTCGTGGAGCTGACCCGCGCACGCAGGAGGGAAAAGTCTGGAGCCACCAGGGCTGGCTGGTTCTGCACTGGTGATGCCTTCCAGCCAACACAATCTTTTCAACGAACAACCCCCCCGGGGGTGACTCCACATCCGGAGCCCCTTCAGGACCCTGAGACCCAGGTCCCTTCCTGGGGCCCAGTCTACCCGGGGCCCTGCTGGAAGCAAGGGACAAATGGCTATAGTCGGCCAGGCCCCCTGCACAAGACGGTGGGAGCACAGAACCCATGGAAATCAGGAAGGAGAAAGGTGGGGGGGCGTGCTCTGTGTTCTTAGGGGTGCAAGCGAGACAGCAGACGGGCCCCTCTGCCCCCACAGGGCACTCCTGCTTCCCGGGGTCCCAGGCTGGCCTTCAGCTCTGCTCAGGATGTGTGACCCTCTCCCTGGGCCCAGGCCCTCCGGGACCCACCTGGTAGCTGCATCCCGCCCTTCTGTGAGTGTCCCCGGAAAGCACCTGGACCTCCGTCCGGGCTCCCTGCCCCTCCCCACCCACACCCCACCCGTAATCTGGGTGTGGTTTTGGAATTTCTCAACCCAGGGAGGGAGGGGCCAGAACCCCAAGTAGGGACACTCTGTAGCAGGACACCCAGTCTGTAGGACTTGGCTCCTATGGAGCATTCAGGTGGCATCATCTGTCACTACTGTCACCTAGGTGTGCACACGGTCCCCAGGGTGGGACTCACCTGCAGGAACCCTGAGGGTGGGGCAGAATCTGGCCCATTTCTCTCTCCTCCCCCCCAGGGGGCTTCGAAGAGGAGTGTGGACCCTTCACAAGGGGCCAGTCTGAAGAGAACCAGTCTCCAGAAGATGCTCGGTGTACAAAGGCCTCGGGGTCCCCCTTCCCCAGCAGCCCCTCCCATCTTCAGTCCCCTCCAAACCCTAGGGGGGAGACCAGGAGGGCAGGGCTCCCGATACCAAACACAGGAAGGTAGTTCAACCAAGTCTTTAATGAAAACACCAAAAGCACCCACCGCCCACCGGCTGAGAGGTGCGTTCCCAGGAGAACGGTTACGGTGTTTGAGCTTACTGCTTTCTCGATCCACACCTGATTTTTTCAGATACTTAGCGACTTGCGGTCACAGGAAAAGTTTTTTAAAGTCAATTTATGTACATCTTCCTTGCAGAGAAATATGCTAGATGGATGAATAAAAGACCAAGCAGCATGAAAGCCTATTCCGTTAGGATAACGCTCTTTGGGGGGAGTCGCAGTAGACCCTCAAGGAGGCAAAGGAACTCCTCCACCTGTTTGTCAAGGAAAGGAAGTTGCCAACGTCCCTGGTGCTTTAGACAGCAGAGGACACAGCTCAAGTTGGCCGACAGTTACTTTTAAAGTGCCAATATTTACCTCCCAGACGAGGCTCTCCATCTTCTGCAAATATTGAAACCTATGAAGAATAATTTTAGATGTTGACTTAAAAACGCATGAGAAGCCTCGTTCGACAGGTACGGCCAGAATCAGGGGTGCGCATGAAGGCGTCCAGGGGGAGATCTGGTCAGCTTTGGGGCACAGAATGGTGCAGGAAACACCAAAGGGGACACAGAGTTTATAAAAACAATGCTTTTAGGGAGCTGAGAGGCAAAAAAAAAAAAAAATCTCTTTGAAGAAACCTGCCCTGCCAGGGGCGGCCTCTGCAGGTCTGCAATGATTATCCACCTAATGGATGCCTCCCGGTGAGTCTCCTCAGCGACCAGCTCCGGACTTGCTGACCATCCTGCCCGCCAAAACCTTGAGCACTGCTCAGAGTGTGCTCCCAGGACTCCTGAGGGTTCAGACCCTCCAGGGGCTCCAGTCCTGCCTCTCTGGCCACAACCGGAATTTCCGGGGTAATGGCCAGGAGCCCCCTGCCCCTGCGGCCCAGCATTTGAAATCTGCAGCTTTCACATTAGGCGCTCATGGCCTAATTCAACACACACACCTCTCACCGAGCCACCCTGAGAGTCCTTGGCAAGCCCCACAAGGACAATTTTCCAACACTGTCCCAGTGGGTCACTGGGCGCAGGCCCCACCCCTTCCCTGCACTGACATCTGGCAGCCAATCACCGGGAGCCCTGCTCTCCACTGCGGCTGAACGCAAACTCCTAGCAGCCCCGCAGGCTTTGATGGGCTTGTCTCCCAGAAAGAGACACGGGCCTCAGCTGCACACCCAGGGTCCCGCCCGACCCTGAGCTCTGGGCAGGCTCTCGGATCCACCCCAGTACTGGGCTCACCTTCCCCTTCCCCCATTAAGACTGGAAACCCGTTGAGGGGGTAGGAAGCCTCATGCCAGATGCTAATTCATCCCCCAAAGACTGACCTCGGGATTCCCACTTGAGACAATGACAGTCACTCCAAAACATTCCTTGAATCTGCTTCCAAAGGAAAAAAAGGGCCTATCACATCAAGAAGTCTGATCAGAACTCTGGTTTTCATTCGCCTACTGTAGCTCTTTCCCGAAAGCAGTTACAAGAAGAGTAATTGTCTAACCAGATGAATTTTCCTGCTGGGTCAGCTGCTGGCTCACCACGTGCATGTGGCGAGCACAGGGGACCAAGGGCTGGGCTGGCTCTCCCAGGCTGCTTGCAGTCCCAGCTGCCCCACTCCCTAGCTGTGCGGCCCAGACCTCCTACAGGTGCTTCTATATGCCCCATCCCCCTCCTCTCCCAGACTGGGCTGCGGACCCTCTCTGCGCCCTACAGCACCCAAAGGTCATCACAACCCCTGTCCCACTGTGCACGAAGTGGCCCACCCCTTCCCTCCCCCCGCTCGCCTGGAAGCTCCCGGGGTGGGGGTGGGGCAGCCCCTGTGGCCAGCTCCCAGCCTGGTGCTCAGGGCAGGTCCTCCGACGACGCAATACGCAGAGAAAACCTGATATACCCTAGATCACGTCAGACCACCAGAGAAGGGCAGGCCCCACAAGAGTCACGCGGCTTGGGGCTCCAGGCTATAAGCCCTGCACGCGGGTGAAGGGCTGGGGACTCCAAAGATTTTTTTTTAAACTGGCTTTTGTTTGGGGCACTTTCCTCCCCACCTCCTCGGTCAAAGCAGAGAATTCGGTAGGTTTGTGGAGATCACTTTGAGTAAGGAAGATCATAAATGCCCCCCCCCACCCCACCCCGGGCCTCAGGACAATTGGAGGCTCCAGGGGAGGCTGTAACCGAACATTTCCTCCGGGCTTTCCCGGCCACACCCCTCCCTGCTGCGGGCTCCCCACTGAGGGGTTCTCAGCTAGGCCAGCCTCCGGTGGGGCTGGGCCTGCAGTTTACACAGCAGGAGCCGGGAGTTCCTGAGAAATGAGAGTTCAGGGGTCAAGGGGCTAGGACGCAGATGGGGGCTTCACACCCAGGCTTCCCACGGAGCAGGAGGCAGATCTTGGCCTCCTTAGCAACTCAACTCCCAAAACTGAGCCCCATTCTGGAAAGCCCCCATTACTCACCCGAGATGACAAGGACACCAGAACTCTATAAATTAGGGCTCTGACAGAGTCACGAACAACGCCAGTAAAATAAAGAATCACTTTTCTACAAAAGTCCGTTTTTCCTAGGGTTTTCTCGCATATCGGTCAACTCCTGCATGTTTTTCTTAGTCTCCAGCTTTTTCTTCCACCTTGTTCCCCCACCACGGATGGAATAAATTGTGATGCTATCTGAGGACTGCTTTATCTCCTGCTGGTGGCATTCCTCACATCTGACCCTTGACCCTGGATGGCCAGGGCTCCCTCCAGATAGGGCCCTCCAGGGGCCCGGACTAGGTCACCTGCAGAAGGCGACCCCTACAGATCAGCTGGGGGGCGCCCTGCACACAGGCCCAAGAACCAGCTCAAGAACTTAACGACAGCCCCTAGGAAACTTTCCTGAATACGATTAGGGCTTTCTCAAGCAAATCACACTGGCCAAGAGTAGGCGGGAGTATTCCCCCGCCCCCTTCCCCAAACGGGATCCGATTTGTTCAAAGCAGCCCAGCGCTGTCAACAATGCCCACTGGGAGCTGCCTTCTTAGGCAAAATCACCTTATTCATCAAGCACTCCTGTTGATACTTGAACAGTCGCAGCTCCTTCCCTACCAGCCCAAAGGAGCCCCTGCCTTTTCACCCGATTCCTCCTTGGAAAACCAGAAATTCCTCAGCAGGGTGAGGGCACCCGCTTCCCCTGCAGACTTACACCCAGCCACTGTTAGGACAGCCTAATTCTTACTCAGACAAGGGTCTCCCTCTGGCCTCCTTAAGGATACCAGCACCTGGGGGGCAAAACTCTACCTGCCGCTCATCAACAGCCCCCAGCAAGGCCATCTCGACTTCACCGCCCCCCCCATGACCATGGAACCCCCCGTGGGCATGACTCTCCAGGCGATGGCAGCCTTGTTACCGCTCCCAGCGGTGTGACAACTGGGGTCTCAAATACAGTCGCCCCCCCCCCGGGGGGGGTTCTGGACATGCCAAAACCCCCAGATCCAGCAGGGCACCTGGATCGGGACTGAATCCAGGGGCGACAGCCACTCCGGGTGGCGCCAGCGGCAGGGTCGAGGGGCAAGTCCCAGGTAGAGATCAAAGCACCGCCAGCAACGGAGGGCTTCCGAAATTACCTCTCTAATTCTTGGGAGCTTAATTTAATTAGAGAACTGACCTCATTAATTCGAACTTGAGTTTCGAACAAAAAAGAGGTCACCAAACCATCCAATTTACTACCTCCAATTTCCATGTGGAAACCACTTCATTTCTGGAAGGCCTCTGAGGACTCCCAGGACCGTGCCCACAGCTGCCGGCCCACCAGGCCCCCAAGTACCGCGACCTAAGCGGCCCAAGCGCCTTCCTTCCAGCCGCCCAGGGTCGCTTTAAAGGCTCCTCCACGAACTCCATGGCCAAGAGCACCGGCCTCGCCCCCTTTGGACGCCCCCAGCCCCATGGAAACACAAACCTCGCCTGCGTGCCCGCCCTCGAATCCCGCGCGGAGCGGTGGAACCCGCGCGACCTGGTCCACCGAGGGGCCGCACCCTCCGAACCCCGGCGGCGAGGTCCACCCCGGCCCCTACGCTCTCCGAACCCGGACGGGGAGGTCCACCCCGGCCCCTACGCTCTCCGAACCGGGACGGGGAGGTCCACCCCGGCCCCCGCGCCCTCCGAACCCGGGCGGCGAGGTCCACCCCGGCCCCTACGCTCTCCGAACCCGGACGGGGAGGTCCACCCCGGCCCCCGCGCCCTCCGAACCCAGGCGGCGAGGTCTATCTACTGCCGAGCCGCACCCGCCGAACCCGGACGGGGAGGTCCACCCCGGCCCCCGCACCCTCCGAACCCGGGCGGCGAGGTCCACCCCGGCCCCTACGCTCTCCGAACCCGGACGGGGAGGTCCACCCCGGCCCCCGCGCCCTCCGAACCCAGGCGGCGGGGTCTATCTACTGCCGAGCGGCACCCTCCGAACCCGGACGGCGGCGAGGGCCACCCCGATCCCCACACCCTCCGATCCCGGGCGAGGTCCTCCACGGGGGTCGCACCTGCTTGCGCAATCCAGAGGCCCAGCTCCGGTGGCGAGTGAGCGGTCGGTGTCTCCTGGCGCGCCCCGCTCCCCCGCAGCCCTGCGGAGGCACCTGGGCCGCGCGGGCTGCGCGGGCGGAGCTGCCCGGCCACCCGGAGGAGGGATGCCCGGGCGAAAGTTGCCAGGGAAACTTGAGCAACTCGAGCGCACCGGTGCCAGCCTCCTGCATAATTCACGGGCGGCGGCGGCGGACCTGCACCAGCCCGGTCCCCCCCACACACACACCGACCCCGGCCGGGGCGCGCAGCGGGCAGAGGCTGGGCACCAGGCGCCGGCACTGCGCGACCCCGGGGCCGGGGGGCCCGACCCGCGAGCCCCCGGGCCTGCGCCGGGTGCGCCGGCTCCGGCCTCCCGGAGCCCGCTGCTCCAGCGCGCGCACCTGGATGGGGGCTCTGTGAGCTGGCTCGGGGCAGGGTGACCGCTGCAGGGTCTCTGGGGACCCTGCGACCGCGGCTTGGGTCCCCGCCCCCCGCGCGCCCCCTGGCGGCCCCGAGCCCGCTCCTCCGCCAAGCCTACGGACCCAAGTCCCCAGGCCGGCGGGTGGCGACCGAGGGCAACCAGACCCGGGGCAGGCGGTGGAGGTAGGTCTGTGTGGCCCCAGTGGGAGGCGCGGGGCGCGCTGGGGGTGAGGGGCTTCGTGCACCAGGGGCGCCAAAAAGGTACTCCTGCGCTCCGCGCCCACGCCTCTTCCAAAGCGTCTTAAACCTGCCCCTACTCCCAAGGAAGCCGGGGCGGGGCGGTGTCTTCACAGAGAAGCGACCCCCACCCGGACGCGCGGAACCCTTTTCGCCACCCCCTCCCCCGCTCCAGTGGGTTCAGTACTGCGCTTACCCGGTCGTTGGTGTTCCTGTAAGCCAGACGCCCCCAAAATGCAGCCGGTGAGCAGGGTCGGGGGCCCGGGGGCCCCCTACTGTCGTTCCGGGCCACCCCCGCCCCGCGCCCGCAGCTCGCCGCGGCCCCCGCCGCCGCCTTACCTCGCTCCGGCGGCCGCTCGGGAGTCGGGCGGGGTGAGAGCCCCCGGGAGGGCCGACGTCCGCGCGCACCTGGCTCCGCCGCGGGGACCCGAGCGGCGCCGCGCCCAGCCCGGCCGGACGCCGGAGTCGCCGGAGCCGCGGCCGCTCAGGGGGCGGGGGGGGCGGGGGGGCGCCGCGGCCCCGCCTCGCGCTGCGGCCGGGGCGCCGGGCTCCTCGCGGGGGCGCCCGGCGGTCCCTCCCCTCGGCCCGGCGCGGGGGGGAGGGGTCGTCTCGCCGCCGAAGGGCGCGCGCGGCCCGGGACCCGCGTGCGCGGCCCGCCCCGGCCTCTCCCGCGCCCAGGGCCGCCGCGCCCCCGCACCTGCCCCGGCCGCTCGGGCTCCGGCGGCGGCTCGGACGCGGCGCGCGGGGTCTGCTGTGGCAACCCCGGGAGACGGGGCGCCCGGGGCCGCCTCCGCCCGCCGCCCCGCCCCGCCCCGGGCTGCGTGGCTCGCCGCCCCCCTTCCCGGAGCTAGCCCTGGGACCGGAAAGTCCTTTAATTTTGCAAAGCCCCGTTCGCTCTGCGGGATTATCCCGAGCGCAGCCGGCTCCCGCCCCAGAGTCTTTTCTGTTAATAGGATTCAGAAATGCTGAGGCCGACCGCACCGCACCCTGTTTGCAGAGCAGACGAAAACTTTGTGCCTGGGCGGTACGCCGCCATCTGCCTCCCAGGCCACCTTCCACCTGGGCGCCTTCCTTCCAGCGACCCACTGCCCTCCCAGCCAAGGAACGATTCGGGGTGAGGGTAGGGGACTAGAAGCCAAGCTCAGATGAATCCGAGAGGCAAAAGGCAGCCTCCGGGGACGCCCAGGAATCCTGTTATTATCCAGGGCTTGGGGATTGCCAGGTTTGCCAAAACCCAAGGGGGGTTGTCATGAGCCCTGGCCCCCAGCTCCCAGCTGTGATGCGGTGGATTTACTCCTCCCAACCTGATGCATGAGCAATTGGCTAATAACTTCTCAAGCCCCTGCTAATCCACTGCTAATTACCCCAGTTACGGAGGTTTCTGTGTCCTGCGTTTTCCAATGTTCTGGAAGAAGGGAAAGCAATTCCTGCCCAAGATCTGCAGTGTGATTTGGGGGGTTGGGGGGGGCAGAGGGGACGGTGTTGGGGGCACAAACACCACCCTCCAGGCTGTGAGGTAGAACATGCTTCCGGTATAGGAAGGCTTCCATTATACAAAACCCACTCTGTGTCTCCCCAGGAAAAAAAGGGAGAGTCTATTAATACATTTTTATTTTTATATATTTATAATGTATTAGGATATACATACTTTTTTAAGTCAATCTTACCGAACATGCTTGAGAGATTTGCATGGGCCAGTGACTTCAACACACCAAAGGCAAAGTTAAATATTTGCTCTAGATATTTTTTTTCCCCCTGCTTGCATAATTGTCCCACATTTCAAAGAAGTCTTTAAAAGCACTTAGGATAAAAAAAAAAAAAAGTTGTGTTTGGGTCCTAAGTATTTCAGGACACACGTGGAGCAAATCCTGGAAGTCCTCAAGGGCAACCGCCAGATGCAAACTTCTTTCTCTCCTCTGCTTCCTTAAGCATGAGACTTCATAAAATGTTTGTTGAGTGAGTAAAGGAGGCCATCAGTCAAATAACAATAATCCCTAAGCGGGAAGAACAAGGCCCTGGCAGGATCCAACAAGCATAATTTCTTGGACATGGAAACAGGGGATCCTGCGGCAGGGGAAGAGGGTAAGTCAGCAGAATGTTCCCATGTTCTCAGGGTTTGTCAGTGGCAGATGCAAGATGTGGCTTATGGGGGGGGGGGCTTTATCTTCCCATAACTTACATCAGACCCTGTGACCCCAAACAAATTGTGTCATCTAAACAAAGCGGTGTGTTTGCCTGCAATTCTAACTCAAAGAGAAGTCCTCAACATGTCACCGCCTCCAACCAGATCCCCAGCCTCCAAACGCTCCTCCCCAGATTTCTAGGACACCCTGAGGACAGCAGAGGGGGCAGCTGGCTATACTGAAGTTGTGAACACATTTCTGGGGTCCCCACAGAGGACTCAAGTGCCAAAAGCATTCTGCTGTCTTCAAGAAACACTTCCCCAGGGACGCAGGCCTCACCAGCCTGTCCACCCAAGGGGGCGCCCCTTGGCCACCCCTCCAGTCCTCGGATCTGTTTGTTGCCCGGCAACAGCCTTCCGTGGGAGCACCATCTTCTGACGTGTTAAGGACGCATCCTGCTACATCCCGTTTCTCTGTGTCCCTTTAGGGACATCCAGTTCAGCCTTGTGCTTTGAGGCAACATCCCTCAAGTCAAGAGCGACTTGTGAAAGGCTCAGGACTGAGGACCCTGCAACAGCACCTTGTCAAACCCCTTCTGGCTCATCGGGTGCGATTTCAGGTTTCGGGGCACACCTTCACCCCTGACAGCCTGTCCCTGCTGCGGTCGGGGCCTTCACGTGGCTCGGGGAGCCTGTCAGCTGTCTTGTCTGTGGTGGGCCGTATCATAAAGGCATCTTGCTTTAGTTTCAGTGTAGGGAAAGGGAAATCATCTTTTTTGCTTCTTCATTTCAGACCTCCCTGTTTTTGTTTCTGTAAGCTGCCTTTTCCTGGGTCCCCCCCTCTTCCCGCCACAAACACATATGATGATGTTGGAATGAGCTTGCAGGAAGGCATCTGGTTTCCATTTGATGAGCTCTTCTTTCCTATAAAACCTGAAGCAATCAGCCATTGGTCACAGCCTTTATGGGCTGTCCACTGAGCACAGAGCGCCCCAGGACTTCCCAGAAAGAGTACCTATTTTACAGAGTACTAGAAACTGGGACACCGTACCGTTAAGGGAGGCGAAACAGAACCAAATCCTCTGTCCTGGGAAAAACATTATAAATATTTTGTGGCTTAGATTAACCCAGATGCTCGTGGCTTGCAGCAACAGGCCTGTCTCCAGAGCAGCTCCTGGGTCTGGGACCTGGAGGCCAGCACTTCTTTAGAGCGGTATGCCAGGGCTGCCCAAGTGGGAGTAACCCAAGCCCACCCTCCAGCTTCCAGGTGGGAAGCTGGGGTGCAGGAGGGATGGGGTTTGCCCAAGGACATGGAGTCCGAGCCAGGTAAAGGTAGATGCTCCAGCCAACAAGTGTGCCTCATTCCCCCATCCCTGCCAGGTCCCCATGTTTTTGCAATGTTTTTCTACATGTTTCCCGCTACAGCAAGAGGTCCCTTCCCTCGTGTTACCCCGCGCATCAAATATTGGATAATTCACTCATTTCTCCATAATGGTATAACAACTTCTAGCTCAGACACAAACTCGATACTATAAATACTCCCAGATCTTGCAAATCTCTCAACTCCTCTGCAGGCGCCTCCCACATTGCCCTTCTGTATCTCCACAAGACGTTTTACTACTCTCCATTAATTTCCATGAATTTATTTTCCACGGATTTGTTTTGAAAGCTTCCTGAGAAGAAGTGCTTGATGTCTGGTCACAAGAGACGGGGCTGCTAACAGCGGGAGAGCGGAAGGCGAGTTTGCTCCTCCTGGAATCTGAGACCACAAGAGGGGCTGGTCAGGAGCTTTTCTTCCTGGGCTGGAGGAGCAGGGAGCAGGGAGCAGGAGGAGAGGGGCCAGGACTCTGCCCTTGAGGCCTGCTTCCAAGTCCTAGAGACTTCTCCAGGCCTCCTGCACCTGCCAGTGCAGCCCGAGGAGGGGAGGAGTCAGCTCCAGGGGCCACTCTCCATCCGGTGCACAGTCCCAGGGGCTGCGTGGGAGGCTGGGAGGGGCGACGCTCAGTGCCACCAGCCGGCCCCCCGTCCCGCTGAGGGAACCTCCGCAGCTTCTGAGAAGTGCCGCTGGTGCCTCCCTTGCTTACAGCAGAGACCTTGACAAAACCCTTCTATTTGGGGGCGCCTGGGTGGCTCAGTTGTTGAGCAACTGCCTTCGGCTCAGGTCATGGTCCCAGGGTCCTGGGATCGAGCCCCGCGTCGGGCTCCCTGCTCGGTGGGAAGCCTGCTTCTCCCTCTCCCACTCTCCCTGCTTGTGTTCCCTCTCTCGCTGTGTCTCTCTCTGTCAAATAAATAAATAAAATCTTAAAAAAAAAAAAACCCTTCTGTTTGGGAGCTTCCCCTTCTGGGGCTCCCCTTCCCTCCTCCCTCGCTCCTGCTTCCAAAGTCAGCTCTAATATGGCAGGCAGCCTGTCCCCAAGTCCTGGTTTCAGGCCCAGCTTTCTGGGGAAACACAAAATGACATGTGGTTCTGTGAGACATCGATGAAGCCCCGCCCAGTCAGGGACCGTTGGGGCTTCCCTGGAGATGAGGGAAACTGAGGCCAGCGTGAAGTCACGCTAAGGAGGGAGAGGGTTTGCCAATGCAAAGCTACGCTAGCAACTTCATGCGATTATTGCACAACCAAACCTACCGGAAGGTCCCATTATAACCAGCTTGGAGACTCTTGGGGTTTGCTTGGCAAGCAAACAAATAAGCAAACTTTTAAGGTCACCAGCAGACAGAATAGAGCAGAGCTTTGAAAAAACAATGTGCATGACAGAGTGAGGGCTATCCCAACAACGCTAGAAGGCTTCCATGTTAGCAAATCTATCAGGAGATACATCTGACCCAATAAACCTCCTAGTTTAAAAAAAAAGGAGTGGTTTGAGAATATTTTAATATTGTTCAGTTTTATTTTTTTAAAAGCAATTTTTTTTTTTTTTAAGATTTTATTTATTTGCGAGGGAGAGAATGAGAGAGAGCATGAGAGGGAGGAGGGTCAGAGGGAGAAGCAGACTCCCTGCTGAGCAGGGAGCCCGATGTGGGACTCGATCCCGGGACTCCAGAATCATGACCTGAGCCAAAGGCAGTCGCTTAACCAACTGAGCCACCCAGGTGCCCTATTGTTCAGTTTTAAATATGAAACCCAAGCCAGCATCATGTTCCACGTGAAACACTAAATCCTTCTCATTCCATCCTGGAACAAGATCTGAGAGCTGGCTAACATTGCCATTATGAATGAATATTTCTCTGGAGGTGCTGGCCAATGCAACTGAATAAGAAAATGCAATAAGAAAGGCTAAGTATTTTTAAAAAGAATGCAAACATATCATTTGAGGAGGCGCTGTGATTTTCTAACTGGAGGAACTTAGGCAAGTGTCCTATGTCTTTTCCAGTTTCCATTCCTGTCCTTTCCATTACTGTCCTTTCCATACCTGTAAAGTGGGGAGAGAAGCCTCACAGAGTTTCTTTTAGAAGTGAAGGTAGTGAACGTGTATAATCTTCTGAGAAGCACGCCCTGCAGGCGGCCAGCACAACTCACTTTCTGGAGGATCACTACCTCTGCTGCTCTTAGACGGGGCCTGTCCATACCGTGGAGCTGCAATTCTCCCTCTAAACATTAAATTCAAGCCTCATATTGGCATGCAGTTTATCTGAAAGAATAAACGTGCAAAAAAAAAATGTAAAGCCACTTATAGCTAGAACATAGACAAGACTAAATTAAAAAGGCAATCCCAATAAAAGAATAGGCAAAAGATTTGAGCAGACCTCACCCAAGAGGCCATCGGCATGGCGGGCAAGCATATGGGAAGGTGCCCAATTTTATTAGTGGACAGAGAGAAGATAGGCCCACCATGAGATCAATTCCCATTGGCCACACGGATGCTGGAGAGGACACGGGTCCTTGCACGCGGGCACTGCTGGTGGCCTTGGATACAGCCACCTTGGGGAGTGGTTCTGCGGTATGTGCTAGGACCCTGCCGCTCTACTCAGAGGTGCACACCCGGGAGCAATGAGTGCGTCTGTGCACAGGAAGATGCGTGCAAGAAGGCTCACAGGCTCAGCAGAGATGGGAAGGAACAGTGGCGCCACGTTCCTGCAAGCAAAGCCCATCCACAGCAACAACGCATGCAAAACACGGACTAATCTCATAATTGGCACGTTAAGTTGAAAGAGGCACATACTGTGTAATTCCATCTCTATAAGGTTGGAAAACAGGCAGGAATGATCTGTGGTGTTGGACATCGGCACTCAGAGGGAGACAAGGGGGTTTTCTGGGTGCTGGAAACACACTGTCCCTCCTTCTGGAAGCTGCTTGCGTGGGTGGGTTCACGCTGGGAAAGTTCCTCGGGCCTCGAGGTTATGATTTATGCCTTTTCTATAGATCTGCTAGTCTGTGATAAAAATTGACTTCAGAATAGCAAGAAAAACCTCCAGAAAGAACACAAGTGAAGGAGGCCTAAAATTAAATATACTGAAAAGCTGTGGTAATTACCAGTTCACTGATCGTGTCGACGGCTGACGCAGAAATGAAAGCAGCCTCACCATGGCCTCCTGTCTCTCCTTCCTCCGGATTTCATTGACACCACGCCTCTTTGACCGCCTGCTCACGTGGAAGCTAGAGTGTGATCTGGGCATCGGAGCTGTGTGCTTCCGGGGGGCCTGGGGTCTCCTTGCTCACCCGGACCTGCGGCTCCCATGCACAGCCTGGTGCTCCGTACGCACCCAGCATGCACCCAGCTCGCTTTCAGAGAAGAAAGGGAGGGAGGGACAGGGTGGGGGGGCAGAGAGCCCAGGATGGAATTCAGTCTGTCATAAATGTGCTTTTAAAAATGTATAAAAAGGAGAACTAGGCAATAACTGTTGTTTATTGGCCCAGCAATATTTGAGAAATACAGCTAAATCTCTAACCCACTCCTCCTGACAAAGATAAATGACACAGGGGGCACCTGGGTGGCTCAGTCGTTAAGCGTCTGCCTTCGGCTCAGGTCATGATCCCAGGGTCCTGGGATCGAGCCCCACATCGGGCTCCCTGCTCTGCGGGGAGCCTGCTTCTCCCTCTCCCACTCCCCCTGCTTGTGTTCCCTCTCTCGCTGTGTCTCTCTCTGTCAAATAAATAAATAAAATCTTTAAAAAAAAAAAAAAAGATAAATGACACAGATTAAAGATGTAGCCATCAGGGGCACCTGGGGGGCTCAGTCAGTTAAGCCTCACTCTTGGTTTCAGCTCAGGTCATGATCTCAGGGTCATGGGATGGAGCCCCGTGTCAGGCTCCACCCTCAGGGGAGAGTCTGCTTGAGATTCTCCCTCTTCCTCTGCCCTTCCCCCCACCTTAAATGAATAAATAAATAAAATCTTGTTTTGTAAAAAAAGATGTAGCCATTAAATGCAAAATAATAAAACATCAGAGAAAGCCACAGATGATTATTCTCAGAATTTCAAGGTAGAGAGAGTTGGAAGGCCTTTCTAAACATGTCAGATATTCCAAGGGGAAGGTTGATATCAGGCCACGCGGGGGTTAGGGCCTCTCACGGGACACCAGCCCAGGAAACAAAATCAAGCAAAAGGAAGGGTGAATGGCCAGAGAACATATTTAAACCTACACATTAAAAAGTTAACACAGATCCTAAATATATAAAGGATCTTTACAAAGTAGACATCTATTTAGAAAGTAATAGAAATCATCAAAAAAGCCTAATTGAAGAATGGATAAATGACAGAAAAAGGAAAAGTTACTTTAAAATATTAAAAGGTGGTAAAATCTTTTCAACAAATAGTACTAGAATAGCTGAACATCCACTTGGGAAACAAATAAACCTTATACCTTATAAAAAAAATTATGTCAGCATGATCATAAGTCAATATAACAGATCAAAGCTATACAACCCTTAGAGGAAAAGCAGGAGAAAAACGTTTTGGTTTGGGGTCAGGCGCCGAGGTCTTAGAGACCACAGCAAAAGCATGCACCATAAAAGAAAAGAAAATGGGTAAACTGGAGCTCATCAAAGTTTAGACCTTCCGCTCTTTCAAAGACATACTATAAAGAGAATGAAAAGTCGCATCACAGACCGGGAGAAAATCCTTGCAAATCGCGGGTCTGACAAAGGACTTGCATCTGGAATACTCCAAACAACAGTTCTTGAAACTCAGCGCTGATCAAACAGGCAGCTCAGCACAGACATGGCAGGGGACTCAGGTAGCCCCTTCCCCAAAGAAGAGGTACAGGTGGCCAGCAGCGCAGGAAAAGGTGTGCCGTGTCATTAATCATCGGAGAAACCACATGCCTCTTAGAATGACTTCAAGGAAAATAGTGCCGGCCGGGACATGGAGCATCTGGACCCTCCTCCCTGACTGGTGGTGACATCACCACCTTGGAAAGGGGCTTGGCAGTTCCTCACCAAATTAGCCTATACGGAAAATATGCTTTTATATATGTGTGTGTATAACCCAGGTGTTTATCCGAAAGAAATCACACACTGTGTTCACACCACAACCTGTATGACTATTTGTGGCCCTATGCCAGGGACCCAGGGGTGTCCAGGACCCAGCTCCCAGAGCCCCTCACATCCCCCCAGCCCCTCACACCCTCCCTCACCCATCTTGTATCCAACCTATCCCCATCCCCAACAGGTGCATGAATCCTGTCCTCCGTCCATCCCCACTAGCGGTGAATCTCCTCCAGCTCTGGCCCTGCTGCCTCGCTCACGGTCCATGGGACTGGTCCTCCCCTGCAGGAATTCGTGGGCTCCCAGCCCCCTGGGCCAGGTCCAAACTCCTCCTGAGGCCCTCAGGGGTCCCCATCTTCTCACCCCAGCCCCGCTCTGTCCTTACCCCTCTCAGGAGTGGCTCCCCCTTCAGGGCAACTTCCTGTTCTGCTCCTGGACGGAACTTCGGTCCTCACTGAGCCCCTACCCTGCTCTCCCTCTATTGGCTGGAAATCCTGGGGGGCTGTCTTGACCGGCTTGGGTGCCCATTCTCAGGGCCCCTCACATCTGCAGAGGGCCTAGTGGATGTTGGAGCCCGGGGCAGGTGTTGGAGGCCCAAACGTGGGGGGCAGGCAGGGACCTGGCACAGAAGGTGGGTGGCAGGTATAAGAAGCAAGGAGAACTCCGGACCCGTCCCACAGAGAGGCCTTAACAGGGCTCAGCCGCTACACCATCCAGGCGGCCTCAACCCCACGTCACTCTCTCAAGGCTGAGCCCTCGGGAACCGCTCCCACCATGGCGCTTTCCAAGGACAGGAGGGCGTGAGGCGCCTCCGATGGCCCAGGGCCAGCTCACGGTCACGTCCTCTCCCCTCAGTAACCTCCTCCAAACCAGGTCTCTGAATTAATTTAATGGAAGAAACTCAGCCACAAGGGACCCCAGGGTGCTGGGGGCGAATCTGATACACATTCTGGCATGAATAGCTCAGAATCAAACACAGAAAGGAGGCTGGCGTTTGCCACCTTCCCCTCCAAGAAAAGACATTCCTAAATCAGCACGTGGGGCTCGCGGGGGGTGCCCACGAGAGAGATGCTTGTTGACAACACAGATACGGGGCCACGACGCACTAGCAAAAACCCCACAGCAATTCAATGTGTATGAATATGGAGTGTTGATTTTTTGCAGGAGATCGACTTCTAGACATCCACTGCTCTGAAGGCAACATTTTTATTTATTTATTTTTTTAAAGATTTTATTTATTTATTTGACAGAGAGAGGCAGTGAGAGAGGGAACACAAGCAGGGGGAGTGGGAGAGAGAGAAGCAGGCTTCCCGCGGAGCGGGGAGCCCGATGCGGGGCTTGATCCCAGGACCCTGAGATCACGACCTGAGCCGAAGGCAGACGCGTAACGACTGAGCCACCCAGGCGTCCCTGAAGGCAACATTTTTAAAGAAAGTAACATTTTCTCGGGTTAAAGAAGGAAGTGATGGATACAGCAATGCGTGCATCTCGTCTGTGGCCACCGTCTGGGAAGCGGAGGGGGACGCTTGGTAGGTTTCCCACTTTGCAAAAAGCCTTCTTGCCTTACCCTTCCCTAAGTCAGAATTGCGGAAATTAATTCTAGATGGAAGAGGTAATAGAAAAGTCGAAAGAAAATGTCAAACAGTAAATTATTTGACTTCCTCCCACCCCGAGTCTGATTGGCTTCTCTGCTGACAGCCTGGGGTTGGGGGGGTTGGGGGGAGCTCCGAGCTACTCACTCCGCCGGAGAGGCGAACAACGGGATCATCTCATCAAAGGTGATTTAGCTCCCCTCTCTCTAGACGGGGCCTGCACGGAACCACGGGGTGCGGGGCAGGAAAGCAAGGTGCCGCTCCTGCCTAGCACCTTTGGGTGGGACTGGGTGTGGGGTCCTGAGACAGGAGGCCATATCAGGGGCTCTGCAACCTGGAGTCTGGGGGCGCCCCAGAATCCCCGCCGAGGGGCCTGGGCCCTGCTGTTGGCCCGTGTCTCCCCGCCTCGGGGAGGAGGGCTGTAGACCACCACCCCGCCCAGGGCAGGACCACTGTGATGGGTAAGCTGGGGCCAGTGCAGTGCTCACGACTGGGGAATCTGGGGCCGTCAGCCACGCTGACACCTGCCAGCCCGCAGACTGCTGGGCAGCGTCCCACCACTGTCCTCCCTGCCTGTCCTCTGCCATCATGCGGCAGTCCGTCTGCACCTGCTATTATCTAGGTGGCCTGGACCCCGCTGAGACCCAGCCTGTGTGCTCCAGGGCAGCCGTGCACGGGAACCGCTGCTGCGCCGTCTCGCAGACCCCACCGTTTGCCAAATGCCTCCTACAGACTGACTTCAGACGTGGGAGCGGCCACTTGAGTGGGGGCAGAAGCGTGGAGCCTGCAGGGCCGAGACGGCACATACCCCATCACCACGCATCTCCCCCCTTACCCCACTGCCTTGTTCCAACATGCACTCGATGCCCCACGGACAGAGCGGAGGTCTCAGGAGTCTAGGGTGCAAGGGATGCTCTCCAGTCAGACTCCTGTGTTCGCGAAAACCATGCAATTATTATTATTATAACGACACTACTATTATTTATGATTGCTATGTTATTGTTACAATGCTGTTAATATAGTGACATTATTATTTATGATTATTAAAATAATAGAGTTAAAGAATACCAAATTTTGGTCAAGGCGGGCAGTAAAGATAAAAGCCCGAGCATCCTCTTGTGGGGAAAACCACCTCTCCCTGTCTCTGTGTGCCACCACCCCCACCCCCAGGCACATTTCTGAGGTGGAGGGAGGCTTGAGTTTGGGAGGAGGAGGAGGAGGAGCAGGAGGAGGAGGAGGAGGAGGGAAGGGAGAGGGAGGGGGGCTGAGCCAAGCTTCTTTGATCCCAGGATCTCTCTGGTTTGTGTTATGGACAATGTCAGCTGATGCTAATTGGGTCCCCTGCAAGTTTTTAGACCTCAAAACCACCCCGCCCACACCCCTCAACAAAACAAACATGAAATTGTGTTGTTGTTGTATGTTTGGCAAAACAGGCCAGTGGAAGAATGCGTTTCAAAAGTCTGGAACACGGAGGATGGGCGCCGCCTGAAGGAGGCGGGCTGGCCTGGCGCGGGGGTCCAGCTCGGAGCCGGCGCCCGCTGTGCGATCTGGTACCCGAGCCCTGGCTCCTCGTGTACCAGCTGGTTGGTGCTGGGGGGCCGGCTTGGGCACGCGGAGCCCCAGATTCCTTGTTTGTCAAAGAGGGACGATAATAGTATGTATTTCGTTGGGTTTGATGAGGGTAAATGAAATGATGCATAGGAAGCGGTTTAGCACAGAGCCTGCCACATAATAGATGTGCAGTAAGTGCTAACTATTGTCATGATGAAGACTGGCTGAGAGAATCAGATATTTAATCTAGAAATAGAAGCCTGCAGTTGGCACGGTCGCTGCCACCAAGCCCCTGGGGAAATGGCATATGGAAGCGACTTAGACCTTGCCCAGCTCCCGCTGGCCACATACCGCCCGTGGAACTCCAAGGTGGCAATGGGGGTTCCGTGCACGGACCTTTCAATGACGTGAGGTCAGCAGCCCGCGATGTCCCTGCATTTGGAACACATTCTCAAATTCAAGAATTCGGGGGCGGCGCACGTGAAAATGGGAAGGACTGATTTTAGAGCGAGTTTCAGAATTCTGAGAATCCACATTTTTTTTTACAAGAGTAAATTGAATTGATATTTCAATTAAATTTTCAATTAACGTTAATTGGATTTTTTTAAAGATAGTAAAAGCTGCCCCCCTCCACTCTTGCTGAGGGCTCTGCCAAGTGGCTCTGTGTCTGCCCTGAGCCCATGTCCGTAGGTGCTCAGGAGACCGCCTGGGAACAGTCTGGGGACGCGGGTCTTCCTGGGCGCCCGCCTGGCGATCCGGCTACACTCTCCCTTCTCGTCCACCGCAGCTGTGCCTGTTTTCCACCTGCAGGACCCCTGTGACCAGCATTCCACCCGAAGTGTCCCTCCTGTGCCCAGTGCTGCCGCAAACATTCATTTCACGGTTTGCTGGACCAAAGACAGGCGGTCCCCGTGGTGCCCATTGGGACGTTTGGGGGCCACTCCCTGGGAGCCCGCTCAGGCTTGCGCGGGACGCTGGACTGGGTCCGGGGGAGCATGCTTGGCCCTAGGACGCGACGCACTAGGGTGGGGCTGGGCCAGGGCGCTGTGCGGACGGGCAGTGGGGACCCCCGTGGGGCTGGAGTGGGGAGCAAGAGCAGCTAAGGTCTGGCTACCCCGACGCGGGCGGTGTGTGAGGACAGAAGAGGGTTGCAGCTGGACCCTCGCCCCACCCGGAGATCCTCCTAAGCCCCCTTCATTAGCAATGATTTAACACTCTTGCCGAACAAGTGTTTGCCTTATAGGCTCTGGCGTTAAAGATTAATTGGCTCAGTAATAACGTAATTATGAAATGTGCATTACAAGGAATTATAACCAGTCCTTCCCTTAATGGCTCCTTCTCAGCTTCTTTCCGTGGATTCCCCGAGTGCCTTTCAAGGCTGACGCCACGGAGGGTTTCCACGAAAAGCACCGCAGGCCAAGAGAGGACCATATTTTGCCACTGAGAAAGGCACCGAGGAAAGTCAAGCGCAGAGCCTCATAGCCATGCACTGAAAACACAAACAGTTGTGGGGGATGCAATTAATTATTTTAATAACAACTAAATATAGATTACTTCCATACATGATTTTTTTTTTTGGTGCTATAATGAGAGCGGGGGGAGCTTCAGAGGCTCGTGTAGGTATGAGTGTTTGTCGCCGTGTGTGTTGTTAAAAATAACAAACAGAACACACGGTTAAAGAAATAAAGGGCAGCTAGGCGCGGTGGCTTCTTGTCCAGTTCCTTGGATGGGCTGAGGGCCGAAGGGGCTGCTGTGGCCTGAAGCTGGGGCATTGCCCCACACGTTCCACTACGGGGCTGGAAGTGTGGGTCTGAAACCCGCCAGCCAGGCTGCGAATCAGCTCAGACCCCAGTCTGGGGACAGCGACGTTGTCAAGGGGTCCCGCTGCGTGTCTTATGATGGAGGCACCAGCCGGCACCAGAGAAGGGGGACATCTGGGCTGCCAACAGGGAGCGCGGCTGGTCACAGATCAGAGCGTGAAGACTACTGCAAGCTACGCTCGGCTTTTCTTCCTTAAAGTCGTAGAGGAGGAAATGCGTGTGTTTTTAAAGAGCTGGCGAAAGACTAAACCTTTCACGAGGGGAGAGAGCCGCGGTTCTGGGGGCCGGTGGGAGGAGCCTGTATGACCAGCATGGCTGAGTTACTCTGCAGTAACAAACATCCCCCGAGTACAGGTGGCTCAGTGCAGTAATGGTCCGCTTCTCGCTCACCACTGTGGGTCTGGATGACTCTCTGGAACAGCTGTTCTCTGCGTGCCACCAAAATTGTCCAGCAAGGGAAGAGAGGCAGGGGAGACCCCCCCTCCCAGCCCTCCTTTGCCTTCACGTTCCGTTTCCGCTCAGGCCTTACTGGGCAACGAACGTCGTGTGGCCACGTGCAACCTCAAGGGGAAAGGTAATATTCCTTGTGCATTCTGGAAGGCAGGGAGAACCAGAAATGGGATTGGCTGCCCCCCGTGAAGCTTGTATGAGACCGTGTTTTCTACAGAAATGCAGGGTCAACTTTCCTAGGGACTAGGGCTCCCACCATGGATGGATTGTTCTGACTGGTAATTTCTTCTCCCTGGGAGCGTACAATCTAGTCCCCTCCTGTATCAATAAGAGTGTTAAAATCACACGTGTGCACACGCACACACACACGCTCCTAAACCAGTGGCATGGGAGTCTCCCGTGTGGACGAGCTTGGTCTCAGGGTCAAACAGACCTGAATTTGGGTCCTGCCTGGTCCCCACCAGTAAATTCTAAACCTCAGTTCTGTCATCTCCCAAATGGGATAACGATGACCACCTCATCCTGTTGTGCTGACAAGTCAGCAAGATAATTTGAGTAAAAGGTTCATAGTAAGTGCTCAAAAGGTGAGGTTTTTTTAGTTATTACCATTGTTGGTATTGATAAGGTAAATCACATTCCACTCGCTAACGTGCACAATTCAAGTCCAGAAAACACTATGTAGCAAGAGCTCAAGAACCCACGCACCAACCACGGAATATCAGCTCAAGCGGTTGGTCTCAGGCCCTGCTCTTGCTCAGCAGAACCCCAGCGTCGTTTGTTATTTCTTTCCACGCAGTGCCCAGATGATATTGTTGTTCTGAAAATCGCTACTGTACTCCACTCTCCCGCCCCACCCCTCCGCCCCTCCGGGGACCGAGGGCACATCCCCTCCCCGTGGCTCTGGCTTGCTTTGTTCCATGGACTCTGGGTGGGACCGACCGTTCCGAGCCCACACAGGTGTTGGGCACCCTCACACATCGTGATACCCCGAATGCGGCTGCCATACGCCAACTGGCCTGATCGCAGACCCACATTCAGCTTTCCTGTTAAATGAGATACATTCACTAACGCAGAGCAATGTCTCCAATTTGTAGATTGAAAAATGGCTAGTTTGAAACTATTTCTGTTGTTATATATGTATTCAAACCTCACGTGCTTGCATACATCCGTAGATAACACAAACGTACGTGAACATGCATACTAAAAAGTTAATGATATTTGCCTCTTGATTCGGGGAATTAAGGGTGATTCTTCACATTGCTTTGCATTCTTTTTAAATTATGACATTATTACATTGAGGTTAAAAAAAAAGTCCAAGCCTGATCAACAGGATATCCATGAGAAAAGCCTTTTTTCCTACTGTGACCCCGAGTCTCATTATCAAAGGTAATGGTTCTGTGGTGTCATTCGAGAAATAGTCCCCATATTTTTAAATGACTCCAATTCAACATTTAGCCAAAAAAAAAAAAAAAAAAAGATACAGTTCAATCAGTGTCTCAGTGAACAGACATAATGTTCTAAAATAATATTATATTTACTGAGTGTACTACAAGGAGCTAATCTGTTTCTCATTAAAATTATGGATTAAGTTGTAATCCCCACATTTCTAGAAGTAAGAAAAATGAAGTCTTTGTGTACACTTATTTGTTTACCTAATTGAAAGGTTTGTATTTAGCTTTGAAAAAAGAAATCCCAGTTAATGCAAGAATTCAGGATTATTCATTCTGTCATTAGATCCATTTTTAAATCTTTATTAAAGGATTTGAGAGAAAGGAGAACATTCCTTCAAGGTCTGTTTGGTTCTCTGACACTCCTGGGCCTGCCCTGCAGATTACGGATTCTTCCGTTCTAGTGGGATTTGCCGTTGAGTGCTGAAGCCACGTGAATGGAAAGAAAAAAATGTCCCTATTAGGTTTTCTGGAAGTTTATTGTGTGTTTGTTTCTACAACACAGATACGTTATTCACAGAGGCAACCGAGGGGAAAAAGTTAAGAAGAATCCGGCACAGTCAGTATAGGAACCAACGGACACGTGAGGACAGGTTCCCAGAACATATGTGTCCTTTTCCTGGTGGAGGGTTTCTCCTGGTTTGAAAGAGTTAAGTCATTGAAATTGGCTAATTTGTCTGTGGAATGTGACCTGTCCTGGATCAGGGGAGGCCCCAGGCTCCCCGGAAGGCGGTTTCACCGTCTGGGGTGGGAAAGGCAAGACCTGGGGGGCACAGTATGGCAGCCCAGCCCTGTCCATTAGGAAAAGTCTTTGGTTCCTGACATCCTGCCTTCAGTGGCCCCTTTCTGGCACTTTCCCCATGATCCATAATCTCCTGCTGGCCTCCCCTTTCCCGGAAATCCCACCCACCGGGCTCTGCCTTGTCCTGGATCTGGAAAACTGATGGGTGGGGAACAAAGAGCACAAAGATGGGGAAACTGGAGTCAGAGCCTTGACCATGTTGGAAAACAGTGTGGCAGGTTCTTAAGAAGTGACACACACACACACACACCGGCCGTATGAGCAGCCCCTCCACGGCAGGCGCTTACCCCAGAGAAATGAAAGCTCACGTCCACACAGATTCCTGCATGGACATTCGTAACAGCTTCATCTGTGTGTCTTCCCGACAAAACCTGGAAGCAACCCAGTTGTCCATCAACAGGTGAATGGACAAGCAAAGTGCGTAGGTCCACACTGCAGACACAAGGCAGGAATACAGAGGAGTGAGTTGTCTATACACACGGCAATCTGGGTTGATTTCAAAATAAAGATGCCCAGTGAAAGCTAGCTCAAAAAAAAAGAGGGGCTATACTGCACGATTCCATTTATAAAAAAAGTCTAGAAAGTATCAGCAAGCTCTCCAGTGACAGGAAACAGGCAGTTGCCTGGGGTCAGGGTTCTGTGGGAAGGAGGGACCCCCACGGGGCGTGCGGGAACCTTCAGGGTGAGGGGTGTGCTCACCATCCCAATGGTCCTAACGGTTGTGTGGACATGCACCCATGGTTCTCACGCGGGGACGACGTTGCCCCTCAAGGGGCCCTGGAGACATTCTTGCTGTTGCACCCGGGGAGCTGCTGCGGGAATCTAGCAGGTAGAGACCAGGGACGGCACTAAATCCCCTACAAGGCACAGGACTGCCCCTATAACAGAGATCCTCCAGGCCCAAACGCCAGTGGTGATGAGGCTGAACCCCTGGTGTGTGGATGTGTCAAACGTAGCAAATAGTACCCTTGACAAATGGCCAGTTAATTGTATCTCAATTGTACATCAATAAAGCTGTAAAACAACGAAATCCCAGCCCTGCCGATTGCTGGCTGGGTGACATTCGGTTGTCATGCCACCTCTCCTAGCCGGTTTCCACTCTGCACGATGGGGGACAACCTTTACCTCCCAGCGCTGTTTAGGATGGAACGAGCTCCCAAGATGTGAGCGTTTGCTGTCTCAGGCCCGTGGAACTGACTTTAGCCATCAGGTGAGGAACGGCATAAATCACCCATGGAAATGACGTTTCAGCTGGGCTCCAGTCCTTAGAAAATCAGTGGACCAAGTAAAAACAACCTCTGAGGATTCAGGTCATGGTCCCCCGCCCGTGGGGCAGGGGGAGGGGGTGGGGTGGGGCAGGCAGTCACGCCACCTGTCAGTAACAAGGACTTCGGGATGACCTTGAGACCTTGGCTCTCAGTCTGGCCCCCACGGGAAATATGACCCTGATATGATTTATGTAAAAGTACATAGACTGTGGGTTTCTTTTAATATTTGGCCAAGGTTATTGTTCACTGGGCTTCAGCCACAAAAACACTCAAGAAAATTGAAGAGGCTTGCAGGTCCAAGGAAGCCCACCTCTCTCTCTCCCAGGCCAGCCCCGAGTCTGGGCTTTGTGCCCGGTGGAGCTGTGTGCGGATTACTGATGCTGGAGACCCGGTCTTCACGGCATTATCCCTGCCAGGCCCCCCTTGCTTAGACTCAGTTGCACCTCGAGGAAGACAAACAGGAGAGCAGCTTAGGAGACAGGAGTGCAAAGCCCTCAATCAGCTCTTTGTTGGCGTGGGAGGGGGGTGAGAAAGCGAGAGGCGCTGGCTGCAGGAACACAACGCCTTTGTCTTGACGCAGTTCCTGGTCCAGGTCCCGTCGGAATCCAGTGGTTGGGAAGCGGGGTTACCTCCCCCCTCGCGTTAAGCCCAGTGGCATCCTCAGGCACCCTCTGCTCCCGAGTGTGTGAAGAATAGTCTGTCCCCCCAGGGATGGCAGGTGGAGCAGGGAAGGAGGAGCACGGGCAGCTGCTGGGCTCCCTGATGTGGTCCCCCTTTCCCCTACGAGATGCAGCAGGCTCTGAGCGCATCTGAAGGGAGGCAGCGACATGGGAGGGTGCCTGGAGAACCCCAGGACCCCCAAGCTGTGTTCCTCTGGGAACATGGAGCCACTTCAGATCCATTGGGTGATGTGAGAAGCTCTCCCTTCTGACCAAGCCCGACACCTGCCCCAGAGCCTTCGCTGTCTGCAGAATAAATCCCCAAAGCTGCAGGATGGGGGAGGAGGCCATCAGCCCGGCCCTACCCCCACGATTCATGACCCTCCAGGCTACAACGGTCCAGGGAATCAAATCCACCCTGGAGCATCCTGTCTTTGCCTATGGTGTTCCCTCTGCTGACCATGCCATCCCCATTTCTCCTGGACAATTCCAACCCTGTGCAGTCCTCAGGGTTCTTGTGAGATGGTATCCCCTCCAGGCAGCCCGCCCTGATGCTGGAGGCTGAGTGACATCGCTGGGCGCCACCCATCCCCCATTCTCCCACCATTGTTTTGACAGCGGGGCTGGCCTTATCTGGCAAGGGTCCCTCTCCCCAGTTAGCCTGAGACTGAGGCCATATCTGGGTCACTCTGAATCCTCAGTGTGGGGTTCAGGGCCTGGGGCTGGGAAGTCCTCAGCTGCTGTGTGCTGAATACATGCTCAGTAAGGGTTGAAGGAAACTGGCTTTCTTAAGGTGACTTTATAACCTCAAGTACAGGCAGAAAGAGGGGGCCGCCGGTGGATGGCCAGCCGGCCGCGGAGAAGGGATGCCAGCTTCTCAGGGCTCCACTCGGCCCCCCGTGTCTCCAGGCCCTTTGAGGATGAGGGGTGTCATCGAAGCTGATGGGGTGCCAGCAACGTGGCTCGGAACAGGCCAGGCTGGTTGGGTTGGTTGTGTGGGGCAAGAATCAGGAAGAAAGGGTTGTTCTTCATAATCCAGCTTGTTTATCCAGCGAACAATAAAACAGGGCCCGATTGTTTGGAGATGCCGGACGGAGTCCGTGAGAGAGACCCCACTGGGCTGAGAGGTCTGTTCAGGAATGCACAGGGCCTGGGAAACATGGGTGGGAATGGGAGCCCGCTGTGAGGACACAGGGATGGGGTCCGGGCGGTGGTGTGTCTGAGTGGCTGGCACCGGCTGGAAAGGGCAAATCCTGTGCATGTTGTCCCAGCTCTGTGGTCAATGATGTCACCGCGTGTGAGGGTCAAGCTGATGTGCCAACTAGACTGGGTCACAGTGGGAGGGACGGGGGCAGATATTTGGTTACACATGATTCTGGATGTGTCCGTGATGGTTTCTGGGTGAGATTAGCACTCGAATTGGTAGACTGAGTCAAGCAGATTGTCCTCCCATGTGGGTGGGCCTCGTCTGATCAGTTGAGGGGAGGGTCTGAATAGAACAAGAGGCTGAAGGGGCGCCTGGGTGGCTCAGGCGGTGAAGCATCTGCCTTCAGCTCAGGTCATGATTTCAGGGTCCTGGGATCGAGCCCCACGTCAGGCTCCCTGCTCAGCAGGGAGTCTGCTTCTCCCTCTGCCCCTCCCTTGGCTTGTGTGCTCTCTCTCAGATAGATAAATAAAATTTTTAAAAATAAGAAAAGAACAAGAGGCGGAGGAAGGGAAGATTCTTTCTCTCTGACTGACTGTCTTTGAGCTGGGACTAGGTCCCCTGACTTTGAACTCAGATTCGGACTGGAGCTTGCACCATTGGCTCTCTTGGGTCAGGACTTTGAGCTAACTCCTTATAATTAATGCTTTTTTACACACACACACACACACCCGTCGGTTCTGCTTCTCTGCACCGTGCTGACTAATACCCCGGAGTCCCTGACCTTGCCCACGGTGGGAGTACTGACCCCATGGGAAGCAGCCAGCGCTACGGATGAGCCCCCCAGCCCCCACCCCACTGCCGACGGTGACACATTCAGGAGCAGCCCGCCACGGCCCAGGGAGCATCCCGGCCACCCGGAGACTTTCTCAGCTCCAGCACGGCCACAAGGTCCTCTCTAGGCTCCCACCTGTGAGCCATGACGGTGCTGAAGTCGACCTCAGCCGTCAGCTGGAGCCACGCTGCCCAGGTGGGAGAGGTCATTACCTCTGGGATGAAGGTCATTCCCCCTCGCCTGTTTCACCATTGTTTTTACGCTCTGCTCTGGTCCCCCCAGGCATTGCAAGGCCTCTAATGCACGACTATGTCTTCGTCTCCCGTCTGTCCCCTGTGCCAGGGACGGGGCTGGATAGATCGAGGGTGCTCAGGGTATGACATGCAACGGAGCCTTTCTACCCCAGGACAGGCTGAGCCGGTGAATGGCCTCACTCACATCTTCCACAGAAATAAAGTGAGAACCCACACCGTGCCCCGGCTTCTCGCCTAAGATCTGCTAAGTTCCCCACGGTCGATAAGACCCGGTCGGTCCCAGGTTCCTGCAGGCAGAGAACTCACCTCAGTGGGTTTAAGGAAAAACACTGAGTTATTTATTGATTCATGAATCTGGAGAAGTCAGAGATGAATCAGGACAGCGGGACCCCAGGGCTCGGTTTTCGTGCCATTCCGTGTCTGGTTTTGCTGGGCTCACATGAACTCTGGCGTCAGGCATGCCTTCTCGTGCTGTCCAGGTGCTGCCCGCAGAAATGGGTTTATACCAGGTGCATTATGTCAGTGTCGAACACTTTCGGGCCCCCTCCAAGGGCCCGTCCCTGCTGGGGGGTCACCCTCCGCCCCCCGACGTTACTCGGTCAATGGAGTGCAGGTGCAGGTGATCTGTGCCGTTTCTGAGCAGAAGCTTCGGGGACCTCCGCTCAGTTCTGCCCGTGGTTTGCTCCTTGCCACGAGGCCCGTGGGTCGCAAGCGCAGCAGATGGGCCACACCTGCAGCCCCAGACCGAAAACGAAGGAGACGTGGAGCAGAGCTCTGGCCGACCAGCACCGCGCGCGGCTGTGGGTGACACGTGGACTTCCGCTGCTGGAAACCGCTAGTCTGTGAACCCACGCAGACACGTCATCATCACCCACAGCCCACACTTTATACTGGGGTCCACTCTTACATTGGGGTGCACTTTTTGTGGGGGATGGGCTATACATGAGTAATGACATGTGTGCACCTGGATGAGCGTGGGCCCACGACCAGTGTCCTTGTAAGGGAAGAAAGGAGAAGGTGACATGCAGATGGGGCAGAGGCTGGAGGGATGTGTCTACAAGCCCAGGAGCACCAAGGGTGAGGCAGCCACCAGAGTCCAGGAGAGACGCCTGGAGCAGACCAACCCCCCCAGCCCTGCACAGCATCCAGAAGGAACCAACCCTATGACACCTTGGTCCCAGACACCTTGGTCTCCAGAGCGGTGAGAGAATCGGTTTCTGTTCTTTTAGGCCACTCGGTTTGTGGCCATTCGTCTTGGCAGCCCCAGGACACTGGCACAGCCTGTGACAAGGGACAGGAAACCCCATGTAAAGTGCAGAACAGGGGATGGCCTCCTTGCCAGCTAGCCTCCACCTGGAACCACTTCCAGAGGGCAGATCCAGGAACAAAACGTGCATGCTGTTCATCACAACAGGAAAACTAAAGAACCAGGAGGGAGAGGTGGCCACGTGGCATCCATAAAAATAGAAGAAACGGGGGCGCCTGGGTGGCTCAGTCGTTAAGCGTCTGCCTTCTGCTCAGGTCATGGTCCCGGGGTCCTGGGATCGAGCTCCGCATCGGGCTCCCTGTTACACAGGAAGCCTGCTTCTCCCTCTTCCACTCCTCCTGCTTGTGTTCCCTCTCTCTGTGTCAAATAAATAAAATATTAAAAAAAAAAAAATAGAAGAAACGTTGGATTTCATAGTTTTGCCTGTTCTTCTACCCAGACTCCATGATCGATGAAGATTTTTTCTTTTTTCTACCCAAAAAGAACATGTAGTGTCAGCTCAGGTTTCTAGGGACCAGAGAGAAGCAGAAGGCATCATCCCGAGCTCCCCCCAGCCAGTGAGGTGAGCGGCCCCCCGCTTCCCCACGGCATCAGCAGCATCCCGGGGCGAGCTGGTGTCTGCCCACCCCGGGAGGGCTGGGTTCTGCTGCTGCCGGGAAAATGGAAGCCGCAGGTGCTCCCAGCACCAGCTCCGGGAAGGTTCTGGAGAAAATGCAGGCAGGAGGTGTGAGCGCAGGCATGGAATTTATCAGCATCGGTGGTCTTTCCTGGAGATGAGCCTTTTTCAAAACTGCATTATCTTAAGGAGCATAAAGAATATTTCTAAGGACACGCTGGCCTCCGCCTTTCAGAGAGATTCCGTTCACCACGGCCAGTGCCTGGCCCACCTCTGCTGGCCAGCAGCTGAAGGTGCCCACCGTTGGCGAGGGCGCAGGGCAGGGGAGGGAGGGAGTGGTGTTGGGGACCCTGGGAGTGACTGCGGGCCCTCCAGGCTCCCCCCACACCCGTCCTGCGGCTTCCAGCAGGACAGCATTATTACCTGCAGAGAGCCCAGCCGGGAAGCCGGCAGGGCAGCTCCCCCACCTGGAACGGCCCTCCATCCCCCAGTGGCCTGAAGCCCACTCGCTCCATCATCCTCCCTGAACGCGGGTTGTGACCGTGACAAGGCCACGAAGGAGACCGAAACCACGCAGCTATCCTGGAGAGAGGGCGTTCTAGGGGGGCTGTCCATGTGGCTGCTCCCGGGGTACCCCTACTGGCGCCCCGTTGATGGAGGCCCCGGGAGAGCTCCGCGGCACGGCAGGGCAGCCCCCGCGTGGAGCAGCTACTCCTGCCAAGAGACGCAGCAGGAGCGGGAGATCATGCGAGCCACGGCTGGAAACACTCCCACCTCCGAGCTGGAAACACCGGCGGGCTGCTGCGTGGGCGCCTCTGGGGGACCCAGTGTCGCTGGTTCGGTAAGGGGTGGGGACTCTGCAGACTGGCGGCTGAGCTATGGGACGGGGCTGCCAGAAAGATGAGGTGCCTGGAGCGCCCCCTACGGGCAGAGGCTCCCCGGGCAGCTGGTGGGGTTTGCAGAGCCTCCCAGGGTAGCTGGCGGGGTTTGCAGAGCCCCTATGGGCAGAGCCTCCCAGGGTAGCTGGTGGGGGTTTGCAGAGCCTCCCAGGGTAGCTGGCGGGGTTTGCAGAGCCCCTACGGGCAGAGCCTCCCAGGGTAGCTGGCGGGGTTTGCAGAGCCCCTACGGGCAGAGCCTCCCAGGGTAGCTGGCGGGGTTTGCAGAGCCCCTATGGGCAGAGCCTCCCAGGGTAGCTGGCGGGGGTTTGCAGAGCCTCCCAGGGTAGCTGGCGGGGGTTTGCAGCGCCACCAAGCGGAGCCTGGAGGTACTGGCGGACCCCCTCCCCTCATCGGGTTACTCTGGCTATGGCTTCCCAAGCAGCCTTCCCTACAAAACACCACCTTTTGTTTCTGCCCAGCAAGTGTCATGCAATTAACATCCTTCTTCCAAATGAAGATTTTCTCACGCTCTCCCCAAAATGAGGAGCTGCGGGAGCCCCCCACTCAGTGTGTCCATCTGTGGGAGGTGCTCTCCGTGCACCTGTGGGCCAAGCCTGACGTTTCTCAGACCCCGTCACAGTCTGTGCTCCTTCCCCGCAGCTGCTGTAATAAGGTGCACACTTAGGGGCTTTAAACAGCGCAGATTTATGTTCGCAGGGCGTGTTCCTTCTGGAGGCTTGAAGGCAAAACTGTATTTCCTTGCTTCTCCGACTTCTAGAGGTGGCCCCGTTTCTTGGCTCCTGGGCCCTTCCTCCATCTCTAAAGCCAGAAATTTTGCATCTTCCCTCTACTCTCTTCTGAATCCCCCAGGTCTTGTCCAAAGCCTGAAACAGCAAGAGGCTCAGTAAATACAAGGCAATGAATTATAAATGCAGGTGTGCACAGGTCTGTCTCTTCCAGGAGATTATAAGTATTGGAGAAGACGTGCTGTGTCTGCATCACCTGGCGGACAGCTGCCCCGATCAAATCCAAGCATGATAAGATCTATGTGCCCAGAAACTGGCATATCGAAGATTAATACATGTTTTCCAATAGGATTAAATTTCTCTGATAAAGCGATCAGAATGTTAACACATTGCTTTGTTAAGTAATGTCCCAGAAGACACACCCTAGTATGAATTAGTCCACAAATTATCAAGGAGTAGAATGGGAAGGAGGGGTTGTGTGAATGCACAAAACACGTTGTAGGAGGCTCCCTGGTGCGCCCCAATATATCCTAAGCCCTAAGCACAGGACCCATGAGTGTGACCTTATTTGGAAATAGTATCTTTGCAGAGGTGATTAAGTTCAAGATTGAAAGATGACAAGTGTCCTTATGGGAATTGGGGCAGACCCGGAAATAAGGAGTGGAGGGCATTGGGAAGACAGGCAGAGCCTGGAGTGACAGGTCTCTTACAGAGGACCCAGGGTCCTCCCCGAGAGCTTCCAGAAAAGGAGCACAGCCCTGTGGACACCTTAGTTTGGACTTCTGGACAGAACTGTGAAAGAATCAACTTTCCATGTCTTCAAGCGACGTAGTGTAGCCACAGAAAACTAGCACATGTGCCTGGTGGGACATAGACCAGATGAGACGGCACAGTGAGGGGCCCACCTGGGGGCTGTCGGGCAGCAGGGGGACGTGTGGGGAGAGGTGGGCTCAGGAAGAGGGATACGTGCCCCCAGGAAACACCTGCACTTCTACGTTGTCCTCCTGGCTGGGGGCTGACTTGGGCCAGATGGACCCAGCTCAGGAAGGGGAGAGCTGGGGTCTGCAGGGGTCCCCTTTGGGGCTAAGAAACTGCGTCTACAAGCAGGGCACCATCAAACCCCTGGTCACACTGAAGCCTGCCTCCGAGAGCAAGGATTTTCAGGCACAGTCATCAGGCGGGAGGGCCTGGGTCCTCACAGCCTACACAACCGGACATTCAGGGGACAGTGGAGGAAGCACAGTTGTCCCACCAGGCAGACCCCAGAGTGCGTGAATCCACAGCCCCACACAGACGATCCGTGCTGAGAATCATCCAGAATGCTTCCTTTGGATCAAGGAACAAGGAGAAAACAGGACAGTGATCCCATTGGCAGGGAGAACGGAAGACTCACCGGGGAAAGGTGGCGTCCCCACCCTTGGAGACACTGGAAAGCGCTCCAGTGAGCAGTCAAGCCCTCCAGACCAGCATGGAGATGGGGGGCCTGCGCGGGGGAGCACATAGCCTAACGAGACAGCTTCAGCGCCCCGAGCAGATGCGCCCTTCCCCTAGAAGCCAGGAGCGCCGTGGCAATGACCGACCGTGAACTTGTGCACAGCATCTCAGCGGCTTTAGCAACGGACATCTGAAGAAAGACCTCGCTGGGGCTTACTGGCGGCAGGTGGGGTGGGAAGGGGTCTGTCCTGCAGGGACCCTGCTGCTGCCAGGCATCCCTCCCCCGCCCCCCACCACCCATGTGCCACTTGGGTGACAAGCACATTTTCTTTTAAATGAGGCAACCTTTTCAACAAAACATTTAAGGTCACATGTTGGCCAGGCTCCATGAGAAGCTGTCATGGGGTAAATGCAAAAGCCAAGGGCAGGCCGTCCATGCGTCATTCCGCTCACGGCACACTCACTGTAAGAGCCCCAGGGAAAACAGACAAAGGGTGGCCCCCTTTCTTATGGGTCTGCCCCCTTCCATCTCCAAGGGCTGCGGGATCTTGAACCTCACCTCAGAATCCCGTTGCGTCCTAGTGAGAAACCACCTGGAACTTAGGAGCCTAACACTGCACCATGTCCTTTTCTCTTTCCTGCGTGACAGGGGGTGACCAGCTCAGCTCAGGGTCCCTGGTGTGTTTGCAGCCAGCTGCTGGCTGGGCTGGGGTCTGTCCGGGGCTCCCTCTCTCCCAGGGCTGGCGGCTGGCGCTGGACGCCGCTGCGGGGGTGAACTCCAGCCCGCACCTCCTCTGGGTGTCCCGGGCTTCGCCACGGCACTGCGGTCGGTCAGCCCCCACGGGGGAAGCAGGGCCAGTCAGCAGAGCCCCGGTGCTGCTTCTGATCTAGCCTCAGAGTCCTGCAGATCCATTGGCCCCATTCTTTTCTTAATAAGCCAGTCACTAAGACGACCATTATTCAGGGGATGGAAATGAGGCTCCGGCTCCCGAAGGCAGAGTGTTGAAGGATGCGCAGACATGTTTTGAAGGAACCCTTTCTTTCGCTCTGGATTCTGTGGAAGGAAGTAAGGTGGGTGGGCTGTTACACACAATACCCCGAAAATAGCCTCCTAGGAGAGGAGAGCCCACAGGGATGGCCTGTGACCCGGTCCCCGAGCCTCAGTCCCCATCTGTGGAGTGCGCTGAGCTGGCAAGCAGTGGTCTTTCATGCAAACCTGGTCCTCTCTACTGGGGGCCCACGCTTGTACCCACCTACAGCACCCCGAGAATCTTTGCCAGCTTGATCATGGTTCCACGTTCCTCGAGGTTGAAACACATGTAGCTGAGTGTTTCATTCACGATTAGATTGTTACTGAACTAAACCAAGCTCTCGGTCTTCTGCTTCGCGTGCAGAATGGCCAGAAGTCATCTTTGCCTGGTTGCTTTCAGCTGCCCCGGGCGCATCCTTACAGGGCTCCGTGCTGGGCACTGAGGAACAGGGGCAGGCCCAGCCTTTCCTCTCGGGAGTCCAGGTCACTGCCGCCCCCACGTGGAGTGCGGGGTGGGGGCCTCGCCTGCCCCGCCATCCCAGCAAGCAGGAGCTCCTCGTCATGGGCCCCTCAAGGTGCCCGGTGGATGCCGGGAAGCAGAGCAGGGCAGGGTGGAGGGCAGGCCCTCCCACACCTCCTGCACCTGCAGATAGCCGCCCCGTGGCAGACGTGACACGCTGACCTTGCCCCCGCACCTTTCCCTCTAGTTACGAGCAGTCTGCTGGAGGTCAGCTCCTTCCCCCCTCACGATGGCCCATGAGCTGGCAGATGAGTCATCTTTGATCATTACTGACTGATTTCTGAAGCAGCGTGTTCGAGGGCTTGATTGTTCCATGCTTATCCAATATACCCGCCTGTTGTCCCACAACCTCCTGTTACAAACTCACCGTTAACGGACCTTCAGAGCACCTGCCAAGAGAAGTCATAATCCAGCCTCTGTGGGTACAGCCCCAAGTCAGATAAAGGACACCACCACCGCAGGCGACTGATGCACCCTTACTTGGAAGCAGAATAAGGCCTGCTGGTGGAATCATCTGGAAGGAAAAGGCGGAGCTGGGTAAAGCCCTGCAATCCCACTTTGCTCTGTGCCACACAGGCCCACCGTGGTGAGCAACAGAGCGAGGCCAAGGCTACGGTCACGTGGGGCCCCCTGCAGCTCCGATCTGGAAGGTGGTTCCTGACCTTCGACTCACCACGGGAGGGAGGTCTGGAAGAAAGCATGCCGGGCTGCTGGCCAGGACCCTGCGTTTTAGCGCGTGCTGTGACCTTGAGGGAGTGTCTTCACCTCTGCTGTGCATTCCGTGGCCCATTCTGTGGCCCATTCCATGGTCCAGGAGGCTTCCTGTTCAGCAGGTGTCACTCCGTGCCCTGTGGGCACAGAGTGACTGCCCTCAGGCCCCTCACTCTAGGAGGGACAGTGACAAATGATTGCATAATTAATTAAAGTCGTGGTAGATTCCCCGTGGCAGCCCACAGGTCTTAGGAGAGCGCACGCCGTGGACATTCACTGGCTGCCCACCCAAGCGTCTGCTCTGCACTTCCTAAGCGCAGTCAGATTTTCCCTGGGGCAGCCCTGGGGTTGGCTGGGACTGGCCCTGCCGCCAGCCAGGGGTGGGTGCCCACGGACACTGTCCGTGTGATCGGGCAGCAGTGGGCATGTGACCAGATCCAAGGCAAGCACCGCTGAGGTGTCCCCTCTGCTGTGGCAGGTGGCATGGGGACGATCAGTCTGGACGGAGGTAGGGATGTAGCTTGGAGGCCAGGAGGAGCACCTGTGTATGCCAGAAGGCCGGCAACGTAATTCTGCCCAGTATGAAATGAAAATGCAGGGCCCCTTGTTCAAAGCAGGAATAAAGTGCCATTAAGGCACTGAAACACCAGGCTTTCCCCTGACTTCCACAGCCTCTCTGTTGACTCGTCTCTCGATGGTGCTTTTTAAATCACAGCCTAATATTGTTGTAAGCAAAAAAAAATTTATTTTACATTTAAATTGTTAGCATGGATTTTAACATTCACCTTTATAGAGCTTGATGCCAGTTTTATTTTTTTTTAAGATTTTATTTATTTATTTGACACAGAGGGAGAGAAAGAGGGGATACAAGCAGAGGGAGGGAGACAGAGGGAGAAGCAGGCTTCCCATGGAGCAGGGAGCCCGACGCGGGACTCAATCCCAGGACCCTGGGATCATGACCTGAGCCGAAGGCAGACGCTTAACAACTGACCCACCCAGGCGCCCCACATGATGCCAGTCTTAAATGCAAATATAAGAGCATTTAACTCGAGCACGGAATCACAGAAATCACATTTTGTAGCTCACACTTACGTGTGTGTTTTGCTCTTATAACAAAACTTACTCCACGGTTTTATTGCCCCCCTTGCTCTGTGCACGGTGTGCCAACACCTGGCCCTTGGCATACTGATGAGCTAGGAGGATGGGCTGGGGAAAAGCTCTGTGAGCCCTGATCGCTCCTTCTCCTTCGATGTCATCCCTACAGCGTTAACTAACACAGGGAAGTCATGCGAGTAGGGAAGATGGGAGACGGGCGGCTCTGGGCTGAGCCGTGGCCCCTAAATTCTTATGTTGAAGTGCCAATCCCAGTGTGACCGTCTGTGGAGATCCAGTCTTAAAGACGTAACTAAGGTAAGATGGGGTCACGGGGTGGCCCTGATCCCGTGTGACCGGGGTCCTTACAGGAAGAGGGGATCAGGACACAGACCTGCACGCAGGGACGACCCCGTGAGGACCCAGGGAGAGCACGGCCGTCCACACACAAGGAGAGAGGCCTCGGGCGTCGACCTCCGGGACAGGGGGACAGTGAATCTCTGCTCTGTGAGCCCCCCCACCAGGCCATGGGAGACTCATACAGATTCCCTGTGGTTCGGTCTTAGAATGCCACGTGTTCCTCCCGCGTGGAAGCAAGTCCTGGCTTAAGCGGGCAGTGTGGCCTCTCAGGGCGGGGGCGTCTGCAGACGTGACACGCTGACCTTGCCCTCGCAGGACGTCTAGCTAGATGTCCACGTGTCCCCGTGGTTCCCCCCTGAATTCTGTGCTCGGGGCATCACAAACGCGGGGCCAGGAGTGTGACACGGTGCCGGACGTCGTATTGCTCACATCTCTACCGTCACGCTCGTGCCCCCCCATCTCAGCTGGAAACACAACTCCAAGACAGATTATTCAGAATTTCAGGACAGTGATGGCAGCTCTGAACCGGAGCGGGGGCCCTTCTAGGCACAGATCCTGTGGGACTGTGTGGGTCGCACCCCCGTGAGGTCAGCCCCGGGTCTGTCCCCAGGGAGGGACGTCACAGCTCCAGGACCAGGCTGAAAGTGGGGCAGGGCAGGCAGGGGCCAGGGACGGGGGGTGGGGCAGGGAAACCACCGCAGGCCACATCCTCCAGCGCTCTGCTCTGCACCTCCAGCAGCGGGAGCCACGTGCTTTGAAGCGCTCGGAGTCGGGCCTCCTGCTTCCTGCGGCACGAAGTTCCCGAAGGACAGACCTGGCCCCCGGGGCCTCAGTCTCCCCATCTGTGGAGTGGGGATGCCGGGTCCCCGCCCTACCTGAAAAGCCAAAATGTGGCGAGAGAACAGGCATCACTGTGCACAAAGCCCAGGATGCATCAGATCATCACGGTGACTGTTACCTAAAGAGCCAGGAGGGGCGCCCCTGATCATCCCTCCTGTCATCCTGGGAGCATCCATTTCAGCCTCACCATGAATGCCGGCACCAGCGGATTGTGAACCTGACCACCCTTCTCGTGCACAGGAGAGGGACCCCTGGCGGCTCCCAGCCACCGCCCAAGGTCCGACCACCAGCAGGGTGAACGCAAGGATCTGGGACCCAGGACCCCGATCAACATTCTCATTAACGTTTCTGAATTTCACTCCACCCTGGGCAGTTTCTTTGCAAGAACTTGAAACCAAAAGGCAAAGACCGTTGTACTAGTTTTCTGGGGCTGACAGCTTCCCTCACGCTGGGGGCTTAAGACAAGACATTTATTCTCTCACAGCCTGGGGGCCAGAAGTCTGAGATCGAGGTGTCAGCAGGCAGGGCGCTCCCTCTGGAGGCTCTGGGGGGATCCTTCCGGCCTCTTCCAGCTTCTGGGGGCTCCAGGCGTCCCTGGGCTTGTGGCCATGTCTGTGGCCACATGGCTGCTCCGCTGAGTCGGAGTTTCCCTCTTCTGTCTCTTACAAAAATACTAGTCATCGGATTTAGGGCCCAGCCAGGTGATGCAAAATGGTGTCGTAACAAGATCCTTAACTTGATGACGTCTGCAAAGGCACTTTCCCCAAATAAGGCCACATTCAAGGTTCCAGGATCAGGACGGGGACGTGGGGTGTGAGGGGACACCAGGCGGCCACCACCACGCTGACTCACTGCTGATGGCCACGGAAGCCTGGAAGGAGGGCTCGGCTCCACCCCAAACCCGCTCTGACCCAGCTTCTGGTGCCAGAAACACCTGCTATGTGGCTCCCCGGCCCGCGCGGCAGGGTGACACTGCAAACAGAGCTTCCCGGGAACTGCTGCCCGATCTCAGTATCCTGAACGCTGCTCATCAGCCCTTGGGCTGCAAAGTGGTTTCTCCACTGGGCGCACTGGCCACTTGGGACCGGGTCATTCTCTGTGGTTGGGGCTGTCCTGTGTGTCGGAGGATGCTAGCAGCTTCCCTGACCCACTAGATGCCTCCCGATGGTGACAATCCACAGTGTCTCCAGATACTGCCAATTGTCCCATGCGGGGACAGAGTCACACCCACTGGGTGTATAAGGAATGGAGCCGGACATTGGAAATAGGAATAAGGAAACAGCCGGACATTGCGGAATCTGAAGGACGGACCTGCACTGACCAGCCGTGGGGCCCTATGCATGTTCCAGAATGTTCTGAGCCTTAGGTTTCAGTAATAGGGCTATGAATGCTCAATGGGGTTATTGTGAGAGCAACGGGCACTGGGTGTGAGAGACTGTCACAAAAGAAGTGGCTGCTCAACAAAAGGCATGACACGTTTGGATTTTGCATATTTTCCAAAGTAAGGCATGCTATGTGGGCCCCGTAAGCCCTACACCATGCACAGTCCCAGGCACACAAAAGGGGCTCACTCACTGGGACACAGCAGCCCGTATGAGCGTCTTGCTGAGAGGTAACCCGGACTCGCTGGCCCGGCCTTCTGGAGGCCTGGCCCCTAGCTCCAGTCGCTGAGATTGACGGTGTCCCTTTCTCCACGCCATGGACATGGAGGAGACCCAACACAAAGCTGAGGATGCCCCTCCCCGGGGGGCTAGGGCTTTCTTACAATCTTTAGGCTGCCTGGGGGCCCCCTCCCTAAACTTGCTCTCCATTTGCATTTTGAGAAGATGCTTCTGGAATGCTGTGGCTGGCTGGGAGCCACTGTCCCCAGCACAAATAACCAAGGCGGTCCTGGGAACTGGCTTCCACCCAGCCGGCACCCCAGACGGGCAGACGCCCTCTGACCGGGCCATTCAGGATGACGTTGGACTGGGGCCACGCTTGTCTTAAATGTCCTCGCGCCACCCGGGACGCGTGGGAGATCGTGGGGTCTGCGTCTCCACCTAACTCACTCTGTGGTGGGGTCACGACAGGAGATAAAATCATAGAGGAATTAAGGATTTCTTTTAAAAATCCACTACATTTGTATGTCATGGCTATTGTCTTCCTTTTTTTTTTTTCCTTGAACAGATAGCACAGGCTCTATCCTCTTAACAGAATTTTAAGCGCACAATCTGGTGTTGGTCTCCAGGCACACTTTTGTACGGCAGGTCTCCAGAGCTGATTTGTCATGTTTAACTGGGACTGGGGGTCCACGGTCACGCCCCCCGCCCCTGCTAGCACCCACCGACTCTCTGTCTCTAGGAGTTTGACTATTTTAGATAACTCATATAAGCAGGATAATGCAGTATTTGTCCTTTGGTGACTAACTTATTTCACTTAGCATACTCTCAAGGCTCATCCACCTCGTTGCAAATGGCAGGATTTCCTTTTTCATGACCAAGGGATATTCCTCATTATGCATCAACCACTTTTTTTAAAAAAAATCCATATATCTGCTGACAGACATTAAGTTGCTTCCATGTCTTGGCTGTTGTAAATAATGTTGCTTTGAACACAGGGGTGTAAATTCCCCTTCAAGATCCTGATTTTAATTTTGGGGGGTTCAATACCCAGAAGTGGGATTGCTGGATCATACAGCAATTTAATGTTTGATTTGTTGAGGAAGCCCCATACTGTTTTCCACTGCAGCTGCACCAGTCTGCATCCCCACCAACGGGGCGCAAGGTTCCCAGTTTCTCCACATCCTTCACCAATGCTTATTTTCTATTCTTTTGTAATGGTCATCCCACCAGGTGTGCCGTGGTATCTTCCTGTGCTTTTGGTTTGCATTTCCCTGGTAATTAGTGATGTGAACATTTTTTTTTAAGATTTTATTTATTTATTTGCGAGAGAGAGAATGAGAGACAGAGAGCATGAGAGGGAGGAGGGTCAGAGGGAGAAGCAGACTCCCTGCCGAGCAGGGAGCCCGATGCGGGACTCGATCCCGGGACTCCGGGATCATGACCTGAGCCGAAGGCAGTCGCTTAACCAACTGAGCCACCCATGCGCCCTGTGAACATTTTTTATACACCTGTTGGCCATCATATGTCTCCTTTGGAGAAATACCTGTTCAAGCCCTTTGCTCATGGTTTAATCAGGTTTGGGTTTTGTTGTTGTTGTTGTTGCTATTGAGTGGTAGAAGTTTTTTAAATGTATTTGGGGTATTAACTTATCAGACATAACGGTTTGCAAATATTTTCTCCCATCCTGTAGGTTGTCTTTTAACTTGTTGATGGTCTCTTCTGCTGTGTAGAAAGTACTTTCTTCCATCTTTACAGTTTTGTCTTTCACTCACCAAATACGTGCTTAAGATGCCTCTGTCTCTCCATGGCTTGACAGATTATTCCCTTTTATTGCTGAAAAGTGTTCTTTGGTACTGATAGGTGCCAGTTTGTTTATCCACCACCTATTGAGAAATGTCTTGATTGCTTCCAGGTTTTTCATGATTATGACTAGAACTGCTATAAACATTCACGTGCAGGTTTTTTGGCATAGACGTAAGTTTTTTAATCATTTGGGTACATGCAAGGAGTGCAGTTGCAGTATTGGATGTTAAGACCATGTTTAGCTTTGTGAGAAACTGCCGAACTGTCCTCCAAAGTGGCTGCACCACTTGCGTTCCCACCAGCAAAGAAGAAAACTTCCTATTGCTTCAAGTCCTCGCCAGCATTTGGGTGTGGTCAGCGCTCTGGACTTCAGCCATTCTAAAAAGTGTGACATGGTATGTCATGGTTTTGATTTGCATCTCCCTGCTGACAAGTGATATTGAGCATCTTCTCATGTGCTTTCATATGGACTGAACGTTCGTGTTTCGTAAAATTTCATACATTGAAGTCCTCCCCGCCAATGCAATGGGGGGTGGGGCCGCTGGGGGGGTGACTGGAGTCAGAGGAGGTCGTGAGGGTGGGGCCCTCATGATGAGATCAGTGCCCTTATGAGAAAGATGTAGAGAGATAAGATCTTGCTCTCCCCACATGGAGGAAAGGCCACGGGAGGACACAGCTAGAAGGTGGAAGCCTGGAAGACAGGTCTCACCACCACCCAACCATGTGTGCACCCTGACCTTGGATTCCCAGCCTCCAGAACTGTGAGAAATAACTGTCTGTTGTTACAGTTCTCCATCTATGGTATTTTGTTATGGCAGCCTGAGCTGGCTGAGACGAGTTTGTTTGCTATCTATATATCTTTTTTGATGAGATGTCTTTTCAGATCTTTCACCCATTTTTTATCACCCATTTTTAAATAGGGTTATCTTTTTTCTTATTGCTATATTTTTAAAATTCTTTGTATGTTTTAGATACAAGTTCTTTATCAGAAATGTGTTTTGCAAATTTTTTTTTTTTCCAGTCTGTGGCTTGTCTTTTCATTCTTTGCAGGGCAAACCTTTTTAGTTTTAAGAATATTCAACTTACCTAGGGGCGCCTTTCTCCATGAATTGCCTTTGTACCATTATCAAAAATCAGTGGACTGTATTTGTGTGGGTCTATTCCTGTCATCTTTGTTTTGTTGACCTACGCATTTATTCTTTCACCAATGCCATACTGCCTTACTCCCTGTAGCTTTTAGTTAAGTCCCAAATATGAGCAGTAGGAGTCCTCTTATGTTGCTCTTCTTCAGACTTGTGTTAGTGATTCCAAGTTCTTTGTCTTTCCGTATAAATTTTTGAATTGGTCTGTTGACATTTACAGAATAGTTTGCCCAGATTTTGATTAGGACTGCACTGAATCTACATATCAAGTTGAAAAGAGCCGGTATCTTAATGGTATTAAGTCTTTCAATCCATTAACACAAAATATCTTTCCATTTTTTTTCTCTCTCCACTAGTGTTTTGTAATTTTCTGCAAACAGAATCCAGAGTTTGTTAGATTTATATCTAAGTACTTCATTTTCAGGGGGCTGTTTTAAATGATATATTTTTTTTAACAGATTTTATTTATTTATGTGAGAAAGAATGAGAGAAAGAGAGCATGAGAGGGGGGAGGGTCAGAGGGAGAAGCAGACTCCCTGCTGAGCAGGGAGCCCGATGTGGGACTCGATCCTGGGACTCCGAGGATCATGACCTGAGCTGAAAGCAGTCACTTAACCAACTAAGCCACCCAGGTGCGCCAATATTATGTTTTTAAATGTCAAATTCCAATCACGTATTGTTGTTATAAAAGAAATCAATTGACTTTTATATTGACATTGTATCCTGGGAATTTCCTTATCAGTTCTAGGAATTATTTTTGTAGACTCTTTGGGGTTTTCTACATAGACAATCACATCATTTGAAAATAGAGTTTTATTTTTTCTTTCCAGTCTGTGTAGCTTTTTATTTCTTTTTCTTTTCTTATTTCATTAGGCAGAACTTCCAATATGACGTTGAGTAAGGGTGGTAAGAGAAGACTTCCTTGCTTTATTCTGTTTTAAGGGGAAAGTATTCAGGCTCACATTATTAAAAGTGACACTAGGGGTGCCTGAGTGGCTCAGTCGGTTAAGCATCTGACTCGATCTCAGCTCAGGTCTTGATCTCAGGGTCATGAGTTCAAGCCCCATGTTGGGCTCCATGCTGGGCGTGGAGCCTAGTTGAAATAAAAAAAAAGTTAAAGTGACGCCAAGGTGATGTTAGTGTAGGTTTTCTGCCGTATTTTTCCTTTTTAGGTTAAGGAAATTCCTCTCTATTCCTAGTTTTTTGGGAGACTTTTTATCATAAATGAGTGCTGAATTTTGTTGAATGTTTTTTCAGCATCTATTAATGTAAGCATATGGTTTTTCTTATTTGGTCTCTCAATATGATAGATTGCACTGACTGATTTATGGATGTTGAAATGGCCTTGCATTCCTAAAACGAATCTCTCTTAATTGTGATGCATTATCCTTTCTACAAATTGGTGGATTTGGTTTGTTAATATTTCATTAAGGGTTTCTGTGTCTATGTTTATGAGAGAAACTGGTTTCTAGTTTTCTTTGCTTGCAATGACTTTATCTGGTTTGGGCATCTAGGTAATGCTGGCCTCATAGAATGAGTTGGGAAGTGTTCCCTCTGCTTTTATTTCCTGGGAAAAACGTGTGGAGAATTGGCATTATTATCTTCCTTAGCTATTTCATGGGATTCACTAATAAAATTATCTGGGCTTTGTGCTTTCTTTTTTGGAAGATATTAAAATATTGATTCACTTTCTTTAGTAGATACAGGTCTGTTCAGGTTATTTATTTCCACATGTGTGAGTTTTGATAGCTTGTGTCTTTCAAGGAATCAGTCCATTTCATCTCAATGATCAGATTTTGGGGAATAGAGTTATTTACAGTATTCCTTGATTACCCTTTAATGTCTATGAGATCAAGAGTAAAGACCCCCTTTTCATTTCTTTTTTTTTTTTTTTAAGATTTTTATTTATTTATTTGACAGAGAGAGAGAGCGAGAGCAGGAACACAGGCAGGGGGAGTGGGAGAGGGAGAAGCAGGCCTCCCGCTGAGCAGGGAGTCCGATGCGGGGCTTGATCCCAGCGGGGCTTGATCCCAGGACCCCGGGATCATGACCCGAGCCGAAGGCAGACGCTTAACGACTGAGCCACCCAGGCGCCCCCCTTCTCATTTCTGATACTAGTAATTTGGTCTTCTCTCTTTTCTCTCAGTTAACCTAGCTAGGGTGTTACCAGTTTTACTGCTATTTTCAAAGAACCAGATTTTTGTTTCTTTGATTTTTCTCTATTATTTTCCTGTTTTCAATTTCATTGATTTCTGCTCTAATTTTTATTAGAGTTTGTTAATAAGTCTTCTTTAGGCTTAGTTTGTTCTTTTTCCTTTAGTTTCTTCAGGGGGACACCAAGATTATTGGTTTTTTATCTTTCTTCCTTTTAATAGATGCATTTAATTTCCCTCTAAGCACTGTTTTCATGCCTCCCGCATGTTTGATGAATTGCTTTTTCATTTTCATTTGGTTCAAAATATTTTAAGTTTCCACTGAAGCTTTTTTTTTTTTGACCCAAGGGTTATTTAGAAGTGTGTTATTTAATTACCAAACAGTTGAGAATTTTCCAGCTATCTCTTGTTATTGGTAGCTATATATTAATTCCACTGTGGTCTGCCAGCATACCTGATATGACTTCTATTATTTTAAATATTAGATTATTTAATATTATTTAAAATATTAAAATTTTAAATCTATTATTTATAGCCCAGGATATAGTCTATCTTGGTGCATGTTCCATGTAATGTGTATTCTGCTACTGTGGAATGGAATATTCCATAAATTTCAATGTGATCAAGTTGATTGATAGTACTCAATATCCTTACTGATTTCCTTGCCTGCTTGATCTGTAAGTCTCCAACTATAGAGGAGATTTGTCCATTTTCTTTTTTAGAGCTATCAGGTTTTGACTTTTTTTTTTTTTTAAGTTATCTCTACCCTCAACGTGTGACTTGAACTCACAACCTTGAGATCAAGAGTTGCACACTCTTCTGACTGAGCCATTCAGGCACCCCAATCTTGCCTTATTTTTAAAGCTCTCCTGTTAGGTATATACTCAAGTAGGATCAGTATGTTTTCTTGTGAAATTGATCCCCTTATCATTATGTTGTAACCCTCTTTATCTCCAATCAATATCCATGTTCTGAAGTCTGCTTCGTAAATTAATGTAATTTATGTAACGTAAGAAATTAACGTAGCTACTTCAGCTTTCTTCTGATTGGCGTCATCATGGTATTTCTTTCTCTATCCCTTCCCTTTTTTCCTACCTGAGTCTTTATATTTAAAGTATATTTATTGTGGACCACATATAGTCGTGTCTTTTTTTTTTTTTTTAATCTACTCTGGACAATCTCTGTCTTTTAACTGGTATATTCTAACCATTCACATTTAAGTGATTATTGATATATTTGGATTAGTATCTATTATGTTTATATTTGTTTTTTGTTTGTTTGTTTCTCCCCTCCTTTTTCTGCATTTTCTGGTTTTTCAACTGTACTTTTTTTATAAAAGTTTTTAGTGGTTGCCCTAGAGTTTCTAATATTAATTTTAAACTAATCTTAGCTCGTCTTCATGTATACTATACTACTTTGTGTCTAGTGTTGGCACCTTATGTTATTGCTTCAAAGTTATCTTTTAAAACAATTAAAAATAAGGAAAATAAAAGATTTTATTGCATTTTCACATATTCCTTCTCCTCTGCTCTTCTTTTCTCTGTGTAGATCCATGCTGCTGACCTGTATCATTTTCTTTCTGTCTGAACAACTGGAAACATTTCTTGCAGGCTATGCTTGCTGATGGTAAATTCCCCCAGGTTTTTTTTTTTCTCCCCTGAGAAAATCTTTACTTCTCCATTACTTTTTCCCCCCATAAACAATTTTTCTTCTTCTTTTTAAAACTTTTATTTTGTAGAGCAGTTTTAGGTTCCCAACAAAATTGAAAGTACAGAGATTTCCCGTATGCTTCCTGCCCCAACATGTGCATGATTGTCAACACCACTCACCAGAGAGTACCTTTGTTGCCAGTGATGAAGCTACATAGACACAGAAGCAAATCAAAATCTATAGTTACTTTGGGGTTCACTCTTGGTGTCGTACATTCTATGAGCTTAGATAAAAGTATAATGACATATATCCATCATACAGAGTATTTTCATTGCCCTAAAAATTCTCTGCTTTACCTGTTCATCTCTCCACCCTACTCCATCTCTGACAACCACCGATCTTGTGACTATCTCCACAGTTTTGCCTTTTCCAGAACATCATAGGGTTGGAATCCTACAGTATGTGGCCTTGGCTCACTGGCTTCTTTTACTTAGTAATATGCATTTGTGTTTCCTTCAAGTCTTTTCATGGCTTGATAGGTCATTTCTTTTTAGTGCTGAATAATATTCCATGGTTTGGAAGTCCCCCAGTTTATCCATCCACCTGCTGAAGGACATCTTGGTTGCTTCCAGATTTTGGCAATTATGGATAAACCTATAAATATCCAGGTGCAGGTTTTGATGTAGTAAGTTTTTAACTCCTTTGGGAAAATACCAAGGAACACAATTGCTGGATCGTGTGGCATAATTACATTCAGCTTTGCAAGAAACTGCCAGCCTGTCTTCCAGAGTAGCAGCTGCACCATTCTGCATGCCCACCAGCAGTGAGTGAGAGTTCCTGGTGCTCCACATCCTCACCAGCATTTCGTATGGTCATTGTTCTAGAGTTTTGGGCATTCTAATAGGTGTGGAATGGTACCTCGTTGTTGTGATTTGCATTTCCCTGACAACGTAGGATATGGAGCAACTTCTCATGTGCTTATTTGCCATCTGTGTATTTTCTTGGGTGAGGTGCCTGTTCAGGTCATTAGCTTATTTTTGAATCAGATTGTTTTCTTATTGTTGAGTTTTAAGAGTTTTTTTAATATATATATTTTGGAACACAGTCCTTTATCAGATGTATCTTTGGCAAATATTTTCTCCCAGTCTGTGGCTTGTCTTTTCAGTCTTTGATATTGTCTTTCACAGAAGATTTTAATTTTAATGAAGTCCCACTTATCTGTTATTTCTTTCATGGACCATGTCCTTGGTGTTGTGTCACCACACCCATGGTCATTTAGGTTTTCTCCTGTGTGATCTTTTAGGAGTTTTGTGGTTTTGCATTTTACATTTAAGCCTGTGATTCATTTTGAATACATTTCTGAAAGAACATAAGGTCTGTGTCTAGTTTCATCTTCTTGCCTGTGGTCGTCCACTTGTTCCAGCACTGTATGTCGGAAAGACTGGGTTTGCTCCATTGTATGGCCTTTGCTTTTTCCCTTGATCTATTTGCCTATTCTTTCATCAGCACCACACTGTCTTGATCACTATAGCTTCACAGTAGTCTTGAAGTCAGATAGTGTTGTCCTCCAACTTTGTTCTCCTCAATACTGAGTTGGCTCCTTTGGGTCTTCTCTCTCTCTCTCTCTCTCTCTCTCTTTTTTTTTTTTTTTGGCCTCCATATAAACTCTAGAATCATTTTGTCAACATCCACAAGATTACTTGCTGGGATTTTGATTGGGATTATGTTGAATCTATAGATCAAGCTGGGAAGAACTGACATCTTGACAATGTTGAGTCTTCCTATCCATGAATATGGAATATCCCTCTGTTTATTTAGTTCTTTTATTTTGTTCACCAGAGTTTGGTGGTTTTCCTTGTATAGATTTTGTACATATTTTCTTATATAGATACCTAAGAATTTCTTTTTTTGGATGCTAACGTGATGGTGTTACTTTTTTTTTTTAATTTCAAATTCCACTTTTTCATTGCTGCTGCATAGGAGGGCAATTGACTCTTCATGGCTTGAATCTAGTAACTGTGCTATAATCACTTCTTAGTTCCAGGAGGGGTTTTTTTGCCAGTTCTTTTGAATTTTTTCTCCCTTACCTTTAAAGGATAATTTTGCTGGATAGTCTTTTGCTAGAATTCCTTTGAAAAATTTCAGTGTATTAAATATTTCACTACACTCGCTTCTTGTTTGAACGGTTATTAATGAGAAGTTCACTGTAATTTTTATCCTTGTTCCTCTATAGAATGATGTTTTATTCCTCTGGCTTCTTTCAAGAATTGTTCTGTGCCTTTGGATTTCTGCAGTTTGAATATGATATGCTTAGGGGTGTGTGTGTGTGTGTGAGAGAGAGAGAGAGAGAGAGATTCATCCTGTTTGGTGTTCTCTGCACTTTTTGCATGTGTGTGTACTGTGTCATTAATTTTGGAAAGTTCTCTGCTGTTATTACTTCAAATATTTCTCTGCTCTGTTCTCTCTTCACTTTTAAATATTGCAGTTACACGGTTCTTATATGTTCTGTTCTTTTTACATTTCTTTTTTCTCTTTGCTTTTCATTTTGGGAGGTTTCTATTGCCTGATCTCCACATTCAGATTCTTCCCTAGGCTTTGCTGCATCTACTGATGAGCCCTTGGAAGGCATTCTTCATTTTTATTACTGTGGTTTTGCTTCTAGCACTTCCTTTTGATTGGTTTTTAGAGTTGGCATTACCCATCTGCTTTTACATGTTGTCTACTTTTTCCATCAGAGAGAGCCCTTAACATATTTTTTATAAAGATTTGATTTATTTATTTGACAGAGAGAGACACAGCGAGAGAGGGAACACAAGTAGGGGAGAGGGAGAAGCAGGCTTCTCGCGGAGCAAGGAGCCCGATGCGGGGCTCGATCTCAGGACCCTGGGATAATGACCTGAGCCGAAGGCAGACACTTAATGACTGAGCCGCCCAGGCGCCCCAGAGCCCTTAACATATTAATCATAGTTATTTTAAATTCCCTGTCAGGTGATTCTAACATCTGTGTCATATCTGAGTCTTGCTCTGACAATTGCTTTATCTTTTCAGACTGTGTTTTTCTTGCTTCTGGCCCAATCTTATAAGTCTCCTCTTTTCTTTCAGACCTGGCTTACCAGCCCACGCCCCCCTCAGACCTTCTGCCTACATTCTAGAAAACTGACCAAGACCCCTAGCCCAACACAGTGCTGACATGGTTTATTTTGTTTTCTTTTCTAGTAAATAAAAAAAAAAAATCAAACAAATAAAAACTCCAGCCCCCTCTGTTTTAAGGAGAATGAGTTTGATGTCATTTCTTTTGCCTGAAGCAAATTCGAAGGGACCATAGTCTGCATGCAAACATGCAGAAAGTACCGTGTGCCAGGCACTGTACTCCCCACAACCATCCCAGGAAGCAATCTCCATCATTGCCCCCTTTCTCCCAAACCAGAGTACAGCATGGGACACATTGACTAACTTGCTCAAGTCCCACAGCTGGTGCTGAGTTGGGCTTTGGCCCCGGGCCCTACAGCCTTACCTGTGAGAGAAGAGGAGGTGGCTCTGGGCTGGGAGGATGCCCACGTTCTTCTGAATCGTCACCTCACCCTTGCCTCGCACTTCATCACAGTTCTGGCCCACAAGTGAGGAAACCAGGGCGTCTCCAACCATCTGAAATCACATAGCTGCCTACTCAGGCCTAGAATGGCCCTGCAGGAAAAACATCTTTCAACTTAGTTCCCTAAGCCTGGTTCTGTGCGTAGAAGTGCTCAACACATATTAATATTCAAAAACTGTGCCTCAACATATGTTGAGAAGTATGCAATAGATGCCAGTGACAATTCTGTTAATCATAGGAAGGCTGGATGCTCCGTACAAGCCCGCCACACATTAACCCGTGATGCAACTAGACTGACATGTGAGCCCCTCGCTCCACCTGGGCTCTGAGCTCCTCAAGGGCAGGGACGGTCTCTGAGGGCAGGGATGGTCCCTGAAGTAGGGCAGGGACGGTCCCCAAGGGCAGAGACAGTCCACAAGGGCAGGGACGGTCCACAAGAACAGGGACAGTCCGTAGAGCAGGGACCGTCCATGTGCATGCCCTGCTGTTTCTCCAGCCCCGCCCTCCTTTATTCTATAGAGGTGATCCCAAAACAAAACACGGGAGGAGAACTATGAAATCGTCAGGTATCCTTAGACTGGTTTTGGAAGTGGTTGTGCCGGGAGTTTGGGGGTTTTGTGCCTGCATGCCCTTTCTCCCAGCCCGAGGTGCCCCCATGTAGCAGGCCTGCTCGCCTCTCCCCTTTGCTTATAAGGGGCTTGAATGAGATGGTGACGCAGGAGCCCGATGCTGCCGTAACAAAACCCCACACACTGGGGTCTCGTATTTATTATCAGACATGTGTTTGTCACGGTCCTGGGGGTGGCAGTCCCAGGTCAAGGTGTCGGCTGATTTGGTTTCCCGTGAAGGCCCTCTTCCTGGCTTGCAGTTGGCGACCTTCATGCTTCGGTCTCACGTGGCCTTTCTCTGAGCACACGCGGGGTCAGGGGAGACAGACAGACGGACAGACAGAGACACAGAGAGAGAGTGAGCGGCATCTTTGGGATCTCTCTTTCGAAGGACACTCACCCTGTCTGATCAGGGCCCCGCCCTACAACCTCATTGAACCTATTTACTTCCTTACCCCAAAAGTAGCCACACTGGGGGTCAGGGCTTCAACATATGAATCTGGGGGACACAGGCGTCCTTCGTAACACCTAGTGGTCAGTGTGCACAGGTTGGCTCTTGGGCACAGGGGGGCTGGTGGGTGGAGGGGGTCTCGTCCCTGCAAAGACCAACGTGAAGGGCAGCACAAGAAGAACGGGCTTTGAAATCTGAATCTTCCACTCTCCACCTGATTTGGGGAACGTCAGTAGCCTCCCTGCCTCAGTTCCTCTCTCCTTTTTTTTTTTTTTTAAAGATTTTATTTATTTATTTGAGACAGAATGAGAGACAGAGAGCATGAGAGGGAAGAGGATCAGAGGGAGAAGCAGACTCCCTGCCGAGCAGGGAGCCCGATGCGGGACTCGATCCCGGGACTCCAGGATCATGACCTGAGCCGAAGCAGTCGCTTAACCAACTGAGCCACCCAGGCGCCCAGTTCCTCTCTCCTTAAAGCAGAGATTCTACCATCTCCCAATTACGGCAGCCCCTGGGGCCAGGCTGTGTGCTGAGCGGCCATCAGTGCCCACATTGTGTCGTCCCAAGCACCGGGGACAGTGTGGGACGAGGGGGGTGGCGTGCGCAGGGAGGCGTCGGGGCTGGGCCCTCACTTCTGCCGTCCAGTGGGACCGCCGGTGGGGTGACCTGGCTGCTGTGGACAGTTTCTGGAAGGGAATTTGACCCCTTCCCATCTGTGGACCACCTGCCGCAGCAAATGACAACCACTCAGAGAAATTACCAGTCTACTGTGGAAGCTCATCACAGCGACGGGACCGGAAGCACTGGTGACCTCTAGGTCACCAAGCTTGTAATCAGTTGTCACGTGAGCCAGGCCACAGATTGGACGGGTGACATGGGTGACTGCTGTCGAGTTAGGCTCGGGAGCAAAGCATGTGGGACGATGTGCCTGTTTCTGGGCCTAACAGCAGCTTCGCTGGGCATGCTGGTGCTCACCTGCTGGAGGAGATTCCCGGGCTGGGAAGGTGGACCGCTGGCCTGCTCCCTGAGCTCTGTCTCTGTTCCCACCCCTTGGCCCACAACCCCCCCAGGCCTCACCCAGAGACCCCGGTGCCCGGAGGCCTGGGTCCCCACCCAAGGTGACGGTGCCCTTCCTGCTTTCCCAGCACAGCGCCTCCGGACGCAGAACTGTCCAGAAGCCACCAGCTCCTGAGAAAGGACTCCCGGCCGGGGGATCACAGGATGGAGCATGAGCCTGGACTCTTTCTACTCGAGTGGCTGGACCAGCTTCCGTCAGACGCTCCCCGAGCAGGTTGAGGAGCAGAATTACGACCCTTTTTATGTGGAGCAGAATTACGACCCTTTTTATGTATGACCTGTCACCCCATCCATTTACAGCAGATCTGAATCCTAACCCCGAAGCGTGGAGGAAATCCCATGTCTTCGAGCGCGACCTCCTGTCTGGGGTGCAGGGGACTGTTGTGGTACATCCTTCCCCTCGTTGCCCCCTCCTACCCCCCTCCCCGGTCATGCCGCTGGGGTGCTGTGGCCCCCACTGCTGCTCCTGGGTGCTCGAGGTGGGGCTCTGCGAGGCCCAGAATGGAGGGTCCAACCACCACAACCCCAGCTTCTTCCCCATCTGGGGAGCTGTGCCCCTCCCCTCTCGCCCCACCCCTGCAGGGGACACCTGGCCTTATCTCTTTATCTCCACAACAGCTTCCCGTTGACGCCCAGCAGTTCCTGAGTCCTGCCCTGAGCTCGGTCAGGGCCGAGGGGAGGGCAGATGGGCGCGAGTAAGCAGAGACAAACAGACGCCAAGCGGCATATTGTGCAGGAACAGTAGGTGAACATTCGCTGTTTCCCTAGTCTTCCGTCTACCCATCCTTCCGTTGGTAACAGCACACGATGTTCTGGGAGAAGCCCCCATTCTCAGCCCAGCCCAGCCCAGACCCTGCCTGAGGCGTCCACGAAAGTGGTCCGTAGGACGTGGCAGCTCTCACCCGACCCAGATGTGTGGCCGGAGTGCAGGCCACGGGAGGTGAATACTGGGTGCCCCGAGGCTGAGAAGAGCCAGTGAGCGGCCGGTCTCGGGAGGGCACTTGAAGGGCCAAGGCCAGGGCTGCCCTGTCCACTGCCCCGTCGACGGCTGGCAGACAGAGCCTGAGGGACGAGGGGGGCCAGGGCAGGGTCAGAGAAGTCTGGAGGGAGGGCTGCTCGGCTGGAATGTGGAATCGATCTCCCCGAGCCTGGAATGGGCCTGCAGGGAGAGATTGCAGAAGCCGAGTGTGAACCTGCCATGCACAGGAAGTAAACAGCATTGCTAATTTACGGCCCTGGGCCCCGAGGCTGCCCCACTGCAGATCTGAGCTGGTCACTGCTCCCTTAGCCCGTGAATGGGTCGGTGAGCCTCCTGCCCTGGGCTCTGGGCACTTGCCATTGCCGGGACTCAGTTGGATGACCGCACGCCCCCCCCGCCCCGCCATCCAGAGGGTACACTTTGGGCCATGTTCCTCCCCACATGGTCAGCAGATGCAGGGCAGAGCCGGCCTCCGTCCTGTGCCTCCATCAGGGAGCACAGACAAGTGGCCACCATCCAGGACCCCATGAGCCTCAGGGACGCAGAGTGGGCCCGCGTCTGATGGAGCCCGCCTTTGCCGGGTCTGCTGTGTGCTGGGCAAGAGAGGGACGGGCAGGGGACAGAATGTAGGAGTCACCTGGGGCGGCCGCAACAGATGACCACAAACCAGACAGCTCAAAACAACAGAAAGTGATTCTTCTATGGTTCTGCCGGCCAGAGTCTGAGACCACAGCATCACAGGGCCGCGCTCCCTCTGGCGGCTCTGGGGTGGGTCCGTCTTGCGTCTTCCAGCTCCTGGGGGCTCCGGCGCTCCCAGGCTGTGGCCACGTCCCCCCACCCCCACCCCCGCCTCTGCCTCCCTGGTCACGTGGCCCCTCGGTGTCTGTGTCTCAGCCCTCCCTCTCCCTTCTCTTGTAAGGACACAGTCGTTGGATTTAGGGCCTCCCACCCCCAGCCCAGGACAATCCAGGGTGGTCTGTAAGGTATAGAGATGCCCTAGCTGTAATCACACCTGCAAAGACCCCTTTCCCAATAAGGCCTCACTCACAGGATCCGGAGGGCGGGACGTGGACACATCCCCGGCCACTGTCGGGCCGTCCTTCCCCACGCCCCCTCGACTGGCCCCTGACGCTTTGTGGCCCTGGCCCCTTGCCCTGCTCCCCTCTGCCCTCCTCTGCTGAGGTTGTAAGGACCCTGAATGCTGACACCTTACGATCCCCCCACCCTGCACCCCTACCCCACGTGTTGTTTCCAGATGTTTCCACATCTGTGTCCTGATGAGGCCGTGCTCAGGACACTCCCTGATTGTCCCCAAATGGAGCTCTGGGCTCAGCCCTCGGCTCACCCTCCGCCAAGACCCACCTTCTTCACTTAGCTTCCTCCTCAGTCCCCACCAAATCCCAGACCGACCCATCGAAGGACTTTTCCCTCCGTTTCATCATCTGTACAGTGTGGCCTCTGTAGAGCGGGCTGCCCTTTGATGCTTAATACCCAGATTAGATTCTCTGCATCCCCTCCTTAAAATCTTCAGGAAGCTTCCGGCCTCTCCAGGACTCTAGCCCAAATTCCTTACCGTGCCTGTCAGGCCCTGTGGGACCCTCCCTCCCTGTTGTTAAGGATCTCGTCTTCCCCCCCAGCACTGATGCTCCTGCCTCCCAGCAGCGCCGCACGCAGCCCAACCTCAGGGCCTTTGCACAGACGCACCTGCCTCCCAGGAGCACCGCACGCAGCCCAACCTCAGGGCCTTTGCACAGACGCTCCTGCCGGAAGTGCCACGCTCCCCACCTCTGCCGGCTCCTTGCTATCCGGGCACCCCTCCAAGGCACCTCACCAAAGAGCCCCCTGGCTCCCCATCACCGCACCTGCCCCTCTCCCACATGGTGGTCCACACAGGTTGTGGTGACAGGTTTCTTGGCGTCTTTGTCACCTCGCCACTGGGGGTTCCACGGAGGTTACACATGTGGCCTCTCGGGTGAGTGAGTGGACACGTGAATGGATGATGTGGCTGGGAGAAGCCGTGATAGTGAGAACGCCCAGGGCAGAGCCTGGTGTGGCGGAGTCCCAGACAAAAACTTGTGCTAGATGGGGTGCGTCAGGACCTGCAAGATTTCAGATCCCGTATTCACGGGAGCTGCCGCGGGATGGCGTCTCTGCAGTCTGAGAGGCATGGGCAGCACAGGAACCAGAGTTCAGATGTTCACGAGCCCCTGCTGAGGGCTGGGCATGGCCCTGGGGGCTGGGGATGCCGCTGTGAGGACAGGGGCCCCGCTCCCTGGACGCCCACCTGCCAGACCAGGAGTCAGAAGCAGCCCAGCCCCTCCTGGCTCCTCTCCCCTGATGCGGCTCCCTTGCCTTTGCATCTGCATGGTGAACTCCCTCTCTGCAGTGGATGTTGGTGCCCTGTGGGGACGTGGTTGCCCATCCTGACCGCCATGAACAGAGCCCCGCCTCCGCTCTCCGGGATTCAGCCTGGGGCCCTCTCCTGCCCCACTCGCTGTCTCGGCCTTGGGACCCTATTACCTGGATTGTAGACCTGACCCCGTCCACTGGGGCCCCACCTGCCTGGACTCCCGGTGGGGCTTCGACCCTGTTTGCTCAGCGGGAAGGTGCCGAGTGACCATCCCTAGTTTGCACGGTGGCTGTGGGGACCGGAGGAGTCCATGAAAAGTGCTTTTCCTAAGACCGCCGAGTGACCCCCACGTGGCCAGATGCCAGGCAGGCCTCAGTCCCCACCGTGCGAGCCCCTGCAGCCTGTGGTCAGAGGGCCCCCTCCTCCTCCACCGGCTCCCAGAACGCCATCTGTCCTGTGTCCATCCTACCACGTCCAGCACGAGCTGCCCCACCCAGCCGCCTTTCCCCGGGCAGCCTCTTCTTTCCTTCCTCCTAGACCCGTCCTTTTCTATGTCCACGGCACATCCTTGGTGCTGACAGCCAGGTCACGCTGCCAACACTGCCCAGACCTCCCTCCGGACCTCCAGACGCATGCACCCGCCTGCCCTTCTCCGTGTGGATGGATGTCCACCCACGCGTCCCGCGGGACTCCGGCTCAGCTCCTGACCCTTCCGCTCAGCGGTTCAGTTGCTCAGGCTGACGCGAGCCGCTCATTCTCTTGTAGCCCACAGCCAGCGTGGCCGCCAGTTCCGTCGACTCTGCCTTCAGGACCAATCACGGAGCGAACACTTCTCTCCAGCTGCCGCTCCCTGGGCCCGGCTGCCCCGGCCTCTTCCTTGGGTCAGTGCAGTGACCCTGCACTGTAGAGGCTGTCTGTGACCCTTGAACAGGTAGGTCACATCACATAGGGCTCCTCATTTCTCCCTGAGAAAAAGCCAGCGTGCTGACAAAGGCCCACCAGCCCCCCACCCTGGTGTGCCCTCCCTGACCTCATCTCCTTGTGCACCCCAACTCGCTCAGTCCCAGCCCCCCACCTCCTTGCCCTCCCCCAAACTTCCCAAACATGCATAGGGTCTTTGCGTGGGCTGTTCCTTCTGCCTGAAACGCTCTTCCCCACACCACCTCACAGCCTGTGCTCACAGGGCACCTTCCCCAAGAAGCCTTCCCTGACCACTCCGTTTAAATGTGCCACCTGAACCCCGCACACACTTCGGGCCCCCTGATTCCGCTGTCCTGTCCCAGCTCGGGCTGCTATAAACGACAAATTTATTGCTCGCAGTTCCGGAGCTGGAAGTCTGGGTTCAGGGTGTCGGCGTGGCCCCGATCCTGCTTGCTGACCACTGCCCTCCGGCTATGTCCTCACGCTGTGGGGAGCGGAGGTGTGGGGGGGGGATCGCCCGCGGCCTCCCAGACAACGGTGGCAGGTAGCCGACGCTTGATGCCCGTTCCGGGGCATGTGCCGCGCCCCTTGTCTCGTGCTGCCTCGGTTGGTCCACTCCAGCCGCTTCCCCGCACATCGCGGCTGGCGCCCATGCCTCATCACCGTGTGCATGCGTTTGACTCCACGCGTCCTTCATCAGTGATGAAATGTTCTTTAAATCGTGAAACTGCTAATGAGAAATCTCATTTCCAACACAGCCTCAAGTGGCCAAAGGGCTATTCCACTTGTAAACAGAATGGATTATTTGGGAAGCTGAGTAGCATGGTGTTGAACATAACGGAAAATGCAAGGGCACAGTGCTTTTTCGGTAGTTCTTCGTCGGGAAGTCAGATCACATCATGTTCTGGGTATTTAAATGGGAAGCGGGGTGTGTGCAGCTGGGTACAGAGTTCCAACACCCACCACAGAGCCACGCCTCCGAGGGACGGCTGTCCTCCCACCTGGTGACCCCACGCAGGGAGTCAGGGGCAGGTGAGTCAGGCCGCTGCCTCTCCCCGAGGCTCGGCTCTCCGGAGCCTGCTGCCCACCCTTCCTCCGTCTCCGGCCTCCACCACCCAGGGCCCAGAGCCACTGGCTACACACAGAGCCTGGAGGCTCCACCGGACGGGCCACCTGGGTTCTCGCTTCTTGAGCAGAGACAGATGGAACCCCTGCCCTGTGATCCGATTTTATGCTAATGCACATTTTCTTTTTCCTGGGATGAGGGTCAATTCCTTCCATCAGCTTTTCCAGAAGCCCTCCGGGACCCAAACACTGAAACCATTGCAGGGAGAAGCGGCCCCTAACAGCTCAAGAGCACCTGCTGCGCGCCAGGCCAGAGCTGCGAGATTTCCTTAGTAGAGTCTCCATTTCTTATCTGTAACTTCTTTAATGAACAGAAGGCTGTGCAAAATTCACATGCACAAGTGGATGGGTTTGGAGGTGAGTCTACACCCCCGAGACCATCACCCCAATCTACTCCATGAACCTGTCCCTCACCTCCAGAGTCTCCTGCGGCCCTCTTATTAACTGTCATTGCTATTGTTACTATTTTGTGATAAGAACACTTAACATGAGATCTACCCCCTTAGCAGATTTGGAAGGACAGAAGTCAGTTTGTCAACAGCAGGCCCTGTGCCGGGTCAGCACATCTCCAGGACTCAGTCACCCTGCGGAAATGACACTTTCTGCCTTTGGACTAATTCCTCCTGGTTCCCCTCATCTCTTGGATGCAGGGATTGACCTGTCCGTGATGAAGATGAGGCCGGCGGGTGCTCAGGGGAAGAGCTGGGGAAGCCCTCTTCTGAAAAGGGATGGAAGGTGGGGCTCCAGGGCTGTCCTCGTAGACCCGGGTGCCGGCCTGTGGCTCAGCTTGTCAGGTGTCTCCACTGATTTAGGCCCCGCCTGGGCCCGGGGAGCAGGGAGCCGAGTCTTCTCCACCTGTGCCCTGGGAGGATGTGGCAGGCACCAGGTGCAAAAGGCTGTGCAAATCCCAGGGCTCCCCTCTAGCCGTAACGCAAGACAGCCCACCCTGCTGCTCACCCCGACACTGGAAACCCACTGAAGCAAGGGGGCAGAGTGGCTCCCTGCTCTCCAGGGGTTCACTGCCCTGCGGGGCCCCGGGCCGGAGCCGGGAATGACAGTGCCCTCTGCTCAATGGTCACTGCGGCCAGAGCTGGGGCCACGGCAGCAAATGGGACCATCTAGTGCTTCCCTGGACTCTTAGCCCATATTAAGGACATTAACAGCCCTGCGGCTTGATCCTCAAGATAGATCTACAAAATTGCAGCTGAAATGAGATGGGAAAAGATGGGCCAGCGCTTCTCTTTGCTCTAATCTCCTTAGTCAAGCTCAATTTGGTTCCAAACACGCCCGAGGCAAACGCTGCATTTTGCCGAAGAGATTTAGAAAGGCAAGGTATGAGATTATGCAATTTCCTATTCGGAAGCATCTGCATAAATCTGCATATCATATGCATTATTAAAATGGATCACAAGTTGTATAATCAACTCAAAGCAATCGGTTTTTGTCTTAGTGTGTTTTTTAGTCGTTCCCTACAGATGAAATGAATCCCATTACCTGGTAGCTCCGCAGCGGATTACCCTGACAACGAGCTGGCAACTTTTCGGGAAGGGATGAGTCCCTTGAATCTGAGATTCAAGGTGGGCAGGGGTCCCAATACCGACAAGTACGCTTTACGAGGGTCCGCGCCACGCCCCTTTCTTGCTAGGTGAGCAGTCAACACCACGAGGGACACCGGCTCCGTTATCCCCTTGGTGCCTGGTACTGGAATCTGTGAAATGGGCACAGTTTCCCCATGTGCCTCCATTCTCCTGCCGGTTGCTAAGCAAATTACCAGGGTCATCAGTCAAGATTTCCTCGCAGGAAATAAGTACCACTCTAAATTTAGATTTTAACACAAGGGATTTGGGCCCCCTATGGCCTCTAAGACAGGATGTCGGGAGAAGTTCATAGCCAGGGAGGTGGCCCATCCGGAGGCTGTCCTTGGAAGCACAGATCTCTAGAACCCTCGACCACCTGTCAACCCCAGCGAAGCCAGCGGCCGGACTGCAGGAGCCCCCCCAGCCCCACGCGCCGCCCACCACAGAGGCCTGCGCAGTCCGAGCCTCACACAGGTGTATAACTGGAGAATGCTGACCTGCATACAGCACCTGGTTTGCATTCAGAAGCCCAGCTGCAGGAGCACCTGGGAAATGTAGTTTGTAGCTTTCTGGCCTCTGCAAACACAGGAATCCTGCCCAGAAGGCAGCTGGAAGAGCAAGGGCGAAGGCACCAGGCCCACCAGACCTGGGGAGCGGGCACTGCCCGGACCATGAAGGGGTCACGGCGGGTCTGCTCCCTCCAGCTCTGACAGCTTTGGACTGACAGCATTTCCTCGTACCATGCCTGCTCTCGGTACCGGAGCCACCCTGTGTAGGGGGATGGGCAAGCCGGGCCCTGTGGTCAGACTGGGGTTCACGTTTGGACCCCACCTTTGCTGGCCCCGCGCCAGGGCAAGTTACCCAAGACCCTCCGGACTGATGGGGCGGGGCCGGGAATGTCTCTCCAGAGGGCTGTCTAGTGGGAGGCCTGGGGGAGGCAATGCTCAAGTCACCTCTCCTGCATGCAGTGAGTGCTCAGTACTCGGGAACAATGGTGGACAGAGGGAAACCAGGGCCTGGGGGCCTGGGGGTCAGCGTGGCACTGGACAAAAAGCTGGTCTGGAATTGGGAAGCCTGCGGTTTGGGCCTTTCAGAGTTGTTTTGAAAGAAGTTTTTCCCCCCACTCCTCCCCACTGTGAGACAGCCACTGGATCCCATGGCTAAAAGCCCTCCCAGCAGGATAGCCTTCGCACCAGGCAGAGGTGGAGAGCTGGGCTGGACCCCAGGGGACGCCTGCTCCATCTTTGCCGGGCTGACCTGAGTGCGGAGGACAGCCACTTCCAGCCCCAGCTGGGCTGCCCATGCTGAGCAGGGCCCGGATGCTAGCATTCTCCTGCCAGCTAGACCGGGCTGTGGCCCCAGGAGTCCCTCCCGCTGGCCCTGCTGGCCCATTAGCCAGCACTCTCTCATGGTCCGGCCTCCCTCCCCACCTCACCTTGGCTGCCCAGCAGGTCCCAGGGAGGGTCCCACCTGGGGGCTTGTCCTCAGCTGGAGGAGGGTTGGGAGCTCTTTGCGGTTCTCCAGAAGCTTGTCAGAGGGTCCTCAAGTGGAAGCGGCTGTGAGAAGCCGTCTGCACCAAGGCCCAGCTGGGGCATGGATCCCCGTGCCCAGCCTGGCCCCTGCAGCAGGAACCCCCCCACCCCCACCCCAGTGGGAGACTCGCTGCTTCCCGAGACCCCTCATTCTGCCACAACCTGACCACTGGCCGGGACAGGGCCGCCTCCTCAGCCACACAGACTGCGGACATGTGGTGGGTGAGCTGCCTCCATGACTTATGGCCCCCTTCAGTACTAGAAGGTTCTTCACACGGAGAGGGCCCGGTGGTCCTGAGCGGGGACGGAGCCCGAGCCAGAGTGCACTACCCGAGCTGGCTGCAGGATGTGGACAGGTTTTGGAAGCCCTCTGCTCGGGGGGAGGATGGGACCAACAGTGCAGGGGGGTCACCAGCCTTCCAGAGGTGCGGTGTGCCCAGCCGTCCTCCCAGAGCTGGCCCCCGGTCAGTGCTCGGCTGCCCGGGTTGCTGTTACACTGAACTGAACCTCCAGCCTGTGGCTTCAGGCTCATTCACTCTTTTGTGACTGGGGGCTGCTTTCCAGGGAACCCAGTTTTCACACTCCCCTGAGCCGATTCCTCTCCACGCTCAACGGTCCCTGCCTTTCCTTGCTCCTGAGGCCACTCTTTCTGCATCCATTGCTAACACTCTGCCTCCCCTCCAGGGTCTGGTGCTGGGAAGTGAACATCTCCACCCTGTTCCAAACTGCAAGCTCAGAGCCCAGCTGGGCTCTCACCTCCTTTGTCCTGGACATAATACTCCTGTTAATGCAGCCCAGGTTTGGGGAGGACTCATGCCGTGGCTGATGGCCCAGAGCCTGTAGTCAATCACACACAGGAAGGTGAGAGCTCAGCCTCCACAGTGGGATGGAGGCAGGGTCACTCTTTGCCAGTGCAGGCTTCTACTAGCTGTCCTCTGGGGCGTGTGGGTGCAGTGCCCACCCTCGGTCCTCCTGAGCTGGGGGCCTCTGGCTGGGTGGAGCCCACCACACTGGTGGGCTGGCTATCCTGCCTGTCCTGGGCAGAGCTCAGGCTGAGTGGGGGCCTCTAGGGGCGAGGAGGGAGAGACGAGGTGGGGTGAGGGGTGAGGGATGCATCTGGCATATGGCTGCCCTCTGGGGGTGTGCACAGTGAGTAGGTGAGTGTTCATCGGCTAAGCCACCAGCTCAGCCCTCTGGGAGGCAGGGACGCCGTTGATTTTAACAGAGTAGACATTGCAAACCCTCGCTGTTCCAGACCCTAAATAGAACCTGGAAGTTGGAGGACAGGCCTGGAACCTTCTGTTCTGTGGCCAGGAACCACCAGCAGCAGCTGGAAGACAGCTCCAGGGAAAACATGACTATTTGCCTCACTAAAGATCGGTGCATTTGCCAAGTGCAGGGGACAGCGAAGTGACGCTGTCTGCGGAAACGCGCAGACAGATCCCGAAGTTGGGCCGAGCTGCAGTGGAGACGTGATGACGTGAGCCGAGACCCAGAGGTCCTTCTCGACAACTTCCATTTATGTTTCTGGGAAGACCACAGAGGAAATCCTGGATATCCAAATGGGAAAAACGAACTCTGAGCAAGGTGCTCATCCAGGGACACAATGGTGAAATGGCAGCGCGTGGTGACAAGCCCCTTCGTGGGTGTTTCCCTGAGGAGTTTCCATCTGTGGGGTGCGCATCTGCCATCCAGGCTGGACGGTCTGGGGAATGAGGGCAGCGCCACCCATACGGAGGCGGGGGCGACAGGTGTGCGGCGGGGACCATCCGGGCATCCGGGACAGATGGCTGCCGGCTTACCTGTGCGGTCCACCGGTTTGCCGGGATGACGAGACACCCGACCGGAAGGGGGTGTCGCTGTGGGGGCTGACGCCTCTGTGGCCCACTTACTCATTCCACGGGCTGCAGTGCCACAGGTATGCCCTGCAGTTGGAGCTCTAGCTGTGTGGCAAGGAGGGGGGGCAGGAGGGAGCAGACCCCGTGGCCCCCCAGCCCACGCAGGAGCCCAACCCAGGAGCCAGGTTTACTGAGGGAGAGCAGGTGAAAGGGAGAGGATGGGGGTTCAGACGCGGGCTAGCTCGGACTCCCTTCAGTTTTCCAGCCTGCGGCTCCCAGCGGAGCATAGAGAACGGTTGCTGGTGGTGCAATTTTTCTCCACTGGCGCCCAAGACCCGTGGCTTCCCGCCTTCCTGGGAACCGGGCATGGGAACCTGGCCCGATCCAGCCAATCTGGTGTCCTTGTCCTGAACCACTTGACCTATCAGGTGCACCTGCCCAGAATCACGTGGCCCATCAGATGTGACTGTCCCGACCTTCTTAGCCAGCCTGATGCGCCGCCCCTGAGCCCCCAGCCAGTCAGATGCATGTGCCCTGAATCATTCGTCCAATCAATGTGCCGTAGTAACCTGGGCCAGCCTGCAGGTGTCCGGGCTGCGACATCTGGCCCTCGGGGTCCTGCTGCCACCACCTCACCGGACCAGTTCTGCATGACTTTGGAGTAGCGTTCCCCTCCCTTCTGACAGTGTGGCCTGCTGCCCTTTACTTTCATTTTTTTTCTTTTAAAGATTTTATTTACTTATTTGAGAGAGAGTGAGTGGGAGGGAGAGGGAGAGAGAATCTGAAGCAGACTCCAAGCTGAGCGCAGAGCCCCATGTGGGGCTCGATCCTACGACCAGGGGAACCTGGACCTGAGCGGAAACCAACAGTCAGAGGCCGAACGACTTGAGCCCCCAGGAGCCCCTGACCAAGGTTTTTCTAATAAATTTCTATTCTGCTCATTCTGGTCAGAATCCGTTTTTCTCTTACTTACAACTCAAGAACCTTGGGTGGTTTGCTGATTGAGCTTGAGTAATTCTGACCATCCTCTGAGCCTTACGTGGTGATCTTCAAAGTGGGACAAGAGTCCCTGCCCTGCAGGGTTTGGTGAAAATGTGCGCTTTCTGTGAAGCTACCCCGCTAAACACGAGCTTATTAGATTACTTATTAAATAGGTCTCCTCCTTACTGTGAAGAGCTTAACATTTGCAGAAACAAAAAGTCAACCTTCAGAAACAATATGTCAAACGCATTTAAGCTCCCCTGTGGAGAGCTTTGCTCCCCAAGCAGGGTTACCAGGTAAAGTACAGGGCAGCCAATTACGTTGAAATCTCTTTTAAAAAACGCATGAAGTATGTCCATGCAATTTTCAGGACATGCTTATACTAAAAAAATTACTGGTTGTTTTCCGGAGATTCCAACGTACCCAATGTCTCATACTTCTGGGACCACCCCGCACCCTGGCCTCCTCTGCATCTTCACAAGGTACATTTGCTTCGCTTTGGGGGACACCTGCTGACAGCCAAATGGCTTTTATGCGATGCATCCCTGAAAGTCCATTGCCTTTGCTCTGGAGCTTATTAAGACGAGCCATTTTTTCAGCGGTGAAGAGCACACACACCCAGCCATGTTCCAGAATCGATGCGGTCTCAATAACGAGATTGCAAACGTTGTCACGTACTCCATCATCAGGAGCCCAGTACGAAACATAAACACCCTTCTGGGTCATTAGGGCTCATTTTCGTGTTCCAAAGAGCCTGCTTCTCGGTGCCTGAGATCCTTCCTGCCTGTGACCCAGCACCACTCAGCCCAGACTCATTATGCACTTACTCACTCTGTCCAAGCGAGCTGCTGCCACAAGCAGTCATTTTCCAAAGAGGAAATATAGTTGCCTGAAAAGTCTCAACATCCTTCTTACCCTTCAGACAGACATGGAAGCTTCTTCTTGGTTCTTTTTTTTTTTTTTTTAATTTTATTTATTTGAGAGAGAGAGAGAGAGAGAGCACAAGCAGAGGAAGGAGCAGAGGGAGAAGCGGGCTCCCCACCGAGCAGCGAGCTCAATGTGGGGGTCGATCCCAGCATCCCAGGGATCATGACCTGAGCCGAAGGCAGATGCTTCACCGGCTGAGCCACCCAGGCGCCCCACTTCTTCTTAGTTCTAATGCATCACCCAGAGGCGGGGAAGGGAGACCGTTTCCCAAACCGTGAGGACTGAACACGCTCTCCCTGGAAATCGTGACACACAAAGGGTACAGCCTGGTGGCTGCCACATGGGTCAGCTGTAGCCAAGTGGAGTCAGAAAGGACCCCAGCCTGTGTTTCCTCCGGACTCACGTAGGATCGCCAGCCGTGACTTGAGCCGTTCCTGGAGCGGGTTTTGGGAACTTAAAGGAGTCTATGTCCTCTTCCTCGGGATCTGGGGAAGCATCGTGGCTGCTACCTGTTGGCTAAGAAGACAAAGCAGCCGCATTTAAAGGCAATGCCTGGGACTGAGGCTGTCCCAGAGCACGATTTGGGCTCATTACTCTAATTGCTCCCTGGGCTCTGTGAATATATCCTGTATGTCAATGACCGTTCCAAAAACGAGTCCCCACTGCAGCTGACTTTCACGTTGCCCAAAGGGCTGCTGGCCTCCCAATAGGAACCGTTCCGTCACTGGTCCCCTCGGGGACATTAGCTGTGCACCTGCCGAGCCTTCTGTGCTGGGCGCCGGGGCTGCCGCTGTGGCTGAGCGTGGGACCCAGGGGGGCCCCCGCCGGCAGCTGACGTCTGGTGGAGGACAGCACGCCAGAGGGACGCTGTACGTGGCCTGTGGTGGACGTGGCCACCGTTATGAACAAGCAGCTCTGGAGGTGTCTGTGGCAGGTGCTCTGGTCAGAACCCCGAGTTATCTGTGCGTTGCCCCCTCCTGTCCCCTTCATGCAGCCTCCACGGGGCCTCCTACGTCTCTCCTTAAAACATAGACGTAGTCGGTCCACGTTTCTCCATGTCCACTGTCAAGTCTGTCCTGGGCATCGGCAACAATCTCCTGACAGGTCTCCCTGGTTCCTCCTCACCGGACATTCTCTCCTTACAATGGCCAGAGTGATCTTTTAACACATGACCCAGATCGTGTCCCGTCTCTACTTAAAACGCACCAGTGGAGGGGTGCCTGGGGGGCTCCATCGGTGGAGCATCCGACTCTTGGTTTCAGCTCAGGTCATGATCTCAGGGTCATGGGATTGAGCCCCGCAATGGGCTCCACGCTCAGCAGGGAGTCTGCTTGAGATTCTCTCTCCCTCTGTCCCTTCCCCAACTCTCTCTCTCTCTCTCAAATAAGTAAATAAATTAAAAAAAAAAAAAAAAACCCACCAGTGGCTTACCATTTTGTGCCCATAAAATCCAGACTCCTTGCCTGGGCTTACAAGCCCTACAGGCTTCAGCGTGGCCTCTCATTCCACCCTCGAGGGTATTCTTCTTACCATGTCTTCATGGGCTTTGGCCAGCCACACGGTCTTCTGTTCTGCAAACAAACCGCACTCATCCCTACCTCAGGGCCTTTGCACAGGCTATTCTCTCCATCTGGTACTCTTTCCTGGCCTTCACATACCTGGCTCCCTTGTCTAATAGGTCTCAGCTAAAAGACCACTTCCTCCAAGAGGTGGGCTGCTCTCTACAAAGCATCACCTGACTTAGCTGTGTCTATTTTATCTACCTGTTTGTTACCTGTCCTTCAGTGGTGCGTGTTCTATCCCAACCTCTGCAACACTGTCTCGCACACCGCAGGTGCTCCGTAAACAGGCTTGCCCTAGTGATAGGATGGGAGAGCATGGACATTCCTGGTGGAAGTTGTGTCTAAGCCGACACCAGCAGGTGGGGAGCGTGTTCCAGGAGGAAGCAACAGTTTTTGCCAAATCACTGGTGGGGGAAGTGGGTTCGGGACATCCAGGAAATGGGAAGGTGACTGACATGCAGGACATAGGACACAGGGTCACTCATTCAGATGTGGCTCGAGAGGCAGATGGGTCGCACCAGGCAGGGCCTATTGGCACACTCCAAATTTCAGCCTTTGTCCAAAAAGCAATGGAGAGGCACTGAAGGCTTTACGGAAGGGAGTGATCTAACCCACTTTGCACTTTACAAAGGATGGCTGTGTGGAGAATGGAGGGGAGGGGACGAGAGTGGGGGCCAGCAGAGCAGCTGGGGGTCCTGCAGCCTCCAGGCACGAGCAGGTGCTCGTACAAGATGTGCTGGACTCAAGGTCTGCACTGGAGGAGGCAGAGGCCAGCCCAGGAGGACCTGGGGAGGGAGCAAGTCAAGGATAACCCCCGGTCTTGGTCATCCACAGCCAGGAGGAATGTGCTCTTACTTCTCCTGGGAATGGGGGCTGCAGAGGGGTAAACGTGTCCTCCAGATTCCTGTGTTAAAGCCCCACCCTCAGGACCACAGGATGTGGCTGCATCTCAAGCTGGGGCCTTTACAGAGGTGATTAAGGTAAAACAGGGTCACCTGGGTGGCCCTGATCCAATGTGACCGGGGTCCTAGTAAGAAGAGAGGATCAGGACACAGACACGCACGGAGGGACGACCCCGTGAGGACACAGGGGCGGACGGCCATCCACACACGAGGAGAGAGGCCTCTGGAGGACCCCGCCCTGCCGGCACTCGGACCTTGGGCTTCCAGCCTCCAGGATAGGGGACAGTGAGTCTCTGCTGTGCTTGCGCCGTGTGTGGGACTGTGTCGTGGCTGTCCCAGCTGACAGATACACTGATCCTGATCCACAAGGAGATGGAGAAAGATGGGAGAGAGAGAGAGAGAGGCAGAGAAGCCCCAACCGCCCTCTCTCAGCCAAGCTTCTTGAAGAGCTGACCCCATTCCCAATTCCTACGACCTCCCTTCCCAGTCCTTTGGCTTTTCTGTTGGGATTCGGTCCCCGGCATTCCTGGCCCTGTGTGCTCACCCTCCTCCACCTGCCCCCTGTCCTCGGGCTCTGCGGTGGGCTCCTGGCCCCATCGGTTGTCACCATGCTCCTCTTCCTGCTGCTACCCTCCGGCTCTGGACCCTCCCAGGGCAGGGACCCCACGCACGCATGGAGGCTCAGGGGGCCCGTCTCCAGCCAGGTTCTCCCTTCAAACTCAGGCTCCAGCCCCCACCCCCCGATGCCCCTAAACCAACATGCTCGCACCCAACCTGGTGTATCCTCTCCCCCAGCGCCCTGCACCACTCCCTATTTCAGGGACAATGTCACTGTCCCCCTGAGGACCCATGATGGAACCTGGCGGGACCCATTCTCCTCTCTCCAGTTGACCTCTGTGTCCTCTGAGCCACCTGCTCCTTCTGCAGAGCGGGGTTGGCATCCTGTCCTGCGTCAAGCCAGAGGCTGAATCTGAGTCTGTGCCCGAGCCCCGTGTCTCAGCCGTCCCTGCTCCCTGCATCTGAGCCCCTTCCCCCGAGCCCTATACCCCCGCCGTACCTGCTGCGCCCCACCAGGTTGCCCCCCCGGGGGCTTTTGCTTGGGATCTGGGGGGACCCTGAGTTTGAACACTGCCTGTCAGTGTCGTGTGGCTTTGGGCAAGGCCCTCGGCCCCAGCCTGCTCTTCTGGGGGACACACGGGACATACTGTCCCGCTCACAGAACACAGCGAGCCCCGCCCGGTCCCCGGTGCTCCCTCACCCTTCTACCCCCCTCTCCCCTGTGTCCTCCCTGCCCCCGATCTGGAGCTCACTCTGTCCAGATGTTCAGAGGCTCCTGCCCGTGCTCGGATCAGAGCTACATGCACATTTCTCTAGAGGAAGCCACAACCCGCTCCAGGCCTGGGTGAAGGAGCCCAGTGTCCACCCATCCTTGATGCCAAACCTGCTCATTGTTCCCCTCGCCCACCCGAGTGCCCCTTCCCCTGAGTGCTCCCCAGTGGATGATGAGCCATTCATTCCCAGAGGCTGCATAGGGTCCCGAACCTCTGCTCTCAGGGAAAGGGGTCCGCGCTATCTTCCCAACCGGGAAGCTGGGGCCAAGAAGTCCAGTTAACAGAGTAGCCGGCAGCCACTGATGCAGAGCTGGAGGACCACCTTCCTCCGCAGCCTCCTAATCAGGGCGCCCATTTATGGCTATGATTTAAAGAAGGGAACCGGGTGGCCCTGAGCTGTTTGCTCTGAGAAATTAACTCAGGAAACCGCCATGAGTCATCACAGCAGAGTGGACCGATGCGGTCTGCTGTGACCCGGGGAGAGGGAGCTGGGGCTGGGGAGGGGCTCCCCGGCTCTCTGTGACTCCAGGTGTGGTCTGTGGACCAGCAGCTCAGCATCACCTGGAGCGGGCCCTTCGGCCCAATGCCAGGCCCAGCCCGGGGAACAGCACACGGCGCCCGGCCCGCATGGCATCCAAAAGTGAACAGCAGAGCGAATGATGTCATTCTGCTCATCCAACAGTGAGTGTTCGGGTGGACTAGAACGCGGGCCGGATGCAGGGGTGCGGAGGGAGGAAAGGTTAATATGGCCAGCGTGTTGATGATGAATAGAACACGGGCCCAGCCACGGGAGGGCTCGTGGGTTAATTAGCTTATATTTGTGGCTTCCACGATTTCCCAGCTGCCTGTACCTCCCTCTCCTGCTCACGGTTTTGTCCCTGCGTCCTCCCTCTCCTCAGTTTGCTCCTCACCGCATGGCCATGGTCAGCCCTCACCCGGGAGCTTATTAGGAAAGAAAATTCATGGACCCATGAATCAGAATCGCTGGGTGTCGGGTCCAGGAACCTGGGTTTTGACAGGCTTTCTGGATGATTCTTATGCACCCTGGCTTATGGAGCCCTGGACGGGGTGGGACCTTTCTCCTCACATAGCAGCAGCTGAGGGACGGTGTGGTAATCCGTGACATGCACGAGCAATCCGCTCGGCCCTCCGAGGATGCAGACGTGGCCCTCGCGCTGGTTGCCGTGTGTCTTCATGATGGCCGAGTCACCTGTAACACTGATGTGCGCTTCAGACTGCAGGCAGGGAGGTGCAGCCCGTGTCCCAGAAGCTCCATCTCACTCCTCCACTCACATGCCGCTCACTGTTCTGTCACGTGGCTCCACCTTACAGGGGTGGGAGCTGGGAAACAAAGCTTTGCATCTGGGCTGAAGGCCTACGCCAGCCCCACTGGGCTTCTGTTGCAGAAGAAGGAAAGGATGGGGTGGGCAGGCCACAGCCCTGGGAATACCCACGCATGCCAGATGCCCAGGGCGCTGTTTGCTCTGTCCTTGAATGTGGCAGGATTGCTGTTCTGTCTTCTTGGGGGAGTGGGACCCATGAGCTGGGGGTAGAAGTAGGTCAAGCATGTAGGGTGCTGGCATGGGACTCTGGAGCTCCCTCCCCCTTTGCCCGGCATCCGGCGGTGCTCAAGGACATAGCCGTCCCATCACCCCAGAGGGATGACGAGGAGCAGAGCCTCCCTGCTCATTGTCCCTGACCCCCATTGACAGGTGACAGAGATGTAATCTGAGTGAGAAATTATCTGGCATTGTCTGAAACCACTGGGATTTGGGAGATGTTTGTTACTTCAGCATAACCTCGATTATCCTGACTGATACAATTCTCAGGCAGTATTACAGTCGACAAAACGACTTCTTTTTTTTTTTTTTTTTTAACTGTTTCCTTTTCTGCCTTCAAGCTCTTGTCTATTCTTCAGAACTCAAGCTTTCCTCCCCCAGGCATCCTGACCTTCACAGGCTGGGTTGGCCCGGGTCTCTGCTCTTCTTTGCATGCGGCCTCTGCCAGAGCAATGTCTCCCTGGTTGTCAGTAGCCTCCATCCCAAGCTCCTCTCCCCACACTGAGCTTCTCAAGGGCTAGACTGGGTCTTATTCATGTCTGTCTCGGCTCCAGAACAGTGCCTGGCACATAGTAGGCCCTCAAGAGAGGTTTGTTGGATTGAACTGAAAGAGGGACACAATGGACAGACAAGTGTATCTAACAGTAGACTGCTCCTGCCCACTTGACTTCGCTCATACCTCCTCCTCTCTTGCAGTGTTGTGTTTCATTTCTGAGCCCCATCGGTGCCTATTATGCTTCTATCCACCTGTAAGGGAGCCGTCTCTTGTAGAGAAAGCAATCAATCATCCAACGCATATTTATTGACAACCTACTATTGCCCAGTACTCTTCCAGATTCTGGATATACAGTGGTGCACAAAACAGACAAGAGTATTTATATTCTAGTGCGTAAGATGACAACAAAAGTTCATCAAGATGTCATATAATGGGAGATGGTGCCAAATGCCATGAACAAAAGCTCATAAGCAAAAGGGTTGGAGAGAGATAGGAGTGCTGTTTCTTTTTCTTTCTTTCTTTCTTTCTTTCTTTCTTTCTTTCTTTCTTTCTTTCTTTCTTTCTTTCTTTCTTTCTTTCTTAGAGAAAGAGAGAGAAAGAGTGGGAGCAGGGGGAGGGGCAAAGGGAGAAGGAGAGAGAGAATCACAAGCAGACTCCCCAATGAGCATGGAACCCAACACGACCCTGAGATCATGACCTGAGCCAAAATCAAGAGTCAGATGCTTAACTTACTGAGCCACCAGGCACCCCAGGGGTGCTGTTTCTAAAGGAAGCTGAAGAAAAGCCACTTTGGGTAGGTGACAGTTGAGCTGATGCCCGAAGAGAGAGAGCAACTCCCTGCAGGCATCTGAGGGAAGACGGATGATGTCTGGAGCAGAAACGACCTGAGGTTGGGAAGGCACGTGCAGGTCATATTCCAGGAGAGTGGTGAGCACAGGGGAGGAGGCAGGAGCACGAGGTGGAGAAGGAGGTGAGGCTGCGGCTGGAGGATGGATTGGGCCTGGGCTGCCACCAGCTCAGCTGGGAGGTCTATTTAAGGGGAAAGCCCCAGGATTAGTTGATCTATGGATAAAATGTGGGGTGTGGGAGAAAGAGGAATTAGGGACTGCTCCAAGATGTATGGCTCCAGCCACCAGCCACACTGGGGAGCCCAGGGAAGAACTGGTCTGAGGGCTGGAGAGGGTGCACCCCACGCTCTCTTGGACGTGCCCCATGTGAGACTCCTGGGCGCTGGCCTGGTGGCCGTCGCGAGGAGCCTGGACTCACCAGCCTGGGGCCGCTGGTGGAGGGTGAGGCTGGGGACGGAAGTTCGTCTTGGACACCTGCAGTCATGAGATCGGTGGCTAGACAGGATCACCGGGGGCTGTGGGCAGAAAGGCTCAGGGACGGAGGACACGTCTGGGGCCACGCTGGAGGAGAGCAGTCAGCAGCGGAAGACGAAGGAGCAAGCGAGCACACTGAAGAAGAATGCTTTAAAAAGGCAAAATCGTGAGTCTCACGAATGTAAAACGAACAGCGAAGATTCTGTTTAACTCATGAATGACCGAAGGGCCAATCAGATGTTACAACCAGTCTGCAGGTGATTCCCACGAGCATCACGGACACACTTCCCTGCACCTCGGCCAGTTCTAGCCACAGGGCAGACCAGTCCACTCCAGCAGGCACCGTGGATTTGCATTTCCATGGACAGGGATTGTTCGTGTTATTCTGTTTTCCACAAGAATTCTCAGCCACTCTTCTCTGCAGCTTATTAAATAGCTCAGTGGGGTGAGGGTGGGGGGCAGAAAGGCGCACCGGACGCCAGTCTCAGGGATGTGGTGGCGTCACCGCTGTTGGTGGCCCTTTCTGAGGTCCTCCCTGATTTTCCCGACACGGAACTTTGATGTCTCAGAGCCATGTGGGGAGAGCGTGTCCAGAAGGGGGTGACCGGGGAGTCTGGTGGGGTAGAGAAGGAGACATGGGAACGGGCGGGTGTGCAGTGCGGGGCCCGTGATGCTGACAAGGGGTTTGGTGCCGGCGGGGAAGAAAGCCTGCTTGCAGGTGGCGGAGGCGCCGGGCCGGCCAGTGGGGTAGGTACCTGCGGGGAGGGGAATCCGTGTCCTCCATCCCCACCTGCAGCAGAGGAGAGCTCAGAAGGAACAGCTCTCGGGGCCCAGGGCTGCTCTGGAGATTCTTGTCACAGGATGCACCCCTTCTCTCAGAAAACTGGGATCCAAGCAGCCATAGGCCACCTGCCCCGTGAGAGAGAGACTAGCACCAGAGCAAAGCACTGATTCCAGACAGCGCAGAGACCGTGACCATCCTTCTTCCCAAGCGCGCGTCCTCGAGCCTGGGGTTTGGGCGCCCACTCCCAAGGGCTGAGACGGATCTGCAGGCTCCCGGCCAGGGTGTCTCCTGTCCCCACCACCACCACCACCGCTGCCCCCAGCTTCCAGGTCCAGGTCCCCCTCCTGCCCTGTCCCCACTGCTCCGAGCTGGCTCAGAGCGAGGGCCCCAGGGCTCACAGCTATTAAGAGGCTTGGCAGGATGGCTCTCTGTAGTCTCAGCTCCAAGCTCGGCTCTTTCAGCCGCTCTGGGCCGCCCTGTTCTGCCAAGAGACAAACGTGCCAGAACATACCGCCACGCTTGCCCCAGGTGAAGCGTGGTGTTTTGTAAATGTGTGATTGTGTCGGTGCTCACCTCAGAGAAGCGGCTGTTGCATCGAGGGGTAGCGTGGGGGGAGAGGAAGAGGCCGGGGGAAATGCCAGAGGATGGGAAGGCGTAAGGCAGCCTGTCGGGGAGAGCGGCGGGCGGGCCGACGGGGCAGCAGGGAGGTCTCGACCCCAGCCGGGACCTCGGCTCCTGGCAGCTTTTCTCATTTTGAAGCTCTTCTTAGAACAAGAATCTTGGGAGCTGGATTTTCTCCCCACTCCATGGAGGAAACTGAGGCCCGGGACTGGGGGACTGGACTCATGCCCGGCTGAGTGCACGACCCAGGCTCTTGTCCCATCGAGGCCTCCCGAGGGAGCCGTGGCTCAGCCGGTGTCACCGTGAACCTGGAGCCAGGTGGGACTTTCAGGGAAGTAGTGTTGTTTTTGCTTTAAAAGAAGGAGCAGTGTGGGCGGAGGCCACGTCCCCCTGTGGCCATCCTGCAGTGGGGACTCCAGCTCACCGCCTGTGTCTGAGCATGACGAGGCGCGGGTGGAGCCCAGGCTGCGGTCCCCTGTGGCCCCGATCCAGCTGGGGCCCGAGGACCCTGTTCCCGCCACAGCGAGCCCCACAGCCCTCGGCCCACCCGAGGCCGAGCCGACGTCGTCACTGGCTCCCAGGCACGAATCAGAAGCGTCCCCGCGGCGGGCAACCTTGTCCAGGCGAGCCCTGGCTCAGGATGACAGGCCCAGGCCAAGGGGGGCTGAGGGGCCTCGGAGGGGTGGGAGGGGCCAGCCGCCATGACTCCCTCCCTCTCGGGCACGGGGCCCGCGGTCACCCCTGTGCCACGTGCGTGGGTCGCAGCAAACTACTGTAGCCTCGAGCGGCAGGTGACGAGGGTCCACGGGGAGCCACTCGGGCGAGCCAGATGCAGGGTCTGGGGGAGGCTCGGTCGCCCCCAGGGGCGAGCTCAGGACCGGCCAGAGCACAGCTGGCTTGCTCAGCCGGATGGTCACGCGCCGCCCCGTCTCCTGCTGGGACGTGTGCGCAGCCCCGGGGGCAGCAGGGCTGCAGAAGGCAAGGCGGAGGCAAGCTGTGAGCCCGGGCCCCCAGTGGCTCCTGGTCCCACCCCCCGCCCCAGGGGCCGCAGGGTCTCTTCATGGTTCTGCCAAGTCTACAGGAGGAACGGGGGTTCAAAATGGCACGTTCCCCTGGCGACGGGAGGATCGGGGCTTTCCCAGAGGTGCCCTGCCAGCGTCCCCTCCCCTTGTCAGGCCCTATGGCCGGCCATCACATGCCCTTGGGCAGGCTGCTCCCTCTCCTTCCTCTTCCCTTTGATGTGTTTGTAAAGCAAAGTAGGATGTGGGTGCGTGTCGTATGTTATGACATGTGCTATGCGTGTGTGCACAGGGCACATCTGTGTCACGAGTGTCGTGTGCGCACATTCCATGTGTGTATGTCGTGAGCCGTGCATGCGCACTGTGCATCATTGCGTGTGCCGTGTGTGGGAACACAAGTCATACGTGTGCGTCGTGCGTCACGTGTGTGTGTCGTGTGTGTCATGAGTCACGTGTGCGGGTCATGGGCGCACTCCCAAGAATATGCCTGCCGACTGGCGCTGGGGGGCGTGTAAGGACAGACAACAGTCCCCATCCCCTCCCCACCCCCCAGAGGCATCTGCTTGCCACTCTTAAGTCTTCACACCTTCACGTCGTCTATACTTTGAACAAAACCACTGCTTTCTTGGCAGCCCCTTGATCCATCAGTTGTAGGCGACATCTGCAGAACAGTTACGCGTCTACCTCCCTTCCCGCCAGTGATTTCTCTCCAAGTGGCGGCTCCCCGATTCTGGACAAATCGTCGTTCAGGATCTGCTTACTGCAGCTAGGTAAACATCATTTGCTTTGTGAGTCAAGTGTGATTATGTTTTATTTTTCCGTCCCTGCCCCTGACACCCAAGTCCCCTCGCTCGGAGGCGGAGGCCACCTCTGCCTCTCGTCTGTTTCGGGGCCTGGCCTCCGGCCGCTGGCTCCCTCGTCGCTTTTCCACGGCGGGCTGCCCTCTGTGGTCGTGCGTGCGGGCAGTCCTCCCTCCGGACCGTGCGCTGTCCGAAACCCAGCTCACGTCTGCCGCCAGTCTTGCCCAAAGCCTGGGTTTGATCAATATTTCATGACTGATGAAGGGCATCCTTCCAGGGTGTCATGGCGAAGCGTCTCCAGAACAGTCTCCACCCAGACGGTGCTCTCAGAAATCCGGAAAACGGGAGAAAGGAGGCTCCTTATTGTCGTGGGTTTTGGCAAATATCTTTCACTTGGTGTGAACTCCGCATACACGTGGCCGGGCCTAAACCCCGTCTCCCAGGAAATGTCTGGGACGAGGAAGAACCATCACCAAAGCACCACCCTGAGTTCTAGGACTCATAAACCTTCTGCTCTTTTGGATATTGATTGTTTGTCTGAAGCAAGAGACTCTGCCTGGGTTTGGGGTTTTATCGACAAAGCACGAGTAGAAACTTGTGTGATTTCAGTTGTTTCTACCAGAATTTCCCCAGACAACCTCCGCTCCTGCTTGCAGATTTATGGGCAGCCACATCAAATCAGGGCATAAGACCTCCTTGGGCCGGGAAATGCCAGCCTCCCGTGGAAGTGCAAACGGGGCCATCCTTTACGACTTTGCCAGATTGTTCTGCCCCAAAGCCACTGGTAACTTCTGTTCTGTCTTCAAAGACCATTTAGCCAATTTTTTTTTCTCTCTCTCAAAGAGTTTGAAGTACTCAAAAAAGATTCCATTGTGAAAATGTCATAGGATTGGGAGTTATTGTCTTAGCTTATTACCAGCTCTCGAGATGAGAGCTTCAGGCTACGGAATTAGGGCCTTGCTATTTTTGATGTCCCCATTTCTCAAAATAGGTGGTGTGTGAGCAGATTTGCTGGCCCAGATTGCCCACATGGGCCCTTGGGTCTGAGAGCACCTGCTGCGAGTCTCAACTCCCGGCTTTGCCCAAGTCCGTGCAAGGAGCCCGCAGCTTTCACCAGACCCGGAGGGGCCAGAAGCAAGGTAAAGACTCCTCCCAGGATCTTAGAAGAAAGAAACTGGTTGGCTTTTTTGACTAGTCTATAGAATGACACAGAAAATGCAGTTTTCTGATAAATGTATAGTGTTCTGTGTGTAATGAGGACTCTGTCCCAGCCCCAGCACACTGTGCTTCCTTCGCCTGAGACTCTCGCCTTTTCCCAAGCTGGTGTGGCTGCCCTGGGAATCAGAGAGTGGCCTGTTGATGGAGGTAATCAAGTGGCACTTGGAGGGCCCCATGGAGGGTGTGACAAAGGGACCCCAAGCTTTGGTTCAAGCATTCAGATCGAATGGCCCCTACATTCCTATCCAGTCCTGAAGGCCCTGAGGCTGAAGGGGTCAAGGGCAACGTTTTCTCAGGCTCAGCCACCGAGGTCCATGCCCTGACTCCCTGATCCCTGCAGTGGGGCCGCTCAGGGCAGGTGCTTGGTACAGTCTCCCACTTTGTCCCCGCAGCACCTTCTCTCGAGTGACCAGGGCCCAAGGACGGGGACTCGGTTCAACGGCATTAAGGTGCCCTGAGCATCTATCCAGAACGAGGCCTTGTACAAGGGGCATATAATGTAAAGCAGAAGTAGGACAAGCCGATGGCCCTGAGGGGGCCCCGAACCGACCCTGGGCTTGTGCCTGTGAGCTTCCAAGGCAATCCCTGCCTCCTGGCAGTTCTCGGCATCCGTGGAGACACAGTGCTCCCCGAAGCATCAGGCAGGGAGAGGGCAAGTGCTTTTATAAGAGCCGCCAAATGACAAGGGGCGTATTTGCTGGCCCCGTCCTCCTTGCTCCCTGGCCATCTTAGGAGGTCCTTGCTTCCTTGACAGAACACGCACGCCCACAATTATTTTATTTATCTGCTGATTTGTTTTCGTCTGCATCCCCCACTTGGAAGCCCCACGTGAGCAAGGACTGTGGTGGTTTTGCTTCCCCGGGGCCTGAGGGGAGTTCTCACAGTGCAAGCATTGAGTGGATGGATGCAGTTTTAAACAAATACAGGGCTTTTAAAAGAAGGTGAAGTTTGACCTCAGATGGTTCTCTAGAATATCAGCCGCTCCACAACAGCGCCAGATCTGTGAATCTCGCTGTGTGTTCTGGGGGGCATGCGGCTGGCCTCTTTGTCAAGGAGCCTCAGAGGGGATGGAGGGCGGGGGTGGAGGGCATGGATGTGAGGGGGGATGTGGGCAGGGATGGGGGTGGGGGATGCGGGGGCAGAGGATAGGGGTTGGAGATGCGGGGATGGGGATGGGGTCAGGGATGAGGGGGCGGGTATGGGGTTTGGGAATGGAGGGTGGGGGATGTGGGGTCAGGGATGGGGTCAGGGATGGGGGTTGGGGATGGAAGGCAGGATGGAGGGCTGGAAGCAGAGTTGTGGAGGTCCCCATCATACAGGTGATGTCAAGGACAGTCCCTTCCCTAGTCCAATTTCCCTCATCATTTCCTCTTTGACCCACAGGTCATTTAGAAATGTGTTGCTTAACATTCAAACACTGGGGTTTTGTAGGTGTCTTCCAGGTATGGAGTGACTGCAGAAGGCAGCTGGGATGTGCCAGATATCTATCTGGAAACAAAGAAACTTGACCTTTACCTCCCAAAATAAACTCAAGGCAGATCTAAATGTACAAACAAAAACTGTAAACCTTCTAGAAGAGACACCCAGAGGATATCTTTGTGACTTTGAGATAGGCAAAACACTTCTCAGACAGGACATAGCAAGTAATAGCAACAAGAAAGTTAAATTATTAGACTTTATCAAAATCAAAAACTCTATTCATCAAGTCAAAAGACGCTACTAAGACAATGAAAGGAAAGCTGCCAACTTGGAAAAGATATTCACAAAATATTTATCTGACAACAGACATGTATCCAGCATATATAAAGAACTCCTACAACTCAATAATAAAAAGACAAACAGCCCAAATAAAAATGGGCCAAGTATATGAACAGACACTTCATGTGGCTGTCTGGCACTCTCTGAGTGTTTGCATTCATTCGCCTACTGAGCGTCTGCTGTTGGCACCTGGTTTTCTTGGCCAACCTCCTCTGTCCATGTGGTTGGGTGGAGCTCACTCTCCCTTCTGGTCCCTGAAGGAGGCCATCAGAGTTTCACATCCCTCTAATGCAACGTCTGCTCAGAAATGGGCACACCACCCAATCAGAGCCAGGAAGAGTCAATTCCAGGAGTTTCTTCAGAACCTTGGGAGAGACAGTCTTTCACCCCCTAGTCCCAGAGCTGCTACTGGCCAGCATGCTACACAGCAGAGCCAAGATGGGGAGCAAAATCAAATTCCAAAAATGTTGCTTGAATCCCTGGGTCCAGCCTAGCCTGAAGCACAATGTGGTAGATTGCAAAAATGGCCACACATTCTTCCCTTCTCTGTAAGCATGGCTCTTTGCATTGTGACCTTCGAGTCTTCCCCCAAATCAAGGGACCGAGTCTACTCCTCCACCTGCTTGAACCTGGGCTTGGCCTTGTGACTTAGTCTGGCCAATGCAGGGGTGGCAAATACAGCACCAGCAGAGGCTGGGAAAGGGCTTATGCGTAGGGCTGCTCTCTCTTGCTGCCCCTGGGCCAGCCTGCTAGAAGGCAAGACAGGTGGCCCTATCGCCCCGTCACCCCCCAACCGCCAGCACCAACAACCAGCCAGAGCCAGCTGACCATCTCATGAGCCAGGTCCCCAATTTAATGGCCCCAGCTTATGGCCGGACTGCCCAGCTGACTCAGCCTCCTGAGCAGTAATGATGGTGGTTCTAAGGCACTAGGTTTGGGGATGGTTTGTTATACAGCAAAGACTAACTGATACACAAGATCAGTGTCTGGACTTTTCAGTTACACAAGATAAAGAAATCTCCTTTTTTCCTCTGGCCTTGTTTAGTTGGGTTTATAGCCCTTTCAAGGAACAAACTCAAAGTCTGAGCTGCTTCTGCTTCTCTACGTCATCCTGGCAACGGCTCAAGGGTCTCACGCGAGCATTTATCTAAAGCCTTTTTTGAATCTACATATATGTGTGAGTCTCTCTATATATATTAGAATCAACAAACATTTAGATTAACCCAAATCTTTTTTTTTTTAAGATTTTATTTATTTGTTTGACAGAGAGAGAGACAGCGAGAGAGGGAACACAAGTAGGGGGAGAGGGAGAGGGAGAAGCAGGCTTCCCACCGAGCAGGGAGCCTGATGTGGGGCTCGATCCCAGGACTCTGGGATCACGACCCGAGCTGAAGGCAGACGCCCAACGACTGAGCCACCCAGGCGCCCCAGATTAACCCAAATCTTATTCACGGTGTCGGTGCCTGTCAACAGAGTAAACGAAAGAGAATATTCTAACTCTGTCCCTTATGCCAGCTCCCATCATACCTGGTCTTTTCACCTGCCATCCACCACCATCTTGTGCTTTTAGGCCAACTTCTGCTTCCTGAAACCTTCTAGAATTTTCTTCCCAGTGGCTGGTGATGTGTGCAGACTCAGAGGTGACATGTGCATGTTCTTGCCCAGGTCCTCTGAGATGACCCATTTCCTCTTCAATTCTGGGACAAGCTGGCCTCACCCATTAATCATGGTGACCTCGCTCAGTACCTTACCTTCCTCCACCTTGAAGCAGAGGGAACGCCAGATCATGCTGGCCCTGAGAGGTTGGGAGTCTTCCAGGCTTGCGATTGGTGGTCTCATCTGGTGGGGGCTTCTGCACCTGCCCCTCCATCTCCAAATGGCCCTTCGCTGGCAGCTGCCCACTCTGAGTGGGCGTCCACAGCAGCGTCCCAGAGGCCGGGCTCGCCAGGGCCAGTGCGGCCAGCCAGCAGGGCAGTGGTGGCGCCAGGCCCTTCAGGAGGAGAAAATGATGGGCAGCATCTCTAAGTGACAGCTGATGCAGGCACTCACTGCTGTGAGGGACGACTACCCACCTCAGGTGCTGGGAAAACCAGAAACACAAGGAGGAGGATGCTCTGGTACGGATTAGACCGGTTCCCAGTGAAGGCTGCACAGTCCCTGTCACCCTCAGCAAGGCCAGTCTCTCCACCAACGGCCCCCTGTCCCTAAGGGACTCTCCTCTGCCTCCCAGCCCACCAGCCCACTGGTCTGTCTGGTTCCTGAGCTGGACCCATGTCTGCTCTCTGTGGATCCACGTCTGTCTGGTCCAGACGGGAACACTTCCATCTCATGCTTGGCTGTCCAACCCCCACCCAGCAGAGTTCTGGGACTCCACATCTGCGGGGGGAGCCAGGCCTGAGAGATATGCTAGCCCCTCCTTGGTGAGGAGTCCTGAGTTGGGAGACAGGGCAGAGCCGGGGCCATAACCCACGGTGCCTGAGACACTGGAGGGAGGAGCTCCATAGTCACACCTGGGATATAGTGGGTCCCCCGCCTGCAGCTTGCACCCTGGTTCTCTGGGGAGAAGCAGTATTTCCAATGGTGGGATGGGACAGGAGCCCTATAGGCTTGGCTAGAGGGGAAGGGGCCTTTCCTGTGGCTGGAAATTCCGAGGCTGACCTCAGGATGCTCTGGGGACATGGGACCGTTGGGACAGGGAGATGGATGGGTGCAGTGACCCAGAGCCAGGGACTGGGGACCAGAGGCTCCAGGGCCAAATTCCAGCCCTCTGATGCTGGCAGCTGTACCACAAATTCTCCCCTTGGGGGCTTGCTTTTCCCACCTGCACTACAGGATATTAGTATGTCCCCATGAGGACATGTGGGGGTAAAATGAAAGGCATGGCAAGCACCCAGCTGAGCCCCCAAGTATGGTGCGATCAACAAACGGGAGATAATACAATTGTCACTTGATGTCATCATGGTCATCACCATTCCCCCTGTCCTACAACCGCTCTTGGGACCATCACTTAGCAGGGTAATCATAGTCAACATGTCTTAATTTGCGAAACACTGTACAGTTGACCGAGCATTTGGTTTCCTTTGTAGGTGACATCACACTGAGGGAGCAGAGTGGGCGCTGCCCCAGCATTTGGATGGGAGGACTGAGGCTCAGAGAGGTTAGGCTGCTGGTCCCAGGTCACACAGCTGGTCATCAGTAGAGTCTGTGCCTTCCAGATGTAATCTGTCTTGGACCTGGGCCCTTCTCAGCCTGGACTGGGCAGGGCAGCAACTGCAGACTTCCCAGCAGTGGGACTTGTCTGCTTTGCTCTGCTTATCGTGAGCTCCCAGCCCGGGCATGATGAAGTGCGTCATTAGTGAGCACAATTATCTTTATTAGTGCACACCACAGGCCTCGTCATCACATTCATAAGGGGAGCCTTGCACTGGGGGAAATACTGTGAGAGCATCCTGAGTGTGCAGAAAGGCAGTGAGGAGGGTTCTGGGGGCAGCAGTGGGAGGGGACCCTGCAATGAGTGGGGTGTCTCCATTACAGCATCCACCTGCCTATCTGCATCCAGCTCTACTCTATCCCTCATCTACCTACCTACATATTTACCATCCATCCATCCATCATCTATCCATCCATCCACCCATCCAACCATCTATCCACCCATCCACCCATCCAGCCACCCATCCAACCATCTATCCACCCATTCATCCAGCCAGCCATCTATCCATCCATCCATCATCCATCCATCATCCATCCATCCATCCATCATCCATCCATCATCCATCCATGCATCCACTCATCCATCCATCATCCATCCATTTACCTATCCAGCCACCCATCCATCCATCATCCATCCATCCATCATCCATCCACCCATCATCCATCCATTCATCCGTCCATCCATCCACCCATCCATCCACCCACCCATGCACCCAATCTATCCCTCTATCCCATGTGCCTCTACATGGGTTTGGGGAAGAGAACAAAAGTGAGGCCATCCGTGCAGGGGGTCAGAGAGCCATGACCTGACCCCCCAATCTGAGGAGGGCAGTGACTTTGGCGAAGGAGAAGTAAACCCCCAGAGCTGCTCAGTTTGCAGGGATGTGTGTTCAGAGGGCCTTGGAGGTGTGGTTCTCACAGGGTTCCTTCTGGGGAACCTAAGTGAAACCTGAGCGTGGAAGGAAGAAGCCCGGATTCCGCAGGCAGATTTGGATGCTCATCCTCCGAGGGCTGGGTGGGGTTGCAGAGACCATTCTCTGTCTCGGACTTCCTCACCTGTTCACCTGCACCACCTGCCTGGAGGGGCCACCTGAGCCAATTGCCATGAAGGTGCCTCCTAGGCCAAATGGGGCTTATGAGCCCCACGCTCAGGCCCACCAGTGCTGGTTCAAGGACAGCTTGGGCCACAGAACGCCAAGTCTAAGACGGTCCTTGGCTGGGGCTTTGCCTGAAACTGGCCAGCAGCTCAGTGAGAGGAGACGGGGGGGGGGGGGGGGGGGCAGGCGGCTGTGTGCACACCTTTCAATAATTAAACTATTTGTCTTTTAAGACAAAGAGCAGACTGAGGCCTGCGGGTCCTCTCGGAGGCCCCATGAGCCATTTGGGAAGGTCCGCAGGGTGTGAACTTTACCAGGTTGATGTGAGCTGTCTGTTGAGAGACAGAAGGGGTTGGACACCCCACCTCGCTGGCTGCTGCTCACTGACTCCCCGGCCAGGTTCCGCTGACCTCGGGTCTCTGCTCAGAAGCACAGAGCGCGGTCCGGCTGGGAGTGGCAGGTGGCTGCTGGGCCAGGAGAAGGGCTTGGACATCTGCCCCCACGTCCTGGGCAGCTGAGTGATCTTGGGGACCCTGAGCCCTGTGTCTTCGTGGGGTTGAAGTGGTCTACGTGTCTGAAAAGCTCTTGGCACATTTCCCGGCACAGAGCGGGCCCTCGGGAAGTGTGACTTCCTGCTCGGACTCGGGTCTGAGGGCATGGGCTCTTCAGCTGAGCCCTGGTGCAGGCTGGCAGGCTTCAGGGGGCTCTGGACCAGCCAGTGGAGCCCAAGGGGACCGTGGTGGAGAAAGCCAGGGCGCAATCAAATCCCTGGGCCCTCACTGCTAGCCCCGTGTCAGCACGGCACACATTTCGTACGTATCCCTCAGTCTCACAGCCCTGCAAAGTCCACCTCGCTGTCCCTGGTTCACGGATGAGGACGTGGGTCCGGTAGCTAAGTCCAGGGCCATGCCTGAGAGCCCAGAGCTGAATGCTGGCTGAGCTCACCCCCTTTCTTTCCACCCAACATGCTGCCTGCGTGCCTCTCCTAACACCCTGCTTCTTTTGTTTCTTGGGACCCTCCTGGCTCAAACCCTCCGATTCTGGGAGGCCCAAAGCCCTTAGTGGGCACACTGTCCTACCCAGGCCACTGGGGGCTGAGAGGGGCCATCGATGGCAGAGGGTTTAGCCTGGCAGTCAGCCCCGGACAAGCAGCAATGAAGCTTGGTTCTGATGTCCCCGGCCGAGGCCAGAGGACAGCTGCCCCACATCTGGCAGGCCCTGGCCCGCTGAGCCGGATGGGGACAGCGGTCCCTCCTTGTGCCCTGCCCCCACCTCGTCCAGCCTTCCTGCCTTTTGGGGAAAGACAGGACTGGTAACCTGAGAGCCACTCCAAGAGGAAGAGGCTGCTTGAAGCTAACCAGCAGTGTGTGCATCACTGTCCCCAGGACGTTGTGCGTCATTTAGGACACTTGCCCGGCAGGTGGCCTTCCTCAGGGCTCCGTTTCCTGACCCCTGCTATGGCACCGTATGGCGGGCTGCCGTGTGCCCACTGCAGACCTGCCTTCCCTCAGAGGGGGCATGCGGGGGCCGCTGTCTGGGGCCAGACCCGGGAACGTCCCGGGAGGGCAGAGCCCATCGGCTCTGGGGCCGCTGACAGCGACGTGGGCTCCTCAGTACGTCACTCCCTCCACGTGGCACGGCCGTCCTTACACGTGCCCTCCCGATGGCTCCCTCTGACTCCGTGTGCCCGGAGGCTCGGGCTCTGCTCCTGCTCTCCCTCTGGGTGCGACTGAAAGCTGGGGCCTCGCCCCGAGGGAGAGGGCTTCCTTCCACCTGCCAGGTGGAGCCCCGCGGCCTCTTGTGTTTGCACCTGAATCCGAAATGTCGCAGAGATGCCTTGAAAGGGGAACTAGGTCTGAGAGACTGCCTGCCAGCCTTGCACACACCAGGGAAACTGAGTCTGAGGGAGGCCCAGGACCTGCCCGGTTGCCCAGTGAGTCTGGGGGGGGGGGGGGGGCGCTGGACTTGTACCCAGGCCAGCTGGGCCTCCTTCCGCTGCCTCTACTTCCCAACATCATTGCTGTCTCTGTGGCTTCGCTGGAGGCATGGGGAGGGTTACGGCCGGACGCGGAGCCCCCAGCACACATGTGGGGATCCATCTCCCAGCCAGCCCTAGCCCGAGTCTGTCCCCTTGTGATCACACAACAGGTTAAGTCAGTGACAACGTCGTGAAGCTTTTGCGACATCACCATGCGCAGCCTGCAGCTGGGGGTGTCCTCAGGGGCCAGGCGTGTGAGGGTCTGGGATTGCTGGCTGGGACTGGGGACAGCTGCTGGCCCTCAGAGAGGGCAGAGGAAAGGCACGCACACGGCGCTCTCGGGCCCCAGAGCTGGACGTCGCGCTGGGCACCTGGCAGGCTGCATCTCCTGGACCTCCCGGGGCTGACGCTGTCCCCAGCCTGCAGGTGGGAGAACAACCTCGGTGGGGCTGGGATGCCCGAGTCCCCTGCCCGCAGCGCATGAAGCCACAATTCATATGCGGGATGGCTGGATTCAACTCTGCTTCCCCGCCTAGGACGGCAGCCAGCTTGCCCTCTCTCAGCCCCCAGCTCTTGGTGGAAAGGGCTCTGACTTTGGCACATCACATTGCACAGAGGTCTCTGCGCTCCAGACCTTGGCACCTGGGTGGCCCGAAATGGATCCCACGCTGCCCGCCTGCGCAGGGCGGGACCCTCCCACCCACAGCGCCCTGGCTCCTGGTCTGCCATGCTCACCCACACACCCGCCGAGGCCGGGCCCCTCCGGGGGGCAGGGGGGACGAGGGGGCGAGTGATGGGGCCTGCGCTCAGCCAGGTACCTGAAGGGACTGGGCAAAGCAGTGGGACCTGGATGTGGGGAGGGCCCCTGAGTGTCCTGGAATTTCCCATCAGAAAATGAATCAGGCCCAGCGCTCAGTGAAACCATCATTACGACTCTGTTTCAGAGAAAGATTCGAAGCTACAGGAATATTCCGGGCAGCAGTGGTCACTGTACTTGCTGCTTCGTGTCCTTCCTGCACTCTTAAAATGTTTACCGGACCAGGGCGCCTGGGTGGCTCAGTCGTTAAGCGTCTGCTTCGGCTCAGGTCATGATCTCCAGGTCCTGGGATCGAGCCCCGCATCAGGCTCCCCGCTCAGCGGGGAGTCTGCTTCTCCCTCTCCCTCTGCCTCTCCCCCACTGCTCCTACTCTCTCTCTCTCTCTCTCTGTATCTGTCTCAAATAAATAAATTAAAAAAAAAATTCAAAAAAAAAAAATGTTTACCGGACCCACTACGGAGGCCGCCCGCCTGCCGGCGCACGCCCAGGCCCCACACTGCGCACACGGGCCTGGCCTCCGTCTCTGGACGCTGCGTCCTGCCTGGGCCTTCCCCAGAGCGTCCGCCAAGCTGCCGTAAAGTTGCTCTGAAATGCAAACCTGACCATTTCACGTGCCCCGTTGGTCCGCGTCCTTGCAGGATTTCACCCTGAAATGGCTCAAGAGCTCAGACTTTAATGAAAGTGTGCGCTTTAGAACTCGGGGCAAGGCAAGGGGATAGGCTGGGAGGCACCTGCCAGGGGTCGCCGTCACCACACTGGGGGGCGGCTGGTGGCATCAGGGGCCTCCGCACCACGGAAAGAACTCCGTCCACAGCCTGCCTCCCTCACCTCACTGACTGGTTCCTTCCCGGACACTCAAGCCGCATGAGGGGGCCAGCGGCTCCCCCAGCCCCGGCCCAGCTCCGTGCCTGGATCCCTGATGGGCTCGGAAAGTTTGCCGAATGCGGGATAACCACACGCCACACCAAGAACGACAACTGACGTTCACCGAGGGACAGGGGTCCCTTGTCCCACACCTTCTCTGGCAGTCCTCACCCTGCGCTGTGCTGGGGCCACTGCTCTCGGTGGTGGCTGGGGAAACCGAGTCCCGGCAAGGCTGCGCCTCCCTGGGGACTGTCCTGGCCAGAGATGTCCCTGGGTGCTCTGCCCTCAGGATGTTTGTTGGGAACGTGTGTGTGCCACCCACCCCTCTTTAAACGCACAGAGACACCGACAGGCACGCACACACACACGGGCACACGGACACCCCTCCTCCGGGGCCACACCAGCACACGGGCGGTGCCTTCCCGCACATGCTGGGAGAAAATGGCCCTGCCGACCTTCACTGGCTTTGCAAAGTCAGGCTGGAGCGGCACCTGCAAACCTTGGGTCAGGGTGACACCTACCGGCGGGCTAAGCACAGGGACCCTCACTTGTGCTGAGGCCCTGGGATCCCAGTCTGGAGCTGCGGGCCTGGGGCAGGCCGACGGTCTGCATTTCCGATGGCCCGAGGGTGCTGCCCACATGGCACCAGGCTGGGTGGAAATCCTCCAGCACCGACTATCTACGGAGAGCGAGACAGAGTCCAGGCTGCCAGACCGGGCACCGGGAGCCAGGACGACCCTGTTCAGTCCTCGCTGCATGCTGGGGCAGCATCTCCCTGTGTGTCCTGCAGGCCTCATGGCCTTGTTGTGCTATTCGGACCGGGTCTGGGAGAAGCGGAGTCTGTCTGGTGTCTTGGCCTTGCAGGCAGGAAACGGAAGCAGCTCCGAATCGAATGGTGGACGCCCGGGCTCGTGCTCTCTAGGCCCGGCCTAATGGCCTCCCCGGGACAAGGGCTGGGAGACCGACGTGAGTTCCTGCGGGCAGGCTCTGCGGCCCCACGTGGGACTCGTGAAGCTCACTCAACGATAACTGTGAATAGGGCTGGGCGGGGGTGCCGAAGGGCCCCCACATGCCTGCATGGCTCGCTGGGGAGCCCAGGGCGGCCGCTCCTCTGGGCCCACCATCCGGCAAGCAGGCGTTTTCAGAAGGAGAGCTGGACACCTCCTTTCACGTGGTCCCTGGCTGGTTTGGATGCACGGATCGATGGGCCTGTGTCCCCAGACGTGACCAGCGAATGGGGAGGGCCCCCGTGAGGTGAAAGAATGCACAACCAGACTCCTCATGAGTCTTTGCTCCAGCAGGAAGGACTGATTTTAAAGGTGGACTCCTTTAAAAGGAGGGTCAGAGTCTCATTGCTGTGGGTCCCCTGCCAGGGAGCAGGTGCCCAAGGACACACCCGGATGATGTCATAGCTTCCAGAGGCAGGACAGGGGTGGACTCTGCTCCCTCACGCCTGTGTCCACAGCCCTGTGCAGATGACAACACACCTCTCACACCCATCGCCCCAGGACCCGCGTCCAGCACCTGAGGGTGGGTGGGCCCAGATTGCCATGCCCATTTGACAGATGGGGAAACTGGGTCTCAAAGGACAAGCCCAAGATAGAGCTGGGACTCGAACCCAGGCCTGCAGATGCCGGGGCAGGTGCGGGGTTGTTTATAGTCTACACCACCGCTGCCCCCAAAGAGGGTCCACCACGAGGCCACCGCGAGGCACAAAGCACAGGGGGCTTCCCAGCCCTGGGCCGCTGAGTGGGGTGCGTCCGAGGCCTCCTGCAGGCAGGCTGGCTGCTGCGGTGAGCAGCCCCCAAGGCTCAAGCCTCAGAGCTCGCTCTCTCTCAGGTCAGGCTGCCTTCTGCACGCTGACTCAAGGCTCCAAACCGCAGGGTCTCGGGATCCTCCTCGTGAGAGGTCCGTCTTGCAGAAAGCTGGGCGAAGCGCCGGGCTTCGTTATGAGCTGGTTAATTCTCTTGATAAAATGTGCCTCCGTTGTGAATCGGCCTCCCGGGCAGATTGCTGGTCAGCCCCTCGCCCAAGGAACAGGCTTCTTCTGGGCCTCCCATCCTTCGCCCCCCGCCTGCCCTTGCCCCCCGGGGCCTGGGCACCAGCCAGTGCTCAGAAGCCCCCCCACCCTTCACAGCACAGGAGGCCCTTGTCTCTGCGAGGAGAGCTGCGGCCCCGTCGAGGAACTGTGGGCCTCTGAGCAGGTGATTCAGGAGCCCCCTGCCGCCCCCCCCCCCCGACGGGCTCGCTGAGGCCAGTCAGGCTCCGTGATGGGCAGGGAAGTGAGGAGAAATATAGTGACCCCGACATTCCACTAGAGTCCTCCCCCAAACTCTCAAAAAGTCCCTGCAGTTCCCAACGGCATTGTCCGGTCTACCCCCAGCACCTGCACCAACGCAAAAATACCGCCAGCTGATTTCGGGTTTGGAAAGCTTTCGACAAGCATCCCTCATGCCATTCAGAGGCGCGGCGTGTTTGCTGCGCTTTGAAGGGGGCGCGTTTGCCTTCGGGGGGACCCGGCAACCCCCAGGACGAGGGGTACAGCTTCCCAGAACGTTCATTCTCCTCCGACTCTTCTTTGGAGGGAGAGCTAGGTCATTTAATTGGGAAGCAATTTCAAATGTTTTACCCTGAATAGCTAGAGAGGAGTACTAATTGCACACGTTTTAAAGAGAAGACATGAGGTTTTAAAGACGCTTCTGTGTTGCAGCACCTGCTTTGTACTCTGTCCTCCGATCCTCAGGGGGACAGGCTTGTCCCCTCCGCCACTCAAGGATACAGTACAGAACTGTTAACTCTGGCCACCTGCGGTCCATCAGGTCCCACACCAGTGCCGCCCTGTGCCCTCTGGGCATCACCTCCCCAAACCCAGCCCCTGGCAGCCACCACCTACTCTCTGCTTCCTCCAGTTGGACTTTTTAGATTCCCCATGAAAGTGAGGTTGCACGGTGTCTGTCCTTCGGGGTCTGACTCAGTTGGCTCAGCACTGCGTCCTCCAGGCCCCCCTAGGGTGCCACCCAGCTTGTCGGAGGCACGGATGGCCGCCACAGTTACTGAGGCTCAAGGTTACTATGGTGACCTTGAGCCTTGAGCCAGCCCAGGAGCCGAGGATGCTGGGACGTGTGTACCGAGCCCTGGGCTCCCAGCTCCCGATGACCGGGGAGATGGTGTTGTCAGCCCAGGTAGCCGGCCAGCGAACGGGGGCTCTGCCGGGTGACCTGGCTCGCTCAAGATCGTGTCCACACTGAGTGGCAGGGCTGGAACTCAAAGCCGGGCCCGCCTAAGGAAGAGTCAATGCCCTTTGAGATCCACCAGCCTCTGGGTCACATTGGCAGCACAGCAGCAGGGGAGTCTTGCCAATAGCACCCACGCCTCATGGCCGGCCGCCCGTCCTTGACCGTGATGGAATGTCTGTCAGACATGGCTGTCTCTGTGTTTGCTTGGAGCATGGTTTTTACACCACAGGGTCAATCTGCACAGCCCTTGGGCCATCAGCCATGCTTAACCGCTTTTAGACCGAGAAGAAGGTTCCAGAAGACGAACACCATGCAGGTGGTCGGGGCCCTACTCCAAATGCAAATTTCATCTTCAGGCGTGATGTCTTAGTTACCAGAAGGCAGAGACTATTCTGCCCGTGACCATTGTAATTCTGCCAGGGAGCGATCTGGGCACAGAGCAGGAGAAGCGGCCCTGCAACCTGGTGGTTTAAAAGAACAGCAATTTTTTTTTTTTTTTAAGATTTTATTTATTTATTTGAGACAGAGAGAATGAGAGAGAGCACATGAGAGAGGGGAAGGTCAGAGGGAGAAGCAGGCTTCCTGCCGAGCAGGGAGCCCGATGCGGGACTCGATCCCGGGACTCCAGGATCATGACCTGAACCGAAGGCAGTCGCTTAACCGACTGAGCCACCCAGGCGCCCTAAAAGAACAGCAATTTATCAGCTCGTGAATTCATGCCCCAACCGCAGGCTGGGCCCGCCGGGTGGTGGTTCTGCTGGGCTCGGCCGGGGCCACTCCCCGTCTGCGGTCAGCTGGTGGTCGGGGGTCCACAACCACGTTGGGCAGCTGGTTGCGGACTGGCTGATGGTCAGCGGGAGTTAACGGGGTCACCAGGCTCTGTGTCTCCAACCAGCCCAGACGTGCCCATTGTCTATACGGCGGCAGCATCTCCAAGGGCAAGCTGACAAGTGCTTTTTGAGCCCTGGTTTGTGTCATACTTGCCATCATCCCAGGCTCGTCATGGGACCAACCAATATTCAAGGGATGGAGAAGCGGACTCTGTCTCCTGGGGAAGGGGCAGAATGTGCGACCCCCGCCACAGTGGGCGTTCACGGGCATTTTCTGGGGTGCTTTCTCATCCTGCGCGTTACCCACCGGCAGCTGCACACATCTCCGTGGCCATAGTGGTCCCATAAGGCCATGGTTCATTTTGTGGGGTTTCTCTCTATAGACAATGGCTAAGACTCCTCCCACCCCCACCCCCCCAGCAGGAATTATGGCAGGTGTTTCTGCTTCCCCAGCTCCTAGCACAGGGCCTGGTGAATGCTTATTCTGTGCATATTTATTAAACATGTCATTGAATGTGTTGAATTGAATATGAAATGGCTGCAGGTGAGTGCGTTAATTAGACCCAGGATCTGAAACTCCAGATGGGCAGAATACAAATGAGTAGAGCTTCTTAGAAGCACTTCCCCATACCTCTCCGGACACCTGCCTTGCACCAGCAGAACTTCTGGCGGATCACCAGTGGGCGAGCCTTCCAGCCTTTCTCTGGTCATAGCCCCCTTCTCTCAGAAGGGGCGCCCCTGCTTTTCCTCTGTTGGGGCTCAGTTGCGGAGAACAGGGTCCACGCCAGCTGGTTAAAATAGGACGGAATTCACCAGGGGTTAGTACAGGGCAAGAGGGAGCATTACCAAGGCTGAGGAAACGGATTCTGAGCTGCAAATTCAGGAACAAGTTTGAAAGCAAAACTGAGCCGACAAAGCTCTTCATCTTTGCTAAGGGGATGTCACCCGCTCAGCTGGGAAGCTGCTGCTATATTCTCGGGCTCCAGAGCCAGGCCCCCCTGCTACCACCAGAAAGTCTGGAGACTGCTCCCAGAAGCCGCCCGCTCAGGTGCTTGCCTGTAAGAACTTCAGCGGCTAGAGCCCCTGCCTTAGATGCACTTCCAATTAGATGCAAGTGTACCCATTACTAGCACCTGAATCACAACCTGCCCGCTTGTTGCAAGGCCTTCTGGGACATGCAGACCAGGAAGACACCAGAGAAGGTTAGAACGGGGGCCCCGACCTCCACTCCCACCTGCCTCTTTCTCTCTCTACTTTCCAAACAGCCTCTGCTCCCCGAGGATCTGGCAGATCAACCCCAAGTCAACAACTTTGGGGTCCAATAGCTGTCATGAGCAAAAATCAGTGTGAAATCCTTCCTTAGAACAAAGCAGGCCAATTCTTAATTGCAGGAAACAAACTGAGGGTTGCTGGAGTGGGGGGTGGGGTGGGAGGGATGGGGTGACTGGGTGATAGACACTGGGGAGGGTATGTGCTCTGGTAAGCGCTGTGAATTGTGCAAGACTGTTGAATCTCAGATCTGTACCTCTGAAACAAATAATGCAATATATGTTAAGGAAAAAAAAAAAAGAAGAAGAAGGTAGCGGGAGGGGAAGAATGAAGCGGGGGAAATCGGAGGGGAGACGAACCATGAGAGACGGATGGACTCTGAAAAACAAACTGAGGGTTCTAGAGGGGAGGGGGGTGGGAGGATGGGTTAGCCTGGTGGTGGGTATTGAGGAGGGCACATTCTGCATGGAGCACTGGGTGTTATGGACAAACCATGAATCATGGAACACTTCATCTAAAACTAATGATGTAATGTATGGGGATTAACATAAGAATAAAAATAAATTAATTAATTAATTTAAAAAAAAAAGAACAAAGCAGGCCATATGGTGAGGGTATGCTAGCTGGGTCTGAATTTCTGAACTTGGTAGTGCACTGGACAGAGTGGAGCTCAAGGTTATACTTTTTTGTGTGTTTGGAGAAACCAGTTCTGGTTACCCATCTTTCCAGAGAGCCCCCTTCCAGACACCCAGCCTCCTGCTCACAGCCGATTGGAACAGATGTGAGCTCTTGTCTAAATTTACCCGGAAGGAAGGAGGAAGGAGGACTGCGGCCCGTTTTCAGACAACGTGCCGGCGAGAATCATCAGGGCGCAGACACGGGGCTTTTGCAAATGGGGACCCACTAAGGCTTGAGCTGGCCAGGGACGGAGATCCTCTGCTAGGCTCAAACAGGCATGCAACACACTCTGGAGGGGCCCTGATCTGGGCAGGTTTGGGGAGGGGCTGAACTTTCTACCCCCAATCTGAGCACCTTAAATACACTTTTTGTCAACTTATTAAGTCCATCTGTTGACTAAATATAACAATATTTATTCGAGAGAGAGATGTGTGGTCCCAGGACTGATGAGCAGAGGGAAACTCAGAGCTGACCTGCCCGAGCTGAGCCAGGACTTCAAGCTCCCTCTTCTCCATTAGTCCATCCTCCTTCAGAAAGACCGTTGTTTGTTTGAAAGGAGGAAAAGCCAGTGATGTGTCAGCTGCATTACACAGACTTTTCCATTAAATTTCAGGCTTCCGTCGCTCTAGAGGACCCCAAAAATTTTCCATGCGCCTGAGATTGCGACCTTGCCCGACGTGCTGGCCCCCCGCACCCTGTGCCCCACCGCGAGCTCGGGCCAGACCGGTGCTCCACCCCCCTCCTCTTCTTCTCCAGACCACCGAGCCGCCGGCCAGCCCATCCCTGCAGCTGGCGAGGAGCAAACTGGAAGGCTTCAATAATACTTGTCAAGTCAGCTTGACCACTACATGGCATGGTTTTTATTTTTAAATTATCTGTTTTCCTCATAAAGTATGCCCCTTCCTTCAAGGGCTGCATTCACAAATCCAGCATCTTCTATAAGGGAGCAACCTTGTGACGGGGAAGCCTTGCTGTATGCTGACTTTGGCCAGAGTCTGAGGACGCCTTGGCCATCACCTGGGTTTGGCTTCTTTTGGAGACCCGGAAACTGAGGGTTGTTCGGTTCACTGAAATTCAGGGAATCAACTGGTTTTGGTTCAAAATACCAAATCGCTTTCAGTATTTTAAACCAGGATCTTCCCTAGGATCTCCTCAGCGTCACGCGGTGTCATGCTCTGTTTAAGAATGACCAGCCCTGAGTAAAGACTTTAACAGATGAAGCATGAAGAGATGACAGTGTTGTCCTTGTTTTAAAGTAGCAAAAACCATTTACTTAGCAGTTTCCACTGCTAAGCATCCTTCTCCCCACGTCTGAGAGACTTGAGGATGACGCAGCCCTGAGCGCGCTGCAGCTCCATAAAGCCAGCCCAGAACGCCTCTGAACCTCGGAACATCTTCTGCATTTCTCATAAAACCACAGCACCTGGCTCGCTATAACTCTTGGTAAATATTTGGTGATAACAACAATAATGGCAACAGTGGACATTTATTGAGCACCAATTACCCAAAACGTGATTTTCTAAGCCCCATATTTTCCCCATTTTGCAGATGAAGAAACTGCCATATGGGAAGTTAAGTTAAGCTCAAGGTCACAGAGCCTATTTAAAACAGCCTTTAGATGCACGCAGTTTGACTGCAAACCTGTGCACTTATGCAGCATGACCTCAGTATTTAGTGGATGAGCGAAGAATGGAGGAATAAATAGGTGGATGGTAGATGGAGGGATGGATAGATGGATGGAAGGAAGGGTGGATGGATGGATGGATGAATGGGTGGATGGTTAGTTGGATGGATGAGTGGATGGATGGATGGTTGGAAGGATGGATGGAGGGAGGGAGGGATGGATAGATGGATAGAAGGGAGGGTGGATGGATGGATGGATGGATGGATGGATGGATGGATGGATGGATGGATGGGTGGGTGGTTAGTTGGATGGATGAGTGGATGGATGGATGGATGGATGGTTGGAGGGATGGAGGGAGGGAGGGAGGGAGGGATAGATGGAAGGAAGGGTGGATGGATGGATGGATGGATGGAAGGATGAATGGGTGGATGGTTAGTTGGATGGATGAGTGGATGGATGGATGGATGGAGGGAGGGAGGGAGGGAGGGATAGATGGATGGAAGGAAAGGTGGATGGATGGAGGGAGGGAGGGATAGATGGATGGAAGGAAGGGTGGATGGATGAATGGATGGATGAATGGGTGGATGGTTAGTTGGATGGATGAGTGGATGGATGGATGGATGGTTGGAAGGATGGAGGGAGGGAGGGGGGGAGGGATGGATAGATGGTTGGAGGGATGGATAGATGGATGGAAGGAAGGGTGGATGGAATGATGGATGGATGGAAGTGTGAATGGGTGGATGGCTAGTTGGACGGATGAGTGGATGGATGGATGGCCGGGTGGGCAGATGGATGATGATGAACAGGTGGATGGATGAAAATAAAAAGTAGAAAGCGGTACCCTTGTATCATCTCTAGACTGGCCTCTCTATTCCTGAGCGGCCAGCACTGAAGTGCACAGACATAGGCTGGCCTGGGGCCAGCGACTCAACCAGAGCTGCAGTGGCCTCCTGCATCAGTTGGGGAGCGGTGCTGAACTTGAAATTGCAATTGGGCCAGGAAGCTCTGGAAGTAGCAGAATGGCTCCAGCTGAGACTTCCTACCACCCTCCCTCATTGCTGCTGCCCAGGCAGGAGCATCAGAAGACCTGAAGGCAAGATGACCTCCTGGGGAGTGACTGCCCTAGAGTCTGAGCTGCCCGTAGCCTGTCACACCTCGGGCTGGGACTGAAAACCCAGCTGAGGGTGCGGACTGATTCTCCAGCAACAGGAAAGTTATCCGGAAGCTGAATTTACAATTACTTACCCCAATCTCTTAACTGCCTTTTAACAAAGCAATTTTCAGCATCCAATTAAGTCGTAATGGACTATCAGGATCACTAATTGTTGTGTATTTAATAGAAACTTACGCTCGAGTAGCTATTATAAATCACTTGCTGGATGCTGATAGTTACACTGCTCTGGAGAACCCAGGCAAGCCAGATTTCCGGGTACATGTGTGTGGAGTCCATTACTGAGGACTCTTGACTCATTGGGATATAAAAATGGATAGTTTTCCCAGTAATTGCTTCTGACTCTGCTGTCAGACCCTGTCTCACCGCTGCTCTTTCCCATCAAACAGCACGTAATCTGGGTTAAGAGCTCACCCTGATTCTACTGCTGTTTAGATACTTCTGGTTACTGAGGAGAGGATACCAGTCAACTGCCTGGGATTGAATCTTAGCAGTGTGGCCTCAGGTGCTTCCATGTGCATCCTCTAAATAAGGATTATTGTAGCTCCTCCTTCTCCCATGATTGCAGTGCAGACCAAGGGAGGTAATGTGTCGAGGGCGGGCATAGAGCAAGTTATGCTTTTATTAGGGCTGAGGCAGCCTTATTATTTTTTTTGCAACTTGGCCCTGTTAGTTTTAAAATGTTAATGTCCTATTTGATTCAGCCTTTCTCCCTTAGTACCCCTCTCCCACTGTTTTAGCCGTGAGTTTTGCTCAGGCAAAGTAAGAAATGGATAAATGGATGTTTGGATGGGTGGGTGAACGGAGAGAAGGGGAGATGGTAGTAACAATGGATGGATGATGGATGGGTGAATGGGTGGATGAATGGATGGGTGGGTGGATGGATGGGTAGATGGATGGGTGAGTGGATGGATGGCAGATGGATGGGTGGGTGGATGGGTGCATGGGTGGGTGAATAAATGTCATATTTGATTCAAGGTCTTTCTCCCTCCATGTCTCCCTCCCACTGCCCCAGCCCTGATTTCTGCCAGGGGAGTAGCTGAGTGAGGAGAGTGGAAGGGTCTGTTTACATCGTGACCCACCCTCCTGGCTGCACTGGGTCCTCCAGTGTGCATGGGGTGGAGGGAGGGAGAAGAGACGGCTCCTTACCTGACTGTCCGGGATGAGGACACCATCCCGTCCCCGTCAGTGTCGCTGCTGTGGTCTATGGCTGTGGTCTGGCTGTGGGCACTTCCTGTGTGACTTCTATGAGCTCCCACCTCTACCCTTAAGGGATCCCTGCCACGCAGCTCCTCTGGGAAAGGAGGCCCCTAGTGAGACTCCACATTCCATCCCCTCTCATTCCTGGCTGTGAGGGGCTCCCTGACCCGCAGCTTACTTTGTGGTCCCCAGGAAGTCAGAGTTTCCATCTCATCCAGCCTCTGAGCCCACGTGGGCCCCCAGGCTCAGGCACACCCTGTCTCCTGTACTACTTAGAGCACCGAGCATAGTCCCTGCCTGACAGCCCTGGACACACAGCAGGAGGGGGCTGAGTGACACCCAACTGGAGGACAACATGCCCGTCTGCCTTCCAGACACGTCCAGACCATGTGTGAGTTCTGGGTGCCAGGGTTCCTGGCTTCAGGGAGGAGAAGTGTTCCCAGCTCATGGGGGCCACGGCTGGAGCAGAGGACGGTGGGGTGGGTGTGCAGGTGGCCTTAGACTTGCCCCAAACCCCGCCCCCAGGTGGTGGCCCAGCAGCCTGGGGTCTTCCAAGCCCAGAGACCTTGGCTTCTTTCCTTCTCAGCTGCCCCTGTTCAGCTGGAAGCCCCTAACGCCATTCTGTGGAATGTGTAGGCGCCCATGTCTGGACACTGCTTCTGGAACAAAATCCTCCACTGCCCTGCTGAACCTCCTGGAAGATTCTGGTAGTGCCCTCTTGAACTATGCTGGGAGGAAATGGCATGGACGGTCTCTCCTGGGGCCGGGGCTGGGAGCTTCTCAAGGAGGCCCTCCGGGGCTCCACAGACAACTTGACGCTCTCCACACCTCCCCCTTATTCCCATTTGCACGTTCTGTCCTGAGAAAGCAAGCTCCAAGTAGGCTTTGGGGACCTGCTTGGAGGCTGTAAGCCAAGAACAGCCCAGGAAGCTTGACCAAGGGGGAGATCCCCATGTGGAGAAGACCAGAATCTGAGACAGAGAAGCAGACAGACACCAGCCCTCCTTGGAGATCCCTGTCCCCAGCCCCGGGGCATTGGCCCTTTCTGCCACCTGCAGGCCTGGCTGCCTGGCTGTCCAGGAAAAGGCTGGTTCTAGGACCCTGCCCCTCCTTGGATTCTGGTAGCACTCTATTCCTAGTTTAAACCCCCCTCGGCTCATGCTTCCCCAAGAGGACTTTCCACCACTCGGGTGAGACGTGGTGCCCTTACAGGACGTGTTGGTAGTGATTTGTTTCTCTCTTGCCACAGGGCACACGGGGTGGGAATACGCCAACCTCCCTGAGCCTCAGGCCAGCATCCCCTGCACCCCAGAGCCTCTCTTAGACATCCGCTCGCTGACTTCTGGGGAGGCAGGGACAATGCTTTTTCATCTCTTCACGCTGAGCATCCAGCGTGGCACCTGCTACAAGTCGGTGCTTGCAAACTTTTGCCAGAAGATCGGGAGAGCAGATGTAGGAAAGGGACCTGGGGAGCAGAGAATGTTCCTTCCATCCAAGCCCGCTGCTGGTTCTGGCAGCTGAGATGCGGGAAGGGACAGCCGTGGCACAGCTGTGAACAGCCGGCTGGAGGCACGCTCAGCCCGGCTGGTTCCTACTCTGGGGAGCTAGCACAGACTTGCAGTGCTGACGTTGAAGATGTTGAAACCCGGAGCGCTCCCAGGGGCCTCACACCGAGCCCTTCCTTAGCAAAACCTTGCAAAACCTGCTAGCTGTGTGACACCCCCTTTCACAGATGGCAGAACAGAGGCTTGAAGAGGGGACGTGAGTTGTTCTAGGCCTCACAAATAGATTGTGCCTGAGTTGGGACTCCAATGTAGGTCCTCCTGATTTGACCCTGCCTGCCCCACAAATCCTCGTGGAATGGGGCTTTTTGCAAGAATGAGAGAATGAATGAATGAAACCAATCCTCAGGAGGTTACACGCTCTAAAGCTGGATATTTGGAGAACATCTGAGACTAAGTCCCAGCGCAAAATAAGAATTCAAATATAGACAAGGAGAAGGTTAAAGTATCACCACAAGTCATGAGATTGTGTCCCAGACCTTGTCTGCCTTAAAGAATCATCTTTAATTACAAACTAGATTAAATAAAAGTTAGATTTACTGGCTTTTCAACTAATGAGTCCTCATATGGAGTTCAGGTTCAGCTGGTTCAAGCACTTGGGCGAGGCAGGAAATTTCCTGCAGCTTCTTGTCTTCCAGCACCAGCTTTGCAGATAGGAGTTCTGATGCAGTTGGACTTCTTTCTTTTAGAGTACAGTTGCCAGATTTAGCAAATAAAAACACATGCCATGTTTGGAATGTGCTTATTCTAAGAGTTGTTTGCTGTATTTCTGAAATTCAAATTTTACTGGCATTCTGGATTTTTCCTGGTAGCCCTACTTTAAAGTTTACCTGTTTGCTGTTGTTGTCTCTCACTGTGTCTAGAATTTATTCATCATCTTCGATGCTCAGAAATGTCATCAGATGGCATCCATGTGTGGGACTCTCCCAGGGCTCTTTCTGCACGGAAACCTTGTCCTCGGTGGGGGAGCTGCTCCTCCACCGTTTGCGGTCCTTCCTCTCCCATGTTGATCACCCCCTGCACCCCTACAAGGTTTATCCACAGATTTGAACTCCCCATCATTATCTAAATGACCTTCACCAGGTTAATCAGCCTCTCGTAGCTTCAGTTCCTGAATCATGAAATTGGCTTTCATAAACCAATCTAACAGCCGGGCGCATGAGGATTAAAGCCGCTGAAGGACACCAAGCCCCTCGCATCCTGTGTGCCCTGGCTGCGCGCCCTAAGGATGCCCTCCTGAACCAGAGCATCTGCGCTGTCCTTCCCTGTGGGACGGCACTTCCCACTCCCTGAGGTGGTTTGGGGCCGTATGACTCGTTCTGCCCAATAAACTGAGCAGATGTGCCCTGTGTCCCTGTCTGGCTGGAGCATTTTATGGCCCATGAAAGACCCACCAGGGCACTCTTATGCCCACCCACAGTAAATGACAATGTTCCAGACAGTGTCCGCTCTGTCGACCAGATTCTGGAGTGAGGATGATGCAAGAGAGAGCCCCTTCACTGGCCTTCAATGGACATGCGGCATGAGTGGGAAACAGACCTTGGTTTATGGCACTGAGCCTGGGGGATGTTCGTTCCTGCCACACACTTAGCCGTGCTGACCGGTCCCCAGGGGTCTGCAGAAGTCCCCTCCCCTTCACCACCCTGTGTTAACGAAGTGAGTGCCCTGTGAGCAGTTCCCAAGATGTTGCAAGCCTTGGCCAGGCAGAGAGCGCCTGTCCTTTATTGATCACTTTTATGCAAGTCTGGGGAGGAAGGGCCCTTCTTCACCTTCGAGTTGGTTCTGAGCTCTGAGCAATCCAGCCAAGCTGGGGCTCAGCCTGGACTTGGCGTTGATGGGACAGGTGATGGGATCCACAAAGCCACAAATCAGAGGGCTCTCCTACTGACGATAGAGGAACCGATGTCCTTATACTCCTTGCTGGTGACCCACATGTCCTTGAAGGTGGAGAGCGAGCACAGAATGGAGCCGCCCAGCCAGGCGCTGTATATGGAAGAGGGGCAGGTGGACACCTGGGGAGGGTGGAGGAGGCAGAGGGAGGGGAGATTGGAAGAGGGAGGCCGGGGCCGGGGGGGCGGGGCGGCGGTGAGGGAGGTGTGGAGGGGTCGGGGGAGAGAGGGGAAGAAGCCAGAATCAAAATACTACTCTAAATTTGGGACATACAATAGCAGTCCCTGAGCAAACCTCATGGTTTGCTCATTTCTTCCCTCCAGGCAAATATAGGTTATTCCAAACATTGAGGATGCTTGTCTGTAGCTTTAAACAACAGGATGGGGGCGCATGGGGGGCTCAGTCGTTAGCATCTGCCTTCGGCTCAGGTCATGATCTCAGGGTCCTGGGATCGAGCCCCGCGTCGGGCTCCCTGCTCCGCGGGGAGTCTGCTTCTCCCTCTCCCACTCCCCCTGCTTGTGTTCCCTCTCTCGCTGTGTCTCTCTCTGTCAAGTAAATAAATAAAATCTTAAAAAAAAAAAAAAGAAAAGCATCCAACACTGATACACATGACATACTGCACACTTGCATACCCAAACAACTATTGAGATCTTTATAAGAATTAATTGGAAAATAATTCACATCTTAAAAAAAAAACAAAACAGGATGAAAGAGGCAAGAGCAGAAAGGACTCCCCCTTGGCCCTTAGGCTCACTCCAAAACACATGACACATCTTCGAGTTATCCGAAGCCTATGTGGAAGGCGTATGGGCTTTGTAGAAAAATCAGAAAATACAGAGGAGCACAACAAAAACCACAGGCAATCAAACAACCTGGGCAATTCCCTGTCGTTTCCCGCTCAAGCTCAGCACTCACCGACATCTGCCACGTGCACATTCACCTTCGATTCTGGGAGAGAGCAGTGCTTCGGACCCAAGTCCGGACCCCTCTGCGCTGGGAGGAGACAAACATCACCACACCCATCACCAGGTGGGACCACTGCAGCTCAAGGTTCAATGCACTCGCTCAAGGACAGACAGTTGCCATCCTCACGCGTTCTCAGACTTTCCTGAAGGCATGTAGGTACACCAAGCTAGGACAGCCTTATTGTTCTAAAACAGCAAGGCAAACGTGTGGCCGCAGGGTGAGCAGGGGAAAAGGATTTGGAGAGGAACTTGGAAAGCCAGGGTCCGGGTGGAGGTGGGATGAGGGAGAACGAGTTATTAGATTCAGTTACCGTCACTCGCTGGCTCTGTTGCACCACAGAACCCTGCCTGGCTGGGAAGCATCTGTTGCTATTGGTTAAGGAAAGAAATATTGCAGAAATTTTAAAGAAAAAAAAAACAAGAACGAGTCAGAAGGGAGGGAAAGAGCACATTCGGGGTCAGGAATCGGGCAGAGGAGAGAGCCAGTCCCCGGCATCCTGAGTCCCCACCTGTCTTTGCTGCCACCAACAGGCTGTCACCTGGATGAGTCACCTACCCCATCTGTGTCTTCTCTGAACACACACACAAAAGCAAACAAAAGCCTGCACAAAATTGGGATGGTCCACGCATTCAGAAGAACGCAACACAACCAACAGAAAAATGGCCAAAGGGTTGAAATAAGCAAAAATATGCTAAAAAAAAAAAAAAAGAAAAGAAAAAGAGGACAAAACCACAGACAGCTGGGAAACATTTGCGGAACGAGTCACCTCCAGTAGTCATTACAGAAACACAAACGAGAACAATAATTTGCTTTCCCTCCATCCAGTTAGGAAGGGTCTTACAAACCACGGCGTCATGCAAAGCGGGTGGCGGAGACAGGGAGGGCCCGGCGTCCAGTGATGCAAGGACTAAGTCACGGGGCGAGGGGCGCCAGGCACACAGTCAGGGCCACCGTGGTAGGGCTGCATGGTGGCAGGTGGTGGCCACGAAGCAAACACAATGTAACAGGAAGCAGGACAGACGTGCAGAATCACTGGGTCTTACACCTGAAACTAATGTAACCCTGGGTGTCCACTATCCTTCCATTTCCAAAAAGGCAGAAGTAAAGAAATCAATGAAGACCACCACACCGTCCCCAGGCCGGGGCGAGCAGACGCGGGTGCACTCTCCTGTGCCCACCGGCCCAGAGACCGGCTACTTCCGGGCGCAACTTAGCCGCACGTTCAAACAGCCTCACCGTGCACATGTTTCTGGCTCAGGAAACCCACATCCAGAAGCGGATCCTAAGGCGAAAAAACCATTCTAAAGAAATAAGGGGAAATCATGACCCAGGTTTTCTCCCAAGCATGTTGTTAGAGCAGGATCTGGGCTGTTGGGAGGAATGATTACTTTCCACGTTGGCCCCGTGGGAACCAGCTCTTGTCTGAAGGGGGATGAGCTCCTTGTAGGGACAGAACCCTTCTCTCCTTCAGAGGAAGAGTTTAATGCGCTCTGTGGACACTTCAGTGCGCTCTGCCTCACGTCCCTTCCAGGGAGAGTGCAGGCAGGAGGGAATCAGGCAGTGGCAGGGCTGAGTCTCGACACAGTTAAGGGAAACAGGTGTACCTTCCAGCTTCATACAGGGAAGTTTCTGAGGACTCAGAAGAGGGGTGGATGGAAGAGCTTGGTCCACAGCTCAGCCCAGCTGCGGGGTTGGGGGGCAGGACAAAGCCCACAGCCGGCCGGACGGATTCCCAGGGCAGAGGTGTCAGGTCGCTTTGCACATAGGTGGAGGTGACACTCCCATTCCTTCCATTCTGGGCTAAGCCGTACTTTCCCTTTGCATTTAGTGAAGGCTCACTGCGGGCAACAGCCCCGAGAGCCAAGAGGAGGGCAGTGACCGGCACAGAGAGGCCGAGGGGTGAAGGATCGAGAGATGTCTCGTGCAACGCGGAGTAAGGGGGCTGCAGGCTTTGGGGTTGACGGGGCAGGCCCACAGTAGCTTCCCAAGATCAGGGACATCTTTGCATGAGCTTACGCCCATGGGAAGGACACTGCAGACTCAGGAACTGCGTGGTGGGGGCACTTGTCTAACAGGAACGCGTGTGACAGCTAGCCTTTCAGGAAGAGGGCTGCAGGTGTGGGAGGAAGGGAAGGCGGGTTGTGGTTTCCTGTGTTCTGTGCATTCTTCGATATCCATACAGAGGGCTGAGACCGTGCAAGGAAGAGAACTTGCTTGTGTCCACTTGTGCTAGATGGTGAGTCTGCCTTTCCTCGGGGCTCCCGATTCTTCCCCGTGACTCCCCAGTGACTGACTATTCCGGGGAAGGAGGGGGAGACACTGCCCAGAACAAGGTTGACAGCTCTGCGCTCACTCTCAAGCTGCGCCCCTGGCTGGGGAGGGAGGGTGGGTGGGGCTCTGGGCAGGTAGCAGAAGACACGCTGAGGACTGAGCCAGAAAGTTCTCTCTCGGAGATGGCCCTGCCTGGGAGCAGATCTGAAATCCCGGCTGGCGGGGATGGGGAGCACGGGGAATGAGGGATTCAGTCCCTCTGCACTTGCTGCCTCTGGAACCTGGGACGAGGGTCTTGCAGAGTGTCACGCAGAGTCCAGGGAAATGGTGCTGACGGGTCTGGAGGGACAGAAGTTCCAACATAGCAGCTCAGCCCCTGCCCCCCCAGGTGTGCTGAGTGCCCGCACCTCGCCCCTCCCAGGGAGGAAGCAAAGGGGAGCCGTGAGCACGGGCCATGGGGCATGAGGGGGCCGGCTCTCCCTGGCAGGGGTTGCCGCAAGCCTGCAGCAGAAGCGCCCATGAAGGGCACCCACGTGGCTCGTCAGGGAGCCTGCAGCCTGCCTGAGGCCCAGCTCTGAGACGGGGCACCATGCTCAGCAGAGGCCGTGAGGCCAGAAGGGAGCAAAGAGCAAAGCTGGAGGACAGCTGCGGGGAGGGCGGCCCTCGGCCCAGGGTCGCAGAGGGGGAAGGACCCGCCAGCCGGGCTGGGCTTGTGCCCGAGCTGGTTCGGTCCCGTTACGGGGACGGATGGGAAGGTACGCTCTTCACTGGGCAAATGCGGCCAGAAATTCCAAACCTGTGACCCAGACTTTGCTTATATGTTTTCTGCCAGGACCATGAACTACTTTCCTAAAGAGAAAAAAAGAAAAGCAGTTTTGGAAAATGGGGTTGAGAAGAAGTTAGTCTGAAGGATTCCGAGGCCACACCATTCTGGAGAAGGCACAACCAGGGACAGCAAGAGGACCGGTGGCCACCAGGGCCGGCCAGGTGAACGGGCGGACACGGCCCTGGTCCCAGGGCAGGGAGCGGCTGTGTCATATGTCACCGTGGACACGTGGCATCACACATCCCTCACACCTGCGGGGCGCACAACCCCGAGAGGAGCCTTCCCAAGCTGCGACCTCGGTTGGCCGTGATGCGTGGCTATCGGTTCGTCCGCTGTGACAAACTCCCCCGCGCAAGAGGTGTGCAGCCGGGGGGACCGTGCGTGCGAGGGGCCGGGGAGGGAGGATATATAGGAACCCTTGCTACTCAATTTTCCTGGAAACCTAACACTTCCCTAAAAAATAAAGGCCGTTCATTTAAAACTAAATACAGACATAACAATTTTACCTGGTGGCAAGAGGAGGGCGGGAAGCCCGCGCAAGGGGCAGGGTGGCCGGCTTTCCTCCAGCCTCTGGGCCTTTTGCACCCGCCCGGAAAGCGGTCTGTGTCTGCATCGGCACCTCCCCTCCCCCTCGGCCACCGGAGCCCATCCTCTTGCCCCTCTACGCCCCCCCCCCCGAGGTCCCCCTGGCCTTAGAACCCCTCGCCCCCGCCGAAGCCTCCAAAGGATGCACCCGGAGCCCCTGTCCCACCTCCAAACTCTGTAACCGTCCTGGGCCCACCCGCGGACAGGCGCCTCGCCACTTCTCATCGCCCCCAGCACGTCCGGCCATCGTCATCTGCCCCGCAGCCACAGCCCCCCAGCTGTTCAGGCGGGAACGCTGGGACACACAGGCCACCTCCTCCCTGGGGACCCGCGCCCCGCCCCCACAGTCAGCCCTGCCCGCGGCAGCCCAGCCATCCTCCGGGCAGAAGCCTCACACAGCCTCTCCCGTCTCAGCCCCCCGCCAACCGCTCCCAGCCCCTCCTTCTGGAAGCGCACCCCTGGGCCCCCGCAGGGGCTGCTCCCTCGGCCCCAAGGTGGGCCTCAGATATCCCCGCGGCTCCCCTGCTCCTTCAAGCATCTGCTCCGACGCCGCCTTGCCGACCCCGCACCCCTCCTTCCCTCGCAGCCCCCAGGATGTTGATTCGAACCGTTTACGGCTTCCTCCCCCCGCTAGAATGTAAGCCACGGATTCTCCCGACTTTCGGGTACTGATACCTCCCCAAGCCCCCGACCCCCTGCCCGGCGCACCAGGAACCTGGTGTTCTAGAATTATCTGTGGGATGAGCCCAGGAAGCCCCCGAAGGGTGGGTCAGGGGGACCGTACCTTCACGTTAATGGTAGGGGAGACCAGGGCGGCTATTTCCCTCTGCATCCGGAAGCGCAAGCCGGAACAGGAGCCAGTGCCGCCGGACAGCACGATGTGGCCGAAGAGAACCTTCCAGAGGGCAGAGTTGCAGGAGCTGACGCTCTGGAAGGCCTTCATGTGGATGCCCAGGCCGTTTCTCCCTGTCAGGGCGGGCGGAGGAAGACAGAGGCTCAGGGGCCAGGCGCTCGCCGGCTGCACCCTTGGGCTCTTTGCTCCCAGCCGGGGGCTCTGGGGAGGCGCCGACTGAGCTCCGCGGGCAGACCCCAGCACCTCGGCCCCGGGGCCCTTACGGATTTCAACCAGACGACAAGTGCAACTGCCCAGCACACCCGTGGGACGCAACGGCTAATGTGGCTGAATAAGTATCAGTCCTCCGCTCTCATCTGACATGACGTGTATCCAAATGTTACTGATGGTTATTCATTTTTAATGCCACAGTATCGATTACTTTAGGAAACGGATGTCCTTGCTCAAGTGGCCTGAGAAGTTATGCTGATTACTCCTTTTAAATAAAATATTTATCGATTTTTGTATTGGGGTGTAATTGGCACACAACAGTATAGTAGTTTCAGGAGTACAACCGATTGATCTGATATTTGTATATATTGCAGAACGATCGTTGACTTAACACCCTTTCTGGACCCATCATTAGCCCATATACACAAACACAAATGTGATGGCAACAGCCCTTAGAGACAGGGGCAGGGTGCCTCGATTTCCTCACCTGGGATAGCACCTACCTACGTACCTCGCAGCCTCGGGATAAAGTCTGAAAAGGTGGACCTTCTGGAATCGTCCAGGACGTGCCAGACCCAGCAAGCATGAGCTTGGGCTGCGAACACTCCACTCTCATCACAGTGTTTGCTGTGCCCCTGCTCACTGAGATCTACCCATACTTGGAGGACAACGTTCACACTGTGGGTCAGGAACTCCTTTCGGTGACGGTGGCATGTGTCCACTTAATATTTGGGGGGCACGTGCCATGTTTGAGGCCTTTATCCCCGGAACAGTCCAATGGGGAAAGCAGAGGCAAGCCCAGCTCCCCCACACTAGGGGTAAAAGCGGTGTCCTTACGAGGTATGAATCCCGGGGAAGTGGCTCGGGCCTTTTTATTCCCCTCTGTCCCTTATAATGTCACCAATTTTTTTAAAAAAAATTGATTGCAGCAAATAGTTGGTTTTCCGTGACGACCTGGAAATCTTCCCAGTCAGTGGGGACTTTACAATCCGTCACTTTTTTCCTGTCCTGCCATGCCTGCTGAGGAGCTTAGCCAACTCAGTGCTCGTTTAAGACCTCTAGATCACTGCGGCTGCTTCCAGAGTCTGGCCTTTGTAAACAGCGCTGCAAAGAAGGGGTGGTGTGTACACACAAAGGAATACGACTCAGCCATAAAAACGGATGAAATCTGACCATTTGCAGCAACATGATGGAGTTAGAAGGTGTGATAATACTAAGTGAAATAAGTCAGAGAAAGACACATACCGTATGATTTCGCTTGTATGTGGAATTTAAGAAACAAAACAAATGAACAACAACAAAACCAGAGAGACAAACCAAGAAACAGACTCTTAACTGCAGAGAACACACTGATGGTCACCAGAGGGGAGGTGAGTGAGGGACGGGGGAAATAGGTGATGGGAATGAAGGAGTGCTCTTGTTGTGATGAGCACCAGGTGATGTCTAGAATCGTTGAATCAGTATATTATACACCCGAAACTAATACAACACTGTATGTTAACTATACCAGAATTTAAAAAAAATCTCTGGATCAGCCAAACGTTTAAAGTTCCTTCCAAATCTATAGTTTCAGCTCTTCTTGCTTTGTCTCCATTTGTATATTTCAAATTATTTTGTGAGTAGGTAGAGTATGAATAACACATAATGGGAGAGAAGATGTATAGTCCAGTGTAGAACACCTGACAAATATTTAGTGCTCTGCACTGGGTTTCCTCGTCTGTAACACAGAACACGGTCAGATGCGGGAGGATTGAAGGCTCCAGCCCATGAACGGTGGTCGCCAAAGTCACACGCTTAATAAGTGATAGTTGAAGTCACAGGAACTTTTGAAACAGGCGCCAACTTGCTACTCAGAGCAGCGCCCCCTCCTGGCTACTGGGCTCCGTCCCCCTTACAGTGGCCCCGTGGTCCACGTCAGGGCTCACCCCTGGTCCCTTCCTTCCCCTCACCCATGATGTCCGCCTGGAAAAGCCCTTCAGGACAGAGGAACTTCTCCTGCCCAAGGGTGATCTCCTGGCCATCGGGCAGCTGATACTTCTGTGCGTAGGAAGGAGAGTCAGCTTTCAGTTTTTCCTTGTCGAAGTCCAAAGCCACATAGCAACATTTTTCTTTTACGTGCCGGATGTACTCCCAGTCACCTACGGGGGAAAGGCAAAGGAAAGGGCATGACCCGAGATGGTTCACAGGAGCAATCTGGCCCCAGGGAGTATCTTCCTGAAGACTCAGCTCCTCGTGGTGGGGACACGGCGGCACGGTCATAAGCCCATTCCTGTGTCCGTCTCAGATCCCAGCACCTCTTGGTCTGTAACGTGTGCTGGGGACCTGGGCTTGTGGACAAGAACTAAGATGTCAGCATTTGGAAAATGTCTGCATTTTATGTTGATCTCCTACCACGTACGGTGTGTGTTTTTAGGGGGTTGGAAAATCAAACCCAGTCTTGTTATCTATTAAAGTAGGGGCTGCTGTGCATGCCCCCATCCCCACCTGCTGTGAATGTTGGCTGCAAACAGCTCACAGCTGCCCCCTCCTGTGGAGAACCACCCAAGCCAGCCAGGCCCCCTGACCTGGAAACATCTGGAAGGTCACACCCTCCCACCTTCTGGGTGGCTGACCATGGGTTTTAGACCCCGCTATGTCTTTTGGTGTTATGGTTTTATATTTTGTCTGTCATTGCTTTTGAATTTGGATCAGAGCTCCCAGCACCTGCCTGCCTAGAAATCCCCCAGAGTCTTCAGCCCACTGACATCCGACTTCGACCCCCCACCCACTCCACCTAAACGGCTCTGCCTGCATCTGTCCCGTCTTCCTTTTCCCAGAACCCTGCCGCACTCTTCAGTTCCTCCTCGGCTTCTTTCCTTCCAGAAACTGACGTTGTTAGCCACTCCCTGGCTTCTGGGATGTTGGAGATCAGGAGAGTTCCTGATATTTCCCCCTTCCTCACCTACTTTGGTTTTGGTGAGACAAACCTAGGTTTAAATCCTACCTCTGCCATTTACCAAGCTTGGCTTTAGGCAAATTCACTCTCTTGTAAATCTTCCCTTTCCTCATCTTTTTTTTTTTTTTAAAGATTTTATTTATTCATTTGACAGAGAGAGAGACAGCGAGAGCAGGAACACAAGCAGGGGGAGTGGGAGAGGGAGAAGCAGGCTTCCCGCCGAGCAGGGAGCCCGATGTGGGGCTCGATCCCAGGACCCTGAGATCATGACCTGAGCCGAAGGCAGACGCTTAACAATTGAGCCACCCAGGCGCCCTGCTTTCCTCATCTTTAAGAATGGGATTAATCTCCACTCATGGATTGCCGTGCAGATGGGATGAGGTAATGCACATAAGATCTTGCTAAGTGTGAGGTGTCAATAAAATTGACCTGGCTGATAATTCTCACTTCCCCTTGCTTTCTTCTAACTGCTGCTATTCTGAAGGGTTCCATACTTTGTGTGGCTTTGGACACAGACCTCTGGCCTGGGAAGACCAGGAGGTATAACGCAGGGCTGTAGGCTTGTTGGGAATGTGTATCATGCAAGTTATATGGCTGGGAATCTAGCCCAGGAAGTGGGTAAAAAGCGGGACAGGCACATCCTCATCTGGAGTCCCTGGGTTCCAGGTGATACACCTGCTAGTCGTGTGATGTTGAAGTCACCTACTCCTCCTAAGCCTCTTCCTCTTGCATTGGAGATAAGTGATCCCCTCATGGTGTCACAGCATGAAGCAATGACAGGAAGTATGTAAAGTGTTCGCTCAGCCAAGTGTTTTGCACCAAGTAAGTACTCTGTAAATCTTAAACCATCATCATAGTCATCATATCACCACCATCCTCATCATCACCATCATCCTCATCCTCGTCATCACCATCATCCTCATCATCATCACCACCATCACAATCACTAAATGTCCCTAAATATAGATGGAGTTGTCTGTAAAGCTTGAATCAGGTTCAAGTAGCCTTAGCTAAATTGAGGGCTGTAGGTTAAGTAAGCCAAGCAGGGTATTACACCCCAGGGACTGGTTCACCTGGCTAAGAATAACAATTTCCTACCTGTGCTCACCAATGAGTGCCCACTATCTGTCAATAGTTGCAGGAGGTACGATGTTAGGTCTTGGCCCGCCATGTCCATCTGGATGGTCGACTGATGCAAAGGACAGCCATCAATGATGGGCACAAAGGATGTCATTCCTTCTCCAGATTCAATAGTTGTTCCTAGACAAGAGAACACACCAGCATCATAATGCAGGGTGCATGACATCCCTTATCAATTGTCAAGTCTGCAGGAAGAGGTGGTGAAGGGGAAATAATTGGAGGGGAAAAAAGGGGGCTGGGGAGCAAACTTTCTTCTGTAGGGGAGTGTGCTAGGATAAAGCCTATCCAGATCAGACCAAGGGCCAACTGTTTTGAACAGGAAACCTGCAAATATTCTTATTAAACCAGACATACAAACATTAGCAGCAGTTGCCAAAGGTAAAAGAGGAAGAAGAATACTCTGCTCTTAACAGCTTTTTTCCTAAAAACCTGTGCATCAATGCAGGCACTGGGAATCTCTGGGTGGCACTTGAGTTGTCAAAGAGGCTGGATGCTGTGGAGGAGGCATACGTTTTAGCAAAGCAAACCACATCTCTCTGTGCTAGTCCAAAAGTTGTGATGCGGTCATGGAAACACAGGCTTCACTTTGTGTGAAATGGTGATTCGTGGAGCCGTCCAGAGTGGATCAGGGGTCTGGCTGGTTGGCTTCTTTCACATGCTGGATCTGGTAACCAAGGACTTCACATTTAAAATGAAGCAAAAATGAGGAGGTCTGACCTCCTCATCTAGCTAAGGTAGGAAACAAAGAGTGGGTCCCCCCATACACACCTGAAACACCTAAAACAAACATACAGGAAACAATAGTTTTCAAGATATTGGACATCAAGCAACAAAGGATGGTCTCAATGGTCCCTGAGAGATAGGACATCACAAGGAAAGAATATGGCAGACCATGATCCCTCACGAACACAGACACAAAACTAACCAGATTTTAGCAAATATATGCAAAGGATAACATGTCATGACCAAATTGATTTTATCTCAGGAATGCAAGGTTGTTCTAACATTCAAAAATCAATTAATGTAATTCACCATGTTAAAGAACTAAAAGAGAAAATTCCACATGATCTTATCAGTAGAAGCAGAAAATGCATTTGACAAAATCCAACATCCATTCATGATTTAAAAAAAAAAACACTGTCATCAAACTAGGAATACAGAATAACCTCCACAAACTGATAGAGGACGTCAGTTAAAAACCTACAGCTAACAATGCACTTCATCATTCAGAGAGACCGAATGATTCCCCACTGAAGTCAGGAACAAGACAAGGATGCCTGCTCCCACCATTTCTATTTAATATTGTGGTGGAGATTTCTAGCGAGAGCAATGAGACAAGAAAAAATAAATAAATAAAAAGCACCCAGTTTGGACGTAAAGAAGTTAAACTATAGACGACATGGTTGCCTAAGTAGAAAATCCTAGCAGCACTAATAAATGAGCTTAGTTAAGGTGCCAGGATACAATATCAGTATACAAAAGCCAATTGTATTTCTATATACTTACACTGAACAATCAGAAATTGAAATAAAGATACCATTTATAATAGAATCAAAATATATGAAATACTTAGAATAAATCCAATGAATGATTTCCACAACTTTTACACTGTGAACTGCAAATCACCACCAAGAAGAAATTAAAACACCTAGGAAATATACCATATTTATTAGTCAGGAGACACAATGTTGTTAAGACGTCAGTTTTCCCCAGATTGATCTATAAATTCAATGAAATTCTGATCAAAACCCAAAGACGCTTTTTTGGTAGAAAGTGACAAAATTATTCTGAAATTTATATGGAAATGCAAAGAACCTGGAATGACCAAAATGTTATTTAAAAAAAAAAAAGAGAGAGAGACCAAAGGTGTAGCTCTAACATCTTACTTATAAAGACTTGTAAAGCTCCAGTAATCAAGACAATGTGGTATCAACCTACAGGTAGACAAATAGATCGATGGGACAGAATACAGAGTATAGAAATAGACCCACACGTATATGGACAACTGGTTTTCCCAAAAATGCATAGAGATCATTCAATGAAGAATGCAGGGTCTTTTCAACAAATAGCATGGGAACAACTGGACATGTATATAAACACTAAAAAAACACTTCATTCATACCATATGCCATACACAAAACTGTATTCCACATGGATCACAGAACTAAGTGTAATACTGAAAATTATAAAACTTCTAGAAGAAGTCATAGCAGAAAAGCCTTGGGTTCAGCGTGTGTTTCTTAGATATTATACCAAAAGCATGATCCACACACACACAAAAATGGATAAACTGGACTTCATTGAAATTAAAAACTTCTGCTCTTCAAAGCACGTGGTGAAGAAAATGAAAAGCCAAGCCAGAGACTGGGAGCAAATCTTTGCAAAACATATACCTGGTGAGAGACTTGTACTCGGAATGCAAAAAAGAATTCTCAAAACTCAAAGATGAGCAACTCAGGAGCATATGGGTGGTTCAGTCTGTTGAACATCAGACTCTTGATTTCAGCTCAGGTCATGATCTCAGGGTCCCGGGATCAAGCCCCACATTGGGCTCCGCACTCAGCGTGGAGTCTGCTTGTCCTTCTCCCCCCGCCCCCACTTGTGCTCTTTCTCTTTATCTCAAATAAATAAATAAATAAAATCTTTAAAAAAAAAGGTGAGGAACTCAGTGAAAAATTGGCAAAACATTTGAACAGACACTTCACCAAAGTAGACATAGGGGTGGCAAATTAGCACATAAAGGAATGCTCCCCATCCCTGCTGGTCAGGGACCTACAGGTCAAAACCACAGCGAGATGCCCTGCGCACCTGCTAGAAGAGCTACCATGGAAACGACTGGCCGCCCCACTCTCACGCAGCTGGTGGAATGCAAGCCGGGCATGCAAGCGCGCTAGGAGCTAGTTTGGCGGATTTTTTAAAAAGTTAAAATACTCTTACCATCTGACCCAATCATTTCACTTCTAGGTATTTTTACCCAAGTGAAACGAAAGCGTATGTCCACATAAAGACTTACAGACAAATGTTCACGGCCGCTTTATTTATAATAGCTCCCAACTGGAAAGAACCGAAATGTCCACCCACAGGTGAAAAATCAGCAAAGCACGGTGCATTCACGCAACGGAATACTGCTTGGCGATAAAAAGAAATGAGCTATTGATACCAGCAGTAACATGAATGAGTCTCCAAATAATTATGTTGAGAGGGAAAAAGCCATAGAAAAAAAGAGTACATACCCAACAACATTTATACAAAATTCCAGAAAATGCAAACTCATGTGAGGATAGATTGCAGGGGGGCAGCGTGGGGAGTGGGGGGAAACGTTTAGGAGTATCAGATACGCTCATTATCTTGACTGTGCTGATGGCTGCATGAGGGTATCCACACATCAAAGCTTCTCAAATTGTGTGCCTTAGGCACACTGACTTTGTCATGTACCAGTGACACCTCGATAAAGCTGTTAAGGAACACGGGAAGCCAGTTGCTTATCCTGGAGGTAGGAAAGGGGAGTTAGGAGGAGGGCTGTACTGGTTACATCTTGTAGACCCTTCTCTTCATTTATTATTTGGCAGGGAGGAAGGGGACATGCGTGGGTTCGCGGGGCCTCAAGAGGGCCACTCACCGGAGGTCTGGCCAGACGCGTAGAGAGAAAGGACTCCCTGGTTGGCCAAGTAGAGGGCGGGCACATTGAACGTCTCAAACAGGATCTGTGGAGAAGCAATGGGAAACACTGGCAGCCAGGCCAGTGGACAGAAGAGCAGGTGACTCTTCCGCTAGTTCTGGGGCACACGGAGCCCATCTGCAGGGGCCCCTGGCTCCCCCAGAGCGCCGGACAACGGGGTCAGGGAGCATGCCACTCTTCATCCCAGCTCTGCCCCAGGAGCTCCGTGACTCTGTTTCCCAGCCTGGAATGCGGGCTCGCATCCTTCCCAGGGACCTTACGGGGCAGACCTAACAGACTGTCACAGGACTGAGGGGATCGCATCATCTTCTGGGCCACCCTGTTACCACGATGGGGATGATGCCGAACTCCCAATGCCTCTGTGAAACCGGCATTGTGTTCTCCACGCTTTTGTTCTTTCTGCTCTTGGAGGATAGGCAGACTTTACACGAATCCCGACACTTGGACTTAGGATGATTTACTTGTTTTATGATACAAACCACGAAAGCTATCAGTTACTATGTGTTACTGCATGCCAGACACTTCGTCCAGACATGGCTTGGTCAAGAACACTATCCTACGTACTGACTGTACACAGGGCGGAAGGTGCAGACAGGGGAGACACATCCTTGTTTTGGCTGCCCATGGCGCCCCGCCCGCCGAGGTATGGACATTGTCCGCACCTCGTCCACACGGGAGACCAGCGGACAAGAATGTTAGGGAGCGTCGTCAGGTGGCAGGGGTGGGAGGCCGGGCACTGCCTCCATGAAGGTGGCTGAGCGAGGGAATGATTCTTCTGCAAGATGGTGACACTGGGGTCTACAAGACTTCAAGCTTCTTTTGATGGGGGGACCAACACACAGTCCCTCGGACAACTGAATGGCAAACTGTGTCAGGTACAGCTCTAAGCCTGCCAGACGGGGCCACCGAAGGGTTGTACCTGGGGACAGGGTGACAGCCAGCTGGAGCTGTTGGGGGCATCTTATGGATGGCCAGTGGGGTGGTTAGCTGGGTCTGGAGGGATCCCTGTGGATTGGCTCCCAGGCCTGGGGCTGTCCCTTGTTTGGTACCCAGTTCTGGGGCAAGTAGGGCTGGTGTACCATGGCCCTGGAGTGGGACGGGACCCTAAGGGCAGAGGCTGGGGTGTGGGCTGCTCAAGAAGTGAACCGACTGTCCTCTAGCAAAGACATCAAAACCCAGTGAAGACAGCATTTTAGACAACAATATTGCACAGAGCTGGGTCCACCCCTGAGTGTGTGACTCGCCTCGAGGGTCACAACGCATGTGTCTAGGGGCAGCCATCAGTGGGGGCTTGGGGATTTACCCAAGAGAAGAAAAAACATGTGTTCATGTGAATACCAGTTCACGCCTATTTGCACCAGTCCCCAAGCTGAGACCACCCAGACGTGCATTTGCAACGTGACATGTGGACAGCCAGGTGCCTGGATGCAGGCACCTCCTCGAAGGACAGAGGGGTGGGCACGGCAGTGTCTGTGAGTCTGCGTCACTCTCCGGTGCCCCTGGAATTTGCATCCTGGTGGAGGACGCGGGACATGGACTCCAGGTGGGAGAACAGCTTTTGTGATCCAACTAGAGACCCCACCCCCTAAAAACACAAAAACAAAAACCAACCTCTGCTCCCCTGGCCTGGCATGAGGCCAGAGGTCACAGAGCTTGGAAGGGTCTTCAGGGATCCTGCGGCCAAACTCCCACCTTACAGATGAGAACACTGAGGCAGCATTTACTGAATGCTCATCAGGCACTAAGCAAGGTGACCCGCACTTTATGGCATTGACTCATCTCATTTCCGTGACACCCCCCAGCATGGGACCATTATCATCCTTCTGAGAGGGAAATTAAGACACCACGAGGACAAGGAATCCACCCAAGGTCACACATGCTGGGAGAGCCAGGGCCAGAATCCGGCTCCTCCCTGCACCCTGGGCTGCTCCCTCCACTGGCTTCTCTGCTGGGACCCGGCCCCAGACATCCTGCTAACGCACAGACTTATTCTGGGAGAAGTCCGCCCTGCACTTCTCAGTCTGTTCCAGCTTCCAGAAGGCTGCCTTCCATCTCCTGCAGAAGCTTCCACCTTTCTCAACCACTCTCTGTGCTGGCCTGTAGCCAGAGGCTCCCCTTCCCTGGGCTACCCACGAGGTTCTACCCACGGGGACCTTGGAAGGAGGTCTGAGGGAGGCGGGAGATGGGATGCCCCTGCTCCCTCCCTGCGGGTCCCTCCAAGGCCACAGCTCCTGGCAGAGGCCCTCTCAGGGCTGCGAACCACCCGTGCTCTGCCAGGTTTAGGGGGCAACAGCTCCCCATTACTGGCCCAGAGCTCTGCACCTTCTCCTATAGCTGTTTTAAAACAGGCTCACCTTCGTATTGTAAGCTCTTCAATAAAGTCTCACCAGAATTGCCCGACATGAGGGTCCCTTTGTTTTCCTGCTGGGATCTCGAAGTAGTTAGGGGGTGAATTCAGAGAGAGCTGGGGCAGAAAGGCAGGCAGGCAGTGGGCCCAGGAGAAGTGGGGAAGTGCTGGAGACAGGCTGTGTGACTGGTGCGATATTTTGTGTGAGGGTTAATTTTAGGTGTCAATTTGACTGGGGCGTGGGGATCCCAGACATTTGGGCAATCATCATTCTGAGGGTGTCTATGAGGGTGCTTTTGGGTAATAGTAACATTTAAATGGATAGATTGAGTAATGCCCATTACCCTTCCCAGGGTGGGTGGGCCTTGTCCAATCAGTTGAAGGAAGATCTGCCTAGAACAAAAGGTTCCAGGTTGCTGACCCACCCTGCAGATCCTGGGACTTGTCAGTCCCCATAATCACATGAACCAATTCCTTAAAGCAGATCTCTTTCTCTGTGTGTGTGTGTGTGTGTGTGTGTCCGTCCCGTTGTTCTGATTCTCTGGAGAACCCTAAGACACTTGGGATTGGCACATTCCCCTTGAGTGGAGGACGACCCGCTTCTCTCTTGTCTCCCCAGCTCACTGGGTCCCTGACGGGCACATGCTGTTTTCAGACAGGATACCTGCCATTTCAAGGCCGTGGGCTTTGTGCCCCTGTCCGCGTGGAGCCCAGCTGTGGCCCACTTCTGTGATCTCCCTGTCCATGTGCAGAGGAAGAGTCATCGGCCCCCTCAGGGCTTTGTTTTAAATGAAGCACAGCTCACACCTGTTCTCTGATTGCTGGTGCTCAGTTTCTGGGCCACGGAGCAGGCCTCCTCCTCGTGCAGGTGGTAACGCGGGCTGCTGGCTTGCCCTTTGGGTCACTGCTCACTGCAAGAGACGCCACTGGGTTCCAGGGGCTCTGGGCCAGGTGGTAGAATCTTGCTGCTTGCTTAATTAGTTCATGGATGTCCTCATTCGTTATAACTGGAATCTGGACAGCCAGCGGCAGCCCCTGCAGCCCCCTCCCCACCTGGACCCCCTCCAGCCCTAAGGAAGACTCTGCAGCCTACTGGGGGACACGCTCTTTTCTCCACCGCTCTGTCCTTAATGGCCTCTGAGAACCAGTTTGATCCAGTTCAACCTGGTCAATCTGATCCGCACTCACCACCAACTCCTTCCTGGGGGGCAGGTCCAGGGGGAAGTTGGGAGCTCTCGAGTCAGGGTTGGACTTCCAAGCAGGCCCCACATGTAGCAGGACTAAGGATGAGTCTGTGGGGTCAGGTCTTGAGGACCCAGTGGGCCTCCCAGCCACCTGCCCTGTGACTTTAGCCCAACTACTTCTCCTCCTAGACACTCCCATGTCTTCATCTGTGCACAGGGGCTTGAACTGTCCTGCCCATAGCCTGGCTGTCAGGCCTAACCAAATAAGCCGCATTAAAAACCTCGCCCCAGGCTGACCCCTTGGTGTGCTCTTCCGTGGTGGTCATGATGCTCACTGCTAACATCAAAGGGGACAGATCTCTGCTGTGTCTGCATCTTGCTCAGCAAAGAGGTGAAGCCCTGAGGGCATCCCCAAGGCCCAAGAGGAGGCCAGAGCAGCCGCCCTCCCCGTGCTCGTTCCCCGACCCTATCGCCCACCACCTGGCCCCTTACCTGTGACATCTTCTCTTTGTTGGATGTTGTGTTTAAAGGCGGTTCAGTCACCATCAGAGGATGCTGCTCTGGGGCGATGCGGAGTGCCTGGTAGAAGGAGTGATGCCAAATCTGTGGTAAGAGAGGGCGATACGGTGACACCGTGAGCCACGGCCGATCTCCTGCAAGGGGGACTGATCCTGTCTACACCGCAAAGTGGCTTGTGCAGTAGCAGATGCAACTGTGTGATTCACTGTGTGATTCACTATGTGATTCACAGCAGGAAAGACAGTGTGGCTGCAGACAGGACACAGATCCTCCATTTGTGTACCAGCCTTGAGTCAGGGAGGGGAGCAAACGAAGATGCATGAGGCATAGTCCTCGTCTGATGGGGGGTGGACATGAGCCCTGAGACAGGACAGCAGGGAGCTTGGCACCAGGCGTATGCCAAACAAGTGACTTGACTTTATGAGCTGTTTCCTCATCTGTAAAATGGAGAATGTTCCCTTCCTCCTAGAGGATCATGAGGACATCATCGAGGACCAAATACGACATTTGTAGAAAGCCTTGTGTATTTGTCTCCTGTGGCCACCATGAGTGGCTTAAATTATAGGATTTATTGTCTCCCAGCCCCGGAGACAGGACGTCAGCCAGGCTGGGTCCTCCCAAGGCCTGTCTCCTTTTGTGTGGACGGCCGTGCTCTCCCTGTGTCCTCATGGGGTCGTCCCTGCGTGCGTGTCTGGGTCCTGATGTCCTTTTCTTATAAGGACCCCAGTCAGATCATATAAGATCCAATCCTAGTGACCTTGTTTTACTTTAATTGCGTCTTTTAAGACCCCATCTCCAAATACGGTCACATTGTGAGGTGCTGGGGGTCAGGGCTCCAACATAGGAAATCGGGGGACAAAGTTCAGGCCACAGCACCCAGCAGAGTGCTTGGTGCACAGTACGTGCTCAAGAAGCAATGGTTACTTACTCTGGATAAAGGTCCTGCCTGCCTCTGGGGAGGGAGGCTCCATGGAGAACTGAAAACAAAAGTGAGGGACACACTCCCTGGGGGAAGTTCAGTGGAGGAAGCGTCTCAGGAAACGGGGCACTGGTACAAGACCACGGAAGCACAAAGCAACATGGCGCCCAGCGAACGGCAAAAGCCAGACAGGTGGGCTCGTGGCTGGATGTCCAGCCACTGATGGACAGGAGCAGGGAAGTGGCATGATCAGATGTAGGAGAGGCACTCAGCAGGCCATGTGGGGGTGAACTGGAAGGGCGAGGTAGGAGGGTGGGCACCAAGGGGGAGGATTGTTGCAATGATCCTGGTATCTGTGCAAGAACTGAATCAAGAGCTGGAACCAGCCGAAGACACACTGGAAGTCAGTTCCACTAGGGCTCAGTGACTGGACAGGGGAGGTAAGGGGAGGGTGGAAGCTACAGCCTAGGAGGTAGCCCGGGTCTGGCAAGCTGGTGGGCTACACATTCCAGAGACCTGTCTACACTGCTTCAGTTTCTGCATCCCCTGTGACACACTAATGGAGGGCTACAGCCAGACCCAGAGCCGACACCTCAGCTGTGCAGATAGGAAGAGTGTCTGTGAGGGACACTCCCCCAACCACCCTCTAAGATTGCCCCCAGGGATGCACACCTACTGGCATCCATGCCCAGGGCAGACCTTTCCCACACTGAACCAGGACTGGATCATGCAACCTACAGAGTATGGCAAAAGTGAGGGCATGTGGCTTTCAAGGCTGCATCATAAAGCTGTTGCAGCCTTCATGTTGGCCCCCTTGATTGTTCACTCTGGGGGGGGCTAACCACCATGCCATGAGGACATCCAAATGGCCCCGCAGAAAGTCCCCAAGAAGCACCACCTTCCTGGCCACACGGAGTGCTGCCTTGGAAATGTCTCCTCCAGTCCCGGTCGAGCCTTCAGATGGTATGGCCCCAGCCGACTGACTGCTGCCTCACAAGAGACCCTTAAGCCAGAACCACCCAGCTGAGCCTCTCCCAAATGCCTGACCCACAAAAACTGGCCATCGGTGTTTTAAGCCTCTAAGTTTTGGAGTGGTTCGTTATGCGGCACCGATAATTAATCCATCTTCCTAGGCAGCATGCAAGCTCCAACCATATATGGAGGACCTGATCAGAACCTTCAATTACTAAGACAGGGGCGCCTAGGTGGCTCAGTCATTAGGCATCTGCCTTCGGCTCAGGCCATGGCTGGGATCGAGCCCCACATCGTTCTCCCCGCTCCGCAGGAGGCCTGCTTCTCCCTCTCCCACTCCCCCTGCTTGTGTTCCCTCTCTCACTGTGTCTCTCTCTGTCAAATAAATAAAATCTTAAAAAAAAAAAAATTACTAAGACAGAGTGGTCCAAATAGCCACATTCATTACATCCGTACTGTGCTGGACTAAAGAATTTTATTCTTACAGTAAAATATATATACCATAAAATTGATCAATTTAACCTTTTTAAAAAGCATACCCTTCAGTGGCATTAAGTGCATTCACATTGCTGTGCAACCATCACCGCCTACCCGTCTCCAGAAAATTTTTAATTGCCCTCAACTAGAACTCTGTCCCCCTTAAACACTAACTCCCATTCCCACTCCCCCAGCACCCACCGTCCAATTTCTGTTTCTATGAATCTGCCAGCTAAGGGTGGAATTGTACAGTGTTTGTCCTTTTTTGTGTCTGGCTTATTTCACGGAGCATCCTGTCCTCAAGGTCCAGTCATGTTGTCGCAGGTGTCTGAATGTCATTCCTTTTCAAGGCTGAGTGATAGTCCACCATATGTATACGGCATGTTTTGCTTACCCATCCATCTGCTGATGGGCACCTCGCTTGTTTCCATATCTTGCGAACAATACCGCACTGAACATGGGTGTGCAGATCTCTCTTCCTGTTCTTCTTTTCAGTTCTTTAACCTTTTGAGGAACCACCATGCTGTGTTCCACAGCGACTGCGCCATTTGACGTTCCTGCCAGCCGTGCACGAGGTCCCAAGGCCAACATTTGTCATTTTCTGTTGTTGTTGCTGTTTTTAAATGGCCAACCTAAGGGTGGAGCTGAGTAGGGACTTTTTGTCCATCATTCCTTTAATCCTCACACCAGTGCGATATGCAAGGAAAAATTAGAACCCTTTCTTACAGATAAGGAAACGGAGGGCCAGGGAGGCAGGTTACTTGTCCAAAATGACACAGATAATAAGTCATAAAGACAGGATTCAGGCTCAGGTGTCTGATTCCACAACCCATGTGGTTAGGAACGAGACATGGTGTCTATAGGGACCGAGAGCTAAGAGACGCCCAGAGAGCCCTGGAGGCTGGGGCACCTCCCTCCCCAGGTGCCTGGCCAGCAGGTACGCCACTGAACGCCCCGTGAGCACGTTCCCACACCCACCCCCCGCCCCAGCAAAACCTGAGCCTACCTTCTCCATGTTGTCCCAGTTAGTGATGGTTGCCCGGGAGATGGGATATTGCAGGTTAAGCTCCCCTCGCTTTTTCTGAGCCTCGTCTCCGATGAACCAGTCTTCTTCTTGCATCCCCACCAATGGATTCTGAAAGACACAGGCCAGGACAGATCTGCTCTCAAGAGTGACTCCCCTCCACTCGGCTCCCATGCATTAGTGCATGGTGAGCAGGGACCAGGAGCTGTGATATGCCGCTGGGGGACAATTTCAGGTCACAGCGCCACTGGCAGAGATGGCCTCCTCAAGCTTGTACCCGATTTCAAGATGCTGCTAAGAGGTTTGAGTGAATGATCTGCAAGGTAAGAGAACTCCCGAGGACACTGGCTTTGTCCACTTTGCAGATGAGTCACCTGAGGGCAAGAAAGAGACAGAGAGGCGGTAGAGGAAGGGAAGGGTTCGGGAGGGGCACCAGCTTCTCCATGTGCTCTGGAAAATCGGCAGGAGGAGGGTCTACAGGTTAATTGAATTTGTGATTCTTTGGGAAGATGGACCTGGCTACTTTCATGGCCCAGGAAACCATTTATTCCGTCATTCAGAAGGGATTCAACGGTTGGGCCGCGTGTAAGTCTGTGTCTACCAAGAAGCCGACACCAACCCAGGATGAAAAGTGTGTGGATTGTATCAGGGAATACACCTGTGTGAAGGAAATGGGGAGGGAGGCTGACGGGGCTGGGATGGACAGCAGGATGGCGTGCAGGTCCGAGCCTGGGCACAGGAGAGAGGGCGGGGGGTGTCCTAGCATGCTGTGCAGGTTGGCATGGCTGCTGGGGACTTTAACCAGTCACTCATGAAAGGAGCCCCACGTTTCCCAGAAATGGGTCTGTCGGGGTGTCCCTGCTGGGCTCATTCATTGGCGAAGAGCTGTCTGTAGGAAGCATGGCCTTGGCGTCGGGCTGCAATTGAGCCCAGCTGTCATGGTGCAATGGATTTCAGAGAAGGGCCCATTCTCGAGGCCGCCACAGCTACGTGCACAAAGCACTATGTGGTGGGCGTTTGTCTTTTAGGCAGAGGGCTTTGGACTGGGGGAGAAGCACGAGCCAGGAAACCCGGGGCAAGCTGCCCGTCTCTGCTGAGCTCCGTCTCCTCTCTGTCCGATGGGAATGACGTCTTCCGTCCCGCGTTCCCCACGACGGTGCTGCCAGGGGAACGATTCAAGGAGGACGCCGATGGGAATGCATTTCATAACCTGAAAGGACAGGCTGATGCCAAGGACCGTCCATGCTGCCCTGCTTCTGACATTGTCCTGCTCAGCCAAATCCTCGTGTGTGAGGGTGGGGGACAAGGGAGGCCCGCGGGGTGGGGAGGAACAGCGTCGCCCTGCCGGGATGGACCGGGCTCTCGACGGACTGCGGGCCTGCCTCTCTGCGGCCGCAGGGCCTCCCACGAGGGGTCCTGTGGCCAGCCTGCCACCAGACCAAAGCGCACGGGAGGGGCCGTGGAGCTTGGGAGTCCACGCGGAGCATCCTGTCAGGTGCGGACTCCTCTTAGAGACGGAAACTTACCTCCTGCTGCCCAGGGGCCGGCCCCAAGGCCTGGGAGGGCGGCGGCCGAGGGGCTCTAGGGACCCAAAGCCAGAAAACCCCATGTGCTGAGGTTCAGGCGGGTCATTTTCTGCACTGGACATTCATTGTGGTCCCCGTTTCTATTCTGGTGAGGAATTTGATCTTTCTCACTGTGATTTTATGCTTTATCATGTGTGTGATCTATTTCATATATAATCCTGTACAGTTAACAGGGATTTTGTCCTCCCCTGGGGCCATGGAATGTCCCCGTGGTGCAACATCTAGCTTTTGCCTTATAGGACAAATTACCACTCTCTCGGGACAAGATATGCCATGCCAAGGATTTCAAACAGAGGGACCGAATGTGGGGCTTTGGTTACACAATGTGGGGAGTCTGAACGAGCCAGCAGGGAACACCGAGGTGCCCAGAGAGTAGGACCCCAGGATCGCGGGGTGGAGAACAAGGGGCAGCAGGGAGAGCTCAGAGGAGGCCGCACGGACCTGGAGGAGGGTGCTGCGTGGACGGTGTGGGCGGGTGGGGAGGAGCAGGAGGGTGGGGAGGACTGGGAGCCTGCAGACCCTTGGCACAGCCCACCGATGTGAACAGGGCAAGGACCCAGCAAGGAAGACCCGCCTCCTCCCCCTACCTCCCAATCTGCCCCTAGTGCCCCAGATTCGAGGCATCTGTCGGGGAGCAGTTGATGGGGGTGTCCCAGCCCAAGACTCACAGAGCCAGACAAAGTTGGGGCCTATGGACAACAGGCAGAACCCAGCTATTGTGGGCTGAAGGGTGGCCCCCAAAAGTTGTGTCCACATCTAACCCCTGGAACCTTTGTGGAGGTGACTGTGTTTGGAAATAAGGTCTTTGCAGATGTGGTTAATTTAAAGATACTGAGACAAGAAGATCCTGGATTATTGGGGGGGGGTTAAATCCAGTGACAAGTGTCCTTGTAAGAGTGGGGACAGAGATCGGAAGAGGAGGGACCGCGTGGAGGCCAAGCAGAAGCTGCAGGGGACATGGCCACGAGCCCAGGGGCACCAGGAGCCCCCAGCAGCTGGAGGAGCAGGGAGGACCCTCCCACCAGCGCCACAGGCCCTGCCCACACCTGGATTGAGGACTTCCAGCCTCTAGAACTGGGACAGAATAAGTTTCTGTTGTTTTAAGCCATCAGCCCGTGGTCACCCGTTACGGCCATCCCAGGACACTCACACTCATCGTGGTCACCACCCTCAGCATCGTCTCCATCGCCACCTCACTTAAGCGACGGCCAAACATGGCACGTACGCTTTCGTTAACCCCGTTACGTGCAAGAGGAAACTGAGCTCTAGAGGCAACTTGCCCAAAGTCACCCGAGTGCTGAGGCAGGGCCGGTGTTTGGATGACCCACTCTTCAGCACTAAGCTCTGCTATCTCAAAGGAACAGGCCCGTCAGCTAGCCAGGGGGCAGGCACCTGCTGTTACCCACTTGGAGAGGGGCAGGGATGCTCGCTTTCGGCCTCCCAACATGTCACAGGTCGGAATGTCCATCTTAACCCGAGCTGCATGATTAGAAACGCTGCCATTAATTTGCTCCCAGTGATGCAAGGCCCAGGCGTAGGCCCCCTGGGGCCCCGTGATATTTGGGGTTCTCCACATGACCATGCCGCTCCCTGTCATGGATGGGTAAACTCCCCAAGGACAGTGACTCCGCACCGGGGCCTTGAACTCGGCAGGTCCTGCCTCTATCGCCCACTCACACAGGGATACGCGCGAGTCGCCTCTCGAGCTGTCGCTTCCTCTTCAGGGGCAGGGCCATTGTGGGATCTACTTCGTGGGGCCGCCAGGCTCATGTCAGCTCAACAAGTTCCCATCCTCATGTGAGCTGAGGGCCTCACAGCTGCTTCGGCTGGGAGAGGCACAGGGACGTGGCAGGGCCCCCAGGAAGGAGGCGGGCCACCACCTTGCAAAGGCCATGCGGGTCTGGCCAGGGGAGCTGGAGCCAGTCCTATCTGCCGCCCCCAAGGAAGGCCCAGAGGAGGAGCGCAGCATCTGGCCTGCAGACATAGTGTAGTCTGCATGGGCTTTCTAGAAGGGTGAGTTACCCTAACATCTGGACACAAAAATCTGCATTTCTTAGACACCAAATTGCCATATGAGCCAGCAGTCCCCCTCCTGGGGACACCCCCCAGAGAACGGAGCGGGGGGCCTCAGAAGGACACTGGGACGCCCACACCCATAGCAGCTCTGTGTGCACCCGAGGTCGAAGCCACTCACGTCGTGCCGAAGCTTCCCGAGGATGGTGGGGAACGTGGCCAGGGGGGCCTCTGTGCCCGAAAAGCCCACCTTGCTGAAGCCCGAGCCATAGTCACAGACGAGGGGCACGTTCATCGTGTCGTGCGTGACCCGGACGGGCTGTAGGAGACACAACATGGTTATTCATGCCATTTGCGAGGTGCTCGAGCGAGGGCCAGGGGCCGTGCCGGGCGGGGACACAAGCTCAGCGCTCAAGGCAGTGCAGGTGCTCCCCAAACCTAGAGGGGGTGGGGGGTGCCGGGGTCGAGCACTGTCTGGGTGCCGAGGGCAGGTTTCCATGACCGTGTGTGCATGGCTGCCTGGAGAGGGCGGGCCTGGGGGGCCAGCTCCTGGGCGAAAATGCTCCTGCTAGGACTCGGCCTCTACTGGTTTCTGGCGCGGCCCGTGACTTGCTTCACGGGGGGTCCTCTTTCCCATTCACTGAGCCAGAGGCTTTGGAGGAGCCAGGAGGAGCCAGTGGCCCTGGTGGTCACTGTCGGGCTCCCCCTGTGCCCCCCTTAAATCCCACCTCTCCCGGAGACCCTGCTGGCCTCCTGGCCCCGGGGTGACCCTCATCCCTCCCCTCCCTTTGCTTCCAGACATCTCCTTTATGTCTCTGCAGGTTTGGAAAACATGAGAAAATACAGAGAAGAAAGTCACGATCACCCACAGCCCCACCACCTACAGCTGCCTTGTTATATTTTGAAAATTAGTGCAGATCTATTATATATGATTTTTTAAAAAAAATTAATTACCCTCAGAATAAACCAATCCATTTTCTCTTTTGAATATTGCATTTTAACGAAATCTTTATCATCACAAATGTTTTCGTCCCTTTAAGGCAGTTTTCATTACTTTTCGGGTAGAGAACGTCCGTATACATATATTCATCATGGAAAATAGAGCACACTCTGGGGTGAGATAAAGCACTCCCCAGACCCTACGAGTCACAGATGGCCATTGTGAACGCAGGGTATTTGCCCTTGCAGTCCTTACGAGCCACACAGAGGTCACCTTCTCTTCCGTGCTCTGAGGACAGCTGCATGGCCAGGATTCCAGGGGCAGTGGAGACTTCATGGGGTGTGATTGGCTGTTCTCGTAGACACGACTTCAGGCTTGGGGCCAGATCCTGGATCCTCTCTCAAGGAGTTCCCAATTATAGCAGAAACATATTCGTTGTTTTTTGTTTTTTGTTTTTTTCTCACCATGCACACACGTTACGCCTATTACAGAGGAGACGTTTTATCTGTGGTTTCATATTGGACTTTTTCCTCAACATTTTCCGCATTCCCGAGTCACCGGGTACCACGTGGATGCGTTCTGTGAGTGCAGAGCCCCACGCCAGCCTACTATGATTTAACCATGCCCACCTGGGGAACGCTCCGGGCCCTGGCAGACTGGCCTCCCCTTTCCACGGGACCCCGAGGTCACACCAGCATGAGCACGGTACGAGCAGCTGGCCCCACCCACGCTGTCCACCAGGCGCTCGTCGGTCACACGCCACTGGGGAGCTGGAGGCTGGTGGCTTGGGACGGGGTGCTTGACCTCTCCAAAACCCATGGCAGCAACGGTATTCAAGTGTGGGGTGGTTGCGGAGGGAAAGGGCCCATGAGGAATGTTGCAGGTTAGTGTCCCCCCAAGAGAAGGCATGTTGACGTCCTGACTCCCGGCACCTTTGGAAATAAGGTCCTTACAGGTGTTAAAAGGAGGTCATGCGTAAGGGCAGGCCCTCATCCAATGACTGGGGTCTTTTTTAAGAGGAAGAAATTGGACACAGACAGGCGAAGGTCGTGTGGAGACAGAGCAGAGACTGGAGTGATGTGTTCACGAGTCCGGGCACACCCAAAATTGCTGACAACAGCCAGAAGCTGGGAGAGAAACCTGGAGCAGATTTTCCTTCCGCCCCCAGACGTAACCAGCCCTGCCCTCACCTTCGTCTCGGACTGCCAGCCCCCGGGACCAGGACAGAGTGCACTCTTGCTGTTTTGAGCCCCCCAGCATGTGGCGATTTCTTACTGCGGCCACGGGACACTAACAGAAGGGGCCCTCACTGCTGTGAGAAAGGGGCTGCTTCCCCGTCTTTCCGGGCCCTTCTCATCCTCAAGCCGCGGCTGAGACGTGGCCCCCAGCCCAGAGAGGGCTTTCCAGAGTGGTCACTATTAATCCCTTCATTCTGCCTTATTTCTCTTCCCGTCACTTGTTATATACTGTTGGAACGAACACGCTCCTTTTTCATTCCATTGGACACTTTCTTTTAACTTTCGAAGGTTTCAGCTCTGCACACACGCGGCTCAGCAGACAGGCTCCAACGCATGCATTCCTGGGGGTGGCATCCCTCCCTTCTCCCTTCCCTCCCTCGCTTCCTTCCTTTTTCCTTTCAATTTATCTTGCTTTACTCTTCTTGATGAACTGTTGCTCACCCGCGAGTGGCTAAGCCCCTCAATCCTAAGTCCAAACATAGCTCAGGTAAATGGCGTGGGGGGTGAGGCACCGGTGGGCCTGTGGGACCGGAGAGGCCCCAGGTGCCCCGCAACACGTTGCAGGAGGGAGCTGATGGCAGGCTGGGATCTGGCGCTGCGATCTCTGCAAGTCCCTTCTTGGGGTTTCAACACTTGCAAATTAAAAGTGAGACATATAGAGGACCCAGAGGAATGTGGATATCCTCGGCATGACCAGCTGAGCCTAGCGGTGGCCGGGGAGCCGATGATGTTCCGGCGAGGGCCAGTCAGTGCACATGCCCGCAGAGCTCACTTAACCAGGAGAGGCGTGCTGAGCTGAGAGTGGGCCCAGTCACAAGCACACAGGCGCTCCGGTCGCGTGGGACCGCGTTGGGCTAAACCCGCGAGCATTTACTGGTGAGCTCGGTTTTCTGTCTGGCGCACATGGACAGTGACACACACCTCACGGGTGTTGAGTTAAGCGAGCACCATGCCTGGTCCACAGGACTTGTTCAACCAACAATAACAATTATCATTACGTGATCAGTTGTGATCCGGAAATCAATATGCCACCTAAAGCTATTGCACATTAAATTTCTAAACCACAATCCCCACAAGCCAGTTTCCTAGGGTGGGATGTTTCATGCGGTCCCCCAGGGAGTATGCGGAGCTGCCAGAGGGGGTCCACCTTCAGCTCAGGCAATGGGGAGGACGTGCTCTTGACCTCGTATCCTGACCCCAGGCCCAGCAGGAGAGTCCAGCCGTTCAAGTGAATGAGCCCTGCATTTCCTTAAATAAAGGTGAAAAGTGGGCAGATCAACTGGGCAGCCTGGAGGGACGGGGCCTGGAGACCAATCAGTGTGGCTCTGATTCCTGAAGGCGACTCTCTGAACAGTTACATCGCTTATAATGTCCAACTCCCTACGACCAGTGATATGGGTTCTGAGCCAAGCCATGGACTTCCTTGATCAAGTCAGACTGATGTGGTATGAACTGCAACGTGGGGCACATCCGTCGGGTGCCCTGGGCCTGACCACCCGCCTCCCTCCACCGTGGACGTAGGAGGAGAGGCTCTTCCTGCCTGTGACCTTGGTGTGCCTGATGGGTCCTTTGTCTGCTTGAGGGGTGTGACCTCAGAGAAGAGCATTCGTGTAAAGGCTTATGTTTTATAAACTGTAAAGTGCCATACACACCTGGACAGTGACCATGATGAGAACATCAAGGACTTAAGCTCAGGATATTTTGAGTAATTTCAGTTTCCCAGATGAGGGAGGATGGGGTGGGTGAGTGTGTGGGGGGGAGTGGTCTAGAACGGAAGATAGGTCAGTTGGCTGAAGTATTTGGAGGGACTTGTGTGAGCCGCAGGATGGATAGACACACAGATGTGCACAGAGATATGCAGATACATGGATAGATGCACAGACAGACATGTGATCATTTCTATCCTCACATTTCTTACACATCTGAGCTCAGACAACCACGTCTTCACCTAGTCCATTTGTTAAAAAGGAATCCACCTCAAGACGGTCCTTACAGAAGAGGAGCGATGGGCCTGCTTCTCTGCACAGTTTCTAGAATCTCAGCTCCCTTTTGTAATAATACATAATTCAGTCCCATACATGCGTATGGGACCCCAACTCAGAACTTTACTTTAGCAGGTGCAGGAGAAGCTCGGCGGAGCCCTCCTTCCTCCCCACCTCCCATGGAGCCGAATCATCCCTGATGCCTAGGGACGGGATTTGTCCTTATGGGAAACAAATAGGATGGGCAGAGTGTGGCTACTGTCTGTTTTTGTTATGAAAACGACCCCAAGCTCCCTGCGGCGGTGTCCCAGCGAGAGGCCACATAGGGCTGGAAGGGACCAGAACAAGCAATGCTTACACACTTCCCGTTAACAATCCTTCCTTTAGTGGGAAATCACCCTGGCTGGCTTCCAAGGTGTCTAACAAGAAGTGGAGAGAAACACATCCCGGATGACTTCACGGGGTTGCGACTGGCTGTTCTCGCAGACACGACTTCAAGCTTGGGGCCAGACCCTGGATCCTCTCTCAAGGAGTTCCCAGCTTATAGCTGCTCTGGGGACCACCACAGCAGAGCTAAGTAGTTGAGACAAAGCCTGAAATGTTTACTATGTGACCACGTATAGAAAAGGTTTGACAACCCCTAGTCAGGACTTAATCCCCTCAACACTATGACAAGAGTTCTCAAAGTGTGGCCCCCAGACTAGCAGCATTTACTTCACTCATTAGAAACACAGTCCTTGGTCCTCACCCCACATCTACGGAATCAGAAATGCTGGGGGTGCAGGCCAGCAATCTCGTTTTAAGAAGCCGTCCGGGTGATTCTGATGCCCACTGCTTCAAGATAAGACACCACAGCGCAACCACTTTTGATTCCAGAAGTGGGGTGTGACTGTGGATTCCCCAGCCTAAAAAGCATTTTCGTTATTCTCACCCCCAGCCTCTTGGAAAGCCGTAATTCCCTTATTGCCCTAATTTAATCTGCCCTCAGCAAGATTCGGGACTAGCTCAGAATCACCCAGCAAAACCTGCAGCCCCCAGGAGCCTGACTGAACAGGGGTGTCACGGGAGTGACCTGGTGGCTGAGGAGACTGAAGTCGAACCTTTCCCGGAACCCTCCGGAATGAACGGACCATTTATAAAAGGCATACAAGAGGGGCGCCTGGGTGGCTCAGTTGGTTAAGCACCTGCCTTCGGCTCAGGTCATGGTCCCAGGGTCCTGGGATCAAGCCCCACATCGGGCTCCCTGCTCCCCAGGAAGCCTGCTTCTCCCTCTCCCACTCCCCCTGCTTGTGTTCCCTCTCTCTCTGTATCTCTCTCTGTCAAATAAATAAAATCTTTAAAAAAAAAAAAAGGCATACAAGAGGCTTGGAGTGCTTTCGTGGTACAAAATCAGTCAGAACAAACCCAAGCCCGCATATTTCAGTAACAAAGTCTGCATGAAGTAACCAACTTGTCTCGGTTTGTCTAGATTTTTCCCAGTTTTCACGTCGAAAGAACCAAAGACCCGAGGCTAGTGGTCCCACAGGTCCGAAGGCAGTTCCAGCCAGTGTGGGGAAGTAGGTGAGGTTCCCACCAGCCGGGGGTCCCGGCACATCTGAGCCCCCCAGTGCGTGGGTGTCCCGCCGGATCCAGTACGCCTCAGGGAGTCTTCGGCTCTACGCCACTGCGTTCCTGGACCCCATCTCCACCATCACGCTGTCAGATGTCATGTCTCCCATCTGAACCATGAAGCCTGACTCCCATGCAGGGCTCGATCCCACAGGCCGGAGATCAGATCTGAGCCGAAACCAAGAGTGGGACGTTCAACCAATGGGGCCACCCAGGAGCCGCTGGGGTTAGTTTTTAACCACTATATAGTATTCCAGATTCTTCCGTAGGGTTATATGTTCATTTGAGCCAAGGGGTGTGTTTGATAACAACAGAGGGATGACAAGCTGCCCTATGAGGAGAAAGATGCCCCCTTATCTGGAGGACTTCATGGGGTATGCATGCTGGGGCCAGAGCTGAATTTAGGGGAGACCCCGGTGAGGCTCAGCCCCACCATGTGCCCCTCTCAGCACGCATCCTGTCCCCTAAACAAATGTTGATCGATTATTTAAATAATGTGGCCTGAAGGGTCATCGGCTTGTTCCCCTAGGACGTCGAGCTTCTTGGTCTAGTCCAGAGGACCTCAGGCTGACATTTAAAATGATGTGTTCAGGGGCGCCTGAGTGGCTCTGTCCGTTAAGCACCTGCCTTCGGCTCAGGTCATGATCCCAGGATCGTGGGATCCTGGGCTGCATCATCGGGCTCCCTGCTCCGTGAGGTGTTTGCTTCTCCCTCTCCCTCTGCCCCTCCCCACCACTCATCTTCTCTTTCTCTCTCTCTCAAATAAATAAATAAAATCTTAAAAAAATTTTTTTAAATGACACGTTTATTTGCAGGAGTAATACATGTCAGCCCCACAGCTTTCCAGGGAGTGTAGTGTCAGAAGAAAGCTTCTAGCTCAGGCTCAACCACCCAGGATCCCAGGTCCTGGCCCCAGATCACACATAACCCAACCGGGACGGGGCATGCCTCTGGGACTCTAGATTTTCCCCTTCGTTTCTTCATTTCTTCGTTTCTTCTTTGTTCCTTCGTGCCAAGCAGCCCGATTTCCCGTGTGCCCTGGGTGTCCCCGGGTGGCTGCTCACCAGACCACAGTTCTCACGGATCTGGCTCTCAAGTCCAAGATCCAGAAAGGTAACGGTTTCACGTGCTATCCCTTCTGAAGCGAAGTTCGTATTTTCCGCTTTTCAGTTTAGCCCTAAAACAATACATAGTCACTTGACGAATTTTTTTTTTCAGTTAACATCTTGTTTTATTAAGATAGAAGCGTTTTCAAATATATGTGTGGACGCCTAAGGAAAGTTCCATATACTTAACTGTAAGAAAGAACACTTTATAGACACTGTCTTTCAACTAACATCTTCTTTCATGAAGATAGAAGCATTTTCTTTCTTTCCTTTAATTTAAATTCAATTAGCCAACATACAGTACATCATTAGTTTTTGATGTAATGTCCAACGATTCATTAGCTGCGTATAACACCTACTGCTCATCACATCACTTAGGAATATTTTTAAATTTGTTTTACGTACAGTGGTAAACGGGAGAGGCAGTTTTAATCCAGTTGTATTTAACGAAAAGATCCAGTTCTGGGTCCTGAGAGAGTACAAGGACGTGGTCTCCGTCCTGTAGAAGCCACGAGGCTGTGTAGTGCAGGGGTCCACGTGCTATGGCCCACGGGCCGAAGCTGGCTTCACTCTCTGTTTCAGTAAATAAAGTTTTATTGGGACACAGCCACGCCCCCTTGTTGACATACAGTCTGCGGTTGCTTTCTCACTACGATGGCAGAGTTGGGTAGTTGACAGAGATTCTACCACCCACGAAGCCTAAAGGATTTTCTAGCTGCTCTTTTCAGAAAAAGCTCGCCTGCTCCTGGTTGAGTGGGTCAACAGAGATACCTGAAACAGTGGGCTGCGGTCAGCCTGGAAGGACGCTTCCCATGTGGATGTCGCTGCCCATCGATCCATTCATTCGAAAAATTTGCTGCAGACCTACTGTGTGCCAGCCGTTATTTCTGGCCGGAAAAGATTCCCAGTATTTTCAAATTTGGAGAGCTCTGGAATTTTCAGTTCGGACAAGAGTCGTACCAGTTACCAGCATTTTCCACCCAAGGCAGCTCCTCACTCACTGTTTCAGGGCGTCGACCCCCAAGCCCAGGGTCCAGACCGAAGGTTCGCCCCCCTCCCCGGGCACAGACTCCCCCTCTCTGCTGGCCCCGCCTCCACCACCACAGGCATGTCTGGATGATGCAGGAGGCGAAACTCATCTTCTGTGCAGCGTGTCAGATGGTGAGGTTTCAATTCCGGCCTGGCCCAGTGCCCATAGGAGGGGAGAGGGAAGCACGTATGGGCAAAATCCACCCCATCGAGGGCTTAGGCCTCAAGGGATCCCCTCGCCTCCAGAGGGCTGCCCCGGCCGTCCCTGGCACAAATGGCAAACGCTTGTGAATTTCAAATGTGTCTTTGGGAGGAAATTCCAACGTAGTTTCATTTTCCAGGGGCCACTGCGGTGCGAGCCGCATCTGTCACTGAACCCTAGTGTCCGCATGGGCTTGTTGGTCCATGTTAGTCATGGTGACAGATGCCCAGCCACGGTCCCAAGTGTCCTGCTGGGAGCCCCCGACTCTGCGACCTGCGCGCACACCTACAGAAATTTCCAATCCCAAATGACTTTAGATTGAATGGGGCCGCAGAAGTACAAAAGTCATTTGGTTCAGTTCCCACCCGGAAAGAAGTATTTTGGGGGGTTTTTTTGTGTTTTTTTTTTAAGCAACTCCACACCCAGCATGGAGCCCAGTGTGGGGCTTAAACTCACGACCCTGAGCTCAAGACCTGAGCTCAGATCAAGAGTCGGATGCTTCACTGACGGAGCCACCCAGGGGCCCCAGGAAGTCTTTTTTAAAAGCTGGAGGAAGAAGGTGGAAAGAAGCGTCGGTAGAAAACACAAAACCATTAATTTTCAAACAAGAGAAATGTAACTCCCAAAGTGCACCCAGCTTGGGATTTTCCGAAGCCCTGGGAGCGACCATCCTCCCTCTTACCTTTGCGTTCCCTGGGAAGAGGTGGGGCGTCTGTGGGCCCGAGTCTCATGGGGTTTTGCGTTTGTTCAGCAGCTGTCGGTTGGGCTCAGTGACATTTTTCTCTTCCTATCGAAAAACGGAGAAGAGTCCAATAGACCTTAATGAAGCAGTGAAGGCATCACGGCCACCCCAGAGCTGCTCAAACAAAGAGCTGCATGAAAGCCAGCACCGTGCCCCCCCACCGGCCTCCCTGCCGCCCTTCATTGGGGAACAGGTGCTCCGCCCAATCGGGCTCCCCGGTCACCTCCTAGATCACACCATTAACAAACACACAAGCACCTCTTGGGGAAGGTATGAAGCTGCCTGCCTTCTCAGCCGAGGACGCCGGGCCGGTGTCAGGGAAGCTTGCCCTGGCGTCCCAGGCCATCATGACGCACCACAATGGCACTGTGCTGTGATGCGCTCCTGGCCGTGGCCCTGCCCCCGGACAGCAGTCCCAGCCTGACACGGCCCCGCACACCACCTTCGGCTGTTCTGTCCGCCTTCCTATTGTCCCTGCGTCCTCTCCTGGTTGCTCTGCAGCTGGTGGCCTCCGGGAAGCCGTCCTGCCGCAGGACAGCAGGAACCCCAGTCGCCAGCCTGACCCCTAGCAGCCTCCGCCTGGGATGGAGAACCCTGGGAGCTGGACGGAGAGCCTGACTGCTGGGCAGGGGAAGGTGACGCGCTGGAGGAGGGCCCAGTGTCCTGGCCTGGACAAGCCAAGGACAGAAGAGGCTGTAGGCCAGCTCTGCGGGCACCCTGATGGAAAGGACTGGGCTGCCCGGGTGCAGACGGGCGCGGGCACGGCCCAGCGTGGAGATCTCAGCGGCGGGGCTGAACTAATGAGGGGGCCAGAACTCCTGGATTCCGTATGTACCTAGAGGCGCGGTGACATTGCTTCTGTCCGTCGGCACAGGGGACACAGTGGGGGTGAGCAGCTTAACAGCCTTGCTTCTGTGTGTTGAGGATCCTGTTGCCATGTCCACAAACACCCCAGATTGGCCCCCTGGCTGCCGACTCCCATCCCCGGGGCCCAGAACCCAAGGGGAGAAGTCCCCCTTCCCTTCCGATTTGCAAGCTCCAAGCGCTGGGGGCTTGGAAACAGAATTCCGTGCCAGACGCTTTCCCCAGGGACCGGAAATTCCAGGAGAGATAAAAGGCCATACACAGGAGCCTGGGGGGGGGGGGGAGAGAACTCACGGCTGGCGGTTACGCGCAGGGGTTCTGGCGCGGGAGGCACGGCTCCCAACCCCGCTCTCACCTCTCGCCACGGCCTGGACAAAAGCACTCAGACTCAGAGCCGCGTGTCCTCCCACGGGAGAGGCAGGAACGCCGAGCATCCGGCGGCTCTCCTGGGGTTGGCGTGAGGACGGCATGGGTCACGGAAAGGACTTGGAGGAAGTGGTGCACACCATCGGAGCACGGGTCTGGGCCACCCTTGCGCCCGTCTGCGCGGGGACCCTCTGTCCTGCTGCCGGCTCGCTCGGCACCCAGAGCGTCTGCACAGAAAGCGGCTGCGGCTGCTGCCCCCTGCCCAGCCTTTCTCGTGGGGGTTCCGCACACAGCTGCCCCCTCCTCCGCTGGCCCGAGTGGAGGTGCGCCTGACTTCTCCCCTTTCTTCGTGAAAAGATAAAGTGCATTCGCTTTAAGGGTGCTGGGCCGTGAGTTCTATGCTTGCCCACACCTGTGCAATCGGATCAAGGCACAGAGCATCCCAGTCCCTGGAAGGTGCTGCCCTTCCACGTCGAGCACCCCGCTGCCCGGCCCTGGAGGTCTCCGCTCTTCCGTCACCAGTGCAGTAAGTCTAGCCTGTCCTTGGAGTTCAAGGAGATGGAACCATACGGCATACGCCCTGGAGTCTGGCTTCCTGCACGGTGAGCGTCATCACATCTAGGCGGCTCTGTGGGTGTGTGGCTTCTCTCCGCTCTTGGGCACTCTTCTGTTGCCTGGCTGAGCCTCGGCTCGTCCCTTCCACTGTTGACAGACACCTGGGTTGTTTCCAATTGTATTTTTCCTGTTCATGAACAGTGCCGCCATGATGGCTTTTGTGTGTGTCTTTGGGGAGCATAAAACTTTTGTCCCCGGGAGAGCAATCCAGAGCAGGAGTGCGCCGATGGCTCGCGGGGCACACGTACGCTTGGCTCTGAGAGATGCTGCCAGACGCTTTCCCCAGGGACCGGACCCCCTGCACCCCCTCCCACGTGAGGACGGGCCCCTGCTCCCCACACACACCAGTGCGCGGTCTCTAGGCCCCTGGAATCTTTGCTTCTGGGGGCGGTGACCTGGCTCACGGGGGTTGTATTTGCACTTTTGTGATGACTAATGGTGTTGGGCACATTCTCATAGGTCCCCTGGTCACGCTGGACTCACTTCTTAATTTTGTGTGCAATGTTCTACTGCACGATACTGCGTCGTGGGCTGGCCTTTCTCCTCCTGACCCACTTCCAACAGAACCTTCCTACAGGTAGGAAAGGGAGATGCAAGAAGCAGACAAACCCACGCCTGGGCCTCTGTCCCCAGAGCAGCTTTCTGCCCGTGCACAGCAGCACGGAAGCCAAGCCCCATGGGCTGCTGGCAGCACGTCTCTTGGGCGGAAACCAGACCCCCTCCCCGAATTCCCTTTCCTCTCTGTCCAGCCACACGCAGCATTCCTGTAATGCAACCCTGCCGAGGGCTTCCCGAAAACTAATATTGAAAACAGATACAGAGAGACCAACAATGAGATCAATCCAGCGCCCCACCACACGGCTCTCAGCAGCGTTAGTACCTGGGTGCATCTATGTCTTCCCTGCACGCATTTCATCGAAAACTTTCTTACTAACTTCCTATTAACTGTAAGTTCCAGGCTGAGTGGGAAGGCGGTGGAGGAGGAAGACGCTGAGCTCACCCCCTCCCACGGATGCGCCGAAGCTGCAGCAACCTGCATGTGTAGAGTGAGTCTCTCCAGGAGGAACCCGACGGCCAGCAGAACAGCTCAGCCACAGCGAAAGAAATGCAGAGGAAGCCACTTCCAGAAGCCTAGCGGGGGCAGAGATGCAGGCTCTTAGCAACCAAACCCTCAGCACGGGGACCCGCGGGCGGGGGATGTCTCAGCATTGAGGTCTTCCCTCGAAGGGTTCAAGCCCCACTCTGGGCACCCCGCTGGGGATCTGGGGAAGATGAGCCCCCATAACGTCTGGCTTTGAAAATCAGCGGGACTGCTCTCTGGGAGAGCCGGAGGGCTCCAGGAATGTAAGACCCAGCCTTAGAAGGCTAGCATGCTATGTCACTCGGTCCGAGACCCAGCACAGAGTCAGCGGGCTGAAAAGGCGCTCGGGCCATTCAGGAAGGACATCTGTTTACGACTCATTTTCGGACGTTCGCTGGAGGCACGGGGATCTGTGGGAACTTGCTCTGGGAGCAGAAACGTGGGCGCGGGCAGCATTTTCTCGTCCGCCTTCAGCACAGCGGCCGCGGGAAGGTGCCTGTTCTCACCCTGCCCACCTCCCTTGCCAGCACGGCTCGGCCTGCCCTGGCGTTCCCCTGCAGACCTGTCCCGTCCAGCCTGCCCGCCCCAGCATCCACCCCTCCATGGCGGCTCTGGCCCCTCGGCGCCCCTGCAGCAAGGGAGGCCCGGGCACCAAAGGAGGACCCGCGATCCCAGGCAGGGGACAGCCCTGCGGCACCTGCTGCTGGTGCTTCTGAGACCCACGGGACGCCTTCCACGGCAGGCCACAACCTTCCTGTGCCTGACCTCCCTGATACACAGAAGCAAGCACAGCGAGTCGGACAAGATGAGGAGACAGGAGACAACGTTCCAAACTGAAAAAGAAGACACCGCCACAAAAAAGAACTTAAGGAATCTGCTGAGCTGACTTCACGGCTCAAAGAGTATCTGTCTCTTCGAGTTTCTGAACACGGGTGTCGGCACTGCCCTCCAGGAAGCTTGCGTTGTCTGTGTGGGAGACTGCTGGCCTGTCCCTGTCCTTGGCAGCACCGGGACCCGTGTTTTGCCGAAATCCACCTGTGGGACTAAGATGACAGAGTATTGCACGGTGTCAGCTTTTATCCCTTGAATCACTAGAAACACAAAACCGTTTCTCAGATCTTCCTCGGTCACCTGCATTTTTTATTAGCGGCCATTCGGGCTGTGTGCTCACCTTTGTCTCTGAGAATATCTCCCTAATCTCACCTGTTAGCGACAGCAAGCGTTGGTCTAACGAGCACACTGCAGGTAGACTTCTTCCTTAGAAATCTGTGTCTTCCTTCTGTCGATGGGGTTTAATTTAACAACAGGATTATTGCCTTAGGAGTGAATAAAGGAGAAACAGTGAGCAAGACATGACAGAGGATGGGGTGCCTGAGTAGGGGGCCCCCAAAGATGTCCACGTCTTGATCTGCAGAACCCAGGAATGTCTCCTCACAGGGCGCAAGGCACATTGGCAGCATGACTACATCAATGACCCTGAGGCCACAGATGATTCACGTGGCCCCGTGTAATCGCGGATGGCCACGTGAGGCAGGACACACTCGGCTGCAGGATAGGAGGCAGGGACTGGAGGGACCGGGCCAGGAGCCTGGGGATGCCGGGAGCACCAGGAGCTGGAGGAAGTAACAGGACCGCCCCCACCTCCGCCAGGAGCCTCCCAGGGAGCATGGCCCCGCTGACTGACGCCTTGAGTCTCCTAAGACTCGTTTTGAGTTCTTCACTCCAGAACCGTGAGAAAATAAATTGGTGTTGTTGTCAGCCCCCAAGCGTGTGGCCATTGGTTACAGCAGGATTGCAAACCAACATCCCTCTACCTCTTGCTGGTTGCGTCACTGGGAATGGGTTGCTTTAAACCCTGAGCCTGTTTCTTGGCACAATCAGCCTCCCGAAACAGGGCCAGCAGCCTGCCAGCCCTTGGGGGGCAGAGCGAGTGCTCACAGGGACCACTCTCTGGCTAAAGATCAGAAAGCAGGCTGGTGGTAACGTTTCCCCGTACACTGCTAGAACCAGCGCGGTGGGTTCCGGGAGAGGGGCCATTGTCTTCCGAGGCCCCGTGGGGAGGGGGATGTGCCATGTTTCAGCTCCTCCTGGGCAATGGCCCCTCTGAACATGGCCATGGGCTCCTGCACCAGCCCTGTCCTGGAGGCGGCTGACACCTGGAGAGGCCCAAGGGACAGAAGGAGCCTTTCTCAGCGTGGCACCAACTCTCCACCGGCCACGAGCCTTTAGCCCACCTGGCTCTGGGGGTCCAAGCAGCCCCTCTCCTGAGGAGGCAGAAGGCAGGCCGTGTTCCCGAAGGCCCAGGGTCTGTGGCTTCATAACTTCCCTGAGAATTTCCCATATTTTGTAACCAGCGCCTCACAGAGGCCCCCGTGATCCGATCTCACTGTGCACGGAGGTGGGGCTCCTGGGCTCACCCTGGCCTTGCCAGAGCTGGGCCCTCTTCTGCACAAAGTGAGGGCAAGCCCGGCCTCGCATTTGCTGAGCGTGCTGCAGAAGGATCTACCTACAGTCCAGCTCAGAAGTGCTAACACAAACACACAGCACTGGGCTCGTGGGCAGAGACAGACCCAAGGTTTGAGCCCAGAACTCTTCTACAAATTCAGCCTGAGAAGCCCTCCCAAAGCAAGACAGGAAAATAATGATTGCCCCTACTTTTCAGATGGGAAAGCCAAGGCACAGAGAGGGTAAGTCACCTGATCTAGGTCACACAGCTGTTCAGCAGCGGAGCCAGGGCCAAAGCTCACAACCTGCACACTCCGGCATCGTTGAAATGAATTCACTCCATGTCTGAGAGGAGGAGGGGTCCACTCCACTCAGGGCCCTCCAGGACAGTGGTTCCCCAGGCTGGTCGGTATTCAAATCAGTCATGGGACTTGTGACAAACACAGATGCCTGGGGCCCCATCAGCCTGGGGGCTGGAATGAACAGGCAGGGTGAGCAGCAGCGTGGAAAACCACCCTCCAAGCCAGCCTGGGTGGGGCCCGTGCTTGCTCTCGTCCACCGGGCTGTTCGGGAGGTCACCTGCCCGTTCAGCCAGGTCCTACTGGAAGCAGGGGAGACCCTGCCCGGCACCGAACCGCCCCCCCGCCCGTAGCCCCCTCCTGTTCATTTTCTCCAGGCAGAAGGCAAGGCCAGCACCTGCTGCCCAGCATCTCTGTTCACTCCTTCAGGCAGGCAGGCTGGGATTTCTTCCTTGGGTGGATGGAATAGACGCCCGCTCCCAACGCAACAATAGCCCCCAGAGGGCTGGTGGTGGGGCCAGGCTGGCACCAGCCCCTGAAATCCCCCCGGTGAGTACCCACAGCTCTGAGGCGCCAAGCAGCTCATTAAATGCGTCTGGGGTACCCCTTCTATGTACCAGAAAACGAGCCCCTATGTATGGTCAGGTCCCATCAGGAGACAGAACCCACACAGAAGTTTGAACAGGGGAAGTTTAATATAAAGAATTATCAGATCTACTAAGGCAGTAATGTTTAAAGAGAGCTTTCAAGAAAATCCTAGGGTTGAGGGCAAATGCCCAGGGTAAAAAAATTGACCTGAAAGGCATCCCCTCCCCGAGGCTGGGATTCAGCTCTTGTTGGAGGCCCCCCGGATGGCGCACAGGTGTGCTGGGTTGTTGGAGTCAACGTGGGCAGCCGCCAGGCAAGCAGGAGGAAACCCTGCAGAGGGCGGGCAGGCCGAGGCCGGTGGCCGGATCCCTGGGGGTCGGACACTGGGCGCTGCAGCCAGTGCTGGGATGTCCGCGTGCTGTGGGCACGCACCTTGGCTGTCCCCTCATGGCTGTGAGCAGCAGGGAATGCAACATCACTGAAACTAGACAGAGAAGCCCCCTCCTCCGTGCAGAGTCCCTCCAATGTAACATCAGGTGCACAGCCAAGGAGAGAGGTCTACAGGGTCCGGCCCACAGTCGCAGAGTGGGTGAGGAAGAGCACATCTGGAGCCAAGGCAATAAGCTGGTAACTGCAGCACCTCTCGTATCCATGTCCCCCCTTATGTCGTGAGGATAAGTGACAGCGAGCCGAAGGTGTCCGTTCCACGTCGGACACCAGTGCGTCTGGCCGCTCGGGCTCCCAACACACAGGACAAACGCGGGCATCACGGGCTGCCCGCGGGGCACCGCAGAGGGAACTGGTCGTCTCTGCTGGTGGCGTAAACCCTCAGGACCCCCCCGGGGACGAGGGAAGAGGAGGACACGCCAAGCGCCACGCTCTTTCCATTTCCGATGGACCGGAAGCTCCCGGGGCGGGGGGGGGGGTCGGGGAGCCCCAGCAGAGCCGGCTCTCGGGCTCTTCCTGGACCCTGGGGGCTTCTCCCGGGGGGGAGGGGCTTCAGAAGATCCCGGGCAGCAGGCGGTGGGGCACGGCCGCGGTGTAGCGCTCCCAGCTGCTGCCGTACTTGTTGGCACAGCGGTGCTCATCCCGGACACAGCGGTGGGTCAGCAGGATGGCCATGTAGACGAGGTAGAAATAGGGCAGCAGGTGGCCCCCGCCACAGGCCAGGCAGTACGCCAGGCTGCCCATCAGGTCGCCCGTGTAGTTGAGGTGGCGGGCCACGCCCCAGAAGCCCGACACCAGGAGCTTGCTGCGGTGCTTCTGCCCGTCGGCCGACGTGTACGTGCACTCGATGACCTTGGGCTTCCTGCCCCAGATCAGGCAGCGGCCGTCCGTGCGGCGGAACAGGTCCTTCTGATGGTTGGCCATCCGGAAAATGTAGTAGCCTAGCAGGCCAAGCAGCAGGACGCCCACGGCATGGGCGGTGGCCAGCTGCACTGGGTGGTAGACCAGGTACAAGCCCTGTAGGGAGACGGGGACATGGCCCGGGGTCCGATCCCACTCTGCCCCCACTAGCCGCCCACCCATGCCGCGGGACACCCGGGGGAGGGCCTGCAGTTGCCGACAGCATGAAGACCGAGCTCGGTGCCCCCGCGGCTCTGCCCAGCCCCGACTGAGGGGGTGCTGCCCTAGTTTTCCAGAGATGTCTGGGGTTGTGCTCAAGGCCGCCTCCCCTAACCGGTGTGAACCCAGGTCCCTGTGGCTCCCCAGGCCAGCACTTTGATACCTGAATTTCGTGGGGCAAGCCAGGACTCTCCTGAGGACTCTGAACCCCCTCTGAGCCTTCCCCTCCGAGCCCTGGCCCGTCATCCTCCCATCCCGAGTTTTCTCACCAGTAAGACTCAGCAGATGTCAGTCCACCTGTCTGGAATGTTCTCACCCCCAGCCTCCCCACTCTGCTCTCAGCCCGGCTGTGGTTATCTCTGGAGGCATTTGCCAACTGTCTGAAACAGGTCGGCGGCTCCTCCCGAGCCCTCTCTCGGGAGCCAGCACCCCCACTTCCCCCCAGCACCCCCTCCCTGCACCAAGTTGCCTGTTTCCTGGCCTTTCGCAGCAGCCTTGAGCCCAAGGGGGGGAGAGCCCACGCACGTCTCCTCTGCTCCCGCATCTCCAGCACATGCCTGGTGCCGTGCAGACCCTCATCAAGTATTTAAGGAATAAAGGGAAGAGAGAAAACCTCTCATCCTTCAACCATTAAGATTTGATAGGAATATAAATATCCCCTTCCATCCACCCAGTTCAGCCAAATCACTCCTTCTTACCCAAAGTCTACACCATGTCATCTTTTTCTTTAAGTGTCACATGCTGAGCTGTGTCCCCCAAATTCATATATTGGAGCCCTAACCCCCACAACCCCCGAATGGGTCCATATGGGGAGATGGGGTCTTTAGAGGGTAATCAAGGTAAAATGAGGTCACTGGGGTGAGCCCTGATCCGGTGACGGGGGTCCTTATAGGAAGAGATCAGGACACAGACCCCCACAGAGGGATGACCCCAGGAGGACCCAGGGAGAGCACGGCCGTCCACACATGAGGAGAGAGGACTCGGGAGGACCCGCCCTCCCACGCCTGCATCTCGGGTGGCTGTCGCCCCAGCTCCCCTCCCTGTCTATTGTATGTCACGGAGCCCAACTGACTAATCCACCAAGCCTCCTTTCTTCCTGGAAACAGGGAGTGGCCTCCCTCCTCCAGCCCCCAGGGGCCCCCAAGCACACCACCTTTGTAGCGCTCAGCATGTGCTCGGCGCGTCTCCTGAGGGAGCCCCACGCGTGCCCAGGGACCAAATGGCCGAATGTTCTGTGGGGCCGCGTCCCGCACACCGGCCCCTCACCTGCAGGGTGTACAGGTACGGCAGCCAGACGCAGTCCCCCCAGCCCAAGTACCACCCAAAGTGGTCGTGGCAGATGTCGATGGTTTTCAGGTACCAGGCTTCGTTCCAGAAGAAGTCCAGCACGTAGATGGCCTGCAAAACAGCAAGAGCCGTGTACCGACCAGGGGTCACCCGTGGGGCCGGCCCGAAAACCACAGTCTTGTAGATGAGGAGGTGGCACCTTCTCCACTGGACGGCTCCCACGTGTCCGCCACGCCTGGGACACGGGGCGGGGCTGGGGGGTAGGGAACGGGGCCCTTATCCTCAGAGAGTCTAGAGAAGTGGGGCACCCAGCAAAGCCCCGGGAGGTGATGCCAAGGCTGTGGAGCTCTAAGAAGAGCAAGGCCGCTCCCAGCAGAAGGGCTCGGGACGGCCCGCAGGCAAGGAGCCCTGCATGCCAGAGTCCACGCCGGCCCCAAGGCCCTTCACCCGCGGGCCCCCCAGGCTGTGCCCCCCCAGCTGCCCCTGCAGCACCAAGACACCCATAACGTGGCCATGACGTGGCCAGCATGGCCAGTGACCGGTGTCCTTCTACGCAGATGGGGAAAAGGTGCAGATGAATCACTGTTCCTCCTCCCCACCTGAGAGCCACGGGGACCGTGTGGGGAAAACACTTCAGAGACCGTAAACTGTGAATATGGCCAGGACCACGGACAGGCTTGAGCTGTTAACACGGGTCCCCTGGGAAAGAGGCCCTGGGCCAAATGAGTCCCCAGGGCAAGCACAGCACCTGACCCGCGTGCTCACTCGCCCCCTCCCCAGAGATGCCCAGGAAGGGGGCCGACTCCCTTCTAAACGCAGCGGGCTAAGGTTTCTCAAAACCGATCTGGCCTCCAGGCTTTCCCGGCCCCCGGCAAGCATCAGCACCTGCACCCCTTTGGCCGCAGACAGGCTACCTGCAGGACGTTGACCAGGACCATGGCGTTGGTCACCTGGCCGTAGAGCTCCCGCTGCTTGGCCGCAAAGGACAGGTTGATGAGGGTCCAGGCGATGATCCCGGGGCGTCCGTTGAAGAACAGCTTGAAGTCAAACCACTTCCCAATTCGGGGGTTAAACTCAATGCCCATCATGTAGTTGTAAAAGAAATTGCCTGTGAATTTGCTTGAAAATAGAAACAACACGTACATTTAGCCAGGGAGCGCGTCTCACACCACAGGGCCGGTGCGTGCGTGGACACAGTGCTGAGCCCGGCCCTGGCATCAGCTGCAGAGGAGCAGGCAGACGACACGCCGGGCCCTCCATTTCCCACGGCCTCGCTGGCTCTCACTTGGCACTCAGCTCCGGCTCCACAAGAGTCACCCTGAGCTCCTTCCCAGGCTGGATGGGGAGTCTTCCCTTGAACAGCCAGGCTTCTCCCCACCCTCCTCCAGGTCCCCTGAGGCATGGCCCAGGTGAGCCATACGACTGGCTCGCTGCATGAAGATCTTCGTTTGCATGCGGCTGGAGGTGATTCACAGGGTGCTCGGGCCCCCACGCGCAATTGCAGTTATAAATCTTGCCCGGGTAGAGAGTGAGTGAAAAAGCAGCATGCTCAGAGCCAGGTGCCCGACTCCAGGGCCCACCATGAACCCCTGCTGGACATCCACTGCCCTGGTTCCTGACCCCAAGGCCCTCTCCAGGGGTGACTAGAGATGGACATCCATTGCCCTGGTTCCTGACCCCAAGGCCCTCTCCAGGGGTGACCAGAGAATCAGCCAAGATGACTGATGTGGAGACCTTCCTCAGGTAGAAATTACAGACACACAGGGATTTCTGTGTTCATGAGAAGAACATTTTCATGGCCATTTCCCTCAGTTATAGTAACTAAAAAAGAGCAAAATGTACAAAGTCTACAACAGGTGATTGATTATAAAGCACTGAAAATGACTCACATGAGCCACAGAAGACCAGCCTCATTACCTAATTACCACACAAGTCACAAAGCACCATCATCCAAAGACATTTTCCAAGAGCAAGAGTTAAAGGAAACACATTTTGTCTTTACTTGGGCCCCTAAATGTATCTGAGATAAAATGTAGGACCCAAGCACAAGAATCTTATTCATGAGCACTTACACCCATCTACAGGAGGAACCCAATCAACATCTGTTGGTGGAGGGAGAGATGGATGGAGGGATTGAGGGAGGCAGGGATGAAGAATGGGGGTTGGAAAGGTGGATGAGTGGGTGGAATGAATGGAATAGATGGGTTGAATGGGTGGATGGGAAGACGGGGGGATGGGTGGGTTAAATGGATGGGTGGGTAGTTAGGTGGATGGATGCATAGATGTGTAGGTGGGTGGATGGGAGGATGGATGGGGTTAGATGGATGAATGGGTGGATGGATGGATGGGTTACATGGTGGGTGGATGGGAAGGTGTGTGGATGGGTGGGTAGGTAGGTGGATGGACAGATGGATGGGTGGGTGGATGGATGGATGGATGGAAGGATGAACAGGTGGGCGGGTGAGTGGATGGGTGGGTAGACTGGTTTGGTGGATGGGTTAAATGAATGGGTGGGTAGGTAGGTAGATGAATGGTAGATGGGTGGATGGATGGATGGATAAATGGGTTAGATGGAAGGGTGGATGGGTGGGTGAACGAGTTAGATGGAAGGATGGGTGGGTGGGTGGATGGGTTAGATAGATGAGTCAGATGGATGGATAGATGGGTGGGAGGGTGGGTGGGTGGATAAAGAGCTAGATGAGGAGACGGCTAGCTGGGGGGCTCACAACTATCTAACCTAAAGCTTCCATGAGAAGCCACCAACCAGTGGGGCTCTCCCTGGGAAGCTCTTACATTAAAGCCACTGAAATAACAAGACTCCTCACTAAGACCATTTCAGGCCACACTCATGTGCCAGCGATAGAGGCAATGGGCGGCCCCTCCCACAACAGCCCTACAGGTGATGACTCGGCCAAAGATGGACTTGGCCATCCTCCACTGCATTCTTCCTAAGGCAGAAGAAGCCCCCTAGACATTTAGAAAGGATGTTCCCCAGAATCAAACGAGATCCGTTAGGCATCTCCATCAAGGATTCTCAATCCTCAGAGCTTTACGACCTCCTATCCCAAGGTCGTAGAGAAAGGGGTGGAAGCATGCACGTTCCACTTTAGCTTGACCAGCTGCTGAAGTACGTACCAGTCTTTGGCATTGGTGGGGAAGAAGTAGCCCTTGATCATGGCGAAGGTGGAAACAGCGTAGCCGAGGATGTTGGCACACCAGAGCAGTGGTATCCAGTTGTCGAAGACGATGGTGGGAGAGAACCAGGACAGGAAGTGAGAGTTTGCAAACCAGAGAAAGTGCGTGATGAGCCACGCTTGCAGGCCGTTGATTTCATACTTGTTGACAACCCCTGCGGAGGGAAGACGCAAAAATCAAAGTGTTTTCCCGACTGAAAGAGCAGCTGGCCCAGGCCCTGCCTGCTCCGGGCCTGTCTGGAACACCAGATTGCCGTCCTGAAGCTGGTCAGCTTCTGCTCTAACTTGGGCCCCCGGTCAAAATGCCAGGAGCACAGTGACGCTGTTAGCTCCGGGATCAACTGCTCCTGCTTTCAGGGTCCTGGGAAGAGGCAAAGGGCACAGACTAGTCCTCTGGTTCTGATTCTCCTCGGCCGAGCACAGGCCAGACCACCAGCCTGCAGTCTGCTAGAGAGTGAGGATGCCCCCACAGTACCTGTCGGGAAGCACGCCAGCCTCCCGCTGCCCCGGGAGCCCTCTGCAGGCAGGGACAGGGCCGATTCCACCTGCAGGGCTCCTCCTGGCTTCTTGGTGACTGCAGGCAGCTCTGCAGTGCCCCCCAGTCCCCCGGCCTGGATGCAAGTGGCCGCTGCCATGTTCTCGGTGGGGAGGTGCTCCAGCAGCCTGATTACATCATCCAGCTGTGGGGTCGGGGCCGCTCAGTGCCCTGTTTGCTGAAGAACGTGATCTTCAGCCTCCGGGCCGGCTCAGCCCCGGGCCGCCCTGGACACCAGCAGGGCCCGGGGTGGCAGCAATGCCCGAGCGAAGTTCACTTTCATTTTGTCGGGGAGCATACTCAGGGGTGGAAGCGGCACAGGGCTACACGGGCCCCGGGAGACAATGAGGCAGGGAGAAGAGAAGGGATGCGCGTGGGCTCGGGTTACCTGCGGGGGTCACGGCGCCCTCTTGAATGCCTCCCACGTAGCCCGGCAGGAACTTATGGCAGAAGTCAGGAAGCGCCACGTACAAAAGCACCTGCAGTGGAGATTGAAGGCTGAGTGACCCGCTGCCTGGAGGGCCTGGCTCCTTCACCCAACCTTGCCTTTGTTCATTGACCTGACTCACACAAAAGCACCACACGAATGGCAGAAATCCTGATTTTTGGTCGGTTAGTCCTTCCAGAAGAGTTCGTGACTCTGGGTGCCCTGACCGCAGGCCTGGTGGGGCTCTGAGGGCGGCGGTGCCCCGAGCAGGAAGCTCATTACTGCCTAAAGCAGCAAAGCAGTCTCCCCCCAGGACAGCCCACGAATCCTTCCCACGCACGTTTCTGGGGCCATTTTAAAAAGTGAGAGAATTCATATGCCATACAATTCGCCTTTTTAGACCCTTCCCGGGTCACTTAGTGCATTCACAAGGTCGTGCAACCACCACCACCATCCAGCTCCAGAACAGGGCCATCACCCCCAAAGGGAACCCCACCCCCATTTAGAAGTCGCTCCCTGTTCCCCTCCCCCTACTGCCCCCCAACAACCATTAACCCATTTTCTATTTTTTCTATTCCGGGCGTTTCATATAAATGGAGTCATGCACCACGTGGCCTTCTGTGCGTGGCTTCTTTCACTCAGGAAATGTTCTCAAGGTCCATCCCTGCCAGAGCACACGTGAGTCCCCACTCCTGGTCACGGTTGAGTAACGTTCCACCGCAGGGATGGACTAGGCTTTGTTTTAGCCACTTGTCCACTGACATTTCTACTCTTAGGCTATTGTGACTCATGCTGCCCCATCTCGTTTTTCACCCAAAGGGGCCAAGAGACTGGAAATGAGAGGGACCCTGGAGCCCAGAAGCTAGGACCCTGAGAAGAAACTGCTACTAAAGGTGGGAGCCTTCCTCCAGGGAGGAAACCCGGGGTGGAGCTGGGGGCTTCTCCCGGTTCTGTCTCCCTGGATTCAGATAATAAACAACCCTGCCTGTTCACCAGGTTCTTGGTGCAAATAGCCCCTTCCTGGTCAACTCCTTCTGGTCTCAAAGGCCAGCGGGGTCACAACACTTGGCCAGGAGCGTGCAGCCACCTGCTGGGGACACGGGCCATGGCTTTGCTGAGTGGTGTCTCCTGTAACGGAGAGCATCCCTCTGGGGGCTGGAATGCTCCTTCCCATGGGCTGCTGTCAAGGGAAGCTTCCTGTTGGGCACAGGGCTTCCCGGGGCCAGCCCTGCCTCACAGCCTCCCACAGCATCTTGCTCCATCCTACTACGCATGTCCCTGCAGGGCTGTGCATGGTCCTAAACTGCGGGGCGCCTCACCCCGCACGTGGGTCAGACACCGTGATGCCGCCAGGTGCCTTCTATCAGAAGACAGAGCTAAGTGGGTCAGGCTCCAGGTAATGCCCTGCAGGGTCCTGGGAAGGAGAATGCCAACCTAAGCCGGGGCTCCATTTCCCGGACAAATGGCCATCCCAACAAGAGGGGCGCTTGGTGCCCGCTGTGCCCCAACGACATTAGCCAGGGAGGGCTGACCTGGAACGTGACCCACAGGGTGTAGAGCTGGGCTGCTTTCTTCGTCACAGATGGAGTCTTGGCCCAGATGTCTGAGAGCCGAGCACGCCCGGTGGCAACATCCAGCACGGGGGCTGTCAGAGAGCAGGCATACTGGTCACACGCCATGATGAAGTAGTACACGATGAAGGGCGCGAAGAGCAGCAGAAAGATGACGCTCGCCAGTGAAAACCAGTCCACCTCCCTGCAACAGCAGACAGCAGACGGTCACACGAGCCCGCCTGCCCTGGGACCTCGCAGACAACGCTTTCTGTGTCTGTAGGGGTCCCGTTGTCCAAAGTAGCCAGGGCCTCAGAGACGGCTGTTCGCTCTCAGCACAGAGGCCTCCCCGTTGCCTGGAAGAGCCATTCCACGTGTGTGCTCTATCGCGAGCCGCAGGGAGGCTGACAGATCCGTGGGCACCCACAGAAAGCCCAGAGCCTGTCACCCACAAGGCCAGAGGCTTCCCGGTTCTGGGCAAGGGGGCTGCCCACCCACTCCCAAGTCCCTACACTCTCTGGCCCAAACAGGACAGAGACAACAGTGAGCTTCAACGCCAGGGCCAGCCTGTTTTAGTCAGTGTTTCATTTCTTCTTCAATTCCTTACTTTATAAAATGGGAAACTGGTTACCTTTCATTAATCTTGATGATAAAAACTTAATTTAATAGGTCTCTAAAATCCCAGAGGCTGGCAACCTCTAAGACCTCACTTTATTTTCTAGCTGGGAAGACTGCCAAGATTCTTACCAGGCACGGCCCCACTGTCCTTGAGTCGCGGCCCTGCTGTTGGTGATGCAGTCTGGACTCTTGGTTTTGGAAGCATCATGTAGGGAGTTTGCAGCCATTGGGCCCTGAGGGAAGCAGATAATCCTGCTCAGATCATCCCATGAAGAAGAGCCACCACATCTCCCTGCCACATCTGCCACCGCTCATAGACTCTGCAGGACTGGCCTCTTTCACTTGCCTACTCACTACCTTGTCCTGATTCCAGATAGGGAAGAGATGACGGATTGTGCTTCAGTTTCTCCTTCCTGAAATCTGCAATAACCTCTTACCTGGCCCTCCTATGTCTCTTGATTCAGTCTTCAGATGGTGGCAAAATGCCCTCTTACCATGTGAACCAGGCCATCCATGTTTCAGAAACCTCTTGCAATCTGCTCCTGCCTCCTGTCCTCCCCACTCTCTCCTCATACCTTCTAATCCAGGCACGTAGGATCTTTAACGATCCTTGAATATGGTTCATTTCATTCATGATACCTGTTATTTCTGCTTAGAACATGCTTTGCAGGTCTCCTCATTCAGATCTTTTGTAAAATGTCCCTTCCTTAGTATGACTTTTTATTTTTCCTGGAGTTAATTATTGCCTACTTTTTCCATTTGCTAAGGTTTCTTTGCATGTCACTAATTTTTTTCTGAATACTCTAACAGAGCTATCACACATTTCAGCAATTTTTCTAGATACTCTAACACAATAATTGATCATTTCCATTCTCCCTCTCCCCTATAACCATTCATCTTGCACCAATGTACAAGCCAGTCAGCCAATTTACATTGCCTGCACCCCAGACAAGTCACTCTCCCTGCTACTTTATTTTCTTAATAACTCTTTACATCATGTAGAATGCTTTTTTTTTTTTTTTAATTTGAGTGCATGTCTATTGTCTGTCTCCCTCCATTAGAATGTAAGCTCCCCAAGGGCAGGAATCATGTGTCCTATTTATTGTTCTACTACCAAGTCCTAGAACACAGTCTGGTACATACAGTGCATTCAATAAATAATCACTCTACAAAAAAAGGGGGAATAACTGAACTTGTCTATGGGGGAAGCAATGACATCTACACTTCCAGAACAAGTTCTAATTGTGAAGTTTTCAAAATATCAAGGATAAGAAAACATGATATTAAAAGCTTTTAGAGAAAAATCCAGAATTAAGATTCATACTAGCAGTAAGTTGGATTTTAGAAGACAATGATGGAAAACTTTAAAAACTCTGAGGAAAACTGTTTTGCAACCTAGAATTCTATTCCCAGATTAACTATTATTCAGAGGAGACGACACAGGATCCAAGAGAGCTACTGAAAGAAAGCCCAGTGAAAGGACAAGGGGATGACAGCTGTGCAGTGCACCAGACAGTAACCAGTCCACACTGGTACTAAATGAATGGCTTTGTTGGGAGGGAGAAGAGAAATGATGAATTTTATTGTGTTAGACTGTGAAAAATTATTGATAGTATGACAGCTGTATTGCAGCATTCAGAAAAAAAAAATAGTGAAAGATGCATAGAAACCTTAGTAAATGGAAAAAAAGAAAAAAGAAAGAAAGAAACCTTAGTGAATGGAAAGTGAGGCAACCATTAACTCCAGGAACAATAAAAAGTCATACAAGGGGAAAAAAAACCCCAAACCATAATTGTAGTACATTACTTGGCTTAACAGTAAATAATAGCAACTTCATCATAACAATGTAATGCCTGGCTATAGACTGAACCATACATAAAGCTGAGCGTGACAAAAGTAAATTATTTAAAAATAAGCAGGTAAAGGGGCGCCTGGGTGGCTCAGTTGGTTAAGCGACTGCCTTCGGCTCAGGTCATGATCCTGGAGTCCCGGGATCGAGTCCCGCATCGGACTCCCTGCTTGGCGGGGAGTCTGCTTCTCCCTCTGATCCTCTCCCTCTCATGCTCTCTGTCTCCCATTCTCTCTCTCAGATAAATAAATAAAAAATCTTAAAAAAAAAAAAATAAGCAGGTAAAAACAACAATACAAAAGTAACTAAAATAATGAAAAGTATTTGTTTCTGGGAATTAAGACTATGGGATGAAGTGGAGAACTGTTTATTCTACATATAAGTCTTAAAAGCCGCTGACTTGTTTAAAAATGTGAACATGAGTTACTTTAACACAAATGTACATTCATTAAAAAAAATTTCAGTGACAAAAGACATTTTCATTTGTAGTGTGGGAACTGTAGCCACATCACTTAATTTAATTTTCACAGGTAAATTTATGGAATGTCTACCTATGATGTACAAAGCAGGATGAAGAGTTCCTTATGGACCATCCATCTCTACAGCCCCGAAACAGAATACAGAGCTTGGTGTGTGGGAGTCACTTTCACTGAACATGGCAGAAAACTGGAAAAGGGCCAGAAATGTATAGGCTCAGAACTCAGTGTAAAAAGCCAAACAGAAAATGCTGCTGAAAGGAAAGAGTGTATCTTCTACAGATTCAAACAAGCCCAAACAAATATTTTGAGATTATAGAGTTCATTCACCCAGGAGTCTCCTCTGTCATGAGCACTGAATCTTGTAATAAATGTGTAAGTTACATCCTTGGAAACAAATAGCCAGGGGAGAGGGAGGTGTTCGGGGTGTATTTTATTTTATACCTAAGACTCACAGACAGGAGTTGATGTACCAGCTGTCTTTACTTTTTCAAAGCTAAAAAGTCACTGTCTATGCCCACGAACAACAGTGCTAAGACACGCTTACCTCCAATGTCTTGTCTAGGGGTTTCACAGCAGAATGGAAGTGTTCCTTCTTGAACGGGCCTCTCTAAAATCTCTGGACTCTCTTAATTCAAAAGGCCCACTTGATCCTTCTCAACCCACTAAGAAAGTCCTGCAGGGACACAAAAATGATGAAGACGCTCAGGGAGCTGACATTTCAGGATTGAAGGCAGATAAGGACCCAAAAGGCATTTATTCAAGGCCCACTGTTGGAACCAAGTGAGAAGTGCAAGCCCAAGAGCTCAGGGTTCAAAAGCGGAAGACACCCCATGGAGGGGGTAGGGAATATTACCACCCAGCTTCTTTGCCTAGCACACACAGTGTCTGGCAAATAGCAAGTACTTAATTATAACGGGGGGGTTGAACACAAGTCTTCATGGCAGCATCACCTTGGACATGAGCCTTAGCATAGGCAGATGCAGATCTGATGAGTAGCAATGAACAGAAAGGTATTTTCTTTGAAGACTTACACCAAGCAGCCCCATATGCATCTGAAACATTTCTAGAAGCTTGTTTGTGCCACCAGCCCGAATCAAGCCCCCTGGAGTTAGCACATTCCATTGGTACATTCTGGGAGCCAGTGAGAGCCTAAGAACATGGAGCAGCAGTGAGAGTGATCTGGGCTTGGAGCCTGGCTCTCTGCGGACTCGCAGGACCCAGTGACCTTCCTAAGTGTCTTGGGTCATGAATGCCTACACATGTGAGGATCTGCAGTGGTTGTTAAAGCTGGGTGAGGGAGAGTTAGTGTCCCATACCTGGGGATAAAGACCAGCCAGGGGAGGGGATGAGGCTTTCTGACAGCCTGATCAGCTCCCTCGACTGGTCTTTGAGCTCCACAGGCCGAAGACAAAGGGACATGGCCCCTGAGGGTTTGAGGATGACATAGAAGTGCCTGACCCTAAGCTTCTGATTGCCAAGGCATTCATGGCAAAGACATCCATCTCAAATAAACATACCACCAGCTGCTTAACCCAGCTACCAGCGAAACAACCAGAGAAGGAACCAGGCCACTCCCACCTGTAAGTCCCCTTTCAGAAAGCCCTAGGTGACCAAGAGAGCTGACCACTGCAGTGACCTCCCTTCTTCCCGTGCCCTTATTCCCACTCTTATGCTTTAAACTGGCCAATAAAGAGTGAACCCATGAAACCCCAGGCCCCCACCCTTGACCCCCATGAAGGCAGAGTCCCAGGCCCACATACACCCTCTCTCCCCATGACCTCACTGTGTCTCTGAGCATTCTGTGTGGCCTCCAGGACCTGTGAGTAATAAACCTTGCTCGTCGGAGCTCCCCAATGGTTGTTGCTGAGGCGCGCCTGCAATCATAAGGACCACTAGGGCTGGGCCAGCCATGATGGCCCTGGGAGGGAGCGGGTTGCCCCAGTAATGCAAGCCCAGGAGGGTGCTTCAGGCATTCCCAGACCACAGTATCACTATCTACAGGCTGAGACCCACACAACAGATGACTTACGCCCCTTGGCAGCTTTTTGGCATATTGAAATTTTACAAGTTTGGGGATGCTCTAGACACCCAGGAGCATGGCAGAGACATCTGGGGGCTGGCACAAGGAACGTCCTGGAGGCCCCAAGGTCACCACCAAGGCTGTGAGTTCTCAGCAGCACAGATTCCTGCTGCCCACTTGGAATCCGAGTTGTGGGACCACCTGCTAGGCCTGTTTCCTCATCCACAAGCAGCTGTCACCTGCTTACGCAAGGAAATGAGGTCATGGCACCAAGTGCTCAGAGCCTTCCCTGACCCCATCGGAGTTCACCTAAAAGAGAGCCAGCTATCGCCAAAAGGATCCTCAGCACCCTCAGGCCTCAGGAAGGCTCAGCTGGGCTCATGCAGGGCATCAGGGTGAGGTTCAGACTAGCAGAGGTCTAAGGGCCATGCATCCCCAAAGCCAGCCCCAGAGCGTTCTGGTTACCCCCTGCACCTAACCACACTGCTACCTGGTGGCTTAAAACAACAGTCTTTTCATCCTTTCTCATTGCTTCTGTGGTTAGAGTCTGGGGAGACTGGCTAGGCAGTTACAGGTTGGGGTGTGCCAGAGCGGCTGTCTTCATGAGGTCTCTCCTTTTGGGCCAGCTAGGTCGTCCTCACAGCCTGGTGGCTCAGCGCCATGGAAAGAGGTTCAGGGAACCAGCAAGGGTTCCAGCAGACCCCACAGAGTTGTACCACCCCTTCTGAGGGCCTGAGGAGACAAGTGACAGCACTTCCAGCACATTCTATCGGCTACAGGGAGTCCCAAGTCCACCTCCTTTCAAGGGGAAGGGAATCGAGCTCCACCCCTTGATGCGGGGATTGCAAGGTATGAGAACACAAGATACTGTTGGGGCCATCCCTCGATGATTCAACCTTTACAGACAGTGGCTATGTACTGAGCATCTACGGAGTTCCAAGTGCCCAATATCTTACTGAGTTCTCGCACAGACACCGGAGAGTGAGCATTACGATGTCCATTTTACAGATGAGGAGGTTGATGTGAGCAAGGTGGAGTGCGTTCTCTGCTCACTCAGGCCCATGGGGAGGGAGGTTAATGACTTCTGGGGGTGGACTGGAGAAAGAAGAAAGGCAAGGACCCCTACATTTGACTTCTAAACTTGCGTTACAGTGAGCATATATTTGCAGCTTTTGGAGAGCAGACTCCTGGAGCCACGGTCAAAGCTGCAGCTTACCCTTTAGAATCAGGGCTCAGCGTCTCTGGGCATTTCTTTCCACCTAGGGCACATGCCTACTTCTGAAGGCCTTGGAAAGCGCCCCCAGGAGTGGCTCTGCTGGGTCCCTGCTGGGCCCTCAGTCCTCTCAAGGTAAGCCAGGCCACAGCCTCCTGGCGCCAAGAGCTTGGAGGGGCCACACATCTGCAAAGCAGCCCCTGCGTTTGGAAGTGAGGCTTGTGAACTGTACGTGTGAGTTGAGGGAGTGACCACTGCAGAAGGTCCAGGGTCGGGGGCGGGGCTGGGGCGGGCTGGGTTGTAGAGAAGCTGCAGGTAAACCAAGAATCACCCCAAAGATCAGCCCCATCATGCTTTGGGAATGGTGGGGGGGGGATGCACAGGTGACCTCCCAATCCCCATTCAGCCACAAATGTTCCCAGAATTGTGGGTCTTAGGACTCCAAGAGCTGTTTAAAAACTCTTTTCATTATTGCTAAATTATTTTATTACATAAGCCTGTTTTCTGGAAAATAGGAAAAGAACACCTGTATCCCCATCCCTGTTTAAGGCTTGGGTGTACAGCTTTTTAATGACAGACTTATCTCCCTCCTGCCCCTTTTGCTGTGACATGCCAGGGGACTTGTTTCCATGTTGAGTCCATTCGTTTTAACAGTTGCCACGTATCTCACCGTATTAGTGCATCATGACTTAATCTGATCTTCTTACTGATAGTCATTAATTGTTTCTGGTTTTTGCATGTATATACAGCAAGTCATAATGGGAGTTCTTGCATCTGCATGTTTACACAGCTGTCTGAATATGTCTGGGGATAAACTCCTAAAGATAGATGTTGGGTGGACAGGTAGGTTTACCTGGCCTCTAGAACTGTCTTCACAACCAGAAGAGCAGCTGCCCACCCCTCACCGATTCTGATGTTTATCATTCTTTTTCATCTCAGGTTGACTTTGTCAGGTCTGTATTCTTCAGTCCCTACTACTCTTGGATTCACAAATTCCCAAACCAGACCTCGCGCTGTTCAGATAAGGTTCCAAGAAATGTTTCCGTATTCGAATAGTACCTGGCACAGCCCTCAGAAAGATTACCTGTTATCATCACAGTTATCTGAACTTCACTACCAGGCCTCTCCATGCCCCATGTTTCCAGCTCCCCCTCCCCAACCATCCATATATTTTTTTGAGAGAACACCACAACATTTTATTAAAAAGGAATTCGTCAAATTGCACTCACAAAGAGCGCGTCGTTTTCTGCTCCTACCAAGAGTACACAAAAGGTCTTTTACGCTTCACTGAGCAGCCCACTCCCTCGCTGCCCGTCTCTCAAATCTGGGCACCCAAAGTGGCGCCCGGTGGGGCCCAGTTCCTTTCTCTTTACCTAAGGAGATGCAGGAAGGGCTCAGGTGGGCCAAAGAGGGCAGCGGTCCTCAGATCGGGGCGCTTCTGAGACTAGATCACCCCCGGCCGCTCACCTAGGCGCCCCCCACCTGCACGCACCGCGCTGGCTCACCTGGGCGCCCCTCACCTGCGCGCACCGCGCCAGCTCACCTGAGCGTCTGACTCCGCACCCACCTGGGTCCCGAACTCCAGGCCTGCAGCCCAACCCGCAGCCTAGAGAGGCCGCGAAGCTCCGCCCCCAGCATGACGTAATGCAATAGACCACCAATCGGAGGCGGGCCCTGAGCGGCCGGCGTCCCTGCGCCCCGCGATTGCTCGCACGCCTCGCCCCACCCCCTGAGCTGACACCGGACCACCAACTGCACCACTCGGCGCCTCTGGGGCGCGGGATTGACGGCCGAGGGCCCGCCCCGCGGACGACTGGCTTCCGGAGCAGCACCCCGCACCCACGCTAAGCCCCGCGGAGCGCGCGAGGGCCGGCGCTCCATCCACCCCGTGGCGGCGGGCAAGTTGCTTCCCCTGCGCTCCAGTTGCCTCTTTCTGCAAATGGGGCTTCCAAGGCGCGCAGCAAACACTTGCTGAGCATCTGATGTGTCAGGCCCTGGGTCCACAGCAACCCACAAAACGGACAACATCCCTGCTCCTAGGGGTCACCACTGTTAGGGGCGGGGGGGAGAGCAATAATCAATAAACAATAATCAAATAGGTGGAGTGTCAGATGGTGAAGGTGCTGTGCAGAGGATTAGAGCAGTTTGATTTGGGGGTGTCAGGGAAGGCTCTGCTAGGAGGCCTGGCAGGTCTGGTTCCCCCAGAAGTGAGGGAGATGGAGTTTCGGGTCAGGATCACACGTGTGCAGAGATGAGAGGGGAAAGAAGCAGCAGCGCTGGAAAGAAAGAGGAGTTGAACTGCCATGCAAGCCCGGCTGGGGCCAACAGCATGGGGCAGATAAGAAGCCACGACAGTTGTCCCGCTTGGCAGAAATGCCCAAGCCACATACATACTCCTGCCTCCGGAGATCAGCTACTGGACAGGGCCACTCTTGCAAGGCCATGACATCGGGCAGGGCAGCTGTACAACCCAAGCAGCCCCTGGAGGGGTGGGCAATTGAAGGTGTCTGCTGGCCCCACTCCCAACATTTGGGACAAAGGTCTTGTTTGCATAGGGATCCGATTGGCACAGCTCTGTGTCCCTCACAGAGATACGTTTTTTTCTGCAGTTTTTTATTTTGAAAAATGTCAAACACACAAACCAGTTGAATATATACTAAAGTGAGCACCCATATACCTAGATTCAGCAGCTGCTAACAGTTTCCCACATTTAATTTCCTTCCCTCCCTCTCTCTCTCTGTATCCATCCCCCACTTTTTTCCCTGAACCATTAATTAGCCGCAGGTGATGTCTTCTTCCTAAATACTTCAGCAACCATCTCTTACATTACCCAAATGAAATACATTACACTTTGGAAATTTTGTATCAACCCAATGCTATTATCTAATATATTGTTCATATTCAGTTTTCCCCCATGGTCCCATTCATGTCCTTTATAGCTGTTTATTAAAAGTCAGGATCCAATCGGGAAACCACTCCGTGCGTCAGGTGTCACGGCTCCTTAGCCTTAATCTAGAGCACTGCCCCAGCCTCCCTCCCCTCCCCTCCCCCTCCCTTTCCTTCTTCCAATTATCCGTCATGAACAAGCATTACTTTAGAGATGGGGAAAAAAGTATTTTAAATGTGAAAACGTGTATGACAAAAGCAGCATCGCAAGTCGGGAGAAAAAGACGGACTGTTCAATGACAGCGAGAGTTACTTATTCGTACGGGAAAAAATTGGATTCCTACCCTACCTAAAAGGACGAAAGAATGAGCTGTGTTAAGAAACAGCGAAAGCCTGCCGCAGTAGATCGTCACGAGCGCTCCGGGTAAGAGATGTGGCAAGAGCATAACTGCACCCCGCCAGGCTGCGGGACCCGTAGGCCCAGGGAAAGGAGGCGCGGCCGCACAGAGGCCCGCTCTGGCAAAGGGACACAGGGCCAGCGCGCGCGGGCGCCGCGCTGAGCGCGCCCTCCGGCACTGAAAGGGGAGCGCACGCAGCACCCAACTGCAGAAGAGGAATGAAAACGACGTATCCAACATTACGAGGGGAAACAGCCAAGTTGAAGAGGCGGACTGGGTGCAGTTTGCGGGGGGGTGTGGAATAAAAGAGTGGGGCTGCGCTCGCTCCGGGGACCGGCCCCCGCGGTGGGTCGCAGGGCTGCAGGAACTCCTCCGGGATTCGCGGCGGGGCGGAGCGGACGGGCCTCCTTCCTGCGCAGGAGCGGCCGCGACTCCGCGGGCGGGGGCGGGGCCTGTCGCCGCGGCTCTGCTGTCCAAGCCCGGCGGGACCCGGCGGGACGACCCGGAAGAGGCCAGGCCAGTGCGGCCAGGATGGGCCGGAAGGTGACCGTGGCCACCTGCGCGCTCAACCAATGGGCCCTGGACTTCGAGGGTAATTTGCAGAGGATTTTAAAGAGTGAGTCTCGGGGCGGCGGGGTGGGGGGAGTGGGAGGAGTGGGAGGACAGGGTAGGACAGGCTGGTGGGGCTGGGTGTGGGGAGGTCGGGGTGGGGGGGGAGCGGGGTTCCGAGGGGGACAGGGTGTGAGGGGGGACGGGGTGGGGCAAGTGGGGCCGGAGTGACAGGGTTATGGGGTGGGGGTTGGCGAAGGTCCAGGCCTGCTGGGCCTGCTTGCTTGTGAGGCACACACAACCTTGGTCTGTGGAAAGTCGCAGCCCTGGGCTTGGGGACAGATAAGATGATGCATAATGACGCCCCATAAGTGCCCAGGCCCCCCCTGAATTGGGGGGACAGATGAGATGATGCATAATGACCCCCCCGTAAGTGCCCAGGCCCCCCCTGAATTGGGGGGACAGATGAGATGATGCATAATGACCCCCCCGTAAGTGCCCAGGCCCCCCCCGAATTGGGGGGACAGATAAGATGATGCACAATGACCCCCCCGTAAGTGCCCAGGCCCCCCCGAATTGGGGGGACCGATGAGATGATGCATAATGACCCCCCCGTAAGTGCCCAGGCCCCCCCCGAATTGGGGGGACAGATAAGATGATGCATAATGACCCCCCTGTAAGTGCCCAGGCCCCCCCAAATTGGTGGGGATGGATAAGATGATGCATAATGACCCCCCCGTAAGTGCCCAGGCCCCCCCGAATTGGTGGGGACAGATAAGATGATGCATAATGACCCCCTGTAAGTGCCCAGGCCCCCCCCGAATTGGTGGGGACGGATAAGATGATGCATAATGATGCCCCCGTAAGTGCCCAGGCCCCCCCCGAATTGGGGGTGGTTTACCGTTCCTGGGGGTGCCCATGGTATACACTCGTGGTAGGAAAAGCGTGGCTGCAGAGGCAGAGATGGAGATGAGAGACTGAGGCTTACCTGTCCTCAGATACCTCTGGGGTCCAGTGTGGCTTAGTTAGGGCTGAGATGCCTGAGAGGGGCTGAGTTGTCCATGTTTAGAGGCATTTAAGGAAGAGGGTGGTCAACCACCAGCGAAGATGTTGTGAAGAAGTGTCCCACGAAAGGTGGTCTTGTTACCAGACAGAGAACTGGTTCCTAACTCAGTTTCGGCAGCTTGCCATCAACACAAGTGATGGGGAGTAAAGAAAAACTTGCTTTATTCAGGAACCAGGCAACCTGGGAAGATGTTGAACTAACGTGTCAAAGTCCATCTTTCCCATCCAGGGGGAGCCTGAGGGTTTCAAAGGGGATGGTGCAGGAAGAGGGAGGGGGGCTGCATGCAGGAGAAGCAGGTGCCCAGATGGCAGTTAGATGTGGACATGACCCTGAACGGACTCGCTAGCATCCCGCCCCCTCAGCTGTTCTCGAATGCTGTCAGGGCTCATCATCTGGGAGAGTCAGGTCCTTCACTCCGTGAGCCCAGTGGTCTGCAAATCTCAAGGAGAGTAGGTTAGTTCTGTTACAGACCCAGGGACTTAGGTCAGCAAGCAAGGAGCACATGAGCTTGAAGCAAGTCAGACTTTAAGACAGACGGGAGTGCTGTTACTGTGTCTGGTGCCTAGAGACTGTCCTGATGGGTAGACTTTGGGAGAAGCCAGCCCCTAGAGGGAAGCAGAGGAAGGGGTGAGCCTGCAATCTTAGAGACTAGGGTGTGGTTGTTGTGGGGGGGGCCCCCATATAGTGAGCCTTGGCACCAGCCCATCTGTGAGCATGAAAGGTCCAATTACTCAGACCTATAGCTAGAGTGGGGCTGTCCTGGGCAACCCTGCAGGTGTGCTCACCCCAGGCCGTCTTGTTCTGAGCTGCTCCCTGCAAGAGTGTTTGCAGTAAGAACAGGAGGATGCTAGAGAGGGCATCTTTTCAGCCATGTGCCCCAGACCTTCAACCTCTTTCTTTCAACCTCAATCTGCTTTCATCTTAACAGAGTGCAGAGCATATCTAATTGGAGCGAGGCGGTCGGTGGCCAGAGCTGAGTCTCTGTTCAGGTGGCCTCTCCTCCGCAGGTGCACGTTGGGCCCCGCTGCCCCAAACCAGAGGTTTCCAGTGCTGCTGTAGGCTGTGGTCCTTCGAGTCCTGCCCTCTCCCTGCACACGGTCTTCCATATCTGCCCGTTAATGAACTACCAGGGTGTGGCTGCCTCCTCCCAGGTGCTAAGGTCAGCCCTGCAGGCCCTGTGTCTTATTTCCCTCCGGTGTAAGCAGAGTCTGTGGGAGAGCCTGTCCTTGGCTGCATGGGGTCAGGGAGATCACTGAGTGCTTTTGTTTGTGGTTTGGCTTTTTATCACGCCTATTACAGCAGTGTTTTATCTGCCTCTGACCATGTTGTAGGTGCTGAAATTGTTCCCCTCTCTCTCTCTCTCTCTCTCTCTCTCAGGTATTGAAATTGCCAAACGCAAAGGAGCAAGATACAGGCTGGGACCAGAACTGGAAATATGGTGAGAGCAGAACACACAGACCCCACAGGGCAGGCAGGTGGAGGGATCCGCATCAGCTCCCCGCAGCGGAAACGCTGGGAAGGGGGGTGGGTATGGAGAGGTGCAGATGGCCGGGCCTGTTGAGGAGCATCGAAAGCCCGCGAGTGGGCCTGCTTGATGCCTCTGAGCAAGAGTGCCCAGCCAGGCTGGGCCGGCCTGGAGCCCCATGTCGGGTCACTAGAGGAGCAAGGACTCGGCAGTTGGACTGATGTCCGAGCCGCTTCTGCTGGCCACCACCCTCCCCAGGCCCTCCCTCTCATGTTTGGTCACAAGCACGTTTCACTTACTGGTCTCGGCATCTCTCCACAAGTGAGTGTGAGTGATCATTTCCACTCTGCCTGTTCGAAGTGATCGGGAAGCCAGTTCCTCCTTGTCCCTTATTCAGAAATAAGCAAGTGGTCGCTGTGTGCAAGTGTCTTATGAGCTACGGTTCTTTTGTGACAGATGTCAGCTGCCCTCTGGGTTCACACGTGTTTACAGGTCCTGGCCATTTGTGGGATCAGAAGTTCTTCCTCAGGCCACGTCCCTGCCTTGGATTCTGGGCTTTGTGTAAACAGAAAGTCTCACCTCCCAGGTGTCTTTGTATTCGCCCCTGAGGCCACTCCTGTCCTTTTCCTCGAGAGCTGGACTTCTGTCTTTGGAATCTCAACTTCAGCTCGGGCTGTGTCTCCCGTGGTAGCCAAGAGCATTTGCACCCTCACTTAACCTGCTCTTCAAGACACTCCTCTGCCCCTGGGGTCCTGGGGTGTGTAAATGATCTCTACCCCTGAGGTCCTGGCTCAGTGTTTGTATTTTGTCTGTTCTTCCCACTGCAGGGTTGCCCTCAGCAGCCCAGTCCCCCTGGCATAATCGCTGTCCAGACACCTCCAGGTTAGGTCCTTACTCCTTTCTTTGTCCTGTGCTCTCCCCACACCTGGCCCCCAAATCTGGACCTGTCATTTTATAAGGCGGAGGATGTTAGTTACAGGATCGACAAGCTGGGTGGCCTCATGGGTGGCTGGAACTGACTCTCTCACAGTTCCGGAGGCCAGAAGCTTCCTCCAAAAGCTCCAGGGGAGGATCCTTCCTGCCTCCTCCAGCTTCCGCTCCCACCCCTTGTCCTGTGGCCGCGTGTCGCCTATCTCTGTCTTCATACCGCTCCCCTCCATGTCTTCTCCTCCTGTTCGATTCAGCACCTGCCTAGGTCATTCAGGCTCATCTCATCTTTAGATCCTTAATAACCTCTGTAAAGACCCTTTCCCCAAGGGGTGCCTGGGTGGCTCAGTTGGTTAAGCGACTGCCTTCGGCTCAGGTCATGATCCTGGAGTCCCGGGATCGAGTCCCACATCGGGCTCCCTGCTCAGCAGGGAGTCTGCTTCTCCCTCTCCCGCTCCCCCCTCTTGTGCTCTTTCTCTCTCTCACTCTCTCAAATAAGTAAATAAAATCTTTAAAAAAAAAAAAAAAAGACCCTTCCCCCAGTACGGTCACATTCACGGGCTCTGGAGGTTAGGAGGTGGACACAGCTTTTTGGGGGACACCATCCAGCCTGCTACCAGCACAAACCATAGCAAGAACTAAGAGTCACTCTGTGAGTGATAATGGAATGATATTAATGATCTTCCTTGTCTGAGGAACGTGTTCCTGTGGGTTCGGCTTTGTAGATCAATGTGATTTTGGCTGCATTAAAAGTTAAAAAAACATCCACAGGCAGACATGTTGACACAAGAGAGAATTTCTCATTGTAACTTAAAGCTAGGAAAAAAGAGCCTGGGGCCAGAGGTTTCTTCATTTTTGGGGAAATGCATCCTCTCTTGTAGCAGTGATCCTAACTCCGGTTGCACAGTGGAATCGCTGGTTGCACCCCTGCATGTTCCGACCCCATTGGCCCGTGGGCCCCTGCTGCCCCTCCCCACTCCCCCAGTGCGTCTCCAGGGCTCACCTGCCTGCTCCCTTCCTCTGCAGTGGCTACGGGTGTTGGGATCATTACTACGAGTCGGACACCCTCTTGCATTCACTCCAAGTCCTGGCCGCCCTTCTGGACTCTCCGGTCACTCAGGATATCATCTGCGACGTGGGACTGTAAGTGCTAACACGCACATCTGGGAAGGCAAGCTCAGAAAACAAGGGAGGTTCAGGGTGCGAGCTGGCCTACCTTCAGGGATTCGGGATCTGCACACTTCAAAGATACAGAAGGCCTTATGTTGCAAAGCGGGTTTTGTACGCCCCCCAGCCTGTAGACCCCTAGGTCCCGCAACAGAGGCAGCTCTAGGAAGCAGCTTTTACAGGTTCCCCGAGAAGCTCCTGCCTGTGTGGGAGCACACTGTGCACCATGGGAGCATGGTGTTCACCCCGTCACACATATGGAACTTTCTTCCCTTAATGGTAAGTCTTGGGATGAGGCCACATCACTCCACATCAACACGCAGGCCATATGGTTCCGGATGGTGCAGTTGTATATGGCGTGGGTACGTAGGGGTGGGGTCCAGAGGAGCAGGTGTATACGGTGCGGGTACGTAGGGGGCAGGTTCCGTATGGCGCGGGCACGTAGCGCGCGGGTCCCCAGGCGCGGGTCGTACGGGTGGGATTCCGCTCCTGTGTGTGCCGTCCTCGCAAAGCCAGAGCCCCTCAGTGGGCTCGTGTGTCCTTCCTGTTTAAATCTTCAGGTCGGTTCTGCCTGACGGAAGCAGAGCCCTGTTTGCTTTCCTCTTAGCACAGCCTTGCGTGTGCCCACCACTTCCTTCCACCTCCTGTGACCCGTGTTTACTGGGGCCTCCTTTCAGCAGCTCACAGACGGGTTTTTTTTTCTTCTTCTTCTTCTTTTCAATTTTATTATGTTATGTTAATCCCCATACATTACATCATTAGTTTTTGATGTAGTGATCCACGATCCATTGTTTTCGTATAACACCCAGTGCTCCATGCAGAACGTGCCCTCCTCAATACCCATCACTGGGCTAACCCACCCTCCCACCCCCCTCTCCTCTAGAACCCTCAGTTTGTTTCTCAGAGTCCATCGTCTCTCATGGTTCGTCTCTCCCTCCGATTTCTCCCCCTTCATTCTTCCCCTCCTGCTTTTTTTTTTTTTAACATATAATATTTGTTTCAGAGGTACAGGTCACAGACAGGATTTTTGACCCAGTTTGGTCACGTTTATGATTCTGGATGTTTCCTATCTCTGCTGTGACAAATGACCGCAAACGTAAAACACAAAAGCAACACAAGTTTTTTGTCTTATGTTTGTGGACATCAGAAGTCTGAAAAATGGTTCAGATCAGCCAGGCTGGGTCCTGGAGGCTCTTGGGGGGCAGTCCTGCTTGGCGAGGCCCCTGCATCCCTCAGGACCCCTGGTCCACCTTCAGAGCCAGCAGTGGTCTCCCATACCTCTGCTCCCGCTCTGACCCCCGCCTCCCTCGTGTAAGGACCTGGTGACTACGTTGGGCGGCCCAGGTAGTCCAGGATAATCTCCCCATCTCAGGGTGTGCAAAGCCCCTGTCGTCATGTGAGGGGGCTTACATTACAATTCCTGGCGCTCCAGGAATTAGGATGTGGACGTCCCTGCGCTTCCTGATTCAGCTGCCACAGGGGCATAGTCCTGCTTGGGCCCTGTTGTCTCCCTCTGGGTTTCCCTTGTCTTTGGTGCTTTTCTGTGCTCCACTTTCTTCTCTTGGCTTAGAGTTTATAATCCTACTTTTTAAAAATTTTATTTGTTTATTTGAGAGAGGGAGAAGGAGGAGGGGCAGAGGGACAGGGAGAGAAGCAGATGCCTCGCTGAGCTGGGAGTCGGGCATGGGGCCCGATCTCACAACCCCAAGATCATGACCCAAGCCGAAATCAAGCATCAGACACTCAACCGACTCAGCCACCCAGGCGCCCTGTAATCCTATTTTTATTTCTATACTTTTTACTCTTAAGATATTAAGACTCATATTTATAAAGATATTTTCTTTTCACATCTAACATTTATTTGGACCTATAAGCTTCTAAACAAAACAATAATAATATCATGATGTCCTTGATACCTGGCCAGCTTCCCCCTAGCAGAGTGCCCCGCTTCCTGCAGAGGGGGAGGACACGAGGGGGGAGATGTGAAGCACAATATCTGTGGGAGGGGTCCAGACAGAGTGGTGGGCAAATGGAAGGGGCGCAGGCCACAGGTCAGGAGGTGCTCTGAAGGAGAACCAGGAAGGCGCAGGGGCTGGTGCTTAAGGCCAGTAGGGGACGGAGAGGTGACACGGTGACAGGGCTGCGTGCAGATGGGGGGGCAGCCACTGGAAGGTCTGAGAATGTTCCAGGAGAGAGGAAGAGCCCTGAGAGGGAATGATTACGCTCCACTGGAAGAGTCTCTCCCGCTTTAGAGCCTATCTCAGGGCAGAAACCCTCTGAGAAAGCTACTGGGGAGCCTTCTGCTTCTCCTCCAGGGCTCGAGGAGGCTTCGTACTAAAACGGACATAGGATTTTGCTGTTCGCAGACACGTGTGTGCCCCCTCTCTCCGCAGGCCTGTCATGCACCGGAATGTCCGCTACAACTGCAGGGTGATATTTCTTAACAGGTAGGTGGCGGCCGGGAGAGAGTGCCCCGCGCGCCGCCTCCCCCAGGCTCTGCTGCCCTGCGGCATGCTCTCTGGGAACCGCATGGTCGCTGGAACCCTGCGCCCTGGGAACCGCATGCTCCCTGGGAGCCATGTGCTAAGAGGCAGCTTCCGGCAACGTCTGGTCCTTGGGGGGGGCCCACATACGGGCAGGTGACCCAGGCATCACTGCTTCTCCTGGCCTCTGCCCACCACGCTCACCTTCGGGTATTAGAAGGAGAGAGACCGCAGGGTGGGGCTGCTGCCCTTCGACGGAGGGTGGTGTGTCCTGCTGTCTTGGCGGACCCCGGACGTCAGCTGCCCGCACAGCTCAGCACGCCTGCTGGGTCTTGGCGGCTCAGTCACCGTCCACCGTCAGGGGAGGGTGGACCTGTGGGCCGCCCCTTGTTAACGGGTGCTCATCTCAAGAGCCGTCCTGTTTTCCTCCCTGTAGGAGAATCCTGCTCATCAGACCCAAAATGGCCTTGGCCAACGAAGGCAACTACCGGGAACTGCGCTGGTTCACCCCGTGGTCACGGAACCGGTGAGTCCCCGGTGCCCCGAGCAGGGAAGCACAGGTTGTGGCCACTCTGTGGATGCTTGTTTCATGTCTTCCCTGGGCAGAGTCGTGGTCCGCATCCTGGGGGAGATACGAGAGAATCTGGGGGCAAGTTCCTGCCATTTTAGGTACAGCTGTCTTGAGGCTGCTGGTTACAGTACGGCCGATTGATTACAGAAAGCTCATCGACCGTGGCCCATCGGACATCTCATGTCCAGAGTCATCCTGTACGCCGGGGTGTCCACCGCGGCCTCGGGCTGTCCTCTGCATGGCAAGGGGTGCAGCAGCCTCCCTGGCCTCCCCCGTAGGTAGTCTGTTTGTGACAGCCTTGGATGTCTCCTGACTTTGGCAAATGTCCCCTGGGGGCATGGTCACCCCTGGGTGAGAAACCTGTCCGCTGTTCTCGCTGGGGTTCCTGGCGTTTATGTGGTCCTGTGGCTGTGGCAGGTGCAGCTTCCGACATTGTATCTTCAGACGCTGCATAGTTGTATGTAGGAAAACTTCGGGGTTTTCTGTACTTCCGCCACCCCCTTCCTGCACAGTTCTGTGGGACTTCTCGCCGTCCTGGGCTGACCAGCCCCCTGCATCACTGTCTCTGACAAGTTGCTCATTTGCTGGCATGTGGCTTCTAGTATATTCCAGAGGTTCCTACCACTCCCTCTGAGGTTGACTTCTAGATCACGGTTTACTCTAAGAGGATATAATCAAGACAACCAAGTGGGAAAGATGCACAGGGCGGGCTCTGGGGGTGTACTGTTCTCCCCGGATCTCCACGCAGTCACCAACCGAAGAACTCCCCAAACCTCATTCTTGGAAGTTTTCTGGAGGCTTCATTACAAGGCATGATTCATGAAATCATTGGCCTTTGGCCACTGAACTCAACCCCCAGTCTGGCTCCTTCCCCAGGTCTGGAGGTGGGTCCAAAAGCTCCAACTTCCTGATCCCTGGCTTGGCTCCCCTGGCAACCAGAAGGCCTTTCCCACTGACACCATTAATGTAAAAACACCTTTATGGCTCTTATCTCCGGAAAATCCAAGGGCTTTAAGAGCTCAGTGCCAGGAAGACCAAATATATTTCTTAAGGTAAATCATGATATCATACTTTCTAAGCAACGATCCATTAAAGGTGAATTTTTTAACATCTTGCCTGCGTGCAGATGTCTTTATTGGACTCTTACACGTGATGAATAGTTTTGCAGAATTAAAAAAAAAAAGCCTAGGTTAAAAATAACTTTTCTGCATAGTTTTAAATGTATCGTGTGTAGGATTGCCTTTGGCTTGTGCTCTTGCTGGGGAGAAGTCTGGTGCTACTCAGAGTCTTTTTAGCTCTCATGTGATTATTTTCTTTTCTCCTGGGCACATGGAGAAGCTTCTTGTTATCTTTGGTCTTTTAAAATTTTGTTATATGGGCCTTGGTGTGGGTCTTTGGGCCCTTGTGTGAAGCCCTCTTGTGGCCCTGTGACCCGGAGACCCTGGTCCCTTAGTCTTGGGAAAGGTTGTCCTGTCCTTTCTGGGCGAGTTTCTGTTCTATTTTCTGTTTCTGGAACACCTCTTGCTTGGGGATTCGATTTCCTGGACCGTTTCCTCTAGTCATCTTATCTTTTCTTTGCCACATTCTAGAAGATTCCATCATCTTACTCTCCGCTCTACTGAAATTTAAATTCAGCTATCTTATTTTTCGTTTTGAGAGCTCATTCTCGTTTTCTCATGCTTTCTTATGTAAAGCACTTTATTTGAGTGCCCTCCTTGACTGAACCACACAGGGGTTAGTTTGCAGCCCTTACAGAGCAGGTGTCTCTGGAGTTGGGAGGTCGAACCTGCCTCTGCCACTCAGCTGGGCCACTTCAGGCCAGCAGAGCGACCCGATCTCTCTCTGCCTTGGGGACAGTCACGGCAGTGATCCCGTAGGGCTGTGGTTGTGGGGATGACAGAGTCTGTGTGTAAAGCGCTGAGCACAGCGCATGGCAGGTGTTAACATGGCATCCATGTCCTTGTGGTTTCCTTAGTTCTGAGAAGAGTGCTGGCAGGTGGTGGGGACCCAGCAAATATTTGTCGAATGCCCAAAGGTTGTTGCTCAGGGATTTAAAGGACTCCTGAATCAATAAAAAACAGAAAAAATACTCAGAGAAACTCAAACAGAAAAATAAAGGTACAAAGAGCAAGGGAGAAATTTGATAGAAGCAAAAACAAACACATGAATCGATGCTGGGTATTGCTAGAAATCAGGCCGATATCAACAGGCACCATGATGAGATTTCTTTCTGTGCCACCCGAGCGGTAAAATTAAAAGGTTGGAGAGCGCCAGGTCCTGGCGAGGGCGCCACTCCAAGGGGTCTTGTGAAGGATAGCTCCCCCCGCCGCCCGTGTGCCGTGAGCCTGTGGGCACCTCACAGGGGTGAGGCAGGGGTGAGGCAGGACACCCACAGCGAGCGGCAGGGTGTGGACAGAGTGGGGACAGTGTGAGTCACATCGAGGCCAAGAGCAGGTGCACCGACCGCCGGCCGTAAGGGTGCGAAGCTGTCGGCGGGGCCGTTCCTCCATGGGCAGAGCTTCGTCCGTGCTGGGCCTCTGCTGTCCTAACCATGTGTGCCCGGTGGTTTTGACCTGACCATCGGGACTTTAATTTTTTTGAAGACTTATTTATTTATTCATTTGAGAGAGAGCAAGAGTGCACGAGCAGGGTGAGGGGCGGGGGAGAAGCAGACTCCCTGCTGAGCAGGGAGCTGATGCGGGGCTCGATCCCAGGACCCTGGGGTCATGACCTGAGCCGAAGGCAGACGCTTAACCGGCTGAGCCACCCAGGTGCTCCTACTGTCGGGACTTTAATTTTGGGAACATTTTCTTATTTCCCATTTTCAGAGGCTTTTGTTCTTTGTTCTCCTTGTCCAGGAGCCTTTGCTATCGGGCATCACGGGTCCTGGTCTTTCGTCGGCTCTCTACCCACGTACCTGTATTTTCTCTTGGGGTTCATTCCCCTAAATCTGTCCTCTGTGCCGTGCTCACGGGAGGCTCTGTTCTTCAGATCTGTGCACGTTTGCAGTTTTTCAGATCCTTTTCACCATGTGCAGGCTCCCTTTTTCTTTTTCCACTGTCTGATCATCTCTTCTTTGAGATCTTTTACTGGGCACGTTGTCTCTGAATTTCCTGGGCGTCTAGGATCTCTCGTCTCTGTCGTGTGGGTGTGTGGGCCTCATGGTAGCTCCTTCAGACGGTCGCTGGCATGATTGTGCCTGTGGAAGGGGTGGTGGCAGGCACCGAGCTGAGCAGCCGGCTCACACTTAGGCACCGTGGAAACGAGAGATTTTTACCCTCTGGGCGCTGTGCCAGTATGGTTTCCATAACTGGGCATGTTACTTTGTCCCCACCTTAGTAATGACCGCATGACAGGTTCAGGCCTCTTAAGAAAACAGAAAAAAATAACCTGGCTCTTGACTGCAGGAAACTTAAGAATCTGCTCATTTGGGGCACCTGGGTGGCTCAGTCATTAAGCGTCTGCCTTCCGCTCAGGTCATGATCCCAGAGTCCTGGGATCGAGCCCCGCATCAGGCTCCCTGGTCAGCGGGAAGCCTGCTTCTCCCTCTCCCACTCCCCCGCTTGTGTTCCCTCTCTCGCTGTGTCTCTCTCTGTCAAATAAATAAAATCTTAAAAAAAAAAAAAAAAAAAGAATCTGCTCATTTTCCTTATGTTTTTAGATGTACCCCCAGATTTAAGCACAGCGAGACAGGGATCACAGGGGCTCTTGTAGCTCCTTGGGGGTGGAGAAGGCATGTAATCAGCATGGCCAAAACTGGTTTCTTGGCAGGAATCCGCAGCTAGGTTTTTTCCAGAGGATGTTGGCTGGGAAGAAAGGGCATCCAGCTAGAGAAAGGCTTAGGCCATGCAGAGGAGTCAGGTGTGGGGACCATGGGAGGAGGTTGGACCAGCCTGAGCCAGGCTTTGGATGACCGGCTACAGTGCGGGACTTTTACTCATGATATTTTGGCTCTTTATGAACCCTGGAGAAGCTCACCAGCCACGTACGAGGTGCTTGCTGGCCTTGGAGCAGAGAGTGGACATGGAGGGGAGCACATACCATCTCCTGGTGGTGTTGCTTTGGTCTGGTACTCTGTGGGTCTTGGTGGGGGTGGAGGGGTAGGAGAGGAAAGGAGAAACCTTGGGGTGGGGGGGGTTCTTCCCTTTAAAGAGAATTTTGACACAGTGACGAGAGCAAACGTGCCCATGGTGGATAGAGAGCTCACTGGGATGGCAGGGTGGCTCGGAGGTCAGCAGGGTCGAGTGTCCCCGTCCCCGTCCTTAGCGCAGGAGAGAAGGCAGCACCCTCCAATTTCCGAGCGTTAACGATTTATTCAAGTAAAAGCTGCTAAAGTCATTCTGGAAGGTTCTTGTGAATTTCTCAGAAAGAAAAAAGAAATATACGTAATTAAAGGTCTTAGTAGTGCATCTTGTAACAGCCTATTTGAGGTCGGATCTGTGAACCGTGTATTTCTTCCATTCTAGCCATCCGTGCAGCCCCCTGGGAGGCCTTGTACCGAAGTGTGTATCAGACTCTGTCTGTCTTGTACTGTTGGGAGACTAATTCTGTCATCTCGGTGATAACATGGGTTTGCAGTTGTGCATCGGGTTAATGCAATGTGATCTTTCGGACTCAGAAACTTTGATCAGGAGTTCCAGCTGGATTTCTCCCTGGGGCAACGTGACCACCCTGGAGAGAATGCCTGTGATGTGTCTCAGGAGTGCTGGACAGCAAGGCGCGGGAAGCTGAGTCGGTCGGAGCCCCCTGGGTGCCATGGTGTCCGCGAGGAAAGCGCACCGGAGCTTTCTCTGTTCACCCTACATGCTTCCGTTTCTCTGAAGGGGATAGTTGAGGCACGTGTGAGCAGCTGACAGCCCTCTGCCTATTCGTGGGTTCGAAGCTCCCGGGTTGGCATTTGCTCACATTGGGATGCCATCTGTCCTGCTTTCCGAGATGCTCATCTTCAAGTCTGTGGTGTTTCCCTCCCCAGGCAAACAGAGGAGTATTTTCTCCCCCGGATGATACAGGACGTGACAAAGCAGGTGAGTGTCTGGGAGTAGATCTCATTTTCCAGCCACATGTCACTGTTCTAGGCTAACAGTGCACCACGTGGAGCAGGACTCTTCGGGTCAAGGCCCCAGAACCCGCCCTGACTGGTGAAGGAATAAAACCAAACAAGGGGAGAGATTCCTGTGCAAGTAGGGAGGCTGGAACCCTGGGTCGTGCTGGGCACCCCCTTACGTCAGTGATGCTCTGCCTGTTCGTGCCTCCCCCTCTCCTCCAGCTCACCTGCTGGGGTACCCCGGGGAGCTGGGGGAGGGGTCCCCACCCCACCTTAGCAGGCTCGCTCTTTTTTTTTTTTTTTTAAAGATTTTATTTATTTGGCAGAGAGACACAGCGAGAGAGGGAACACAAGCAGGGGGAGTGGGAGAGGGAGAAGCAGGCTTCCCGCTGAGCAGGGAGCCCGATGTGGGGCTCGATCTCAGGACCCCGGGATCATGACCTGAGCCGAAGGCAGATGCTCAACGACTGAGCCACCCAGGCAACCCAGCGGGCTCTTTCTTGCTGGGACTGCTGCCTGGGCCATGAGACCACCCAAGAAGCCAAGTTTGGGCAGGGGGAGAGGTTCTAGTTACAAAACTTTAGGAAGACTTTATGTGGCTGCCTGTTGAGTCTGTGAAGAACCAGCATTGGACATCTGTCGTGTCTTTTGGATCTGGCTGGCCCGGCCTTCAGAGCTGTGATCGTCCAGCCTGATCTGGGGGCCGCGTCTACCCTCTTCCTACGGGAAGCTGCTGGGGTGACAGCTGGAATCCTGCTCTATCCATTTCCCACAGGTGGTTGGAAGCCAGGGCACAGAGGGGTGCTCTAGGGGGGCCCTGACTTCTCTAGTTTCTGCCTGAGTTCCCATGCTGGTTGCCAGGTGTATTAATTTGCTCAGGCTGCCATAAAAAAGCACCTCAGATGGAGGGGATGTTGTTGAATAACAGATAACTTTCAGTCCCAGAGGCCGATGCCCGAGATGCAGGCGCGGGCAGGGTGGGGTCCTCCTGAGGCCTCTCTCCTTGTGTGTGGACGGCCGTGCTCTCCCTGTGTCCTCACAGGGTCGTCCCTCCATGCAGGTCTATGTCCTGATGTCCTTTTCTTATAAGGACCCCGGTCATATGGGATCAGAGCCCATCCCGGTGACCCCGTGTTACCTCGATCACCTCTGTAAAGGCCCCCACTCCAGATACGGTCAGGTTCTGAGGTGCTGGGAGTCAGGGCTCCAACATAGGAATCTGAGCGGGACACCGTTGAGCCCACAACCCTGAGTTCTCTGTACCCCTAATGACTACACTCCAGGTAGTTCATGGCGATTTACGGAGTCTCTCCAGTGGAGGGGTTCACAGGGATTCAGCTAGACCTTAGGGACGGACCTGAGCTGGAGCAGGGGTCCCTCTCCCCTGATTCCCACCAGGTTCTGGCTCCTTTTGCCTCTTGGTCATCAGTGGTTTCCTCTGCCTTTTCCCTGGAGGACAGTGGCCGCCCTGCCCCCAGATGGAGGCTACCTCTGCTCGGGAGCCGGACTGTGTCTCTGGTACGAGCTTTGATTCGTGAGCAAGGCCCTTCCAGAGGCCAGCTTGGGCTCGGCGCCTTCTGCGCGGACAGTCAGGGATGGGCACGGCTGAGGTTTGGGCAGGGACTCTCAGCCAGGTCTGGTCACCTCTGAAGTGACCTGGAAACTCATTTGGCCATGAACTGCAGCAGTGAGCACACTTTGAAATCGTCATGACCCAGAACAGACTCTGTGTGTGTGTGTGTGTGTGTGTTTCCGTGTCTGTGTCTGAAACAGACATGTCTGCAACAGTCCTGACAGTAGGATGCTCCCCATTTCGTTCTTCTGGGATCGTAGTATGTCCTAAAATCCATCCCAGTGGAGACGCACTAGGCTGACATGGGACAGAGTCTGCAGTTGGAAGGGTTTTGCCTGGTAGTTGATTGAAGGCCCTGGTAACTGGGGATTAAGGTTCAGGGGTATGTCCAGGAACAAGGCGAGGACAGCCCAGGACCCGCTGCACGTGGACAGTTCAGGCCTGGGGTAGTCAGTGAGCACGGCTCTGGATATGTGGTTTACCAGCTTGTTGCTCTGAGCTTTCTCACGATGTGTGGATTCCAGCCGTGCCCACATGCTCACGTTTGCCAGGGGAGCAGGGGCCCCACAGTCCCACGGCGGCCAGCGAGGGTCCTGGGTTAGGGCTCTCCTCACAGCCACAGTGAACAGTGACCTTGTCCGGGGCAGGACGCATCAGAGAAGACAGGGCCAGGTTTACACTGTGGCTCTCGCCATCAGGAGTAAAGGGTGTCGAACTCACACACACGCAGGGAGCCCGAGCCAAGTGTTCTAGGATATGTTCCAGGCCTCGGGATTATTTTTTGGCTGAACAAGGGGATGCCTCTTTTGTAACATTGGGATGAAGGGAGGTAGCCAAGTTGGACCAGGCTGGCGTGTGCCGAAGCGTCAGCATGCCCGCTGGAGCATCCCACGCCCGCGTGACCGTCAGCGCCTGGTGGGCTCAGGGCCTCCTCAGACCTGTGTGGCAGCCCGGGGTGGCTCTGCCGCCGCCCGGGAGCTCCCACCATGCGTGGCTTGTGAATGTGGTTCTTGCTGATGGACACACTTGCACTCTGGCCCTGCCGCTCGGGAGCTGGGTGACTTTGCTCAGGTTTCTTAAATGATCCTCAGGTCCTTCCAGGCACAGGGGTGGGACCACCTGGCCAGACTGGTGAGAGTGTGCGTGACGCAAAAAAGTGCAAAGTGCGACGGCCAGCTAAGTGAAACCATTTACTCTTTTTTTTTTTTTTAAGATTTTATTTATTTATTTGACAGAGAGAGACACAGTGAGAGAAGGAACACAAGCAGGGGGAGTGGGGGAGGGAGAAGCAGGCTTCCCGCAGAGCAGGGAGCCTGCTGGGGGGCTCGATCCCAGGACCCTGGGATCATGACCCAAGCCAAAGGCAGATACTTAACAACTGAGCCACCCAGGTGCCCTGAGACCCTTTACTCTTAATAACGAAGATGACCGTGGGGATTTGTGCCAACAGAAATTTGAAGAGCAGAGTGACAGTTTGTCACGGCCCCAGTGAGCCCTGCAGCCACGCAGAGCACAGCGCCCGGCTAGTGAGATTCCCTCTGGTGCCGGGCCGCCTGGGCTGGGAACGCTCCCACGCTGGGGCTGGGAGGAGAAGGGCAGCGAGGTCAGGACGCAGCCCAGACGGGGCATGGCCAAGGGATCTTGGGCGCTTTGTCCTCCGACTGCAGGAGACTGTGCCCTTTGGAGACGCAGTGCTGGCCACCTGGGACACCTGCATTGGGAGCGAGATCTGCGAGGAGCTCTGGACACCCCACAGGTCAGCCTTGGCCCCCTGTGTGCGGCAGCCCTGGTGGCGTGGCCTTGGGCTGTGGAGGCATCGGGGCTGGGAGGGCGGGGCGCACAGCCCGTCGCTTCCTATCAGCCGCCTCTGCCCACAGCCCGCACGTGGACATGGGTCTGGACGGCGTGGAGATCTTCACCAACGCCTCGGGCAGCCACCACGTGCTGCGCAAAGCGCACGCCAGGGTGGATCTGGTGACCATGGCCACCACCAAGGTAGGCGTTGGGCCACGATGCTGGAACGTGCATGTTGCGAGCTGGTGCCGCGTCCCACACGGGAGCCCAGGCGGCAAGGACGCGTGGTGGGCATCAGTGCCCGTAGTTGGGGCCCGTGCTCAGCAAATGTGCATGGGCTCCTCCGCTGGGGCCCCACCTGCCTGACCTCATTTAACCCTGGCCGCACCCCAGGGAGGCAGGCGCTGCTACCCCTGCCTCTGGAGCAGGGTACCTGGTTCATGCCGCCAGTGACCACGGGCTTACACCCCCAGGCCCCCGCCGCGTGCAGGCAGTTTCCCTGCAGCGGAGCTCTTTATGGTGTGGCGGGAGGGCTGAGGAAGGGCAGGTGACGTCCCGCTGCCATTCACGTCTTCCAGAACGGGGGGATCTACCTGCTGGCCAATCAGAAGGGCTGTGACGGGGACCGGCTCTACTATGACGGCTGCGCCCTGATCGCGATGAACGGCCGCATTTTTGCGCAGGGGGCCCAGTTCTCCCTGGATGACGTGGTAAGAGTGAGCTCACGCGTCCTGGGAGTGACTGCGCCGGGGGGGCGGGTGGTGACAGCAGAGCGGGGACCCCTGGGTCCCCCAGGAGGACGTGGAGCTGGAGCCGCCTGGGGAATAAGTAGGCACCGGTCCCCACGGCGAGGAGGGGCATTTGGTGGGGGGCCTTATCCACAGGAGTGGAGCAGAGGGGAGCTCGGTGAGGCCACTTGAGACCCACTTGCCCTTGCCCACGTGTCCAGGCATGTGCGTGTCAGCTGTCGGCCTGACGCCACCCTGCCCCCGCGTCCTGGAATGCTTAGCTGTCTTCAGGCCGGGTCGATGTGGCCCAGACTCTGGGCCGCATGTCAGAGCCGCGGGCACCTTGCCCAGGACTGATTGGCAGTGGACTGGGGTCACCTGCACCAGGAGAAGCAGGCGTGTGGATCCCTACAGGCTCTGGGCCCCAGCCAGGCCTCAGGGTTGGTTACCTGGGGATCTGCATTTTAAGCATATACCTAGGTGATTCATAAGCACACGAAAACCCGAGGACCATTGCCACCTGTTTCCCCAAGGGGGCTCGCAGGCTGGAATTACCTGATTTTGCCCGAGCATTCAGGGAGAGAGGGCATCGCCGTCCTCGGGCCGTGCTCTCCTGCCACGTCCTCCGTGATCCGCCCAAAATAATCAGAAGAAATCGTGAGGCGCACGGAGCCATTGCACAGAGCAGCAGAGCTGCTGACCGTGCCCTAGGACGCGCTCCTCGGGGTCTTCCGAACCTCGTGGGCTGCCTGGCACTGTGGATGCCTGGGTTGGGCGTTTATGTTGATGCTAACCCGTTTTGGAGAAAAGTGGAATGGGGTCTTCTTCTCATGAAAAGATTCACGCTATAGTTTTTGGTTTTTGTTTTTGTGGCCTCACTCTTCCCTTGGGTTTGTCGCAAGGAAAATACGGTGGCTTTGGTGGCCCATCACTTTGGGAAATGACGGGAGGACCAAAGGACAGATGAGCTCTATTTTCTCTCTCTCTGTGGAAGTGTCCAGCCTGGGTCGGGCCCGGTGTTGACAGTGGCAGATGCCCACAGGCCTGTTAGGAGTGTCCTGTGTCACCCGGTGGTGCACAGGACTAGCTCCCGCTGCCCCCGACTTGCATGCAATGACACGATATTCTAGTGACATCAGTTGACTGGGAGTATTTTTTCATGAAGATAGAATAACATAAATGAATTGGAAGCTTCTCTTTTTTGCTGTTTTTCGAAAGTTTATTCTTTTTCTATCTCGTGGTATTTTCTACTCGTAATACTCCTGTCTCATCTGGTTGTGAAGGCAGGGACGTGTCACCGCGATCACACAGGCAGCACATCCAGGCCCCTCGCATGGATCGCCGGGGCTCTGGCTCCACCTCTCCGCCATGCTCCAACCCGGCCTTCCTCTGTGTGGGCTTGGATCTGGGCTTGCCTCTCCTCCTGGTCACAGGGTGGCTGCAGCAGCTCCAGCCATCTCATCTCCACACAGCCACAAGTGAAGCAGAAAAGGGGCCCTTGCTCCCAAGAGTCCTTTTAAGAGGGGAGAAGCTGTCTCGGAAGTCCGCGGCAGATGTGCATTGGCAGAGTCGGGTCCTGTGCCACGATTGAGGCACCGCTGCCACGTGTCTGAGTTCACCGGAGGCTCTGGTGGCAACAGTGAGAGGGAAGGGCTTTGGGTCAGCAACAACACTGCTGTGCCCTCTCCCTGGGCCCCTGGGAGCCCACAGGTCCCCAGTCTTGCCTTAGAAGGCGTGACGGACGCTGTGCAATTTGGCACACCCATGAGAACGGCCAAATCACAGGTGCAAATGGGGGAAACAGGAAACACGCTTTCTCTTTGAAACCCCTTCTCCAGGAAGTCCTCACCGCCACGTTGGATCTGGAGGACGTCCGAAGCTACAGGGCGGAGGTTTCATCTCGAAACCTGGCGGTGAGTTCGCAGAGGCACACGCAGGTGCCTGACAATGCCCCGAGGACTCTTTTCTTAAATCCTGCATTTACTGACCACGTCACTGAGCTGTTATTCCCGTGCCACACCGTGGTGCGGTGGTTTCGGGCACCCTCACGGGCTCATGCAGCCGTCAGCACGTCAGCACAAAAGAAACCCGAGCCGCTAGCCTCACTCTGCAGCCCCCTCCCGCCCTGCACAGCCCCCAGCCTGCCTTCGGTCTCTGGGCTGCGGGCGTTGCACGTAGATGAAATTACGTGTGTCGCTCAGCACAACGTCCGCAGGGTCCCTGTCCAGCAGCTGTCAGGGCTTTGTGCCTTTTTACGGCCAAAGCCCGGTCCACGGAGCGGGTGCGCTACACGGCGATGATCCAGCCTCCGCTGAGGACACGTGGACCGTGTCTGTTTTCTGTCTGATGAATGATGCTCTCCGAACGTGGGTGCGAGTTCTTGTGCAGACGGTTTCTCTTGGGCGTGCACCTGGGAGGGGGGCTGCTGGGCCACACGGTCACCCCGTGCGTGCACCTGTGAGGGACTGTCAGACCGTCCGCAGCAGAGGCCCCTCCACGTCCGAGGCTTCCAACGCTGGGTCCTGTCCGTCTTTCCGACTCCCGCGTCCCGCTTGGAGTGACAGCACCACTGTGGCTCTGACGCCCGCTCCCACGGGCTTGCCGCCGCGGGGGCGTCACGTTGTCGCGAATCTCCGTCAGCAGGCCAGCAAGGTGAGCCCCTACCCCCGCGTGAAGGTGGACTTCGCCCTCTCGTGCCACGAGGACCTGCTGGTGCCACCGTCAGAGCCCGTCGAGTGGAAGTACCACAGTCCCGCGGAGGAGATCAGGTGGGCGGCCCCCGCCCACAGGGAGGGAGGGGTGGTGCTGGCCCCGGGGCGCCGTGCCGGGGGGCGGGGGCCGGAGCAGTGCGGGCGGCTGGTTCCCAGAACCTGCCCGGGGTGGCCGCTCAGTGAGGAGGAGGCCGTGCGGCATCGGGGTTGAGGGCGTGGGGGCCGCAGCCAGGTGGCCTGGCTTCCTCGCCTGGTGCCGGGGCCTTGGGCACAGGGGCCCTGCCTGTCCTTTCCTTTTTGTGTCTTAGTTTTTCTGCTTCAAAATGGGGCCAAAAGATAATCACCTACCTCCCAGGGCCGTTGGGAGACAAAAATGCATTAATTCCCATGAAGCGCTTAACAGAGACATTTGGTGAATCGGGAGGGCCCCTCCCCCCGGCAGTTCTCCCTGGTGCTGCTCCTACCTGGGCCCCTGCCCCCAGGTAAACTGCACACCAGGTCAGCAGCTCCCAGGCCTCACGTGTCCCCTTGCTCCCCAGCCTCGGACCCGCGTGCTGGCTCTGGGACTTTCTGAGACGCAGCCAACAGGTAAGATGTCCAGTGTTTGTGTTTGACTCCATGGCAGCCTAGGGGTTTTCTTTTCTTCACGCTGCCTCCATCAGGAGCTTAGTCTCTATGAGGCAGAGGCCAAAGGGCACACGGAGGTTTGGCTCCATCTTTGGAACCCTGTCTGATGACACGCAGAGTGACGAGACGGCGTCCCCCGCTGGTCCCGTGCACCTGACGTCTGTACCGGGCAGACGCCCAGGTACCTAGATGCCCTTCACTGCCCTTCACAGCGGGAGGGCTCTCTTCCCTCTGGAAAACCCGTCTGAAATATGTGGCGCATCTTTGTTCCCCCCACGTCTGTGGGTGGAGCTGGGCTAAGTTTGGGGCACGTTGCTTCTCTGAGGCTCTGCTCACACCTGCCTTTGGTTGGCCCATTCCAGGCCGGGTTTTTCTTGCCCCTGAGCGGCGGGGTGGACAGCGCAGCCACCGCCTGCCTCGTCTACTCCATGTGCCACCAGGTCTGCGAGGCCGTGAAGCACGGAAGTAGGTGGCGTCCACTGGTCTGAGCAAGGCTCCGGGGGTGGGGACTGGGCTGAGAACCCAGGGTCCTGGCCATCGTGGGTGAAGGAGGCTCTGCAGATGCGCTCAGATGTCCCAGCAGGACCTGGGGACAGCAGGCCATTAAAGCCCCTTCCTGGGGCTCAGGCCCATGTGGCCGTGTCCATCAAGCCCTCTGACCGCTGCTGGGCGCCGGCAGTGTGGCCCCGGCCTTGGGCTCAGGCAGACCCGGGTCAGGATCCTCCCCCGTGTCGAACATCCCCTTAGCGTGCCCGCCAGAAACATGAGGGGAAGGCTCTGTAGGTGGAGACCTTGCCCGGGCGAAGGGAGGGACTGGGCTCTGAGCACCGCGTGCAGCCGGGGGTCTCTACCTGCTACCCGCCATCTGGTGGTTTTCAGACCAGGAAGTGCTGGCTGACGTCCGGGCCATCGTGGACCAGCTCAGCTACACCCCCCAGGACCCCCGGGAGCTCTGCGGGCGTGTGCTGACCACCTGCTACATGGCCAGTGAGAACTCGTCCCAGGAGACATGTGACAGAGCCCGGGAGCTGGCCCAGCAGATCGGAAGGTAGGGGAGACGGCCGGCACTGGCGGGGGCTGCTGCAGCCGGACCCACGCCACCCGAGGCCCCGCCCAAGCCCACACTCGTGCTTAGATGCGTGTCCAGGGTTGAGCAGGTTGCTACAGTCTCTCGTGAGCCAGGTTTTAGGGAGACTGTTTCCGTTCCCCCCAGAGCCTAGCTGTGTCTGATTGCCACCCCTCCTTCCCATCATCCTTGCATCCCAGGCGCCGGCCAGCAGGGCTCGTGGGTCCCCCCGTGTGGGAGCCCGGGACCCCACTCACCACTCTGGGGAGCGTGCAGGCTCTGTACCGGCTGCTACGCTCTCCCACCCGGCCAGCTCCCTGTACCTGGGGAATGGGGAGGGGAGGCCTTTCTCCCGATGGGGCGCCTCGGTCCATTCAGGCTCTTCGTTTCTTCTGCTGCTTGGGGAACAGTGCGGAGCTGCCTGTTGCCTGTGCCGAGCTCAGCTAAAGCCCCCCAGCAGTGCTGCTCCTGGCCACGTCCCCCAAGGAGCTGAAAACAGGGGCTCAAACAGACATTTGTGCCCAGGCTCACGCAGTAGCCCGAGCGCAGAAGCAGCTCAAGCTGTCGGGTGACAGACGGATGAGTAGACGAGATGAGTTCTGGGCCGAGAATGGGGTATCGGTCAGCCTCAGAAAGGAAGGACCTCTGTCACCTGCTACCTCGTGACAACCCCGGAAGATGTGATGCTCGGTGAAATCCGCCAGGCACCAAGCATCACGGCCCGCGGGAATGCCCAGGATAGGCGGCCCTACAGGGACAGAGAGCGGGGCGGGTGCAGACGGGCACAGGGCTCCCTGGGGCTCAGGCGTGTTCCGGAACCGGACAGAGACGCCAGCTGCATAGCACCGTGAGCTCGCCCCGAGCATGCGCGTTCACGCGGCTGGGATGGTGAACTCAGGGTTACGTGTGTTTTAGTGCATGTGCACGCACACACCCCGTGCACGCCCGCCCTGCCCTTTCCCCGGCAGCCACCACGTTGGTCTCAACATCGACCCAGCGGTGAAGGCCGTCATGGGCATCTTCAGCCTGGTGACGGGTAAAAGGCCTCGGTTCGCGGTTCACGGAGGAAGCAGCAGGGAGAACCTGGCCCTGCAGAACGTGCAGGTGAGCCTCCCAGCCAGGCCCTTGTCCCCGCGCGGGAGCCGCAGGGAGCCCGGGGGCCTCGTGGACAAGGCTGAGGGTGCGCCTGCACCCGAGTGTGAGTGTGCAAGAGCTAGAGGGCGCAGGGGTGTCCGAGAGTGCTGCGTGGGTGGAAGCTTGTGTGCGTGTGTGTGAGTGCACAAGCGTGTGCGTTAGAGGTGGTGGGGGAGACGCGGTGCACACGCAGGCGTGAGGGTTCTGCATCTTCAGCGAGTGGCTCCACGCGCCCTACCTCCGGGGCTGCCGCAGGGGAGCCAGACGCCGGCCGGTTGGTGGAGGGGAAGAGGGACCCTGGGCTCCAGCCGCTGCGCTCTGTCCCGTCTCTCCCTTTTCTTCTGGCCACAGCGGCCTTCCCTGCTCCGGAAACGCTGGCTGTGAAGGGGGTGCAAAAAGGGGCCTAGACTTCTTTGCAGCCCCATCCCGCCCCAGAGCTCTCTCGGCTCCCCGGCTCCGGGTCCGTCCATCTGGGATACGGTGCCGCCCGCTGTCAGGCCCGGAGGACCCTGCTTCCTCTGGACGCTAGAAAGCTCCTACACTACCTGGAGTCCCTTTCCCTGGAGCTGTACGGGGGGCGGGGGCCAGTGTGTGTGTGTCCTCCCATGTCCAGCACAGGGTGACATTTCCTGTTGTGTCCCCCAGGCGCGGCTAAGGATGGTCATGGCCTATCTCTTCGCTCAGCTGAGCCTCTGGGCCCGGGGCGCTCGCGGTGGACTGCTGGTGCTCGGATCGGCCAACGTGGACGAGAGGTGCGTGTGCCTGGCTCCCGAGCGCCCCAGATCTCCAAGGGCGCGTGCTCCCCGAGACAGTGTTTCCAGACCCCCACCCGTTCTCACTGCATCTGCGAGACACACGGTGTGGGGGTCACATCACCCCGTGGCACAGGCCACGTCTGGTACCCACAGGACGTCATTGCTCCAAACCTTCCCGATGACTCGGGTGTGGAGACAGGTCAACGCTGTTTCCTTCTGGCTCCCCGCCCACCGGCCCAGCTCAGACCAGCTGCACCTGCCTTGGGGCTCTTCCTTTGCACTGGGTCTGGAATCTGTCTCCCCACCCCACCTCGCTTGGCTTCACCCATCTCTTTCTCCTGGGCAGTTTCACTGCGTTCTAGGTCCTTGCTCTGTCCAATTTCGCTCCCAAGCAGATACCTCATTTCTGATGTGGACTTGAAATACTTTCTCATATTGGTCAAAAAAACTCAGAGCCTCCCTATCGTTCTCTAGATAAATTTTAGCTGACTGTTAGGGTGAGCAGTGGAAGCTGGGAGGACGCCTCCAGCCTTGGTTTCTGCATTTCTCTCTGGCGGGCCTTGTTAGCAGCGGGGGTCAAGAAACGTATCTGTCATTTATTCAACTATTCATCTATGCATCAGTCTATCCATCCATCTGTCCACCCATCCATCCCTCCGTCCACCTGTCCATCCACTCACCTATCCACTCATCCATCCATTCATCATCCATCCATCCCGCCAGCCATCCACCCACCCACCCACGCATCCCTCCACCCATCCATCCATCCATTGTCCCACTCACCCACCCATCTGTCCATCAGTCTGTCCACTCACCTGTCATCTGTCCATCCATCCATCTTTCTAAGTGTATCATGAATGTCTTAAATCTTTCTACATCCTTGCACATCTGCAAATGTGTTCTCTGTTAAATGTTACTTTGGACTTCTGGATTCTACTTTCTACTTATGACAATTTGAAATTAGCACCCTTTAGCTGGTAAAAAATCTCCCCATTCTCACGCACACTTTGTCAATTTCCATTGCTTTTTTTTTTTTGTTACCCCCGGTGCTTCTGTAAGGAAAGGATTTTTCAGGAGGGGTGTGACGGCTAGTGCATATCCTGAACCTGATGTAGTTGAGAATATTGGCGCATTTTGTTCTGTTCGCTTTTAAACACGAGTTTGACTTCTTATCGTTGATACGGTGTGGCTACCATAATTGTTTTATTGCAATATTTTTCATCATAATTCTTATCCATTGTCTTCTGGGATTTAATATTTAAGCAAAAAATAACAGTGATTTTTTTTCCAGGGTGGGAATGGGCTTCTGGGTGCTTAAAGGTTTTCTATGGCGTCTATTTACGTATTCATCTGTTTTCATCACTTTTTGCTGCCAGGCCTCTCTTACGGGTACATAGAAGTCTGTCTACAGCCGCAGAAACTTTTCAGTTGTGCTTCCTCTGTTGTCTTTGTTTCCTGTCCCCACTGGGACGAGTGTCCCTCACTGTGTCCCCGTCTACGATCTACCCGTTGCTCACATCCCAGGGTAGAGCCTCCAGTCTGAGTCTCTGCCGTGCTGGTTCTCATTTAAACGTTACTTCTCATCCTAACTTTGGTTCCGCTGCGCTCTGATTTGCTCCCTCCTCAAGGAATTGATAAAACATGTGCCACGTGTCAGGCGGTCTTCTTGGTGCCGTGAATAAAACAGCAAAGTAATTCCCATTTTATTCTAGTGGAGGGAGACAGGTAATAGGAAAACTAATCACGTGTGTAGGAAGTGGAAAGTCTACGAAGAAAACCAGGGTAGGCGCGGGGAGAGTTTGGGCATTTGGACTTGTAAGTAGGGTGGCCAGGGAAGGCCTGTCTGAAAAGTTGGTTTATAAAGGAGGAGGGCAAATGCAGCCAGGAGAACGGCCTGTGCAAATGTCCTGTGATGAGAGCTCACCAGGACAGAGAGCGGTTGTCCCTCGTCTGCAAAGCCCCGTCTTGTCCGAGGGAGGTCCTGGGAGCCCAGCTGGGACAGGTCGAAGGAAAGTGATGGGTGAGGGGACTGCGGGTCAGCTCTTTCTAGAAGTTTCACCTGCAGGAGAGGGGAGGTGCAGGGTGGAAGCTGGCAGGAGCAGTGAGACAGGGAAAGGTGTTTTCTTAAGGTTTGATGAGAGAGGTCTAGCAGTTGCTGATGAGGAAGGGGGACGTGGGTGGACAGCTGCCATGCCGTCACAAGGAGGTGGGAGCGGGCGGCCAGGCGAGGGGCCGGCTTTACTGGGAACCCAGCTACTGTGTCCACGGAGTAGCAGGAGGCCACAGAGCAGACGCCCAGATGCGGGTGGGGGGAGGTGTAGGGTCGGGGCTGCAACTGCCCTCGTGAGGCGGGAAGCAGTCACCAGCCGAGCGAGGGTGCGGGGCGGGCGCTGGGCATTTGAGGAGAGTGGTGGCGAGCAAGCGAGACGGGTCAGGGAACCAGGCGGGCAGCGCCAGCCCTAAGGACGCCCCGGAGGTGGGGTCGCGCTTTCCAGCCAGCCGTGTCCAGCTGCGTATGCATGTGGAACATGGGAGCCGGGTGAGGGTGGCAGAGAGAGAGGGACACAGGAGCTGAGGAGCCGCAAGGAGAGGTGAGGAGGGGTGAGCACGAGGCAGAGGCCAGGTAAGCCACAGACCCCGGGTCCTGGTGCAGTGGAGGCTGCAGGAATGAGCTGCCACCCCCGTGTCCCATGATCCGCTGGGAGACGGACTGAGCATCGGGAGGTACTCATGGCTGTGGTTGATTACAGCCAAAGGATGCAGAGCAGAAGGCAGATGGAGAAAACCAGGCCCAGGCTTCCAGAATCATCTCCCAGGGAAGCGTCACTGATATGCTTCCTTCCCCGGCCACACCTGTGACAGCAGGGAAGCATGTCAGAGACTCCGTGCCCAGGGGTTGCTCTGGGGGCTGGTCACACGGGCACCGTCCCCCTGGCCTGGACCGGGCTTTCAGTCCCAGAAGGAGAGCAGTGCTCAGCACCAACCAGTTCATGCGGCCTGGGGGGGCGGCGAGGCATGCTTGGCTCCTGGTGTATTTTGGCATCACAGGGAGAACCAACAGGATTTGCTGGTGGACCAGACGTGGGGTGAGGATACCCAGGCCGACCCAAGCCACTGGAAGGATGGACTGGTGTTTGGCCGGATGTGGAGGCGCAGGAAGCGGGTGGGGAGGTCAGGGTCCAGTGTCGGGAATGTCGGCTTTGACACGTCTTCCAGACACGCCTGTGGAGGTATGTGGTGGGCAGTCATACGGGGATTCTGGAGTCCCGGGGTGAGCCGCACCCCCAAATCTGGAAGTCTGCAGATGGCGAAATGCCATTTAAAGCTACGAGGGCAGCTGGGCCTGTGGGACTGAATGTTTACAGAGAAGGGAGTGGGTCAGGGGGCCCAGATTCCAACATGAGGAAGCTGCCAACAAGAGCACCCAGCCGGTGCGCGTGGGACCCTGAGGACAGGCGCCCAGAGCCGGGCAGAGGGCCTGTTTTGGGGCGGCTGGTGCTTGTCGCTCGGGTATGGGGAGGACTGGCGGCTTTTTACTGGAGAGGCCAGGGCAGGGAGCTGGCGGCGAAGCTCGAGAGAGAGCTGGAGGGGAGTGGACACGGCCCCGAGAGGTTCAGCTTGGGGGGCAGGGGCGCATGGGCTGAGGGAGGACAGGAAGGCAGCGGCCGTCGGGCGTTACCTGTGCTCATGGGAGCGGAGGGGGCAGGTTCTTGGAGCCTGTGAACCTGCCCGTTAGCGGACCATCCCAGCCGGACACGGTCAGCTCCCGGTGCTTCTCGGAGCAGGCTGGAGCCCGTCGTCCCCTCTGGCCAGCAGTCCCTGTCCCCACTCAGCCGCCTCTTCAACAGGAGGGGGACTGGTGGAGTGCCCACCTTGGGGTGGATGGGAGGAGCCCTGCTCAAGGCGGCACCAGGTTTACCTGCCCTTCTGTTTGGTGCCCTGGGGGTCTTACGCCCGAGGCCCTGCTCTGTGGCAGGAGTCTGGAGGAGGAACGAGAGCTGGGTCTTTCTCCCGAGCAGCAGGAGGTCAGTTGTGCGGGTGGAGGAGGCCCCGTGCTCGCCGGACGGTGTGTTTTCAGCCAGACCGGGCGCAGGACATCAGGCAGAGCGAGCAGCTGTTTGGTGCTGGTGTTGGAGTGTGGGCCCGGGTGACACAGGCAGAGGCCGGGCCCTGGAAGGCCACCCCGAGGGGCTCAGGGGCACGTGGCGGGGTCGGGAATCACCTTGTGGGAGGCTGGGGGTGGTGGGGGGCCTGGGGATGTGGGTGGAGAACTGTCGTCCAGAGGTGGGTGTAGAGGAAGGCGTCCCCTGGATGGTGTGGGTAGCGAACGACCAGGGAGTCAGTGGCCCAAGCAGTGTCCTCTCGCCATTCTGTACGATCCCAGCTCAGTATGGATCTCACCGGGTTAAACTCAAGTTGTCGGCAGGGCTGGTTCCTTCTGGAGCTCGGGGCTCCTCCCTCCCCCAGCAGAGCCCGCGGGGCAGCATCTCTGCCTTCCTCCCGGCTCACGGCGCCCTCCGGCTCTGCCCCCCACCTTCCTCCTAGACCTGTAAGGATGCTTGTGAGTGCATTTAGGGCCACCTGACAATCCAGGTTGAGAACCTCACCTCAAGGTCTTCAACTTAATCCCGTCTGCAGCCCCATTTGCCCTTGGGGTCCCATGTTCACAGGATCTGGGTAGAGGATGTGGGTGTGTTTGGGGGCCACTCTTCGGCCCCCCGCAGGAGGTGTCTGGGAGGGAGAGGCACAGGTGTGGAGAGGTGGCCCGGCTGCCATGGGCTCAGCCCTCAGCCCCCTGTTCTGCCAGCCCTGGCCTTCAGACTCGCCGCTCCCGGCTGGACGCCGGGCGTTCCCAGGTCTGTCTCCCGGCTCCCATGCCTTCTCGGGCCAAGTACCTCCCCTTGGTCATCTGCCGCCTCCGCCCCTTTGCGTACGGCTCCAGCTGTGCCGGGCGTCTCCGAGACCCTCCAGCTGGCCGAGCTCTGGCTCTGGGTGTTGACGAGGGCCCGGACCCCAGGCAGGATCTGCAGCCCCTCAGGTTAGCCACGTGGAAATCCCGTGTTCTCGCCCCACAGTCTCCTCGGCTACCTGACCAAGTACGACTGCTCCAGTGCGGACATCAACCCCATCGGCGGCATCAGCAAGACGGACCTGAAGATGTTCATCCAGTTCTGCCTGGAGCGCTTCCAGCTCCCCGCCCTGCAGGGGTGAGTGCCGCCCGCGAGACCACGGCTGCACCCAGCATCGCCCCCTTCCACAGCTCCCTCCTGCCTGATGGACACGGTCCCGCCCTTCAGCGGGCACTGGGGTGCCGTGACCCGGCGGCCCCCTTCACGCCGGCGCTCCCCCGGGCCCCACAGGGATTTGGGGCGATGTCTTTAGACCCCGTTGGTGATGGCAGCACTGTGCTCACGGCACCTAGTGGGTAGGTGCCCCCAGGTGGCCCGCGGCGCCCAGGACGGCCCCACAGGGACGCCTGACCTGCCCGTGGGGTAGCACCTGCCGTCAGTTCCTGCCCCAGGTCACGAAGCCCCCCGACATCCACGTCCGTCTCCCCAGGAAAGCCCAGCCCCGCCGGCCCCAGCTCGGGGTCGACAGGGGCGTTGCTGGAGGCCGGCCGTTGCGCCTGGGCAGTTGGTTTGGGGCTTCCCCGCACGCTCACGAGCTCTGTAGCAGCGCCCACGGCTGACCTCCGTGTGTCTTGGCCGCAGCATCCTGGCAGCACCGGCCACCGCAGAGCTGGAACCCTTGACCGATGGACAGGTGTCCCAGACAGACGAGGTAGTGCTGGTGGCTTTGTGACCGTTCCCCACCTCCCTGCTTCCTCACGTCTGTGCCGGGCTCTTCCACGACCTCCTTTCTGCCCCGAGCAACCAGGGAGCCCAGGGCTCAGTGCCTGTCCCGCTGCTGACCTTTGCCGTTTCGATTCGGCCTTCTTGAGGCTGACCCCCGGGCGGAGGGGTGAGTGGGGCAAGTCTCTTGCAGGTGGCAGGGGCGCGACCTCAGAAGAACCACTCTTGACCCCGGCGTCCCATGCCGGCCTGCAAGCGATGAGGGCCGACCGGGGCCGTAGGCTGTGGTGTGCAGCTTCCGTGGTCGAGGCTGGAGTGGCCGTGAGCCGTTGCAGAGTCTGTGACAACTGACCGTCCTGCCACCAGCGCCTTTGGTCACAGAGATTTACTCATGCTCATCCCAAGAGTTTGTAGATTTAGTCTTACGTTTAAGGCCGCAACCTGGTTGGGGTAGTTTTTGTGTGTGGTGTGAGGAAGGGATCCCGCTTGGTCGTCTTGTTGAAGAGACCGTTCTCCCGCGGAGCGTCGCCATCCTGGTGGAAATCAGTTGACCCTAAGTGTGTGGATCCATTTCCGGACTCTGTTCTGCTGACCTGCGTGTCCGTCCCTGTCCCGGTACCTCACGCACTCGGTCACCACAGCTTGGTAGGAGGTTTTGATATCGGCAAGTGGGAGTCCTCCAACTTCGTCACTCTCTCAACGTAATTTTGGCTGTTCTGGGCCCTCGGAACTTCCGTATGAATTTTGAGATCAGGTGTAATTTTCTGCCGCACACACAGCACCAGCTGGGATTTCCACGGCAGGCGCACTGAGTCCGTAACTTGATTTGGCAGATGTTGCCCCCTGAGAATGTGAGGTATTCTGAGGCCTGGACGTGGCATGTCTCCGTCTTTGCTTCGGGCTTCTTACTGTTTCAGTGTTTCATAGCTTTCAGAGCGTGAGCATGCACTTGTTTTGTTATTTATTTCTAAGCATGTTATCTTCTTTGTTGTCCCGTAAATGGAATTGTTTTCCAAGTTTCCTCTCTGGGTGGCTCGTTGCCCGTGTCTAGAAGCACCTGACTTTCTGCAGCTCCTTTCTGTCCTCTCTTTCTCATCCCTGCCGTGTGTTCGAGGGTCAGTTTGCACTTCTCCCCGCTTGGCATAATGTGGAAAGTGAGGTCTTCTTTTTTAAAAAATTCCTCCCTTACCGCCACACCCCTGGGCCCCACACAGAGATGCCACGTCTTCATTTTTGTGCATCTCCAGGCATGTTCTAATTTTCCTCGTGATTTCTTTTCTCACCTGTCGGTTACTTGAGAGTGTGTGGTTTGATTCCCACATATTTGTGAGTTCCTGAGATTTCTATTTGTCACTGAATTTGTAATCCTATTTCTTTATGGTCGGAGAGCAGACTTTTCCAGTGTTCTGAAACTCACGGAGGCCAGTTTTATGGCCTGGCATCTGGTCTGTCCTGGACAGCGTTTCGTGAGCCTCGAGGAGAATGTTTGCTCTGCAGTTGTGCATGGAATGTTCTAGAGAGATCGGTTAGGTCTAGTCGGTTTGTAGGTTTTGAGTTTTCTCTCCTCTTGTTGGTTTTTTGGTCTAGTTTTGTGCATTATTGAAAGTGGGGTATTAAACCTCCAACTATTATTGTTGAAGCTAGGGAATTAAATGTTGCACTGCAAAATATTCATCTCATGCAGAGGAAAGCGGTAAAGCAGGTCCATGGCACAACCCACTAAGCACTGGGGCTCAGCAGTGAGCCAGCCGGTCCTGCCCTTTTTATGTGAGTCCCCGGGTCACACAAGCGGGAAGTAACCACGAGGGCCTCAGGTGGCTCCTAGTGCTGCCCACACACTGACCCGGGTGACCCGAAGGTGACCGTGTCCCTCCGATAGGGGTCAGGACAGGCCACCCCAAGGAGGTGACATTGGAGCTGAGGCCTGAGGGAAGGCCGGGGTGGGCAGTGGGGAGCAGGGAGGAGGGCCTGGTCATAGGCGGATCCTGGTTGGAGGTGAGGCTGTCTGCCGTGCCGCGAAACGTCAGCGTCGCCGTCGGTCTCTCTCATCAGGCTCTGGCTGTACATTCTGGGGCACAGTGGGAGTTGAGGGGGGATGAGAGCGAATACTGAGAAATGCAGAGGGGCTTGCGTGAGCCTCAGTGTGAGGCTGGCTCTTTCGAGCCGGCCTGGGGCGTTCCGTGGCCAGCATGACCCGGGTGTCTGTGCTGAGTTGTCTGTCCTTAGGGACAGCGGGCTCCCTGGGGCGGGGCGCAGGGCCAGTCTCAGGGGGGCCCTGCCTGGCCTTGGCCCTGGCTTCGGCCTCCTGGGGCTGCTGGAGCCAAACCCACAGGCCGGCGCCTTAAACGAGAGGCCCATACCCTCTCACTGTTCTGCAGGCCCAGAGGCCGAAATCAGGTCGTCTGCAGGCCACGCTCCTGGCGGGAGGCTCCAGGGCAGGGTCCTTCGTCCAGCTCCTGGGGCTTCCTCGGCTTCGGCCGTGCCCCTCAACCTGTCTTCACGTGGCTTCTCCCCGTGCGTTCTGTTCCGTCTCGTCTAAAAGCCCCCACATCCAGGGCCGTCTCATTTCAAGATCCTTCACTTACTTACATCCACAAAGACCTTTGTTTTCCCTAATAAACCCACAGTTTGCGGGTTCTGGGGCTTGGAGCATGGACAGAGCTCGGTCCATCACAGCCCTCAAAACCAGTCCTTTCTCCTAATGCTGGCTCCGTGGCACCGGGCGGTGAGTGGGAGCGAGCCCGTGCCCCTGCTCGTGGCCCCGTGGGGACCTGCCCCCCCCCCGGGTCTCAGGTCCGTGGGCACTGGGGACGCAAGCTCTCCTCCAGCGCTGGCCTGCTGCCTCTTCTCTCCGCAGGCGGACATGGGCATGACGTACGCGGAGCTGTCCGTCTACGGCAGGCTCCGGAAGATCACCAAGGCCGGGCCCTACAGCATGTTCTGCAAACTCGTCACCATGTGGAGAGACGTGTGTTCCCCGTGGCAGGTACGGCGCGTATGGCGCTCGGCAGAGGGGGCCACAGACACAGTGCCGGTGGGGATAGTCTAGCTGCCGGGAGCGAGTCGGTGCGCCCTGGCCTGGAACGGTGGCGCTCGGTCGCCGGCTCCTCCGAGTGGGGCCCCTGCCCGCTGTCCGGCTCGCGGTCGGGCCCATTGGGGCTCACATGGTGGTCCCCACAGGTCCGCCTGGAAGCCTCATGCCATGCGTCTTCCTGTGCGCCCCACTCGGGTCCGCCGACGCGGCATCCTGGGGCGCTGGGGCGGGAGCCCACGCGGGACGGCCCAGCCAGCCGCCCCAGGCGCACATCGGTCCGCTGCTGCCCTGGGGGAGGCAGGCGCGCGGGGCCGGCAGCTGCGCGGGGTGATGTGGGCCTCAGCCCCGCGTGTCCTCGCCCACCAGGTGGCTGATGGAGTGAGGCGCTTTTTCTCCAAGTACGCCGCGAACAGACACAAAATGACCACGCTCACGCCCGCGTACCACGCGGAGAGCTACAGCCCCGACGACAACAGGTTCGACCTGCGGCCGTTTCTGTACCGCGCCGGCTGGCCCTGGCAGTTTCGGTGCATAGAGGATGTGGTAAGTGGGGCGCAGGCGGCTCTTCCCCGCGCCCGGCGTCTATTGGGGAAACACCGGCTCGCTTCCGCCGAGGACCGGAAAGCTTTCTGCTTGCAGCGATGGCATTTACTGTCCTCGTGTCTGCGAAGGGCCAAGTGTGTCCCCTTTGTGCCGTGTTACTCACCGAGCAGCCGTGTGCACGCGGGGCCCGTCCACACCATCCAGGATCCAGACGGGCTCTCGTCTTCTCAAGCTCCCGGCCTTGCCTTTCCTTTGCTAGTTAATAATACAGCGGAGGAAGGATTAGCAAGTTCAGTTTAAAAAGCAAGTCCCGCCTTCCCTTCCCAAGGCCAAGGGCTGGAGCCAGGGCACAGGGCACGTGGGCCCGCCCTTCCTGGCGCAGGTAGTCACCGCCCGTGGGAGGGAAGCCGGCCAGTGGGGGGCCCTCGGTACACTGACCGTGATGAGCTGGGATGCATGCAGTGTTGCGCCGGCGATCACGGCGGGACGGACGGACGCTCCGTCTGTCTGCTGGCCGAGGGGGGCATCTCTGTAGATCACGTGGATCTGGAGGATGGACCCCCAGTCAGACTACGCATCCGGGCCGCGGTTCTCGGGGGAGGGGTCACCCCCAGGGACAGCAGGCTTTGTCTGCAGATGTTCCCGGGGATGGCGTCTGGGGTGGGGTCTGTGTCATGGGCATCCGGTGGGCAGAGTGCGGGGACACTGCTGGCTTCCGAGGGTGCCCAGGACAGCCCCCCTCCAGACGAGGAATCAGTGAGAGGCAGGGCTTGGCTCCCCCACCTGCACTCAGCGATGGGTTCCCCCAAATCAGGAGTGGGGTTCGGAGGCCGTGCAGATGTAGACCTCTCGGAAGACACACGTAGGCAGAGATACAATCTCTGTGGTCTCTGCGTCTAGCAGGGACGGCCGTGATGTGCTGAGGCACGTCCTCCCAGACTCGACCAGCGCACGTGCTCTGCATCCTTCCCGCATCCTTGAGCATCGTGGGGAATGCTTCACGGGCTGCTCATCCAGTCCCGTGACCGCCACCCTCGCTCGGTGCGAACCCGTGTGTTTCGACAGCGTAGACATTCATGTGACTTGTCCGTCAGGTTCTCCAGCTCGAGAGCAGAGGCCGTCAGGACCTGGATGGTGTGGACTGACACCAGCTCCTGCCCGGAGGACCCCTCCCGCGAGGGTCCCGTGTGTGAGGTGGGCCTCACCAGTGACCGTGAGCGGGGCCCAGCCACCCCTGCCTTGAGCAGCATGCCTACATCTCGTTTCGTATGTCACGGGACAGGGATCTGTTCATTCTCGGTCCTTAGAAAAAGGCTCAAATAAAGAGAATGTGATTTCTGGGAGCGGAGTCTGTGTATGTGGTGGGGATGAGGAGCCTCCTCTTTCATCCCCTCCTAAGCCCCCCTCAATTCCTAGGATCCTCTCTCGGGGGCTAAGCCCCAGGGGATTGCAGCCTCCCTGGTGCAGAGTGAAGTTGAGATGGGATTGGCCACACTCACAGTCCCCGCATCCCTGGGGAAGGGGCACAGTCAGTTTGGGGTCTGTGCTGCTCCCCCTGCCCAAAAGCCTTACCCAAGAAAAGAAACTTGTAAGCAAGAAAAGGAATTTATTGGTTAACATGTGGGACAGTGCAGGGCTTGTGACGGCTTCAGGTCTGGCTGGATCCAGGGTGTGCACATGTCCTTAGAACTTGGTTCTCTCCTCCCCCTGCCCTGCTCAGCTCCTCTGTCTCTGCTGGCTCCCTTCATGCTCCACATCAGGGTGCTACGGCCCCAGCCCTGCGAAATCCCCCGTGTAAATCCAGCAGGAAATTAGTGTGTGTATTTTCCTGCTGAGTCATACGCCCATCCCTGAACCAGTTAGCTACAGCACAGGGCCCCCACAGAGGACCAGGAGGTGTTAGAGAAGCATGGAGAGTGGATGGTGGGTCCCCAGACAACACACAGCCTTCCTGTCTGAGGCGACCGTTCCCAGGGGCACTGCCATGGGTTCTGGGCCTGCAAAGCCTGTGGGTAGACCTTTCCCTCACCTTCCCACAGTGACAGCAAAAGGCCCGCTAAATACGAATCAGGCTGCGCCGAAGATATGGGCCCAAGCAGAGGGAGTGACACATCTCTCTCCTTCCCCAAAGGCTGCCCCCATAAGGTGGCGTCCATTACTGGAATCCAGGGCCCCCCGCAGACCCAGGAGCAAAACAACCATTCGTCCCCACAGCCCCGGAGGCCCATTATTTTGTGACCTAAGCCAACCTGAAGACAGCCTTTTACACAGGGAAGCAAATCCATTTACTGCTCATTCCCAAAAAGCCTTGGCCTCAGAGACCCAGAAGCCCATTGCTGCGGTCTGAATGTCTGAGTCCCCCCAAAACCACCCCCAAGGTGATGGCATGAGGAGGTGGGGCCTTGGGGAGGTGACCCCTAAGAGCAGGGTTCCCGGCCTCATGAAAGAGGCCCCAGAGAGCCCCTTGCCAGGGCCTCACCTGAGCACGCCAGCGCCCCGATCTCTAGCTTCCCAGCCCCAGAACCGTGGCTCATTCCTGGTGTTTCCGAGACACCGTCAGCGTGCTTTTCCTAAAGCCAAGAAGCAGTTTACTCTGGAGGAAAATTCAGTTCTCCACCTGCGAGGATCCAGAAATAGAGACCCAACAGTCAAAGCTGCTCTGTGAGCCGACATGGCCCTGGGGACTCCGGGGGCTGTCTCCCTCCTCCGAGGATGGTTGCTGGCAGAGCCGACGGTGCGGACCCACAGACAGCTGACCCTGTTGGCAGCCCCCCAGCTTTGGCCTGGGGGGTGGTGACAGACGAGATCCAGGAGAGGTGAACGTGGGGTCCAGCAGCTGAGGCGGGGACCCTCGTGTCATTTCACCCCCTGAGATGACAGCAAGGGGGACACCCTTAGTGCAGGCCTCATCACCCCACGCTGCCCCGGGCAGGATGGTGCCCTCGCTGACTCCCTGGGGAGGGAGCAGGCATACCACATGACGTCGTCAGGCCCCCCCAGCTACAGGGTAGTGTCCCCCTAGTTATAGGGTATGTCCCCCCAGTTATAGGGTAGAGTGCCTCATTATAGGGTAGTGTCCCCCCAGCTACAGGGTGCTGACCCCCAGTTATAAGATAGTGTCCCCCTTATTACAGGGTAGTATCCTCCCAGTTATAGGGTAGTGTCCCCCCGTTATGGGACGGTGACCCCCAGTAACGGGGTTGTCACCAGAGCTCAGCTAATGAGAAGCCGGCAGCTTCCTGGCAGCCAAAAGTGTGTCTCTGAGGGATCCTGGCTCTCTTCAGACCCGTCACAGACAAGACCCAGCCCGTTTCTTGGAGAAGAGAATGAGGCCTCGTGGCAAACACAGAGCTGGCTCAGAATCTCAGGGACCTCCTTGTGTCCCGGGGACACTCCTGAGCCCCAAGACCCCCTAGTGCCTTTCTCCTCCCCGCCGGACGGTCCTGCAAGCTTCGACAACAAAAGCAATCTGAGGGGCCTCGGAAGATGCAAGACTCATTGCACAAAGGGTCTACTGAAGCAGCCAAACCCGTGACTGGCTTCATGTCGTCCTTCCAGACAGAACTCCGTCAACAAAGATTCATTTCACTGGAATTCTAGACAAAACTAGAATTTTGGAAGACGTTGCATGTTGCATCCAATGGGGTGAACCCCTTAGAAGTCTAGGAAGCAGACTGTAGTAAGACCCTAGAACATGCCAGAAAAATGGGCAAAGCCCAAGAGATACCCCATTTCTTTTTTTTTTTAATTTTATTATGTTAATCACCATACGTTACATCATTAGTTTTAGATGAAGTGTTCCATGATTCATTGTTTGTGCATAACACCCAGTGCTCCATGCAGAACGTGCCCTCCTCAATACCCATCACCGGGCGAACCCAGCCCCCCGCCCACCTCCCCTCTAGAACCCTGTTTGTTTCTCAGGCCCATAGTCTCTCATGGTCCGTCTCTCCCTCCGATTCCCCCCGCCGCAGGACACCCCATTTCCAAGGGACCAGCCTACACCCAGAAGAATTTTAGCAGCATTACTTGTGCAAGACTAAAAACGAGCAGAATCTTAAGACAAAGTTTGAAATCACCGACTCTCCACGGTTGGCAAGTGCGCAGCCCCCTTGACGAGCTTTCCGGAGGGGAATTCGACAACAGGCTGAAAAGACCCAAAGATGGGCATTTCACGCAGGAAGTCTGCTCCAGCAGTTTGTCCTCAGTTTCTATATGAGGGGGGCTGTGACGGGACTTACTCCGCAGGTGCCTGACTGGGTTGGGGGTGCTGCTTCTTGCTGACCGGGAGGCGTGACTTCTGCCAGGAGATCGTCGGGCCCACTCGGGAACTTGCCACCCGGCAGGGGGCTGTCCTCTCTGTTCGGCGGGATGGGTGCCGCTCCCCTGCTCTGCCTCCTGACCCAGGGCTCCCTGGAGACCCCTGTGAGGGGCGCCCTCGGTTTCCACCTCCCAATGAAGAAATAAATGGTGGGGTTCACAGCGCTGTGGATGGAAGACAGGAATCATCATGGTGAAGGAACCCTGAATCCTTGAGGAAGAACTTGGTACTGAATCACTCAGGACAAACTGTGGATTGTCTCTGCCTCTTGGTGCAGACAGAATGAGAGCCTGTGTTCATTTTTTTTTTTTTAGTAGACCCCGTGGGCACTAGAATCTAAACGTCCCACAATCTCATCTCGGGAGAATGATGCACCTCTCATCCAGAAACTTTTTAAGAAGTAAATGAGCTGTCTATGGGCGCCTGGGTGGCTCAGTTGGTTAAGCGACTGCCTTCGGCTCAGGTCATGATCCTGGAGTCCCGGGATCGAGTCCTGCCTCGGGCTCCCTGCTCGGCAGGGAGTCTGCTTCTCCCTCTGACCCTCCTCCCTCTCATGCTCTCTGTCTCTCATTGTCTCTCTCGCAAATAAATAAAATCTTAAAAAAAATAAAATAAAATAAATAAATGAGCTGTCTATTTGAAAACAGTTTTAGGTTTGCAAAAAAAAGTGACAAGACCGTAAAGAGTTCCCATAGCTCCCCTGCCACTTCCCACATTATTAATCTCTTGTTATAATTAATAAGCTGGTACTGATGATTACTTATTACTAACCAAAGTCCATTACTTTATTCAGATTTCCTTAATTTTTCCTCAGTGTCCTTTTCCTGTGCCAGGACCCCCCGTCCATTTAGACATCGTGTCCCCTCAGGCCGCTTTCGGCTACAACAGCTTCTCAGACTGTCCCTGTTCTTGTTGACCCAGACAGTCCCGAGGCGGACAGGTAGTCACGCCGTAGGATGCCCCTCAGTTGGGGTTTGTCTGGTGTGTGTGCGTCACGGTCAGCCTGGGCTGTGGGTTTGGGAGGAGGACCCCAGGGTGAGGCGCCCTCCCCACCGTATCACACCCGGGCCCGTGCTCCCCACCTGACTCGTCCCCGTGACGCTGGCCTTGCTCACCGGGCGGGGTGCGCGTCAGGCCGCCACCACACCGTCACCCTCTTCCCTGCTGTGTATGCTGTGCCGTCAGAAAGGAAGTCACTGAGCAGCCCACACACCGCTCAGAACTCCTCCACGTGGAGATTCGGGTCTTCTCCCCCATTCATTTCTTTATTCCACTATCTGTATCGGGGAACTCGTGAATATTTATACTTGGATCACAACCTTATTCTGTAGTCTGCATTTCGTTGCTCTAATTGTCCCAGCTCTGGTCACCGGGCGTCCTATCGGCTGGCTCCTGGTCACTCCGACAGACCCGTCAGTGTGGATTCCTGGTTTCACGTGTTCTGACTTTCTGGCTCTTGAAGGTGCCCCAGGCTCATCTTGGGTATTTCCTGCTTCGATTCCAGAATCAGACATCCACCCAGGAGCGCTGGTCCCCTTCGCTGGGGAATGGTATCCGCGGCCCCGATCGGGTGCAGATGTCCCTGTTCTGGGGGTGTCATTTCTCTGGGGCCCTCTCTGCAGACAAAGCAGGGAAACTGACAGTGTAGACCAATCCAGCATTTTTTAAATTCACACGAACAGACTTAGTACCCACTTTCCTCTCCTTTCCTTTCATTTTAACCGAGACAAAATCAAACTTCTAGTTTTATAGTAGCTGTCTAAACAGGGAATATAGGGCGCCTGGGTGGCTCAGTCGTTAAGCGTCTGCCTTCGGCTCAGGTCATGATCCCGGGGTCCTGGGATCGAGTCCCACATCGGGCTCCCAGCTCAGCAGGAAGCCTGCTTCTCCCTCTCCCACTCCCGCTGCTTGTGTTCCTGCTCTCGCTATCTCTGTCTCTGTCAAATAAATAAAATCTTTACAAAATAAAAAAATAAAAATAAACAGGGAATATAGTAGCATAATTCACCATATTAAGCCATGACGGGAAAATTACAGGTGATCATATCTGCAAGACGCCGAGACGCTTGTTTGGCGGAACTGAACACTGACTCTCAATTTGAAAGATAATCAGGAATAGAAGGAAACTCTTCAACCTGGAGGTCCAATGTCACCTGCGATGCAGCTAAAATCGTTGCAGTTAAAATCAAATCAAGAGGTTAATGCCAATAGTGAAGGTGCTGAAGGACCCGGCCTTGCTGTCTCTGGATTGCGGGCCGGGCAGTGACCTTGTGGGCACCCCTTTTTTTGCCCCTGGCCATGCCAAGGTCAGCCACCTCTGGACTTGCTGCAGGTCGGGCCCCCTGCTGCCCCACTGTGTACGGATTCCGCCTCCCCACGTTTCTCAGACACCTGACACACCACACCAACAACGCGTCCCATCCAGCGCCCCGCCCACGGCCGGGAGGTCTCCCCACCATGCCCCCCAGCCGGCCAGGGCCTCTGTGTCGCCAGCAGACAGTGGGCGACCCTGCTCCAAACCCCGTCCCAGCTCTAGCTCTCTGACCAACTAGGGTCCCCGGGGAAGCAGGCTCCGTGACAGAGGGCAGCGTGTAGGAGGTTCGTCAGGGGTGCTCCTGGGGAAAGGAAGGAACTTGAAGGGAGGGGAAGGGAGGAGGCTTGGCAGCAGGACAGCTGGAATATTCTACAGTCTCCATGGAGGCCACAGCCACGGGCGGCTCAGAAGCCGGGCAGCCCTTCAGCAGCACCTTGATTGGAGCAAGAGGGCCAGACCTCTACCCCCAGGGTCCCATTCGGGCTGCCTGGAGACGGGCATGACCTGGGGGGCAGCATTCTCCCCAGCTGAGTCTGTGTGCAAGGTACTGACAGCTGGGGGCTTTCCGCAGGGGGCTCCCTGCCAGTCAGGGAGACATCCCTTCATCCCGGGAGGATCTGGGCGGTACCCATGTGTGTGCATCTCAGGGTTGTAGTTAATGAACTGAATCTTTTTTTTTTTTTTTAAGATTTTATTTATTTATTTGAGAGAGAGAGAATGAGAGACAGAGAGCATGAGAGGGAGGAGGGTCAGAGGGAGGAGACTCCCCGCCGAGCAGGGAGCCCGAGGCAGGACTCGATCCCGGGACTCCAGGATCATGACCTGAGCCGAAGGCAGTCGCTTAACCAACTGAGCCACCCAGGTGCCCAATGAACTGACTTAAAGTCTGACCACCAGCACTTTCAAATAGGTGGGCCTCAGCCCGGTCATTCAGACACATTGTGGCGCCCCTTCCTGATCATTCCACTGCATTCAGAGTCACGCCTACTGTCCCATGGTTATTTTTCTTTCGTTTCCCATTATTTTTCAATGCGGCTCTTGATCCAATAAATTGATTCCATGATCCCCCAGCGGGTTACAGCCTGCACTTTGGAAAACACCCTCGTATAGAATTAAACTTGCATTGTCCCTGTGTGTCCCCTACTAGGCTATTAAGGACAGGGCCTGACTTTGAAAACCCGGCATCCCTTAGGCTGTGTGGCACCTGGCAGAAGTCCTGTCAGAGTTTTAAAATCTAATCTAAGTTCCTACATCTAATCTCATCTAAGTTCCTCAAATCTAATCTGAGAGCTCTTCCCCGTGCACACAGACGGAACATTGTGATAAAATGTGAGAGCCCACCGGGCGGGTCCCTGTGGTCACTGCGCTGAGTCCCACGGACAGCCCGGCCGCAGCACCAGCGCCCAGGAACCGGGACGACCACGCAGCCTGGCTCCCTGGCGTCCACCCCGGCCACCTGCAGTCCGCTGGCCCAAGACACTCGTCACACGTGTGCTTTCTCGGAGTCGTCCTGAGCAACCGGGAGACCCAGCTTGAACACGCACGCACCCTTACAGGACGAGAAATAGTATATTTCTTAGGTTGATCCCAGGCCAAAGTCTTCAGTGAGGTCAGCTCTGCCTGGGTCGGCCTTCATGGGTCACCAGAGCTCCCTCTCTCTCTCTCTCTCTCTCTCGCTTCTCATTTTATTTATTTTCAAAAATGGAAGTGTAATTGACATACAATGTCCTGTTGGTTTAGGGTGTGCATCAGAGTGATTCGATATCTCTACACATTATGGGGCCTTCAGTTACTCAGGTATTACTGACTCTGTTCCCTGGGCTGTACTTGGCATCCCTGGGACTTGTGCCCCCGTGGGTCCCCTGCACCGTTCTGCCCACCCCGGGAAGCCACCCGTGTGTTCTCTGTATTTGTGACTCAGTTTATGTCTTGTGTTGTCTGTTTGGTCCCACCTACAAGTGAAATCAGACGGTATTTGTCTTTCTCTGTCCGACTTCACTCACTCAGCATCACTGACCCTGTAACGTCACAAACGGCAAGATCTCGTTCTTTCCTACGGCTGAATGATACACCGTTCTGTGTTCACCACATCCTCATCCGTTCAGCCATCGATGGACGCGTGGGGCGCTTCCATGGCCAGCTCTTGTGAGTGGTGCCACCACGAAACAGAGATGCTGAGACCTCTCTGGGTTGGGGTTTTCGTTTTCTTTGGGTAAATACCCCAGAGTGGTGTTGCTGAGTCCCTCGGGTCCGCTTCCGACCCTTTTGTTTCCCTTCTTAGCAGTTACCACTACGTAAACTCACACGAGGCAGAGACTGCTCCTGATCTATTCACAGGTCCATCCTCTTGTGCCAAAAAGAAGTTTATAGGACAGGTGGTGCTCACTTGCATGAGCGAGAGGGGCAGAGGGAGACGGAGAGAGAATCTCAAACAAGACTCCACGCTGACCACGGAGCTGGACGCGGGCCTGGATCCCACCACCCTGAGATCACGACCTGAGCTGAAACCAAGAGTCGGACACTCCCCAGACTGAGCCCGGGCGCCCCCCGATGTGTTGGGAACACAGCGGTCAAGAACACCTGCATGCCCACGACCTGAGTCTCCTGCACCTGGAGAGAGGCATGTCTCTCTGCTTCCCAGGTCCGGGCCTGCCGTCGGTGGGGACGACTGTGAACACGCCCGCTGCGGGCAAGTGCCCGCCCGGGCAGCCAGCACTCTCCTCTCCCTGCTCAGACGCCAGCACGGGCGGGAGCTCAGTGCCTGTGACCCCGGCCGCGCCTCGCCCACCGCCCTTGCACAGCCCTCTGGGGCTCACCGGGGATGCCACAGGCATGCGTTTGCAAGAGACACCACGAAGTTCTCCAGAGTGGAGCCTGGCCCAAGGAGAGAGCCCAAACCCCAACCCTTAGGGCTCCAGCAGTGCCCCAGTTACAAAATGACCAGTCTGGACAGGGCCAGGGTTCACCCACAACAGGCGGAGGCGTTGGGACGGGGAGGGGTAGGACAGACGACAAATCAGGGGAGCTCTTAGCAGAGGGGATGCTCTCACCCACTCGGATATGCAGTTAATTTTCCGTTTTTCCTGAAGAGGGCACCAAACAGCAGAGGCTGATCTAGCCCAAGAACACGGGGACGGGAGGAGGTCTGAGGCCCCAGATCACTGCTAGGGGGACCATTGCTGGCGTCCACGCACCTCGTGTCCCCCACCTCACCCACCCCACCCCAGTGAGCCCACGGTCTGGGGGAAGCTTCCCCGTGGGGCATTCCCCCTTTGTCTCCACAGGGATGACCAGGACACAGGGAGCCCAGCCTGGGAGAGTCCCTGGGCTTCTCCTCATGGCCCAGGCCTCAATCACCGTGACCCTTCCCACGAGTGGTCTCTGTGTCTCTGCCCCCCCACCTTGATGTCCGTATCCTCCACGGTGAAGTGTCAACCCCACCACCTCCTTCCTGGGGAGCATCAGGGGAAAGCCGCGGACGGAACCTCTCCAGGGTGCGTCAACGGGGGAAGCCAAGGTGCAGAGGGACCAAGGGCAGCTGGTGTAGACCCAGTGGAGATGCTGGGCTCCGCTCACAGCGTGGGGGCCCCCTTCCCACAGTGCCCGGGGTGGACGTGGGCAAATGACATCCCCCCTCTGAGCTGGGTGCTCCGTAAGGCACATGCAGGAAAACCCAGCCCCTCTGCACCCCCCCACCCCGGGCAGAAACTGCTGTGCCAAACAAACTATTTCTCATACCCGCGTGCAGCTTTCACGGGCTCGCAGAACAAACGCCCAGTCTGAATGGGGCCCGGCTCCAGCGTGCGGGGACTGGGGCTTCCCGGACACCTGCAGACCCCAAGCATCATCGGCAAGGCCACCGTGGTGCTGTCCCTCTGCCAGAGCCAGCCTCGAAGTCCGTCCATAGACGTCTGTCTGTCTGTCTCTCCTAGAGCGAGGCTTTGTCATGCGTGTCCCCGGTTCTTGCGCAGGAGGTGGGGGGGGGGGGGGGGCTTTGGAACCAGACTAACGTTGTCCAAACTCTGGCTCAGCCATTCGAGGCCGTGTGGTCCTGGGCAAATCACTCTGCTGTTCTATTTCATTTCATACAAGGGGAAGATACAGTTGGCATTTCATATGCGAAGTGGCTGCGAGGGTTAATTAACCTTATGAATACATAGGGCTCGTGGGGTTTTATTTACAAGACATGGAATAATCAAACAGGAGGACTAACAAGGCTCTTCCTGAATTGCCTTTCTTTTGTTAAATGGGACAAATTCTTTAAAAAAAAAAAAAAGATTTATCTATTTAGAGAGAGAGAGACAAATTCTTTTTGCAAATTATCTTTCCTCTGTAGGGAATCTGTGGTCCACAGTTTTCCTTGTCTTTTCACTGTTACCGGTCTGACGGAAAGTCAGCTTCCTGAAGAGCTTTCTGGAATCTCCCACCCGGCCAGTCTCCTCCTGCTGCTTCTCCCGCTCCGTGCCTCACCCCCAGTCCCCGAGCTCCACACTCCCAGGGGGTGACAGGATTCCTGACGGTGAATCGGTGAATCATCACCTCGCGATTCCGCTTCTGTGTTCCAGTGCTTTGTAGGTAAAAAGCGCTTATAATCCCCCTTTGTGATTTGAATAAATATCCATCCCCTTTAACTTACACACCCTGTATTCCAGCCTCATTGAGTTTAATCCTGTCAAGTCAAGCTCTCCTGCAAGGGCTGGGGCTGACATTCTAGAAGGTTGCTTTGTGGGCATCGGTGCTTTGCTCTGAACCCCGGCTATTTGCACATTTCATTCCATGGTGAGCAAATAATAGAACCCACAAAATGTTTTTATTCGTGTTTTATTTGCATTTCTCTGAGATTTACTCTGGTGCTGAAGACAGGACGGCTCTTGTCATCCTTGATGGCTAGATAACATATGCTCTCTCTTTGTGGGTATCATTTATCAAAGAATTTTTAATATTGTATGATTCCTACGTGTGCTTATTCAATTATTTGCACTTGTCCAAAGCAAGGAAGATTGGTTAAAGCCTTACATTAAGCTACCGGGCTGTCTTTATTCCCATATCCCATGGTTTTTCACTCTGTATTCTGTGATGTGAACATTTCACGAGTGTGTGGAGGAGACCGCAGGCTGACACGACAGAGCGAGGAACGCACACGAGGCTTCTCCCCAAGGTCCTCACCTCCCCATTTCCCTTAGCTCCTTAAATGCGAGGAGATTAGTCCTTTCTCGATTGTTGGAAGTGCGAATAACATGTCCACCATCTTCATTTGTTGTTGGAATTTGCTTTTTTTAATATTATTATTGCCGTGCAAAGCATTTTTATATATTTTGAATTGATCAGCCTTTTATTTTATGGCTTGCATGTTTTGAGTTATAGTTATGAAAGCCTTACGTATATAAGACAATGTAGAAATTAAACTCTGTTTTCTCATAATGATATGAAATGGTTTCATTTTTAAGCATGTTCACACTTGATCAACTTGGATCTTTTACTAGTGGACAGTAAATTTTTTTTCAAAAATTTTTCCTCAAATTCCTGAAGTACTCAACTTCTTTAATAGGTAGGGTTAGTTAGCAGCTAGTCTCGGGAGCCTTGAAGTATCCGATCCGGTATCGTTGACTATAATCACAGTGCTGGGCGTCAGATCTGCAGGACTGCTCACCTTCAAATGAGTTCATACCCTCTGACCTGCATCGCCCCCGTCCCCCCACAGCCCCTCTGATAACCATCGTTCTGCTCTCTGTCTCTGTAAGCTCAGTTTGTTTGGATTCCAAATACAGGTGACAGCACGCTGTATTTGTCTGGCTGGTTTCACTCAGCATAACACCCTCAAGTTCCATCCATGTTGTCACAAGTGGTAGGATTGCCTTCTTTCTCGTGGCTGAGTAATATTCCGTTGTGTGTATACACCACATCTTCTTTATGCATATGTCCACTGATGGACACCGAGGCTGTTTCCACATCTTGGCTATTGGGACCATTGCTGTTTCCTGGCAAACACAATAGAAAGGAAGATTATCTATGATTAAGAAGATTAAATCATACAAAAGTATCAATCCTCCCCAAACTGGTTCCATGTACTTCTACACAAAACATCATTTCCCTCCTTGAGAAGCTTTTTTAAAATTTATATGGAAATGCAAATGGCCAAACATAATCGAGGCACCCTTGAGCTCTGGACAAAGCTCTAAAAACTTAGACAATGTGGTTTATTCATAAGCATAGAAAACCCAATCAATGGATAGGATGCTGGTTTGGAACGAGACTCGCTCATGGAACAAGTGCACACAGATAGGACATGCTCTCTGTCAATGGTGCCAGGACACTGGGCTTCCACAGAGAAAAACAAAATGCAGGGGCGCCTGGGTGGCTCAGTCTGTTAAGCGCCTGACTCTTGGTCAGCTCAGGTCATGATCTCAGGGTGCTGGGATCGAGCCCCATGTAGGACTCTGTGCTCAGCAGGGAGTCTGCTTGGGATCCTCTTCCCTGCCCTTCTGCCCCTCCCCCCATGCTCTCTTTCTCTTAAATAATAAACAAATAAATCCTTAAAAAAAAAAAAAAAAAAAACCCGCAAGCAGCTTTTGTCTCCCCCACTTACAAAATTCAGTTCCAGGAAGATTGTATATCTACATGTGACATGTGAAGCCATATGGCTTTGAGAAGACAGTATATGACAACGTAGTTACAACACTGGGGAGGGAGCGGGCCCTGAAGCAAAATGTGAGAAGCCCTAAGAAGAGAAGAAAGTATGGCGGGATTTGAATATTGTCTTAAAGGTTTTTTAAAAGTTTATTTGAGTGATCTTGTTACGGAACCTGGACTGGATCGCCCGATGGAAGAACCAAGCAGCACCTGGAGATTTTGGAGGACAGGAGGTTTTTTTAACACCGGCGGGCCCAGAGGAGAGTGGTCTCCAAAGGTCTGAGCCCTGAGCACAAACAAAGGGGGCAATTTACACACTTCTACTTCCTCATACTTAGCACTTTTGGCCCGTGCACAAAGCGGGGCAGGGAGAACAATCTGGAAGAGCCCCGGGGCAAGGACTGGGACTCTCTCGCTGGCTCGGTGGGCCATCTTAGGACACAGATTTTCCTTATCAATCTCTATATCCAACATGGGGCTCAAACTCATGATCATGAGATCAAGAGCCACATGGTCCACCAACTGAGCCAGCTGGGCATCCCAAGAATATATTATAGTGCAAATAAGCAACAAAGGGTTTTTTTTTTTACCCAAAATCTATCAAGACTTCCTTTAAAACAGAAAAGGTCATGATCTCGGGGTCCTGGGATTGAGCTCCGCACCGGGCTCCCTGCTCCGCGGGAAGCCTGCTTCTCCCTCTCCCACTCCCCCTGCTTGTGTTCCCTCTCTCGCTGTGTCTCTCTTTGTCAAATAAATAAATAAAATCGTTTTAAAAAATTTCTAAAAATTAAAAAAAAAAGATGTTCAAAAAAATATCAAAGTAATTCATGACACGAACAGAATAAGACAAAAATCATAGGATCATCTCAACAGATACAGAAAAAGCATTTGATAAAATTCAATATCAGTTGATGATAAAAACCCTCAGCAAACTAGAAATCGAATGGAACTTTCTTCATCTGATACAAAAACCTGTAGCCAGCGTACTTAATCTTGAGTTTATTACCAATGCAAGGATGTTGCATTCAGCATTTATTAGAAAGGCTGGCAAGTACAGGCAAGAACAAGAAATAAAGGCGTAAAGGGAGAAGCAAAATCATTACGTGCAGAAAATCCAACCATACGTACAAAAGCCCCAAACCTCCGTAAAGGATCTATTAACGTTAACGTGTGGATGTAGCAAGGTCCCTGGATACTCTCCATAGATAACTGCAAAGTGAAGTTTAGAAGTAACGTTATTTACAATCCGAAGGAATAAATTCGAAAATAATCAAATACTTCGGAACAAACTTATTGGAGGACGTGCAGGACCTCGACACCCAACATACAAAATGTGGCTGTGGGAAATCCTAGAAGAGCTTGGCTCATGGAGGAGCACACCGCTGTCAGGGATGGGAAGACAGAATAACCTACAGATGCCCACGGATTCTCCCCCCACCCCCCGCTCCCATGTGGTTCTACAGCCAACACAACGGGGTTCCGGGTGGCTCGCTTTGGGGAGGGGGCTGGTCCTGAGAAACCACAGGTCTTGGTGTGGTTAAGAGGTCATCGTTTTATGGTGGACTTCTGCTCACGGGCTTCTCAAATTCACAAGGAATAAAAGGAAATGAAGCAGACGGAGAGCCCACGTTCAGGAAGTTCACCGTGGATGGGAGAAAGGGAGTGAAGGGCAGGGATGTATATACAAGAAAGGATTGGTCATTGGGCGCCTGGGTGGCTCAGTCGGTTAAGCGACTGCCTTCGGCTCAGGTCATGATCCTGGAGTCCCGGGATCGAGTCCCGCATCGGGCTCCCTGCTCGGCAGGGAGTCTGCTTCTCCCTCTGACCCTCCTCCCTCTCATGCTCTCTGTCTCTCATTCTCTCTCAAATAAATAAATAAAATCTTTAAAAAAAAAAAAAAAGAAAGAAAGGATTGGTCATTAAAAAAAAAAAAAACTCATTTTTTCACTGAGCTTGTAGCCTTTAATGACACCCAGAAGCTACTCACATGCCATGTTTGGGGGTTTGGGACGTCAGAGTGGGATGCACCTGCTCCCAACACATTGGTTTTCCCCTCACACACTGGGTGCTCCGGAAGGAGGCTCTGCAGTGGGGGGTGGCCCCAGGGTGACCGGTCTGGATGGCTGATGACGGACAGGAAAACCAGACACCCTGGCTGGAGAATGGAGCCAGCTGCAGGCCGTGGCTCCACCCTCAGGCCCCAGAGAATTTCCTGGGGGGACCGTGAGCCGCGGGAGGCCCAGGGAGATAGAGGTCTCCCCACGGGGAGCCCGAGCGGATGTGAAACCAGACTTGTCCTGGTTTATTGGAAAGCTCCAAGCAGTGAAGCTAGAGGTGTGGCTCTTTCTGGCCCAGCTCCCAGACCCGGAGGCACCCGCTTGGGCGCCCTGTCCTCATGCACAGAACCCCCCGGGGGCGGGGGGCAGCCTCACGGAGTGGGCGCCATCGGTATCCCAGCTTTGCGCCGCCCCTTCAGCCCAAGGCTCCAAGCTCCCGAAGGTGGCCCATCCCTCGGGGCCATCCCCTCATGTGACACTTCCTCTTTGTTTCCCAGGTCCTTGGAATTCCCCCAAAGTTCCAAGAAGCACGGCCTCACACTTAAAAGGATGCTTGTTATTTTTTCTTTTACTGAGAATTTTCAATCGTTTTATAACCAGAACTCTTGTCAACATATCTGGCTCAACAGATTCTTGTTTCCAGAAGTGAATGTCCACCCCAGCGTTTGGGGGAGACTTCAGAAATCTTCAGCATAAAGTCTCCACGGGCAAGTTTTCTGTGGGTACATTTAGGACAGCTTCTCCATATGTGTGTGGAGACCGGAGTTTGGGAGGACACACCCCATATTCCTCCTCTGAGGTCACATCTGTGGCCCATCCCCCCGCTGGTTCCTTGAGACACTGGAAGGCAGCAGGGCTGAGGATGGACATCAAACCAAGGTCCACCACCCACCAGCAGTGTCTGAATTTCACACCAGGGTGCAAGGGGGAAATGGCTCCTCCAGACCCAGGAACTATTTTGTTGAACGACTAGAATGTTCTCAGGAGCAGGTTTCCACACCTGGCACAGAGACCTCGCCTTGGAGTGAAGGGTGTCTTAACCTGGGTCCCCTCCCCCCGTCAGAGCAAACACTGAAATGAGGATTTGGGCAGAAGTGGTTCATCCGGGAGGTGATCCTCGGAGACAGGGATGAGAGTAAACAAGATGGCGGCACGGGGGGAGCATTGAGTTGGCCACCATGTGGGCAGCTGGGATGGACCCACCAGAACCTTCGAAAGCCTCTCAGAATTGTCCACCCCAGGGGCGCCTGGGTGGCTCAGTCCTTAAGTGTCTGCCTTCGGCTCAGGTCATGATTCCAGGTCCTGGGATCGAGCCCCACATCGGGCTCCCCGGTCGGCGGGAAGCCTGCTTCTCCCTCACCCACTCCCCCTGCTTGTGTTCCCTCTCTCGCTGTGTCTCTCTCTGTCAAATAAATAAATTAAATCTTTAAAAAAAAAAAGAGTCTCTTAAAAAAAAGAATTGTCCACCCCAGGCCTGACAGAGAAGAGTATTTACCCACCGACTAATCGTCCATGGCTCGAGGACCACCCCGGGATGTGTTAACCCTCCCATCCCACCAGGTTGCCCACATGTGCCAAGTGGGTTCCTTCCTGTTTCCCACATCATACAGACACTGCTTGCACCTGGAATCAGATGTGATGGTGGGAAGATGAGGGGTAAGGCATAAGAGGTGTCTGAGCCAGTCTGCCCCTTGCACTATTCAGACCCACTTGAACCCTTATTAAGTCTGACCCATTACTGAGCCTTCATGGCAGCGGCCAACTGGACTCTTCACTGAAGACAGTTCCGGGGGGCTCAGGGCCCGCTCCCCAAGGCCATAATTAATATTCATCAACTCTGTTGTCCACCACTCACTCTGCATGTCTCTATCTAGTGGCTGCTTCCCCAGCAGGGTGACCCAAGCCTTCATCCTTGGGGAGTCTGAGCCGATCCGTACTGACCCATGATTGCTGGTTCTCCGTTCACTGTCTCCCAGCCATGCTATTTGCCGCTGCTTGAGAGTGCACGTACCTCCTTGCCGCAGACCACGTCTCCTTCCACACAACGTGGGCCCGATGCCCGCAGCTCTGTCCGCTGTGAGAACTTCCCTCCCCACTGTCCTTTGCGGGTAGCCCTTGGTGGGCCTATGTGCGGCAGCCTTCATGCTGTGCTTGACCAACATGTCAACCTACCCATGAACAAGACCCACGTCTTCCTCCTCCGTCATCTGGCCTGGGCGACCACCTTCAAGTGCTTAAGAGTGAGCTGAAGTAAAGGCTTTAGTGACATGGAGGTCTGAGCCACCTGATCCTGAAACTTCCTGGACCCCCTGGATCTGCTCGCGCCCAACCCCAAAGCACCGCATCGGCTGAGGATGGATTGCTGCCTGCCTGGCTGACATTAGGACTTGGGGAGTCTAGCAAACCCCAGGCACATAGTCACCTGCTAGCCTCCGGTCGGGCTCTCGGCCTCTATTACAGCCCAGGGTGCCCTGGGAGCTGCTTTCCGAATTTTGATGCTCTCTTCCACGGAAGGCCCATCCTTGCCCCAGAACCTCAGGGCTTTCCTGAGGCACCCGCAACTTCCTGCCTGGCCCCGCCTGGTAGAAAGAAAGGAGTCGCCGGGTCCCCGGACTCTGCATCTTTGGCTGTGCTAGGGACGGCCCTCCGGAGCGGTCAGGCTCTTATCACTCGGCCACCAGCTGGTGAGGGCTCCTGCTGATCTAGGTCTTCACTAGCACTTGGATTCAGCGTTTTGTTTCCAAAACAAAGGAGTGCGAAGCCGTCCCTCCCTGGGGTTGTGATATTCAGGTACCAGATGGTTAGTGAGGCTGAGCACCTTTCCACACGTATAGACTAGGTGGGTTTCCTCTTCTGTGGACGCCTTGAATATGGTGACCCACTCTCAATCTTTCTCCTTTCCTTATAGGACTACTTATAATCCTCTGTTAATCACAGTTACCATAAGTCTCCTTTCAGCCTGCAGTTTGACTTGTCTCTTACAGGTGGCCTTTGATAAAGCAAAAGTGTAGATATTTAATGTAGTTGATATTATCACTCTTTCCCTATATTTTGCCATTTCTTTGTGATTTGCCTAATAGATCTCTTCCTATTCTGAGGCCACAAGGCTATCCTTCTGTATATTTTCTTCTAACAACATTAAAGTTTGGTCCTTCACATTTAGGTCTCCTTGGAGCATGTATGGAGTAAGGTACAGATCAAGACCACTTTGCCCAAATGGATAACCAAGAGTTCCACCGTGGTTCATCGGCTAGCCCCTCCTTGGCCCACGGACAGGCCATCCCACCCACCGCATATCACTGCTCCACGTGAGGGTCTGCCCTTCAGCTATCCTGCGGCCTTTTGTCTGTTTTGGGGGCAGCCACACCTCTGATGGATACAGCCTTGGAATGAGTCTTGTAGGGCCCATGGGTCCTGGATCTGCAGGCTAAGATGAAGTGTCCCCTGGATTCCTATGGCAGCTAGATGTGGACAGGGACATTAATAATACTGTCACTCAGGTCTATAATACACCCCAAAACCCTCCCCCTGTAATTCCCACTGCCTCACTGAGACAACCGGCCGTCGTCCGCTCGTGGACAAGAGCGAAGAGTTAACGCCAGTCCTCCAGTCCCAGTTTCTCGTTACCGTATAACAAACGCTCCTTAAAATGGCCCCAAACAATGGAACTGTTCTGCTATGCTCATGGATTCTCTTGTTCGGGAAAACAGAGCACAGGAGGGGTGGATGGTCTCTGATTCACCTCATCCAGGGCCTCAGCTGGAAAGACGTACATGCTTTCACACTGAACCCACCACACCTGGAGGAAGCTCGAGGCACCAGTGAGGGAAGAGGCCCCCAGCCAGGGGCTGCAATCACCTGGAAGCCTCTTCCCTCACTGGTGGGCGCCTTGGCTGGGATACCCGGAAGGCTTGGCTCAGTGGGCACAGTCAAGTAGCATGCCTACACGTGGCCTCTCCACGTGGCTCGGTCTTCCCCACTGCGTGGAAGCCTCATGGAAGTTGAACGTCGTGCATGGGCTCAGGACTCCAAGAGCAGGTGTCCCCGCAAACAAGGAGGAAGCTTTCTGCCCGTTTTGGACCTGGCCTCAGAAGTCACATGGTGCCACTTTGGCCGTGCTCCATTGGTCAAAGCCACAGAGACTCAAGGAAGGAGGTACATACCGCACCTCTTGATAGGAGAGCTGGTAAAAACACCTGTAGCATGTTTTAAAGCCACCATGTGTCCATGTGCACCGACATGGAAAGAAACACCGACCACAATGACAAGGTTTTTTTCTATCCGGAAGAACAGAAGCACCCCCTAGACTCTCCTTGCAGGAGCACCACCTCATCTCATAGAATCGAATGAGCAAGCTGCCTTCAGTTCCCTAGGATGAATAAAAAGTAGAAAAGAGAGAAGAAAAAAAACGGGCCATTGCATTTTGTGTCTGTCGCTCAGTCTTCCAAGAAAATGGAGCCAATGAATCAGACTTTCAGAGAAAAGCTTTCCTCTGCCTATAAATCAGATCCAACCAGGCCAAGATCCTACATCTCGTGATGCAGTGACCACAAAAGGAGAAGCCCCCAGCCTCCCGTTTCTTTCCATATGAAGCAATAGCCAGCAGCACAGCGAGGCGACACTGGGACAAACGGGAAGGCCTGGGCAGAAGAGAGGACGCTCTCAAGTGAGTGGGAGTCACGGCAGCTGACGGGACAGGGAGAGTCTCCGAGACTGTTCTTTGGAGAAGGGCAACGTCCGAGCCTTCCCTGGCCAGTGAGTGAACAAAGCCCGTCCAGGGCCCACGGATGGGAGACACCGTGCTCCCCAGACCTGGGGTGGGACCACTGATGGGAAGCATCGAGTAGAAATGGTGACTCCACTGAGTCCCGGGGCTGGCCCCATGCCGGTCAGGAAGGATGCTCAAAGTCGGGGTGACTTTCGTCAGTGCAGGGTCAGGCTGCAAAATTAACTCCAGTCCCCGAGCAAGGGCTCACAGACACGGCTCAAACCCGCTCCTCCTTTCTTAGATCCCCGCATCAGTGCCAATCTCCTCACTGGGGAAACCGGAGCCCGGGCAAAGTTCTCGCGGCCACACGATACTTGCATTTAATATTCTAGCCGTTATGGTCCAAGAGGATCCCCTGTCCGGGGAGAGCAAGTCATTGATGAGTTTGCACCATTGGACATGTCACCTATAACACCAACAGGAGATCACACTGATCTGATTTTTGCAAGGCACGCAGTTTGATGACGCCATGCTTAATTTTACTGCTTCTACGTCCCGGGAAAGGTCACCCAAAGCATGAATTTCCACTGCTGGGGGGCAAATGAACCATTTGAGGTTCGTTGGAGATGGGGCCAGAAACAGAAGGTGGGACTGTGGTAAAGACAGTTCCTGGAGGCAGGACGTGTGGGGCCCGGAGTGGGGCCACACTGCCCCCCGGGCTTAGTTCCAGCCCCGACGGGTGTGCCGCATGCGGCCCTGGAGGCAGAGCGCAGGCCACGGTCATCCTGCAGGCCACGGTCAGCCCGCACAGCCCACGGTCAGCCCACGCTGTCCACGGTCAGCCCACACAGCCCACGGTCAGCCCACGCCATCCACGGTCAGCCCGCACAGTCCACGGTCAACCCGCACAGCCCACAGTCAACCCGCGCCGTCCACGGTCAGCCCGCACAGCCCACGCCGTCCACGGTCAACCCACACAGCCCACGGTCAGCCCGCGCCATCCACGGCCAGCCTGCACAGCCCACGGTCAGCCCACACCGTCCACGGTCAACCTGCACAGCCCACGGTCAGCCCGCGCCGTCCACGGTCAGCCCGCACAGCCCACGGTCAGCCCGCACAGCCCACGGTCAGCCTGCACAGCCCACGGTTGGCCCGGGCCGCCGCTGACAGCCGCGGAGTCCGACTGTCGGGAAGGCAGAGTGGGGAGGACCGGATATGGGATCCACAAGGGTGGGATCCAGCGTGGCTGGTGTCCTGGTGATTGCGCCCCCAATAGTCTGCAATCTGGAAGTCTGGGCAGGAAGGAGGCGTGCGAGGCAGAAGCGCGATGGACAGCCGGTGGGAAGGAAGGCAGGGCCCGTGGGATGTACATGTTAATCTTCTAAGTAAGTGCAGGACGTCGCTGGCCGTTCCTGAGACGCTTTCTGTGTCAGTAACCATCCCCAAAGCAACGGGGTGGCGACGCTCCCGAAAGCTTCTGGTGCCTCTGACCTGGCTGGCCCTACAGTGAGGAGCGCGGGGTTTGGAGAGCAGCTCCGCCCCCGGAAGCGAGTCCCCGGGAGCCCCGGCCTCTCAGGGCCCGGACGCGGTGTTCTGGACTCCAGAGGCTCATTGCTTCCGCCTTAACCTTCGAGAAGCAATAAGACAAAATTTGCTTATTAAATGGCTTTGTCCTCGCTTTACTGCCAGCCAATGGCCACGTGGTATAAATAAAGGAGCCGCAGGACAATTTCTCCCAACGATTGACGTGGACAGTTTTCAAACCCACAGGAGAATTAAAAGAACAGGACAAAGAACGCCTGAATACCTGTTCTGAATTGACTTACTGTTAACGTTTTGCTCAATCTCTCTCCCAACACTTTGAGGGTAAGCTGCAGACATCTTGACACTTGACACAAATCTAAATGTTGCAGCGTGCAGCCCCCTGCCACGGCCGTCCCCCTGCCACGGCCCTCCCCCTGCCAAGGCCGCATGGCTACCACACTCAGGGAGGTAATTTGTGCTGGGAACTAATTCCCCCTCACTTAATTCTGGGCTGGACTTCTGGCCAATAACACCCAGCAGAAGTGACACTGGGGACATCCTTGATGAGGTCATGAGAAGCCTCGTAGCGTCCCCTGGGTTTCCCAAAGCATCCCCATCCTTGGAGTCCTCACCCTGCTGGGAGTGGCCCACGCCACAGATACTGCAGGTAGGAGCTCCTGCCCACAGCCTCGACGGGCTCCCAGACAGTCCGCATTCGCGTGAGCAAACCATCCTGGACACCCGGCCCTGTCGAGCCTTCAGATGGCTCCAGTCCCAGCGGCCCATCTGCCTGCAATCACAGAGAGACCCCAAGTGGCAGCCACCCAGCTGGTCCAGCCAACTCACAGATGAGTCTAAAGTTTGGGAAGGTTTGTGATGCAGGGACACATGGTAGAACATTTCCCAGTGGTTCCAGAGAGAGGCTGTGGAGGGTACCATGGCAGGCCCTGGGAGCTTGTCCCAAGAGCTGACCTCTAGATGGACCACACCCTGTGGCCATGACCGCAGGCAGGGCAGGTGGTGACCTGGAGAGTGACCTGTGGACCCTGTGTGAATGGGCATGGGTCACGTCCGTGAACCCGCCGGTGAGCTCCCCAGTGAATCTGCATTTCCCCACCAATGCCTTCTGGAGTCATTGCTACCAGGGAAGTGTGCGGGGGGTGGAACGGTGGTCCCCCAAAAAGACGTTCACATCCCAGAACATGTGATGTGCCCACCGATCCCATAAAATCATGGCTAAATGGCTTGAACCATGATCACGAGGAAATTAAGAGCAAAGTGAAAACTGGACAAGGTCCTTCTTGTGAACATTTTAAAACTCTATTAAACAGCTCTTGAATGATATGGGAAATAAAAACCAAAATTTCAGAATTTCCGAAAAACGATGATAACGAAAGCACTTGGTGTGAGGATCTACGAAACATATTTAAAACAAGGCAAACAAGAAATTCTATAGTTTTTAATATTCATATCAGTAAAAAATATGAAAGAGTAAATTAACTTCTCAACCAAGAGATCGGAAAGAGCAACAAAGGAAAAAACAAAGTAATCATAAATACAAAGGAAAGCACCCAAAAACAGAAAGCAGTCTGCAGGGCCCCCTGGCCCCACCGTGGGAACCCCCTAGGGTCAGCTCTGTCCCACTCTGTGCACCGTCCACACTGGGACAAGCTTAGGCACGTCTCTAGTGAGGGGTGGCCACTGATCCCCCTCCTCTGTGGCCTGAGCCCTCCCACCCTCCCTGCACCCCTCCTCAGGGTGCAGGCTGAATCCCCCATCCTTCTGGCCTAGCTAAATCTGACACTGTCCCCTGCCCTGGGGCACTGACCACTGGGTCCTGGGCAGAGCCTGACATTGGCCTTTAACTCCACAGGGCATCGGCATGGGCAGGCCGTCCTTCTAGGAGCCACTGGCCAAGCAGGGAGCCGGGGTTCCAGGCTCCACTAGGCAAGGAGAGCCTCCACTCCTCCCCTCCCCGCCACTGCCCACACCTGCTCCGACCTCAGCCAGTGTCCTGACACAGGCCACGAGGGGAGGCAGCTCAGGGGCCAAGGCCAGGCCCCAGGCCCAGAGCCAGTGCCCGCTCACCCTGAGCCCCCACCGCCAGGACCCCAGGAGCCCCGGGAGCTGTTCTGGCCAGGACAGTGTTCCCGGGAACAGCACATCACTGGTCCCTGATCAATCGGGCAGCCAGTGGTTCCCAGGAAGGGTGTGGGACCCTGACCCCCTCTCCGGGGGCCCGAGAGGAGGGCTGCTGAACCCACAGGGGCGTGTTTAAAAGCACGGGACAGCCTGTCGACCAGGGGCCCAGGGAGCCGCCCGCCATCCCCACCCCACCCCGACTTGGACGCAAGTGTGACAGTTCCCGACCCGCAGGGGCATGTCCTGGTCACGTGAGGCCAGCTCACCGCTCAGCAAGTTAATTATCTCAGAAGGGGGAAAAGCAAAAATATTTGACCCCAAACACAAGATCCGCTGTACTGCTATCTTTTCTTCATGAAAATGCACAGTTCTGGGGTACCTGGGTGGCTCAGATGGTTAAGCGTCTGCCTTCGGCTCAGGTCATGATCCCAGGGTCCTGGGATCGAGTCCCGCATCGGGCTCCCTGCTCTGCAGGAAGCCTGCTTCTCCTCTCCCACTCCCCCTGCTTGTGTTCCTGCTCTCGCTGTGTCTCTCTGTCAAATAAATAAAATCTTTAAAAAAAAAAAAAAAGAAAATGCAGTTCTTCCAGAGGCCCCCACTTCTCCCTCTCTGAAATCTGCTCCCACCCACCCCTCCATCGGCACCTGGGACGGGCCAGTGAACAGGGGCTGGTTCTCGAGGGTCTGGGGTCCCCGGGGGTCTCCACTCAGCCATCCCCCCACCCGCTCCGTGTGGCCATGATGGGGGCTGAGCTTGGTTCTTGTCACGAAGGGGTGTTTTAGAGAAGAAGACTCTTCCGACAGCCACGAGAACTACAAGTAAAGACCACCGTGTGTCAAGTCTTCGTGTTGGGCACAGGATTAAACCTGAAACACGCGTGACGGCGTGCCAACTCCACACGGAAGCTGGGGAAAGCTGAGCTTTAGGAATGGACCCCCCAGACCAGGATCGGTGCTGGAGGTCACAGTGCCGAGTGCTAGCCCAGGGCTCTGTTTCCGGGCGGGTTTGGGGCACTCCTGGCCCAGCAGGCTGTCCCCTGGGGAGCCCAAGGGAGAAAGAGCAGAGCCTCAGACCCGGGTCCCCTCTCCCTTATTTCTAGTCGTATTTCCGAAGCTCTGGGCTTTGGGGCCTTGCTGATCCTGCAGGGACTGTCCCTCCCAGAGATAGGGACCCGCTGCCTAGGAGCGTGCTTTTCAAAGGCAAAGCAGCCCACGCAGGGCCCACTGTCTCCTGCCCCAAACAGCCCAGGGCAGGTCTCACACAACACGGACAGCCCCTGAGTTGTTCAAACTGGCCCGGCCTCAGCCTGCTCGCCTGGCCTTGCCAAGGCCAACTAAAACCACAGGAAAGGCTCCTGCCCACACGTCCTCCTCCCTCTGCCTCCTGACCAACCAGTGGCGTCCCGGCAGTGGTCCCCAGGGGCCTGCCCCTCCTCTGACAATCGTCCCCTGATGTGTTGGCCTCGCCATTCCGGGTAACAAGAATGCCCACGTTAAGACACACCCTCCCCACCGAGCCCTTTTGCAGGCTTGCCAGTGGCTTGGGTGTGGTGCTGGGATGCCCTGCAGAGGACACCCGGCAACCCACCTGTAGGCTGCATACACGGTTCACATTTTTAGGCAAAGTGCAGAACTGCCGAGAGCTGGGGAGTCGGCAACCTTAGCCTGGGCTCAGGCAGGCCACCTGTGTTACGGAAATGAGCTCGGAGCCATTTGAGAAATCCTAGGACAAACAGGCAGGGTTCCTACATCATCTCTGACACTGAGTGGGTAAGCTCGGTGAGTCTCCAGCAACTACAGAATACAGTCCATGGAGAAGGAAATCCCTCATCAGGAACGTTTCAGGCCACGTGGCTCTGCAGAACAAAATTTGGAAAAGTATTTTAACCCCAAAGAATCTGCTGATGGCTGGGACCCCAGGGTCTGAGGCCGGAATGTGGACGGGAAGGGGGGGCCTTGAGAAGGGGCACCAACCTCTGTGGACCCAGCCCCAAGCGAGGCACTGAGCTGTACACCCATGGGCAGTCCAAGAAGAGGGGAACCTGAGGCACAGGGCTGTTAGGTCCTTCTTCCACGGCCACACATCCAGAAAGGCTCAGGACATGCCCACAGCTCCTGCTTCCCACACATCTCTGCAACAAACCAAAGGACTCCGTGGAACCACCCAGAAGGTGTGGCCCAGCCCCGCTGGATGTGGGGTCGCCAGTCTGCCGCTTCCTCCCCTCCAGGCACCAGGCGGGGGGGGGGGGGGGGGGTAGGGGGCACTGGTGTGCAGGATGGGCTGAGGAGGAAGGCACGGGCCAGCCCACACCGTCTGGACATCTCTGAGCTCATGCCTGTGAACCAGCAGCATACTCCTCCCGTTTCCAGGGAACTGGCCCAGACGCCCTCGGTCCAGCCAGCTGGGCCCCAGAGGACACGAGAGGATTTAGGGCCCGGGCGGGTGGTGAGTGCAGCTGCTCCAGCAGATCTCAGAGAGGCTCCCAACAGCAGGTGAGAAGCCTCAGTGCCCCTCCACCCACCCACCTGCTCTGCCCAGGTGAGGAAACACTTCCCCGAGGATGTTGGGGGCGGGCACTGGGACATGGGACTGGGGAAGCAGACTGACGTGGCTGGCACTTTGGGTCCCCATGTGGGTGAATGGGCAGGTGTACCTGCTCTGAGAGTGTGGATGGGGGCCATCCCAGCACGCCATCCTCCCCAGATCCTTCCAGGCAGAGCCCCCCGCCCCCGCTCCCCAGCACAGCCTGGCCTCCCCAACGCTTACCTCTGAGCAGCGAAGTCTGATCAGCCCCCTCGGTGTACCTTGGGGACATCACAGCCCAGAAAAGAGAGGGTCAGTGCACTCACCCCCGGACACCAAAGGCCGACCCAGCTCGCTGGCCCTGAGGATGAGCCGCCATGTGTCCCAATACGGGACAAGGCTCAAGGGGACAAAGGCGACACCCCACAGGGAACAAGGGCAACCAGAGAGAAGGATGCTTGGGGTGCCAACCTGGGGGTGCTCAGAGCAGGCGGAGGAAGGGAGCTGAGAGGAGAGCAGGTTCTTAGGGTAGATGGGACCCGGGTAAGTGGGGAGGGGGTCAGGGTGCCCTGGGTGGGGGCACAGCCCAGCAAAGGTGTGAGGGGAACCCAAAGGGTATCAGGTGGTCCCTGTCTCTGTCTCTCTGTCCCCCTCTTCATCTCTGGCTCTTTCACCTTCAACCTGTCTCTGTCCCTCTCCATCTGTCTCTGTCCTCCCCCCATTGGTCTCTCTACCCCCCACACCCCCTAACCTGGAGCCAGAGTCTTGACGGCCCCTCAGCTGTGTCTCTGGCCCGAGAACAAGGACCACTGTGGGTCCTGGGGGGAGGGCACAGGAAAGGGAGGGGCTTCGAGAGACCCTCAACTGCCCCAGTAGAGGTCCCTGGGACCCATTCTCCCTCCCCTGGAGACTGTCCCCAGCAGGGCACGGGCCTGGGCTAGGACAGGACTGTCGGCCTCTGGTTCCCTGAACGCCGCTGGGGGCAATCACTCACGTTAGCTTCTCCCCAGAGGACCCAGGGCCCTGCACCCCATCTCCACGGTCCCCACGCCCGCTCTGAGGCTTCAGACCAGCCCCTCCCCAACCTCCCCACAGCAGGAGTGCCAGGGGTCTAACCTCTGCCCGGGGGTGGCTGGGGGCTCCTGTAGCCTGCCCACACCCTCCCAGCCACCTGCTGTCCCCGCCACCGCATCCTCCTTGCCCCCCTTGCCAGCGCAGGACAGTGTCCATGGGGCCATCAATGCACACCACCCCTCAGGGCCTCCAGGGTGGGGGACTTAGCAAGAGTGGGGTCCAGGCCCTCCTGGTGGGAAGCCAGGTGCAGAGTCCCCGATGGAGGAGGCAGGAAGCCCCTCCATGTGAGGGCCACACGAGGGTCCCTTTGCCGGCAGAGACCTGTCCGGCCCACTGCTGACGTCTGCCACCGTGCAGGGCCCTGTAAGTCTTAGGTGCATTCCGTGGAGCCCCCCTAGCCAGGAGGAGGGCAGGGCCCGGACCTGCCCAGCATCACCTCGCGTACCCTGCACTAGGCGCGGCTTACTGCCGAGGCTGAGGCCTGAAGGGTCAGGCATGGGGCCAGGAAGGGGGGGGCCCCTCTGGGCTGGAGCCCCACCTGGGGCGATGCCCCCGCCCCCCACGGCCTCCGATTCCCGCTGCCAGCACCCCTGCCCGCCGCCGAGCCGGCCGGGATGTTGGGGCTCTGGAGGACCCTCTACCTCACCCTGGCCGTGGGCCTCGCGGGGCTGCCGGGCACCTCGGCCTCCAGCGGACTGCCAGGTGGGCCTCTCCAGGGCGCAGGCCGCCCCTGCCCGGGACAGCCTCTACTTCGCCGTCACCTTCGTGGGCTTCCCCGTGGGGCTGCGGCTGCGGCTCTCACCCCTTCGCCACCTGCTCCCAGGGCCGCCGGCCCAGACCCACCTGGGCACCGCCGCGGCCCCATCTGGGCCCTGAGGCCGCTCACCCGCCGCCGGCGTGGCCCCCGTGGCCCTCTTCATCCGGCGGGCAGCTACCACGGCGCCGCCGCCCCAGTTCTTCGGCGTCCCTCTGGGCTCCGTGCCGCTGTCCCCGGCTGGAGCCCGTCCTCACCCTCCTGTGCCCGCCCTCCTCCCGCGGGCCACGCTGCTGGCCTGCGTCCCCGGCAGCCCCAAGCCGCTCGCCCACCCAGAGGTCCCGGGGGGGAGGCCCGGCCCATGGGCCTCCTGCAGGGGCCGCCCCCCGCCCGACCCTTCCCGGGGGACCCCCAGCCCCAGCCCACCGGCCCAGGGGACCCAAGGGCTGGGGGCAGAGCCGGGGCCGCGTCCGGACCCCCGCAGCGCCCCGGAGCCGGCGGAGGTCAGGAGGCCTGGGGGCGGGGGGGGGGGGGGGCGAGGAGCCACGCCGGCCGCAGGCGGAGCCCGCCTCCCAGCTCGGGCCTCCTCCCGCCCTGCCCCAGCTCAGGCCGCAGGGGCCGAGGCGCGCCTGGGGAAGCAGGGCTGACGAGAGGGGGCCCCCAAGGCCCACGAGGCGCGGGCTGTGCCCGCGAGGTCGGGCCGCGCTGTTGACTCTCCCTGCGCGGGAGGGGCGTGGGGCCGGCCGCGCCCCCGGCCCCCCGGCAGTTGCTCGGCGGCCGCCAGGTGGCGCTGCATCCTCGCCAAATGCGCCCCAAAAGTGCGGCGGGGTGTGGGCTCGCTGCAGGGTGGGGGGTGCGCTGGGGGGCGGGGGGCGTCTGCCCTTCCAGCCCCACCCCCGCCTGAGCGCCTGCAGGATGCTCTGGCGCGTGGCCCCCAATCCTTATCCTCCCCACCTCCCCGGAAGGCTGTGCGCTTCCACCCATAGCCCCATCCCTGCCCTCTCCCTGCAGACCCTGCCCTGCCCGGTTCGCCCTGGGGCTTTCCTCGTGAAGGAAGCTCACAGGGAGGGACAGGGAGGGACAGGGAGGGACAGAGAGAGGGACAAGGGTAGACAGGGAGGGAGAGGGAGGGGGAGGGAGGGACAGGGAGGGCAGGGAAGAACAGGGAGGGACAGGGAGGGACAGGGAGGGACAGGGTGGAACAGGGAGGGACAGGGAAGGACAGAGAGGGACAGGGAGGAACAGGGAGGGACAGAGAGAGGGACAAGGGTACACAGGGAGGGGGAGGGAGGGGGAGGGAGGGACAGGGAGGGCAGGGAAGAACAGGGAGGGACAGGGAAGGACAGGGAGAAACAGGGAGGGACAGAGAGAGGGACAAGGGTACACAGGGAGGGAGGGGGAGGGAGGGACATGAAGCCATGCTTTTTAGCTTTCAAAGTGCAAATCATTTTATGTATTTTTTGACGATTAAAAAAAAAAAGAAGAGAGGAGATGCCCCACAGCCCCAGCCAATTGTCTGAGACTCTGTGTGAGAAGTGCTGAGATGCTCCCAGAGTCCTGTCCCTCAGAAACTGTATGAGCCTGTTAACACAATTACCACAGTCTGTGTGAAGGTGACATTATAATTATCACCGATGTTAAGCAATCAGGATCCGTGGCTACCTGAACTAAATGAAACAGAAAAACTGAGAGAGAGTGTGTGTATCTGTGAGAGGGAGGAAGGGACAGAGAGAATCCTAAGCAGGCTCCACACCCAGCATGGAGCTCAACGTGGACCTCCATCTCGTGACCCCGAGATCATGACATGAGCGGAAATCAAGAGTTGAACGCTTACCTGACTGAGCCACCCAGGTGCTGGTGCTTAATGCTTTCTGATAGTAAATGAGAGAAAACCCAAGAAAAAAATGTTCATTGTGCATTAAGTCATGTGTTTCTCCTGGAATCGAGGACACATGGCCTTGACCCAATTAACATGGAAAACGAGCTTCTCTACATCACAACGTACTCCTGTCAGAACTGACATGCTGTGTTGGACAATAGGGCTGGATACAGTGTGGAATGAAAAAAAAAGAATAGGGGGCAGAATTTCAGCGGTAAGTACAGAGCCTTCCGATCAGACTGTACTCTGCCTACAAAGCCCCAGGAGGGCACTCCGCGTGGGGAGACTTCCATGGTCTCCAGCTGCGAATGCTGTCCCTACTGGCCATGCTCAAGAATACAAATGGCTGAGAAGAAGCTGCAGAAACCTCCGGTGTAACTCCCTGCCAGCCAGTCTCCCCTTTCCCTGTGCAGGAGCTCCTATGACCTCTTTCAAGGACTAAACGAAATAACAGCTCCACAATCGCTCTGTGAATGGTCACACGCAAGGCAAATTTAACTTGTTCTGCCTTGTGACAGGCCACCGCCAAGTGATCTCTGAAGGGCAAGATGAAACAAATTCTGTTTATATCATGATTTGCCTCCAGACCACTCGGAATATTGTAAGCATCTGTACCTGTCACAACAAAGCCTTTTACAAGCACAGGAGATCTGTTTTAGAAGTTGTCAATTTTCTCACCGGAGAAACTTAATGGGGTTTCTCTTCTTAATGAGAAGTTCCTGTGTGAACTTCAGGGGACATTAAGAAGAGGAAAGAAGGAGGACGCCTGGGTGGCTCAGATGGTTGAGCGTCTGCCTTTGGCTCGGGTCATGATCCCGGGGTCCTGGGATCAAGTCCCACATTGGGCTACCTGCTCCTTGGGAGCCTGCTTCTCCCTCTGCTTCTCTGTCTCTCATGAATAAATAAATAAAATCTTTAAAAAAAAAAAAAGAAGAAGAAGAAGAAGAAGAGGAAAGAAGGAAGAGTCACCACCCACAACCCAGAGACACTTGCTTTTGCAGGTTTTCCATGCCTGGGGCGGGGGGGGGGGGGGGGAGGGGGAGGGAGGACCAGCTCTGGCCACACCAAGCCCCCCGCCCCGCCTGGTCTCCCCAGACCATGCACGCCCTTGATGCCAACAGGGGGTGGCACGCGCTATCTGTCTGATGTGATGTGGGGCCAGGGGCAAACGGCCAAGAAGGAATTCTTGAGACAATTTCGGTGCAAAAACGTGGTTTTATTAAAGCACGGGGACAGGATCCGTGGGCAGGAAGGGCTGCACTGGGATTGGGAGGGGTGGCGATCTTATACTTTCAAGTTGGGAGGGGAAGAGATAAAAGGCGTTTCCCAAAGGATTTTCATATGTTAAAGAAGACCCCCAGGATCCCGGAGGTCTGGCTATTGTCAGGCTAAGATGCTTTTTGCCTGTAGCAAAGCATTAGCGTTAGGCAGTTGGGAGTTCCTGGAGGAAGGTCACTCTGCCTGTCTCCCGCGTTTGTCAATGGGCTGCAGGTTGTAAGGACATTTAATTTTATCTACATTTCTTTTGCCTTTGCTCTCCTTGTCCAGTCTAAAGACCGTCCTGCGGCTCGGAGAGGGTGGGTGAAGCGCCCCAAGCGCTTAGGGGAGCGTTAGGGGAGCAGTTTCAGAGTTGGGATGCCCCAGGATCAGCCCCATCCTTCCCAGCCCTAGGAAATAGCTGTGGGCCCCCGTGGGGCCCTCCATCTGTATGCCGGCAGGGAGAGGTGGGGACAGGCGGGAACAGGTGGCTAGCAGTGTCTGGAGCTCGTGATAAACAGCCCAGTCTAGACAGATGGGGAACGTGGGGACCTCTGGCCAGGAACCCACTGCTGCATGAGCCCAAACAAGCCGGTGAGCGTCCTTGGTCCTGGAGGGACAGGGCTGTCACTGCGCTGGGCTCCCATCCTGCTGGCACCTCTCTAGCTGGGTGACCTCCAGCAAGTCACCTGACAGTCCAGAGCCCCAGTCTGCATAGGGGGCGGAACAACGTCTCCTTCCAGATCTGATCCAGAGCAACAGAGGCAAGGGAGCTTGTCCTGGGGAAGGGCAACCCCAGGTACTGTCTGCCTGTCCTGACCTTCAAGGCCAACAAATCCCGCAGAGCTCCAGATGTCCCCAGCCAGCCCTGACCTCAGCATCCCGCCACGCCATGCCGCTCTTGGTATGTCCCACCCAGCCATCAGTGGGCACCATGGTCTCTGCTGTGCATCTGCCCTGGCTGAGCACTCAAGGTGACCACCCGGTCCACAGAGACCCCAGCTCCATCTCAGTACTTCGTGTCCTGCATCCTTAGTTGCTCACCTGTCCTTGTCCGTGCAGCTCGCTAGACGGTGAGCTCTGGAAGGCAGGGAACAGGTGACTTACTGCGGCCTCCCCTGTGCTGGGGGCTCAGACAGACCGGAGGAGGGGCTCAAGGAGCATTTGTTGAACGATGGACAGGTAGAAGGGTGAATGACATGGTCAAAGAATCGATGATATGGATGAAGTGGGGTACTGAACTGAATGGAATCAGACCCTGCTGATCCTGAGCTCTAGAACCTTCCCGGCCAGCCTGAGTACTGACCACTGACCCTAACCATGAGCTGGATGTTGTTTATAGGAGGGCCCAGGCAGCTCCGTGCAGAGTCCAGCCACCCCAGCCCCTCAGCCCCCCTCAGCCACACTCTCCCCTTCCAGCCAACAGACATCGTTTGAACCAACTCCGAGCTGGGCATTGGACAGGAACCCAAGACTTGGATGCACCATAGTGTGGCCCCTGGCCCCACGGAGTTTGTGGTCTGGAGAAAGGACAGACATAAACACTGGTCAAAGATAGCATGGGAGTGAGGGTGTGCACGAAAGTGTGCAGAGGCTTAGGGAGGTGCTCCAGTTTGCCCTTGACAGTCCCAGTTCACCCACATTGCCCTGGTGCCTTTAGCATGTTCCTTTGTTCTCCCAAGCGTCCCCATGTGGATGACAAATCACCCGGTTGCCCTAGTGTGAGAGAAGCATGGAGGAGGGTCACATAGCCCCACTCAGAAAGCAGGTGGGCTTCCAGGAGGAGGGGTATCTGTCTGAGTCTCACAGAGGAAGTGTGTGGGGTGAGGGGGAAAGGGCTGCCACGGGTGGAGGGAAGTAGGAGGCCAGAAACGCGCACCTGCTGTGAAGAAGAGAGAGACGGGGCCCTCTGTGGGAGGCTCCTAGCAGCCGGGCCCCGGGATGGGAACAGGTGTGTAGCAGACAGGGGACAGAGGACACCCCGGGGCAAGTGGGCGCAGACACACGAGTCGCCTTCCTCCCAAGTCTGCCTTTCCTGTGGCTCATCTCGAATTACGTGTGGCTGGTCTGACACAGTGACCAAAGCTCCATGGTTTCGTTTGGTTTGCTTTGGTTTTCCCAAACGGATATCCAGTCGTTCCAGCCACGTGTGTTGAAAAGATTTCCCTATTCTCATTGAATGACATTGGCGCCATAGTGTAAATCAGTCGGCCGTACAGGGCGGGTCTATCCCTGGACTCCGTTTCCCTGCTCTACTTGTCTCCCTTCTGCCAACACCACCGTGTCCATGACTGTGGCCTGGTCGTACGTCATAAAATCACGTGGCCCGAGTCCTACAACGCTCTATTTCTTCCTCGAGACTTGCACTTCTGCATACGTTTTAGAATCAGCCTGACAATGTCTTCAAAAGTCTATGGATGGGGCGCCTGGGTGGCTCAGTTGGTTAAGCGACTGCCTTCGGCTCAGGTCATGATCCTGGAGTCCCGGGATCAAGTCCCGCATCGGGCTCCCTGCTCGGCAGGGAGTCTGCTTCTCCCTCTGACCCTCCCCCCTCTCATGCTCTCTCTCTCTCGTTCTCTCTGTCTCAAATAAATTAAAAAAAAAAAAATCTTAAAAAAAAAAGTCTATGGAAAATTTTACTGAGATTGCATTGAATCTGTTCAATTATTCTCTAAAACTCATGGACAATGGGCATCTTAACAATAGGGAGTTTTCCAATTACTGTGCACGGTTTACCCCACACACCGTTTATTTCAGTGTCCAGTTTCGGCCAGCTCTCTTTCGCCGTGGGTACCCTGTACGTGCTTTGTAACTGTTCCTAGGTACCTGAGGTTTCGAGATGCTATGTGGGATAACCTTTGGATCTCATTTTCCAGTTGTTCGTTGACAGTTTATCATTTTTTAAATATTGATCTTGATTTGTTATATCATCTAACAGCTATGCTGCCAAATTGCTAAATTTGATTAGTTCTGACTAGTTCTAGTTGTCTCTTTGAAGATGATTTAGGATTTCCTGAGTACACAATCACGTCGTTTGCAAATGGAGATAGTCCTACTTCCTCTCTGTTTTGGCCAAGACCTGCCACACCATGTTGAATAGAAATGGTAGACAGGGACATCCTCGCCCTACCCTGATCTTAAAGGGAAGGTGTTCATTATTTTACCATTAAATACGAAGTCATCTGTAGGCCTTTTGTTTATGCCCTTTGTCATGTTGATATCATTCCCATCTATTCCTTGTTTTCTGAGAGTTTGGGTTTTTATAAATCATGCACGGGTATTGAATTTTATCACAATGCTTTTCTTCATTTATGAAGACAACAGTTTGGGGCGCCTGGGTTGCTCAGTCAGTTAAGCATCCAATTCTAGATTTTGGCTCAGGTCATGATCTCAGGGTCGTGAGATGGAGCCCCACGTTTGGCTCTGCGTTGGCTGTGGTGCCTCCTTGAGATTCTCTCTCTCCCTCTTCCTCAACCTCTACCCCCTCTCCCTCTCAAGAAAGAAAGAAAGAAAAAGGAAGGAAGGAAGGAAGGAAGGAAGGAAGGAAGGAAGGAAGGAAGGAAGGAAGGAAGGAAGGAAAAGAAAGAAAGAAAGGAAGGAAGGAAGGAAGAAAGAAACCTGATATATGAAGGCAAGGCAATGCTATGGTTTTTCTCCTTTAGTCTGTTGATATGGTGAATTACACGGGATTCATTTTCCAAGGCTGACCTTGTACTCCTTGGATAAACCCCACTTGTCCAATAGTGTGTTGTGCTCTTTACATATCAATGGACTTGATCTGCCATATTTTGATGAGGGCTTCTGCACTTCCGTTCCTGAGAGGTGTTCTCTCACTTCTGGGTAATGTCCTTGTCAGGTTGGGGCATCCTGTTCAGTTCTCTCTAAGTGTGTCACTGAGGCCAGAATTACTTCACCAGATGAGCCCTCCGGGTCTGGACTTCTCGTGAACGGGGCTTAAAACACAGTTTCAATTTCTTTAACAAATAGAGGGCTATTCAGGTTCCCTTTCTCTTTTTCCCTTAGTTTCAAAAAGTCTTATTTTTCAAGGAATGCTTCTATCCCAGCCAAGAGGAATTTAGCCTAAAACTGGATACGACGCACCCCATCCCCTGTTATGGTGGGCCATATCCGTGCGCCATCTCTTTCGTGCCTCCCAGGGGTAATCTGTGTTTTCTCTTGACCATTCTTGTTCGGTTTGATCAATATCCTTAATCCCTTCAAGAGAAGCACCTTTCCATTTGGTTGTTTTTCTTCTGTTGTTCATCTGTGTTCTGTCCCATGGGCTCCTGCTTGTCTTCATTATGTCTTTCCTTCTACTCCCTTTAGGGGCTTTAATTCTCTCCGCTTCTTCTAGCTTCTTTGAGTTAAGTAGCTTCGATCATTTCTTTTGCATCTTTCCTGCTTCTAGGAATGTGCATGAAAGCCACGGTTTCCCCTTCAGGCGCTGCCCCACCTGCTTCCTGCGGGTCTCTGGTCTCTGGTCATTATCTTCGGATTCAAAATATTTCCTCATTTTCTTTGTGATTCTTTTTAAAAGCACATCACTGGATTTCCAAACATTTAGGGAATTTCTCTCTATCTCTTTGTTTTGTTGTTGGTTTCCAATACAATTCCTTTGTGGTCTGAAAACGTACTGTCCGTCTTTCAATTCTTTGGGGTTCATCGAGTCGGGTGTGAGGCCCAGCTTGCGGCCGCCTGGGCACCTGTTCCGCGTGCACGTGGAAAGACTGTGCACTTGTCCTTGTCGGACGCAGTTGTCCAAAATCTTCAACGAGCTTGATTTTCTAAATAATGTTCAGCTTTCCCACATTCGTACTGAGTGGTTTTATCTGTCATATCAATTACTGAGGCAAGGGTGCTAAGATCTCCAACCGTGAGCATAGAATTTTTCCTTTTCTTTCAACCAGGTTTTGCTTTTAATATTTTGAAATCATGTCATGAGACCTACACCCATTTGGAATTATTATGTCCTTCTGATGAACTGGCCACTTTCTCACGTGAGGATCTTAAAATATGTCCTGAGATTATTATCTACTCTGCGCATCCGAGCGTGGAGGCTCGTTTCCCTGCCTGGAGGGAGGCACTGCTCATCTCTTGGAAGAATGAATGGGCTGAAGCAGACATGCACCAAAGGTGTGGTGCAGCCCCAGGTCACAGGGGGCACTGTGGCTCTCTCCTGGCTCTCTCAGATGGCTCGTGCTGGGGGAGGTCATCCGCTGTGTCACGCAGCCTGTAAAGATGCCCCCGTGGCCAGGAACTAAGGCTCCTGCCAACAGCGGGCTGGGAGCTGGCGGCCAAGTGAGCGCGCCATCTTGAAAGCAGATGCTCCAGCTCCGGCCGAAACGTCAGGTGACCACAGACCTGGTCCACAGCTTGATCACGGCAGCCACGGGACAGACCCTGAGCCGGAGCCACCCACAGAAGTCCCTCCCAAATTCCTGACCTACAGAAGCTGTGAGATGATTAAAGTGTGTTGTTTCAAGATGCTAAATTTTAGAGTACTTTGTTACGAAGTGATCGATTCCTCGTGCAATCATTATGAAATGCCCCCTCTTTATTTCTGGCAATTTGCCACGCCTGGAAGTCTGCTCAGCTTGAATTTGACATAGCTGCCCTGGCTGTCTTGTGATTATCGCCGCTTGGCACACTTTTCATTCTCCTCTTTTCATGTGCCTGCATCTTTATACTTTCAGTGTGTCTCTTGGGGCACCTGGGTGGCTCAGTCAGTCAGGCGTCTGCCTTCGGCTCCAGTCATGGTCTCCAGGTCCTGGGATCGAGCCCCGCGTGGGGGGGGGGGGGGGTCCCTGCTCAGCAGGGAGTCTGCGTCTCCCTCTTCCTCTGCTCCCTCTTCCTCTCCCCACTCTCTCTCTCTGTATCTCTCTATCTCAAATGAATAAATGAAAAATTCTTTAAAAAAAATAAATACAGTGTGTCTCTTGTAAACAGCATATTGCTGGGTAGTACTTTCTTTATCCAATGTGAAAATCTCTGCTTTTCAATTAGAGGATGTAGTCCCTTTACATTTAACGTAATTATTGGTATGGTTGAGTGCAAGCCTGCCATCTCCTCACATGCTTCCTTTTTACCGCTCATGTTCCTTGCCCCACTGTTCTTCCTTTCTTGCCATCGTTTGGATTAAAAAAAAAAATAGTATTTGGTGTTCCATTTTATCTTCTCTATTGGCTTTTTGTTTTTATTCTGGTGGGTTTCTCCTGAGACTATGACACGGCCCTTTAACTTACCACAGTGAATACTTGGGCACTTCACCGACAGTACAAGGACCCTGCAACAGCGATCAAGTCCGCCTGCCTTTCTCCAGCCCTTTGGGCTGTTGCTATATATTTTATTTCTACATAGGTAATAAACCCCAACCTACATTTTTATTGCTCTTGCTTTAAATGGTCCGTGGAATTCTAAATAAATTAAAAAGAAAATATCCATGTATAGTCACCACATATTTATCATCCCCAGTGCTCTCTATTTCTATTTTCACCTGCATTATTCCTCTTCAGCCTGAAAAACTTCCTTTCGTACTTTGAGTCTAAGGACCACAATTTCTCTCAGCTTTTGTCTATCTGAAAATGTCTTTACTTGCCCTTTGTCTTCTAGGATATTTTCATTGAATATAAAACTTAGATTAACAGGGTTTTTTTCCTCTTTCTCTCTCTCAGCATGCATTTATTTATTTATTTATTTATTTATTTTAAAGATTTTATTTATTTATTTGACAGAGAGAGAGACAGCGACAGAGGGAACACAAGCAGGGGGAGTGGGAGAGGGAGAAGCAGGCTTCCCGCTGAGCAGGGAGCCCGATGCGGGGCTCGATCCCAGGACCCTGAGATCATGACCTGAGCCGAAGGCAGTCACCCAACCAACTGAGTCACCCAGGTGCCCCTCTCTCTCAGCATTTAAAAAATGCCATTCCATGGCATTTGGCTCCCATAATTTCAGATGATAAGTCAGATTTAATTATTATCTTCGGTTCCCTCAATATAATATGTCTTTTTCTCTGGGTGCTTTTGAAATTTTACCTCTGCGTTTCAGCAGCTTGACCACAAAATGTTTAAATGGGGTTGTTTTTGTATTCGTTCTACTTGGGATTCACTGAGCTTCCCAGATAATGCCTCCCCAACGATGTCTACACCCTTCGTAATGTAAATACTCCACAGGCGAATATAGATGACCAGAAGAGACTTTTTTTAATCATACAACTATATATTGCCTATAAGAGACACACTTTAGATTCAAAGGCACAAATAGGTTGAATGCAAAATGATTTTTCACGCAAACAGTAACGCAAAGAGAGCTAGAGTGGCTATGCTAATACCAGACAAAATTGACTTTAAGTAAAAAATTGTTAGAAAGGACAAACAAGGACCTTTCTTTGATGATGAAAGGATCGGTCCATCAAAAAGACAACTGTAAACACATGTGCTTGTGGGGTGCTGAGCAATGCTGCCTCAGAGACATCCAGATCCTAATCCATGCAACCTGTGGCTGTCACCTTACATGGTAAAAGGGACTTTGCAGGTGCAATTAAATTAAGGATCTTGGGAGGGGGGTTGGGGTTCCCTTGGATTATTTGGCAGTCCCAATGTAATAAGGACCAGGGCCCTTATAAAAGAGAGGCAGGAGGACTGGAGAAAGGAGGGAGCAGGAAGAAGATGGTGGAAACAGAGTTGGAGAGAGAAAACATACCAACAGTTGTGCAGATAGGATGGCCACCATCTCACTGTCCTCCGCAATGGAGAAAGATCGATCATCTCCTGGTGGCTCTTCTTACAACAGCACTGATTTCATCACAAGAGCTCTGCACTCACATCCCAGCTCCATCCTAGAAGCCCACCTCCGAATACTGCTGCACTGGACGTTAGGGCTTCACCATATGAATTTGGTCTGTAGCAGCTGGTTATGGTCAGAAGGAGGGAAAGGGGAGGGACCCAGGCCTATGACTTATGGGTAAATCAGCAGGACTTCACCATAGAACAAGTAGGCTGGAGAGCTGGTTTCTTCCTTCCGTAGATGGCTGTACATGAGCATACTCCCCCTGCCAGAGAAGAGGTCCCCAAGGGTTGCCATCACTCCTCCCAGCATGCACCTCTGTGTCTTTGGATGCTGAGTCTGCTGCACTCAGCTCTATGCACCTCACAGAGTGAAGGCCTGACCCCAGGCAGGAGCTGAGGGTTTGCAGAGTTACTGCAGGTGTCGGACCTAAGGGAAAACTGCTCTCAGGTCCAGGGAGGTCCTCTGCCTGGACCCGTCCTCCCTCTGTGCTCTTGTGCAGTCTCCCGGCATCCCACCCACCAGCCGACCTTTGCCAGCCAGAGCTTCCTGGGGACCTGTCTGTCTACATTGGACCACCCTCTAGCAACCCCAGGCACCAGGCAGAGACTGTGGAAAGAGACCCAACTCCTCCAAACTCACTGTCTGGAGCTGCTGACAAGAATACTTTGCACCCTGGAGACCACCCAGCATCTCTCTTGGGCAACTGGGACCCTGCTGGGCCCAAGGGCTCAACTGACACAACACAGGGCCAGAGGTCAGCAACTGGTGACCTACAAGCCTGCAAATGGGTAGCTTTTCTGGCACTCACAGGGATTAAATACATTTTAATTAGTTGTCAGCACTTACCGAGTGGGGAATTTCACATCAAAATTCAGATTTCTGGCCTCTCCTGAATGTCAGAGACTGGCAGACCTCACCCGCATTTCCAGCTGACCACAAAGGTAGGGCTGGAAGGGACTGGTCTTATGCAGGTGCGCCTCATGCTCCCCCAGGGACCCCTTCCTTGATGTCACCCTGAGCCCAGGCCACTCCTCACTGACTGACGAGAAAAGTGAATGGGTCTTTTCGCTCCCATCTTTTTGGTAAAAAGTAGGGAGCAGCAGACCTAGAGACCCCCAAGAAAAAAAATAGGAGAGGGTTCATTTCTTTCTGGTTGTCAACATTCCTTTGTGTTGAATGGGCAAGAAAAAGTACGTGGCACTGAATTCCCCTGCAAGGATAAGAAGTCACCCCACTGGACCCCTTTGTTGTACAGATGGAGAAACCGAGGTCCACACAAAGAGTGCCCAGCCTCAGGTCATGTGGTTGGGCAGCGGCAGAGCCAGGCCCCCTCCCACAGATGTGTGAGCGCATCTGTGATGCTGGGAGCCACGCACCCTGGGGGCTTGGAGGAGGACCCTCCCTGTCTTGACCCTGCAGGGCCGGTTAGAGATGACCTGCCTGCCTTGCAGACAAGTGTGCAGGCCTTCAGGCAAGGGGGCAGCAGGTGGCCTGTGGCCTGGCTAATGGCCTGCAGGGAGGGGGGAGGCCACTGCAGAGACACCAATTAAGGACATTTGATGGCTTCCCATGGGGAGCCAGGCCCTGTCTTGCCAGAGAGACCTGGGAGCCTCGAGCAGACAGATGGAGAGGAACCCCTGCAGCCAGCAAGACCGGCCTGGCCAAACTTCCTCCTCATTAGCATCTCTTTAGGACGCCACCCAGCATCTGTGCCCAGGGAGAAGGCCAACCCCGTCATAGGACAGCATTCCTGGAACAGAATTGAGGATGGGGTTATTCCCTGCTCTAAAACATTGTCTCCACTGACCCTCATGGGGTCTGAAGTTCCACCATTAGCATCACATTTGGGGGTAAGGTGGGATAAACTGACAGCAGAATGGAGACTGGCTCCCAGGGCTGGGCTGGGACCAGGGCTGGCCAGAAACCATGAAGCAGGAAGAGCAGATTTTCAAGGTTAAATATGGTCCCAGCTGCCATGCTAAGAGGGAGTGGGGGACCCACAAGGCCTCCAGGAGACCCTAGGGTCAGTGATGCCACCTTGCACCAGGGGCCTGACATAGCACCCTTTCTGTTTCTCCATTACATCATCACCATCACCATCATCATCATCACCACCATCACCATCATCACCATCATCACCATCATCACAATCACCATCATCACCATCATCACCATCATCATCATCATCACCATCATCATCATTGTCACCATTATCACCATCATCACCATCATCATCATCATCATCACCATCATCACCATCATCGTCATCATCGTCACCATCGTCACCATCATCATCATCGTCACCATCGTCACCATCATCGTCACCATCATCACCATCACCACCATCATCTCCATCATCATCACCACCACCATCTCCATCATCATCACCACCACAATCATCATCACCACCACCATCATCATCACCACCACCATCATCACCATCATCACCACCACCATCATCACCATCATCACCACCACCATCATCACCATCATCACCATCACCACCATCATCACCATCACCACCATCACCGCCATCATTGTCACAATTATAACTATCACCATCTTCTGCACCATCACTCCTCCTCCTCCTCAAGGCACCCCCAACTCCCTGCCAAGGATGAAGGAAAGAAGAAGGAAGAAAACCATCCCACACCTCCACGCTCTACATCTCAGCTCATGACCTGCCCTACATCACCTCTGTGTGCCTCAACTCCCTCCCCGACCCCGTGCACACACATAGTCTACTCCATTGGGCCAGCCTCTGAGTTCCCTGGATTTGACCTCAGCCATCACTAAATCCTAATCTGATACTAGCCTACTCAGCAGGTATACTCACCTGTTTGCAAGCTCAGATGAGCATGGGCATCAGGAGCCATGTTCTAATTTGATATTCCCTATTTCGGGCAAAGGCCTGTTAGGTGCTCAGTAAACACCAACAGAAGGGGTGGAGGGTGGGGAAAGGGAGGGGAGAGCAGAAGAGAAGGGAGAGGAAGGAGGAGAAAAATGGGGGAAGGAAGGACACAGAGGGGGGAGAGGGAAGGAGGGATAGCTAAAGAATAGATCAAACTTTCCCTCTTGGCTGAGACTCACAAATTCCCTGGAAAATGAAAGCTTTCCAAGCCACACACAGCTTAAGGGCCTCTGCCAAACCCTATGGTTCTGAGAAGTTCCCTTCCTCAGAAAGGACAAAATGTTTGCCCTTTGTAATAAAAGGAAACCAAAATGAAAACACCTCACCTTGCCCCTCCTGTTTATCAGACTGGCAGTTTCCCTCTGCTCCTCTGTAAACAGATGTGCATCAGAGCAAGGCCACTTGAACTCTACTCCAAAGACTCTCGGCTCCTGGGTCCACATCACAACAAGGCGTGGGTCCCAGAGAAGGCCTTGGATGTCCACAGATTTCTGATGGCTGCAGGGAGCTTGAGAGGGCATGCACCTGGGCCACTCATCTGTGCTCCAGCCCAAGGAGCAGAGGTTCAGACCCCTGCCCCCACATCTGCTTGGGGTGCCCCCCTCCCTTGGTGGGAGTGGACCATCAGATGGCCCTATGCCTCGCATTGTCACTGGGACATCTGGAAGGTTCTAGCTGGCTCCTCCCAGCCTCTATTTGGCAGAGTCAGGGTTTCTACCCTGGGATCTACAAGGAGCTCTCAGGGGCAAATGCTGGGAGCCCCTGGCTCCAGCTGATGTGTACAGAATATCCTAGAATACCAAGAGCCCCCTAGATGGACGAGACAGACATGAACATGACAGGTACACCCACAGGTGAGCATCTCTGAAGCTAGGACAGTGCTGCTTGGTGTCTATTTGGGAGTTAAGACGTCATGGGCCCGGCCGGGGGGATTGTCAGCCTTCACTTCTCAGGGTTGGGTGTGGGGTGCTCCCCCCCACTCCTGTGATTTCAAGCCGCCATGATGTCAGGGTGTTCCAGGGGTCCTGCAACTCAGCCTGGTGCTTCCGGGCATCACCTTTCATCAGAGGGGCTGTAGGGCAGGTCCCAGTAGAGACCAGGGCTTGGAGGCTGAGGGCAGGGCAGCCCGCAGAGCCTCGCCTTCACTGGAGCCTGTCCTGGGTCTGAGAGGCCACACTGCGCAGCCCTGAGGCCGAGCCAGGGCTGGGGGCTCATAGCACAGACGTGTGGGGACAGGCTGGGGTTCTACTTCTGGAAAGGACTCAGCTCCAAAACGTCTTTGCTTGTGTGGGAGAGGGAGCTCGTGGCTTGTGTTCCAACTCACTTCCCCACTCCCGCCTCTGCCAAGCTGCCCCCCTCCCAGAGGGGTCCTGGTCCACAGGCTACCTCCAGCCTCACTGGTCTCCAAATGGGAAGTCACCTGCCTGGCCTACCTCATCTCAGCCACATCTCCTGGCAGCCCCTCCGAGTGCACACACACACACGTACACACATGTGTATGCACCCTCTCCCTGCACCCCACACACCGAAGGTCCCCACGAGCCTCCTTCGGCCACCGCTGCCGCTGCCCTCAGGGGACATCGGACACGAGGCTGAGGCTCACCTTCATCTGAGACATGCTCTCAGTGACCCGGGATAATTCAGGGAGCCTCGTAGGAACTCCGTGTCCACATCTGTGAAATGGGAGCTTGCAGCCAGCCAGGAAGCATTCTCATGAGGATCAAATGAGAGAAAGAATGCTTCACAGTGTGTTTATTGAGCACTTACTACAGACCATGAGCTTGAATACAACTCCCTAAAGAGATTCACTCCGCATCCCCACGAGGTCAGGTAAACTGAGGCACGGGGAGGCTGAGGGACATGCCCAGAGGGTGGCAAAGTATGTCAACAAAGCCCAGGCCTTGGACCCCAAGGTTTTCTGCCTCCACCTCAATGTGATAAGTTTGGGCAAAGGAGCAGACCAGGCAGGGCAGAGGCGGACAGGAGAAGCTCCAGCCGCCCGGGCCAGCCGTCTGAGCCCACCACCCACCCCAAGCCCTGAACCCTGCAGCCCATGGGCCACTCTGGGCCAGCAGCAGAGCTGAGCATGTTAAAGAGAGGCTGGCCCCGGGAGGCAGAGACACCCATAGCCGGGACCCAGGGGTGGCATTGCTGACACATTCCAGATGAAGACTGTGCCCCATCGCCCCCTTCCCTAGCTCCCACGAGGAGTCGCCTGTATGTTGGGGACCTGCTGCTCTCCCACCCAGCTTCCCAAAAGAGACTTGTGAATTATTGCTCCCCCACAATGCTGCAGGCCTTCCCTTGGGCCCAGCTGGGCAGGGGAGGGGTGGGCAGAGCAGGACTGGGCTGAGATGGACGGGCTGGCCCGGGGAGGGTGGACAGGGCGGGGATGAGCGGGACCCACCTGGGCTGGGCTGGCTGTGGTGCTGGGAAGGAGCGGGATGCCCAAGGGGATGGGGAGTTACACTAGAATGCAGGAAGACTCTCCGGTGCCCCTGACCTGCTGTGTGACCCGGGCAGTCACCCACCCTCTCTATGCCTGGTCTCTGCCCCAGGAGGTCATGTGGGCGCCTGTCGGGAGGGTCTTCTGGGCATTTCCCTGTGTCATCCCTAAGCAAACCTGCCAAAGAGAAGGCAGGACTGCGGGGCGGAGGGGGGGAGTGTTAGGTAACACCCCAGTGTGTCCCTCTGGCACCTCAGAAGGACGCAGCCAGAGCTGGAACCAGATCTGCCCGGCGCCCGGGAGTGGCTTCAGTGGCTGGTCCTGCTGGTGGCTGGGGCTGCAGGCTCCGGAGGGTGCACGCGGAGCAGCTGTGAGCCCAGCTCGGGTGCTGCTCCCCTCCACAACCCCTGGGAGCGGAGGGCCCCTGCAGTGACCCCCTGACCCTGCCCGGCCACCGGCCACGCACCCTGCTGCGCAGCCCCCAAAACGCCTGCCTGTGGCCCCATCCCCGGCCACCAAGCCGACACTCAGGAGCTGCAGGGCCCCCCGCCAAGAAGAGCCCCGACTGGGGCACCGGGGTCCGTGGCCCCGGGCGAGCCTTCTGCAGGCTGCCACAGCCCGGGGACAGGCGCTGGAGCTGAGGAGCCTCGGGAGGACCAGCCTGGAGCGGGGAGTGAGCCGGCGCCCACATGCCCTGCTGCACGGTGAGTGCCGCCCGGGGAGGGGGCTCCCCTGGGCCCGCGGGGAAGGGGCTTGCGGCAGGCGGGGGTGGTGGGCGCTGTGGATGCTAGACTTGGGGATCTGGAGCCGCGTGGGGAGGGGGCCAGGGAGCGGCAGGTGGCGGGAGCGCCAGGTGTTCTGCTGACTTCTTCCAAGTTCCTGGCGGCTGGCTCTCTGGCCAGGCTGGTACGAGCTCTGCCCGTGGCCCCCAGCAGTGCCCAGCGGGCGGGGACCTGCGGGCGGAGCCGAGTGGGCAGCGGGGCCGGGCGGCCCTGCGGTGCTGCATTGCGCCCACAGCCCGGGCGCTCGCTGGGACCAGCGCCACCTCCAGGGCGCCTCGGCCGGCCGGCCCCCTCCCCGGGCAGGAAAACCCGCGGGATGCGAGCTTGGCGACTTGTCAGCAGACACGCGCCCCCTTCGTGGGCACTTGTGAAGCAGCGCGCTCTCCCCTCCTCAGTGCCCGCGACTTTCCGCTTCTTTTGCTCTCACCAAATTCTTTTTAAAAAACCAAATTTGGGGCGCCTGGGTGGCTCAGTCGGTTAAGCGACTGCCTTCGGCTCAGGTCATGATCCTGGAGTCCCGGGATCGAGTCCCGCATCGGGCTCCCTGCTCGGCAGGGAGTCTGCTTCTCCCTCTGACCCTCCTCCCTCTCATGCTGTCTCTCATTCTCGCTCTCAAATAAATAAAATCTTTAAAAAAACAACAACAACAACAACCAAATTTGGAAAGGGCATTGGGCAGAATGGAGGACGAGGCTGAGGGGTGCTCAGGGTGGTGGGGGGAGTTCCTCTGGACCTGGGAGCACATCGTGGGGTCCACAACCCCAGCTCCCCTGGTCCCCGAGGCCGGCAGGGGCAAGGCGTTTGTAAAGAGCTGAGCTCTGGGGACACAGTGCTGGGCCCAGACACCCCTCGCCCTGGAGGAAGCCTGGCCTCGGGCCTAAGATCTTCGGGAGAGCTGCCCCTCAGCCTGAGGTCCAGCCCCACCCCCCCGCATCATGGGGGGACAGTGTCACCTGAAGGCTCCTGTGTGGGGCAGCCGTGGGTCACTTGCAGGTGCTCAGAAGGAGCAGGTGCAGGTGCAAACCCAGCTCCCTCCCAGCTCCGTCTTTGGGTGAGCCCCTCACTTCTGAATTCTAGCCCCAGATCGCTCGCCCCGTGACATCACCAGCTGCCCAGGACGGTGGGTGCCTGCGCCTCGGAGCTGGCCCAATGCTGCACTCTCTCCTGCGTTACGCAACGAGAGGTGGCCGCAGCCCGGGGCCCGCGGTCGCAGCAGCCGGGAGAGGAGAGCACCGTTAGCGCTCACAGGGGCAGCAGGGCCAGCTCAGGCCCTCGGCGGGCCCTCGGGGGGAGGCTTCGGGCTGGAGCTCTGGGTTCCCCGGAGAAGAGCTAGTTGGACTGGGCTGGGCCGGCACTGGGCCTGGTGGGGCCTGAGCCTCAGTCTGGCTTCTTCCCCGCCGTGTGTCCTCAGCAGGTGCCCACACCCTCTCTCTCTGCCTTGCTTTCCCAGTCTGCCAAATGGGGGAGAGTGGTAGTAATTATTGTGCCTAGCTGGCCGTCCTTGTGAGAACTGAATGAGCCCCTGTGTGGGGGGTGGGGGATGGCTGGCACGTCCCGACACAATGCTTCACGTGTGCTGGCCGCTGTTACCGGATATTTAACTCAACAGTCATTAGCTGCGATGCGTGTCTTCTACTCATCTTTGCGGGCAAACGAATTTATGTCTCAGGCAGTTATGGGGCAAGACAGGCTTATAGGGGTGAGATACAGTGCCCCCAGGCCAGGGGCTTAAAGCCCCTGTGCTCAGTGAAATGCCCCCTAAATGCAGGGCTACACAGAAGGCTCTCTGTAGGTACGTGGTGTCTCTCTGGGCTCTGCCCTCAGGGCGGCTGACCCCGTGGCCATGCTCTGCAGCCACCAGCCGGGTCTGAGCCTCTGATCCCAGCAGGTAAGATCCCTCCACCACCAGAGGCCAGCAGGGGAGCCACCCAGACTTTCCCATAGGAGCTTCCCGGCCTCCACAGCAAGGGGATGTCAGGTCTGCTCAGCATCCCCGTCCCCTGAAGGAGCCCCAGGCTGGGTGGTCTCCGGTCACCCTCCCAGGAGTCGCTGTGTGCAGGTCCCAGGGCTGGTCCCCACCTGCAGCCCCTCAGGGGACGCGGCTCCCAGTTCCTCGACATTCCCACTGCCTCTGGCTGCTCCTCACGCTGGCTGCCTGCGTGGAGGAGGTGAGGAGAGGAATAATAAGTAGCAACCTCACATCCTCAAGCTCTGCCCCTGCAGCCAGGGAAGGAGGAGAGCGGCCCAGGATGCAGGGCGCTGTGCACACAGCCTGGCTGAGGCAGAGGCGGCAGGCGCTGGTCCTGGGCCCCTCCCCAGATGCTGGCCCCTCCCTGCCTCTTCCCCTGCACAGAACCCACCCGTGGTGATGGGCGGGTTGGGGGGCCTGGGAGCTGACAGGAGCCAGAGAAGGAGGTGAAGGTACTAGATACTGGAGTGGGGGCCTGTGTGAGTGATGAGAGGGGGCTGGACAGCCCCAGGCTAAGCCTCCTGGCTGGGCTCCTGCCTCCATTCCCAAGGAGCCCTCCGGGTCCCACACAGGCCCTGATGCCCAGACCTCCCCCCACCCCCTCGCTGCCTCCTGCCTCCCTCCTGCCCCCCGGGGCGGGCTCTGGCAGGGCTGCCTCCTCTTCATCCTCCCCTGGGCGAGGCTGGGGCAGACAAGGATGCCCAGACCCTGCCAGTCAAGGAGCCCGCTCGCTGTCAAGCACGAGGGCGACCCGGGATGTGTCCCAGGGACCTTCTGGGCCTTGATTCCCAGTTGACGACCTTCACATCTCAGCTGGCTGACTGAGTCAGAAGCCAGCATCTTCCAGATGGCCGTCCTCGGCTGGCCCATCTATCCTTGTCACACACATGCCCGTCTTCCAGACCCCTGCCCTCCCTGGAGCCCTGGGTCCCCGGCTCTCCCTCTCCCATCCCTCGGGCTGCCCTGGCTCCTTCCCCAGGCCCGGCTGGGCCCCGAGGACTGGCTCAGCAGGAGGGTGGCTCTCAGGCTGGGGAAGGAGCCCCCACCTCACAACAGAACGACCTGAGAGACTGGCCCTTTCCCTCAGTCAGGCTTGCTCGGCGCATTAACAGCGAGGGCGTGCCAGACGCCACGTGGGACCCACACCCCTTCTCTGACCAGCAGCTCCTCTGTCTGTCCAGCCATGAATATTGTCACCAAACACTTACGGGCCCTATTCCCGTGTAAGGTCCTTCGGGGCCAGGAGACGCAGGCAAGAGCTACACAGGGAGCCCCGGCGGAAAGACTCAGGGCAGATGGGTAACGAATCAGTGGGGTTTGCGGTCTCTACTGCCCCAGCCAAGCCCAGGGCCAGCAGGGTGCAGGGCGCTGTCATGATCACAGTTCCTGAGTCCACTGTCCCCCGGGGCCCCTCCTTCAATCCCCACAACCACCTGTGAGTAAGGTCCTCAATGACCCCATTTTACAGGTGGGGAAACTGAGGCACGAGGCAGTTTGTATTAGCTAGTGCTGTGTAACAAATTGTCCCAAACTTAGCAGCTTAAAATGACCCCCAGCTACTATTTCCTGTGGGCTGATAGTTCCGGCAGACCTGCTGGGTCCTGAGCTCGGAGGCTCACAGACAGAAATCAGGGTGCCGGCCCAGGGCTCTCCTTCTGCAGGCTCGGGGGAGGAATCTGTGTCCATGCTCCTCTGGGTGGTTGGCCAGATTCAGTTCCTTGCAGCTGTAGGACTGAGGTCCCGTTTCCTTCCTGGCTGCCCGCGGGTCCACCCGAGGCCCCCTGCCACGTGGCCTCTCCATCTGTAAGCCAACCACAGACAGCCTCACACGTTCAGGAGCCCCGCTCCTCAGTCTCCGACCCCAACCCCCAGACCCAGCTGTAAGGCCCACCCGGAAAGTTTCCCTCATGAACCCAAAGTCAACCAACCAGGGACCTCAATCTGCAAAGATCCCTTCTTCGAGTCACGTGATGCCATCTCGGGAGCAGCTGTTTCTACTCTCCTACTCACCTGTTCCCACACCCAAGGCGGGGTCGTCCGGTCCTGGAAATCTGCCGGCCCCAGAGGTTCGGTCACTTTCAAGGTCAAACAGCTCATCCTGTGGTCACCAACGGAGGAGGCCGGGCTCTGGGGAACCAGCCCACCAGGGAGGGAGTGCCAAGCCCAGGCGGGCAGGCGCCAGGAGGCACATGCGTGTGGGAAGCCCGGGGGCCGCGTCAGAGCACAGAGTGTGGCCTGGAGAGCCAAGGAGGAGGCCAGGAATGCGGCGAGCAAACACCCTGGCCGCAGAAGGGGGGGACGCAGGGCCTTTGGGCTCACACCCGCCTCCAGACCCAGCATGTGGCTGTCCAGACAGGGGGCCAGCCAAAGATCCTGGGAGGTGCCGGGCAGAACTGAGGGGGGGAGACCCCTGCTTCCTAGGCCCCCATCTGCAGCGGTTCGTGGCGAGGCCAGGCCATTGAGAAGAGGCCCGGCTGCCTCTGCTGCTGAGGAAGTTTGGGAGCAAGGGGGTGGGGGTGGGGGGGCTGCTGGGAGAGGGTCTCCACGTTGACGTGACCTTGGGAGAGCTGCTGTCCTTCCGTCCACGTGTTTCCTGTCTGTCTGCCCAAATGGCCGCCCAGGAGGTGGGACCTCTCTGCTTTGCTCCCCGCGGGGCTTGGGGCTCGCAAGGTGCACACAGTGCTTCGTCCAGGGCAACGTGGTAATGATACTGGGACTGACCAACTTCGAGGCCACCACCTGCCAGCCCACCTGCAGAGCAGACCGTGCTCCCAGGGCCCCTCCGGAGAGAGGCAGGCCAGCAGATGGGGCCAGGCCCACGCAGGCCAGCCTTGTCCTGGAACCGAGCTCCAAAAGTCCCCGTACCCTGGGCAGTGGAGGCCACAGCTGCAGGGCTCGCAGCCTCCTGCCAAGAGGCCAGGGTGGGGGGGAGCCGCCCCCGTCGCTCTCCTGACCCCCTGCAGCTTGCGGTAGCCACAGGCCTCCACCAGCTGTCCTTGTCAGGTGTGTGAAGGAGAAGGCAGGTGGCGCGGGCGTCCTGGCACAGATGGGGCCTGTCAGCTGCCTTAAATTACAGCTCGCCCCCCTAGCCTGCAAGGCTGTCTCCTCCCTCTCTCCTTGTGCAGGCTCTCACTCATTTCCCTCTGCCCCGCCGGGATTCTCTGCAACATCCAGAGGGCACAGGACTCGCGGGTGGGCGCGGGCAGGGATTGCTATGGCCAGGGCATCAGCAAGGAGGCCTTTCCAGGTGCCAGGCCCCGGGTTCAGGGCTTCCTGCAAATGCCGTCGCTGAACACTGGTTGGACCACCTTGGAACGCCCCCCACCCCCCCGCCAGCCCCCAGCTGTGAAACACTCGAGGGGTCTGGAGAACAGCATGGGCACCGCCCCCTCTGGAGGGGCTCCCTCCCGGTCAAGCCGGAAAATCAACAGTCAGGAGAGCTGGACGGGTGGGGAGCAGCGGTGGGGTGGGGGTGCAAACAGGTGTGAGCAGGGGGCCAGGAGCTCAGGAAGCTACCAGAGGAGGTGGGGAGGACCTGGGGCCCAAGGCTGGGCGGGATCCTTGAGCTGGTGAGCCCCCCGCCTAGCCCATCTCCTCTCCAGCACCTGAGACGTTTCCTCCTTTCTCCAAGACGGGGAAGGGCCACGTTTAGTTTGGCCAATCACAGGCCACGTGATCACAACCTGGCATCAGGGCTCTTCCCACACCTGCTTGTCACCTGTCCCCCCGCTCGTGAGCCCCCCCCGAGAGCCTTGCCAGGGCCCCGGAATGCCTCTGTCTTCCACCTGGGCAGCAGCTGCGGATCCGCGTCCTGGGGCGGCTATAACCAAGCACCACAGACGGGGGGCTACCCGTCGGGCATCCAGTCCCTTCCAGACCTGGGGGCTGCAAGTCTGAGATCTGGTGTCCGCAGGGCTGGTTCCTCCTCGGGGCTGAGCGGGAGTCCGATCTAGCCGTCTGTCCTGGCTCCTGGTGTCCCAGGCCGGCCGCTTGCCGCAGGGGAGCTGATCACCTCCCTCGCCAGGCCCCTCTGCCAGCCCCAGCTCCACATGCCCACAGGGAGACTTCCTGCCGGTTGTGACCCGTTTGAGAAGTCCCTGGGTGGCCCTGGCCTGCCGGGCAGGGGCGGATTCCAAGCTGGCCTGTTCTTGCCCCTGAGCAGGTGTGAGGAGGCTTTTCCTCCCCACTTGTCCCCAGAGCAACTTCCCTTCTTCCCAGCAGAAGTCGCTGTGGGGTAAGGGTTTGCTAACCCGGTCCCTGGAGGTTCCGTTGGGGCCGCGCAGGGAAGAGGTGGGCGAGGGAGGAGCAGGTGGGAGGAGGTGCAGGTGGGAGGAGGTGCAGGTGGGCGGGGCTGAGAGCCGCGCAGAGCTCTGCTGGAGCCAGAGGCTACCATGTTCACCAGGCCCGCGCCGGCGGACAGGGAGCCCAGGGGGCAACTCTGAGCTGACACACCAATGAGGACTGTTGTGCTGGACCAGAGCCATTGTCAACACCGCTACCCACCCATCCTGACCACTGAGACGCGTGGAGCATTAATGGAGCGCCTACTGCATGCCAGGCACAGGGCCCTGCTGTTCACGAGCATTCTCTCATTGAACCCTCCTAAAAGCCTGGCCGAGGAAGTGGTGTTCAAACTTCCCTTTTATGGGATGGGAAGGCTGGGGCTCAGCACGATAACCCGCTGAGCTGTCTGCTGGAATGAAGCCTCAGACAGCTGATGATTGCTCCACACCTTTCTCCGCCCCCTCGCTCAAAAGCTATTCTCCGAGGGAAGAGATGCTTATCATACATCTCCTTTGGATCAAGATGATTGAGGTTTTGCCTCCCAGGGAGAATACAGAGCTTCTTAGTGAAAGACTCCAGATAAGCTACTGGCAATCACCCACACGCTTAGTGTGAATGAGCAGGTAGCATGAGGAGCTGTTGGGACCAGGTCCGCAGAGCCCTGGGTGTCCAGGAGCCATCAAGCATACACAGAGAACCTCATACCGGACTTCAGGGGAGCTCCCTAAGTACGGGGGTGCACCCCGCAAGAGAGCCCCAGAAGGCAGCAAAAGGCTGGCTGGCCCTTCAGAAAGAGGAGCATCCACCCCCAACACTGCCCACCGTGGGACTAGGGGCTAACCGGCAGGGATGCCGAGATGAGCCCCTGGTTCTGCCTGAGCATTCCCTATGCTCCTGTCCCATCAGGGGCGCCTGGTCAGCCTGGAGGCAGGGGAGGGGACTGAGGGTTGGGGTTGGGGAGGTGAGGAGGGTGCAGCAGAGAGACCAGGGCCCTACAGACACGTGGAGCCCACTGGGCCGGCCAAGAAGGCCGTCTCCGTCCCCAGAGGCCCTGCGGGAGGGTCCCCTTTCTGCCACTCCTCTCTCTAGCCAGGAAAGGGTGGCCTAACCTGGGTGGGGGAGGGCAGGGGTAACAGTTCCGGGACTGCCCCCCATCTTCCCTCAGCCTCCTGTTTGTCAGGAAGGATCTGACCAAGGGTCCCTAAAGACCTACATGGGCCAGGAGGCCAGAAAGTGCCAGAAAGAATACACGGGCCAGTGGGAAAGAGTAGGGCTGTCTGCAGGCCTGGGGCACTTCCCGGCCAGTCGTCCTGCCCGATCCCTGGCCACACCCCTCGTCTGTGGGGCTCCGTACCAGCTGCACCCCGAGTGTGTGTCCCCGGGGCTGGGGGCTCCTGCTCACTGTGTGCAGGGCCGACAGCAGACGCCACCATCCTCCCCAGAGGCCAGCTCTCAGACACACCAGCCTCCCCCCTCCTTTCTGGGTGCCAAGGGGGCCCTGGTGACTTTCTGGGGTAACAGAGCCCTGGCGGGTCCCCCCTACTCCTCCCTTGCATCCCCCCACCCCGAGCCCAGCGCTGAAATCCCAGCAGCCCACAGGGGTGGGGGGAGACGACCACTCGCAGTGCTTTGCTCCAAGTGACCTATTTCTAAAATAGAGAGGCGTTTGTGCATGCGTTGGGGGGGGGGGGTCATGTGCCCGCACCCACCAGTCCTCCCGCTTCTGTAAAAGGAAGTAGCCAAGTCCAGCCAGGCTGTCCCTCCCTCCCCGTTCCTTTCCATTCTGCGATCCTCCAGGGGTGGGGGAGACCTTCATGCCCCAGAACCTGGGGGTCTGGCCTTCAGTGCCCTGGGCCCTGGCTCAGCAAAAGAGCCAGCTGCTTGTGGCCACCTGCTGTGTTTGGGGCTGGGGGCTGCCCCAAGGACCCTATTCATCTGCCCGGCCGTGCATCCACATTACCTGGGGCGCTTGCACAACTCCCGAGGCCTGGACCCGCCCTGCCCTGCCACCAGTTACAAGGACTCCCTGGGGGGGCCCTTGGGGGGGTCTGGGTGAGGCTCATAGGCTGCCAGGGAGGGGCTTTATGGGAGGGGTAGGGACTCCAGAGCTCAGGAGGCCAATGACCTGACTTGGAAAACAGGTTGGAAATGAGGAGGAGGGGGCTGAGTGACCACAGCGGAGCCGTCTGGGGAGCCACCCACAGAGAGCAGACTCAGCCACACGGATAAACAGAGCCAAACCTCCCTGACCAGGACCAAAGGAGAGTACAACATCCCAGGACCAAGGACATCGGAATCCCCTCTGACTCACTTGCTGGACATGGAGCCCTGCTGAGCCCCCCCACCCAGTCCTCTCGAGAACCTGACAGATGGGGGTGCCGCCCCCCTGGGGCTCGCAGCCAAGGGACTCCGGGGAGGCGAATGAGCCAGGGGATGCCTGGGAGGGCTTCCAGGAGGAAGTGAGGCCAGAGCCCAGAGCTGCAGTGGAAGCCGTGCAGGCTGGGAACAGCGGGTCCCAGTGGAGGGAGGATGCCAGGCGCACGCCAGGCTGAAGGACGTGCCTTTCCGTCGCTTTATTGTTTTCCCCTTAATATTCTTGGCCCACGTGCAGTCAAGTCCTGGCGTCAGCTCCCACATTCACACCCCTTGGCTTCATTGAGAAGCTGCGGGTTCCCGAACAGCTCTCGGCTCTCCAGGCCTGCTCCCTTCCTCGCTGGGAGCCCCCCCTCTGCACCTTCCGCTTCCAGCATAGACGTCCTCAGGAGCCCCGTTCCCAGGTTGAGTGAGCGTAAGAATCATCTGCCAGCCAAAAATGCCCACCCCCTGGCCCCTCCAGGAATGAGTGGGTCTCGCCCAGGACCCTGGAATCTGCATTCGGAGCTCTATGCTGATGAGCCCCCAGATCCTGGTAGCAGAGGCCGCCTCTCTGTGGGCACATCTGGGGCCCAACCAGCCCTGCAGACAAAGCCAGGCCGGTGAGCGGACACACCTCTGCTCCACCAGCCCTCTGCCCACGCGTGGGTATTTAGCGAGGACCTGCTGCTATGCAGGTGTGCACAGACCCCCCCCCCCCAGCCCCACGGCTGAGCACGGACACGCGGTAGGGCCCAGGGCTTCCGGACGCTTCTCCCGGGGATCAGACACTCGCCTTCACGCGAAGCAATGACCCAACGAATAAAAACGGTGATAGTCTGGTTGCAGCATGAGTCCCGTTCTGTCCCTCCTACAGCCGACGCTTTTAACCACGAACGCAGCAGACGAGCTACTTCTCTGTGTGACTTGCCTGCACTCAGGAAATCGCATTCCACTGCGCCTTTTTTTAGGCCTGATGCTCCTATTTACATTGACATCAACTACACCATGTAAATTCCTAAATCTGAACGCTTTGAAATCCATGGTTCCATTTCAAGCCAAGTTTATTTTCATTAATAAAAATCTTCAGAAAAAAAGTCTTCAGTGAAGAAAGTCCCCCTTGCACACACCTTCATCGTAGAATCCTGGAGCTGGAAGGATGCGCGGTCACGTCCCACCTTCCCGCCCCAGACGGCAACGTCGCCTGCGCGGGAGGCTGAAACGCCGGCTCGCCCACACAGACTCAGGAGTCAGTAGTCGAACTCTTACCCACTGAGCTGGCTGCAGCCTCTGAATCCTTTTAGAGAATGCACTGTGCCCTGGTTCTGCCCCTGGGGTTGCTCACAACAGGGCAGCACCTTCAAGCATTCCACTTCCCCACACACAGCCCACCCCTAGGGCTCTCTTCTAGGTCCACTCCTATTTGTGTCTTTCTTTGTGCCCACTGGTGATCTCAAGAGCTCAGGTGGGCTTAAGCAGGTTACAATACATCGGTATCATCACCTCCTATGATACACGCACTATACCTCAGTTAATGTGGCCTAAGAGTGTGTGTGTGTGTGTGTGTGTGTGGCATCTGTATCACGTGCCCCAGTAACAAATTAACGAGATTCTCCTTCAGACAATATTTGGATTTATTAAAGGCCCTGGGTAAGTCCTAGCCTGAGGGTCAGTGTCTGGGGAATTTGGGAGCTCACAGACACCAGCACCCAGGCTTCTCAGCTCACCTGTTCCCATCACAATGTTCATACTCACCTGTGCACATGCAGGGTCAGCTGCCCCCACGCCTGGGAAAGGCACCCCTCAGACACATAAGGAATTGAATCCTTCCTTTGTCACTGGGGCTGTGAGACCTCAGGCAAGTCACTGAACCTCTCTGAGCTTCAAGTCCTCATTCATGAGCTAGCAAATGGGTGCCATGGTGACAGCCCCCAGCTGGTGGGCACACAGGTAACTCCCCATAAGTAGCCTGTCCCTCCTGCCTCCCAGGCTGTTTCATTCCCGTAGACTTGGCCACTCATCAATTCTCAGTAGCTATGGGGTCCCAGGGATGACCCAGCTGTAAGCAGAAGGCAGGTGTCCCCTCCACTGTTGATGGAAAGGGGGAGGCTAGAGAGAGAGAGACCCCAGGCAGATTAGGTGCATATCGTGGGCCGTGGGACAGCACCTCCAGGAGCTGAGTTGATTGAGGATTTCCAAGCTATGAAATCATGTCTCCCTGGGCCAGGGTTAGTGAGCATTTTAATTGGATTTCCAAGCCCACTCATCCTCAACCAAGATGAACGGCACCGCCTGGTCCACCAGCACTTGTCCACTGACACGACAGAGAATCACTTACCCACTGGCCCTACAAACCACAGATCAGACTCAGAGATAGCAAACCGGGCCACAGCAGGTGGCAGCCCCTCCTCCCCATGAAACTCAGCGGCAAGTTGGCCTGTCGTGGGGCCAGCCAGGCTGGGGGGCTCCTCCCCAGTGCCCTGAAAGGACTTTGCCAAAGACCACCCTGCTGGACGTCCCTGCCCAGCCTGAGACCTGAGCACGGAGGCGCATTGCTCTGGGTGACCTTTCACTTCCCTGGGACACCCCACTGGCTCCCCTCCAGGCTCCCCCCGCACGGGGTGTTATGCGCGTACTAGCCAGGGGTCTCTAGAGAAGCAGAATCAGTGGGGTGTCGAGAGGTCTATACAAGAGGAGACTTGTCGTAGGAATTCGCTCACGCAGTTGTGGAGGCTGAGAAGTCCCCTGATCTGCCGTCTGCAAGCTGGGAAGCCGGTGGTGTGATTCAGTCTGAGTCTAAAGGCCTGAGAACTAGGGGGTCACAGGTGTAAGTCCCAGAGTCCGGAAGCCCAAGAACCAGGAGCTCCAACCACCAAGGGCAAGGGAAGATGGATGCCTCAGCTCCAGAAGAAAGAAAGAATTCGCCTTCCTTCACCCCTTTGTCCCACTTGGGCTCCCGATGGACTGGATGATGCCCACCCTACTGGTGAGGGCCGGTCCTTTACTCGGTCTGCTGAATCCAATGCTGGTCTCTCAGAAACACCCTCCCAGACACACCCAGAATAGCATTGTGCCACCTGTCTGGACGTCCCTTAGACCAGTCAAGTTGACACATAAAATAGGCCATCACAATGGGCTTTTGTGAACATTTGTTTCTTCCCTGCCTGCCCTGGCCTAAGAATGAACGTGTGAGTAATGAAGATGCCCTGATGGTTCACATGCTCCGTGGACGTGCGCGGGGACTCAGGGCAAGCTGCTCCTGCTCCCGGTGAGGGCGCCACTCCTCCGACAGTTGCCGTCCATCCTGGTGGGCGTGAAGTGGTCTCTCCCTATGGCCCTGATTTGCATGTCCCCGAGGATCGGTGATGTGCAGCATCTTTCCGTGTGCTTATTGGCCATTTGTATGTCTTCTTTGGAGAAGTGTCTCCTCGAGTCCTTTGCCCATTTTTGAATCTCATTTATTGTTGTTGAGTTGTAGGAGATCTTTATATATGCTAGATATCAACCCCTTACCAGATATGTGATTTGCAGATATTTGCTCCTTCGGTGGGTCGCCTTCTCCCTCCGGGGATGGTGATCTGTGATGCACAAAAGTTTTCTGTCTTAATCAAGTCCACTTTATCTATTTTTTTCTTTTGTTGCCTGTGCCTTGGCATCACATCCAAGAAATCACTGCCCAACACGGTGTCACGAAGCTCTTCCTCTGTGTTTTCCTCTGGAGGTTCTATAGTTTCAGCTCTTACGTTTAGGGCTTTGATCCATCTTGAGTTCATTTCTGTATATGGTGTGAGGTAGGGTCCAACTTCACTCTTTTGCATGTGCATGTTTGGTTCTCCCAACACCATTTCCTGATAATCCCCCCATTGAGTGGTCTCGGCAGTCTTGTTGCAAATCATTTAACCAGATATATGAGGGTTTATCTCCGGGCTCTCTACTCCATTGGTCTGTACATCTGTCTTTATGTCAGGACCACGCTGTTTGAGATAAAGTAGCTTCGTAGTAAGTTTTGAAATCGGGAAGCATAAATCCTCCAGCTTTGTTCTTCTTTTTTAATATCGTTTTGCGTGTTGGGGGGCCCTCATGATTTCATATGAATTTTTGGATGGATTTTTCTATTTTCTGCAAAGAAGTCATTGGGATTTTGCTAGAGATTGCATCGCATCTGTAGATGACTTTGAGTCGTATTGACATCTTAATGGGCAGTTCCTTTTTGCCCTGGACCCTTTCCACCTGCTAACCAGGTATAGAGTCCTAAGGGAGAGAGGACACGGCAGAAAAGCAGAGAAACTACTTTTCTGAGTCTCGACCTGCACAGTCCATTACAGCAGCCGCTAGTCACACTGGCCCACTCAAACAGATGCCAAATTCATTAAAATTTATTTCCCCGTCGCACAAGCTATATTCCGAGAGCTCGGCAACCACACGTGGCTGCTGGCCACCAAACCGGGTCACATGGCTTCCCAGACATTTCCATCACTTCAGAAAGTTGGGTTGAATGGTGTCATCCTAGACTTTTTGTTTGTTTTCTCTCTTTATTCCAGCAAAGGAACAATAAAAAAATACATGAAATCATCCCGTCACCAAGTCTGAGAGTAAAAACCAAATACGACCATTTTCTCCCTTTTAAGGCAGAACTAGGAGATGATTTTTAAAAAAGAGCATTTCCAGTTCAATTGTATCTAAATACACTTTATTACCTGAACACATCGAGATTTACAAGGGTTAGAAGGGCTGGCTAATTGTCGTTACATACAGTGACTCGTGCAGTCCGTTTGCCCAGAATTAATCTTCTGCTGAGCATCTCCCGCCTGGGCTCATGTGACATTGATTGTGTGTTCAGTGTGGAGCTGGAATCGATAACTGGGAAAACAGGTCAATTCAGGGGCCAGAGAGCTACCACAGAAGAGGTGTTTGCATTAATTTCAGGGACTTGGGCCTGTGTGCTCTTCCTTCAGTTATGAGTGATAAGTGAATCCACTGGATTCGACTGAGTTGTTTCTGTTTGAAGAGCACTTGCCTTCATCCCATGGGACACATAGAGTTGAGCAGGTGGGTTTCCTATTTCAGGTGACCCTACATTGGAGAACACTGGGCTGAAGCAAGACATTTGATAAAAATACACAGTAGGGAAGAAATGGCGTCGACCAAAGAGAAATAGATGATCAGTTACCGATAATTTAAGATTGAGACTTCAAACGGTTACCAGCATATTCCTTTTTCAAGCGTAAGTGATGCACATTATCCTCTTAGTTTCAGGAGTTCATCATCGTGATGCGCTCTGGCAAACACCGGTTATTTCTGTGGTCTGTTTCTGTGTTAGGTTGTTTGTTTGTTTTTGTTTTGAGTCTACATGGAAGTGAGACCATGCAGTGTTTGTCTTTCTCTGACCTATTTCACTTGTCATAATACCCTCTGGGTCTGTGCATGTTGTTGAAGATGACAGGACTCCATTCTCTGTTATGACTGAATGATATTCCATCTCGTGTGTGTGTGTTTGTATACCACTTCTGCTTTATCCATTCATCTGTCCATGGACAATTAGATTGTTTCCAAATCTTGCCTGTTGTAAATAATGTTGCAATAAATAGGGCTGCAGATATTTTTGCAAATTAGTGTTTTCTTTTCTTTTTATTTTTCAGATAAATACCCAGTAGTGTGATTACTGGATCATAGGGTAGCTCTATTTTTAACTTTCTGAGGAACTTCCATGTTGTTTTCCAGAGTGGCTGCACCAGCTTGCATTCCCACCAGCCATGTAAGAGGGGTCCAGTTTCTCCGCATCCTCGCCAAAACTTGTTGTTTCTTGTGTTTTTGATTTTAGCCATTCTGACTGGTGTGAGGTGGTATCCTATTGTGGTGTCGATTTGCATGGCCCTGGTGGTGAGGGATGTTGAGCATCGTTTCCTGTGCCTGTTGATCATCTGTGAGTCTTTGGAGAGAAGTCTGTTCATGTCTTCTGCCCATTTTTAAATCACGTTGGTTTTTTTCATGATATTAAGCTGCAGGGAGTTCTTTATATAGTTTGGCTACTAGCCCCTGTTGGATGTATGATTTGCAAAGATCTTCTTCCATGCAGTAGGTGGCCTTGTTGTTTTGCTGGTTGTTTCCTTTGCTGTGCAGAAGCTTTGGTTTGCTGTAGTCCCGCTTGTTAATTTTAGCTCTCGTTGCCCCTGCCTGAGGAGACCGGCCTGAAAACGCATTGCCAAGACCGATGTCAGAGAAGTTGCTGCCTCTGTTCTCCTGTAGGAGTTCTCAGGCTCCTGGTCTCACATTTGGGTCTGCCATCCACTTGGAGCTGATTGGTGCATGCTGGGAGGTAGGGGTCCAGCTCTGTTCCCTGCAGGGACTGTCCAGGCTGGACTTCAGTAAGGCGCAAGAGGCCCAAAGTGGAAATATAAAAATCCGCAGTCTGAACAGGCTGAGATTCTTTCCACAAAGTAGGGTCTCAAATAAAAATCAAGGCAATTATGGTCAGTTGTTGGAAGGCAGAGTTACAATTCTGACGGAGGGTGTGGACGTCGAGGAACTGGTTTTCATTAGGAAGCAGGAAGGAAGGAGGGGGAGTGGTGGACACTGGTGGTGCCCACGGAGGACTTCTCTGGAGTCCACCTCTCACCCCAAGGAGCTGCAGGAGCTGCGGGCTCAGCCTGGCCCTGTGTGCACCCAGGGACAGGAGACCCAGACCCCGTTCTCTCCTTGCAAAGACCATCCTCGACAGCCCCACCTTCAGTGAATGGTGTCTCCCCTACCTTCAGTGAATGGATGAGGATCCCCCTGTCCTCCTGTGGTCAGCACCAGGGGGTTGCACCCACTGCCCCCACCCCCTCCAAAGCAGAGCCTCCTGCAGCAGCCCCCTCCCCCCAAATCTGCCACATGCCCTTTCTTCTTAGGCCGACAATATAAGGTGTGAGCTGCAGGGCTGTGGCTCACTGGCCTGTCCCCGGATACTCCCAGGCCCTGACAGCTCAGGGGAAAAATGACGGCCAAGGGCCTGACTGCAGCACACACGCAAGTCTGGGGACAGTGCCAGGTCCCCCGCCAGGAGCTGTGTCTGGGAGGACTGCCCCACACTCGCGGGCAAACTCCTCCGGAGAGGGCCAGATGGAGGGCCCCTCAGGCCTACAGTGACAGACACCGCTTCTCTCCCAGCCCAGACGAGGCTGTGGTCATTCCCTGGCCGGGCACACAACGGGTTCTAGGTACACTTTCAGAGACTTTGAAGGCACCGACGTTCATGCTCGTCCAGCTTCTGCCCTGCTCTCTGCAGTCCCATGGGCAGCCTGAGCATCCGCGGCTCCCTTGTCCTGAGCTGGACCCACGGGGCTGTCACTCCGGCCTCAGCGGATGACCTACGTCCAGAGGCATCCCCGTGTTCTGGGAGCCGTACCTCTGAGGGCTTGTGTCCCCTGGCCTGGCCCTGGCAATAAGACCTCAGGTAACCAGGACTGGAAGCATCTCTGAAAAGGGCTGGAGCTGATCCTGCACACGCTGGGCCCTCTCCAGAGCACTTACAAGGCCTGGCGCACGTCTCTGTGCAGGCCAAGCCAGTCCGGTCCCCACTCACTTCTTGCTGATGTGCAGACCATACTTACTTACTTTCAAATTGTTACTTACCAATTATGCGTATACACTTTTTCATTTCATTTTTGAAGTGCAATTGTATTCTGTGAAGTCCATCCTTTTCAGGGGATAGCTGTAAGAGTTTTGACAAATGTATAGAGTTGTGTAACCACCACCACAACTGAGGTGAAGAACCTTTGCGGCAACCCCCAGGATCTTCCTGGTGTCTCCCCGTATGGTCACTCTGTCCCCAACCCCAGGCCCTGGCAAAAACCAACGTGTTTCCTGTCCCTACACTCGGCCTTTCCCAGAACGTCACCTGAATCACACCATACGTAGATGTTCACATCTGGCTTCGTCCCCTTGGAGTGCATTTGAGATTCATCCATGTTGTTGAGTGTGTCTATGGTTTGCTCCTTTGATGGTTGGCTAGTTTTCCACCGAAGGGACGTGCCACACTTTTTTGACCCCCTCATGTTGAAGGACATTTGGTTGTTTCAGTCTCGGATGATTATGAATCAAGCCGCTGTAAGCATTTTCATGCAGGCTTTGTGTGGGCATAGGTTTTCATTCCACTTGGGTAAATACCCAGAAGTGGAACGGGCGGGTCCATGGTCAGCGTATGCTTTCCTGTATGTGGAACCATCAAACTGTCATCCCGGCTGGCTGCACCACTTTGTACCGCGCGCCACCCCCCCCCCCAGCCCCTGCCCACCCCCCCCACCCCCCCCACCCCCCCCACCCCCCCCCCCACCGGCAACGTGGGAGGGCTCCTTTACTGCCCACCCCGGCCAGCCCTGGGGCATTCCAGCCATTCTAACGGGTGTGGGCTGCTATCTCATCATGCCTTTTATCTGCAATTCCCTAATGACCAAAGCTGTCCCCTGTGCTTATTTGCCTCAGGTGTACCTTCTTTGGTAAGATGGTCACTCAAATGTTTTGCCCATTTTTTATTGGGTTGTTTGATTTTCTTGTTGAGTCTTGACAATTCTTCATAGATTCTGATCAGTCCTTTATCAGATACGTGTTTTACAAACATGTTCTCTTAGCCTGTGGCTTGTCTTCTTGTTCTCCCAACAGTGTCTTTGAAAGAGAAGTTCTTAATTTTTTTTTAAAAAGATTTTATTTATTTGTCAGAGAGAGAGAGAGCATGAGCAGGGAGAGAGGCAGGCAGAGGAAGAAGCAGGCTCCCTGCCCCGCAAGGTGCCTGACGTGGGGCTCCATCCCAGGACCCTGAGACCATGACCTGAGCTGAAGGTCATGAAGGTGAAGGCAGACGCTTCACCGATTGAGCCACCCAGGTGTCCCGAGAAGTTTTTAATTTTGATGAAGAGCTGAAGTCTCATTTATCATTTTATTCTGGTACAGATTGTGCTTTTGGTATTAGAGCTAAGAAACCACAGCCCAACACAAAGTCACAGAGATTTTCTCCTATGTTTTTCCTAGAAGTTGTAGTTTTATGTCTCACATTTAGGTCTATGATCCATTTCGAGCTAATCTTTGGTTAAGTGCAAGGTATGGACCAAGGCTTATGTATTTGTCCACATATATGTGTGTTTACTTTTGCATGTGGATATCCAACTGTTTCAACGCCATTTGCTAGAAAGATTCTCCTTTCTCCATTGAATTGCTTTGGTATCTTTGTCAAAAGTTGATTGACCATATATGTGTGGGTCTGTTCCTGTCCCACTGATCTCTGTGTCTGTTCTTCTGCCAATACTGCACAAGATTGATTTCTTTAACTTTAGAGTGAGTCTTGAAATCAAGCAGTGTGAGTTTTCCAATTTTTTTTTTAAACAGTTTTGGCTATTCTAGTTACTTTGATTTTCCATATAAATTTTAGAATCAGCTTGTCACTTTCTATACCAAAAAATCCTGCCAGAACTTGGATTGAGATTGCATTGAACCTATTGACCAGTTTGAGGCAAATTAACATACAGTATTGAGTTTTTCTAATTCATGAACATGGTATGTCTCCATTTGTTTATGTCTTTTTAAAAAAGATTTATTTATTTATTTGAGAGAGAGAGTGCGTGTGGGTGCCTGAAAGTGGGGGGGGGGGGCAGAGGAAGAAAATCTCAAGCAGACTTCCCGCTAAGTCCAAGGGGAGTCGGGGGAGCTCAATCTCACGACCCTGAGATCATGACCTGAGCCAAAATCAAGAGTCAGAGATTTAACTGACTGAGCCACCCAGACACCCCTGTTTATGCCTTATTTGGTGTTTTTTCATCAGTGTTTTGTATTTCCAGCAGATAGACTTTTTGCGTATTTTGTTAGATTACATTTAAGATTTTATTTATTTATTTTTTTTAGAGAGCAAGCGAGAGAGAAACAGCATGAGAGGGGAGAGGGTCAGAGGGAGAAGCAGGCTCCCTGCTGAGCTGGGAGCCCGATGTGGGACTCGATCCCAGGACCCTGGGATCATGACCTGAGCCGACGGCAGACGCTTAACCATCTGAGCCACCCAGGCGCCCCTAGATTACATTTAAATGTTTCATGTACTTTGGTGTACCAAGGGTAGATGGTGATTTTGACAATAATGGTGGCAGAGGGGATGATGGTGATGATGATGGTGGTGATGGGGATGTTGATGTTTGTGATGATGATAGTGGTGATGATGGTGATGAAGATAATGGTAGTAAGAGAGGAGTGAGTGAGGGGGGCCAACCCTGGATTCACACCCTGTTCTGACTCCAAAGCCCAAGCTCATTCCAGCATATCATACTGAAATCTTTATAATCCACCTTCCAGCATCCTCTATATCAGTGGCTTTCAACCTTTTAACCTCAGGATCCTCTGCATTTAAAAAAAAAATTATTGGGACCACAAAGAACATTTGCTTCTGTAGATTAGTCTTTCAGTGTTTACTCTAATTTTTAAAAAATATATTTAAAATCAAAACCACATTGAGATACCACCTTACAACAGTTAGAATGGCAAAAATGGACAGGGAAAGAAACAACAAATGTTGGAGAGGTTGTGGAGAAAGGGGAACCCTCTTACACTGTTGGTGGGAATGCAAGTTGGTGCAGCCACTTTGGAAAACAGTGTGGAGGTTCCTCAAAAATTGAAAAATACAGCTACCCTATGACCCAGCAATTGCACTCCTGGGTATTTACCCCAAAGACACAGATGTAGTGAAAAGAAGGGCCATATGCACCCCAATGTTCATAGCAGCAGTGTCCGCAATAGCCAGACTGTGGAAAGAGCCGAGATGCCCTTCAACAGATGAATGGATAAAGAAGATGGGGTCCATATATACAATGGAATATTACTCAGCCATCAGAAAGGATGAATACCCAACTTTTACATCAACATGGATGGGACTGGAGGAGATTATGCTAAGCGAAATAAGTCAAGCAGAGAAAGTCATTTATCATATGGTTTCACTTATTTGTGGAACATAAGGAATAACATGGAGGACATTAGGAGAAGGAAGGGAAAAAAGGGGGGGGAATTGGAGGGAGAGATGAACCATGAGAGACTATGGACTCTGAGAAACAAACAGGGTTTTAGAGGGGAGGGGGGAGGGGGGATGGGTTAGCCCGGTGATGGGTATTAAAGAGGGCACGTTCTGCATGGAGCACTGGGTGTTATACGAAAACAATGGATCGTGGATCACCACGTCAAAAACTAATGATGTATTGTATGGTGACTAACATAACATAATAAAATTAGAAAATATATATATATTTAATCATTCATTTAAAAATAACAATGGCAAACCCATTATGTTAATATAAATAATGCATTCTTTATGAAAACTAACTATATTTTCCAAAATAAAAGTATTTAGTGGAAAGAGTGGCATTGTTTTACATTATGTGAGAGACTTTTTAATGTCTGGCTTAATGGAAGCCAGCTAGATTCTCCCATCTGCCTCCACGTTCCATCTATTGCAATATCACATGGTTGTAACCTCTGGAAAACTCCCCTGTAGGTTGTAAGAGAATAAAGGTGAGAAAGGCAAATAGCATCCTGGAAGTATAATAATTGCCATCGTGGGAGCGCCTGGGTGGCTCATTCGGTTAAGCATCTGCCTTCCGCTCAGGTCATGATCCCAGCGTCCTGGGATCGAGCCCAGCGTCCGGCTCCCTGCTCAACAGGGAGGCTGCTTCTCCCTCTGTCCCTCCCCCACCCCCTGCTGTGCTCTCTCGCTCTCTCTGTCAGATAAATAAATAAAATCTTTTTAAAAAAATCGCTTTCATGTTTTGGGCCCCTGGAAGGTCTCAGAGACCCCCGGGAGGGTTCCAAGCGCACACTTTGAGAACTCCTGCTCTAGATCCCCCAAAGCGAGTCAGACATTCGCAGCGGTGGGGTGTCCTGGTGCTTCTGCAGGAGCAGCAAAAGCACCCCAGGGCTGTGCGTTCTCGGTTACCTTCCCAGAACGTTGCTGGGCTTCTCGTCTGCCTCTCAGTGGACAAGTTATGTCTGCAAACCAAAACCGAGCCCTACAAGAGAGTGGCTGGTGAGCGGCGTCCCGCTGAGGGGAGCGGCGAGTGAGCCCACCACGAGAGCCGCACCGCGAATCTGCAAAGCCACCCGCCCCGGGACAGGTGTCCACATCCCAAGAGGAAAGGGCAGCACCCCGCTCAGTCACATACACCCAGCAACCGCTCCGCCCGCAGAGTCCCAAAGACAGGTCCTGCCTTGGACACTCTGCTTTCAGTGCTCACTGTCCGCATGTCACCAGGCAGCAGCCCCAGGCCCCCCGGACACGGAAGAGAGGACGTGCCACATTCGCCATGGGTCTCCCAAAGGCAGGCTGTAGAAAGCCGGCCCTCGGCCCCAGAGCGGGCTTGCCAAAACCCGTGCCTTGGGACGTTGGGTCACCCCCAGTGGAGCAGGGCTCACCAGACAGAGGGGGCAGCCCCCAGGGAAGGCTCAGGCCTTCGGGGCTCCAGGGAGACCCTCCCTGCTCATTCTATCCTCTCTATCACCGGGCAGTGAGGGCAGGGGATGGGCGTCCTGTCTGGATCTGCCTCGTCAGGGGCTTCCAGGACCCTGACGCTGTGTCCTCGCGTGAAGACTCCCAGCAAAAGCGTTCAGAACAGGAAAGAAGCCCCGCGTACCACAGACTAGCTCAGCAGCACAAGCACTGCAGGTGCTCACGGTTACCTGCCGTGCTGGGGTGACGTGCGCCCCCGGAAAGACACGTCCACATCTGGACCCCAGTACCTGGGAACGTGACCTTATTCGGACCTAAGGTGTAATTGCAAGTGCAGTTAAGGGTTGCCGGATGAAATCATGCTGGATGATCTTGGTGGACCCTAAACCAATGACTGTGTCCTTATAAGAGACAGGAGAGGGAGGTTCGAGACGCTGACCCAGGAGGTGGGCGGGGAGAAGGTCGTGGCCGACAGAGGCAGAGGTCGGAGGGATGCATCCACAGGCCGGGAGTCGCCAAGGACTGCCAGCATCTCTTCCAGGTGCATCCCAGCTTCTGAAGGCTGCTCTTTTTTTTTTTTTTTAAGATTTTATTTATTTATTTGACAGAGAGAGAGATGAGGAGAGAGGGAACACAAGCAGGGGGAGTGGGAGAGGGAGAAGCAGGCTTCCTGCCGAGCAGGGAGCCCGATGTGGGGCTCGATCCCAGGACCCTGGGATCATGACTTGAGCCGAAGGCAGACGCTTAACGACTGAGCCACCCAGGCGCCCTCTGAAGGCTGCTCTTGCTGGGGGAAGAGGTCTCTAACAGGCAGTAGAAGTCCCCGCTCAGCTGCAGGTGGGCCCTGTGGGAGCCCGCGGCTGCAGGTGAGTGAGCTGGCCCTGCCCCTCCGGGCACCATCCACCCTCAGGGCATTTCCCCATGCACGCCACCCCACCTTGCAGCTGTGCCCGCCGCCGTCCAGCTCCCTTCTCAATGCCGACTGCTCCAGAGGATGCTGCAGGCACTGACCCCACGCAGGAGGGCCAGAGGACGTGTCTGCCGGCCCGGATTTGCACCTGCCAAGAACCGACCATTAGGTGCGCGCAGGGGTCCAGGCATGGGTACGTCAGCACGTCCACTGGCACTCGGCACCGCCTGTTCCTCATGAGCCCCAAAGCCACGCCAGCTTCCCCAGAGTCTGGACATGGGGGTGTGCCCTATAAATAGCACCTTCTCGTCCCCCCAGGTAGGAGAACGAGTACTGTCAGCAAGAGAGTGGGAAATTACCATCAGGTGTTTGCCTGGACCCTGGGCTCGGATGTGTCTTTCTGGAGGATGGGTACGTGTGTAAGAGAGACAGAGGAGAGAGAGGGAGGGCACGTGTGAGGGCCACGCAGGCAGCAGGCCTGTTCAGGGAGCCCCAGCGCGGTGGCAGCGCCCCCCCTCCCAGCCTTCCGAAGGGAGGTTCTGCTGCTGGACTTCCCAGGCTTCCCCGAGAGAACGGAAAACAGCCCCTGCTTAGTTAGCCCTGACACCTGCTGGGTGACTCAGCTCCTGAAGACATCAGCATACCGTGTCTCCGTGGGGAGAAGGAGAGCCACGTCAGGGGACACGGAGCCTTCCTGCTCCTCCCCGGGGCCCCCACCTCCTGCTCCACCTTCCACCGTGGGACTTGAGGCCGTGGACACCAGTCCCGCCCAGTCTGGAGGAGTGGAGAGGGAGAGCCTGCCTCCTGCCCTGGGGAGGGGGGGGACACGACGCCAGGGGGCCAGCCTCAGCCTGTTCCCAGTTGCCTGGCCCGAGCTGATGGCCTACCCTCCCTGCTGCTGGGAGAATGGTGACCCCCAGCTACAGGGAGCGGGGGATGCAGTGGGGTCACACGCGGAAAATGGGAACATGGTGCCAGGCACAGAGTGAGAGACGGATAAATGCCACAGTTGTTTTTATGATTAGCTGCCGTGTTCTGGAGACCATGCAGGCTCCACATTCAACATAACACACCGGCTGTGGGCCCCAGGGCCCAGGTGAGGAAACAGACTAGGAAGTGAGGGGTCTCACAGCAGAGACGCTTCCAGAGCTGTCCCTGAGTGGCCGGTAAGTTCTGCAGGCCACGCCCCGGGGGTGGACCTGCCCTTGGGGAGCAGGGAGGGCCGCTGGGCCCAGGCTCACCTGCCCCGCCCAAACCTCCAGGTTGTTCCACTGCTGCCCAGAGTAACAGGATCAGGGCCCAGCTAGGAGTAGGGGATCCCACGCACACCCGCATGACTTGGGCCTCAGTCTCCTCAGCTGAGAAATGGGGAGAAATCGTACTGCAGCCCCTGCTGGCTCAGAAAGCAAAGGTAAGGATGCGTCGGCACCGCACCTGGCTCAGCTCTCCTCCCCCTGGGCCCTTGGCCCATCAGCGCCTGGCCCTGCAGAGGCTGGAGCGCCCGGCAGCCCCTCCCTGCACGCACCTGCTCTGAAACGCGCCCAGGTGTGTTCTGTCGTGTCTGGCTACCCTAACCCTCACCAGGGAGTTAGTCAGGTATAGCGGGAGGGGTGAGGGCTTGCGAGAGTTGCTCCCTGAGCCTGACTAACCAGGCCACAGGGTGTAGAGGCTGGGAGTGAATCCTCACTCACTGTGAGAGCTTGGTGACTCATGTCCCTGCTCTGTGCCTCAGTTTCTCCCATTTGTCAAACAGAGCCGATCACGACAGCGCCTGCCCCATAAAGTGGCTGGGTGGTTTAACTGAGTCAATGTGTCTAGAGCCCCTCAGCATGGAACATGAGATAGGGTGGGGGTCTGTCAAAGGAGATCTTGGGGGGCTGAGCAATCCCCAAGGACCGGCCAACCACCCAGAACGAAGGCCTGACCCCAACAGTTAAAAGTTTCTTCATTCCAGAGCAGGGATTCTGGGACCAGATCGTCCCCGTTACGGGATGCAGTCCCGCGTGGCGACGGGTGCCTAGCGGCATCCCTGGCCTCCACCTACTAGAGGCCAGCAGTACCTGCCCCCCCAGGTTGTGACATCCAAGGACGTCCCCAGACATCGCCAACGCCACCTCGAGGGGAGGCTGACATTGCATCAGACTTAACTTTCAGCTGTACCCTCCTTGCCCAGGAGTGAGGTCCACATGTGCAAAAGCACTGTACATGTCTTGCTTCTCACGGGCAGATCTGTCTGACCCTAAAACCAGAAGTGAGTAAGAAGCCAGTGGCTCTTGTGTAGAGACACTGCAAGTTCTTCCGGGGGTCAGCTCAGAAGTCTGTTCCTGCCCTGGCGACGTGGGGACGCGGGGACGCTCGGCCGGGGGAGGAAGGGAAGCCACTCCTGTTGGCCCCATTTCTAGGTGAGGAAACCAAGGCAGAGCATTGCAGGGCCTTGCCCACACCCCCGCGGCTCCTAGGCAGCTAGCCCCCCGCTCTGCTCAGCCCCGAGCCCCTCCTCAGTGTCGTTTCCTGCACGGACCACAACACACATACACCACCTCCATTTGACAGGTGGGTAAGCTGAGGCCCAGAGGAACAGGTCACCTGCCCAGGGACTGAGCTGCTTTCTGGAGCATGCTGTCTCTCCAAAACCAGGCAAGAACCTGGAAGGGGGGCTTTCTGGAAGAGTCCAGTGCTGTGTCCAGCAGGGTGGCACCTTCCTTGCTTCCCATGCAGCCACCTGCTGATCCATCCCAGCTGATCCGGCTCCACCCTCTGACCCACTCCCCCCTTTGTCATCTTGGGCTGGGGTCATTTGACCAGGTGTCCCTTTGACCTCTGCCCTCAGCAGTCCCATTTCGTGAAATCACGCTGGCTTCACGTAGCCAGCCACACCAGTGACCGGAAACTTTCCCTACGTTGGCCCCTGAGACCTCCGCCCCAGGGGAGAACAGCTTTGTTTTATTCCTTGGTCCCCTGTGCACTGGCCCGGCAACCAGCAATTTGCCGGGCTCCAGGCCACCACAGCCCAGCTTTGTGCAGAGGCTTCGGAGAGTGAAGAGTAGTCCCGGCCAGTGTCCGTCAGCCCCGCACAGGGCACGGAGCAGACCCTCTCCTGAAGGGGGAGCCGCTTGTCACAGGCCACTGAGCTGGGGCGGGGGGGGGGGGGGGGGGCACTGTGGCCCTGAGCATCTTGTCTGACCAGTTCTGCATCCGAAGGCCTTGCAAGGTGACTCTAGGGTGGGAGCAGGCTTGTCCTGGGGATGAGCTCAGAGCTCAGGCAGGCACCCCACCTCCAGCCCATGGCCCCTCTGATAACCATCAGTGGCTGGTGCTTCTATGCCCCCGGGGGGACCACCACCTGGTCTAAAAGGTGTGCATGGTGCTGAGGCTGGGGGAAGGGGTTTGGTCCAGGCCACCCACCTGGCTGGTTGGGGGCAGAGCCAAGGTAGACAATGGCTCCCCCCCAGTGCCCTCTCCAGTCCCAGGGCCTGAAGGGGACCCCACTGGGCAGCCAAATATCCCGGGCTTGTCCCACAGTCCTGCCTGGTGGTCCTGCTGCATCCCCCGACCATCAGGCTTAGCGGCTACTCTTGGGGCACTCTTGGCCCAACATAAAATGAAAAGGTGGAAATGCACCTGTGGGCCAGAAGCTTCAGACGTGGGAAAGGAGGCTGGGGCTCAGCTGAGGGTCAATCCCATCCCTCGGAAGGGAGGGGACTGAGTGAGGGTTTCCTTTTGGAAAAGGCTCTGCGCCCTTGCATGTCCTACCTCGTCTGGGGATGCCTGGAAGGGGCCCAGTTCACCCCGTCTTGGCCTCCGAGGGATAGATGCTATCCAGAGGCCCCTGGCAGTTCTGAAGACTGAGGTCCTAGAGCACCTCAGCCTGGGGGGCCAGGGCTGGAGAGACCCTGGGGCCAGCGAGGAGCTCACACCACTTTAGGGCCTATAGGTGAGGGGCTGGGGAAGACCCTCACCTCCTCAGCTTCCACCCACAGAATGAGTGTCTTTTCTATACAAGAGGGCCTCAGGGTCTAAAAAGGCCTCTGGGAACAGAAGGATGAGGGGGCGTACACAGAAGGAAATCTGCAGGAGGGTGGGTTCCCAGCAAGAGTCCCGAGGAGGAGGTGCGGTTAGAAACATGAGGTGTGACCTAGGGGTCCTGTTTAGCATACCTGTAGGACAAGGACAAAGGGCTCCGGTTTCCGGGGTAACTCATGTTCTGGTGGCTTCTGTCCCCAGAGGAAAACTGATGACAGTTTCTGGGTCCCAGGAAGAGAGAGGGGGCACCCTGGACTGTGGCTAGGGTGGGCTGGAGGCCACCAGGCATCCGTGACCGTGGCACTCTCTCGCACCCGTAAATGGGAGGACCCCTCCAGGCTGCCCCCGACCCCACCTCGGCTCAGCACCATCAACCCTGCCCAGCGGCCCGAGCTGCGGCAGCGGGAGCAGCCCCCGGACCGGCCAGGGAGAAGGGGAGCAGTGGAAGCCTGGGGTCCCTGTGCCCCGCTCCAGCGCCGGGGATCCCGCCCGGGTTTTGTGGCCGCCGAGCCCTCCCTCCTCCGCTCCCCGCTGCGGCCCCCTCCCTCCTCCTCCCTGCTCCTCCCTGGCTCCTTCCTCCAGCGCCCTCCCTCCTCCCCGCCCCCTCCCCTCCCCTCCCATCCCTCCTCCCTCTGCCGCCGCTCCCTCCCAGGGCTCCGCGGTTGGATCAGTCCTCTGGCATTTCCTGCAGCCGGGCCGCGCCGCCAGCTGAGCCCCGCGCGCCCGGCCCGCCGGCACCGAGTCGCGGCACGGTAGGGGCAGGGGCGCGGCGGCCGGGGGGGGCCGGGGTCGGCCGGGGAGGCGGCCGGGAGGGCCCGCGGAGGGGCCCGGCGGGGCCGTGGCCGAGAGGGCCCGGAGCGTCCGGCGGGCCGCTGGCGGCCGGCTGGGGGAGTCGGGGAGCCCCAAGCCGCGGCCCGCGGGGGCCGGGGGACTGGGGCGCAGCCCGGCGCGCCCCGACAGCGGCCTGGCGGGGAGCCCCCGGGGGGCGCAGGGCGCGTCCCAGGCTCGGGCGGGCGGGCCGGGGCGCTGGTGGGGCCCGCTTCCCGCTTGTCAGGACCTGGAGGAGCCGGGCCTCGGAGGTGGGGGGCCTGGCCGTGCACGCCCCCGGCCCGACCAACCCTGGGTCGGGTCTGCATCCCGCGACTGGCATCGAGCGCCGCTGTAGGCTCCTAAGGCGGGCGGCGGTGTCTGGGCCCACAGAGTGAGAGGCTGCCTGGGCTGAGGGAGGACCCCTGCCTCACCCACCACCACAGCCACCATCTCTAGGCCACTGACACCCTAAAGATGGGGTCGTAGCAAGTGTTGGGGGGCGGCAGACATGAGTCTACAGGAGGGTCCTGTGCACCTGAGGATCCTCGGGAGGGTGGGAGGTGGGGGGGTGCGCTGTGAGCAGCCCCCAGGGGCCACTCACCAACCTGGGCTCCCCAGGCACTGCCCCTCCCCCTTGTGGGCTGCCTGCCGGCAGGAGCCAGCTGGACTTGGGATTTGGAGTGTCTGGGGATGTGGCCAGGTCCTCGGGTGAGGTAGGCTTCTCTGCCCCACACGTCCTTGAGCGGAGCCAGGCCAGGCCTTGCTGCCCCAGCTGGTTGGATTTCTGCTCTTTTGCCATCTTGGGATTTTACGAACTTGCTAGTCTGTCTACACAAGAATCTAGGTACGTGTCTGCCCTTCTGCCCGAACCCCTTCAAAATGCCTTTGACAGGTGGGCCGCTGGGATCGTCCCCAGGTGCAGCCCCCAGGCCAGGGACAGGCCCAGGGTGTCACAGCTAGGGACGTGGGCACAGCCTCTGGGTTAGATGTGTGTGTCCTTGGATCTGCGTGCGTGGTGTGGATCCAGGTCCCAGAGCGCAAAAACCCTGCCCTCAGCAAGAGCAGGCTGAGTGGTCTTTCAGCTGTGTTTTTACCCCCGTTCCTTGGTTTTGCGGGGCCCTGAGGCTCCTCGAACTTGACAGGCTTTGCAAGCGGCAGGCAGTCCAGTCTGACGGCCCCCCTTCAGGCTTCAAGCTCCCAAGCTGCGGATCCTATTGTGTGTGGCACGTGTGCGGGGCAGAGGCCGCGGGGTGCCAGGGAGGAGGCATCCAGTGGGTCTGTCTGCTGTGTCTTACCAGGCTGGATTTAGAAAAGGTGACAAAGCAGATGGGCCAGGCGAGGGCCCTCTGACCCGCCTCGCCGTGGGGAGTTGCGGGGGTGGGGGGCTGTGCAGAGGCCTGGGCAGGGCGTCCTGGAAGCCAACCGAAAGCTCCTCCTTCCTGGGCCCCAGGGTTCGGGGTCTGCAACGAATCTGTTGTCTTCAAAGCTCTGCTTCTGGCTCTTGACAGAACGCCGAATGCAGCCCTTCCCCCTTTGCGTGGTATTTACTATGCTGGGAATGTCCGGGATCCATGTCCGTCTGAAAGCTCTCTTCCCGGAAGCTTCCTGAGCCGGGAGAGCAACCTGACAGGCTCCGCTCTCGAGGGTCTGCCCTCTGTGAGGAGCCGCTGGTTTGAAGACCCCTGTGCGTCTCTGACAGCTGTGCTCTGGGGGCCTGTGCTGTCTGCCGGTTCCGTGGTTGAGCCAGCGTGAATGTGCATGCACGCACATCGCGGCGTGCAGGTGGAGGGGATCTCACCCAAGGGGACAGAAGCACGCCCCGCCCCCTTTCCCATTCGTTGTCCCAGCGACAGGTGTGCGGCCGCAGCTGAGAAACCGTGCAGACCCAGCCCCCAGCTGTAGGGGTGAGGCCTGAACCCCAGGATGGGGGCTGCAGAGGGCCGAGCACAGGGTTGCACAGTGTGCGACAGGAGGACCCAGACATCCCGACACTAAGGGAACTGTCGGATGTGGTTCCCCCGTGGGGTCCCTGGGTCGGGTGGGAGTGGCAGGGTTGGGGTGGTGCAGAAGGACAGTGCTGTGACCTCCCAGTGGTGGCCAGGCGTGCTGCCCAGGAAGGTCCTCGAGCTGCTCACAGCCGCCCCGAAGGGGGCCGGATTTGCCCCGTGACCTACCAAGCCTACAGGTCTAGGAAACAGAACTTACCACCGAAGGATGAGCCCTCTGAGGCTTTGCACTGGCCTGGGCTGGGTTGGTGACCCTCACGGGGCTGGCCGCTCGTCTGGGGAGATGTCTAAGCAGATAGTGGATCTTCTGCATGGCAGGGTAGTGATGGTTGAATACAAAGAACTTGGACTTGGGAGCGGGTGGTTCCGAGCCAGGGCCCCGGGAGCGTGTGCGGGCGGGTGTGAATTTGGCTTCTGCTGGCCTGGCGTCTCTGCCAAGGGGAGTGGGCACCAGCCGTGTGGTCAGGACCTGCCCATCGGGGAAGCAGGGCTCGGGCAGGGCCGGGGGCAGAACAATGGGTCCGGCCTAGAGTTCTTTGTCTAGCAAGGTAGCTGGGGAATAAGCCGCCCAGCGCAAGGAATGTTGCGGGCCCAAGGTGTGGGGCAGCCAGCAAGAGCTTTAGGGATCCATCGGGAGGGACTCCCCACACCCGGGATCACAGATCTAGGAGATGCGGGAGCAGGGGGGTGTGCGATGACCCCTGGGAAGGGTCTCAGAGCTGTCCGGCCTGGCCCTGGGGAAGCCCAGGGCCACCGAAGGACTAGCAACATTATCTAGGCCATCAGGCCAGGGAGAGACAGTCCCCACCACTCAGGACAGGAGCTGGTTGGGTGGCTCTAGGGACTTTAGGACCCCAGGGGGCCTTTGTCGTGACTCTCCAAACCAGTGGTTCGCTAGCCTCCGGAGGCCACCTGACGGCCTCTCTTCTGTCCTGGGCTCTCCTCCAGCAGCTCAGACCGCACCAGCCACCCAGCAGGCTCCAGTCTTGCCCCTCTGGTCCTCCAGCCAACAGCCAGCATGATCTAAAATATAGACTGCATCACATAGCCTACCTGCTTAGAGTCCTCTGTGATTCTCACTGATCTCCGAATAATTCCAGACTCCCTTCTGGGCCCCACGAGGCCCTGAGCAGCCCGGTCCCTGCCTGCCTGTTAGCCCCCCCACACCCGTGCTCCTGTGCATGGGCATCAAGCCCCAGGCCCAGCCTCTGTTACTCTGGGGCCTTTGCATTCCCTGTTCCCTCTGCCCTGGGTGCTAATGCAGCCCTCAGCTCGGGTGTCACGAGCCCCTCTGTCCCTGACAAGGTGCCCATTCCGAGGCAGCTGTGCTTTGTTTTCTTAGCAACACTGATCCATGTCCGAATTACCTCCATTCTGTGTTTGTTTCATTGAATGACTAGATGTGGAGAAGGCAGTCGGCCCAGAGCCAGGCCCACGGCGGGCGCTGTTAGCATGTGTGGTCATCATGCCCTGTTGCCTGACTGTGTGCTCAGGGCCTGGCACGTAGTAGGTGCTCTGTGCTCACGTGAAGCCATAGGATTGTCCTTGTCCAGGGAGCCAGCGTCTTGAGCATGATGCTCGTTCTGCATCTCCCGTCCCGGTCCCCTGGCTTCCCCAGATGGCTCACATTCGAAAGGCCCAGCTTGCCGCCCTGCCCAGGGCGCCTGTCCTTCCGGAATTATAAATAGAGTGCATGCAGTGGCTCACCTGGGAGGGATGTCTGCTAGTGAGGAGGATTGACCTGCCCGGGCCCCCTCTGCTCCTGATGGGGATGAAGGACTCAGGGGGAAGATGAGGCCCCCACAACTGAACAGAGTCCACCCCATGACGGGGAGTTTTATGAGGCGTAATGAGACCGGGAAGAGGGATCTGGGAATACCCCGTCCCACAGGTTACTTCCCTGTCTAAGGCCACGGGAGTCTGGAAACCAGGCACAGGCCATGCTCTGTTGTGGAGACAGGCAGGTCCCCAGGAAGGCAGAGGGAGCGGGGCCCCCGCGGGCCAGCAGGCGGGCTGGGTGGCGCCTTTGTCCCTTGGCCACAGCCACACTGGGAACCGCAGCTTGCACACAGGGAAGGGCATCCAGGCCCAGGGGAGGGAGCTCCTGTGGTGGCGTGGTCCTGCTGCCTCCTGGGGTGAACGGGCGCCAGGAGGTCACTTAAAGGGCCAGCTGGTGCCGAGAAGGTGGAGGGGAGGGACGCCCATGGGATTTTCCTGCCTGCCTATCGGGGCAAATCCGGCAGAGGGCCCCTTAGAGGGCCCGCGGCTGCACATCAGGTTCCCTGGGCCACAGCGGCCTGAGGGGACCAGTGAGCAGCAGAACAGCCAAATGGGAAGGCCAGATCTGCCCTGTGGGACGGCCCCCACCCCACTTGTCCGGAAGACCCCCAAATCCAGAGCCTGGGCCAGGGGGCTAGACGGCCACACTCAGATCTGAAGTCCCCACGCTGTGGGACGAGAACCATCACCAGGGGCCCGTCAGGGAAGAGCCCTCCTTCCGACACTTACGGTGTCAGCGGAATGTGGGTTTCTGCGCCTCCGCTTCGGGAGGCCGCTCCTTCGCCGTGGAGTGGGGGTGGGCTTCCGGCTCTTCTCGTCTGTACCCTGGAGGTGGGGAGGCCTTCGGGACGCCCAGGGGTCTGGGGCCCTTGCCAGCATGGCCCTCCCATGGACCTTGGGGCTGTGGGCTCCTCACCCCAGCCCCGGGAGTCGGGATGGGCGCTGCCCTACCCTCCCGCTTGGACCCTAAAGACCAGAGCGGCTGTTTGGGTTTGGAGGACTGTTTCCACCTCTCTGCAGTGGCCCCTTGAACAAAGCCCTCTCGGGGGCCCCTGGGCTAGCAGCATAATCCTGGATCCCCGCCCCCCACCGCCCCGACCCCGCTGGGCTGCTGTGCTGGGCTGAGCAGGGCCGTCAGGTGGCTCAGCAGCCTGGGTGTGGAGCCACAGAGATGCGTGGACCTGGGGCGTCCGGGTGGGGGCGAAGCTGGGCAGGGGGCTGAGGCATCGATGGTGTCAGGGCCCACGGTGGATTTGGAGGCCTGGCCAAGGAAGTTTTGACTCAGGGATTCTTAACCCCAGTGCTGGGGCAGGAGTCTCTTCATTAACCCAAGGCCAACTGCACAGTGGGACCGCGGGGGTGCTGGGGAGGGGAGGGAAGCTGGGACTGTGCATGGAAGCCGAAAGCTGAGCCACAGGTGTGGGGAGGTGGGAGGGGGAGAGGCCTGTCACCTGCACCTCTCTGCCTTAGCATATGCTGTTCCCTTGCCCAGAAAGCTCTTCCGACCCCAGGACAGACCAGATGTTTGGGGAAGCTCAGGCCCGGCCTGGCACCTTCTCTGTGGAGCCCGTGGTCTTCGGGGTGACCTTGCAGGAGTCCACCTCACCCCCTCTGTCCTTTCCCTTCTTATGTGTCGGGCCTCCTGCTCCTGGTCTGACCCCCTCCCATCAGAGCCCCCCCGGCTCCCGCTTCCCACTCGCTGGGAAAATGTCATTTGCTTTTTTCCTGGCCAGTCAGTGAACTGCTGTTTCTGTTTGCTTGGTTTGGGTGTTTTGTTTTACGCAGATAGCTGGGAGCTCATTAAGCCGGATACCCTGGTCTTGTAAACACGGCCTCTGCAGAAGGTGCTCCCGACCTCCCATGGGGGCTCTGTGGATGCCCAGAGCCTGCTGGTTAGGATGTGGGCTCCACAGTCCACACTGGCTGGGAGTCCCTGCTCCTCCTCTGACACGTCTCCTCCAGAGGGCCCCTGGGCAAGCCCCTGGAGCTCCAGGCCTTGGTTTTCTCATCTGTGAAACGGGCGTCTCAGTGGTGAGAACCGTGCGGGAAGTGCAGGGCTGGCCCACAGTGAGCACAGGACCCAGCCCGCCCTCCTCCGGGTTCAGGTGCTGCCAAGCCGCTGGGCTTTGGAACAGGGAGAGACCGACTCCTTATCATCAATTAAAACTTTGATTAATGGCTAATGCTTGTGAAATGTTTAAACACAGGGACCACACAAAAGAATACACCCAACCCCCACTCGACCAAGGTCGTGCTGTCTGGCTCTGTTTGCTTGGGGTCTAAGGCCTGGCAGGATGAGCAGAGCACAGAGCCCTGCTCCCCGGAGGCTTTCCCAGCCGACCGCCCAGCGGTGTTTTTATGTTTTGACTATATATGGATGCATCCGCAAACAAACGCAGGCTCCTCTGGCTGGTGTCCCCTTCATATCCTCTCATTCCCCGTCATTCTGGAGTTGCAGAGAACTTGCAAAAACACATGTACGCAGCCTTTTGCAACTTCTTTTGGGCGGTGCAGTCGCAAGCCGTGAGTCCCTGCTCATCTTCCTTGCTCTGTGTAAGGAAGGCACAGTTGATTTCCATTCTCCCGTCCAGGGACGTTCAGCTTGTTTCCATTTTATTCCGTTTTATCCCAGGAGCGTGTTTTGTGTTCTGGTCTCATTGAGCACATGGGTGGGAGCTGCTCTGGGCCATTGGCCTGAAGTGGGGTCTCGGGGTGCGAGGGTGGCCACCCGAGCAGCCCAGCTGGATGTGGCCAAGTGGCCACTGGTGATGCTGTTGGGAGAGGGGGGAAGGGTCGGCCTCCCCCCCCGCCAGCAGCTGGGGCAAAGGACACATAGCAAGTGTGGAGCTTACGTCACAAAGCTTTGTGCATCTGGGGTCTTCCCAGGGCCCAGGCCCAGGGTGGGTGAGCAGGGGCTGCGTCTCCTAGTAGGGCGAGGGTCCTGGGCTCAAGGCGTACTTTCTTAGCAAGTCTGCTCACTCTGCTGGCCCTGGGGTCCCACCCGGCGCACCTGTCCCCGTGGGAAGACCAGGGGCTCTCCCATCCCATTGGAGGGAGATGCCATCCCCCCGCCCTGCCCTCCGCACGGGGCTGCAGGTTGAATGGCTCTTCCCAGGGGGCACACGTGACAAAGATGTTTGCCAGGGTCCCCCAAGGGGTCTCTCAGTGACCAGCACGCCCTGTTAATCAGAAACAGCAGATATATGTAACATGATGACTCCAGTAGATGACACTATTGTAGACTTAAAATATGATAAGAGAGTAGAACTTAAACCTTCTCACCTCCACAAAAAAGATGAATACGCAAGGTGACAGATATATTAACTGGATGGAGGGAGTCCTTTTAGAACACGTGTGGATGTGGAGTCATCATGATGTGCGCTTTAAATATTACAATTTTATTTGCTGATTATACCTCGATAAAGCTGGGAGCAAAAGTAACCTGACCCAGAGCCGACCAGGGTCCAGGGAGCTGAGGTCCAGCTGAGTTCCGCTCCGAGCCGGTCAGAGCACCGAGGCCCCCAGGTGGAAACAAACGTGGCCACCAGCCAAAGGTGCGCGATGAGGGGCACGTGGGGGCCACACCCCAGACCACGGTGTTCCCCTCCCTCCACAGTGGCCCTTTTGAAACCAAACGTGGCCTTTCCTCCAGGCTGGGTGTAGACGATGCACCAGTGGGCCTCGCGTGCCCATGTTCGCTGACCTTTCTCTAGGGCAACTGTGTGCGGAGTCCTCGGGGCCCCCAGGCTCGGCCCTCCTGCCCTGCGCTCTAGAACTCTGGCGGGGGCGGGGGGTCTTCCAGGTCCCCTGCCCCTCCCTGTGATCATGCCGCATGGGCGGCTGCCGCATTGCATCCTTGGCCCGGCGGTGTGGGGCAGGCGGAGACCCCCCCCCCACTCAGAGGAGGAGGAGGCACTCAGCTGCAGTGCCCGCGGTACCTGAGTGGGGCCGACCGCGGGAGCTTCCTAAGTGGGGCCTCTACTCCGCAGAGCCCTGCCCAGAACCCCAAGGGCAGCAAAAAAGGGGGAAAGACGTCGTCCAATCAAAGCGGACGTGGGTCCATCCCTCCTGGTGCACCGGCTGGGGGTCCCTCTGGTGCGTCCCCCACGCGGGCCCACCGCTGACACCTGCCGCGGGGCCCCCGTCAGCCTGCCCTCCCCCCGCCTGCCAGAGGGCCGCCCCGGCCGGCGGGCAGTTTTTACACCACGATGGAACGCATGGCAGGGGAAAGACACGCAGGCAAATGACTGTCCTCCCAACCCGATCATTATTTTGAACTGTGTCTGCTTCTCAGTTATTTTTAAATCTCGAAAGCACAAGGAATGCGCTGTTTATCTCCGGTGCGCCTGCTTCCCCCAGCGTGGCCATCCATCACGTCCCAGCCTCGGGCCCTTGGGGACCCACTCCTGCGGGGCTGGAGGGGGTTTGCCCCGCTGAGCAGCAGACCTTTGAACACAGTCAGTGGAAATCTTTCCAGAATGAGTTAACACCCACAGGATGCCTGGCAGCCTTAAGGTGTGGGAAGTCATTTAACCCTTTCCCGGCAACAATTCATTTTACAAGTGATGAACGTTTTTTGAAGGGTTTGAGATGAACTCTCTTTTAACCCTTTGAACACGCCGATGCAGCAAGCCCTCCAGCATCCCTGTTTGATAGATGGGCACACCCGGACTCGAAGAGGCAAGAAAACCTGCCCGAGACCACCCAGCGATGGTGCCGAGGCGGCTGGGAAGCACCCGGCCACGTGCCCCCCCACCCCACCCCGACAACGCGGCCGGGACTGACCGTCTCTCTACTAAATGGCTGCAGACTCCTTTTCTTATGCTTCTTGTTGGAGGGTTGTTGGTTATTTTATTTTCTTCTTTAAAAAGCCTGTTTCTGCTTCTAGCCTGCTCTTGTCGAGGCAATGAGATAAATAAGATTGTCGGAAACGTGTGCAGACCACGAGAGCGAGGGGGTGCTGCGAGACAGCCTGAGATCTGTCTGCGAGTCGTGAGCGAGGCCGCGAGCGGAGATACTGACTTAGTGGCTGAGAGGCTTTGTTCTTGGCGTGCTCCTCATTCTCGCCCAGGGCCTAGCGGGGACCCTCACGGTTGTTAGCAGCAGCTGACAGGTGTCCAGTGCTCGCTCGGACGCAGCCCTTCGGTGTGATGCACAGGTGTCCGCTCCGTTCAAGCTCGGGAGAGGCCCGGGGGCTGCCGTTTTCCGGTGCAAAACCAGGGCTCAGGCGGTCCGCCCCTTGCCCACCCGGCCAGCCAGTGAGCGCCAGAGCCCTGGCTTGTCCAGAAGCTTCTCAGTCCGACGCCGGCGGCTTCGCGTAAAATGTGGGCCAGGGAGGGGATTGCAGAACAGAGGTGTGGAAGGCCAGCGTTTCCAAGCAGGCAGGACTCAAGCTTGGACCCTACAGGTGCAGCGTGCATGGTGGGCCTGGTTGGTCCGGGAGGGTGGGCGGGGCCCCACCTGGGACTGGCACCCCGGCGGCCCCGGGTTCTGACCCAGGTGACGGGTACGGTGCTTGTCCGGAAAAGCTCATGGAGCCGAACGCCTGTGTGGTTTTCTGTATTTACATTATGTTTTATGGCTGAGACCCCGGGAATCGAGGCTGGGTCGGCTCCGGTGGAGGGAGCACAGGCCCCCGGCCAGGCTGGGACCCCACACTCTGAGCGGCTCCTGGCATTTTCAGGACAGCTTCCGGGGGCTTTCTGTGGCTTAATCTGTCCACCGCCGCCTCTACGGCTCTGTGAATCCACTCACTTCTTTTTACATAAGCAATTTGTATCTAGAAAGAACCTTTCAGTTGTTGCTGCAGCTAGGAAATCCTGTCACTTGTAATACAGAGCAGAGGACGGAACGAAGCCAGCAGCTGGCCGTGTCCACTGCAGGAGCCCAGCGCCCCAGCGGCCTGGCCCCCCTGACACAGAGGTCGGCAGGACAAAGACCAGACTCTCCCCCTTGCCATGGTCAGGAGCTGGAAAGAGAATGTGAAAAGAGGGACGCCGTCCCCAAGGCCAGCGAGGAGCAGTGCGGCCGCTGTCTCCAGCTTCGTCGGCTGTCTACGCACGTTTCGGGGCGCGCAGGTGATGAGCGCATTTGGAGTCTGGCTCCGGGGGCAGAGGGGGCCCTCGGTGGCCCATTCCAGGGGCTTCCAGGGGCTGGCCTAGTGGGACGGACGGGCTGCCGCTCGGACAGCGGGAGGTGGCCCCAGCCGTGGGGCCACGGTGTTGCTGCGTTGCCTGGAGACCCCTCCCCAGGTGACAGGCTGGCATCTGTGGAGTCATGGGCTGGTTTTCTGCTGGGTTTCAGCTGGGACGGTGCCTCGGCTGCACGGGGCTGGGAGGCGCGTGTGAGGAGCTCGCGGTGGGGGGCGCAGAGCAAGGGGCTGATTTGGACGTGACTCAGACGGGGAGCAGGGAAGGTGGTTGCGTTTAAGCAGAGCTGCCTGCTCTGTGGAGTGGTCACTCTCCTCCCGTCTGGATAGTGTCCGGCGGCAGAGGGGCCTCGGCCTCGTCCTTGGGGCAGAGGAAGGAAGCACCCACTCAGCTTCTGTTCACGCCGTCCTTGCTCACAGCTTTGACCTTGAACTGAGGGCCTGTGTGCCGCCAGGGGCTACTGTAACAAAGGACCACACCCTGGGCGGGGGCCTAAAACCACAGAAACTTAGTCTCTCCCAGTTCTGGAGCCAGGAGTCCAAAATCCAGGTGTGGGCAGGGCCCTCTCCTTCTGGAGGCTCCAGGAGAGGACCCTTCCTGCCTCGTCCGGCTTCCGAGGCTGCAGGCGTCCCTGGGCTGGTGGCCACATGGCCCCAGCCTCTCCCCTGTCTTCATGGGGCCCCTCCCGTGTCTCTCTGTGTCCTGTTCTCATGCAAGAGCATAGTCATTGGGTCGGGCCCACCCTCCTCCTGTGTGGCCTCGTCTTCACTTGGTCCCATCTGCCAAGACCCTATTTCCAAAGTTGGCCGCATGCACGGGTCCCAGGGCTAGGATGTGGACATATCTTTGAGGGGGGACACCATTCAACCCGGGAGAGAGTGGCCACAGCGGGCAGCAACCAGAAGCTCGCTGCGACCTGGAGAAGGGAGAGTAAGAGCTGGGCTCAGCTGACCGGGGTGGTGGAGAGGAGACAGATGGTTCCGGAATCACGGAGGTGACACGGGTCGGGTCACACCGTCTTCCCAGCATTCTTGGGTGTGGGCCCAGGGGCTGCCTTGTTTTACACACGAGAGGCAAGGAGCCAAGCAGGTGCCCAGAGCTGAGCTGGGAATGAACAGAGGGTGTGACCGCTGGGGGGACGTCCCACAACAAGGGAGGGGCTGTGCCCCGCTTCCCCTGCACCAGCGTGTCCAGTGGGTTTGCACAGCACCCACCCCCGCTGGGCACAGGCCACTGGCCCCGGCACCAGGGTGCGGGAGACTGCGGTCTTTGGCCTCCTGGCCCCTGACCCGCCCCGAGACACGAGCCCCTCCCAGCTCCCAGCTCCCCGCGTCCTGCTGCAGCAGCCGGCCGGGCCTGGGCGCGTTGGGCATGCCCACATCTGGGCGGCATCACAGTTCTGCCCCCAAGCCTCCGAGGCCAGGAGGGGGAACCCGAGGGCAGGGCAGCTGTGACCAGGGCGCTGGGGACCAGAGCACATCCTTCAAAGAGAGCCACCTCCAAACAGAAAAGGAGAAAACAGTGCCGTCTGCCCTGGGGCCCTGGGGCTCTGAGCCCTGAGAACAACTCCTCAGTGCCCCTCTGCTGGGGGGGCTGTTTCGGGCACACGCACACACAGATGCGCGCACACACGCACATGCACACAGTCTCGTAGTCCCGAAGCCCTTCCTGCCCAGATCCGGAGCGCTGACACCGGGGCGGCCGGGCTAGCGGGGGGCATGGCGGCTGGTCGGGTCACTCCAGATTAGCTGAGGGTGCGTGGCCCTGTGCACACACGCTGTGCGTGCCTGCGTGTGGGTGTGCGTGTTTGGGGAAGGGGCGGGTGCACAAGGGAGCGTGAGGACCCCACACTCCTGTGCGCCAGCACCTGGCCCCCAGAGCGCACAGATAGTGTCCAAGGACCAGGCTGGCCGGCTCCCCAAGCTGCCGGGCGCCTGGCCGGGGCAGTGGCTGCCGGTGGACACGTCAGGTCAGGGAGGGGTGGTGATGATCAGACAGGGAGGAAGGGAGAGGAGGCTGCCCTCGCCTGGGGGGAGCTCCGACGTGTGCTGGGCAGGGGTGCTCGGTGGCACTGATGACGTGCGGGGGGTGGGGGCACTGTTGGAAATCGCACCTGCCCTGGGCAGCCAGGCGACCGAGTGTTAGGGCCGGGGCCTCGGAAGGGGGCTAAGCTGAAGGCCTGGGGGGTCCTGCCGGTGGTTCTGCAGCAGGACCCTGGCTGGGCTGGGTTCCCAGCCACTGGGGGGGTCCACGCTGTCGGGGGGCTGCAGGCCACAGAGTGGCAGGCCACTGGGACGCTCAGTGGTGGCCACTTGCTCCTCTTCCCCGTCGTGGTTACGCCGGCTTTGGCTCTTCAGCACCTCCCCCGTCTCGGGGAGGGTAGGGGGCCCTTCACCTGGCTGGCTGTCACCTTTTCGGCAGAGGTGCCTGGCTCCTTTTTAGTCTTTGAAACTCTGAGCCTTCCTGGAGGGGAGGGACTCCAATGTGCTCATTTCTTCTCTTGCTTTAAGCCTTTTAAGAAATTCTCCCTTTACGCCTTCAAGAGAAAGCTTTCAGCGTCTCCTCTTTCACTGTAGAGCATGGAAAATGTCAGATACACACAGAAGCAGAGGGGACGGCGGAACGGAGGCCCCCTCAGCACCCCACTGTCGCTGACGCCAACCCCAAAGGCAGCTGCATCTCATCCACCTGAATGTGGTTTAAAATAGCCCTCTGTGCTCACCCCCCCAGCTCTCCCTCCACCCCCATGTTGCCCTTCTTGTGCCACCTGCCTTTATCCCCGCCGGCAGGGAGCGAGGCGTCCGAGGAGCACAGCCTGTGTCGCAGGAGGGGTGGGAGGGCGCGGGCCCCGCAAGGCTCCCCTCCAGGTCTGCACCCCGTTCCCAGGACAGGGCCCCGAGGCCATCCACACCCAATGCTGCAGAGCACAAGACAGCGGGGAAGGTTCTGGAGGTCACACCCCAGAGACCCCTCATGAGCTTGAGGAGCTCCCGGTGGGGTCGAGCCCATCCTCCCAGAAGACGCCGTTTCCTCCCTCCCAGAGCGGTGGGCTTGTGGGGCCAGGGCCCCCAGCCTCTGCTTCCTCTGGTGCCCCCCCCGGCATACCCCCAGTCTGTTCTTGGCCACTCAGGCGAAAGAGAGGTCAGTGGTTCAGCCCAGTGTGGATACTAAGCGCCTAATGTATACACATCCCGGTGGGCTGGACAGCCCCCCCAGGAAGCAGTCATTCGCACCTGCTATGTGTCCAGTGCTGGCTGGGCACCGGGCGCCCAACGGGTGGGACCTGCCCCCGGGCCCTCCCGCACCCTCGGGCCCCCTGCCAGGCCTTCCCTCCCATGTCCCCCGCGTCCCCCGCGTCCCCCGCGTCTCCTGCAGGATACAGCGCCTCCACTTCTCCTGACTTATTTTCGGCCTGGTGATGGCTCCGCTGGGGGCGTTTTCCTACTGTAAAGCCACAGGCGCTCATTGTGGGGCCCGCACAGATGGGGGGGCCCCTTGTCACACACACTAGTTTACACACAGACGGATGGCGACAGGCCTCGTCATCGGGGGCCCCCCGGTGCTGTGCGCAGCCTGCTCCTCACACTTGGCGCCCCTCCGAGCCCCCCGTTGCAGACGCCGATCCCGCTGCCCTCCTGTGGCCACGTTAGTGTCCTCGGCACGACGCTCCTTCAGTTGCTAGCACCCACCTGTGCGTGGTGTTTTCCCTCTGAAAATAACACCGCAGAGCACGTCCCTCAGGCAGATCGAGGGGATGGGATTTTATTCCCGATGCTAAATCTCTGGAAGTCGGATCACTGGCTTAAAGGATCTGAGCGCGTGATGGTTTGCCTCACGTTTACAAACGGTCCTTCCTCTCTCCCTCCGTCTGTCCGTCATCCGCCGTCCACAGCGCCTACCTATGAGCTGGGCCAGCGCTCAATGCACTGGGCTGACCTGCAGGGTACAAGGGGGGGGTCCCCAAAGCGGAATGCTTCCCACCGACCAGCAGACCGTGATCTGTCACTGGGGTCGGGCCTCAGTCCGTGACGAGCCCCCCACCCCCACCCCCAGGCAGCTCAGGGTCAAGGGCAGCCCCTCACCAGGCCCTCTGGGGACACACAGTATTAGACACGTCCAGCCTGAGGGCTGCCTCTGAGCAACCCCGCTCCAGCCTCTGCCAGGCTCCGCTTGGCCCTCAGGACCCCCCGTCCGGCCCCCGGCCCCAGGCAGGTGCCCAAGGCTCCGCAGCCAGGACGACACCCACCCCTGGTGCCCTCAGGACTGGGCGAGGCGTGCAGCTGGTCACTCGTGTGTGTTGGTGGGAAAGCCGCCTCTGCCAGGATCCGCCGTCTCTTCCCATTTTGGAGCTGGAGGAAGACTCGAGCTCATCAAGTCCAGCTGCCTGGATTTGCCTTGGGGAAAACTGAAGCCTGGGGGTCGTGTGAGTGGGCAGACTCCCCAGGAGCCGTGCTGGGGCCCAAACCCTCGCTGGTCTCGCCCGGCCTCGCCCAGCCACGCTCGCCGTCCCCACCCCGAGGAGGTGCGATCTGTGTATTCATCATGGGAGACAAGGCAGGGGGCACCTCTGTCCTCCGCTGAGCCACGTCTGAAATCCCAGCCCCTGCGCGCTGGACGTGGTGGGAAGGAGCGTGGGAGGCACGTGAGTGAACAGAGGTGCTGACCCCCCACGGTGAGGGGGGCTCCACGCGGCCTGATGCTCTTGCGGTCTGTGCTTCTCTGTGCCAGACGCTATTTCCCAAGCCCTGCAGGTGCCCCCAGGCTCACCCCACCTCCCGAAAAGAAATCCGCCCGCTCCCAGGAACCCCGGCATGTGGCCGGTGCCCACCAGCAGCTGAGCAGTCCCGCCGGAGACGCGTGGCCAAAAGTACAGTGGAAACCCAGTGTGGAAACAGACAGGGCCAGCCCCGACACCCTGTCTCGGGGGTCCAGCCTCCGTGCCCATGGGGCCTCCTGGCCTCCTCCCAGGCTGGACGCTCTCCTTGCATCTTCTCTCACCCCTACTCTCAAGGGCCCCCCAGGTCCACTTCTAAGGCCCCCTTCCACCCTCCCACAGAGAGCACCCTGGCTCCCCTCCCTCCACGAGCTCCAGATGACGGCCCAGAGAGAGGTGACGGTTGGCTCTCTGGGCTCCTGGGGCCGAGGCGCTCGGGCTGGTGTGGCCCAGGCCGGGCAGTGGGCGGGCCTCTCTCTGGGAGGCCCGGTTCACAGGTGCAGCTGCACCCAGGGACTGTGTTTGGAGCGTGTTTTCTAGCTGATCCCTGGATAGCTCCCAGCCCACCCAGTCCCCTGAGTATGCTGGCGGTTGGCACGACCTTCCTCCGGTGACAAGTAAAGGCGTGTGATGAACCAGCACCCATTCCAGAAGGTCCTGGGCCCCCTCCCTTCCCCAGCCTTGGTGTTCTCACCAGTAAGTGCAATTGCTCTCAATGGCACTCGGTTCTTGCTGGTTTGGGCAGGGTCTAAGGGCTCGAGTCTGGGATACCGCCTCCAGAAGTTCGCTTCCACCTGGCACCGACCCCCAGGATGCACCGACCCCCAGGATGCACAGGCCCCGATGAGCATGGCCGTTCCCAGCTGCAGGGTCCCGAGCTGGTCCTGGGCAGACGGAGACGGCCAGGCTCGGCACCCAGGGGCTTCATGCAGGGGATGGTTGGAGCCCTGAGGAGGTTAGTCAAGGGGGCAAGGGGGTAAAAGTTGGCTCTGCTGAGGGTGATCGGGGGCAGTGAGGGGAACTAGTGGGTCATTGGCCTAACCCAGGTGAGCGTGGGGGGCCTGCACAGGTGGAAATGGGGTGAGGGCCAGGTGGGGTTCCTGCAAGCAAAGGGGAGCAGTGCGTACCTGCCCATGGTGGTTGCATCATGGCAAGCCCCCTTCACCCCATCCCGAAGGTCTCCACTGGGCTGGGCGACCCTGAAGCCCTGCAGGGAGTTGAATGGTGACCTCCAAAAAAGATAGGTCATAGTCCTAACCCCGGGACCCATGAATGTTACCTTACTTGGAATTTGGAACTTACAGATGAACCGAAGTGAAGGGTCTTGGTATGAGGTCATCCTGGATTATCTGGTGGACCCTAAATCTAGTGACTTTTTTTTTTTTAAAAGATTTTATTTGAGAGCGAGAATGAGAGAGAGCATGAGAGGGGGAGGATCAGAGGGAGAAGCAGACTCCCTGCTGAGCAGGGAGCCCATTGCGGGACTCGATCCTGGGACTCCAGGATCATGACCTGAGCCGAAGGCAGTCGCTTAACCAACTGAGCCACCCAGGCGCCCAAATCTAGTGACTTTTAAGAGTTAGAAGAGGGAGTCTAAGACAGACACATAGGAGAGGGGCCACGTGACCTCCAGAGGCTGGAGGGACGCGGCCACAGCCTAGGGACATGTGGGGCCCCAGGTGCTGGAAGAGGCAGGAAAGACCCTCCCCTAGAGCCTCCAGCGAGCGCGGGGTCCTGCCCACACCTGCGGTTTGGACTTTCAGCCTCCAGAACTAGGGCAGAATAAACTACTGCAGCCAAGCCGCCCAGCGTGTGGCCATCTGTCACGGCGGCCCTAGGACTCTCGTGCACCCCCTCTTTGGGGACACTTGTTAGTTCTCTTCCAAAAGCCTCGAGACCCAGTGGAGCCACCTCCCCCACCGGCCTCCTGTATTGTCAGCGGCTGACACGGGGCCCGGGACTTGGGGCTTGCCGCGGGGCTTCTCACCTGGAAGAGGAGGAGGGGGCCCAGGCCCTCTGGTGGAGCCCACCGGGCCTGACGCCTCGCCTCCACTGGCCATCATTGGCTCTGGGGGGATGTCCAACATTCTGCCCCGGTTAGAGGGGAGAGCCTGGAGGGGTGGCCATGCGCTCTCCCCATGGGGGGCCCTTCCACACACCAGATGACCCAGGAGTCTGACCCCATGTGGGGCGGGGGAACCACTGGGAAGCTCCCCCTCCCCGAGCACCACCCCCAGGGGCTGGGACACGCTGCCCCTTGACACCGAGCTGAGGCTCTTCTGGACTGATGCAGGTCCCCAGGGCTGGGTTCCCTGGGGTGTCCCCGAAGGCAGGTGTAGATGGAGGGACCGACCTGGCAGGCAGGTGTCCGTAAAGCCCATCCTGACCCAAAAGGACATGTCATGACCCGGGGCCAGCCTCCTATCACTCTTGGTGTCGTTTTTAGCTGTCACCTGCTGCTCACGAGGTGCCTGTTGGTGCTTCATGCCTTGGAACTTGTCATCTCCTAGTGTGAGCAGTGTGTCCAGGAACAGACCGAAATGTAGGGCTCAGAACGTTGGGGAGAAACCTTGCCTTCTCATCTCCCCTGGGGGTGGTTTCTTAGCCCTGACAGCTAGGGGGGGCCCAGCCTTGGGGACCCGGCTCTCCAGGGGTCTCTGGACCCTTCTCCGCGTCTCAGTGACTCCACCAGACTGCTCACAGGCGGCAGGATTTGGGGCTGGGTGGCCGCCGCTTCAGCATCTGTAAAATGGGCTCAGCATGCCCACCGCGCTCCCAGAGACAGGGTGGTGGGTCCTGGGTCAGCGCCACACAGCTTGGGGTTAGCCAGGGTCCCGCAGAGATGATGCTCAGTCGTGAAATTCAGCTTCTTAAAGAAGACACAGCACCCCTCACCAAAAACTGCCGATGCCATGTTCCTGCACACCGCCCCCCACCCCCCCACGGCCCCGTGGAGTGATGGGGTTTCGTACTGTATCGCTTTCGTGGTTGAGTACACGTCCCCATGTGGACGGACCGCTGTGCGCTTCCCCATCCATCAGCCCGTGGGGAGCTGGGCTGCGACCACGCTTTGGTTATCTCGAACATGTGTGTTCACGTTGCTGTGGGGACCTATGTTTTCATTTCTCTCTTGGCCTCTTTGGGGAGCCTCGGCATGCTCCCACCAGGTTTCATGGGTCGGGCTGTGACACTTTCTCAGCGGGAAGCTGGGCGCCCTCATGCGGGCTTTGCTCAGGGCTGGGGACGGTAGGCTCCTGGGTCCGAGGAGCGAGGGGTCTGGTGGCCGGGCCTGGGGGCCTGCGGGCTTGGCCACCACATCCTGGAGACGCCAGGTCACCTTTCTGGACCGCCCCCTACCATGGCAGGTCAGGAAGAGGGTGCTTGGCTCTGTGCCGGCCTGGTCCTGCTGGACTCGCAGGCCCACTTTCTGTGCCAGATACGTGACTTCTGACGGAACCGGTTTCCTCGTACGCCGCCAGGGAGGGGCAGGGGCAGGGGCGGCCGGGACTGCAGGCTGTCCACAGCCTGCCTCGGGGTCACCGGCAGCTGCCGCAGTTGGTTACCCCAGAAGGGCCCGGAAAGTAGGGCTCCCCCTCGCGCCCCAGCAGCCGCCTGCCCGGCCCGTCAGCAGGGGAGTAAGGCCTCATGCTGGAGGCTGAAGCCAGGGGGCGTGGTGCCATGCGAGACCCCATCGGCTTCACCTGGGAGAGGTGCGGACAGCCGCTCCCCGGATGAACACAAACCCAACGGGCCTGGCTGCACCGGGGTGGGAGTGTGCGGCACATAGTAGGTGCGCAGGGCTGTGGGAGGCCGCCACAGTTGGACCCACTGCGTGCAGAACTTGGAAGTGGAGGTGCGAAGGACAGCCGCCCCCCCAGCAGGGTTGTAGGCTCTCCTCCAGGGCCGGCAAGGCTGGGGGTACAGCAAGGAGTCCGCAGGCGGTGGTCCAGAGGACGTTCTGTCCCTGGAGCTCCTGTTCTGGCTCTCACTTCAGTCCCAGCAGATGTGGGGTGGTGCCAGGGGCCCAGCATCACCTGCCCCAGGCGAGCTGGGAGTGGGGGGCCTCCCCTAACCGGCCACGTACCCTGGGCCAGTCAGCCCCTTCTTGGGGCCTCAGTTACTTCCTCTGTGGAATGGAGAGGACAGGAAAAGGGAGCATTTGGGGTCTTTCTGCTTTCAGGACGTGGATCCTCCCAGCCCCTGGACAGAGTGGGAGGCCGAAGGGTGGGATCGTGCCTGCCGCCCACCTGCTGACTCATTCAGCATCCGGTGCCAGTGAGGACACAGTGCCGGGTGGCATGTGCACGTTGGTGGAGCGTCTGCCTTGTGAGAAGTGGGACCGATCGGTGAGGAGGGAGTTCCCAGTTTATACAAGGATTCACCTCCGAATCCCGGGAAGCCAGGCCTCCCTCCGGCCCCTCCATGCCGCTCAAGCAGTGACCGAACCCCCAAACCCCATATGAAACCCGTTTCCACCTCAGTGCTACGCAGGCATGAGCTTGAGCCCTTCTGGAAGCCCCACTGTGCGGGGGACCAAGGGCCAGGGGGTTGGACCCGAGCTAGGGCAGAAGGGAGTCCGGGGTCCGTGTCCCGTCCCAGTGCGGGTTCTCCTGGAAGAAGCCGGGTGCCGCCCATTTCCAGGTGAGCCCAGAGCAGGGGGTTCCTGGCCGCCCGCACTTGGGTTGAGAGACACGGCCTGCCATTGGCGGGAGCGGTCACCGCTCTGGATGGCGTTCTCACACGTAAGGAGTCCTCGGTGGCCCCTGCTAGCAGTGGAGACTCAGCGGGCCGTGTAGATCCAGAGGCTGGAGAGGAAGGCGGGGGTGCTGCTCCCCTAAATGAGCAGGCGGGGCACACAGGACCAGTCTTAAGGCTGGGAGAGCCTGAGTGCCATTTGTAGGAGCAGAGGGGACGGCTCGGGGCCACTGTTCTGCTCCGTCCAAGGCAGGGAGGTGCTCCCGCCCAGATCTGGGGCCTCGTTCCCTGCAGAGGTGAGACTGGGGGGGTTGGTTAGGAAAGGAGGCTTCACCCTGACCCGGGGACCCATGAGGCCATGGGTGTGTGGAGTCCAAAGCCAGTTGGCATGGAGGAGGAAGCCATAGAATGGTACCCGAACGGGCGGCCGTCGGGCGTGTGTCTTCTCTATGATATATTTTAAAGAGTTAGTTCTTGGCATAAGTTCAGTTGTTGACCTGGATTTCTGATCACGCTTCTGTCGACCTGAGCCCTCCAGGGGCAGGAGGCAGCTGCAGCTGGACGGTGGGGAGCAGGGCAGGGGTCTGCAGAAATCCCACAGTGTTCCAAGGACGTCCCACCTGGACCGTGCCCGAGGCTGGTTCTGGAACATGACTGCAGGGTAATGACCACACAGCGTCCACCAGCCCGGATATCCCCGGGCCACCAGCAAACCGAGGGTCCCCGCGTGCACGTCTGCCCAGCCACCCGGTCGCTCCAGCTGTGTCTGGAGCCCTCCCCTCCCCATCACGGCACCAGGGTGGTGGCTTCGCCGTGGACGGCTCCCTGCGCAGGGAGACTCTGCCGGTTCCTGCGGGCCCTGGCGCCGAGGCTTCCCGGGACCCTGTGCTCCTGAAATGCCAGGCTTCCTTCTTTAGGGCTTGGCGTTGCCCACAGTAATGGTTCACATGTGTTAGCAAGCAATGTACCCGACTGCCGCCGCCTCCCCACCTGCTGCACTTCTGTTCTCGCGGTGGGGCCCCCGGCGGAGATGGCGGCAAGAAGAGAGAGCAGCATGATGTCCAGGTGTATTGGTCAGGGTTCTCCTGGGCATGTGTCTGTGTGTCTGTGTGTCTGTGTGTGTAGGCTGCTGCAAGCCCAAAGGACGGGGAGCCAGGGGCCCCCAGCAGCCCCCCAGTCGCTGGCCGTGCAGCAGGTGGGTGGGAGGACATGGCCCATCCCCGGGGTCCAGGCTGCCCCTCTTTCTGACTGGGGAGGGCCCCGAGACCAGGCTGGGCTGGTGGACGTGGTGCAGTCATGAAGCTCCAGTGACATCCCAGACCCGGCCTCGGGCACAGCCCAGGTGGGATTTATGTTGTGGGAAGACCCCACATGCCCAGCAGCACAGGACCAGGGGCTGTGAAAAGGGGGTCCTTCAAGATCGGGGTGCGTCCCCCCGCGTGTGTCAGGGCACCGAGCAGCTTGGGGCCAGGCAGGCTGGCATGTAATAAGATGACCCACGACAGCCCGTGAAGGACCACCTTTCCCTGGAGAGAGGGCGCAGAACCGTCCGGGCGTCCCTATGGGCCGCCCCATCCTGAGATGCAGAGTGGAACCCAGCCGTCTGACCAGGGAGGGCCCGCTGGAACCATCCGCTCCCTCCTCCTGAGGGCTCAGCCTGCTGATGGAGTCCAGCGTGGGGAGCTGTGGAGGGGGCCTGGGCCGGCGTCCCCTCTGCACGGCGAGGTCCCTGACAGGGCTGCCACAAGGTGGGTCCCTGCCTGTGCCAGCTCCCGACTGCTCAGCCGAGGGCTGATGCCCCCTCCCAGGGCCCCAGCAGGGTTTGGTCCTGGCCTTAGTTCTCTGCGCCCCCCCACCGCCCCTGCCGCATGTCCTTGTCCCTTCTGTTTGCTGGCTCCTCCAGGGAAGGGCCCACACGCTTACCTACCTGCTGACCCCAGAGTCACCGGACCGGAGCCAGGGCAGAGGGTCCCGTGGGGGTGGCGTGGGGGTGGGCAGTGGGAGAGACCAAGGTGGAGGGGTCTGGAGGAGAGTACAGGCTTGCCCGAGCCCCCAGGGCTCCCCTGGGGTCAGCAGCGGCCCACCTCCCCCGGCCAGGGGCAACCCCGGGGTCCCAGCCTCGGGGACAGTGAGGCGCACGTGAGCTCTGGCTCACGGCAGCCCATGGCCCACTTTGTCCAGTTTTCTTGTCGGAGCTGCCCGCCCACACTCCGGGCTCCAGCCCTGCAATGAGGGAAGATGAGCAGTCTTGGCAGCAGACGGCGGTGTGCCCCACTTTGGCCACGTGACCCCCTGTGGCAGCCGCCTAACTGCTTGCCTGTGCATCCCGCTACCAGGGCAGCTGCGGCCTGTGGGGATGGCAGAGGCCCCTCAGGTGTGCTGAGGACTTCTAGACAGAGGCCAGGGCCCCCCCCCGGCCCCGGCAGGGGCAGTGAGAGCATCTCTCCTTGAAGGGGGCGTGAGGTCACTCTGGGGCCCAAGCCCACCTCCCTGCTTCAGATGTGGACACTGAGAGTGGGCTGGGGACCCCCGCAGGCCCAGGTCTCCTGGCTGGGTTCCCCCTCCCCACCACGCCCCTGCCCCAGAGAGCACCCCCCACCAAGCTGCAGTCTGCATCTGAAAATCAGTCCCCTTTCCATCAGGACAGTGGGCAGGGTCGGGGAGGGACATGGTGGGGTCAGGCCTGCAGGGGACCATGTGGAGTCCTGCCAGGGGACCGGGGCCCCCTAGAACTGGGTGGGAACAGTATGTTCCAGGGAGTGCAAGTGGGCGGTGCCCGGGCCGGCTGACCAGGGCACTCAGCATGCGGTTGGCCAGGTGTCGTCAGGAGGCCAGGTGGGCGGGTGCCGGGGCCTGGCCCTAACCCCCAGCCACATGACCCGCTGAGTCAGCCTGGGAACACCCAGGCCAGCAAGCCACTTCCTGCGCCCTCCCCAGGGCTCAGCCACACTCCATGGCCATATCTGGGGAGTGTCTCGGGGCGGGGGGGCTTCTGCCCCCTCCCCCCAGCCTGGCCCCTCCCCTCCTTTCTGGCCCGGGGCTCAGCCCTCCAAAGTACAGAAGGGCCCGCTGGAACCCGGGGCTTGAAGCAATAGCACTAGAGGGGGCCTGGGAACGGTTCACGCCCCAGGGCCTTAGAGTAGCCATTTTCCCTCTGGCGACCTTGGTTTCTGCATCTTTAAAACAGGATGGTGAGGTCTGCAACCCCCCCCCCCTCGGGTCCATAGGCATCACATCCGGTGGGATCACACGTATGAAGGGGCCCAGGGGCGCCTCGAGGGTCATCAGCACCACAGAGGGACTGGAGACACCCCAGCTCCAAAGCCCCTTAGGGCCTGAACACCAGTCCAGACGCAGGATGGGCGTCAGGTGGCCCTGGGGGACCAGCTCCCACACCCCAAAATGCAGTCCCGTGGGGGCTGCTCACGTTGCCCAGTTTGAGCCCAAGTGGTCGGCGCTGCCCGGGGACAGGGCCCCAACATGCTTCTGGAACCTCCTGCTGGTGTGTGCTCTCAGGAAGGGCCGTCGGTGCTGGGCTGGACCATGCCGTGGCCTCCGTGGGGGGCTCTGGAGCCCTGCGTGGCTTCCCATCAGTAGGGTCCTCATGGTCACGAGCCTTGGGACTGCTGACCTCTCCATCGGCCGGGAGGTTGGAGAACTAAATGGGTGGCCTGACGTTGCTTCATCCCTGAGCTTCTCTGTGATTTCGGGGCGTCTTCCCCACAGCCTCTTACAAGCCACTGGGCTCAGACAAAAGTGCAGGCACGGCCACGTTGGTGGTGGTGGTGGCCAGACCATGGGTGCCTGCTTCTTCCTCTCCCACCAATGGTCCAGAGGAAACCTCCCTTTACAGATCGGTGCTCAGAGATACACGCGGCTAGCGGAGGCCCACAGCCATCAGAGACAGGACGCTTCTCCCCAGCTCCGCATGCTCCCCACACCTCTGTGGCGTGGTGGGAGGAATGTGGTCAGAAGCGTCCCCCCACTTCTGGGCTTGCGAGGGGGATGGAAGTGAGTCCATTCTGTTGGATTCTGCTAGATTCCTGCTCAGTCCCAGCCCTTCCCACTGAGAGCCAAGGCCTGGCGAGTTTGGGCCCAGATAACCGGGCTGGGCGTCCCGCCTGGGGAACCCTGATAAGGCACCAGTGACCTTTCTTTGTAAGGATCCCATTATTCTGGCCCGAAGGTGGGCGTCTGGGCGGCAGTGGAGGGGACGGTGCTCAGAGGCAGGAAACTGCCTAGGAGGCAGCTTGCGGTGGGGGGCAGGGCACTGTGCCGGCTCCCAGGGGGTGGGGGCTGGGGTGGGCTCCGTGTCCGCTCCCCGGGCCTGCTGTCGGCCAGTCGGCCTCGGCTCAGCATCAGAGAGCCTGTCACCTGGCAGGTACCCAAACAAGTGTTTGAACTCAGGGACGCGGGGCTGGCTCAGGCCCGCTCTGGGCCAGCCCCGCGTGGGACCCGTGGCCCATGGATGCCGGGGGGCTCTGGCGCCCCAGGTGGGAGACCAGAGAGAGCGCCCCTGAGCCCTTGGGCAGCTGGAGTCCAGGCCCGGGGAGCTGCCCACCGTGGGTGCAGCCCCAGAGGGGGCTGGCTCAATGGCGGGGGGAGGGGGGTGTCTGTTTCCTCATGGTTCCTTTCTTCAGCTCTCTCTCCCTCCCCTCGGGCTCCGGGGATGGGGGTGCTGCCCTCCCAGGGCCTGTGGGCCTTCAGCTTTCATCGTGAGGAGGCCCCACCTGCCCAGCATCGGGTTGATGGTCCCGGCAGCCTGGCAGCCTCCTGGTGCCAGGCCCCCACCTCCACCCTGCCTCCTCCTAGCGCCCAGAGCACAGGGCTTGGTCCTTGGCTGCTCCAGGCTCTCTAGCGCTCACACCACACCTGGCTTGGTGGGCAGGCAGGAACAGGGCTACCTCTCCAGGGCTACGTTGGAAATCCACCCCAAACCGACCCTGGCCACCACTCCGAGGATCCTCCCCAACCTGCAGAAAAGGAGGAACGAGGCCCAGGGGTGTTTGTTGTGTGGCTTTCATCCACCCTAGGGACCTCCAGGGTCCCCAAGCCCTGAGCCATTCTGTGAGCCCCTGCTCGGGGCGTGCATGGGGTAGACAGTGAGCAGGACAGACAGATGCCACCCCCTCTCCTAGAGTGTGTGTCCTATGGGGAAAGAGAGTTAGTGAGAAAGGAACACCAAGGAGAAGGTTCTGGAACTCCCAGTGCTATGTGGAGAATTTGCCTGTGTGAGATGTAAGGGGGGCCAACCCTCCGGGAAGTGGCATTTAAGCTAAGTGTGGGAAGGACCCCACCAGGGAGAGATGTGGGCGAGGGCATTCCAGGGAGGATGTTCCAGAGCAGAGGCCCTCGGGCATGGGCTCTGCGTTTTCCAGGGACAGAAAGGGGCCCGTGTGGCTGGGAGAGTGAGTGGGAGGAGGGGCAGGGTCATGGAGGGGCCGGAGGACAGGGGTGAGTGGGGCATTGAGTCTGGACCGGGTTCAGCCACTGGGGAGATGGGACCTGGATTTACTTTTGCTGTGGATGAAACAGCATCCGCTCCCCAGCACCTCGCCCCGGCCTGGACCACGGTGGAGAGAAAGCACCCAGTGTCCACCGCAGCCGGGGTGGGCAGCGGGAAGACCAAGGGAGGTATGAATTCAGCAGAGCTGTGTAGACCCCGGAGCACTACTGAGTAAGAGTGCTGCCCTCCCTGTCTGAGCGGGTCACAGGGGGCTCACGGGGGCCCAAGCACTGGTGTGGGGCGTCAGGACAGAGGGCTGTGCGCTGGTGCACACCAGCACTGCATTCGGATCAGAGGATATCCGCGCCAGTAGTTGGGCATTTGAACGTCACCTCTGATGGGTCTGGTTGTTGAGCTAACGGGGAGCAAGTGGGGAGGGAAGGAGGAGTAGCAGGCTGCTCAGCTGACTGGCTGGAGAGATCCATGGAGGAGGGAGGGAAGGAGGGATGAGAGGTTGGGTGGACAGATGGTGGATGGATGGATGGATAGATAGGCAAATGGGCAGATGGGTAGATGGCTGGCTGGCTGGCTGGATGGATGGGAGAGAGGGAGGGAAGAGAGAAGATGGTGTGGATGGGTAGGTGGATGGATGGGAGGGAGGGAGGGAAGAGAGAAGATGGTGTGGATGGGTAGGTGGATGGATGGGAGGGAGGGAGGGAAGAGAGAAGATGGTGTGGATGGGTAGGTGGATGGATGGGAGGGAGGGAGGGAAGAGAGAAGATGGTGTGGATGGGTAGGTGGATGGATGGGAGGGAGGGAGGGAAGAGAGAAGATGGTGTGGATGGGTAGGTGGATGGATGGGAGGGAGGGAGGGAAGAGAGAAGATGGTGTGGATGGGTAGGTGGATGGATGGGAGGGAGGGAGGGAAGAGAGAAGATGGTGTGGATGGGTAGGTGGATGGATGGGAGGGAGGGAGGGAAGAGAGAAGATGGTGTGGATGGGTAGGTGGATGGATGGGAGGGAGGGAGGGAAGAGAGAAGATGGTGTGGATGGGTAGGTGGATGGATGGGAGGGAGGGAGGGAAGAGAGAAGATGGTGTGGATGGGTAGGTGGATGGATGGGAGGGAGGGAGGGAAGAGAGAAGATGGTGTGGATGGGTAGGTGGATGGATGGGAGGGAGGGAGGGAAGAGAGAAGATGGTGTGGATGGGTAGGTGGATGGATGGGAGGGAGGGAGGGAAGAGAGAAGATGGTGTGGATGGGTAGGTGGATGGATGGGAGGGAGGGAGGGAAGAGAGAAGATGGTGTGGATGGGTAGGTGGATGGATGGGAGGGAGGGAGGGAAGAGAGAAGATGGTGTGGATGGGTAGGTGGATGGATGGGAGGGAGGGAGGGAAGAGAGAAGATGGTGTGGATGGGTAGGTGGATGGGTGGGAGGGAGGGAGGGAAGAGAGAAGATGGTGTGGATGGGTAGGTGGATGGGTGGGAGGGAGGGAGGGAAGAGAGAAGATGGTGTGGATGGGTAGGTGGATGGGTGGGAGGGAGGGAGGGAAGAGAGAAGATGGTGTGGATGGGTAGGTGGATGGGTGGGAGGGAGGGAGGGAAGAGAGAAGATGGTGTGGATGGGTAGGTGGATGGGTGGGAGGGAGGGAGGGAAGAGAGAAGATGGTGTGGATGGGTAGGTGGATGGGTGGGAGGGAGGGAGGGAAGAGAGAAGATGGTGTGGATGGGTAGGTGGATGGGTGGGAGGGAGGGAGGGAAGAGAGAAGGTTGTGTGGATGGGTAGGTGGATGGGTGGGAGGGAGGGAGGGAAGGAGAATGGTGTAGATGGGGATGGATGGATAGATTGTATATGGGCAAGTGAATGGATGGATAAATAGTTGAGTGGATGATGGGGAAGTTGGGTAGATGGATAGATAGGTAAGTGGGAGGATGGAAGGATAGATAGGTGGATGGATGGATGGATGGGAGGAAGGGAGAGAAGAGAGAAGATGGTATGGATGGGTAGGTGGATGGATGGGAGAGAGGGAGGGAAGGAGGATGGTGTAGATGGGGATGGATGGATGGATTGTATATGGGCAAGTGAATGGATGGATAAATAGTTGAGTGGATGATGGGGAAGTTGGGTAGATGGATAGATAGGTGGATGGATGGTGGGAAGGGAAGGAGGGAGGATGGTGTAGATGGATAGATGCATGGATGGATGGATAGGTGGAGGGGAGGGAGGGAAGGAAGGAGGATAGGGTACATGGGTGGATGGTGGAGCTCACAGACCAGAGTCCCATGGCCGCTAGCAGTGCTGGGAGAAGGCATGAGATAGGGTCTGAGAAGGCAGCCAGGATCCTCGTGCCCTCCCTCTCTGCCCTGGGTGGAGCCGGCGCAGACGGGCCAGCTGGGGAGCCGAGCCAATCTCAGGCAATGTGGGCAAGACTTAACACCTAGGAGAGGCGAGGCTCCAGGTGAGGGAGGCCTGCCTGTGCCTTCAGCCCTCCTCGCTCTCCTGGGGGCCCCTCCGGGTCCAGTTCATGCCTGACTCACCTGGCAGGCTGCAGGTGTCCGTGGACGCTGACGAGCACGGCAGGGCCGCCCAGACGCCCGCCCCGCTGGCCTAGCAGTGGCTTTGCTGGAAGCCAAGCCGAGGCCGTGGGAGTGCTGGCTGGGAGCCAGGCTCTGCAGTCGGTCCCAGGTGGCTCAAGAGCGTGCATTGCCACTCGGTAGCTGCATGACCATGGGCCAGAATCCCAACCTCTCTGAAACCAGTTTCCCCATCGGTAAAAGGTAACAAGCTTAGCCAGGTGACTAGGTTAGGAAGGGAGGGGCTGGAGGGGCTGGGAGCCCCTCGCTCTGACCCCAGGCAGGGGGCACAGAGGAGGGTCTGGGGTTGCCACGAAGGCCCCGGGGGGCCCCCCTGCCCACCCCGAAGCCCCGCCCAGTCCTACTCTCCCACCCCGTCACAGCCCCGTCCTGAAGGGCCCAGGGCCTTGGGAAGAAATGGGGCCTTTGTCCTGGGCTTGGCGGGAAGCCACGGGCCCACGCAGGGAGGCGCCCCACAGCCCCAGACCCGGAGGAGAGATGGCTCCGTGGGCCTTTCCAGAGCGGGTCCTAGGGAGTGGACAGAGCACAGGACTAGGAGCCCGAGTCCCTGTCTGCCACCACCCCCAGGCTGTGACCCCGGGGAAAGGCCTTCAGCTCCCCGAGCCTCGATTTCCTCATCCACAACATGGGCTGACGGCTCTGGGGACTTATGTCACCGGTCACCTGCTTGCGCCAGGCCTGGGGGGGACCGGGCTGCGAGGGCCAGGGATCCAGGAGGAGGCCCAGGCCCACTCGTGAGTGGTGGGCTGTTTTGGGCTAGGCCTGGGGCAGGAAGGAAGCCCATTCAGGAGTGCCCAGGGCTCGGGCAGAGTGTGAATCGGGGCACACCTGGCTTTAAGCACACCTGTGTCTCTCTCCGAGGGAAGCTGTTGGGGCGCCAGCAGCAGAGACCCCCGGGGAGGAGCCGAAGCAGACGGAGGACAGACCGAGGGGGTGCGGGGGGCAGGGTCTCAGGGCAGCGGGGTCTGGTCCCAGGCCAGCTGCCCCTGGTGCCCTGGGCACCGTCCACTCTCTCTAGGCAGCTCTCGGCCACCCCCACCAACCCCCATGTGCGTCAGCGGCCGTCTCCCCACCTAGAGCTCTATCACCAGGGAGGGAAGCTCTGGTGGCCTGGCATGGGTCAGTGGCACGTCTCAGGTCCACGTGGCTGTGGCCGGGGTCGACAGAGCCAATTTAGTGCTGGGCCTGGGGGCGGGGTGTTTCCAGAGAGAGGTGCCTGCCACACCCATGAGGGGCTACACTTGGACAGGGCTGGTCTGGGCCGAGCTTCCGACACGGAATTGGGCACAGTCCTCCCTCGAGGGCTCTGGGAAGCCCGGGCACGGCCTTCCTTGTGCTGACCGCCCCCCCCCCCCGCTGGTCTGCAGGCCCCCCAGGCCCTCGTCTGTTTGAGACGTCCCAAGTGAGGGCCTGACTATAAGATGGGGTGACCCCTGCCACTGATCCCTGCCTGTGGAGTGCCTCTTGCCAGGGTGGGTGGGAGGCTGCCCACCGGCCCCTAGGGCCGCCCCTGCTCTCCACGTAGGTGTGACCGCGTCTCTTCCTTCCTTCCAGAAGCCTCCCAGCACCCAGGCCATGAAGGAGGAGGCCTTTCTCCGCCGCCGCTTCTCATTGTGTCCACCTTCCTCCACCCCCCAGAAAGTCGACCCCCGGAAACTCAGCCGGAACCTGCTCTTCGGTGGAGAGAATGAGCTCTACCCCCTCAGCGCAGGTCAGCGCCGGGATGGGCTGGGGCGGCCGCCGGGGCCTGGGTCCCCCCGGCTCTGTGACCTCAGGCAGGTCCCTTCCCCTCTCTGTGCTGTCCTGGCTAGGCGGGCGACAGCCTTGCTCAGCTAACCGCCGCCCAGGTGCTGGTACTGTGCAGAATGAACAAAGGACTAGCAGGGTACTGAAGCCCTGGGACCCGTGGGGCCAGGTGACAGCCTTTTGGCCGTGGAGGTCAACAGGGGGCTCCCTCGCCTGGGCTCTGGGGGCAGCTGGTCGTTGGAGAGGCAGTGTGGTGGGGCTGTCCCAAACCTAGCCTCTCAGGGCAGGCAGCCTGAGTCCCAGCCCCAGTTCTGCTGGCTGGGTGACCCTGGGCCAGGGGCAGGACCTCTCGGGGCTCGGCGGTTTCCTCATCTGTAAAATGGGGATATTAGTACCTCCTCCTAGCTGCAGAGGAGTCCCGGGCTCTGAGAGGGCACAGTCCAGACCGGGGGGGGGCTCTCATGCCTCTGGTGCATGAAGCACTGAGCCCACAGGGCACAGGGTCCCCTGCACCTGCTGGTGCCTTCCCGGTTCCAGGTGCACCCTGCGCCGTCACCTAATTCCTCACCGGCCGCCCAGCAGAGTCTAAGCCGAGCGCTCCCTGCGTGTCTGTGACTCCTGCCCCCAGAGCGGCCTGCCTTTCCTCCCGTCCTGGGAGACCTCGCCTCCTCCAGCCCGCCTGCCCCTCGCCCGCTGCCTGCCTTGGGAGGGAGGACAGAGATGCCCGAGCCCTTCCCGGCTGCAGTGTCCGTCCCGACCCTGGAGACCCCGGGAGAGCCTCAGACCGACACACTGTCAGGACTTGGGGGGCTTCTGGGGACCTCCCACCCAAAATCTCACAAGCAGATATGGAAACAGGCCACATGGCATGCGCCTCATCAGGTGACATGGGCCAGGGGCACGGGACGCCTGGGGAAATACATCCGACCTCCGTCTCTGCTGCCGCGTCCTCTCAGGAGCAGGGGGAGGGAAAGGGCAGTCCCAGTGGGCAGCCAGGCCCTGGGGTATTTGGTCCCCAGGGCGGCTGGCCCATGCAGTGCAGGACCCAGCAGGCAGGGACCTGCTCCAGGAGGAGAAGAGTGCCAGGTCCTGGGGGCAGGGGTGAGGAGGGGGGTGTGGACGGAGGAGATGAACCGGTGCCCGCCTCCGACTGCCACAGGCCCCCGGTCCGCCCAGGCCAGCAGGCAGCACCCACACGGAGGTGACAGCTGCAGGACAAGCCCCCCAAGACAGGGGCCTGGAGGGAGGGGCGCCCTGGAAGTGCAGAAAGCCCCCTGCTCACCCCCAAGCCCGGGCGCTGGGTGTCAGGGCACAGGGAGCTTTGCGGATGCAGAAGCGGAGGCAGCAAGGAGGCCTCCCCGGCTGGGGCAGGAAGGCCATGGCCCCTGGAGTGGCCGCTGTTCCAGGGCCTTTCCTGCCCCAGGGGAACCTGGGTCCCTGAGGACAGAACCATTTCCTCAGGCTGGCTTCTCTGCAGAGCACGGCGCTCCGTCCCCAGCCCCCAGCCCCTTCCCAGGGCTCTGGGGAGTGGGTGTGCAGAGCCCCCACCAGGGCTGTCTCTGGGGGCGCCTGTCCTCACCGCCCCGCCAGGATGGTTCCCCCCTTTCCCAGTGCGGGGACCCAGCAGTAAGCTGTAAGGTCTGAGCCCATCCCTCGTCCCCCTGCCCGTAAACCCGAGCTTTGGAAACCCTCTTCAAAACAGATGGAGCTAGGGAAGGGTGACTGTTTCCCAGATTGAATCCAGACACCTGCCAGGTCGGGGAGCAGGGACCGTGTCCGGCTACCTCCCTCCGAGAACCCAGCTCCCAGAGGGTCAGGGCGAGAGGGAAGGCCAGCTGTGGTCCGGGCACCCTGAACCCGCCATGTGCCTCGGAACCTGGACATTGCATTCTTCCTCTGAAAGTGGGGTGCCTGGGCTTATGGGACCCCAAAGACATGCTGCACCAGTGCCCCAGGTGCCTGGGCTCCTCCTACAGGTCGTGGGAGCTGGGCCTCCACTCCTGGGTCCCTCCCTGCAGGGACCCTGGCTGGTGTTGTTAGACCTCTCGGCTGGCTTCCTGCCCTGCCCAGGAGGCCCGTGTCTCACTCGGGGCGGCCAGCCGGAGGGACCGGCCCTCCTGCCATGCCCTGGTCCCCACTCTGGCCCCTCTCTTGCAGGGAAGGACATGGAGCCCAATGGCCCATCGCTGCCAAGGGATGAAGGGCCCCCGACCCCAGGCTCTGCCACAAAGGGGCCACCGGTAAGAGCCTGGCCATGGGAGGACTCGGACAGGGAGTCTGCCCAGGGGACAATGGAAAGTAGCTTGGGGGGAAGAACAGGGGCACCGGGCCTAGCCTGCCACCCCCAGCCCGCATGTGCCAGGAGGGGCAGCTCTGAACCCCGCATCTGGGGAGGCTGGGATGACAGACAGAGTCACAAACGGTGCTTGTTGGCTGGTTTATCGGAGCCGCTTCTTGGCATAACACAGTCCAGGGAGGCTGGGCGCTGGAGAAGGGCTGTGGGCTGCTCAGTGGCATTTAGGGACAGAAAACAGTGTAAGAGGAGGCCTTGGAGTCCTTCTCTCATAGGGAAACCACCGAGGGATGAGCCTTCCCTCCCTCTGCCTTTGCCTTGCTGTGCCCTCCACCAGGTGCGCCCCTCTGCAGAGGGGTGCTGAGTTCTGGAAATGCACGCACACCCCCCACCCCCACCCCCTGCGTGCTTCCCAGGCCAGCCCCTCTTGGCTCCGGCCCGGCTGTGCCCCTCCAGGCAGAACCTGGGTCCAGGGAGGGTGCCGAGGCCCCGGGCACCGCCTGCAGGGTGTTAGGCACTCACTTCTGTCCCCCAGAGGGTCTCAGGCCGGGGCAGCCGTGGCCCCACACACTGACGGAGGTTGGTGGCTCTGGGTTCTGGCGATGGGGCTGGGGAGCAGTGCAGACAGACCCCAGGTTCACCCCTGCCCAGCCACCTGCCGCCCCCTGTGTGATCCCGAGCGACTGCCTCACTCCTCTGGGACCTCATGCCCTCGTCCATCAAAGGAGGGCTTGCTGTGGTTCTCATGGTCTGTCCCATGTCTGCCTCAGGCGGAGAAGAAACCAAACCTTTGGTGGGCACCCCCCACTCTGGAGCCTGCATTTCCCTTTTCCCTTCCTGGGCCCCAGGGCTTCCAACTGCTGCAGGAGCAACCAGGGCATATTTATTTACTGACTCATTTTTATTTAATTAATTTTTTTTTCTTTTTTTCATTGCAGTAAAATAGACATGCCCCAAATTTACCGACCTATCCATCTCTAAGCGCACAGCTCAGGGGCACTAAGCACATTCCCACTGTTGTGCAGCCGTCCCCCATGCATGACCAGAACGTTCTATCTCCCCAAACAAAGTTCCGTCTCATGAGACACCGACCCCCATCCCTCCCCCAGCCCCAGCTCCCACCGTCCACTCTCCGTCCCCCTGAGTCACTGACCCCCATCCCTCCCCCGGTGCCCACCCTCCACTCTCTGTCCCCCTGAGTCACCGACCCCCATCCTTCCCCCGGTGCCCACCGTCCACTCTCTGTCCCCGAGTCACCGACCCCCATCCCTCCCCCGGTGCCCACCGTCCACTCTCTGTCCCCCTGAGTCACCGACTCCCATCCCTCCCCTGGTGCCCACCGTCCACACTCTGTTCCCTGTGAATCTGGAGACTAAGGACCTCATTGGGGGGAATCCTGCAGTATTTGTCCTTTCATGACTGGCTTATTTCACTCAGCATCATGTCCCCCAGGTCCATCCACGCTCTGGCAGATGTCAGCGTGTCCTGCCTTTTTTAAGACTGAGGAATATTCGTTGCCTGGATGGACCACATTTTGTTGATCCATTCATCCGTCAGTTGGCACTTGGGTTACTTATTTTTTCAAGATACAAGCCTCTGGCATAAAAACACCAAAAACATAGTTGTGTCCTTCTACAACCCAATATAACATACAAACACCGTCACAAACACATGACTTGGTTCGAACTTCAGATCCCATCCATTTGGTAATTAGGTCTGAGCGGCGCCTGAGCCGCACGCAGGGCCGTGGGTGCAGGGGGAGGACGTGAGGAGAGCGCGGTGTCCTTGGGGGGGAGACCGCACCAGACAAAACGAGTTAAACCTGCAACATGTCAGAGCCCGGGGGCAGGGGGAGAAAGCTCCATATACCCCCAGATTCCTAAGGGCGACTTGGGGCTGCTTTGAGAGACCCAGCTTGGGAAAAGACACAAGCTAATAGAGATGCTGTATTTTTTGTGAAGTGAAATTCAGATATTCTAAAACCAGCCATTTCAAGTGCCCAGTTCGAGGGCATGCGGTGCGTTTGCTGTGCCATGCGACCACCACCTCTGTCTAGTTCCAGAACATTCCCGTCCCCCAGCCCGAAACCCCGTCAGAGGCTTCCCCGCCCCCTTACCAGCCCCGCGGCCCTGACGCCACCTCCTGTGTCCGTGGACTTACCAGTTCGGCACATTTCGTGGCGATGGAATCACGCACCGTGATCTGAGATTCACGCGTGTCGTGGCATGTGGCCGTGCCCTTCTCCTGTTTAGGGCTGAGTCATATCCCAGGTGTGGACGGCCCACCCCTGGCTGGTCCATTCACCCGCTGGTGGGCATCTGGGCTGTCTTCGTTCTTCAGCTCCGGTGACCATGTTGGAGCTCCTAAGAGCGGGATTGCGGGCCAGGTGGTCGCTCCAGGGTCACGTGGAATTCTCAAGCATTCTGTATTTAACTTCTTGAGGAGCTGCCAGACTCCCCTCCACAGCGTCTGCACCGTTTTACGACCCCACCGGCAACAAGGGAGGGCTCCCCTTTCTCACAACCGCACCACACTTAGATTCTCTGGGTTTTTCCTTAATCGCTGTTGTAGTGGTCCCAGTGGGTATGCGGTGGTGTCTCTCTGTGGTTCTGATTTGCGTGTCCCTAATGACTGATGATCTGTGCAAGTGCTTCTCGACCATCGTAGGACTCCTTTGGAGAAATGTCTGTTCCGGTCCTCTGCCCATCTTTGAATCATGTTGTTTGTCCTTGTTGTTGGGTTGTAAGAGCTCTTTATATATGCTAGACACCAGACCCTTGTCAGGTGTGTGATTGCAAATGCAGCTCCTGTTCTGTAGGTCTTCCTAAACGGCTTCTTGAAGTCCCTTTCAGAGGTTGCACGTTTGTGGTCAGACGCTGGGGGTCCTGGCTCTGAGCCATGCTTCTCGAGCGTGAGTGCTGTGTCTTGATGTGCAGCAGCGTGCAGGAGGGTGCGGAGGGACTCAGGGCTGGGCAGGGTCCTGGGGTGCCCCTGAGGACAGAAGAGCTGGTGGGCAGGGCTGCAGTGACTGGAGCCCGAGTGGCCTTGTGGGACTGAGGCCCACGGGGATGCAGGGCACAGACGCTCCATCCCGCCTCCAGGCCGCTAGGTCCCCAGGCCCCAAGCACACCTGGAGGAGAGCTGGGCCTCAGGTTCACTCACTCACTCACTCATTCACTCATTCATTCATGCAAGATGCTTACCAGTCTCCCCGCTCCCGTGCCCAGGGTGTGCCGGGATGTCCCTGCCCCTGGCGGGCGTTGTAGATGACAAGCAGCCCGGTCCGCGTGGCTGTCATCTCAGGAGGTGCTGGGCGGCCAAGGGCAGGTGTACGTCCTCAGGTCTGAGGTCAGCAGGGCGGGGGGGGGGTGGGGGAGGGCGTCTTCCCCCTGGGAAGTGGCTAGGTGGGGCCTGAGGAGGGAGCAGGGTCTTCCCCGCAACAGGGAAGAGCATTCCAGGCTGGGGGCACAGCCTGTGTGAAGGGGGCTGAGGCGCTCCCCAGGAGGACCGCTGGGAGCACCTTTGTGGGTCAGCCCCGGCCCCCAGAGACCTGCCACCGGACAGCATCTGGCCTACACTTCTGCTTCAGCTCCAAGACTGCTTCTAGAGCAGAGTCCCCACCGCACCCCCATCCCTCCTGCGGTCAGTCCCAGCTCGGCACCTCATGAGCTGTGTGACCCCGGGCAGGTTCTGAGCCTCTCTGAGCCACAGTCTCCTCGAGACGTGGAGGATGAGTGAGCCCCGGCTGTGGCAGCTCTGGGATTCGTGGGTGGCCTGCTTTCCACACCCAGTGTCCGACACCGTGCCTGGCACACGGCACTGTGGGGATGACCAGCCTGCTGGACGATGCGAGTCCCAGCCCTGCCGCTTCCTGGCTCGCAGCCTCGGGGAGCTGCTTACCCGCTCTCGTGGGCCTCAGTTTCCCAGTCAGTCAAATGGGACAATGACTGGGCCCGTGCCTCCTGCAGGCCGGGGGGCTCAGGCCACCGGGCCTTCCTCCCTCGTCTGGGGGCTCAGGGCGGCGCTGGCGAGGACCCCCCGGGCACGCCGCCTGGAGAGCAGAGCCGGGCAGGCCGACTCTTTCTGGAAAGGACCGAGGGCGAGTCCGAGAGCGAGTCTGTGCGGCTTCGCGGTCACCCAGACTCTGTCTCAAGTATTCACGCTGCCGTCACAGAAAAAGGAGCCACGAATCATGATTTTCATGTCTCACAAAATATTATTCTTTTGACTTTTTTTCAACAACTTAAAAATGCGAAACAATTCCGAGCTCACAGGCTGAGCAAAAACAGGCGGAGGGCAGGATTCGGGCCATGCTTTACTCTGCCCTGCCTTTAGCCCCTTAATCCTGCTTCCTCTCCTGGCTACCCTCACCACCCCCAGGCCTCAGTTTCCCCATCTATTAAAGGACCACGGCCCCTTCCAGCCCCAGACCCCTGATTGCTGCTCTTGGCCCACGGAGCGTGTCCAGCCTTCTCCTCGGTCCACCTGGCTCCCCGCAGCCGTGGGCAGGCCCCGGAGAGCGTCCGGGCATGGGACCCGTGCTCAGCAGCTCCCAGGGCGCCAGGGAGGAGAGTCTGCACTGCAGTGTGGCCCCCCGCCCAGAGGCTGGGCACATGGTGGCTGGGGTGGACGCTTCCCGGGCACCTCTGAGCTCCCGCCCACATGCTGTCCTTGGCTACCCCGAGTCCTCCATCCCTGTACCCTCCACCCCTGGCATCGCTGGTGAGCCGAACAGAGGGTGTTGTGTGGTGAAGGACAGGAGCACCTTTCTCGGACCTCAAGCCCCCCCGGCCGCCCCCCAGGCCTCTGCAGCCCCAGACCGCACACTGATGCCCCTTCTGCCCCCGACTTGAGTCTCTCTTGCAGGCAGAATACAGGCTGTACAATGGGTCCGACAAGGAATGTGTGTCCCCAACAGCCAAGGTCACCAAGAAGGAAGCTCTCAAGGTGCGCACGGGCCCAGGAAGGGGACACAAGTATGTCACGTGCCAGAGGAATGGGCCAGTGAGGTCACCACACCCCAGCCTGCCAAAGGGAGGGGGCAGGCCACGTCCTGGCCACCTCCCGCCCCCCCCCAACTTCCTCTCCTCTCCTCTCCCTGCCCCTATCCTCACCACCCCCCACCCCGGGCTGGACCGTGGGGGCGCGGCAGGTGGGAGGAGCCGGGGCGGGGGCCAGCCCGGGCCTTGTCCCTTGACCTGCCCGCTGGGTGCCCGGGGTCCAGGCACAGAAAGAGAACTACCGGCAGGAGAAGAAGCGAGCCACGAAGCAGCTGTTCAGCGCCCTGACGGACCCCAGCGTGGTCATCATGGCTGACAGTCTCAAGGTAAGCGGGGCGGGCAGGTGGGTGTCCCGGGCTTGGCCACCTCCACCTCCAGTCAGGAGGCAGTTCGGCGTGTTTGGGACTGTGATCTGTGTCAGCGTCCTGTGGCAGCCCTGACCAGGGACCACGAGCTGGGGGCTTCGAGACCCACTGTCCCCAGGCCTCCGGAGGCGCTAAGGGGGGACACTTCCTGCTCCTCCAGCTTCTGGGGGCCCAGGCTTCCCTGGGCTGCTGGACGCGCCCCTCCACCCTCTGCCTTCGCGTGGCCCCTGTGTGTCTGTGTCCACATGTCACCCCACTTCAATGTGGCCTCATCTTCACCTCCTTAAATCTGCAGAGATCCTATGTCCAGTTGAGGTGGGGGTCCTGGCCCGCGATGGGGTCCCAGGATGCGCACGGAGCCCTGGGCTGGGGCACAGAGTGGGGGAGGCTGCTCTCTGGCTTCTCGGCTTGGGGTTCAGACCTCACTGAGCCCCGGGGACTTGTCTCCATGCCCCCCGTGGTGGAGGGAAAGCTGCCGAATCCTGGGGTTGCCTCAGAGGGCAAACAGGACAGGCCTGTCAGCACTGGGTCATCTGCCGAGGACCTGGGCCCCCATGGGCTCCTTTTCTCCCCCCCCACAAAATTATGAATAAAAAATGAGGTACAAAAGTGAATTTTTTTCTTTGGAATGAGAAAAGAAATGACAAGTTTCACGATTTGCAGAGCTGACAACAGTCACGTCTGTGGCTGGCTCCTCCCGGGACCCCCGGAGGGCCTTGACCCTGGCCTTGAGCCTCCCCAGTAAATGCGTTCCTGGCTTCAGTGCCTTTCTCTGGATTCGCTGTCGTTTATGCGCTCCTTGTACAATTCCCTAGCGTCTGTGCGCCCCTCGTACAAGCCGAAAGAGGACTCTGCCCGCCCCCCAGCGCCGCCCCCCACACCGTCCAGGTGCCCCTGGGGTGTCGGCCTCCCCAACAGCGGCGCCCCTCCCCGCAGATCCGGGGGACCCTGAAGAGCTGGACCAGACTGTGGTGCGTGCTGAAGCCGGGGGTGCTGCTCATCTACAAGACGCCCAAGGTGGGCCAGTGGGTAGGCACAGTCCTGCTGCACTGCTGTGAGCTCATCGAGCGGCCCTCCAAGAAGGACGGCTTCTGCTTCAAGCTCTTCCACCCGCTGGACCAGTCCGTCTGGGCCGTGAAGGTACGGCAGCGGGGCACCCCGGGGTCAAGGGGGTCGGGCCCCGGGGGAGGAGTGAGGCCTGTGGACACCGTGTGGGAGGCCGGCGCTGGGGGGCGGGCCAGGAGGCGAACCTCGGGGTTCCGGATGGGCCCGTCACCACCCAGCTGCGGGGGGCCATGGGGTGGGTCCCTCGGGGACCGGGGATCAGATGTGGTCCCTGGCCCTCCAGGTGGATCCTCGGTGGGGCTGAGGGACGGGGCCGTGTGAGCAGCTGCTCCCAGCCCGGACCTCCCCGACCCAGCCTCCTAACTGGGAGCTGCCCGGCCCAGGACCAACGGGAGTCAGGTTACCAGATGAAAGCCAGAATGTCCAGTTAAATTAGGATTTCAGACACACACCGAATAGTTCTTTTTAGTATAAGTATGTCCCAAATATTGCATGGGCTACACTCCTACTGGACAAAGCTGTATTCTTTCTTGAGATTTGAATTTAAGTGGGCATCCTGAATGTGCGTGTGCTGGTTCCAGCCATGCTAAAAGGGGGAGTCCGGAGCTAGAGAGCCGTGGACAGAGCCACCAGCTCCCTCTCCTCTCTTGCTCCCGGGTGGCTGGCGGGCCTGCGGCCACGTGTGTGTCAGTGGGGGTTTGCGTGAGTCTGCGTGACCTGGGTGTCCCCCCCCCAGGTGACACCGGATCTCTTGTCTCCCCAGGGCCCCAAGGGCGAGAGTGTGGGCTCCATCACGCAGCCCCTCCCCAGTAGCTACCTGATCTTCAGGGCTGCCTCTGAGTCGGACGGTGAGTCCCCGCCTGCCCTGCGGGTCTCCCTGGTGACCCCGCACAACATGGGCGCCCTGGCCGACTTACAAACGGGTGCACGTGACCACTATCAGTCCCTTCCAATGCCCCCCAAGAAAGGAGATGGCCAGATGCCACGGGACAAGCCCGGGCTCGCGCCAGGCAGGCCTGCCCCTTGCTAGTACCTCCCTGAGCCTCAGTTTCCCCAAAGTAAACCATGAATAGTAGCGCCCGGCTCCCCACTTGTCAGGACAACCTGATGACCTGATTTAAAGTCCTCAGATCACAGCTACTGTGCGCCAAGCGCTTGCCGGGCACCACTGAATCGGTGGGTTCTCCCGGTACCGTCTACATGTAATGTGTGACAAAAACGGGGCCCCGGCCACCTGCCAGCAAGGAGGGCCAGGCCTGGGTGGGGAATCCGAAGTGCCCCCGATGCAGTGCACGCTGTTGGAGCGCCCTCCAGTGGCTGCTCCGGGTAAATGCGGCTGCCCCCGTCCAGGCCCTCAGGGCCCAGAGCCCCGAGCTGGTGGCCCGCCCGCTGGTGCTACACCAGCCCCTGGTGGGCAGACGCCACGTCCACGCTCCGGGAGGGACCGCCCGCGCTCTGGGAGCCCGCAGTCGCGGGGGAGAGAAAATCAGCTGTCAGACGAGGCCGATGGGGCTGAGGCATGAGCTGGGTCCCTGATGGGCTGGGGGCCGTGAGCGGGGAGGGAGGGCCCACAGCCCCTGTGGGTATGAGGGTGGGCTTCCTGGAGGAGGGGGGGGCTTCAAAGGATGCAGAGCATTAGGGTGTCTAGTCCTTTGTGGTAGCCACGAGGCGTGCCCCGCTCAGGGGTGTCCCGCAGGGCCTGCTCCTGTCACCCCTTCCTCTGCCCCACGAACGTTCAGCCCAGGCTGGGCCTGCAGTGAAACCCTGTAGAACCAGGGCCACCCTCCCCGCAGACGCTTGCCTCCCCATGCCAGGCCCCAGCTGTGCTCCCCAGAAGAGCACTTAATGGGGCGATGCCTCTGCGTGGAGGGGCCGCCGTTAGTAATCACACCGGGACATCGGGGGGCACCCTGGTGGACACATGTCCCCAAAGCTGCTAACACCCCCGGGGACACGGAGGTGGTGCTGGTCGAACCCTCTGGCAGCCTCCACCGGGAAGGCAGCAGGGATGGGAGGATTTGGCCGGCTCTGCCTCGGGTCGCCCACTGCCCTCCTGGTCCATCCACTCTCCACCCTCTGGAGCTGCCTCTCTCAGGCCCTGGCCAGCCCTCCCTCCACGACGCTCCAGCCCCCTCCCCAGCCTGCCCCCCACCCTCCGGCTCTGTGCTACAGGCCCGCGGGGCCCCCCATGCCCCCTGAGACCTATGGCACGCAGTTCTCATGACGTAGGGCCCTCCCCCCCAACTCCATATACAGAAGCTACGGGTGTCCGGGTGGAATTGAGGCTCTGAGTCTTGCTAAGGTGTGACCTTGAGGGAGTGCCGTGAGCATCCTCTGAAGGGCGTCTTCCTCCAGGCACGCATCTCTTCCTGGCTCGGGCCTGCCGGCTAAGGCCTCGTCCTTGTTCACATCTGCCCCCCCCCCCCCCACTCACATGCATGCACACCTGCGCGGCAGCGGTACCCATGCCCCAGGAGGACGGAGAAGGGACAGGGGTGTCTCTGGCAGAGGGGGGCCTCCCTGGGCTTGCAGTGGACTCACCCCGTGCCGCCCTGCAGGCCGCTGCTGGCTGGATGCCCTGGAGCTGGCCCTGCGATGCTCCAGCCTCCTGCGACTCAGCACGTGCAAGCAGGGCCGTGACGGGGAGCCCGGATCCTCGCCAGACGCGTCGCCCCCCTCGCTCTGTGGGCTGCCCCCCTCGGCCGCCATCCACGACCAGGACCTGTGCCCGTGAGCAGGGGCGTGGCGGGCAAGGGCTGGCCCCTCCCAGAAGCCCAGGTCCCCTTCCTGCTGGGGACCCCCAGGACCCTGGCTGTCTCTGGGACTGATATGAGGGGTCTCCTTGTATGTGGGCGGGGGGACCAAGCACCGTGGAGTCTGGCCACCCCAACCTCAGATCAGGAGGCAGGCCTCCTTCACTCCCCAGGGGTGGAGGCACCCGGGCCGCGCCTCTGACCGGGGACCCACAGCGCCATCTGCCCCTCCAGGCTGAACGGGTCCTCCCTGGAGAATGATGCTTTCTCAGACAAGTCGGAGAGAGAGAACGCCGAGGAGTCGGATAACGAGACTCACAACCACAGCGGGAAGACCAACGAGAGCGGGAGCGCCCAGTCAGAGACCCTGGAGGGCCCCGTGCCAAGGGGGACCATGTACGTGGAGCAGGTCCACGAGGAGTTCGGGGAGGTGAGAGCCCGCCCCCCTGGAGAGCTGGGTGTCCCCCTGTACCTCACTGGCCTCCCCAAAGCAGACGGAGGCTGCAGAGCCTGGCCGGCCCCTCGGGCGGTGGGGGGGGCCTGTAGCGCCCCGGGGGCTGGGAGAGCAGATCAGGGTGGCCACAACTCGGGGAGCACAGGTGGTCCGTTAGGGCTCGGCTGAGGGTGTTGGGAAAACCACTGGGGGGGGTTAGGTGGGGACCCCTGGGGTCCAGGCGAGGCCTTCAGAAGGCTGAGGGGCGGAGGTAGAAGCCTGGGGCCCGCTAGGGAGGAGCAGTTCCCCAGAGGCCTTGGTCCCAGGTAGCCATGGAGGAGGGCCAGGTGGCGGGTTCAGGACACATGGGAGGTGGACGGACGGGTCCCAGTTCACCTCTGACAGCACCGTGGGGCTGGCAGCTGGGAGTAGGGACGGGCCCATGATGGGGGGAAATGGTGCCCGCGAGGGGCTCGAGGCAGAGAGTGGGCAGCCCGAGGGACCCTTCAGAGGCTGAGCACAGATGAGGCTCGGCTCCACAGGGTAACCTGGGGAGACCCGGCAGGAAACCTCAGGACAGGCGTGCAGGCACAGAGAGGCAAAGCAACTTGTTGAAGGTGGCCCAGCAGGGTGGTGACAGATCCTGCTCCTCCCTGGGGGTGGCTGCCGTCGGGCCACAAACACAGACAGCCCTGAGTTCACATCCCACCTCTGCCTCACGCCAGCTCTGAGAGCTCGGGCAAGTCAGCTGTCCCCTCTGTGAGGCAGGGGCGCCCACAGCAGGGGCCACTTCAAGGAGGCGGCCTAGGGAGCAAGAAGGGGGGTGCACGGGCAGCCCAGACACGCCCTGCCTTCTGTGCCCGAATCCAGCTCCAGGCCTCCTCAGGAGCTGGCCTGGGCCCGCACGGGCCCCTCTGGGCGGGGGTGGGACCCTTGCCAAGGGAGGGCAGGGGTCAGACAGGGCAGGACTGGCTGGCCGGGTGGCGGGGGCCGGGCCGCGGAGGGGCACCTCCTGCAGCTAGAGCCAGCCGCCGCTGTCCCCCCCACCTGGCGGCAACCCGGGCGGCGCGGAGCTGGGGCCTGACCGCAGCCCCTCTGCCAGCAGCTGGGCCAGGCATCCCAGGTAGAGACCGTGTCGGAAGAGAACAAGAGTCTCATATGGGTCCTGCTGAGGCAGCTGCGGCCGGGCATGGACCTGTCCCGCGTGGTGCTGCCCACGTTCGTCCTAGAGCCCCGCTCCTTCCTCGACAAGCTCTCTGACTACTACTACCACGCTGACCTGCTGTCCAGGTGAGCGAGCGGGGGTGCCCTACGCACCCATGCACACCACAGACCCCAGCCTCCCTTGGCCCCTGCCCCTACCCATCCCCCCCGGCCATGGATGTTTCCGGAGGGGCCCTGGGGCCCAGGGCTGAGCTCCATCCATGGTCCCTGCTGGCTCAGCCTGCTAGTGGGCCCAGTCTCTAAGACCAGGAGCAGCTCATGGGGGCGGGGTGGGGGGGGAGAGGGCAGCTGCATGTCAGGTCAGGGCCCCACCATCAAAGGTGAGTGTGGGCAGCCCCCAGCACCTTCTGGTGTCCTGAGTTCTGGGCCCTGGCCTCAGTGCCCTCAAGCTGAAGCCCAAAGGCTGGAAAGGCTGGAAAGAGCCCATGCAGAGGAGCTCCCGGAGGCCTTCCTGAAGGCAGAGGCACCCTGCCAGCCCTGAGCCGGCAACACCCTGCCTGCCCAGGCCCTCTGGTTAGGTGGAGAGTTCGGGTCCCTGTGGGAGGCTGGGAGACTCCCCACGGCCCTGGGGCTGGGCAGGACAGGAGGGGCCCGTGACCAGCGGGTGGAGGGCGGGATGGAAGGAGGATAGGGAAGAGGGTGGCCGGGGACCCGGCCCGGGATGAGTCGTTCTCCCGTGCTGTCCCAGGGCTGCTCTGGAGGGGGACGCCTACAGCCGCATCAAGCTGGTGCTGCAGTGGTATCTGTCTGGTTTCTACAAGAAGCCCAAGGTGAGAAGGGAGGCCCAGCGCGCCGTCCCCCCGGCCCCATAGCTCCCTGCCCCTCGGAGAGCCTGGGGCCACCCTGACCCCACACGGTCCCCGCCGCGGCCCCCAGTCCTCAGACATGGGGGCAGCACCCTGACCTACCACCCAGGGTCCTCCTAGCCAGGCCAGGCCCACAGGGGTGGTCCCAGTTCCCTGCAGGGCCCAAGCGGGACCTCCACACCTCAGAGAAACAGCGACCACACACAGCGGTGCTGGGAAAGGGGCTCTCGACCCTGCACCTGGAGGAGCCCCTGGGACCTGTGGTTTTCATGGTGTGTCTCGTAGTCATAGAGACTTTTTGAGAACCCAAAACTCAGGCTCTGCTGAGCGCAGGGTGCTGGGGGGAGGGGCCCGCAGCCCCACCCCCTCCCCTGGCCACCGTGGCACCCGGTGGTTCCGGGCTGTGCGAGCGTGATAGCATCGTTCTGTTTCCACTTCACTGTGCATGTGGGGAACTGAGGCCCAGGGCTGGGCAGGGGCGGGCGAGCGATGGCCCAGAGTCACACTTAGGCCCGAGCGCAGACGCGGTTCTCAAGGGCGGCAGCAGGTGTCCTCCCTGGGCATCTGCAGGCACTGAGTGCTCATGGAGCCTCGTTTCCAGGGGGAAGCGCACGTGTGCACACGCACACACAGATTCACACACGCGTGCGCACGCACACACGGCTGGAAGTGATGCGCCTGGCGGGTGGCGCGAAGGGGCAGCCGGCTGCTTCCGACCTGACCAGGGGGTCTGAGCCCCAGAAGGAGGGCTCTCCTGAGTGGGGGGAGCTTGGGCCATTTGGGGAGCAGAAAGGTGGTGAGCGGGGCTGAAGGTGAGGCGGGGGACAGGGGAGAAGGCCTGTGGGATTTGGGATTTTATGAAACGGTCAGTAGAAGCCACTGGGGCCTTGAACAGATTGTGCACCAGTTCCGTCCAAAGTTCAGGGACAGCACGACCTAGGGAGGGTCTCAGGTCCCCCTGGGAGCCAAGAACCAGACAGGACATCTCATAGGCTGCCCCTCAGAATGTGAACCACGGGCAAAGCATGTTCTCCCCAGAGCACAGTGGGGTGCAGTCCCCAGGTGCTGGTGGCAAACCAGGCCCTCCCATCTAGAGACCGCCTCCCTGTGGGCACCTGGGGGTGTGGGCAATGGGCAGCCAGCCTCCCACGTTGCCCCTCGGTCCACACCCTATCCCACATGGGTCCGTGGCCCACCTGGTTCCTCACATGAGCTTTCCATTTGTTGCTTGCAGGGGATCAAGAAGCCCTACAACCCCATCCTGGGGGAGACCTTCCGCTGCTGCTGGTTCCATCCCCAGACCAACAGCCACACCTTCTACATAGCGGAGCAGGCAAGGCCCCCACCGCCCCCAGGCTGGACACCGGGCTCCTCAGCCGGCAGAGTCTGAGCCCTGTGCGCATTCTGGGTGCCCCCCCCCCCACCCATTGAGATTCCCCCAGGAGATGCAGGCCCAGCACTGTGACAGCAGGAAGGGTTTCCTCGGGAGGGGTCCGTGCATCCCGTCCCCCCAGGGCATTCTGCAGATGGCCACTAGGCCCACGACTCAGTGTCCGCTTCCCTAAGCAGCAGTGAGAGCGGGAATGGCCCCGCGCCACTCCGGGGGCCCGGAGGGACAAGGTGGGCAGGGGGAGGGGGGCTGCTCATCAGGGAGCCGGGCTCTCTCCTCCCCCGGGGCCATTCCAGAGTGCCTCTCTGCCCGCAGGTGTCCCACCACCCTCCCGTGTCCGCCTTCCACGTCAGCAACCGGAAGGACGGCTTCTGCATTAGTGGCAGCATCGCGGCTAAGTCCCGGTTTTACGGTGAGTGGGGGGCGGGGCTCCCCTGGGATCTCCCGGGGCCTGGGGGAGATGGGGGGAGGACTGGGCCCCCGGATGCGGTGGCCAGGTTTCTCTCCCTCCCCACCTCTCCGGGTCAGGGACCTGGAGCCAGGCAGAGCCCGCAGCCCCCCCCCCCCGCCGAGCCGTAGAGGGGGCACCGCTTGTGGGCGAGAACCTGCGTGATAAGACCCTGCTGCGCGGTTGGCCCGGCCACATCACATGTGCTGTGTCAGCACAGAGCGGAACCGTTCCGGGGCCACAGGAGTTCCGTGGTGGGGGGGTGACAATCAGAGCAGGGGTTTGCATGCAGCCTCTAGCCTCAGAAGCCCTCCCTGGGAGCCGGGCCTTGTGCGCCTTGGGTCAGGGCGCTTTTCCAGAATCTGAGTGTCAGGGAGGTGAAGTGACCCACAGCTTAGGTGAGAGGCCCAGCTGCCCCACGGTCACCCGGCTGGAGGGACCGGGAATGCTTTGCACCTGCTAGAAGGGAGCTCAGACCGTGTGACTTAGGGGGTGGGCCCCCGGGTCCTGAGGTCCCATGTCTGCTCACTGGTCCCACCCACCACCACCCCATCCCTCCAGGGAACTCGCTGTCGGCTCTGCTGGACGGCAAGGCCACGCTCACCTTCCTGAACCTGGCAGAGGACTATACCCTCACTATGCCCTATGCCCACTGTAAAGGTGAGAGGCCCCCCACCCACCAGGAGGGCAGAGCCCCGGCCGGTGCCCTCAGCGGGATGCTCTTGTCCTTGTTTGTTTGTTGAGGGTTCACCCTGGCTCTTTGATGACTTCTTAGCCTGGAATGTTGTCTGACAATGTTTTCAACTCAAAGCGCCCACTTCCTGTCACAAGAGCCCACTTCCTGTCACAGACCGCAAACCAGATCTGTTTCTTAAGAGTGGTTTTGTCATTGTTTCTAAAACTTTCCAGTAAAAGAAACATAAGCATCTTTTTTTTTTTAAGATTAAAATGGATCATGAGTTTACAGGTTTCCAATCCGGATCCAAGAGGGTGGGTGTCTGTAACCCATTGGCCTGACAGCTGAACCGTCTCCCCCCTCTCCCCTTGCGTCCCCCCTCCCCACCCCCAACCCTGGCGGGAAAGCCCCTTTGTAAACAACACCGCTCTGGGCTGTTGTTACTCTCCCTTAACCACTTCCCACACACAGTCAGAGTAACACTAACCAGCCCTACCCCCAACAAGCCGAGGCTGCAAACAGCCGGAAGCCGCCGTTTCCTTTTGGGGATTGATTTGTCCTAAGCATACCCCAATGGGATTTGTAAACTCAGCAGGAATAACCCCCCTCCAGTATCACACCACCAGGCAGACACCCACTTCCTTTTTGTTTTGTTTCATTTTCCTTTTGCTCCCAGTTGCTTTTGTGATTTCATTTTGTAGGTCATTATGGAAATGCAGTATTTACCTGGATCCAAAGTTCGAAACTACAAAAGCAGGTGTAGTCAGAGAAAGCTGGCGTGTCTCTCTCTCTCTCTCTCTCTCTCTCTCTCTCTCTCTCTCTCTCTCTCTCTCGATCCCCGCACCCCCTGCCCTCCAGCTGCCTCTCCCACTTCGAGCATCCTGGACGGCTCCCGGGGAAAGCCGCACGCAGGAGCATGGGGCTCCCATCCTGTGCACTGGTGGGATTTGGGGGCACCCCCAGCCCTTCTGCTCTTTCCCTGGGCTTGCCTTTTTTATCTTTTCATTCTATCCCACACGTCCAAGTGTTTTATAATACACACAGCTCTTCTCTTTAGTTAGATTAAGTCCTCCACATGGCAAGAAACATAAGATTCGTTCTTTCTTTCATTAATTAAAAAATATTTGTATTAGGGGCGCCTGGGGGGCTCAGTCGGTTAAGCGTCTGCCTTCTGCTCAGGTCATGATCCCGGGGTACTGGGATGGAGTCCGGCATCGGGCTCCCTGCTCAGCGGGGAGTCTGCTTCTCCCTCTGCCCCTCCCCCCTGCTCTTGTGCTCTCTCTCTGTCAAATAAATAGATGAGTGTAATCTTTAATAAATATATATATAATGCATGTATTAGTTTAAACAAACACACCGGGCCAGTCCTGGGCGCAGCAGCGAGCAGGGAAGATGGAGGAGCCCACCTTGGGGCCCGAACTACAGAGCAAATGACAGATGGTAATGAGCGTTTCATGGGGGCAGTGGGGCCCCTGGGAGCCTGGAAAGGGTGTCCTGGAGGAAGGAACCTGCCAAGGGCAGGACATTCCCTGGACAGAGCAACTCTCGGGCAGAGGCCCTGGGGGCAGAGGGTCACTGAGGAAACATGCGTGGGCCGGGTTCTGCCTCCCGCCCCCACCAGCTCCTCTCCATCCCAGAGACTCTGCCCCCGGGGGCTCCTGTCCTCTCCCCCAGGCTCTGACACCGGCCTCCTCCGGGTCAGCGGTGCTGTGTGGGGACGCAGTGCCAGGACTGAGCAGGAGACTGTGTTTCAGGGATCCTGTATGGCGCCATGACCATGGAGCTGGGCGGGAGAGTGACCATCGAGTGTGAGAAGACCAACTTCCAAGCTGAGCTGGAATTCAAGCTCAAGGTAGCACTTCAGCCACTGGAGGGCCTTGAGCAGAGTGGGCTCGGGCCGGGGGGGCCCCCTCCGCGCCCCAGGGATGGTTTCTGGAGCAGATGCACTCAGGGGGGGGCGGCTCTCCGTAGCATAGCCAGGGCCCAGAGAGAGGAAGGGGCTCCTGCAGGCCGCACAGCGGAGCCAGGACAGGCCCAGACCCCTTCCCAGCCATGGGACGCACAGGCCTGGTAGGCCCCCTGCATCCTTGAGCTCAAGCTGAGGCATTGGGCGAGTGTGGCAGCCTCCAGCTTTGGGTCCCATCCAGGCCGGCCTCCCACGTCCCAGGGGCTGAGAGCCGGCACCTCGTGAGGAAGGGGCCTCCTCCTCCCCAGCTCACTGCGGGCGCCAGGGCGCTGGGGAGGCCGCCGGCCCCTCACCAGCCCTGTCTCGGGGTGTCCCCACAGCCTTTCTTTGGGGGCAGCACCAGCATCAACCAGATCTTGGGGAAGATCACGTCAGGGGAGGAGGTCGTCGCGCGTCTCAGCGGGCACTGGGTAAGAGGCTGCCGTCCGGGGCAGGCACAGGCGGGCCCGCGGGCATAGGAACAGCCACGGGGCCAACCTCTCTGTTCCTGCCTGGGCCGTCTGGGGCAGGACCGAGAAGTGTTCCTCAAGGAGGAGGGCCGAGGAAGCATGGAGCTCTTCTGGAACCCGAGCAGGGAGGTCCGGGGACAGAGGCTGAAGAGGCACACGGTGCTGTTGGAAGACCAGACAGAGCTGGAGTCGGAGAGGTGAGGCGCCCGCGGGCACCTGTCGGATCCCCAGACCCAGGTCTGGCGTGGCTGGGCAGGGTTTCCGTGCAGCGAGCGTGACCTGGGGTGCCCCTGGCAGGGAGGGGTGGACCAGAGGGGACCCCCCCATGACAGACGCCATGTCCTGCTGGGGCAGCTGAGGGAGAGGGAATGAGGCCTGGGAACAGCAGATGCCCAGCTGCTCCACAGGGAGTACCCTGCCGGTGGGGGTATGAGCTCAGGGTCGAGGAGAACCACCTCACTTTGAATCACCAGCGCTCTAAGACACTCAGGCTCCCCAGGAGAGAGTGAGTTCCCTGTCCCTAGAGGCAAGCAAGTGGAGGTTGCTCTCTAAGCCTCCCCTCCGGCCCCCAGGGGGTGGGACCGTCCAGATCACCTGCTCAGAGCAGGTGCCCCACCCCCAGGCTCTGGCAGCACGTCACCAGGGCCATCGGCGAGGGCGACCAGCACAAGGCCACACAGGAGAAGTCTTCACTGGAGGAGATGCAGCGGCAGCGGATCCGCGAGCGCCAGCAGAACCTCGTGCCCTGGAAACCACAGCTGTTCCGGCTGGACCCCGCCACCCAGGAGTGGCGCTACCGGCATGAGGAGTGAGTGCGGCTGGGGGGCTCCCCTGGAGGGGCGAGTGATGGGGGAGGAGGGGTTCCTGTGGGGGCTCACTGGCCGGCCCCGGCAGTAGGTCCTCTCTGGGGCTCTGGCCACTGCTGGGAAGCTGGGGCTGGGCCGAGATGGGGCCCCCTCCTCCCAGGGGCCACTGCCCCTGCCAACAGATGCCCTCTGGACCCTCCAGTCGTAGCCCCTGGGACCCCCTGAAGGACATCGCCCAGTTTGAGCAAGATGGGGTCTTGCACACAGTGCGGCGGGAGACCATGGCCCACCAGACCACCTTCCTGGGCAGCCTGGGGCCCAGGCACCAGGTCAGCTCCCCCAGGGTCCCTGCCCGGGGTCAACTTCCGCAGTAGGAGGGGACTGTCAGGCCGTCTCTCCCACCCTCACTCTTACCTGCCTGCCCCTCCCCCACGCACTCCCCCCCCCCCCCCGCCCAGCCGGGCCCCCTGCTCCCTGGAGCCGCCCTCCGTGGTGCCAAGAGCACACGGTGCCAGTCTGCAGAGGAGGAAGCTGAGGCTCAGGGCAGCCTGGGGGCTTGCTCAGCCAGGAGAAGGCGGAGCCTGCATTTGCAGGGGTGCTGAGGGGAGGCAGGGCGGGAAGCGGGGAGGCTCCAGGAGGCCTGCAAGAGGTCTCCTGAGACAAACACCAGGGTGCAACTTGTGAGGAGGCCTGGCGTGTCCTCCCTGGTGCCACGTGGGCGGAGGCCACAGGTTCTGTGTGAGGCCAGCTGCCTCCCCTGCACATGGTGGGAGGCCAGTGATCACGCGGGCAGAACGGGCATGACCCTTCTTGCCCGGTGGCCCCAATTTCCCAGCAAGCAAGGGTCACAGTATCTCACTGCCCATGTGTCGTCCCCCCCCACCTGCTGTAGCCCCTCAGGCCGGGCGGCCCCACCCCCTCCACAGGCCCCCACCCACCTGGATGCCCCCGCATCCCCCTCACCCCCTCCAGTCAGCCACGGCTCGGCCACCCCTGTGCTCTGGGGAGCTATCGGAGGTCCCGCTGGAGAGGTCCCCTCAGCATTGGGGGAGGCCTAGCTGTCAGCTCAGACGGTGGGACGGGACCTGCTGTCATGGCCCCCGAGTCAGAACCGTCCACAGCCACATCTTCTAGAGCGGCCCTGTCCCCAAGGCCGGCACATCCTGGCCCCGCGGGCGCAGCTGTGGTGGACCTGGGTGAGCCCCCGGCTGCAGTGGCTCGTCTCTCTTCAGGGGCCTGGCCCAGACCGGCGGCTCCGCAAGGCCAGCGACCAGCCCTCTGGCCACAGCCAGGTCACCGAGAGCAGCTCCACACCCGAGTCCTGCCCAGAGCTCTCAGACGAGGAGGAGGAGGAGGAGGAGGAGGAAGAGGAGGAGGAGGGGGAGGGGGACAGCCACGACTTCATTTCCGGTGAGCCCTCCCGGGCCGGCTACTCTGCAGGGTGGGAGAAAGCCAGAGAAGCACCTTCCCTGGGCAGGTGTATGGCGCACCTTGACCGTCCTCCCAGGGTCCTCCACGCCTCCCTGAGCCCAGGGGCAGACCAGGGTTGCGGAGGGCAGCGGTCCCCAGCCCTGCACTCATACGGCGCGGCGCCCCCTTTGGCTGGCAGGGTCGGTGCAAGGGGCAGGGCTGACCATCTGATTGTGCCTCCTGTCGTCCTCATGGGTGTGCCGGCTCCTCCCCGACTTTGTCCCCGTCTCTAGGTGCATGAGCTGTGCCTTGCCATTTCTGTCTCCCAGGGCTTATTAGAGGGCAGCTGAGCTTGGGGGTTCCCTCTATGCCTGCCCCTCGACTCCCCGTGTTGTTAGCTTCACCTGAAGGCTCCCGAGAGGTGGGGCAGGGGCCAAGCCGGGCACGACCCCGGGACCCCGCGTGCCGGCTCCCCAGACATGCCGGCTTGTCTTTGATTCTCCCTCCACCCCCTGTCCCCTGGGTCCCGTGACCGGTGGCTGGACATCCCAGGCGGCGGGAGCCCATGCCCACGGTGCGGGAAGGAGGCGCGGCGGCTGCAGGCACTGCACGAGGCCATCCTGTCGATCCGGGAGGCCCAGCAGGAGCTGCACAGGTAAGTGTCGCTCCCGGGGACGGGGCCAGGGAGCTGCAGAGGCCAGGGGGCCGTGTGTCACTCAGAACTAGAACCCTGGGGGTTTGCAGAGGGTCTGATGGATGGAGGACAGGAAGAAGGCAGCCAGCTCTACCCTGGGCAGGCTGGTGGAGGATGGGGCGGGAGTTGAGGGTGCCACACTGTAGGGGGGCTTGCTTAAACAGGATGAGCCAGCCCCTGAGCTCTGTACAGGGAAATAGCAGCTGGGGGCCAGAAGTCCAGGCATGGGCTGGCCCAGCCGCACTGGAGTCAGAGTGAGTCAGCCGCCTGGCACCACAGAGGAGGCCAGCCGTGAAGCAGAGAGCCAGGAGAACAGCCAGACATTTCTGCAGACACACAGTACAGCCAGAGTCCAGGGCGAGGATACAAGTGTCCTGGGTGTGGCCCTGACATAGTCTACAGACGGGGGCTTATGCAATAGACGTTCACTGTCCCCCGGTCCCAGAGTCCGACACCTGGGATGCAGGTGCCGGCAGGGCCGGATTCCCCCAAAGCCTCTCTCCTTGTGTGTGGACGGCTGTGCTCTCCCTGGGTCCTTCTTCACGGGGTCGTCCCTCTGTGCAGGTCTGTGTCCTGATGTCCTTTTCTTATAAGGACCCCGGTCACCCTGGATTAGAGCCCACTCCCATGATCTCACTTAAACTGAATAGCTTCTTAAAGACCCCTTCTCCAAATAGAGTCACATCTGACCTGTTGGGTCAGGACTCCAACATGAGACTATTGGGGCAGGGTGGTCCAGCTCAGCCCGTCATAGCACGAGTGGAAAAGAGGCTGCAAGAGGCCCAGCTCCCCCAGCCATGAGCCCCTTTCCCTGGAATCTGTGCCCAGGGACCCCTGCGTACTAAGCCATCCATTGAAGGTAGGGATGCACGCCCACCCTGGCTCAGCCACCATCCTCCCGTCGTTGCAGGCACCTCTCAGCCATGCTGAGCTCCACAGCAAGGGCCAGGCAGGTGCCGGCGCCAGGCCTCCTGCAGAACCCCCGCTCCTGGTTCCTGCTCTGTGTGTTCCTGGCGTGTCAGCTGCTCATTAACTTCATTCTCAAATGAGAGCCCTTTGGGGACAGCGTGGGCGTCCAGGCCCACCTCTCCCTCCCAGGCACCTAGCACTTTCAGCCAGCCCGGGGAGGCAAGAGAGAGATGGCGAGCATGGCCACTGTGGACAGAGGGGCCCACGGCAGCAGGAGGATAGTAGGAGGGACCTGGGGGGCCACACTGGCTCCTCCAGGGGAGGTGCTGACCTTCCCTGTGGGACCCTCCACCCAGTGCCGGCCTTAATGCTAAAGCCAAGTGCAGCTTTCGTCATGCCTCTCGCCCCCTGGTCAACTTGCCTGCTCGTTCCCGGTCCAGCATCCACTTGTCCCGTGGGAGCGTCGGAGGCAGGGGCGGACTGCCTGCCCAGGCATTGCGCGGTCACTCCCCAGCCGGGGTGAGTGGGGAGCTTTGGGGGAGCAAGCCGTGAGTCCCAGAGGTTCCCAGAGCCTCCTCTGTCCTGATGCAGAGGGCTGTCCATCCTGAGAGCCTGCCCACACTGCCCGGGTCACGCTAAGAGGGGCCTCCCTTGGACTCTAGGGTAGACTGGAGCTACTGCAGAGGGAACATTTGGATTTTACTCTGCTTCTGTGCTGGGTGGACGGGACCCCCACGATACACCAATGGAACCCACCCTCACCTTGCACAGCCTGGGCATGCCAAGGGGAGCGGGCACAGCTGTACCTGGGCACAGCTGTGCGTGCGAGGGCAGGGGTGCGCAGGGGGCGGCCGCACGGGCCCCAGCACTCCCTGGGACGGGGAAGCCCAGGTTTGCCACTTTACTGGGACTGATCCACGGTCCTCCCGTTTTACACTTTTTTAATAAACGCAATTGCAATATCGTAGGCAGGCTGCAAGCAGCGTCTGGCGTCTCGCCTGTTTCTGTGTCAAGTGCCGCCGTGTGCGTGCGTGTGTGCGTGCGTGTGCGCGTGAGCATCTGCACATGCACCTGTAGATACACACCGAGCCTTAAATTATGTGGGGGAGGTGCCACCGGGACCCACCGTCCCATTTTCCAGATTTTGTATCCATGTTCTCGTTCCCTGCCGGCAATGTGGGGACGTGTCTGTGCTCCAGGCCTTGAAATAAACGGCACACACACACTTTGTGTTGTCTTCTTGGGGGCTTCTGGAAACGGGGGTGGCTTCCCAGGGAGAGATGCAATGCCAGCAGGGGCCTGCCGGGAGGGACCCGAGGCCCTGAGGACGGATCCGGGGGAGGATGGGGGGCAGGGTGCAGGCACCCCCTCCCTCGCGGCCTCTCCGCCTCAGCCCCTGCGCTTCAGGACAGGGTGGGGCTCGGGCTGGGCAGAGGAAGGGGCAGGTGGGTGCTGCCCCTCCAGGCCCTGTGGCTGGCTGCCTTGGGCAGAATGGGCTCCAGGACTGGATCACCCGGCGGAGGGCGGTGCCCCCAGACTGGCCCTGCCCCCCCTCCCCCCCGTGTAGGGGCCACCCACTGTTGGAGAATGGGTGCCCTTGAGGTCCTAGCTTTCCACATCTCGATACCAGGGCCGGTTGCTCTAAGAGGAAGCTCGGGGCCACCTCCTCTTACCGATCCACCCACGTGTGGCCTGACTCACCAGCTCCACCACCACGCCGCACAGCAGCCTCAGAATCCCTTTCAGAATTCTGTTTATGTCCTTGGTATGCCAAAAGTTCTGCCAAAGCAACAAGGAAAAGAAAGATGGGTGGGCATAACCCCGCAGGAATAGCTGGCCCAATGCCCAGATGGGTGGTGACCAGGGCGTCCCAGGGCGCTTGGAAATAGTACAAGCCCGGGCAGGATTTCTGGGTCCTTTGGGTTGTTAACTCTTGGGTATATAGACACCAGTGATGATATTCTAGGCTGATGTGGATGTCCAGAGCTGCGCCTCCCACCCCCCTCGCCAGTACTGCACCTCCCACCCCCCTAGCCAGTACTGCCCTTCCCGGCCCCCTTGAAATGTGCCTGGATGGCCCCGGGGCCGTCGGTGCCAGCCCCGGCTGGGAGGGTTGCAGCATGGGAGTGCAGGGTGCCCCAGGAGGCAATGAGCCTCTGGCCCGCCCTGCCCCCCCACGGGACCCCAGGGCAGGAAGGAGATGCACTTCCCCAGCGACATGGTGACGGTCACCGCACGCTGACTTCTCATCCCCTTGGATGGATCACCAGCAACTTCTAGTAGCAGGAACTTTCAGTAGAAGCAAGCGGGTCTGGGTAGCACTGGGAGGTCCCCCGAGGAGCCCCGAGCATGGGGGCAACAGGCAGCTGCCGGCTCCCTCCATGCGTTCCGGGGTCCTTGCCCTGGACAACGTCGTAGGAGGGTTAGGGGATGGTGGGGGGTAGTGAGCCCAGGGGCCTCAGTAGGCATGACCGTTGCCATACACTGAGCAGGTCCTCCGACCTCTGACCCCTGCTTAGGCCTCCGCAGCAAGTGTTCTCATCCCTCTTCCACAGATGAGGAGACCCGCTGCAGACGTTCAAGAACCCCCAGTACTCGTGAAACAATCGCTCCCCATTCCTCCAATCCTAGCGCTTCACTCTGCCCGCCCCCCCCCCCTACTTGCCCCGGATCCTGGAAAATACCAATCAATTTTCTGTCTCTCCGGATTGGCCTACTGGGACATTTCCATAAATAGAATCATGCAACAGGTGTCCTTCTGTGTCTGGCTTCGTTCAGGTAATGTTTCAGGTGCCCCTATGTTGTGGCAGGGGCGGGAGGCAAGGTATCCCCCAGACTGAGAAGGCACTTTGAGACCAGAAATCGGAGCCGGCCATCCCCACGGTTTACTCAGTTTGCTCAGGGCGACTCCCTGCCGGGGGGGTGGAGCAGTCGACGATCCTCGATCCTCGCTGAACAGGACTCGCTGAACAGGACGGAGGCCAAAGACGGATCGGTGTTGTCCACCCTGCCCCACCTCTTCCTGTGTGGGGAGTGTGTGGTGCCACCTTGTATTTGTTCATGCCCCCTGTGAAGGGCGTTGGGCCTGTACCCACTCTTCGGCTACTGTGGATAAAGGTGCCACGAACATCTGTGTACAAGCTTTGGTGTGGATGTGTGTGTTCACTTTTGACACATCCATTTTTCGTCAGCTCAAACCCTCTCTGTGGTTCTAAGTACTTCTAACGCCATGTGCTGTCACCCCTCTTCTGACTAAGACTTGTCAAACAGTGTCAAAACCAAGAAAACCCCAAGTCCTGTCCTAGATGATAAGGCCGACCCTACAACACTTTCTTTTTGAGGTTTGTCTTTTTTTTTCCCTCAGAGATGGGGGAGATTGTTTTAAATCTAAAAAGTCAGTTGGAACCTGAATTCAAGCTGAGCAGGAACAGGGCCGTCAGCCACAGCACGGGAACCTCACGCTCCGGTCGGCAAAGCAGAAATTGTGGTTGTCTGGGGACACACACCCTGAACCGGGCTTCACCAAGAGGTGCGGGCTTCACCATGAGGACACCATAAAATTCTGGGTTTTGCTCCTTTACCTGCTTCTACTCTTGCGAGGACCTGAACCCCCACTTCACACAGGCCTCATAGTGCAGATAGTTGTCTGTCCTCCCTGTAAGGACAAGGAGCTCATGATTTCCTTAGAGTCTTCCAGCACAACAGACAACACCTAAGGAAGGACTGGGTGAAGCCATCGTAGGCACATTCCAGACCACCGGCTCTGGACAACTCCACACCGAGCCCCCAGGGTCCCAAGCAATCATTGTTTTATGAAGGACACCTGGGCCCTTGTCCTGGTTCTAACTAGTTCCAGAGAGGACAGGTACACCAGTCCATAATCCTCGATAAAAACCACAGACCCTGAGCAAAGAAGAGGCGCTCTCTCCTTTCCTTTCTGGATCTCCCAGACACTGCCTGTACCTGTCCTCTCTCCATACCGTCAGTAAATTCTGCTCGCCTCCTGCTGGCTCACGTTTTGACTTCTATCCTGCACGGTGCCGGGGACCCGCTGGGCTGGTCCTGCGGGACTCCCTCTGGGTTCTCGGACCCGGCTGCCTGCGTCAACCAAATGTGACTGCAAGTGGGCAGCATCCAAACCACTCCCCTCTGTCTGGTTTGGGGAGCAGGTCTTCCCGGAAGCTGGCGCTCTGGAGCTCAGATCATGCTTCATTCTTTTAAAAGTATCACGACATTGTACTCCTGAAGCTAGTATGACAGGGTATGTTAACGATCCTGGAATTAAAATAAAATCATAAAAGCTGGGGAGGGGTGGTGTCCTGTTCGCCTCCCTCCCACATTGCTGCACCTTGTCCTCACATTAGCCTTATTTCAGAGGAAGCAATCCCCCTTCCCCTGGGATTGCTGGAGTGTTCCAGACCAGACTCAGTCACACCTGGGGTCGTTCCATCGTTTCCTGATTCCGCCCCAGGATAGAGCCTCCGAATTGAGCCATGCTTTCAAGCAGTTTTAGTTTTCAAATTGTGACTGGATCATTCGAGGCCAGGGATGCGCATGGGGATCGCTCCAGTGCTCGCTTCCTGGGGCTTCTGGGGGAACTCCCCGCCCTGGTCCGCAGTGGCTGTGCCCCATGAGGCCTGGGTCCCTGCCTCCCCTGCCCCCTGCAGGAGGCCCACCCCAGGGGGCCTGGGGCCCAGCCCAGCTCCCTCCCGCCCAGCCCAGCGCACCTGCGCAGGACAGGTTGCCCCCAAAGTGGGCTGCGTTGCGGGCCTCAGTTCTGGCTGTGATGGCCCCACTCTGCAGAGCCCCACCAATCGCTGCCTCTGAGATTGTGGGATATGATGGTCCACCCCATCAGGCTCCGGTCCAGACTTTATTAGCTCCAACGGACTGTGGTTTGCTCAGTGGCATCTCTACGGTTTTCTGCAGTAAGGTGGTGACCTCTCTGAACAGAGAGTTTTGCTGCTTCTGTCCAGTCTGGATGCCTTTTTTCTCCTGCCCACCGCTCTGGCCGATGTCTGGGCTTTGAAACAGTTGGGGGGTAGCGCTTTGGGCGTCCCCCCAGACACGCGACGGAGTCGTGCTCTAGGAGGAAACGTTATTCATCAGGACACAGAAATGCTAAGTCATGTTGCCGAAGGTCTTGAAACTAGTAAAAGTCTCTTTTCTCAGTCTGACTGCGCCCCGGGGAGCGTACCTAGACAGCCGGCTGGGGAGCCTGCCCCACCTCCTGAAACCGGTGCTCAGGCCGAGGTCTGTCTCCCTTCCGCTCCTCGAGGCGGGTGCTGCACAGGTGGTAAGGGAGCGGCGGGGCTCCGCGGGGACACAGAGGGAGGGGCGACACGGCGGGGCCCAGCAGAAACTGCACAAACGCTGAGGCCGACGAGAGCGGAGACACGCGACCCCACCCAGACCCCTCGTCGGCCTCAAACCTCCGACGACACGTTCAACGGAGACGCGGTCGCGCCGCTCCGCGGGGACATCGCACGACTGGAGCTCCGGGTGGTGGTCCTTGGAGAAGACCCAGCAGGAGCGCCCCCAGTGGCGGCCCGTCCCGCACCGCTGTCGCCCTCGAGCTCTCGTCCGGTTCTCAGCGGCGCTTACTGAACTATCACTTCGGCCTCGTGTGTCCGCGAGACGAGACCCCGCCGCCCGGCCCCGGGTGCGCCGGACATCGCGCTGCCGCAGAGCTGCTCTGCTGGGTTTTTCTTTAATGACTCTGCTTTTATTGCGGTAAAACGCGTAACATTTTCCATCTGACCCAGTGCTGGGTGCCCAGCTGCGCAGCCTTAAGGACGTCTGTGCGGTCGCACACCCATCCCCGCCGTCCGACTCCGGAACTCTCCACCTTCCCGAACCGAAGCTCTGTCCCCCGAAACCCGAGCCGCCCCCTCCCCACGCCGTCGTCGGCTCCCCGCTCCCCCCGCTCGGGGGTGCTCGCTCGCTCTGCCAAATTAATAAATAAGAGAGCGCGGGGGCGCCTGGGTGGCTCAGTCGGTTGGGCGACTGCCTTCGGCTCGGGTCATGGTCCCGGAGCCCCGGGATCGGGTCCCGCATCGGGCTCCCTGCTCGGCGGGGGGTCTGCCTCTCCCTCTGATTCTCCCCCATCTCGTGCTCTCTCTCTATCACTATCTCTCTCAATAAATAAATAAAAATCTTAAAAATAAAATAAAATAAAAATAAATAAACTTATAAAAAAATAAAAAAATTAAAAAATAAAATAAATAAATAAATAAACTTAAAACCATGAAACAGAGGGGGCGCCTGGGTGGCTCAGTCGGTTGGGCGACTGCCTTCGGCTCGGGTCAAGGTCCCGGAGCCCCGGGATCGAGTCCCGCATCGGGCTCCCTGCTCGGCGGGGGGTCTGCCTCTCCCTCTGATTCTCCCCCATCTCGTGCTCTCTCTCTATCACTATCTCTCTCAATAAATAAATAAAAATCTTAAAAATAAAATAAAATAAAAATAAATAAACTTATAAAAAAATAAAAAAATTAAAAAATAAAATAAATAAATAAATAAACTTAAAACCATGAAACAGAGGGGGCGCCTGGGTGGCTCAGTCGGTTGAGCGACTGCCTTCGGCTCAGGTCATGATCCCGGAGTCCCGGGATCGAGTCCCGCATCGGGCTCCCTGCTCGGCGGGGGGTCTGCTTCTCCCTCTGACCCTCCTCCCTCTCATGCTGTCTCTCATTCTCTCTCTCAAATAAATAAATAAAAATCTTTAAAAAAAAAATAAATAAATAAGAGAGCGCGCACGAGGGGGCGGCGGGGCAGCGGCAGAAGGAGGAGCCCCGCTGCGGGCGGACCCAGAAGAGGCGGCCGCTCCGTCTCAGCACCGGGGTCCCGGCGCGGAGCCCACGGCCGGCGCTTAGAGATGACGCGGCCGCGTCCGTCTACGTCCTCGCCCGCCCGTCCGGCCGCGAGCGGGAGGCGAGGCTCCGCCCACCAGGGGCGCGGCGCTCCGATAGGCTCGCGGGAGGGAAATTCCTCCGGGCTCCGCCCCCTGCGGCCCCGCCCCGCCCCGGGCGCCGGGCGCCGGCGGAATAAAGCCGGCTGAAGCCGGCCTCGGCCGTGTAGTGCGCGGCGCGGCGATGGGCGGCGGCCGGAGCGCGCTGTGCGCCCTGTGGCTGTGCGCCCTGCGGCTGTGCGCCCTGCCGCCGATTCGCGGAGCCGCGGTGAGCCGCGCGGGGCTGCGCGGGGCGGCCTGGGGCCGGGGGGGCGCGCGGAGCGGGCAGGGCAGGCCCATGAAGCGGTGGCGGAAGGGGGGGTGCTGGCACGGGGGGGGGCCCGGCGCGGCGGGTGGAGCGGGGGCGGGGGGGGGTTTGGGAGCCGGAGCGGGCGGGGCGGCCGAGGCGCGTGGAGCGGTCCCGGAGACCCTGCGTGCCCGGACAGGCCGGCCGCGGGCGGGAAGGGTCCCGGGGCCCGGGAGGGCCCGGGAGGGGCCGGGCAGGCCGTGCAGGCCGCGCGCGCTCCCCCGGGGCCGACGGAGCCGGGCTGGCGGGGCGCCCGGCTGGCAGCGGGGAGGGGAGGGGGCTGCGCCAAGTTTCGCGGGAAGCGGCGTCTTTAATCTGCTGCCGATCACTTGGGCTGTGTTATCAGCCAGCCCACGTTCGCGCAGAAATGGGTTGGGGCCGAGATTGTGGCACTGCCTCGGGACCCATGATCATGCTTGATACGGTATCCGGAAACCGCGAGCTCGGAGAATCGGATTGCCTCACACCGCAGTGTGCAGGCGTGCGTGTCGCCGCTCCCCCGAGGGGCTCAAAGTCCGAAGTGGGGCTGGGGGCTGCGTCGTCCTCTCTGCCGGAGGAGGACAGGAGGCCCAGGCTCTCCACACCCAGCGATCTGCTGAGTTTCCTGGAAGCCGGTTTGGCTACAGCGTTGCTGTGTTTCTCCCCTGAAAAGGATGTCCTTTCTGATTTTAGTGCTTTTATTTTCATTTCTTGATTTTTAATTTTATTTAAATTCAGTTAATTAACGTATATTACCGTGTCAGAGGTGGAGTTCAGTGACTCATCCGTTGCGTATCACACCCAGTGCTCATCACATCTCCTGCCCTCCTTGATGCCCATCACCCAGTTACCCCAGCCCCCCACCCCCGTCCAGTCCAGCAGCCCTCAGTGTGTTTCCTAGAGTGGAGAGTCTCTTATGGTTTGTCTCCCTCTCTGATTTCGTTTTATCTTTCCCTCCCTTCCCCTAGGATCCTCTCTGTTGTTTCTTAAATTCCACTTATGAGTGAGATCATATGATCGTTGTCTTTCTCTGATTGACTTATTTCACTTAGCATAATATGCTCTAGTTCCATCCGTGTCGATGTAAATGGCAAGATTTCTTTCTTTTCTTTCCTTTTCTTTTTTGATGGCTCAGTAATTTTCATTGTACATATGCCACATCATCTCTCTCCATTTATCTGTTGATGGACATCTGGGCTCTTTCCATAGTTTGGCTATTGTGGACATTGCTGCTATAAACATTGGGGGCCGGTGCCCCTTTGGATCACTACTTTTGTGTCCAATTGCTGGGTGTAGGGTAGGTCTATTTTTAACTTCTTGAGGAACCTCCATACTGTTATTTAATTTTAAAAAAAGATTTTATTTTTTTAAAGATTTTATTTATTTATTGGAGAGAGAGAGCAGGGGTGCGGGCATGAGTAGGGGGAGGGGCAGAGGGGGAGGGAGAAGCAGACTTCCCTCTGAGGGGGGAGCCCCACGTGGCACTGGATCCCAGACCTTGGAATCATAACCTGAGCCAAAGTCAGAGGCTTAACCCACTGAGCCACCGAGGCACCCCAGATTTGATTTCTTTATTTGTTTTTGAAGATTTTGTTTATTTATCTGAGAGAGACAGCAGGAGCAGGGGTGGAGAAGAGGGAGAAGCAGACTCCGCACTGAGCAGGGAGCCCAGTGGGGGCTGGATCCCGGAACTCCAGGGACATGACCTGCATTGAAGGCAGATGCTTAACCAACTAAGCCACCGAGGCGCCCCTTGATTTATTTGAGAGAGAGAGAGAGAGAGCAGAGCAGAGGGGGAAAGAATTCAAGAGACTCTGTGAGCTGAGCGCAGAGCCCATTACGGGGCTTGATCTCACAACCTTGAGATCCTGACCTGAGCCAGAACCCAGAGTCAGATGCTTAACCGACTGTGCCCCCCAGGCGTCCCTGATTTTAGTGCTTTGTAAATACGATCCGTGTGTCAGTTTCAGGTTGTTTGTCGAATTCCTGAGTTCGGTCCAGTCTTGGTGTTTTCCTGACCGGAGGGCATTCCTACCTAACACCTTCTAGGTGCCCTCCGCCCCTGGGGCTGCCTATTTCTGCCCGTGTATTTGCCAGGTGTACATAAACAAATTTTTCCAGAGCACGTTCAGAATGAGATCAGCCAGGTCCGATGGCTTGTCGATTTCTCTGTCCTCGTTGTATTTCCGCCTTCCACGCTGGTGGCTCCCAGATTCCTCGATGGGGGGACTCTTTGTGTCCTGTAGTCAAGCATGTCTGGTGATGTCTGCAAGACCACGTTGACGCACTGAAAAACTTGACCCAGAGAGCCTTTTCTTTCTTTTTCTCCTTTTTTATTGTGAATTTCGTTATTTTTTGTGGCGAATATTCCACTGTGTATATATACCCCATCTTCCTTACCTGTTCATCGATCACCGTGGACTCTCTGGCTGTTTTCCTATCGAGGCTGTTGTAAATAATCCTTCCAGGAACACAGGGGTGTATATGTCTTTTCACATGGGTGAGGTTAATCCCAGAAGTTGCATTGCTGGGTCGTGGGGTAGTTCTATTTTAACTTTCTTGACGAACCTCCGTCCCGTTTTCCAGAGGAGCTGCGCTAGTCTGTACTCCTACCAATAGTCCGGGAGGGTTCCCTTTTCTCCACAGCCTCACCCCAACACTGGGCTATTTCTTGTCTCTTTGATCCCAGCTCTTCTGACAAGAACCAGGTAAAATCTCATTGTGGTTTTGATTTGCATTTCCCTGATGATGGGTGATGTTGAGCATCTTTTCTCGGGTTTGTTGGCCATCTGTGTCGTCTTTGGAAAATGTCTACTCGGATCCCGTGCCTATGTTTTAAGCTGGTTGTTTGTTTTTTTTTTGTTAACGGAGTTGTATGAGTTCTTTGTCTGTTTTGGATGTTAAGCCCTTGTTGGGTCTGTCGTTCACAAGTATCTTCTCCCATTCGGTCGATTGCCACTTCATTTTGTCGATGGTTTCCTTTGCTGTGCAGAAGCAGAGAGCCTTTGATTCCATGAAACTTGGTCATGCATCAGAATGTGTTGCTTGGTGCTTAGTCAGGGTCCGTTCTTCCATCAGCTCCTTGTCATACATGCTGAAGCTTTAAGGCGGGGAGAACTTGGAACCTGCACCTTCTGGAAATTGCCTGCCAGCCTGTCTTCGAAGGTGCAGGGGAAATGCCTCTCTTCTCAGTGTGGTTGCAATATACCCACTGGGCTGGGCTCAGGGTTCTCAGGACCCCTTCCTGGACCTTCCTCTCTGTGAGGCTGGGGTTGCCCGGAAGGAGATGCTCACTTCAGATCGGTGGCATGTTCTTGTTCACCGAAGGGTTAAGCTTCTCTCAGGCTCTTCAGGGCTTCCCCACTGGAGTGTTGGGGGTGTGCAAATGCTGGGTGGCTGTGGTTCCCACATGCCATTGCAATTCCTTAGGGATGTCTTGACACAGAAGTGAGGGGCTGGAGGGGCCTTGGGGCCTGAGGGGAGGGCGGAGAGCAGGGGGACCTCTGGCTGGGGCGAGCCCCATGGGGGTGGGAGCATTGCTGCCGGTAGGTGGGCCTCCGGCGGGACCATGGGGAACCCTTCGTCCTCTGGTTCCAGGAAAACTGTACTCAAAACAGTTGGCAGCCATCTGCTGATTCAAGTTTTTTTTTTTTTTTTTTTAATTCTTATGTTAATCCCCATACATTACATCATTAGTTCTAGATGAAGTGTTCCATGATGCATTGTTTGTGCATAACACCCAGTGCTCCATGCAGAATGTGCCCTCCACAATACCCACCACCAGGCTAACCCATCCTCCCACCCCCCTCGCCTCTAGAACCCTCAGTTTGTTTTTCAGAGTCCATCGTCTCTCATGGTTCGTGCTGATTCAAGTTTTTAATTATTGCATCATGTAGCTTTATCTTGGTTGCTGAGTTCGGGGTTGGGGGGCGCTTACATTTTGCCCCACCCTTGTCCTGGGCCTGGGTGGTCAGGGCACACAGGAAGGGTCCCCAGCGTGCCACCAGCGTACAGCTGAGACCACCCACCCTCCCAGCCCCACTTGCCTTCTGGCTGGGGGGTGGGAGCACCGGGTTCGACATCCCAGAGCTGACTTGGGGCGGAGTGGGGGTGGGGCGGAGGCCAGTGGCCCCGACACCACAGTGGCTGGGGGACAGGACAGGACTTTTTTTTACTGTTTTTTGCCACTTGAAGTGTCCCCTTGCTGGCTGGACCGGTGAGCCTCATCCGGACAGAAGGAAATGGCCTCCGTTAATGTTATTGACCAGGCTGAGTTCCAGAAAGGAAAGCCGCTTTCCTCTTGAGATTTTTTTTTTTTTTCACAAGGTTTTTAATTTTTGAGGTTTGATTTTGAAGTACCTTTGGACTTTTTAAGTTACCAAAATAGTCCAAATGGTTGTGCAACAGCGTCCGTGGGCTGGAGGCCACCGTATTCTACACTTTCAGACGGTTACTTTTGAGTGCCCTGCATGTTAGCCTGATAGAAAAGAAAAAAACGATACCTCAAAAAAAAAAAAACCTCCCGCCAACTAAAATAGCACAGACTAAGAGCACTGGTAGTGACCTTGCAGACCTCCAGAGGAGGGTGTCTGCACTCCATGCTTAGAATGGGGGCAAAGGTTGAAACAGGTGCTGTCCTTCTGTCCCCAGACTCCCTTCAAGTCCCCTGCTGTCCCACCCATCCTCAGGCTGAGTTGTTCTCAGTCTTTCTTCTCTTCCATGATCTTCACAAGCTTACAGAGTACTGACCCATCGTTTAGTAGAACGCTTCTCAATTTGGGTCTGTGTGCTGGCTTTTTGTGAATAAATGTGAGTTTGGCATTTTTGGGAAAAATACCATAGAGGCGACTTTGTGTCCTTTCAACTGCACCATCTCAAAAGACACGTGACACAGGACATCGATTTGTTCCTAACGTGGCGACGCTGACTTTGACAGTTCAGGTGGTTTGCCAGGTGTCTTCCCAGTAAACTTAATAATATTTTCTCCGTCTGTAATTAGCAAGTATCTTGAGGGGCATTGCCTTTGAAAGTGTGTAAATATTCTGTTTTCGCAGGAGCTTTCGTTCACGAACGTGCATTCATTGATACGTTCTTGCCTGAAACAGTTATGACTGTGGTGTTGGCAGACGGAAGCCCATCTCAATCTGATTTTGTTCCTTTATGTTTTGCCCAAATTACAATGTACCCTAAACCACTAGAAACCAGAAATGGAACCTCATCGGTTTCCGTGGGAAGGGAAAAAAAGGGATGTGGAGACGAGGAATAAAGGAAGCAAAAGCCTGAAAAGCAGGCAGAAAAGAATCTGAGAAGGTGGGGTATTAAAAACACAACATGAGATGGCAGGGGGAAACGTAAATACGGTGATGGTCCAGCACCTGCAAATAGCTGGAACTCGTTTCCGAATGATCGGGTTGGCGTCGAGGGGAAAGTCTAGCGAGGTGGTGTTTTCAGAGCCCTGCCTCAAAGGAAGTAGCATGGCTGGGCGGGAAGCAGACGGGGTGAGGGTGGACGGCAGGCCCTTCTCGGCTGGAGATGCGAGGAGTGGTAGCAGCACGGTCCGGCAAGAGAGTCGTGCAGTTGTGCGCGTGCCGGGAGCTGCCGCGAGGGGCTGATTCGGGGTTCCGGAGGAGTGTCACGGGGCGGGCCGGCTCGCAGGCCCGAATTCCGCGGACGGCAGGGGTGCAGGGCTTTAAGTGCAGCGGTCGTGACGTCGCACGCGTCCGCCCGAGCTGCAGCAGCGCACCCAGCCGAAGCTGGCGTGATCGTCTGGCGAAACCTGACATCCGTGAACTTGGTCGGGCTTTTACTGTACCTCAGACACCAACAGAGCGAGCAGAAAACAGCCAGTAACGATGTAAAGAGTCAGGACCACAGCACGAGGGGCTCTAGTGTGTGTGCACGGAGGCGGCAGGTGCACTCGCTCAGACCCCCTGTTCCCAGCCGACAGGTGATGTGCTTTTTTTTTTTTTTTAAAGATTTTATTTATTTATTTGAGAGAGAGAATGAGATAGAGAGCATGAGAGGGGGGAGGGTCAGAGGGAGAAGCAGGCTCCCTGCCGAGCAGGGAGCCCGACGCGGGACTCGATCCCGGGACTCCAGGATCATGACCTGAGCTGAAGGCAGTCGCCCAACCAACTGAGCCACCCAGGCGCCCGATGATGTGCTTTTTTGACACATAAATACGTAGTCGCTGAACAGATGAACTAGAACAAAAGCAAATGGTCGGGGCACCTGGGTGGCTCGGTCCCTTGAGCGTCCGAGTCTTGCTTTTGGGTCAGGTCACCGTCTCCGAGTCGTCGGGCTCGCACTCAGCGGGGAGTCTGCTTGGGATTCTGTCTCCCTCTCCTCCTACGCATCCCCCTGCTCGTGTACTGCCTCTGAAATAAATAAATAAATCATTTCAAAAAAAGCAATATTCGGGCCAGACGATTCAGTCCTGGCCGGGCCAGCAGGTTAGACAGCAACAACAGGAAGAGTGGACCTGAGTACATGCTTTGGGAAACGAAAGAACGTTTTGCCCCAGAGTAGCACTGGTCCAGATCCCAAGTGCAAAAGCACAGAGATACGTAGGAAGTTCCCAACATGTGCTCCCCCAACAGAGCCCACCCCCGTGAGGTGGCAGGTGGCTGTCCCCGTGTGTGCTCGCACGTGTCCATCTGGAGGATGTGTGCGGCTCCGTGTGCAGCAGGGGCTTCTCTCGATGACCCCCATCTCCTTTCTCGGATCGAAGGTGCCCCTGCCAGGCGGTGAGCCCGAGTGCAGCCCCAATGAGTACGAGCCTGAGGGTCTCAGCTGGTGCTGCAAGCAATGTCCTGCCGGTGAGTCCCAGGGGATCTTCTGGAGCCTTGGAGGGCGGCCCTCCCAGGCTGGAGAAGGGCGGCTGTGGGCCCTTGGAGCAGACAGAGCTGGAGGCTGGGCGGGGAGACCCCTGCTGGCTCAGGTGGGTGGACCGCTCCTTGGCAGCCAGCCCCCCCATCTTGGCCCCCCTGGGGGGCCTCTCCTGTGAACAGGGTTGTGGGCTTGTTTTGTTCAGGGAGGTCTTTCGGCAGACTGGAGGACAACATGGGGGTGCACGGCCAGGCCAGATGCTCCTAGCTGTCCTCCCGTCGGGGTAGTCGACCGCGGACCCCTGACGAGGAGGGTCCTAGCGGGGCAGGGGCGACCACGGAGCTCAGGCACAGCACGTGCACGGAGGCTTACTCACCTTCGTGAGGATGCTCTGAATGAGCCCCATAGAGCAGGAGGGGGCCGCAGGCCTCAGGTGCCTGCTCTGCCCATCCCCCACAGCATGTACCTCATCTCCACTCGCAGACGGATGTGCACATGCCATCCGTGAGAGTTCCTTCACGGATCTCGTCTTTGCGCGGGCCAGCCACATCCCTCTACCCATCGCCACCGGCGTCACCCACTGCCCCGCACGCTCCCTGCCCCCGCAGGGCTCCCGTTCTGGGTACTGAAGGTCCCCACCTGGCCCACTCCCCTGACACGCTCCCAGCACAGCTCTGTACGCACCAGGCACGTGTGGGTCCGCGCGTGTGCGCACGTGTGTACACGCACGGCTCGTGTGGGCATGGATTAGACGCGGGTGCTTTGACTGGGAACCTTGTGAACTCAGCCTGTGTGCAGGTCCAGGGTGTGACAGCCGCCTCCCAGCAAGGGCTGATTGTCTCAGCTACGGCCTTTGCCCGAGGCAAGCGCTAGACCGGGGTGCTCCTCCGGGACTGGTCAGAGACTCTGTCTCGAGCCCTCCGGCGTTCCCTGTAGATGAGCCGGGAGCTGTCAGCCCACCCCGGGGGCAGGGGCGGACACGCAGACGTTGTCGGCCACAGGAGCCTCCAGTGTGTATGCTCAAAACCACCTGCTGACATGTGTTCCAAGATGTCGCTGAAAGCCGTGGGGCACCAGGTCCCCAGTTCCTGGGACACCGGAGGCCAAGTGTCAGTCCAGAACGTTCCAAGGAGTTAGTGGCGAGGTCTGGTCCTCCAGTAGAGGCCTCAGGGTCGGGTCCGCTCTGGGCTTCCACCTCACCTCTGTGTTCCCTCCTTTACAGGCTATCATGTCAGCGCGGACTGTGGTGTAAACCATGGTGTTCCGAAATGTAGCCCATGCGAACCTGGAAGCTTCCTCTCCCACCCAAACGGGGAGACCAGCTGCTGGCCGTGCACTCAGTGTCGGGCGGGTAAGTGCGCCGCAGTCCGGCACAGTGGGATCTCGGGGTTTGGAAACGTAGCCTCCTGGCCTCAGCTAGTCGGCGTTGCCCCAAACAGAATGATGTCAGATGAACACAATGACAGAGCTGCAGGGTACCGATCTCGGGGTGTTCTTATCATGATGGTGGGTGCACCTGCTTAAAGAATCAGCCTTCCGGGAGTCAGGATCTTAGGAGACGCTCGGGGCAAGGGTCATATACAAAAGGTTCTCTCTTTCTACGTGGGAGCATCAAGTTGTTTTAAAAGATGTCATTCTTTAAAAAAATACTGTTTGGATTAGCAAAGAAAAGATGAGAAACTTTGAGAAAATCTAGGAGAGGATGTATAAAATTTTTGTTTATGTGAAAAAACAACATTGAAGAAAGTCTACTTACGCAGAGAATCAAGATTATAAGTAAGAAGACTCTCTGTTTTAAAGGTATCAGATCTCTGTGAAAGGATTCTTAGAATCAGTGGATTCCCAAGATATCCTGCTGTAGATTTTATTTCATTTTCTTTATTTTCTTAAAGGTTTTATTTGACAGAGACACAGAGGGAACACAAGTAAGGGGAGTGGGAGAGGGAGAAGCAGGCTTCCTGCTGAGCAGGGACCCCGATGCGGGGCTCGATCTCAGGACCCTGGGATCATGACCTGAGCCCAAGACAGATGCTTAATGTCTGAGCCATCCAGGCAGCCTGCTGAAGATTTTAAATAACAATTTTTATTTAAAAAAAAAAAATCAGAACAGGTATTTTCATGCAATCTAACACGCTGACAATTGTCAAAACTCTCAGGAGGAAGAGAGAGAGTGTACTCCCTCTCCCTCATGTTACGACTCAGTGCAGAGAGGCAGGAGGACAGCGTGTGATGGTCAGGGCAGGGTGGACGGTTGGGCCAGCGGATCAGCGGACAGCGCCGTGGATGCGAACGGTGGCATGTGGCCCGGTGACCGAGCCCTCCCCAGGAGCAGGGCTGGCATCTCCAGCGCAGACCGCCGGCCGCCCCCCGAGCCGCTGCCCGTGCAGGACGCAGGCCGGGAAGCTCCCGCCGCGCTCACGAGTGTGCTCATGGTGCAGCTCAGGCTGCGTGGGAAAAGTCAGACTTTGAGAGCAGAATGTAAAGCGTGTTTATGCCCTGGTGGCAGTGGAAAAGCATCTTACGGGAGCCCTAAAAGTCATAAACCGTACCCGTGACTGCATTCAAACGGCCAACTTCTGTTCGTCACGAGACACCCAGGTTTGGGAATTAAGCCATGAAGTGGGAGAACGGATTGATGATACAACTCCGGGAAATTCACATCCAGAAGAAACACATCAGTAGGGAGGTTTGAAAACATACTCGATTTAAATGGAGACACAGACGCGGCCAAGACGACGGGACATATGTGACCAGAACGCATGTAAAAAGCATGGGAGTAGACGGACAGACATGCTGTCCTCCTGGCAGACGGACAGATTTCCGGCGTGGGGGCCGAGGACAGGAAGGACTCACCCCCAGGGGCGTGCAGGAGTCCGTACGCTCTGGAAACAGTCTTGGCAGAGGTGGTGAAGTTGAAAATGCGCCTAAGCGGCTGCCCACTCACCCCATGTCCTGATCTCGACCCGGGCAGGCGCTTGCTCGTGTGTGCTGAGAGCTGGGGAAGCGTCTGCAGTCGCATAAAGCCAGCAGCAACCCAGATGTCCAGGGACGGAGAGATGCGTCCCCGAGGGGCCAGCCCGGCGTGGGGTACGCGGCGGGATCTGGTCCCGTCGTGTCTAGCCCAGCGCGTCGGGCTTCAGGAAGCTCCAGAATGTAGTGATGGGCTGCGGAGGGCTGAACCCGGGCTGTGGGTCTGGGACATGGTACCCGGCGGGGAGTGTGGTCCCGTTTTGTTGTCATTGTCTCTGGAATGCTGTTCTTGGTCTCGAGCACCGCGGAAGGGCTCTGGGTGTGGTGGTGAGCGCGGCCGCGGTGGGTATTGCTGGAGGAGGAGGGGTCCCCCTGCCTACCGTTCTCTCTCTGAGGTGTCACTCAGGCGGCATCCCTGGCGGCGCTGTGCTCTTCTGTGTGGGGCAAACAAGGTGAACGGAACGATGGGGGTGGCTTCTGAGCAGGTGGCCCTGGCCCCTCGGCCGGGATGCAGGGCTGAGGTCTGGCTGTTGGCCCCTCTCCGCCCCTGCACAGAAGGGAAGGGGAGGCCGGGTTCCGTGCTGTCCACCAATGTGCTGGGTGCAGCCCGGTGTGGGCGGGGACAGTCCTGCCCCCAGCGCTGACCCTCAGCCCTCCCCCTTCAGACCAGGAGATGGTGGCCGCGTGCACACGGATCCGCGACAGGCAGTGCCAGTGTGCGTCGGGGAGCTTCTTCTGCGACTCACCGAGCTGCGTGGAGAATTGCTTCCGGTGTCGAAGGTGCTGGGGGCACGGGTGTGGGCCCCCCCTGTACTCATAGTAGCAGACCCTAAGCGCCCAGCGTGGTGGAGACGGTGCAGACACGTGGGCAGTGACGAGTCCACGTGGGACAGAGCGCGTGGGGGGGGACTGGTCTCTTGAGCAGAGGCCCAGGGAGGGAGGAGGGAGCCGTCGAGGGTTCTGGGGGAGGAGCGGTGTAGGCAGATGGAACGACTGCAGAGCAGCATGAACGCATCACCGTGAGTGACCTGTGGCTGCTGACACACGGCCACACCTGGGTGGTTGTGAGAAAACCAACAGAGGTGTGTTCTCTCACAGTCTGCAGACCAGAAGCCTGAAGCCAGGGGTCAGCGGGGCCAAGCTCCCTCTGCAGACCATGGGGGAGGACCCTGCCTCGCCTCTTCCAGCCTCTGATGGTGCCGGCACGCCTCGGGGCTCCTGGGCTTACCTGCCTCTGCTTCTGTCCGCTTGAGGTCGTCTTCGCGTGCTTGTGTCTGTCTGTCTGCACCTGGCCTTCTCTCTGTCCCGATACCCTCTTCCCTCCTGTAAGGACAGCGGTCGTGGATGAAGGCCCGCCGTAGTCTGGCGTGACCGCATCCATCACGTGAGCATCTCTGCCAACCCCCTTCCGAGGTTCTGGGTGGACACCGACTGGGGAGGACCTTCTGGGGACGCCGACAGTGCAGAGCCCCTAAAGAGATAGCTCGCCTTTCCTTTGTGAGGCACGTCGTGAACTGACATGACCCAGACTGTGTCGAACGGTAGCTTCCTGGACCTGCAAGTCCAAAGCGAGGACTGCCTTGAGGTCCGGTTCGATCAAGCCTCTGGCTTCTCTGGATTCGCTTGCACGTCCCCTTTTGCACGCGCTTCACCTTTGGGCTACCTTCTTTCTTGAGGGAGGTCGAGCTGCAGCTACAGCAGGGCCAGTCCTCCCAGCACACACAGTGCTATCCAGGAGCAGAGGGAGGCTCTGCCCCACCCCCCACGCGTCACAGAGCATGGGACAGAGCTTTACTCCTCAGTGAACCGGTTTGGGCCAGGCAGCCGGGGAGATGCCCGGCAGTGAGAGCCCGAGGGCTGGCGGGCCATCCTGGGAGCCGGGGCTCCTCCTGACCCCTGACCTGTGGGTGGTGCGAAGGATGTTTGGGACCGTACCAGGCAGGGAGGAATAATGCTCCGGGTTTCCTCCCTCTGTCAGATGTCCTGGCGCTGTCCTTCGGCCCTGCAATGTCACACACAATGCAGTCTGTGACCCAGAAGCTGGTACGGAGGCACCAGGTAAGAGCCGGACGCCATCTCTCCCTTCCAGGTCCGCAGACCTGCCCTGTGAACGTAAGATGTTAGGCTTGACAGGCCTGGGTGCCATTCAGACTTGCGGGAATGGGCAGTGGGCTGTGTTTGGCCCGTGGGCCACGGTCACGGCCCTGTCTTGAGTAAACGGAAGGCTCGGAGCCGCGCTGTGGCTCGCGTCCTAGGCTCCCGCGCCGGAGCGGCTGGGTTCCGTGAGGCCCGCGGTTTTCTCCCGGTTAGTCGTCACCTCCTCCATCTCTCCTTTCATGGGATCCCCAAAAGCAGGCCAGGTCGCTGCCTTCAGGGAGGCTCAGCTGGGACCCGAGGCTGTGAGGCGGGCAGCAGCCGAGAGCAGAGGTGAGGCCCCAAGCCTTTGGGCCTCTTGTGCTGAGTGTCTCTAGGAGACTCTTGCCTACTGTTGAGTCCTAGGCGGGGTTGCTTGCTTAGTTTTGGTAGTTAGAGCGGAGCCCTGAACAACGTGGGGCGAGGGGCGCCGGTTCCCTGCACACGGGAAAATCCCCAGAGAACCCTTGACCCCCCCAAAATCTTATCTACTGATAGCGTCCTGTTGAATGAAGCCTCCGTGGGACCGGGCAGTTGAATAACTGCTCTCTTGTGTGTTACGTGTATCCCACGTGCTGTATTGTTAAAGTAACATAGAGTAGAGAGAAAACGGTAATAAGGAGATCATAAGGAAGAGCAGACACGTTGATGGTTCCCCTGGCCGTGCAGACCTCCTCCTTCCAGCCACCTGAGCAGGACCCCGGGTCCTCGTCTAGGACACAGGAACCATGAGCCTCTCCTGCCTCCCACTAGGGCCGTTCACGACCATGATTAGCGGGAGAGAGGGCTTGGGGCTGGGAGAGACCACAGTGCCTCCTTGCCTCCCGGAGCGAGGATTTTTTGTACTCGTCACTTGGGCGAGGAACGTGAGCCTGACCCTGCTCCACCATCCTCTGTTTCGTCTCCTTCCAGGAAAAGAATTACCCAAGGTTGTGTTCATCCTTGGGCTTGTTTCATCCTTCATCGTCTTGGGCATCCTCCTCATCATTGCTGCCTTCTTCGTCATGTACCGCTATAAGAAGAAAGGTAAATTAGGGTCAGGTCAGACCTGGAGGGCCAGCTCCGAGTCCCCATCAGGAGCTCCGAAGTGGACCCCCTGGGTTGGGGGTCCCCCGGGAGGCTTTTGTTGTGAAAGCACAGCTGTCTTGATTTTCTCCTTCTCGTGTCTGAGCTCGGAGCTCTTCGCCTGCTCCCCGCACACAGGTCTTAAGACCCGAATCTCCGGTCAGCTGGCTGGAGGTGTCGTGTCCGGGGTGCTGTGGGCCATGGGGCAGGGAGAGACGGGCGCTGCGTCAGCGTGGGGGCGCCCGGAGGGAGGCAGGGAGCTGGGTGCGGCAGAGCCCCGAGGACGCTCCCCTCCTGTGCTCCTAGCAGGTGTGTGGCCTCACCACTGGTTTTTCAGCTTCTTGAAAGGTAAGGACGCTTTGTCGTGAATTCAGAGCAGTTTCTTCCCTCGTAGAAGTCACTGCCCCGATTTCAGTTCTGATCTTTCTCTTCTTCTTGGTCTTCAGGAAGGCTGGACGGACCTGACAGCGCTGTAAGTATTGTCCTGCGGTTTCCCTAACAGTGGCACCAGGCTTTGGTGGCAGCCGAGTCCCAAAAGTCATCCGGGGTGGGTGAGTGGTGGGCGCACGGGAGCCCTTGCTTTCCAGCCTCACGTGTGCCTGCTTATCGGAGCCCCAGAATGGGCTGGAAGAAGACTTAAATCCTGTCGGTCTAGAGCGGGGTGGAAAACGAGGCTCAGAGGGGCAGAGGGGTGTGCGTGAGCGTCCCAGGGCTGCCGAAACATCCGGTGTCCGCTGGGGAGCACGAAGCAATAGAGCTGGTGGCCTGCAAGTGTGCGGGCGGAGTCTGGCACCAGGGGCGGGGCGGCGGGAAGGGGGGGCTCTGTCAGAGGTGCTTGGGAGGGTCCTTCCTGCCTGCCCCCTCGGGCTGGAGACCCCACTTGTTGTAGGGCCAAGGTGTCAGCCCGTGTCTGCTTCTCTCCCCGCGTCCGTGCGTCTCAGAGTCGGCCTCTCCGCGCACGCTCACTGCTGGTGTAGGGCTCACGTTCCTGCAGTGTGAACTCCCGCAGTCAGGTGCTTCGTGCGGGCGCAGAGCTCCGGCTGCGGACCCACGGGCGCAGTGCGTGGTGCGGGGCGGTGGTCCCTCCCCACGGCCGTAAAGCACGTAACGCGACGGAGCCAGTCACATGGATTGCTCACTTCCCTGGTGTGTGCAGAAGTTGTGCTCACACCAGCGAAGACTGTTAGGTGTGCAGCAGTGTTCTGTGTCCAAACCAGGGTCACAGCCTCCGTAAACGATGATGCTGTAGTGCCCGGGCGCCTGGGGGCGCCCGTCGGTTCAGCCTCCGGCTCTCGATCCCATCTCATGTCTTGCACTCGGGGTCGTGAGTTCAAGCCCGCCATTGGGCGCCGTGCTGGGCGGGGTCTACTTAAAAAAGACAAAGAGGTGCCTTATTGCTAATAATTGCTACCGGCCACCTGAGCTCCCCGCTAGTTGCGCAGGTCACCAGGCAAATACAGTCCTCACGAAACGGTCTGCCATTTGGTAGGAATTACCAGGTATTTCTCCCCCCAGAGTCGTGGCTTGGGAAGCCCCTGTGATGCAGGCTTCCGTGACCAAAAGACACGGTTTTGTCCTTTACTCACAGATGGGCCATCAGCAGAGTGAGTCGTCGCTGCTGCCCCTGAATCCTGAGACTGACGGGCCAGCCCCTGCCACAGAAACGTCCTCGTCTTGTCGCATGCTGGAGGAGGGGGGCTCAGCCGTGAAGCCCGAGGCTGGGCCCCACGCAGGCCCCTCCGAGGAGCCGGCGCCCGCTGAGCTGGCGCAGGTGACGCTCGGGGGGAGCCCCGCGGCCCCAGAGCAGGCGCTACCGACGGCCGCCCCCGGGTCGCAGGACCGGCCCAAGGCGGCCCCTTCCCTCAGGACCCTGGAGCAGGTGGGTGAGCTTTCTGGGGGGTTCGAGGAGCGAGAGCCTCTGCTTGCTTGGCACTCACTGTGCGCAGAGTCCGTGCTCAGGGCTAACACGCGCGCTCCGCACGGCCCCTGTGTGCGTTTCCCGGGGCGGCTTCTGCAGCGGGCTGTGTGCTGTCTCCGCGTCCTGGAGGCTTGCGGTCCAGATCGAGGTGTCGGAGGCTGCGAGGGACCAGCGGGCCAGGCCTCTCCCCCGGCGGCTGCTCGCATCTGGCTGGCTTCGGGCTCTGGGGCTTGCCGAAGCGTCGCCCCAAGCTCTGCATCTGTCCTCACGGGGTGTGTCCCTGTGTACGAGTCCATGTCCAGATTTCCCCTTTGCCTGAGGACGCCAGTCAGGATGGAGTGAGGCTGACCCTCACGACCTCGACAGGACTGTTGTCCGCCTGGACCCCATTCCTAACTAGTCACGTTGAGAGGTTCGGACTCAGCGTGTGGGGCTGCGATTCAGCGCACAGGAGCCCGGGCCCACCTGCTGCCCGAAGGGGCTCTGACACCGAGGAGGGCGCCGAGGCTCAGAGCGTCCTAGTCCAGGGCCCGAGGCTGGGATGTGCTGGACACCACAGCCTCCGGAGCGCGAGCGGGTCTCAGATGGGCCTGGCGGGCCTCGGCCAGCAAGTCCTGTGTGCCGGGCATGGCCTCTGTGCAGCCGGGGCGGCGGGGGGAGGGGCAGGCGCACACTGCGCCCCTGGATGGGCCGTGGGGTCGGGCTCGCTCGCGGGACGGCAATGGTCCCCATCCTCTGTTGCGGGGCTGCGCAGCCCGTCCAGCGTGCGACACCTGAGTTTGACGAGATGAGCAGACGCGCTCCGTGGCTCAGGGGGGTAGGGCTCTTCCGGAAGCGGGGACAGCATGTGCATCGAAGGGACAGAGCCAGGGTCTGGGGAATGATAAGGGCCCGTGTCTGAATCCTGAAGGCAGGGCCCAGGCGAGGATTTGAGGGACAGGGTCCCAGGGAGGAGATCACGCAGCTCCTGTTCCGATGGCCGTGGTCCCTGGGGTCCCCTGGCGTGGGCGTGGAGGATGCCAACTCCACCGTGGAGACTGGGTTCCTGGGCCGAGTGTCCGTAGGCACCACTGCAGGGAGAGAGGCCCTGCCGTTGTTCAGATGCCCTGCCGGCTCGGAGACGAGTCAGTAGAGACGTTAGGACCCTTGCCCATCTCAGCGGGAGGCCCGGGGGTCCCTCTCAGCCCGCTCTTGCCCCATGTTATGGCCGAGCAGCCCCTGCCCAGAGCGGGGAGTCCCGTGCGGGGCCAGCCGTGGGCGGGAGGCAGAGCTGGGGGCTGAAGGCGCGGCCCTCGGGCCTGCAGCAGGTGGCCTGACACTGACGGGCAGCCTGACCTCGTGCGCAGGAGAAGCGGGCGTTGGGGCTGCCGCTCTCGGGCACTCAGTGTTGGCTCTGGCCTCCGCTCGGAGCCTCTCTGGAGTCCCGTCTCGCGTTCCCTGTGCATTTTTGTGGACAGGAGTGCTGTCCGTTCGTACTCCCTGGAGCAGAGCTGGGTATCCCCAGGTGACACAGCTCAGCGGGTACCTGCCCGCCTGCCCACCTGAGCAGGGGCCACTGGGCCGCCTCTGGGCCCCGGCCGTGTCTTGGGGCAGCGAGCCCCGGAGGACACACGTGGGCTGTGAACTCTTGGCCCCCGGTGCGGGACTGACTCCCTGAAGGCCTTTGTCCGTCCACAGAGGCCCCATGCCCTCACCCTGCTGCTCCCTCCAACCAGACTGTGGTTGGGCTTCGGCCACACGGATTCTTCCTTCTCCTGCAACAGCGTTGTTTTCTTCTCTCCACAGGAATATGAAACTAAGTATTTTGTAACAGATACATCCAATGAAGGTATGTCATCTGCATCCCTCATTTCTAGATGCTGTGAAGGTTTCATCTTGTTTGGTCTGAATGTCAAGGCCTGGTGTCCTTGTTTCTGAGAGGGGGACACTTGCCTGCGTCAAGCCGCGGGCACCATCTGTCCCCTTGGGGTGCACTATTTCGCGCTCAGGAGTGACATTAGGGGAAACATCATTTGTCAAACACGAGTTTTGTGGGATTCATCGGCTTTGACTACCGCTCTGATTGGAAGATGCGTTCATGTTTGAAGGAGAAATGAATGGGGGGTAGGAATACTGGATGCAGCCTCGACGAGCAGGCCCGCTCTTGGCTAGGACTCTGTGCTCTCTCAGGCGTTCAGGGAGGGTTTTGGGGGCCTGCTACATGACAGGTGCTTTTTTACATCTCCTCTTCGCTAACAGCTCTGCAAGACCACCCCTCTGGATTGGTTTAAAGAGACGGTAGTCTGAAACCCGGAGAGGTTACAGAACCTGCGTCCGGTCTCAGATCCTAGCCACGGTCCCCAGCCGACAGCTGGGGAGGCCTTCTCAGTCTTGTGCGTCTTACAGCCTCTCTCTGGGTGTTGAGGGACAGCAAAAGGGCAGGTGACCTGCAGCAGACTGGGGATCCCATGCGGTTCCCGACTTCCCCGGATCTTTGGCTCCATCTCCCAGGTTCCAGTAATGAGCCACAGGCAGGGCAAGAGCCTTGGCCCCACCTCGGTCTCCCGGCCCCTGGACCCAATTTCTGGGACATCGGCGGGGTCCCACAGGACCTTCCACCTCCTGGGTGTGGCGTGCTGGTTGGCACCCAGCCCTGGGGCACGCCGGAGACACCTGGGACCTGTCCCTGGGGAGCCGTGACAGCAGGGGCCACACGGTCCTCCCAGAAATGGAAACAGTCCTCCTTTGTGCTTTTACTTTTTTTCAGACAGGATCTACTACGAATTTGAAAACAGGATTTCTGATAAACACTGGAAAACATTTATGAGGTTTATCGGGCTGCAGGATCATGACATTGACATTTGTGAATGCCAAAACCCCGGCAATTTGATGGAGCAGCATCACCAGATGCTGCTTAGGTGGAGAATCCAGTTGGGAAGGGAAGCCTCTGTTTTTAAACTCTTCGCCGCCCTCCATAAGATGCAGCTACACATGTACTTGGAAAATATTATAAACGGGTTAGTTGCCGAAGGCATCCTGGTCAGACGTTCGGAGACCACGGATTAAACTTTGGGCTCGGAATCATGCCGTTAAGCCGGATCCTGAATGGACATGATCTAACCTCCTTTCCCCGTTTGCATCTTACTGGAAACTTCTGGAATCCCTGATGGGGCTGTGCACATTTTCTCCATAGATTGTACAGATAGTTTGTAATGGGGCGGTCAGTCCTACATGCCAGCAAGAGTGCTTCCTGCGGGGCCAGACCAGCTGTGGGGACTGTCTGTGGCCAAGGCAGCAGAGGTGGGCAGGATCTACGTGGATCCCAGTGAGTCCTGAGCTGGTTGGGCCGGGCGCTGGGACTCTGCTGGCTGCACTCACATTGCCCAGCCCTTTCCCCAGGCACTGAGGCAGGAGGCCATTTTTCTGCCCTGATCAGCTCCTAAATCTCAGAGATCTGGGATGTCCCCATGACCTGGAACACACTGTGCCTGTGACTGAGGTTCCCCTATTAAGTAGGAATAACTTAATGATTTGACATTATGCCGTATTTATCACAAGTAGAGATAATATATCATTACATTTTTTTCTATATTTATAGTTGTTTTTTTAAATATTTTTTTACTAGAGAGAGTTCAAGCAGGGGGAGTGGCAGGGAGAGGGAGAAGCAGGCTCCCTGCTCAGCAGGGCTCGATTCCAGGACCCCGGGATCATGACTGATCCAAAGGCAGATGCTTAACCGTCTGAGCCACCCAGGGGCCCCTACAGTTTTCTTTTCTCTTTTTTTAAGATTTTATGTAGCTTCGAGAATTTCTGTGAGCAGGGGGAGGGGCGGAGGGAGAGAGGCAATCCTAAGCCGACTCCCTGCCCAGTGCGGAGCCTGCCGTTGGGCTCCCGTCTCAAACGCTAACATCAACTTGAGCCGAAATCAAGAGCCAGGTGCTTAGCCTACTGAGCCACTTCAGGACCCCTGCGATTAAGTTTTAATAAAACTTACATTTTAAATCGTGTTTCCTTTTATTTCCGGTGGGTGCACAACGTGGGTGTGAATCCTTGGCAGGGGCTTCATGCACAGAGGACGATACGGACCTCAAGGCTCTAATTTGCCAGAGGCAGGGCTCTGGACTGAGGATCGGAGGCTGGAGAAGCCTCTTCTGGTTTGTGGTGTTCCTCCCATTGCTTGCCTCAGAAGGTGAGCTCCACTCTGCCCCCCTCACCCTGAACATCACCGGTCCCTGGAGTTAGGCACAGATTTGCCTGCTTCTTCCCATCCAGCACCCAGCCTCTTCAACTCCCAGTTAAAGTAAATGCCATACCCGCTCCGTCATCTGAGAGGTTGGTCACCACCCGCTCCCTTGTCCCCCTCCCCCCCCATCTCCCCATCTCCCCCGCCATGCCAGGGTTTGCTGCTTCCTGGGGCTCTCCCCGGACTATGTGCTCACCCCGCTAGTCCAGGCCACCATTCACTGTCCTCTAGACGACTGAACGGCTTCAGTCTGGCTGTCCTCCGGGTCTCTCTAGTTCGTTCTGCCACCCTGGGCATTCTGAGCGTTCTAAAGCACAAATCCAGCCGTGCCCGGTCCTGTGGGAACCCTTCAGCGGCTCCGTGCCATTCTTGACTCTGCTTACAAGATGCCTCCAAAAGGTCGAGCCCTGGCCTGTGCCTCAGGCCCCATCTCTTGCCAGGGCTGTTCTTTGCGTTCTGCACTAACATGCAGTTTTCAGTGGCTTGCTTTCTGCGGGGGTCATCTGCTGGACAGCCCTCTCCCTGGCATGCACTTCCCACCCATCCGCAATCCCATCCTCTGAGCTTCCTTCCAACTAGTCCTCCGTCCTGGCCAGCCCATTCCTGTCTCTGGACGGCCCTGTCTCTGGACCAGCGGGCTGGGGCTGGGGCTGGGGCTGGGGCTTGTCCCCACGCCCCTGGGTGCAATGCTAACTTCAGCAAGCGTGCGTGAGCTGTGTCCTTAATGCCTGTCTCCCGAGGCCGAACTGCAACACACACACACACACACACACACACATCACCCCCCCGACCCCCCGCCGGCACCGAACCCCGCGCCCGGGCGGCAACGGGTCTCCTCCTAGGTCGGCAAATGGAACGGGTGTCCCCCCCGGATGCTCTAGGGAGCAGGGAGAACTACAACTCCCAGCATGCCCCGAGGCGGCGGCGGCCCGAGTCCGCGGTGGTTGCCCGGCGACCGGGCGTGTCCCGGAAGCCGGGCGGGGCGGTGGGTGGGACTTCCGGGGCGGCGGTTGCATCAGATTCTGGGAAGCTGTGGCCTTTGGCAGGTTTGGGATTTCTAAGATGTCAGGTGCCTCTGGGGAGCAGGGTGAGTGCGCGCGGCGGGGCGGCGCGACGAGCCCGCGCTGGGGTTCCGGCGGGTCCCCGGGGTGGGCGGAGCATGGCCCCTCGCCCTGGGTCGGCGGGTCTCCTGGCCGGGCGGGTGAGGACCCCGGGCCTGGGGTGTCGGCGGGTTCCTTCGGCCAGCGTGCGGACGATGGCCCGGTCCTGGGGGTGGCCTTCTCCCCGGGGCGGGCTTGGGGGTCGGCGTGTCCCCGCAGCGACCTGGCGGACGTTGAGCCTCCCCGGGTCCCCGGCCCGGGCCTGCGCTCCCCGCGCTCCGCTGGACATCTGTGCGCTCCGCGCGGGTTCGAGGCCCCCGTCCTCAGCCTCTCGGTCGGGCTGCGCGGGGGTCCTCAGGCGCCCCACCCCGGAGCGCTGCCCCACCTCCCCTAGCTGGTGTCTGCGCGGGATCTGGGGACAGGCAGAGCCGCGGGGGTGTTTCAGTTGGCGTCCAGCCTGGCAGCAAGCCGGGGGTGGGCGCAAGAAGCGGGGGTGCGCAGACACCCACATGAAAGGCGTCGGGTTTTATGAAGGCTCTCATCTGGGGCCCCACACACGGTGGCCACTGGGCCCTGCTTGATCAGTGCGTTATTACCCCACTTTACTGCCTGCCTCCCGGGAGGCTCAGGGCGCAGCTCTGCCCACCCCGGGCTCTGATGTCACCAGCGCCTGGACCAACGCGTCCGCAGGCCAGCTTGGAAGAGCGCTGGATCTTTTCCCACAGACCCGCAAGTAGGGCTGTGACTTCTGGCAAGTCGAGAGATTGTCGCCGGGATTCCCGTCTGGAGATTATTGACCTAGAGTTTCACTGCTCTTGGCTGGTGAAGATGATGTGGGAGTGTTCCAGCCTGCCCACACTTTAGGCTGTGTGTGTGCCCTTTGCCGCTGGGTGCTCTGGGCCCCCAGGTGGGGAGCTCTGACCACCCGGGTGACCCTGTGACGTGGGAGGCACCCACGTGACGGGCTGCTGCCCCACACCAGCACCCACATACCAGGCTCACTGTACCTCCCCCGACAGGCGTGCCTGGATGCCAGGACTGTCCCCACCTTCCCTAGAGCCAGGCAGCCTGAGAAGTCCACCCCGCCTCCAGTGAAACAGCAGCCCTGAGCCCGGAGCCGGTGTGGCGCGCCTGGGCTCCCAGCTCTGCCCCTTCCTTTTTAAAAAATTTTTTTTTATTTTAAAGATTTTATTTGACAGACACAGTGAGACAGGGAACACAAGCAGGGGGAGTGGGAGAGGGAGAAGCAGGCTTCCCGCAGAGCAGGGAGCCCGATGCGGGGCTCGATCCCAGGACCCCGGGACCATGACCTGAGCCGAAGGCAGACGCTCAGCAACTGAGCCACCCAGGCGCCCCTCTGCCCCTTTCTCAGAGCACGGGGGGCCAAGCGTGCCACCTCAGAGGATGTGGACCCTTAAGGGGTCATCCCTTGGAAAGGATTTAGAGTAGCACCTGGCACAGGACAGACGCTGTGTGTCTGGATTGAAACCTGGAGCTTGTTTCTCTGTTCTTTTTTGTTTTTTAATGAAAGCGTGGTTCTGTTTCATTTGTGGACATAAATGACATGTTGGGTTTTTTCTTTTAATTGCTTTAGCAAGTCAGGTGTTTGGAGGCTTGGTAAGAATTGGCCTGTTTTTGGAGATTGCTCTATAGATTGGAATTGAGCCCCCAGTTTGGACAGCTGATGGATTTTTCTAGTCCTGTGCCGTAGGGTAGTACCTCTCAGCCAGTGCTTGGGCCCAGGACGCAGCCCACCTGCTCTTCCTTTCCTGGTGCCCCCCACCCACCTGTCCCTAGGCTTCCTCCGAGGTCAAGAACCTGTGGTCATCCCCTGAGGAAACAGGAAATAAAATCAAATAGGAAAGGGTGTGTATGGGTGCTAGAGTTGTAGATATGCTTGGTTTCCAGTTTCTGAAAGTTTTTTATTCCTAAGGTTGGATTCATCAAAAGTGACCATCTCCCCAGGCTTTTTTTTTTTTTTTTTTAAGATTTTATTTATTTATTTGAGAGCGGGCAAGAAAGAGAGAGTGTGCATGAGCCAGGGGAGGGGCAGAGAAGCAGACTCCCCGCTGAGCAGGGAGCCTGACATGGGGCTTGATCCCAGGACCCCAGGATCATGACCTGAGCCGAAGCAGACGCTCAACCCACCTGACTGAGCCACCCAGGTGCCCTCCCCAGGCTTTTCAAGGACATCCTCGTTTAGAATATTCTTCCCATTTCAGCTCTTCCTTAAGTAGATTCAGAACATCTGTGTGGTTCCCTGTGCGGACACTGGTTTTGCAGCTTCTCCTTTGTTGCTCGAAGGTGCGCATCCCATTCCAGGTTCCACTTGCTTTAGAAAGACAAGTCCCCTCTCTGAGGACGCCTGGTCGCACGGAGCTCCTCTCAGAGGCCTTGTGCTGCAGGCTCCAGGCAGTCTTCAGTGGTTTTGTGTCAAACTTGCTGTTTGATTCTTTATGCTCAGTACTTCAAAGGGTCTTTGTAACCCTCGTATAGCTAGCATTTTTCTTCTCCAGGCATCCATCTAAATGCATCTGTTGTGGCTTCATCCTGAGAGTAGCCTTGTGGTCGATACTGCCCTTATCTGCCTGTCCAGGCGAGAAATCCTGACGTTGTGAGAAGTTGCGTGATTCGTCCAGGGTCACACAGCTAGCCGGAGGCCGAGCCAGGCTTCCAGCCCTGGCAGTTTGACCGCAGCGGGGATCTCAGCCACCATCCTGTGCTGCTTTTGATGATAATCTGAATGATTCCATTCAGAATAACAGCCAGAGCCCCCAGTCCAGAGTGTGTGTAAGGGCACACGAGATAAAGCCAATAGGCTTTGCTGCGTTTCCCGAAGAAAAATGAAGCATCCGTATTTATAGACTACAAATGTTTGCTTGTCTCTGAACTTGTGTTTCCATGTTTGCGAGTATTTACTTTTATGTAAGAGTTGTAAGAGATGGTGCCCTTGGGGTGGAGCTTAAGCCATCTCAGTGTCGTGGTGGCAGTGGTGCCGTCTGGCCGCCCTCTCGTCACCCGGGCAGCAGACTGTGATTCTAACGAGAGGTCTGTGAAAGACGCGGGAAAGTGAAAGCGCCAGGTGAGAGCATTATGTCGTCCATGTCAGTGGAAAAGTGTCCCGGAGCAGTTCACAAAGATTCCCTCGGATATTTATTTCCTCACTAAGTATACGTTGAGCACCTGCTTTGCTAGGCAGTGCTGGGTGCCGGAGGTCCAACCGCAGACGAGGGCGATCTGTCGCAGCTTCTCCGGGGCTTTCCATCCAGTAGGGAGGTGGGTTACACCAGTGGAGGGCGAGACCCGTAAGACAGGTCAATGTCGGGGTGGGCTGGAACGGATGGCCTCCCTCCTTGGTCCCGTCCCAGAGCATGTGCTGCTTGGTGGGCCGAGAACTGCGAGCTCGTTCAGAGTACGAGCTCTGTGACTGTGAGCTGACAGAACCTCGGCGGCGTCCTTTTCTGCCAGCCAGCCCACGGGCAAGATGGGAGTGTGGGGAACCACGGGGGCGGCTCCACCGGGCCAGACCTGCAAGCGGCAGCAGTGGGCAGTGTTCTGCTGGCCAGGCCCAGAGCCCGGAGACGGAGCCCCCAGCACTCTGCTCCTGAGGAAGGGAGGGAGGGGCAGGCCAGATCCCAAGTGGGGTGGAGGCTGAGCCCCGAGGAAGAAAGCGGAGTGGGGATTCCTGGCAGAGAGCTCTGCTTTCCCCCAGGTTCCTGAGGCCAGGGGGCGGAGGAGGGCCAGACATGGGCCGCAGGGCCGGGTCTGCAAGGGCCTTGCGCACATCTTTGGAGTTTAGGTCTTGCCTTTGGGTTTTGGAAAGATCATCTGCCCCTCCCCCACGTGCAGGCGGAGCAGGACAGCGGCAGCCATGGCAGCCGTGGCATGAGAGGGGCAGGCTCAGGGGCCAGGGCTGGTGCTGGGGGTGGGTGGTGCGGGGGTAAGAGCCGAGCACCCAAGCTTTAGCCCAGTAGGGGACGATGGCCATGCCGCTCCCCGGGACCTGCGCCCAGGTCTGGGGGGCAAGGCACGATGCCTAGGGGTGCCCGTGGATGAGTGATAGTCGGACTTGAGGGGCTGGTGCTTAGGAGAGGGCGCTGGAGGAGACGTCAGGAGCCCTTGGCCTGTGGGAGGACACCCTGGGCTCTGGGAGTGGGTGGCATTCCCTCAGGTGGTGGAGAGCAGGGGTGTACGTGCCTCTCTGCTCTCCGAGATTCAGTGTGGAGAAGGGATACGTTTGGGAAACCTTGTCCAGTCCCCTTTCTGAGAGCCACTTGGGCAGCTGAGCATCCCGACAGGAAACAGTGTGGAGGGGACCCAGGAGGGGGGCGCTGCAGGAGGGCAACCGGGGAGCCAGAGGAGTGTTTGTGGAAGGGGCGTGGTTTGTAGGGCTGGGTGCGCGGAGCACTGCAGGACGAGGCCCAGAGTGGTCCTTAGCCACGTATGCAGTGCCAGGGAGTGGGTGAGGGGTGCTCACCTCCCGGAGCCCAGGCTGGTCTTTGAAACAGACAGACCTGGCCTGGGAGCTTATGAGGAAGTTAGGCCTGCTGCGAGGGGTCTGCCCTTCAGCAAGCTGCCTGGGGCTCTTCGCACATGGAGGTCTGCAGGTCCTGGGCCAGCACAGGGGCCCCCGAGGAGCTGGTGTAGGTACCCACTGTGGGCCCACCTCACCCCCCAGGTTCTGATTCTGAAGGGTTCCGGTGGGCCCGGCAGATGCACTGGGCCTGGAGCAGAGGAGGAAGACAGAGGCAGGTTTAAATGCTGGCGACAGGGACCGAGGAGAGGGAGAGGTGACGCACTTCGTCCTGTCAGGACTGCAGTTCATATCATGTGGTTTTTGGTTCGATACCCGTGCTGAGAGATTGCCTGGCTGTTCTGTTTGTGTGATTTCGGGAGATGTTTTATAAAGGCTTCGGCTGCTTAAATCGGAGAAACTGGATAACAGATCAATCCAAACTGGATACGCACGTAATGACATTCCCGTGATCGGTAGGTGTCTCTCCCTTGGCGTTTGTCTGAGCAGCACGGCCGCCGCAGGCTGACCTGGAGGCGGACGTGCCCTCCACAGCGGCGAGGGCCGGCGTGTGCACCAGCACGTGCTGCCGCCTCAGCGAGGGCCACCGCCTCGCGTGCGGCTCCTGCGTACCACCCGCCATCTGATCTCGCCTCGGGGGTCTGGCCAAAACCATGACCATTTCAAGGCTGACTTGGTCTTGTTGGTTTCCTCAAGACACGCTTGAGTGCCCGGCCACAGTCGCAGCTCAGGGACTGCCCCGCCCGCAGCCCGGGGGCCTTCCGTCTGGCGGTGCGCCCTGGCACTGCGCCTGCCCATCCCGAGAAGATCCCTCCCTTGCGACGGCCTCGGCTGCTCCGGACGGTGGATTTTAAATGCGTGTGTAGTCTCTGACTTCAGGGGCCCTTATGATAATGACACAGGGCAAGCGTAATAAGTGGCAAACTGGGGCCTGGCTGTGTGCCAGGTGTAATTTCACAAGACGCAGTGGCTTTTACGAGGCGTGTGTTGTTCTGAGCCTATATGACGGAGGCGGAGAGAAGGCCAGGAGCCCCAGCGCTGCGCCCCAACGCCAAGCCCCAGTGCCGAGCCCCAGTACTGCATCCCAGCGCTGAGCCCAAGGGCTGAGCCCCAGCACCGAGCCTGAGCACTGAACCCCAGCGCCGAACCCTAGCACTAGAGCCCCGGCACCGAGCCCCAGCACTGAGCCCCAGCACTGCCATGTATGGTGCCCTGCCCAGCCGCCGCCCTGCAGCTCAAGAGTTCCCTAAGTCCCTCACCAGTGTTTTAAAGCCAGCATGGTGGGTGGGACGTTTGACCTGTTGTACTTATTTTAAAAATAGCGTATACTTATTGGAGGACACGTGGGAAAAAAGGCGGGAAATACCAATCGGCTGTAAGCCCGCTCGACGTTGGGCGCGGGCCTGGGGGTCTGCTTTGTTCACTAGAACACGGTCCGAGCGAGAGGTGTGTGTCCCTGTCTGCTTGCTGTGGAGGAGACGGGGCGGGCCGGATCAGAGTGGACTGGCCTCGCTCCGTTGCCCGCCCTCCCGGGGCTGGGCGGCAGGGTGGCTGTAGAGGAGACGGGGACAGGGAGCGCTGGGGGCCGGCGCAGGGAGGACAGCAGATTGCAGGAGAGCCTGCCCCAGCTCTGCCCACACCGCTGGCAGGTCCTCTCCTTGATCTGACTGGACTTAATCTTCACCGAGAGCGTGCCAACAGCCGCCTGACAGGCCGCTCAGCTGTTGGAGGCAGCTGGCCAGGTGAAGTAGAAGTTCCCTGGGAGCAAGATGCTGTGCGGGAAATGCTCAAGAAGCCTGATACTTAGAGTTAGGCTTTCCTGGAGCTCTCAGGCAAGCACGGCCTCCCTTCTCCCTGGGTTTCACCTCCAGCCCGATTCCCCGCCTGGGGCTGTGAGGTGGGGTCACAAAGGCAGGCCCCTCGATAGGAGAGCGGGGGGCACAGACCCGCCTGGAACTTTCCTCCTGGCCTTAGACAGAATCTGAGCAACAGGGATGCAGGGGCCACTCCCCGAGAGCCCTTGGGCTGGGTCCTCAGAGCCACCTGCTCAAGGGAAGGAGGGAGAGCGGGGGGCACTGGCACCTTCAGCAGGGAGGGGGCCGCCTCCGGGTCTCTCTCTGCTTCAACAATCCCAAGAGTGGACACGGAAAGTGGCTTGTTCTCCTTGTAGGTCTAGAGTGAACAAAAGCAACGTCCCCTGTAGGTGTGCACCTCTGGGCAGCAGGGCTCTGGCTGGGCAAGCCCTTCGGGGTTCAAAGCAACTTTAGACTCAGCCTATGGGAAATCTGGTTGCTGCCGTGTGCTGTGTGGGTGGGTGGGTTGTGTTCTGGGAGAGGGCCCCTGAGGCCCTGACACAGCGGGTGACCCCCAGCCCCTCAGGCAGGGCTGTCCTGTGAGCTCCCATTCTGCTGCTTGCTCACCTGTTCATGCAGCGAATGCGTTGAGTATCTAGAATGTTCTGGGCTTAGCTCTAGATGCTGAAGGTATATGCTAAGTGAATAAAGTGGGGTGTGGGGCAGACATAAAGAAGTGGCGTGAGGACAAAGAAAGCAGGAAGGGGGTCCGGGCTCTGGTTGGAACAGCATCCAGGGAGACCTGACAAAAAGAAGACACCCAGCAGAGCCCTGAGGAAGAGCAGGAGCCCGGCGATGTCTGGGGGAGCATTCCAGGCAGGCAAGGACAGTGGGATGAGAGACCCCAAAAAGAACAGGCCACGCTCTTGTGGAGTGAGTGGGATTGAAGTCAGGCCTGGGGGGGTCCCTGTGAGGTGGGGGCGGTCTGGAGGACGAGGAGGGGGGATGTGATCTTGCACCTGTCAGCAGTCCACTCTCGCCTGCCTGTGGGGGAGCCTGCATCACAGAGATGATGGGCTGGGCCCCTGTGTGGCAGCCGTGGGTGACAAGGGCTGCATTCCGGACGTGTGTGCAGATGGGGCTCCCGGACTGGCTGGCGGCTTGGCTGTGCCCTCAGCAAGGGTAGTTCGTGAGGGGCAGGACTCCAGCCCAGACGGAAGGGTGTGGCTTTGGGGAGTGGGTGGCCGATCAGACGGGGTCGCATGAGCCAGAGCCCTCCTGGGGGTGCACTGGGGAAGGAAGCACGTGGGCTTTGGGGAAAGCCTGTGTTTTAAGCACAGCATTCATTTGAGGGCTCAAGGAGGACTTTTACCCTGGGTGCCCACCCCTTTCCTGTGCATGAAGAGCTTGGGGTTCAGGACATCCCCGAGAAGCAGGCCATGTTGCGTGCCGGCTGCTTGGAAAATGCCGCGGGCCTTCATCCTTCTGCCAGTTCATTCCACCTCATCCTTGCTTATGGCACTGCGTCCAGGAAGTCTGCGGGGGGCCTGGCCTGCAGTGGAAGCAAGTGCAGAAAGGCCTTTTGTGTGCGCACAGGCCCTCCACATTCGTGCTGCCCTGTCTGCTTGGGTGGGTGCTGGGGTGATTTTCGGGCTCCTGTACCGGGCAGGCACACCCGGATGGGGAAGAAGAGGGCCGGGGCGGGGGTAGCGTGGCTGTGTAGGGCCACGTCACCCCCCTGTCTGCAGCTGTCCTTGCTGTGGGTCAGGCACAGTGACCCAGTGACCTTGTAGTGCCAGGCAGCTAGCTTGGAAGGGCAGGTGCACCGGCAAAGAGAGAGGGGACGGGCTCGTACTTCCCCGCTCTGAGTGGGTCCCAGGCCAAGAGCGTGTCTGTGGAAGCGAATGAGCACTGGTCCTTTCTCCATGGTTTGCTCAGAAAATTAAGGAAAAAAAACCAACCGGGATGATCAAGGCTTAGATGCAGCTCAGTCAGACTCATGGGCTGGGGTACCAGGCTCCTTCCCGAGGCTAAAGGGTCTTTGGTTTAGTGCCCCAGCCTGGCCCCTGCCTCCCTGTTCCAGGGTGGGGCTGGCTCTGTGCCCTTTGCTCAGGCTCGGGGCAGCTCCTGTCCCTGAATCCCCCACACCAGAGGTAGACACAGCTGGGCATTAGTTGGCATGGTAAGAACAGGTTTTACCCAGTGACTGATACCGGGGACGTGAAGGGGTGACAGGCGGTGGCTCCCAGGGGAGAAGAGGCTGGGAGGGGTGAGCAGAACTCAGTACCGCGGAGGAGGTGAGCAATCACGGAGGGCTGGTGAGTGCCAAGGCCATTCCAGCCAGCTGTGCCTGCTGGCTGGTAGGGTTCTGTCCTCCCACAGAGATGGGAGAGGGGGCCCATCCTTCCTGATGGTTCCATGTTGGAGGAGTGGCCTGCAGGTCGCGGGAAGTCCCTTCTGGGTTGGAGGAGAGACATACTCACAATGCTAGTCCTCCCAGTAATTGCTCTAAGTGGGGTGGGCAGGGCCTGTGGCAGGTGTTCTCGGGGGCGGGGCTCTGATCCTTCCAGAAACACAGGCTTCAGCTGCTGGACACCATGCCGGTGCAGGGGTTTGGCCCGAGTGTCTGTGTCCTCACCCGCCCTTGGCGCCCACTGGGCCTGGGAGGTTGCTGCTGCCGAGAAGGGGCTGTGGGCCCGGAGGGTTGTTTTCCTTCAGTTGAGGCAGAATTCACCTAACGTCAGGTTCACGGTTGCAGTCGCACGGAGATGGCACGCACGGTGCGGAGGTACTTAGCTCCCCCGCCCGCCCCGGTGCTGTGCAGTGTTCCACTGTCCTGTCCCAGAGCTGTCCCGTCCCCGCGACGCGGAACCCCACTCGTCTCTCCCCAGCGCGCCTCAGCAGCCCCGGCAGCCCCTGGCCTGCGCGGACGTTCCGTACGCGGGGAAGCCCTGCCCGTGTCTGGACTCCGGCCCAAGGCGCCCGGGCCCCCGACTGACGCTGTGTGCCTCTGTCTTTGCAGCTCCTGCCTACAGGTCCATCCTGAGCATTAGGGACGAGACAGCCAGGGTGCAGGCCCTGAACGAGCACCTCAGCACGCGTAGCTATGTCCGGGGGTACTCCCTGTCCCAGGCGGACGTGGACGTGTTCAGGCAGCTCTCGGCCCCTCCCGCTGACACGCGCCTCTTCCACGTGGCTCGGTGGTTCAGGCACATAGAAGCGATCCTGGGTGGCCCCTGCGGCAGAGGCGAGCCCTGTGGGCGCCAAGCAAGTGAGTAGCGGAGTGAGTTCCCCGGCTGGTAGCACCTCTCCCGCCGGCGGCCACCTCCAAGGTCAGGGCCCCGAAGCTGGCAGCAGACCCCACAGGGCTGCTCCTGTCCCCGCGTGTCAGCACGTGGCCTGGCAGCCCGGCCCGCGCGCCCCGAGTGGAGGTCAGGACAGACTCTGCCCAGGAGTCAGCCCGTGCGGGTCACGCCTGCCCGTGGCCGCTGTGACAGAGCTGCCCAGGCCGTGGTGCAGAGCCTCCGCCAGAGCGTGCCGCCCGCGGCGGGGCTGGGGGGGCCTGGGCACAGGCTCCAGCCTGGCATTACAGCTAATTGCTGGCCTGGCTTTACTTTGATTGGCTTCTTCTCCTTTATTCTGTCCATGCGCCGCGGTGTGTGTGTGTGTCCGCCACGTAATTAACATGTTAAGTTAACAGTCACTGAAGTCTCTGAAAATCAGAACGAAGTCAGTTCTCAACTTTGAGCTTGAGCCGCAGCCTGTGGGTGCTGGCGTGTCTGACAGGTGACGGTGGTTACTTTCGGGGTCCTTCTGGAACATCCGAGGGCTCAGGCCCTGTGTGGTTTCTCTCCTGCGATGAACCCCTGGGTGCTTCGTCCCACAGTCGCCCGATGCCCTTGAGCAGCTCAGCTTGGGCGCTCGCGCGGCTTCGTGGGAGGGGTGGGCCGCCTGCTGCCTCTGCTGATCCTCGCAGGGCAGGGCAGCCTCCTGGGGGCTTTTCCATACTCCTTCAGGTGGGGCGTTGGAGCATCGCCCAGCACCTACGCCGCTCTCCTGGGCTGGGTCCCCTGCGGGAACAGGCGGAGGTGGGGGCATCGTTTCCCCCCGAGTGGGGTGTGATTTGGTTTTCTGGGTAATCCTTCCCCAGCCCAGGGTGGGAGCTTTGTGGTACACTGTCTCCTCCATGGGCACGGTGACCCTACTGATGTCCATGGTGTCAGGTGCCATGTCGTCTCCCTGGGTCCCAGCTCCTAAGACACAGCGTGCAGGGGCGGAGGTCAGGGCGCATCCGGGGCTCTCAGCTCGTGGTCCATCTAGGGCCTTGTCTAGAGAACGAGCAGGTGCCTTTTAGCCGTGCAGAGGAAGGGCCACCGGAGGCAGAGAGCCGCCCTGTGCATTGACGAGGCTAGGCTGGCTGGGGGCCAAGGAGAGAGGCACCCTGGCTGGCACCCATAACGTTTCCTGACTCCTTCTGCCTGCAAGTCCCCTCGTGTGCCCGGCCCATGGCCGCGGGTGGCCTGCAAGCGGGGCCGCTCCCGGGACCCTCTCCCACGTCCCTGGGAGCACAGGAACCGAGCACCTGCTGGCCCGCTTGTTGCTGCCAGAATTGAGCACTGCTCCGTTCAGGGCTCTGATGTCCTGGCCCCGGGCACGAGCACTGCCTCTCCCAGCCCCCCGCTTCCCGGCACCCTGTCCCCACTCCCTCCGAGCCCGTCCCAGCGGCGGTGCCCATGACAGCTGCCCCTGCTGCTGGCGCCCGGTCTGTCCCTCCATGTCCCTCCCCGGGCCGTGGGTCTCAGAGCCCGAGCCACCCTCTCAGGCACAGAAAGTGGGGCGGCCCCTGTCCCTGCTGCCTCCCAGTCCCATCAGCACCCCCCACAGCCGCGGCACAGAGGGACCACTCCGCCCAGGGCCTGGCCTGCGGTCAGCGTCTGGAGTGCTGCCCCTCCCTCCAGGGACCCCTGTGCCGCTGTGGGTCCCAGCCCCCCGGCAGGGGGCTCAGGCCCCGTGGCTGTCGGGGCGGCCCAGTGTGGCACCCCTCTCTGCGCCCCGGCCCCCACCCGTGTCCTGGGGGAGCGTTTCTCCTCTGTCGGAGGTGGGATGGGCGCAGCGCCCCTAAGCGGTGTGCGCGTTTCTGTCGGGTCGGGGCTGTGGCTGCGCAGTGACCCCGTGCCCAGGACGGGGCCTGGAGGGGACTGGCTCTGTGTTGGATGAACGGGATGTGTGTTAGTTCAAGCAGAGGCGGAAACAAGGAGTTAGTGCACGGGGTGGTGAGTGCTGGGGTGGAGGCGCGGGCACGGCGTGGGGAGACTCGGCTTAGCCTTGTCGGGGCGTAGAGGGTCGCGGGTGGGCTGCTGTCCTGAGCGAGCCGTGTTCGTGCTCGGGCACGGCGCAGCTGGTGGTGGAAGGGAACACTAGTGGAAAATGTCCTCACTGAACCAGGGTCCTGTGTGGTACCTGCCCGAGTCCCTCGAGCCTGCCGCCAGCTGCGTGGCCGTGGTGGCCCTTCGCGGCACGGCCAGGCTCCCTGGGCTCCACCGCCGGCTGTGTCCCGCCACCCCCCGTCTTCTTGCATGGGCCTCCCGTGCTGTGAACCCCGAGCCTTCCTGCCTCGCAGGACGAGCAGCGCTGGTCCTCCGGCTCGCATCTGTGTGGCCGCTCTGGCCGATGCCCCCGCTCAGCTCAGACAGCAGTGGTGTCTGTCTCAGGAGCTGTGGGGTGTGAGTGAGAGAGGGGATGCATGGTGTCATCTGCAGCACATTGAGCATCACTGAGTCCCAGACTGAGAGTTCCCTTCACGGGCACTTGCTGCCTGTAAAGTGAGCCTGTGAGACGCGCGCCTGACCTTAGGAATAAGCACCCCTGTCTCATTGAGGGTGTGGGCCTTCCCACGCACCGGAGTCTGTGGCCACCTCGTTTGCTGGCCGCCACCCAGAGTAAGGAGCTCCTGTTGAGCGCCGGCTGCCTCTCTCCCTGTCTGCCCGCTCCCCTTCCCACCTGCACGCGCTCACGCAGACATGCACGCGGAAGCTGCCTTCCTCCTCCGCTCTCCTCCGCCTGTCACTTCAGGCAGCCTCTGTGTGGCTGATGAGACACCTTGGGCAAATAGCCAAGCCCAGGACTGACTGCTCTGTGATCCCAGCAGGAAGCAGCGAGTGGGGCTCTGTGGGGTCTTGGTCAGCAGGCCATCTGGCACGAGAGGCAGAGGCGGGGAGTGGATGGGAGGGCAGCTCAGTGAGCTGCAGACCCCTGCTTGGGAAGACGGGTCAGGTAGCGTGGAGGCTTCCATGGGCCCAGCCTGTGCACTGTGAGTGAGGCACAAAGCTGGCTCTGTGAGCGAGAGCTGGGGGGGACAGCTGGGCTCTAGGCGCAGGATGCTAGATGCCCAGGACGGAGCCACACCCTCTCGGGCTCTCAGGCACCCACCACATAAGTACTGCTCTCTGTCCACCTGGAAGTGTGGGCCTGGGACCATGGAGCCGCAGGGGCAGCCCCCGAGACAGCGCTGGGGAGGGGACAGTGGTGGTGGCAGGAGCGGGGAGGATACGGGGTCCTGGAAGGCAGCGAGGGACAGAGCCACCCCACACTGTTCCAGAGTTGGTCAAGCACCCGTGTGGAGCTGGAAGCCACAAGCGTCTTGTCCCAGTCGAGTCAGGGAGTGATCCACATGTCGCAGGGGGTGGGGACCAGAATTGAGGGGGAGCTGGCCATTTGCCCCCGTCTAATGGAGATGGGGCTGGGGTGGAGCCTGTTCTTACTGAGTTTCTGGGGCCGTGAGCTAGTTGCGGCCTGGCCAGTCCCGTACTGCTCTGGAAAGTGGCCCATGTCCCACAAAGCCTCCACAAGGCGTAGAGTACCCCCACTTGTCTGCTGCATTTGAGTCTGGCACTGCAGGGCCCATGCCCCCTCCTGGCCCATAAGCCGTGTCCACCACGGTGCCCGTAAGCGGCCGGGAGGGCCTGGGTTTGGGGAGCAAGGGATGCAGTGGGTGTGAGCACGTCTCACAGGTGCTCCCAAGCTGTACTGCCCCACAGACTGTGAGCAAAGCAAAATAGAGACGCCGTTGCATTTGACATGGGTGATGCTGACGGAGACCCACACCCTTAGCCCTGTTCGTTGAGAAAGACCAAGTGGGTGCAGCGTGACTTGCGTTCTCTCTGCCTTGGCAGGTAAAGGCCGGCGAGGGCAGCCTCAGTGGTCTCCCCCGGCAGGGTCTCCTCCGTGCAAGCTCCGTCTCTACAACAGCCTCACCCGGAGTAAGGTAAGGAGGGAGCGTGGCGTGTGGGGTGCAGCGGTGGCCGCGGGGGGGTGGGGCGGGGCGCATGTGCCCTTCCGGACCACTGAGCTGGAATCTGTGGGCGAGCTCTGCAGCCATCGGTCCAGACGGGAGTGAAGTCTTAGCTCTTGCCACGCATTCTGCACGTGGCCCGTGGGGGGCACAGCTGACCTCTGACACCAGGCATGCCCAGGGGCAGCCTGCCTGTGGGCTTGCGGGCCTGGAGCGCCCGAGCACGTGTCGCTCAGAGCCAGGCCAGGTGCCGGCCTGCTTCTGGGGAGGACACGTGGTGGTGGTTGTCACCGCGCATGCCAAGCACAAGAGGCACAGCGGGGCCCCGGCTGACGTGGTTGGGAGCCAACCGGGTTTTGGGAAGAAGGCAGGATCGGATCCCAGTTGAACGGGGTTTGCTTGGTGTGTTCTGCTCAGTGTGGCCCATGGCTCCAGCTGTGGGCTGATTGGAATTTCATCAGTGAGCACAGTGGCGGACGGGGAGACAGGGGTCTCAGGGAGTCCACCCAGAGTAACTGAGCTCCTCCACCCCCAACGTCTGTGACTTTTGTCAGTAAAACAAAATCGTTCTTGTTGAATTTTGTATAAACAGCCATGCTCTTTGTTGCTGGTTGGGGTGATCCTGCACAGCACCTCTTACGCGGCTGATGGTTGTCATTCCTTCATTTTTAACAAAGGACGTGTTTATACCTCAGCATGGGAAAAGGGTGACGTGGTACAGCTGTGGACCTACCGTCTACGACGCATCTCACATGGGGCATGCCAGGTAGGGGCTGCTGCCGGGCGCCCAGCACGGGCCGGGGTCCCCGGGTGTCTGGGGGGTGTGGGTCCTACAGGGAGCATCTCAACCCTTCCGAGATCTCCGCTCTGCTCCAGGGACCTGAGATTTGAAAGGAAAATCAGTCCTGGACTTTTCCTTTCCTGTTTTTGAGATAAAATTTTCATTCCATGAGTAATCCATATTGATGATGGAAAAGTTGGAGAATATGCACGGGCCATGAGCTCGCTGTCTTGTTGCCCTGTGGCTGGCGTCCTGGGACGCACACAGATGTTTTGTTCCCCGTGCCTTGGTTCTCCCAGGCCGCAGCTCTGGCGGGAGCCCAGGCGCAGAGCAGGCCCGGCCCCACGGTGCTCCTGGCTCCTGTGCGGGGCCCGCGGAAGCCTTACCCTGGTTCTTGTGGCCGTGGCCCCGTGGGCCAGGGTGTGTGGCGGGCCGTGGGACAGGTCTCTTCCCGCACTCTAGGTCCTACATCTCCTTCGACATCCTGCGGAGGGTGCTGCGTGACTACTTCGGGTATGACGTCTTCTACTGCATGAACATCACGGACGTGGACGACAAGGTAGGGCTCTCACCGGGACGTCCTCAGTACGGTGGGTGACAGGGAGGAGGAAGCGTCATTTGTAGATGAGATCAGGTGGGCCTTGGCCCAGCTCAGGTCTGGACCTGATGCACACGGCATGAGTCCCCTCCGCTCGGTAGCTTGGTGGTGTATACTGATGACATCATATAGAAGCCGGGAGAAACCTCGTGTCCAGGGGCCCAGTTGATAAAACGTCAGCCCGTGGGGCTTCGTGGCAGCAGGACCCGCGGTCACGCGTGCTCTTGTGTGGGGAGGGCGCGGGGGGTAGGGGCGCAGCTCATTTCCTCGAGATCAGCAAGGTCATGGGAACAGCCCCGGCGCGGCCGCCTGGGACTCGGAGTCTGCCTGCTGCGTGGGGCACGACCCCCAGTTTCCCTCTCCTCCCTCCAGATCATCACGAGGGCCCGGCAGAACTACTTGTTCGAGCAGTATCGGGGGAAGCGGCCGCAGGCGGCCCAGCTCCTAGAAGATGTTCACGCCGCCCTGAAGGTGGGCCCCTCGCTGTCTGCTCCTTGACTCCTGACTGTCCCGAGAGCCGTGGCCGTCCTTGGTGGGCTTCACACAGTAACCAAAGCCAGCCCCATCGGGGGCCCTGGAGTTCTGACCGATGTGTCCCCTGGCCGCTGGGAAGAGTCGCCAGGAAAGACACACTTGGGCGGGGCCTGTGCCTCCCACTTACGGGAGAGTGTCCAAGTCCGTCACGGTGGCCCTGATGGATGCTTGCTTGTTAGATGCTCCAGACGCCCCTGTGGGCTCATCCGTGTGGCGGTCTCAGCCACGCAGGCGCTGCACCGAGCCGCTTAAATCAGGAGTACTGGAAATTTTCAGGACTTGAAGAAATCAGTTCTTTCCAATATAATATTGTCATTTTGAATGACAGTGCTACGAATTACTGTTTTAACGGAGTAAGGTTAGAATAAGTCCTTTGATGCTCTGTAATTACTATTTTAGTAGCTGCAGTAGTAATTACGTGTGCTTCTGTGTTTTATCTCTAGAAGAAACACTAGGAATGAAATCAGAGCTTAGCCGGCTTAGGCCGACCAGAGGTGGGCCTGCCAGGTCGTGGGTGACTTCGTGACGGTCACGAAGTCCCCAGGTGACGCCCCCGTGACCCCGAGCACAGCGTGTGACATCAGAGAACCAGGCCTGGGGGGTTGCGGGGAGCAGGCTTTCAGGGGAAGCTGGGCCCACGCCCTTAGGGACGCAGACTGCTTTCTTGTCCCCAGCGAGGGACCCCGGGGGAGCGCGGGGCTGTGCTGAGCCGTGTCTGATGGGCCCGCCCTCTCCTGTGCTTGCAGCTGTTTTCAGTCAAGTTATGCGCGGCCACGGACCCCGACAAAAGGCAGATGCTGGATCGCATTCAGCGCGCGGTGAAACTGGCTGCAGAGCCCCTGGAGAAAGCTGTGCAGAGCGACCTCCCAGAGGAGGTGGCCGACCGCCGTGTGGAGGTGAGGTCTCCACGGGCCCGCCACAGCCCCGCTCGCTGTTCGCGGGTCCCAGCCTGCGCCTCCGCGCCTGTGGCCGCCCGGGAGGGGGCTGGCCAGTGCCCTCCCGCCCCGCACCTACCGCCTACCCCCGCGCCGCCTCCTCACGGGACTGGGGGCCCACTGGCGTGTGTGCAGCAGGTCATTCCAGAGTCCTCCAGCCGGCGCGCCTGTGTTTCTTGGTGGCACATCGGCGCAGAGAGCCGAGGGAGGTTGAGGTTGCACTGGGCTGTGGGGCGCCCCGGGCCGGCTCTCCTGCCCCTGGGAGAAGTTCGCCCCCAGACGGGGTGAGGGCACGGGGTGCACGGGGCCTGGCTCCCTTCCAGCCTTTCCCCTGCCGGCGGCCCTGGCCTCAGTGGCCCTTCTCCTTCACGCCGGCGCCCTCTGCTGGCCACCCTCTTCAGCACTCAGCAATCGAGAAGCTCCAGAAAAGGTGTGGCCACCGCTGTCTGTCCGTCTGGAGGCCGTGGAAGAGATGCCCCCAGAGCTCGGCCGGCTTAGGCTTTCCTTTCACTTTCCTCCTCACTTAGCGTGGATTTCCGGCGCGGGCTTGTTCTGAGCTTAATGAGAGAGTCCCCCCTACACGGGCTTGCGGATGCGCGCTTTGCTCAGCGTGCTTCCCAGTGGGGCCCCCGCATGGTAGCTGGCCTTCCTTCGATGGGCGTCCTGGGCCCAGCTGTTTCTCCCTCTCCTCGGACAGCAGTCACGTTCCCGTTACCAACAATTTACCATCTTAACCATTTTTAGGTGTGGAGTTCAAAGGTATTAAGCACGTTCACATTATTGTGCAGCCGTCCCCACCATCTGTCTCCAGAACTTTCCATCTTCTCAAACAGAGACTCTGTCCCCATGAGACACCGACCACCATCCCTCCCCCGGCCCCAGCACCCACCGTCCACTCTGTTTCCATGAATCTGGGGACTCCAGGGACCACATAGAATGCTATGGTGTCTGTCCTTTTATGACTCGTCTCTTTCCCTCGGTTTGACGGCCTCTAAGTTGTGGCAGCCCCCGGAAACCACGGATCTTTTTGCTGCCTCCGTGGTTTTCCCTTTCCAGAATGTCACAGAGTTGGAATCCTGTAATACGTGGCCTTCTCAAATCGGCTTTTGTCACTGAATATAGGTTTTAGGGTCCTTCATGTCTTTTCATGGCTTGATAGCTCCTTTCTCTTTAGTTCTAGATAATACTCCATCATCTGGATGGAACGCAGCTTGTTTATCTTTCCATCTACCGAAGTGCGTCTTTGTTGCTTCCAAGTTTAGGCAATTGTGAAGAAGCTGCGGGAAACGTCCATGTGCAGGTTTTTGTGTGGACATAGTTTTCAGCTCCTTTGGGTAAATGCCAAGGAGCATGACTGCTGGGTGATACAGTAAGAGTATGTGTAGTTTTGTAAGAAGCCACACACCGTCTTCCAAAGCAGCTGCACCATGTTGCGTTCCCCCCAGTAGCGATGAGCATTCCTTTGGTTCTGGGTTTTCCCAGCGTCAGGTGTTGCCAGTGTGAGTATTTGGGCCATTCTAACAGGTGTGTGCTGGTATCTCGTGCTTTGCATTTCCTGGAGACATTGGATGTGGGGCATCTTGTCATGTGCCTATTTGCCTGTCTGTGTGTCCTCTTGGGTGCAGTGCCTTTCAGGTCATTGGCCCATTTTTTATCAGGTGGTTTGTTTTCTTACTGTTGAGTTTGTGTATTTTGGGTAATAGTCCTTGATCAGATGTGTCTCTGGCAAGTATTTTCTCCCAGTCTGTAGCTCATCTTTTTGTTTTCTTGACAGTGTCTTTTCCAGAGCAGACATCTTTAATTTTGATGGCGTCCAGCACGCTGAGCTCCGTGAGCGGTGTGTGGCAGTGACTTCTTCACAACCACACTGATGGCATGGGTGTTGGATTTTGTCATATGCTTTTTCTGCATCTAGCAACGCTATTATGGCATTTTACTTCTTTGGTCTGTTGACGTAATAATTTACATTAATTGATTTTATACTGTTGAACCAGCCTTCCATACCTGTGATAAATCCCACTTGGTCATGGTATGTAATTCTTTTCGGACTTTTTTTTTTAAGATTTTTATTTATTTATTGAGAGAGAAGAACGATAGAGAGAGAGCACATGAGAGGGGGGAGGGTCAGAGGGAGAAGCTGGCTCCCCGTGGAGCAGGGAGCCCGATGCGGGACTCGATCCCGGGACTCCAGGATCATGACCTGAGCCGAAGGCAGTCGCCCAACCGACTGAGCCACCCAGGCGCCCTATTTTTTTTTTTTTTTTTAAGATTTATTTATTTATTTATTTGAGAGAGAGAGAGAGAATGAGAGACAGAGAGCACGAGAGGGAAGAGGGCAGAGGGGGAAGCAGACCCCCCGCCGAGCAGGGAGCCGGATGCGGGACTCGATCCCGGGACTCCAGGATCATGACCTGAGCCGAAGGCAGTCGCCTAACCAACGGAGCCACCCAGGCACCCTTTTTTCGGACTTTTGTGGATTTAATTTGCTAATATATTGTTAAGGATTTTTCCATCTATGTTCATGAGGGATATTGGTCTGTAGATTTGTGTTCTTGTAATGTCTTAGCTTTTGGTATTAGAGTAATACTGTCTTCATAGAATGAGTTAGTAGCCCCTCTGCTTCTGTCCTCTGAAAAACTGTAGAAAACTGATATCATTTGTTCCTTAAATGTTTAGTAAAATTCACCAGTGAACTCCTCTGCATCAGGTGATTTCTGTTTTGGAAAGTTATAAATTCTTTTTTTTTTTTTTTAAGATTTTATTTATTTTTTTGACAGAGACACAGCAAGAGAGGGAACACAAGCAGGGGGGAGTGGGAGAGGGAGAAGCAGGCTCCCCGCCGAGCAGGGACCCCGATGCGGGGCTCGATCCCAGGACCCTGGGATCATGACCTGAGCCGAAGGCAGATGCTTAACGACTGAGCCCCCCAGGCACTTGGAAAGTTATAAATTCTTAATTAAATCTCTTTACTAGCTCATCTTGTGTGAGTGTTGGTAGCTTGTGTCTGAATTTCAAAGAATCGGTCCATTAATCCAGGTTATCAAACTTGGGGGCACAGAGTTGTGTGTAGTGATTTTTTATTAAGTTTTTAAATTTCCGTGAGGTCTGTAGTGATGGCCCTCTTTTGGGTATTAGTATTAGTATTCGTACCCCTTTCTTAGGTAGTAGCCTGGCTAGAGGCTCATCAATTTTATTCATTTTCTCAAAGAACCAGTTTCTGGTTTTGTTGATTTTTCTCTATTGATTTCCTGTTTTCTGCTTTAATTTTTATTATTTCTTTTCTCCCATTTTGGATTTAACTTGTTCCTCTTTTTCTAGTTTCATAAGATGGAAGCTTAGATTAGCTTGATTTTAGACCTTTTTTCTTTTCTAATCTGTGCACCCAGTGTTATAGACGTCCTCTAAGCACTACTTTTGCTGCATCTCACAAATTTTGATAAGGTGTGTTTTCATTTTCATTTTGGTTCAAAAATTTTTAATTTTTTCTCAAGATACCTTCTTTGACCCGTGTGTTCTTTCGAAGTGTGTTGTTTGATCTCCATGCATTGTGGGAACTTTCCAGCTCTCTTTCTCTTACTGATCTCTAGTTCAGTTCCACGGTGGTCTGAGAGCAGACACAATGTATGATTTCTATTCTTTTGAATTTGTTCAGACGTGGTATATGGCCTAGCCTGTGGTCTGTGAGCTTGAGAAGAATGTGTGTTCTGCTGCTATTGGACCAAGTGGTCCATAGATGTCCATTAGATCCAGCTGACTGAGCGCGTAGTTGAGGTCAACTATGTCCTTACTGATCTCCTGCCTGCCGGGTCTGTCCACGCCCAAGGGAGGGGTATTGAAGTCCCCAACTACCTTCACGGATTCATCTGTTTGTCCTTGCAGTTCTGTTTGCTTTTGCCTCATGTAGTTTGCTGCCCTGCCATTGGGCCCATGCACTGGAAGCACCGCTGTCTTAGAGAACTGACCCCTTTGTCTGGCCAAGCTCTTCTTTATCCCTGATGACTCTCCTGGCTTTGAAGTTGGCTCTGTCTAAAACAAGCTACTCCTGGTCTATTTTGATTTGTGATAGCATGGTACATTTGTCTCCATCCGTCTACTTTTAATTTATACGTGTCTTTATATTTAAAGTGGGTTCCTTGTGGACAACATACATTTGGGGCTTGTATTTTGATCTACCTGACTGTTTTATCTGGTGCATTTAGACCACTGACATTCACGGTGGTACGGAGACAGCTGGATTCCTAGCCACTGTGTGTATTGTTTTCTATTCACTGCCCTGTTCCTTGTTCCCATTGATTTCTTCCACTCTTTTTCTGTCTTTTGTGGTTTTGATTGAACATTTTACATGATTCCACTTTTTCTCCTCTTACGGCGTATCAGTTATACTTTTTTTTTTCCTTTTTTTTAGTGGTCGCCCTATAGTTTGCAATATACACTCACTACTAATTTCAGTCCACTTTCAAAGACACTATACTGCATGGTCCTAGGGGTGCTTTACAGTAACAGAATGATCTAGTTCTGCCTCCCGTCCTCGTGTTGTTGCTGTTGTCCATTTTACCTATCTAAAAACCTGGGGTGGGGGGGCTATGTGTGCGTAAAGTATGTACGTAAGCGTGCAGATTGATAACGTTCTTTTTTTTTTTTTTTTTAAGATTTTATTTATTTATTTATTAGAGAGCGAGAGAGAGCACATGAGAGGGGGGAGGGTCAGAGGGAGAAGCAGGCACCCCGCCGAGCCGGGAGCCCGATGTGGGGCTCGATCCTGGGACTCCAGGATCATGACCTGAGCCGAAGGCAGTCGCTCAACCGACTGAGCCACCCAGGCGCCCCGATTGATAACGTTCTTGCTATAAACTGTTACTTGTTAGATCAATGAAGAAAAACAAAAGTTTTGGGGCACCTGGGTGGCTCAGCCGGTTGAGCGCCTGACTCTTGGTTTCGGCTCAGGTCATGATCTCAGGGTCATGAGATCGAGCCCCACATCGGTCTCCATGCTCAGCAGGGAGTCTGCTTAAGATTCCTTCTGCCCCTCCCCTCTGTTGACACACACTCTCTCTCCCTCTCTCAATACATAAATACTTTTTCTTAAAAAAGGAAAAGCAAAAGTTTTCATTTTACTTTTGCATCTTCTCTCCGATGCTCTCCCTCACTGTGCAGACCTGTTTCTGACCTCTATTATTTTTGTTCTCGCTAAAGAACTTCTTTTCACATTTCTTGCAAAGGAAGTCTACGGGCAACAAGTTCCCTCGATTTTTGTCTGCCTGAGAGCTTTTGTTTCCCTTTGCTTTTGAAGGATAAGCGCGCAGGGTCCAGAGTTCAAGGGTGGTGAGTGTTTTCTCTCAACATTGAAGCATCCCCCACATCTCTTGCTTACATGCTTTGTGAGGACGAATTGGGTGCGGTTCTTATTTTGTTCCTCTATGGGCAAGGTTTTTGTCCTCAGACTCCTTTTGGGATTTTCTGCAGCTTTCCTGTGGAATACCTGGGTGTGGTGTCCTGCCTGAGGTTCCCTGAGCTTTCTGCGCCTGCGGTTCAGGGTCTGCTGTGAGCGGGGGGCTCTCAGTCAGTGGGGTTCAGATGTTTCTCTGCTCCTTCCCCCCTCCTGTCCCTCTGGCGTCCCCACGAGCACCCGTCGCACCTTCTGTGCTTGTCCCGCGGTCCTTGGCCATTCTGCTGCGCTGGGTGTCTGAGAAGGCAGACCGTCTGGTTTGACGTTTCTCTTCAGCTGGCCTCAGGCGCCAAGATTCTTCCGTCGGCCGCATCCACTCTACAGATGACCCCATCAAAGACGTTCTTCATTACCGTCCCAGTGTCGTCGATCTCCGGCGCCTCCTTCCCGTTTTCTCAGACTTCCTTCTGTCTGCTCACCTTGCCTGTCCATCCTTGCATGCGGTCGACCGGCCTGATGCATTAGAGCCCCGAGCGTGTTCGTCCTGGTCGTTTCAGAACGCTGGGCTGAGCGCTGCCGGAGCCCTGCCGCGTCTGGTTCTGTTGCTGCTCTGTCTTCGATGTTTTTTGCCTTTTGGTGTGCCTTGTCATTTTTTCTCCATAGCCAGACGTGAGGTACCGAGTAGAAGGGCCTGCTGTGAGCACGCAGGGTGGGGTGGCCGGGCTTGAGGGTGGCCCACCGGCCGTGCGTGGGGCTCAGTCTCCAGCGCGCCGTGCCTCTGGCCCAAGCATCCTGGCGGGTCCCCGTCACTGCTCGCCAGCCCAGCAACAGTCAGCAGGACAGTTCTCCCTGGGGGCTTGGCGGGACGCCCGAGCCGCCCCTTCCCTGTCAGCGCCATGCGTACAAACACGCCCACCCTGCGTGGCCTCCCTTTGTCTTCCACATCTACTTTCCCTGCACTTTCTCCCTCCGCCCTTTGTTCTTTGCCCTCTCGCCCCCACGGGTGGACTGCAGACCGCCTGCCTGTCCCCACGTGCCTGTCACTACAGTTCACGTGCTGGAAACCCCGGTTCCTCCAGAGTCGGACCTCAGGGTCCCCGCAGCCTGCAAGGCTCAGGCCGCGGCCATGACACTCACATCCCATCACAGATGGACATTTCTCCCAGGTGACGTGGGTGCTGCGATGACAGGACAGGTCTTGTACCAATGTTGCACTGTTGTGGTGCGTGACACGGGGCTGGCCTCTTCGGTTGATGGCCCCTGACTGTCGGGGCACCGTGGCCTTGACACCTCCCTCCAGGACGGGACTCTGCCCATCGCCTGACCACCAGCACTTCCAGCGTCCCGTGGACGCCCGGCCGCATGCTGGCCACAGTCAGCTCTCCTGAACGTGCCTCTGCGCCTCCCTGTCACGGTCTGGTGTTTGTCTTAGTGCTGAGCCGTTCACAGGAGTGTTGTGGTCTCGCAGGGATGGCAGCCCTTCGTGGAGCAGGGCTCTGTGCCGCACATCTTTGAATTCGAGGCCATTATTAACGCAGACCACCTGCGTGAGATGCAGTCTTACGTGATCAACTCGTACGTGTGTGTGGACGTTCGCTTTCTTTTTGTTCAGGTGCTGTTGGAAGAAGCAAAGGACTTGCTCTCTGACTGGCTGGACTCCACCCTCGGCAGTGAGGTTACTGACAATTCTATCTTCTCCCAACTGCCCAAGTTCTGGGAAGAGGAATTCCACAGAGACATGGAGGCCCTGAACGTAAGTGCGGCCGATGAGCCCATGCTTGCTCTCTGCGCCCCGATGCCCGAACGCCACCCGGGCCATGTTCCTGATCGCTCGCTGAATGCGGTTTCACATGCGAGCCGAGGGCGCAGGGGGCTTCTCTGCCAGCATTTGGTTCTGCTGGTTTCTTGGGGCGTGCTCATCTGAGGCCGACATTTCTGAAGGAAGAACTGGGACCTTCTCTGGCCGTCCACAGGTTCTTCCTCCAGACGTCTTAACCCGCGTTAGCGAGTATGTGCCAGAGATCGTGAACTTTGTCCAGAAGATCGTGGACAATGGCTACGGGTGAGCTGAGGGCCCTCCTCGGGTCAGTGCACCGTTCAGGGGAAGGTTTGCCAAGGAAGGCAGCTCTCCGTCTCTGAGAGGGGATGCGGAGCAGGGAAGCCGCTGGGCTTGTGGGTGCCGCTGGGCATGGGGGCGCCTCGCGCTGCCATCACCGAGCCCACAGACCAGGCGGCTGAAGCAGCAGAAGCGGATTTGCTCACAGCTCCAGACGGCAGCTGTCTGAGGCCGCCAGCATGCCAGCAGGACGGGTTCCTCTGAGGGCCTTGAGGGAAGGGTGTGTCCCAGCCCCTCTCCTTGGCGCAGACAGTGGCCGTCTCACACATTTGTCACTCTGCACATGGGCTGCTTGGGCTCCTTTTGTGTCCCGATGTCCTCTTCTGCAGATAGATGCGTAGGGGTCACCCTGGGTCAGGGCTCATCCTGCTGACCTCACCTTCCTTCTGGGAAGACCCTGTCTCCAAATACACTCCCACTGGCAGGTGCTGGTGGCTAGGACCGTACGTATGAATTTGGGGAGGATACGGTCGAGCCCGCAACTTCCCCATAGTAGCATGCCTTTACACACTGACCTCCTAGCAGGCCTCTTTCCTCCGTGCCGCTGGGTCCTCAACTTCAGGGCTGCTTTGTAAGAGAACTCCCCAGGCTTTCCTTGATGTTGGTCGCCATCCAACAGGTATTTAGCCGTACAGATGCCATCTCTTTGTTCAAGGCAGGCAGGAAGAGCAAGAGGGTGGTGTTGGCTGTGCCCAGCCTGTCCCTGAAGCCCCCAGCAGACTTGCTGGTGCAGCCCGGGGCCTGGGGCCAGCCCTGCCAGGTGGGCCTGGGGCTGTGGCCAGGATGGGGGTGCTGTAGGGAACCCCTGCCTGCAGTCCACCAGGGTGCCCACAGCTCAGACCGTGAGCACATGGCCTGGCCTGGTGAGCGTGGACTTGCCGGGTGTCTGGAGGCATCGGCCTCACTGTGTGAGCAGAGAGCACTTGTCCCCGAGTCATCTCCCAGGGCAGGTGTGGTTCCCTCGGGGCCCTTCGCCCGGCTGTGATTCCGCACACTGCCCCGGCCCTGGCCTCCGGTCCTAGCACCACCTGTCTGCGGGAAACACGGTCCAAGTGTCTGCAGTGAGCACGGTCAGAAATCACCAAGAAATGGAGGCATAAACGGGAGCGTGGTGTCTACAGCACATGGCACCTGTTGGCGGCGCCCCCACTGTAGGAGATTGCTTCCCGCCTCGTGGGGCAGTCGTGGCGTCTGCTGGACCAAGGGAGGAGTGGTGTGGGCCTGGAGCAGCACAGGTTCTCCAGAAGTGACAGGCGCCTCCTCTCTGCCCCACTTAACACGACCACTCAGGACGGCACGAGATCGTGTGCCAAACTGAGTGCCGTGGGCAAGGCCAAGGTGGGAGAAGACAGATCATTCCGGGCTGGAGTAACCTGGAGTGCTTCTGGGAGGCGGAGAGCCTTGGCTGGGCAGGTGGGTAGAATGTAGCCAGAGGGAGGGCCTGGCGGGAGCACGCCGTCGCTGAGGCGAGGGACCGGGCGGGAGCTGCAGGGCCATAGGACGCGAGGCAGAGGGTGTGCAGAGGGACCCGCTGCCGGCGAGGGAGGAGTTGGCTTCCGCGGCGTGAAGTGTCCTTGGCAGGCCCGCTCGGCCTGCACAGCAGCCGTGGTTGTGAGTCGCTGCACCACAGAACCGGTAAATGGCCGAGCCGGCCCCGGACGCAGAAGGCAGAGCAGATGGAAGCGGCTCGCGGGCCGTGTAACCCTCGGCTCTTCGGGTCATCCTCCTGCGAGGTGCTCTGGGCTGTCTTTGAATCCATCCGCTTTCCCACAACCTCGTTCTTATTTTCTAGCTACGCCTCAAATGGGTCCGTCTACTTTGATACGGTGAAGTTTGCTTCCAGTGACAGACACTCCTACGGGAAGCTGGTGCCTGAGGCTGTTGGGGACCAGAAAGCCCTGCAGGAAGGGGAAGGTAAACTGAGCTTGGTGATGGGGTGGGGGGCTTCTTCCCCCTCCCTAGCCCCGGCCATACTCCCCTGGGCGCCTGGGAGCCTTGCCTTGGTCCCTCGGGGTTTTAGGAGCTTTCCACGAGAAGCAAAAAAGCGAGTGTATCCAGAGCATCTTGAAAGCACAGCAGATTCGGGCCCGGGTCCACGGGGCTGGCGTTTGTTGTGCCGAGAGCACCTGAGGGTCAGGGTGGGACACGCTGTGTGCCCGTGTGTCAGACACCCCGCGCTGGTGTGTTAGCAATGTGCAGGTGGTGACCTGCTGAACGAGGGCACAAAAGCCATCCACACAGGGTCGGCAGCAGCCCCCTCGGCAGCTGAGCTCCCGCTTTGGGCAACCGGAAACCCCCGGGGCCGTTTCAGTTGAAGGCACTGTTTCAATAGCCCCACACGGAGGAAGTGCACTCCCAAGGTGTGTTACTTACAAGTTCCAGAACGTGCGTCACGAGTTGGGGAGAGCAGGCGCCCGTTCCTTACACGGCGGTGGGGGCAGCGGTCACTGCCTGCCATGGGCTCAGCTCTATGTGGTTATTTTGAAAGATGCCCTGGGACAAGCCAGGCAGGAATTGTGTGACCGTCCAGGTTCTGGGTGTGAGTGGGGGGGTGGGCATCACACCGTCAGATCCTGTGTGAACGTCTCGGTTCTGTGTGTGAGCAGGGGGATCACACCGTCAGGTCCTGTGTGAACGTCCTGGTTCTGGGTGTTGGGGGGGGGTCACACCGTCAGGTCCTGTGTGGATGTCCCGGTTTTGGGTGTGATTGGGGGGTGGGCATCACACCGTCAGGTCCTGTGTGGATGTCCCGGTTTTGGGTGTGATTGGGGGGTGGGCATCACACCGTCAGGTCCTGTGTGGATGTCCCGGTTTTGGGTGTGATTGGGGGGTGGGCATCACACCGTCAGGCCCTGTGTGGATGTCCCGGTTCTGGGTGTGAGCGGGGGGGTCACACCGTCAGGTCCTGTGTGATCGTCCCGGTTCTGGGTGTGAGCGGGGGGGTCACACCGTCAGGTCCTGTGTGATCGTCCCGGTTCTGGGTGTGAGCGGGGGGGTCACACCGTCAGGTCCTGTGTGATCGTCCCGGTTCTGGGTGTGAGCGGGGGGATCACACCGTCAGGTCCTGTGTGATCGTCCCGGTTCTGGGTGTGAGCGGGGGGATCACACCGTCAGGTCCTGTGTGGATGTCCCGGTTTTGGGTGTGATTGGGGGGTGGGCATCACACCGTCAGGTCCTGTGTGAACGTCTCGGTTCTGTGTGTGAGCAGGGGGATCACACCGTCAGGTCCTGTGTGAACGTCCTGGTTCTGGGTGTGGGGGGGGTCACACCGTCAGGTCCTGTGTGGATGTCCCGGTTTTGGGTGTGATTGGGGGGTGGGCATCACACCGTCAGGTCCTGTGTGATCGTCCCGGTTCTGGGTGTGAGCGGGGGGATCACACCGTCAGGTCCTGTGTGATCGTCCCGGTTCTGGGTGTGAGCGGGGGGATCACACCGTCAGGTCCTGTGTGGATGTCCCGGTTTTGGGTGTGATTGGGGGGTGGGCATCACACCGTCAGGTCCTGTGTGAACGTCTCGGTTCTGTGTGTGAGCAGGGGGATCACACCGTCAGGTCCTGTGTGAACGTCCTGGTTCTGGGTGTGGGGGGGGTCACACCGTCAGGTCCTGTGTGGATGTCCCGGTTTTGGGTGTGATTGGGGGGTGGGCATCACACCGTCAGGTCCTGTGTGATCGTCCCGGTTCTGGGTGTGAGCGGGGGGATCACACCGTCAGGTCCTGTGTGATCGTCCCGGTTCTGGGTGTGAGCGGGGGGATCACACCGTCAGGTCCTGTGTGAATGTCCCGGTTTTGGGTGTGATTGGGGGGTGGGCATCACACCGTCAGGTCCTGTGTGAATGTCCCGGTTCTGGGTGTGAGCGGGGGGATCACACCGTCAGGTCCTGTGTGGATGTCCCGGTTTTGGGTGTGATTGGGGGGTGGGCATCACACCGTCAGGTCCTGTGTGGATGTCCCGGTTTTGGGTGTGATTGGGGGGTGGGTGTCACACCATCAGGTCCTGTGTGATCGTCCCGGTTCTGGGTGTGAGCGGGGGGGTCACACCGTCAGGTCCTGTGTGATCGTCCCGGTTCTGGGTGTGAGCGGGGGGGTCACACCGTCAGGTCCTGTGTGAATGTCCCGGTTCTGGGTGTGAGCGGGGGGGTCACACCGTCAGGTCCTGTGTGATCGTCCCGGTTCTGGGTGTGAGCGGGGGGGTCACACTGTCAGTGCCTGGGCAGCACCTCATAGCTGTTCTCTCGTCCTAGCGAGTGACGTGCGTGGGCAGCAGCCCCCCTGCTTGTAGTGATCTGGGTACAGCTGATCCTTGAGCAACACAGGGTTGAACTGCGAGCAGATCGTTCTCGATGAGTGCAGCTCAGCACTGCACACAGGTTCCTCTGGTTTTCCGTGACCTCTTCTCTAGCTCACGTTCTGTGTCACGTGCACAGTGTGTCTGCCTGCTGTTCCTGCCATTGGTGGGGCTCAGGCGGTGGGGGGCTGTTCGTGGTTTCGGTTGTGGGGGTTCAGCCCCTCCAGGCCCTGCTGTTCTTCAAGAAGGGTCCCCCATATTAGACGTAGACACGAGGCATTCCCAGGACCAGGCCAAACCAGGTTTATCTTTCATGGTGTTCTCTCCACCCTTAAACCCTCAGGACTCTGGGACAGACCACAGAAGCCGCAGTCCTGTGCCGCAGGGATGGCTCTCCCACGGCTGGGGCACGTGCTGTCTACCCTCCAGTGTTTCTGGAAGGCAGTTGGCCATAAAAACGTTCGTACTTTTTGATCAAGGACTTCCACCTCTGGGGCTCTGTTGTGAAGAGACATCGGAACCTCACACAAGACGTCATGGCAACGTGGACACGATAGGCTAAGGTTGTTTGGTAGCATTGGTACCAGACCCTGGGCCATCGAAGGCTGAAGGCGTTTGTCAGAGTAAAGGAGGCGTCTCCTCAAGGGCAGTCGGGGCTTGTGTGGCCGGCAGCCCACGTCTGTGAGGGGAGGACCTGCGCACGCCCCACATGCAGTGGCTTGGGCAGCCTGAGGGTCACAAGACCCGCAAGGATTGGGGTACACGGGGAGTGGGGCTTTGTGTAGCAGGTTGGGACTCTCAACCCCTCCCTCATGCTCACGCAGGACCCACACTGGCCACGGAGGACGTCTCTGTGGTTCCCCAGCGGTCGCTTGTCACGCAGCCCATGTCGTCTGCCCATGACACACTGAGCCGGCAACCAGCACTAAAGGGACACAGGCGGCGGACGGACTCATTGACCGTCACGGTCCTGAGTGACACCATGGCACAGTCTGCCGCTTAGGGCAGCCTGTAGTTTGAATTAGTAGTTAAAGAACAAAGATGGAAGATGGGTGGGGTGAGCTACCTGAAAGCTCCTGAAGGAGCAGTGGAGAGAGCAGGAGATAAGGATTGAAGAGAGAATGGAACAGAAATAACATAAGAAGTCAGTCGCTGGTTCTTCACAAAGATGAATGAAATGGAAAAATGTGTGCAAGACTGATGAATGGACACCGACGACTCGCAGATACGTCCGGACAAAACTGCACGTGACTAGAGACAGTGCGGGGAGAGTGGGGCCGCGCAGCGCAGGGAACTAGGACGTGGGGCCTCGGGTGGCGAGGCCGCGGGGAGCCCACCTCCAGTTGGGGGGAAGGAGAGCCCCAGAGATGGGAGTGCATGTGCGGCTGTATGGTAAACCTTGGCATCTGGCCGCAGCTGGGTTCTTGTTCTTGTTTTTTGTTTAATTTTAAGTAATCTCTACATCCAGCGTGGGGCTCGAACTCATGACCCCAAGATCGAGAGTCTCGCTCTTCCAACTAAGCCAGCTGGGTCCTCCCCGGAGTTCTTAAATATCGCTTGTTCTTGGACCTTTTTTCTTCCAGACTGACTTTAGAATCGCATTGCGTTCCAGGGACGAGAGTAGTAGAATCCAACAGCAAGTACGAAGGGACGAAGAGGGACGTGCTGTCCTTTGGGGACAGTCCCGCTTCCAGCACGATGTGACCCCCAGCACGAGCTCCTCACTGCAGGGATGCTGGCATGCGGGGACTCTAGTAGAGACGGCTCTTGACGTGTGTGGGGTCATGGGGGTCGCCTCTAGGGAGGGAGACGAGAAGTGACAGCAGGGGAGCAGAAGGGATTGTGTGACTCACTCGTCTTAAAGACTAGAGCAAAGAGCAAGTACTGCTGAAGTGACAGTTGCCGAAGAGTGGGAGACGGGCCATGTGTGGAAGAGGGTCCTCTTTGCTCTGTCACAGAATTTCTCAAAATTTTAAGAATCAGAATATATTCATGAGTAATAATGGAAATTAAAAGCTTAAATATACATTATCTGCCACACGTAGGGGGGCTAAAAGAATGTCATGGCACCACATCAAACCGTCTGCGTCGTTGGTGTGAGCGGTGACCTATCGCTGAGAGGTCCCCACGGGCGAGGCTGGAGTTTGTCCTGCTGCTTGGGTCTGTCTGGTTAGTACACCAAAGGGCCAACAGCAAGCATCCCTTCGTTTATGATCGTGGCATTTCTTTCCTGGTTCTTCCTCGTATTTTCCGCGTGTTGTACTCGGAGGCCCGTGTACAAAGATGCTCGGTGCGCTCTCCCTCTGGCTGCTGTCAGGGCGGCTTCACGGTGGCCTGACTCCGCACTTGAAAGGTGGTGCTCCCTGAGGTCCGGCCGCGTTGGCGACCCTGGGCACTAGGCCGGGTCTGTCGTTACTGTTCCGGAGTTGTCCGCGAGGGGGCGACAGCACCCAGGGAAAGGCAGCATTGAGGCCTCGCACTGGGGGCCCCGCTGAAGGCCCTGGCACTGCCCCCACTCCCCGGGTCACCGCCTGAAGGGGACTGGCCGCCTGAGGTGTTCATTTTCGTGGCTGCCAATGCGCTCCGCTGGTCCTATGTGTGGTCCAGAGAGTCTCCCACGGTGATCAGTGTGCACCCCTTTCCTGTCGCTCCCGCCTGACACAGGCCGTGTCTGCCTTCCGGGGGGCTTCGTCCGGGACCCGAACTTGACCTGATTTGCCACCTCTGGGGCCAAGGGGCCACATCCAGCAGGAGCCGCCGGTCCTCAGACGCTGGGAGCCGTGCAGGCCGTTGGCATGAGGCCCCACCTGCGAGAGCTGCCACCAAATACCGTGGCCTCACCCCTCAGACCCAAGCGCCGTGGCTCACCCGAGACCCGGGCCGAGCCGTGGGGGGCGGGCGGGGAGAGGGGCATCTGGGGAGCCGGCAGGTGTGGTTCAGGCCCCCCGGGAATTGGAGCTTAGATACGGTTTCATACGTGGACGCGCTGGGGCAGCGCTAACATCTGGTCGTTGTGGAGCCGCTGCTGACCGAGGAGAAAAGTGGAAATCCGAAGTGTTGGCCGGTAGCCCCCAGAGGCGGCCTTGCCCTGACACGGTCCTGCCCGCCAGGCAGCACCGGGTGACCCGCTTCCTCGTGTCCGCAGGTGACCTGAGCATCTCGGCAGACCGCCTGAGTGAGAAGCGGTCCCCCAACGACTTCGCCCTGTGGAAAGCCTCCAAGCCGGGCGAGCCGTCCTGGCCGTGCCCGTGGGGAAAGGTGTGCTCCCCGGGAAGGCGCGGGCTGCAGTGGTGGGCGCACCGAGATGCCCCAGACCCTCGTGGGCCTGTGGGCACGTGACTTCCTTCTGGGACTTGCCCGTGTGCATCTGGGGTGCGGGCGGGTGGACTGCGAGGCCCCCGTGTCCTCCCAGCCTTAGACTCTGAGTGGTGCTCACTGCTGAAGGCCAGTCCACCCTCTGACGGTCGCTGTGACAACAGTCCCGATGGCCCACAGCCGGGGAGGGGGTGTTCGCACCTGCCTCTGGTCCGGGCTGGGCAGTTCTGGGGGTAACGTGAGCCTCAGTCCGCCTCGGCCTGCAGCGCTTGCTGGGACCTTGACAGCAGGGGCTGGCCTGCGATTTTCATGTTGGAATGTAACGTCTGTTCCAATAAGGCTCAGAGGTTTTGAGGGTCATGAACACGGGACACTTGAACGCCTGGCCCGAGGGTAGGCTGGTTGGTCACGGGGTCCCATTTGGATCTTTAGGGGCGTCCGGGATGGCACATCGAATGCTCTGCCATGGCAGGCACTCTCCTGGGAGCCTCGATGGACATTCACGGGGGGGGCTTTGACCTCCGGTTCCCCCACCATGACAACGAGCTGGCCCAGTCGGAGGTAGGCAGAGGCTGGGGTCACTGTGTCCGCTGGGAGGGGGCTTGAGTCCCCCCCGCGGTGGTAGAAGCAGCCAGGGGTGCTGCCAGCGAGGCACTGAGCCCGGCCTGATGCCCCACATCAGGGGCTCGCTGGTGGGATTTGAACCCTCGTTGTTCGGTTTGATTTCCCACACGAACAGCCTGAGTGTTGGCGACAGACAGGCCTGGATTGGAACCGGCCGTTGCCTCTCGGCTCACTCACTGGTCCAGGGCCATCCCTCTGAGCCCCAGGGGACCCCACTCGGAGAGCCGCCCCCTCTTCTGCGTCGCTGCGTGAACAAAGGGCCCGCAGAGCACCCGGCCAGCAGAGGTGCCTCGTGGCGCCCCGACCTCGCCCTCTCCGCCCCTTCCCGAGCAGGCCTACTTCGAGAACGACTGCTGGGTCCACTACTTCCTGCACACAGGCCACCTGACCATCGCCGGCTGCAAGATGTCCAAGTCACTCAAGAACTTCATCACCATTAAAGACGCCTTGAAGAAGCACTCCGGTAAGCCCGACTCCCCAGGACCCGAGCGCCCCTTCTCGCGGCGGCGCGGTGGCGGTGGCTGCTCAGGGGGCTGAGGGGACCGACCGCGGTGCTGTCCCCCGTCCCAGCACGGCAGCTGCGGCTGGCCTTCCTCATGCACTCCTGGAAGGACACGCTGGATTACTCGAGCAACACCATGGAGTCGGCGCTGCAGTACGAGAAGTTCATGAGCGTAAGCCCCCCCGCTCCGCCGCGCCGGGGTCGTTCCCGCTCCTGTGTCTGCTGACGGGGGGCAGTCAGCCCCGTGCCCCTTTCCTGAAACCCCTGCTGACCTGCTAGAGACAGGTGCCCACGTTCCTCTGGTGTCCGTGGGGCACGTTTCCCGCACACCTGTCTGCTGTGCCGGCGTCCCAGGCTGAGCCTGGAACCCGTTCCCGTCTTGAAGGAGAACCTTCCGCTCCCTGCGGCTGCCAGGGCTGTGTCAGCGCCGTGGTTTTCCAGATTATACGGGAAGGAGACGCGCTTCACCACCATAGCTCTCTCCCAGATACTGCTCGGGTGGAAAAGTCTTGTAAACGCAATTAATCCAAATTTTCTGACCCTAGGAGTTTTTCCTAAATGTGAAAGACATCCTTCGAGCTCCCGTTGATACAACCGGCCGGTTTGAAAAGTGGGAAGATGAAGAATCGGAACTGAACAAGAGGTAGGAGACTTAGGGGTCTGCAAGCACGCCCGTGCTCCGTGCTGCCCATGGCAGACCCGCCAGCGGGCGGGAGGCTGTGCGCCCTGGCCTCCGTCTGTGCAGACCCGCCGGCGAGTGCGCTGCGTCTGCGTGGACCGCCTCCCGGCCTCTGGAGCGCTCGGGCGTGCGGGCGCGCTGTTACCGGCTGACCTCCCGTTCCTCTGGCTTAGCTTTTATGACAAGAAGGCGGCGGTTCATGAGGCCCTGTGTGACAACGTGGACACACACACGGCTTTGGAGGAGATGAGGGCTCTGGTGAGCCAGTGCAACCTATATATGGCTGCCCGGAAGGCCGCCAGGAGGAGGCCCAGCCGGGCGCTGCTGGAAAGCGTCGCCCTGTACCTCACCCACATGCTGAAGGTAGGCCGCCCTCGAACTGCAGGCGCCTGTGGCGCTCGTGGGGCCGCGTGCACGCAGGCCGTGGGTCTCGGCCGTGACCGCGGAGGCCTCGGGCGGCTCGGGGCCTGGCATCCGGTCACTGCGGGCCCCTTCTCAGGACCTCTGCACACACTCAGCCTGCACGTCTGTCTCTCTTTGTAGATCTTCGGGGCCATCGAGGAGGAAAGCTCCCTGGGATTCCCAGTGAGAGGACCTGGAACCAGCCTCGATGTGAGTAGAGCGCCCCTGGGCACAGAGAAGTCCCTCCCTGGGGGTCGCCCTGCCCCTGGGAAATGGCGCCTGCGTTGAGGAGCACCCCCTGCCTTCCACGCCTGCTCCCTTCCCTTCCTCGCTCCCCTCCTGGGCCAACCCTGTGGACATTTGGAGGCCCACGTCAGGTCCCACCGGCCCTGGACCTTCCAGACTGAGCCCGGGGCTCACCTGGACCTCCCAGGCAGCTGTTCCTCCCGCGTATGCAAGCTCAGCCTTGCTCCCTGACCCATCCTTGGGGTGTTTGTGCTGCCGTGTGCCACCCGTGAGCTCAGTCTCGGGACAGCAGGCTCGACGGGACCGACTTTGCTTGAGCTGTAGCCACATGGTAATGGATTCCTGTGCGCTCACGTTCTTGCATGTGTGCATTCAGATAGCACGCCGGGCCGTGTGTCTGGTGGGGAGAAAGTTCCCCGGCAGTGGCCAGCGTCGCCCCAGGACTGGCGGTTTCCACTGCACGATGACCCTCCCTCATGGCACATGCTCGTTCAGGCTCATCTCAGACACTCCTCAGGCTTGATCTTTAATGATTTGTTGAGAATGCGTGTGTGGGTATTTAGATCTAACTTATTTAAAGGAAAACAGGAAGCAGGGACTAAGTAAAAAGGCCAACCCTTTTTAGAATTCTGTTTCTGGGTGGTAGCTAGTGTGAGGAACCTTCTTCTGCAGGGGGAGCGTACAGCTGTCTCCCCAGGAACTGGCTTCCGAAAAGAAACCAGGTTGTGTCAGGAAGAAGGCCTCCCGAGCCCCGGGCCCACATCCCCGGGGCTCCACTCGCCCTAAAGCTGGTTGGTGTAAAGGCTTTAACCTCCCTCGGTGCTTCTCAGAAAGGAGACCCACACGGCTGCTGCTTGTCTTGTACACGTGACGTTACACGTTGAGTTTTTCAGAAAAAGAGAAAGAGAGAAAACACTTCCGGCACTAAAGACAGTCTGCTCTCGAGCTTAAAAACAGTGCTTTTAATGCGCTGGTTGTGGGGGGCTTTGCGCGTGACCTCGTGGGCCCTTTGAAGGCCGCGTGTGGGAATAAGCAGCCGTGAGGTGACAGGGCCGGCAGGCCTGCCAGGCCAAAGGGCGGGACTCCTTTGTGGGCTTCACAGCTTTTGAAGTCTCTGTGCCAGCTTCCAAATCTGCATTGTTTTCGGAGCGGGGCAGACAGTCTTGATGAGGCCACAGCACTGAGTGGTGTGCAGTGCACGCGAGGGGGGTCCACAGGGCCGCCGGGGCACCCCTCCTCCACACAGACCCTGCTGGCTGAGGCTCCCGTCCCCCTGCGCCAAGGCTCACCATGGCGGTCTCCGTGCCTGGTGGAGATAAAGAGCAAACACCCTGATGCTGGTCCCCCTGCACAAGCACGGTGCCCCCGCCGGGTGCAGGACTGGGACGGGGGAGGCCAGGTCAGGCTGGGGGCTCGGCAGCCTGGCCAGCTTCTGTGGGTAGTGATTATTACTTCAGTGACTGAGCCACCAAAAGACTTAATTAAGAGGCAGGGAGAGATTTTGCTTAAAAGCCTACTGGAAAAAGAGGAATGATGTAAAAGAAAAGATTTTATAAAATCGTTGTTTCTCCAGTTTGGATTCTGCTGTCTTTGGTTTTCCTTTCTATCAGGCTTTCCGTGCCGGGACCGCCCCTGGGTTACTGCTGGTAGTTAACCGTGGCGTAGACGCGAGTGTGTGTGTGTGTGTGTGTGTGTGTGTGTGTGTGGATGGTGACAGTTCTTGGAGACTCTGGTTCCTCTTGCACAAGCGTGTGTGTGGCCAGGTTGGACACAGGCGCAGCCCGGCTCCATGGTGCTGGCCTCCACTCCCAGCCCAGGAGGGACGGCGTCAGCCTCCCAGAACAGAGCCTGCCCGACAGACACCCACGTTGAACCATTTATCTGTAAAGACAGGGTTTTTTGAATAGTGTGTCTGACCGGAGGCAAAGCCACTCCTGTGAGCAGTTGAACAGAGTGGCTTGCAGAACTTGTCGGGCTGGGCCAGGAGGGAAGCTATCCTCCTGTCTGTGGTCCGCGTCATCCATGCGGGGACCCGCATACCCAGTGTGGACCAAGTGTTTGGTGGGGGGGTGCGTCCCAGCTCTGGGACAGCGGCACCCCCTGCCCCTTCCGGACTTCCGTGCGCGCCGAGCCCTATCCATAAATACAGGCCGAGCTTGACTCTGAGCGAACCTGTTCTTTCCGCAGCTGGAGTCCACGGTCATGCCCTACCTGCAGGTGTTGTCTGAGTTCAGAGAAGGCGTGCGAAAGATTGCCCGAGAGCAAAAAGGTGAGGCTCTTCCTTGCTGGGGTTTCTCTGTGTGGGGCCACCCTGGGCACCGTCGGGTGTTAGCAGCGCCTGGCCTGGGGCACGACATCTGCAGGGCCGCCCCCCCACGTCGTGACGGCCACCACGTCTCTCGACACTGGTGTCTCCCGCAGGGCAGGACCGCCGGGTGGGGGACCAGGACACGTGTCAGAGGCAGGGTTTCTTCGCCTGCATTATTTGAGTGGAAAGGCAGAACAAGGCCCCTCTGAGTCCCCTGCCCTCTCGTCTGCACGGGACTCATTTCTACTTTAGGTGCATCTGCGGGCCGGGGGCTCGCCAGTGCCTGTCCTTGCTTCTGGAAGTGAGCATGGGGAGCCGGGGGAGCCCAGGCGCCGCCCCAACTGTCGTTCTGCTCGGGCGTGGCGGGGGCCAGCTGCCTTGCACTCGAGGGGCCTCCCCCAGGGCTGCCTCACGGCATGTGGCCAGCTGCCCGTTGCCCACATTCCCGAGGTCGGTCACTGTCGTGTGTCCTTGGAGACTTGGAGAGTGCTGCGTCATTGCAGACCTGTTTGTATTAACCGTGAGCCGGAGTGCGCGTCTCACTCTGCGCTGTCGGGGCGGCTGACGGGCGTGCTGAACTCAGGCCGGCCGGGTCCGCTCTGCTGCGCTCCACCCACGTGCGCGCTGCCCCGTTTGGGGCTCAGCATTTCACAGAGAGTTGGAGCCCTGCCAGGGAGGGTCATGCAGGAGTCGCTCACCGCAAATGCCACCTGTCTCCTGCTGTGCCATGCTCCCTCCCTGGGCCCCTCTGACGGGTAGTTACACCTGGAGCTCCCCTGGCCGCCATCCCTGCAGAGCGGGTCCAGGCGGGGTGTCCCGAGGGTGGAGCAGGCAGAGGGCCCGATGGGGTGCTCAGGTAGCCGCTGGAGGGAGCCGCACCTGTTCCGGGGAGGGCAGAGCAAGAGGGCAGGAGACCCCAAGGCCACGGGGCCCCCGGGAGGAGCCTGGATCTGACGGTGCTGTTGTGGGGAGCAGGGGGCTTTAGGCCGGGACATTTGGACCCGTTGACTAAATACCCTCTCTCTAGCACCTGGCACCCTCACTGTTTTAATCACTGGAGAGAGCCTAATGGACTCTGCCGGAGCCGTGCTGCCTCATCCGGCCACGTTGACAGCCCTGGCATCTCGGGCTCGGGGGCGGCCGGGGCACCTCTTCCTGGCTGTCCCCCTGCGGGGGCAGGTGCTGGTGACCGAGGACCATCGGAGGCCATGCTCAACGCGCAGACCAGGCCAGGGGCTTGCGCAGGCTGAGAGTACCTCCCGTCGACTGGCTTGGGGAGGAGTTTGGTTTTACTTCTCCTTGGCTTGCTTTCTCTTTTCGCTGTGTTTTGTTTGTTGCTCAGGCAAATGGACAAAGAGCCCAATTGCTGAGTCGGGATGGTGGTAGTTGAGTTGACGCTGTATGTGCCTTGTCCACCTGCAGCGCTCTCCTGCCCAGAGGCCCAGGTGGGTTGAGGTCATCCTGCCTGAGCCCGTGGCCCAGGACCCATGGACCTGGGGCCCTGCAGATAGGGTGCCTTCAGGGAGTCAGAGACCTGGGGCCTGTGCACTTCGGGCTCCAGAGACAAGGAAAGCCTTCTGGGCTGAAGACAGCTCCCCACCTACCAGCTGCAACAGTAGGTGCTGAGTCCTTGTTGAGCACCTGGCTGTCCTGTGACCCCGGGCTGGCCACGGAGAGAGACACGGAAAGACAGAGTGGGAAGCTTAGGGTAGGCCCTGGGGTCACGGCTTCAGCCAAGTTTGCCAGGTGCCTGGCACTCACCTAACAGGTGAGAAAGACACCGTTTCCCCAGTGCCCACAGCCGTGTTGGCCAGAACTCGGCCCTGCCCAGGGAGGACATGCGCTGGGGGCGTCTGACTAGGAGAGGCCTGGGAATTTGGGAAGAAGTTAGAAGAGGAGGGAGGCCACAGGTGTGGTCAGAATACCCCTCTCCCCTCATGTGTTTCATTTTTAGTAAAACCCACGTAACGTATAAAATGTATCATCTAATCGTGAGCAAGCATACAGCTCAGGGACACTAAGCACATTCACACCGTTGTGCCGACCCCACCATCCGTCCTCAGAACTTTGCATCTTCCCCAACGGAGACTGTCCCCATGAAACAGTGACCCCCACCACTTCCCCCAGTGCCCACCGTCCACTCTCCATCCCCAGGAGTCACCGGCCCCCATCCCTCCCCCGGCCCCAGCGCCCACCGTCCACTCTCTGTGTGAATCTGACCCCCCCTAAGGGCCTCATACACTTAGAATCCTGCAGTATTTGTCATTTCGTGTCTTGCTTATTTCAGTCAATGTGGATGGTGTCCTTTAGGTCCATCCACATTGTGGCAGGTGTCAGAATTTCCTTCCCCTTTAAGGCTGGGTCATATACCACTGTGTGCATAGATCGCATTTTGCTCATTCACTTGTCCGTGGGCAGATTCCGTGGCCTTTTGTGTCCTCTCCTGAGACTCCCTTCAGTGACCTGAGAGGTCTCCCTGCTCAGCGCCCAGTCTGTTCTCCGCTCCTGCCTCTGGCCCCACCAGCTGTAGCCAGCCCTGGCGGACTCGCTCCCTCCCCGTGGCCGCATGCCTCTGGGTACGAGCTCTGTGGACTCTGTGAGCCCCATGCCAGGCAGGGCCAGGCCCGGGCCGGGCCATCTCGGCCTGCGAGGGGAGTGCCAACGGGCGTCTCCGCTCGGTGTGTTCGCACAAAGTGCTTCTGAGCTGTTGCTCGATAGCAGCGACCACAATGGAAACCCTCTTTTTCTAGAACCTGCTACAGTCTGAGCCTCTTGGAGTCAACAGGACTGCAAGGTGCTTGTGGCCAGGGGCGTCCCAGCGACCACACCGGGGAAGCCCGTCTTCCTTTTCTGGGCACTTAGCGGCTGTGAAGCTGCTTCCCTCCTTGGAAGAGCGTGCCCACAGTGGTGGCGTGCCTTTGTGGTCTCACACTCGGGAGCAGTTCTCTTGCGTGTGCCCTCCGCTGTCCCAAGGCACAGCCCCACCTCGCCCGGCGCCGCCTCTCCATGCGACGGCCCTGCCCTGTCCAGGCTTCTCCCCCAGCCCCTGGCTGCACAGCCGGAGCTGCAGACCTGGACCTGCCCGGGCGGACGCTCCCCGAAGCCCAGTGCTGGGGATCGGGGGGCTGTTGCATGTGTGACTTTCGGAAGAAGCCCGTGTCCCACGCTGTCTCCACGCCCTCGCCAACGCTTGTCATTTCCTGGCCGTACGAAGACAGGTTGTCGCTCCTGGCGCTCCGTGGGGCATCTCCGCGGGCCCTGCCGCGGGCTTCCCTGGCGGCGTGTGGCGTGGAGCCCCATTCCCTGCGCCTCGTGGCCACGTGTGCCTCTCGTCTGGAGAGCTGTCCCTTCAGGCCCTGCGCCCGTGTCTCGTGGGGTCATTCATCCTGTCATTGTGGCTCGTGGGAGCTCTTCATTGTGCATGCTGGGCCTGGTCAGCACGTGACTCGGAAGGCAGGGGAGGAGAAGGCGAGCCCCCAAAGTAATCAAAAGGTTTGGAAAGACGGTGTGTGTGGGTGGGGGGGGATTCTGAACTGTGTGGACGGGGCAGGTGTCGTCGTGATGGTGATGGCCATCGTCCTCGGCTCTGCGGGGCCCACACCCAGAGGACAGCATGGGCCTGGGGTTCCTGCCACCGGGCGGGGAGCCGACGGTCAGCTGATGGTGGTGATGGCGGCCCCTGGCTTCCTTTCCTTCCAGTTCCGTTTGGCTTGTCCCAGCTCCTGCCCCGGGGTCAGCCCTCCACAGGGGCTATCGGCAGGGTGAGGGCAGGGAGCAAGGATAAAGGGTGTTGTCCCATCAGCCATGCTGGGAAGGCTGGAGAGGCAGAGACGGCTTTTCCTTGAGCAGTGTTGGGAAGCTTCCTGGAGCTGGCTGTGCTTGTGGGTGCGTGGAAGTCCTCTGAGATCCATTCATCATTCATCTATCCCACAGCAGGGGGCCCCATGGGCCCCGGCCACCGCCCCAGAGGGGCACAAGGCGCAGCGGAGGGCAGGGTGTGTGCACGCCCGGTCAGTGTAGGTGGCTCGGGCAGGAGTGGGGGGCTGGCGTCGCGTTTCTGGTGTGGGCGTCACTCACAGCCCCGTGGCCAGGGCGTGCAGAACCACTTGGGGTGGGCCGGCAGTGCAGGCGGGTGTCCGAGGGAGAGCTGAGGACGTGGCAGACGCTGGTCGCGGTGCCTCCACAGTACAACGAGGCTGGGTGCCAGCCCTCCTGTCCCTTGACGTCCTGGGATTTGTCGCCGTCAGAGCTTTCTGAGACGGACTGCCGCCCCGTGCCCTGTGGCAGCCCGGCTCCCACGCTGACTTCCCCCGGTGCCTGTTTAGCGCAGGCTGGGCCCGCGGGGGACTCAGCGGGCCAGGGGGCCTTCTGGGAGCTGGGAGGCAAGCCAATCTGAGACCTGGCTTTGAAAGACAGCCGCCCACAGAATGCCTCATCCTCGGTGCCACCAGACCCTGTGAGCAGAGCCGCGCCAGCCTGCTCCCACACATGGCACCTTGTGGCTCCTCGTAGCTGCTCTCAGGGATGGCCACACGTCCCCACTACACAGACGTGAGAGGCCGGGGCTGCCTTACCCGCTCCTCGCCCTGTTCTGACTGCAGCTGAGTCTCCTCACCGAGGTCACATTCTCACCCCAGAGCTTCTGAGCAAGGCCCCACGTGCTCTTCATTCTCGGCAGTGGCGGCAAACGGCGGCAAACTCTCCCTGCCGTGTGGTCCCCGGTGCTGAGCCTCCTGGGAACGGGGCCCGTATGTCTGACCCTGCAGGTACCGTGCCGTTTGGGCCCAAAGGCCACACAGGTGCTCTTTTCACCCCTGCCCACTCGGCCCGCTCTATGTGCTGGCGTGTACCATTTTTCTTACAAAAGTCACTTCAAAGCCCATGGGACAGCCAGGCTCTGCGCCTCCTCCTGGGCTTCCCAGGCCCCCTGCCCGTTCCAGCCACACCTGGGGGGGCCGAGGGCTGGCCGAGAGCCATGTACCCACCGCGGAGCTAGTGCTTGGTGCCATGTTCTGCAGCGCAGCGTGGACCCCTGTCCCCCCGGCCTCCGGCCCTTCCCGATCCCTCGGCTGGGCCTTGCGCATCGGGGAGAGATGTTGGCCGCTGTGGGCTTCACCTCAATCTCCAGACCCAGTTCTGGCTCTCGCTGGTGGGTGCTTGGAACCCGGCGGGTCCTGGGCCGAGCTTCCTCGCCACAAGGACGTTTGGAGGACGGGCGGTGCATGTGGACGTGGAGCACGGTTCATGAGGCGAGGGGCTGAGGGAGCGTGGAGCACCGGAGCGGGTTCCTGACAGCCGCCGACATGCTCATCCTAGCCGGGCGTCTCTCTGCACCAGGCAGGCCTGACCAGGGCGGGTGAAGAGTGCGGGGAGACTTAGCAACATTTCTGGGTGGCCTCAGAGCACGTGTGGCCTTGGGTCCCTGGGTCCTGGAGTGTGGAACACGGCTGCCTTTCTGGATTGCTGTGCCAGGGCTCTGGGGGCTGGACACCTTCCCGGTTGACCGGGGATTTGGGGGGGTTTCTGAGCCTCTTTTCTGGGAGGAAAAACCTAGTTTCCCTGGACCAGCTGCCCACCTGGCTTTGGGCAGCCCTGACTTCCTGCTCTGAATCCCCAGGAGCCGCGCGGGTGCATCTTCAGACGGCACCTGCCTCGGAGTGGGGTCCTAAGGCGGTGCGCAAACCGTGGCCCTCACTGGCAGCCACGTCGTTTGTGCCTGGGCCACGGCTCCCCCCAGAGCACTCGGGAAGGTGCACGCTGGGCGCATCCTGGTGCTCCTTGTGTGTCTAGTTGGACTGAACCACTGTCTTTGTTCACAGTCCCTGAGGTCCTGCGACTCAGCGATGCCCTGCGGGATGACATCCTGCCCGAGCTTGGGGTGCGGTTTGAAGATCACGAAGGTGGGTCCTCTTGGCCGCGTCTGGGGCCCATCATCAGGAACTTCGGGTGCGGTGGGCAGGGACATGGGAGGGACGCTGGGGTCGGGAGCTGGTTTTGGAAGAGTTCCAGGACGGGGTCAGAGGTCACGGGGTTTTTACCGTGAGGAGTCCCAGAGCGGCACCCCTGTGGCCCCTGGGGGTGGCCTTGTAGGTTTATTGCTCCAGCTGTCCTGGGTACCTCCCATGTCTGACAGGCGTGCGGCCTGGCTGCCTATTGCTGCCGGGCACCGGCCGCCCTTCCTTGCGATCTGTCCCTTGGCAGATGGCCCGCAGGACCGCCGGCCAGTCTCACCCGGTGTCTGTTGACATCGTGGGGGTTTCGGCTGCACAGGAAATTATAGATTCTAAATACTCAGGTGACATGTCCCATTTCATGATCTCTGGGCCCCATGTCATGAGTGGTGAGGCCTCTCCACGTTCCAGTTAAAGTGGAAGCCCCTGAGCAGCGAGGGGGCGCGAGGGCCGTGGGGGCGGGGGGGGGCTGGGCCCCACGTCTCCGACTCGGCTTTTCAGGGCTGCCAACCGTGGTCAAGCTGGGGGACAGAGAGGCCTTGCTGCGGGAGAGAGAGGAGAAGAGACGGGTGAGTGGCTGGAGCGGCCGCGTGTTGACGGGAACAGGAGATGGCTGGTGCTGTGCGCTTTGCCAGAGCTCCCGTGGGGGGCCCAGCATCTAGAAGCATCGGAAGGAGGCCTAGCTGGACGCGGGCTACAGGGCAGGGTGGTAACAGAGCGAGCTCTACCTTCTAAGGAAGGACCCTCTTTTTAAAAAGCGACCCCCGGAGTTCAAGGGAGAACTTTGAGTAAACCGTGCAGCCGATGTGTTTGGCCACAGCTTGCCCTGTGATGTGTCCTTTGCCCCTGCGGGAGGACCTGCCAGTCACACCTCCGTCTGCCCAGGAAGCGCGGGGCAGGTGCCAGGGGCTGGGCGTATGAGCAGCGCTGGCGGGAGGTGCGTGTGGGCGCGGGAGCGTGGCTCACTAGACGAGCGCCCGGGCAGGTGACGACAGCTGGTGCTGAGCCGCAGCAGACCCGCCACTGCTGGGTGTCCCCAGGAGCTGAGGAGGCCCTGTCGGCTCCTCCCGTTTCTGCCCCATTCGCTCGCCTGGCTTAGTGGCCCGTCCCCGGGGCCAGGCTCTCGCCTCGCCTTGGGCAGCACAGCAGGTGGCCCGGCCACAGAGGTGACGTGGGCCTGGCCGTGCCTCCCACCACCCCAGGCCAGGCGAAGAAGCAAACGCCCCCGCTTGCTGCCCCCCACCCCCACCCCGGTCGCTCTGCCCGGGCAGGTGCGCGCAGGGCATAAAGGCAGACGGGGCTCTGATGGGGGCGGCAGGGGGCAGCCCTGCCTGCCGGGGGCCCTGCCTGTGGTTCTCGCTCCGGCCGGGGGCTGCCGTGCGTCTTCCCGCAGCTCCTGTCTGCCCGCCAAGTGGGGCCCGTCCCAGCCGGTGGTGCTCAACGGCCACCAGGGCTGCAGCCTCCCCTGCCCCCCGAACCTTCCCGCTGGGGGACAGACACGCTCCTCTCCAAGAAAGCAGCTGCCGAGCTCGTACCAGGCCGCCTCTCTGCCCGCTCCCAGCCTCCTCTGCCCCAGTGGCTGCTTTTCCCGAGCCCGTGGCCTCTGCTCGCGGGGACCTTCGCTCCACTCCCCGCTGCACCGGCCCTGCCCTGCCCTCACCCAGTCCCATGGCTCTCTGGTCCCACACTTGCCTGTACCCCGCCGTCCACCTGACAGCTTAGCTGACCAGGAAGCCCTGAAACCCAGGACGTCCACGAGCGCATCGTGACTCCACTCGCCAAAGCTGTAGCCCCTTTCTGTCGGCAATGGTACAGCTCGGGTCCTGCACTTCCCCTCACGGGCGCCGCCTAGCACCGAGGCTGGGGATCCCCTCCCCGCCCCTGCTGCCAGGGTGCCCCCCTCAGCCCTGCCCTGACTGCAGGTGGGGGTGAGCTCCTGGCCTCCAGCCTGTCTCCAGCAACCCCCACTGCCCTTCATCCACATTTAACCCCGGTTCCTTCCCTGGCCCAGGCCCCATGTCCTGGCACCTGCTGACCCTGCCCTTCTCCCCCACGTTCTCTAGGCCCTCGCAGTGCTGTCCCTGCTCACCCACCTGACAGAGCCCCCCCCTAGCTGGGCTCACTGCTCCTTTCTTTGTATCTGCTGGGCCCAGACCTTGTCACGTGTGCTCTTCTCTGCTTCCGCACGTCCAGAGCAGGGCCCGGCGTCCACACGGGCCACTGAGAGTCTCCCCAGTCCCTGATGACGAGGGCTTCCCGCCCCCCACGGGGTGGCTAGGTCGGTGTCCAGGCGAAGGCGATGGGGGGCCAGCTCTCTGGCTCATGGGGCTCCCTCTACTCCCCTAGATTGAAGAAGAGAAGAGGAAGAAGAAAGAGGAGGCCGCCAGGAAAAAACAGGAACAAGAGGTAAGCACACCGTCTGTGTGGGGCCCAGGCTCTCCTGGGCGGAAGTGGACACTCGGACCCCATGTCCTGCTCTCTGTGCCTCCCTGGGGCTGGCCAGGTCCCCACTCTGTCGGCGCCGACTACAGTGCCCTCTTGGCCTCCTCACACACCCCCACAGGGCGCCCTGAGTGCAGGGAGGCCGGGAGGCCCTGGTGAGGGAGAGGCCAGGTGGGGGAGCCGCCCCGGGCGGCCACGGGCTCCAGGCGGCCGTCACAGGCTCCGTGCTGCTGTGATGGTCTCAGACAACCGTCCCACTGTTCCCAGAGGACAAGCAGGACACTCCGTGTTGAGTTGTCCCTCCTCTGACTCGCACTGCCCCGGCCTCACCCTGCCCGTCTTTTGTCGCCCTCTCAGTCCTGGGGCTGGGCTGGGGGTGATGCGTGGTCAGGCCTTCCCCGCGCGCGCTGGGCTGTGGCGATCAGGGCTCTGTGTCCCAGGCAGCAAAGCTGGCCAGGATGAAGATCCCACCCAGTGAGATGTTCTTGTCGGAAAGCGACAAATACTCCAAGTTTGACGAAAACGTAAGAGTCTCTTTTTTTTCTTCTCAGAACCTTGTTAGACTGCTAAATTGGGGGTGACGGGGACCTCCAGCCTTGGGCAAGCAGCTTTTCTGTTTGGGGTGCAGTTTGCAGCAGGCGCCCCACGTGCCCGGGGCGGCCTCCCTCCAGGCTGGCCAGAGGTGCGGCGGGGAGGCCGTGGCACTGTCCCTAGACCCTTCCTTACTGGTTCTGATACGTATTTGCTGCTTTCCTTCGTGCCAGCCCTATCAGAACTGAGCCACGTTGACCCAAAGGGGGACAGTGGCCTCGCCCCCAGGTGGGAGGGTGCCCCCAGCCCCATCGCTCGCTCCTTAGCGGCCGGGAGAGGCGCTGCTGCGGGGGGCGGGGGGGGCGCTACCGTGGAGCGTGTGTGAGTCCGCGCCCGGGCGCGTCCCAGGGCTGAGCCCATGGGCTCCGAGAGGGGGGTCAGGCGCGCCCTGCTGAGCCTGTGCTCCCCGTGTTCTCAGGGTCTGCCCACACATGACACTGAAGGCAAGGAGTTGAGCAAAGGGCAAGTCAAGAAGCTGAAGAAGCTCTTTGAAACTCAGGAGAAGCTCTACAAGGAGTATTTGCAAATGGTGCAAAACGGAAGCTTCCAACAGAACAGCGGGGACTGAGCTTTAAGCCGTCGGTGGCCTGACTTTCTGTCTGCATCCTTAGTGACGGTGTCCCGTGTTCTGATCCTGTTTACAGCGGTGCTCGGGTCCTGAGCCCAGCACTCCGTTCACAGAGGCCCACGCCATCTTCGGCTCTGGGACTTCAGTAATAAATGTTCCCAGACAGCGAGGCCGGGCGTCCTGTGTGCCGTCGAGCTCCCGGTCAGCGCCTGTGTGGGGCCTGCTTGGGGCTGCTGGCTCAGCAGGTCACGGCTTCGGTGCTCGGGTCAGTGGAGCTGCTTCAGCCAGCCGAGAAATTTCTGCCCCGTGCAGATTGCTATCGGCTAATCTCTGGTGTCTGGGTGCTTTTGGAGGTATTTAAGTAGGAAAAAGACAGGCTCAAACTGGCGAGCCCGCTGACACCACACACAAAGGCCGTGCAGTCGGGCCCTCTGGTTCTGAGGAGTAGACACACCACAGCGATCCTGCGGCACCCATGCTCCGGGGACGACCGAGGGCTGGCTCAGCAGGCGCGCCCTGCCCTGCCCTGCCCTGCCCATGTCCGCACGGCTGCCCGCTGAGATAAGGGGGGAGGTCGCGGCCCACGCAGCGGGCGGCCGTTTGTCACCAGGCCCCAGCGTGGGCAGCGCCCCGCCTCGGACGAGCTTCCCTGCCTTGCCTGGTGAGGGTGCGAGCAGAGCCCCGCAGAAGCCGGGCGCCGGGTCAGCCCCGTGACCGCAGACGACAGAGGCGCCGGTGGCTGGCAATCAGGTCGGGACACGCTGTCCGAGTCGCACCGGGCCGTGACGGCAGTGCCGAGCCACGCTGGCCCCGGGGGGAGCGGGCCCCGTCTGGTTGTAGGCGCCCTCAGCCCTTGTCCCTGTGACCCCTCTGGTAGGGGACTCCGGGAGACAGCCCGCTCACTGCAGCATTGTTCACGGAGCCCATGGGACAGCCGCCTGTGCCCAGCAGCCCGGTGCGACTCGGTGGCACCGAGTCACAGGGAGCACGTGCTTATGAAACGAGGGGGGACCCGCTCTGGTGTCGAGACCCCCGACCTCTCAGCCTTGTAAACATTTTACATACAAACAACATTAAACCAGTAAGACAACAAGGCCCCAAAACACAGTGAAACAAACTCGTTCCAGGTACCTATTGCCATACAACAGGTCACCCCAAAACTTAGTGGCCGAAAGCAGCCACCACCTTACTATCCTCCCTGGTGCCTCTCGGTCGGCCGGGTGCCTTTTGGGATGTAACCTCGGAGGTCACACAGCGTGACTGCCGCCATCCTCCCGGCGTGCAGGCGGTCCCCAGGATGCGGTGGCGAGGTTCCAGAACAGGGCGAGGGCCTGGCAACATCATGGCGGCCTCTGCTGGGGCAGGGACTCACTGCTTTGCTCTGCGTCTGCCACGGGTTTACTCTAAGGCCAAAGAGTGCAGGGAAGCCAGGGTTCACTCAAGTGTTCGGTCGCTGGCAATGATGCTGGCATTGTTGTGAAATTATCGTATCGGGGGACAAAGCAAATACCGTATCGACAGCAGCAACCCAGACGTTAACGTAAGAGTTAAAATACAAGTGGAAAAGCGAAGGAGTTAAGGAAAACCACAATACTCCCAAATAGGAGTTAGAAACAACAACATGTACCGACAGTCCACTTTCAAACAGTCGGGGCTTCCTGGCTGTGTAGACGGAGGGCAAACCCGGCTGCTGGGGGTCCCCGGAGAGCCAGACTCGGGGCTCAGTGCCACCCCTCTCCCTGGAGAAGGGGGGCCCGCTCCAGGTCTAGAGCAGAAGTACCAGGACACCCCGAGCCATCTGTCCCCAAAGGGAAGCCCTCAAGGACCAAGGGGGTCAGGTCAGAAGGGGGACAAATCAGAAGGGCATCGTGCCGGGTGCAAATACTGCATGATTCCACGTTGGTGACGTTCCTGATGTGCTAGACCTGTAGGAACAGAGCATGGGGGTGTGTGTGTGCTTGTGGGGGGCTCTGGGCCGCGGCGGCTCTGTGCTCTGGCCGGCATGACGGCACCGTGGGGGGACCTTCCGCAAGGGCACACGGGGCCCCACTGGTCCTCAGCATCTTGGGAATCTCTCCTGCAACATAAAACCGCCTCGGGAGCTTCCACCGGCCGAGTCAGGGACAACTTGAGTCTTGAAAGCAAAGATTAATTGAAATCCGGGCCCGTATACTTATTCTCAGAAGCAAAGGAAGCCAAGAAATAATAGTCTGCCCCCCCTGGACATGGAGTTTGCGTCCACTTCTTACTGGGCGGGCTTAGTTACTTCTCTGCGGCAGAATTGGGGCCGCCTCCGCAGGGCGTATGGGAACCGTACTCGGGCCCCCAGCAGCCCCGGCGGAAAGCACCAGCTAACAGAAGTGCCGGGACGCTACGCACAGAAAGCCCCCGTTCGCCAGCCCGAGTGCAGCACCTGATCCAGGACAGGCCTGCGGCTGCCAACGACCCCCGGTGACAGCAGGCGCCAAGGTGTCACCTTGCAGGTGGCTCATAGGTCATGGGGGCCAGGGGGGATGTGCGTGTCACCTTACAGTGCCAGACTCTGCGGGCCCTCCTCCTGCCCCGGCCCTGGGTCTCAGCATCGCCCAGAAGGGGACAAGCACAGGATCTGGATCTGGGCAGGGGTGATGCCAGAGGAGCGAGGCGGTGCGTCTCACTTCCCGTTCATGGGCATCACGGCAAAGGTGCAGGCAGGGGTGCCGCTGGGGAGCAACCGGACTCTGCAGGACGCCAGGCTGCTGGGCCGTCCAGGGGCCCCGGTGCTGGGGGGGCGGGCCGGGAGGAGGAGGCCGACCAGAATGGCCGAGACGCAGGATGGGGAGCCTTGTTGGGTTTGAGCACACCGGCCCGGAGACGGCCTGAGCGGTGGCCTCTGTCCCGACATCATCCTCTCCGCTTTTCTGCATGAAACTTTTCATGACCAAATGTCCTTTAAAGCACGCCGCCAGGAAATCCTCTCGTCTTCTGGGAAGGACGCCAGCCCTGCTGTGCTGCCTCAGGAACAGGTGAGCGGGAGGTTGGCCTACGCCCTGGCCGCTCGGAGGGAGAGCCAGGGGGCCTGGAGTGGGGGCAGTGGATTGAGGGGCCTCCGTCAGAGTCACAGCCCCCCCGCCCCCGGCAGGTCCCCTCGGGTAGGCTGATGAGCAATGTCCTCAGTGCCCCACAAGCTGCGGGAGAACCTTCTGGAACAAGATGGGGTGGAAATTTTTTTTGGAAGTATAATACTAATTCACCTGTGACAAGTACGTGCAAGAAACCTCTTTCCAGGCTTTGGGAGCCAGACTTGTCTTCCTGATGCTCCCCAAAGGGAAATATTTGGTGTTTTCAGTGTAAAAATACCAGAGATTGGCTTACAAATAAAACCATGCAGAAAACTCCCAGGATAGAGACTGAGCAGTCCCCTAAGGCTGTCTCAGAGCCTGTAAGCTTTGGGGACAGTGTCCCGGACTCCTTCCGAGGCTTACAGGTACGCTCCGCACAGCGCACCCCTCTGCAGGGAAGGGACTGCGCAGGTCGTCTGAAATCCACACCCTAGGAGAGCCTTCCGTCCCTGGTGTCTCCACGTGTTCCTTGCATTGCAAAGTAGTCTGGCTACCACCGCCCTCTGGGCGGACGTGGGGGAGCCCCTGAGGCCCGGTGCTCCCTCCCTTCTGCCAGCTCCAGGGGTTATTCAGCGAGTGCAGCGCCCCCATTCATAGGACAGACTTAGGAAAGCCTCAGGTAGCAGGGACTAAAGAACGGGCCCAGGCTCCAGCTCTAAGAACCCCACCCACCCTTGTCCTCAGGCACTTAGTCCCCTCCCTTGGCCAGGGTGGGTGGGGTCATCGGAACAGTCCACACCCGCATCAGGCTGTTCTGTTCGCCAGTGTTGTTCTAACTCTCCACCAAACCTGTGAAATGGGGACTACAAGTGCCCATGATTGACAGATGGAGAAACTGAGCCACAGGCTGTCAGGGACACCCAGCTAGATTTGGGAAGGTCAGGGATTTGGCCCCAGGGGTCCGACCCAGGAACACCTGCCCTTTTACTCCTGCTCTCCACTGCACAGCCGGCTGGCCAGGATGACTAATGCGGCACACCTCACTGTGTGCTGAGCCAGATGGCAGCCCCCTAAGAGCTTCAGCCCCAGCTCCTGGTTACCTGTGCACTTGACACGTGGAGAAAGATTCTCTGCACGTGTGATCGAGTTAAAAGGAGGCCACTACGGTAGTGCTAATGTAGTGACCACAGGAGAGGCCAAGGGAAGATGGAGACAAAGAGTGGGGGCGGGGTGGTGGTGGGGAACGTGGCTGCAGCCCAAGACGGCCTGGGGCCCCGAAACTGGGAGAGGCAAGGAAGGACCCTCCCCTGGAGTCTTCAGAGGCGCCCTGCCCTGTGGCACCTGGATTTCTGCCTTCTGGCCTCCAGAACCACGAGAACATAATTTCTGTTGTGTTTTCTAAGCACCTCGGTTGGCGGCACTTGGCGGTGTGGCAGCCACAGGAAAATAAAACCGCATTCTCCACGTGTTACAAACAAAGGCTTTGGGCACCCCGGCCCTCCTTCCCGGCAACTCAGTTGGAGTGACCCCAGGTTCACAGTGCGCCACCACCGCCTGCCCGTGGGGACTGCTGACCTGGGCACCATTTCTGAAAAGACAGACAGAAATCACGAAACACCCTCCAACTGCAGATGCGGCCCAGAAATGAAGACCCTCAGGGAACCCGGCCCCGGGGCGCTTGGCTTTCCAACGCAACTGTCCCCTTGCTCCAGCTAACTCAGCGCTTTTCCGCAAGCGGTGGTGTGATGAGGCTGCGGTTGGTACCCCAGCCCGGCGGGGCACCACGGGTGCGGCGGGGGAGGGGGTCTGCCGAGCCCGAGCCAGGCTGCGCGCGCGCGTTACTGCAGGTGGCACCGAGCTGGAGGAGCACCGCGGGCTCGGGACGGGGGTCAGAGGGCGGGCGGCGGGCGGCGGCACGTGCCCTCCACGTGTCCCCCGCGCGCCCCGGCCCCTTGAAGGGGCGGAAGGAAGGCGGGCGCGCGCTGCCGCAGACGTCACACGCCCGTATTTGCATACGGCTCGAGGGTGGGAGCGCGGCGCAGCGTGACGCCCCCACCATCGCGGCCTCTGACTGGTCGTCGCCGGCGGCGCCGGAGCGTATTTGGCTTGCGCCGAGGCCGCCCAACCACAGCCCGTCTTGCTTGCGGGGGGCGGGGCCAGGGGCCTCGGCCAATGGAAGGCGCTGTTGTTGGCGGCCACGGCGGCGCAGCCCCTGGAGCTAGCGAGGCCACCGCCGCCGCCGCCGCCGCAGCCGCAGGAGGCGTGAGGAGTGGACGCGGGGCGCTTGGCCGGGTAACGGCGCGCTGGGGCGGCGGCGAGGGGCCGGAGCCGGGGCAGCGGGGGCCCAGGGCGGCGGGCGAGAGGCCCGGGGCCGCCGTGGGAGCAGGCCTCGGCGGCAGGGGCGGGGCGGCAGCCGGGCCGGCGGGGAGGCCGGCGGGGAGGCCGGGCGGCGGCGGGAGGGCGGCCGTGGCTGGCCCGCCGCCCCGCCCGCCTCCCCGGCGCGGCCCTGAAGGTCAGCGGGCGCTTTGTTTCGCGGGGCGGTCTGCCCGGCTGGCCGTGACCCCGACGGGAGCGGCGGCCGCGGGCCCCTTTGTTTTCGGGGCGCGGGTCGTGCCTGCGGGGAAGCCGCCCTTCGGGGCCGGGACGGGGATGGAGCCGGCAGAGTTCCGTGTGGTCGTTGAGCTCAGAGGCGGCGGCGCGTTTTCACCGGACTGCCGAGCCGCCGCCCGCCCGGGGCTCGCTTTCCTGGCGCGCCGGCGCCTGCCCGCGGAGGGCCGTGTGGTCGCGATAAGGCCCGCCCGTCCGCGCCCGCGCGCCGCCTGCCCGGGCTGGGGGAGGGTGGCGTCCCCGGGACGTGCTGCTGCTCCGAGAGCCGGGGGCCGCGGGTCCCGCGCCGCCTCCCCGCAGTGCCGGCTGTGCGGCGGAAGGACGGACGCGGGCCGGGGCTGCCCCGCGGGGGCGCGGCGCGCCTCTCCGCACGTGCTCCCTGGCTTCGAAATGACCCGCCAGCTGGAGTCCTCCCGGCCCCCCCACTGCTCGGGAGGCCCGGGGCGCGGGCCGGCGCATGACGGCTGCCCGTCCGAGGCGGTCAGCTCCCCCGAAGGCGCAGGCGGCTCGGGCCTGACCCGGCGTCCCTGCTTCTGCGGAGCCTAGCTTGGGTCCCGCCCGGGGGGTTGAGCCCGGCGGTCGCTTCCCGCTCAGACTTGCGCCATCCTCACCGATCGCTAACTGCTTCCCCAGGTGGGGTCTGGAAATTGTTTCAGCCTGCGATGAGCGATGGCTGGTGCGGGAATAACCTGCAGATGTCCAGTGAGCTTGAGCGAAAGCCGGCTGGCGGCAGGAGGGGGACCCAGTCCAGAGATGAAGCGGGACGTGTGCCAGTGCCAGGGAAGAGAAATCCGGGCACGCGAAGTTCCTCCGTTTACTAGCTGCTTGCTCACTTGTTTCGGGATACAACGACCCTAGTGCGAGATTTCAGAGGATCAGTGGAAGATAAGACCTTTTGGTCAACAGAAACACGGTCGGCAGAGTTTAATTTCTCACAACATCGTGGTGACAGAAGGGACTCATTTTGTAGATAAAGGAGGCAGATTGGCAGATTACTTAGGAACATTTTATTTATTTTTAAGGTTTTATTTATTTGTCAGAGAGCACAAGCAGGGGGAGCGGCAGGCAGAGGGAGAAGCAGGCTCCCCGCTGATCCCAGAGGGATCCCTGGGATCATGAGCTGAGCCCAAGGCAGCGGCGTAACCGACTGAGCCACACAGGCGTCCCACTTAGGGGACATTTTAACTAGAATTTTAAGGCTGCTGCTTCTGGTATGATGAAAATAATTGTTTTCGAAATAGTTATTTATATAAAACAGTAGTTATTCCAACAGCATAGCGCTGTCCGAAATACCTGTCGTTACACATATATTTGCAGTCTTTTTTCCTGGTTTACCAGTGATACTGCGGTTATTTGTACTTCTGTGTCATAAAATAACATCTAAATGCATTCCTGAATTTTGCATTATTTTTCAAAACGATTATGGAACAGTGATTGGAGAGATTGGATTCTTTACTTTAGCTAATTTAATCATTAAATTAGTTCAGTAGACTGAATCCTGAAAAGTTTCGTTCTGCTTTAGGATTATTGTCCTCTAAATATGTACAGACGTTTTTTTAGTTGTGTGGATCGGCCGTGTGGATTACCAGACTCTTCTGGTGTTTTGAGTGTAGAGATTTTTATTTTATTTTATTTTATTTTATTTTATTTTATTTTACTTTATTTATTTATTTGACAGCGAGAGAGGTAACACAAGCAGGGGGAGTGGGAGAGGGAGAAGCAGGCTTCGCCGCGGAGCAGGGAGCCCGATGCGGGGCTCGATCCCAGGACCCTGGGATCATGACCTGAGCCGAAGCAGACGCTTAACGACTGAGCCACCCAGGCGCCCCGAGTGTAGAGATTTTTATCTGTATGAGGTAGTTCATAATTCTTTAGAGATGAAGTACACAGAATTGGGGTGTGTTTGTCATTACAGTGTGTGAATTTGTATCTGAATCTCTAATGACAGTGTTTCGGTTAGCCTGTCAGGGTTTTAGCAGCCCCTTGGTGCTGGGAGCGTATCGGTTTCCTGTGTCTGCAGTGCTGACCAGCCAGTGTTATGATTGACGTCCTCAACGTTTATCTTTTCTTGAGTGGTTGATGGTAAGTCTTTTAGTATTAGGCGGAGGTGACCGCAAATGGGAATGTATAAATGGCATAATAGAGTGTAGAATTACTTATCTTTAGAGTTTTTTTCTTGCTTTCTCTTTGTTGGCCACAGTTTTAAAATGTTTTAAAACTGTTTTCAGAAGCTTATTTTGTATTGCCAGAAATTTTGCCAGAGAATCTAAATTTGTTTGGTTTGTTTTGGAACAATAGTATGTAGTATCTGTGGGCAGGAGGGTGATGTAAATTCCCAAAGGCCTACCGCCACCAGCTATGTGAAATAGGCAGAACCCCATATTGCTGGCATCCAGCACTGGCCCTGACGGCCGGGTGTGAATGATGAGGCAGCAGTGAGGAGTTTGTGGGGGGTTTGGTCTGAAATTGCTACCTCAGAGGTGCTTACTTGAAGTGGAAATGTGTTTAGGCATCCACGGTGAAAGGGTGGTGATTACCTAGCCTGACCATTCTGCCACTGGGAGGTTTTACAAGTGGCTAGAGCAGGGTCTTCACAGGAAGTCGCTGTCATCTGGCCTTCCCTTACTTTGTGTGACCTCTCCTCCTTTAGCAAGTACTTGTGTCCCCAAACTGCAGGTGGGGAATTTGTCCTTATCCCGTGGGAGACCCTTATCAATACGCAGTGAAGAATTTTGTGTTCGACTGCTAGGAAATTTTTAAGAAGTAGATTGTAGTAGTAGATGACATAGATTTGTTTTCATTTGACAGCCATTGGTTTTCTACCCTGTCCTCTTCAGAGAAGGCAGGGCTGCTTTCCTTTGCCATTTAATTTAATTTAATTTTTTAAAAAGATTTTATTTATTTGTGAGAGAGAGCATGAGACGGGGGAGGGTCAGAGGGAGAAACAGACTCCCCGCTGAGCAGGGAGCCCAATGCGGGACTCGATCCAGGGAGTCCAGGATCATGACCTGAGCCGAAGGCAGTTAGTTGTTTAACCAACTGAGTCACCTAGGTGCCCCTGCCATTTAATTTTAAATTTTGTGAGTAGTTATTAGCAGGAGAGGCAGTGTGTTTTTGTAGTAAGGAAACTATAAGAGAGCACTTTGTGACTTACATTTCTTGATCTTGACCACTCACTGTGTCGCCTTAAATTTCCTCTTAGAAGTATACTCTGCCAGGGCGCCTGGGTGGCTCAGTTGGTTAAGCGACTGCCTTCGGCTCAGGTCATGATCCTGGAGTCCTGGGATCGAGTCCCGCATCGGGCTCCCTGCTCAGCAGGGAGTCTGCTTCTCCCTCTGACCCTCCCCCTTCTCATGTGCTCTCTCTCTCTCTCATTCTCTCTCTCAAATAAATAAATAAAATCTTTAAAAAAAAAAAAAAAAAAAGAAGTATACTCTGCCAGCTGTTGAAACTAAATGTGCTTCCAGTCTGGGTTCATGACTACTGTGCATTTTAATATTATCCAAAAGACTGTTTCAAACAAGAGGAGATGATTTCCATCAGTTTTGTGGTAGAGAGATCGACTGTACACCTCAAACATTTACGTACAAAGGTTGTAAGAATGCAGTTGTAAGTATTACACTTTAAAATATTGCGTACATGTAGGAAAATAGTTTTCAGTGCCTTGTATCTATTCATTCATTCCTTCATGAGCCTCTCTGTGCTCGGCATAGTTCTAGGTACTGGGGTATCACTCTGAACAAAACAAAGGGCCTTGCCTTCATATATTTTCATAGTGGGAGACAGATAAACAAGTTGGGTGGTGGTAGGTGCTTTTGAGAAGAAAAGTAGAGGAGTAGGGACTTGGGTGGTTGTGATTTTTTTTTTTTTAAGATTTTATTTAGAAAGAGAGAGCAGGGGGCAGGGGCAGAGGGAGAGAGAGAGAATCTTAAGCAGACTCCAAGCTGAGTGTGGAGCCCAATACGGGGCTCGATCTCAGGACGCTGAGATCATGACCTGAGCCGAAGGCAGACCCTTAACCGACTGAGCCACCCAGGCACCCCAGTTGTGATTTTTAAATAAGGTGAAGAGGGAAAACCTTACAGAGTGACAAGACTTTTAAATACTGGAGTTAGGGAAATTTTGAAATGTTTGCCTCATTTAGTCATATACATCAATGCATTGCAGAGGAGAGAGAGTGGAAAGGAAATTGGAGATGTAGCAATGAAGAGTCACTTTGCCCTGAGTAAAAATAAGAGTGTTTGGTTAAGGAAAGGAAATACATTTTTTATTTTCTTCCGGGAAACTGAGGGCTTCGTCTCTTGCAAGTTTCTGAAGAGATGGTCCACTGTTGCCTGGTAGCAGTTAGATCATGTAAGCAGGCTTGACTTGCTCTGTGTGTTCACAAACTCCGTGGGAGAGCCTAAGGTGTGTGTGGAGTCCCTGATGCCATGTTGTGCGCAGGCAGCGCAGGGGCGGGCTGTGACCCAACAGCAGTGAGTGAGGAAAGCAGAGGCTGCCTGGCGCTGGGTCCTGCCAAGTCCTGTGCTGGCTCCAGGGGTTGCTGCGTTGAGCAAGTAGAGAGCTCCCTGCCCTCATGGAACTTGTTCTTCAGTGGGAAACTTGCATTGTTTACCCATCCTTTTTTTTTTTTTTTAAACACGATAATAGAAAGTTTAAAACATGCAAAAGTAACGATCACCTTTATCTAACACCTACATGTAGTAATGAACTAATCGCCAATTAGTGCATCTGTAAACATATACGTGTGATTTTTTTTTTTTTTTAATTTATTTGAGAGAGAGCGTGCCCATGTGAATGGGGGGCGGGCAGAGAGAGAGAGAGAATCTTCAGACTGCCTCCTGACGTGCACTCCATCCACTGCCCGAGAGATCATGACCTGAGCCAAAACCAAGAGTCGGACACTCAGCCAACAGCCACCCAGGCACCCCTACATATGATTTTTTAATTAAAAAATTTTATAAATGTCCAAAGAGAAAGGAAAAACATATGTATTAGATTATCAGTTACCATATATGATCGAAATTAGTTTGAACCCAACTTCAAGACTATCTTTAGGAGCTTAGGACCTGCGCAGTCTTTGCTAAGAGTACAAGCATAGTTAACAAGGACACTTTACATTAGTTTAGAAACTTACATAAGTTATTTGGTTGTTTACATTAGACATGTTTTTGCTTGCTTACTTGCATATTGGATCCAACACAATTACCCTCTAATGCTAAGGAACATAATGATAGGCTAGATAAAAAAATCCACCCGTCCGGGCAATATAAATGAGATCTGGACTGTCCCAGGGCTTCATATATTGGCCAGGTTTTGTGAGTGGAAACATGGGGATTTCTTGCAGGGGGTATCCTGATTCCTTCTTAGACTAGATGGTTCTTTTCTCCTTTCTGATGTGGTCTTAAGCTAAAACAGGATCCGGTACTCCTGGAGGACTTGGACCTGTATGCCAGGGCTGATCAGACTCCATCTTAGGTTCATAGGGTAGGATCACCATCCCTTAGACTTTTATGTGAACCATGTCATTAACACCACCCTCACTGAATAAAAATGATAGACTGTAATGGAATTCTGAAGTCTTACAGAGGCACTGGGTTGCATTTAACTTAATTTTAGCTATTCAGTTATTTCATGGGAAGATATTGAGGACCTTTGACTAAAGGTAGATAACGTATGAAAATTTTGGTTATGTGAAGAATGACCACATTCCCCAGCTTACTCCTACGTAGTCTCTTAGAAATGGCCCAGTTTGAAACTGTATGCTTACTCTAGCTATAGACTAAGTGTTGTTGTTGTTGTTGTTGTTGTGTGTGTGTGTGTGTGTTTTAAGTAGGCTCCACACCCAGCATGGAGCTCAACCCAGGGCTTGAACTCTTGACCCTGAGATCATGACCTGAGCTGAGATCAGAAGTTGGATGCTTAACTGACTGAGCCACCCAGGCGCTCCTATAGAATGTTTTTTAAATTAGGAATTTAGTTATAGTGGATAATTTGCCACAAAAACTAAAAATTTTTCCCCATGAAAACAATTTTTTTGTTTGGGTTAAAAATCCATAAGTAGGGGCGCCTGGGTGGCTCAGTTGGTTGGGCGACTGCCTTCGGCTCAGGTCATGATCCTGGAGTCCCTGGATCGAGTCCCGCATCGGGCTCCCTGCTCAGCGGGGAGTCTGCTTCTCCCTCTGACCCTCCCCCCTCTCTCTCTCTCATTCTCGCTCTCTCAAATAAATAAATAAATCTTTAAAAAAATAAAATAAATAAAATAAAAATCCATAAGTAGGGTTGTGAGGTATCTTAAATAAATAAAAGCAAAACATTTATTTGTATAATCATGGAAATTTGCATGCCAATCCAAATTTAGAATTATAAACTCAGTTAAAGTTGTTAGTCCTGGGAAGGACCTGAACTGCTCTATTCTTTTATATTTTTGAATATTCTTTTGCTTGGTGACCTGTTCATATTTTAATATGATTGCCTTTTAGGTGAAGGAGACCTTCAGATGAGGCTTCAGCATACCAACATTTAAAATGAATGGATGGTTGTATTTCTCAAACCTGCAAATTTGGTAGTTCCTTGTGACTTTCTATTTGAACTAGTCGGGATTGCTAAACATGAAAATTGACAAATGGAACTCTAGCTCGTTTATAATGTCACCAACTCTAGATTATTATTCCTTATACAAAGGGAGAACTGTTGAGAGGAACTGGATTTGCTGCTCTCTGACAAGCAGCAGGGCAGTGTGTAAGCGTGTTGCAGTTATGGAAGCCGAAGGAGGCCTGCAGCGGGCCGTGTGCTGGGCACCTCGCCCGCATCGTTCTGTCATCACAGCAGCCCCTCGGGAGGCCCCGTATAGTTTGTGGGTGTCGGAGCCCTGGTTTCACAGCTAGGAGACGGCAGGGGTAGGCCTCAGAACCAGGTCACTGTGTGTTTGCTGTGTTCTAGATGTTGAGTCCTGGGTTTGCTCTTTCCTGTTGTGTAAGCAAGCCTTCTCCTGTCCTTGATTGAGCACTTTGTCTTGTTTTCACAAGTGTTGTGTCGGGTTTAACTTAACTGCTTTGTCATCATGTCACCAGAAATAGTGTTAAATAGTGCATGGCTTCACATAGTTGGAAATAAAGTGGATCATTGTGTGAAGGGAATCTGTTACTTTGGAGTGGCGTCATTCCGCGGGAAGGTGAAGCTCTTTGGCCTGTGTCCCGCAGTGGGGCGTGTGTTCACTCAACAGCCATTGTGCTGGATGCTGCTTAGAGCCCTGGGACTACATAGTGCCCAGCATAGGAAGAGCATTGTTACTCCATTTTTCTAGACCGCGTCCTTCTCGGGAATGCTGCTGCACTGCGGGATCCTGACTCTGACCGAGCTGTTGATCGTCATCTGTGCCAAGGACAGCTGCAGGCATCTTGAGTTAAGCAGGTGGAAGTGGCAGCAGAAAGTGAAGTGGTTGATGGTGGTAGGGAAAGGTCAGGAGGGTCTGGATCTGAAATGTGCGAGGATTTTAATCTAAAATGGGACCAAAGGAAATGAAATGGAGAATCTCATGCACTCGCTTTCAGAAAAATAAGACGGAGACTGATTTCCCACAAATCCTTATTTCCAGAAGATCAGAACTTACTTTACAATTAGTGAGCACCTGCCAAGAATCTCTCCTTCTTATCTTTGAGCCAGTGGACTCACTGGGTGACATTTTGACTGGATTTTTCCCTTTTGTACTCTTCCCACAAAGTAGTTCTGTAGCTCACTCTGTAGCTCACTGCAGTTTGCGTGTCCCAAATCACAGCTCCTCTGCTATTCCCACAGAAACTCAAGGTCTGGTAACTCGACCTTGCCTCAGTTTACCTCTTTTCTTTTTAGGTTGACATTACATGGTGTCAGGAGCGGGATCTGAAGGAGCCAGCCACTGAGGAGTGACGACCCCCAGAATCGAGCAAGGTACCCACATCTGAGCCCTTTGTGCTCTTCGCTTCCGCGAGTCACCATAACTTTCAGTTTGGTAAGTCTCTCCGTTATCTAGCTCTCCCTTTTTTTGGTTGAACCCTCAGGCTTTATTCAAGATTTGTCAGCCCTCTTTTGTTCTTAATCTGATAATGGGATCCCAGTCATCTAAATGTTCTAAGGGTGTCCCCCTTTCAGGAACCCTGACCAGTTTTATGTTAAAAAATGATGGTCCTCCCTCATGCCTGTTTTTACCTATGTGGATCAGTCTTACTAAGAAGGGTAACTGAGGGCCTTGATGGCCATTTTGGGGAACCTTTAGTCTTTTGAGACTTCTCTTTCTCCCAACTAAGTTAGAAGACCATGGCTACAGAATTAAACAGTCCAAGTAGGATAGTTATTTTCATTGGTATCTGGAGGTTTCTAAACGTGTTCAGGATTCTAAAATTGCCTCCTTACAAAATATTGTTTCCAAACTGACTGAAGCAAATAAATAATTAAAGATGGATAAAAATAAAGTGTCAGAGGCCTCTTTCTTGGCGCTAGTCAAGGTTCCCTCTTACCCTCACTTCCCCACCTCCTTCCATATCCCTCGTGGCCTCCGTACCCCTCCCCTCTATCTGAGCTTCCTTTCACTGAAACCTCATCAACTTTAACCCATTAAAATCTTTCCTTTCAAAATTAGATCTTCTGAGGATGCTGCTAAACCACCCCAAAGTGCCTACACCCCATGGACAAAAGTTGAGTTTAGGGCTGTAATTAAGTACCTCCCCAAGGTAACTGAGGGTCTTCGTAGATGGGTGGAGGAATTTAATATTGTAACCCTGATTTACCAGCCTGGTCTCCAATCTCTGTCAGTTAGTCGCCGTGGTTGTTGGAGAAGGTCAGGCCCAGCACTGGATGAAAATAATCTCTGGGGTTTAAACTAGACCAGCCACCAGCCCTTTTGTATGACCACGGTGGCAGCATGGCCAAAAGCCTGCATGAAGTCATCCCAAGGGCTTTCCCCAAGCCCATGGACTAGAATAAGATTCAGGCACTCACCCAAAAGCCTGCTGAATCTGTCTGTGACTGTTATATGACTGTCCATGACTCTAAGTTGTTTTCAAGGAAAATTCCAGGCTTCCCGTAGATGTTGAGTCCACCCCGGTGGGGTTTGATTCTGTGGTTGTAAATGGGACTAAAAACCGTTTCAGAGTAACCTATATGGGACGGCATTGAGCCTCCCACAGATGGAGACCACAGAACAGGTGTGTCCTACGGGGCCATTATTGCAGACAGTCTGCCCACTGGAAGAAGGCTCACTATAAATTGAAGTCCAAGCAGTTGCAACCCCCTAAGAGGCAATGGCTAAACCCACCCCAGTGATGGGACCCCGAGGGCACACGGACATTATTCCCCAGCCTTGTGGGAGGGGAATTATTTAGGATGGGGAGACTGCTCTCCAGATTGGGGATGAATTTTCTCAGTTTCACTTAACGCAGGAACTATTCTATTGGTGCTCTACCCCAAATTGTCCCTTCTTTGGAGTAGTACATACGTGCAGATAGAGGGGGTCTCTGATAAACTACAACATGTCCCTGTTTCTCAGCCCATATCCTTTTATCTGGGACCTTTGCAAGACTACCAACCATTTCTCCTCAGCGATTTGGCTCACATACATTTAATCTAGGATGAGATTTCCCAGGGAAATACATTGCATTTTTTTTCTTTCCCAAAGGGAAAATATTCCTTGATTTCAAATCCAATACTCAGGAACATTCAAGCCCATTTATTGGACTCTGCAGACCAAAGAAGACCAAACTTTGGACTCATCCCCACTATTAACCCTAGTACCCCCACTCTTTGGGCAAAATCCTCAACAGACTGAGGCAGAATTCATAGTGCCCCTCCTATTAATATCCAGATTGATCCCTCAGAACCTCTCCCAAGAATAAATCAGTACCCTGTAAATAATAAGAGGACTTATCAGGACATAAGGCCTGTCCTAGAAGATGATAAGGACTCTTATCCTTTGTAGTAGTCCTTGAAATATCCCTATTTTACCCATAAAAATTCCCATGCCCAAGGATGGAGATTGGTCCGGCATGTTAAGGCAGTGAACACTGTAATTCCTCCACCCTTTTGTCTCTAATCCGTACACACTATTGGTATCCAGCCCTACTGGAGGTGTTTTTTGTTGTTGTTGTTTTTTACTGTAGTTAATTTATGCAGTGCATTTTTTTTTTAAAGATTTATTTATTTATTTTGAGAGAGCGAGAATGAGAGAGAGAGAGAGTACATGAGTGGGGGAGGGTCAGAGGGAGAAGCAGGCTCCTCGCTGAGCAGGGAGCCCGACGCGGGACTCGACCCCGGGACTCCAGGATCATGACCTGAGCCGAAGGCAGCCGCCCAACCAACTGAGCCACGCAGGCGCCCCGCAGTGCATTTTTTTAGTATTCCTTTTGATAGCAGTGTATATAAAAATACAATAGCCCTTTTGCCTTTACCTGGGAAGGATGAGAATACACACAGATAGTCATGCCTCAAGGCTTTACTGAGAGTTCTTTCTTCACATAGGTTATAGCAGCTGACTTAAATAACATAGGCTTCTTTAGAGGTTTCATCTTACTACAGATATATAGATGATTTCCTTCTTTGCTTGCCTTCCAAAAGGCTGCTCTCAGAAAGACCTTGTTCAACACAAGGTCTTAAACAAAAAAATCGCTATTTGTTCAAACCTCTGGTCCAAGATTTAGGACAATTTAATCTCAGAACAGGGACTGCTCCTAGATGCTGAAAGACTGCAAGGCATTTTAAACTTTCTGTACCTCAAAATCAAATGTGAATTACAGGGTTTTCTTGGGCTGGGTCACAGTTGGATTCCAAACCTCTTAATGGCTGAGCCCCTTTGTGCCATACAAAAGAACACCAAACCGGATCCCATTGTTTGGAATGACCAATATAACTTCTCCTTTAAGACTTTGAAGGAAGGTAGTAAGTCCACCTGCCCTTAGACACCCAGATTATCAGCTGCCCTTTTCTTTTTTGTAGATGAGAAGGAAGGGAATGCCCTCAGACTACTTATCCCAAAACATGGGGCTATCACAGACCCCTAGGTTATTCTGGCCAACAGTTAGATCCACTGCCTGAGGATACATCCCCTGCCTTAGGGCTCTGCCTGCCAGCACCCTTAGTGAAAGCTACTGAAGAGATAGGGGATCTTCCTCAACCCTCTTGATGCGTCAAGGCTTTAGAGGCTCTCTTGGGTCACACCACGCCCAGTACCTTTCAACAAGCTGTTTCCTCCTGCCAAGTCCTCTTACTGACCCCCCCCCCCCCCATCACTCTCATTCACTGTAACAGTCTCAACCCTGCTGCCTTCTTCCCTCTTCCACTGATGGAACTCCCCATGACTATCTGACTTTCACAGATCAACTGTTAACCTCTTGTGAGGTCTTACAAGAAACCCCTCTGACACACACTGATCATTCCTGGTGGACAGACTCTTAGAACTGTGGAAGTGGTGAGTTCGTGCTGGGTATGTGATAACAGTTTGGAGGTTATGGAGGCTGGACCCTTACCTTTGGCTGCTTCAGCTCAAACCAGCTGAAATAGATGCCCTCACTTGAGCGTGCCTTTTAGCCAAAAGCAAGACCACAAACATTGATACTGATTGCCAGTATGCCTTTGGAGTGGCCCATGACTTTGGAATGTTAGGGGAAACAGCAGGGCTTCCTCCCTTCCAGTGGAGGTGAAAGTAAGATGGCTCCTATGCCCCAAATCTGTTGGATGCCAGGATGCCACCAGCAGCTCTAACTGTTGTGAGTCTGATTCAGTGGAAACCAAAGGAATCTACCTCGCGGATGCCCCTGTAAGAAATGCTGCCCTTAGGAGATCCGTTGACCAAACCTCTGTCGTGGCCCAGAAGACTCCTCCCCCGGCGAGGACCTATGGGGCTAACCAGGGAAGGGCAGCAGCTGGCCTGTGCAAGAGAAAAGCAGAGTTGGAAATCAGAAGGCTGTTGGGACCACAAAGAACAGGGACTCTGCTTTGGACCTAGTAATAAGCTGGTCCTTCCAGAAAATCTAAAGCTTTCCTTATTGACCACTATGCCTGAATTAAACCATTGGTCCCCTGAGAAATGATAACATTTATGGATCAGTGTTGGTGGAAAACAGCAAGGCCACAAAAATTGCTGTCCTGCTTGTTCACCTGAGCTGAGCTGGCCCCGGGACACTGGCATTTACCCAGTGGACCGTTTGAGGCCTGGCCGATGAATTTCAGACATTTGCCTCATCTCACGGATAGAAAGATGTTCTAGTGATAATTTGCATCTTTTCACATTGGACTGGAGTGTTTCCGTGTAGAAAGGTTACCGCCTCTTCCTTAGCTAAAGTCCTTTGAGCAAAGGCTTTTCCCACTTGGGGAGTACCGCGGTGACCAGGGGACCCACTCCACTGGCCAGTGAGTCCTTGGACGAGTGAGTGTGTGCCATCTGACCAGTTCTGCAGCATTTCCACTCTTTATCCTCAGACTTCAGGACTGGGCCAATGTTCAAAGAGAATTATAAAGATCTAGTTTATTAAATTAGTTGAAACCCTCCAATACCTTGGCCAAAAAGTACTGCGGTTGGTTCTTTTAAATCTTTAATCTACTCCATTCAGTATTCATAAACTCTCACCTTTTGAAATAATTACAGGGCAGCTAATTACAGGGCAGGCATTTAGCTCCTGCTTCCTTTGACCCACAACTGAAAAACTGGTACATACTTGAGTATTGCAAGGGTCTAATTAAATCCACTGAGAATAATCACGCTGTGGTAGGGTAGAACAATCTTTCCACACCAAGAGACAAAAGACGTCAGACATCACACTTTACAGCCAGGAGAGTTAATCTGCTGGAAGAGACATCTCCATAAAGATTCACTCCAGCCTTGTTGAAAGGGCGCCTACCAGGTGTTACTGAGGAACCCCGGTGCCATCAGGTTCCCAGAGACAGACTCCTGGATTCATGGGTGCCATCTAAAAAGGCCCCAAAACCTGAGAGGACCTGCACCCCAACTGGTAGCGTAAAGCTAAAATTTTTTTTTTTTTTTAAGATTTTATTTATTTATTTGAGGGAGAGAATGAGAGACAACACGAGAGGGAAGAGTGTCAGAGGGAGAAGCAGACCCCCTGCCGAGCAGGGAGCCCGATGTGGGACTTGATCCCGGGACTCCAGGATCATGACCTGAGCCGAAGGCAGTCGCCCAACCGACTGAGCCACCCAGGCGTCCAAGCTAAAAATTTTTAAGGACTGAAATACATGACATTGGAAGTAGACAGTCTTCCCAAGATACTGGGGCCAGGCCTGTAGAACCTCCCCCTTCACGGAATTTGGTGTTGCTCAGCAACCGAGTCATGCTGTCTAAAGTTGTAATTGTCCCTTTGCTGGCCTCCTTGCCACTCCTTGGTTTGCCGGTAATGCACTCCTTTGTTCCCACTCTGCAAACACTTTTTGATTCCGCCAGCCCTACCCATTGTTGGATTTGCACTGGAGTTAACACTAAAGCCCCAACTGGTGGCCTGGCCATTATCCTTAGAAGGATGGCAGAAGCTTTCTAGCAGAGAGAACAGGGCTTTCCTCTGGTGCCTTTGAAGCCGTACATAGTCCCTGGCACCAGACATGAAAGCCTTCCGTTGGGTGCTCCTCACCCATAAAGGAATACCCTCACTCAAGTCTGTGCATCTACTCAAGACCTTTCTCTGTGTTTCACAGACAGTGACAGGACCGGCAGAAGCCGAGGCTGCCTCCTGGTAAGCACTTGTGACCCCAGTGGTGCAGGACTCATGATCACGAGTACACTCCCCACTGGGGTCTGCGAGACCACGAGGTCTCCTCTGTTGATGTATCTCCGTGATAGGGTACTGGGAGGAGGGAGCGACGTGCTTCCTTTCAGTGATGCCTCTGGGGAATTGCTCAGAAATCTAGCGAATACTGGAAACTTAATTCAACATACCTTCTCCTTGGACGATCCCCAGATCTCCATTGGAACCTCACCCACAGCCACCAGACTCATTTGTTAATCCAAATATATTGAAATTTAAGACATTCCTATAACCACTTCCATGATGCTAAAAGCACCAGTTACTGCATATTGTGTGTAAATGACTGTTTGTTTGTTTGTTTGTTTGTTTGTTTTTTATTAACATATAATGTATTATTTGTTTCAGGGTAAATGACTGTTTTTGAACATGAGGTCCTCTTTTTCATTCCAGGGGAAAAAAATCTGGGCAAAGGGGTCTACCTAACATCCTGTCTTTAGAAAACACTAGTTATTTCTATGTGGCAGAAACGTACACTCCACATTCCCCTTGGAAAGGATGCTGTGAAGTTGTTGCCCTCATTCCTGTTGCTGAAACCAGGAAAACCCTTCTACCTACTGCCCCTGTGTCCAGTCTGGGGTTTTCTCCTACTGTCCTAAAATAGCACATGGTAACAGGGATGGATAGCACTTTGGGTGGATGTCGCGAATACCCCATAGTAGATAGGGATTTGCCTGAGCCTTGTTCCCTTCTTGGGTTGGGTCGCAGAACCTGTAAAGGCAACTTGGAATCTGTGGTCGTGGTCCCATCTTTACTGCTCCTCTTAGAGCTTTTGAATATCAACAAGCCCAGCTAGACAGTCGCAGTAGTAGTCTTCAAAACCTCAGTCCTGCGCCTTCGCCCTACAGAGCAGGGAGGGGAAGAATGCTGTTTTTATGTTAACAAATTGGGGGAAATAATGCAAGAATGAAAAATAACAAAAGGTAATATCAAACTGTGAGCTGAAATAAGCCAGGCCCCCCAGGACCTGGGACATTTTCAGCTTATTAAATATGGGCAGCTGGGGAAACTGGTCGAGGAGGTTTTCCAGCCAGTAGCCGTTAATTGGACTTTTGGCCCTGGGTATGATCCTCCCAGACATATGTACAAACTAGAGTTCTTTTCCGCACCAAGACTTCTCCTGAAGCTCAGCTGGGAGACACATGACTGAGATTCCCCATTTCTTGACTGTTGGTTGTTCAAATGGGGCCTGATACCCTCATGCCATTTCCCTCCTGTAAGGGACAGACATCTCAGGACGTCCCTGCAGTTAGTTCTCAGGGGCACCATCCACTCACAGCTACAGACATCTCTGACTAAACCAGACAGCCAGACAGATTGGTTGATCAACGTGGCCTTCTGTGAAAGATGTGGATCAGAGGGGGAGATCTGAGAGCATTTGAATCTAAAATGGAACTGAAGGCTATGTAAAGTGGAGAATCTCACGCATGCGCCATCAAAACAGCGGACTTGAGGACTGTCAGGCCGATTTCCCATGAACGCTTGATTGACAGAAGATGGAAGCTGTCTCCAGCCAGTGAGTGTCCACCGAGAATCTCTTCCCACCTTTGAGCCATTGAACTTGCCGCGTGGCTCCTACCTGGATTTTCCCCTTTCATACTCTGCCCAGAAAAGCACCCCACCCTGAACCTTCAGCGGACTCACCTGTAGCTCCTGAATTACACTTCTTGTGCTCTTCCCAAGTCAGCTCTGTTTCCGGTCATCAAGCTTGCCTCAGTCTGTCTCCTTTCTCGTAGCTTGACAGAAACCCAAGTCCACATCATAGGCAGATGACCTTGGGTCAGGCGTTTTGCCTTGACCAGCCCCTGTGTCCTCTCCCATACGCTGGGGACGTTGCCTCCCTGGCAGAGTTGGTGTTGGGTGGAAGATGTGGGAGAGTGCCTGTCACACGGAGCCCTTGCTAGTCAAGAAGGTGTTAGACTCAGGTGTGTGGCTTGATTGGGTGTTATCGATGAGGAGGGAAACCGGAGCCTGTCCACTGAACTGGCCGTGTCGGCGGCTTCTGAAGAGCAGGCTGTCGCCAGCAGCTGGCGTGCATGTGGCCGACGCAAGGCGCTATCTGACGTGTCTGTCACCGGCGCAGGCACATCAGAGTTGGCGTCACGGCGCAGCGGGTATCCGTCCGTACTCTGTAACCCGGAAACCCCGCTGTGGCGATCCTCCTCTTGCTGTGTGAGTAAGGAACTGGGGGCTGGGCCACCACACAAACAAAGATGTTCGCGTGGACATCAGCAAAGGTGTGCTGTCGGGAAAGCCATCAGGACTCCACAGCTGGTGACTGGGAGGTTCGGACGTCAGCTCTTAGGCTGTTGCCATCAGATGTTATTGTGAAGTCTTCCCTGCCTTGTAAGTCCCATCAGTGTGGGGGAGAGCAGAAGGGAAGCGTGGGAATACTGCGGCTGCGGCCGCCCGCAGCGGAGCGGGAGCTGGGAGTCAGTGTTGGGGTGGACAGCTAGAAAGGCTCGGGGTTCAGGTTTCTCTGTGGAGGGACTTGGGACTCAGCAGCAGATGGTGGGGGCCATTGATGATTTTCTAGAGCCCTCACTGACCGGGCGTGTGAGGTGGAGGGTGGCCACAGCCGCTTGAGCGTTCGTTACCTTGTTTATCTCCCTCTGGGCTTCATCTGCAAGAACAGAGTCACCAAAGAAAAGCGCAGTTGAGTTAAATACAAAACAATTGCAGATTATAAATTCCAGTTGGAGCTATTTTTCTTAAATATAGAGGTTTTGTTGTTTTGTTTCACCCTGAAGCATTGTGATGGAGGGGTTTGAGCTTTGCTCAGAATAAAGAATAAAACATTGACAAGTTGTCGGCCTGGGATAGCTCTCGAGAAGAGGCTGTGATGTGTGTTTACTACGTCTGAGATGAAGGAGCATCACTACCTCTGTTCAGCTATGCATTTAGTCACGGTTTTGAAATTTCACTAATATCAAGTTCTTTTTAAGGAGTAAATGTCCTAGAACCTAGCTTTAATGTTTATAGGTAGAAAATCACCTAATTTGGAGATAATTCTTTGTCGTGTCTTGTAAAAGCAGGGTTGTACTGAGTGTTCACATCATGTTTTTGCACAAGCATTACCATCTTCAGTGTGTTGGTAATAGAACATACAAAACCAGTAACGTTTAAAAATTCTCCTGGGGCTCCTGGGTGGTTCACTTGGTTAAGTGTCCGACTCTTGGTCTCAGCTTAGGTCTTGATCTTGGGGTCATGAGTTCAAGCCCTGCCTTGAGCTCCACGCTGAGTGTGGAGCCTACTTAAAATACTAGGGGCGTCTGGGTGGTTCAGTTGGTAGGGCATCTGCCTTTGGCTCATGTCATGATTTCAGGGTACTGGGATTGAGTCCCATGTCGGGCTCCTTGCTCAGCAGGGAGCCTGCTTCTCCCTCTGCCTGACACTCCTGCTTGTGCTCTCTCAGTCTCTGTCAAGTAAGTAAATCTTTAAATAAATAAATAAATATGAAAATAAGAATAAAGTAAAAATGTTTCTTTGACTTAGAGTGTGAAGACAATACAAGCAATAGTAAATGCTTTGAATAGTTCTAAAATAATTGGCTTAGTAGCACAGACATGTCCCTGTTGCTGAAGCTTATTAGAGAGAGAAAGCAAATTAGAATTGATTAATCTTACTCTCAACTCTGGTCATTTTAGCACCAAAAAGAGTTTTTGGGTTTTTTGTTTGTTTGTTTTTTTAGTGAGTAAAATGTGCGTGCACTAAAATGCATAGATCCTAAGTAAGATTTGATGAATTTGACATATGTATCCAAGAAACCAACAGCGCGTTCAAGATCTAAAACATTTCCATCACCCCAGAAAGTTCCCTCTTGCTCCTCCTGGTAGACCCTCATCCCCCATAGACAGCCACTGACTGCTACAAGCACCCTAGAATGTTTTTTGTGAATATTTAGCGATGTTAATTGTTACAACTCTCTTAATTTGTAGGAGATCAAAACATTCAGATGGCAGATAACAGGTAAGCCAAAATGGACTTTGTTCATTGGGATTTAAGTTTTAGTTGATTAGCATGAGCCAGGCCACTGGTCAGTGACTGTTCATTAGCAGCTCTGGTTGGCAAGCTCCTCCCTCCGCTGCTGTGTTTGAGCCCAGGAGGAGATGGCTTCACACATGGCAAGTGTCTCAAATACCGATACTGAAAAACCTCTCGTGGGAAGTGATCATGCTGCTCTCCAGGTCTTAATACCTCCCAGGTATTAAGTGATTGACTTGGCACCATCCTCCCCTTGTGTGGCTTCCGATGGTCAAGTGAAAGATTTTGTTTTGTGGCTCGTCCTGAAGGTTATGTTTGGTCTTGTGTAGTGTTTGACGTGGTTTAATTTTGGTGAAGGAAGCCATGTCCAGGCATCTTTGAAAACTGATATACCTGTTTTTGTGAAGTTTAATTGTTTGTAGAGACTGTGTGGTGAGCTTACAGAGCCACAGTGGGCCTTGTGTCCTAAATACTTGGTAAGGTGGCACTGCCTTGATCCCTTTAGCAGCCGGCCAAAGTGTAGCATGCAAGTTGGCTGGCTAGTGGGTTCAGTTTGAGGGTGGGGAGCAGGTTTTTGGGGGGGAAGAAACTGTAGAAATGAAAACTAAGAAGATTTGGCCAGGGTTGGAAATTAGAACTATGGGACATGGCAAGGGGTGGGGGTGTGTTAAGTGGTAGGTGGTGTTTTTTTGTATTTGTTTTTTTTTTAATAACAGGAACATATCTCGTAGATACACCCGTGTGTCCATAGTTCTGTCCAAATACGAAGTCGTTATAGAGCTGCCTCTTAATATGTTACACAAGAAAAATGCCCTTGTGCTCTTTGTCTTTAGAACTTCTTGGTAGTAATACTTACTTAACATACTGTCTTAGTTTTTCAGATGGTGTTCCTTCAGACGCCTTGGAGGCTGCTAAAAATGCAAGTAACACAGGTCAGTTCACCACCCATGGGAGAGTTCGCATGCAGAGCGGAGCATAGCATCTTCCACTCTTGAGCCATTTCTTGCGATGATACAAGTCATGCAAGTGAAGGATTACTGTGCCACAAAGGTTTGGGGAGGTTAGAGTCATTCAAGTGGAAATTGGTACTTGGTCTAAAGACTTTCATGATAGGCTTTCCAGAAGTAGGGTGACTAGCACAATGCGCCTCCTTGTGCCCGCTGCCACTCAGTACTCCATGGCTCAGCCAGTGACTGGTCTTCTTAGTCTGTGTCCTTCTTCCCTGATCATTATGGAGCAAACCCCAGACTCCATACCATTTTGTCCATCAGTTCATAGATGTGTTATTTTTTCCTCCATTTTTAAATTTGTATATCTATACTTTTTTCCCCTTAAACTGTTTGAAAGCAAGTTGTGGGTATCCTGACTCTCTTCTCCTAAAACAGTTTCGTGTAAATTTCCTAAAAACTAGAATGACTGCTCCTAACCCCAGTGCCGTGACCACAACCAAGAAATGCGGCGTTGACATGACACTTAGCTAGTATGTAGTCATGTTGCTATTTCCTTGCTGTTCTCGGCTGCTCCTTTTAGCCGTAGCCCACATCCAGTTCCAGAGCCAGCCAGGGTGATGTCCCGAATCTAGTTCTGTCTCCTTTCTTCTAGAGCCGTTCTCCCACCTTTTTATTCTTCTCTGCAATGATATATCGGCAGGCTGCTCCCTGGCTGTCTTGTAGAACAAGCAGGCCACGCTCTGGATTGGTCAGGTTGTTTCCTTCCCATTAGATTCAGACTGCCACATGGGTGACGTGCTGCAGGGGGAGCACGCTGGGGCCATGGCCGGGGATTCTGAGATTGAGGACTTGGTGAAGGTCATGTCTGGCAGCCTTCCCCGTTGTGAGGGTCTCTTCAGTAAGTGACCTGTTGGTCATCCTGTGGACACCCTGTTCTCCATGGGTCGTGATAACGATCCTTGCAGAATCAGGTATGACATTGGTGTTTGCACAAGGGCGTTTTTCTAAGTCTGGCAGTCTTCTGCATATTACATCTGTCAGAGATGGCCTTTCCCTCCCTGCTCTCCCAGCCCCCACTGCAGGGTTCGTGCACTTTCCTAGATTGTTACTCCTTCAGTGTTTTGTCAGGCACCATCAGTACTCTTTGGTGTGCAAATTGTCCCACGTGGCCAGTGCCAGTCTCTTCAGGCTGGCTTCTGTGACCTTTTGCTATGTCCCCATGAGCTTTGAGCACTTTGTAGCTTTGTGATGCTAAGCTACATTTTTTCTTGAACTTTTCTTGCTCTGGACCTGGAGTCTACCATCTCTGCAAAGGGCCCTGTTCCTTTTAGTAGGGGGAGATATTTAAAAACCAGAATATAGATGCTAGGTGTCACTGTTTCTAGGCCTTTCGGTGGCCAGAGCTAGAGGAGGTGTGTGTCTGTGTGTGGGGTAGTATTTATACATATTGTGTACATACACAGTTGTACGTATGCATGAGTGTAAAGATGAAATAGTGTTAGCAGTTGTTTATAGTTAAAATGTTAAAATTGAGTTGCCTACTTGATACCCTTTGCTTGCCCTTGTGACTTTCGTACAAAAAGGTGGGCAGGGCTCCAGGTACCTTTGGAGTCAGGTGAGGGTGCCAAATTAGGGTTCCTGGCCAGTGGGAGCGAGCTGGCGTCACTTCAGCAAACACGGAGTCTGTGCCGTGGGCAGGTGTCCTGTTGGACCACTCCCTGGTTATAGTTGAGTGAAAGACCTTCCTTCCTCCTCAGCCTCTTGTTCGTTCATTGGGAAACAGTGCAGATGTGTGTGAGCCACCAGGGCAGTGTGGGGGGAGGAGGCCAGTGAGCTTTGGGAGGGGGGAGTGCGGGAGTGCGGTGGGGGGGGGGGGGTTGGGCAGAAGGGCAGGGTAGGTGAAGGTGGAGGCCAGAACGCTCGCATGTCTGGTGCACCAGGAGCCAGTGCTTGGGCTTCCTGGGACGTGAGCCAGGCCGCAAGTGAGGGACAGTCGCCTTGTCCCTGTTCTTGCCTTCTGGGCCCCCTTAGGTCTTGGGGAGAGAAGGTGAGGTGGCAGGAGATAGGCCCCTGAACTGGGAGGTGATGACATCTTTGGGAGGTTTGAGGCTTAAACAGCTGAAGCAAGAACCGGAACTTGCTGGGTGCCCTTCAGTGGATTTCTGACCGCCTGCCCAGCTGGGTAGCAGCGGGTCAAATGCCATGAACGTACATTTGAAGGGGTGCTTGGGTGGCTTAGTCGGTTAAGTGTCCGACTCTTTTTTTTTTTTTTTTTTTAAAGATTTTATTTATTTGAGAGCGAGAATGAGAGACCGCATGAGAGGGAGGAGGGTCAGAGGGAGAAGCAGACTCCCTGCCAAGCAGGGAGCCCGATGGGGGACTCGATCCCGGGACTCCAGGATCATGACCTGAGCTGAAGGCAGTTGCTTAACCAACTGAGCCACCCAGGCGCCCAAGTGTCTGACTCTTGATTTTGGCTCAGGTCTTGATCTCAGGGTCCTGTGATCGAGCCCCGTGTCAGGCTCTGTGCTTGGCGGGGAGTCTGCTTGAGATTCTCTCTTCCTCTTCCTCTGCCCACCCCCCCATCTAAAAAAATGAAATAAATTTCAAGTTTTTTGGGTTTTTTTAAAGATTTTATTTATTTATTTGACAGATAGTGAGAGCAGGAACATAAGCAGGGGGAGTGGGAGAGGGAGAAGCAGGCTTCCCGCTGAGCAGGGAGCCCGACGTGGGGCTCGATCCCAGGACCCTGGGATCACGACCTTAGCCGAAGGCAGACGCTTAACGACTGAGCCACCCAGCGCCCTAAATTTCAAGTATTTTTAAAACATGTTCTTAAGAAGCCACTTGCTACATTTAGAAATTAAAGTGAATTAACATAGCTGGGTAGATAATGTGCTGATGGTTTTCTACCCTTGGCTGTTCTGTGTCAGGGATATTTGAAATGTTTTGACCTTGTTTTTACCTCTTGATAGAAAAGCTCACTGATCAGGTGATGCAGAATCCTCAAGTTTTGGCAGCTTTACAGGAACGGCTTGACAATGTCTCCCACACTCCTTCAAGTTACATTGAGACGTAAGTATGCTGTGCATGGGACTCTGTACAACTTTAAGAAACAAAGGGGAAAAGGCTGATTTCCTGGTTCCTTAGACTAGAACTAAGTGTCTTTCTCATTGAGCAGACTTTGGGTGCTGAGAACCAGGCACTGGATTCCAAAGAGTAGCGCCTAGGCTCAGCAGGTGGTAGAGGTGCAGGCCTGTGGTGGGAGGTGCGGCGGGGGGGGCGGGGGGTTACTTAGCCGGGGGGCTGTCGGGCCAGGCTCAGGGTGGGGTGCTGGCTCCCTGCTGGCTCTCTGCAGGTGGACTGGTGATTCTGCCTGGGAGTAGGAGAGTGGAAGATGATAATGGTCTCTAGTTTTCTGGCTAGACTCTGAGTAAGTGGGGTGGGTTTCATGGAGAGGGAATGCTGGGGCTAGGAACAAGGCTTCATGGAATAGAATCAGTTCCATGTTGGATGTACTACATGGTAAGTGCCTGCTGGCAGGACAGTGTGGAGTTACTGTAACTGATTGGAGGAGGACAGCTGGATGTAGGATATCAGGGTCCAGTTTGCTTAAAATCATTTGTTATTTTTACTCTATTAGGAAGATACAGAAAGATAAAAGACAGTTGTAATTGTGTGATTAATGCAGAAAAGAAATACAGGTGTTTCTGTATGTCTGCCATTTTATTAGGTCCTCACTGTGCTTCCTCCTTGTTCTCCTGCCGGCAGTAGTCCTAGAGACAGGACTGTAGTTACGAGTCTTGGTAGAGGACCTTTACCATGAGGTGGCTATGGGTAGGGTGGCAGGGGTCCTTTGTGATTTAAGGCTCTATTTAAGGCTCTTCCAGTACTTTCTAAACCGTGCTGTGCATAGGAGCAGCTAGGACTCCATGAGTTGTTGGAGGAAGGGTAGAGTGCCCAGGCTACTGCTAGCCCCACCTCGAGGGCTCAGCCCAGGTGGACGCTGCCCGGGAGGGCTGTATGGGTCTGTGATGAGGCCCAGAAATGTGCTCTTTGTTCCAGATGGTGACCAAGGGCTTCAGGTTAAACATACAATTTTGATGGGTTAAAAAGGGTTTTTTTTTTTCTGATTTATAAAAGTAATGCTTAAAAACTAAAATATTTTTAGAATATAGAAAAGTACTGGGGTGCCTGGGTTGATCGTCCAACTCTTGATTTCAGCTCAGGTCATGATCTTAGGGTTGTGGGATTGAGCCCCGTGTCAGGCTCTGTGCTCAGCACGGAGTCTGCTTGTCCTTCTCCCTCTGCTCCTCCCTCACTCGCTCGCTCTCTCTATAAAATAAATAAAATCCTTAGAAAAATAGAAGAATATAGAGAAGTATCAAAAGGCAAAGAAGCTCAAAGTCACCTGACCCTGGAAGGGAACAGACCCCACTTGTCTGTATTGTGTCTGATTTTTCCCTTAGTGCATCACCATGAACCTTTCACTTGGCGCGGAATATTCTTTGAAAACATGATTTCGGACAGGCTGTGTTTTAATCCTGTACAACTTGTCATTATTTCCAGTTTTCCATTTTCACAAATAATGCCTCAGTGGACATATTGGCACATAAGTATTTGGTTATTTCCTTAGCATAAGTTCTTAGAAGTAGAGTTACTGGACCCAAGGAACATTCAGGTTCTGCTTTGCCTTTAAGGTGGATGAGTCGGTTAGAGGACTTCTGTGCCCTCGGGCTCATCAAACCCAGGAGGTTCTTTTTAATTGCCAGTTTGGTAAGGAACAGACAGCAGTTCTTTTAAATTATAAATATTTTGTGGGATTGATCCTTCTTTCCATGTTTGATTATTTGTATTTTTTCTTTTGTGGATTATCCGTCAGCGTCTCCCCCACCCCTTCTGTTGGGATGTTCATCCTTCTAATGATGTTTAGGAGCTCATTTCTGTAGTGAGGATGTGAATTCTATAGTAGCCTGAATTTATTTTAAGAGGATTGAAAAGCACGCTGCCTTACTTTGCAGGCATACGGATGTTCTCCTTTTCTTCCCTGTTTCAGTTTGCCGAAAGCCGTGAAGAGAAGGATCAATGCACTGAAGCAGCTGCAGGTGAGGTGCGCCCACATAGAAGCCAAGTTCTACGAGGAGGTCCACGACCTGGAGAGGAAGTACGCCGCACTGTACCAGCCCCTCTTCGACAAGGTGGGCAGCTCCCTCCATGTTGCCTGCATGGTTTCAGAGCTTTCTTCATGTAAGACTCCCACATTTACGGAGTGATGGGTCCTTGAACGGGTCTCCTTCAAGCCCTAAAATGTAGAATCTTAAGTTAGAAAAGCATTGGTTTTCACAGACATTATTTACAAACTCAACTCTTGAGCTTCTGACTAACTTAGCCTAACTCTAAGAAGGTCTCGTTCTTACTCAGAGAAGGGAGTTCATCACGGGGGACGTGGAGCCGACGGACGCGGAGTCAGAGTGGCACAGTGACAACGAGGAGGAGGATAAATTGGCTGTGAGTATCGTGTTCAAACGAAGGCAACTTGTGCTGTTTCAGTGCTGTTAGAAGTAAGAAGTCTCTTAAAACGTCACAAAGGAAAGAGCTCCTTACCAGTAGGTGCTGTTTCCCCCTTGGGTTGGCCGTTTCGATTTCTTTGTGATCAGACTACTGAGCGGCGGGCAGGTCCAGTATCCGTTAATTCCGTGACCCAGACATGCTCTCCCGGCTCAGTGGTCTAAACAGGTCCATGCCGTAGGATAGTGAGGTGTGGGATCGGATGAACAGAAACAAAAACATCCGGAGAAGTCTTGTATCGAGACAAAAGCGAAGTCCCACGGGGGAGGGGATACCTGTGTTGGTAGTTGCTGCGAGGTCAGGCTTGTGAGGAGGGCGTGGTGGGTGTCCGGGCCACCCTCCTCCAGGACCAGCAGTGGCGACGAAATCGCCACGATGCACCCAGCCACTTTGGATTGGGAGCTTCTCATCACCTGCTCACAGCCTTCAACAGGTCCCATTCCAGCGCCACGAAAGTTCCGACATGTTACAGGGCAACTTTGTCCACTTGAAGTTTGTTTGGAAGACAAGTAGCTTTTACCTTTTTTATCCATCGGGATTCCTTTTTAGGGAATTTTTGAAGTGTATGTTCGTTGTAGTAACCATATGTTTTTGATCTTTCAAACATATTGTGGAACCTGGCCTAGCTGAGGCTGTGGTTATGGATGGATCTAGTTGTGAATCACTTCCTTATTTCTCATGAACAGTCTGCCTCTGTTAATTTAAAAAGCCCCTTCTGATCATTTCCATAAGAATCCCCCATGATGAAGTGTTTGCACTTGCACTGGGCCCATCTCGTGCTCGACCTCCGTGGGCCGCAGTGCAGGAAGGACGCCTCTGCGTGTGGCCTGCGCTGTCGGGTCACCTCCCTGATGTCTGCGTGCAGTTTCTGTCCGATGTTTATAGCCCCCTCCTTACAGTTGGACGTACACGCTGCCGTCGTTCTTGTTGCCCGGGCACTGGAGTCTCCGTCCGGTGCTGGGTGGCTGGCTGGCCCAAGACGGATGTCTCATAGAGCTAGCACTTGGCACCTTCCCCAAGGTTGATGGCACTCTTCTAAAATTATATCACAGAGTCACGTCTGAACGGAGTGCTTTGATTGCTTTGTTCCTTAAAAACATTTAGAAGTGTTACATACACCGTGGTCTTGGAGATGCAGATGCAGGGAACACAGTTTTTGATAGAAGTTTGTGCAGGATTCTGAAACTGGCATTTTGCGTTAAGTCACTGAATGTAAATGTGTTGCTTTGTGGTACATGTTCTATTTGGCATCTTTATTTATTTTTTTTTAGGGAGACATGAAAAATAAAGTAGTCCTAACAGAAAAAGAAGCAGCAACAGGAGAGGAGCCAAACCCCAGAGGAATTCCAGAGTTCTGGTTTACCATCTTTAGAAATGTAGATATGCTAAGTGAATTAGTCCAGGTAAGCAAATTCCCACCCTACAGAGAGATCTTAGTCTTAATATTTATTTATGAACCACTTAACTCAGAGTTTAGCGGTTGTTCATGGTGGTTGGAAAGGCACTTTGTGTGACCAACAGCTCATAGGAGTGTTCTTGACCTCCTGGGCGTGGGTCTCACTGTTGGAAGCCTCCATTGCTACCTTCTACCACGGTGCTGCTGGGAAGGCCTGCACCTCTGCGGCTGAGCCACGACTTGTCGTCGTCTTACCTGAGGTCTGCCGCCTCACCCCGGAGAGCCTATAAACAGACTCAAGACCCTTCCCCACCTTACTGTGAATGGACAAGCGGGAAGATGTGAGGGCAGGAGACCAGGAAATTGGCCAAGAAGGCCCATAACTGACCGAGGTGTTTCTTCTGGTTCTCTCTTCAGAGATGTGAGGACCAGCAGGCCTGGTCGGTCCCTGTATGCCGTGGCAGGCAGTCTTGGGAAAAGAGTCGGGCTCTTGCCCACTCTGCCTGGCCTTGATGTTTCTCAGCGCTCCGGGCCAGAGAGAAGTGTCACCTTGTTGCCGGCCCCTAAGACCGCTTGTCAGTGTACAGATGTGGGTGGCTTCCTGGGAGTTCTTAACTTGACGAGGCCAGAATGCCAGCAGGACTGCTTAGCCAGCATCTGGGAGTGTGTGCAATAGCAAGTCATAGGGGGAGTGTGTGTTGTCTGGAGAAACGCCCACTAGAAATTTCTTTTTTTCTCTTGTTGATCAGGAGTATGATGAGCCGATCTTGAAGCACCTGCAGGATATTAAAGTGAAGTTTTCAGACCCTGGGCAGCCTATGGTGAGTACTGATTCATTGAGCTCCTGGTTGGCATCAGAGCATCACTGATGGTGAGCGGCTTGGGGCCAGGGCAGGAGGTGCGAACCTGGCCACACACTTGCAGGGTGGTCCTGAGCGAGATGCTCACCGAGAACTAGAATGTTCTCATGCGGCCTTCCTGGGTCTTGCTCAGCAGCGCTGCACAGCCCGGCAAGCAGCCCAGGCCGTGGGCTGCGTGTGGCAGGTGCAGGAGTCCATGCAGCACTGGACTCCTTGGCTGTGGTCTTGGCCACACCGTGCGCCACTCTCCGAGCCGGCTTGTTCCATGTCCGAGGGGGTGATGTCTTTCTCCTAAGTGTCTCCCAGGTTTCTGAGGACCTAACGTCTGTAAAACAGGATGGTAGGTATGTACTCAAATACAAGCAGCACTTTAATAGAAACCTGAGATGCTAATGAACAAAGCTTGCTGGGTTTTACTGAAAACGTAACTGCAGGTGGGCGAACCTGAACAACGTGTCCCCGCACTGTCGTACAACACCTCTTCCCAGCAGCTTGCTGCGCTGCGAGAGGGGCCTGACTCAAGCCAGCCCCTCCTTCCCTCCGCCCTGTGGGAGCTGGGTCCTCATGGAGGCACTGTTCGTGGCCTCTTAGCCTGGCAGTGGCTGACAGGCTCCATTCCGGTGCCACAGCAGCTCCAGCGACTCATGACTGACTGACTTGTGGCTCTCAGTTTCAGGTCCTGGGGACATGGCCTGGGACCTGGGGTCCGGCTCTTCCTCCCTCCCCATCGCAGAGCACTGGCCCCAGGTTATGGATGAGGGCTAGCGTACGTGGGGTCTCCCTCCCTGGTCCTGCAGGTGCCTTCTGGAGGCAAGGGGCAGGGGGACACGCTGGATCTGTCCCTTCCACTTTTCCTGCCTAGCTCACTCTGGGAGGTGATATTCAGTTCTCCCTCTGCAGGCAGGGGCCTGGGCACGAGCTGGCGTGATGCCTGCTCACAGGCTGAGGGGAATCCCTTTGCCTACTGGACCGGGTTAATTGGGTTATTGCAGGGCCTTTTCCTTGGCCTGTGCGGAGGCTGGGCCCTGGTGCCCCCTGGAGGCCGAGTGGCGCAGTCTCAGGGTGTTTGCTTGCGTGGCCGGGGGGGGGGGGGGGGGGGGGGGAGGTGCATGCTGTTGTAAGTTTCTGTGTCAGTTTTTTCCTAACACTTCTTTCTCACCTGTGATTCATCCAGACTCCATTTATTAATTTTTCCCCCCTGGATCAATTCTTTTTTTCATCGTTTGCTCTTATGAGACACTTGTTTGGTGATTTTTCTGGGTCTGTTTCCTTTCTCAGCCTGTCTGACGTTTTCCACAGTGGTTTGTAGACAGACAAGAGCCCTAGTTCTGGTAGAGCATGAGCCAGTCGTCCTTCTCCCCCTCGTCACTTCCCCTGTTAGAAAAGTCATGCACGCCGGCTGTGGAACGCTGGGAAAATACAGGAAGGTGTTAGGAACAGCCTACAGATCTCTCAGCTCTGGAGTCAGGTTCCCCATAGTCTTTGTTTTTTTAAAGTCATTATGAAATATTTTAGACACTAAAATCAGAAATACAAACCCTGTCTAGCCTCAGAATGAAGCAGGGCCAGTGTGTGTGTTTCTCCCGTGACCACACGTCTGCTCCTCTCCAGGGTCCCTCGCTCACCCTGCCGCAGAGCGGGGTTATAGGTGCAGACAATGTTGTACCGGCTCTGCGGCTGGGAAATAGTTGTCCTTGCGTCTGTGGGCTGAAAAGTGATTTATTTAACGGTGCCTACACGTGCCGCGGCCACCTCCGCCCCATTCTAAATTGTTGCATTATGAGAGCATACTTGAACCCAAATCTTTAAGTCTTGGCCAATTTCCTCAGTTTTGATTCCTTTTAGTGCAGTTTTACTGGGTGAAAGGAGGTGAACATTTATAAGGTTCAAATGTGGTTCACTTACATATTTTTTTTTACACTTTCTTTTTTGTAAATCATCGTGGTTTTGTCTCTGTTTTGAAATAATTTCAGGCTTAGTGCAGAACTTGAGCAACAGTGCAGAGACCCCGTGTGCCGTCGGCCCAGGCTGGAGCTCCCGGGGCGGGGCGGGGCGGGCGCAGCCGGCGGCGGCAGCATGTGAACCGCGCTGGGCAGGAGCGGCGTCTGCTCACACCCCCGTGCGGGCTCCGCTGCGTGCTTATGGCTGACTGGCTGTAGGGGGTTGTGTGTGATGGAGGCGACCGCATCTGTGGGCCCTTTTCTGTCGGACTTGAACCCTCCTTGTCTCTCTCTCTCTCTCTTTCTCTTTTATAAAGATTTTATTACAGAGAGTGAGCAGGAGCGGGGGGGTGGGGCAGAGAGAGAAGCAGGCTCCCCCCGGAGCAGGGAGCCCGATGCAGGACTGGATCCCAGGACCCCGGAATCATGACCCAAGGCAGACGCTTAACGACTAAGCCATCGAGGCGCCCCTTGAACCCTTTCTTGATTCATCCCCAGTCGTGTGTTACAGTAGACTAAACAGAGGCCATGGGGAAGGAAAGGACAGGAAAACATGAAGAAGGGAGATCTCACACTTGGTCTGGAGAGCTGGTAGGGCGGGAGGTGGGAGATAAAGAAGAGGAGCAGTGTGATGCGTACCAGAGTACAGAGTGAGGCAGGGCCCCGGTGATGCTTGTGAGCCCTCCCTGGCCCCCAGGGTGCCTGTCCACGCCTGCGGTCGCAGCCTGCAGCGTTTCTGGGATCATAGCAGCCTCTTCACCGACTGAACACTTGCGTCTGTCTTCCTCTGTCTTCACGGTGGGTGGGTGTAGCCCTGGGGGTTGGGCAAGGAGCGGAGAGGGGGTTGCATGGGGTCCTGTTGCTGAGCTTGCAGGGGACTCAAGCTCTGCAGGGTCCGGTTTCCACTTCTCCCTTAGTGGAAGTAGTTTGGTTTTAGTCTTTTTAATCTACTTTTTCCCAGTTGATAATTGTATCCTTATACATTATAATGAAAATTGAAATAGCTAACATTTAGCAGGCATTGCCTGTAAGCCTGTATAAACCCTGTACTAAGTGCTTCCATAGGTCAATCCTCTAGTCAGCTCAGGGAGAGAGAGAGGATTGTGCTTTCCATTTTATAGATGAGGAAACAACAGCAGAGACAGAGTGATTTGACAAGATCACGCAGCACCTATAGGCAGAAGTGATGTGGGGCGCCTGGGTGGCTCAGTTGGTTAAGCGACTGCCTTCGGCTCAGGTCATGATCCTGGAGTCCCTGGATCGAGTCCCGCATCGGGCTCCCTGCTCGGCAGGGAGTCTGCTTCTCCCTCTGACCCTCCCCCCTCTCATGTGCTCTCTCTCATTCTCTCTCTCTCAAATAAAAATAAATAAAATCTTTAAAAAAAAAAATAAAAAAAGAAGTGATGTGAACCCAGAGTTAGTCTTACAAAGTATCTCTATAACTTACTCAACCAACGCCCTCTTTTTTACCTTAAAATAGGGCTGAGGTGAGCATCTTCACACATACTGATGATGCATCACCCAGGTGTCTTTTCCCAAACAATGAATTCCTCAGAGTAGAGTTACCAGGCCAGAGAATTTTATTTTACTTCAATTTCTTGATCTTGCTAGATGGTCCTTTATAAAGCTATTTACAGTATATGAGTGGACGTGATTTCCCAGAGCACTTGCCAGTTCTACATATTATTCATACATAGGTAAGAAGAAAGCAAGACTCCTTCCTACTGCCACGTGACTTTATTTGTGTCTGCTGCTTTGTACACCCTGCGTCCATTTTTCCTCTTAAGCTTGTCTCTTGAGATTACACAGTGCTTTGTGAACAAAGGATGAACTTGTCCTTCCTTGGTGTGGTTTGCGGAGGCCCAGGCAGTCCTCCCCACCCTCACAGAGTCTGGCCCCTTTGTGCGGCAGAGAAGGCGGCGCTCTGCCTGAACGCAAGTGGAGAAGGAGGGCGGGCTGGAGCCCGCTGCGTGGTGTCCCCTAGTCCAGACCCTCCAGCTCCACCAGGGTGAGCCCGGGGCGGCAGAGAGAAGCTAGGGTTTCTCAGGAGAGCTTGGACCTCTACTGGGAGGGGGCTCAGAGGGTCCCGCGCTCTCCGCTAGGGCTGAAGCGCCACAGGTATTCCCCCACTTGTCGTTTGTGTTTGAACTGGGTGCTGCTGTTTTTTGTAATCAAGTTCTTCTTGACATGTGGCCATACCTGTTGAACTTTTCCGTAGCGGTTTCTGTCTGTGGCGTCCCGCTCAGAGAGGCGCTGGTCTCCAGTATGGACTGTGGGGTTCGTGAAGTCTGTCACTGGTTGCTTGTAGATTTTTAAGTGGCACTTACCTGAGTTTTTGTTTTCAGTCTTTTGTATTAGAGTTCCACTTTGAACCCAACGACTACTTTACCAATTCAGTCCTGACAAAAACATACAAGATGAAGTCAGAGCCTGATAAGGCTGATCCCTTTTCCTTCGAAGGTCCTGAAATAGTTGACTGTGACGGGTAAGGACTCGCCATTTCACCTTCTTTTTCTCAAAGAAAAACGGATGATTTTAGAACTTAATGAGTAAGAGAAATCAGGAATAAAACAAAATGTCTTTAATTTTTTAAAATCCCAGTAGACCAAGATTTACATTAAATAGTCTTTCTGTGGGGGTTTGTGATGGCCTGCCCTGGGAAATGTGTCATGAGGTCACATGTGCCAAAAGGGGGCTGGTGGCCCGGTCTCCTCATCAGATGGAGGGATTCAGTTCTCTAGGTCCCTTGCATGATGCTGTCCTTGCTGAGCTGATAAACGACCCTCCGCAAATATTTGCTGAGTGAACGGATGAATCAGGGCAGGGCAGTACTGGTCAGTTGCTTGCTTCGGAAATGGGGGGGCAGTTTAATTGTTGGACTCATGATGGAGCACCTTGGTGATTTCAAGTGAGATCACTGGGGAGAGAATGTGGTTTGGAGTTCTTTCCTCTTGGTTTGTTTGAGATGGTTTGGGAAATTGTGGTTTTTTTGGTTTGGGAAATTGTTTTTGAATTGGCACAATTACCCTTACTCACTGGAACCAAGTACTTCTGAATCTCGCGTATGAGCAATTCAGAGCTTTATTAAAACCCTGCTAGACTTGAATGGCGAGAGTGACTCTGAGAGCGCATTTCCCAGGGCCAGGCTGTCGTGTGGGAAGTGGGCCGGCCTTTCCAGGCATGTTCCCGAGCAGACGCTAGTCACGTGCTGCCAGGGGTTCCGTGTGGGTCCACAGCGATTGAAAGATGAGCAAGCACGCGGGGCTCGCCCCCAAGCCGGGCCCACTCGGCAGCCCAGACCCAGTGCGCCCCGCCCCCATCAGTACTTCATGCAGCGGTCCCCCGCTGCCTCTTCAACTTGTCCTGCTCGCTTAGCTGCCTTGAGAATTTGGGTGCGTGAGTGGGTGACTTCAGGTGTGCTCTGGGGTCTGGACGAAGGCAGCAGGTGACAAGCTCTTGAGCACTCTCTGGGCACCGTAGCCCAGCCTTGACTGGGCTTGGTCACAGCAAACATACTGGTGGGGGGGGTGGGGGGTGTTCCTCAGGGGAGAAGACCCTGGCTTCAGATGGTGCCGTGGCAGCCCGGGCCACTTGGCCTGTTCCCTTTCGCCGGCCGTCACATGGACTTCATAGGTGTGCAGTGTCGGCTGGCAGCCTGGTTTGCCTATGTTGTCCAAGTTCAGCCTCTGGCTGTGCCTTGTTTACCATGGACGTTCGTGGTGTTTCTCAGGGCATATGTCTGTGTGCGTGATGGCCGTCTGTCCCTGTAGGTGTGCTATCGACTGGAAGAAAGGGAAAAACGTTACAGTCAAAACAATCAAGAAGAAGCAGAAACATAAGGGCCGAGGCACAGTGAGAACAATTACCAAACAAGTTCCAAACGACTCGTTTTTCAACTTCTTCAGCCCGCTGAAAGGTAAGAGGGTTGTGTTGTGGACGTTGATTATGTACTACGCGAAGTCGCTTCATTACCCTGAGTCTGGTCTGGGTCCTCCGGCGAGAGTGGCCATTAAGGACACGGTTGCTGTGCCAGGAGCCGTGGTGCTGGTGCTCACGGGGTGCGGGGGTGGTAGGGGTGGTGGGTCCTCCTTGTAGCAGGGGGGGAAGGCTTGGTGGGCTCTCTGAGCTCCACGCTGAGAAAGCTGGAGTGATGCCAGGAGCGCCCCCAGCCGGCGCTTCCGTGCCTCACCGCTGGGGCCTGCTGGCGTCCCTGGGGCCGCCCGTCCTGCTGCAGGCCCCCTCTGTGGCTGGTCATACTCCTGTTACACCTGCGCAGCTTAGGGAGCATCCCCCACCCTCTCTTTCTCATAAATTCAGCTTTGTTTTGTTTTTCTCTGTGACTAGAACTCAAGGGGCTTGGGAGTTGATATAGTGTGACAACACAAGTAATTGGATTTCCAGTTTTGAAAGACTTAGCTTGAAAACTTCGGATCCCCCCCCCCCCAAGTCATAAAATAAAGACGGAAAGTTTGACCTCGTGGAGGGTGAGCAACAGGTTTTGAGAGTAAATACTGGCAAGTCTTTTTTTTTTCTTTTATTAAAGATATTTATTAGAGAGAGAGAGAACGAGAAGGGAGGAGAAGTAGAGGCAGAGGGAGAAGCAGGCTCCCCGCCAAGCAGGGAGCCCAATGTGGGGCTCGATCCCAGGACCCTGGGGTCATGACCTGAGCTGAAGGCAGATGCTTAACCGACTGAGCAACCCAGATGTCCCAAATACTGGCAAGTCTTAAAATTTTCTAAACTGGAGAGAATGCGGAGGCCAGGCCGGTTGGCATTGTTAGGATAGTGAGGATAAAACATTTTCTCTCTTATTTTCCATGAACACAGATTGAAATTTAGAACCGCCCGTCCCTGCCACAGGTAATTGGTGGGTGTGTGAGCTGTTCACCCTCGGCCACAGGGTGGCTCCACTCTCAAGTGTGAGCCTTGGACCAGGACTTTGTCTCTGAGCCGAGGGCCCTCGCTTCGCAAGCTCTGCCCTTCGGCCCCGTATCTTTCTGGAATTTGTCTTTGAGCCTAGAGGATGCAAATGTGTATTGGTCTGGGGTAACAATAGCCATAATGTAGTTGTTCAGTTTCCTTGTTTTAGAGAATTCCCTTTGGTGGTCACTTGCATGAATTCACTGTGAAGCAGAGGGCCTTTGGTTCCTAAATGCAGTGGCTTTGTTGGAAGGTTTCTTAAGATTGGATTTCAAGTCATTCAATAAAATCAAAGTGAAATTAAGTGGACTCAGAATTTGGGGGGGGGGTGACGTTTGGGGTTTTAAAACTGTGCTGTGATGGTTGTCCCACTCTAAAAATGTCCCAGAGGTCATTGAATTATACACTTCAGTTCTCTGGTAGATGAATTGCACGTAAACATAGGTCTTTTAAAGTAATCACACATAATATCAATTGATGAGCTCTGTAAACAAATAGAAAGTGACCGTGGGGCGGTGATGGGGCAGGCAAGGAAAAAATGTCAGAATTGAGGTAACATGTTTTGAAATGAAGGAAACATAAGCTGGCTGGTCCGGTGCCCTCCTTGTCCTTCAGTCTACAAAACGTCCCAAAGTCACATGAGCAAAGTCCCTGGCCAGAGTCCCCGGACCCAAATCTTAGCCCGTGGGGGGTGCTCACGTGCCAAGACTCGGGGACAGTGCCATAGGGGTGGTGTTGACATGTGGGTGCCCAGCCCATGGGGAACTGCAAGCTGGGAAAGGCCCCGAGAGGCAGGATGAGGCCAGCGCCATAAGCTTCCAGCTCCTGGCAAGACCGGGCCTTGGACAAGCATCTCTGAAGTCCGGGGTTTGAGTCACATGATCATTTGAGTGTCACTGGGCTTTGTTGAGTGGTTTTAAGTCCCTGTCTTTCCTGTCACCCTTGGTTCTGGGTCAGGCTCTAGTGCAGCAGCAGTCTTGGTAGCCGTGGGCGCGCGCGTGTGTGCGTGTGTGTCCCGCGTGCACACGTGTGTGGAGCTGCCCCTCGGCGAGCCGTGCGGTGCTCTGTGGTGGGCAGCGACCAGCGGCACCCTCCTGCCCACGGGGAATCTTTCCATCTGTGGGACAGACGCTTCAGCGCTGTGTCCTCGCCACGGGGACACACCGGTGTTGGCCCGCGGAGGTGCAGTGCTTCAGACACCAGGCCCAAGGATTTTCCTTTCCCTGCGGAATCGTGCAGGGTTGCAGGCACCGGTACTCGCTCCTGAAGGCGTGAGTGCACCGAGTGCCCACAGTCTGGGGCCCCTTGATGGGCCTTTCCACGTGTTGACACTGAATTAGGAAGAGCTTTTCCCCAGTTGGCGTTCCCAAGCAGGTCAGGCGGGGGCGGGCGGTCGGCACTGCGGGAGGCGCGGGGCTCCAGATGCGCCCTGGGCCACCTTCCCCGTCCTCGGAGCTGCCCGCGTGCGCTTGCAAAGGTTTTGGTTGTCAGCGTAACATGCATATGTTTTGTCTTTTTTTTTCCTAGCATCTGGGGATGGAGAATCACTGGTAAGCTTTGTGTTGTCATCCGATCTCTTGTGCTGTCACATTCTTTATCTTCAGAGTAGTGGCCTACCTTCTTTTCAGTCCCTCCTTCGTCCTCCCTGAGGCCCGGGGTGCACTGTGTTCACGACACCGTGGGGCGGGGCCAGAGTGCGTGGGCCCAGTGCACCCCGCCATCCCCAGCAGCGCTGGGTCCCCCAGAGCGAGGAGTGAGGTGCGGGTGGGGGGCATGGTGCTCGCCCATATCCACGAGTTAACGTTGAGGTTTTCCCTTCTCAGGACGAAGACTCGGAATTCACATTAGCCTCTGACTTTGAAATTGGACACTTCTTTCGTGAGCGGATAGTCCCGCGGGCCGTGCTCTACTTCACAGGGGAGGCCATAGAGGATGATGACAACGTATGTGGGCGGGAGCCCTTGGGGGCCTGCCTTTGGCAGTATGGGGTGCCCTGAGCAGCAGCCTGGGGGGGGACCCTTGGTGTCGGGGGTTCGGGGCCGAGCAGGGCTCTGGGTGCTCTTAGAGCAGAGTGCCAGCCCCGTCCAGGGACAGACAGCATCCTTGAAAGGCCCCAGGTGCTCACCCTGTCCTGCTTAAGGTCTGCAAGCTTTGGGTGACTTGGAAGCATGAGGAAAAAATCTCCTTTTCAGAGGTCTGACCACAGCAAAAGGTTATCTACAGAGCGGACTCTCGCTAGCCTGTGGTGTGCCGACACCAAAGGCTTGATCCCCGTGGTGCACAGAGGGGTGGCCAGGCTGCGCAGGCCCCTTTCTGTCTCTCCCCCGCCTCCCTCCCTGCTTGAGCGCAACCTCGCTAGCTGTCCTTTGACAGTCACCTGAGGTGGTTCTCCATCATAACCCAGGCTTGGCTCACTGTGTCTTCTTGATTTGTGGGGATCAAGTTTTGTTCTATAGCGTGCAGTTAGTAGTATGTTTCAGATACTTATTCCCTTGCTTTTAGAGCTCTTAGGTTTCCTGGATGGCTCTAGGTTTCCTTTCTAAGTGGTCTGTCGAGGTTTCAGATGGGCCGCAGGAGCCGGGCAGGTTTGAGCTGCTCAGTGGCCAGCGCAGTGAATGCCTGCTTCTCACGTTTTCTGTGCTGATGATCCCAGCCAGGGGGCACGTCCCGTCCAGTGTGTGTGAGCTGTGTAGTCTGAGACTCGTTCGCTTCGGAAAGGCCGTTCGTCTGTCCCTGGGCCGGGAGGTGGTTGTGGGCAGGAGAACGTGCAGGCACACAAGTCAGCGTAGCGTTGGCTCGTCCAAGCACTCAGGTGAGTGCTGAGGCTGAAGTTGACACGGCAAACTGTATACCAGCACGGTCTGTGATGGTAGGGCTGTCTTCGGCCTGCCTGCTCTGTCCAGCGTGGTGGGACTGGCCCCACGTGAGGTTCGAAGATGTAGAAGGAATCTGTTGACAGCTGAGGAACTGCGTGGTTCCGTTTTATTTAATGTAGCCCCCAAAATCTAGTGACTACACACACTGGAAAGTGCATGTCTGGACCAGCGGTCTCCACACTTTTTTGATCATACGCCCATCGGTTTTAAAACGTGATTGTGCAGTTTATATATATTTATTTACTTAAAATACAGGCAGAGTGGATAGTACTGGGAGCGGTGCAGTGCTCTGCGTGTCCTCTGCGCGTCCTCTGCGTATGTATGTCTGCGCCCAACACCTCTGATGCAGGTGCTGCTGCCCAGCGGTGTCGTTGAGGGGTTAGGAAGGGGCACCCCACTTAGGCCTGCTGAGACCAGGGTCCTGACTTCACCACTCACGGCCGTAGTGACTCTCATGGCTTGTCGGGCTCTTCGAAGAACACCTGTTGGCACCATTACTTGGTGCGCGTTGGGAGAGAGGTAAATTTGCAGGGGCCTGATGCGTTGGAAACCTGCACAAGCGCTACACGTTGTTGCAGAAGGAAATGGAGCCGGGAGTGCTGATTCTGTCTTCCATGTTCTCCCAGCTCGGCTTGCGTGTCCCACGGGCTCTGTACCCCGACTTAGCGACCCTGCTCTCCATCAGTGTGAGATGTGTTTGCCACAGGACCCTCCAGGTCCAGAGTGAAATGACCTGAGAACCTCAGAAAATCCACGCTTGAGCCTGTTTGAGGCTAGTTCAGTCTGAGCTAAAATGTGATTGGCTGGCTACAAGACAAGGTTTGCCTAGGTCTTTCCCTGTCAGAGGCTGGAAAGGGCACTGGGGCATGCTTGCACCCCTGACGGCCCAGCTGGTGCAAGAGGGCGCGCGTGCTGGGCCTGGTGTCTGAACTGGGCCCCACCAGCCCCCAGACCCTTACCGGTTTTGTGTGAGCTGTCACCAAGGAATAGATGTGTGGGCTCCAACAAAAGAAATGTCTTAAGAAAAGCTTAGTAAATCTTTAGGTCTCTTGCGTCATGCAGGTGATAGTGATAAGGTTTGTTTTGTTTTGTTTTTTAAAGATTTTATTTATGTATTCATGAGAGACAGAGAGAGAGACAGAGGCAGAGGGAGAAGCAGGCTCCCCGCGGAGCAGGGAGCCCGATGCGGGACTCGATCCCAGGACCCTGGGATCAGGACCTGAGCCGAAGGCAGACGCTCAACCGACTGAGCCACCCAGGCGTCCCTGTTTTGTTTTGTGTTTGGTCTTGATCTGAGTCTGATATGTGGAGTTTGAGTGAGAGTCTGACCTGTGATGTCTTTGGACCTTGAAGAAATTCATTCAAGACCAACCGACTATGGTGTTGGGCTCTTTTTCTATACACTTAAACACCAAGGTTTTACCACATTTCGAATGTGTAAATATTTACCCTTGTATGAGTTAAAAAATACCATTGAAATTCATGTATCTGCATAGTAAAATCATGCTCCTGGATTACTTAGATCAGCCAGTTTCCCAGGTGATCCCAGTACGTTCTCATGCTGACCATCTCCTTTCTGCACCCTTCCCCATCCTCAGGCCTTGTTTTGTGTGGTTTGCAGGTACTCGGCATCCTATCAACACAGCGGGGCTCGTGAACAGGCGGCCTGCAGCGCTGGCCCCAGCCCGGCCCACAGTGTCGGGGCCGAGGAGCCTGGTGGCCGACCGTGGCCCCCCGCCCCCAGATGGGCCTCTGCCCAGAGGCCAGGCTGCACTTCCGCATTCCCTAGGCCTGACCGGTGTGGGGTGCTTGATGGGGACCGTGCCTGGGTCAGGCTGCCCTCCTGCTTTCGAGACCTAAATCTTGTTTCCTTTTTCCTTTTTCAGTTTGAAGAGGGTGAGGAAGGAGAAGAGGAGGTAAGACATGGCGAACGTGGAGAGTCCTTTCCCTGAGGCCTCGCTAGGCTTCCTCTGCTAGGGCGGACAGACCACCAGTCGTACCCGGTTTGTGTGGAGCTGCCTCAGGGCCTCCACCCTGTTGAAGCTGGGGAGGGGGGCAGGGCACAGCAGGTGCTGTCCCTGTGTCCCGTTGTTGACCCCGCGATTGGCTTATGAAAACGTGGCTTAGGAAACGTTGGTTGAACAAACAAATCGCGTTTTCAGCATTGTGTTTATGTCCGTTGTCACTGGAACAAAAAGGTGCCCACAAGTCAGTGTGCCTAGAAGGAGTGACTTAATCACTTACGGACAGTGATCGTTGGTTTCCCGCTAAAGCCGAGGGTGGCTTCGTTTGTGTGGAGCGGGTGGCTCCACAGGAGTTTAAATCCTGTGTGTTCAACTCGCTCTCACCCTTTTACGCAGGAGTTGGAAGGTGACGAGGAGGGAGAAGATGAGGACGATGCCGATATTAACCCCAAGGTCAGTCGTTGGGGGGCCGCCGCCCCCGTGAATGCCGGCTGCTGCGTCCCCGCCTGGCCGCGCCAGCCCTGCTCTAGTCCGAACACGGAAACAGACCGGGGGCAGGCTCGAGCGACCCCTCCTGTAGGATTTAGTGCTCAGTGTGTGGCCAGTGAAGGCTTTCCCAGCTCGCTCGTAAGCGCTCTCTTTCTGTAAGCTCGTTCAGGAGAGCAGCTTTCTTTTCCAGACCTTTAGTCCCTTCAGGGGAATGGTTGAATGACGACACGAATAAGCTGTTTCCTATGTTTATTTTTGGAAAAGGTATAAAGAAGTAAACTTGGGGGGTTATTTTTTTAATGAATAGAGTAATAAAACTATAGACATAGTTTTACAATTGCCTTTGGGCTGAGAATATTCAGAAGCTATGTCTAAGTATCTCCAATCATTGAAAGTAAATTAGGAAGCTTTAAGAAAACAAAAACTGAGGAGAATGGGCAACCCCATTAATTTTACCTGAAGGTCTGAATGTTTACTGATGGCAGGTCAGCTTAAATGAAGGCACTTTGTCACTTGACACATCCCTTAAATCCAGAGCTGCTTTAATGCAGTCCTCAGGCTGTAGTAGGCCATCCTCTTGTTAGCGAGCATGAAGTCTGTAGCTCACTGCGTCGTCCTGGGCTGTCAGAGCACTAACCTTCCCTGCCGTTTGTAACCTGGATCTCAGTTTAACTAGACAATGTTTGTCCGCCGTCCGTTTTTACCCTAAGTGGAATGTGCACTAAATGTGAGTGTAATAACCCAGCTCTGGTTTTTTTTTTTTAACGCCAAATGTTTCTGTAAATGCATGCTTTATATAAGTTCAGCTCCTTCTAGAGAAGGATGGGAGGTGGGTTTCAAACTTAAAATGTACCATATAAATACTACTTGGGACTAAGCTCACAGAAATGCTTACCTCTGCGCAGTCGGCCTGTCCAGCACGGGGGGCCTGTAGCGCAGGCATCCCTGTGCTTGGCTCCGTGACACGGGGGCCCTGGCTCAGGGGGCTCACGCTGGGCAGGTGGGGGCTGCTGACAGGCATATTCACGGTTTGGATTCTAGAGCAGGCTGAGGATGGTTTGCAGTGGGAGCTCCGTTACTCCGTCGCTTGTTGCTACCTTCTGTTGTTTGTCCTTTTCTGTTTTCCTGACACGTCTGTTTTCTGGAAGCGCGTTCTCTCACAAGTCGTCCGGCACCCTAGAGGGTTGTCAGGACTGGCGCTCCCTGGGTCTGTGTGTGCTGTTGGTTGGGGGAAGGTGGGGGATGATAGACGGGCCACTGGTGGGAGGCGCGAGGACTGCCAGCCCTGCGCAGCCAGAAGGGCCCGAGTCTTATCCTTCGGAGGGATTGGTCATGTCAGAGTCTGCACACAAGGAGGCACACGAGGGAGAAGGGATTTTTTGGTATCAAACGTACAGATGTGGTGGGTTGGGGTTGCTCATCTCAAGCTCAAGAATTTGTGGCCCTTTTTGTCATGAGAAAGTGGCTGTTTCCGCCTGTATAATTTTGTGCATTTTGTTTTCTTTTATGCTGACACTTCCTTTCAATTTTTTCCCCATTTAGGTGTAATTTTTGTCTGTTATTCATGCATTTTTAGGTAAGGTGGAATTCCATTCATTCCTAATCCAATCTTCTGATCTGTGATTTGTAACAGTGCCTTATTGTGACTTGGTGGATAGAGGGGAGGCTGCTGGGCAGGCACACTCCGCATGTGCGAGGCTGAGCACATGGCTTTCGGAAGAATAGTAGTTTCACACAGGTGTCCGTTGTGTGTACTTCTAAAACTGAGCATCAGAAACTACATTTGGCTCCTGCTTCCTGAGCCCAGGGTTTGTTGCTGACCAAGTCAAAGGCGTGACTGGTGTGGCATTTTTATTGGGGACAGGCCTGCCCTCCAGGAAGAGCACAGAGCGCGAGGGCCCTGGGAGGTGGGCACTGTGTGGTCTTCATGAAGACCGTGTTGTGGATCAGCCGCACCCCATGCAGTAGGAAGTAGCCGCTGTGCTCTTTCTTGACGTGTCTCTGTCGATTGTTTCTGCTGCTTAAAGTCAGGTGTGGTGCAGACCGGTAGGTCGTAAAGGCCTACCTGAACTTTGAATGTGCTGGAGTTAGTGCCCCAAAAGCTGCAGTGTCTGTGTGGTGTGGTTCTGGACGTTGTTGGGGTGCTCTGACCAGGTGGGGATAGAGCTGGGTGCTGCCCACCCGGCACCCCTGCCCCCCAAGTCGTGGGCCATTGCAACTCCGTTCCAGCGATCAGCTCCCTCCCTCGTGGGACACTGTCCTCCCGGGGGCCCAAGGGCCGTGGTGAGAAGATGCCACGGGAGGCAGGTGCCGTGATGTTCATCCCCGGGAAATGGCAGGGGGTCCCGGGGGCTGTGCTGGGCAGCCCCAGCTGGTGCGTAGAGCAGGGCCCGTGAAAGCTGGAGCCTGAGCTCACCGCCGCGGCCAGCGTGCTGGTGCTGATGGTCGTGCAGACCACAGGCGTGGGAGAGTCTCCACGTGGCCTTCCTGTCTCGCTCTTGCGGGCTCGCTCTCCTAGAGAACTGAGCGGTAGCACGGCTGCCTCCTGGCAAGGCAACGTCGTAACCAGGGGAGATGAACAGACACCATGGATCCTGGGTGTTTAAGGAGTCGGGGCTGATCTTTGACGTGCGTACACGACAGTGTGTTCGATTACTCTTGATGCCCGCTGCCCCACTTGTCTGAAGAATGTTCCCCGCAAGCCCCACTCTCCCACCCTGCTAGTCACGGGGAAGCATCCCTAACTTGTTCAGCCTGTCTTTCTAGGACAGGAGGACCCTCCTGTGGCGTAGCCACCATGAGCAGCATGGTACTGTAGCCCCTCAGTAGTGTCATCAGATCCTTGTCAGGGGCCCAGCCGCTCCAGTGCAGGGGTTCCCTCTGCGGTCATACAGGCCCTTGGGCCCCGGCTTTGTGCCCCTGGGAAGCTGTGGTGGCCCGCTGTGTGCTTGGTGGCTTGTTTTCCCCCCCCTTCTTGGGCAGTTGTTCTCTGTTAAAACTTGGCCTTTAAATGGCTCCATAACAGGCAGGATTTGGGCTGTTAGGTTGTGCCTTGGAAACACCCCACTCCTCTCCCGTGATACTCAGGGGTATTGAGTGACCAAGCTGCCATCAGACTTGGTGGCCTGAGACCAAGGATGCCAGGGCATAGTTGTAGTCCTGTTTTGGCCTGTGTCACAGGCTGAAAACCAGTGGTGTCTTATTGATAAAATTCACGTCAGAAGCTTCGGGGTTCTGTGTTGACTTAACAGCCTAGGACTTATGTCCATGCGGATGCTGTCCCCAGAGGTGGGGCCGCTTACCTGCCTGCCAGGAGCTCTCAGTGAGGTCCCGTTGCCTCCAGCAGGCTTTATCCCCCAGGCTACTGAATGTACTTTAAACAAATGGGTAATATGTTCTCCTGGTTAAAAATAAGCATATGAAATGATTCAGACAGCGTATTGTAAATCGTGTAATGCCTGATTTTACAAAATGCTGTATGTGTGTAACTCATCCGCATACAGAAGGGTATAGCAGGAGGAGTCCCGTCCTGTGCCGCCTGCCCCTGTTCCCACCACGTCACCCTACAGGACTTCCTTAGCTCCAGCTTCTCTAACCCACTTTCTTTTTGCAAATACAGTTGTGGAAACACACGAATTTCTCCCCCACCCTCAAAAAGCTGCCGGCTCCCCCCCCGCCCCCCTGCTGCCACGGCCACGCGGGCTGGGAGCTCCTCCCCGCCTTCCCCAGCCACTGCTGACAGCCGGTGGCTCCTTGCCTTGGCCACCAGCCTGAGCTGCCTCCAGATCCACAGTTTGATCTTGATCTTTTCCCGCCTGGATTTTTTATCAGGCGTGTTTTGTTTGGGGCCGTGGGTTCTTTAGCAGTATTTTAGATGAGCACGTGACACCAAGGTCAGGACCCCCCTCCCAGAGTGGCCCGCTGCTGGGCAGAGACCTGGGGGCTCCCGGCCGCGTCCCTGTGCTCTTTCCGTGAGACTTTCAAATGAAGAGCTTAGACCAGGGTCCAAGATCATGGTTTTGTCTTTAAGCGTCCTTAACACATAATTTTCTTTATATCTTCAATGTGATTTCCTAAAGAATGGAGTCCCAGCCTCAACCATAGAAGGTATCTGTTACATCATCCCCGATGTTTGAGGTTTTTTTAGACTCTGTAGGCTTGTCCCGATTGTATGAGACTGTAATCTGTAATCTTGGCAGCCAAGAATCAGGCCGCTAATTAGTAAATATTTGCCGGGAAAGATCCGTGGTCTGGTAGTGTCTCTCTCAGGCTGTTGCTGGCCTCCGCACAGAATGCATGGGGCTGCCGGATGTGCTCTAAGCGGTGTGAGCTGTGTTCGATTGCACTGAAGTGAACGGGCGCCTCTGTGGGGGGCGTGGCCTCTCCCTGCTACCTCTCGGGAAGGAGAGACTGCCCACTTGGGGCGGGGCCTGGGAGGCCAGGGCTGTGCGTGGAGCCGTTGGCCTGGCCTCCCCCGGCTGTGGGCTGCTGGTGCGTCCCGCGAGCAGGGAGCACTGCGGGGGGCTGGCCCGGGGCTGGCGGGGCTGCTCGGCCGCCTCTGGCCCGCCCTGCGGTGCCGCCTCTTCATTTCAGGTGTTGAGCCTGCCTTAGCGGTGGCAGGGCACAGAAAGGGGAGCCGGCTGCTGCGTCGCGTGGGCAGGGTTGGGGGGTTGCCCGAGGCTCCGAGGCTGCGGCGTAGCTTTGGAGCGCGGGCTCCCCTGACACGGATGAGGCTCGGTGACCCTGAGGCGCTCCTCCTTCCCGGTGCCTGGCCTGTGACTGACACTCCCGGGCCTGTCTCCGAACAAGAAAGGCAGCCCTACTGAGACTTTGTTTCTGGGAAGCTGAGTGACTTGTCGTTATTCTTGTAAAAGTACATTTGCAGTAACCATTTTTTCAGTAAGAAGGAAGGCACTAAATTGAGTCTTGGTTTGCATTGTTGGTTGGAGGTACCGGCTTGATGACATTGGTTCCCTACAAGTCCTGTCTTCTCTCGTTGACAGAAGGAGCCCAGCCAGCCGTCCGAGTGCAAACAGCAGTGAGGAGCGAGCACCCCGCAGCTGTGGCGTCGGGACTTGTGGCGGCCGCGCCACCGTATGGGCAGTGCTTGCTTCTAACTTGTTTTCGAGTGCATGATTTTGACTTTAACTTTTCCTTTATCCTTATTATTTTGCTTAACCTGTACAGTGGCAACTTAAATGCATTTCAGAAATAGCAGGTTTGATTCCAGCACCCTCTACGGCCTTGGGTGCAGCTCAGTGGACTTTCCCAGGCCCTGCCTTCAGGAGGGCCCCAAAGACCCCGGGGGGAGGGGGCGGCGGAAGGTCAGTCCATGCCAAGGGCAGATGTCTGGGGATGTGGTTCCGGGGCATCTAGAACCAGTCACACCCCTCCGCGGTCGGACTGGCTTCTTCCTTCACTTGAAGAAACCCACGCGCTTTGTGTCTCCCACCACCTGGTCTCCTGCGCTCTAACGGCCTCGGAAGGGCTGCGTAGAGTAGGGTCCTGTTCTCTTTAGAGCGTTCTTCTCTGGTTTTGTCTTCCTCAGGGGGGGGTAGGGGTTGTGGTGCACCCCAGCCCTGAGGCGTGAGTGTTTGTGGTTCATCTTTGTATTTATTTATTCTTTCCTGCTGGTGAGGGCTTGGGACGCATGCTGTCGCTTGTCCTCACACTTTCTGAAACCATGTGTGTGACCTGGTGACTTGCCAGGCGGGAGTGGTGGTGGCTCCCAAGGGAGTGAGGCCTGTGGAGAAGGAACCTCGCTCCGTCCTGCCCAGGGCTGAGGGCAGGAGCTCGTTTTCACGACATACCACCCGGCTTTGGGGGCGGGGGGCGGGGTTGCGGGCCGAGTGCCGGGGTTTGCCAGGCTTCCGTGGTGAGGGGCCAGGGCTGGGAAGCACTACTCTTCTTCTAGTGTGGACACGCCGAGTCTTGCTTTCTCAGTACCCCCATTTCTTGGCCCCGTGCTCATCTTGTCTTAAAAGCCCTGGGTTCAGAGCGACCTGTTCTTGGCTGGCGTGTGGGGTTTCCGAGTGTGTGACCGCAGTCTCTGGCAGCCGGGGATGCTGTGTCCACACTGTGTCCAGGCCTGTAGAGTGCTCAGCCTTACTTATAATACATTTGTAACTGAATACAGTGTTTTCAATTTGTACAGAATAGTTAGAATATTCTATTAAAGTTGTGAACCATGAACCCAGCTCTGTGCACAGTCTCTCTGTGGGAGGACCTGGTGGGAGGATCGGGGTGGGGGCGTTGGCACCTGCCCCCACCCGGCAGCTCTGGGCTGTGGTTGCGCGTCCTCTTGAACTGAATGTGCAGAGCCCTGCGGATGGGCAGGCCCGGGCTTCAGGCCTCTGCTTTTCCGTGTCAGCCGGTTCTTAGGAGGCGGCTACATTTAGTTGGCCCGTTAGGCCTGCAGACCCACTTCACTGTCGGGGTGGGCTTGGGGCCCCCGGTTGGGCCCTTTGCTACCTCAGGAAAGAGTCTGCTCTCCCCCAGGAGTGCACCATTTCTCAAGAGTTTGTGGGGCTGTACCTCCCAGGTCCAGAAGGTTCCAGGAGGGAAAATGCCTGCATAAAGGCCACTTTTCTGGTGGAACCTCCACTCCTTGCTAGGAGGGGAGCGCCCCCCCCCCCCCGACACCTGTTGCACAAGCCCTGTGCACGGTACCTGGCGGGGCTGGGTGGCTGTACAGGTACCAGGAGAAGGCAAGCACACAGCTGCTCCTCCCGCGGCCCAGCCGCCGGTGCCCAGCTCGCCGGGTGCCTGTCTGGGGGGCCTGGTTCTCCCTGGGAGTGGCCACGAGAAGGAGCAAGAAGTGCTGCACGAGGTTTAGGAATAGCCCTGCTTCCAGCGTGCCGCAGCCAACCAGAACCAGAATGTTCCCAGTTCTTGAAGTACCTGTGGGTGAGCCCCCCGTGGGCCTGGCCCCCCACCCGACAATCCTGTGGGTGCCGGGCCTGCCGTGTTCCTGCTGACACAGATCGAGAACCCCATCCCCGGAGGGCAGTCTGCAGAGATGACGGTGCGCGCTGGGAGCACCTCTCGAGGATGGGCCCCCGGACCTACAGCGCAGCTTTTCGTCGCTCTGGACCCAGACTGGTCAGGGCTCCCCAAGTTCTCCACGTGTCCTGTTTCCCTGGAGCGTCCGGAATGAAGCTGTTTATAAACCGTGCCATACAAGTAACTACAGGATGAGCAGTGATTGCACAAAATGATGGGCTTGGGTACTTCGCAGGAGGTTTGCAGGGACGGTTTCAACTCTGGGAGGCCCCATCCTGCGGGCCCAGGGGTCACTCCGAACATGATCTTTCCTCTCCCACCGGCTCCTCACCTCAGTGGGCGACGGCCCCGTGTTCACTGTGAAGCAACAGCAGCGCTCAGCCTGGAGGCTGCTGGGCCTCGCTGAAGAAACGCGAGGCACGTGAGAAGAGCCCCCTCCGAGGGGCACAGCGCCGGGTGGTGGGAGCCAAGGAGACGGGCGGGGGGCAGACTCCGTTAGAGCCCCCTCTGGCCGGCAGCTGCTAGGGCTTCACCAGAAGTCGGTGCGCATCACCTGGGCCGGGAGTCCACACCGTGCGTGTGAGCGGAGCACGTGGCCAGCATGTGCTGCGGCGGTTTGGGATGACAGGGTAGGGGGAGCCCGTGCCTTCCCTCGGAGACCGGCCGAGTCCGTGCCCGCCTGCCCATGGCGGACGTGGGGCAGCCAGGGACGGGTGTCCGTGTGCCTGTGGGGCGTGCCCGAGAGAGCAGTGCTTGGGAGCGGGTCACGGCCAGCCCCGTGTGGGTACGCACTTGGGCGTTTGCATGCACAGCGCTGCCTTTGGAGGCTGAGCTAAGTGGGAAGCTGGAGAGAGCAGCTGGGCACTTGGGGTCAGTGGGAGGGAGAATTGGGCGTTCTGCCTGTCGGCGGTGACACGCGTGGTGGAGTCAGCCCAAGGCGTGTTTTCTCGTCCGACCAGCACAGACGGACGGCGCGAGGGGTGTCTGGCTTGTGGCCGTCTCTGGAGGCCCTGGGTTTTATTTCCTGCAGGATTCTAAGAAGAGTGTGAGCAGACCCCCCCCCCCCAAAACACACACCCCACCGCCCCCCCGGGTGCGCTCTGTCGCAGGGCTGGGTCCCTGTGGCCTCCGGGGCCTCAGCCTGGTGCTTGGTGGTTGCATAGCAAGACTCCAGCTCACTGCCTCCTGGCCTGTCCGCGAAGGTGTCTTCTGACCTCAGCCCTGGGCAGTCACAGGACAAGGAAGGCGGCCCTCCACTGGCCAAGGGGCCGGGCACCCATGCTCCGTCTGGGCCTCTGCTGGCACCTGAGGTTCGTTCAGGCCTTGCTGCGTTCACCGGAAGGACACAGCCGCCAGGAGGCAGCGGGGAAGGGGGCACTTGCAGCAGCTCTGGCTGGTTGCTGGCTCTGCATGGGCCACGCCTCTGTCCCCACTGACCCCCTGAATTGCCTGGAGCCAGGCCTACCGGCCCCCCTCTCCTTTGGGTCCCCTTTTGGGCTGGGCCGTCACGATGCTTCTTTCAGAGGGTTCCGGTGAGCGTCCAGGGCCACCTCCTATCCCCCATGGCCTCTGCGGCCCGCACCCTCCCTTCCTCCTTGGACTGACCGTCCTACACAAGACTCTGCTCGCTCAGATTTGGGCGGAATCAGGTGGCTGCCTCTGGTGTACCTGCCTGTGCACCCTGACTTCTGGGGGTGGCTCGGCCCTGTCCCGGCCGAGTGCACGCCCACCGTGGAATGGTCCCAGCCTTGACGTGGTGAAGCCAGACACGACCCGCAGAGGGGACTGCTGGGGACAGCGGCTGCGGGGGGACCGGGGCAGCCCCGGGAGATAGGAGCTCTCGGAACTGCTTTACTTGGGAGTGTCTGGTTGTATGTGTGTAAACTGTCTCCATGAAGCTGCGTTTGCAGAGGGCCCCCAAATTGGGGTCAGTCCACCTAAAATTCTGGTTTTCCGCCAGGTAAGTTGGGAATTGTAGCCACCCAGGGCCAGGTCCACAGCTGTGGCAGGCGGCTCAGTGTGTCCACGTTCCCCCTCGTACGCAGCACCTGCCCCACCGTGGCGACCAGTCTGCTCTTGTGGGGCCAGGGCCAAGCAGAGCCCTGACCCACGGGCCAGTGGTCCCACTTCCCGTAGGTACCAGGCCGAGTCAGCCCTGTGCCTTGTGCTCCCAGAGGGCACCTGGGCCTGGGCGGGCTGCGCCAGGCGTTGCCCCAGCAGGGAGACCAGGCCAGGCTGGGGGGTGAAGCCCAGATCTCAGCCAGCCTGTCCTGGTGATAGTGCTGGCCTCTGACCCGCCCTCTGCTCAAACGGGTCTTCCCCGGCTCCTTCGCCCCGAGTGCCCGTGGGTGACAACACGAGGTGGGCTGTGGAGGAGGCCCGGGGCCGGCCGTGGGAGACGGGCCCTCTGGCCTTCAGCTGCACACCCTGAGAGGGGCTCCGCCGGAGAGCGCTGCCCCCGCGGGGGCCACGCGGCTCCCTGCCGGCCGGCCCAGCCTTCAGCCGCACCTGAACTTTGGTCGCTGCCTTCACGTTCTCGCAAGCAGAAGGACTTCCCATCTTCCTCCCTTTAGAGGCACAGCCACGTCGGGGGGTGGGGGGGCCTGAGGGACCCCAGACCCAGTCAGTGGGCCTCCCACCCACCAGGAGATGCTGACAGGCAGGAGCCCCCAGTGGCGGGACCCCTCCTCAACTGACCCTGGCTGAGCTTTCGGTTCTGTTGACTTTGGTGTGATCGTCCAGGCGCCTTGTCTGCCTGGGACCCTCCTCACAGCCTGGCAGGCTCTGATCCCGGCCGCCAGGAGGGTGAGACCCAGATACCTCCTTGAGGCCGAGTCACCTTGGTGCACCTGGGCGGAGCCCCTGTCCGCCCCCACGATATCCCTATGGTGCCATTCGCGGGGCCAGCCTGGCCCAGCTGACTCAGCTCAGTGAGGGTGGCGGCCGGATGTTACTTTCCCTGACAGCCTCGCAGGCCTGCCTCGCCCGGCCGGGCTTCTACAGGCCCTGGAGACATGGGGTGGACCCCCCCTCCGCCGACATCCTCCATGGGCTCCTTCTTTCCCCCTGGGCCAGGGGTTTCCAGAAGCCTGGGAATATCAATCAAGTCTGAAGCTCCTTGAGTCTCGGTTTCTGCTTCTGAACACGGGAAGAACCCTTCTTCCCAAAGCCTTCATCCAGGCAGGGCCGCCCACACGGGTCCTCCCCATTGCCTGCCAGCGTGGAGACAGCCTGGGATGGACTGTGCACTGTGGGGACAGGGAGGGCCCTGGGTCCCAAGCTGCCCCCATTTCTGGTGGGGGCTGGAAGATCCCAGCAGAGCTGTCGTCCCAGAGGGAGAGCCGAGCAGAGGAGGGCCAGCCCTGGGAGGACAGGGAGGAGCCGAAACAGGTCCGGAAGGTGCGGGGCTGGGGTTCACCATCAGGCTTCTGGCCTCCAGACCCGGGAGGGGATAGATGTGTGTTGTTCCAAGCCATCCAGTGTGTGGTCCTCTGTCAGGGCAGCCCCAGGACGCTCACGGAGGTGGCTGCCGGCGTCCAGGCTAGATGCTCAGAGTGGGGGGTGGCAGAAGGGGGGGGCAACGGACGGGGCCTGGAGGAGGAAGTGGTAGAGGGCGTGCTGTCGGAGTGGGGGGGCACTGAAGGGCACTGTTTTGAGCGTGAAACACTTGGGGTGGTCTGTGGGGGCCGCTCATGAGTGTGGGGCCAGGTGATGGCGGGGGCCGCTTCTAGAGAGCCCTGAGACTGCAGGGCCCACAGGCTGCTGGTGCAGTGGAAGCGGCGAGGGGTCCCCACCCAGAAGAGGGGCACCTCTGTCTCCCGCGGTTCCTCGACCACCCAGCCTCCAAGTCCACCTGTGCTGGGGGGCATTTCTGTCTGATTTCCAGACTTTTGTCCTCGCCTGGGGAAGGCCCGGTGGTGTGGAGAGCTATACATCCTTGCAAACCCAGCTCAAAAATCACCGGTGGTCTCCGGGAAGCCTTGACCTCACCAGCCAAAGCCAGCTTATGCCCCCACTCTGCTGGGCCGCCTCTGGCGACCAGACAGTGTGCCAGGCCGATGGGGCCGGCAGCAGACCTCTGGGGGGGGGGGGGGAGCTGGCGGCCGTGTTAGGAGCCCGGGGAGGTTGTAACAAAGGAACAAACTGGGGTTCTGAAGACCAGAAGTGCAAACCCAGGTACCCTTGGCCCCTGCTTCCGTGGGCGCGTGGCCCCTCCTCCCTCTCTTGGAAGGACACTGGCCGCATTCGGGGCCCACCTGGGGATAACCCGGGATGACCTCTCAAGGTCCCTGATGGCATCTTTTGTCACATTAGGTAATACTGACTTTTACCACACGAAGTCACATTCACAGTTTCCACAGAGACAGCACCCCAGGTTTTGGCCACCGGATTGGAGGAAAGTTGCATAAATGCAGGGCGCCCAGCACGTTCGGGTCGGAGTGCGAGCTGGCCGGCGGGCGGTCTGGTCAGCAGTCACGTTCCACACAGCAACCCCACGTCTCGCAGTCTGTCCTGGTGACCTCGTGCACGCGAGCGCGGATTCTGGAAACGTTCGAGCAGCATCGCTTATCGCTTCTGAGAATCACAAATCAGGGCGCAGCCTGAGCACCACGAGGGTGGGCAGATCGGGGGGGACTGCCGGGGACGCAGGTGGAACAGAACAGTACATGCGCCGTGTCTCACTTCTCGGAAACACCAGCTCCTACTGGACACGTGCACGTTCACGTGTAAGTACATTTCTTAAATTGTGGCAAAAGACACATCAGTGTACCTACCATCTTCACCGTCTCTAAGCCCACAGCTCAGGGGCACTGCGCACATTCACACTTGTGCAGCCGTGCCCACCGCCCACCTGCAGATGTTTTTCATCCTCCCAAACTGAAACCCAGTGAGACACCGACCCCCATCCCTCCCCTGGTCCCGGCGCCCACCGTCCACTCTCTGTCCCCCTGAGTCACCGACCCCCCTCCCTCCCCCGGCGCCCACCGTCCACTCTCTGTCCCCCTGAGTCACCGACCCCCATCCCTCCCCTGGTATCCACCATCCACTCTCTGTCCCCGAGTCACCGACCCCCATCTCTCCCCCGGCCCCAGTGCCCACCATCCACTCTCTGTCCCCCTGAGTCACCGACCCCCGCCCCTCCCCCGGCACCCACCGTCCACTCTGTTCCCTGTGAATCTGGAGACTCTAAGGACCTCATGTGGGGGGAATCCTGCAGTACTTGGCCCTCTGTGTCTGGCCTATCTCACTCAGCATCATGTCCCCCAGGTCCATCCACACTCTGGCAGGTGTCAGCATGTCCCTCCGTGTTCAGGCTGAGTGACGGTCCGGTGTGTGGATGGATCACGTCTTGTGTATCCGTTCATTTGTCACCGGACACAGTTTGCTTCCCATTTGGGGACCAGTCTGGGCGCAGGAGCAGGTGTTCCCTCAGGCAGGCTCCGCATGAATCCCAATTGGGACCCTTGAATAAATAATAGTAAACAGTCCACCTTGGGGGGGCGGGGTGGGCAGGAGCCAGATGTCCCATCTGTCCTGTGATGATGCAGCCCAGGGGGCCGCAGGACTGACCACCATCCAGAGGGTGGAGGCCACAGCTTGTCCACCTCTGCCCGCCCTCCCTCCTTCCCTGTATTTCGGGCATTCCTTCTTTCATTCAAGCTTCCAGAGAGGTCCTATGTCCCCATGAACCAGGCCCTGGGCAGTCTCCTCCTCCCCTCTCCCAACCTGGCCCTGGCCCCCCACCCCGGGCCCCTCCCTGATTGTCTGGTTTTACTGACCAGCAAGCAGAACCTCCAGTAACTTCCGTTGCTCTGAGCAGAGTCACGTCTCTTGGACGGTGAGGTTGATGCTTTTTAGGCCCACGTTTCCCAAAAGCTTTCCTGAGCACCTGGGCAGGGCCCTGGGGGCCGCAAAGACGGAGACACTCACTGCATTCCAGGAGCTGCTAGTGACCTCTGAGCAAGGTACTGAGGGATGAATAGGAGCTTGCCCGGGGCCCAGGAGGAGAAAGGTGTTCGGGTAGCGTCCGTGCTTCTCACTGGGTCCTCAGTGTCTCGTGAGGCAGGCCCTACCTGTCCGACTCCAGCCGAGGGCTCAGAGAACCAGAGAGAGGGACAGACACAGCTCTGCGGGGCCCAAGCCGGGCGGACAGTGAAAGCCTGGACGACACCAGCCTCCTGCCCTTCGGCCTCTCACTTTTCCCAGGCTCCCACTGGGAGGAGAGAGATCAAGGGCAGGCCTGAGTCACAGGGGGTGGCCAATGGGCTGTGTCAGACTCAGGTCAGGTGGCATCAGGCCGCCTCCCAGGTGCACGGACCTCTCCCGCCCTCCTGAGGTTAACACCTGAGCCACCTCCGGGACCCTGAGGCCCAGCATTTACGCAGTTGGTGGGAGCAGACCTCACGGCATGCGCTGAGAATCCGAGGGGACTTCCTGGAGGAGGCCAGGGAAGAGGGTCTCCCAGGCAGGGGAAGCAGGGAGCCCTACCCCGGGGCTGTTCCTGAGCACCACCTCCCACAGGAAGAAGGTGGTATCGAGCCTGGGGCACCGGCCCGCCCTGACGCACGGCTTCCTCACAGGCCGCCGTTCCCAGGCTGGTTGGGCAAGAGCCTCCGAGGCCCGGCCTCCCACTGCTTGAACGGATGACCTCACGAGGGGCGCTTCGGAGAGGTGCCTTCGTTCTGTCTGGGCCATCCGACGTCCTCACCCAGCTGGACGGGACAGCGAGTGTCCCTGGCCGGATGTTTGGGGCCCAGTCTGCCTGGTGGCAGGAGGGGGGGTTCCCCCAGGCAGGCTGTGCGTGGATCCCAGATGCGACCCTAGGATAAATATTAGTAAACTTGGCTCCGACCTACCGTGCCTGACGCCACCCATGTGAGGCAAAGCCCCGCACGGCCCCTCCCTGTTCCTTTGGGTGGGGCTCCTTCCTGCCCCCAGGCCTTGGGGCGCAGTAGAGTGGCTTCTAATCCCGCCGGCTGGCAGTGGGACCTCAGCTGAGTCCCTAACTTCTCTGAGACCCCCACTCCGTTCCCTGTAAATCCAAGAAAGCGACCCCAGCAGTCCCCACCTTGCTGGGGGACCAACAGGGGCAAAGAGGGCGAACGAGGCCCAGCACCTGCAGGTGCGGGGCCCCTGTCTCTCCAGCCAGCGGCTGGCCATCCAGCACCCACCTGGCCAAGAACCCTGGTGGGCCGCAGCTCCCCACGGGGTGCAGGCCGAATCCACACCGCGGTCCCCACTGCCCGGTGGGAAGCTGTCTGCCTGGTGGGTCTTCTGGGCTCCTGGCTATCAAATGGCTCAGGGAGGGGGTTCCCCCAAAAGGTCCTCCCTTGGGGTTGCGAGGTCAGTGTCTGCTTCCTCATCATCCCTCCCAACTCCCTGCCCCAGGGGGTCCCCCAGGTGGGCCTGCTCGGGGGCGGGTGCAGGGCCCTCTCGTTGGTCCAGGCTCATGCCACCGAGCAGGGAGCAGGAGTGGGCCGGCAGGTTCCCCGGGGCCTCTGCTGGATGGGGGTCTCAGGCTGCAGGGCGGGGAAGCTGCCTGGGTGGGCCCAGCTCCCGACCCCCAACCCTCCAGGATCCCCACTCAGGCTGCCCTGCCCCGGGGTCTCCCTCCCAGGGAGGGGGCCAGGGCTCTCCACCCCTTATGACCTGTCCTCCCAGTTCCCTCTGACACCCACCTGTCAGAGCACCCCCCAGGTCACTGACCCGCCAATGCTGCCCAGAGAGGCCTGGCCAGTGGGAGGCAAGGAGAGGCGGCCTCACATCACCTCACTGGGCCTCCGCTGGTTTGGGAGCCCCTCCCACATCCTCTTCCTCCCACTCAGTCTGTTCCTGTAGCACCTCAAGCCTATCTCTGCTTCCCCCCCGTCCCTTCCAGCAGGTCCCCTCTTCCCTAAGGCCTCACTTCATCTGTGAAATGGGGCCGAGAAGAGCACCCCTCAGGGATGGGCCTCGCTGGGCAGCTCCATGGGCACCACTCCCTCCCCTTGGAGGCCTTCAAGCTGTCCTCTTGGCCCCATGGCCCTCAGCTCCCCCTTCCTGAGGGCAGGCAGGGCTCCTCTCCTCGGGGTCCTAGCCCAAGCCCCTTGTCTGAGCTGGTGACCCTGAAGGGCCGGGGCTCTGGACTACCCTGAGAGGTTAGGGACTTCCCAAGGCGGCGCAGCAGGGGCGGCTGGGGCAGGGGCAGTTCAGCTCCAGGGCCGGCTTCACGGACCTGCCCCGACTCGGTGCTGCGCTTGGTCCTGCGCTCTGCCCTCACCAGCGGGAAAACTTTTTGAACCAGGGACCTGCCTTTCCCTTTGCACCTGCCCTGCAAGCTTGTCCCTAACCGCCAGGGGACTCAGGCCCTTCCTGTTCTGTTTGCAGTCCTTTCCCAGGGTCACAGCTAGGTGGGGGTGTTGGAAAGTGGGTGTCCTGGAGAGGCCCTGGCCGCCAGAGACCCCTTCTGCGACTCCACCCCCACCCCCACCCCCACCCCTGGGAACCCGGGAGGAGCCAGCCATCACTCCTGCTCCTATAAACCCTTTAAAGGAAGAGAGTAAGTAAAAAGCCTGTCTGCCCGGCTGGAAGGCATGACTCAGCTGCCCCCTCCGCCCTCTCCAGGCTGACCCTTCAGCCCCAGCGAGGAGCTTTCCACACCCACAGGGCCTTCCCCACTGGGCTGTGCAGGAGGTGGGGGTCGCCCCCTGCCAGCCGCCAAGAGGGCGCAGGAAGGACAGGCCCTCAGGAAGGGAGGAAGCTCCCTCACATTTATTGAGCGCCAAGGGGTGCTGTTCTAGCACTTTCCATATGTTCTCTAATCTAACGAAAGTGTTACTGTCCCCATTTCACAGAATAGAAAGCAGGCTCGCAGCACGTGCTCTCGGTGTCGGCCTGGGCCCGGAGGGGGTGGGGGGGAAGAAGGAAGGTCCTGCCACGGGCGGCCCGCGGGGGTGAAGGTGGGAGAGCAGGCCGACTGGGCAGGGCCATCGGAGGGTCTCGACGGGAAGGGTCCTCAAGGCGTGGGATGGGCCGCGAGCCCTGGAGCGCCAGGACTAGCTGCTGGGGCGCCTGGACGGTGGGGGTCCCGGCGCCGCCGACTCCCCGCCCTGGGCCGACCCCGTCCCCCGGCGCTTCCCGGCGCTTCCCGGCCGTGAGTCACGGCGGGCGGGGCCGGCCGCAGCGCATTCCTCCGCGGGGCCGGCGTCCGCGGCGGGGTGGGGACCGCGAGTCACCGCACGGGAGGTACAGGAGCGGAGCGGGAGACCTCGGCGGCCGCGGGCGGGCGGGGCGGGGCCTCGGGAAAGGGGGCGGGGAGGAGGCGTGGTCTCGAGGGGCGCGGCGCGGGCGGGGCCGAGCGCAGGCGGGGCCGCATAAAGGCAGCGCCGGGGCCGCCCGGGCGCATCGCCCGCGCCGCCGCCGCCCGAGCGCGCCAGCTGCGACATGAAGACGCCCGGCGAGGTGTTGCGCGAGGGCGAGCTGGAGAAGCGCAGCGACAGCCTGTTCCAGCTGTGGAAGAAGAAGCGCGGCGTGCTCACCGCTGACCGCCTGCGCCTGTTCCCCGCCGGCCCCGGCGCGCGCCCCAAGGAGCTGCGCTTCCACTCCATCCTCAAGGTGGACTGCGTGGAGCGCACCGGCAAGTACGTCTACTTCACCATCGTCACCACCGACCGCAAGGAGATCGACTTCCGCTGCGCGGGCGAGAGCTGCTGGAACGCGGCCATCACGCTGGCGCTCATCGACTTCCAGAACCGCCGCGCCCTGCAGGACTTCCGCAGCCGCCAGGAGCGCGCCGCGCCCGCCGCGCCCCCGGAGCCCCGGCCGCCCCGCGCGCCCTGAGCGCCGCCGCGGTGAGTGCTCTGCCCCGTCGCGGGGACCCCGTCGGGAAGGCGGCCGCGGCGTGTCTGGGCGCGCGGCCGGCGCCGTCGGGCCGGCTGCGGCCGCGTCGGGGCCCTGGGGGACCGACCCACCGCGGGCCCGACCCGGCCCGCTCGGCCCCGGGCTGAGGCCCCGCCGCCTGACCGCCTCCTCCCCCCCCACAGGAGCCGCGCCCGGGACGAGTCGGGCCGACACGGGGCCGCGCCGGCAGGAACCCGGGGACCGCGGGGCAACCTGGGCGGGCCGCCCACCCGCTGGCCACATGAGGACAAAGGCCGGGAGCCGTGTCCCTGACCCACACAGAAGGATCCTCCCACGCGGAGCCACAGAGCCTCGGCCCGCTGAGCGGGCGCCTTAAATTATCAGACTATCTATGTATTTATTTTGATGGTTGTCATGGAACCCTCTGTCTTAATATTTCGTTTTTGCATCCGTGTGTTCATTCCAAATAAACGACTTGATCTGTTCCCTTTTCTACCAGCCCAGGCCTGGTGCGGTGAGCTTCCTGCGGGGAGGGTTGGCGGCCCTTTCAGTGGGTGTAGGGGTGGGGGTGGGGAGAGCCGCCACCCTGGCGTCTGAAGGGCAAGGGGAAAGCACGCTGAATGAGCACGGTGTCATCTGCTGGGCCCTGTTCACACCCTCCTTGCCAAGCAGCCTCTCCCGAGGCTGGGAAGTGCCCCGAGGTTTGGCCCCGGCTGACTTCTGCTCCTGGGTGTGCCTCGGAAGGACGGAAGGACGGAAGGATGGGGCCAGTGCTTGCTCAGGGAGGTCGCTCACCAACTGCCTCACTGAGGTCAGTGCCCCTCCTCCGCCGAGCTGCTCCTGCCCGGGGCCACCCCAGCGGCCCCCACCACCCACACGCCACCTGTCCAGCAGCCCTCCGGCCGGAAGCCCTCAGCCCTCAGCCCTCTGGGTGCCTGCCGCGCCGTGCTCCCCTTGACCCCACCCCACCCCATGGCGGGGCCGCGGCAGCTTCAGGCGACCCGCACCCGCAGTGTGGGACCGGTAGGGCCACGGTGCTTCTGGGCGGGTGAGGGGAGGCCCAGCCATTCCCGATGGCCGGCAGCTTCCGCCCTCCCTGCCCGGCTGCCTATGGGCTGGGCTGAGACACTGTGTCCAGGGCTGCCCCGTGGGGAGGACTCGGGAGGTGTGTTCCTCCAGCTGGAAGGTCCACTGGTGATGAGCAAGCCAGAGGACAGAAGAATAGGACATTGTTCTCGGCCTGTTGAGGGAAACTTCATTTCGGGGACCTTTCTGGCAGAAAGGATGCCACGTGTGGGAGGCAGTGGCGTGGGGAGTGAAGGACCAAAATTGGGCCCTGATGTCTGTCACTCACACTGGACGAGGGGAGCCCTATGGGCCTCCTCGCTGGGTCCCAGGGCTGACTGGGGAGGGGCTGCCCCTTTGCTGGGAAGCCAGAGGAAACCATTCCTTGCGGGGCACCTGGGTGGCTCAGTCCCTTCAGCGTCTGCCTTCGGCTTGAGTCATGATCCCAGGGTCTTGGGATAGAGCCTCACCACGGGCTCCCTGCTCGGCAGGGAGTCTGCTTCTCCCTCTCCCTCTGCCTGCCGCTCCCCCTGCTCGTGCTCTCTCTCTCTTTTTCTCTGTGTCAAATAAACAAAATCTTAAAAAAAAAAAAAAAAAAGAAACCATTCTTTGCAAGGCATTTTCTCCTGAACACTACTTGTGGTTGGGGAAGGGTTCCTCCAGAGAAGTGGAGAGAGTGGCCCCAGGGCCTGCACGGGCCCCAGATGCACCCCCATCCTGCCCAGAACTTCAGGGGGACAAAGGGTGAGAGCCCCATTCCTGGTGGGTTTCACAGAGAAGCTGGTCTGGTCTGAGCTCTTGGGCCAGGAGGGTTGACAGACCTCCGCTCTCTGTGGCCCCTCTGGTCGGGACCATGGAATTCTGGTGTTGGGGGTCCCGAGCTGTAATAGCCTGTTTTCCAGGCAGCCTGTGTGCTGGGGGGTGGGTGGGAGGGTTTTGGGGGGATGGGTGACCTTCATGGTTTCAGGGTCACCTGCCCCCCCTGCTGGGATTGTTCTCTCTGTCCTGGTCATGCTGGCCTCCCCTGCCTGGTGCCCCTCTCCCTAGAGCGGGGTGGAGAGGTGAGGGAGGAGGAGGGACGGTGCTCCCCAGTTCTCATGACTTGCTGCCTGGCTCCACCCACCGGGCTTCCCACCAGGGAGCGGGGGCCGGTTTCCTAGACCTCTTTCCAAGCCTTGAACTCCTCATCTTCGAAAACAAGCAGTTTCCGTTCACGTGGGGTGACTGACAAGGGCGAATGGGCAGTGTGCTTAGCCCCGAGGCCAAGCGGTGGCGGACTGGGGGTGGGCAGAAAGCTCCCGTCTCTGGGGTTTGAGCAGCGCTGTCTGGGTGCGGGTGGTGGCGGGGGAGGGGGGCTTCTGACTGCCCCCCCCCCCACAGTGCACTCCAGGGGGCAGGGCCCACCGCACCAGGACAGCTTGGGTGACTGCTCTCTCCGGAGCCCTGGGGCCCCGCGGCCGGCCCCCTCCTCCAGGAAGCTCTCCAGCCTCTCCATCCCTCTGTCGCTCACCCCCAGGTCCCCTGTTCAACCCACGGGACTTTGCAGAAATCAGGCTGGAGGAATTTATTGCTGGTCTGTGCCCTGGGACCGTGGTCACCAGACTTTGTCCGGCTTCTGGGCCAGAGGCTGTCTCCAGAGTGCCAGGAGGACAAGGACGTTGGTGGCAAACTGCACGTGGCCGAAGACGGGGACCCCAAAGCTGCGGTACAGGAGGCCGCCCACCGTGGGCCCCAGGGTGCGAGTCAAGGGCTGCACGGAGGCACAGAGGCCCAGCATGGTGCCTGAGGGGCGGTGGCGGGGGGGTGCAAGTCAGGCTCGGCCAGGTCCCTCGGCACCACTGCCCTGGCCACCCACTCCCCGGACACAGCTGAGGCCTCCCCTGCCCCCCACCCCACCCCGTCCCGCTTCTGCTCCCCTGGCTCCCTCCACCCAGACATGTGGGTCTGCTCCTTTCGGACCACCCAGCCGGGCAGGGGCCACACTGCCACTTCTCAGATGCGGGGCTGAGCCTGTGCCCTGCCCCAGAAAGTTCCCGAGCAGCACAGGAGGGGCCTGGGCCTGGAGCCACAGGGCACGGGCCAGGCCCTGCCCTCCTAGGCCTACCAGGGAGATGGCATCCCAGCGGGGCCGGGCACTGGGGAGGGTGGGCGTGGCGCTGGGGTGCCAGGCAGGCTGACACCCCCAGGATCACCCCCACAGCCCCCACTGCCTTCATATGGACGGGAGAGTGCCCCCCACAGGGCTGCGGAGGGGCCACCCACCTGCCTCTCTGCACCCACTTCCCAGGCTCACCTCGCTGCCTGCGCCCCCGGCTACCTGATGCCCCTGTCACCACACCCCTCCCAGCAGCTGTGCCCTGTGTGGGCACGTGTGCGTGTGGGTATTGTCAACAAGACATGTGCCCAGAGGGTCCCGGGCTCCTGGGGCTCAGAGCCCTGGTTCCCTCCCATCTCCCCGCTGGGCCAGCTAGGATGGCCTGGGGAGGCCCCGCCTGGGCTCAGGACCTGGCGTGGGGGAAATTTAAGAGCGGCTTCTCCCATCGCCCACACGCCCTGCAGACACCGGCGAGCAATTACCGCCCCCTCTGTGGTCTCAGGTTCCCAGGCTGGTGCTGGGAACCAGCTCCTGGCTCCTTCCGAGCTGAGGGGTGGTGCCTGGGGCCCAGGCTCTGTGTGGCCCCAGTGCCTTGGGTGTGCTCCGCCCTCTTCCCTGCAGGGCCCTGCCCCCATCTCTCCGCACTTGTTCCCCTGCCTCCTCCTGGCCTCTCCTGGGTGCCAGCCCACCACTCCAGGACACCCTCCAGGCCCGGCCGGCCACCCATCAGCCACCCGGTTCCCATCCAGGCCTCTAGACCTCACTCTGTCCCTTCCGGACCGAGGGGTGGATGGAGTGAGGGTGGGCCAGGCCCCCTGAGCTTCCTAGCCTGCTGGGTTCTTCACCCTCAGGCAGCCACAGGAGCCCGTGAACTCGGCCTGTCCCATGCCGGGACCATGCCTGCCAGGAGCCAGGGGAATGGGCAGCAGCTGGGCACTGTCAAGCCCTGGGACGTGAGTCCGGATGGAGACTCAGGCCTCGAGAGAGAGAGCTAGGTGCAGAGTGAGGGCTGGCGATCCCTGTCTGGGGACACCTGTGTCCCACCGGGGGGGGTGGCTGGGGGCTTCGCGCCTTCGTTCACTCACTCAGGAAGCACTTGCACACACCCCGCACTGGGTGCCGGGGAGGGAACGGAAGACCGGCTCCTGCCTCCTCCCAGCCTCGCAGGCAAGCCCCTTCCTGTGCTGACCACGCTCGGCCCCACTGGGCCGTCTTCCTAACTGGCCCCTGCAGGAGACTTTCAGCCCCACGCATCCCTCCACACCTCTGCCCAGCTGGGATGCCTGGAATGGCATCTTTCCATCCTCCTTTTTAGTGAAATCCTGCCCATGCTTCAGAGTCAAGCCAGACACCACCTCCGGGAAGCCCTCTTCCCATCCGCCAGGCCCGACCCAGCCAGGTGGCGAATTTTCACCCGAGCCGTCTTGCGGCCCCCAACCCCTACCCCACTCACGCAGACCCCAGGCCGCCCACCCCACTCAACACTCCCTGGGTCGGGGCAGACCCAGCCTGAAATCGGGGGGCTGCTCCATCTGAAACTGCCCAGAAAGCTTTCCAGAGAGGAGGCCTGGGGCTCCCCAGAGCCTGCCCCTCCCTGGCTCCTGGGGATGCGGCTCTCACCCGTGTCTGAGGCCGAGACAGCCTTGGTCAGCATGCTGTCGGTGACCACGTTGAGGGCACACAGGCTGAAGACTAGGCCCGGCATCAGGAGGCAGAAGTGGAGGACGCTGGACATCGGGGCCTGGCAGGGCAGGGAGGCATGGCAACTGGGGGCCTCACGGGACCAGGGTGGAAGGGCCTGTCCCCAAAGTCCCACGGAGGGTGGCCCTGGGCGGGGGTGAGGGGCTCAAATGCATGCTGGGCCTGTGCAGAGGGTCGGGGGACGGGCACGGGTCCCCGGCCGGAGCGGGGGACAGCCCAGAGGCAAATGCTCACCATGGCCAGTCCCACCACGATGAAGCCCAGCACGCTGGTCCGGAGCAGGGCCCCCTCCGAGAAGTGGCTGCTCAGCCGCCCGATGACCAGGCCCTGAATGACCTGGGGAGACGGCGGGGTGGGAGGGGTCTGGACCGGGGGCGCCCCCGCAGCTGGGGGCCTCCCTCGGGGTCCCCTCCCGACCCTAGCAGCCACCAGGTCAGAGCAGAAGAGTGGGTCCCAAAGTCTGCATGTCAGCAGCAAGGGCCCTGGGGGGATGGGCCGGCCTGGGCCCCCCAGCAGGCACCCCTCCGCTCACACAGCCGCCCAGTGGGCCGGTGGGCCCCTCGAAAACCAACCTAACAAGACTACTTCAAAGCAGAGCCATAGATGTCCTTAAAGGAGGCCTACTTTCAGACTCGCCTTCTCTTAACGTTTCTCCGTTTGCTTGTTTCTGTGGAGGAAGGTCTACCGGGCAAGCCCCTCAGTGCAGCACAGCTGGGGGCCTCTCAGCAGCACGGGAGGGTGAACCCGGCCTCCGCGTTCATACAGACACCCCGACCGAAACCCTGGCGGGGTGCTGTGGTGCCTCAGTTTCCCTGTTCACTTAAAAAATCCTAAACTCCCATGGCTCAGGTTACTACAGGGAACCAGAAGTTAACAAACAGGTCTGTCGGCTCACACCTGCCCCAGGGGTAACGCGGGCCACCTGAAGCCCCCAGTTCTGTGCAGCTCTCTCTAACAGCGCCCAGAGCTGGGGGGGCCTCGTACACCACGTCCAGCCTCTGCGCGGACCCCTGCGCAGCACCCCCACCCTGTCTGAGTAAATCCAGGTCCCTCGGGCCCTGCAGGCCAGCCCTCCCCCCGCACGCGTCCTCAGAGCCTAGCTCTCTGCCTCAGCCTGCTCAGCAGCCGGTGCGCTCCCCACCCCCAGGCCCTTTGCACCTGCAGTCCTCCCAGCCCCGGGCTGACTGCCCCCTCGAAACTCGCACCTCTGCCCGTCTGAGGACCCGATTCTCCTGCGGGGTGCTAGTCACCCTGACGCATCAGATGTGCAGGTGGTCGGGGGCTTATCTCCGTCCCCCTTCGACCCCGTATGGTGGGAGCCCCCCATCACTGTGGTGGCGTGGTGCCTGGGGTGTAGGCAGAGGCGCAGCGGGGGCTCTAGCAGGAGGGCCTACGAGGGACAGAGGGCTGCAAGTCCCCCGGGGCGGCGACGCCCTCCCCTCACGTTAGGACCATCTGGGCTGCCACTCCCCACCGGCCCCCAACCCTAGTGCCCCCCCACACCCAGGGAGCGGGGAGGGGGCGCCCGTGGTCTCCCTGGGGTCGCCGCACTTCGGGGTGGGGCAGGAAATGGTCTGTGGAGGGAGCAGCAGGTGGGATCCCAGCTTTGGGGGTCAGGCGAAGGCAGGCTCAGCCTACAGGGGGGCCGCCGCTCAGACCCTCTGTGAGCAGCCCTACTGCTCCCCGGGCTCTGGAGGCAGGGAGGCGCCTGACGCAGGGGGCTTCGGGCCTCTCCCTGGAGACACAAAACCCCACCTCTGCCCGCAGAGGAGCCCCAGCTGCCCCCGGGGGCCGGCCACCATCCTTGCAGGTGCTGGAGCCCCAGGCCTGTCTCAGGCGGGGTCACCACCAGGCTCCTCATCTGTCCCCGAGGGTCTCGGGGGTCTGCTTCCTTGAGCCGACGCACAGGCCTGGCCTCCCGGGGGCAGCCATTTAGAACGGGGCACCAGGGGCCCCCAACTCTGGTGCTGTCCCTGCTACTATTTTGTGTCTGTCGCTTGCTTCCCAACCAGGCCGGCCCTCCCTGCTGCCCGTGCGGAGCAGCCCCGGGAGCCGCTATTTTAGCCCCAGGGTCCCGACCAGTCCTGGGCCCAGGGGCGTGGGGAGCAGATGGCCCGGAGGTGCCGGAAATGTCACGTGCTTCCGGAGAGGTCCAGGGCTACCTTCCCCCCCACCCCAGACGGTCCCAGAGCAGCCTCTCCCGCACTCCGGCTGTCGGGCAGCCGTCCAGGGTGGTGGCAGCACGTCACCACCTGTCGCCACCGCCCCAGGGCCTGGTGCGGATGCCCAGGAGGAGCGGGGCCTGGGAGCGGGTGCACTGGACACCTGTCCCACCTGGACACGCGCCTCGGGCGCCTCCTGACGCGCAGTTCCCAGGCTCGAGGCATCTCACAAGGGCAGAGGGTGACTGTCACTCGGGTGGGGCTTCCCGAGGTGGCCAGCCTGCTCTGAGTGCTTGGCCACATCATCACCCCCGCAAGTCGTGGTGCTCCACCCCACTGGATGGACAAGGAGACGGAGACTCTGAGAGCTTGGGGAACTTGCCTGCTCGTGGGCAGGTGGCCTTGCCACGCGCCCCACCACTGGGCGCTCCTCCTGCCCCGTCCCGTCTGCCGTGGGGCGCCCAGATGCACACTGGGTGGGCCACGGACCCTCGACGTGCTTCCAGACAGGAGGCCAAGGGCTCACCAGCCTCCACGGGGTGCTAGCCTCCTTCCTCCCCTCTCAGACAAGCCCCCCCAGGCCGATGGGTGTGCGCACAGGACTCAGGCCCACAGGATGCAGGCCCATCAGTGGGAGCCTCCAGCAGGGAGAGGCGGACAGGCCTGCCTGTGAGGGGGAGTGTGCACCCTGCAAGGCGGGAGGGCAGTGGAAGCTATCAGCGCTGTGGAGAAACTGAGGCAGGCAGGCTGCGAGGTCCGTTGCATCCAAAGACCCCTACCCACCCAAGACATGCCTTGAGGACTGGGCAGCCACTCACCATCTGGAGAACCCCGAAGAAGGACATGAGGTAGCCAGCCTGGGCAGCATCCAGCTGGAAGAAGTCCATGGAAATGATGGAGAACATGACCATGAAGAGTCCTGGGAGAGGGGAGGAGGGGCTGCCTGGTCACCCCAAGCCCCTGGCCGTAGGGCCCACCTCCCCTGTCAGCTGGGCTGGGAGCCCTGGTCCGGCCACAGTGACCGACAGCTTTCCCGGGGAGGTGGGGGGCCCCAGGGCTGACAATGTGGGAGGATGTGACCCCAGACCCACTGGTGGTCCCCAGAGGCCCCTTTTACTGAAGTCAGCCACTCGGGTCCCATCCCCGTGACCCCAAAGAGCCGACCTGGATCTGGGACAGCTGGTGGGGGCCTGTCCGGGCAGCCCCCTGCATCTGCCTTCACCCCCTCGGACCCGACCCCAGAACCTTCACTTTTGCAAGGGTGAGAACTTTCTGGGGTCGAGAGATGAACCCTTCGCGCCAGCACAACACCTCCTTAATTTGGTCTCTGTGCTGCCCCCCAGTTAGAGGACCTCAGAGTGGGGCTCGGAAACCCTAGGGCAGGGCGCTGAGGACGGTGTGGGAGGTGGGGGGGGGCCCTGCTTCGCCGTCAGGGGCCATCTCCTTCTCCGGGGAGGGCGTGGAGCACGGGACACGGGGCGGAGGAAGGGGTCCGCCCCAGGCTCTGAGACTCACCCGAGGGGAAGCCGGACACCACCTTGACGAGAAACACGGGCAGGACGCCGGGCCTCAGCAGCAGGCGGCTGATGGCCTTCAGGTCGAACACGCTGGCCCGGGCTCCGCCTGGGGGACCCGGAGAGGCCGCTCAGACCACCGGATGGCCCACTCCCCAGCTCCCCGGCCTGGTCCCCTCCCCCTCTGTCCGGCTCTCCTGGGGTCCGCCTGTATTTGGCTCTTCCTCTGTCCCTCGCAGGCACGTCCTCCCTCCCGACCTCTCAGTCACTGGGCACAGAGGCACGGGGTCCTCTGCTGGCCCCTCTGTGGAGCCCTGACCTTCCCTTGTGGCACCGCTCTGCCCCCCACCTGGCGCTCCCCTAGAACCGCACTGCTGAGCACCAGGGCGCCTGCCACTTTGGGACTCAGGCTCCTGGCTGACCCCACCCCGTGGTCCCCCCCATCCTCCCCAGGCCTCCCCCTAACATCTCCCCTGCCTCCAGCCTCAGTCTCTCTGAGCCCCCATGCTTCCCCCCCCTCTAGACTGCACCCGGTTCAGCTCCGGTGGCGTCGGCAGCCCGGGGACGCCCGGCACTCCAGAGCGGCTCACGGAGGGAAAGAGCGCGCGCGTGGCCCCTGAATTCGACCCCCGGCCCCGCGTGCCTGTTGTCTGGACCACACCCGCCTCAGCGGGTAGGACGCCCCCGTGGGCTCTTGGTATGTCCTGGTCTTGGCCGACTCTCCCTGAAGGGAGGTCCGCGGTACCGACTCGTGTGGCGGAGGGCTCATGCCTCATACCGGCCCAGCATCCAGGCACGGTGTACCTGGTGGGCTCACCTGGAGGGGGGTACCTGGCGGGGTGTACCTGGTGGGCTCACCTGGAGGGCTGTATCTGGAGGGGAATGTCTGGAGGTGGATACCTGGCGGGGCTTACCTGGAGGGGCTCACCTGGTGGGGCTCACCTGGAGGGGGGTACCTGGCGGGGTGTACCTGGTGGGCTCACCTGGAGGGGGGTACCTGGCGGGGTGTACCTGGTGGGCTCACCTGGTGGGGCTCACCTGGAGGGGGGTACCTGGCGGGGTGTACCTGGTGGGGCTCACCTGGAGGGCTGTATCTGGAGGGGAATGTCTGGAGGTGGATACCTGGCGGGGCTTACCTGGAGGGGCTCACCTGGTGGGGCTCACCTGGAGGGGGGTACCTGGCGGGGTGTACCTGGTGGGCTCACCTGGAGGGCTGTATCTGGAGGGGAATGTCTGGAGGTGGATACCTGGCGGGGCTTACCTGGAGGGGCTCACCTGGTGGGGCTCACCTGGAGGGGGGTACCTGGCGGGGTGTACCTGGTGGGCTCACCTGGAGGGCTGTATCTGGAGGGGAATGTCTGGAGGTGGATACCTGGCAGGGCTTACCTGGAGGGGCTCACCTGGTGGGGCTCACCTGGAGGGGCAGCCTGGGCATGCGTGCTAACTCCTTTAGTGCTGATGGGGATGCAGGTGAAGCTGAGGACGGCTGCCACGAGGTTGGCCACAAGAGCCACGGCGGCTGGACATCGAAGCCTGGAGGTGAGAGTAATGGTCACACAGGACTTGGGTCCCTAGGTGTGGGATCTCCCCCACGGGCCCCTTTAGCCACGCTTAGGTCTCGACCGCTGAGAACAGCTCAAACCCCACCAGCCACATCCCCACGGCCTGTGACTTGGGGGTCATTAGGTGATGGGATGAAGGAGCGGATGGAGCTGTCACCATGCCCGATGCTCACGCTGCAGCTGCAGCCTCTGGCATCCACGGCTTGTGGGTCCCGGGTCTCCGAGGAGGGGCAGTGGTGGGAGCCGCAAGCTGAGCCCTGGAGGGCTGGGGTGGAGTCTCCCAGGGATGGTCGGCTCCCAGACTGCCGAGGGGTGGGAAGGCCCCCAGAGGACAGGCCTGGTGCATGTGCGTGCGTGTGTGTGCGTGCACCCGCTGCTCCCAGCCAGGGCAGGGGCGGCCCACATCTGGGGACTCAGGACTCAGCTCCAGGCCGGGTCTTCCCACATGGAGGAGCCCCCTGCACAGCCCTGGCAGAAGTGGGCCAGCCACGGGTCCTGCCCATTTGACAGAGGTGCAAATTGAGGTTCCCAGAAGCAGGGTCCTGTCCCCAGATCAGTCCTCGTCCCTCTGTTGGGACTGGAGGGACCTCCTGGGGGGGGGGGGGGACGGCTCGGCGGTGCCTTTGGGTGCCACGTATCTGGCCCTTTGGGCTGATGGGGAACTACATGCCAGGCGGCCGGGGGCCGGGGCACCAGGAGGCCAAGGGGCAGGGGTGCAGGGGGCCTGGGTTTGCCTCCTGGCTCCACCACGGGACCCCCACTCAGCCTTGTGAGGCCTCTGTCCCTTCCTGCTCGGTAGGCCTCAGGAGCCCCCAGACACCACGCCCCCTCTTCCTGCAGTGTGGGCATGCTGGGCTTGGGAGGGGCTTCGGACGCCACGCTCAGGACACCACCAGGGACCCAGACTCAGGCGGGCCCCTCAGTTTTGGCATCTGAGAACATCCGTCCCCGCCGTGAGTCACTGCACGGAAACTCAGCCCCTGACCCCCTGGAAGGGCCAGGCGGCCAGGCAGGCCATGTCACCTGACAACATGGGCCCTTCCGACCATTACCATTTCTTCTGGAGGCCAACCTGGCACCCTCCTGGGGGTGGAGGGGGGACACAAGAAGGAATGGAAACTTCGTACTGAGCCAGGCCCCGCTCTGACTTTCCAGGCTGGCACAGGGCCGCAAAGCCCTTCCCCTCAGCCGCAGAGGAAACTCCTATACATCCTGCAAGAGCCTTTCTCCGAGAGCCCCTGGCACTGCGTCCTCTCAGAGGGGCCTGCTCCGTCCGATGGCCAGTACCTGGCCTTGAGGACAAGTGGGCCTGGGGGGCACCCTGCGCCAAGACCCCAGGGAACATCAGACCATGGGACACACATGTGAGCTGTTTGCAGGCACCATGTCCTGACCCCAACCTCACCAGAGCCCCCAGATCTGCCCTGTTCGGGGCCTCAGGGCATAGACGCAAGGTGCCCTTGGCCCTCCGCGGGGTGCCAAGAACACACTTCCCCTGCCCCTCCCCCGCACAGCTCACGTATGTGTACACACAGAGCTCCTACGGGAGACACAGGTGGGAGAGGCCTTGTTCCACATGGGGTCGGGGGGCCAGTGGGGTCAGTCCCCCATATCTCTGGCCAGGCCCTGCCCAGGCTCACACAGGTGGTCGCTGTAGAGCTGATAGTTGCTGGCCCTCCCCTCCCCTCCCCCACTGGCCCATCTCTGGCCGCCCCCGCCGACCCCCACTGCCCGCGATGGTGGATATTCGGGCTTCCTGGCCACCAGGCTTCCAAATAAACGGGCATTTCCACAGACCCACAGGTCAGAGGCTCAGAGGCCTGCGCTCAGTCCCCTGCGGAGGACCGAGGCCGGCCCAGGCTGGAGCCCCCTCCTCGGGCTGGCAGGGACTGATCTGTGACGCGGGCAGGGACACCCAGCCAGAGAGAGGGGCCCTTTCTTCAGGACTCGCGCGTCACTGCTTGGGGCCTGGAGGGCAGGGACAGAACCTGCTTTCTTCGCCAGATGCCCCGGAAATTCGCGGGAGCAGAGGCAGCCACTTAGATGGCTATTTCGGGAGGCTGGTGACAAGCGAGGGCCGGGTGGTGGCAAGGAGCCAGGCCCCTTCTTGTGGCATCTCACCCACCCCTTGCGTGAAGGCTGGTAAACCAAAGGGAGCATGGGGACCCTGGGGGACCCGGTGGGGGGTGGGGGACCGTAGCTTCTCAGGGGACATGGGGGGTGTCCTTCCACCCTCACACCCCCTCCAACTTCCCCAGGACAAATGCCAGAGGGGCGAGCAGAAGGCAAGGGAACGGCGGGCCAGCTCGGCCCCTCCGCCCCCCACCCCTGCACGGAGGGCCGTCTCCTCGGCCTGGGTGCTCTCTGCCCCGGTGCCCCCACCGGGCGCTGCTCCGTCCTCCAGGACACAGCTTGGCGCCCCTCCCCAGGGACCTTCGGGTCAGCGAGCCCCTGAGCACGGGGCAGAGTCAGCTCCCCCACCACCCGGGGCCTCCCGCCTCCTTTGTGCGGGACCCGTGGGATGGCCGCGCCCCATTGCTGTTGGCTCGTTGGAGCCGAGTTACAAATTGAGTGTCGACCACGACTGCAGGCAGGCAGGCAACGTTCAGCGTGTCTTTGTCCACCCACCCCTTTTGTTTTCGGTTGAATGGATGGACAGGAGGCCGGAGGGATGGAGGCCACGAAGGGGCTCTGGGCAAGACTCCGGGCACCCGAGTCTCTTTGTCCTTTTGCCCTTCTCTGCAGCGACCTTGCTGGGTGACCTCCTCTCCTTAGATGCAAATGAGGGCCAGACTCCCTGGGGGCCAGCCTCCCGGACACCTTGTCCCCACCCCCAACGGCTGCACGGGTTCCCAGGGGGCTGGTCGCGGCTGGTCACCAGCGCTGGTTGATGGGTCCGGGCCTTGCCTCCTCAGCTCGAGGGCCCGCCGTTTGCCAGTGAGACATTGTCAGGAGGGAGGTGGGCTGGGCCGTCTGCCCACCGTGCCTGCCCACCTTGTGCTTTTGTGCCCTCTACCAACCCAGTCCGACCACAAGGTGACAGTACTCATGAAACCAGCCAGGGCTGCCCTCGCCCTGCTCTGAGGCTCCCCTGGCTCTGGGGGGCTCAGGGCCTCCTGGGTGGCACACCCCTCTCCCATCCAACCTGGAGGACAGGCTGCGGTCAGCTGGGACCCAGCTTCACGTGACACCTGCCTGCAAAAGTCACCAGACTCACTGGATGTCAGCCTGGGGCTTGGGGTGCAGAAGTCACCCAGTGCTGCCGTATCAACAATATCTGAAAACAGAAGTCCTGTGGGGCCACTCCAGACTCAGCCTCCCTCTGCCTTCCAGGTGCCAGAAAAAAGGCCGAGAAGCCTCGTCTAGCCTGACCCTTTCCAGCCCTCCATGTCCCGAGCACCTGATCCCTCCATTTCCAACCACACAGGCCTCCAAGCATGCCCCGAGTTCCTTCCTGCCCCAGGGCCTTTGCACAGGCTTTCTCTCTGCCTGGAACACTGTCCATCGCAGCCCACCTTCAACAGCTGACTTCTCCCTCACCTCTCAGGTCTAAGCTGAGCTTACTCTCAGCCAGCTGGGCCCTGTTTGTGCACTTCCCTGTGCCCGGGACACCCAGGGTCCTTCTGCCAGGTCCCGTGGTGGGGAGAGCCTCGGTGAGCCATCGTGAGCACCAAGTGGAGCAGGCCGCCTGGCTGACCCACGAGTCCCTCCTGTCTCCGTCATTCAGGGCAGCCCGAGTGTTTACTCATTAACTTCCAGAGGAAGCAGGGGTGTCACCGTGTCACTGGGGTGGAAACCCTCTGCCAGCAGGATAAGACCTTCCCCTTCCCCGGCCAGACCGGAGGCTGAGATAAAATCCCAAGTCCTCAGGGAGATAAAGGGTGTCATAAATTCCCTCTGAGTCACCGAGGGCCCACCGGGCAAAGCTCACGCCGCCAGAGCAGAGCCACTCACCGCCAGCCAGTGCCCAGGAGGGCTGCCGGTGACACGAACGCATCAGGTAGCCTGACCTCCAGGGTCTGTAGCTGCAGGCTGCCCTGCCCGGTGCAAACCCTCCCCAGCCTCCGTGAACTGCTATCCTCGTGGGCATCTGCCCAAATCCCGAGCCCTTGCAGGGGACCGAGCCCCCGCTGTACCCGAGACTGTGAGTACGACAGCCCATCCGCACTCAGCGAGTGGGGGGCCTGCCCGCACTAAGTCCAACAGTCAGGCCTGGGGCTCCCCCCTTTCCAGGAATCCCTGGACCCGCTCCCCTGGGACCTGACTCAGGGCCATGAGTCACAGAGCGCCGCCCCCCCAGGCCCTGAGTGGGGAGCCAGGCCTCCCAGCTGGAGCTCCGGGCTGAGCCCAAACCAGTTAAACCAGTGCCCTTCCCACACCCTGAGGCTGCCAAGGCCACTTCCTCTCTCCGCCCCCTGCTCCCCTGAGGTGGGAGGCATGGCTGAGGCCTTTCGGGGGAGGGGTCACAGGAGGTGGGTTGGGCAGGAAGGTGGCGGCCAGGGAGCCCTCACAATGTACCTTGGTTTCCATCGAGGAAAGGGAAGGAAGGCGCGAGGTGGCCCTTGCCCCAGGAGGACCGGGAGACAGGGCATTGGCCCTTGCCTTGGGGCACTGGGGTCCTGGAGCCCACTTCCCCTGGGCCTTAGAAGGGGAACCTGGAGCTCCATGGGGGAGACTCACTCTCCTGGGGATCTCAGTTTTCCCACCCATCAAAGGAAATATACAGGCTATCAAGCACCTTATATCTTGGGATGAAAGAAGGCAGGGAAGAGAATGGATTGTTCTGGAAGGTAAGGGCAGGGGTGCAGGCAATCTTAGGGGCTGCTCGGGGAAGAGGGCAGTGAGTGGTGTCTTCTGGGCCGGCAGCTAGGATGGAGGGAAGGGAAAGTGATGGCAAGAGGGGACATGGGTGGGGCTGGCAGAGGAAGGTTCTGGACAGCCCGCACACCTCGGAGCCGTGCAGGTGGGCCCAGTTCACAGGTGAGAGCACCTGTCCAGGTGACCGTAGGTGCCCCGCAGCCCACGGTAGTGGGTGGCTGGGCTGTTGAGAGTCCAGGTGGGTGGGGCAGCATGGGGGGGCTCCTACCTGCCCCGCCTCTCCCTCTCCTGTCCCCTCTTCGCACCCTGCCCCCCACTTACATGCTCCCAACCCTCTTTCTGTCCTTCCTGGGGAGACTGAGGCCCTCTTTCTCTTGCTCCCACCACCCCAGCGGCTCACGTGCAGGCAGAACCCGCAGTCACTGCCACCCCGTCAGTGCGGCAGGGCCCTCCCTGCCGTGACCCACGTGCCCCATGGCTTCTGGAATGTTCTCCTGGATCTCCTTCCCTTCATGTCCTCACTGTGCCTCCTCCTTGACCCCTGCTTCTAATATGAAGTGCCAGGTTGGGGCTCAGGGCTTGGGGCTCGACCTGAACTGGGTCCTAGGGCTTAAAAACCACCCAGGTGAGGACACACCCCCTCTCCATCCACAGCTGCCTTGACCGCTTGCTGGGCACCAGGGTCAGTCCAATGGAGACCCAAGTCCCACTGGCCCCAAGGATTGCTCAGATCTCAGCAAGGTTCATGGTTCACCCAGGGCCAGCTCCAGAGTCCAGGCACGGCCCTGGGCTCGCACCCGCATCCCGCCCGTCGGCAAAACCAAGGCCGACCCTGCCCTCTGCCTTCTCCCCCCACTGCCACCCCCGGTCCAGCTGTGCCCCTCTCCTGCCTGGACTGGTACAAGAGCCACCTCACTGGTCTCCTCACAGCGGCCCTCGCTCCCATGTTCTCCACACATTAACCAGGTCACACCCCGTTCCTGCTCACACCTGCCCAGGGCTCCATGGCCTGGCCCCCCTGCGCACCTCCCCTCCATCCCCCCCCCCCGCTTCCCCACTCCAGCCACACCGGCCTCCTTGCTCCCCCAACCTCAGGGCCTTTGCATTTGCTGGGTCTTTGCTTTCCCAGTCGTCCTCCTGCCTCCCCACTCACCTCCTTCGGGTGAGGCCCTGGTGGCCACCTGTCCATCTGCCCTCGATCCCACTGTATTACTTTTTACCCCATGTGGCTCATCCCGACATAATAGAAATACATATCGTTTGCACTTTATCCGAGGACTTGGCCTGTCCTATTGGCCACCGTATCCCAGAGCCTGGAATCGAGGGCATTTAGTAGCAGACGAATGGAGCCCCGCCTTTCCCACTCCAGCCTCCTGCCTGAGGAGTTCCGTAGACACAGACATCCACAAGCCAGGCTCTGATGAAAATACTGCGGGTGGGGGGCTGAGGACAAGGACCTCCCTCCACACTGGGAGCTGGCGTAACAAGGCCACCCTCCCCTCCTGTTCCCCAATCCCTGGGGATCAGCCATCACCCGGTCGCTTCTACTGCTGCTGGGGTCTGTCGCATAGGGTCATTCAAGATCGGGAGGCCTGGCAGGGTCAACCGAGGTGCCCGCGTGCACGTGCATGTACGAGTGTGTGCACGCGCGTGAGTCAGACGCCAGACTGACTCCTCCCCTGAGTGGAGTCCCAGGGCAGCTCCCAGGCCTGCACAGGGACGTTGGGTCACCAGCTGGCACACGGCCTCCACCCACAGCTGGGCACCCACCTTCCAGACCGACAGCAAAGACTTGGGTCTGAATGAAGGCAAGGGGCAAGGTCCGCTCCTATGAAAGAAGCCGATTTTGAGTGGGTGTTGGGGCCCTGGGAGAGGAGAGGAGGAACAGGGTGGGGCGCTGGTCGCCCAGCAGCGGAAACGAGGTGCCCCTCCCTAGCCCGGCGGGGCCTCTCCAGGGCTAGGCGTCTCTGGGTCCAAGGTTATGCTCTTCTCCCAGGCCGCACGCTGGGGCCGCTGGTACAGACGGTTCTGTGGTTACCAAACCTCCAGAAGCTGGGTCCGGCTGCCCCCAGGGTCCCCAGCCCAGGGCCACATGGTGCCCATGGGTCATGCCGGCACCCCGCCTCCAGGGCCTGCCTCGGGTTTCTCTAGGTCCAGCCTGATATCCATGGGACCCCTGACGGCCGCGCGTGCCCCTAGCTGGGACCTCCTGGGGCCAAGGGGCGGGGGGCGGCCCTGCGCCCGCCCTTGTCCTGGAGCGCACCCTCTGGGGCTGCGGCGCGTGGGGAAGGTGCCAGGTGGCTGCCGCGGGGTGGGGGGGGGCCTGCAGTCGTGCTCCTGCCCGGCCCCGCCCACGGCCAGCCCCGCCCACCACTAGCCCCGCCCACAGCGCGGGGCCGGACGGATCTTCCTTCACCCGACCCAAGCTGCTCAACGTGCAGATGGAGAAACCGAGGCCCAACTTCGGCCTTCCTGACCAGCACCCCCACCCTGCCTCCCGGCCCCCGCCACCCCCCCCCCCCCCGCCCCCGGGGCCGGGTTCCCGCCTCGGCCACTCACCCGCACGCGGCGCTCAGGGTCCCGCCGAGCAGCGAGCCGAAGATCATGCCGACCCCGAAGCACAGGCCCAGCCGGCCCAGGGCCGCCGGCCGCTCCTCGGGCGCAGACAGGTCGGTGATGACCATCTGAGCGGCTGGGGGCGGAGCGGGGGCTGAGCCGGACGACCCCCTTGCGGAGCACCTTGCGGCCCAGGCCACGCCCCCACCCGCCCCTCCCCCACTTGCTCCCCAGGCCACGGTCCCGTGTCACCCCCCCCACCCCAGTCCTGCTCTCGGGCCCAAACTGGCACTCAGAGGGTGACCTCCGTCCCACCCTCTGGCTCTGGCCACCCCCACCTCCCTCAGGTCGTGCCCTGGGCCCAGGCTCCCCCAACGTGCCCCCCCAACCTTGTCCTCCTGCAGGGGCCCTACCTGGCCCTACCTGGCCCTACCTGGCAGCCCGTGCATGAGTGCTGCAGGCAAGGGCGAGACATAGAGCAAGGCCACGCCGGGCAGGGCCGGGCTGCAGGCGGCCACCAGGATCAGGTAGAAGGCGGAGGACGCCAGGAAGCTGAGCGTGAACGCGGCCCGCGCCCCGCGCTGGTCGGCAAACCTGGGGGGCCTCAAACTGTGAGCCCCACGGATACCAGGCCGGGTCCTCTCTCCTCTGCCCCTGACACCCACCCCGTGGGGCTGCCGGGTTGCTAGGCCACAGGGATCCCCTCATGGCCGACGAGGGAGGCCTGGGTGCGGGATGGTCGGGGCAAGGGCCCCTCTGGGGGTCTCAGCTTCCCAGTGCTTCCACTGCGGCAGCTTGCAGCGACCTGCGGGGGGTCTGACCGAGCCGGGCATCCGCACTCCCTTCGAGAATACCTTGTGGGGTCCCAATGGAGCACGGGTCTATGAGTAGTACAATAAGTGTCTCCCAGGGGCACCTGGGGGGCTCAGTCCCTTAAACGGCTCAGGCCATGATCTCAGGATCCCCGGGATCTAGCCCTGGGTCAGGCTCCCTGCTCAGCGGGGAGCCTGCCTCTCCCTCTGCCCCTCCCCCTGCTTGCCTGTGCTCTCTCTTTAAACAAATAAATAAATAAAATCTTAAAAAAAAAGTGTCTCCCAGGCTCCAGCCCTTTCTCCACCCACCCCCAAGCAGCCCCAGGAAACCCCCCCAGAACCCCTGCTGTCTGACTTTCCCATCTCTGGAGCCCCTTTCCTGTGCAGTTACCCTAAAGATCCTGCCACGTTGATCTGGCCTCCTCAGGGTTTGCAGGAGGATGTCTGCTGCCCTGTCCCAGCGCCCCCGCCTGAGCCCAGTGCCTCCCCCACCGAACATCCCTGCCCCCTGGTACCTGCCAAACACTGGCCCGCCCAGCAGCTGAAGCACGCCAAAGGCTGTCTGCAGGTAGCCGAAGGCCACAGAATCCAGGCCCAGCCGCCGGGTCAGGTACTGCAAACACAGGAGGGGCCCACAGGAAGGGTCAGGGAGTCCGGGGTGTGCAGTGGGTCGGGAGTGGGAGACGTAGCCCTGAACTGGGGGGAAGGGAAGCCCTCTGACCACGCTGCGGTGTGCCCGGGAGGGGCCCTCAGGCCTGGAGCTCGGCTACTTATAGCAAGGAGCCCACTGGGGCCTCTGGGACCAGCTTCACCGGGCCCAGTGGTCAGGGACGGCGGCTGCCGGCCCTCCTTCCCCTCTGCAGGGCACACCTCGCCCATTCGAAGCTGCCTGGTGGACTGTAGCATCTTCCAGGCCAGCAAGAGATGGTCCCCAAATGCCCTGATGATGTCCAGAAGGTGGCCCATTTCCCAGCAGGACCCATGCCTGCTCTTGGGGGCTCCTAGCCTCTGCAGGTGCCACCCTGGGGAAGGTAAAGGCCGTGACGAGTGTCTGTCCAGAGAACGGGAGGAGTCCTGGGGACCCCAGATTAGCCCGCTCTAATCCTCTGACTTCAATATTCCCCACCCTGGCCTCTGAGTTCCTGGCCCCTCCCTCCAGGGATTCCCCCCTGTAATGGGTTGAATTGGGTCCCGCCCACAAAATCCTAATGCTCAATATTCGGAATGTGACCTTATTTGGAGATAGAGTCTTTACAGAGGGAACCGAGTTCAAGGAAGGTCATCAGGGTGGGTTTGGTGTCTTTATACTGAGGGGAATTTTGGACACGGCCTCACGCAGCAGGACAGCCGTGTCAGAGGATAGTTGGGGTGGACCCTGGAATATGTGGGGAGTGCCTGGGACGAGCAGAAGCTGGAAGAGGCAGGAAGGACCGTCCCCTGCGGGCTTCAGGGGGAGGCCTGAGACCCCGGGATTTGGACTTGTGGCCTCCAGTCTGTGAGAAGCAAACTTCTGTGGCTCTAAGCCACCCGAGTTTGGTGCTTTGTCATGGCAACCCCAGGAAACAACTACGCCTCATGCCCGACCCCACACCCTGTACTCTCCCTAAGCTCAGTCAAGGGCATCCCTCCCGCCTGCCTTCTTTCTCACCTGCACACCCCCTTCCCCAGGGCAGCTGCAATCCCAGGGCACTGGGCAATCTCCCCTCCTCCTGGCATGGGACGGGGCAGGGGGCTGGGGGCGCTGAGCCCCACTGGAGAAGCCTGAAGCCCTGCTGTCTGGTCTCTCCTGCTGGCGCACTTGACTGGACGATCATCGCACGTTCCCCTAATGAGTCCACACTCTCCCCGCCCACTGTACCCCACCTTCTCCTCGCACTCAAACCTGCCTCGTCCTCCCCTCCCACCCCAAAGACCTCTGCTTCATGGCTGATGCCTCCGCCCTTGCAAGGGTTCAGGTGCAAATCCTCAGAGTCATCCCTGACCACTCCTCTTGCACAGTCACATCCAATCCATCGGCAACTCTTGGGCTCAACCTTCACCACAGACCTCAAAGCCAGCGGCTTCCTACCTTCCCCACGGCCAGCACCCTCCTGGAGTCCTCGCAGCCTTTCTGGGGCCTTACCTCCTTCTCCTCTCTGCTCACTCCTCTCTAGCTGCACTGTTCTCACTACTGCCCCAGGGCCTTTGTACCAGCCAGGCTTGCTCTTTTTCCTTTAAGCTTGCCTTCTCGGGGAGGCTTTCCTGCCCCCGTCGGTGGGCACTCCCAGCCCCTGCAGCACGCCTTCTCTCACACATGGCACGGTCTAAGGATTGTGTGTTCCGAGCCTGCTGTATTCCAGGTTCTGAGAACAGGATGCACATAATAGGTGCTTGGTGAGCATTTGCAGAACAGTATGTTCCACACGTGCTCTGCCTTCAGCCGTTCACTCATCACTCCCTGCACCAACCCTCCCAGGGAGGGACGTTGTGACCCATTTCACGATGGGACGGCGAGGCGTCTGCCCAGCCCCCTGGCTGCTAAGGAAGGGAGTCAGCGCCCCCTCGCACCCGGATCCCCGGGCATGGACTGCTCATGACAATCCCCTGGGGAACTTTAAAAAGTGGCCGGCTGCTGTGCCATGGCCCCACCCAGGCCAGACGGGAAAGGCCCTCTGGGACCTCCACAGCCAGGCCAGCTCCACGGGGGTCTGCTGAAGGAACCGGCAGGAGGGCAAAGGCGGGCTCTGCGGACAGCAGGTGAGCGGGCACGGAGAGCTGACCACGGCCGCTTAGCCAACGGCCTATCACCGGGCAGAGTTCCAGCCTGGGGGAGGCAGCGGGGAGGAGATGGGGCCAGCCCTGCCCTCACGGGGAGACAGAAATAATTTAATAGCATGGAACAGGGTGTGGGGCGTGGGCAACCTGCAGGAGGACTGACCCAGCGGGACCTGGATGGAGGGTAAGAGGTTCTAGGGTCTGGGCAGGTGTTGGGAGGGAGGCCTCCCTGTGGAAGAGGCCCAAGCAGAGGCCTGAGCGCAGGAAGGACAGGAGCTGAGCAGGTGTTGGGGCGGTGGATCAATAGGGCAACAGTCCTGGTGGGGTGGAAGGGACGGAGCCAGGCCAGCCAGGGGGAGGGGCACTGCCACCAGAAGGGCTGCGTGGCAGCGGGGGTGGCTCCCTATGGCCCCTCCCCGAGGCCGCCGTGCACCAGAGCGCAGAAGTGCTGATGGAGGGCCCAGAAGGCAGTCCCTGGGTTCCCCGACGAGGGGCCTGGGCAGCCCTGGGCCCCCACCCCCGGCCCCTGCCATTGCACGATGGAAGAAGAGAGGGACAGTGGGGCATGCGGGTGGCTTGCTGCCCGGGGGAGGGTACCCACCGGCATGATGGAGAACCGCATGAAGAGGCAGGTGAGCTCCAGGGCAACCAGCAGGTAGGTGAGTAGGATGAGCCGGGGATGGCCCAGCGTGCCCATCTTGCCGGAGTGCTGACCCTGGCCCCCAGGGGCTCCGGCTCCCTGCATCCCAGACAGGTGTGGCGGGAGAGCCTGGACGGATCCGAGCAGGAGGCCGGCACAGCGGGCAGGGGGCAAAAGTCGTGTTGTGCTGGGCGAGGGTGCTGAGTCACGGGGCGGGAAGCGGGCCGTGCCTGGCCTGGCCTGTCGTCGAAGAGAGGGCCTGTGGGAGAGGCCAGAGCTGCAGGACCCCCAGCTGGGCTTCCAGCCACCTGCTATGTGACCTTAGGCCACTCTCGCCCTCGGAGAACGTGGCAGGCAGCCCTCCCCCTCCGCCAGCGACAGCTTTGGGTCTGTGGGCACACAGCTCCTGGGGAATGTGACACAGAGACCGTGCCCCCTAGTGTGGGCCAGGCTCCGCTCCCCCTGTGCCTTACACAGGGAGGCACCAGCACCCCATTTTAAGAGGGAAGCCCCGTTGTAGAGGCCCAGATGGTTGCTGACTGCAGCTCAGGTAGGTGTCTCTGGCATGTGTGGGGCTTATGTATTTTGGGTCCCGGTTATTGGAGGGGGGGCTCCTTAGGCCCATAGCGTGCCCCCCACCCCTATGGAGCAGCTTCTGGAGGAAGGCTTAACCCCCCTCGTCCAGTCCTCCAGCCAGAGCCCAAGGGGGCTTCGGAGTGGCCTGGGGGGGGCTGGGGGCCGAGGCTCAGCCTTTCAGGCCCCCCAGGGCAGGCAGCTCTGCCGCACCTCCCGCTGCAGGGTCTTGTCTGTCCTCCAGCCTGCAACCGGCTCTGTGGACGCCTCCACAGAGTTTTACCAAATGAACACTCCATTGTACACTTGAGCCCCAGGGTGGCCTTCAGAGCCTGGGGTCCAAGGCTGGGGGTGGGGGTGGGTGACAGTAGGAGGAAACCCCGGCCGCTGCCTCTGGCACCCTCCTCATTCTGGTTCAGGGAGGCTGGGGGAGGCGGGTAGAGGCCGAGAGCCTCGGGTCAGGGGCACCTGGCTGGTTGCTCAGAGGCTCCATGCTACAAGGGGTACTGTCAGGGACGCCCCCTCCAGAGTGAGCTCTGACACCTGCCTTGCCCTGGGGTGAGCCCTCCTGGGGTGAGCTCCGGCCTGGCCCTTCCGTTGCTGGGCCTGGGCACCCACGCTCTCTGGGGGGCCTGAGACTCAGTCTTCCTGGGGTGACCTGGGACACCGGCTTTCTTGGGTGACCTGGGACGCTGGCCCAACATGTCCTGGGAGGATAGGCACCCCCCTCACCCTGCAGCTTTTCTCCTAGGTTGGTGACGGAGGCAGGGACTCTGACTTCTGGAAGGCGGCTGGTGTCTAGTCCACACATGGGGTGGGCAGAGTGGGGAGGTGGACAGGGCAGAGGGACTGGGGACAGGGGCTGGAAAGGATAGGAGGAGAGAGGGGTGGAGGGAAAGAAGGGAGAGGGGAAGGGAAAAGGGCAGGGCTCAGTGTCTGGCCTGCCCCCTCCCTAAGGTCTGCACAGAGACCCAGAGGAGGGGTGGGGGACAGGAGCATTTCTGGAAACAGCTCCGGGGTCTCTCCCCACCTCTCCCTACAGACCAGTGGATGCCAACTCCGCACTTCACACGGCTGCCACTCCATCCCCCTTGGCCGGGGCCACCAGAGACCCATGGGACGCAGGTACACCTAGCTTCAAGCGGTCCCTCGGTGGGACTTCGGGGGCTGGGGAACCGGGGTGCTCGCGGCCACCCAGAGCCCCTGCTGGCATCCTCGGGAGCCCAATTCCCCCGAGAAGGAACCAGACGCTGGTCCAGGACACTGCCGCTCCGCCTCCACAGGCCCAAATGTCAAAGTCAAAGTCCCCTCAGCCTGTGTGAACTCAGGGTACCAGGGGCCCGGCCAGGTGGAGCCTTCCCGCGTTGCCCAGGGACGGCCGGAGGGTGGACCAAAGTCCGCATGGTAGGGGGCAGAGCCAGGGAGCCTGAGGCCTGCTGCTGAGGCCTCTCCGGGCAGGGGCTGGCAGGCCCCCACAACTCACCCCTCCTATGTTTGAGGAAGGTTCCGTCCGAACAGCGCAAATGGGGGACATGTGTTTGTACTGCAGGATGGTGTCCCCTGTTCTCTGCCAACCTCAGGAGTTGCACTGAGAGCCCAGAACGGGGGCAGGTGGACCAGCAGGGGTTTCCTGGAAGAACCGCACGGAAAGGCTGACCTGCAGAAGAGGGGGGCCATGGTGTCTGAGATTCGGGACCCCTGGGAGGAGGATTGGAGTCCAGGTGGTTCTGGGCTCCATGGGGGGCGGAGTGGGGATGGGACTGTCCCCAGGAGGTTCCACAACCTCCAGGGCCTGTGGGCTCCAGCCTGGCCGCTTGCCATAGACGTGGCCAGGAGGTGGGGACATCATCTGGCCCCTTCTGGTTTCTCTGGGCAGGAGTTGGGGGGGAAAAGAGGCAGGAGAGGGAGCAGGGAGAGGGTCTCCAGTCTGCCCCAGGGCAGGTGGGGGAGGCGGAGGGCACGTGGGGTGGGCAAGAAGGAGCTGGTTACTCACCTCTCCCTTCCTCCTGCGTCCAGCAGGGCCTTTGGAGGGCTTGGAACTGGTTGGAGCAGAAGTAATCGGCTCTAGCCTGAGTATTTGTCATGAACAGGCTCGTGTGGGCGGGGAGCTTCCTGGTCCTGAGAGTGTGGGAAATCTGCCCTACGGGCCACACGATGAGTGGAACCCGGAACACTAGAATCCCCGACCTGTTCTTCCTTCCCCAGAGTAGCCAGCCCCGCTCACTTAGCCACTCAACACACACTCAGCACTTCCCCAGGGCCCACTGCTAGCCCCGGGGCGATCCCAGCCCCCAGCTGCCTCTCGCAGAGACAGGCTGACAATTCTGCAGGGGCAAGGCTGATCCAGGTCCACGGGAGGAATCAGGGGCAGGGTTAGGAGGTGACACCTCCGGGGAGTCTAAGGATAAGCGAAGACTGGCCAGGGGCAGGAAGGTATTTTGAAGGTGGAGGTGTTTCGAAAACCGAGAACCCTTGATGGGGTGGGGGCAAAGGTGTGTGTGGGGCAAGAGTTAATTCTGGAGAGGGGTGGTGAGGCCATCTCAGAGGGTCTCACCGGCCACACTAAGGCCCGGGGGAGCCCCAGAGGGCTGGGAGGGGGAGGCACAGGGGGAGATGTGCCCTGGGGAGGGACCCTCTGGCTCAGGGTGCTGGAGGGTGAGACCCATGTGAGTCTCCCAGAGCTGGCAGGACCCCGGGGCCTGCCCGGGCGTCTGAACGGGGACGGGCTGCGGAACAGGCAGCCTCGCTGACACCGACTGGCTTTTGTTGAGTGTCACCGCGTGCTGGGCTCTGTGCCAGGTGCTGGGGATACTCAGCCCACAGGCGCGACTGCCCTGGTGTGGCTTGCATTGTAGCGAGCCTGAGAGTGCACGTGTGTTCATGCGTGTGTGCACATACGTGTGTGTATGCATGCACGTGCATGTGTTGGTGTGTGCGTGTATGTGTGAGGGGACAGTACGTGCGATAGGTGAATTATACACTGATTGTGAGCGTGTGGGTTGTGCTCTGCACGCAGTGCAGCCCCTGCAGAGTTCTGGGCTTTCCTTATGTCCTTCTGGAAGGATCCTCTGGCTGATGGGACCGACAGGCATGGGCCCGCACAGGGAGGCTTCTGCAGTCCCAGTAGGGTGAGGTGGCAGCGGAGGTGGGGGGTGGGATTCCACACACCCTGGGAGGGAAGAGTTGGACAGGGTGTCCTGATGGACGGGGCATGGCCAGGAGAGACCTGCAGTATGGGCTGCCCTTAGCGGGGAGGTGGGGGCTTCTGGAGGGAGAACATGCTGGAGCTCGACGCTCAGGTGGGCGGAGACGGGGGTCAGCACACAGGTGTAGGAGGGTGTGGTTTGGGGCTGTGGTCTGAGCTGGAGGTTTGAAGTAGGGCACCATCCTCAGCGAGATGAGCGCCTTTGTGGGTTGACAAGGGGTCCACAGTGCTTGTTACTTTTATTATTCCCCGAGGCCCACCTCAAATGTTACCTCTTCAGGGATGCCCGCAGGGTTTTGGCCAGGGCCCGGGCAGGACCAGGCCCCAGACGGGGTGGGATCTCCGCACGCTGAGGTGCAGTTTCAGGCCTCGGCCAGCAGGGGCGCCCGGACGCCTGCAGCCGCAGCTGAGCTCCGGCCTCCGGCGGCCCCTCCCAGCGTGGGGGAGGGGGTCGGACTTCCGCTCCCACTCGGTGCCCGGTCCACAGGGGCACCCCAGCCGGCTGCGGGCGTCCGGGGCCCGGCCTCAGCTGGCCAGCTGCTTCCCAGAGGCCGTCTGGTTTAGGGTCTTAGAGGGCAGAGTCCCTTTGGAGGTGTCACATGAGAGGCTGGGCTGGCAGGTGCCAAGGAATCTTCCAGAGCTGGAGTCTGTGAATAGGCTCCTGGGGTTGGGGTCTGGGCGGGGGCTGGACCTTGTCCAAGGCTGGTTCTCTGGAGCTGAGTGTCAGGTCAGTTCTGACTCACCCTGTGGGTGGGTTTGTGGGATTGAAGCCTTTAGGTTACAGCATGGCCCCATCCCCCAAGGGAGGCTCTGTTGGCTAGCGGGGGCTTCTCCACCGGCCTCTAGTGATCCAGGGACCCCAGAGTCAGGTGGAGGGAGGGCAGAGGCCTGGGGTTCTGGGACGGACGGGCACTCACCTTGCACGCACCGAGCCCTGCTCTGCTCTGCTCCTGGCTGCGTGCTGGGACACAGGGTCCCTCATGGTGAGTGTGGGTCACTCACTCCAGGGGCTCAAGCCAGCCAGTGGCCGTGACCAAGAAGGATGAAGGCCTCGTTGGGGAAGCGTGCGAGCTGGCTGCTGTAGGCGTCCATGGCAGGAGGCCTGCAGACTGGAGACCTGGAACCCTTCAGTGTAGTGCCGTCTGGGATGGTCCTGTCCCTTTCCTCCCACCATGGTCTGGGCGACCAGAGCAGAGGAGGAACAGGGGACCCCGTCTTGGGAAACTCAGACTCGGCATGACGCACCAGTTGCCCCCGCTGGCTTGGGACTGAGGCGTTTCTGGGACATGGGGCTTTCCAAGTAAAAATGGGGACAGTTCCAGACAAACCGGGATGGCTGTCACTCTCCCTTTATGTGTCCCTGGAGGCCAGACAGACTCATGCTGGACCTTGACCTGGAGGAAGGGAGGGAAGATGCTGGGTGGGGGGCAGCAGCATGGGGATGGGAACCGCAAGGTCCTGGGAGCCCCCCCTCCAGCCCCCTCAAGGGACACCTCGCCCTGACTTCCATACTTGGGAAGGAACAACAGCTTCAAAGGAGGGGTGTCCATCCAGGGATGCCAGAGGGGAAGTGGGCAGCAGCTGGTGGTCTGGCCTGGCAAGGGCCTCCGAGGGGGAGTGGGAGGGCAGATGGGCTGCCAGACTCAGGAAGAGACGGGTCTTTGAACTTCCCAGGAGAGCAGAGCTCAGGGAGAGCAGCCCCATACCTGTTCCCCAGGCTGCGGTGTGGAAACCAAGGCAGAAGTGACAAGAATACGTTTTGGTCTCCCAACAGGCACATGCCTGGGGGGCCTGGAGGTTTGCAATGCCTCTTAGGTACCCGAACCTCCCCCAAGCACCGCCTCCTTCTGTCCTGGCCCCGGGTCCCCCACCTGAAAGGGACGACACCATGTCTGACCATCCAATTCCACACCCAGTGTCTTCTAGAACCTCTGTCCATTGGAAACCCAATAGAGAATCCATCCGGAAAGGAGCAGGAAGGACTTCCAGAAAGGCAGAAGTCATAAGCCCATGCACTCCTTCCTACTCTGGAGACCCCCTTGGCCGTCATCCGGCCACCTCCCCCTGCCTGGATGGCACTTTTAAGGTGCCTGGGTATTTGGTGTCTCCTGGGGATGGCCACACTGACATCTCAAGAATCAAGAAGGAGCAGCCTCCCTTCTGTGCTCTGGGCACCCTGGAAGCTGGCTGGGTGAGATTCTAGGGGATCTGGCACCTCCCGCCCCGAGAACCCTGGTCCCCTGCTCTGTTCAGGGATGGTTGGATCTGGCACACATTTCGGGGAAGCTGAAGAAGAGGGAGTGATAGCCCCAGCGTCTCACCCTGTCCCTTGCCCCCACGGTACTCGGCACGAGTCCTAGCCCTTAAAGTCCTCCCTGGGGCCTGTTCCATCAGGCAGTTGGCCACTCCGCAGGCCAGCAGCCCCAGACCTGCCCTGGTTTATTCACCTGTTTTGGACTCCACCCACCAGCCTGGAAGCCCCTGGAGGGGAGGCCCCCCCACTGAGGTCCCAGGGAAACACTCCTAGCCTAAATCCTGATTGGACATTGGAGGAGGACGGCCCGCTCAAGGTCACACTGCCAACAGGGGCCTGCCCGGCCACCATAGCTAATGTCCAACCCAAGGCAGTCACTTGCTCCACTATTTTCCATAAATCAGCATCCAGAGCATCCGGGGAAGGCGGCTCCGCAGGGGGTCCGGCAGCCCATAGGGCTGGCAGGGTCTGTGCTCAGGGTGGAGCCCAGGGGTTATGCCTGGGGCTCCAAGGTCAGACCCTCTGGGCTGGCATCTCTGTGACTTCCCAGGTCTCGCTCGACAAGGGGCTCGTCCTCTCAAGGCTGTTTCCCCACCTGTGAAATGGACAAGACCAGTCCCTGCCGTTTAGGAGCGTGAATGAGATAATGGGCATGTAAGGTGCACGGCACGGGGCTCCCCAACCCAGCACAGAGAGGGTGCCCACAAGCGTCCAACCCGGGGCTGGCTGCGGGCACTGCTGAGCGCTGGGCCTGAATGTTCAATGGATGCAGGCCTGCCAGAGTCACGGCCACCTGCATCCCGTGGCACCCCCCGGACCCTGGAAGGGGTGCTGGTGCTGTCCAGGCTGCCGAGTGTATAAATACCATCCCACCCTGCCCGGCAAGTTATTAGGGAATGCACGTGACTGGGGGGGGGGGTCTGAGTCCCCCCACCAGCCCATGTGCCTGCGCTCAGAGCAAATGTCCAGTTTACAATACAGTGGCAGCTGGAGGGGCCGCTGGTTGGGGCTGTGCGTGCCCACCCCTCCGGGTCAGCAGAGAGACAGTGACGACAGGGAGCGTGCTGGCCACTGTGCCCGGTGCGTGTGGACATGGCCCCGGAGCCTCCTCAGGAACCTGGCAGGGGAGAACGCAGAGGGACAGAGAGGTTAAGCGACTTGCCCATGGCCACACAGCCAGTAAGAGGCCATTGCTCTGCCTGATTCCGAAGCCCCAGGCTTTGTGCCTCGGCTAGGCAGTGCTGCCTACTTGCCCCCCGCCCCAACCCCCTTGCCACGTGAATGCTGTCGGCACGGAGTGGCCAGCAGTGGAAGAGCCAGGGGGCTGCCAGGAGGAATCTGGGCCCACCAACACCCTGGGGGTAGCTGTGGTCATACCCTCTGTCCCCCCAGCAAAGGCCTGCTCCCCTCCTACCGGCACTCCAGCCCCTCCTGGTACCACCCTCCCCGATGCATCCTGCCCTCTCCTTCATCACGCCCCATGACCCAGGGGCCCAGCGCTCTCAGAGCTCGTCCTTCCGGGCCCCCAGCCCTGCCCTGGCCTGGGGCACCATCGTTTCCTGCCCACCTGACTTCCATGATTCCTCACCCCTGCTCCCGACCTCTGCTCACGGCACCTGCGTCCACCATTAAATCTCAGGACCCTGGACCCCAAGCCGGAAGCCTCCAAGGCTCCTCGATGCCTTCAAGAAGTCACCAGCTCCTGGGCTGGGGTCCCAGGCCTCACATGCCTGGCCCCCAAGGCCCTCCCCGGCAATCCGATTCATTCTGGGCTCACTCGGTACCAGCCGTGACCGGCATGGCCACCTCCCTGCCTGGGATCCCAGCCCCTCCCAGGATCCCCCTCCTCATCCCAAACCTGGGTGGGCTCTGATGGGGGCTCCTGCTGTACCCTACTTCCTGCCATCCTAGCACAGAGCACCTGGGTAGCGATTGGAGGCAGACCCAGGCCTTCCCTGCTGGCCCATGGGGCTCCCTTCAGCTGCAGGTGGATCTTTGGGGGGCAGCTGACAGAACGTGTGGGGCACAGACTTCTCTCCGGGCTTGCTTTCCTGTCCGCTGCTAACCCTAACTCTAACCCTAACCCTAACCCTAACGGTGGGGCCAGGGCTCCCCGCGCAGAGATGGAGTTACGGTTCCTGGGTCAGTGGGCCCAGTTGTGAGAAGTCGTGGGAGCGGGTTGTTCTTGACCGAAGGCGCGGGTGAGAGTGTCCGCGGGAGGCCGTCCAGGCTCCAAGGCAGGGGCCCACCAAACCGGGGAGGCTGAGGCCAGACTCAGGGCTCTCAACTGCCCGATGGCCCAGGGCTGTGACCAGCAGCACTAATGGGGGGAGAGGAGTCAGATGGGGGGAGGGGCAGGACAGGAGCAGGAAGAGGAGCTGGGGATGAGGAGGAAGGGGAGGGGGCTGAGGAGCCGCAGGGGGAGGGCACGGGAGGGGCCAGGCCTCACTTTGGGTCTTTAGCCTGGTTGAGGCTCCCCTTCCTCTCCCTGCTCCTTGGCCCCCTGGCCCCCTGCCCCCCTGCCCCCCGACCCACTGGAGACAGGAGAAATCATGTGTTATTTCCCAGAGAGGTGTGGGTGACAGCCCCCCCAAATACCTAGGGGTGATGGGGACTTTTTTTGAGAAGGAGGCTTTCCACCTGCACAGCCCTGACCGGCCACATTGGGCAGCCCGCCCCCCCAGTTTAGACTTGAGGAGACTTGAGGTCCCAGAGAGCAAGGCCCTTGCCCAAGTTCCCCACCAGGTGAGGGCTGAATGGGGTGGGCTGAGGGCGGCTCTGGGGTCCACCTGGGCTCTCTTTGCCAGTCCCCAGCCTGCGGGCAGGTGGGTGGGCTCCTGGCTGCAGTGTCGTCCATGGACACCAGGGGGCAGCAGGCGCCCAGCTTTCCGCCTCAGGGCCTCTGGCCGGCGGCCTCGGGGCTCAGGGGCTGTCACCTCTGACGCCTCAGCAGACCCCCGAACCATGCCTAGGCCATCAAGGGAGGTGGGGCACAGGCGTCCCTTCTGCTGAGTCCCTACTCTGTGTGGCCTGCAGGGCTGGGCCACTTCTCCTGCCTGACGTCGGTCTCCACCAACCACTGCTCACCTTTGAAACCCAGCTGGGGGGAGGGGGCGGGGGAGGTGTGGTGAACGGATGGGGGGAGGCTCTCCTTCCCTGGCCGTGGCCGCCGGACTCGCTCTGGGGCCTGTCACACACTGCCCAGCCCGCACACACGGCGTTGTGCTCGCTGCCCCCGAGGCCTGGGGAGACCCCACCCCTGGGCCCGGTGGGCGTGTGGGCTCCTGCCTCTCGCCCTGCCCTGGGGCGGTATAGGGGTGCGGGGGGGCCTCCGCGTCACCTCCCTGGCTGTCAGGCTCTTCTCGGAACACCACGTGGGTGTGTTGGAAGCACGGTGAGAGCTGGTGTCCCCAGCATGCCCTGTGGACGGGAGATGCTGACTCATGGGGTCCCCACTGGCTCAAGGAGACTGGGCAGGAAGGAAGTCGGGGGGCACCCACTCACCCACATTCATTTTTCTTGGTCTTTCCCTGGCAGAGTGAGCCTCTGAGCCCCGGGGACCTGCCTGGTCTCTGTCCTGTGGGTGCAGGGGAGGAGGGAGGCCTGGTGGGGCTCCAGACTGGCCACAGGGTGTCCTAAGACCCGCCTGAGTGCCTGTCCCCCTACCCTGGGAACCCTCCCCAGCCCTGGAGGGTCTGTCTGGAGCCTAGGCTAAGCCATGGTCAAGGGCCTCCCGGGACGGTCAGTGCTGAAACCGGAACAGTCCTGGACAAGCGGGGAGGAGGTGGTCCTTCTGCTTGAGACTCTGAGGGGAAGGGGCCCCTGGCTCGTTGTGGGGACCGGGCAGCAGAGCCCTCACGTCCAGGGCTGTTCCCTGCTCCCTCCACACCTCCCCCAGGGCCTGCCCAGCCCCTCCTGCTAAGTCCCGGGGAGTGAGGACCCCCGGCCCGGCCCAGACGGGAGCACAAGGCAGCCCCTGTAATCCGAGCTTTGGATTCCCGTTGTGCGGCATGTGGACGCGTCACCGGAGGGAGGCCGGCACCTGCGGAGGACGTGCCTGGCAGCCGCCCCGAGAACAGCCCGTCCTGGGGGGGCTGGGGGCGGGGCGAGCCGAGCGCGGGAAGTCGGTGCGGGGAGGAAGGTTCTCGCTGCGCCGGCGCTGGGCCCTGGGCCAAGTGTGCTAGGAAACCCCCCCCCCCCAGCCCCGGCTCAGAGCTGGGCTGGCTGCCTGTCGCTGGAGGCTGGCTAGTTAATCGGTAACTCTCCACACTCCTCGGGGCCTCCGGGCCTCATCTTATGGGGGAGAAGGTGAGGTTCCGAGGGGCAGCAGCCTCCCCAGGGGTCTGGCCAGGCCTGTCCAGGCCCACTGTGGGGTGCTGCGGCCGGGGGGTGGGGAGGGTGGTGTGGGGGGTGGGGCAAGGGCTGGCCCAGCCCGGGGCTGTGGGGGAGGAGGTGGGGGATGGATGGGGCAGCGGGCCTTTGCCCTGGTGGGGTACACAGTGGACAGGCCAAGATCTACACAGGAGAGGGCAGACTGGGCTGGGCAAGAGCTTGGTCACCTCCCTAATGGGAGGCGCCTGAGGGGTCCGCCCTCCCGGGACTGGGCCACAGGCCCCCACGGATGGCCAGCCCTGGCTCCAGGTTTGGGGGATGGCGGGGGGAGGTTAACCCCGGGACTCTTGCTTTCTTTCCTCTCCTGCCTTTGTGCTCACCCGCCCCTTGTGGAAGTCCAGGGAGGGGCTCAGGGCCGGAGAAAGGCACCCATCTGCTGCCCCTGAGCGCTGAGCGCTTGCTCGACCTCTCTGAGCCTCTGGTTCCTCCCTTGCAAAACAGGCATCAAAATGCCTCTCGGTTCGGGTTCTTGGAAGGATTAAGTGAGGCAAGGAGCTGCGCCCGGGTGCAGGGCGGGCTCAAGGTGCCTGGTGCTGTCAGCCTGGGGAATGTGCCTCGGTGTCTGCAGGGCAGTCCGGGGGGCCTGCAGACAGACGCCCCTCGCAGGGTCCCTGGGGGCAGGCCGGGGGCGGGCCCCAGGACACAGGCTGCATCCTGGGCTTCCAGAAGCAGCTCCACGCGGCTCCCCAGGAGGAGGGGGCTTTGGGACACCCAGAGTGGAAGTCAGCCAGCAGGCGGCAGCACGTGGCTGAGGCCGGCGCCTCCCGCCCAGCTCTGCCACTCGCTTGGGCAAGGGTGTCTCCCCATCGAGCCTCAGTTTCCTGGACTGCAAAAGGGGCCCACTCCCTTGGCACTGGGGGCACTGCCAGGGGAAACAGCCCCGCGAGGCCCTGGGGGAGGGGGTTAGCTGCCTTAAGCCCTGGAGCAGGACCAAGTTCTTCAATCTGCCCAGGCCTGTCCACTCACCCAGAAAATGACACCCCAAACAGGCCCGTGCCATGCAGGGGAGTCGGGGGTGGGCAGCGCAGGCGGCTGGGACAGACAAGCCCCCCGCTCCCCGCATGTTAGTGGCACTCGACCCTTATTTCTCACTCCCATCTCGGTCAGGTGGGCGTGCGGAGGGAGCGCGTGGCTCTGCTCCCTGTAGTCATTCAGGGCTTCGGCCACCCAGGGGCTCTGCTGTCCCCAGGAGTCCCTCCCTGGACCCCCCCACCCCACCCCCAGTCTGGCTGGCAGAGCAGGGACAGGAGGGGGCAGGATAGCTTGGTTGGTGTGGATGGGCCCCGGGCTGGAGGGGGTGGGTGCCTTTCTGCTCTCCTGTCTGTGGCCAGCACTGGCCGAGTGGCCCCCCAGCTGCCGAGGGGCTGGGAATGTGGTCTTTGTTCTGTTCGGTGAGAGGAAGAGGAAACGGTTTGGGGAACACAGTGCTTTTGCTTGGTTGCTCCTCCACTGGACTGGGTGGTGAGTTCGGAGAGAGGTACGCTGGAGAAGCCAGCAGGGGACCGGGTGCCTGCCGGGCTCCCCCACTCCTGCATGGGCAGGATTTGGGGTGCTGGGGCATCCCGGGAGCCTCTCTTTGCTGTTCCCCTGGGGCCAGCACCCCCTCTCTGGTTCTGCTGTCTGCAGAAACACAGAGTACAAACGTTGTTCCTTTTGTTTCTTTTTCTCCTTCGAATATATTTTTAATTACAAAAGTAGAGCTTGGTTATTGTACTCAGACAGAGGTTTGCACACTTGGGGGGGGGCCCTTGGGGTGGAGGCCTGGGCCTTCTCTCAGACTCCCAGCCCCCAGCCCTCAGCTGTCCGCCCCCAGGTCTGTCCCTGGCTTGGGGGAAGGGACCCAGCCCCACTGTTGGGACCGGCAGGTCAGTGAGCCAATGGGTACCATCCTTGACTGGATTCAGGGTCACATACTCAGAGAAGGTCACCTCCCTGCCCTAACAAGCCCAGGAGGGGAGGTGTCCTCGTGGCCCTTGGAGAAAGAGAAGCAGAAAGCCCGGAGGGAAAGCAAAGAGAAAGCCAGGCAGCGGGTTGAGGTTGAGTCAAACCTTGCTCCCTCCCCCACTATGCGTGGCCCTGGTGGCTTCCCCAGGCTCCCGCTATCAGCTCCGTCCCCCTCCCTTCCCTGCACACAGGTGAGGCCCAGCAAGGGGATGCAGGGAAGCTGTCCCGGGCAGTGCTTGGCCCCAGCACTGCCCCGCTATTACCACACTGTGTGACACGAGGTGTGGGGGCCTGCCACTCCCAGTCCTTGGAGGCAGGACTCAATGTCACAATCCTTCAGGCTTATCACTGGGAGGGGGCTGGGACCCACCTGGCTGAGCTCAACTGGCCCCCATGGAGGTGGCAGGGTGGGCAGCAAAGGCAGTGGGAATGGCCCTCTAAGCCCACCCCCTGAACTGGACAGTGCTGGGGGAGGGCAGGGTCACACAGGGGCCCGGTGCAGGCTCGGCTCCTGCTCATTTATGAAGCACCTACTAGGTCCTCTGCCCTTAGGGAGCCGAGGGCAGACAGGTGTTCATAGTGCTAGGGAGTCCCTGCTAGGGAGGAGAGCTCGGACTCCCCTGGGTGTCTGGAGCAGGGCCTGGGAGTGGGGTGGCTTCCTTCCTCAAGGAAGGGAGCCGGCCTGGAGGCTGAATCTGGCCTGGGGGTGGGCTACTTCCCCAGCCTGCCCTCCTGGACAGCTGGAGCCAGGGCATCCGGATCTCTCGGGAAATCCTGGGGGCCACCTGGTTCCACATTCTGTGGTCACTACCGGCTGTGGCCCTGGGGAAGCTGATGTGACCTTGGCACCAGGGCTGGGCCAGGCCTGCCTCCTTCTAGCCCCAGGCCCGGTGACGTCAGCCTGGTGTGAGGAGACCACAGAGCTTGGGGGACCTTTCTCAGTTCCTCTTTACGTTCCTGAAGATACAAAATTGTAACATCTCAATGCTTATGGGAAACGTGGAATGCAGTGCACAGAAGAGAATAAAAACCAATCATGAACCATCGCTTGGTCCTCCTGTCAAGACCCCAGCACCCTGCCCTGTCCCCCCCTCCCTCCCCTGCGCCAATGCCCGCTCCTGTTTGTCTCATCCCCTCACTTCAACCCTCGCCTCCCCTGGACCCAGGATACCTCCTCCAGGACGCATTTGCACACTATCACACCGTCCCATCCCTGGGGAGTCCTGGAACCCACCTGACCCTGTGGGGGAGGCGGTCTGGTTGGGGTTGGGTCAGCCTTATTTTTCTTGCTGGGCTCATGGGCTCACCCGGGACAGGGGCTGACAGCTCAGGGCTCTGCTGGACCCTCCAACAGGTGCCTGACCCTCCCCACCCCCCAGCCCAGGGCTGCTTTTAGCTTGGGCTGGGGTGGTGGGGAGGTGGCTGGAGGCAGTTCCTAGGCTCCCCGCCCCACAACAGGCTGGGCCAAAGGGAAAGCTGCAGAAAGTAATGGTCTCCCATGGCCTGGCCCTGCTGGGATGAGAGCCTCCGGGGAGCACCTGGGGCTGTGGCAAGGCCCGGCGTGTGGGGGAAAAGGGGTGTGGGTCCTGGCAGGTCCTTCCCTTTCCCCTGACAGCTGGAGTAGGGCCCTCTGGCTCGCGTGCCCCCTCATTCTCGGGGCATGTTTTCTCCCAACAACCAACAATATTTATTGGGCAGGATGACGGGGTCCTAGCCTTCCAGGACGGTGGGACAGATAAAACTCCTACAGCAGCTAGAGAGGGGCTGCCCACTGCTCACCCCCACCTCCCACCTGGGGGTGATAGGGGATAAAGCTGGCCCAGAGGATCAGTATACCCAGTCAAGGCCCTAGGCTAGGCCGGGCCAGGCCCACCCCGCTGGAGAAGCCTCTAGTGCCCTGTCCAATACCCCATCCAGGGATAACAGCCTCCAGCCAGTCTGGGCACTCAGACCTCTGGCATTGTGTGGCCGAAGCCTGAGAGGTGCCGGGCACCTGGTCCACGACGTGGTGGGCATAGCCCCGGACGGGCTCCGCCCGTTTCCCATCCACTGAGCAGGGCTGGCAGGCCCCCAGATCTGGCTCAGGACTCAAGGGGCTGAGGGTCGGCTCTCCAAGGTGTCTGAGACTTCGCCCTGTGGTGGGGGGGCGGGAAGAGTGGCTCGAGGGCCTTAGGGCCAGCAGGTGTGTTAGGGCTCCAGGTGCGCGGAACCCCGCCAGGGACTCACAAGCCCCGGGCGCCGCAGGCCGCGCGGGGGCAGCCGAAGACCCCGTCTCGCCGCAGCTAGGGACGAGATGCCCGCGGCTGGTTCAAGCCCCTTCAGCCGGCGCTGGAGGCCCAATGGTGAGCGCGGGCGGCGGGGCTGGCGCCCCCGGGGGGCGAGTCGGAACTGCCCGGACGCCGGGCCCCGCCGCGCCAAGGAGGGCGCGCCGGCCGAGGGGGCGCCCGCGCCGCCGCCGCCGCCGCCTCGCAGCCCCCGCCAGCAGACAAAGGAGCCGGAGGGGGGCGGGAGGGGGGGATGGGGCGAGGGGGCGGGGCGCCGCGGTGTCACGTTACCGCCCGCAGCGCCCTTTAACTCGGGCCCCGCCCCGCTCACCGCCCCCCGCCCGCTGCCGCGCGCGGCCCGCGCCCCGCCAATCGGCCCGCGCGCCCCGCCCCGCCCTCGGGTGGGTGTGTGCACGCGGCCAATGGGCGGTGCGCGGGGGCCGGGCCGCCAGCGGGGCGGGGGCAGAGCGGCGCGGGCCAATCGCCGCGGTGTTGTTGAAACTGAAAATACTACATTATGCTAATCGCCGCGGGGCCCCCGCGCGGGGGGGGGGTGGGACCCTCGCGTATAAAGGGGCGCGCGAGGGCTGGGCGTTCCACAGGCCAAGTGCTCTGCGCTCGGTAGGTGCCAACCAGGCCCGAACGAGCCGAGCGGGCGAGGACAGGCACTGAGGGGGCGCGGCCGCCGGCCGGACGACACCGCAAGCGAGACTCAGGAGCAGCCCAGGGCCCGACAGCCAGGTAGCCGCCGCGCCCGCCCTCCCGCCGCGTCCCTTTGCAAATGCAGACTCCGACTGCGCGGGGTCTCACTTGCGCCCGGCCTCCGCCCTCCTCTCCTCTCTTCCTCCTCCTCCTCTTCCTCTCCTCTCCTGTCCCGTGGCCCCGGCCCGCGCTGCCCCGGGCCAGGTTCGACGTGTGTCTCCGCAGCGCATTGGCAATGGAGCGCCTTGTCGCCCGCCGCACCTTTCCCCTGTTCGCGCGCACCAGCGCCTGCCGCAGCCTCTTCGGGCCGGTGGACCACGAGGAGCTGAGCCGTGAGCTGCAGATCCGCCTGGCCGAGCTGAGCGCCGAGGACCAGCGCCGCTGGGACTACAACTTCCAGCAGGACGTGCCACTGCGCGGCCCCGGGCGTCTGCAGTGGACCGAGGTGGACAGCGACTCCGTGCCCGCCTTCTACCGCGAGACGGTGCAGGTGGGGCGCTGCCGCCTGCTCCTGGCGCCCCGGCCCCGCCCGGAGGGCGCAGGCGATAGCCCGCCCCCCGCGCCGCCGGCCGACGAGCCCCTCGACGGCCTCGGGGAGGCGCCGGCGCCGCCGTCCGGCGGCCCGGTGGTGGCTCCCGCCCCGGCCCCAGCCGCGGCGCCGCAGGAGAGCGATGAGCAGGAGGCGGTGCCGCCGCCGCGCAGCCAGGAGCCCCTCGCCGAGCCGCTGCACTCAGGGATGTCGGGGCGCCCCGCGCCGGGCGCTGCCGCTGCCACCGGTAGCGCCGCCGCCGCCACCAATGCCGCCGCCGCCGCCGCCGCCGCCGCCGCCGGAGGGGCTGTTGCCACCACCGCTGCCGCGGGAGGCGCCGCGATCAAGAAGCTGCCCGGGCCTCTCATCTCCGGTGAGCCCCGCGCGGCCCCGCCCCGGCCCGGCCCGGCCCGGCCCTGCTTTGTCCGGCCGGCCGGGCTCCCCCGGCCTCGGGGGCCTCCCTTGGTCCCCGCCTCCTCCCGTGGCATTAAAGGGCCAGCGGCGCGCAGGGCGCGGCTGCGCCCGCACCCCGTCCCGCCCTGCTGTTGTGCTCCGGAGCGGCTGGCGCGGGAGGGACGGGAGAGCGCGCGCTCGGGCCCCCGGGCGCGCGATCCTCGCTCTGGCCGCGGGAGCCCCTCCCCGGGCGCGGCGGCGCGGCGGGCGCGGCGGGCGCGGCGCGGAGGGGGTTAAGCGCGGCGGCAGCCCCGGGGGGCTTGGCCGCGGGACAAGGAGAAATGCTTACACAGCACATTGCGCGGGCGACGTAAACAAAGCTGACCCGCCGCGGACCTCGGCGCGGGCGGGGCGGCGCCCCCACCCCGGCCCCCTCTTGGGTTCCCCTGCCGACCCCGCCCTGACCGGCTGCGCGCGCTGTCGCCCGCAGATTTCTTCGCCAAGCGCAAGAGACCCGCGCCCGAGGCCAAGGCGTCGAACGAGGTTCCCGCGGGATGCGCCGCCCCAGGCGCCGCTCCGGCCGTAGGCTCGGCGGAGCAGACCCCGCGCAAGCGGCTGCGATGAGGTGGGTACGGCCCCGCGCGCGCTGGGCGGGAGGGGTCGCCCCGCGGGGTCCTCGCGGCCGCCCTGTCTGTCTGCTGTCGCTCACCGCGCCTCTCTCCCGCAGCGTCGCGCGTAAAGAGCCCTGAGGGAGCCCGCTGGGCAGCGGACAGGACAGGAGCGCGGGGCCTCGGCTGGGACCGTCCATGTAGCAGCAACCGGCGGCAGCTGCCACCGAGCAGCGTTCGGTTTCGTGTTTAAAATTTAAAAAAAAAAAAAACTGTGCAATGTATTAATAACGTCTTTTATATCTAAATGTATTCTGCACGAGGAGTACACTGGTCCCAAGGTGTAAAGCTTTAAGAGTCATTTATATAAAATGTTTAATCTCTGCTGAAACTCAGTGCAAAAAAATGAAAAAAGAAAAAAAAAAGGAAAAAAGAAAAAAACATGTATATTTGTACAAAAAGTTTTTAAAGTTATACTAACTTATATTTTCTATTTATGTCGAGGCGTGGGCCGCTCTGCCACGCGATAGCTCGGTTATTGGTTATGCCAAAGGCACGTCACCGCATCTGGTTATCGACAAATGTAAATTTATTTTTATAGCGGACTCTGGGGGGAGGGGGTCGCTCACAAGCTGTAGCTGCCGTACAAGCCCATCTAGCTAGCAGTTCTCTTCGCGCTTTCGCTGTCTCTTTTTATTATTATGATTATTTTAAACTTGAAGACAAATTTGTTAACATGGTTCCTGAGCCGTCTGCACCACTGCCCCGGCCCCTCGTCCGCCGGGTTCTAAATAAAGAGGCCGAAAAACGCTGCAAGTCAGCTCCGTGTGTGCGTGAACTGCCTCCAGCCTCCTTCTCTGGCACCCCCAGAAGTTAGGGAGATAGGACAGCGGACACAGGGGGCAGCCCAGCTTCTTTTTAGGCCACCCGTCCCAAAGCGACAGGGACTTTCTCCTGGTAGGGCAGGCCCACCACCACCTGCTGCAGGCCCCTAACTTAGGGATGAGCGGCCCCGCCCTCTCTGTCACCCCTCCCTCCCGCCCCCCTCACGTGCGGGGCTGTGCGTCGAGACTGGGGGGGCTCACTGCTTCCCCTGTTCCAGGGAAGCCACCCACACTCCAGCCGCCCTGGGCTGAGCCCTGATGGGACTCAGGTGGGCACTTGCGGGGGCTGGGCCAACGCCCATTCCCCCCCTCGCTGACTACCGCGGCGCCGCCTGGGAACCGGGGCTTTCAATTCTTCAAGCCTCGCACAGGGTGGAGGCCCAGTGGCTCTGGGGTTCCCAGCTTCGTGGGCCAGGGTCCACCGGGGTCCGGCCAGAGGACCCACCGACGGGTTCCGGGCCTGTTCGCGCTCGCAGTGGGGGAGGGGCAGCCCAAAGGCCTGCGAGGGAGGAGGGGGGGCAGGGGAGGTGCCACGGGCCAGGGAGGGGTGGGGAGGGGTGGAGAGGGGTGGGCTCCGGCCGAGGAGGAACTCGCGGTCGCATCCAGGCACATGCACCCACCAGCCTTCTGGTTTCAAAGTACTCCCTTTCAGTCTAAAAGAGGTTTATTTTATTTTATTTTTTTATAGCTGACCTATAAACCTCTGAAAATTATGGCTTACAATGGAAAGGATGACGTGAGGTAGCACAAACTGGCGGCCAGCAGTATTTGTGCGGGTGCCTTGGGCCAGGAGAAGCCGGGGACTGGTGGTGTATTTAAGTTAACCGTTGGGGGCTGTAGGCAACACTGAACGTCCCCGACGGCTCAGGGACAAAGGCTGGGCTCAACCCTTGAGTCTGAAGATGCATCTAGATGTAATTAACTTCGCCTTCCCCCCCAACCCCAGTGCCTAAAAGGGCCTGGAGGAGGGAGATGGGGCTGGACAGGTCACTGAGAAATGCCCCAGCAGTGAGGGTCGGGGGGCCTGGCCCCCCTCCAGCTTGCTATCAGCCTGATTACAACGTGGGAATTAGGCCTGCATAGACCTGACATCAGGCTTCAAGCCTCTCCTGTCCCACAACCACCCCCCCGCCGCTGCTGTGTGACCACAGTGGGGGGAAGAGGAAGCACGATGGCAGTTGAGGCACGAGTGGGGGGCTGCTGGGCCCGGCACCTGACAGAGTCCCCTGCACTCTACCTGAATCTGGCAGGAGAGGGGCACCTCACAGTCCCCAAGCCCAGCTGTCCCTCCCTGCTTCCTGCTGTCACCCAAGGGTGGCTTTCTCCAAGGCAGGGCGAGCGCTGCCTCCCAATGGGAAGGCGAACAATGCTATCGTTTCTAGAGATGCCCCCCTGCCCCCCAGCAGGAGCTGCTAGAGATACCTAGAGGGTGCCCTCCACAGGGAAAAAGCATCGGATTTGGGGCCAACTTGTGACCCTGGGCACACGTGGACCCGGCAAGCCCTTCTTTCCCTCGGTGGGTCTCCGTTTCCTGCCTTTGGTGCCCTGTGGTCGTCATATGAGGATATTAGGGACACAGTAACATCTGGTGGCCCCCAACTCTCTTCTCATCTGTGCTTGTGACGGTGAGAATGGGCATGCGCCCTGCTGTCAGAATGGGCCCTTTCCTCTCCGCATGCCCAGGCCCTGCCCAAGCCCAGAGCACCTGGGAGCAGACTGGCAGCCAGCACACGTGTGGAGTGTGTGTGCGGTGCATGTGCCCTCAGTCAGGGGCTGGCTCCAGCTCCCCTGGGGATCCGGGATGATGGTAATAATAATAATAATAGTACTAATACTACAGCCAACAACCAGGACAACCAGTCTTGGGGCCTAATGGCACGAGCTGAGCACAGTTCAGCGAGATCTTACCAGCGTAGCCCTGCCATGTTCCCCGTTTGTCTGGGGAGGAAACTGAGACATGGAGCAGGCTACCGGAGGGCGAGTCACTGACCTTGGTGGGGCTGCATCGCCCTAGCCTGTCTCTCGGAAGGCGGGCACGAGGTGGGAAGGGGAGCCAGGCCCCCCGGGCTGCAGGAGGGGAATGTGAGCTCACACGCACAAAGCGTGGAGCCCTGCACCAGGCACACACAGTAGGTGCGCAGTGATCGTCAGGGGCTCAGATGACGTGTCTTCTTCAGGCTCCCCCAGACACTGACTGAGCGCGTGCTGCAAGCCAGGCACTGGGCTAGGCTCTGTGCATGGCAGCTTCGTGCAGACCAGGCTGGGCACAGACTGTAGAGCCTTTAACCAGGCAGCGGCTGGGAACGGGCTGCCCCGGGCGGGGGGGGGGGGCAGGGGAGCTGCAGGAGGGGAGGGCACCATGTGTGCAGGGGGGAGGGCGAGTGTGTCTGAGCTGGAGGGTCTGAATGAGGCCGAGAGTGGGGCGAGGGGCTGCTTGGGGTCTCTCCTGGCTCCAGGGGCCCTCGGCTGGCCTGGCCCGCTGCTGGGTGTTGGGCCTCCACACGGATGAAACATTATTTCACCTAACAGTGCCTTTTGGGGTGTGGCTGCCTGGCCTCCCCACTCCCTGTCCTTTTCCTCTGGTCTTCTGGACCTTCCTGGGTCTGATGAGCTGGGGTCAAAGGTTGGATTTTATCTGTAAGCAGTGGGGAGCCCCTGGGGTGCAGAAGTTGCAGCAATTTTAAAAAGCGTGCTGAGGCTGCTGGGTGGGGAGGGAGGCAAGGGTCAGCAAGGGGCTTCAGCGGCCATCCGGGCAGAGTACCTGGTCGGCAACTATTCCAAGGGCCTCCAGCCTGCCACACACCACTCTGGGCACCAGAGACAGGGCGGTGAATGAAAGGGACCCAGTCAGTCCCTCGCAGGAGCTGCCTCTGTCGTGGGAGGTGGCATAGTGAAACGTGCTGAGCCACGGCAGAGGTGGTCATGTCCCCGGTAAGCGGAGCTGAGCCCCTGTGTCAGGGCGGAGGGCGGGGGGCTACTGTCTAAAGCCCGCTGTGCCAGCCCCCCGGCAGGTGACATCTGAGCTTGACAGGGGAGGGGCACACACCGTGAGGATTAACTGGGAGAGGAGTTCTGGGCAGAGGGCACAGGCGGTGCGAAGGCCAGGAAGCCTGGAGTGTTCACAGAGTGATGGGCCAGAGGGGCTGGGGTGTGAGGTGGGGTCCAGAGAAATGAGCTGGCCTGGCAGGGAGGGCGAGCAGGACTTGCTGGTGGGCTGGAACAGGTGTGGGAAAATAGGTGGAGGGTTTGGGGCTCCCGTAAGTGGGTATGTGGGTCATTCTCAGAGCTGAGGAAGCCGTTACTGATAAGGGGAGAAGGGGAAAACAGAGACAGGGCCTCTTGTTTTGGACCTAAATTGTAATCCAGGCCCTTCCCTGCCCTGATTCCCATTCTCACCAGGCCTGTGGACCCCAGGATGCATGTTTAGTGCTCAACCCTGCCAAAGAGGTTTTAGCACTCACAGGCGAGGACTTTCAGAGCCACTGGCCTGGTCGCCAGCCAGGACACAGCTCGCACCCAAGCTCAAGAGCACTTTTCTTAAAAACAAATTTATACACCATTATTAACTAAAGTCGACACTTTATATAAGAGGTCACTCTCAGTGGTGTGCGTCCTGTGGGTCTGGACAGATGCTTGATGACGCATGTCCACCACCACGGGGTCATGCAGAGTGGGGTCCCCGCCCTAAAGCCCTCCGTGCCCCGCCTGTCCACCCCGCCCTGTGCAAACCCTGACAACCCCCGATCTCTGTCCCGTCTCCCTCGTTCTGCCTTTTCCGGAATGTCGTAGAGCTGGGGTCGTGGCCTGCGGCCTCCTCAGACAAGCTTCTCTCACCCACTGATGCTCATTGACGGTTCCTCTCCCACCGTTCTCGGCTCGAGAGCTCACTCCTTTTCAGCACCGAAGAAGATCCTGTTGACTGGACGGACCACAGTTTATTTGTCCACATGCCTCCTGAAGGACTTCTTGGTCGCTTCCAACTTTGGACAATTATGGATAAAGCTGTGCAGGTTTCTGGTGTGGACGCACATTCTTAACTCCACTGGGTACATCCCGAGGAGCATAACTGCTGGGCCGTGTGGGAAGACGGTGTAGAGTTTTGTAAGAGACCGCCGCCGCCCCGTCTTCCAGAGTGCTCCCAACTCGGCACGCCCAGCAGCAGTGAATGAGAGTTTCTGCCCAAGGCACTGTTTTAGGAACGTTTCTCTTGTGAGGACCACACTGACCACCAGGTTTTAGGTGAATTAAAAAAAAAAAAAGAGAGAGAAAGAAACTTCATCACAATTTAGACGCAACAAGGACAAAGCAAAGTTAAAAACGCACACGGACAACAGTGGCTTTCGGTGAGTGCCTCACGGGTTCCACCGGGCTGGGATGGAGAGCCTGGGCTGGCAGTCAGCTCCTGTTCAGCTGGCGCTGGTGGATTGCAGTACTGTCCCAATATTTGCTGCCCTGCCTTGCGGGAGGGTTCTACATCACCTGCGGTTGGGTCCAGACTTGGCCGACGAGATGGGCTCAGCTTGGCATAGGCTGCGGCTAGGAGCCGCCCTCGGGTGCCACCATCTTCCCTCTCCACCGGGAGACCCGCAGGGTCCCGACAGAGGCTGCTCCTTCCCACCAGGGCGGGACGGTCCCGGTCTGCAGGTGGCCTCAGCCGTCGAGGTATTTGTTATACAGCGTGAAGTACACTGCGCTGACCGCTTCTTTGAAGATCCCAACCCACTGTTTTAGGTTTCCAGGAAAGGCACGAGGGCCCGGTGGCCTTGTCAGGTTGTCCTGGATGCTTGGACGGGAGTCCAGAGATTATGGAGACTCCTTGGTGGGCACTAGGTCTGTACCGTCTCGTTTAAGGGCTGGAGGCCGGGTCATGGAGCTCGGTAGGGCTCCCCGCCCCCTCCGGCCATCTTCTGTTCTGTGACTGCTTGTGCTTTAAATGGTGTCCGGGAGGTGAGGCAGAGAGCGGCCCGGGCAGAGGGGCTGCATGTGGACCCATGGTGAGCAGCAAATGTGCACGTTTGCACGGCTGGTGTGACAGGGGCCCCGATTCTGCCTGCATCGCTGCGTGCCATGCCCATGTGTTCGTCCCCACCGCGGGGATTAATCACCCTGAGCTTTCCTGGGGCAGCAGAACCGGTAACAAGCTTCCGAATGAATGAAACCCCATGCAGCGCCCCCCGCCCCGCCCCTGTCCCCTACCACCGCACAGTGTGGCTGGGCTGTCCGGGGCCCGGGCTCTGGAAGCCAGGCTCACGTCCACAAGCCACAGCGGACCGACCGTGTCAGTGGTGGGCCTGAGGCATCGACTGGCTTTGCAGGAGGCTTGGCAGCCAATGGCTCAGGTGAGGTTTTCTCCAGGGCTGGCTCTCGGTGGGAGAGGGCCGCCTTGGCTGGAGTCGACCCTTCCCCCGGCGGCCCACCTCCACCAACTGGTGGATGTGGGGGACAAAGCCCGGCCCCTTGCCTGGAGCACATAACTCCGAGCCGCTGCCCCAGGGCTCCCGGGGGCCACTGGCCAAGAGCTGTGTCTCATCCATCTTCCCCCCCCGCCTCTTCCCTCCCCCGCAGGGCTGTGCCCAAGAGCATCCCTGCCGAAGCCTCCTGCACACGTATGCACACATGCGGACACCCGGAGACACACACACGGACGTGCATACAGAGACACAGAAACACGTTCACATGGAGACACACAGACACGCACACAGACAAATGAATACACACAGACACACATGTCCAGTAGTTCTTTTTTTTTCTTTGACAAAGGAGGAAAAACGTCAACTTTGGGACTTGGGCACAGACTCAAAGATGGAGCTGTGTGCCCATGGCACCCCTAAGAAGGCCCAGTCGCCCTCCCCGGTGTTGTTGAGGCCCTGGAGTGAGTGTCTCTGGGGTGGTGGAGACGCTGATTATATTGCTGAGAGACGCTCCCTGAAATATGAAATGGAAAGGCCGCGGTGGCCCGGGTGGCATCTGCTTTGATCTTAGCTGTTGTCTGGAAGCCCTCGGGTGGGGGGTCCTCCTCGGGCAGCTTCCGTGTCGGGGGCCCCGAAGCGTGACCACGACTGTGCTCCCAATGCTGGGGGCGTAACGTCAGGTGAGCACGGCATCCGGTACCTTCTCTTCCACTGGCATGAGAACACCTGTTCCAGTTATTTCTTGCCAGGTGAAAACTATCCGGGTGCTTTGCGGTTTAAAACAACGGTCTTGTTTATACCTATGATGTTATGAGTCAGGAATTTGGGAAGTGCCGGCAGGTAGTTTGGCTCTGCTTTATGGGGCGTCAGCTGGGGGGGGTTGGATCGAGGTTGGGGGGGTCAACCTCCAAGCTGGTTCACTCCCACACCTGGCCTAGTGGACCGGCCGCCACCGGGGGCCTCTGCCCCTGCTCCTGGGGCTTCTCCATGGGCCGCCTTGGGCTTCCTCACAGCGTGGCTGCTGGATTCGGAGGCCACTGTCCTGGGAGCCAGGCAGGAGCTGCAGCGGCGGCCCCCCCCGCCTAGCCTGGCCATCGAGCAACAGCAGCTCGGCCTCATCCAGCTAAGCTGGTGACTTACGGAGACCGCCCAGGACCCAAGGGTGGACACCCCCGCCCTGCTTCTCCAGAGAGTGTGCGCCCACCTTGGCCACCGCGCCCCTCCTGGAGTACCCAGCGCGGATGCTCCATCCCCAGCACGTGCTGGAGAGTTTACTTCGGGACTCACCAACCAACGATGAGCTCAACTAAAAACAACATTGTTTTCCTTTCGCGTGGATTTTCAGTAATACAGAAAACCAGGCCACTGAGTACTTCTTGGGTTTGAGCTGACCAACACCAGGAGTGGTGTTTTGCTCAGACATCAGAGCTGGGTGCCGTCCAGAGGCAGAGCTGTGCGCACGATGGAGTGCATGGACAGCACGGACACCTCCTCTCCAAGACCACGGACACGGTCCCACGACGACACCCGAGAAGCCCTTCTGCCTCATTTTGCTGTGTGCCTGCTTATTTATATCGCGTGTGGGTGTGTATGGGTCACACTGTAAATATATGTTCATATAGTGTGTGTATCACGCACACACGTTTACCGTGTATCACGCACACACACCGTGTATCACGCACACACGTACACTGTGTATCACGCGCACACAAGTATACCGTGTATCACGCACACACACCGTGTATCATGCACACACGTTTACCGTGTATCACGCACACACGTATACCGTGTATCACGCACACACACCGTGTATCACGCACACACGTATACCGTGTATCACGCACACACACCGTGTATCACGCACACACGTACACCGTGTATCACGCACACACACCGTGTATCACGCACACACGTACACCGTGTATCACGCACACACACCGTGTATCACGCACACACGTACACCGTGTATCACGCACACACACCGTGTATCACGCACACACGTACACCGTGTATCACGCGCACACAAGTATACCGTGTATCACGCACACACACCGTGTATCACGCACACACGTACACCGTGTATCACGCACACACACCGTGTATCACGCACACACGTTTACCGTGTATCACACACACACACGGTGTATCACGCACACACGTATACCGTGTATCACGCACACACACCGTGTATCACGCACACACGTATACCGTGTATCACGCAAACACACCGTGTATCACGCACACACGTTTACCGTGTATCACGCACACACACGGTGTATCACGCACACACGTATACCGTGTATCACGCAACACACCGTGTATCATGCACACATGTTTACCGTGTATCACGCACACACACTGTGTATCACGCACACACGTACACTGTGTATCACGCGCACACAAGTATACCGTGTATCACGCACACACACCGTGTATCACGCACACACGTTTACCGTGTATCACGCACACACGTATACCGTGTATCACGCACACACACCGTGTGTCACGCACACACGTATACCGTGTATCACGCACACACACACACTGTGTATCACGCACACACGTATACCGTGTATCACGCACACACACCGTGTATCACGCACACACGTTTACCGTGTATCACGCACACACACGGTGTATCACGCACACAAGTATACCGTGTATCACGCACACACACCGTGTATCACGCACACACGTATACCGTGTATCACGCAAACACACCGTGTATCACGCACACACGTATACCGTGTATCACGCGCACACACGTATACCATGTATCACGCAAACACACCGTGTATCACACACACAGGTTTACCGTGTATCACGCACACACGTTTACCGTGTATCACGCTCACACACTGTGTATCACGCACACACATTTACCGTGTATCACGTACACACACCGTGTATCACGCACACACGTATACCGTGTATCACGCAAACACACCATGTATCACGCACACACGTATGCCGTGTATCACGCGCACACACGTATACCGTGTATCACGCACACACCGTGTATCACGCACACACGTTTACCGTGTATCACGCACACACACCATGTATCACGCACACACGTATACCGTGTATCACGCACACACGTATACTGTGTATCACGCAAACACACCGTGTATCACGCACACAGGTTTACCGTGTATCACGCACACACATTTACCGTGTATCACGCACACACACCATGTATCACGCACACACGTATACCGTGTATCACGCACACAGGTTTACCGTGTATCACGCACACACACCGTGTATCATGCACACAGGTTTCCGTGTATCACGCACACACGTTTACCGTGTATCACGCACACACGTTTACCGTGTATCACACACACACACACCGTGTATCACGCACACACGTTTACCGTGTATCACACACACACACACCGTGTATCACGCACACACGTTTACCGTATATCACGCACACACACACATACTGTGTATGACGCACAGCACACACACATACATTTACATACTTTCTTTTCATTTTCTTTGGGGCTGATTTTAAACTTACCGAGCACTAGTTGCATTATCATTGTACCTCCTTGAAAGAGTCCTTGCGGGAGCTCATCATCATGCACAGAGTTAATGGAATAGCGCGTGGGTCCTGGGTACTCACTGGCCAGTGCTGATGATCATTAACATTTTTCTAATCTTGTTGATTTGTTTCATCCCTCCAGCTTTGAACTTTTTTTTTTAACTAGATCCCAGACCCTGTGTCCTCCCACGGGTGGATCTTTCCTTGCAGCGGGAGCAGGCCTCATTCTCGCAGGTGCAGCCTGGACCCGCAGCGCCGAGGCGTGCGCCCTTCCCTGCCTTCCGTGCGCCGCCCCCCAGCTTTGTCCCGGAGCCATGCCTTTCCACCTTACTCCAGAAGAACATTGTTGGCTTCCAGGGAAGGCCCGCGCTTTGTTTGAAAATGACACAAATCAGCTGCCAACCTCATGCCACGCCAGGTTTCCAGAGACCCCTCGCCGGGGACCCATCCAATGATGTCCTCACCGCCCAGAGGGCCCCGCTGCTTTCTGGCTCCTTCTGTGGCACGCCACTGTGGTGGACAGCCCCTGCGTGTGGAGGCCATCCCACGGTTGCCCCGGAGCCCTCGCGTGTCAGCCTGTTGCTGCTTTTCAGGACCTCTTTTGAGCCATTGGCCCATCTCTGGTGACTGCGATCATATAAACATGGAAGCGTCACACGGACACGGACCGATGGCAGAAGGCACGTCTGCAGAGCTGATGGGCGGCTGCCCGGCCACACCGCCTGGCCCTTAGGACCACAACGGGGTCACACGGGTGGTGCGTGTGTGGACACAGATCGTCCCCCTTCCCCTTGAAAGTGCCACCTCCCTGCGGCTGCTTCCCAGAAGGGCTCCTGGGCGCAGTGGGGCAATCATCAGGTGGTCCTGGGGACCCGTGGGCAGGGGCTGGGGTCGGGGTCGCTGGTTTGGGGCCAATGTAGAAAACAGGCAGGGAGTTCATACCAACTCCAGCTCGGGGACTCCAGGGGTTCTGCCCAGCTTGTTGGGGGCGGGCAGCAGGGGCAGGGAAGCAGCAGGCGTGGGGGGAGTTGGGGGTGCGGGTGGGGGTCATGACCAGCACTGGCTGTCTTCTGGACTTCCCCCTCCTTTCTGGGCTCTCACACTGGGCCCTGCTGGTCTCTCTGGGGTGGGGCCCCTCCATGGTGAGGGAAGCAAAACATGAGCCCCCTCCCCTCTCTGAGCCTCAGTTTCCCCTCTAGCAAAGAAGAGCTGGGCCCTCTGAGCTCAACGTTCTTTGGGTCTCTGAAGCCCACGGTTTGAAATCCATGCCCTTCTGCGGCTGGTGCGGACCCCACCCCATGGCCCTCCTGGATTCAGGCTCGGAAGACCTAACTGGCCCCTCTAGTGGGAGAGAGCCCCCCACCCTGGAGCTCTGGGTCCCCGTGGTTTTATTTGATGGTCACGTGGTTTATTACCTAACCCCGGCACCCCACTCTCGGTCCTGAGAACTGCCAGTGGTGGTGGAGCCAGGACAGCAGAGGCCAGAGTGAGTCCACCTGTCACCTGCTGTCCACTGACGGAGGTGGGTCAGTTGCTGCTCCCCCAGGGAGTGCTCCCCACGGGCAGCACCCAAAGCGACTGACCCACAGCCTCGGCCACGCCATTGCCTGGCTCTGGTCCTTGTGGGAGTCTAGCTGTGGGTTGAGAAAAAGGCAAGTGTCTGTCTCCTCTCTTGTCTGGTGCAAATCTCCCTCAGCCACTGCTTTCCTGTGCCAGGAGATCCCTTTTTGGCCTATTATACCCCAAAGGGGCAGGGGCTGGGACCTGTGTGGCAGCACCTGGTTCCCACTTGCCCTGAAGATATTCCTATTGGCACTGATGGTCCTTTAAGCCCAGAGCCCTGTGTGTGAAAGAGAGAGAGAAAGAGAGAGAGAGGGAGAGAGAGAGAGAGAAGAGAAGAGAAGAGAAGGAAGGGAAAGGAGGGAGGGAGGAGGGTAGGAGTGAAGGAAGGAAGGAAGGAAGAGAGAAGGAAGAGGGAGGGAAGGAAGGACGGAAGGGTGGCAGGAGGGAGGGAGGGAAGGAAGGAAGGAAGGAAGGAAGGAAGGAAGGAAAGACGGCAGGAGGGAAGGAAGGAAGAGAGGAAAAAGAGAGGGAAAGAGAAAGACACCATTTCAGTTCTGTTTGTTTTTTCTTTTGGTGGCTCCTTTCAGGGGTTTTGCTTTTTCAGTTTTCACTTGCTGCTTTGGGGGCTCCCGGAGACCACTTAGGGAGCAGCCTCCAGCCCCCCACCCTGCTGGCTCTCACACCTCCCACGACCCCCACCTGGCCCCCCACACTCCCCTCTCCCGCCCCCCCAGCTCACCCCATTAGGGAGGCAAGATGAGCAGTAGCCCCGGCTCAAAGGGGGAAAGCCATCAGAAAAACGGGGCACATGGGTCTTGGGGAGGCAGATCTGTGTGAGTATCTGGGGAGAGACCGGCATCCCAGGGAGGTGCCTCTTGGGGAACCTCAGGCTCAGGCCCCGGCCTCAGGAGAAGGTGGGGAAGGTGGGAGGAAATAGGGCCGTTGGGCGGCCGCACGGGAGGAAGCAGAACCGGCGTCAGGGCGGGGCCGCGAGGAGGAGCCTAAGCCACGCAGCCTGGCTGGTAGAAGTCACTCGAGGTCAGAAATGCCCAAGCAGGAAATGAGATGCAACTTGTAAAAGACATCAAAGGAAATGGAAAACATTCTTCTAATATGTCATGGAGAAGGGAGGGAATGGGGAGGATGCGGCCCTTTATTGGGGAGGGAAGGGGAGGGGAGGGGAGGGGTGGGAGGAGATGGCACCAGATGATGAAAATCCACAGAGCCGGTGACCTGCCATGGAAGCCAGCACCTCTCGGCAGCCAGGAGACCCCAGACACAGGTGGGAGCCCTCCGGACGTGCCCCTCCACCTGGCACGCCGGAACCACCCCAGCTATGCTACTCCAGGGTCAAGGAGACCTCCTGGCTCAGGATGCACGCTTGCGGGCCACCAGCACGGGGCTGGTGATGCCAAAGACCTGGAAGCTGAACACGTGCCCTTTCCTGGAAGGAAACACTAGCTGATTTGGTGTGCCCACACTTGCAGATACCTCAGAGCGCCCTACTGCCAGGACGCGTCCAGGAGCCTGCATCTAGCCCCCTCCATGGAGAGGCAGTGTCCGTCCAGCCGAGGGGGTGCTGTGCTAGAGAGAGGAGCTGGCCTCGGCAGCTGGCCACAGCCTGGAGTCACCCCTCCCCCTCTCAGGTCCAGGCGCATCTCCAGTGCCCACCTGAGTTGGCTGTCTGGAGCGGGGCCCTGCTCCCCGACTCTGTGGGCTGTGCCCCCAGTGAGCCTTTGCTGCTGTCACATCTGAGCGCCCCCCAGGTGGGAATGCAGACCTGGTAGTAGCCCTGACCGCTTTCTGCCTGTCCACCTTCCAGGAAAGAGATTTGTGGGGAGATAGGAGGCTCCATCACATGAAGTGGAGGGATTAGCGGTCAGGGCCCCCACTCCCCAGGCCTGGGCTCTGATGAGTGTGTGCCTTGGAAAAGGCTTGCACCGCCTCGCCCGACCACCCCCACCCCCAGCCGGGGTCCACGAAAGTGACCACAGGCTCCTAGTGGTTTTCTTCATGATGGTGCTGGGTGCACCTGTAAGCATCAGGAGGTTAGAGCTGCAAATCCAGGCTCCTGAGAGCGTCCCTCTGTTCAGCTGAAAGCCTCAGCCCGTCCTCTGAAAGGGGCAGTGGCTAGGCAGTGCTGGGGGGGGGGGGGGGGGCTGGCTGTGGCAGGGACAGGCAGTGTCAGTCCCTGCTTTTAAGGGTTGACAGGTCCCCAGCTGGGCTGGGCCTTATGTGGCCAAATGGGGCTGAGACCATCAGCCTCTGCAGGGTGGAGCTGTTTTCTGGGGCCCTGGGGAAGCAGCTAGGAGCCTGCGAGCCCTTCTCCAGAGAGGGTGCTTCCCCGGCTCCCAGCACCATAAACTGCACCAGCAGTCAAGGCTGGGGTTCAAAAGTTCAAGGCTTTGGTTCAAAGGCAGCCCAGTGGGCACCCTGAGCCCCGACGGGCGGGCAGCCGCCTGCTGGTTGCGTGGCCGCGCGGGCGCCCTGCCGGAGGGACCGCGAGGGAGGGTACCGGCCACGCGAGGGGCCAGCAGCCCCGGGGCGCAGGCCTCTAGGGAGGGGCCGCAGCTGCAAACGGGCGGGCGGGCGGGAGCGCAGCCGTGCCCGGCGGCGCGGCCCGGGACTGACGGCGGACGCGGGGCGGCGGGCGGAGCCTCCCCCTCCGGCTGCGGCCTCGCGGCTCCCGGGGCCGCGGGGAGGGGCGGGAAGGCAGCTGGACGCGGCGGCGATTTATGGGCCTTTCAGGCGAGCAGGTGCCTCCTCAGGCCGCCCATTGTCTCGCCGGGCTCACAATGGGGCCGCCGCAGCCGCAGTGCCGGCCCCCGCCGCGGCCCGAGCCCCTGCACGGGCGCGATGGCACCGACGGTCCGTGCGCCGTCGGGGCGTCTGTCCGCGCGGCCTCCGTGCGCCCGGCGTTGGGAGCAGGGCCCGCGCGCCCGGCGTCCGTGCCTGCGCACAGCCCGCCTGCCAGGCCTGCGGGGACCCCGCGCGCCGACGGTGCGCCCTTGGCCTTGGCGCTCGCTCCTCCTGCGCCGTCGGGCACCCGGCTCGCCCGGCTGGCACGGCCCGCGCCGCTGCGTCCCGGGCGCACACACAGGGGCCCATTCTTCCCGGCTCCGCGCAACCATATGGCAAATCCACGTCGACACAGCAGCCCCCGCTCATTCAGGCGCAGAATGTCCCGCAACAGGGAACAATCACAACTCTGTTCGCCTCTATTATGGATGCGAACGGGGAGAAAAAAAAATCATTTAACTCCAAGAGATAGCCAGCTAATTACCAACCATATGTGAGCCCGGGTTCAAAGCGGTGCCGAGGAGTTCATTCGGAATCGGGGCGACTTTATTAGGTATAGAAGACAGATGTCCCGACAGCACACGCATCACAGAAAATCGTGTCAGGGAGTTCTTGAAATGTCCGGGAGAGCTCTTTAAATATTAAAGACCCTGCCTTGCTGATGGGCTGGGCCGGGGTCCTCTGGGAGCCCTGGGCCCAGGAGCGGGACTTAGCAACAGCCACTGTGGCAGACGCTGGCCCTGCAGGGGAGGGGAGCTGGGGAGGGGGTCGTCCACCTCCGCCCCCTCGGCTGGGCTGGGCTGGGGCGTCTGATGCCTGGGCTCAGGTGCTCCCGGCACCCCAGGAAGTGCAAAGGGTGCCTCCAAGGACCAAGGGCTGGCTCTGTTGGGACAGCGAGACTTTCCCACCCCCCAGGAGCTGGAGGGAAGCTGCACTTGGGAGGGTTTGGTGACCCAGGCCCAGGCGGACTACTTGGGCTGAGCACACACTAGGTCTTCCGTGGGAGACGATTGAGTGAGTGAGTGAGCGAGCAAGCCTACATGACAGGAAAATCCCTCCGGGAGGGGTGGGAGTGGGGACGATCGGGAAGGAACAACCTCCTGATTTCTTTACCAAGAAAAGAGCTTCTGGCCATGAGCCTCATTCTTGGAGGAAGGAAAAGGGAAGGCGCATTTGAGAGAGAGAGAGAGAGAGAAATCTTGCTCTGTTTTCCATGCAATGCAATTATGTTCCAGCTTTTTCCCCTTGTTATTCTTTTAAGCCAAATGTCTGAATAAAAGGATTATTCCCCCACCCCCCCAGGACCGTGGGGGCCACTGCTGGCAAGATTAACCGCCCCCATGGCTTCCGCATTTCTTCTATGAAAGTAAGTGAGGTCAGCTGCCATTCATTGTCACAGCATATATATTTGAAAATTTAAATATTTGAATCAAAGGAAAAAGGGGGATTTGCATTTCTGCCCAACGCGACAAGCGCGTTCCGTGAACACCGCACAATGGAAACGTTTCAATCGGAATGAATTGTCTCCTCACAGGAGGATTCTGGATAAAGGCGCCCAGCGCTTTCCCTTTTGTTTCTTCCGCTTTTGTTTTGTGTTGGTGTTTTTCTTTCCTCGGACCCACTCCAATCCAGGAGGGTGTTTTCTGAAACTTGGTGGCTGACTTTGGTTTCGAGGACATAAAGAAACACGGAGAGACTCACAAGAAACGTTCACATCAGAGGCCTCTCTGGCACAAAAGCAAAATTTAATTGAACATGTGCGGGGGGGAAAAAGAGATATGGGGACTCCCAGTGCTGCTGGAATGGGCTAATCAGCTGACTCCAGCTAGATTGGATGCGGCCGCTAATGGAGCCCCCGGTGGGCGGGAGGGAGGCCCAGCCCTGAGCCCGGCTTGGCCCTCCAGCTGGGCCCGATTCTCCAGGGCACCGAACCTCGCAGCCAGCGACCTAGCCAGACCCAAATTCCCACTGTCCCCAATTAGCATTAGGGACACACAGCCGTTGGCTCTCTCTGCACATGGCTTTTTTTGTCTTGGCCTTGGGAAATGGCATTTTGGGGGACTCCCCGGTTTTGAGATGTGTCCCTGGGTATTGAGATGATGCTTCTAAAGGAGACCAGCTGGGAGGCGGCTTCATGCACGGAGTCAGAAAAGGTCTGGAAGCTTGGGTGTGGGTGTGGGTTTCTGTTGGAGGCCTGGGATATGGTCTCTTTGTCCACCCTGGCTGCGTGGGTCTGGACATGGGTCCTCCCTCCCCTCTGTCTAGCTGGGGTCGGGTGGACACTGGGTACAGTAGTCTCCTAGGGCAGCTGTAACACAGTCCCACACATCGAATGGCTCACACAACAGAATCTACTGTCCCCCGTCCTGGAGGCTGGAAGTCTGAGATCGAGGTGTTGGCAGGGCCAGGTCCCGAGGCCTCTCTCCTTGTGTGTGGGCGGCCATGCTCTCCCTGTGTCCTCATGGGGTGGTCTCTCCATGTGTCTGTGTCCTGATGTCCTCTTCTTGCAAGGACCCCGATCACACTGGATCAGGGCCACCCCAGTGACCCCCATTTTACCTTAATTTCCTCTTTAAAGGCCCTCTCTCTAAATGAGGTCACATTCTGAGATACTGGGTGTTAGGACTCCAAGGAAGGAATTTTGGGGGCACATAGTCTGTGTATAACACTGGGCTTCCATCTTGGGCCTCCTGCCCTGAGACCCGGGGTGCCCAATGGTGAGCTGCCCTGTCCAGGCCACTGGCAGCCTGGTTCATTGGAGAGTTGGGGCTGGGGGTTGGCTCGGTGATTGGGGTTCATGACTAATACAACCTCCAGGGCCTCCTACATTTCAGAGAGGCCTCGGTGGCATCTGGGGACTGCCCCCCATTTTGGGGTACCCCCTGGACTGGATATTCTCCTGGAGGTTGCTGTTTCACCCGCCTGGCCCCCCACGCACACTGAGAATTGGGCCCGGCCCCCTGCGCGGCCACCCTGCAGGCCTCCTCCTCGGTCTCTTGCACCTGGGCTCTGGATTCCTCTCCTTTTTTCTGTTATCACATTCATGCTTTTTCTTCTCTTTCCTCAAAGCCACCCCCACCCCCAAATTCCTAAATCCAAATAAAAGCCCAGTGGGGGCTGAAACATGATGTAGAGTTCACAGCTCTGCAAGGTGACCTGGGGCTGGAGCCCCGACGACGTTGACCTCCGTTCTTGCGGAGGTGTTGCTGTGTGACCTACGCTGGTTTTTTTGACCTCTCTGAGCCTTGGCTAGCCTGCTTCATAGCCAGCAAAATGCCGGCCTGTCCCACAGGCAGAGAGAGAAGGACCTAATGAAAATGGCTGAAAAAACACTCCAGGCATTTAAAAAATGTCACGTAACTGCAAAATAGTAACGACAACAACAATATACTTTGGAGTTTTGCTGGAACCAAGGGCAGGTCCAAGTGGGATTTGGCACGTAGTGGGCCTGTCCTGGCGTCCCTCCAAGAGGGTTTAATTACTGAGACACACCCAGGACTCAGGGGGTCCTGCCGCCAGACCCCCAATGCAGGGCTGCCCCCCTCCCCACTGGTGGGGCCAGCTCACAGTCTGGTGCTTTTTATTTTTATAATTTCTAAAATGAAAATAGCCTTGTATTTTCCCTGATTGTAGAAATATACGCTCATTGTAAAAAAAAAAAAAAAAAAAAAGCAAACAATACAGAAATGTATAAAGAAAAAAGTAAAAGTTCCTTCAGATGGATTCTCCTCCCCGGAAAGAGTCATGGATGACAGTTTGGGGCTTGACACAAGTTTGAGACCCCCACTTGCTCGTTAGGTCCAGGGTTCACATTTTAGTACATATTTTAAAGCTTTAGAGTAAATATATGTATACGCACATAAGTTGTTTTAATTTCAAAATATTTAACCATGATGAGAGGGTTAAGAGACCCATAATGCGAGTGTGGCAAAGGAGCAGACACATGTTCAGGAGAAAGGCTTCAGTGAGGCTGGTGACCGTACAAGATGGGAGAAGCTGGCTTCCGTCTTAGCAAGTGAGGCGAGTGCCGGATGTGCCCAGGTTCTGGGCGCGGGGGACACTGCTGTCGAAGAGCGGCATCAGGAACGGGAGGAGACGCAGAGGTTCCAAGGAAAGACACTGGAGTGAAGACCCGGCGACCAAAGCCGTGGCTCCTGGTGGTCAGAGCTGGCTGGTGGGGCTGCAGGTCCCAGGACACCATGCAGGGCTGGGGGGCTCAGCGGACCAGGAGGAAGATGGAAGTCTCTGGTTCATGATGCGCCTGCAGGGGGTTAAGACCACACCATGTTTGTCTCGAAGGGGTCTATAAATCCTGTTTGAACTGTTTCCTGGAAAGAAATGAAAGGGGAAGGCTGAGGAGGGCACCTGTTATTTCCACACTGATAGGAAACGGTTTCCATCCCACGGCCATGGAAACTTCCATGGTGCATCCTGGCTGCGCATTTCCCACGATCCTCTCCCTGCCCATGGCTCATCCTTGTGTTGGCACAGATCCTCGGCAGGCGGGATAGGCATCAAGGGTCGGCTGAGCCCTCTGGCCCCAGCCTGAGTGGCAGCAGGAGCCCTCGTAACATCTCCCAGAGGGCCAGGCCGTGCTGGATGCTGGGCACCCCTAGGGGAAGGTGCTGGGGGGCTCCCCCAAGGAGCCAGGTGAGGGAGGTACCCGGGGACTGTTTGGGAAGAGCAGCCCCTGAAGGGGCCCCAGGTATCTAGGAGGAGGTGCAGGTGGAGCAGGGCTGGAGGGAAGGCACTCCAGGCGAGGGGCTCAGCGGCCGGGCGGCGCCAGGGCTAAGCTGGTGGTGACCGGGGGCTTCGGACCTGGCCAGTGGATCATCCCTTTGCCTGAGCAGGTTACAAAATACAACAGAAAATCTGAGGGACCCACGGGTCTCTTTTCTTTCTACTGGTGGCTCCGGCCTGAGTTATGTGTCAGGACTATGTGTTGGCCAGGAAGCTGACCATCCTTCTGTCTCCCGGCTGGTGGTGGGCCAAGTCCCTCACCCACCAATGCATAGGCTTTCCAAGTTTGTGGTGGAAATGCTAAAAGGTCACCGAGGGACCTTTCCCATCATCCTCTCGTTCATTCATTCTCTCATTCACTTATTCATTCTGTGCAGACACTCTCCCGAACCCCAGAGCCCCCACCCGCAGGCCAGAGCCGCTCTGGGCACAGAGCTGCGGGTTTGGGGGGGGCGCATCCGAAGGCACACTGGGCTAGCGGAGTGGGCTCTTGCTGGGGCTGGAGATAGTGCAGGAGGCGGGGCTCACGCCCCCCCCCCAGGTTGTGCACCCATGGCCTGCCCCATTTCTGGGTCCTGCGGGAGGGGCGTCTGGCGCCTTCCCGTTGGTTCAAGCCGTCCCAGGACCCCGGCTCCAGTGAAGAGCCCCTGAGCCTGCCCGGACTTACCAGGCCGCCCCCAGGTGCCGCCTGCGGGTGAGGGCTTGCAGTCCTCGGGAGCGAGGGCCCCCGGGCAGGGGTTCCGCGGCCACCCCGCCCGCCCCTCCCCCGCGCGTCTGTTTGGAGAAGAAAGCGGACCAATTTGTTTTCATTCAGAATCACTTAAGATCCCATTTTGGAGAAATGAAAAGAGAAAAGCGCGCTTCCCGCGCCCGGCCCGCTGGGTGCCCGCTCGTGCCCGGCGGCGCGCTGGGGGGGCGCCCCTCCCCCGCTTCCTCCTGCCCCTCCCCCCTCCGCCCGACCCCCTTCCGCAGCCGGGCCGCGGCTCCCGGCCCCAGGGCAGCCGGCCTGCAGGCCCCCGGCGGCCAGGCCGCGCTCATCTGCATGAAGCGCACACTCGCGGCCCATCTGCAAAGGCGCAATTAAACGCGGGGGGCGGGGGGCGCCCGAAATTAGCATTTCCGCGGCCATCTGGCGCGAGGAGCGGGCGCGGGCCGGACAAAGGGCGCCGGGCGAGGGGAGAGGCGAGTGTGCCGCGGCATTGACCTGCAAATGAGGCTTTGTCAGCGCATTAAAGCTGGCCGGACCCCCGACCCCGCTCCCGCCCCCGCCGCCCGGCCCGCGGCTCCTCGCGGCCCAGGCCCCGGCCTGGCACCCGGAGGCCTGGGGCGGCCTGCGCTGCGGAGCACCCCCCACAACCGGGCCGGATTCTACCGCGGGCCGCGGCAGAGCCCCCATCCCTGCCCCTGTCAGTGCCCCTCTGGGCCTGTCATCCCCCTGCCTGCCTCCTGGCCAGCGGGCTCTGGCCTTGCTGGGGGATCCCCCCGGGAGTCCTGGCAGGTGGGCTGGGTGGGGGCCAGGTGTGGGAAAGCCTGCATCGCGGAGATAGTAAAACCTGGCCCCCTAGCCACCCGCACAAGTTTTTGGTATTTTCTCCATGGCATTTAATGCCCCCAGTCTTTGAAACCCATGACTTTCAGGGTGGTTTACAGGCCTTCCGAGTTGGGGGCAATCTCTGGCAATGGGCACGGTGCTTTTCAGCCTGGTGACCAGGGCTCCGGCCACAAGCCAGGACTCATTATCGTGAGGCGCCTTTCCTCGCCACGGGCCAAGGCCTCAAGAACTCAAAGTGTGCGAGGGGGTGCCTGAGGGGGGTGGTGAGACTCCGAGAACACTCAGTGGCACAAGGAGGCTGCAGAGAGGGCCAAGGGTGCCGGAGGCGAGAGGCAGGACCGGGAGCCCTGCACACAGATGCCCGGGTCACTGGTGCCCTCTAAGTCCCCTTCACTTTTGACAGTATTGCTCAGACTCTGGCACCCTTCAAGGTCTAGGGGTGGAGTGAGGCACAGAGGACAGTCTGTGCCTGTCCCTCGGCCTCTTCTTCCCCAGGTGGACAAATGGGAGTCTTGGTGATCCTGTTCTGGGGATGTCCATCTGTGACCACTGTCCTTCCTGCCCTTCAGCACCAGCTCCCGGTGTGTGGAGGGAGCCCCTGGCCCAGCCTGAGGGCCATGGGGAGGTTTCCCGCAGGAGGAGGACCTGAGGGGACAGGGACGGCTGTCCATCCCTGGGTCAGCACGTGGGGTTGGGGCCTGGGCTCCTGGTTAGGGTGTATGAGGAGGATGCTGGAGACGCAGGGAGGGGCCGAGTCGTGAGGCTGTGCGTGCTGAATGGAGTCATGATTTTGGGGGACTCTCAAATGTCCCCCCGTTAACAGTGGCCAGAATGTCTGAGACCTCAGGGCTCAGATGTGGCCTTCCTCAGGTTTTCCTTCTGGGGTGCTAATACCATCAGCAAGAGCAAGCTTAAAGCTGAGCAGTCAATAACACGCCAGTGAAAATTCGTCTGCCAACTAATTTTCTTGGAAATTAGGGGTCCAGGGACTAGTACGTAAACACTGAGCCTCTGGGACGGGAGCGCTCAGACTGGGAGGGCATGGTCAAGCCTGAGCTCCCTGCCCTGCAGCCGTCCATCGGGCTGTGGGAGTGGGGGCTCGGGGCTCTCCCACCTGTCATGTGGCTGAGTGACGCTTGGCCTCGTCGGTGGGCCACGCGTGTGCGGTGGTGCAAAGGTCTCTGGCCTGGGAGCCATGTGGGACTTGGGTGGGGCATGTTTCCACCTGGGCCCTGCATTTTTGCCGTGTACCTGGGTTAGAGTAACCCCCTCCTGCCCTTATCACAGGGGTCCTGGGAGTTACGGCGCCTGGGGCGTGGTGACGCCTGGCACTCGGGTCTCCTTCGGGAGCTGGAAACTTCATCAGACAAGGTTACCTGTGTGAGATGCCCCGAAAGCAAAGTCAAGTCAGCCGTGATGATGTTGAGGATGGTGGTCCCATCTATGCTGGGTCTGTGCTTGGGGCCTGCTGTACAGTACCTGTTCTTCCAAATCTCTGGGGCTGTGCCCCTGGGGGAGATGGGGTGCAGGGAATTTCAGAAACCTGCTCTCCTGATACTGCCTTCAAAATTCTACAGAAGTGGGATGTGGGGAAGGGGGGCTTTGGGGGTGGGCAGGCCTGTAGGGGGAACCCTGGGGGCTCGGGAGGGACTGCAGCGTAGCCGGTGTGTGGGGAGGGGGCTGGAAGTGGGTGGACGGCAGGTGCAGGTGTGCACCCTCTCTCCGTGGTTCCTGATGGGCAGCTCCCGTCCCCCAGGGTCAGGTCAGGTCCAGGCCCAGTGCCCAGTGTTGGGAATGGCCACAGCCCCCTGCTCTTTTCCTCAGGGGTTCGCCAGCCCAGCTGAGCTGGCTTCCTGCAGATTGGCAGTTCAGAGACAGATGCCCAAGGATGCTCGCTGTTAGGTAAGCCCTCCATCATTCACTGAAGGAGCACTGCCATCTTTAGGGGAGACCGGCAGCAATGGGCACCACGGGCTCTGAGAGGAAGCCCGAGCCACGTTTGTGGCCCTTCGGAAAGGCTTCACAGAGGAGGGGCCCTGTGCCCTGGGCTGCGGTGAGTGAGTAGGAGTTTGCTAAGTGGAGAAAGGGAGCTCGGGCTGATGTGGAGGGTAGTGGTGGTTGTGGCATTGGGGGGGGGGTAGCGCGGGAGGAGCCGGGACAGCTGATGATGGGTGTGTTGGGAGCGTGGGGGCTGGGCCTGGAGACCGGCCTCCTCCTGCCCCGGGTTTCCAGTCTCTGCTTCCTGCAGTGGGCTGAGCCGATATTCATGCCTGCTAGCTCCAGGACTAGCTCTTTTCAGGGTGACCAGCCGTGCAGAAGAGCTGAGTGACAGGCAGCTCGTGGCCCTGCCTTTGGAGAGCAGGACTGTGTCTGCGCCGTGTCCTGGCCGGGGCTGGATGCCGGAGTGGGAGCCGGCGACAGCCCAGAGGGCGTGCCGATCGGGGCCCTCGCTGTAGAACCTGGGTGCCCCCGGCTGCCAAGGAGCACAGGGCGGCACGGATGCCCCCGGGGCCCAAGCCCACCTCCATTTCCCTGCTCGCTCCATCCTTCTCTTCCTGCCCGGCCCGTGCGTGGCCGGCCGGCCAGAAGACATGGCTGCTGGAGAGCCTTAGCTGGAGCTCTGCTGGAAGAGAGATGATGTCCTCCCGCTTGGGGGGTCAGCTTGGCCTGGGTCTGGGGTCCATGAGATTGCTGGCCACACCCACATGCAGAGGCGATGAGAGACAGACGGGCCCCAAGTCACTCTGGGCCTCGCCTGCAGGAGAGGGAGAGCAGGGGTGAGGGCCACCTCTCTTTGCGTATCCACTTGCCTCCTAGACTGCCCCCCCACAGCTGGCCCACTTGTACAAGAAGTTCCAGAATCTCTGTCTCTGGGGTGGGAGGCCAACTTCCACAGACCTCACCCCTCCCGGGGCTGCTCATGCCCACTCTCCTCCTAGGCTACCTCTTCCAGTGCTCCTTCAAAGGGGACCCCTGGGCAGGGCGAGGGGCAGGCCTGGGGAGCCAGACACACCTGGCACCACCCCGCTCTGCTCCTCATCTGTGTAGAAACTTGGGCAGGCGGGTCTGGTGCTCTGGCCTTGGGTTCCTCATCCATGAAATGGGAGCAGCAAGGCCTGCCTGACGTGTTGGGCCCAGGCAGGAGGACTGTGTCTCTTAACACTGGGTTTGGGGGGTCCCTGGGCTCCCCCCCGCGCCGGGCTGCCTGCTGTTGTTAGTGAGGCCCTCGAGGTGGAGCGGGGTCTTGCCTGCTTCTGCACTCACCTCACACCTGTCCTGGGACCCCCTATCCGCAGCCGTGGCCCCCGACAGGCGGTCTGAGCGGCACTGGCTCCTGGCGGCCGGTGCCCGGGGAGGGAGGGCCCAGGTGCGGGGGGCGGCCGCCAGGTCAGGCCGGGCCGGCTCCGGCATGGGCTGAATGGCGCTCTGTCCTGCCGCCTGCGCCTGTCATCTGCCGCTGGGATTCGGTTTCCTGGAGCTGGTGCGGCTGCAGGTGGATTCTGTGAGGCCGGGTGACCTCGGAGCCTGGAGCCCGAGTGTCTCTGAGCCAGGCGGGGGCTGGGGGGTAAACAATGAGGCCTTTTCCTGGGGGAACGGGGAGCAGGCAGGGGGAAAGCAATCTGCCCATGCCTTCAGGCCTCGCGGGCTGCTGGAGGGAGAGGGGCTGCGGGGCCTTGGCAGGGGCTGGAGGGAAGCTGGGCCAGCCGGGCGCCGGGCAACCGAAGCCGCTTGGACGCACGCGGTTTGGGGGAGCGTTTTCAGGGCATGGCTCTGCCTGCTTCACCTTGAGGCTGTCGGCAGGGGTGAGATGGGCAGGGCTGGGGGAGAGGAGGATGCGACTGGCCACCTGCTGGCCTCTGGCCTCCTCACGGCAGCTCAGGTTCTGCAGGAGGTGAGGGCAGGGACAGCCCTTCCCGCTCACCTGGTGGGAGGCAGGGGTGCTCCGCGGTGAGGAGGCTGTAAAGAGCAGGGGATGGGGACTCAGGATGGGGGTGCTGGGGCAGAGATGGAAGTCGCAGGCAGCTGGGTCCGAGGGATGTTGCTGGTCTCTGAGCCGGAGTGGGGCGCCCTCAGCGCTGTGGCCACTCTCTGCGGGCCTGCAGGCTGCCCTGCCCCACGGGCCGACTAGGGGCGGACCCGGGGCTGGGGGGCCCGCTCTGGGAGAGTGACCGTGGCTCCCGCCGTGTGGGTGGGTGTGGGAGTCCCCCAGGGGGGCCTCAGTGGCCACAGCTCAGAAACAAGCGAACGCCCACTGGTGGGGGGTGCTGACATGGTTACGGCGGGTGAATGGGGGAAGGTCGAAGGCTCCGCAGCCTCCTTAGTCCCACAAGGAGAAGGGCGGTGGCAGGACAGCCCGGGTCACAGGCCGCTGCAGGTGACCCCGAGCCCCAGGCACTCCCGCGTGAACTTGGACCCAGGGGCCGCTGCTGGGAAAGTATGCGTCTGCTCCTTGGCCTCCTGGGAGGAAGGGGCTGGTCAAAGGGAAAAGAGTGGGCTCTGAAGGACCCCAGCTGATGGGACCTCAGGGGGCTGTGGGCCTGAGAAGTCACCCCAGAACATTCAGGAAGCACCTACCGTTGGCCTTACTGAGCCCAGGCAACCATGTGGGGTGGGACACGGTCTCACCCACGTCTGACCGACGGGGAAACCGAGGTACAGAGGGGTTGCGTTCCTGGCTTCAGAAGCTCTGAACCCCTTCCCTCAACGTCGGACGGCTGCTTGAGCCTCAGTTTCCCTTTCTGTAAGTGGTGGTTCTCACCTGTTGAGGCTTGGGAAGGGATGTCTCTGAGCTGTCTCCCAGGAGGGGATGTTCAGGATGGCCCGGCGCCCACTGAGGAGACGGGCAGCTTAGTGTCGGACGCTGAGTCGTAGGTGAGGCAGGGGCCCACAGGCCCGGCGCGCAGGGCCGGCCAGTCAAGTGGAAGGCCCAAGTCGATTGTTGCGGCCTTCTTTTCCTCTCCAAAGGCCTTTTGACGAGGTCTTGTGGACGGGAGAGTGAATTTGATTAAGACCCTTTGAAATTACTTAATGACATTACCCACCGTCCCGATGACCCCCTTTAGAAAGCTTTCCTCCAGGGGCCTCCCGCCTCCCATTCCAGGACGGGCCCTTCTCCCAGGCGATGCTGTGGACCCTGGGGCCCGCTCAGGCCCCAGCCCATCAGCAGTAAGGGCCTCCGCATCTCCTCCCCCTCAAGTGCCTGGGGCAGCCCTACCCCAGGCCCGGCCTCTCCCAGCACGAGCCTCCTCTCCCTGGGCCTGCCGATCCATCTCCGACCTGTCACCCCCATTGTCCTTGCAGAGGGGCTGCGGCCCCGCCTTCTCGGGAGTGCCCGCCTTCTCGGGAGTGGGCTGAGGGCTCGCTGCATGCGGGTCCTCTGGTCCCGGTGGGGGTGTGCCGGCCTGGGGCTGAGGCTGACAGGGGGTGTCCCGTGAGTAGCTCCATGAGGCTTCGGATGCCAGGGCGTCGTGGCCTTGCTGTGGGGGCTGCTCAACCCCTTGGCCCCTGGCCTCCCCTGACCGTTCCAGAAGAATGGGATGGAGAATAATGAGGCCCTAGGCATAGCGTTAGTCCAGGCGCCGCCCAGCAACTTTGCTGTTCAACGTTGATTTGCTGTTGAGACTGGTACCCGAGGACGGATCTGCGGTGCCGAGATGTATGAGGGCACATCCTGCGTACCGCGGTCCATATACACACTCCTCCCTGAGCTCAAGGAGCTCTACCGCTTGGGCAGAGGCCTGCTGTGGCTTCTCTTTCGTTCAGGGCCCAGCAGGCAGCCCTGTGAGGTTGGGACCAACTGAAGCTCAGAGACACCCGGGGCTCTGCCCAAGGATGCGTGGCCAGAGAGTGGCTGGGCCAGGACGGGAACAAGAGGATCCGTGGTCTCTAGCTCTAGTGTTTTCCTGTATCCCCACTGCCTTGCCCCACATCCCTGCAAAGACCATTCTTGCACGTGTGTGTGTGGGTGTGAAAGCTAAGAAACAACCAAAATGAATTCAGTGGGGTTTGGTAGATTTTATCAGCTGTCAGGCTTGTAACAGTTTTTTGAGGCTTTGGGGTGGGGGTTGGGATGTTCTTACATGCAGGAGCAATGGCAGCCCTGTTGGAACCAGTGGGCATGACTTGATGGACGCCCTGGCACGTGGCTGAATGCGGCAGGCAGAGTGCTTCCTGGCTTCTTGGCCTAAATGGACCAGGGGAGGAGCTATGTTCAAACCACGGTAATTCCCTGCATCCTTTTCTCGGACCTGGCCTCTCTGGCCTTGCGATCTGACCCGAGAAGGCCCCTCTTGTTTGAGCTGGTCCGTCCCTCCCTGCCCTCAGGCTTCCTGGCCTGGCAATAGACTTCTCTGCCGCTGGAAGTCCCGTTTCTTCTCTGGCGCTTTTCCAGTGCAAATTCGTAGAAGTAAGTACCACATCAGGCCAGCTTGGCCCTGGGCCTTGGTTTCCCGCTCTGCACTGGGGGGGAGGACCCATGTACCCCAGGGCTTCTCTGCTCTAAGTACAATCCGTGCACCCCCCGAACACCCCAAGGACCCCCTCACCGTGTGTTTTGCCACTTCCTACCTGCTTCCTGGGGCAGTAGGCTGGGCAGGAAGATGGGGTTGCCGACAGGATTGATCCCGGCAGCCCGGGTCTCCCGCTTTGATGTTGCTCAGAAAGCTCACATGCTTCCTACAGGCTAGAAAGCAGGGGAGAATTTCGCCGAGCCGGGTGCAGAGGGGGCTGGGTGGGAGAGGAAGAGGTGGGGGGGTTCCGAGTCGGGGGTGGGTGGGAGTCACTGTGGTGTCTAAGGGATATGCTTTCAACTCCATTCTGATCCCCCACCCCCCTGCAACCTGAGTCCACACCCAGGAAGCAGAAGGAGGCCAGACCCTGACAGACACCAGGACGGACCTGTCGCTTCTCAGGCTGTGGGACCACTGCCCAGACATGCATGAACCCTAAGCCTGGAAACAGGTGAGGGCTGAGAGGGTGTAGCTCTGCCTGCAGGGGTGGGCTCTGGGCCAGAGGCTCAGAGACGACGGGAGGGGTTCTGAGGTCCACCCTGCAGCGAGCTGTCCCCCCTCCACCTTCTGCCTCGCTAAGGTGCTTGGGGCACTGGGGACTGTGGGAGGGATGAGGAAGCAGGGAGGCCTCATCCTCAGGAGGGCCAGAGGACAGAATCAGGCCCGGGAGGTCATGGGGGGACCTGCTGAGAGAGAAGGGTCCAGGGCTCAGAGTGGACCCACCCCCTGCCACCGGCTGGCACCTGAGGTCTGGGCAGTGGGGGGTGGTGTCCTGGCCTCAGAGGCCTTGGGATGGGGCAGGGTGGTGGCCCCTGCTCTGTCCTTGGAGAAGATCCTTTCTCAGGCCAATGTCTCTGGCTACTGCTGAGAGCCCCCAGCCCACCCTCCGTCCAGGCCTGGTTTGCTGGTGCTGGAGGTAACCCCCTCCCCCGCCACCCGGAGCAGGTGAAAAAACAGCAGCTGGCTGGTGAGGTCAGAGGTCGCCTGCCTGGGGGCTCCTGGGCTGCCCAGCGGCAGGGCCCACTCTGCCCGCCCGCCAACACTCTGCGGCACAATGGCTTGGAAAGGGCCCAGGTGGGGGCTGTCGCCGTCCAGAGGGCCCCAGCTCCGGGCTCCTGGCACTCCGAGGTCAATGGAAACTGGAGCTCTGTTTGTCCAGCTCTGTGGACGAGCACGCTCCAGGCCCAGCTGCCAGGGATCCCCGGGCCTCGGGGGCCACAAGGATGGGGCCAGGGCAAAGAGGGGGTGCCACCCTTTCAGACCCCCAGTGAGCCACTGGGGTCCAGGGCTCGGAGGTGGTCCCAGAATGAAACCAGGGCATTGGAACAGGTAGGTTTCCGGTGAGCTGGGGAGCGCCCGCAAACCAGAGAGACTGGCTGTAATCTGGGAGGTCCCCGTCCCTCCAGGTGACCCAGCAGACACCCACAGGAGGACGCTGGCTTGGGGCTGTGTGTGGGGCCATCCCAGGAGCCCCGGCCACATCTGCCTTTTGCCACCCCATCTCCCACCCCAGCTGTCCGGCCACGTCAGTCAAAACACCTGCCTGATCGCCTCCTCAGGGCGCTGGGTGGTGGACTCCCTCCCCCGCGCGTCTATCACCTGGCACGGTGCCCTGCCCGTGCCCAGGCGAGCCTGCAGCCCCCCGCGGTGCCAGTAGCCCCTTTCCAGATCCTCATCTTATCCCTTAATTTAACTGGCACGTCCTGAGTAGCGCTGGGCGCTCCTGGGGGCTGGCCTCCCCTTGTGGTCTGAGAGTCCCAGGAAAGCCTCTGGTCCAGCGGCCTGCTGGTGGGCACAGCTCCTGACCCCGGCCAGGTGGGTGTTGCCGTGCCCACACGCGGCTTGGGACCTGACACAGGAAGAAGTGGGAGGTTGGCCTGGCCAGAGACTTGGGGGCTCCTGGTGGGAAATGCCAGGGGTGGGCGGGCAGGGCTGCCACTCCCAGGGCCTCGAGGGCCAGCTTGGGCGCAGGACCGGGGCAGCGGGCCGGGGTTGAGGACAGCGTGCTCTGGCCTCCAGCGGGGGCCTGGGGTGGGAGGCAGGAGGGTCCAGGAAGCTGCTCTGAGGGCTCACGCCGGCCGGGCAGGAGGGGTGCATCCGGCCCCCGGGCATCTCCCAGGCTGCTTGGCTGGCTGCCTTTATTAAGCACCTACTGTGTGCCAGACCTGGGCCTGGAGCACCCATCAGCCCCTCCCGCACACTCTTTGGAGGGCACGGCTACTGTTCCCATTTGACAGACGCGAGGTGGCAGGAGTGAGGGCCTGCTTTGCCTCTCTGCTCCCGGCCCGTGGCCCGAAGACTGGGAGAGCCTCGGGTTGGGCCGACGCGGGCCGCAGACACTGGCCCCCGTGGCTGAGCCAGCGCCTGTGAGGTGCCACCCGCCTGCCCGGCTCCCGAGGGCACACCGGGGGGGGAAGGGTGGGGGCTGGGGCAGAGGAGGGGGTGCCCCAAGAAGCGGGCAGCAGGGCAGCCCCGCCAGCCGCCCCCACCCTGTTACCCGAGCAGATGCTCCTAGCACCCACTGGACACCGAGCACCTCAGTAAGGGGACCCAGTTTGGAGACTGTGGGGCCCTAAGGCCGGGCGCTGCGGACACATACTCATGGATACCGTGAGCCAGGCAGCCGCGGCGGGGCCCACAAAGGGGCTGGGGGAGGGGCGTGCACGGCCCGGGCTGCACTTGCCACCGTTGCCCAGGCGACGGCCCTCTCCTGGAGAGGTCTGCTGGGCCATTGTCCGGGGCACACAGGACGTGTCATACACCAGATGGCCGTGTGCTGTCTAAGTCAGTTATCGGGGGACAGAGTGAAGGAATGCGGCCGGCACGGCGGCCCGGGGCACCATCTGTTCCTGCAGACCGCGGGCACCGGGCGGGCACGGAGCGCCCGGCCGGCCCAGCCCAGCCTCCACCGTGGGCTTTAATTAGCTAATTCCATAATTGGGCTTTATTTCAGGTAAATTGCATTTCACACCCGAGAGGGCCACAATGGCCTGTCCAGGAGTGAAGCACTCGGGGACTGTGTGTGCAGTCGATAATACGGGAAACAAAGCCGGGCTGGGTGCAGGGGCCGTGCCCTGCCCAGATGGGCGGCCCCGCGCCCGGCACACCGAGGGCCGGGGGGCCGGGGGGCCGGGGCGCCACCGCGGAGGGCCCTGCTCTCCCGCCAGCCGCTTCCTGGGGTTTCCACAAATATTTACCCAACAAGGAAACAACAGCTTTTGCCTTTCCAGTAATTGTTGCCCCTGCCCCTCCCCCGGTGGGTGCAGGCGGGGGAGGCCCCAGGCTCTGCACCGCCCCTCCTGCTCCCCTCCCCACCCCCCCGCCGCGCCCTGGCCAGATACCCAGGCCCCACGGTGGGAGCCCCTGGGGGGCACCGACCCAGTGGGGCTCAGCAGAGCGGGACCCAGGGCCCTCCCATCCCACTCCATTGGGAACCTGGGTTGCCTGCCTGACACAGGCTGCCAGGTGCTTCCAGTGGCCTTGGGACGGCCCCGTCCTCTAAATGTCAGCCGCCCCCAGCCCTGACGGCCTGGGCTCTGGAAGGGGAACAGGGGGATGAGCAGTCCCGGGGGGACCGAGGAGCAGTCAGGTGGGTATAGCGGGCTTACCCGCCCCCACCCTGGCCGAGCGTGCCCGCATCTGTGAGCTGAAGGGGAGAACTTGGCTGGGGTGCCACGCTGAGTGCCGGGGGTGCCCATGGGGCAGGGCGAGGGCGGGCTGGCTCTCCCCTGGCATGTGCCTCCAGCCTGCTTGAAGCTGGGCAGGCCCAAGGGGGCTCCTTGTTACCGATGGGGGAAATCAAGGCCTGGAGGGGGCAGGCATGTCTGTGTGGGGGCTCTGGAGCCCCGGGCCACTCCCTGCACCCACCCCTGTAGGGATCCTTAAAGATCCTGGAGGGTGGGCCTGGACATGCCCCACCGCCACGGTAGAGCTCTTGGGTCCTTGGTCAAGGAGGGGCCTGGCCTGGGAGGGGCAGATGGAGAGGCCAGAGTGTGCCCCTGAGGTGGTTATCCCCCAGCACCACCCCCCAGCACCCCTAGGCCTGGTCCTGGCAAGGTGCCCGCCTTCCCCAGGGGCTCAGGGGCTGCTGGGAGAGATGGGCAGTGACCACATCTTGACCACATCAGGTGGTCAGATCTGCCCCAGGGGGAAGCCCCGGGACCGAAACAGCCCCGATCAGGAGGCATGCCAACCTGGGCTGGAGGCTTTGACTGGATCCACGGCCTCAGGGAGCTCTCTGAAGCCCGGCCCCCTTCTCTAAGAAATGAGTTCCTATTCAGCAGCCACCTGGACACCTGCCTCTAAGGAGGCTGTGGGGGTCCTGTCCACCAGGCAGGAAGGGAAGGTAGCTGGCCCCGGGAGGAGGTAGGGGGCCCAGATGCCCATAGGTAGTCAGCAGGGGAGGGCAGGGCCCTGTCCTGTCTCCACCAAGCCCTGGGGCCCAAGAAGTGAGTGTGGAGCTGGTGTGAGGGACGTGGGCCTGGAGGACAGGGTCCTGGAGCTCTACCCCCGATGAGTGTCTGGGGACAAGGACCTCGCCCGTCAGCCCAATCCCCTCAAGGGGTCCCAAGGCCTGGAGGGGGCTGCTTCTGAGGAGGGGCTTTGAGCTGGGCCACAGACCACAGAAGTGACTTCAGTAGTGGTGAGGGGCGAGGGCAGGAAGAACATTCCAGCAAAGGCGCCAACAGGAGCAGAGCCTGGAGGGCAGGCCATGTTTCTGGTTGTGTTCTTTCCCTCCGCTCAGCTCTTGTGGGCAGAGCTGAGTTCGGTGCTGGCTACAGGGCTGGGCAGTAACGGCCTGACCTCAAGGTGCTTCTGGGTCCCTGGGGCGGGGGGTGGAGGGCTCCTCCCAGAGAGCTGGGGGCTCCGGGGCTCTTCCCCTTCCCTGGGCCAGTGCAGACGGCAACGAAGGTGCTCTGGAGTATTGAAAGCTGGGACGGCAGCTCCGCAGGAGGACGGGGTTGTCCCAAAGATGGACCGCTCCCTCAGGAATGAAGGCAAGGGCAGGCCCGAGACCAGCTCCACGACTCCACGTTTATTAGGAAAAGCGCCACAATTAAGAATCAAAATCACACTGTGAAGCTCATTAAAACAGATTCCAAATCACCACAAATTATTCTGATTTCTGTGAGATGTGACGCCCAGGAGGAGCCCCTGTCTCGTACAGGGATTGTGACACCCTTACGCCCGCCCCACGCTCAGCAGCCGGCTGGGGGACGGGCCGGTTCTGTGCGTCTTTCTAGCTGCTCAGACCTGGTGGGGAGCTGAGTTGGGGGCCGCGCGCAGGGCAGGGGATGGGCAGGAGAAGCTGCCAGTCCACCGCGGGGGACAGTCCACCCCCATGGAGCACTCTGGGCACCGTGGTGGGCCGGTCCCTCCTGCCGGACGCTGTAGCCTCAGGGTCCCCTCTGTCACAGCCCTGGCCCTCTGAGCCAGCGTCTCTGCGGGGTGGAGAACACGGCCCAGGCCTGGGGCCCTCTGAGTGGGGCCCCTAGGCCTTGATCATGGGCATCCTCGGTTTGGCACGGGCTGGGCCAGCCCTGCCCTGCCTGCCTCCTCCCTGGGTCCTGGGTTCGAGTCTGCGGGGGGGGGTACCCGTGGACCCTGTCCCGACCGTCCCTCTGTCACCCCCCCAGGAAGTCCCCTGGGGCCCACCAGGGTGGGCCTGCACATACCTGTGTTGTTTCTTGATCATAGGGGGGCTGGACCAAGGGCCTAGGATGCCCGGCCCCCCGGGGGTCTAGACTGAGCCCTGCCACTGGGTCCCAACTGCCATACAAATGATGTGGGGGCCATGGTCTCAGAGCTGAGACCCCAAACCCAGCCGAGTTCTATCTAGTACCCGTTGGCTGGAGTGGCCTCGGTGACTCCTCGAAGTGCAGGCTCTCAGGACGGCGTGGCCCATGGGGGGTCCGGGGCCTGGGAGGGAGGGGCTGCTCTCTTGGGCCTTCGAGGAGGTGCCGGTGACCTGTGGGGTGGGGTGCCCCTGCTGGGTGGGAGGTGGGCCAGGCTGAACAGCTCCTCCGGCCCTGCCCTCGCAGGCCTGGGGCCCCAAGCCCCCATCAGGACCCCTCGTCGGGGCCCCTGCGGGGCACAGTCAGCTGCTCATAGGTGGGCAGGGTGTTGCTGGGCAGGAAGAGCTCGGGGCTGATGGTGCTGCAAGGCTGCAGGGCCTGGGCCCCCCCCTCGCTGGGGGGCCGGCCGCCTGGGGGGCCGCCCTGGTGCAGGGAGAGAAGCTGGTGAAGCAGGTCTGTGATGAGCACCAGCCTCTGGTCCAGCTGAGTCACCTGTGGAGACAGGAGCAGGGGTGAGTCTTGGGTGGGAGCAGCCCAGGTGTGCGGACGGCCTCCGGGCCTGGGCTCGGCGAGGGCTGGGGTAGGGCAGGTGCCCAGGGAGCAGGCCCGAGGGTCCCTGCACACATGAGCCGCACACAGCGGGCCCCTGTGTGTGTCTGCACTTGCAGAGACCCCCCGCTTCTCCTGTAGGTGGACCAGGTGATTCCTCCCGGGAGGGGCTCGGGGGTCGCAGGGTGGGGTCCGTCTTCCGCCTGCCCCTCTGCCCCCCTCCCAGCGGCATCACTGTCTTCCCGGCGAGTCCCACCCAATCAGGACCCCATCTGCACCGATCCCCCAGGGGTCAGGCCGGGGCGCTCTTTCTGGCCACGTGGCCCAACCCCCTTTTATCAGAAGCCTGACCCGCTCTGAGCTCTGGGGCTGCCAATGGGGAACAGAGGGGTTCACCCTGGGAGACTGGAAGCAAACGCGGGGGCAGCATGGGCCGGGGCCAGCAGGTGCGTCCCCCACAGCGGCTGCCGGGAGCTAGGAGTGCGGGGGCTGAAGGCAGCCCGGGGCAGTGCAGGGCGGCCCTGGGGGCCCTGGGTCGGGCGCTGTCGAGGAACCCCCGTCCTAAGCCCTCCCCTTCTGTTGGAAGGGCTGTCTGGGAGGGGGGCTGTGCCCTCCCCCAACCCAGGCGACCCATCTCCCCAGCTTTGCAGGGCTGAGGCCGGTGCAGTCTCTGCCTCCGGCCGGTGGCCCTGACTCTGAGAACTACCTGTCTCAGGCCCCGTGGGATAGCTGCTCGTCTGAGGCCCCATCACCTGGGGCCCAAGGGGCTTGATCCTCTATTTTCCAGGATAAATCTGACGCCGGAGCCCAGGTGGTCAAGGGAAGGGGTGCAGGGCTTCTCTGGTTTGGCTGGGGTGGGGCCTGGGCTGCTCAGCTCTCCTAGCCCCCAAACTGAGACCTACACCCCAACCCACAGACACAGACCCTGAGGCCCCAGGAGGAGAAGGGCCTTGCACATGGTCACCGGCTGGGACCCCTGCCTCTCCCATTTCACCCCTGCAAGCCCCAACCCTGGGCTTCCATGCTGGGAAGACACGCTTGTCAGTCTGGGAGGGGTCAAGGCTGATGCAGCCGGACCTGGGAGAGGGTGAGGGTGTGTGTGTGGGGTCCAAGCTGAGCTCAGAAGGCTGGGTGGACACTCACAGTGAGCAAGGCAGGAGGGGACATGGGGTGGAGGGACTTGTCTGCGGTCACACCTAAACCCCACCCCTCTTCCTGGCCCGAGATCCCCTGGGGCCCCTTAGTTCTACTACCTGCGGGCGCCCTGGGAGGCCCCCGGGAGGTCACCTGTGCTCCCCGGGCCCTGCACACGGGTGGCTTTGAAGGAGGCACGTCCAGGCGTGGCTCAGTGTCATTTAACTGTGCAGGCCCCAGCTCGGGTATCAATTGGTTTGGCATTAATTAGAGCCCCAAATACATTACAGAAGAGAATTTGTGGTTTCATAAATTTTCACTCTACGGCACTTGAACATCTGTTGGAGTCCCCAGATGTGTAAGTGGGTATGGAAGCCTTTACAGGGTGTTCTTGGACAAAAAGGAAACAGAAGTGTGGTTGGGATGCAGGAGGGGTGGGGGCGGCTGGGTGCGGCCGGGGGAGGCGCTCGGCCCGTCCCGCCACCGGGCACTGTCCTGCAGGCCATACAGTGGCAGGCAGGGGCGCAGTGAACACCCGGGGGGGGTGTGTCAAGCCTTCCGGAGCCCTCCCAGTCTCTCCCCCGCTCCCTGCAGAGCTAGGCCCCCTCCTGGAGCGTGGTGGCCTAATTGGTGCCCCCCCGCCCCCCTAGGGCTGCCTTGGGCTCAGCTGCTGGCACTGAGTACCCCAAGTTGCTGTGATTGCCCAGCCCCCCAGCCCCCAGCCCCTGGGCTGATGGAGTCAGACACTCTTCTGCTCCGGGGCAGGGCATCAGGGTGGTCCCAGGACCCACGCAGCAGCTCCTTGGCAGGGGCCTCCCTCCTTCTCCCCGGCCTGTGAGCTCAGGAGGGCCCGAGCCAGGGTGACGGGCCCGAGCCAGGGTGACGGGCAGGTAGCTCCTGTTGGCCTCAGGCCCCGCTCCGTCACTTCTCAGAGAGGTGGCCTTGTCCCCCTCCCTTCTCCGCTTGGGCACAGGGTGCCTTTCTCCCGCTCACACATAGGGTGGGGGTGCTCAGTGGCCAAACCCCAGCTGCAGAGAGGTGCGTCCACCTGGCGGGTGCCCAGGGGAAGGCAGCCCCGCACGGGGCCGCGACGGCGCTCCCCAGAGCCGCGGGGGCAGATCAGTTTTGGGGATCTTGGACCTCATGGTTCCTTGCAATCTGATAGAGACTGAAAGGACAGGGCCGACAAAGGGCCCTTGTTCCTCGCCTCGACTCACCAGATTAATAACCACAGACGACGCACACGGCCCTCCAAGGAGAAAAAAGCAATTAGAGTAACAGCTAGCGAGAGGACCCCGGGCGGCTGGTGATCAAACCCGAGGCGACGGGGTTCCTGTGTGATGTGGTTATGAATTTGTTTTCAAAAGAAAATCTTGAAAAAGAGTCTTTCAAGGGAGATTTTTGCAGGACCTGTTCAGCCTTGATCCCGGCTCTCGACCTGCCAATGGCCCTGGCTGTTCCGGTGGGAGACGGGCAAGAGGGGGGCCCACGGAGGCCTGGGGCTCAAGGGGAGGGAGGTACCTGTAGGTGGGGTGGAACCTCCTCCCGGGACATCCCAGAGCCCTCTGCGGGGTCACCGGCGAAGGTCACCTGGGCCCTCCTGTTTGCAGACTGTCCTGGACCCACCTGGGCTGTAGGGAGTTTGGGGGTTCTAGGCTCAGGGCTGGGCATACAGGAGCCCAGGGCCCCAGCTAGCTCACCCTGGCACACACACCGGGGACGTGCATGGTGACGTGGCCATGATCACTCAGCACGTCTGCATACTGGCTCTGCCGTCCCTTCATCCTCTACCTGCCCCCCGCCCCCGGTCCCTCCTGCAGGCCTCTGGCTCTCCCTGGCTCCCCCCTACTTCACAGACACAAGGGAGGTGCGGGAGTGAAGGCCCGGGGCATGGGGGTGCCGTGTGGCTGCCGTCTGAGCCCATCAGACGGGTGATGCAGCTGCGGTCTGGGGGCTGCCTAGAGTCCCTAGAGATAGAGCTGGGGGCAGGTCTAGGAAGCGCTCAGGGGAGGGGCTCCCGGTGCCACCCTCCCAGCCCCCACTCTGGCCAGGCCAGGAGGGAGCCCTGTGCTGGAGAGCTTAGGACAGAGGCCCACCTCCCCTGGCCAGGGCCCCTGAGCCCCAGCCACACCTCATAGTCTCATGGGTGGGCGGTGTCACCCTGCCACCCCTCCCAAACATACAGAGCTCACTAGATGCCCCCAGCACAGGGTGGGACGTGGGGTCTGAGGAGTGAACTCTGATTGGTGGATAGGAGTGTGCGTGCCTGCCCCATCAAAGAGCCTGGCCACACCAAGGGGTCCTCGGGCCCTGCTGGACACAGGAAGGGCTTGGTCTGAGAGGGGTGACCCCTACCCTGGGCCGCAGGGCTGCTGAGCAGATTACAGGAGGTTGTCCTGCCCCTCCCACCCCAGGACTTCTGAGTTCTCTATCCCCATAAAATGTCATGCTTGTGCCCCCTTCCTGTGGGCATGGCCCTTGACCCTCACTCCAAAAGCTGCTGCCTGGTCAGGGAGGGTGGTGGGGGTCACAGGGACCTATGACCTCTGCTCCCTGTGCCCTCCAGCCCATGCGGGTGATGCCGAGCTCCCACATCCCCTGAGAAAAGCCACAAAGGGGAGGGCACCGGCTCCGTCTGGGGTCTGCCTGCCCAGAGCCCTCCCCACTGACTGACAGGAGGGCCACCCCCCATCCTCTGACCTGGAGCACGCCAGGCTCAGGCCAGGGACGCACCCAGCACCTTTACGTGCAGCCGCAGGCTGAACTCAGACTGTGAGAACACAGCTTCTTGCACCCCCGTCTCGGTCCTTCCACCTCTCCGGGCCCATCCTGATCCTTCCGAAGTCTCCTCATCTCGGGAAAAGGCTCCAAATCTCAGCATCACGCTCGGCATTCTGTCGGCAGAGCCTGGGGGACCCCTCCATGGCCAAGCCCAGGCTAGGCAACCATCCTCTCTTGCTGGGACAGGTGCAGTAGCCTGCCAGCCAGCTTCCCCGCCTCCCCCAACATGCTTCTACAGGCCTTTCCGAACACACGCCGGGTCCCGTCGCTGTCTTGCTCACACCCTCCTGAGCTGCCATCCCACTGCTGGAAGCCTGAGTCCCTGCGTGGTCCCTGGCACGCCCCCCACCCCCTGGCTCTCTGGCCTCCCTTCCTCCCTCCTCATTCGCTCCACTGCAGAGCCCTCGGCTGATCCTCACACATGGTGGCCTTCGTCCCCGCTGCTCCAGCTGCCTGCACCAGTCACCCCCGAAGCCCCCCAGTGAGGTCTCACCAGCATCGCTGACCCGAGGTCACCTCCGTCCCTTGCCACAGCCCTCCGGATCCCCCCAGAGCAGCCCATATTTTCCCCAAGACACTTGGTGTGTGTTTGTGTCTCTCACTAGAATCAGGCTCCACGAGCCCGGGGCCTCTGCCCTTCCTCGCCCTCGCTAGCACCGGGATGGGGGGGGGGGGCGGACGCAGCCAGGGCCACACTGCCCAGCAGCTGGACTCCAGAGCCCCCCCGGGGACGGGGAGGGGGCGCAGGGTGCCCGTCCGCCTGCCTGGGGCGAGCTGTCCCGGGATGTCCCACCCAGCGGGCAGCCGGGCCGGCCCGGAGCGCGCATGTGGCCCTCAGGTCCGCCCCCGGCACTGGGCCTCTGACTCCTCAGGGCTCAGGAGCGCCCCTCCCCCACGGCAAGAAGCCGACAACAGCACCCATAAATCACCCTTTCGTTAGGGCCCGTGGGGCTGGGCCGTCTTGCAGAGCTGGGTATGAGTGGGAATAGATCACAGCGCTTCATAACGTCCTAATTTATGGCAGGAGACGGTGTAATTGTGTTTATGACTTTGTTTTAGTGCTTTAGCTCTTGGAGAAAACCCAACCGTGTTTCTAGCGGCAGAGGTTTTACTGCCAGTCCCAGGGCCGCCGCCCTGCGGGAGCTTTTCATCCTGCGGCGAGGCGCGCACCCACCACCGAGGGGGCGGCCGCAGGGCCCGGTGCGCGGGCCACGGAGCCGCGGGAGGGCTGGCCTGCAGCCTCTGCGGGAGGTTCTGGGGGTGTGCGTGGCACTGGGTCCTGGTCCGAGGGGAGGAGGGCTCGGGCACTGGACGGGCCGCCTGGGGTTGTGTCCGAGCCCGGTGACCTTGGCCGAGTCCCTTGGCCTCCGAGGCCGGCCGCTCATGTGTGGCACGTGTGTGCGTGCGCGCATACACCGGGCTTTCTGGGGCATGGAGACCGTGCTGGAGAATGCACGAGCCGCCCCGGCTGTGATTTTACACAGGTCACCATTCACTAAAATGTTCCCCGAGCTGCTGAGGGTGCGAGCATGTCTACCAGGACCTCCAGGCCCCTGGGCCTTTGCACGTGCCAAGGAGGTGAGCTCCCCTCCACACCCACGATGCTGCTGGGACAGAGCAACTCAGAGGCTGAGCAGCACCCCTCCCCCCACCACCCCCCGGCAAGGGGGCTCTGTTGAATGCCAGTGTCTTCTAACAGGGACTCATGGTCACCAACCCGTGTCCTTCCGCCTGTCTGCCAGGGCCCTCTGCTCGGGCGGAGTCCAGGCTAGGGGTGAGCCTCGGCTCAGGGGGGCAGGAGACATGGCAGCCGCTCGTGTCTTGGCCCCAGGACTGGTGTCATGGTGGGGTCGATGACCTGGCACTTGGCGAAAGTGAGCGTCTCGGAGGCCGCAGACCGAGGCCCCTTGCTAGCGTCCATCCCTTGCATCTCCTGCTATCTGGGCTGCATGGGGGGATGGAGGAGGCCACGCTATGGCAGGTGGACTGAGCCACTGCCAAGGTCAGCCGTGTTTCAGCTGGGTCCTCTGCACAGCGTGACCAAATGGCTGAGGACCTTGTCAGCGCCCCTGCCCAAGGCCCTTCTGGAGGCCTGCCAGTGCCTGGTTGGCCCCCGCTAACCACCGCTCAGGCGTGCAGGCTGCTTCCCTCTGAGAGAGCACCATGACGGGGAGAAGGTCCTTCCACCAGCCCCACAGACACCTGCTTGCTTGGGGGCCGCCTCACGGATGCCCAGGGGCTGCCCGGGAGCTCAGCAGCGCCTTGGTCCAGGCTGACCGCGGACAGGGGTCTCAGGGTCATTGCACCTGTGTTCACTCGGCCGGCACGACCTCGCCCACCCTCTGCGCCCAGCCCTAGGACCTCCCTCTGCACAGACACCCCCAAGTCTCGGCCCTGGCTCTGTGCTCTCCCCGGGGCCCCAGAAGCTCGCCTCCACCGACACGTGGGCCTCACAGCACCTCAGCACAGCAGGTCACAAAGAGAAGCGTGCCCAACCTTGTCCTCCTGTCTCAGGGTTGGCGCCGGCCCTCCCCCAGTGCAGCGCTCAGCTGGGGTCCTGCGGCGCTCCAGGGCATGTGCCCTGAATCCCACCCCTCTCCTCTCCTTCCCCGACACCCCAGCCCGGGCCACCCACATCCCTCGCCGGCACTGTCGGGTCCCCTCTCACTGACAGGCTCGGCTACCTCCCATTCAGCCTACACAGCTGCCAGGCTGAGCTTCTCCCCGCTGACCTGAGCTAGCGCCCTCCGCAGAATTCCCAGCAGGTGCACCCAGAGTGCAATGTAATCTCTGCAGCCCCCTCAGTCAGTCCTCCCGGACCCCCTTCTCTCGGATCCCGAGCACACACATCCCTCTTGGTCCTGCCCCAGGGCCTTTGAACATGCTCTTCCCTCTGCCACCATGTCGTAGAACCTCAGCTCAAATTTTGCCAGCGGCCTTCCCTGACCTTTTCAGCCAGGAGCCTCCTTATTGAATCGCTCACAGTTCTATTCGTAGCTCTCACCACTCCCCAAAATGTCATTTGCTGATTTGCTTGCTCGTGGCCCCTTCCACTCACTGAAGGCTCCTGAGGCCAGGCCTTTGACCATGCTGTCACTGTGGTATTCCCAGACGGTCTCCCAGAGACTGGCATGTAGTGGGTGCTCGGTAAATACATGTGGGATGGAGTCGGTGCTCTGTGAATACTTGCTGGATGAGGAAGTGAGGCCCCCTGACATTCTTCCGGGGCCCCAGTGCCAGGCAGGAGGTGCAGAGGTCCTCCAAGCCCAGTGCTTGCTCCCTCCCTGGCTGACACTGCTGGCCAGGCATTTTCATTGTCATTGATTTATCAGGGCTCTTTGTATATTAAGGAAGTCTGTCCTTCCACACATATATCACAAATGTGTTTCCCTAGTGTGCTGTTTGTCTCGTGCAGTGGTTTATGGCAATCATAATTATTATTTTTTGTCTTGCTGCACAAAAATCTTACTTACTCGTTTGCTTTTTCATGGAGTGGGAGTTATCCCTCTTTTCCTTTATGGTTTCTAGATTTCTGTGCACATGTGGAGTGGCCTTCCCCATTCCAACACTGAAACATTTTTTCCTAGAGCTTTTTGGATTTGTACTTTACCCATAAATCTTTGATTGGCACGGGACTGATTTTGAACTACAGACCATTGATGCACCACGTTTTACCGAATAACCTACCTTTTCCCCACCGAAACAGAATGCCCTTTTTACATGCTAAGCTCCTCGTGTCTCCACCTACCTTGCGGTCCCCACGAAAGCATGAGTAATGGCGGCCTTATAACACACTCTGTTCTCAGCCATGGGTGCACGCCAGGGCCCTTCTCTCTGGAGGTAAAATCCCTCGGTAGATCCATCCCGGGGGCCGGCCGGAGAGGCTGTGTGAGGGAAGCGTGGACCAGCTCACCTGGACAACGCCAACGCCCTCCGCCCTCGGCCCCCGCAGTCTGAGGGATCTGGTTCCTCTGCTCAGAACTGGGAGAAGACTGTCCTCTGAGGTCTGAACAGACATCCCATCATGGTGGCTGTGGGACGCTGCGTGGTCCAAGCCCATCACCCGCCTGTCAGCCCCAGCCTCGGGCCCCTGGTCTGTCCCCGCTCCTGCCCCGCAAGGAGCATCCTCCTGGGTTCCACGTGGCTAGTGCCCTTAGCTCGTCTGCACTTCTGCCGTCTCCTCCAGAGAGCCTCCCGGGTTCCATACTGCAAGCACTGACCTGCCGCCCAGGCCCCGGCCTCCAGACCGCACGCACCTGCTTCTTGCTGCCCCCCATCCCCCGCTGCCCCAGGATGAAAGCCCCGCAGAGTCTGCGTGTGCTGTGTTCATCGACGCAGTCCATACTCCTGGACCCTTGGCCCCCTGCCCTCCCCCTGGGCCTCCGCCGGGGCCAACACACCCACAGCCCCACCGAGCCCCACCGAGGCTGCTGCCCGTGGACTTCCAGTAACACCTGAGGGAGGAGAAGGCTCATGGGACATGGGGGGGGGTCAGTGGTAGAGTTAGGGGCCTCGGAAGACCTGGGTGGTGGGGCCAGGACCCACAGCTACCAGGCGGGTGGGCTGGGGGGAGACCCTGGGTGGGGCTCGGGACTCCCCGATGGGCTGGGCCAGCCCCTCACCAGGCCTCCGGGGGGTCCTGCCAACAGAGGCTGAGCAGGGGTGGCCGCCCGCCCTGCCCACGTCCGGCAGCCCCAGGCCGGGCCGACGCAGCCTCCCTGCTCGGGGGGGCGGGCAGGCGGGAATGTAGGGCAGACTGGAGACGGAGGCTGGAAGCGAGAGGCCGTGTTTGTGTTGGCGGCAGGAGGCCCCACCGGCATCTGATTCCCCCCGCCTCCCCTCCTGCACTGCCCCTCTGACGGGCCTCGAAGTCCCGGAAGCCAGGGGGACGCCGGGCAGAACACTTTGTACCTGGAGCCAGCGAGCGCCTGGCCGCCTCCGCCAAACCCTGGGCTGGGTGGGAGGGTGACACCAGGCCCAGCGGTGGCTGGCAGGTGGGTTCTATCTGCCAATGGCCTCTCGGGCCGGGCCCGGCCACCCCCATAAGCCCACCCTGAGACCCCAAGCCCACCAGCCTCCTGGCCACCCAGCAGTACCCCCTCGACACTCAGCTCACCACCCCCCCCTCCCACGCCATCCTCACAGCCCGTCCTTTGAATAAAGCCCCTGTAGGTCTCCCCGCTGCTCTCGGGATAAAGACACAGCCCCGCCTTGGCCACAGGGTCCCTCATCTGGGCCCTGTGTCCACCTCAGTCACGGCCCCTTCATGCCCCAGGCTGGCTTCTTCCAGTTCCTTGGATGTGCCGTAAGTCTCCCTGCCTCAGGACCTTTGCACCAGCCGGCCCCACTTCCTGGAAGAATCTACTCCTCCGCAGAGCCCACAGACCCTTCTCATTCTTCTGGCCCCAAGGGGAGGGTCTCTTTCCTGCTCCCTCCTGGTCCACCTGCCGGCTTCTCCCTGTTCTTCTTCTAGCCCTGCAGTTGGCCGGGGTATCGCTTGCATTGTCTGCTTCCTAAACATCTGTCCTCCCAAAGCAGGGACACAGCCAGGCCATCCGCGACCCCTCACTGGCTGGGTAACTCTGGGCCTAACAGGGAGGGGACAGTGGGTCCATCCTGTAGTGTAGGGCAGCTGTGGGGGACCCGTCTGAGAATGGGGGTCCATGAGCATGTGTCTGGGTCTCCTGGGGGCAGGGTCCACCTCCCTTGGACAGCCCCTCAGGCCTGTGAAAGTCTCTGGGGGAGAAGACCCCACTGTGTCCCCTGGCTCCCCAGCACCTCACAGCTGCCTCTGACCACTTCCCTGTCCCCCAACATTGGCTACACCCCCAGCCTGGTGCACGGCTCTCTCGGACCACATTGTCTCCGCTCAGCCTGGGACCACGTCCTCTCTCTGGACACTTGCACCAGCCTCCCCGGCTGCTCCCCGACGGCACGCACCCCACCGCCTCGTCCCCGGACGGCTGCAGCCCATCCACCCACGCCAGCCTCCAGGAGAGCGCCCGCTGTGCCCCCTCCCTGGCCCACGGCTCTGCCCGGCCGCAGTCCTTGCCTTTAGATGAGCCTGTTCACCAGGTTTGTAAGACAGAAGGACTCTTCAAGAACACTGTCCCCCAAAAGTGAAAACATTTCAAAGAAGCATCCTCTTCGACCAGGCCCACCTCCCTGGGTCCTCTCCTCTCCCAGGTCAGTGGCGCGGGGATCTGCTGTTTATACTTGCAGCCCCCGCAAGGCCCCGGCTTGTGCACGTGGTGCAGAATCACTCCGTGGCAGGTTTTAGCATAAATGGTAATGTGAGATGCTGTGGCTCTCTACTTGCTTGTTTTCACTCAACGCAGGTTTGAGGTCGCCTTGTTGAAACATGTCCACGGAGCTGGCTCCTCAGGGCGGCCGCACAGGGGGCCTTCCCGTGGGGCTCGGGGGGTGTCACGTGGCCAGTGTCCCTAGCGGGGCAGGGAGGCCGAGAGCTCGGCTGACGACACCCCTGTGTCCGCCCCAGGGGATGCTAGGGAGGGGACTCTGCTCCGGGAACGGGTCTTCTGGGGGCTGTGGCCAAGGCCATGCTCTGCAGTGGCCCTTCCACGTGGCCCCTGCACCTGCCCTTCTGCTTCCGCCGCCCCCTCCTTGCCCCTGGGGCTCACAGTCAACCCTGGAGCCACGACCCTCCCCTCTTGATGAAGGTTTCTGCCTCCTTTATTCCTTTCCTGGGATGGGGCCTCCCCGTAGATGGGGGGGTCTCCTATGACCCTGGCTCCCACGTGTCTTCGACCCCCTGACACCACTGACCCGTGACTGAGAACCTCTGTCCTTTAGCCATCTCTGTCACCTTCCCCATCCCGTAGCCTCCAGGAGGGATCACTTCTGCCTGGCCGTGCAGCTCCCCGGCCACATCCAGCCCAGGGGTCTCCCCGGACTCTGCTGGCCAGCCCCCCTGCCAGCCTGCTCACCTCCCACTGTCTGCCACCTTCCCAGAACCCTGCGCCCTTCTCCGCTCTGCCCCTCGAGGACCTGCAGGAGAGGAGTCCTCCGCCCTGGCCTGTCCTCGGGGCTGTCCAGCAGCTATCCGAGGCCGCCCCTCCGAGAGCACCCACCCAGTTTAGCCCTCTCTCCCCTCCCCAAATCACCAGCATGCGCCTCCCTCCACCAGCAGACACCCCATCCCCAACATCAAAACAAAGGAAGCCCTCTCTTGATTTTGCCATCTGTGGCCGTGGCCGCCCGTCTCTCCTGGGCCCAGGCCACAGACGCCCTGCCTGCTCGGTCGCCCCTCCAGGGTGTCAAGGCGTGTGGAACTCAGTGAGTCCTCTCTGGACCTGAAGTCTCTCCCAGTCTGCTCCTCTCAGGGCTCCCTGCTTAGCTAAGGGGTCAGGGCAGCGATCCTGGGGCCGCCCCGGCTCCTTTCTCTCACACCTGTCATCTGACCCAGCCCCAGAGGCACCAACATGGTCAAGGCTGGAGACCTTCGGGGCCCAGCAAATCCACTTGGAATCTGAGCCTCCTTCCTGTCCGCTCCCCCCCCGCCCCCCCACAGCCGTGGCTCTGGGCTGAGCCACCAGCAACTCCTGGATGCCACAGCGGCCTCTCACCTACGGTCCCATGGCCCCTCTTAGGCCCCAGGGGAAGGATGTTAAAATGGGGGCTCCCTATACCCTCAGTGCCAAGGCCAGGGTCACTGTTGGGGCCTTGAGGCCCATCACAATCTGGTCACAACTTCCTTGCTGCCCCTGCTGATTTTGTTCCATCCTTGTGGGCCTTCTGTGCAGGCTTAGTCCTGCCACAGGCCCTTTGCACCTGCTGACTATAAGGCAGGCTCTCGGCTCCACGAGCTTCAGGCTGCCTCTGCCTTCCTTTAGATGTTTACTTAGATGCCCCTCTCAGGGCCCGCCCTGGCATGTCCATGACCTATCTGCTGCCCTGTCCTTGGCACTCCTCACTGTTTCGCTGCCTTGTCTCCTTTTCTGTCTCTGTCCACTGCAGACGGTCAGCTCCTTGAGGGGGGAGCTCCTGCACCATTGCTCGCAGCTGCTAGCCCAGGGCCCGGCACATAGTAGGTCCTCAGGGAAGATTTGCAGAATGAGTGAATAACCAGCCCTGGACGCCAGAACTCTTCACAACAGCTCCAGGGAGGGGGCGACCAGCAGAGGGGCTGAGGGCCTTGGCCTGCGTGAGTGTGCAGGCACGTGTGTGTGTGTGTGTGTATGTGAGAGAGAGAGAGAGAGAGAGAGAGAGAGAGAGTGCACTCACAGAGGCTTCCACCAGAGCGGGGCTGAGGGCCGTGCTGGGTGTGGACGCTGGGGAGCTGGCACCCGGAGAATTCAGGGGTGGTGGCAGGGATGGGGTGCTGGAAGAGCTAAGGTACACACTGGCCTCCCTCAGTCTCCGGGGGGCCCTGCCTGCCCTCTAGGGGCCGGGGCGTCCGGCCTCACTGCTTTTCCCGCCTTGGTCCTGGCCTGGAGACAGCAGTCCCATGACTCAGCAGCCCAGGGCCGGGCTGCAGCTGCGGCTGACCTAGACGGGCAGGCAGCCCCCAGCCCCCGGGCCCCCGGCCCCCGGGCCCCCGGGCTGGGACCCAGCACAGGGCCGCTCCCCCCACCCCCACTTCCTGCTCACGCTCCTAGGACGGGATTCCTTGAATCAGTCTCCCCTGAGGGTGGAACCAGGTTGGAGGCTGGGGCCCCAGGGCTCTGGGCTGGGGTCCCAGATGGGGGCTGGGTGGCCAGACCGGGAATCTGGAATCCGGCCCCTTTCCTGGCACCTGGAAGAGCCTTGTGGGGAGGGAGACGTGGGACGTGCCCGACGGCAGGGCTGAGCCCCCTCCTGGAACCTGCCTTCCTAGGGAAGTCACAGGGGTCTCCTCCCCTGTAGGCTCAAGCCCAGTGTCCTGCCTGGAATTTGAGGCCCGGCTGGGGGCTTGGGTGTGTCTTCCGCCCCTCGTGGAAATGACCGCGCCCTCCCCAGCCTGTTCCCTCCTGACTTGTGAGGCCCGGAGCCCCCCAGCCTGCCCTTCCCCTGCCGGGTGCTGGCTCCCTGGGGCAGCGGCCTCGGCATCTCAGGCAAGCCCCGCATCCACGCTCTGGGTGTTGGTGCAGCTGGTGCGACCGCCCCGGGCAGATCCCTCGGAGAAGCGGCAGCCCCAGCAGAGTGGGGAGAGGGCCTCCCGGAGGCTTGGGCTGGGGCGGGAGTGCACGGGAGGCTCTGTGAGGCCTCCCACATCTCTAGCTGTTTCTCCAGCTATGGAGAACCACGAGGGACCCTCCAGGGCCCCCTGTCCTTTCTGTCCTGCAGGGCCGCCTCTGTGGCATCTCAGTGCCATGCCCAGCACCCCACCTTCTACCTTGCCCGTGCTCTGCCCACCTACCCCCTTCAAGTCCCTCACCCTTCATGGCTGGGCTTGGGCTGGTTCCCACATTGCTGGGTCTGGGCACCTCCCCAGGACCCATCTCACGGGGAGGTGCGGGTCTAGGGGGGCCTGGGTGGTCACCTGCCCCAGCCAGGCATGGTAGGCGCTCCGTGTCATGTGTGGGGGTGGACCCGAGCCTCTGCCCACCCCCAGCCCAGGAATGCTGTTGCGCCCTGCCCCCACCCTGAGACCGACCGTCTGGGACGTGGGTGAGGAGGTGGGGGAGCAGGGTGGGCGGGCAGGAAGTCGCTGGGGCTCCAGGCCAGGCCCCGAGTGCTCCAGCCCCATCTGGACATATTTGGCAGGTCCTGCTCCCTCTCTGCTCCCAGAACCCCTCCTTCCCAGGCAGGCGGACATTCCCAGCCCTCCCTTCCGTCCCTGCTCCCTGGCCCACCTTCCCCACTGCTGCCTGCAGTCCCGCCCTGGGGCCCCCACTTGTAGGTCACATGGGCTCCCCTGTTCTGTGGCGGGGCACAGCCAAATGCCCCGTCAACGGTCTGGGCCTGGCCACGTGCAGACGTGGGACATGGCCCTTGGTCGCCTTTCCCAGCTTGTGCTGCGGGCTCTGTAAGACAGGAATGTGAAGGGATGCCCCAAGAGGCGATGGAGGGTCAGGTCTGCCCGCCCCATGACCTGTGCCAGTCTCTGACCCCCTGCACGGCAGCCTTCCCCCGGTCACGGGGACAGTAGTTTATGTTCACAGCCACTGGCCAACAATACAGAGCAGGGCCAGGCAGGCAGGGGCCTAGGGCAGACCCAGAATGAGGTGGCCGTGCCCAGGGGCCCCTCCTGGGGCTTGGGTGACCCACTGATCAAGGTGGTCTTCAGAGAGGTGCTGGGGGAGGGCACAAATCCCCAGAGTTCCAGGGTCCTGCTTGGGGCTGTGTCCTAAGAGGTGGGGCTGGGGTCTGTGGGCAGGTGGGGGGCCTGGCTCAGCCTCTGCCTCCCCCATCCTCACGCACCTTGGGTGGAGGATAGGAGGGCTGCAGCGAAGGCCACCTAGGCCAAGAGAGACAGTCTCTGGACATAGGGGCCTCCCTTAGCCTGGTTCCCTGGGGTTCTAGGGCCAACGCTAGCCCCTGAGTGGTGGGCACTGCAGGGCATGGGCCCCGTTCTGTGGCTCTTGGGCCTCTAATATGCTGGCTTCTCCAGAAGCCCATAGACCTCCCACCATTTGGGGAAATGAGGAGGGGTCAGGTCCTCTGCCTTTCTATGTGGCCAGCTCCTGGGGGACTCCTGCAGTGCTGTGGGGGGTCATATGGACCCTCAACCCAGAGCTTTCCCTAATCACAAAGGCCCAGCAGCCATTCCGCCAGCCTCCTGACTCTGGGAGAGCTGTGGGTGGTCTCATCCCCCACCTGGCAGGCAGTCCCGTACTACCTAGGAGCACCCACCCACCACAGGCAGGAGTTTGCATGGGGACCAGTCAAAATGGAAAAGCAAAGAATGATGCTCCTCAGCATGGCGTCGCCTCACCCTTACAGACACTTGACCAGGCCATCTGCAGCTCCTGCACAGGGGACAGCCTTGCCCCTTACTGCCACTCCCCTGCACTCTTGTCCCCCCCTCAGTCCAGGCTCCACACCAAAGCTGTGACCTTAGGAAGCCCAACTCTGACCCTGGCTAGGGCACCAGCAGTGATGGACGTGGGGTGTCCTCGGGAGGTCGGACCCGAGAGCCGCTGAGTGGTGGGGGCTCCCAGGAAAGCCCATAATGCTCGGAAGGTGAGCGGAAGGGCGGGGAGGCCTCCACCCAGGAAGGAGGCCGGGGGCTGGCTGGGCGCCCATCTGGCCCAGGCTGACCTGCGGGCTGATGAGAGATTCAGGCCCCATCCTGCGGCTCCCAGCCCGCCCTTCCTGCTCTTGGAGCTGGGAGGAAGAGCTCCTCGGGACACCGGGCCTGGGTGTGGGGGGCACCCTCAGGGACCAGGTCGGGTGTGGTCTGCCGGCCTCCAGCAAGACCCAGGCCACCTACGGTCACAGCCTGCAGGTTCCCCACTTGTGCCTAGATCCAGGGGCCTTGGAGAACCATCCTTGATACCACCTGGATCGCAGCTCTGGGAGGCCCATCTGGGCAGGAGCCCCTGTCCTTCTGTCAACCTGAGTTAAAGGTGGGGAGTGGGTGCCCACTGGTGAGCCCTTCTCTCTCACTGCTGGCTCCTCTCACACAGCCCCAGGCCTCCAGCTCCGGTCCCAGGGACCTGCTAGCTCCAAGTCTGCACATACAGCGAGAAGTGCCTGCCTCCTTACCCACTCTTCTGCTCTTGCCGAACCTGGCAACACACCCTCCCCGTTCCCCCCTCGAAGGCCCTGCTCCTCTGCTGACCATCTCCTCCTCCTCCTCCTCACCAGGGCATTGTCAGACCTTCCATTCTCCTGCACCATCACTCCCTCCGTTATAGAGTTTTCTCACCACCAGCCAGCAAGCCCACTTGAAGAGCTCCTGTGGGTGCTATCTCCTCCATCCCCAGAGCCAACTCCTCAACCCTCTCAGCTGTCTCTTGGCTTTACCTTGGTATTTCTAAATCACTTGCTTCTACCGATTCCTTGCTTTTGCAGTTTTAGACATTATCTAGTGACTGCCTAACATGGAAGATAAGAGATTAAGATTTCATTTTCACAACCTCTGCTTTTGCCATTCCCCTATCCTCTCAACATGTTGCAGTTCTAGACTAAATAAGTATTTAGTGGGTCCCCTGAGTGGCTTGGTAGGTTAAGTGTTTGCCTTCGGCTCAGGTCACGATCCCAGGGTCTTGGGATGGAGCCCTGTGTCAGGCTCCCTGCTCAGCAGGGGTCTACTTCTCCCTCTCCCTCTGTGCTCTAAGTAAAAAATAAAATCTTTAAAAAAAAATTTACTCTTTGCATTTTGTGTAAAAATTATGTAACTTTATATGCCTACATAAATGAGGCTTTCAGCTGAGTCATGTGGTCTTCAATGACTACAACTTTTTGTTTTCCCTGGCATTAAGGATTGCCTTCATGTTTTACTTAATTTTTTTTAAGATTTTATTTTTAAGTAATCTCTACACCTAATGTAGGACTCAAACCTACAATCCCGAGATCAAGAGTTGCATGCTCTACTGACTGAGCCAGACAGGTGCCCCTGTTTTGCTTAATTTTTAATGCATCTGTCACTAGCTCATTCGTGAACTTCCTGCCAGAATTGTAAAACTTCTATTCATTCAATTGAGAACACCAGCAATCTACCAGCTTTATTATTTTTTTCTCCTAGAAATTTCTCCCTACAGTCCTTGGAGGACTGGTTGCTCTTCAGGCCTGCTGAACAGCTGTAATACTAGAACTTCTTTCCCCTGCATGTTGGGAATTTTCTTGGCTGGTCGGTCTGTCTATCTATCTATCTATCTATCTATCTATCTATCTATCTATCTATCTATCATCTATCTATCATCTATCTATCTATCTATCTATCTATCTATCTATCTATCTATCATCTATCTATCTATCTATCTATCTATCTATCTATCTATCTATCTTTTTGGTGTTGGATTCTCCTGGTTCTTGGATCCTATGCTTGTCTTTTTTGGTTTTCCCTTCATTTTGCTGAAGCAAATCCCCTAGTAACTTTCTGAGAAAAAGCATGTGGTAGGTAAAACTTTTGACTGTCCATGTCTGAAAATGTCTTTAACTTACTTTTATACCTGAGAGTTTGATTGGGTGTAGAATTCTAGATTGGAAATATTTTTTTCCCTCAGAAATTTGAAGGCATTTCTCCATTATGTGCTAGCTTTTTGCATTGCTGTTGAAAAGTCTGATACCATTTTGACTTGCTATGCTGTGTATGTGACCCACTTTTTCTCTCTGAAAACTTAGGATGTTCACTTTACTGCTGGTGTTCTTAAATCACAATCTTGTGCCCCAATGAGGGCATTTGGGGATTTAAGGAGGGAAGAGGGTAGGAGTATTACTTTTTAGCATAAATGTGCTCACTGAATCCGATTTGTTTTTATCATGATGGCTCACTCTCCACCCACAGCTACTCCTGGTGTCCCCATATTCAGAACCTCTCAGATTCAGCTTCTCCAGGGACTAGGCCTCTTGTCTTTGGCTGGGCTGGGGGGATAGGCAGTACCTGGCTTCATGGGCAGTGGGGGGCGGGTGGTGGTGGTGGTGGATATATGACCTGGGAAGTGTCTACTGCTCAGCCAATCTTCAGTAAATATCCTCCCTGTCTGCAGTCCCCTCTAGAACTTTGGAGGCTACCTGGGGAGCCTGACCCTGAGCTTTCCCAGGGTTCCGGGCTGGGAGGCTTTCCCTCATCAGTGTCTATTGCTTTTGCAGGGCGTGGTGTCTATACTCTTGGTTTCCACAGGTCCTTTGCCTTCCCCATTTCTAAACTTTTGTTGACAGTTTTTGGTATCTTTCTTGCCTTTTCTTCTGATCACTTTAGACTTGTTGATCTATATCTTAAAACACTTAAATGCCATTACTGTCATCTTAGTGGGGTGTGGAGGGGGTAGAAACAAACACATGTGTTTATTTGCCATATTTAACCAGAAGTTGTACATTAACTTCTCAGCCCTCTTACTCTGGATTGTGGTCTCTGGCACCCACTGCTCTGGTTACCAGTGACCTTCCAGTGGCCACTTCACCGTGTCTTCTGCCCTGACTTCTCAGAGTTTTCCTCTGTGGAAGGGGCAGGCTTCCAGCTCCTGGGACACATGTTCTCCTGGGTTTTCTCCTCCAAGTCGGCTATGTGCCCCCTTTCTCTGCTGGCCATTGCCTGGTGGCCACCTCTACTCTTCCTCTGTTGCCAGCCTTATCATGTCCACACACTGGTGGCTCCTGGTTTGGACTCTCAGGACCAACCATGCCATGGAGCCCCAGGCCCTGGCCTTTCCACTCTGGTGTTTCAGGGCCATCTTGAATTGATGCGTTCTGGCCTCCCTGCACTCTTCATCCCAAGACATGGACATGCCATGCAGCCAGCTGCCCAATGCCATGCCCTCCTCTTTCCTCCCCACCAATGTCCAGTTCCCACTGAGTTCCATCTAGCCTCCAGACCACCTGCAGAATTTGTTCTGTGCAAAGATGGTAAGTTGTCCTGATAGCTATTCTCTCTCTCTTTTATTAACAGGACCATGAATTAAATGGGTTGTATGGCTGCCTGGAGTGGAGATCTGGTTTCTCAGGGGTCCTTGTAGTGACATTCTGGTCAGTGGAAATAAGAGAAGCTGATGCAGGTGGCTTCTGAGTAGGGTCTTGTCCCTCCTTTCCACTGCTGGAATGCAGATGTGATGGCAACTGTGGGAGCAGCCATCAGGAGCCATGAGGCAGAAGATGTGTGTGGTGGACAAGGAAGCGAACAGAGAGCAGGGCCCTGGGTCCTCCTGCAGTGCTGCGCACACCTCAGCCCTGGGATTCCAGGGGTAGCAAAGTTCTCTCTGGACCAGGCTACCACTGATGTCATTGTCTTGGCAACAGCTGGGACCCATCCCCTTGCCCTGAACCTAGTCTGTCACCTCTGCCAACGGTTTCTCTGTGCCCCCTCTGGTGTCCCCACACCATTCACATGGCAGCTCAGATGCATGTGAATCAGAGCATGTCCCCTCTGGGCTTAGAGCTTCAAACCCCCTGCACCTACCCATCAGAGTCCATCTCCTTATGGGGGCTGCTAGGCCCTGATCTGGCCCTGCCAGCATTACACTCTCACTGTGTCCCACTCGCCAGAGTCCCCTGTCCCTCACCCCTGGACCTCAGGACTGATGTCCCTGGCCCCTTAGTAAAGGTTTGTTGAACGACGTAGGGAACAGTTAAGCAGATGAGTCAGTGCAGTCTTCAATATCAGAAAGTACGGGAAGCTTCCAGGGCTCTGGCGGGGGTCAGAGCCTGGCCGTCAGCACCATGAGGTGTCAGGAGGGCCGAGGACGGCTGGGGCAGCCCTTCCCCAGCTCCTGGATGCCTGTCTGGCTCATGAGTCCCTCACTTGGCTCCTGCTACCACCACCGACCCCACTGCTCACTCACTGGGGTTTTCTTCCTCCTGGTCCTTGCTGCTCTATCCTTGGCACTTATGGGCTTCCTGCCGGTCCCTCCCTGGGCCGCGCTTCCTGAGAAAGGGGTTTGCGCGGCCTCCCTAGCACCTGGCGCAGTTCCCGGCACATGGTATTGCCCGAGCCACTGGTCGATGGATCTGGGGAGGAAGCAGATGCCCTGCGCCCCTCTCTGTGCTCCCAGGGACCCACCGGCGGCGGGCTGGGTGGGCTGGGCGAGCCACCACCCCCCGATCCCACAGCCATCTGCACACTCTGGGCACCTGGCCGCTGATCGTGGGAGCAGAGGGAGGAAGGGCTCAGAGGCCAGGCCTGGCGCGGCCTCCAACACTGCCGTCCTCCCGAGTTTCCGTGACTGTCTGTGCGTAACCGCACGGCGGTTTCCATCAGCGCTGCCAAGTGGCGGCTGCCGGGCCTGGCCACGGGTTCTGATCCCCAACAAGCCTGCTCTCTGTCAGGCAACCCTGGGAAGCTGGGGAGCACTGGGGGCCCGAAGGGTTAAGCTGCCCTCCACCACCCCGGTCTCAATTTCTCAATTTTTCAAAGGCCGGGCCCTCTTTCCTTCCAAGTCACAGCTGACATGAAATGTAGCCTTAAAATGCAGCTGACATGAAAAACAATAGCACTCCCTCGGAGAGGTTCTGCTGTGGGCTGGATGGCCCCCCGCCCCCCAATAATTACTCAAGACATTGGCATGAGCCAGGCCTGGTTAGGTAACAGGCTGCTTGCTCCGGAGACTTATAACTCACAGGCAGTTACACATGATCTCCGCAGACAACAAAATCGTTTCCAGGATGGCGGGGAGGGTGAGGCCTCAGGGAGAGGGTACGGGGGACAGGGGGAGCCTAGACCGGGCCGGGTGGGGGTGGGTCCCCGGGAGGGCCTCTGGGGGGCCCCCAGGATGCAGCCTGGGAACTTGGGAGCCGGGGAAGCTTCTGTGGGAAGCCATTGCCCTGCTCCTCTCTGCTCTGACCCCCCACCCGCACCCCAGTCTCTGGAGTGTGCGGCCACCCCGGTCCAGTCCGTTACTGAGGAAAGCACAGGAAAAACTCATTCATACTGAAGTGTGAATGACTAACTGTGTTGGGAGAATTCCCTCCTTCTCTGCAGGAGATAATTAATTGTCTGTTTACTGTCCGTGGCCCCATTGTACATTACTCCCTCAAGGGCAGGTCCACATACTTTCCCCCGTGTTCTCAGAGCCTAGTACATAGCAGACATTCAGAAAATATTTGTTGAAGACAACATCTAACCCAAAGAAGGAAGCGCCAATGGTGTAACTTCAGGCACTTGGGGTGGGGCCTCCTGGCAACAAGTGCCCAAGGGATGCTGGCAAGTGGATGCCCATGGACGCTCCTGCCCGCCTCAGCACCTCTTTCTGACACCTGGGCCCTGGAGCTCTCCCACAGGAAATGCCCGTTTCCCTGGAAGGATGCTGAGCCGGGGTGGGTGGAGGACTCAGAACGTGTGGGCTTGGAAGGCCCTCCCTCCCTTCCCCGCCGGTCCAGGTCTGTGCTCTGGCAGCCGGGCAGCAGGCCCAGGCCCAGGGACCCGATGTCTGGGGCTGCAGTGGGAGGGAGGCTCCAGTGTGGGCCCGGCCTCGAACACCCCCCAGGGAAGCAGCTGCTCCCACCCTCTCAAGGTCCATTTTCCTCTGTGATCGGCTCTGGGCGCAGGATATCCCTCTCCAGGTCCATCTGACCTCTGTCTCAGGCCCAGGCTGTGGTCAAGCCTGCCACCTCCTACACCAGCACCACATAGAAACCGACACGTGGACAGTGGAGCAGGCCCTTGGCTCCCCTCATCGGGCCCCTCTGCTGGCTTCCGTGGACACCTGGCTGTCCTTGCCCCAAACGCTCCCCCACCTCGCCCAGGCCCCTCAGGCCACGGGAGTTTCTGGGGCACCTCCTAAGCACCAGCATGGGGGGGCCTGGTGACCAAGGTGGTGTGATTTACATCCCCGACCAGCACAGGGTCCAATGAGGTCAGAGTGGAGTCAGAGCAAATACGAAATTCCATGGCTCTGTGTGGTCATACCCAATGGGGTGTACCCATTGTCTCCTGTCCTCTGGGGGCACAGGGCACCCCTTTGTGAAGCCAGCTCCCTTGAGCTTTGGGGAATGCCTGAGCCCCAGCTACGGCCCGTGCTCCCACATCTGCTCGTCCTTCTGTGGCCCATGGATGGCCTGGTCCTGGCTCACTCTCCTGCCCCTGCAATCTCTTGCTGGTGACCCTGTCCATACCCCTTCTTCAGAAGTGCCATGAGAGCAGAACATGCTCTCCAGTGTCCATGTCCAGGTCGGACCTCTCCTCTGGGCCTCACGCCCTGACTGCAGGCAGGCTCCCCCATGCAGGCATCTCAAAGACCCGTCACATCATCCCCTGCCGTGTTCCTGCCTGGGGATCACAGTGGCCTCCCCTCCCCGACTGCATGGCCAACCAGCGCCTAGGGGGAGAACTTTCCTGATGACGCCCCTCCCTTTCCCCCTGACCCAACCACCATTTGAGGCTTGGTTTTGGTTCCTAAATGTCTCTTGCTTCCACCCTTCTGGTCCTTTCTCCCTTCTCCCAGGACCTCGGCCATGGCCCCTCATTTGTCCCCCCGTCTCCCCTGTCCCTTTGCAATCACATCATGTTCCAACCAGACAGCGGCCCTTCTGGGAAGACGTAACTACACGTGGGTGAGTGTGGCTGGGCACAGTAACCCAAAGGATAAGCTCACTGTACAGCTTATGAAGAAGAAGCACATGGGGCCCAGGTCGTGCCCTGTCCCACTCATGGGACAGCTGCTTGGCTCCCCTTTGACGGTTCTCTCATCAGCCTTAAGAAACATGCACACCATGAGATTCCCCCATGTATCAACTTTAGACATCCTTCCTTGCAGGAGGTAAGGATGGAACTCTCACACCATTTTATGATTCTTGGGCCTCCCATTTCCCCATATAGCTTCACTGTTATTTTGATTCAGTTCAGTGATCTGTGCCCAGTACTTTGTTCCCTTGGAGCTACAGGATCCATGGTTCGCCACTGTGTTTTCTAGCAATGCCTTTGTCAGTGCGATGCTCTGCTGTTTCAGAAGCCCTGCTGCCCCAGGTCTACTTCTGAGCCCACCCCACTCATTCTCCTGGGAGGCCTCCCCTGGAGCTGCTGTCCGCTGCTCATGCCCGGGCTGGGGCCACCCCACCTTCTCCCTGCCCACCTCCAGGGCCTCCTCTGTTCTGGTTTCTCCCACATTTTGCTGGGGCACAGTCTCCATAACTTTTGGAGAAAAGGCATGGAAAGAGAATTTTATGAACTCTTGAATGTCTGAAAATGCGTCACTCTTGATGGATACTTTGGCTGGGTATAGAATTCAATTTTCCTTTAGAAGTTTGTAAACTTTCTGTAAATCTCTGCTGAGGACCAGCCAGCGGTTTGGTAGGTCATCCATTAGTTCTTTAGGAAGATTCCTGGGAGTTCCAGGGTGGAAGGGCATGAGGACATGGCAGTTGCTCTATCTAGCACCAGGTTCTTGGGCGGCCCCTCCTCTCATTTACATCCCCCCACCCCCCCAAGCTTTCTCCCATCTCCCTTCCTGGAATGTCTGGGAGTTGGGTGGTGGGTCTCCTTGGATCGACCCCACGCTTCCTGGATGTTCCCTCTTATTTTTCATCTCTCTGTCCTTATTTCACTTTCTGGGAGATTTACTTCAATTGTTCACTGAATTTTTTTTTTTTTTATTCAGCAGACTATTTTACATCTCCAGGGGCTCTTTCTCATTCTCTATTTGTTTCTTTTTCACAGCATCCTGTTCTGGCTTAATGATTACATTATCTTCTCGAATTTCAGAGTGATCTTATAAATGCAGAGCTCTGTTGCCTTACGTCCTTTGGGGTGCCCCACTGTCCTCACTCTGAGAGGACCCTCAGGATGTAGCACCGTCTGGCAATTCACCTCCCTCACCCTACTCTCTCCCTTGACCTGTGCTCAGCCCTCTACTTCCACTCAGATCCACAAGCCAGGCATGTTCCCTCCTGCCTCAGGGCCTTCGCATGTGCCACCCTTTGTCTGGATGCTCTCTGCATCCTCTGCATAGTCTACCTAATTTCCACACGTTTTGTGCTCAGATCACAGGGTGCTTCCACGGGATGCCTTTGCTAACTTCTGAGACAGGGTCACAATCCCCATGATACGCCCCCCAGCTCTGTTTAGAGCACTCGGCATGGTTCTAACTAAACGCTCTCCCCACTCTCTCCCACCTCCTGGAGGACAACCCCCATGAGGGCAGGGTCTGGTCCACCTTGTCTGCTGCTATACCCCAGGGCCTGGCACCATGCTGGTTCTTGTGTCAGCAGTCCCACTGCTCCTGTGACAAGTCGCCACACACTTAGGTCGCACACACTGACTTACAGCTCTGGAGGCCAGGAGCTCGTGAGGCTAAAGTCGAGGTGTCATTGGAGCTGTGCTCCTTCTGGAGGCTCCAAGAACAAATCTGTTTCCTGCTTTTTCAAGCTTCTAAAAGTGCTGCTTTCCTTGGGTCATGGCCCCATCCTCCACCTTCACAGCCAGCAGCCTAGCATCTTCTCTCCTCTCTAGCGTTTGTCTCCATTGTCACAGCCCCTCCTCTGACTCTGACCCTCCTCTGTCCCTCTTGTCCCTGTGACCTCCTCTGTCCCACAAGGACCCTTGTGATGACACTGGGCCCACCTGGACAAGCCAGGGTAGTTCCCATCTCGAGATCCCTTACTCAGTTGCATCTGCAAAGTCTCCTTTGCCATATGAGGTGCCAGGGAGTACATCAGGGACATCCCTGGGGCTGGCGTGCTCATATGCACTTGCAGGGAAAGGACACGGTTCCAGTGGAAGGTGCCTGGGATCTCTTGGAGGAAGTGCCCTTCCAGGGGACACCTCAAGGATCAGCCAGGTAAGGGGGTGTGTCACAGGCAAAGAGATGAAGGTGAGCAAGAAGGTGGCATCTCTGAGCAGTCAAGGACTTCTGGGGGAGGTGGTGAGGGAGGGTGGTCAGGGCCCATCTCAAAACTTCAGAAGCCACCATGAACAGGCTAGAATGACAATAAGGGCAGGGGACACTGTTGGTGGCCATGGGGGTAGAGGTCAGCACGATTCCTGCCTTCACAGGGTTCTTCTGCAGACCACTCCTCCTTGGTGTCCCCTAGGCTCTCTACCTGTCCTCCTTTGCTCTGGCCCAGGTCTGATGACCTCGCATCCCCTCTGAGCCAACCTGGCCAGCCCCTGTGTGTCCCCTGACCCCTGCTGCCAGAGCAATGATTCTGAGCACAAAATGGCCACCCACCCCTGAAACCTTTCCAGAGTTTCCATTGGGGTTGGTGTGAAGACCCAAGGTGCAGGATTCCACTGTGCGCCCCCAGACTCGCCCCGCCTGGCCCTCGGTCACCTTTCTATCCATACTCCTGCCCTGCAGGAGGCCTTTACATGTGCTGAGAGGCAGAGGCAGCAGCAGACTCCAACGCTCACATTGTAACCACCTCCTGAGTGACAGGGTCTCACCTCCTGAGATGAAGAGTCACCAAACACTGGGGGAGCCCAACCCTCCCTGTGGGGCAAGAGCCACGCTGCAGGGGTGACCTCACACCTGAGGAGGGCGAGCCAAATTGGCCTTCAGATTAGATCTGATGTCCTCGGAGAGGCTGCAAACAGAAGGGGATCAAAGACTCTATCCGAGGAGGTGGTCACGGAGCAGGGTGTGAGTAGTGAGTGGGGAAGGGTGAGGGCCCCAGAGGCTGAGGTTCCAGAGAGAGAGACAGGGAGAGGGGCCAACCTAGCGAGGAATAGAGCCTGTTGCCCAGATCCGTGGGGAGGACCCACGTGTGCCTGGAGTGCGGAGCAGGAGAGATCAAACAAAACCAACACGTCATCAGGAGATCCACAATGCTGTTGGCAGCTACGGCGCCCTCGTCAGAAGCTGACAAACCACAGTGGGGAAAACAAACAAACAAAACGAGGATGTGGAGGAACTGAGTGCCTCCGTGAACAAGTCCAAGTCAGTCGGCAAACCAGCCTCCACACGTGCACAGAAAGGTCACAGAAACGACCTCCTCAGGCCCCCAAAGAAGAGTCCACGCATTTCCAAAAGTCCATACCTTGAAGTAAAATGGGAAATTAATAACCAAAAAGGAGAGACAAGACTGATAGCCAAGGAGCTTTACAAGATGCAGTTCTAAATAAAGCTTTGGATAAAGAGAAAATAAAATAACAATTAAATCCATCTGGAAAGATCCACAACGAGAGTTATAACATATAGAAACCCGTGGGATGGGCACCTGGGTGGCTCAGTTGTTAAGCATCTGCCTTTGGCTTAGGTCATGATCCTGGGGTCCTGGGATTGAGCCCCGCATTGGGATCCCTGCTCCACGGGAAGCCTGCTTCTCCCTCTCCCCCTGCTTGTGTTCCTGCTCTTGCTATGTCTCTCTCTGTCAAATAAATAAATAAAATCTTCAAAAAAAATAAAAAAAAAAGAAACCCGTGGGATGCTGCCAAAAGGATATTCAGAGGAATATTGATAGCATTTTAGAAAATCAGAAAGGTTAAGGATAAGCTTCAACACAAGGAGGTAGAGGGAGAACACCAAAATGATTGTGAAGAAAGACGAGAGGATAAAGGAAAATATTAGCAGAACAGAAAAGTTTTTATGAAAACAGAATCAACCAGTAAAACCAAATGCTGGTTATTTGGAGAGCCAATAACACACATAAGTGTTAAGCAAGTAACAAAGAATTAGGAACGGAGCCAGGGAGCAACTCTAGATGCAGAGTGAGTTGAATACATCATGTCCTATAAAACTAAAGACTTGATGGGATGGATCCTTTTTTAAGGAAAAATTACCCAAAGTGCTAACAGAGGAGAAAATTCCAAAAACTGAAAGGCCCCTGGAAGAGATGAAATGATAGTCACTTCCCCTCCTCCAGACGGGCTCAAGCCCAGTTTTGGGGGCTGATTTCCAAAGAAGTGCCAAACATGGATCCCATGCAAAGTGTCCCAGCGTACAGGAAAGACGGAGCATCGACTAATGTAGGAGATAAAACCAGGCGCCAAACCTGACCAAAGCTGGCTGCAAACACAGATGAAACCCGCCCTCCCCAATCACCGTGGCAACATTGTAACACAGCAGACGGGATCTGGAGGCTCAGAGGTGCTTCTAGAATGCAAGGCCAGCTCAACCCTGGAAGCTGAGCAACGCACTAGCTCACGCGGTCTGCTTTGGCTCTGCTCCTGGCTTCCGTGTGTTTTCAATCTGACTTTCACTCCCGCTGTGGGCTGATGGGTTCTGGGCTGTGACTCCCATCCCCGAGCTCCCAGCCCGCCCCAATCATGCCAGCCCTGTCTGCCCTCGCTTGTACTCTGGTGTGTTGTTTGTCTGCATCCCCTCAGCCCCCCACTCAGGGCCAGGCGCACGGCAGGCACCTGGGGGGCCCCTGTGGAGTCGATCTGGTGTTACTGTAGTTCCACATGGCTGTGTGCAACCTTCCCCACCAACCATGGTTCTTGCACAAATGGGGTGTGCCTCTGGGATGGGAGAGACAGAGGGATGGGTGCACAGTGGGATGGGGGAGGATAGGAGGCAGCCAGTGGTGATGCCTGAGACCCCAGCCTCCCTGCTCCAGCAAGCTGAGGTGGACGGGAGTGGAGGGTCCCCAGGATCTGCAGGTGCAGGAGTTCAGGTGTTCCCGAGTTGAACCAACCCATGGATATAGGTTGGCATTCCAATGACCTCTCAGGGGATAGAGAATTTAGGGTTCTGGCACAAAAAGGCTGGGAATGCTTCCCTGGGAGCACCCACCAAATGCCTTCACCATGGACTTGAGCACCTGCTAGTCCAGTGAGACCCGTGCCCCCAAGCGCCCCTGGGCCGTGCACTCTACAACAACAGACCCTTGCGGGTACCTGGCTGGCACTCAGGAGACATGGGTGGAGCCAGGCTGGAGAGAAGCACATCCTCAAAAGAACCAGGAGGACGGGGTCTGGGGCCTCTCCGGGAAAGGCCCCAGGCCCTGCATTTCTACCCCAGGGCTTTTGAACCTGCTCTTTCCTCTGCCTGGTCTCTGCCAGGCTGGCTCCCTCTTGCCATGTTGGCCTCAGCTCCTGAGAGACACCCTTGGGCCCCCGGTAGGCCCCTCTCTCAGAGCCCCCCGCATTCTTATTGTTATCAGAAGTTTGTCTTGCTCACTTGTGTTTCCCTGATTCCTGTCTGTCCTCCCCAACAGATCACAGCCCTTGGGGGCCGGGACCCCCGTGATCTTGCCCACCACTGACGCCTGGAGCATGCAGTGCAAGCTAGCTGAATGAATGAACGAATACGGGAATGAGTGAGGCCCAGGAGAGGACACTCCTGGGTCCTGCTGGGCAGAAGCTCTGGCTGGTCTTTTCAAAGGGACGGGAGAGGCCTGACCCCGTCCAGGCTGGGATGGGGAGCATAATGAGGTGGGGGTCCTGCAGGGCTGGGGTCGGGGCTGCATGACTCAGCTGGAGGCTGGGCCCCTCGCGCCACCTGCCTTCTGAAGTGGCAAGTGGGCTGCTACCACGACACGTCTGCTGGCCCGGGGGCGGCGGGGGGGACGCCTGTTGGCGCGGGTGTGGTGCGGGCCATGGTGGCAGCTGAGTGCAGGGCCTGGCGGGCTTGGGGGAGGCCTGGGGAGGGGGGCTCCGGGCAGCTGGTGTGAGGACCTGTGGCCTGACAGGTGGGCCGGGGGGGGGGGGCTCGGCAGCTGGGCTGCTAACAACTGGACTCAGGGTGGGCCCCCCGGGGGCCACGTCACAGCGTCTGAGCTGTGTGCACAAGTGTGGGAGGTGGGGACCACAGGGGACCCGGTGCAGGAGAAGGGACAATGGGGGTCTCTCCGGGCCCCTCTCCACAGTGGCGACGTCTGGTGACGGCCCCAGCATCAGGCTCAGACGTGCCACCAGCTTGTCCACCTGAGAAAAGCCGTGGCCCGCCTCTCTGAGCACCCCTGGGCAGCCCCAGGGTCCGCACAGTGACGGGGCGTGCGAGGGCAGATGTCAGGCGGAAACAGGGGTCAGCACATGCGTGTCCCGCTCTGGGGGACAAGAGAGGCTGGGCTCCCTCAGCGTGGGACACAGGCTGGAGAGGGGGGTGACCGCGTGTATTTTTGACAGTCCTGGAACTTCCCCGACAAGATACTCACTTCCATGTTACTGTGTGTGTGCCAGAAAGAGAATACAGGTTTTGTGGATGACAGTCGTTCGGGAGAAGCAAACAGTTAAAGTAGGTTCTCCTCCTGCGGGCCTTCTCAGGGCGTTTAACACGCAGATAAGCATGTTCTGCACAAAGCTGAGGGAGTGGGGCGCAGTGGGGAAGGGAAAGTGTCCCGGAAGTTTCCTGAGACTCTTCAGACCACAAACCCATGACCCACGGTCGGAACTCTGAGCAGCACGTCCCAAGGACTCGAGTTTCTGTAAGTGCCATGCTCCGCCTCTGCTCTGGACTCCGCGTGGGAAGGACCGGCCCCGAGCGTGGCTCTGCCACCTGTCCCCCCACCCGCGGAGGCGCCCACGGCCTTTGTGGAGCTGGGACAGCCCCCACTTGATGCCCCGGGCTCTGCCCCGTGGCCAGGGACCCCCGGCTGGGCCTTGGGAAGGCACCAGGAACTGGGAGCGGGGAAGCCGCTCTTCCCCGGGGTGGGTGGAGGGAGTGCAGGGAGGGCTGGCCGGCTCAGCCGGGATCCAAAGGGGCCCCACCGGCGGGGGCGGCTGCCACGGTGGGGTCAGCTTCACTCTGGAGCCACTGGAGTCTGTATGAGGCTGGGGGGGCGCCGCCGACACGGCCCTGGTCTTGGGGTATGACGGGGGTTCAAGGTAGCGCTCAGAAACTGGCTGAAGCCACGGAAAGAGCCGTCGTGGGTTCTGTCCAATGTAGTTAAAAACATCTGACTGTGACCACAAAAATGCTGGCATCCGGGCCTGCTGCAAAAACATTTTCATGTGAGATGCAAACGCACTGCTGCCTAAGGAGTTCGTGCGTTAACCCTTGGAAGGGAGCGTGCTCGGGTGGCGCCGCGGCCTGGGACCCCGCAGCGACGAGGCTGGGCACGGTGCCCCCACCCCGGGGCCGGCGCGGGGTGTGCAGAAAGCCGCTGGGCTCCGCTGCCCCGAGAGCACCCCGCTCGGCCTTGGACCTCCATGCTCATGGCATGGGGACAGCTCGGTTTCGGGGGTGACTTCCAGAGGCAGAGGGGCAACCCCTCCCGGGGTCAGGCCATGGCTCACAGGCACACGTGGCCCAGTGTGTCAGGGGCTGCGCACGGGGCGAGGCGTGCAGAGCAAAGCCTGCGGTGCTTGTGGGGCATCCTGGAGCTGGGGGGAGACACGAGAACCGAGGCAGTCACATTCCGAGAATGGCAGAGGGTACCTGGGGGTACCAGGGGGCCTCTGAGAGAGGGTCATGCCTGAGGGATGAGCGGGAGGTTCACGGGCGGCAAAGGCCCCCAGCGGCAGCGCACAGCCCGTCCCAGGAGCCACGGCCCCGCGGCCCCCCTCGGGTGAGTGCACCCCTCCACCGACACGCTTGAGTCTCAGCACGGTCCTACCATGGTGGCTCGCTGGTCCCGCTCTGGGACTGCAGGGAACGGCCCGGAGGCCTGTCCCACACCAGGGCCTGGCTCTCCGGGAGCCATTCTCGGAGGGGTGATCACGGGACCGAAGGGCCAGCCGGACCCCCATTCTGATGGCCGTCGAAAGTCTCCCCAGACAGGCGGGACAGCCCCGGGTGCCCTCATCATCACCAGCACTGAGCACTACTCTCCTTTTCAATCTTCACCAGTCTGCCCTCTACGGCCCGCCTTCCCAGGCCTGAATCTGGGGGCTCCTGGCCCACCGGCTGTCTTTGTGGCTGTGGCACTTTCTCATGCCGTGTGTGAGCCCACTGGATGCCGTATGCGAGCCCACTGGACGCCGTATGCCATGCCTGCACACCCTCTCAGTGCCGTATGTGGCACGGGGGGTGCCCCCAGAACGGGGAGATCCTGTCTCACTCCCCGAGACAGGACGTGCTGGGAGAGGACGCGCCAAAGGGCCTCGGGCCTCATTGCTCTCTCAGGCCAGGCCACCAGCTGTCCACATTCATCTTGCATGGGCGACCCTCACCCAGGGCTGTGTGCACACCCCGGCCCCCCAGTGCCAGGGGCTGCCTGCCAGGGAATGTGTCCAGCTGGTCCAGCCCCCCAGGCCTGCCACCCCCCGCCCCCAACAGGTGCGGGTGACTCAGCACAGACAGCTGTTGGGTATGGCCTGGAGACCCCTGAGCAGCCTGCCCCGGCTGAGAGTGGGGCCTCAGAGTTCCGGGGGAGTCTGGCGGCAGGGGGTGGGGGTAGCTCAGCCCGGGGCCTTGGGCGCTCCTTCTCTTCCCCCACTCTTGCCCGAGCAGGTCCTTCAGCACCTCCTGCTCCTTTTCGGCTGGCACAGGGGCAAGAGGGGTCTCCAGAGAGGGGCTTGGGCTTCTCTTTTGTTCGTGCTGGCCTGGGCCTGGGGGTCTGATGGTGCTGGTGGGCCAGGCTGTCCTGGGGGCCCCGTCTCCCATGGGGTTGGCCACTGCAACAGGATGCTCTGTCCCCACTCCCAAAGGCTCTGGAAGGGGCACCGGGTACCTGGATGTACAGAGAAGGAGGAGCTCTAGGACCTCCTTTGACTCTGTGGGCCAGCAGAGAGGCCCCAGCATGTCTCTTCAGAACCTAGAGATGCCCACAGAGACCCTCACTGAGCCTGGGGTCCCATGAGCCCCTGCATGGGTGTGTACGAGACAGGGCTGCAGACTGGACACACACTTTCTCACCAGCCCCCAGCCAGCCCCGGACGTGGGGGGTCAGGCAGGTCAGGAAGCAGATGGGGAGCACCTTCTCACGAGCAGGGAAGAGTCCCGAAGGGAAATGGCTCAATACTTAGGCCTTGGCAGTATGACAGAGTTGTTTGCTCTGAGGCAAATGGAACAGGGAGGGAAGCCAGCCTTGAGGGCTCGGGGCCCACACATTCCTTCTCCAAGAAATCCTTGCTTGAGGTCTACTCTACTGAGTTTGCTTGTTGCTCACTCTCTATCTCCCTCCCATCTGTCCATCTGCCATTCCATCCATCTATCCATCCATCCATCCATCCATCCATCCATCCATCCATCCATCCACTCACCATCCATCCCTCCACCATTCTATTCCATCCATCTTTCCACTCATCTGTCCATCTATCCATCCATCCATCCACTTACCTACTATCCATCCCTCCACCATTCCATTCCAACCATTTGTCCATCCGTCCATCCATCCATCCACTCACCATCCATCCCTCCATTCCATTCCATCCATCTGTCCATCTATCCATCCATCCACTCACCTACTATCCATCCCTCCACCATTCCATTCCATCCATTTGTCCATCCATCTGTCCATCCATCCATCCATCCGTCCATCCATCCATCCATCCATTCATCCACTCACCATCCATCCCTCCACCATTCCATTCCATCCCTATGTCCATCCATCCATCCATCCATCCATCCATCCATCCATCCATCCATCCATCTATCCACTCACTTACTATCCATTCCTCCACCATTCCATTCCATCCATATGTCCATCCATCTGTCCATCCACCTATCCATCTATTATCTTCCCTCCCTCCCTTCCTTTTCTTCCTTGCTTCCCTTTCTTTCCCTTTCTCCCCCATCCATGCAGCTCTCGTTCCACCTCCCCACCCACCCACTGCCCACCCACATTTACTCACACCACCCCACCCCTGCCCCTACCCCAGGCCTGTGTGCCTGCTTTCACTCTTTCTATAAGCAGTTAGCAGCTGCCTCCTGTGTATCTTGCAGCAATGACAAGAAGATCAAAAGGCCTTGATGACGCAGCCACTGGACTCTGGAGTGACAGTCTGCCACCAACTAAAAATAGACCAGGATCAAGATGCTGGCCTTCTCTCTATTCCTTCTCTGTCTCTTGAGTCCCTGCCTCTCTCGACAGGGGACACACTCCATGTGGCCAAATGGCCCCAGATCAAGGGAGATCACGGGGACAGGCACGGGGAGTGTTGTCAGGGCTTGGTGACCAGGTGTGGGGTGGATGAAGGGGGTGACTCTCAGGGTCTTGGCTGACATTGTGCATGGGGCCATTTGCTGAGAAAGCAAGCACCCAAGGCACCCAAGGCAGCCAGGCTTGGGGGAGGAGGAGGAAGGACCTGGTCTTGGCCTCAGTGAGTGTAGGAAGCCAGGGGCCCCAGGAACCCCAGCGACTGTGGAGCACAAGGGCACACACATGTGGGCTGGGCCTGCGCTGGGGTCCTGGGATCGTGTGGCCTTGAAGTGGCCCCTGGGCATTTATGGGGTGGTCAGAGCCCCCACTGAACTGCCCTGGGCACGTGGGAGCTGGGACAGATGCTGTGTGACTCCCACCTGCCCCGTTGACCTGCGCCAAGAGGAAGACGGTGGGGATGGGGGTGGGGGCTTGGCTTGGCCTCTGTTCGAGGTTAATTCCTTCGGACTGCAAGGCCAGCACACAGAGTTTGCTGGGCCCTTACTACACGCCAGGCTCCGTCCCGGGCACAGGGCTTTGGGAGGGACAGTCCCACACCAGCCCTGACATGGCAGAGCTTCCATTGCTAGTGGGGAGCCAGACACCCCAGCCAGGGCTCTGGGGGCAGAGACCTGACTGCAGTGAGGGGGACCGGCACGTCGGCTGGGGGAGGAGCAGGAACGGCCGCGTGGCTGGCTGGCCACGGCCCAGCTCCAGCGTACCCTTCGCATGGGCCCGGGGGCCTTGAGGACGGGCCCGCAGGAGGCTGGCGGGCCCAACGGGAGCTTCAGGCAGGTAAGGCTGGGAGGGACGCGTGAGGCTGCGGGGCCCACGGGCCGTGGAAAGGCGCCTGGATTGCATTCCAGGAAGAAGGGGCTTTGAGCAGGGAGCGCGTGGTCTGGTTTATGTTTGAAACGTCCTCTGGCCACTGCATGGAGACAGGAATGTAGGGGGGAGAGGGAAGGCCGGCGCCCCTGGGGATGGGCCGGCCCTCATCTTTGGGAAGGAAGGCTGCATGTGTACACGCTGTTCCCGTCGGCCGGAAATGCCCTTCCGCCCCTGGCAGAGGCTGCAGAGGAAGGAGGCTGTTTCCAAATCCATCTCCCCATACTTAGGACCCGTGCCCCCCGGGTGCACTGCTTCCCTCTCTCCACACCTCTGCTTTCTCAGCTTCAGATGACCTTAGTAAACCCACCCGCAGGGCTATGGAGAACCTGACTGACCTCAGGGCCCACCTCTTCCAGGCAGCCTTCCCTGGGTGCCCACGGCTCAGGTGGCTTCCTCCTTCGGGGCGTCTCTGCCCTTTGGGCATTATGGGGACCCTGGGCACACTGCAGCCCCTCACCTCTGTGGATGGCTAGCCCAACAGACAAGGAGCTCCCTGTGTGAGGGCACTAGGCCTTGGCTCCTGCCATGTCCCCCAGCAGAGCCAAGAGCCGGATGCCCGAGGGCCGCTCCATAGGACATAAATGGCAGTGAGTCCATCACTGTGGTCCAGGACACGGCCCCCCAGGGCCCCAGCCTCTGCAGTCAGGGACTCAGGACCCCTGTGATTGTGTGTGGGGTCTTAGTTCTGACAGTCCAGACCCCGTGAGCAAGCAGGGCCTGCCTGTTTTTGCTGATAGGATGGCTGTGCATGCCCCAGTGTGGCATCCAGCCAGGCAGGCAGCAAGGAGCTGGGGCCTGGTCCTGCTGTCAGGGTGGGGCTGGGAGCAGAACCCTCCTCCCTGTCCCAGATCACCAGGAGGGATGAAGAGAAGGAGGGGGAGGGAGGAGGGAGGGAAGAGGAAGGGAGAGAGGAAGGGAGGAGGGAGGAGGAAGGCAGGGAGGAAAGAGGGAGGAAGTCTGTTCACACGGATTCAGTGTGTGCGTGGAGGCCCGGGCAGATGGCTCATACTCCAGCATCCCGCACAGTCCTCTCTGCTCTGATCCTGGGGGGGGGGGGGGTGTCCTACACCAGAGGCAGGGGTGAGGCCCAGAGGGGTTTGGAGACATTCCAGAGTAGGGGTGTTGGAGGAACTACAGGATGCACAGCTAAAAATTGGGATTTTTAGATAAACCATGGATTTTTTTAGTATAAAATGTCAGATGAAATATTTGGGATATACTTATACAAAAAACCCTCATTCATCTGAGGCATCCTGTGTTTTTTTCTCTTTTGCTTAAACTGGTGACCTTCTGGAGGCCCTGCATCTCAGGAGTGGCTTCCAGACTTGGGCCCCAGCTCTTCTGGGCTACGAGGCCTGCTTCTGGGGTGCGGCCCCGTCTCCCTGCTGCTGGGATTGGCCTGGCCTTTCGGCTGCCCCGTCACAGCAGCCCTGGGGATGGTGGCTCCGGGGCCAGCCCACACTCCTCACTTGCCTCTGCCCTACTCAGGTCCCGCAGAGCCCGCCGGGTCAGAAAGTTTCAGCCCTGAGCTCAGCCTCCATTGTTGGCCGGTGGAGGTGGGCCTTCTGTTCCTCCACGGGGAAGCAGGTCCCAGGGAGGATTCTCACTGTGCTCCCCTGGTTGCCTTCCCTCCGACCTCCAATCCTGGAAATCCTGCACAGCCCAGCTCAGAAAGCAGCCCAGCAGAATGGACGTGCCACCCAACGTGACCTGTGGGCCGTTGAGAGCCATTTGCTACCTTCTGTGCCTCTGGGCCCTGGATCCAGGTGCACCTGAAGCCGTTTACTCTGGGATTTGGCCGGTAGGGGAGTCAGCACATTGCCTTCTTTGTGCCGGCAATTTTGGGGGGAGTTTCTATTTCTTGAAATAGAAAGTAGGATTTCAGGACCAGATTTCTGGGGGAGGGCCAGTGCAGGGGCACGGCTGCCCGATTTGGCTTCCCCGCGGAGGGGACGGCGCAGGGGGCCTGCGGGGCAGGCTAAGGGGCAGCGGGGAGGGCACGGCTGGGGAAGGAGTGAGGCGGGCACGCGGTGCTGGGCGTGGGGTTTGCTTGGGGTGGGGCCCTGCTGCCGCTGCGCGCTGAGCCGGGAGGGCTCGGAGGGCCCGTCCACACTGCAGCCGCCCACAGGATGGCACACACACCTGCTAGGTCCCTCCGGCGCCACCCTGTTTCTCAGGACCGCCACTGGGCAGAGACCTGGAACCGTCCGTCCCCACTCTGTGGGTAAGGAAGCTGAGGCTCAGAACCCTCAATCTGCCTGAGGTCACACCGCGGGTCAGGGGCAGGGCTGGGGCTTGAACCCCCGCCTGCTGGAAGTTGACCGCCCATCAGAATTGGGGCTGGGAGCTTTGGAGCGGGGTGTCGGGGACTGAGAGGTGCCGTGCGCTGGTGGAGTGACTCTGCGCCCCCGGGGGACAGAGTGGGCACCTCTGTCATTGTTGTGAGAATGCACTGGTGACCCTCTCCTCTTCCAATTACATTATAAATAGGATGACGGTCTCAGCCACATGACCTCTCCCTCGGCAGACGAGTTGCCCCTTCTGGTCCTTGGAGTAGCGCTGTAAGCCCAGTTAGCAGAAGGGGAAACTGAGACTCGGGGAGGTCTAACCCCTGTGTGGTCCCACAGATGGTGCTGAGGTGGCCACCTAAGCTCACGTGTGCTGGGCTAGGCACCATGGGAAGGGCCTCAGCAAGGATTCTGTGTTTAATCCTCACCGCCCCGGGGGTGTCTGGGCAGGTTTCCCCAGAACCAGATCCTGCCATAGGGAAAGAGGCCCACCGCCCAGACCACAGACGCCGGGACAGCTGAAGGTCACCCTGATGGGGATCCCTGGGGATGGTGGGGTATGCGCCTCGGGCCGACTCCCCTCAAGGGGCGAGGGGCCGGGGACTTACCTGCCACCCCTCTCCCGCTGCTCTTCTGGCCCCGGTGCTCAGGCAGCTGCCCCTCTACCTCCTGGAGAAGGGAGGGCCATGGGGACAGGAAGGGCCATTGAGCTAGGGCCAGAAACCGAGGCTCCCCCTCCCTCCTAGTGAGTTCATGCTCTGATCTCTCCTGGTTGCAGACATCATCGGCAGAAGACCCCCCACCCCGCATCGAGAAACTGGAATGGGGGTGTGCTGCTTGCTGGTGTCCACTCTTCAGACCAGAGCCTGCATGAAGCTGGCCCCTCCTTGTTGGCCTCTGCCTCTCCTATCTGGACTCGCTCAGCTGCTAAGCCCATCACTGCCGCCACGCCATCCCTCGTGATGTCCACCATGCCCACCAGCACCCGCTTTCCTCTGAATGGTGGTCTGCCAACCCCCTGGCACTGCCTTGCCCAGGACACTCAGCACATGGGCAGGATGACCGCCCAGTGGGCACTCAGCCACCCCTCGGCTCAGCAGGTGGGTCCACCTGGGCGCTTCTGCCCCGCCCGCTCCCTGCTCCCTACCTGGTGGCACCAGAGGCCCGCACATAGACTCAGGAGGGCATTCTGGCTACATACCCGGAGCGGTGATGGTGCCAAGGAGCTGAGCTTGGGGACACGGAGGGGGACCCAGCTGATTCCCAACCTTGAGAGGGTCTCAGGCTCAGGGGTTCGCACCGGCTGGGGTGTGGGGAGTCCGGGCTGTCTACAGACAGTGAGCCAGGGCAGAAGGACGAGGCTTCAGGAGGGAGGACCCCATGCTGGGCTGTGCAGGAGGGTGGCAGGGTGTGACAGCAAGGGGGTCCCCTGGCCAGGCCGTGGCACAGCCAAAGTGTGTGGTATGGGATGGAGATGTGCTGGGGACCCGTGCCCGTCCTGGTGAGCCAGGGGCTGTGGCCGTAGTGAGGCCAGCCCCGCCGAGTGCCATGCCAAGAAGTTGCCTGCAACATCAAGTGAGTAGAGGGGACAGGACGGGGCGTGAGGTTCTCACCCTGTCCCTCTGCCACACGGGCAGTAGACTCCCAGCCGCCAGTCCTGTGCTTCCGCACAAGCTCTTGGAAACAGAGCCTTAAGCACTGTGACATATGGTGTCCCTCATGCAGCGGTTGGCACCCCACCCATCACAGTTAACCCAACCTAAATGCCGGCAAGCCCATCCATGCTCAGATCCCAAGCAAACATTTGAAAATGCTCAGAACATGAAAGAGGCCAGGCTGACCAAACAGAGACAGAGGATCAGGAAGCGAGGTGATCTCAAGATACGAAAATGTATCTGGAATCCCCAGAAAGATTCCAGGAACTGTTACACCCACCAGGCAAGGGCAGGATTAGACCACGAATGTGAGAGAGCAAGAAGACAGGACGCGGAAGACAGGGTTGCTAATAGAATGTCACAGGCGAGGGTAAAGTCAAGGACATAATCCTACAAATAGAAAAGAGAGAAAAGAGACATTGAGGTTTCATTTAAAATGTCTTCCATCTGGTTAAAAGGAATTCGAAAGAGATAACGGAGATGATGTCATGAAGGACATGGTCAGAAATAATAAAGAGAACTTTCTGGAACTCAAGGACTAAAGTGTCCGCAGGATACTCAGCACCCTCAGTGAACAAAGTCAGCCACAAAGGAACCTAACTGGGAAGTGCAGACCCCTAAGGATAGAATGTAGGTACAGAAAAATTCCAGGGAACAGAAATAGGGAAGAGCCCTGTGGGAAACTTGGGGCTAAGGCAGGCATGAGACGTCTCCATAGCAAGTCTGGAGGCCAGAAGACCTCGGGACAGGTCTGCAGGATTCTGAAGGGAAACTTACAATTCTATACCTGGTTAAACTATCAACAGGGCACAATGCTTGAATGAAGACATTTTGGGATGTTCTGAGGACTCAGAACACTTACCTTCCATGCCACGCACCTCTTATTGGGAACGCACTTGAGGTTTTTCCAGAAAACGGAGGAAATAACCAGTAAAGAAGACACGAGATCCAGGGACAATAAGTCCAACCTAGGATAATCATAAAGGCAAGTTCTAGAATGATGCTAGGCAGGAGGCCTTTGGGGGAAAGGCCCAGATTAAATCCAGACTGGAGTAGGAAAGGAGGAGGGCTCCAGAGGGAACGTGGCCAGGACACTGGGGGGTTTGAGAGACAGGGCACCAGCCCGGATCTGGGCACATGGAGGGGACAAGGGAAGAAGGACAGCAGGAAGTGGGCAAGAACTATGGGACCCTCCAGAATTGATCACTTGAGGAAGAAATTAATCTAATCAGGAAAGTAATCAAAATTGAAGTGAAGAACTGAGGAGTGGGCAGCGAGATGAACCCCAATGTCACCTTAATGCAGAATCAAGATAAACCCACAGTGGGGAGTAGGGCCTCTGAACTGCATGCACATGCTAGAGGTCTGACCAATATCAGGACCACAACACTGACATGACTCACTCATACTGGGAGGCAGAAAGGGGGTGGGCAGGATTACGGCATCGCTCAATACCACATGAAGTTGAAAGAAGACCACGAAATCCCACAATGACTCCAACTTCCCACATTTTATAATCTTTCCCCCACCCCATGAACCTGAAAGTGATGTTTAGAAATGAACTTCTCCTTTGGTGAAGAAACGTTGATCTAAATTCAGCATTTTTTGGTTTCACCTTTTTATCTTTGTTAAGAAAAATGAATAAATCAAAAGTAGCACTATCATATTTATAATAATTACTGATGGTATGTCTGTCTGTCCATCCATCCATCCACCCACCCACCCATTCATCCATCTTCCCACTCATCCACCCATCCATCCATCCACCCACCCAGTCATCCACCCATCCTATCCATCCATCCATCCACCCTTCCTTCCTTCCATCCATCTATCCATCCATCCACTCATCCATCCCTCCACCTGTCCATCCACACATCCATCCATCCACTCACCCACTCATCCACCCATCCTATCCATCCATCCATCCTTCCTTCCATCCATCTATCCATCATCCACTCATCCATCCATCCATCCATCCATCCATCCATCCATCCATCCATCCATACATGTATGCATCCATCCATTACCCCCATCCTACAACCACATACCCGTTTATCGATTCATTTATCCACCCGTCTATCCACCCATGTTTTTTTTCTGTGCAACATGCAGCGCAATGTCTTAGAATGCTGCTCCCCTCACATTAAAGATGGGTATTTCTGGGATAACAAGGGATATCCTTAGGGGCAGAAGGGAAGCCCTGGAGGTTTTCACTTTTGTTTTCTGACTTTCTGTACTGTTTGAATTTTCTAGAAATTCAAGTAGAACTAAAACATCTATCCAAACACTTTCATTGAATAAAATTAATGATAGTCATCTATGGAGAAATTAGGGTCTTCTTTTTGTTTTCTCCTCTGGACAGCTCTGCACTGAAGCCTATTAATAGCAACTCTGAGAGCTATTTTCAGATGCCCCTCCCTCGGAGGTCTCCCCCGGTCCTCCGGCCCCCCTTGGTCACAGTGCCCTGTTATGCTCCTGCATGGCCATCATCCGGATCTGTAAGCACACGGTTTATTTCTGACCGGGGGCAGCCCCACAATGCCGGGAGCGCCGTCCTGCCCCTGCAGCAGTTCTAGCACCTTCCCTGCCTGAGACGGGGCGGGAGCTTGGGTGGGAGCTGGGGCGGGTGCCGGCGGGTGGGGGGGGGGGTGGCGGACACTGCGTCGGCCTGGAGGTGTTCACTCCGAGGGGCAGCCCACCAGGCTCTCGAGGCCCCAAGTAGATGGCGTCCAACCTCTGTCTGGCGCTGGGCAGTGGGCGGGGAAGACAAACCCACAACAGGGCCCACAGTGGTGCCCACAAGAGGGGGCGGGAACCAAGAGCTTCCACCTTGCCACGTGCCGGGCGCCAGGCCAGGTGCTCCACACACAGGGCTCCAGGTAATCCTGGCCAGGGGCCCGGAGTTAGTGTCCCTGTCTCCTCCTTACAGATGCCGAAACCGAGGCTCAGAGGGGCCGCGTGGGGTGCCCGGGGTCGCGCAGCTAGGTAGTGGGAGGGCAAGAGTCCGCATCCAGCTTTCTCTGCTGGGAATGACACTCATATCACTGACAGGAGAGATCGCGGGGCCTCGGGGAGCTGGTGAGGCCAGGGACGGGGGGCTTCTAGATGGTGATGGGGGAGGTGCGTAGGCTGGGGCAGAGGTGAGAGCCGAGAGGGGAGAGGTGGGTGATGGCCAGGCAGTCAGGATTAAGGCAGGTTCCTGCGACTGGGGCAGAGGAGCAAAGAGGGGGTGACGGCGGGGGAGGGAGCCGGGCCCAGGGGTGCCACCCCAGCCACCTGCCCCTGTGCATGGGCCCAGACAGCCCTGTATATCCCTTGGCTGCTGGCTCCCGGGCTTCTGCCTGGGGTGGGCAGGGTACCTGCCTCAGTCCCCTCACCCTGGCCAAGATGGCTCTGGAGCCGTGCAGCCCCTTCTGCACAGAGTGGGACACTGTGGCCCTGGGCAGGGCCACTGTCCTCCAGGCCAGGTGGTTGAACAGAGAGAGGCAGAGGCAGGCAAGGCTGTGGGCTGGGCTATCCCCGGGAGGCCCAAGATGCGAGGTGCAGAGAGGTCACCCCACATCCTGGTCTGCCCCCCGCCCCAGCTGGGCGGCCCCTGAGGACTGCAGGGAAAGGGGGCAGAGAGAGGTCACTGAGGCCAGCATGTGGGGGAAGTCAGGGAAGAGAGCGGGAGAGAGCAGAGTGGGGTAGACGGCTGGGAGGCCGGGGAGGCTGGGAGGCCGGGGAAGCCGGGCGCTCCTGGCAGTTCTGGGATGAGCTCGGCCAGGGGACCGTGTTGGGCCGCACTGGGCCTGCCTCGAGGCCATGCGTCCCAGGCAGGACCCCGTGCCGGGTGCCGAGCAGGAAGGCCCCGCCAGGCAGTGGCCGGCCCAAGGAGAGCTGAGAGCCCGCGGGGAGTGTTCCAAGGAGAGATTTATTAGTGAAACAAAAGCATATTTTTTCAGGCAGGACTGTTTGTGCAGTTACCTCATGACATCGCCTTGGCCCGGGGCCCAGAGCGGGCGGCGGGGAGGCCTCGCAGGCAGCCTGCACGAACCGCTCCCCGCGCTGGTCCCCGCGGCCGTCCTTATCTGGTCCAGGACATCAAAGCGGGGGCTTTTCATAAGCGAATTAAAATAGCACACCGACAGCACAGGGCCGGGCAGACCCCGGGCCAATTAGCTCCGAGGCGGGCGGGAGGCCTTTCAGAGGGAGGCCGCTCTCCTCGGGAGCCACTGCAGCTCGTCAAACTCGATGAAATATTTGCCCAAAGCTCATTATAATAATGAACCTGCATTTCTTTCCCCAAGAGAATAATTAGCAGACTTCCAAATGGCTTAAAGCTGCAATTTAAAAACTGCCCCCCCTTCACTGTCCCATTTACTTCATTTTGGGACAAGGAAATGTTGGCGCCTCTGGGAAGAGCAGAGACTCTCCCGCGCCTGAGCGGCCACTCGGCTGGATCCCTCTGCCCCTGGGCCTCTTGGCTGTCTCTAAACGGGGGGCCGGTGCAGAGGCCAGACAAGCCGAAGGCCTAGGAGGGGCTTTGGGGCTGGGGCTGGGCCCTGCTTTAGGGAGAGTGTCAGCCTCGGGGGGGGGGGGTGCAGGCTGGGTCCCACCCACAGGAAGACCCCCAACCGGGGGAGTCACCCTGAAGGGGGCCCTGAGCCTCGGTATTCTCCTGGCAGCTGCCTGATGGTGCCCACCCCATGGAGGGAATGGGTTGGGGCACGTGGTCAGGCGGGGGAGCCCCGGGGAGGCACCCTCCCCACCCTACACAAGGCCCAGCGGCTCCCAGCAAGCCAACAGCTCCCACTGCTCAGCGGGCAGAGCAGAAAGGTCCCCATGCCCGGCCCCCGACCCAGCCTGGACGAGAGGGTCGAGTGGGTCCCGGGTCCCCCAGCCCAGCTCGGGGTCACCGCCCTTCCCAGACAAGGTGGCCCAGTGTGCAGCATGGACAGATGGGCCAGGGTCTTTCTACGGGGGAGCCCCTCACAGTCTCCTCCCCTCCACGTTTACTGCTCACTCCTTCCCACTTGTTGAAACAAAGACCACTCAGGACAGAATGTTTTGGAAAACACAGGAAAATCTCCTCAAGCCAGCATCTCGGAGCCCACCGCCCAGAGACAGACGGCAGGGACAGCCCGCACCCCCAGGAGGGGGTGTTTGACGCACACACGCGCACACTGCTCGCGGGGACCGTGCAGCACCCTGTCCGTCTCCGAGTCACCTCATGCACCAGGCCTTTTCCCAGGTCACTGGAAGCCTCAATCGTCCCTAATGCACAAACGTCGGCCGCGCGTTCTGTTTCTGATTTTTCACTGTTCAAATAAGACTGCGATCGACCAGTTTGCATGAACCGGTGTTTGGGGCAACTCGGATTTGGATTTGTTTTTTAGGGGCGGACTCCTGGACGGAGGGTGACAGGGTCACAGCCAGAACAGCAATCCTGAAACACATCACTGAAACACTTTCTGGAAGGGGTGCCGGTGTCCAGGCCCGTCTCATCTGCGCGTCACCGGCACAGGGTTTACATTCATTTCTGCCCATCTTGCGTCTCTCCACTTGGGTTCTTAGAGTGAGGGTTTGCAAGCTTTTCTGTGAAGGGCCAGGTGGTAAACATCTTAGGTGTCGAGGGCCTCGTGGTCTCTGTTATGGCTCCTCGACTCTGCTGCCGCCCCATCACACGGGGGCCAGACACGGATCCTACACGAGTGGGCGTGGCTGTGTTCTAATAAAACTTTATGTACAGAAGCAGGTCAGGGGCCGGACCAGACCTCCAGGCTGTGGTTGACCAGCCCTGTCTTTGAGGACAGAAGGAGTAAGGCGTCTTCTCTGCTTTGTGACCCTTCTTTTGTGAACCCTCTTTCCAGTTCCTGGCCACCCCCGTTAGTGCTTTTCTACTAAAAACTGTCTTTCCATCGTCGCCTGCGGTTTGTGGTGAGTCGGGTCGGGCGGGGAGGGGGCCCGTGGGGCTGCAGCCTCGCTCCCTGCTTCTGGCTCTCAGCCCTGTCCCGGAGCTGGTAGAGGCCACCTCTGTCTGCTGCCCATGGGCTGGCTACACACACACTCTTCCTACTTGTGCCTTTTCAGTGGTTTCAGTTTTGCGTCTACGGCCGCCTCACCTACGGTGTTTTGTGCACCAGCAGTGAGGCACCAGCTTAATTCTCCCCCCAAACAGCTGGTGCCATCAGCGTCCCGTCTGGTTTGTGACGCTGCCCCGTCTCCCCTGTGCGAAGACTGGAACCGAGGCGCGCATAGCTCCCCGCACCCAGCCCTTCCGCTGTGCTCGCCAGAGCTCACCCTCCTGTCCAGGGCCACCGCACCACCATGCGTCCACTCCCGGCGCTTAACGCGCTGGTCAACCGTGGGCTGCTGACGAGCTGCATGACCAGTGGTGCCAGAGCGCTCCGAGCCTCAGTTTCCCTCTTGCAAGGCGACATCACGGAGGCCTACGTCTGAGAGCAGTCACATCTGCGGGTTGGGTGGAAAGCCGGCGCTCGGCATGCTGGGAACAGGGTCCCCCGTCCCCCATTATCTTCTGACTGGCTACTGGCTATCGTGGAGAAGCAAGTGACCCCTAAAACACCTCAAGTTTAAGATGCAGAAACAGCTCCTGGTTCTTTTCGCGCCCAGGGGCACACACTGCCACGGTGGGCGTGAGGCCAGCCCCCTCTGCCCTGCCCCTTGGCCCTGAGCTCCTTGTGGCCCTGCCCTGCCCTGGCCCCGGGCTCCACACGAATGGGCCCTGCCAGGTGGCTAAAGCAGGTGACCCAAGGTGGCTCCACCCCCCACCCCCGGGGCTGGGTTGAACACCGCTGGCCTTGGGCTGTGGGATTGGTGGCTGGAGCCAGCTGCAGGCATGGGGGGCCTCCTGAGCACCCCGTGTATGCATGAGACTGCAGGGCAGCAAAATGGGAGCGTGTGGGGCTGAGCTGGGGGCAGGAGGGTAGGGTAGGAGAGAGACTGGGAGAGGAGCAGGGGAGGTAGCAGAGAGGACAGGAGAAAGAAGGGCCCCAGGAGTTCCCTGGGCAAGTCTGAGCAGGTGGCAATCCGGGCATTTGGGGGGCAGGCCGCGGGCAGGCACCAGCCCCTGAGCTGTGCGGTGGGCAGGCCGGGGCAGGCAGGGAGGAGAGGGGCCGGCAGCAGGGCTGCAGAGGGCACAGGCCCAGGCTTGTGTGCCCCAGTCCTGGCAGGCTGCTCTGAACCCCCTCCCTAACCCCGGCACACAGACCCTCCCCCGACATGCCCACCTCCTCCTCTGCCCTCCCCAGAATCAGCACTGCCTGCAGGGGTGAGGTTGGGGGGGGCGGTGGTGGGGTACACCACCTCCAGTTCCCGACCACAGCACAGGGCACCTTGAGTTCCTGGGGACTTAGGTGCATTCTCCAGGGTGCGGGGGGCACTGCGACCCCCTCTGGCTCGAGAACATCTCTTTGTATACGCCACAAGCCCTCGGCAGTCAACCCCCCAAACACACAGTTGGGCTCCCCTCTCCCAGCCCTGCCTGTAGGGCTTGCCGGCCGGGCTCCCACCCCGGCCCATCCCCGCCTTGGCTGAGGCTGACCCTTGGCCAGGAGTGCTCTTGCCTAGCCAAGCCCTCTCTCCGCGCAGGCTAACGCGGCCCCTCGGAGGCCCTGCTGGACTCGCGGACACTGTTTAGTCCTCTGTGATCAACTCAGACAGCCCCAGAATCCTCCTGCAAGGCCACGTTGGACCCTGGGTGTGTCCAGTGTGGGGCCCTGGCTGGGGTCTGGGGCTGCTGGAGTCCCTGTCAGCTCTGTCCCCTTCTCAGCCTCTAGGTCTGAGGATGCCACAGGGAAGGTGCCCCAAAGCCCAGCTCACATCGGGACTGTGCTGCCCGCCTGTCTTCTGCTCACAGGCAGTGGCCGGGGCAGGCGCGTCCCGGTGGGTCTCATGGACACCCTGAGGCTGGGTAGGGGCCCAGGGGTGGCTCCATGGAGCCGATGAGCCCAGAGCACTGCCTAGCCCACCCCCTGGCCACGGGTGCGGGAGCTAGGCTAACATGGGCCATGCTGAGGGTCTGCCAGGAAGGCTGGGCACTTCCTGGGCCCTGCTGCGGGGCCTGACGGGGTGGGCCTGGGCTCTGGCTGGAGGACCTGGGTGGATGGCGGCTCCCCGGCCTGCAGGGGGAACAGCTGGGACCCAGCACTGGCTTCACTGTTTCCAGCCCATGGGCTTGAGTAGACAACCCTCTCTGTGCTCCCTCCCTCTGTGATCCCCACTTTCTGGACCTGGAGCCTCCACTGTGGTTCTAGAGGACACACCAGTGCCTCTCTGTCCCCTGGAAAGTGCCACGCTGGGGGTAGTCAGCTTCTACCAGGCCTGTCCTCACTTCTTGGGGACTCCGGCAGCCCTGCATTGGTGCTGTTAGGCAGGGTGGCCGCCAAAGCCACCAACCCCAAAGGGCAGACCTTAATGAGAGGGCATTGAGTCGAGGCCTGAGCCCCAGAGGGGTGGCTGGAGGTCAAATGTGACCTAGCTCAGGCATGGCCAGTGTCTCTGGTGGGTTCAATGAATAAAGGGGCCACCTGCGTCCAAGGGGGGGCCACATTCCAGGGCTGGCCCCTCAAGATGGCAGTTAACATTGACAAGGTCTGGGGGGCTGCGTTGGAGTCCTGGTCCTGCTGACCAAGGGCGGGTAGGGGGCCAGGGTCTGAGTCCTTCCTGTTTTCCTCCTTAGTCTAGAAGGTTCCACACAGCCTTCCCCAAGGCCAGGGAGTGGTTCAGTGGAGCCCTTGGGTTGCTGGTCACAGGACCACCCCCATCCCCGGCTGGACCCCCTTGAAGCAATAATGGCAAGAACCCCTCCCTGGAGGGAGCCTGTCCTAAAGCTGAATGCGTACCATCCTACTGAATCCTCTGCTTCTTCTGGGTTGGGGTCTCTCATCATCCCCGTTGTCTCGGTGGGTAAACGGAGGCTCAGAGGAGAGGTGTGAGCTGCCCAAGTCCCAAGGCTAGTTAGTGGGAGACAGAGGAGCTGCCTGGGGTCTGGAGGCAGGAGGGGGGAGGAGCTGAGAGCAGAGACCAAACCCCACCCTGGGCCCCAGTGCTGGGCAGGGCTGCCGGGGGTCGGGCCCCCACTGAGAGGAGTGGAGGTCAGGCCACCTTCTCTGTGGCTGTCCCGGTCACTGGATGGTCCGCACACAGACCCACGGGCTCTGGCAGATGCCTGTGCTTGCCCAGGGTCAGCAGCGTTCTTCCTGCGGGCCCCCGAGGGGCCACCTCAGATAGTGGGGGCCAGGGTCCTGCAGCTGGTGAGCAGGAGGGTGGGGTCTCATGCCTGACCCCAAAGCTTCCCAGTTTCCTGACCACTGAGACCAACGAAGGCCCAGACCCTGCCAGTGGCTCCGTCACCCATGACGGGCCTGGGGGGGGGGGGCGGTGCTGGGGCCTTCTGAGGTCATTGTGCTGCCAGGGAGGTGGCAGAGACGGGGAGCCACCCGGGCTCAGGTCCCCTCACTGCGTGCAGGGGCTGTGCTGTCCTGTCCCGGCCCACGGGCATGACCCCAAGGGTCCCCAGGTCTCCCTCCCTAACCTCCTGCTTGTGGCCCCCAGGCCTCACTTGTGGGAGGAGATTGGGGTGACAATGGGCTCCACGCTTGGTGCTCCGGCAGTGGATGGGTGGTATGGACCAAACTGCATCCCCCCCCCCAATCCACATGCTGAAGCCCTCACGCCCAGTGACTGTATTTGGAGATTTGGAGGCTAAATGAGGGCAGAGGGTGGGGCCCTGGTCAGCTAGCCTCCTCGTGCCCAGAGGAGGCTGTGTGCCGACCATCAGAAGGTGGCCGTCCCTGAGCCAGGAAGCGTCCTCAGCAGACGCCACCCGGACGGCAGCCTTGACCGTGGACTAGCAGTCCCCAGAGGTGTAGGGAACGAGGGTCCACGGTTATGCTGCATGGTCTGTGGCGTTTGTCACAACAGCATGCACTGACCGATCCAACGGGCCAGCCAGCAAGACGGGGAGCCTGCCATCTGGGGTGAAGGTGGGTGTGGGGGCCCCTGGGGGAATGCCAAGCGCGCCACCTGATGTGTTTCCACCGCGAGACTTTTGGGGGTGTCCTGTTGGAGCGGAAGCGTGCATGCCTCCAGAGTCCTGCTCGTGCCACCCATCCCAGCCCCCAGCAAGGCCGTCGAGCCACCACCCGGTCCCATCCCCACCCGCCCCCACAGGCCGCCGCTTCCACCTCTCAGCAGCTCAGGCACCACGTGTGCCTGCCCTCACCAGCGCCCACCCTGAGCGGCTTGCTGGTCCCCTGCCTCCCCTCTCCCTTCTGGAACGTTGTCTAGGCTGGGCAGCCAGATTGGGCTGTGCGATCCTGTCCTCTACCCCTTGGGTCTGGCCCCATGGTCACGGCCTTGTGAGCACATCAAACCCTCCCCTCCCGTTCTGGGCCCACCCGTTCTCTGCTGCCCGCACCCGCTGAATTATTCCACAACCTGGAAAACCGTGCTCACCCGCATCCCCGGTGGGCGCTACGTCCCAGCTCTGGGTGCGCCACCTGGCGCGTCCCCAACCCCCAAACAGCCCTGTGGCTGTTCCCATCCCCGCTTCAGGGCTGAGGAAACTGGTGCACACGGGCTGTGCAACATGTCCAGCCGTATGAATGCTAAGCAGGGTGTGGATCCGGCAGCCCTCGCCCTGCCCCGCCTGCCCCACGAGCTGCCGCCATGGGCCTTGGCCCGATGGGCACGTCCACTCCGGTCCTTCCTCGCCACCTCGCTGGGCCGCGCGTCACATCGGAGGGGGCCTGGTGCAGAGGGGCTGCTGCAGGGGCGTACCCAGGTGGGGGCCAAGGCAGGGGAGAAGGACAGGGGCTGCATGGGGTGTGGGGGCCTGGGGGTGGGACCCCTGGAGCTTGGAGGGGCAGGCATGGAAGACACGCCCTCCCGTGGCCACACCCCTCCACGCAGCTTGGCCTGCATGGGGTGTGGGGGTCTGGGGGTGGGACCCCTGGAGCTTGGAGGGGCGGGCATGTCTTCCACGTGGAAGACACGCCCTCCCGTGGCCACACCCCTCCACGCAGCCTGCCAGGTGCTTGGCCACCACCTGTGCTGAGGACCTCACTCCTACTGTGGACGTCTCTGACCACCGAGAAAGTCTGGTAAATATTCCCGACGTCGACCCAGAAATCCCACTCCTGGAGGAGGAGACTCCCCACAGGGGAGAGAGTGTTGGAGCAGGTTTGCCGTAACAGGATAGACCATGGTGAGCGAATGCAAACGGCTCCAATCCTGCCCGAGGACTGGGTGCCCTAGTCCCTCCGAACTTGCCCTCCAGCCGTCTGGGGCACGACACGTGCACACCACGCACACACGAGGCTCCCGGCCCACCCCTGCCGCCCTTGTCTGAGAGCTCCTCTCCTACACCTCCCAGCAGGTGCCCGGCCTCCCGTCTGCTCCAGACACAGCCCTGCCCCAGTGCCTTTGGTCGTGCTGCCCCTCGGCCCGGAGCCCTCCTCCCAGTTAACAGAGGGAGCTGCTTCCTCCCTCCGTCCAGGTCCCCGTTTCTGCTCTGTGGTCAGGGAAGGGCTGCCCCTGGTCACTGCATCCCAGTCTCCTATCCCTCCTCCACCCCTTCGCATGGGTTCCCTCTTCCCTCCCTCCTCTCCTCCTCCCTGCCCTGTTCTCGGCCCCTCTGACCCTTCCTCCGTTGCAAACCCAATAATGGCCCAAACCAGCCCCAGAGGAGGCAAACACAAGCCCACAAACTAGCCCAGACCCCAGCTGGCTGCGGAGGCGAGAGTTCAGACAACGCGCAACCAATTTATAAACAATTTTCTCCGTGACGATTAAGTTACCTTTCCCCCAATAGCTGCTTAATTTTCTTGTCAAAAATACACAGTTTTCACATTTGTCTCGCTGCAAGGGTAATTAATTTCCAGACCATAAGTAAGAACTTAATTTGATACCTGCAAAGATTATAAACTATCTCAAGCTGTTGTTTACATGAAATCAAGAAAGATTCGTTCTGTTTGCAATTATGTTAATGAGGAAATAGAGTGGGTTTTTTTTTTTTTTTTTTTTTTTTTAGGGAACTCAGCATCATTTTGCTGTTACCGATGAATTAGTCCAAAAGGGTTGCCTGTTGCCGCAAACCCCGCCATGGCTATTTTTAAGGTGACCCTGGCTGGTGAGGGGGCCTGCGGCACAGCCACGTACCCAAGGAAGGCTTTTGTGGGCCCGGTGAGTGCTGGGGACTGGCCTGTCCCCAGCTTGTTGGGCCTGCAGGTGGGACTGAGCAACCTCATCAGTGGCCCCTTTTGACGGCGGCGGCGAGAGGAAGGACGGAGGGTGGGCAGCAGTGCGCCCCAGCCCCCAGGCGTCCGTGCCCCTGGCTCCCCATTGCTCACACAGTGCACATGCACAGAGCATCCCGAGCTGGGGCTCAGCACAGGTGAAGGCTGGGTGCGAAAATCTTCCCCGCGCCCAAGAACGGGGCTGGAGCCCAGGAAGCATGGAGGAACAGGAGCTGGCCCCGCAGAGAAGGCAAAGAGAGCCTTCGAGACCTACCACAGCGCAGTCAGAGGTGTGCAGGGGAGGCCACTGGGGCCCCAGCGTGAGGGCCCAGGGTGGGCAGCAGCAGGTGGGCAGGCAGGGAGGAGGCTAGGCCGGGCGGGCAGCAGAGACGGGGTCGGCTCAGCCCTGGGTGCTCTGGGGGTGGGGGGGCTTTAGGGGACACGGAAGATAAGAACGGCCGTCAGAGGGTCCCCGGTGCTGGCTCAGCCTCCTGTCTGCCAGCCCTCACGGCACAGAGCTCTGCCCAGCTGCGTGCAGGTGGGGGACGCGGCAGAAGGGGATGGTCCGCAGGCACGGATCACCACTAGGGAGGTGTCGGGCCTCCCCGAGCCTGCCCGGCACAGCCTGCCTCGAGCCGCAGGCAGAGTCCTCATAAATCCCGGGATGCTGGGGACAGCCCAGGTGAGGCGGGAGCAATGTCCCGCCGTGGCCCCGTGGGATGGCGTGCCACCGCCTGCCACCAGCCGTGCATGGCAGTCTCTCCCACGCCCCAGGGGGGCAAGGTCTGGGGGGACAGGCACCGGCTTGCTCCACACAGGAACCATTCCCGACCAGGTGAAGGCCGCTTGGGTCGGCACCTGCCCTGACTTCCTGCTCCCACCACGCCGGCCAGGGGCTGGGGGCAGGGACGGCTCAGCAATGGGCTCGTGTGTGGACGGGGACAGGCCCTCAGCGGTGAGAACGGCCTACAGCTGCTGGCTTCCCGGGGGACCCGCAAGGCCTTCCTGCTGCCCTGGGCCTCGGTGTGCCCAGTATGGGGGTCCCAGCTCGGAGGCAGGGGGGCGTGCAGTCCTGAGTCTGGGCCGGGGAGACACAGGCCAGAGGGACATTTCCTCCATGACGGGGTAGAGTTGTGACAGCAAACCCAGCAGTGAGAGAGCCGGGAACAAGGGGTGTTTCTCAGGCTCGTGCTGGCCGAGGAGGGACGGGGCTGGGAAGGTGGGGGCGTCTCCCCTCCTCACCTGCTGAGTGCAGTGAGCCACATTGTGTAAAGCATGGTTTGGGTAGGGAGCCCAGAGATGGGGCCGGACAGGGGGCTGGGTGGCGGTCTCCTCACTCAGGGCCCTCACCGGGGACGATCCCGCCTCTCCTCATCTAGAAGATGGGGCAGTGGCCACACGCGGCCTGCTGGGTGGTGCCTGCACGTGGAGGTTCCTCACCAGCCGGGGAAATAGAGGCTCCCCTGACATTTACGGAGCTGAAAAGTCAGGTGGTTTTCCTTGCAAAAGGGCAGGGAAGATGTGGCCGGCTCTGAGGCTGGGGCCTGGGGGTCATCGTGGCAACGGAAAGCTTAAAGCCAGTAGCAGGACAGTGCTCTGACCTCTGGGGACTCTGGCCACACCCCGATGAGCCCCGGTGGTAGCATCCGAGGGTCTGCTCGAGCCAGGCAGGGAGCCGGCCTGGACGGGGCGGGTGGGGAGGGCAGTTCCGTGGTGCCCACCCGTGCCCCAGGGTAACTGTTCTCTTAGCTCTGGCTGTCACTGGGTGCTGGGCGCAGAGACGGGCAGGCTGGAACAGAGGGAGATGGAGGGGGACAGAGAAGCCAGTTGGCCCGATGCCCCGAGGCCTTGCCGGTGGTGTCCCCAGCGAGTGGCGCATCCCTAGATGGCAGGACCGGCTCCTCCTCCAGCCTTCAGCACAGGGAGGCCCCGAGGCGGCCACGGAGCCCCCCCACCTGTGCAAGCTGCTTCTGCCTGATCCACGAGGCACCCACGGGGCAGGGAGGGGGGCAGGGAGACCGAGGCAGAGCACGGTAAGCTGGCTTGCGTGCTGGTGAGCTAAGCAGACATGGGAGCAGGGGGTGACCTACCTGGGTCCCCGCCCTGCAGCCCTCTGCAACTCTGCAGGGTGTGTGATGAGTCACATCCTCCCAGGGCCCTCAGCCTGCCCACGGTCATCTTCTTGCCTTTAAAGGAGAGCGACCCGTGGGCTTCCCTAAATTTCCACCCACCAGGAGAGAGGAACTTGGGAGGGACAGGCATGGGACGGATGTGGGACCGGGGGTGGTGGCTGCAGAACTCACCTGCTCTCACCCTCCCCCACCCCTGGCCCCAGGGCCTTTGCACAAGCCACGCATCGGGATACTCTTCCACCCCACAACACCCTCCACCTCATTCCCTCCTGTAGCCCCAGGCCCCCGACCCTCTGTACGTCCCCTCTGCTGCCTGCCCGATATGTGCTCCACAGGGCAGAGGTCAGCCCGTCCCACTCTGGGGGCAACCCCTGCGTGCAGCTGGTGCCCAATGGACGTAAGACGAATGGACGCTTGTGCACATCTGCAATAATAGTTCAAGAGGCTTCCTGTCCTGCTCCCGTGACTTCTGGTCCCTCTGTCCAGACCAGAGGGGCCTCAATTTCTAGGACACCCATGGGTGCTGGAGATGGTACCGGGCTGAGAAGACACTCTCGGGGATGCTGCTGACATGATTTCCACCCTGGTTTCGGAATGCGACTCCTCTTATAAACAGGTAATGTCACAAAACCTTAAAACCAAGACCCCGTGGGTCCGCCCGGTGCGCCCAGGCTATGACCACAGGCACTCTGCTGGGCCCCATCGCTCTGGTTCTTGGGGCCGAGAGTAGCCAGGTGACAAGGGTCGCCTGGATGTCAGTACCTTAGGCCAGGGCCTCGCAGTGCTGCGAGGAGCTCCTGCCAGGGGGTGGGTGCTGGTGGTCCAACAGGGTGGGGGTGGGTGGGCCCTGCTGGATAGAGTGTCCCTGTGCGGGCGGCAGGCTGGCCGGCCACCTCGCTGCCCACACAGACGGCTCTTTATGCGTGAGACCTGACCTGTGGCTCCTGGCCGGCAGGGAGCAGAGGGGGGCCTGTGCACGCTGACCGACCTGCGTCCCAGGGCGGGGGGTGGCAGTGGGCACAGGGGAGGCGTGGGAAGGGGTGCGCTGGTCCCCGCAGGCCCTCCTGCAGCCACACTTGCCCCTGTCCGGGCTGTTCTCAACGCGCCAGAGAAGCATCGCTAAAGATGGGAGTTGGCTCTCTGCCCTCCTCGGCCCTGAAGACCCCCACCTCCCTCCAGGGACGTCTCAGGCTCTTCCAGTGGCTCCCGGGGCCTGATGGTCTGCCCAGCCCTTTACCTAGCTGCCCCGACCCTCCAGGCTCCTCCTCAGCCCATGGCTCTGGCCACACTGCTGCCCGCTGGCCATCAGACAACCAGGCATGGCCCCACTGCAGGGCCTTTGTATGGGCTGTGCCCTCTATCCGGAATATTCTTCCCCCAGGTATCCACATGCCTTGCTCCCTTGCCCCCACAGGTCTTTGCTGCAGACCAGCAGGTCCACGTCCCACCGAGACACACAGGGCTCCTCCTGAGTGGGAGGGAGGTATAAAGCCTTGCCCCTCACGCTATCTGAGTGCCTTTTTGCCTTCCCGAGAGCAGGACCCGTGACGGGCCTCGTGTACTGAGCATTTTCCTGGCGCCAGACCCACAGGCATGCCCCACACACTGCTTGCCTTGTCTGTACAATGGCTCCCATTTCACAGACGAGGATCTGGAGGTCAGAGGGGCCCTCAGTTTGAAAAGGGCCCCAAGGAGCTGACCTTCCCACTCTGTCTTCCCTCCTCCTGCGGCCTCTTCCAAACTCGGGGGGGTTCGAGGTTACCCTGCTCTGGGCCAGCACGCCCCCACCTCCCCACCGCCGCTGCCCCAAGGCAGTGGGAGGGAGGGAGGGCACCGAGGGCTGGGAGTGGAGGAGGGGGGAGGGGACCCGGAGCAGAGGCATGAATGGATGCTCGGGTGACGCGGGCGGGAGCAGCGGATGAGGAACGGGGTGGGGAGGGAGCACGCTGCCAACCCAAACAGCCCAGCGCGCCTCAGCCCCGTGTTCAATCCACAAAAATTTCCATCTGCCTCTGGAGCACTCGGAACCCGGGCAACGAAAGGCCGTACGCTCGGCAAAATAAACACCAGCTCCGCACGGCGACTCCCATGCGTTTGCAGCCCGGCCTGAAGGGCCGCGTCAGCCATTTTGTGGACACCGGCCTCCGAAGAGAAGGAAAGCCCCACGCCTGTGGATCCCAGAGGCCCGGGCAGGGTGGAGGCCGCCCACTACTTGCTGCATGTGGCTTTGCGGTTGGGGACCTGCTGGCGTCCACCTGCCACCCAGCCCCGGCAGGCGAGGGCTGCGCTCGGGCCCCACCAGGCCTGGGCCGCCGTGGCTGACACCCAGTTCCCACCCCTGGATGCTCCTGGACGTTCATATCCTGTCCCCGGCCCAGCTCTGGGGCCCCGAGGGGTGGTGGCCCCCAGCGGGCTGGGCATAGGCTCGCTGCTGCCGGCCCTCGGGGCCCGCATGCCGGGGCCTGGGCCAGCTGCCCCCTCCCAGGGTGGTGGGACAGCCCTGCCTCCGGGCTGGGACATCTATTTTTGGTGGTGACCAAGCCACTGCTTAATATGCAGGACTGGCCGGGGGCAGGCTGTGCTCTGACCCGCAGGGTGACAAGTTTAAAAAAGGGCCCATTTTGATCAAAATACATGTTTTTCTGAGGTCGGCCAAGGCGGCTGGGCAGGGTTGGCCTCAGGGACAAGGCTCCGGCCGCCCTCACGCCTGGGCCCCCGCAGACGGCCTGCCCACCCCGACTCTCCCAGCTGATGCTGTTGATGATATGCCACCCGACAGCGCTCACAGAGGGCCGGGGGCCGCCGCGCACCGCCCGCTCGCCCGCACGCATATCTGCCCGCCGCCATTCCCTGTCCCCAGCCTTGCTCAGTCAACCCACAGAAGTTCACATGGACTTGAGCTACATTTTTCAAAAAATGTAAATTTCCTTTCTGGCCAATATTTGCGGCCTATAAATAGAGTCATTCAGGAGAGGCCTCGGTGTGTGGGGGGGTGCGGTGGCGGGGATCGTCCCCAGGCAGACCGGAAGGGAAACGCCCGGGAAAGAGGGAGGGAGGTATGGAGGAAAGAACAATTCTGGGCAACTGCTGAAGCCACAGAAAGCAGGAGGCCATGGTGCAGTGGGGAAACTGAGGCTCAGGCCCAGAAGCGAGTGGGGTCAGAGCGGAGCCTGAACTCTCTGACTAGCTCCTGAGCCCCACTCCATGCCCAATGGCCAGCCCACTCTCATGCCTACTCTCTCTGAGATGTGCAATCAGACACCCAGATCTCTTGGTTCTGCAACTTGCTGTACTTCCCTGTGCCACAGGGCCTTTGCACAAGAGTTTCCTCGGGCCTGGATGTGGATCGACCCAGGAATTCTCCATAGCACTTGGCCCAGTAGCACTAATATCACCCCCTCCACTGACAGACTCATGGGGTCACGGAGGCCCTGATGTGACTCACTGGTTCTCACGGCCAGTGAGCCAAGGGGGCAGGGCTTGAACCCAGCTGCTGGCCGCACAAGTACAAAGGGAAGGCTGGGTTTTGATCCTCTGTGAAATGGGGCGGGGGGATGGGAAGGTCCCTGGGCCTTCCCACATATGAGTGGGAGGCCTAGGCCGTCAGTCAACCAGGAGCCAGACATGTGCAACCTGAGAACACACGCGCATGGGGGCCCGGCTGCCCAGGTTCAAATCCCACTGAGGCAGGACTGCAGGGAGGGACGAGGCTCCAGGTCCATAAATTAGGTGAAAAGAGCCGGCCCTGGAGGCACCTCGTTGGCCTAGCCGTTGGCAACTCTCTGGGAAGGCTCTGGGCCTCTTGGGCATCGGGGGTGTGGGCAGAGATCAGAGGAGACCAGGTCAGCTTGAGTGGCCCTGAACATGTGCACCTCTCTCCTTCCCACCTCCCTGCCTTGGACAGAGGGGGAAACCGAGGCTCAGAGAGCAGTGAGCCCTGTGAGCACCGGGTATCTCCCCATGGGCTCCCCCAGGCCGTGCTCAGGTACAACAGCTCTGGGTTCCCAGAGATGGGGACCTGCTGCTGGGTGGGGCGCCATGCTCTGGGTCACTGCTTTCCACGGAATATGCCCAGCCCCAGGACCCATGCCAGAACGTGGCTGTTGAGGGACCTACAGGCATTCTAGACCTTCCCATCCCATCGAAGGTGAGACTTTTGGGCCCCTGTGGGCCTTTCAAGGCCAGAAACAGACTTCAAAAGCCGGTACTCACATTCCCTCCTGGGAAGCCAAGGGGCATCTGCTCCTGCTGGCCAGGAGGGAGTGGACTGGGGGTCAGTAACGGCCTGACTGCGAGGTCAGCATTCTTGCCTCTTGCCTTCGCATCTGGAGAGGCCTGGGCCAGCATGCTGCCCTGGGTGTCAGCCCTGACACAAGGTCCAGGGTCCAGCTCCAGGCCAGCTCTGACCTCCGTCCCACAACTGTGGCCTCTTGGCGGCCAAACCCCCTAGACATCACAGGGGCCTGTGTGTTTCACCCCTGATGGCAGCGGGGGTGGGGGGGAAGGTCTAGAATGCCTGCAGGTCCCTCAGAGGCCACCTGACCAATGCTGTCATATCGAAGACGGGGAGACTGAGTCTCTGAAGTAGGAGGGGCGTGACTCTCATCTCCGGCAGAAACTCAGCCCCACGGGTGTGACTGGGTCCCCTGATACCCCCAGCCGCGATGGCTCACCCAGTCCTCTGACCTCCGTGAAGGGGCTCCCTACAGATGCGGCTCAGAGCACGGGGATGAGGGTGACGAGAGGAGTGGCTCAGATGGCAAGACGGACCCCGCAGCCGACCACGGCCCCCTCCCATGGCCCCCTCTTGTCCCTTTAGTGCAAATGTACCTACGGCTGCCTACTGGGTGCCAGCCCATGCTGGGGGGCCAGATGGCCTCTCTCCCTGGGCGCCCTCTAACCCTGCTCGGGACTTGACCCCCAGAACCAAGCCCAGCATGAGGGCTCGCTCCCTGGGGCCAGGGGCAGAGGGCTGAGCTGCTGGCCATGCGGTCATCCCCTCAATGGCTGGCGGCCGCGCTGAGGAGCGCCTGGGCAAGGGCAGGCTGGCCGTGGAGGCCACCCCACACTCAGGTAGGCCGGCCTGGGGCACGGGTGAGTCTGCCGCCTCTGGATGCCCACGGATGGCCGGACAGATGTCCTGGCCCACGGACGGCTCCGAAGGTCCCTGCTCCTCCCATCACGTGGCTGGAAAGGGCCGTCCTGCTGGGACGCCATTCCCCCAACTCCTCTGGGAAGGGCCCGGCAACTCGTTCTCACCAACGGGGCGGGGCAGAAGCCAGGCGTGCATCACTTCCGGGCTGGTCTTCAGGCCTGGAGGGGGCCTGGCCCCCGCGGACAGCACCCCCATCTCCACACCGACCGAGGGGCAGGAGGCTCAGACCCATGGCCAAGCCCTAGCGTGAACCTGGAGGCCTGCAGAGGGGGCCGTCCGGGTTGGAGCCCTGGGGGTCGGTCCGGTGGGCGAGCAGCCCCAGTGGGCAGAGGACCAAGCACTAGAGCAGGAAGCTGCAGCTGGGACAGTGCACACGGCCTGGGAGGGGCACCTTGACCTCGGACAACTAAGAACGGGACATCTCAGGGGCGCAGGCTGCCCGCTGCCTGGCAGTCCCCGCGCCCTGCGGCCGAGCACGCACTGCCCTCCCCTCCGCCGTCGTGGGCTGCGCGCCCTCGTCATCCAGCTCTGGTCATCTTCCTCGGCAGCTCGCGAGGGGGTCCCTCCTGCCGCTGGGGGGGGGCCTCTGTTTGCTCACCGCCCCCCCAAGCCCGAAGCAAGCGGCTGTTTCTTGCTCTTACAAACTGGGCTGTGCCGAGGGTCCCCCTACGTAAATCCCCAGCCCCGGGGCTCTGCTACCCCGGGCGCCGGCCTGGGAGCCGCAAGGGCACATGATCTTCTAACATTAGCGGACGGTGCTGGCCTCCTTTCCAGAGCTCCGTGGCGCCGTGACCCGCGGCCCCACCAGCGAGGACCGGGAGCGCCTGGGTCCCCACGCGCCCGCCAGCACAGCGCATCACCACCTTCCTAAACTGTGACGTCAGCGAACGCTCCCCCGGCCGCTGCTGAGGGTGGGCGTCCTCCCTTGGAAGGCTGTTGGCCGAAGCTGGGCGTCCTCCTGAGAGAAGCCTCCCGAGCCCGGCTCCGGGCACGGCCCGCGGGGCTGCCCTGGCCGTGAGAAGGCCCGGCTCGGCGTCCCAGGGAACCCAGGCGGCCCGGGCCCCGAGGGCTCTGACCTCAGGCTCCCTCCAGGAGCGCGCGGCCGCCAGGTCTCCTGGGCTCGTGGGGTTCGGGGACTCCCCGGCGGGCCTGCCCACCGCGGCCCAGGAATGGGGGTGGTGGCGCTCAGCGTCAACTGATGCTTTCATTATAGGTTTATCTTTGAAACCCTAGACAAAACAGGGCTTGTGTGGTTTGACTGAAGAGCCAGCACCTCAGGACCTCGCCATCCACTAAGACGGCTCCTCAGGAAAGAAAAAATACACTAACCTTAAAATAACCAGTTCCCAGAATAGCAGCTAATGAAGGCTTCTGAAGGGGGCCCTTTGATCAGCCAGAGCCCACGCCTTCGCCTATTTACGGCCCTGTCACTCAAGAACAGTTCACCAGCACGGAGAGCGGTGCGGGGGAGGGGCAGAGGAGAGTGGGGGGGCTCTGAAGGGGGGGGCTGTCGTGGGAGCCCCCCACCCCGCCCGACTTCCTGATGTGACCGGCCGGAGCTGGCGGTGAAGGGCACGATGGAGCCCAAGGTAGCTGGTGCTCTGCGGGCAGCCTGGAAACGCGGCCTCGCGCCCTGACCACTGCTCCTGATGGCTTCCTGAGAGCAGAAGTCGGGGGAGGCCTGGCCGGCGGGAGACAGATGTGGTGGAAGGACCAGAGTCCCAGGCAGGCAGTGGACAGGGAGGTGTGGGTCACGGGCTCCGGGGGCTTGAGGCAGGGAATCCAGGGAACATTCTGTGCAGTGTGAGCCGAGGGGCCTGCAAGGACATGCCCCTGCTGGGGATGTCAGGGCTTATGAGGTGTCCCTCGTCTGCCTGCGTCAGGTACCCTCTCAGCACGGCGGTGCTCATGGGGCCCCTCCCTGGGTCCCCCTGGGTTGGATGCCAGGGGGCCACACGAGAGTGGCTGTGTCCAATAACCATTCAGCAGCCCCACTGGGCCCTGATTACCTGCTATGTGGCTCGTGAAACTGAGGAATGTGAATTTTAATTTGATTGAAGTTAAGCAAATTCAAATTTAAATTTAAGTATAGACCCCCCAATTCAGTGATCAGAAAACTTTAAGTATGTTTAGAATGACTTAGGCAAGAGAACCTCCTTTTTTAACTGTATGCTTTATACCTAAATGCAGACCGAGTAGTTCTTAGGAAAACGTAGCATCCAAACTGAGATGTTCTATAAGCATGACACACACACCCAGCTTTTGAAGAAATGATGTCATTCATCCCAATTTTTTTTATATTGATTATATATGGGAGTGATAATATTTTCAATGTATCGGGTTCAGTAAAGTATATTATAGTGAATCTAATCTATTTTTTCCTATCTTTTCAACTGTGGCTATTAGGAAATGTTAAGATACATCTGTGTCTCCCACTAGATTTCTAATGGACAACCCTGGCCTAGACTGGGGGTCAGCAAACTTTTCCATAATGGGACCAGACAGTAAATATCATCGGTATTGTGGATCCCGTTCAAGCTGTCTTCTGTTTTAAAAATTGTTTGTTTGTTTGTTTTAAACGTGAAAACAGGTCAGGGCTGAGATTTGGCCCAGAGGTCCCAGTTTGCTGGCCCCTGGCCCAGAGGCCCCTAGCTGAATTAGGCCAGTGGGCCTTGGTACAAGTTAGTGTAGGAAGGAAGGAAGATTCCTCCCTTTCTGAGGGGTAGAGAGATTGTAGGAGCAGGTCCTTCTCAGTCCAGCCTGCCGAGGGCTGGCGGCCCAACCCAGACCCCCTGGAGTTCCAGCATGAGACCCACTTACGACTGAGACCCCAGAGACTGGCATAAACCAGCCCCGTTGCTACCGCCCAGTCGCTCCCAGGGTCAAGGGGGAACGGGATGCAGCAGAGTCAGGAACCAGTCTAGGGAGCTGGGACCCTGCAGCCATGAGACCCAGGCTTCCCAGAAAAACCCCACCTTCAAAATCCTGATTCTGTCCTCTGTATGAGGACAAGAGCTTGTCTGATCACGTGTTAGAGAGAGAGACTCACAGGCATTGATGAGCTCACCAGGATATACAGGAGGTGAGAAGCTGAAGGTGCAGTGAACGTGGGACCCACAGAGGCAAGAGTTGCCCTGAAGACATCTGATGAGCCAAGCAAACATGGCTCTCATGGGTGATGGACGGCATCCGAGCCCAGGCCTGCCCCGGGTGGGGAGTCTTGCAGCACAGCCCTACATAAAGCTGGGATCTTCCAAGGACTCTACATTCAGTGTGAGGGTCAGTGAGAAATAATCCACTTCCCACAAAGACTATCAAGAAAATTGCCTGCTGCTAAGGGGACCATATTTTCTCTGAGAAATCACATCCACACTCAGCTTGGAAGCCCAAAAGCATATTTCCTGGGTGCATTTCTGGAAAACTTTGAGCCTAGAATTTAAAGTCCGGGATGGTGGTACCCCCACATGTACAGCAAAGGAAGAGGTAGCCATAGATCCTCCCCGAGACCCTCAATTCTGCTAGGCCTCAAAAATATCTACAGATAGGGGCACCTGGTGGCTCAGTCGTTGGGTGTCTGCCTTCGGCTCAGGTCATGATCCCAGGGTCCTGGGATCGAGCCCCACATCGGGCTCCATGCTCGGCAGGAAGCCTGCTTTTCCCTCTCCCACTCCCCCTGCTGTGTTCCCTCTCTCGCTATGTCTTTCTCTGTCAAATAAATGAATAAAATCTTAAAAAAAAATACCCACAGATAAATTTTAAGATCTATAAACTTAAGATTTTAAACAAGAAAACCCTTAAAGGAAATGAAATATTATGAATGAAAACCAGCAAGGAAAAAACAAAGACCAGAGAAGCAGACTTACAAAGAGTTTAGACGCCAAAATTAACAGAAACAAAATATACAATAGCCACGTTCAGTGCACTTCAAGATTTTTTTTTAAGTTTAAATATACAAGTGAAGAGAAAGATACTATAAAAATGATCTATCAGGTATGAATAAGAGCCAAATAGAAGTTTCATAAACAGAAAAATAATTGAAATTAAATATTCCTCAGACAGGTTTAACAGCAGATTAGACACAGTTGAAGAAATAATTAGTGAATTGGAAAGTGTATCAGAAGACATTATCCAGAATATAGTATAGAGAAACAATCTGAGGTTAAGAAGCGTGGTGGGGAGTGAGATGGTCTGCCACATGCCTCATGAAAATTCCAGAAGGAGATAATGAGCTAATTTTCTTTTAGCTTTGGCTAAAATCTGAAGAGCTAATGACAGAGTAATTCCTAACTCATGCCGGACACCAAATGACAGATGAAGGGAACTCACCAAATTCCAAGCAGAACAAACAAAAGAAACTCCGTGAAGACACCGTGGTGAAAATGCAGACAACTAGAACCACAGGAATGATCTTCAAAGCAGTCAGAGAGAAGAGAAACACTGCCTTCCAAGGAGCAAGAGCTTGTCTTCACCTCTGTCCTCAGGGCTAGCAGGATAAGCCGAAGAACAGTTGGATAATATTTTCAATGTGCTGAGAGAAAACCATTTTGGTAACCTAGGGCCTAGAATTTTATTCCCAGTGGAAATATTTTTTAAGAACGACAGTAAAAGAAGTCATTAAAAAAAATAAAATAAAATCCAAGAGATTCTGACTTTTGATGAAGGAAATTCTAATAAATACTTCAGCTGGGAAAAAAGTGATCCCAGATGTAAGATCTGAGATGAAAAATAAATGATGAGAGACAAAAAAGGCAAATAGGCGGGTAAATTTAAACATATATTGATTGTATGAAACACTACTATTTATGAATCATTGGGTTAAAAAATAAACACGATTGAACTAAAATATACAACAACAAAGAATATAAGTCAGCAGGAGAGTGGCTGAATCTAAAGGGTTCTAATGTCCTTCTTTTATTACAGATGTAATAAAAAGTAACAATTAATTCTGCTATATATCCATTTAAAACGTTCTAGGTTGACATCTACAAGAATGACAATAGAATATATAACTTCAAAACCAGTAGAAGAAAAAGCAGAATGAAAAATAACCATCAACCCAACACAAGGAGCAAAATAAACATTAAAAGTGGGGCAAAATAAACATTAAAAAATTTAGTACAAAAAGGAAACACAAAATATATTGCTAGAAATCAATCCAAATATATTAGAAATTACTTTAAGTATAAATGTGTTAAATGATTTAACCTCAGCCATTAAGTGTTTGCAAAAGACACCCAAAATGTGTACATAGGATTGAAAAGAACTTAAAAACCTGACACCAAAATAAAAAAAAAATCACAAGAAAACTACAGATCAATATTCTTTATGAATACAGATACATTCTTAACAAAATATTAGCAAATTAGATATGGCAACATATAAAAGAGATTATAAACCATGACCAAGTGGGAAATGCAAAGTTAGTTTAACACCCCCAAACTGGGTATTACACCATATTAATAGCAGAAGGGATAAAAACCATGTGACCACCTCAAAAGATGCAGAATGAGTATTTGAGAAAATCCAACATGCATTCATGATAAGAACTCTGAACAGTCTTAGAAGGAAAAATCCTCAACCTGATAAAGACCACCTATGGGAAACCTACAGCTAATATCACACTCAATAGTGAATGCCTGGGTGCTTTTCTCAATTAGATATTATCTGGCTACTTCTAGTCAACATTTTACTGGTATTTCAAGCCAGTGTAAATAGGCAAAAAGAGAAATTAAAGGCATCCAGATCGGAAGGAAGTAAAACTGTCTTTATTCACACATGACATGATTCTATATGTGGAAAATCCTAAGGAATCAACAATAACAACAAAATTTACTAGAATTAATAACAGCAAAGTCACATTTTCCAAGTTTGATATAAAAAATTAATAGTATTTTTATATACTAGTAATAATTCAAAAATGAAATGAAGGAAACAGTTCCATTAACAATAGCACCAAAAATCATAAAATATTTAGGAGTAAATTTAACAAAAGATGTGTAAGAATTGTACACCAAAAATGACATCACTGGAAGAAACTAAAGTAGACCAAATGAATGGAAGGATATAACATGCTTATGAATTAGGAGACTCTATATTGTTAAGATGTCAGTTTTTCCCAAATGGATCCATAGGTTCAACACAGTCCCTATCAAAATCCCAGCTCTTTCTCTCTTTCTTTCTCTTTCTTTCTTTCTTTCTTTCTTTCTTTCTTTCTTTCTTTCTTTCTTTCTTTCTTTCTTTCTTTCTTTTTCTTTCTTTTGGTAGAAACTGACAAGATGATTCTAAAATTTGTAGAAAAACTCATAGGACTTAGAATGAGCAAAACAATTTGAGAAAGAAGAAAAAACCTGGAAGACTTACACTACCTGATTTCAAAACATACTATACAGCTACAATAATCGAGACAGTGTAATGTGGATTTGAGGACAGGCATATAGACAAAGAGAACAGACTTGAGAATCCAGAAATAAACCCATATATTTCTGCTCAATTGATTTCTGACAAAGGTGCTGTGACAATTCAATGGGAAAAAGTCTTTTCAACAGAAGGTGCCAAGGCCATGGGATATCTATAAGCAAAAAATTAAAAAATAAAAAAAAATAAAGGAAATTAACTTAGACTTGACCTCACACCACACCCCAAAATTAACTGAAAATAAATTACAGACCTAAATATAACAGTTAAACCCATAAAACTTCTGGAAGAAAACATTCATGGCCTTGGGTAGACTATCAAAAGCATGAGCTACACAAGAAAACATACATTGGACTTCATTAAGATGTAAAACTTTTTTTTTTTTTTAAAGAAATGATGAAGAAAATGAACAGACAGCCACAGAAGGGGAGAAAATATTTGTAAGTCGTATATCTGATAGAGGACTTTTGTCTGGAACACATAAGCCACTCTTATGACTCAGTAACAGAACAAACAACTTAAGCAGGAAAACAGGCAAGAGAGTTGAATGCACACTTCACCAAACACGACTACGAATGTTAAATAACCACATGAAAGTCTGCTCAACATCATTGGTGATTAGTGAAATGCAAATCAAACCCACAATGAGACGCGATCACATACTGCCCAGATCGGCTAAAATAAAAAAGACCACCCCTACCAAATATTTGCAATGATACAGAGAAAGTGGAACCTTTGTATGTTACTGGTGGGACATCAAAATGGTACAGATCCCTTCGGAAAACAGATCAAAAGTTTTTTTTTTAGAAAGTTGAAAAGAAACTTACCATAGAACCCATCAATTTCACTCTTAGGAATCTAAGATATGACAATGTATGTCCATACAAAGGCTTGTAGATAATAGTCCACAGCAGCATTACCTATAATAACCCCAAACTGCAAACTATCCAAATGTCCATCAACTGGCAATTGCATAAACAAAATGTGGTCTATCCATACAACAGAATACTAGTCAGCATTAAACAAGAAAGAAAAACATGGCACAACAAAGATGAACCTCAAGAACATTACATTATGTAAAAAAACAAACAAACAAACCCTAAACTCAGAACACCACACGTTGGACGACTCCATTTATATGAAACCTTTATAAAAGGCAAATTTCTAGCCTTACAGAAATTTAAGGAGGGCACCTGGGTGGCTCAGTCAGTTAAGCATCCAACTCTCGGTTTCAACTCGGGTCATGATCTCAGGGTTGTGAGATGGAGCCCCACGTCGGGCTCCACGCTGGGCAAGGAGTCTCCTTAAGATTCTCTCTCTCTCTCTGCCCCTCCTCTCCCTCTTTCACAATCTCTCTCTCTCCCCCCCCACCTAAAAAAAAAAAAGAAATTTAAGGATAAAAAGACAGAAAGACTGCGGCTAGGGGTAGGAACTGGCAATGATTGCAAATGGAATTGAGAGAATTTGGGGGATGTTGAAAATGTTCTAAAACTTAGGTTTGACGATAGTTGCACATCAAATTAGAAATTTACTAAAATCTGTCGCACATTTACATCACATGAACTTTATGGCATGCAAATTATACCTCAATAAAGCTTTTAAAAAAAGATGTGCAAACAAATTAACTGGCGATAATAGACTTTAAGGGTAAAGAAAACACTGCTGGATATAAAGAGGAGGCTGTGTGATTATAAAACACTGAATCCAGCGGTGACGATATAAAAAGTTGAATATATGCATCTAGTCATAAGATCTAAAAACGCATAACGTAAAAACTAACAGAAATATAAGGAAAATTAGACAAATTCTCCACAGCAGTTGGAATTTTGAGGTATTTCTCAGTATTGATGGGTCAAGGAGATAACAATATTCCAATCAGAATATAGATTTCAAGAAAACAATTAGCCAGCTTGTCCTAATGGACGTAAATATAACCTTGCAGCCGACAGCGTCAGAATACACATGGTATCCAAGTACAGAAAGTCCATTTACAAAAACGGATGACTTATTGTGCCATTAAACATGTTTCACAGTATTTCAAACGACTGGTGTCACACATTCATTTTCCGTGACAAGTGAGCAATTAGAAAACTCTCACAATCCTAACGATGACAGAAGTCATCTTGTAAATAGCTGCTGGGGCAAACAAGAGGTCATCACGGAGACGAGAAAGACATATACGTGAAAGGACATTAGATTCAAATGCTACATATCAGAACTGGAGGATGCCCTTTAAGTGGTAGTTAGACGAAAATGTACAGCCTTAAACTCACACCTTAGAAATCTAGAAAGTCTGAAAGTTAGTAATTATCCAACCTAAGAAGTTAGAGAAAGAGCAATATATTGAGGTCAAGTAGATGGAAGAAAACAAAGAGAGGTCAATGAAATAAAATCAAAACTGGGCGCCTGGGTGGCTCAGTTGGTTGAGCGACTGCCTTCGGCTCAGGTCATGATCCCAGAGTCCGGGGATCGAGTCCCACATCGGGCTCCCTGCTCGGCGGAGAGTCTGCTTCTCCCTCTAACCCTACCCCCTCTTACGCTCTCTCTCTCTCTCTCTCTCTAATAAATAAATTTAAAAAAAAATCAAAACTTACAAGAGTATCAATAAAGTCAAAAGTTTGTTGACAATATTAATAAAATTGGTAAATAGCTGGCAAGCTCGACCAATGGGGGGAAAAAAGCAAAGGCACAAATAAATAATACTGGCAATAAAAAAGGCACTTAGCTACTGATGATATGGACATTAAAATTATAATGGCAGTAAGTTGGAAAACTGAGAGGAAATGTACAGATTTCTGGAATGTAAAACTGAACAAAACTGACACGAGAAGAGATAGAAAACCCGCCATCCCATAACTGCCAAGTCTTTGACTCAGAGCGTGAAGTCTTCCCACAAAGAAAGCACCAGGCCTGGATGGCTTTACCTTTAAATTTCACCGAACATTCAAAGGGGAAAAGAAAATTCTGAATCCCATATAAAATATTCTAGAATGTGGAAAAAGAGAGCACACTTCCCCACTCGTTCAGTGAGGCTCACATACATTTGACACCACGTCTTGATGAAGACAGTACAGAAGAGGAAAATGAGGTGAGGTATGTATCTCATACGTAGATGGCAAGGCAGAAATCCTGAAGAAAACACTAGCAGGCAGATTTCAGCTGTGTCTAGGAAATAATGCATACTTTGAAGGGCTGGTGGGGCCGGAGTCCACATGGATGGCTGGACAATGGTCACAGAGGGAGATGACCAACACCCAGGCCCAGTGGGGAGGCCACGGGGCTGGAGAGCCGGGTGAGTGGCATCTGGTGGCTCTTGGGGGTGAGCGGGGAGGGGTTGCTGGGATGACAAGGTCTCAGGCCAGCTGATAGCTTGGGGTGGGGGGTGTGTGGAGGAGTCCCTCTGGGCTGACAGAGCAGGAGGAGCTGTGTCTGGGGCAGACGCCAGGTCCTGGGTAACTGGGCTTGTCTGATCCAAGGGGAGGGCAAACGTGTGCTCAGCAGAGGGGTCCAGGGCCAGTGTGCTGTGGAGAAGGGCACTCCCAGGCTGGGGGCGTTCGGGTCCAGGAGAAAGGTGTGCCTGGCCAGGGTTCCAGGACAGGAGGCTACGGAAGGAGCATCAGATGGTGGGGGTGGGGGCCCCTTCCCACCCACGCCCTCTGAGCTGGGGCCTGCAAACCCAGGCCTTCCCTTTGTCCGGCTCTAAGCCATGAACATTTCCGGCAAAAACAGAGAAGAAAGAAATCCTCCCAGCCCACTGTGCTCCTCATATCAGCAAAAGCAGTATGAGCTGAGCTTGCAAAATAAACAGGGCTCAACATCAGCCCTGCAGCCTGTCCTGGGGACTGAGCTAAGAATACGCACGGGGGCGGAAGGTTGGAGCAGGCTTCTCCACGGCTCCCCAGAGAGCCAAGGGGCTGCCTGCCTCCCGAGCAGCCCTCGAGGGGCCGGGGGCTGGGCAGGGGCCCGTGTTCTCAGGACTCCTGTTCCAGGGCCTGGCCAGGCCCCTCTGTCCTAATCTGTGCCGCCACTCTGGCTGGCGCGGCCCATGGGCCTTACCGCCTGCTCCCCACCCCCCGCTCCCCAGCTTGGCCCTCCACGCTGCCACCTGGCTTCTTTTCCAGCAGGCCCCTCAAGGTTTCGTGTTTATGAAGCACTTTCCGGCTTCCTCTGTCTCTCCACCTCAGCTCCCCCACCCACCTGTGGCCTCCACCGGGACCGGCTCTTCACCGGACCCGCTGTGTGACCTTGGGCAACTGCTCAACCTCTCTGGGGCTCAGTTTCCCCACCTGTAAGGAAGGATTTATTTGGGCAAATGAAGGTCCTTCCTTCCCAGGAGGAGAACGACAGGAAGGAGCACGTGGAGGCTCTCGTGATTTTTAAACAGAAGCCGGCGAGCAGCTTCTCGTGCCTTTTCCTTTCATTGCTAAAGGGAGGCCAGTGGGGAGCCGGCCTGAGACACGGGGAGCAGGTTCCCAACTGCGTGGGGGTGAGGCCCGTGGGGACGCAGGCTGTGGGGCGGGAATGCCAGTTTTGCTTTTCACAGCCTTGGAGCGAGGCGAGCCTCCACAGCCCGGCCGGGCCAGGCCAGGGAGCTAGGCACCCCAGGAACAGGTGGGCGGGGCGCTCTGAGGTGGGGGGAAGCCCTCTGGCAGGCAGGAGCTGTGATAAGGGCTCCCGCGAGCAGAAGTACCTGGGACCCTTCTCCCCATTGTGGCCCCTGGCCTGGACATAAGGGAAGGGGGCTCCTTGCAGGGAAACCGAGGCACCACTGGACAAGCTGAGCTAGCTTTCCCTGGTAGCTCCCTGCAAGTGGACAGCCCAGCCCCCTGCTCTCAGAATCGATCTGCTCCTGAGAATGGGGACCAGCAGCCGTGCTCCCCAAATGTCCTCCTCCCCCTCTTCTCCAAGCCCGTGTCCCGCAGCTGAGTGAGCGCGCCTGGGATGGGAGCTCCATCATAGCTGGGCCAGAGCCCTGCCTCCCAGTGTGAGGGCCGGGCTCCTGTCCCGCCCGCAGCCAGCCCAGCGGGGTCGGGGACGGCCCGGGGACTCTGGCCGGCTGGCACTGCTGCAGGCCTGCTGGGCCCCGGAGGGCCGGGGGCGGCTGGATTTCCTGCCTCCAGCTTCCCGCAGTCAGCAGGATTGCTCGGGGTTGTTTATGGTCCCGATGGCCCTGGTGATAACTGTGATAACACGGGGCTCGGGACGTGCCACCATGCCCTCTGGATCTGGTGAGGCCCTTTCCCAGGGTCTGTCGCCGAGGGGGCCCGGGCCGGCAGCGGAGGAGGGCTGGAGCAGGCTGAGCCCATCCCTGCCAGCCTCTCGAGGGACCGCGGGGGCTGCGATCTGGCACAGAGTGTGGGCTTGGGCACCACCTGGGAGACCGCAAGCAGGTGGGTCCGGCTCTCAGACTGAGCTGGTTCCTCACAGCAGAAGGGGACGGAGACGGCACAGCCCCAGTCTCCCCGGTCACCGTGTGTGTGGATGTCCCAGAGTCCTCACGGCCCAGTGGTCACCCGTCTCCTGGGGGCCGAGGCCACCGGGGGCTTTGTTCCCAAACCTTGCCCCCAGGGATCAGGGACTCCGGAAAATACTTCCCTTTGTTGTTCAGATCTGAAGAAATGAGGGCGCGTACGTAATTCCCTATCCTGGAGGCCAGCCAGGCCACCCTGGGGGTCAGACCCGGGCAGGCGGCTGGATGTCTGCTCCTCCAGACTAGGGAGGGGGCACTGCTCCAGGAGACCCTGCCCCCTACCCACGGTCACCCCCAGAGGACACCAGGCTCTAGTCTGAGCTTCAAGGGGTGGCCCGCCCCGAGAAGCAGTGGCCAGAGCCATAAGAAAGCTCTAGAACGGCAGGGCAGGGGGTCAAGGAGAGGTGGACGCATCTAGAAGCTGGTGCAGCAGGGCCCACTCCCAGGGCCGCTGGGGCGGGGAGGCCTGTGTGCCCAAGGGCCACCATGCGTCCCATCAGCAGTGGGGCCAGTTAGCAAAAGCTCCTTGGCCAGGGTGCCAGGGCTGGGTGAGGAGGTTGGACAGAGGAGCCTGGGTCTATTCCCTGCTCTACCTCGGCTTCCTCTGATGTCTAGAAGCCCCCCGCAGAGGGCCTGGCCTGCTGTACTGGGGGTGGACACCAGCAGCGCCTACCGGATAATGCCAGCCCCCAGCCCCTGGTCCTGAGAAGAGCGCGTGCTGAGGATACCCTTTGTTCAGTGGAGGATCCCCGGGCCTCTGATACCTGTCGCCTGCTGATGTGACCTCTCCTGCTCGCATCCTGCCGGACAGGGCCATCTGCCACTGGGCCATCTGCCTGAGAGCAGGCCAGTTACCTGCCTGGCTGGGGCCTGCACTGCCCGGGGGGCCAGGCCCCCCGGCAGGCCACATGTTGGGGTCACACAGTCTCAGCTGGCCAGGCCCAAAGTGAGGACCCCTGTGGGCACCTGGACAGTGGTCCTCCCTCTCTCTATCTGGGTCCATCCGGCGTCATGGCCCCACGGCCAGCAAAGGTCAGGGCAGATGATGCAGGTGGGGAGGGGGTGATGTTGCAGGCCGGGGCCTGGGGTGGGGTGGGGACAGGGAGCTGTGCCCCTGCCCTGCCTGCCCAGCTTCAGCGGGGATGGAAGTGGGCCAGAGCCCGGGGTTGCCAAGGAAACCAAGCAGCAGACACAGGCCCTGCCCAACAAAATCCCTCTATTTTTAGTCTCCCAGCTACTTTCAGATAAAGCCCGTGTAGACCGACGAGCTGTCGGGCAAGATAACGGCCCCCTCCAAACCACGGACACTTCACAGGGTGGGCCTGAGCCTGAGAAAGGCTCCCTCAGCCCCCTAGGACACCCCGGGAAGAGGCTCCCGCGCTGAGAGGCCCACAAGCCTGCCGGAGGCATGGAGGCATCCCGGTGGCCAAGGCTGTGCCTGCCGAGGGGCCCATGCTTGAGCAGAGGGAGCGTGGGCTTCGCAGCAGAGGAAGACCCACAGGCCCCACGTCCCACCTGGATACCGAGCGGGGCCTTGGCCGGCACGGAACCCCTCCCAGCACGGTCTGCACCCTACCGTGGAGGGTCCTTGAGTCTGCAGCCCCAACTCCCCGTCAACGCACCCCGACGCACCCTCATACCACTCTCGGCACCTCTGACCTCCCTGAGCCCCCGAAACACCCTGAGCACAGGCCGGGGGGCAGGGAGGCCCGCATGCGGGCTCGGGACGCAGGTGGGAGAGTGAAGGGCTGCTGTGGGTGCCGCCCCCAGGACCAGGACCGTCATCAGAGGCCGCGTGGCCCAGGACTCCCGCGCCTACCTTGTCTTCCACCCGGTTCAGGCGGGCCCCGATGGTGTTACTGCCGCGATCCTTGCTCTTCTCTGTGGGGTGGAGCACCCAGATCAGGGACGTGTGTGTTGGTGGGGTGGGGGTGCTTGGAGGGAAGGGTGATGGGGGGCGGCCGCGGGTCAAAGGTCTGCACTGTGAGCACCTCCACGGTGGGAACCCTGGGAGGCATGGGGGTGGCTGGGCAGGGTGCCCCGCAGGGCCTCGGAGAGCCCGGCGCATGAGGACGGGGACGGCCCTGGGGGGCTGTGGGTGCACTGCAGATGCACCCCGTGTTTGGCACTGTGTGGGTGCTGCGTGTTGCAGGGGCGGAGGGTCTGTGGCGACCCTGCGGTGGGCGAGCCTGTGGGTGCCACTGCCCAACAGCATTTGCTCACTTCCTGTCTCTGTGCCACATTTTAGTGATTTGTGCCATGGTTCAAGCATTTTCATTATTCTCTGTCGTGGTGACGCGTCATCCGAGACGACCCCGCTGGCGGCTCAGGTGACGGCCTGCACTTCTTAGCAACAGAGTCCTTTTGGGTGAGGTCTGCCGGTTGGTTTTCCGGACGTGGAGCCGTTGCACATAGCGGACTATGCTAGGGCGTAACCCTAACTTTTATCTGCCCTGGGAAGCCCTGAAATTCTTTAGACCCGCTTTATCGCGATACTTGCTTTATTGCGGTGGTCTGGAACAATCCTGCCGGATTGCTGACGTGGGCCTGCACATTCTGCGCGGCCCCCCACCCCCGCCCCCGCCGCGCTGGCCTCGCCCAGCTGCCCTGCCATCCGGCCCCCCGTGAGCCGCGGCTCCCACTGCAACTTGGGTTGGGCGACCCAAGGAACTGGCCTGGCCCTGTCCTCCCTGGAGGGAGCCGTAGGCCCGGTCCGGGGAACACGAGGGGTCAGGGCTGGAGAATGGCCCCCCCCCCCCGCTGCTGATGCTGCTGGCCCCTCAGGCCCTCAGGGCTGGCTACTCACCCTGCATGGCGGTCACAGCCGGATCTCGGAGGGCCTAGAAAGGCCCACTGTTTAAAGGGATCCTGCACTAACTGAAAATTCCTTTGTAAAGCACATGCCTAGGCACTTGGTTCGGGGTGGGGTCCACCTGCCCCCCTCAGGCGCATGTGGGCCTGTCCTGCACTTCCAAGGCCCTGGTGGCCCATTCTGAGGGGGAGAGGTGGGTGTGGGTGGGGGGGGAGGTGGGGGTCTTGATGAGGAAACCCACCTGAGACGGAGATGAAGAGGGAGGGCTTCCCGATGGACTGGTCCAGCCTGGGAGGGAGGGAGGGAGACAGATGGACACCAGCTCATGCTCGGCCTGGGCACCACACACACACCCAGCCCGCCAGTGGGTGGACAGGCCAGGTACCCGGCAGGGCGACAAGCCACCCACCCCTTCTGGGGACACCCACCACTGCCACCCATGAACTTGCCACGGGGCCTCACGGGCACCAGAGGCCCATATCACTGTGGGGAGCTCAGAGGCAAGGGCAGTAGTTGGGCAGTCCCTTAGGCTTCCTCCCTGGGCAGGGCAGGGCCTCAGGACTGCCCCAGGTCCCGTCACTGCTTTGTAAGAGGCCCAGGCCAGGCACCTCAGCCATACTCAGAGAGACCGGCTGGAGAGTGGCCCTTCCAGGGTGAGGCCCGGTCACGGAGCTGAGAGGGCTTCATGTCCCCACAGTGGGTTAGCCATGGTAGGGGGCAGCCTGACCTCTGGTTGTGGTCAGGATGGGCACAGTGTCCCAGCCATACCCTGGGACACGGAGGTGAGGTTTCCAGGCAAGCCCACCACAGAGGCACAGCTGGTCTGAGCCTGCGCAGGCCCCGGGACCACACCGCTTCCATGGGAACAGCTCTCCAGGCTGGACGCCGGAAGCTGGACGCCGGCGTCTCCCACTGGTTAGGGTTCCTGGTTCCAGGTCCAGGACAAGGAGGCCTCAGACATGCAGCCCCGGGGGAGGGACTCTGTGCGGCAGGCCCGGCCCCCCTCGCTCGGGGGTGCTGTGGTAGGAGGTGGGCATGCAGGGCGTCCTGTGGCTCTGTGGGGGCAGCTGGCTGCCGAGCTGGTGATGCCGGAGTGGGAAGGGAGGGGCCCCCCGCCCAGCCACCCCCCTGTCCGCCCCCGGTGCCCGTGCTCACCTTCTCTGCAGCTCTTTGATGCGCACCATGAGGTTGAGGTGGCCCTGGGAGTATTGCTCGATGACGTCCCGCACGTCGTAGGGTTTCCGCGCTTGCTGCAGGCCACAAAGACGGTCACTCCCTGTGCTGCGCCCTGTCGGCCCAGCGCTGCCTGCCTGCAGGGGGCCTCTAGGGACTTAAGGAGGTCACCCCTGTGGTGCAACGGGGCCGTCCTGGCCCAGGGCACACGCAGGGGCCCCCTCATCCCCAGGCCTTGGTCGCTGGGGCTGGGGGATCCCAGGCTAGTGGCTTGGCCTCTCTGGGCCTTCGCTTCCTGCCCACTCACTGCAGGGCCCCTGCCTGCTTCCCCTTTGCAGGTTACCAGCCCGTTCTTGGGAAGAACCCGTCCAGCTGCTGGGCCAGGAGGGGCCCAGCTTTGTGCAACCACTGTCCTCCTGGCCCCAAGCTGAGCGCTGACACTCACACTGCTCTCTGGGTGGGGGAGAGCCTGGCGGAGGCGGCCCTGGGTGACAGCCCTGCCTGTCGTGCCCGCTCTCTGCGCCAGGCTGCCTGCTGGGGCTCCGAGGCTGCCAGAGCAGAGGGGATGCTCCCACAGCAGGCCTGGGGCAGGGCAGCTGACCCCACGGCACCTCCGCTTGGCACCAGCTCTGAGCCCATGAACGCACATGGGGCTCAGGTGAAATCACCAGAAACCACAACAGAGAGAACGAGGCTTCTCATGATGTCGGCAAAACCTCAAGCCACATTTATGGCCCCGTTCCCAGGAGCCCGTGGGCAGAGGGTCTCCCCCAGGTAGCGGCAGGCCGGCTGAGTGGGGGGTTTGATGGCCCTTCATCCACACAAACCAGGCACTGCTGCGTGGGAACACAACCCCTCTATCCAAGGGGCCACGGGGACGCCTGGTCGGGTGGGGCCCAGGGCGGGGCTCATCAGCTCTGGAGTCCGCATTAGCGACGAGCCTGGGGTTACTGCCTCTTGCTGGGGAGGGCAAAGGCCCGGAGGCAAGCCAGATAGCTTGGTGGAGGAGGCCGGCCCGGGGCAGAGGCCATGAGGAATGAGGTTCAGAGACCCACCGAGGGTCCGGGCCGGGTCTCCTCCCTGGGGCCCCTGGGGACATGTCCTCCCTGCCCAGCAGAGACCTACCTCTCCTTGCGGTGCCCCCCTGCCCCTGAGACTGGGGCTCCCCTAGTCTGATGGCATGGCCAGCCCTGCTTTCCCAGAAACATGGGGTACCCTGGAGGGCACCTTATTCAGATCCCGGGTTGTGCTTCTGACGCGCCCAGGGGCTCTGCCATCCAATGGGCAACTCGGCAGTGTTCTGGCGATGCCCCCGCTAGGATTCTGGACTCTGAGAATTCCAAGGCAGAGGCCTTCTCCCTCCCAGGAGCTGGAACCCAGAAGCCCGGGGGGTCTCTGTCCTCCCACATGACCTACCAGGTGGGCCCTCGGCCCTCACAGGCAACACACAACCCCTCTCTGGGCCCCAAACCAGCACCCTGAGATTGGTGGGGGAGGGCTGGGATTGACCTGATCTTCCCCAAAGCACAGCTGTGTCCCTGATAGGAGGACTTGCCACCCTTGGGGCCCATGCTGGGCTCCAGAACCACCTGCATCATCTTGTGGGCTACATCCAAGGTCTGTCATGAGATCATAGGGGCGGGCACGGGAGAGGATTCTAGGCGGACCCTCTGCCCCCCCACCCCATGCTCAGTTGAATGACAATCATAATAGCAACACTTAGGTACAGGCTAGTGATAATGTCCCCAGATCTTAGTTTTTCCTTCTATAAGATGGGGCTGCTGAACCCTATCCCCCCTTCTGTAAGATGGGGTGCTGAGCCGTCCCTCCCTTCTGCAAGATGAGGTGCTGAGCACTGCCCCTCCCTTCTGCAAGATGGGGGTGCTGAGCCCCGCCCCTCCCTTCTGCAAGATTGGGGGTGCTGAGCCCCGCCCCTCCCTTCTGCAAGATGGGGTGCTGAGCCCTGTCCCTCCCTTCTGCAAGATGAGGTGCTGAGCCCCGCCCCTCCCTTCTGCAAGATGGGGTGCTGAGCCGTCCCTCCCTTCTGCAAGATGAGGTGCTGAGCACTGCCCCTCCCTTCTGCAAGATGGGGTGCTGAGCCCTGTCCCTCCCTTCTGCAAGATGAGGTGCTGAGCCCCGCCCCTCCCTTCTGCAAGATTGGGGGTGCTGAGCCCCGCCCCTCCCTTCTGTAAGATGAGGTGCTGAGCCCCGCCCCTCCCTTTGTAAGAGTCTGCGCTCCTCCTCAATGTGCACACGGAAGGTGGCCCTGCATGACAGTCAGCCTCCTGAGGGCCACAGGGCTCTGTGAGGCCTGAGGCTCTTGCAGGCATGCCAGCGAGGTCTGGGCCGGGGCGCGGGCTGTGTTCAGAGCTCTGGGGGGTGCAGGCCTGGCCCGGGGCGGGGTGGAGCACAGCTCTGGGCTGGGCTCCCAGACAGGCTGGAGAGCCTGGGCCGTTGCCTGTAGGTGAATGTGGGCACCTGAGTGTGTCAGGAGCTTGTGTGTGTGCACACGTCTCTGGGAAGGCCCGAGAGGGAGAGTGTGAGAGAGAGAGGGGGAGAGTGTGAGCACATGCCCGAGCGTGTGTCCGCAGGAGAGGGGTGGCGGCTGGACTCGGCTCTGGGGGGCAGGGGGGCTCAGAGCCCAGGCCACAGGAGGCTCAGTGCCGCCTGGCTGACCCCCAGGACCCATGTCCCGGCGGGGCCCCAGGCGCCCTGAGACTTATCTTGGAGCTGCTAGTCCCCCCGGGTCTGGTGCGCACTCCTGGGGGCCTCTGTCCGGGGCGGCCTGGGGCCCCGCTGGAGAAACCATCTCCGCTCGTTCTCTCCAGAGCTCAGTTCCTCTGGCGGTGGCAGCAGGAGCCTGAGATGAGCCGAGATAATGCAGGGCTGTCCAGAGGGACCGACGGTGGACAGGGGAGTTCAAGGCAAACTCGAAGGGCTAAGAGCCTCTGGCTCCTCCGGCCAGACACAGGGGCGGCCCGCCGGGCACTTATCGGCCAGGCAGTGAGGCAGGGGGCGGGGGCGGGGGCGGGGGGCCACCCGCCACGTCTGCAGCCCCTGAGGCCGGGGACGGGGGCGGGGTGCATGCAGACAGACAAACAGGCTGCTATGGGGGAAGGGAAGACATCCCTGACAGCTGGGCCTGGGGTGGAGGCTGCCCTGCAGCCCACAGAGCTCCTCACTGCCAGGCGCCCCCCACCACGGCCGTTCCCCCCGTGGGTCCCTCCTCCCTGTGGCAACAAGGGCCAGCTGGTGAGGCTGAGGCCGCCCCAGGCCCCCACCTTGCTCGAGAGCCTCTGTACCCCACCAGGGCAAACGGGGAGGCTCTCAGGAGCATCTCCATTCAAAGGGTCCCACCTGTTTTATTCGGGGGCCCCAAGGGTCCTGGGCACAGGGTGGGGCAGGAAGCAGGGAAGGTAGGGTTGCCCGGCCTGCCTCTGGGGGGCCACTCGCAGGGCCTTGGCCTGCGTCCGGAGCAGGAAAGGGGACACCCAGCCTGGAAGGAAGTACAGGGCCCCTGCTGATGCCCACGGGCAGTTTTCTTGCCTGCATTTCGGGGACGGGGTGCTCCCCAAGTCAGCTCCAGCCATGGTGGGTACCCATCTGCCAAGGACAAACTCTGTCCTGAGCTGGAAGCTGCCCACGTGACCCCCGAACCTGGCCTGCCAGAAGCCTCAAGTTTCTGCCTGCTGTGCTGAGTGCCCCTAAACCCTGCAAGCCCACTGCCCACCCTGGTACAGCCCCCCAGTTCCCACTGCGCCTCGGGCAGTGGGTTCCAGGCTGCCTTGCAGGGCCCTGCTCTGGAGCCTCAGTGGGCTGGCTTCTCGGGTGGGGGCCATCCCCATTCTAGAAGATTCCCCACTGACCCCCCCCCCCCCCGACTCCCGCCCCCTGCTCTACCAGGTTGATGTCTGGGGTTTTAGTTGTCACTGCTAGGCTGCTGGCCAGTGAGGGTACTACATCCTGGCCCTTCCCAGGGCCTCCCCCATGCTGCCCAGAGTGGACCCCTGCAGGGGCTTCTTGCAGCCCCTTCCCCACCAGGAAGGTGCTGGTGCTGCCAGGAGGCGGGCCCCTCCTCTTCCAGCGCCCCTTCAGCTCCCTGCCCTACCAAGCTGCCCCTCTGCCTCTGGGAAGGCAGGCCATGAACTTCAGATGCTCTAGATCTCTGGGGCCATCACGTCTTCCCCAGGATATCGCCAGGGGGACCTCCGGGTGCCAGCCAAGAATGGCATTTACCATGCCTCGTGTATTTGGTCAATGAGAAGTCCCAGGCCCTGGTGGGACCCTCAGCACAATTTGTCCCAGTTTGGCGGTGAATGGCCTCCCTGCCCGGGGGCATCAGGCAGACAGGCAGCAGAGTACCACCGAGGGACTGTGTGTGTGATCCACCCCTGAGACGGTGGCCAGCTGCTGAGCCCCGAGGGCTGCACGCGGCGCTTGTCAGCGGGAGGAGCACGGTGGCCAGGCCTTCTGGAAGGAGAATGGGCACCCCTGAGGGTCCCCGTTTCTGAATTCCACATGCTCTCAGAGTGAAGGCTGAGCCAGGGACCTCCTCAGACCAAGGATTGTCCCCACAGCAGAAGGAAGGAGCTGAGCCTGCTACCAGTTGGCTTTCTCTGGGGCCCTTAGGCTCCAGGCGCTCCGAGGGGCGGCTGCTGAAGACCCGGCCCTGGAGGGAAGGGGATGGGGAAGGGCAACCCTCTAGCTCCAGCTCCACCAATGGAGGAGACCTTCCCTCTCCCTATAAAGGGGGGCCACCCCCTGGGGCACAGGCAGGGCCAGGCTACCCTTCTGTTCTCCTGACTCCCTTTGGGGGCGGGGGGAGAACAGGGCCAAGAGCACTGACTCTGGGGGACAGGGCTCTGGAGTCGAGGGGACCCCACTTCCTGCCCAGGTGATGTGGGGCAGACTTGGCACCCTCTTTGTCACTCCTGAATCATCTGCCAGTCAATTGGGGGAGAGAAGGCTGAGTCCCTGAGGCTCTGCGTGCATGCAGCTTTAGGCTGGACCTTGGGGCAGGGTCCTTCCAGGGGCATGCTGTCTTAGAGACAGACAATGAAGTCGTTTCAGGGTATTCGGTGAGTGAAGGGTCAGGTCTAGGGTGTGGCCGGGTATGGAGGCCTTGTAGGCTTTGCCGTGGGTGGGAGAGGAGCTCCTGCACCTGGCCCAGGGCAGAAGGGCTTAGTGTAGGACTCACCTGGAATTTCTTCTTGGCTACAAAATACTGCATGCGCCGAATGACCTTGATGGTGGCCCGGTGGTGCTCCCGCAGCCTGCGGTGGAGAATGGAGGAGGCGTGAGTGGCCCCCTGTGACCGTCATCCTGTGCCCAGCACTTTCAGACACCTGGTGCATTCCCAAGTGTCTCCCGCTGCATGCGGGCTGGGCCCTTCCAGAGACACAGAGAATGTCCAACCCCATGGGATGGAGGACTTCAAGGCTCCATATTGGTGGGGGAGGAGGGCAGGCCAGAGGCAAGAGACTTTTAATTAGCGGGATGATCCCAGAGGGACCCTTGCCTTGCCCGTTGCTCAGAAATGGTGCGGGAGTCAGTGTCCTGGGTTCACATGGGCTGTGCCTCTGATGCACAGAAGAACCACGGAAGCTTCTTTTCACCCTTGGGCCTCAGGCTCCTTACCAGTATAATGGGGAGGGAGTGCAAACAGAGGGCCCCCAAGGCCCCTTTCAGCTGGAACATTCTATGTCCCCACACACGGGCACACACTTGGAAAATGTAGGGGCTACAGGACAAATTAGCCAGACAGTTACTACCAGAGTCACTCTGTCAGGAGGTTGCATTGTTTCCCCTCTCAAGTGCCTTCTAGAAACCTAGATCCTTCTAGAAACAAAGATCTTTCTAGAAACATCAAAAAAGGAAACACGACTGAGGACATGCCTAAGTCTAGAAGGAACTACACCCACATGGAGGTGGTGGGGCTTTGGCCGCCAAGACTGCACGTGACCAACCCTCTGCCAGGAACAGTGCTCTGCCCTGCACCTTTTATACGCTGGAGGAAAACCAAATTATCTCTAGGGTATCATGGAGCCTTTACATATTTTTATACTGAAAAACCTGAAAGCCAAGGGAAAAAATAGACCACAGAAACAGATCTCAAGGTGTGGAAGATTCAGTGGACCAAATGCTTGTAGCTCCTCTGTCAGGAGATAGAGTTGGTTTTCTCACTACTTGAATTTGGGCTCACACTGACACTTGCTCTGACAAAAAGAATGCTGGGAAGTCACACTGTGTATAACTGATGTGCTCTTGGAATGTGGCCACGTGAACCAGACTGAGCTGGGTGGCTGAGAGGCACCCCAGTCAAGAGTCAGTATCAGGCAACAGACATGTGAGTAAGGCCATCTCTGACCATTCAGCCCCAGTCGGCCTCCAGATGACTGTATCTGCATGAACATGCACCCAAAGCCAGCACAACAATCTCCCCACGGAGCTGACCCCAAACTGCTGACCCACAGAATCGTGAGCAAGAAAATGGGTTGTGGTCTTAAGCCACTACATTTAGGTGTCGTTTACTAGGCGGTGATAGATTGCAGATAAAGAAATTAGGACCCCCACATGGGGCCCAGTGATATCAAGATCCTCAAACATATGGTGCTGGTTTGGAGACCAGGCATTGGGCAGATGATGGAAAAAAATGGCAGATCCTAAGATGCTGGACCTAGAGTATGCTGCCGTCATTAATTGGAGGATACTTTGAGGTGTCCTGGAGGGGTGAGTGAATTTTGCCCTGGGAGGAATGCAAAAAGTTATGGCCCGAGGGCAGCCTGGTGTAGATCAAAGATCTTTTGCAGTTCCCCTGAGCAAGAGGTGGGGTCCGTTTTCATCATGGTGGAAGTGGACCATGTTCTCAAGAGCCCTCGTAGCTCCCGCTGTCATCCTGTCAGAATGCTGCAGCCACATGGCTATGTCTGAGCCAGGCTGCTGGAAGAGCAACGTGGAGGAGAGCTGAGACCACCCGGTCCTGCCAAGCTGCTGCTTGGATGAACCCAAGGGAGACCACCCAGATGAGCAGCCCAAAATGCTGACCCACAGGCTCATGAGTGAACAGATGGCTGTGGTTTGCTTCAGAGCTTTTAGATAAAGACTTTAAAATAACCATGATTAATTGGTTCAAGAAGATAGATGGAGTATTTCACCCGAGAAATAAAATCTGTATTAAAAATAATAAAATGGAAATTCTAGAACAGAAAGGACGATACTGGAAATTAAGAATGCAGCAGATGAATTTGATAGCAGAGGAGACGCACAAGAAAGGAATGCGTGTGAACTGAAAGGGAATTGCCAGGTGGGGGCATGGAGACAAAATAGAATTAAACATACTGAAAAAATGCAAGATGTGGGAGATAGGATTCCTACACATGTGGAATCCCAGAAGGAGAGGAGACAAAAGGGAGACTCAGTGGCTGAGAATTTTCCAAAAATGATGGAAGACATCAGGCCGCAGATGCAAGCAGCTCTTTGGATCCCCAGGCTTATCAGAGTAACACTGCTAAGACCAAAGGCGGGGATGGGGACAATGACACATTATCCTGATGACTGGCTTTTCAACAGAAACAATAAAAGCCAGGTGACATCTTTTTTTAAGATTTTATTTATTTATTTGAGATAGAGAGTGAGAGAGAGAAAGCATGCGCAGGGGGAGGGGCAAAGGAAGAGGGAGAAGCAGGCTCTCTGCTGAGCAGAGAGCCCGATGAGGGACTCGATCCCAGGACCCTGAGATCATGACCTGAGCTGAAGGCAGATGCTTAACCGAGTGAGCCACCCAAGAGCCCTGCCAGGTGCCATCTTTAAAGTGCTCAAGGAAAATTACTACCAACTTAGCATCCTAGACCCAATAAATATACCCTTAAAGATGAAGAAGAAATTAAAGTAAGCAAATTCTGTAGGATTCTACTCAGATGAGGTCCCTAGAGGAGTCAGATTCATAGGGACAGACAGCAGGGTGGTGGGAGCCAGGGGCTGGAGAGGCGGACGGAGAGTTAGTGTTTCATGGGGATGGAGTTTTAGTTTCACAAGATGAAAAGTTTCTGGAGACAGAAGGTGGGGATGGCTGCACAACATGTGAATGTGCTTAGTGCCCCTGAGCTATGCACAAGAATGGTTAAGATGCTATATTTTATGTTATGTATATTTTACCACAATAAAAAAAAGAAGCTGAAACCAAAACCAAGAGAATTCACTGCTAGGAGAACTGCATTGGAAGAATGATTCGGGCGACAGGCAGAGAAAAATGATCTCAGAAGGCAGCATGGGAATACAGGAAGGAGTTACGAACACATAAAAGGACAGATTTATGAGAAAGTTTAAATTTGTATTGACTGAAATGGTAATGCTTCATTAGGTTTAAATATTACTAGAGACCGAGGGATATTTCATAATTTTAAACAATGGTTGGTTCGGGAGAAAGGTATCAACCCTAAATCTGCATGCACTTAAAAACTGTATACATACCTGCATCTGTATATGCAGAGCAGAAACGCATGATAAAAATAGCATAAAAGGCAGAGGGTACGGATGGAGTCACACAGCTGTGAGTACCTCGGGCTGTAGGGAAATGGTAGAAGTGCTAATCTGAGGTCAACCCTAGTGAGTCAGGGTGTCAACCACTGATGGAATAATGGAACTATGTAAAAGTGATAAGTTAACAGAGAATAAAAATGAAATAGTATCGATATTTGATTAATCCAGAAGAAGCACGGAAGGAGATAAGGAAGAAGGGATGAGACAGACCTGGAGTGTAAGGCAGTGGAGTACATGCCCTACAAGGGGAGAAGACATTTCAATGAAAGGACCAACACTGTCAAACAGGGTTCAAAAGGCAACTAGATGTTGCTTATAAATCTATATATAAATCTTTACACAAATATAAAGACATAGAGAGGTTGATAGCAAAATGATAGAAAAATATATATCATGGTGTAGCCCAAAGGGAGCTGGTGTAGGTAAACTGTATCATACAAAGTAAACTTTAAATATAACCAGAGACAAAGATGGGTATTTCATAATTTAACAAGCTGCCACCCTGGTAAGAAGATATAAGTTCTAAATCTGTATGTACCTAAAAACATAACTTTAAAATATATAAAGCAAAACTGGCAGAACTAAGAGGTTAAAAAGAATATGCACAATCACGGTGGGAGATTTGACTATACCTCTGTCAGTAACTGATAGAAGAGCAGGCAAACCATCAACAGAGAGATGAATTTGGATGACATGAGTAGCAACTTGACCTAATCAACATTCACAGAACACCGCTCTCAGTAGCTGAAGAGTACATAAGCTTTCCAAGTGCACATGGAACATTTACCCGAACAGACTATACACTGGGCTTTAAAAGCAAGTTCCATCAAATTTCAAAGAAATTCAATCATATATGTATGTTCTCTGACTGCAGTGAAATTAAACGAAAACCAATAAGAAAAAGATAACTAGAAAATCCTTAAGTGTTTTCGAAATTAATCTAAATGACCCAAGGTCAAAGAAGAAATCTAGTAAGAATCAGAAAGTATTTTAAATTGGATAATAATAAAAAGGTCACCTATCACAGCTAAATAAGTGGTTGAGGTACCATGAAGTAAAATAAGTGCTTAGAGAAAACCTAACGTACACATTAGAGAAGAGGGAGGCCAAACACTCTTTCAACATATTAAAAAAATAAAAAACTAAACTCAAAGAAAGTAGATAGAGATAATACACAGTATAACTCAATGAAATAAAAAATGAACATTAAATGAACATAAAAACAACAAAGCCAAATTTTGATTCTCTGAAGAAACTAATGAAATTGACAAACTTTTGGCAAGAGTGACTGGAGGATAAGGGGATGCAAATCACCAATGTCAGGCATCAAAAATAGAACTTCTTTACAGACTCAGGAGTTAAAAACTCTATTCAGAGGACATTATGTACAAAAGTAATTTTGATAGTTTAGTTAAAATATATCAATTCCTTAAACATAATATATAAAAGCAGACACAAGAAGAAATAAAAAATCCAAATTTCCCATAATCACATGAATTAAATTAGGAATTTTAATAATCTTTGCATAAAGCAAACTAATAAAACCTTAAGTCTAGGTGATTTTACCAGTAAATTCTTCTAAACATTTAAGGAAGAACTAATACCAGTTTTATATAAATCTTCTGGAGGATTTTTATGAAGCAGCATAGCCTTTATATCAAAACTGGACAGGATATTTCAAGAAAGAAAAATCACCAGCCAATCTCTCTCATAAACATAGAGGCAAATATCCTGCCCGTAATAGCAACAAACTAAACCCAATGCTGTCTATAAAGACATGTGATCGATGAAGTTTAATTCAGTTATCCAAGGCTGCGTCAGCATCTGAAAATAAACCCACATAATTGGCCACAGAATAAGTTAAGAATAAATTATATTTGTTCTATAATCACAGAATAAAGTCAACAGAATAAGTCTAAGGAGAAACATATAATCAATTCAAAAGATGCAGAGAAACACTTGATAAAACTCAAGAGCCATTCCTAATTAGAAACACGACTCTAAGGAAAGCAGGAATAGAAGGGAACTCTATTATGCGGAAAACAAATACAAACACAAAACAAGACAAAACCCAGCAGAGCTAACGTCACACTCAACAGTGAAATATTAGGACACCTTCTTTCTGAGAGAGGGAGCAAGGCAGGGTTGTCCATGGTCACCCTTTCTACCTGATGTTGTCCTGAGAGTCTCAGCTAGTGCGTCAAGGGAAGGAAAAGGAAATGAAAGACAGAATCACGGGACGGGGTAAAACTAAGACCACTCTTACTTGCAAACAACGTAATCATAGATGTTAAAAAAAAATCTTCAGAATCTTCAGATAAACTCTTTGATTGATGAATGAATTTAGCAAGAACACCAGTTTCAAAGACAACATACAAAAATCAGGGCGCCTGGGTGGCTCAGTCGGTTAGGCGACTGCCTTCGGCTCAGGTCATGATCCTGGAGTCCTGGGATCGAGTCCCGCATCGGGCTCCCTGCTCAGCAGGGGGTCTGCTTCTCCCTCTGACTCTCCCCACTCTTGTGCTCTTTCTCTCTCTCACTCTCTCTCAAATAAATAAATAAAATCCTTAAAAAAAAAATCATTGGTAGGTCTATATGCTTGTAACAATGAGGAAATAAAACAAAAAGATGCCAATAACAGCAGCATCAAAAACCATAAAATGCCTGAGAATAAATCTACTGGAGACGAGCAAGGTCTCTACACAGAAAAGTACCAAACATTAGTGAAAAAAAGGAAAGAAGCCCTAAATTAATTCAGGATATAATGTTTATGAGTTGGAAGTTTTAATATTTGTAGGTGCTAATTTTGAGGTATGGATTCAACGTGACTCCAATCAGTCTCTGAATGCTTTTCTTTTTAAATATTTTTTTTGGGGGGGAATTTCAAGCTGATTCTAAAATATTTATGGAAAAGTGAAGAACCAAGAGCAGACAAGACGATTTTGAAGAACAAAGGTGGAGGATGTACACACAGAGTTCAAGGCTCACTGTCAAGCGTCAAGGATGAACACTGGGTATCACTGGAGGTGGTCTTAGTTTGCACTATTAATAAGGTGGCACTAGATTAGATTGATGAATGCTTCTGCGGAAAAGAATGGAACATCCAAAGGTGAAAATGCTTATATGTGTGGTCACCTGGTTTATGACCAAGGCACTGTTTCAGTCCACTGGGGAAAGAATGTTCTTTTCAATAAATAGCCCTGGGACAAATTGGACATCCATATGAAAAAAACATGAGCTGTGGGTCCCTGCTACACACCAGTTATGAAAGTAATTCCAGCGAGGGCAGAGACCTATAGGAAGGCAAAGGCAATCAAGCCTGGAGAACAGAACAGCGGAGCATCTCCGTGACCTTGGGAAAGGCCACGATTTAACAAAACACAAGAAGCACTAACTATAAAAGAGAAATATTTGACAAATGGGGCTTCCTTAAAGTAAAGAGTTTCTTTCCATCGAAAGACATCATTAAGAGAATGAACAGACACTCTACAGGCTAGGAAAGGACATTTTCTGGGAAAGGACTTGTATCCAGAATATATCTAGAATTCCTAAAAATCAATAAGGAAAAGATCACATGATTAAAAAAAAAAGTAGACCAAAGATTTGAACGGGTACCTCACCAACAAGGGATGTCCACATGCCCATGAACTGGTGCTCAACACCATTACTCATCGAGGAAATGCTGATCAGAACTAGAATGAAGCACTTGCATGCGCTCACTACCGTGGCCGGAATGAAAAAGACTGACAACGTCGAGCGTTAGAGATGATGGGGCCTAACGGACCCATCTGTGCTGCTGGTGGGAGCGTGGGCTGGTTTGACGACACCGGAGAGTGGCCTGGCTGTAGCCCTGGATGGGCCCATGTCCTGGCCCAGCATCTGTCTTGCCAGATACACACCCCAGAGAAATCAGTGCACCCGTCCGCCAAAAGGCAGTATCAGAATGTTTATGGCAGCTTTACTCACAGAAAATAAAACTCAAAGGCAAATGTCTATAGCAGCACAGAGAAGCAGATGGTGGTGTATTCCTGTAGGGGAATATCATACAGCGCTATAAAAGAACACGCCGCTGGTACCCACAGAGGACCCCGCCCTGGCCACTGGGGCTAGCTGGTAAACCCCTGGAGGTGGGCACCTGGTCGCCGGGCAAGGACCCTCTGTGCCACCATGGGGTTCCAGCTGGGAAAGGGGCCCTACAAAATCCAGGCAGTTCTTGTGGCCTCAGCAGAGAGAGGGAATGGCACCCCATGGGTGGGGGAGGACACCCAGCTGAGGGCAATGGGACTCTGAAGCTCTCAGCTGCACCCCAGCTGTCAGGCTGGCCAGCCTGCAGCCATCAGCCGGGCCCACAGGTGGCTCCAGTTCCAAAAAGGGGGATCCCCGGGGCCATAGAAGGCCTCATTGCACCAGGGAGGCTGGGGTGCTGCATGGATAAGCCTGAGGAATCTTCCTGGATGCATGGAGAAGGATAAGCCGTCTTCTTAGGGTCGTTCAGGTGTGGGCCCTTGTGAAGACTGAGGCTCAGATGCACGCAGAGCCTTTGTCCTTCCTTCTCCCCGCTCCCCAAGCATCTTCCAGCCCCTACAGGTGCAGGGCCCATGGTCAGCCCCAAACCAAATGGCCAGCTGGAAGGCCTCTGGGGCCGAGCTCCCAGCCAGCAGGTGGAGGGAAGGCCAGCAGACTGGGGGTGCTGGGCCTGGGGACTGTGGGACCGGGCCAGCAGGCGATGTCTGCTCCACCAAGGTGCTGATGGCACAGTAGGGATAGGATGGGTGTGGGGCAGCTCCGGGGGACCTTCAGGCTCTGAGGGGACCTTAGCCTTGCCTGGGCACAGGGCTCTGCCTGCCCCGGTGTGGGCAGCCTGGGCGGGGATGGGCAGAACCTGAGGGAGGGACCACCAGCAGCCGGCTCCCCGCACCTCCCCCCGCCCCCAGTGCCGGGCGGCCCTCTGATCTGCGGGTGATGCTGGCCCGGGTGCGGGGCCGGCTCTGTATCGCCCGAGGCGGGCCCATCGGACGCCCCAGCCTTCCCTGGCTTTCTGCCCCAGGTGCTGTGGGTGCTCCCCAGGACAGAGTGGGTGAGCCCGGGGGCAGCGGGGCATGGGGTGGCGGGCGCGGAGGCCGGCCCTGGCTTCTGCTCCGACCACAGCGCCGTGTCAGGTGTTAATAGGACACTTCTGTGCAGGAGGGGGCAGCAGCTTATGCACAAACTCACATATGCACTTGCGCGCGCGCACCTGTGAGCAGGGCTTGGAGGCGGAGCTGACTCGGGCTCTGGGAGGCCCCGGGTCGCAGAGATTCCCCTTCTGGGGGGGGGCGCTGGCCTCACGAAGCCCTCACCCAGGCCTGAGACGGCAGGGGATGTCACCCTGGCCTCACGTCCCTGATTCTTTTCAATCACCTGCAATGACGGGGCAGGTGGAGGGCTGGGGCTTTACGGACACCTGTGTGTGAAGGGCCCCCCACTGGCCGCGACTGCCACAGCCTGGCCACGGCCTGGGGTCCCGGGACAATGCTCAGGGCTCCTCAGATCCTGCTTCACTCAAACAAAAGACCACGGCCGGTGACCGCTCCAGCGGCTTCTCAAAGCTGCTCACCTCGGCCAGCTCTGCAGAACCAAGTCACAGCCTTTGCAACCAAGCAGCTGGCCAGGCCTGCAGAAAGCTGGGGCTGGGGTGCCAGGGCCTGGCCCAGCTCCGCTCAGGCCTACTCTGGGCTGGCCCGCACTGGGGACAGCCCTGCCTGCCGCCTCCCTGCTGGAGGCAAAGGACTCCTCGGTCGGCAAGGGACAGGTCTGTCTGGCTCCGTTCGAGGAGGGTTTTCTCTTCTCTGTGCTGCGTCTGGCCTGGGCAGGTGGTGGCCTCGTGCCCGTTTCTGGTGCCTCTGACACAGGAACAGGCAGGTGGGACAGGTGACCGGATGCAGACCTGGAGACCCCTGCAGGAGACCCCTGGGCTCCGGTCCCCTCGAGGTGCTGAGGCTGCAGGGTGGGTGCCCACCTGCCTGGGCTGAGCTGCCCTCCAGACCGTCGGCTGCCCCACCTGCTGAGGGGAGGGTGGACCCATTTGGCCACCCCATCCGGCTCTGGGAAGGCCGGAGGGCCAGGGTCTTGGGTGGGGGTGGTGATGCCGCACACCCCCTCCTCTCTGCCCTGAGAAAGGAGAACCCCTCACTCCTACGGAGACAAGGACTGGGTGGGTGCTGGATTTTGTGCTTTGCTTTTTTCCCGTTACTTGATAGGGTATGATTTCTCTTCTTTAGCCTATTGATATGACGGCGTTCCATTAATTGATTTTTGAATGTTGAACCAGCTTGACTTATCACTTGGTTGTGGTGTTTCATTTTTTTATACATTGTTGCATAATTAGTTGTGGTTTTTTAATAATATAAAAAAACCCCAGGAACCCACCACTCAAAATAAAAGCTAGACCCTGACGGCCCCCAACTCATTCATCCTCCAGCCTCGGCACTCTGGGTGACCATCCTCCCAAATCTGTGTTCCTCACATTCTTGCTTTCCTATTGATGTCATTTTATCAAATCTACATGTAGCCCCCCTCCCAGGCATATATTTTTTATTTTAGTGATTTAGACCTCATAAAAACGCATTATGCTTTTCCTTGGTATGATGTTGCCAAGAGCCACACGGCTCTATGTCACTCTGGTTCGTTTGTTGGGAATGGCAGAAAATACTCCGTCGTGTGGATATTCCGAGTTCCTTCGCACTCCTCCTGCGGCGGGTGTGTGGCTGGAGGCCAGGCGTTGGGCTTGTGGAGAGCACCGTGGCAACACTCGACTACCCCCTTGGGCTGGGCACGGACTGGCGTTTCCTCTGGTGTCACCCAGGCAGGCACGCGACCGCTGGGTCATCGGCTGTGTGGATTTGAATTTGGTAGGTGATGATGCACTATCCCTCAAAGCGGTGGTCTCGCCGTGCACGCCCTCAGCAGTGCGGGAGACCCTGTGCCCCACAGCCCAGCCTGCACCCCCAATGATCAGCCTTCATCACTCAGGCCAGCAAAATGAGTGTGAACAGGGCCTTCAGGCTCCAACTGGCTCCGGGCGCTTCCTCCACCGGGAAGGCTGAGCACGTCTCTGGGCCGTTTTCCTGTTTTGCTCCTTGGGCTCTTATTGATGAGTTAGATGTAAGTTGTCTATATAATTTCTACCTACCTACCTACCTACCTGTCTACCTACAAATTCTTTGCTTTTTTTTTTTTTTAAGATTTTATTTGTTCATTTGAGAGAGAAAGAGAGAGAGCACAGTGGGAGAGGGACAAGCAGACACCCCACTGAGCAGGGAGCCCGACATGGGACTCGATCCCAGGACCCTGAGATCATGACCTGAGCCGAAGGCAGACGCTTAACACACTGAGCCCCCCGGCGCCCCAGCCCCAGCAGTTGTTTGTCAGTTTATGTGTGGGGAATACCTGCCCCTGTAGCAGGCAGACAAAGGCTCTCCGAAAGATGCCCTAACCCTAAAACCTGTGACTCTGTTACCTTATAAGGCAAAAGGGACCATAGACGTGATTAAGAGTAAGCACCGCGAGTTGGGCAGATTATTCCGGATTCTCCGTCCAGGCTCAGGAGATGCTAGAATCCTTAGAAGTGGAGAAGCTTTTTCAGCTGTGGCTAGAGGGAGCTGGGGCCAGACAGTGGCAGCGTCCTGGCTGTGGAGAAGGAGGACGGGGCTGCGAGCTGACGGCGGTAGGTGCCCCCAAAGCTGGACAAGGCCCGGCGACAGCTTTCCTGTGAGGGCCGCCAGGAGGAACCAGCCCTGCGACACCTCTCAGACCCATCAGACTGTGTCCCACTTCTGACCTGTGGGACCCAGAGACCATCAGCATGGGTTGCCCTAAGGCACTAGGTTCGAGGTAACTGGTTGCAGCAACACCAGAAAACAAATGCAAATCCTGGTTAATCACCTCCCTGTCTTTCAGGTGCCTTTTGAGGAACTGGAGCTCTTATTTTCTAGCAACAATTTTATCAGTATTCCTCTGTCCTGGTCAACGTGTTGGGGTGATGTACAAGAAAGAGTTCTAAACGCCCAGAGTCGAAAGTTACTAAGTAACCCTCATGTTCTGAGAGTTGTAAGGATTATATCTGCGTTGTTGTATACGGTGTGAGGCAGGGCCCTTCGCCTCTTCCCTTGTGGATCGTCACCTATTACAGTGCCCCGAGGTGCCATTGGCACACCCCAGAGCCTCCCACTCAGGCTCCCTGCTCCATCCCCCGGGCTGAGTGTCGACTCTCGCACCCACAGCCCAGCCTCACACCAAGTCCTGACATCAGGAGAGAAAGATTTTTCCTGCCACCTTGAGAAGGTCTTTGTTCCTCTCAGCTCTGAGCTTTTCCACAGACATTTTAGACTCATCATGGTAAGTCCCACAAGAAAACCTGTTGGGGTTTTTACTGGAATTAGAGTAAATCAAGTAGGAAGAAATGCATTGACATCTTTATAACGTGGAGTGTCTTATTTTGAGTATGGTATCTCTTTCCCTTCATGAAAGTCTTACTGGAGAATCTCTAAATACGGTAGAACTTGGTTCTTTAAAAAACTAACAAAACAAACAAGGCTCTGGTAAGATTGACTGAGACAAGATGCAAATAAAAATGGTACAAAAGAAAGTTAGAAATGACTACAAATAGGGATAAAACTGGTAATAGAAGAATATTCTCAACAACTATATGCCAAGAATTTTGGAAAACCTAGGTAGAATTGGGCACATTCTTAGAAAAAATTCTAACTCCCTAGAACTGAATAAAGATGGGATAAAACGTCTCAATCAAGCTTGCAACTATTAAAGGTATCAAAGAGGTGGTTAAAGACCTTCCTGTGGGAACACATCAGGCCCAGGTGGCCTTATGCCAAATTCTATCACACTTTTGCAGGACGTTTCCTTCCAGCCATATGCAAACATCTGAAACTGAACAAAAAATGGAAACACAATATATCAAAATTTGAGGGACGCAGCTAAAGCAGTTCTTAGAGGGAAATTTATAGTGTTCCATGATTACATTAACAGAAAGGGGAGGTCTCAAACCAGTGATCTCAGTTGCTACCTGAAAACTAGAAAAAGAAGAGCAAATTAAACCCAAAGCAAGCAGAGGGGAGGGAATCACAGCAATGAATAGAAATGATTGAAACAGAGAGCAGGGGGCCACCCTTGTCTGAGACGGGCTGATGTTCTTGGTGCGGCCCGAGGCCCAGCCCTGTGCTGACTGTCCCTGAAGGTCTACACCCAAGGACCCCTCGCTGAGGCTGTAGGAGCATCTCTGTTAACCAGCCTTCAAGTCTCCCAGGGCCCTTGCTCTCCCGCCCCTGAAAAGTGGCTGACTCTGGGGACTCTTTCTTTTAGGTCTCTCCAAAGGAAGGGGCTTGGGAACGGTGTGGGAGGCAGCAGGATGCTGTCGCCTTCCCGTCAGAGGCCTGAGGGGTCTGAGAGGAGGGACCTCTCAGTTCAAGCTCTAAGAACACCTGCCTCATGGTCAGTCACGTCTGGTCCTGTGTTGGTTTCCTGGCATCGCCACACTGAAGGCAAGACCACCCGCTTCCTGTGGGTCCCAGGGCCGGGCATGTCCCTGGAACCCCCCAGAGGTTGGGGGTACCGAATCACTGAGAAGCATTCCACACAAGCCTGGGGATGGGGACTCAGGGGGAAAGTTCCCCAAAAGCCGGAGGGCCAGGTGAAGGAAAAGGCTCTATTCTCTCTACATCCCATATGCCCGTTTTCAATACTTTATAATCAGTCCAAAGGGGTTGCCTTCCTTACGAAATAAAACCTATGCATCCGGCTTTGCTTGTTCCTCTCCTTTCTCCTTCCTCCACGGTCTGCCTCTCATTCCCAGGCCAGAATGCCTACTGACCAGGCACCTGCCACCATCCTACGTGGCAGCAGCTGGGCGCCACGCTCCATGCTTTCCAAACCCTCGCTGATTTCAACCTCAGGACGAACGTGGGAGGCCGTGGTCAGCCTCACCCTCATCTGACAGAGGACGGAACCAACCAGGGGGACAAGTCTCTCGGTCAGCAGTAGTGCCGAGTCTTGTGCCCAATTGTGTGGCACCCCTGACCCTTGACCGTCATAGCAGGGCAGCCCCTCCTCATGGCCTGGCCTCCCTTCCATCTGGGACTCCCAGGGGACCCCCCCCCCCCCCCACTGCTCAGGCTGCTGGTGGGACCTGGTTTGAGGGCCAAGGGTCTGTCCCCAGGGGAGCCGGGTCACACTCCCACCGGGCTCAGGTTCCCATCTGAGGCGCTGGGTGTCCAGGCCGCCCCCAGCCTGTGCTGGGCTCTGTGTCCACGTGCCATCCACCTGGGCCCTGCAGTCTCCCCCCCGACCCGTGACCTGCCCTCCTGGGGCAGCTCCAGCCTGCGGCTCTGGGTACAGGCGGGAAAGTCCGCAGCCCAGGCAGGTGACTTCACAAATAGCACCCCGCGGGCCATGGTTGTGCAATCCCGGTAATTGGAACCAGCAGTCTCCCCGGGCATGGCCCTGCCTAGGTCAGAGAAGCCACTGTGCTCTGAGGTCAGGTGAAACAGGGGGCAACCGAGACACTGCACCTGTCTTCTGCTGCCCCAGAGCTGACCCGTGCTGGCTCCGGACCCAGCCCGCCGTGACCACCTCCGGGCAGAGCCGCCCCAGGGGGAGAGGGCCCAGCCAGGCGAGGCGGGGGCTAGCTGCTGCGCTCTCCCTGCAGACCCTCCTCCCACCATGGGCCCCCCCACCGCCCTCAAACCCTCTCCATCCTCTTGTACACATGGCAGGCGCCCCCCACCTTCCTCCCTGGCCAGAGCCCAGCACGTGTTTCCATCCTGCGTTTCTATCCCACACACCCCGCAGTGCCAAGTGCCGCAGGAATCTGATGTCACTGCCTCAGGCTCACACCCAGCACCGGGGCTGAGGCTGCATGGCCCGCACTGCTCCCCATGCCCCGCGCGGCCTGAGCCCGGGTGGGAGCGGGTGATGAGCCCTGGCTCGAGAGCCCTCAGAGCCCCCGCGGCCCCCATGTCCGGGGCGGGAAGGCCTGAACCTGTGGCTCCTCTCTCTGTGGGCCGAGGAAGCTTGCCACGGGGCTCTGGCCTCGAGACTCGGGTCCAGCTCAGGAATGGGACCTGCCACCTCACGCGCTCAGGATGCCCATGGAAACCGAGCTGCCGAGCTGGGGCTCAGGCTGAGCACACAGCCCTGTACAAAGCCGAGTGTCCCCCAGGGGAACGGCTCCCCGCAGCTGGACATCCTGGTTCGGGGCTGCAGGTCGTTCAGTTTTACCTCCTCTTGTGCCCAAGGGTCCACAGACTTCCCTGCTCCCCCCGCCCCTGATTCCTGCCGTGACACGTGTGAACCTCAAGAACATCCCACGAAGTGAGAGGACACAGACTGGGTGAAAGGTTCTGAAGACAGGAGCCAATTAGTGTTTTCTCCCCAGGGGAGAAGGGAAGTGACTGTGCAGGGGTGCAGGGCTGCTTTTGGGGGTGACGAGGATGTTCTAAACCTAGGTGGTGGTGGGCGCTCCATCCTGTGAACACAAGGGTGTGGAGAGTGTCCCAGGCCGCTCCCGAGAGCGGGAGCTGGGGGAGGCACACGGAGGTGCTGGGAGCTTCTCTGGAGAACAGGGAAGGAGGGGGGACAGCCCAAGCCCTCTGGGCTTTGCCCAGGGCACGGCCTTCTTTGGGGTTCCTTCTTGGGGGGCTCAGGGCCCCCAGGCAGGCAGCCTCAGGAATGTGGCTGCCGTAGGCCTCCTCCCTCCCCGAGCAGATACAGAGGCCTCCTAACTCCCCAGTCTGGCCGAGCCTCTCCCTTCCAACTGGTCCCCCAACAGCAAGGCTGCCACGGGGGGCTTCCTGGGCCAAGAGACAAATGAACAGATTGCAGATCCATAAGCCCCGCCCGCCACAAATCCTGCCATGGCTCCCTATTGCCTGCCCAGTGAGATCCAGACTCTGGGGTGGCCTGTGGGCCCCTCCTGACATGCCCAGACAGATACAACATGCGCTGCAGGCGTTCTGGGCGCAAGGTGACGTGCAGTCCCATCCCCTCAGATTGCCGCATCACGAGTCACCACACGCGTACGGTTCTGAGGTCGGTGTAAGATTGTTTTCATACCGATGATCCAGAAATCAGAGCAATCCCATGCTGGTCCCCGGTTGGCAGTGAAATTCCTCGAGGACCTCAGGACAGGTGACCGAAACAGATTTGGCAAAGGGAACTCGTCTCAACATGTCCCAGAACCAAGGGAAAGGAACTAATTCTCTGTTTCCCCAAGATCAGGGCTTCCTACTGGGCCCCCTGAGACCACCCAACACAGGTCAGGCTAACGAGCTACTCATTGCAACTTCCCAACTCAACCCGGCTCCACGTAGCTCCGATCCACTGCACTCCCACCCAGCTTGCAGCTCGGCGCCTCAGCGCCCACGGAGCTCGGGAGACTCAGGTCCCTCCAATCTGGTGCAGTTCAGGGCAACCCACGGCGAGTCGACGTGCCTCCCCCCAGGGCCCAAGCTCCTGCTAAGAGTGGGGCCTCTCGGTAGAAGCAGGGGCGAGGAAGAGCAGGCCCTGCCTTGCATGGCCTCTCAGGACGTGCGGTGTGGTACAAGGCGCCTCAGAGAGGTGCCACAGAGGTGGTGGCGTCTGAGTAAACAGCACAGAAACCCCAAGTGAGTGAGGCCCCCTGCCACCCACCTTCTCCCGGGGGCTAGAAGAAGGGAGCAGGTGATTGGGGGGGCTGGCACGGGGGGCCTTCTGGGGAGCTGAAACCAGCTGGGCAGGGGAGTGACCACTGCCGGGAACGCCGTGGCCCTGAACAGCCCTGCCCCACCCCCGGCCCAAGCCACCTTTGCCTGGCAAGCCACGGGGATAGAGATCCCCAAGATGGTGAGGAGCAGCCCGCCTGGGGAAGGCCTCCCCAGGAAAGGGACATCACGTAGGGATGAGGGGAGGCGGGAGACGGCGGTCAGCAGGGAGGACCCCATGCAAAAGACCCGGGCAGGGAAGGAGTCACGGACACAAGGCCACTGTGGCTGATGGCCCAATGAGGGCAGCAGGGGACGCACGGCGGTGGCCGAGGACATGGACAGTGTTGTCTGCGGTTCCCCCCAAAAGAGACACCATCAAACATCGCCTCCCCCAGACACCCGCTCCTGCTCACCGTCTGCCCTGCCAGCTAGAAGCGGAACGGCTCAGAGGCGGCTCCTGTTGCCACTCTGCCTGGCGCCACGTCCCCCATGCCAGGGCCTGTGACGTGAGAGAGGAGCCGAGCTGAGTGTGACCCTGATCGGGCAGCTTGGGAACAGGTGTGCGTCGCCCCCTCCCCGCTGCCCCCCAAGTCCCTCCATCAGGGGACTGTTTCCTGGGGGAGGGACCCTGCGGCTGTGGCCCACATTGGTCCTCGAGGAATGACCCCGCGGCTCAATCCTCCCTCCCCCTTTGCCTGCGGAGACCCCCTGCCCCGTGACCCGGGGCCTCTCCAAAGTGCTGGGGTCCGTTTCCTCTGAGAGCCTGGCGGTGCCCTTGGAAGCAAGGGACAGGAGATGGGAGCTTGGAGGAGGGCTCGAGAGAATCCCACACCGATTTCCGGGCTGGGCCTCGGCTGGTTCCAGAAAGTTCCCCGGGCTTTGGAGGCCTCAGGAGCCTGAGGCCCCACAAACAGAGCATGGGCCAGGCTGTGTCATAACAAGGACGTGGCCTTGCAGGGACACAGGGCCCTGGAGCCGGCACGATCACGCAGCTCCGAGCTCTCAAGAAGACACTGTGGCTGGGCTCTGCCCTCCCTGGGGTGGGGAGCAGGTTCCTGCGCCCCCAGTGGGACGTCGGCCTGAAAGCCCAACGCTGCCTGTGTGGGGTCACTGGAAGGAGCCGGTGAAGAAACGCATCTTTGTGCCGCCTCTGTCCCCGGGAGGGGCTGGGCGTGCAGACAGCGGGAAAGGTTGGGTGTGAGCAGGCGGCTGGGAGGACCCCATTTAAATCCCGGGGAGATTATGAGGGACGTTTGTTGCAGGCTGTCAGCCCTCATTAAGTTAATGGAACTGGCGAGCTGGCCTGTTTCCAGCACGCTGGAGAAAGAAAACAAGAAAAGTGTTTTCAGCGAAAGAGCCAGGGGGTCCCATTTCGCCTGCAGCCCCGGGAGATTATGAGCCGTCGGTAATGGCCTCACTGGAATGACTTACTGGGACTTGTTGATCAAAACAAGGGGAGAAAACCCCTCACGTCTAGGAAGAATTACATGGGCTTCTCATGGATTCTCCTCTAGAAAAGTGATTTGTGTGCACTTCCTTCCCAAAGCCCCGTCCCCGGCCAGCACCCCCACCACAGCTCGGGCTCCCTGGCAGGACGCAAAGACTGGGAAGCAGGGCCCGCGCAGTGCCCTGCAGACGTGGGGAGCAGGGGCTCACGGGCTAGGTGAGCCCTGGGGGTCAGGAGCCAGAAGGTGCTGCCAGGCCCCCGGGGGCCCCTCAGGAGGGGCAGAGTAGGCCCCCTCCTGCAGGAGGGAGCCCCCCCGCCCTTCTTCCTGCAAGTCACCCCAGAGCCGGCGTGGGACTCCCACGGTCCGTGGGCACCCTTCCTAGCCCCTCAGCACCATGACGGAGAGCGTCGGGGGAGGGTCTGCTGTGGAGCACTGTGGTGGGACTCCTGCGTCTGAGGGCAAGGCCCCCTCTGGGACACTGCCTCTCTCCCCCAGCCCCAGATTCCCTAACCTGCCAGGCCACCCACAAGCCCCACGCTGCACCCTGAGCTCCCATGACCACGGTCCTGCGCCGAGGGCCCTGCCCTTCCCCACACAGCTGGACTCTGGACCTACCAAACCTTGGGTGGGGCCCCCGGCATCCCAGCAAGACGCCGTGGCACCAGGCCCCTGGCCTGGCCTCCCCACCGTCCTGCCCTTCTCCCTTCTCTTCCTTCCCCACCCCACCCCCGCAGGTACCCCAGGCACCTACTGGGAGCCAGGCCCTGGGCTTCCGAATGCACGGTGCCACGACTCCCTTATTCCCACTGCCCAGAAGGAAGCCGAGGCTGGTGAAGACAGAGCCACCCGCCTCCAGAGCGCCTCTCCCCACCAGACTGGGAGACACCGCGTGGATTCTGGGGATGTGGTCTCCGCTTGCCTCCTGCCCTCCTCGTCGCCTGGCCCCAGCTGGGGCCTCTCAAACACGCCCCACTCCCCTGGTGTCTCCTATCTGGAAGCCCAAGGCCCTGGAGGTTTGGCCTGACTTTCAGGCCATTTTGCTTTTGTCGAGCCCGCACCTCCTGGAAATCATGGCATCCACGGACCGGTCCTGCCGGTGTGCTCAGTGGACGGGCCCCCAGATGGGGGGTGACGGAGCTAAGCTGGGAATCTCTGGGCCGCCCAGCTGGGCACTGAGCCTCCTTCCTGCCAAAGCCCCCTTCACCTTAACCCAGGGGCCCTGGGGCTGCTCTGGGTCCCCAGAGTGGCAGTGGGGACTTGCTCAGCACAGCCCATACCCCTCTCCTGGCTCCGGAGGCCGCCCCCCCCCCCCCCGCCCTGGCCAAATAGCCTGTGTGTGACACAGCACAGAGGGCCAAGGGCTGGCCCCTCAGTGCACAGCTGAACTCAGGGACAAAGTGACAATTGCAAAGAGAGGAGGTGGACGCCCCAGCCTGGGGGGGTGGCTGTAGACCCAGCTCCCGAAGCTCACGGTGGAGGTGAGGGAGGCCTAATGTGTCCCTCTCACGTGGCAGGTGATCCGTAGGCCCAGACCGTGAGGTACCAGCCAGGGCTCCCGGTGATGCAGGGACAGAGGCTCCCAGCCCCAGGCCTCCATGAGGCCTCTAGTCTGGCCCTCGACTCACCTGGGGCGAGGGGCATGCAGGATGCCAAGGAGCCCCACTTGAGGGAGGCACCCGGCAGGGCCCAGCCCTGGCCCCACGCCCCCTCAACACACACACAACCCCTCTCCCTGGGATCTGAGCCGAGAAGCAGGCTGCGTGGGGTCCGTTGTGTCCCCTCCCCCCACCCTTGGTCTAGGGACACAAGGAGACAGCCTCATCCCGCCTTCTTTGGGGAGCTGGGCGTCGGGGTGAGGGTCTGCCCTGTGTAGTGAGGGGCCTCCTGGGGGCTGGGGAGGACAGTGCTGTGTGTCCAGGAGGGAAGAGCCGGCCTCTCACCCAGGCCCTGGGGCCCGAGCGCGGGTCTCATGCCGATTTCTGCAGATCAGATACCGCTTTCAGCGCCCCGGCCTGAGCGGTCTTCCCGGAGAATCCTCCTGTGGGAGGCGGGGAAGTGGCCGGTCCAGTTTCTGAGAGGGACTGTTTTTGAAAAGCGAACACTATCACCGCTATCAGCTGAAGGCTGGGGAAGTCGGGGCCGGGGGGCCCCACCTGCCTCCCGCCGGGGCCTGCCCTGTGCACCCTGTCCCCGGCCTCCGCCTGCCCCTCCTCGCCTGGCTGCTCTGCCCCCCACTCCCCTGCCCCGCTGCTGCCCTGTCCTCTAGCCTGTCCTGCCCGCTCCGGCCTCGGGCCCGGGCCTCCCCGAAACTGTAACTTTCTGTGGGGGCGCCCGTGTGGGGCCCCGGCAAAGACCTTGAGGGCCCTGCTTTTCTCAGAGCTGCGTTCCCAGTGCCTGACACACAGCGAGTGCCCTGCACACAAGAGCAAGGCCACGGTGCCGGGCTGCTCCAGCCCAGGCCAGCAGGGACAGGGTGCCGCCGCCCGCCCGGGGTTGGGGGCTGGGCCGCGGCCGGTCAGGCGTGCTGGGCTGGGGGGCAGAGCGCGGAGCAAGGCTCTCCCGGGGCCACCACTCGGCCCTCTGCCTTCCCTCCCCCCAAAGGAAAGGAGAGGTTAATAAACCAATTACTTTGGGCAACGAAGCAAAATAAGTCCCATTAAAGTAATTAACGTCCTTCGCACAGCCCCCATTGGAGAAGACTAATAAATTGGGGCTTTGTCACCATCCGGTAATTCCTCGCTGGGGCGTTTCTTCATCCCCGTCCAACAGCACAGTTTAAGGCTCTGTTAATACTTTTAAGACGGGCTCGATGCCAGACTAATTAGATTTGCATTTCCACCATGGGCCAGGCTAGGCTCGGATGTGCGCAATGAAAGAGGCCTGAGGACCCCGCAGGGGCCCCGGGGACAGCACCCGCCTTTGAGAAGGGGCCATGTGTGGATTCCCACGTCTGGCCTGACACTCTGTCTGCCGGCCCGGCTCCCCGCCCCCGCACGCCAGGGCACCGCTCTGATCTGAGCGAAGGCCAAGCCTCATTCTCCCGAGGGTCTCCTCCTGAATCTGCCCACCCCGCGGGCTCACGGGGGTCAACCGGATGGATGATCCCAGGACCCCAGAGCCAAACCCAGGCAGGTCCACGTAGACAAGAGGGAAGAGGGAAAAGGAGCAAGTGTGGCGTGGAGACACCTGACGGGTGCTCCCCAGGCCAGCATCACGGGCATCAAGACACATCACGGACATGCTGACCGCATGTGTCCCTGTCACGATGGGGAAGAAGGGCGCGTCACCTCTGTGGTCTTCCTCCCTGAAGCCCAAAGCTCATCCTGCAAAACACCTAACCCGTCCTCCTCAAAACCGTCAAGGTCATCAAAAACAAGGACAGCCTGAAACTGTCACGGCCCAGAGGGGCCTAAGGAGACATGGCGGCCGGATGTCAGGTGGGGTCCCGGGCGGGATCCTGGGATGGAAACAGGTCGGCAGGGAGAACCGGGAAGTCTGAGTGAAGTACGGACTCGAGTTAGCAATGGCGTCCCAGCGCTGGAGTGTGAGTTGTGACCAACCCAGTGTCCTAACGCAACATGTCAACGGTGGGGAGGGAGGGAGGAGGTGTGTGGGAGCTCTCCGTACGACCTTCAGAATCATGCCGTGATTCTGAATCTGTTCTACAGTCCCCCCCGGCCTCCGCCTCCCGCTGTGTGACGGGCACTGTCACCCGGCCCTGCCCTGACTGTGGGACTGCTGTGAGCCACGGTGGCACCATGACCAGGCAAGGCCGGGCAGGAGCACATGCCGGGGGAGACGGCGAGAGCCACCAGCTCGGCCTGAGTTACCGCGTGCTGAGCATGAGCTCGGGGAGCACGGAGTCTGAGGACAAGCAAGGCCCGCACCGCGACCTCGTCAGCTGGGTTGGGTCTGGGTGCCCCCGGATGCCAGCCCCCCGAGCAGGGTGGGGAGGACGGGAGGTGCCAGGGACGGGGTGGGCGAGGGGGGATGAGAAACGGCTGACCGCTGGGCCTCGTGTGCCGGGACTGGCCGTGGAGCGAGAGCGTGCGTGCCCCGCACCCCGCTGCTGTGGTCGGAATGCGGCGGTAGGCGGTAAGCAGGGGAGGGCCCGGGGCTGGGGGCGGAATCCGCTTACCTCTCAGAACACTACAATTTGGATTTCATAGAACTATTATTCATCTCTTGCTTGTTTTTTTTTTCAACCTTTTAAACATGTAAAGACCATCCCGCGCTCACGGGCCATACACAAGTAGGAGGCAGGTCATTGTTCACAACCCCTTAGTACAGAAAGCATTTCATAAAGTTCAAAAATTAAATGAAAATTCCTATTGCAAAGGACTAGCAAGGAACTTCCTTAATTTGGTAAAGTTATAGACCAAAAGCCAGAGCAAACCATCCCGGTAGTGGAGGAAACATTTCTATTAATGTCAATAACCTATTAATTAAAGGAGAATGCATTTCTATTAAGACCTAGCATAAGACAAGGACTCCCAGGGCCCCACCGTGTGTCAGGTAGATTCCACTTAATGCAAGAAAAGAAAGAACGAGGCGTGAGGGTTGGGAGAGAGAAAACGGCCCTTATCTGTAGCTGATAAGATCATCTACTTAAGAAATCAGCAAGGCCAACAGATCAATTATTAGAACTGACGAAAGTGTCCACCGTGGTGGCCAGAGAGAGTCCTGTGGCCCTCCTCTGCCCCAGCAAGGAGCTCCGAGGGAAATTAGTGCCCAACTAGCCTAGAGAGGGTGCGTTGTCAGGGGTCATAAAGCAGCCCCCCGTGAGAGGAGGCTCCTCGCGGCGCTCCCAGACCCCAGGGGAGGACTCAGGAGATGACCCGAGCCGCTCAGAGAGACTCCTTGACTCTTGGACGAGAGAACACGATACACTGTTTCCATTTCCCCCACATTCAACCTGTAAATGCATGCAACCCCAAGCAAACTTCCTATTGAAATTAAGGAACTTAATAATGTTGCCATGAAGGAACAAATGTCCGGAACAGGCAAGTCAAACTTTAACAGAGGTCACGTGCAGGGCGGAGGGGGCAGGTGCGCTGCCGGCAATGGGGCCTCTTTGCAAACCGAAGCAGCAGGTCTCCGGGGCACTGGCGTGTCCCCCGGAAAGGAGACCACTGGTGCAGAGGAGGGACCCTGGTCACGCTCCTCGTAGGCTTGGGGACGGGGCTGACCGCAAAAACGTCGCCCCCCACCAGGGACGGGCTCGAGAGGCTGGGAGGTGGGGGGGCCACCGCTTGGGGGGGAGCGGGACTGGCCCCCCGGCCGGCACACGGGGGTGTCCCTGATGAAGGCCTACGTGGCAGAAGGTGAATTGTAAATGATGCAAGAAGATGCAGGAGAGTATCTCCTGACCGCACAGACGAGGCCAGAGGGGGACACAAGGGGTGGGTCACCATTTGCAACTCCTGCTCACGGAGGGTCCCCTGAGTGGTGGGGCTGTCCGTCTCTGCCCCCGGGGCCCCGCTCTCACCCACCATCTGCCGCCCGGCCAGGACCTCTCCTCTCTTTATGGAAACTCCTTCTTCCCTGCCGCCCTCCCAGAAAAATCCTAAGCTCTGTGGACGGGACTCTGTCTCCTTTGTTGACTTTCATAACTTTAGGGTCTGGGACAGTGGCACACAGGGGTGACAGGATGCCACAGAGAGGGTGGGCCGAACGTATGCGCACAGGCTCTGCGCCCAGGAGCGGCTCTGAGCGTCTTCGCTCTGTCCAGCCTCCGCGGGGGGTGTCTTGTCCCCCTGAGGGTGTCAGATGCTCAGCAGGACCGGCGTGGGTGAGAAGTGCACCCTCTGCTCCCACGGCCCAGAAGAATCTAAGGGAACTCAGGTACCCCAAGGAACTCCCCAGCTGAGTAGCCAAGCCAATCTGGGGTCAGCTTGGCCCAGAACCTTCTCTCCTGAGTCCCACGCTCACGTCCCAGTGAGCCTTCTGCTCTGGAGGACCCATGACCTTCTAAGCAGGGGAGATGCAAGCCACAGCTTCTGGCTGAGTCCCCTGGGGCTCCTTGCTGGCTGTACCAGGTGCCGTGCAAATGAACGATGACAGACCTGTCCCCTACACTTCCTTGAACAAAGAGCTTGGGTCTTGGTCCCCCAGTGTCCCATTCCTAGTACCCTCCCCCACCCCAACCCAGGGCTCCAGAGAGAAGACTTCAGTGAGCAGGATGGGGGATGATGCACATACTCAGCAGCCTTCAGCTCCCCTGCGGGTCAGGGCGGGGCAACCGGGGAAGGCAGTGGCCCTAAGGGGCCCCAGAAGTGTCCCCCAAACGCCGGGCTCATGGTTAGGAGGAGCAGCAGTGTGTCCCAGGAGGGGATACACATTTGATCTTCAAGGGGACAGCTGTGGCCAAGAGGAGGAGAAGGGGCTGTGGGTGCCAGCAACGGGGTGGCTGAGGTCCCCAGCCGCACAGAGGAGGGCAGGCGCCCAGGGCCCAGAGCCCAGGCCTGGGGTCAGGGGAGGTGGGAGCGGGTGAGAACATGCAGGAACGGGCCCCCTGGCCGACCAGGGCGGGCCTGCCGCTGATGTCTTGTGAGGACACCTGTGTGATTTCCCCTAAAACATCCTGTCCCTCTGGAAGGACCGGCCATGGGTAACATTCCTTTCCTGAGGCGGTTTGTAGACTGAACAGACAGCTCAGGCCACTGCTGGGGGCAAGTGGCCGTGTTGCTGAGCACTTGGGCAGCGGGTGGTAGATCATCGGAAAGCTTGGATGAAACACCCAAGTCGGGGGTCTGACACACGGCCACCCACCACACGTTGTCCTAACCCCAAAACTCCCACGTGGACTGATTGCCTAACCCTGCCGTGTAGACCAAAGTCCTGTCTGCACCGCCACGCCCCTGAGAGTATTCAGAATTTCTAGGCTTTTTCTTTTAGGTGGAAAGAGAACTTAAAGGCCCTTATGGGGAGATCTGAGCACAGCACTCTTGCAGAACCCCTACAACACTCTTCTGGTCCTTTCAGCTGTTCGACCCAACACACCCACACGGAATCTTCCTGAAGTTTCCAGTGAACATTTCCATAGAAGTCTGAAATGCACGCCTGTGCACACGCACTTGGGTACATGAACTTTAACCATTCACCACCACGCCACCCACCCGGCTGACCTAGGAGGGTCCTGGGGGGCAGGTGCCCTGATGGGGGCACAGGTGGGCTAGAACAGAGAATTCAAACCACAGGCCACCATAATTGTTAAAAATAGTTAAATAATAACTATATTATTATATTACACATTTTCTTTATGATTTATTTTCTATGCACACGTTAAAAGTAGTTAAACTAATAATAACTATATTGTTATATTACGCATTTTCTTTATGATTTATTTTCTATGCACACGTAATACCTTATGATAAACACAGATTTATATACTAATATTACCAATAAAATAGAATTACATAAAACAGAACAGGATCAATGAGTAGAGAACATCACAAAACGTGGTGTGTGGGGGCACAGGGATCTGGTCCACCAGGGAGAGGAGCCTGGCATCTGGGCTGTGGCCAGAGTGTGCCAGGCAGTTTCCGAAGGGCATCCGGGAGAGGGCCTTTAGGTGGACGTGGTGGGGGTGGGGGATGTCGGTTAGGACACTCTGACTACCCCCCCCTTGAGCACCACGGCACGCAGAGCCTCACGGCCTAGCCACGCAGACAGCAAAGGCGGGTCAGGGAGGACTGCTCTCCTCTGGGTCCCTCCCTCCGTCCCTGTGGACATGCTTTCCTGGGAGAAAGATGGAGGATCCGGGTTGGGCGGTGGGTGGGGGAGGAGGTGAGGGCAGAAGGACAGCAAGGGCTCTGCCGTCTCGGACCTGAGCGCCGGGCAAGGGCCAGGATTATTTCTAACCTCGAGGTTGGCCCCTGAGGGAGGACGAGAGGCCAGGTCCTGGAGGGGAGGGGGCTTGAAGAACACTCGGAAAGGAGTGAAGACAGACACCCCATGGAAGCCCAGGCCCCAGACCTCCCCCACTCGAGGAGCATGGAGTTTTGAGGCTGGGAGAGCTCTGGAGACAAAGACTGGTCCCCACGTGGCGAGGGGGACCCCGTAGGCCCCGGGGTCTAGCAGACGCATACACAGGCTATGGCGAGGTGCCTGTTTGCTCCCGTTTGCTGGCCACACCACTTGTCCCCGAGGGACTGTTAAGAACGCCCCCCTCCCTCTCAAACATCATGGGGGGCTCCTGAATCCGTTTCAGCACTCCCGGAGGGCTGCATGGGTCTGCTGGAAATCGGAGGACTCCACCTCCGGGTTTGGGCAAGGAGCACTCTCCTAACATGAGGAAGGAACAAACCATCCCCGACACTCAAGGGCCCGTCTGAGATGGGGGACCGTCGAGTGGCTGTTGTGTGTTCGGCACCCAGACCCACCCAGAGGCCTCAAAGCTCTGGGCTTCCTGCATCTGTCCCCTCAGGGCCCCGAGGCCCTTGGTTTGCTTTGCTGGCTTGCATTCACTCAGACAGGAGGCCCCGATGGCCCCCTGGAGCCCTGGGGGGAAGGGAGGCCTCCTTCCCTCCCAGGGCTCTTGTTTGCAAAGCTCCCAGAGGACCTGGCGGGACAGAGCCTGGACAAACACAGAGCATCCTCAGGCTCAGAAACGCCAAATCAGTAAACACCCCCTCCCCCTCGCTGTGGCATTTCTGCCTCTGATTGATTCAGCTGCAAAGTGCAAACTGCCCCTGGAAAGGGTGGTGGGGGGCCCGGGCCCCCTGGACCTGCATTCAAACGAATCGTTCCTGTGAGGAGTACATCTGGGGGGGCAGACGCCCCCCTGGACAAGAGGGCTCCCTCTGCGGCACTAGGGTGTGCTGGCCAGATGGCTCTGGGCTCAAGACAGGCTGCACATGGGCACTCCAGGCCCAGCTCCTCCGCTGGACCACGGCCCCCAAGGCTACCGGCCACCCCCAGGATGTCTGAGCTCCAGACACCTGCAGCCCCTGATCCGGGCCACTCTGCCAATCATGGGGGTGGCTCCAGCTAGTGTGGGGCCCAGCTGGGGTCCCCGCTCGGGGGCACGAGAGGACGACTGTTTTGTGCAAAACCTCCACCAGCCTCGAGCAAAGGCCAAGGCAGGAGAGCCTGGTTTTAGAACTTATTTTTCTTCCTTTTGCCTTTTAATGTAAAAAATCTAATGATGTTACGGTGCCCAGCAGAGTGTCCTGCAACAGTCCACAGCAATGGACAAGCTCGAGAGCAGAGGGTTCTGGGAGGTCATAAGATGGCCGGAGGGGTGCTGCTGGGGGCCTCTGGGGGCCCCTGGACCTGCCTGGGGGGCCGACGAGATGAGAATGTTCTGGAACACTGTGTCAGTAACAGAGGGGGCTAAGGGGAGAAAGGATAGGACCTGGTAGGAAGCCGTGCCCCCCTGCCCAGCTCCCGGGGCCATGGCCTGTCTCTGAGTGACCCCTCCCATGCCCCGGTCCACGAGGGTCCGAGGGACCCTTCAATTCCCATCTGAAGCAGCACAGCCCAAGGCGGCCCACGGGGGGCTGCAGGGGGGGCCAGGGCACCATGCTGAGAACGATGGCCCCTGAAGGTGCCCATGTCCTGTCCCCTGGAGCCCAGGGACAGATTCGGCTCTGCAGCTATGGGGGAAAGGCTGCTGATGGAATGAAGTTTGCCAAGCAGGTGATCCTGACATGGGAGATTCCCCTGGATTATCTGTGATCACGAGGACCCTTGCAGGGCAAGTGGCAGCAGGGGCAGTCAGAGGAGGAGAGGTGACTCTGTGCAGAAGGTCAGAGAGACACCGAGCAAGGAGGCTCCACCGGCCTGGGCTGCCCGTGTGGACAGAGGACAGGGCCCCCAGCCAGGGAATGCGGGAAAGGAACCCAGCCTGGCCACACCTTGATTTTAGTGCAGTGACAAGGTTTTGAGCCTCCCAGAACTGTAGAATGAAAAATCTGCATTGTCTTGAGCCACCGAAGTTGGCCATTTGTCCCAGCAGTCACGGGAGACCAACACAGGCCTCCAACAGGACAACAGGGGGGAAGTAGCCCCCCGTCCGGAGCCTGAGGTCTTGGGCTTAATCCTGCGTCAGCTCAGGGGACCCTGGGCCTGCCAACCCCCCACCCACCCCAGAGCCTGGGCAGATGCAAGTGTGGGATGGGCTCACGGCACCTCCCACTACCACGGCTCACCCCCTCCCAGCCTGGGGAGGGGCCCTGCTGCACCCATGGTCTGTCCCCCGCGGTCACCCCAGGAGGGCAGGCCAGTGTCAGCCCCGCTTCTCAGGGACGTGGAGACTGCAGGCAAGTCCTTGCCGAAGGTCGCTCGGTGGGCTGGCTGGTGAGTGACAGCCAGGGCTCTGCCCGCCCACCTGGCCATGGGTGCCCGCTCTGCACCTGCAACAACAGGGCGGGCCCGGCATCCGGTTACAGCCCACTCAGCGGATTGGCGTGCAGAAACTGGGGCAGGGGGAGGACCATCCCCTCCAGGGTCTGTGCGCCTGGCGCCCAGCATGTGGTCTGCTCAGAGGACCTTGGCCAAGCCGGGGCCCCCGGGAAAAATCAGACACCCCCCCCCACACACACCTGGAGGCCACATAGGCCCTTTCCAGGCCAAGCCCCAGGGCCTCCCAGCGACCTGGGGACCCTGCGGGGCTGGGGTGAGCAGAGGTTGGCCTCCTCTGGCCTCCAAAGATACCAGGCTTCAGACCCATCCCACAGCTCTAGCCAGGTCTCTGCCCCTGGGAAGATGAGCAGAGACCTAGGGAACGTCCAAAGCAGATCCACGGGGCATGGGTGGGCCTGACACTCTGGCCTTTAGGCTGGAAGTGGGGGAAAGGGGGACCTTCTGCCTCTCTTGTCACGCTCAATGCAAATGGCACCTCTCAGGGAGCCCTCCCTGATCACCCTGGCCTCTTGACCACCTTGCTGCCCATTGCTTGGCCTAGGAGGCTGCTGTGAGGGCCTCCACCCCAGACCCCAGCCTCCCCTGCCTGGGGGGCTCACTCCTCCCCCTCTTCCTTCCACCCCTCTCCTCTCCCTGCTGTTTGAAGGTTTCCTTGCTCACCTTCTTTGTTTTGAGTTGCATTTCCCATACTGACCACAGGCCATTGGTCAAGGTCAGGCTAGGACACTCTCCCCTGCCATGGGAGGGTAACGTGGCTCTCCCCTGACCCCCAAGAAGGGCTCAGAATGTGCTTCCTCTGGATGGAGTGAGTGCCAACCCCTTTGCCCACCCCGACTGGCTCCCATGTGTCTCGAAGGCAACAGCAGGCCCTGCTCGTAAAGATGTGTGACGGGCCTGGCCAGTCCTCACATCTGATGTCCACCGACTCCCCTCAAGGCGCGCCCTCCGACCCTGTAGTGGTGAGGGGGACGTAGAGCGACAGAACCTTCCCAGTGACCCGCGCCCTCCAGCTCAGACACACCAGCTGCGCTTGACAGCCTGGTAGGGCCGAGTCAGGACTCGAGCTGCCCGGCATTTTACACCCAGGTTCTTCACCAGGACGGAGTCAAATGGATTCACGTTGGGATCATAAATATAATCGGGATATTTTTATTTTCAAGTAGCACTTCTGAAATCTATAAAATTAAGCTAATATACTGATTTTAAAAGCAAGAACTTTATTGCCCTGTGAGTCAGAGTTTGCCAGTCTATGGGGCTGGGAGTCGGCACCCGGCTCCTGTTCTAGGGTGGGCCTGCTGCCCCTGCCACGCGGTGGACACGTGGGGAGAGCGGGGACCAGGCGGGGGGCTCTGGACCTCCACCCACACGGCAGCCGGCAGAGGGGACTGAGCCATGTAGTCCCAAGAGCTAGAATGGAATGTAGATCTGCCCCAATCCCAGCAGCCCCAGGACGGTGGTCAGACGCAGGGCACTGGGGGAGCCCCAAGGGCAGGCAGGAAGGCTGGGCCCACCAGGGAGCCGCTCTTTGGCATCTCGGGCATGCACAGGACCACCCCACACGGCACTAGCCCCAGGCAGCTTACAGGGCCTCCTACGCCCACATCCAGAAAGGCCCCCTTCCCCAGGGGGAGAGATCACCTCCTTGCCTGTTGCTGTCTTCTAGACCCTGAAGAAATGGGGTGGGCTCATCCTATCCATGCCACCCTGCCTCAGAAGGTGACCACATTTGGAGACGGGGCCTTCAGGGAGAAAATTAAGTTAGAATGAGGTCACCAGGGTGGCCCTGATCCTGTGTGACCGGGGTCCTTGTAACAAGAGGACATCAGGACACAGACATGCACACAGGGATGGGCCTGGGAGGAGGACACAGGGAGAACATGGCCATGCACACTCGAGGAGAGAGGCCTTGGGAGCACCCCGCCCTGCCCACCCCCAGCAGGCTGTGCCTCCAAAGGGCCTTCCCTTTTCGGTGGTCCCCGCCCGGGGCTGGGGGGACACAGCTCTGCCCAGGGCCCAGGGGCCCTCGTTCTGGAGCTCAGACCACGACGCTGTTCATGCGGGACTGCACGGCCAAATCCAAACAGGGAGTGTAGTCCCTACCTCACAGTGGGGGAAACTGAGGCTGGAAGGGGAGGCAGCCTGCTCGAGAACACGCAGTTCATGCCGGCGGAGTACCCTCGTTCCCGCCCTGTCCACAGAGTAGCTTCTAGAACTGCCAGCTCCCTATGCCTGGCCGGAGATGCTCAGCTGGGACCTGGGGCTCCCCGGGGAGCCCCCACTCTGAGGCTTGCTCCTCCTCTTGCGGTCCTCGCTTCAGGGATAGTACTGCTGTCCCCACATCTAGCAGCCTGACCTCGGCCTCAACCTGCTGCTGAGCTGCCTCTGCCCCACCCGCCCTGCCCCTGCTCCCCTCGCCTGCGCCTGTGAAAGCCCCTGTGCAGCCTTGGACTCCAGGCCACCCTCTTCCCAGTCTACGGTGGCCGGCAGGGCTGTGACCCTCTGCTTCCCGGGGCTCCGCCTGGAGCGAAGTCCACACGCCTGGGCGGGACCAGCAGGCCCCTCTCGGCCGCCCCTGCCCAGCGCACCCCGCGCTGTGCCTCCGGCCTGACTGAGCTGCTTTCCCGTTCTGGAACCCGCCTGCTCTCTCTCACTCAGGCCTGTGTGATTTTTCATCCATTTGCTCCCCAAACACTTATTCAGCACCCTCTCACGCACACATCCAGAGCCCCTGGGACCAGAGCAGGGACCTCCCCTGCCAGGGACCTGTGCTCCCAACTCTCAGGGACAGCCATGCATGAGACGAGCCCCCTGATGCATGCGATCAGAGACCAGAAGCTCTACGAGATGAGGCCAAGGCTGGGAGGAGACCACGAGGGGCTGGTCTATGCAGGAGTCTCAGGGGAAGCGACAGATGAGGCCAGAAGACGAGACAGGACTTAAGCAGGGAGGAGTGTGTGCACATGCCCGCGTGCTGAGAAAACCATCCAGGGCAGCACAGAGGGAACAGCATGTGCCAAGGCCCTGGGGTCAGAAGGAGTGATAGGGCTATAGCCTGGGACAGGGGTGAGGGGAGGCAGGAGGTGGCGCCCCAGGGGTCTGCAGGACCAGGGCCCCCAGCAGGAAGAGACACTCTTTGGACCGGGGGGAGGTCTGGGATGACCCAGGGATCTGGCCTGAGCAACCTGGAGGACAACCTGAGCTCTGGAGGCCGGGGCTCAGGACAGGGGTGGGATCTGGACTCTCCCCTTCAGGTCCCTTCCTGTCCGAGCTTCTTGTCTCTCCAGTCCCCTCGGCCTGGAAGTCTCCCTCCTGCATCCTGTTGCTCCATGCCCTCTGCCCCCGGTGGGTTCATGGGTTCCGCTAGTCGAGCTGCCACAGATTAGTGGCGGGGAGAGCAGCACCCATACCAGCCCCTCCCTGCGGGGCTTCCCTGCTCTCCCCTTCTCCGCTGGTCCCCCAAGGTCTCCCAGCTCTCCTTCCCCAAGGTGCTCCTGGCAAGCTGGGGTCCTGCCCTACCCCGTGTGGTCCTCACAGCCTGTCCACACCTCTGAATGTACGAGCCTGCTGCACTGGGGGTCACCCACAGTCCCTGGGCACGTGTGGAGAGCCTGGATCCGCCCGCTGGGTGGAGGATGGAGGGGAGCAGATAGACGGGGCTGAGGGAGAGCAAGAGGGTCAAGGGGCCAGAGCGGGAGGCCCCATGCCGAGCTGGGAGTCCAGAGTGGGGCCAACCCCGCCATTCAGGACGTCCCGGGGAGGGCCCAGGAGCCCATCCCCTCCAGCTGCTTCCTGCAGGATTCGGAGGAAAGCAGCCCAGCACGGCACAAGGAACAGGGCCAGGAGGGGCGTGAGGGGGGCTCCCCAGTCTGACCGCCAGGCGGGCAGGGCTCTGCTGCTGTTGCTTCCCATTTCACCGAGGAGGAACCTGAGGCCGGGCTCAGGTGGGGCTGCCTCCGAGCCCCCCCCCCACGTGCCTGTGGCCCAGCAGCTGGCTTGCGGCCTGTGGGTGGTCAGCGGCTCCCAGGGGGAACACCAGCAGCCACGGGGGTGGGGGGGCGGGGGAGACTGGAGCCACCCTGCCCGGGGCCGGACGGGGCCGGGGCCTGCAGGGCAGGGGTCCCCTCCCCGGGCCCCGGTGGGTGGGACGGCGGCCCCCGGGCTCCGGCTGTGCGGCGAGGCCCTCCGTGGCGGCTACAATAAATATGTTTGTTCAAGGGAAGCCAGGCTGGGAGCTGTGCGCGCCGGCCCGGTGAGGAAGAAAAGGCTGCTTGTGCCTTGCACACTGGGGCGATTGTCCGTGCTCACGCAACTGCTGCCCCGTGGCCGGAAAGGTCAGACGCCCCTCGGGCCCCGTCGGAAGCAACTGGTGCCTCGGGCCCCTGTGCTCGCTCCCGGCTGTAACGCCCGTCCGTCCACATCACCTCTGGGCCTCGGTACGGGAGGGAAGGTGCCGGGCAAGGACTGCGAGGCGGCCCCGGAGACGCAGGGGGCAGAGACGCCGGCAGTCTGCCTGCCTGGCTGGCGCGGGCGTCCTGAGTCCGGCGGAGAGCGGGCCCTGCAGGCTCCCAGGAGGACGGGGCAGGGGGGCAGCTCTGGGCACGAGTGGTGTCCCTGCGGGGCCGTTTGCTCCCTGGTCGGATGGAGCCGAGCAGGCCCGGGTTTGGATATCCGGGGGTGCCAGGGTGATGGCTGCGGAGAGACCTGGCCGGGAGCTACCCCTGGCCCCCTGCCCGCGAGGCAGGACCCGCGAGCCGCCACCTTCCCCAGCAGCAGAAGGAGCCGAGGGCCCTGCCGGGGGCGGCTCTGCCCAGCTGCAGCCCAGCTTCCAGAACATTGCTGGCTGTCGCCAGACGTCTCCAGGGCGAATGCATCCCAGACTCTCGGCTCGCCCTAATCCTGAGACCCTAAAGGACAAAGATCTGGACCCTAGGCCTGGTCTTCCATTCCCCTGCCGGGGGAAGAAGAACACCAGAGGCCACGATGTGGCAAGCCTCGGGGGCAGTGCCCCAAGTCACCTCCCCACTGCGGCCCCCTCGACGCCGCCCCTGCCCGTGCTCTTCCAGGGGGGAGGCTCCCCGAGCCAGGGCTGCGCTGCAGTGGGGTCTCGCCACTGCCCGGAGGCAGGGAGCATTCCCTGCTCGCCTACACGCACGTGCACACACACCCGGGGCCACCGGGACGGCTGAGGGGGAGGTGCTGGAGGCTGGCCTCCCGGGCAAACTGCCGTCCCGGTGGCGACATCCGAGAGAGGGTGCCACAGCGGCCTGGGGACCTACTTTGGCAGAGTGAGTCCCCCCACAAAACCGCTTTTCAATCAGAGGACCAGGGGCTGGGAGGTGGGCAGAAGAGGCCCAAGGGAAGAGCTTCTAGAAGCTTCCGAAGAGATGGCGCCACAGTCGAGTGCCCAGGCTCAGGGGCCAGCCCTACCCTAGCTTGCTGCAGACACGTTCCTTCACCTGGGCTGGCCTGCGGCCCTGCTCTGTGCACCGCCCGGCGTGACCCCAGGACCCCGAGCCCCAGGACTGTCGCATCTCCCGGCAGCCGGGCTGCAGGGGCCTTGGTGAGGTCTTGTTTGGGGCAGGGTAGTTCAGGGCTTGCCTGCAAGTCCAGGGCTTGCCAGGCTTAGGGTCCAGATCTTTGCCTGGACACAGGACGAGGGAGGGAAGGCCCCATCCTACGAGGGGACACGGCCTCGCGGGAGGTCCTCATGCCCAGTACGCAGCACCACGGTGGGTGTGGCGGTGGGCCGCCTTGGCTCCCTTTCCGGGGACTCTCCTACTGACATGTGTGCATGGCTGGAATGTGCTGGGCTCACCAGAGCCTGAATTCCCCGGGGGCCGGGCATTCCGACTGTGGGACGAGGGCATTCGGTATTGTCCTCCCTGGGCAACACTGGGGAGCATGGGTGTGACATCCTGCAGGACTGACCCCAGCCTTGGGGAGTTCAGCCGCCCTCTCGCTGGGGAGCCCCCTCCATCCCCCCGTCTGCGGGGCTGGGCCTCGCACAGGGGCCGAGGCTTCTCTCCGGAGGGGGCGTCCAGGTGGTGGTGGGATGGCTCCCCAGCCCAGCCCCCTTCCTCTCCGCCAGGCCCTGGATCTTCATTCGGTTCTGCTTCTAGCCGGCAGGTGCTCACAACACAAGGCCACAAGGCCTCCGCCCTTCCCTGCGAGTGAGGCTGGATTTCCAGAGCCACAAGACGCCTGGCCCAGGTTCTGGTCTCTGCGGCCGGGCCCACCATGGCAACCTCTGGTCCATCTGGCCAACAGCCCAGCCCAGTTCCTGTCCACGGCCTCCTGGGCCTGGCCCCCTTTCCCTCGCCGCCTCTGCCCGCTCGAGCCACCGTGGCCGCACCCCCGTAGCCCCAGCCCTCACCTGCCTCCACGGGGCACGAGGTCAGGAGCAGGGAGGCCGCGGCCGTCCCAACCTCCTGTCAACACTTACTACCTGGGAGCAAAGTCGACCTCTCTGCTGGGGCCTCCCAGGCCCCGCCGGCCACACTGCCTGCCTCCTGGCTCCTCCCGAGCACCCCGAGTTCCTTCCAGGGAAAGAGGGAGGTAGGAGCAAAGGTCCGAGTGCTGTGAGGAAGGGGCCATGAGCCGGGGAACGCGGGCGTCTCCAGAAGCCGGGAAGGCAAGGAATGGACTCCCCCTGGAGCCCCCAGAAAGGAACCCAGCCCTGCTGGTACGTCGCTCTTAGTCCTGTGGGACCCGCTTTGGGCTTACGACCTCCAGAAGTGCCAGGTAATAAATCTGTGCCATTTAAAGCCCCCGGGTCTGTGCTTCTTTGTTTCAGCAGCTCCAGGAAGCCCCAGAGTCCGCCAGTTCCCATCCCCCTGCCTGGCACAGCCACTGTCCCCTCTGGCCTGCACACCCTGGTCTCTCCCAGGCCCGCTGCGGCCCCTCACTGGTCCGTCCTCAGCTCTGCAGCCGTGCAACCGGGTCATGCCCCAGAGTGAAAGCCAGTGTCCTCGTGAGACTCCCAGAGTCCCGGCCCCATCGGCCTCCTGCTGGGGGCCCCCCGTCCAGAGCGTTCTTGGCCCCGATGCCATGACCCTCCCTGCATGACGTCCCCTGACCCAATTCAGGACAGGCCCCTTCTGTGTGCCGGCCCTGTCTGCTTATCCATGAGTAGTGAAGAGCTAAACGCGTTTCTTAGGTCTCTGGGGACTGTCCCCGCTTTGGGGTGTCAGCCCCTCCGGTGTGGGCCAGCTTTGGGTCAGTTTGTGTCAATCCTGCCCCACATCTGGAGCAAGTAGGTGTTCCTGTGTTTGTATTTTGGGAATCACGCACACACATCTCTCTCAGGGGCTTCACTACTTGGTCTAATTTCGTGGGCTGGCAGCCCCACAGGGGAGGGGGGAAATTATTCTCCCATTTTACAGGTATGACTACTGAGGCAGGGGACCTTGTCATCTGCAGTGTGGCTCCACCCCTTGGGGGGCCCGAGGGAGGAGGAGCACACGGCGTCCCTGGGCCGCCTCCCCGAAGAGAAGGGGCTCCTGCGTTCTGGCCTGCCGCGTGCACCCTCTCTGATCGTCTGGGGCGGGTGGGGCGCAGGATCAACGGGCTATTGTTGGGTGAGCGCGGTCGCCAGCCCGGCTGCACGGCAGCCCATGTCAGCAGCGGCTCCCAGAACCAATCAACACCTTATCGCCAGCATTAATCACCCCGCTATCGGCCCCAAATCAGGCAAACACTTCTGGGGAGTTCAAATCCCTGACTTCACAGAAGTTTCTGTGTAATAATAGATTAAGTTTCTGGCGGTTCAACAGCATCCGCAGAGGCCGGCCCTCTGGGGTGGCGAGGGGCTGCCAAGGGCAGGCGGACACTCTGTCCCCCCAGGGCCCTCCTGGATGCTCCTCCCCAGCCTGAGCCCTCAGGGACCAGACTGGCCATCTCTCTTCCCTGGACCAGCCTCTGGGAGGATGCCGTGGGTCCTGCCCAGTCCTGGGCCCCCATCCCCTGCTCTCGCCCTTTCCAAGGCCTGGCTCTGAGGATGCGCAGCCTCAGGGTGGTTTGAGAATCGCTCAGAGGAGGCAGCCTGGACCCTGGTGAGCAGAACAAGAGTCCCCGCCCCGGCTCAGAGGCTGGAGGAGGCACCATGCCCTGCTGGGCATGGGAAGGGCTGTGAGGGTCCACTGTCGAGTCAAAGTGGGAGGCAGGAGATGAGGGGACAGGAGAGGCTGGTAGGGAAGGCAGCGCCATCCTGAGACCTGGAGAGAACGTGTGAGAAGGCCCTGGGGCAGGCACGCGCTGGAAGAGGTTGAGGAAGAAGAAGGCCGGAGGGCCTGGGCGCACTGAGGGGCCGTGGGGAAGGCAGGAGGTGGGAGGGGAGTGAGAGACAGCCACGTGCACCTCAGCTGGATCATGACCGGGGCAGGGGTCCCAGGGAATGTGGGGTGCCCCTGTGACCCCACAGCAATGCCCTACAAGGATCGCAGTCTCTGGCCCTTTCACAGCACGGGGGGCAGCGAGGCACGTTTCCCACCGGCACCGTCCATGCACCCTCCAGACCACAGCCCTGCCCCCCCCGCTCCCACGGTGGGTCTCCCTGCCGTGGAGCCCCCCGGGGCCAGCTGTGAACCCCCATCTCTGGTCTGTGCTCCTCCCAAGCTGAGCTGTTCATGCAACCTTCAGTTTCCAGGGCTGTGGGATGCCTCCCCGCCCCCATCCTCTGAGTCCAGGCCAGCTCTGCAGGGACACTGGCCCTGAGCTCCCATTCCCGACACCCCACCCCCACATGGATAATCCCACAGTGCTGCCTGCTTTCTCTAGGGCCCTGCCCCTTATCATCTCTGCTTTACAGACAGGACTAGGGATCCTGGAGATGCTGTGAGCTGCCCCCCAATCTCGGCACGCTGGATTTGGGCCCTGGTGTGTCTGCCCCCAGAGCCCAGAGCCCCCAGCAAGTTGCATTCTTGCCCCACCGTCCTGGGGCCGTCCCTCCCAGAGCCCAGCGTGTATCTCACACCAACGTAGGCAGACGCGTGCCTGGAGCTCAGAAGCAGAAGCAACCAACACAGCAGAAAGCAGGCACAGACATTTTAGCCAGGATATTTGGAAGTCAGTGCGGGGCTGGGGGGCTGGGGACGAGGAGCCTGGGCTACAACCCAGCAGCTCAAAAGTCCTCTGCCCTCCCCTGCCCCGGGGACCTCCAGCCTGGGCGCAGAGTGAGGGGAGCCCAGTGCACAGGGGTGGACAGGTTCTCTCTCTCTCTAAGGAGCTGCTGGGAAGGGCCTGGGTGTTCTTCCCGAGCCTCTGGAAGGGCGGACTGGGCCCTCTGCCCCGCCTGGGGTTGGCTGCCCGCCGAGTGGGGGGAAGATACATTCAGCGGAAGGCGGGTACGTCGGTGCCTCAAGATCCCCACTCCTTCTTATACTGAAGTCCCTTCATATTCAGGCCAACACAGAAGTGTGCAATTTGGGGAAGAAATACCCAATAATGTTCGTCCCAGCCGGGAAACGGCCTTGCCCATCTCTGCAGCCTCGCTCACTGGCTTGTCACTGCGGTGCCACACCCTGAGCCCCTCTGGGCTCCTGGCCGCTGTCCTGTCCCACATTACCACAGTGGGCAGGGGTGGGGAGATGCGGGACCTGGAGGGGATCACTCCTCAACACTGGGCCTCAGTTTCCCCAGCTCTTAGAGAGCAGCAACGGCCCCTGTGTCATGTCTGCACCCTTGGAAAACCTGTCACCGGCCTGAGGCTTGCCTCCCGGAAGACCCTCTCACTCAAATGCGCTGCTTCCCCCACCCTTCCCCCCGCCCCGATCTGAGGGCACTGGCAGACCTCCCAAATCCATCTGGGGACCCCGGGGTCGTCAGGCCAGGAGTCTGGGTGCATGAGCCTCCACGCGAACCCCACCCAAGCCGGCCACGTCTGCACACACGTCACACGAGCTGTCACAGCCCGGCCTGAGCCACCGCCCGGGACCCACCCTCGGCCTCTGTTGCCCAGGCCAGCTGGAAGCAATCTTCCTGGAGCGGGCAGGTGGTCCTCCTTAGCAGGCCCCTGCGAGGCCATCCCCAGCCCTGCACCCACGGCCGCCTCGGGCCCCTTCCCTGCCGGAATGAACCAAGCGCTCTGGAATTCGTGAAGAAATCAGGGGTCTTTGGCCTGCTGTTTTTCTTGGCGAGGCCTTATCACAAATTAGTGGGGAAGCCCGAAGGTTAGGGTTTCAGTTAGTTCAGCAGAATCTGAGAAGCAGGGAGTTGGCCTCCCGCCTCTCCTTGACCTGCAGGGCCCCCGGATGATTAACCAGGCAGGTGACCTGCACTTTGGGCGAAGGGGGGGGGGGCATTTGCCTAAGCTTGCAGGTTTTGGAAGGTCCAGCAACCCCTGCCTTCCCTAGGTCCCCCTCAGCTGGAAGCGAGCAGTTGGCCGTGGGGTCCGCAGCCGGGGGCTCTGGGCACTGGAGGAAGGATGGGGACGCTCGACCTGGCGTGGTGGTCTTGTCTAGGAAGGGGGTGAAGGCAAGCAGGACTGGGGTTCTGGGGGGCCAGCCCTTTGAACTCGGGCACCCTCTAGCTAAGCTGCCTCCTCAACCACAGGGAGAAGGTCAGGGACCCCCAGCAGACAAACAGCGGGGTGTCTCTGCTGCAAAAGCCATTCTTCCGACACAAAAGGTGGGCCGCACCGCCCCCCCCGACCGCTGTGCCAAGGAGCCGAGGCCACGTGCAGGGGTGGCAAGCACTTCTCCCCAGCCCGGTCCGCAGCCACCCGCCCGCCAGGGCTCCGGGAAGGGCAGAACAGCGTGCCCTCCGGCGGCGGCCTTCCCGGCGGCGGCCTTCCCTCCGGGCACCGCGCTCCTGTCTGTCTCACAAATTCTGACCGTCCTGCCCCAACCGAGTCTCCCCCGGGCAGCAATGGGGGCACAAGCAGGTCTAGCCCCAGTTCAAGCTGTGCATTTAGGAGACTCACGGGAGGGTCTTCGGCAAATGGCATGCTCGACCGCGTGGCTCGCCGGGCGTGAGCAGCCAGGGCGGCAGGGGACGTCCGGCTGGTGCGGTGGTTCTCGGCGGACTGCCTGTTTCTGAGCACTGGCTATGCCGGGCGCTGCCCTCGCAACCTGGTCCACATTACGGGGCCAGGAGTCTGCTCCCTGTGACAGAGACCACCGTGCCCCCACTTCACAGCTGAGAACACTGAGGCCCAGACCTTTATGGGTCTTGTTCAAGACCACACGGCTGCAGAGCGGCAGGGCAAGCTAACACAGCTCTGTGCTGAGGCCGAAAGCTTGACCCCACAGGCCCCCTCCGTGTGGGGCCGGTGACCCGTACCCCCATTCTGATGGAGGGAGAGGGGGGAGAACACGAGCAGCGGGCAGAGCAGGAGGCTGGCTCTGAGCTGAAGCCACAGGCAGGCCCCACCGGGCTCCTCCGCCCTTCTCCTCAAGGGCCTGCAAATGGGGTGCCGTGTTGAGGTGCGGGGGGAGGGGCGCCACAGGGCATCCTGGCCTTTCTCCTTCTTTCTCTACCTTCCCCACTCGGAGGGCCGTAGCGCCCATCCCCAGCCCCCGATGGGCCCCTGCGGCAGGACAGGGACCCTGGCGGCCAGCGTCATGCCATTCTGCAGAGCCCCACGCAGGCGGGAGGACAGCTGCTGGCCCCGGAGGATTTAGGGCTGTCGCCTGGCAGAGTGGGAGGGCTCTCCGGCCTGCCCAAGTAAGTGGTTACGTGCCGAAAGGTGATACCGTAAAGTGATACTGAGCCAGCAGGAGGACCATCTATTATCGGAGCCTGCGAGGGTGCGTGTTTTTCTTTCTGTCTTTCCTTTCTGGACTCCTCGTCTGTGGCTCCCTGATGACTTTAGTGGAGGGTCCAGGTCCAGATGGGGTTTTTTATCAGGACGACTGACCAGGGGCCCTGCGCAGAGGTGGTGGTGGAGGGGGCGCGTGGATGGAGGGCCTGGGGAAGGGAGCGGGCTCCTTCACACCTGCAGCCGCTGCCCCTCCCCCTGCACCCCCCTCCCCCATAGGCCCCTCCGCCACGTGACTTGCCGCGGCCACCGGGTCAGGAGCATGGAAGCACTTGAGCGCTGGGCCGTCCTCTCTTATGGCTGGGAACTCTGGGGCCACCACCGTGTGAACCGCCTCAGCTAGCTGGCTGGAGAGGCCCCAGCCACCAGCCGCGGGCCTGACCTGCGAGTGAGGCCATCCGAGACCACCCAGCCCCCACTCAGAGCAGGCAGCCTGCTTGGCCGCCCCCACGGCAGTGCGAGCAGCAAGGTTTGGGGAAGGTCTGCTTCTCAGCAGAGCTAACTCCCTGCCTCCTTGAGCCTCAGCGTTGTCCTAAACTGTGTATCACTGTTTCCAGGCGCCCCTGTCACCGAGACAGACCCACGAGCAGGACCCGGCCTGCCAACCGTCTTCACGGGGCCTGCAGATCCACCACGGACCTAGAAAGTACCTCATGCTCTCATCTCTGTGCTTCTTGCCACCTTGCCCCAAATGCATCAGGGACGGTATCATGCTCCACCTGACCTATGAGGACACCAAGGCCCGGAGACGGAGGGGCTTGCTGGGGGCGTCTCGAGGGCCAGAGCCAGGACTGATCCCGGCCTGGGAGGGTCCATGCACCTCCACTGCCCCAAGAGGCCCAATGTCCCTTGGGAGGCTGAGAGTCTGTGACCCCTCGTGTGTCCCCCGGGTAGGGGGGCAGTTGTCATAGGCACATGGTGCTCCAAGCTTGCTTAGCGGCTACACCTGTCCCTGGCAGGGCGGGACCGGGGTGCACCCGGAGTCCGGCTCTGCCGACGGTCACCCCCTCTGTCACAGCCTCCGGAGCTGCCGTGGCGCTCGGGACCCGGACCCCGCAGCTCGGCCTACTCCAGCGCTCCCTCGGGGCCCAGGGCGCCCCCGCCCCAGCTTGCACTCCCATCCCTAGCGTGGCTGGCCTCCCTCGCCCTGCCCGCTGTCACCCCCATGGGGAAGCCATCACCCCCGGGGCTGAAGAGTCACACCCAGCCCCACCCCAGCCCCTCTATCCTTTCCTGCCCTCACCCAGCCTGCTTTTCTTCACCTGATGTGATGTCACGTCACCTGGGAGCTCTGGGGGCAGGGTGGGTCGGCTCTGCGGCTCCCCACCCCCCATGCCCTGACTTGCCCAGGCCAGCCCACATGGGGACCTCAGGAATCAGCCCTGCGCTGAGGGGGTGTGGGGCTTCCCAAGGCCTGCGCCAGGCGGGACCCCAGGAGGCCGTGCAACGTGGTGTGGGCCGGGAGGCCCCGTGGATGCGGAGGCGGTCACTGACGGTGTGGTGGGAAGCCCTCAGTGCGCGTGTCCCGGGGGACGGGGGCGGGGGTGGGGATGACAGGGATGGAGCAGGACCTCTTGGGCTTACAGTGAGGGTGTCCCTGAGGGGTCCTGGGCCCATGCTGGGTTCTGGACAGCAGAGCTGGGTCTCATGAGCCACCCCAAGATGAGCCCATTCTGGGGCTTCCCCGAGCTGGAAGGGACAGAGGTCTCGGAAGGGCGTGGACGGCAGACGGAAGGGACAGGCAGAGGGATGACTCCGGGTGGGCTTGGCGCCCCCTCAGAGCCTCCGCCAGGGCCCAGCCGGGGCAGCCACCCCAGCAGCTGTCGGGGCGGACAAACAGCCCTGGAGAATGACTGCCTCACATTGTTTGCTGCGGAGTGGAGGGGGTCCTCATAAAGGCTCCGTGGGGACGAGGACGGTGACCCCCGAGGCCTGCCCCCACCTCCCCCTGGCCCAACTCTGCGGGGCGCCTCCCACCCCTGCACGCAGGAGAAAAGCCACGAGAAGACTCTTGACCACCGGAATGTAAATCCCTAGAAATATTTCTTGATGCAATCTGCTAATTCCACTCACACCATGGACGGGGGAAATGCGGGGCACAGCCTCCATTGCCAGAGCTGGAGACGGAGGTTGGCTGGCGCTCGGAAAAGGGGCGGCCGAGCTGGGCCCTGGAATGGCGGCCTCAGGCCCTCAAAGCGCCCAGCGGGAGTCGGCTTATTAGCGGCCTTGAACAAAAGCTGCAAAGGCTTGGGGTCCCCTTGCACGCAGACCCCTGCAGGGAGCCTTTCAACCCCCAAAGCAGTGCCTTTTAACTCAGGCCTCCTCCGCAGGACAAACAGGGAAAGAAATTAGTCGTGGATGCTGCTGGATGTTTTCTAACTTGTCCGGTTGTCTCCCTGGAGTTGGTCTGGCCCAGGCAGCCTGTCTCTTGACATTCAGAACGGGGAACCTGAAGCAGAGGCCCCTGCCAGCCCCCTCCCTGCCTTTTTAACTCCTTACAAGCTTCCAGAGACAAAACCCCTTTCTCGCATCTGGGCGGGCCCTCTGCAAGTACCCGGGATTGTCTGTGGCTCAGAGCTGGAAAGCTGGGGAGGCCAGGAGGGGGGACCCCGGCTTGGCCTCTGGGGTGGGGAAACCCAGGAGGACCACCTCTCCTCCCTCCATACCAAAGCTCGGTGGCCTCGGGGTCTGTGCTGGCCTCCAGCACCCAGCAAGGGCTGCGCCCCACCCTGACCCTCCTTAGTGAGGAAAACGAGGGACAGCCCCCCCAGTGCTCCAAGGGCGTGACTTCTCGCAGGCTGCAGGAGACTTGCTGGGAACTCCCAGGAGGCTTGAGGCCCTGGGTTCTGGAAGCCAGGCCTGCCCCCGGGGAGTGGCCGCCTCTGCTTACGCTTTAGCTCCCGTTTCCCGGGGCCAAGGAGAAGCCACTCTTGTCCCCAACGGAAGAGGCTCAGAGGAGGCCCGTTCAGGAGCTCAGCGCTCCGGCAGGCAGGGGTTAACCACTGACGGCGGGTGCTGGCCGGGCCCCGGGGCCCACTCCCCTTGCAGGGAGCAGCCAGGTGACCTTCGAGGGGGACGCCTCTGCTCCAGGAGGCTCTCCCAAGGCCAGTGGCCTCCTCCTGGCCTTCAGCTGTCCCCGCACAAGGCCAGCGTGGGCTTGGCCTGAAGGAGGCCTGACCTCAGCCTGGCCCCGGAAGGCAGCTGGGCCGGGGATGTGCGCTTGCGTGTACGTATCCACCGGATATGCAGTGCGGCCAACACACGCGAGCCTTTCAGGACACGGGTCCCGTGTAAAGATGATACACGACACGGACCTTCGGTTTGTCCCGAGCTGCTAAGCTCTGCACGCACGATCAGTCTGGGAGAGCCCTGTGCCCTCTGAGGTACCAGGAGGGTCCCCGCGCCAGCCTCCCCCGAGCCCACAGCTTTGGGCGGCAGCCACCCGCAAGGTGGAGGGAAGCGGGTCGTTGCGGGAGCCGGTCTGGGGAGGTCATGAGGCTCGGCGCGTGTGGATGGGGCGGCCCCCGCCCCCGAGGGGCGCGAGAGGGGTCAGGCGCCGTGTATCTGCACATGTGCACGACCTGGTCAGACATCTGCGATAAGAGTTCCATCTGTGTTCATATCCGCCCTTCCGTGACTGAAGATTATAGAAAATTCGGATGCCTCCGGAGGTCACGGCCAAAGTGGGGCTGTGTGTTTCTCTGGAGGCACCCGGCACACAGCCTGAAGCGCTGGGCCTGGCCGCCTCAGCTCCGGGGGCCACCGGTGGGCCCCGCGGTCACCAGGCAAGGCCAGCCGCCCAGCAGGCGGCATACGGGCGCGGGGCTGGCCAAGCCAGGACCGTCCTCCCGACTTCTGTGTTCTCTAAGCTTTGAGAACCCATGCACTGGGCGCGACAACAGGGTTAACCACCGTCACCTCTCGGGAAGGGCTACCTATGTGTCTTCATAACCTCTCGTTGTGATCACGAGGCTTGTCAGCCCGCCTGAGAAACACGGAAGCGGAGCCTCGGGAGGCCGGTGCTGCGTCCCAGAGTGCCCAGCGCGGAGGCGGCCTGGCAGGGGCCTGAGGGGTCGGCAGCCCCCAGCACGTACTCAGGGAGGGCTGACCGCGCAGACAGCACCTGCATATGACCCTCCCAGGGCAGGGTGCAGTCATTACCAGGGTGGGCGGTGACACCTTAGTGTGGTCCTCACTGCAGCTGCCCTTCCTGTGACAGACCCCCGTGGCACTGAACAGTGGTCCATGTTGTGCACATGCTCCGAGGAGCTTCGGCTTGGGGTCCTGGCTTTCCCTGACGGCTTCTGTCAACCTTGCAGCCATTGCAAGCCAGCCCCTGGAGCCAAGCCATCCCTGCCCTTCTTCCTTGGCATCCACATTCTGGGAGCTGCATCCCATAAAGCTTGCGGTGGTGGTCAGTGCGGGGGAGGCCCTGTGAGCGGACAAGGAGGAATGAGGAGGGACCTCAGCCCCGAGGCAGGGGCCTGCCAGGGGCTGCAGGGTGCTTGTGAGAAGGCAGGCGGTGGTCAGAAGGGGCTGGGGGCTCGACCGTGGCTCTGAGCCCCACCCTGTAGGCTGGGGCCGGTCCTCAAGGGGTTTAATCCAGGCCAGGCGTGTCAGCCTGTGAACCCAGAGCTCACCTTGAGAGAAGGGATCAACCCCAAGCCGGGACCTGCCGGGGCTACACCCTTGCAACAGAACAAAGCAAGAAATGCGCCCTTCCTGGCCCTCCGAAGCCAAGTTTAGTGCTTTCTCTATGACCCCACAAGTACCCCGATGAGGAGTCCCTACTCTGGGGGGACTCAGAGCTGCAGGTCCTGGGCCCCCAGGCCGCAGACAGGCTCCCCTTCCTGTGCCCTGGCCCCTCAGGGCAGCGTTCCTGCCTCTCCCCTCCCTGACGCTGTCCTGGGAGACCTTTGCTTCTGCTCTTCTGCGAGCTTGTGGTTAGAACAAAATAAGAAGCCAGTCAGTGGGGCCTGCGGAACTTTCCTGAATACAGGGTGGGGGGAGGGCTGTGACTTCCTGGAGCTCCCCTACCCCAGCCCCAGCCTCCTCCTAGCCCAGGCGGTGGGGCCCGGTGGGGCTGTGGGGCCCGGCGGGGGCCGGTGGGGCCATGGGGCCCAGTGGGGCAGGCACAGGTAATGGCTCTTGAGAAGGACAGGGAAAGGGCCGGAAAGCCTGGAGGGAGGGAAGAACTCTACCGTGGCCACCTCCGAGTCTCCTTTCTGCTGGCTTTTGAATACTGAGTGTTTTGGAGAAACAGAGTATAGTTAAGTGGGAGCTCAGGCCCAGCTGCTAACCCGCCCGCTCCGGGTGATCCGCCGGCTGCCTTCTGAAGCCCCCTCCTCCTGAACAGCCTTGAATGCTGCTGAGGGGGCCCACCTGAGCCCCTGAGTCTGCGGGACAATGCTGGGAGTAGCCCCCGCCACCTCGCCCCTGCAGGGTGGGGGTTTGCCCTACTGGAGGGGAGTGAGAGAGAAGAGAGAGACGTTCTGCTCAGGGCCCCTTCATCCTCCTGACCTCCCCTCCCTGTCTGTCCTCTGAGCCTCCTCACTCCCCACCCCCATCCGTCCTCTGAGCCCCTCTCACTCTCCCTGTCCATCCTCTGAGCCCCCCTCACTGCCCCCGTCTGTCCTCTGAGGCCCCCTCACTCTCCCTGTGCATCCTGAGGCCCCCCTCACTCCCCCTGTCCATTCTCTGAGCCCCCCTCACTCCCCCTGTCCGTTCTCTGAGCCTCCCTCACTCCCCCGTCCGTCCTCTGAGTCCCCCGTCCATTCTCTGAGCCCCCTCACTGCCCCCGTCCATCCTCTGAGCCCCCGTCTGTCCTCTGAGCCCCCCTCACTGCCCCATCCATCCTGAGCCCCCCATCTGTCCTCTGAGCCCCCCTCACTGCCCCCGTCCATCCTCTGAGCCCCCCGTCTGTTTTCTGAGCCACCCTCACTCCCCCCCACCCCCATCCATCCTCCAAGCCCCCAGGGCAGCTTGGTTCCCAGTGGGGCTGTGTCACCAGCCAGCAGGACTGCTGGTATGGGGCGGGGGCTCCGGCTGACCATTAACTTTTCGGGGCCCAGGTGCGGGCGTCTACGCACCTGCAGGCCGTGAGAAGGCGCTGCGGAGGGCAGAGGCCGCAGGGCTGGCACGTCAGTAACAATACAACCCCCACGATATGTGTGCCTCACATGCTCACAGGGCCAGCCCTGCGTGGGAATGAGTCTCAGGGACACTCACGCACAGCCCTGCAGAGAAGGTCTTGCGCTCCCCAAGCTGACCCTCGGGGACATTAAATGTCAGGCCTGTGGGCGACGGGGCAGGATGTGGACTCGGGGCTCCCCACGGTGAGTGGCACGGGTCAGGGGGTTGGGGGCTAGAGGCCGGCTCAGCGTCATGCCGTCGCCGTGACGGTCAGGACCAGAGCCACTCTAGAAAGCCAGCCTCAGTCCTGATCCCCAGGTCCCCGCTCCCTGGTCCCCAGACTCTGATGACACAAGAGACCCCAAACCCCTCACCTCATCCCTCTGGGCTCTCTATTCCTGCTGGCGCGGTGGCTGGGGCTCCCATGTGTGCACACCCCGCCAGCCCGTGTGGGACGGGCAGCAGGAGAGCGAGCGAAAGCTTGGGGCTGTTTGTTCCTCAGCCCTGCTGACTAGTTCGGGGTTCGCAGACTCCTCTGCACCCGACATCAAGACCTGGGAGCTCCTCCAGGAGCTGTACGTACGGCCTGCCTTACTCTGCTGTGGTGGGGGCCAGCTCGCCGCGTCCCTCCGGGGGGAGCCCCCATGAGCCATGGCATGTCTGAGGACGTCGAGGGGGCCCCGAGCGGGTGCATCCTGCTGTGGGGTTGTGTGTGACCAGCCCCCAGGTGAAAAATTGTGATACAGGCAGCAATTAACGGGGGCCTAGCCACCAGAACAGACGAGGTGGCTGAGGGACAGGGGGTCCGACCTCCGCAGGTGGGTCGGCGCCTGGCTGACCGCTTGTCCTGCTCCTCCCACTGCAGGGCAGGTCAAGGGCAGGGCACAGGCCGGGGGAGGGGGGAGGAGGGGGACTTACACCCTCTGGTGTGTGCCCTTACGGGAGGGAATTAACCCCAAAGCTGCAGGTCTGAGGTTGTCAGGGAAGCGGTTTTATCTCAGGTAGTCAAGTCCAGAATTTGTCCCTGGGGCAAGGGTGGCCTCTCCCTGCCACCCATCATAGCGAGCCAGCCGTCGGGGGCTGACGGAGACCCCAGGGGACGGTTTTGAGGCCCGCATCAGCATGTTTTTTGACCTGGCTGCCCCCTGCCCAGTCAACCACCGGAGCTTGGGCTCAGGTGCTGCTCCCGCACCCCGGAAGGCCAGGTGGCTTTCAGGTCGACAGCGCCCCCCCCCCCCCCGCCCCCCGCCGCCCCAGGCTGGTCAACCCTCAGAGGCAGCAGAAACATGGCCAGAAGGACAGAGTGTGGTATGGCAGGGCCCCAGGACGGCTCTCTCTACTGCCCCAGCCAGTACCCAGTCCCCCAGAGAGAAGTCCTAGATCTGACCACGGAGGGGGTCACCGGCTTCCCAAAGCTGGCATGGGGAGAGACCCCAGGAGGGCAGGACGAAGGAGGCCTGGGCCTTTCTCAGGGTGTGCTGGAACCCAAGGCGCCTGGCCGTCCCCCTCTCCCCGGGCCCCACACGCACAGTAGGTACCGGGCCCTAGAGCTCTGGTCGGCTCCCAGCTCCTCCCCGTCCTCTCTGTCCCAGGAGCCCTGCCCGGGCAGCTGCAGGAGGGTCCTCCCCAGACTCCCTCCCATCTGCCCCCTGGACATCCCCGGACATCCCTCCCATCTGCCGGCTGCCTTCCAGCTCCGAGGCTCGAGGTGGGTGGGTGAATGTCTCTGTGCTGGCGCTCCCGGTCTGTCAGTGGGGCTGGTGCCGCCAAGTGCCCTTGCCAAGAGCTTCCCGCGGTATCCGCGGGTGCTGGGCCCAGCGGGCCGGCTGTCCCCGGCTGCCAGGTGTCACCGCCGGCCCGTCCATCCTGCTGCCTCTCACCTACGCCAACAGCGGGCGCGCTCGGGGGCCGCCACGCCTCACGGCTGTGTGCGCGGCACGGGCGTGGGCTCTGGGCAAGAGCCGGGCAAGCGGGAGGCCATGTGTGTGAGGGAACCAGGACTCCGGTCCGGGGCCCGGACTTTTGGGGAAAGAAAGGCACATCTGTCTGCATGGGTTTCTTGCTCAAGAAGGGAATGCTGCCATTTGAACGATGACGGTGGGACTCCTTAGCTGGCCTTCGAGGTCCTCTGCCACCGGACACCGCCCTGGCCTCAGGTCCCCGTGTCATCCAGAGCCCGAGCATGCCACCTCCACCCGCTCTTTCAGCGCTCACGGTTTGGCCGCGTTGTGTGCGCCCGCACGCGGTCTCCTCCTTTGCGACTCTGTCTCTGCGAACCCTCCATGACTGACCCCTCACCCTCCACCTGTCTGTTAACACTTGCCACGTTGAAAGCCCTTCCATCCACGCAGAGCCCAGCCCAGCGACCCCGAGACGAGCTGGAGAAGCACAGAGCAGGCCTTTATGTCCACTGATCACAGAATGGTCCCCCGGCTGCCCTGACTCCCCCAGAGCACACTCGGGCCACCAGAGGAGCCGCGGCTGGAAGCCTAGAGCCCACGGCCCAGCAGGCTGCCCGGTCACAACACACACGGGGCCTTGCGGGGGCCGGGCAGGGCCTCGGGGGCTGGCCCCGTGCTCAGGCTGCCTGAGGGGGGTGGGCTGCAAGGGCGATGGGGCCTACCCCAAGCCAGTCAGGTGCAGAACGCTAAAAGGCTCCCGTCTGACTTCTCCCGGGGGGGGGGGGGCGGGGCAGGGAGGTGGGCCAGCAGGACTCTTGCAGCCCGGGCATGGATGGGGCCAGGACGGTGCCGTGGCTGTAACAGGCCCTGATGATGGGACAGGCTCAGGCTGTTACCCGAGTCTCGTAGAGGCTCTCGTGGGGCCGGGGACTGCAAGCCTGGCACCCCCACCCCACCCCCAAGTGACTGGGGACAGAACAAAGGCGCGCTGGTGAGCGGCATACTGGGCCGTAGCATCTGCAAGAGCCAGGCTCTGTTTGCCCATCTGGAAGCAATATTGCAGAAACGTAAGACGGCCAGAGTACGGGATATTCTCTGAATACGTGAACTCTACAGTGAGGAATATGGATTTAATGGATAATCTTACCAGCAGCCAAAAGAACCCAGATTCCTCCCCAGGCCTTCACCCTGCACTTGGCTTCCACTGCAGCCCAGCCCAGCCAGGGGCCAGCAGTGCCTGTGGCCATGGCCTCCAGAAACAGGGCTGACCCAGGATCTGAGCTCACTTATTTCTCGCGCTGGATGGGAGTGGGGGAAACAGAGACCTGTTCCAGCTCCTGTCCTTGAGACGCCCATTTGCAGTGGGGAGGACGATGCTGGAGAACACATAAGCGTGTGTGTGTGTGTGGGGGGGGGATTAATTAACATCTACAATGGCTACGACTTGTTCTGGAATCTGGGGGAGAAAAAACCATTTCTGTAGCTCTTCCCAACTTAATATAACTGGAATAATAAAATAAAACAATAAAAACCACAGCGGAAAAGATGACCGGAGCGTTTTTATGGCAAACAGCAGAGGAAGAGCCCAGAAGGGCCCGACGGAGCGCAGCGAACACTGTGATTCAGGGAACGCTTCCAGAAGGCGGGAGGAGGAGCGGAATGCAGGTCCGGCTGGCCTGGGGCGCCGGGAGGAGTGGGGGCTCCCCACGCTCAGTCCACAGAAGCCGCATCTCAGGAAGGGTCCTGGCTACTCTCAGATCCCATTTCAGAGGCTCATTCATCCCTCCCTAACATAAAATCCCCAAATGCCAAACGCTTCGTGACGTGGCTCCTGGTGCAGGGGTGGGGGTCTTCGGCGGGCTGCCTCCCCAGTGCCTGGGACCGCACAGGGGGGTCCTCTGGCTCCTCATCCCTGCCTGGATCCCCCAGCCCAACCCCATTTACGAGGGGTCTTCTGGGAGCTGACCTCACTCTGACAAGAGCCTCGCGGGGAGGCGGAGGTGGGAGTCCTTCCATGTCCCCCACAGCCTCCTCCCCACGTCCAGCAGAAGACTCTCCAAGGGACAAGGTGCATGCACGCCCCACACCAGGAGGCTGCAAGAGAGGCATATGCAGAGACGGCCCGGGAGCTCAGCCCCTCCGGCATCCTGGCCACTGGGTACGGCTGCTGAAGCGGGAAGAAGGGCTCGGGCTGCGGTGGTCATGCGGGGGCACCCCCCACCGTGGGCCCCTTTCTACCCCATATGCACATTCCAAGAGGAACGGAAGCCCTCAAAGCTCCTCGACCTACTCCCATCTTATGAGGTGGGGGTGAGGCTCAGAGAGTCTGGCAGCCAGGCCTATGGGTGCCAGGGCAGGGTGCTCTGGGCTGGCCTGCAACCCGGCCTGGCGCCCTGGGGGAGGCAGGTAGGCAGGGAGCCCTCTTCTCTGCCCCAGAACACCTCACTGTGACTACTGGAGGCCCTGCTCGGACCCCCACGGTGTTGGGGTGCTGCTATCCCCATTCTGGCCTGGGCCCCAGCCAGCCTGTAGTGATATCCCCGAGGCCAGGCAGCCCTGTGGTCAGGGAGCACCAGCACCCCACCCGCACCACAACTAACAGAGGGTCTGGCACACAGAAGTGCTCAATAAGTGCAGAGTCCGTGGAGGACTGAGGAGAAGGAGCAATACCCACCGCTTGAACAAGGGGACACGGGCACAATGCCCCTCCCCCCCGCCCAGGTTCCTAAAGGACATAAGCCACCGCCTCCTTGGACCTGGTCCCCTCCTTGGCTTTCCGAGGGGCAGGGAATACAGGGAGTGTGTCCCCCTTTCCCTGAAGGGGAGAGAGACCCCATGAGCTTGGGGCATACCAGCTGTCCGTGACCCAATTTGGTCTAAACAGCTTGACCCAGCCCTATCCAAGGGCTGGACGCAGGTGAGCAGCTAACAGCCCCAGCCACCTGCCACTGCCCCAGGCAAGCTCACCACCAGCCAGTTCTGCCTCCCCTCCAAGGCGCCCTCCTCATAAGCAATGCCAGGACCCTCCCCTCTAGGGCTACAGACCAGATTTGAGAACTTTGAGTTGAAAGGAAATCTGAAAAATCAAGTTCCTTTTGTAAGCTGCCAAAGTCCTGGTTTCCTGGTGATGAAGCCCCAAGATGCCTCACTCGGTATTAAGGACAATCTCTCGATCGGGGCGGGGGGCGGGGGAAGGCTACAATAAAACGACTTGTCCAGGAAACAGTTCAGTTATTCCTGCAGACCTTCCTGGGATTTCCATGCCCTGTGCCTAGTCTTGGGATGCATGGTAGAGCCACCCTGGCCTCTGGGAGCCACAGTCTGGGGGGTGACCATCACACTGAAGGACAGATGACCAAGGCATGTGAAGAAGAGAGCTCCCGGGGCAACTCCGGAACACCCTGGGACATGAGGACACTCCCAGACAGGGGAGGAGAGTACATACCCCAGCCAGTGGTGTGAGGAGACTCTGGTCCGAGCAACACATTGTATGCTGCATGAAGCCGGGACCACAGAGCATCGCTGGAGCCCAGAGGAAGGGGCTCAGGACTGGGAGCAGCATGGAGGCTCTGGGGAGTATGGGTGTGGAGGCTGGGCAGGACCAGTGGGTGGGAAGGAAAGACAGCTGTTGGTCACTGCTGCAAAAAACCCCACAGCATCAACAAAAGAAATAAGAGAAGATCTAAACCAAAAGAAAAGATATCCCATGTTCATGGACCGGAGGACTTCAGGTTGTTGAGATGCTGATACTCCCCAAGATGATCTGCAGATAGATTGTCACCCGTCTCAGAATCCCATCCGGTTTCTCTGCAGAAATTGACAAGCTGATCCTAGAGTTCATAGGGAAACTCGAGGGACCCAGAATAGCCAATCGATCTTGACAAAAGAAGAACAAAGCTGGAAGACCCAATTTGGTTCACATGGTTTGGCCCAGCCCCAACTGAGGGGACAGACACAGTTGAGCAGCTCACCTGTGAAGGTTGCAGGACTCAGGCTTCTGGATTTCAAAGCTTACCACAAAGCTAGAGTAACCAAGACAGTATGGTACCGGCCTAAGGACAGACATAGGGATCAACGGAATAGAATTGAAAGCCCAGAAGTAAAACCTCACATTTATGGTCAGTTGGTTTTTGACATGGGTGCCAAGATCATTCAATGGGGGGGGGGGGAAGCAGTGTTTTCAACAAATGGTACTGGGATAACTAGATCTCTGTATGCCACTGAATGAAGCCAGACTCCTATCTCATACCCTATACAAAAGTTAACTCGAATGGACCAAAGACTCAGATGTAAGAGCTAAAACTATAAAGCTCTTGGAAGAAAATAGGAATAAATTTTTGTGACCTTGGATTTGCACATTGCTACTTAGTTACAACACTAAAAACAAGAGCCTCAAGAGAAAAAAGTAGTTTATTTGGACTTCTTCGAAGTTAAAATTCATTGTGAGTCAAAGGACACCATCAAGAAAGTGAAAAGACAACCCACAAAATGGGGGAAAATATAGCTGATAAGGGATTTTTGTCTAGACTATATGAAGAACTCTAGTTACCCAATAATAAGGTGATCAATATAAGTTGGGGAAAGGATCTACGAAGACATTTCATAAAGAAGAAGAGATACAGATGGCCAATGAGCACATGAAAAGATGCTCAACATCATTAGCCATCAGGGAAATACGAATCAGAACAATGAGATATTACTTCATACCCACTAGGATGCCCAACGTGAACATGACCCACAGTAACAGGTGTTGGCGAGGCTGGGGGGAAGTCAGAGCCCTCCTATGTTGCTGGTGGGAAGGTAAGATGGCGCAGCCACTGCGGGAAATCGTCAGGTGGTTCCTTACGTGGTTAAACATCAAGCTCCCCTACGACTCACCAATTTTGCGACTTGGGGCAAACTCAAGATAAGTGAAAATACATGTTCATAAAAGGCTTGCCTCCTCATGTTCACGGCAACATTATTCATAATGACTGAAAAGTGGAAATAGCCCAAATACCCATCAACGGTTGCGAGGATCAACAAAATGGGCTCTAGCCACACCACGGAATACTGCCTGGCCATAAGAGGGTGTGGAGCCTTGGCATCTGCGGCTCAAGGAAGGACCTGGAGGACATCGTGATAAGAAGCAGTCACAAAAGGCCACATGGTGTCTGATTCTCTACGAAATGTCCAGAACAGGCAGATCCATACAGACGGAAAGCAGATCTGTGGCTGCCTGGGGTTGGGACACAGGAGGGAGGGGGGTGGGAGCAGTTGCTACTGGGGATGGGGTTTCTTTTAGGGGTGCTGAAAATGCTCTGGAATGGCATAGTGCTGACGGTTGCACAACTCTGAATATCCGAAAAACCATCGAATCGCACACTTTCAATGGGTGAGTTGTATGGTATGTGAGTGATAGCTGAATAAAGCTAGTGCAGAAACAAAAATTAAAAACACCAAACAAACAAATCAGCAGGACCCCAGCACCCTAGCGGGCCCCCCGGCGTTTCCCTCCCCCACCCCCGACTCTGAGCTGCCCCCGAGTCGGGGGCCCGGGAGGCCCCTGCTGAGCGGAGGGCCGAGTTCCTACCCATGTCCTGCTACATGGCCCCCAGGTTGGACATTTCTCATGGTGAAGGCCCAGGAACAGGGAGCCAGAAGTCCTGTGCAGCTGGGGTGGGGGGGGCGGGGGGGCCCTGGAAGCCGCACAGCAGAGATGGAGGCTCCCACGCTCCGGGGCCAAGCTGACGTGACTAAAGCTAAACAGACCCCATGCCACAACGGGGTTGTAGCTAATTCTGTGCAGCGCGCTGAGCCCCTCACCAGTGATGGCAGCCGTGGGGAGGGGCGGTGGGGCAGGCAGCCCCAAAGGTAATTTGCACACGGAGTTTATAAGGCCCCTCAGCTCTTTTAAACATATGCTTCTCTGATTATAAACAGCTGATGGCTCACAAGATTCAGATTTTCCAGCAAGGCTTCCAAAAAAAGATTACACTCCAAGCAGAGAAAGGTGACGGGGTGCTTTGCTGTGGACGTAACTCCAACCACGTTCTCCAGCAGCTGGAGCCGCCCCTGTTGCCAGGCTCTGAGCATGTGACATCTGTAAAATGTTTGCTGCCATCGACATGTCCTGAGGAGGACTCTGGCCCCAGCCGTGGACCTGGGGAGGGAACAGGATGAAGGAGACCGAGCCCGCCATCTGAGACCTAATCCCCCGCCTCCTTGGAGCTGAGGCTGCACAAAGCCCTCACCTCCTGCGTGTAGACCTAGGTCGAGGGCTGAGGCTTCGGGCTGCTGTCCGCCCGGTGCACCCCCCAGAGGCCTCCGGACCGGCCCCCTTGGGGGCTGCTGCCCGGGCCTATGCTGACTGCATGTCCCACCACCCCGCCCTCCCCAGGGATTTGAGGTACAAAGAAAGAGGACCAGGACCCCTCACCCAAATGAAACCCTGATTCACCACCTTGCCCAGTTCTGCTTGGCCGTGCTGGGGGCCGGGGGTCGGGCTACAGACCCCAGGAAGGAAGAGAGTCTGCTGAGAACGTGTTCAAGGCCAGTCTGACCTGTGGCTACTGAGTGACTTTGGGCCCGGGAGTTGTCCTCTCCCTGCCGAGGAGACGCTCCGAGGTGTCCCCAGCTCCGTGAAAAAGAACTGTGTTCAAATGGAACAATTAATGAGCAGGGGGCTCCAGCTGGGGGGAGTCTTGGGAGGCAGAGGCATGGCCCTGAGGGGCCTGGCACCTGGGGGGGCAGGGGTGGGGGCGGCTCCTCCACACTGGGCACACAGAGGAGCTGCAGGGAGGATGGGGCGGCGCATGCGGGATCGTACCCGGGAACGCGGGCAAAGGCGCACCCGCCCTCACACCCCGTGAGCACCCCGTCTGCAACAGTGCTAGCCTAGCAAGTCGAAAGGCTGTGAGGCCATGCGGCAGAGAGGGAAGGACGGACAGACGGAGCCCGGTCCTGAGATGCCCAAGAGCAAAGCCCAGCGTGCGTACCTGCTACTTGTCCCTTGACCTTTCTGCGCCCCGGGTCCCCATCACCACGCAGACTGTTGATAGGACTAAAGGCATTACTGTCACAAAGCCCTTGCTTGGACTGGGTGTGACGCCGGGGTCACCGTGCACTGTCGGTTAGGTAAAACAGGCCAGGCCTCCCCCACTCGGCGTCCCCAGGGCCGCTGTCCACCCACACAGGGCATCCTGCTCCCGTCACTCTGGCTAACCCATGGGAGGGCTCATCCCCGTGCCCAGGTGCAGAAAACCAACCAGGACCAAGCTGGCTGCCAAGCCCCCTCCTCCGGGGCCCTCATCATGGAAGAGCCATCCGTGGGGGGCATGCACGAAGACGGCTGAGGCCAGTCCGTGGGCCCACAGGCCACAGGTCACTGAGGGACAGGGAGCTGCACCGATGAGAAGCTAAGGGATTGTTGTGCAGGTCCCACTGCTGGCACCCGAGGGCAGGGTGTCAGGAAGGGAGGTGTGGGGTGCCTGCCTACCCTGGGTGTGTGCCCTTCGAGGCGGGCTGGGGAACAGACCCGTGGGGACCCGCTCAGAGACAGACGAGAAGGCGCCCTGACGACCAAGCCCCCTACCTTGACACCCGGGAGGCTACCTGGTGGTGTGGGGTGGCTGGTCACCAGCCTCAGGAGAGGCAGACAGGGCCCTTCGTCCCGCCCACGCACTGGAGAACTGGATTTGGATGTTTCTGGGGGAGAAAAGAATCACCTGTTCCAGGTGCTGGATCACATTCTAGCTATTAGCCTCTCTCATTGTCATAAAGTCCCCCTCTGCTCAAACCCCAACAGCTCCCTGCTGCCCAGAGCCCACCTCCTGAGTCGCAAACACCCCTCTCACGGGCACCCCAGGTGAGCAGCCGCTGGCCCGGAGGACGGAATCCAAATCCTGAGGAAGCAGAAACATGGCTTGCGCACAGCACTCTCTCCCCCGTGCCCAGATGCAACTAACCACTTGCAAAAGCTGGCAGGCGGGCCGAGCCCTCTTCGCTGACCCTGTCGAGAGCCAGACTGAACCAGACTAGGATGGCTGTATCAGCTAGCTACTGCCGAGTAACAAACAGCCCGACAACACCACAGCTTCAATCAATGAACGTTAATTATCTCATGTGGTTTCTGAGGGTGGTTCTGGCTCAGGGTCTCTTGGGATGTTGGCCAGGACTGTGGCCACCGGATGGCTTGACTGAGACTGGAGGATCCACCACCATGATGTGCTCATGAGGCCATTGGTGGGACACCTCAGTTTCTCACCATGTGGAGCTCTCCACGGGGCTGCTTGCGTGTCCTCACAACATGGTGGGCAGCTTCTTCCCGAGTCAGGGATCCCAGTGGGAGAGCAAGGAGGAAGCTCTGATGCCTTTTACGACCTGGTTTTGGGAGGCACACTCAGACATTGCCACCACATTCTACTTCTCAGAAGCAAATCACTAAGTCCAAAAAAAAATCAAGGGGAGGGAATTAAGCTCTGTCTTTTGAAGGAAGGAGTCTCAAAGGCCTCATGGACAGATCTGAAAACCACACGGCCACGTGGTACCCCAGATAGACGGCCCTTTCTCCTCATTCTCGTCTTTTTTTTTGTCCTGATCACACCCATCCTCCGAGCCTGCTGGCTCAACTGGAGTGTTCTCATTCGGTTCCCCAAAGCGTCTCACAGCCAGCAATTTTGTGCCCACTGTTCCCCAGAGGCCTGGTGAGTTCCACTGAGTAGCCTCGCCCTCTACAGGCACAGAGCCAAGGATATTTGGGTTCTCTGCAAGTATCTGTTCTCACCCTAAATATTGAAGGAGGGCCCTTCGACATTTAAAAACAATCTACACCCCCCAGGGCTCCCGGGACGGGGCTTCCTATCAACGCTCTTCCCAGAACTTCAGAGATCATCGAAATTCTTTCTGCGTTGAGCCTGGCAGTGCCAGCGTCCTCAGAGGCCTGGGCCCATCCAACCCCGAGGACCGGCCTGGGCAGGAAATGGGGGACAGGCCTGCCCTGGGGGGCGGTGTGGTGGGAAGGAATCGCCTCTGGAAGGGGATGGTGGAAAAGACTCTTGAGGCGACGGGTCTGGCAGGGCCCATCTCCCTTTGCTTCCCCACCCCCCATGCCTGGCACCCAACCAGGCCCCAAGCAGGTGCTCAGGAGACAGCTGCTGAGTTAACCCGCATCGAAGCGGGGGCTCTGGGAGAATCGGGGTTGGCTAATCAAGGCTTGGCTGCACAACGCCGAAACATACACACACAGAGCACAGCTGCCCTCTCGACGGGACGCAGCCCACACCCCACGCTGCCACTCATCGGGAGCGCCTGGACTCGAGAGCCCCCACCCGTTGGGCCTCAGGCTCTTGCTGACCCCAGTGCAGGAGAGCAAATCTGCTCATGGGAGACAGCCGGGGCCAACCCTAACACAGCATAACTGCCCAATGGCACTCCCCCACAATGCTTCCCTTCCCATGCTGCACTGGGAGAAGGGGTCCCGTGGGGGCCCCAGCTTGTCCTGGAACTGGGACCCCTGTCAGTCACACTCCTTGTGCTGAGCCCTGGGTCCCGCCCTGGGAAGTGAAGGCAGGGCAAGCAAGGCACCGGGATAAGCCATGCCCGAGGAGTGACCATGCCCATAGCTGGGGCAGAGGGGCTGGCGCTGACCCACCTACATAGGTTTCTTAAGATCCAGCTTGCCCCCCCCTCGACTCTTGAGCCACAGGGTCCCGCCCACCAAGGCCACCTCCTGTGGGAGCCCCTCCTGGCTGCCTCTCGCCCCCCAAGGGGGGCCACTACCTCCAGGCCTCCTGCCTCTCTCACAGGGTGACAGCAGGTCTCCCCACAAGGCAAGACCTCCTTGCGTCCCCTCCCACCCCCCACTCCCCAATTCTCTCCATTCAGCAGCCAGAGTGGTCTTTCTAGAAGGGAGACCTGATGCTCACCACCACTCTCCCCAAACCTCCCAGAGATGCCCCCCTGCGCTTCCGCTCTGCCATGGCTGGTGAAGCCCAGAATGGCCCGGAGTCCGCTCATCCTCCCTGGGGGTGTGACGCTCCAAAGTGGGGAGCACAAGGCAGGGAGACCGGCAGCCGAGAGCTTTGAGTGGGGATGGGAGGGCATGCCGCCCGTGGGTACAAGGCAGACCTGGGGTGGGTAGGCAGGTGGGGTAGAAGTGTCAGGGCTGAGTGCGACGGGCTGTCATCCACAGGCTAACATACCCAAGGCCGCCGGGGCGGAGGGGAGGCCCAGGCGGGTGCACGAGGCCCACAGAGGCCACTGCAGGAGGAACACTCTGGAATGAGGATGTGGGAAGCAGGATCCGCAGAGACTTTCGACCAGCAGAGAAGCCCCTGGATGGAGGGTCATGGGGGTCACGGAGACCTGACGCAGGACAGCTGCAGTGGTATGTGTGCACGTGTGTGTGCTTGAGTGCACAAAGCTGCACTGGGGGTGGGGGGACGGAACAGGGGCCACTGGTTCTGGGGACATGGGCGCTGGCTACCGAGTGCACAGGCTGACCCGAAGAGCAGGCTTCTCAGCCACTGCCTCGGTCACTCAGGGGTGCCCGGGGCCCCTCAGCCCCCTCCACGTTCCAGTCCACTTCCGAGAGCAGCTCAGGGCAAGGCCCTTCCCTGGGAAGATGGTGCCGAGGGGGCCACGTGGCCCTGGGCCTCTCTGCTTCAGCAGGAAGCAGCTCTCTGGGAACCTGGCTGAGCCTGAAGGCGGTTCCACCCTTAGACTCTTGCGAGGGGGGGGGGGGGGGGGCGGGGAAGCGGTGGAGGGGAGTGGGGGCGAGCCACGGCCCCGGGGAAGAGTCCTGTCACTTGGGTGAGGGGCTCCCACCCAGTCCTTCCCTCCTGCCTTGCCCTGTGGGAGGAGGGCTGGTGTTCCCCCCCGGGACACCCGGGGCTCTGGGCCCCATCTGCACTTCTGTGTTGGCAAACACAGGAGAATTAGCTCAGCGACTTCCTCTCCTAATCCCCCACCCCCATTCTAAATACCTCGGAATCAAGAGAAAAGCCGAGTGGACGTTTTGAGCCTAATTCTCTTCAGCTGTGTGTGCGTGTATGCGTGCACTCGGGTGCAGAGGCCTGCGAGGAAACCTTTTGAACCCCGAATATTAGTGTTAGAGGGAGCGCGAGGAGCGTTTGGTCAGCCCCCGCCACGTACAGCTGAGACAAACCAGATGCCCCCTGTCACACGGGAAGCTGAGGTGGAGGCCACCAGGTGCCCGGGCTCTCTGCCCTGCACCCGCCTTGCAGTCCCGAGGTTTCCACGACCCGAGAGCCCCCAGGCTGGCCTGGGCTCGGAGGGGACCCCAGCCCCACTCAGGCGGGAGCTGGCCGTGCCCGCCAGCCCCCTCCTGAATTCCGATGTGCCAAAGCCAGCCCAGGTCCCCCTCCCAGCACGCCTGGCAGCCCAGCCCCCGCCCACCCCCGGTCTCCCCCAGGCCGGCTTGGGGTCCGCCCAGCCTCACATCCTCCTCCAGCCAATTCCCACGTGTCTCTGGTCTCCCGACTAGACAACAAACCCCTCTTAGTCTCAGCATGTTTTCCTCTGTGTCTCCCCCAAAGGACTAGAGCGGGGCGGGGGGCGGGGTGGGCACACAACAGGTGTGCTGGGGCTCGCAGGCAGCGCGAGCTGATTGACGGCGCCCCGTGTGCAGCGAGGGGCTGAGGGCTGAGGACTGGCCCGCACGCGACTCCCAACCGTCCTCCCTGACCACTGTGTCAAAATCGACAGCGCCAGCCTCCTCAGCCGGGCTCGAAGCACGGCCCCAACAAGGTGGTCCCGCGAGCGCCCCAAGACGCCGTGTCTGTGGAGTTTCACCACGAGGGGGTCTGTTAGGGGAAAATCCACGTGTTCAGGACGTCAGGCTCCAAGGTTGGAGGGTTGAGTGGGGCAAGCACAGCTGCAAGGAAACACAGACAAATGAACCTGGCCGCTCAGGAGCTGCACCCCCACCCAAGCACACAACTAGAACCCAAATTTTGTTCAGATCGGATCAACTCCATTTTCACAATTAAAAAAAAAAAAAAATCAGTTTTCAAGATGAAATCCCAATCAACACTGTCACTCTTTTAAAAGGGGGACCCCTATTTCAAGCAGACTGGCTTTAGGTGGCTTTTTATCCCATGCTCGATGTCCTTGGCTGACAAACAAACCAAACAAAAGTTGGGGAACAGCTCACATTTGTGAGTAAAGACTAGAGGCGTCAGCTACTGGAAAGACAATGCAGCTCCCAAGATCCACCTAGGGATCTGTGTGTTCTGACAAAGAAGAATGTCCAGAGCACTTTGAAAATTTCTTGTCTGTCTTTCCTACTGGAATATAAACCCCACAGAGGCAGGAAATCTGTGAAATCGCTCTGAGGATCTGGGGCTCCCACTCCCCTGACTTCCCTGGGGAGGTGGAAATGGACATACCTGGAGAATGTCCAGGGAAGGGGCTTCGCCTCCCCCTGAAGGGTGCAGGAGGCCATGAGAGGCAGAGGTTGGAGCCTTACCCCACTGGCTCACAGCAGTGAGAACCAGGGCAGTGCCCCAGGCTGCATTCGGCGTCCTGTTCTAGGCCTTCTTGGCCAGCCGGCCCTCCTGTTCTTGTCTCGACAGCTACACAAGGCTGGCAGCAGCCCTTCTCCCTTCCAGGTAGGAATCCCAAGGCTGCACAGTGTGGGCCAGGACTCCAGTCCCTCCCTGCCATTCTTTGCCAGGGCAGAGGGTGACAGTGGTCACTTGGGGGGAGGAGGGAGTAGGGGGCTGGGCAGGCAAAGGTGGTAGGAAGGTGGTGGGGCCTTCCGTGGGCCTAAGCTCCAAGCCCTTGGAGCATGCTCCATTGTCCCAACAGACTTCACTTACAAAACCCAAGCTCAAAGATAAATGAAGAATTTCAAGATGGTGACAGCAGAGCATTAAAACCCTGTGTGTGGGGCCCTTCTGAGTGCAGGGCCCCATGCGATGATCCTGGTTACAACCTGCGTCTGGGGTAGGCAGATGCCCAGAAACACCCGCCCAGGCGGTGAGGGCTGGCTGACCCTCTGTCAAATGTACCAACCGAGGCTTGCTGTACAGCCTTCCCGTGGGCTGGTCAGGGGACAGAGAGATGACCAGTCTGGCACTGCTTGTGAAGGTCTGAAAGCAAGCTGTTGATGTGCAAAAAGACAACACCATTTCCCCCTTCTCCTGCAGGCTGAACCACAAAGAAAAAACTGACTCAGTCACCCTTGGAGAAATTCCTGGCTCTTTTCGTAGACACATATTTCAGGCAAAAGCAGTGGAGATGAATGGCCTCATTGCTTGCTTTGGGTGTGGGGATGGCTGCTTGCTTGGCTGGCTCTAGCTTCCCCCTTCCTCCCTTGAAGTCAACCCTGGTTGGGGGAGAGTGGGGTAACAACTTCTGAGAAAATACTGAGAGTTCACAGAAGGTCTAAATTGCCCTAGACTTGCACAAAACCTCAGTAGAGTGAGAGCCCCATAAGGACAGACTTCCTGACGGCTGTTTGCTGTAGATTGTCCGTGTTTATGGCAGCGCCTGGCACCCAGAGGAGCTCAGAAGACGTGTGGGGTGGGTGGAGAGGTGGGTGGGCAGATGGAGGGATGGATAGGTGTGTGGGTAGGAGGGAGGGTGGGTGGATGGGTGGGTGGACGGTAGGGAAGACAGGAGACAGTGGACCCAGCCTCCAGGCACAGGCAGATCATAGGAGGGAAGCTTCCCCGAGAGCTGGAGCGGTCCTGGCGGGAAGCTGACCCCCGGGGTCACCTCCTTTGGGGTGACCTGGGCAGGTCCTCTCCTTCAGGAAGCCGCCTGCCAGAGCCTGGGCACCCTCGTCCCAAGGTCTCCTGAGGAGTGAACAACAGGACGTCCATAGCAGAGTCCCCGATAGCAGCACCGAGGCGCCCGGCATGGTCCCCAGAGGGAGATGGGAGGCCGCCTGCCTGCCTGCCTGCCTTCGTTGACCCATGTGGTCAGGGTCTGCAGCAGGCCGTTTGTGTGCCGAGGGCCGAAAGTTCCATGGGGCACCCAGTAGGGTGTGGACACGTGGAAGCGACCGGACGGGCGGGTGGACATTTGCACCGCGAGCTGGGGTGGGGTGGGGCGCGGCACGTGGCACTGTAGTTGCCCCGCCAATCCAAACCCCGGTCGCATCGGCACTGGTCCCTCTCGGCCAATGGCAGAGCGTGGTACACTGCTTTCCGCGCCCAGCCAATGTGCGCGGCGGCACGCGGCAACCCACCCCACGGGCCCACCCAATCAGCGGCCGCGCAGCTGCCACGTCAGCCGGGGTCCGGGTGCGGCCGTGGTCTTTCGGCAGACCGTCGCCCCGCTGCTCAGTCGGCGCTGGGCTCTCGTCGGGGCTGACCTGTCGGCGGGGCTGTGCTCACGGCCGCACCCTCCCCTCGGCTGTGCCGTCCTCTCGGCCGCGCCAGCCCCGCACCGAGCTCCAGAGCCTGCGCTCCTCAGGCCCCCGCCCAGCGCTGCGGGCGCGGTCCGACCAGGCGGCGCGGGACGGGGGACCGCCGGCGCACCGAGGTGAGCTCTGCGTCCGGCGGGCGGGGGGCCGGCTCTCCCCTCGGTACCTCCGGGAGAGTCGGCCCGGGTCGGGGGTCCTGGTCCGGGATCCGAGTCCGGGGAGCGGATTCCGCGCCTGCAGTCCGCCTCGCAGTTCTGCGTCGTGGTTCCGAGTCCGGGTCCAGTTCTGCATCTGGAGTCCACCTCACGGTCCTGCATCGGGGATCCAAATCCGGGGGTCGAATTCCGCGCCTGGAGTCCGCCTCGTATTTTTGAGTCCGGGTCGGATTCCGTGCCTGGAGTCCGCCTCGCGGTCCTGCATCGTGGTTCCAAGTCCGGGTCCGATTCCGCATCTGGAGCCCGCCTCGCGGTCCCATATCGTGGTGCCGAGTAGGGGATCAGAGCCAGGGTCTGGAGTCCGCCTCGTGGTCCAGCCTCGGGGATCAGAGTCGGGGGTCGGAGATGGGGTCCGGAGTCCGCCTCGTGGTCCTGCGTCGTGGATTTGAGTCGTGGATCGGAGCCGGGGTCCGGAGCCCGCCTCGCGGTCCAGCGTCGTGGTTCCGAGTTGGGGATTGGAGTTGAGGTCCGGAGTCCGCCTGGGGGTCCCGCCTCGTGGTTCGGAGTTGAGGTCCGGAGTCCGCCTCGCGGTTCCGAGTTGGGGATCGGAGTTGAGGTCCGGAGTCCGCCTCGCGGTTCCGAGTTGGGGATCGGAGTTGAGGTCCGGAGTCCGCCTCGCGGTTCCGAGTTGGGGATCGGAGTTGAGGTCCGGAGTCCGCCTCGCGGTTCCGAGTTGGGGATCGGAGTTGAGGTCCGGAGTCCGCCTCGCGGTTCCGAGTTGGGGATCGGAGTTGAGGTCCGGAGTCCGCCTCGCGGTCGCGCCTCATGGTTCGGCGTTGGGGATCGGAGTTGAGGTTCGGAGTCCGCCTCACGGTCCAGCCTCGTGGTTCTGAGTCGGGTATCGGAGTTGAGGTCGGAGTCCGCCTCAAGGTCCCGCCTCGTGATTCTGAGCCCCGGGATCGGAGCCAGGATCTGGAGCCCGCCTCGCGGTCCAGCCTCGTGGTTCTGAGTCCCGGGATCGGAGCCAGGATCTGGAGTCCGCCTCGCGGTCCAGCCTCAGGGTTCCGAGTCGGGGACCAGAGCCGGGGTCCAGAGTCCGCCTCACGGTCCAGTCTCTCGGTCCTGCATAGGGGACCGGAGCCGGGGTCCTTTATCGTTGGGAATCCAAGTCTGGGTGGGTGTTCTGATTTTGACGCTCAGGGGTCCAAGTTCGGGATCGAGGCAGAGTCCGTTGGAGTTAAGATGGGAATTCTGAGTCGGAAATCACAGTCCACGTGGTGGTTCTGAGTCCAGGGTCCGAGTCAGGGATCTGAGTCTGCGCGTGAAGTCCGCCTTCCTGCCTACGTGGCAGATTCCAGGGTCGGCGGTCTGGGGGCGGGATCAGAGCCAGGATTGGAGCTGGGATTCTGGGACTGCGTTGGGTTCCAAGTGAAGGGTGGGGTTACTGGTGGGGAGGGGCTGTCTAGAGTCCAAGTTAGAATCTGAGTTCCAAATAGGGGATCCAGGTCGGGGTCCTACTGGGATTGGAGCCAGAGTAGTGCTTCTGAGTAAGAATCTGGAGACTGTGTGTGGAAGGTGTCTGGTTCTGAGGCAGGTCCGCGTGGGGAATCCGACTCGGGGTTTAGGGATTCTCAGTTGGAGATTGGAGTTGGGGTTAGGGGTCCGATTTGGGGATCACAGTCAGAAATTGGAACTGAGGTTTCTAGTTGGGGCGGGGATTCTGAGTCACAGGTCCGCTGGGAGTTGGGGTTTGGAATCATGGGTCTAGGTAGGGGAGGGGAGTAGAGAATAGAAGTCTTGGTCACATCTGGGATTGGAGTTGAGGACTGGAGTCACGGGTCTCAGTCTGGACAGCAGTGGGGACAGCCTGGAAGTTCGGTTCCCCCGACCCCCAACCCCAGTGTTGCTCCAGCACATTAAACTGCCTTTTCTGTAAAATGGGGATGAGTGTCTTCTTCCCACAGGACGGTTCTTGTTATGAAAGGAATGAATTCGTCTACACTGCATAGCTCTGTCCTAGATGGAGAGTCACCCAGTACTGAAACGTGGCTAGAACAGTAATGTCCGCATTTTAGGTGCATTTGCCAGTCCTCTCCATATTCTGGTGCCCGTGCTGGACCGAGAGCTCCCAGGAGGGACTTTTCTGTTCTGTTCTCTGCTGCCTGCCCCCCTACTCAGCCGAGAGCCTGATACACAGCCTTGCTCGGGCAATACTTGTTGAAGGAAAGCAGGCAGGCAGGATTAACCAGATTTCTATGGTGTCTCAAATGATCCATCTCTGCACCTGTTTTCCAGATACTCACTGGGAGAAAAATTTAAGGATTGGGTTGCTTGATTACAGTTCTATTTTAATGTGTTTCCAAACATGCTAAAGAGAAAAGTGGGCCTGTTTCAGGATTTATGCTCCAGCAAGAGGGATCTTTTTAAATTGGGAATCAGAGCATGTCCAAATTCAAATAAGGGGAGAACACAAGAAAATTATAAACTAGTTCCCTTATGAATGCTGAAGTCCCATGTACACCATTAGCTAACCGAATCCAACAGTGTATTAAACAGTTCTTCAACAAGTGGGATTTCTCCTAGGAATGCAAAGATGATCCAATATCAGAAACTCTATCCGTGTAATTCACCACATTAAGAGACCAGAGGAGAAAAACCATATGGTTCTCTCAGTAGAGACAGAAAAATTATATAGTTTCGGGCCTATGCATGATTTTAGGGTGGGAGGATAGCACTTAGCCAGCCAGGATGAGATACCCTCATGTGATACAGGTTCTGAACCAACACTTGGCTTTTCAGCAGACTGTATCCATCCCTTTCAGAGAAGGAGTAGGCACAGCGGGGCCACCCCAGGCCACAGGCGTCCCCCCGCACAAGGGAAGGGGACGGAGCCAAAGGAGAGGCCCAGGAGAGAGGGAACCGCCCGTCCTGAGAGTGTTGCCTCTGTCGGACAAAGTATTGAGGTCCCCAAAGAACTTTGGTTAACATGGGCTGGATCTGTTGGTAGTTAGTTAGCTCCTTAGAAGTTAAAACTGAGAAACATTTAAAACCAAACCCAGAGCCCTCACAGCACAGATCCCGGCGGGTCACGCTTCCTTTGGAAAACTCTTTAACTTTGTGAGAGTGAGAGCAGAACAGGCAAATAATATCTGAGTATTACGATGAAAGTGGTTTTGACCTTGTGCAAGAGGGCCTCCGGGGCTCCCCGGGGTCCTCAGACCACACTCTGAAAACTGCTGAGCTGCACGAAAAACAGAGTCAACTTTCAGAATGGAAAAGAGACGTGAGCAAAGGTTTTGGATAGAAGATCGATGCCCCTCCTCCTCCCCCCCCCCCCCCCCCAGCACTTGAGCTACAGTGAGTGAGTGAGAAGCAGAATAGAAGTTAAAGCAGTAACACTTACACCCGGTCAGGAATTAACAAAGAAGACTTTTATGGAGAAAACTTTAAAATTCTACTGAAGGATGTAAAGGAAGATCTTTTGATATGGAGAGACATTCCATTCTCTTGGATGGGGCAGCTTAGCTTGAGAAAGGGGTCAGGGTTTTCCAGATCTTTAAGTTTAGTACAACTCTGCTTAAACTTCCAGTTGGAGTTTTTGAGGAACTTGACAAACATATTCTAAAATGTATGTGAAAGGAAAAGATCTGCAAACACCAAGTGCACTTTGAAAAGGGAGAACAGAGAAGGCCTTGTACCAGCAGATCCCGGGGCACACTCCAAGCCTCAGTAACAGGAGCGGCGGGGGACGCCGGCCCAGGAGAGACTCCAGAGGCGGCCTTGCTTCGGGAGGAAGGTGGCCTGAGACAGAGGTGACGCCGCGTGTCCGTGGGGACCACGTAGAGGACGATCCGGGGGAAGCTGGCCCTGAGTGGAGAAATCGGAATGTGGATTCCTACGTGACCGCCTGGAAAAAGCAGGCTCCAACTGGACAAAAGAGTTGATGCCTATTTTCGAGGAGGGGGCGGGGGTGGGGTGGGGAATAACCTGGGGCCTCTGTAGCCTGTGGGGGGCAGGGGGGGTGTCGAACACAGTACCCAGAAAGCACAAACTTCAAAAGTTATGAGCTTGAATACATGCAAATAAAGTATTTCTGTTAAATCAGTCCACTGTGGTGAACTGTTTTTGTCGTGCCTCGAAGACAAGACGCTCTTTTCACTCTCACTCGAGGGACTCTGCCCAAGTTACAGATGACAAATGACACGGTTTTTGAAGCAAAACTGATAAGGGAACAATGGCTAAAATATACTAGAAGGTCCTGCAAACCAGGGAGAAAAAGATAGGAAGCCCAAGAGAACAGTGGCAAGTGATACTAACTGGCAGTTTGGGGGGGTGGGGGGTGGGGGGATACGGGAAGATGCCCACGCTCCTTGAAGCAATCAGAAATGCGGATGACAGCAAGGGGCATGCTTCATAAGAGAAGAATTAGAAAGTAGGATCATGCCAAGTGTTGGCAGCAAGGCAGGAAACAAGCCTCCCTGTGTGCTGCAGGTGGCCGTGTGAGACAGGCACAGACGTCCTGGAGAACCTTCCAGCACTTCTTCCTCAAATAAAATATTTAATACCTGCAGCCCAGCAGTTTCCCTCCTGGGTAAACAGCTAGAGCACTCTCAGCAGAACAACGAGGGGCTGTGTGTGTGCAGGCTCAGTACAGCCCTGCCTGTGGGGGTGGGGACTTGGAACCCGGCGCTGTGGTTAGGGGTAAGGACTAGATGTACGCTTCACGGGCCGGAGACATGCGCAAACACGGCGCTGAGGGGCACCGACGCCAAGCAGAGCGAGGGCCTCAGTCCACGGCTCTGCCCCGAAGCTCAAGTGACCACCGCCCAGCCGTGCCACCACACGGTGCATGCATCCCCGGGGCACACGCACAACGGTCTGTCTATACGGCACTGGAGCAGCTGTCTGGGCGGGGGGGAGCGTGGGGGGGCTACAAACGGGGGTCGGGTGGAAAAGCACGGAGAGGAACAGAGCGCTGCCTCCCTCCCACAGACCCTCCCAGGGGGACCGTGTTTCCCGGACTCAGGGCTGCGAGTTAGCCCACGGCCCATGCAGTCGAGTCCCCAGAGCCAAGAAGGAAGGAATGAATGCATGTCCCATCACTCTCCTGCCAGGTACCCTCTAGTGGTTTCTGTTTCTAGGAAATCAAATTCAAATTCCATCAGGTTTTACAAGATCCGCCCTGCCCGCTGTCCTCCTGAGTTCCTGTCATGCCAGCCTCCTGCCTCTTTCTCAAACTGGCCAAGTGCCCTGGGACCTGAGCACCAGCCCCCTCTGCCTGGCTGGCCTGTCCCTGTGGGCTCCTGTGACAGGTCCTCCTCCCCTTTCAGGTCTCACCGGAAATGCTGCATGGCAGCTCTATGAGCTGCCCCTGCGGGGGGTGGGGGGGGGTGTTAGCGCCCCCCCCAGGTCAACACTAGGTTTCAAGCTCCCACAAACGCACGCTACAGCACAGTATTTTCTAGTGCCTGCCCTGTCTCCCCCACCAGAAGGGAGGCCTCCCAAGAGCGTGTTGTCTCCTCTACGGGGTCTGCGCACCGGCTGCGTCATGCATTTCTGCTGAATGGCTTCATTGATTTGTTGAATGAAGGAAAAGGCCAGGCCAGGAAAGCGTGCGTCCATTTTCAGAACACAGAAAGTAAGCAGCACATGGGGATCCTCGCTGCTCAGACCAAGAGTTCCCAACCGCTGCGCTGCTGACCTCTGGGGCTGGGTCATGTTTTGTTGGGGGGCTGTTTTTCGCCTTTAAGATGTGTAGCAGCCTGCCTGGCCTCTACCCAGTAGACACCAGTCCCTGTGATAAGCAAAAGTGTCCGCAGACGTTGCCACATGCCCCCTTGGGACTGCCCAAGTGAGGGCCACTGCCTGAGGCCAGCGCTGGGGACGGGATGGCCTCTGCTCTGGCCCTGTAGGCTAGTGGCGCCAGCACCCACAGCCTCACTCTCTCAGGGAGAGACCCTGGCTCAGGCCCGGCCCATTGGAGCACCCCCTTCCCTGGCCGGTAGTATAACCCAAGGTGGGGGGGTGCCTCACATCCCATGGCCTAGTGGGCTGCCAACTGGGGCTGCAGCTGGAACCACCTTCAGCTGCAGACTCCAGCTATTCGGGGCGCGGGCATGTGTGGCTAGTCGGAATCAGAGGTGGCCTGGGCGGAGGTCAGGAAGTCCCTCTCGCCTCCTCTAGTTAGTGCAGACGGATGAGTGAGTGGCCCTTGGTGGACAGCGGATCTGGAAGGTTTGCGATGTGCTGCAGGAGGAGGCAGAGGCATCCTGCCTCAGAGCAGGCCCCATGCAGGGCAGGGAGCAGCCTCTATTCTGTCCTTGCTTCCCTGTGCCTCTTCGGCCTGTGCCGCGTGCCTCCGTGCTGGCCGCCCCAGGGGGACTGGGCCGCAGACCGGAGCCTGGGCGACCGGTCAGCCAGGAGAGCTCACCCACGCCCGCCGGTCTGCCCCGCCCAACTAAAGCCTTTCTCTGGGAGCCTCTCCTGGGGCTGGGCGAGGCCCTAGTTTGCAATTTAAATGTGGCCTCATTTATGGAAGGGTCCTTGCTCCTCCGAAAAGCCTTGGGCTCAGGCTCGCCCTCCCCGGCAGCCGGCCTCAGCCAGGAGAAGAAACTGATCTAATAGGCCTTTCTCCTGCTAATTGTAGCAATTAGTGTCACAGAATGGGGACTCCCTGGGGGGCCAGTGCCAGCACACAGGGCTGTCCCCAGCTCCGCAGGCGGCAGCCCTGCCCTGGCCAACCAGGCCCCCCCCAGCATCCTGGCCGGGCTTCAAGGTGGGGGTGGGGCGCGAGGGGGGGCGGGTGCCCCGGGGAGTTGCAGCAGGGGCGCCCTGGAGCAGTTCAGACCAGCGGCCACACAGGTGACCCTGGCCTGTGACATGGGGCCCTCCCAGAGCCACGCCGCGTGTACCTGAGCGTGCAGAAGGGTGGACGTGAGGAGCATCGAGGGTGTCTTGGAGCAAAGACTTCTGGACTGGGGGCAGGGGAGAGCCATTTTCCAGTGTGGCCAAGGAGAGTCCTTCCCCTCCCCCTCCACAGGGGAGCTCCTGCTCCTTCATTCAGCATGCTCTGAGAGCCCCCGTACTCCGTGCCCATCTGGGAGCACGCACGTGCCACGGTGCCACACGTCTCCGAGCGACACGGGCCACACGTGCCACAGGCCCCTCAGTGACCTAGGTCACACACGTGCCACACGCCTCCTAGGGACACAGGCCACACGTGCCACAGGCCCCTCAGTGACCTAGGGCACACACGTGCCACACGCCTCCTAGCGACACGGGCCACACATGTGCCACATGCCTCCTAGGGACACAGGCCACACGTGCCACAGGCCCCTCAGTGACCTAGGTCACACACGTGCCACACGCCTCCTAGGGACACAGGCCACACGTGCCACAGACCCCTCAGTGACCTAGGTCACACACGTGCCACACGCCTCCTAGTGACACGGGCCACACATGTGCCACACGCCTCCAAGAGACAGGCCACACGCAGCTGACTTTGAGGCTTTCGCAGGCAGTGGGTTGTGTCTGAGAGGCAGAGCCATGACCATTGCCCCATTTTATAGATTCGGTTGGTGAACTTTATAGAGTTTTATAGAATTTGGTCTTTGTTGGCTGAAACTGCACCCGGCACCGGGCACCAGACGCTGGCCCAGGCAGGAGGGAATTGAGGGGGCCCAACCGAGCGTGAGAATGTGTTTTCCTGCACGTTGAGGAATGTGCTCTGAGTGCAGAACCACCCTGAACAGGGTCTGCAGCAGGAGTCAGTCTGGGGTCCTAGGAGCTCCCTCAAGGAAGCTGGGGAGTGGGGGACAGGACAAGGGCTGCGGGCAAAGGGCCCTCTGGTGGAGGAAGCCCATGAGCCGAAGGGATGGAAAGAGGCTGAAGAGGAGCAGCTCAGCCTCGGGCAGGGGCCAGACCAGAGAGGCCATGCTGCGGAGGATCTGCGCTCGTTCTGAGAACACCAGCAGCCACTGAGAGGTCCCACTCAGGGAGGGACCCCCTTGGGTCCCCGTCGGATCCGATCGCCTTCTGGAAGGATCTCCTTCCAGTGAGTGGAGAAGGACTGACGGTGACAGCAACTGTAGCTCCCAGCGACGGGGCCGAGGGGACGCGAGCAGCCGGAAGCTGGCGATGACACCGACAGGCGCGGCCGGCCTGGCAGGGTAAGGGGCCGACGTGCCGGCAGTGAGTGTGGGGGCCCCGGCGCGCACGTCGGCGAGGTCGGGGGGCAGGGATCCTGGGTGGGGAAGTGCCCGGCTGGTGTGGACTGCCGGAGGCTGCGGACAGGAGCGGTGGGGCAGGTGATGGGAACGTGGGTCTGGAGGGGGTGGGGGGCAAGCTGGAGAGACATTTCGGAGACTGGGACCCACACACGGTGCCAGAAGCTGCAGGTGCTGGGGGAGCCGCTCAGGGTCACGCTCTCCAGAGAAAGCCAGCCCTAGGTGGGCCCTGAGGCGCTCTGTATTCAGGGCCTCGGCCTGGAGGGGCAGCCTGCGAAGGAGATGGAGGACAGAGCCCAGGAAGGAGGGAGGCGGTCGCCTGCCTCCAGGTCATGGCCTCTGGGACCAGCGCCCCTGCTTCTCTGACTTTGGGCCACAGATGACCGTTGCCCTAAACCTGGCCCCCTGGGGTGTGCCTCCAACCCCTGCGGCTGTGTGCTGCCCACCGCTGTCCTCCCAGCTCTGTCGTTTTGCTCCGGGAACTGTGGCGCAGGGAGGCTGTCCCCACAGCACGTGCGGGAGGAAGCCTGGCCGAGCTGTTTCAGAGCCTCATGGGGTGGAAAATCCCCCCAATCTTCACGGAAAGCCAGCAAGCTGAAAAATGGCCTTGAATAGGGCCGAGACGAGAAAACAAAGAGCCTGTCAACGTTGGAGCTGTGGCGGGGGCAGGGCGCTTCGCGGACCCCACGCAGACAGCACTTTCCAGCGGTTTCTCAGCCCCAATGCCTGGACCCAGAGACCCAGCCGGACGGGGGTTCCCGGGGGCGGCGGTGGCCCTCCCGTTCAGCCTTCCTGATTAACAGTTCAAAGAGGCCTCAAAGGCTCAAAAGGGGTTAACTGCAGAACCTCTAACTCCCCTGCTTGCTAATTTTTAAACACAGCTGAGTTCTGAGCGCCCCTCCCAGAAGGCCCTGAGAGGGACTCTGCACAGCCCCCACCCTGGTGTCGCCAGGAATCCTTGTGCATCAAGAACAAAGGTTCCCCGCCCTCCCTCCCTCGGCCAGCTTGTTCTGACGCCTGAGACAAGACTTCTCCCCGAAGCTTCTCCCCTCCACCCACACCTGGCGAACTTTAACACACGGCCATGACTCCCAAATGAACCTTCAAGATTGGCTGAGAAGAGCTGGACCTACCCCCACGCGAAACCTCCTGGTGCCTCGGACTCCTTCCCCCGCCCCCCGCCCAGTTCCTGGTAGTGCGAGGGTGCCACCAGGGAGCCAGGGCGATGGGGAGAGCAGGCCCACAGCCCGAGGCCCGAGGGCTCCGGGGCACACACCCCATCCTCAACCCCGCGGAAATCCTAACCGATGGCCCCCTTGTGCCCACATTCCTAACACGCAGCCCGTAACCCCTACACTAACCTACCCCCGCGAGCCCGTCCTGTGCCCTCCTCCCCACGGGGTCTGGGCTTCTGTCTTCTCTTCCTGTCACCTCTTGCTCCAACCCCAGCCCCTCCGGCACCTTCTTCATGATGGAAGTGGAGACCCCACCGGGCCCGCGGCCATTCCCAAGGTCCCAGGACCCGGCCTCTGCTCTCCTGCTGGCCCCGCTCCCGGCCCTGGGGCGTGCTCGAGGGAGGGAGACGGGCATTTCAGTGTGGGCAAGTGCCACGTGCCAAAGTCCCCGCAGCAGCTACAGGGGGCCTTCACTGCCCAGGGACTTGATCAGTGACTCGAGGTCCTCACGTTCGACTTCAGTTAGCCCTCGTAACAGCCCCACGGGGAGGGAGGTGTTGCTGGCAGTGTCATACCTGAGGCCACTGGGCCCTGACGCGGCCGAAGTTAGCCGGGTCTGCCATCAAGTCCTCTCGCGCGGCGGGCTTTGTCAGGCCCCCCTCTGCTACCCTCGGGAGAGAGACACAGACATGGTTGAAACGTCTGCTCTGCGACAGAACCAGGCCAGGAGAGGGAGGGGAGGCCGGGCTGACCCAAGCAGCCTGTCCGCAGGTGCCACTGTGGCCCGTCACTGTCGTTGTTGTGGGGGAAGGCAGCCTGGGAGTCTGAGAGGCCTGCCTGCACATGCAGGGCTGGGTGCCAAGAGGGATGCCAAAGGCCACGGCGGGACACCTGGGAGGGCCAAGTGCCACCCTGAGAAGACATCCTTCTCTTCCTGCTCAAGCTGCTAGGGAGCCAAATGCCCCCCCCACCCCGGCTTCCCGTCAACAAGTGGGACCGTGCCCGGTCCAGGTGCAGAGGGCAGCTGTGTCCCTAGCAGCCACTCAGCCGGCGCTGCCCGCCCCAGCCAGCCACTTGCCCAGCTGCCCCTCCCACTCCTGCCACCACAGCTGGGAGACACTTGCTGGCTTGTGGTGCTCCTGAAATGTGTGGATGTTTGCGAATCCGGAAGATCTCCCACTAACAGATTTCCACTTGAGTCTCTGATCCATCCTTCATTCTGTCCCTCCTGTGCAGGCCTGGTGCTGGGACGAGGGGGCCGTCAGATGGGCCCCTCTGTGAGCTCCTAGGCTGGCAGGCGGGGCAAGGGAGCAGCACTGGGGACGGACGTGGAACCTGGGAGGGATGAGGCTCCAGGGCTAAGGAGAGAGGGTGGTGATTCTCTAGAGACCTTGCACCTCTAGCTAGGGTGGGAGACAGAGGAGAGGGCGGGGGTCTCTGGGGCCCTGTGTGCTGGCAGGCAGGGTGCCCCTCCTCCACATTCTCCATTTCCCCTGCTGGGGCTTCTCCTACCGCCTCAGGCCCCTCTTCCCAAGGCCACCAAAAAGGCCTCAAGCTGGGGGGGGGGGGGCATCCTAAGAGTGGCATTGAGTCCCAGGGTCGGGTGGGAGATTATCTGTGCAGGGGCTGATAGGAACATCCCCCAAGGGCTGACTTCAAAGCTGCTTTTCCTAACCCCCTGCATCAAAGGCAGAGGGCTCAGCGGGTTTGAACATTAAAAGGGGAGGGTCCTCAGCCTTCCCGGTCACCTGCATCTCTTGGCTTGCCCTTCTCAGGGTCTCAAAGGCCTACCTGTGCAGGCAGGTGGGGGCCAGACCACCCCACCCCCCAGGCAGTCGACACTGTGGGGGGCAGGAGGGATGACCGCTGGTTGCAATCCCACAGAAGGTACCCCTGCCTCCCAGGCCCCCAGGAGTCTCTGCAAATGACATGTTGGGACTGTCCAGAGGCCTCAGTTTCCCCACTTAGACAGAAGCTCATAGTGGCGCCTCCCTCCCCATCAGACTGTCCAGGCGGGAGGGCCCTGCCGAAGTGAACATGCCCTCTGCCTCAAGGCAGACTCTCCCTCTCCCTCTGGAGCTCTGCGAAGGCTGGGGTTTTTCCACCGGCCTCCCTCTCAGCCCTGCTGGGTTCCCTGCCTGACCCCAGCATACCCAGGCCCCAGAAGCACAGACTGCTCGTCGCAGTCGAGCGAGCGAGTGAGCGTGCCCGCACCCAGAGGGGTGCTGACCCCTCCCCCATACAGGAGACATCAAAGGGAAGCAGGAAGCACCGGGCCTGGCTGACCCCAGCAGGCCGGAGAAGCGCAGTGTCATAGCTCAGCCTGGGGCCCAACTGCTGGGGATTTTCCACCCCATCAGGATTTCCGCAGGACACCCCAACTCTGGCCTTTGAGGCTCCTCAGGAACCAGGGTCTGGACAGGAGCCTCCTGGGGCAGGGGGCCAGGCTGGGTGGCTCGGGAGCATGGCCGGGGACGTCAGAAGACCCCTGGCCCCAGTCTCCCCAAGCCTTGCTGGCTGCAAGTTCAGGCGCATCCCAACACCAACCGGGGCTCTGGGACCCGGTTCCCAGGACAGCCCCAGGGTGGGCAGGGACACTGCCTGGACAGCGGGGCCCTTGGGTGGTGTGTACTTAGCAGAGCCTCCTGCAGAGGCCAGGCTGTCCCAGCCCTCATCCCACGGCCATCGGGTGGGAGGCCAGACTCCTGCAGACCCCACATGTGGTGGGCGAGGCCAGGGTCAGATGGCTCCAGGGGCCTTTGTGGATTCGTGTCTACTTAATGTGCCCTGTTCAGGACACCTGTGTCACTCCCTGGGGTCCCTCTCCACCTGGAGCTGAGACTGCCAGGTCCCTACCCCGAGTTTCAGCTCCTGCCTCCGCGAGCTGAAAGGGGTCCCCAGGAGGAGAACCAGGCACGCCGGATGTCCCAGAGGCTCTTCTAGACCTGGGCTGGCCGCTAGGCCAGCCACAGGGCTGTCACACCCCAGGGCCACTGGCCGGTGGGACGTGCACCTGAGTCCCTTTGGCTGTTCGGTGGGGGTGGGCAGAGGGGATGCGGCTTCATAGCTGCAGGCCACTGGCCCTGGGCTGACACCGGGCAGACTGAGACATCCCTCCTCAGATACAGGTCTGCCATCCAGGTGGGGACCCGGGTTTGGTCCAGCAGCGGGCTCCGTACAGTTGGGAGCTCAGCCGAAGAGCAGACGCGCTCATGTGGAAAGTGCTGGCCGCAAGGCTCCCAATTTGGTTACAGCAGCTGTCTTCACAGGAACGAGCTGCCCAGGGCTGGGAGCTGTTGTTCCGGGCTGGGGCTGCGTATGAGGCTACCCTGGGGGTGGGCGGGGGTGTCTGTTGGTGGGAATTGTTTTAAAACAATCACAGAAACTTGGCAGGCAGGGGCTGTAGGCGTTGCGATCTGGGTCTCCTGATCAGGGGTTGGGGTGACGCCCCGCTAAGCCCAACTGAGCATGTTCCTCCCCTGGCCAGGCCCCGAGCACTGGGGTCTGGGGTCTGGCCTCCCAGACCAGCAGCATTACTGGGGTGGGGACCTTTGTTCTGTGTATCACAGGGCCTGAGGGTCACACAGCCAGGCTGGAGCCAGCGGGGGATGGAGGGACACAGGATGGGCGGGCACAGCTGTGTTCTCAGGAAAGCATGAAAACCCAGAAGTGGGGGGTTGAGACGGGGTGAAGGCCCACACTTTGCCATCGGCTCAGACCTGTTAGGGGCTGGCCTGGCACCCTTCTCTGCGCCGCCATCCCCCAGACTGCCCGGAGCCTGAGGGGAGCTAGAGCGAGCCCCACCCCGACTCTCTGGGAGTGGACTGAGGCCCAGAGTGTGCAGGCCTTGCCCAAGGTACTCAGAACCTCGGTGGGCTCGTCCACAGAGACCACGTGGCCTCCCCCAGCCCAGGTGATGGCCGAGCCCCTGGGTGAGCCAGGAGCCATCTAGGAACCCGCCTGCCTGCTCTGCCTGGGAGTCCAAGCACTTGAGGCAGGGGCCTGCCTCCATAAGCCCCCGACCCCAGACTCAAAGGCCTGAAGCCCCCATGGGGCCTCTGAGTCTAGGTGGCCTCTGGGGCCTGGGAGGGCTTGTGCCTCCCCCCTCCCCTGGGGGCACAAGCTCTAGTCGTTCCTGTAGGTGCCCCCTGCATGGGGCCCATCAGACGGGAGGCATGGGGGGCTCTGGCCGCCCCAGGGCTTCCTGCTCAGGGTGCAGGTCTGTGTGCAAGGAGACCCGCCGCTGACACCATCCGGTCTGCAAGTCTTGCGGCCTGCCCCAGGAGGCACCCGTGTTCGAGCCAGCAGCGAGGGGGACCCGCGAGGCAGGGACGGGAGGATGTCGTGGGTGACAGGCCACAGAACCTTAAAAACGGAGGCTGATCCGCTCCCGAGTCAGCCGGAGCGGCCCTGGTGCGCTGTGTGGGTCCGGAACAGTCTACCGTGGTAGAAAATCTGCGTCTCGGGGAGCTCTCTGGAGGGGAGTCCCCAGCCCCGCCCGTGACCAGAGCAGCCTGCAGGGCAGGGGGGAAGCAGACCTTTCCCGCACCCCTTCTAGAGGGGCGCTCCCCCCGGCCCCTCGGCCGGCCTGGGAAAGCTCAGCCTCGGCCGTGGAGCCTCACACGAGGGACTTGCCTCCCTGCCAGAGCCGCACTGCAGGGACACCAGGAAGGCAAACCTATTGCTTTTCTAACACCTAACAGTGGAAAAGGAGGAAGAGAAGGGAGGTCAGCTAGAAAGTTCTGGAACACAGTCTGTTTGCCAAAGGAGCATGTTTTCCCCTGAGAGAGGATGCTGCTGGAGAGCTGAGGAACTGGTGAGCACCGAGCCCACGCGGCCCCCTGGAGCTTGCGTTGGGCTGGCGGCAGGCCCCGGGGCCCTGTACACATGGCTGGGCCACCTCACTCACAGGAGAGACACAGGGACAGAACTGGGGAGGCCACCCAGGGGGCGGCGGGCGCAGTTGGTACACGGACAGCTGCCTGCCTCCTCGTGGAGGCGGCCGGCCCCCGTGGGCACCGCTCTTCCTCTGCCGGCGGCGTGCCCCGTTCTCAGGGGAAAGGCCCTCTCGAGAGCCGCTCTGAAAGACTTCCCAAGTTGCTGGACCAGTTAATGAGTTATTTGCTCTAAACAATGTCTTGATAAAGGGGACGGATGGAGTTAGCTGGTGTTGACTAAGGAGAGACAGGGTTGCCAGGGAAATGCTTCTAAGTGGAAAGAAACAAAAGACAGTCGTCGGGTTTTGTCTGACTAGGAAAAATGCCGTGGAGAGCGTACCTTTGGCCATCTTTTGTTTATGATTTGGAAGAGACAGGCGGCAGTGAGTGTGGGGCCAGGGCAAGGACTCCCACAAAGTGGTTGTGCGCGGAGCAGGCGCGGCGGCCCCAGGGCCCAGGTGGCCGGCCAGGCGCTCACCCCAGGGGACAGCGCGGAGGGTCCCCGTGCCGCCCGGGGGAGGGTGAGAGAGGCTCCCAGAGGCAGCGAGGAGGAGCAGGTTGGATCGAGTGGTACTTCAAGGCACTGTTCACCGTCTCTGGCAATATTCAGGGGCTTTTATTTCTTTAATTCTTGCTCTGGGTTATAAATCTCTGCTTCTCCTCAGCAGCTCGAAATGTTTACTCAGAACTAAGCCCTATGTTTTAACGAGTCGTGTTTTAATAGGAAAACCATCTTTGATGGAATCATAATGCAATTCCTACTTTTTTTCGACTGGTTGGAGCCCCAGGACCAGCCTTCGTGGGCCGTGGCGACAGGCAGAGTGGCCCAGTGCCTGGTACGGAAAACCTGGCCCCACAAGGCTCATCTTGCAAACTAAAACGCCGTTGCGCGTACTCAGGCCCGCGGGCCGGGGGGCGCCAGGGCCTTCCCTCTGCCCCTCACCTTCGGCAAGGGGCCTTTAATCAGGTGCCAGCCCCATTCCTGACACAGGCCCATCCCCATACCTCCTGAGCTGCTGGGAAGTATCCTGGGAGAGGGACGATCTAGAGGCTCCCGGTTCTCAGGCTAACAGAAGGAGGCCCTGCCATTAAGAGGTGGAGGCAGACTTCCTCCCCCGGGAGGACAGAGCTGGGATGGCCAGGCGTGGAAGGTAGCTGAGCACAGCCTGGTGGCAGGGAGACCCCTGGCCTCAGCGTGCGCAGCCTGAGCACCTCCCCAGCATCCCCACTGTCTGCAGGAGCGTCCGCCATCCCCCAAGCCTCAGTTTCCTGATCTGTAAAAACCAGAGTAGCCTCTACACACCAGGCCCCCGGAGGGGCATCATCCTGAACGCATCTGATTTCCCTGCATTTCTGGACTGGCGGCAGAAGGGAGTGGGCCTCAGGGGGAGGGATCCTTTGTGATCAGAGACCTTGGGTCGACTCTGGACTCCCAGCTGCCACGGCCTGTGGAATGTGACCTGAGCCCTAGAGGAAGGGCAGGGGCGGAGGGGCTCCAGAAAGAGTCCGGGGGCTTCCTCGCTGCTCCGAGACCCGCCGCGGGCTACGTGGATGAGGGACCACAGCCCGGGGCCTGCACCTGCCTGGCACAAATCCCCTCGCTTATTCATTCACCTATTTCTTCATCAAACATTCACAGAGGGGCCGTGATGGGCTCCACATGGATTAAGTCTGAAGATAACAACTCTGAGCCAAAAGGTCTGCTTTTGCCTTCCCTGGCCCCTCGCACTTGCCGGAGACAGCCAGTAAACCCTTGAGCACAAATAAACAGGCAGTTATCCATTAAGGATGGGGGGTGGGGTACGGGGTTCTCGGCGGCCCCATCTGCGGTGGGGGCATTTCAGCGAAGACCCAGAGGGTGAGTCTTTCCCAGCCTGGGGAAGGGGACAGGGTCAGGAGAGAGCTTGGCTTGTTTAAAATGATACCGAGAGAATACTGGAGGAGCCCCTATGACTTCATTAGATCTACCGCCCAGGGTCACTACGACCTTGGTGACCCTGGGACCCTAGACTTAACCTTTCAAGCCTCAGGTTGATTATATATAAAACAAGAGTGATAATATTCTTACGTCAAAAGCTGCCCTGATGTGTAGATTAGTGAAATCGTGTTTATAAAGCGCTTAGCCCAGGGCCTGGCTGGGGGGAAGTACAGTACTCTGATTCTTTGGAGATTATTCTTTAGCTCAAAGCGTGTGCGGGGCTGGTGAGTTTTCCCTTTGCCCAGGGGAAAAGGGAAAGCACCTTGGATGCCTTGGGAGCACCTGGATGCCCAGGGAGCGCAGACCAGGCCCTCGGAGAGTGCCCAGGGAGCACTGCCCCTGCCCAGCTCCTGCTGGCCCCCAGGGCCTGCACAGGGCCTGGGGTGCTCACACACCCTTTCCTGCATGGAAGAAGAGACGCCCGGGGCGAGGGGGCAGCCCCTCCTCCACCTCTCTGCAGGGTGCTGCTCGGAATCTTCTATATCCCTCAGCTCTGAGAGCCTGGGCCCTGCACGAACCAGCCCTGGGGGGCCTGCCAGAGTCCCAGACTGGACCTGCCCCCTTGCCCTTAGCCGAGTGTGTGTGTGTGAAGGTTGGGGGTGAGTGGGGTACGGTTAGAAACCTCCAGAGGAGCGAAAGGCAAGTTCCTTCCAGGCTTCAGGGGTTGGCCCAGCCCAGACCAGGTTGGGGCCTTTATAAAGCCCCATTTTCCATCAAGGGAGCCTGAGACCAGGAGGGTCAGCTGATGCCACCCCTCCCCCTAGAACTTTCATGGGGATCCCCAATCTTTGCTGCAGTCACCCCAGCTCCAAGAACCATCCTGTCTCTGGGGGTGAGCAGGGAGCTTGACTAGGGGTCACATAGCTGCTGGGAGAGAGGCAGACGGAACTGGGTGGGCTGGTGGGGAGACAGGAAGTCCTGGGAAATCCTCTCAGCCCCGCCAGGATGGCCCCCGGGCTGCCCAGCCCCTCCTCACAGGTCCCTGAACCCCCGCTTCTATCCCACAGGGAGCTCACTTGCTTCCTCCCATCCCACTCTTCATCAAACGTCAACGATATAAAAGGACTTTCTTTCTGCGTCCTGCTAGCATTCAGAAATAGAACTGTTGTCCAAGAATTTTCTCACAAGAAGGAAATCCTGCCATTTGTGACAACATGGGTGAATGTGGAGGACATTGAAATAAGCCAGACGCGGGAGGACACAGTGCATGGTACCAGTTACACGAAGGGTCCAGAGCCGTCAGGCTGCTGGAAGCGGGAGGGCTGGGTGGCGGCGCGGGCGAGGCGGGGGCTGCAGAGGGTCAGCCCCGTGGGGCGAGCGGGTCCGGCACGGGGGCCCCCAGTGAACAACACTGCGCGGTGTCCTTCACAGCCTGTGGGGAGGGCAGGTTTGGCGGGAAGCGCCCTTCTAAAATAATACTAATGCCAGTGATAGAGAGGGCGAGTGGGGGGCTTTTGGGGCTAAGGGGTGGTTTGTGGCCGAGATTGCAGTGTTGGTCTCATGGGCGTGTGCTTGTCCCCAGGCTCCTCATGCCGCACACATTACTTACGTACAGATTTGGTAGGTCAATCCCACCTCAATCAAGTAGCTTAAAAAAGGAAACGAAAAGCAAAACATAATGTCTCACAGGAACTTTTGTTTTGAGCATCTCGTTTAAAGTAAGCACATTCTTGGGGCGCCTGGGTGGCTCAGTTGGTTGAGCGACTGCCTTCGGCTCAGGTCATGATCCTGGAGTCCCTGGATCGAGTCCCGCATCGGGCTCCCTGCTCGGCAGGGAGTCTGCTTCTCCCTCTGACCCTCCTCCCTCTCATGCTCTCTGTCTCTCATTCTCTCTCTCAAATAAATAAATAAAATCTTCAAAAAAATAAATAAATAAAGTAAGCACATTCTTGATGGAGCCCTCCAGAGCCACCTTAATGCAGCCCAAAGTGCCACGGATTGTCCACGCCTGGCAAGGCGGGCCCAGCACAGGAACACACACCTCCTTCATCTACGATAACCCAAAAACCCGGCTGAAAAATCGGCTCTGAAAATCCCAGCCTGAGCAGCGTCGTGCCAAGAACACGAGGGGACACTGGGCAGCCTGGGAGGGTCCCCAGGGAACTGCGTCGAGCGCGAGTCCATTTCAGAAGGTCCCATAGTGTGCAGACCCATTTATAGAGCGTTCACGTCAGGACAGACTGGAAATGCAGAACAGATGGGTGGTTGCCGGGGGCTGAGGGCATGGGGGGGCGGGAGGGCATGTGTGTGGCTCTAAGGGGTGACATGAGGGACCGTGCGGGTGACAGGAGCACCAGTGTGTCAGTGTCTGTATCCTGCCAGCGACCTTAGCCTACAGTTTGCGAGATGTCCCTGTGGGGGCAGAGTGGGTAAAGGACACATGGCATCGATTATTTCTTGCAACTGCATGTGAATCGGCAATTATCTCAAAATAAAAAGTTTAATTAAAAAAATCATGATCCCCATACTAAAAAAATCAACAGTCCTAAAAATACCCAATAATGAATTTTAAAACGTACAAAATCCACACAAAGGGCTAAAAGATATCGAGAGACATTACAGCTCTTCTGAACATTTGGATAAACCTCTCCTCTGTGTGGCTGGAAAGGCTGTTTTTATAAAAAAGATAATTCTAAGTTAATCTAAATCGATCGCAGCTTCCATGGGCAATACCAAGAGAATGTAGAGGGTCACACGCACGTGCACATTTTTTTTTTTTTTTAATCAGACACACCGAAGCCAAAGTCTGTAACATTCTGAAAAGGCATCATCTGGAGCTCTTTGGAGGCAGCCTGCCCCCCGCACCCCGGGTCCAGAAAAGCTGTGGATTTTAGAGAGTGCCCGTCATCCTAGATAGTCTCATGAGCACGCACTGCATTTCTTTCCGAAGCCGAGCCTCCTGGTTCAGACTCCCTCCCCGGAGGCCTGGTCAGGCACCCAGCTCGGCAAAGCCGGCCCGGGGGCCTTCCTGCGAGTGGGTGCCGGTCTCTGCGCTTCATGCAGGGGTCCCTTCAGTCTTCCCAGCAGCCCTCCGGAAGGCATACTTTCTTGTCATCCCCATTTTACAGATGGGGACTGAGACCCCGGCCAGATGCCTCACTCAAGGTCCAGCAAGTAGGGAGCAGTGCAGTCGGGGTTTAAACTTGGGGTGTTGCTCCAGATCTGCCCGTAAGCATGACTTTTGTTCCCGAGTCAGTAAAGGAGAATGCCAGGCAGGGGGCAGGGGACCGGGGGCAGCCTTTCTCTGGGCTGGTTCCATAAGGACAAGGCAGGAAAGGCCGCACTGGGCCAGGGAGCCCAGCAGACAAGGAGACAGTGGCTGCTTTCCGGGGGGTGCGCGGAGCCGTGCTGACCTGCACTGGTTGTAATACCCCCCCAGCCGGCAGGCTTGATGGGGTCAGGGTTTTCCTTACGGCGACTGTGTGGGGGTGGGGCTGGCTGCATGTTCTAGATTTTTCTCACTGCATCTTTCTCCTTGAACTAGGCCCATTCTCATTTCTTGTTCTCTGCTGAGTTACTGAATGCATGTTTCCTAAAATGCCCTGGAGCACATGGGACCTTACATGGGTGGGAAGAGGCCCCTGGGTCAGACCCGCGACCCCTCTGCCGGGCCAGACTCGGCCATGCCAGCGAGCCCGGGGAAAAGCACACACTCCCGTCAGCTCCCTGACATTCCTAGTCACCCAGACGAGGACTCGGCCCCAAACACTCAGCTTCCCGTCAACTCCAGAGCTAATCCTGTGTCTACATCTGAAGAACGTTTTGATCTGAGGCCATGCTGTGGATTCCCTGGTTGGCTGTGCCAGGTGGCTTTCCAGTAATAGGGACGGGGGAGGCCCTGCCCCACTGATAAGTGCATCGTAAAGTTCCCAAGTCAGGCCACCACGCCTGGCCTATCCCCAGGCCCGTCGGCCATCCAGAAGCCTGTCTACAAGCAGACACAGATGACAGGAGAGTCTGAAATGTGATCAAGGCAGCAGAGAAGTCAGCGGAGAGAAGGTGATGCGCTCGAGTGACTTGAGTTGGGACAACTAGTTAGACCACAGAAAATACACTGCATTTAAGGATTTCTTACACCAAACCCAAATGAAACACTATTTACGTGTAAAAAGGTGAAATAAGAATGACAGAAAAAATCAGGGGAGAATCTATTAAAACAATCTCAGAGCGAAGAAGTTTTCTCAAAATGTACAGCTAGGACCGACCCTAAGTCACAAAAAACTGCCGAAGTTATGTCAAAATTTAAAATCCCACCAGCAGAAAAATATTCTAGAAGCTAAAAGACCAAAGAAAAATTGGGGTAAAATATTTTTGACACACGTTGACTTCCTATAAATCAGGAAGAAGAGGTCTTAAAAAGAGAAGAGTATAGGAAAATGGAACACAAAACAAAAAGAAACGCTATTAATTATTTGAAAAGATAAAGCCCTCATTCATAATAAAAGAAATGTACATCAGAACTCCAGCAAGCATTTCTCATCCGTCAGATGAATGGAGATAAAAGCCGGGACCACTGGTCTGCTGGGGACGGTGTGGGTGCGGGCGCAGGACACACTGGGCCACACTCATGGTCATGGGCACATGGGGCCGCTCTCACGGGCGCAGGGACGCACGGGGCCCCTTTCATGGGCGCCAAGACGCATGAGGCCCCTTCCACGGGCACAGGGACGCACGGGGTCCCTTCCACGGGCACAGGGACGCACGGGGCCCCTTTCACGGGCACAGGGATGCACAGGGCCCCTTTCACGGGCGCAAAGACACATGAGGCCCCTTCCACGGGCACAGGGACGCACGGAGCCCCTTCCACAGGCGCAAAGACGCATGAGGCCCCTTCCACGGGCACAGGGACGCACGGGGCCCCTTTCACGGGCACAGGGATGCACAGGGCCCCTTTCACGGGCGCAAAGACACATGAGGCCCCTTCCACGGGCACAGGGACGCACGGAGCCCCTTCCACGGGAGCAGGTGCAGCCCCATTTGGCAGGATCTGTGGAAACGTGCAAATGGGGAAAATGGACGTTTGGAAGGGAATCCACTTAAAATGGAGACCAAAATTACATGAAACACGGATCCGACTGGGAGGTTTCCTTGAAAAACAACGATACTAGCTGTGAAATAAGACTGTCTTAGGAGAAGCTGTTTTAATTGCAGACACCTGCTCATTTCGGAAAGAGGGGAGATGGTTCTGCGCGCGTTGGTAGACCATCACGTGACCACCGTGGGCACCTGTCACTGCATCCGGGCCTTCGGCAGTGTTTCCGGGGAAAGGCTCGTTTTTTGCAGAAAGGCGGGCTTTGCCGCTGCGCCCAGGGGCCACCCTCTGGTTTACTACTTCATTCGCTCTGCTCTGAGCTGCTCGCCTAGGCACCAGCCTTGATTTTCTCTTCGCCTGGTAACTGGTTTAACTCTGCTTAATCTCTGGTGGGGTCTTCAGTCTCACTTCCCTTAACTTCAAGAAATCTCACATCTTGGCAAGACTGACAGTTCTTCTCCATAATTGATTCACTTTGTATCGTCCTTGTTTGGTAAGAGACTCCATCTACAGAGCTGGAGCAGGGATAAGTGGGGGGGGTGGGGGGGAACGACACAATAGTGTTCAGTGGGGAGGGACGGACTAATTTCATAATCGGGCAGTTCCTTAGTGAATATCTGAATGGTTAATGGCTGTCTTTAGCTGCGCTATACATCCATCAATAGGGGACTTGTTCCATACTCATGGGACAATGGAATGCTCTGCAGCTGTTAATAAGAAGGAGATGCGCTCGATGTCTTAATATAGACCCATCTCCAGAACACCCAGGCATCTTGCCTTTGAGCAGTGCCCACTGCGGCCGCGTGCTCACCAAGAAGTGAGTGGAGTCGCTCAGGGACTGCTGAAAGGTCTCCTTACCGCACGACGCCCGCGGAGAGGGAGCGCAGCACGGCTCGCTGGCCAGGGCTCCGTTCTCTTGGGGTCATTGTGTGTGTCCCTGCTGGCCCCGTCCTGTGAGCTGGAGTCGAGTCATGTCGCCCTCAGGCCTCACTACGCGGCCCACCCCTGCATCCGAGGATGGGAAGCTTGCTGACCGCCCCCCGCCGCCCATCCACGTGCCTCGTGTTCCCTGGAAACGGAACCGATGCCATAAAGCCTAGAGCCCCCACAAGCACAGCCCCACGTGAGGGAAGCCCTGTGCGGTGGGCTGAGAGCCGTGGACACGCGCGCGCACGGATCCTGGAAGGCGGCCCCTGAAAAAGCAGCACCTGACCCCCACCGCGCGGAGCTGTCCCCAGCGCGCGCGCGCCCACGTGCGTAACACTTAATAAAAGTGCTTCTCGGAGGCGTCGCCCTGAGTAGATCTAGCTCATGTGGGCAGCTCAAAAAGAAGTGCGGCGTACCTGTACGTTAGCTCCAAAAAGGGAAACCACAGACAGACACGCATGCCACGTGTCGGCTCGTGTGAAAACGTGGTCCGTGTAAGGAGAGGCGCAGAGACACACTTGCTTATATAAAACACGGGGGAGAAATAGATCGGAAACCGCCAACAGCGCTAACCTTTAGGGAAGGAAACACAGGAATCCGGGGTTGGGGTGGGGACAGCCTGATGTTTTCACCATAACCCCCTCTGTGCTCTGAATTTGTTTTGCCGCGTGTGTGTAAAGCCTACTTTAATATTATGATTACTTGTTGCGCAAGATCGCAGGAGGTAAAGCACGGGGCGCCGCAGAGCATGCGGACGCTCTGCCAGGCTGTGAACGGGCAGCCTCCGCCGGGGGCTGGGGCGGCTGGCGAGAGGCAGCTCCACCGCATGGTGCTGTGGGCTCTGGTTCATGTCACTCCGAGGAACAGGGGCTGCTCCGGCACAAAGAGGTTTTTGACAGCGGAAGGCAGAGCCAGAGCGAGAGCAGACCCTGGGCAGGCTCCCAGGGAGCCCACCCCCACTCCAGTGGGAAAGGGTGCCCTCCACCCCTCTGCAGACCAACAGGCTCTCCTAGGAAATGAGCTGCTGCATGCGCTGTCACTACGGGGTTCGGAGAGGAGCGATTCTTTCAAGAAACCAACGTGTACGTGTATGGCATGTTCTGACCGCTGCGTCCCACGAAAATACTTGAGTTTTTAGGTAACTCGTTTCCATCTTCAGGTAATCTTTGATTTTGATTCACGCAGCAATGACGACAACACAACGTATTTTTCAATTGATCTGCCCCACAGCTGGGTTCATTTCAGTATTTCCTAACGCATATTCACGTTTTAAACTTAAAAAAAAAAGAAACAACAACAACAACAGGCTGGAACGTGTACCCTATCTCACCACCGTGCTTTTCTATTTTGCCAAAACCTGGCTTTGGGGAGGAGCAAGTGATCTCCGCTTCTGAAATGGCACTACCCGGGCGCTGCTTGGAACCTGCGTCCTCTGGGGAAGTGACACAATGTTGACCCGGGAGGGGGCCCTGGGCGCTCCTCAGCGAGGCGCTGCCCCCACTGGGGTGGGGGGCGGGTGGCGGAGGGGAAGATGAGGCTGCTGACCCACTCGGGACCGGTCCATGCCTGTCCGGCCTCTGCAGGGGCTCTGCCCTGGGCATCCCCGTCCCCCACCTGGGCGTGGGGAGGCTGGGCGGGAAGAAGTCAGCCCAGCACCCGCCACTGTAAGAGGAAACGGAGAGAAACAGCTCCAGTCAGCCCCACAAGTGAGGCCTGGAAAACTCTGCAGCTGGAGCGAACACAAAGGACTTTTCAGACGCTGCAGCCAAGGTGCCCAATGAGCGATTTTTTTTTTTTTTTTTTTTTACAGCTATTAGGGTGACAAGCCTTTCCAAAGGCCAGCAGTTGGCGAGGGCTTCCAGGAAGCTGGTCTGGCACCAGGCTGGGATTGGAGCAACTTTAACGAGTTAACTTCAGAAGGAAGGAATCGTCAGGGAAGGTTTAAGGTTCAACAAACTTTTTGAATTATTTTGCAAAAAGTCCTGGCTTTCAAATTCAAAGGCATGTTTAGCCATGACTGTTTTAAGCCAGAGATTATTTCAGAGGCCACGCAGCCCGCACGTTTCTGATTCATTCACTCCAGGTATCTGTCTTAACTCCTCGGGACAGGCTTTGCAAGTGCCATCCAGTGCCGGGAAACACGGGGGTCACCTTACACGTCCCGTCAGACACCCCGCCCCCCGCGTGCCCCTCCCGCTGCCAGCCCCCCGTGGTTGTATGTGCACACGCGCGCACACGCACACCTTCCCCAAGCAGGAAGCTGCTCTCTGCCAAGAGCGAATGGAATTCAGATTTCCAGAGGGTGTCCTTGGCCTCCAGCTCCACAGCCACACACTGAAGAAAGGTCCTAGTGTGTGTGGTGGGGGCCGAGAGAGAGGGGCCTCCATCTCTGCTCACGTCTATCTGGGCCCCAAGCAAAACCCACAACTGGCTGTGCTCGCCTCAGCCACACCCGGCCTCAGTCACATTCCTTCCCTTCCTGAGCCCACACTGGGTGGCCCCACAACCCAGCTTCTACACCTCCCTCCCCACCAGCGGGGAGACCGAGGCCAGGCCCTCATGGGGCAGCCACCAAGTACAAGTGAGGGGGCCGCACCCCAGGCCCAAGGCAGCCGGAAACCACCGAGGGGCCCTCAGGGCTGGGCATCCCACCCGTGGTCTCCGCTCAGCTATGGTGGGAGAAGACAGTACTTACTCCCCGAGCAGCACCCCCCGGGGCCGAGCTCCCTGCAGGAAGTCCCTCTTCATAGCCCACCTGCACCCTCCTGGCTGCAGACGACCCCCACACCAGGAAGAAGCACTGTCCCCGTCCAGGCCGGGCCTTCAAGCCCTGAGATCTGGCATCCTTGGGAGTTAAACATTTACAGGCAGAGACCAACACCAGCCCAGTAAATGAGACAAGTCCATGATCAGCCACACACGGTGGACAGGCTGGTCACGCTTAGCTTCTCTTTGACCCCAGTCACTGGGACCCTGCCACCTGCGTGGCCAGGGAGCAGCAGGTGGGAAGTGTGATCCTCCTGCAGGTCATCAGAGTCAGTGAGGACCGAGATGGGCAGGAGCACTCATGGCTTCTCAGGTGCTCAGTGCCCAGGGAGGCCTGGTACAGGAAGCGGGGGCTCCCGGGGCCTGGCCTTTCTGCCTGGGGAGGAGGCTGCGGCTTTGCCACCCGGGCCTGGGGTCTCTGCTTGGGCTCCTGTCCTTGCTCAGGGCTGCTCTGATCTTCCTGAGCTGGGGGGTGGTGGCACCCTCGCCCTGCTCTTGCCCACCGGGGTCTCTGGCTGAGTGCCGTGAGGTCCTGCCGTGGCCTGAGAGGCCACCTTCACTGTCCCTTCTGGCCAGCTCAGACCTTGCAGTTCAGTGTTTATGTAATGCCGTGACCCTACCAGCCCCTCCTTCCAAGCATGGCCCGCAGTGGTCTTAGCTGCGGCGACGCTCTTCCTGCATCCCTTGGGGAGGGCCTGGCATGCGAGAAACAGCAGGCTAAGGAGCAGGCCACGGTCACGACCGGGGCCTTGAGGATGTGCTCCTGCTGCTATCCTAGTAGCCAGGGGGCCGTGGCCTGCTGTGGGGTGCAGTGCAGGTCCCCCTAGAGCAGACAGCCCCCGCTGGAAACGCAAAGGAGCATGGGATTCGGAGTCAGGAGCCCCAGGGCCTGGCCCCAGCTGTCAGTGGCTGGCATGGCCTCTGGGCAGGGTCCCCTCATCTCTGGTGTTGGGGCCCCCACTTCCTAGGCTGTCCATCTCCCAACACCTACAGAGATACCTTCCCATCCCAAACGCCGGCCCCTGGTCTGATGCAGCCCATTTCCAGTGCAGGACAGGGGTAGGCGGTGGAGAGCTGTAAGCAGGGAGCTGCTGTGGGCTGTGGGGGTCACTGGGGAGGACACTCCAGTGAAGTCCTCTGAACCTCTGCGGATGGCCCCACCCCAGTCCCTACACACACCCACCGGCCTGAGCTCAATCACGCCCGGAGCCCGTTTTCTGGGGCGTCGCTCCACCTAAGGCTGTCCCACCTCGTGAGTCTGCCCCCCTGCTCCTGCAGCGGCCTCGCCTCGCAGCCAGGCCCCCGTGAGCTCCCACCTGGAGCCCACCCACCCAGCCGGGGGTTCCACGGGGCAGTTCAAGAAGAAAAGCAGAAAAAAAAAGCATTCCAGTGTTTTAAACTGGGAGAATATTCCATTTGACTTGACAAATCCAGAACCTAAGGACAACACAACCACAAGACCAAGGCCGAAAGGCCCAAGAGGAGGGGAAGGCAGGAGGGGCGCCCCCGGGCCCGAGGGTGGCTGCTGGATCCCGGCCGGGGAGTGGATGACAGGGGGCCCCATCGCAGCCCGGGCAGGGCCCGGGAGACAAGCCTAGAGCAGGTTCACAGGCTTGAAGCCAAAGGTCCCAGCGTGACCTGGCCTTGCACTTTATACCCTAGATGCAGCGCCCGGCTGCCAGAGGAATGAAGCCGGCGGCCCCGGGGTTGGCTGCTGGGCGCTGCCCACCTCCGCTCCAGGGGCCGCGTCTAAGGCAGGGGGAAGGGCCCTGAGCGCTGTCTCTCAGAACAGCCTTCCTCCCACCGTCTTCCACATGTCCTCTACTGCCTGTGACGTCACCCCACCCTCTGCCTCGGTTTCCCTAGCAGGGCGGCGAAGAACAGTGTCGTGGCAAGTGTTACTAGCAGCCTAGTCTGATCTTGTATGATGGTTCAGTTCCAGAAGACAGATCAGGTAGGAAATCCCTTCAATTGCCCCTAAAAAACAAGGTTCCCAGAGCTGTGTGTGGCTCGAGCCCACTGAAGTGGGAGCAGTTCTGGGCGCACATGGAGGGTGTCCCCGCTCCTGTAGAGGCTGCTCCCCAACACAGGCTTTAAAGGGAGCCCCTGGGGCTGCTGTGATGATCAAAGCAGACGCGGGCTCGGGGTAAGGGTGTGGGGCTGACAGGGACGCCGGGGACGCCAGCCTCTGAGGCCGGACTCGGGTCTCCCTCTGCCTCTGCCTCTTTTCCTTCCCCTTCCCAGATGGCGCCCAGGCCTCCCGTGGGCCAGCCAGACCCGACAGACTGAACCGTCAGACCTCCGCCCTGGAGCCAGTCACTGCCAAGGACCAGCACCTAAGGGGTGGCTCGAGCCCAGGACACCCGCCTGGTCCCAAGAGGCCTAGCACATGTAGAGGACGACCGCCCGGCCAGGGGCTCTGGGTCACCCCTAGAAGCCGGGAAGCTCGGCCTGCCGCTCTGAGTCCTGCACAAGCCGGTCAGCCTCCCAGGGGCGCTGGGGGCCCCCCGAGCGGCCTGCCGGTTGCGAGGCCCCTCGCACTCCGCGCGCGGTGGCGCCAGGTCCAGGGTGTGTGCAGAGACTGAATGTGCCGAATTCTTGGAGAAGGTGGCCACAAAGAGCCCCTCAACCAAAGCAGAGTGTCCGTCCGCGCACTGTCCTCTCCTGCTGACGGGCCACAGAAACACTTTGGGAGGCACAGGCCCAAACCAGATGCCAGGCCCCTTTGCCTCGGCTGGCTGGTGACCTCCCTGCCCCCTGCCCGCCCGCCCGCCCGCCCTCCGGGAGCCAGCCTGGCTTTCCCCTCACAGCCCCGGGCCCCCCGGGAGACGGTGCATCTGGGACTGAGCCCCGGCTCTGCCCCTGCCTCACGGGGGACCAGGCAAGGCCTGGCCCTTCTGTGCAGTACGGACCCCCCACGACACGAGCTGTGTGTCCCAGCCCCCTCCCAAACCTGACACACACACGCAGCCTCTCGGGAGCACCTGGCGGCCAGCGAGCCTGTGAACACGGCCGCCCCGGCTACGCCGCCCAGGGAGCTGCCCCAGATAACGGGGCTACGTCAGCGCCTCCATCCCCTGCCACGCACGGGGCCAAGGGTAGGCAGGACGTCTGGCCCACGCTGCCCCTCGCTCTGCTGGAGGCCATGCTGCCTTGGCGGGTAGGCCTGACGGTTGAGAACGATGGCAGATGCACGTTGGGGCACGTGAAGAGCAGGCCAGAGGGGCCCAGCTCTCTCCCCGCACCACCCAGGGGGGCCGGAGCCCCTTTCCTCACCACCAGAGGCTGTGGGCTGTGCGCCTGCCTGCGGCCCGCATCCAGGCCCTGGGCTCAGAGGCCTCCGGGCAGATCTTGCGAAGGACAGGACCTCCAGGCTGCACACGCGCCCCATCCGCATCCCATGGAGACCTGTGACCGGGGGCTTCCAGAAGCTCTCAGGTCAAGTAAGGGATGTGCCCATGGGGTCTCTCCTACCGGCTAACACAGTTCTCGAATTAGGTGCAGGGCCAGACCCCCGACCCCACAACCTCAAGGGCTCACTGCTGCGCCGCCAGGCCCATTTCCGGGATCCACGAGAGAACACCAAGGCTCGGAAAGGCGAGCTGACCACCCCAGCGCTCTCCAGGCCGGACGGGTGGATCCACGCCGGCCAGGGTTCCCAGGAAGAGCGCGTCCGTGGGCTTGGCGAACACCGGAGCGTCAGCGGATGAGGCTAAGTGTCAGATCAGCCGCACGCGACCACGGCACTGAAGCCTGCAGGACACAGTAAGGAACGCGGGGGGCGCGGGGAGGCCACGGCTACCAAGACCCACTATTGACCCACCGTTGTGAAGACATTCGCTGTCCCCATCCTCATCTAGGGAGAGGAGGCTTTCTGTGGACGCTGGCCGTGGGGGCAGAGGTGGACCCCACAGAGACAGGCCAGTTGCGAGGCAGGGGACCTGGCCAGAGCCTTCTCAACCGGCTGTCCAGACCTGTTATCAAACACCAGTCGCAAGGAAGCAAGGCCCTGGCAGAAAGGACACGGTCTGAGCAGTGGAATGAAGCAGAGCTACGCGTGGACCGCGGGCTGGAGTGGGATGGCGGGGAGCTGGCAGGACGGCGGAGGGAGGTCGGCCTTCTCCATGAAGGGTGCTGAGCCAGCCTGCATAACCAAGGGGGAGAAAATGTACCTTGACCTCAGCCTCACATTGGATGCAAAAATCGATTCCAGATGGACCATGGATCTACATGTGAAAGGTGAGCTAATAAAGCTTTAAAAAACCAGAATATCTTTATGACCTTGGAGTAGTCAAAGCTTCTTTAATAGGATACAAACAGCACTATCCAGAAAGGAAATGTTTGATTAACTGGATCACATTAAGAGTTCACTTAAAGTTCTTCTGTTCGTCAAAAGACGCCCCTCTCGGGAGGAACGGCCCGCTGGGGGGGAGCCGGTGGTTCTGTGCTAGGGAAGCACGCGTGTGTGTGTGGGCACGTGGGAGCACGATCGTTTCTGCCCCTCGCAAGCCCTCGCCAGGACATGGGAAGGCAGACAGAAAGAACAAGTGTACATCAGTAAGAAAAGAAGTCACGAGCATTTTTACAAAGGACAATATCCAACCAAGTAGCAACACGGGGAGGGGCTCAGCTGCCTGGGCCGTCGGGTTCCTGTGGACGAAGATCCCGATCCGCCGCCGCCAGATCCCGCCCCGGCCCGGCCGAGAGGGAGCGCCGCAGGAGGGCTGGGTGCGGGGAGGCCCCGGCCGGGCGGCGGCGGGGGGAAGCAGCCGCGCCCACGGGGACGCTGCTTGGCAGGACTTAGGGGCAGTAAGCACGCCCATCCAGCGGCCCGGCGGCCCCACACCTAGGCAGACGCGCGCCGGAAACGCAGCCTGTATGTTCGCCAGAGAGCCTGCACAGGATATTCTTAGCACTAATGTTAACAACCCGGCGCTGGAAGCGGTCGACAATAGAACGGATAAACAAAGTGTAGGCCGTTCACACGGTGGCGGGCCAGCCACCCGGAGCGCGTGAAGCGCTGCTCTGCACAGCCACGTGGGCACGTCTCCCGGGAGCCAGACGGACACACAGGTGCGCTGCCGGGGGCATCTGTCTATAGAGGGTTCAAGAACGGGCAACGCCGAGTCCTGCTGCCAGAAGCCGAGACGGCGGTGACCGGGCAAAGGCGTGCCCAGAAGTGGGCACACAGGGCCTTCCCCGGGACCCCTCTGTCTGGGTGCTAGTTATATGTGGCCCGCGCTGAGACGTACCAAGGGCTCTCGAGATCTGTGCGCTCGTGTGTGCGCGTCATCCCTCAACTGGAACGTTGGAAGCACCCTGTATGCAAGTTCGGACCTCTCTGGGCCTAACTTGAGAGCTGGACAACCCAGGCCTGGAGAGCGGCCGGGCCTGACCTCCCACTCAGGCCTCCTGACCATGCTGCCCTCGGGCTCAGCCTCCCCTTCTAGGTTTGGGCCCGCGGGGGACCCGGGACCACCAGAAATGTCTCCGTGGCAACCCCAGCGCCATCTGTGAAGCTGTCCCTCACACCCGCCAACATTGCCTGCCAGGTGCCGGCCAGCCTCGCCCAAGACCCGCCGTGGAGAGACCTGAGTCCAGCCACTGGGGCGCCCCCGGACCAGGAGTTACGGTCATGGCCGCCGAGGAAGTAAGAGGCCTCCCGCTCTCCTCCGGGCCTTCTACCTGGACCGAGGGCCCACGGCCCGGAGCGCTGGCCTCAGGAGGCCGGCTGCATTCTCCTCACGTGCTCAGATGGAGGAAGTGAGGCTCCCAGAGGTTAGGGGGCCTCCGGGGCCGGCCTGCAGCTGGGCCGATGCAGGCTGAGAGCCAGATTGAGGGCATCTGATTCCCAGTCCCGTCTCTTTCCCACTGAGCCACTCCGCCTCGCTTTTAATTTAATTAGGAGAACATTTAATCCCCCCGTGCATTTCAGAGACGGGTTGGAGCTCGCCGGGGCTGGGAGGCTCTGACGGGGCCTGTGACTCACGCAGCCCTGCACAGCACTCCCAGGCGGGCTCCCACGGGGCTTCCTTGGCACCTCGTGCAGACAGAGGTGGTCTGGAGCTCCGAAGAAGACAGGACACCGGTCTGGAAAAGACAAACTGGTCTCATCTGTTCCTGGCAAGCCCCCTCCTTCATCCCCCTGGACGCTAGCCCCGGAGTGGCTTTTTCATCCTTTCCCACCAGTTTGCAGGGCGAGAAATAAAGCAAGGAGCATGGCTGCTCGAAGAGGTGCAGTGCCTGGCGTCTCTGCGGTCCATGGGAGTCATTCGCAGCTGGCCCCAGGGTCCCCGAAACATCCCCAGCTGAGCTGGTCCCATCCAGAGAGCTAGTCCACAGAGCCGAGCGCAGGGCCGAGCCTTGTGACATTTGCCCCCGTTTCCAGAAGGCATGGGGCTGGCCGTGGCCTCACTGACAAACGCAGAATTCAGGAGACATTAGTAGTGATGTGGACGAAAGCCAGGCCGCAGCGGCCTTGCTGGAAGAGAGACACTTGAGCGTTTTGGCATGAGACTCCGCAGGGTCCAGGAGAAAGTTGGAGACATGGAAATTCTAATTAACGCACACGGGGCTGGTTTTGCTCAAGGATCTACAGGCTGTCCTGTCACAGAAGGCCCAGAGGCCCACGGTTGCTGGGGAGGTGCTCACGGTCACCTGGTGGGGGCCCACGGTACCCCAGCCCCGGCCCTGCCTTCCCTCTGCCCGCGGCCCTCCCCATGCCCACGTAGATGCACAGGGCGTTGGGCTGTGCCCCCCTGCCCCCTGCAAAGCAGGGCAGGGAGGGGGCGGCTGGTAAGCAGAAGCAGAGCCTCGTCCAGCCTCGACAGGGAGATGGAGGAACCCTTCAGGGGAACCCCAGGCCGAGGTGTTTGTGGTGGGCCTGACCTCTCACACCACCTGCCTGGGGGGCCCACATGCACCCAATGGGATGGATGTGGACTCCTGGCCAGGCCTGGCTGTCATGGCAGCTGGGCGAGGTGTGGGGGGCCGTTTCCCAAGGCTGCTGGGACAAGGGTACCCAGGCCCAATCAGAGCCACAGATCCCCATGCGGAGGCCAGTTCTGACCAGCCGCCCGCTGCCCTCCATGCTAACATCCCTGCCGAGGCACCACGGCCCTCACCGCCTCGTCTCAGGGGAGGCTGGCCTGGCCCTGGGGGCGGGGGGTCTGGCCTGCCTTGGGGTGGGAGCCACAGTCCTGGAGCTCCTTCCAGCCGGGGGCTTCAGGAGAGCCAGGGAGCGGGAGCCTGAGAAGAGCCACGCATACCCTGCTCTTGGGGCCCTGACTGAGGGCTCAGGGAGCTGGTACGGAAGCCCTGACAGCCAGAGGAGGACGTGGCCTCCCTGGGGCGAGGACGATGGAGAAGGAATCTGATGGCTGCTGATGAGGGACAAGGCGGTTTCAGATGGGGACACCACGTGCAAGGCACAGGGATGCACACAGAGGTGGCCCTCCCTTCCCATTGTCCCGCCGGTGGCCCTCAGTGGGCAGAAGGCAGTGGGTGGGGCAGGAGGCCAGAAACTCATCCCAGCTCCTGTTGGGGCGCAGGGCTCTCCTCCTCTCCTAGATGCCCCGTCTCTACCTTACACTTGCCCCTTGGAAGCCCTGTGGCAAGGCTCTGGGTCGGGGGGACACGGGTGCAGAGAGCTTGAGGCAGACGGGGGCTCCTGGAAGGTGTGTGTGTGTGAGATTGCGGCCCAGCCCCCTGGAGCTGGGCGACGGCCCCAGGGCTGCACGGGGACGCTGGGGCTTGCTTGTGCGGCCCAGACCACTCTGCCTCCCCGACCCACGGTGTCCCGGCGACTCCCTAGTTTGCACCCGGTTTCCTCACCGGCCCCCAACCCCCCCCACCCCTCGCCCCACCAATGGCCAGCAGGCCCCGGAAAGAGGAGCTTCGCCCAGCCCCAGGGACCTTCCCGTAATCAAGGCTGCAGTGACCTCACCTCCCTGGGGCCCAGCGGGTGGGGAGAGCTTGAGATGGAAACAAAATGTGTCTTTATTTATGCTTTTAATTTGAATTCTGGAACTGACCCAACGTGGTAATACACTTAACCTCAGTAAAATGCTGAAGAAAAATGAATCTGTTTTTCAGTAACTGCTTCCCACCCCCTCTGCCCCTTGCGAGACCCCCGTGCACATCCCCATCCCTCGTGCACACACCAGGGCAGGGGACAGCCCTGTCGGGGTCCACGGGGCCAGGCGGCCCGCAGGATCGTCGACGTGGCCCTGAGCAACCGGAGCCAAGTTTAATCAGGGGCACGGATCACCAGGAGCGCCGGGCGGGAGGTGAAGATGCACAGCCCCAGAGCAGGCGCACAGGGTGGGTGCACAGGGCGGGCGCAGCCCTGAATAAACACGCCCACCAGAGCCACCTCCTCTTCCAGCCATGGTGGGGTGGGGCCTCTGCCCAGCTCGTGGCCCTGGGGGCGCCTCGGTCCTGAGGCCCCAGCACCTCTCCCTGAGCGTCCATCCCACTCTCCCCAGTGGGGCTCCCTGAGGCACGGTTCCCTGTGCCAAGGACATGTCTGTGCAGGTCCCCTGCCGGCTCCCCTTGACCCTGCCCTGACCGACCACAGTGCCTTGACCTCAGTCTCCCTGCTCCCAGCCCCTGCCACAGACCTAAGTACCATGCCTGGACACCTTCCTGTCCCCCCAGCTGGTTCACGCCCAGCCGCCACCTCTGGACAGGTCTGCTGGGAGAAGCCATTGTAGGTTCTAGCATGGGGACCTGGCTGAGGACTTGGGTTCGGGCCCAGGCAGCACTGGGGGTGACCAAGGAAACCTCCCCCAGCCAGTCTTGCAGGGCCAGAGAGCCTGTGAGGCGTCACCACGCAGCTGTGTGGATGGTGGGTGGTGGCCCCGTCCTGACCAGTGGGACTCCTCGTGTGTGTGTGTGTTCGAGGGGCTGGGCCACGGCCACGGCCGAGAGAACAAAGGAGAAGAGGCTCCAACGGGAGGAGAGGGGCTGGGGGTACAGGAAGGGGCAGCAGGCCCAGGGAGGCCTGGGGTGGGGGGTCCACCTGCCCGAGGGTTGCGGGTCCCGGCAGGCTCTGAGCAGGCTCTGCACCTGTGTTGCTCGGAACACCAGCCACAGAACTCCCAACCGTTACCACTCCGTGGTCTTTCTCGTGCCCTGGACTCCGTGAAGGCCTCCGCCAAAGCGGCAAGCCAGCATTCTGCCTTCAGGCACCGGCCTGCCCGCCCGCCCGGCTGCTCACATCTCTGCTCCCGCCCCCTTCTCCAGCAAGCCTGTCTGGTCATCTCCAGGACCGATGGGGGCCCTGCAGCCCACTCGCGCCGCGTCCACGAGCATGAGTCGCCCCTGCTTCCTGGTGAGCCGGCCGGCTCCCACCAAGCCAGGGAGCACTTCCTGGGGGCACCCTGCCAGCCACGGGGTGCTGCCCACTTCCCCGTGAGCCTGGGGGGCCTGGAAAGCTGGCCGGCGGGTCCTGCCTGGTCACAGGACCAGCCCGAGACGGTCCCGTCTCGCTCTCAGTCTGGCTACGAGACTCCACCAGCGCTGTCTGAGCAGCCGGGAGGCCCCCCGACCTGGGTCCCCGCTTCCTCGGACACCTGCGAGGCAACGGCCCAGGGCCTCACCCAGACGGAGGCGCCCACGGCTCAGGACAACGCGAAGACCCCCGGAGGAAGGCGAACGCCCTTCTGGGACCTCTCCATGTGTGCGTGGAGACGCAACCGTGTCAGCAAGCGAGCTGGGGGAGGGCCGAGAGGAGCGCACGCCCTCACACCGGAACACCGTCCGGGGGAATCCCCCGTGGGGCGGCGGCCAGAACGGGCCCCAGTGCCCCACTGACCCCACCGCTCGCCGTCACCACTGGGTGCCCCTGCTGGGAGCACTGACTCATCCCTCGCAAGGGAATCACACCACGGGCGGGCCCTGGGGACTGGCCTGGCAGGGCTGCGACGGCGGGGGAGGACGGGCGTGCGTCCCAGGCCAGCTGGGCCTCGGGGGAAGGCCAACTGGAAGGCGTGGAAAATCAGCCATTTCCTCCACCTGAAGGAGCCCCTGAGGACAGCAGAGGCCACTGGCAGAGAGCGCTCGGCATCTGCCCCGCGGCTCTGGCCGGGCTTCTACGGGGAAATGCTGAAAAACAAAGTCGTCTCTTTTTTGGGGGGTGGGGTGGGGGCGAGGGGAGAGAAAAACAATCTCCTCAGACGCTCGAGGCACAAAAACAAGTGGAAAATGATCAGTTTGGTTTTCCATAAGTCAAAACAAGAGGATCATGTTTCCAGACTTGGCGGGAAATGCCCCTGCTCTCCTCCCCGCCTGGTGCCCGGGCACTGGGTCCGGCCCCTGGCAGCGGGTGGATGGCCCCCGGTCGCTGAGGGCAGGCGGCAAGTGGTGGCGGGCCCCGCGTGAGCAGGCCCGAGCCCCGGGCCGGCACCGAGGCGACCCCTCGGAGCCCCACGTCCCTCCAGCCTGGGCAGGCGGACACTCACTGTGACACGTGGGTGATGGGCGCCAGCAGCGTCTCCCCCTCCAGGTCCAGGTCCTCGGCAAAGCTGTTGGTTCTCATGAAGTGGGCTGTGCTCACCTCTAGCAGCATGGGGCTCTTCTTCACTGTGGGGAGAGGCATGGGGCAGCACGTGAGGCCTCCATGGAAGGCTCGATGGGGCCCAGGGCGGCCCAGAGCCGGGCTCAGACGCCCACCCCAACCAGCCACCCCAGCCGGGGGGCGGGGGGAACAGACTTGCACGCCCAGAGCTTCCCCCAAACTGACAAGACATACGCCCACAGAGCTGGGTGAGGAGTGAGGATGGTTCCCGAAGCTTCCGCCCTGAGGATCTGCGGGGCCGGCGGGTTAAAATGGCCCCCACGTGCCTGAGGCCTCAAAGGCCCGTGACCCCTTCCCAGGGGGAGGACTGCCTGGGCTGAGCTCAGGTGTCCAGGCCTGTCCCCGGATTCACAGCTGACACTCAGGTCAACAGTAAAACGCAGCTGATAAACACAGGTCTGCTGAGAGACCCTGACTTCCGCCACGGCGCCATCACCCTCGTGCAGACAGAGGGCCTTGTATCAGTGGAGACCCAAGGTGGTCTCCTGCCCACAAGGAGCCACAAGCCTGGGAGAGAGGGGGAAGCCCTGGAGCCCCTGGTCCCCCGTTCAGGCCACAGGGCCACACTGGCCACCCAGACCCCAAGGGAAGCACCGAACTACCTCACCCCAACAGACCCATGTCACACTCAGGTTCCCGGGCCCGCCCCCGACAATCTGGTGCCGGTGCTCTGGGCTGATAAGAATACCTACCAGTCCCCAGATATTCAACGCGGACTGATTTTTCTTTTCCCCACTTAAAGATTTTATCGTGAAAGAAGTTCTCATTGTAAAAAGTGCACCAACTCAAAGATTCACGAAGGCCCGCCTCCTCCAAGGTCATCTGTGTCAACTGCCCAGTGGATTCCTAGCTCATCGCTCTCTGCTCATCGTACAGCTGACACCAGGTGAGACTCTCTTTTTTATATATGCATGTGTCTGCTCTGCCCCCATCACGCTGCAGCACGCTCATCTCAACTTTCTACAGGTGTACAGATGGGGAACTATGCTTTGGTAGTTGGGACAATCGTCCGTGGCTTACGTCTGCCACAGTTCACTCAGCCACTCCGTGGTGGATGTTTGCTGAGGCTCCCCTGGCTTTAAGCCACTGCTTTGAGGCGATGATGTGCCACCCATTTGTGGTTTTTTTTGTTGGTTTGTTAGTTTTTTAAAGATTTTATTTATTTATTTGACAGAGAAAGACACGGCGAGAGAGGGAACACAAGCAGGGGGAGCAGGAGAGGGAGAAGCAGGCTTCCCATGGAGCAGGGAGCCTGATGCGGGGCTCGATCCCAGGACCCTGGGATCATGACCTGAGCCAAAGGCAGATGCTTAACGACTGAGCCACTCAGGTGCCCCAACACGCCACCCATTTGTAAGAAAACCTGACACTGGGGTCAGGTGTGAGGGTGCTTCCCAGGTAATTGGAAGTGTTTTCCCAAGAAGCTGTAGCAATTCAGACTTCACCAGCAGTGTGTGAATGTGACGCTAGCCCACGTCCATGCCCACAGCAGCTGCTGGTGCCCTTCCCAGGGCCCGCCAGGCACGGAGGAAGACAAGGGTGCTTTTATTTTTTTCCTTTTATGCTGAAGGCCTTTTGTGGCTTGGAGGCCGTTTGGACTTCCTCTTGCAGAACTGAATTGCCTGTTCATATCTTTTGCTCATTTCTACTTGTCAACTTGTAGGAATTGTTCACCAATTAAAGATATTAACCCTTTGTCATGTAAGGTAGAGAAATCTTCCCCAGTCTATCTTTGGTCTTTTAGCCTTTGAGTGTGGTTGTGTTTATCATAGAAAATGTTTTATGTGTCTACAGTGATATACCTATCTTTTGCTTTATGTTAAAGGAAGATTTTCCCACTTCAAAGGAACATAACTGCCTCTTAAATTTACCTGTGATATAAATGTATGAATGTTGTGTGTGTAAATTTTAATGCATTTAACATTTATGCCTAACATTCTGGGCATTCACCAACAATCTGGAAGTGTAAAAGTACTGTGCGCAATCTTAAGAAATTAACGTAAGAAACAAAATATAAAATTTCTTGAGGAAGACACAGAAGATTATCTCTGGACCTTGGATTCGGCAATGAGTTTTGAAGTACAACGCTACAAGCTCAATCGGTGAGAGGAAGAAATTGACAAACTGGACTTTATCAAAATTAAAGATATTTGCTCTGCAGAAGACACTGCTAAGGGAAACAGAGATAAGCTACAGACTTGGAGAAGGTGTTTCCACATCTCCTATTTGGCCAAGGACTTGTATCTAGAATATATAAAGAACTCCTGCAACTTGACAGCAGGAAAGCCACCAACCCAATCTAAGAAATGGATTACAAGCAAGCATGGCAAAAGATGCTCAGTTTGGTCAACATCAGTAGTTGTTAGGGAAATGCAAGGTAAATAAATCCACAGTGAGCGACCATGACACCTTTGCTGGAATGGCTCAATTTTGTTTTTTTAAGATTTTATTTATTTATTTGAGAGACAGAGAGCAGAGCGAGAGAGAGAACACAGGGCGGGGGGCAGAGAGAGAAGCAGACTGCCCACTGAGCAGGCAGCCTGATGCGGGACTCGATCTCTGGGCCCTGGATCATGACCCAAGCCAAAGGCAGATGCTTCACTGACTGAGCCACCCAGGCACCCCTCTGGAATGGCTAAATTTTGTTAAACAAAACTTGAGGCCTGACAACGCCATGCACTCAGGAGGACGTGGAGCAAGTGGAGCTCACTGCCCCCGGTGGGAGCGAGGAATGATGCGGCCATGCTGGAAACGAGTTTGGCAGTGTCTCATAAAGCTAACCGTGCACCTGCCGTGTGACCCAGCAGTCCTTCTCCCAGATATTTACCCAAGTGAATCAAAAATTTACGTTCACAAAAAGCTGTACATAAATGTGCACAGCCACTTCACTCACAATCGCCCAAACCTAGAAACAGCCAAGACATCCCTCAGTGGGTGAATGGGTAAATGAACGGTGTTATAGCCAGACGATGGAACACCGCCCAGCAACCAGAAGAAATGAACTAATAATTCGTGGAGCAACATGGGTGACTCTCACATGCATTTTGCTAAAGCAGTGAAAGAAGCCAGATGTAAGAGGCTACATGTTCTATGATTCCATTTCTATGACATTCTGGAAAAGGCAAAACTGCAAGGACATAAAACAGATCAATGGCTGCTCGTGTTTATGGGAGGGGGAGTATTTGACTTCCAAAGGGTTGCATCAGGGAATTTCTAGGCCTGTGGAACTTCTCTCGGTGATGCTCTGGTGGTAGATACGTGATTCCAGGCATTTGTCAAAACCCACAGAACTGTCTCTCTCCAAGAATGAATTCTATTGTATGCAAACTAAAACAAACAAACAAAACCAAAAAAACCCACATCAACCAGCCTATTGCAGGATCCTAGGAATGAGAGCAGACTGGGACAAGTGAATTCTGTGTGACGAATGTATGACATCATACCACATGCCATGGAACGGATGGGGAGAAGGTTCCTGAGCCTTGGGAAACCATCTTTAGACTGTCATAAACATAGGGCTCTAGTTGGTAATTTTGCTTCTCGTAGGGAAACTACGGGTTAAACAAATAAGTAAATAAATTATTGATAACCAGAGCCAGGTTTCTCACAATATTGCCAATATTCTCGAAGAACAGTGAGCTAAGAGCATTCGCTCTACCAGACACCCACACTTCTTACAAAGCCGTGGCCTGTGAGATGGGTGCTGCAGATACAGAGAGGTGGCCGGGCCGGCAGGACAGGATGGCGCATCGGGAAATAGCCCGCATGGCCAGGGACGCTCGCCCCGAATCCGAGGTGGCCAACACAGGGTGGGAGAGGGTGTTCGGGGACAGTCGACTGTCCACGTGGGAGAAACGTTAAATTGGACCCCTCCTGCTGTATACCAAAAATTCATCCTTGGCATTCTGGGCGATTGAAGACTTAACGGAGAAAAGCAAAAACTCTAAAGCCTTTAGAACTGAACCTAGAAGAATCTAGAAGAATCTAGAAGAATCTCCATGACCTCGGAGTTTGGAAGGGTTTCCTAAGACTTCAACAATATCTGTATGGGAAAAGGCCGATGGATTCGACCGCACTTAAAATCAAGGCCTCATCAGCAAACAACACCTTCAGGAGTGAAAAGATGACCACGGAAGAGGCGCACGCACCACAGAGAAAGAACTCATGCAAATCAACAGGGAAAATATAAAGCACATAATGAACAGTGGGCAGCAACGAAGCACGTCGGCAAAGAAGGATCCGGATGGCTGGAGGACACGCGCAAAAGTGTTGTGCCTGCCTCGCAATCAGGGAGATGTAAACAAACGCGGGGAGCTCACGGCCCGTGGGGGTGAGGGGCAGACTTCCAGCAGGAAACTGCGCAGACATGACTTAGTCACACCAGGGAGAAGAGTTCTCTGCCCATGACATTCCCAGAGAGCACAGGAAAGTGACCGGTAAGCCTCGAGGAATGCGAGGACATTCAAAGGCTCACAGGCCCGGGAGCTGGCCGCCTCCATTTTAGAGACTCGGGGCTGAGATTCAAGTACCCTGGGTTATATTATACAGTTGTCAAGTGACAGAGCTGAAACTCTGTCCAGGATTCAAATGTTCTTTCAAAAAAGAAAAAAAAAGAAGAAGGAGAAAAGGAAAAAGAACACAAATACATATTTTTACATCTGCATCACTTGTATACAGAAGGAAAGAAGGGCAGGATGGTGGCTGGAAAGCGGGGCTGCTTTCTAAACGCCCGGGATGACGAGTGCCATCTCCAGAGCCCGTGGGCTGGGCGGTGGGGGGTGGGGGGAGCCACCTGACCCCTGGGAAAGGCCCAGCGCTGGTGTTTTAGGAAATTAAACTGTGCACATCCGTTGGCTGCCCACAGCGGGAGGGGCCCGCACCTGTCAGAGAAGAATGTGTGCTGATTGGTTTAATCCTGGGAACAGCACGAGGGGCCCCGCAGCGAGGGGCAAAGAGAGGCTCCACAGGTGTGTTTTTCCAAACCGCTCTGCCCGGTGTCTGTGTCAGAGACTTCGGGGTCTGCCTCCCTCCCCCGTCGCGGGCAGGCAGTGGCCGGGGGGCCGCGGACCACCCCCCGATTCCCGCGGCTGTCACAGCTGCAGCCGGAGGTGCAGGGAGTCTGGGAGATGGGGCCTCGCGTCCTCAGCAGATACGGCCGCACGCTGCCCCCTTCAGGCACGGGCTCGGGGGCAGGTGCCGGGGCCCAGGAGAGCCGGCTTGTGGCCCCCACCCTCCAAGGAGCCCGAGATGGGACAAGCCAACCCACAGCCCTGGCCTCCCAGCCACGGAGCAGGCCGAGCCCACGAGCCCACCGTGCACCCGCCTGGGCAGCACTGCCAGGACACCCGGCCCCCAGGAGGCCCGGGCCCCGGGGAAGAGCCCGCGGTGTCCCGGCGACGAGGAAGTCGCACTTGCGTGAAGACGGCCCCATGTTCTGATGCTGTCATTCCTTGCTGCTTTGCCTTGTCAAGGCCAGAATCTGGGCCGAAGTGTTCAGGGCAGAACAAAACAATTTTGTTTTCTAGGAAAATGGGAGGTCTGGGATGGCGAGCGCAGCCTCTGGCGTGGCGACCGGCACAGCTGGTGACATGGGCTGCCAAGCCGCGCCCTCCCTCCGGAGAACAGAACCGAACACAGCAGCTTCCTTCCCGGCCGGCAGCCGGGCTCGGGAGGCCAATGTCAAGTTCCTTTAAAAAAAATATACGGGCACAGAAGAAAGACTGGAAGGAAATAGACCGAAATGTTAACTGTGTCTGGGTTTGGGTGAAGAGATGTTGAGTGACTTTCGTGTCCTTCCTTCACACGTCGTGTTTTCCAGTTGGGACGGCACCTCTGCACGCTGGGGAGGCAGCTGTTTGTGGAAGGCTCCTACCCTGTGCCCTTCGGGCCCCCACCTTGCCAGAAGCGCCCCCCTCGGGGCCCGAGCCGCAGCCTGCCATACACGCGCCCCAGGCCTCCCTCCCGGCGGCGCCGACCCTCGCCTCCCTTGGCTCCCTACGTGTCCCCTCGCTCACATGGCCAGGCTGGGTCAACCCCAACACCAGGACTCGTCTGGCTCCCCCGAGATGCAGGAGGAGGGTCGCATTCCCCCTCTGCGGCTTGAGGGTGACCCTGCTCCATCATCACAAGAGCGCCATAGGGCGGCGGCCTCCGTCCCTGATTCTAGAGGAGCAGACTGAGGGTCGGAAGGGCGACACGTTGTGCCCTGGGTCCTGCAGACGAGTGGGACCTCCAGCAGCAAGTCAGACCCACAGCCAGGCTTCAGCCCACCCTCCCTCCCCCGGCCCCACTGCCCCCTGCCCTCCACCCTGGGGACAGTCTCCCTGGTAACTTCCCCACCACCCCTCGTGACTGATTAAAGTCCTGTGTAGCCCCCCAGGGGTAACCCGTGCCCTCTGCCAGCTCTCTCTGTCTGGGGTAGGCGGGCATGGGGCTCCCGTGTGCCCGGCCCCGGCCCTTGGTGCTCAGGCACAGACTTGGTCCCTGGGCCGGCCTGTCCCACGGGGATAAACAGAAGCTGCCCCTGTCCTTCCCGAGCCAGAGCCTCCTCCCCCCCCCGAAATCCAGCCCTCTTGGCGGATTTGCCAAAGCCCTGCAGATCCAGCACCGTGAACGGGAACCCCCTCCCCGGGCATGCGGACAGCTGCCTGTGCCCGGCCCGCAGAGCCCAAGCCAGCCCAGCCGCCACCTGTGTCTGCACTCAGAGGCGAGGAGTAAGGAGCATGGACAGAAAGCGCAGAAGCCGTCCCCACAACAGCTGCAAGGAACAGGGCGAGCGGTGGAGCGGGGCTGTATTCCCAGCTGGTACCCAGTTCCGCCAGGAAAATACCTTGCTTGAGGGGACACCTGTTGTTTTCGCCTGCCCGGCAGCCAGGCCTGGGCTTTGGGAAGAGCTTCTTGAATCGTCCTCAGGGAGCTGCCCCTTCCCCACTCCCAGGCCACAGGGCTCGGGCACCCAAGGGCTGTCCCCAACAGGGGCCCATGGCCCAGGTCTGGGGATGGCTCGTACCCTGGCTGGGGCCAACGAGATCCTGGCCCCAGACTCCGGCAGGAACAAGGGGGGAAAGAGACAGCCTCTGTCTGCCAGGTTTGCTGAGCTGGTGGCCATCTTGTCCCCTTGGGAAAGGGCTGCCTGAGGCTACAGCTGTCCCCATCCCGACCCTGTCCCCAGGGCCTGTGCACGGGGTGGGGTGGGGGGCAGTGAGGAGAGGGAGCGGGAGAACAGAAGAGGGAGCAAGGCGGGTGGGGGGAGAGCACAAGAGGGGGAGAGTGAGAACAAGCAAGCGAGATCATCCCAGCCCCGGGTCCAGCTGTGTCTGAAACAGCTGGGTCCAGATGTACGAGCCAAAAAATGTCCCTTTTGTGCTTCAGCTAGCTTGAGTTTGGGGTTCCATCGTTTGTTACCAGGACAGTGCCCTCGGGAATGTGTGTGACAAACGGCGGTGAGACATGAGCCTGAATGAAGGGAGGGATCTGGGGGGTCGAGGTCCCAGGAGAGCTCGGGGACGCACAGGGGACGAAGGGGCTCCTGAAAGCCAGTGGCTGGCCTTCTCCTGCTGGGATGCTCATCCGCCCTCTCCACCCCTTCCGCGAGGCCCTGTCTGTACCCCACGTGATGGGATGACTGGCGCCGACCGTGGAACATGCCGGACCTCCTGTCCAGTTGGGGATGTGCAGATAGAGTTGACATGAGCAGAACAGCCACCAGGGAGTCAAGGGCAAAGGCGACCTTGGGCGTCCTGGCCCATCCTGGGGACCCCGAGTGGAGCACACGGAGGACCCTCACCCCGTGCCTCCCCTCCCACCAGAGCTCCCTGGCCCCCGCACACACGAGCTGTGCGCCCAGGGGTGGGGTCTGAATGGCGGGGGCGCTGGGGAGGATGGGTGGCCACAGCACCAGGGCAGGGTCAGGCCCGAGCGCGTACAGGAAGCAAAAAGAGAGCAACACAGCCACCCACACAACTCTGCGACCCTTTGGGGTCCCCATGCTCCAGGAAGTCACTGTCCGAGCCTCCCAGGACACAGTTTCAGGGGCTGGTTCCCGGCAGCAAGAACAGCCCCGGGAAACGCTAATATACAATGGAATCTGGGCTAAGCACTGTCTTCTCCAAGAGCTGAGCTCACAGGACATTCCCAAGAAACCTCTGGAGAGGTGGGGAGGAAAGTTTCTGGAGGTCTTTGGATGAAGAAAACAAAAAAGTGGCCTTGATTTTCAAGGCAAAATTACAGAGGAAGAAAAAAATGTTTTTAATCTAATTAAGAGCGATCTTTTCACCTTCATCACAACATCGCGGAAACGTGCCAGAGCCTCACTTCACACAATAATCAGAGCAATTAGTGAGGGAGAAGCCTTGGAAACCGGTGCAGATGTTCTCAGAATGTTTAATGGGGAAATGAGTTGCAGGCCTCGTTCTCAGCATCCGGCTCCAGGCCCTGGCTACCAAATCCAGACATCTGCTGGGGCCCCACCCCCAGGCCCCGAGGGCGCGGGCTTGAGAAACGCAGGTCCCTTCCCAGGCCGCCTCCCAGCCAGGCCAGATCTGGGGCTGAGAGGCTCCCCACGGCTCCCCAAGCTGGAGCCTGGACACAGTCAGAGCCACCCCAGAGCTGGGGGGAGGCTTAACGTAAAAATTATGTTAACAACTGATGTCAAAAATAATCAACTCAGCCTGGCTCCCCCACCCCGTCCCTGCTGGCTGCAGGAGGGCTGGGAGGCAGGGAGAGGGCAGCAGACCCTGAGGGGAACTCGGCTACAGCTGCCCCCCACCACTGCATTCCCCCAAGTTCGCACAGACCCACTGTGTCGTGAAAAGACGTAGGGGCATCTGCCCGCTATGGCCGCAGGGGCCCCATTCCAATGCTGCCGGCCTCTTCGTGGGCCCAGGAGTCAAACTGGTTGAACATGAGGAATTTCCAATCATCAGAGAACACATGGGCAAACAGGATGATGCTTTACTTAAGAACTGGTCGGTTCCAGAGACCGGGGGCCACTGGGCTGATGTTCTCGAAGCCCTGCGTGGGTCAGGCAGCTCGGCAGAGCTTCCCAGAGGGGACACAGCGGTAAACGACATACGCCGTCCCTACTCTCTGGGACCTGCTACTTATGTGAGCACTCTCTCTGACCTCGGGGCCTGTGCAGCCACACACGGGCTGGGCCAGAAGTGAGAGCGGGGTGGACCCCCTGCAGGGAAGCGCCCCCGGCAGAGAGATCAATACCCTAGCTCCCTTAGCAGCTGCTGGGGCAGCTCTGAGGAGTGCTCTATGCAGCTTCCCAGCTGCCCGCCACGGAGCTCACCCTCAATAAAGTGCACTGCACAAGGATTCCTGAATTGGGCTCTGTATCCAGTGGAACTGACCCAAGACACGGTGACAGGAAGCCATGGGAGCATTTTAAGTAGGAGAGCAGCAAGGTCCACTTTATATTGAAAGAATTCCCTTGGGTTGCTGTGTGAAGAATGGACAGGAGGAGGCAGGGACAGAAACTGAATGACCAGTGAAGAGGGAAGGCCAACCACCCAGGCGAAGAGACAGCAGCAGTGTGGCCGGGGAAGGGGGCTGCCGGGGAGGCCAGAGGTGGGCGAGGTCTGGAGAGCTGAGAATCTGCTGATGGCTTAGACGGGCGCATGGAGGAAAAGGCATTGCCTCCAGCAGACGTCCAGCCAGGCCCAGAGACCAGCGGCATGCTGCTCCCCTCCCTCTGGTCTCAAACCTCCCCCAAACTCTAAAACCAAGAAGTGCAGGTAAAACCATAGATGGAGCATGCCTTTGGCAGCATGAGGAGACAGAACACCACGGCCTTCTGATCGCCTGTGAGTGTAGAAATGGGCCAGATTCGAACAGCGCTCTAACCACCTCCCATCACTGCCAGCCTCTGGCTACAGAGTCAGCAGATGGAGGTTTAAGATGCTCTGTCAAAGGTTCGGAGGGAAGTGAGTGAACTCAGCAAAAACAGAGGAGTATGTACCTCCAAGGACCCTTCCCCTCACAGAAGCATCGAAAAATCAAGCCCAAACCTGTCAGAACTAGAGAACAGTCAGGAAAGAGGCCACGTGAAAGTGGTAGGGGCACGGTGGCATTTTTACTTGCCCTCGGAACACCCCGACCCCCACTCGGTGGCAGCTTGACGATGGCAGTCCACATTTCTGGCGTGGGGCCCTGATCCTTGGTTCTGGAAGGAGCAGAGAACTGAAAGCTGATGGGCATTCCTTGAAAACACCGTGAGGGAGTCCAACAAAAGCCACATGGGGAGAGGTTGTCATGGGGGTACACAGAAGAGCACAGAAAGCCTGGGAGGAAAAGCTGGAGAAATCGTTCCCTCTGGACAAATCAGGCCACTGTATACACTGAGGAACTGAGAAGGCCGAGCTCATGCCCAGGGCAGGATGCATGTGTTGAAAAGTCCCCTCCGGCTGCGCTCTCTGCCCATCTCCAACAGGAAGTGAAGACTAAGGCAGAGTTGTAAACAGCCTGGACAGATGTCCCAGTGCCCCCGCACAAAGCCAACCTGCAAAGACTGGAAGAATTCTTTTATTTTTTCCCTCTCCCCCTCTTCTCCCTCTGTTTTCCTGACCCTTGGCACTCAAGGAACCTTTTGTCAAAATACAAGCTGAGCAGGAGCGGAAGGAACAGGGACTTCAGACACCAAACATGACAAAGTTTACAGATTTCACAAAAATAGGTTAGAAGTCACTAAAAAGCGTAGCCCACAGCAAGATAAAAACAGTCTTCAGGAAGGGAAAGAACCTGCTATCTGGGGATACTACATATAATGTTTAGAATATCTAGTTTCCAAGAAGTTATGAAACATGTAAAGAAACAGAGAGGATGGCCCACTCACAGAAGAAATGAGCAGATAATGTTCCTGAGGAGGCACAGACATTGAACTTACTAGACAGAGACTTTCAATCCACTTTCTCAGATATGCTCAAAAGAACTGAAGGAAATCGTAGGCAGAGCATGAAGGAAACCAGGAGGACAATACATGAACAAATAGAGAATATAAATGAAGATACATTAAACAGACATTCTGGAACTGCAAAGCATAATATCTGAAATGGAAAACTCAGTAGAGGGTTTCATTAGCATATTTGAACAGGCAGAAGAATCGGTGAACACGAAGATAGGTCAATCAATTGAAATTATCTGATCTAAGGAATGGAAGGAAAAACAATCTGAAGGAATAAGGAGCAGACCCTAAGAACCTGTGGGATACCATCAAGCGTACTAAGATATCCATAATTGGAATCCCAGAAGGAGAGGTGAGAAAGGGGCAGGAAGAATATTTGAGAAAATATTAGCTGGCAACTTCCAAATTTCTTGAAGGCATGTAATCTATACATGAGAGAGAAATGACTGATCACACAGGGGAACACACAGTAAGATTAACGTCAGGTTTTTAATCAGAAAGCATGGAGGCCAGAAGGGAATGGGATGACATTTTTAAAGTGCTGGGAGAAAAATGAGTCGAGAATTTTATATCTAGGAAAATTATCTTTTGACAATAGAGGGACACTACTGTGCACGTGAAACTAATATAACACTGTATGTTAACTATACCATAATTAAAACAAAATAAAATAAAAAACACTGAAGGGAAAATGAAGATATTCCCAGAGAAACAAAAGCTGAGGGAGTTCATCACTATAGACCTACCCTACAAACAATGCTGAAGAGAGTTCTTCAGGCCAAAGTGAAAGGACACTAGAAAGTAAATCAAACTCACACAAAGAAATAACGAATTCCAGAAAAGGTAACTGCATGGGGAAACATAAAAACCAGTATCATTGTACTTTTAGTTTATAACTTCCCTTCATTTCCTATATGACTTAAAAAACAAATACATAAAACAACAATTATACATCTGTGTAACTGGGAATACAATGTATAAAGATATAATTTGTGACAACAACATGAAGGGGAGCTCTACAGAAGCTGTGTTTTGTATGCTATTGAAGCTGTTGGTATCAGTTCAAAGTATAGCTTTCTAAGTTTAGGATGTTAAATGTAATACTCATGGTAACAAGAAAATATCTAAAAAATATATACATAACAGGACTGAGAAGAGAATAATTGTACCCTACTAAAAAATTAGTTAAACACAAGGGAAGGCAGTAAAAGAGGAATGAGAAACAAACAAAGGTATAAGACATACAAAAAAAAAAATAGCAAAATGGCAGCCCTTCCTGGTCAGTAATTACACTAAATGTAAATGGATTACATTCTTCAATCAAAAGATATTGGCAGAATGGATAAAAAGAAATTATACAACTTACACTGCCTACAAGACACTCATTTTAGATCTAAAGACACAAACAGATTGAAAGTGAAAGAATGGGAAATGGTATTCTATGCAAATAATATCCAACAGAGAGCTGGGGTGGTGTACTAATACCATGGAAAATAGACTTTAAGTCAAAAATTGTTACAGGAGACAAAGGACACTATATATTGAGGAAAGAGTCAATTCATCAAGAAGACATAGCAAATACAAATATATATACTTCGAACCACAGGCTTCCAAAATATATGAAGCAAACATTGACAGAATCGAGGGGAGACACTGACAGTTCTCTAATAATAGTTGCAGACTTCAATACCTCACACTCAGTAATGGATAGAAGGACCTGATGGAAGATCAACAAGGAAAGAGAAAACTTGAACAACACCATAAACCGACTACACTTAACAAATATATAGAGGACACTCCACCCAACAATAGCAGAATACACATTCTTCTCAAGTTCATATGGAATAGAATCCAAGATGGACCACATGTTAGGCCACAAGGCAGTCTCAGTAAATTTTAAAAATTAAAATCATATGAAGTATCTTCTCTAACCAAAATAGAAGGAGGCAAGAAATCAATAATAGAAGGAAAACTAACAAATATGTGGAAATTAAATAACTCAAACACTGTTTAAAAACTAGTGGGTTGGGCGCCTGGGTGGCTCAGTTGGTTAAGTGACTGCCTTCAGCTCAAGTCATGATCCTGGAGTCCCAGGATCGAGTCCCGCATCGGGCTCCCTACTCAGCGGGGAGTCTGCTTCTCCCTCTGACCCTCTTCCCTCTCATGCTCTCCCTCATTCTCTCTCTCAAATAAATAAATAAAATCTTAAAAAAAAAAAAAAAAACTAGTGGGTCAAAGAAGACATAGTAAGGGAAATTAGGAAATACTTTGAGATGAATGAAAATGAAAACACAACATACCCAGACATGGATGCAATGAAGGCAGTGCTCAGAGAAAATTTCCACATTAAGAAGAAAAAAGATCTCCACTAACCTAACTTTACAGCTTAGGGAACTAGAAAAAGGAAAGGAAAGTAAACCCACAGTTAGCCAAAAGAAGCAAATAATAAATATGAGACTGGTGAGAGATGCAAGAAAATAGGAAAACAACAGACTCAACAAAAAGTCGGCTATTTTTGAAACAATCAACAAAATCGACGGACTTTTAGCTAGAATGACTAAGAAAAGAATTAGAGACAATGAATATAAATAACATAGTAAATGAAAGTAGGAATATTACACTTGACCTTACAGAAATAAAAAGAATTATAAGAGAATACTATGAATAGTCATACTTCAACAAATTAGATAACCTAGATGAAGTGGACAAATTCTTAGAAACACACAAAGGTATCAAAACTGACTCAAGAACAAACAGAAATTCTGAACAGATACATAACAAGTAAAATGAATCAGTTATCAACAAACTCCTAAGGAAGAGAAGTCCAGGAAATGATGGCTTCACTGGTGAATTATACCAAACATTTAAAGATGAATTAACACCAATCCTCAAACTCTAACATAAAAGAAGGGGGGGACACTTTGCTATACATTCTATAAAATTAGTATTACCCTGATGTCAAAGCCAAACAAGCATACCACAAGAAAGCTAGACACCAATATCCTTAGAGATACAAAACCTCTCAACAAAATACCAGTAAACCAAATCCAGCGGTGTATTAAGAAGATTTTGCACCATGGCCAAGTGGGATTTATCTCAAGAATGGAAGGGTGATTTGATGTAAGAAAAATCAATCAGAAAAATACATCACATTGAAAGACAGTGGAAAAAAAAAACACACGAGTACCTCCAAGGCAGAAATCAATATCCAGTGACCTTTCAGGATAAAAATTCCTTGAAAAATAGGAATAGAAGGGAACTTCCTCAACATGATAAAGAACATTTATGGGAAACCTACAGCTACCATCATACTCAATGGTGAAAAGACTGAAAACTTGCCCCCTCAAAGCAGGAACTGGACAAGAATGCCTGTTTTTTTTTTTTTTTTAAAGATTTTATTTATTTATTTGAGAGAGAGAGTGAGAGAGAGAAAGAGCACAAGAGGGGGGAGCGGGAGAGGGAGAAGCAGACTCCCCGCCAAGCAGGGAGCCCGATGCGGGACTCGATCCAGGGACTCCAGGATCATGACCTGAGCCGAAGGCAGTCGCTTAACCAACTGAGCCACTCAGGCGCCCAAGAATGCCTGTTTTTACCACTGCTTTTCAACAATGTACTGGAAGGTTTAGCTATAGCAATTAGGCTAAATAAATAAATAAATAAATAGCATCTATTTTGGAAAGGAAGAAGTAAAATTATTTTTATTCACAGATGACATAATCCTATATATAGAAAATCCCAAAGAATCCTCAAAAGAAAGAAAAGGAAAAAAAAAGAAAAGAAGAACTACTACTAGAGCTACTAAGTGAGTTCAGTGAAGTTGCAGGGCACATGGTCAACATGCAGAAAATCATGTGTTTCTATCCAGGAGCAATGAACAATCTGAGAAGGAAAATGATTTTTGAGTCCCATTTACAATAGCATCCATGTTCATGGATTGGAAGATTTATTACTGTCAAGATGACAGTATTACTCAGTGATCTACAGAGTCAATGCAATCCCTACCCAAATTCTAATGGCCTTTTTAAAAAATAGAGATGGGAAAATTGATCCTACAATGTTTACAGAATTGCAAGGGGACCTGAATTGCTAAGACAGTGTTGGAAAAGAAAGTTGGAAGACTCACATTTTCCACTTTCAAAACTTACACAGGGCTACAGTAATCAAAACAATGTGGTAGTGGCATAAGGACAGACATACAGATCAATGGAATAGAATGGAGACACGAGAAATAAACCCTCACATACATGGTCAATTGATTTTCAACATGGTGTCAAACTATTCAATGGGAAAGAATAGTCTCTTCGACAAATTGTGCTGGGACAAGTTGGCAAAAGAATGAAGTTGGACCCCCTCCTCACACCATATACAAGAACTAAATAAAAGCTTATACAAATATAAGAGCTAAAACCATAAGTTTCTTAGAAGACCTAGGGGTAAATCATATGACCTTGGATCTGGCAATAAATTGTTAGATATGATATAAACAACAGGCACATCGGGCGCCTGGGTGGCTCAGTTGGTTGAGCGACTGCCTTCGGCTCAGGTCATGATCCTGGAGTCCCAGGATCGAGTCCCGCATCGGGCTCCCTGCTCAGCGGGGAGTCCGCTTCTCCCTCTGACCCTCCCCCCTCTTGTGTTCTCTTTCATTCTCTCAAATAAATAAATAAAATCTTTAAAAAAAACAAAAAACAAAAAAAACCAGGCACATCATTGTGAATGTGCTAAATGCCACCAAATTGCTTGACTTTAGAATAATCAATTTACATTATGTGAGCATCACTTCATTAAAAAATAGAGGAGGCACAGAAGACTTCAAAGAAGCAGAGACATAAACCAATAAAAAGACAGTGGCTGTGGTTAATGGAAGCCCAACATTCATATCACTGAAGTCTCTGAAGAAGGAAATAAAAATAAGACAATAGAAATAACATTTGAAACCTTATCTAAGGAAATTTCTGTAAGTAAGATAAAATCTAACTCTTGTGGGGCATCTGGGTGGCTCAGTTGGTGAAGCGTCTGCTTTCGGCTCATGTCATGATCCCGGGGGGTCCTGGGATCGAGCCCTGCTTCGGGCTTCCTGCTCAGCAAGAAGCCTGCTTCTCCCTCTCCCTCTCCCTCTGCCCCTTCTCATGCACTCTCTCTCTCACTCACTCTGCCTCTCAAATAAATAAAATCTTAAAAAAACCACAATCTAACTCTTGCATTTCTGGTACCATGTGGGTACCAGGGAATTTATCTAGAAATAATCAATTTTGAGACATTTCCGAGTAAAACTATAAGACTTTACAAATGAAGATGGCCTCCAAGCAAAAAGATGAAATAACTTCTGGAGGCAAGAGAAGCATGCTAGCAACAGACTTATCAAAAACAGGACAGAAAGCAGGACAACAGTGGAACAACATCTTCAAAAAATTTAAGGAAGTGCATACCAAGGATTTTCTACTCAGCCAAGCTGACCTTCCTATATCAAAGAGATGGAAAAGCAGACTTACGTGTGTACAGATATTGTACACACATGTCCTTGCTCAGGAACTTACCAGAGGATGAGCTATGTGCCAACACTGGAACAATGGAAAGCTCTGGCAAGGGCAGTGATGGTAAATGATTTGTATATTTAACTACACACGAAGACCCAGATAGAGTCACGGCTGAATAATAATAATATACGGACATCCTATGTTCTGACAAAATAGAATACAAATCTGAGAGAATGAAGAGGGAATGAGAAAATAGTAGACAGATACAGTATACAGAACGTATGACTTACATACATGACAGCTAGGAATCAGTTCAAACCGGCACACCAAACAACATACGCTTGAGTAAGAGAAAGAGGTATTAAACCAGAACAAAACCAGTTATACGAGGGAAACCACAGGAAAAATAAGATGTAAACATTCTTAAATACTGAAATAATTAATGAAAAAGCAGAGCAGACACACTGAACAGAGCAACAAAATCAGTACAACGTAATTCAGGCAATAACTGCAATATGGGATAATACAGACAGATTAGTTGTATTGATAAATGACAGTAAAAAACGTGCCTCTTTAAAGAAAATACATTCAAAATTGGCCTAGAAAGCAAAATCCAACTCTACGCAACTAAAAAAAAAAAGAGAGAGAGAGAGAGACATCTAAAATTCAGTGATTGAAATGGCTGAAAAATACAGGAATGAATAAAGATTTACCAGGTAAGTGTAAACGCCAAGAAAGCAGGGGTTATGATTCTGATAGCAGAAAAATGAATAATTAATGCTAAAAAAGCATTACGTGAGACAAATAAGGATCCTTCATGATGCTAAAAGCTGTATTTCATAATGAAGTTTTAACGATTATGGAAAACTATGTAACAAATACCACAGCAACCACCCATATAAAACAGAAACTACCAGATATGCAGGGGAAAATATAAACACATTAGTGATGGGAGAGTCTAACATTCCACGTTCATATGACAGCCAAAGTGGACTAAAAGGAAAGGATATAAAAAATCTGAAGAACAATCCATAAGGTAGGTCCTTTTGTGTATATATAGAGAGACCCCTACACCATGACAATAGAAAATATACTTTTCTGAGCACACATTTATAGGTCTAAATACATAGATCAATAAAAATAAAAATACACAGACTACCAATTGAAAAAGCTAAAAAAAAAAAAAGACTGTAAATCAAAGAAAGCACGAGGAAGGAAATAACAAAGATAAAAGAAACTAATGAGGCAGAAAACAGTAAAATACTAGACCAAATTAACATAATAAAAATGCTGGTTACATGAAAGAAATAAAATAGACAAACTACCATTTAATTAGGGAGCAAAGAGAAAAAGCACAAACATACAAAAGAAACAACAAGAGAAAGTGCTGTGAAGGAAATTTTTAAAATAATGATAGACTACTTGGTACACTTCTATGCAAAGAATTTGCAAAACCCAGATGAAATGGATAACTTCCTTGCAAAATGCAGTTTATCTAAAATTGATCTCAGCAGAAATAGAAAGCTTACGCACACTGATTTCCAAAAAAAATCAGTAGAGAAAGTTACCAAGGAATTACCCTGAGAGAAAGTGCCATATCCAGTCAGTTTCACAGGGGAATTCTACCAAAACCTTTTAGAAACTGGAGAGTCTTAATACTATATATATATTGTTTCAGAGTACAGAAAATGAAGGAAAGCTTCCAAATACTTTCTAAAGTGTAACACTGATATATGAACCTGATAAACACACAGCATGAAAATAAAAGTCCCATAATATTTGTGAATGCTGATGCAAAAATTCTAAATATTTCCCCATATTAATAGGTTTAAGAAGAAACATATGATTACATCTAAGAATTTATCAACCATTCCTATTAAAAGCTCTCATGAAGGTACTGCAGATGGATACCTCCTTGACAGAACTACACAAATATGAGGATAAAACAGAATGAATTCCTCTATAAACTACACATAGTAAAGGGCCTCCTGACTCTGATTAAAAATCCAGATGTCATAAGAGAAGATCAGTGAATTTGACTACAGGTATAATAAAATAAACCCTTTGCATAGAAAAAAAAGTACCTTAAACAAAGTTAAGAGGCAAATGACAAAATGAAAGGAAATCTTTGCAGTATATATCACCACCAGAAGGCTCATGGTTATGACATACACGAAACATAAAAAGTGAAGTAAAGGACCAAGATGTTTATAGAAAAATGGGCAAAAGATATCAACAGCTCAGGAAATTATACATAAAAATGGCCTTTAAACTTATGAAAAGACTGCAATTTCACTCATAAAAAAAATCAATGCAAGCTAAAGTTAAATCAAGATATCAGTTTTTACTTATCAGATCAACGGAAATTCAAAATATCGATAACCTACTCCCACGGCGAGGCTGTGTGGGACAGTCTCACATCCTCTGGTGTGAATGCAAAATGGCACTACTCCTGGGGAGGGGAATTTGGCAATATTTAACAAATCTAAATGTGTATTTGTATTCCAACCTAGCAATCCCACTCCTAGGAATTTACCTTAAGGGTATACCTCTAACAAAATGTAAAAATATGCATAAGATTATTCAGTGCAGCATTTTATTTGCAATTATAAAATGTCAGAAACTAACCCAAGCTCTGGCCGCAGAATGGGCAGCAAAGCTGCCCCCAGGAAGCCACGTACACAGACAAGCTTCAGAGACTGGTCGACAAGACTACAGCGTGCACGCGTCGAGGAGCGCTGTGTAATGGTAATGAAGAGGGACAGAGCTCTCCACAAGTGGATGCTGAGTGATTTCTAGGAGGTGGTTTTAGGCGAGAAAAGCAAAGTACAAAAGGACATACATAGAGTACCACCTTTTTTTGGAATAAAGAAGGGGAAATGAGAAAATAAACACGTATGTTTGATAAAGAACATACACACCCCATCACACATGCAAAATCCACCAGGAAGTACTGAACCTGGTTACTTTGGAGGGGTGGAGAGAATCAGGATGGAAGGAATAAGGAAGATGGGAAGGAGGGAACTTTCTCTCAGTAGACCTTCTTGTACAATTTTGACTTTGGAGGTATGTTAATGTTCTACATATCCAAAAAATAACATGAAATCGGCAACATGCAGCCCACCTCTCGAAAGGTGGAATGAGGACCTTGGCAAAACTGCAACCTAGGAGGCAGTGATAAAACTGGACAAGACCATCAGAAACCACCATTTAAGAATTCCAGAAATTAACTGAAGGTGAACTGAGAGTTGTTTATTCAAGAAAAAACTACAAAACCTCAGAATGGCATTGTCTGTGATACTTTCACTTGGGGCTGCTTCCATCCCCCGACCCAAGCTCATCAGCACAAGAGCCTTGAGGACACTCAGTCCCGGGGCCAACAAAGAGGGCCCACCTGACTTGGGAGCCTCATGGGAGACCCCATGGACTATGTCAAACAACAGCAATCTCAGGGGCAAATCAGCAAATCACTGGGGAAGGCCAATATCACAGCTTCCAGAGGCTGCAGTACTGGTTGGGACAAGCAACAGACCAGCAAGAATTTTTACAGGAATCCTGAGATCTGGCAGACTGCACGCACACTCGAGAGAGACAAGCAAGGACACCTGTTATCGGCTTATCCTTGGCTGGCTGTGAGACCCCATGTGGGCAGAAAGTAACAGCCACGAGACACTTGTAAACTGCCTGAACTTTGAATGAGTGTCTCAACTCACATGCAGATCACCTCAGCAAAGGGAGGACGCCTCATTGGCTCAAGTTGTTCAAACAAAACTTCGGACCAATCCTGGCCTGACCACCAGGCTATGCCGATCCGGGTGTGACACAAAGAAAGCCAGGCTTAAAAACAAAAGCATGTTAAAAAAAAAAACACAAAAAACAACCTGAGCAGAGACCATCAGTGGCCCCTCGCTGCAGGAGACACAAACTGCAGAATCTGGGCAGAATGATCACCGCTGATTAGGGGGAAGAATCAGAATCCAGAGTTCCTACATTACGTAAAATCAAACATGTTTTTTGGACAAAAAATTATGAGACATGCAAAGAAACAGGGAGTGTAACCCTTCAACAGGGATAAAGAGCAGTAATAGAAATGATCTCTGGGGGGCCCAAAATGTTGGCCTTTGTAGGCCAAGACTCCAAAGCAGTTACTATAAAGATGTTCGAACAACGCAAAGAAACCATGTTTAAAGAACGAAAGGAAAGGATGATGGTGGCAACTAATCAAATGGAGAGCATCAGTAAATGGATATGATATATAAAATAAATCAAATAGGCATCGTGGGGTTGCCAAGTACAGTAACGGAGAGGGAAAACCAGAGGGCCTACACAGCAGATGTGAGCTGGCAGAAGAAAGAAAGGATCAATGAACCTGAAGATAGACTGGTAAAGGGTACTCGTTTGGAAGAACATAAAACAGGTGAAGAAAACAGTGCAACCATGGAGGCCCATTAAGTGCCATTAGGAGTAGCAACGTACATGTGATTAGAGTCTCTAGAAGGAGTGGAGGGACAGCCGGACAAAAACATCTGAAGACTTATCCAGGAGTAACCTGATGCAGATTGTTTCCAGTTGAAATGCTGACTGTAATCCCCAGACTGTACTACTAAGAAAACAACTTAAAAGCAGGAAAAATAAATAAGAACAAAATAAATAAATTAAAAAAAAAATAAGTCCCTAGCATGGGACTTAGAATGGCGCACTAAAACACGTCTATTCAACACGACAGAAGGCGGTAGAGGAGGAGGAGAGGAATAAAAGAGACACAAGACCTACAGAAAATGAGTAGCAAGTGGCAGATGTAAGTCCTGCTATATCAGTAATTATATTAACTGTAAGTGAATTAAACACTCAATAAAGCAACAGAGATTGCCAGATTGCCTAGCACAGGAATCAAGCATATACTTCCTACAATAGATACATTATATATTCAAAGACACAAATAGGTTCAAAGTAAAGGGATGGAAAAAGATGGTCTGTAAACATTAAACACAAGAAGGCTAGAGGGGCTATAATAAATATCAGCCAAAATTGGCTTTCAAACAAACTCTTACTGGAGGCAATGAGGGACATTTATAACGATAAAAGGATCAACTCATCAGGAAGAAATAAAAATCATAAAGTACAAAAATTATAAAGAAATAAAATTACAAAGAACTAAAAGTTATATATGCCGCTAACAGAGCCCTAAAATACATTCAACAAGAACTGATGGAACTGAAGCAGCAAAGGATTCAACGATAGACAATTCAATAGGAAAATAACAGTCTTCAAGTCTTTTATATCCTTGTTGATCTTCCGTCTTGTTTCGTCAGTTAAGAGTGGAGACCGCTGAATGAGGCCGTGTGCCCACGTGAGATGAAGCTGTGTGGCCCTCTGCTTAATGCCCTCCCCCTGCCCCTGTTCTGGTGTCGGGGGATCAGTGGGATCCACTAGGGAGGTGATCTCACATCTCACTCAGGCAACATGACAGGGTGAGCTGGCAACCACACTCCCACCGGGAAGATGTGTGTGGCCATAAAGGGAAACTGAAATTTGACTCCCCCTCCTACAATGAAGTAGTATAAGACAGCGCCCTGCCTACATTTTCTGGAGTGGGCTTGGTGGGGCCCAAGGGGAAGCTAAACATTCATGGTCACCAGGCCCTCTTGCTACACCTCAACAGGGGACTAGTCTTCCAAAAAAAAAAAGTATATATATATTTTATACACACACACACACATACATGTATGATCCAGAGTCTCATAATCTTTAAAATTTCCAGGGTACAACTGAAAATCCCTTGTCATGCCAAGAATCAAGACAGTCACAACACAAATGAAAAAAGATAATCAAGAGATGCCATAACCAAAATAAGTCAAACGTCAGAATTACTTGAGAAGGTTTAAAGAAATCATTACAAAAATGCCTTAAGCAATTACAGGTTTTCTTGACACAAATGAAAAAACAAACAAACAAAATCACAGCAAAGAAAAAGAAGCTCTTAAAATGTAAATGTAGAACTGAAAAATGTAATAACAGAATAAACCTCACTGAATGGACTCAAGTGTGAAGTGGGCATGGCAGAGGATAGAATCTGTGAACTTGGGGCTAGATCAATAGAACTGACTTAATCTGAACAACAGAAAATGGACTGAAAATAAAAAGTGAGCAGAATTTCAGGGACCTGTTTGACAATAACAAAAGAGCTAACATTTCTATCGCTGGAGTCCCAAAAGTGAGGAGAAAGTGAGACAAAAAATTGTATTCAAAGAAATAATGGCTTAAAACTCCCTAAATTTGGTGAAAGATACAATCCTACAGATTCAAGGAGCTAACTGAATACAAAGCATAAATCCAAAAAATCTACACCATTACACATTATAAACTACTGAAAACTAAAGATAAAACATTTTGGAAGGAGAGAAATGGCACATTACTTACGGAGGAACGTTAATTTGAATGGCAGTGTGATTTGTCATCAGAAACCATGGAGACCAGAGGAAGTGAATGTGGAGGAGGGAACATTTCCAAACTTTTTCTGCCAGGCCAGCATTACCTTGATACCAAAACCAGATAAGGACACCACAAGAAAACTATAGACTAATATCTGGTGAATATAGATGCAAAAACTCTCAACAAAATATTAGCAAATGGAATTCAAGAATGCATTAAAAAGATTATACACCATGGCCAAGTGGGATTTACCCCTTGGGAGGCAAGTGCTTCAACTTACACAAATCAGTAACTGTAATACATCACACATCAATAAAATGAAAGATAAAAATCACATGATCATCTCAATAGATGCATTTGACAAAATACAACATCTTTTCACGATAAACACCCTTAACAGACTGCGTATAGAAAGAACATACCCAAACATAATAAAGATTAAAAAATAACAGGATCCTATATATAGAAAATCCCAAAGAATCATTTGAAAAACTTGGAATTAATCAGTGATTTTGGTAAAGTGGCAGGCTACAAAATCAACATCTAGAAATCAATTACATTCCTTTACACTAATGAGGAAGCATCTGAGAAAAAAATAAAACTGCCTCATTCAAAACAGTATGAAAAAATAAAATATTTAGGCATAAATTTAACCAAAGAAGTAAAATGTCCATACAATGGAAACTACAAATCTTTGCTGAAAGAAACTGAAGGCGACACAAACAAGTGGGAAGACAACCTATGTTCATGGATCAGAAGACTTAATACTGTTAAAATGGCCATCCTACCCAAAGCCATCTATAGATTCAATGCAATCCCCATCAAAATACCAAAGACATTCTTCACAGAAATAGAAGAAACAATCCTAAAATTTGTATGGAACCACAAAGACTCCAAATAGCCAAAGCAATCCTGAGAAAAAAGAACTAAGCTGGAGGTATGACTATAAACCAGTTTCTAATGTCACTATGTGTGTGCATACATATGTGTGTGTGTGTGTGTGTGTGTGTGATATATATATATATATATCATTGAAACTATAAACTAACTAGTTTGAACTAGTTCAAAGCCATAGTAATACAAGTTGTAATGGTACTGGCACAAAAATAGACACATGGACCAATGGATCAGAACAGAGAGTCCAGGATTAAATGCCAACATATATGGTCAACTAATATTCAACAAGGAAGCCAAGAATACCCAACAAGGAAAGGACGGTCCCTTTAGTAAATGGTGTTGGGGAAACTGGAGAAACGATGAAATTAGATCCCTATCTCAGACCGCTTACAAAATTAACTTGAAATACATCAAAAACTTAAACATAAGACCTGATACATTGAACTCGGAGAAGAAAATGTAGGGAAGAATCTCATCAAACATTGGTTATGGCAATAATTTGGGGGACATGATGCCAAAACATATAAACAAAAAAATCAACAAATGGGACTACATCAAACTCAAAAGCTTCTGCACAGCAAAAGAAACAACCACATGAAAAGACAACCTACAGAATGGGAGAAAAAATTTGGAAACCATATATTTGATAAGGGGTTAAAATCCAAAATATATAAAGAACCCAGTCAACTCAATAACAACAACAACAAATCCCAAACGATTTGATTAAAAAATGGGAGAGACTAAATTAATATTTCTTCAAAGAGGACATAAAAATGATCAGCAGACACATGAAAAGATGCTTGACATTGCTAATCATCAGGGAAATGCAAAATCAAAACCACAATGAGGGGTGCCTGTGGGGCTCAGTCAGTTGAGTGTCTGACTCTTGATTTTGCTTCTGGTCATGATCTCTGGGGTCATGGGATCGAGCCCCGTGTCAGGCTCTGCGCTCAGCACCGAGTCTGCTTGGGACTTTCTCTCCCTCTGTCCCTACCCCCTCTCTAAAATGAATAAATAAGTCTTTAAAACAAAACAAAACAAAACCCACAAGGAGGTATCACCTCACACCTGTTAGAATGGCTATCATCAAGAAGACAAGAGACAACAGCTACTTACAAGAATGTGGTGAAAAGGGAACCCTTATATACTATTGGTGGGAATGTAAATTGGTCCAACCACTATGGAAAACAGTATGAAGGTTCCTCAAAAAATTAAAAATAGATCTATCATATAATCCAACAATTCCACTTCTGGGTATAGATCCAAAGGAAATGAAGACAGGATTTCAATGAGATATATGCACTTCTATGTTTATCACAGCATTATTCATAATAGCCAAAATATGGAAATAACCCAAATGTCCATCAATGGATGAATGGATAAAAAAGATACATAAACATAGTGGAATAATCTTCAGCCCTGAGAAAGGAAGATATCCTCCCATTTCTGATGACATGGATGGACGTTGGGCACATTATGCTAAGTGAGGTAAGTCAGCCAAAGACAAGTACTATATGATATCACCTCCATGTGGGAGCTAAAATATCCAAATCTGTAAAAAACAGAGAGGACCATGGTGGTTACCAGGGAATGGGGTGGGGGAGGAGGGATAAGAGTGATGGTGTTTAAGGTACAAATTTGTAACGAGTAGTAAATTAGCCTTAGATATCTAACGCACAGTATAATGAATTTAATATCATGCTACAGTTACGTACTGTGATAAATACCATTACATCAGCAACCACATTACAATATGTAAATGTATCAAGGCAACACAGCGTACACCTTAAACTTACACAATGTTACACATCAAGTGTATTCAATAAATTAAAAAAAGATACAAGGAACCAAAGGGAAGTAAGGTTTCAACACTTCGCTCAAAGAAGCAAAGCACTGATAACAGATTACAATAAACTACATATACTTATATTGCAATAGTTAGGGCAATTACTAAGAGAATTATACAAAACTCCGCACCTAAAAACACTGAAGACATCAAAAGGATGCTAAGAGAATATTTCAAACAATTCTACACACATAAATATGACAACCTAGACGAAATGGACCAATTCCTCAAACTGCACACACTAAAATTTACCCAATACGAAAGAGGTAATTTTTATGATTGAATTTTTTAAGGAGATTAAATTTTAATTTAAAAATTCGCAAGAAGGAACTCCCAGATATCAATGGCTTCACTGGAGATTTCTCCAAAACTGTTAAAGAATTAATTATAATGCCACACAATCTCTTCCAAAAAACAGGAGAGGGGGACTACTTTCCAATTCATTTTCTAAAGAATTTCCCTGATAACAAAATCAAAGATACTACCCAAAGAGAAAAGTACAAACCAATATTCCTCAGGAACGTAGATGCAAAAATCCCTTTAAAATATTAGCAAATATGATTCCGCAAGATACGAAAAGAGTTTATGCCTTGACCAGTGAGATTTATTCTAGGGATGCAAAGCCGGTTCAGTATTCAAAATCATTCAATGTAATGCACAATATTAATAGGTAAATAATAAAAATCACATGGTCATATCAGTTGATGCACAAAATGCATTTGACAAAATCCAACATCTTTTCATGATAAAAATGCTCAGAAAAAAATAGAAAAGGGAACATTCTCAATTTGATAAATACTGTCAACCCCCCAAAAAACCCCATATCTAATATTACACTGAATAGTGAAAGACTGAATGATTTCCTCTTAAATCAAGAACAAGTCAATGATGTTCACTCACCATTCTTATTCAACATAGTACTGGAATTTATAACCACTGCAGTAACACAAGAAGTCAATAAAAGACATACATATTGGAAAAGAAAAATGAAACTGTGTAATATCCAGAATATGTAAAGATCTCCTACAACTCAACAACAACCAACAAAACAAAAACTCAAAAATGGGCAGAAGACTTGAATAGACATTTCTTCAACCAGAATAAACAGATGGTCAATAAGCACATGAAAAAAGGGTCAAATCACTAATCATGAAGCAAATGCTAATCAAACCCACAATGAGATACCACTTCACACCCATTAGGATGGCTATTCTAAGAATATTTTTTTAATGAACAGAAAATAACAGGTGTTTGTGAGGATGTGGGGAAGTTGGAATGGTTATGTGCTGCCGGGAGGGATGGGAGATGGTGCAGCCTCCATGGAAAACAATAAAGTCGCTCCTCAAAAAGTTAAAAATAGAATTGCCATATGATCCTGCAATTCCACTTCTGGGTATAGACTCCAAAGAGCTGAGAGCAGGGACTTGACGAGGTATTGGTAACATCATGGTTGTAGCAGCCCTGGGCACGACAGCCAAAGGTGGAAGCAACCCAAAGAAACCAAATACAATTAAAAAACAAAAAAGAAAAATGAAAAGGGTCACTCTCTGAAGATGACATCATAGTAAAAGTGCTGAGAGCCAAAGACAAGGAGAAAAATCTTGAAAGCAGTAACAGGAAAGAGGGTACCCCACCAAAAATTAACACGTGACTCTTCATCAGAAACAATGGTCCCCAGAAAGCAGCGCGGCAACACATTTGATGTGTTCAAAGAAAAGAAATTAACAAAGAATCTTATATCCAGAAAGGCTATCTTTCAAAAGGAAGCCAGAATAAAGACGTTCGCAGGTAAACAAAAACAGAGAATTCCTTGTCAGCGCCCCCACTTTGTAAGAACTACTGAAAGACATTTTTCAGGCGGGAAGTGACTCTACAGAGTACACCAAAATCACACTAGAAAACAAAAAGCAGGGATGCCTGGGTGGCTCAGTCAGTGGATAAGCACAAGAAAATATATTTGATATCATTAGTTATTAGGGAGATGCAAATTAAAACCACAATGAGGGGCACCTGGGTGGCTCAGTTGGTTAAGCGTCCGCCTTCGGCTCAGGTCATGATCCTGGAGTCCTGGGACTGAGTCCCACAACGGGCTCCCTGCTCAGTGGGGAGCTTGCTTCTCCCCCTGCCCCTCCCCCTGCTCGTGCTCTTTCACTCTCTCTCAAATAAATAAACAAAATCGTAAAAAAAAAAAGAAAACAGAAAGCATCCAGAAAGGTAATTATGTATTAATAGATGACAATATAAACGTATATTTCGTCCCATTTCTTTTAACTGAATTAGAAAGTAATTGTATAAGACAACACATATTTAGTTGTATTGTCTGGCTCATACCATCTAGAATGTAATATATTGGCCAGTACCAACTCAAAGTAGGTTGGTTGTTACAAAGCTGCACTGAGCTAAGGAAATGCCCCCAGCTGGTAATCTGAATCCACAGGAACACACAAAGAGGATAAAAAATGTTAAGTAAGAAGGTTAACAAAACAAATACTATATATGTTCTTTTCTCAGCTTCTATAAAGACAAAGTTACATAACTTAATCGTTATTATATTGTATTGTTGGGCTTATAACATGTAGATATAACATATTTAATAATAATAACACAGAAATGGGTAAAATGTAATAAAGCAATATAGAAGTCACTTCTGTATCTAACCAGACTTAGATTAGTATAAATGACATGAAGATGTATATGATAAATATAAGAACAACCACTAAGGAAATGACTCAAGTAGTGAAAAATCACTAAAGAACCTTAAAAACGGTGTTAGAAAATATTCACCAAATGCAAAAGAAAGCAGTGGGCACAAAAATACAGGAGACAGAAAACAAAAAGTAAAACTGAAGGCATAAATCCAACTATATCAATAACATTAAGCATGGCTGCATTAAAGAATAAAAAGGCAGAGCTAATCAGACTGAATTAAAAAGTAAAGTCCAATGATATGGGTCTACAGGAAGTATGCTTCAGATTCAAAGATACAAACAGACTGAAAGTAAAAGGATGGAAAAATATACATCACATGAATAACAACCACACGCTACTTGGAGCGCTATACTGAAATCAAAGTAGCCATGGAAACAGCCAAAGTGACAATTGTTGGAGACTTTACTACTCCATTTTCAATAATGTATAGAACAAATGAGCCAAAGATCAATAAAGAAAGAGAAGACATGAACCATATTATAAACCAACTAGACCCAACAGATATTGACAGAACACTACAAGGAACAACCAAAGAGTATGTAGGCCTCAGGTGCACACAGAACATTCTCTAAGAGGGACCATATGCTGCACCATAAGACAAACCTCAATACTTTTTAAAGGATTATATAATACAGATTGTTTTCTGAACACAATGGATCAAAAGTAGAAACATGTGAAATTTAAACAACAGACTCTTAAATGACCAATACATCAAAGATGAATTCATGAGAAAAATTAGAAAATACTTTGAGATGAATGAACGTGCAGACACAACACACCAGAACTTGTGGGACTGAGGGACAGCAGTGCTAAAAGGGAAATCTCTGGCTGCAGATGCCCACATTAAAAAAGAGAAGAGACCTCATATCAATAACCTAACTCTCCACCGTAGAAAGCTGGAAGAAAAAAAGAGAAAAAAAACTAACCCTGAAGCAAGCAGAAGAAATGAAATTATAAAGATTAAGGTAGAAGTTAATGAAATAGAGGCTAGAAAAAATAATAGAATCAATAAAACCAAACGTCCATTATTTGAAAGATCAACAAAATTGACAACCCCTTGGTGAGTCTGATGGGAGGGAGAAGATTCAAATGACTACAGTTAGAAATGAAAGAGAAAACTTTACAGCTGGTTTTATAGAAATAAGGATTTAAATGAATGCTATAGAAATTTTATAATAATAAATTATACAACTTAGATAAAATGGACAATTTCCTAGAAAGCAAAAAACTACTAAAACTGACTAGGAATAGGTAGAAACTTTGAACAGACCTATAACAAATAAAGAGACAGAATTAGTAATCCAAACACTATCCACAGACAAAAGCCTGCAAGGCCCAGATGGCTTCACTGATAAATCCTACTGAAAAATTAAAGAATAAAAATTCTTTACAAACTCTTCCAGAAAGAAAGCGGAAGAGGAAGAGACAGTTCTGGACACAGTCTGCAAGGGTGACATTACCCTGCAACCAAACCAGAGAGAGATATAGCAAAAAAAGAGAACTGCAGAGCAGTAACTCTTACAAAAATAGATGCAAAATGCTCAACAAAACACCAGCAAATAAAATCTAGCACTCTACAGGAGGGATTAGACACTAGGACCAAGTGGGATTTGTTCCAGGGATGCAAGGTTGGATTAACGTCTGAAAAATCAGTTCATCTAATGCACCAGGTCAATGAAATAAAGGGCAAAAATGACATGATTATCAATAGAAGAAAACAGACAGCAAAAGCATTTGGTAAAATTCAGTACCCTTCCATGATGATAGACCAACATTTAGGGTACTAGGAATAGAAAGGAACTTGCCCAGTCTGATAAAGGGCATTTAGTATAAAACCACAGCTATCATGGGACTTCATGATGAAAGACTGTCCTGATCGGTAACAGGACAAAGATGTCTGCTCCCACCACATCTATTCAACATTATATTGGAGGTTCTATCCAGGACAATTAGACAAGAAAAATAAAGGCATCCAGTTTGGAAAGAAAGAAGTAAAAGTATTTCTATTCACAGATGACATAATTTTTATATATAGAAAAATCTCAAGCAATCCACTAAAAACCTATGATAACTAGTAAACAAGTTCAGCAAGATTGCAAGATATATTCATATATAGAAACCAATTGTATTTCTACACACTTTCAATAAACAATCAGAAAATGAAATTAAGAAAAAAATTTCACGTACAATATTGAAAAAGAATAAAGCACAACAATGTAACTGTACTTACTGCCACAGATTCGTAAACTTAAGAATGGTTAAAATGGTAAATTTTGGTTTATATATACTTTACCACAATAAAGAAAGAAAAAAATACTTAGGAATAAATTGAACAAAAGAAATGCAAAACTTATACTCTGAAAACCACAAAATATTATTGAAAGAAAATATCTAAATAAATGAAAGACATCCCATGTTCATGAACTGGAAGACAATACTGTCATGTCGGCAATAACCCCCGCCCCCCACGCACACACCGATCTACCAATTAAACACAACACTCACCAGAATCCCAGCTGAATTCCTTACACAAACTGACACGCTGATTCTAAAATTCATATGGGAGTTCTAATGACCTAGAATAGCCAAAGCAATCTTGAAAAAGAATAAAGTTGGGGGATTCATACTTCCCGATTTCAAAATTCACTACAGAGTAACAGTGTTCAAAATGGTGCGGTTACTGGCATAAGACAAGATACAAGACATTTAGATCAACAGAATAGGATGAGAGTCGAAAAATAAAGCCTTCCAGCTATGATCAATCGATTTTTGTCATGGGTGCCAAAAGTATTCAATGGGGAAAGAATTACATTGTGGACAAACGGTGCTATAATTATATGGAAAAAAAGAAAAAGAATCTGGACCACTCCCTTACACCACATGCAGAAATTAACCCAAACTAGATCAAAGACCAAAATACAACAAAGCTCTTAGAAGAAAACATAGGGATAAATCTTCATGACCCAAGATTTGGCCATGTGTTTTAAGACATAACACCAAAAGCAGAAGCAACAAGAGAAAAAAGACATATTGGACTTTGTCAAAATTAAAACTTTGTGGTTCAAAGGACATTCTAAAGAAAACAAAAAGAAACCCCCAGAGGGGAGGAAATACTGGCAAATCACTTATCTGATAAGGAATGATGGCTAGAACAGATAAAGAACTCTCATAACTCAAAAACAAAAAGACAAATATTCTAATTTTTAGAAACGGATGAAGGAACCTGAACAGACATTTCTTCCAAAAACCAGATATATAAACAGTCAGTAAGCACAAGGAAAGATGCTCGATGTATCACTAGTCATAGGGCAATGCTAATCAACACCACAGCGAAATTCCACTTAACACACACGAAGTTGGCTAAATAACAGGACAGGTAATAACAAGTGCTCACGCAGATACAGGGACACTGTAGTGTTCATACATGGTGAGGGAATGAAAAATGGCACACTCACTTTGGAAAACAGTTTTTGAGTTTCTTAAAACATTAGAGTAACCCTCTGACTCAGCATGCCTCTGCCACATATTTCCCCAAGAGAAAGGATATGGCCACACGAAAACGTGTTCGCAAATGTTCACACCGACATTATTCCTAACAGTCAACAGGTGGAAGCAGCCCAAATGCCTAGTAGCTGATGGATGGATTAAAAAAAACCTTGGTATGTCTGAAGAACAGAATATTACTTGGCTGTAAAGTGAAGTGAAGTAGTTTTATGTGCAACAGCATGCTGGCTGAATCCTGAAAACATGCCGCTCGGTGGAAGAAGCCGGTCATGAAAGACCACGTGTGGTATGACGTCATTTATGCAAAATGCCCAGAATGGGCAAATCCATAGGGGCAGGAAGCCAATGAGTGGTTGCCTAGGGCTTAAGGGGATAGAAAGGGGGACTGGGACATGGTGTTCAAAGGGGGCTGGGTCTCCTTTGGGGGTGATGAGAAACGGCTTTATACTGCGGTGGTTGCACAACTCTGGGAATGTAGTGAGACCGCGGAATCGGACACTTCAAATGGCTGGTTCACGAATGAGAGCCTAATAGAGCTGTTACCAAGGAGACTATGGGGAAAAATGCTCAGGATCGAGGGTAGGACAAAGAGCTCTCAGACTCGACAGCAAAATACAATCCATATACAGGATACATTGGACTTCATTGAAATGAAAATATTTGCTCTGTGAAGGACCCGGTGAGGAGGAGGACGAGGACAACCCCAGACTGGGTGAGGACATGTATAAATGACATATCTGGCTTAGGACTAGTGTCTAGAATAAGTACCGTCTTCTCACAACTCAAGAGTTAGAAACATTCCAATTGGCAAATGGGCAAACGATTGGAACATTTCAGCAAGTAAGAGATACAAGGGGCTGATGTGCGCATGAGAAGATGCTCAGCATCACCAGCCGTCAGGAGGATGCAAACTCGAATCCATGAGATACTGCTACACACCTATGAGAACAGGTGAAATGAAAACCAGGGTCCACACCAGACGCTGGCAGGGGGACGGAGAAACGGGGTCACCCCGACACTGCAGGAGGGGATGTGAGGTCCGTACAGCCATGGGGGAGAACGGGTTTGCCATTTCTAGAAGATGTACTCAGCAAGTACACCCCCGGGGCCTTATCCCGGAGAAACCACATCACGTTCACACAAAAACCTCTCCATGGATATTCATGCCAACTTTATCTGTGTATTACTCTTCTGGGGCCACTGTCATAAATTACCGCAAATTTAGCAGCTTAAAATGATGCAAATGGATTCTTTCGCAAATCCGAAGAGTTGTTCCAGAAGTTGGAAGTGAACATCCTGGACAGGTGTGATTCCTTGTGGAGGCTCTCGGGGGGGATCCATTTCCCTGCCTTCTCTTTCCTCTGGAAGCTGCCTGTTTTCCCTAGCTGGTGGTCCTGATTCACACGCACACCGCGTCTTCTCCCCCTGCTTCCTGTGATACGTCACTGTTCTCTCCTGTCGTCCAATCCCCCTCTGCCTCCCTCCTGCAAGGACATTTATGATGACACTGGACCCCAGGATAATCCAGGATCCCCCCTAGATTCAATATCCTTAATTTAAGTGTGTATGTGGAGTCTCCTTCACCATATGAGGTGACAGTCCCCGGTTCTAGGAATCGGGACCTCAATGTTTTGGGGGCTGTTATTCAGCCTACCAGAATTTGTAGTAACTCCAAACTGGGAACCACACAGCTGTCCTCCAACCGGCGAGCAGTTAAACCAACTGGTGTGTCCACGCCACGGAATGCCACTCGGTGATACAAATGAACGAGCTACAGATAGTCTTGAGGGTTACGCTACATCAAAAAAGCCAACTGCAAACACTCAGGTGCTGTGTGATCCATTTATACGCCATTCTTGAAATGACAAAATTATGGCAGTGGAGAGCAGGTGAGTGGTGTCAAGGGATTGGGGGGGGCAAGAGTGGGAGGGAAGTAGGTGTGGCTACAAAGAGGACACACCAGGGACCCCTGACACAGGATGGCCCGATTCTCAGCTGTCTCAATTTGGACTCTGGTTTCCAATGACGAGACCCCCAGGGCAACTGTGTAAAGGACATGTGGGATCTCTGTGGTCTCTCTTACAGTTGCATCTGAATGTCTAAAAACACAAAGTTTAATGTTTAAAAATGGGCCAAAGATCCGAATAGACATTTCACCAAAGAAGATACGTAACTGGCCAACAAGCACGTGAAAAAATTCTGAGCATCATTCGGCACTAGGGAAGCACGAATCAAAGCCACAGCAAGATACCCACGTGGCTAGAATAAAGACAACAAGCAAAATAGTAATAAGGCTCCGGATAAACAGAAACTCTCACAGATTGTTGGTGGGAATGTAAAACGGTACATCCACTTCGGAAAACCGCCTAGCAATTCCTCAAGAAGGGAAACACGAAGTCACCATGGGAGCCATCACTCTGCTGGTATGTATCTCCGCAGGACGAAGGGAAGTGCGTGCACACGGCTCATAACCACGCTTCGTACAATCGCCAGAAGGTGCGAACAACACAAAGCAGTGCGGAAAAATCCCTCAACTGGTGAGTGGGTGAGCAAAAAATGGGGCTGTCCACACAATGAGTACTTACTTTTCAGCAATAAAAAGGAATGAAATAATTTTAGGTGCTATAATTTGGATGAGCCTCAGAAACATGCTTAAAGCAGCCAGGAAAACAAAGATTCCATTCTCTACGACTGTCTAGAACAGGCACATCCACAGCCTGCTGTGGCTGTAGGAGGCCTGGCTGGTGCAGGGCGCGGGGACAGGGGTGGACTCCACGCGGGCGCGGTGGGCCTTACGGGGGGGTGGGGGTCCAAACCCAGATTGTGGAGATGATGGCAGAAGTCAGTAAGTCTCCTGGAATTACACTGAAAATGGGTGAGTCTTATGGTACATAAATTATACCTCCATTAAGTGGTGTTTTAAAAAACAAGTTAAAAAAAAAATGAAGCGTACAGAACTAATTTTCAAATGAGGGACATAACCACACTGAAAGGAGAGAGAAGAGGAAGAGCAGGAAAGAGGAGAAAGTCATTATTGCAAGCACTTTGAGACCACAGTGCTTGATTAAACAACCTTAATCTTTAGTGGGAGGAGGCGGAGAATTACAAACAAGCCAGCAGGTCTGATTTGATGGTGGCAAGGACAAAGCGACGAAGAAAACATGCTAGGTGCGTAGTGAGCAGCAAGTCTGTGTGCTGATGGGGCCGGGAGGCAGTCATCTCACTAGGGACGAAGCAGGCTTGCAGGTAAGGGACGCCCCGTGTGGACAGAGGAGAAGGAGGGACACGGGCATGTCTGTGCGCACACGGGTATTTGCACGTGCACACCTTTGTGTGTGTTTCCTTAGCTCCGGGCACAGAAGGGTGGAGGAGAAAAGATGGCTAGTAGCAACAGGCACACCTAGTGCCCAGATTTTGGTTTCCAGTAATTTCACCCCCCGTTCAAAAGAACCAGAGCTCCTTGGAAAACTGGTGGACTCTGGGGCTGGAGCAGAGTGTGTATGAAATAAGGCTGAATCTTGTTTTACCAGAACATAAAGAAATGCTGAAAAACAAACAACCAGAAAAATGTGAGCATGTCACAAGGACACAGAAGCCAGCCAAATCTGGGACAATTTGATTAGCGAAATAATGAAGGACAGTAAGAATTATCATACAAAAATCCATGATCCCATGCATATAGATAACAAGTCAACAGAAGTAAATAAATGGGGGAGAAGGAAAGTTTTTCCCACAGTACAAAGTTGAGATATTTTCCCTTGGAATACCATTCTCACTGGACCGATTTTAGTGGAAGAGTGCTAGCGCTGGAAAAGCATCGTTTTGCAATCACCCTCATAAAGCCCAGTTCCAGAAAGCCTCTAAATCCAGAAGACATTTTTTTAATAAGCAACAGGATATGTTCATGGCTTTAGATTATTTCCCCCAGTTGCTTATCGGCTGCAAAGCAATGTAGAATGACTGACTCTTTGATGGGTGATTAAAGCTATATCACCAGTGAGGGGTGGGGAGCATCATGTGCCTCAGGGTGGGTCCCCCCAAGAAGGACACCCTGTCACTGATGGGACATTCCAGCTGGGAAGGCACAACGCAAATCCAACCACAAGGAAACATCCAGCAAAACCCCCAAGAAATGGCAGGACTGTCACCCTCAGAAACTTGAATGTCATTAGAGGCCAAGACTGGGCATGTTCCAGAGTAAAGAGGGCCAGAGAGCTGGTCCCCTGGGCCCCCGGACTAGACACTGTCCCAGAGGGAGAAGTATGTGAAAGGTTTAGCCGTGTCCACTGGCAACACTGGGACGAGGACAGTTGAGGAGGTGAAGGGACCGGATCCACGTCTGTGGGCGGAGGCTGTTCTGAAGTGTGCCATTGCTTTAAAAGGGGGTCCCTTTATTTTTAGGAAATACCCAGCAAAAGGTTTAGGGGCAAAAGTCCATGGGGCATGTGACTTATGTGGCAATGGCTTAGCAACCAGCTACGTGATTGTACATATTGAAAGGGAGACGCACAGTAAAGGATGTGGGGACAAACTATTAACCATCAGCAAACTGCAGATTAAAGAGCATGTGAGTGTTTTAGATCTCATTCATATTCTTGCTGCTTTTCTGTAGCTCAAAGTCATGTCCAAATAAACAGTTAAAAAAACCCCAAACCTCCAAAAGCTCTCAGGTGTCCTTTCAGCCTAGTGCTCTTCAACTGGGAGCAGTGCCCCCCCGCCCAGGATGCTCAGCAGTATCTAGAGACGTTCTGCTTGTCGGTGTCCCACGGTGCACATAGCAGTCCCTCTGCAAAGCCTGATCTGACCCCAAATGTCAGCAGGGCCGCCGGGGAGAAGCGCTGCTTCCCTGCTCTGCGTCCCCTCCATGGGCAGCTGGCAGGGGTGCCAGGAAGGGGAGCCCCGCCTGTAGAAGGGCGAGGCCAGGCAGCACCCACTGATGGTTAATGCACCTGTTCCTGTGTTAAGGGCTGAACCAAGTCCCTGAGGCTCAGAGTTCGGAGGGCTCCGCCCCAGCATCTCCATATGTGATATTTGGAGAAGGAGCCTCGAAGGCCGTTAGGTTCCAATGAGGCTGTGAGTGAGGCTCCTACTTCAATACAGCCGGTGTCTCTATCAAAGCAGGAAACATGGACAGAGAGAGAGAGAGAGAGAGGTGCCAGGGATGCACAGATACCGAAGAAAGACTCTGTGAGGAGAGGCAAGAAGGTGGCCCTCCACCAGCCCAGGGCTGAGCAGCCCTGGCCACACCTTGATCCGGTCTTTCCACCTCCGGGACGGCGACAGAAACTTCTGTGGCTTAAGCCACGCAGTTATGCAGCCTCCAGCAAACTAATGCATCCCAGCAATTAGCACAGAGAAACGAAAGGACTTGTACGTGGGGTTCGAGGGAGGTTTCTGGAAGACTGGCCCAAACCCGAAGCAAAGGAGATTTCTGGCAGTGGGAAAGGTTGTGGCTCGTGCCCACCGTGGGGGATGAAGGGGAGACTGAAAATCTCAGGGCAACCTTGGAGGGAGTCTCACCGTGTAGACTGAAGGGGAAAGGCAAGAAAGCAGGCGTGACACGAGGCCATGTGCTTGGACAGCAGTGACCAGCCCCTGTTACAGCCAGAGCATGGGGAGAACCAGAATAAACCCTAGACTATTCACTCGGGTCCCAGAGGGGAAAGTGACCAAGCAAACAAGGAACAAAGGACTCTCCGAAGCCCACACATCATACCCAGCTGCAGAGTTCATGGTGTGAAGATTATAAAGCAATACAATTTTAAGAAACTGTAAAAGAAAGACCAGCCCCAAGATATGTGGTGTGAGGAGTCAGGTGGAGAGTGGGCTGTCTGGCAGGGGAGGAGGCCAGAGGCACACACAGGCCCAGGGTCCTCACTTGCTTGGTCAACACCACAGTCCTGGGCGTGGCCCTGCTAGGATCCCCATTTTGTGGGTCCAGAAAGTGAGGCCCAGAGAAGGTAGTAGCTGGCTCAGAGTCACACAGGAGAGAATCGCAGAGCTTCCTGGCTGTCAGGTTGTGCTCAGAACCACCCCACAAATCTGCCACTCGACCTCTAAAGACAAAATTGTAAAGGAACAAGGATTTAATTTTCCTGTTTCAGAATCTGGCAGAATTTGGTGTTAGATTTTTAAAACAGTAACAACAGCTAGGGAAGGTGGGACAGATCTGAACGATGCCATGAATGCACACGCGTGTGCGTGCTTGTGTGTGTGATCCGTCACAATGTAGGTTTTATCTGTGTATACAAATGAAAGTCTGTGTTTTGCAGATAGAGAATGTATCTTAACTTAGGCCTGCGGAACATTTACAAAAGCAATGCTTTCATGTTTGTACTTGGACACAGAGAAAATCTTTACTGGAAAAATGCAACTATTTCAAAGGCCGTATCTTCTCCCTATAAGCCTGTTAAATTAGAAACTGCAACAAAGATAAAAAATGTTCTGCTTAAAAAGTGAGAAAACATTTCTTCAGATGAAAGAGAAAGTCAAAACATAAACACGATCAAGAAAGCAAAGACAAGGAACATATTTCACAGCAAGATCTATGCCTCAGCTAACCCTGCACCAGAGGAAAACATCTGACTTCTAAAACTTGCAGAAGAGAGACTTTAAATCAACCCACTCTTACTCTTCATTAAGTTTTTTAAAAAGTGAATTGATCTGAGAGAGGGAATGAATAGATATAAAAGCCCAAGTTGGGGAAACAGAAAACAAAAAAGCAAAAAGGTAGTTGTTGAATAAGAAAGCAAGTATATAATAAAATAAGATAAACTGGATCAACCTCTCATGAGATTGGGGGTGGGGGGAGAGCAAAACCGTAAAAGCTGAAAGCTCAGGCAAGAAACAAAGGGCTGACCAAGCCAGAAGAACATAAAATCACTAGAAGTAACTTTGTTGCTACCAAATGGCAACATAATTGCAACCCTCGAAGATTAAATAGCAATGAATACATTACCCTGAGAGAGGCAGCACATTGATTTAGAACAAATTAGCATAAAGCAGACTAAAAAGAGATTAAAGATCTCCTTTAACACATGCACCAGCCCAGATGGTTTTACAACTCTGCTGTGCGGTTGAGCCTCAGAGAAGGTGATTCCAGCGTTCTTTTCAGGCTGTCCCCAGACACATCGGCGGGGCTCCCTTTCCTCCCACACTGTATCTGCACACACATGCTGCCCAATTTCCTCCTCTTCTGAGCCCGAGGTGTGGGCCGTCACGGATGCACACAGGTCACTCCCCTGAAGCTGAGCTCCACTCAGGGATGCTGGTGGTTTGCCACCTTTTGCTATCTAACAACTGCAGAAATCAGTCCCCTGACCATGGTCATTTTGCAAATGTGCAACGTGAGTGCAGAATACATTTCTGGAAGGGTGGAAGGGCATGTGCATCTTGAATTTTCATGCAAACTGCCTTGTGTGTCTCCACAGCGCCTGCATCCATGTATCCTCCCAGCATCCGTGGCTGAGCTTAGGCTTTCCAAGCACACGGGCCCACAGGCGACTATCCGTCAGAGAAGTCAAGCCCCCATGGCTTTAATTTACATTTCTGTGATCCTAACTGAGGTTATCAGCATCTGTTCATCTGTAAGAAGCTCAGTATCTCCTTTTTCTACAACTGTATTTATATCTTTTATCCTTTTGTCTTCAGGACTTAGAGTTTCCCGACAGCCTGATGAAATTAGCCCTATGTGTATGATATGAACGGTGACTATTTTCCCCAGATTATCATTTAAAAAAATCATTTGGGTATTTTTTTTTAATTTTTATTTATTTGAGACAGAGAGAGAGCACAAGCAGGGGAACAGGCAGAGGGAGAAGCAGGCTCCCCGCTGAGCAGGAAGCCCGATATGGGACTCGATCCCAGGACCCTGGGATCATGACCTGAGCCGAAGGCAGCCGTTTAACCGACTGAGCCACCCAGGTGCCCCCATTTGGGTATTTTTTGCTATGCAAAATATTTTTATGTTTTTTTTTCATCAAGGCATAATGGACATATAACAAACTACCCATGTTTAAAGTATACGATTTTGGTAACTTTGGACACATGAAACCATTGGCACAATCAGGATCATGAGCATACCCCTCACCCCCCAGGTCTCTCTGTGGCCTTCTGGGCTCCCCCCAACCAGATCTCCATGCCCACACATCCCAGGACAGCCGCTCGGCCTGCCCTCATTCTAGACCAGTCTGCGATTCCAAGAGTTTCATAAAAATAGAATAAGGCACTCTGAACTCTCTTTTTCCCTTTCCTTTTCTTTCTTTCTTTCCTCTTTTTAATTAATTAATTTATTTTTTGCCTGGCTTCTTTCACTCATCATAATTATTCTGTTATTTATCCAGGCTGTTTTGTGTGCTCATGGCTCATTCTTTGCTACTTCTGAGTAGTGGTATATCATCGTGTGGGTATACCACGATTTAAAAAACATTTTGTCGGATGTTGATGGGCATTAGCAACGTTCCCAGTTTCCATGAAATGGCTATGTACAAATTCCATGAAACCATGCCAGTATGTGTGTCTGTTCTCATTCCTCCTGGACACATATTGAGGAATAGAATGGCTGGATGACACGGCAGGTGCGCATACAACATTTTCAGAAAGTCCCAGACTGATCTCCACAGCGGCACCATCTGCTGTCCCCCTCGGTGTGCACGAGGGCACACCCAGATGGTAGCATCTTCCCCGGGCCAGTCACCACACTTGGTAAAATGATCTTAATTTTAGCCAATACAGTAATTGTGTAGTAACAACTCATTTTATTTCATTTGACAGAGAGAGCACAAGCAGGGGATGGGGCAGGCAGAGGGAGAGTGAGAAGCAGGCTCCCCGTGAGCAGGGAGCCCGATGCGGGGCTCGATCCCAGGACCCCGGGATCATGACCTGAGCTGAAGACAGACGCTTAACCGACTGAGCCTCCCAGGTGCCCCTCATTGTGGTTTTAATTTGCATCTCCCTAATAACTAATGATATCAAATATATTTTCTTGTGCTTATCCATTTCTCTCTCTTTCTTTTTAAAGATTTTATTCACTTATTTGAGAGAGGGAGTGAGCAAGAGAGCACAAGTGGGTGTGCAGTGGGGGGGGGGGGCAGAGGGAGAAGCAGGCTCCCTGTGGGACTGAATCCCAGGACCCTGGGATCATGACCCGAGCCAAAGGCAGATGCTTCACTGATTGAGCCACCCAGGCGCCCATTTCTCTTCTTTGATGAGTGTCTGTTTAAACCTTTTGCCTGTTTTTGTTTTTTGTCTTAATACTCAGCCATAAGCATCCCTCTCATATTCTGGACACAAATCCTTTATCAGATGGATGATTTGAAAATATTTTCTCCCCGTCTGGGCTTTATCTTTTCATCCTCTTAATACCGTCTTTCAAAGAGAGGTTTTTAATTTTGAAAAGTCCAAATGGTTGGTTCTTATCACATCTCATGCTGCTGGTGTCATGTTCGAGAAGCTTAGCTCTCAAAGTCACAGAGATTTTCTCCTGCATCTTCTTCTCTAACTTTTAGGCTTCTACTTCCGTGATAAATTTTGAGCTGATTCTTGTGTATGATGTAAGACGTAGCTCCAAGTTCACTGTTTGGCAGACGGATGCTCTAGCTGTTCCCGTGCTGTTTGTTGAAACTGCTATCCTTTCTCCTTTCTGCGCCTCAGTCAGAAGTCACCTGTCCCTACGTGTGTAGGTCTATCTGGACTCTGTTCTGTTTATCATTCTATTCACTTATCTCTATGCTCATGCTAGTCCTCCAACTTTGTTCATTTTTAAAATGTTGTTTTGGAACTTCAGGGTTACTTCCATGCAAATTTCAGAACCAGCTCATTAGTTTCCACAAAATGCCCATGGGATTCTGATGGCTAACACATTGGGTTCAGAGATGAATGTTGAGGCTGGTGGTCCGGGAGCACGGCGCACCTCTCCTCGGACCTGGGGATTCTGTGACGCCTCCCTACAATGTTTTATGTTCATATCTTTTGTCAGATTGCCCTCTGAGTATTTCATGTTTTTAATGTTACAGTAAGTGGTATTTTTAAAATAATTTTAGAGAGAGTGAGCATGAACGGAGGGGTAGCAACAGAGGGAGAGGGAGAAGCAGGCTCCCCGCTGAACAGGGTATTTCTAAAATTTCGATGTCAGATTATTTGTTGCCAGAACATCGAGGTAGAATTGATGTTTGTGTGTGGCCCTGGCTCCACTCACACGCTCGTTCCGTGGTCATCTTGCCCACGCGCCAGGGAACCACGCCACCTGCCAACGGAGAGGGCTTTACCTCTTCCTTTCCAACCTGGACGTCTGCAATGTCTTTTTCTCAACTGTTCCACTGGCTAGAACCTCCAGGTTCATGCAGACTGGAAGTGATAAGAGCAGTGTGTCCTTGTCCCTGTTGTATCCCTGATCTTAGGGGAAGAGTAGCCCATCTTTCTTCATGAAGCATCCTAGCTGAAGTTTATGTGTTGATAGGCTTACTGCACGGAGCAAGCTCCTTAGTATTTCCTACCCGTGGAGAGCTCTTGCAACGAAAGGCTGACCCGGACCCCAGTGCCAGTGCCAGGAGGGGGCCCAGGTCAGACAGACCTGGAGTCGCAGAAGCCCTGCTCTGGTCCCCTGTGGTCAGTGCTGGGCCTCGTCCTCAGGGTCCCCAGGGACAGTCCCCAGAGGAAGCAGGGGCACATTACAGACACGCTCCTGGGCCTCCCCACAGGCCTTGTGACTCAGAACCTCCGGGGGCAGCCTCTGAAATTCGCCTGCTGGTTTGAGGGAGCCCCAGGCAGTTCCAACCGGGAGCGTCATGGCCTGGCCCTCTGCCGGCAGGGAGCTCACGGCCTCCCTTGATGGGGACACTCTCTCTGTCACCAACACGAGGACTTTTGTTTCCAGCAATAACCTGATGCCGTCAAAACCCTCTCTCAACAGACTCCCGAACAAGCTCGCCAAAATGACAAATGTTTTCTACGGGCTCGGCCGAGGGCATCCCTCAGGGCCACCGCGCAGACCACACGCGTGGGTGGTCCCGGGCATCCGCTCACCTGAGGAGCCACGGTGTGGACTGAACGAAGAGCCGGGCAGGGGACCAGCGTGAGGCCAGAAGTGGGGACTAAGACTCCACCTGCGCACCTGGGCCTCCAGCAAGGCCGAACAAACAGAGAGCAGACTCGAATCACAGAAACAACGCAAAGCGGGAACCAAGCCGTCGACCCAGGGACAAGGGACACACTGCTCTTATCAGGTGGGGCAAACACCGAGGAGAGAGAAAACCAATCTGTGTTGGCCTTGTCTGTGGACTACAGGTGAAGTCTCCTCTTGCTGCATGGGGACGGGCTTGTTCTCACGAGAGATCGGGCCTGTATTGACACCGCGTGGTTGTCTTGAAGATCCCACACCACAAACGTTCTGAAGGGGTTCACTGCGTCACCCCTCCAAGGGACAAGGTCTTCAGGCAACATCCCCTCAACACGGCCCACAGGAGCCCCAAATAAAGATCCCCACTGACCACAGGGAAACCAGCCATCATGGGAAGGAGTTGCCGAAGCCACCGTGAACAGAGGTAGACTCTCCAAGAACCATGGACGATGACGCCATGGCATGGATGATGACGTCGTGGCATGGATGGTGACATCATGGCATGGATGACGATGCTGTGACACAGATGATGATGTCATGACACGGTGATGACATCATGACACGGATGGTGATGTCGTGGCATGGATGGTGATGTGCTGACACGGATGATGACGTCACGGCACGGATGATGACATCATGACACAGACGGTGACGTCATGGCCCAGTGATGACGTCATGGCCCGGGTGATGACGTGGTGACATGAACGATGATGTCATGGCCCAGATGATGACATGGTGACAACAATGACGTCATGGCATGGATGATGACATTAGCACGTTCAAGTGACTGATTAATTCCAAGTTGTACATTATGAGGAAGAGACAAGCTGCGAAGACTGAGCAAACCAGGCCCTCACACAAGGATGCACGGAAATGGAAAAAATGAGAGGTCCTTGAAATTAAAACCCCAGCAGGTGGACTAACCAGTGGGTCAGACACATCGGAACAGTCAGCAAACTGAGAAGAAGCTGCCAAGAAGGCAACTGGGAGATGGAGCAGGAAAATATGAGAGACGGTCAAGGAAGACAGACCGAGATGGCTGAGTCAGTTTCCAGGGCAGATCAGAGCCATTAGGGGAGGCGATAATTTCTGACAGGTTTGTGCTAATGTCCACACTGGATGAAAGACATGAACCCTCAGATTCAGGGATCACAGAGGATGGCGGGACAGAGAGCTACCCCCCACCTTGCTCCACTGCAGTGATAGGCCCTGGCACCGGAGTCCAAGGGAAGGCACCGGGAGCCCCCAGAGGGGGACAGGCCACCTCCTCAGGGTGGCCAAGGAGCTGGGCAACACGCAGAAACCGGACCCTGCAGCACATCTGCTGAGCGTTTGGAGGGAATACATATCTCCACCCGTCACCTCTTCCTCAACTAGACTGTCACCCAACAGCAAGGGCAAAATACGACGATGTCAGACAAACAAAAACCGAGTTGACTGATGACAGATCTTCCCTGAAGGGACCGCTGTAGGACCTTCCGGAAGAAGGGCATTAAACCCAAACTCTGAAGCAGAAACCCAGCAAATCTCTTGGTAAATGTAAGCAAGGCTCGACTCTATACAAGTGACTGATCCAGAGGATGGTTTAAAAGGTTAAACCCAAACACAGGGCGATGGCAACATGGGTAAGGGGCGCAGGGTGGGATCTGGGGCAGTGGCCCGGAGATGGCTGCCAGCCGAGGGGAGGGAGAGAGGCGAGGCCTGGAGGGTGCGGCCGGGGGCACAGTGCCAGCTCTAGATGGTGCCCCACAAATTAGGCTCATGAGCGCCGGGCTCTTCTGTGAACCATGAGCAGGAACAGCAAGCCCCCCTGCGGGCCGGGCTCCTGAACGCAGACCCCAGTGACCAGAACAAGGTGAGCAGCGGGGCGCTGGAACCTGCAGAAGGATGGGAGCCTGGAGGGCAGGGCTCCTGATGTCCACCCCTGCCTGCTGCCACCACAGGTCCTCCTGCGGCCAGTGAGGGCCTTTTCCATGAACACAGATCTGCCCGGGCTCTCGAGGCCATGAATGTGGGTGGGCAGCCCTTCCGAGGACCCTAGGTGTCACAGGACAGAAGCCCAGAGACGCCGTGGGCTCCAGACATGGAGAGAAACCATGGAGGGGGTGGCTGTGCGCAGGCCAGCGCCGGGAAGGGGAGGGCACCTGCCTCACACACCCCTTGGCACACCTGAATCGCGCACGCGGGCCAGGCTCCGGTGCAAGGCCTGGATCCGGCCAGGGGTGGAATTCATCCCGGCTGCTCGCGCCCTGCTGTGTCGGGGCCGGGACTGCGGGCCATCCCAGTGACGGCATCTGCCTGGGATGAGGCCCCTCCTCCCCCGCCAGGGCCCTGGAGAGCCTCAGCCACCACCCCCAGGCTGGGGCCACGCGGGGCCCCCCGGGGCCAGGCCAACAGCTCAGGCTCCGGCAACGCTGCAGCCCCAGGCTGGGCTGACTTATCATGTCCGCGGGAAAGCAAAACTCCTCCATGCAAAAGCATTCCACAAAGGAAGCCTGACTTCCCTGCTCTCGTGCCTCATTACCATTCCGCAGGCATCCCCGGGCACTTAATAACAGCAAACAGTCTGAATGCAGCTCCCCGCATTCAGCAAACAGCAGAGATGCTTCTCCCCAGGCCCAACCTGCCCATTAGCATTTGCGGAGAGCCCCCATCTGCATCGCGACAATGGTCCTGCCCCTGGATCCGGAGTTGGGGGGGGTGGGCATTTGTTGGCACAATTGTCCCTTGTGCCCACTCCAGGGGGCGGGCGGGGCGCGCATCCCGGGGGCTCACCAGCGAAGTGGCCAGATTCAGGCCAGAGCGGAATCCCGACCGCACGGGATGGGGCCGCGGTGGCCCAGTGCCCAGCGGGGTGGGCGCCCTGGCCCAGTCCACAGCCAGCCCCGAGGCACAGGGAGCAGCCGCAGCCCCTTTCCGGAACACTTTCTGCCCTGCTGCCAGGGGACTGGGACCACATGCAGGGGGATGCATCAGGGGTCAGCCGCCTGAAAACCAAGCACTTGGCGGGCTGGGCGCCCGTAAGCACAAAGCGTCAGGAACAATGTGAGCCTGTCCCTCTTTGACACAGTCGAGACAGTGACACTGTCCCTACAGCGGCCAGTAAGCTGGCACGCTCTTGTGGGTGCCGGGAAGATGTCCCAGAAAGGAGAGACAGACACAGAAGTGCTGGAAGAACAAAGACCCATGGCGTCGAGGACGGGGACGAGTGTGGGTGCACAGAGCTGGCTCTGGATGCCCCGTCCATGCTCTGCCAGGAACGGGGGGGCCAACACGCATGGGCCGCCTCCGTTCTGCCAGACACGGGGCGCCAGCCGCATGGCACGACTGAGGCGGGGCCTGGCACCCAGCCCCCCAGAGCATGGAACAGAGCAAGGGGAAGGGTCCCTCCATGGTGGGGTCCCGCCTCCTCAGAGGGACCTGCTTTTGCGCTGTGGTGGGGAGGGCAGGACGTTGCCGGGCAGACGCCAGGTCAGCGGGAGCCGAGCGCCTGTCCCCGTCCCCACACCCTCGCCTGGGGCGAAGGCTTCTCACCAGAGCTGTCACAGTTCTCCATGGAGAAGTGGTCTGGCCTCCGCGCCTCTGAGACAGGCTCGCACATGATGTGGGGGACCGTGAGCATCTTCTCTCCGGGATTCACCCCGTTGTCCTTGTCCAGTTTGAACTTCTTTCTCTTTACCTAAAACGACAAGCAGTAAGCCGGCAGTTCCCGGGCGTCTGCTAGCCCCAGAACCCTCTGGCAGCCCCCGCTGGGCACCTGCCAGGGAACCAGGCCTCAGGGGCCAAGCGCAGCCGGTGGCACGCAGACGGGGAGGGCCGCGGCACTGTGGGGCTGCCGGGGGTCCCGCGGGGGGCTCGGCACGGGCGCTGCCCGGGAGCTCGGGTGGAGGGGTGGGCAGGCAGGTAGCCGGCAAACAGGTAAACATCCCAGAGTGCACCGGGGCACGTGCCGACAAGGGCCGCCAGGAGGGACGGTGTGTGGTAGGGGGGCGGCCCGGCGGCCAGCCCGGGGCCAGCAAAGGCCTCTCTGAGGCGGCAACGTGGAGGTGATGGGGAGTCTGGGAGGGTGTTCGGCACAGGGAACAGAGGGTGCAGGGGCTCTGGGGGCAACGGAGAGCTGGGCGCCCCCAAGCAGGTGTGGACATGGGCGCCACCCTCATTCACCACACCCGCCAGTCACGACATCCTTGCCCAAAGCCTGCCCAAACCCCCTGCACCATGACCTTAAGGCCCTCTTTCTGGAGCCGGGGTGCCACCCCTGCCCCGACTGACACCCACCGTGCCCAGCACAGAGAGCCTGACATCAGGGCCCTCTCGAAAGCCTTCTCTCCCACCGCCGGCCAGAACCCGGCCGATCCTGCACCCTGGGGCTCCTCCTCCGGGCCCCCCACGGCCCTGGCCTTGCAGCACCAGTCCCACATGCCACGGAGCCATGGGGATCCTGGGGCGGCGGTGCCCGGCACACCCGTCTCCCCCCCACCCCGGGGCCAGAGTGGTGTTGCTGCCCTGATGGGAGCTCAGCTGACCCCAGGGTCAAACCCTGGCCAGGAGCCATGGCCCGCAAGGCCTCCCCACCCACTAACGAGGGACCCTGTCCGGGCGGCAGGTGGGGGCTGTTACCATGACAGACTTCTTGGGCTTGGGGCTGGGGGACAGCAGCACGTGGCTCCGAGCGGGCTTGCGCACGTAGATCTTCCAGGTGGAGGACTCGGGGTTCTCGGCCGCGTAGCATCTCCAGGCCGTCTGAACCAGCACAAGGGAGAGGCGGTCAGCTGTCGAGCTGCCCAACGGCCTCCCACAGGAGCTGCAGCTCCCCGATCCTGCCCGCACCCCGTCCTGCAGGCAGCCCCCACCTCCCAGGGCCGTCCCTGCACCAGGCAGCCCACAGCCCCACACACTGGCTGGGACTCACAGCTCGACACCACAGAGGCTTCGTCTGTGACCCCAGCGCACTTGCCACCACCTCCCCAGCCTGGTCCCTTCGCAGATGCAAAGACACCTGTCGGCTGCCTCTCCTGGGCCACGCACGGCGGGTGTAGGGACAGGCACAAAAACAGGACGCCCTGGGCCTGCGGGCACCAGGCAGGAGGGGTGGCGGAGCAAGGCCCCTCCCAGAGGCCCAAATGTGGGGTCCCAGTGCCTGGGCACCGTCTGCAGTCATGGGGAGTCTCTGGACATCACGCAGGTGAGGAGGGCCTTGGGCCCACATTCTAGAAAGATGCCTGTGGTGGCCACCATGCAGGGATGACCCGGAGGAGGGGACGCCACCACAGGGGATCCGAGGGGCGGACACACCGCGTCTGGGTGGACAGTGAGGGACAGGAGGGGTGCCAGGAGCCTCAGATGGGAACGCATCCTGGGGGTCTTGTCGTTGCTGGCCGCGGGGCTACAGGGTTCCCAGGCGGCCGTGACACCACCCGCAATGGGGACCTGGGCAAACATGGCAGCCCTCAGGCCGTCCATGAGAAAGGCTACAGGCCTGGCCCCTCCAAGGCCCACGCGCCACCTCCACGTCCCACCTTCCCCAGTGGCGGGCACGTGTCCTGCCCACGAATGTATCACCAGCCACTGCGTACTTCCCGCCTCCCCGGGGCCCTGGGCTCCCCCATCCTCCAGCAGCAGGCATGTCTGCACCCCCTTGAATGCACCACCCGAGCGTGGCCTTCACGGGGGGGTCGCCCCCAAGGCACAAGGCTCAGCAAGGAATCCGCAGCAACCCCCTCCCACCGGCAGTCTGCCCACAGCGGCCTGGGCTGGTTTTACGGCCTGATTTATGGTCTCCCCGAAAGGAGGAGGCTGTGGGGCCGTAAAACCAGGCCTGAGGGGGCCCAGCCCCTCGGCTTTATGGCCCCTGCTATTTCCTTCCCGTTCAGGTACTCGGTCCAGGCACCAGACGGTGGGTTCCGGAAGGGCTTCAGAGGGACAAGGGGGAGCCCGGGGCTGAGCTGTAGCTCCCAGGCGGAGCCGTGCCTAACGGCTGGCGTTCCCCACGGGGTCCTGCCCAGGGCAGAGGGTGCAGGCGACAAGGCCATGGGGGTGACCCCAGGCCGTCCCTGGGAGACATCCAGTGCTGGGTACAGTTGCCCCACTGGGCAGAGAGTCCCACATCCACGGCTGGACACGGACCACGCCTGTGCCCTGGGCCTGCTCATCCCCACTTCTCCGCCCCCAGGCCGTCTGGGACCCGGTTTTCAAATACGGTTTTCTGCCTGAGTCTGTGTTTACGTTAAAAGGACCAGCCATCCTCTGGTGTGTTTCCAGAGCCCTGGGTCACAGAGCAGAGCTGAGTGTCTGGGGGCTCGGGGCCCCGACTTCCCCCACTGTTCTTAGGCTCTGTCTCCTCCAGCACCCAGCAGCCCTGGGGTCCCCATCGGGCACTGAGGGGCCCCGGAATCCAGGGTGGGGCCATGCCACTGGCTCTCCAGTCCCACTGCTGTCACTGGGGAGTCCGAGCCTGTGGGGTGCCGGGGATACCCAGAAGGTGCCCAGAGTGCACGAGCAGGGCCCCAGCCCCCCCGGGGGAAGGCCATACTGGGACTCTTCCCTTTTCCCTCCCAGACCTGCTCCAGTGCAGAGCCGGTGGGCGGGGGGGTGGGTGGGGGGGTGGCCATGGAAGGAGGACGAGGAGCAAGACGCAAGGCTGGTCGCTGTGGCTGGGAGGGGAGAGGCCCACGGAAAGACCCCCCAGGTCTGCGGCACAACCTTGTCCCCTGGCCTGCCCCGCAGGACACGACCTTCCGCAAGACCCTCCAGGGAGGGAGCTGGGCGCCCTGTTCCCGTGTCCACCCTGTCAGCACGGCCCACGTTTCCCAGAAGGCATGGCAGTGGGTGCGGGTCTGCACCTCTGCTCCAGAGGGACCCGCACGGAACATCATGGCCAAAAGCAGCTCTGGAATCTCTGAACGGACACCAGCTGGTGTTCACCCACAGACGCGAGGCCAGACGTGACAATGGCGGGCGCCATCACCTGGATGAGCGAGGCTGCCGCGGGGATCTGCCTGTTGAAGTGCTTCTGTCTCTGCTTCTGCTGGACCTTCAGGGCAAAACCGGAGCCGAGAATCCCCTGGGAAGGAGCAGAAACCAGGGCTTGTGTCCACAAGGGCAGCCACCGCCTGGCCTGGCCTGGCCTGGGGGACAGGATGGGTGCCGGGGGGACAGGACGGGTGCTGGGGGGATAGGGTGGGTGCCGGGTTGCCGGCTCGGGCAGAAGGTAGCCCCCTGTGAGAGGGTCTGTGGCTGCGTCCCCGGGATTGCCAATGGGATGGACGAGAGCAGCTTGTCAGGGAGGGAGCTCCCCATCTGCAGAGGGGATCAATCGTACACACACGCACACGCACACACGTGCACACCCTGCGTACACTTACATGACACACAACACGTGTGTGACACGCACGGAATCCATACATGTCTGTAGTGAGTGACGTGTCACATACACCCACACCCTACACGGACACACGGACACATGTACCCACGTGCACACATGGGGAACTAGAAGGCGTAACCCTCACGGTCCATGATTTCTGGGGAGGGCACAGGTCAAGACCCGGCCCAGGTCTCAGCAGGTGCGCGGACTCTGCTGCGGCTGGGGCCTCCCTGCGACCCCTCGGGGTGCATCCCCCGGCCCGCACCCCGCTGTCTGCTACCCAAGACCTCCACTGGCCGCCGCCCACACCTGCTGCAAAGGACGCTCTGGGGGCAGGGAGGGCGGGGCACCTCTGTGAGCCGGCCCCCTGCCGGGGGACCCCTGCTAGGGAGTGCATGCATGCCCCCGGCACAGAGCACCTACCGCTGGGAGTGCGAAGAAGGAGATGGCGAACACAGAGAAGCAGGAGGCGATGGTCTTCCCGACCCACGTCTGGGGCACCTTGTCCCCGTAGCCGATGGTGGTGACCGTGACCTGTGAGGGGACGGGGGCAGGGCTCAGGCCTGGAAGCTTGGGATGGACGACCGTCCAACCCGAACCCGCCGCTCCGTCAACACGGAGCTCCCGCCTGGCAGACGGTCGTGGTGTCCCGAAGCCGATGCCATACAAGGAGGAAGGCCCTGGGTGTGCACAGGGGCTGGGCACCAAGGCGGGGCTCCCAGCTCCATCGCCTGCCCTGCCCCGTAGCAGTCCCGCCACCTGGGCCACCGACATCGCCACATGGTGGTCCCCAGGAGGCCGGAAGCTCCCACCAAGGCTGGTCCTCGACCAAGAGGACAAGGATGATGCGCCACGTCCTGATGCCACCCCGGGCACCAGATCACCCTTCTTCCGAGAGAACCAGACGCAGCCCAAGCCTTCTTCTCGGTGGGGGAGCTGACCATCGGAGCTTGTGGTGGGACCACGGGTGCGGGGGCTGCCCTGCCCCAGGCTCCCGTCCTGCTTGCATCTGAGGTTTGCTGCCTGGGGCCTCCAGCCTGAGCCTGAACGTGACATCCTGCAGGATTCGAGGGCCCAGCCTGGCTGAGCCGGTCACTCGGCCCCGACGCCCTCAGCCCACACCTGCCTGGCTCTGGGCACTGGGGCTGCCTGTGGGCTTTGCAGGCGTGGGCTCTGATCCTGGCCAGACTCACACATCTTGTGGGCACATGCTCACACCTGCACACCAGGGCATCAGGCACAGTGGCCCAGAGAGTCCACATGGCTTCCTGCCTTTGGAGGTCAGCCTGGCCAGCACCTGCCCGCCCTGTGGTCACGCGGGTCCTGTTCTAAGCAGCCCGGCTCCTCTCCTCCAGAGCCTCCAGTACAGACCAGGTGAGAACAGCCTCCGGCAGGCCCGGGAAGGTCTGCACGGAGCCTTCCCTCGATCCCCTGTCCCGAGGAGCCAGTGCAGGGAACGGGGGATGCAGAGCCAGGGCCTGGGGGGCCTACAGAACAGACTCCAACAGAAGGCAAGGCCCAGACAGGACGTGTTGAGGTCTGCGGCAGCGACTGCTAGTCCGACCCGGGACCCCGGTGGGTGCGCCCCACCAGCCACAGAGCACGGAGGGCGGGAGAGACCCAGCGGCCACAGCCAGGCAGGGACACACGTGACCACTCGGAGCTGCGGGAACCGTAGGGGAGGAGGCAGGCACGCCAACGAGCCTGTCAGCACACAGGTAAGTCCGGACAAGCACTCAGCTTCTAGCACCAGGGACAGCCAGGGCCGGCCACTGCTGAGCCCACGGCAGCCTAACCACGGCAGCCTGACCACGTGTCTTGCTTGGGGTCCTGGGACTTCTACAACGTCACTGTCCGTGGGGAACACATATTCCCCCACCCCCCCACAACACACACGGAGCACGCTGAGCTGCCTACGGACCAGTCCTGTAAAGGGGCCACCTGAGCCCGTGGAGGGTGCAGACCCACTAACGTGCCTCCATGCAGCTGGGACGCTGCACACGCACACGGACACACGCACACACACGCCGTGCATACCCGGACCGTGGCGCAGATGCCAGCAGGGAGCAGCCAGACCACCCCAGGGAGAAGGACAAGCCCGACAGGCAGCTGGCAGATAAGGGGGCCCTGGGGAAGCCGGAGCCCTCTCGTCTGCAGGGGGTCCTCTCTGGACGGCCTGCGCCCCAAGTGTGAGGCCTGGGCCGCAGCTGCCTCTGCAGAGACCCGGGTGCACGGAGCAAAGGCGGGTCTGGGGCTGTGGGGTTTACAACGGGGTGAGGGCAACAGAACCGCATCCTGCCCTCTTCTAGAAAATAAAATCTTTCTAAAATTATTTATATGAACATAGAACGGGTCTATTACCATTTTAATAAATTGACATGAAAACGTTTTTTAAATGCTCAGTGGTGCTTTCCTACGCGCTGGGCATGGATAGGTACGACCCACGTGAACAGAGGCTCTCTGGGGTCCGCAGCGATTGTTAAGAGTGGACCTGAGACCAGTAAGTCTGGGAGTGGCTGCTGGGCAGGGAGACGCAGGGGCCGCCATGGGCGGCTCCCACCTCGGGGGCCAGGTTTAAGGGCATCCCAGGAAACTCAGGCATCAAGACAAATAATACCTAATACAACCTTTTAAATGATCAAAATTAATACCAAAAAAACCCATGATGATGGGGAAGCGAATGTGGGGGGGTAGGGTGGGGCGGGGTGTAGGCCAGGGCCCCCGAGACCATCTCCCTGAGCGGACCGACCAGCATCCTGGTTCCTCTGGCCCCACGATAGCTGGCACACCAGGGCTCCCTGCTGCGGGCTGGCAGACGTCGGGGTGGCAGGCCTGGTGTCTCCCACCCTGTGGAGGGTACGTGCCTCTCACACCCGGTCACAGACCCGCTTTGTTAGCGATGCCCTTCGGCTCTCGGAGGCCCACCCCAGAGAGCTGCTGTTCTTTCTGAGATCACAGGCTCAGGCAGCTCAGGACGGCCGGTCTCCAGCCGCTGCGCTCGCCACTCGCCCCTGACCGGGCAGTCCAGGGTGCAGGGCTGCACATCCTGGGCCCACAGATGCGGGGAGACACAGCATGGCCACCGTGGCGCTCCCCTGGGCACCAGCCACCAGGCAGTGGCCCACATGGACCAGCTCACACACAAACCCGCGGACGCACGACACTGGGGACAGGGCTGTGGAGGCGGGAGGGAGGGGGACCGAGGCATCCTCGTCCTCCGGAAGCTGGCAACGGGCCGTGTGCTTGCCTCTGCATCTTTGCTCACATTTCCAGGGACAGGAGGCAAGAGAGAAACTTCTAGATCCCCCCAACACACACTCTCTGTCCTGAGAACCTGGCACCGGTGTTTTGTTCTCCTTTCTAAGGCAGACTCTGGAAGGCCAGCCTCCAGTGAGATGGGAGGGCCAGCCCAGAAACCGTGGCTGCCCTGGGGGGGTTGGGCGGCCCATCTGGAGGTGTCGTGGCTGTCTATCCACGTGTGGGTGGGACAGCAGTGCAAGTGTAGACACTTAGGGGCTCACACTGGTGGTGCATCCACTCGGCAAACTTGGGACGGTAACGTGAGTTAGGGACCAGCTTACGGAGGGGAAACTGAGGCTGGCAGGGGCAGGCACTGTGTGCGAGGTCTCACCACTGGTAAGTGACTGAGCGGGCACAACCCACTGGTCCACATCACAACGCGGCGAGGCTGCAGAGCAAACCCCCGGCCAGAGGCTGCCGTGCTGCCACAGGCCAGCAGCCTGCCCGCAGGAGGCTGGAAGGACACAGCCAGGGTGAGGAGAAGCACGGACAGGGGGGCGGCCGGGCGGGTGGCAGGACAGTCTCGGGCCGTGATGGGCGGGGGCAGCGGTCCTTGGGCACCTGTCCCAAGGGTGTGCTCAGCCCTGGCCGCCGCAGGGCTGCCCTGGGGGCCCCGGCCTAGCTGGTGGGAAACGGCCATGAAGGGGCCATGTGCTGGCAATGGGGGCCAGGGAACAGCCCAGCCAGGCAGACAAACTATGGGTCAAAGGACAGCAAGCACCCCAAAAGAAACCGGCTTCCTTTCCGTGGGCAGGGCGAAATCGCTGGACACACCCATACTGGAGCCTCTCATTCCGTGAGTCTATGGCCGCACTCAGGAAAGCTCGGGCTCCAGCCCCACCCCTGCGTGGCTCACAGGCCCTCCCTGACTGCCAGGGCAGAGAAGGCCCTCCAGGGATCCTGCAAATCACCCTGTGCAGGCCAGGGCTCTAGCCCTGTGGGCACAAGATCCGGGCTGCCCGCCATCCTGCCACACCTGCGCCAGCGCTGAGTAGGACCACAGCGACGCCCCAACGTCACATCTGCACGTGGAGAAATAGGCCTTCCTGATGAAAGCTGGCCTCACCAAGAGGACCTCACGGTCCAAGGAGAGTCCTCACAGCTGCAGAAACCTCTGCTGCCTCCCTGGGCCTGCAGTCCCCTTGGTGAGCCCCACGCCGGCCAGAGGAGGTGCTCTGTGGCCTCCCCATTTTACAGATGGGGAAACTGAGGAATGGCCCAATCGCGTGCTCACTGGCCCCAGGGCCAGTTCCATGGTGCCACTGAGTTGGCATCCTTGGAAGTGGACGCCGTGGTCCGCCGTCCTTGTTTCCACCCCACTGCCTGATGAGTCTTCCAGGAGCCCCTTCCCTGTGGCTGGCCTCGCCCAGGCCCTCAGGATGGGGATCAGAAACACGAGGTCCTTTGGGTTTAGGAGGGGCTAAAACACATGCACCAAAAGGGGCCACTCTGTGAGGAAGGTGCTGGAAGTGGAGAGCTGGTCAGGGGCAGTTAGTAAGACTCTCAAAACCAGAAGGGCTCAGGGGTGTGATTGGACCACGGCAGCCATACACACTTTAGTGTGAGTTAGCCTGCCATGGGTCGAGCACGAGTGTTTGGCTTTGGGGAATGCCTGGAGAGCTGTGGTCGGCAAGGGCCCCCCACCATTTACACCCAGCCTTTGCTGTCTCCTCGCTGGGCGCCTGGGGCCCCAGGCTGCCCATATCCTTGCTGACTTAACTTCTCCAACAATTCGTGGGCGTGGGTACTCGTTTTGTACCCAGTTTACAAACGGACCTGGAGAGGTCAGGTAACCTGTGCAGGCCACACAGGACCCCCACGTTCCTGACCATGCTCCTGACGACAGTGTCACATGGACGCCTGTCTCACCGTGTTCCCTGATGCTGACCATGTTTCTTTCCACTGGGCTGAAGCTGGAAAGTTCTTACGCTCACTGCCATGAGCTGAACCCCACCCCAGAAGAAATCCATCCTGCTTCCTACCCTCACCTTGCGGTCTCCTACTCATCCTGTAAAACCTATTGCCAAGGTCCTTCCTCGGGGAAGGCTCTCTGGCCGGGCTCCCGGAGCCCACAGTCCTTACCCCACACCCAGTGGTCTACAGGGACAAGCCTGGGGTCCTGCAGGACTTGGTTTCAGCTATACAGCCCTCGCAGGCTTTACGGAGAGCTCCAGGCAGACAGAGCCCCAGGACACGTAGGGTCTGAGTGCTGGGGTGGGCACCTGGCCTGCCACTCCTGGCTCACGGGCCTCAGTTTTCCCAGCTTCAGATGAGGTCCCGACACCGGCCCCATGTTCTTGGTGGTGCCGACAGGCTTGCATGTGAATGTCTGGAGGGTCCTGTCCTCACCCAGGCCCTTATTCAGCCCCCAGACCCAGCTGACCTCACCCGGCCAGGAGGCACTCTAACCCCGGAGGCTGGACCCTTCTGGAGCCGCCGGCTGAGAGAGTGAACAGGAATCAGACTCTAAATGGTGGTTGAAATGCAGGGACGGGCTTCCAACATGTTCACTCTAAAGACTAAATTTAGATGCAGGGGGTAAACAGAGCCCAGCAGCCTCCTGATTTGAGAGACCCCCGGGCACTAAACAGAAGAGCCCGTGTCTGCAAAAACGGCTTTTCCCTCCACTCAAACTTTAACACAAACAAACGCATTTTGTTCCAAGGGCGAAGAAAAAAGTCTTAAATCCTCCCCAAACACCTCAGCAGCCAGGCATGGGGCGCCACACTTGGGGGAGAGGGGGGCTCTCACACCAGTGTTGGGCGTCCCCACCCGGGCTGGGGGGACGGGAGGAGACACTCAGCCATTGAGCGGACACCCCTGCTAGACGACCTAGAACTGAGGCTTGGGAAGGGGGGCGCTCCTCGTGAAGTCTGGCTGGGACACCGCCGTCCGGGACTGAATAGCGCCCCCCCCCCCCGATTTCATGTCCTCCCAGACCCTCAGAATATGAGCGTATTTGGGAACAGGGCCTTTGTCGAGGTGGTTATGGGAAGGACTCGCATGGAGATCATCCTGGTCAATCCAGGCAGGCTCTAAACCAAAGACAAGTGTCCTTATAAGAGACAGGAGATGTGGCCACAAACCCAGGGATGCCTAAAGCCCCTGGAAGCTGGAAGAGGCAGGAAGGACCCTCCCCTGGAGCCTCCCGAGGGAGCGTGGCCCTGCCCATGCTTTGATCTCGGACTTCTGGTCTCCAGACTGGGAGAGAATACGTTGCTCTTGTCTTAAGCGCCTCAGACTTTGGGACTCTGATGGCCTCCCCGGGAGACGAATACCCCCGCTGTCCCCAGTGCCACGGCTCGTGAACTCACTCATTCATCCATACAACAGACACTGCTGAGCCCAGATGCTGAGCACACCTGGGGCCATCCCGGGGCACCTGCAGCCTGGACGGACTCAAGGGTGTCTGCATACCAGCTCCCCTGCAGGACTCCCCCGCCTCTTCTCCATGCAGGGGATGGCCCTTCTCACTTCCTGGTGGCCCAGACGCCCTATTTTAGGGTCTATCCTGCACATCTCTAAGAAGGTGCTCTGCCCTCTGGTCGGCCCCCAGCCCAGGCCTGTGGGGTGAGGGGTGTGGGGGGGTGCAAGCAAATCTCGGGGCGGACCCAGTGTGGAGGCATGTGGCCTTCGCCGCCCCTTCCCTCGGGTGCCCCAGGGCAGCACCACCTGGACTGTCTGCCCCCACAGAGAGCCTCGGGGCCGGTGCCCCCTCCCATGAGAGGTAAATGGAGCCAGGACACAGAGAGCGGGCAGAGAACAACTGCTGGGCGCAGTTGCAAATCACCAAACTAGCTTAAAAGCCCCAGTCAGGGCCCGCCCCGTCTTGCATTTCTTGAGCTCTGTTTGTCCGAGACGCGCCAGGAACACAGCCCATAACTCAAGCCTTGGGGGCCGCTCCTGCCCGGACAGCTGCAGGGCAGCCGCGGCTATGAATGGGAGCCGTTTGCCCCAGAGCCCTGGGGGGCGGGGGGCCCGGGGCGGCCCCGGGGCGCAGGGCCTGGCAGGAACAATGGCCAGACCAGGGCCCGTGGTGGCCGAGGCTGGGGCTGCAGCTGACGGCGAGGGCTGGAGCACCGGTGCCAAGCTGGGCACAAAGGGGCCGTTTTCCCGGCCGGCGGGCGGATGTTTGCACAGGTGTGGGAGTGGGGGCGCTGCTCTGCCCAGGGCTGGGGGCAGGGGAGCGGCCCGGGGAGGCGGGAGGGCAGCGCCAAGGCTGGGCACCGCTTATCAGCCGGGCCTCGGGCGATCACCCGCACACTTCCTCCTGGTTCTGGGCGGCCTGTCCCTGCACGGCCCGTCACCAGGATTCGGCCCCTCCACCCACCACCGGCAAGCTCCCTGCTGGGGCTGAGCCCTCCCGCCCTAACCTGCTAGGGCCTGCCGCACCTGGGCCGGCCAGGGAGCACAGAGACCGGAACCGGGGCCTTCCCCAGCCCAGAGCTGGGTCAGCATGTCCTTCCCTTCCTCGAGCAGCCTGGCACGGTGGAAACTTCCAGAAAACATGCAGATGCGCCAACATCAGGGGCCCTCCCTGTATGTTTGGCATCACAGGCACGAGACACAGACAGCAGGGGCCTGTGGCGGCCTGGGGGCCACAGCGAGCCTCCCCACCCCTGGACAAACTGCGATGGGTCTCCTTTCTGGAGGACGGTGAGGAGCCCCAGGAGAGAGCAAGGCCCACTTTTTCTGGAAGGGCAAAGACGGGACAGACCTGGCTGTTAGCCCCTGCCCAGCGCCCCTTAGACCCTCCACTGCCCCCAAGGCCTCGCCACAGCTCCTGTCCCTGCCCCCCCCACCCTAAAGAGCCCGGACATCAGCCGCGCCACGCCCAGCTCTGAGGGGCTCCCCACCCAGCCACGCTCAGCCTGTAACTGGGGCCACTGTCCACCGCTGTTACCCGCTCCGCTGCTCCCGGCTCTGTTCTAGACCCCCCGGGGCGCTAGCTGGTTGCACCCCAGAGTACTCTGAAGGAGGGAGCGCTGTACCCCATGGGAACGGTGGGGAGTGTGAGGGCCTGGCCTGTGGCCCATGCCCTGATCCTCCCCACAGCAGGCCTCCACCCCAGGATGCACGCTGCGCCCTCGGTTCCCAGGCCGTGTCCTGGTCCCCGCGGGTGGGGAAGCTACCAGCCACCCTGCACTGAAATGGCCAGAACCCTCCCCCTATGAGGCTAAGCTGTGGTGGAAGGTGTGCTAAGGGGCACCCTTCATACCCTCAAAAGTGGCTCCGCGGGCCCACACGGCAAGGACACAGGCAGGACTCAGGGTGTGTGTGGCTGGCGGAACCCACACCTGGCTGTCCACAGCGGTGAGTGGTCCTCTGTGCAATGTCCCCCGTCCCTGCAAGCCACCTGGCCTGCCGGGAACTGCCCCCCGCCCACCTTACGTCCACCTCTCCCACAGACGGGCAGCTCAGGGAGCCCAGCGCCACCAGCCCATGCTCCGGGCCTTGCAAGTGAAGCCAGGGTGCTGGGCCCTGTGGTCGTGTGCCCAAGGAGCCCATCTCCACAGCCAGGGGAGCCTCAGGGCCCCTGGGGGCGGGGGAGCCTGCACGTCTCTGGGCAGGGCCCAGCTACAGCATCTGCAGGCCTGGGGCACAGCCAGAACAGGGGAGCGCTCTTCCTTTCTCGCGAGGACCCCTGCCCGTCCTATCCTGGGTTGTTTGCTATTTAACGTCGTGCTCCTTGGCACAAAGATGCTCCTGGGGCCAGGACAGACCCTCCCGGACAGGCAGGCCCCACGCCTGACCCCACCCTCCCCATTCGGCCAGGGCAAAGGAAAGCTGTCACCCTGGGTGGGGCCCCACAGGGCCCCACCTGGGGGTGGGCAGGGGCTCCCAGCCCCCACACACGCCTCGTCGCCCCATCGGACACTGGTTACACCAGCTCCAAGACATCGAGGACCTCCCGACGGCGTCCTCTGAGCATGAAGGGTCCACCACAGGGCTCCAGAACCCGGCGCCCTCCGCCCCGCTGCTGCCTGGGGGGCCTGTCCCCACTTACCACCCCCCACCACAGGGCATCCGCGTAGCTGCCAAACTCCACTTGGCCCGACTCGTTCACGGCGTCCTTCTCGGCCAGGTACACGAAGTACGAGGAGAAGATGAGGCCCAGGAAGCCGATGTACAAGGTGGTGATGAGCTCCTGGGGGCAGAGCGGGCAGAGGGCGCGTCAGCCGAGCACTCGCGGTGTCCCCGGCTTCCATGACAACACTCCGGACAGACATCACAGGCCAGGGGCCGGCCCGGCACACGCTCCGGGTCCCACGACGGTTCTCCGTGAATTCCCACGTGGTTCCCATGCCCGCACTGCACTTCAGGACTCCTCCACCCCTCTCCTCCATGGCCAGCGTTGGCCCCGGCCATTGCCCGGAGGGTCAGGCCGTCTCGCAGAGGCTCCGCTGGCCCTCGGCTCAGCCCCGAGAATGGTGGTGACGGGCCTCGCCTTCGCGGGACTGTTCCCATCTGTGGCTTTTAGATCTCTGAGCCTCTGAGAGCCTCTTTTCTCCATCCTGCACTTCTGCCCCTGGCTTCCTGCCCCCCAGCTCGAGGGAGCGTGGCCACATCGTCTGCCTGGCTGACATCGCACCCCGTCCTCCCCACCTCGGGCCCCTGCGCCCCGCCCAGACCACCCACCTGGCGGTGGATGAAGACCACGGAGCCGAGCAGCCTCCAGGTACCTCCCTGACGATCCACGTGCAGCATCCTCAGGATCTGGAGGAAGCGGATGCCCCTGCGGGGGAGACACCTCTGTGCTCCTGCCCCCGACTCACCCCACTCAGGCACCTCTCACCAGCCCCCAGCCCCACTGCAGCCCCTCAAAGCCCAACTCTGAATCTGCCTGCTCGCCACCACGCAGGCCTCGCTGTCTCCTTCTCGAACACAGGGTCGGGGGCTCAGCCAAACCTGCACATCTCCAAATTCCTCTGCTCCCCAGACCAGATTCTGGGGAAGGCCCTGGGATCACCCCAGTTCACTGACGAGCAAACCGAGGTCCCCAGAAGGTTAGGTCCCAGCCCAAGTCCCAGAAGTGCTCTTGCTGGGTCTCCAACCCGGGCGGCCTAACTCCCACGTGGGGTCTGAGCCTGCGCCCCCTCCCCTAGCACGCTGCCCCAGGCTCTCGCACCCCCAGCTGGGACGGCTTGTGGCCCATTGTACCTGATGGCTGAGGTGGCAAACACCTGCCCTTTGGAACCCACGCAGAGGACAACCATGGAGGCCAGGACCACGATGAGGTCTGGGGGGAGGGGTGGCACGTCACCAGCCAGGCTGCTGGCTCAGGACAGGAGCCTGGCGGTCAGGAGGACAGGGCCACTCGGATGGGGCCCTCTGTCTCAGTTACACCCAGGCCCACCCGGCCCACCTCCGTGCCCCACTCCCAGGCTGCTGGGGCAGCAGACCCCCCAACGCTGTGCTGAGCGTGGCCAAGCCCAGCCCCACGAGCAGCGTCTGAGGCTCCCTCCTGCATTGCAGGGCTCAGGGGGTCACCCCATGGCCTTGGGGGACCCTGTCTGCGGGAGCTCATGATGGGGACCCACCCTGCCGGATCCCCATTCCTGGGGAGGGTGCCCAGCCCGTGCCCGGAAAGCTCAGGGTGAAGCTCCCCTGGGGGCAGGCAGGACTCACCGATGATGGAGATGGGCTTCCGGGCAAAGCGCAGCCTCCCCCAGATGCCTACGTACTTGCTGCGGCAGCCTGCCGACCAGAGACGGACCACGTACTCCGTCCCAAAGAACACCACCAGGACAATCTCCTGTGGGGCAGAGGGGAGTGAGCCGGGGGCCTCCACGGGAGATGCCCAAGGGCAGCAGCTAGCCCGGGCCCTGGTCTGCCCCGGGGTGGGTGGCACCTACCGCACAGTCCACCTGGACAGGCCAGTGGCCCAAGGCCAGGTCCACTGCCAGCAGACACCTGCTGCTTTCCAGACCAGGGCCCAAGGGGATGTCTGCACCAAGGATGTCCCCCCAAGGACATCTCGTGTCCTCGCTGGGCCTTGAGAAACCTGGTGCCCTGGGGCCCACATTCTCCAGCCAGCACTCATGTGAACGACTGAGCCCCCAGAGCTCAGGCCATACATCCTAATTTGGGTGTTGGAGAACATCCGTCCTCATGGGATGGTCCCTCTTTCACCTCACAGCCACCATGCCACCAAGGACACAGTATCTGGAGACACTTGGCAGCCATCGCTGGGGCCCAGATGCAAGAGCACCCATGGTGGTGGGGGGTGGGGGGTGGGGGTGGTGGGCACCAGGAGGAGGAGGGGAGGGGTCTCAGGAGGCTCCTTCCACGGCCAGGGCTCTGACAAGGACTGTTCCCCACGTCAGTCTGCAGTCAGGCTACCTCGAGGAGGGGAAGCCAGAGCGCCAAGGGCTCACATCCAGGCTGCAGAGGATGGATGGGCAGTGGACACAGGGTGGTCAGGTGGATGCTGGGTGGTCAGGTAGATGGATAGACAGACGAGGACAGACGGTGTAAGAACCAAGTTCAAAGGGAAACCAGACAACCCAGATGAAGTGGACAGGTTCTTAGAGACAAAAGCCTACTAAGATTACTCAGGAGGAAATGGAAAACCTTAGTAGATCTATAACTAGCAAGGAGACTGAGCCAGTGATCAAAACTCTCCCATCGAAGAGAAGCCATGGACCTGAGGCTTCACTAGTGAATTCTACTCAACATTCAGAGAAGAACTAATCCCAATCTTTCTCAAATTTTTCCAAAAAACTGAAGAGGAGGGAATACTTCCTAACTCATCCTGTGAGGCCAGCATTCCCCTCACACCAAAGCCAGAGGAAGCCCCTGGAAGAACAGAGGGGCCCAGACCCGAATCCGAGCCGGTTCCCGAGCGTGTAAGAGCGATCCCATGCTACGACCACGTGGGAATTACGTTTGGAATGCAAGGATGGTTCGGCAAAAGAAAATCAATCAGAACACATTGAGTTTACAGAACGAAGGGGGGAAAAGAAACGCTGGACCTCCGTTGATGCGAAAAAGCCTAAGACCAAATGCCTCACGCTTTGCGTTGAAAAGAGTGAACAAGTCAGGACTACAAGGAGACCACCTGTACGTAATACACACCACATCTGAAAACCCCGCAATAAACAGCACGCCATTGACCACAGGAGTCGTAAGACGGGACGCTTTTCCTCTACGATCAGGCACGGCAAGAACACTCATCCCTGCCACCTCATGTGGTACCGGGCTCCGCACTCCGGCTGGAGCAAATAGACGGGAAAAGAAAGAAAGCGTCCAGATTGGAAAGGAAAAGTAAGAGGACCTCTGTTCACAGGGGATACAGCCTTATGTGTAGAAAACGCCACAAATTCTACACGTGCACCTGTCAGATCTTACTAGAATTCTGCAAGGCAGGGTACAAAGTCAGCAAGCACAAATCAGCTGTACTCTCTCCACCAGCAATGAACAATATTCAGAAGAAAGGACAGAAACACTCCCGCTTACAGTAGCATCCAAAAGAATAAAATAGTTATGAATTAACTGAGGAGGCCAAAGACTCGCAGAGTGAAAACGGGAAAATACCGTGTCGAAAAACGGAAGGAGATGCAGAAGTGCGGGCATGCCCCATGTTCCTGGACCACGTGGGGCAGAGAGGCCAACACCACCCAAAGTGGGCTATAGATACAACGCCATCTCTCCCAAAACCCCGATGAGTTTTTGTTTTTTGCAGAAATAGAAGAACTTATCTTAAATTCACGTGGAATCTCAAGGAACCCTGAGCAGCCCTAACAAAATGGGGTCCATCCATACAAGGGAATATCATTCAGCCTCATAAAGGGAAGAGATTCTGACGCCTTCTCCAGCACGGACCCACCCCGAGGGCACTGCTGAGGGGAAGAGGCCAGACGTGCTGGCCTCCAGCCGGCCCCCTGCCCTGTAATGCCCCTGGAGTCTGGCCCTGGCAGGGGGCCCCTGTTCCCATGCCCCCCTCCGCCCTCCCTGCCAGGGAGCCCACCACGAGGGGGTGGTGGACACTGTCCCCGGCTCCCAAGTGTCATTAACTAGGGTGCTTCTGCCATCCGGCTGGTGTTGGGAGCCAGCTTAGCGGATAATAGGAGAAAATGCAGGAAAGTTTACCTCTTCCCTTTTGCAAAGAAATTCTCCTTCATAGCATGGAATCCCGTAGGAGCAAGAGAGCCGGGGGCGGGGGGTGCGCAATCCTGCAGGCTCTGTGACCTCACGGGGCTGGCTTGGGCTCCTACCTCGCCTTGGCTCTGGGGGCAGTGGCCTTGGCTGGAGGCTGGCTGAGCCCACCAGGACCGGGGCCATGTTCACCCCCCAGCCCCTCTCCCTCGCCCCAGCTCCACGTGGATCTCCTGAATGAATGAATGCAATGTGTGAACAAACCCAGTGAGCAGGCCGAGAGCGCCCTGTGCCCGCACAAGGCTTTATCTCGTTCACGTGTTTCCCAAGAACCTGGTCCTGCCGGGTCGTGGTAGGTGGGATGAGCCTGTGGTCAGTGAGGTGCTCGCGGGGAACGGAGGGGGCAGTCTGGAGTCTGGCGTTTGGCCACCCTCCATGTTCCCGAAGTAGAGACATGGGTGCTGGCATCTTCACGGAGGAGGGCTCACCTGGCCGCCAGGTGGTCCCCAAAGGAGCCGTTCCTGGAGCCTCCATCCCAGCTCCGCATACCCACTCACCATCTGGCCCATCACTTTGTGGTTTTTGTTCTTATTTTGCTGTATTGGCTTATTATTTAAATACCCCCTTCGGTTGTGTCCTAAAGAGATTTAAAGTACTAGAAACATCTTATTAAAAAAAAAAAACCCTTAAAAAAATAACTAACTATTAAGGATGGGCGTGTCTCCCCCACCAAATTATCTTGCTGTCACACGTTGGGAGAACCTGGTCCGCAGCTCAGAGCTACCCCTGCTCTCCCAGGGCCGGCTGTCTGAGAACACGGATTCCCCTCTGCAGGGCTGAGGTGTAGGAATAATTTAAAACAATGCTAATCCTCAAATCCTGTTTGAGTCTGGAATGCAGCACGAGGCCCGGCTGGCTGCAGGCGGGCTGCATGGGGCACTCACAGTGTCTGAGTGAGGCCCAGACCCAGGCGGGGCCGAGTTCACAGACGCCATGCGGCAGGCACGCTGGGAAGGACGGGCAGGAGCCCTTTACCGTCGGGAGGCATGAGACCTCGGGGATGCACATTCGCTCAGAGACAAAATGACCTCTACCACTGGCAGCCTCGAGTGCCAGGGCCTCAGACCTGGGCTCAGGAGGGCTGGACGGGCTAGCCCAAAGCTCCGGGACAGCAGGGGTCCTGGGATGTTTTCCCAGCAGGTGCCCTGGCCACCCCCAGGCTGGAGGCTGCACAGGGGTGTGACTGGGCTTGACCGTCCACTTGTGGAGACTGGGGGGTGGGGGGTGGTATGGGGCCTGCAGGAGGGCTGACCGCCGGACGACACCCCCAGTCCACAGCAGGCTCATGGGAGGGCAGGGCCCTCGCCTCCTGGTTCTGGGCTGAGGGAGGCCAGCTTCCAGCCTCAGTGGCCCAGGCCCAGGAGGGGTGACCCCCCCACCCCCGGCCACCCTCTGTGCCCTGAGTTTTCCCCCACCTGGCAGGAGCAGGCCCAAGGGCCATCTGTCTTTGCATACCAGGCCCTAAGCAAGCCCAAAGGTGAACTAAAGGGGCCTTCAAGCTCCTCCCAGAGCCTGCCAACAGCTGTTAACTCCCCCAGGCCCTCTGCTCAAGCCACCTCTGTCCCTCCTCACTGTCCATACATTGAGGTCAGGGTGTGAGGCCCCCTTCTTGGGCCTCACCCCCAGCCTATCCTGAGAGTTTCCCATTAACCCAAGGCAGCTCCGTACCCCAGGCGCTGGCCCGACCCCAGCCCCACAGTGCTCTGTGCCTGGGACTTTCCTGGTGCCCCCCCCCCCCACGGCCCCTCTCCAGGTCCTCATGCCCTTCTCAGTCCAGTTCAAGCCCCCACCACCCCCCGGGAACAGCATCCACTCCACCCATGGAAACCACTTGGCTCCGCCATCAGACACAGCCAGCCCAGAGGCCCTCTCGGCCAGCTCCACCTGGTTCCTCGTGTGCACCCGGGTCCAGGATGCAGGCCGGGAGGCGGGGGTGTTGATGGAGCACGGCCCTGAGCTCTGCCCTGCAGATACAAGGAGAGAGGCTGGGCTTGTGACCGGGATCTCGCCGAGACCACAGTAAAACCAGAGGGACAAAGGGACCCCTCCTGCCCTGGCCACTGTCACACAGACAAAGCAAGACCGCCTCCCAGCTGCGGTCAGCAGCATGGATGAGGGGCCCATGAGCCAGGGTGGGTGCAGAGATAGAGGTACAGAGCCGAGCACTTGCTCAGCCGGAAGCTGAGATGGGGGCCTTAGGGGACGGAGCGGCCGACCAGCCCCCCACCCATGTCGTCCCATGAGTCTCAGTCCAGGCCGATCCTGGGCTTTTCCTGGGGGTCTCACTGGTGGCAGGTGGTGGGGGTGGCTCGAAGTGATGTTGTCTGTATAGTTTACAATGACTGTTACAAACACGGTTCCTAAGCAAGAACCCAATTAAAAAATAGGTAAAGAATTTGAATAGACGTTTCTCTAGAGAAGACATACAAGTGATCAATAGACACAGGAAAGGATGCCCCACATCACTCGGCATCAGGAAAATACAGATCAAAACCATGATGAGATAGCACCTCATACCGGTCAGAACGACTAAAATAAAACACACACACAAAAAACAAGTGCTGGCGAGGATGCGGAGAAAGGGGACCCCTCTTACACGGCTGGTGGGAATGCAAGCTGGTGCAGCCACTCCAGGAAACAGTGTGGAGGGTCCTCAGAAAGTTAAAATTAGAGCTACCCTACGACCCAGCAATCGCACTACTGGGTATTTACCCCAAAGAAATAAAAACACTAACTCAAAAAAACACGTGGCACCCCCCACATTCAGGGCGGCATTACTGACCACTGCCAGCATGCATTAGCCCGCCCGTCCGCAGATGGATGAGTGGATAAAGAAGGGATGTTGTTTCTATGGTGGAATATCACTCAGCCATCAGAAGGACGAGATCCTGCCATTTGCAAAAGCACGGATGGCGCTCGAGGGCGTTGTGGTAAGTGGCCACGTCAGCCAGCTCTCATTTGTACGTGGAATCTAAACATACACGTGAAACTAAGCTCATGGACTCGGTGGCCAGAGGTCGGGGGGTGGCGGGGAGAAATGAGTGAACTGCTTTGCTTGTTTAGTTTCAAAAAGTTGAATTTTTTAAAAAAGAAAGCGGCGCCGTGGGCACCAGGGCCGGGGGGTCGGTGTCTCACGGGGACAGAGTTTCTGTTTGGGAAGATGGAACATTCTGGAGACAGGCGGTGGGGATGGTTGCACAACACCGTGAATGTGCTTAGTGCCCCTGAGCTGTGCACCTAGACACAGTTCTGATAAATCGTCCGGTATGTGTACTTTACCACAACTCCGTAAAACGAAAGCAGATTAGTGGGTGTGAGGGGCTGGGGGAGGGAGGAACGGGGGGGCAGCTGCCCACGGTGGAGGGGCTTTCCTTTGGGGGGGATGGGAGAGTCTGGAACTACAGGGGTGTGGTGGTTGGACAACAGCGTGAACGCACTAGATGCTGAGTGTGCACCTGGAGTGGTGAATGCGGTGTTGTGTGTGCTTTACCACAACACAGACACGCCCGCTGGGGGCCCCTCCGTCCACCGGGCCCCGCGGGTCACCCGACCCGCGGCTGGGAGAGTCACTGCTCCTCCCGTCCCGGGGCGCCGAGTCCCCATCTCCCCGGCCGCTGCTAGCCCAAAGCCCGGCACCCCGCCAGGTCCCTCCTGCGGGGACCGCAGGGGCAGCGAGGTGCAGAGGGTCAGCCGGGGTGGTGGCTGTGCGTGGGGGTCTCTACACTTCCCCTCGCCCTGTTTCATCGCGGTGTGGCCGGGGCGTGCGGGGCGCTCCCCGGAAGGCTCTGGACCCAGTGCGGACGTGCCGCAGCCCGGGTGTGCTTGCCCCTGGACGGCACCGTGAGGCCCTGACTTGAAATCCTGCTGTTTTGCTGACAGACACCAGGTCCAAGTCAACTGAGGGGAAAAAGCTCCGGGTCTCACAAGGGTGCACGTGGCCCATACACCGGCCCGCACCTGCCTTCGGTGTTTGGGGTAACGGTGTTGTGACAGCAGATCTGCAAATCCCAAGCGTGGAGATAAAGGGTCCGAAAAGCAGGTGCTTATCTGGTGTCTTCTGTGAGTGCGCACGGGGGAAAGGTTGGTGATTACTCAAGCGTTTCGTAACTCTGTGGACCCACGGCGCCCAGAGAAGGATGAAGGTCGCTGGTCGCCTTATCTACTGTGCCTCCTTTATCAGCCAGGGGATCCTCGGCGGCGGGAAGATTGTCCAAAGCCCGTGTGTTCTGAGGCTCAGCGCTGCCGGCGTCGCAGGATTTAGAAGCACTGGGAGCATCCCCGCCTCGAACTGCTCCCATGTGACAGATAGCAGGACGGCCTGGAGGTTAAACCCGCTCAGATTAGCTGAGCTTACATCCCGCCTTTTGGGACGGAAAATATTTTTTCTTTTGCTAAACAGTAAAGGCAGCCTCACAGACCCTTACTCTTGCCCCATCCCCGGGCTCTGTGATGTTACTGCTCCGTTATCTTTACGTGAAACATTTTAAAGAGAGGTGGACAGCCAGCCACAAGGGATTAAGTGCCAGGGACTCTGGGGTGGAGGGGCCTGCGGGCTGTCGGGTGGGGGATGAGAAAGAGCAGGAACTGGGGCCGAGGACAAAAGGCACCACCGCCTCCCTGGATACGGCCAGCTCAGGGGTGCAGCCTGGGGGGGCTTTGCAGGAGCTCCTGGTCCCCTCAAAGGCCTCCTCGGGGAGAAGGATGCCCCAACTTTCCGGGGCAAACAGGATTTCGCTGGGCAGAGATGGGGGCCCAGAGACCTGGAAGGGGGGTCATGGGGACCAGACCAGGCCACCCACCAGCACAGGGGCACGGGTGACCAGCGTCAGGGTCTTCCCCTTCTCCCCCCACAAGCCTGGAAAACCTGGGGGCCAGCCTGGGGCCAGGAGGCGTCCCCACGGGGCGGTGGGGGGCGGGGCTGCGGTCCCTCCAGCAGAGCCCGGACGGCAGGCTTTGGGGCCAGCCCAGCTGTTGTGCCTCCAAGTGGGACCCGATAAGCCGCAGAGGGAGGCGGTCTCGGCATTCCCGGGACAGTCATCTGGCCCGAGAGCACGGAGCAGGCGTGCAGGCTGCTCAAAGCACCCTTTGTCTGCGGACCGCCTGTGGTCAGCTGCTCCCAGCGCGCGCGCGCGCCCGCGATGCGGGCTCCTGGGCCTCCCGGGGACATGTGCTGCGCACAGCTGGGGCCCTCCGGGCACACTTGCCGCCCACCCCGTGGGACGCCAGCCCCACCCTGCCCGAGCTGCCCCACCTTGGGACAGGCGCCACGGCCCAGCCCGGCAGAGCGGGCAGGAGGCCTCTGCTGGGGCGGGGAGCATACCCCGCCTGTCAACTTCCCCCACCCCCGCCATGGGGAGACCTCCTGCCCCACAGGCCCCCAAATGTGTAGCCCCACGACCTTGGCCCTGGACCCCTCTGCTTCCTGCCTGAGGTCCTGGCTCCCCGAGGTGGCCCTAACAGGGTCTGCCCCCTGCTCCACGCAGCCTGTGGGCCAGGCTCCGAGTCAGCCACCGGGAGGACAGGGAAGGGGGCCCTGATGCCCGAGGGGAGCTCTGGGCTGGGACAGAGGGGCAGGCCCTTGAAAGCCCCCACTCCCCCACAGGACGGCAAGACAGAGCATCACCGAACCCCCAGGGCAGGGACCCCAGTGGGCCACTCAACCCTTCCAACGCCTAAGCATCCTCATCTACAAAATGGGAGTCCGGGGGTGTCCACCTCCTGGAGCAGTGGGTGGGGGCTGAAATGATAAGAGCCCCTTGGGTCTGTGGAAATGCCACGGAAGGACCTATAGGACAGGGTGGCATTGAATGGGCTCAGGATAGAGGGGACCTCCCAGGGACAGGTGGGGAAGAGGGTGCGGCGTGGAGGGGTGGAGAGCCCCCGGCCTGGTCTGGGCCTGGCACGCCCAAGGCCTGCCCAGACCTGTCTCAGGAACCCCCTGGCTGCCTGCGGCACAGATGCCCCTGCTGACCCGACCCCTGACCCTGTATGAGGCACCCCAAGCTCTCGACACCTCGATCTGGACCTGACCTGCCCAGCCTCCTGACAAGGCAGTGGGACTCATCCCAGCCCAGGGACCCCTCCCGACCTCCTCGGTCATCTCCCCAAGGCCAGGGTCTGCCTTCACTTTGGCAGCATGGTCCAGCGCTGAGTCCTAGCAGGGCACCCACCCAGGATTCAAAGGGCCAGGGTGGGTGCCGCAATCCAGGGGGCCGAGGGACCCAGGGAGACCCACGGTGCCCCAGGTCAGGCACTATTTCGCTCTGGGTGCGATGTGGGTCCCCACCCCCACGTAGGTCTGAGGACCACCTGCCTGAAGCCATTGGTGCTTTAGGGCCCCCCACGCAGCCTCTCCTCAACGGGCCAGCCACCCCGAATCCCTGGAGGGCCCCGTGAGGAGGTAGAAGCCCCTGCCTGGGGGTGGAGAGCCTGGACCGGCCAGCCGCCTCCGGTGCCGCCCCACCCATGAAAGGTCGTCACGGGTTTGGGGGTGACTCAGGAGGTACTACTGGGCCACTTTCCCTCGAGAACCAGCCCCACCTGCCAGTTGTCTGGGGTGGCCATTCTGCAGGCCAAGCAGGAGAGGCCATGAGACTAGTTCCGTCACCATGGGGACGGACGTTCCCATCTACCCAGCCGCCGGGCCCTGCGAGCAGGGAACAGCTGCCGTCCGGCCCCCTGGCCTGGTGAGGGGCCACGGCACTGCCCCCCACCTCAGTCACTGCCCAAGCAGACGGCTCCAGGGCGGCCTGCTGTCCAGGCTGCCTGGGGGTGCAGTGAGGCCCTGGGGGCCCCCCGCTCCTCAGCCCCCTGGCTGGGGTCAGGCCCCTGGGCTCCCCTTGAACCACCATCCCCAGCCGCACCCCCTGGGCTCAGTGGCTGGTGGGGCCGGGCCATAGGTGTCCCGACTCACAGACAGGCCACCTTCTCCCGGCCTGGGCTTCCTGGGGAAAGTCCGGTGGAGGCCAAACGGCCTTGGGGGGGAGGGGGAGGCACAAAGACTCGAGGACAAGTTTTGAGCAAGCAGTTCCTGCAGCCAGGGCTCAGGCTGGCCTGACCACAGGAGCCTCCCCAGCCCCGTGTCGGCCTCTAGCTGCCTCCTCCTCTGTCCAAAGCTCCACAGGTGCCTGCAAACCCCACTGGCCGTCGCCCATGGCACCGCAGAGGGGTCTCAGCCCCACGGCAGTGTGTGTATTGAGGGGGCGGGGGGGTAAGACCAAGAGAGAACTCGGCCCCACCGGTGGCCCTAACATACCCTCAGGCCCATCATCCTTGGATCGCAGGCTGCCTGGCTCAGCCTCTGAGGGAACGCTGCCCAGCGGTCACCTCCCCTGCCCGTGGACCGCAGGTGCCGTACCAAGGCCGCCTCCAGTCCCTCACGATTCCGGTGGTTGGGCAAGGTGCCCCAGTGCTGGGACCCGGCTCACAGTACAGGACCATGTGCCAGCATCCCTGGAGCGCTTAAGTGCTACCCACTCCCCCCACCCCGCCTGGGTGCTCCCGAGGTTGGGAGGTGGACCAGGGCCCAGCCACTCCCAGACACCTGGCTGGGGTGGAGGAGGCAGACGTGACCGGGAAGCGGCCCCCCAGGGGCAGTGGTCTTCTCCCTGCTCAGAACGGGCTTCTCACAGCCTCATGAGGCAGCTACACGGCCCCTGGGCTCCCCTGGGGCACCTGGCAAAGAGCGGGCAGCCAGGAGGTAGTCCATGAATACATGCGCGCGTGTGTATAATGTACGCATTTTACCTATTATTTGCTTTTAATGAGTGAATTTCAAGCCACGTGGGGAGACAACATTGCCATGCAAGGAAGCCACTAGCAAGTAACCGTGGGCAATGGTATGAAGACTGCAGGTGTCCACCGTCGGTGCTGGGGGTGGGGGCAGGCCGGGGAAGTGCTTCCTCCCACGCAGAGAGATCGACTTTCCACAACCCTATGTAGCGTGCTCCCTCCACGTTCATCTCCTCTTAACCCTGATGGTGACCGAGGAGAGCACTGCTTAATTCCCAAACAGCGGGGCCTTTGTGGTAAACTTGCATCTGTTTATTTCTAGTAGTGTTGGGTTTTGATCACAGCCGGGTACATCTCAATTTCTCAGAATGTGCTAGATGATTCTTCCCAGCCAAGTGAAATGATTGGTTCTACCAGTGTTCCGTGGGCATAAGGAGAGAACATCTCCGTTATCAAGCCCTACAGTTACAGTGCTGGTATTAAAGTTACAATGCTCCCGAGATTCTTCGCCGCTCCTCCCGCTGTATCTGGGCTCTGTGCACCAAAAGAAGGTGGCCAAGGGATCATGCCCACTCTCCAGGCCTGCCCACCTCCCATCCCAGGACCCAAGCTGTGGGGAAGCCGGGTGGAGCCTGCTGCCAAGGTCAGGCAAAGCAGGGAGGGGCCGTCCCCACAGAGCCCTGCCCACACTGTGGATCAGTGAGGCCCTCGGGATGGGTGTGTGGAGGCACGGGGTTTGGGGATGCTTGTTACACAGTGGTAGGTAACAGGGACCATTGTCTTAGATTACTGTTAGAGTCCACTGCAACATGGACTGTCTACACACCCGCATATTTTGTGTTCCCCAGAACTGTCCTATTCTCAGAGGTGCATTAAAGTTTCCCGCAGTGATCCCATTTAACCTGTTTTGCCCTGCATTTCCAGTAGCTTCCGTTTTACCAATTCTTTTTTTTTTGGGGGGGTGTTTGACACATCAGAGTTCACAAATACGTCTTCTCCAGAAGCCTCATGTGGGCTTGTCTCAACGCGGAGACAGACACCGCTTACCCTGCTTTTGTGTGTACTTGCGGGGCATTCCTTTGGCTGTTCCTTTGTTTTTCAACTGTCCGTCATTAGTTTGCTTTGCTGAATTCCCCTCAACATATTTGTTAGAAATAAATATAAAAACCTTTCTCATAGTCCTCTGCTTTTTAATAGAGGTATTCAGACCATTTACATTTAGTGTAAAACTGGATACATCCGGTTTGATTTTTCCCATCCTACTATTTGGCATTTTATGTTCTTTCTTTCATTTTCCTTTGAGGTGGAGAGGTGGTCAATGTATTACCCCTTCCCTCCTCGTTCCTGAGTGTGGACACTTCACTAAACTGTTTCGTTCCATCACTGTGCCCTCCATGCCTGAAACTTGTAACCACACCTGCTCCAATCGGAAGAGCTCCCACCATAGTTTCCCCTACGATGGCTTCATCCCCAGAGAGACAGGAATCTGTGTGACTTCATCTCCTCCCTGTCCCTTCACCCCCATCAGGGGCTCTCCAACATCACTTCCATAGACTTCAGGAAACCCTGCACCATTTTCAAGAATTCCTGAGCACAGGGACCTCTTTTGTCTCCTTTCCTCTGACCAAGCCCCTGGCTCTGAGCACAGCACCAAACCCAGGGTGCATGCCAGGACCCACTGGTACAACGGGTGACAAGAGTCCCCGAGGGCCACCGGCCTCTCATACCAAAACAGGACAGGTCAGAATGACACCCCAGGGTCCCCTGCTTCACAGTCCCACCCCACTCCCCTTGCCCAGACACCATTCGGGGCTGAAGTGTGCCTCCCCAAAGCTCATGTGAAGTCCTGAGCCCAAGGACCAGCTAATGGGACCTTATTTAGAAATAGGGTCTTTGCAGATGTAATTAGTTAAGGCCAGGTCATTAGGGTGGGCCCTAAGCCAACACGACTGGCGTCCTAACAAACGGGGTAGATGGGCACGTGCAGGGAGAACGCCGTGTGGGCATGGCGCAGAGAAGGAATGATGCATCCATGAGCCAAGGAACCTCGCAGATGGCCAGCAACCACCAGAAGCTGGGACAGGGCTCCTCTCACAGCCTCAGAAATAATCCACCTGCCTACACCTTGAATGCAGACTTCTGGCCTGAAGGGGAGAGCATGGGCACCTGAGGGCTCCAGGTTATCATCAAGGTCAGACCAAGGGCTGGATAAAGGTCCCTGCACATGTCCGTGTCACAGCCCCCAAAGCTTTCTCCTCCTGGGAAGGGGGTCCTGCAGGCCTCGGCGAGACGGTGGCTTTCTCTGCGTAGGCGAACACTGGCCTGTGCCTTCCCCACAGCATGGAAAAACCTCGGCTCTGAAGATAGAACCCAAAATGCTGGAAGAAGCATCCCAGGCTGACAGCAGAAGCAAAGGCCCGGGGGCAGAAGAAGGTGGGTTTGGGGGGGGTGGTGTCCAGTGCTCTGAACAGTGAAGAAGGCAGGTGGGGCTTATCCGGAAAGCAGGTCCTGAACCCCCCACTGAGCCCCACTGCGTGGCCTTGGGGCCAAGAGCCCCGTGAATCACACTCGGGGCCTCGCGCACACAGGAGTAGCTGGGCGGGCCACCCTGCAATTTGTGGTAGGGAAGCAGGAGGCCCAGAGACCGCCCGTGCCCGGCTGCAGACACCATTAGCCGCCCAGCAGCCAGCTTTACACGTATTTAAAGCAAATCCCCCGTCTTCCCCAGACAGGGCTATTTCCGTCTATGGGCCAGCTAAATGGGGTTTATTTTCAGCCCCGGAACCTCACTGCTGAGGGCCGTTAGCCCCAGCGAAGCTCCACCCCTGTGATGGCCACCTTAGCCGGCTGGGATGGGGGGACAAGGATGGAGAGGGGGGAGGGAAGGCGCGTAGTTTTATTTGCTGAGCGCCCAAGCTTCTAAAAATGTCTTATTTAAGAATTTACCCAGACGAGAAGTTTACCAAACCGAGAGAGACTCGGGGATGAAAACCCTTTCTAATTATCTGGTTGAAGTGCTGAAAGGTTCTGCCTTGGTTTGAATAGTGTTTACTTTAGCAGAGGCTGAGGGGCTCTAAGGACCCGGCGGTCGGGGGGCTGCCACCCCGGGGGAGGGCGGGCAGGCCCGCGTCTGTCACGGGTCTCTGCGGGGTGCGCGTGTGGAGGCCCCGCTCCTCTGCGTCCCGGCGGCTGGCTACCCCAGCCGGCCCTGCACGTCCAGAGATTGTAATGACAGGCGGTGAATTTAAACAGTTTTTTTTTTTTTTTCTTTCAGGAATGTTTTAAGGGATTGAGAGGAAATTGTGCACGGATTTTGCTGTTTTAAGAGCTAATATGTGAACAGCTTCAGAAGGATGTATGTTGTTTTAGGGCTGGAGTTTACAGAGTAAAAGCGTAAGACAAAAGCAGACGTGCCGTGGGCTCTAAGGGCTGTCTACTTGAATTTCATTCCTCTGAGAAGGGGTGGCCTTCCCGAGAACGGGGCTGGAAGGAAACAGAGGAGGTCTGATCTTCGGCCCCCCGCTGCCTCCCACCATGTCCCGTCACCAGCGTGCCCGCAGGGGGTGCCCAGCTGGGCGGCCTGCGGCGAGGGGCTTGGAGGGAGCTGGGAACAGCTCTGGGGCACCAGCCCACACCCCCTGTCAGGGCACTGAGGAGGGTCCCCCGCCTTCGGACGGCCCTCGAGTGCCCACGATCCCAGCCCACGGGTGCTGGTCACGAGATGGGTAGAGGTTCCTGCTCCTCGGGGGACGAATATCAGAGCCACAAGCTACCCCAAGTTTCTCGGGAAGAAATAAACAGAATAGCCCTAAACCCGTGAAAAAAAATTAAATTTCTAACCAAAAACTTTCCCACAAAGAAAAACCCAGGCCCAATGGCTTTGCATGTTCTGTCCGGCATGGAAGCAAGCCCAGTAGCCCCACGCTAACTCTTCCTGAATCACGAAGCAGGAACACTTCCCAACTGGTTATCTAATGCCAAAAGCAAAGACATTACGAGCAAACAAACCACAGACAATATCCCTCATGAACACAGATGCAAAAACTCGACACTGAATTTTAGCAAATCCAAATCCAACAATATATTTTTTAGAAATGCATCATGACCAAGTGGGCTTTATATTAAGAACCCTGGGTGGGTTTGCTATCTGAAAATCACTCAGGATCATTCACCATATTAACAAAGCAGAAAGAAAGAACACATACAATCTTCTCAATGATAAAGAAAAAGCCTCAGATTATATGCAATAGCCAGGCCCCAAGAGCCACTCTTCCCAGCAACGTAGGAAGGGATGGAGATTCCCTGGCTGGTTCAGGGCACCTATCAAACCCACAGCTTGCATCACACTTCCTGGCGAGAGGATAAACATCCCCCCGAGACCAGGAACCCGATGAGGGGGACTGCTCTCTCCTATTTACTAAATGTCGTCGTGGAAGCCAGGGCATCAGGCAAGAACAAGGAGCAAAAAGCACAGAGATTGAAAAGGAAAAAAAACAACAAACAAACAAAATAAAAAACCCTGACTTTGTTTGGGACAACACTATCATCTCCATAGAAAATCCTAAAATATCTATGGAAAAAAAAAAAGCTTCCAGAACTAATAAGGTTAGTAAAGCCATAGGATACAAGGTCAACATGCTAGCAACAAACAATCCAAAAGCAAAATTGAGAAAACCGTACCATTTTGGTGTCAGAAACATGAAATAGTAACGAACCACACAAATTATGTGTGAGATCTGCGCCCTCCAAGCTGTAAAACACGGGTGAGTGGTATGTAAAAATATCTAAATAAGTGCAGAGACACATCATGTTCAGGAAGCAGAAAAGCTGAACGTTACAAAGACGTGCAGTGGACTTAAGTGTATGGCTGACTCGCCCCAGCCCTAATCAACATTCAGGCAGGGGTTTCTGTGGGTTTTTTTTTTTTTTTTTTTGGTAGAAATTAACAAACTAACTCTAAGCTTTAGGTGGAAATGCAGAGGGCTAGAATTGCCAACATACTTTTGAAAATGAACAAAATTGAGGGATTAACGCAGCCTGATTTCAAGGCTTACTATGAAAGTCACATTAATCAAGACAGTGTGGCAGTGGAAGGACAGATTAGAAAGTCCAGAAGCAGACCCACGCATATGGTCAACTGATTTTCATCAAAGGTGTCAAACTAATTCGATGGAAAAACGGCACTGGAACAATTGGATAACCACATGCAGGAAAGATTTAATACCTGTCACTGCATATAAAATTAAACTTGAAATGAATCACAGATATAAACACAGAATGTAAAACTAGAAAATTTCTACAGAAATATAGAAGAAAAGTCTTTGTAACCTTGGATTAGGCAAATATTTCTTAGACAGAATACAAAAAACATGAACCTTTAAAGGAGAAAAAAAAAAAACAAACCCTGAAAAATTGGACTTCGTCAAAACTTAAAAACTTCAGCTCTTCTGAAAGACAGTGTTAAGGAGCAATGAGAAGCCACAGATCCGGGGCGGGGGGAGGTATTGGGAAAATGCATATCTGACCATCCAAATCTAACGTCTAGATTCAGATCTCGATTATAGGAACCAGTCCGATGATTAAGGTGGGAGAGGAGCCGCGCCCTTCGTCAGACGGCGTGCGTGCATGCGAGCGTGCGAGGCAAATGAGCCCAAGGCTCTGGGTGTCGCTGGTCGCTGAGGAAATGCCCCCAAAACCATGAGGTATGGCCACGCGCCTGCTACAACAGTGTGGACCGGGCGGTTTTGAGTGCGGATGAGCCCCCGGAGCGACCGAGACAGTGGTGCGTGGATGGGAGGAACGCAACACGGAGCAAACTGTGGGAAAGAGCTCGTGGTTTCTTAGCAAGGTCCGCGAGCGTCGACTGTGCCGAGGGATTTACCCAAGAGGAATCAAGACATAGGGCTACTCGAAACCTGTATGCAATAATCAGGGCGGCTTTAATCATAACAGCAGAAAACTGGAAAGAGCTCAAATGTCCATCAGCCTGTGAATAGATAAACAAACTGTGGTACATTTTATCCTTTCCAATTAAAAGGAAACAAAGTAGTGAACACAGGCCACAACATGGATGAAGCTCAAATGCATTCTGCTCCGTGAAAGAAGCCAGACACAAAGGCTCTGTACTGCAGGATGCCTTTCATATGACGTTCTGGAAAAGGCAAGACTACGGGGACAGGAAACATCCCTGATTACCAGGTGCTGGGGGCGCGGGGGTGGGGGTGAGCTGCCAAGGGGCACAAAGGCACTTTCTGGGGTGATGGGAATGTTCTAGATGGTGACTGTGGCCGTGGTCATGGGACTGCAGACATCTGCCACGACCCGCTGACCTGGACACCTAGAGATGGGAGGTTTCACTGCTGGGAAGTTAGGGCTCCGTAAGCCCAAGTGGAAAATGGGAAGAAATCGGACAAAAAATGCAGCCCGCCTAAGAGATGTACAAGCAAATCGATCCTTTTGTAAGAGATGAGTTAACAGTAAAAGGAGAGATGCGCTAAATCAAAGAGTTGGTTTTTGGAGATTTTTAAAAAAATACCCTGAATCCAAGATTGACCCCCAGGTGCCCAGAGTGGACGCCTGGCATTCAGCAGGCCCACCAAGCTCCTGCCATCCAGGACTTGTGTTGCTGTCCCGGCTTGCCACCCCCCCCCCCAGGAGGTCTCCTGCACCCCCATTGTCCTCCTCGGCGTCTTCTCCGGGGACTGAGTGCAGCATGCCGTCCCCTTGAGTCTTGGTGACCACCTGCCTCCACCAATCTTGTGCTCCATTAAGAGCTCCCGAGGGTGCCTCACACTCAGTCTGGCTCATGTCCACGCCCCAGGCTGGGGGCACAAGAGACACTTGGGAAACAGGCACCCACAAAGCCCCTCGACTGGATCGTGTCCAAACCTCACACCTGAGACCCCAACCCTCTTTGCAACCCGATCCTGGGCTGAGCCCAGGGCCACCCGCAGCCTGCCCTGCTGCCAAGGGGGCCCTTCGGGCTCCTTGCAGCAGCTCCTGAGCCGTCCCCCACCCAGAAAGCCTTCTCCACCAGCCCTAGCCTCACAGCCCATGTCCCACTCGCCTTCGGGGGGCCCGGACTCACACGCTGGCTCGGGTTCCCACCCCAGCACTCCGACCTTGGGAGGTACGTCCCCAGCCCCACTGGTGCGGGCACCCGGCTCACTCCAGGCGGCTCTCCAGCCCCGCCCCCCGCCCCACGTGCACACTCAGAGTTGCTCCGTAGGGAATTTGCAGAGTTCTGAGCTTTCTGTGACCTTCAGAGTATGTTGGCTTCTTCCGTCTTCCACCCACACCATTTCACTTAATCCCTAGAGCGACCTGACGTGGGGGCGGTGGGTTGACCGTTAGGGTACCCCACACGGAAGAAAGCCAACCACAGTATCGGGGGCTCTTCCTCTGCAGAGACCCCAGCACGGGGACCGAAAAGGCTCATTGTTCGGGGGGGACCCAGCTGCTGCGAGTGAGCGAGGGTGAAGGGACGGTGGAGGGCAGACCTCCCGGAGGAGGTGACGCACGAGCTGCAGCTAGAAGGACAGGAGGGTGGTGCGTGGTGAAGGCTGGACATCAGGGAGGCCAAGTCCGGGAGGCGGGGCTGGTGGAGCCGAGCAGGGACCCTGCCTTGAGGGGCTTTGTGGTCACAGGGAGGGCTGTGGGTGTCCCTTCACGGCCGTGGGAAGCTCCCCGAGAGTTCTAGACAAGGCAGCGACCAATCTCGTTCGCCTTTTGAGGAGGTCTGTCCTGAGCGCCATGTCGTGGGTGCCGGTGAGGCCTGGCTGAGGGAGAGAGCCAGGCGGGCGGCCAGCACGCTCTGGACAAGGGGTGAAGGGAAGCCCATGTCCCGAAGCCACAGGGCACATGTGGGCCCAGGGCCTCCCAGACACACAGCTGCCTGGGACCCAGCCCTGTAGCACTAGCTCGGAGAGCCCGACCTCTAAGCCCAACACAGCCAAGCCCAGACCCGTCCGCTGGAGGTCGTGGGGGTGCCCTCACTCTGGGGATGCTCAGATCATGGTCAAGGAGCGTGAAGGCTTACGGGAGACAGAAGGAGCAGACATGCTGGCTGGCTCGAGGCTGCCGACTGTCAGGGCCCAACCTGCCTGCAAGGCCGAGACGTGGGCCCAGGACCCCACTTCTGGACGCACCCGCCAGGGAGTCAGACAGTGGCCCCGGCCGGACCAGCCCAGGGCACGCCAGCACACCAGGCAGGAGCCCGCACAGTGTGTGTGGAGATGCTGGGAGGGGCGCTGGTGCAGAGAACCCCAACCCTGGGGGCCGAGCCCCACCGCCGGCGCCGTCTGCTTCCGAGGACCTGGGGCTTGCAGGGGCTCGGAGGGGGGAGGCACAGAGGGCCTGCAGGGCAGTGACACTCCTCTGCATGATACAGCACGTCCTTCCACGTCGGTCAACACCCACAGAGAGTGCACCAAGAGTGACCCCTAATGTAAACTGTGTACGTGAGTGAACAGTCACAGATCAACGTCGGTTCATCGATTGTGACAAATGTCCTGTACTGACATGTGATGGGGACAGTGGGGGATGCTGGGGCGGGGGGATGACAGGTATTCGGGACCTCTGTACTTTCTGCTCAACTTTTCTGTAAGCTTAAAAACCCTGGGAAAAATAGTCTACCAGTTTTATAAAATGAATGCTAAAAAGAAGTTCTTGGCACACACCCTGCCCACTCACGTCCACGTTGTCCCAGCAGCTCTTGCTGTCCCAGCGGGGGGAGGGGAACGTGGGGCCCGTGAAGCCCATAGTTACACGTGGGGCCCACACAAGAAACACAGGCACGCTCACGGTGCAGTTTTGTTCTATCCTTCCCCAGGCCCGACTGCCTTCCTGCCTTGGGGCCAGCAAACCCCCTGCATCTGGGGTCCCCACAAGCTCTGGGGTCCCCCGACACCCTGCAGGGGGAGACAGAGGCCCCCGCAGGGGGCACACGCAGGCGGCCGAAGCCCCACCCAGCGGAGGCACAGAAGGGCCAGCCAGGCCCGGGCCGGCGCGGGGCAGGGGCCAGACCCGCGAAACGCAGACGCGAGTCGCTCGTGTTTGGGGAGCGGGCAGGCATTCGGGGGTGTGGATGAGTGTCAGCACGCCAGACTGTGACAGCTTACGTGAGAAAACAGGGACGGGAAATGTGCCAGGTGTGAGCGCACACAGAGCCGTCCGAACAGAAGCACAAGCCTTCCCGAATCCCAGAGTATTTCTGTGGAGCGAGGAACGCACATCCTGTAGGGAAATCCAGCACAGCAACAGCGACAAAAGACACATAATTATTAGACTATGATGGAGGTGAGACCAAGGATATAAGTCATGGTAATCAAAGCAAATGAGCTGAACTCTGCCCCATCCAAAGAACATTTGGACTCAGGCAAGACTCAGCATATGCTTCACATAAGAAGCCCACTTCAAGTAGAAAGACACATATAGGGTAAAAGCAAAATAAATGAAAAAGATACACTATGGGAACATTAAGGAACAGAAAGCTGGAGGGGCCGCGTTAATATCTGACAAGGTAGATTCCACAGCAAAAACATGGCCAGGAATAAAGAAGGCGGCTTCATAGTGATAAGGGGGCCCGCTCATTGGAGGACGTAACGGTCCTAAATACTGACACACCAATAACACAGCCTCGCGATATACTGTGCATGAGTGACCAGCCCTGGAAGAACACACACGCAGCCCCACAATCAGAGCTGGAGGTCTCGGAGCCTGTGGTCATCAGCAGAACGAGCAGCCAGGACACCAGGGAGGACGTAGCAGACCCCACTGCTGACCACAGCCATCTAGTCGAGGTTTGTGGGGCAGTTCTCCCAACGGCAGGATATACACCATTTGCCTGTGCCCAGTGCGAGATCTACCAACACGAACCATATGCTGGGCCATCAAACAAGTCTTAATGCACTTTAAAAGAATCCAATATATTAAGTGTTTTCTCTGACCACAAATGAATTAAAGCAAACATCAGTATCAGAAAGGTATCTCGAAAATCCTCAAATGTTTGGGAGGTAAGGAATATACTCCTAAATAATCCAGGCATCAAAGAAGAAAACAAAAAGAAAATTAGAAAATATTTTGAATGGAATGAAATTAACATAATGCATCAAGATCTGTGGGATGCAATTACAGTCTTTAGGGGGAATGCCTACCCCCAAACTCCCATATTAGAGGGACCTCTAGCCAGTGTCTTCAGCTTCCACCTTCACAAACAAGAAAAAGGACAGCCAAGTAAAACCAAGTAAGCACAATAAAAAATAACAATCAGTACAGAAACCAATGAAATCACAAAAAAGAAGCATTGAAACCCCAATCAAAAGTTGGTGTTTTAAGGGGCACCTGGGTGGCTCGGTCGTTAAGCGTCTGCTTTCGGCTCAGGTCATGATCCCAGGGTCCTGGGATCGAGCCCCACATCGGGCTCCCTGCTCAGCGGGGAGCCTGCTTCTCCCAATCCCACTCCCCCTGCTTGTGTTCCCTCTCTCACTATATCTCTGTCAAATAAATAAATAAAATCTTAAAAAAAAAAAAAGTTGGTTCTTTTAGATCGATAAAATCACCGAACCCGTAGCCAGACTGATCACCACAAAAAAAAAAAAAAAAAAAGGCACAAATTACCAACATCGGGAGCGAGAGAGACCTCACTACTTGTCCCAGATATTAACACCTTAGGTGACATGAACAAAGTCCTTCAAACATGCAGAATACCAAAGCTCACTCAGGAAGAAATGGGTAGCCTGAATATTTTATTAAGTACATTTAAAATCTAGTTAACAACTTTCTGACAAAGAGAAGCCCAGGCCCAGACAGCCTTCCTGATGGATTCCACCATGTGCATAAGGAAGAAATTAGACTGATTCTGCACAAAATCTTCTCCCGTGTGGAGAGAGAACAGAGGCCAGCTCGCTTGGCCGTGACAGGGTTACTCTGGTACCAAATCCAAAACGTTATCAGAAAACCATAGAAAATATCCCTCATGAACTGAGATGCAAACATCCTTGGCAAAATTTTAGTGAATGAAGAAGCCCAGAAGTATATACAAAGGGTAAGACAACATGAAAGAAGTCGGTTTATCTAGCCATGTGAGCTTCGTTTAACATCTGAAGATCAGTCAACATAATTCACCATGCTTAGCTCAAGAGATGTGGAAAAAACATTTGACAAAATCCAACGTCCACCTGTATTAAAAAAACCTCTTGAGCATTTGTACCAGAAGGGACAGTCTTCGATCTGGGAGAGGAGGTCTACAGACATCTGCTGACAGGTGGTGAGAGGCACAATGCGTTTCTCCTATGATGGGTGGCAAGGCGCGGGTATCCTCGGGGGCAGCCAGCGCAAGTGGGCATCCAGACTGGAAAGGAAGAGGTACAACGGCCTTTATTTGAAGACGTGATTATCATTGTAAAAAAAAAAAAAAAATCCACAGAATCCACTAAAAAAAGTTGCTAGAAGAATCAAGTTGGGGAAGTTTTAAGACATGAGATACCGAAATTATAGTTCTGGATACCAGCAATGAACAACCAGAAACCAAACGTACCAAAGAAATGCCATGGACCACAGCATAAAACATAGGAAACACTTAGGTGTCTGACAAGAGATGCATGGGACCTTTGTCCTGGAAACTACGAAACATCCAGATGGAAACGAAGGATCTAAATAAAAGGGGAGTGTACAACGTCCGTGGTCCAGAAGATTCGATCTGGGCAGATCAATCCTCCCCCTGCTGATCTCGGGGTTCAGTGTCATCCCAAACAAAATCCCACCAAACTTCTTTGTAAACACTGACAAGCAGCTTCTAAAATTTATACAGACATGCAAAGGACTTAGGATAATCAGAGCAACTCAAAAGAGAGGAACAAAGCTGGATGATTACCCGACTTCATTTCAAGCCTTCTTCTAAAGCTACCGTAATCAAGGTGGTATTGTCCTGAACCCGTAGCCAGATTAGCAGGTCAGTGCATCAGACCAGTCCAAAAATAAGCCCATGTTCTCATAAGTTGACTTTTTAAAAAGGTGTCAATGTGGTTCCACGGGTCAAGGACACTCTTTTTAACAAGAGGCACCAGAACAATTGGACACTCACATATCAAATCATGAACCTCAACCCGTAATTTACATGGTATAAAATGTTAACTCATGGACCTCAGTGCAAGCATCGAAACTACCAGAAGAAAATCTTAGTAATCACGTGTTTGGGAAGGATTTCTTAGACACGAAAAGCATAAGAAAAGGGAAAAAAAAGCAATAAGTTGGAATTCATTAAAATGGAGAACTTTTAGTCTTTAGAAGACACTGTTCCATGAATGCGAAGGGCAACCGTAGACAGGGGAGAAATACTTGTGACCTACATCCATGTATCTACAACATGTAAAGAGCTTTTTACGGCTTACTAATAAGACAAACAACTCCATTTTAAAATGGACAGTGGAGTGCATGAGAAGATCCTCAGCATCATCAGCCATTAGAGAGTCGAGATTAAAACACGAGACACCACGACCCACTCACGTTGGTTCAACCAAGAGACTGACCACACCAGGCGTAGATGGGACCGTGGGAGCACTGGAAGCCCGCATGCGGCGGCGGGAACACAGAAGGAAAACCGCTTGCCTGTGTCCTCTAAAGTGTGTGGCCAGCCTATTCCCAGGTGTTTACCCAAGAAAAAGGACATACGAATCGGCACAAAGACTTGGACGCCCGTGTATCCATGATGGCTCGTGGCTGGAAACGACCTAGATGCTCATCAACACACAGGCAATACACAGACGGTGGGACGTCCGTGCGGCGAATTCGACGCAGCAGTGATACACAACTACCGGGACGAGCCTCCGAGAAATGATGCCAAGTGGAAGGAGCCAGACAGGAAGGCGCTAGAAAAGTCTAGGAAACACAAGCCAGTCTGTCCTGCTTCTGTCAGCACCCACCGGTGGGTAGCTCCTGAGTGGGGACGGGTGGGAGGAGGTTACCCCACAGGCAGGGGGACGCTTTGGGGGATGATGGCGGTGTCTGCTATCCGGATGGTCTTGTGGTGTCGACAAAGGTCAAAATTCACCAAACCGTGCACTTGAAATATGGCATCTGTCACGTGTCAATCACCCCTCAATATGCTGGTTTGCGTTAAGAGAGCAGCAGAGATAAGCAGGTGGCTCGGCCTCTCGTGTAGGTCCAGGGACCTGCTCGGCCACGAGGTCCTGCCTCGCGACCGGGGCACCTGTGGTAGGTACAGACGACCCTCCCACCCCCTCCCCAGCCCCCCTATCCCGCCACTGCACACCTGCCTGGACGAGGAGGCCGCCGTCCACCACCGTCCACCGCCGTCCACCACTGTCCCCCACTGTCCACCGCCGTCCACCGCCGTCCCCCCGGCCCGAGAACCTGGGTGCCGTATGTGCCCACCGCCCACAGCCCCTGGGTCAGAGCCACCAATATCACTCGAGTTTCCCACATTTGGGATCTGAGGCCCAGGGAAGGTCAGTAACATGTGTAGGCCCCCTGGGCGGTCTCGGGGGGCCTGGACCCCATCCGCCTCCTTCAGGCTCCCTGGCGGGGCCCCAGGTCTGGGGTTTTCGAGAGCCACGCCCGGGAGCAAGCCTCTCCTGGACCAGGAAAGCCTGCTGTCTCACTGCCACACTTTCTCAAGAGGGGGTGCTGCCACCCCTCGCTGTCCGTCTACAGGGAACCAGTGATGGAGTCTTAGGACAGGGGCCTCTGAACACTGGGGAGAAGCTAGAAATTCTTACGAGCCCCCAGGATGAGCAGCGTTTCCCCATGTCCCAGAGCTACTGAGCGGCCTAACAGATGTCCTCATTTAAAAGGACATCACCTCAAACCCAAAATGAAGACAGAGACCCTGAGCGAGCGGGGATGTCGCGGGGAAAGTTCAGAGGATCCCACGGTGGGACCAAGCCTGGCTCCCCAGCTCCCCAGCTCCCTGGAAACAGCGAGGTTACAGGGGTGGTGGTGCAGCCCAGGCTTTCCAGCAAACGCCGGGTCCGGGGACTTCACAGGGTAGGCGACACCGAGAAATGAGTAACACACGGACCCCAGCCCGGGCCCCACCCCCGAGGGCCGCGGCTCTCGTCCCTGACCCTCCCCGGCCGGGCGTAGAGAGCGGCCCCGAGAAGAGGCTCCAGGACAGCTCGGGAAGCTGAAAACGAAGCAAAGACGCCCGCCCTTCCCCCAGGCCTCCCCACCGAACCCTGCTCTGAATGCACAAATTATTCTCAGCTCATCGTGCTCGGAAACTGACCAGATCATCGCCCGCCAGGAAAGGGGGCAGGCTGCGCCTCTCAGCACACACTTGACATTTTGTTCTCCTCCAGGCTTCCGTGCTGACAGTTTCTGGATTAAATGTGCAAATGGAACGCGGCCCCGAGGGGGTCTCGCTCCCTGCCAGCCCCAAGCGCCAGGCCTGAGTGTGCGCGCGGACACGTGTACGTGTCTGAGCAAGCAGGCCACGTGAGTGTGCCCACCCGCGGGGGCCTCCACGTGCGCGCACCTCTGTGTAACCGTGAGCGCCCGCGCGGGCCCGCCTCCCGCTCAGGCCTCGGGGCCGCACCAGGGACATCTTCCCGACCCGCTACTTCAACTACCCTCGACCTCGACCGAGCTGGGAAGGCAGAGCCACTGGGCATGGGCGCCCCAGCTCGGCTTTCGGCACGGGGAACTTTTCTTAGCCCAGCGGTGGTCAAATGCACCCGAAAGCGCCACCGTGGGCCTCGGGCTGGGGGTCCGTGCCTCGCAGCCATGAGCCAGGGGAGGCCCGAACTCGCCTTCCCAGGGGGCCGGTAGCCACGGACTGGGGAGGGCAGCATCACCCCGGATTCCCGTGAGCCTGAAGACGCTTGGTGGGCTTCTCGGGCCTCCTCCGCACGCACGGGTGCCCTCAAGCCCCAGGGTGCAGAAGGGGCTGACAGGTGGCACACTGGGCTGGACCCTGGTCAGGGCCATTTCCGCCCCGTTCTTAAGAAGGGCCGGCAGCAGCCTGGGGGTCACCTACAGTCCCCCTTCCCCTCGCCCCACCCGATCTGCCCGACCAGCACACGATTTTATAACCAGAGAGCAGAAAAGAGCAGGGTGGGAGCTGCTGCGCCCCAGCCCCGAGGTCAGTGCAGTGGGGTGGGGGCCCGGGGGCCGGGCGCGCGGCCGCGGCTCCTGACCCCGCAAAGCTGCACCGAGCCCCCGTCTTCCCGCCTGTGAAGTCGCACAATGACACACTGCAGCAGCCGCACAGCCGGGGCTCTGGTTTCCATTCTGTGTGACCTGGGGAGCAGAGAACGTGATTATAACCCGTCTGAATGCCGTACCCCGGGGCGATGACTCAGACACCTGCACGGGCCCGCGGCCCCCGCCCGGCGACCCGCCGCCCGGGCAGCCCGCGCGTCCAGGCGGCGACAGCCGGCAGACACCGCCGCGCCGCACCCCACGGCCACGGGGCCCCTCCGGGCTCATCCTATTACCCCGGATGACTTCCCCGGGGCAGCCCCCCGCAGCCCCCCACCGAGTGCCAGTGCCAGGCCCCGCCTGCGCCCGGCGACACACTGCCTGTTCAGCTCGGTCCCCGTTATGTTATGTCAGCTGTTACCCTGTGCTTAAAACAAGGCTCTCCAGCTGGCCGGGGTCAGATGTGAAAACAAGGCCCTCACAAAACCCGGCCCTCCAGCTACCCCGCGCCGGAGACCCCCACTGAATGTGGCACTTAATGACGAGTGTCTTTGCAGCCCTCGGGCAGAGCATAAAGGAAACACCTGTCCCACGGACGGCACCCTCTAATCCCGCTAAATCCCCGAATGGAGGAGCCTGCGGGGCCCACGGCAAGGGGCCCCCACCCCAGCGTCTGACTTTTGTCCTGGGCCTCGGGGAGACACTGACAACGAGTTGTGGCGGGCCAGGCAGGAGGGGAGACCCAGGAGCTGGCCTGGGAGCACCTTCCCGGCAGAACCAGAGCACGGCGCGGGGAGCCAGCCCGGGTGCAGGTGAACACGCCCCATGTATGGGCGTCAGTTTCTAGGCGGGCAGGGGGGACTGCTTTCCTGCTGACACTGGAGGCTGAGCCGAGCCCCCCCCCAGCCTGCCCAGAGCCAGGGGTGCCCCACATATCCCCCCACCCCCCTGCACCCCAACCCAGGGCGGCTCTGTGTCTGGTTACCAACCTGGATCTGAATCATCACAATTTCTGAAAGGAGGGAAGAAGACAGTGGGGTACGGTGGGGAATGTGAGGCCACCCAGACACCTGGCCACCCTGGGGAGAAAAGCCCAGAAACCATGCATACACGTGCACCCCAGGTGCCAGAAGAGGCCGTGGGGCCCGCCGACCCTGCGTCTGGGCTATCCCGGCTCCCTGGCTCTTCCCGCCCCAGCACTCATGCTCCCCGACAGGCAGGCCAGTCATTTCTGCCCTTGGGGGCCAGTGGTCGGGGCAGACGGCCTCCCGGGGAGCAGGGGAGCAGGGTCAAACCGGCCGGCGGGGCCCAGGGCGGACGGACGGGGTTGCCGACCGGGGCTTGCACGGGGTCCCCAGTGAAGACGCTGGCACACAGCTCACATCACAGGGTTTGACAGCCGGAAAGCAGGAAGCGTTGTGGGGACACAGTCAGGCCCAGACTCGGGCTCCTCGTAGGGCAGGAGAGGCCGATGTCGGCCAGGCCTGGCCGCTCTTGGGGCCCCAGGGCCTCCACTTGGACCCCGTGGAGTCGCCCCCGACCCCGGGGACCCTGCAGGAGACACATGCCCGCCGAGGGCCACCCCCCTTTCCCTCCAGTGCACCCATGGGGGGCTTGGGGTGTTTCAGGGAAGTTTCAGACACTTGGGGCCGTTTCTGCGACCCCCTGCCCAAGCCCCCCACCACGTCCCGAGCAGACTTGATCGATAGCACAGTTCTGGAGACAGATAACGGGCCCGGCTGTGGGCCTCACAGAGGACGTCTTTGTTACAGAAAACGAGCCACTGCAAGACCCTCCACACAGAGGGCCCCGGTATACGGGCAGAAGGTTCCGGTTACAGCGAGGACTCCTGCTTTCACAGTCCGCGGCTGAGTGCAGACCCCCGCATGAAGGAATGTCGGCTGTCCCCTCAGGGGCAGCTGCCTCCGGGCCAGGAACGCAGCCAGCCCAAACCCTGGAGCCCTCCCCAGGCCCGGGGGCCCGGGCGGGGTGGGAACTATGGCCCCTGGGGTGGGGATGGCCCACCGCTGCCCTGGGCCCCCCGAGCCTCGAACCCTCGGCTTCCTCCTACTCAGACATCCCCGGGGGCCAGGGCATGTTCCCCTTTCTAAAGCAGGCACAGCGGCTCTGGCCCCCCAAAGCATAGGAGGAAGACCAGGAAGGAATGGCCAGGGCACCCGGGTCATGGAGATCGAAACCCATGACAACCCCACACGATGAGGAGACCACACTGCAGAGGTGGGACCTGCAGCGAGCCCTGAGTGTGGACGGCGGTCAGATGGTGGGGTGGGGGGCAGGGAGGTGAAGCCCAGTGAGCAGGTGTGGAAGGACGGGGGCCCCTTCTTCGGGGGTCTTAGGGGTGGCTCAGGCCGATGCCCACCGTCACCAGGGGACTGGGGGGGCTCATTCTCGGGGGTCCCCACCCACTGTCATGGGGCTTGGCACACTGGCCAAGGTCCCTAGAGGGCAACGGCTTCCAAGTTTGGTAAGAGGCCCCTAAGATGGTTCACAGACACATGCGGGGGTGCTGGGGCTTGACCCAGACTGAGGGGGGCAGCTGGGGCCCCCCATCCCCCAGCACAGGGGAGACAGCCCACAGCACTGTCCAGGGCCCTCCTCCAGTGCCCTGGGCCCTCGCGGCCACCTCTGCCCCCACCCCGTCTGGAGGCAGCGTCCCCGCGCCCTGTCACCCCGGGTCGGCACGGGTGGGGCTCAGGGCCTGTGCGCGGGAAGCTGAGCGGAGTCGCAGGCCACTCTGTACCGCAGGCCGCACAACGGGGACCCCAGGCTTGGCTTCCGGCCACACGGCGCCCCTCAGCCAGCCAGAACCCCTTGAAGAGAAATCCCCTGGCCTCCCTTATCTTACAGGCACAGAAACACCCACGACGCGGGTTGCCCCTGTTTGAGGCTCTTCTGCAGCTTTTAGAGTTTGTACTGAGAGCTGCAAGCCTCTGGTCAACCCGAGGAGGCCGCCCAGGGTCAGCCGAGAGCCCCCAGCCTGCAGGGGGGCGATCCGCACACCCAACTGCGACCCGAGCAGGACGCGGGTGCAGAGCACGCAGACGCAGACACACGGGGGCGTGCACGCCACCGCCTCCCCACCCTGGGGGGCCAGGGGTCAGTCCCTCCCCCCCGCTGGGGTGCTGGCCCCCCCCAGGCAGGGCCCCGCAGGCTGCAGACACGAAGCCACGAAGCCCGTGTTCTGCCCCGGAGAGCCACGCCTCTCTGCACACCTACCCCCGCCACACAGTAGGTGTTTTACAAGTGTTTGCGGGCTGAACGAGCGCAGCAGACATCCCAGCCAGGGTGGGGGGTGGCGGTGGCCCCCATTCTATGGCAGAACAGCAGAGAAGAGCCCGGCAGCGGGACCCAAGCCTTCCCAGGTAGCTCCAGTGTGCCGGGGACAGAGACAAAGGAGCTCGAGGTTCCAAAGCAGGGAGAGGAGGTCTTCCCGGAGGACCCTGGGGTCCAGCACAGGAAGCAGGGGACGCCACGGGGCTAGCAGAGAGGTGTCCTGGCAGCCGGCGTGCCAGAGCGGGCCTTTGCTGGATGCGGAAGGGGTTCGCCGTGCAGGGAGGGGAGGACGGAGTGGGAAGAGTGCTCTGGGTGGGAGGTAGCCCCTGAGAAAACAAGACCTCGGGGTTTGTTAGCGGAACACCACGGCCACAAGGGACTTGAGTTCTGTGAGTCGCGGCCCCTCCGTGCGAGGGAAGGACACAGCAGAGGGGTGCACGCAGAAACCTCCCCACCATGGGAGCCACGGGCCCTGAGGTCAGCCCCGCCGTCCCTGCTGGCGTGGGAAGGGTGTGCAGGGCCGAGGCTGGAAACGTGCGGGTCCGCGGGGGCTGGGGGCCCGGGGACAGAGCCTGGACCTTGTTCCAGGAAATGGGGACCCATCGAGGGCTGTCAAGGGGGCCGAGAGTCCTGGGGGGGGAGCCTGCCAGTGCAACTAGGAAAGTGAGGGTCTCGGGGAAGCAGGGACCCCGGGGGGCAGGAGGGCCGGGTCACCGCGGCGGGCTGAGGGGGCCTCGGCAGCGAGGGAGGAAGCCGCGAGCGATGACCTCATCCCCCAGGCCTCCGGGCCGCGGCTCACGGGGTTTTTAACCACAGCATCGCGGGACAATTCCCTGGTATGCTCAGCACCAGAAGGCACGGAATACGCCGTGTTTGTGCTGTGCTTTCGGGAGCCCCTCTTTGTGTGGGGCTTGAGCAACTCCGAGGGAGAGACGGAACCCGGCCCCTCACCTGGGCCTGCCCGTCTCCCGCCACCCGCCCAGGGCCTGTTCTGGGCCGTGGGCACACGGACGCAGGCAGGAAGCACGCACGTGGCCGCGGGGACGCAGCCGCACACGTGTGCACGCGGCCACACGCACAGGCAGACACACCAGGGCGCGCCCCACGCGCGCACGTGGGCGACGGGCCGTGCACTCACGCCCACACCGCGGCGGGAGCCCTCTGCCCGGGAAGCCGCAAGCGAGGCCCAGGCCCCACGTGGGCCCGCTCACGGGGCCAGACCCGCAGCGGAGAGCCGATGCCTCCCAAAATGGCTTTTGCAGGCGCACCAGATCGGCGGGTTCAGCAGAACGCTTAATCCCTCGGAGGCCGCCCCGGGGCCCCCTTGCTCGGGCCAGATAACAGCTCTCGGCTCCGTAAACACGGAGCGTAGGAAAGGAAAGGCAGAAATATGGGCTCTTTGGGAAAGCACAGCTCACAGTGACTTCTTTCCACCATTTACCCATCAGGCCGCTCTCGGAGCCCCTGCTCGGAGCCCACGCTCGGCCCCTCCCGGGCTCCCAGCCGCGGTCTGGCTCCCAACGCTCTGGGCCCCGGCCAGCGCCGCCCGCATCCCGTGGACAGCAGCGCCACCTGGTGGCCCGCAGCCCCGCCCTGTGCCCACCCGCGCCCAGGGCTGCCAACAGGGCTCCTTAGGCCCACTCCCCACACCTGCAGCGGGTCTCCCTCTGCCTGGGGTCTGACGCGTCCCCAGGAAGTCCCCCTGACTTCCCCGGGGGCCCTGCGCTTGCCCAGCCCACCCTGGAGGCTGTGAGCTGTGGGAGGGGTCCCTGCCTGTCCCGGCCACCCCCGGCCTGCCCACCTCCCCTGCCCCCACCTTGGAGAAGCCCTCAGCATCCCTACAGATACATCCCACCCCGATCCCTTCTTCACCTTGCACTTCCTTCCTGACCCACCACGGGACATAATTCGTATCTGCCCCTGGAGGCTGGGACCGGGGCGGCCTCATTCCCCGCCACTGTATCCCCAGTGCCCGCCACCCCCAAGGCCAGGACTCTCCAGTGGCAGCCAGACCCAGCCAGCTCAAACCCCTCTCGAAGACCCGTCTCCATGCAGCCACTGAGCTGGGAAGTCCTTAGAAACCCAGCAAGGCCACTGGAGGGCGAAGTCTGAGGCTGTCCTGACCACCCCCTCTAATTTACTGGGGGGCGAGGGGGAGCTGAGGCCTTGGGGGCTCCTGTGGGGGTAGCTCTGGGCAGGGGGCTCAAAGGTGGGGAGTCCAAATCCTGGAGACATCATGCTGGGCATGTGGGGTCATTGCAATTGCTGGGCGCCTGCCCTTGGGGAGTGTACAACAATGGAAAGCTATAAACCCACCCACAGAGCCCCCCACCCACCCCACTGCATGCCCAGACTGCTGGGAAAGAGCAGGTGTCCTGGGACAGAGGAATGGGGAACCCCCAGATGGCAGGTTCAGAAGCAGTGACAGCCAAGCTGAGACCTAGAACTAGACGAGAAGTCAGTCATGCGACACACTGAAAAAATAGCAGGCCAAGAGCAGAGCACGTGCAAAGGCCCTGAGGCAGCAGGGAGTGTCCAAGGGTCACCAAACAGTGTGCTGGGATGGAGGGAGGGGAGGACAAAGTTATGGGGACAGGGCTGCCTGAACGTGCAGCATTTGGGAGGCCCAGAGGGAGAGGCCAAGCTTATTACAACGGGGAGCTTGGAGAATGGTCAGATTTGTTTCAGAAAGTACTGCCCACCCCAACCAAAGAAGGCTGCCATGTAGAGAGGGCCCCTGGACGGACAGGAGGCGGGGGGGGGGGGGGGAGACAAGGGAGGCTGCACAGGGTCTCGGTCCCCCAAGGGGTGGAAGGAAGGTGAGACACAGCAGGAGTGGGCTGGCACACCCATCCTGGGTCCCAGAGGAAGGGGTAGGGGACCCGACCCACACGCCTCTCCCCTCCCCAGCCCAAGCTGAGCCCCCATCCTCAGCTCCGGGAACTGTGCCTGTAGTTCAGACAGTGGCCACCAGGTGGCATGCGGGCCTCAGAAATGCTGTGACCACAGGCTTGGCAGGACATCCCGGAGAGACGGAGGTGGGAAGGGGGTGGTCAGGATGGGGCGGGGTCGGGCAGCTGGGATGCTGGGGGGGGGGGGGTCTGCTGGGATGGAGGGGATGTGGGGATGGAGAGGGTGGCCAGGATGGGGGGCAGCGGGGATGCTGGGGGGCTGCAGGAGGGCGGGGGGTAGGGGGGCTGCCAGGATGCGACCGGACCCCTCAGCTGCCTCCCTCAGCAGCTCTGGCAACACTGGGCCACGACGTCAACTATGAGCTCTGAATGCGAGAAGCCTGGTCTGGGAGGGAGGTGCTCCCGGCCAGGAGGAGAGTGGAGGCCAGACCACACCAGGGTCTGCCCCCCACGCCAGGGCTGCTGTGGGGGTAACCCCTCTGCTGGTCTGGTTTCCACGCCCAGCGCAGGGAACACACCCACCAACACATCGGGGTGCAGACCATGTCTGCGAGGGTCCCGACCGGCCGGGCCTGGGCGGCTTCACCAGGCTCCGTCCCACCCTCCCAGCGGCACCTGCAGGCCCCGCCTGAGCCGCACAAGCATGTGGTAAGTCTCCACCGGAGCTCAGGACCCTCGGTGCACACAGCCCACTGGATGCGGGGGTGCCCGGCGTGCCCTAAATCAACGCAGAAACTCGACGTTGTCAGAGTTTCTTAAAGTCCAAAAGCGAAACTCCCAGGGCCGAAGTAAGCCACTCAGGGGGGCCTCATGGGCTAACCTGTGTGCCCCCCAAGCTCACATGTTCAAGTCCCAACCCCCAGCACCTCCGAATGCGACTGCATTTGGAGAGGGGGTAATTAAGGTAACGTGAGGTCACTGAAGTGGGGCCGATGCTGTCAGATCCATGTCCTTGTAAGGGGAGACGCCAGAGGGCTCCTTCCCTCCACATGAGGACACCGTGCCTGCAGGGGGGTCCTGGTCCCTGATCTCTGGCCTCTGGGGCGGTGGGAGAGAGATGCCCTTCGAGCCACACGGCTGTGCGGCTTTGCTGCGGCCACCCCAGGATGCTCGCGCGTGCGAGGGCCTGATGGGCCCGGGTCCCGGCCCTGGTCTGTCTCTGGGCCCCTGCGCCCAGCAGCACTTCTGTCCAAGAGGAGGGTGCCCTGGAGCCTCGGCTTCCGGCAGGTAAGGGGCTTGGTGCCCTTGGACGTGCAGAGAAGAGAGGGCTCAGCAGCAACTCGCACAGCAGACATGCTCTGTGGGTTCCAGGCCGGGGCTCGGAGGGCCATGGGACAACCCGAAGCACCAGAGACCCCTCCCACATTCCCTGCTCCCCTCCCCCTCCCTGCAGCTCCTCCCCAGCTGGCTGGTGGGCAGAAGGACCGTCCCCTCCCTGGGAAGCAGGTGCAGGCTGGAGAGAAGCATCACCCACCGTTCAGCGGCAGGGGAGACTGACCCCCTCCCCGGCCAGCACCAGGGCAGGGCTTTGGAGACATCTCTCTCTAGGATCTAGGACGGTGGCAGCTGACTCACTGCCCGATGCAGGAGCGGCCAGCCTTCTCCAGGACACTGCAGCCCCCAGGGCCTCCGCGCGGGCCAGGCCTGCACCCATGGCAGCTTCCGTGGGTCCCGAGGACCCGAGGACCCGGAGGAGGAGAGCCATCGCCCAAAGGCTCACCATCCTGCTTCTCGACGGGAAGCCTGTCCCCACTTTTATAGAAGAAAGCATGATCTAGTAGGAGCACAGAAACGGTACCGTGGGACAACGAGCGGATCCACAGCCAGACACCTGCCATCACCACCATCTCCAAGGACACAAGGAACAGCTGACAAAGTCAACACCTTCACTTCTGACCCAAAGGGCACCCCCAACCAAGAGCACACGCACATGCCGCCAGGCTGGGGCTGCAGCCGGGGAGCCCGCCCGCCCCACCCCCACCCCCGTGAAGTCTGGCCTGCCCAGCAGCCGCAGCATCCACCACACTACCCCGCACTGAGCCCACACCCAGAAAACTGCGGACCAGAGGACCGACACCCCAGCAACGACCAAATGTAGTCAAACCACAGGCCGTACAGAGAACAACCGTCAGCAACCATCAGTGGCTTTCCCGTACCTGGGGGAGGGGGGAGACGGAGGAGAGAAAGGGAGGGGGAGGGGGAGACAGAGAGAGGGAGGGGGAAAGGGGGAGAGGAGGGAGAGACTGGGGAAGAGAGAGAGCAAGCGAGCAAGGGGAAGAGGGAGGGGAGAGAGAGAGAGGGAGGGGGGAGGGGGATGGGGGGAGGGAGGGAGGGAGGGAGGGACTTCCAGAAAACACGATGGAAGGGCGAGCCCCATCTGTGGCGGCCGCCGGCAGGAAGGACCACCGTCACCAGCGATAACCTTCACATCACGAAAGCCTAAGGCCCCCCTGGCAAACAGACACCATGGTTATGGATGGGAAGACCTCACCCCAGACAGACGTCATGTGCCCAGAGGCATCCGTCGGACGCCATCAGGTTTGTCCTACAAGCTAGGCGGGCAGGGGATGCTGGTGGTCATTGGGAGGAGCAAACAAGCAAGGGCAGTCAGGCCATCGAGGCAGACCTGCCCCCGGACAGGAGAGTCTCCAGGCAGATCCGTGTGCATCTGGACGTCTGGTTTACCACGACAATGGCACCTCGAGTCAGGGTGGATGACACAGGTCAGTGGAAGGGACCAACCAGGAGGCCCGGGCATTCTGGGCAGAGGCCAGGGGCCGGATGGGACAGAGCAGGTCAGCAGTCACCCAGACCCAGGGCCACAGCGCAGGTTTGGCAAGCTCTGCCCACAGCTCCTCCTGTCCTCCTTTCCCAGCTCATCTCAGAAGCCCCTTCCTCCAGGAAGCCCTCCCAGACCACCAGTCCCAGGCTCCTCTCATCCCAGCCTCACTGTCATATCCTGGCAAATGTAGGAGTCAGGGTGGGGGTCCCCACACCTCCAGTCTCCCACTGCCCACAGTGGCCGGTCAGTAGAGGGGACACCGGGACAGGGTCATCGTGCAGGCTGGAAAGGCCTGGAGCAGCTCACTCCACCCCACGGCCCACTCGCCCCGGGGAGACCAGAGCCCCAGCGGCCGGGACAGCCCCTCGAACCGCTACGTACCATCCAGAAGAGGGTCCCTGTGGCCAGGGCGACGTACTGCTCGATGGTGGACAGCACGCTGAAGATGAGGCAGACCAGGACGATGAGGAAGCTGCAGGGCAGGAGGACACGGTGGTCAGCTCCGGCGACGCAGGCCCAGGCCCGGCGGCCAGAGGGGCTCCCTGCCACCCCCCACCCCTGCGCCGTTGGACCAGGCCCCTTCCCTCCCCGAGTCTGAGAACTCGAGCGCCACCAGAGCCCAGAACCCGAGGCGCAGGTGCACAGAGCGGGGCGCTGCCAGCCTGCCGTGGAGGCCGAGTTCTGACCCCCCGTGACCGTGGGACAGACCTTAAAGCCTGGCGCCAAGAAGCCACGCTTACAGGCCACGTGTGGTGCGGTTCCCTTAATGGGAAGCCACAGAGACAGAAGAAGAAGAAGACCGGCAGGCACCAGGGGCCAGCGGCACAGAGGATGCCCCCCACATCCCTGGATGTCACAGGGCCTGCCTGGGGGAGGGGCAAGTCTGGGGGAGTCACCCAGGGGGCTCCAGGGTCTCCAAGCATCCTCTCGGCAGGTCCTCAAAGACCGGACAGCAGGGAACACAGCGTGGTCGGGGACCCAGACCCCCAGCCCTCTCCCCACCCCGAGATCCTGCTGTTCCCGGGGACTTTCAGTCCACCCCCACCCCCACACACCCACCCTGTGCCCACCAAGAAGCTCCCTGCATCTCCCCCTACCACCTCAGCCCCTTTCCACCCCCCATCCCAATTTCTCAGGCCACACCCTGCCCTCCAGCAGCTCTGGCCAAAACCTGCCACCATCCCCTCCCTCCCCACACAGGCTGATCGGCTCCCCCTACAAAGCCAGATACCAGCCGACCCCTCTCTGCAGCCTGCCCATCAGTCTCCACCCTGGGCCCCCACAGCCCACCCCACCAGCAGTCAGGTGAGCCTGACTCCCGGCATGGGAGTCCCCCGTGACACCCATCCCCCAGGGGACACCACAGCGAGCCCAGAATACTCAGCTCCTCCCGCCCCTCTTCTGAGCATGCTCGGCCCTGCCTGCCTCAGGGCCTTTGCACCCGCTGCTGTCCCTGCCGCCCAACCCTCCTGGGCACTCCTGAGACTGCATCAAGCCTCCTGGTCTTTGTGTCTGTACTGCCTCCTTCCAGGGACCGTGCGCAGCCACGCTCTGTACCGCCTCAGCTCTGTGGACCCTCTTACTCGCTTGGAAGGGTGTCCAGTCCCGCCGGGCCTCCACCAAGGAGACCAGGACCCCAGCCCACAGTAAAGCAGTTTAACAGACATGGCCAAGCCTCCCTGCCAGACCCCACAGGGAGCCCTCTGTGGGGGTGAATGAGACGGGGCTTCAGTCTCACCGGGACACAGGTAAACGCCGATGGAGAGAGTGAGCACCCATCTGTGGCCGGATCACTCCTCGGGCACAGAGCTCACCTTCCACGGACTGTGAGGACAAAGGGCCTTGCGTGGGCCATGCCACATGGTCCTGAGCCACACCCCAGAGCCCCTCTCGAGTCCCGCTACCTACTCATCCCGCTCCCAGCAGGCTTGCTGCCCAGCTCAGCCGAGGAAACACAGCAGGTACAACCACCCAGCCCCCTCCCGGATCTCTGGGTACAGACAGAGCCAAGGAAGCACCCAGAGGAGACACGGTGCCCGCCCACAGCCCCTCCAAGGCCACGTGGCCCGGGCAGAGCCGTCTGCCTCAGTTTGCCCATCGACACAGGCAGAGCCCTGGGCCACTCGCTCACAGGACCACAGGAGGTAGAGTACCCGGACATCCGACAGGGACCCCGGCACCGGGCCTGGGACGAGCACCAAGCGCTCGTGCCCTCTCCTCCGGAGCCTCTTCGCGACATCGGTGAGGGCACTGAGGGCCCCCCGAGAAGCCAGGGTGACCCCATCTCGAGGTCCTCACTGAGCCACACCTGCAAAGCCACGGAAGGTCCCACACGCACGGGAGCCAGGGCAGGACGCAGACCTCTCTGGGGGCCGTTCTCCAGCTGGCCCGCAGGCAACAGAACTGGCCGCGCCTGAGTCACGCGCCTACACCCCGCACCTTTGCGGCCCGCGGGCGAGAACCGTGAGGCCCGGGTCCGGGGACGCCACTGCCCAGGGCTTCCCGCACACCTGCCTCCCGGCTCCGCCACCAGGACAGGCCCGGGAAGCTCCTTGGTCTGGACTGCGTCCTGCCTCCTGACGCGGGGGGCGCCTAAAGGGGATCCGCGGAGGCACCTCCGCCCGCTTGGGGTGTCGTGCCGGGCCCCTGCTTCCGCCAGGCTGCACCTCAGCCGGCCTCCTTGTCCCTTCCAGCGTCACAGAGACCCTGCAGGAGTGGGTCACTGCCGGGTGGCAGCCCACCACCGACTATCCAGTCAGTACGAGCTCAGCCACGAGGCAGAAGGCTGTAGCTCGCCAGGAGCACGTCAGGCAGGAGCACCAAGGCCCCGCAGGAGGGCGCCACGCACCCAGCACCGGGACGTCGCGGCTGGGGAGTGGGCTGTCCAGGGGCCCCTCTGCCCACCGCCCAGGGCCTGCCTCAAGAAGCACGAAGCATGGGGAGCCCAGAGGCGGGGGCACAATTGGGAGGGAAGCAGCCCCTCCTGTGCTCAGGCCCCAGCCGGCCCCCCGAGAGGACGTCAGGATGGGTGTCCTCACCCCAAGCCCCTGGTAAGAGGTTCCAGGGAGACCCCCACACAGCTGGAGGCTCTGGGCCCTGGGGATGGGAGCCAGCAGGGGCCGGGTAAGGGGTTGGGAAACAGCGGGGGCCTGGGGTGTGGTGAGGTGGGAGCCAGCAGGGGCCCGGGGGCGGGGGGGGAAGCCAGCAGGGGCCGGGGCCCTTCCCCGGGGAGCCCCTCCTGGGGCCGCTGCAGAGTATTTTCCCTGGAGGGTCGGGGAATGGTTGGTGCACAGCCACGCAAGTTGCTTCCCCAGGCCGGCTGTATCCCGAAGCCTCCAGAGTTCATCAAGTTTTTTTTTTTTTTTTTTCAAGATTTTATTTATTTTATTTGAGAGAGAGAGAATGAGAGACAGAGAGCATGAGAGGGAGGAGGGTCAGAGGGAGAAGCAGACTCCCCGCCGAGCAGGGAGCCCGACGCGGGACTCGATCCCGGGACTCCAGGATCATGACCCGAGCTGAAGGCAGCCGCTTAACCAACTGAGCCACCCAGGCGCCCGTTCATCAAGTATCTTAACATGTGCTGCTAGTTTCGGAAAGAATCATTCAACAACGGGGCACCCGGGTGGCTCAGTCGTTAAGCGTCTGCCTTCGGCTCAGGTCATGATCCCAGGGTCCTGGGATCGAGCCCCGCATTGGGCTCCCCGCTCAACGGGAAGCCTGCTTCTCCCCTGTCTCTTCCCCCTGCTTGTGTACTCTCACTTACTCTCTCAAATAAATAAAGTCTTAAAAAAAACAAATCATTCCACAAAGCGTGCGTCTGTCTACTCCACCCTGTCCTGGGTGGGCCTCAGGGCCTCTGAGATGCTGAGACAGGGGCCCTGTCCTTGAGGGGCTCACGGCACGGGGTGCCTGATGCCCCCGTCCGGCCTCTGCAGGGCTGAGACTGCCCCTCCGACCCAGCCCTCAGCCACAGACCCCAAGAGCTGGCAGACTGTGGCTCAGGAAGAGGAGGGACCCGACAAGGTCAAGGTGCAGGAGCTGGGCTGGGGGGCACAAAGGATGCCAACCCCCCAGAGGCCATGCTGGCCCCCAGCGTGGTGGCAGCTCTGTGCCCCGAGGGACAATGCCCTGCTTGTGCTGCTGGCCAGGGGCCGGGGCCACGAGCGCCAGCCTGGAGGGACGTCCTGAATGTTATCGGTCATCACGGTAGTACCCACGGGGGCCAGGTGCCCTGGGAACAGGAAAGAATGCAGGAGGCGCACCAGGGCCCTGGTCCAAGACAGCAGGGGGGCCCTCCGGGGCGCGGGGACTGCAGCCCTCCCCTGGTGCCCGGACACCTCAGGAAGCACTGTGGAGCCTGGTGAGGTTTTCCCGCCTGCCGGGAGGCACCTTTCCACCCCAGATATTTCCCAGGGAAGTTTGGGATCCTTTATGCGAACCCCACACACAGCACAAAGCGCAGGCAGCTCCCGGTGCCCTCGGGGCCCCCAACACCAAAGAACGTGGCCCTCAGGTTACCCCGGGGTTTAAGCTGAAATTCCAGGATGCTGAAATGTAGCCACAGGCCACGGAGGATGTGAACCGTGCTGGATCGGGAGGCTTAATTTACTGAGTGTATAAGGATTGTGTGAGTGCCTGAGTCCTTTCGGCCCAGGAAAAGGTTATGTGTGAAGGGAGGAGCCTCAGATGCTGACAGAACCAGACGCAGAAGGACAAATCCCGTGTGATCCACTCACACGGGGTCCCTGGGGTTCTCCAGATTCACGGGGACAGAGAGTGGACGGTGGGCGCCGGGGCCAGGGGAGGGAGGGGGTCGGTGTCTCATGAGGATGGAGTTTCCATTTGGGAAGATGGAAAGTTCTGGAGGCAGACGGTGGGGACGGCTGCACAACAGGGCGAATGTGCACTTGACGTAGCTAAGATGATAAATTTTATGCGTATTTCACCACAATTTAAAAATTTTTCAGAAGTAAAGGGGTTTGTAGGCAGCGGTGGACAGCTGCCCCAGTTTCAGGCAGGCTGTAGGAGGGCAGAGCGAGGTTCAGAGGCCCGCCCACCTGGGACAGGACCTTCGCAGGCACAGAAACCAAGGGCTGTCACAGCGACCTCAAGCCCAAGGTCGGACGGCGTTTGGAGCGTGGGATTCAACAGATTCAGTACTGACGTCCAAACCCTATCGGAGGGGCTTCTCTCTGTACAAAAGGTTCCAAAGGAAGGTTCCAAAGACCTCCCCCCCCCGACAAATGAAGGGCAGGCCACAGGGGGTGGCCTCAGGTCCTGCAGAGCTGTCCCCGGGGTGGGGGGCAACCTTGCCCAGCAGGGAGGCCGAGGTCCTCTTGCTGGCCCAGCCCGTGCCCGGCGCTGCCTCCTGTAAGCCCCGTGCGGCAGGGGTCCCAGCACCCCACGTGAGGAGGGGCCGCCTGGGGCGAGGTGCCATGGGTTCTCCAGGGGTTCCAGGCCGTGCAGCTGGCCCTCCATCCCGGGCGGCCCTGGAGTGTGGAGCAAGGTCACAGCCACTGATGGGGACACCGAGGCCTCTGAGCCAGCCGGAGTATGTCCAGGCCACAGGCACTGTGAGCCCAAGCTGCCAACCCCGGGATCCCCCGCAGGCCCAGCTCCAGGCCAAGACAACCTCTCCCTTGGGCTTGGCACTCGGTGCCAGAGTCCCCCGGGCAGGAATACCATGCTGTGCATGGACACTGTGAGGACAAGCATGGTGGGGGGTCATCCTGGGCAGGGAGGGCTGGGGCGATGGGGGCTGTGTCCTTGTCCAATTGTTGGGGCCCCAGGTGTCCCTGGGCTGGTGGCCGCACTGCCCGGTCTCTGCCTCCATGGTCACATGGCCCCTCCTCTTATGAGGACAACCGTCACCACCTGTCACCGCACGTAGGGCCCCCAGGAATCCAGGGTCACCTCTGCCCCTCTAGATGCTGAACCCCACCCCACCTGCAAAGATGCTGTCTCTGTATGAAGTTGGTATCAGTTTTTAAAATATAATTCAAAATACATTCAGAAGCTCCTTTTCATCTTTTCCTTTCTCGTCACTGAACCGTGTCTAAGACCCCCTCTCCAGATGAAATCAGTCACAGGAGTCAGGACGTGCACACGTCTCCTCGAGGTCCCCGTTCCGCATGCTGCGCTGTCCAGACCCCATCACGTCAGGGAGACAAACGAGCGGGAGAGACGGAGGACACCACCAGTGAGCCCCGGCCGTCTCCCCTCCGCCTGCTGGCTGGCTGCCACACTCAGCAGGGGACCCCCCCTCCCCAGGGCATGGCCTAGGAGCCGCTGGCCCGAGCCCTCCTGGCACCTGCCTGGGCCGTGAACCCTGCTCCACCCCGCAGACCACTGACCGCCTGCTGCCCCCTGCTGCCTCCCCGACTGAGAAAGGGGCTCCCAGGCGGGGTCCCATCTGCCAGTTTCCCTCTGCAGGCCCGGCACATCACTGTTTGTTAAACAACCAACTGAATGCACCTTTAGGCTCAACTCAGGAGCTCAGTGAATAGAATTCTCAGTGTTGCCTCCTCCATGCAGGCCTCCGGAGAGTATCAAGTGTATCAAGAAGTGAGATCCTTGTGCTCCGTTCTTCCCCTCCTCGGTCCGCCCCCACGGGCCTTCCGATGGCCCCGGGCACAGCTCTGGAGGCAGCTCTCCGCACGCACACACCCTAGGCTGCACACCAATGGCAGAAAGGAGCCTGGGGGCGGCCGGGGGGCCTCCCAGCTGCGGGGGTGCACATGATGGCAGCGGCGTGAGCAGGAGACCCGGGGGGGGTCTGAGGGCGTGGTCCCGGGGAGGGCCTGCCCCGGATGCAGCCACGGGAGACGCTGAGCCAGCCCGGCGCCCACGCCTCTAGCCCTCGCCCTCTCAGAGCCTGACGTGAAGGCCAGTGAGGCCACCAGCCGGGCAGTGAGGCAGAGGGATCCAAGCACACGGTCTCCCGCAGGCCTCTCCCCGGAGCCCGGGACAGCTGGCGCGCACGGATGGGGTCACGCTCTCCTGGGAAGGCCTGTGATGGCTCCCTGGATGTCCAAAGACAGAGACGCTGTCCCCCTCGGGACAAACGGACAAGAGGGGTGCTCACCCCGATGGCCACGCTCGGACAGCCTTGGCCCCTAGGCGCAGAAATGGGGGGCCCCTTGGCTGGAGGCACTTCAGGCCTCCCTTGGCCAATCACCCAACAGCGCACCACAGCCCCGAGCGGCGGCCAGTGGGAGACAGGGCTGCCCCAGTGCCGGCTGCGATCGGTCCGGACAGCCCTGCCCGGGGTCCCCTCACTCTGCACACCCTCCCAGCACAGAACCCTTGTGTGTGCGGGGGGTGGGGGCGGGGGCACCTCCACGGCCACCCGAAGGGTCACGCCACCGGGGGCTGGCTTGGGGACAGAGGCTTCGGCAGAGCGCTCGACCATGCCACCCATGGTCACCCTGAAGCCCTCAGGCCTGCGGAGCTCCCAGAACCAGGCCGGGTACCAGAGGGGCTGCTGAGGGGGTCTCCGTGGGGGCATGACCGTGGGCATGAGCCACCCCAAAGGAGAGGAGAGAACATGGCCCACAGGCAGACAGCAAAGTCAGGGAGAAGGTGGCGTGGAGAGGCAGGGAAGCAACGCCCAGGCTCAGAGTGCTGGAGAAGGCCCCCCAATATTCATGGTCTCTCCCAACACAGATGCCTGTGGATCCCTAAGCCGGACAGGGAGGCCTCGGGCCAGTGGCTCCTAGGCCATGCCCTGGGGAGGGGGGTCCCGGACCCCCAGGGTTCTGTGGCTCCTCCAAGGGGAGGCCCAGCACCGGGGGGGGGGGGGCAGTGGGGGCGGATACCCTCACTGCCGATTCCTGTCTGCAGCTGAAACGGCTGCCCCCGCCTTGGAAGGGCCCTCATTTCCCACCTTTCTGGGCCGAGGTCCCTCCTCTGATGCGTGGACACCGGGGGGTGACCCAGCAGGGAGTGGCAGCCTATGGTTACCGAGCGGAGGGACAGCGGTGAGAGCCGGGGTTTCTGTGAGGCCGGCCTGGTTCCAGGGGCTCAGCAGACTTGAGCGCTTCCTGGATCCCCGGATGACCACAGCGGGTTAGGTATTGTGATGTCCACCTCACAGGTGGGAGAACAGAGGCTTAGAAATGCCAGGCCTGGGGTCCCCCCAAGGAAGGAGAAAAGCCAGCACAGGGCGGGCAGCCCCACCCTCGCTCTAGGGCCGTGGCTCCGTCCTGTGAGAGAGCTGAGCACGGGGTCCAGGAGAGAAGCCCAGTCGGCCCTGCTTCTCTAGAAACTGAGCCCCAGAGAGGATGGGCTGGCCCAGACCACACAGCAGAATCACGTCAGGGTGCTGGCGACACCATGTGCCAGGGACAGTCCTGCTCACAGCCCAGACTGCCCGAGAGACCCTGTGCCACGCGTCAGCCTCCAGCCCTGGCGGCCCCCCAGCCTGAGCCCCGTGACTCCATGGCAGCTCACCCATACAATCTGTCCTTTGGGGCCGAGACCACCACCTACCTAGACCCAGAGAGACAGCATGAGAAGGCAGGTGTCAGGCCAAGCCTCGCAGCTGTCTTCCCCGCCCTCCCCAATGTCCCCAAAGCCCCAGGCTCCTGACCCGATGGCTGGAGGCAAAGGCATTGCTGAGAGGCAGGAAAGCTCATGCTGGCAGCCCCTAACCCAAGACAGGGCCCACCCAACCCCTGCACCGACCCACCCAACCCCTCGCAGCCAAAGACCATCAGTGGCCCGGCCCTCCCTGTCAAGGCTGCCCACCCAGCACACACAGGGCGCCCACTAGCCTCAGCTCACACCCCTAATCCCACTCCCACCTGGGGTGGCCCCTGACCTCTCTCCCAGCCCTTGGTCCCCCTCATCCCAGCAGGCTGGCATCTGGGGGAGGTGCTGAGGCAGCTGCCGGGCAGGCCTGGCACCATGGAGGGCCCAGGTGACCAGTGCCCCCCCGAGTCCTCCTGCTCTGGGAGGGCCCAGGTTCTCTGAACAAGGTGCTGGCTTCTGGGAACCCACAGATGGTCCAGAGTGGGCAGGGGCTGGCTTCACAGCTCTCCGCTGGGGCAACCCCCTCTTAGAACTAGCGAGAGGGATGAAGACCCCGGAGCCTGGCCACAGCCTCCAACCTGAGCGGGACATCCTCCTCCCCTCCAGGCCCCCAGGACGCAGGGGCCAAGAGCAGGCTGGCAGCTTCCCCGAGGCCAGGGCCCGTCCCCTCCACCCGCAGAGCCAGAAAGTCCTGTTGTCTACACCCCGCCACTCTGGCCCAGCAAAGCCCTCTGCTGACAAACCAAGAACCTGGTGAGAACCCAGTGACAGGACAGCCCGCAGGGAGCAGGACGCACCAACCCACACAGCCCTGGGCGGGCCTCCTGAATAGGGCCCTTCACCTGGGCCTCTGTAGCCGCCCTGCCCGCGCCGGGAAGGCTCAGGACTGCCAGGCACAGTGCCTTGCTGGCCTCCCACTGTGGTGTGTGAGGTGCCAGGAAGGAATGTGCTGGCCCCCGAGAGCACCCCCAGGGACCCCAGCACGGCCCAGCCCCAGGCCCAAGATGGTAGCACTCCCCAGCTGCGGGCCGCAAGAGAGAGACCCGTCCGGCAAGGCTGCACACAAGCTCTCCTACGGAGCAGCACAGAAGCCTCTGGAAGGCAGGGATGGGGGCGTGAGACAGGGATGCAGGGGTGCACAGAGGCATGGATGTGGGGGTGGGGGTGGAGGCAGGGATGCGGGGGGGTGAGGCAGGGATGCGGGGGTGGGGGTGAGGCAGGGATGCGGGGGTGGGTGGAGGCAGGGATGCGGGGGTGGGGGTGAGGCGGGGGTGAGGCAGGGATGCAGGACGGTGAGGCAGGGATGGGGGGTGAGGCAGGGATACGGGGGGGTGAGACAGGGATGGCAGGGTGGGGGTAAGGCAGTGGTGAGGCAGGGATGCGGGGGGGTGAGGCAGGGATGTGGGGGGGTGAGGCAGGGATGCGGGGGTGGGGGTGAGGCAGGGATGCGGGGGTGGGTGGAGGCAGGGATGTGGGGGTGGGGGTGAGGCGGGGGTGAGGCAGGGATGCAGGGCGGTGAGGCAGGGATGGGGGGTGAGGCAGGGATGCGGGGGGGTGAGACAGGGATGGCAGGGTGGGGGTGAGGCAGGGATGCGGGGGTGGGTGGAGGCAGGGATGCGGGGGTAGGGGTGAGGTGGTGGTGAGGCAGGGATGTGGGGGGGTGAGGCAGGGATGTGGGGGGGTGAGGCAGGGATGCGGGGGGTGGTGAGGCAGGGATGCGGGGGGTGGGTGGAAGCAGGGATGCGGGGGTGGGGGTGAGGCAGGGATGCGGGGGTGGGGGTGAGGCAGGGATGCGGGGGTGGGTGGAGGCAGGGATGTGGGGGTGGGGGTGAGGCGGGGATGCGGGGGTGGGGGTGAGGCAGGGATGCGGGGGTGGGTGGAGGCAGGGATGTGGGGGTGGGGGTGAGGCAGGGATGCGGGGGTGGGTGGAAGCAGGGATGCGGGGGTGGGGGTGAGGCAGGGATGCGGGGGTGGGGGTGAGGCAGGGATGCGGGGGTGGGTGGAGGCAGGGATGTGGGGGTGGGGGTGAGGCGGGGGTGAGGCAGGGATGCAGGGCGGTGAGGCAGGGATGGGGGGTGAGGCAGGGATGCGGGGGGGTGAGGCAGGGATGCGGGGGGGTGAGACAGGGATGGCAGGGTGGGGGTGAGGCAGGGATGCGGGGGTGGGTGGAGGCAGGGATGCAGGGGTAGGGGTGAGGTGGTGGTGAGGCAGGGATGTGGGGGGGTGAGGCAGGGATGTGGGGGTGGGTGGAAGCAGGGATGCGGGGGTGGGGGTGAGGCAGGGATGCGGGGGTGGGGGTGAGGCGGAGGTGAGGCAGGGATGCGGGGGGGTGAGGCAGGGATGGCAGGGTGGGGGTGAGGCAGGGATGGCAGGGGTGGGGTGAGGCAGGGACGTCGGTGGCAGGAGACAGACATGGCTCCCCTGCCTCCAGCACGGGGCCCTCCCTGCGCTGACCCTCTAATTCAGCGCAACCCCCGTCCACCATGCTGCCGACACCCCTACCCCAGGGGCCGTCTGGCCCACTAACATCTGCACCCCAGGCCAGGGCACGGTGGGCACGGTCAGCCACCAAGGACTGCAGGGTCCCCTGACCGACAGCCCCGGCCCCTCCCCAGTGCAGAAGCCCCGGCCCATTGCTCGGAGGATGGCGTCCACGCCGCATCCACGTGGAGCTTGCTGTTCGGAAAGCCCCTCTCCACCCGCTGGGGCTTCAGCGTGGCCCTCGGGCTGTACCCACGGCAGCAGGTGGTGCAGCGGGCAAGCCTGGGGCCCAGGGGGGACAAGGATGAGCGCTGCATGTGCCCGGGGCCCCAAGCCCGGGTCTGGGGCTCTACACCCAGGCCCCGCAAGGACATCCCCAGATGCAGCCCGCAGGGGCTGGTGGCACCGTGCCCCGGGCCCTTGGGCATGGCAGGAGCAGGGGGCGGCGCAGCCCAGCAGCTCCTCCAGCCCCTCAACTGCCCCGTGGTACCCCCGCAGGTCCAGGAGCAGGGCCCCCGAGTGGGCACAGCAAGGGCGGAGACAGGTCCTGGGAGAGGACACATGGCATCAGGTAGCCACACGGGGCTCGGCCGCTGAGAGACAGACGTCCGGCACATGGCGGGCGCCGCCTGCAGGCGCTTCCCATCACCAGCCTGGACGAGACGAGGTCTTGCCTGCTTGAGCCAGACTTGTGGAGGGTCTGCCCCTCCGGAGAACGTCCGTTTCCTCTTTCTCCAGCTGGCCTGAGACAGACGCTCCCACTTCCTCCATGCTGCTTCCTCCCGCCCGCGGCCCCGCCAGGGAGCACCCCCTGCTAGGGAGCAACCCCCTCGGGGCTCCTTGTGACTGTGCCATGGAAGAGGCCCAGGCGGACGGGGGCCCATGTCCCGTGCAGGGGTCACGGTGCCCCCGGGGCCTCGGGGTGCAGGCGCCCCGCAGGCTCCTGCCTTGTAGGGCTCCCCACCGGTCTTGCCTTCAGCGGGAGCCGCTCTCGGGCAGGCAGGGAGGAAGTGGCCAGCCATGCAGCAGGACGGGCCTGGGGCCTTGATGTTCCTCTCCCACAGCCGGGCGTGCGTTACTCAACGCCGGATGCAATTAGCAGTTTTATTTTGGTGTCAGCATCCTCGGCCCCCGGATGGTGGCCTGGCTGGCCACGCGGGGGGAAAGAAACATGCTCCTCGGCCACCCACCACCAGCCACCGGTCACGGAGGGTGAGTCGCCTGGAGTACCCAGGACTTGACTGAACCAGGTCCCGCACACGTGGCCGCTGACCGTGGAGGACGCCGGGGCCTGCAAGGCCTCTCTGGTCCTACTCCATGCCGTGGGGCACCCCCAGGACGCCCTCCAGTCCTTCCCCAGGTGCTCAAAACCACATGCACGCTCCTCACCCCGCCTGCAAGGCCCGACGTGGTCTGCCCCCCATCCCTACCCCCAGGTGGAAAGTACCAGTGATGAGCCAGGCATTACGCCAGCTTCCACAAGAGAGGCCAACTTGGGGAAAAAGAGACGATAAACCAGAAAACAAATCAGGCATGACGAAGAGGGACAGCTGCCCCGGGGAAACAGAAAGGGGGCCGTCCCAGCGAGTGGCAGGGCCGGGGGGCCGCTCTGGGAGGTGGGGACAAGCAGTTCTGCCGGGAATGGATATTCCAGGCAGGAAACAGTCATGCAAAGGCCCTGAGGCAGGGTTTGGAAGGCCTGAGGCCGGGATGGCAGGACCAGGGTGGAGGACTGGGAGGGCCTCCGGTGACAAGGTCAGAAGAAGGCCTCACTTGGGAGAAGAGGCATCAGGTGCGCCAGGCCTCCCAGGATCAGTGAACACAGGCTCTGGCTGGTATCTGCTGTTTACCCACTGAGCACCTGGGTGGGCCCCAGAGACCCCAAGTGGAAGGCCGGGTGGGAGGTGGGGTGACGTCAGTGATGTGCTGCTTTCTTGTGCACCAACCAGAGGCAGGAGGAAAATGCCAGGAGCCTCTGAGCACCAGGAAGCAGAGTCAATGCCGGATGCATCCAATCAGAAAGGAGGCATCGGCAGCAAGGCCCTCCTGGCCATTGCCAGTCACCTCTGTGGGCATCTCCCAAGTGGGCTGCCCCACACCATCCTGTGGGCCCCTGAGAGCCCCGCTTTTCCTTCTCAACTCAGGGACCATCTCCCAGCCCAAGCCAGAGAGCCCCTGGCTGAGGAGGGAACAAAGCAGAGGAAAGGAAGAGCCGGCCAGGACGGGCACGGACGTGGGGTGGGAAATGCCCACACCAGGCCTAGACCCTACGCAGCCGCCAGGAGCACGGCCAGCTTCCTGCCTGCCGCCCAGAATAGCCCACACATCCTCGAGCCGCCGGCCCGGACCCCAGCCCGGCAGCGGCCCTGCCTTCCCCCACCTCCACCCATGGCCGAGACTTCTCCCCAGGACACCAAGCGCCCCGCACACCGCTCTGACCAGCCCTCTGGAGGCCAGTCACTCCTCGGAGCAGAGAGGCCCTGCAGGTCGTGGACTGGGGGACAGGGTTTGCCAGGTGTGGGGGTCCCGGGAGCAGAGATGCTGAACTAGAACAAAGAGGAGACGATCACTGAGGCCAGGGGAACGGGCCCTGGGATCCATCAGCCCTGCCCCCAAGCCACCGCACATGAAAGACGGAAATTCTCTCTCCCATGAAACAGCAAGTGGAGACCTTTAGATAGTTGCTGCATCCTAATCCGTGCCGTACCCTGCACTTCTGGTCACACAGACACAGCTCTTTCCCCAGGGGCCCCCGAGATAGGGCGGGCATCACAGTGATGTGGAAGCTTCGATTTCACCCTGAGCAACATTTCCTTCAGGAAGCCTTCCTGGGTTCCTTGGGCAAGGGCCTCACACAAACCGCACGCGCTTGCCCTGTGCTGTACGCCGCCCTCCCTCTTCCGACCTCCCCTCCGCTGCGGCTTTGTTTCCCTTGTTTGTGTGACTCTGTGCCTGGGCACCCCCCACCGGCGCCCCCTGGGGCAGGGGTGGGGTTTGCAGGCCTGGCCTGGCACCCACGTCCTGGGGTGCACCGGTGTGAGCCAGGACGAAAGCAGTGTCATCTGACAGCTCCCGCCTGTCACTCCCGCCGGTGAGCTTCTGTTGTGGAAGCCAGGGCGGTCACTGCGGTCATCACGGCTACGGGGCACTCGGGGCAGGGGGGGACAGGGGCAGAACTCAGAAGAGCCACGTCCCCTACACCCTCCACTCCAAGAAGCCCCCTCCCCAGTCCCCTGAGGCCTGTCCCGGGGCCCCAGCTTGGAGCCAGGTGAGAACCCCAACCCCTGTGGGTGTCACCACCCTGCCCGCCTTCCACCGACACCCAGGATGCTCGTGTCAGGATCCACACCATTCTGATGCTTTGGGGGAGGATGTGGCATTACAGCAGTTCCCGGGGTGCAGCCAGGCCCCCGGAGGTCCCTGAAGGCCAGTTCTGAGACCATCTGATGCTCTGCCCTGTTTTCCCGCACCCACTCGCCTCGGTGCCAGGACACCTGCCCTCCTGGGCCCCTCCTTCCTCACTGTCACCCGGGCTGTCATCTGGCCCAGCCCCTGCTCCCACATCACCTATATAGACCCGTGAGCCCAGCCAGGCCATCCTCCAAGCTCCCACCAGCAAACCCCTGCACCAGGACACATCCCCCATGGGCTCCCCATCCCTGCCTGACCCCAGCGCCTTCCCTGCCTCAGAAACAGACACCACGCACCCAGGTGCCAGAGCAAACACTGTAGGGTCATGCCCCCAGTGCCCCTCTTCCTGAAAACATGCCTGTCTTCTGTCTTCAGCAGTGGACCCCTCACCTCTCATTCTTATCCCAACTGGAGAGCAAGCTGTTCCCAGCCCCTCCCAGCAACACCCTCCTGGGCTCCCTGCCTCCGCTGTTCCCAGAGGGCCGGTGAGCAGGCTGGACGGCTAAGGAAGGGACCCTGGACAGCACTGGAAAGAGGTGACCTTAGATCACACACACCGAACTCCTCATGGACACGGGCGGGATGCAGATGACAGAGCCCCAACTTCTAGAAGAAAGCACAGTGAACGGTCCTCACACCGTGGTGTGGGGGAAGGGCCCTCCACCGCGGCTCATGGTGCAGAGGCAACAGACTCAAGACTGACATATCTGAACGTTTCTTCATGACAAAAGCACCTGAGACAAAGTCAAAAGACACATGACCAACTGAGAGAAGACATTCACAACACTGACTGCAGACAAAGGACTAATATCCCCAGATACAAAGGACTTAAAAATTAAGGGACCAGGGACCAAAAACTCAATAGAAAAATTTGGAAAAGACCTGAACAAACAATTCACAAACACATACACACGCACACGTGACCTTTGGGCATATGAAAACTGTCCAAAGGCGTAGTTATAATTGTAGCAATGCAGATTAAAACAAAGCTATCAGGCTGGTGAAAAATAAAAGAGCGTGACAACACAGCGTTGGGGGGTGCTGTGAGGAAGCCGGCACGGCCCCCTCACCTATGGCTGGCGGTACACAGGGCATACGCCTCTTGCAGGGAAATTTGGTCCTAATAACACTCCATGCACTTCCGTTTCTAGGAAGCTCCCCTAAAAGCACCTCTGACAATGTGAAAATGCAAATGTACAAGGTGATTCACTGAACATCGTTTGAGATCGCAAAATACTGGAAACGACTCAATGCCCATAAATCAACCATGGTGCGTGGCACAGGGAGCTTCCCGGCGGCCGTGGGGAAGAATGTGGAAGATACAGATGAACCAATACAGGGTGATCTCCAGAGTAAACTGTCAACTGAGAAAAGCAAGTCCAAACAAGTATCTATAGCCTTCACAACAAACGGCGTGGGGAAAACTGGATCTCCGCATACAAAGGAATGAGGTTCGACCCTTGCCTTACACCGCATGCAAAAATGAACTCAAAATGGATCAAAGGCCTATATCTAAGACCCCAAAATGTAAAACAGTTAGAGGAAGGCATAAGGGAAAATCTTCATGATGCTGGACTTGCAAACGCTTTCCTGGATATGACACCAAGACGAGAGGGAACACAAGCAAAAATGAATCAGTTGGACCTCATGAAAATTAGGAATTTCTATGCAGCAAAAGACACAATCGGTAAAGGGGAAAGGCAACGCACAGAATGGGAGAGAGAATTTATAAATCTTATGTCCAGAATATATAAAGACCCTGCAACTCAACACCACCACCACTTAATTTGAAAATTGGCAAGACCCACCTATATGCTGCCTGCAACAGACGCACTTTGCCCTTAAGGACACACAGGCTCAGAGTGAAGGGGTGGAAAGAGGTAATCCGTGCAAATGGAAAACAAACAGAGCAGGGACAGCAGGACTTACATGGCACGAAATAGGCTTCGAGCCAAAGGCTGAATTAAGATATGAAAAAGGTCATTATATAATGATAAAGGGCCGATTCACAAGAGAATATAACACTGGTAAATGTTTACGTACCCACCACGGGAGGACCTAAATATATTAAGCAAATACTAACGGATCTGAAATGAGACGCAGCAATGCGGTAACAACAGAGAATTCAATCCCCCACTTCAAACACTCGGTAAATCATCCGGACAGGAAGCCAGTGACTTAAACTACACGTGAGCCCAGATGGACCCACGCTGTCCGTCCAGCAGCAGCAGGACACACGGTCTCCTCAAGCGCACGGGGGACACTCTCCAGGACAGATCACATGGTGGGCCACAAAACAAGTCTCAATAAGTGTAGGAAGGTCGAAATCATGTCAAGCATCTCTTCTGACCCCCAAATTAGAAACCAATTACAAAATAAAACGGAAATTCACAAATCTGTGAACACTAAATGACGTGCTCTTGAACAACCATGGGCTAAAGGAGAAATCGAGGCAGAAATAAAAAAATACTTCAAGACAAATGAAAACTTGTGGGATAGAGCGAAAGCAGTGCTGAGGGGAAAGTCCATAGTGACAAACATCTCCGTTAAGAAGAACCCGATTTTACACCTCAAGGAACTAAAAAAAGCACTAAGCTGTGTGAACAGAAGGAAGGAAATGACGAAGATCACAGTGAAAATAAATGAAATATGGGCTAAAAAGATAAAACAAAAAGTAACAAAACTAAAAGCTGGTTTTTTGGGAAGAGAAACAAAATAGACAAACTTTTTGCTAGGCTTATCAAGAAAAAGAGAAAAGATTCAAATAAGCAAAATTATAAATGAAAAAGGAGACATAAAACGAATTACATGGAGGTACAAAGGATCATGAGAAACTAATAGAACAAGCATACCAACAAACTGGACAATCCAGAAGAAACGGATGAATTCCCGGAAACATACAAACCACCAAGACTGAATCGTGAAGAAAGAGAAAATCTGAACAGCCCAATTACTGGTAAGGAGATTGAATCAGGAATCAAAAACCTCCCAAAGAAAGGTCCAGGGCCAGATACTTTCGCTGGTGAAATCACGGAACATTTTAAGAATTAATGCCATCCTTCTCAAACTCTTCCAAAACAACAACAACAAAAACAAAAAATACACACAAAAAACCCAAAAAACAAACAAAACAAAACAAAAAACAAAAGAGGAAGGAACACTCCCACACTAGTTCCCTGAGGTCAGCATTACTCTGACACCAAAGCAAGACAAGAACATTACAAGAAAAGAGAATCACAGACCAACATCCCCGATGAACACAGATGCAAAACTCAAAATGTTAGCAAACTGAGTTCAACAATACATGAAAAGGGTCACACGCCATGACTGAGTGGGGTGTATTCTGGGGATGCAAGGATGGTTCAATATCCGTAAATCAGTGAGCATGATACACCACATTAACAAAATGAAGGATTAAAATAACTATCAGCTCAATAGATGTAGAGAAAGCATTTGACAAAATTTAAATCCTTTCAAGATAAAGACTCTCAATAAATCGGGTATAGACGAACACACTCCAACATCATAAAGGCCACATGTGACAAGCCCAGAGCTGACATCATCCTCAATGGTGAACAGCTAAAAGCTTTTCCTCTAAGATCAGGAGCAGGGAAACAATACACACCCTCATCACTTCTATTCAACATGACTGGAAGTCCCAGCCTGAGCAATTAGGCAAGAAAATGAAAGGCATCCAAGCCAGAAAGGAAGAAGTAAAACTGTTTCTATTTGCAATGAAATGATATTATGTATAGAAAACCCTAAGGACTCTACCAAACTGGTAGAATAAACAAATTCAGTAAAGTTGCACGATATAAAACCAACGTACAAAAACTAGTTGTGTTTCTATACACTAATTACAGACTACAAGAAAGAGAAATTAAGAAAACAGTCCCATTATGGCACAGCATAAGGAACAGAGTCAATGACATTCTATGAGCGTTATATGGTGACAGACAGTAGCTACACTTATGCTGAGCACACCATAACATGTGAACTTGTTGAATTGCTATGTTGTACACCTGAAACTAACATAACACTGTGTGTCAATGACACTCAAATAAAAATACTAATAATCGTTTTTTCAAACCCGAAACCTGGGACTGATACTTCTCCCAGAGTTAGACTCCCCTATTTTGAGAAACAGCAATATCCACTCTGCTTTTTTTTTTTTTTTTAAGATTCTATTTATTTATTTGACAAAGAGAGAGCACAAGCAGGGGGAGTGACTGGCAGAGGGAGAGAGAGAGAGGTAGGCTCCCTGCTAAGCAGGCAGCCCGATGCGGGGCTTGTTCCCAGGACCCTGAGATCATGACCTAAGCCAAAGGCAGACGCTTAACCAACTGAGCCACCCAGAAGCCCTTCCACTCTGCTTCTGATAGGCAGTGTGACTTGGGCACACCACTTTTCTGGGTCTCAGTTTCCCCATCTGCAAAATGAGGGGTATGAATAGATGAGGTATGGTTATGTGAGCAAGTATACAGATGTCAAATAGCAAAATAACATTCTGATTCTTCTTTTATGCAGATTGGTGACAATACTGAAACTGAGAGCTTTCAAGAAATAAGGAAAACAACCCCATTTATAAAAGAATAAAATACTTAGAAATAAATTTAACCAAGGAGGTGAAAGATCTATACACTGAAAACTGTAAGACATTGATGAAAAAAATGAAAGATGACACAGATAAATGGAAAGACATTCCACGTTCATGGATGGGAAGAATCAATATTGTTAAAATGCCCATACTCCCCAAAGTAATCTACATTTTCAATGCAATCCCCATCAAAATTCCAATGGCATTTCTCACAGAAATAGAAAAAGCAATCCTAAAATTTGTATGGAACCAAAAAAAAGCCCGAATAGCCAAGGCAATCTTGAGGAAGAACAAAGCTGGAAGCATCACACTCCCTGATTTCAAACCATATTACAAAGCCGTAGTCATCAAAACAGTGTGGTGCTGACATAAAATCAGACAGAGATTGAGGGAACAGAATAGAGCCCAGAAATAAATCCACAGGTATGGTCAATTAATTTATAACAAAGGAGCCAAGAATATACAACTGCAGAAGGACAGTCCCTTCAATAAATGGTGCCGGGAAAACTGGATAACCAAGCGCACAAGAATGAAACTGGACCGCTTTCTTACACCACACACACAAATCAACTCAAAATAGATTAAAGACTTGAAAAAAAAGACCTGAAACCATAAAACTCCTGGAAGAAGACACAGGTGGTAAGCTCTTTGACATTGGTCCAGGTGATTTTTTTTTTTTTTTTTTTTTGGATCTGACACCAAAAGTAAAGGCGACAAAAGCAAAACTAAACAAGTGGGACTACATCAAACTAGAAAGCTTCTGCACAGCCACGGAAACCATCGACAAAATGAACCAGCAACCTTGGGAATGGGAGAAAATATCTGCAAACCACATAGCCAATAAGGGGTTACTACCTAAAATATACAAAGAACTCCTACAACTCAACAGCAAAAACCCAAATAACCTGATTTTAAAATGGGCAAAGGACCTAAACCGACATTTTTTCCAAAGAGGACATACAAATGGCCAACAGGTACCATGAGAGGTGCTCAACATCACTCACCAACAGGGAAATGCAAATCAAAACCACAAGGAGATACCACCTGTCACAAGTCACAACGATGATCATCAAGAGACAAGAGATACCAAGTGTTGATGAGGCTGTGAAGAAATTTAAACGCTCATGCACTGTTGGTGGGAATGCAAAATGGTGCGGCCGCTTTGGAAGACGATATGGCAACCCTCAGAAAAATTAAAAATAGAATTACCATGTGATCCAGCAATCCCACATTTGGGTGTATCCCCAAAAGAATTAAAAGTAGGGTATCAAATAGATCATTGTATATTCATGTTCATAGCAGCATTATTCACCATAGTCAAAAGCAGAACAACCCAGGTGTTCTTTGATGGAGGAATGCATAAACAAGACATGGCCCATCTACACACTGGACTGTCACTCAGCCTGAACATGGAGGGACATGCTGACCGGTTACAGCTGGACAGACCGAGGATGCTATGCTGAGTAAAATAGGCCAGACACAAAAGGACAGATACTGTGTGATCCACTCATATGAGGTCTCTAGAGAGGTCAAGTTCATAGACAGAGAGTGGACGGTGGGCATCGGGGCCAGGGGAGGGGATGGGGGTGTTTCATGGAGATAGAGTTTCAGTTTGGGAGGGTGAAAACAATCTGGACATGGACGGTGGGGACAGTTGCATAACAGTGTAAATATGCTTAAGTGCCCCTGAGCTGTGCACCTAAAAAAGGTTCAGCTGGCAAATTGTATGTGTATTTTACCACAATTAAAAATTTAACCAGAAAGTATCTATGGTATGCTTTCCTTTGTGTAAGAAAGGAAATATAAGAAAATACACGTGCGTTTGCCCTTTGTGTGCAAGAACTACAGGAAGGATGAGCCTGTGGCTACTTCACGTATGTTACCAGGGTCGGAAAAAAAGACAAGAGTGAGAGCCGGGTTTCCTGCTGCCAAGAAATGGAACGGGAGACGTGGCAGGAACCCATATGAATATTACACATACACACACAGGCAGATAGTTGCAGACGGAAACAGCCATGTGCGTCTGGGGCCAGACATGCCACACCTGCAGCTGCCAGCCAGGCCAGGCTGCCCAGCCGCCAGGAGCCCTGCCAGTGCCCCGGGCTTGGTATCTACATCCCATCTGCCAAAGGAACCAGGCTCCTTGGAGAAGTGGCCGATTTCCAAACCAGACAAGGAGGACAAATCAAGCAAAGTCGGGAGCACGCTGGGGAGCCACAGAGGGATGCCGTGTGCTCAACAAAGACGGAGCGCCCTGGAAGGGCTCAGAAGCCGCCCTGAAGGAGCTCCCAGTGCCCAAGCCAGGGGCTATTTGAGGCACGAAATCAGGAATGATAGTATTGGACGATGACCCATAAATTGAATCAAGATCCATGAGGCCACATGGATATAAACAAACCTCTGGGATGAGACAGCTCACCCTACGGATGAATTCCAGTTAATAAGTGGAGAGGGAAGCAGGGATAGAAAATCCCCATCAGACAAATGCCATGGAAGGAGCCCACGGAAGGAGCCCACAGAAGGAGCCCACAGAAGGAGCCCTGTGCCAACAGGAGCTGCCGCCGGAAGCTAGACGCAGTGGGCAGAGTTTGAGGAGGAAAAGGATATTTGCAATGTGTCCAAGTATCTTCCTCAAGATATTTATTAATGACAGAGGGGAAAACAGTACATTTTCAGCAGAAAAGCTTGAAAGAGTCCTCTACCCAAGTGATCAATGTTAAAATCACCCGTAGAAGACCTACGACGTCATGCATCCGTGTTACAAGGCACAGCGTTGCTCCCGGCCGTGCTCGCCGAGAAGGCACCACCTCGATCTAATCGCCACGCCCATCGGACACACCCAAATCAAGGGACCATCTACGGACAGGTGCGCGATACTCGTCAAAAATGTGCAGGTCCTGGAAGACAGGGAATGCCTGTGGAGCTGCCAGGGGCTGTGGGAGACGGAGGGGAGGACACCTGAACGCAGCGTGCGGATCTCAGAGCAGAGAAAGGACGCGAGTGGGAAAACTGGTGGGATTTGAACACGGCCAGTAGCCTCATTGGTAGGAGCACACCGATGCCTGCTTCCTGGTTCTCATCGATGTATCTGGCTCAGGAAGATGTTCGCATTAGGGGAAGCTGAGGCAGGAGCCTAGGAGCTCTCTACTATTACAGAACTTTTCTGTACGTCTACGCTTCTTTCAAAATAAAAAGTAAAAAATAAAAAGTATAGAATTTGAGCGGACAGACCTCAGCACTCGTCACTCAAGCCCCTTGGTGTCCCCTATGGCTCTCAGAGTCACAACCCAGGCCCGCCCTCCAGCCCCCAGCCCTCGCCACTCCTCACATGTGCCAAGCATGCCATACCACAGGGCCTTTGCACATGCTGTCTCCTCTGACAGGCTGCCCCCTGACCACCCCCATGAAAGGGCACCCATCACACTCTTCACCCCCTTCCCTGTTTCGTGCCTTCTCAGGTTCCAGCTGCTGTCTGACACCCTCTCTGCTCTCTGGAATGCCATGTCCCAGGGGACAGCGATCCTGTCTCAGGTCCCCAGGAACCTGGAAGACAGCCCCGTGCATCACAGGTGCACCGTGGGCAGCTGATTCCATTGCTCAAGTACAAAGAGGCTGATAAACACGAAGGCATTCCCCTTCGCTGCAAAAACAACATTCTATTTCTGCTTCATCAAAAGGGCAAAGTGTTTTGACGATAATACCCAGCTTTAGAGAGGGTGGAAAAAAATACTGAGTGCTGTCCAGCATCAATGAGGGAGGTTAAATTAGGAAAAGCTTCCCGGAAGGCAGTTTGGCCGAAGGTGTCAGAGCCATCAAAACGTGGGAATGCTTTGATCTCGCTGGTCCCCTCCTGCAAATGTGACCCAAGGAAACAATCCAGGTTCCAGGCAAAAAAGGAACGTACGGGGATTTGCATCACCATCTTCTAAGAGTGAAGTGGGAAACGACACAGTGTCAACAGCAGAGAAGAGGAGGGGTGCATCTGTTCCGTCCCAGAGGAAACAACCGGGCAGCCTTGGAACGTCACGTGGGAAACGTTCGGCCCGCGTTGAGGGATAAAAAAATGCAAACGAGCGCTTTAGCACCGTCTCCATTTTACCCAATATTTACACAAAGAAATATACACGTGCAGATACATGCGAATAACAGCGGTGCTGTTCCGCTGATCACATCGTGCTTCCTCGGAGCTGGTGTTAAGGGGGGTGCGTGCCCGTGAGGACACTCACCCTCCATCAACCGTGCAAAGCGAAGGCTTGCACCATCCCCGCCTCATAGAGGATGCCACAACGGCACACATAGCCACACAGCTCTGGGGGCAGGCTGGCCGAGCCCCCCGCTCGCCAAGTGTGCTCACGTTCTCTCCTGCACCCCAGGGGCACACATCGGCACATGTACACCCCCAAACTGACCCGGGGAAAGACCGGGAAGGAATCAACGGCAGGTGTCTCTGGGTCGTGGTTCAATGAGTCATTTTAATTTCCTCTTTAAAATTTCCAAATGGTCTCTGCTCAACATGTCTGAGTTCTACAATCAGAAAAGCTGATCTAAAAACATGTTCTTATGTCTTCCAGGAGATAATCGGAAGCCTTTCCAGCAGCTCTTGAAATCATCATGTGCTTCTGATTAACATCAGTGATGCAACAGATCACATCCGTACATTTCAGAAGGAGTAAACCTCCCACGCGCGCAAGAGGGGAGTGAAATCCAAAGGAGTCGTGGTAATTTGGGGTAACTTTTTATTCATACGGTTTAATCTCGAACTTACAGGACGGTTGCAAGAACAGCACGAGGAACTCCCAAACGCCCTTAGCTCTGATTCACCGGCAGTTGCTCCATTTTCCTGCCCTATGGCCTCCCTCTCCCCCGCCTCCTCCCCTCCGTTAGGTTTTCTGGAACCACTGGAGGGTAGGCTGGAGACATCGAGCCTGGTTTTTGCTAAATACTTCTGCGTGCATATCTCAGGAAGAAGGACATTCTGGTCTCTAGCCACAGGTGTCAAAACCAGGAAACGGAACGCACCCGGGACAACTTACCCAATCCGAGCCACTGACTCTACCTGGCCGAGCACCCCAGCGCTGGCCGCACAGGCGGCTCCCCCCGACCGGAACCCCACCCTGCATCACAGATTCCATGCCACCATCAACTTCATGTTCCTCCTGTGATCTGAACACTTCCTTAGTCTCTCTGTACATTCTTTTGACTTTGACATCTTCAAAGAGTTCAGGCCAGTGTCCCTGGGGAGTATCCTTCAATTCGGGCTTACCGGTGTTTCCTCACGACTAGAATCCGGTGACGTGTCTTTGGCAAGAACGCGGCTGACCAAGGACAACCGCGCAGGGGCTCCCGCGGTTGGTTTGCCCCTTCCTGGGGATGTGAACTTTGATCAGGCGGGTTTCATCTCTGCAAGGTGGGGTCTTCGCCACGTCACCCCCAAGGGAGATGCTCTGAGGCTGGGTATGGAACCATCCTCCCCTCTTCGTCCACCAGGGCAGCGCTGCCCCCACTGATGACCACCTGTCCTCCTGGCTGGTCTGCGACTTCGGGAGCGCTCCCTCCCCCCGACAAGCCATGTCCCTTGTCTCCCGAGCTTCGCCCATCCCCAGCACTCTGTGGGAGCGGTGGCCACTCCTAGCGTGCTTTTGGGTTTAGTGCGCTGTTACTTTATTTTGGATTCTCCCATGTCCGCCTGTGCACAGGGCCGGTCGGCAGTCACCTTTTTGGGGTCCTCACCAGGCCAGTGGGTCAGCACTGTGCTTCTAAGCAGCAGCAGGTGGGCTGCCCGTGGCCAGGTGTCGACCTGGACTGGGAGGGGCCTGCGTGGCGCGGGTCAGCTGGCCACAGGCTTCCGGAGGGAAAACTCGTCAACGACCTTTTGTAGAAGTGTCTTTTCGCTCGTGTCCCACATCCTGCACTCGGAACAGAACACAGGTTGTGCCGTGACCGGGCCCTCGGCCACCAGAGTCACCTCGCGGAGGGTCCCGATCGTGCGTCAGCCTGCCCTCATCTTCCCTCCCACTTCAGTGGCCTTTCCAGCTCATTCCAAATCTGAGACACTTCTTCGTTCGTCTCTAACTTAATACCTTCTCCCAAGTAAGCAGCCATTCCGCAAGGTTTCTCAGATCTGTTGGAATACAAGTTTGCGAATCACGGTCAAAGCTCAATCTGTCGCATTCTCGTGTCTAGTTTTTAACTCTATAGTTGCCATGTGTCCTTGATTAGAACTATGTCATCCTTTTCCTAGAACAAAAAAACAAAAACAAAAACAAAAACACCCCCCCCCCAAAAAAAAAAAAACAAAAAAATAAGAGTCCATTCCGGATTGTCAATTCGATATTTTTTGCTTCTTAGTATTTTATTGTCTTCTCTTGTTTCTGCATTTTTGCCCGGGTTATCACTGGTTCAGCTTGCATGCTGACTTCAGTCTCATCTAGGCCCGCAAGCCCACGCAGCTGTGCGTGAGGGACACCCGCGTCCCTCCCCGTGCGCGCTCTTCAATACCCACAGGGCTGTGGCTGTGTTCAGTTAAGTAGATTTTTCTTCTTTAAACTTGTTACTAAGTAAACTGGTAATTAGCTTTAAACGTAGGTCAAGATCAGGGAAATCTAGTCTGTTAATTTCAGAATGTATCTTGGCTCTGGCGGTCCAGCATAAAATCCGCATTTGCGGCCGTCCTGGGGATGTCGTCAGGAGGTCCTGCTTACGGAGCATGGAGGCCGCGCGGCTATCGATGAAATTTCCCTCTTCGCCCCAGTGCCTTGTCCGAGATGCAGGCCGCGCCTCTCCTGTCTCTGGGTGCAGGTACCTGAAAATCCCCAGCTGCTCTTTTATTTTGATGACATTGTTCCCGACTTTGTGATATTTTTATAGACAATAGATATTTGGGCTTGTTTTGAATTCATTCTAAGATGTAGGCTTTTAGGAGGGGGCTCTCACCACTGGTTACGTGCATGGAGATGAGGCGGGAGAGAGAAGCCAGCCTGGTGGGGGAGGGTTGGCTGCAGAACCAGGTGGGGGGTGGGCTGCAGACCTGGGGGGCTGCCGCAGAACTGGGGGTGGGCCAGGTTCCGGTCTATTCTCATCTGGGGCAGGGGTCATGCTGCAGGAGAGCCAGCAGAAGGCAGGAGGTGAGTCTGGGGTTTCTGCACCGCACCTGTCCTTCCAAGGGGCACCCAGCCCTACCCAGCCCTACTGGGAGGGGAGGGAGGATGCAGGGCTGTGGGTGAGGGGTTTCGAGGTTTGGGGGCAAGAGAGGGGACAGGGAGGGCCAGGCCAGTGCAGTGGGAGGGAGAGGCTGGGAGGCCGCTGCCCTACCCAGGGTATGGGGTCGGGGGAGTCACCTGCTGTCCTTCAGGAGAATGGCTCCTCCCCAGGGTCCAGTTCTAGAACACATTCTGTGTCCCACTTGGCTTTGGGGTACTGTCAGTGTGAGACTCCACTGACACTTCAATTGGGGGCCCAGGAGCAGAGTTTCATGGATGGAAGAGGGGGCTCTCCAGGTGGGGGGGGCACTTGGCCCTGGGAGAGCCTGGGCACCAGCACGATGGGGTCCCTGTGGCGAGGAGGGGACAGCGCAAGGGACTGCATCCAGGGCCAGAGCGTGGGGGTGTGGGGGTGGGCAGGAGGGGGAGCTGATGCGATCCCAAACCGAGACCCCCGGGGGGCCCCCCAAATGAAAGGGCTCAGAGAAGTCACGGGCAGGTGGGACCCGGTGTCACGTGACCTGACAAGCCCGCCCCTGGGTGCAGACAGCAGGGAACCAGACGCAGGTGTTCAAACAAAAGCACACACATGTTCACGGCAGCGCTCCTCACAAAGGTGGAACCAGCCCAGACACCCGCCGGCAGACAAGCATAAACAACATGCCGGCCGTCCTGGCGACGGAACATCACACAGCTCAAGACCAGGGACAGGTCACAGCTGCCGTAGCATGGACCGAGCCGTCCCCAAGGACCAGGCCCTGCAGGGACCCACTCCCACCCGACGCCCGCAACAGGCCGATGCAGAGACGGACCGTGGATCCGGGGTTGCCCGGGGCCAGGGTAGGGTGATGGGGTCGCTCCCTGCTACCAGGCATAGGGCTTCCTATGTGGTCCATGACAACGTGTAGGAGTTAGGAACACTGCGAACCTCCCAGATACCACCGATCTGCACACTTCCAACGGGTTAAATGCTACGTTTTCGGTTACCACAATAAAATGACGTATACTCGAGCACACACATACACAGAGGTCACCTCCAAGGTCAAACACCTGGTTCCCGTCGGGCTCTGCCCCTCGCCAGCAGGGCGCCCCGGGCCCGGCTTTCCCCACCGGGAACAAGGCTGACGTCGGGCTGTGGGGGGCTCCGAGAAGTGAGCCCCCGTAAGTGCCCGCACACGTCTGGGGTCCACCCGCCGTCAGGTGGACCAGCATCCCCCCAGGGCCGTGAAGGCCCTCCCTGTCAGCGCCCCTTTCCTCACACCCAGCCCGGACCCCGCCGGCAGCACAAAGCCGCTCCGAGTCCCTCTGAGTCCCTCCGACCTGGGGGCTTGCCTCCCCGGCCGTCCGGCGCCGCTCAGCCCTAACACAGAGCGTCCTGACGCAGGGGCCTTGCGTCGGGGCGGATGCAAGAGCTCCGGGCGGGCACACGGCCTCACAGACCAGACGTTTCAGAGCCTGGAGCCCGGCTGCCCCACGGGCATACAGGGAACCTCCACCAGCCCCGACGTCTGGTGGCGCTCGCTGGCTGCCAGCCACTCTGGGGCCTGTCACCTGGCCGCTGCGGCCTGGTCTGCTCAGCTGTAGTGGAGGGCGCTCCCCACAGATGGGGTGATGGGAGGGGGCTCCCAATCAGTGGGTGCAGACGTCTACCACACCCAAGCAAAGAGCACGCGGTCCAGCCACTGCCTTGCTCCCGGCTGCCACGGCTCCTGCTCCCCGCGCTTCACTGGCAGGTTTGGAAAGGAGGACGTCCAGTCCCGGAGCCACAGTGGTGAGGCTTTCCCCCAGGCTCCCCATGGGGCAAGGCCAAGCCCCTCCCCGTCACCCTGCACTGGCCTGAGGGGCTCTCGGCGGGCACCTGCTGGGCGAGGGTCACCTTGGAAAGCTGGCCCCTGGCCCTCCCTGCTGGAGAGGAGGTACCCGCAGGCTCCAGACGGGCCCAGGGCGACACCAGGCCACACGTGCCAGCTGGTTCCAACCACGCACAACGACTGACCATCACTCCCCCACCAGGCACTGTGCCACCACTAGGGATGTGCTTCCAGACCCCGCGGGAAATGGCCCTGCCCTCTTGGGGCCCCGGCACAGAGCCCTCCCCAGCCCGGGCCCCTGGGAAGGGCTGGGAGCTCAGCCGGCCCCCTGCCAGGGCATCTCCAGGGCCTCACAGCACGACACCTGCCTGCCCCCACTCAGGGTCCATCCCTGACGTGGCCCCCAAAAGTGGGAACTCTGGAGGCCCCCAGCCCTCTGAATCCCTGACACCCACCCCAGGCTCCCAATTTTCTTCCCAGTTTGGTGGTTTGTTACCATCCAAGTCCTGGAGAAAAATAACAGGATTGCCCGGGCCTGCCCCCAACACGTGGCCTGCTCTCCTTGACCTGGGCCAGCCGCTCCTCAGCCACACATGGAACATTCCAGAGGTGCCACAGGGAGTCGAAGTGTAGGTGGGACCCCACTCTGCCTGGAAGGTGCTCCCCGCCAGGGACCAAGAGGGGCAGAGGGGCAGGAGGCTCTTCCCCCAAATGACACAGATGCCTTTCGGGTCAGCCCCACGCCCCGCCCACCCCCACCCCCTCGAGAGCCCACTCTTCATGGCCATCTGGGTACCTTGGGGTACTGGGGGGCCCTGTGGTGTCAGGGGAGCCCAGGTCAAGTCTCGGCCCAGAGCTGTGAGTCCTGCCACCCCACTGGGGCCCCGGGAAGGTCAGGGCGTCCTCCCAATGCCCTTGAGGACAGCATGGGACAGCTATGCCCAAAGCACCATCACACGGCTCCTCTAACAAGTGGGGGGTGTGGCAGCATGGCACCTGGGCACCCCGGACACAGAAGGGGCCTGGAGAGGGGCGTGGTCAACTGCACGTGGCAGCAGGAGCCCAACCTGGCTACCAACACCACCATCCCCTGGACCCCCACCCACACTCTCACATCACGGGGACCCTCCCCTCCCAGCAGCTCTGCCACCCCTTCAGGGACAGAGGCCAGCAGCCCGGCCCCAGACCCCAGCCCTTGACCTTCCCTCTCTGCATGCAGATGCCTTCCGCTGGGGTACACAGGCTGACCCTGGGGCTCTCCTGTCCCCTTCCTTCTTTCTCCGTGTGAGCAAGGGATACACACCCAGGCAGACACACACCTATGTACGTACACACACAGGTCAAACACCGGGCCCTCCAAGTCCTGGGGACTCACGGTGCGTGGGAGGACACGGGGGTCCTGCTGGGTCTGCTGGCCCTCCACTGACCCGCCTTCGGTGTCTGGCAGGTGGACGGGTGGGAGGCAAGGCTCATCAATCAGTATCAGAGGTTCCAGAATCCCCACCCTGGTGCTAAGGTCACTGTGGGGGGGGGGTGCCCCTGAGGGCGGGGGGGCACCGTGGGGGGATGCCCCTTAGGGCAGGGGAGGGACTGTGGGGGGGATGAACCTGAGGACGAGGGGGCATCGTGGGGGATGCACCTGAGGGCGGGGGGGCACCGTGGGGGGGATGCACCTGAGGGCGGGGGGGGCACCGTGGGGGGGATGTACCTGCGGGCAGGAGGGCACCGTGAGGGGGATGCACCTTAGGGCGGGGGAGGGACCGTGGGGGGGATGAACCTGAGGGCGGGGGGGCACCGTGGGGGGGATGCCCCTGAGGGTGGGGGAGGGACCATGGTGGGGGATGAACCTGAGGGCGGGGGGGGCACCGTGGGGGGATGCCCCTGAGGGCAGGGGGGGCACCGTGGGGGGAATGTACCTGAGGGCGGGGGGGGGCACCGTGGGGGGGATGCACCTGAGGGTGGGGGGGGCACTGTGGGGGCGATGCACCTGAGGGCTGGGGGGAACTGTGGGGGGGATGCCCCTGAGGGCGGGGGGACACCGTGGGGGGGATGCACCTGAGGGCGGGGAGGGACCATGGGGGGAATGCACCTGAGGACAGGGGGCATCGTGGGGGGGGATGTACCTGAGGGCAGGGGGGCACCGTGGGGGGATGCACCTGAGAGCAGGGGAGGGACCATGGGGGGATGCACCTGAGGGCAGGGGGGCGGGGGACAGCCCTTCCAGCAAACGGTGCTCAGACATTTGGGAAAAGCCACATAAACAAGGGGCCTCGAGCTGCAGCCCACACCTAACCTGGAAAGGGACTCCAAACAGTCCCAGGTCTAAAGCTAAACCCGAAACCACACAAGTTTTAGGAGAAAGCACGAAGGGCTCTGGGCCTCGGGCTAGTCAGGGACTTCTCAGACTTCTCCAGAAGCGGAATCTTCTCTCTGCAGGCAGTGAAGGGAACGAGAGGGCTGCACACCTGTTGGACCTCAGCAGGGTGGGAAGGCGACAAAGGACTCGTGTCCAGAATATAATCAAAACTCCTGGAGCTCGCCAGGAAGGAAACAGACCACCCGTGTCCCCACCAGAGGACAGACCTCAACAGATGCTCCGCAGAATGAAGACCTGGGAAGGCGCTCAGTGTATTGGTCATGAGGAAGCGCGAACCCAGCCACGAGACAAGGCCCCCACGCACATGTCGGGTTGGCTGGACGTAAGGAGAGCCACCAAGCTGAGCGCTGCCAAGGACACGCGGGAGCCGGACACTGATGCCCGGCCGGTGGGGAGGCACGGGGAGCAGCCACGCAGATTCCTCCCTATCCGCCCACCCCTGCCGCATGGCCAGCCCTGCCACGTGCCCGCGCCACGACGTGGGCCCCCACGTTCCCAGCCCCAAACCTGGGCCCAATGCAGATGTCCTTCAGCGGGGGAACGGATCCCCAAAGCAGGGTGCAGAGTCCCACCCAGGAGTGTGCACACGCCACGACCCGCAGGAACCCCGGGACGTGGTACTGGGTGGAAGCCGGACAAAAAAGTGCCCACTGTGTGCTTCCATTGACAGAAAGTTCTACCAAAGCAAACCAACCTACAGAGCCAGGAGCGGATGGGTGGTGGCCCAGGGCGGGGGCAGCGCGCAGGGAGGAGAGCCTCTGGACAGGCAGAAGGATACGTTTGGGGGGGTGGATGGCTGGCCCCGCTAACGGTGGTCTCACGGGGTCCACACCCACCACGCTGACCCAAGAGCACGCGCTGAAGACAAGAGGTGTACCACAGGGCAGTTACACGGCAGTCAGGCTGCTCGGAAGAAAGGTCACTCGGAGAAGTGTCCACACATGAGAAAGGTGAAAGAGTGGAGAGAAAGTGGCCATTCACTGGCACTCGCTCTGTCCCCGCACGGTTCTGAGGCTGGCCGCCCCTCCCCCCACCCCCGATGGCCTCTCAACGGCTCCAGGAGCACCGTGTCTAAGGGCCATTTCCTGAGGCAGTATCTGCCTTCCTGTGGCTCCTCAGCTGACCTTCCCAGCCACACCACGTCCTCTGTGAGAGCCCGGTCAGGCCACGGCAGCGGGCCTCCCCCGCCCACCCTGTCCCCACTGGTCCAGGCCGAGGGGTGGGAGGCGGCAGAGCAGACACAAAGCCAGCCCTGACCTCTTCAGGGTAACCACCTTCTGCCAGACACTGGGGTGCCACGAGGGGCACCCAGAGCTCAGCCCCCCCAGGAGCCACAGGGGGATGAACCCACTGCCCCCTGCAGAGGCACCCTCCCCACCTCCCACCCCCCAGGAAATCCATTCCCCAGGCCTGCTGACCAGCCCTGCCTGGCTCTCAGCCACAACTTGGCCCCTGAGCTCAGGTCACCTCCTGCCCCATCTCAAGTGCCCCATTCAAGCCCCGACTCCTCGAGGAGCCCCCTCGGGCTCCTGCACCCCTGAACATCCTGTCTATGCACTGGCCCCCCAGAGCCTGGGGAGGCCCTGGGCCATGACCAGGCCTTGCTCAGTACGGTGAGCAGGGCCTGGCTCTGGAAGGGGAGGCACATGCAGGTCCCTGGGCAGGCCAGCAAAGAACAGACCCGAGTGGCCCTACCACCTGCGACCCGCCCAGAGCAGGTGGCCAGGGACCCGTGGACCCTCTGGCCTTGCAGGCCACAGAGCCTGAGCTCAGCAGGCCCCCTGGGAGGTGGCCTCAGCCTGGCAGACCGACCAGTGGCAGAAGGCGCGGGCAGGCTGTGGTGTCCAGGCTGGGGCAAGGGCAAAGGGCCGGGGCAGGATGGATGGGGTATGGGGACGGGTCCGCAGGGGCCCCCCTGCCGCTGGGCGCTCCTGGGCCCAGGCCAGGCCCCCAGGGTGAACAGCAGGCAGGCCTGCAAAACTAGGCCTCAGCTGAATCGGGCCCCACATCACAGCAAACCGTAGACGCAGAGCATCCGCAGTGACGGGGGCTGGGGCCCAGGTGGGCACCGCTGGGAAGACCGGGGCCCAGGTGGGCAGGGATGGCTCAAGGCACCTATCAGGGCAGCCAGGGGGCAGGCAGGGGCTAGAGCCCAAGTCCCACCGCAGGGCTGGGATCACCTATGGCTTCAACGTGGTTCCCCAGGACGGGCCCATGACCATGGGCGTCGGCTCGGTAAGCCCCGGGGCTCTGACCCGGATGCCCCCGAATCCCGAGCCAGACACCGTGCGGAGCGACAAGCCTATGGTCAGCGGTCCCTGTGGGCCGGGAGCTCCTGAGCAGCCGCATCTCCTCCCAGCAGCACCCAGGGCCCCTCCTGGGTTTGCTGCACCCCCGGAAGGCACTAATCCCACAGGGCCTCGGGGAGCCAGGGGAACAGGCCACCGGCTCTGCTGGCTGTGGACCGGGCCCAGACTCCCCGCAGAGCGCGGCCTTCCTCCCGACGGCACCTGCCGCGCCCAGCAGGGCCAGCCCAGAGCTGCCCCCAGCCAGCTGTTCTCGAGGCCTGTGTGCACTCACCTTCCCAACCCCCTAACACCGACTCCAGGAGCCAAGTTCTGAGCCCACACTCTGCCCCCCAGGGGACAGTGGGCAGAGTCTGGAGGTGGTTCTGCTGCCACGACTTGGGAGGCAGATGCCAGGGGCGTGTGGCGGCCACCACTCCAGGGGAGACGCTGACACCTGAAGGACCCAGCATGGCCCCCCCCAGAGCGCGGTCTGGACCCATGTCAGAGCGCGGAGCTGGAGGAGCCCTGCCCGCAAACTGAAAAGGGGGAGAGGAGGAAGCCTTGGCCCCCATGCCCACCTAGCAGGAGCCCCGGGGCAACGCTGACCAGCATTCCTGCAGCCCAGCCTTGGGGGGCAGCTGACCCTGGCAGGGTCCCCAAGGGCTTTCTGGCTCCTGGAGGGCCCCACTCCCCCAGGCGAGGCTGACAGTGCAGGCCGGCTCCCGTCCCCCACTCCCGCCCGCCCCCCAAGGCCAGGCAGATGTCCCTGACGCTGCCCTGACTCGCTGTCCAGGACAAGCCAGGGACACTGCAGCTGCCACCCCAGCAACACGGGCCAGACCCTCCACTCTCTGCGGACCACAGCCCCAGACCAGCGGGGAGGACCCCCAGCGCTCCACGTCCTCCATGCCCCTCGCCCTGTGAGCCTTCCTCCTGCAAGTGGGAACTGCACTGGGGGACCTTTCTGTGTGGAGAGGCCGGACCTGGGGGCACCGGGGGGCCTCCCCACCGACGAGTGCCCCGTCCAGGCAGCGGAAGTCCCCTTCTCAGGCTATGGCATGGGGCAACAGCGCCACAGCAGGTCTGCGTCTCCTTAACAAGCAAGGTCACCGTCCAGCCTTGCAGGGACCCGTCCTGTGCAGACGCCTCAGGAAAAGTCAATCACCTGATCCTCTGGGGCACCTCAAGATGGCCAGTCTCAGCCCCAGACAGGAGGGAGCAGAGCCCTCCTCTTCCCGTACCTGCTCCCGCCCCTCTCCACCGCCACCCCAGGGAGGCAAGCTGAGACAGTCACCAGCTCCCCCAAGGACAGCTCGGGTTACAAGCCAGGCAGGTGCCACCAGGAACCATCCCAATCCAGAACTGCCCAGTAAGGCTCAGCCCCTGCCACAGCATGCCAGGCTGATGACCTTCCCCACTCCCAGAAGGCACAGTCAGTGAGCAGCTGGGCTGCGCTGTCCTTCCCAGGGACGGCCCAGGCGCTGGACCTGATGGCATGCTGTCCCAACCCACGTAGTAAGCGCTGGGGTGCGGGCCGGTCTCTGCCCCCACAGTGACCCCCTCCACAAGCCTCTCTTCAGTCCAGATGCCACCGGCCGGGAAGTCCCCTGCAGGAGCACAGCAGTGGGAGGGAGATCACTGACCCCACCCATCCCCTACTACCCTGACCCCACCGCCCTGCCCCGCCCCCGGGCAGGCTGGGCCAGTCTCCCCAGTAGCCGGCCGAGGACTTGCCAAGAGTGTCCCTGGCTCAGGCCCCGCTACCCTGGGGACATCCAGGTTTGGGCGGGGGGCAAGCTCTCCCTGGGTCTGGGGAGGGAGTCTCGTCCGGCCACCAGCAGGCCCCCAGCCCACTGCCCTGGGGGACTGCTCGCCCGGCGCCCGCGGGGTGAGCAGGGCCAGAGTGAGGGACTGGCAGGGGCTAGGGTGCTGAATGCAGCCACGCAGGAAGCACTGGACAGAGTCACGTGATGGGTCCGACGCCAGTCCTGCCGCCCACCACCTGCGACACTGAGCAAGTGTCTATGTCCCCACCGGGCCCTGACCCCGCTTCAGTAACCTACAGCGGCAACAAGCGCTGGGATGGCTCGGCCCTGGTGGGCACGATACCCCCCAACCCCGACCCCCCGACTGGCCTGGCCGTGGACGAATCAGCGTCTCTGGCCACATGGCTGGACACAGGGCCGCCGCCCACCATCCCGGTGTCCTCCTGGATGGGCAACCAGGCTCCCCAGTCTGTCCCGGAGGGGAGGGCCATAGCACCGCCTGTGAGGCTGGTGTCTGGGCCCTCCTTCCCCCCTCCCCCTGTGGACCCGGTTCCCTTCATCTCTGGGTACAACCCCCCCACAGACTGGTATCCACCCCCATAATGAGCCCACCCTCAAGGGGTCAGCCAGACTGCCCTTCCACCCAGCAGGAAGCCCTGCAGGTCACCCCAGACCTGGGCCAAGTGGGGTCCCCTCCATGGGTCATTGCTCCTGACCCCATGAGAGAGGTTGGGGTCCCCTACGCAGCAGGCCAGCCTGCCCCACACAAGTCCCTCCCCCCAGGCTCCCCCAGCACCCAGGCCGGTCCGGGGCCTGATCAGCAGTCAGTGCTCAGCACCGGGTACACGGCCCCACGTTACCCTTCTGGTCCCAAATCTTGTTCACCCGCCCCAGGAGGGCCAGAAAACATGGGGGGGCCCCAGGAACCTCTCGGGGGTCTTCTTGCTACCCATTTGAACCACCTACTTGTTTTTTCAAACAACCAATATTTTTAAAGTAGAAAATCCGTTTAAGCAAAACTTAACAAATTCCAACCCCGAATCCACACCCAGGGTGGCGACGAGGAAACTCCTCTTGATCCACTTCCGGCCCTTCCCCCACCTGCACAGCCGTGCATTTTGGCCGGCCACCTGCAGCCACAGAGCACTGCCCTCCACGTGGGTCAAACCTGGTCCATGTTCTACTTGCCGCAAGGTGTCCGGCCCCTGCCCTGCCCAGACCCGGCCTGACTGGCACCACCCACCTGCTAGAGAGACATGGCCCCCTGTCCTGGGCCCACGTTCAGTGGGTTCAACCAAACCCGGTGCCCAAGGAGGAGCCCCGGGGGCAAGGAGCCCTTTGGGTGCTGGCTCCCTTGCTCCCTGTCGTGGGTTTGCTGAGCCATTCCTGGGAAGTTGGCCCACCAGGGGGAAGGGTCCCCGCAGTCACTGGGTGGCAGCCGGGGACCCATGACTCCCTCCCAGGCAGCGTTCTGGGGTCTCAGGAAGCAGGGGGTCTGCTGAGCTGAGGCCTGAGTCTAGAAACCTGGGTTCAGAGCTCCCCGAGTGTCCATGCCACCCCAGCATGGGGGGTGGGGGCGGGTGGGGCAGAGACTGCCGCCCCACACCCCACCCCTGCCCCAGAGGAGGCTGCTCTGGGTGCCTGGCAGAGGCTTGATAAGAGCAGGGAGGCGGGGCCCACCCCGGGGACAAGGCCAACCCGCCCGCAGAGCCCCCAGCCTGCCCATCCCCCTCATGCCAAGGGCAGCCAGAACATTCCAGGGCTGCCCGGGAGGTGCCGCGTCTCCGCGGAGCTGCACGCCGGGACCTTGAGCAGGCCCTGATCCAGGGGGAAACGCAGGGCACGGAAAGCAGCCTCACCCCCAGGGAGCTGAAGGGCCCTGAAAGGCCTCCCATTTCACCCCCCGCCCAGTAAGGTAGGGACAGGCCTCTCCAGGGACACAGGGAGGTCAACTGGTCACCCAAGGGCACATGGCAGGTCAGGGATGAGCCAGGAGCCGAGCAGTATGTCAGGATGCCCCACTCGGATCACGTGCAAACCGGAGCATCCCAGAATCACCCTACTCCCCACGTCACCCAAAGACCCCCTGCCCTCTGCTTTCTCCCCCAACTGAGCAGCTGGAGCAGCTCAGACCCTCACCCCCAAGACCCTGTATGGCCACTGGGCATACTGGGCAGAAACCTGACCCCTGGCCAGGCCTCGGTGTCCCCCTTTACCGTGGGGCACCTCTGGGAGAGGCCACCCACCCCCTGGCCCCACTGGCCCCTCGCCCTCGGGCCACCCTGAGTGTGTGGTTCTCGGGTGGGGTCACCCAGGGAGCACCTACCTCCCTGGGTCATAAGCCCCACCACAGCAGGCGTGTCCCCTTTGGCCTCCCTGCGTGCCCAGGGCACACGGCAGGAGAGCAGAGAGCTGGCTCTCCGCTGGAAATGGGGTGGGGGGCTCTGGGGGTCCTGGTGGGGCCGTGATAGCGGCCACCCCCAATCAGAGCTGATACTGCCTGTGGTGTTGAGAGGTAGTACGTTCTAGAAACTGAGGCCTTTGCTGGGAGCCCCGTGGCAGGTGCCAGGCTCAGGATGAGGCCCATCCGAGGCAGGAGGCACGTCCGGACTCAGCACCAGAGACCACAGCCCAACACAGCCCCACACAGCCCCGCCCACACTCATGCCCCGTGCCAGGTGGCCCCAGGGACAGCCAGAGCAACCCACCCACACAGCCCTTCATCCAGAATCGCGGCCACCAGCTGGCTTCCCATGGCTCCCACAGCAATGCGCACAAAGAGGGCCACTGGTCCAGGAGTCATGAGGGGGCGGCACGGAGCTGGTCTCCTCCCAGGACCGAGGACATCCTGCCACCCTCTGAGTCCCAGGCTTTGGCTAAGTTGGCCCAGTACGGCCAACGGCACATCAGTCCACTGCAGCCACAGTGGGTGCTTGCCGGATGCTGGAACCAGCACCTGTCTGCCCGTTTGTACACCTGTCCGTCCGTCCCTCCATTCACCTACCTGTCCGCTAACTGTGCATCCGTCCATCATTCCACCCGCCCATCCATCCATCTACCCATCCTCCGTCCATCTGTGTGTTGCCCCTCCCGTCCCCCAGGGCCCCTGCTCCACGCTGGGCCCTGCACAGGCACAGGAGCATGCCCCCTGCTCACTCCGCGGCAGCCACGGGCAGCCGTGAGGGAGCACTGGAAGGTCAGATGGGAGCCCGCGGGTCGGAAACCCCCACCGACGGGGCCGGTCAAGGCACCGCCGCCGTGAGGGACACGGCACGGCCATGAAAAGCAGGTCAGACGGTCACACACTCCCACGCGTGCCGCGTGCTTGTCTCGTGCCCTCGCCGTTCTAGGCACGGGGACGCTGGGGACAAAAGGACAGCGGCTCAGCCTCTGGAGCTGCCATCGGACCATTTCAGCTGCTGGACTGTGTCCAGCCTCGAACCCTCCCTGCGCTCCGTCTGTTAGCGCCCATGTTCTAACGGTAGCGTGACATGAGCCCCCTTTAAGCAACAACTCCCCCGGGACCCCAGGTGCAGAGTCGCACGAGCAGGTGTCCTGCCTGCCGGGGATGCAGCGAGGCGCACCGGGAGCTCACCCGGGGACCCCCGTGTCCCACCCTGCAGGGCGTGAGTGCCAAACACGCGCCCACAGAGCTGGAACGGCTCTGGCACGGCCTTGAACGCGAACCACAGACTAACTCCACGCGGAAAAACCCTACACCCTGTTCAGAGAGGAAGTCCTGAGCACTGCGGAAACACGCTGTGGCCCGTGTGAAGGGAAGGCACACGTGTGTCGTGGAGCCAGGGAAGGGATGGACGTCCCAGGAACCCGGTGAAGGAGGGAGGGCACTGCGTGCCATCTGGGACCTTTCGACATCTCGAGACGTGTTCCCGACAGGACACAGGTCTGGCATTGAGGGGCGAGGCCCAAGCAGGATAGCTCAACAGCCAAAATTCAGGACAGGTGGCCTTTTAGGGACACACACATGGCCATGGCCTCCCGTGGCCCTCAGATGAGACCAACTACCTCAGTCTGTGTTCACGGCCCTCCAAGGTCCCCCACCAACCCCTTCAGCTCACCCGCCCAGACCCCCAAGTCCGCCCAGCACCCCAGCATCTCCCCACCGGGTCTCCCTCCACCCTCTCCCAGCCCACATCTCCGGGAGGCCTGCTCGGACTCCTTGCTGTCACGTGCATCCTCTGTCCCCAGGCCCGGGCAGGCCACGTGACCCCTAGGCACCGCACATGAGCTCCAACCTCACACCAGCAGGCGCCCCGGTGCAGCTACCAGAGGCCACGGAGTCCCCACACTGCCCACGAGGAAGCCCGGCCCCCCCTGCTTACAGCTGAGGGGCCGCAGGGAGTCTGGGAGCCGGGTGTGGGCCCCCCGGCAGGGCCGGCGCACCAGGAGAAGGAGGGGACAGGACAGCAGGGGGCAAGCAACACTCAGCTGGAAAACGAGGCAAGGTTGACTCCGGGCCTAGCCGGGAGTCTAGGTGCCTGTAGGATCCTCACAGACTCCTTCAATCCGAACGCTCCCATCCCTCTTGTTCTCACTTCTTGGTCTCCTGTTTGTGGTGGAAATCAGGTCTTTGCCCTACAGGGGGTCCCCCGGGTGGGATCTTGCAGGGGGCACCCCGCCGTGTCCTCTCGCGTGCTCCCCGCCCCCCGTGCCTCTACCAGGCTCCCGCTTACATCTGGAGCCTTCACCGTATCTACTCGCCCATCTGCTCTGGTGAGAAGGCGTGGGGGGCTGGCATGTGTCTGGGCCTGCCCTGGAGAGGTCGCCAGCCGCCACAACGGTCAGCGCCGGACCCAGGACCTCAGCAGGACCCCGGGTCACCTGCTCAGGCGGCAGGTGGGGTCCCGGAGAAGAGGCATGCCCTCACCTCTATTTGGTTTCCCTGAGTCACGCGTGGGAAAGCTAAGGGTTGCCCTTTCCTCGCCGGGGCCCAAAATAACGAGTTGTTTCCAAAAGGGATTGCTGGTTGCGCCCCTGACGTCAGGGTGACCTCCGGGATCCAAAGTCTTCGTGCTGCATTTCAGTCCACGGTGATCACCGCCCTCGACGTGTCACAGCTTCGTGGGGGTCACGCCTTCCAGCTAACTGTCGCCAAAGCCTGGGACGTGGCCCCAGCGGCCTTTGGTGGCCGTCCTGCTTTCTAGCGCGACGGGATCCGCCTGCACCTCTCCCGCCCCAGGCCCGCAGGCGGCCGTGTCTCGCAGGCCCGGGGCCCGCGGCACGGACAGACCACCATCTGTGAGCCGCAGGTGCTCACACTATGGGGTGGGTCCTTTCCAGCCCGCAGAAAAGTAATTTTAAACAAACTCATGAGGGGCGCCTCCTGATAACTTCTCTTCCTAATGCAGGCGGGGGGTGGGCAGGAGCTGGACCTCCTCTAACTTACATCGGCTTTTTCGTCCTCGGCCAAAATCTTGGCCGTCAAGGACGCCGACATGATGCTCATTTGCCTTAAGCCGCAGATCCCGTGCAAAGGCCTCAGGACAACGAAACGAGGGCATCACAGCCGTGCTGGGACCGCCAACAACCACGTGGTTTCAGAGTCAGATCCGTGGAACGAGGGACACTCCGAGCCACGTGGGTTCCATCACACCCGCCCTCCCCGGATGTCACCTCTAGCTGCTCTGGCCGTCCCCCCCGCCGCCTCTGCTGTCCCAGCCTAAAGCAAGCGCGGGTGCGTCGGTGCCTCTTCCTTTCCTAGACAAGTACTGGCTCGTCAGACTCTGACCCGCAGGGGTTCTTTCACTTAACACCATGTCCCGGTAGCCGCTCCATAAAAGCATACGGGGTCCCACGCACCTTGCTCACGTCTGCACGAGACCCCGCACACGGAGTCACGTTAGGAGCACTGTAACCAACAGCCTGGTGCACGAGTTTATTTTCCTGTTTGGTTTTCCCGGGGATGTTGTTTTGGTTTTTGGTTTGGCTGTTTTTGGCCAATATTTTCGAGATAGACTGCAGGACATGGGGTTGTGTGTGGGGGGGTCAATACACGCAAAGCCCCCTCCTCACAGACTCTACCATCCCACAGACCGTCCCGCAAGAGGAGTGCGGTCTCCCCCAGCCTCCCAAGCCTCCAGCGAGGGGGTTCCTGCACACACTGGTGGGTTCCTACCGGTCCCATGGGACGCAGCGACGTCTCTGACTGCAAGTGTGCAAGCATCTTCTCACTTCAGGACCGCTGGGAGCTGTGCTCACGTCTCATGCTCACCTTCTGGGGGGTCGATGGGCTTTTGCGCACTTGCAGAAGCTCCTCCTCCATCAGAGAGATGGATCCTCCTTGAGAAGGCGTCATCTCTCTCCCAGGTTTTGTCTTTTGCCGTTTGCTCTGAAGGTGCCGGGGTCACACGAGGGTTGCTTCTCGCACAAACGTCTGCACCTTTATGTTCACGCACCTGGCTCAGCTCCCCAGAGTCCACCTGCTGGGCAGCGTGAAGGGCCCAGCCTGGCCCTCTTCCTCGGGCCCTGCACTCGCCCAGCCCCACGGTCTGGAGCTCTCCCCTACCCGCCGGAGAGGCGGGCTGCCTTTTCAGCTACGTTTTCACACGCAGCTGAGTCTGTATGTGGGGTTTGTATTCTGTTCCCTTATCTGCCTGTGCACATGCCAGCACCACACAGTTTTAATTCGCTGAACTTTACATTTTACATTATTCTGAGCTGCCCTAGCCAAAAACGCAGATGTGACTTTTATAAGAGACCAGCCGGAGACGTCACGGAACAGAAAGCCAAACCACACGACCCACTAAGATCAAATGTTCAAAGCATGTGGCTCCCTAGGCACCACCTGAAACTCTCCTGGGCTCCCCCCGGGGCCCCCCGGCGACCCCCTCTGCCATGCGGGGGGCACTTCTGGGAGGTGGTGGCCTGCCCCCTGGATCGGACCTCCTCCTGATCCCCCACCCAGCTGGACAGGCCAGAAGCAGCCTGCAGGTGAAGGAGGCAACCCCAGGTGGGCTGGGCGGTCTCCATCCAGAGAAGCCTTCCAGGGCTGAAGGGACCTGGGGGTGCAGTGGCAGGGGGGTCTCCATCCAGCTGGCCTGGCCTTAGTCCCTGTCTTCTGCCTCCATGTAGGCCTTCTCTGCGTGGCACTTAGCGGCAAAGTCAGCAGAAAGATGCAGAGGCACCCCCGTCCTGAGCATCCTCTCAGTATCAGAGAACCGTGAGGAAGGAGCTGGGAGGGGGCCCAGCCCCGGGGCGCCCAGAGGGGAAGCTCACAGCCCCTGCCGCCCAGGAGCCTGGCACCCGGCAGCAGGACATGGCCGTCGGCGCCCTGTGGATCGGAGGCAAGGGCCAGTGGGAATGGGGGTGCCTGTGGGCACGATGCCAGGAACGAGACCCCCGCCTCACTTGAAGACATCAGCATCACACGCACTTCCGGGCAGAAGAGGGGCTGTGTGAGCCAAGTGGCCAGACCTCAGTTTCCCCCGCTGCAAGTGGCTGAGCAGAAAAAGGGGGCAAGGACCAGGTCCAGAGTCCCCAGTGGTGGGGTGGGCCCTCCAACCCGGGCCTGGTTCAGAGAGTTCTGCCCACCCCCCTCCATGGCTACCCAGGGCCACAGCCGGTTCCTCCTGTGCCCAGAGCCCTCCCCGGGCAACAGCATCGCCGACCCTGGGGCCACACGTTGGTCCTTCAACAGGGACCTGGCTTCTACGGAGGGATGCAGGCTCCTCCTCTGGGGGCACAGGTGGGCGGACCCCGGGCCCTCACCCCCAGGCCCCCTCGCCCCTGGCCGCAGGCTCTGTGCCCACCGCCAGACAACGCTGCTCTGGACACAGAGACGTCCTGGAGGAAAGTGCTCCGCAGAGACCCCACACCCTCTCCAACCCGCCGGGGCCTGCAGGACTCTCCTCCTTTCCGAGCACACCCTTCTCCCAGGCTCAGGAATGCCGCTGGATAAAAATACCCACAGACGGAGATCACCAGGCCCGGCCTGTCTGTGGGCTCAGAGCTGCCAGGCAGCAGGCCGACCGCCACGGCCCAGGCTGGAGGGGGCCTGGGCTTCCGAGGCCGGATGCCAGGTGATCCTCTCGTAAGTGCCTGTTCCGCTGGCTGCCAGGTGGAGGGAGGACCGAGACAGCCCCCAGTAGCCCTGCCCACCCACTCGGACCTTCTATCATCCAAGAGCAGCTGAGCCATCGGAGGCCTGAGCCCTGGGGTAGGGGTGCCAGAGAAACAAGGCAAGGCTCTGCCCGGGGCAAGCTAGGAAGGCTTCCTGGAGGAGAAGCCTGTGGTTCTGGGCAGCAGGGTTTTAAGGCAGAGGCCTGAGCTGCCAGATCAAAGGCCTGTGAAGACTGGCCACCCCACCCACAGGGGGAGTAGTCCTAGGAACCAGCCCCAGCAGGGCCTCCAGGCTGGGCCTGGCTGGTAGCTCCCCTCTCCTTCCATGACAAAGGGGTCAACATCACAACCCCAGCCACCCGAGGGGCCTCAGTGGGCCTACCTGCATTCCAGCCCAGCTGTGTGGCCTTGGGCACATCACCTCCCCTCTCTGAGCCCCCAAGGTTTGCACACGGTACCATTCATCCCCCTCCACTTGCATGGGGGGGTGGTAAGGAGAGCCAGGTCCCTGTGTCCCAGCACCCTCACCCCAGCCGGTGCCCACGAGAGCCCAGAGAAGGGCCTCACTGTCACCCGGGCTGGGCAGCAAAAGACAAACCATCACAGAGGCCAGGTCCTGTCACAGATGCGGAAGGCGTGAGTGAAGACGGGGCTCGGGTCACGGAGTGTTGCCCGTGGTCCTCCAGCCCCCACACCTGCTACCAATCAACACTGCCCTGCTCTCCGTGACATTTGGGGCTGCTCACAGCACCTGGGAGGCCTCGGGAGAGAAACTGGTGGCCCTCGCTGCCCCCCAGGAGGTGTGGACGGTCGCCCCACGTGCCTTCGGGACCAGAGCCTCCTCCACGCTCTGCCCCTCGCTCCGAGGCCCTTCCTTGCAGAGAGTGGAGCCGCACCCACCTGGCCCATCACGCAGTAACCAAATCCATGGGCTCGGAGTTCAAAGGGACGGGACAGTACAGTTCTCTGCGGCCTCTCCTCCAGCCATGGGGGCCAGGAGCACAGCGGCTTCCAGAAGCTTCCGTGTGGCATCTCCCCCAGGGCCCACGGGGGAAATGAGCCTGATGCACTCTCCGCGCAGACCGCTGTCTCCCTCTTCACAGGAGCCAGACGTGAGCTTGTCCCGGCCATGTCATTCTCTCCAGGGAACAGGGTCTTGAATCCCAAGAGATGCCACACTGGCCAAAAGCTGGTTTCCAACGTGAGTCTGAGAAGGGCCACAGAGCTCACCTGTGCCCATTTCCCAGCCAGCGACCCCATCAGAAGTGGCCACTCGAACACGGGACCCGTGCGTCCGCGCCTCTATTCAGACCACGCTCCTGAGAAGCAGACACCTGTCCCCCGGGAGCTGGTGAACGAGGACTCTGGGGGTCCAAGCTTGCTGGCCCACACCTGCCTGTTAGCAGCATCCCCAGGGCACGAGGGCTGCGAAACCCCCATTCACGCTGGCAAAGGCGTCCAGCACCGGAGGAGAGCCCTCGGGGGCTGGCTCCTGCAGGAGGAGGATTCCGAGCACCAGACTCCTTGAGAAGCAGGGATGCCGGGCTCGCTGGATGGGGCCGGGACCCCTGGGGGATGCGGCACTCCAGGCCCCCGGCTGCTTCACTGGGCGTGACCTGTTTCCAGCCCGAGGGCAGCTCACGGTTCCCAGGACAGCAGGATCTGCTGCATCTATACCTGTGACGTGCTGGCTCCTGGACCCCAGGGCAGCCCCGCCGGGCAGGGAGGTGCAGGGCTTTCCTGGGACAGCCATACCAAAGCCCCACAGTCACTGTGCCCCGGTCCTGGAGGCTGACGCCCGAGGTCCAGGCACAGGGCAGGGCGGGTCCCCCTGAGGCCTCTCTCCTTGTGTGTGGACGGCCGTGCTCTCCCTGGGTCCTCAAGGGATCATCCCTGCATGCAGGTCTGTGTCCTGATACCCTCTTTCTGTAAGAACCCCGGTCACACGGGGTCAGGGCCACCCCAGGGACCCTGTTTCACCCTGATCACCTCTTTCGAGGCCGCTCTCTAAATGCAGTCACGCTGTAGGTCCCAGGGCTCAGGGCTTTGCCGTAATGGTTTCAACCCAAACACAGAGCCCCTGTGTGATCACGAGCGCACGCTTACCATTTACGCCGCACATGACATCCCCCGACAGCCGGGCCCTGAGACCTCGGTGTCCCTGCCCCTCCTAGTCACCGGCAGGTCACCCAGTGGGCACTGAGCAGCCCCTGAGACCCCTCACGTCTGTCTTCCCTGGGACGGCCCCCCAGCCCTGGCCCAGCCCCCGTCACACCCTGCTGCAAGGTACGGCCCCAGCGTGGGGGGGCTGCGAGCGCTCAGGGGTCTCTCTGTCCCTGCGGCACCTTGGCACGCCCCACAGCTGCAGGCGAAGCCCACGGGAGCCACTGACCCGGGGCCAGGTCCAAGCAAATGTTCTTTCCCAGCTGAGCAAGGCTGCCGGAAGGCGCTGCCCACCTGTCCAGCCTGCCGCGGACGAGGGGAATCACACTCAGAGAGCTAGGGAACGTGGGAGACTGCCCAGCCACGGGCCGTGCTCAGACATGAAGCCCCATCCCCTGTCCACGCTCCCTGCACCGCCAGGCCAGCCCGCATCCCGTGCCTGGTGGCCTCCTGGCCCGAGACCCTGGCGTGTACTCAGGGCTCCTGCTGACCCAGGCTCCAAATCCTCCCACCCCTGAACCATCTCTCTCCTCCCACCACCTTCCTTGCGGCCTCGAGTTCTCCCTTCCATCCGGGCCAGGTGGCCCCGACATACAGGATGGCTGTGACGCCCCAACTAACCCAGGCCATGACCAGAGGACCAGGGCCCAGAGAAGGTGACACGGGAAGAGGCACCAAAAGGAATTCCCAGCTTCACCAGGAACCGGGGCTGAGGGACAGGCAGAGGAGGCTCAAAGGGGACGGTGAGAATAGACCAGACAGTCGTCCTCCTCTGATCCCGTCTGCCACGCAGCCCACGAAACCACCAGGCGGACCCCCAGTACGTCAATGATTAACACTCGCCAAAGCCACCTTGGGGACCCAGGAACGGCAGGGCGGCAGAAGGACGGGGCCAGGAGCACCCAGCTGAGTTGGAGAGCCAGCGCCCTCCCCTCTCCCCAGGCCCTCCCTCCAGCCTCTCAGTGGCACCTGATCTCCAAGCATCGGACAGCCAGAGCGGATGCTGCCCGTGGGGGGCGCTCTGCACCTGCCCCGGAGGGAGCACCCTGAGCAGGACAGCCAAGTGCCCAGGGCCAAGCAGCCACCACGGCGGGAGGCCAGGTCCAGGCTGCATGGGTGGGAGGTGGGATGAGGAGCAGCTGGGACAAGAAAAGGGTCTGCCCACGTCATCCTGCAGCTCCTAAGAGCTGGGGGGTGGGGAGTGGAGGGGAGGCAGGAAAAGCAGGAGGAGGGCAGGTGGGGTTCCTCACGGCTCCTGGAACTGGAAGCCTCTTGCCAGTCAGGGGAAGGACAGGGACCCCTGGGGGTCAGCAGAGGAAGGTTGGGGCCCAGCCCCGGGGCCAGGGCATGCAGGTTGCTATGGGAACTCTGCTCCCGCCTCGGCCTGGGCATCTCCCCTACCCAGCCGGCTCCACTGAGGCTCATGAGCAGGGAGACCAGGACCCCCACGCCCTCAGCTAGACTGGGAGCTGCCACACAGTGGGGACACAAAGGGTCCTGGAAGGCTGGGGGGCCGGGGGGCAGGAAGCCTGAGCCGACAGGGGCGGCAGAGTCCTGCCCCCTGACCCCAGCAGCGGGGGCCGGCCAGGCGCACACAGGAAAGCCTTCTCTCCTGGCGGCTGGCCGGAGCAGGGGTTCCCCGAAGAGGAGGGGGACAGGATATCCTGGCTTGCTTCCCCAGCTGCGCCTGGGAGAGTGTGCCCAGCCTTGCAGGGCCCCGCGGGACAGTGGCTCCCACATCCACCCACCTGCCCGGCCCTTCAAGGCCAGGGAAGGGAGGCTGGCCGGCCGCAGCAAGCATCCTGCCCTGTTCACAGAGTGACTCCGCAAGGACCGGCCTTCCCTCGCACTATCTCAGACGCTGCTCAGAGCCACACGAGGGCCAGAGCAGCCGCTGTCCACCCCACTCGTGGGGCTGCGGCTGGGCCCTGGCCACTCAGCCACAGGCCACCGCTGCAATCCGAGCTCGAAGGCCAGGTCCCCTCAAAAGACTGGCTAATTCTGAGAGTGTCCGGCACCAGCTGAGCTCCTAGAGACGTTAGGAGGGGAAGGAGGCCCCAGCTAAGCCACATGCCCTGCCTGGCCAGGGTCCCTTCCAGCCCCAGCCCGCGTCAGGAGAGCTGCCGTGGCTGTCCACGCCCCAGGGCTGCGGCATACCTCCCACAGGGCAGGGCCCAGAGCAGGAAATGACTGACCCAAGGTCACACGGCCACTCCAGGAGCATCCCTTCCTGGCTCGCCCCCCGTGGGGAAGACGCTCGGCCACTATCCCCAGAAGCCACCCCTGCCCGCCTGCTCCCGGAGAGGCCGGGCAAAGGCAACTCTGCTGAGCAAACTTCCGAGAGCTAAACAATCAGAATCAGGAAGAAAACACAAGTGTAAGCAGAGACTTCCTCTGGGGTGCGGCGAGCCCTCTTCCTCCACACGGCACCACACGGCCAGGGAGCCCGGGCGACGCGCACCCACGGGCCTGCACCCCCAGGACGCGGACCGGCGGGGCTTCGGGCGGCCCCTAGCCCTGGCAGCTGTCCAGCGGTGGGGGGGGCACCGCGACACCGCCTGGTGGCCCTCCGGGCATGCCTCCCTGCCTTCGCCCAGAGCTGGCCGCTGGGCAAGGTCTTTCTGGGACCCGGCTGTGGAATCCATACCACCCCTGGGCTTCTCAGGCGAGGGCTAGGAGGCAAGCAGCCCGTGTGAACCATGGCGCCCGCGAGCCTGACATTGGCCGGACGTTGGCCGGTGTCGGACTCGTGGGATCCCTCGGGGTCCGTGCACGCAAACCCTCCCCTACGCCCCGAGACAAGCCAGTGCTGCAGCCACGGGCAGGGCCATGCTCTCCCCAATATCAGCCACGGTCAGGGGGCACGCACCCCCTGACACTGCGGCAGGTGGGGGCTGGGCTGGGGAAGAGGCTTCAAGACCGGGGCCCACCCATGACTCTGGGGACACAGTCCGCGGGACGTGCCTTCTTGCTGTGGAAGGCGGTCCCTCCGCACAGAGGGGAGCACCCCGATACCACCTACGCTCACAGAGGAGCCGAAGTGTGAGGCTGAGGCTGCCCCACCCCACCCTGCTGCAGCGGCCCAAGACGATACTCCGAGCCAGCCGGGGCCGGGCTCCCACTGCACCCCTGGGCCCTGCGGGCAGCTGCCGGCCAAGAGGAAAAAGGGTCCTGAGCCCCTCCCCCACAACCAGGTCTCTCCCAGCCGCCGGCCAGTCAAGGCAGCAGGGATGAGTACCTGTCACCACCAATAGGAAGCCAGAGGGAGACCCCCCCCATGCAGCCCCCAGCAGAGCCCCCCACTCCTCATGACCCGTGTGGGGGTGGCCCCGTGAGGGCTCCCAGGCCAGGGGGCTGGCACCATACCAAGAGGCTGCGGGCTGGGCAGCCAGGAAGTGGAACCACAGAACGGCAGGGGAGGGCTCCAGGCAGGCAGCAAGGAGGGTGGCCCCGAGGAGGTAACTTCCTTGTACCCCCACCCCGAGGAATGAAGTGGCCTGCCCTGCCCCACCCAGGCACGCTGCATCTGGCATGAGAACTACCTGGGTAACAGGGCCAGGTGCTGCCCATGGGGTCCTGTTCTCCGCTGGTACACAGCTTCCTCCCATCGAGGGTTAGAAACGTGGGCGCAATCCTGCCCCTCCCCGGAGCCCCCTCCAGCCTCCTCCGCTTCAGGAGCCTGGTCCTTTGAAGGGGGGTGGGGCATTCCCCGCAGCCACACTGACCCCTCAGGGGACACCACTCGGCCTGCCACCCTCTGGGGCAGCCCTGCGCCCGCGGGCCCGGGAGACTCCCCGCACGTGGCCTGCCTTGAGCTGGGACATGTTGCTGCCACCAGCAGGAGCTTGGGGCCCTCCCCTCCTGGGGGCTCCTGCGTCCTGGGTGCCTGCCGACCCTGAGTTCTCTCCTCCGCACCCAAGGGCAAGCTCCCCTGGCACACGTCCTTTCCCAGAAGGATTAACACCTGGACTGTCCTTCCAGGGAGGAGTGGAGCCAACTTCTGGGCTCGGGCAACCTCCCCCCACATGCCTGAGCAGAGCCAGAGGGAAGCTCTCCCCCCCACCCCCCCACCCCCCCATCGGACCCACACCGGCCCTGAACTTCAAGAGACAGGCCCCTCAGAGCTGCTGTGTTCCCCATAACCCCTTCCTCCCCCGCAGCCCTGAGTCGTAGTTGGCACGGTCCCCGCGGCTGCAGGTGGCACGAGACAGGGTCCCCCCACGCCCCTCTGCAGCCCGCGGGAAGCCCCTGGGCGCCGCGCGCCGGGGCCGCGGCGATACTGATACTCACACGGCGAAGTGGTAGATGAAGCACTTCCAGCCGCTGGGGCGCTCGAGGAAGTTGTAGACGCGGCCCTGGATGTGGGTGCGCGCGAGGAGCGGGCGGCGCGCGCTGTAGATGGAGACGCGCGGGTCGAGGCTCACCGGCGGCCGCCCGGCAAGGTCGGCGGCGGGCGGGGGCGCGGCGGGGGGCGCGAGGGGCGCGGGCCCCGGGGCGCCGGGCGGCGCGATGGGTGCGTAGAGCGCGCCGCCCGCCGGGCCGCCCTCCGCCAGCTCCAGCGAGAAGGGACACTTCTTGGCCAGGCCCGTGCTGCCCCGCCGGGAGCCCGGCAGGCGGCCGCAGCCCCAGCGCTTCTTGTCGGGCCTGGGCGGGGAGGAGGCCGCAGCCATGGCCAGGCAGGGCCCGCGGGGGGCCGGCCAGGCGGCGGCACCGGGAGCTGCGGCGAGGGCGGGCGCCGGGGGCGCAGTGCGGGCGGCCGCTGCCCGCCCCGCCCGGGCGTGGGGGCGGGGCCGGAGGGGGTGGGGGCCGCGGGCCGGTCCCGGGATGGCGCGCCCCGCCCCTGGCCAGACGCCCCGCCCGGACCAACCGGCGCTCCCGGGCGCCCCAGCCCGCGCCTGAGACTGCTGACCTGCTCGCCTGCTGGGTCCCGCCCGGACTGCGCCCACCTGTTCCTCCCGCCTTTTTGCATCCACTTGCCCCGCCCGCCCCTTCCCGCGCTCCTCCGCTCTGCCCCACGTGCGCCCACGTGCGCGCCCCGCCCCCCCACGCCCACCTGCTTGCCCAGTAAGCAGCCCCCAGCTGAACCGGGGCCGCAGGTGCAGCGACTGAGAACCTCGTTGCCAGGGCAGGAGAGCTGGGTAGGGCACAGGCACCCACTTCACCGGAGAGAGGCTGGGGTTAATGGGGAAAGGGGGGGCACCCTAGGGCACACGCGGACTGACCCTCCTGACACTAGGAGGGCAGCCTGTTAGCTCCTCCAACACTTTGAGCACCCCGTTTCCTGTGCCCGCCCATTCACGCTGTGGGTGGAGAAAAATGCTGTCGGGTCAGTACCCACTAGGGGCCGTCGCACTGAGGAGGTGAGCTCCGGCCATTGGGGGATGTGGTGCCTACTGGAGGTGGCGGTTCAGGGGTGTAGGCAGGGTTTGACCGCTGGGCAGGTCATGGCAAGGCATTTTCGAGGTCCTAGGGACATGCAAGAATGGGTGTCTCGTCCTCCTCGAACTCTGCCCTGGGCTTGCCTCTGCACCCCATGGATTTCCCTGGATGCTGGGCGTGGGGGTTTAGAGGTGGGATGGGATCAGGTTTGTGAGGTCCTCCACACGGCCTCTGGCCATTGCTGGGCTGGCATTTGGTTCCCTGCACGTTGGGGTGCCGGAGTGGAGGATGGGGGGAGGGTGACGGACAAAACGGCTTCTTTCCGGACATTGCCCAGGGCAGAGGGATGTCATGTGGGGGACAGGTAACTTACCAGACAACTCCCAGGTCTTCACTGAGAACCCCAGGCTGATTCATTTCATGTTCCCGCCCCCCCCCCCCCAGCAGGAAACCAGCTCCTGTTGGTGGCTAGAGCAAAGTTCTGGCCCTTCACCCCAGACTCCCCACACAGCCAGCCGTTTGTATTTGCAGAAAAATGAAGGAAGTGGGTCCCAGCCTGCGCCAGGCACTGCGGAGACTGCAGGGCCACTGAGGCTAGGGAACCTTTCTGGGTAGTACAACCCGGCAGCCAGCCAGAGGGAGGCGGAGAGTCTGCCTCCGCAGGGGCCCCAGGGGACAGGCCGGGGCACACAGGGAGCATTCAGTCATTCCTTTCTGAATGAATGCACGCGTGAATGAGCACTGTCCACACAGCTACATCACAATCCGAAGGAGGAAGATGATCTTTCAGTAGGTGGTGTTAGAACAATTGGAGAGCCATGGAGGAAGGGGGAAAAAAAAAAGTTTGGATCCACCTCATACACCACACACAGGAGTAGGTTTCAGATGGATCAGAGGCTTAGATATAAAAGTCGAGATGAGGTCACGTGGGTTCTGTAAGCAAGGCTCGGGGAATTCCGCAACCACCTGTAGGCCAGCAAAACGTCCAACTGTGCTTGAAATCGAGACAATAGCTGAAATTAGCAACATCAAAAAGACCAATGAGCAGCTGGAAAGAGTGTTTACGACACACATGGCAGGTCAAGGGTTAACAGCGCCGGCTCGTTCAGGACAGCCAACGTGGGACAGACCGTGGCAGACAGCCTGCGGAAAAGTGGGCCAAAGACGTAAAGAGTTCCCAGGAAAAGGGGAGTCCGTGATCTTTGCACTTACGAGAAAATGAGCAACGTCCCTGGTAACAAGAAAAATGCAAATTAAAAGTACAGGCCGATCCCATTGGTCCCCTATCTGATCGGCGGACGTCCACACGTTTGACAGGCCACACGTTCCGCGGGCGAGGCCCAGGGGAGTCCCGCATGCACTTCGCCTGGGGGCGGGGGGCCTGGTGCTGTTAGCCAACATGACAGTTGACCCCTCAGGTTAGCTCCACTCCCAGGAACAGCCCCAAAGCCCTGTGGGAACACAGAGAGTGAGGCATGCCGTGCTAGTCACACCAGAAAACCCCGAAGACCATGAGAATATCCCTCCGGTAGCCGAACCGAGGGCCGCACAGCCACACGGGGTCACCCATTGTCAATATTTTCACCAGCATTCGTAGGAAGAAGGAACCCAAAGAACTGCATTGTTATAGTAATGTTAGTATTCTTTCTTTGGGATTATGGATGTGTTGTTAGACTCCTTGGGAGCCAAGAGTTTAAGAGAGAGAGAAGGAGGAAATCAGGGAAGTATGAATCCGTCCTTAAATTCTGATCGGGAATATTGGCGTCAATTGCTGTGCTCTTTTATCTGCAAACCAAATTACTCTCCAGCCCCGTCCACCGAAAAGTTTCAGGAGGGGCCCATCCACAGCAGGACGATCTGAGCGTGAAACAGAATCGTGGAGTAAAAGACATCCGATAACTTACAGAACCATTCGTTCATTAACGAAGCTACAAGAAATCCTCGTTGACCCTTTGCTGGTTGCTTGGGCTCATTCTTCTGGAACCGAGCGCGGAAGGGACAGTCGTGTGGCTCCTGCCCGCCCCGTTGGCACTGACCTTCGGGGAGAAGAAGCCGCAGGTGCTGGAGCCGAGCACGGGCTACTTCCTCCCCCGTCCTGAGTCCTGTGATGTCGGGAATGGCTTTGAAGCCGTGGCAGGCAGGGCGGGGTGCGGAGTCAGGGCAGAGATTAGACCAAAGGGCTTCTGAATTGGCCATTGTTGGGTGGCCGCTGGATGAGGTCATGACAGACCAACTTTACTTTTGTGTCTGTTTCCATATATTTTTAATTATGACAGGTTGCACCTGGGGAGGCTTCTTGGAGGGCCACATGCCGGGCTGGGGCCTCGGCGGGGAGAAAGCAAGGGGCTCTCGGGGTGCCCTGAGCCATGCGGGAAGCTGCTCTGGGGATCCTGGGCTGCAGCAGGGGGACTCTGGGGAGCATGGGAGGCTGGCCGGGGGGCTGCCGAGAGCTCCCTGCCAGCTCCGAGGACCTGGGGGTGGCCCCGAGAGAGGACTGAGGCCCTGGGCTGACAGGTGGGAGCTGGGGTAGGGGTGAGGCCAGGCGTGCAGGCATGGTGAGTGGCTTGGGACTCAGTGGGCTCAGGGAAGGAAGGGCCCAGGGTCAGGGTCAGGGCAGGAAGTACAAGTGTGACCCAGCCCACTGGCCCTCCAGCAGCCCTTCAGAATGCCCCTCCTCCCCACGGCTCCCTCCCCAGGCTGAACACTGCCCTCAGCTTCCCTCGGTGGCCCTCCGCTCCTCGCTCCCTGCACCCACCCCACATTCCTTCCGTGGGGCCAAAGGGTGGTCAGAAACACTTGGGTAAACTGAGGCTGCTGACGGGTGGGGTGTGGCTGCTGGGAGGTCTGTGGGCCGGGGGTGCACCACCAGAGGCTTCCCAGCTGGCGACTTCCAATTCAGCCCCCGGTCCTCACTGAGCCCCGGTGGCGTGCCAGGCATGCTGTTCATGCAGGGGCCGTGCCCTCCTGGGGGTTGGCGTGGGCAGGCGGAGGGGATGCAGAGGGAGCCGCCGGGGTGTAGGGTGTAGGCCAGCTGGGGTGTACAGCAGCCGGAGGGCAGGCTGCTGAGGGCAACCCTCTGGCTGGTGAGTGTCCCGTGGGGGGGGGGCCATGACAGCGCCCTGGGGAAGGTGGCTTTGCCCGCCCGGCCCCACACTTAGCCCTTTCTCCAGCCTGGCCCGCGGGCGGCTCTGGTTGCACCTAAGCCCTAGACACTTGCCCTCCACGGAGCCTCCTGCTGCGCCGGTCGGCAGGGACAGTCCCGAGGCAGCTGCTGGGCACGGAGTGGCCTGGCTCTGAGAACACACGAGCTCCCCGTACAGACACAGACGCAGGGGAGCTAGGGAGGGCCCAAGAACCGGCGTTTCAATGAGTTCCCTTCCTCCCACGCAGGGCACACTGAGCGTCCCCAAGCCTGGGCGCCGCACTAGGACAGAGGCCAAAGGGGAGTCCTTCTGCACGGAGCTGACCACGTGTCTCCCACTCGTGGGCTGGGTGAATGTCACTGCACAGCGCGGGCCAGCTCTGGCCGTGTGCCGGCTCGGCGTGCGAGAGGCCTCCCCTCGGTGGGTCTCACAGCCAAGCGGGACGGACCTGCCATCGCCGCGTGGGCACCACGGAGGTGGGAGCTGGACGGCCCCCTGCCCTGTCCCCTCCATTCGCTGCCTGAGCTCACTGCCCCCTCCCTTCCAAGGCACCAGGCCGGGAGCTGCGTGTGCGTGCCTGCCTGTGTCACCCCTGTGTGCAGGTGCTCTGTACCCCCATAAGCCCTCTCGTGACCACAACGGGACTGGAGGTGCCCAGTCCACACCCCTAAGCAGGACAGCCTTGGAGCAGTGGGCCTGGTGGGGTAGGAAGCAAGAAGCGCTCAGAAGAGAGGCCTCGTGGTCAGAGTTGGGGACAGGAACCACCTGCTGCGGGGCCGTGCCTACACCCCAGCTGGCCGGGCGGCGCCCGTGGAATCACACGCCCACACCCCTCCAAGCGCAGGGCACTGAGTCCCGCTCGGCATCCCGTGGGCGAGTGGGGAGCTCCCCCCTTGTTTTCTTTGGCCTGAGGTTAGGTCATCTGCCATCACCGCCTTCCCCACCTCCTCTCCTGCTCCTTCTTTGGGGGAGTCCCCAGGTGCCTATCCGGGCCACAGCCCAGCCCACAGGCAGCCTTCCACACACTCGCCAGGGCCCCTGGCCCTTGCTTTGTGCTGGGGGGTTTGGTTTTGGAAGGGTGTTGTGGCCGGGCACGAGAATCCCTGGGTCCCCTCCAGGCCCCCCACCAGGCTTCGAGCCCCCCCTTCTGAGTGGATGTCCTGGGGCCCAGCCCTGAGAATCCAAAGTCCCGGTAACAAGGGCCCAAGGCATGGGCAACCGGACAGGGTTCCCCTTGCAGCCCCGGAGGCAGTCCCTCCGGGCAGAGAAGTCAGGCTGGGGATTTAGGCTCAGCCCCCAACTGGCCAGTCTACCTGCTAATACCTTTGCTGGGAATTTGCACCAACTGCTTGCAAAATCAAGACTTGATGTTAGCCAGCCTGTCCAGCTGCTGTAAGGATGCACAGCCTGGTGCCCTTTGGTGAAATCACCCCAAAAATGTGCTGCCTCAGACCCTCACCCTAATCCTTTGCTTTTCTGGTGGCCTGACAGGGCGAAGTCAGGGGCTCTCTAAGCCAGGTGGGGCCCTAGGGGGTACACACCCGCCCAGCCCAGGAAGTGTGGGCCAGGGGCCGGATGTGCCCCACTTCTGATGACCAAGAGGCGGCCTTCACGGGGCACCCACGCAAGAGAGCAGCCTGGGCCTCAGCCAAGAGCGGACTTGGAGGGGCCAGGTGAGCAGGTCAGGCCAAAGGCTGGCAGGGAGGCCGGGGTGAAGGAGCCAACAGCAAGACGGGATGAATGGAGGAGGAAGAGGCAGGGATGAGTCAGCCAGGGTGCCGGTATTTATTGGGCACCCACTGAGTTCCCAGCCTTGCTTGGCTACAGCGTGGGGGAAGCCTGGTGAGCGGAAAGCCAGGCCTGGCCTGTGGGGGGTAGAGATCTCGACTGTGAGATACACAGACCAAGGGAGAAGCCACACGGGAACCTCACAGACTGTGCACAGTGCTTCGCCCAGCCCCTCCCCTGTCCCCCCCACAGCTACCCGGAGCCCGTGAAAGAGTCGTCCTCACTGACAGGTGGGTCCCCAGAGGGCTGAGACTGACTCATTCATGTCTGTGAGTCCAGGTGCCCAAGAGGAGGCAGCAAATGGTGGTGAGTGGGTGGCTGGAGAGAGGAATGGATGCATCATGGGTCGACAGATGGATGGATTGAGGGATGAACAGATGGATGGATGGATGGATGGATGGGTGGATGGGTGGAGGGATGGACAGAGGAATGCATACACAGTGGGTGGGTAGATGGATGGACAAACAGATGGACAGATGGCAGGATGGATGGATGGATGGATGGGTGGGTGGATGAGTGGGTGGATGGATGGGTGGAGGGATGGACAGAGGAATGCATACACAATGGGTGGGTAGATGGATGGACAAACAGATGGACAGATGGCAGGATGGCAGGATGGATGGATGGATGGACGGGTGGATGGATAGAAGGATGGATGGATGGGTGGATGGATAAATGGATGGAAGGATGGATGGATGGATGGATGGACGATGGACAGACGGACAGATGGATGAATGGATGGGTGGATGTGGATGGGTGGATAGAGGTGGATACACAATGGGTGGGTAGATGGATGGACAAATAGATGGACAGATGGCAAGACAGATGAACGGATGGACGGATAGATACACGGATGGTGGATGGATGGGAGTGGGTAGGTGAAGGGATGATGAGCAGACGGACCACCCTTCCCTCAGTTATTTGCACAAACATTACCTTCGTGATGAGGTAGTCTTTGACACGCCCATTTACAAATAAAATCCCCCAACCACTGGTTCTCCCTTGCTTTTTCCACAGCCAGTTTAATCATTTCTTTCTTTTATTTAGTTCTTATATATTTCATTGTTCATTGTCTGCGTCTCGCCTGACGCCTCACACAATGTTGGCACATGGAAGTTGCTCAATAAGTGGTGACAGAAGGAGCGGAAGGGTGATGCATGGCTGGGGAGGGTGGGTAGGGGACCTGGGGGGCCGGGAGGTGGGAGGGGGTCCACGGACACCTGCCTTTAATAAGCCTGGCAGACCCCAGGGAAGGGAGAATTGGTTTCTTGGCCTCGGAGGCCAAGAGGAAGGAGACGGGTCGGCGGGGTGGGGCAGCTGAGGACCGGCCGGGCTGTGTCCCCTGACCTGATGCCCACTGCCTGGAGCTCCAGCTGCACCAGCGGGGCAAGACCTGTGTGTCCACACACACACACACACACACACACACACAAACACACCAGTCCCCGCCCTGGACGCTCACTTCCCTGGGGCCCTGGGGCACGGGGGGCTGCAGTGATTCCAGGGACGCAGGGCTCTGTTCCGAATGCTGTCCTGGCCCCATGGGCCCTGTGGGTGGTGGTGTCTCGTGCTCATCTTGCTCAGGGACCGGCCGCCTCCCCTGTCAAGGGAGGGTAACCCCGCAGCCCCCCGGCCCCTCACGCAGGTGCACACGCATGCAGGAGGGACAGACTCAGAGTGCTTGGGTGTGTGCGGGAGCCCCCCCCCCCCCGGGGCCCAGCCTCCGCAGCGACACCTGCTCGGGCCTGAGGGCCTGATGGCCTGAGCGCAGGGCCGCCCCTGGTGCTGGAGGAGACACTCCTTTATCTGCAGTTCTGCCTTTGACTGCCAAACACCGTCCGAGGGGTGGGGGCGGCCGTGTCTCCTGTCTGCATCCCCAGAAGCCTCTGAGGACGGGACGAGATGGCCGGAAGGAGAGGGCGTGAGCCTAGGCCGGACTCCCCCCACCAACTCCGGGGGGCCAGCCCTGCATGGGGCCAGGTCGACGCCCCTTCCAGGGTTGACGGAAACGCTGGTGCCCGGCAGAGAGGTGCCTACCACAGGTGCTGCCCGTGAGGTGGGGGCCAGAGGCCTCGCTGCCATCCTCTGTCCCTTCCTTTCCTGGTCCCTGCTCCTGGGGACGGAGGACAAGGGTCCACCTGCCAGACACAGGATCCTGGGCTGAGATCCGAAGGTCACTCCGGAGGACCCTGGTTGGGGCCATGGGGGACGAGGGCCCTCGAGGGGCAGCTTCACAACCGCGGGTTGCAGGGTGGGCAGGAGGGGTGGCTGCAGACCTGCAGTGCGGGGAAGGAGCTGGGGCTCTGGGCTGCTCTGCATGGGTGACCCTGAAGCCCACGGGGCTCTTGGCCTCTTGGCCCTGTCCTGCAGAGCCTGCCCTGCCCTCTCCAACCGCGAGTGGCCAGAGGGGGCATCCCCCCTGAGGACCAGGGCAGGACCCTTCCTGTCTGAGTGTCCCTGAGTCTGGACCTCATGCAGACCCAGGGAGGCTTAGGGTTGGAGGAGACCCAGGGCCAGTGGGGCCCTCTGTGGCTGGTGGCTCTCGTGGCTTTTGTGCTACGAGACAAAAGAGCAAAGGTGGCCAGAGGGCTGCCAGCCTTCCTGCGTGTTAAACCCTGCGTGGCCAGCGGCAGGCACGGGGCGGGGCTGCCCGTCCAGGCCCACACGAGCGCTGGCGCTCTCCTTCCCAGGCCTCGGCTGCACTTCTGTGGGTCTCTGGTCAGCCTCCCCCCCGGGGGGCCTGCCGTTCCAGGGACAGTGGCCTGGGGGCAGGTCCTGCCCTCTGCTGACGTGGCCGCTCCCCAAAAGGAGGTGTCACTCGATCACAGTCCCGTCCGTCGCGTGCAGTGCTGGCCCCGGGGCCAACCGTACAAAGTGAGGGAGGCCCTCTCGGATGTCGCTCCGGCACCGGGCGGCCTCCCCTCACAGCGGTGCCCCAGCCCCTGCTGAGCTCGCCCCATCCCTGCCTCGAGCGGCTCTCCCACTGACACACGCCCCTGCACACTCGCTCGGTCCCCCGGAGGCTGTGGTCTGAGCTCAGGAGGCACCAGGGGCCTCGGTGGCCCCCAGCTCCGAGCAGGAAGCGACAGGCAGCAAACAAAGACATGGAAAGTCACTCCAGAGGACCAGGTTCCCGGAGAAGAACACCAGAAGCGAGGACGAGAGACCCAGCAGGACCCTGTGCTGGGGCAGGGGGCGGGGGGGGGGCAGCAGAAGGGAGGTGGGGACAAGGGAGCAAAGGGGAGTCCAGATGCCTGGAGAGAGGGAGGTGGGCGATGGCCCGGGAGGGCGGGGACCGCGGGCTGGTTTGCATTCCGTGGGACAATGGGGAGCCATGGAGCGTTGTAGGCAGGAGAGGGGCATGGCCTGGTACTGGGCTGGGGGGCTGGGGAGGGGTGTCCAGGAGGCGGAGGTAGAGGGACAGGACATGGGAACAGAGGAAGGGAAGGGTCCAAGACTGCCCTGTCCCACCGGCTGGAGAGTCTGGGGAGACCCCCTCACTCCCCACATTCCCCGACACTGGCAGGACCCCCAGCAGGCTCAGGCCCCAGCCTGCAGGGTGGGTGTGAGAGTTGGGGACTTTCAGAGTTGGGGACTGTCCCAGCAGAGCCCCCCCAGCCCCCTACCTTACTGGGGCTGCGGTCCGGCCCCCTGCACACGGCCCGTTCAGAATCTGGTCCACAGGTCCTCAGGCCCCAAGGGTTTGTGGGTTCCGCGTACCCGGGGCCCGTTATTTCCTGAGGGGCCTCAGAAAGCCCCTCTCCCCCCAAAGCTACCGGCTGTGCCCCAGGCCCTGATCTGAGCCCTCCTGTCCAGGGGCAAACCTGGCTTCTGCCCCCCAGCACCTCCGCTGATCCGACTCCGCTCGCGGTCCTGGGGCGCCCTCTGGTGGCCGACAGGTCAGCCTGGCGAGGCCCTGGGGTCCCAGAGGGCAGGGCCTGGAGGCTGTCCCCCAGCCCTCCTGGAGCTCAGGGAACGAGGGGGTCCTGGGAGGCGGTCTGGGGAGGGGCCCACAGAAGTGTCGTCCAGGCTCTGCCATCAGGTGTGACCCACCAGTTCCCAGAAGCTGGACTATTCTGGGGCCCGGTTTTCAGAGAAACTGAGGCCCAGCGTGGTTCAGGAGCCTGACAGACACTCAGGGTGTGAGCCCAGGACTCTGGGATTCCCGACAGCACCCCGCCCACACACACCCGGGCACTCTGTCCTGCCCTGCTTGAAGACAGTGCTCACGGCGGGTCACCTCCAGGACCATGCGCCCTGGGACGCGGCCGTGGCGGCTGGGCCGCACACTCTGGGGTCTGCCATTCCTGCTGGTTGGAGAGAGAAACTGAGGTATGTCGGGTGTGACACTGACCGGACTCAGCCCCGGGCCACACGTGGAGGGCACGACAGCAAGGAGGTGGCCTGGCAGCCAGTGCTACGGGGGCCCACCCATCGGAGCCCAGGCGCCGCTGGGCCAGGCGGGCCGGGGAGGGCTGGCCCTCTGCGCCGGTGGCTCTGGCCACAGCAGGCCTGTGGGTCTGCCGTGCCCCGATCAGGTGGCAGCCGTGCAGCTCACGGCATTGGCTGCCAGGTGCCGGGGTGGAGAGCGGGAGGGAGGAGGAGCAGGGAGCTCGCGGGCGGGCGCCCCGTGCGGTGGGCAGCCTCCCCTCTGCTCGCCGGCCAGCAGCCGCGTGTCCGGGCGCCGGGGAGAAGGCAGGCAGGTAGGTGCCCCGAGCTGCCAGCCTCCAGGTGGGGGCAGGAGCAGGGGGTCCCCTCCTCCAGGTGGGACGGGTAGGTGCTGCCGCAGGGGACGCGCTCCGGCCGCATCCCTGGTCTGGAGCCTGGAGAGAATCCTGCCTTCCGGGGGCTGTGGGGGGACAGCCTCTCTGTGGGTGAGGGCTTCTCTGCCCCAGGCCCAAAGCCAGTGCTTGGGGTGGGTCTGGGCAGCAGGACCAAGGTCCTGGACTTTGGTGTAGCATCTGCCCAAACCGCCAGGGAAGGGGGCAGGGGCCTAGCCGGCGCCGGTCCGGGGGGGGAGGCTCCCCTGCACGGCCTTCTCCCGGCTCCGCGCCCTCCACGCCTGTTCTGGGGAGACCCGCACCTCACCTGGGCGACATCAGGGCCACGGCGCTGCCTGCTGGCCTGCAGAGCTTGGTGTGGGACCAGTGGGTGCCTTCTCATCGCTGCTCTCTCCCTACATCTCAAGGGGGAAGAGAAGGGCCCAGAGAGTCTGAGGGGCTGCCCAAGGTCACACATCTGGGGGACGAGCTGGACCGGGACCCCTGGGGCCTGGCTGCCTGGCTGCGTCCACACTGGGGCCGTTTCCCTGATGGCCTCCGAGAAGGGGTGGCCGTTTGTCCCCCAAGTGAGAGCCCCCAGTACCTTGGCTGCCAGGGCTGGAGATTTTGCCTCAGTTTCCCTGATCAGGATTTGTGGGATCGGATTCCAACCAGGGCTTAGATAGGATCCCACCCCTAGCTTCCTTGACTCCCCCCGCACCTCTCCAGGAACAAGGGGGGGCCATTAAAGACCCGGACACCTGCTCATGCAAATCCTGCCTGTTTGCATACCCTTCCCACTGGCCCTATTTGCCTGGCCTCTGGCACCGTGCCACCCCAGCACCCGGCACAATGCCCAAATGCCGCCCCAGGCCCCAGGCTGGAGCGTGGCCTGAGCAGTGGCAGTTGTGGTCCCAGGGATGGCGAGGCCTGCGCTCCACTCCTGCTCGGGACCACCTGTCCCATCAGTGAGGACAGGGGCCCGGAGTCAGAGGAGGAACTCCAGAGGCCGCCCACTGCTGTCCCCGCCAGGCCCCCTCCCCGGCCCAGCCAGCGTGAGGCTCACGGAGTTTGAGCCCATCACTGTTGTCCAGGCCCCAAACCCCCAAACCCCCCCACACCCAGCTGGGAGCCTCCTGCTTGCAGCGCGTGTCCAGATGTGGCAAGAGATGACCCTACTGGGCAGAGGGCATGACAGGTCCCAGGCGGGCGGGAGGGAGGGCTGTCCCCAGACAGCAGCCCCGAGGGTCCCTGTCCCGTCCGCACCCCTGCCCCCACCGCCGCCTGTACTCTGGGGTAGAGGAATGTCCCCCAAACCTCGGAATGGGACTTATCTGGAAAATAAGGTCTATGCAGCTGTCATTCCCCAGGTCTTCCCCAGGTCCCCCTCGGCCCCCTGCACCTGAGCTGTGGGCACAAGCCAGCCCCCTCGTTAAGACGAGGTCACAGTGGGTCGAGTAGGCCCCTATCCAGCAACCGGTGTCCCCGTGAAATGAGGGACATTTGGGCAGAGAGACACAGGGCAGGCCACGGAAGGATGAAGGCAGAGGCTGAGGTCCAGGGACCACAGCCCAGGGACACCTGGAGCCCCCGGGAAGCAGAGGGGACCAGGAAGACCCTGCGACACTTCGGTGTTGGACTTCTGGAGCAGGGAGTAAAGGGCTCTGAGCCGCCCGGTCTGTGGGACTTCGTCATAGCTGCCCTGGCCCGTGCCTTGTTGCCTCCCATGCACACCCAGGCCTTTTCCCCAGACACCAGCCTCCCATTCAAAGTCAATAGTCACCAGCTCGGTAAGGCCACATTCAAATCGGGCCCAGGTTCCTGCTCTGGGAAGGGGAAGCCAGGAGGATTTGCATCCCACCCGCCGCCCCCGGGGCTGTCTGTACAGAGCCTGAGCGGCTGGAGGCCCAGCCAGGCCTGGATGCAGGGGATCTGGGGGGGCGGGGGCACCAGCAAGTCTGGCCGCCTCGGCTCCTTGGGCCCTTGGGGTTGATGGCTGCAGGGGTGTCCCCAGCGGCCTCACACACGACCACGAACAGTGCATCGCCCCCCAGGGCCGCCCACTCTCCGAAGAGGGAGCAGAGGGTCCTGCCTCGCCTCTTCCAGTTTCTGGGGCTGCAGGTGGTCCTGGGCTTGGGAGTGCACCCCTCCGGCCTCTGCCTGTGAGGTCAAGTGGGTTTCTACCCTTTTCTTACGAGGACACCAGTCACTGGGTTAGGGACCACCCTGACGACCTCGTCTTGAGCTGATCACCTCTGCAAAGAGCGTATTTCCACAGATGGTTCGCAGGTGCCAGGAGTCGGGACTTGTACGTGTCCGTCTGGGGGACCCAGCGGTGAGGGCCGTGAGGATGCAGGTCCCTGTCCCATGGGCAGGGCCCCACCCACCACCCACCCTCCCCTCCTGTGTACACAGGCCGCCCCTCTCTAACGAACAAAGGGTGGGCTGCCTGGGGGGCTGCCAGGGGAAAGGGTTTCACCCAAGGACACGTCCTGGGGGGAGGGGGCCAGCGGGGCTGCCCCAGGGAAGCTGGGAGACTGGCTCAGCGGGAGGGTGTCTGCCGAGCCCGCGTGGACAGGTGGCTGGGCAGCCAAGGGTGGCAGGGGGATGCAGGCTGGTGGGTGGGGGAGACCTTGGGGGATGTGGGCTGGCCGGTGGGGGGACCCTGGGGTGCCTGCAGCCAGGTAGGCCCTTGGGAGCCAGCTCCTCATCACCTGGGCCGGTTGTGGGCCCCCAGCCCTCCGTCCCCGGTGAATGGGGTGGGGCTGACGTGCCCGACCCGCCTGAGAGAGTCTAGGGTGCAGTGCTGGGCACTGAGCCGGGCAGCGGGCCAGGGCTGGGGCAGGAACTTGGTGGGGAGAGCCTGGGGCAGGGTGCCTTCCCCCCTGGGCCTTCTGGCAAGAAGGGGTGGTCTGTCCCTCCCCCACACCCACACGGTCTTCCCCAGGTCCCCCTCGGCCCCCTGCACCTAAGCTGTGGACACCAGCCAGCCCCCTCCCTGCCCAGGCACACCCAGGGTGTCCATCCCCATCCTGGGGCCAATGAGAGTGTGGGGAGGGTGGGCTGTGTGTCCGGAAGGCCGTAAGACGTTCTGGGTTTCTAGGACAGCCCCCACCAAAGCCTCGGCGGGAGTGGTGACAGGAGTGGTCGGCCAGAGGCGCCCAGGGCGGGGTGAGTAGCAGGACGGGGAGCCAGGTAGAGGGGCCAGGATGCGCCCCCTCCCCATCTGGGAAGGGGGTGGGGTGAGGGAGGTTCCCCACAACTGAAGCCGGATTGTGAAGGGGGCCTTGTGGACGTCATGGTGGGGCTCTAGGCTGGGCTAGCTGCTGGGGAGGGCCCTGGGGCGGGGACACCTGTTGGTGGCCCCAGTCTCTGTCAGCATGGCAGCTGCTGGCCCCAGCAGGGAGGGGGCAGGGTTCGCCTCTCCTGCCCTCAGAGGTCGGCTCTGTGCCCGCAGGGAGGTCCTCATGCAGGAGGCCGGGGGCACCTGTCCTGGAGGCCCCAGGGCTGCTGCGCCCGGCTCGGGGCCCGGCCTGTGCCGGGGCGAGATCGAATTTGGGGGGTCTGGGAAGAAGCGAGGCAAGGTAAGGGGGCTGCCCTCCCTGCAACAGTGAGGCTGGGCCCCCACGCCCTGGGGGCCAACCACCGAGTGCTTGTTCCACTCCTGAGCTCCCACCTCCTCCCCTGAGCACGGAGCCCCCTGTGCCTGCTCACTCGGGGCTGAGTTCAGAGCCCCTGGGCCAGCAAGGTGCAGAGCTCCCAGTGCCCTCTGGCCCCCACCTCCTGCCCCTGCACGGTACATCCAGGACCCCTCCTCTCTCCACCCCCCACCCCCCGTGGAGAGGGAAGCAAGGCCCAGACAGGAGTCAGGGCTGCCTGGGGCACAGGCAGATCAAGGCAGGACCACCTGAGCCCTGGTTTCCTGCTGCCACCCTGCCCCTAAAGGGGTTCAGCCTCTCTCCTCATCCCCCAGTGCCCAGCGCCCCCATGTCCCCTGTGCCCAGTGACCCGTGCCCCCCAGTGCCCAGTGCCCCATGCCCAGCACCCCCCCACCCTGGACCCTGAGGCTGCCATCCTGCCCTGCAGTTCGTGAAGGTGCCCAGCGATGTGGCCCCCTCCGAGCTCTTCGACCTCCTGCTGGCCGAGTGGCACCTGACTGCTCCCAACCTGGTGGTGTCCCTGGTGGGCGAGGAGCGGCCGTTCGCCATGAAGTCCTGGCTGCGGGATGTCCTGCGCAAGGGGCTGGTGAAGGCAGCTCAGAGCACAGGTGAGGCCCCCCCAGAGCTGAGCGGGGAGCACCCCAGCCCGCTGGCCTATGTGGCTCCTTCCGCGTGGCCTGCAATGGGAGCAGCTCCTGGGGATGCAGGGCAGCGGCTGAGGTCCCCCAGGTTCAGGCCTCCCCCAGGAGCTGCAGGCCTCCCCCCATGGGCCTTGGTGAGATGCCCCCAGGGGAGGCAGCCCTTCTGCACCCCGTGCCTGCGGGTCGGCCCCCACTGCCCTCCCCGCCTCCCTCAGGGGAGCAGCCTGGCTGGACTGGGTCAGAACCAGATTACTAGGCTCCATGTCCGGGCCAGCTGAACCTGCAGAAAACCCAGTGCAAGGTCGTGGGGTTTCTGAGCTCCCTCGCCACAGAGGGGATCATTGGGGCAGCAAAGGAAAAGGCCGACAGACCCCGCCGGGCCGAGGGCTTCCTGATTTGGAGAAACCCTTGCAGGCTCTGGTCCCGGCCCAGACAACGGGGCGGAGCTGTGGCCTGTTGCCCAGGGTGCCACCCGGGGGCCCACTCCCAGCTGACACCCGCAGGTGGGAGAGGTGCCGTGGCTCCCATGGGCCTGGGGACCTGGGCCTACCAGCTGGTGGGGGAGGACCTGGGGGCCACAGGCACACTGAGCCCCATGCCGCAGGGGCCTGGATCCTGACCAGCGCGCTCCGAGTGGGCCTCGCCCGGTACGTCGGGCAGGTCGTGCGTGACCACTCGCTGGCCAGCACGTCCACCAGGGCCCGTGTGGTGGCCATCGGCCTTGCCTCGCTGGGCCACGTCCTGCACCGTCAGCTTCTGGACGATGCCCAGGTAGGCGTCTGTCTTGGAGTACCACGGCCGCTGGGCAAGGTGGACCTAGGAGGCAGGGAGGGGCCCACAACCCCCAGGTATCCCCCACCCCAGGGTGGGAGAGGGGTCCGCCGAGGATGCCACCAGTGCAGTCTTGAAGGCTGACCACAGCCGCCCATCTGCTGCCCACGGGGCATTTGGCAAACATCTCCTGAGATGCTCTCTGCGTACCAGGCCCGCAGTGGACAGAGTAGCCTCTGCCCTGGGTGGGGGTGGGGTGGGGCTCTGGGAGTGAGGCAGGTATCCTGAAGGGTTGAGACACTGAGGGGAAGTTGTGGGAGGGGAGCAGGGAGAGGGGAGAAGGAGAAGGGGGAGAACGAGGGAGGAGGAGGAGGAGGGCGAGGAGGGGGAGGGGAAAGGAGGAGGGGAAGGGGGAGGGGAAGGAAGAAGGAAAGGAAGCAGGAGGGGGAGGAGGGGGAGCCCGGCATGCGGCCAGCACAGACAGACCCTCTGCCCAGGACCAGGATGAGGCCCAGACGGTCACAGCAAGCCTGGGCGACCCCGGTCGAGCGGGCTCGGCTCCCAGCTCAGGGTCTGTCTAAGGCAGGGCCGGGCAGTGCGGGGAGCTTCCTCCGCCCGGGTTGGGTCTGGAGGACCCACTCCCCGCCCTGCCTGCCCCTGGGCCCCAGGCGCCTGCTGCGCGGCCCTCCCTCTGGCTGGGGGTGGGAACAGGCCCGGCCCCGGCCTCATGCTGTGTGTGGGGTGGGGGTCCAGGAGCACAGCCCCGTCCACTACCCCACGGATGACGGCAGCAGCCAGGGCCCCCTCTACTCCCTGGACAACAACCAGGCCCACTTCATCCTGGTGGAGCCTGGGCCCCCCGGGAAGGGGGACGGGCTGACAGAGCTGAGGCTGAGGCTGGAGAAGCACATCTCGGAGCAGAGAACTGGCTATGGGGGTGAGGCCTGGGGAGGGGGTTGCGGGGGGGGGGGTCCCGGGGGCACAGCGTGTGGGCAGGGCTGGAAGGACCACAGGTGGGCAGGGTAGGGCATGCCGGGCTGAAGGCACCGAGCATGCGTGGGTGCGGAGACCGGGCTGGGATGGGAGGCTGCCAGCGGGTTGGCGGGCGCACAGCTCGGGGTGTAGCCCTGCCAGGCAGCGGCATTCCCGCCGGATGGCCGAGTAGTTGCCAGCGTGTTTGCACCCGGGCGCCCCTGGCCAGAGGCTCTTCCTGTGGGCTCAGGACTTTGGGAAGAAAACGGATCTGCAAGTTTTGAGAGGCCCATTTCCCTGTACCAGCCAGGAGGTACGCTGCCACCAGAGGGCAGCGTTACCTGAGGAATAGGCCCCGCCGCAGCCAGCGGTGGGTTTCAAAGCTGGATTAACTCCGGTGTGTAACAAAAATTTATACACAAAACATGATTGCTTATGATATTTATAAGCAATATAAAATATTTATCAACTGAGTGTTCTTCAAAAACGAAAACACAACCAAAGGCATGTTTAAACCACAGAGGTGGTGCATTGCTCCGGTTTGCGGAAGCCTGGATGGCCCCCACACGCTCATCTAGCCTCCAGATTCGATCAGGAGGCACCTGCCGGGAGCCTGGTGGCCCCTGCCTGCCCAGCACCAGCTGGCTTCACATTCCGCAGTCTCGTTTCTGGTTTATGTTTGGGGGACCAACAGGCCGGGCCCCTCCTTTACCTTTTTGGCTTGCTTCTGTGGGTCTCCAACGGTCTTCAGGGCAGCTGGAGAGCTTTCTGCCGCAATAGGGGTAGATGCTGGGCACCCAATTGTGGCTGGTGCGGCTGGGGACTGCACGTTTGACTTCACTGACATTTCTTTCTGTGGGAATAGCCGTGAGTGGCCAAAATGGTCCCCAGGTGAAGGGGTTGGTGTGTGTGAAGAGCAGCCTGGAGCCCACGTTCACTAGAACCTGCCTCTGGGCCAGCATTTGCCCAGAAAATGGGGTGGGTTGGTGGTCTGAGCAGGCAGCCTCCCCACGGGGAGGGTGCCAGCCCCCCCTGCCCGGGCACGAGGGCAGACCTCACGGGAGCTCTGTCCACAGGCACCGGCAGCATCGAGGTCCCGGTCCTCTGTCTGCTGGTCAATGGTGACCCCAGCACCCTGGAGGTAGGGCAGGGGAGGGGGGCGGGGGCCTGGCAGGAGCCCCCCGGGCCGGCCGTGGCTGCCTGCAGGGCCCTCCCCGGCCTGGGACGGGGCACCTCCAGCATGTGGGCTCAGGACGGCACCCACGCTGATGTGGGGTCCACTCTCCCCACTGTGTTGCCTCAGAGGATTTCCAGGGCCGTGGAGCATGCTGCCCCGTGGCTGATCCTGGCAGGCTCAGGGGGCATCGCGGACGTGTTGGCCGCCCTGCTGAACCAGCCCGACCTCCTGGTGCCGCAGGTGGCCGAGAAGCAGTTTAAAGAGAAGTTTCCGGGCGAACATTTCCGCTGGGAGGACATCGTACACTGGACCGAGCTGGTAGGGGCCTCCCAGGGACTGTGGGGTCCAAAGGCCGAGGCCCTCCTCCCTGTCCCATCCCCTTCTCCTGGGGGTGGGGGGGCTGGCCCAGGGGGAAACTCCTCCTGGGCGCCTCCATGCCCCCGGCCCGCACAGAAGTCCCACGCTCCTCCCCCTCCCCACGAAGCCTCCAAGCTGGCTCTGCCTTAGGCCCTTGGAGCAAGGGACCTGGGAGCGAGCCCCCTGTGCTGGGGTGCTGCCTCGGTGCCCTGGGCAGCCGGCTGGCCTGCTCGCTAGGACCCGCCTCACACGCCAAGTGCCCGGCCGGTGCCTCTGTCCGTGCTGGGCCTGTGGCCTGCCCACCGGCCTGCCCTCTGCCCCCAGGGCCACCTCAGGGCCTTTGTCCTATGTCCCAGCTGCAGAACATCACCTCCCACCCGCAACTGCTCACCGTGCACGACTTCGAGCAGGAGAGCTCCGAGGAGCTGGACACCGTCATCCTTAAGGCGCTGGTGAAAGGTGAGGGCCCCAGGTGGAGGCGGGGAGGCCAGCCACTGCTCCCCACGGCCCCGGGCTCTGCACCCTGTCCCATCGCGGCTCTCACCCTGCGGGCCTGGCACGTGGGGCAGGGCCACCCCCCAGGTGGGACGTCCGCAGCTGGGACTCCTGGGATGGCATCCCTCTGCTGTGTGTGCATGCACGCCTGCGTATGTGTGAGCACGAGTGTGAGCACCCGTGTGTGGGTGTGCATTTGCACATGTGTGCATGGGCGTGTGTGCCTGCGTACGTGTGAGCACCCGTGTGTGCGTGTGCATTTGCACACATGTGCATGGGTGTGTGTGCCTGTGTATGTGTGAGCACAAGTGTGAGCACCCGTGTGTGCGTGTGCACGTGTGCGGACACCTGTGTGAGTGCGAGTGTGCGTGCGTGTGCGACCCGGCGCTCACATTTCCAGCAGCACATGTAACACAACTGGAACGACACAGAGATGACCCACAGATCCGCACAGGGTCGTGTTTGCCAGGTTTTAGGTCTGCTATGTTTTACCATAATTTAAGAAACTATTTAAAGTGTCCAATCCAGGGGCTTTTAGTCCCTTTGCAAGTTGTCAACCATCCCCACCGTCTAATGCCGGAACGCCTTCACTGCCCCCAAAGCAAGCTGGCAGCCGTCTGGCACGCCCTGTTTCCCGGGCCCCTGGCGCCCACTGGCTTGCGTTCTGCCTGGACGGATGTGCCCTTCTGGGGCCCTTCCTATCAATGGGCTACGGTGTGTGGCCTTCGGCTCCCGTCACTGCATCGCCCAGGCCACGGCACGGGTGGGTGCCTCATTGCTTTTTAAGGCTGAGGGATCTTCCACGGTGTGCAAGGACTGCCTTGTGTTTCCCTGTTCCTTGATCAACGACACTGGGCTGATTCACCATCCACCTGTCACTCGACATGCTTTTCGTATTGGAGACCAGCCATGCCAAGGGACTGACCTTGGGGAAGCCAGACATAGACCCAGGCCCGGAGGGGGAGTTTGGGGCCAGGATGCCCTGGAGGGAGGGAGGGAGGGGACGCTCCTCCAGACAGGCCGTGCCCTCCCTCCAGCTCCGCTCACCCCGTCCCATCAGGGTCCCCGGGGCCGGCGTTTCTGCCCGGGTTCCCAGCACCGGCTTCTGGGAGCCTCTCACCATTATTCAGAGGGTGTGAAGCAAGCTGCGGTTCCCGGGCTGTGTGTCCGGAAGACCACCGTGAGGGGCCCTGTGGACCCCTGGGTTGGCCCCTCACCTCCCGCCCGCTCTGCCCACAGCCTGCAAGAGCCACAGCCAGGGAGCACAGGACTACCTGGATGAGCTCAAGCTGGCCGTGGCCTGGGACCGCGTGGACATCGCCAGGAGCGAGATCTTCAATGGGGACGTGGAGTGGAAGGTGCCCGCCCGCCGGCCGGCTGATTCCTCCTGAGCCGCATTTCTGGCCGACACAGGGCGACACAGGGCTGGGGCCGTGTCAAGGGCCTGGGGGCAGACGGTGTTCCCAGGGCCACTGACGGGCCCCTTCCTGCCCGCTGTGGCCCAGGGGGGCGGGAGGCCAGGGCACCTGCTGGCGACTCCTCGCACACGGCCCCCAGGGAGGACTGGTGGCCCCTGGTGGCCCGGAGCCGGCTCAGAGGGACAGGAGCTGGGGGGCTCCCCGTGCCCCGGCTCCCACTCACTCTGCCCGTCTCCCCCACCCGGGCGTGTTCCGTTGGGGCCCCAGTCCTGTGACCTGGAGGAGGTGATGATGGACGCGCTGGTGAGTGACAAGCCCGAGTTTGTGCGACTCTTTGTGGACAACGGCGCCGACGTGGGGGACTTCCTGACGTACGGGAGGCTTCAGCAGCTCTACCGTTCCGCGCCTCCCAAGAGCCTGCTCTTCGACCTGCTGCAGCGCAAGCACGAGGAGGGCCGGCTGACACTGGCCGGCCTGGGCGCCCAGCAGGCCCGCGAGCCGCCCGGGGGCCTGCCCGCCTTCTCCCTGCACGAGGTCTCCCGCCTGCTCAAGGACTTCCTGCACGACGCCTGTCGCGGGCTCTACCAGGAGGTGAGCGGGCCGGCGGCCGGGAGGGGCTGGGCCGGGCCGCCAGGAGGCTGACGGCCCTGTCCTCCAGGAACGGGGACCGGCCAGGCGGCCCGAGGGCCGGAAGTGGCTGCTGGATCTGAACCGAAAGAGCGAGAACCCCTGGAGGGACCTGTTCCTCTGGGCCGTGCTGCAAAACCGACAGGACATGGCCACCTACTTCTGGGCCATGGTGGGTTGGCCTCGGGCTCCTGGGGCGGGGGGCGGGGGGCGGGGCGGGGCAGGCCGCCTCCTCTCACCCTGCCTCCTAGGGCCAGGAGGGGGTGGCCGCCGCTCTGGCCGCCTGCAAGATCCTCAGAGAGATGTCGCGCCTGGAGACCGGGGCGGGGGTGCACTGCACCGTGAGCGAGGCCAAGTACGAGCAGCTGGCCCTGGGTGAGCCACCGGCCCGGCGCCCAGCCGCCGCACGCAGCAGGGGCCCGGGGTCCATTCAGAGGCTCCTCCTAGTGGGGAGGCGGACCCTAACATTCTAACAGAGGGACAGAGGGGTCCTCGGCGGTGGCCCTGGGCACACACTGGGTCCTGCTGGGGGTCGGTCGGGGCACGTGGGGTGACGATGGGGGCAGGGAAGGGCAGGGCAGGCGGGGACGGCCAGTGTCCATGCGGGAAGCTGGGCACGGCTCGGGCACAGGAGGGAGGAGGCCGGGGGCCGTGGCCCTGTGGGTACCAGCGGCCGGTGTCCCCGGGCAGGTCTCTTCTCCGAGTGCTACAGGAACAGCGAGGACCGTGCGTTCGCCCTGCTGGTGCGCAGGAACCGCTGCTGGAGCAGGACCACCTGTCTGCACCTGGCCACCGAGGCCGACACCAAGGCCTTCTTTGCCCACGATGGGGTGCAGGTGAGCGTCTGGCTTCAGGGAGGGCCGGCCTCCCCCGCCTCCGCTCTTCAAGTCCTGGTCACGCAGGGCAGGGGGCGCAGGAGGGGAGCTCTGCTCCTGGAAGGCACCTGCCTGGCTTCCTTCTCGCTGCCCCTGGCCAGACCTTTGTCTGCCTCGGATCTCAGCAGAGGTGCCGCCTCCTCCACTCGGCCCTCCCGCACCCCCAAACCTAGCCTCCCTCCCCGCCGTGGAGGGTCTTCCCCACCGGGATGCAGGGCGAGGCTTTGGCTGAGCCTGGGAGGGCGCGCCTGGTGCCGGGCACAGCGTGAGCAAAGGTGTGGGGGTGGCAGGCCAGCGGCGGTGCCTTTATTTCAGGCCTTCCTGACCAAGATCTGGTGGGGGGACATGGCATCGGGCACGCCCATCCTGTGGCTGCTGTGTGCCTTCCTCTGCCCGGCCCTCATCTACACCAACCTCATCACCTTCAGGTGTGTTGGGCGCAGGCAGCTGCCATTTGCCAGCCACGGGCGGTGGGCGGGGGGGGGCGCCTGGGCTTCGCGGGTGCTGCTGGGGGTGCGTCTCCGGCATCCGTGTGCGCCCCGCTGTGCGCTGACCTTCTCAGTGCACTCAGCACTTCCTTTGCGGGCTGGTACCCTCGCCGTGGGCCCTGAGGGTCCCCTGTGCTTGCAGCGAGGAGGTCCCGCTGAGGACGGGCCCCGAGGGCCTGCAGGAGCTGGACAGCCTGGACACGGAGAAGAGCCTGCTCTGCAGCCCGGGCAGCGGGTGAGGGCCATGGGGCGGGCTGGCCAGGGGGTGGCACTCGTGCCTTGGCGTACGGGCCGCCCGCCTCACCGCCGGCTGTGGTCTCCTTGTGCTGCAGGCTGGAGGAGTTGGCTGAGGCACCAAGGGCTCAGGGCGACCGAGGGCCGCGTGCTGCCTTCCTGCTCACACGCTGGCGCATGTTCTGGGGCGCGCCCGTGACCGTGTTCCTGGGGAACGTGGTCATGTACTTTGCCTTCCTCTTCCTGTTCACCTACGTCCTGCTGGTGGACTTCAGGCCACCTCCTCAGGGGCCATCTGGGCCTGAGGTCACCCTCTACTTCTGGGTCTTTACACTGGTGCTGGAAGAGATCCGGCAGGTCAGTGGTGGGCCGAGCCCGCTGAGCCCTGATCCGGCTCCAGGCTGAGCCCTGATCCCCGTCGACCCCAGCCTGGGCCGGGCAGGGCTGTCTCCAGTGAGCCGTCAGCAGACTGTCTGCCCCTCTGCCAGGGATTCTTCACAGACGAGGACACACATCTGGTGAAGAAGTTCACACTCTACGTGGAAGATAACTGGAACAAGTGTGACATGGGGGCCATCTTCCTGTTCATTGTCGGTGTCACCTGCAGGTCTGTGGGGCCCAGAGGCTGACGGGGGCCAGCTCGGTTGGGCCGGTGGGCAGGGCCACCTGCAGGATGAAGCCACGAAAGGCCTCAGAGATCCCGGCTTGTCTCTGGCGCCCGCACTGTGTGTCCTGGAGGACGCTCCTTCCCCTCTCTGGGCACCAACAGCCCATCCAACCCACCACCCTCCCCCAGGATGGTGCCCTCCATGTTTGAGGCGGGCCGCACAGTCCTTGCCGTTGATTTCATGGTGTTCACGCTCCGACTCATCCACATCTTCGCCATCCACAAGCAGCTGGGCCCCAAGATCATCATCGTGGAGCGCATGGTGAGCCGCCGGCTGCGCCTGAGCCCACTTGGCTCCAGGGGTGGGTGAGAGAGCGTCCCCCAGCCGGGCGACTGCTAACACTCTGCTTCCCCCCGGAGATGAAGGACGTCTTTTTCTTCCTCTTCTTCCTGAGCGTGTGGCTTGTGGCCTATGGTGTGACCACGCAGGCGCTGCTGCACCCCCACGACGGGCGCCTGGAGTGGGTCTTCCGCCGCGTGCTCTACCGGCCCTACCTGCAGATCTTCGGGCAAATCCCACTGGACGAGATCGATGGTTAGCACATGGCCAGGGGTGGGGGGGGGCGCGCCTTTGAGCTGGCTGGAAGGACCCCACACTTTGTGGGGCAGCCAGATGGGGTCTGGTTTACAGCCTCCTTTTAAAACACAGTGGACATGGGGCCCTTGAGGGCTCTTCCGGGGTCACATGAGGCCCCAGCCTGGAGCTAGCTGAGATGGGGAAGTCCCTGAGGCTGGCCCCCAGGCCCCACAGCCCAGGGACAGCTCCGGGCTGACTTCTGTTGACCACAGGGACCCGAGACTTGGGGCACCCGGCTAGGAACCGAGGCGCGAGGAGGCTGCAAAGCAGACAGGGGCCATCCCAGTCCATCCCTCACCACCACGGGGCCGATCCACGCACTGGTGCTTCTGCCCTCCTGGGCGGCCCTGTTGCCCAGCGGGCCCCCCTGTCCCCCACCCCTCTGCCAGAGGCTCCGCACAGGGCCCTGGGCCCGCCTGCTGGCAAGGCCCCTCTACCGAGAGGCCGTTCCTGACAGCGCCCTTGCTGCTTCCGGGGACACACCCCAGTGTGTGTGCCTTACCCACTGCCAAGTGTGCACGCCTATCAGAGGGTGTAGGTGTCTCCAGCTGGCCCTTGTGCAGGCTCCAAGAACTTCCCAGGCAGGGGGTACGGTCGGGAGGCGGAGCTGCTCCTCCGTCAGGGGCTGGGTGGTGACAGGTGCAGGGGAGCCCTGACGTGCGGGCCAGAGACACCTCTACAGGCCCTGGAGATGGCCAGGATTCGGTGAGGAGGAGGAGGGGGAACTGGACCCTCAAGGAAGCTGAGCCAGCGCCAGAGGCCCACGTGAGGACTCAGGGAGGGGCGTCTGCTCCGGCTGGCGCAGGACCGGGGCCACCCGGGGCCCCAGGGCAGTCACGGGCGCCCTGCGTCTAAGGCCTGACCCGACCACCTTAGCTAGTGAGGCGGGGTCAGCATGCCCGCCACCCGCGGGATGGATTTGTCAATGGGGTGAGAGCGGGAGCGATGCAGACACGGGCTGCCAGGATGGGGAGGGGCGCCACCGCCAGGGCAATCAGCTAACTGGGGTGTTCTGTAGGCCCATTCCCTTGGTCTGTTTGTGCGGGCTGCCCCCTGTGACTCCTCGGTGTTTGCTCTTCCGCAGTGTTCTAGGCCCTTAGTTTCAGCCTCCCTCCCCGTATGGCCCCTGGCCGCCCTGTCCTGCGGGGGCCCTTGGGAGGCGGGGAGCGCTGGGTCCCTCGGAGGGCCACATCTCGGACCCCAGCCACACGCTGTTATGGGGGACAGTGGTGTGTGGCGGGGTCACAGCCCCTGTTCCCCAGGAGCCCGGGGCTACCCAGGGAGGGCAGAGGGAGTGCAGGCCTCCCCCCAGCCCCTGGGCTACCTCAGGCGGCCAGAGTGCTGTAGCAGGAAGCCCGTGACTAGGGCCAGGCCTGGGCCCGCTCCCTGAGGGTCCCGGGCAGGCCCCTTCCCCTCCTGGGGCTGGGCTTCCTGTCTGCTCAGGCCTCGGTAACCCCACCACGGGGCGGCAGGGTTAGGCTGAGTCACTCACATGCAGCCGGTGGGCCTGGGGCCCAGAGTGCCACCCTGCCCGCCCCGTCCCTGCACGCCAGGCGGGAAGCCCCGGGGCTGACTTCAGTCTGGCTTCAGCCCCAGGGACAATTTAATTTCTAGCCTGGCCTGGTGGCACCTCTGGGGGTCACAGGGGTCTCACTGCTTCGGCGCGTGGGCGCTGGGGGAGGGAGGAGGGTCGTCGCCCTTCAGCATGCTCAGCAGCTCCCCGTGGCTGGCCCGGCACAAAAACTCCCTCAGGAGAAAGTAGGAGAGGCTCCCTCCCGGGGGGCGGGGGGAGACACGGACACAGGAAGACAGGCCCTGAGCCTGACATGTGCGCACAGCGTGGGGACACGCAGACAGAGACCGAGGCCTCACAGCACAGATGCCCAGAGAGGCAGCCGTGGGAACGGTCCAGCGTGCAGGCGTGGGCAGCGTCCACGCGGGCACGCGCACATATGCGGCCACGGGCCCCCTCCTGAGGAAGATGCGGCAAGCACCCCGGGCGCCCATGGCCTGTGCGCTCACGCTCTGCTCCTTCCTCCCACGCCTCCTGTCCCGTGAGCGTGGGGGTGCTGGCTGGTGAGGGGCCAGAGCTGTGATCCCCGGGCCCCCCAGGGCACACCCGCCCAGGGTGCAGAGCTCAGCCTGCTGCCAGATCGCACACTCATTCCCACTGGCCGGAGAATGTTCTGTGAGCTGGCCCAGAGGTGCTGTGTGTCCACACTGCCTGTGGCAATCAGGGTCAAGGGCGGTGTGGCCAGATGAGCTTTGGAGATGGTGCAGACTTGCCCTGCTCCCCCGCCGCCGGGTGCCACGTGACAGGCTTTAGTGTTATAAAGGCCCTGACAAGTCCTGCAGGGGGAGACAGGGTCACTCCTCGCCTCGGCCAGCTCTCTCCACACCAGCTTCGAGCACAGCCCTTGGTGGTGCTAGTGGTGGGGAATGCACACACCTACCGGCAGAAACTGGGGTCCTCTGTGCCCCATCCCCCAGATGGCCTTGGCTCTGCCCCCAGAACCTGTGGCCCTGCTGTGACCGCAGTCAGGAGGAGGTGGGGGAGTGGGACCAGTGCCCCTGGCTGACTGTCTCCCTGGTTTGCCAGGACCTGAGTAAGCTGGAGAAGCAGAAGAAGGACAGCGAAAGTTCTAACATAGGAACTTTCAGTGCTAAGCCCGATAATCCCCCGGCCGGTGCCCTCCACCCCTGGGTGGCCTCACCACGAGGAAGCTCTCAAGATCGGAGGGTGTCATGGGGAGGCGGCCCCCACCATGCCACTTGTGTTTCAGAAGCCCACGTGAACTGCTCCCTGCACCCCCTGCTGCAGGAGGACTCCCCCTCCTGCCCGAACCTCTATGCCAACTGGCTGGTCATCCTCCTGCTAGTCACCTTCCTGCTGGTCACCAACGTGCTACTCATGAACCTGCTGATCGCCATGTTCAGGTGGTCCGCTCCCTGTGCTCCCTCCATGTGTGGGGGGCCCCAGGGACCCCAGTGCCCAGCCCTCTAGGCCTCGGGCTGCGGGGGCCTCTCTGCACCCCCGCCCCCGGAGGGACTGGAGCCTGGACCACAGGCTGAGGGAGGGCAGGGCCCCAAGGAGGCGGTGGGGCGAATGACAGGCATGGGGAAGGGTGGCTCCCCAGGCAGGTTTGCACCAGGGAAGCCTGGGCTTGTCCAGGAGAGCAGAGGGGATGGTGAAGACCCCACGTGAGCGAACCCCGTTCTAGACACACCCCGCAGAGGGCAATGAGGGAGTGGAGACAATCACAGAACTGGGGGGGCCTCCGGGAATGGTGTGGGGCCGCAGCAGGGACCAGGACGGAGGACCCGGGAGGCCCATGCGTGTTCCACTGCCCACACGCGGGCCCCACAGCTACACGTTCCAGGTGGTGCAGGGCAATGCCGACATGTTCTGGAAGTTCCAGCGCTATCACCTCATCGTGGAGTACCACGAGCGCCCCGCCCTGGCGCCGCCCTTCATCCTCCTCAGCCACCTGAGCCTGGTGCTCAAGAGGTTCTTCCAGAAGGCGGCCGGGCAGAAGCGGAAGCACCTGGGTGAGGCCACAGGGCTGGATACAGCCTGCGGCCCTGGACCGCATGGAAGGGGACGGGCGACGTGCCGGGTGGGCAGGCGCGTGGAGGCGTGGGTCCCCTCCTCAGCCCCCCTCCAGCATAGGCTGAGCCCATCGCCTTCCTCCCCCTCACACCGCGGGCCCGTCTGCAGCGATCCGGAGGGTGGGGGGCTTGCCCTGGGCTCCCCTGGCCCCGAGGCCCACCTGGCTCCAGCCAAGCCTGTGGCCGCCCTGGCCTTCCCAGAGAGAGACTTGCCAGAGCCCCTGGACCAAAAGATGGTCACCTGGGAGGCAGTTCAGAAAGAGAACTACCTGAGTAAGCTGGAGAAGCAGAAGAAGGACAGCGAGGAGGAGGTGCTGCGGAAAACCGCCCACAGGTGCGTGGGGGCTGCACGGGTGGGCTGTGTCCCCCGCGGGCCACCAAGAAGGGCTGGCAGAGCTGGCGAAGGGCCTGCCGAGGGACGGCCGGATGCCTAGCGGGGTGCCAGAGGTTGTAAGATCCCCCGGGACCTCTGCCCCCATCACCACCGAGCGGCTGGCGGCCTTAAAGCTGGTGTGGCCACCGCCTGCCGGGCACAGTTCTGAGCTGGGGAGGCTGAAGCTGAGAGGGGCAGAGGGGCTGATATAGGTGGGGTCCTCCTTGCTCTGGGTCCCCCCGAAATGGTCCATCCCAGCAGTCCCTTCAGGCCTCCTGCCTGCCCTTGTCGCCCGCTCTTGCTGGCAGTCACTCAGCCCCATCGAGCTCCCAGGGAGGGCAGAAGGGCTCTGCACCCAGATCTGGGGACCATGGGGAGATCGCCCAAATGCGGAGCACCCTGTGCCCACCAGCTTCTGCTGCAGGGTGGAGTCTGTAGCCCAGTACCTCGGGGGGCTGAGAGAGCAAGAAAAGCGCATCAAGCGTTTGGAGTCACAGGTAGGCAGGCAGACCACGCGCTCTTCTGACTGGGGCCCTCACCCACAGCCCTGCACCCCAACATCCAAACTACCGGGCCCGCACCCAGGCTTCGGCTCAGCAGGCAGGGCGAGGCCCTGGGGGGTGCAGTACCTGTACCTGTCCCCATATGTGACTTCAGGGACAGCGTGCCCTCCCTGGAGGGGGTCCTGCCCTTCGGACCCCCTCACCTGTCCATTCTCCACACCTGGAACCTCGCCCTCACGCCCGTTCCCTCCAGCACAGCTACCGGAGGGGAGGGTCATGGGGTAGCAGGGCCCTGGGGCCCCCCTGGATGCCTCTCCCTCCTCCTTCAGATCAACTACTGTGTGGTGCTCCTGTCCTCCATGCCCCCGCCGTCCTCCACGCCCCCGCCGTCCTCTGGGGCTCAGAACGGCGCCTACTGCAGTAAGTGTGCATCCGGGGAAGACACAGCTGAGGAAGGGGCACAGGCTGGCCCAGGGACAGGCGGAGGACTGTCGCGCTGTGCCCTGTCATCTGCCTTCCCGTCCTGGGAGAGGACTGGCCCGGGCCTCGATGGCCCACGGCTGGCGACGTCTCAGGGGTGGGGCAGGTGCCCTCTGCTGGAGCCCCCCACCTCAGCCGGCATGAGGGCGTGGCCACTCGGATTCTGGAGGCTCCCCACCTCCTCCCGGCTGGGGCCACCGTGTCCTGTGCTCGTGTGTGCGAGCCACCTCTCCCTTGCCTGGGCTGGCCCCACCGGACACCCAGCAGCTGAGGGGTCTTCCTTCCTCAGCAGACTCCCAGACCCTCAAAGGTGGACACCAGCAAGCCTCTGCTGGCCTCCGAGGGGATGCAGGCAGCAGCGAGCACCCAGACGCTGGCCGGCGGCTCTCAGACACCTGAACCACTTGGACGGTCCACACACGGGGCCCACCTCTCCCAGCACTCCGATCATGACGGGCAGGCAGGGACACGGCTCTTAGCCAGCCATCCCAGGCCCTACAGACACCCCAAACCTTTACCTCTTGCGGGGCCCTCGTGGGACGTGACTCTAGTGCCCTCATCAGAAGAAACCACCCCTCGCCCTGCCCCTTCCCTGGGACCTCTCTCCACGCGGAAGCACGGCACACGGTGGGCCCTCTCCAGACTGGGGGAGCCCCTGGGTCCCAGCCACAACTGCCCGGCCTAGGCCAAAGCACCTCCTGTCTGGTGGTCAACAGTTTGGGGCCCATACCTGTCTCCTACCCAATCTGTGTCACCTGTTAAAACTCATTTTTTGGAAACACTAGCGGCTAGAACTTCTGCCCTTTAGGACCTGGAGCCGGGTGTTGACTGTGCATGTCGGCTCCCAGCCCTGCACACCCTCACCGGCTCACATGGCAAGTGCCGGACTATGTCTAGCCTGGGTCACAGCCCCAGGACACTGCCCCAAGAGGACTCACCTCTGGCCCCACGGCTGCTTTCTCCTAAGAGAACACACCCACACCAAGTCAGTAAAGGCCACAGGGCAGTGGGTGGGTTTACCTGCCTGTGAGAGGGGGTTCCAGGCTCCTGTGCTGGCCCTACCTAGGGCGAGTGGCTAGCCACGTTGGTCCCCCTTTCCCTCAGGGGCCTGGGGCTGGGCCAGCATGCTGGCCAGTCTCTGCTATGTCCTCCACCAGGCACGGGGGGGCATGCTTGTCCCGGTCTGCCTTCCCTGGCACCCTCAGGGGCCAGTGCTCCTTCCCCCACCGCTGGGCCCGGGCACACCAGCAGGGTCCCTGCACACAGCTCAGCTGTTCTGGCGATGTGGTCCCAGGACACTGGTCATCATCACACACAGCCCAGGCAAGCCAGAGCTAAGGGGCAAGAGTGGCCAGGGCTGGGGAGGGCCCCTGCCCCCACTCACATGCTGGCCTCCTAGAGACCCATTTCATCAAGATTCCTTGTCCCCAGCCCTGTTGGGGGCAGAGGCTGGACAGCCGGGATTATGAGCTCACCCCTAGAGGTGCCCGGGGCCTTCTGCACCTCTTGCTCTGGACCCAGGAGGGGCTGCCTCAGTCCCTCTGGGAAGAGGAGCTGCTGATAAACCCAGGCGTTGATTTAAAAAGCCTCCATGCCCCCTGGCACTAAGTTGGGGAGGATCGAATGAGAGAACAGGGCGCGTGGGTGTGCCAGGTGGCAGACGAGGCCCCAGCACACTGGTCCTGAGGAGGTGGATTTACACAGAGACACAAAGCCAAAGGAATACCCCAAACCTTTACTGTTGCCCCAGGGGCACATGATGGGCAGGGTTTTTGCCATCCACTGGCAAGGAGTCTGCTTCAGAGACCGCTACCCTGAGCCCCAGCCCAGGCTGCCGGCACCTCCTACTGGCAGCCCGCTGGCTCCCTTCCCTAGGGGCTGAGGCCCCGAGCTGCGCGCCACCCCAAGTGCCCAGTGGCCCTGGCTGCCCTCCTCTGCCAGCCTGGTCAGTCTCTTCTCTTAGATCTCGGCACCTGGGGCCTCGTGGCTGCTGTTCCTGTTCCGGAAATGGTCTCTGTTCCGTTTCCTGCTGCCATGGAAGCCAACAGTCTCCACCACCGGGGGCCTGGCTGCTGACCCAGTGTGGGCAGCGGCCTGCAGCACACCCACTTCCTGAAGGCCCCCGAGGGGGCTGCTCCACTCCTCAGCCTCGGGGCTCCCAGGCCCGGCCAGGTGGGCCAGCTCCACAGGGCCCTCACCCCCTGCGGCGCCCAGGTTCCCAGGCGCAGCCCTGCCCGGCTCTCCAGCCTTCCTTAGGGCCCTCTTCCTCTCAGGCCTGGCCTCGCCAGCTCGGGCGGGTTTGGTGAAGATGACTCTTCCCTCCCCACAGCTGGAGGGATCCTGGTTGAAAGAGGGCATGTAGTCACTGGGGGCAGCCGGGCTCGGGGAGCCCAGGAAGGCCAGAGCGGCGGCCCGGTTGCTCTGCTCGCTGACCTCGGCCACGTTTTCCAGGCTGTACTTGGTCCAGCGCTCAGGGTGGGCCACGTAGTCAGGGACGGGGGGCAACTTCGGGGGGGCAGGGCTCTGACCAGCTCTGCCTGGGCCCTCTCCTGGAGGCTGGCTTGAGGGTGCCGGTGGCCGAAGGAAGCCCCCGTCGTCACCCGGGCCCGTCTGGGCCACAGAGGGCACAACCTGCCTGGCTGCGCCCTCCAGGCAGTCAAAGATGTTGTGGCTACGCCGGGAGAAGGTGGAGCTCGTGCCCCTCAGGTGGAACGGCTGCACTGAGGCCGTGGGGAGGCCCCTCGGAGGCGAAGGAGACTCATCAGGGTCTGAGTCCCCCTGGGCCTCCCCAGGCAGCACTCCTGGGGACAGAGCTTCCATCTCAGCACCGGCAGGCAGGCTGAAATCAGAGTCTGAGTCGCTGAGAGAGACGGCGTCAGAAGGCAGAGCGTCGTCCTCTGTCCCTCGCTCGGCTTCCGGGGCCTCTCCTGCCCCTGCCTCAGACATGTGTCCCAGGGCACACCACACCCAGACCAGACAGCCCAAGAAGTTCGTTTCTGAGGATCGCAGGCACTTAGGAGAGGTCCCTCCTGTAGACCCACTGTCCCTGGGCCGGCGGCAGGACCCACAGGAAGAACTATGTCCTACAAGGCGAAGGACAGAGATGCCCGTCCCCCGAAAGCCCGCTCACCTCCGTTGTCTGACGGCTGTCTGTGCGGACACTGGAGTGCTGGTGGGGGAAGTGCTGGCAAAGGCGTGCTGGCCTCGGTCCGGCTCCCGTCAGCTGCCCAGCGGCAGCGGGCTGAGGGCGGGAAGAGCCAACATTCAGATCAGACCGCAAAGGTGCCCAAGTGGTGCCACACCCCCCAAGGGGTGGTCCCGGGCTTAGGGAGCCCAGACAGGCGCCAGGCCCGAGAGCAGATGCCTGGTAAAGATCGCCTCGCTCAACACTCGCAGGTCACGTCTGGGGCCCGCCGGGGGTGGGGCTGTGGTGGCAGGCGGGCAGCCAGGGCCGCCCCGGGTGAGCAGCAGCCTGCGCTGGGCGCTGCTACTCTGCAGCCGGTGGGCTGGCTCCCTAACCGCTCAGCACAGCGCGGGGCACGTCCCAGGTACCCCACGGAGACGGGCCACCTGCTGCTGCAGGGCGAGGAGGTCCGCTCCTCACTGCTGGGAGAGGCCGGGGCCCCGCAGGGGTGTGCAGCCGGGTCCCTGGCACCTGAGGGTCGAGCCCGCAGGGAGGCGGGCGGAGGCGAGCCCCGCCGCTCTCGCAGCAGCCTCCGGTGGCACCGCCCCCGCCAGCCCGCACACCCCTCGCCTTTCCCAGCAGGGCCCGGGAGTGCCGCCCGCACTCATGCAGCCGCCCGAGTGCGACCAGGCGGGCACCCCGCACCTGGCACTTCCGGGCTCAGAGGGCAGCCCGGCCTCCCCCGCCCACCCACCCAGCCCCCTGGTCCGCGGCGACGCCCTGTGGTGCGTGCGCCCAGGGAGGCCCAGGCAGTGGGCCGGGAGCGGCCGAGAGCCCCCGAGAGCCCCCACCGCCGATCGAACGCCGACCAGAGCCCCACGGCTCTGGGGCACGGCCCCCGGGCGCGGGATCCGCTCCAGGCGGGACCGGGCGCGCGAAACACGCCCCCAGCGCGTCCCAGGGCTGGCAGGCCGCAGAGGGAGCCAGCGCGCCGGTCGCACGGCACGCAGGCGCTCCGGCCAGACGCGCGCTCCTGCGGCCCCCGCCGCCGCGCTCGCCAAGCGGCCGGGGGACAGGGCCCCCGACTCGGGGTCCGGGACGCTGTTTCCGGGAGCTCGCCTCCAACTTCGCGGGCCCGGGGGCGGCACCACTGGCCTCCCGCCGGCGCGCGCTGCCCCCTTCGGAAGCGGAGCCGCGCGCTTTCTCCGCCCCGTCGGGGGCCTGGGCCGGACAGCGTCCAGGCTTCCCAAGGCCCGGGCCGCGAGGGAGCGGAGACACGAGGCGCTCTGGGGGGGCCTCCGGGCTTGGGCAAGGAGGCTGCGGACAGCGGCCTCCCAGGGACGCGACCGCGGGTCAGCGCCGCACTCCCTTGGCACAAACCTACCGGCTCGGCGCGCTCGGGCCGGCTCCATCTTGCGCCGCGCGCGGCCTCCCGGGACACCGAGTCCTCCGCCGGCCCAGCGACGCGGCGTCCGCACCTGAAGAACTACATCTCCCACAAGGCACTGGGCCGCTACTCCCGAGGCCTGTCGCGTCGCGGAGCCCCTGCGCATGCGTCCTCACTTTTCTTCCGTGCCTCCCCTCCCCGGAAACGGCGTCTCTCCTTCTCGCCACGAGCCGGAATTGAGTAGGGAAAAGAGGGAGGAGGAAGAGGTAGCACTACGACTCCCAGAATGCTCGAGGGCTAACGGCCTCCTCCGCGTTCCCGGGGCCCCAGCGCCACCTGCTGGAAGTCGCGAGCACGGCGGCCGCCCCGAACCGGAAGTGCATCCTCGCGCGCAGCGCCGTTGCCGGGTGCTTCCGGTCCGGCCGGAAGCGCGCGGCCGCGCCCTTCGTGGGTCGGGGGGTCGGGGGATCGGGGCGGGCCGGGGTTTCCGCTGAGCGCTCGTCTCTACCTCTACCTCCGGGCGCCCTGGCCTCGCCTGCCCACCGCCATGGCCTGACTGGCCGCGTCCACTCGCACTCGCCTGTGCGCCCCCGCCGGCCCCCGCTGCTCTCGGGGCTGCAGTCCAGGCGTGGTCGGGAAGCCCGGGGACCCCCCGCGCCTGGGGCCGCCCCCAGACCCCCCGCCCGCCCTCGGCGCCCCCAGCCTCCCCAGCACGGACTGCGGCTGCGCCGTGCAGTGTGGCCAGGATGCCCGGGGACCCCCGCGCCTGGGGCCGCCCCCAGACCCCCCGCCCGCCCTCGGCGCCCCCAGCCTCCCCAGCACGGACTGCGGCCGCGCCGTGCAGTGTGGCCAGGATGCCCGGGGACCCCCGCGCCTGGGGCCGCCCCCAGACCCCCCGCCCGCCCTCGGCGCCCCCAGCCTCCCCAGCACGGACTGCGGCCGCGCCGTGCAGTGTGGCCAGGATGCCCGGGGACCCCCGCGCCTGGGGCCGCCCCCAGACCCCCCGCCCGCCCTCGGCGCCCCCAGCCTCCCCAGCACGGACTGCGGCTGCGCCGTGCAGTGTGGCCAGGATGCCCGGGGACCCCCGCGCCTGGGGCCGCCCCCAGGCCTACGCCCGGCGCACGGAATGCGGCTGGCTGCGCTGTGCCCCTGGGCCAGGGAGCCCCAGGGTCGCACAGGGGGAAGTAAGCGGGAGGCGGCTCCGAGGGCCGCCCTGTTCTCCCGGAGACCCACCCCGGCCCACAGGGCGGAGGGGCGGACCCCGCTGGGACCCGGTGACCCCAGGTGCAAGCAAGGCTGGGGCTATTTCCAAAATAAACCCCGGAGGAGGCAGCTGTGAGTCCGCCCCATGAATCCCGGCCGGCGCTTGCGGCCTCGAGGGGTCAGCTTAGCACAGCTCGTGGTGACGTCACCCAGCAGTCCCCGGGGGTGGCGGCTGGGCCTCAGTCCCCCGCGCGGAGGCTCAGCCCTTCCTCCTCAGCCCTTGCAAGATGGGCTGAGGCCCGGAGCTACCCAGTTTCTCCGTGGAACCCTCAGAAGCACCCAGACGGGCCAGGGAGAGCCCCTCCGGCGCGTGTCCTCCACAGAGCTGTCCGCCGGCAGGAAGGGGTCTCGCAGGCCCTCCACCCCAAGCCCATCCTGCACCACCGCATCTGCCCCCCGATGGGCGGTGGTGCCCAGGGAGTAAGCGGGGGAGTGAGGCTGGCTGGAGGCCGGCGAGGGTGGCACGGGACCCACCAAGGCGGCACCTGCTGTGTTGTGTGGAGGACCTGCCAGGTCCACAGAGCTGCGCCGCCCCCGGGTCCCGGCGCGGCAGGCACAGAGGCAGTCTGTTAGCATGCCCGGATTTTCCTTCTTTATTGAATGACTTTCGAGATGTAATTACAGCGAAAGGTGACGAGTTAGAAAGGACAGGTGCACTGAAGGCGTAAGGCTGCTCGCAGACCCGGCTCCAGACAAGTGGCGGGAGAGGAACGAGGGTTAAAAAAGGCATGAGCCGTGCAGCCGGGGGGCGGGTGGTGGGCCGAGGGGCCCCCAGGAGAGGCCCGGCTGAGCAGGCAGAGCCCCTCCAGCCGCAGAGGCAGAGGCGGCCCCTGCCTCGCAGTCCCCAAGGCCCGCTCACACGCCCTCTATAGGTGACTTCAGCCCCAAAAGGTAACGGGGAACTTCAGGACAAGAACAAAACCTCAGAAGTAAAAAGGCTAATAGTGTAGCAGAGTAATACCGGAGAAGTTATATACACGGGCGGTGACGGCCCCTCCTCAGAAATGTCCGGTCACTCCAGGGGCACTGCAGGATTCCCGCCGGCCCTCCCCTGCAGCGGGAGCAGCTGGGCCGCTCAGTACACGGAGCTGTTCCGGATGCCACAGCAGAGCACCATGCTCAGGATCATCTCGAAGATCTGCAGGGAGGGGTTGGGTGGGGCAGTCAGCACCCGAAGCCCTGACGGGGCGCCCTGAGCAGATGCCCGCGCACTCACCATGATCACAGCAACCACGATGGCCGCAATGCCGATGAGGTACAGCTTCCCCGAGAAGAGGTCATCGATCTTCTGGTGGCAGTCCTCCTGGGGGGCGGGGGGGGGGGCGACAGCCCGCAGACCGTCAGGGGCGGGGGCCCGAGGCTCAGGCTCGTTGTGCAAAGAGCACGGAGGGACTCAACCCCTCAGAAGAGGTGAGACCAGGGCCTGGTCTCTGCAGGTCATCTCACACCCGTTTTAAAACATGTGGAAACGGAATGTGCTGTGTGCGCGCTTCCGCTCAGGTCGCTGAGCCGCACGAGGAGGGCGCTGACCTGCGCAGTCGGGGCGCCCTCCACGCCCACTCTCCCATCTGGAGCCACGGGCAGAGACCCAGCAGCGTCAGCTGAGCCCCCAGGAAGCCACCCCACCCCCGGACCCACCCAGGGCTGGTGGCGGCGAAGCGTGGGAGCAAGCCTGGGAGGCCCGGCCCCGCCTACCTTGAACAAGTTGCTGATGACGGTGCTGCCCGAGGGACACAGGTTGTTCTTGAGGATGGAGGTGGTCAGCGCGGACAGCGTGCTGGAGCCACAGCAGTTGAGCTGCAGGGACCGAGGACCCTGCGGTCAGCCCTGGGCCCTTGTGCAGACATGGCCCGCGGGGAGTGGCCAGGGACACACATGTGCAGACATGGCCCGCGGGGAGTGGCCAGGGACACACATGTGCAGACATGACCCGCGGGGAGTGGCCAGGGACACACATCCCGCGGGCTGGCCAGGGTGGGGGGCTGGGATGGTCTATTCAGGGGGAGAACTGAGCCCAGGAGCCCCTCTCCTCCCCTTTCTCCCACTGCGCCCTGGCCTAACGGGCTCATCTGGCTCCCCCTGGGGATCCACGGGTCCCTGAGAACGCCCCCAGGGGCGTCCCAGAGAGGGCTCCCTGGCCCGCCAGGTCTGCGGGACCCCTCCTGTTCCTGAGGTCTGTGCTGGGGCCAGACTCAACCCCAGCGCGGCCTGACCCAAGAGGACGACCCCCCGACCCCCCCAGCTCCCCAGGCCTCCTCCCAGCACTCCTCCTGCACCGTCTCATGGAAGGTCTTCACCACGGCCTTGGCATTGTTGGCATCGTCGTCCACCACAGCCTGCTGCAAAGCCTGGTCGTAGAACTGCTTCACGTCCTTGGCGATCTGGGGGAGGGGTGTGCGGAGGGGTGAGGTCCCAGCCACCACAGGGGCCATCCCTGGGGGGGCAAGTGTTCCCCTGGCTCTCCGGAGAAGATGATGCTTCCAGGGTAGATCTGGATGCCCCCCCACCCCCACCTGAGGCTGGGAGACAGGTGGCCCTGCCTTCTACTCAGCCCCCAAGCCACCTCCTCCAGAAAGCCCTCTGTGCTTTTCTACCAGGCAGGCCCCCACGGGGAGCCCCAAAGAGCACCCCGCAATCCAAGGGTAGGCCCAACCCATTCCCCACAACCTGAGCAGCAGGCACTCCTCTCTCCCGGCCCAGCTGGGACGGCCCCACCACCATGGTCCCAGGCTCACCTGGTCTTTGTTGACAAAGCCCCAGATGCCGGCAGCTACTTCACAGGCAAAGAGGATGACGAGGCAGGTGAAGAACTGGGAAGGCCGTGCAGGACCCAGAGGGGAGGGCAGAGACACGGGGGATGAGAGCAGGCGTGGGGCAGCTTTGGGCTGGCCGTGTGCAGACGCCAGGCGCCCAAGTGACCGACAGGTGTGTGTGTGGCTGGTGGGGGCACCCACCCCCACATCCCAACCAGAGACGAGCCATGTGGAGGAGAAGACTTGGTCCCAGCAGTGACCTGCCGAGCTTCTCAGCATCCCCGCGGGCCGGGGCTCAGCGGGTGGGGGCTGCAGGCCGGCACAGCCCCAGGGGGTTTTGGGCCCCAAGTGACCCCCTTCCGCTCCCCACTTCTCCCTCTCCCGTGGAAAGGGGGTCATCATGACATGGGCGCCCACCACCCATGCCTCCTGGCCTGCCCACGCCTCAGTTTCCCCACTGAGGTTGGCCGAGGGGCTGGGACATGCCCCCTATTGTTTCTGTGGCTTTTTATTAAAAACAGAGAAGAAAAGCTACCGTAGAACCATGAGTTAGGAACCAGATGTCACAGCAATCGACCAGGGTGCGATTTCTGAACCACACAGGGACCCTGGAGGGCTGACGTTCTGGGAAAGGTCCCTAGGCCACCCCGCGAGCCCCCGCTCCAGGATCACACTGGCAAGGGGCGGGGGGCCGTCTGAGCTGGACACGGGGCGTCTGCAGCAGAACTCTGGGTTCTGCCTCTGCAGCCCCCTCCCGCCCCCGCCCGGCCCCAGACCTTACCGTCCCCAGCAGGCACTGGGACTCCTGGATGGCCCCGTAGCAGCCCAGAAACCCCACGAACATCATCACGGCACCCACGGCGATGAGGATGTAGATGCCTTTGTGGGGGAGCAATGGACACCCTCAGTGCGCAACGTCCCCCCGAGGGCCCGCCACCCCGGACCCCTCCCCAGCCGTGTGCACACCCCCGGCCCCGGAGTCGGGCCACCCTGCCCTCGAGCAGTGGCGAGGGCACTGCAGCCTGGCCGCCGGGTGAGCGCCTCTCCCGCGCCACCCCCCCCCCCCCCCCCCGCCCACATCTCTCCTGCACGGGTCTGCACCCTGGGAGCCAGGCTGCCGAGGGCCGGGCCAGGACCGGCTGGCACAGCAGAGTGCCCAGAGAGCTCAGCCGACAGGTCTGGACGCTGCATCCGTCCCGGGCTGAGGCCTGCGTACAGTCTGCGCCCTCTGGGTCCTGCGAGCCTCTGGGACACAAGGCCGTGCCCACTGCTCAGGGGGTCAGACCCAGCAGCTCCGTGTGGCTCCTTGGGCTAGAGCAGTGGGCTCGAGCTGGCTTCCGAGGGACTAGAGCCTGCCGGAGGAGGTGGCCTGGCAGCTGCGGTGGCCCGGCCCCGCCAAGGATGGCATATGGTATGGGAGGGACAGTTCTAGGACAGCACAAGGGGGTGCCCACCAGGCTGGCTGTGGTGCCGTTCTTGGTGCCCACGGCCCACCCAGACAGGTCTGGTTCCGACAAGCGCAGTCGGGGACCCACTGGGCCCTGCAGTGTTGCCCTGGATGCTGGCGGAGCCCCGCTAACCTGCCCCCGCCCCCGCCAGCATTGGACAAAGAACCCTTGTCAGGCCCCACATCTGCTCCCCCGCCTCCCTGGCAGGCCCAGCCTGCCTCGGGACCAGCGGGAGGCTCCAGAAGGCCGGTCCTTGACGGGCAGGGACTCGGCAGCCCACGGGGGCCACTGCAGAAGCCCAGGTCCCGGGGCTGGCAGGCCCTGCCTCCACCTCACCCACCAAGTGGTCCAGTGGCTGGAGCTGTTTCCCCAAGGGCAGCCCCCCCCCAGTGCCAGGAGAGGCAAGTGGGGGCCCCTGCAAGCCAGGGTCAGGCCCCACGGTGACAGCCCAATGTGGCACCTGTGAGGGGCAGGCCGGTGGGACAGTGCCTGCTTTGCCCCCTACAAGCTTCTCCTATGGGCCCACGTCCCCCCTGGAGCCCGGGCACAGCCTGTAGCCCGGCTCCTCCTGGCAAGGACCAGAGCAGAAGCACAGACCTTCATGTGCCGGGCCTGAAACTGAGCCTGTGACTGGGGTTCCCTCTAAAAGCTGGGCCAGCTGGAGGGGGCAGCAACAGCATGAGCTGCTCCGGCCATGAGGCAGGAGGGGGACCCCTCCCCAAACCACCTGCCCACACCCACGGCACCCAGGCCCTGCAGGGGGCGGCGTGGAGAGCAGCCGCTCCCAGACAGGCTGTTGCAGGCCTGAACCCCTGGGGAAGGGGAGGGGGACACCTGGGAGGAGGTCTCGTGGGTCTGGGAGGTACTTCCCTGCCCTCGGACCTGTGAGCAAAGCTGACCGCCCTGCTCCTGAGGGTGCCTGGCCCCGGCAGACCCTGGGTGATGGTCCTCGTGGGCGCCTTTGGAGCGGGCAGGTGGGCGGGGGGGCCCGCTCCTCCAGAGACTCAAACCTTTGAGGGGCCCCACGGCCCAGGGGGAGCCTAGGGATCTGGAGATGGGAGGCTCGGGACCCCCTCCAGGGACGGCTGGCCCTGGGAAACCACAGCCGGCGCGGCAGGCTCCTGTCTCCGGGGAGGCGAGGGGCCACCCCGTTGGTGCTCCTGAGTCAGACCTCTCCACCTTGCAGCTCAGAGAGGATCATGGGCTGGGAAGGGACAGACATCCCGTTTGTGGCCCCAGGGGCCGTGGGCCATCCCTGCTTCAGCAACCAAGCGTGTATCGCAAGCCCGTGCCCCACCCAGCCCCAAACAGCAGCTGGGAGGGACCCAGACCCCTTCTGGGCTGCACACAGGATACCAGGCCAGTGGGGCGGCCGCTGGTCCTAACATGGAGCCCTGAGCCCTAAAGGCCCACACACACTTCCTGTCCCGCTGCTAGGCCTGTGGAGACCCGAGGGGCCAGCCAGGCCGTTCCTTTAAAGGACAGAAACAAGGCTTCCAGAGCCCCACAAGGGCCAGGCCCTGCCTCCCACTGGCTAGGGACCAACCTAAGGGGGAGTGAGGCTCTGCAGGACGGTGGGGCAGGGGTGGCGGCTCGATCCCCTGAGGGGGCCACAGCTGGTGCCTGGGAGGCAGACAGGCAGCCTAATAAGGCAGCAAGGTGTGGGGGGCGGGGGGCGCGGCCTGAGTCACACTGGCCCCTGCCTCACCCTGGGGCCCGAGTCTCCCTCCCCCTCAGCTCCAGCTGCCTCAGCTACCAGTCCTGCTGCCCAGGCAGGCATCCAGCCCCACCCCTTTCCAGCGAGCCTCCCCCGAAATACCCACCACGAGACACAGCTCCCCCGCCCCCACCCAGAGGCCTCCTGCCACGAGCCAGCCCCCGGAGGCCATCCGGTGGGGTCCCAACAGCCCACACACCTCGTGACGTTCCAGTGCTGCCTGGGAGCTGGGCTCCTGCCCCCCGCACCCCCAGCCAGCCAGGCAGGGGACCTCCTCCGCACCCGGGCCCGCAAGGCCCCCAGGCGGACCTGACTCCACCCACGCTCTGTCTCACCCTCTCGCCCAAAGAGCCCTTCCTGGCAGGCCTCGTCCCGCCCAGCAGCCCAGCACACAGCAAGCCTCGCTGACCTGGCCCGTGCCCTGCCTCCTCCTGGAAGCCCTTCCTGACTTCCTATCCGCAGCAGTCATGATCAGACGCCTTGATGGGTCGTTCCTGCTGGCCCCCCAGCCCAGAGCCGACCAGCCCCTGGGCCCCCCCAGGTGCACTCACCCACGTAGAAGGTGTTGGGCGCAGGCCTGTCTCCGAGCTCCAGATAGAGGAGATTGGTGGTCTGTGGGTCATGGCGCAGCCACAGGGCCACACCCAGGATCACGCCTCCGGCCAACTGGGAAAAGAATGGGTACAGGGTTACTTGCCCAGAGCACCGCAGTGGTGAGTGTGGGCTGAACCACACTGAACATCCAAGGAGGCAGGTGCTGGACCCGCGCCTCCACCTGCCCGCAGGCCCAGGCCGTCCCTCGCCAGGTGGCGCTCCCAGGCACCGCTGGGGTCTGGGCTGTCTGCCGGCTCCACATGCGGACCTGGTGCCTGACATGCCCCAGGAAGGAAGGCCTGGGTATCGGGGACCACATTCCCGATACTGGATGGGGCACGCTTATGTCAAAACAGCGTTCATTTTTTTATCTAAAGCTCAAATTTAACTGGATGCCCTGTATTTTTATTTGCTAAATATTTATTTGCCACAGTCCACACCAGACCCAAGGACCCCAGGGACTGCTGGGCCCTCCTCCAAGGGGGTGGTTCCAGCAGTCCTCAGCTCATCTGGGAAGCCCATGGAAGGGACTGCAAGTCTTTGCTACCAAGAGAAAGAGAGGGGTGGAGGTCTGATGCTGCCAGGGGCCTGGTGGGGCCGATGGAGGGAGCGACAGACAAGGGGAGGAGCGGAGGTTGGTGGCATCCAGGGAGCCACGGGGGCGAGGGGCCGGGCCATTTGCGGGATAAATCCTCGCTGCTGTCAGCCCTGGGAAGGGAAGCCACTGCGCTGCAGGAGGAAGGAAGCACGCTGTGCTCCCAGATAGGCCAGGGGAGGGGCTGCCTGAGCAGCTGGGGCAGGAAAGGGGGCTCTGCTCAGAGCCTGGCGGGAGGACGGGGCTTCCGGCTCAGGGAGGCCCTCCGCAGACTCACCGTCCTGCGAGCACAGGGCCATTGAGGGGGGTGGGTGGTGCTGAAGGGGAGCCCGGACCACGCTGGGCCCGGCCTACACAGGAGCATCTCATCATCCCAGCCAGTGGCTGTGCTGCCCTCCGGGCCCCAGCCTCCTATCCTCCGGGCCGTCGCAGCCCCGGATGCCCCACCGAGGTGGACTCTGCTCCCAGAGCTGCAAGCCTGGGCACGGGTCGGAGGGCCTCGCTGCTCGGCCGCTAGCTCCTGGCTTCCCCGTCCTACCGTCTGTGTGCTGGCAATGGAGCTCCCCCCACAGCAGCAGACACCGCCCCCCTGCCCCCCAACACAGGCCCAGAGCTCCACGTGCTACGCAGAGGAGAAACGCCCCGCGGACACCACCTGGCCAGACCGGCACCTGCCCCGAGGGCTGCCCCGCGGAAAGCCCCAGCCGCTCCCCGGGCCCTAGCACGCCCGCCTACCAGTACGGCTGGCGGGGCTCACACCCCCGAGGCCGGGTTGCCCGCACCCCCCTCGGAGCACCTGCCTGTCCCCTCCACGAGCCTGGGGTTTCCGCTGCTCAGCCCACCTCTCCCAGGGTGCCAGGTCTGGTTGGGGAGGACAGGCCAAGGCTCGGAGGCTCTGCCCTGACCTCCAGCAAGTGTGGGGAGGACCACCAAGGGCCTGCTGTGCGCCAGCCCCGGCCAGGGTCCCCTCCCAGGGCCCTCGGCCACCGCGTAGCCCTCAGAGGGCAGGGCCCCGGGCTCTCAGCCTCCTGTGCCTCTTGGTGGCACCTGTCAGCAGCGGGAGAAGGCCAGGGGCCCCACGGGACGGCGGGGGCAGGGCGGGCGCCCCAGAGGCCCCGAGGTGGCTGCCATCTGCGGCTCAGAGGGAGGCGGTGTCGAGGCTGAGGGTTGCCGTGGAAACTCTGGCTTGAAACCGTCACTTGTTCTTTTGAAACTGTGGTCCAGAGCCGCCTTTGTGAGATGTCCCGGGGCGGAGGGGGAGGGGCAGGGAAGCCCCTGTCCCGGGCCTCCCCCTGGAGCCCTCTGTAGCGCCAGCGCCCTGGCCACAAGCCCCGACCGGCCTCCCTGTCCTCAGCAGCGGCCCGGCTGCAACCTCTCCCATTTTCCTCACGCAGCCCCTTCACCCCAGCAGCTGGGGAGACGAGCGTGTCTTGGGGTGCACGGTCCTAAGAGAAGTACAGTGGGGGCAGTGCTCATCCCACCCCCTGGTCACCACCTCTGCTGCCTCGGACTCCGGGGCAGGCGGGGCGGCCTCAGACTCCCCCGCAGCCCCCAGGCCCTCACTCCTGAGGGTAAAGGGAAGCTCGTCCTGCCTCCAGGGCCGGGGAGGGCCCGGTGCCTACAGGGCCCCTGCTTGCCAGGGCTCCGGTCACTCCAGGCCCTGCACAGACCCCCGGGGTGGGGCCGGGTGGACACGGTGGTGGTATGGGCCATCCCGTTCCCAGATGAGGAAGCCCGCACGGCAGGGGGCAGATCGCCAACCAGGGTGGGACAAAGGCAGCACCCTGACCCAGGGGGGTGGAAAGCCCTCCGCAGAGAAGGGAGGGCTCCTGCCCCGCCATTCACGTGCTGGCGGGGACGTGTAAGGAACCAGGACTCAGTGCGCTTCCACGCGGCCACGCCTGCCACCCGAGTCCGCCCAGGGACACGAACGTGCGCCGTCCACACCACAACATGGGCCCTGCTGTTCCCAGCCCCAAACCGGGCCCAACCCACTTGTCCTTGGACTGGCGCACAGATGGGACGGACGAGCACACCGTGGGGAAATGTACCACTCGGCTGAGCGCCGTGCTGAATGACAGCCACCAGACCAAAAAGAAAAAAGTTCCCTTTCTACAGAAGTGTCAGAAATGCAAATCAGGTGCAGTGACAGAACACAGGCCCTGGGCCGCCCAGGGACGGGGGAGGGATCACGAGGCTCCCGGACGCTTTTGGGGCTGCTGGACGTGTCCACGATCGTGATGCGGTGACCGTCCCACGGGGCTCTATGTCAAGGTTGTACGTTTAAAACACGTGTTGTGTACTCTACGCCCGATAAGGCTGTTTTTAAACCCCCAACTCCACTCAGTCGCTGACCGCTGAACTTCGCAGCAAGGCTTTTAGGGGTAAATGTTTCATCTGGGCCCCAAAGGATCCAGGCTGCTGTCCTGGTGCCAGCCGGCGCCCGCAGCGAGGAGCCACACGCGCTGGGCTCGCCAGGCTTCCGAGGGCCCATAGCAAGCATCTGGAAACATCGTGCTGAAGTCTCGTACACAGAACTGAGGTTTTAGGGTCAAAGAGGGGACTGGAGAACTGTGAAGCCCAGACGTGCATTACACAACGGAGCCTGGCGTTCAGGGAGAGCAGGGGTCACGGTAGAGGGTGGGGCCCGGAGCATGGCAGCCAAGGGTGCCCCGCCGCACCTCGGGGTCACCTCCACATTCTCACTGGAAGATGAGGATGTCAGGTGGTCCAAGCTAACGTCCCAGTGTTGGGGGTGCCCCCGCCCCACGGAGCCCTCCGCGCAGGGTCACAGGACCCTCTCGCCCGCCAGAAGCACGGCTCCCACCCACTCCTGGCCCAGAGGCCGTGCCCCCCCGAGAGGCCCCGCGGCCGGTGGCACCGGGGAATGTGCCAGCCAGCTGGGCCACAGGGGAAGGCCCCACAGCGGGCACAGCGTGGCCAGTTCGGGACCCTGTGAGAGATTCTGTTTCTGTTTCGTTCTTCCTTTCTGAGAATTAATAACTAACGGCGTCAGCTGAAGCAGGAGGGGGCTGCCAAGCATGCTGGGCTCCTGCCCGGCCCGCCTGCCGTTTCCAAGAAGCGGCTGAAAGGGAGCAGGAGGGAGTGGGTGCTGCCCGGGCAGGCCTGGGGCTGCCGTGCCCTCGGACCCCGCACCCCGAGTGCCCCAGCCCCACCCACGCGGGCCCCAGGGCTGCTCACGTCACTCACACCCTCCCAGCAGCTCTGGCCGCCCCAGAGGGCAGGGGGCAGTGTGTGGGGGGTGTGGGGGAGCTCCACTGCAGGGGAGCGGGTTGGGGGCACCCGACTCCACTCCAGCTCTGCTCCCCAACCCCCCACCTCCAGGGAAAATGCGCCAGGAAGCAGCCACTTGGCTGGGCAGCTGGGGGTCCTGGAGGCCTGGAGACCCCTCCAACCAAGGAGGGTAGTGAAGGCTAAAGGCAGGAAATGAGGCCGGAAATGCCCTCAGGGACACGGGGCTAAGTCAGAGGGAAGAGGCACAGTAGAGATGCTTTTAGGATGGGCTGTGGTAGGTCAGGGGAGCAAGAGGAAGGTCCTGGCTCCACCCCTCGAGCTGGGTAGGGGTCTCGGGTTCCTGCAGACTGACCCTCGCTCTCCACCCACCATGAGGGGACAGGCCCAACGCGGGCCTTCCCGGGGGCTGGGCAGCTGCCCCCACGGTCCTGTCGTGGCCTCTGGGAGCAGCTCAACACAGCAGGTGTGGAGGGAGGAGCAGGGACCCGCACCTCGGCCGGGAAGCAGAGCCTCGCTGGAGGCCCCTGGACCTCAGGAAGCCACCTGGCCCTGCATCTAACAGTAGGAAGCAAGGGGGTCATGACCCAGGCCCCCCTGGGGCCACCAGCTAGGGGCTGCGGGAGCCACTTCCCCCTAAGAGGTGAGTGCAGGCCCCCGCCACACCCCGCTACTCTAGGGGCACAAGAGAAACCCAACCCCACCACCCAATCCCTGGGTAGAAAAGCCAGGAAGTGTCCTGTTCCCCTGCCCCAAACCAACCCCACTGTGGGGAGCCCCTCGGCCCCCTCGGCCCCTGCAGGGAGGGCCTGTGGACACAGACGTCCCAGGGACCTGCCAGAGAAGGGCACAGAACAGGCCGCGTGCATCAGACAAGGAGGATCCAGGTGGGCTGGGCACCGACTGGGGAGGGAGATGGGAGGCGGGTGGGCTCAGGCAGAGGACAAGAGAGCAGGTGGAGGGCTCCCAGGGCAGGTCAGGATGGCCTTGTCCCTGTCCCAGGGGAGCCCCAGCCCTGGAGCCACACCAGGCTATGAAGCAGTAGAAGGACCGCCTCACGTGGTCACTCGGGGACCTCAGCCTCCTACTGCCCCAGCTGGAGGCCAAGGGGACAGCTCCAGCCAGGGCCTGGCTGGCTCAGGGGAGTGCTACCTTGTGGGAGCTGGAGGTCTTACCACCTCAAGACAAAGTGAAAGGCCGTCTGTCCAAAGGGTGGGGGGCCGAGCCCCCGGGTTAGGGAGCAGTGTGGGCCCTTCAGCCAAGCAGAGCCACAGCCGTGCAAGAGGGTGAGCTCCCCGCGAGCTCACGGTGGGACCACGGTTGGTGGTTCCCAAACCCACTGCCTCTTGGAAGCCCCCACCCCAACCCCCAAGACCAAGGGCATTGAGCTCCTGGGCTCAGGCCTCCCAGCCCCAGGACTGGAGACCCAGGGAGGTGGGCAGTCCTCACTGCTGTCACCCCAGCCGCACCCTGGCACCTCACAGGCCTGGGTGTCAGCCTGAGCGTCGGGAGCCGGCTGTCAGTGGTGACAGAACCAACCTCAGCACCCATCCAAAGACAACGGCGCAGGTAAGACAGGTTACAGGGAGCTGTTCGACGTCCTCCCAGGGCGAGTTATGACCCAGGCCAACCCGGCCAATCCAGGCGTGGGTCACCCAGCCACCGACTCTGCAGGGCGGGCGGCCCTGGCTTCCTGTCTTTCACCTTCTTGACAATGACCATGGTACCCAGTCACTGTAGACAGGCGGGGCAGCAGTAACTTTCCCAAGTTAGAGGACAAGGACAAGGGGGCATGAACCCCCAGGCCTTGGCTGTGCTGCCGGCCCCTGGGTCCCCCGGCCTCTGTGGCTCCCAGCGCCCCCCCCTGCCGGGAGCACCCTCACCACCGACTGGAGGAACTTATGGGCCCAACCCCATGTCCTAAGCCCCTCACTCTGGCCAGCCCTCAGCTCATGCCCAGGGAGGGTGGGCGCCCCGTCCCCGGCAGCTAGCTTAGCAAGGGAAATCCTCAGCCAGCACACTGGCCATGGCCCCCTGCCTGCCCTAACCCTAACCCCTAGCACCCGGGGGTCCACCTGGAAGCCCCCAGTGGTCTTGTGTGAATTAGCACCTGCCCTGCCATCAGGAGGGGCTTAGGCCAGGCCCCAGGGTAGAAACTATGTGTGCTTTGGGGGCAGGGGGGCACTGAGAAGTCTAGAGGTCTGGAAGCATGCTGGGTCAAACCACATTCCACAGGATAGATGGAAAACAACTCGGGAGAAGGGTCCCGAGGGCCAATTCCAGACGAGCCTGGTTCTAGGTCAAGGACAAGGCGTGCTGGCCACGGGGCAGCTCCAGGGCTGAAAACCACCCAGCCCTGGCTGCGTGCCCTGGCCTGGGTCCTGGGGTGCCAGGACCAGAGGGAGAACCCCTGTGCCTCTCCCCCATCCCCACCCTGAAACATGGGCCAGTGCAAAGGTGATCATCAGCTCCTCCCACGGGTGCCTGGACTTTGCCGTATTGATTTGATCTGGGTTCTTGCCCTCGTGGGGTTTCAGGCGCTGAAATGAAGCCATGGGGCAGATGATTTGGGAGGGGTGGCTTTTTGGGTCCATCTCCCTGTCCAGACTTCACAGCAGTATGAGCTAGGGATTGGGGATGAGCTCTAGTTCTGGAGGCAGACCTGAGCTGGTGGCGGGGGGGGGGGGGGGGGGGGGGCGTGTTAGTCTTGCAGTGGCACCCGCCAGGGTCCCAGGCCTCTTGGTGCCTGGACATCCTCATGGGGGGCGGGGGGGGGGCTATTTCGTTTCAGGGACAGACCACAGACTTCCTCTTCTTGTCCCAGCCCAACAGCCGTTTCCCCCAAAGCTCTGCCACTCAGTCCGTCCACTCGCCCCCCTCCCCCCAAAACCGGCACAGGAAATCCCCACCCCCACCCAGAGCCTGCCAGGGTCACACATCCCCTGTCCCGGAAGGAAGGCGACAGAACCGCTAAGTGACAGTCATGTGCTGTCTGGAAGCGAGAATTAAATGCCAGTTAGCGAGGCTTCTGATCAGCCCTGTTCCCAGCCTAGTCTGGCTGCCCTACCTCTGGAAGGCGGCCACTGAAGGCATCAGGCTGGAGGAGTGGCCAGGCCCAGGCATGGGACGCTGCGCTCTCCCTGGCTGGCCTCCAAGGACAGGCCTGTGGTCGTACCCACTTCACAGATGAGAGTGAGCGGGGCCCACGCGTGCCAGATGCCTGCCCCAGGTCACAGGGAGTGGAGCCTCTGCTCTTCCTGAAATGCCCAGCAGCCTGAGAACCAGCAGCCTCTGCCAGGAAGTGCCAGGTCCAACCCCAACAGGGAGGATTTCCACGCTGCCAGGCAGGGTGTCTGCACTGTCTCCCAGGCTTGGCCCGGGCTTCTGCTCGTGCTCCTACTCCTGTCCCCGCCAGGCCATGGAACCCCAAAGCAAGCGGTTGTCAGGCATACTGAGTGCACGCCGCCTGGGGCCCCGAAGTCCCGGCTCGTGGAGGAGAGAGACGCGCCTGTGAGCGTGCGGGGTAAGCGGGCTCCTTCCCGGAGAAGCCAGCCTGGCCGCCTCTGAGGCCTGCTCCCAGGTGGGAGCGTTTTCACTCTCTACGATTCAACTTTTAAAAGCGGCCCAATGCAGACACCCATTGTCCAAGTCTTCTCCCGGCTCCCCCTCAGCACCCACTCCTGCACTGTGGCCAGGGTGCCCGACGAGCGAGAGTCAGGCCAGGCACCAGGGGCCCTCCCTCACCCAACGCCTTCTGGGGCACCCGAAGCCCCTTCCCCAGGGCACTGCCCACACCGGCCAAGGAGAGCAGTCTTCCTGCTGGCCATCTGGGCCCTACAACCGTTTCCTGAGCTGGCCCCTAAGGATGGTAGCTAATCTGCCAAGCCGGGGGACGGGATGTGGAGGACGTCCACCTTACGGAGCAGGAAGCCAAGGCCCAGGACCTGGACCCAAGCAGTGGGGTGAGCGCTCCACCATCTGGAACCAACCCCACGGCACCACGCTGTCAGCCAGGTGAGGCGGGACGCCGGGGCAGAGAGGGGCCCTGCCAGAGTGGTGGCCCCCAGCCCGAACCCTGCTTAGCTCTGCATGCGCCCACTACAGGGATGGGTGGGGCCACGGTGACTGGACTGTGGGGTACAGTTCTTAATGCTCAGCTGGTTGGCTCAGGAGGGGAGAGGCCTGGAAACATTTCCTTAAGCCTGAATAAAGAGCAGCCCCTGGGGATGTGTCAGGCCTCCACCCCAGCTGCCTGGGGAACTACCAGGCTCGCCCAAGCAGAGCTGGGCGGTGAGCAGGGGCTGCCCTGGAGACCTCCCAGGCTGGGCAGTGGGGAGGGACTTACCCAGCACTGACACTCAGCCCAAGGACAGGAATCTGCTCCGGGAGACATCCTCTACCTCCGTCTATCCTCCATCTCCTGGTCAGGGTCCTCACCCCACATCCAGGCTCTGCTTGTAGGGGATGGGCTCAGAGACCAGCAGAGGGGCGTCTGGGTGTCCCCCTGGCCCCCTACAAGCCCGGGCCACAGCAGGCAAACTTACTAAATCAACACTAAACACCACCCCTTCGGCAAAGGCCCCAGGGGCGGTTCAGGTCAGTCCTGGCCCTTCCTGACAATCCCACTGCTCCCCACTCCCCAGGCAGAGGCCAGTAGCCACAGCGCCCCCCCCCCCACCTGTGCCTTCCCACCCAGGCGGGGTGTGACACCTCCACTCCATCCCCAGCTAGAGCTCAGTCCAGTCTCTGTCCTCCCCACCCCAAACACCTCACTGCCCCGAGATCCGCACTGGGATCCTCCACACTGGGACCCTCGGCTGTGCAGATGGGAAACAGACTTGCTCAGGGGACCGTTTCGAAAGTTTACCCTCCCGGTCTACTTGAGAACTACGCTGTCTGCCAGATGTTGTCACGGTCCTTGTTGAGAAGGGGTGAGCAGCCTGGGGTGGCAGAGGGGTCCAGGAGGGTTCCCAGGCACTGCCCAGAGGACTGGCCAAGGAGAAGCAGGGCAGGGCCAAGAGAGGGGTTCCTGCACCCACCCGGGGCCCCTCCCCAACTCCAACACAGGCAGGAAACGGAAACAAAGCCGAAGCACCAGGTCACTGGCCAGCAGTTACCACCCAGGCCAGGAAAACGCAACTTGCAGGCCAGCAGCTTGGAGCCCCTGAGACCCTCCTGCACCGCAAGATGACCATCCTGTGGGTACCTGTTTCCGAGGTGGATGTCCAAGCCCACACCTAAGCCCAGACCTGGCCATCCACTGGGACCCAGGCCCCGGAGGAGCCCAGAGACGCTCAAGTCCTCAGGGCCCCGTGCCCTGGGCAGCTCAGAACGGCCGCCCCAGCCCCACTCCCGTCAAGGCCTCCACAGCCTCCCGGGAGAGCGGGGCCTGCAATCTCGGACTGGCTGAGGAGTGGAGGGGGGCCGGCCCCACAAAGCGCGGCCACCGCGGTGCGGGCGCCCAGCACGCGGGCCACGAGGCGCTGAGGCGCTTCCTGTGCGGGTGCCGCCCGGCCCGGCCCCTCCCCGCCATCCCCCGGCCGCGGCCGGCACACTGGGGCGAGCGGGGCTGGGCCAAGTGCGGAGCGGACGGTTCCCAAGACTCAGGCCCAGTCCGCGCCCCCCCCCCGCGCCAACCCCCGCCGCGGCCGCCCATCCAGGGGCGGTGGCCCAGATGAGCTCATGGGGGGCGGGGCGCCGGGAGCCCCGCCCCCGAGCCCCCGAGCCCCCTCGGTCCCCGCGAAGCAGGGTGGTCCCTGACACCGCGGCCCGGCCCGCCGCGCCGACCGCCATCACCCGGCGGGCACAGACCCGAGGCCCCCCAACGCCCCGGCCCGGCCGCGGGGCCCTGGGCCCGGCCGCGCAGAGGCCCCGAGACCCGGCTCGCGGCAACCCCCCGCGGACGACCCCCACCTGCCCGTCTGCCTGCCCAGGACGCCCATCCGCGCCCGGCGCCCACAGGTGGCCCCGCACCTCGGCGGCCTGGCTGCGCCCCCTCTACCGGGCCTGGCGGGACGCGCGGCCTGCCGGGCTCGGGGTGCCCCTGTCCCCCGCCCTCCTCCAGCCCGGGCTCACCCAGAAGACGAAATTGAAGACGAAGAGCAGGTACTTGATGCACTTGGTGCAGCCCTCCACCCCCATGGCGGCGCGGGCGGCGAGCGGCCTGCGGGGTGCGGGCCGGTCCTGGGCGCGAGGCGCGGGGCCTGGCGGGCGGCGGGGCCGGGGCGCGGGCCCGGGGCGCGGGGCGCGGGGCGCGGGGGCTCGGGGGCGCGGGGCGCGGGGCGCGGGAGGCCGGGCCGGGTCGCTCTAGGTTGACCGCCGCCGCTGCGCGCTCGCTCTCCGGTCGCGCGCGCGCCCCCGCCGCCTGTTATAGGGCGCCGAGGCCCCGCCCACCGGCCCCGCCCCGGCCCCGCCTCCCGCCGCCCAAGCGCGCGGCTCCTCCCCCTCTGGAGCACGCGCTCGGTCGGGGGTCAGACGGGGTGCCCCCAACCCGCGGGCCTGAGCCCGCGCGGGGGGAGGGGGGACGGGCCTGCGGCCAGGGGCGCCCTGGGAAGACCCTCCCCTTCTCTCGTCCTCCCTCAGGTGCTTTGGATAGTCCCAGGAGGCTCCCTGGAGGAGGTGACACACCAGCGATGGTGTAGCCAAAAGTGCCCCCCGGATGGGGACCCTGGGTGGGTGATGAGGCCGACAGTCAGCCGGCCTGGCCTGAAGACCCTGGAACGCAATTCCAGGCCCCCAAGCCCTTGTCCCACGGTAAGGGGGAGTTGATGAGCACTGTTAGAGGTGTCTGTTTGGAAAGGTCCCTGAGAGGGTGACTCTAGACCAGTATTGAATGTCTGGGAGCCCCGAGCCACCTGTAGGACAAGCTCCAAATACTGTGTACTTCGTGCCAACCCTGGTGATGCCAGTAGCCCATGGAGGCCAGCCCCGCATGAGACCAGGTTCCTGAAGGTGTGGGGGCCAGGCCCTGCTGCCCTCCCCCCCCCCCCCCCCCCCCCCCCGGCTGATGAGGACCCGGGGAGGCGACCCATCAAGTGGGGGCTGCTTCTCCCCAGGTGACACGCGGATGAAGAAGTGGAAATGTTCTGTGTCTGCGTGACCCTAGCGCAAATGACCGGAGACCCCTTGACGGGTGGCCGGCACCCTGACCCACCGGGACCTGGATGTATCACTGTATCTCGCTGCCATGCGAATACCCTGGGTGGCCAGCTGCTTCAGGGTGGCCAGAGCGGCTTTCTCCTCTCTCTGCACTCCTACTTGTGTAGTTTTCTTGCTGGTTAATTTAAAAATCTGTTCTGGGGGCGCCTGGCTGGCTCAGTCGGTAGAGCGTGCGACTCTGGATCTCGGGATCGTGAGTTCAAGCCCCGTGTTGGGTGTGGAGCTTACTTAAAAAAAATGATGATATAGATAAGATATAATGAAAATCAAATCAAAATCCATTCTGGCTTCCTGCTTGTGTAAGAGCTCCAAGCACGTGTTTGTACATAGTGTAATGTTTGTGCACGTTGAGGGGTTGTTGTAATAAAAGTGGCTTAAGTCCTCATGTGGGGTCTGCCAGGATCCTGTCTGCTGAAAAAGCAGGCAGAAGAGGCCTCCGGGGTGACGGGATGCTTGTCTCCATGTCCTGGGCACCCTGCTCTCCCATCAGCTGCCTGCCAAAGCTGTGGGCTGAATCCTCAGAGAAAGGCCTTCCCTGGGCCTTCTGGGAATGGGAGCAGAGGGGGACCATGAGCCCACCCTCAGGGAGCAAGGTAGGGGGCAGAACCTCCCACGCTGTGCCTTGGTGCACCGGCCCCAAAACAGGTCAAGTCCGGCCAGCTTGTTCTGAAGATCAGGCAAGCATCAGCCGGTTAGCAGGTCCCGCCTGTGTGCCAGGCGCTCTCCCAGGTGCTGGCGGCAGGAGCTGGCCAGCTAGGACCCCTTCCCTCAAGGACCTTAGAACAGATGGCACCCCACAACCATCATGTCAATGCTGAGAAGGGAGAGAATTCCCAGGATAATTTAAGGGTAGTATCAGATGGGGCACTCTTCCAGCACTGGGCACTTGGAGGAGTCCACGGTGGACCCAGGCCCTGAAGACTGAGAAGGAGCCAGCCAGCCCTCCAAGGTGTTGGGGAGGAGCATTCCGGGCAAAGCGGCGACACATTTGGAGGAAAAGAAAGGGAGCCAGGGGATGGGAGCAGAAAGGGGGAAGAGAGCTAGGTGCTTACATTGGGGCAGGCTGTGGGGTCAGGAGCCAGCACTCAGGTCTGAAGCCTGAATGGAACTGTGTTAGATCTGAGTGCGTGGGGAGATCGGAGGGTCTCTGCACAGGCCTGGTTCCTGCGTCGAATGGGGACACAGATGTCAGCTGGCTGCCTCGGCCCCACAGCAGAGCCGGCACCAACAGCACCTGGGGCTCACTGGGAAAGTGGGCCACGAGGGTGTGTGGGGCCACCTCTGGCTGCCTAGCACAGATGGGCTCTGCCCCGGGTCCACTTCCGAAGTGCCCTGCCCAGTGGCCCCCCACCAGTTGACCTTGCGAGGACAACAGGGGACCCGCCAGCCGTGTTTCAGGGTCCTCCAGAGACACAGCAGGAGGAGACAGAAGGAGGCTCAGGTTACAGACTGGCGCAGGTGCTCAGGAAGCCTGGGATGTCCCACCGTCTGCCACCTGCAAGCCGGGGACCCAGGAGGGCTGGTGGGGTGATTCAGCAGAACCTGAAGCCCTGGGAGCCAGGGAGCCGGCGGTGTAAGTCCCAGTCCGAGGGCCGGAGAAGGTGAGATGAGACGTCCCGGCTCGAGGGTTGAGGCAGGAGCAGGGGGAGAAGTCCTACCTCCTCCACCTTCTGGTCTACCCAGGCCTCAAGTGGACTGGGTGAGGCCCACCTGCACCGGGGAGGGCCATCTACTGGCTGAGTCCACCGATTCCAGGTCAGGTCGTCCAGAGACGCCCTCCCAGAGACGGCCCTGGAAACAACGTCCCGTCTGGGCACCCCGCGGCCAGTCCCCATGACACGCCACGCTGAACATCACAGGCAGTGGTGACATGACCCAGGTTGGAGCGATGGGGGCAGGTGGGCGTCCAAAGGGGCGTCCCAGGCTTGCCTGTGCCTGGGACGGGGAGAGCCCCGTCCTGAGAGGGGCTGGTTGTCCTGAGGGCCGGTGGGGCTGGTGGTGCGATGGCCATAGGGTGGGCACCCTGGCAAGAAGAGTCGGCCTTCGCCGCCCCCCTGGGTCTGGCTCCGAGTCTTCTGTGCAACTTCATGCTGGTTCCTCAGTTTCCCCATCTGTGGCAGTGCGGCTCCCAGTGTTCTCGGGTGGGTGACACGGGAGAACGCGCCCAGGCACGTGGGGCAGGGCCTGGCCTGGGGGAGGCGGAAGGGCTCTGCCTCCTTCAGGCTTGCTGGACCAAGAGGCAGGCACAGCGGCGGGGGCCCGAGCTCACGGCTCCCGCGGAGCACACATTCTCGTGGGGGGGTCGCTGAACCCCGCCCCTGCCCCTTGGCCTCCTGTGGGAATCGACGAGAACCTCCCCAACAAAACCAACAGGCTGTTCATGCGGAGTGCGCTACACCGTCCCTGCATCTGCAGAGACAGGAGGGCCGGCCCGGAGCTGAGCAGCTTTGTAGTTAAAAAGAAAGAGAAGAAAAGAAAGAAAGTTTAAAAAACAAAACACAGCAGCTGACAACTACAGTAGCGACAAACCGTCCAGAAGCGCAGTCACGGAGACGGTCCCACCACGGTCCCACCTTAATGGCTGCAAACAGAACAACATACCCAGTAGCAAATTCAACCAAAGAAGTGTAACAGTTGCACGCTGGAAATTACAAAACACCCTGGAAAGAAATTGAAAAAGGTCTAACTGCGTGGACGGATATCCAGGGTTCTCAGATCGGAAGACTCCGTGCTGTGGCCGTGCCCCAGCTCCCCGGATTCACCCGCGGCCTCCACGCCATCGTTGTCAGAACCCCGGCGGGCTTTTCACGAGCTCATCCTAGAGTCCACAGGGGACCGCCCGGGCCTCAGAGGGGCCCAAACAACCTCAAAGAAGTACAAAGTTGCTGGACTCGTGCAAAGCTGTGGTCGTTGGGACAGCGTGGTGCCCGGCGTGAAGCCAGACCCAGGATCCCTGGAGCACGCTCGAGAGCCCAGCAACACACCCCACTTTCCTGGTCGGTTGGTTTCAGCGGGGGCCCTGAGACGAATCAGCGAGAGAGAAAGAACAGTCCTTTCAACCCGCAGTGCTGGGACAGCTGGGTGTATGTTCACACGCCACAGAGCCGAGGGGCCCCACCCCTTGCCATGCCCAAAGATCAACTCAAAATGAGCTCAGATGGGTCACGGTCCCCAGTGTAGGACCTGACTGTTAGATAATAGTTCTTTACCTCTGACACTGAAAGCACAAGCAAAATAAGAAAAAACACCCAAGTTAGACCCGGCCAAAATTGAAAACCTTGGCGCGTCCAAGGATATCACGGAGGATGTGGAAAGACAACCCACAAGATGGCAGAAAAAATTTGCATATCATAGATCTGGTAATAGACGAGGATCTAGGACATGAGAAGAGCTCTTAACAATGCCCCCCCCCATAACCCAACTTAAAAAATGGACAAAGGATCTGAATCAACATTTTTTCAGCGAAGACATAGATCGCCACTAAGCACACGGGAAGATGCTCAGTGTCACTGGTCGCCAGGGAGATGCCCAGGAGAGCCGCGGGGGGGTATGCCTTCACGCCCACCTGGACGGCCACCAGAAAGGCCCCCATAAAAGAGACAGAGGGGAGCGCGGGTAGTGAGGGTATGGAGAAGTGGGCCCGGCTGGCTGGCGGGGAGAGAGATAGCAACAGTTCCTCCAGACGCTAAACTTAGAGTCACCGTGTGACCTGGCAGTTCCCCTCAGATGCTTCCAAGAGAAACAGAAACCTGCACAGCCGAAGGCGGGAAGCGGCCAAGGGCCCACTGGCGGGCGAGTGGACGTTAGACCGGTGGCGATGGTTGCACAACGCCGTGGATGTGCTAAAAAAAACCAAAACCAAAACTCAAAAACCACTGAACTGTACACTTTATCTTGTAATTCTTTTTAAAGATTAAAAAAAACTTTTTTAAGTAATGTCTATACCCACCGTGGGGTTCAAACTCACGACCCCAAGACCCAGAGTCGCGTGCTCCACCAACTGATCTGGCCAGGTGCCCCAAACTATATATACACTTTACATGAGCGAATTTTATGGTATGTGGATTCTATCTCTGTAAGGCTGAAAATGGGGAAGTTTCAAGTGGGTTCTGATTGGAGGCTGTGGCCTGGGGGAGATGGAGGTGGCCAGCCAAGAGAGGAGCTTCCCGTGTGCTTGATTTGGAAGGCATATTTGGCTTTGTCTGGTGGGTGCAAAATAGGGAAATCGGGGCAGAAACAAAGACGGTCCAGGTCAGGTGGATGGAGAATGGGAAGTTTGGTTGAGGGAGGGTCTTGCTGAGCTCTGAAGCTTGTCTGGGCTCAGGAATGCCCACGCTGGGACAATCGGGATGGGGGCTGGGGACGCCCAGGCCCCGGAGGTCCTGTTTGGTGGATGCAGCAGGCCGAGGGGAATCAGACAGACACAGGGAGAAAGGAGTGTGAAGGGGAAGGCAGAGATCAGGGTGATGCTTCTACCAGCCCAGGAACCCCAAAGATGGCCAGCAACCCGCCAGCAGCAGGGGGAGGCGCCTGGACCAGATTCTCCCTCACCCACACCTGGGTCTTGGACTCCCAGCCTTGAGACTTCGAGAAAATAAAGGTCCACTGTCTATACCCGCTGGTCCGTGCTACTAGGTTATGGCTGCCCCAGGAGATTCAGGTGAGACTCAGGGATCCACGGGCAGCACCGTGTGGTGCTGGCCAGTCTGAAAGGGCCTGGTCACAGTGCTTCCCGAAGTCCTCTATGGCACCCTGATTGGTCCTGGGGGAGGAGCTGGGGCCTCCGCTCACCGTTCCACAGTCTGCATGGCCACGGGCCCACTGCCGCCCCTCCTGCCACATTGGACGTCGAGTCCCTGGGTCCGGGCAGTTGCAGGTGGGTCCTGTGCTGGTCGATCCAACACCCTGTAAGCCCTCATCAAGGCGGGTTGGATGAGCTTCCGTGCTCGGGGAAGACCAGCCTGGCCTGTGCGTCCGTTCCACCGAAGACGCACGGCTGCCCCTTGCAGGTGGAGGTCTCTGAAGGGACCGGCTGGCCTCCAGAGGGATGGTGTCATAGCAGGCACCCGGCAGTGGCCTGGGGGGCAGGCTTGATGGGAGGGCCTGCCTCGTCTATCGCCAAGGTTGCTCTGCTCAGAGGCCCAGGGGGCCGCATCTGAGTGGCCGAGGTCAGAGCCCATTCTGTGTATTGGTTGCCCATGCCTCACTTGCTGGACACGGACTCGTGCTCCTAAGACCCCTGCCTTTCATGGCCACCCCTATAGGTCCGCCCGTGTGCCTCCTCCCCAGGGCTGGGGGAAACGTCCACGATGCCTTCTTGACGGGGGAGGAACAGAACCCATTCGGGGGAGGAACAGAACCCATTCGGGAGATGCCTGGCCCCGAACCACACCCCGAGGCCATGCCATCTGCTCGGGCAGAGACCCAGGGCTGCCCCAGCAGCTGCAAGTTGCGTGCGACTCAGGTGAGTTTTGTGCTGGTCAGGGTTCTGCAGGGAATCAGGACCAGTGGGATAAATACACAGAGAGAGCGATGGATTAGAGGGAATTGGCGCCTGTGGTCATGGAGGCTGCCAGGTCCCAAGGTGGGCGATCTGAAGGCCTGAGCACTGGGAGCGCCCACCGAGTACGTTTCAGTCCACGTCCGGAGACGGGAGACCATGAGCCGGGCAGAGACGGGGCAGAGAGCAAGCCTGCCCTTCCCCCCCAATTCTTTGCCCCTGGGGACCCAGGGAGGCCTGGCCCACCCTTCCACAGGTCCATCTTCCCCAGAGACAGCACCCACACGTGGAATAACCCGACCCCAGGGACCTCGTTTTACCCGAATCACCTCTAAAGAACCTGTCTCCAAACATGGGCAGGCTCTGAGGTGCTGGGGGTCAGGACTTCCACATATGAATTTGGGGCGCACGGTTCAGCCAGTAACAAGGCAGTTGCTCTCAGCCTCCCCAGCAAACATCTTTGGCCTCTTGTGATGGGAGCTGGAGCAGGACCCTCCTGGCTGCCCGTGGGTCTCGCCCCAAGACAGCCGCGTCTCCCTGACTGGATCAGAGCTCTCTGCCGGTCACGGAGCCCCGGGCTCTCGGGCTTGCTGCTCCTGGGACAGCACCCCGTCCTTGCTTCTAAGGGTCAGCTGCCGGCCTCTGCTGGCTTGGGCACCACCATCCCGACTGCCCTCAGAGTCCAGCTCCGAAGGGGCACCTCCTGCCCTCGGCCTGGCCTCCAGCGACTGGCCTCCATGGGATTCTCAGCGGCGCAGGTCACCAGCATCTTCTTCCTTGCCTCGGCAAGTGGGGTGTCTTCTGGGGCCGCCCATAAAACACAGACAGCTGGTGGGGTTTCTGGCTGTGTCGGCTACAGAGTGGCCTTCAGAGATACCCGGATTCTAGTCCCTGGGGCCTGGGAATGTCCCCTTTGACGGCCAAGGAGGCTTTGCAGGTGTGATTAAGGACCCTCAGCTGGGGCGATCTGGCCCGGCGTCAGCACGAGGCCCACGAGGGAGGCAGAGGGAGAGTTAGCAGAGAAGGTGATGGGAGAACCGTCTAGCAAGGACTTAGCAGTGTTCCAGGAGCCTCACAAGGGGCTTAAACCCTGCATCTCAGGGGAGAGCTCAGACACTAACACACGTATCCAACTGAATATTCTTTCCCCATGAGGGAGCAGACTTGGGCTTGGACTCCGACAGACACCCCCAGCTTCTGTGGCTTCCTCCCTGTCAGCGGGGAACTGAATGCTGTGTTCCTGCAGGGGGAGGTCGGGTGGAACCCACACCATTACGGGGACAGAAGCCTTGTGCAAGGTTTAACTGTGTGTGTCCGCCTGACCGGCCACGGAGGGCCAGACATTTGGACAAACATTAATCTGGGTGTGTCTGTGAGGGTGTTTCTGGATGAGATTAACATTAGGATGCATAGATTGAGTAGAACATTGGCCTCCCTAGCGTGGGTGGGCCTTACCCAATCAGTGGACGGCCTGACTAGCACAAAAAGGCTGAGTGCAGGGCTCTCCTCCTGCCTGCCTGTGTGAGCCGGCGCATGAGTCTTTTCCTGCCTTCAGACACATGCAGACATGTTGGTCTTTGCTGGGTCTCCAGCCTCTGGGCTTGTAAACCAGCACGCACGGCCTTGGCTCTCCGGGGCCCCCGGCTTGCCGACTGCAGATCTCGGGACGTCTCAGGCTCCATCGCCGCATGAGCCCATCCCTTGCAACAAACCTCCGCTATGGCTTCTGCTTCTCCAGAGAACGTTGATGGAAATGCTGTGCCCTTGGAATCGTTCCAGGAGCCTGCCCTCAGCACGGGAGCTTGTGCCAAGGGGCCGCATCCAAGGAGACCGGCCCGTGCTCTGCTTCCCGGACCCAGTCTCCGTGTCCTCCCTGGGGACAAGCCACTCCACGCCACCCGGCCTCCGTCCAGTGACTTCCCTCCACTCCACTCCACTTCCCTCCACTGCAGGTGAGCCCACAGCCTCCCCTTGGGCCTCGTCAGCCTCACAACGGCCTCGCTTCTGAGACTGCAAACGCCAAGCTGGCAGCACGCCCCGTCCTTCCAGGTGGCCCCATGCTCACGACACGCACCCTCCTCCTCGCGGGCAGTCTGCTGCTCGCCCGGGCTTCCAGGGCTCGAGCTCTGTGGCCTCATGGGAGTGGACCAGCTCTTGGTCACCTTCCAACTGTCTTTGGGAACATGTGCCCTCCAGGGTCACCTTGAAAGAAGCAAGGAGCTTACCTCACTTCCCCCGCTTGCCATTGGTTGGAACTCAGTCATGTGACCGGCCTTTGCATTCATGGGGCCACATACCCAGACCTGCCTTCTGGAGGAAGAGAGGCATGGAGCGGGGCTGAGTGCCCCCCAAGGCCGCCAAGACCTGCTGACAGTGGCCAACTCCCCACCATGGGAATGAGCCCGTCCAAGACCAGTCAAGCTGAGCCCAATCATGTGAGCTGCAAAGCTTACCGTCGTGCCCGTGGAGGTCCGGTGGGTATTCATTAATTTAAGCGTTTTTTAATGGCAGGTCCCTGCTGCAGAGACCCTATTTCTGTAGTTGTCAGGATAGACCAGGTTATGTTGTGGTAACAAATAACCCCGAAGCCTAAACTGGGGGTGACATCAGCTTGGCAGCCAGGCCGCTTGCAGTAACCCCCAGTGGCAGAGGCTGGGACGGCGGGGGGGGATTGTGTGACGCTGGCGGGATTCCCCGAGAGCCGTAGGAGGTAACTCAGCAGGACAAGAAAGAGACGGGCTCAAGGAGGAAGGCCCCGTTTGCGTGCAGAAATGACAGCAAACATGGAGACGTATCCAGAAATTCAGAACTTTGCAAGGTTGGAAAGCCAGCTGCCTCCAGAGCCGGAATTTTAAAAGCTTTTTTTTGAAGATTTTATTTATTTATTTGACAGAGAGAGCAAGAGAGCACAAGCAGGGGGAACAGTAGAGAGAGAGGGAGAAGCAGGCTCCCCACTGAGCAGGAAGCCCGATGCGGGGCTCGACCCCAGGACCTGGGATCATGACCTGAGCCGAAGGCAGACACTTCACCGACTGAGCCACCCAGGCGCCCCTAAAAGCTTTTTGAGGCAATGCTGCGCCCGAGTTGGGGCAGGCAAGGCAAAGATCCGAAGACGGGTAAGGCCTGTCTGGGAGAGCCCCTGGCGGCTGCCATCCGCGTGGCAGATAGACACGAGAGCAAATAAACCCCAACATTCCCCTGGCTCTGCTAAGCCACGCGTGGCACAGTCTGGCTCCGTCCTGAGCTACGCCCGGGGGACATGAGGCCTCCAGGGTCGCCATGCGAGGGGAAGGGAGCACCGTGGGACGGGGCAGGGGCTCTGGAGGGGCCACTCCTGCCCATGTGCCCCTGGCCAGGGAGAGACAGCAGACCCGGCACATCACCTTGTCCCGTCTCCCTTGTGCCACACACTCGAGACCACACCAGCCCGATGGCGTCCGACCTGCCTCCGCTCCTGGACCACGTGGCACCATGACACACCACACGCCACTTCTGTGGCCGCTTCTGTGGCTCTGATACAGTGGCCCCTCACCTTCAGGCAGCTGGACGTTTGGCTTCCTCTGCGTGGAATGTCCTGCCGCCCAACATACACACGCACACACCCGTACGCACGCCCGTGCACGTCCACGTGCATGTGTCCACGCGTGCCTCCTCGCTCGCTTCCCTTGCAGCTTGGAGCTTGTCTCGCTGCGGAGATTCTGGGCATCAGACGCCGGGGAGGAGCCACGCCGCAGGCTGTCTGACTGCGCGCTGTCCCCATCCAGCTTTTACGAAGAACGCAAAATGGAATACCTGGCGGGAAACGAGGAGATTGGGAAACGTGGACCTCCTACCAAGAGAAGGCCGTGGATGCTTCCAGAAGCACGCGGCAGACATGCTAGGGACACTCAGCCAAGTCTAACACTCATGGGAAGCCCAAGCAGCTGAAATAACGGACTGGGGGACGTGGGTTTGCCTTGTCCTAAGCAATGGAAATACTCATTATGTCCGAAATAAAAGTTTTTGGAAATCTTGTTTAGAAAGTAATAGCCCACACGTTCGTTTAAACAATAGCGGGGCTGAGGAGCTCGCCCACAGGCTGGGCCGGGACCGCAGCCCCCACCCTGGCTCCCGCCCCGCCTTCCCCGTCCCTGGTGCTGCCCGGCTGTCGCCCCGCACCCCGGGGGTCTCCCTCCCTCACCGGCCGCTGCCACTGCCCCACGCGGGGCTCTGGGCTATTTTTGTCTGGTGGGCAGATGAGGGCCCAGCTGGGTAAACAGAGCAAGGGTCTGCCTGTGGCCAAGGTCAGGGTGCACCTCGGGGAGGACCTGTCCCCCTCCATGGAAGGTTCTGAGGACCCACCCTTGCAGGGGCTGTGAAGGGTCCGTCAGGCTGGGCTGCAGGGATGGGACCTGAGTGGGCCTGGCAGGCGGGGAGGGCGAGGCTCCCCCCCCAGAGCCCAGAGGCTCTGACACCCCGATATTTCACGGCCCCACGGTGCCCAGGGGGACCCCAGCAGCGCCAGGGCTGAGGCCAGAGCGGAGGCGGTAGCTAGCAGATCTCGGGGCTCTGCCTCTAATCAGCCGGCAGCTGCTCTTGGGCTGACACCTAGCCTCTCAGAGTCTCCCATCTACTCCTTTGGCATTTTTTGAGTTTGGATCCTTATAGCCCTGGGTCGGAGTGGGGGGTGGGTGCTGGCTGCCACACGAAGGCTCCTGGGGGACAGATGCCGAGCAGAGCCTCTGAGAAGATCTGGCTGCAGCCTCTGGAGAATTTGCAAGAACCCTTTCTGGGGAGTCCAGAGGGGCTGTTCTGGGAGGGGTCACAAGGAAGGCCTGGGAAGCCGCTGACCGCCCGAGCCGGGGCGCTGGAAGGGCAGCAGTGGGGCCCGATAAGGGATGGCGGGCAGGGATGCGGCAAGGGGCGTGGGCTTCTCCTCCTGGCACCTGGGCCTGTCTCTGGAGCTCAGGAGTGGGTCAAAGCCTGCAGTGCGGTGAGAGTCCTCAGCTGACCCCAGGAAGGAGGGGGTGCTTACTGTCACGTGGCCAAGACTGGCCACAGCCTGAGGAGAGCTGGGCCAGGCTGGCCGGGGCACTCTGCGGACAGAGAATGTGGGGCCTGGCATGGGCTGTCCTCCACCGGCGTGCCCCGGAGCCCGGCCCCCCACGCCCACGATGAGACTGTCTCTGCTAGGGCGGAGGACTCGGAATCACACAGGCCACACTCGAGAGCAAGAGAACCTAAAACATTTACTCTAAACAACCAGAGGGCCCAAGAAGAAATCACAGTGGAAAATTTAAAATACCTAGAAGCGAACGATGTTGAAAGAGTGACCTTCAGACCTCGCGGGCTGCAGCAGAGGGGCTGGGGAAGAGGCAGAGGGTCTTGGCGCTCACCCGGGACTGAGGTCCGGGAGCTGAGCCTCCAGCCGCAGAAGCTGGAAGTAGCACCACAGAACCCACCCAGTGGAGACAGTGGAGGGCAGAGGGCAGTGAAGTGGTGGCGGGGAGGTGTGCGGTGGGGAGGGTCCCCAGCCAGAAGCTACCCCGAGGAGGCAAATAAAACCAGCAGTCTGGCAAATTGGATCACGAAACACAAAAGCAATGAAAAATGTTAGGAGGTAAGAAGGGACAGGACAGGTTCCCCAGGAGGGGAAGTGGGTGTGGGACTCTAGTATCCGGTGGGCAGGTTCCGACTGGTCTGAGGATGGACGTGGGTGCATGCACGTGGCCCGGGCGGCCTTATTACAACAGCCCCTGCGGCCTGCTTTCCAACAGCGACAACAGATTCCCTGAGTCTCTGGACACCAGCTGGGGTCCTGCGAGCCGACTCTGACTCAGCTGGCCCAGAGCCGGCATCAGACCCCACAGGTGAAGGGCTCAGCCCCCCAGGGCGGCCCCCACTGGAGGCGCCAATTGCAAGTCCAGGCTGTGTTCTGGAAATTGGGGGGTTCCCGTGATCCCTGCTCGGGTTCCACGATGTCCCAGAGCAGCGCACAGAGCACAGGAAAGGGTTTCCCTTGCCATTACCTATTTATTAGAAAGGATACAACTCAGAAACAGCCCCACGGAGGGCCTGTGGGCGGCGAGGTGCCGGGGAAGGGCCGCGGGGCATCCACGTGCTCTCTGGGTGCCCCCCTCCAGACACCCGCACCTGTTCACCGACCAGCTCCCAGCGGCTCGGAGACTGCCTGGTGGTTCCCCTGGGTGGGCATGGTGATTACCTGGGCGAGTGACTCGACCTCCCGTCCTCCCCACTCCCCAGGGCTCTCTGCACGCCTGACCCCTCGGAGATGGGCCTCTGTCCCGAAGTCACCAGTCATCCCAGGGACACACCCAAGATACTGTCACTACTTTAGACATGACAAGAGTTGTACGAACTCTGTGGCCCGAACTGGAACAAAGACCAAATATTCATTTTCAATCATGTCACTGGCCACCCCTTGGTCTTTGACCAGATCCTTTATAGGAAAATGATCATAAAGGTCACAGGCTACTGGCAGAGTAGTAGACTAGGGCCGGTCTGTTGTCGTCGTGCCCTGTGAGGACCTCTCCCGGGCCGCCCGGCCCAGGTCTGCAGGCTCTGAAGGTGGGAGCACACCCGGCCAAACACAGCCGGTCCTCGAGGGCTCCCGGTGTCGGGGGCCAAGAGGCAGTGCTGTCTCTCGCTTTCTTGATGTGATCTGCACATTCGCTGTTATGTGTTCATTATTCGTCCCCAGACCCTCAGCTACTACTGTCCTGTCTCTCCGTCTGTGGTCTTTGGAAGGGCCCCCGGCCTGGCCGCCAAGCCTCCCTGCACCAGGAGCGCCTCCCCTCCGTCCACCCCCGTCCGACTACCAGACAACGGAGCGGCTTTCACTACGAACCCCGCTCTGCCAGATGGGGTGAGGGCTAGGCCGCCTCGTCAGGAGCTCCGGCGCTAGGTTTAAAGACCTCGCTACCGTTTCTGGCTTGGGGAGCGCCCGGCTCTGGCCCCCGGGGCTGCGGCCCTGCTCTCGTGGGCAGGTGCATCTGGGCGGAAACAGAGGAGTACCGTCACCACGCCCGTGTCCCCGCAGCAGCCCTTCCCCAGACCCGCCAGAAGCACACGCTGTATGGTGGGGGCGGGGGGGCTCTCCGTGCGTCCCAGTGGTGCTGAGTGTGAGCCCACGTGCGTGAAGGCCCTCGTGCTTTGCACAGACGCTGCTTTCGCTGCCTGTTCCTTCTCCATCGCACGGGTCCTCTGAGGGGAGGGCTCTCGGACGCCGGGGGCTGTGGACAGAGGCTCCTGGGCTGAAGAAAGGACGGTCCGCCCCCCAGATCGGGGCGTTGTGCCCTGCTCCAGAAGCACCCTGAGCACCTGTGTCCACCGCCGGTCAGCACAGCCCAGAGTCTGTGTCCCTCCTGCCAGGACCTGCCCGTGGCCCCGGGACCTCGGAGGCAGTCTCAGCGTCACCAGCCATCTGTGCCTGGGGCTTCCCAGCAGGCCCTCGGCACCCGTCTCTCTCCAGAGGCAGCCAGAACCGCGCTTCTTGGCGTCTGGTGCCTCTGCGAGCGCCCCAGGAATGTGTCTGGGCTCTGTCCACCTCTGCACTGCCGCCCCCACGACCTCCTCCGGGGAGCCCTCAGGGATATCCGCCTGCAGATGCGTCACCTTCCAAACTGGAAGGAACCCCTGCGATGGGCACTGACGTGTCCTCTCGCGCACCGCTGCAGTTCCCACGGTCATTCCCACGGGCCGTGCCGCGCGCCAGCATCCTTCCACAGGCCCGGTCCCGTCACCCGCCCACTGGGCCATACGGCCGGGCCGCTGGCCACTGGCCACGAGTCCTCAGAAACCAAACGCGGGGCTTCTCCCAACAGTTCAATTCTCCCCTCGCGGCTGGGAAAGCAGTGCGCAGGGCGGCCCACAGAGCTGACCGGCTGCTGGCTCCCTCCATCGGCGCCACCGGGGCCTTCCAAACAGAGCCTTGTCTGTTCACCGTGGAACTGCCGCCTGCGACCCAGCAGCTCTTGGTCGCTGGGCGAGACCTGTTTGGGTAGAATCAGGCCGCTCCTCCCACTGTCCCGGAGCCTGCCCCGGGGAGGAGAGGCTCTCTGCGGCACCGCCTCCCGGCACCTCCTGGGCGGCACGGGGGCCATATGAGCCACCACCATCCCTGCCATCCCCCTGAGAGCGCTTTTCCACCATCAGTTAGCATCTGGTAACAAGGTAATAATGCCCCTCAGATGGAGCTTCTCCTGCTCGCAGTCCCCGTGGCTGTCACCGGGAGGCGCCCATAAGCTCTTGCTGCAAACCCTTGCTGAGGGTCCACATGGGGCTGTGGCCAGAGAAGGCGCCTGCATCTACCCCGTGTGGCCTCAGGCCCCATGGACGCTGCTCGAGCAGTGCGGCTGCGTGCCCGCTGTTTGCTGGCACCGGGTGGGGGACACCCCCAGGCAGACGTCCATCCCCAGAACACGGTCCGGGAAAAGAGGAGACAGCTTTCATGAGGCCTGTCACACTCTCCAGCTCCCAAAACCTGGCCCACCTGGGCATGTGGCCTTCTCCAGGTCCAGTGGCGGCCGGGTCAGGCTTGGCTGTGGACGTGCGCGTGGTCCCCTCCGGGTCCAGTGGCGGCGGGTCAGGCTTGGCTGTGGACGTGCGCGTGGTCCCCTCCGGGTCCAGTGGCGGCCGGGTCAGGCTTGGCTGTGGACGTGCGCGTGGCCTTCTCCAGGTCCAGTGGCGGCCGGGTCAGACTTGGCCGTGGACGTGCGCGTGGCCTTCTCCGGGTCCAGTGGCGGCGGGTCAGGCTTGGCCGTGGGTTTGCTGCCACAGTGCCCACGTCAGGGAGTCTGGGGGGCTTCTCTTCTGCCCCCCAGTGAGGGTGGAGCCCGGACCGCAGCCCTCCGTCAACCTTTATCTGGATCAGGCGGCTGATTATCGCCCCAGGTGCTTCCGGGTCTGCTCTCAGTGATCTTTGTTCCTGCTGCTCGTCTTCCTCCATGCTGGTGTCCTTGGTGTCCCAGCAGGTCAGTAGCAGGGCGTCCGTCCCTTCGGCCCGCCCAGCCTCGATGGTGCTGTATTAGGGCCTTTGTCCTGTCCCGCCCATGTCTGTTTTCTCCCTCCGATCTCTTAGTAACCATCTGGAGACTCCCACCCCGCCGAGTTGCTGGTTCACAGAATTTCACCAAATCCCCTTTTCTTTCCTTTTGCTCCACCGTTATTGTGCAGAGGACGCCAGCTTTGCTAGTTGGTATCATTAAAATATATTTTGCGAGCCGTAGAAGGCAAGCTGAGCAGAACAGGACCGGGGGTGGGTGGTGCGCATGGCCAGAGACCGACTGTCCCCCACCGCAGGACCCACGAGATTTGGGGCATCCTCGTCGGGGGGACAAGGTCTGCTGCTGCCCCCTGTGCCCTACTTTTGCTGCTCCATTAGGCACACCAACATGCTTGCTTTCGGAGGTGTGCGTGTGCGTGCACGCGTGTGATTGGAAACACAAGGGGAGGACTGGGGTGGGTATTTGTTACATCGTCAATTTTTTGGCTGTCTGTGCCAGAACGGTCCTTCTGTTTTGGGGGGACCCCCCTTTGTTCGTCCTGCTGGGGGCTTGGAATTTTTAGCAGAGGGTGCATAGCCTCAGGGACAGTAGGAGCACTTATCAGAGAGGGGGTTCGGGTGTCCAGGGGGAGCGCCTGGCTACTGGATTTCTACAGTGTCCTCCCACACTCACACCACAGGTCCTGCCTCGGGCCCTGCACCTGTGAGCCCAGTGTCCCTGGAAGTGTGAGATTGCTGCCTGAGAGATGGAGGTTCCCAGTGGACCTCATGCAGCCACAGAGACCCTTGAAAGCAAAGCGCTCACCCGCCAGACGGAAGGGGCGGTTGGAAGGACGGGCGTGCCCTCTCTGCCTTGCAGGTGAAGTCCTCTCATGCAAAGGATGTGGTCTTAGGGAACAGAGGACCGTCCCCACTGATGGCCATCAAGGAGGGGCCCTCGGTGTTCCGCCAACAGCCTGGCCTCCTCCTCCCCCGTCCCTCCGCCACGTGGCAGAAAACACCTCACATTGTCCTTGTAAGGCTCGCGGTTGAGCCGACTGAGCCTCTGTGAGCACTCAGGTGGTGGGACGGGCGGTTCAAACGTGTCAGTCGTCCTAGAGCAGCCGAGGGCCCCCCGAGGGTCCACTTGCACCCGGGCGGCCGTGGAGAACATCTGCGTCAGTCGGGGACTGAAGCTTGGGGCTCCCTTGGGAGCGTCTGAAGAAGCTGGGCTCCTGGGGCTGGCAGCTGGGCACTCTGGGAAGCAGAGGGGATTGTGAGAATGTTCTAGAATGCACGGGGGCCGGGCAGGATGCCTGGGCAGGGAGGGGCCCAGAAGGCCAGGGCACAGGGGCTGGGGGTCTGGGTCTGGGTCCTCCCTGGGGCGCACTCATGAGGTCAGGTCTAGGTGGGGAGTGGGGTGAAGGGAGGGGGGTCCCTGTGGGGCTGTAAGAGTGCGTGCAACTCGCCGGGGACCCCCTCCAGTGGCCAGGGAGCCAGCCTGAGCACCCGGCCACCTCCGCCTGCTGCTGGCCTCTGCCCCTTGGGGGATGGGGTGCGCGGGGGCGGGGGCAGGCCGGGGCCTACCTCCGGCTCAGGGTGTATTTGCCCTTGCGGTCCAGGCTGCTGCCAGAGCGAATGGCGAACCAGAGAAAGGAGCTGAGCAGCATCGCGTACACCTGGGAGGGACGGGTTGTCAGCATCAGCGCCTGCGGCTCCCGGGCAGGGGCGCACGGCCGCCCTAGAGGCACTGGGCTCTGCGGGGCTCCCAGCGGTCTCGGGAAGGTGGTGAGGTACTGTCTCCTGCCAGGCTGCCTCCCTGGGGTCAGCAGCCTCCTCTCTGGCTCCCAGTGCACGGGGAGCCCTGCTGCTCCCCGAGGCCTCTGCTGTTCCATTGGGGTGGGGGATCCACGGGTGGAGGGGTGGCAGCTGGGGAAGGGGTGCTGAGGGAGGGCGAGAGTACCGTGGCGGCGAGGCCGATGCCGGTCAGGGTGGAGGCGATGTTTCTGTGCGTCCTCAGGAAGCTCCTGATCCCCACCAGGCAGTCCTGAGCAGAGGGCAGCTCGCATGGCACCCACCCTGGCTGTCCCCCCCCGCCCAGGGTGAGGACCTCTAGTGCCCACCTGGGCTGAGCGCTAGGGTGATGGGAAGTCAGTGGGGGCTGAGGTGGTGCGACCTACCGCCCCAGAGCTCCGGGGGAAGGCATCACAAACAGGCGGAAAGCAGCGGAATGGAGTGGGCCTCCATGGGGACTGAAGGTCGCTGCCCCAGGGTCCAGCGCGTGCCTTTCTTAGGCACCCGCTGACCTGCCTGGGCTGGGTCACGGGTCTGGCTCCCCTGGGCAGGCCGGGTCTCCCTCACTCCCTGGCCCAGGTCGAGGGGAGGGCAGAGAAATAGCTGGTGGAGGGGCTGGGGTCCTGGGCTGCCCCAGCCTCCTGCTCTATCCCTGACCCCAGTGCCTCCCCAGGGCAGGGCATCCACAGAAGCTCTCTCTGGAGGAAAAGGGAGGTGACCGTCCCATCTCTGAACCACTCAGATGGTGGCATTTGATTCGCAGGAAGACGCTGGCATTTGGGGCAGGCCCAGTGGGATGTTCGGGATGCTCTTCTGAAGGCTGGGATGGGGAGGGACAGGAGGCTAGCTTGGCGTCTGTCTGTGCATCCATCTGTCCACCTGTCACTGGACAGGGGCTGGGCCCTCCAGCCTCCCTACTGCTACCTGGGCCTCTGCCCCGGCTGCAGTCCCGCCCCTGCTCACATCTGGGCCACAGGACTGACCGGCTGGCCTGGAGGGTGGGACCTCTGGCCTCCAGGGGCAGCCGGAAACGGTCCCAGGAGCCCGGGGCCACAACCCTGCAGCCTGGCCTGGGTGCCCCATGGGAAAGCAGCCCCTGATCAGCCCCTACTCCCCGTGTGGCCACACGTCCTCCCGGTAGGCAGCCTGGGGGCCTGACTACCCTCCAGGACACCACCCCAGCCGCTCCCATGCCCTCCCTGGGGCAGCTCCAGCACCCATGCCCACCCTCTGTGGCCTTTACGGTGGGGACCCCTCCGTCCTGGAAGGCCACAGAGCCGTCCCTCAGCCTGCTTTGCAGACGGGCACTCGAGGCCCCTCCCTGAGAGGCACAAGCTCTCAGCCCCCTCCCAGGCATGCTGGGCCCTCCGCTGCCCCCACCCCTCCCTTCTGGGCCAGGAGCCATTTGCATCCTTCTGTCTGCTCTTTGGAAGGCAGCCGGGAGCCTCTTGCCCAGAGATAGGGGTGGGTTTGTTTCCCGGACAGCGGAGGGGAGGGGAGCGGGGAAGGCGGCTGCATAGGGGAGGGCTGGTGGGGAAGCTGGAAGAGGTGCCAGGCTCCTCTCTGGGCCGTGGGGAAGAAGGGACTTCCCGGCTCTGCGTGCCACTGACCCTCCCTGTCCCTTCCGTGGAATGTCCTTCCGGTTCCTTCCGAGGAGCCCCCTCCAGACCAATGTCTGTCTTCGGCCTCCCCGTGCGCTTCTGGAGGCTTCTGAGGGTAGGCCTGGCCTCGGAAGGGATGAAAGAGCAAAGGGAGCAAGAGGCCAAGTCCAGCCCTCACTGCGGCCTCCAGGAGTCCTGCAGCGGGGGGCCGGGGCCGGGGGAGGCCAGGGAGGGAGAGTGCAGGTCCGGGCCTCCCCTCCTCACCTGTCTGGCTGCCTGCTCTCCCCGACACAGACCGGCCTCCGCGTCCCCCAGGAGGCTGAAGGGAGAGCTCTTGCCACAGCACAGGAACTGCAAGAACGTATGGAGGGATGCGTCTGCAAGGTGGGGCGGACGGGGGACAGCACAAGGAGGCCACTGGCGAGGGGCGCCCAGCAGAGCTGCCCCAAGAGGCCCGGGCCGCGTGCGGGGGCGGCAGGCACCAGGCGGCCCGGCCCTCCCGGCCCCGTGGCTTCCCCATAAAAGGAGGGCCCGTAACTGTCCACCCCAGCTGTCAGCGCAGCCACCGCCCGGCCCGCGGATGGCGCACCAGCTGGCGCCCGCCTCCCGGGCTGAGACCCGGTGGCCACTGGGGCCTTGCTTCATGCTGTGCCATCACCAACCTGAAGCTCTTAATCAGTTTTGGACAAGAAACCTTTCCATGTTGCTTTGGCCCCCAAATTAGGTAGCCAGCCCTGCCCAGGTCAGAGGGAGAAGACAAGAGGTCTTTGTACCGCCCTCCCCACTACCGAGAGGGTGTCAGTGGCCTATGTCCTGGGACCCCTGGCTCAGCGTCTGGCCCGGGGCCAGCTGACTCTGGGGGCAGGCCACCCCTACACCCATTTTCTGGGTTGCAGTCCACCTGGGGAGGCTGAATGTTCCGGAGCCAGCCTGGCGAGGGGGAGGCCACCCCCCCACATGCTCACCATGTCCTGAATGGCCGCCAGCTGCTGCCGCGGGGTTCCGGACAAGTTCTTCACCGCCCGGTCATACACCAGGTCGTAGGTGTCCAGAAAAGCATCCTCCACCTGCACCAAGAGCATCGTGGGAAGACCTCCGTGCTGGTGAAGCCCCCTCCCGAGAGACGTGGCTCCCTAGTGGTGGGCCTGGCCCGAGTGTGCCGTCCTAAAATCTCCCCTCCTCCTTCCACTGGGCAGAGCCCCCTGAGGCCAGAACCTGGGTCTCCTGGGAGGCTGGTCCCCAGACTTCCACATGGGGCCCCCTCCCAACAAGAATGACCACTACTGTCCCAGTCCCGTGCTGGGGCCAGGTTCCTGCACGACGCGCCAGAGACCCAAGCCCTGCGGCCCGCCTCCAGTGCTGGTCATTCGGGGTGTGGAGGGCCTGGCCGAGGGAAAGTCCACCCTGCGTCTGTCCATTTGGGTGGTGGGACAGGGAAAGCCGACAGCCAGGCCTGGGCAGAGAAGGCTGGGAGAAGCCTCCTGCCAGGAGCTCAGCTCCCTGCTGATGGTCTACGTCTCTCCCTAGAACCACCTGGTGGGTTCCAAAAACCCCGGGCAGCTGGGCTCCAGGCAAGGCCTTTGACCAAAGAAGCCATGGGTGTCCAGGGCCAGCTCTGGGCAGACAAGGCAGATAGTAGGGAAGGAAGGCATTGGCCAGGGGCCTGGCCGGGTGCTGCCCTCACTGAGCACCCCAACATCACCCAGACCCCACTGCCTCTACCCTCCTACACACCTCCTTCTGCCTTTGCTCACACCACTCCCCGCAAACCTAAATGCCCACCCTTGCCAAATTAGTCCCCCAAAGACAAACTGGAATCTCACCTCCTCCAGGAAGGCTTCCTTGACTGCTCTGGACTCAGCAGTCTCCTGGCACAGGCCAGGCTTCTTTGCGCCTCCCTTGCCCTCTGATGCCTCCTATCCCCTCCCAGAGACCCCTAACACTCACTCCCTTGCCCCTTTTCCCACCCTGAGCTGTGCTGAGCTTACAGCTGGGACACAGCTGTGGCTGCTCAGGGCTGCCCTCCAGGGCTCGGGTAAACCGATGCCCATGCCTGCTCCGGCCACTCACGCGCTCCCGGAAAGGGTGGCCTTCCGTCCGGCATCCTGGGGGACCGGGGTAGGTGGGCCGCAGAGGCTGCCTCAACAGGAACCAGAGGGACTTTCATCCCACCCCCACCCCCACTCCTGGCACTAACTGGCCCTCCCGTGGAGACATGCACTGCAAGCCATCCCGAACTGGGTCAGCTGGCTTCTAGCCAACCCGCTGGGAGGTGGGCAGTGCCCTGGGCTGGAGGGCAGGCGTCAGGCTGGCCACCAGGGCTGCAGGGCCTGGCTAGTGGCCCTCTCTCTGCCTGTTGCCTCAAGACCACGAAGCCTCTGTGTCCTCACGGGAGGGGGCCCGGGGAAGCTGGGGGCCCAGTAGAGTGGGCCTGGGGTCAGTGGGCAAGGGGCGGAGACAAGGAGGCCAGCTCAGACCACCCTCCTGGTTCCATCCCCCCACTAGGGCCCCGGGAGTAGCTGGGTGCCCCAAGGCCAGCTCTCTCTAGTGTAACCTTGGCCTAGGAACAGTGTGCTGCCCTGGAGTCTGTCCCCACCACCCCAGAAGCAGGGGACATGAGCCCCTGCTGCAGGCAAAGACGCAGATCCTGCCAAGCCACGTCCCTCACTCTAGACTCCCGGGCCTGGCGGTGGGGGCCAGGCTGGACTCTTCTCACAGACCTGGGCATCTGTCCCCTATTACTGAGTTTAGAGGGTGCTCTAGGAGCCTGAATCTGTGTTTCCCCAGGAGAAAACTGGGGTGGACCAGGTGGTCTCAGAGGCCCCCTGGCCCTGCCACCTCTGAGTCCCCTGCCACCTCTGAGTCCCCTGCCAGGGTCCCCCCTCCTTGAGCCTGACTTCAGACCTCCAGGGCTGCCCCCCAGGATGGATTTAGAGCAACAGGGGTGGAGAGTGGCAGCTAGAAAACCCCGCGAGGGGCAGGGGCACCCTCTCACTGCCCACCCAGGGGCTGTGGCCTGCTTTGAGGCCACAGAAGAACGTGGCTGGTCCCTTCTGACTGCATTCTCTGGCTTCCTGTCTGTAGGGCTGCCCCAGGCCGCCATCGGCACCCCGTATTTCAGGATATCTTGGGGGGTTGTCCAGAGAGATGCAGGGGGACAGTGGGAGTGAACCGGTTGGCCTTTGGGATCTCTCTGGTCACCGGGCTGCCAGCAGGACCCTGGAGAACGAAGGAGCCTGGAGCTGGGACATATCTGGGCTGGGAGGGTCCCGAGGCTCAGGTTCCCGGGGGAGGCCCAGGATGGAAGGCACCCCCTCATGCAAGCCCAGACACCTCTGTAATAGTCCCACTGAGCCCTTCACTGGCCCAGCCCCTCTCGGGTCTCCACGCCCCCCACCACCGGGGTGGAAACTGAGGCTGGGAAGGCAGCTGGTTGCCCGAGGGTACCAGGCGGGGAGGCTGAGCCCAGGCTGAGGCAGAGCTCTCGTGACCAGGCCACTTCTGTGCCCGCAGGGGCCTGGACGTGCACACAGACCGCACTGGGAGGCAGATGGGGCCCCCCAGGCCTCGGGCCTGGGAGGAGGCCCAGCCCCCATCAGGGGTCGGGCAAAGCCCCGAGAACCGACCCCCAAGGGCCAGTCAGAGTCTGGACCAGATCAGGAGGGTTTCGTGGGGGATGGTGGTGGGGGGTTGGGACAGAAGAGGCCCAGCTGGGAGCTGTCTGGCTTCCACCCCCTCCCCTTCTCAGAGCAGGATCCCCAGCTGGTCCGCCCGTGGCCTGCAGCCCCTGCACGGCCCCTCCCCTGCAGAGCCCAGGATCTAGGGCTCCAGCTATAAACACAGTGCGTCAGAGAAGAGAGGACGGGCTGTAGCTGTCCCAGGAGAGCCGCAGGGGCCCCCAGGACCCTGGCAGCTGTCCTGAGCGGGCCCACCCATGCTGTGACCCAGACCAGCAAGGGGCCAGATCAGTGGATGGAAAGATGAGCCTGAAATGCCTGCCCGCCTGGCTCTCCTTGAGCAAGCCTGCTGGCCAGCCCCACCAAGGGCCCAGGTCACCCTGCGGGGGCACCAATCCCCTCCAAGAGCCTCGCAGCCAGAGGAAATGTAACGAAAGGGGGAGGTGACCCCAAATGATGCCAGGGTGGCGGTGGGCAGTCTGGGGGAAATCCTTGGGCAGGGAAGGGAAAAGAGGCATTGACTCAGGGCCCTGGATGGTGGGCTGGATCCCCCTGGGTCCTCCTGCCTGGTTCTGCCAGCGTGACCTGGCTCCCCACCCCCCAGGGCTGAGTACCTCCTCTGCAGGACAAGGGCATGGCCGCCATGCTCGGCCTGGTGACCCGGCCTCATGGCCAAGGAGCATGGAGAGGGAGAAGCGGAGCCCACTTCTGGGGCACAGGAAGCCAGGACCAGAGAGGGTAATCACACAGCTAAAAGCACACAGTAGGAACCTGGCCCAGTGTCCTGAGCCAGCTGCCCCCTGTGAGGCTCTGCTCCTGCATGACCATCGGGGGTGGGGGGTGGGAGGTGGGGGGGAGGACAGAGAGGCTGGAGCCACTGGGGGCTGAGACACACAGGCAAGAAATCACGCCTGTCCCGTGCTGCTCACACAGTGTTTTGCCAGAAGCCGAGTACGTTTCAGGCAGACTGGCCTCGGTGTCCCTGGGCTGGTCCTTGTGGAGCGCATGGAGAAACTGAGGCCCATTGAGAGGAGGGGCTGCTGGGGATCACGGAAACTCAGGGCAGACAGGGCCTACGCAAGACAGCTCTCCTGCCCCTCTCTGCGGCCCCTCCGGCTGGCCCCTTGGCTTCCCAGCCGCCCCGGGGGGCTCGACTGGGTCTGGGCTCTCAAGGGATCTTGTCCACGGCTGGGGGCTGCGGGAAGGCCCGGCCCTTGTCCCTTTGGCCTCCGCCAGGGAGCAGCTGGGCTAGCAGCTCACCCCTACTCTCCATCCTGCCAGGGCCCCTCTCTCCGAGCCTCTTGGGTCCCCACTTGCTCTGCCCAGACAGAGGGCCTGGCCTTGAGCCCCAGCCCTGGTCCGGCAGGGGGCCAGCCCCACACATGCACTGGCCAGCCCCATCCCCCAGGCTGGCTCTCGGCTTCATCTCAGGGCCCCGAATCCAGACGGAATTTCTGGAGGGCCAGGCTGTCCTGGCTCCTGTGCCCCAGGGGCTCCCCTCAAGCTGCGGCCCTGCCCTGCTCCCCTGGGTCAGCACCCAGGCCTGCAGGCTTCGAGCCCCACTCACGTATGTGCTCTGGGGGCTGGGGCCCTCGTGACTGAGTTAGCCCAGAGCTGGGGCTTTCCACGACCCCCCAAAATGGGACAAGGGCCCTCTCACATTCATCGACACCCAGCTGAGCCAGCCAGCACCCAGAAACCATCAGCTGAGTGGATGGAAGGACGGATGGACAGATGAAGGAAGGAAGGAAGGAAGGAAGGAAGGAAGGAAGGAAGGAAGGCAGGCTTCACCTCCTGCAGGGGGTCCATCCCCACCATGACCGTGGGCATCACCACCCCAGTCACCACGAACGCAGAAGCCCTGGGAAGAGCCCACAATGGGAGTGGGACCAGGACAATAGCCAGCACCCGCCTCCCGCTGGGCCGCCCCCGCTCCAGGACTGAAGGGAGGATGTCTTCCTGGGGCCTGGACACTGGCAGGGCCCACTCGGGAGCGCAGTCCCTTCTGGGCAGTTTCCGGAGCACTGACCCCTCTAAGCAATCCCTCAGGTCAGCCGGGACCCCCCTCTCCCTGCTCTTCATCCCCTTTCCAACTCCCGGCCCCTCTCAGGGCCCAGCAGAGGGCAGGGCTGAGGGGCCTGGGGGTGAGGGGGTCGGAGGTCCACACCTGCTCCTGCTTCCCTGGGAGCTCCTGCACCAGCCCCAGAGAGGTCTGGCCCTCAGGGCCCTGTGCACCCCCTTCAGGCAGAGGATGTCCCCCCAGAATGGTCTCTCCCCAGTGGAGGGGCGACTTTCCCAGCTCAGGTACCCCTCCGCTGTGTGATGGGGGTGGGGCCGGGTGCTCACCTGGGTGGGGTTGTGGAATCTCCAGAAGGCCACCTGCACCAGGGCACTGAACACCAGGGCAAAGCACAGGAAACCCTGGGACAGAGGAGGCATGGGTCACGGTGTGTAGCCCAGTGGGCCACCTGCAGGCCACCTGCAGGCCTGGGCCTTCCCCGCGGGCTGCTGCCCCCCAAGGGGGAGACCCACCATGGGCTGCAGGGGGCACACTCCTCCCACCCCTTCTGGCCCTTTTGGGAACTCTCTCCCCATTCCCATCCTGGCTCATGAGGGCACGTTGATGGCAGAGCCATGTCCCCTCCCCCAGAGAGGGAGGGAGTCCCCAGGATGATGGAAGCCCCCGCCCAGGGGGGCTGCTTCTGGGGATGGGCCCTGGGAGAAGAAACTTCCCCTTTGCAGGAGGGTCCAGGCGGGTGCAGCGTGGCTCTGGGGCTGCCCGCTGCCCTGGCCAGGGGCGCTGCCTACAGGTTCCCAGCAGAGACAGCTGGTGGGGCACCCCGAGGTAGGGTGAGCCTGGCAGGGAAGCACCCCCACCCCGTCTTCAGACCCTGTGCAGTCCCCTGACTTACCCCCCTGGAACCCCAATATTGGAGATGGGAGTTCTCTGGGGGGAATGTCTTTCCATCACCAGCACCCCCACAGTGCTCTTCTCTCTGTCGGTCGGGGGGTTGGAGCTGTTGAGCCCCCGCTTGCAGAAGCCGGGAATCTTACAGACCCCGCCCCTGAGAAATGCACTTCACAGGCCCCAGGACTCTTTTGTGGGCAGTTTCAGAGGGTCACCCCAGACTAGGATCCCCAGCCTATATGCTGCCCTGGGGACATCATCCCCACCCAGAACTCGGCCTGCCACCTGCATGCCAGGGACCCTCAGACTGGGTCTCCCGCCACGTCTCCTCCTAGAGCTCTGGGCAGCTCATCGGGCTGCCGGCCACACAGCCTCGGTGTCCGGAGGGCTGATGTGTCCGCATCACCTCCTCCCCTCTGCACCGGCTTTGTGGAGCACCGCTGCCCCGGGCCATGCGTCCCTGGCTGGGCTGACACAGCACCCCTCCCTGGCCCGTCCACAGCCCGGCGCAGGGGGGGGCCGGGTTCTCCCCACCCAGGGGCCTCCTCGCGAAGAGTGACACCCAGGAGAATCGATGACCAGTGGAATGGAGAGATGCCTGCAGACACAGATGGACACACGGACAGGGGCTGTGGGCGGGGCTGGCACCAAGACCCAGTCCCACCAGGTGCTGGGAAAGAACGGGCCACCCCCACCAGTGCCCGGTCTTGGTGCGGGCACAGCGGCCTCAGGCTCTACTCGGGGACGGGCAGCCCTTGCGTTCTCCTGCTCCCTCCTGCCCGCCCAGGGGCCTGCAGGGCCTCAGTCTCCAGGACATGGGTTCCTTCCTCCCCCTCCTCCTCCCTTCCTCCCTGTCCTTCCTCCTCCCTCCTCTTCCTCCCTTTCCTTCCTCCTCCCTCCTCTTCCTCCCTCTTCCCCCTCCTCCTCCTCCTGGCTGGCTGAGGGCCTCCTTCTCCATCTGGAAACCATCGCTCAACACTGCCTCCAGGTTAGAGGCCCTGAGCCAGCTCAGGGGACCAGCATTTTCCAGAAATCATTTCATTCCTCTGGAGAGAGCGAGTGCCCTCCCTACCTCCACCCGCCCGCCTGCAGATGGGGCCTTGGGCGAGGCCCACTCCTCGTCCCCAGGGCCTGCGTAGTACAGGCCTGCTGGGGGCAGCTGGGCCCGGCTCTGCATTTTCTTGGTCCTTGTAAATAAAATACATAAATAAACCAGCTGCCCCTGCCAGCCCTGCTCTAGCAGCCTGGCGAGCTGGTTCATTTCCTGCTCAGAGGCCTGTGTGGGGCGAGGCCCGAGGGGGTGGGGCAGGCAGGGGCGGGGCGGGGGGGACAGCGGCGGGGCGCCCGGCACGTTGGGAAGGGTCTCCCTGCTTGATCGTCCCTCGTCCGTGCTGCTACGTGTGTCCAGACACACAGCCGTGCCAGACACCACGGGCATGCGGGGACCCCTCGCCCGGGCCCCTCGGGGCCGGGGGGCTGGGCCCAGGGAGGGGTCTGGGTGCAGCAGGCTGGGGATGCAGACGCGAGACCCCCGGTGCTCCCCAGCCCGGCCCACGAACCAGGGCAGCGGGCAGCCTTGAGCATCTGGGCCGGGAAGAGCAGGTGGGGGCTGGGGGGCGGGGCACAGGAACCCGGGGAGGGGAGCACCTTCCGCCTCCTAGAGCTTAGGGCTTTGGCCCAGCACCATGGCGTCCCCTGGTGGCCAGGCTGCCGCCACCGCCCGGCCTCTCCAGGCCTGGGCAGGCCCTGCGGCAGCCTTGTCCTCCAGCCCTGTGCGCCTCTGGCAGGCCCTAAGCCTTAGGGCTCCGCTCTCGGGGGACAGTCCACCTGCCCTGTCAGCTCCCACTGGGCCTCCCCTCCCTCCCTGACTCCTGGCCACCAGCAGACCGCACCGGCCAGAGTCTTCGTGCCCACTCGCGCCCACACCGCCCGGCCCACCAGCCAGCGGGGTCCGGGTTAGGGCTGGACTGCCTGGTCCCATGCTGCTCCCCGAGCCCACCCCGGGCTGGCCGCCCGGGCCGCAGCTTCGGGAGATGACTGCAGGAACACGTACCCTGGACCCCTTTCCAATGTAAACCCCCAACCCCAAGAGGCAGAGAGACTCCCTCTCCTGTTCTTTCCGAGTCTCCCAGACACTCTGTCTGGGACTCTCTGTCCCTCACTCACGCTATTCAGTAAACTCCGTTCACTTTCTACCCTGTGCGAAGCCGAGGGCCCTCCTGGCTGGTCCCGCGGGACCCCCTCTGGGTCCTTGGACCTGGCCTACCTCCATCAGCAGGACTCTGTCCCGAGCCTGCGAGGAGTCCTGGAGACCCCAGGCAGGGAGGGCAGGTGCCAGGGGGAGACGGGGGTGCAGGTGCGTGAGCCCAGGGCACCAGGGAGCCCAGGTTCCGGAAGGAGAGGAGAGCCTGTGCCCAGGACAGACAGGCCTTGGGGGGGCGGGGCTGGCAGGCGGAGCAGCGGGACAGGCCAGTGGGGACGAGGATGGACCCAAGGGACGAGCAGGAATGGGGGCAACAAGGGGGCACTGGCCCTTGTGGGGTGAGGCAGAGCCTCTCCACAGCTGCAAAGGAGCAATGCGGCTCAGACCCCCTTGGGGCACAGCACAAGCCCAGACCTACAGGTGACCTGGCCAGTGGAGGGGCTTTTCCCGCCTCCCCTGGCCCAGTAACAGGAAATGGAAGCCGGTTCCCAGAGCCTCTGGTGTAAGAGAACCAGACGCTCCCTTTGGCAATGGCCACCAGGCCTGGGAGGATCGGCACTGCCTTTCTCGCCTCCGTGGATGATGGGGTGAAGCAGGCCCTGGCGGAGGGGTCCTGGTTGGCCCAGGTGGATGGGCGTCCTGGCTGGCGCACATCTCTGGGCCTCTCTTTCTGCCGGGACTCTGTGGGAGGAGGCAGGCTCCCTGGGCTCTCCCTGCCCTGCGTGCTCCTGAGCCCATCCCAGGGGCCGGGGGACTGGGGGCAGGGACAACTCACCCCAGCCATGAGGCCCCCGGCCTCCCTCACTGTGGCTGCGGCGCCCAGGACGGCACCCAGGGTTAGGAGCCCGGCCAGGCTGATGCCGACGTAGAAGGCTGGGTGGGGACAGAGAGCAGAAGGGTTAGGCATGCCCCGGACACGGGGTCCCCAGTGCACAGGGCCAGCATCTGCAATCCAACCCAAGGGTACACTCAGGCGGTAGGCTTCTGGGAGCTCTGAAGAGATCAGGAGCCCCGCTCAGGCCAGGATGTACCACCCAGCACCCACTCCCTCTCCTCCCAATGCTGAGAAGGCAGGAGGGAAGGAGGAGGCCAGAGGCCCTGCCCCCCACTTCTGCTTCCTGTCCGCCAGGGGATATCTCAGAAGCCACCAGGCAAGTGCGGGGTGCTCGTTCTTATCAGGCCAGGCCCAAGACCCAGGCTTCCTGCTCCAGGATTCAGGCTTCGGGGTAAAAACCTGGGGCCTCAGGGCCGGGAGGCCTGAGGCTGGGACCACAGCCTGTCTCTCTGGGCCTCAGTTTCCCCCATGGCTGCCCTCCTTGGCTGTGCTCTTGCCTGAGACCCAGCCCCCAGAATGCCTCGAGGCTCAGGCCCCTTTGTTTCGGAGCAACCCCCCCAGGACACTGAGGCCATCTGGATGCCACCTGGCCCTAGGCTCCCAGGACAGGAGATGAAGGCACAGGCTGGGGCCCAGACCCTTGGCTCTGCCCGGTGCAGAAGGACCCCAGGGTGGCCCTCTCTGCCCACACCCACTGCCTGACCTAGCCCGGCTCCACTCGGAGGCCCCCACCCGCCCCAGGCTGCCTTTGCACCTGAAGTCCCCTCCCCGACAGAAGCCACCTGACCTCACTTACCCCAGCGGTGCATGGCCTCATAGGGGGTCCTGTCTGAGGATGCATGGCCGATGATAGCAAAGTGGGCCCCGAAGTAGGTGAGAACCGCCAATGTGGCCACAGACAGGCCCAGGAGCTGGGGGTGGGGCGGACCACAGTGTGGGGGCAGGGCTGGACACACGACGAGGCCCAGAGCACAGGGTCTGGGTCTCCTGGGTCCCTTGACCAACCTCCCCCTAGCTTCATGGTCTCACTTGAGACAGGCTCAGCTTTGGGACTTCTGGGTGCTTCTGTAGGGTGGTCTCAGGGAGGCCTTTGTCCCAGACACCCTGCCACACACGCACGCAGATACACTGACAAATACACACACACACACCGCTCTCCCCCCACTGCACACACATTCATTGTGCAGCTTCTCCCAGGACCCAGAACCTTGCATCATTCTGTCTGCACAGCCCCTAGCGGCCCCCTCCCCCTGCCCCCCTCTGACATCAGTTCACCAGCCACCCAGGTCCCACGCTGCCTGGCGGGGCCCACAGGGCATCCTGCGCAAACAGCCACTTGCCAGGGGTCCACCACCAGGGGCCCCAGGTGCATGTCCCGGGGGCAGGATGGGGACAGCAGGGCTGGGTGTGTGTGGGGACCACAGTGCTAGAAGGGTCTGCTGACACGGCCCCCCCCCACACCCCTCCCACCCGACCAGCCTGTTACCAAGACAAAGAAGCTGGTGACCAGCATCTGGCATTTGGCCACCCTGACCCGGCTCCAGGGCCGCGTGGTGGCCATCTCGTCTCCCTTCTCCTCTGCTCTCTTCTCCCCTCCTCTGCTCTCTTCTCCCCTCCTCTCCCCGCCCTTCCCCACCCACTGTGGTTTCCAGCTGGGTGGGGGCCTCAGACCACAGCTGCCTGCCCAGGAGGTAGGCTGCTCTCTATTTGTCAACACACCCAGAGAACTGAGCCTCTGTTTGCTCCCAAAGACACGGAAGATGGGCAGGAAGGCAGTGGAGGGGCAGCGAGGTCAGTTCCTGCCACCCCTGCCTTCCCCAGCCCTGGCCCAAGGCACCAGGACCTCTGAGGGTATGAGGCTTCTCCCCAAAGGGTGCGGCCTTGTTCTTGGGCTGCCACAGAGCACATCCTGGGAGGAGGTGGGAGGAGGTGGTGAGTAGAGGCGAAGGTGCCCGGGTAGGGGGTGAGCTTCTTGTCCTGGGAGTATGCAAGCAGAATCCTGCCCAAGGCTTGATCCTTGCAGGAGTTTGGGAGACAGGATCGCATCTGAGCATCACTGTTGGAGCATCACCTTAGGAAACACCAACCGAAACATTTTGGAAAGGTAATTCAGAGCAGAGCTGTCTGGAGGGCGCCAGGGCAGCCGGGACCCCTTGTCAACCAGGTGCCCCCAGACCGCCGCCCACCCTGGTCCCAGGAGGCCCCACCCTGGATCTGCAGGGGCACGAGGGGGTCTCCGATGGCAAGTGCCTGTGGACCGCTCCAGGTGGAGCCCAGGTGTGACCCAAGGGACAGCAAGAGTGAAAGTGCGGGACCCCCAGGGAGTGGGCCATGCGGGCTGGCCAGCCTGACCCTCTGTCCATGGAGATGAGCCTCTCGTCAGGGTCTGCTGCATGCGCCTGTTGCTTTTCTCCAACTTTGGTGAGAAAGACAGAGCCTGGCAGCCTGTTGGGACGCAATGAGGTGACCCTGCCTGCTGCCAGCCCCCCGGGCGCCTCCGCACTGAGTTTGGAGGGAGCCTTGCTGAGCCGGAGCCGAGCCGGGCCTGGGTTCTTGCCCTGCCGCCGCCGAGCACGCACCGTGCACTGTGCATGGGTGGCCTTGCGTGTCTCCCCAGAGCGGCGCCGCATCGCTCGTGGGCAGGAGACAGAGCCCGGGCCTCCGACCACGGCCCCCTTTCCCCATACGCACGTTTACCCCGGTGAACCCCACCCCCTCGGCTGAACCACAGCCTCCCCCTCCAGCACCTCGCCACCCGCCCTGGGAAAGGAAGCGGCATCTGGGGGGGAAGCCGCCGGCTCTGCCTGGCTACCCGGCCTTCAGCCACGTGCCCATCTCATCTGGGCACCTGGGCTGGCCACCCGCTCCTGAGGGCTGCGCTGACCCATGGGAGCCACGGGGGGACCTAAAGCAGCAGGCCCATCCCCGAGGGGCTGGCTCAGGGGGACACGCCCCTGCCTGCCCCCCTTGGACCTGAGGGTCAGGCCGCACCATGAGCCAGCCTGGGCTGCCAGCCTGGGCTGCCTCCTGTTTTCTTTTCCTCGAAAGATGCTGAGCTTCCAGGTGTCCGAGGGCACATGTGTGGGTGTGCTTGCACGCGTGGGCACACGTGTGTAATATGTTATTTGCTGGCCAGGGAACTCCTTTCTCTTTCCTCTCTCCGACCTCATCTAATAAAGGATTGGTTCACTGGAAACTGTCACAGGAGCTCACTGAGAGTGCTCCCCGTGGCCACGGCGGGGACCACAGGGAGCCCGCTTGGCGATGCAGGATGGTAGCCCACCTTATCCCACAGACACCTGGGGACCCACGCTGGGCACGTAGCCGATGGAGTAGAGGAAAGGGTGGCGGAGAGAGAGAGAGGTCAGTTCCTGCCAAGGCACCAGGACCTCTGAGGGTATGGCAGTTCCTGGTGCCTCTGCCGGCCGGGAGAATCCCAGACACTGTGCACGGATGCGCCCCCATTGGGGGGGGAAGCCCAACCCCCGCCCCTCGGGTGTGACTGTCACAGCGACTTCCTTCCTGAGACCACGGGATGGAAGGCTGCACCTGACGCACACCCTGCCAAGTGAGCAAGGCCAGCGTCACGGGGATGAGTCAGGTGGGGAGCACGGGCCCGGACCCGATGGGGTGGGAGGGCGCTTCACCCTGGGGTCCTCTTCCCAAACCCACAGCCCAATCTGACCGTGACACACACACACCAGACAAACTTCAACTGAGGGGCGTCCTACGGCGTGCCTGACCTGTCTGCCTTGGAACTGTCCGGGTCATCACAAGCTGTCACAGACATGAGGACTCAATGTCCCGGGGTGCCCTAGATGGGAACCTGGGACAGAAACAGGCTATTAGGGAAAAACTGAGACACTCGGAATAGAGTGCGGACTTCAGTGGACAATAATGGGTCAATAGCCATTGATTCATTGTGATGTGTCCCATACCCATGTCAGATGTTGGTATGAGGTGAAGCTGGGTGTAGGGTACATGTGAACTCCCTGTACTACCTTTGCAACTTTTCTGTAAATCTAAAACTGTCCTACAATATATTTTATTTAAAAACATGGTTTTGTCCAGCACCCCAGGCTCATAGCACAGAGGGGAGCAGGCACGTAGGAGCTGGCTCTGCCTGTCCACTCATTCAGGGACGTCAAGTACTGGCCTGCCCACCTGCCCGCCTGCCCACCTGCCCACCTGTTTACCTGCCCGCCTGTTCACCTCCCGCCTGCCCTCCTGTTCACCTGCTCGCCTGCCTACCTGTCCACCTGTTCACCTGCCCGCCTGCCCACCTGTCCACCTGCCCACCTGCCCGCCTGTTTACCTGCCCGCCTGTTCACCTGCCCGCCTGCCCACCTGTCCACCTGTTCACCTGCCCGCCTGCCCACCTGTCCACCTGCCCACCTGCCCGCCTGTTCACCTGCCCACCTGTTCACCTGCCCACCTATTCACCTGCCCACCTGCCCACCTGTTTACCTGCCTGCCTGCCCACCTGTTCACCTGCCCACTGGCTCACCTGCCCACCTGCCCACCTACCTGCCTACCCACCTGCCCGCCTGCCCACCTGTTCACCTGCCCACCTGCCCGCCTGCCCACCTGCCCACCTGCCCGCCTGTTTACCTGCCCACCTGTTCACCTGCCCGTCTGTCCTCCTGTTCACCTGCCCACCTGCCTGCCCACCTGTCCACCTGTTCACCTGCCCGCCTGCCTGTCTGCCCACTGGCTCATCTGCCTGCCTGCCCACCTGCCCACTTATTCACCTGCCCGCCTGCCCGCTGGCTCACCTGCCCACCTGCCCGCCTGCCCGCCTGCTCACCTGCCCACCTGCCCACCTGCCCGCCTGCCCGCCTGCTCACCTGCCCACCTGCTTGCCTGCCTGCCTGCTCACCTGCCTGCCTGCCCACCTGCCTGCCTGCCCGCCTGCTCACCTGCCCACCTGCCCACTGGCTCACCTGCCCGCCTGCCCACCTTCTCCTTCCCCCACCCGCTGGCCCTTCATTCACTTGCTCCCTCTCCTACCCTTTCATTTTATTAATTCCTGCAGCTCTTCACTTGAGCATTCTATCCTGCCTGATCGCTGCTTGCTGCCTCAGTTTACCTAGGAATCTGGGTAAGGGGACTTTGGCACCGAAGCAGATCCTTGCCATTTGGCGGTCGCTCTGCCTGGGCCAGGAGGTGGCAGCCTCTCTCCTCCTTCCTGACAGCCGCAGGAAGGAGCTCTGCGAGAGTTGCCCCCCGCCCCCGACTCCATCAGAAGTAAGCAGAGGGCTGGGAGGGCAGCAGGACCACCTTCCCCACCCAGGGAGAGGAGCAGGTTAGCACCTCAGCGCACCTGGGGCCCGGTGAGCTCATCAGCTCCCTACAGCCCTGAGTGTGGAGCTCTGTGGGCTGGGCCACTCACCGGGGTGGGGCTGAGCGCCGTGAGCCCTGTGGGGGCCACATGGGGACCCGAACAGCCTCTGGCCTTCTCTCTGCCCTTTGCCCTGAGTCTGAAATTTTCCCCAGAAGCCCAGATATGTCCCTACCTGGGGCAGCTTCTCCCGAGCCTGGGGTGGGGCCAGGGGCTCTCCGTCATGATTGGCTTAAGTCTGGGTCAGCTGTGTACGCCACTTCGGACCCACACAGCCCAAGGAGCCCCATTTCTTTCAGAAGTGCCCCCCCCTCCTGGGTTTGCAGGGCACACCCTGCCCCAGACACTCCCCAGGCTCAGGGCTCTGGGCGCGGCTCCTTCTCCCCCGAGACTCTGGGACAGAGCTTGTCCTGCCCATGAATGGGTGGGGTGGGGCCTGGGGAGGGGTCGAGGGCCTCCATCTGCCTCACAAATGCCAGGGACAAACTTTGGAGGGGGCCTCCATCCCGCTGAGCAGCCCCAACAGGAGGGGGTGCCCGGGCACCGTGGAGTCCCTGCCCTGCCCAGTCTGCCCGCCACCTGGCCGAGACTTGGTGTCCAAGTGTCCTGGTGAAGGAGGAGACAAGGGGCTGGGGGCCCCCAGGGTGTGGGAGCAGGACGTCCAAACCTCCTAGGGCTTCCCTGGGTCAGCGGGGGGGGGGGGGACGGGGCAGGAGCCAGCAGCCCCCACCCTGGGCCCAGGCCTCAGCAAGGAGTGTGGACTGGACCCTCTCCCCGCCGGTGGTCCCCAGCCCCCACTTCGTGGCAAACATTTCCAGCCCACTCCTGGCATTTTCTTTAACCCGTGGTAAGAGAATGGCCAAGCACCCCCTGCCTCCTGTAATCTGCACGGCTCTAGGGCACCATGCACACGCCCTCCGGGGGCCGGGGGAGCACCCCATCCGTGGCCCGGCCCCAATCAGGCTGCAGACCCCACACGCTGGGGAGTCCTGGGGACCCGCCGCTCTGTCTCCCGGAGGCCGGGGCACAGGGTCGGGGTAGAGCTGACAGCTGAGTGAGGGGTCGGATGAGACGAGGCTTTATATTTGGGTGGTGGGCTCAGTACCAGCACCCTACAGACTGGATGCTGCACCCCCAGATTCCGTGCCCTGGCCTTGCCCCCAGGTGGTGGTGGAGGGGGGCCTCTGGGTGGGGGTTACGTGAGGGTGTGAGGCTGGGGTTGGTGACGTCCCTGCGAGGACACAGCGAGAGGGTGCTGTCTGCAGACCAGGAAGGGGGGTCTCCCCAGGAACCACGGCGGGGGGCCCGACCTCGGGTTTCCAGCCTCCGGAACCGCGAGAAGACACGTGCGCAGGTGAAGGCCTGCCTGTGGTGTGGTGTTCCGCGGCCCTGGCGGACTAAGCCCGCATCCATCATAGGCTCACCTCCTATGTACTGATCAACTCTGATCAACTCTGGGGAAACCAGCGAATCAAACAGATGTGACCCGGCAGCCCCGTGGGCCCGTCTGGAGTGGTGGGAGGCCCACGGTGGAAGGGGCAGGAAGGCCTGGGGAACACGTAGGCCAGGCAGGGGTCCCGGGGGGAAGAAGCATAGACGTGTGGGGGTGGTGGTGAGGAAAACAGGAGGCGTGGGCACTTCCTGGGCAGGACCTCCGCCCAGCCTTCACCTGACTATACGACACACAATTTGGAAAATGTTGGGGACCCTCCAGGTGGCAGGAGGGATGGGGGACGAGAAGCAGAAGGCAGAAGCACTGGGAGGCCTCGGGGGGGTCGGGGGGAGGCAGCTGAGAGCCTGCTCTGAATGCCCGGCCCAGAGGCCAGCTTGGTGGGCAGGAGTAGAGGCTGGCCTGGGGTGCCCCTTCTGTTGGGGATCTGCCCTGCCCACACCCCCTGGCATGGGGCCTGGTGGCTGCAGAGGTGACCCACGACCAGGTTTGGTCAATCACAGTGGCCTTCCTTGGCCCCAGTGATGGGTCTTGGGGTTGGATGTGTGACCCCCAAAGGTCACTCTCTGGGGGAGGAGCTGTGGGGGAGGCGCCCAGCAGTGTCTTCCCTGCCACACGGAGCCGTGGGTGGGAGGAAAGACAGGGACCCCCAGGCCTGTCCCACCCCCAGCACTGGCTGACCCCGGGTGGCTCATGCAATGTCGGTTGAGGGCTACCGTTTGCGTAGGCTGGTTGGAAGTGGGGTCTCCCACATCCCAGCTCCGGATTACGGCAGATGAAGGAGGAGTGGGTCGGGGGGTGGGCACCGAGTCAGGAAGCACGGAGGTGGGCTGCACGGAGGGCGGAAGGGACGGCCACTTGCTTCTGTAGGAAGCGTTGTAGGACCCTGCACCTGTGGACTCAAGGGCTGGCCCGGCCAGAAGGCCCCTGGGGCTGTCGCCGAGAGGCAGGGCAGTGATGGGGGCCGTGATCTCAGCTAGTGGACCGTGTGTCCCTAGAGCCGAAACGGAAGGACAGCCTATAAAGGCACACTTGATAGGAGTACGTGAAAAGCTCGGGTCAAGCAAGCAAACATGCCACCTGAACCCCGACAACAGAGACACACGGCCCCCTGACTCTGGTCAACTCCGAGGCTCGAGCCAGTTCACGGACCCAGACCCCAGCTTGGAGGGAGGACACCGAGGCCCTGCTGGTCACCATCTTCCCACCTTCCCCAGGACCCACAGCATTCACCAGGGTGACTGTGCCCCAGGGGGCTATGTAGACTTTGGGGACCTCGGGACCCTGCTCTGAACTGACCCCGATTCCCAGAGGCCCTGAACATCCCTGTCCCCACCAGGCGGGGCAGGGCTCGTGCAGGCCTGACCATTGATGCAGCTCAACCCAGGGCCCCCCTCGCATGGGGGTCAGGGGGTCCTAACCCCACCGTGAGGCGGCCCCTCCAGCTCCCCAAAGCGTAATTGGAGCCGACATTCCCATCAGCTGGCAGGCTCCCACACGGGTTCCCTGACTGTGGAGGGACGGCTGTGATGGTGGGAAAGGCCACGTGCAGCCATCAGAGCCACCCCTCCCCAGGAAGGGGGTCCCTGTAGGGCAATACTGTGTCCCCGGGGGTGGTGCGGAGGCTGGAGCCTCCCCCCAGGACTTGAAGGGTGCGGGGCCGCGATTCCCACCACAGCTCCTCTCCCCTCGCCTGTTTGGCCCGTGCGGAGGCCAGGAGGGTCGTGGGGGGCGCAGGACAGTGGTTACAGGGATCTAGTGCAGACTTTAAAAAAAAGAAAAACAAAAACAGATTTTTAAAAAAGATTTTTATTTTAGTTTTATTTATTTTTAAAGATTTATTTATGTATTTGTTTATTTATTTGAGAGAGCGCGCGAGCCCATGCAGGCATGGGGGAGGGGCAGAGGGAGGAGACAAGCAGACTCCCTGCTGGCCATGGAGCCCAACGTGGGGCTCGATCTCACGACCCTGTGATCCATGACCTTAGCCAAAATCAACAGTCGGGCGCTCAATGGAGTGAACCACCTAGACGCCCCCAGATCTTTATTTTAAATAATCTCTACACCCAATGTGGGACTCGAACTCACAACCCCGAGATCAAGCTTCGCAAGCTCGAGCGATGGAGCTGGCCAGGCGCCACCGCCCCCCGCCAAAAAAAAAATAGATGTTATTTTTTAAAGATTTTTTTTTTTTTTTAAATCTCAGAGAGAATGGGAGACAGAGAGCATGAGAGGGGGAGGATCAGAGGGAGAAGCAGACTCCCCGCTGAGCAGGGAGCCTGATGTGGGACTCGATCCAGGGACTCCAGGATCATGACCTGAGCCGAAGGCAGTTGCTTAACCAACTGAGCCACCCAGGCGCCCAAAAATAGATGTTATTTTTTAAGCAGCTTCGGGTTGACAGGTAAGTTGAACCAGTAGCTGGAGAGTGCCCCTATGCCCCCTCTCCCCACACACTGTGTCCCCGTTACCAATACCCTGCGTTCGCGTGGGGCCTGGTTACCATCGGGGGCCAGTGCCGATACGTCCTCATTCCCCGAAGCCCACGGCTGATGTGAGGGGCCAGCCTTGGTGGTGTACGTCCTGGGGGTGTGGACACACGCGTACCCCTCACTACGGTGTCATATGGAGAGGGGTCCTTGTCCCAAACCTCTGTGCTCTGCCTGTTCATCCATTCCTTCCCCCCAAACCCTGGCCGCCACTCATTTTTTTACAGTCTCCGTAGTTTTGCCTTTTCCAGAAGGTCACAGAGTTGGAATCCTACAGGATGCAGCCTTTCAGACCGACTTCCTCCACTCAGTCAGATGCCTTTAAGGTTCCTCCCTATCTTTCCATGGCTTCATGGCTCCTTTCTCTTTTGTCACAGATGCATAGGCCAGGGTTTGGATGGGCCACAGTGTGTTTATCCATCCACCTACTGAAGGACATCCTGGCTGCTTCCAAGTTGGGTCAGTTATGAATGTCGCGGCTAGAGCTATAAATAAAAGCTGCCGTGAACATCCGGGGGGCGGGTTTTGGGTGGACATAAGCTTTCAGCTCCTTTGGTAAAGACCAGGGAGTGTGACTGCTGGATCGTGTGGTGACGGTATGTGGCGTTTTGTCGCCCAGAGTGGCTGCCCCCCGTGTGTCCCCTCCAGCCACAAAAATGAGCGTTCCTGCGGCTCCGCGTGCTCACCAGCATCTGGTGCTGCCAGTGTTCTGGATTTGGGCCGTTCCAGCAGGTGCGCAGAGGGAGCTTACTGCTGGTTTGCAGTGCGTGTCCCCGACGATGCGTGATGCGTCTCTTCTGCGGGTCTCTGTGCTCAGGTTCTGCCCCTGCGTACATCGGGCTGTTCTCTTTCTCTTGAGTTCTCAGAGCCCTTTGTGTATTTCGCAGGCAAGGCCTCATCAGAGGCGTGTTTGCAAATGTTTCCTCCTGGTCCCCTGTCTCCTCATTGTCGCCACAGTTTTTTGTTTTTGTTTCTGTTTTTACATTTTTTAAAATTTTAATTCAATTAATTAACATGTAATGTATTATTGGTCTCAGAACTATAGGCCTGTGATTCATCAGTCTTATATCACACCCAGTGCTCACGACATCATGTGCCCTCTTTAATGCCCGTCACCCAGTTACCCCATCCCTCCACCCGCTCCCCCTCCAGCAGCCCTCAGTGTGCTTCCTATGGCTAAGAGTCTCTTATGGTTTGTCTCTCTCTCTGGTTTCGTCTTGTTCTATTTTTTTCCTCTCTTCCCCCATGATCCTCCGTTTTGTTTCTTAAGTTCCACATATGAGTGAGATCATATGATTATTGTCTTTCTCGGATTGACTTATTTCACTTAGCATAATACCCTCTAGTTCCATCTACATCATTGCAAATGGCAAGATTTCGTGTTTTTTGATGGCTGCATACTATTCCCTTGTATATATATCCCACATCTTCTTTATCCATTCATCTGTTGATGGACATCTAGGCTCTTTCCATCGTTTGGCTACTGTGGACATTGCTGCTATAAACATTGGGGTGCACGTGCCCCTTCGGATCCCTACATTTGTATCTTTGGGGTAAATACCCAGTAGTGCAATTGCTGGATTGTAGGGTAGTTCTATTTTCAGCTTTTTGAGGAACCTCCATACTGTTTTCCAGAGTGGCTGCACCAGCTTGCATTCCCACCAACAGTGTAGGAGGGTTCCCCTTTCTCCGCATCCTCAACAACATCTGTCATTTCCTGAGTGGTTAATTTTAGCCATTCTGACTGGTGTGAGGTGGGATCTCATTGAGGTCTCTCCACAGTTCTTGATGTTCTTGGCCATTGTGCTGGTGATGGGTCTGCTCCCCCCTCCCTGCCATAGCCCTTCATACAGGCCCCCAAGAGCCGGCTGCTCTCTACCCCCAGCGCAGCCCCTCCTACCTCTGGCAGGTCTAGCCCACAGGCGTCCAGCTGGCTCTCCGTCCTGCAGGACAGCATGCTGGGCCCATCACGCTGGGCCCATACCTGATGGTGTTGCACGGACCAGCCCGGTGAGCAGGAAGTGGTGAGCCCTGGGACACCCTGCTAAGTAGAGACCCCATCCCACCCCTCCTGCACCTGAAGAAGCAGGACCCAGACAGGGCCTCTGTCAATTGCCGAGGTGGCTCGGACGTGAGACGTGGAAGGAACGCAATTGGAAAATTGGTAGCAGGAGGTGTGGGAAGGAGGCGTGTGGTTCGACTTCTGCAAAAGGGCCCAGAAGGGGGAGAGATCTGTGACCTGTGTGAACTCTTGCTGGAGAGCTGCCTGCCTCCGCCGAGGAGAAGCTCAGGTAGCAGGTAGATAAGATGACCCTTCTGTGGGCATCAGCCAGCCTCCCTCCCAGCCGCTGCCGCCGGCAGGTGGGCTCCTGAGTGAAGGGACCATACATGGCCGCTGGGACGGAGCTTATGCATGGGGACTCCTACTCTGCAGGGACAGCACTGACACCCCAGTACCATGCGGGGGGCCCACCAGCTTCCCCGCGGCAGTGGATCGCACTGCACGGTCTCCATCCAGGAACGGGCACCACTCTGGCCTCACCAGAATAGATCCCGACTCAGCGTGGATCCGCTTTCCCTGGCCACAGCGCTTCTGCCCAACCCCCCCTGTGGACTTACAGAGTGCTTTCTTCGCAGTCATGGCGTCTCACGGAACTTTCCTTCTGGCCAAGTAGGCTCGCGTCACAGCCAGTGGGGTGGGGCAATGGGGCCCGGCCCCTTAGGACGCGACGTGGCCTTTTGAGGACTCCGTTGGCGCACTTGATGAGTGGCAATGCTTTGCAGGGTGGGGACAGCATCCTCCAATGTGCAGGGCACACACTCTGGATCCATGTTTGCTCTCGTGGCTCTGATTTGTGGCTGCAGAGTTGGGGGGGGTTGGCTGTGGTTGCTATTACCTAATGGAGCCCCACGGCTGAGATCGTGCCCTCCCGCCCCTGACTCCAGGCTCCCCTTGTCTACAAGTCCGGGCACCCAAGGGAGGGGCTCCTACTGGAGGACACATAGGAAGCTGGAAGCTGAGACAGCCACCAGGCCACGTCGGGATCCCTGTGCTGGAGAAACAGCAGGTGGAGGGGGCTTACCACGCAGGCCGGGGGAGCCGATCCTATCGGAGGGAGAGGGATTATTACACAACGGGGCTGAGGAGGAGTATGTCTGGAATGCAGGTGATCCCCTGGAGCACCTCGGATTCCTATGTCCTGTGATTAAAATCAACAGAAAAATCACAGCCATTGGCCCGGACCCTCCAGGAATGAAGGCTCGGGTCCTCCCACGAGGCAAGGAGCCGCGATCAGCTGACTGTGCCGATGGAGAGATCATGGGCTGGGGTGGAGGAAGGTGCTTACGACATGGCTGGGACCCCATGGCCCGCTGCTCAGCCAAGCCCGCAGCAGTGGTCCACGCTCCTACCTTACCTGCCAGGACACCATGGGGTCTGAGTGCAGTCCCGTGCTCTTCTTCTCCACCCTTACGCTTCAGTATAAACGTGCTCAGTTGACGTCACATCTCAGGATTGGAAGCCTGGGACGTGGACATGGGGTGCTACTCAGCTGGACAAGGGGTGGGCCCTTCCCGGGAGGGGGTGTTCCCGTTGTGCAGTTTCAGCTGCGTCTCTCCAGGTGGGAGATTGGCTTTACTTTGTCTTTATCTGGAAGTTGGATGGAAAAGGCACGCGGGACACAGAAAGCAGGGGTGCGGCTGCCAGGGCTAGGGCTGAGGCGGGGAGTGGCTGCTCAGAGGCATGTGGTTTCCTTTCAGAGCTGACCATGTTCCAACATTAAGGAGTGGTGGTGGTTGCCTGACTCTCAATATACTAAAAGCCGTAGAACTGGACACTTTGGAAGAGTGAATTTCATGGTATGTGAATTATATCTCAATAAAACTATGTTTTTGTGAAAAAAAGAAGTGGCTGAGGGGCAGAGGGAGGGCGTGGCGGGCGGCACGGTGTCACCCTTGGTGTATTTCCCAGAATCACCTCCCTGCCACGTTGTGGGTCGGGGGTCAGGGGACGTGGGTCAGGTGATGGATGTGAGCTTTGGAAGGTGGACATGGTGGTGGCCTTCTCTGCTTTGCTCAGAAGTTGCTCCGAGGACCTCCCTGCAGTCTGGGATCTGCTGGCTCGCCTGGTGGCGGTGGGCAGGGCGGGCGGTCCAGGCTGACTGCAGAGGCAGGGGGTCTACACCGCAGGCCAGGAAACACAATCTCAGGTTCTGAGTCGTGCCCGGGGCCCCCGGTGGTGTGATAGAGCCCTGGATGGTGCAGCCGGGGAGATCCTGCCAGGTTCCCCGCTCTCATCCCCTCCCAGGACACAGAGGTCCTGGGCTGGGGCACAGGGAGCAGGGCTCTGGCCCCAGAAGGACTTAGGGGCAGATGCCATCTGGAAAATACCCACGGGCTCTCCTGTGAGCGGCTAGAAAGACTTTCGTGCGATGGGTTGTGATCTGCTACCCTCATTTGTTTTGATGCCCACGTTGTCCCAGGTAGGTTGGTAGGAGCCCCTTGAAGCTGGCTCCTCCGTCGTTTTGATCGGTCCCCACAAGGTTTGGAACAGCTTTCTTACTTTCCGCTACAAGCTGTTCCAGGTTCGTCTTGGACGGTCCCTCCCCCGGCCTGGAATCGGCCATGGCCCCAGGAAGCTCTGGGTCCTTCTAGAGGACAACGGTATTTAAAAGCCAAGATCTGGAGGCTGGGTGCCCTCGGCACCATCTGGGCATCAGCTCTCCTAGCTTGTTCAGCTGGGAACTCTCTCTCTCGCCTCTACATCTCATTCTCTGTTTGTCCATCTTTCTACATTAAAAATCACGACTTTACGGCGATTCCTCGGATTCCAGCCCAGCACTGCAGGGTCTGTACTGGACTCGCCCGTTCCATATTTGTCACTCCTTTCTCTGACCGCGGCACCTGGCTTCCATCATCCTCAACACGTACACCTTGTTCTTCCCTCGCTTCACGTGAGCTATCTCCTGACCCTGCCGGTGCGTCCTCGTCCTTGACCCTCACTCCCTCCCCCCGCCTCCTCTCCCCCGCCTGACTATCTCAGAGGAAGGGAACCTATAGATATGTTGCAAGTAAATAAAAGAGAAACACAAGCCCCTCCCCTGTTCTTTGACAGCCTGGGGGACCCAGACCAGGCCAGGTGTCAGCCCTCCCCCATACGCGTCACCCAGCAGAGTGGTGTCGTTGGGGTAGGAACCTGAATTCCCGGGCAGACCATTGGAAGAGAGAAGCCACAGTCCGATGCTCACGCAGCATTCGGAGCAGAACATCTGACACAGATGGGGCAAGAGGGTCAAGGAATCCAGACAGAAACCCGCAAACACAAGGGGCAGTGTTCGTGACATGAAGAAGGGATGAGAAGGCACATCCTGGGAGCCAGGGGCCAGTGGTAGGTGTGGGAAATACAGCAGTTGAGCGACACAGCAAGTGGGCACATGGAGCAGGGACACTGCAGAAGACACATCAGGGAGGTGAGTCGTCACATGCAGGGATCAGGTAGACAAGCACAAATAGGCTGACCGGTCAAGAGCAGTCACACGGGGACAAGAGAGAGGAGAGCAGGAAATGTTTGCGGAAGGAATGAAGTAAGTGCCTCAGAATTAAAGAAACGCAAGCAAGGGCTCTCAGGAGCCAACAGGACAGATGAGGAAGAAACCAGATGCATCCTAGTGATACTTGCAAATGCCAAAGTTCTGGAAAGTTCCGGAGTAACCTGCAGACCACCTACAAGATAAGAAAGAGATTCATAACATCCTCCAAGAATTATATGAACAAAGAATTATATTCTGAAAGCATAAAAGACACATAACTTGGCATAGAGGATTTTATAGGGTATAATTAGTATTTAAATGTGAAGGTGGAATAAAGATCATTTCAGAAACAACAAGCCTCAGAATATCTAGAATATTTGCCACAGAAACACTCGCTTTGCCCACAAAATTCTCAAACAGGAGAAATAAATCTTGGAGGATGCCCTGAGGGCTGTGGAAGTTGGGGAGAGACCAGGCACCTGCTCATAAGGCTGGCAATCACCAACAAGAAAAATACAGTAAGATATACACAAGACACCACTTATCATCGTAACAAAACTGGGGGTATCTAGAAATTAATGGAACAGGAATATTTCAGGCCTCCCTGTGGAAAATCCAAGACTCAAACAAGGACCCTGGGAGACACTGTTTAGAGTAAACAGACAGCCATCTCATGCGGTGATGCTTTCATACAACAAAGGTGCCAATCTTCCCCAAATAGACCAAGGCATCCAGGGCAATCCCAAGCACATTCGCAGCTGGGAGTTTGAAACGCTTGACGTACTCACTCTGCACTGATAGCGAAGTACAGAGGTCCACAAGTAGGACAGCGTCAGCCTGATACAAAGACCAGCAAAGAGGGACTTGTCTGTCTGACATAAGGACTTAAGAGGACGTCTGATATAAAAATCCTAAACTGCCACAAGAACAAAGACTAAGAACAGTGGTGGACAGCTTGGAGACAAAAGCCTGCATACATGTATTCCATGCTTAAAAATATTTATTTGTTCACGAGCGCCTTTCTGTGAACGGGAAAGCCATTAAATAAAAAAATTTCCCATTAATTTAATGACAAATATTATGATGTGCTCCATCCCAACCCAATACCTCCCTCAAACTTCCACAGATAAATAAGGTATCAGTTGAGGACTAAAAATAAATGTGTACAAAGAACATATGGATTTTAAAAATCAGTTTGCCAATTTCTACAAAAAAACCTGGTGGGATTTTTTTTTTTAAAGATTTTATTTATTTATTTATTTATTTATTTTAAAGATTTTATTTATTTGACAGAGAGAGACACAGCGAGAGAGGGAACATAAGCAGGGGGAGTGGGAGAGGGAGAAGCAGGCCTCCCGCTGAGCAGGGAGCCTGATGCGGGGCTCGATCCCAGGACCCTGGGATCATGACCTGAGCCGAAGACAGTCGCTTAACCAACTGAGCCACCCAGGTGCCCCAACCTGGTGGAATTTTAATTGGGATTGTGTTGAACGTAATGATCAACTTGGAGAAAATTAATATCTTAATATTGGATCTTTCAATCAATGAATACTGTGTATCTCTCCATTTACTTAAGTCTTTTATAATTTCTCTCATCAGTGTTTTGTAGATCTCAGTGTACAGTTTTGAACATCTTTTGCCATATTTATATCTATGTATTATTTAATATTTTTGATGTTATTGTAAGTGACATTTTAAAGTTCAAAGTAATTGTTCTTTGCTGGTGTACTGCAATACAGTTCATTGTCTATATTGATCTTGTATCTTGCAATCTTACTAAGCTCATTTTAATTAGAATACTGTTTTAGTATTTGGTCAGATTTTCTTCATAGGTGATCATGTTTTCTGTGAGTAAGAATGGTTTGCTCTTTCTTTCCAATCTGGATGCCTTTTGATTCTTTTCTTGCCTTATCACACTGGCTACAACCTACAGAACAAGGTTAAATAGAAGTTTGAGAAGAGATATCCTTGTCTGGTCCCTGGTCCTGGAGGGAGGACATTCAGTCTCTCAGCATTAAGTTTGATGTCCTTTATCAGGCTGAGAAAAATTCCTTTGATTCCTAGTTTGCTGGGGTTTTGAAAATCATGAATGACTATTGGATTTTGTCAGATGATTTTTCTGTATCTATTGAGATGATGATGTGATTTTTCTTTTTAAATTTAATATTGTCAATTAATTGAGTTGATTTTCTGAGTGTTAAACTGATTTGCGTTCCTAGAATAAACCCCACTTGTATATTGTTGGATTTGATTTGCTGAGGTTTTCCTTAGAAATTTTGCATCTATGTTCGTGAGGGATATCAGCGTATAGCTTTCTTTTCTTGTGTTATATTTGTCTGACTTTGGTATCAGGGTAATGCCTGCCTCATGGAATGAGCTAGGAAGTACTCTATCCTTTTTAATTGTTCTGGATGAGTTTATGTAGAACTGGTTTTATGTTTACCTTAAATATTTGAAAGAATTTACCAGTAATGCCACCTAGGCCTGGAGTTTTCTCTACAGGAAGTTTTCCTTTTACTATAAATTTAATTTCCTGTATACATACAGGGCTATTCTGGTTACTTTTTTTTTTTTTTTAAAGATTTTATTTATTTATTCATGAGAGACAGAGAGAAACAGAGGGAGAAGCAGGCTCCCAAGGAGCAGGAAGCCCGATGCGGGACTCGATCCCAGGACCCTGGGATCATGACCTGAGCCGAAGGCAGACGCTTAATCATCTGAGCCACCTAGGCGCCCTCTGGTTACTTATTTATTCTCGGATGAGTTTTGGTAACTTGTGTCTTTTAAAGAATTTGTCTATTTCATCTACCTTGATGACCTAATTGGCATAAAGTTTCATAATATTATCTTATTCATTTAATACCTGTAGAATCTATAGTGGTGAAGTATCTATCTACCTATTGATCGATAGATATCTCCTAGTGGTTCTCTTTCCCTGGAGAACCCTGACTAATAGAGATTTTTGCACCAAGAGTGATTCTAGAGGAAAAGGATGTTAAGGATGAGTACTCTGAATTGGTTCTGGGATTTCTGGAACCAGCTCTCTAGTCTGATTGGATTGATTTGAAGATGTGAATGACTCTATTATCAATAGCAACGGAGAGCCCATGGCATGATCTGGCAATAGGGATGCACAAAATCCCTACATCCTCCTAACCAGCCACTTACAGGAAGCCAGGAACTGGATTACTCTGAACCTTGTGGAAAACCAAAGACCACAATGATGTTGGTTGGTTGTTCCTAACGCTGTTGGACAGAGCAGTTCAAGAAAAGGATGAGCTCTGGAATTTGAATTCCCAGCTTAAGTGCCACAGAAAGGAGCTAAGAGCCTGTGTATGTGCCCTGCCTGACGGAGAGCCGTGCCTGCTCCAGCTGCAGGGCGGACGCAGCTCAAAATCTGATGCAGACCCTCATCCCGCGATGGGCTGAACTGCAACGTAAACAGAACCCCCAGCCTCGTGGGGTGTCTGCTGTGAATGTGAAGGCACTGACTGGGAAGACTGGAATCCTGTTGGTTGGGGTGGGGATGAGTGGGATGACCCTGGAGAAGCAGGGGACCCTGCACCCCTAAATCCTGATGAGTCTTCTCTTCAGTGGAAGAGGTCCCCCCGCCCCCAGTGGGCAGGGGCCTTCCCACCCCCACCCCAGGGGCTGGAGCCTGCGCTGCCCGAGGCCGTTGCCATGCTCGCTCTCTGCAGGACCAACGCCCACTGCCCCTCTTTGCTTCTAGAGCCAAAACTAGACTCAAGTCCCAGCAGGCCCGAAGGCAAGGAACAAAGTGTGACTCATGAGAAGGCGTGCCACACTCCAAAGGCACGACTGGGGCTTCCTGACGCGAGCAGTCAGAGGTCAGGGGAACACCTGTGGGAATGGGGGGGACAGTGCTGGAAGGACCTAATGTGGGGCCTGGCCTCAGTCAGCAGGGATTCGGGATTTAACGTCGCAGCCTAAGGGGGCTGAGGAAGGGCTCTCGCAGTTAGGGTGGCTAAAACCCGGACCTAGAGATGGCCTGCCCTGGGTGGCCGGAAAGGCCTGACCTCCCCTGGCCAAAGGCTTAGGGAGGTTGGGAAGCTGGCGTGGGTTTGCTGTCTGAGATGTGCTCACCCCACTCTGCAAGGGGTCAGAAGCCATGACTTTCATCAGAACCATGGGGAATAAATTAGGGAGGGGCCCCGGACATGAGCATCTTACCACGACCAAGAGGGGCCCTGGACACTCCAGTCTCACCATGACTGAGAGGGGCCTTGGACAGACTTTGGGGACTCCAGCCGGGACCCTGCTCTGAACTGACCCTGATTCCCAGAGGCCCCGAACGTCCCTGTCCCCACCAGGCGGGGCAGGGCTCGTGCAGGCCCGACCATTGATGCAGCTCAACCCAGGGCCCCCTCGCATGGGGGCCAGGGGGTCCTGACCCCACCGTGAGGCAGCCCCTCCAGCTCCCCAAAGCGTAATTGGAGCCGACATTCCCATCAGCTGGCAGGCTCCCACACGGGTTCCCTGACTGTGGAGGGACGGCTGTGATGGTGGGAAAGGCCACGTGCAGCCACCAGAACTGCCCCTCCCCAGGAAGGGGGTCCCTGTAGGGCAATACTGTGTCCCCGGGGGCAGTGCAGAGGCTGGAGCCTCCCCCCAGGACTTGAAGGGTGCGGGGCCGCGATTCCCACCACAGCTCCTCTCCCCTCGCCTGTTTGGCCCGTGCGGAGGCCAGGAGGGTCCTGGGGGGCATCGGGTTATTCTCAGTTTCATGCTGCACCAGATGTGGTTTCAGGGCTGGAGCAAATTATGCCCCTGCCCCTGGTAGGCGGTGGTTGACCTGGCCAATGCCCTTGCCTCCAGCAGCCTGCCCTCGCGCCATCCCAGCCCCACTTCGGGGGGGACCGGCCCCAGGCCTGGGTCAGAACCCGCACGGACATCCATCACCGGCCACTTCCACACCCTCTCGCGCTGCTTTGTGGCCATGATGCTGGTGGGTCCACTGGGCAAGAAGCAGCCACCACCCCAGACTTCGTGGTAAGACATATGCCAGAGAGTGGGAGATAAAGCCAACAGAAGTCCAGGGCCTTCTACTTCAGCAACATTTTTAGGGGTCCAGGGGTGGGGGGCATGTGGAGATATGTCACCTAAGGTAAAGGACAGATTGTTGGCTCGACTTCTAGTGGGCCTGGACTGTGGAGGCGACAAGTCCCTCATGGGGGGTGTTACTCCAGCCCATTCACGGAGTGACCCCAAACCTGCTAGTTTTGAGTGGGGCCCAGAATAAGAGACAGCTCTGTGGCAGGTCCGGGCCACGGGAGCCAGCAGAGCCCATGGCGCCTGCAGGGTCGGTGTGGACTGAGATGCCGTCGGGAGCCCTCAGCATGGGCCTTTGGGGTTTGGGGGCGAGACCCTGCCATCTGCCCCAGGTGACCGCTCTCCCTTGAGAAACAGTTCTGGGCCTTCGTAGAGACCAAACGCTCGGCCACGGGCCACTGCGTCACCGTGCCACCCGACTGCTCCTCGCGGACGGCGTCCGTCTGAGCCACCGAGTCACCGTGCCACCCAGACTGCTCCATCTGAGCCACCGAACCGCAGTGTTGGGCGTGCAGCACCCGTCATCCCGTGGAGGTGGTGCGTGTGTGGTCAGGCCCGCGTGGGCCCTGAAGGCACAAGTAAGTCACGTGAACAAGTGGCCCAGATGCCCATGACCCCCACTCCTGCTACACGGCTTCTCTCTCCCCAGCCTGGCCTAGGGCCTCGGGGGGAGTCCCCTCTGGTGAGCTGACGGGGGAGAGAAGGCTCAGGCCTGGCTGACAGATAGGTCTGTCCATGCTCAGGACCTGCCACCCAACGTGGACAACTGCCACGCTGCAGCCCCTCCCCGGGAAGTCCCCGAAGGACATGGTGGAGGGAAATCTTCCCAGGAGGCAGGACTTGGGCAGTGCGCTTGCTTGTGCACTGTGCTGGGAAGGAGAAACGGCCAGACGTGAGATTATACGCTGATCCCTGCGCTGTGCCCAATGGTTTGGCTGGACGGTCTGGGACTTGGAAGGACCATGACCGGGAAATTAATTGATGACAAAGGAATTTGGGGAAGAGGTGTGTGGACAGGTAAAACGTGGATATCTGTGCTCTGTGTGAATGCCCACCATAAGGGGAGCTCGGCAGCAGACTCTCATCATCAGGCGGGCAGGTACCAGGCAGCCCCTTCCCCCAGCCACCCCGGCCGTCGCCCCCTGGGCTCCCGCACAAAGTGGCCACATGTGGCTCAGCAGCAGGGACTTCACCCACCAAAGCCCACCCGGCTCTGGCCCCCACTGCGTGACCCAGGTACCAGTGGCGGATATCCACACCGAGCCCTCACCCGGCGCCCTTCCTGGGGCGACTGGTCAGCCACCTGCTGGCCGGCTGACGGCACTGGGCCGCCTCCATCGTGGGAAGGGCCGGGCTCTGTTCTTACTGGAATAGACATTCATTTGGGATGCAGATTTGCCTTCCCCACATGCTATACTTCCACCAAAATGACATCGTGGACTCCCAGAACGCCCCATCCGCCGTCCCGGTATCCCACCAGCAGAGCTTTGACACAGGAGCTTGGTCCATGGCAAACAAAGTGCGGCGTGCGTCCACGCTCACGGAACTCACTGGTCTCACCGTGGGCCCACCAGCCTGCAGTAGCTGGCTGATAGGATGGCAGAATGGCCTTTTGAAGGCTCAGGCCCAGCCCCAGCGAGGTGGCGGTACCCTGCAGGGCCGGGACAGCGTTCTCCTGAAGGCCGTATGTGCTCTGAATCAGCATCCCACATATGGGGCCGTGTCTCCCAGAGCCAGGATTCACCGGCCCAGGTATCGGGGTTGGAAATGGCCGGGGCACCACTCACTATTACCTCTAGTGCCCCCCTAGCAGAACATTCACTTCCCACCCCCACGACCTTGGGCTCTGCTGCCCCAAAGGATCCGTTGCAGAGGGAGGGATGCTTCTGTCCTAAGACAGTGACTCCAGTGACCTGGAAATTCAGACTGCTGCTGGCCACTCGGGGACATCCCCCCCCCACCGTGCCCCTGAATCAACAGGCAGAGAAGGGAGGTACAGTGTTGGTGGGGGACTGATCCTAACTGCCAAGGGCACATTGGACCACTGCTCCAGACTGGGGTGAGGAAGGAAGAGTGTCTGGAACAGAGCGGGTCCTTTAGGATGTCTCATAGTTGTACCACCCTGAATTAAGGTCAATGGGCTTGGGCTGAATCACCCCACCAGCCCTCCTGGATCCCCAGCTTTCATGCGGCAGACAGTGGGACATCCCGTGCTTCCTGAGCACCTGAACCAGTCTGTAACCTATACCTCCTTCTATCTCCTCCTGCTGTGTCTCTGGAGGACCCTGTCTGGTGCATCTATGCCACATCCATGGGCCCGAAGCTTGAGCATCTGGATGTACCTCATTTCCCACAGCTCCTGCTTCCCCTGCAGCTGGATTCCAGAAGGCTCCAGGTTCCCAAGTGATCTGAACACACAGAGGTGACCCACATGAGGGCTACAGCCAGAGCTGTGTGCTTGGGGAAGGTGCCAGCCTAGCCCAGCTGGGCTCCCCACCTCCCCACTCATGACCTGACCCAGAGAACACAACTAGGAGCCCAGAGCTTCTGAGGGGCAGAGACGGAGCTAGCCAGGGGCCTCGGGTTATGTGTGGAGTGAGTGGGGAGCCCAGACCAAACCAGCCAGTGGCCACCCTGCTCACCAGGCCAGGGGCCATGCAGTCACCTGTGTCTCTGCTGCTGCCCCCATGCAGGCCCAGTCCAATCTCACAGTGGGGAACACCCCAGAGGATCCAGATACAACCTCATTGTTCCAATGCTGGGGACCCAGAACCTCCAACCCCAGATTTTTGGAGCTCTGCTCCCTAGTCCCATGGAGCCCATGGTGATTTCAGACTCAGCAAGTACCTCTAGAGCAGGGGCTGGCCTGCCCTCACTGTGTGCAGGGATCTGGGATACCATGATCACTCAGGGTCAGTGGCAGAGCTGGCCTTGGATGCCGAGGGATTGTCCTTCCCTGGGCTGCATCCCGCTCCCACCAACAGCCAGCTCCTGATCCTCTTTGCTGGATGTGTGCCAGACATGGATGGTGTGCCGGGAACACAGAGGGAGAGAAGGGCATATTTCCCTCTGGATGTGGCCAGGGAGTCATGCTGAGGGACAGGCTGTGTGAAGCAGGGGCTGTGGAAGGGGCAGGGCAGGCTTCCAGGTGATGTGACGTCGAAGCTGAACACGATGCCAGTGACCGGGTGGGGGCAATGTGCAAAGGAGCTTGGATTAAGCCCGAGGGCCAAGGCATGACCCCTCTTGCCTCCATAAGGTCTGCTCTGAGGCCGTGGACAGAAGGGAGGAGGCAAAGCCAGAACCCAGGGGACTAGGGGGGTAGGTGGAGGCAGCATCCGAGGGCAGATGGGGACGTGGCTGGAGAGGTGGCAGGGCTGGCAGACAGCAGAGGGTGAGGGAGCAGGTGGGAGCTCCAACACCGCTGCCTGAGCACTGGCTGGGGAAGGGACTGGGCGGAGTAATGGGCTCGGGAAAGACAGTTCAGCCTGCGGTGAGTCGATTTTGAGGAGCCCGTGGGATGATGACCGTCGAGTGGTCCAGGCCTTGGAGATGTGCCCATCATCCAGTGTAGGGTCAGCAAACCATGGCCAGATGTGGCCTGTTGCCTGTTTTTGTATGGCCTGCAAACCGAGAACACTTGTCACAGTTTCAGGTGGTCAAAAAAAATTCACAGTCATTAGCTACTATCAAAAAACTTATTAAAAACCCCAGAAAGTGACAGGTGTTGGTGAGGTTGTGGAAAACTGGAGTCCTGTGCACTGTGGGTGGGAACGTGGACTGATGCTGCTGCTCCGGAGCTCAGCGTGGAGGGGCCTCAGAAAGCTTAAGGTAGGATCGTCACGTGATCAGCAATTGAACTTCTGGATGTACTTCCCAAAATAAGAGACTGCAGGGTCTGGAAGAGATGTGTACACACACGTTCAAAGCAGCATTATTCACAACCACTACAAAGGGGAAGGACCCCAAGTGTCCACTGATTGATGAATGGATAAACAAAATGTGGTCCATCCACACAAAGCCTGAAAAAGGCAGGACATTCTGACACCTGCCATAATGTGGTTGGACCCGGAGAACATCAATCACACGGAGTGAAAGCAGCCAAGCACAAAAGGACACATGCTGCAGGATTCTATGTATTTGGGGACGTAGAGCAGCCAAATTCACAGACAGAAAGGGGAATGGTGGGTGCCAAGGGTGGGGGAGGGGGATGGGGCTTACCCATCCCTGCCGTACATCTCAGGCATGGAGACTCAAGAGTGGGCAGAGCCCGGGAGTGTGCCAACCAGCTAGCGAGGGTGCCAGGGTGAGGGCAGAGCCCTGACAAGGCAGCATGCTTATGTTTGCAATTTTTCTAACAGCTTTATTGAGATAGAATCCACATACCACCCAGCGCATTAATTTAAAGTGTACAATTTGGGGCACCTGGGTAGCACAGTCGGTTAAACATCTGACTCTTGGTTTCGGTTCAGGTGGTGATCTCGGGGTTGTGAGATCGAGCCCCGCAATGGGCTCCACACTCAGCAGGGAGTCTGCTTGGATTCTCTCTCTCCCTCTGCCCCTCTCCCCTCTCTCTTCTCTCTCTCAAATAAATAAATCAATAAAATCTTTAAAAATAAAGTGTACAATTCATTGGTTTTTAGCAAATTCCCAAAGTTGTGCAACCATCACTACAGTTGATTTTAAAAGATTTGCACCATCTCAGAAAGAAGCTCTACACCCTTTAGGTTGTGCTCTGGCATTGGGAGCCCAGACGTGACGTGCAGGAGGAGGGCCACGGGGAGAGCCTGACCCAGCCACCCAGCCTTCCTGCTGTCCCCCAAGCTGACCCCGCAGTTGAAAGCAGCTGCAGCAGCCAGCAGAGGCACCACCAGAGAATCCTGAGAAATACGAAACCACTGGGTCAGCCGCTAGAGCCTGGGTAGTCTCTTGTGTGGGAACAGGTACCTGAGGGTCTCTGGACCCCAGAGACTGAGCACAAGTCCAGCCAAGGATTGCCAAGAGCCTGTCTGCGGGATGCTAGGGATTTCCCTTTGACACGGCATCCATCTCCAGCTGGGCTTTGCCAACTAACTTTACACAGGGAAGGGCAGGTGGGCTCTGACCAGAGAGAGGAGGAGCCAAGGCTCCTGTCCTGGACAGGGAAGAAGGTTGAGCCTCCTGGACTCAGAGTCCAGGCCCTGATCTCTACCTGGATCGCTCCACTGGCCAGAGGTGTGACTGTGGACACAGTCCATGTCCTCTCTGAGACAGCTTCCTTCTGCAACAATGGGGCCCTATCCCCACCTGGCCCCAGGCAGGTGCTCGCTGCCAGGTCACACCCCAAAGCAGGAAGGCCAAGCCAACTTGCCAGGAGATCCTGCAGAGTAACTGGGAGCCAGTGGACACCACAAGGCCCCGGGGGGATCCCTGGGGAGGAATCCAGGGCCTCTCCCCAGCCAGAATGGGAAGTGGCTCCCGGCAGAACTCCTTTCCAGCAGACCTGGCCCAGGAGGATCTGGTCAGCATCGGCGAAACCCGGCAGGGCCCTGGCCTCCTGAGGGCCCAGCCACTTGGCAGGCATTGCCCTGCAGTGGGGCAGGAGAAACTCTCCCACTGAGGGTGCGTTCTGCACACTTCCACAGTCCCTGCCCCCTCAGGACCCTACATTCCTCCCCATCTATCAAGGAGAAACCCTTTTGTCCCTCCGCGCTTGGGAGGCCAGGCTCTGCCCTGGCGTGAGGCAGCTTTCCAGGAACTTCCCCCCACCGGCTCAGTCTCAGTGCTGGTCGGGTGGGAGAGGGAGGCCCCAGCCAGGGGTGGGAGGCTGAGGAAAACGGAGTCAGGGCCAGGATAGCGGGTCGGCACCAAAGGTGAGGGGCCGGAGCGTAAGGGGCCCAGAAGGCAGAACGTGGGGGCAGGTTAGGGCAATATGGGAAATGAAGCTGTGGGGCCAGGGCAAAGGCTGACCGCCGCCCGGGTCCACAGCGGCCGTTCAAGCCTCCAGACCCTGGGCTTCCAGGCTCCCCAAGGCTGGGGGCACCTGGAAACCACAGGCAGAAGGTGTGCGTGCAGGGATGGTGAAAGGCGCCCCAGGAACCTGAACTCTCCACCCCAGCGCACCACTCCTCCAATCCCGCCCGGCCCGAAGGGCCGCATCATCCTCTCCCACTCTCCGCAGAGGAATAACGTAGGTGGGCGGCGGGGCGCGGAGCAGGTGTGCACGCGGGGAGCCGCCTGGCAGCACCCAGTTTTGTTAGCGACGCTCGGGGAGCCACACGCCTGGCGTACGCGCTTCCTCCCGGGGGGCCGGGCGTGAGGCCGCGCCCTTCGCGATTGGCCGAACGGACCGCCCACGATTGGCTGAGACCCCGGCCCCCGCCCCCTGGGACGCGGGGGGGAGTTGGGGGGTGGCGCGGGGACAGAAGGCGCGGCGCGTGCTGCCCCCGGGGGTCTCGCGCGCCTCCGGGATAGGTGAGCCTTCACGAGGCCACGTCTTCCTCCCCACGGCGCGCGCTGCGCGTGTGGATCATCAACAGCTCTGGGGATAGCGGGCTGCGCGCAGCGTGCGGTGGGGGTACCGAACAGTTGCACCCGGGATCTGCGGACTGGGCTCAGGCAGCGGGGTCGCACTGGAGACCTGCTGACAGCTCCCAGAGGTCGGGCGCGGGCGCACACGGGACCTGCGCACTGCGCCTTGGGGGACTCACTAAGCACCTGCTGGGAGCTCGGGGCCCACCGGGGACCTGCAGACTCCGCCCGGGGAGATGGGGTGGGGAACGCGCTCACGCCCTGGTGTTTGCAGGTTGTGTGCGCAAGGGGGAGGGCGAAGCGTGGCGGGAGGGCGAGGCGAGGGAAGGAGGGCGTGAGAAAGGAGGCGGCAGCGGCGCGGAGGAGGGTTATCTATACATTTAAAACCAAGCCGCCTGCGCCGCGCTGGGAAGACCTGGGGAGGGTCCGGCCGCACGCGCGGGACACGAGCGCCCCACGCTCCGAGGCGCGCACGGCCTGCTACCTCTTGGCCTCCTGAGCCTCTCTGTCCCTGGGCCCCAGACGACCTGGAACGCGTACCCTGGGGAGTCGCTCCGCGGCACAGTTCCAGGGGCTCCCTTGGGGTCCTGTCGTCTTCCCACCGACCCCGGTTCCTCTGTCCGCCCCTCCTGCTGCGCGCGGGGGCTCGGAGGAGTTGCGGGGCGAGTGGATGCGGGCGCGATGGACAGCGGTGCGCTGCCCCTGCCCGCGCCCTCCGCGCCTGGCGTCTCGGGCGGCTGCGCTCCTCTGCGGCGACTCGCATCCCCGGAGCTGCTGCGCTGCAGCCGGCGGCGACAGCCGGGCGCGACGGAGACCGGGGGTGGCGCGGCGGCCGTGGCGCGGCGCAATGAGCGCGAGCGCAACCGCGTGAAGCTGGTGAACTTGGGGTTCCAGGCGCTGCGGCAGCACGTGCCGCACGGCGGCGCCAGCAAGAAGCTGAGTAAGGTGGAGACGCTGCGCTCGGCCGTGGAGTACATCCGCGCGCTGCAACGCCTGCTGGCCGAGCACGATGCCGTGCGTGCCGCCCTGGCCGAGGGGCTGCTGGCGCCGGCCGCGCGGCCCCCCGCGTCCCGCGGGCCTCTCGGGACCCCCGCCGCCGCCGCCGCCTCGCCTTCTTGCGCTTCGTCGTCCCCGGGCCGCGAGGGCAGCTCAGAGCCCGGCTCGCCGCGCTCCGCCTACTCCTCGGACGACAGCGGCTGCGAGGGCGCGCTTAGCCCGGTGGAGCGCGAGCTGCTCGACTTCTCCAGCTGGTTAGGGGGCTACTGAGCGCTCCGCCCCACCCCCCCCAGGTAACCTCCCGCGGCGGGGAACAGGGGGGTCGGCGCAGGGGTAGCCGGGCGGGGTGGAGTGGACAGCCTCGCGGCTCGCGTCCCCGAGAGCAGCCAAGCGCAGCGCCAGGCCCCGGTGATGGCTTTGATTTCGCTCACTCTTCATTTTCCCCAAACTTTTTCAAGCCTGTGCAAGACCGGCGTTTGTTTGTCCGGGATTGCAAAACTTCCTCTCGCTGCTGCGCCGAAGGGGGAGCAGGGAGGGGGGCCCTCGGGCGGGTGAGGCCCCGAGCGCACGCGGATCCCGGGGCAGAGCCGGGTGCTGGGAGGCGGGGTGACTTTGCATTGCAAATCGTGCGCCGGGCCGGGTGGCAGAAATGAGTCGGCGGGTGCGGAACCCTGACTCACTGCGGCTTGGAGCGCCCGCCGCGCCCCCGCCCAGGCCGGGGCGCAGACCGAATCCGAGGCACCCACAGACTGGAGCTCCAGAACCAGCCAAGCAAAGGAAACTGCAGACTTCGCTTGTGGGCGGTGGGGCCGGGCCGGATCCCGCACTAATGCGCGTCCCCGTCCCCCCTCCCCTCCCAGCAGCCCCAGCCCTGGACGCGGAGCGGCGAGCACGCTCACCACCCGGGAGCGATGTGGGTGGCCCGTGCCTCGGGCCCACAGCCCCCGTGGGCGAAGCCACCACCCAGCCGGGACTCCGCCGACGGTCCCCCCCGTGCCGTCCAACCTGACTAAGCGCCAGTGTGGAAACGTCCCGGCCTGACCCCGCCTGGCTGGCGGCTTCCTCGGAACCCGACTAACCTGCCCCCAGAGGTTCTCCACTGGGATGGGGCTGGGGCACCAACACCGAGATTTTTGAAGGGGAGAGGATTTTATAGCGACACAGAACTTCTCTTTTTTGCATATTAGTTTGAACTGTCCAGGGACACCGGCAATATGAAGACTTATTTTTGTACGAAAAAAATCCCCAGACTTGGAACACAATAAAGATTGTCTACTCCCGCCCCACCCCGCTACTGGAATTTTCCAACCTGGCCAAGATCTGGACACCCACTGTCCCCCGAGGGGCGGTGTCCCTGGGAGGCATCACCTTGCAGCGGCTGGGTAGATGCAGGCAGTGCTCCCAGCTGGGGACCAGCCTTTTTGGAAAACCTGTCTTGGGGCAGGTGGACTTCAGAAATAAATCAGTGCTGTGTATCTGGTGTTGGTGGTGCCCTCTTCATGCCCTGAGGCCCCCATTTCCCAGGTGAGGGCAAGGCCTGGGTGGGACCCAGCAGGACTGAGCCCCTCTGGTCACCTCTCCCTGGACTCCACGCCCTGCTCTGTGGGGTGGGGCCAGAGGTGTGAGGTCTGGGAGTCCAGCCTGGCCACCACTGCGCCAGAGCAATTCCTGGGCACCTTGTGGGGCTGGCAGCTTCCAGCACGTGGCAGGGAGCTGGTGGGTGGTCCAGGCAGGGCTGCCTCACAGCTGGGAAGCTGAGGTCTGGGGGCCGTGGGGGGCCTGCTGCCTGGCATGAGGGTCTGGGGCCCGAAGAGGTCTGACCTGTGAGAGGGCTGAGGACTTGGGGTCCAGGCTGCCTTGTTCAGATTCCCACTGTTCACCACCAGCTGGGTGACACAAATCGGGGGTAACAGCCCTATGAGGTCGTGGGATTTGAGTGGTGGGCCTCCGGTCTGGCGCCCTGTGCTCGGTCCCCGGCCCAGCGCCTGAGGCCTTGCCCGCCTCTGTTTACTGGTTCCTTCAGAGGAACAAGGAAGCCCCCCCACCTAGGCTCCCCCAGCCAAGAGAGCCTGCAGAGATTACTCAGCCCTACCTTTGACCTGGGCCTCGAGCGCTTTGAAGTCTCGCTGGGCCCAAAGCTCTCTTTTATTGCAGGGTGGGGTGGGGCTGGCAGGGATCCCCCAGGCTGCTTGAGGGTGCTGAAGGCACCCCTTCCTTTGAAAGGGAGCGGTTGGGTCAGAGCCGTTGGAACCCCGGGAGGTGAACCTCCAGTGTTGGCAAAGAGCAGGTGGCCAGGGTAGCCGTGGTGACGGGGTCAGTGGGTCTGATGAGGCTCGGGCTGGGCCAGGGTCAGCAACGCAGCTGTGGCTCAGGGCTGCAGGGCCGAGCGAGCGGGCCTCATCCAAGGGACTGAAGGGGGCATCCCACACCCTTCTCCTAGGGACCCACTGCCTGGTCTGTGACCTCACTGAACCACATCTCCTGGGACTCCTCTCCTTAACCCCCGGGAGAGGCCTGGACACAGGGTGGTGGGCAGTGGGACCATCACACATGGGTGTGGGGGAGGACAGCGTGGAGAATGGGCCCGCAGGAAAGCCGCCCCCACCTTGCCGTAGGCCTGGACCGGTGTGCTGCTAAGAAACTCCACAACCCTAAGTGTTATCACTTTTACTTTGCTTTTATTCTGGAAAATCGCAGACATATGCAAAAGTTCTAAAACCTTTATTGGACGCCTTCTCTGTACCAGGAAGTGTCGGGAACTTCTATCAGGGGACACAAGCAGTGTGGGTGAGTGTGTGGTCAGGCTGGCCGGTGTTGGGGCCCCGGATAAGCCTCTGGGACGCCTCCATCACCAGTGTCCACAAGGGGTGCAGGCCACTCCCGCCCCACGCACCCCTCCTCTCCCGCCCCCACATTGCTTTGAAGCAAATCCCGACATACCATTTGGGCTGGAAATTCTTCATGTGTGCCTCTAAGGGAAACCCCCGAACCACTCCCTGCCCTCGGTGAACCGTCCCTTCACCCCTCACATACCCTCTGGTCCCTGAAAGTTCTCCCACAGCAGGTTTGTAGAGGCAGGCAGGACCGCACGCGGGACTTACTGAGTGGGCCCTGCAAGTCTCCCGTTAGCACTGTCCATGGAGGGCATGGGTGTGCTCGGTGCTGTTTCCTGCCCCTGTCCTGGGGTGTCACAGATGGCGCCCTAATGGGTGTTACTTGTCGAGTGTCCGTGTCCGTATTTCTTGTCGGTGGAGGTGGGGGTGCTCAGAAGCAGATGGATGGTCAGCTTCCAGTTGGGTTTCTGGTTCACGCACACCCTTCAGAGGAGATGCCCTGTCCCTGTCACTGCATCTTGTGGGCAGACATACCTGGGGTGACTGGGCCGGGTCACTAACTGTCCGGGCAGGGGCGTTGTTGGGAGGGCAAGGGCTGCGGTTGGTGCTCAGCCAGGACATCAGGCGTGTCACCTGGGCGCACTGGCCAGTGTGCTCACCCTAGTTAGAGGGGGTCCCCATCTGTCCTTCCCTGAATGCCAAGCACTGACCCTTGGCATGGGGCTGGAACGACCGAGCCGCTGACATCGCGGAGCCTGGAAATGATGGGAATCTGATTTGAACCCGGGGCGGCTTCATCTCTAAGTCCTTGCAAGATTCCCCTTCCAAGAGGGCATGGCTGCAGAGGCTGAGGATGACACCGCAGCCCAGGAGACCCGGGGTCCACTGGGCCTAGGTCTGCTGGGGGAGGGAGGTGGCCGCAGGGCTCTGCCAGGAGCCCCCAGCCCAGGCCTTGCACCCCACTGGAGGTTGGGGCTGATTCCTGACAAAAGGTGATCCCAATCCATAAGATGGGGGGCGGAAATGGTGCTTTGGGCCTGGGGGTAAAGCTGGGGACCCTCACAAAGTCAGACCCAGTGGACTCTGGCCAGGCAGGGCTGGGGAGGACATGAGGGTTGAGACAGTCTGGATGACCAGCTCCACAGGGAGCTCTTGCTTGGGGTCAGTCCATTGTTCCTGTTTGTTCATGATAGTGGGCACCCCAAGGAGCCCTGCCTTGCTGTCCTGGGGCATGTCTGTGGCCAAAACTCACCCAATGGCTTTGTCCTGAACATGTCAGAAAACAGATGTATCCCCCTAGGCTGTCCACATGGGGAGCTCTGCTGACCCAGGACTGTCCCGAAGTATGGAGGTGCACACATCCAGCTTGCCTTTTTTGGCCCACCTGGGTCCCACTCCCATTCATTCCAAAACCTTTATTGGGGACCTTCTCTGCACGAGGAACTTAGGATACACTATGTGCCAAAGGGAAACTCTGCACTCATGGACCCTACATCCTAGTGGGGGACACGGGATCTAACTCACAAGCAGCAAGGCTGGCCAGTGACGGACACACTGGACCCCTGGGGGAAGGAGCGTGTTGTGGGCCTTGGGAACTCTGTTCCTGGGTGTGGGAATGGAGTGGACTCGCATATGGCAAGAACGTGCTATGTTCTTCTGTCCCATGGACCTTCAGTAGCAAACACATGTTCAAAGGTGAAAGTATTGAGATGGGAGACTTTCAAGCCGGCACCCAGAGAGCACTGAACCACGTGGGGTCCTACTCGCACCAGGCCGTCTGTCTGCAGATTCCGACACCCAAACGAAGCCAGTCCTGGGGGCAGGGGGCCTCGTCGAGAGGCAGCCAGCACCGGGTTCCTGCTCCATGAAAAAGATCCCCCAAACAGCAGCAAGATGCCCCACTCGCCCTGGAACAGAGGGCCAGGCAAGCTCTGCCACGAGCCGGCCCCTGGGGCCATGCGCTCACTTTCCCTCCACGAGGAGAGGCGACAGCACGGCTGTGTGCAGGGCGGGCTCGCCCGGAGTGAGCCCTTGGCCGAAGCTGGACCTGAGGACCTGCCTCTCGCCCCTGCGGAGGACCCAGTAACATCAACCCTTGCGTGCGCACTGTAATGTGGGGGAGCCTTGAGACCTGGGGAGGGAGGCCGCGCAGGTGCCTGGCTTCTGGGGGGCGGGGCAAGCGGGAGGCGCTCCACAAGGCTGGGGTGGTGTCTTCCCATCTTCCTGGTCTACTTCCCACCAGGTGTCTGGGGAGGGACCCTGGGGAGGGGGCTGGTGGTGGCAGGGAGCAGGGAGGGTCCTCCATGGAGGGTCCTGAAAGCCAAGGCCACCAGAGCACGAGGGGACCCTGCACGGAAGGAAGACGTGGTGGCTTGAGTGTGCCTCCGGGACTTGAGGGCTCTGCTGGGCAGGGAGCAGAGGGTAGAGGTTCCGGGGGGCCAGCGTGTCCCAGGGTTGAAGGGAGACCTGGCTGTGGGGTGGGGGGAGGGGAACCCTTGTGGGGTTCCTGGGGGGGTACCTCGGGGAGGGAGAGCGGGAGGAGGCCTGCGTCAACACCTGGGGGGGATGACGGAAGGGTCCCAGCCACAGCAGTAGGGCTGGGGGGTGCTGGTCAGGGTCGGGAGCCTGAGAGACTGTGGAGGAGGAGGGAGAGCCCGACTGCAGGTGGGGGTAAGGGAGAAGGGGGTCCGGCAGGGCTCCTGACCCTTTCCCAGCAGTGGAGGTTGGGGGTGGCTCTCTGCAGGGGTGCACCAGGCAGTAGGCAGTGGGCATGGCCACACCCTCGTCTTTGCCCCCGGGAACCCGGGGAGGGGCCAGGTGACAGCGTTCCTGAGCCCTGAGCTGTTGAGCTCTTCGTGCCCTCTGGGTAGTGATGTGGCGGGGAGAGGGGGGCAGGCCCCCCAGGAATCCACAGTCCAGAAGATGAGGAGCTTGCTATTTCCCCATTTGCCCCTCCAAGGGGTCTCATCCCCACTTCTAGGCCCAGGGAGCCTCGCCGGCCCACCTGAGGCCCGCAGGTACCCAGAGGCCTGCAGGTTCAGAGTCCACAGAGCTGGGCCGGAGCCCCCATCACGCCTCCTGGGGGCACCATTACTGCTGCTTTTTTGCTGGAAGCACTGATGTGAAGGGTCTTGTTAGCAGGCAGTGACAAACAGGGTTCAGGGTACAGCCAGGCCTCCAGACACCCCAGCTCTCCAAGGCGGTGGGACCTGGGGAAGGGCAGAGGCCCGGGCTTGCTCTGGAGGGGATCCCCGGGGGCCCTCGGAGCCCCCTTGGCTGGGTCTGGAGGAAAAGGAGGATAACAGAGAGAGCCTGTCCTGACCCCCGCCCTCCTCCCGTGGCCCCCGTGGGTCCGGCCAGGTACCTGATCTGGTCCCACCCTGCCCCCAGCTGCTGGCTGTGATGAATGAGGCCAGTCCATGGGGGAGGGGGGGCGGAATGCCACAGAGAGGTCCCTGCAGCTGGCACACTTGCCCCCAGCAGGGCCCCCCACGGAGGCTGGGACCTCAGTGCCCCCTCCTTACTGAAACAGGCCTTTGTCACCAGAGGTGGGGGGCGCTGCTGACGGGGGTCACCCTCCAGCACCCCTAGAGCCCTAGAGCAGCCCCTGCCCAAGGCCACACGCCAAAGGTGGGGGTGTGTGTGTCTGCTCTGCCAAGGTCAGGGGCGGCAGGGGCTCTGGGCCAGGACCCGCCTGCCCGCCTGCCACCAGCCAAGTGAGTGATCAGGACGACCAGGCCCCAGAGTTAATGCATCCGGCTGTGGGGGGGCCCTGGTCGCGGGGAAGGCGGTGCCTTCGTCAGCCCAGGGCCGCAACAAACACCACAGTCGGGGCTGGGGGCCTGAAACAGCAGGATGCACTGTCTCCCCGTCCTGTGCTGGGTCCTCCTGGGGCCTCTCTCCTTGGCCTGTAGACGGCCGGCCTCTCCCTGTGTCCTTTGGGTGCGTCTGGGTCCACGAGTCCCCTTTATGTAGGGACACCGGCCATATGGGACCAGAATCCCCCTGATGACCTCACTTAACCTGCTGACCTCTGTAAAGACCCTAGTTCCAAATAAGGTTCTGGAGGAGAGGACTCCGCCATATGGATCTGGCGGGGAGGACACATTCCAGCCCATAACAGGCAGAAACAAAGGGGTTTTCCCATAAGACCAGCCCCCAGGGGCCACCGCCCCCTCTCCCTCCGCAGGGCCCCACCTACGCCTTCTTTTCTGTGACAATCTCATCCCTTGGGTGAGGCGTGACCCTCTCCAGGCCCCTTTGTAGGCTGTAGCTGGCTCAGCAAGAGCCCTCAGGCCACTCCGGAGGCTGGGCAGTGCTGAGGACACACAGGCCCAGGTCCCCAGGTGGCACCTTGGATGAGGGGTTCCTTCTGGGACCCCAGTGAGCCCACAGAATGGCAGGAAGGTAGCTCCAGGCCTTCCTGGGGAGGGCCCCTGACATCATGTGACAGAGGGCTGTCCTGACCTCCCAGGAAGGGGAGGCCATGCCATTGGTGGGGTGATGGGAGCCAGTGTAATGGGGAGGATGGGGTCATCAGAGAGAGCCGTTGGTGGGACCCACTCTGCCCTCCCTGCTTGTCCCCTGTCCCGGTTCTGTGTGGGGTCCAGGCCAGGACCCAGGCTGCCTGCCCCACAGTACAGCCCCAGGCCCCATGGTGGTGGCCTCCCCCTGTCCCCTGGCTCCTCACTCAGGGCTCCTGAGTCGTGCCCCCCAACCCTCCACCTGGCATTTGCCTGTAAGCCCTGGGGCTCCCGGGGCTGGGCCCCAGGGGCCGGCCATTGCTCTCGTTGATAGCATGCAAATCTCTAAATGAAATCCAATTAATGCCCAAATGAGGGCCTGGGAGCAGCTCGAAGAGGCTGGGCTGGGCTTTATCTCCCGGCTCAAATATTTGTCTCTCATTTGAATGCCTTTTGTGGGCAGCGGGGGGACTGCAGAGGGGCCTGGCCTCCAGTAGACAAAGCCCGGCTCTTGCACGCACTCACGCTAGCTCTGGGATCTAACAGTACCCTTCTCACCATCCCGGGTCCACCTGCCCCACCTGGCAAGGCCTTGGAGGCCCCATGGCCCCTCCCTGACCATCCCTTCCCAGCCTCCAGCCAGGATGGGCTTCTCACCCAGCTGGTCTCCATGCTGCACACAGCCTCCTGCAGGGTCTGGGGGTCGCTCTGCCCCAGGCCAGAGCCCAGGTTCTGTGGGAGGGGTGTAGCGGCCGGCAGGCCGGGAGTCATCTCCCGGTGGGCACGGGGCTGGGATGCACCAGGGCGCCCGGCTCGGCCAGTGGGGGTGGGTGCCTTCCCATCGTTAGCACCTGCCCCTACCTTTCCAGCGCCCGCTAACTCACCTGGGCTCTGCTGTCACGGCCTTCAGTGCCCGTGCTGGTGGTGCCTCAGTTTACCCTCCTGTGTCGTGCCCATTTCACAGGCATGGAAACTGAGACCTGGACGTTAGATGAGCTTCCAAGGCCGGTCAGGGAGAGAGCAGGATTCCCAGGGAGGAGACACACTCTGCTCTCGGGGAGTGGACTGGTTCCCTTTCTCCCCACTGCCCCTCCCCTGGCCCCTCTGTAGCCAGTGGGGCTGAGTCAGGTAGAGTATGCAGTAGGAGCCGTGGGCTTCCGGTAGCCTGGCCGACTGGGCTGGGGTCAGGTGAGCTGCCCAGGGCCGCCTGCCAGGATTCCTGACACCCATTTCCGCATCTGTATGGGGCCACGAGTCCCCGTTCCACCACTGCCCTCAGCCCCTCTGCCAGGCCACTTTGTGCCAACACAAGCTCAGTGACCTAGCTAGATCCCTCTCCCCCAGGAAGCCTTCCAGGAATGCCCCTTCCTGGTCTCAGCAGACAGGACCAGCAAGGGCCTCCTCTCAGCTCCCTCCAGGGAGACCAGAAGAGAGGATGGCCGGGGGAGGAGACCCGGCAGCCAGGAGGCCGGAAGCTCGGCCAAACCCCACTCAGCCCTGGGCCCTGCGTGTTGGATGTTCTTGGCTCCCAGGGTGCGCGGAGCACTGAGGAGCACTGGGGAGCACTGGGGCACAGCAGGGACCTTGGGAGGGCAAGGCTGGTCTTTGGTGGCCAGTGGGGGATTTCACAGAAGGGCAATGGGCGTCTGAATCCTTGGGCTTGGAGTTAAGACCTCTGTGTTCAATCTTTCCAGAAAAGCCAGGCAGCTGGATTCTGCTCCCAGACCCGCTGCCCCTTGGGGGGCTGGGGTTGAGCCACCTCACCCAGGGAACAGGGAGTGACCAGGCTGGCGGGGAGCCCTGGGGCTGCAGCAGAGGTTGAAGGCCTGTGCCACGGGGTGGGTGGGTCGTGGGGAGAGCCGGTGGACAGGATCGGAGAGCCCACACCCCATGGGAATGCAGAGGTGACCTGTCCTTCCACTTCTTCCATGGGGGCTGGCGGTGCCGACCCCGCCCTGCCTGCCTCCCTCAAGCACAGCCAGCACTCCCCCGCGGCTCTGGGGGCTCAGGAGGGGGTGTGTGGCTCCGAAGTGGGCGCTGGGCTGGAGGGACAAGCCTCTGGGACTTGCCTTGGAGCCGTGGACCAGGACACCCTAACCCCGCAGGCTCCCGGGCTCCCCCTAGAGGGGCTACCGGGGGGCCGGGCTGCGGGTCTGGGGGCAGTGGATGACGGCGGTGTCCTCTAATTGCCAAGATTCCCCCCAAACACACGAACCTGGAGTGTGTGTTCACCAACTTGTATGACCTCAACCTCACTGCCCGCCCCCTTTGTGACCCCGTGGCCGGACGTTGGGCTTGTTCCTGAACACCACAGAGGTCCAGCTTTGTCCCTGCTCCTTCCCGCCACACTCAGGGTGCCCAGGAGGGACAAGGCCGGGCCTGAGTGTCACCCTGCATTTGCAGGGAGCATGGCTGCTGAGGGGGAGGCACTGCGGGGCTGGGGCCGGGGCGGTGGTCAGTGCCCTGTGTGGGGGGTCCCTGTGCACCCCTCCTGGGCCGGGTGTGGGCCTGTGCTGTTTTCTGGCTTCTCTCCACGCCCCCGAGCGCATGTTCTGTTCAGGGAGCTTCTGTTTCTGCTCCAGAGCCTCACACTCCTTTTGGAATGAGGCAGAGAGTCATTAAAATTAATAGATGTGTCAATTTTAAAGGAAAAAGAACAAGAAACTAGACCATTTGCCTGAGGTCAAGGAGCTAGGAGGGGTGCTGAGAAGGCCGCACAGGCCAGATTGAACCCCCTGCTGGTGCTGGGGGTGCTGAGGACCCTCCCTCTGCCGGCAGGCCCACCCACTGGTCCTCAGTCCCTGGCTGTGGGGACCCGGAAGGGAGGTAGGTAAATGAGGGTCACAGGGACTGTTCCTCTCACATACTCGATTCCCAGACTCTTCAGAGCCCTTCTGGGGGCTGGGAGGGAAACTGACATGGGGGTCAGAGCTCTGCCAGGGGGCAGCCCAGAGCCTATGGGCTGGGTGGGCTGGGTGAGCAGGGAGGGCTTCCTGGAGGTGGGGACTGGGCGCCCTGCAGGAGGGAGAACATTCAGGCTGATGGCCTGCCCCCGAGCAGGCTGGGATGGTCAAGGGACCCCGGGGGAAGGAGGGGCGGGGGGGGGTGCGCAGGGCTCAGCCAGGCCTGGGACCCCATCCTCACCGCCCCCGGCATCCCCGCCCTGCCCCAGCACCCCCAACAGGGCTGCAGGGCATTGCTCCTTCAGGTCAGACCTGTTCTGGGCAGGGCTGGCCCCTGGGGCTGGATTCCAGCTTTCTCTTTCTGCTCCAGTGCTTCGGAAGGCTTGAGGCACCGCCTCGACCTGGCTTCAGGTATCCACACCCTCCGCTCCCTCAGCCCCAGGGCCTTTGCTCAGACAAATCAGGCCGCCAGAGCCCTCCTCCCTCCTCCCTCCACACACACACACACACACACACACACACACACACACACACCCCTTAAGCAGGTTTGGGCGTGCGGCCCTCAGGTCGCCCTGGGCGGGGTGAAGAAGCCCGAGCCCCTGTGGCCCCCACTCTTTGGGGGCCCCCACTCTCTGGCCCTGATCCCCCGGGGGGGAGTGCACAGCCAGGCTGCACCACCGCGCCTCCCTCTAGCGGTGTGAAGGCCCCCCGCCCCGCACCCCACACCCTGGGCAGTGCTGGGGGAGCCCTTTTTGTTTGTTTTCATTGTTTTGTCTTAATGTGAGGTGTCTCACCGTGGCTTTGATTTGCATTTCCCTCGTGGCTGATGGTATTGCACATCCTCTATGCTTATCCACCACCGATGTCTTCACTAATGGCTTTTTAATGGGGTCATTTGTTGTCTTGTTGCTGAGTTTTGAGAGCTGTCTATTCTGGATCCACGTTCTGCATCTGGTGTGGGACACGCGACCGTTTTCTACAGCCTGTGGTTTGTCCTCGCAATGCCTTAACTTCGCCGTTTACAGAGGAAAACTTTTACATTTAACACAGTCCAATGGATTAGGTCTTTTTTATGGGCCGTGTTTCGGTGTTGTATCTCAGAAATCTTTGCCCAGCCCGGCGGTGTTCGACTAGGGGCCATTTTGCCCCCGAGGAATATTTAGCAATGCCTGGAAGTTTTGGTTGTCACATTTGGAGGGCAGTACTGTTCAATCGCTACTGGGATAGCCCCTGTAAGAAAGAATTATCTGGCCCCAAATGTCCACAGTGCTGACGTTGGAGATCCTGGATCCCCTCAGGTCACAGAGATTTTCTCCCATGGTTCCTTCTAGGTGTTTTATAGTTTCATAGTTTACTTTTAGCTGTGTAAGTGGTTTTTGTATAAGGTATGAGGTATGTGTTCCAAGGTTTGTTTTTTTGCATATACATGTGCAGTTGGTCAAGTACTATTTGTTGAAGAGACTGTCCTTTCTTCACTGAATAACGTTTGTGTTTCTGCCAAAACTCAACTGACTATATTTGTGTGGGTTCTGTCTCTGGGCTCTCTGTTCTGTCCCACTGATCTGTGAGTCTCTCCCCCACCAACCCCACACTGTCTCATTACTGAAGCTTTTTAGTAAAATCAGGTCGTAGATATGTAGTAAAATAAAATAAAATGAAATCAGATAGTGCAAGTCCTTCAACATTGTTCTTCTAAATTGTTTTGACTATTCTAGTTTATTTGCATTTCTGTGTGAATTTTAGAATCAACTTGTTCACATCTACAACAACCAAAAAAAACCTGCTGGGGGAAATGATGGATGTATGAATCTTTAGGTCAGTTTGGGGAGAACGGACATCTTAACAAGATCAAATCATCCAACCCATGGATATAGGGTTTTTTTTGTATATCTTTCTACACATTTAGGTCTCTAATTTCTGTCATGAGTTCTCAACATACAGAATCTACACCTTTTTCATTATATTTACACACAAGCATTTCATTTTGGGGGTGCTATTGTAAGTGGAGCTGTTTTGAAAATTTGGAATCTAACTTTTGCCGGTACACAGACGTACAATTAGTTTTTGTATATCGACTTTATACTGAGATCTTGCTAAACTCTCTTATTAGTTCTAGGAGTTTCTGTAGTTTTGGGGGAGATTTTCAAGATAAACATTCATGTCATTGTGACTGCAGATGGTTTTACTTCTTCCTTTTTAATGACATTTATTAGATGACATTTATTATGTTATTATTATATGCCACTTATTTCTTTTTCTTGCCTTATTACACTAGCGAGGCCTTCCAGTAAGACGTTGAGTAATGTCAATGAAAGAGGTATCCATGCCCTCTTCCCAGTCTTAGTGCGGGGAGCAGTCAGTCTTTTACCATTTAGTATGTTTGTTTTCCTTCTGTGTTTTAGGTGCCCTTTATTAGGTCAAGAATGTTCTTTTTTTCCTAGCCTGCTGAGAGGTTGTTTTTCTTTTTTAAAGATTATGAACGTGTATTGAATTTTGTTTTATCAGTTTTTGCTCCCTGTATTTGGAGGCTCTGTTGTGAGGATTGTTTCCTCTTCTTGGAAAATTGACCCCTGTGTCATCATGTGACATCCCTCTTATTCTTTGCAATATTTCTTGTTCGGAAGTCCACTTTGAGATGGGTGTGGCTGCTCCAGCTTTATGTTGACAAGTGTTTGTGTGGCATATGTTTTCCATCCCTTTACTTCAAACATACTCATGGCTTTCTATTTAAAGTGGGTCTCTTATGGGCAGCATCTGGTTGGTCTTTCTTTGCTGATCCATGTGACAACCCTGACAACCTCTTTCTTTTAATGGATGTGTTGGGATTGTTCAATTTCAGTGTCATTATTTATGCATTTGGATTAAATGTCACAATCTTACCTGCTCTTTTCTACTTGTTCCATTCCATTTGCTTTTTCTTCCTTTCTCCCCCACCTTCTTTTGGGTTTACTGAGTCTGTTTTATGATTCTGTTTGATCTCCACTATTGCCTTATTACTGAAATCTCTTTTTTAAAAAATTAAAAGTTATGCTCGCTTTGGCAGCATATATACTAAAACAAATTAATATTTGTCCGAAGACTTATGGTATACATCTTTAATTAATCAAGGTCTACCAAATACTATCACATTGCTTTATGTGTCATGTAAGGAATTTACAACTGTGTGTTCTCAATTCCTCCCTTATTTGTGCTTATTGTTGTCATAAGTTCTACTTTAACTTATCCTATAAATATATCATGTACTATCACTATTTTTTCTTTAGATGGCCAGTTAACTTTCAGAGCCATAAATATAAGGAAGAAATTAGTTTTATATTTATCTTCATTTGTTCCATTTCTAGTGTTTCTTGTTTCTTTGGTATCATGCCCCTTTTGCCTGAAGAACTTCCTTTAACATTCTTATAATGAAGGTGTTCCAGAAATTGGTTTTCCAGTTTTTGTTTATCTGCTACAGACTTTATTTCTCCTTCTTTGGAAGATATTTGCACTGGGTATAGAACCCAGGGGTGCCTGGGTGGCTCAGTAGGTTAAGCCTCTGACTTTTGCTCAGGTCATGATCTCGGGGTCCTGGGGTCAAGCCCCGTGTCTGGCTGCCCACTCATCAGGGTGTCTGCTTGTCCCTCTCTCTTCCTCTGTCCCTCCCCCTGCTCATGCGCTCTCTTTCTCTCTCTCTCAAATAAATAAAATCTTTAAGAAAAAAAAAAAATTCTGGGTCTAGAGTTTTTTGTTGCTGTTTTCTCCCTCTGGCCCTGGCTGACTTGGTTTCTAACAAAAAGTGTGGTGTTGTTTTTGTCTTTTTTTCTCTGTATGGAACATACCTTTCTTCTCCAGCCACTTTCAAGATGTTGTCTTTTGCCTTGGGTTTTCAGCATTTTGAATATGTAAATATACCTTGGGTTGTTTTTTCATGGTATTTATCTTGCTGGGTGTTCTCTGAGCGTCTTAGACGTGTGGTTTGCTATGTGTTGATAATTCTGTGAAATTCTCGTCTGTTCTCCCCCGCCCCGCCCCAAATTTCTTCTGCACCATCCTTTCTACCATGCCTTCTATCATCTCTCTCTGAGACCCCAGTCATGCCTGCAGCATACCATTCGGCATTCCCCACGGCTCTTGCTTGCTCTCTTTCTGGTTCCTTCCCTTCTTAATTATTTTGTGCTCCTTGCATTTATTTCGGTTGAGATTCTTTCTGTTGGCCCACCTTCAATTTCGCTGATTCTCTCCTTGGCTGTGTCACATTTACTGATGAACCCATCACAGGCATGCTTCTCCTCTCTTTTTAACTCTAGAGTTTCCATGTGATATTCTTTTCTCCAAGTTTCCACCTGTTTGCTGGAATTACCTATCTGACCTTGCACATTTTCTTCCTTTCCATGAAGATCTTGGGCATATTTATCACAGTTATTTAAAGCGTCCCGTATCACGTCTGAATCTGGTTGTTCCGATTCTTTGCCTTAATGCCTTAAAGTGTGTGCTTCCTCCTTGCCTGTTTTATGGTCTCATAATTTCTGTTGAAATCCAGACATCTGTGGAGGACAGTGGAGACTGGGGTAAATACTTTTATGCCCGGAAATGCGGATGCCCTGCCGATGGGGTCTGCAGTCAGTCTAGTGGGGGACTGAGCTGGGTTTGGGTTTCTTGTTGCTGTGGTTACCTCAGACCACCACAGACCCTGAATTCCTCTGGCATCATCTTGTGGAGATCGTTCTTCCCAGTGTCAGATGCACCTTCAGCTCAAAGTATTGGCTTTGTGCTGTGCCCGTATGTTCTTGGAGCTTTCCCAGTGACGTTCCAGTGTCATCTCCTACTCCTCAGCCTGGTGGGGGGGATTGGGGCTGTTCTCTGTCTCTCTGATTAACCCCATGACCTCGGGTCTTACGGGTATAGTCTTTGGGCTCTCACCTACCTGCAACTGTAGACTGGACCCAGTATGTGGCTCATCCCTCCCCTGGGGGTCTGCCGTTCTTAGGATTCTTGCCCTCAGCTGCTACGGCTTTCGCCAGTGCCCTGAGTGTGACCATGTTTTTTGGCTCTTGCGCCAACATTTTGAGGTGTTTGCTCCATAGGGGAGAGTAGTCTGGGTGGGTTTTGTGCCTTTGATGCACTGACTGCTGTCCCCCTCTGCCAGGCCCACACCACAAGGGATGCACTCGTAGGGATCTTGCCACTCCTTTTAGTGAGTGTCCAACGTGGCCTGACCTGCAGGTAGGTTGATTTCCCTTTCTTCTGTGGCCCCCTGGGTTTCTATAGTCTTCCGTTAGCCCACACTCGGCTTTGACCAGTTCGTTGACAATTTCAGCCGAACCATTGTTACTGGTGTCAGGAGTCCTCTGTCCCAGGTAAGTAGGGGCTCACATTCCATCTCTCCTCACAGGTGCGCGTCCTGGGCCCCGTGACCTCAGTTCTCTGGGGGTTCTGAGGAAAGGTGAATTTCTGGGTGGTTTGGTGCCTTCTGTTGCTGTGTTGTTGAAGGGTGGAAGTGGGGCTCCCTCCAGCTCTCTGCCTCCCCAGTGGGAGCTGGAGGTTCCCCCGACTTCAGCTGTCCAGTCTTACAAGCACCTTCACTTCCTCCTGAGTGGGCACGGGGCATCATTAGCCCTTTGTATGGACAGGTGACCAGGGGCCCAGGGGGACCAGCCCCAGCCACTCAGATCAAGCCACATCTAGGACACGTTCTGAACTTGAAGGTGCTGGAACTGCCTGGGACAAGTTCCAAAGGGGAAGGTTGGAGTGGTGTGGGGTCTGGAGCCTCTTCCACGTCTCTGATGCCCCCTGGCCTGGCCCTCTCCTGGGATTACCTCTGATGCCACCCAAGGATCCCTGGGGCCCAACCCTGGAAACGGAGGCAGACTGGTAGGTTGACTTTGACATTTAGGGGGCCTTGCTGCCAACCTGGGAGGTAGTCAGGCCAGTGTGGAGGCTGAGGGTGGGTCAGGTTTCTGATTCTTCCGGGACCATATATGCATACCCCAGGGGGGTCTGCAAGCGAATCAGCAGGACTCTGGAACAGGGTCAGGTGCAGCTCTGGCACCTGGCCTGGCCCTCAGCCTCCTTTCTCAAGTGGGCCTCTCATGGTTCCTAGGGGTATCATTATGGGGGAGACACCCGATGGAGGGCATGCCGCAAACTTCCCGCCTTCACCAGACCCCTGCCTTCCTTCACAAAGAATATCGGGAGCTTCACAAGCCACGACTGCTGGCCTGCCCACACCAGATCTGGGTGCCGCCGAGGACATGTACTAGCCTCCTTTCCAGACCCGCAGGAGGGTGGTGATGGGTCCAAGATGAACTGCACCAGGGCACTGGGCCCTGTCGAGTAGAGCTGACCTGCTTGTCCTCATGAAGCTTAACTGAATCTCACATCAGGTTTCCTGGATATGGGGCCCAGGAAAGCATTCCTGTGCAGGAGGAAGCAGAGAAGCAAGGACGTGGGGCTTCAGTCCGCCCCGATGGGGAGCTTCCTGGTACACCTGGTGCGAACGGCCCCACAGGACTGGGGAGCAAGAGGTTCCTTCTGTTCCTCCACCTCGGTCATAGGCCATGAAGTCCCCCCGGGGCCCATACCTCTGGTTTGAGGAGCTCCCTGTTAGCCAAGAACAGCCCTTCGGAGAGCCGTTAGCTGTGGCCGTCTCAGTAGGGGATAGGCACACAGGCCTGAGAAAAGGAACTGGACGGGACACCGGGAGCGTCCATTACAGACCACCCCTCTCACCGCCCAGATGCTCTTGCTTATGAGGCTCTCTCCATCCAGGATCACGTCTCGGGATCTGGTCTGTCCCAGCTGATGCGGTTAGTAGGATGAGCTTCACTCCCTGCTCCTGACGTTGCTCCTGGAGCCAGAACAGATACCATCCCTTCCTCCTCCATCACCCATTCTAGATGGCCTGCCTCCTCGGACGGCCCATAGCTGCTGTGGCCTCATCGCGCCCGGCTGTGGGGCTTGTCCATTTGCCGTAAAGTCTGGTCATGGGGGTGCCAGGAGATGCTTGTAGTGGATTGCCTGAACCCCAAACATGTTCTTTCCTGCCCTGTTTGATAAGAACACCTCCCCTCCTCACGATGCTCAGGGCCAATCACCCCACTGGCATGGTTCCTTCTGCAGCTGGGGGTTTGCAGGCATGGGGAGCCCCAAGTGACCAGGTGGCAGCAGACACTCGAAGTTTAGTAATGTGTCCTGGGGGAACCAGGATCTCTGGACCGATAGAGCCTAATGCTGCTGGACACAGAATCGCAAATTTGCTTCTCTCCCACACACAGTGGCTCGCCAGCGACGGTGCTCAAGGGTCTAGCCACTGGGAGGGTTCCCCCATAATTGTCACTTAGTCCACGACCACCCCCCACCACCTGAGAAGGCTGCAGTCCAGGAGCAGTCCACTTGGGCTCCCACTCACGCACCCAGCTAACCCACCGATGAGCCACGCCCTGGCTTCTCCTCTCCACCACCTGATCTTGGGGGACCACCCGGGAGACCAGAGGGGTGAGCTACGGAACAAGAGCCAGAGCGGCACCAGGGGCGACATGGGGGTTCGGGCTCCTTGTTCGTGTGGCTCTCCTGTGCCCTCTTCTTGTTCCCACTTTTTGATGGGATCATTGCTGGATCTTCTGATGTGGCAGAACCCAGTTCATGATGGGCATTCATAGCCACGTGGGCACTTGAGGTCCAGGGCAGGCCCGCTGTCTACGCACGTCCAGCAGTGCGCCATGAGCCTCTCTCTGAGCAGAGTAGTTCCCTGCATTGCCTTGCTCCAGATCCTAGCGGTCTGTGCCTCGACTCTTTTATGGGGTTTGCTGGGGGCTCTGTGTGTGACGTCTTCCTCCACTGTAGATACCTCTAGGATTATAGGATCTGCCCATTTTATGGCAACAATTTCACAATGCATTAAGTCTCTAAATCTGAGTAGAATATATCTCCTGCCTTGCGGGGTCCCTGCCTCTTATTTAGGGCACCCAGAGTACTTAGCCCTTCTTGCTCATCGTATCCCACAAACATAATGTCATCCGTGTAGCAGGCTGAGGTGATGGCCTGTGGGATGTCCAGAGGTCCTCTTCCCCTTAGACTGTGTCGAGACAGAGAGCGGGAGAATTCACACATTCCTGAGCAAGACCACGCATGTGGGCTCTTCTAACCCTATGGGAGTGCAAACTGCCTGGAGACTCTTTTCCGTTGGGTATTGGCCTAAACTCATGCACCGCCTCAGTGTCTACACCCCACATGCTGGCAGCTCCGTTCATCAGATCTGGGGAGGGCCCCCACCTCTGGCCTCTGGCTGCTCTGGGAGCCTCGTGACTTCACCTGGTTGAGTCTGAGGTAGTCTGTGGTCACGGGGCAGGATTCGGCCGGTCTCTGGAGAGGCCAGGGTGGTGACACGAGTGGAGACACAATGGGGACCGCGACCCTGGCTGCCTTTCAGGCTTTGAAGGTGGCATTGACCTTTGCCAGTCCCCCGGGGAAACCATACTTTGCGAGGTGTGTCGAGGTACGGTTGACACGCGGGGCACTGAGCGAATTCCAGGGGTGCAGTTTGCACACGTACGGCAGGGAGACCAGGGTGCACGCTCGGGAGTGAGCGCACGCCTCACCCCGAAGTCTCTTCATGCCCCTGGGAGCCCCGTCCTCGTCCCCCTCTCCTGTCCGGCTTCTCTCTCTCCACACTCCGATGCCGAGACCCGTTAGTAGTGCCGTGAGCATCATTGGTCCTGCTGTGGGCACATGGAGTGTCCTGCCTGTGAGTTTGGACCAGTCAATTGTGTCGTCCGAGCGTCTGGTGTCCTCACCGACGGCCCACGTACTTTCTATCTGCTCTTGAAAGACGGTCCTGAGTCTCCTACGACACCCACTGTGGATTTCTGTCTCCCTCCTCAAAATTCAATTTTTTTTTTTAAAGATTTTATTTATTTATTTGAGACAGAGAGAACGAGAGAGAGAGAGCATGAGAGGGAGGAGGGTCAGAGGGAGAAGCAGACTCCCCGCCGAGCAGGGAGCCCGATGCGGGACTCGATCCCGGGACTCCAGGATCATGACCTGAGCCGAAGGCAGTCGCTTAACCAACTGAGCCACCCAGGCGCCCAAAATTCAATTGTTTTGAAGCTCTGTGATTCAGTGCTTATGCATTTAGGATCGATATATTCCTTGCGAAAACGACCCTTTTGTTGTTAGGACACAACCTTCTTGATCTTGATGAATACCCTTCCAGGCTTACTTCTCTGATACCAGTATTACCAGTCCCGCTTTGTTTTATCACTGTTCGTTTGCTTCACACTTTTTTATTCTTTTATTTTTAACTTATTTGTGTCTTTACATTTAAAGTGTATATATATATATATATTTTTTTGCAGGCAGCTGATCGTTGGGTCTTGCTTTTTCTTATCCAGTCCAGCAGTCCCCACCTGTCAGTGGGGGTGTTCAGACCCCTCACGTGTGTCATGAATGCTGGGAGGCAAGCTCATCATGCCACACGTCGCTTTCTCCTTATCCCATCTGCTCTACCCCGGCAGAGGACTTCCCATGTGTTATCTTATTTCCTTTGCTGGCTTATTATCCGTAGCCATCTGTGTTGTCATTCCGTGGATGTGTCAGGATCCCTATCACGTTTTCATCTCACGCGGGGCCGTCTCGGGCGGCGGCAGACCGCAGCCCGCGTCGCTGAGGACCCCGGGCGGGCGCATCGTCCTTCCCGCTCACCTTCGCTCGCGTACCGTGTGCGTGGCTTCCTCACGCCACAAACCTCACACGCTGCACCGGTTCATTCTGTTCAGTCGAACTTTAGCTAAGCTTTTCATTTCCCAATAGTTTCAGATGTTTGGAAAAATTTCACGGCCAGGGCAAAGTTGCCATACACTCTACACTGTGTTTCTCGCATTGTTTGCATCAATTATATAATAAAGATACATAAGTAACGAGAAATACAGTGATTATTTGCCCTTGAAAACATGTTACCATTTTTGTAACTTTGTGGCTTTGAGTACACCTGTATTTTTACGCTGAATGGCTTTCCTCTGTCTGAAGAATTTCCTTTAACCCTTCTTGAGGTTCACGTGTGCCGGCGATTACATCTCGTGTGAAGATGCCTGCATCTCGCTCTCCCCGTGGAGGGGCGTTTTCAGGGACAAGGGCCCGGGGGTTGCAGCGCCCACGGCCAGCCCCTTCCCGCGCCGCTCTGATCCGAACTCCACCCTCACTCACCTTTGTCCTCCACGCGTCATATGTCTCTTCCCCTTCGGCAGATTTGAAGATTTCTCTCACTCTGATTTAGAGAGACTGGACGGTGATCCGCCTCCCTCTGCTCATTCTTTCCCAGTCTTTCCTGTGCCGGCGCTCGTCGAGAAGCTCGTGGATCTGTGGGTTTACGTTTCCTCCAACTGGGAATTTTTTTCAGCCATTAAACAAACTGTTGAGTTTTAGAACAGTTTAGAGTTGCAGAGTTACTGTGAGCCGAGAGTTCCGGGAGGGGTCAGAGTGTTCCTATATACCCTATGTGTGGTCCCCTTGCTGCCAGGATCTCCCACCCCTCACAGCGCGTGCAGGACCCCGCCAGGACTCCCCACCACCTTCATCACCATGTCTCCCCAGGTTCCTTCTGGTGGACACGGTTTCTCAGACTTTGCTTCTGTCCGTGACCTTGACCATTTTGAGGAGTGCTGGTCGGGTGTTCTGTAGAATGTTCCTCGATGTGGATTATGTCTGGTGGTTCTCGCGTGATTAGGTGGGGGTCACGGGCCTGAGGGAGAAAGGCTGTGGGGGTTCAGGGCCCTGTCCGTCATGTCCGAGGGAGGCCACAGGCTATCCGCGTGGCTCGTCACTGTGAGGCTGGCCTTGCTCTCCTGGCAGGCTTCTCCACTGCCAGAGTTACTATTTCTCTCCTTTCAATACTGGCCTCTGTGGCCGGAAGTCACCATACTCAACCCACACCCATACCTAGGCTGTGGGGCATGTCTGCCACCCTCTTAAAGACAGAGCAGCTGCGTGAATTATTTGAAATCCTTCCCCCAGGAAGGTTTGTGTATCTCCCACACCCCGCCGTGTGTTTGTTTATTCAATTACTTATTTGTATCAGCTTGGACTGATGGATATTTAGTTTATAATTTGAGTTATCGTCCAGTATTATTTCATGTTTGGTTGCTTAAGTACTTGCAGCTTTGACGGCTGGGGGCTTTTTCAATTGGCTCCCGTGCACCCCTGCATGCCCCCAAGAATGCCGGGATTCTTCTTTTGAGCACTTTCTTACTTTCTGGCCCCACGAGATGCTCCAGGGTCATCTTCTCTATTTCCTGCACCCGCCATTTCTGCAAGGCTCCTCTTATCAGGGAATGGATTAGAAGCCAAGATCTGGGCACCGGTGTGTTCATTGCTACTGGGATATCACGGCCTCCAGGCCCTCAGCTAGCACAGCTGGGAGCTACATGTGCGTGCCGGCTGGCGTGTCCACACGTATGTCTGTATATTTCCATGCAGAACCGCTAATATCTAAGTTACACTAAATATGTGTTCTTGCTGACCTCTCCAACCCTGTTACCACCTGGATTATTCTGGCCTCCCCTCCCAGCTGACCTGTAACCTCCCTCTCCGGCAGTGGGCAACCAGGCTCCCCCCGCCCACCACCTACTCACTTTGTGCTCCGTTCAGTGTCCCATGCAGCAGAATTGTGAATGTGCCCCCCCCCCCGGGGAACCACCTTATTAGCTAGACTGCAGTGCTTGCTTGCGGTCCCCACCCCTTCACTCACACAAATTCCATTCATTGCCAGAACGACTAAGCCAGCACCCCCTCCAGAGAAGTGGTTTTCAACATTTAGATGATTTTTGCATAATCTGCATTCCATTCTGGGACCAACCTAGGAAATTATTATAAGTTAAGGTTTCCTCTTTGTCTATCAAGTTTTAGGAGTTTGATAAACATCGTGTCTTCTATTCACCATTGTGATATCATTCATCATAGTTTCACTGCCTCACAAACCCTCCGTGCTCCACCTGTTCCTCCCTCCGCCTCCCTCAAGCCCCTGTGACCACTGATCCTCTTACTGTCTCCCTACTTCTGCCTTTTCCGGAACGTCACAGAGTTGGAATCACAGTGTGCAGGTCTTTTCATGACTTGATAGGTTATTTCTTGTCATCCCCAAGCCACATTCCACGGTGTGGGTGAGCCATACATTCTTCACCTGCTGAAGGATTTTTGGTTGCTTCCAGTTTTGGGTGATGAATAAAATAAAGCTAGTGTGAATATTTGTATGCAGATTGTGTGTGGGCAGAATGTCCAAGCCAGCAGGGTGAGTGCTGGGAGTGCAACTGCTGGGTTGTATGCTAAGACTAGGTTGAGTTTTGTAAGACACCGCCCACTGTCTTCCGGAGGGGCTGCCCCATTCTGCATTGCCGCCCACAGAGAGTGAGAATTGCTCCACGTCCTCACCAGCATCTGCTGGTGGCCGTGTTTGGGATTTCAACCATTCCGATGGAGATTTAGTGGTATCTCACTGTTGTTCTGGTTTCCAGTTACTCCATAACCAGGGATCCCGAGCATCCTCTCATACGCTTACTTTCCATCTGTACAACTTTGGTGAAGAGTGAGAAATGAGGCTTGTACCCTTTTCTTATTTTTTAATTGTTTTTTTTTTTTTTATGTTGCTGCTGTTATTGATCCTTGAGAGGTCCTCTGTATATTTGGGGGCAAGTCCTTTATCAGAGGTGAGTTTTGAGAATATTTCCTCCCAGTCTGTAGCTCGGCGTTTCGTGCTCCTGACAGCGTCTTTTGCAGAGCAGACTGTGTTTAAATACTCATCACCAAACCCACGGTCACGTAGATTTTCTCATACGTTCCCTTTAAGAGAGCGGACAGTCTTGCGTTTTACAGTTAAGTGTATGACCCGCTTGGAGTTCATTATTTTTAAGGTGTACGGTCCGTGTCTAGGCTAATTTGTTTGCATGTGGACACCCAAATGTTCCAGCACCATTTGTTGAGAAGGCGAGTTTCCCTCCATGAGCCCCCTCCCCTGGAAGAGACCAGTTGCAACAGCTAGGTGCATTTATCTCCAGCCTCGCTGTTCTGCCCTTTCCCTCCTATGATGCTGACCTGATTACCGTGGTCTCATAGGAAGCTTTAACCCGGCGGTGCGTTCTCCAACTCTGCTCTTCAGCACCATGCTGGCCAGTCTCGCCACAGAAATGGTGGCGCCAAAGTGTCGATACTTACTGAAGAGTGTGCTGGGGTTTCGGTTGGGGGTGTATTCAATCTACGTGTCGGGGGGGGAAGAGGGGAAGACTCGACACATTAACGCTCGGTGTTTGCATCTCTGAACACACAGTATGTTTCCATTTATTTAGCTCTTAATTATTTTGTTTTATTTTATTTTTTAGAGAGAGGGAGAAATCATGTGATGGGAAAAGGGGCAGAGGGAGAGAGTCTCAAGCACACTCCCCGATGAGCACAAGGCCTGACCTGGGGCTTGATCCCATGACCCTAAGATCATGACCTGAGCTGAGAGTCAGACGCTCAACCAACCGAGCCACCCAGGCACCCACTTAAGTATTTTTTTACTAGTATTTTGTAATGTTCTGTGTGTAGGTCCTGCATATAGTTAGAGTTACACCTAAGTGTATCATTTTGGGATTTGCTGTTGTAAATGGTATTAGTTTTTTGTTTTAAGATTTTATTTTTAAGTCATCTCTACATCCAACTTGGGGCTTGAACTCAAGACCAAGAGTCGCACACTCCACTGATGAAGCCAGCCAAGCACCCTGGTACTGGTTTTTAAATTTCAAATTCTGACTGTTCATTAGCCGTGCACAGGAAAGCAATGACTTTTGTACATCAGACTCGTATTCTGTGGCCTTGTTACGCCTCGCTTTAGTTCCAGGAGCTGTTTGTTGTTGCTGATTCTCTAGGAATTTCTACACGGATAATCACGTCCTCTGCAACTAGAACATGCTTTATCGTTTTCTTTGCAATCTGTATGTGTTTTATTTCGTGCTCTCCTCTTCCTGGACTGGCTGGGACTTCCAGCATGAGGTGGATGGAGTGGTGGGGGCAGGCGTCTTTGGGTCGGCCCCAATCTCAGAAAAGCGTCAAGCCTGTCCCCGAGAAGGATCCCTTCAGCTTCATGTGTCTGCGCGTGTTCTCCACCAACCTGAGGAAGTTCCGTACCGTTCCGAATCCACTGTGGGTTTTCGTGGTGAATGGCTTGCAGGACGCGCTGGGTCTGCTCTCCGGCTCTTGGGCAGCACCGTCCTCCGTCACCAGCGGTCCAGGGCCTTGAAAACCCTGGTCTCATACATTTAGTTCCAGGTTTTGGTTTATCTTTTCAGGTAAGAGGAAAAGTGTGGCTCTCTTTCTCCATTTTTGCTGGAGTGATGAGGCCCTTGGAAGCGTCCGTGTCCTTGGTTTACTCTCTTGGCTGTGGGCCGGCTTCAGGGACCACACTTGCTCTTTCCTGCTAGGACTGTTCTTACCGCGCAGGTCGGGGAACGCAGTGAAAGCCTGGTGCTGTGGAGCGAGTCTGTTGGGTTGTGCGTGCAGTGATTGGGGAAATGACCCCCGCGGGGGCCCAGGGACATGGAGCACCCGTGTGAGACGAAGCCAGGCCAGGAGGCCTTGTGACCTAATCCCCACATGCTGCTTCTCTCACGGGGGCGCAGGATGGCACTTCGGGACCCCGGTATCAGTGTCCACCCAGACCCTGCACGCAACAGCCCCGCAAAGCTGCCCAGTCCCCAGCTGTGGCTCTCAGCATCAGAGGCTGCCGGGCCTTGGAACAAGGACCGAGGGACACACCACTGTATACACTTGGTATTGCGTGGTGGGCTCCTTCCTCGTGGGGACCCAGCTTCTCTTTCCGTCGAAGGGTCTGCGTCTGAGAACCGGCTCGGGCGTGAAAACTGGACGAGGGACCGTGACTTCGCAAGGGAGAGAATGACCTCCACCGTGGGCTGCGTGGTCTTCATCTCTCGTTTATATGCTCGCCTGGCAGCTGGCCACCCATCTCCCCACTGGAAGCACCTTGCTTCATGGGTCTCCTAGATCCTGTGGGTCAGGCCCTGGTGACATTTCAACTTTTCTGCCTGTATGAGTCAGCTAGGGCCATTGTAACACAGTCCCACAGACAGGGCTTAAACTCAGATGCTCACTGTCTCCCTGTCCTGGAGACCGGCGCCCGAGATGCAGGCGCGGGCAGGGCGGGGTCCTCCTGAGGACTCTCTCCTCGTGTGTGGTTGGCCGTGCTCTCTCTGGGTCCTCATGGGGCCGTCCCTCCATGCGTGTCTGTGTCCTGATCCCCTCTTCCTGTAAGGACCCCGGTCACACGGGGTCAAGGCCACCCCAGTGATCCCGTGTTACCTCCAGCCCTCTGTAAAGGCCCCAGATCCAGATAAGGTCCCATTTGGAGGTGCTGGGGGTCAGGACTCCAACACACAAATTTTGGGGACACAGTGCAGCCCACAACACTGCCCATTATTCTTGTCAGCATGCCTCCGGCAGGTAAGTATTACTCCTGTCCTGGGCTCCTCCAGGACGCTCTCTTCCTGAGGTGCCGGGAGCCCTGTTCTGTACCAGCAGCCGTCCCGGCGTGACCAGCCCCAGCCTCCGGAGGACGGCCACTGCTGAGCCCCGCTCACCGGGGCACGCTGGCGGCCTCTCAACAGCATGGCTGGTGGGGTTTTTGGGCTGACGCGCAGACCGTGTGGGGCGCCCACTTCTCTGAGTCGACCGCACCGCCGTGGTCTCTGCACTTCCTTTCCTGTGGCCGTCTCTCGTGTCGGGGCCCCTGCCAAGGGGTCAGACCCTGCGTCCCAGCAAATGGGCCTTTCCAGTCTGACGCTGCTGCTTTGACCCGGACCCCCGACCGTCCCCAGGCCCGGCATCCCCTGCTGGCTGCCCTGCGGCGACATGGGCCGAGGACTCTTGCCACCTTAATCGAGGTCAGCCCTCCCTTCCCGTGGCTCTGCAGGGTCTCGGCCCTAGCTACGGGGCTGGGGGCCAGGAAGGGAAGAGGGCACACAGGCAGGAAGGCCCCTGTCTCATGTAGGTCCCCGTGGGGTCTTGGAGAAGGCATGGCCTCTATCTTCCACAGAGGGGTTTTTCCGCAGGCCTCGGGGGCTTGGGAGTTCAAAGCTCAGGAGGGCGAGGGTCTCATGACTTTGTCCTCCCTCATCAGTCTTCTCCACATCATGGGGCAGAGAACAACGCGGTCCTGGGCCTGGAGGGGCCTGCTGCCTCTGCCACCCTGGCTGCCAGGGGGCCCTGGATCCATCAACCCAAGATCCATCTACTGCCCTTGGGTTCAGGGTTCCCGGTGGTTCTCAAGTGCGTGGGGACATTGCTCGGCCTCAGCTCCGCAAGGGGTGAGGGTAGCAAAGGCCCCGCTCCAGGCCGCTGGGGTGCCCAGCCTCCTCCTGGCACGGGGCCCTGTGGGGACTCAGGCCGAGCCCTGCTTGCAGCGGTGCCCCAGGAGGAAAGCCTGTAATGCCCGCGAGGGATCTGTGGGAGGGGGTGTCCCCAGGAGAAGGGGAGGGCCAGGAAAACCGACAGGCAAGGGACCATCCCACGGGAGCGCTGGGGCATACACTGTACCATAGAGTGCTCCCCTGGGGGTCAGAGGCCAGCCTTGTCTCCCCCTAGGGGCCCCTCCCTGGCTGGGGCTGCCCTGGTGGGTGGCCTGGCCCCCCTTAGTGTGAGAGCAATTCACGCCTGGGAGCAGCTATTCCAAGTCAGCGACCAGGGCTGGGGGCTGAGGGTCGGGGTGCAGGGCCCACGTTAGAGCCAGGGCTGGGGGCTAAAGTCAGGGTACAGGGGCCCCATTAAAGCCAGGGCTGGGGGCTAATGGTTGGGATGCAGGGCCCACGTTAGAGCCAGGGGTGGGGGCTGAGAGTCGGGGTGCAGGGCCCACGTTAGAGCCAGGGCTGGGGGCTAAAGGTCGGGGTACGGGGCCCACATTAGAGCCAGGGCTGGGGGCTGAGAGTCGGGATGCAAGGCCCACGTTAGAGCCAGGGCTGGGGGCTAAGGGTCGGGATGCAGGGCCCACGTTAGAGCCAGGGCTGGGGGCTGAGAGTCGGGGTACAGGGGCCTACGTTAGAGCCAGGGCTGGGGGCTAAACGTCGTGGTACAGGGGCCCCATTGGAGCCAAGGCTGGGGGCTAAGTGTCGGGATGCAGGGCCTACGTTAGAGCCAGGGCTGGGGGCTGAGAGTCGGGATGCAGGGCCCACGTTAGAGCCAGGGCTGGGGGCTGAGAGTTGGGGTACAGGGGCCTACGTTAGAACCAGGGCTGGGGGCAGAGGGTCGGGGTACAGGGGCCTACGTTAGAGCCAGGGCTGGGGGCTAAACGTCGTGGTACAGGGGCCCCATTAGAGCCAAGGCTGGGGGCTAAGTGTCGGGATGCAAGGCCCACGTTAGAGCCAGGGCTGGGGGCTAAAGGTCGGGGTACAGGGGCCCCATTAGAGCCAAGGCTGGGGGCTAAGGGTCGGGATGCAGGGCCCACGTTAGAGCCAGGGCTGGGGGCTGAGAGTTGGGGTACAGGGGCCTACGTTAGAGCCAGGGCTGGGGGCTGAGAGTCGGGATGCAAGGCCCACGTTAGAGCCAGGGCTGGGGGCTGAGAGTCGGGGTACAGGGGCCTACGTTAGAACCAGGGCTGGGGGCAGAGGGTCGGGGTACAGGGGCCTACGTTAGAGCCAGGGCTGGGGGCTAAACGTCGTGGTACAGGGGCCCCATTGGAGCCAAGGCTGGGGGCTAAGTGTCGGGATGCAGGGCCTACGTTAGAGCCAGGGCTGGGGGCTGAGAGTCGGGATGCAGGGCCCACGTTAGAGCCAGGGCTGGGGGCTGAGAGTTGGGGTACAGGGGCCTACGTTAGAACCAGGGCTGGGGGCAGAGGGTCGGGGTACAGGGGCCTACGTTAGAGCCAGGGCTGGGGGCTAAACGTCGTGGTACAGGGGCCCCATTAGAGCCAAGGCTGGGGGCTAAGTGTCAGGATGCAAGGCCCATGTTAGAGCCAGGGCTGGGGGCTAAAGGTCGGGGTACAGGGGCCCCATTAGAGCCAAGGCTGGGGGCTAAGGGTCGGGATGCAAGGCCCACGTTAGAGCCAGGGCTGGGGGCTAAAGGTCGGGGTACAGGGACCCCATTAGAGCCGGAGCTGGGGTCTGAGGGTTGGGGTGCAGGGCCACAAGCCCGCACACGCGGAGTTTCCAGGTCCCAGAGACAGGTTCCGTCGTGTGAGCCTGCAGGAGGGCTGGCTCGCTGGGGCAGCTTCTCTGGACCCTGGAGGCCCATCCCGGAGCCCGGATGCAGCCCCCAGGGTGCTCGAGGCAGGCCGGGCAGACGGCAGGGGCGTGTGCGTCTGCACATGTGTGGGTCTCCCTGTCCCGGCAGGCGGGACTCCAGGCTGCCCGCAGCTCTAAGTGCGGGGTGTCCGTCTGAGCCTGCCGGCCGGGGTGGACGTGGCTGAGGACGCATGCCCCGGCGTCTGCAGCTTTCGCTGCGGGCGGGCGGCTGGGCCGGGAGGGGTGGGTGCCCGCGGGCGTGGGTGTGGGCGCTGTGCCCCTGCCGTGGCCGGGCATGTGTCTCTGTGTGCGCCTGGAGCCCCCCCCGGGAGAATGGGTGCAGGGATCCTGGCTCAGGGAGCAGCCACGCCCGGTCTCCACCTCCCCGTGGGTCACTCCGGGTGCGAGGATGGGTGTGACTGCACACACGTTTATGCCCGTGTCTGTGCTTGTTAGGGGTGGGGGCGATTGACAGAAGAGCAAGAGCAGGGGAGGCGGGAGGGGAAGGGCCGGCTCACCCACTCCCCCAATGCCAGGAGACCCTGCAGTGGTGCTGATGTCTGAGCTGTCTTTCCTCGGAGCTTGCCGGGGACCGTCCACCACGGAGGCCTGGGTGACGGGATGGGGGCAGAGCGGGGCAGGTGCTGTGCCGACCCAGGCCAGAACCTGGAGCCCCAGCCGGCTATCACCTCAGGCCTGGGGGCCCAGCCCCTCCCAGGGCCAGTGTCCTCCCCTGTGCCGGGAGCAACTTGGTTACCACCCGAAGCATTTCACGGGGGGGTTCCTACCCCAGACCTTATCTGGGGACGTCCAGAGAGCCACCGAGGCCAACTGCATTCAGCTGGTCAACTGACATTTACGGGGCACCTGTTGTCCGTATCGCATTCAGCGGTAGATCGGAGACAAGAGCTTGTGGTCCCGGGGGGAGGTTGGCTTCGGGAAAGCAGCCTGGAACAGCAGATACATGCTCCTTAGCACCCACCTCTCGGGCCAGAAGGGCCCTGCTGGTCTCAAGCGGCTTGGCTCCTGCACCCACGCCCACCCCAGGCGAGGACATCCTGTCTCACGGCTTTCTCCCCTTTCCCATGGGGTACAGGTCCTTGAGCAGGCCCCATAATTACTGACTCGTCTGGTCCCTGCTTTCTCCTTACCAGGATGGAGGCCCCACCGTTGCCAGGACTGGATCAGTTTTGTCCTTTGCCGGCCTCCAGGGCCTGGAGCGGAGCCTGGGATGTGTGTGACGGGGACAGGTGCGGAACAGTGAAGGAGGACCAGGGGCACATGGCCTGATGGGGTGGCTGGGGAAGGCTTCCCGAGGGAGCAGCGCTCCAGGAGGATTACCCCAGGCAGGGGTGTCACACATGCAAAGGCCCTGTGGCTAATTAGTGCATGGTGCTTCCGAGAACAGATAGGGCTGGGGTTGGCATGTGTGGCCCTGGGGAAGAGGCAGGCTGGCCGCCGGGCACCAAGGCCCAGGTAAGGGCTGTCTTTATAGATGGCCCAGGGGAAGAAGGGAGGCCCCAGGAGCCTCTCAGCACAGGGAAGTGCGTGTGGACACTCACATCTGCAAAGGTCAGTCTGACCTCCAAGAGGAGGAAGAGAGGGTGGATGGGAGGGTGAGGGAGACCACAGCAGGTGGGCAAACCGCACGGGAGCGGCCGATGGGCAGATGTGGGGTGGGAAAGGGCAGGTAGTGAGCCGGCACGGAGACCCAGAATCCTGCAGGAGGGTTGTGGAGGCCCTGGGGCCCCAGCCCAGAAGGCTGAGTGAGACTGGCTTGCCCACTGTCGTCTGAGAGCTGTAGTCAGAGGGCAGTGGGCTCCTGGGACTGGGTCCAGGGGGAGGGCTGGCCTGGAGGATGGACGGACAGGGCCCAGGATGGGGAGGTGAGGGGATGTGGCACTGGGAACCGACCGAGGGGCGGCTCCGCCAGCTTGAGGCCACGTGAGAGGGTCTCGGGACGGACCTGGGGCGAGGCAGCCAGGAGGGGTGCCTGGAGGGGGCGAGGCAGGGTGGGGAGTGGTCTCAGGGCTGCAGGCCAGGGCACATTGCTGGGTGCCCCGCAAAAGCCATTCTGGTGGCTTAGGGGCCCAGCCTCTGGGCATGCGGTCTGAGTGAGGGGACAGGAGGAAATGGGTGGGTCAGTCTCTAGGGTGGAGAGGTTATGGGGGTTTCAGGGCAGGGGAGGGAACTGAGCATGTCCAAAGCCCACGAAAGGAATGAGCTCTCAAGCCGAGAACAGTCACGGAGGAACCGTCAATGAGCATCAGTGGGTGAGAGAAGCTGGTCTGAAGAGGCCGCAGACCGCGACCCCAGCTCTACGGCATTCCGGAAAAGGCAGAACAAGGCAGACGGAACAGAGATCGGGGGTTGTCAGGGTTTGCAGGGGGGAAGGGGTGAACAGGCAGGGCACGGAGGGCTTTAGGGCGGGGACCCCACTCCGCGTGACCCCGTGGTGGCGCACACGCGTCATCACATGTCTGTCCGGACCCACAGGACGCACACTGCCGAGAGTGACCCCTGACGTCCACTGTGGACTTTGGTTAACATGTGTCAATATTGATAAACCAGACATGGTCCATCCATGCACCGGACCGTCACTCAGCCTGAACACGGAGGGACACGCTGACACCTGCCAGAGCGTGGGTGGACCTGGGGGACGTGATGCTGAGTGAGATAGGCCAGACACAGAGGGACAAGTACTGCAGGATTCTCCCCACATGAGGTCCTTAGAGTCTCCAGATTCACAGGGAACAGAGTGGACGGTGGGTGCCGGGGGAGGGGCGGGGGTCGGTGACTCAGGGGGACAGAGAGTGGATGGTGGGCACTGGGGCCGGGGGAGAGATGGGGGTCGGTGACTCGGGGACAGAGAGTGGATGGTGGATACCAGGGGAGGGATGGGGGTCGGTGACTCAGGGGGACAGAGAGTGGACGGTGGGCGCCGGGGGAGGGAGGGGGGTCGGTGACTCAGGGGGACAGAGAGTGGACGGTGGATACCAGGGGAGGGATGGGGGTCGGTGACTCAGGGGGACAGAGTCTCAGTTTGGGAAGATGGAAAGTTCTGGGGACAGGTGGTGGGGACGGCTGCACAACAGTGGGAATGTACTTAGTGCCCCTGAGCTGTGGGCTTAGAGATGGTGAAGACATTTTATGTTCTGTGTATTTTCCTATGATAAAATTAAAGGGGCACCTGGGTGGCTCTGTTGGTTTGAGAGTCTGACTCTCACTCTCAGCTCAGGTCATGATCCCAGGGTCGTGAGTTCGAGCCCCACATTGGGCTCCATACCATGGAGCCTGTTTAAAAATAATAATAATAAAAATGAAAATGTAACGTATGACTACTGGTTTGTCAGTTGTCACAGATCTGCCACCCTGATACAAAATGTTAGGAATCTAAACAAAATAAAGGCTGTTTCTTAAACAAGAGAAAAACTCGCACGGACTTGGGTCTGGTTGAGGGGGGTTTGAAGAGGGAGGTGGTGTCCCGTTTAGCGGGAGCAGGGGCAGGGGAGGCCGCAGGTGGTGCCCCAGGAGTTGGGGGCCTGCAGGTGTGGGGAGGTCGAGGGGGTGGGGAGCTGGGCGGGTGGGAGTGTGAGCGGGCCAGGGAGCTCGGGGGGGCGTTCAGATGGAGGAGAACAGGTGAGGTGAAATTCACATCACATATAATGAACACTTAAAGTGAATAATTTGGTGGCATTCAGCACATTCAGTGTTGGTTCGTTCGGGGACGTTCCCACCACCCCAGAAGGAAACCCTGTGCCCTTGCCCTGCCCCCGATCCCCGCTCCCCCCGAAAGCAGAGGTCTGCCCTCCTCTGGCCCCCAGAATGTCAGTGGCTTGTTATTTTTGTGGTGGCATGTCATTCCCTGTGCGCCTGGACCATCTTCTGTTTATCCACCGTCCACCGATGGGCATGTGGGCTGCTCCCAAGTCTCTGCTGTGCTGCATCCTGTTGCCATGAACCCCGGTGTGCGGATGGCTCTTGGACATCCTGCTCTCGGGGCCCGTGGGTCCGTGCCTAGGAGCGGAATTGCTGGGTCAGGTGGCGACTCCACGTCTGACTTCCCAGGAGCGGCCAGACCATTTTCCACGCCATTCTCCATGCCCCACACTGCACGAGGCTCGCTGCTGTGTCCCCTCTGTCCCCTGGGCCTGGGGGTGCACAGCGAGGGTCCAGTCCACCTGTCCCCCGCTGGGGTGTGCAGCATGGTTGTCCTGCAGGTGGCTCTCTCCGCGTCCCCTGGACGGGCGTCCTGGCTCCAGGGTTCTTGAACAGGGAGATGTCGGGCGCTCTCTGTCTGCCCGTGGGGGCCCCAGTGCAGGATGGCAGCTCCCCGGTGAGATGCGGCTGGTGTGCAGAGGCCAAGCCCAGCAGCTCCCCACCTGGCTCTCCTTGTCCCCTGGGTTTACCCATTAACAGGCCAGCCGGCAGTGGGACCGCAGACAATGGTGCGTTTGTTTGCCGTGGCCAGGGAGGCCTGCACGGGGCCCCGGCACAGCCATCAAAGCTCCATGATTAAGTCTATTAGGGAAGGGATTTGTGCAAACAAAGAGGCAGGTGCAGGGGCCTGGCCAGCTGCCGGGGCCGGGGGCTCTGGAAGGTGGCCATAAACTCCCCCTGGGCCGGCCGGGCCTTCCCCACCATCCGCCTGGCCCCAGCGTGGGTCTTGCCTACCCCGCCCGTCCCCCACCAAGACTGCCTGGAGCCGGGCTGCTCAGCTGTGGACGGGCGCTTGAGGCGGGGCTGGCTTTTCACCCATGCTCTGGTAGCAGCTGGAGCATCTCCTCTCTTCCTTCAGCCCCTCTGAGCAGGTCCTTTGTAAAGTGGTGAAGCAGGTCATCAGCCTGGCAGGTGTCTGCAGGTTGGGGGCTCCGTCCCCGAGGGGGCGTCCTCGCGCTGAGCTGCCTGGATGGTGACCCCGGTGTCCCATCCCTCAGGATGCATGCAGCCTTGCCCCCACCCTGGTCACCTTGGAGTCCCAGCCCTGAGCTGTGGGACCCTGCACCTGGGGGCCCTGGGGGCGGTGGTCTCTGTTGAAACCCAGCTGTGAGCAGAGTGCTGGGAGCAGGCCCAGCCCCTGTGGAGGGGCCCCATGGTCAGGGTTGCCCTGGGTCCAGGGGGCACCAGACCCTTTGCTGGATCCCAGCTCCCTGATTGCTTCTCAGTGGCCACACCAACCCGGTGGGCCCGCAGCCACCTTCTGACCCACGTGGAGCCACAGGTCGACAGGGAGGAAGCCAGTTCCTTTGTCTTCGTGGGGCAACGAGATGTGAACCCACCATCCTCCGGGGCCACCGCAGGGATGAGCCGACACCAGTGCTGGGCCAGGCTGTGAAGGGCTCGGGGTCCCTGTCCAGGAGGGGCACAGGAGGATGGCTACTTGTGGCAGGGGAATTCCCTGCCATCCTGGGCCCACGTGTCCTTGGCCTCCGACCCCCAGACATACCACCCACCAGCAGGCCATGTGCCCGTGTCCCCCAGCCCAGCACCATGGGCTCCACTCAGGCCCTTCTCTCCCGGGCCATGTGCCCTATCTCAACTTTTGCGTAAGACACCCACTGTCTGACCTGATGACCGACCCCCCACGGTCCCCTCCCTGGGAGGTGGGTGGAGACTTCCCACCACAAGTGGGTCCTGGTTGGGCCAGCTGGGGAGCCCTTGGGATCCACATCCCACCTGGAGCACCCCTTTCTCTGCCCTCCCACCCGAGCCTTCCAGAGCCCCCTTCAGGAAGCCTTCCTTGACCTCCCAGGGCCCAGTGGGGGCTCTGACCCAAGCTCCTCTGGAGTGGATAGTGAGTGACCTGGGTCAGCATCTCGGGGCACGAATGCAAGTTTGCACATTAGCAGTGGGGTCAGAGACAGCCCTGCCGGGAGTGGACCGGTGGCCTCCTCTCTGAGCCGGCCACCTCGTGGCCAGATGGGTTGAATCAGGACTCCCGCCTGCCAGGGTTTCTGGGGAGACTGTGACTATGGAGGGTCCCGCCCTACTGGGACGCCCAGATATGGACGGTCTCTGTTCCTTGATGGCCCAGGCCTTCCTGACGGGACTCCTCCCCATGCACAGTGGCCTGCAGCTTCCCCGGGGGAGAGAAGACAGAGCCACAGCCCCGTGTGACCTAACCTCGGAAGTGATGTCGTTCCCTCTGCGGCCTCCTATTGGTTAGAAGCACGCAAGCCCCGCCCACACTCACAGGTGGGAATCTCACCAGGATGGGGACGGGGAGGCGGTCAGTGGGTTTTTAGGGGTCATGGCCACACCAAGTAGGGACATTCCGGGAGCCGTCCACGGAGTCACCAAAGGGCTGGGCAGAGGCCTCGGGGGGAGGGGGCACCTGTGCGAGCCGAGGGCCGGGTGGGGGAGCCTGGGTCACTCCCTCGAGGTCGTCCATCAGGTTGGTCTGCTGGCTTCTCTGCCGCGGGACCCAGTGCAAACTCTGAACCTCCTGCTCTCGGGCCCTGGAGACGAGGTGGCACAGGGCAGGCCATCAGAGCAGGGCAGGTGGGGTGGAGAGAGGCGACCCTGTCCTCGGGTCTCTGCAGGGCTGTTCCTGCCCCGCTGGGGACACTGGGCAGATGTCATGGGCTGGAGCTCCACCCTCAGGATGTTCCAGGTGAGGGTGGCTTCCAGAGATAGTGAGTGCCCCATCCCTGGGGGTATGCAAGCACTGACGGGAGCCCAGCCATGGGGAGGGCAGGACTCGTTCGCCTCAGCCTCCTCCTGGTGGGATGAGCCCGGGACAGCGGGGGGAAGGTGGGCCAGAGGCAGCTCCAAGCCCGCAGGAGTGGGGAGGCAGGCGGCCTGGGGAGCACAGAGAGGCTGAGTGGGGCCTCCTACCCCCTCACCCTCCGTCGCGGAGCCACGCTCGTGCTAGGCGCTGCCCGGGGCCAGGCGGACAGCAGGGGTTCCTTCGGGCCCTCCGGCGTCCCCAGCCTCTCCCCCCTCTTCATCTCCTGAGTGCACCCTGGGCCTCGGGGGGCTCCCTGACAGCCTGAGTCACATCATGCCTTCCCTGCCCAGCCAGCCCTCCGCCGTCGCCTCCCATCCACCTCCCTGGCTCCCCAGCTGCTTCATCTTACTGGGTCTGAGCCACTGCCCTCTGGGGGCCACCCGCCCTGTCCATCGGGGCTCTGCCGGACCCCCTCCGCTCCTCCTCCCTACCCTCCCAGACCTGCCTCTGTGTCACCCTTCTGGTGGTTTCTGGCTCTGCTGCCCTCCTGGCTCCCTCCCTGCAGCTTCAACCGCTGGCACCCCCTCTTGGGTCCTGGTCCCCGCCGTGGGCTGGCTGCATCGGGGCAGGCGTGGGTGCTGCCCGCCCCTGCCCCACAGGGACATGCTGAGACACACACAGCCTGGCTTCTGTGGCGTTAAGCAGGGCAGCCCGGGACCGGTTATTTCTGGAATGCGGGGCCAGCCAGGCTCGGCACGCGGCGTGGGCGGCCGCCAGCTTCCTGCAGCACTGCTCGTGGCCATGGGAGACTGACCCCATTTCTGCCTGGTAGCCAGCTTGTCCTCCCTGCAGAGGCCCCCCCCCACCTGGAGCCAGGTGGCTCTGGGGCAGCCGGGCCGCTGCAGGGCGGAGCTGGGCTAAAGGGTCCCCTGCACGTGCAGGGCATCAGCACAACCGCCCCCCCATTTTCATCCCTCCTGCCCTAGAGGAACTACCCCCCACCCCTGGTTTCCCAGGCCTTGGTCTCATGGGCCAGCCAGTTCAGGGAGCTCCAGGGAGCATCAGCGGTGCATCCCTAGGCCTGCTCATAGCCCCTCGGATTGGGAGTGGGGCAGTGACCTGCATTTTACAGACTCTGCGGGTGGTTCTGAGAGCCCTGATCAGGGGTTCCAGAGCCCAGGGGTGGCCTTGCCTTTCTGTTGCTCCCGTGGGGGCAGGGACATGCTGGTCCCATCGCTGTCCCTCTATGTCCTGGCCATGTCCCCCGCTGACCCGCTCCTCCGCTCCCTCGCCCACTCACTGCCCCTACTCCTCAGCAACAGACACATCCCTGCCTCAGGGCCTTTGCAGGGCACTGCCCCCTGGAGATGTTCGTCCCCACAGCTTCTCCCGAGGAGAGCGGCTTCTCTCTGGGGCAGTGCCTCCCCGCCCACTTTGGGCATCCCCGGACCCTGGTGAGGTCTGCGGAGGGTGCATCTCTGTCCCCACACGTACAGCAGGGCCTGGCGCTCACACCCGGGACGCTCAGTCTCGGGGCCAGCTGCCACGCTGGGAGCAAGCCCCGGTGACGTGGGAGCCCCCTAGAGGTGTGCGAGGCCCCTAGAGGTGTGCAAGCCACGGCCGCGGCTGAAGGCCCACCAAAGCAGCACCAAGCGCCGGACCAGAGAGCCGGGAAGGCTTTGTGAGGCGTGAGGACCTGCGGCCGTCAGAGCCGCCCCGCTGGGAGCCCGCACAGGCCGTGGCTCCCCCGCGGCCCTCGCTGTAAGTCCTTGTTCCCCGGGCAGGCGTCAGATTCGGGGCCGCCTGCTGGCGCCCCAGCCCTGCTCTGCCTGAGCCCGCGCGGCCCGGCTCCCTGCCTCCTGGCGGCCCGAGAAGGGACTGGAGTAGGACTTGAGGCGTGCAGGGCGGGTGGGGGTGGGGGTCGGCCGCTCATCGCACCAAACCTCGTGTCAGGTTGCGCCATGACTTTGTCATCACTAAGGGACACAAGGACTAGAAGCGAGGCCTGAAGCCGTCCTTTCCTCGCTCTGAGTTTAGTTGCGCGCTCGCGGAAGGCTCCACCAGGCGGATGGAGTCGCAGAGGTTTGCTCACTTGGTGCGCACGTGCAAAAGGGAGACACCGGCCAAATAAGCCGCTTGCTGTCCCCACGTCCAAGTCCCCTCTTGCAGCTCCCTCTGGTCCCCCTCCCTTAGGCTTCCCGCCTGCTCTCCCGGGCTCTGGATCTTTCCCTGGAGGGGTCCCCTGGCAGCAGGGGAAGCCACAGTGGTGCGTGGTGAGCTGCGGGCCACAGCTTGACTGCCACGTGGCCAGGGGTGCTGTTAAGACAACGCCTGGTTTCCGACAAACATGCGCAAGAGGCTCGAGTCGGCGAATGTGCCCCGGGAGAACTCTTCTCTGCTGACCCGTCCCCTGGCTTGTCCACATGCAGCGCTGGCCTGGTCCCCCCGCCGCCCCATCTCCTCTGCCATGAGCGGGCTCCTGCCCACGGTCCCCGCGACCCCTCCTGCTCTCTCTGTGGCTCTCTCTCCCCCACATGTTGGCTCAGGGTCTGTCCTGCCCGAGCATCCTTTCCTGTGGGTGCGAACAGCCCAGCCCGGACTCCCTGGGGCAGGGAGCGGGGTCACAGCGTGTGTGTGCGCGGGGAGACCACGAGCCACGAGCCACGAGCCAGCTGCGGGGCGTGGCAGGAGGCTGGCAGGGTGTGGGCTTGGCAGTGAATCACTAGCCCCTGAGGACAGCCCAGGTCTGGGGCAGCGCCGCCCATGCGTCAATTAGCGATTCGTCACCCCCTCCCCTGGAGAACCAGGCCGCCACCGCTGATCCTGCCCCTGGCCATGGCATCTTGCTAGGGGGGAGAGACCTCTGCAGACACACCTACCCAGGGAGGCCCTATGTAGGGATTCCTGCCTCTCGGCCCAACCTGCCCTGCCCCACAATCTTCTAGAATCCTGGGAGCTGCCGAGCCCCACCCCCACGTGGAATTCCATCAGATATCCTAGGAATGGAGTTGGGAAGCTTGCGGGGCCCCTGCGCCCCTCGAGGGGCAGGGGGCCCAGGTTGGGAAGCAGGGCCGTGCCCGGAGCCCCTCTCCTATGACCCTAAGAGCCTGTCACATTCGAACCTCTGGCCCCGGTGGGCACGCCAAGGTCCATGGAGCAGGGTGAACAGGATGAGAGTGGCAGACCCTGTCCAGAGGACCGTCCAGAGGGGAGGACCTGGGGCTGCCGGGAGCCGGCTCTCGGGCGCTCCACCCTGCACAGGCCCACTGGGGTGGCACCCACAGCTGAGCCCCAAGCCCAGTCCAGGCCAGGCTCGGCTAGGTGGACCATCAGGGGCTTCTTGACCTGCTACATGTCCCCCACCTGCCAGGGTGCGGCCTCCCCTGAAGGCAGCTGGGGGCGCCTGTGGTCGCCGCCCCGCCTCCAATGCCCATCCTTCTCCAGATCTGGAGCGCTAGGAGCTATGGCGGGGGTCGCAACGGGCCCCAGAGCATGGCCCGTGACTGACATCCTGGGGGAGAGGCCCGGAAGAGGGGCCCGGCTGGCCTGCTATGGGGACGCCAGAAGCTGCCCCACCGCCTCGTCCCTGGCCCCGTCATCCCCGACTTGAGCCCCCCAGCCCGAGCATTTGGAAGTTCCTCCGTGTCCGTCAGGCCTCGGTGGTCCAGAGGTGGTGTGGGGCGGGGTCCCGGTCCGTAGGAGCCCCCCGCACACTCTGCCCCGCTTCAGGCGTCACCAGCTGGGAGCAGGGCCTGGCCCCGAGGGGTGTACACACACCTGGGTGTGCTTCCCAGAGACCCAAGACGTGGCAGCTCGGGTGGTGGCTTGGGGTGTCCGTGAGGGGCCTCCGGCCGGACCCAGGGTGCGGCTGGCCCGCCCTGGCCGCTCCCTCTGGGGATGGGGCCGCTGGCAGCTCTGCGCCTGTCCCGACCGCCTGCCACCCCCCGGGCGGCCCTTTGATGTCCCCAGACAGGCAGGGGTAGGGCCCGAGGCTTCCTCCTGCCTCTTTGAAGCTGGGCACTGCCCTGTGGCCCACACACCGCAGAACCTGGGTGGCATCGAGTTGGCTTGTGGGGAGCCCCGGGCCAGAGACTTTGGGGGTGTGTGGGAGTTGCTGCACAGTCCATCCCCAGCCCCCTGGTGACGCATGCCTGGGCTGGTGGAGGAGGCCCCGGCCCACTCACAGCAGGTGTGGGAGGGGGCCAGGACCCGGCCTTATCAGAGCAGCTGATGGAGAGAGGGGGGCCCAGCCATAAACCCGTTTGTTCCCCCGAACAAGAGAGGGAATAAAAACATAAGCTCATAAAACAGAGCCAGAATCAAAGCCAACTTATCTCTTCATTTTGTTATAAAATCACAGATTCAGAAAGGCAGGTGGCCTCTTTATGGCCCAGGATTGCAGAGATTTCCGGGTGAGCGGGGCTCTTCAGGGACCCCGCTGCTCAGGCAGCCGTCTGGGCAAAGGCGGGAGGTTGGGGAGAGCGCCTGCCGCTCGGGAACACTCAGATCCCTGCCTGGGCCTCCTGTGGCCACCAGCAGGGAGCCAACCGTTCCCCACGGCCTTCAGATGTACGGCGGGGCTTGACCACAGGGAGGGACACCTACCAGGGGGCGGGGCCCCCGGGGATGCCAGGCACGCCCTGCCCTCGGGCGGGCACCCCACAGCCCCTGGGTCTTGCCGGGTCCCCCCCACCGGGGAGCACCAGCCAGTGGTGACCAGCTAGGACCCGGGAGCCTCAGGCCGCTGGGGGCTCCTTCTGCAGGCCTGGCGTCTCCAGTGGCTGGCACAGGTAAGGGAGGACCCAGAGATGCGCGCTCACCCACCGACACGCACAGCACACAGCTGGGCACTACCTACACGCATCTCCGCCACGTGCACACGGCAGACCCTGCACCCGGTCCCGTGCTTGACCGTGTGCGAGAGCTCCAGCACGTGCAGGCCCTGCTCACATAAGCCCCCGGGCCTGCTGCCGCCACGCTTCCTGCACGCTCACCTCTGCCTGAGCCAACGCCTGAGCCCTGGGCTCCCCAAGAATCTGGCGGCCCTTCCCTTCCAAACAGGACCAACAAGTTATGGCCAGGGATTGCAAATCTCCCCAGGGGGGAGGGGGGAGGGCCGGGAGAAGGGTTGTGAATTCTGGGGCAGGGGCTGGGACAGCCTCCCAGCCCTAGTCCAGGAGGTCGCAGGTCCTAGGCCCCAGGTCCCAGAAGCAGGACAACCCCATGTGCCACCCCATGGCCCCTCATCCCCTCATCCCTGCAAGGTGCTGGGCACCCTGGGTGGGTGTGGGCTTGTGTGCAGGGGTCCCCGCGGAGGAACCTTTCCCGGGAGGCACTTGTAGGCACCGGGTAGGGCAGGGCAGGCTCAGCGCCCTGCCCTCTCCCTGCTCCCCAGGCTATGCTCTGCACCTCTCTGAGTGCCCCAAAGGGCTGGGTCTGGAAGGAGGGTCTGGTGGGGGCTGTGCTCAGGGTTGTCAGGTGGATGCAGGCCCAGGGGAGGGACAGGTCGGGCCTCTACCTCCCACCTGCACAGGCATGGCATTTTCACACCCCGCTCTCTGCTCAGGGCAGAGCCTGGTGGGTGCCCAGGACAGAACCAGGCACTACAGGATGACATGGTCCAGAACTCAGGGAGCTCTCAGTGACTCATGGCCAGAGGAGGAGGACAGGGGGCGCCCCTTGAGTTCAGAGAAGTCTTCTTCTGGGGGTGACCATTCAGCTGGGCTTAGAGGACAAGAGGGATATGGACACACAGATAGCTCTTAGCATTCTCCTGGGGGATCTTGAGATTCTTTTTAGGGCGTTATGCAGATGTGTGCACCTATCTATCTGTGATCCGTCTATTTATCCGTTCAGCCTTAACTTGGTGTACGGAAACTCAGCTGAGGACTTATAAGATCCCAGGGGCAGCAGCTGTGCAGCCCCTGACGTGCCTGTGAAGACCCAGGTGACCAGGGCTTTGGGGGTTATGTTGACTACCCACCAGGCTTGACATTGGGAAAGCTTTGGGTTTTAAGCTTTCTAGGCCTGTTTGCAAGACAATTGATTCAATAACTCAGAGCACACAGGAAGCTGGAGTAGAGCTTCTGAACCAGGAATATAGATTTAGAGGGCCTTCTGAACACAACGAAAGTCTATCTTTTCAGTTTCCCCATCCATTCATCCTTCCCCCATCATCCACTCATCCATCCATCCACCCATCCTTCCATCTGTCTATCCATCCACCCATCTTTCCATCCATCCATCTACCCATCCATCCATCCTTCCATCCACCATCACCCTTCCACCCATCCATCCATCCACCATCATCCATCCACCCATCCTTCCACGTGTCCATCCACCCATCCTTCCATGCACCCATCCCTCCATCCATCCACCATCATCCATCCATCCATCCATCCCCCCATCCTTCCATCCACCTCTCCTTTCCTTCCCTGTTTTCATCTAGTGGTCTATCTATTCATCTACCTCTCTATCCATTAAGTCTCAATACTTTTACTGAGCAAATGGACATGAGTTAAAATGCAATTTATTTCTGATTAAATTATGAACTTGTGGGAGCCACAGTCCACATGTCTCTACAATTATGCCCATACAAAGTGTGGTTCAGAGTGGGCTCCCAGGCATCTGAATGAATGGAAGTATTCAAAAGCAGCTGGACTGTTGTTTTAATCCATTTGCTTTGAAACTATCTGTTTCCACCTTCCTAAAGGATGAGATAATTTGGGGTCTGATGCCACACTTGTTTTGCACATGGGTGGCCCTTGTTCACTCTGTGGGTGCTTCTTGTACCTGAGTGAGCGTGTGAGGACAGGCTGGTGCTGGGCACACGCAGGGCAGGTGGTCAGATGACTGCAGAGAGGATGGAAGGAGGAAGATGTGTGAACGGGTCACAGGAGGCAGGATGGGTGCCCAGCACAGACGTGGGCTTTGACCCCAGGTCAGGTGTTGCCCGGTCAGGCGCTAGGGTGGGTGATGGGTGGGGGTGGGGCGAGGGCCACCTCAGGCGTGGGAGATGTGAGTTTCTCAGGGGAACCCAGTCCCACCGGCTCTGGAGGATTGAGCAACTGGGGTACAGTGGGGACACTGAGCCTCCAGGTGGGAGCCCAGGAGCGGTTGGAGGAGTCCACCCCAGCCAGACAGTTCTGGGCACTGACCATGCACACCTGACCCAGCGCTGGCCCCGCGGCACTAGGAGCAGATCCGGGCAGGAATGGCCCTGAGGTCCTGTCCAGTGACCTACTTTGGCTGTGAAGCAGCAAGCCTCAGTTGCAGGAGCTCCTTGGGGGCCTGCTGACACCCAGGTTCTGGGGCGGGCCAGTCTCCTCATTGGAGGTCATGATGGGTACGGGACCCCAGCCGGCCAGAGGCTCTATCCAGAAGGTTCCAGTCTCAGGAAGGCCCAGGCTGAGGAGGGAAGGGCCCTGACATTGGAGATTCAGAGTACAGGGCAGGGAGCCCCCACAGACGTCTACCCCCACATTTGTTGGCCCCAGGGGATGTGGACAAGGGGGCATGTGGGGAGGGGAGTGCGGTCGGTGAGGCCCCAGTGGAGACGGGGCTGGCCGGCCAGGAAGGACCAGGGTGTTCCAAGCAGGTGGGCGTAAGGGGTCCTCTGCGGTCTGCCCAGGCCTGCTCCCTGCTCTGGGCTCTCCAACTGGCCCACCCCTCCCAGGTGTGCTCGGGGCCTGAAGGTCTGTACTCCTGTGAGCTTTGCCCCCTCACTCAGGCCGAGAGCCCCTGGGGTTGGGCGGCAGCTGATTCCTTCAGCCCCGAGCGGTATCTGCCCACAGGTGCCAGCTCTGTGGGGCCAGTGAGGGCCGCGCCTCGGCCACCTGCTGCGGTCACTCATGCCGACAGCCCTCCAGGCCACTATCTGTGGCAGCCAGGCTGCCGAGGGTGGACAGGTCAGACAGAGCTGGCCGGGGCTACCTGCCATGTGGCCGGGGTCTCGGGCTGGATGCGTCTGAAGGCCCGTTCTGGGCCGACCTTGGACACGCTGCAGGGGGACCTGATACAGGCTCTTTGGGGCTGAGAGGACTCAGCAGGCAGCAGGGGCCACCTCGGATGCCCAGCAGCTTCTGGTCATCAGTCTGGCCCTAGCATTTCCAGCCTGTGGCCAGGCCCGGTGCTAGATGCAAAAGGGATGCTACCCTCTCGGGTGGGGGTGGGGGGGCAGAGATCACCAGGATGGCTTTGCCCTCTGTCCCCACCCTGGGACTGGACAGTGGGCAGCGGGGCTGAAGATGGCCACACCACAGAGGTTACAACCCCTTCCCCCGGAGGATGTTGTAAAGAGGGGTGCACTTTCTGCTTGGGGGCAGCCTCTGAGGGGGGCCCTCCTTGTCCCCAGATAATGTCTGTCTGCCCCTCCCTCGCAGGCTGGGGTCTGTCTTTCTGGGTTGAGCCTTTTATCCTCCTCTCCACATGAACGAAGGACCAGCACACACGTGTGTGTGCGTGGGTTTGTGTGCATGTGTGGGTGTGTTGGGGACCCCTGTGTCCTCAGGCCTGGCCCCGTCAGCCTATGACACCCCTAGTCCAGGCCATGGCCACAGGCGAGAGCCAGAGCCATAAGATGGGACTGGGGAGGAGTTTGGGGCGTTCCCCATCCCCACCTGTGGGAATCCCAGTGGGAGCCATGCCTGCTCCTGGGGGCTTGAGTGACCCCGTCCTGCCTGGAAGTGTCAGCCCAAGGCTGGTCCTGCAGACTGAGGGAGGGGGCTCCGGGTGCCGGCACCTCGCCTGGGCCTGGTGGGCTGCAGCCCCGGCCGGCTGCCCCTCCCTGCCTCCCCCGCCAGTCACAGGCCGGCACTCGGCCTTTTGGGGGTCCCGTCCCTTCCTCCTCGGTCCTGGGGCCAGCCTGGGCTCCCTGATAGCAGCCTGATGGAGACACACACCCCCACTCCGTCCCACTCCCCTGTCTGGGATCTGTTGACCTCTGACTCCTTCTTTCCTTTCCTGTGGAAGCTAAAGCCTCTCCGCTGGTAAATGCAGACTCCAAAAATGGGGCGAGGGCCCCACCGTGTGGCCTCCTGGTCACACTGCGGCACAGCTCCAAGGTCCTGTCTGTGACCTTCATCTTCCTCCCTAATTGTATGTCTGTGTGTGTGAGACAGATGCAGAGACAGACAGACAGACAGAGAGACAGGGAGGTCGGCGAGGCCACACAGCCACGTTCCTGCTGCTCTGTGCGTCCACCCCACTGCAGACAGAGAGCCTCGTGCCCAGAGTGACTGGTCCTCTGCACCCCCACGGCCTGTGGGTGGGGACGATGCTGGCAGATGGACCCCAGAGCCGGCTGGGCTGTAGAGCGGGACACAGATGGCCCACCCTCCTCAGGACCAGACTGAGACCCCAGACCAGCACCAGGCCCCTCCCAGGCCCCCCCCCTCGTGGGCTGAATGGTCACAGGCCCCCCGTGGCCTTGCTCACCCCTGCACGTGATGTCCTGACTCACAGCCACGAATGGATGCCTCCCCTCCATCAAGGCAGGACACCTCCTCCTGAAAGGCCCCCTCCCCACGGTGGCAGAGGAAACCTGGCCCCATGGGGTCCAAAGGCCTGGGTCCCACCCCCACCCACTGCCTTTCCAGGCTCCCGTTCCCCATCTGTCAAGTGGGAGTGATAAGAGCCCCCAGTGGATTGTAATGCCCCGAACATGCCTGGATGGCTGGTGGCGGGTGGGTGGGCCAGGCAGACCCCAGAGGGAGTGGGGGTCCCTGCGGGAGGGCAGGGGCTCCTGGCTCAGAGAACTCCGGGTTGTCCCTTACTGCTTCCTAGCTGACATTCTGACCTGTGCTGCTGACGGCAGCCTGCAAAGCACCACCCACTGATCACCAGTGTCGGGGACTTCCGACAAATCCTGCCTCCAGCTCCGGGATCTGGGAAATGGGGACCCTTGCACTCCACCTATGGTTTAGCCCAATTCTGGCTGGCCCGGGGCCCCGCCAAGGAGCCCAGGCATTTCTGCACAGACCTCAGGGTTCCCCTGCCCCCCCAGCTGCCTCCTGAACTCCTCCCCAGGCAGGCTGCTTCCTCTTTCTCAACCAGACCCCCCACAAAGGGGCGGGCTGGGAGGGAGGTGATGCCCCAGATGGCCGCGTGGGGGTGCCAATCTGTAGGAAATGCCGGGAACAGCCGGCTGGTCAGGGCAGATGTGCCGCCAACACCCAGGGATTCTCTGTGGCTTGGCTGGAACGACCCGGTGTGTCACGGCCCTAGGAGAGCTTCAGCCCCGGAAGCAAGAGAGGGCTGGGTGGGCGAGGGACGCTGTTGGAGCAGAAGCTGGAGTGTGGGCAGCCCGGTCCATCAGGGCCTACAGCTGTGAGAGTGGCTGGAGCCCTGCCCGGGGGGGCAGGTGGACACAGGCTGGGCAGTGGGGGCCTGCGTGTGAGTAAGGTGCGGGGCTCCACAGGGCAAGCTCCAGGTGCATGGAAGGGCCTGAGGACCCCGCCCCATCCATGTCCCAACCCGTGTGTGCGCCCCAAAAAAGCACCCGCACCTGCTCATCCCCACAGACTCAAAAGTACTCACACTCATCCCCGCAGAAACACCCACATATACCCCCCACGACACACCCCCTGCACACACCCTCCCATAACCCGCAGAAACACCCCATCCTCCCTCCATGTAGACACCCCACCACCACTGGAGGTAGAACCTAGTGCCCAGAGAGGGTTGTACACCTACTAAAGGTCACAGATGGGTTCCTGGCCCCCCTCCCCCATCCATGGTGACTATGGCTGTGGGTGGATCCCAGATCCAGCTGGGTCATGAGGACCAAGACCCAGATGCTCCCCCTTCTGTCGCCCCTTCCACTCCCAGGACAGGTTTCTGCCCCCTTGATCAGCTATCATCACCTCTCTTGAAAGATGCATACCCACACGCATGCATAACACACACACTCGCTTACACACACACACACACTTGCATATTTGCACATATAAACACACTTACATATGTACACATACATACACAACATGCACACACACATGCACACACTCGCATACACATCCATGCATACACCCACGCATACCCACATCCTCGCTTACAATGCAAGCATACACATACACACATACATGCACATATAAACACTCCCATGAATACATGTATATACACACTCATGCACACAAACACATGCTCACAATTCACACATGTACATGCATGCTCACACAAACACAACACTCACACACATACATGCTCACTCACACAGGCAGACATGCAAACATGTACACACTCATACCTGCAAACATGCACTCACATGCACGAGTCCACATGCACGCATTCACACATGTACATACACAATCACAGACACAAACATGCACACATAACCACATATATACATACATGCTCAGGCACAAAAACACACGCATACTCACATGTGAGCACACACATACATGTGTGAGTGCACACACATGTTTACATGTGAGTGCACACACATGCTCACATGTGAGCGCACACGCAGACACACAATGCTCACATGAGTGCACACGCAGACATACGCACACTCAAACGTGCGCGCGCACGCAGACACATGCATGCTCACGAGTGCGCACGCAGAGACACGCACGCTCACACGTGAGCGCGCACTCAGACACACCCCAGTCCACAGATACAGCTGTGCCGCAGGAGCACCATTGCTTGACGGGTCCCTGGGTGCAGGGTCCCGGCTCCCAATGCACTGAGGTTGGGTCTGCTGTTTCGCTGGGGGAAGAGCACTGGGCTGAGTCGGAGGGTCCCAGGCTGGTGACCTGAACAGGGGCCTGTCTCCCTGTCACGCGGCCCCGGGGGGTGAGGGTGATGGCAGGGAAGGAGGTCCTTGTCGGCTGAGCTCTACTTCCCTTCCATGGCGCTCACGGTTCCGTTGGTGAAGCAGAGCCTCTCGTGACCTGAAGCTCCACCCCCGCAAGGAGGAGGTGAGCTCGCACCCTGCCCTGTGCCCCCCCCACCCTACCACCCCTCCTCCTTCCCTGCTCTCCCTGCTGCCTGCACCCTGGACCTCAGACTGACCCTGGTCCTCTGAGTACGTCCCCCCTACTCCCCGCTGTCCTTCCTCTGTCTCCCCGGCTCCCCTCGCCCACTTGACTCCTGGTGGAGGAGCGGGTATCACCTGTCAGGGTGACACAAACCAGGGCCGCCTGGCGGAAGGCTGGGGGAGCAGAGCGGCTCCACGGTGCCCGCCGGCAAGGTCAGGAAGCGCACCCGGGAGAGCGCCGAGTGCCCGCAGTGGCGCTGCTGGGGGGTGCCAGGCCCTGTGAACTGGCTGTGGCTGCCGCCAGCCCTCTGGCCACCCCACCTCCCCGCCAATCCCACCGCAGCCTGCCGGCTTGGGGTCAGAGCCCCTGCACGGGGGGCGGGCACCGAGGTCCATCGGGGAGTGGCCGAGCGAGGTCTCCTCTCCCACGTGGCGTCAGGGCCAACCCCGGTGGCCCAGGGCCGAACCTCCTTCCTGCCAGGCGGCATCAAACCCCGGGCCCTAGACCCCGTGCCAGGGGCAGGAGAGCTCAGAACGGCCTTCCTGAGCCCTGGATGGGCAGGGGATGTGGCTGGCCATCAGCCCGGGAGCAGGAGGCCTGTCTGCCCCTGGCCCCCACACACCCCACTGCTGAGTCGTCGCGGCCCAGAGGCATCCCGGAGGCTGCTCCCCTGAGGACAACTGCCCAGGTCCTGGGGGCTTGGCAGGACACCTCCTGCCCTCCCCTCCCATCTGTCAAGCAGGGGTGAATTTGGGAGGGCCTGAGCCTTCTTGTTCCATTGGGGAGAGGCCCCAACGCAGCAGGAGCTGGTGACCCAGGACTCCCGGGCAGGAGGCTGCTCACCCCCAAGGGCCCTGCGCCAGGAGCCGCCGTTCTGCTGACTGCCCAGTTGGGAGTGCCTGGGGCCTCTGCCACTGCCCCTTCCCCCCTGAGCTAGAAACCGCCTCCTTTGGGTGTGGAGTATGGGGGAGCCCTGGCCGCAAAGAACGGGGTCACGTTCTAGCCTGGAGGGGGCGGCCCATGCCGTGCAGGTCCTGTTGGTCCTGAGAACTCGAGCCACATCCCACCACCAGCCCTCGGTGGTGGCAGCTGGGGGGGGCGTTAGCTCTCTCAGGCCACAGCAACTGCCACTCTGACACCAACATCTGCTGAGCACTGTGCACGGCCACGCGGGACACACCGCGGCCCCATTTGCCTCCTGCCTTAAAGAATAAGAGACTCGGGAAGAGCTGAGTGCCCCCCGGACACAGCAACCGCCTTGAGCTGGGGTCCCTCACACCGGGAGGGCTTCCTACCACGACTGCACACGGGGGTCTCCGTACAGAGCACCCCGGTGTGCCCAGGCTCCTGGAGGGACAGTTTCCTGGCTGTTTCCTGGGGACTTTACACCTGCTTTCTGTTTTGGGGGTGCTGGAGAGATAACCTGTCCTTTTTTCCTCCCTGCACTTCTGTAATGAGCATGGATTACCTTTATAATCAGGGTATCCATTAAAACTGGTCCTTCAGTAACAAACAAAGCCACAAACAACCCATCCGCTCGACTCCCAAAGGATACCAAGAGCCTGGTGAAAATCTCAACAGGACTGAGGGACATGGGGGGAAATTCAGCTTCTCTCTGCTGTGGCCCCCAGCCCCCCGGGTGCCTTTCCGGGGGCCAGCCCTGGCGTCCAGATGGTGGTGAGTCTGGAGACCACCATGCAGATGCGCCTGGGACAGGCACCTGGTTCTCTCCCCCTCCCCGCCAAGCCCGGCCCCTGTGTGCGTGGAGCCCTCCTCACAGGCCCTGCAGGCGAGCTTTCTCAGCACCCAGGGCACGCCGGCCTCCAGGGGCCTCTAGGTTTCCATGTTCCTGCAATCACTCTCCGGCGTGCGTGCGTGCGAGGAGTCAGCATGCTATGCTCCCCGCGGCCCCAGGCTCGATCGTGGACAGATAAGAGAAACAGCAACACTCTCCTCCGCTAGTAACGTGTATCTGTTTCCGCAGATATGGGCTTGTGGGGCCTAATGAGACGAGGAAGCACTTTCCAAAACACTTCTACGGCAGCTCTGGGACGTCAGCAGGGCGCCTCCGCTCGGCTGCGCCCGGACCACGCGCCCCCCCACCCCTGCCACCCTGGGGTGCCGTGTGCAGGTGCCGTGGCCTGCCGATCTGGGTGTAGGGCTGGAGCGAACAGTCACAACGGAGCTGAGGAACGGCCAGGGATGCTCAGAGACGCCCCAGTGCGGGGAGCAAGAGCAAAAGGGCGGGCGGCTGCGTGCCGTGCCCTTCACCCCTTGCTGCTTGTTTTCTCTCGTTCTGTTCACTCTGCTGTGTAACGGCAGATAACAGGCCATTATTGCAAAATCAATTCATGGTCTCAATGCTTTCAATGCAGAAGAAATGAATAGAAACGGAGCCTGGCCATCTGGAGGGACAGGGCTTTCTGCCTTACCCACGGGGCCCCCAGGCTGTGCCCGCCCTGGCCCGGGTTTGAAGCCTGTAATCAGATCAGGAGGCACCGCCAGTTCCCGGAGGCCGGGCGGCTGGCTCTGCCCTCTGTGCTGAGAGGGGGAGCATCCCTGGGCCGCGGGGAAAGGACTCATCCTTTCCTCTCTGCCTTCACCCAAGACCAAGGCAGGGAGGATCTCTGCCACTTCGCCCCTGGGCTGGCCTGGGCCATGCCACCGGGGCCCTCTGCCTCAGGCGCCCCTCCACTGTCTGGGAGGGATGGTCTAGGCTGGGAGACAAGGGTCCCCGGGGGCTGCCCCCTTGGCTCTGCACCCCGGGGACCACGGCGATCAGCCCACAGGGCTGGAGGAAAGGCCCCTCGGGCACGTGTCTCTGTGTGCCCCAGGGGGGGTCTGTGTGTCCAGCGCCCACCTGGGCTCCTGAAGCGGGGCTGCTGGCCCTGCCGAGTGTGGCCTAGAGGGACAGCCTTGACCCCAGATCAGCCCTCCCGTGCCCTCAGGGCACGCTGACCAGACAGGACAAAGGAGAGTAAAGCGGAAGGCAGCCCCTCCCTCGGCAGACGGGCCAGCTCTGGAGCCTCTTTGCAGGTGCCCTTTCCACTCTGTGCGGTGGATGTCCACGCACATGCTCACAAATCCAGAACCAGGCTCCTGGTGGAGGCAGCCCTGCCCCACAGCCTGTGCTGAGGACACTCAGGCGTGAGTGTGTGTGCATGCCTGCGTATGCGTGTGCAAGCTCGTGGATGCTAATCTGTTTGAGGAGCTGATCACAAAGAGCAGTGCCTGCCGAGCGTGGCCTCGGGCGGTCTCCAACGCACCGTCTGCAGCCGGGTCCCCACGGAGCCCCTGCAGCGCGACCCCCTCTGTGAGCAGCCCCCAGGGCACTCGGGTGGGTTGCAATCTTCTGCCTTTCTGGCCCCCTTCGCAGTGGCTGCTGCTGGGGCACACATTCAGGTGGGACTGCTGGGTGGTTTGTAATTTGGAGAAGGCCCACCGGGGTGCTCGTGCTCTTGGTGGCACCCACAGACACCCCTGGCTGTGGGGTCAGGTGCCCCTTAGAAAACAAGCTCCCCTGGGGCATCGGAAGCAGGTGGGGGTCAATGTCCATTCTTACTGATGTCCAAAAATATCTGAGGATTTTGTTCATGGGGCCCAGGGAGGCCCCTCCTCTGGGATCTGAGGATGGAGGGGTGCAGGCAGAGGGAAAGGGGGGCCAGCGGGCACCCTGGGCCTGCATGACAATGAGGTCATGCTGTCGCCGACAGGCTCCGGGAGCCACGGGCGGCGCTCGAGTGAGAGTGTGACCCGGGCAGTGAACTTTGGCGAGATCACTGGGGCACAATGTCAGAAGACGTTGGGCAGGGAGAGAGGGTGGAGTGGCTGGCCAGAGGCGAGAGGCCTCCAGACACATCTTGGGAGTCCTGGCCCACCTAGCGCATCTCAGGGATTGGTGGTATGTGCCGCACAGACCACAGCACCCAAACACCTGTGGGGACATGGAGGAGAAAGACCCCCAGGCCAAAGGAGGTGGATCGGGTTGGGGGCACGAGTCCCAGCCACAAGGATCCCCGCCTGGGTGCAGGCGAGGCCAGGGAAAGGGGACCAGGATGCTGGGCACAGAGGAAGAGCAGACCCAGGTTGTGGGGAGATGGGTCCCCCATGACCCAGGTGATGGTGGGGCAGGCGTGGCAGGGGTCCTCCTGCCAGAGGAGGTCATTTGGAGTTCCCATGTCCCCCCCGCCCGGAGCCTGTGAGATCCAATCCTGCAGGCCCCCAGCTCCGTCCCTAATCCCTCACTTCCGTGGGTGCCTGCGAAGGTGGATTGAGTTTCTGCAGCTTGTTCTCTGGCCCCCTAGACGGGCCCCCAGACAGTCTGGGCTCTGGGGCTCCCCGGTGCAGCCCCAGGCGGTCTGGACAGAGTCAAGCCTCTCACGTTACAGAGGGAGCGGGAATGGCTGCGCCCCCCTCCACAGAGAGAGGGGCACAAGCCCCCGTCTGCTCCATCTTGAGGGGCGCGCCTGGTGTTTCTCAACACTTGTCACCCTGACGGAGTTTCCCTGCCTTTTGTAACCCCTGACCCTTTTGATAAACATCAAAACCTCAGCATCCGCCCCAGGAGGTCATGCCCCGTGACAGCCCCCGCCACGTCCATGGGGACTCGGGACTGCTCACGCCAATCCAGAAGATCCTGCCTGCTCTTTGTAACAGAGGCAATAGCCTGGGTCTGTGCTGTTCTTATCCAAATGCAAATCGCACAGTGATGGTGAATTCGGGAACACGGGGTCCCCAGGGCCGCAGTGGAGGGGGCTGCTCCCTTCGGGGTGGGGCTCCTAGACAAGGCCCAGGCAGCCAAGATCGCGGCGAGAAAGGCCGACCGCCTGACCACAGAGAAACAGATGGGCCGGGCGCTGGGGACACGTTCTTGCAGCAGAGGAACGGTGTCCCCAGCATACACGGAGGTCCTCCGACTCCCCACCTCCATGCCGAAGGCACGAGCACCTGCAGGGAAGAGGGAGACAGAGGTACCGCTCTTGCAAGAGGTGGACGTGACCAGGGAGCTCGGGAAGGACTGTCCAGCACGTCCCACTTCATGCCCATCACTTGGGCAAGACACAAAGTTTGTTATGTGGGCTGTTGGGGAGGACGTGGAGCTCAGGCGCTGCGGGCTATGACGGTGTGTGCGGGGCGGCCGCGGGGCGGGCGCCGGGCTCCTAATAAAGCTTGAGATCCACTCACCCTGCACATTCGGGCACTAGGAGGTCCGGGCCCCGGGGGACCCTGGGTTTCCGCGTATGTGCGTGTGTGTGCGTGCGCGCAGGTGTGCCCAAAGTACAACCTGTTGCTTCTGTAACTCAAGCGAGAAACAATAATGCAGATGTGGTGAAATTAAAACCCTCCTGCACCATTGGTGGGAGTGCAAACTGGTGCAGCCACAGTGGGCATGGCGTGCAGGGGCCTCGGACAAACAGAGCTACGTGGGATCCCGCAATCCTGCCGCTGGGTATTCACCCCGAGTGCGTGCAGCAGGGACGCGAGTGGATGCTTGCACACCCACGTTCACAGCCGCTGACACAGGGAAGCGGCCTAAGCGTCATCGATGGACGAGCGGATAAACGTGGTCCATCCACACACCGGACCGTCACTCAGCCTGAACACGGAGGGACACGCTGACACCTGCCAGAGCGTGGATGGACCTGGGGGACGTGATGCTGAGTGAGATAGGCCAGACACAGAGGGACAAGTACTGCAGGATTCCCCCCACATGAGGTCCTTAGAGTCTCCAGATTCACAGGGAACAGAGTGGACGGTGGGCGCCGGGGGAGGGGCGGGGGTCGGTGACTCAGGGGGACAGAGAGTGGATGGTGGGCGCCGGGGGAGGAGTGGGGGTCGGTGTCTCAGGGGGACAGAGAGTGGACGGTGGGCGCTGGGGCCGGAGGAGGGATGGGGGTCGGTGACTCAGGGGGACAGAGTCTCAGTTTGGGAAGATGGAAAGTTCTGGAGACGGATGATGGGGACGGCTGCACAGCAGTGTGAATGTACTTAGTGCCCCTGAGCTGTGGGCTTAAAGGTGGTTAAATGGTAATTTTTATGTTATATGTATTTTACCATGATTTAAAAAAAATAATTATTATTTTTTCAAAACCAATAATTCGAAGAGCATTTGGGCTGGAGAACAGTTGTGGGTGGGGAGGTGGGTGGAGAAGCCACCCTGGGGCCACTGCAGACATCCCGAGGGGCTTCTGGAGCACCCTGGAGTGGACGGTGGGGGGTGGGGCGCCTGGGGTGTCGAGAAGGGAGAGTGGCTGGAGCAGTGGTGAGGCTGCAGGCAACCACCGGGAGATGCGCTGGAGGGGTCAGGAGTGAGGGCCCAGCAGTCACCCCAGCTACAGCGGGGACCCCAGCACCCCACCTTGTCACCTGCTGCCCATTGCCCCTGAACCTCTCTCTTCCTTTATTTAACAGACACCTGGGGCCCACTGTGCTGGGCTGGACGGGGGTGCCCACAAGGACACCCAGAGAGGGTGGTGGAAGGTGCTCTCCAACTACGAGACCGTCAAGGCAGGGACCCTGCTGTTTTCAAAGAGCACCCCAGGCAATGCTTATAGGGTGACCCAGTGAACATGCAGGTGGATGCATGCAGCCCGCCCCCGCTTCTTGCTGCGCCCTTTCCTGGAGCATGAGCCTCGGCTTCGCTAGCTCCATAGGACCCACCGCTGGGGTGGGAGCCGAGGCCCCGTCTGGCATCCACAGGAGACCCTGCGTGAGCTCTCGGTCTGGCCCGGGTGGGGGCCGCAGTCGGTGGCCGGAGGGAGCTGGCTCAGCCAGGACGAGTTTATTAAAAACAAGCTGGAGATCAAGGCGGGCCAGCTCATGTCAGCCGAGCTCATCCTGGGCCCCAGAGTCATCAGAAATAAGAAAGCGCGGATAAGCCCTGTCTAAATATCACGGCAAGCGGGGTCAGCGGCAGGCAGCTGGCAAATGTCAGCCGGGGGCGGGGGCCCTCCGCGCCCCGGGATTAGTGGGAGGCCTGGAACGGTTGTGCCCGCCTCCCCTGCTGCCCGAGGGAGGCCCGAGTGCGGAGGATTATCGCTGCCAGCGTCTCGGGGGGTGGGGGGCTCTGCTTTCGACCCTGCTGGCCCCCGTGGGACAGGAGCCCACTGCAGGGGGGAGGCCGAGCGGGAGGAAGCTGAGCCTGGCCCAGGAGAGGGACACATCCAGGTCCCGGAGCCGGGCTGCCCACAGAAGACCCCAGCGGGGCGGGGCGGGGCGGGGGAGGCGGTGTCGTTTGGGGAAGCAGCGGGACTCCTGGCGGCCTCTGACGGGGCTCCCCTCCCTGTGTGACGGTGGCCCTCGGTCCCCTCTGAGCCTGTTTCCTGCACAGGGCTGCGTGCTTCCTTCGGGGCGGCACAGAGAGTGCAGGTCACCCTCTCTGGGCCTCATGTGTAGTCGGCGCCCTGGTCCCCCGTCCTGGGCTTCCCAAGCCAGAGGGAGCAAAATGTGTCCCTGGTGGGCAGACAAGGGAGGACAGATGTGCCCCGCATGGGCAGTGATCCTGAGTCTCCCGCGGGACCAGCACGCTCCCCAGGGGTGGGACTGGCCAGCACAGCCCCATCCCGAAAATGTCAGCGCGGGGGCCAAGGTGGGACCTCAGAGCAGCTCCCCACGCCTCGCCAAAACAAGATGGAGAGCAGGCGCGGGCGGCCCCGCACTCCCCACTCGGGAAGGCAGGTGGTGAGCCTGCGTGGGACTGTGGGCGGATGGGGTCAGGACCCAGAGGGGGCCTCAGTCCTGGGCAGCCCCCGACTCCCAGCCTGCTGCCAGTGGAGTGTGCAGGAAGCACGGCAGAGGTGCCTGTGGCCCAGGGGTGCAGGGGCGTGGGCCCCCTAAGTGCTTCCAGCGGGCAGGCCCGAGGAGGGCCAAGCAGGCGCTGGGCACCCGGAACAAGCTGGGCCAAGCAGAGCCCGGGGGGACCTCCAGGAACCCACCCTGGCTGCCCGGATGTTCAGCTGAGACGTTCAGCTCGTGTGCTCTGGGCACGTCGAGCAGAGCACTCTGTCCCCTCCTGAGTTTTGGCCCCCGTGACTCTGCTAATGCAGCCCGGGGCCTTGCGGGCCCACAGCCGGCAGCTGGCTCCCCTGTAGGATGGGCGGGGCGGCCCCTCCCCGCCGAGAGCGCCGGGAGCCTGGAGCGGCGGGACCAGGGGCAGGTGACTGGGACCCCAGGGCTGGCAGGGGGCGGGCACCGGGCCTGTCACGTGCCCACGTGCTGCTATCGAAGCACAGCTGTGGGCGCCTGCCCCCGAGTGACTAATGAGAACGGCACGGCGCTCTTGTCTTCGGCGGGCTCCGTCGTCAGCCGACTGAGAGCCGGGGGGAGGGGGCGGCAGGCGAGCGGAGTCCTGCAGGGGCCAGGCGGGGTGGGGGGCCTGCGGACGGACCCCAAGGAACCCACAGCACCTGGCAGGAAGCTGAGGCCTTGGCCGTGACATGGAGTGAGGGTCTGGAGGGACGCGGAGCCAGGAGCCGCCCCACGGGTCAGCCCACCGTGGCCGGTCAGACCTCCTGAGGCCCAGCTGCCCACCGCATGCACCGTTCAACCCCCGTCCACGTGCACGGAGGCTCCCATGGGCACGCTCACGCACAGACCGGCGGAGCTCGTGAGCGTGGGCTCCCGAGCCTGGCTGCACACATGGCCAGGGGTGCTCACAGCCATGTCGGCCTCTGCAGGTGACGGGGGGAGCCTTCCGCCCAGAGCCCCGTGTGAGGCCAGCATCCTGCCCCTCGAAGGCACCTGAGCAGTGAAGAGTTGGGGTGCTCTGGGGGTGGGAGCCACCGAGGACTACAGAGACCTCTCTCTGGCCAGGGCCACCTGACCCTGAGGCCTCTGTGATCTGCCCCTGCCCCCCTTCCTCCAACCCCTTCCCGCCTTGGTCCCCGGGCCTTCTGGGCACCTGGTTCCCCTTGTCACCCCAGTCCAGTCCCCTTGGCCTCTGCAAATCCTGCAGGCCCTCCCTCCTTCATGTGGGGCCTGGGTCTGACCACACTCGAGTCCTGCCCTCCCTTCCATGTCAGCACAGGGATGCCCAGCCCGGCTGCCCTGCCCCAGGCCCCTGCTGGAAGGACCCTAGGACAGGCACTCTTAGGGAAGGCGTGGACAGCTTTTCCAGAGGCCCGAGAGCACTAATCCCGGGTGTCAGTGGGACCTGGTGCTCCTCCTCCCCATGGGGATGGGACAGGGGGCAGAGTCAGGATCCCCTTTCCCACCCTCCCAAAGGTGGATTGCCAGCACTGAGCCTGGAGCCCAACCTTCTGTCAGCCCGTCCCCCTGCCCCATTGAGGGGTCAGCCTGGCGGGAAGGGAGCTCAGATGAGAGGCAGGAGGGAGGTCTGCCTGGAGGAGGAGGGGCGGCCATTGGGCCTGGGGGCCAGGCAGGACTTGGTCTGGGGAAGGGAGCCAAGCAGGTCACTGCTGCAGGGGCCTGGGGACGGGGGGGCGGGGGCAGGGGAGACATGGCCCGCTCCTCCCCTATCTCTTCCTGCAGGTCTGACTTCCAAATGCCCAATTATCCTGAGTGCATCGGATCGACCAGTGGGGCGGTGGCTCTGGGTCCGACCTGCCCCCGCCGGCTCGCCCAGCTGCTCGGTTCCATCCGATGGCCTCGTTAGAGCTAATTGCTCTGACATTTCAGCTCTGACAGGGCCGGTGTGACAGGCGTCTTGGGTCTTCTTCCAGCATGGGGGAGGGTGGGAGACTGCTCCCCCGCCTGTCCCCAAACGTGGAGAAAGGCCCTGGAGCCCTGGGGCTGCGCCGAGGCTGGAGGTGGGCGGCCCGGGCAGGAGGGGCGGGACACAGGCCTCCCTGTCCCCTGCAGCCCCCAAGGACCACGGGGACCCAGGGGTGGCCCAGGGCAGCATGACATCCGGAGTGCCCCCAAATCCTCCGAGGGATGTGGTGTGTGCCCGTGCAGGCCCGTCTCCCTGTGAACAGGGACCCTGGTCCCAGGCTGCGGGCTCTGGAGGGGCTTCTCTGGAGACCCGCTGCCCGGGGCCCCGGGGCTGTGTGTCCCACAGATGTGTGCCTCTCCCACGACACAGACGATGCCCACTGACAAAGACCTTCATCCTGCTCACACCATGGAAGCAACCTCTGACCCCTGATTGCCGGGAAGCACGAACCTCAGACTCTTCGCAGGTGGTTTCCGACGGTGGGGCCCTGCAGAGCCACGGGATGAGGACCCCAGGGAGATGCCCCCCTCGGGTTCCCTCGGCAGCTCAGCCTGGGCCCTCCTGTGGTTTGGGGAGGAGAGGAAGGGCGGGGTCCCGCAGTGGGCAAGGCAGTGGGCCCAGGGGGAGCAGCCCTGCCTTCGAGACAGGCCCTGAACCTGAGGCTGGAGGCCGCCTGCCCCACCCCTGCCCCACACCAGGAACCCGGTCGATGCCAGGGAGCTGCATGCTGTCCTTATGGGCCATTACGTCCTCTGGAGGCCGGGGCACAAGAGGCCACAAGAGGAAGCACCCAGCTCAGCACTGGTGCTGAGTGCCCGGCCTGACGGCTGGGATTATTCAGGGTGATGGGAGGGGCGGGGGGCTGCACAGGGGGCTGGCCCCTCCTCCCGATTCGGCCCCAGAGCGCACCCCCACCGCACTGGGCCCCGGACGCTCTGCTCCTCACCCTGCCCCCCCAAGATCGGCTCATACTCCCAGGGCTGTCTGGGCAGCAGGGACCCCATGTCCTCTCCTGGTGCCCACCTCCTCTGCAGTGGCTTGAAACCCTACCCTCTATCCCTGGGGTGGGGGCCGCTGGTCTCCGTCTGCCCCTTGGATTCCTCTCCTTATGGCCTGAGGCCCTGGATCCTTGAAAGGAATGTCTTGCGAGCTGGGAATCCAGGGCTCCGGACGTTGCAGGACCCAGAGAAATCACTTGCCTGGGGTCTCAGTCTCCCCTCTGCAGGACGGGTCTACAGACACCTCAGCTGTCTATAGGCAGGCCCTACAGATCACCGTCTGGGCTTGAGCCCGGGAGACCCTGGGCGCAGGGGGAGCCGCGGGCCAGAGAGAGGACACGAGGGTGTCTGGCCAGGAAAGAAGATGCTGGCTGGGGTGGACCCGCGGGTGAGGAGGAACGGCCCGGACTGCGCCCAGGTTGGTCAACCAGCCCTGCAGGGTGGGGATGTGTGGTAAAGCCTTCCCAGGATGGACCCCCTGTGCACGGACAGATAGACACCTGGTCAGGGGAAGCCGGAGGCCAGAGGGGGAAGCACACAGCTCGGGAGGGAGTCCGCAGCTTCCGCCCTCCTGCCCGCTGCCACCTGGCCCCGGGGAAGGAAGCTTCGCCCCCACGGAGCCTCCGTGCAGGCCCACGCCAGCTCAGGTAGGCAAAGGAATTAAAAAACAATATTTGTGTCAGCAGAAGACATTTGCCGAAAGGTTAAATCCACACTCAGCCACTCCTCCTGCGCGGTGCTTAACCCCCTGCCCGGCGCCCCCCAGGGCAAACCTGCAGGCCTGGATCCGCATCCCTAAGTGGTCCCTTGCAGCCCACCCTGGAGGGGCGGAGGGGAGCCTGTCCAGAGTTCCAGGAGGCCTGGATGCTGGCTGGGGACCCTGGTGCCCTGGGGTAGAGCCCGCCCCGGCCTGCACCCTGGGGATCTCGGAGCAAATTCTTCCAGGGCCTTCAGGACACAGCGGCATCCCTATGGAAGACCTCCTCTGGGCCAGGCCTTAGGGGCAGAGGCCGCTGAGACATGCTCTTGAGCCCAGAGTCTAGGAGATGAGTCAGGCCAGGGCCCACACCAGGCACCAGGAGATGCAGTGGGCCAAGCAGCTGGGGGTCCTGGCCTCAGGGTGTTTGCAGAGGAGGGAGATTAATATCAGGGACAAGAAAGCACAGACATCACAGAATGAATGGTGGCTGAGCTGTGTTTTGTGGAATGCATAGGAGCTCACCAGGAGAAGAAGGGGGTGAATATTGCAAACTTGGTATCATGGACCCCCAGGCCCTCCTGGAGCAGGAAGTGGGAACAGCCAAGGGTGAGAAGATCAGCAGGGGGAGGTGGGAGGAGGCACTTCCCTCTGCACTGACTGAGCTCTCAGACTGCTTCCAGAGGGCGATGGGGAGCCATAGAGGGTGGGGAAGTAAGAGTGTTATGGTCAGACCGGTTTGGGGGAAGGTCCTGGAGGAGAGGGGCTGGCCAGCCAGACATCCCTCCCTCCGCTTCCAGGCTCCTCACACTGGAGGGATGGGCCTTTCTGGAACATTCCAGGTCTCACTGGCTGTGCCTGGGGATCCAGGCCCAGGGAAATGGGACGAGGGATAGCTAACGCTCCTGCTGGTGGCATCTAATGGAAACATGCCGTGGGATCCTGTTGGGAAATTTGATGAAGAATCTTCTGGAAAAGCAAATGTTCTCCTGACATCCCAGGTTGGAGTCTGGATTTCTCCTCTCGGGGGTTTCCAGGCCACCTGCCACGTGCAGTCTCAGGGTGCCCAGAATAGTACCTCCCTGTGTACCCACCATCACCCCCACCTGGGGTGTGGAGCTAAGGGGACGCCAGCTGTCCCCAGCCCCGCAGAGCCCGTCCTCTGGAGCCGAGGTGACTCAGAGCGAGGGCCGTACCCCTGCTGGGCGCCTGCAGCGGGGACGCAATTAGATTTAATGGGACAGAGCCCTTTCTCCTGCGCGTCTTCGCTCCCGCCCACCGCCTCCCTCAGGCGGCAGGCGGCAGGAGAGGATGCGGGGAGGTGGGAGGTGGGGGACGTCAGCTCAGCCTATAAGAGGCCGCCCGACAGAGGGCTGTGGAGGCGAGCCCTATACGGACACCGGCGCCATGCCCACTCCCAGCTCTGCCTCGCCCCAGGCCAAGGGCTTCCGCAGGGCGGTCTCCGAGCTGGATGCCAAGCAGGCCGAAGCCATCATGGTAAGGGGGCTGCTGGTGCCCGATGGCCAGCATGGGCTGGAAGCGCAGGGGTGTCCCCCAAAGGCTGGCAGGGGCCCCGGACTCAGGGTCCATATGACGCCACAGACCTGGGTGCGGTGTGGGGTCCTGGCCCTGAGCATCTGCTCTGCCCAGGCTGGTAGGCGACCCCCGACCACTCCACTGGGGGGTGTTTGAAGCTCCGTGGGTGGTTCCTCCCCGGCCCGGCGTGTGTGTGTGTGACAGTGTCCTGGGCCTTGGCGGCAGCTCCTGGGGGAAGGTGCCGGCCACATGGAGGGGCAGACCCCAGTCCTGAGCCCAAGGGTGATAGGGGCTCCAGGGCGGTTTCCATTGTCATCCACCTGTCCACCGGCCACGCATTCGTGACCACGTGTGACCTCCTGTCTTGAATCCCACCTCCCCTGCCTAGACACCCTGGGCCCCTCTGACCACAGGACGGTCCCCAAGGCATCACCCAGCACCTGGGGGCCCCCGAGGGCAGGAGGTCCGTGCCGGGCAACCTCACCTCCATGAGGCTGGATAACTGGAGACCACTCAGGCCAGAAGAAGGGTCTTGCATGTCCTCAAGGATGCCCCAGAATGATCAGCTCCCAACATTTCAAATGAGCTTTTGTTTTTAGACCTTGAATGAAAACATGGTTTGGGTTCTGGAAATGTGATTTGCAGGCACCTGCTCAGAGAACTGCCCCCCCACCCCCGTTCTCAGTGAGACGTCCTCCCCACCCAGCTCCCAGGGCCCACCCAGCCTTGCAGGTGCTCCCCGACCCGGGGCTGCAGCCCTGCTCTGCTCACACCCCCGAGGCCAAGCGGGGGCTCGAGGGGCTTCTCCTGCACCCTCCCCACCATGTTCCAAGACCCAAGGACACCAGAACCTTCTTGGAAATTCAGCTCCAAGGGACGAGCCCCAGACATTCAGCTCCTCCTTCATGCAGGCCTGGGGGTCACGGTCTTGGGGACAGGCTGTGGACCAAGTTTGGCCATGTCCCTGTGCTGTGGGGAAGGGCCGGGGTTGGGGTGCCGAGGTGACGTCATTCAGTATGGCTGGCGTGGGGGTCCCTCCCAGGAGCCAGACACCATGTTCCCTGCCCTCCCCAGTGCTCTGGCTGATGTCCACCTCAGGGTCCTGAGTCACCCCTCCTGTCACCTCGTCCAGTTGGGACCCGGGGACAGAAGCAAGGCAGCATGTGGGTGCTGTGGGCCCATCCTCCTGCCACACCGGCCCCCAGCCTGTGGCTCCACATCTTCCTGGCCACCCCCCAACCCCCATCGGGTGGAGACAGGCTCTTAGTTCTGCCCCAGCAAGTGAGGCCTGGCCAGCCGTACCCCCCGTGGGCACAGCAGGGGCTCACGGACGCCAGCTGGTCGGAACAGGGACTGGGGGCGGCCAAGCACAGGGGGAGCTGGGTGTGTCCTCTCCTCGCAGTCCCCGCGCTTCATCGGGCGGCGACAGAGCCTCATCGAGGACGCTCGCAAGGAGCGAGAGAAGGCCGAGGCCGCATCGGCCGCCTCCTCGGAGCCCGGGGACCCCCTAGAGGCCGCAGTGTTCAAGGACAAGGACGGGAAGGCCATGCTGAATCTGCTCTTCACCCTCCGGGGCGCCAAGACCGCGTCGCTGTCCCGGGCCGTGAAGGCATTTGAGGTGAGGCTGGCTGGTGCGGACCTGTGACAGGTGCGGACACGGTGTCCTCTCCACGGGACTCACGCAGAGGCATGACTGCCACTGAGGGCCACCAGGGGAGAGGGGCTCAGGAGCCCTGGGCCTGGGGGTTTGCACCCCCGAGAGCTCTAGGGGGCCCCACGGCCCTCACAGTCCCCCTCGCGGTCTCGGGAACTGCCTGAGCCCGAGCCCTCCACCGGGCCGTGAACCCCCGCCACCCCCACACCCACCACGTCACACACAGGTGACATATGGGGTGAGTGCGTGTGGCTCCCAGCAGGGCAGCCTGGGAAGTCGGGGTTCCCACCCCCCCTGCCCCTGACGGGCTCTGGCTAATGTGATGGCGGATGGTATTAGTTGTTCTGGTCACACCAGGCCGGGCGGGACACGGGCTCCTAGCCCCCAAATGACATTAGAGCTGGGCTCCTGCTCCTGGACATCCGTGTGGCCCGAGGGCCTGTCGAGAACCTGCGTCCTTGTTGCTGGGCAACGGCGACGGGCGGGAGGTGGCGGCGAGCGGAGCCTTCCTGCCAGGCCCCTGGGCACTCAGTGGCGCTGAGCGGGGGGTTGAGCCTCCTGGGTGGGGGGGCCACAGTGGGGTCCAGGGCCCACCCCCAGCCCCAGATGAGGCCACCTTCCGACCAGCGGCTGGGGACTCAGGCCCGAGGGACGCAACACGTCACCCAGAACACTGGGTGGAGGGACCGCGCTGAGGACTCCCATCACGCAAACTGGACGAAACCCCACCTCCCAGCCGCAAGCCCTCCCCAGGCCGCAGGCTCTGACCCGAGTGTGGAGGACGGCTTGGGTGTTCGTGGCCGCAAACGTCCAGGGTGGGGCCACAGGAGCTGACCCCATGGAGCTTCTTCCTTCCCATCCCCGTCTCCCCTCCCTCCCCGTGTCTGTCTCCCTGTCTGTCTCTCTGTCTCACCATCTCTCTGTCTCTCTCCTTCTCTGTCGCTCTCCATCTCTCTTTCTCCATCTCTGTCTCTCTCTCCATATCTCTCTGTCTCTCCATCTCTCTCTCTGTCTCTCCATCTCTGTCTCTCCCTTGCTCCCTAAGACGTTTGAAGCCCAAATCCACCATCTGGAGACCCGGCCCGCCCAGAAGCCACGGGCAGGGGGCCCCCACCTGGAGTACTTTGTGCGCTGTGAGGTGCCCAGTGCCGACCTGCCCGCCCTGCTCAGCTCCGTGCGCCGGGTGGCAGAGGACGTGCGTGGTGCTGGGGAGAACAAGGGTGAGGCTGGATCCTCTGTCCTTGTGGGTAACCCATGACCTTGAGATGGGGCACATGACCTTGAGATGGGGACACAGAAGCTTCCACAGGGGACCCCTGAGGGGACCACATGTGAGGCCTGGGGGGCCCCCCTCCCTGCCGGCTCAGGCCCTCTGCTCATCTGTGTGCTGGCCGGGGCACCTCTGGGACCTGCCCACTGTCACGCCCCCATCCCCCACCCCGCCCCCCACTGAGGAAGCCGCAAGGGAGGCTGCTTCCAGGCCGGCCTGACGCTCATGCAGGCCCCTGTTCCCTCCACCCTCCATGAAGTCCTCTGGTTCCCGAGGAAAGTTTCTGAGCTGGACAAGTGTCACCATCTGGTCACCAAGTTTGACCCTGACCTGGACTTGGATCATCCGGTAAGCGGGTGCCCCCGGGCCTCCTGGCCTCCTGTGTCCCCGTCCTCATGGCCAGGGTGTCATGGATGGGGCATCACTCTCTCTGTCTGCTGTCTGGCTCCCGGCAGAACCACCGAGGCTGGGCTCGGTGCAGCCCCCAGGCACCCTGCTGCACAGGGCAGGGAAGGGGCAGCCAGTGGGGGGGGAGGGCGCGTGTATCGGGCAGGGAAGGGGGCGGTGGGCAGGGAAGGGAAGGGGCAGCAGGCAGGGAGGGTGTGTTGGGCAGGGGAGGGGGGAGTCGGGCAGGGAAGGGGCATCGGTCAGGGAAGGGGTGGTGGGCAAGGAAGGGAAGGGGCATCAGGTGGGCAGGGAGGGGGGTGTGGGCAGGGAAGGGGCGTCCGGCAGGGAAGGGGTGGCAGGCAGGGAAGGGGCATTGAGCAGGGAAGGAAGGGGTGGCGGGCAGGGCAGGGAGGAGTCGGGCGGGCAGGCTCCTGAGCGCGTGTGGTACTGCCCCCAGGGCTTCTCGGACCAGGCTTACCGCCAGCGCCGGAAGCTGATCGCGGAGATCGCATTCCAGTACAAGCAGTAAGGACCCTGGCAGCCTCGGCCTCGGGGAGCCAGTGGAGCCTCACACTGGTGGGGGGGGCGTCTCTGTCACCAGTGCCATCACTGTGGTCACTGGCTCGGGTCCCCGAGTCCCAGCCGAGCAAACAGGAAGCTGCCGAGACCATGCGGCCGGCATGCGCTCAGCCCCAAACCCCTCCTGTGCGCCCCCCTGCCCGCCCTCCCCGAGGGGCCCCTGCTGACTGCGCACCCCGTCCGCAGCGGCGACCCTATTCCCCGTGTGGAGTACACGGCCGAGGAGATTGCCACCTGGTAAGACCCGGTGGCCCTGCTGGGGCGGAGGGGACGAGAAGGGCCGCGTGTGGAGGCCAGGTAGAGGAGGGACTTCCCAAGGCCATCTGGGAGGAGAGGCTGCGGCTGGGCCCGGTCATCCCGTGGCCCTCTGTCCCCCGCAGCCCCCCGGTGGCCAGGGTCTTCAGGGTCCAGCGAGAGGCCTGCAGTGGGGGCCTCTGCAGAGCCTCCCGGGCGGGGGCAGAGAGGAGCGCCCACAAGGACTGGCTGCTGGATGTGGGGCGGGGCTGGGGTCGGGCGGCCGTCAGGCTCGGCCGCGTGGGGACGGGAGCCCCGCCGCAGGGCCTGAGACCCTTGCCCGCAGGAAGGAGGTCTACACCACCCTCAAGGGCCTCTACGCCACCCACGCCTGCCGGGAGCACCTGGAGGCCTTCCAGCTGCTGGAGCGCTTCAGCGGCTACCGGGAGGACAGCATCCCCCAGCTGGAGGACGTGTCCCGCTTCCTGAAGGGTGCGTGGGCCGCAGGGGCGGGCCCGCAGGAGGGAGGCCCCTCCCAGCCTGGCGCCCTGACCCCCGCGGCCCTTGCAGAGCGCACGGGCTTCCAGCTGCGGCCCGTGGCCGGCCTGCTGTCCGCCCGGGACTTCCTGGCCAGCCTGGCCTTCCGCGTGTTCCAGTGCACCCAGTACATCCGACATGCGTCCTCGCCCATGCACTCCCCCGAGCCGTGAGTGTGCACCTGCTCCCCGCGGGGCCGCCCCTGCCGCCCAGCCTGCTGCCCCGCCTCCGCAGCGACCCGCGGGGTGCCCGCCTGCGAGCCCCCGGAACGTGGGGGAGGGGGCAGGGGCGGGCTGCGGCCCCCCGCCCCCGCCCCCAGCCGCCCCTTCTCCCCGCCCCCACAGGGACTGTTGCCATGAGCTGCTGGGGCACGTGCCCATGCTGGCCGACCGGACCTTTGCTCAGTTCTCCCAGGTGTGTCTCAGGCCTGGGGCGGGGGCAGCCCCTGCCGGCCACCCCGGCACCATGCCTGAGTCCCTCGGCGGCTGGACGTTGTCCGCTTGGGTCCGGGAGGCTGCAAGGAGACTGGGTCATCCTGGAATAGAGGGGCGGGTGGGCCGTGGCGGGTGTGCTTGGACCCGTTCTGGGAAAACCACCTTATAAAAATGAGGAGTCAGTCCGGCTGCCGCAGAGCCCACGGGGGGGGGGGGGGGGGGGGGGGGGCGGCTGGCAGAGCCCCATGGCCTGTGCTGCCACCTGCTGGCTTCCTGAAGAACAGCACAGAGCTGTCCTGGTCCCTTGATTGCTCCTGGGAGGGTCCCTGCATCCCTGGAGGGTCCCTGCATCCCAGGAGGGTCCCCCATCTTCGGAGGGCTTCCATACCTGGAGGGTCCCTGCATCCCAGGAGGGTCCCCCCATCTTCAGAGGGCCCCTGCATCCCAGGAGGGTCCCCCCATCTTCAGAGGGCCCCTGCATCCCTGGAGGGTCCCTGCATCCCTGGAGAGTCCCTGCATCCCAGGAGGGTCCCCCATCTTCGGAGGGCTTGCATACCTGGAGGGTCCCTGCATCCCTGGAGGGTCCCTGCATCCCAGGAGGGTCCCCCATCTTTGGAGGGCTTCCATACCTGGAGGGTCCCTGCATCCCAGGAGGGTCCCCCCATCTTCAGAGGGCCCCTGCATACTTGGAGGGTCCCTGCATCCCAGGAGGGTCCCTGCATCCCAGAAGGGTCCCCCCATCTTTGGAGGGCCCCTGTATCCCAGGAGGGTCCCTGCATCCCAGGAGGGTCCCCCATCCTGGGAGGGCCCCTGCATACCTGGAGGGTCCCTGCATCCCAGGAGGGTCCCCCATCTTCGGAGGGACGCTTCATACCTGGAGGATCTCTGTATCTGGGAAAGATCCCCCACCCTGGGAGGCTCTCCACATCCTGGGAGGGTCCCCGAAACCCCAGAGGGCGCCTGGAGCACCCTCGCCCCATGCAGGCGCCCACGCAGGGGTGGGCCGAGCCTCTCCCTGCTGAGTCTCCTGCCTCCACAGGACATCGGGCTTGCGTCCTTGGGGGCTTCTGACGAGGAAATCGAGAAGCTGTCCACGGTGGGTGCCTTCCCCTGCCGGGCCTTGGGGGGCACGCTCAGGACACCTGGGTTCAGGTTGGGGGGCCCCCCATCTGGGCTGAGGTCCCCTCTTCTGTCCAGGGAGTGTCACTTTTACGCTGTGATCCCCAGGGCCGGCCGGGCCCTGCTGGGGCTGGGGGTGCGGCAGGGCCGAGCGGCAGGGGCTGGCGGGGTGGCGGCTGTGGGCACCCACGCAGTGCTGTCCCCGCCAGCTGTACTGGTTCACGGTGGAGTTCGGGCTGTGTAAGCAGAATGGCGAGGTGAAGGCCTACGGCGCGGGGCTGCTGTCCTCCTACGGGGAGCTCCTGGTGAGGCCCGCCCCTGCCGGGCCCCGGCCCCGGAGGGTGCTCGCACTGGGGCTGCGGGGAGGGGGGAGCAGGGTGACCGAGAAAGCTCGTCCTGCGCTGTCCCAGCCGCAGGGTGCCCAGGCCTCGAGAGGACCCCCGCGGGGAGGGTGTGGAGTCAGGGAGCGGCGCTCCTATTCCCTCCGGGCCCAGGGTGGGGGGTCCTGCGACCTCTGGCCTCCTGCAGCACTCCCTGTCTGAGGAGCCTGAGATCCGGGCCTTCGACCCGGACGCTGCCGCCGTGCAGCCCTACCAGGACCAGACCTACCAGTCCGTGTACTTTGTGTCCGAAAGCTTCAGCGATGCCAAGGACAAGCTCAGGTGGGCCAGGGCTCCCAGGGCCGAGACCCACCCCCCACGCCCCCAGACTGGGCTAACCTGCAAGCGGGGCCTGGCGTGCACACCCCTCCCACCGTAGGCCCCCCAAAAGTCCCGGGGGGGTGGGGGGGAGAGCTGCCCGACTGGTGGCCAGGTCAAGGCCAGGTTTCAGGAGGCAGAGTTTGACCTTTGTAAGAAGGATGTGTGGGGCCCTTCCCAGCCTCCTGCCTGCTGAACAGCTGGGGCCATTGGGTGGGACAGAGGGGCAGGGGTGGCTGAGGGTGCAAGGGGGCCTGGAGGGGGCAAGGAGCCCCCAGGGCCGGGGGCTGAGGGTGCGTGACCAGTGGTGTCTGGGAGAGGGGGCAAAGCCTGACGCATCCCACCTGCTCATCCTCGGAAAGAGTCTTGTTTTCCAGCTAAGGGAAACCGAGGCCCAGGGGCTGTGTCTGCAGAGTGGAGGTGCGGGAGGGCCGGATCCCACAAGCAAGTGTGGGGACAGGAACAGACCTGAGGCTCTCTGGGGCACACAGCCCAGGAAGGCCTCCCGGAGGGGTGGGGCGGGATGGGGGTCCAGCAGAGGCCCGCTTGGGAAAGGCCTGTCCTTCCCCTGCCCCCCACCCTTGGAGCAGGCCTCGATCCCCCGCCTTGTCCAGTCGGTTGGTTGCAAGGAGTTTTGGGGCCTGGGCTTGCCCTGCACTGATGATGCGCCCCCTCTCCTGGGGACCGCAGACTCTGTCCCAAGCGGCCCCTGCTCCTCCCCACCTCCCCAGTGCCCCCCGAGTCCCCACCAGGTGACCGAGGGTCCGTACGCCCTCCCCTCCCTAGGAACTATGCTTCCCGCATCCAACGCCCCTTCTCCGTGAAGTTTGACCCGTATACCCTGGCCATCGACGTGCTGGACAGTCCCCACGCGATCCGGCGCTCCCTGGAGGGCGTCCAGGATGAGCTGCACACCCTCACCCATGCGCTGAGCGCCATCAGCTAGGAGCAGTGGGAGAGGCCCCGAGGTCTCCCTTCCCTTCCCCAGCCTCCCCCTGGCCCCTGCCCACGTGAGGGGCTGGGTCACTGGGCACCCCGAGAGCCCGCCAGAGATCCTCCCTGCTGGAGGGCACCCCGCGGATCCCCACCCCACTGCTGCTCAGCTCTGCCTGCTGTGTCCTTGTCCTGCCCATGCTGCCCGCGCCGCCCGCTCACAACCTCAATAAAAGAAAGAATCCCTCTGAGCGCCTCCCTGGCCTCCTGTGTGTGCTGGGCTCAGGGCTGGGCCCCTCACCCCCTGCTCCTAGCCTTGCTCAAAGCTTTCTCTTCTGCCTCCGGCCTTCTCCGAGACCTCACCAGGCAGCCCAGGCCAGATAGGAGATGCCCTGCTCACCCCGGAGGACCAGCCTGTGCTGAGCCCCCAGCAGCTCCGGGGGGCGGAGGGGGTCCTGGCTGAGCGCATCATCCCCGTAGGGGCGGGGGGTGGGGGCATCGGGAGCCGCACCTGGGGCTCACAGCTCTGCGTTTGGCCATTGTGGCTTCCAAGGCAGGGCTGCAGGCTGGGCCCTCCCCACAAGCCGGGTGTCCCCACTAGAGGACAGGGGTACAGGGGCCAGCCCGTAGCAGGTGCAGGAACGGGGCCCTGAGGCATCCCACCCGCACGGAGCAGGGCCTGGAAATTGTCCCCAAAATGTGTGCTGATGGGGAGTCCAGCTGAGCTGGTTCCCAGATAACCTCCCTGGGCCTGAGTCCCCCAGCAAGGCGTCTGCGGGCTGGATTCCAGGCTCTGTAAGCTGCCCCTCAGCTCACTCAAGGGGTCTGACATGGCCCTCCAGCTGGAGCCCCCGCATCCTCCAGGGCTGGCCCAGCCCAAGGGGCTCCTCCTCCCGCCCTGCCCCTGGTGCTCGGGGAGAGAAGCCCGGGGGCTTCCCGGGGCGTGCCTGGCTCCCCCCTCGTCGCGGGGTGAGAAATGCCCACGGGTCTCCCAGGCCCTGCTCACTCCTGGCAACTGTGCCTGCCACACATCACCAGGGCCCCGGCGTTAAGCTTTTAGGATGTCAGTCCCCGTAAACTCCTATTCATCTGTCAAGGCCCTCTGGGGCAAAAGCTTCTTCCCCAGCCCTCCCTGGTGGTCTGAGCACCTTGCCCATCCCAGGCCTCCCCTACCTGCATCCCTTCAGCCCACGAGACCCCAGTGAGGCCATTTCTGAGGGCTGTGAGCCCCACTAAGACCCTGGGGAAGAGGTGAGGGCCGGCCCCAACCCCCGGGCTCTACTGGCCCCTGGGCTCCGCCCTCTCACTGGGGTCCTGCTCCACCCAGCTTCCTGTCCTGCATGTTCCTCTCAAGAGACCCCCAGACCTTCCGCGGCTGCAGACGGCCACGGGCTCCATGCTGGCTGTGGGGGTTGCCGCGCGGCCCAGGCGGAAGCGGCAGTGGGGAAGGCGCCCCACGGGATCAGGGGCGTCCACCCTGTGCAGAGTGCAGCATGGGGGAGTTGCTGAGCTTGGAGTAGGTGGGCCAGGCCCCTGTAGTCCCCCGGTCGTGCAGGGCCACAGACCAGGACTGCCTGGGCAGAGGGTCTAGCCTGGAGACTGGGGTCCATGCTGAGGCAAGGGCACAGGATGCCCCCAACCCTTCCTGCCCACTTGGTCTGAGGCGACAGGAGGAGGCAGGGCTCAGCCTGTCACAGACCCTAGTGGTGTCACGGTTAGACATGGCAGGGGGAGGGGGAGAGGGTTCTGACCTCTCTCCTGGTCCTGTCCAGGGGGCTGGGGAGCACCCCAGGGGCCCCAACCATATATATGAAAGCCCAGGGAGTCGATGGTCTGAAAGTGGTCAGCATGGGGGAGCCTGGCGGGGCCTCCAGAAGCAGGGGTGGCACGGAGGGGGAACGTGGGCAGGACAGGTGGGGCCCCCACACAGAGGGTGTCTGTTGCCCCCACGGCAGACATGAGAAGCAGGGCCTGGCCCGAGCGTCCACACAGCGAGCGGCTGGTCCCCAAGCTCGGCCCTCAGTGCAGCACCCCTGGGTGCTGAGGGTCTCAGCAAGGTTGCCGTGCTGGGGTGGGGTAGGGCTGTGAGCAGGGACGAGATGCTCCCCCACACCACCCCCATGGCCTTGCACCATCCAAGGGGCCCCGGGGGCAGACAGGGGTCCAGGGGCCAGGCAGAAGAAGCCCCCTCCTCTGGCCCCCGGCTCCCCTGGACTAATGTGGAAAATGTGGCTCAGGCAAGGCCCTGGGGGGTGGGGGCTCTGCTCCCATGGAGACATTTGCCCCCAGCTGTGAGTGGCCATCAGGCCCCTCGTTAAGACTCTAATGACCCTGTGGGCCTGCAGGTGCTGACGACCAAGGAGCCGTTCCCGCAGACCCAGCACTGGGGAAATGATCCAGAAATTGCCGCCTCAGCCCCCCGGCCATCTGCCACCCCCACTGGGGGCCCTAATGGGGAGGGCAGTGGGATCAGGAGCTATAAAGCCAGGAGGGCCCTGCAGCCCCCAGCCCCCTGGGACCAGCTGCACCCGGACACGGACGGCTAGCAGGTGTGTCCCCGTGGGCTCCTTGTCAGCCTGGGGCTGCCCCGCTGAGGAGTCCGGGGTGTCTGGGCCCCAGGAGGACAAGAGCTCCTACCTCAGAGCGTTTGGGGGCCGAGCACAGGGTGGGGTCCTGGGTGGGGCACATGCCCCTTCCAGCCTCAACCCCGTCTGTCCCCCAGGTCCCCGTCCCCCGCCATGGCCCTCTGGACGCACCTCCTGCCCCTGCTGGCTTTGCTGGCCCTCTGGGCGCCGGCCCCGAGCCGAGCCTTCGTTAACCAGCACCTGTGTGGCTCCCACCTGGTGGAGGCGCTCTACCTGGTGTGCGGGGAGCGCGGCTTCTTCTACACGCCCAAGGCCCGCCGCGAGGTGGAGGACCCGCAGGGTGAGCCCCCGCCGGCCCCACCCTGGCTTCCTACCTGGCACCGGGGAAGGCAGGCGGGATCGTTAAAAAGAACAATGACATGCCCTTGGTCGCGTCCTGCAGGCGACCAGCTCCCCCGTCAGTGTCGGGCAGCAGGGGCGCATGGGCAGACTCAAGCCTTGGCCCCCCCCGGGTCCTGGGAACAGATGGCAGGGAGCACGGGCCCCGTGCCAGGCGGCGGGCACCCTGCTGTCCCGGCAGAGGCCAGCATGGGATGGTGGGCAGGTGGGGGAGCGCGTTCCCTCCCCGACCCACTCCCCCTTGTTTGCTCCCCGCAGCAAGGGCCGTGGAGCTGGGCGGGGCACCTGGACCGGGCGACCTGCAGCCCCTGGCGCTGGAGGGGGCCCTGCAGAAGCGGGGCATCGTGGAACAGTGCTGCACCAGCATCTGCTCCCTCTACCAGCTGGAGAATTACTGCAACTAGGGCGCCTCCCCGCGCCAGCGGCCCTGAGCCTTCCGAGCCCTGCACCCCAAGCTATTCAATAAACCCCCTGAATGAGCCTTGTGAGTGTCGTCTGTGTGGTGTGGGGATTGAGGCGTCGGCCGGGGGGCCAGCAAGGTGACTGCCTGGGCCGTGGGGGCCCTTGCAGGGGCCCCCGTCCTGTTCTCTACACCAGCCCCTCCAAGCTTGGCCCCTGCTCACTGGGTGCCCACAGGCGAGCTCCTGCCCTGGGTGCTGCGAGGTCCCAGGGCCCCTGGCTGCTCAGGACAGGACAGAGAAGGGCTCTGGGGGCTCTGGGGGCCTGGGGGGCCTTGGGCACTGGCTGGGAGCAGATTCTCTTAGCTCAAAAGCCTTGAGCTCTCAGGGCCCCCAGAGCACTTTCCAAGGAAAGAGAATGAGAACACTCCAGCAACTTCTCCCCACCTAGCCCTGCGGTGCTCTACTTTTAAAGCTATTTCTGATGGAGGCTGAGAGGGGGACGGGGTCCTGCAGGGGCAGGGGACAGAGAAGGGCCCAAGAGGCTCCCCAGGGCTGGGCCTTTCTAGTGCCTCTCCACCACCAGCCCCAGCCCCAGCCCCAGCCCAGATCCAGCCAGAGGAACCCACGGGTGCCCTGGAGGAATCAGAGAAGCCACATGGCAGCCTTGAGCTGAGGGACAGACTCGGACCCTGTGGGCACTGGGCAGGAGCCTTGGGCCTGGCACTCAGGGGTGTCCCAGCTATGTTGCCCCAAGAACTGCAGCCCACAGGGCCCAGGCTGGGTCTCCCTGCTGCCCTGCGGCCCTCTCCTCCTGCTCAGCAGCCCCAGACCAGGTGGTCAGTCCCAGAAGGGCCTTCGGGCCTAAGGATGAGGTCACTTGGGTTCAGGTCTTCAGGGATCCTCCAGTGTGGGCCCACTGGGCACCCCGCCTAAGCCGTCACCTGGCGTGCCAAAGAGCCTGGGGGCTGTCTGGGCTGGCTGTGGCCTGGGAGGTCAGCGGGTGACCCTGGCAGCACAGAAGGCTGGCCAGCCGGCCACCCAAGCCAAACCAATGTGCACCTCTCCTGAAGGCCCCGCCCGGGGCCGGGGCTGGGGATGGCGGGGCCGGGGCCGGGCGCCCAGGCCCCCCGAGCCTGCAGACCACGCAGAGGCGGCCTCGGGGCCAGAAGTAGATCATCCTGCTGGGGCCTGGCTGTCTCGGCAGCCTCCCTGTAGCCCCCAGGTTCCCTCCTGGGCCACCCCCTCCCCACGACATCGACACCCCCAGAGACGAGGCCGTCCCCCAACTAGCTCCGCCCCTGGAGTGGACAGCCGGACACTGGACCCGGAAGAGGAGGGGAGGAGGCGGCTGCCATCGGCGGCGAATCGTCCATGGGAGCACCCAGGTGGCCCCATCCGCAGGGGTAGAGGCAGGGGCGTCCTGCAGGAGTTGAGGTAGGTAAGTGCCCGGGGCCGGCCTGGAGGCAGCAGTTAGCCAAGCCCGTGTTCTGGCTGGCCTGCTGGCGGGCAAGACCCTGAAAGATGACCCAGGTGTCCCCCTCCCCCTCAGGGGCCAGCAAATTCTGTGGAGTGGGGAGCAGGAGTATATGGGGCCATCTCAGCTGGTGGGACTCACGGTGCAGCTGGTCTTGGGTGGTGCTGGGGACTCGGGGGCGTCATTGGAGGACTCCCTTCCATTGGGGGGGCTCAGGAGAGGGCTCATGTCCATTGGGGTGGGAAAGCCTGCCCACCCAAGAGACACGGGCATGGTGTGTGGCCACCCTTGGCCCCCCTGCCTGGGCCGGGGCCCATCTCCCCGTTCCCTCCTGAGACTTACTGCAGCCCTGAGACCCAGGCTCTCCTGCCGAGCCTTTCCCACCAGCCCCTCGGCCCCCCACGGCTGTGTTCTTGGCAAGGTGGGTGCAGGACTCTCCATACCCCCCCCACAAACGGATCCCGGGGGCAGGGAGAAGGGGATGCCCATGGTCGCCAGGGTCCCCGGTGGCAGAGGTGGGATCAGACCCAGCCTCCTACTTGGCACCCTCCTGAGCACTGAACCCCAGATGCCCCAGTTTCCCGGAGCCCCCGGGTCACCCCATGGAAGCCAGGCCCACAGACCTTGGCTCTGCCACCCCCTCCGGGCCCATGCTCCGCCCCTTCTGGGAATTGGGAGAACAGTCGTCCCATGTCCTCAGACCCTGCCTGCCCTTGGAACCTGGGCTTCCCTCGCCTGCGGGGCTGGCAGTGGCTCTCAGCTGCATCCAGGCCAAGTGCCCCTTAGCCAGGGGCAGCGGGATGTGGAGGAGCAGACCCCTGGCCATGCTGGGTCCCCCAGCCCTCTCACCAGAGGGCCAGGGTGCCCCCCGCCCCCACACACCTGCTCTCATGTCTGGTCGGTGTCCCACTGTCATGAGTGCCACGTGGGGTGGGATCTGTTGGACCCATATTCTTAATGGGGAGACTGAGGCTGGAGCCAGGATGTCTGGCCCTCTGGTGCGCACACAGTGTGGCTGCCTCCAGGCTGGCTCCCCAGATTGCACCTGCTCCTGGCACGGATAAACTGGCACTTCCGCCTGGCCCTTGGGGCAGTATTTGCCTTGTCCTGTCAGTAAATATTTACCGTCCTCACAGTTCTCCAGGCCCGAGCAGACCCTGAGGGGCAAGGGAGGCAGATGCAGGGATGCCAGGGTGCCCCCCCCCCGCCCTTGGAGGCTTGGTGCCTGGGGGGGCGGCCCAGGAGAGGGAGCTCCTGGAAGGGCCCCCTGGCAGAGCCCAGGCTAAGCCCCGGCCAGCGTCTGTGTCCCGCCGAGCTGTGAGGGGAGACACCTGTGTCCCCACCTTAGGGAGCCTGCCCTCGGGCCCAGGCATGATCAGGCCCCCAGCGCAGGTGGCTCCCCGAGCAGGCACCTGTCCACGCCAGGCAAGGGGGCCCGGGCGGCCATTCACAGATGTGACCAGCAGAGGGCACCAAAGCCCCATTTTTGCCACACGTCCCTCAGCGTTGTCCAGGCCGATGGTCTCCCCACGGGAGCCGTGGGGCCCTCACGGGAGCCGTGGGGGACGCTGGCTCAAGAGGCCTTCAGGCTTAGGAAGGAGAGACGGTGTGTGCGGGGTCTCAGGCCCCCAGCCAAGTGGGGACCAGGCTGGACAAAAGTACCAGGTCCCCAACATTCTGGGAAAGTCTCCAGGGAAAGCCTGAGCCCCGGCCCCCAGGACTGCGGGGGCCTGGGACCCGGGGTGGGACGATGGCTGAGCACGCTGAGGCCAGCGGAGGGGCCGGCGCCCGTGCCCTCTGCCGAAGGGTCTGCAGGGAGCTGACGGATTGGAGGCTGCGGGCTGGGGGCCGCTGGTCAGTCGGGCCAGCCGGCCCCTCGAGCCGGAAGGCTTCAGCGCGGCAGGGACCCTGGGACCCGGGAGGCCTCAGGCAGGGTCCAGCTGGGCCCCATGTCCCATGTCCACCCCCGTCCCCACCTGGTGCTGAGAGGAGAGAGGTCAGTTCCAGAAAGAACATTTTGGGGTCGGAGGTGGACAGGGGTCTGGGAAGTGCAGAGATAAACAGGGTGGTGGGGGCTGGCCCTCCTCCCGCCCTCCCTCCGGCATTATTGTTTCTGGCCTCCGCACAGGGACAGCGAGGCAGATTCCTTCGAAAGTGGACGCTGACGGGGATGCCTCCCCATCGTCCCCCGCAGCATGGTCAGGCAGCGCTGGCGCCAACCCCCCCGCCCCTCCGGTCCTGAGCCCCCAGGTCACCTGCCAGCCCCAGCCTGCAACTGGCTGGGGGGGACTGGTCCCGACGGGCTCTGAGGCTCCACCGAGGGGTCCCTGAGGCTGCCCCCAGAAGCGGGACTTGGGGCTGTACCGAAAGGTCACCCCGCCATTCCTACCCCCCAAGGCACTGGGCTGAGCCACAGCATCCTGGGGGGCCCTGCTGGGCCCACAGCTGGGTTGCAGCCAGAATCCATCAGGCGGGGGGTGGACGTGGGTGCTGCTTCCCCAGCTCCCCTCACTCTGAGAGGCTCTGGATGTCCAGACCCAAGAGGCTGACCCCTGGACCAAGGTGACAGGGTCATGGGGGGCCGAGCCCAAGCCCCCATCGCCACACTCAGGGCTCCCCATCCGTGAACCCATGAGGGTTGGGCCTGGCCAGGGAGGGAGGTGGGCCTCGAGGCCCCCAGCCCGGGGGGGCAGAAATCCCTGAGCTTCTGGGCTGGCCCCACCCCCTCCAGCCCCATGTGGACTCGGCTGGCTGCTGAGCCATCAGAACCTGGGGGGAAGGGGGCCCACATTCGCCGGCCTCACTCTGACCCTCTTCTCGGCCCATCTGTGTTTTTGGAAAACAGAGCCAGCGCCCCAGCAGCCCTGCCAGCTTGTGGCCATCCCTGCTGTGACTCCGAGCCCACTCCTTTGTTCTTCAAAGGCCATCCTCCCTTCAGAACTTGGCCCAGTTCCAGCCCAGCCTCCCGCGGGGCCACCTTGCCTGCCCTCCCAACGCCCAAGGCGCAGTTGCTGAGGGACCTTGGAAATTCTCTTCCCTCCCTAGACCTCAGGTTCTTACTCAGTGGGCAGCAAGAACAGGGCTGGGAGGAGGTGAATTTGGGAGGCCTGGGATGAAGCTGAGGCTCTGAGCCTGGGGCTCTGGCATCCCTGACCCTCCCTGACCCACTCTGACACCCCCTGGCCTTCCCTGACACTCCATGGCCCTCCCTGGCCCTCCTTGACTTCCTGACCCTCCCTGGCCTTCCCTGACCCTCCCTAACACCCCTGGCCTTCCCTGACATTCCATGACCCTCCCTGGCCCTCCCTGATACTCCCTGACCTTCCCTGACCTTCCCTGACCCTCCCTGACCCTCTATAACCCTCTCTGGCCCTTCTTGACCCTCCATGCCCCTCTGTGGTCTTCCCTGGCCCTCTTTAGCCCTCATGGTCCTCTGTAACCCTCCTGGCCCTCCCTGGCCCTCCCTGACCCTCTGTAGCACTTCCTGGCCCTCCCTGACCCTCCCTTATGCTCTATAACTCTCCCTGGCCCACTCTGATCCTCTGTAACCCATCCTAGCCCTCCCTGCCCCTCCCCAATCTTCTGTAACCCTCCCTGGCCCTTCGTGACCCTTCCTGACCCACCCTGGCCTTCCATGGCCCTCCGTGATCCTTTGTAATGCTCCCTGGTCCTCCCTAACCCTCCCTAGCTCTCCCTGGCCTTCCCTGGCCCTCCATGGCCTTCTGTAACCGTCCCTCACCCTCTATGACCCTGCCTTCATCCTCTGTAACCCATCCTCTGCTCTCCTTGACCCTCCCTAGTCCTCCCTGGCCCTCCCTGATCCTCTGTAACCCTCTGGCCCTCCTTGACCCTCCATGGTACTTTCGTGAGGTCTGTCATGCTCAACTCATCAAGGAGATCTTTAAGGGGCAGGGGTGGGGAAAGGGCAGAAAGGCCTTCTCCAGGCCTAGAGGATGGGTTGGTCCTTGGTTGCCCATGGGGGTGCATTCTGGACCCTGGCCCAGCTGTGGGGAAAGGAAGTGGCAGAGAGGCCAAGCTCTGGAGGAAGGAAGAGTTGGCTGAGAAACTCCTCGGCTCTAGTCACACAGTCAGAGCTCAGAACAGAGGGCAGGCTGGGAGGCTTCCTGGAGGAGGTGTCTTGTGCCCCTACGCAGGCATCTCAACCTTGAGGACAAGTCCATGTCAGGCTGTTGCTGTGGGTCAGGTACAGCTCATGCCACATTCCTTGGGGCCACAGTGGCAGCTGTATTCGCTCAGATGCCCCCCCCCCTCCTCGTGGCTGGGCACGGGCTAGTCCCAACCAAAAAGAAGGGACAGGCTGAGGTCTGGAGGGCATGATGGGCCGAATCCTGTGAGTGTCTCCCCTCCCCTCAAGCCTCAGCATATCAGGGCCAGCCGGAGTGTCCACCCAGGCTAGTGCCATGCTGCAGGGGGAGAGGTGGTTGGCTAGGCGGGCCAGGGTGTAAGTCCCTGCTCTGCTGCTCCTGGCTGTGTGGTCTTGGGAAGGTTACTGAACATCTCTGGGGCTCAGCTTCCTCATCTCTCAGAGGGAAACCAAAGGAGGCTGTCCTTGCCTTGGCTGCTGAGAGGGCCCAGCATGGCGCACTATGTGCGTGGGGGAGCCCCCCAGGACCTGTTCCAATCAGCAGGCCTGCCTCTCTACACCATCAGGTCCTTCCCTAGCAGGATGCCACTGTCATCCCAGGAAGCATCGTCCCCAGTGGGCCAGGCATGTAGGTGAGGAGTCGTGGGAGGCCAAGGCCGGGTTTAGGCTCAGCGATCTGTCCTGACTCCGCTGCTTGCTTCCCATGTCCAGCAAGCTGTCCCTCTCTGGGGCTTGGTGGCATTGGGACAGCCCTGTGGGTCTGGTAGTCCTCCCAAGATCATGCGCAAGAGGAAGTGGATGCGGTCCCCGCCATGTGGCCCATGGGTATGTTGGGGGGGGGGGCTTGCCAGGAGGACCAGCTCCCCAAGGGAGGAGCCTCAGGACTGGGGTCCTGGAGGGCCCCCACCGAAAGGAGGCCAGGAATGGGGCAGAGACCAGGACCAGCCAGGGCCTGCCACTGAGCCACCAGCCACCTAGGTTGCACCCCCATATGGCCCCAGGAAAGAATGTTCTAGTGCCAACAGTGAGGGGAGTCAGGGGCAGATACACATTCACATCAGGAGAGTATAATAGTGAGTGTTTATTAGCGTTTACTCTGTGCCAGACACTGATTCCAGGCCTCTGTGTCCCTGCACATGGAACTCATGAGATCAGGGGAGGTGGAGGCCCAGGGGGTGACCCGGCTTGCCCACCTCCACGGGCAGAGCCAGCACGTGAACCCTGTCAGCCTCCAGGCCTCCTCCTGCCCACTGCTCCCCTCCCCTCCATCATGCCCGGTGCCCCTAGGGCCCTCGTGATGTGGCCTGGGGGCCTTCAAGCCTGTATGCAGCCCCCAGCAATCTCCCCAGGCTGGTCAGACTACCTGCTGCACAGATGCGGGGAGCTGAAGGTATCCGATGGGACAAAACCTAGCTCGTTCAGGTTGGGGTTCTCTCCATTCCTGGGTTTGATAAAGCAACCCTGTTGTTACCCAGGCGGCACTATTACTGATTTAAGGGAAACTAGGCTTTCTGAGGCAGCGAATGCATTTCTACAAGTGGCCACAAGGTGGCAGGATCGGGCCAGATTTGGAAAACCCTGCTCGCAAGCGGGCTTGGGAGAACAAAATTCAGCCTACCCCTGCTCCTCCCAGGGTCTCTGCCTTGGGAAGGGGGTCCTAACATTAACATTCTTCCCAGAGCCTCCCAGTAATAGATCTGATTTTATTCTGATACAAATATAATACAGGCCCCACTAATTTTCAGAACACAACGATACTTCTGGAAGGTGTCCCAGGTTGCACCTGTGGTTTTGGGCATCTGCCTTGCCACATCCGCTAGTGTTGGGGAGTCCCCCAAGGGGGGAATTCCCCTAGGCCTCCCTCCACCACCTGTTCTGTAATGCCAGGATGGAAATGGATAAAAGTCTCCTATCTGAGCACAGAAAAGTGCAGAGCCCACCTGTACCCTGATGCTGTAGCGGGCCCCGCTCCGTAGAGACAAATGTCCTTTTGCCCCCTCAGCCCTCTCCCCAGAATGCCCCAAGTTGTACTAAGACCTGTGGGCTCATCTGCTGTAATTCTAGAAGTGGCCACCAGGTGTCAGCACGAGGCCGCTCAAGCAGCCAAGCAGAGGTAACTCCTCTGCACTTGGGATTTCTGGGGGTGCCCCAGAAGTCTCCTGAATAAATGAGGTTCTGGCTGGAACCGCAGGACGGGATGATCCTCTCCCAGGCCCAAAGGCAGTGGGGCAATGAGGTTTTTGTTATGAGGTGTCCCTGCAAGCTTGGGGGAGAGTTTTAAATTCCCAGCGAGATTTAGTTCAATGGAGCACTCCAAATTTGTCCCTTTTGTGTTCCTTCCCACTACCTGTATCCCTTATTGGCCATGTGCTCTCCCTCCACCATGGAAAAGAAATGGAATGCAGGGCTGTGCGTCCCAGGCCTCACACCCACCTCCCTGACCCATGCTGCTAGTTCTGCCTCAGTGGTGCCATGGCTTAGCTAGTCTTCCATGGGCCCTTCCCACCCTGACCTCTATCCTCTGCTCCCCTCCCCTTGCTTAAGCACTCTGGGTTCCAAGATGCTGGTGGATTAAAATTGCCCCGCATGATTCCCTTTTGGGCCAGGCCTGAGATAGGAATCCAGATTAGGGCAGAACTCAGATTCAAGACACTGTTTTGGGGCTGGGAGCTTCCACATTTCCAGGAAATGATCTATGGGTTTGAAAGGCTACTTCCTTTTCAGCCCCTTAGCTTCCTGCCTTCTCAGTTTGGTGGGCCTCCTGTGGCACGGGTAAAATGGGTAAAATGTTCAGTAACTTTCCCAGGGCCACACAGCTCCTTATGTCTGGCTTAGAGTCAGCCCTTACACTCTCCCTAGCTCCACCTGTGGCTTGGAAAATCCCAACTAAGTCTTCCCATAAGGACCTGGCAGTAGCTCCTTGCAACATCTGGATATCTTGCAGCAGACACAGGGGACAACACAGGATGCAAAGCCTTCAAGCCACAGAGCCCACAGCAGAGTCAGAGCCAACATGAGCAGGTGACTGCTGTACCCCAAGAACTGTGGGCCGCTTCACACTGACTCCCTTCTATGTGCCCCAGACCTGGCTCAGGATCCTTTAGCATCCCTGCATCCCTCCCCATGCAAGAGTCCAGCAAGGAGTCCCACCTGCCTTCTACCTGTAGGGTGGTGTGGCTCTGGAGCATCTGCATCCTTTGGGACACACCTGCCAGATCTGAGTTCCCCCTCAAGTCTCTCTTCCCCACCAAAAGTCCTGTCTTCCCCACTGGATGCCCCATCCCTCCAGCTAAGGAAAGGAGTTCAGGTGAGGGCTTGAGAGAGAAAGGAACAGTGAGTGTTAAACCCAGCATGTGCCAGTTAGCTGGGTAAGCTGGGGTGCAGGGTGCTGGGGGGTGTGGGACTGGTGGCCTTCTCGGAAGTGCACATGTCTTTGCCTTTCAGTGAGTCTTTGCTCTGCTGCCTGCTCTCCCTGCAAGGTTGGAAGAAGGGTTTAAATTCCCAGCAAGATTTAGTCCAATCAGGCAGCACATCTGCCTGCCCATTCCCCAGCTGCTGATGGCTCTGAGGCTGTGCCTTGATTGGAGTTTCAGCCAGGCTCAAAGGCTGTGAACCCAACATCCCACCCTCAGTGCCTATGAGCAGGACTGGTGCTCAGAGCTGCCACCTGCCACCACACTTGTGGTGCAGGGTCCCTATCAGAAGTGATTGGTGAAGGGAGGAAACTCCCAGATGAGGCCCCTACCCCTAAAAGAAGAAATGATGTGAAGGTGCTGCACTGCAGCTGCCTTGGAAGCACCTAAAAAGAGTTTTTTCTGATCACTCTCGAACCCGGCTTCTTTCTGCATATGGCCCGTCGCCATTTTACCCGTGCCACGCCCACTGGCATACCAGGGTGTCAAGTGACTGCCAACTGTCAATCTCAGGAGGCCCCACCCACTCTCCACCCCTCCACATAGTCCCACCTCCTGGGGGAGTGCTTCCGGTCTGTGCCCCCGCCCACACACGCCTCTCCGTGGGGTCAGGGGGTGGGCCAAATCTCCACCCCCTTGTGCACTGTGCCCTGGCGTGAGAAGGTGCCACAGCCAGCTGCCCAGTGGCCCCAGCACCACCGAGTTGGCGCAAAGCTACCCAATTTGGAGGGGCTCGAGGAAAGGCGTGGAGGGGACGAGGAGGTGAGGGGCAAAAATAATTTCAATTGGCATTTGAGCAGGTGCTGTGCTCAGTGGTGGAGAGCCTCTCCCGCTTCTAGGGGCTATTATAATGCACACTCTAAAAGTGCCCTTCATCGTCTCTCCAGCCTCAACCTCGTCCCCCTCCTCCTCCTCCACGTCAACCCGGCTGGAGGGTCTGGGCACCACAGCCAGAGCACCCCTTACTTTGGCGGCGACTGCTAATATTGGCCCGACCAGCGGATCATCGGCCGGGCAGCTTCAGCAGAGAGGCTTGGGCACCAGTGACTCCCCGGTCCTCTTTATCCACCGCCCGGGAACTTCGGGGACTACGCAGCGACTAGAATACAGGTGACTGGGCTTCCCTCCCTCTTGCTGCAGCCTCTGTGTGAGAAACACTGCATGCTGTGTTGAGGCATGGGTGGCTGGGGGCTTGGGGCAGCTAACAGGATCCCCATTTCTGCAGGAGGGACAGAACCTCTCATGTCAGAGAGAAGGCCCAGGCAAGCTATTCTAAGAATAGCTTCAACTTTGGAGGGGACAGGAAAGACAAGTGGGGAGGGGGCTCCTCTATAGGCTGCACAGAGGCTTTTGCAGGGGAAATAGGTTTTCCTTCACTTATCTGCCAGGCAAAGTGGGAGGGGCAGGGGTGGAGGGTAGGGCTGCTCTTCTCAGCAGGAGTGAACAGCTGTTTTTGCAAATGTAAAAGGCAGGGCTTTTCTGTGTGAGAAGTTTGCAGTTGCTGCACCTCCCCCCACCCCACCACCACCGCAGTCCCAACCAAAGACAAACAGGAGACTGTGCAGAGGGGCCAGGGGCCTGAGATTTTGGAGCAGTTTTTTTTATACCATTTTAAAAGTAAAGCTTCCCCCCCCTCCCCACTCCCTACACCTCCCAACCATAACCAAAGAATCCCACTAAGTAATTGGAAAGGAGATTGAGGAGGAGGACAATGAAGGGCCATACACCTTGGTACCCCCACAGCAGGACTGAAAGAGTAAAGCTCCTCTCTCCCTGAAGGCCTGCCGGGTTCTCCTGGTGCCTCTCCTGCCCACAGAACCGTGTGCTGGGGCAAGGGCAATTTCCCAGGGGTGTGCATAATTCTGCACATGAAGTTTCTCTCCCTTCCACCCGGGGGTCCCAGACTTCTCCATACAGCCAATGTGGTGTCTGTGGTGACAGGTTTCATTTCCCAAGGGAAGCCCAGTGTCCCATCCCAAGGCTGCCATCCAGCTGATTTCTTCATACGGAACTGTGTCCTTTGGTTTATACCTGGCCCCCTCCTTGCTTCCACCCAAGGTGGGAATGTTGGAGTGGGTGGGGGTGTCATATAGTGTGCTGTGATCCCCCAAGGCAAGCCTTTTGTGTGCAGCCCCCACCCCATGCCCAGGCAGAAGTCCACACCAGCCAGGAAGGGACAGCCCACCCAACAGAAGGGTCTCTTGCCTCTTCATGGGCAGGCACCTTTGCAGGCTTGGCTCCTGGGAAGCCCAGCTCTAGGTGAACTGTGGGCCACTTTCCTCTTCCCTTGTCCTTTGAAAAAGGGGGAGCTAGGCAGCCAGAGGGACAGGAAGGGGAGCTGCCACCCAAAACCCTGGCAAGGTGACCTGCAGGCCTTCCCACCGAACAGCCAGGGGACAGGGAGGAAGGGACGATGCTCTGGCTTGGGGGAGGTTTGTTTTAAAAGTGCTCATCTCAGGAACACCTTTGTATTTTCCCCAGGGGCCGAAGAGTCACTGCAGAGCTCCTTGAGGAGGAGGTGGATCCCAAGCCCCGAGGCCCTGCATCTCATCCAGCAGAGCCCCCTGCCCAGGCTGCCCCCCAGCCGGAGCCGCAGCCCCAGTCACTGCCCGACCCGCAGCCGGCCAGAGCCGCCAGAGAACCCAGCCCGGAGGTGAGCTGCTGTGGCCTGTGGCCCAGGCGGTCGCCGCGCGCTCAGAACTGAGGCCCGCAGCCAGCCCCAGCCCCACAGAGGTGAGTGTCTTCAGACCCCCAGGGCAGGGCTGAGGTGTCCGCTGGCTTCGTTCTCCAAGTGTCAGCTCCCGGCAGAGGCCTCCTTTCCTTAGGTTCACGGAGCAACCCCCCCACCAGGCCCAGGGAAGCTGGGGCGCATTCAGAGTCACACCGTGGGCATCTGTGATTCAGGGGGTCTGGTCTGCTCCGCTCCGGGTGTCGGTCCCTGGGTCGCTCAGGTGTGGGCACAGCCGCTCCTTGCAGTCTGGGCTCCTCTGGGGGTCCTTGGAGGGGAGCTCCTGGCCAAAGAAGGGCAAGGGAGGAGGAGGGAGCAGCCATGGGAGAAGGGGAGGACAAGGACTAGGTGGGGACAGAATTGGAGGAAAGAGAAAACAAGCGGGTGGGGGGGAGAATTCATCAATTGCGGGGGCAGCAGGAGCCCCCAGGCAAGCTGGCTTCTGCTGGGGCACCTGAGACCCAGGTCCTTCCCTGCCCTGGGCTGCTGGGCTGTGGGGCCTCACACCGGTGGCTTGACCTCTCTGTGTCCTCATTTGTCAAAGTGGGTGGCAGTCTCAGACTCCTGGCTGTTCAGTTGTGAGGAGAAAGGGAGGTCGTGCCCCATGGGCAGGCGGCAGAGGGACTCTTGAGTGCTTCGGCCATAGGAGCCCCGGTGTCGCGATTCCATTGTGTTCGGCCAGAGGGGCTTCCTGTGTGTGTGAGTGAGGGGTGGGGGGTGGGGGGACTAGAAAGGCCCTCAGGCCAGAGTGCCTGGGACACTTCTGGAGCAAGCTCAGTGGTGGTGGCCACGCCGGTTCACGGACAAGGTACTGGGGTTGGGGGCACAGGCTGAGCTGCCCTGGAGGGGTGCTCTGCTCCAGGGTCCTGGGGAGCTTTGGAAGTGGGGGCGGGGTGGGTCTGTGTCCTTGCGCTGGACCCCAGAAGTGACTGAGGCCACCCTTCAGAGCGGGGGGGGGGGGGCGGGAACCCAGCAGGTGACCCCCTTCTAGGTTGGTTGGCCCATCTGAGAGACAGGCCATGAATGTTCTTTTTAAGGTGTCTTTATTTCTGACCCTACAGAAAACAGTACAATAGTGGCCTTGCCTGGGTCCTTCCCCAGCACGCCTACTCAGCCCCCCCCCCCCCCCCGCGTCCTCCACCCAGCCCCTAACCCCTACCTACTTTTGGCTTTGGTTTATGGAACAGTGGTTTGTGGCGCCTTTGTGCCTTGGGTGGCTTGAGCTGTCGTCGGGTCCTGGTGGTTCCGGCTGGGTCCTTGGTCCCTCGCTTCTAGCCAGGGCTGACGCTGAGCCGGGGTCCCTCCTGGAGCCCAGTGCAAGGTCTGAGCCTCAGCGGCCGGTGCCCTGCGGTGGGTGAGGGAGGGGTGCTCAGGGACCCTCGGAGAACAGAGCAGAGTTTGCAGAATGCTGGGCTTGGTCCCAGGGAGCGGGAGCAGCCAGCTCAGAGCCAGAGCTGTGGGAGGACACCGGGAAGGAGAAAGGCTGCCTGCTGGGAGCAGGGGAGTGAGGGAGCCGGGAGGCGGCTCGAGAGCAGCCGCAGGCCTGGGGCGTAGGGGCCAGGCTCTTAGGGTGAGTCCAAATTTGGGGGGGATGATTATTCTCTGTGGAGCATGGGTTTGCGGTCTGCAGGGAGGCTCGTGCTGCCGCCGGGGCTGGAGCAGGGCAGGAGCAGGGCAGGGGGGAGGGTGGCTGGCGCTAGGGCTGAAGTTCTGCCAGCCGGGCTCTGGGCAGGAGAGACCCCAGTCCCGAAATATGCTCGGGCTACTGCAGTTCCCTTCCTACCGTGGAGGGCCGGAAGTCGGGGAGAGCCTGACGCTGTCCTGGCTGGGGGCAGCCAGTGCCTTTTTGAGCCCTAGGGTGACCCGGATCTGCCCCTTCCCAGCCTGCCCCTTTAGCCACACTTTTGACTAAATAAGGCGAGGGTTCAGCGGGCAGCCCCGCGGGGTAGAGAGCGCATGTGCACCCCCCCTCCTTGCCCCCGTGGCTCAGCCTGGCACCCCAAAGTGGCCTCAGCCTTCCTACCTCCAAGGTCCAGGCAGAGGCCAGAGGGGCACGTCTCCAAGCACCGGGCAGAGGCTTCTCCAGGGCAGGCTCCTGTGTGGGCAGAAAGCAGGGGAGGGACCCACTGAGAGGCTGCTGGTGTGGTTGCCCCCCCACCACCCCCAACCAGGGGGAAAGCCCACGCTTTGGAAAGGGGCTCTCACCTCAGCACCCCATCCCACTCCCAGCCTGGGAAGCAGGCCTGGAGGAAAGGTGGGGGGCCCAGAGCAGAGCCACAGGGAGCCCTGTGTTTGTCCATAAGCAGAGGCCCTCCGGAGGGTTTGGAATCTGCTCTGGGCTCCCAGGGACCCAGTTCCCTACCCCCAAATTCACAGGTCTCCACGCATTGGGGAGCGACTTCAAGGCACCCAAGGCTTCTCTGCTGGAGGCCCTCTCCTCACCCTCCCTCTGTCCCCAGGCACACCCCACGCCCGCACAGGCCTGAGAGCCAGGGGCGCGGGAAGCTACAAAGCTGGTGGAGGGGGGAGGGGGCGGTGATGGGGGGGCAGGCCAGATGTTCTTGGAATGGGACACGGGGTGATTGATGCGGACTGGAATTTGAAGGGGGAACATTCCCCACGTGCCTGGGGCTCTGGGTGGAAAATGGGCTGTTTTTCATGGTGGTGTGGGGGGGGAGTCTCCCTGTCTTGCCAAAATAACGTGAAGAGTCCCGCACCTGTCCAATGGCATTAACCCCTGCCTTCCCAGAGTGTCAGGCTTTGAGCCGCCCCCTTCTAACTGGGGTCCTTCTCTGGGGTGACAGTGGGGACAAGCGGTGCCCGCTGGAGGGGCCCCAGGATCCCCACCATTTCTCTGTCCCCGGCAATGCCTCCTTCCTGGGAGCTCCGTACCCCTCAGATGCCCCCCGGGGTCGCTGCCCCCCACCTCAACAGTGCTCAGTCCGAGGTGGTGACCGTGTTCGTGGCAGCAGCGCCTTGCGCCTGCGCTGCTTCAACCCTGGCTTGTGAGCGACTGGGCTTTCCCAGCCGGGCTAGCGAGGCTCTGCGTGAAAATTCCCTTTGCGAAAACGAAAGGAGACCCCTGGCGCCCCGGCCACCGTGCAGGGCTGCCCCCATTCCTTCTCCCCGATGTCTCTCCTCTTCTTCCCCATTCCCGCCCCTCCTTCGTGTCACCCAAGCAAAACTGGCTTCGCCCCTGTGTGGGGACTGGTTGAGGCCCGAAGGGCGCTCGCGGAGCGCCTCGGCGCGCGGGGGTGGCCGTCTGGGGTGCTCCCGGGCCCCCAAGCCGAGCCGGGGACGAGCCTGCCCGCGGCGGCCGCCCGGCCGCGGCTTCGCCTAGGCTCGCAGCGCGGGAGCGCGTGGGGCGCGGCGGCGGCGGGGAGCGCGGGGCCGTCCTCGGAGGCGGCCGAGCGGGGAGCCGGGAGCCCCGCGAGCGCCGGGGCGCCGCGCCCAAGTCGCTCCCTCGCGGCTCCCGGGTTCCTCCCTTCCTCCCGACGCCTGCTCGGCGGGGCTGCCGCCGCACGCGCGCTCACGGCGGCCAGAAGGCCAAAGAAAGAGCGGCGATACTCCTTCCGGGGCGCGCGCCCCGGGGAGCCCCGCGCTACCTGCCCGCGCCGCCCGCGCCCGCGGCCCCCGGGGAGGGCGCCACTGCTCCGCGCGCGAGCCCCCAGACGCGGGGGAGCGGCGGCGGCGCGGCGCCTCCCGGCCCCGGGAGCCCCGCCACTCCCGTGCGGCCCTCCACCTCCGGGGTCCCAGCCCACCGAGCGACCTCCCTGCTCCCACCGAACGCGGACGTAATTTTTCCTGGGATCCTCCAGATGTAAGGCTCGCTCCCAGGTCCTCCCAACACATCCAGCATTTCCCCAGGCCACAAGAATTTTCTTGGACATCAATTTCCGGGGACCCCGAGAAAAGCAAGCCCTTCGCTGGCTTCCCCAGATTCACCTAGTGTCCTGGAACCCCAGACTCATTGGGCAGGCCCTTAACAGCCTTATATACCGTGCTCCATACCCCAGCGGTTTACACATCGCCGACCCGGGATCCCCTACAATTTCAACGTTAACCCCGGGTCCTGTGGTCGTCACGCTGACCAATTTGCCTGGCTCCCCAGAAGGCGGACGGTGTTTTTCTGGCACTTAGGTGCCGTCTCTCCGAAACAAGTGGAGCTTTTTCCCTGTGCCTCCATAATTTTGGACCTTAACTGCAGGGTCTCCCAAGCTAGTATACTTGTCCCAGTTCTGGCTCCCCCACACTGAAGCCCTGTTCCCCGGGCTCCCCACAGTTTAGGACGCTGTCTGCGGGGTTCCACAAATTTATCGGCATCAGCCCGGGTTCCCTAAATTTTACACAAAGATTCCCAGGTCCCCCTAATGCACGAAGCAATTTTCCCAGAACCCTCAGAGTTTGAACGTGGCTTCCTATTCCTTTCCTAAAATTGAGGCATTGCACCCAGTGCACACCAGGCCCTTTTCTCAATCCTAAATAGTCTGCACTCTGGTTTCCTGACTTCCACAAAGTTGGGAGGATGATTTCTGACCCCCAGATCTCATTGAGCAATATTTTTTTTTTGTTGGGGGGGGGATGAAAATTCGGTGAGTTCATTTACAGGACTCTCCAAGCTTCCTGGCCACTAATCAGGTCCCTTATGGATTAGACACTGTCACCCAACCCCGGAAAGCACACTGAGCAATTACTGGAGATGTGCTTCCTTGTGGCCCTGTGGGTTGGGCAGATTCCCCTGGGTCACACCACGCAGGAAACAAACCCTTTGCACAAAGCCTACATCTCCTTGTACCAGGTTCTGTTGGGTGTCCCCAGTAACCAAATATTGGGAACATGTTCTCTTCACCATAACATTTTGAGTATTAAAACATTCCCTGTGTCCCACTGGCTTACTGACAAAAATCCGGATTTTCTGAAATTCAGGCAGTGATCTCAAACCCCAGGATGACACTGGACCCTTTTCCTGATCCCTTATATTTGAACATGCTGGGCTCTCTCAAATATCATGCATTGCCCTCCAGGCCCGAAAACACAGTCAGTGCTACACTTGGATCACAGAAAGACACTGATTTCTTGGATTCCAGAGCATTCTGCATACCCACAAAGTCACCCAAAATGTAAGCAACATTTCCTGGGTCTCTCACACACTGCAAGCTCCCTGTAGATCACCAATTTTGGACACTGATTCTCCAGGCCTCAAAACCTACGGACTCTTAATCCTTTTTCCCTAAAACTTATTGACCCCCAGTTTTCCTGAGGACACTGAGCAACTTCCCTGGATCTCCAGATTCAAAAATTAGTTTGTGGGGGCCTCCAAATTGAGACATGTCTCCCAGTCCTCCAAAATAAATTGGGACTCCCCCTCCAACAAAACAACTGAGCTTTTTTTGAACATTGATTTTTGAGTCTCCTGATTTTATGACCCTTGCTCCCCAACTCCCCCTAAATTCAGGCAACTTTCCATGCCCCCCCCCAAATGAAAATGTCCAGGGATCAAAAAATATCCTAGAAACCCTAGGTCTTATGGGCCTGTGTCCTACAGGCTTCCAGGCTATTACCACTGGTCCCTGAGATTTAGACATCTGCCTCCATTGGACAATTCCCATGGATCCCCAAAACTTGGGACATGTTTTGCTAGGGTTCCCCAAATGCAGACAGTGACCAAGCAAACAGGATATTTTTTCGTGCTCACCAAAAATAAACTAATTGAAACCAATTAAAAATTAAAATATAAGCGGACATGGATTTTTCTGCATTTCCCAAATATACTGATCACACCCCAGGTTCCCCCAAGTTTATACCGTGTTTCTTGAGTCTCTAAAGGACACTGTGAATTGGCCCCAGACCATGACAATTAAGGAGGTTACTTCCTTGGCGGCACTGGCTTCCAGGCCACTAATTTTGCATTTCTAAATTGTGGAAGTAAATCTCTACTTCCCTCCACCACACTGAAATTTCCCCTAGATCCCCAAAATGGGTTCAGTGTTTCTCTCCTCCCAATTTCAGATAATGTGCCTCTGAGGTTCCCCCCACCCCCCACGTTTCATGCTGAGAATTTTCTCAGAGTCACCCAAAACCTATCTCCCACAAATTGGCCTGGGGTTCCCCTAAGCTTGTTGACCAAGATGCTGAGTCCCCCCTATTTCAGAATCGAATTTCTTGTTCCCTCCCCCCCACCCTTTGTACTGAGCAATGTCCCCTGATCCTTCAAACTTGGACCCTGGATCCTGAGTCTCAAATGTTGTCACTGATTACAGTTCCCCACACCAACGGGGCCTCCCTCGGGTCTCCTGCGACGGGACACTACTGCTCTGAGCCACAAACCAGACAGAGCTCTGACTTGCGTTCCCGACATTTGGGCATTGTTCCCGGCCCGCCGGCAGCCCTCTGCACTTTTTCCAACCCCGAGCGGTGGGTACTGGTTTCAGCCTCTCTTCGTCTCCTACGAAGGCCCCCGAACTCCTCGGATTTGGGAAATTTCTCTCTCTATTCCCCAACACACTTGGCCCTGCAGCGTGTCCGCCAGGACGTGGGCAGTGCTGCTCCCGCGTCCAGGAAAACGACTGGGCATTGCCCCCAGTTTCCCCCAAATTTGGGCATTGTCCCCGGGTCTTCCAACGGACTGGGCGTTGCCCCCGGACACTGGGGACTGCCCCCGGGGTCTCGCTCACCTTCAGCAGCGTCCACCGCCGCCGCAGAGAGCTCGCTCGCTGCCTCGGCTCCTCGCGCGCCCGCGGACGCAGCTTTCAGCCTCCAGCCTCCAGCTTTGCGGTGAGCTCCCCGCCGCCTCCGCGGCCCCGGCCGGCTTCCCCGCCCGCCCCGCCACCGTCCCGCCGGGGCCGGGGCTCGCCTCGGGCGGCCGCCGGGGACACGAGAACGGGGCGCAGGAGCCTTTTGAGGGCTTGCGGCTCGGCGGCCGCGCTCGCTGGGACCTGGCGCCCCGAAACCTGCGCCGCTTTCGTTTGCTCTTTGCAAAGATCACAATCGTGGGGAAGGTGCCTCGGTGGCCCCAGAGCGGGGAGGGCCGGGCGCTGGGTCGGAGGGACGCCGAGGAGAGGCGCACCCCGTTCGGGCGGTGCGGCGCCTCCAAGTCCGCGGGGCAGGGCAGTCGGGGAGGCGCGCGCTGAGCGCGGGCGAAGTGATTGATGGCGGAGCGAGGGGGCGAGCCGGCGCGGGCTTCCGCCGGCGGCGTCCCCTTCCCCTCGGAGAGGCGCGGGTGGCCGGGGCGCCGAGGGGCGGGCGGGGCGCCGGGGCTTGTGCGTGGTTTTGACTTGGTAAAAATCACGACTTCTTTACGTCGTCCAAACTCTCCAAGAGATGGTTTCCCCAGACCCCCAAATTATCGTGGTGGCCCCCGGGGCTGAACCCGACTCTACGCGAGTCCAACGCACTGAGGACAGGGGAATCATTATCCGGATATTTTGGGCGGGCCCCAAAGGCGAGCTGCTTAGACGAACCCCCGTGAGTTCGGTCATGCAGGTAGGATTTGAGCGCTGTTTCCCTCCCTGCTTTTCCCTCCCCGGCTAGGCGCAGCCGCGGCAGGCCCCACGTCTGGCTTCCATGTGGGCCTGGCGGGGCCGGCCCTCCCCAGGAACCGCACCTGGCGGCCGCCGCAGCTACACCCCGGCTCCCGTGTGGCACCGGGGGGCGCTCAGGCTCCGGCTGCCGCGACTTCAGGCGCCGCGCCTGCTCGGGCAGGTGGCGGCTGCGCGCCCTGCCCGCGCCCGGAGGTTCCTCCGTCCCCTACAGCTCCCCGCGGGACTCGGGGACCCCAGACTCGGCGCCGAACCACCTGCGCCCTCACTCTTGGTCCGGCGCCCCCGCCGCGTAGCCCCGCGCCGGCGCTAGGGCCTGGGACACCGCCCACCTTTCTCGCTTCGCGCCCCCCGCGCGCGCGAGCCTAGAAACCCCTGGTTCCCCGGAACCCGAAAGGGGGAGCCCCCCAACACTTTAGAACGGAGACTCGGGGTTTCTTTCGCATTCTTCCGCTCCCCGCCCCCAACTCAATCTCTCCGCGAGCACCCCCCAGCCCCCCCCACCGTCGCCCCGGACCCGGGGCCCCCCAGCCCCTCGCCCTCCCTTGCTCGAGCTGCAGGGGCGGTCCGGAGGGCGGGGCCAGCGCCCCGAGGGCGCCCATTGGCGCGGGCGCGGGGCCAGCGGGGCCCGAGCGGGCGCCGCGCCGCGGGGTGGCGCGGCTATAAGAGTCGGGCGTTGGCGCCCGCAGTTCGCCTGCTCTCCGGCGGAGCTGCGTGAGGCCAGGCCGGCCCCCGGCCCCCCCCTTCCGGCCGCCCCCGCCTCCTGGCCCACGCCCGCCCGCGCTCGGCCCGCCAGCGCCTCCATCCGGCCGGCGGTCCCGCGTCGTCGCCGCCCGCTGCCACGCTGCTGACTCCCGCCTTGGGCGCCGTCGGCGGGGCCGCGCTCCGCCGGGCCTGCGGATCCCCGCCGCCTCCTCTTCCATCTACCTCAACGCCCTCCCCGCTTCGCCCGAGGAGGCGGTCCCCCCCGCAGGCAGTCCGGCTCGCAGGCCGCCGGCGTTGTCATCCCCCGCGCTGCCCCCAGCCCTCCCCGGCGCGCGGCCCGCCGCTTCCCTCCTCGCCGCGTCCCGAGCGGCTCGGCGCCGCCACCGCCAGCCCCCCCCCCCAGGGCCCGGGCTCGCGACGGCCGAGGGCTCCGTCGGCCCAATCCGAGCTGGGCGCCCGTGGCCCGGGCGATCCTCCGCTCCGCCCCCCTCAGCACCGTCCCCGGCCCTCGACGTTGCGCCCTGCCCTCGCTTCTCTGTGCTCCCCCGTCCCCTCTCTAGCCTCTGGCCCCGGCGCCCGCGCTCCGCTCTCCCGCAGCCTGCCCTTCGCTCCCTCCCGCCCCCCCCAGCTCCTCGCCTCCGACTCCCTCCCCCTCCACGCCCGCCCTCTCGCCTCGCCGTCCCGAAGTGGATTAATTATACGCTTTCTGTTTCTCTCTGCGCTGTTCTCCCCCGCTGCGAGCCTGCCCGCCTCTCGCTGTCCTCTCTCCCTCTCTCCCTCTCTTTGGCCCCCCCCTTCACGTTCTCTCTGTGTCTCTCACTATCTCTGCCCCCTCTATCCTTGATACAACAGCTGACCTCATTTCCCGATACCCTTTCCCCCCCTAAAAGTACAACATCTGGCCCGCCCCAGCCCGCAGACAGCCCGCCCTCCCCAAACAATCAGACGAGTCCCCCCCCAAAAATAAGCCATCCCCCCGTTCTGCCCCGTCGCACATTCGGCCCCCGCGACTCGGCCAGAGCGGCGCTGGCAGAGGAGTGTCCGGCAGGAGGGCCAACGCCCGCTGTTCGGTTTGCGATACGCAGCAGGGAGGTGGGCGGCAGCTGCGCCGGCTTCCAGGTAAGCGGCGTGCGGGCCGGCGGGGCGGGGAGAGGGACCCGGGCAGGCCCGGGGTGGGGGTCTGGGGGTCCGGCTCCCTGTGGCGAAGCCCGCGCCCTCCCCTGCGCCGCCCAAGTGGGGGTGGGCGGGTAGGGGCTTCGGGAAGTGCCGGGGAGGTGTGAGCTGTCTGCAAAGGCGACTTCCTGGTCGGTTTGTGGGTGCAGGGGGCTGTTGCTGAGAGTCTGCGATCCGTGCCGTGTGTGGGGGAGGGCGCTGTCCCCCAGGGTGTTGGGTAATGAGGAGGGGCGCACGGCTCAGAAACCCACCCTGGTATGTTGACTCCGTGCCAGCAAGACTGAAGGAGGAAAACGGGGTGGGCGGGGCCAGGATGGAAGAGGGGGCGAGCTGGCAAAAGGCTCAGACGAGGCGCCACATTTGCAGTTGGCCCCCCCACACACACGCCCCCCCTTTCCCTGTCCCCAACATTTCCACCCAGGAATCTGGGGAGAGGGGCTGGTTGGAAGCTCAGATGAGCAGGAGCGTACAGCCCATAGAGGGTAACTGCCCCTGCCCAGTGGGCAGATGGAACTTTCCATACAAGGAGGTGTAAAGCAGCCCCCCCTTCTTCCCCTCCCCCCCACTTTGCCTTGTGCCTAGATGGGCTGGGGGTGCAGGATGAGCCCCCACCCCCACCCCGCGGTACTTCGCGGAGGGATGGTCCAGGGCTAACTGTTGGGGGTGCAGGAGAGAAGGGACTGGCTGGGAGGACGGAGGGGGCGGGAGCAAAGGGGGCGGGGGGAGTGGTCAGCAGGGAGAGGGGTGGGGGGTAGGGTGGAGCCCGGGCTGGGAGGAGCCGGCTCAGACATAAAAGCTGGAGCACTGACCAGCCAGCAAACTGGACATTAGCTTCTCCTGTGAGGCAGCCTTCCAGCCTCCTCCTCCTCCTCCTTCTCTTCCTCCTTCTCCACCAGTCCCAGCAAGCCTCCTGTCCAGCTGCAGGTAACCAGGGCTGTTGAGCGAGGACCCCTCTGCCCTCTCGCTCCGGCCTGCTCGCCTGCTGATGGCCTCGGGCCTCACCCCCTCCACCTCTCCTCTCTGCCTCTATCCTCCTCACCCCTACCCTCCCTCTCTCCTCCCTCCTCCGGGGCTTGCTTACCTGGCCCACACCTCTGCCTGCCTCGTGCCTCTCCTCATCGGGCCTCTGCTCTCTGCGGGTGCTCTGGACCGGACCCCGCACTGGAGTGGCCGGGCTTGCAGAAGGACGCAGCTGCCGCTCGGCCGGCGCCCAGTCGCTAGCTGGCCAAATTGTTCTTAGAATTTGGAAGGGGGCAGCAGCGGGGGCAGCCTGGGAGCCTGGCTGGGGCCGGGGCTAGGGCAGGAGGAGGTGACCAGGGTGGCACTTGAGATCCTTCTGTGGATCTGGCCACTGCTCTTCATCCAATTTCAGCGGAGGCTGCGCTCCCTTCTTATTCCCCCTTCTCTCCTCCACGATTTCTGGCATCAGAAAATTCCCTGGGCCTCCCATGCAGCAGCCGGGCTCCAGGCTGGGAAGGGGCATGCTGCCTGGACCCCCCCATGCCCACCTGGTGTGGAGCCTGGGAGGGGCACCTCTGGGCAGGCTGCCTGGCCCCTGGCTTGGGTAGCATCAGGGTGCCAGGGGCTCAGAGGCCCTGGGCCGTGACTGTCGCCCCAGAAGGGGTTTGTACCTGGGCCAGCGGAGGGCAGGCTGGGGCTGCCTGCCTGGATGTGGGGGGGGGGGGGGGTGGCGAATCCACTTTCTGAAGGGAGCAGGGGCAGCTTGCTGTATCCACAAGAGAGCCTGAGGCCCCTCCTGAGCCCCCCGGCCCTGGAGGGACCTTGTTAACCCTTGCCCGGGGCCTGCAGCTGCACACCCTGTGCAGGGGGTGTGTCCTTCCAGGTTGGGCTCCAAGGACCTGGTGTCCAGCCTCCAGGTGGCCTGACCTGTTCTCTCCAGCTCCCAGGGTGGGCTTTGGTACCCCCGTGGGGGAGAGGGTCTGGTGATCCCAGAGAGACCTCGAGGCCCTGGGTGCTGTGATGCCAGGCGTGCAGAGGAGGCTTCTAGTCTTTGTGTTTTGGGGTGCCCAGGGCACTCTGGAGTGGAGGACTGAGCGATTCAGGAGAACAAGGCCCCTGGGAGTGTGGTTGGCACCATGCGGTAACCACCGGATCCTTGACCTGAGCTTTGCGCAGCCACAGACTGGGAGGGTGGGGGAGGGGGCAGGGGTGGGACTGGCCCAGCAGGACCCTCTGCTGCTTGCAGGGGGGCGGGAGGGTGGTCCTCTGGGATGCACATGCTCTGTGGTGGGGTGGGGCTGTCTGCCATCTTGGCTGATGCTGGGAGGTCTGAGGAGTGGCCACTGCCCTTTGCTGGCCCCGCCCCCATGACTTCATAGGACAGAGGCCAGGTTCAGTGTCCAGCACTGGCCCCCGCAGCTCCGGGTGTGGCCGAGCCCCTGCAGTGGTGACGATGGGGAGGATCACCCCCATGTGGAATTGCCGACCAGCACTTGGTACGGATCAGAGACGTGCTTCACACAGGTCCACTCAGCCTCGGGGCCACCGCGCACCCCGCCTTGGGCAGTGAGAGCACGTGTGATTTCTGTAATTAAAGTGGTCACATTTAGGAGAACACCATGCTCTAAACCGAACTTGGAATTAGGAGATGGCTAGGAGGGTGTCTCCGTCGGAGTCGGGGCGGCCTCTGGCCCTGGATGTGGCCTGGGAGGGCAGGCTCATGGCCTCATCTCTCCGCCCCCAGATGCCGATGGGGGTCCCGATGGGGAAGCCGATGCTGGTGCTGCTGACCTTCTTGGCCTTGGCCTCGTGCTGCTTTGCTGCTTACCGCCCCAGTGAGACCCTGTGCGGCGGGGAGCTGGTGGACACCCTCCAGTTTGTCTGTGGGGACCGCGGCTTCTACTTCAGTAAGTAGCTCAACGTGCGGTGGGGCAAGGGGGAGGGCGTACACAGCAGGTGCTCAATAAATGCTGGAGTCCTCCGCGCCATTTCCCAGATGCCCAGGGATACCCTCCGGGATGCCTGGTGTGGGGGGCCAGGTGGAGGGAAGCCACTGCAAGGTGGCGACCCCAAGCTCTCTTGTTCTGAGACTTCATGAGCACAACTGTGTCCACATTTATTGGGCACCTGCTGTGTGCCCGGGTGGTGCTCACACCCCTGATTTTCCTGCAGCATGACTCAAAGTAGAACACTCTCCTCCCAGGAAGGGTGGGATCTGCGTGGGGGCCGGAGCATGGCAGGCGTGTGGGTGGGGGTGCAGGGTGGGCTGGACAGGGTGGGGGGGTAGGCCCTAGCAGGGAGGGGGACTTACCCTCCCTGCCTCCCTGGGACCTGCTTGCGGGCAGGGCTGTGAGCACTGAAGTTCCCCCCACATTTTCATGGTGCCTGACATTTTGACAGTGGGATTATCTGATTTAAAGTTAGATAAAATGGGTCGGAGACCAGTAAGAACAGAAGCGTCTGCCCGCACACCCACATGGGGGTGGGGGAAGAGAGGAGTGCCTGCCTACACAACAGCACTGGGGGAGGGGACGTGCACCCCAGGGGCGAGCCACAATGTGGGGTGCCCACCTGCCCGCCCAAGGGCTCTTGGGTTGTTCCTCCTGCTTCTCTCTTGATTTTCAACCCCCGGCGGACTTTCCCTGAGACCTCTGCTTCTCCTTGCCTCGTCCCTCTGTGGGACCCCCGAGTTGGAGGTGACCTCTTCCTCAGGGGTGTGGGCCCTTGCCCTCATCTCCCAGAAAGCTGGGCCTCAGTTTCCTCATCTATAAGATGGGCGGGGGAGTGTTTATCTGGATAACAGGAGGAACGGGGGCGGGGGGGCAGGCCCAGGCCGACCCTGAGGGTGGGGTGGGTGGGGGTGGGGACGTGACTGGGGTGAGTTGGCCACCGCCCTCATGGTCAGACCCAGCCCTCCTCCCGTGGCATCCCCCTCTGTAGCCTCAACTTACCCACAGACGCCAGCCTTGGATTCTCAAAGCTTCTCTCTGAAAAGCTCTCCTGCTTGTCCTTGCTTCTGAAACCCTACCCACCCTGGCCTCGCCTGTGCCCTCTCTCGCGCCTGCCTCGTTTGGGGGCAGGAAGTGTAGGGTCTGGTGCCCAGGGAGTGGGTCCCCTGCCGGGAGGGCCGGGCCCCCACCCGCGGGACCTCCTCCCCAGGGCGCCTGCCCTCGGCCCCCCAAGGTGAGGGCCGGGACTCTTCCTTGCAGCTGACCTTGGAGCCTGAGCAGCGGAGGGACGGGGAGGACGGGAGGAAAGGAGGACGTGGTTTCATGCAGGTCCTCACTCCTCCCCTCCCGTCTTCCTCTTCCTCTCCCAAGCCTGCAGCGTCTCGAGGGCTGCGGGCCGCCCAGGCTCCTGCTCTGTTCAGGGACGCCAGTTGCGTCCCAGCCTGGCCTTCTGGATGGGACCCTGTGCCCCCCAGCATGGGGGCTGGACCCCTCGTGGGCGGCCCCCTCCCCCGAGCCGGGCTCCCCGCCGGCACATTTTCCCTACCTCCCTGGGCAGCAGGACCAGGAGGCTGTGTCCACCTTCCACGCGAGCAGGGAGGCACCAAGAGGCCAGGGGCTGGTCCTGGATCACACACCCCCCCACTTCCACTCCTGTCCTTCCTGGGCACCCCGCCTGCCCACTCTCTCCCCCTTCCTCCACGAGGCTGGCTGCCCCTGAAGGCCCGCCCCCCCCGGTGGTCCTCCTCCTCTCCTCCCCGCCCCGCTCCGGCTGGCCACGGCCAGAGGCCAGCTCCAGGGGACCGTGCGGCCGGTGCTCAAGTGCAGCTCTCCTTCCCCCTGTGGGACTTCCAGGCAGGCCGGCAAGCCGCGCGAGTCGCCGCAGCAGCCGTGGCATTGTGGAGGAGTGCTGTTTCCGCAGCTGTGATCTGGCCCTTCTGGAGACCTACTGTGCCACCCCCGCCAAGTCCGAGAGGGACGTGTCGACCCCTCCGACCGTGCTTCCGGTAAGAGGGGACCCGGTCTCGGCGTGGGGGGTGTCGCCTCGGAGCCAGGGGACCAGGGCACGTGGCACGGCTGGGGTGCACTCACCTGGGTGCCGTGGGTGCGGACGTGGCCGGTCACCCACCGGAGGGTGAGCGTGGAGCCCCCGCAGGCCCCCGGCGAGCTGGGTGCCCCCTGACTGGCCCTTCCCCTCTCAGGACAACTTCCCCAGATACCCCGTGGGCAAGTTCTTCCAATATGACACCTGGAAGCAGTCCGCCCAACGACTGCGCAGGGGCCTGCCTGCCCTCCTGCGCGCCCGCCGGGGTCGCATGCTCGCCAAGGAGCTCGAGGCGTTCAGAGAGGCCAAGCGTCACCGTCCCCTGATCGCCCTGCCCACCCACGACCCCGCGGCCCACGGGGGCGCCTCTCCGGAGGCGTCCGGCAATCAGAAGTGAGCCAAAATGTCGCGTAATTCTGCAAGACGGCACCGTCCACCTAGTGCCCTCCTCTTGACCAGGGGCCGTTCCACCGGGCCCCGCCTCTGACATCTCTCGGGGTCACATGCCCTCTGCGGGCTCCCCCATCCCCAGCCCCCGCGCCCCAACCTCCCCATGTCAGGCTCTTCTCTCCTTGGCCCCCTCCATCGGGCTGAGGAGATCCTAGCAACATCTCTAAAAATGTACAAACTCGATTGGCTTTAAATATCCCCCCAAAATTACCCCCCAAATTATCCCCAAATTGCACAATCGAAAAACTAAAACTACGAACCCCTAAATCTCACACACACACCAGTCCCCTTAAAATGAATTGGCTTTTTAGAAACACCAGGAACGTTAATTAGCTAAAAACAAAAACAAAAAAACCTAAAATTATCAATTGGCTAAAAAAACCCACCCAAACTGAATTGGCTTAAAAACAATTGGCATCATGAAAGAATTAGGCCCCCCCCTTTCCTTCTCTTCCCCAGGGACCTCGAGTCAGATTGGCCGTGAGCTCGGGCGCCTGGCCTCCAGGAGAAAGGAAGGGACCCCAAATCTACAGGTAGGCACGTCATGGTCCACTGCCGGCTCTGGCCTCCTCAGGCAAAACTCTGGTCGCATTTGGGGAGAATTGGTCATCCTCAGAACAGCAAAGCCCCAGACTCGTTCCTCGCTCTGTTTCCCATCCTTGAAAGTCACCATGGAGCTAGATGGGGGTTCCCAGTGAGACCGAAGGAGGGGAGAACAGAACATGAACACCGAAATCTGTGAAAAGAAACTTTAATTGGCACAAACCCCCCTACACTCTAAAATCCATCCTCCCCAAACCCACATATCCCAAAATCTTACATCTCAGTTTCCACCCTTAAAAACACCCACACACCCACCTGCATCCCTGCAGACACGCCCTTACATGCATGCACACACACACACCCTTGTGCACATATGCACACGCACGCTCACACACACATGCACACACGCACACCCTTGTGCACATATGCACACGCACGCTCACACACATGCACACACACACCCTCAACACACACATGCGCACACACTCACACATGCACACACACGCACGCACACATGCACACGCACACCTTCACACACACACACCCTGCTGCACACACACACCCTCCCACGCACACCCTCCCACACACGCACACTGTCATGCACATGCACACCCTCACACCCATGCACGCACGCACGCACGCACACAGATGGGTGAACCCAGCATGGTGCGGCTCAGACAACATTCTATCTCAGACCCTTCTCTAAGAGGTTTTCATGCCCCGTGCTCCCCTCCTGACCCCTGGGATGCGCTCCTCGGGTGGGAGAGGGCGCTCCCCACGGCCCCCGTGGCGTGAGCCCGATGCCCCCAGGCCCCACCAGCATCTGGGCCCTGCACCATCATGTGGAGCGAGGACCGGGTTTGGCCAGACTGGAGGTGGCTGTAGCCGAGCAGAGACCCAGACGTGCCCTACCGCGGAGCCTGACCCCCTAGGTGTGCTCTTTGAGAAACATCTGGGACCCCCAGCACACCTAGGGACCATCCTTGCTGGCCTCCTAGGGGCCTCTCAGCAATGGGGGGCCCCCCAGGGGGCCAGCAACGATGGTGGGGAGTGTGGGAAGTCTGGCGGTTGGAGGGGCGGGTGGGGGGCAGTGGGGGCTGGGTGGGGGGATGCTCTGGAGTAGGAAGTGGTCCCGCGAGCTTTGGAGAAGAGTCAGGAGTCACAAGAGCAGAATTACAGATCCAATTAGGAGCCCAAATTTACGCCAATTGATCTATTCCCCCCTTTAATTGGTTTCTCCTGGGGCTTTTTTCCTTTTTTTTTTTGATCCCTCCTTAGCTTTTTACGCGCGCTCACATCAAATTAAACTTACCCCCGTCCCACGTAACAGGGGAGCAGTGACAAAGCAATGTACGGAACCACCACCACCACCACCGCGGCCATGCCGCACGTCCTGCTCTCCGCCATTTATCGCCCCGATTCGGTTTTTGTTTTTATCTGTCCCTGTCGCTTGGGTTGAGTCGAGAGTGGGGCCTCCGTGGGGTACTGGCCACTGCACCCCACGGAGAAGCCAGAGGGAAAGGAGTGGGCCGCTGCCCGGCCTGGCCTTCGGGGACAGTGGCTGGTCCCCGGAGGTCCTGAGGGGCGGAGGAGGGGGTGGGGAGGCATCTCCTCGGTGTCCGGAAGGTGCTCGGAGGCCATCAGGAAAGGGCCCCCGGCTGGCCCAGGCCGGCTGGGGGGGAAGGGGCTGCAGGTGTGTGAGTAGAGGGGCTCCATCGGGCTGGAGCAGGTGGCCGCCTTCCGTGCACTTGGGGAGCCCTCCCCTCACCCCTCGGTGACACCTTACCCGCCTTCTCAGCACCCTGTCTTGCCCCCAGGAGGCTCAGAGCTCCGCGGGGCGTCCTGGGGCCCAGGCAGGGTGAGGCCGGAGAGTAGGGGAGGTCAGGAGGGTGTAGGCCCCGCAGAGCAAGGAGAGCTGCAAGAGTGGTCCATCGGCTGGGGTTGCTCCGGCCCCGAGGCCCATGGGTCTGGCGGTACCGAACCAGCCACCATCTCGGCGCCTAGGGCTGTGGCAGGGATCCGGGCGGCTGGGAGGTTTACCTCACCCCCGCTTTTGCCCCCAGCGCAGCCCCCCTGCACGACAGCCCGACTAGCATTCTAGAGGCCCAAGGCTTCTGGGCCCCAGCAACGGGGCTGGCACGACCCTGGGGGCGGTATGTGTCAGCCCACCAGCAGCACAGAGGGTCCTTCGGCAGGCGTCCGGGGAATGGGCCATTTGGAACATTGGACAGAGCTGAAAAGAGCCAAATTGTTGTAATTGGGACCCAGACAGATTGGCCTGAGATCCAAAAAGACTCGGAGGCACCCCAAATTGCCTGCCCATCCTGCCAGACACCCATCCCACCCAGTGTTACATTCTGCCTCTCACGGGGTGGGTGCTCCAGGGCCGTCTGCCGACGCTCCTCTGTGTCCCCCAGCAAACAGCTCCCCCAGGGTCCCCAGCCATCCCGACCCGGGCCCCCGTCTGACCTCCCGAGCCCCGGCTGTGGCCGTCCATCTTTTCTCCCCCCTCAACTGTCTTCAGCGGGACCCCCTCTTGGGTCCCCCCTGTCATCGCCTGAAGACCCCCCACGTGCCGAGCACCCAACGTCACCTCACCCACTGTCGCAGTCCATCTGGCAGTGGCCGTGCGGGCCTCAACTCGACCCCTTTAACATGCTCATATTTCTGGCAAAATTCATTGCTTGGGTTTTGTCTTTAACATTTATCGCTCGCAATCCCAATAAAGCATTCAAATTTATCTTGTTCTGAGTCCTCTGCTCTTTCACGCGCCTACGGGGTCAAGGAGGGAGGGGGCGCCTGGGGGTGCGGGCACCCCTCTGCTGCCTCACAGCACGCATGGCCAGTGAGAACAGCCTGAAAGCCTGCACACTCTCAGCAGCGACCGTGGCCGGGGCTTGGGGCCAGGGGCTCTGGGACAATCTTAGCCACCAAATCCTCAAAGATGGGGTGTCCTGTGGCAGGAGGGGCCCCGGGGGGGCTGGTTTCCAGGAGCCACTGATGAGAAGTGAAGTGCCTTCACTGCCAATCCCAGGGACCTCTCCCAGCCTGGGGGAGGGTGCGGGGTGCCCACCAGGTTCTAAAATGTTCTGGAAACTAGCTGTTGCTAGAGACGGGGATTCATGTCGCCTGACGGCCCAGTGGCACACACAGACTTGCTCAGCCTCCCCCCAAGATGGAGGCTGCAGCAGAAACCCCCTCCTCCTCAGCCCTGAACCCCCTTCCCCCACTGCTCTGGCCGCCGAGCTTTAGGGTCCCCGGGCTTGTAAGAAGGTGGTGAGGTTGGCATCGGTGACGCTTGAGGCCCGAGCTGGACACCTCCCCGCCTCGGCCCCCCAAGCCCTGGGTCTGCAGGTACAGCGTGGTGGGTAGAGGGGCGGTGGGGCCAGGCAGCTTTCAGCGAGCAGACTCAGGGCTCTGTCTGGGTTGGGGGAAGGCCTCCCACCCTGAACCCCGTCCTTCTTTCTGTTTCTAGTATTTTCGAGTATTTCCTGGCCTGGTGCTGGGCTGCAAAAGGCTCACAACAAGTCCTCCAAGGGCTCGGGTGGTGTTCACAGGCTGTCCACACTCACTGCTCTGAGAATTCCAAGCAGAGGGCTGGGGGGCTGCCTGGAGGAGGTAGGACCAGCCTCCAAGGGTGAGGGCAAGAGCCAGGTGGATAGGGACACTGTGCCCATCTTGGGGCAGCCTGAGGCTGACTGCGGCAAGGGCTGGGGCCCAGGTGGGGCAGTGCTGGCACATGCCTCAGTGAAGCACCCTGCCCTGGTCTCCCCACCCTGGAGACCAGGTCTGAGCCTGTCTCCCACCAGCCCGATGCACCACCCGCCCCCGAAGATCCACTGAGCCCTGCCTGGCTCCACTCGTGGGACCCTTGGGGCACTGGGCTCAGGGTCCTCTTCCTCCCAGCTCTGGGCTAGCCATGCCCTCCCTAGCTGCCCCCACCGGCTACACCCAGGGTCCTCGCTCACAACCTCCTCTCCCTCACTGCAGCCCAGCCCACCCGCACCCCTGCCTGTGCTGGCTTTCCCCGAGACCCCCGCTGCCCCTGCTGAGCTCCTGGCAGCTCCCCGACCCTGTTCCACCCCAGTGCCGAGGCTGCCCTCGCCCCAGCTGCTTGGGCAGCCGAGCCCCCGGTCTTCTGGGATGCCCAGCTTGGCTTTTCTCCCCTCTCTCTGCTCTGTAAACTCTCAGCTCATTCCTGAGGCCTCACTCATTCATTCATTTGTTTGTTCACATGTGTGGATGAGCACCCCAGTCTCAGTGTCATGGAGGGAAATGTTGGGGAGCTTTTTGAAGCAGATGGGTCTCATGGAGAGAGTCATTTTGGAGTGCAGGCCTGAAGGAGGTGGGGCGTGGGGTTCTCCTGGAGGGAGGGGTGGAGAGGGGCCTCCTTCTGGGGAGGCTGGGGGGGGGAGGGGTCCGTGGGGGAGATGAGGCCAGGGTGGGAATGGGGGCCATTGTCACTCAATCAACAAACATTTAGGGATTCCTACAGGGCTGGGCTGAACGGTACTCCCCCCAAACACCCCATGTCCCCATCCCAGCCTCTGGAGCCTGTGAATGCGACCTTGTTTGGAAAAAGGGTCTCTGCAGGGGTCAGTGAGGGATGAGCTCCTCCTGGATTAGGGTGGGCCTCAGTCCAAACACAGGTGTCCCTGTGACAGGAGAGAGGGGGCGGGCCCGCGGGGGGAGGGGCCGGTGGAGCCCCGGGGCTGGGGGAGGCAGGAGGGAGCTCCCCTGGAGGCTGGTGGGGGGCTCGGCCCTGGGACAACTGCGTTTCAGTCCGGAGAGCCGACTTTGGATTCCGGCCTCCAGAATCGGGAGAGAAAGGATTCCGTCCTTCCAGCGGCCCAGCTCGTGGTCACTTAGGAAAATTACACCAGGAGACACCTGCTCTGCCCCAGTTCCTGTTCCAGGTGCTGAGACCACTGTGGAGCAGAGAGCAGGTGGCGTGCCCATCCTGGAGGAGCCTTGGGTCCGTGGTCCCACCACCCCAGGCCGCACCCGGGCACCTCCCTCTGATGGTTCTTGCTGGTCTCCGCTCTGACCACATGGAGCCCCGGTGGTCTTTGACAACAGCAGAGCAGGCCCACTTCTGCGAAGTCCCCATGAGGACTTCTGGGTCTGGGCGGACTCATGAGCATGCTTCTGCCTCGGGGCCTTGGCACGGGCTTCCTCTGCCCGGGCCGCTTTCCCGCAGACACCTGCCCATCACCCTCTTTACAGTAAACTCTGCAGACTCGGACTCCCCTCGGTGAAGCCCGCCCCCAGGGCGATAGGGGCCTGCATGTCCCCTCACCGCGCTGGATGCAGAGGGTGACACTGAAGGCTGACTGTGAGTGGTGGGAAGGAGAGGGGCTGTGTGCTGAGCTGGAGACGTGGACTATTTCTGGGCTACGACACCCACTTGGGTCTCCGTCCCGCATTCTCATGGAGCTGCAAAGTGGTATCTGCCGTGGTCTGCCCAGCTCCCTTGACGTCCTGCAGACCCCTGACCCAGTGTGCGCATGGCCACCCCTCGCCTGCTCCAGGGTGCCCTGCCCTCCCCCGCAACAATTCAGCCGGTGGTCAAGGCCCACAGCTCCACCAGCCCCTGGACACGGCTGCCGCCTGCTCGTCTCCCCTATGGCTGCCCTTCCATATGCTCTGCCAGCCTGCCGCATGCCACTCTCCCCTTAGGACCCTCCATCGCTCCCATGGGCCACTGGGTAGAGTGCAAACCCCAGACCAGGCTTCCTCTGGGCCTTCAGCAGCACCCGGCACCCCACAGTTCTCCGGTCATTCGCTGAGCCTCCCACCCCAACTTCACACCTGCTGTCTGCTCCCTCCTGGGCCCTTGGGCATCTGCTTTTACCCTGGTGACAGCCCCCCTCCAGCACACCCTCCATCGCTCCGCACGGCGACCTCCACCTGCCGCCGGTTGAGCCAGGAAGACACAGGGGTGCTGTCGTCGCTGCCCGCGGCGGGGTCCCCCCAAGCCCTCCTGCCCTGTGCAGCCTCAGCGCAGAGCTGGCCAGGAGGGCCCTGGAGGGTGCCCTGAAGGACTCCGGCACACCCGCCTTTGGGGGCCCCTCACCCAGCTGCTCTCCCTCTCCTTCCTAGAGGCCTCCTTGCCTTGGGCCGCCCGCCTGGCTCTGGCCCCTGGGCCTCATTGCTAGCAACCTGTGTCCGCCCGCCCTGCTGGCCGCGGCCCCCCAGGGCCCCTGCTCCTCCCTGCCCAGGCTTGGCACACAGCTGGGGCTCCCTCCCAGGTGTAGCCAGGTCAGGGGGCCACAGAACAGGCGGCACAGCGCCGCCCCCCACAGCCTCTACCTGCCCAGTGCCTCTGGCCCTGGGGGGCGGCGGCCTCAGGCCTCCTAGCGCAGCCCCCAGCCTCTCTCCCTGCTCCCAGCCCCGGCCAGCCCAGGCCTCAGCCAGCCTGAAACCAAAGAGAAAATGCCTGTTTATGCCAGTTATGCCGAAAGCAAAACAGTTTGTGGTTTGTGACCCAAATTTTTTGCCTTTTTTTTCAGAACATAACAAAGCTCAAGACAACTCCCTCCCCCCCACCCCACCCCCCCACCCAGGCAGACAGAAACGATCTGTTTACACTGGCCGCAGAACATTCCTGGCCCGCCAGCCCGGCCCTCTCCCCCAGGCCGTGCCCTCAGCACTGAGCGGTGGAAGGGGTGCGGGGGCCTGATGAGGGGGACACAGGAGGGGGCCACAAGGCTGGGTCGGGGTGCTGGTGACTGGAGCATCCTGGGGCCAGGAGTATCGGGGTGCCTGTCTGTCTGGTTGGAGGGGCTTCCACACGGCCCTGGACAGGGGAGGAGCCTGGATGCATCCAACATTTCCCGACCGGCATCTGCCCCCAGCCCCGGGCTCCCACCCCTTCACACAGACACCGGGTCCCTGGGCCGTCACCCGCCTCCCCACCTTCCTCCCCACTCCTTCCTGTCCTAATGCCCGAGGCCCACATCCCCTGGCCCAGCGCCGCCGTGGAGCCCACGAGGGGTGGGCACCTTCTTTGCCCTGGGAGCTGGCACCCCCACACTCATGTAGGTGGGGTGGCAGGTGTAGAGCCTGTGATCCCAGCCCAGACTGGGGGAGAGCAAGGCAGGGCTCCTCCTCCCAGGGCTCAGCGGGGCCAGGCACACGCTGGAGCCCCGGGGTGGGGCCAGGCAGGACGGCGAGGTGCCGCGGCCAGGAGGAGGGACTAGGCCCCTGTCCCATTCAGACCATTCTCAGGCCAGTCGTGGCCCTCTGGGGACCCCTGCGTGCCCTGCAGCCTCACCAGTCCCCTCCCCTTGCCTTCCCCCGCTCGTCTTCCCATCACCTCTCCTTTCTGTCTTGGCTCCTTTCTGCACCCCTGCACTGGCCTATGCCCCAGGCTGAGTACTGCAGAGCCAGAGCCTAAGAAGAGGGAGTCTCGGGGGCCAGGACTCCAACGTATGGGGGCACATCCACAGACTCGCTAGTGGGGGTGAGGCAAAGCTGCCCCAGCAAAGCCCACACCTGAGGAAGATGCCCAGACCGCATCTGGATGGTGCGTAGGCGCTAGCAAGATGAGGAGGGCTGGGAGGGCATTGTAGGTGGAGGGAAGAGCATGGGCAGCTTTGGAACGACCTGCGGTTCTGTGTGAGCAAGGCCCAGAGGTGGATGCATGGAGAGGGACGTAAAGGCCCATGGCAGCCACGGATGCAAGGGCCCTGAGCGCCGAGCCAAGAAGCTGAACTTGACCTTGAGAGAGCTGTGGGCAGCAGGGGAGGATTTTCGAGGGGAGAGGGAGACCTCTCTGATGTGCGTTCTAGAAAGAGGGTCCAAGCATGGGTCGAGCTGAAGCCAGAGGGTTAGCAGGCAGGTGAGGGGTGGAGGGGACAGAGCAGGGTGGGGAAGCGCGTCAGCTGGGAAGTCCCTGCACGTGTGCCCTGGTGCGGAGGGGGCCGGGGGGGGGGGGGACGGGGAGCATTTCACCCCTCCCCCAACCCCAGAGGGCAGGCCCCAGCTCCCCAGTGTGGGGCTGGGGGGTAGGCGCAGGGGCCCATCCTGCTGCAGGCCCTGGACACAGTCCCGTGTTGCTCCTGCGAAGCTGGCGGCCCCCACTCCCTCGCCTGGCCAGAGCATCATTTTGGAAGGTCTGGCCCCTACCTCTGCTTCCCTCTCCCCTCCTTGTCATCCCTGGCCTCCCCTCGATCAGGAACAGATGTGCCTCTGGAGCAGGAATTCTAGCTATTTGGTTAACCAGTCACTCAAGGGACTTTCTGATAAGGCAATTCGGTTCTCAGCAGAGCCAGGGAGGGGGAGGAGCAAGGACAGGGACTCCCACCCCCACCTTCCTTGCACCCCGGGGCCTGGGGTGCTCCCAGCTAGGGTCTCCCCACCAGCTGGCAGCTCTGGGGAAGACAGGTTTTCCAGGCCTCTCGTGGTGCTGAGGTGTCCTGGCAGGTGGGGGGCGGGCTGAGGCTGCCAGTGGTCTCCCACCCCCTGGACCTGGGTGCAGCCAAGCTCCACCCTCCATAGCCCCAGCATGAGAGCTCGCTGCCTGCCTGCCATCCGTCATTCCTTCCTTCATCATTTACCCAGCCAATGAGGCCCTGGAGCCATGGAGATGAGGAAGCCTCCATTCCTGCCATCAGAACAATCAGACCATCAGAGTGAAGGAGGAAGCTGCTGTGTCAGCTCAAAGACAGATGACTGAGGACACAAGGGCTACCTTTTCCAAGTCCTTCCTGATACAGGTGTGGGGAGCGACCACCTGGGGCTCCTCGCCTGGGGCCCCGATCCTCTTCCTCTCCAGGCAACCCCCAATAAACAACAACTGACTCCCTGCTTAGGCAGGCCCTACAGCAGACCAGCCCTGCTTGGACCTTGGGGGTGGCAGTCCCTGGAATTAGTCACTCAGATCTGCCACTTTGGGTCCCTGGTTTCCCAGAACCCAGTACAGCATCCGATCTTGTTCTACTCCATTCATAGCTGCAGACGGCTGGGACCACTTTGACCCTTTATTTGGTTTTCCAGCACTTAAGCTCTTGGCTTATATCTCCCAGCCATGGACCCCAATGCCTCGCCCAGTACCTGATATAGAGTAGAGACTCACTGTGGGCTCCATGAACGGACAGATGGATGAAAGGGTGGATGGGTGGATGTATGTATGTGTATACGTACATACACATGTGTATGTATGTATAGATGGGTGGAATGTGTGGGCAGGTGGATGGGTGCAGGGGTGGATGGAGGGGTAGGCAGAGGTATAGATGGATACATGTACAGATGGATATGTAGATGGGTACGTGGCAGCTGCATGAAAACAAATATCTATCTGTGTGGTCGCTCGAGACTGTCCTAGTGGGGAATGAGGGAGGACTGAAATTTATTGAATGTCCATCCTCATAGAAATTCTATGTGCTGATTCAGATTGTTATATATCCTGCTTTTAGAGTAGGGAACATAATACGGGTTGAAAGATATTTGTTGACTAAATGGAATTTAAAGGTCTTGTTTAAGTGAACACCTATCTGGAAATTGTCTCAAGAGGACCTAAAAAATCTGAACATGTAGGTAAACAGGTTGTGGACTGAAAGTCCTAAAATCCTACCTTAGAAAAAGGCACAGGGCCCAGAGAGTTTTACAGGCAAGTGTTTTGTTTTCGTTTTTGTTTTTTTTAACGCTCAAGATCATTCTTCTGCACAATGTTTCAAGCATAGAATATGGACACAATTCCAATTCATTTTCTGTGTCCATATAACCCTGATCCCAAGGCCTGATCATGATAGCACAGAATGAGGAAAAACCGCAGACCAAGTTCACATGTGAGGATAGATGCACAAATTATAAAGAAAAGAATTAGCAAATTAAATCCAGCAGTGTACTGAATTAAAGTAATAATATACCATGACCAAGCAGAGTTTACTTCCAAGAATGCAAGGATGACTCAACGTGAAGAAATCCATTAATATCATCATGTTAATAAGCCAAAAGAAGAAAAGCCATATGATGATATTGATAGGTGCCAAAAACATATTTAATAAAATCTAACATGCACTCCCAGTTATAAAATGTGTTTCACAGGCTCGGAATAAAAAGAAACTTCCTTAACATGAGAGAATATCGACAGCTTGCCCTGCCACCCTCTATCCCAGCCTGCTTCACATCACCCTCTGAGATGACCCTCCTCATCAACTGAGGGCATTCCTGTAGTGGACTTCAATAGACACTTCTTTTCTTTTTTGGATGTGACCCCTCAGGAGCATCTGCTGCTGCCAACCCCACCCTCACCCCCATCCTGAAACTCATGTTGGTTCCAAGTATGGAGGATGCTTTCTGTATGGGGTGCTTCTGACAAATCAGCCCTTCTGCAGATAACACCCTTAAACCCTGGACAACAAAGAAACCAACAACTCCCCAAGGGCTCTAGAGAGTTGGCAAAAGTAGGGTAGTCATAGTACGGTGTAAGCATCTAAAATCCCCATAGAAACCCTGCCATCTTTCTGGCTGGAGGTGCTAGGAGGAGCCTGGGGCAATTGAGGTCATTGGAGACTAAGATGGGAATCCCCAAGAGAGGCAGAGGAGGGGGCATCCCAAATTCTCTGTATATGCTCTGCCCAAGTTGCTGGCATGGGGCAGACTGAAGGCAGCCCGGATGGAGATGTGAGCCACCTCTTTGCGCACGTGAGTCTGCAGTTGGAGCCCAATAGAGCTAGTAGCTAAAACAAATGCATCGGCACTCCCCAGAGAAATGCCACACACCCACAGTCTGCGCAACAGAACGTTCGCGGAGCCCAGGGCGCAGTCCAAAATTACACGGTGTACGCGAGGGCCAGGAACGTGTGTTTTCCCTTCAAGGGAAAAGATGATGAACCAAGGCCCACTCTGAGGGACGGGATGTCAGAATTGTCAGACAGACTTTAAAGGGAGTACAATAACCACAACCACCCGTGGAGATAAAGAAAAACACAGTCACAATGAATGAAAAGATAGGAGATTCGGCAGACAGGTCGAAGATGTTAAAAACATCTCAACAGATGATTAGAGCTGAAAAATACAATCTCTAGTAGAGATGTATTAGAGATAAGCAAGAATTACTGGACGAGATGAGTATCGGAATGGGGACGAAACAGAAAGAGTCTGTGAACCCGGAGATCGGTCAGTAGAAGTTACTCAGTGTGAGGCAGAGCGAGAAAGACAATTGAACACAGAACAGAGTCAGGGTCAGACCGGGGGGGTGGGGCGGGGGCAGGAGACCAGTGGGTCTCGGAAGGGGAGGAGTGGGAGAATGAGAAGTGAAACACTGAAGGAATACTGACTAGAAATCTCCCAAACAGATGAAAAACACAACTGATTCGAGAAGTTCAGTGCAAGCCAAGTAGGATCAGATCACGCTCAGGCACATCCACAACAAGCTGAAGAAAATGAACATTAAAAAGGAAAATCTGGAGAAAACAGTACTCTGTGCAGCGGGAAGCGGCGCACCTCAGCAGGAACCGTGGGGGCCGGTGGACAACAGGACACGTTCTTCCTTGAACCTGTTCTCCTCGTGGCTCCTGTGACCACTGGGTCCAGTCTCCTTGTCTGTCTTCTCGGTGTTTTGTTCTGTTCGGTTCTGTTCTGGTTTGGTTTTCGGTCTCCCCTCAGTGCAGTGTTGCCCTGCCTTGTTCCAACCCAGGCGTCTCCTCTCCTCCCTTCCCTGGGCGTCTCCCCCGCACCCAGGGCCGGCATGCCACAGTTCCGGCCATCACACAAAGCATCCCGAACACCCCCAGTTATGGACCCCAGTTCCCCTTGCCCGCGGTCAGGAGCTTGGTTCCAAACCTGTGCTGCCCCACACCTCTGGGTGCCTGTTGTCTGGTCTGTCTTCCTCCCTCCACCGCAGCGTTCATCCAGAAGCTTCTACGGGTTGGGGGCTGCTCCGTGCTCCCTGGCTACATCCAGAGGTGGAGCCTGTGTCCCCATTTTACAGATGGCCAACTGAGGAAGGCAGACACTCGGCGACGGCCATCAATGGCTTCCAAGTGCCCCGCATCAGGCATGTGCTGGGCACGGCCGGGCCGACTGGCAGGCTGCCTGCCCCTGGGAGCTCACCGTCTGGAGGGAGAGCCTGACAGCTAACGAGGCGTTTAATGAGCCGATTACATAATTATGGGCTGCAGAGAATAACAGGGCTCCCGGGCCTGCTGCGTCTACCCTCCCCACGCCCCTGAGGCCGAGGGGCGGGCTCCGTTCTCCTGCCACCCTGGGCCGAGGCGAGATCTGTTTGTGGGCCCGTCTCTTCGGGCGATCCCAGACTCGGCTCCCGGACGTCTCTCCGTCCAGCCCCAGGGAGCAGGTGCAATAGGACAGCCTCCTTCTCTTTCCGCCCCTGGCTGGGAGGCCTCGGAGATGCGCAGCGAGTCAGCCTGGTGCTGAGCTGAGGCCAGGGGAGAGCTCTTCCCAGTCCGGGGCCCTCGGGCACCAGCCCTGCACCCCACGTGGGTCACCCCATGACCCCAGGGCAGCCCTGTGGGCCTTTGTGGTGGGGGGATGAGGTCAGCTCTCCAGCCCCAACCAGGCCTGGCCTCACCTCCGATTCTGAGTGACTTCCTGCCCCGGAGGCAGAGGTGAGCCCCTTGTGTGCCGAAGGAGGGTCAGCATTCCATTTCCCCAGCTCAGGGAGCAGAGGGGGTCCTCTGTGCACAGCCTCCTGCACGTTCCCCACAACCTGGGGTGCAGGCTCTGGGTGGGATCTCCAGCCCTGTGGTCCAGGGGATACCTAGTCAGGAGCAGGAGAACAGGGAAGCTCGAGGTTGCTCCAGGAGCCCAGCTGGGAGATCCTCTGGCCCCTCTGGCCCTCCGGCCCCAGGAAAAATGGCCAGCAGCTTGGAGGCACGAGCAGAGGGAGGGAGGGAGGCACGTGCCCCCGCGTCCAGGCTCCCTTCTCCTCTGTGTCCCGGGGGGCAGGCGGGGTGGAAGGAGTCATGACGGTGATGCCTGGCCAGGCAGGCCCGCCCGTGCCCGCTGTGGGCCGGGGCAGGGCCACGTCTGTGCTCTCGGCTGGACCGAGGCCCTCCCGCCACGGCCAGGCCCCATCCTCTTGCATCACACAGGTCCGGGCCAGCGTGCCTGGGAGATGCCCTGCAGCTCAGTGACGAGGGGCCGGCGCCCTGCGTGTTCCCGTCCGGCGGGCGATGGGGCAAGAGTGTGGACGTTGGCCGGCGCCGCCTGGCCAGATCCACTTCCAGGCCCGGCCGGACGCCAGCTCCCCAAACGGGAAGGGGGCAGCTTTGGGGTGACTTTGGGGTGGAGCATTCGACCCCTTTCCTGGCCCGGAGCCTCCCAGGAGAGGAAAGCCCTGGGGGCTCGGGGCCCTGAATCCTGGCCTTTCCTGCCCACTGTGAGTTCCATGGAAACTCCTTACACCAGCCTGGGATTTCAGGGCTAATTCCCAGTGACATTCGAGGAAGTTCGTTAGGGAGTGCTGGGCACGGGCAGGAGCTTGGGGCAGGGCCCATCGCAGCACGGAGCCGCGCCCCCACCACACTCTGCTTGTAATTAGCAGAGAGGCGAAGGTTTTGCTCTCAGCGGTTCACCGGGGGGTCAGGAGAATTCCCGGAACCAAAGGAATCCCGCTGCTGCCAGGTCCGAGGTAAAGGGGCTTATGGGGTAGCAACGGGGCTGCGAGAGAGACTTCGGGAGGCACTTCCAGGCCCAGTGATGAGGACATAAATGGCTGCAAACACAAGACTGTCCTGGGGGAGGGGGGTCCGGGGGACATTCACAACCTAGTCGGGGGGAGCCGGGAATAGTCAGGGTGCTGGAGGAGCTCCAGGAAGCAGGTTCTTCTAGGCCAGGCTGGTCAGGGAGGGCTCCCTGGAAGAGGAAAGACTCAGAGAAGACGTGAATCCGGAGGAGGGCATGGTGGGGACAGAGAAGAGGGCAGGCCTATGGGGGGGCGGCAGGGTGCCTGGGGCAGCTCTCCCAGCAGGACTCCTTACACGGGGAGGTTGACTGGGCTCAGGGCCCCACGTGAGGCTGGAGCGGGGTCCCCAAGGTCGGGGGGGTTGCACCCCAAGCAGGAGCCGCAGAGCTAGGACCTAGGCCAGCAGCCAGTTGCACTCAAGAATGTCCTTGAATCGGGGCACCTGGGTGGTGCAGTCACTTAAGCATTCGACTCTTGATTTCAGGTCCGGTCATGGTCTCAGGGGCGTGAGATCAAGCCTCGCACTGGGCGTGGAGCCTACTTGAGATTCTCTATCTCTCTCCCTCTGCCCCTCTCCCCTGCATGCATGTGCGTGAGGGCAGACGCTCTCTCGGTCTCTAAAAAGAATGTCGGTGAAGCTGAGATTTTGCCTGTTCCAAGAACTCAGGACCGGGCAGGACATCTTCAGTCCCATGTGAGGGGCAGTCCCGCCGGGGAGGAGCGTGGGGGCCACAGTGGAGAGATACTTACCGTCACGTGCTTACAGAAGAGCGATGCGTCCATTCCCTCCAGGAAAGCGGCTGAGGGGCCTTGCTGTCCGTGATCACCTTGGAGCTTCCGAGCAAAAAGCAGAACTTTGGGAAACTGGCACCTGGGAAAGAGAAGCCGGACCCGGGCGGGGGCGGGGGGGGGGGGGGGGCTTGCCTGCAATAACCCTTTCATTTTGAAGACTTTCAGAGTTGCAGACAATTTGCAAAGGCAGCATGTCGAGCTCCCGAATCCCCTCCCGTGCCCGCCCCCCGTTAGCACCTCCACCCCGGGGTGCGTTTGCAACCTCTCCAGGGCTGGAGAGGGTCCGGGACTCAGCTGCGGCCCTGCTGAGGATTCCACAGCGGATCCGTTCTTGCCCTCTCTCAGCTCCAGTCCTGGCCCCACGCTGCGCTCCTCTGCCCAGGCTCCTGGTCTCCGGCACGAGTGGGCTTCCCTGGCACGGGGACCCAAGGGGCCATCCGTGTGGCCTCAGGCCCCAGAGCGCATCTTGCTTTAAAGAAACCACCACTCGTCGAGTTCTGGTGTAGAATCAAGAAAATCCCCAAGCGTCCTGAAGGCCGTGGGAACACGCCTCCTCCCTCCGGCCACACGCCCCTATTCTTGGTGCCCGGGGACCGAGGGACACGTCGCTGATGCCCGCACGGGAACGCTCGCCACAGGGATTGGCGAGGCGTAGAGCCCTGCCTGCCGCTCTTCTCTCCGAATTGGTTTTGTTTTGAAAACTAGAGTTATTTTTTATAAAAAATAATTTATGTTAATACACAGCATCTGATTATTTTGTGGCTTTTAATTTATTTAAACATGTTTTAATTTCTGTAATGTACATATCTAAAAAAAAAGTTAATGTCTTAGTTTTAACTCGTGTAAGTAAATCCCAGTAGCTGCCACCCCACGTCAGCACAAGCTCTTCGGGGCCCTCACTAGTGTTTAGGGGATGTAACGGGATCCCAGGGCAGGAATCGCGAAGAACAGAGGACACGGAGGCTGGCGTGGGCAGCCAGTGCTGGGTTCAATCCCTGGCATGCGGCTCTGCTTCTCTGTGCCTCGGTTTCCCTGGGTGTCAGGCCGAGAGCGTAGGAGCGGGGATCCCAGAATGATTTGTAAGGCAATTCCTCTTTGTCCCTTTGTTGGGAGGGCTTTTTGGGTCATATGCTGTTGTTTTAAATTCATAATGTTCTTGTCTCTGAAGTCTTAATGCTATTTGTACAAATAGTTGGGTCTCTTACCAGACTTCGTTTGCTTCCCATGGAGCTATAGCCCTGTCTCCGTGGGGCTTTATTAGGGTGTCCCTGCGACGTGATCTCACGTCCGGCTGGTGAAACCCCTCTCTGTCCTTCTGTTTGATTACGTTGCCGTCAGCCAACCCGGGTCTCCCGAACCTAGCTGACACACACCCTTCCTCCCCCGGGGTCAGCAGGGAGAAGTCCGGGGCCCCTGCCCAGGGAGCTATCGGAGGCCCCACGCTGCTCTGGCCCCGAGATGCGAGACGGGGGTCGGGCCCGCTGTGGGTACCTGCATCCAGCAAGCAGCAGCATGCTCTGCGGCTCTAGCACCACTGTCTGGATTGCTGTCCCTGCCAAGGGGATGCCAGCCCCTGTGTCCATGGGGCTTTGAGAGGGGCTGTGGGGGACAGGCCAGGTGGCCCTGCCACTCTGCCCAGGGCCGCTGTATGGGAACCTTTCCTTGCGAGCTCCCATTGACGGGGAACTCACTGCCAGTCCCTGATCTAGGCTGTCCTCCTGGGACCCCACCTGCCCCCTCCTCAAACCAGTCAAGGGCCCCCCTGGGGGCTGGGCCGAGCCCACATGCTCCCTCCTGAGCACACCTCCGAGCCGAGCTGGTCCCCTCTGAGCATCCCCCTCAGCCTGTCCCAGCTCTTTCCCCTCCAGTGCTCCAGGGAGGGGCCCAGCGACACAGCTCTGGCCCCACCGGGACCCCAGGGCCATGGAGGGAGGAAATCCACGTCTTCCTGGCCCAGAACCGCATCTGACCTTGGAGGAGCAGGCTGGGGGCTGGGCTGTCGGGAACACTCAGCCTTTCAGACCCTGGCAGGCTCTGTGGACCCCAGGCCCCGGCCGGCTTGCGGGAGGCCTGCCCTGACCTGCCAAGCATCCCACCATGCCTTGCCCACCCCCTCTCCTGCCCCCACGGGGAGCCCCTGCTTAAACGTACGTGCTCTTGGGCGGGGTGCGGCAGCCCATGCGGGGCGACTGAACCCCCACAGTTGTGAGTGGGCCGTGTGCCAGGATCCCATCTTCCTCAGACACACCCCGGTCTCCCCCGGCCAGGGCTGAGCCCAGGGGTGCCGCCTGACGGGCTCCCTGAGAACCCCAACAGCCCACCCAGCTGAGCGCCTGGCTGTCTCTGCAGCCATGCATGGGGACCCCAGCCCAACCCTCATGTTTGGGGAAAACCAGCCGCTTCCTGCTTGTGTCTGGGGTTCCCTTGTTTTCCTGAACAGTGGTCGAGGGTCGGAGCACCCAGCGAGCCCGGCGCTCCCCGTCTTTGTGGGGCCTGCTGTTCTGAGGAGAAACTTAATCACTTTGTTTTCTTGGTTTAGGTTTTGCTTTTTAATAAAAAAAATGACCCCGCTCGGCTCTGGCCCCGCGGCCCTAAAAGGCGCCACTTTCAAAGGCTCTGCATTGCCAGCCAGGAGCCCCTGGGGGAGGGCCGTGGGGCCACAGTGGCCGACGCTCCTGGGGCCCCAGGCTGGGGGAGCCCATCGGGCAAGCTGGAGGGCGAGGCCGGGGGCAGCTGCCCCCTCTGTCCTCCTGCGTGGCCAGCAGGGCCCCAAGCCACAGGTCAGCACTGGGAGCAGGGCCCTCAAATGCCAGGTGGGTCCAGGGAGGCGAAGAGCCCGAGGGCCCTCAGCTGGGGGGCGGGGGCTGGCAGATCTGAGCGACTTCCAGGCCAGCACACCCCCTCCATCCCTTCTTCCCCCCTCCCTCCTTCCCTCTGTCTCCCAGGGCCTTGAGCCTGGAAAGGTGGGGGATGGACCCCTGGTACCCCTGGTCTTCCTCTGGGCCTATGGGGTCCTGTGATCCCCGCTGAGGGGTCTTCTCCTAGCTGGAGGGGAGGGGAGTGGCTGCACAGAAAGCACCCTTCCTCTGCCTCCCACCCACGGACCCCAGACTCCCCACTCCCTGTGACTTGGGCTGGGGGAGGAGGAGACGGCGGCAAGTGCAGACTGCTTGCCCATGATGCATTGGAGTCAGGTCCAGTGGGCACCTCCGTCCAGAAGGCACTCTCGAAGCCTTCCTCACAGAGCCCCTGGCAAGCCCTGCTCCCAGCACGCCAGGCATGGGCTCGCCCCAGGGTGGGGGAGAGGAGACCCCATCTCTGGGACAGAGGCAGAGCGGGGGGACATCAGTGGAGGGGCTCAGGAGGGAACCAGATGATGGGGATTGGCATGCGGTGGGCTTAGACAGACAGGGAAGCGAGGAAGGAAGGGGGCTGAGGAGCTTGGAGCCCTGGTCGCACAGAGGGCAAACCCCCCAGCTCTCAGGAGCGGGGACGGCTGACCTGGCTGTGGGGCGTACTGCTCATCTCATCACCATTCCATCCCGCATGGACCCCACGCAGACCCCGTTCTCTCTCAACACTGGACACTCAGTAGGGGACGAGAGCAGCAGGACCCCATGCAGCTTGTGGTGGAAACTGGGTGGGGGGGGGTTGGGGGCAATATTGAGAGGCAGGAGAGCATGTGACCAGGACCCTGTGGTGGCCAGGCCACTGCTGGGCATTTACCTGAGCTGGCGAGGAGGTGCAGGGTGGCCCAGGGCTCCTTGGGCTGGCACCTGTCAGGAAAGAGCAGGTGGGAAGCTTGCACCCGGGCTTGGAGGGTAAAGGGCCCCATGAGCTTGGGGGTGGAGGCCCTGTCTTCATGAAGGTCTGGGTGTTTATCTCGGAAGCAGACTGTGGAATGCATGTAGGGCAGAATCAGGAGTTTGGGGAATGGCAGCTCAGGACGGGTCTCTGCATGTGGCTGAGAGTGACGGAGTTCAAGAGAGTGTTCCCAGTGGCCAACCCATGGGCAGCTTCTGGAGGTTAAGAAGACAGGGGTGGGTGTGTGGCTGAACAGAAGGGAGCTAGAGATGATGGAAGTGGGAGATCAGTGCCAAGAGGCTGGAGCAGGATGTGTCCATGCATCCATCCTTCTATCCTTCCATGACTGTCCATCTGTCTCTCCATCTATCCCTCCATCTATCCTTTCATCCACCCATCCACCCATCATCTCTCCCTCCATCATCCACTCATCTATGCATCATCCCTCCCTCCCTCTATCTTGCCCATCCCTCCATCCTTCTGTCCATCATTCACCCACCCATCCATCTCTCCCTCCCTCCCTCCATCCATCCACCACCCATCTCTCCATCCATCCATCCATCATCCATCCATCCATCCATTTATCCCTCCATCCATCCCTTCACCCACCCATCCACCCATCATCCCTCCCTCTATCTGCCCATCCCTCCATCCCTCTGTCCATCATTCACCCACCCATCCATCCCTCCCTCCTGCCCTCCATCCATCCACCACCCATCCTTCCATCCATCTATCCACCATCCATCCATCCACCTATCCCTCCATCCATCCACCCATCCCTCCATCCATCCATCCACCCACCATCCCTCCATCCACCTATCCCTCCATCCATCCACCATCCATCCACCTATCCCTCCATCCATCCATCCTTCTCTCCCTCCAACCCTCCCTCCCTCCCTCTGTCCATCATCCCTCCATTCCCCATCTCTCCAACTGGAACTAGAGTGCAGTGGCAGGTGTGTCGGGGGCAGAGAAACCGCCTGGCAGCCATGTGGTGTCTCTGGGCAGTGGTGAGAATGTGGCAGGAGCAAGGAAGGGTGGCTGGAGGACTGTCCTAGACGACAGGGAAACTGGCCCAGTGAGGGCCCAGGGAGCTCTGAGAAGCATGTGACTTTTTCTCTGAGTCAGGGGCTGGCTTAGGTGTTGGACCTCTGGATGCTGAGCAAACAGGCTGAAAGCATCCAGGTCCAAAGCTAGAAGAAGAGGGGCTGCCGAGGAGGTAGGTGGTGGCTGGACCGGAAGCCAGGTGATGGCAGAGCTGAGAACATCTGCCGAGGGACTGTAGGGGCCCGGGGTGGCTCCCAGCTCTGTCCCAAGCACCTGGGAGGATGGATGGGAGAGGCAGCGGGTGCAGCGGGCTCTGCAGGAGACAGGTGGGGCTCAGCACCGACTTGGCATGTCTGCGACCACTGGGACATCTGCGGAAGGGGGCTGCTGGTAGACATGCAGATGAGGGCCTCCAGACAGCTGGGGAAGGGGTGGGGCCCTGGCTGCTGGGCTCCCGGGCCAGCCATGGGCACCCCTTCCTCAGGGCACCTTCCGGTGTTGGGTGTTGCAGGGAATTCCCAGGGCCTCCCTCGCCCCGGTGGCCCCGGGGCCTGGCCGCCAGCCAGGCGGGGAGAGGGGGCCAGGAGAGGGGGCAGCAAGAGGGGCTTCGAGTACTCAGCCCTTGGCTGGGCCTGGGAGGCTGAAGTTCCAAGGTGTGCTTTGGGCCACAGGATAAACCCGCTCAGATGTTTTCTGCATTACGGAGTGTGTAGGGAGGGAGGAAAAAAATGCTCCACTTTCTACATCAGGCACAAAATAATTTGGTCATTCGTTTTCATTCCAATATCTGGAAAACAGCTGATTCTGGAAACCTAACACTTCCCTGGGCATAGAGCTCAGAGGAAGAGGGCACCCCACGGAGCTGGGGGTGGGGGCGCAAGCCTGGCGCAAGCCTTGTCCCTGCACCCTGGGCCCTTTGGGAGAGAGGCTGAGGCTGGGGCTTGAAGGAGAGAACCCACCCAGGAGCCAGCTCTGCTCACCGAGTGCAGCCAGGTTTCTATGGCACCCGCGAACCCGACACGCGGGGTTTTGGAAACTTGGTGGGCTAATCCGGGCCCTAATCCTAGCAACGGGCTGGGCCTGCAGCCTCATGACAGGCGGGGTTGGGGGGACGCTGAGCAGGCGTGGAGACCCTCCTGTGCGGGGCCTTGCCCCTACAGTGTCAGGGCTTTCCAGGTCCCAGCACCGGGTGCAGCCCCCCAGGAAGTGAGGACTGTCTTGGGCCCTGTTCCGGGCACCCTCTGGGCTGCCCACGGTCCCCATGGCTGTCCTCGCCTTGAGGTTGTCAGGATCAGAGGAGATTAGCAGGTACAGGAGGCCGGGTGCGAGTTGGCAGTGGGGCTCCCTGCTGGGAGCCGGGAGAAACCCCGTGGCCACTGGGGCGGGCTCAGGGACTCTGGCGTGCTCATTCAAGGCCCGGGCTCTGGGCCTGCCCAGTCACCAAAGCCTTGGAGGCCTTGGCCAAAGAGGCCCACCGCACGCGTGTGTGTGCATAAGTGTGCATACGTGAGTGTGTGTGCATGAGCACGGGAGGGAAGATGCACAGAGAGGGCCCTCTGCCTCTGACCGCCCCGCGTGTCCATCAGCAGCACCTGTGAGGGCTGTGTGTTGGAAGGATACCTCTGCTGTGACCCCTGGTCCCCAGGACCCGCTCTGGGCCGGGCGGGTGGCAAAGGGGCTGTGGCCCTTGGGCCCCTCATTGCCGATCCCCGGACCCCACCACACCTTCAGCCTCTCCAGGTTGGGATGGGGTCCCATGTCCGAGATCCCATGGGAAAGGACCCTCTCTCCCGGGGGCTTGGGCCCAAGAGATAGTTGGCAGGGTAAATCCACCCGAGGAGCCTCGCACAAGGCACTGACTCGGTTTCCCCTCCCCGCCCTCCACGCTTCCCTGGCATCTGGGTAGGGCTGGCCTGAACTCACTCTGCCTGACTGGCCGGGTTCCTCTTCTGCCAGCTGGTGGTCTGTGGGAGTTGACCAGTCCAGACTGGCCATGGTGGGAACAGGGAGGGGGTGGCCGCAGGAAGAGGATGAAGGAGAGAAAGGGGGTGTTGGGCCTTCAAATTAGTGACTTGAAGAAGAAGGACTCAAATCAGGAACAAAGTTGGGTTCTGGAGGATGTTTCGGGGAGGCACCACCTGCCCCTCAAGTCCCTTCAGGGAGTCTGGGGGGCAGCCAGGGCCAGGCTGGAGCCCCAGCCCAGAAGGACAGCATCTTTCCAAGCTGTGCAGGGCCCTGGTCTTTCCTGCCCTCCTGCCCACCCCCAGCCCAGCTCCTGGGCATCCAGCTGAAGGGCCCCGCACCCCATCAGAGGTGGAGGCAGCTTGGGTGGAGCAGGGCAGAGGAGGGCAAGGACCAGGCCGGGCCCATTGTTCAGAAAAGGAGGAACTGACTTCAGCCCCGGGCAGGGCATCCCCCCGCCCCCCTGCTTCCTGCTCCTTGGGCGGCCAGAAGGGACTTGGTCCACCTTATTTGGGGATTGAGAAGCCACACTGCGTATGTGGCCCTGGGAGACCCAGCGCAGACCCACAGACTCACAGCAAGGGGGGCCCCTCTGCAGGCGCTCTCCATGACTCAGAGCTACAACGCGTGGGCAAAGGAAGGGCCATTCAGGATCCGTCCTTCCTCCCAGGCACCCCCCAACCCCTCATTCACCCACCCCCCCACTCAGATGTCCACACCTGCCCTCACGTCTGTCCTCAGCCATCCACCCACTTATCCCTTTCTCCAGTCACCCAGCCATCCCTCCACCCTGCCCTCCACAGTACCCTCATCTGTCCACCATCCGTCTGTCCAGCCATCCCTCCACCCTGCCCTCCACAGTACCCTCATCTGTCCACCATCCGTCTGTCCAGCCATCCCTCCACCCTGCCCTCCACAGTACCCTGCAGAGGTGCTCCCCTTGCTGTGAGTATCCAACCACCCTGTCCTCTAACCATCCACACACCCATCTACCCATCTCTCCAGCCAAACCCTCATCCACCCATCTATTCATCCCTCCATCCATCCACCATCCACCCATCACAATTTGGTAATATCTTGGTTTGATACTTGGAAGTCCACTGCCAAGAAACCCTTCTTGAATAAATTCCTCAGCCAAGGAAAAAGTGCTGCTCCATTTCGGTGGCTTGTAGATTTTGCATCATCCCCTCTGAGACCAGGGCCAGGACATGGGACTGTCCAATCAAGACCTTCCATGATGCAGATGACAGAAGCATGCATGGGACACCAAGGAGGCTGGGGTCCCAACGGGAAAGGGCCTCCCCTGGCTCCGTGTGACCTTGGAAAATCACCTCACTCCTCTGGTCTCGACGTGCTCTTCTGTACAATGGGTCGCGGAGACTGTTATGACGGTCAGTAGGGAGCAGGAATCTGCCGGCTTCAGCATTTTCAGGATGTCCCGAGTGCAAGCTGTGATGGTAACTTCATGGCTGCCCATGGACGTGGCTGACCAGGGGCCCTGTTTCCTGGGAGCCCATTCCTGGAAAGGAATTTTGTAGCCCCGGGCTCCAGCAGCCAGTGCTCCAGCCCCTGGAACTCTCAGGACAGCCCTGGAGGGAGAAACAGCTTTGGGTGACAGCTAGGTGGCCACAGGTCCCAGCATGAGCTTAACGCTCAAGAATCTGGGTTTGGGCTAAAAATTATATAGTCGTACTACTGAGAGCTCATCTTATTTGAACAGAATTTTGAAGGATGAATAGGAGTTTGCCACATGGAGGCAGGAAGGGCATCCCACGCGGAGAGAAGAGAGGCAGTGGCACTTTGGGTCTGGAGAGCTGATGTGGATGGAGCTGGCGTGCAGATCATGTCCAGGCCTGGAACAGCCGCAGTGGTGGTTGGAAGGGAGTGGGGGTGGTGAATGGAGCCCAGGGGTCTCCCAAGCGAGGCTGAAAGATTGAACGTGGCCAGGAGCCCACAGGGGCTGAGAGGTGGGCCAGCACGGGGTTCCTGGAGGAGCGGTGTGAGCGGGCCCACTGGCCAGAAGCAGGTAGCTGTGCGGGTCGGGAGCAGGGAGGGGAGAAGGTCCCGGCCCATAGTGGCTGGCAGGAGGGGGAGGCTTCTGTGTGGGAAGGTGGTGAGTCCAGGAGGCCTGTTCCCAGCACCACGCATCTCCTGCCAGGTGCCCGCAGAGGCTTTCTTGGGGTGTGCAGTGTCTAGAAGCCTCCAGATCCTTCCCCCTGAGTCGGGGTTGGGGGGCACCCTCTGCTCTGAGTCTGGCCTGAGCCCCTCTTTCCCGCTGGGAGGCAGAGCTCTGGGAGCCCCTGGTCACCAGCTTCCATTGCCTGTCCTCCCGGCCTCTGCTTGCTGGCCATAGGCATCCAGAAGGACAGCTGACCTGCAGCTCAAGGCCAACTGTCCCCCAAAACCAAACTCTGGGGGCTCAGCAGAGTGCGTGGGGCTGGCAGCTGTCCCTAGGCCCATGACGTGGCCAGTAGGCCCAGGAGGGGTGCCATTGGCAGCCGGTGGTGCCACGTGACTCCCGGTTCCGCAGGCTGGGGGGGTTGGGGGATGAGCCTGGCAGCCCCTCCCTCCCAGCACTGGGCTGGCTTCCTGTCTGGCCCCGGGAAGTGACCTCCGGCCGCCCCCAGCAGACAGTGACGTCAGTGTCTGAGGTGACAAGGCACGGGGCTGGCACCTGCTGCCCACACTGGCCCGGTGATCTGTCCGGGCGGCACGGGATCAAAGGCCACCTGGGCTCGGGGCAGGCGGCCCTCAGAGTGGGCTTCCGGCTGGCTTGAGGAAAACACATTTGCTGATGCCGGGCGGGGTGGGCCAGCATGCAGCAGGTGCCCAAGACACGTGTGGATGAATAAACGAAGACTGACCAAACTTAGGGAGTCCTGGTTTATGGAAAAGCAGGACATTTTAGAGGCGGGGTGGGTACGAGGGGTATCTGGGGTCTGGGCCTCTGTGCAGAGGGCAGGCTGGTGACACCTCGGGGCACCAGGGCCCTGGGAGTGAACGCCCCAAGTGGGAGAGCAGGGCTCTGTCCCACACCCTCTGTCAGGCCAGCATCGGGCAGGTCTTCCAGGCTTGGCCAATGCCACGGACTGTCATGGGGCCCGGACCCTCCTGCCCTGGCCCCCCCCCCCCCGCCCCTGTCGCCCTTCACCGTGCTCCTGCACTGGCTGGGAGGGGGGCCAGAGGCAAGCGGGCACCTGCTGGGGCTGTAACCAAGCAGGCCGCCTGGCACCAGCCTCAGGCAAGACGGGCGTGCGGCTGCCAGGCCCGTCACTCCCACAGGAGCTGTGGTGAGGGGCGTGGCCGGCAGGTGAGTGGGCCAAGGCGGGTGCGGGGGGCACGCCCGGCCCAGCAGCCTGCCACCGGAGGGCCCAGTGGTGCCCAGAGGCCACGCCCCGTGAGGGAGCCCCGTGCCAGCTGCCGGGCAGCGTGTTGAATGACGTTCTGCCGCGAAAGCAGCGGGTATAGCAGCTGTTCCTGGAGGGCCGAGGTTCAGGGAGGACCATGTCCTGATGCCCCCGGGCTGGGAGGGTGCAGGGGAGGACCCCAGTAACGGGCATGGTGGCCAGTCGGTCATGGGCAGGTTCAGTTCGGAGGAAGGTGGGCCAGGCTCAGCTGAGCTGCTCTCCAGAGTCCAGGGTGCTCAGAAAGAGTGGGGCTGGTCTGAACCCAGCAAGGACAGGGGGACGGAGGATGGCGGGCTGCAGCAGAGTGCAACCCAAGGCTGGGGGTGGGGCAGGGGCTGCGGCCACCGGAATAGACGGACAGCTGGGAAGGGCGTAGGGTGCTCTGGGCCCAGGGAGGGGAGGACACCCTGCCACCAGCCAGGCCTGGATGCCTGGCCGTCACTCGCCCTGTGGTCCAACCCCACTCCAGTGCAACCCAGGCAGGAGGCTCTGGTGCCCCATCCTTGACACCGGCTGTCCTGAACCGAGCTTCACTTGGTCCCTACCCCAAGGACGCTCCATCCAGAAAGGAGAAGAGGCAGAGTGGGGCAAAGGCCCGGGCGAACATAGCCGTGTGAGGAGAGGGCAGCTGGGGGCACAGAGGAGGCCCCCCTGTCTGTGCGGATGGGGAGCTTCCTGGGGGGACCCTGCTGGTACATGGAGTCCTGCCCAGTGTGAATGCTCATGTGTCCCAATAGGGGCGTGGGAGGGACAGGAGGCCTAAAGGAGGTGGCCGTGAGGATGGGCAGGACCCTCCCCAGCTTGGCTGCTTGGCAGGGCACCCATGTGGGGGGTCCCAGGCCCTTTGCCTTCTGTCCCAGTCTTTGGCACCATGCCCAGAACTCCAGGCTGCCCTGGCTAAGGGCCCTGCCCCCACCTCCTGAGCCCCCCACAACACTGTCCCCCCACGTGGTCGTCAGTGTGTCTGCGTGATATGGGGTTTCCCGCTTTGGGCTTTGTGGGAGCCTCAGACTGTGGGGGCGGGGCTACTGCACTGCTTCCTGCCCAGGGCCTGGGGGCCTGCCCCCTGAAGGCAGCAAGGAAGCCACCACTGCCGGCCCTCCCGCAACCAGGCTGGCCCTGAAGCCAAGGAGAGACCCCCTCTGGGCCTTCTGGTGGCACATCTGGGGTTCTGGCTTGGGTTCTAGGTTTTGGGAGATGAGTACAGGAGGGTTGGGGGCATCCTACCACCAGCCTTCACCAGCTTTGTCTCGGACACTGTCCCTCTCTCATCCCCTTGGATCTGCCCGCCCGGCACTCTCCTTGAACTTTAGAGACACGGGCTGCTCCCCAGTCTTGGGCACCTGCTCCCTGGGCTCTCTTTTGCCCCCACTGTCCATGGGGAGGTGTTCAGATCTCGCCCTGATGTGTCCACTGAGAGCTAGTTCCACACTCCCTCTGGCCCTGACATCCGACAGATGCGAGTAACAGCATCCCCCACACGTGTCCGCTGAGGCTGACTGCTCTTCTAAACACTCTCGTCTGATAGTTTATGAATTCCCAATGCGGTCCTTCTGCAGGGCCGGGGCATCCCCACTTCCCAGATGGGGAAAAAGCCCGCCCAGGGTGGTGCCGGCAGTAGGGCCGGGCCTGCTCCTGGTCCTCCACCCCCGAGGCTGTGTAGGAGGCAGGTGTCCCCTGGAGAAGGTGGTGTTTAAGCTGAGGCGGGTGGGGGCAGATGGTGCCGCCCCTGGGAGGCACGGGGCAGGGTATTCCGAGGTCGGTGGCTGCGTGTGGCGCAGAACCCAAGGGCAGAGGCAGCTGAGCCCCGAGCACGTGGCTGCAGGGGAGGCCCCAGCACGAGGTCTGATTTGACTCTGGCCGAGCTATGGGGAGCGGGGGGCCATCAGAAGGTTCTCATCTGGGGTGGGTGGAGTTCACGTTGGGGTTCTTGGAGGCTGCTGGTGGAGGACTGATTGGAAGGGTGGGGTGTGTCCATGTGAGGGTCAGAGCCGCTCTGGGAGGAGGGGTAGCCAGGAAGTCTGGGGACCTGGGCAAGCCTGCAGGGATGCTCACGAGCCCGCCATGGAGTTTGTCATGGTGGGGGGGGGGGGGGCGGCAGGCGGCCGGCGGGGCAGGCGGGGGCAAGGCCCGGGTGGGTGGCAGGTCGCTCAGCAGGAAGAAGTAAGTGAGGCCGTGTGTTCCCGCTGAGGACAAGCCCCATTGGCGAACCCACGAAGACCCAAGGGAATCCACGTGTGGCCCTGCTCAGGGTGTGTGACGTGGGCCGGGCTCGCGGGTCAGGTGTACCCCAGGCGCACGCCTCCTTTCTTCACTTGCAAATGACTCTCTAAGGATCCAGATGTTTCATGGGCTGCCCGGGCTGGCCTGCACTCCATCTGGGTCCTGTGGCACGTGGTGGCAGTGGACGGGGCAACGTTCAGGATCCGGGGTTTTGGAATGATTTCTGGAGGTTGTGGTTGCTTTCTGAGCTGCCTGGGCAGAGCGGGGAGCCTCGGGCTATCCAGAGGGCTGGGCTCAGCTGGCTATGGGGCCATGAAGAGCAGGAAGCCACAGGGTCAAGGGGAGGAAAACGGTGTCTGGCAGGGACACGTGCCACAGATGCATGGGGCACTGCTGGGCCGTGGCCTGGAGCCAGCCTTGGGTGGCAGCCTCAGATAACAGCTCAGACCCCCGGCCGCTTGCATGGGCTCACACCGCTCAGTTCCTCCTGATGGAGTTCCAGCTGGGGGCGGCCACACGCAGGCGAGGGCAGAGCCGTCTGTCCCGTGGGTGCCACCGCCCGGTTCGCCAGACCGGCCCAGGGCCCTCTGACAGCTGAGTCGACCCCGAGGGCTGGTTCGTCCTCAGCCTCAAATGCAAACCAGCCCCACTTTCCTGAAGCCAGCCCGGGGCAGCCCAGGGCGTGCTGGAGGGCACGGGGCAGAGTGGGGGGTGCGGGAGCCCAGCAGGCCGGGTCACTGGGTTTGGCAGGCCAGGTCACTGGTGCAGAGAGGAGGCAGGAGGGCAAAGCCAAGGCTACCGAGGGCCTGCAACTGGCTTCTGCCCCAGGTGCTGAAGTGAGCTGGAGCCTGAGAGGGGGCAGACAGCCCGCTGCAGGCTGGGAGAGGCCCCTCCGGCTGGGTGTCACACCTAATTGCGATCCCGTACCTGGCTGGCAAGATGGAGAGCTGGTGTCTCGGGAAAGCTGCTGCACCTGTGTATCCAGAGAGGCGTGAGTTCTCCCCGAGCGTCCCCAAGCCTTTGGGGTGGACCAGACACCTGCCTCTCTCCGCCCGGTGCCCGGTCTTTCCTCCACGGCTGGCTGGGCATGAGTGCGGTGGGCAGGACCAAGGCCAGCGGGATGGCCTTCCCCGTCCACCTGCAGCCAGCAGCATCCTCTCCGTCCCTGTCTGGCTGTGAACACAGCAGGGAGCCTCCCACCAGCTCTGTGCCAGGTCGGTCCTGCTGGCCCTGCACACCAGCCCGGGGCAAGGCTTCGCCATGCGTGAACACAGGGCTAGAGCCGTGTGCATCCCCCAACCGCCGTACCTGCACCCACACGGAGAGCCCAAGGACTCTGACGCCCACAGTGTGGGGAGGGCACCTCTCGGGCATCCACAGCAGGTCCGAGCCGGCCGAGTGGATGGTGTGAATTATGTCTGCCCTGGGGCTGGCGGCTTAGGGGAGGAGAGGCCTCGGCCAGGAGCTGTGACACAACCAGAACAGGGACCTAAGAGGTGGAAGCAGGGGTCCATGGTGAAGGCCTCCTAGGGACAGCTGCCAGCTCGGGTCACCCCGGAAGCCCCGGGGGCCTGGTGGCAGAGGATGAGGCAGGGAGGGATCGCGATCGGCTCTGTGCTTCAGGAAGCTGGTGCTGCTGGACGTGGGGGTGGTCTCGGTGGTGTGGGAGGTGGGCTCCTGAGCCAGGAGGTGGGGGCCGAGGCGTGGCCAGAACTGGCAGGAGGCTGAGTGTCTCCAGCTGCAGACCTTCCAGAGCCAACTGTTCCCCTGCGCCTCGGTGGCCCTGTCCGTACAGTGGGCATCTCCCCGTTGGTCCCTCGCAGGGCTGCTATGAGTATGGGGACCGTGGACCCCAGAGGCACTGGGAACGCCGGCCGAGGAGGCAGCAGGGGCTGGGCTGGGTGTCGGCACTCGGGAAGGGCCCGTGTGAAGGCCGGGACAGCGGGCATGCAGGCAGCGGGGGACGGGCGGGGCCACGCAGGGGCCCAGTGCCAGGACGGCAGGAGAGAAGGCAAGGGCCGAGGCCTTGCTCTGAGTCCTCCTGGCAGCCCTGGCAGGTGGTGTGAGATTATCCCATTTTACAGATGAGCAGCTGACGCTGGGGCCTTGCCAGAGGCGGAGGCTGACGCTCTCTGGCTCCTGGCAGGTAGCAGCCTCGGGGGCCAAAGGGAGGCGCGCTGCCCTTGGTGCGTCTCCCCTTCATTGGCGCCGCCCTCTGGCTCAGGCCCCCTTCGGGGCGCTCCCTCGAGCCTCTGCCCCATCAGCACCTGTGCCCCAGTTCCTGGTCCAGAGCCCGCCCGGGCCAGCCCAGGCAGCCGCGGGGGGCACTCACCCGCCCCGGCCGGCCCCTCGGTGCCGCGGCGGCCCCCTCCCCCGGGCTCCGTGCGGGCACATTCCTGAGCCTGCGGGTCAGCGGCCCCCCTCAGCGGGGCACTAATGAAGAAATAGTCTGGGGTTGTGTAACGGTGACAGCTCTGGGCAGGCGGGCGGCTCGGGTGTGCCCCCGGCCCGGGAGGGTGGGGTGGGCCCAGGGCCTGCCCTTGGCCCCCCGCCTGACCCCCAGCTCGTGGGCTATGACGTCTCGCCTGTGCTGGCCGGGCAGAGGCTGGGCGGGCCTGGACTCACTTTGTCCCAAGTGAGCGTGTGTGTTTATTCTTCGTCACTGAAGCCCGTGTGTAGTGAATTAACTTCCTGATGTAGTAAATGTTCCGGAAGGCCGAGCTCCCCTCCTTCCTGCCTCCGTGCCCACAGAACTCCCCAGGCCCAGCCTGTCTGGTGCCGAGCGGAGCCGCTCAGCATCCCGGAGGTGCCGCCTCAGGCTCTGAGACCCTCTGTTGGCCCCGAAGTCTCCCCTGTGCCCCAAACCTCCCGTCTGGTGCTGCCCCCTTTGCGCCGAGCGTTGTGGGGGTCCTGGGGGCAGGAGGGCTCCCGGGGTGCCCCTGGGGGCATGGAGCTGTCGGAGCTGGTTCTCAGGCCTGCAGCGCAGTGACTGGGAGGCCTTGGGGTCAGGAAGGCCTGACTTAGAGTACCAGCTTAAAGCTGCGTGTCCTCAGCCAAGGAACTGGACCTCTCTGGCGGTCGCCCCTGGGCATGGAGGTGGGTGGGACCAACCAGCCAACTCTGGGCACCATGGGGAAGGCTCCTGAGGGGAGCTGGGACCTTCTTGGTGGTACAGGCTTGGGGGTTGTAGCCAGAAAGGAGTACGGTCTGGGGGGGCAAGCTGTGGAGGGCACAGCCTGGGGGCGCAGCCTAGCTCGCTGTAAAGGCGGGCTCTGTGGTCAGGCCTTAGAGCCGCCCCTCATCCCCGCTCAACACGGCGAGGTCCTCCCGCAGGGTGGGGTGCCCACCTGGCTCTGAGGACCTCTGTGGGACACACGTCACATCGCTGTATGTGCTGAGGTGCAGAGCCGGTCACCCCTGTCCCGCTGGGTTCTGCGAAGGACCTTGGAAGGTGTGGGGAGAGGTGAAGAGGAAACTGAGGCACAGAGGACAAAGGATTGCTGGCAGGGACGGTGAGTGGAGCTGGACCCGGCAGACTGACCTCACCCCGAGCCATTTCTACTTGGCGTCCAGGACTGGGGGGAGGATTGCCCGCCGCAGTCGGTGCGCTGGTGTGTCTGCGTGCCGGTCCGTGTGCATGTGTGTGTTGGTGTGTGTGTCTGTGTGCACACGTGCTCGTATGCGTGTCCACGTCTGCGTGCCTGAGTGTAAGTGCGTGTCCGCATGTGTGGGCACACGAGGGCGAGTGCATGTTTGCATACGTGTGCTGGTGTGCACGTGAGCACGCGTGTGGGTACATGGGCATTTCCCAGCTCTGTTGGCAGTACGGTGTGTTTTCTTATACATGTTTGGCATTTTTTGCCGCTGCGTTGGGGGGCAGTGGTTTGGGGGGAGGCTGGGCAGTCGGGGAGGGGTTGTTTATGCCAGTCGTCCACCCGGGCTACACATTCTTGTGGTTGTGTCTTTAGCTTGGTAAAAATTTGGGAAATTTCTAAATAAAACAAAACAAAGGAAAAGCATTTTCACAAGGCTTTCAAAATCGGTGCTGCCACTTCCCCTGGTAACTGGCCCGGAGGGGCTGGGGAGATGCCCCTGAGCAGGCAGCAGCAGGAGGGAGAACTTTCTAACAATCGGTAAGAGTCACGCTGTGAAGGGATGAGCTCCCCATCAGGAGAAAAATGCAAGCTGCTCTGAGACCCCAGCCGTCTCTGGTAGGAGTCCAAAATTCAGAATTTGGAGGAGAGGCTCGAAGTGTCCCCGTGTGGTTGCCAGGCAGAGAGTCCTGGACCCCAGTCCCTCCGAGGCTGGTGGGGGCAGCTGGGCCTGGGGCGCTGCAGAGAGGTTGGCGGAGGGTCGGGGCAGCCGAGGGGGAGACCAGGAGAAGGAGAGGAGGGGCTGTTGGTGGAGCGAGGTCCCCAGGGGCGGGGTGTGCTTAGCAAGGACAGTGGCCAGAGGAGGGTCTTTGTTGCCTGGGGAGGGACAAGGGGAAGCGTTGGGCATGACTTTGTGGACATGGGGTCTGCCGAGTGCTGGTATCACTTTTGTTTGGTGGGTCCAAGGTCAGGAGGAGAGCACTTGGGGCTTTGCTGGGGGCTGAGGCTGTCTTGAGGGGGCGGTAGGGACAGCCACTCAGAACCAAGAAAAGCAGTAGCTTCAGGGTTCTGCCCAGCAGCCAGGGACAGGCTTAGCACACAGGGGGGCACCCCCAGACCTGGAAGCAAGTCGGAAGCTACGAGCGGACGCTCGGGGGTGGGAGGGCTGGGGAGCAGAAGGCAGGATTTGGGGGCTGCAGAGGGGCCTGGGGGCTGCGGGAAGACAGGAACCCAAAGGAAGGTGGCTGAGGCCAGGTGAGGTCTGTTGTGGGGCATAAAGACCCACCTGGGGCTCAGGTGAGGGGCTCCTGTGGGACTGGAAATCTTGGGCTGCTGGGGGCAAGGGGCTGGTCAGGGAGGCTGGGGGGCCTCCCAGGGTGATGGCACCCACCCTGGAGAACACTGGGGGCCAAGCCGCTGGGGACTCCCCGCTCGGTGGCATTCTCCTGCAGTCTCAGGGTGGGCGGGGGCTGGCCAGAGTTGAAGGGCCAGAGGAAAAGGGTCTGGTCAATCGTCACTCTGGGGGTCACTCTGCAGGCCTCAGCCTAGGCCCTCTCTGCCACACTGGGCCACCTGTAATGCCTCTGGTCCCTCCCCACTGAACAAATGCCCTCAGGGTCCTGGGGACGTCTGTCCACCCGGGGACTGCAGGGAGCAGGCTGGCCTCCTGGCTGTGTGGCCCGCCTGCCCTCAGAGCCAGCACCCACAGTCCGGCTCGCGTGTGCACCTGAAGATCCGACCCCTACCTCCTGTACCTGGGCCTGGCCCTTGGCCAACCCCACAGCCCCGGGCGTGTCTCAGTCCTGCTGTCCCCCTTCCTGGACATTCAGGGAAGTCTGCTTAGGTGACTGGGGGTCCTCCAGAGTTTTGGCTTTCCACTTCACAATCAGACCCCCTGTTTTGTTTGCCAGCAGAGTTTTTAGCTTGTGGCGGCTCCCAGCGTCCCTCCAGGATCCATGAACGAGGGCTTGGTGAGACCTCCTGGGCAGGGCTGGCCTCCCCTGTCTGTGCTACCCAGCTAGGGCCCAGGCTGGCAGCTCAGAGGCTGGGATCCAAGGTCGGGCTCCGAGGGGCACAGGACGCCCCCCGGGGCCGCGCGTCCGGGAGCTGTGTGGGCCAGGAGCCACGAGTCCTCCACGGGCCGCGGCCAGCAGCGTCGGGCTGCCCTCGCTGCTCTGGGCGTCCAGGGCACCGCCAAGCATGGTGGCTCCTGAGCACACGCCCTGCGCATTCCTGTCTGCCCTTCCCAGGGGCAGTGCCCCTCCCGGCCGCACGCCTGCCCTCTGGCCCACTCCCCCTCTCCTCTTTGGCTGTGGACCAGCCCACCGGCTCGATCACTTTAGGAGGGCGATTCCCATGCTGCAGCGCCCCCAGGAGCCCCGAAGATGAGGTGTAGGGTCTCGCCTGTTGGGTGGGACCCCACTGAGTGCTTGCCGATTGCTGGTTCGAGGCCAGGCAGGCTCTGCCCTCTCCACGGCTCCCCAGCACCTAGGCTCTCGTCCAAGCCCCCAGCCCTGGGCACTCATGGCCGCTCCCCTCTGCTGTCCACGCACCGCAGACTCCTGCCACCTGGGTCTCTGCGTGGCCCAGACCCTGTGCCTGGAGCGCCCGGCTCCTTTTCTTCCTGGTGTGTCCTGCATGCTTTCCAGCCCCAGCTCACGTGTCAGCCTCTGGCCACCCCCGCCGACCCTGCTGGACCTCCCCAGGGACGGGTCTCCCCCTCCGCAGCATCAGCCCATCAGCAGCCTCACCAGGAGAGGCCCTTCCTGTGCTGCAGGGAGCTGGCTCCCACTGGGGGTGGAGTGTCATCTGCACAGGTAAAGGCACTGGGAACAGGGCCCATTGCGGAGGACCAGGTGGGACGGCCTGTGATCAAACACCCCTCCCTCTCGCCTTGGGAGGGTGCCAGCCCGGAGGCAGGGACAGTGCCAGGAGCTGGTACTCGGCAGGGCGGGGGCTGCACCTGGCACCCTCCTGTCCAGCCTCCCAAGACAGCCTCGTCTCGGGGGACCCAGGCGGGGATTCCCCACCTGCCCAACGCCCCTGGGGAGACTCTGCGCACCTCCCAGCCAGCTCTGGGAGGAGCTGGGTGCGACCCACATCCAGCAGCTACCCCTGCTGGTTCTGGGGTTCATGCATCAGCAGCTGTGGGCTCCGTGCTGGCTCGATACTGGGGTCTGCACAGAGGATGTCCAAACGCAGGACAGACTCAGCCAGACCCCTAGGAGCTTCGTGTAGGGGGTGAGGGCTGGAGCAGGTGGGGGGCTCCCTGGGAGGGCTTGGGGATGGAGAGGGGGTGCATGACTGATTGAGGAGCACATGAGGGACTGGAGGGAGCTGAAGGGGAGGCACCCGGGGCTGAGCCAAATGGCTAGAAGGAGACAGTGGGGGGCATCTGGGCCATCTCAGCCCACCTCCTCCTCAGGAGCTCCCCCAGGCAGGTTGCAGCCCTGCAGGCCGTTGTACGGGAGGCCCAGGCTTCGTGGGGGCCGGCTCTGGGCTCTGCAACTCGGCAAGCCCCAGCATGCTCCATATCAGGCAGGAGGTCCAGGGCCGGGAGAGACTGGCAGAGGCCCCTGGATGCCCTCCATCCCCACCACACCTGCCTGCCCTGGTCCCCGTGTCCAGCAAAGGTGGACGGACGGGTGAGGACCGTGCCGTCTGGTCGGCAGCTCTCCCGGCCACGTAGCGGTTGGTCCGTCACCCGGAGTCCCGAGGATGAGCGAGCACGCTGGTGGCACAGCAGGAGAGGAGAGGGGCCAGCCAGTTCCGGACTTGCCTGAGGGTTGGGCCGCGTCATGAGGCAGACCCACGGTGCCCTAGGTCGGGGGGTCTCTGCCCGAGGACCTGAGGCCCGAGAGCCCCATCACCTTCCTCCTTGGCCAGGAGAGGGGCTGGCAGGTGGCTCAGGTGGCTGAGGCTCTGGGAATGCCCAGGGACTGCCCCAGATTAGCCCCCCAGCCCCTTCGCCCTCGCCCTCAGCTACTCCGTCCCCCCGGGCTGCAGAGGCTCCCCCCGCTGGGGGTCTGGTGGGCACCTGCCTGAGATTTGCTGTTAAGTCTCCAGGCTCTGTGTGCCCCTCCGAGGGACCCCGTGAATGCCCAGACCTTTGCGTCGTTCCCCAGGGCCGAGCTGGTGCTGTGGCGGTCTGAGTCCACCACCGGCTCTGGGGTGGCCAGGCCCCGATGGGGGGCTGCAGGGCATGCTCTGTGACTTAGGGCCAGGGCCAGCTGGAACCTGGTGGCATCCTGGCAGACCAGCAGCCGCTCCGAGCTCCAGAAGCCTGTGGGTCCTCAGAGACACCGGGGCCCTGAGCTGCTCTCGGCCCTCGAAAGACAGACCCGGGGTGTGGGTGTGTGTCACACGCATGGGTCGCTGTGTGTCCGCGTGCGGAGGGACATCAGAGGCCGGCAGAGACCCGCATGCCCCAGAGGGACTCGGGCAGCAAGCAGGCCCTGAGCTAGATGGGGCTCCATTTCCAGGTGACCCCAAGCAGCGGCCTCCGGGGGAGCTGGCGCAGAGGCGTGGGGCGGGCAGCTGCCGGCTCCCGGGACCCAGTCACTAGTGTCCTGACAGCACAGAGGCCCGAGGCCCTGCGCATGCGCCGGCTCTCACCCAGGGGGCAGTGCCCTTGGGGCCCCGCACTCAGAATGCCTGCCACGATTCGAGTCCCAGATGTGGGGGCCTGACCTGTTCGGCCGGGAACACAAGGATCATAACTGTGCCTGGCTCCGACGGGGCCCGAGACTCCAGCAGAGGAAGGCAGGACGCAACCTAGCAGCCGGCCAGAGCCTGGGGGCCTTCTCTCAACCTCTCTGGCCACCGTCAGGCCCTTCCTCGTGATGGGCACGGCAGTCCCGGCCCCACCCCCAGCCTGGGCACCTGGGCCCTGCCATCAGCTCAGACCCTGGTTTGCCCACTCCCTGGCCAGTGTAGCTGCCCTCCGTCCCCTCGGCTAACTGTCCTCTAGCTGTCCACACCTTGGGTTCCCGGGCTGGGATGTGGTCTGGGAAGTGGCCGGCTGACGTCCAGCTCGCTGTCTGGGCCGACAGCTCTGGGGGAGCTGGGTGTGGTCCCTCAGTCCACTGGCCCAGGTGTGTCCAGCCTGCCCGGCCCTGAGCTCATGGCCGTGGTGCTGGCCGGGCAGGCGAGGGGGCTCCAGGGGCTGCAGCCCCAACCCCCACCCCTACCCCAGTCTCTCTCCAGGATCTTGCCAGACCAAGTGGCCTGTCGGGCCGGGCATGCTCGCCCCAATGTGGAGGACTCTGGGGAAGGGGCTTCTGGGAAGGTGGCCAAGTGAGGCCTTGAATGATAGCATGCTCGGGGGGACCCTGCGGCTGGACGGTCCTCAGGACAGGGATGTGTTGGCGCCACTCCTTCGTGCTGCGGGGTTAACGTCACCCACGCAGGGGCCCTCTGCGGCCCTTCCTCCGTGCTGGAGCCAAGGTCCTGGGGTCTGGCACAGTGCCCCTTCCATCCCGCTTTGTTCCAACCTACAGGCCCAGGCCTGGGCACAGAGCAGGTGTAGGGACATACTGTCGGGGGGACGACAGTCTGGTCTCTGCCACGAGCTTGGGCTACTCTGAAAATGGCCCTCCTAAGAAGGCGATCTGGTCCTACCTGGTCATGTTAAAGATTTTTTTTTTTAATTTATTTGACAGAGAGAGAGAGCGCACAAGCAAGGGGAGTGGCAGGCAGAGGCAGAGGGAGAAGCAGGCTTCCCGCGGAGCAGGGAGCCCGATGCGGGGCTCGATCCCAGGACCCCGGGATCATGACCCGAGCCGAAGGCAGACGCTCAACCGACTGAGCCACCCAGGGGCCCCGTACCTAGTCATGTTGAAACACAGCTTGCCTGGGGCCTGCCTCGGCCACCCAGCGTCCAGCAAGGACAGCACAGGACCAGCGGGTGGGGGTCTGAGAGCCAGGAGCTGGTTCGCCGGTACAAGGTGCATGGATGTCCCTGGCCCACCTCTGCCTGCATGCACCCTCGGTGCCCGGGACAGGCACCCAGGACGGAATCGCAGGGTGCAGGAGAGCATGAACTCAAGACCCCGTATTCTGTTAACAGAAGGAAACACAGAACATACAGATGCTGGGATGAGGCACGGAAGAGCAAGTAGGAAGCTCTCACGTTGGACACGACTTTTTTCTGTGTTGTCCAGACTGTAATTCAAATTAAAACTTCCAATATTCTTTAAAAAAAAAGAAGTCCTTTTGATTTGCTTCAAAATAGCGCGGGGCCAGGCTGGGGAGGCATGGGACCAGAGCCTCCGGCGTCCCGGGAATTCATTGCTCTAGTCTTCATTGGTTAATGTTTAAAATTTTCTACCAAAAATCTTTGGGGAAAAGCCCAATATTCAATATCCCTCTAGGGACTGGAAGATGTATGTTTGGGTATTGACCAGCCTGGGGGAGTGGGGGGCTGCGTGTAGGATACCTGCCTGGGGACGGGGACGGGGGATGACCTCCCTGAGCACAGGGGTAGCAACAAATCCTTGGCCGCTCAGCCACAGGGAGCTGTGTGCTGCGTGGTATCCGGGGCGCCCGCCCGAGCTCCTGCCTCGGAGGAGGACCCTGGGGCAGGCCCTGACCACCATGGGCAAGCAAACCATCTTGGTCCCGACAGCCCCAGCCAGACGGCATTTCTCCAGCGGGTCGGGAAACTGATTAGATCTTGCCTGGCCTAAAATTAGTCCTAATCCAATTTCTCCCCCAAATAGCCGAGCTGTTTGTCCCCAGAGAGCAGGGCTCCCGCGCGGCATCCGGACCAGGATGGCCGCTCAGCCCTCGGGGCGCGCAGGCCATCACAAGAGACCCAGACACACTTTTCTGAATTAAATGCCCTCTGTGTTGTCAGCAAAGGACCTTCTATGGCCGTGAGGAGAGAAAGGGTCCAGCCCGCAGGCCACGCTTGATGACAACCCCCTGCAGACCCCGAGCGTGCGGGGACAGAGCCGGGAGCAGGTGGACAGCCTCTCCCCGACCCACATGCTTTCCCTGACCCCCAGGCCACCCTGCAGAGCCTGGGGCACCACCCCAACACTGCTGAGGCCCCCAGTGTGGGAAGGATCTTTTCCTTGAGAGGCTGGGGTGACGCCCGAGTAGCCAAGGGAGGGAGGGTCTCCAGTCCTGAGCCTTCAGGCCACCACGGAAAGGGGCCAGTGGGAGAGCCTGGACCATGCAGCACTGGGCTTCAGCTGGGAGGTTGCTCCTGGTGATGGGAGGGCCCCTTTAGGGGCAGCGGTGCTGACAGGGGTCCCTGCTCCTTCTCATTACCATCCGCCAGAGTAGGGGATCCCCACAGTGCCCACTCACTGCCACGGCCCTGGCTGGCCTGTGTCTGAGCCCCCAGGATGGACGGTCCAGATAGACAGCAAGCTGTGGCTGGATGTGCAGAAAGTTTAGGGGTGCCAGCCCACTGTGAGCCACAGTCCTGCTCCTCAGGACAGGCAGAGCTCCCTTCCACCGGACCCTGGAGACCTCCTTTGCAGCCCCTGGAGCCTTCTGGGCAAGGGAAGGACATAGCCCTGGGCACCCCCATGCAGACCCCACAAAGCCCGCGACAGGCTGGGGTGCCCTCAACCCCTCCCACATCCTGGTGTGAGTGTCTGCTGTTCCTGCTGGGCACTGCCCTTGGCCATGGGAGGGACCTGATGGACAGCCAGCAGCCCAGGGGCCACCTGCCCAAGGCCACCTCCCACAGCATATGCTGTTTTGTCCCCCTCTCTCCATAGCTCCCCTGCCCTGAAACACTGAGAGCACAGATGGGGGTCTGGCCTGGAGGCAGGGGGGCAGCAGCAGGGTTGAGGCACCCCAGGAAGACCCCTGCCCAGCCCCCTGGTGTCCCGTGGAGCAGGCCCCTCTTCTCTGCCTTCTTGGCTCCAGCTCCCAGACCCTGGGGTTGGAAGTCAAAGCCTAGGTGTGGTGACCTGATGGCCGGGGCCCTGGGTGGGGGGGCGGGGGGAACGCAGCTCCCTGGGCCCAGGACCCAGGGGGACCGGGTACAAAGTGGGGTGCCGATGGCCGTGGGGGAAGGGAAGGGCGATGGCCTTCTGGCCCAGGGTTGTCACAAGCTGTCCCAGGAGCCCAGTCCTGCCCCTGCCTCCCCTGCCCGCCCTCCCTTCATCCGGCAACCAGTGTGGAGTCAAGCGAGCAGGTTAACTGAAGGCGTTCCGACAACTTCCAGAGAAATACTTAGAAAGTCCAAACCTTCTAAGGGGTTTCTGCCTCGGGAGAGATGTTCAGCCACACTTCCAGTGAGCTGGAATCCGGTGCCCGTGAGGCTGGGGGCTCCCGCGTCCTGTGCCTCATGGCTGCAGGTGGCCATGGAGCCCGGGGAGAGCCGTAGTCCGTCAAGAGACGCAAGCTGATCACTGTGGGCACTCGGCAAGCCCTTCGGGTGGGAGCGTGGCCGGATTTCAGCGTCAGCGGCCCTCAGCATTGGCAGCCGAAGGAGCCACACAGGACCTAGCACATTCCTTCCCCAGCACCCCCGAGGGTGTCCCCACAGCACTCCTGGCTGCTCGCTGCTTGATCACTCCCAGCCACAGGGAGCTTACTACTTATGCTCTCGGCACATCCCTGCATTGAGGAGCTGTAGCTCCTGGCCAGTCCTTCTGTCCATGGAGCTGAAATCTGCAGCTCATCATGCCTGCCCAGCCCCCTCCTATCAGGGGTCCCCATCCGGACAGTTCTGCTACCTCACATCTTCCTTGGGCACCGCCCCTGCCCCAGATTCCAGCTGTAGGACAGGCCAGTGGAGACTGGAGTGCTGGGCCTCCCTGTGCCCTGGAGAGTGACCAGAGTCCCGGTGGGACGGGCCTTGTGTTGACCCCTCCTAGGGCCTCTTAGTCTCCCTCCGCACCCCGGGCCTCGGGGCTGCTCTTGACCCAGGCCTGGAGTTGGTGGCTGGAGACTGGTGTGGCCCTGTCGGTGGGACCTGGGAGGCCTGACGAGAGGGCCTGGCCCCTTTGGCTCCCCCACGCCCCCCCTTCCCAGAGCCTTGCCTAGGAGAGCAAGGACAGGTGGCCGTCCTGTGCACTGGCCAAGGACGTGGAGGACACCAAGCCACAGACTGAGGCCCCGTGGTGGACCTGTGGCCTGGCTGTGGCCACCTGGGGCTCAGCACCCCGCCATGCCCCGCTGGGTTCCAGGGCCCCTGGTCAGGCTCCAGGCCTCGGGGGCTGTGGACGAGCGACAGACCACGGCGGACAAAGACCCAGGCCAGATGTGAGGTGCAGGTGTGAGGGTCCGAGAGGCCTCCAGCCACCTCACGTCCCTCTGTGGGGCTGGCCTCCAGCCACAGTCAACGTGGCGCCTCCCAAAGAAAACACACAAACACACAAACACACGGGCAGCACACAAATGCACAGCCTTGCATCTCAGATCTAGAGCAGGACAATATTTGCTCTGAACCCAAACCCCTGAGACCCCGCTGGCTGCATCCCCCTGCTGCCACGTGTGGGGCTGGGATGGGGTTCTCTCCAGAGACTCCCCTCCTTCTCCTCTGCACACGCAGGCAAGCGAGGAGCCCGCCCCGGACCCTCCGTGTGCACAGGGCACGGACAGGACCCTGGACCCGGAAGCCCTTGAACATGAGATGGAAGCAGGCCTAGACCTGCGGCCATCTGGTGCACAGAGAGGAGCCAATGGCTCTGTTCTGGAAGGTTCCAGCCCCTGCTTCAGCGCCTGCTGTCCCCCAGGAGAGCGCCCACCGGGGAGGAGGTGGGTTTGGCTGCAAGCAGCCCCCTACCTCACGGGGGTCCGGGCAGAGGGAGTTTCTGTGTAAGCGGCTGCCTTGCGTTCCTTCTGCTCCCGGCCACACCGGTCCAGCCCCCGCTGGGTCTGACCTCAGAGGGCCTCACCAGGCCTGAAGCAAAGGAAGGTTCTGGATCCTTGTGGGGGGCCGAGAACCCTGGGGGAGGCTGGCTGACTCCAGCTACTCAGACGCCAAAGACCCTGCAGCTGCCCAGGACCACCTCTGCAGTCCCCTCTGAGAGCCCGTTCCCCGGCGGGGCCAGAAGAGACAGGAAGGCCTGAATCCGCTGAGCCCACGTGCCACCCTTAGGAAGGGCAGTCCAGGGGGTCGGCGCGTGTCTCAATGCGGAACCAAGTGCCCTGGGCATGTCGGGCAGAGAGAGCCCAGGGCCCCAGAGGAATGTGCTGTGCTCCAGGGGCCCTGTCCCTTCCCCTCACAGAGGGACACGTCCACCTGTGGGGGCCTTGACAGCCCTGCGTTCTGCCTGACGAGGAGGCAGCCCAGGGCTGTCCCCGGCATCTCGCAGAAGGGTTGCTGAGCCCACGTGGGTCCATCATGTGTTCAGACCCAGCCCCGCCACGCTGCACCGCGGGGCGAGGGCGAGGCCCCCTGGAGTGCGTCTGTGAGGCCGGTGGGCTGGGAGGGTTCAGCCTGAGCAGGGGTGCCGCACAAAGCGCCCAGATGGGGAAACCGGCAGCAAGGGGGTGGTCAGGCCCACAGTGACACGCAGAGTCTGGGCACCCCAGGAAGGAGCTGGTGCTCGGGGGGGAGCTGGGCGGTAGATGTGGGAGACCACGCCCCACACCTTCCACTCTGGGCACTAGCAAAAACAGGGGAGGGGAAGCCAGCCCGGCAGCACCCAGACACGCTCATCCATCCCTCCATCCGCCCGCCCATCCACCTGTCCGCCTGTCCTTCCACTCATGCATCCACTCCCTCACCTTTTGCCTGGCCTCAGCAGGTGTCCGACACTGGGCCAGATGCTGAGATACAGCCGTGATCAAAACAAATCCCATGTGCATGGACCCAGTGTTCCAGGAAGAGGACCCTGGGCCTCCCACCCACCCTCAGGGTGCTTGGATTGTGCTTTGGAATGGGCTTCCCCCCATCCAAGGACCACAGCCCTGCCGCCCGCCGCACCCAAGGATTAGAGAGAGGCGGTCCTCATAGGGAGCCTCCAGAGCGGTGGGCAGGCGTCGGCACGGGGCTCCATGCAGGGCCTCGCTGACCTGCTGGGCCCCTGGCTTCCCGGGGCGCCGTTGAGGATGAAGGGCTGAGCTGCCCCAGCCATCCTCTGCCTCCTCCCCTCGGCCCCCGACCATGTGGCCAAGCCCTACCTGGCAGAGGGGACGGGTAGCCAGGCCGGGCGTCCAGCCCCTGCCCAGCAGCCCTGCTCCGTCTGGGGCCGGGGGAGGGCCAGGGTGACCTCTGGGGGCCCCAGGCGCGGGCTCCCGTCCCCCCAGGGCAGGCATGCACAGGAAGAAGGAGACAGGCTCAGGATGAATGGAGTGGATCAAAGGGACAGATAAGGCCACGCGGAGCAGGATCTGGAAGCGTTTAGTACCTGGAGGAGGAGCGGCTTCGGTTCTGGGGAGCTCTGTCATCAAGCCCTCTGTTGACCGCCTCAGCCTCCACCCACTACTAGCACCTGGAGGCCACGCTGGGGTCGGGCCGCTGTCCGCAGGGTGTGGGGTTCGGGACCCAACGCCCAGCTCCGGGCCACGTAATACTCCCCCAGGCCCTGAGGAAGACCCTCCCCCTCAGCCTCAGTCCCCCACCTGTGCGAAAGAGTCCGAGGGGAGTGTGAGACCGGACGCGCCGGCCTGGGTGAGCGTGAGTGTGACTGTGGGTGCGGGTGTGGATGTGTCGGGGGCCCCAGGGGCACAGCCTCACCAGCCTCCCAGGCTCAGTCCCCTGGGCCCCTCTGGGCACCGCTGTGGTCCCCGTCCCCTGTGTCCCCCTCTCCTGCAGGTGTCCACTCCTACTCCCAGGCCTCCCCGGGGCTACAGACCCACCTGTGCTTTCGCTCAGCATGCAAACCATTGCCACCGCCCGGGTCCGTCCCTGGGGCCCCTCCATGCGTTTCCCTGGACAGAGGGAACATGGGGCTGTTCTTCACACCCCGTTCTCCCTGGGGCCCCATGTCAAATCCCCCTTGGATCCTGGGACTCCCTGCCCAGTGCATCTCCTCTTTGATGGAAGCCCCTGTTCTACCACCAGCCGGCCGCTCCTCCATCCTGCCGCCCCCACCCCGATCTCCCCCACCCTCAGGAAGCACCTCTTGACCACATCCTCTCGCTGGCTCCAGACCCCCCACCCCGGGCCACAGTGCAGGCTCCTGGCAGCCCCAGCACCATCCCTGCCATGTCCCCTACCCATCCTCTCTCCAGGCTGGTCCACCAGCGTGCTCCCGACCCATCACCCAGCCCCCTTGCTGGGTCCACAGGGCCCTGCGGGACCGCACACCCCGGCTACCCCTCAAAGTTCCATGCTCTGCACACACTGCCCTGTGCTCCAGAGCATCCAATCTCCCTGCCCCTTTGGCATCTGGCAACCTCCTCCTGGTTGTTTAGTCACACCTGAAACAGTGGTCCCTTTGGGGGAGCCTCCCCTCTGTCCCCCGCCCCAGAGGCCTCCCAGTCCCCAGCCCCTGCCTATAAACGCTGGGGTCACACAGAGCTTCGTCCCTCCCTCAGACTCTCCCCTGAAATGATCACATTCAGGACCCCCAAATTACTCAGAGTCCAAACAGTGGGGATCCCCATGGAGGTGTGCAGATCTGACCACCCCTCTGAGCCTGGGGCTTTCTGTCCAGTGCCTCCCTATAGCTCCCCTTGGAAATCTCAAAGATGCCTTAGATTCAACCCAGAGGCAAACTTCTGTTCATGCCCCATCCTGACTGCCTGGTCTCCGGGAACACACAGCCTCCACACCCTGGCACTGGGGGAGAGGGGTGTGGGACGTCGCCCTCTAGCACCCACATATGGCTTGGCCTCACCCTCGCCTCCTGTTCCACCTGCCCGTCTCCGTGGCCAGTGCCCTCTTCAGGGGCACCAACATCTTTTCCTACAATGATCCAGCTGCCTCCCAGCCAGCGTCCACCGGCCCCTTCTGGTCCGGTCTTCCAGACCCACACCTTCAATGCAGCCCCGAAATCCCTGAGCAGAGAGGACCCTGCCAAAACCTCCCGGGGGAACACATTCACCCCTGGGGCAATAGAAGCCCAGGAAAGGTTTCTGCCCATTGCCGTGCCATTGGATATCCTTGGAGGCAGGGCCTGAGTGTGTGGTGTGGGTCCCAGCGGGCTGGCGGCTTGGGCTGCTGGGCCCTCCTGGGCCCTGAAAACCCCGGCCACCCACGTCTCACCAACTCCTCCCTGTGGCTTTGTGTAATAAGCTGTGGCATCCTCTCCAACCTCCCTACACCTGTCACCCTGCCCAGCTACTTGCCCCTTTTCTTTCTCTTTCTGGAACATTCTCCTAAACACCCATTCATGGGTCTCCATGGGCCTGATAGCCATGGTGTGTCCCAGTCTGTATCTCACCATCTGTTTTCCCCAACCTCCAAATATTTTGTCTTCTGCATTTGGACCTTGGTCCTCTTCCTGTTCTCTCTGGGTGGACGTTACCTACCCTCAGATCCCTGGGCCTCTTGGATGGTCTGGTCCATCCAAACCCTGGCCCAGAACACAGCACAGCACCAAAGGACGTCCTTTAGAACAGTCCCCAAGCACCTCAAATTCCACCCACCAGAACAAGACAGGAGGATGGTGCTTCGGAGGATGACAGATCAGTGAGCAGGGAAGGGCCTGGGTCCCTGAGTCACCACATGAAGAACCCCTGCAGACACTTACCCTGAGCTGTTCTGTGATCCGGGCATGAAGCATGGTACTGCGTAACCAGCAACCGGCTACCCCAGCTGACTCTTGCCTTCCGGGGGCTGGTGCCAGACGGCCCAGTGGGGTTCTGGTGTGGATGCCCAGGGCCCCAGTGGGCCAGGGTATGCTGAGCCATGGGCACTCTGTCTGGCATGGGAACTGTGGCAGCCCTTGGGGCTGGGAGGCCATCATGTTGTTATCCGTACCCATTAGTAATATTTGTTCTTTCTGTTTATGTTTTTAAAGATTTTTATTTATTTATTTGACAGAGAGAGACACATCGAGAGAGGGAACACAAGCAGGGGGAGTGGAGAGGGAGAAGCAGGCTTCCTGATGAGCAGGGAGCCTGATGCGGGGCTTGATCCCAGGACCCTGGGATCATGACCTGAGCCGAAGGCAGACACTTAATGACTGAGCCACCCAGGTGCTTCAGTAATATTTGCTCTTTCTCAGGTGACTTATTCCTGTGTTTTATAAAGTGAAGGAGATTTTTTTCAGATTATACAAAGGATACACCTTTGGGGAATGAATCCTGGAAGGTGGAAAAGGGAGTTACAGGAAGAGTGAAGGACCCTCTGCATTGTATAACTTCAAGAGTCCCTGTATGTGCTTCCAGTCTCTTCTCCACGATGGCTCGCCCACAGCCATGGTCCCAACATTCGCAATGTCGGCGTGCAAAGGTCGGCATGATGACATAAAGGTAATGAAATTCCTTGGTCATAACTAAGTTGCTCCATGAAAAGATAATGGAAGGACCCCCAAGACATGAGCACCATTAATAAATGCTTGAAAACTGAACACGAGAAGCGGTCTCCCTCCTGCAGCTCATAAATAAGCCTCTATCCCAGGCAGTGGGCAAGCAGACTTGGTAGAAGAAGAGCCCCACTACCACGGTCAGAGTGTCTGAAGCTTTGGCTGTGAGGCCAGAGTCAGGGCCCTGGTTGGGGGGATGGCTGGATGTTGACTTCCAGACTCCTCTGATCGTTCAGAGCCTGCAGACATGGCCTACCTTCCACGAGGAGCCATGTCCTTTCCTGGCTTCCAGGCCAGAAACAAGCAGAAGTCACAGCATAGCCCAGCCAGGCACATGCAGAGTCTCACAAAGGAGGAGAGGGACAGAGAGACACAAGTTCCGGGTATCAGGAACGAGAAAGATGACATCACTACACATCCTACAGATAGTGCAAAGATAATGAGGAATATTTTAAACAACTGCAAGCCAATAGCTCCAACAGTTTAGATGAAAAGGATAGATAGTAGGGACAAACAAGCAGAGGTTGAAATAGAAAATAACATTTACAACAGCACTGAAAATATGAAAAACTTAAGGACAAATCCAACAAAAGATGTAAGAGACCTACTCGCTGAAAACTAAATATTTCCAAGAGGAATGAAAAATCTAAATAAGCATGGAGAGACCTTTCTCACAGGTTGGAAGACCCAGTAACATTGAGATGTCAGCTCTCCTCAACACTGCTCCAACCCTACCGTCCCTGTCTCCAGTTCAGAAAGGACAATGAGCTGATTCTAAGGTCCATGTGGAAATGTGAAGTTTCTAGAGAAGTCAAAGAACTCTGAAAAAGAAGAAACAAGTTGGCGGACTCACACTCCCCAGATAGTGAGGATTTTTACAGTGTGATATTGGTGTGAGGACAAACAGATCAATGAAACAGAATAGTGGATCCCTGAACAAATCCACACATATATGCACTGTGTGTTTACTCTTTATTTTTTTAATCTTTGGAAAGTGCAGACCTCTTTCTTTCCTTTTTTAAATTGAGGTATAATTGACACATAAAATTATATTACCTACCATTTAGTTTTGACCTGAGTACAAAGGCCATGCAGTGAGAAAAGGATAGACTTCTCAACTGATAAGGCTGGAAGAATGGCATACCATACACAAGAAATAAACGTCAAGCCCTACCTCACACCATACACAAACCCTAGCTCCAAAACCAAAAAAAAAAAAAAAAAAAAAAAACACACCTAACCCAGAATGGATCACAGATCTAAATGTAAAACCTAAAGCTTTAAAATTTCCAGGAGGAAACGTAAGAGGAAGTCTTATGACCCTGAGTTAGACAAAGAGTTCTTAGATATGATAGCAAAATTATAATCCATAAAGGCATTAACGGCTAAATTTGCTTTTATCCAAATTAAAAACTGCTCTACAAAAGACTGCCCTACCTCACACCACACACACAAATCAACTCAGAATGGATTGAAGACACAAATGTGTGACCTGAAACCATAACTCCTAGAACAAAACATAGGAGATAAATTCCTTGACATTGGTCCTGGTGATGATTTTTTTTGGATTTGGCACCAAATGCAAAGGCAACAAAAGCAAAAATGAAGTGAGACTACATCAGACCAAGAAGCTTCTGCATAGCCAAGGAAACCATCCACAAATGAAAAGGCAACCTATGGAATGGGAGAAAATATTTGCAAATCATGTATCTGATAAAGGGGTTAATATCCAAAATATAGAAAGAACTACAACTCCATAGCAAGAAAGGGACAGTGTCATTGAAAAATGGGCAGAGGACCTGAACAGACATTTCTCCAAAGAAGACATCCAGATGACCAACAGACACAGGAAAAGATGCTGAACGTCAGTCACCATCAGGGAAATGCAAATCAAAACCACAGGGAGATACCAGCTCACACCTGTCACAATGGTTAGAATAAAAAACACAAGAAACAAAAGGTGTTGGTGAGGATGCGGGGAATGGGGAGCCCTCATGCCTGGTTGGTGGGAATGCGAGCTGGTGCAGCCACTCTGCATGGAGGGTCCTCAGAAAGTTAAGAATAGAACAGCCCTACAACCCCGTGATTCCACTACTGGGTATCTATCTGAAAGAAACAAAAGCAGTAATTCAAAAAGATATCTGGCACCCCGTGTTCACTGCAGCATCACATACAAGAACCAAGACATGGAAACACCTACATCAGCAGGCATATGAATAAAGATGATGGGGCACAAGTACACACATACACACACACGCACACACACACTGGAATACTACTCAGTAATAAAAAAGGAGGGAATCTTGCCATTTGCAACCACCTGGATAAAACTTACGGGTATCAAGTGAAGTGAAATCAGTCAGACAGAGAAAGAGAAATACTGTATGATCTCATTTGTATGGGGAATCCTTAAAAAAAAAAACCAACACAAAACCCCAAAACCAAACTCATGGATACAGAGAACAGAGTGGTGGTTGCTAGAGGGGCGTGTATGTGGCGGGGGCAGGGGGATAACATGGGTAAGGGGGGGGTCAGAAGTTACAAACTTCTAGTTATAAGATAAATAACTCATGGGCATCTACTGTACAGCTTGGTGACTATGGTAAGTTGCTAAGAGAGTAGGTCTTAAGAGTTCTAGTAAGAAAATAAAACATAACTATGTGAGCTGATGGATGTTAGCTAGATGTACTTCTATATACACAATATATAGAATATATTGTATATATTGAATATATACAAACGAGGAGTCATTCTCTTGTACACACGGAGCTGAGCTAACACAACGTTACATGTCCATTACAGCTCAGTTTTTAGAAAGGGAGAAACGGAGAAGTCAGGAGACAGATGGGTAGAAAATCTTTGCAAACTGTGTCTGATAAAGGATTGTATCCAGAAAGTATAAAGAACTCCCCAAAAGTCAACAACAAGGAAATGAACGATTCAATGTAGAAATGAGGAAAAGATTTGAACACTTTACCAAAGAAGACATACAGATAGGGGTAAGTACATGCCAAGATGCTCAGCACGATCGGTCATCAGGGAGAGGGGACAGCTCTCCGCAGACAGGGCAGGGCAGGCTGTGGTGTGGCCACTTTGGGAAACAATGGCGCACAGTCTTAAAAAGTCGGGCAACACCTACCGTGTGGACCCATATCCCACAGCCAGGCATTTACCCAAGAGGAAGCAAATGTCTACGTAACGACTTGCACATGGATGTTCATGGTTTATTTGTAAAAACCCCAACCTGGAAACAACCTACCTGTCCATCAACAAATGAGTGGATAAAAATAAACAGGGGGCATATCCATGGCACAGAATCCCAGACCCCGATAAACAGGCATGAATTTTATGCACACAATAGCACGAGCGAATCTCAAAATGATGACGATGAATGACAGTGGCCAGAACAGTAAGAGTACTCACTAGATGAGTCCATTTATAGAAAACTCTAGAAAAGGCAGCCACGAGGAAGCCAGTGGTGGGGGCGGGGTGGGGGGTGGGCCGAGAGGCACGGGGAAGGGATCCTAAGGGGCACAAGGACATGGCGGGTGTGTTCTCTACCCTGACCGTAGTTTATATGGCATAAACGTACGCCTACACCTGAGAAATGTCCACTTCTTCTCAGGGTGCATACTTTAAATATGTGCATCTACCGTAGCTCCATCGGTCTCCAGAGAGCTGGTTCAGAGACTAAGAGTGAGTGAAGAGAGGCAGAAAATCACGGCCCCAGTAAAAAGCTCTGTCTGGATTTGGGTCTGTTTTCTGACCCAGAACCCGCTGCTTGGAGAGGGAAGCATCCAATGACAGCAACTCCTACCATTGGGTTCTCCTGGTTGGTCCCCAAAAGTAACCACAACCAAGTGGCTGTGCACCAGGGAAAGGGGAACCCCCATACTTTGTGGGGCTGTTAGATACAGGGTATGAGCTTGCCCTGATACCCCAAACCCAAAGAGTTGCCATGGGTCCTCTTTCAAAGAGAAGGTCTATGGGACCAAGAAATAAATGGGGTCCTGGCCCACTTCCAGCTTATACTGGACTTGCTGGGTTCATGGACGCACCCAGTGGTCATCTTTATGGTCCCTGGATGTATCATTGGCATTGAGACACTTGACAGTTACAGTAATCCTAACAATTGGGTCCTGTGGGGTCAAAACTACTGTAGGTCCAGTGGAAAGATACAAGTGGGATCCCCCAAACTGCCTTGGTCATGATAGTAAATCAGAAGCATATGGCATCCTGTTGGGTGCACAGAGCTTAGTGCCACCAATCGAGACCCATGGCGATGCCCATCACGCCTCCATCCTGTTCACGGGTCCGGTCCCTGTGGAAACCGGGTGGGTCACGGATAGTGTTGGCGGCTCAGTCCCACCGTGTCTCCGGGCACAGCATCTCTGCCTGAGACTCAGGTCCGTGGTGAATGAGTATTGATTTGGTGGGGCCCGCTGTGTCAGAACTGATTGGAGTAGGTCCAGCCATAGCTCGCATTCCCACGAGTGGACAATAATATACACACACAGTTTTGCCCCAGTGCTTCTGGGGCATCTTCCAGAACCTGCTGGAAGATAGAGGGAAGAAGCAACCAGTGCATCGGGAGAGTACTTACAAACCACCTGTCTGCTGAGGGGCAGCTATCCAAAACATGTAAGGAACTCCTACAACTCAACAACAACCCTCCCCCACCTGGGCCTCTCCCCAGCCTGGGCCTCTTCCCCTACCTGGGCCTCTTCTCCACCTGGGCCTCTCCCCTAGCTAGGCCTCTCCCCAACTTGGGCCTCTTCCCCTACCTGGGCCTCTACTCCACCTGGGCCTCCCCCTACCCGCACCTCTTCCCAATTTGGGCCTCTCTCATGACCTGGGCTTCTCCCCAACCTGGGCCTCTACTCTACCTGGTTCTCTCCCTCAACCCAGGCCTCTACTCCACCTGGGCCTCCCCTACCTGCACCTCTCCCCAACCTGGGCATCTCCCTGATTTGGGGCTCTCCTAAAACCTGGGCCTCTCCCCCCACCTGGGCCTCTACTCCATTTGAGCCTCTCCTCTATCTTGGTCTCCCTCCTACCTGGGCCTCTTGGCTATCTTGGCCACTGCTCTCAAGAATCCCACCCTCTCTCCCACCTTGGGCCTCCCCATAGCTGGCTTCTGGAGCCTCTGGAAGGTGCCCACACCTTGTTTCCACAAGCCAAATCCTGTCTAGGAGGACGAAGGTTTGCTGATTTAAGAAGACTCAGGATCTCCCGTGTCAGCAAACAAATGGAGGACCCTAGGACCCTCACCAGCCCCTCCTAAAGCCGCCCCAAACACACTCAGACTTGTGCTTTCCTCCACCTGGCTCTGCCCTCGGGGTGCGCCTCCTCACCCAGCCGGCCCACGGCCAAGCCTGCAAAGAAATCCCTCAACGGCCCTGCTGCCGGCCTGAGCTGGAGAGGTGAGCTGACTGACAGGGCAAGTGGCCCATGGCCTCCCTCCCCCAGGCCCCCCAGGGGCTCAGAGCGCCCCTCGAGCTGCCAGCAGGGCGGGCCGGGTGCCAGGGGGCTCCGTGAGCTGTCATTCCCCAGCAGAGGTGAAGGCCACGAGGAGGGGGCGCGTTGCATAAGCAAAGAAGCAAAGGTTAGAGAGAAAACAAATGTGATAAGGCAGCTTTTGATCCCTTTTCCACGAAAAGGCCCTCCTGGTCCCCGCCGTGTGGCCAGCAGGGATGCCTGCCAAGCCTGCTCACCCTCACCCGGCAGGCCCCGTTCCCCCTATGGCAGCCAGTCTCCCGCAGGGAAGGGGCTGGGACCCCACGGTCTCACGTCTTTCCTGTCTCTGCAGCAGGCCCTCTCAGGGAAGAGTGGCAGTGGGAGGCGGGGTGCCCCAGGGGCCCGCGTGTCAGGGGCAGGCTCCTCTCCCTGTCCCTTCCATGACCCCCACCCAGGGCTGCCCTCCCGGGGGCTTCTCTTCTCTTCCATGAGCTGCAAGACCATAGGGTGACACCCCTTGGCCACGGGGAGCTGAAAGCAAATGGGGGAAAGAGGCCTGGGTGGGGAAGGGGCTCCCCTTGGCCTCAAGGAGCAGGGCCAGTGGTCTGGAGATCTGGACAGGAGTGGGGAGGGGTCCTTCCAGGCCTCAGCTTCCCTCGGGGTGGTGGAGAGCTGATAGTAGAGTTTGGCTGGGACCACTGGGCACATCTACTCCGTGGTGTTGGTAACTGAACTTGGTGGTGGTGGGCAGGGGGTGGATCTGAGGCCTGGGGGTAGGAGGGCAAGCCCCCCAGCTGACCCTGAAGTACCTCCAGCCAGCCCCCTGGCCTCCGTCCGGTCCCTGCCCATGCTCCACAGCCTTCTATGGCTGCCAAGTACCTAGAAAAGAATGGTCTTCATGGGTCCCCGCTCTTGCACCTGTCAGCCCCATACCCAAGAGAATGTGTCTCTCCCACATTCCCGGCTGCGCTGGCCTCCCCTTGGTGTCCTTGTTTCCAGCTGCTTCAGGACAGTCCCCCTCTGCTTCCTCTGAAGGGCCCTGCACTGGGCAACCTTCCGAATCCCCCCCACTGCCCGCAGGGCCCCCCAGAACTCCTGCCCTTCCCTCCCCATTTCACCTCCTAAACATCCCTGGAATCCCTCCCCTGACCTGGCCCTGGGGCGGCTAACTTCCCTGTCCCTGCCCCATTTGCCCCTGGATTCTGCCACCACCGGTCTTCCACCCCACTCCCCACCCTGGGCCTCCACCCAGCTCTGGGGCCCAACTTGCCCAGCCTCACCCCTGCAGCCTCTCCCAGGCCCCTGGCAGCAGCCACACCCCCTCCCTCCCGGGCCTTTTCCAGAGCTGCCCAGTCCCCTCCTTCCTGCCCCCCAAACTCCACTCCAGGTGCCCCTGGAACCCCCTCCCTCAAAGGTCTCAGTCCCCAGCTCAGCCCAGGGTGGGGCTTCCTGGTTCCTTCTCTCTGCAGGCCTGGCCCTGGGGGATGGGGAGGGAGCAGAAGGGAGGGGCGGGAGAGCTCAAGGAGGAGGACGGGGTCAGAGGCACAGTGGTGGCAGGGGCAGGTGGGGAGATGCTTATCAGGAAGCCATGGCTTTGGGGAGCAGCTGGGGGGTGGGCTGGGAGGGGCGGGCAGGGTTCCCATCTTGGGGACAGAGCTGGGGGCCCACCATAAGCCAGCTCAGCCCAGGAGGTTCCAGCCACAAAGGGCCTTCCCTGGGAGCCGCTGAAATTTTGTTGTCTCTTGCGCCCCCGTGAGGTGAGTGGACATCATGACATCCACGTTGGCCACTGAGGTGGGGCTTTTGGGGGGGGTGCAGGCGGCAAGCAACCCCAGCCCCCTCCCCCCACCAAGCTGGGACCTTCCGCTGGTTCCTCTGCTCGGGCTGTCTAGGGGCCAGGAGAGACCCTGCCTCCTCTCCCTTCCCTGGGACAGCTCCTGGGCCCAGCCCACCTGCCAGCCGGGCCCCAAGGGAGCCCCAAATCGGGCCTCGGCAGAAGCCTGACTGTGGCCACAGCCTGAGCCCAGCAGCCCCCAGCCCTGCTGTTGGCTCTCGCATGTGCTCAAGGTTTCGGGGATACAGGACTACTCCTGGTGATGGCAGAGGTCTCAGGACAGGTGCCCCTAAGCCCGGACCTACGGGAGGGGTCTCCTGAGAAGGCCCGTCCCTCCACGGACCCCCACGCAGGATCAGCAGCCCCCACAAGGCCTGCTGGCAGGGCCGAACCCAGGGTCAACACTGATAAGAGGGCGCCTATCAAGAGGCGCAGACCTGCTGGCCTCCCACCTCCCCGCGGCCTCCCCAGCATGGTGGGCCTCGAGGCTCAGACCCCCAGGGAGGGGCCGCCCAGCCTACTGCGTGGCCGGCTGCCTCCTCATTCCTGGGGTGCTGGGGCAGGAGATGCAGCTCAGAGGTCTGCAGGCAGGTCCTGGTCTTGGGGTTCACCCAAGGGCATCCATAGGAGGACATGTGCCCCAGACTCGGATGAGCCGCTGGACCTGCCCTGTGAGCTTGGGGGACAGTGCTCTGCGGGCCACAGGGCAAGGGGGCTTCTGAGAAAGAGAAAGAGAGTTGGCAGCTCACCGTGGGGCAGGAGGGGGGTGTGGTGGGGTGCTGGTCACAGACGCGCCCCTCCCCCCAGGCAGGGCATGGAGGGGGTAGCCCAGTGGAGTTGTGCAAGCCTCCTCCCCCCTGGGACTCAGGCCTCATTCACCAGAGGTGCAGGGGGTAGATCGCCCTCCCACTGAGCCCCCTCCCAGCTCACACGGTGTTGTTGGAGGTGAAGACAGTTGGTGGATTCCTGGAAGAAGTGTGAGCCCCCCTTGAGGACAGGGGATGCCCCTACCTGCCCCAGCCGACCCTCCTGGTAGAGTGGCTTTCATCTCCCTCCCCAGGCCTGGCTGCGGACAGACTGCTCAGATCTGGGGCCAGGGCAGGGACAGAGGAGGGGGCACATGGAGAGCCCAGCTGGGACCACAGACCGGCCGGGGGGTGGGCTCCCCTGTCCCTGGCCTGCCCGCTTCAGAGGCTGGCCCTGGCCGGCTGGGGAGACCTCCATGCATCTCTCTCTGCAGCCAGCGCTTGGCCCTGAGAAATCCAGGGGTTAGGCTGGGGTTTGTGAGGGCAGGGTGGGGGTGGGAAGGGGCACTGAGGAGAGCAGAGGATGCTGGGAGTGACTCTGAGCTGCTGGGGTCCCCATGGGCTGTGCAGGTGCTTCCGGCAATGGGTGCCGGGATTCTAGAGGCTTCCCACTGGAAGAGAGGTCTAAGAGACCGGGGTCCTGCTCTGCCCTCAGTGCCCAGTGGTGAAAAGAGGCCAGCTCTGCTCTGGGCTGCCACACAGACCAAGTCCCCACCCGCCACCCAGCGGGCAGAGGGAGCCCCAGGCCCGGTTCCACGAGGACTCATTGCAGGGGAGACCACCATTGCCAAGGGCAGCCATGGAGGGACCACCCATCCTTGGCTCCGTGATATCTCGGGGGCGTATAGAGCAAACCCTCAAGCCCGTCCTGCCGGTGCCGCTCCCCCCACCCAGGAACCGCACCTCATCCTCGAGGGAGCGGCTGGGGGCCCCACCTAGCGCTGTCCCATGTAGGCCTGTCCTCCAATGCTTGGGGCCTCAGCCGCCCCGTGGGCCAGTGAGTGGGAATCCGGCCCCGCTGACCTCAGGGGTTTGGAAAAACAGCTGCTCTTCCACCCGCGGGACCTCCCCCCACCACACAGGGGGAGGGCCAGGCCTCATCTGCGCCACTGTCCACTGTCGGGGGCTCACCTTCAGCAGAAGCTCAGGCAGCTCACCCAGCCCCGGGCAAAGTCCGGGCTGTGTCACCGCTGGGGCTGCAGCCTCTTGCTTCCTGACCCTCCTGCCTCCCCTCCCCCAAAGTCTGAGGGAGGGGGGGACTGGGGACTCACAGGGGTGGGGGGCGGCCCAGCTCAGGACAGATAGAGTGGAGGGAGCGCTGAATGCAGTGTTCACCCTGCAGGCCCCAGGGCCTCCTCCCCTCTCCCCGAGCCCACCCTCTGCTGCCTGCCTCCTATTCCCTGCTCAGCTCACGGGGGGCCGGAGCGCCGCTGGTCACCCAGCTGGTGGCCCCCGGGGAAGGCCTGTGAAGGCTGTGGACACATGGCAAGGCCCCCTGGGTGCAGGGCTGCTGAGGTTCTGCCCACCTGTCCCTGGTGGCAGGGGAGGGAGGACGGCTGGAGCGGGTCCCTTCAGCACAGACCCCCGGCTGCGGCTGGGTCATGGGTGGTGCCCTGGTGGGTCAGTTGCAGCCCCTTCTTGGGCAAGGTGCCTTCCCCCAAGACCCACGCTCCAGAAGCACTGAGCGGCCTTCAGGGACTCTGGCTTTCCCGGGCAGCCAAGGCCAGACGCAAGAGGTGAGGCCACCTCTTGGTGGGCAGAAGCAGGCTCCCGACAGGCCAGGGCTGTGGGCCCCCAAGTGGCCCCCGGCCCAGGGATCCGGCTCTGTCCCCTCACCGCCAGGGCCTCGCCATGGCCCGTCTCCCCAAACACTCAGGATCCACTCCCAGGTCTGAGTGCTGGCTCCATCCCACCCCGTGTCTGGCCAACCTCGGGGGCAGGGCTGTCCGTCCTCAGATGCTTGCTCCCATGGCAGAGCCGCTGGGGAGGAGCGGTGGCCTCTAGCAGGACAGGCCCCTCTTGCCCAGGTTCCAGTCGTGGCCCGATGGTGGAAGGGCCCGGCCTGGGCTATCAGCACCCCAGACCCTCCGGTCACCTGCAGGGAGGCCTGCCTTACTCCTGTCTGTGGCTCTTGGAGCTGCCTGAGTGTCCCCTCCCCACCAGCACCGGGGGGTGGGAGGCATCCCCACGGGCCTCCTCTGGGTGCATGGGGTCTGCACCAGGCTCCAGACATTGGGACCAGGAAGGAGCAGGGTGCCCCACCCACCTGCACACCTCTCACATCTGGGGACTCGCTCAGGCCCAGAGCTGGACTGGCCTCCTGTGGCTGCGGCCACAGCCTCAGCCTTATCTGGCCCTGCAGGCCTCGGTCCGGAACCCTAGTGCCCCCGGGGCCGCTCCCCTGCCAGACCTGCTTTTCCACACTCCAAGGCCGAAGCTAATTTGGGCTCAAACTGGACAATAAGCTGTTATGTGACGGAGGGCCCAGCCACCCCCGGGGAGCCTGGCCCTTTGGCTCTGCCCAAGGAGGGGGAGTCCCCAGGGGCTGTGGGCTGGCATTGACCCTCTAGCCCTGAGCTTGAACCCTGGTGAGGAGGGGCCCCACCTGGGCTGGAGCCCAGCTATGTCTGCCCAGCCCTGCAGGGTCCTCAGGCCCTGTGACCTCCCCCCATGGGTGACCCTGGAAACCCCGGAGTGGGGACCCCCAGGGCTCTAATGGGAAACAGTGGGGCCTCTGGGTGGCATTTGGAGGGAGAAGCCCCCTCCAGAGCTGCCATGAAGGGGGCCCTGGATTGGACCCCCGAGCAGAGGCCACGAAAGTGTCCAGGCCCTGCTCCCTGTGGCTCCTGTGGATTCTGAGCCCTGAGGCGTGAGGACTGAGCAGGCCCCTGGGGCCTCAGGTTGACTTAAGCCAGAGTGCCTAGTGTGCAGCCATAGGTGGCCGGCCCAGGACCCCCAGCAACACTGTCCCCACCCAAGCCGGAGTCCCAGCACCCAGCTGACCGCCCACCCGCTCAGCGCCGGCCACTCTCCCTGCCCTGTGTGCTCTGTCCAAGCCTGGCCCCCTGCCTTCCCTTGCAGAGACCCCCCCCACTGTTCCTCCCCCGGCCACCCCAGCCTTGGTTGACTCTTTGGGGAGGGGGGCCTGCCTGCTGTCCTGCCCTGTCCACTTCCTCACGTGCGGCACGCTCTCGCCCTGTCGATGGCCTTGGGTCCCTCCTGTCCCCACAGCCCCTCCCCGAGATCCCCATGGCCCCGAGGAAGTGGGACCCTCCCTCCCGCGCGGCCTGAGGCCGCTTCCTTCTCAGTCCAGCGGGATAAACACAGGAAACAGGAGTAATGAGTAAGGGGAAGCTGGGGCCCCGGAGAAGCCCTCTCCAGCCGGCTGGGCTCGGAAATACCTGTGCCTGAGAAAGCTTGTGGCCGGACCCGTGACACCCCGGCCCCGGGCTGCACTGCTGGGAGGGAGTGGGGTGCAGGAGAGGGGCCCCGGCGGGGCGGCGCGGAGCCACTGACTGGAGGGAAAGCTAGCGTGTACGGGCCGAGTCAGGGGCAAGGCTGCCCGGAAGCCATCGGAGGGGGACTCCCTGCCGTCCACAGCAGGACACACGGCCACCTCTGGGCTGTAGAGAGCACAGGGGAGCCCCACTCGGGTGGGCCTGGGAAAGAGAGAGCGACCTTCCCCAAGCGCTGTCCCCAAAGGTGGCCGAGGCCTCTTCCGCCCAGCTCCCTCTGAGGTCAGCACAGAGGGCTGCCGACCTTCACCCCGGTGGAGCCCCAAGGATGGCGGCCTGCAGCCCTGCTGAGCACGCTAGGCCACCCTCCGTCTGTCCCCTGCGTCAGCCACTCTTCTCCCCCTGGGGCCGCAGGCCTGGAGCCCCCTCCTGGCTGTCCTGTCCCTGATCCTCCTTCCTGGCGGTCCTTGGTGGTCTGGCCCTGGGCTCCCCCCTCCCCCACCCCGCCAAAGGGTATTCGCTGAGCCCCTCACACTCAGAACGAAGTGGGACTCCCCTGCCAGCTTGTCTCCAATAGCACAGACTTTGGTGGCCCTTTGCAGAAGGCCATGGGGGCATTATGGGGACACCAGTTGGGTCGGGGAAGGTGGAGGCCAAGTGTACAGACCACTCCTATGGGGGGATGCTGGAGAAGGAAGACGGGCTGGGCAGGGTTGGGGAGGACAGGGTGAGGAGGACTGCTCCAGGTGGCTGGCAGGAGAGCAAGCCCAGGCATGGTGGGGACCCGGGCAAGGTGGGGTCCCGGGCATGGCGGGGTCCCAGTTATGGTGGGGTCCCGGGCATGGTGGGGTCCCGGGCATGGCGGGGTCCCAGTTATGGTGGGGTCCCAGGCCAGGGGCACCGATGCAGACCCAGGATGGGGGAGCAGGTGGGGTGCCTCTCAGATTTCTGGGGCTCTTGGGGGGTCTACCCCAGGCCCTTCTGCCCTGGTTTCCTTGGGGCCTGGCCCTGCTGGGAAGGGTCCCAGTGCTCCAGGCTGCCTGGTCCGAGCCAGAATGGGGTGGGGGCGGTTCTGCTCAGACCCACTCATGGTTGCCACTGGTCCTACGGGATGGCCCAAGGCTGGGGGGTGGGGGTGCAAACACATGTGTGTGGGCCTCTGTGGACACGTGTGGGAAGCAGGCCCAGCCTTCCTGGCCACCGTTCCAGCCCTGGGGTTGCCCAGTGGGGGCAGGGGCAGCAGGGTGGGGGTGGGGAGGACTGCGTGACAGCAGGGGTGGAGTTGGGGTGCCACGGTGAGGTGTAGTGTGGGGCTCCCTGGCACCCAGAGCCAGCGTGTGGCATCCAGGAAAGTCATTTCTGGGTCTGGCTCAGAGCTAGAGCCATCCCCACCGCCCTCAAATCCACCTGCTCCCACCACCGGCCCACTCCTCCTGGGCCTTTTCTCCCTGAAAAAGATTTTGAGGGATTTCTTAGAAAGAGCAATTAGAGAGAGCCGCAGGCCCCTGAGGTCCAGGAGACTGCGAGGCCAGCCCAGCCCTCTTCCTCCCCGCCAGGAACGCCGGGGCCCAGGGAGCCAAGGACGCAGGCGGCCAGCCTACCCAAACTCCGGCTCTCACCCAGGAGCACGGAGCCTCTCCTCTCCAGCTTCCAGAGCCCTGCGCGGGGGACCCGAGGATGTCTCTGATAGTCCAGACTAAAGGCGGCCTCGTGGCAGCCCACTCCCCGTGGCCCCAGGTCCCCAGGTGCCCGTGTGGTTTGGGGCCCAGACAGCGGGCACTGGCCAGGAGGTGGGTCCTCCTGGGGTCGGGCCACTGTGAGCTGTTGACTTCAGCAGTGGCAACCAAGGCATCCATCTGGGGGCGGTGGCTTCTGCTGGGGGGTGGCGCAGAGGGACCAGGAGGGCTTCCTGGAGGAGGGATGTATGCTGAGAGAAGCCCCCAGAGAGCTTGGGGTGGGGGCAAAGGTCTCCAAGCACAGCGGGGTGGGTCTTGCAGGGCAGACTGGGGGTGAGCACCAGTGAGCTTGTGGGGCCCGGGGTCACCCCCAAAAGCTTCCCAGGTGTGGGTTCGCTGGGAGTGGGCAGGCAGCACCCCGGGGCAGGGACGGCCACCCCGTTCTCTGCTGCTCTCCACCCTCCTCCTGTCGTCTGGGATCCAAGGACCGAGTCGGGAAGCGTTGTGTTCCGCACGTGACATGGTGGGGTGCACAGCCTGACGAGGCCGGGCCGCCTGCTGCTTCCCACATCAATGGACCCCCAGAGCCCTCGCCCGCCGCGGCGTTCATGGGGCAGTGAACACTGAGCTCAGATCCCCCCGGGGCACGGGACCCCTCAGCGTCCCCAGGCTGTGTGGGACGCTGAGCCTCCCAGCCTGGGCTGGCAGAGCCCCCGGGACACCCTGTGTCCCCCAGTGCCAGCCCCGCACGTATAGTCCCCATCCGAAGCAGCACCTCGTAAATCACAGCCCCGTCTACAAAGGGGGCCTGTGTGAGGCCCCGTGGGCCTCAGGACCAACAAGGCTGAAGGCAGACGGCTGAGGAAAGGCTGACAGGGCCGCCCGGTTCCCCGGGGAAGCCATTTATCACCCGAGGCTGGAGCATGGCGGTCAGTGGCCCCGTGGCCAAGGCGGCTGTCACCGTCCACCCTCAGCGCTCTCGGCCGTCCCCACTTCTTCGCCACAGAGGATCCCCCCAAACCCCTGAACCTCGCCCTGTGCTCCCCCCAGTCGCACGCAGAGCCCCAAGGAGGACCCCCAAAGGTGAGGTGCCCACCCCCGTGCCCACAGCACCCGGGGCACTCGGATGAGTTATTTTGCTGTCGGGACCCCGGGCCTCCCCATGACCCCCCTGCCTCTGGGGCATTTCCACTGCGGACGCCAGGCAGTGTGCCCTGGGTTTGGCCACAGCTGCTGACACAGTGGGCCGTTTCAGCTGCGGCCAGGGGAGCCGCTCCGGCCCGGGCACCTTGGGCAAGGCGGCCACTTCCTGGCGGGGACGTGTCTGGGCACCACGCTTTCCTGGACTTCTGGGGCCTCAGGGCGCTCGGGCAGCCAGGTGGCCCTGCTGGGACCTCGGCCTCCAGGCAGGGTGCTGGGGGCAGACCCCCGTTCTAGCACCCCTGCTCTCTTCTCCTGGCCTTCTTTCTGTGCCCACGCTGGAGTGGCCCAGGGCTGAGCATCTGGGCCCGCAGACTGAGGAGTGGACACCCAGACAGTGGGAGGCCAGAGCTGGCCCAGCCTGTCAGGCTGCCTGGGGACCCTCTCTGGAGCAGAGATCCGGGAGGAGGGCTCCTGGGGCGGGGAGGGTCTGTCTTTGCCCCCCTCTGCCCCGAAGTCATCCCCTGGGGCCCACCTGCCCCCGGCCCACTGCCTGCCCCCTACCCGGCCTGGGTCTCACCTGCTTAGGGCAGGCAGCTAGTGGGGGCTGCACACTGGGCGGCCACACTGTGTGCCCCTCCCCTACAGAAGTCCCAGGGGACCCTTCATCAGCTCCTTGCCGCCCACCGGCCCCTCGATGGGCCCAGCATCTGCGCTCACTGGGCCTGGCACAAGGGGAAGGCAGAAGGTGCATCCTGGGCTGAAGGGGCCCCTGGAAGGGTTTGGAAAGGCAAGGAAGGTAAACCAGGACTTCCATTTTGTTCTGGAGAGGAGGCTGGAGGCCAGGAGCACTCCTGCAGCCCTCAGGATGTGCTACCAGGAACCCCCATTCCCGGGGGCATAGCTAGGATTGAGAGCATGCAGCTAGCTCTGTGGGCCCAGCCTGTCCTCGTTCTGTAGCTGGGACTGGACCCTCCAGGCTCAGCAGTCACTAGCCAGAGACCCCTGGCCTGCTGTCCTGGCTTTGTCTGAGAGAAATGTAAGCCAGTCACCCAGGGAGCCCAGCCTGGGGGCAACGCTGGACCCCAGCCCCAGGCCCGGCACTCCAGGAAGGCCACACTTCCTGTTTGCCAGCCCCGGCCTGCTTGGCTGGATGTCCCTGTCCAGTAGCCAGGTGTCCCTGTCCAGTGGCCGGGTGTCCAGGTGGCCTGGCGTCCACCCAGTGAGACCTCAAGCTCCCTGTGGGCAGGGCTCCTGATGGTCCTACATCGGAGGCCCCCGGCTGCGGCTGTGAGCTCGAAGGGCTTTTGAAGCCTGTTAAATCCAACCTCCCAAGCCCGCCACCCCGGCTAAAGGTCCCCCAAGAGCTTCTGGCTGGTGGGGAAGCCTTTTGTCCCCAGCTCCGAGGCCTGCAGTCAGAAAGTGCTGGACCCTGTGGGCTGAGCCGAAATTTAGCTCAGCTGTGCTGGCCGCCCCCACGGCCCCACCCCCAGCGCAGCAGGCTGACCCACTGGCTCTGGGGGGGCCGCTGGTCCCCGGTCCCCATCACCTAAGGCGGGAAGCGGTGGGTAGGCACAGCCAGGGGTGGGGGTGGGGGCCGTGGGCTGGGGCAGCTCTGGGGCTTGGCGGGAGCTCTGCCCCGGACGTGGTGGGGCAACCCAGGCTCTGTTTTCGGGGGGCTCAAGCTAGGGCCCGGGTGCCTGCCTCGGGAGCATCCGTGCTCCCCACTGCCTGGCAAGTACCCGCACCAGCGCCTTGTGCCCTGGGGCAGGAGCAGTTTGGCTGCCTCTGCAAACCCTGTGCCCATTTTGCGCACTTCCCTGGAAGGAAGGCAGGCGGCCTACAAGCACATTCTCGGGCATTTTTAGCCCCAGGAAGCGCTGTCTAGGGAGTGTCCCCGGAGGACAGGAGACGGTCAGGGGAAGATGCCAAGTTGCCTTTCTCACTGTGCTTGCCCCTGGCCTTCCACACATGGCTTCCCCCGTACCCGCTGCCCACTGGCCTCTGGGGCAAGGTGCTCCCTGCTGCCCTTCTCAGCCAGAAGGAGCCTGGCGGGCATGCTGGCCGCCCCGCCGCACGCTGCTGGCCAAGTTCCCTGGGGGGTCGGGGCTATGGCTGGTTGCTGGCCCTTGTGGGAGGCCCGCTTGGGCTGGCTCTGGCTCTCCTGGATGCGGAGGGCAGCTGAAGAGGGAAGACGCCACGGCGGGCAGAGAGGACCACACGCTTATTGTCGCATAGCCCTTTGGGAGGGCTGTCCAGCTCTCAGGATGGAGGTGGCCTGCTAAGCCCTCCCTTGGGTGCTGCCCAGTGCTGCCGAATCCTGGGACTGGCCCCTGCCACGCTAGTGTGCAAATGAGGGGGCATCTCGTTGTCCTGAGACGTGGTGAGCCCAGCCCTAAAGCTAGACCGTGATGGGGCAGCAAGAGCTGGGGGACCACGAAGGCAGCGTCGGAGGGCTGGGGTCAGCTCGGCACCCCCAGGCCGGAGGCAAGGAGAAGGCGCTCTTGAGAGGGTCAATCCCCAAACCTTCCCCCGAACGCGGGTTTAGGGACCTAGTGATGCTGGGGACCTTGAAACAGCCGGGGCTGAAGCCTGTGAGCTCATGAGCAGAAAGGAGGCCGGGCGGCCCGAGCTGACCTCTCCGCCTGGCCCTTGCTGCCCTTTTTGGGGTCTCAGAGTACACGGCCGGCGCCAGCAGGCAGGGTGTCCACATTCCCTTCCTCTTTGGGAGGAGGAGAGGGAAGCCAACACCGGGCCTGAAATAGGGACCTCTTGCCCGCGAGTTCGGCCACGCTGATAGGCCTCCTCCGGTGGGTTCCAGCGCCCCTGCACAGACAGGCCCAAAAAAGGCCTGTAGCCCCTCTGAGCGCCCTGCATGAGCAGGAGCGGCGGTGCCTGGCGGTGGGCCGGGGGCCAGACAGGCCTCAGCAGCTGGGGCTGCCACTCGCAGCCAGTGGGGACAAAAGGGGACAGCTGGTGGGAAGGGTCTGTGAGGACATTCCCCGTGGGGGCAGAGCTTGGGCTGGGGAAGGGGCTGCCAGAGCCTGCACCACCCCCCACGGGCCCGGCTTCGGCCCCAGCCCTCAGATGGGAGCCGGGGGGCCCGGCTGGGCAGAGGGGGTGTGGGCCCTGGTGCCCTTCTGTGTGCGGCACACCCCCTCCCCTGCACACCGGCCCTGGGAGGGGGGCAGGGGGGCGGGGAAACCCGAGAAGGCCGCTGCCTCTTGTTTTCCTGGACACCTCAGCAGCTCGTGCCCTTTCTGGGGCCTCGGGGCGCCTGACGGTCTCAACTGTCCATGGTGCCCACATTCCCTGCCTCTCTGGGAGGAGGAGAAGTGAGCCAGAGGCCGGAAATAACCCTGCCTTGAAGTGGCCCTCGGGGACACCTGTGTAGCCAGGGGCTGGCTGTCTGCACCACGAGGCTCGGCTCGCCACATCGCCCTCCTGCCCTCTGGCTGTCCCCGCTCCCCTGGCCTGGGATCTGCGGGCGGAGGGTGGGCTGGAGCAGGGGGTCCGAGTCCTCTCTGGGCGTGGACATCGGAGGGGCCGCAGGGAGCAGCTCGGGGAGGGGCGGGGAGCCCGCATGGCGGCCCCACAAGCCCTCGGTGCTGAAGTTTCTCACCTCCAACTACTTTCTGCTTCCCGTGTTTGCTTTCCTTGGTCCCCGGCGGGCGGCTGGGGAGCCTGCTCTGTGCAACTCGGCTGCTTCGGAGCACTTCTGGGACGCTTGGCACTCCCCTGCCCGGCCTCTCCCGCCCCCACGCCGGCACCCACGGGGCGGCACCTGCCCGTTTGCCCAGAGACCCCCGTCAGGACAAACAAGGACATGTGTGCTTTGTCCTCACGTGGGGAATGCGGTGACAGGTGCTTTCACTGGGGGCGTTCTGCTGCGTGCTCCTCACTAGCCCTGTGGCCTCAGGCAAACCCAGCACCTCTCTGGGCCTCGGTTTCCCCATCTGTCATCCGGGCCCCTAGGGTGCAGATGCCAGGACCGGCCATCCCTCCTCTTCTCTCTGGCCTCTGCTCTCGGCCCCCTACCCATAGGGACCCGGCTCCACACCGTCCACTCATCCTCCCCGTAGTCGGTGGCCCTCCCAGCCGGCACCCACCTTCCCCCCATTCTTTGTCACTGGGGCAGGTGCACAGTGGGTATTCCGCGGGGACCAGGACCACGACCTCCCCCTTCCCACTGGTGTCACCTGGGCCAGGGTGGGGGACTGCTGCTGGACCCCCAGCCTGGGCTCCCCGGGACAGCTCCCTCGGGAGAGGACAGGGGACCTGTCAGCCAGCAGCCATGTGGGGACAGGAAGGTGGTCCCCAAGAAGCCAGGGACCAGGGCATTGGAGTGGGAGGGGAGAGGGGGGTGTTGGAGGTTTCCCTGAGGTCTCTCGAGGAGCCCCCCTGGGTCATGTGTGCCCGTCGGGTGGCAGGGGCTGGAGGGTCGAGCAGAAGGCAGAAGGCTGGGTCGTGCCCACTCTGGGATGTTACGGTCAACCCCGGTACTTCCCGAATCTGGGCAGCAAGTAGGTGCAGGGAGACCAGGTAGGGGTGGAATTCAGGAAGATTCCAGGATACCAGCACAGATGCACAGACTTGGGAGGGGGTGGGCCCGCACAGTCAGGACCGTGTGGACCAGCTGTCCATGGGGAAGCCGAGGCTTTCTGCCCACGTGGCCCTCTGCCGCTGTCCTCCTGAGCCTCTATCCTGGGCGGCCACTGGGCCCCCAGAGCAACCAGTTTTCCCGCCTCTCCCTCAGGGTCTGCAGGGGCAGGGTGGGCAGACCCATCATCCCCAGTGAACGTGAGCAGAGCAGGTAGGGCCTCCGAGCCCCAGGGCCCCGAGACCTGCTGGGGCTGCCCCCAGAATTGTGCCTGTTGGCTGAAGAGGGGAGCCTGGGGAGACGGAGCCCCTTGGGTCTCAGAGAGACCCCAGCAGCCTGCACACAGGCCGACCCCGTGCACGCCCAGGTCCAGCAGGAGCTTGTGCCTGGGCATGCAAGCGCCCTGTATGCTCAGTCACCCTGGCCTTGTCACCTGGGAGAAGCCTTCTATTTCTGCTCCCATGCAGGGGCAGCGTACGGGGCCTTTCCCACCCTTTATGCTGCCCTGTGGGAGGCTCCAGCTACCGAGGCAGCGGAAGGCGCGGGCAGCCTGGGGAGTGGGGGGCCAGGATGGCGGAGGGGCTGCCCGGCGGCTCCTTGTCTGCATGCCCCAGCTGCAGGCTCCTGCTCGCAGCCTCCTGGATGCCCCGAGCATCAGGCGTGGGTTTTGGGGAGCAGCTTCAACGCGCAGTCTTGTAGGGAATGGGGGTGCAGCTCGGGGTAGGTGGAGGGAGGCCCGTGTGCGTGGCGGTGCCGGCAGCCCAGCCTGGGTTCCCGGCCCTGGGAGGGGTCCCTGTCTGGAAGGCACATAAGGAAAAAATGGAGCCTGGAATTTTTTTCTCTGGAAAAAAAAAATTAAAAAGCAAACTTGTTTTAAAAGGGGAAAGATTGATGTCCTCCTTGCTTTCCTACGCTTGGTCTGGGGCCAACGAGGTGGTTTCAGGAGAAAATCCCCCTCTCTCCAGTGTAACCAAACACGATCCACGTTTGCAAATCACACGGGGACCTTCAGGGGCAGCGCTCAGGAGCCCCCGCCCCCGCCGGGCCAGAACAGACAGGCCTCTCATCCTCCGGCCCAGGGCTGGGGGCCGCGCTGGGGGCCCGGCGGCGGCGGGTCCTGCAGGACCCGAGTGTCAGGAGGTGTCCAAGACGAGGAGGGTGGAGGCTGCGGCCTGGAGCGGGGGCCGCGCGGGGTGGGGGCCAGGGTCCCGCAGGACCCTAAGGAGAGGGTGGCAACCAGGCAGCCGCGTCGTCCAGGGCCATGGCTGCCTTTCCCGCCGTCCCTCGGCTCCTGGAACTCTCTAGCTGCCCACCAGCTTGGGACAGCCGAGAAGCCCAGATGGGAGGCAGGGCACAGCGGGCCCTCGCAGAGTCCCCCTGGCCCCCAGGCCCCCAGGCCGGGCCGCGATGCCCTAGCCGTGTTTGGGCCTTTGCCTGGCCTCAGGCTGGCCCCTAACTCCCTGCACGTGCAACCCACCGGCCTCCACCATCCCAGCCCTGGAGCCTCCCTGCCTCTCGGGAGAGAAGGAAGAAGCTGCTACATGCCAGACGGGGAACCAAGGCCAGTCCCTGGACCCAGGGGCTGAGGGACCAGGGCCCTGTGCTCTTGCCATGGCTCAGAAGGGCGGCGCGTGGGGACGGGGATCCTGCTTGCTGGAGGGGTGGCTCTGGTCCAGCCTGTCCACAGGGACCCTGGGTTCTGCCTGCTGGGCTCTGCGGCCCCATCACGTGAGTGCGCGTACACACAGATATCCGTGCATAGGCACGCGCTGCACACGGACACACGCACACTCGCACACAGATGCACACAGACGCACAGAGAGGCTGTCTCTTCCTCCCCAACACGTAGCGCTTGCAAGCCCAGAGTCAGGAAGGAATAAATCTTCGAGGCTTGCAACCTCCCTGAACCCCTTCTTACCACTGCTCTGCATACCCCTGAGGGCTGCTCGGACAACCTGAGGGGCGGGGGTGGGGGAGCCTCAGACAGAGTGCAGAGAAGGGGCGGCAGTCCCCCCAGGACGCGCGACAGACCCAGCTGGGGAGATGGGACAGACCCACCGTCGGGTCCCCAAGAAGGGGCTTGTCGGAGCTGCCCGCAGGGACCGGGGCCAGCAGCCTGCTCCCCGTGCCTTGGGAGGCCTTGGAGAGGCAGGCCCCTCTGCCCGCCGGCCCACCGCAGGAAGGACATTCTTGGAGTCCAGGGGCCAGGACCCCCGAGCAGGCCTGCCCTGCAGTCACATGGAGTAGAGGCTAGGGGCGCTTCCTCCCACCTCGAGATGGCTGTTTGGACACAGACCAGTGACACTGGTGTCCCCCCCCCCCACAGGGAGGGTGGAAAACAAGGGAGAGGTGGGGCGCATGGGGAGGGTGGGAACATCCCGGGGACACAGTGTGGGCCCGAGGCAGCCTGAGCAGGCCGCAGGGCCCGGGTGGCTGTGCTGGGGCCCATCTCAGGGGGCCCACTGTGTGCGGGGCCCAGAGCCAGGGTGGCCAGATGCAGAGCCGCTGCCCTGGCCCAGGCATAAAGCGGTGACAGCCAGCGTGGGGGTGGCGGCAGGAAGAGGAAGGGGCCCTCACCAAGTGCCCCAAGTTCCCAGCAGCCCAAGGCTCCCCCGGCCAGAAGGCAGGGCGGAGCAGGGTGCTGAACAGGGGGGCCAAGGCCCCAGACCCTGAGGCATGTGCAGCTGACCACATAGGGCACAGGCGGGTCTGGGCCCCCCGGGGTCTGGAGTCCTGGTGCCCACCCCTTGGGGCTGCGCCCTGGAAGTTCAGTGTAGCAGAGCCTGAAGGGAATGTCGGCTCCAGGGGCGATTTCCTTCTCTGCTCAGGCTCACGCACTCCAGCTGATTCCTCTCCGTCTCTGAGGGGTGCAGGGCCAGGGAAGAGGGCCCCTCGGAGCAGGCCCACCCAGCAAGCTGGGAGGGGGAGGCAGAGGACAGACTGATGAGGCTCTGGGCGCCGGGCGGGGAGCAGAGGTGGGCAAGGGGCAGAGAACAAACTGAGGCTCCCAGAGGCCCCCCTGAAGAATTTCTCCACTTTCGAGCTGGTCAGTGCAGGGGTGCTGGCGGCCAGGGGCTCACGACGGCCGGGTGTCCCCCAGTGCCGTCTGCTGGCGGCCTGCAAACCAGTGGCGGGGGCACCGTTTACACCACGGCGATGGGCAAACTGCGAACCAGGGCACCTTCCCCCTGGCGGGCGGGGGGCTCACACCGCCCCAGCTGCGCTCACCCCGCAGACACGCCGGGAACGGCCTGTTTCTGCCGAGTGGCTCAGGGCCACATGGGGCTGTTTCAGCCCACGTTCCTGAAAACCAGAGACTGCCGATTCTTCCCAGGAACTTTAAGCGGGGGAACATACTAGCTCCTAGTTAAACAAGGACAGGAGACCTGACCCTCGAGAGGCCGTCTGCCCCCCCCATGAAAGTGGCTCAGGGCTCGCAGCCCCGGGGCGTCCCTTGGACCTGCCACTCTCCGGCAGGCGCCTGCTGGCCCGCTTCGTGGATTAGGTAACAGCACATTCCATCGGGCCTTCTCTCAACAGAAGAATCTTAATAGGAAATTCACCTTAAAAGGTGATCGGTGTCTACCCAGGGCCACCTTCTGCGAGATGGAGCAGGTCAGAGCAGGGAAAACAAGGCTTAATCCCCAGGGCTTTCCTGTGGGGCTTTGCAGAGGAGACGGCACGGCTCACGACCCAGCCCCCTGCCTCCCGCCTCCCCTCCCACGCCTTCCCCCACCCCTGCCCCGGCATGTCTGCCGTGGGGGGTGGGGCGGGGGGCTCAGGGCCACAGCCCCACACGCGGGAGGCCAAGTGGAGGACAGGGACGCAGGCTGGAGTGAAGGGCTTCCCGTTGGCACCTGCAGGCCTGACATCCTTCCCCAGGGCCAGACGCCCCGCGGTCAGACAAGGAAACTGAGGCTCGAAGTCCTAGGAAACCACATGCCACATGGAGGGGGGAGGCAGGGGGGCCACAGTCCCGTGGCCAGAGTCCCGCGGCCCCTCTGCTCAGGGAGTTGACCACAGGAGCTGTGGGGACGCCAGAGGGAAGCCCTGTTCTCTCCTCTCTCCCTGCCCTACCGGGGTGCTGTGTGGGGTACAGTACCCCCTGGCCCTGCCAGTCCTGGAGAGTCATGCCCACAGAGGGTGGGCTGTGGCTGGCCCTCCATCCCCGGGTGCCTGGGCAGCCCCCTCCCCTGGCCGCTCCCCGCCAGAGTACGGAGGGGCGAGCTGCAAATGGCATTATTACCAGGACCCATTTATAGGGTGCACTTTGTACACATACGGGGTTTACAATCCCTTTTATTAGTCATAAAAAGGGTAGGGGGGAGGCCACAGCCCTGTGGGAACCAGAGCTCAGCTGCCTCCCCCATAGGCGGGCACGGGTCCCTGACCTCTGGGTCCCACGTGTTCCCCTGGGGCCCAGCTCCCCGGGGAAGGGGCTGAGCCGCAGGGACTGTACCTGCATGGAGGGTGACAAGGCACAGAGGACAGCTCGTTGTGCTCTAGCTTTCTGGGGCAGAGGCTGAGACCCAGAGTCTGGACGTTGTCCCTGATGAGTCTCCGCTTCTGAGCCTCCTTCCCAGCACACGGGGCTCCCTGCTGCCCAGGCCCCTCCCTGCACCCACACCTGCTGTGGATGGCACCTCTGACCCCAGGGAGCACCCCCAAAAGAAAGGCAGAACCTGTCCTGTCTGCGGCCAGGGTCCAACCTGGCCCCTCCTTCCTGGTCTTCTGTCTCCTAAGGCTGTACCCCAAATGAAAACAGGGAGAGGAACCTGCCTCCCAAGCTGCTCTCCCCAGCTCCAGCCCTGTCGGGAGCCCCCAAGCCCTGCAGAGGTAGCCTTGGAAACCAGAACTGGAGTCAGATCCCTGGCAGCCCCAGGACTTCTGTGTTCCCTCCTCGTCCTCTGGAAGGAACGCTGCCTGCCCCCTCCTGAGCCCTGGCCCTGCCTCGAGGGGCCTGAGGAAGGCAGGACAAAGCTTCCTCCACCCTGGCCTGACCGTGAGGGCAGGCCCCAGCCTGCAGGGGCAGCTGGGTCTGGGGCAGGCCTGTATGGCCTGAAGCTTCTTTGGGCCCGGAGGCCGTGGGGGGCTGGGAGGGAGCCCCAGACGACCTCTCCTGGAGGTGGGGGGATGGGAGCTTCATCTTGGAGGTTGGCCGGTGGCCCCTGATGGGGACTCTCGGAGGTCGTGATACAGGTGGGCCCCAGGGCCAGCTCTACCTTGAACAGCTGCCTGGCCTCTGGGCGCAGGAGGAAAGCGGTTCGCTGACAGGGCTCCAGGGCGCTTCGGGCAGACGCGGACAGGGAGGTGGCTGCCCGCAGGTCGGACGAGCGAAGGAGGCCCGTGCGGACGAGTCTGGAGGGACTCCGGGCCGGGGCCAAGCCCCCACCCACACAGGTGGTGAGCACAGAGGCCTCGAGGGCCGCCCCTCAGCGTCGTCACACGTGGGGATGTGGGGGCGGTAGAACACCCCTCCCGGGCCCAGCCCCACCTCTCCTCTGCCCTGCCGGCCTCCCGTGGGTTCCAGCCACGGGCCACGGGCGCCCAGCCTCCTTCCCTGCAGGTCCCTGCTGCTCCTCAAGGCTCCGGGGCCTGCTCCGGCCTCAGCTCAGGCCTCCCCAGAGCAGGCCCTGCTCGCCCGCCAGACTGGGACCTTTCCACGGCAGGAGGGAGGCCGCCCCCATCAGATGACGCTCTCCCCGGGGCCGAGGCTGCTTCGCCCCTCAGCCTGGGGCCTCTCTGGGCAGGGGGCTGCCTCCCCCTCACGGAGGGGCCTCTGGCAAGGCAGGAGGGGCCACGACTTCCGTGTCTGCCCAGAGGCGCCCGGCGGGCGGCCCCCCCAGACCAGAGATTCCCGGAGCCAAGGCGCTGCCCGCCCCACCACCGTGGAAAGTTGGCCTAATCAATAAGGCCGCACGCTAAATAAATCACTTGAGGGGCTTAGAGCCGTGTTTTTGCAGTGGCTGTAATAATAATATTAATAACAATGCCCCTCAGAAACCTGGCAGAGGCTACACTTGCGGGCGGGGTGGGGCCGGGGCCACGCTGGTGCCCCTGTCCCGCCCCCTGGCCTCTGCCCACCCACCACGCCCCGAGGCCACCCAGGGCCTCCTGGGGGGTTTCGACCCAGCCCCTGCCCCAGGCAGCACACATGCTGGGGAGGGGGGGCAGCTGGGAAGACCCCCAGAGATACCGGGGCCAGAGGGGGCCGGAGGTGATGGGGGGAGCAAGGGGAGGGCGTGGGGCAGGGGCGCCAGGTTCCCCGGAGCAACCCCCGCCCCTGCCAGGGCCCGGGGAGGTCCCACTCCGGACCATCCACGCATTCTGTTCGTCCCTGACGGTCCCCGTCCCCATGGTCACGGGACAGCCCCGCAGTGAGCGTGGTGAGCAGGCACCTCAGCTCTGCCCAGGGTTGGGGTCGGAGGGGAGGCCGGGACCCCAGCCCAGGGGGGTGCAGGGATGCAGAGGGTGCCGGCCCGCGGGCTGGCTCGGCCCTGGGGCTTTGGAGCGCGGGCAGGGCTGAGTGTGAGCCTCTCTCTGTGTAGCGCGGGCCAGGGCAGCCAGCTGGCCCCGTGGGCACGCAGACGGCTCCAGGCCCTTCTCTCAGAAGCCGCCCTTCCCCGTGGGGGTCTCTTCACCTGACCTCATTCCACCCTCACTCTCTGCAACAGGTTCCCTGCCCACCCGCCCCACCTCTCCCCCCATGACCTGGAGCCAAGACAGGGGCTCCTGCCCAGGCTCAGATCTCGAGGATTCAGGCCATGTTCTGGGGTTCCAGGGGAGGGACTGGAGGGTCTCCACCATCATACTCTGCCAGACCCCATGAGACTGCTGGCCCACCGCCTGGTTCTGGGGGCGGAGAGGGCCGACTGGCTGCGGGCTGGCAGAGTAAGGGCTGCTAGGTGGGGTGCAGAGGAAAGCGTGTCCGGGACCTGGACAGACCTGGAGGGTCGGGCCGTGGGAGAGGGGGACCGGCTCCCGAGGCTTTGGGAGAGCCTGACCACAGCGCTGACAGCTGTCCCATCTTCCCAGGCCTTCTGGGACGGAAGAGGGACCTGTGTGAGGCTTTGGAGCCAAGGTCAGAGGAGACTGGGGGTCCCAGTGTCTCCCACGCCTGGCCCGTGGTGTCCCAGAGGGTGTCCCACGGGGGACTCCAGGCCCGCCGCCCGAGCCCTGCCCAGTGGCCAGCTCTGCTCCCCGGACAGCAGATGAGAAGGCCAGGGGGCCGCTCTCTGCCCCGCCTCTGCCCGGCGGGTCCTGTCGGGGTCTCCGCTTTTGGGGTCTCTCCTAGCTGCCTCCCCTATGAGGGCCCGGTGGCTTCCTGTCACAGGGGGCAGCGTGGGGCACCTGCCAAGCTGACCATCGGGCTGGAGAGCAGAGGCCACCAGGGCAGCAGGTCCCTGGAGACAGTCCCGAGGGGAGAGAGGCCCGAGGACAGAGGAGGACGGGAGAGGTGGGGTGCTCAAAGGGTCACTGGGGGACCAGGTGTGGGCAGGGGGGACCATGGGCAGAGGGCCTAGGGGGCAGGGAGAGAGGAGGGGTGGCCCGTCAAGCTTCAGGCTGGCTGAGCACCGTGGTCCTGGCTTTGCTCTATTTGGAGGCTGACTTCTGGGGGCCCCGGGAGGTACCCAGAGGACCCACATGGGGGAGGGCCATCTGTGCAAAGCCCTGCTCTGGGAGCTGGTGATGGACGCAGTGGAGGGGCCTGGCGGTGAGGATATCAAAGCCTCTCCTGAGTTCAAAGATGTCAGAGAGTAAAGGTCGTGGGCCCCCTTGCCCTCTGTTTAACCTCAGCCCCAAAAAGGGAAAAGGGAAGTGAAGGAGGAAAATAAAGCCCCCCCACCTCTCCGTCTTCTGAGTGGGGAGAGGGTCCCCGCCGGGCCTTTCTGAAGTGGGCCCCTCCCTCGTTTGCAACAGTGACAGAAGACACGCAGTGTCCCCGGCCCGGCCCCACCCCCCTTGCAACCCCAAGCTCCACCACGTGAAAAATGAATTCCTTGTTTTATGATGGAGTGGGGAGGGGTGCAGAGAGGGAGGGTGGTGGGGGTTGGGGGCAGACCCAAGGAGAGGGAGGGGGGAGGGGGAGGGAGAGAAGGCAGAGAAGTCCGTGTTTTATCATTTTCCCTTCTTCTGGTTTGAAGGCCCCCCGCCTGGGCAAGGCCACACCCCAGCCCTAGCCTGGATGCCCACCCCTGGGCCTGGGGCTCAGCCAGGCAGGAAGAAGGGGGAGGGGAGGAGGGGCAAGGGGTGACTCTAAACTGGCTATGGGCCCAAGCAACAGTCAAAGGCCAGAGCGCAGGAAATCCATAAGGAGAACCAGGGCTAGCGGGTGGGGGGCCAGGGTCCCAGCTGTCCTGTGGGGAAGGGGCCACCCCGTCCCAGAGGGCATATGGAGATGGGGGCCGGGCGGCCAGAGAGCAGGGGGGTGTGTGGGGCCTTCTGGGTGGAGCAGAGAAGCCAGCACCAGGCCCTACAGTGGACTCCAAAGGGAGCAGAGTGCTGACCCCTTGGGGTGCTCGCCACAACCCAGGTGTTACCAGCTTGGTCAAGGGACTCTAGGCCCGAGGACCCTCCCTTCTTGGCATGAGGACCACGGGCCTGACACGTGGGCAGAGGGCCCTCTAAGGGGAATTTGCTCCCCGTGGACCCTGGCACCGTGTGCATCTCCAACCTCCTCGGAGCCAGCAGTCCCCTCCCCAGCCCTCCACGCAAATGCCCCACAAGGAGGGGGTCCACTCCAGAGCCCTGCCCCAGCACCCTGCAGCCCTAGGCCACGTGGGCACCCACAGCTGCACCTACACAGACCCAGCTGCTGCCCATTGGCCTTCAGTTGGGGCCTGAGCCGGGGGCTGGCCAGCCTGACCAGGCCAGAGCCAGCAGACCTCTGGCAAGAGCTCGGAAGAGCCCCCCAGGGTCTGCAGTGGGAATCTGGCTCTCTGTGGTAGACGGGGGCTCCCTGCATCCAGGGAACCTTTCCACAAGGCTGGGCCTCTCCTTCCGGCAGAAACTCTGGCTGAGCCACTTGCCCTGAAGGCCGGGCTCCCCGGGGCACAATGCCATGCAAGGCCCCAGGCCCATGCCCCCCCCAGCCTACCCTCTGGCCCAGCAGCTCTGTGTTGGGAAGATGCATCCAGAGTGAGCACTCGGAGAAGAGGTGGACTGTGCCCGCCGAATGCCCGGGCTGTTGCTGGGGGTGCACACGAAGGCAGCCTGGGCTCTGGACCCCGGAACGGAGCCGGGCCTCGTCCAGCACAGCCTGGTTGTGTGTGGGACCGAGGTGGGCAGGCTGAGAAGACCCTCGAAGGCTACCCCGTGGGGATTTGCTGGAGCAGCCCAGATTCTGGGGGCATCCCGGGGGGAGGTATGCTCCAAGTTGGGAAGGCTGGCCTCTGCCCCCATCCCTTTGGAGGGCACTGGGCCCCAGTGTGGGGCTTGGGGTGCCTTGAAGACATGCGGTGTCAGGAGAGTGCCCCCCCAGGGCCTGGCCTGCTTCCTGTGTATCCTGAGCCTTCTTTGAGAAGGGGTGCACCTTCTGTCACAGCCTGAAACAGGTGTGGAATGAGCTGGGGAGATGTGTGGACGGTGGACGGAAGCCAGGACCCCGCGGCGCTCCCCACCAGCCCCAGGCAGCAGGGCCAAGCCAGCCGCTCCAAGAGTACCAGACAGCTTCTAAGGGCATCCTGCGCATCCACCTGCTCAGCCCAGTCCGAACCGCATCAGTGCAGGCCCAGGCCCCCCGCCCAGCGGGGGCTGGCCCCTCCTGTGGAAGGAGAGAGAAGGGGGCAGACAGGGACGGGCACAAGCATGGGCAGTGGGGCCCCCATCTCCTCTGCCCGGAGACCCCAGTCTCATTTGGCCAGCCTGTGCCCTTTGGGACCCTCCCACTGGGACCTCCCAGGGATTCCTTCTGAGTGACAGCCTTGCAAGGCTGCCTGACCTTGAAACCCAACAGCCAGGTTCCTCTGGAGAGCAAGCTGCCCTTGGAGGATGAGGAGGCTGGGACCCCGAGGGGTGGCAAAAGGCTCCAACCACAGACATTTATTCTCTCTTAGTCCTGGAGGCCGAAGCTGAGGTCCAGGCGTGGACAGAGTGGGGTCCCCCCGAGGCCTCTCTCCTGTGTGTGGACGGCCGTGCTCTCCCTGGGTCCTCACAGGGTCGTCCCTCCATGCGGGTCTGTGTCTTGATCCCCTCTTCCTGTAAGGACCCCAGTCACACCGGATCAGGGCCCATGCCGGTGACCCCATGTTACCTCCAGCACCTCTGTAAAGGCCCCATCTCCAGATGTGGCCACATCCTGGGGTGCTGGGGGCCAGGACTCCAGCATAGGAATCTGGGGGACACAGTTCAGCCGTGACAGCCACTGTTTCAAGGAGAGTCACCATAAAAGGCTGGAGAGGCTGCCACAGGGACAAGGGCAGGGAGGCAGGGACACCTTTGCCAAAGTCTGGGAAGTGGGGAGCTTGGAAGTACCCCAAAGAGAGAAGGGGTGAGAGATCTTTGGCTCGGGGCCGGGGGGCCGGGCAGCCTTCTGGAGCCTGGTCACCTGCCCCACTGGCCCGATGCTCCAGCCCAGGTGTGCAGGCCATGAGGGGAGGGGGCAGTGGGTGAGGGCTCCAGTAGAGGCCATCGCCCCCGAGTGAGGCCCCGGGACGGGAGCGGAGGGCCCTGGGGTCTGGGTGGGATGACAGCGAGCATTTCCTCAGACAGGGTGATGGATGAGTGGGGGAGCACGCGGTTGGAAACACAGTGTGGGAAACGGCTTAGCCAGAGCCGGACGTGCAAGAGCCAGGGGAGGAGGCTGCACGTGCACAGATGGGCCCCCACCTTCCGACCCCCAGCCCCGGCCTCGGGGAGCCGGACCCCTGACTCAGCCACGCAGCTGGGGCCCTGCCAGGGCCAGGGCAGGACGGAGCGTGTGCCCCTGCAGAGTGTCCCCCCAGCAGCCCCCATGCATGGCCCTGTCTCTGCCTCCCCTAATGGTCCCCATGTGAGCTTGGACAAGGGAAGTGAGTTAAGGCAGAAGTTCTCTCCAAAATAGCTCATCAACAAAGCCCAGATGGAAAAATCCGCCTCCATGGAGTGCCTTGGAATTGGAAATTATTTCTTTCTGGAAATATGCAGTATGCGGGGTGAGGTAAAGGACAGACCCTGGGTGTTCCTTAAAACCGAGACTGTGGCGCCCACACGCCACCAGCCCCCTCCTCCTTGGGACCCTCACCTACACACCTTCCTCCTCGTCCCCTCCTCCTGGTTGCACTGACTCAGTGGCGTGGGGCAGGGGCTCCGAGCCCTGGCATGGCCTCAGGTGGGCTCCTTCTGCCCCAGAGCCACAGAGATGCAGGGACCGGTGACCTCCAACAGCCACCGTCCAGAGTGACCCAACCACGTCCCCACTGTCCTCCTCGTCCCGACGCCCGGGCAGCCCACGCACACATTTCCACCGTAGTCGCTGCTGGGGAGGGTGGCCGTGCGGGTGGGGGGGCCTCCTCCAGGCGCCTGTGGGGCCCAGACTCCTGCCATCTTGTGGCTCTGTACTCCTGAGAATGCTGGAAATGCCCACCTCTAGCTGGGGGCAGAGGGAAGGGGGGAACGGTCCTTCTGGAAACTTAGGGGTCAGACCCGGAAGCGGCACCATCTTTTCTGCTCACGTTTCCCGGGCCCCCTCTGTCCTGTGGCCGAATCTACCTCCCATAGGAGCTGGAAGACATGTCCCCAGGACTGGTCCTCACTGGCCCCATCAGTGGCATCCCTCTCCCCTGCAGCCCCGGTCCCTCTGCTCTCCCACCAGCCCTTATCCCATGTGTCCTGGCCTTTGGGTAGGAACTTGGGAATGCACTTGGCCCACTGCGGTGGGGGCTTCCACAGGCTTCAAGTTCCAGAGGGGCCTGGCTCTGCCCATGGGGAACCCTCCATCCCTGAGTCTGTCCTCAGGGAGTTTGCAGTGTGAGTGGGAGAAAAGACTCAGGCGCTGGCCACTAGGTGCCAAGTGTGGAGGGGAGGAAAGAGGCGTTCAGGGGTCCCTCCGCATCCTGCAACCAACTCTGAGGGGGCCTGGGGGTTCCAAGGGCAGCTTGCAAGTCAGGCCCTGGCATATATTTTGGGAAGGGAACCAGGGCAAGGGCCCTGATTCCTGGGTCAGCCTCAGAGGGCAAGGAGGGTGGGGGGGAGGAGGGACAGAAGTGACTCCCAGCTACGAGATGACCATGGACCTTCCCTGGCCTTTCTAGCTCCAGACTGCTGACACGTAGTCCCAGCTTTCAGGAATGTCCTGTCCATGTGGGAGCTGCCAAGGACGATGGACAAGGGCCCAGGAGTGGGGGCCCAGGCAGGTGGCCGGCTGCTCTGACATTTTCCTGGCTGAGGTCTGCGTCCCCCACGGACGTGGCTGTGAGGCTTTGGTGGGCTTGCATCTGGGGGTGCGGGAGAGCGTCCAGGCCCCTCAGGTTCCCACTCAGAGGGCCTGTGTTGAGATGTCTGAAATATTTGTTTTCTGAGGGATTAACTTCCAGATGACTCTTGGAGAGGCCAGGAGTCATCACTGTGCTGTAGCCGGAAGGTCCTTCGTCCCTCTTGGATGCTGACCCGGGAAAGCATCATCTGTCTCCTGTAAGCTTTGGGACACATCCCTGTCCTCCCCTTGCACGTCCGTCCGTCCGTCCGTCCACCATTCGTTCATTCAACAAGCCTCCCATCTCTGCAATGGCCTTGGCCAAGGGCTCAAGACCCACTCTGGTCAAGCACTCCTTCCTCACCAAGCAGAGAGCAAGGTGGCCCCCGGCAGGGACTCGGTGCTGCTCAGCCCTGGCGTTCAGGGGTCCCTCCGCATCCTGCAACCTGGCTCACAGACACCCGTGACACCCATGCTTCCCGGTGCCTGTCCCCGTGGACGTGTCAGCCCCAGACTGAGGCCGGGCCATCGCCCCCCTCGGCCCTCTCTCTTCCCACCACCCCCGTAGGGGTCTGGTACGGAGCGAGGCGGGCGTGGGCTGCTCCAGCCTGTGGGCAGTGGCTGGGTGGGCGGCTCTCCGTCCTTCCTTGGTCTGGCCCACCGGAGTTTATAGTCCCTCACTGAGACTGTGGGTGGAGGTCAGGCACCGGGGAGGGGGCTGCCTGCACCAGGAGGTGGGGGAGGAGGCCCAGAGAAGGGCTTGCACTGGGGCGGGCCTGACTGGTGGACTGCGTACGTGTGGGGGGAGCGGGCCTGGTCCCCTGCTTGCAGGCGGGACAAGCGACTGTGGGGCACCCCCACCAACAGCCCACAGACCAACTGCGAGTTTGGTTAGCACCAGCTTGCATGGTGTTCCCTGGCGGACTCCAAGAGGACCTTCTGGAGGAGGAGCGTGCCTGGGGGTCACGGAAGGAGGGATGGCGCTCGCTCTGGGGCCTCTCTGCAGGGCAGGCCAGCATGGGCTTTCCTCCCAGGGGCCCAGGGGCCTCAGGTCTCTTGCTCAATGGCAGCTGGCCTCTCAGGCACAGAAACCGGGAGGCTTCCTGACGCGAGCTTGCGAGGTCTCGCGGCCACACGCCGGCACACCTTCCTGGTCAGAGCACCCCCAGATTCCGGGGCGGGGCTGGGCCAGGGCCCGGGGAGCAGTGGGCCACACACGGGCATGGGCAGGACGGGGGCCGGGCCGGGGTTGCTGGGCCAACGGTGCACCCCAGTCAGAGCAGTGGGTGCTGCTGAGTCACAGGCAGGGTGCCAGTTCAAGGCTGCCTCTCCACGCCATCCCCTCTTGGGACTGAGTATCTCGTCGTATCCCTGTTTGGATCCCATGGAGCGTCGGATCCCTGTTTTCCCTTTGGATAAGGGAAAGATCTGGTCAGAAAACAGAACCACCCCACAGACAAACAAGGGGATTCTAGGGGATTGGCCCCTGTGCTGGGATGGGACGGGCACTCGGGACAGACAGACAAGAAGACAAGAAGTGGGAGAGGGCAAGAGCCTCCAGATGCCATGAGGACACACACAGCCCCGTGGACAATCTGGAGGTTACCCCGTCTCCTGCCGCATTGAATGGATTAAAGAGTCCCCCCAGCCACCAACAAATTCACGTCCACCCAGAACCTATGAACGTGACTTGCTTTGGACAAAGGGCTCTTGCAGGGAGGGCCGTGCTGGAGGGGACGGCCCTGACCCAATGACCGCGTCCTTATGAGAGAAGAGGAAATGTGCACACAGACCCACGGACACAGAGGGGCCACATGACCACAGAGGCAGAGCTGGGGGCACGCCTGGGACCCCGGCAGCTGGAGGAGGTGGAAGGACCCTCCCCTGGAGCCTCCGGAGGGAGCGCGTCCCTGTGACACCCTGATTTCAGACTCTGGCCTGAACAACCAGGAGACAATCCCTTCGCACTGACTCGATGCCCCAGTTTGTGATAACCTGTCGTGGCAGGAGCCACGGGAAGCAAACGGGCCCCTTGGAGCTGAGGACTGAGGGCGCCTGGGATGCGCTGGAGCCCCTCACACGTGGCCGCGGACTCCCGGGACCGGAAGGGGGGCCTGGAGGGACCTGGGGGCAGAGGCCCAGGTGCCAGTAGGCTGAGCGGTAGTGACAGGTTGGCGACAGCCTGCATGAGCCTTCCGAATGTAAACACGGCGCAGCTTCCCTCATCTGCGGATCCTGACTGCGAGCTCCAGTCAGCTCGGCCGCACCACCAAACCATGGCTGCGGCTGGAACACGGACGTTTCCGGGCTCCCACTTCCGGAGCCTGGCCGTGCTCGAGCCAGGGAGCCACAGGGATGGATGTAGGACGGGCATCTGAGCCAGGCCACGAGATCCGTCTCCAGGGCCTCTGCTGGGACCGTTGGGACAGGAGCGGTCTGTCTGCCATGAAGTCCGAGTTACTGCCACTTGCAGCTGAGTCCTGCAGGGTCTCTGGGCTGCTCACGGTGGGAGGAAGAACAGGACCGTGGGGGCTGCCTGGCTGCCTAGAGAGGGACCCCGAGCGACTGTCCAGGGACCCGCCCAAAACCTGACCAGGCCACCCCCTCCGTGGGACAGACGCCCGTCAGCTGAGCTAGCCCACCCAGTTTGGGCCATCCTAGCAAGAGTGAGAACAAGTGACTTTTTCTGTGCACACAGCCACAGCCTGCTAGGATGGACGGGCCTCAGTCGAGCTGGGGGGCTGCCTCCGTCTTAGCTCGGCCCGTCCTCCTGCCTGCAGGCCTCAGAAGGCCCCACCAGGCAGCCCCACCTGGACACATCGCCCATGGCCCCTCTCGGCAGGCACCCCTCTTGATCCCACAGCCAGCTCTGGGGGCCCCCGCTGTCTCATCAGCTCAGACGAGGTCCCCCCACGGCAACAGGGAGACGGCACACGGGGCCCCGGGCAGGCGGGGTTGACTCTCCCCTGTTGTAAGGCTGCGAGCATCACTGCCCAGCCTCCTGTCTCACTGCTCTGCACCCCCACACAGAGCTTCCATCTTGGGGTCTGTCTTGGGCTGACTTGTGTCCCCCCTAAATTCATATGTTGGAGTCCTAACCCTCAGGACCTCAGAATGGGACCGCATTTGGGGATGGGGTCATAAGGGATCATTGATGAGGTCCTAGTGGCATAAGGAGGGCCCTTATCCAAGGTGGCCGTGTCCTTCCAAGAAGGGGAGTGACACGGGGAAAAGACCCAGACACCCAGGAAGACAGAAGGGAGTGTCCACAGGCCCAGGGATGTGAGGACTCGCCATCACCAGCCGCTGGGAGAACCTCCAGAGGAACCATCCCCACGGACAGCCTGATTTCTGGCTTCCGGCCTCCAGAGCTGAGTGAGGGAGTCACTCCCGGCTGTTCGAATCCATCCCGGCAGCTCCAGGGAACTCGCACAGACCCAGGCTGGCCGCCCCAGCCCGCACCATCCGTGCACACCCCCCTCCCCACCCCACCCCCTGCCCCCCCAGTGGCAAGAGGACGCAGAGGTGCACGCCTCGGGACAGGTGACCTGCTCAGGAATCAGTCACATGGCCACACCTAGCTGCGAGGGAGGCCAATAAATGTAACAATGTAGCAATTAGCATCTAGAAGCTTCTAAGGGAAGACCCTATTGGTCTATAAGGAGGGAAGAAGAGAGGGGGACAGCTGACAGTCTGCGGCACAGGGGCTAGAACAAATGTCTCTGGGGCCCACCCAACACACATCTGCCCCTCACCCCCACTGCGAATCGCTCAGCACCAACGCGCTCTGAATGCAGGCCTGTTGCAGGAGGGCAGCATGGGGAGGGACCGCGGTGGGTGTACGGGGACCAGGGACCAGGGAGTGTCCAGGTGGCAGCCCAGGGAGAGGAGAGAAGGTTTATAAGCAGGAGCAGAAGAAGGCAGGAGCCAGGGGTCGAGGCGGTCTTCGAACATATTTATGGAAATAAATGCATGTGTCTGGGAGGTTAGCACCCGGGAGACAGGCTAGTACCCCAGATTGAGGCTGGGACCCGGGAGGGAGGCTGGTGGGAGGCTGGTACCCAGGAGGGAGGCTGGGACCCCAGAGGGAGGCTGGTGGGAGGCTGGGACCCAAAGGGTGGCTGGTATCTCAATAGGAGGCTGGTACCCAGGAAGGAGGCTGGTACCCCAGGGGGAAGGCTGGTACCCCAGGGTGGAGGCTGGTAGTAAGCATCCAAGGTGATGAGGCCAGGAGAGACTTTTTTTCTAAGATTTTATTTTTTTAAGTAATCACTGCACCCAGCGTGGGGCTCAAACCCACAATGCTAAGATCCAGAGTCACGTGTTTTACCAACTGAGCCAGCTGGGCGCCCTGAGGAGAGACTTTTCTGAGAAAGGAACCCAGAGGGAGGCAAGGTGGGGGAAAACGGCAGGTGGGCTCAGGGCCCGCGGAGCCAGGGGCGCATGCGAAGCTACCAGCCAACACTCGAGGGGCTAGTCCGTTAGTCCTCGGGTTTGCTGGGCGGGGTCAGGGGAGCAACTGGCTGTGGCGGGAGGAGCACGGTTCCCACTGCGGCCCTGCCACCCTCCATAGCCCCGTGGCCTAGAATGTCCCACAGCATGCGACGGGAGGTCACGGCACCATCTTGCAACACCCCCGTTCCTCTCCACGCCATGCCTGGTTCTCCCCACCCTGCACGCTTCTGCCTCCCCTCCCGACTCGGTGCTGCTCCTTAAACTCTTACCGTTGACCTCTCCCGGCTCGGGGCAGGGCCTTCTGCCTGTTTGCTTCCAGGTAGCTCAACTCTGACACTTCTGGGGTCCAGGGCAGGCCGTGGGGTCATGGCCTTGTTTCCTACTGAGCTTCAGTGGAGTCCCAGGCCCCTTGCTCAGGGCTCCAGGGAGCCATTCCCAGCTCATCTGGGAAGTCTGCTAGCTGGGCCACATTGCCTCCCCTCTGCCTGCCAAGCATCACCTTCAAAGGTGATCCCTGTTTGGGCGCCTGGGTGGAAGCATCTGCCTTCAGCTCAGGTCATGATCCCAGGGTCCTGGGATTGAGCCCACGTCGGGCTCCCTGCTCAGCGGGCAGTCGGCTTCTCCCTCTCCCTCTGTGCTCTCTCTCTCTCTCAAATAAATAAAATCTTAAAAAAAAAAAAAAAAAAGATGCCCCTGTGTGCTCTGCTCACCCCCAGGGCACTCTATCCAACACCCCGTCCAGTGGCTTGTGTCAGGGTCCCTCATCACCCACCCCTGAGCCTGCAGGGGACCACAGGGTGATGCCCCAATGTCAGCAACTAGCACTTCCCTACAGCTCTTGAATGCCAGCAACCCTTCCCATGGGGACTTGCCCTTGGACTTAACCCTGCCCGCTGGGTGGACGGTCCATTTGCGCGCACCTGTCTTGCTGCTGAGGGAGCACACGCTTGGTCCACCGGGACGCACACACGTGCAGTGCCTGGGATATCGGCGCCTACTGTTTTTTTGCGGGCTTGGCGACTGGACTGAACCAGCCTGGGGTGTAGGTGTCAGGAAGTAGCCCTAGAAAGCCCAGTGCCGTGGTGAGGGCTGAGCTCGCGCATGGGCCCCAGCTAGCAGAGGCCTGGGAGGTGGCCTTGCTCTGTGCAGGAGGGCTCCTCCTCCCAGCTTGCTCCCCGGGAGGCCGTGGTGAGGGACACAGAGGCAGCCGTGGATGCCATCAAGCCTAGCAGGGTGGAGATGCCCACAGTGCAGAAGGGCTAGGGTGGTTGGCAAGGGAGTCGGGGGTAGGAGGAGAGAGTCTGTCCAGGGCAGTCCACCTGCTGGCCTGGCCATGTCTGTGGACTCTGGGCCCCTGAGGTGGGGCTCTGGCCAGCATCTGTCACAGCACCCAGCCACCCACTGTCACTCTAGACAACCTGGGTCAGACCTGGCCCCAGGGGTCCCCAAAGCGCTGGGACCCCAAAGCTCAGCCCACTGTGCAGAGCCCTGACGAGGAGTCCTCTACTGGGGAGTCCCCTCTGGCTACCTAGGCCGGAAGCCATATCCAGCCTCCCCACCCAAGCATTCTATTGAAATGCAAATGCACCATCAAGAAGCCAACAGCCTGAGGCCTCAGCAAATACCTCCAAATACTCCCCAGGGGAACCAGTGGACGAATCAGGTGCCTACGGACCCCAGGAGAGTGCAGTCCATACCCGCAGGGCCTCCGGACCCCGGCACTGTGGGGGGCAAGTGCTCAGAGGACCTACCATGATGGCTGCACCCTAGGGCTGCCCAACAGTCCATGTGCTGCGGGGAGCGCCCCCGCAGGGACAGCACCACTGACCTGGCTCCCGTGTCATCTGGGCCAAAGGGAAGGTGACAGCAACTGCTTGGAGGCACAGGGTCCCCTGCTCTGGGGTGGACATGACTGGGAGCCCAGGAAACTGAAGTGCAGGGACAGGAGCCCAGGCTCAAAGGGAAACAGTTCTCTTGGGGCCTCCGGCCACACAGGGGTCCCGGGGGCTGCGTTGCTGAGCGCAGGATACTTGGGTCTTCCTCCTTGTTCTTGGGCTGAGCCCCGTAGCCCGTCACATCCCCTGACTGGTACTGAGTCGGTTGTGGGTAGCAGAAGCGACCGCGAGGTGGCACCGCTGACTCACACATCACCGCCCGAGGCGCCTGACGCTGGGGTCCCCTTGCGCCGTGTCCCGGGTCCGCAGTGGTCCACGGGGGTCATCAGGGAGATGGGAACGGGTCGGAGCCACCCCGGGCCAACAACCATATGAGTCACCCTAGGCTGAAAAGAAGTTGGGAGATGAGAGGGTATCCTCGGAGGCGGCGAGGGATCCCCACGCCGGAGACAGCACGGTGTCGGCTTCAGAGGGAGACCCCACAGGTGCCTTGGGCAGGACAGGGTCCTGGGCGCTGGCTTGCCGAGCGCAGGTGGATTTGGGGGTTCTCCCCCTTGCATCGGGTGCCAACCACCAAGCTGACTGCACTCCCTGAATGGTGCCGAGTTTGCTTGGGGGTGCTGGGGACGGCGGGGGCCGCGAGGTGGCGGCACCGACTCACACATTAGGGGTGTCACGGCTGAGGCTGAGGTCCACCCGCGATATGACCCGGGTCCGCCCAGGCTTGATTCCGCAGTGGTCCATGAGGGTCATCAGGGAGAAGGGGTGCTTGTCTGAGCCCCCCCAGGGATGAGGTCAGGGCACATCATCCGTAGCCCCTCAGACACAGGTCCCCTCAAAGCCATCAGCGCCATCGAGTGGGACTCGTGTCACATCTCCCAGGCATGACAATGACAGCACCTGCCACCCAACCTGGAACTATGCACACTGGACCCAGCACCCTGACACCACCAAAGACAGCCCCCAAACTCGGCTTTTTAACCGAGCTGGCATCTGCAGGCAAGGGAACACTCGGAGCCCCGCAGACCCCAGGCCAACAGGCATTAACATCTCCATTCAATTCAGGTGTTCAGATGCTAATGACCTGGGCGTGCAGCTGCCTCCCGGTCCTGCTGCGGAAGGTCCTAATGGTCGCCCAGGCACCCGAGCACAGCGACCAATGTGGGGTGCAGGAGACACCCCAGCATCCTGGGGGGGTCATTAAAAGGCGGGGATCTTATGTGGCAAGCATGCTCTGTAGCCAAGGGTCCAGTTCCCACGTCGCACTCTGGGATCACAGTGGGCTCGTGGAGCCGCGTTTCCCGACCGGCGTGCACTGGGTCTGCACTGGAGTCCACGTGCTGCTAAGAGTGGAATCCCCACTGCACCCTAGGATCCTGATGCCACCTCTCCAGAGAGGGGATACTTAGGAATGTAGGGGGCCCGGTGTCCTGGGGTGACAGGGAGCCCAGATGCTAGAGGGAAACAGATCACACTAGACCTGAGGCAGTGTGGGGTCCTGGGGCCCAGGTGCGGGAGGATTTGTGGGTCCCTCCTCATATGGGGTGCTGACCTGCAAGCTGGTTGCACTCTGGCTGTGCCGAGTCAGTTGGGAGTGTTGGAGACAGAGGGGGCCGCGAGGTGGCGGCACCGACTCACACATCACTGCCCAAAGTGAGGCTGGGGTCCGCCCACACGGCGGCCCGGGTCCGCCCAGGCCTGATACCGCAGCCGCAGTGGTCCCCGAGGGTCATCGCGAAGACGGGGAGCTCGACCGAGCCACCCCACCTGAGTCACCCCCGCCCACGTGGTTGAAGTTGGGGAGATGAAAGGGAATACTTGGGTGCAGTGAGGGATCCCCATCCCGGAGATACCGCCATGTCGGCTTCAGAGGGAGACCCTTCCCACAGGTCCTGGGCACAGGGTCCCAGGTGCTGCCTTGCCGAGCGCAGGTGGATTTCGGGGCTCTCCCCCTTGCATCGGGTGCCAACCACCAAGCTGGTTGCACTCCCTGAATGGTGCCGAGTCAGCTGGGGGTGTTGGAGACAGCGGGGGCCGCGAGGTGGCGGCACCGACTCACACATCACTGCCCAAAGTGAGGCTGGGGTCCGCCCGCACGGCGGCCCGGGTCCGCTCAGGCCTGATACCGCAGCCGCAGCGGTCCCTGAGGGTCATCGCAGAGACGAGGTGCTTGTCGGAGCCACCCCATCTGAGTCACCCCCGCCTGCGTGGTTGAAGCTGGGGAGACGAGAGGGTATACTTGGGGCCGGCGAGGGATCCCCACGCCGGAGACAGCGCGGTGTCGGCTTCAGAGGGAGATCCCACAGGTGCCTCCGGCAGCGCAGCGTCCCGGGCGCTGCCCTGCCGAGCGCAGGAGGATTTCGGGGCCTCTTGCCGCGCCTTGAGCCAAGCCCCAGAGTCCCACCGCACGCCCCTGCACGGTGCCGAGCCGGTTGTGGTGTGTCTACCGCAACGGCCGCGAGGTGGCAGTGCGGACCGCCCGGCACAGTCGAGCCTGGGGTCCACCTAAGGCGGAAAGTGGCGGTCTGCACCGTCCTAACTTACGAGTCCGCCAATGGCGAGGTCTGGGCTTTTCCCACAGTAAATCTGGGGGTTCTGCCATGAGAAAGCCTGGGGCATTGGGTGGTGGGTGGCACCTGGCACTCTGGTGGGGTCCAAGGAGCAGATCTACCTGCGGACCTCTCTGAGGTGTGCTGATTCCAGCTCCCTCGCCTCCGCGGGCTCTGCCCGTGGTGCCAGCACCCTAGCCTTGGTGGGCGAACACTGTGGACCGCGGGCCCCGATAACCCCCAGTAAGGCCGAGGTGGTCGCTCCAGGGACAGATTGGCCAAGGCTACGGCTTGGGTATCTTGAAGCTCTCGGGTCTTTGTTCGGTTCCTGAGCCGGCAGTGCCCCAGCAGGCGGGGGCGCGGGGCGCTAGTCACCAGAGCGCGCCCGCGAGCCCTGGAACCTGGCGGGTGCGCCTTGTCCGGGTGACGGGAACGCAGCAGTCAGGGGACCTGGAGCACGCCCCCCACCGCAGCGGGAAGCCTGCCCTGTGGAAGCCGCTCTGGCCCCAACAGCCACTGTCAACTGGACGGTGCGGGAGCCGGGATCCGTCACTCACCCTGACCTACCGAGACCCCTGGGTGCTTCCCGTGGCCCAAACTGAGCCCTCATCCCCTACGCTCACCCCCATGTGACTGCTCCCCGTGGACTTCTGGGGCCCTAGGGTGAGTGTGGGGTCTCAGCCACGGTGGCGGCAGAGGGGGGCCCCGAGTCCTGCGCAAGCCCCCGGAGCCTGTGGCCAGAACGCCCATCAGGAGCAGAGTGCACTCGCCGCGCTCGGGCTGGACGGGCAGCAGTGTGCATGGTCTGCCCCGAGGGGACCCGGCTGCTCCGACCCGAGGGGAGGGGGACATTTGGGGACAATGCCAGGCCCTGTCTACGGGATACCAGTGCAGGGGTGTGGAGAATGCCGTCTTTGGAGAATTCTGGGACGGGTGAGGAACGTGCGCTGGACCGGTCTGGGGCGGAGGTGGGCCTTGCGGTGGCCCCGAACACGGTCCCCATTCTGATTGGCTGGCAGGGCAGGGGCGGGAATTCTGGGCGGGGCCACCCCAGTTAGAAAAAGCCCGGGCTAGGGCCGGAGAGCAGGGTGTGGGAGGGGGTGGTGGGTGGGGTGGGATGGGGGGGTTCGGGGGAAACTGGGGAAGCAGGGGTGCCGAGGGGTAACCAGGGAAGCGTGGGGTACTGGGGGCAACCAGGGGAAGATGGGGACAGGGTGTAGGGAAGCTTGAGTGGGCCAAGGATCACCTTGGAAATCTGGAGTCTGGCAGGAGTGGCCGAGAGTTGAGGGGCTGGCTTGGGCAGGGCTGGTGGGCACCTGGCGGGAGTGTGGCGTGGGGTCCCAGGTGTCTTGGAGTCTGGGTGACATCGGCATGGCATGCGGCGGGCCCAAGCTGGGGGTGTAGAGGGAAGAGTGGGGAGCCAGACATTCATCCCGGTCAGTTTTGGTTTCAGGTCGTGGCGGCTGGTGGACAAGGGGAGCTGGTGAGGGGTTCGCCCAGGACCTGGGGCAGTTGGGCTGTTGCTGGCAGCCGTGGGTAAGTGAGGACAGCGGTCTGTTGGCCAGGTGAGTCCCCTCCCCTCCCTGGGCCTTGCTTTGCTGGCCTCCTGCAAGAAGGAGGTTGCAGGGAGCAAGGAGCAGCAAGGAGAGGTGGCTGACCTCCTGGCAGAGCGGCAGGACGAAGGAGGGCGGTCAGGACAGGTGACATTGTCTCAGGGGGAGCTGAGACTGTGCAGGCTGGGGGGGCCGTGTGCCCTTCCCAGGCAGAACGAGCATTTCAGGAGAGCGGGCGGGAGATGAGGCAGGGCTGCCAGCGCGGGAGGTGACAGGTGGCTGAGGGGATCCAGCTTGTGGGGGGCACCAGGCCTGGGTCGGACAGGAGAGGTGGGGACTCAGGGTGCAGCAGGGTCCCCAGCCGTCACTACATCTCACCCACCGAAATTCATTTAGTAGAAGGTACAGGAGCGGCTCCAGCATGGGCCTCCCAAGGCCCGAGTCGGAGCCTCGAGGGCTGGTGAGCGGGAGAGAAGGAGCAGTGCGCGGGGTGACCCGCAGAAGGACGTCACCCGGAGGGAGCGGCGGCTGCAGGTATGGGCTCCAGAGAGATTTCTGCAGCAAGGAGGCTGCTGGGGGCCCGGCCTGCGGACGGTCGTTCCCACGTGGCACTGCACCCCAGACGCTGGCGGGGAGAGGGCCCAGGGTGTACCTGGTGACAGACACCCTACGCCCTCACCGCTCAGCCCTGGGGCTGGCATGGCAGACAGGACAGCGTCCAGGGGAGTCAAGGGCACTGGTGAGGCCGGACTAGGCGAGGAGGTTGGGGCGGAGTGAATGGGAGCTCTGGTGGGGGGTCGGGGCGCAGGCAGGGGTGAAGAGCGGGAGCCTGGCGGCGAGCCAGGGGAGGCACTGGCCTCCGGAGCCCGAGGCCAAGGCGGGCCCCTGCGGGCAACGACGGAGCAGCGATCGGTGCCTCCAGGCTCAGACTGGAGACAGGGGTGAGTGCCCAGCCTGCTGGCGGCGTGCCCGACCCCACCCCGCCCCCAGCTCTCTGCGCCCACTCAACCGCCTTCTCCACCCCCACAGCCAGGTCTCCAGTATGGGTGACGTGCCCTCCAGCCACCGAAGGCCGGGCGCGAGGCTGCGCTCGGAGGGGTATGACATGGTCCGGTGTGACGGTGAGGATGGACGTGCTGCCGTCCGGCCTTCCTGGTAAGTGCAGGTGTGAAGCACGGCCCCTCCAGGCCAACCGCCCCGCAAAGCACTCACGAGCACTCTTTCTTCCGTAGAACATTCCAGGCTGGCACCGCGGGGAGTCAGAACACCTACGGGTCTCGTTCCTTTGCCTTCCTGAAGGAGTCAACACACTGCTGCTCTCTGGACCTCTAGAACCCTCCAAATGACAAGGTGAGGAGCCCCCGGCCACCCCGGGGAGCGGGCCTGCGCCCCAGTGCCGGGCACTGACTCTCTCCCCGCCCGCAGAAATGGTGCTACCCAGCTCATGCCTGGGCCTTGGAACCGGGACTTCTTCAAGTCCCTCTAGCTCTGACTCAAGAATATGCTGCATTCTGGAACCACTACACTACTTGACTCAGGAATCGGCTCTGGAAGGTGAGTGCGGGCGCCCTTGTTCCGGAAGCTTCCCCGGCCGCCCTGCCCGGCCCCACTCATGTGTCTTGTCGCTCGCTCTCTACAGGTTAAGCTAAAGGAACGAGATCAGCCTGACAGCACCACCGTCAGCAATGAGCAGCCCCCGTGGCGTCCGTCACCCCCCCGCCTGGCAACTTCACCTCCGTGGCCACCCTGCCGTGGCCAGGCGACCACCAGCCGCCACGCCCCCACACCCCTCACCCTTCTTCTCTTCTTCCTTTTCTCTGTTCTCTCATTTCCTTTCTTTGCTTTCCTTTTTGCCCGGGACACTCAAAGCCGCCATGACTCTGTTTCCCCGTCCCTCCTGAATTCAATTTGCACTAAGTCGTTTGCACTGGTTTGGAGTCGTGGAACTGGCCTCGAGTCCCCGGGCGAGTGTGCAAGTGAACTGCTGAGTGTGCCTGGCCTCTGCGGCGCCCGCCTGCCGTCCACCTCTGGGGGTGCCCAGGTGCGGCCGAGCGTGTGAGGCCCCAACCCCCCCTTGCCTAGTCTGGAAGCTCCTAACACCGAGCAGACCTTGAAGCAATTCCATTGTACAGCCGCTCACTCTGTGCCCCTCCCCACCAGGGCTTCACCAGAAGCCTTGGACTCATCAATAAACACAGTTACAGCAATTTGTCTCAGGGACTCTGGAATCCGAGCTGTTTGCCTGGGGGTGGGGGAGATGGGCATGGGGGGGAGGCATGGGATAGGGAACATGAAAAAGGCATACGGGAACGGGGTGGGGGGCCACAAAGAGTGGGAAGGGCGAAAGGTGGGGAGAGGTACGTGGTGGGGAGGGGCGCAGGGACAGAGGGGGAGTCACAGGGCGGGGAGGGGCACAGGGATGAGGTGAGGTGAGGCACACAGAAGGGGAGGGGACCTGGGGGTGCACATGAGACAGGAAGCTGTTATGGCCTATGGCCGAGGACGAATCATGGGGGTGGGGGTGGGTGGGGGTGGATGGGGAGGGGTGGGCAGGGAAGGGCATATGACACGGGGAGGGGCCTGTGGGGTGGGGTGACAGAGGGAGGGAGACATGGGGTGAGGCCCAGGGAGGGGTCTGTGGGGCCAGGGCCCCTGCAGGGAGGGGTGGGAGGGTGGGGGTGGCCGCGGGAGTTCTCAGCAATGGGAGAGAAGCCAGACAACACCGAGTCTCCCTCAGCTCTGTCCTGCCGCACTAACTGGCTCAGGGACGACACCCCTGGGCCTCCCTGAGCCCCTGCCCCTGACCCCTGGTCTAGGAGACTCGTTTGCAGAATCATCTAGGGGAGTGGGCTTGCCATGTGGTTGGGTTGGGCCGTGCAGCCCAGGCCAGGGAGGGCTGGCCACTCTCATCCACGGAATTTGGCTGCCCCAGGGAGGGGCGGGGGTGGGGGGGCTGGACTGAAGCAGCAGAGAAGGGGAGGCGGGCGGGGACGTAGGTGAAGGACGAGTGAGGGGCCATGTCCTGCTGGTGTCTGGCCTTGGGTCTGTGCCTGGCTTGTAAGTGCAGCCCCCAGGAGCTTGTGGCTGGGGTCCCCATGCGAGACAGCAGCTGGGTTGGGGACCCCAGGCTGACAGCCCGCTGCCCCTGGGGGTGTGAACGCTGGGAGCATGAGGGGGCAGCTTGTGGGAATGAGGCTGGGGTCCTCGGCCCCTTGTCCGGCCAGCTGACAAAGGCCGGATGGCAAAGCCACGGGAGCCTTTCCTGGGCTGCCCTGACTCTGGGCGCTGTGCCGCCCCCACAAGGTCCCCGCCAGACTCCCCTCTGTCCTCACGTGTCTGGGACCCCCGCCCCTCCCACCAGACCAAGAGTGGGGCCCTCAGGATTTCTGGTTCCACATTAGGCGGGTGGACACCAGGGAGGAAGGTGGCCGGCAGGCCTCGCGCGGGGCCCTCCGGCTCTCCCGAGCACCTCCGCCATCCCCCGGAGGCGCCCCGGGGCCGGGGGCAGCACTCAGCGACGGGCTGCCGTGTCCGTCTCCAGGCCCACCGGCCCGTGAGATGAAGGGGCCGGTCCCTTAGGTGTGGAGTGAGGTCTGTAAACGGCCCTTATTATAAACACCTGTCTCTGCTGGAGCTCTGTTCACCTGGGCCAGCTTCCCGGGGCGCTGGGGGGATGGTGGTGTGGCCTGTGCAGGCGGGAGAAGCCAGAGGGATGCTCTGGGGAACACGGGGAACGTGGGCCCCAGGAAAGGGTGGGCCATCCTTTGAGCCCCCGAAGTCAGTGGGGCCAGTGCCTGAGGACTGCGGTCTCCTGTCACCTGGGCCATGAGTCACAAGCACACTTCCACTCTGACCTGGGGCCCGAGGCCTACTTGGGAACCGGAGTGCATCTGGTCAGGAATGCGGGAGGGTGAGGTCGCCCCTTTCCACACCCACCTGGGGGAGAATGCCTGGGGCCCCTAGTGCCGGGCCTGCCTCTGTCCCCCCAGGGCTGCCCACGGCCATGCCCCTTGTCCCCTCTGAATGCACAGGGCTGGGGCTGCCCCGGGCCTGCACCCCTCCCCATTTGCTCTGCTCTGGGGCTGCAGGACCAGGAGGGAAGAGCGTGCGGGGAGGGCCAGGGGCCAGGGCGTGCAGGAGAGGTGAGGGGCAGCCTGTCCCCTGCCCGCTGTGGGCTGGACCGAAGCAGCTGGGGCAGGATCCGCAGGCCAAGGCTCGGCAAACAGGTCACGAGCCCCCCCTCGCCCAGGGACTGGGAAAACAGAGGTGGCCGCCCCCACGCTGACAGAGCCCCTCCATGGAGCAGGGACAGCCAGGTTGGAATGTGTTTACCTTTGGCCCAACCCGATTTCCTGCTTTTTAGAGAAGGGGCTCCAGAGGCTGTCAGACAGGCTCCCGGCGCCCCCGCCACCCAGAGGCGCTTTCAAAATGCCCCTGCGCTGAGTTAAGTGTCTCCAGCAAACAGGGGCTTGGATTTCACTCCCCCCCTTCCCCGGCACGGCACGGGCGGGCGCCGGGGGGCGGGGGGGGGGGTGGTGCGCAGCAAAGTTGCGGGGGAGGTCTGGGGAAGACTGAGCCCAGGGCTTTGGCCGGCCCTCCACCCCCACCCCACCGGAGGCCCCGCGGGGGGTGGATAAAACTGGGGGAGGGGGTCCCCAACCCCGACCCTTCCCCAGCTGAGCCAATCATCCAGCATTGAGGGAACAAGTCTCAACAAGCGGGGGTCCCTGTGACCCCCCATCCCTGTGTCCACAGGTGAGAGTCTGTGTGTCTGCACGTCCCTCGTGGCCCGCGTGGCCCTGCGTGCTCCCGGGCTGTGCCGCCCTGGGTGGTGCGCGTCCCCAGTCCCATGAGTGAGCCTCTGCTTGGGGCGCTGGAGGCATGGACGGGGCCCTGTCCGCGTTGGGGCGCTCTGTGGGGTCTGCTGGCTTTTGTGTGGCCCAGCCCCATGTGGGGGCCGGTTGTCCCCGGAGGGTGGACATCTGAGCCCTGCTGTGTGTGTGTCCTGTGTCTTTGTGAGGCTTGTGTCTCCACACGGATTTAATGACCCAAGAGCCCACTTTCAGGCAGGGATTATGGACAGCCGGGGGACGGGGTGGAGTCAAGACACTTGTCATACCACTGAATGGGGGCAGAAAAAATTCCAACAATACAAAGGAAATGAACTCTTGAACAGGCCTAACATGACATTTGGGGTCTCACTACAATACACCCTGGGAAGTCTAAAAAACAAACAAAAAAAAACACAGGGTTGGGCCGGGCAGAGGGTGGGTCCCTCGCTCCCACCACAGGCTCCAGGGAAGACAAACGGTTTCCCTCTTCCCAGAGCGGAGGGGCAGGGGGCCCTGGCCGGAGGCCCCGTGCGGTCCTCACCATCAGGGGGACAGGAGGCTCATTCACTGGTCGTGACGGGGACCCCAACCGAAGGGTGTCCTTCTGCCGGCTCCCCACCACCTTCCTGTTTTCAGGGTCTGTGTGTGTGTGTACCCGAGAAGCCCCAGAGAGCAGAGGGCCCCAGCAGAGATGGTGTGACCCGCAGAGGGGGATGGAAAGTTCTGGAAGGAGCCTCGCTGGCTCGGCCTCCCCCGAGGCTGCGGTCTCCGCACTAGGCCGCCCCTGCCTCTCCACCTCTCCCTCGCTGACTCCTTCCCTCCCTTCTCTGCACCTCTCCCCAGCCTGCACCTGGTGACGTGACTGGCCCTTTTCCAGGGGTGAGGGGACCCCGAGGGGGCCCCTTCCTGGAAGCCCACCTGCAGGCTGGCTTGCTGGGAAGGGCCTGCTCCTCGGCAGCCCCCGCCGCCCGAGCCACTTCCTGGAAGCGGTCACTGTGGGTACTCTGCCCCTTGTCAGCACTGCGCCTACATAAAGCAGACAGTGAGGGCCTTGTCCTCCGGGATCCCATGTTCCATCACCAAACACCTGGCCGGACACAGGCGGGCAGCCGGGTCCTCGGGGGGCGGCGCGGGCCTGGGGCTGGACGAGTAAACAGACATGGGCGCCAAGCGCAGGGGGGCCCCCTGCCCCTGCTCCTGCCCAGAGCTCGCTCACACCAGTATGTGCCAAGCCCCGTGGACGCCTGTCCCGCGGGGCCGGGAGGCAGCTGTGGGTGCAGGGCTGAGAAGGGGTGGTGGGGGCACTGTGTGGACCCCCCCCACGGGTCCCACACTTTGCAGAAACCCATCTGCTGGGGTGGGAGGCTGGGCGGGAGGGTCTGAGGAGCTGGTGCCTGGGGGGGGGGGTGTGGGGGATGGGGGCAAGAAGCCCGACAAAGCATTTACCTTGAGCCTTGTCGGAAGATAGGCCCCCAGGGGTTTGAGGGTGGGGGTGTCGGATGGGCCGCTGTGTTGGGAACCCGTGGGTCTGGTCTGCAGCCCAGAGGGCGGGGAGGAGGAAGGGAAGGACTCTGTGGTCAGGGATGAGAGATAAGGACAGACGACCAGGGGTCTGGGGCAGATGGCTGCCTGCCCTGACGGAGCCCTGACATGGGGGTGCAGAGGTGCCTGGGGGCGTGGAGCTGCCTCGCCCAGCCCAGGCCCCAGGCGAGGTATGCACTGGAGGGTGTCAGGCAGGGCAGGGCTGGGGGCACAGATGTTCCCAGGAGCTGGCCCCCCGTCTGGCCTTGGGGAGCCGTGATCCCCAGGGGCCATGGAGGACGGAGGCATGGCTCTGGGGCTTAGGGGCGGGGGGTGGGGGACAGGACTGTGGGGGCCACATGTCTGGCGGAGAGCACAGCCCAGGCGCGAGGCCTCCTCCCACCCCTGCCCTCCCCTCCTGGCCCCTGCCTTTCCCGGGCCAGCAGTGGGTTGGGTGGGACGTGCAGGAGACGGGGCCCAGGGGGAGAGCAGGGGCCCCTTGGGTTTATTCAGGTGGCTTTCAGATCACGCCCCGTGCGTGGCGGGGCCCACGGCACGAAGAGAAGCACACACAGAGCCCCCTACGGGCTCCCCATTGGTCGGCAGTGACATCACCCCTATGTCAACAGCGTCCTTCGGGGTTTATGGAGCAGGACGGACCTGCTCGGCCTCCGCCCCGCGCCCCACCCCCGGCCCACACACTAGCCCACTGTTCTGGGGTCTGGGGGTGGCAACCATGCCACGGCGTCCTACACAGCCTGCTCCTCCATCCACCCCCAAGCCCCCCACATCCCCACCAGAAAGCATGGGGGGCCGTGGGCCTGGCCTCCACCTCCTGGTCCCTCCCAGGGCCTGTGGCTTGGCCATGCGGTGAGGGACGCAGCACAGCCTCTGGGAGGGTCTCAGGCTGAGCACCGCGGAGGAGGGACCCACTGGGCCAGCCCCCCAAGACCCCAGAAAAGCCAGAGGGGCTCCCCTTCCTGCCCCCAAGCTCTGGCTGACTGTCATCCTGGGACCACAGACCACTGGAAGAGCCACATGGTGACCGCTGCCCGCCCAGCCCGATGGACCCCCGGGAGCAGGGACATTTCCCGCCACGTCTCCTGGGGCTTCCTCCCGCGTTGGCCTGCTCCCTGCAGCCAGACCCCCACCAGCCCCCATCACCAGGAGGACGGCGGGGGATCCGGGACATGGCCAGGGCAGGATGCGACTCCACACCCTTGCTCCCCAGAAGCACTGCATATGATGGGGACGCAGGAGGGGCCTCTCTCCGCAGAGGGACCCCTGTGTCCAGCAGGCCACAGAGCCTGGTGAGGCCTGGGGCTGGGGGACCGGCCTGGGGCTGGGGGACTTTGGGGTGGGCAGCATGGGCTCCCCCGCCCGCGTCTGGGCCCGCTGGGGAGCATGCTTCGGCCACACCCTTGCTGCCAAACTGCCACGTTGCCTGCTGGGGGTTCTGCTTTTAAGTTACTGTCCCCCCCAGGTCACAGCCCCTTTCCAAGAAATTCCTGGGGCCCAGACGGGATGAGTTGGCTTGGAACAGCAAAGGAGGCCGGGCAGGAGGGTCTGGGGGCAGGAGGCGACCCCAGGGGGCCATGGCAATGGTCAGGGTGCCCTGGAGAACTTGGGGTCCCTGTGCGCTGGTGGGTAGGGAGAGCGGGAGGAGGGAAAGGGGGAGGGGTCCACTGCCCTTTGCCCTGTTTTCCCTTGCTAGCTTCCTGTTCATCCAGCTCTGTCACTAAGGAAGGGGGGTGACAAAGGAGGGTCCCTTGGCTCCTTGTGTTCCGCCCCCCTCCCACAGCCCTTCAGGGCTGACCCGTTGCCCAGCCCCCAGACCTCAGCCCCTGCCCATCTCTTTAGCCAATCAGCGGGCGCCCACGGGTGGTCCCACCCGGCAGAGCTGCAACAGGGTCTGCCCCCGGCCCCCGGGCAGCGAACTTGCCCTCCTGGGGCCACAGGCCCCGGTGCCCCCCATCCGAAGGTGAATGACCTCACCCTAGGCCGTGGGGCAGAGGGCATGTGTGCCAAGAGTGGCCCCCAAGGGACACGTGGCTGTTTGCAGTTCGGGAGGCGGCAGAGATAAAGCTGCTGTTTTCCCAGTGGGCACAGAGCCGGGCGGGGGGGGGGGGCGAGGGGCAGCCCAGGGTCAAGGTCAGGCCCGCTGCCTCAGGCTCCCCTTCCGGAACCCCCAGCCCCCAGCCCCGTCGGCATGGAGTTCCGGGAGGAAGGGTGGGGGTCGGTTGCAAGCCAGGTCCCTGTGCTCGGCAGCCCAGCTGGGCCTGTGTGGTGCGGGGACAGCCTCAGCAGCCCCCCTTCCTGAGAGGGTCCCAGAGTATTAGCCTCCCACATGCGGGATCCCGTCATGAGACAACCTAATTAAGGCCAAAGCTCACGGGTCCTGTGATTTGGATGGGTATGGCCCCTGCTGAAGGGGCTGCCAGCTGAAGACAGTTCATGGATGTCAGTGACAGGCGGAAGGAGGGTGGCAGACATGGGAGGGAGGCTGGAACAATAGGATTAAGGGCTTACATTATATGCATGTCACGGGCAAATGCTTGTGGGGAGAAGGGTGGGGGGGGCTGTGGGGGCTGGGTGGGAAGGGAAGGACATCTGGACGGGATCCGGAGGAAATGGAACTTCAGACGTCCCACGCCTGCCCACCCCGGGCCACCGTGGGCATGGCGGGGGCGGCCCGAGGGGCCCCCCAGACTTCCTGTTTCGAGCTGGGTGCTGGGCCCAGCCGAGCTGATGGATACTATATGCTCAGCCCTGGCGGGGTCTTCCCTGGGGTCGAATAGGAAGAGGCTGGCTGGGGGGCCACAGGCTGCCCAGTCTAGAGCAATCCTACGGGTCAGGGCGGCCCCAGACCTTCCCGCTCCCCCACCATCCTTCACGGAGCTGTCACCCAAGAACATGCTCCAGACGCACACCCCTTCTGGCTTCGGCCCCATGCGGGCTCCAGGCTTTCCCTGTGCACGCCCTTGGTCCGTCTGCACACTCTGGCCTGCGGTCCCAAATTCCTGGGGCCCCCACCGCCCTGGGGTGCCCTCCTCTCTGGCCTGGCTCTGTTGCTGGGCCGGTAAAGAGGCACGCAGGCATGTCTGCGTCTGTCCTGACTTTTCCCAAAGACCCAGGTTGGCTCCGGACGCCTCGGCCACCCTGTCTGTGCTCACGGCGCGTGTCGGAAAGGGTGCCCCACAGATCCGGCCGGCCAGCGCTCTGTGGGCTCTGCCCTGCTCAAGAGAAGGCGGCCAATCCATCACGGCCAACAGCAAATGGCCCATCACTTCCAAGGTGGCAGCAGGGTCTCCACGGATGGCCAGGGTTCCCATGACTCTGGGGGCAGGCGTGCATCTCGAGAGGACTTGTAAGCCCTGCCTCCCCCCCGGGTCAAGCCACGGGGAACGGTGGGGAGGGCCTACATGGCTGCTTCCCGAGAACCCTGCATGCAGAGAAAACAGAGAGGGGGTTGGAGGAAAGACAGGCCTTCAGGGGCTGCGTGGAAAGTCCTGGACAGACTGACTCCTCTGGGAAGGCCTTCCAGTGGCCCCGCGGCCCTGTGGGCCCGGCTCCTGGGAGACAGAGGCTGCCCACCTGCCGGCCAGTCTGGGTGCTAGTGCTGATCTGGCACGTGGTTTCCCTCTGCTCCTCTGGCCCCTCGTCCCCGCCGTCCACCACACACGTATTCCCCCTCTGTCTTATTGGAAGGCTGAGCTGACCACCGTCCGGGGAGGCGAGCAGCCAGCCAGACCCTAGGGGAGCAGCCATCTGGCCCGGCGCGAATCCTCTCTACCTCCTGGCTCTGGTCATTCCAGACTGGGGGTGCCCCCGGAGGTGCTCCCAGGTGGCCCTGGGCGGACGGGGCGTGAGCAGGGCGCTCTGGCCTCCAGCTGCTAGGAGGGCAGTGTGTTGTGACCTCGGGGTCCCCTCTAGGCAAGGAGGACTCAGAGAGACACATCTCTAATAGAAGTGACGTCCTGGTGATACCCACGGTCCACTCAGCCACCGGTTTGCTCAGGGGCTCCGGGCACCTTGCCCGAATGGGCCCTTCCTCCTCAGGACGACCCACAAAGAGGGATGCTATCGACACCCACACTCTACAGACGAGGGGACTGAGGCAGAGAGGTGTAGGGGCGTCCTGAGCACCTGCAGCCACCAACGGGCCCCGCAGGGCCCAGGTCCGGGACGCCAGCTCAGACCCCACCTGGTTACTGCCCTCTGCCGTCCTGCGTGGGTGCCTGTGTGTCGTGGGGACGACTAGAGGCCCCCAAGGCCAAATAGCCCACCCTCCATGGGGGGTCCTGCACCAGTAAGAAGACAGCCCCGGAGTGTGAGGGTCGGGCTATGGGGCAGGCACAAAGAAGCAGGAGGAACTTTCTGGAAGGTGAAAGCCTTCCCCAGCTGAACCTGCAGAGGAGGGCTGGCCTATCTGTCAAATCCCACCTCCCACCGCCCACCCCCCAGGCCAGGCAGAGTGGGCAGGACAGAGAGGGGCCTAGTGTGTGGGTTCTGGGATGCACCCCCCGGGCAAAGTCCCAGGACACTGACCTCCGAGCTCAAACAAGGCCGGTGGGGCTGGGCCCCCCTGGGGGCCTGGGGGTCAGGGTCATCCCACACCAAGTGGGGAAAAGGGCACTGTGCCTGCCCCTGGGGGGAGCAGGTGGCCTCTCACCGGCCTCACCAACTTCAAGTCAAGGTCCCCGTGCCATGTCCAGCCTGAGGGTCACCTTGGTTGGGGGGCTGGTGTCTCCTGCTGCCTGCTTCCCCCCAGCACAGGCCTGTCTTTACAGTATGGTGGTGCAGATGTCCTGCGTGGGGACAGGGGTGGGTGGTCCCATCGACACACACCCAGGAAGAGCCTTTCTCTCTGAGGATGACCCAGCTCTTGATGGCCTTTCAGGGACAGGATGAGCAGGGGACGCTCGTGCAAGCCTGGCATCCCTTCCTTCTTGGCCGGGTGGGGGGCTTGCTCTCTGATTCCCATCCCCTGTGCAGGGGTGGGGGGGTCCTGCTGAACCTCGGGCGGGGGCCCGGCAGAGGCAGGCACAGCACACAAGCCTCCCTGAGGCTCAGGGGGCTATGGAATCCACCACAGGGCACACTTCCCTGGGCACCTTCCGGGGGGTCGAGTCCGTCAGCAGCAGCGCAGGGATGTGCCTCCAAGCCAGCCGGGGCCAGGGGAAGAGAAGGGGCATGTGGAGCAGGCAGGGCAGCCTCATCCCTGATTCTAGACGCTTCTCAGAGCCCTGTGGGAGCTCGAAGCCTCAGGTCCTGCAGCGGACTGCGAGCAGCGGTCTGTGTGCAGGTGGAAGAGAGCTCCCTCCCTCTCTATGCACGCTCCCACAGTGGCCATGAGAGGCCGGGGCGCAGGGGACCACGGAGGGTGCAGAAGAGGAGAAAGGGCCACGTTGCCTCAGCAGAGGCTGTAGGGGGCTGCCAGGGCCTGAGGCTGCACGAGCCCCTAGGATGCCCCAGGGCCTTCCTGTTCCAGGGCCCCCAGCCTGGGCCAGGGAGGGTGGGGCCCCTCAGCCCCTTCACTGCAAAGCTAAGAGCAGAGGCGGAAGGAGGAGGGGCCTCGGCCCCCCAGAGTCCCAGGCGTGTAGGAACAATACCAGGGAGAGGTCAGGCTGGGAACCCCTAGACACCCCCAGACATCCAGGGGAGATGAGACCCAGCTGGGCCTGGGACCGTCCTGGGGACAGGGCCACCTGCGGGAGGAAGGCCGCCTGTTAGGCCTGCTAGCCGGCCAGGCTGCAGTTTTCCCGGCCTGGGGTGGCAACAGCTCTGCCCAGCCTCCGGAGCCTCTGGCCCCGTGGCTGTGATGCGTCCCGCTCAGGGAGGTCAGAGGCCGCTCTGGCTGGAAGCCCCCCGGCCACCTGGACCCCCAGGCATTGCCTGCCCGCTACTCCCTGGGGATCCAGGGCAAGCAGAAAAGCGCCGGCGACAGTGTTTATTTTCAAATGACATTTTTTAAGAAAAACAGCCTCCCCCAAATGCTTGACCCTGAGTCTGGAATGTGGAGCTGCAAACAGCTGTCCCCTCCCCAGACCCCGCACAGCTCCCTGGTTGTGGGTAGGGGGCCGGGGGGGACCCTGGGGGACACTGGCCCTCTGTGGTCGGGGCGTGCGTCCTGGATCTGGGCTCTGTTCCTGGTCTTGCTGGGTCCCCAGCGGGGCGCTGACACCCCCCCGGCAGCCCCAGCAGGGATGGCTTGTCTTGGCCAGCTGGACCGGTCACCCCAGCGTCGGAGTTCTTGGACATTTGCTCCCGTGTGGCTCCCGCAGGACAGCCCCGTGCTTCTCCTCCTGCTGTGCTCCCAGCCTGTGTCCACCTCGGCCTGCGGCCTTCTCTGAGCCCCCACCTCCAGGAAACCCTCCAGGGAGCTCAGCCGGCTCTGCTCCTGGGGGGTAGCTGCCTGCCCGCAGGGAGGGTCCACGCTGTCTTACCCATAGGCAGCGGTTGGATCAGTAGGTCCCCCTGGGGAGTCACAGGAGGAGCACCCCGATGCTTTCCAGAGCCTGTCCCCTGCCACGTGCCTGCTGGCCCTTGATCCTCTCTGTATGACCCCTACCCACAGCTTGCTGGCTGGTCAGCAGGCCGCCCGGGGGGCAGGGAGTTGGGGGGGGCGAGCTGAGGCTGATCCCGACTTGGCTGCTTCCCTGACTTGGACGTCCCTGGGGTGTCCCTGCTCCTCCTGGAGGAGGTCCTCATGCGCCCACTGCCAGGGGAGGTGCAGGGACCCCCACCCAGGCCCTCTCCCGGGCCTGTTAGCCCCCTCGCTGCCCACGCACCTGGTGCCGGAGGGCCTCCCCTTCCCCCTCGGAGGGGACAGGCCTGGGGTCCCTGGCAGCCCACTGCAGAGGGGGGGAGGCGCCAGGGCTCTGCCCCTGAAACCCTGTGGCTTCCTGTTTCGCAGCCCACAAAGCACTAAAGGCCGGCAGGTCCTGGGACATCAAAGGCCCCGGGAAGCTCATTGTATTGAATTAAGTGTAAATGAAGCAGAGGCATGTGGCTTGCATTCCCCGCAATTACGCCTGCTCTGGGAGGGCTCCAGAGCCCAGCCGAGGACCGGCAGGAAGGGAGCCGGCCCCCACCTCTGCCCCTGGCCCCCCAGGGGACAGCGGGGAGCTCAGGTTGGGACGTAAAGAAGCCTTTCCAAGTGGACCCCACTTTGGTCCCCCCCAAAGAGAGCAGACCAAGGGCCAGCACTTGGGTCGGTGCTGAGCACAGTCCAGGCCCCTCTGCCGGCCAGGCCCGGTACCCTCGGGGTCCCAGATGGCCTCCGGACCCTCGCCTGTGTCCGAGAGCAGTGGCCAGGCTGAAGGGCACCCGGTCCCCCCACGACATAGCTACGGACAAGGAGCCTGGAGCCCCAGCCTTCGGGGCCCTCAGCCCCTAGAGGGTCCTATGAGGTGGTGGGTGGGGTTGGGGGGCTGAAGGCAGCCACACAGACCCTGCTGCCCCCTCCCCAAGCCTGGCGGGGCAAGAGCCTCTCAGAGGCGGGAGTGCCGGGGCCAGGGGGTTGCCACAGTCCACAGGCCCCGCTGAGGCAGCTCTGGGAGGGAGGGAGGCATAGTGTGGGGGAGTGGGCCTGGGGCCCCGGGTGGGGGCGGAGAGTGAGGAGGCCCCAAAGTCAATGACCCAGGGGATTATCTTCTTGGGTCTCTGCACACAGTGTCTCATCTGCAAAGCTGGCTGAGCAAACGCCAGGAGCCAAGGGTCGGGGAGATTCGATTGGCGGCCCCCCCACGGCCCCCTTCTTCCCACGTTGGCCAAGGCCTGTTTTCCCGGTCAAAATCCAGCTCACCATCTGCCCCCTTTGGGACCTGATGTTCCAGGGGGCCCAGTGGTCCCAGCACCACGTCCACACCCCCTGGCCACCCCAGCCGGGCCGAGGGTAGCTCCCCACCCGCCCTGGGGACGGCTCCCGCCCCCCCGCACTCTCCCTGCATCCTGGGAACACATCTCCCCCCTTGGATCAGAGCCCCCCTGTGTGGGCAGCAGGATTTTCTGCCTCTTTCTGCTGTGGATCAGCTTGGTCCTGGTGGGGACAGCTGTAATCTTGTCATCCCCAGTCACGCCTCGGCTGAGCCGGGCATGACTCGGTTTACCTCAGGTCACCAAAGCCCTGGGGGCCCTGCTCGGTCCGCTTGGGGGAGGGGCGCCTCCCTTGGGAAGGCCCTGAGACCCCAGAGTGGGGGCGGGGAGGGGGGGCTGGGCCGGAAGGCAGAGCCGCAGCCCAGGGCAGGCAGGGGTGGGAGGGAGGGGCGGCGTGAGGGTGGGGGAGGCGCCCGAGCCCCCCTCGGCCCCTCCGAGCAGCTGCTTGGCTTATCCGGGCCCATTCCGCCTGGTGTGAATGTCCACCATAATCAATCATGGAGGGCTTAGCCCAGGGGGCCGGGGCAGACCTGTCAGCCGGTTCCAAGCGGCAGGGACAGCTGCTAGTCCTAGGCTTCCCAGGGGCCAGACCCACCAGACAGCAGCCTCGGCCCCCTGCTCTGAGGGGCGCCCCCACGGAGGGCCCAAACCGCAGGGACAGGGGGACCAGACCCCAGTGTGGAGGGTGACACGGAAGCCGGAGACGTCTCCAGAGGCCATGCCCCGCCCCATGGGCTCAGTGCATCCCGGACCCCCATCCGTCTGCCTCAGGGGGCGCAGGCTGGGGTGCAGGGAGGGCCGGAACTTGGCCCCCAGCAGCCTGGGGTCGGAGGTCTCTGCCTCGTTGGGGAAGGCGGGACGGGCTGACGGATGGGGACAGCTGCAGGCCCCGCTCCCCACCGGACAGGGCTCCCTTGTCACGCTGGGCCCCCAGCGGCCCCATCCGTCACGGCCCACCCAGGCCCCGGTCCATCCTGAGATTCCCCTAATCCCCCCGCCGGCTTCTTCCCAACGCGCAGGGCCGTTGGATGCATTTTCCAAATTCCCGGGCACGGCTCCCTTCCTCCTCGAATTCCTCGCCCCTCGCCCCATCCCCGCCATGGGAAAAGGCCGCCACCACCCCGCCCAGACACATGCTCTGTCTTGGGCCCTGGGGGGAGGGTCAGCCGCCGGCAGCTGTGAGGTGCGGGGGTGCCAAGGAGGAGAGCCCAGATTAGGGGGGCGTCATGGGAAAGCTGCAAGGGAATGCTACCCAGAGCCCCTCCTGCTGGCAGCCCCGTTCCGCTCCCTCTGTGGAGAGCAGCAGATGGGGCTCCCAGCCGGGACCACTGCGTCCTGCCGGCCACAGGCTCTGCCAGGAATGTCCATCTGCCCGGGCTGAGTACCTGGCTCCGAGCGTGGGTACCAGCTCATCCAGCCCCGACACCTGCTCCCTGGGACATAGGACGATGGGCCAAGCCAATCCCCACACACTGGCCGGCGGGCTCCATGGAGAGGGCCTACGACGTCCACAGGGAGGGAGGGGCTTCCTCCAGGGAAGGGGCCAGAGTGTGAGCCGATGGCAGGACAGGGGTGGGGCAGCCCAGGCCGGGTGGGCACAGGGCAGGCGCCAGTGGGAGCTGTGACCTCTGGGCCCACCTTGATGCGGCCAGGAGGCCCAGAGGACAGACGGTCCCAAGGCACAGCTGGAAGACTGACAGGAGTAGCCAGCATGCCCACAGGGTGATCGGCCATGCAGACAGAGGGCAGGCTCCCTGCCGATACCCGGGGCTCTCTCTGCCTGCGGGGGAGCCTGGAGGGACAGCTGACCGTCCACCCTGGGCTCCTCTTGGACACTCCTCGGGCTTCCCAGCTCTCGGTCAGTCCAGAATGGCCCACGCAGCTCTTTGTCACTGGGTGGTGGCCCAGGTGGGCTGCACGGATGCTCAGATTGGAGGGGGCAGCCAGCCGGCCCTCCTTGGGGCTTGAGCTGGGCCTCCCCAGAGCTAGTGGACTTGGCCTCACCTGGTGCCGGCCCTTCCTTCTCCTGGTTCCCCTGGGCATCCTGTAGCAGGCAGTTTCTCTTCCAGTTTTTCTGTCCTCTTTTCATGATAAAAATCAGAATTCTTTCCCCTGCCGGCTGACATGGAATCCCAAAGCACTGAGGCCCCAGCTGCCCATCTGAGTTGATGGAAGCCAGCCATGGTCTCCTTCCTGGGTGCGGTGGCCCTAAGCGTGCATCCTGCCATTGCCAAGCCCTCCCCGTGCCTTGTGCTCAGGGGTCTTCCCCCACCGCCCTTGTGAAATGGACAGTCTCTGAACTTGCCCCTCATTCCTTCTCTTGGCTCTGCGCCCTCCGGGCCCACCAGGGCCACCCGATGCTTTCCCGGAGGATGCGTTCCACGTGTCCCAGGGAGACACGCCGAGGCGCTCGGAGCCCGTGTGCCTCCCCATGCCGCGTGCCCTGAATCTCACCCCAGCCGCCACAGCCTGGGCCCGGGGCACCACTCTGCACAGCCGAGGGGGTGGTGCCGGGGTCATGGGCTGGGACAGCGAGGGATCAGGGTGTGGGGAGCGGAGACAGTCTCCTCGTGGGGCCGGGGTCGGGCAGGCAGGTGCTGAGGTCCTGGAGCCTAGCCAGCCAGAGGACGCCTCCCTGCCAGGGGCTCAGCTGGGGACCCTGCCTGGTGGGTAGGAATGGACGATGGGTCTCCGCGAGCGCAGACGCTCCCGAGCCCACCCCTCCCTAGAGCACCTTGCAGGGTTTCTGTTCCATGGTGGTGAAAGCCACCCTCGCCATTTGTAAGGGGATAGTGCATGGCACCAAGCACATTCCCCTTGCTGTGGAGTCCTTCCGGCCTCTCCAGGGGTCTTCATCTCCCTGAGGGGAAGCTCCCGGGACGTGCCTGGCCTCCTTGGCCCCACCCCGGCGGGCAGACGGACGGGGGGAGCTCCAGGTCACAGAGGAGCCATCTGACACAGAAATGCCAGCCAGTCTCCCCAAGGTCCCACAGAAAGCAAGTGGCAGAAGGACACCCACTGGGTGGACAGAGGGGGATGTGGCAGAGAGGCCCGAGTCCCTGAGCCAGGCGGCCGAGCCTGCCCGTCGGCTGGACGAGGCTCCGGCCCTGTCGCCTACCTGCCGGCCAGAGGGTTGGCTGAGCAGCCCTGACAGCAAGGCGGATTCACCTCCCAGCCTCTGGTTGTCATTAGCTGCTCCCGGGTGGGAGGGGGCCCTGCAGCCAGTGAGGGTCGGGGCCAGTGCAGGGCACCTGGGCCTCATTATCCTCAAGTGCTGGGGTCTGAGTACGGTGCAGGGGATAAAGGGCTGCCCGCCCCCACCCCTCCCAGCCGGCACGATGGGACCTTCACCAGAGTGGAGCTGAGCCGGGCTCCCCTCAGAGCCCGAAGGGGTGTTTGTGGAAGGCTTAGCCCAGCAGCAGAATAGGCTGGAAGGATGGGATTGGGGGCCGGATCCGGTCCTTTCCTGACTCCGTGGGGTCTCTCTGCCCTTCACTACAGTGACCTGGGGTTTTGCGGTCAAGGCCACCATCAATGCCCGGTTGCTGACAGGTGGAAGAGACTGGAGTATCTTTCCCACCAGCCTCATCCTGGGAAGGACCCTCCTGGCTCTCCCCTATCTTCCCCCCACCCTCAGGAAGCCTCCAGCACACGACAGGGCCCAGGGGACTCTGGAGAAGTCAACCATGGCCTGGCATCTCCAAGGTGCCCGAGATCCCAGCTCTGTAGCCACAGGAGACACAGGGGTCCCCAAGGACCCCCTCGAGGCGCCTTCCAGCAAACACCCTCAGCTCACAGGGGGCCGGCTGGGCCCGTGTAGGAAGGGGTCGCCATCTGGGGTTGGGCCCCTAGCTTAGGCCAGAGCGAGGTTCGAGGTTCCGGTCCCATGTGGAGAAGAGGCCTGGAGGGAAGACGCTCAGGGCTCGTGTTGGGGGCAGACGGCGGGGCAGAATCCTGGGGCCCTAGGCCGGCTGGAGCGCCCATGCCGAGGGTTGCACACGCATCACCATCCGGTCATCCCGGAGCTTGGGAAGGATCCCGTGGCCCTCCTGGCTGACCACAGGAATCTGCAAGATGGCTGCTGGGGAGAGGCAGGGGTGGGGCGGGGCGGGCCTCCGTGCGGCTGACCTGAGTGATGGGAGCACATCCCGACCTTGGCGCCATCACTCCGTGTTTTTACCCACTGAGCAAATATACACTAAATGAGGCACAAATGAGCACGGCCAAAGGAGCGGCCGATTCTGTCCTTTCTTCTTAATCCCTTTGGCTTAGGGTTTCCCCGGCCTGGACAGCCTGTCCGAGGGGAAGGCTGCCCAAGGGCACACGGGCATCCGTCCGGGGACATTCAGGCAGTGACCAATCCCCGGCCGCCCTGGCGTGCACCCTGTACCGTGGGCCTTTTCCCAGCCGGCTAGTGTGGGAGCAGCCACTGTGGGTCCTCGAGTCTTGGTGAGATGGTCAAGGATGGACCAGGATGGAGACCGGCATGCGGCCATGTCTGTGGGGGACATTGGAGTGCAGGCCAGGATGGAAGACATCATTGCCGTCCCCTCGGCCAAGCTGCACAAGCAATCCTCTCCCCCAAACTCCCAGCACCAACCAACCCGGAGACCACCCTGGGCCGGAGCCCAGCACGGCCACCGCCGCGTCTTGGCCGTCCAGCTCAGGACAGGTCAGTCCCCACACGTCTAGGCTGGAGCTAGTCCTTGAAGGGCCTGAGGGTCCAGCTGGGGCATAGGAGGGCCAGGTGAGGGCCCCGCCGTGGGCTCGGAGAAGACCACCACGGCTGGCTGGGGCACCTGCCTGGAGGAAGGTGATGCCTCCCTTAGGCAACCATCACCCAAGGAGAGTCCCGGATCCTGGCTCTGGGCTGCAGGGCACCCAGACCCCACCTGGAGACGGCTGCCCTTCCCTCCCACCCCAGCAGGCTCTGGAGCCCCCGGAATCCTGTCCTGGCCCAGGGGCATCTAATTTGGGTCTGTTTCCTCCCATCCTGGTTTCCCAGGAGATGGAGAGCAGAGCCCGGCCCCTCCTGGAGGCTCCTTGAGTCCCAGAAGGGCACCCTCCTCGCAGACAAGCACGCAATCCCCCAGCTCCCACCGGAGAAGTAAGCTGCTGCTGCGGGTCCTGCTCTCAGCCTAAGTGGCTTTGGGAAAAGCCGACCTCATCAGGAGAGAACCCCAGTGCCCCCTGCCCTAATCCCCGGCCCCCAGCCCCATCGGGCTGGGAGCTTTGACCTAAGCAAACAACCAGTACGGGCTGAGTAACTGGGACCCTGATCCACACCTCTCCACCATGTCCTGCCCCCCAACCCCCCAAACTGGTCTTGAGCTCAACGATGCATTTTTTTGGGGACCTCCTCCAGATGCCATCCAGCTCCAACCCAGGGGAGGGGTGACCGGGCTGCCATCCCCACACGCAAGAGGACAGAAGCCCGGAGAGGAGAGGGGCCAGTGAGTTGGGGTCCACACTGGCCTGGATGGGGTCCTGCCCTCCTCACCCCAAGGGGAGGGTCCTGGGGATGGAGCAGGGACGAGTGAGCAGCTTGGGTTTTCTAGAAGGTTCTTCCATATCTCTTCTGATTGAGTTACTCAATACCACTTTAGCAGGGCTGGGCTTTCTCTTGGCCAAGTGGGACGAGGCCCCCTTCACCGGGGCACCCACCTCCGGCCATGAGCAGAGCACCTGCCCTGGACCCCAACCCGGGGGAGGAGGGCACTCAGCCAGTCCTGGAGACAACCGTCTCTGAAGACCCCTTCTCCTCCCTGCTCCCCGTGGGGCCCAAAGTTGCCCCAGCCTCTTGGCGGGGCAGCCACAAGAGAAGAACGGGGCCCCGGGACCAGCAGCCCTCCATGCACCCTGCACACTGCTCACCATCTCACCCCACCAACCTCCGAAATACGTCTGTGTTCAAATTTTGCATCTGCTGCTGCAGGGAACTCTTGCCTGCCCATCTGCCCAATGCCCAGCCCAGGCCTGCTCCAGGCCATGGGGCGGTGGAGGGTGCCCACAGGCACACACGGCGTTACAAAATGGCGGTCTGTCCGGCTTCCCTTGGCAAGAAAGAAAGACGCTGCTGTTTGGCCAAATGGGTGCCACTCCGTCTCTCTGCAGCCCCTTGCCTGGCTTCCATGGCTCTCTCTCCCCCAAGGAGTGGCCATCAGGACTCCCTGGGTCCACACTCCCGGCGCCCGGCATGGGAACACTCTCATGATGGAGCCCCTTCCCCAGGACCAATGGTCCATCCCCCATGCTCGTCCCCAGCACCCTTCCGCTTTTTCTAAATGTACGTTGTCCCCACGAAGACCCTATATCCTTCCCAAGTTCTCGCACCTGCCCTGCCAGCCTCATCTGGCCGACCGCCTTCTCTCTGTCCTGTGTTCTCCACTCTTGGAATCTTCCGTCTCCTTGCTGGTCCCGCCTCCCGCCGCAGCCAGAGGGTTGGCAGGTGAGACCAGGCTCAGATGAACGTTGGGCCGCGCAGATGGTGGCCCAAGGATGTTGCTGACCACTCCCAAGGAGCTCCCGGGATGGGGTGGCCACGCAGGTAGGTGGGTGCGTGGGCCGGGGGGCCAGGAGAGCAGGCTGTTTCTCTGGGAACCGTTGCAGGGAGGTCCGCACCCAGGGGTGGCCAGAGCCTGCCCTGGGCCTGGGGGAGCTCTCTCCTTTGAAGCCAGGCAGGGCGATGTCTGGCCAGGGCAAAGAAGCGGCTGCCCCATCCCGTTGCTACGGGAACCACACACAGCTTTGGCCTGGAGTCCACCATGTTGTGGCCCTGGGCAAATGTGCCCTGCTGCCCCCTTACTGAGTCACCGCGGGATCCCCACTGTGGCCTGAGGACCACCCAGGAGCCTCATCACAGCCCTCAAGGAAGCCCAGTGGGACTGGATTTGGGGCCCTTGGAAAGCGGGGAGCCTGGGGATCCAGAAACAACCCAATTAGCAGGCCAAGATGGCCAAGGCCTTACTTGAACGGGGCTTCCCATCCCAAGTCGTCCGGATCCAGCCTTGCAGGGCCGCGGCTGCCTGCCACGTTCCAGGCCGGTCTGGGATGCCCTCTCCTGGGGCTCTCCCACCTCTCTCTGTGGCTGGAAGATGAAGCAAGGCTGGAGGGGTGGGGAGGCGAGGGTGCCTTGGCCACTGTGCTCCCCGCTGGGAGTTGGGGAAGTCTGGAGGAGGACGGGAAGGGCTCGCAGAGGGGGAAGATCTGGGAGAAGGGGTCTCAAGGAGGGCAGGCAGCATGGTGGAGAGCATGCACGAGGGAAAATGGCCGTGCCCCTGGCATGCGGCAGGTCCTGGCCGGTCGTCCCTTGGGAGGCGTGCCACGGACCGCCTGACCAGGCTCTGTTTGCTGCGTGTGGAGTTTGTAGAAAGTGCTGACCCGCCGAGCCCAGAAGCCAGGCTCAGAGGGGACAGGAAGGAGCTTGCTGCCCACATGGGCATTACATTTCCAGGGCACCGGAGCCACCAGATCTGCCGGCTCTGTGCCCGAGGATGGGCTTGCCGGATCGCTGGGGCTGGGCTGCCACCGTTCCCAGGGAGACGGCTGAACACCCACCCTTGTCTGGTGTCCCTGCCCGGGTCCCTCCCCATTGCCTCTCCAAAGCCCTGGACAATGGTGTGCCTCTCCCTTGGGACCAGGACGAGGAGGAAAGCAGATGGAGCCGCCCCGTACCGCTGGCCCCCGGGGCACCTCCCAGGCACCCCCGTACCCCACCCTGCGTTCCCTCTGCTCTCCAGCTCTCAGGAGCCCCACGCCAAGGGAGGAAGCCTGGACCTCAGGGCTAATTAGCTCCCGCTGGGACCCGGACAACAAGGGCCACACTGGGCAGTCCTGGGTGGCCCAAGTCTGCAGGGAGGGGTCTCCGAGGAGCTGGGAGAGCAGCCCAGAGGCAAACCCGAAGGGTCTGTCCAGGAAGAGGGGGTTAGTGGGCAGCGGGGAGAGCTCTGTGTGTCCCCAGCTGCCCTCTCTGTCCCCGGCCAGTCACTCACTGGGGGTCACAGGCAAGTGAGTGGGCCACGCCATGACGTGAAGTCAAGTTGCACAGGGCCAAGCTCAGGGGTCTATTGAGGGTCCTGAGAGAGGAAAGGAAAAGGGCTTGGGAGGGGTCATGGGCCAGAGGCAGGCTGGGTCATCCCAAAATGTGGTGTGTGGCAGACAGCCAGGCCTCAGGGTGACTTCTTCCGGGTGCTACCTCGTGTGGGCCTGGAGAGGTCACAGGGGGAAGGGGCTTGGACCTGAGCCTCAAAACCCCCAAGAAAAGTGTGATGGAAGGCCAAGGGAGGGGCCCTAGCGGGACCCGCTGTGAAAGAGGAAGACACAGGACAGAGAGGGGCTGGCCAGGGCCTGGCGGTGTTGGGGACTCAGTCCTTCCTGCCAGGATGGGGATGGGCAGAGAAGGGCCACAGAGGCACGTGGGGCTCCATGGGTGGAAGGTGGACCCACCCGAGCTGGGGTGGGAGGGCGTGCGACACGGCTTGGGGGCTGTGCCCATAGGTGGTGGGAAGTAAAGTGGGAGTGGCCACACTGTCGGCGGGGGGGGGGGGGGGGGGGGAGGTTCGGAGAGGAGGCGGGGCAGCGTCCAGCAGGGGCGAGGACACACACATGGGCCTGAGGAACAGAGCCGGCAGGACTCCGAGCCCGACTGGCTTTGGGGTGTAGGGTCCCAGGCTGCTGTGTTGGGCAGCCGGGGCTGGGGGGCCGGCTTTGCCAGCCTGGGTGGGATTGGGGTGAGTGGAGCCGGCGCACGCAGCCCCCCGGTGGGCCTCCCCACCCCCACCTCCGGCCCACCGCCTGCCCGTGCGGGGCTTCTGGATTCCATCACGTGCCACAGCAATCTGGCTGTGACATAATGAGGCAGGCCGGGGTCAACGGGGTGACCTCTCGTGGCCCCGATGTTTGGAAATCCCCAAATCAAAATGACCCAACAGACGAGCTCGACACTGGATTTTCCGAGCGGGCTCCTTCAATTACCCAGAGGCAGGAGCAGGAGCGGCCAGGCCCCTTAGATGACCGTGTCCCCCGGACGGCCGCGCTGCGGGGCCCCGGGACCGCCTGGGGCCCCAGAGGGACCCCCAGCCCAAGGCTCCTTGAGGCTCCCCCCTCCTAGGGCAGAGCCGACCTCACTCCAGCAGATGTGAGAGGGGCCGCCTGGAGCCGGCCGCACGCACTGGACAAAGAGCAGTGTAGGGCTGAGCACCAGACGCAGAGTTACCCCATGCTGGTGCTCACTCGGCTCCCGCCAAGCGGTCGAGGGGCCGGGCGGCCCGCGGAGGCTCTCGTGGCCGAACCGGTAACCGTGTTCGGGGAGGGGAGGCGTTCCCAGCACCGTGGGGGCAGGGTGCCTCCACACAGCACGCCCTCAGGGTCAGCCTCATGTGAGCAGACCCGACAGCCTTCTCGTCCCTCCCCTCCAGGTGTTCCTTGGAAAGAAAATACTTTTCAAACTACATGCTGAAAATTTCAGCATGAAAATTTAATGTCAGAAACCCGTAACCTCTTTCCCAGAGATAAGACACAGCCCCCTGAGGAGCGGAGAACCGGATCCCTCTAACCCAGGGAGTGGCCGGGGGCTTGGGCCTACGTGGGCTCTGCAGGGGCAGAAAGGCAGGGGGCCAGGCCGGGGGTACCCCCAGGCGGGCAACCTCGAACTTCTGAAAATGCCGGTCTCCCGCCCGCCCTTGGGGTGGACTGGCCTCTCTGGCGTTGGGACCAGACATTTCTGCAGCCAGGGCGGCTCAGGTGTCCCTGTGATGCCCGTGGCTTCTCCCTCAGGCCCTAATTTAGGCCTCGAGGCTCCTGGCCTGCGTGGCCGGACGGGTCAGGTTGCTGACAGCTGATGTGGGAAGGACAGCTTGGCCATGGCCACACACGACCTCCCCAAGCAGTGTCCCTCTCCTTCCAGACCAGCAGCGCCGCCCCTGGGGGAGACAACGCATGCACATCTGTGCTTCCAGGCCCACGTCCTTGGGGGACACCGTCTCCCGCCACCCCAGACCCTGGGAGGGGGCACTGGGCATCGTGAAGGGCCCTGCTCAGCCCCCGGTGCTAGCCTCTGCTTGGGGTTGGGGGAAGGCGAACAGAGGGCCCCAACCTGTGCTTGCCTGGTTTTCCCCAGTGATGCAGATGAAACGTTTCTAAGGGGTCCCCAACCATCCCCCCTGGGAGCAAAGTCTCGGCCTCAGCCCTCAGAGATCGGCCGGACCCTGGGCCCCAGGCCTCCCCTGACCCCCTGACCAGGGGCACGGCACAGGCTGGGCAGGCAACTCTGGAAGGGGGGAGGCCCCTGGGTGCGTGGGGGCCAGCCCCCAAGTGTTGGGACCGCATTCCAGGCGAGGGAGTGGTTGGAGGCACCTTGGATGCCTGGGCCTGGCGTGGGGGCAGGGCCCCCCAGGCTGCAGACCGCCCGGGGACGGCCCTCCTCAGCACGTGACATTACTGCCCCCATCAGGCAGCTGCCCCGGGGCTCTGTCCGGTGACCCTCCCCAGCCCTGCTCTGCGGGGTCCTGCGACCCTAACATGCTGGGGCATGGGGGAGCTGTGGCAGGGCCCCCGGGTCCCCCCACCTCTTAACGGCAGGAGACCCGGACTGGGGGCTGCTTGTCCTGTGAGCCGATGGCCCGAGGGCCCCCAGAACTTGGATTTCCAGTGGCCTGAGCTCCACTCTTGACAAACTGCAACATGCTGGGGGACCCTGAACCCTGGGGGGGCCTGGCTTCCTCAGCCCCCCTCCCACCCCTCCAGCCCCCAGGGCCCAGGTCCCGGCGAGGTGTCCTGGCCTGGGACTGGGCAGGGCAAGGGACAGGACAGGGGCACCCAGGTCCCAGGTCACGGCTGGAGCCGAGCCAGGCTGCAAGCTTCTTCTCCCAAACTTGGCGGTGTCTCCGAGGCCGTCCCACCCCCTTGAGGGGACGACCGACCGGGAGTCAGGGGGCGCCACTCTGTTGTGGGCTGTTTGCTGGCCCCTCCCGGCGTTGCCGTGGCGATGACATGGGGTGCGGCCGGGAGCCATACCTCAGAGGTGACTAAGTGCGCCGTGCCTGCCATTATAGCGCCCGGCGCCCTCCGGGGCCTCTCACACCTTGGCCCCCGGCCCCCGGCCCCCAGCAAGAATGTTCCATGAGCCCCGTGGGCAAGCATGTGGCCCGGCATGCCAGGCCAAGCACGCCGGGCCGGCGCCCGCTCCCCTCCCGCCCGGCACCGCCGTGTGCGCTCTTCCTCGCGCCGTCAGGCCCCGGCTTCCTGGTGCGAGAGGCTTCCTGCGTTTCCATGTGGTCCGTGCGAGCAGACCCCGACGGGCGCCCTTCCCGCCCCGCGCCCCAGCCGCCCCACACGGCCGGCACCCCGCACTCGGCGGGCCACGCTGCCATCTCTGACCCCTTCGTTCTGGGGGGCGGCGGCGCTGCCTGTGGGCTCTGGCCCGGGACCCACGCCTGGCACCCCAGCCTGGGGTGGGGGGACCCCAGGGCACGGGGACTAATGCAGGAGGAAGGAGCTCATGTCAGGAACCGGGGCTGGGGCCGCACGCATGTCACTGGGGTCCCCTTCCCACCCCCCAGCCTGCTTCTGGGGGCTCCGGGGGCCCCGGGGCCTGGGGTCCGGAGAGCCCCCGGTCAGCAGCCCCCTGGGAAAGCCCGAGGTCAGGGGGCTCGGAAAAGGCCACTCTGGCAGGAGCCCTCTTGAGCGATGCGGACAGCTGCGCCCGCCTCCCGAAGCTATTCCTGTCTTAGCAGGAGCCGGGGAGGGCCAGCCCGCGGGCTTCCCGGCATCCAGGCGGGCAATACGATATTTCCAGATAAAGGGCATTCCTGGCGCCCCTCATCACTCTCCTCGGGCAGCTGTCGGCTCCACTTACCCCCTAAGCCCCACAGGAGGCTCAGAGCAGTTTTCCCATTCCATCCCGGCCAAGGGGCCAAGGCGGATTTAGCCGGGGTGAGGCGGGGTACGGGGCAGGCAGGGGATGTTCTGGGAGGTGAGGACAGGCACTATGGGAACAGCAGCTGGTCCTAATCCCACTGGGCCTCCTTCAGGACCAGCCCCACAAGGCCTCTTGCCCAGTTTTTATTTTTAGGAGGCACCTTCTAGAACTCGTGCTGCCCCGTCCTGGGGGCACAGGGACAAGCTCAGCACAGTCACGTGCCAGGTGGCCCCGGGTGCAGGGCAGACCTGGGTGGGTGGGTCCGCGGGTCCTGGAACCAGGACTCTGGGGACACGCGGCCCACAGCCTCAGTGCTGGAGTTCTGAGTCAATCTGCCCACGGGACACTCAGCCACACCTGCACCCCAGAGTGGGCGGGGGGCCAGGGTCCTTTCCCAAAGACCCTCAGGGCCTGGCCTGCGGGGCGAGGTGGCCGGCTACCCCCTCCTTCACACACCTCTCGCCCAGGAGCTCCCGGGGGGTGCGAGAGAGAAGTTCACCAGCCCAGACGAGGGACGTGCCCACTCTGGGGCTGGGGGGGGGGGGGTGCGCACAGGAAGGAATCAGGTAACCATGGGCTTGTGTCCTTAAATGGGAAAAAAACCCAGCAGTGGCGTGAAGCCTCTCTCGTCGGTGGGCCTCCTGAAACCGGGCAGGGGATCTGGAGGGTCCCCCGAAGCCAGGGAGGGGAGCAGGGAGGGGGCGCCTCAGATGCCAGGGCCCGGCCAGGCAGTGGGAGGAAGCACTCGGGGCTGGGGCTGGGGCACCCCTAGGTACTGCTGAGATTGCTCAAGGCCTGAGCCAGAGCCTGACACCCTGGGAGCATGGAATCGCTGGAATTCCTGTGTGAACCGGCTGGCTCTGCAGCCACAAACAGCTCGGTGATGGGGCGGGTCAACCTCACGGGCTGCTGACCTCGCCACTGTCACCCCAGGGTCAGAGGCCAGCAGGAAGGGAGGTTTCTGTCCTCAGCCAGCAGGACCAATGGCGTCTCCAAGGATGTGGCGTGACTTGGGGCCCATGGGGCAGGGACGATGGGTTCGCGGCTGGGTGTGTGGCGCCCACTTCCAGCACCGCCTCCTGGGCCTGGACAATCTCATGCGGGGTTAGACACCCCATGCGCCTTCCCACAATAGGATCATCCGACTCCCGTGAGCCCCTGCTCATCCCAGACCCGCACGCCACGCCCAACAGGGACACAGGACGTGGCAAGCCCCGGGGGGGGGGGTGGGGGGATGGTGGTAGAGATGGTGTCGGGCAGCCACGGGACAGAGACCGGGCTGGCACTCAGGACTGGGACACGCGTGAGTGGAGGGGAGAGCCTGACGTCAGGGGTCGGGGGTCCTGGGAGCAGGGCCCTCCAGCTCCTCCCTGGCCGGCGTTACATTCCCATGTTTCACACAAAGAAAGATGAGCCCACAGCCCAGGGCCTCACAAGCTCGAGGGGAGACCGGGAACCTGGCCCCGGCAGCCCTGTCTGCAAGGCCTCTAAGCCTGCTCTGCACTCAAACACACTGTTGGCGGGCCCAGAGCAGCGAGGGGACCCTGCCCGGGGCCGGTGGCCATTGTCTGCCTGCCATTATAGCGCCCGGCGCCCTCCGGGGCCTCCCACACCTTGGCCCCCGGCCCCCGGCCCCCAGCAAGAATGTTCCATGAGCCCCGTGGGCAAGCATGTGGCCCGGCATGCCAGGCCAAGCGCGCCGGGCCGGCGCCCGCTCCCCTCCCGCCCGGCACCGCCGTGTGCGCTCTTCCTCGCGCCGTCAGGCCCCTGCCTGCCATCAGGAGCTGGGTGGCAGGAACCAGTGCCCCGAGTCCCCGGGCAGCCCCACTTGGCCCCCTGAACACTGGGCTGGGCCCCTCACGGGCAGGGTCTCCATCTCCTGCTGTCAGATGGTGCTGTGGCCTTGGAGAGCAGGGTGGCCTTGGGAGGGCACAGCGGAGGGAGCCCCCCGGGGCAGCTGAGGCCCGGAGCCCATGGCTCCAGAAGCGGGGGTGCCTTTGCAGCAGACCCTTGCCCCTGCCCCGGCCGGCCTCCCTAGCCAGCCGCATGTGTTCGGGAGGCCTTTGATCTGGCCTTTAATGACCAACCCTGCTGATGGGTCATTGTTGGTGCCCCTCCATGCCCTGGGGGGCTTAGCATCAAGACTCCCCCATGGATGGCCCCGAGCTGGGTGCTTCCGGGCTCCCAGGCCACTCAGGGGCCAGGAGCACATTCTTGGTGGTACTCTGGGCCCAGGGTCACCTGGGACCTCCCAGGTCTGCTGCTGGGAGCAGGGGGTAGCTGGAGGGAGGGAGCCCCGTCGTTCACCGCTCAGGGCTGGCACCAAGTTGAGAGCAGCCCGGGGGGCGGCCCCAGCTCTGAGGGCGGGGGGCTGCCCCTGACGCTGCCCACTGGGCCTGGGGAGCGGGACACCCTCTGAGCACGGCCTGGCACTGCCTTCTCTCCCCAGGGCTGTGCAGCTTCAGGCAGGGGCTGCACCCTCCGGCCAACCAGCCGCAGCTTTCTGGTGAACAAGGCAGGCAGTGGGCGTGCGGGGCTCAGCGAGGCAGGACTCCCCGGAGCCACCCCTCCCCCAGGGCTCCCCGCACTCACCCGCTCACTCACACAGGCATGCGCGTGCGTGCACACCACACACGTGTGCACACGTGTGAACGCACGCAGCGGCGGGAAGCGGCGTCCTCAGCGCCGGGCTCGCAGACGTGGGGTTTTATTAGTGCTACAAATCAGATATCACACAGTTGGGGGCTGACGTGGTTTTTATAAGAATTATTTAGGGCCTGGCCGCCGGTGAAGTCCCAGGGAGAACCTGCTGAGGAACATCCAGCTGTTTGGGCCTCGGAATTCCCAACACTTCGTAAAGTGAAGGTATGAAAGGCCAGCACCTTGTTCTGTTTAAGGGGGCGCGTCACCCCTGCCCTGGGCCCGCCGCAAAGGCTTCTGGGAGGCACCTCCCCTGCGGCGGGGAGGGAAGGCCTGCAGCGGCCAGGGGAGGGGGCTGGGGCCCCCCCGCGAACACCCACCTGGGGGTCTCCCCAGCTCCCTCTGGAGGATTTTCGAGCTTCCCCTCCCCGGCGGGCCGTGGGCAGAGGCTGTCCTGCTCCCCCAGGGCCTGTCACAGGTGTCTGCCCCCCAGCCGCCCGGTCACCAGCTCAGGGGTGGTCTTTGGGCTGCCCCCAGCACCGTAGGGAATGTCCCAGGACCATGCTCTCGGGGACCCAGATAGCTGTGCAGGGTCATGGTGCTCATGCGTGGGGAGGGGGGTGCCTGGTGGAATCATCTCCTAGCCTCCTGCTGCCCTAAGGAGTGAGGGCTGCTCGGCCCAACCTCGGTCCAACCTCAGCCCTGCAGACTCCTGTCCTTGCAGGGGCAGGCGCACCGGGGACCCTCCTCGCCGGACTTCCTCTGAGCTCCATGCGGAGGAGCTGCGGGGCGGGGGCAGGGGGTGGTCAGGGGATCTTGCCTGTCATGCGTCCCTCAAGGAGAGGGGGTGGCAGAGATCCCAGTGTGTGTGTGGGGGGGGGTTGGGATGAAATGCTCGCATTGTCCTGGGGTGTGGGGGACACCGAGGAGGAGAAGGCCAGGGGGCCAGGGGGCCGGGGACTCTGCGCAGGGAGGGCTGAGAACATAGCCAAGGGAGGCAGAGCCCGGGGCTCCCCCTGCAGAGCCTGGGGCCAGGCAGAGAGCGCACAGACGTGCGGGGAAAGGCCTGGGGTCTCCCTCCCCCGCCCGCCCCTCCCCCCGGGCCAGGCCTTGAGCGGGAAGGGAAGCAGGCCGGCCTCTCCTCCCTCACCATAACGTCAGGGCTCCAGCATCCATCCGAGGAGGCCGGGGCCAATCAAAGCCAGATGTGGGGGCAACACAAAAATGCTGATGATTTTGACTAGGAAAAGCCCTATTTACCAAGAAATAATGAAGTGATTTGGGGGATTGTGCTGGGATGACCTCAGTCGGGAAGGAGCAAATGCAGATGCTGAACTGGTCTCCCAGTCCCGGGGCCCGCGGGCCGGCGGGCAGCAGAGCCTCGCACCGCGGCTGCTGTTCCTTCCGGGCCGAGCTGGTGCAAGGAGGCCTGGCCCCTCCGACCCCCAAGCTGTGGAGCCCCCGAGGTGGGCAACAGCAGGAAGAGGGGCCCCCCTGCAGTGTGGCTGGGGGTCCGCCACGGAGGGAGTCCTGGCGCGGTGGGGCGGTGGGAAGAGGAGGGCTCCTCTTTGCCCTGAAGGGACTTTGAGTCAGTTGCAAAGATGTGGCAGGCACCTGCACACAGGCGACCGGGGCTCGGCCCGGGGCCCCCGGACGTGTGGGGAGCAGCCCACTCTACCGGCCGCCCCACACCTGGGCAAACAAGGATTCCTGAGGGTGAGGGCGGGGTGGCATGTAAGGGGAGGGGGCCCCAGGTGCAGCCTTCAGGGAAGGAGCCATAGGGGGGCTGGGGTCCCCAGGGCTGAAGCCCCTCCCAGTGCCAGTCTCGCTGGAGGGGAGGCTCCCCGCCCCCACGCCCCGGCTCCTGCCCGAACCTGAAGAGCCCCTCTCCCGGGCACTCGCCCCATCCAGGCCTCACTGGTGGGGTCGGCCGTGCACGTGGCCCATCTCTGCAGCCTCCACGGATGTTTAGGGACAATCCTTCCACCATGGCCAGGCTGCCCCCAGCTCGCCTGGAACACTCCGGGAAAAGCACCCAGTCCTCCCCTCCTTGGACAACGCAGACACGTGTGTCCCCAAAATCGCAGACCCAGCGGAGGAAGCAACCCCAGTGTCTGCCACAGAGCATGGATTCGCCCACGTGGACACACACAGCACGGAGCATTACGCGGCCTTCCAAGGCTCATCCTGCGACGTGCCACAGCATGGACGAACCTGGGGGCACTGAGCCGACCACTGAGCCGACCACCGAGCCGACCACCAAGCCGACCACGCGCTGACCGCCGCGCCGACCACCGCGCCCGCCTGGGGCAGGCGAGCCCCTGGAGAGACGGAGAGCAGAGCTGTGGCCAGCAGGGGCGGGTGAGGGGGGTGAGGAGGGCTGGCCGCAGGGCACAGGGCTGCTTTCTGGACAACACAAACATGTTTTGAAAGGGATCACAGGATGGAGACAAGGCTCTGCGAAAGTACGGACACCTCACGACATACTTGCAGTGGGCGGGTGGTGGGGTATGTGAACTATGTCTCCATAAAGCCGTTTGAAGATAGGAGAGGACGTGCATGCCCTGCCCTGCGAGCCAGGAGGGAGGCCCCGGGTCAGGCGAGAGCGGGGGGCCGGGGGCCGGCAGCTCACCACCCAGCTCCCTGCTCCCGGGGTGGGACATGGGGCCATCACGTCTGGCTCGGCGGGCTCACTGGGGTTGGCCGTTCCCCAGTTATGTTCCTGCATAAACTAGCAGAATTTAGGGTCACATGAAAGCCAGGAAGTGGGGGGAGCACGGTCACTCCAGAGGTGCCTTCCAGGAGGCCCTGGAGGGGTGGGTGGGGGATGAGGGGAAGTGCGGCGTCCCTGGGCCTGGGTCCCGGGCTGGGGGGCTGGGGGCCCATGGGAAGGGGGCTCTTGGGGAGGTGGTGCACACGGGGGCCAGAAGGCAGGGAGCCCCCCCTCCGACGTGGGGCTCTGGGCTGTGGAAGCTGTGTGGGCACTTTCCTGGCAGAGGGCCCCGCAGCCTGGCCGGTGGGAGGGGTGGGGGCCCCTGCCCCAGCTCCCCGCTGTTATCTGCAGTCAGAGACTTAAGCCATGTCTTAGGAGCTGGGGAGACAGCCCTGGGGACGACTCGTCGGCCCTAGAAGAGGAAAACCAGCCGCTGACGGACTGTGGCCAGATGGGTTTCCGCTCCCTCCTGGCGGCCCTGGGCGGCTGGGCCTCACCTGGAGCTGCTGGGGGGGCCTGGGATGTGTCCCTGGGGGCCTGGGGCCCGCCCGCTGCAGCTATAACTCATCAGCACAGACCAGGAACTGAGCAGAGCACGTGGCAGTCCCCAGGGCCCTTCCCGGCCCCAGCCCCCTCAGCCCTGCCCTGCTGGCCTCTGCTTTTGCTGTAACCTGGCGTCCCCCGGTCTCTCACTCCCCTTGCAAAGTAAACAGACCTCCCACATGGCGACACACGAACATCCCAGAAGATGGGGGGCTCGCGGGGGGTGGGGAAGCACTGGGGGCTCTCCCTCCTTCCCTCTGTCCGTGGACTTCCCCCCACGACCTGGTGCCCTGCGTGCTCCCTGCAGGACCATCCCCATGGGAAGGGACGCCCAGCCCTATGTGAGGTGTCCGGCCAAGGGGGGCCCGTTGGGTGTTTGTTCGCAGTGTGGGAGACCCCGTCTGGCCCCCATGCAGAGATCTGGAGTTTGTCTCCCGCTGTGCAGGACAAGGGGACACTGAGTCACGGCCAGGACAACCGTGGGGCCGTTGTCTTAGGGGCAGAGACGGACCTCGCAAGGCCCAGGCCCTCTCCCTCCTCAGCCTCCAGCCAGGGAGCAGCTCGGAGGGGAAGGGGTGTCCAGCCGGCTCCTCCTTGAGGCTCCGGGCCTGGGGTGGGGGTAGAGCAGCCCCCCAGCTGCAGGCCCACTTCCTGGATTCCTGAGGACCTGCAAGGCAACCCCCACAGCTGTCCTCTCCTCCACCCTCATTCCCCTGGGCCCGTCACTGGGCCCCGGGTGCGGAGGGGGCTCTGCCGGCCCTGGGGGTACAGGGGAGACCAAGGACATGGCTGCTCTCCGGCCCCTTCCTCCTCCCCCCGGCAGAAAGATGACCGTGCCTCTGGGGGCGGGGGTGTGGGGGGACACGGGGGTCTCAGGGAGGCCAGCCGGCGGAGGCGCTGGGCTGCGTCTGGGGTGTGCGTGGCGGCCCGTGCTGGACGTGCTTGGATGAAGGATGGGATTGCTCTCCCAGCCTTGAGTTGGGGTCCTCAGGGCCGCGGGGCCCCATGAATTATTTCTCTAAGGAGAATACCGTTGACTCTGCTCTCCGGTCGCCTTCCGGACCTTCCCCATCACTTTAAATCAATGCTGAAGGGCGGCGTTTGCCCGGACCTTCACCCTCCAAGTGGAGGGAGCTGCAAGGCCCACGTGACGCGGCCGTCCCCGGTCCGGGTGTCCCTCAGGGCAGAAGGGGGTTGCCGAGCCAGCCCCCATTTCCGCCTGCCCCTGCAAGGCCCCCCGAGGAGGAAAGAGCCAGGGCCCTCCTTAGGTCACAGGAGGGCAGTGCCGGAGGATGGGGTTCCCCGAGGCCTGGTGGCATCCGTGTCCTACCCCAGGGCCGGTGTGGCCGACTCTCCTGAGCACCCCAGGGCTTTCTGGTTTGCTCCCAAATCCCTAGGCCCAACCTGTCTGCATGAAGCCCACACGCAGACGCACACGCAGACGGCCCCAGCTCGGCAGGCTCGGCCCAGTTCCTGCCACCTGCCTTCAGGGCACAGCAACCAGGGCTCACGGGGCACCCGCCACAGGGGCCTGCAGGGCACAGAGGCCAGCTTGGCTGCCCGCACATCTCAGGGCCAGGCCCCTCGATGCACGCACTGTGGGTCCCCAGATGCCGTCTCCTTCCAGACCGTCCACCCCAGGGTGCCGATGGCCACTGGCCATATCATCCCGTCCTCGGGCCTTCAGGTTGCTGGTCCTTCCCACCTCGTCCTCCATTTCCCGCTTCCCGCCCTCCACGCGCTGCTTTGCACTAGGCTGGCATCTGCTGAACACCGCTTCCTCTGGGTCCTGCCGTGGACCCCTCCCCACTCGAGAGCCACCAATGGTGCTGGCCTGGACCCTCAGCAGGACGGGCTCCCTGCCCGTGGCGCTCACCCCACCCCTCCTCACAACCTGCCCGACACAACCTTCCTCACGAAGACCCTTCTCATGGGGGCACCCCCCCCACCTTCTCGCCTTAGGCTCGTGGGGCCGAATGGGCCACAGGGGCCCTGTTCCGTCCCTGCAGGCAGGCGCCGTGTGCACTGTGGGGCGCGGGGCACAGCCCTGCGCTGGACGCCAGGGACAGAGGACACACAGCCCGGGGCTTCCACACACAGGACTTTATTGGGGCCGTCACAGGCCGAACCAGTCGGGCACGCCGCCGCGCCGGGGGTCCCGGCTCTGCCTCTGCCTCTGCCCCTCCAGGAGCTTGTCCTGGATGTCGTTGTCACCGGGGCTGCCGTGATTTTTCTCGGGAAACAGATCGGGGAACGTGAAGGTCTGTCCATGGGCCTGCGGAGGGGACAAGCACTCGGGCTCAGAGCCGCGACTCTGGGTGCCTCCAGGCAGGAGGACAGCCTGACAGGGCCCTGCTGCACCAACCCCCCGGGACGGACACGCGGCCAGCACATCCAGGGCGCTGTCCCCGCCTGGAACGCAAACATGTCGGCCTGCCACTGGCTTTTATCTAACAGCGGGAAGCCATGACTCCGGACAATGCCCCTTTTCATCGGCATTATCTCTTTATGGAGTGGTGTCTGCAGCGCTGGAGCCTCATTAAAAGCAGCCCAGCAAAGCGCCCATTCACGGGCGCGGGGGCAGCCCGGTCGGACCGGGGGGCAGGAGCGAGGCACAGGAAAACACGGCACAAATAACGTCTGGTGCCGCGCTGAAACTTTTTCCATCCAAAATACCTACAGGCCTTTACCCACATTAAAGACTACCCCTCCTCCTGGCTCGGAGCTTGGCAAATAAAACGCATATAACGTACAAAGAAATGTACATATGCAGCAGTCTATAAATCAAGACCGGCTTTGCAAATTAACTGGTTTTACGTCTTTCACTAAAAGTTCAGAATGTGCCAGCGTCGGCCAAGCCCCAGCCCAGACCCCCGAGCACGTGTGCGGAGCACCGGCCCCCGTGGGCGCGGAGGAGGGGGCCCCGGCAACTGTGAGGTGCCCTTTCAGTTCGCCTCGGCTCACGGGGCAGCCCCCCAAGACCAGGGCGCAGGAGGGGGGTGCGTGCCAGGGCAGCGCTGTCTGTTTCCAGACGGGCAAAGAAGGATGGAGGACGGCATCCGTATCTGGAAAATTTTAATAAGTAAAATCAGTAAAGTGCGCTGGTTCTTGGAGACCCTTGTTTTGTAAAGAAATTTGGCTTTGGGCAGGCGGCCAAGTATGATCTGAAACAGCCCGCACGCCCCACCCGAGAAGGGAAGGTTTATAAATTCTGATCACATGGCGCGGAGCGCGGGCCCGAGTGAAGAAAGCAGGGCTGTGTGCGCTCAGTAGCCAGCCTGCAGCAGGATTAGCTTACACGGCTCAACGCTGCTTTTTTTTCTTTTTTAAAATACCAAAGGGCAAGAGTTTACACGCAGGGCTGATTGCCCAGAACGGGGATTTATGTTTAATATATCGAGGTGATTTTGCTAGTTTTCTGAGGTGGGGGAAACCCAAAATGACATTTTAAAATATAAATACAAAGATGCCAATTTGCAATAGCTCCGGAAAAACGGACGGAGCCGGTGAAAGAAATTCTTCAGTTCTCACCAGAGACAAGAGCCACTTGTGGGCGCCCCTCTCCGGGGAACTTCACCTTGTACTTTCAAAAGTAAACCCTCAATCCCCGCCATGGCGCGCAACGAGCGGCTCAGCAGGGAAGGCCAGGAAAGGAGCAGTGTGGGAACCGGCCCCAGGCCGGCGGTCCCAGGTGCCCCCAGGGCCACCGCCTGGCCCCAGAAGGCTCCTGCCGGCCGGGCGACACTCTGCTTGCCGCGTGGGGGATGCAGACCCGCAGAGATATGTATCAGGTTGTCGGGGGGGACAGGGGCCCCCACCCCGCCGGACGGGCTCTTCCGCAGCAGTCAACCCAAAATAGATTCGGAAACTTAATTTGTGTTCGTGATTGACCCTCTGTGTGCTTTACAATTAGCTCTGTTTTTAGAAGCCCCAGAGCGGGGCCCACAGGGACACGCTGGGAGAGGTCGGCCCCGGCAGATGGGGGCAGAGAGGGGACCCCTTCAGAGGGCAAGGGCCCAAGCTTCCTGCCGGTCTGCAGGCCAGGCAGAGGCGTGCGGGACTGGGGGGCGGGGGGCCCACCACGACGTCCCTGAATGTCACTGTGGGCTTGCAGGCGCCGTGCCCAGCGGGGCCTCTGCCCCCGGCTGTGCGGCCGGGTTTCATGGGGGGGGAGAAGGACGCGCCCCGCGGCAGCTGCGTGCACCACATCGAAGGGGGCTGAGGTGGGGCCCGGGGAAGAATGCGAGGGCTCGGGTGACTCAGAAGCCACTTGTAACTGTCGTTGGCCCGCAGAAGGCCTGGTGGCGAATGCCCGCACAGGGGGTGTCAGCCCGCACGCGTGACAGAGACAGATGGCCCGATTTCACACACAGGACAGAGGCGCCTTTATATGGCCAACGGGCGCTCTCTCCACCTGGATTGGCTGATTTTATGCACAGCAAATATTAGGCCAAATAATTACGGGGGCCCCTGTTTAGAACAACAACTGTGACTGTTTTTCAGAGAAGTTGCCACGCTAACTCGGTCTCTTAACTGCCTCCTCTTGCCCAAAATAGGGCTGTAGGCCCGGGGGGGGGGGGGGGGGGGATTCCACAATAGCGCTACTGCCATCTAGCGGCCACGGCCAGCCGCCGCCCTCCATGGGCTCAGCTCAGCTGTCCACCCCGTATGGAAGAATCTAGAAGGCCCCCCCCACCCCGGCCACCGGGGGTTTCAAACAGCAAGGGCAGCTAATGGGCCTTGCAATCAGGGCCCTCCCTGGCGGGTTTGCACAGAGGTGGCAGGGGACCCTGCCATCTCCTGGAGGGCTCATCTGCAGAAGCACATCTAGGGTCCCTTCTGGAAGGGGAGAGCCTGAGCAGGGGGCTTCCTCTCTGCTGGACGGAGATGGTGCACTGGACCCTCTCCCCACGCCCCAGGCCAGGCAGGATACACGGTCAAGAGAACCTGGCGGAATGTGCCAGAGCCCCACAACCCAGTCCAGAGGGGAGGGGGCTCAGCCAGGACCCCAGGGCACACCGAACGGGTCCAGCTCTGAGACCCAGGCCCCTGCAGCAGCTTTACCCCCAGGCCATCAACTGCCTCCCCCTTCCCCCGGGGGCCTATCCCTCCAAGGACACGCGCTCCAGAGGCAGGAGCTTTGGTTTCTGCCTGAGCCCAAACCCCCGGGGCCTGAGTGGGCCTGCCCGAGCCCACAGCACATTCAAAGTCCAAGGGCCCAACACGGCTGGCCCCAGAGAAGTTCCAAAATGCCCCGTGCCGTCTCCTCCCACGGGGTGAATGTGCTCAGAGCACCAGCTCCGCCTGGGGCTTCACTGGGGATTAGCACTGAGTGCAGGCTCTGCCCCGCGCCTGCCATGGTCCTTGAGATCCTGCCTCGCAGGGCCTCCCTGGGCCCCAGGCGGGGGCCGCTGCACAAACACGTCCCCCGCACCAAGGTCACGGTCGTGATAAGTCACGCCCAGGACTTGGGACTCTGCCCGAAGCCCACTCACCAGCTGCACATAGGCCACCTTGTAGTCTGGTTTCTTCATCCTGACGTTTCTGTAATCCCTCTTCCTGTTGGAACCTGTTGGGGAGGGGGAGACACACTTTACTCCAAGCACGAGATTTCCAGTAAAACTCACCCAGGAACCCACTTTCTAGAAAGAGGCAGACATGTTAAGAATTGGTTGGTCTCCCACTGATGACAGTGTGTCACAGCCGAATGTGACCGGCTCACGGGTCCAGGCTGTGCTCGAGGAGCCAGCGTCACCACCGTGGCTCTCTGCTCCGTGAAACACCCAAATGTGTCTAAAAGAAGTAAGGAGACCCATTTCTCCCGTTCGTCAGCACAGCGACCCAACACAGAAGGCTGCTGTCCCTAACAACTCGGAGTGCAGTGGGGGGGTCAGGGAACCAAGAGGAAAGCGCCCTGCTGACCCCGCTTCCGAGGTGGTCGAGGACAGAGCTTAGAGCAGAAGCGGGGTGGCCCACCCGAGCTCCAGCCCCGGCTCTGCCCTGTTGGCAGCGTGGGCCTGGGGGAGCCCCTGCGGCCCTGAGCACTTCAGCTCCCCAGCAGGAACCAGTCCCCCACAGTGGCTGGGACGAGGCCTCGTAAGCTCCGGGGGCGTGCCCACCCCCCCAGAGGGCAGAAGGGGCCTGGCACGCACCATGCTGCACCCTCGTCCGCACGGCGGCCACGGGCACGTTGTAGATGCGCTCGAGGTAATTCCTGAGGTCCACCCTGGTCATCCTGGGGTAGAGACGAAAGAAAAGCAAGTCCCAGCCAGGCTGAGATGAAAAGCAGCCACCCGACCCCACCCGGTGCTCTCCTGTCCCCCACATATGAGTGGGGGGCCGTAGGGGCCAGGCTCCCAGGCAGAGCTCTCCCCAGGGAAGGGCCAATGTGGCGGTGCCCCAGGCTGCCAAGAGCCCAGCCCACCAGGTGGCCACGGTGCTGGTGGGTTAGGCCCCCTCCCCTTTCCACCTGAAATGGCATCATCACCGTGGCCCTTGGCCACTCCTGCCCGGCCTCTGAAGGCTGCCACTCAAGCTCAAGCTGACCCCAGGCCCATGCACGGGGACGGTCACATCCTGAGGCATCAGAGCAGCGCCCTGCAGCCTGGGGGACAGTGCCCGGGGCCTCTGCGAGGGAACCGCTGGAAAACTAGGTTTTTGGAAGCTGTGGTGAGAAGCTCCGAGAGCCTGGGCCCAGGCGCCTGGGAAGAGCACGGAGCTCAATGCAGTTACAGAGGCGCTGGGCCCTCCACTGGGCTTCCCCCGGGTGGGGGGGCCGTGGGGGGAGGGGAGGGCGTGGGGGGCAGCCCGGCCTCACCCCAGGCTCTGCAAACAGCAGGCCCTCGGTCAATATTTGCAGAGCAGCTCAGAGAGCTGCCTGTGGTGTTTTCACAGCGGGGAGAAGCCACACGTAGGAGCCGGGTCTGCGACACCAGCAGGACGGCCAGCCCCCGGGGGCACTCCCCAGCCTGAATTCCTCAGGGGCTTACTCCATGGGGATCCGGAACTGCACGGTGTCCTCGGGCTGCACCGAGCCGGGCCGCACCAGCCGGATGAAGAAGTTTGTTCGGAAGACACGGAGCTGGGGGCCGCCCAGCTGGTACAGAGGGTACCTGAGACGAGGAGATTTGTCCGCATCAAACACAGAACACGGGACCCCGGGGTCGCCCCCGGCAGACCTCCATTTGTTTACCCACTGCAACAGGAGCGGGAAGCAAAGGGGGGGGGCTCTCCACAGGCCAGCGCCCCAGGGCCCCCTCTGCTCACTGCACAGTTCTGCCCAGCGTGGGCCCCGAGACCCCCGGTGCCCATCAACTCGTGTGGGCTGCGGCCCCTTCGGAAAGGGCTATGGAGTGACTCAAGAAATAGGCCTGTAGAGAGCACGCCCACCGTGGCCCCCGAAAGGTGCTGGTGGCCAGGCTTGGAGGCCTCGCTTGCTCAAAGTGATGGCCCCACGGGCAGGCTGCCTGCCGTGGAGTCGCTCCCAGCCCTGGCTCACCCCGCAGCAAGGGCGGGCGTCACTTGCACGCTCTCCATGTGGGTGGGAGAAGCACCCGTCACCCGACCCGTTAACCCCCACCCCTACCCTGAGAACCCCCAGGGCGAGCAGAGGCAGCTGCAAAGCAGTGAGAGGCCACCACCACCCACAGCCATTGCCACGTGCACTTGCGCTCTGGGCTTGCAAGGGCAACGCAGCCAGCCGAGGGGGGCGCCTGTGGTCTGCAGAGGCTGCCAGGAGGCCAGGGGGCCGGGCCTGGGGAGGGTGGGCACGCAGGCCACGAGTCTCACCAGCAGCCTTGCTAGCCACTCTGCAGCACCGCCCGGGGCCCCCCGAGCTTGGGGGACAACCCGCACCCTGCAAGGGGGGCTCAGGGAGGCCAAATTCCACGCTGGGCAGGATGAGGAGGGCCAGGGGGCGAGCGGACCAGGGTGAGCCTCAGGGCTGAGCGGGCACCGGGGCATGTGGACGGGACGGGGGCTCCGGGAGGCTAGGGCAGCGCAGGACTGAACGGCCAAGGGCCACCCACCCGAGGCCGGCCAGTGGCCCAGCAGCACCCCCGGGGCCGTCTCCACCGCAGGGCGGGCGTGCTGAGAGGCTGAAGGGCGGCTTCTGAAGCGCGCAGGCCTCGTCCTCTCAGGGCCCACCGAGCGAGAGGCCTGCCTTGTTTTGCCCTCCGTTGGAGCTCGAGCCAATGGCCGGGCACCCAGGGGGCTCACTTATTCCCCCTGGCGACCAACTGCGGCACTGCAGGGGGGCAGGGGCAGGCCCTCGGGGAGCGGGGCGGGTGGGGAGCCTCCTTCTGCCCAGGTCCCTGGGCTTGAGGATGGAGGGCCGCCCGCGGCCGGGGGTGGGGGTGGGGGTGGAGGGAGGCCCAGTGTGAGGGTCAGCGGCCAGAGGCCTGAGGTGGGCAGGACATGAGTCCCCGAGGCGCCCACGGTCTCGAAAACCCCCCGTCCTTCGCCACCCGCGGGAGGGCCGGGACAAGCCGCAGGGCCCGCCGAGCGCTGCGGGGCCCCCTCCTCCTGGCCCCCCGTCGCCGGCCCGCACCAGCGGCGGGCCCACCCCGCGCCCTCGGCCGCCTGGCCCTCCCGGGTTTCACAGGCCCGGCATCCACACGGCTCGAGTGCAACTCGGAATTTCTCCCGCCTGCTCCCGACTCAGCGACCTGGCAGGCTGCCACCAGCCCCACCTCCCCGCGGCCCCGAGGGTGACTCACCCGCGATCCCACCCTCCCCCGCGCCCCCGCCCGCTCTCCTCCCGGGCCTCCCCGGCCGCCGCGTGGACACGCCGGCCCCGAGGCCGCGCCCCGGCCCCGCGGCTCCCAAGCCCGCGCGGGCGCCTCGGCCCCTCTGCACCTGCCGGCGCGCACTCGCGCCCCCCAACACGGGGTCCCGAGCCGCGGGCCCAGCCGGCGCCAGCGCGCATGCGTGCATGCGATCGCTCATTCATCAGGGGGCCGGTCGCGCTCGCCGGGGACACGAGTGCGTCAGCCTCAGCTGCGGGGGCGCGCTGCGGGGGTCCCGGCGACGCGGGCGGGGGCGCCCCTCCGGGCGGGCGCTCGACGTCCCCGCCGCGCCCGCAGCCCCTGGCCGGCACCGCGCCCCCCCGCCCCTCCCCCCCGCCGGCCCCCAGGCCCGCGCCCCCCGCCACTCACAGCACATTCCGCGCCATCGCCGGCTTCCGGGCCGCGGGCGGAAGGAGGGGCACGCACGGCCCGCGTGGACCCGGCGCAGCGCCCCCTGGCTTCCGGGAGGGCCCGCGGCGCCCCGCCCCCGGCCCCGCCCCGGCCCCGCCCGGCCCCGCCCCGCGCACCTGCCCCACCGCCCCGCCCCAATCACCTGCCGTCCCGCCCGTTCACTTGTCCCGTCGCCCCGCCCACTAGGTAGCCCCGCCCACGCCCCGCCCACGGCATCGCCCCACCCTACTGCCCCTACGACGGCCCCGCCTACTGCCTCGGCCCCCGCCCCCGCCCCGCCCCGCCCCGTTCACCTGACCCACCGCCCCGCCCAGCGCACCTGCCCACACTGCCCCGCCCACTGCCTCTCCCACGGCCCCTCACCTGCACACCTGCCCCCACCGCCCTGCCTACCGCACCTGCCGCACTTACTGCACCTGTCTCATTCTGCCTCACCTTCCTGTCTCCTCGGCCCTGACCCACGTCCCTACCCCACTGCCCCTTCCCTGTCCACTGCCCCCTGACCCACGCACCTGGCCCCTACCTGGCCTGCACATCTGGGCCGCACCCTTGACCTGCACGCCCTGTAAGAGCCCAGAATCCCTCATGCCCCTGGGTCTCTCCCAAGTCCCGCAAACCCTTCAAGTGTCCAGAACCCATCTTGCCCAGTCCCCTCACCCTGCCCAGGCACCTCATCCTGCCCACTCCCTGCCCCTCACACCTGGCCAATGCCCTGCAGACCCACTTAGTCCCGCATGTCGCCCCCACACCCTTCTGCACCCCATATGTCGTGCCCTGGTGCCCACAGCAACTATAGACCATGGCCAGCCACCCTTCCAGCTGCTGGCAGAGGTGGGAGATGGGAAAGTGGGGAAGGGGTGGGTGAGTGGCCCTCATCTGAGGCCCGTCTCTCCACCCGGCCAGGGTGGCTTCATCCCCTCCCTGATCTGGGGCTCCAAGGCCCCTCCCAGCCCTTCTGGCCAGCCCTGGGCCCCACTCCCCATCCCCTGGGACCCCTTCCCCCTACAGCTTCCCACACAGCCGTCACTCGGGGGACCCCCACTCTGTAGGGCACATCTGGAACCCTCCCCCGCAACAGCATGAAGACCTTTGGGGAGGACCAGGCTGCAGCCCCGAAACCCCACTCTTGACCAGTTTCCTGTGCTCCATGGCTTCTGGCCATTCCTCAATCCCTTTAGCTGCCTCCCTCCCCGACCCCCAAGACTGGCCTGTTCTCTCTGCACCAACAGCAACTTCAATGCTTTTCAAAGCCAAGAGGGCATGAGGGGCGGGTCAGGCAATCTGCAGGGAGAGGAGGAACCCCCAGGAATCAGGGGAAGTGTCTCATCTCTAGGGTGGAGGTGGATCATGGGGAAGGCTGCAGGGAGGCTGGAGCTGATGGCTGCCTCAGGCTGAGGAGAGGAGGGATTGGGTCATAGAGCGGGGCTGGAGTGCATAAGTGGGTTCACCTAGGATGGAGGTACTAAAGGTGAGGAGTGGGTACTAGGGACGGGTTAGCTGAGACAGTGGGGTTCAGCCTGCCTGCTGGGGGAGGCATGGAGAAGGGAGAAAGGCAGGGCCCCAGGTCCTGTGTAGGAAGAAGTCAGTGGGGAGGAGGCACATTGGGTGGCAGGGAGAGGGATGCAGCGGGAGCATGGGGGTCCCCGGGGCCAGGAGGCTTCTTTTTAGGAAGTGCTGACTCTGGCCATATTTGAACTCCAAGGCATGATGTTGCGTGGGAAGGGTCTTCGGAGGTGTGGCTGGATGCTGGGCTCCGAGTTGTGTGTGGCCCAGGGGGGAAGGCAGTCAGTGGACTCTGTGTCAGTTGAGGGAGCTGCTGGTCCAAGGGGAGGGGGTCCCATCTGAACAGGGAGCTGAGGTCCTCAAGGAGGTTGCGGGGAGGAATGGGGTCTCCACGGTGCAGACCCCTTGACACTTAGTCCCCACCTCTCTGATTCTCTGCCAACGGGGTTCCTCCCCAGCAGGCCTGGAATTTCTGAGCAGAGGCTGGTCTCAGAGCCGGGGGCACCTGCATGCACCTTCTCTCTTCCTCATTCTCTGGTCTCATCAGATCCACCCCATCACCAACAGCATGGCCTCCCTGGGCTAGGGTTGCCAGATAAAATGCAGGATGCTCCACTAAATATGAAGCTCTGATAACTTTTTTTCATTTGTTTTTAGTTGTTTTTTAATAGACATTATTTTTAGAGCAATTTCAGGTTTATGGAAAAATTGTGCAGAAAGTACCAAGAAATTCTAGTATCCCCAGTTGTCCCTATTGTTAACAGCCTGCACTAGCTGGTACCTTTGTTACAATTGATGGACCAACACTGATACATTATTACTAACTGAAGTCTACTGTTGACCTTAAGATTCACTCTTGATGTTGGGACGTTCTGTGGGTTTAGACAAACGTATAAGGACATATATCCACCATTATGGGGTCATGCAGAGTAGTTTCATGGCCCTAATCCCTTGTGTTCCTCCTGCTCATCCCCCCAACCCCTGGCAACCACTGATCTCTTTGCTCTCACCATCATTTTGCCTTTTCCAGAATGTCACATTGTTGGAATCCCACAGGGTCTTGCGTTTCCAGATTGGCTTCTTTCACTCAGTAAGATCCAGTTAAGGCTCCTCCATGTCTTTTCATGGCTTGATAGCTCATTTCTTTTTAGTATTGCTAATATTCCCTTGTGTGGGTGGATTACCGTTCATCCATCCACCTCCTGAAGGGCATCTTTGCTCCTTCCAAGTTCTGCCAATTATGAGTAAAGCTGCTACAAACATCGGTGTGCAGGTTTTTGTGCAGACATGGGTGTTCAGCTCCGTTGGGTACATACTAAGGAGCACCACTGCTAGATTGTATGGTAAGAGTGTGTTTAGTTTTGGAAGAAAATGCCAAACTGTCTTCCAGAGGGGCTGCCCCGTTCTGCATTCCCGCTTCTCCTCACCCCTACCAGCATTTCGTGTTGTCAGTGTTCTGGATGTTGGCCATTCTGAGAGGCGTGCAGGAACACACCGCTTTTATCTTTGCATGCATTTTCATTGGCTGACGTCTGACACCCCCACCTGGGCCCCCCCCAGGGCCTGGTGCTGGGGAAGCCCTGGGAGTGACGTGAGCTGGCCCGGGGGAGGAGGAGCCCCCAGTGGGCAGACAAGGAGTGGGCCCAGGCAGGAGCCATCCTGTGAGGGCAGCTTACATGCTGAGCTTCCCAGGCCAGGCTGGGGAGCTGGGGCTCCTTTCAGAGAGTGGCGGGAGACTCTGGGCTAGAGGGGACGGACGAGGTGAGCTTGGAGGTGACTTCAGGCTGCAGACCAAGAGGGTAGGAGGAAGGAGAGAGGACACGTGTGCACTCACTCATTCATATGCTAATTCATTCCTTTTACCCATATTTGCTGGGAACCTACTATGTGTCCAGTGTCCTTCTAGGGGTTGAGTACACAGCATTAGAGCATACAGCATTAAACCGATAAATTTGTTGCCTCCGTGGTTCACGTCCCCCATGTGAGAAAAATGGTACCCAAGTAAACTAGCGAGATACATCAGATGCTCTTGGAGATGCATGTAGGGAAGGGTAGCAGGAGGTGGGAGCGGACAGCACGTGCAAAGGCCTGGTGGCACGTGTAAGCCCTTGGCCCTCAGAGGCCCCTCGTCACCTGAGTGAAGGGCACGTAATCCTCTGCCACCCCGTCTTCCCGGAAGGGCTCCCCCACCGAGGGCAGGAACAGTGGGCAAGGATGGGGTTGAGAAGGCTTCTGGAGGGAGAGGGTCCCGGCCCCCCAGAAGCAGGGTTCTGGGCAGGCAGATGCCCACAGACCAGCCCTAGGTAACCCTGGGGTGCAGGGGCGCCTGGTGGGGAAAGAAAGAGGAGAGGAGGACCTGAAGGGGCGGGGGTGACTGAGACACCCCCCCCCCCCGTCTTTATTTACAGCTGAGTCTGAACTGCTTTGTAGAAGCAAGCACAGTGGTCACCTGGCTACCTGGTTTGACTTTAGTCTGCATTGGGCTCTAAAGGCCAGAACGGTGTGCCTGCCACGGAGACAGGCATGAGGTGACATGGAGGCTTGCTTGCTCAAAATCCTGCCTCCTCAACTGAAACCCGTGAGAGACCATAGCAAACAAAACATTCTGGAAGGGGCAGGGCATCTCCCTGCCCTCCCGACGCCAATCGCAAATCCAGGTTGTCTCCTGTGCCTCTGAGTGGTGGGCTGTAGGTTGGAGGTTCCCACAAGCCCCTCCTTGGGTGCTATTACTAGATCGCCAGTTCATTATAAAACCCATGATCGGAACAGCCTCACAGGGTGAGGTGTGGGGGAGGCCGTGGAGCCTCCGGCTCTCTGAGGGCGCCACTGTCCCCGAATCTCCACAGATTCGCCAGCCTGGAAGCTCTCCGAGCCCCTTCCCTGGGGGTGGATTACAGCCTGGTTTTGTACCATGGGAGACACCAACTGCCAGGCGTGCCCCTCCACATGGCAGGTCTCCTGGCTTTCTTGTTCCAGGGGGCTCAGGCAGTGAGCAGTCCAGCAGGGCCTGTGTCCCTGTGACGCTGAGTGCCTCCCGTGTGGTTGGGGTGGTTCCCTTCTGTTTGAAGGCTCCGTAAGGGCGAGGTGGCCCTGCTTGCTGATGGTTAGATTGGCCGGGCTGCCCAGGCTAGGGCCGTAGGCTGGGGGGTCTGCTGGCCCGTCCCCTGCACCTCACTGGGTCCCAGTCCTGGCTTTGGGGTTCCCAGTAGGCCACACTCCCCAGAGCCCAGCTCACCTGCCCAGGAGAACGAACGGGTCCCACCATGGGACGCACCTGCCTTCATGGCCCGGCTATGAGACTCTGCCCTGTGAGCCCACAGTTCTCTCCCCAAGAGCTCCTGTAGGAACATCTCTAGCCAGATCTGGCACACAGTAACAAAGCCTCGTGACCTCCGTCAACCCAGGGGTGGGTGAAACGCGGTGTCTCACATGTTTGCACTTCTACTTTTTGGTGACAGGTGTTTGTACTCTTTCCTACATTTCTCATTCATCGCTCATTTGCATTTCTGATTCTGTGACTTGTCTCTTTATGTCTTTTGCTCATCTTCTCCCTATGAGGGTGTGCTGTGGGCTGAATTGTGTCCTGTCCAAGGTCCTATGTTGGAGTCCTGGCCCCCAGCACCCCAGGATGTGGGCGCATCTGGAGATGGGGACTTTACAGAGGGGCTGGAGGTAATAAGGAGTCACCAGGGCGGCCCTGATCCACCGTGACTGGGGTCCTTATAGGAAGAGGAGATCAGGACACAGACACACATGGAGGGACAACCCCATGAGGACACAGGGAGAACACGGCCGTCCACACACAAGGAGAGAGGCCTCAGAAGGACCATCATCCCCAAATGCATCCTTGGACCCTCGCAACCCCTCCTCTCATCCCTCCCTGTGCCCCTCCTCATTCCCAATCAAGCAACCAATGACCTAGTTAGCTTGCATTTTCTGGAGTTTTCTATAAATGGAAGCATATAGCTTGTCCTCTTTTCTGTCTGGTTTCTTTCTCCCAGCATAACTATTTTGGGATTCATCCGTGCTGTTGCGTGCCTCAACCCTACATTCCTTCTGATCGCCATGGTATGGATGGGCCACAATTTGTTTACGCATTCATCTGCTGATGGACATTTGGGCTGTTTCCAGTTTTTGACGATTAAAAATAAAGCTGCTATTTACATTCATGTGAAAGTCTTTGTGAGGACAAACATTTCCTTTTCTCATGGGGAAATGCCTGGACGTAATGACCACATCACATGGCAGGTGTATGTTTAACTTTTTCAGAAAACAGATACTGCCAAATTGTATCGTTTAACATTTCCACCAGTGATGTGAGGTCCCTCTACATTCTGCCCAGCATTTGTTATGTTTAAAGGGCTTTACAATTTTAACCATTCTTATGGAGTGGTATCCTGTGATTTTATCTTGCATTTCCCCAATGACAGAGTTTTGCATCTAGTCACAAGCTTTTTTTGCCATTCATCTATCTTGTTTAGTGAGGTGCCCATTCTAATCTTTGGCCTGTTTTTAAAAATTGGGTTGTTTGCTTTCTGATTATTGAGTTGTGAGAGTTCTTTCTGTTTTCTGGATCAGCCCTTTATGAAATATGTGTTTTGCGAAGGTTTTCTCCCAGCTGGTGTCTTATGTTTTCATTTGCTTTACAGTGAAATACAATGAAATTTGAAGAGCAAATTTTAAGCATTTTTGATGAATTTCAATTTGCCAATCTTGGTGGTGGTGGGGGATTATGCTTTTGGTATTATGCCTGGGAAATCTTTGCTGATCCATATTCATAAAGATTTCCCCTATGTTTTTATAGTTATTTAGGTCTACAATCCATTTTGTCTTAATTTTTGTATTCAAATAAGCCTCCTCTTTCTTCCTTCCTTCCTTCCTTCCTTCCTTCCTTCCTTCCTTCCTTCCTTCCTTCCTTCCTTCCTTCCTTCCTTTACTTCTTTCTTTCTTTCTTCTTGCAGGTGGCTAGCCACCTGTTTTAGCGTGATTTATTGGGAGAGCTATCATTTCTGCATATGTGTGGGTCTATTTTATTCTCTTGATCTATTTGAATATCTTTACACCAATACCACCCTGTTTTGGTTACTCTAGATTGATCCTAATTCTCAGAATGTTAGCCTGATTTTATTCTTCTTTTTCAAGATTGTTTTGGTTACTTTGGGTCCTTTGCAATTCCATATGAATTGTAGAACAGGCTTGTAAATTTCTACATAAAAAAACCTGCTGGGACTTTGGTTAGGACTGCATTAAATCCACAGGTTACACTTAGGGAGACTCGGCATCTTAACAGTGTTGAATAAGCCTTCCAATCCATGAATACTGTTCATCCCTCTGTTCATCCAGGTCTTTAACTTCTCAGCAATGTTTCATATTTTCAACATGTAGCTCTTCCACACCCTTTTTTGCATTTATCCCTATTTTTTGACACTATTAGGAAGTGGTGTTTTCTAAATGTTAATATCTGATCATGCATTGCTATTTTACAGAAGTACAATTGACTTTGTATGGCGACCTTGTATCCCAAAACCTTGGTAAACTTACTTGTTAGTTCTTGTAGCTTTTCCTATAGATTCCATTGGATTAGATGATCCATTTGTCTGTGAATAAAGCAGTTTTCCTTTTCCCTCTACAGTTTGTGTGAATTTTTCTTGCCTAATTGCCCCAGTAAGAACCTCCAGTACAATGTGAAATGGAAGTGGTGAACAGACATCCTTGTCTTGTCCCTATCTTTAGTGAGAAAATTTTTGTCTTTCACCATTAGATGGCGGGTATTAGGTTTAGGGAGTTCCCTCTACTCCCGGTTTGCTGAGAACTTTTCTTTCTTTTTTTTTTTTAAATCAGGAATGGGTGTTGAATTTTGTCACATGTTTCCTCTGCAACTATTGAGATGGTCCTATGGTTTTTCTTTTTTAGTTTGTTAAAATGGTGAATTACTCTGATTGACTTTTGAATGTTATACAAACCCTACATTCCTGGGATAAACCACACTTGATATGTAATCCATTTTATACATTGTTGAATTCCACCTGCTAAAATTTTATTTTTGCATCCATGTTTGTGAGGGATAGCGGTTTATAGTTTTCTTGTATCATCTTTGGTTTTGGTATCAGGAGAATGCTGGCCTCATAGAATGAGTTGGATAGTATTCCCTCCTCTTCAACTTTTTTTTTTTTTTCAAAGAACTGGTATGTAATTGCTATTATTCCTTCCTTAAATATTTGGTAGAATCCAATAGTGAAGCCATCTGGGCCTGGACCCTTCTTTGTGGGAAAGGCTTTAACTGCATTCCAGTTCTTTAATCAATGCAAGGTTCCTTGGGTTGTCTACTTCTTGAGTCAGATTTGATTTCAAGAAATGTGTCCATTTCATCTAACCTGTCAGATTGATAGGCATGAAGTTGCTCACAATAGTTCCTTATTATTCTTTTATCTCTGACATCTGTTCAATCTGTAGTGATGTCACCTTCCTTGTTTCTGATTTTGGTAATTCCCTGTTCTCTCTCTCTTTCCTGACTAAATTGATTACAGTTTTGTCAATTTTTATGGATGTTCTCAAAAAACAAGTTTTGATTTGATCTTTTAAATTTTTTTTTATTATTTTTCTGTGTTCTATTTCATTGACTTTCGTTTGATCTCTGTTATTTCCTTTCTGGTGCTTACTTTGGGTTTCATTTGCATTTACTTTCCGATTTTCCTTGAGGTGGGAGCTGAGGTCATTGACTCGAGACCTTTCTTATTTTCTACGATAGTCATGTGGTAGTATAAATATCGCCCTCAGGACTGCTTTAATGGCATTCCATGAGTTCCCTTATGTTGCATTTTCATTTTCGTTCAGTTGACAACACTTCCTAATTGCCTTTTTTATTTTTCTTTGACTCATGAATTATTTAGTAGTGTGTTATTTAGATTCCAAACATTTGAGAAATTTCCAAGGATCTTTCTGTTATTAATTTCTAGCTTAATTCCACTATGGTCAAATAATATAATTTATGTGACTTGAATCCTTCTCAACTAACTAAGTTATTTTTTTATGGCCCAGAACATGGTCTGCACTGGTAAATGATGTGTATTTGAGAGGAGTGTTCTATAAATGTCAAGCAAGTCAAGTAGGTTGGCAGTATTGTTCAAGTCTCCTATGTCCTTGCTGATTTTGTGCCTGCTTGTCTGATTAATTGTCAAGAGAGGGTGTTGAAATCTTTGACCAGGACCAAGGATTTGTCGGTCTCCTTTCAATTCTATTGGTTGTTGCTTCATATAACTCTGTCATTCCCTATAATCAACTGGTGTGTTTGTTTGTTAAAACGAGTTTCTTCAAACTGAGGGTTGCTGGAGGGGAAAGGGAGGTGGAGGGCTGGGGTAACTGGGTGATGGACATTAAGGAGGGCATGTGATGTGATGAGCAATGGGTGTGATATGCAACTGATGAATCACTGAACTCTACCTCTGAAACTAATAATACATTATATGTTAATTAACTGAATTAAAATAAAATAAAATAAAATGAGTTTCTTATAGGCAGCACACAGTGAGGTCTTGCTTTTAAATCCAATCTGACCATCTCTGCCTCTTAATTGGGTTGTGTAGACCATTTATACTTAATGTACTTATCGGTGTGGTTGGGTGTGAGTTAATCATCTTGTTACTTGCTTTCTTATTTGTCTCACCCATTCTTTCTACTCCTTTCCTCTTCTGCCTTCTTTTGAATTCATCAAGTCTTATTCATTCCCTTTTATCTCCTCTGTTGGCTTTTTAGCTGTGACTATTTGTTTTATTTTAGTAGTTGCTTTAAGGGTTTTAGTTTACCGTGTTAACTTATCACAGTTTTTTTTTTTTAAGATTTTATTTATTTATTTGACAGAGAGAGAGAGACAGAGAGAGAGGGAACACAAGCAAGGGGAGTGGCAGAAGGAGAAGCAGGCTTCCCGCCAAACAGGGAGCCCAATGCAGGGAGCCCGACTCAGGGCTCGATCCCAGGACCCCGGGATCATGACCTGAGCAGAAGGCAGACGCTTAACGACTGAGCTACCCAGGCACTCCCACAGTTGGTTTTGGTTGATTTTCTCCTCCTCATGGGTCACGTTCTCCTATTTCTTTGCCTGTTCGATCATTTTTGATCAGATGCCAGACGTTATGAATTTTTCCTTGGTGGGAGTGGGATATTTTTATATTTCTACAAATATTCTAGAGCTTTGTTCTGAGGTGCAGTTAAGTTACCTGGACACAGTTTGATCCTTTCTGGTCTTTTTCCGATTTGTAAGGCAGGTCTGGAGCAAGTGCTCCATTATTTATCCAGGGTTAATTATTCCTGCTACGAGACAAGACATTTCTGAGTACCCGATGCCTCACGAATATTCACTTTTCCAGTCTGTTTGCTGGGCACAGACCCTCTTCCCACCGCTGTGTGAGCAGCAGGCATTTGTCTCTGCAGTCCTTTCCAGTGGCTCTCTTCTCAGTCTTGGACAGTTTCTGCTGAATGCTGGAGGAGCCCCTCAGCATGTCTCCAAGGGTTCTCTCCCTGGACACTCCACAGGTCCTCCATCCTACACCGAGGCCTGGAAACTCTCTCAAGAAAGCAAGCTGGGCAATTGTAGGACCCAGCCTGACTGTTTCCCATCTCCCTGGGACCACTGGTATTTACTGCCTAATGTCCACAGTCTTTTTTTTTTTTTTAAGATTTTATTTATTTATTTGACAGAGAGAGAGACAGAGAGAGAGGGAACACAAGCAGGGGGAGTGGGAGAGGGAGAAACAGGCTTCCCGCCGAGCAGGGAGCCTAACACAGGGCTCCATCCCAGGACCCTGGGATGGAGCCCGATGCAGGGCTCGATCCCAGGACCCTGGGATCATGACATGAGCCGAAGGCAGACACTTAATGACTGAGCCACCCAGGCGCCCCTAATGTCCACAGTCTTGAAAAACATTGTTTTATGTATTTTTGTCCTTTTTTTTTCTTTTTGGGTTGTTTCAGGCAGGAGGATAAATCTGGCCCCTGTTATTCCATCTTGGCTAGAAGTGGATGTCTGCCTTTTGACAAACATTTTTTGATATATAGAAACTTAAAATTTCCAAGTAATGAAATTTACTGAGCTTTTCCTTTACTTCCCTGATGCTTCCATTGTTTGTGAGCTTAGAAAAATTTCCCCAGCATGAAAGCAGACCAACATGCACCTACATTTCTCACTAGTTTTAGTTTTAATAATTTTTTTTCATACTGAACTCTCTAATTCTCCTGGCATATATTTTGGTATTTGGCATGGAGTGAAAATCTCATTGCCTTTTCTTCTTAACACTCACATCTGATTTTCTCAACCTCTTTTATTAAATATCTTACCACCCCTTTTTCATTGATTGAGATGCTTCACATGCTTACATATACGTGCTATCATGCTGATAAACACTATAGAATTGGAAGAAATTTTGCAACCGTCAAGAGCAGAGGGTGTGGAGTTGTAATTCACGGTCTACGGTTGAGTCCACCACTTAGTGAGTGGCTGTGTGACCTTGGGACCTGGTGTAGCCTGTTCTGAGCTTCAGTTTGCTCTTTTGGAAAATGCATATGATGAGAATATTTGCCTCTTTGGTCTACTGTGAACATTGCATGAGGCAAAGCAAAAGAAGCTTTGTCAGACCATGGGTCTGCAGGGAGCACTCAGCACATATCAGCTACAATACCTTCACTTTAGAAATCTGCTCTTAATTTTCAAATTTTTCTTAGCTATTCCTGCCTATTTTTCCTCCTCTATGAATTTGAGATTCATCTTGCCAACCACCTCCCCACCCCTGGCTCACCCTTCTCTCCCAAGTACATCCTATTCAAATTTTGGTTGAAAATCTGGCAAATCTATACATTAATTTGGGAAGAACTGATTTTTATAAACTTCTTACTCAAGAACAAATTGTGTTTTTCTCTCTCTCTCATTTTCTTTTTTTTTTCAAAGTTCATTTTTATGTTTCTCATTAAACTTTGTCCTTCTCTTCCTACAGACCTTGGACATTCCTAAGAGGGTTATTGCTAAGTATTTTATGCTCTTTTTTGTTTTGTTTTGTTTTGTTTGAGAATAATATTTTTATTCCACTTTATCTTCTTGCTGGTCGTTGCTACAAAATAATAAAAAATGTCTATTTAAAATATGTATTTTGCATCTGGCTACTTTCCCGAGTTCTCTCATTTATTCTGAAAGCTCTTCCGTTGACTCTCTCGGGGCTCCTAGGAATGTGGTAGTTTGGTTTCCTCCTTTCCAGAAGTTATACATCTTATTTCCGTTTAACATCTTTGTCATTGTCTTCAGTTTCCAGCCCAGGGCTGAAGAGTAATGGTAAAAGCAGGCATCCTCATTTGGTTCCTGTCTTGGACTGAAATGCCTTCGTGTTCCACCACCAAGCGTAGATAAAGGAAGTGCTTATTTATAGTTTTCTATAGTTTCTTGAGCCTTTGTTTTGTTCTCAGAAATAAGGATTGATTTTTGGCAAGTGCCCTCCCCCGATGTTTAACAATTATGAACTATTTAAGATACACCAGAAAGTATAAATAAAAATAGGAAGAACCTGCATCTACCCACCCACCACTTGGCTTAAGAAATAAAACATGATGAACCCTGTCTCAATGCTCTGGGTCGCCCCTTCACAGTAAAATCCCCTTCTCCTGCCTGGAAGGGACTCTTCATCTGCAACGTGTGTTCCTCACATCGAGGCATGGATAATTTGTTTTCATACTTTAAAAAATGTTATGTAAGCAATTTTTTCCTTGTGCAACTTGCTCGTGTTGTATTCTCAAAACGTTGCCAGTGGTTGCATTTAGCTGTAGGTCCTTTCTTTTAACCTTGTGCAGTCCATCTGTGACTATACCATGCTTTACCTAGCTACCGTGCTCTGGATGGGGGCTCGAACTTTCTGTAACTGCCCACAGCGACCGGTGCCCAGAGAGGGACTGACAACCTCCTCGAGCTGACCAGGTGTGGCGAGTCACCTCCACGCACCCCCTCCCGAGCGCCGTGCCGTGCTGGCTGCGGTCAGACCCGTTCTGCCGAACCTGCTCCCCACCTCCCTCCCTCCCTGAGCCCTGAGGGAGGCTCGCAGACAAGTCTCAGAGCAAGGACCTCCTCCTCCACAGCCATGTTTCCGCCGCCACACCACCGACGCAAGGGTCGCAAAATGTCCTCTGGCGTCACTGTGGGCTTTGGATGTGGTATGCGACCAAGGCTGATGCGTTGTATTTAATTATCGATACCCTTCCTTCTTTTTTAATTTTCTTTCTGGGGGGCGGGGGCTTTTAGGTCAGGGACAGTTTTGAAGAGTCTGGGCCAGTTGTCTAGAAGGGGGTCCCACAGCTGGATTTGTTGGGCGGTTTCTTCACGATTCGAATCAGATTGAACTTTCGGGCTAGAACATGGCTCAGGTGGCGTGTCCTCAGTGCGACCCCTTGCCGGGGGTTACCACTTGGCTAGGGTGCTGCCACCTGCTTGCTTCCCCGTTTTCAAGGTGCTTTGCGCTTGACAGGTAATGGGCGGGGTGCTGCGTCCACTGCCCAGGGACTGGACTGGGGGCGCCGTCCGCACCGTGCAGTCGTTGCCCCAGCCAGTCCTGACCCTCGCCTCCCTCAGCCGTCCCTCTGGCTGCAAAGCGGAGCTTTTCCCAGCCCGTCCTTTGTCACCTGCTTGCAGCAGCTGGTGTGCTCCTGGAAACATGAGCCCCCCTTCCCCTAACCGACATCTGTCCTTTGCCCCCCTCGTGTGCGTGGACTGGCATTTCGTGGCGGCGTGAGGTGGTCTCCTGCTTCCCGCCTCCAGTACATTCACTGACCATCCCGGGCTCTTCTCTGTGAACTCCGTACCCCCTTTGCTCATTTTTCTCTTCAGCGGCTTGTCTTTCTCCTCATGGTGCCCTGAAGTTCCTTATATACACCCAACACGGACCTGCGTCAGGGATGTGCCACAAATACCCGCTCCTAACACATGGCCTGTGGTCCACTGGGCTCACGGCATCTTTTGCGCAGATGTGGGAAGAGACGGCAGGCCCCAGATGCAGTCCCCTGTCCAGAGCCCACGCCACCAAACTGAGACTTAGTAGTGGCCCAGTGCAGGGATGAGGTGGCAGCTGACAGAGCCCCGCGTCCCCCCAGGCAGCTGAGGCCGCCCTGCCCGCCCACACCCCTCTCCCTGTGCGACCTCGTGCCTTGTTCCCCGGGGCCCCTTCCTGCCGGCTCCACGGCGCTGCCTGAGTCCAGAGCCCCCGCGTGAAGCCAACGAGGTCTTTAGAGCTCGCTCACTTGGACCCTGTTTTCTAACCCGGAGAGATTCATGTTCTTAAAACTTTCTTTATGCCTGTGGAATTTATCAAACTCTTGTTTTATGGTTGGGAGGTTTTCCACCTGGTTTAAGAAATTCCCCTTTTCCAACAGCTTTCCGATGCTCTCCTATAGCTGCTTCCTAAAAGTTGTAATGTTTTCCTTCTCAGATATAGTTCTTCAAACAGGGGGTGGGGGTGGGGGGGCTGATTTTTGGTGGCTGGTGTGAGGAGGTGGTACCCTGTTTTATTTATTCTCAGTGTTGGTCCATCTGCCTCTGCGATACCCCCCTGACAGAGTAGGTGTGCCCGTGACCCTGCACGTGGGCCTGTCTTCCGTGTCCATGTCCATGTCCGTGTCTTTCTGGGAGCTGGCACCTCCCCTCACATGGTCTGGGCTGTCCACAGCCCCCTTTCCTTCCCCACGCATGTTAGAATCAGCATGAATTTACATACGTCCTTGTGGGAACATGGTTAAGTTGCCCTGAATTCATAGATTAATTAGGGAGAATTAACACTTTTAAGCTGTTACTGCTTTCTCTTAGGGAACATATAACAATCTCCAGCTATTGGTGCTTTTTAGATATTTTCAATAAAGTGATTTTATTATCTCTCTGGTTGTCTTGCACATGTTTTGCTAGATTTATCTTTATTATCATTATGTTTTAACATTTCTGTTGTAAATGATATTTTTAAGCACTGTCCCCTAACTCTCGATCTTTCTGTCTTATGCTCTCGTGTACCCACACGGAACTCTTAATTCTAATAATTCAGAATTGCAGATTTTCTATTTTTTGTAGATAATTATTTGGTTGGGAATAGTGGCAATTTTTTAAGGCACAAGTAGGTAAGACAAAATACTTTTTTCCTTGCCCTCCTATCTTCTTTTTTTTTTTTTTTAAGATTTCATTTATTTATTTGACAGAGAGAGAGAGAGGACATGAGAGGGAGGCGGAGGGGCAGAGGGAGAGAGAGAATCTCAAGCAGACTCAGCGCTGAGCGTGGAGCCCGACATGGGGCCTGATCCCACGACCCTGAGATCATGACCTGAGCCGAAATCAAGAGTCAGATGCCTAACCTACTGGGCTACCCAGGCACCCCTACTGTCTTCTCTTTTGTTTTTTGGGAAGTTTCTTTTTCTTGACCCAAAGCTCTGGCCCAGGCACCTGGCCGGGGAGGAGGAAGCCGAGGAGGGCACCTTCCTACCTAACTCTTGCAGGTTTTCCCTGAGGAGGGTGTAGGTGTTTGGAAGTCGCCTTCCTTGGGTTGAAGAAACTGTCTTCTATTCTTAATTGGCTGAGAATTTTCTTCACAACCTGTGTTCTGTTTCCACTGAGTTCCCCCCAAGCCTCTGCTCCGTTAATGACTCAAGAACCACCGCATTAGAGAGGAGGATGTTGTTTAAAACAATTCTTCGTACTCTTGGTGGCTCAACCTTTTTAAAACAACATCAGTCTATTCACGTTTTGCTCTTCACCTTGAGTCAACGCAGTAAGTCCCATTTCCCGTGGAGATTGGCCATTTTACGCAGTTTTCAAGAATACCGTCACGAAGCGGTTTCTGATGCGCTTGTCCCAGTAGTTCTGCTTCGGCTACAGCTGTCCTCTCGTTCGGCTCCTCACCCTAATCCTCCTCATCTGGGCCTTCTCCCTCCCGCTTGCCCATGAGGCTGATGCGGGACCATGTCACCAGCCCTTTTGCAAAAACGATGTTTGACCCTTGAGTTTGTGCATTCACTGGGAATTCCCATTATCTTCTCTTTCCTCATTATTCCCACGCTTCTCTTTCTCTGGGTTTCGGTTTCTGGCTTATTTTCCAATTTCTTGAATTAGATGCTCAACATTAGCATTTGGGGGTCCCTCCCCGGGGTTTCCCATCGGCCCCCTTCAAGCCCCAGCATCCTGCTGCCACTCAGCAGAGCCCAGCCTCCCCCAGGTGTGTTCACATTTCTAGACATATGCTAATGAGTTACCTGCCCCCGTGGGACTTGGCTGCAGAGGGCTGGCCTCAGGCTCCATGTGCTGGGTGCTGGTCTATGGCTGAGGCAACTCCTAGAAGGTGTCACTCGTGCTCCCCGTTTGCAGGAACGGCCTTCCACCAAGGCCCGTCTCTCCCTCCTGACTGTCTGGTTCATATCCGCCCCCATCACTCTGGTCCTCCTAGCCCGGCAGCAACTGAGATGTGCTTTAAAACCTCCCACTGAGACCCCAGACTTGTTCGTGTTCCCTGTGGTTGGCGGGTGACTCGGGAGCTCACGCCGCTCTGCATCCGCACCACTCCGGGGGGCAGGTGGGGGGCTGGCCCTCCTGCCCCTGTGCTGACCAGCTCCCCAGGGTGCGGGGAGGGGGGATGGGGGCTCCATGGCTCCCACCCGCTGTTCTGTTAAGGTGTCCCCTTTACATTACTGCAGTAAAGGTCAGTGGCCGTTAGGGCACCTGCATACGGGTGTGGCATGTGGAGCTGGGGGTGCACGAATGTGGGGGGCATGTGTGTGCTGGTGAGTTGGTGAGTGTCTGTTGGGCGTGTGGCCCCGCGCGGGATGTGTGTTCATGTGGGGCACGGATATGTGTGTTGGGGCGGGCACGCATGTGCATGTGCTCTCTGGGGGTTCACCCTTGTTGTTGGGGTCACGCCACCCCATGGCAGACCGCAGGGCACGCTCGCTCTTTCCCTCCACTCTGCAGAGCCTTCCCGGCGGGGCGCCTCCGGACTCTGAAATTCAGCTTCCTCCATGAATACTCCGCTGTGCAAGGCTCTACGTCTTCATCCAATTTTTGTGATTTATATTTTCCATAATTCTGTTTGGTCAGGATTTTCAAATTTATTACACAGTTGTGCACTGTGTTCTCTTATAATATAGAAAGAACGGTCTGTGTTTGCTGAGTCTGCTCTCTTGACACGTGCTTTCCTGCTCCTTTCCTCTGGGGGCGAGAGGCCCCTCTGGCTATGTGCGCCCCCTTGTTCCGGACCCTGCTTCTGCCCCCACATTTCCGGGGGACGCCTGTAAGGTCTCCCACTGTGTTCCCGCTCCCCTCCCCCCAGACCCCTCCAAAGGCAAAGCTCTTCTACCCCAAATTGGCTTCAGAGCAGACTCAGGCGGTGGGGGACTGCTCACGGGGGGCAAAGACCCCTGCTGAGGTGGAGAACTGAGGGTCATAGGAGCTTGCAGGGTGGAGGGGACAGATGTGGAAGCCACTGGCAGGCCCGGCTACATGCCCCGACCCCTGAAGGGAGTCCCCAGTGTCCCTCAGACCCCCGCCCTGCGCTTCTGTCCTCCCTAGCCCACCCACTCAGTCCCCTCCTCCAGTCCGCGCCCCCCAGCGCCCCCCATCCAAGAGCCAGCGCACACTTGGGGGAGGGGAGTCTGCCAGCTTTATTCACAGACCCCGGGAGATGGGGGCAGCCAGGACAGAGACGTGGGGGGTGCTCGGGGGTGGGCCCCGCGCCCCCAGGCCTGGGGGCTGGATGCTGCCGCGCAGGCTGCACAGGCCGAGGGTCTCTGCCTCTGGGAACTCCTCTGGCTGCTTCACTTCCAGCGCCCGCCGACTTTGCCCTTGGCCGGGGCCCCGGCCTTCTTGCTACTGCAAATGGAAGCAAGTTGATCTTCAGCGGCTGGGTGTTTGGGCCCTCGGCCCAGCCCCTCCTCGGCCCCCGGCAGACCCCCAGCCCTGACAGCTCTGCCCACCCAGGCCGCTATCAGAGCGAAACGCCCAGTCTGACCTCAAAGCTCCGGGCACACATTCCAAGCACCGGCGACTCACCTGTACCTGGCCCGGCTGGGCCTGGGCGCCTTGTGCTGGGACAGTTAGTGTGGTTAGGGGAGGGACCAGCGAGCACAGGACACCCCCTAACCCCTGCCAGGAGCTTGGGTCCAGGGGCCCCACCTCGGGTAGACCCCAGGCCTGCCAGGGAAGCCGTCTCTGCAGATGGCTATCATCGTCCCAGTGACTGTGACCTGGAAAGAGCCTCCCAGGTCACAGCCTCCTGGGGCAGGAGAGGCTCCGGACAGTCAGCTACCTTGGTCCCTGACTCTTGGCCAGCGGACCGGGCCTGGTAGACTTGGGGCCTGGGAGGCCTCCGTCCGGCCTTCAGTCCCCTGTTAGAGCTGGACCATGGAGTGGGGGGAGGTCAGCACCCTGCAGGGTGGCCATCCTTAGGAGCCTGCCCTGTCTGTCTGACGCCCTCTGCACACCAGGGAGCCAGGAGGGAGTTGGGTGCTGGGTCAGGATGCCATGGGTGGGGAACAGGGTGTGTGGGCCCCAGAAGCCGACCCTTTGGGACGACTTCTGGCTGGAGAAGGCCTTGCAGTTCCCAAGGCTGGCTTCGGGAGAAGCCCTGGCCCCGGTGGTCGTGCCCGTGGTCCGTGTCCTGCAGGGGTCAGCCTGAGTACCCTTACACACATGCACACACGCATGCACACGCGTGCACACGCATGGAAGGGCTCTCACAAGGCCCGCATCAGCCGCACACAACAGAGCCCAGGGAGGAGGGGGTCACCTTCACTAGTCCCCCAGGGTGGAGGATCCTAGCCCTGGGAGCAGTAAGGGGGCAGGGGCCAGTGGAAGAAGGAAACCCCTGTCTGAGCAGTCCTGGGGACCCTGCACCGTGTGGGGTGGGGACGGGCTCAGCGACCGGGCTGGGAGGGACACCTCAGGGCAGGTGGAGCCTTTCCCAGCCGCTGTGCTCATGGGTCCCGCAGGCCCCGGGGTGACCTTACGGACAGAGGGTTCATGCTCCGAGGAACCAGAGGCTCCCTGGGGCTGCAGGGAGACCCAGGACAAAGCCCGGGCTTCTGACAGCCCATGCCAGCTCACTGCTGAGGCGGCTCAGTGTGGAGATGTCCATGAGCCCCGTCTGGCTCTGCCAGGCTGCCGGGGAGCTGGCCCGGCACCGCCCATGTCCCCGCAGTCGGCCTCCTCCTAGGCTCTGAGGTGAGGAGGGGGCAAGAGGAGGCCGCAGGTCCAGGGGTGCAGGGCCCAGACATGCGGACTCCAGTGGCCACTGGTTAGTCTTGTTACTGCTCTGCCGAGGGCCGGCTGCCACTGGGACTGGCCGAAATCGCTGGGCCCGGGGTCGGGCAGTGGCGGCCGGCCCCATGGGGCCACGTGCCCCCCACAGAGCCCGGGGCAGGAGGGCTACTCACTGCTTCTGGGCCTGATCGATGCGGCTCCTGAGGTTGGTGATCTGCGAACAACACAGTGACTTACCTGGCAGGTCCAGGCAGGGCCAGACCGGTTGTGGCCGGCGTGCCCTTCTTCGGTGGAGTCTCGCCGCCTCACCTGGGCCGCCGCGCCCTTACTGTGTCCTGATTCCTCTGGGTGGAAGACACCAGCCCTCGGCCCTTGAGGTTCTTGCCTCTGACTTACTTTTGGTGGCCCGTGCTGGAGACCCGGGCCAAGACACACAGCAGCTCTAGAGCTGGCCACTCACCTGCAGCCTGCGGCGGGATGCGGGGCGGGGGCATGGGGAGGGAGGCGAGGTTGGCAGAGCCCCTGAGTCTGGTGGCTGCTGGAGCGACCAGCCCTGCGGTCCCCTGGCTCCCTCCTCCTGATGGCCCGGGCAGAGAGGCTCAGGGGAAGGCAAGGCCCTTCCCCCACCTGCCAGCAAGGACAGCAGGTCAGCCTCAGCAGCCACGGGCTGCAGGTGTTGGGGAGGAGGGGGGGCCCGGAGGCCGTGCCCGCCGCCGCCATCCGCAACGAGCCGGGTTTGCCATGCGAGAGGCTCACCGTGCATTGCACACCACGAGCCTGGTCCAGGGTGGACTCTGCCTACTTACAACTTGGCCAGTATCTCCACTCTGGCCCGCATATTCATGATCTAGAAAGACCAAGATGGTTAACAGGCTGGGCGGGTGGCTGAGGCTTCGGGGCCTTGCTGTGTGCTGGGCTAGCCCAGGCCTGGGCCCTTGTGGCCCTTACAGCCCTCCCCGGGGACCCACCATGGGTCGTGCAGACGTGTGTCAGGAAGCAGTGGGTCCCTGATTCAACCCCATGGACCCACTTCTGCAAGCCAGCCCTCCAATCCCAGGGGACCATCGGGAGAGGGCAGCACTGTCCCTGAGCCTGGACACTGCGGAGCTGCAGGGATGCGTGTGCTCTGGGGGTGGGGGGCAGCCCCAGGGCCGGTTGGATGGTCCTCCTCCTGGTAGAGGTGAGCAAACAGGCACAGAAGGACCAGGCGAATTGCCCTAGGGCACGGCTCTTGAGAAGGAGCCAGGAGTCACTGGACACCCTTTGTCTTGGTGGCCTGTAGGGACGGCCACAGGAGATGCCCCTCGGGTGTGAACTGTCTTCCGCCAGGGACCCTGGAGGACACTGAGGGGTGGGGGCCGTGCCTCTGATGGGGAAGCGGGAGGTGTCTGAGTCTGCCCAGAGCAGGCTGGTTACCAGGATGGCACCCTCTCCCCAGGGCCCGAAGGGCCTCCGAGGGGACAGTATCTGCATAAGACTGCTGTTCTGAGTTGTGAGCCCCTCCCAGGCAACTCTAGGCAGCCACCCCCCACATGACCCAGTCCCAGACCCCTTTCCCAGCTGCCGAGTGGGGATGCGTGACACCCTTCTGCCTGCTCTGACCGAGGAAGGGACAGCTCGGGGACCGAGCCCAGGACCCCCAGGGGCTCTGAGGAAGCAAATGTCTCTGGCGGGCACGGCTGGGACCTGGCTTTGCAGAGAAGGCTGTGAGGGAGGCCACCCCGGTGCCCGAGAAACCTACTGCTACCCAGGGTGGGCTTTCCACAAGCCCCAGGCAATTCGGGAACTGGACCCCGAGGCTGCTCAGCCCTCTGCTCTCCCTTGCGGCCCTCAGAGCAGGGCCGATTGCTTGGGGACATGGAGGCGGGCTCAGAGGGTGTCCCCAGGCACAGTCTCTGGCAGGGTCCATGGGGACAGCCAACATGGGCTTCTCAGGGCCGTGGCTGTGGGGACTCGGGGAGGCGGTGGCTCCCGGTGGGCGGCTGAGCTGCAAGGTGTTTGCACTCACATCATATTTCTGGCGCTTCAGCTTCTCCCCAAACTCGAACTTGTCCGTCTCCAGTTGGTAGAGGGTGTCCCAGAGCTCCTTGGCCTTGTCCCTGGGAGGGCGGCAAAGGTGCAGCTTGGCTGGGTAAGCCCTGGGAGGCAGGGTCCAGGCCACCTGCGGTCCCCCTCCGGCCACCATGGAGAGCCAGCCCAGCGGCCTCCCGGGAACCTCCGAGAGCTGCTGCCCCTGGGCTGCGACACCTGCCTACCTCAGCTTGTCCTCGCCAAGGTGGTCGATGTTGAGCGGCTTGCGTCTCTCTGCTAGCACCTTCTTCTTCATCTCCCGGGCGGTCTGCTTCTTGCCTCTCTTCTGGTCGGCCTGTGGGGCACAAGCAGAGGGCCCTGGCCTCAGGAGGGGAGCACCGTACAGCTCCGTGGCAGTGGCTGGGGGTGCAGTCGGAGGTCATGGCTCCGAGGGCCCGTGCTCACCTTGGCCAGGTAGCTGCTGTAGTTGGCGCCCATGGAGGACAGGGCCTTCTTCTTCTTCAAGTCGTCCTCGGCTCTCCTCTTGGCATCCTCCTCCTCCCTCCGGGCTTTCTCTTCCTGTGGAGACCCCGTCCCCAAGGCCCTCAGTGCTGGGCCGGGGCAGCCCCCGTCCCCCGGGCAGGCTTCCAGGACCCACCCTGGGCTTAGCACTTTCTGCAGGGTCTGCAGGACATGGGGAACTTAGCCAGGGTCTCTGGTCCCTGACCGGTGTCAGGGGGATGCTCAGGAGGAGGACAGGGAATCTGCTCTGGTCACTGGCTTGGGGTCCGGGGTGGGAGAGGGGACATGAGCCTCACCGCCAGTCTGTTCTGGCGCTCCTTCTCCTTCTCGGTGCGGATTCTCTGCTGCTCAGCTCTCTCCGCACGGCGCTTCTCCTGCGGCCGGAGGAGCAGCTCAGCCCAGCCTTGCCAACCCCAGCGCCCCCCCACCAGAGCGCCTGGTACCTCCACCCCCACCCGCAACTGCCCCAACTCACTATCCTCTCCTTGAGGGCAATCAGCTCCTCTTCCTCCTTCTTCCGTGCTTCAAAGTGGCTGTCAATGAGCGCCTGGAGCTCCATGAGGTCCTTGTTCTGACGCTTCTTCTGGATGTCCTGTGGGTGCAGGAGGCCCCTTCTCTTGGACCTCATCTTGCCTGGCCCACCGTGCGGCAGGCAGTCCCTTCCTGTGTTCCGGCAGGGACACCCTGCCTCCTCTGGCCACTGCAAACTCTGAGGGTGGCCAGGGACCTTTCGCCCTCGCCATGTCCCCACGGCTGCTGCCCTCCTGGGGGCCAGAGGCTGCCCGATCCCTTAGCTCCAGTGTAGGAATGGTGCCCTCCCCATGGGTGAGTCTGGGCCCTGCACAGCCCTGAGGTCATCAGCAACCCTGGGATGGGCTGGCTCTGGCTTGGGTCTATTGTCATCCCCAGAGATGTTCTGCATGGGCCAGACAGAGAGGGAACTGGTGAGTGAGGTACTTTGTTAAATAGATGGATGGGTGGATGGATGGGTGTGAATAATGGATGGATGGACACATGGATAATGGGTGGATGGATGATGGATGGATGGATGGATAGGTGGATGGATGGGTATGGATAATGGATAGATGGATACATGGATAAATGGATGGATGGATGATGGATGGATACATGGATAGATGGATGGATGAAGGATGGATGGATGGATGGGTGGGTGGGTAGATGGATGGATGATGGATGAGTGGGTGGGTGGATGGATGATGGATACATGGGTGGGAGAGAAGGGAAGACAGATGTCTCACACTGAGGGAGTTTCCTCTGGTCCAGAAATAAATTAAGGCAGAATTGCCTGCAACCAGGAAGTGCTAGTTCTGGCTGCTTGAGAGCAGATGACCTTCACAGGTCTGGAGCCTGAAGGCTAGGGGTTGGAGGGTGGAGGCCGTGTTGATCCGGGTCCCATAAACTTACATCAAAGTCTACTTTCTCCCCTTCCGGGATCTTAGGAGCAGTGAGTCTGAAGAAGAGAGAGGCTCGTGAGCAGGGGCAGGTGGAGACCCTACCAGGGTGCTGGCCCTCCTGCACTCCCACCTGGGCACCCAGCTGAGGACACACTGCCTGACCTTTATTCTAGTCAGATGTATAACCCACTGTCCCCACGGTGGCCGAACCCCTTTGAGAAGGTTTCAGTCTCTTCATGTCCCTCTGTTTTGCCAACATCTGGACATCGAAAGGGCCATTTCAGCCCCATCTGTCCAGGAAGGGCACTCTCCCTTTTGTTCTCAAACAAAGAAATGCAGCTAGGCCAGGCCAGAGGCAGGCTGGTCACCGCAGGCCCCCGAGGGGTGTTGGCCTCTGTGGCCAGGAACAGCTGTCTTGACCCTTTGCAGGTCCCCGACCCCTCCTGAATCTTTCTTTCTGGGGACCCAAAGGAAGGGGCCTGAGCAGAAAACAGTTTGGGGAAGAAATGAGACCCCCGGATCCGGCCGGCCATAACCCGCCATCAGCCGTGGGCCCGGCCCCCATGCATTCCAGATGGAGCAAAGAGTTAAAACAACAACAAGGTTTTTCAAAACAAGCCACAGAAGAACGTGGAACTGAATATGGACCCAAGTGCTGGAACGGGAGAGGCTTTCCTAAGCTCAGAAGCACCAGAAGGTCCCACTAGGGGAAAGATAGCCAGACGACTCCACGCAAATGAAAAACTTATGTATGTGAAAAAAAAAAAAAGAAAAAATTGAAAGGGGAAAAAAAAACCCAGCCCAGACTAGAAAAATATTTTCAGCAAGCACAGAGAAGACTTATATCCTTGTGCAAACCGATGGCTGAGAGCACGTGGAGACGTCTCTGCCGTTAGATAAATGGGCAGGAGGCGCGCGCTGCCAAGTCTCGGGAAGAAAGGCGGCCAGTTAGCAAGCACGCGGGAAGGCGCTCCTGGAGCCAGCCGAGGCGTGCGGACCAGAGCGGCCCTGAGAGGCCCCCCTCATCCATCAGTGTCCCTGGGTGCAGCGGCGGCGCGGGGCACAGACCCGCTCACGTCCACGGCGGAGCCTGCACTGGAACGGCCCCCGTGGAAAGCAATTTGGCAGCAGACGTCAAAAGCCTGAAGAACGTTCATACTCTTTGACCCAGTAATTCCAGTTCTGGGAATGTGGCCTAGGGAAATAACCCGAAAGACAGAAAATGCTTTCCACCCAGCATTATTTATGATAGTAAAATATTGGGGAAGGCCTTAATGTCCTGCAGAAGAGGAACGGTTAGAAAAATTATGGTTTGTCCAATTGATGGAATATTATGTGGCCATTCAAAATATTTAAGAAGACTATGTAAAAACACGGAAAAATACTTATGAATAGTGCTAAATTTTAAAAAAGCAGAATTGAAGGTTGTATAGACAGTACGATGTTTGAAAAACAGCTCAGAGTTTAAATCTTTTTTTCCGAGCCCTACGCACGGAAAGAGGAGGAAGAAGTAGGGCTTTTATTCCTCCCTGCGCCTTCCCGCAGTCTGGCTGGCGGGCTGGGAGAGTTATAGACGGTTTTTTTTTCTTCATTGGACTTTTACGTATTTTCCAAATTTTCTTTAATGAGGTGTTTTATTTTCATAATGAAAACACAAACATTTTTTTAAAACTAGAAAATATCTGGGACCCAGCAGTGTTATTTAAAATTGCTGAGAAATAAAAGTGCAGGGGATGGGAGCGTGCTGGCCGGACCCCTGACGCGCCGCAGTGCCCGCGGACCCCCGAGGGCGTCCCACGCGGGAGCACAGCCCGGGCGCGCTGGTGCAGGTCCGGCCGGACAGCGCCGGGCACAGGAGGGACACTCAACGGGACCGGGGTGGGGAGTCACGCACTGTGCACTTACAAGTACTCGTTGAACACAGAAAAGTCAGAATCGTCGGGTTAAAAAACAAAATCTCTGAAATGCTCACAAGTGGGTAAAACGCGGGAAAGACCCTCCAGATGAGGACGACGGTGCCCCAGAGGCCCCAGGGCTGTGAAAGATGGCGGGTCCACTGGTGGTTCTGTTCTGAAGGGGCCACGGGGGCGAGACCCTCCCTCCACCCACCTCTCAGGGCCGCCTCTCGGCTAGGGCCTGGGGGGGACCCCACGGCAGGCCGGCAGCCACGGGGGACCAGGCAGCTCCCCTCTCTGTCCCGTCTCCCCCAGCCCCACCCCCCATTCTTCGTGGGCCCCCCACCTCCTCCTGCAGGGAGTCCTCCTTGCCTACACTGGACAGTAGGGCACAGCCACACCCCGCTGGGCCCCCAGAGTTCATCTCTGCTCCTTGCTGGGAAGAAGCGCCCTGGTGAACTCTGCTCCCTACCTGTGGGGGAAGGTACCAGCTGCCCCAAATAATCCCATTTTCATCAGGGGCTTTCGTCAGACGCCTAGAGCTTTAAATACCAAATCAAGGAGCAAAGATGCGGCCACTTTCTCTCAGGGGTTTGGGGGTGCATCCCCCACAGAGCCCAAATGTGTTGTCTTCTGTGGGACCCCAGTTTCCCAGGTGACCTCGGTCCTTGTCCCCCAGCCCCGCCAGCGTCCAGCCCTGCCCAGGCCCCACACTCACCTGGGTCTTGGCTTCTCCTCTGGCCACCACGGCGCCGGCATGGGGAGAGGGAAGAGAAACCCGGTGAGTGGGGTGGTCCCCTCCTGCCCACAGGCCCCTGGGGGCACCCCCGCCTAGGGGCTGGGGGCTCCTGCCTGCACGCCCACCTGCTCCTCCCTCTCCAGCTGAGCCTACCAGCCATGCTCCCATCCTGCCAGCAACAGGAGAAGGTCCCTGTGGGCTCCCAGGAGGAGAGCTCAGGGCGCGTGAACCAGGACGTGGCCAGAAGGGGGAATGCGGGACGAAGGAGGGATTGTAAGCCAGAGGCACAGAGTCCTCAGGGGCCAGGCAGGGCAGGAGGAAGGAGGAAGGAAGGTGGTCTGACAGGAGTGGGCAGGGATGGGGACCGAGGGGAAGGGGAGGATGCACCCCTTGTCCAGGCCCTTGGTCTGCAGGCCGGTCCCCACTGACCGCCCCACTTCTGTGTGGGGCAGAAGCGTGCGAGCCCTGGGCTGCAGAGCCCCGTGGCGGACGCCCTGTGGGACAGCCAGGCCTGACCCCGGGAAAAGGGAAGAAAAACAAGGCAGGTGAGGGAGAGGGGTGGGGAGCCAGGGGGTCCTCTCCATCTCAGGGTCTGTCCAGACACAGCCCGGACCCTCAGGTCGAGCCTCCCGCAGCGGGCCGTGGGGCCCAGGCTGGATTGCCCCCGAGGGTGAAGGCGCTCCTGACCTCCCTGCAGAGCCTTAAGAGGCTGCTCTTCCTGAGGCTGGATGGGCCCCCCAGCTCTCCCTCCACCACTCCCTGGGGCCTGCCGTGTGGCGGTCCACGCAGGCCTCCAGACCTGAGACGAGCCCCCGCCTGCCTGCACGATCCTGGCTGCCTTCACGTGGGGGTGCTTCCTCTGACCACCCCCACCCTCAGGCCTCAGAGAGGTCCTGGCTGGCCGGGTCACAGCCTGGGGTCCGCACAGCCTAGCAAGGTCTTGTCCTCAGCCCTCGGTCTCCGCTCTGGGCCCTCGGCCTATCTGAACCCAAGGAGGCCTGGCTGAGAACATGTGTTGGATCTTCCGCACTCCGTCCTCTGCCTGAGGCAGCCCGGGGAAGGGGGCTGGGGGGCTGCTGTACGTGCACTGGGTGTGGCCCCTCGGCTCCCCTCGGCTCGGGTTCCCCTGGGTGCTCAGGAGCCCGCCACATGCCCACTGACAGCACTTTGGCCATTTAGCAAGTGGGCTTGATGTCACCCTCTCCCTGCACCTTGGGGGGGGGCTGTGAGCATGGGGAAACGGAGCAAGAAAAGGGGGTGCTTTGGGAGCAGGAACCTGACAGAGGGGCAGAAGGAAGGCTTGGTGGGGAAGAGGGGCGCCCCTGAGGTGTGCTCGCCTTCTCTGGGGGCCTAGCTGGAGCGGCTCCCGGGTGCAGGGGGGTGTGGGGGGAGGCCGAGAGCAGGAGAGGGAGCCCGTGGAAGGAGGGGCCACGCTGCAGCCCTCTTGCAGCGGTGGCTAGTGGGGGGGCGGCCTGGTGCCACCCCCAAGCCCCAACATCTGCCTGTCTGCCTTGGCCTCAGGGTGCCCTGCTGACCGTGGGCCCCTACAGGCCTGCAGCCCCCTGGACACCTCTACCTGCACGGCCGAGCGTCCGCCGCCCCACGCAGGGGCCAGCACGCCCCTTCATCGTGCAGGCGGCCTCTCTGGGGCCCAGGGAGGGAAGATACTCTCAGGCTTGTGCTCGCGGTTCAGGCCCAGCCCGGAGGCCCCCGCGGCCCCACTGAGCGGAGGGGCCAAGAGCTCCCTGACTCGAACCTGCGAGTCCCCTGCCCCCGCCCAGGCACGGCCCACCCAGGGGCCTCCTCACGCCAGGGCGTGCCTGGCTGCGGCCCAGGTGGTGGGTGGGATGCGGGACCTGACTGATTGCTCCTTTGCACGCAAGGCCCCTGGCTGTTCCAGGTCGCTGCCGTAATGCCTCGGGCCTCAGCCTGACTTTCTGCTTCACCCCACTTGGCCCTCCACCCTCGCTTCAACCTCACCCCTCCTGACTCCCCCTCTGACGCGCTATCTGGGGCAGGGTGGAGGCGTCTGCCCTGTCTCTCCTCCTCTGCTCTTCTCCACTCGGCCCTGTGCGGTCCAGAGGGTCCTGGTGGACTTCAGCACCCTCCTCCCAAGGCCAGCACCCTCTCGGGCCATGGGCTCTGCACTCGGTGTTGGGCTGGCCGCCCCCACCTTCCTGCTGGTGGCCCCGGAAGGGCCTCATCCCCACACCCCCGAGGGGTGTGCGCCGGGGGGCCAGGAGGAAGACTGCACCCAGACCCAGTCTTTCCCACTGTGTCCCCAGCCCATGGGAGGGTGGTGGGAGTCAGGCAGGGAGCGAGGCTGGGGGGAGGAAATGTGCAGGGATGTGCTCGGGGGCGGGGACGTACCTTCTTGGACCTCCTCTGCAGGCAGAGCACAGTGGGGCAGGGGAGAGAGAAAATCAGCCCTGAGCCTGGGCAGAGGCTGAGGGCAGGGGCGGTGGGAGGGGGCAGAGGCGGCGGGGTCTGAGCAGAACCACACTGTGAGTAGGTTACACGGGGCCCCTCTTGCTCCTGCGTGTGGCCTGGGCGCCTGCTCATAGCCACACGTGGTCACTTGTGTGCATGGGCACCCACACGGGACTGAAGTCATGGCACATACCTGGTTCATGGACTTCATGGGGGAGGGAGGGCCACGGAACAAGAGGTCAAAGGAGGAAGGATCCGAGGTTAATGGAAACACCGGTCGCCATTCGGGAGGGTCAGTGGCCGAGGGCAAGGGGCAGGGAGCATGCGGGAAGCCAGTGAGACACGGTGAGTGTTGGTGGGCATTGCCGGCCCCAGATCCTGTCCCTGCCTCGCTGACCTGACGGGGAACTGGGGCTCAAGGGTGGACTTGTGGGGGGAAGGGGTCCCCACCTGTCCTCCACCCCCCAGGAGGGACTGGCAGGGGCTGACAGGCTCTGGCTGCGGCCTGGTACGGGGCAGGGCCCACAGCCCAGAGGAGCAGGCCCAGAGGGCACCCCACTTCTTGCCCCCACTGCCCTTGTCTTGGCCTCCAAGGGCACACGGACATGGGCACCCACCTCGGCTGCCCTGCCCACTGATCAGATCGCAGGCTCCCCAACCCTCTCATTGTCCCCCAGGATCCCGAGGAGGGGCCCACGGGGCAGGTCTCGGGGGCATGGCCAGGGGACGTCCCTGCTGGGGGCTGATGGGCTGTTTGTCCATCACCCCGTGCTCACCTGCCATCTGACCTGGTACCCTGACCTAGTCAAGGGGTCAGATTCAGCCGCAGGCTCTCAGTTCCCCACCCTGGGCCAGAGGCCGAGAGTTTCAGGGCTGGCGAGGCCAGGCCCATCCAGCAGTCCCCCCACCAACCCAGTCTCCCTGTGCTGGGTTCATGAGTCCCATTTGCAGCTCAGCCTGAGTCAAGGGAGTGCCTGGCCCTCAGGGACCCCCCTCCCACTCTGGTCAAGCGTTGGCCATGGTTAGTGGGTGATGTTAGGGCCACAGGTGGGAGTCCTTTGCTGGCTGGCACCTCGCTGCCTCCCTGCCCTCTCCCCCACCCTGCGTGGGCTCCAGCCAGGCCCTGGGCCCCACATGGGGATCAGAAGTCCTGTGTCCTCATACCTTCTTCATGGACTTCTGCAGGTGGAGGGGCGCCAGGTGTGCAGGCGGCAGGAGGAGAGAGGAGAAGTTAGGCCAGGAGCACACAGCACATCCTTAGGGGGTGGGGGCACGCTGGGCGGGGGGGCGCAGAGCGCTGAAGATACTTGTGGGGGCTGGGGTCCGGGACCCCGCTTACCTTCCTCCTGGGCCTCTTCTGAGGTGGGAGCAGCGGGAGGGAGAGAGGAAACAAGGACAGTCATTTAGGGGTACACCTGGTGTGGTGGGGAAAGAGACCGGTCCCCCAGGAGAAGGGGTAACTGGCACTCCGGGCTGGAGGTGGGGAGCCCTGGAGACCTGGGCCTAGACCCTGCCTCTGTCCTGTGACCACCCCTGGGACCCCAGGGCTCAGGCTTCTTGCTCCCTCCTTGGGGCCTAGGCCCCCCAGATGGGCCTTGGGACCCGCCGCCTGCCTGCCCGCCCCCACACGGGGGTGTCTTTGCGGGAGGGTCTAGCCAAGTCCTGTTCCGCGGGTGACGGAAGTGAGGACAGGGGACGAAATCCACTGTGGTGAGAAAAGCCTGGGAGGGTCCAGGCAGGCGACGCGGTCTCTGCGCATGCCCGAGGTGATGTGGACGCTGAGGGTCTTGGAGGAAATGGGGGCAGGGGACCCTTCATGTCCGCCACATGGTCTTCCCTGGGGAAGGGGCAGCTCCCCAGGACCACGTGGCCTGCTCAGAAGTGAGTTTTTCCACCTTTTCAGCACAAAAAAGAAATGTTTTGCTCACGTTGTTAGGGTAGCCAAGTGTTTTCAAAATATTTCCAAAACACAGCACCCAGCACACCTCGCAGCTGGGCCCTGCCTGGTGAAGTTGCGTGGACGCTTCCCTGGGCCTGAGCGCGTTCCAGGGATTTTGGAGGAGCACCCACCCGGGCTCGAGAGCCGCCTCTCCGCGCGGTTCCCAGGTGCAGCAACTCCCCTGCACCCCACACCTGCCCGGGCACGACCGGGAGACTCCCACAGACGCCAGGCCGTGCGAGGGAGGGGTCTCCAGATGAGGCGGGGATGCTGAGAGACACGGGGACACAGAGACAAGGGAGGGAGAGACAAGCGGGGTCCACACAGCCGGCCCTTGATATTAATGAGGGTGAGTCGTAAGGCACACGTCAGGTCTGTCCACACAGCACTACCAGGACAGGTATAATGAACGATTAACGAGTGTGTCTATTAGTGGATGAAGATGTGGGAGATTAGAGGTGACAGCAAGTGGTCATTAATGATGAGGAGGATGGGAGTCCAAGAAGCCCAGTGGGGGTGAGGCCACGTCCTGAGCTGAGTGGGGCGGCCTGGGTCAGGGTGGGGGGCATGTGGGGCCGCCAGGATTACCTTCTTCCTCGTACTGCTCTGCAATGGGATAGAACACGGGAACCGTATTAGCGGGCGGCCCTGGGAGCCAGCTGCCCCACCCCCGAACCACCGAGGAGGGGGCCTGGGGGGCTTGGGCTCTGGACACCCTGGGAATCCTGCCGGGGCAGGGGGCGGGGGGCCCAGGTCCCCCTGGGAGAGCGTGGCGAGGCCGCCAGCCCCAGAAGCCCTGGCCCGAACACTGCCCTGGACAGCTCTGCAGGGCCTGCTGGGCGTACAGGGGCAGGGTTCAGATGTGACCACATCTCGGGATTGTCCTGGGAGGAAGAGGGGGCCCCGAGTGCAGGGGCAGGAGTGGGGAGCCCATGTTCAGAGGGGGTCGGTCTAGCGCCCACTGCAGCCAACGTGGCAAAACTCGGGCTTCCCACCAGGGCTTCCCAAGGAGAACCATGCTGTCAACGGCCTTACGGGCTTGTCTCATGTGTGACTTGTCCCTGAGGGTGGACGGAGAGGGAGAATCATTTGACACTTACCCTCGACCTGTTCACTGCTGGGGCCGGGGGTGGGGGGAGAGAGAGAGAGAGAGAAGGGCTGAGTTGGCTTTCACTCTGTGTCTCCTGAGACCGCGGGTCCCCTGGCCTCTGCACACAGCCCAGGTCCAGGGGGCCCGCGCAGGGCGTGTGGCTGCCGGGACTGGTACTCACACTTCCTCGTCCGACATGGTGGCGGGACTGTTTCTGTGGGGGAAGGAACGTGACCAGAGTCAGAATGGCCTTGGTCTAGAAGTGCTGGAAAGGGTGAGTGTTGGGCTCCCAGGGCTGGGGGTGTGAGGGGACATCCAAGGACAGGGTGGAGGCCAGCTCTCCGGCCTGGGATGGGCCTCCTCCGCAGCCCCCACCCCCAGCCCTCCTTGCTGGACTCTGATCCCTCCCCACCCCCCCTTCCTGCCCTGGCTCCAGCCTGGAGCTTGGAATCTCGGGGCTGGACGGGATGTTGGAAGGTCGTGGCGTCCACCCCCACCCAGGGCAGACATCCTCTCTATAGCATTCCCCGAGGAGGGTCATCCAGAATGCACGGTGCTTGTCCAGACTGTTTTGGACAGCAGAGAAGTCCTGCCGATGTGGCTCGAAACCTGCTTCTTTATGGTCTCTGCCTTTGGGCCGAGGTGGTTGGGGGTTCGCCGGGAGCCCCTAGGTGACAGAGCCCCACTCCCCCAGTGGGCGTGCTGAACCTTCCTGGGTCTTCGTGCCTCACCATCCCCATGACAAACGCTCCTGGTGTGAGCCCAGAGCTCCCTTCCCCAACTGATGGTTTCCTGCAGGGACCCCACATTCCCCTATGGGGGTGCCCTGGGAGTCCCCCACAGGTCCTGTGCAGTCCCCTCCCCAAAACCACAAGGATGCATGAGCCATTCTCCTTTTCTCCCCCGACCCCCACAGAGCAGACTGGGCCCCGAGCTCATGGGGCCGGGGTCTGGCCTGTTTCTCTGTGCATCCCCCAGCCGGGGCTCTGAGCAAGAACTGAGTGGACAGCCCCATCCGGCCGGCCCCTCTCAGCCTGCTTTCCCAGGCCCCGTGGATGCTCTTGAATTTGTCAATGTCTGCAGGGAAGCTCTGTGCCCGGGCCCGGCTGTACGTATGCAGGTGCGGCCGGCGCCGGGCCAGCGCGCTCGGGGACGCTCATTCCGTGAGCTGGCCCCCGCACACGCCTGAGGGGCCCGGGGCTTGACACATGGCGTTCAGGACAACATATCGCAGCTTAGTGGAAGACACAGTAGTTGTGCCCCCCACCCCCCGGGAGCTTCGTATAAGAACACAAGCTCATCATCTGAAGATGCATGTACATCACATCGCCAAGGTGGGAACGGCTTTCTGACGCCTCTGTCCAGAATGTTGATTTTCCCAGAGCAGTTTAAGCTCCGTGCAAAATTAACCCCCAGATCTCTGCTCCCCCACCCCAGCCCAAGAAATGGCTCTTTCCTGGAAGAGGACTCTGCTGCCCCCTCAAGTTAGAGCCTCCCGCCTGTGTGCAGCTGGGGGTCTCAGCCTCCTCGTGGGCCACTCTCTAGGGTGGGAGGGTCGTGAGAGCCTGGGGCTCCCCTCGACCCTGGCAGGGCCCTACACCTGTCAGCAGCCTCAAGAGGGGGCGGCTGTGGCCTGAGCCCAGGGGCTGGTTATTTTTAAGAAGACAGTGGCAGCTGGGGTGTCCAGAAATAGGCACCCAAATTAGCCAAGACACCTCTGCCCAGAAACCCAAGACGCGGGGAGGGGGGCTGTGAGGGGAGCCGCTGGCTCAGGTCTCCTCCTGGCCAGCTCCCCAGCCCCCGGCCCCCGCAGGTGTCCCAGGCCCGCCAGAGCTCCTGCATCTTGCTCTCCCGCCTTCTGGGCTGTAGTCCAAGGGCGGGGCACCAGGAGGACCCCCATATCCCCAGGCAGGGTGCCTGGAAGCCCCTTTTGTGAGTCAGGGCAGCAAAGCCTCACCGACGTGGGGGAAGCTTCCCTAGGATCCTGCCCCTCTGTCCAGTGGAGCCCCGAAGGCTCCACCACGGGGTGGCTCCGTGCCCCCAGCTCGCTGTCTGTCGGGGAGGGGCCGGGGTGGGGTGTGCTGGAGGGCAGGGGGCAGCATTTCGACAGCTGGGAAGGAAGTCAGTTGTCCATTTCGTGCTCTGCCCTCAGCGTGGAGTGGGGGAGGGAGGTAGAGTGAAAATAGCTCCTGAGGTCAGAGCTCCTTGGAGACGCACACCCTCCTTCCCTCCTTCCCAGGTGACACGATGGGGTGGGGAGGGTGGGAGTCCCTGCCCCCCACTGGCTGGGGGCCCCTGGCTGTGTCACCCGGCATAGCCTCGGCCCCCATCCTGCCCTGCAGGGGCTCCTTGCCCGGGTCTCCCCCACGATGGGATGACTGAGGGCATCCAGAAGGAGCCGGCAGGGGAGGCGCGGGGAGGGCGGGAAGGGCAAGGAGCGTGGGCGGTGCCTCTGGGGCGCAAGTGCCCTCCTCCGTGGGCAGAGGTGGGGGACAGATCCCAGGTTCCCACTCCGCCCCCGGCCTGGCCCTGTTTGCTCCTGTCCTTGGCCTCTGGGAGCTGTCCCCGAAGCCCCCAGCCGCCTCTCCCCATGGAACCGCTCCTGGGGTCAATTACACGAGACCCCTCGTGTCTGGCTCTACAAATGTTGGGGTTGGAGGCTGTGACCACTTGAGGCCAAGAGCCCCCCACTTCTGAGGGGAGCTGGCCTCGGCCCCTGAGCTTACTGGAGCCCCGTGGAAAGGCCCAGATGGCCCCGGGGGCGAGCCAGGACCCTGCACTGGGCGGCCCTCTGAGCTGTGGGCCGTGTCCTTCCTGGGCTCTTCATCTCGACACCTGCCCCTCTCCCCAGCCCTCCGCCCTGCTTCCCTCCAGGGAGCCCCCACCTGCCTCCTCAGGCCTCCCCGGCTGCTGGGCTGTGGTTTGGAACGGCTTCCCCATGTTCGGGTCGGAGAGCATCACCCTCCATGCCAGCACCCTTGGGACCTGGGGGTGGCTCTGTGGGTTCTCCAAGCTACTGTGCTCAGAGCTGAGACATGTGGGAACTTGGTGTCCTGGACCCTCAGCACCCCGGGACCCCAGATGCGCCTCGAATGTTGGGCCGGCCCTGCCCAGCCCTGGGCCATACCGACCTGTGGCTGAGTCTGGAGAGACGGGCTGGAGCTCCCCGTGGACAGGACCGGCTTGGGCACTGCCCGCTCTGCTCACGAACTCATGTTATAGTGACATTCGATCTTGCCCAGCAGCCCATTGGCCAGGGGCTGGGTGGCCGGGCGCCTGGTGCAGGCAGGAAGGGGCTGTGCCCATGAAGGCCCCTTACCAAGTATAGGAACAGCCGAGGAGGGGGCCTGAGGAGACGAGGGTGGGGGGACGTGTGTGGAGAAGGAGACAAGGAAGAGTGTCAGCTTCTATTTTTACCACCCCACCCCCGACAGAGGGCACATTCCTGACGGGCTGAGGAGGGCTGACAGGACCAACTGGGTGGCCCGGGGGATGCAGCCCAAGTCTCTCTGTGGGCTGGGCTGCTGTGGGGGCCCCTGCCTGGGGCCCCAACTCCCCCAGCCCCGCTGCCCTCCCTGCGCGGTATCTGGGGTGTGCGTCCTTTGCTGCAGGCCCACCTGCCTCCTCAGTCAGAGCATGTGGCCCGAGGTCCCAGAGCACTCCATGGAGTGGAGGGCTCTGTGAGTCCTCAGCTAGGCATCTGTCACGTCTGAGCCCTGCTTAGTGACCAGACCTGGAGCCTACAGGACGGATGGGCCAGAGAAGTAACAGCCCAAGCAGGATCTCGAGTGCTAAGGGTCCTCATCGCCCCCAGTGGCTGGCCCTCCGCAAGGCCAGGGCTGCTCCTCTGCCATCAGCCTGGGAGCTCCCCGTCTGGGGGTCCAGATCCTGGGGACCTCTCCCCCCATGGCCAGGCTCCACGTGCCGCTCACCACATGCTCCATCCTCTGCCGGCAGAGCCTGGCCCTTCTGTCCGCGGGACTCCAGGCGATACCATCCACCCACAGACATCTTGCCCAGGCCTCTGATGGTCCCCTTGCTTGGCCTTCGGATTAGGGAAACCGAGACTCGGAGAGGGGCCGGAGCCGTTGGGTACCTCTTTCCAGACCCGAGGACTCCAGGCAAGGGGCTGCCGAGCACAGATGGTGAGGTCTGTGGGACGGCTTGGCCCAGGGCAACAGCTGGTGGGCCCGCACACAGAACAGGGGTGAGCCCTGGGGAGACGCAGATGAGGCCCCTGCCCTCTGGAGGCTTTGAGTCAGGGACGACAGCGTGACCGGCAGGAGACTCACACGCCCCAGCCCCAGCTCCACGTGGCTCCGTGCCTGCTCTGGGTCCTCAGAGGCTTCTGGAAGGGTTCCACAGTCCCTCCATGTTGGAGATAAGGCCACAGGGACCCAAGACAGGAGAGGCATGCCCACAGCCACACAGCGAGGGGACAGAGACCCTCGCCCGCCCACCTCCCCGAGGCCCGAGCTGCTGGGGACGGCCCTGCCCTCCTGTCTGAAAGCTGTCCCCTCCAGCTGCCCGGGTCCTCGGATGGGCAAGGGCTTGACGGGCCACATGCCGCTGACCCTTGGCCAACTCTGCCCAGTGGGACCACCTGAAGAATTCCTTCCAGGGGAGGTCCCCGAGGAGCTCCTGGGGGCCCACCATGCCTCCTCCCCATGGTGGGCTTCTCGCTCCGCTCACAGAGACCTGAGGACACCCCACCCCCAACATACACACACAGACAGATGGGGGCACACACGTGGGGACAGCACATTCGGGAGCATTTGTCCTCGTCAGTAGGCCATGCTGGAGTCTGGCCCGGGAAGCCCCGTGCACGCCCAGCCCTGCTCAGACTGCAGGTGCCCGGCTTCCGGGGGCTGCCGGCTGCCCCTTGCCCAGGCCGGGTTGTTCTTAGGAGCTGCACCTGCAGACGGGCATATGCCACAGGCCCTGCAGTGGCCCTGCTCGGCCAGCAGAGGAGGGTGCCTGCCCGCTCAGTGGCCTCGGCCTCTGGCAGGTGCTCTCCCTTGAATGGGCCGAGCCAGAGAGCGGGCGCTGAGGTCAGAGGAATCGCACAGGTTTTATTTTGAGTATCCATGACCTCCTCCTTGGGGCACCAGGCCCATGATGCAGCGGGACAGTATTGAGCCGGCACCGCTGGACAGGCCGCAGGCCTCCGAGAGCCTTCGACAGGTAATCCACACCCCAGTCCACCTGGCCTGGCCCAGCCGGGGTGGGAGGAAAGGGCAGGGCAGGAGCCTGCCCTGGGGGCTGGAGGGGGTCTGGGGACCTGGGGTGGAGGCAAGGGATAGGGGTGGCCCAGCCCTGGTTGGGGTGGAGGACTGATCTCAACCCCAGAAAGGGGTTGGCTAGGGGGACCTCAGGGACAGTGCGGCCCAGGGACGGTGGAGGGTGGGCTTCTAAAGCCAGCAAAGCTGAGTGAGGCCACAGAGTATGGGGAAAGCCATGAGAGGGAGAGGAGGCCCCCCAAAGATCTTGACTCCAGCTGTCTTCAGGGGTGACCCCAGAGTGGGGGGGGAGAACAGGCTCCCCCCCAGTCTGGGTCCTGGCCCCAGTTTGCATGGATGGGGGTGGTGGGGCCCCAAGGGACCTTGAACGGGTCCTGGGCGCCCACGCTTCTGCCAGCCCCACAGGCTCGGGCTCTGCCAGGCCCCAGATAGAAGCTGCTGACACAGCACTTCGGGGACAATCCTGCCCCAGCCCTGTGCATCTGCCACACCACACGCCTTGGGTGCTTCTGCACCATGGTAGCTCACTGGTTTGCTCCTTTTGCGGGGAGCATTTGGTGCTTGGGACAGGGAGTCATGGGGTAGCCGGGGATCTCAGGCAGGCAGCACAGAACAGAGGGGCAGTGCTTGAGCATCCCAGGCCAGGTACCCCTCGGGCAGTGGCCCTTCTGGTCCTCTGGACCCTTTAGGTGGGCAGGTGGGAAGGCTCTGAGGGGTGGAGGCTTGACATCACGGCAGCAGTGGGGTCAGCAGTTCTCAGAGGAGTCAAACCCTGGATCCTCATCCCTGAGGCTGGGCTGGGGTGCTGAGTATTCTGAGAGGGGCCCCGGTGGGCCAGGGCAGGCTGGCTGCCTGGCATAGTCCACCCCATCCGCCTCACATCCCACGGGGCCATCCACTCTGGTCCCGGCTCAGTGCCCAGCCATGGATACCGTGGCCACCTCTGCGGCTGCCCTTGGCGGACATCCCATCCGGGCTGGGTGGGAAGGGAGAGAGCATCATGTGCCCTGGGAGATACTCCCTAGCTGGTAGAGCATGGCCCTGGATGCAGTCTCCGGGGTGGACTGTGGGTGAGAAGAGATGGCTGTGGCTTCGTGGAGTTTTAACACTCCTGACTTGCCCATATTTACTCTATCCTCGGGGAGGCAGGCAGACTGTGACCTCGAAGACTTCAAAAAACGTACATTCTGAGCAGAGCCAGGCCTAGAATGCCAGAGGTCCAGTGGTCCTGCTCTTCGAAAGGGTTCCCCAGACAATGAGGCCATCCGGGCTCAGGCTGGGGAGCATGGTCGTGCTCTCCCCCTTCACACTCTGGTCCACTCCCCCACCTGCCCACCCACCCATTTGTTCCCATACATGCATTCTCATATTCACTAGCTTCCTTCTTTCCTCCCTTCCACTGTCCATCCAACCGGCATCCAGCTATCCACCAGCACACCCACCCACCCAGCCACTCAGCCACCCAATGTCCAGCGCACACTGATCCAACTGCCTCTCCACCTCTTCTCCCATTTACTGTTCTCACAATGATTTTTCTGTCCATCTACCTTCTGTACATCCACCCATGTACCCATCCATCTATTCTTTATCTACCCATCCATCCATTACCCAAGATTCATCCACCCATCTTTCTATTTATACATCAATCCATCTATCCATCCATCTCTCCATCCCTTCACCCATCCATCCATCCACCCATCTATCTACCCACCCTCCCATCTATTATCCATCCATCCATCCACCCACCCATTCATCTACCCACCCTTCCATCCATTCATCCATACTCCCATACATCCATCCCTCCACCCATCATCCATCATCCACATCTGTCCATCCACCTTAACATCTATCATCCCTCCACCCATCCACCCACCCACCCATCCATCCATCCATCCATCCCTCCACTCATCCATCCATCCAGCCTTCCATCCATCCCTCCACCCTTTCACGCATCCACCCATCCATCCATCCCTCTGCCTCTTCACCCATCCACCCATCCCTCCACCCCTTCACCCATCATCTGTCCATCTATCCCTCCATCTATCCCTCCATCCATCCACCCATCCATCCATCTATCCATCCATCGATCCATTCTTCCACCCATCCATCCATCTACCCATCCATCCATCCTCCACTCCTTCACCCATCATCCATCTTCTACATCTGTCCATCCACCCTTCCAACTATCATCCCACCACCCATCCACCCACCCATGCTTCCACCCATTTATCCATCTACCCACCCATCCATCCATTCATCTACCCATCCATCTACCCACCCTTCCATCTATCATCCCTCCACCCATCCAGCCACTGACCCTTCCATCCAGCCATCCAGCCATCCAGCCATCCATCCATCCATCCATCCTTCCACCCCTTCAAACATCCATCCATCCATCCATCTATCCATCCATCCATCCACCCCCCTTCCACCCACCCATCCATTCATCTATCCATCCATCCATCCATCTACCCATTCACCCATCCTTCCACCCATCCATCTATGTCTATCGCTCCTCCACTCATCCACCCACCCATCCATCCATCCACCCAACCATCCATCTACCCATCCATCCTCCACCCCTACAACCCACCCATTGTTCCACCCATCCATCTATGTCTATCATTCCTCCACCCATCCACCCACCCATCCATCCATCTACCCATTCATCCTCCACCCCTTCTTCCATCCATCCATCCATCCATCCACCCATCCATCTACCCATCCATCCATCCTTCCACCCATTTATCTACCCACCCTTCCATCCATTCACCCATCCATCCATCCATCCATCCATCCATCCATCCATCCATCCATCCCTCTACCCCTTCACTAATCATCCATCATCTACATCTGTCCCTCCACCCTTCCATCTATCATCCCTCCGCCCATCCACTTACCCACCCTTCCACCCATCCATCCATCCACCCATCTGTCTCCACCCACCCATCATTCACCATCTACATCTGTCCATCCACCAAATCTTCACTGAGCATATCCCAGGTGCTAAGATGGGGGATAAGCCCAAGGGAGAGTGTTATTTTTGGGGGGGGGGCACAGTCTAGGGGCAAAGACCAGAAAAGCACACTGTTTCAAGGGCAGTAAAGTTTAATCAGGCCATTCAAGGGTGGGGGTAGCATCACAGATGTTCTGGAAGAAGACTGGACCTCACCCATCACCTGCACCCCAACTTAAGCCACCATACACCTCAGATCCCAGAGTCTAACACTGCAGAAGGCCATGGGACCGAACAGTATCTGATTCTGGAGGCCAGAGACCTGGGTGCTACCACTGTCCAGTGTGGGTGGGGAGGGATTTCCAACTGGGCTGGCGCTGCTCCCTTGTTGCCCCCCAGTTAGTGAACACAGAATGAGAATTTGGAACACACGAGGAGCTTTATTGCACCAGAAGGAGAAGGCTGCAAGCAGGGGTTGGGGGGGCGGCGCAGGGCCTGAGAATGTGGTGCAGGAGTCACTGTCTCTTGATCTGGAGGTTCCCCAGCAGGTATTCTCTCTGCCCAGCCTGGGCCTTCCTTGGGAAGCCTCGGCCTCTGTGGGGGTGGCCCCTTGGGTCAATCACCAGTGACAGTCCCTTTCCTGCCCCTGCCATGAGAGGCAGAGTGGGGGTCAGAGAGTGGGAGGGGAGAGAGGTCAAGGGGGTCAAGGAGCAGAGAGGTGGCGGTTGTGGTGGGTGATGGAGGGGTGCAGGCAGGCCAAACAGGTCATGGCAGCGGCTCCATGGCAGGGCCGGGGTGGGCATCAGGCTGGACTCTCCCCCTCGAGCGTGGAGGTTGCTGCCAGAAGCACCCGTAGTCTCAGGAGAGCTGAAACACAGGCGTGGGTGGGAGCATGAGGCTGCGGTCTGGGGAGGGGCTACCTGCCCCGCCCTCCGTGCCTCCAGTCTGTCTCCAAAGGCCACCCTCGCCCTACCTACACTCCCCCCTCCCCCAGGGGCAGCCTTCCTGTTCCAGCCACCGAAACCCTGTGTCTGCTTCCACGTTGGAAGCTTGCTTTCCCGACGCTGGGCCCCGGGGCCCTGGGCCTTTGCATGACTCAAGGTGGAGGGGGTTCTGCCCATCGCCTGCTAGCCTGGCAGCCCCAGAGCTAGACCTGGCGTTCCCGTGGTTCCTGGGGTCCTGGGCCCCCAGAAGCAGGCACAGCCAAGAGTGAGCCCCGGGCAGACCCCTCAGGCCCCTCCCCAGGCAGATCCGCTCCTGCCTGACAGAGCCAGCCCCCACAGGGCAGCAGCTCCAGGCCTCCTTCCTCCCACAAACCGGCCGGCCTCTGGCTTGGCCCAGACGCCATTTGTCAAAGTCCTTGCAAGCACGTGGCGCCCAGAAACCAGGGCAGGCGGCTTGGCCAGGACCACCCCAGCCAGGATGTCTGCGGGAATATCCCATTTAGCGTAGCTCAGCGAAAATTGCTCCCACCTCCCGGCCAATCTACCTCTGATGATGCAGCCTCAGCTTTCCTGAGCCTCTGGCCGCCACCCTTACCGCTGGCTCACAGTGGACGAGCCTGTGGTCAGACTGGCGACGGCATGGCGCCCCTCACGCGTCTGCGGGCAGGCGCTCTTCCTGCCCTGGTGGGCCGCCAGCCCAGCACGTGCCTCCCCCTTGGAGCTTGCCCGCGGGTCTCACGGCCCAGGCTGTGCACCCGGGTGGCACCCTCCCTCGTCCATCACCCACTGAGGGGCTCGGGCCTGGGTGGACTCCTTTCCAAGCCAGCCGGAGGTGGAGCCGCCCTGCCGAGTTGCTGATGCAGACAGATTTGCCAGGGACGCACCCGGCAGATGCCAAGTGCTCAGGAAGCAGAGCTTCTGATGGTCAGGCGGTGACCCCTCGGCCTCAGGTCCTCCCACATGATGGGGGAACATCGTGCCCCTGTGGGAGGGGTGCTGGCAGTGCGGAGGGCTAACCTGATGGCTGTCCCTCTCCTCCCCAGGGTGCAACAATGCTCATCGTGGCTGGCCTGTGCCCCCAGGGGCCCTCTGGACCCCCACCACCCCTGCTGCCCAAGCCAGGGAAGGACAACGTGCGTCTGCAGAAACTTCTGAGGAAGGCCGCCCGGAAGAAGATGACAGGGCCCCCCGTACCACTGGGGGCTTTCCGCACTTCCTTGTCCCCCGTGAGCGAGGCCAGCCAGGACCAGGAGCCCACGGCCCCGCGCCCGGCGGAGGCCCCACACCCCACGGAGGCCCCGCGTCCCACGGAGACCCCGTGCCCCGCAGAGGCCCCAGACCCCACAGAGGCCCTGTGTCCCTCGGAGGCCCTATGCCCCACGGAGGTCCCGTGTCCCACAGAGGCCCCGCGCCCTGTGGCCGCCCTGCCCCGCTCCCCCTGCAGCTCCATCATCCACCATGTGGCGTCACCCCTGCAGAAGTCTATTTTCCCCTTCAGCTTCACCCAGAGCAGGAGCCTGGCCACTCACTTCAAGGCCACAGGGCCTCGGCTCACGACCCCGGCCCCAGACCCTGCCCGGTCCCCCAGTGGCTTCACACAGGTCTCAGCCCCCACAGCAGGGGTCACCCATGTCAGCCAGGTGCACATCCGGCTAGTGCCATCCCCACAGGCCAGGACCCTTGAGCCCCGCCAGATGGCCCCAGATGGGGGACCTGGGGGGCAGGACCAAGACACAGCCCCGTGCCCTCCTGGGGCCCAGCCCCTGGTCCCCATGGCCCACATCCACTCGCTGCCCACTGAGGCCCCAGCTGCCAGTCCCTGGCCTGAGGCACCCCCTGTGCCCAGGCCACTCCCAGGCTCTGAGGTCTCGGTGCCCAGAGAGGCCAGCACTCAGGTTGTGGTGCCCATCGCCCCCGCCTACCGCTCACCGGCACCCTCGCCTCACAGGCCAGCCTCTGAGGGCCCTGAAGCTGAGCACTTGGAGGAGCCCCTTGTGTCTGGCCCTGCCACTGAGGCTGAGCTGGTCTCCAGACCCTATGGAGCCTCATCCCCTGCTCCACTCTCAGGCCCGCACCCATGTCCTGTCCCCAGAGTTGCACCCAAGCCCCAGCTCAGTGGCTGGACGCGCCTCAAGAAGCAGCTGATGGAGGAGGCAGAAGCGTCTCCATTCCCGGGGCCAGAGCAGAGCCCAGAGTGTGGGGAGCAGGAGGTGACATGCCCTGTGGACCCAGTGTCCCGGCCCCCAGCCTCCAGGGCCTCCAGGATGTGGAACGCGGTGCTGTATCGCGTGTCAGTGGCCAAGTCCCAAAGCGGCCGGGTCGGGCCCAGGGACGGGGCTTGTACCCCGGCTGACCTGGGCCGTTTGCCCTTCCTGTGCAGGCCACGATTCAACGCTCGGAAGCTGCGGGAGGCAGCCACCCGGCCCCCTCCCGGAGTCCACTCCTCCATCCTGGACCTGAACCCCAAGCCCAAGAACTTTAACCGGACGGCGGCCGGCTGGAGGCTCCAGTGAATGGCCCGGGCAGCACCAGGGCCCAGGACCGTGGTGTGGACAGAAGAGGGACAGGGGGTCCATCTGGGAGGCCACGGCCGCTGAAGAGGACACCAGGGCCAGACGGATGCTGGGCAGCCAGGAGGGGGCATGTCGGGTGGGCGGCAGCATGAAGAACTGCGGTGGATCGGGGAAGAGGCCGGGGGCAGGTGGGGCGAGGGAGGAGGCCAGATTCCAGAAGAGGGGCCTGCATTGGGGTAGAATGTGGGGGTTGACGGGGGAAAGGATTGCGTGAGAAGGGAAGCACACACCACAGCTATGGAGGGGGGTAGATGAGTCCACCTCGCACAGGCCGGCCCTCGGCTTGGGACCCGGGGCAAAGAGGTGCAGGGGTGCACCCGGGGCTCCTGAGGGGCTGCAGGCGGGCAGGGAGGGCCTCTGAGCATGACATGAACTCTGAGGCTCGACAGGGTGGGGAGGATGCGGGGGCTAGGCTCTGCGGTGCCCCCCCGGCCCCCGCCCACCATGAAAGACGGGACAGATTTATGTTTGCTGTGCAGAGTGGGACCGGTCAGGGTGATTCAGTTGTCGGTCAGCACCCATAGCTGCATCAGTGGTTTGACTGACATTTTGGGGAGCCGGACCCCATGCCCTGTCCCTTTTGCTGCCCACCTCAGTTTCTCTCACCTAGGGGGCAAAGCATGATGGGGGCTCGCTGCTAGGAGATAGGGGGAGGGTCTCACCATCAGTCAGGACCCAGCTTCAATGGCTAGGTGAGGAGGTTGTCCTCAGTCCTGGGGCAGGAGAGGAGCCCAATGGAGGGGTTGAGGCAGTGAAGGGGACCCCAGGCCTCACGCAGCTTTGGGGCCCCCAGTCTGCAGTCAGCTGGGGTCTGACTCAGGGTGTGGGCCAGGGCTCTGATGGGGTCAGCAGCGATGGGAGAGGGACACAGCGGTGCCTGGGAGCAGGACACAGGAGGGGAAGAAGAGGCCAGTAGGCGGCCAGCTGCATCACCCGAGGCGTAATGGGTGCTGGAAACGGATCCCGGGACCCAGGCCACGAATAAAGTGTGTCTGACTGTGGCAGTGGACCATGTTTCTTCACTCGGCAGGGTGGTGGAGACTGGAGCGGACCCCTGATGGGAGAGCGGGACCACGGCTCTGGCCCCTCAAAGACACAGACCCAAGTTCCCAGGACCCCTTCCCGTCCACTTCCTCTGATGCCAGTCCTGCAGTGGCCAGGATGAGCTCACCCGCCTCCCAGAAGGAGGTTTGAGCTTCCCCGCACAGTAGAGCTGTATAAAGCTGAAGCCAGCCATGGGAGAAAAGCAGTCGCGTGCAGTGTAAGACGGGGCTTGTTCAGGGGAGTCTGTAGGGCAGGGAGGCCGAGCCAAGCCTAGGTTCCGGCCAGCTCCGAGGCCGCCCTGGCAGCCTGTAACAAGCAGGCCCTGTCCACGCCACCACGTTCCCACCGCACAACGCCTCATGCTCGGGCCACTGCCTTGGACTCACCAGGAAGGGCCGCCTAGGGCACCGAGCCCTCGTCCACGAGCACCTTCTCATACTTCCCATGTCCGGTGGCCACGAACTTGTACCTCTTTCCAGATGGGGTGCTCTGCGGGGGAAGAGACCAAGAGCAAAGGTGAGAGCAGGCAATGCTGCCTCTGAGGAGCCCTCCCAGATGCACTGAGGACGGCCCCTCTTCGCTCTCAACTGCTGGACCTGCCCTCCCTGCATCAACCACATATACACCTACCTTAATTGTCGATGATGTCTTGGAGTCTCCTTTCTGCTCCCAGAGGCTTTTCTTGCTCATGTCTCCAGCTACAATATCCTGGGGGCAGAGGAAGGACATGTTACGGGTGTAGACCCTCGACTATGGAGGATTCGAAGTGCTGGTCCTCTCTCTCCTGCCTGGCCTTTCCTGGCTGGGGCCTAGGCCTGCCCACCTGCTTCCTTGTGTGAGAGCCCAGGGGAGGAGGTAGGAAAGGGAAGGTGGCACCATCTACCTGCCCTGGGCCAACCAGCTGCCCCATATGACCTTCCACTCTGGGGGCCAGCCTGGTGAATGCCGCCCCCCAAATGTCCCAGTGCTCTGTCTACCCACATTTCAGCCCGTACAGTCTCATACTTGCCTTATCAAGGGAACTCCGACTCTCCCTGGGATGAGTCCTACCTTGCAGGAGGGGGTCTTGGCAGTGGACTGAGCCTGCACCTCTCCCGTCTCCCACCGGCTCTTGGTGCTTGCCACGGCCATGCTGGGCAGCTCAATGGAGGGCTGGCGGGTTAGCTTGGAGGTCCGGCCAGCAGTCTGCAGAGGAGAAAGAGACCACTTTAGTGAACAGCCACATGGGACATGTTAGAGAGGCCAGTGTGAGACCCTCCAACACAGACGATTTCCTCTACATCTTTGTATTTCCACAGGAATGCTTTCCCAGTGAAGGTCTGCAGTAGGGCACTCTGAAAAAATGCATGTTCCTCCATTCGGCGTACTTGTGAAGCATTCATTCTCTTAATCCGAAAAGCACAGGTGACATGGTGGGGTTAGAGACAGAGATGGTGCTGTCATGCCGCTCATGGCAGAGGGCTGGAGGAGCATGGGTAGAATGGAGGGGTGTTGGTTGGAGAGGGGGCATTAGGATGGAGGGGTGCTGGTTGCATGGAGGAACGTAGGTTGGAATAAGTGGTGGCTGGATGGAGGGGTGATGGTTGAATATAAGAATATAGGTTAGGGCGCCTGGGTGGCTCAGCGAGTTAAGCGTCTGCCTTCGGCTCAGGTCATGGTCTCAGAATCCTGAGATTGAGTCCTGCATCGGGCTCCCTGCTTGGCGGGGGGTCTGCTTCTCCTTCTCCCTCTGCCCTTCCCCCCACTCATGTGCTCGCTCTCTCTTGCTCTCTCTCTCTCTCCCAAATAAATCAATAAAATCTTTTCAAAAAAAGAATATAGGTTAGATGAGAGGGTGTTGGTTGAATGGAGGGGTATAGGTTTGAATGAGTGGTGGTTGGATGGAGGAGTGTTGTTTGTAAGGAAGGACACTTGTAGGATGGAGGAGCATTGGTTAGATAGAAGGGTATTGCTTGGATAGAGGGGTCTTGGTTGGATAGAAGGGTATTGGTTGGATGGAGGGGTCTTAGTTGGATGGAAGGGTCTTGGTTGGATGGAGGGGTATTGATTAGATGGAGTGGTCTTGGTTAGATGGAAGGGTGTAGGTTGGTTGGAGGGCTCTTGGTTGGGTGGAGGGCTCTTGGCTGGATGGAGGGGTCTTGGTTGGATGGAAGGGTCTTGGTTGGATGGAGGGGTCTTGTTTGGATGGAGGGCTCTTGGTTGGATGGAGGGGTATTGATTAGATGGAGTGGTCTTTGTTAGGTGGAAGGGTATTGGTTGGATGGAGGGTGTAGGTTAGATGGAGGGCTCTTGGTTGGGTGGAGGGGTCTTGGTTGGATGGAGAAGTCTTGGTTGAATGGAAGAGTCTTGGTTGGATGGGAAATGGGTGCATGAATGGAGGAGGGACCCAGCAGAAGAGGAGAGGCTTAAGCATACCTCGACGGCCTGGGTGTACTGTTCCAGCCGCTCATCAATCTTGGAGATGGGCAGCGCTGGCTGGGACTTCTTCACACTGTTACTGGAGGGTAGGAGAAGGGTCACGCCCCATGCTCCCTCACTTGGCTTGTACACCCCACCCCAAGCCCCTACCAGAGCTCCCTCAGGCCCCTGGATCTCTGGCCCCCAGACCCCTCTCTTCAACCCTCTCTTGGGGAACCCTGAGTCCTAGTCTGGAAAAGAGCAGGCACACCTCTTCTTGATGGAGCGGTTCAGGGACTCAGTTCTGTCGATGAGCTGTGGAGAGCAAGCCGAGATGTGAGCCTTCAGCCAGAGCCCACACCCCCCCCCCCCCCCCATTGCCCCAGTGGCTCCCGTCCACCAATCCAGCCTTCCACGATTCATTTCTCAGGGTTGGGCTGAGTGCTGGGCTTGGGGGAATAGCAGAGAAAGAGCAGGATGTGCTCCCTATTCCTGGAGGTGACGTGTGGCTGCCTCTCTGGGGCTGTCATTTGGTCGTGATTCTGGGAAAGAGGAAAAGGCAGCAGGCTGTGGGGCTTGACCTACTTTGGTGCTGGGGCTCAGGGGAGGCGAGCCCTGTTCAGTAGCGCCCTCCAAGACCAGGGGGCTGGGTGTCCTGGGCTGCTGGCGTTCCTGGTGCTAGAAACAGAACATCGGAGGTTATATGATGAGCACCCCCTTTGCACCCCTCCTGCCCCGTCCAGGACTTGTTGGAGCAAACATTTTCCCCTCCCTGGGCCTCAGGCCCTTTCCAGCCCTGACATGCTCTGGTTCTCGAATTCTCTGCAGTTCTCACTTGATCCCAGGGTCAGCAAGCCCCTCCACCCTCCGAGAATGTGGGTGCTAGAGTCTGGGGGTGGGGGTGGGTCCCCCTTTAAGCCAGCCCAGCAAGGCTCACAGAACATGCAGTCAGCAGACACAGACCCAGCCCAGCGGTTCGAGTGTGCCCACCCCAAGGGGAGCCACCACCACCTGCTCATCTGCCTCCTCAGCTTCTGCTGGGCCCAGGCTGCCCTGCATGGTCCCCTCTGGGCTCTTGGGCTCTATCTCCTCTGTCCCAGGCCCCTCCTGGAGCTCTGAGCTGGGGCTCAGATGCAACGCCTCCAGGCAAACACTGGCTGGGCTCTGCTCATCTCCATCCCGGTTCCTGAAGGTGTGCTGGTGGGACCTGGGAAGAGGAAGGCAATCCCACAGAAGATCGTTCAGTTGCTTGCCTCAAGTCCCTTCCTGTGTCCAAACCTCAGTTTCTCCATCTGAAAGATGGGGGCAGTCAGACCAATTGAGTGCCAAGGAATCCTGAGACCCCAGCCTCACTGGGGAGATGGGTCCAAGGACCTCAGAGCCAGCCCTCTGTCCCTGGGGCCCCTTGGAGAATGGTGCCCACTGCCAGAGTTCTGCTGCTCAGGATGCACTCTCTTGACCGGGGGCCACCTGCACTCTGAGGCTAGACCCAGTCTCCAGGCTCTCTGGACAGACCGCAGCCCAGGTCGTGCTTGTCCGTGTCTTCCCTGCTGGCCTTGGCTCCCACTTGCTCCTGCCCTGCTCTGTGAGGGAGGCAAGGAGCCTGAGGAGGAAGGGTTTTGCATAGGAGTGGGGCAGGGTCTGTGGGTGGTTTGGGGGCTGGTCAGCTGGAGGACAAGGCGAGGGCAGAGGTCAGAGCGAAGATCGCTGCCTCCTGGCAGCCAGCATGGCTCTGCGTTTGAGCAGGACTGAACCTGGGTAAGATGGGAAATTCTCGAATTTTCCATGATTTCACGCCCCTTGGGGTTGGTGCCAGCTCAAGACCCAGGCCCACCACCCAATGTGGGTCGGTCCCAGGCAGCGGCAGGCACACAGAGGGCCCATTCAGCTGCGGCGGGTACCAGGACTCGGCAGGTGTGGGGCGGGGAGGAGGGCTGCTAGAGAGCAGGAGGGTTCGACAGAAGAGCCAAAGTGCCCCCTGCTGTTGGGACAGCGGTGGCCTGTGCCGGCAGGAGAGAGGAGGGAGCCGGCAGGGCTAAGCCACTGGACGCCAGCGCACAGGCCAGCCTTGCTGACCCCAGACCCATTTTAGACATGCAGAGTGTGCACTGACTCCCAAGGGCAGATGGGGGAAACTGAGGCCCGGAAGGGGCACTGGTGGGCAGGGGCCGGCCAGGCGGGTGTGGGAGCTTGCTTGCAGGGTGGAGAAAGGGTGGCGGGACAATTGGGGGATCTTAGCTAGAGCTCGAGGCTCCTGAGGGGCCTCGAAGGGCCGGGAGGCGGCCCAGAGAGGGGAGAGACACGGGTCTGGTGACATTCAAGGTAACCGGGGGACCCTGCCCCCCAAGCCTGAAGCTCCTGAGCAGAGCTTGGACCCTGTCCACAGTCGGGGGCCTTGAGCATGCCTGCAGGGCGTGGGGGGCACTCAGACCCCTGAATCGGGGTGGGGGTGAGGCTCTGGGCGCAAGCCCCCATCCCGTCCCTGGGCCCCAGGGGCGCTTCGGCCCCCACCCCCGCCTGCCCGGTTCAGACCAGCAAACACGTCTGCACATCTGGAAAGCTTGTCCCTCCAGGCCGGCTCACAGGCCCGCACATCTGGAAATACCTGCTCCCCTCCGTGGGAATGGAGATCAGCCAGCCCCGAGGGAGGAAGGGCGGGCGGGCGGCAGGGGCGCAGAGCCTCCATTACGTAAGTGGGCTGCAGATGTGTGCTGACGTGGCAACAGCCCGGCCCGGGCCGCAGCTGGTCTGGACGGGGCCCAGGGGCCCTGGGGAGCCCAGGAATGAGATTTCCTCCCCAGCCCTCCCCGCAGCCCCTCGGCCCGCCGCCCCGCTGTCTAGCTCTCTTCCTCCCTCCCCCCTGCTCCCAGCTCCGGGGCATATCGCGGGGCTGGTGGCGGGTCTCAGGCACAGGTTGGGGGCTTGGAGAGAGCCCCTGCCTGGCAGCCCTGCCTCCAGACGCTGACCCCCACTTGCCTGTGCTCCTCCTGCTGCCCCTCCAGACTCTCGCCCCAAGGGGGCTCCCCGCAGTTGGAGGTCTCCCCGGCCCCCCAGGGCTGCCGTCGCTGCTCTGGCTTCTGGGACCAGTCGCTGAAACCCTCATCCTCGTCCAGTTCTGGAGCCTCTGAGGGCTTCAGGCTGAGGCTGGAAGAGCCGCACAGGGTGCTCAGAGCTGGGCCAGGCCATGAGAGGCCATTCACACACTACCCACACCCTTCCTCCCTTCCTCAGACCCTGGGCTCCAGGGGTGGGAGACCCTGTCTGCCAGAGGCAGCACCCCATGGCTGGGCTGAGCCTCCCCATTGGGCGGGACTGTGTCTCCCACATAGTCTGGAGCTGCCTGAGGCCAAGGTTGTCTCACCCTATTAAGCCAGGGCCCCCCAAGAACAGGGCTCTATCTCCCTCATGAGTCTAAGGTTCCCAAAGAGCTGGGCTGTGCCTCCCCCATCAATCTAGGGTCCCCTGAGAGCTGGGCTATGCTTCCTCCATCAGTTCAGGGCTCCCCCAGAGCTGGGTTGTGCTTCTACCATCAGTCTAGGGTCCTTTCAGAGCTGGGCTATGCTTCCTCCATCAGTCTAGGGCCTTCTGAGAACTGAGCTATGCCTCCCCCGTAAGTCTAGGGCCTCTTGAGAGTTAGGCTATGCCTCCTCCATCAGTCTAGGATCCCTTGAGAGCTGGACTATGCCTCCCCCATCAGTCTAAGGTCCCCTGAGAGCTGGACTATGCTACCTCCATCAGTTCAGGGCTCCCCAAGATCTGGGTTGTGCTTCTACCATCAGTCTAGGGTCCCTTCAGAGCTGGGCTATGCTTCCTCCATCAGTCTAGGGCCTTCTGAGAACTGGGCTATGCCTCCCCCATCAGTCTAGGGTCTCTTGAGAGTTGGGTTGTGCCTGCCCCATCAGTCTAGGGTTCCCTGAGAGCTGGACTATGCTTCTTCCATCAGTTCAGCACTCCCCAAGAGCTGGACTATGCTTCTTCCATCAGTTCAGGGCTCCCCAAGAGCTGGGCTGTGCTCTCTCATCAGTCTAGGGCCTTCTGAGAACTGGTTTATGCCTCCCTCATCAGTCTAGGGTCTCTTGAGAACTGGGCTATGCCTTCCCCATCAGTCTAGGGTTCTCCGAGAGCTGGGCTGTGCTCCCCCATCAGTCTAGGGCCTTCTGAGAACAAGGCTATGCCTCCCCCATCAGTCTAGGTTTCCCTGAGAGCTGGGCTATTCTTCCCCCATCAGTGTAGGGTCCCCCAAGAGCTGGGTTGTGCCTCCCCCATCAGTCTAGGGTTCCCTGAGAGCTGGACTATGCTTCTTCCATCAGTTCAGGGCTCCCCAAGAGCTGGGCTGTGCTCTCTCATCAGTCTAGGGCCTTCTGAGAACAGGGTTATGCCTCTCCCATCAGTCTAGGGTCTCTTGAGGACTGGGCTATGCCTTCCCCATCAGTCTAGGGTTCTCCGAGAGCTGGGCTGTGCTCCCCCATCAGTCTAGGGCCTTCTGAGAACAAGGCTATGCCTCCCCCATCCATCTAGGGTTTCTTTCGAGCTGGGCTATGTCTCCCCCATCAGTCCAGGTTTCCCTGAGACCTGGGCTATGCTTCCCCATCTGTTCAGGGCTCCCCAAGAGCTGGGCTGTCCTCCCCCATTAGTCTAGGGCCTTCTGAGAACTGGGCTATACCTCCTCCATCAGTCTAGGGTCTCTTGAGAGCTAGGCTGTGCCTCCTCCATCAGTCTAGGGCCTCCTGAGAGCTGGACGATGTCTCCCCCTTCAGTCTAGGGCCTCTGAAGAGCTGAGCTATGCCTCCCTCATCAGTCTAAGGCTCCACAAGAGCTGGGCTGTGCCCCCCTCCATCAGTCTAGGGTCCCTGAGAGTGGGGCTGTACTCCCCCCTCAGTCTAGGGCCCCCTGATTGCTGGGCCGTGCCTCCTCTGTCACCTGGGGTCCCCGTCTGTGGGGTTATGCCCCTCTCTGCCCCCTCAGCTGAGCCCCCAGGGCTCTGGTGACATGCTCCTTCCCCAGAAAGCCCCTGTACCCTGTCCCCCCACGGCAGGCCTGGGATCTGGTGCCGGTGGGCTCCTCCTCTGCCCCCAGCCCCTGCAATCTAGACCGAGGACCCGGCCTGAGGGGCCATGACCGCTGCGGCACCCCACCCCGCCCGGAGCTGCTGACTCGGAGAAAATGGAACAAAACAGCGGCAGGAGGAAGGGGGGCATTATTGTAAAAACAGCCCAGCCCGGCCGCGGAGGCCTCCTGGGCCCAGGGAGGAAACGAGCCGGCCTGCGGCCCGCCAAGTTGGACGTGGCCTCCATGAGTCACCGGCAGCGGGGAGCTTGGGCGGGGGGCTCCGGGGCCAGGGCCACGCAGCTGGGGTCAGTGTCGGTCCAAGCAGGGGCCAGGACTGTGCAGGGCGGCCAGAGCCTGAGTCAGCGCTCTGGGAGGCTGGCTGGGAGGGGTGGCCGCACGGGAGTCCATCCGGCCAGCCGGCCAGTAAGCTCTGTTGGCATCGGGGGCTTCGGGGACCCTCACCCTGAGAACTCTCCCCACTCCTGCTCTTGGGCTGAGCTCCTCCGTGGTCTCAGCTGCTCTGGGACCTCTAGCCCAGGGCCCGACCACCAGCACCCCCCTCTCTGCCCAGGGGTGACGGGGCTGGGCAAGCTGGTGGGAGGGGGCAGCTTACAGGGTCTCCTGCTCGGGCAGCTCGGGAGACTGGCTGCCTCCATCCTCGTCCTGGGCCCGCAGCTGCCGGTCCCTCTCCCGGCGGCGCCGCTCCCGGGCTGCCTCCTCCTCATCTTCCACGCTCCACTGAGTGGTGAGCCTGGGGGACACCGAGAGACGGTCACACCACAGCCCACGCCGGGCCACTCCGGTCCGAGCAGGCCTCCTGTTCAGGCCTCAGTTCCCTCGTCTATAGAGCAGAGGTCGTGGGAGCCGGTCACAGAGGTGCCCTCGGGGCCTGGGGGGGAGCTCCCAGGGCTCTGTAGGCCTGGGGATGGAGGGGCTCCGGTGATAGGCAGGCTGGAGCAACCCCAGTACTGAGTAAGACCCCTGTGTCCCCTCCACCAGTCAGGTTCCCTTGGCCTAAGCAGAGCTGGGCCGCAGAGGGCGTGGGAAGAGGCTGCTGGAGGTGCCACGCGTCCTACCTGCATCAGGTGGATCAGCCTCGGCCAATCAGGCACTGCCGGGCTGGGCTGGGGTCCCGCCAGGGGCAGACCTGGCTAGGCAGCCACCTTCTTAGCCGACGGGCCCAGCTGGGGTGCTCCCTCCTGCTCCCCAAGGGTCTGGCATGTTGAAAGGAGGTGGCCCCCGGAAGGGCCCAAGGTCCACAGAAGAGGCTGTGTCCAGCCGGAACCTGACCCCTCTCTGGGCTGTTTCACAGATGAGGAAACTGAGGCCCACTGCAGAGCCAGCATCGGAGAGCTTCCTCTGTCAGTGCATGCTGACCCCACAGCTTCTCGGGGTCCCTCAGTCGGGGCTATGCAAGGTGGGCCTGGAACCAGGGGTCCACAGCCTGGTCCCCCTGGCCCTGGCCCAGCAGATCTCAGACTATTGGTGTCCGGGGGGCCCCCAGGCCTTGGTCACTGACATGGCCCTGCCTCCCCCAGCTCCCCTGGACCCCGGGAGGGGAGCCCTGGTCTCTGCTTCTGCAGGGGTTCCCACTGCCCCAAGCTGGGGTCTCAGTCCCTTCCTGCTGGTGTCCGCTGCCTGACCCCACAGCCCGCTCCTTCTGGGCCTCCATCCCTTGGCCAGGATGGCCGGCTCCATGGTCTCAGCAGCCCTGCCAGCCATGATCTAATCTCTCCTCAGTCCTCCCAGAGCCTCCCAGACAAAAGCCAGGCCCCTCCGCAGCCCCCGCTCGGGGCCCCCTCCCCGCCGCTGTGGCCCCCTGGGACCTCAGCTGTGCTCAGACCTCAGCACCCCCAGTCCGCCCACCCTCACTCCTCAGCAGGGCCTTTGGCTCCCACCCCCAGGGCCCCAGGGAGCCCCTCCTGCCCCACACCCGGCTCCCATCCTGCCCCAGGCCCTCGGCTCGGAAGCTGCAGGGCTGTGTTTTCTGGGGAGGTAGAGCCTAGGGTGCTCTCGGGCTGTGGGGACCTGGGGTCTGAGGTCCTTTCCCGCCATTCACCCCTGCAGACCCTCTTAATGGAGGGTGGGAGCAGGTGGGTGCAGTGGGAGCTCGATGCTGTGTCCCTGGCTGTGGGGTGGAGTGTGGACCCACCAGCCTTCTTGTGGGGCGGCCCCTGGGGGCACCCCAGGAGGGATTCCTGGCCATTCCTGACGGGACTGGCCACCTTGTTCCACTTGCTCCCATGTCCCAGCTGCACATGCCTATCGGCGAGTTTGTGTTGGCAGTGTTTTGGCCAATGGGTGGTGCGTGGGTGTGAGTGCGTAGGCCCAGGCGGGGTGTGGGTGGCCGGGGAAGGTGTGCTTGCGTCCGAGGCCTGAGCTGAGCCTCAGGTCCCCCTCGGGCCTGCTCTTGGGAACCCCCGTGGGGGCCTCTCTCCAACATTGCTCCTACTTCCCAGGCCCTTCTGCCGAGGTCTGAGCGCAGAACCCACAGTGTGTCTGGTAACCCCAGACACAGACTTGGGCTAAGCCTTTGGGGTCTGCCCGTACAGCGATAGGTCCGGGCCACAAGAGCCCCGTGCGGGCCCACACTCGGCAGGGCCCCACACACGGACACACAATGCGTGGCCGGACCTCTCTTGCACACCCACGCACTTCCTCCATGGGCTCTATCCACCGTCCCAAACGCCCCCCGGCATGCACACACGTGCCCACACACGGGTGTCCATCTGTACACGCAGACTCAGAAGTGGGAACAAGGGGAGGGGCGAAATGGCAGGTCCAGTGCCCCCACCCCGGCACCCTCCCCATGGCCTCGACAGTGGCCCAGGAGGGAGACCGAGGCATGTTTTCTGAGAGCAGCATCCCCGAGGAGCCGACCCCTCCGAGGGTCATCCTTCATGACCTGCCATCTGCATGTGGCCCCGAGGCCCCACCAGCAGGAGCTTGCAGGGAGCAGAGCAGGGCTGCAGGGTAGGGGTCTCCTGCTGTCCCCCAAACCCCATGCTGGGAGACCCAGCGGCCTAAGGACAAGGAGCCCTCCCCCCCTCGCCTCCTCCCTCCCGCTAGCCCCAGGATGTGAGTAATGCAGCCCCTCTTGGCCCCTCCCGTGACCTCACCCCTCACTGTTCCACAGCTGGGCTCCGTTCTGGGAACTGAGAGGGGGCGGCTCTCCTGGGGTGGGGTGGGGGCCTCTGGCCTGGGAAAGGCGCCCCCCTTCCCCGGCCAGCAGCCCAGACCCCTTGGCAGGCTCCATGGAACTGTCAGGACACGGGCGATGGCCGCCCCCCACCCTCCCACCCCCCCCCACCCCCCCACCCCCGCCCCGTGGCCCCTGGCTCAGCCCTAGTGCAGCTGTAAGGGATTTGGTGTTCCTTAGCAAATGCAATTAGGCTGTTTCCTGTGTCTGTTCTCGCTCTGCGCAGCCAAGGGTTCAGCCCCAGGGGCCGCGGAGTGGGGCTCTGCACCCCAGCATCAGGCTCCGCCGTGGGGCCTCGCTCCAGCCGGGTGCACAGTGTGGGCAGACCCCAGCAGGCCCCAGGAAGGATCACAGCTCCCCATTCTGGGTGGGGGTCCCCCAGTCCAGGGACTGCCCCTGCTGGTCATGTCCACTGCTTACCGGCCCTGACTCGAGGCACCAGCCCCCCTCTCTCCTCCCTCTGCAGCACCCCCCTTGTGGCCCCCCCAACCACTAGGGTCCGAGGATAGAGGATTAGAGGATAGGGTCCTGAGCCGGCTGGCCCCTCCAGCTGCCCCCCGCCCCCCGCCCCAGCCTGTGTGGGTTGGTCCCAGCTTGACTCTGCCCCCTGCAGGCGGCTTGTGGGCCACCCCACCTGTCTCTTGTGCCCAAAGGTCAGCTCAGAGTCATGGGGAGAGCTTGGGGGCTGGGCTTGGGGCCCAGGCAGGGCCAGGCCTGCCAGAGGAGAATTCTTCCTTTAGGCTTGCAGGGGATGCTCTTGGCTACAGGGGTCCCGGACACAGCGCGTGGGAGGTGCCCGAGAGGCTGGGGAGTGGGACTGGCCTCCCTGCCGGGAGCAGAGAGCACAGGTCTCCCTGAGGACCAGCACGGTCTCCGTCCCCTCCATGCCCTGCCTCCCCAGGGTCTCCAACACTGTCCACCAGTGGGCACTTGCTGAGCGACTGGTCCCTCAAGTGACCATAGAGCTCACGAGTGAAGGCACGGGGTGGGGGGGATGAGCCCACGGAGAGGCCTTCTTAGCGTTGGCTTCTGGGGGTCCCCAACTACCAGAGAGCAAGCCCCCGAGGGCAGAGGTCAGCGGCCCTGGCAGGGAGTTCAGGGGAGAGCGGCAGTGTCTGGGCAACTCGGAGGGTGCCCCCCGCTGTTTATGCAAGGCAGGGTCCTGCCCCAGGCCGTGTGGGGAGGGTTCCGCGGGTGTGGCACGGCCAGGGTGCTGTCGCCCATCCTTGCCGAGAGGCAGCTGGGGGGAGCCCAGAGCGCGAAGGCAGCCCCAGAGCAGCAGGCGGGGGGTGGGTGGGGCGGCGGGAGGCGCACACTGCTGCCCCAGGCCAGGGGTGTGGGCAGGGAGCTGCAGCTGCCGGGAACCTGGCTCCCCCACGCCCCGGCTGCCTGCCCTCCCGGCCGCCCCTCCTCCAGCAGCACCTTTCTGGCTGTGCCTGGGCCCTGGAGCGCATGGGGAGAGACGACCCCTTTCCTCGAAGGCCCAGCCAGTCAGTGGGCCAGGTAGACAGCCCCCTGGGCAAGCCCAACCCTACTGGCCCGGGGAGCCCAGGGCTCCAGCGACCTTGAACTTGGGTCTGAAAGATGAGCCAGGGTTCCTGGGCCAGAGAGAGGGTACAGCAAGAAGACAGCCAAGAAGGCCAGTGGCCAGAGGCTCAGTGCGGCCGTGGCCAGGGAGGGGCAGCTGTGGGGAGATGGACAGGAGGGTCTACGAGCCCCCCATGGGGCACAAGAGGACTGGGAAGGGGGCTACCAGCCAGGAAGGTGGTGTGGGCCAAGGGACAGCAACCTCCAGAACTCCCTGCATCCCAGGAGGGAAGGGGGGCGGGTTGGGGGGAGACCACAAGGTGAGCTTGGGTGAGCAGAGTGTGGGGTGCATGGGGACTCCCGGAGACGTGGTCAGGAGGGACCCAGGCCAACCCGGGGAGAGCCCTGGGGATGAGTCACCCCTGAGGGAGCTGAGGGGCAGCGGGGGAGCACCAGGGTTCTGGGGTTACCAGGGAGCAGAGAGTGGCGGGGGGCGCAGGGAAACGCCTGGAGTGCCAAGCCCCTAGGCCCCCTTCCTGTCTCCCTCCCTCCTCCTCCATGCTGGGCGCCTCATAGGGGTTAGAGCTGCAGGGTCGGGGACAGCTGGGCCTTCACCCCAGCCCCGGGGCCTAAGTGTCCCCGCTGAGTGCTCAGCTCCGCCCCTGCTATGCAGGAGTGCAGCCCTTCCTAACCCTCCCCTTTGTGGTCACTCCCAGAAGGGGCAGGACCCGGCGGCCTGGGGGTGGTGTTAGGTCTCTGGAAGACCCAGGGCAGAGCAGCTGGGGACCCTGGGGGCTCTGGAAAGTTCTGAGCAGGGAGAAGCTCAATGGAAGGCAGTTGGAGGGGACACGAGGCGGGGGGACATGTTGCCCTCCCTGGGGTGAGGAGGATGGGGGGCTGAATGGAGGGAACCACAGGAGGTCACCCCAGGAGGAGGCGCTGGGGCCAGGGCAGGGCTGTGGCTTTGGTCTCTCTGATCCCCTTCCCAGGGTGAGACCCCGGGCCCGGCCTCAGCTCCCCAGCTGTAAAAAGGGGCGCAGACCTTGCTCAGCAGGGTGCAAACCAAGACCTCTCCCCAGGCCACCCTAGGTCCTGCTTCCTCTTGGCTGGTGCTATTGGCAGACCTGGGCCCCCAAAAGGATGCTGAAGCACCACGGGGCAGGCCTGGCCCACACCCCCACACCACAGCCCTCCTGGCCCTGCTGGGCAGGTCTCATCTGAGAAGCCTCCCCGGAGGAGGGGACATCTGCCTGCCGAGCTGGCTTCCCCAATACCACGGAAAGGCTGGCTCCCCGAAAGGCACAGGCTGGGGGCACAAGCTGGCCCTGAGGTGTGGGGAGGGAGTGAGGCCCCGAGGGGCCAGCACTGCTGGGCTGGTGCTGGGGGAGATGGGGCACAGTCGCAGCCTCCGGGAGCCCCACGGCTGGCTGGACCGTGCGCCCTGTGAGCCGCGTGCCCCAGGCCAGGCCATCCAAAGGTGGCCCCACGCACGACTCCAGATCCGCTCAGCCCCTGGCAGGGGAACAGGGCCATGTGGCCTGGGCAGGGGCTCTGGGCTCTCTGAGCCCGGCCTCGGTGGGAAAGGCCAAGCGGCCTGCCTATTGGCATCTTTCCACCCACGTGAGCCCCGAGCCCCCAGCCAGGACTACCTTCTGCCGGGGCAGCCCCTCTCACGGCCGAGGCCGGCGCCTCCTTAATCACAGTGTCATTTCCGTAGGGCCCTCGCCGGCCTCTTTGTTCAGCACCCCCTCGTCCTCCCACAGTGGGGCAGCCCTTTGGGGCCTCTTGTTGGGGAAGCCCCCTAACTGCCCCACACAGCCCCCAAAGCCAAGGAATCCCCCTTCTGCCCTTCTTTCCTGGCTGGCCCCAGAGCCAGACTGGGAAGGGTGGCCCCTGCCTCGGGCTTCAGGCCACAGGGACGCCTCCGGGGCACAGACGCCAGGCCCTGCTCAGCCGGAGATGGCCCCACCACTGGCTCGAAATGCCACCTCGTTCTCACCCCATTCAAGGGGGACTGTCACCCCAGTGCGCTGCTGAAGAGTAGGGTTGGGAGGTCTCCCCCTGGAAAGGGGAGGCAGGAGACCACAGTGTGCCACCGTCCCAGGCTCCCGCGCTGGGCTGGGCTCCCACCCACCCCGCTGACACCCCCATATCTGCTGCCTGCTCCATGACCTCCCAGGCAGCCAGGCTTGTGGTCCAGCCCTCTTCTTGCGGGCCTGGGCTGGCCTGTCTGCCTCAGCCTCAGGCTCCTCCCCCTCCCTGAGCCGGCTCTCTATCCAGCCGGGTGCTAGGGGCCCACAGTGAGGTCCCTGCCTCTAGGGACCTTAGGGGCTGCCCGGAAAGCCAGGGCTGACCTCGAGGCGAGGCTCAGGGACCCCGGAAAAGGGCCCCTATTTGGATCCGGGGGCGGTGGGGAGCCCGCAGGAAGTCCCCTCAGGGGAGGGGCGTTTGTGCCTGTGCCCAGCCTGGAAGGACAGCGAAAGTGGACGTGGTGGGCGGACGCCCGTCAGAGAAGATGGGGCAGCTAATCAGCCTGCAGGTGTCCCCACCCCTCCTCTCTGCCCCATCATCCCTTCAGGGGGACCCACGGTCCCAGCACCTCCCACACAGGCGCCCCTCGGGGACAGAGTTATGTGGGGGGCATCTGTGCCCATGGGCTCCCTTCCCCCCCATCCTGCCCCACGCCCCACGCTGAGCTGCTCTGCTGGTCGCTGGCTCGGCCCGCCCGCCGTCTACGTGGGCCAGATGGGTTCCTCCCTTGATAGCCCCCGTGCAGCCCCTGGCCCCCAGTTTCCTGCCACTACTGTCCCCCCAGGCCTGCAGCGTCCTGGCTTCCCAGACCCATGAAGGCTCTGGGGGGACCAGCCTCCAAACGCCGGTCAGGGCAACCCCAGCCGAGGCTGGCCCATCATGCCGCCGACCCCTCGGGGCCTCGCTCCCTCCCCACACCTCAGGGCCAGCTTGTGCCCCCAGCCTGTGCCTTTCGGGGAGCCAGCCTTTCCGTGGTATTGGGGAAGCCAGCTCGGCAGGCAGATGTCCCCTCCTCCGGGGAGGCTTCTCAGATGAGACCTGCCCAGCAGGGCCAGGAGGGCTGTGGTGTGGGGTGTGGGCCAGGCCTGCCCCGTGGTGCTTCAGCATCCTTTTGGGGGCCCAGGTCTGCCAATAGCACCAGCCAAGAGGAAGCAGGACTTCCCCCCACCTCATGTCCCCTCCAACTGCCTTCCACTTCCCCGGGCAGGCGGGACCCTCCTCGTCTGCTCAAACGGCCCAATGGGAAGGGTGCCGTGCGGGGAGTCCCTGCTGCCTGGGTGCCCACTCGCCGGCAGGGCCTGAGGGAGAGGGAGTCTCTGCCCCCAAAACCCTCCTAGTGGGGCCTTGCCCGTTCAGGGGTCCCCTCTACAGCCTGGCTCCACAGAGCCCCAACCCGTGGGCCCATGAAGAGCTTTGGGCCACCCAAGCCCCTCTTTCCCAGGCTTCCCCCTGGTGCACACAGGCTGGGTCGGGGACCGTCCACTTCTGCCCCAGAGTGGGGTCCAGAGCAAAACCCGACGTCCTGCTGGCTGGCCCATCACCTCCCTGTTGCCGGGGGGTCCTACCTCCTGTGATGTGCTCCCAGGTCAGCCTCCTTGCCCTCGCCCCTCTGGGCCTGGGGTCAGAGGTCAAGGCCCGCCCTCTCCAGGTTCGGCCTGCCTGTGGGGCGCTGGTGTGGCTGTGACCGGCCCCGGCCCTGCACTTGCCGTTCCCGCCTCTGCCCTGCACACCGTGCTCGCTGCGCAATCCCTTCTCTGAGTCCCTGACCACAGCGCCGCAGGGGTCTGGGCCAAGTGTCGTGGCCGCCCAGGAGACTGCCCGGGCACCCCGCCCCCCGCCACGCCTGCGCAGCCCTCGGGCCCACCTCCGGGACCGCATGAGGGGCTGACCATGGGGCCTCACCTCCAGGCCCGGCCCAGGCTCCTCTTGGCGCTGGGCGGCCCTCCAGGGGAGCCCGTCCCTCCCGAGACGGGCTGGGGCTGCCTGGCACGGCTCTCGACGCGCTCACGAGGCCAGGCTTTGGCACATCCCGTGACACGCGACGGGTGGCTGCCACTGGCCGCAGCCTCTGCCGTGGCTCTCCCCTTTCGTCCTGCCCCGGTGGAGGGGGGCGCGGGTTTTCCTGACAGCCCAGGGTCCCGCACACGGCTCTCCTCCTCGGGCCGATCATGGGGTCTCCAAACCTGGCCCCAGGTGCACGGAGCAGCCTGACCCTCTGCCTGACGCCCGCCACACTGTTTCTGCCGCCGGAGCCCTGGGTACCCTGCCTACCCCCGGCCCGGCCCGGCCCCTCCTCTGGGCTGCTCCTTGATCCCCGGCCCCTCTGTGCGGAGCATCCGGGGGCAGAGGGGCTTGGCAGGATAGAAGGAGTCAGGGCCGGGCCACCCCCTGGCCGTGCGTCCTCTAATTCTGCAGACCCCCGCTGCCTGCCCGCCGGGCCTCGAACCTCCCCAAGCCTCAGCTTCCTTATGCACACAAATGGGTACGCGGGGCCAGCCTTGGGATGGTCTGCCGGCTGAGGTCAGGAGGGACCCGCCCCGGTCTCTGTCCCTGAGGACCCTGCCAGGAGCTGGGAGCTAAGTGACCCCTCCCGGCCAGCATGCGGCTCGTCACCACCTTACAGGAGAGGAAGCTGAACTTAGCAGTGAGGGTTCTGACCTGGGGCTCCCCCCGCCCCCAAGGAAGGCATGCTGGCGTTCCCGCCCCACAGCTCCCACAGGCTGGTGCATGACAGCAGGGGGGTCAGGGGCGGGAGAGCCTGGGCCCCCGCTCGGGGGCCCCGGTCCAGATGCACACATCCCACCCTCAGTCCCCTTTCCTGTCCTTCCTCCCTATGGGGGTTTTCGCTCCTCCTCTCCACCTTCTCTTGGCCTCACTGGCTTCCCTCCCTCCTTTCTTGCGGCTCCTCTGCATTCCCCCTCCCATCTCCCTGGTGGGCCAGGAGTGGGCAGTAGACGGGGCCGCCGCACCTCCGGCACTCAGCACCCGCACCACCTGGCCCTCGGGGCCTCCTTCCCTGCGCTGCTGGGGACAGCGCGGGACCGATGGTGTGGAGCCACCGGCATGGGAGGAGCAGGGTGGGAGGGGACAGCATGGGAGGGGACAACGTGGACAGACAGTGTGGGGCGGACAGCGTGGGAGGGGATAATGTGGGAGGGCAGAGCATAGGATGGAAGGTGTGAGAAGGGACAGCATGGGATGGACCGCGTGGGAGGGACAGTGTGGGAGGGGACAGCATGGGAGGGGACAGCACAGGAGGGAGAGAGTGGGAGGGGACATATGGGAGGGACAGCAAGGGAGGCACAGTGTGGGAGGGGACAGCGTGGGAGGGGACACATGGGAGGGGACAGCACAGGAGGGGGAGAGTGGGAGGGGACATATGGGAGGGACAGCAAGGGAGGCACAGTGTGGGAGGGGACAGCGTGGGAGGGGACATGTGGGAGGAGAGAGCACGGGAGGGAGAGAGTGGGAGGAGACATATGGGAGGGACAGCATGGGAGGGACAGTGTGGGAGGGGACAGCATGGGAGGGGACACGTGGGAACGGACACTGTGAGATGGGCATGTGGGAGGGACAATGTGGGAGGAGCTGACAAACCTCCACAGCACCCATTACCCCTGGAGCATCCCCATGCCCTGCCTCATCCATCCCTTCTCTTTGTTGTTTTCACTCGACCTCTCCCTCCTCTTGGCCACCATCCTGTCCCATCCCATCCCCTTGTCCCATCCGGTCCTGTCTCTGTCCCCTCTTGTCCCTGCCCTCATCCCATCCCTGTTCCATTCCATCCTCATCCTAATCTTGTCCCCGTCCCCCTCCTGTCCCCTTCCTGCCCCCATCCAGTCCCCATCCTGTCCTGTCTGGTCCTATCCCTGTCCAGTCCCCATCCCTGTTCTGTCCCTGTCCTATCACCATCCTGTCCCATTCCATCCCCATTCTATCCTTGTCCCTGTCCCTATCCTGTCCCTGTCCAGTTCCCATCTCTGTCTTGTCCTGTTTCTGTCCAATTCCCTCCCTGTCCTGTCCCCGTCTTGTCCCTGTCCTGTCCCCTCCTGTCTTGTCCTGTCCCTGTCCTGTCCCCTATCCTGTCCCATGCCATCCCCATTTTACCCTTGTCCCTGTCCCTGTCCAGTTCCCATCCCTGTCCTGTACTGTCCCATCTTGTCTTATCCTTGTCCCTGTCCCATCCCATCTTGTCCTATCCCTGCCCAGTCCCCATCCCTGTCCTTGTCTTGTTTCTGTCCAATTCCCTCCCTATCCTGTCCTGTTCCTGTCTTGTCTCTGTCCTGTCCCCTCCTGTCTTGTCCTGTCCCCATTCCTGTCCCTGTCCTATCCTCATCCTATCCATCCTGTCCCCATTTTGTCCCCATCACTGTCCCTGTCCTACCCCAATCCCATCCTGTCCCTGTCCCTGCCTGTCCCCAGCCCTGTCCCATCCTGCCCTGCCCTTGTCTTGTCCCAACCCCATCCTATCCTGTCCTGTCCCTTCCCTGCCCCTATCCTGCTCCTCTCCCCATCCTGTCCCTGTCCCTGTCCCTGTCCTGTCTCCATCCCTGTCCTATCCCCATCCCATCCTTCCCTGTCCTGTCCCCATCCTGTCCCCATGCTGCCCCTGTCCCCAACCTGCCCTGTCCCCATCCTGTCCCCATCCTTGTCCCATCCCCATCCCATCCCACTCTGCCCTATCCCTGTCCTATCCCCATTCCATCCTGTCCTGTCCCTGCCCTGTCCCCATCCTGCCCTGTCTCCATCCTGTCCCCATCCCTGTCCCTATCCTGCCCTGTCCCTGTCTTATCCCCATTCCATCTTGCCCTGTCTCAGTCCTGTCCTTGTCCTATCCCCATTCCATCCTGTCCTGTCCCTGCCCTGTCCCCATCCTGCCCCTGTCCCCATCCTGTCCCTCTGTCCTATCCCTATCCCATCCTGCCCTGTCCCCATCCTGCCATTGTCCCCATCCTCTCCCTGACCCCATCCTGTCCCCGTCCTGTCCCCATCCCCATCCCCATCCCTTCCCTATCCTTGCACACCTTCTTTATGCCTTCATAGGGACTCCCGCTCCTTGCCCCCTCCTCTTTACCCTCCTTCACTCTCTCTCACTTCCTTTCTCTCTTTTTATCTCCTCCCCCCCATACCTGTTAGGACACATTTTGGGAGAGCCTTACAGCCTGCTGGGCACACGACCCCCTGCCGCCCACCTCACCTCAAGCCCACTCAGGACCTTTCCCTTCCCAGGTGGGCAGCACCCCTCCTAGCCACGTTCTCACCTTTTGGGGCAGCCCACGGCCTGATCCCACACTCTCCCTGCCCCCAGGGGCCGCCGAGGCTTCCCCCCACCCAGCTCCCACCTGCCCCCGGACACCTGTGTGGGTTGGCCCCGGGCCACCAACCTGTGCTGAGCCACTCCAAGCTCGATGAGGTGTTCCTGGGAGCCCTGCCCACTCCAGCCAACCCTCGGGGCCCAGGGGCCATGGGGTGTCCTCTCGCGGCTCCGGCAGGGGCACGGGGGGGCGAGCCCCCAGGTGCCCAGTGCACCCGGGTTGCTGCTTGCTCGCCGCCCTGTTCTGCTCTTGTTCGTGGGATGGGACTGGAGCCTGAACCTCAGTGCTCTGGGCTCCGGCCCTGACGCCCTGCCCAGGGGGCTGGGCCACTCAGTCCTCGCACCCCCGCGATGCCAGCTCGCCCGGGCTCCTGGGGCAGCTCTGGCCGGCAGACCGCCTGGTCCCAGGGCAGCACCACCCACCAGACGCCCGGGCTCTGCCAGGGTGAGGGCCAGCCCCCCTCCCATCTGGGGCCCTGTGTGGGCCCGAGGCAGCCACGCCCCTTTGGACACTGGTTTGGAGGCTTGGCTTCCCCCCCCCGACCCCTGCCTCTTCAGGCTGGCCCATCGCTGGCCCTGCTGGCCACACCGGGGTCCCCAGAGGCCTCCCAGACCTGGCTGCCCAGGGTGGAGGCCAGGCATGAAGATTGCCGGCACGTCTATGGTGGACGTGTGCCCAGAGCAGTGGGCAGAGGGGCTTGCCTCAGGGCTCCTCCAGCTCCCAGAGCCTCCCCGGGGGGACCATGAGCCTGAATGCCGAGAGAGACACCAGCAGGGTGACCCAGCCCCTTTGGTCTGTGCCAGCCAAGGCCCCCCTTCACAAAGCCCAGTCCCCAGAGACCATTTGACCAGGCAGGCAGCCGGAACCCAGGGGTTCTGTGGAATTGAGTGCTGCTCGCTACTCATCCCTAACACTGGCCTGGCCCAGGATGGGCCTGGCTGAGCTTTAGATCACCAGGGGCAATAGGAGGGGACAGAGGGACGGAGCCGGGTCTGGGGGTATGGCAGGAAGAGGAGTCGGCCCTGGCCAGCCCTGCCATCTGAAGCCTCCTCCTGGGCAGTGACAGTTGGCAAGGACCTGCACAGTGGCCACGGGGATGGTGCTGAGCTGAGACAGGGGAACAGGTGGGCACGGGGACAAGTCCCCCCTCCTGGGCCCACTTTTAGTCTACTTAAACTGGATTCCATTTACACCCACCCCTGCTGGCTTCCCGAATGCCTCCACTTAGCTTGTCACAGAGAGGGGCCCCACCCTGCACCCCAGCAGTCCCCGGCGAAGGATTAGGGTGACGCGGTGGGCACGGCTGGCAGGCTCCCCCTTCCCAGGGTGACCCAGGGCAAGTCGCTAGCCTCTCTGAGCCTGGTTTTCTGTCTGTCCAGCAGGGACAAGGGGCCATCTGCCTGCGCTTCAAGAAGTGAAGCCCGTGAGAGGCAGGACAGGCGCTCACGTCGGGGAGGGTGGCGGGAATGCCACCAGCCGCCTGGCCCCTGGAGTCCACAGGTGGGTGTGGATCGCCCGGCCCAGGGCAGGCTCCGGGCCTGCGCTGACCGCACACCTATGAGCATCACCATGTGAGCTGTATGGTTCGTTCACCGAAGCCAGACGCAGACACCCTGACGTTACTCTTTGGAAGAGACTCTCCCCTGCTCCCCACCTGGCCCCCCGGCAGCAGGACGGCGCACGGAGTTCAAAGGGACACGTCCTCTCTCTGTCCCACCGGCCTCTGCAGGTCCCTCAGGGGCTCAGGGCTCACTCCCCAGCCTGCATACTCCCCCAGCCAAGCTGGACCTACACGTCCAAGCCCTGTTGGTGCCTCCACTGTCCCTGCTCACCCAGGGCAGCAGCCTCATGCTGGGTTTGGGAGCGGAGCCAAAGCTACCGTTGGACAGACATTTGTGACCCAGGTCCTCCTGGGACAAGGGACGTGGGTCCCGCGCACCTTGGGACTCTTCCTGTCATGATTGCCCTCCTGGGCTTCCTTTTCCCCATTTGTTAAGCAGTGCTGGTGAGCCTCATGGATTGACCCTGGGCACCCGGTAGTCCTCGGGCCACAGAGCTTTCTGGAAGGGGACAGCCGCAGTGACTCCTGCGAGGACACATTCCGGCTGGGCAGGGAGGAGGAGCCCTGCCTGGAGGTCCCCTGGTCAGCAGCACCAAGTTGGGCCTGGCAGAGCCAGGAAGGAACAGGTGTGAAGCCCAGGAATGGGGATCCACCTTCCGAGTGTGCAGGGTGGGGCTGCGGGGGACCATGGCCAGCAGGGGCCCCCTCAAACCCCATTGCTGGTCCTGACCCTAAGTGGTGGCCCGTGGGCCATGCCTGGGAGGGGCCAGGAGAGAACCATCACTCAGTGTCTGAGGGACCCGACCGGCCTGAGCGGGAGGGGTCTGGGGCTGCTCTCAGCCGACCTGCACACTGTGTCTCTCCTCCCTCCCAGAGTCAAGGCGTGGGTGGAGCTGGGGAGGCTGATGCCTGTCCCTCCCTCCAGGAGCTTGCAGTCTGCCCAGCACGCTCCATGCCATTGAAGGAGAAGCCAAAGAAGGCTGCATGGGGGAGGAAGCATTTCAGCTGGGCCTTAGATGCCTGGAAGGGTAGAGAAGGAGGAAGGGCATTGCAGGCGGCTCAGAGTAAAGTGATGAGCAGCCCGTGGAATGGAGTGGTGGCTCTGGGCCCGCCCCTGGCCCTTTGCTTCTGTTCACTCCTCTTCAAGGTAGGTGACACCATGCCACTACTTTACAAAGGAGGAAACTGAGGCCCAGGGAGGAGAGGGTCCTGGCCCAAAGCCCGAGACGCAGGAGCCAGGATTCCAGCCTGGGGAGAATCTGACTCCGAGGCCCAAGCACTCACCACGGCCCTGTGGCGCCTCCCATGCAGGGCTGGTGCGCTAAGGGGGTGGTGAATGTGGCCGCGAAGTCCGGCTTCATCATCTGTAAAGCAAGGGGTGACAGGGTGGTCCCCAGGGGCCGGCAGGAGCACAGGCAAGGCCTTGGAAGCGTGCCGAGGACACCCCTTTCGCCCTGGGAGCAGCGGACCGGGCCAGAGGCCCCGCGGCCAGGCGAAGGTGTCTGGGAAGAGAGCGGTCCTGCCAAGGCCAAGCGGGCGCGCAGGTGGGCAAGAGTGTGCAGAGCCGCGGGCCGGGAGGAGGAAGCGGGCCGCGTGCACACAGCTGGCGCAGTGCACAGCCCTCACCCTGCCCTGGGTGCCCGGGCTCCTGGCCCGGCTGCCCGGCCCTGCCCGCCCTGCCTCAGCCTGGGCCGTGGGGCACCTACCTCACCAGCTTGTCCAGGCCCCGTTTGCCGGAACTGCTCCTCTGGAGGGCTGAGCCGCTCATGCTGCTGGCCGCCGCCCGCGGGCCGGCGACCTGGCCTGACCCCAGCCCTGGGGACGCGGCTGCTCCTTCTTCAAAGGCCGCCGGCCTCTGTCTGCTGCCCTCCCCCTGCTCCTCCTCCTGCCACTGGGACCCCTCTCCCCCCTCCTCTCTCTTTTCTTTCTCCTGTCCCCTCCTTCACTCCCTTGTCCCTGTCCCTCGATCCAAGCTGTCTCTCTGTCTGGCTGGCCGTCTGGGCTCTCTGGCTCTGACACCCTTTCCCTGTCTGCTCGCCCTGTCTCCTTGTCTGTGGCCTGTGTCTGTCCACCCCGGGCCCCCTGGCCCTGGGGGTCTCCCGGGCCGGCTCCCTGCTAGCTGCCCCCCGGGCGTCTGGGTGCCCGTCTGTCTGTCCCCGTCTGTGCGGCCTCACGGACTCTGTGGGTCTCTCCTTCAGGACGTTTAGCAGCTGCTTCCCTTTTGTTCCCCCCAGCCCCCTTCTCCCCCCTCGGCCTCCTCCCCCTCCCCCTCCTTCCGAGACTAGTAAAAATGTCAGAGAGAAAACCCTCCAGCCCAGCAGCCCTGGGGCTTAGCAGGACCTCAGCGGCCTGGGATGGGCATGGTCTCCCCTCGGCCACCTTGGCGGCCGCTCCAGCCTTACTCTGCTTTCCTCCAGCTCATCCCCACCACTTGCGGGGCATCTAGCCCCCCCCATCTGCCTCTCCATCCCTCCCTGCCTCTCCCCTCGCCCTGGGCCTGGCCTGGCCAGTCCTCTGGCCCTCCTCTTGTCCTGGCCTTTATGGATCTCTTGGGTCAAGCCCCCCTGCCCTACCCCCTCCCGACCTGGGCCCTCTGCTCCTTCCCTGCCAGCCCCCAGCCCTCCCTGCTCCCACACTCAGACCCTGTCTCCTCTCCTCTCCCTCTGTGTCTCTCTCTGCCCCTATCTCTGTTCCCCTCCCTCCCCCTCCCTCCCTCCCCCTCCCTTCCTCTCCCCTCCCTTCCTCTTCTCCCTCTCTCCCCTCCCTCCCTCCCCCTCCCTCCCCTCCCTCCTGGTTCTCCAGTTTTCCCCTTGTTTATGCCCAGCTCTCTGCTCCACTTATCACCTCGAGGGGGAATCCTCTCTGCTCCCCAAATGGGGAGGCTGCTGCCCTCCCCAGCACCCACCGCACTGCACTGGGAGGTCAGAGCAGGGAGACCCCGGAGGCAGAGACGAGCATGGCCTGCCCCGTTTGGTAGCAGAGAACACGCTCCCAGGGAGGCCGGTGGGCACAGGGTCAGCGCGGTGCCCTGGCCGGCGGGCCCCCTGCCCCTCGTGCTCCGGCCAAGGCCCGGGAGGTGCAGCCCAGCCCACTGTTCCTCCGGTTGGGCTCAGTCGCCGTGACTCACTCGAGAACGCTCGCGGGCGAGTGACCGGACAAGGCGGGTACTGGACTCATGTGTGCGGGGCGTCACCGAGCCCAGCTCAGTGCCCAGCAGTCACGTCCAGCAGCTTGCCCGGCTCACCAACCCTCACGGCTGCTGCACCCAGGTCCCGCATGGGGAAACCGAGGCTCAGACTGGCATCCGAGGTTGCAGAGCTGGGGCCGGCAGAGCCAGAACCACGAGCTGGTGCGCTGACTGCCTGCCCCTGCTGCCCTGCATCCCCATAGCACGGGGGAACGGCCCCTCTCTCTTCCGCAGCTAGCCTGGCCTCTGCTGGGCCAGGGGGCCAGGGCCGAGAGCACCTGGGGGACGTGAGGCTGGACGAGGGCGCACACGCAACCAAGTCCCTCTGAAGGCCGTGTGTGTCTGAGTGCCAGCCACATGGCCCATAGCTCTGGTCTGCGGTGACTCAGGTAGGGGCTGGCTGGTGCAGACTTCTTGGGCGTCATGAAGTCTGGCTCTGATTCGTCCCCCACCTCCCCCCCAACACACACACCAGGCTGGGTCCTGTGGCCAGCCCGGGAGGGGAGCTCACAGCTCTCCCCTCCCACAACCCCAGGGGAGCCAGAGAATGTGAGGGTGTGCCCCAGAAGCAGCTGTGCCCACCATCCATCCCAGCATCCAGCCAGAGCTGCAGATGCCTCAAGATTCTAGAGGAACATGGAGAAGGGAAACGGGAGCAGAGCCGCAGGGTTGGCCCTCAGGTTGAGCCAGATCACCCAGGGGAAGTGACCCTGTGCCTCATTTCCATCTCAACCTACGCATCTCTCCCTTGCCTCCTGCTCTTGGTTCTGGAATCCCAGTCACAGACAGCCAGGGAGGAAATGTGCCAAGACATATTTCGGTTCAAAAGAAGTAAAAATATTCCCATGGGGAGAAGGCTGCCTTGGAATGGCAGCGGTTCTCTGTCACTAAGAACTTAAAATACAATTATTTGATTATCTATCAGAAATGCTGATGGATGGGAAGTGGCAAGAATAGATCTTTAAATGCAGTGGCCAGCATCCATAGTTTCATAACTAGGGCATGTCCTAATAGGAACGATAGGGCAGAGTATTTGATATCAACTATTAACTCTACTGTTACTTGTCCATGCATCTATCCATCCAACCATCCACCACTCATCTGTCATTCATCCATTCTACCATTCATCCCCCATCCATCCACCCATCCATCCATCCATCCACCCATTCATCTATCCATCCATCCATCCATTCACCCATTCACCCATCCATCCATCATCCATCTATCATCCATCCACCCATCTATCCACCCACCCATCCACCCATCCATCCATCCACCCACTCACTTACCCACCTACCATCCATCGGTTCATCCATCCACCCATCCATCCATCCATCCATTTATCCAACCATCCATCTATCCATCCATCCATTTGTCCGCCCACCATCCATCCACTCATCCATCCATCCATCCATCCACCCATTAACCACCCATCAACCACCCATCCATCCTTCATCCATCTATCATCCATCCACCCATCCATCCATCCATCCATCCATCTACCCATTAACCACCTATCCATCCATCCACCCATCCATCCATCCATCCATCCATTTATCCAACCATCCATCTATCCATCCATCCATCCATTTGTCCACCCACCATCCAGCCATTCATCCATCCATCCATCTATCATCCATCCAGCCACCCATTCACCCATCCATCCACCCACCTACCCACCCACCAACCATCTGTTCATCCATCCACCCATCCATCCATTTATCCAACCATCCATCTATCCATCCATCCATTTGTCCGCCCATCATAAATCCATTCATCCATCCATCCATCCACCCATTAACCACTCATCAACCACCCATCCATCCTTCATCCATCTATCTTCCATCCACCCATCCATCCATCCATCCATCTACCCATTAACCACCTATCCATCCATCCACCCATCCATCCATCCATCCATTTATCCAACCATCCATCTATCCATCCATCCATCTGTCCACCCACCATCCATCCATTCACCCATTCATCATCTATCCAAACATCCATCCATCCATCCATCCATTAGCCCCCATCAACACACCCATCCATCCATCCATTCATCCACCCATTAACTACCTATCCATCCATCATCCATCTATCATCCATCTAGCCACCCATTCATCCACCCATCCATCCATCTACCCATCCACCCATTATCCACTCACCCACCCACCCATCCATCCACCCACCCACCCATCCATCCATCCACTCACCCATCCATCCATCATCCATCTATCATCTATCCATCCACCCACCCATCCATCCATCATCCATCTATCATCTATCCATCCTCCACCCACCCACCCACCCACCCATCCATCCACCCATACACCTACCCATCCAGCCATCCATTCATCCACCCACCCACCCATCCATCCACCCACCCACCAACCATCCATCTATCCATTTATCCATCCATGCATCTATTCATCCATCCATCTGTCCACCCACCATCCATCCATTCATCCATCCACCCACCCACCCATTATCCACCCATCCTTCCACCCATCCATCCGTCCACCCATCCATCTACCCATTTGCCCATCTATCCATTTATCCATCCATTCACCCATCCATCCATCCATCTGACCACCTACCATCCATCCATTCACCCATTCATCATCTATTTATCCATCCATCTATCTATCCATCTATCCATTCACCCATTAACCACCCATCCATCCATCATCCATCTGTCATCCATCCATCCATCCACTTACCCACCCATCCATCCATCCATCCATCCATCCATCCATCCATCCACCCATCCATCCATCTGTCCATCCACCCATTAACCACCCATCCATCGATCATCCATCTATCATCCATACATCTATCCACTTACCCACCCACCCACCCATCCACCCACCCACCCATTATTCACCCATCCATCCACCCATCCATCCACCTACCCATCCATCCATCCACCCATCCATCCATCCATCTACCTATTTGCCCATCCATCCATCCATTCCTTCATCCACCCATCCATCCATCATCCATCCATCTATCCACTTACCCACCCATCCATCCATCCATCCATCCATCCATCCACCCATCCATCCATCTGTCCATCCACCCATTAACCACCCATCCATCCATCATCCATCTATCATCCATCCATCTATACACTTACCCACCCACCCACCCATCCATCCATCCACCAATCCATCATCCATCCGTCCATCCACCCATTAACCACCCATCCATTCATCATCCATCTATCATCCATCCATCCACCCATTCACACATCCATCCATCCACCCATCCATCCATCTATCCATCCAACCACCCATCCATCCATCCATCCATCCATCCATCCATCCATCCATCCACCCATCCACCAACCCATCCATCCATCCATCCACCCACCTACCCATTCATCCATTCACTCATCCATCCATCCATCCATCCATCCATCCATCCATCCATCTATCCACCCACACATCCATCTATCCACCCATTCACCCATCCATCCATCCATTCCTTCATCCATCTAGTCATCCACCCATTAACCATCCATCCACCCACCCACCCATTATTCACCCATCCATCCACCCATCCATCCATCTACCCATCCATCCACCCATCCATCCATCCATCTACCTATTTTCCCATCTATCCATCCATCCATCCATTCATCCACCCATCCATCCATCATCCATCTATGCATCCATCCATCCACCCATCCATCCATCCATCTGACCACCTACCAACCATCCATTCACCCGTTCATCATCCATCTATCCAGCCACCCATCCATCCATCCATTCATCCATCCACCTGTTAACCACCCATCCATCTATCATCCATTTATCCTCCCTCTATCCATCCACTCACCCACCCAACCATCCATCCATCCATCCATTCTCTCAACCATCCATCCATCCACCCATTAACCACCCATCCATCCATCATCCATCTATCATCCATCCATCCACCCATTCACCCATCCATCCATCCACCCATCCATCCATCCAACCACCCATCCATCCATCATCCATCTATCATCCATCCATCATCCATCCATCTACCCATTCACCCATCCATCCATCCACCCATCCATCCATCCAACCATTCATTCATCCATCTACCCATTAACCACCCATCCATCCATCAGCCATCAGCCATCCATCCACCCATCCCTCAACCCATCCATCAGCCATCAGCCATCCATCCACCCATCCCTCAACCCATCCATCCATCCACCCATTCACCCATCCATTCATTTATCCATTCATCCACTCACCCACCCATCTATCCATCATCCATCTATCATCCACCTATCCATCCATCTGTCCACCCATCATCCATCCATTCACCCATTCATCATCTATCTATCCATCCATTTATCCAACCATCCATCCATCCATCCATTTACTCATTCATCATCTATCCATCCACCCATCCATCCATCCATCCATCCTCTTTATATAGTTATCTGTCTTTCCATGCATCATTATCAATCCATCAGCTTTTCAGGATACCTATCCATTCAATTATCCATATAAACACAATAACCTTCTTTCAATCCATTCAAGCATTTATCAATACATGTATACCCATCCCTCCGTTCATCCATCCACCCCCCCACACCCACCCATCCCACCATTTATCTAAATGTCATAATACATATAAAACACTTAGAAGAAATACTCAGCTAGCCATCCATCCACTTGGAACTCAATATATGTTAATTACTATTATGTATATATTCAACCATCAATTATTATATATATTTGACCACTACTCAACCAGTGAACTATCTGTTCATTCTCTAATACATCTTTCTATCTCTCCAAATATTTTTGTCTTTACTTTCATTCATCTCTCCAAATATTTTACTATTGATCAATCTCATTTATACACCCATTCATATATCTATCTGTCCAATATGTCCACCCATATTCCCATCTAGCAAGTCATGCAGATGTGCATAAATACATACATGTTTATATTTCCATATACATATTTCCCATTACTTTGCTCATTAAGCCGTCCAAATGAGTTAAAACAAAATGGTGCAACCTAGTAAACCTTCCATAAAGGTGACTACTTTTATCCATACATTCACCCATCCATATCTCATCCAACCAACTATTGATTTATTCATAACTCCATTTATCCTTATATATTTTTCAACAAACTTATTGAACACTTACTGTATCCACTTTTTAGGTACTGGGGATTTGGCATTAACAAAGCCCATGCTCTCACAAGGCTGACATTTTAGCTGGAGCAACAACAAAAATAAACAGTAAGTATATACTGTAATATATCAAATGGTGGTAAATACTATAGAAAATATAATTCAGGGTGGGAGGATATGGGGTCTTGGAGGAAATTGATATTTTATGTATGATAGTCAAAGAAAACCTCATAGGAAGGGATAATCTTTTCCTTATTTGAAAAGAGACTTGAGAAAGATTAGAGGTGGCTATATACATTGGTGGGAAAAAGTATTCTAGAAAGAGAACAGTGAGTGCAAAATTCCTGACTTAGGTGCTTCTGTTCATCAATCTATCTCTTTGATAGTTTATCCAGCATCAACCGTATGCTTATTTACTCACCATCAATCTTTCCATTCATCTATCACTTCCTATATTTCCCAATTTGCCCATCTAAAAATCAATCCATTATCCATATCCACCTATATGTCTTGATAACTTTTATTAGCCTATCCAATCAAAATCATTTATCTGTCAGCATTCCATCCATTTGCCCATCAACCTACCTATACTTCCATTTCATGTGTCCATTCACCAGTCTATCCATCCATCCATCATCCATCCATCATCCATCCATCCATCCATCCATCCATCCACACACCCATCCATCCATACATCCATCTATCCATCGTCCATCTATCTATTCATCCACCCATCTGCCCACCCACCCATTCATCCATCATCCATCTACCCATCCATCCATATTTCCATCCATCCATCCATCCATCCATCCATCCATCCATCCATCCACCCACTTACCCACACATCCATCCATCTATCCACCCATCCATCCACACATCCACTTACTCATCCATCCTCCACACATCCATCTATCTATTCATCATCCATCTATCCATTCATCCACCCATCTACCCACCCACCCATCCATCTATCATCCATCTACCCATCCATCCACTCATCCATCCATCCATCATCCAGCCAGCCAGCTGTTCCTACTTCCTACCTTTCTTCATTCACTTTTATTTCATTCATATTTTTCTCCATCATTAAGTCTTTTAGTTTCCTTTTAAGTCTTTTATTTTTTTCTTTCTTCATGGTTCATGAAGAAGATAAAAGAGAAGACCCTCATGGCCCAGTAGGCTGAGCATTACAACAGAACCTAAATAGGGGCTGGAGAAGTAGGAATCTGTTCTCTTGTTCAAACATTTTCAACACACACACACACACACCACACTCTCACAGAGCGGTCTCCCAATGAAATGTGCAACAAGCATGCCTGTGGGGCCCAGGTGGGGGTGGGGAGAAAGGGTAAGGAGGTGGCCTCCGTGGCTCCTGGGTGATCCTGAATAGAGAAATGTTCTGACTTACAGAGAAGGCAGCCTCCAAATGCCTTGAACCCTTATCTGTCTTACGTGGGCTAGCCCAACAAAGAGAGAGGGGCCAAGGTGGTGGGGTGGTGGGTGTCCTGAGGAAGCTGGGATTGGTTTGGGGATGGGACTGAGATGCAGACTGAAGGTTTCTTTCTAGGTTCCTCCAGAATCAATTGGTGAGATCCATCCTGAGTCCCACCTTCTCTTTTGAGGGGAGGTAGGGGAGGGAGGAGAAGACAGCCTTGGGTTACCTCAGAAGCAAAACCATCAAAATAGCCAGTTACACCCAGGGAGGGGTACAGACACCTGTGGGAAGCAGGGAAGGAGCAGCATCTGAGATCCCGCCTGTCAGGCACAGAGCAGGGCACTGACCCTTCCCCATCCTCCCACACAGCCCATGTGCTGCTGAGGAAGCTGAGGCTCGGCGGGGGGGGGGGGGGGGGGGGGGAATGGGTGCAGAATCTGCCACTCCCCCCCACTACTGTCACACCCCTGCTGTCTTCTGCACATCCACACAGCTGCTCCTGCTGTAGGCTCTAAGGCCCAAGTCTCTCCCACTCTTGCAGGGGGGAGGTGGGTGCCTCATAGGGGGTCACAGACAGGCTCTGGGTTCCCAGACAGCCCCTCCCTGCCAGCCGGAGCAGATATTGGTCCCTCCCCCACCCCACCAACTCCCAACTTCCCAGTTCAGAGGCAATTAGCAGATGGAGTTTGGACAGGACTGGCCTGATCCCAGGAAAGGGCAAGGGGCTTTCTTCCCCACCTCCCACCTTCACCTCTTATCTGCCTGCGTCTGGCACCACAGGGCTGTGCTGTCCAGCAGGGCTAGGAGGCCTGATTTCTTCAATCTCCTAATCTCCTGACCACCCCATACCCCACATAGGCCCCCAGCCCCTCTCTCTAGCCTCGGGGGTATGGGGGAGGGGCAGGGGCTGGGGGCCTGTGGTGTGTACTCCCACCCACTAGGAGAGGTTTGAGAGCTCCCTTTGCTTGTTGCCCTGGATCCCCAATCTCCAAGAAGGTGTTAGAAGCCCCTGGAAAGATTCCTTGATAGGAACAGACTGGGGCCTGGGAGAGACACCTCTAGAAAGAATCAGCTTGTTCTGATGGTGCCACATCCCATTTCTGCCTTTGGGGAGGTCTCTGGGGGTGTCTTCTTAGCTATGCCTTATTCTGGATGGGCCCCAGGAAATACCACCCTCGCCCCTCTGGGAACCCATAGGTGCAGAGCCATCTGGCAGCACTGCATGGGGTTAGCAAGCGCCTCCAAGGGGCAGCCCAGACATCCTGGGTTCCCTGAGGCCTTGTCAGATCCCCAGCACCCCAACCATGAGCCCACAGGGGACACAGGCTCCCCAGAGAGGGTCCCTGCAGGGCAGCATCCTTAGGAGACATGCCTCCAAGCTAGGCCCAGCCAGTGTCCCTCCAGGCTCGGGACAGTATCTCTTGACGGCACTGAGTCTTTTTAAGCCTTAGTTTTTCCCTGTGAAGTGCCTCTCTGACCATGAAATGAGAACCTCTGTTTGAAGAGCTTGATGGAGGATGACACATGGGGAAACTGAGGCCTCAGGGGGCCTCAGGGTTCCAGAAAGAGGTGCTGGACGTGACTCTGGGACCCTGTGCTCCTCCTCTTCCTCCCCCAGGCACTGGGAACTCAGACCCCAGGAGAGCAGAGCCCAAGCTCTCAGCCACACTGCTGGACTCTCATCTTCCTGACCGAGAGCTCACCTGTCAGTCTGGCACCCTCCCAGGGAAACTGAGGCAGAGGCAGGCTGGTGGGGTCCTCAATGCCACCCCATCTGGGCCTGCCCCATTCTGCTCCCTGAGACCCTCCTGGCACTGGCCCCATGTGGCTCCAGTGTTGTTTTCATAAGGCAGATGAGGGACCAGGGAGGGGGCCAGGATGCAGGGGAGGATTTCCGGCTTCCTGAATCAGCAGGGCTGGGGGCCTGCAATGTCCCCAAGTGTGGTGCAGTGTCCTCTCCCTGTCCCCCACCTAGGGAAGGAATGTGACAGGGCCCAGATGGAAAGCAGGAGGAAGTCAGTGACCTCCACCAGCCCCGGCACGGGAGGAGGCATCCATCATCTGGGCTGAGCTCAGCCTCCCCCTCCCCGGGACACTTCCGGGCGCCTGAGACCCCTGACCTGGAGGGAGGAGGAGAGGAGGCCCATCTGGGCGTCCCTAGGCCTGACCCAGCTCTGACTGCTGTCTGCAGGTCCGGACCCTGGGCAGGGCTGGGGAAGGAGCCCCAGGGTGCCACCCCAATTCACCCACGCTTCAGCCTGCCACTGAGGCCGGGTCCTGGTCCCACCCTCCCTCCTTAGTGGCCATGCATCCTGGCCCTACCAAGTGGTGGCCAGGCTCCCTGGGAGGGCAGGTGGGTAGAAGGACCACCAGTGTGTCTGGCTGCATGGGGGTTCTGACCTGTGGGGTCCTGGCCCTCCAATGCAGCAGGCCCCCTCCCTTAGCTGGACAGGAAGATGAAATCCAGGGTGTTCGTGGCCTCTAAGCCAGCTCAGCCCCTTCTTACAGCTGCCAGCCACCTGTAGCCCTGAGGGGGAACTGTGGCCTCTCTCGAAGACCCTGGAGCCCAGAGGGCAAGGCCAAAACAGTCTGCAGGGACAGATAGCCCAGAAAGGGCCTCTGCCCAGAGTGACCCTGAAGGTGGTCCCTGCCCTTTCCCGCCTCTTAGCTCGGCACAGGAAGAAGTGATGGAGGCAGCATTCTGGAGTCACCTGGGACCAGGAGCCATGCCTTGCCCAAAGGGCAGTGGGGGCCAGAAGCCTAGGGGGTAGGGAGACAACTGCTCACCCAATTGGTGCCCCCATCAGGGTCATCCAGGGCCAGAGCAGCCCAGCCAGCCTGGGGTGGAGGGTGGGGAGGAGGCCAGGATAGGGCTCCCAGGACAGAACGAGGGCTCCCAAGATAGAACCAGGGTGCCCAGGACAGAACCAGGGTGCCCAGGATAGAACTAGGGCTCCCAGGACAGAACGAGGGCTCCCAAGACAGAACCAGGGTGCCCAGGACAGAACCAGGGTGCCCAGGATAGAACTAGGGTTCCCAGGACAGAACTAGGGCTCCCAAAACAGAACTAGGGTGCCCAGGACAGAACCAGCCTTCCCAGGACAGAACTAGGGCCCAGGACAGAACTAGGGCTCCCAAAACAGAACCAGGGTGCCCAGGACAGAACTAGAGTTCCTGGGACAGAACTAGGGCCCAGGACAGAACTAGGGCTCCCAAGACAGAACCAGGGTGCCCAGAACAGAACTAGAGTTCCCGGGACAGAACTAGGGTTCCCGGGACAGAACTAAGTTTTCCGGGACAGAACTAGGGTTCCCAGGACAGAACCAGGGTGCCCAGGACAAAACTAGAGTTCCTGGGACAGAACTAGGGCCCAGGACAGAACTAGGGCTCCCAAGACAGAACCAGGGTGCCCAGAACAGAACTAGAGTTCCCAGGACAGAACTAGGGTTCCCGGGACAAAACTAAGTTTTCCGGGACAGAACTAGGGTTCCCAGGACAGAAACAGGGTTCCCAGGACAGAAATAGGGCTCCCAAGACAGAACCAGGGTGCCCAGGACAGAACCAGGGTTCCCGGGACAGAAATAGGGCCCAGGACAGAACTAGGGCTCCCAAGACAGAACCAGGGTGCCCAAGACAGAACTAGAGTTCCCGGGACAGAACTAGGGTTCCCGGGACAGAACTAGGTTTTCTGGGACAAAACTAGGGTTCCCAGGACAGAACCAGGGCTCCCAAGACAGAATCAGGGTGCCCAGGACGGAACCAGGGTTCTCAGGACAGAACTAGCGTTTCCGGGACAGAACTAGGTTTTCTGGGACAGAACTAGGGTTCCCGGGACAGAACTAGGTTTTCTGGAACAAAACTAGGGTTCCCAGGACAGAACCAGGGCTCCCAAGACAGAATCAGGGTGCCCAGGACAGAACCAGGGTTCTCAGGACAGAACTAGCGTTCCTGGGACAGAACTAGGTTTTCTGGGACAGAACTAGGGTTCCCGGGACAGAACTAAGGCTCCCAGGACAGAACCGGGGCTCCCAAGACAGAACTCCAGTCCCAGGACAGAACTAGGGTTCCCAGGACAGAACTAGGGCTCCCAAGACAGAACCAGGGTGCCCAGGACAGAACCAGGGTTCCCGGGACAGAAATAGGGCCCAGGACAGAACTAGGGCTCCCAAGACAGAACCAGGGTGCCCAAGACAGAACTAGAGTTCCCGGGACAGAACTAGGGTTCCCGGGACAGAACTAGGTTTTCCGGGACAAAACTAGGGTTCCCAGGACAGAACCAGGGCTCCCAAGACAGAATCAGGGTGCCCAGGACAGAACCAGGGTTCCCAGGACATAACTAGGGTTCCCGGGACAGAACTAGGGTTCCCGGGACAGAACTAGGTTTTCTGGGACAGAACTAGGGTTCCCAGGACAGAACTAGGGCTCCCAAGACAGAACCAGGGTGCCCAGGACAGAACTAGGGTTCCCGGGACAGAACTAGGTTTTCTGGGACAGAACTAGGGTTCCCGGGACAGAACTAGGTTTTCTGGGACAAAACTAGGGTTCCCAGGACAGAACCAGGGCTCCCAAGACAGAATCAGGGTGCCCAGGACAGAACCAGGGTTCTCAGGACAGAACTAGCGTTCCCGGGACAGAACTAGGTTTTCTGGGACAGAACTAGGGTTCCCGGGACAGAACTAAGGCTCGCAGGACAGAACCGGGGCTCCCAAGACAGAACTCTAGTCCCGGGACAGAACTAGGGTTCCCAGGACAGAACTAGGGCTCCCAAGACAGAACCAGGGTGCCCGGGACAGAACCAGGGTTCCCGGGACAGAAATAGGGCCCAGGACAGAACTAGGGCTCCCAAGACAGAACCAGGGTGCCCAAGACAGAACTAGAGTTCCCGGGACAGAACTAGGGTTCCCGGGACAGAACTAGGTTTTCTGGGACAAAACTAGGGTTCCCAGGACAGAACCAGGGCTCCCAAGACAGAATCAGGGTGCCCAAGACAGAACTAGAGTTCCCGGGACAGAACTAGGGTTCCCGGGACAGAACTAGGTTTTCCGGGACAAAACTAGGGTTCCCAGGACAGAACCAGGGCTCCCAAGACAGAATCAGGGTGCCCAGGACAGAACCAGGGTTCCCAGGACATAACTAGGGTTCCCGGGACAGAACTAGAGTTCCCGGGACAGAACTAGGTTTTCCGGGACAGAACTAGGGTTCCCAGGACAGAAACAGGGTTCCCAGGACAGAACTAGGGCTCCCAAGACAGAACCAGGGTGCCCAGGACAGAACTAGAGTTCCCGGGACAGAACTAGGGTTCCCGGGACAGAACTAGGTTTTCTGGGACAAAACTAGGGTTCCCAGGACAGAACCAGGGCTCCCAAGACAGAATCAGGGTGCCCAGGACAGAACCAGAGTTCTCAGGACAGAACTAGCGTTCCCGGGACAGAACTAGGTTTTCTGGGACAGAACTAGGGTTCCCGGGACAGAACTAAGGCTCCCAGGACAGAACCGGGGCTCCCAAGACAGAACTCCAGTCCCGGGACAGAACTAGGGTTCCCAGGACAGAACTAGGGCTCCCAAGACAGAACCAGGGTGCCCAGGACAGAACCAGGGTTCCCGGGACAGAAATAGGGCTCCCAGGACAGAACCAGGGTTCCCTGGCTGGCCCGGACCTAGGTGGTGGGCACCAAGGGCAGTGGGCACCCGAGGTGGGCCGATGAGCCTTGGAAAGCTGGGGCGGGGGCGGGGCAGCAGGTAGCGCTGGGAAGGGTCCGGGCTAAGGCTGCAAAGATCTGGCTCCTGTGGGAACTGGGAGGTGCCGGAGTGCCAGACCTTGGAGGGGAAGTGAGGTCAGGGCGACCAGGGCAGGCCTGTAGTCGCTGCCCAGAGGCACGGAGAAGCTGCCCTGTGGTGAATGGTTCCACACGTGGGGTCCAGTGGCTTCGTGGAGAAAGAACGTGGTGGATAAGGGCCTGGAGACCACCAGGAGAGGGCATCTTGCCAAGCTGGGGAGCGGGCTGGGCTGTGGCAGGGATGAGGCCTGTCTGCAGGTGAGGGGCAGCTCTTCTGCCATGTGGACACAGGGAGGACTCAGCACAGCATGGTCGGCCCTGGTGAAGTTTGGGGTGCACACGGGGCCTTCAAAGGTTTTGGACCTGTCAAACCCGGGATCCCTGGGGCATCCTGAAAGCCCTTTCTCGGGGCACCTGTATGGAAGCCCCGCCCCTGCCCTCCTCGGGGTCCCGGGTCCATCGCTCCCCACAGGGCGGGGTGCGCGGCCACACCTCAGCTCCACCAGGGAGGCCCCGCAGAGCCATGCTAAGCCCCGTGGCCCTGGCCAGCGCTGTGGGATCCCACAGCTGGGAGCGGGAGCAAGGAGAGAGCATCTTGACCTGGTCTACAGGTGAGACAGAGGGGCCAACGCCCTGCCTGGGGCTCGCTGCTGGGGTGCCCTGGTCCTGGGCCCCAGTGTGAGGTTCTGAGGGGGACCCATCCTGGGGCAGGCTGAGGAGGGTGGTCCTGTCCTAGGGCATCTGAGGGGGGTGGTCCCATCCTGGGACAGTCTGAGGAGGGTGGTCCCGACCTGGGGCATCTGAGGGGGGTGGCCCCATCCTGGGACAGTCTGAGGGGGGGTGGCCCCGTCCTGGGACAGTCTGAGGGGGGTGGTCCCGTCCTGGGGCATCTGAGGGGGGTGGTCCCGTCCTGGGACAGTCTGAGGGGGGTGGTCCCATCCTGGGGCATCTGAGGGGGGTGGTCCCGTCCTGGGACAGTCTGAGGAGGGTGGTCCCGTCCTGGGGCATCTGAGGGGGGTGGTCCCGTCCTGGGACAGTCTGAGGGGGGTGGTCCCGTCTTGGGGCATCTGAGGGGGGTGGTCCCGTCCTGGGACAGTCTGAGGAGGGTGGTCCTGTCCTGGGGCATCTGAGGGGGAGGCCCCATCCTGGGGCATCTGAGGGGGGTGGTCCTGTCCTGGGACAGTCTGAGGAGGGTGGTCCCATCCTGGGGCATCTGAAGGGCGAGGCCCCATCCTGGGGCATCTGAGGGGGGTGGTCCCGTCTTGGGACAGTCTGAGGGGGGTGGTCCCATCCTGGGACAGTCTGAGGAGGGTGGTCCTGTCCTAGGGCATCTGAGGGGGGTTGCCCCGTCCTGGGTCATCTGAGGGTGGGTGGCCCCATCCTGGGACAATCTGAGGGTGGGTGGTCCCGTCCTGGGGCATCTGAGGGGGGTGGTCCCGTCCTGGGACAGCCTGAGGGGGGTGGCCCCATCCTGGGACAGTCTGAGGGGGGTGGTCCCATCCTGGGGCATCTGAGGGGGGTGGTCACATCCTGGGGCATCTGAGGGGGGTGGCCCCATCCTGGGACAATCTAAGGGGGGGTGGCCCCATCCTCAGACAATCTGAGGGGGGGTGGTCCTGTCCTGGGGCATCTGAAGTGGGAGGCCCCGTCCTGGGACAGTCTGAGGGGGGTGGTCCTGTCCTAGGGCATCTGAGGGGTTGGCCCCATCCTGGGACAATCTGAGGGGGGGGGTGGCCCCATCCTGGGACAATCTGAGGGGGGGTGGCCCCATCCTGGGACAATCTGAGGGGGGTGGTCCCATCCTGGGACAGTCTGAGGGGGGTGGCCCCATCCTGGGGCATCTGAGGGGGGTGGTCCTGTCCTAGGGCATCTGGGGGGGGGGGTGGCCCCATCCTGGGACAATCTGAGGGGGGTGGTCCTGTCTTGGGGCCTCTGAGGGGTTGGCCCCGTCCTGGAGCTGTCTGAGGTGGGGAGGCCCCATCCTGGGGCATCTGAGGGGGCAGCCTATTGCCTCGTTGGAGGGGTGCGGCCTGATCTGGCTGGGCGGGAGTGGTGGGGCAAGGTGGGGGGGCCTGGCAGCAGGTCTTGGCTGCAGTGCCCCAGCCTTGGCCATCCTGGGGTCTCCCCGGGTGGGGCTTCCCAGGCCCCACATCCCCACCCTGGGCACCAGGACTTCTCACCACCCTGGACAGGGAAATCCCTGGTTCCCTTAGTCACCTTGTGAAATGAGAACCCTGCTTTACCCTGGGTCTCGGTTTCATTCTGACGCTGCACTGGGGGGGTGACATTCGCGGGGTCCCAGGCTCTAGGGCGGGGGGCGGCCAGCCCCTTCTCCAGCCGCAGCGCCTGACCAAAGGCTAGCACAGGTGTGGCCCCGCCTCCCGCCTGCCCAGGCCTCGGCCGGGTCCACGCTGTCCTCTCTCTCCTCCGCCTGCGGGACAGCTGGGCGGGGGGGCCAAGGATGGGGCCAAGGAGGGAGGCGGGGGGGCCGTGGCCAGACTGCTCACGCCGTGCCCTTCTATGGGCATGCGGTGGCCCGAGGAGCCCGGGGACGGTGCTGACGTGAGGAGCCATTTCTGAGTGGGGTGCAGCTGTGTGCCGGTCGTCCCTGGGTGGAAGGACACGGCGAGCTCCACGGCCCCACCCCTGGCGACGGGCCCCCTAGCGACCTTCGAGGGGCTGTGTGGCCCCCACAGCTCCAGCCTGGCTCATGCACCCTGACCCTGACTGCTCTTTCCAGACGCCCCAGCGCTCGGGTCCCCGAAGCCCCCGAACCAGGGCCCCCCGTGGGACCGGGCAAGGGGAGGTGACCGTCCCCCGCCCTCACGCACGCACACAGACTCACGGCCGACATTTCCACCGTTTCCCTCATTATGAATAAAGGCATGGTCACGGGATCAGGTAGCGGCCACCAGCCTCCGCAGGCAAGTCGGGCCCGGGGGCTGCTAAGGCCAGGCCTGGTGGCCCCCCCGGCCCCACCGGCAGCTGCTCTGCCCTGTGGCAGGTGACCGCGGCCCACAGCACTCTCCTCTCCTTGCTTGCGGTCGGTGTGTGTCCCGCCTCTCCCTCCGGCCTGGGGCACCTGCTCCTTGCCTTCCGCTCCCCAGGCAGCAGCCCCCAGCCACGGTCCTCCTCCTGCGCGGGGGGCCTCTATCCTCCACTGGCTCCCGTCCCCGGCCTGTCTGAACACGGGTCTGCCCCTCGAAGCCCCACCGGCCCCGAGCCCCGACTCTCCTCTGTGCCCCGGAGCCGTCAGACCCCCACGGCCTGGCTCAGCCCCGACGCCGGCCCACCGGCAGCCCTTCTCTGCCCCCGTGCGGGCTGCCACCCGGCGGCTCCGCAGGCTCTCCGCCTGGCTCTGGCCACAGTGGTGCGGGTAGCTCTTTGCCAGCGCACAGCCGCTGCCCATGCCCCCTCATGTTCCATCTCCAGCCCCAGAACAGGCACCGGCCGGCATCCTCGGCCTCCTCCGTCACCGCGAGGCAGCGGGGCAGCCCGGGGGCGGGGGCCCGGCCTGGCCTCACGCACAGGCTTCGGAGGTCCGGGGCCAAGCAGCCCCTCTCGTCCAGTCCTCCTGGCCCAGGCCCCTCCCCGCCGCCACCCCCACCCCCACCTCCTGCCCTCGGAGCTCTGGCCCGCGCCGACCCACCATGGCCCGTCCACTCCCAGGCTGTCCGGGCCGTGTCCGAGTCCCTGCATCAGGTGCCCAGGTGTCCCACGGACTGGTGGGCAGAGCTGGCCTCTCCCCGCAAAGCCCGCTGCAGAGGCGTCCACTCAGCGTGGGGAGAGACGGGGTCCCAGGAGAGCACCCTGCCGCCCCTGTGCTGCCCTGAGGCCCCCACGGCACCGTCCACCACCAGGTGAAGCGCCCCCGCCCCCCGTGTAAATGCGCTCAGAACAGACCCCTACCCGGCATCCTTCTCCGCCAACAGCTCTTCCTGCTCCTCGGAGCTGGGGTGGCTGGGAGCCTCCGCCATTGGGCTGGCGCCAGGACGACTCGGGCCGTGCGTATGTGCTGTGGTTCTGGGTGCTTCCTCAGGCGGCGGGCCCCAGAGCCCCCACCCCCAGCCGGGTTTCACTTCCCGCTTCCGGCTGCAGGTTGAGGTTTGAAGTACATTGGGGCTGGGGCTGGGGCTGGGGTGCTGTTTTTTAATCAGTTGATGCAAGAGGAGAGAAAAAACCAGGAAGTGTTAGGCAAGTTGCAAGGGCAGGGGTGACAGAGAGGGGCCCTGGGAAGGCGGCGGGGGGTGCACACACCTGCCCGGCAGCCCCCCACGCTCCTTGAGGATCCCCTGCAGGCCGGGCCTCGACGTCTCTTTGTGCTTGGCTGGCTCTCCATGAGCACCCCGGGCCTCCAGGTGAAGCACCTTGGCCTCTCTGGATGGAGCTCTCCTGGAGCTTGCAGAGTGGAGCACGGATGCACCTGTCTCTGAGCCTTGGGCCTTGGGCCATCTCACCCCATCGGTGTAGGCTAAGTGCAGATGAGGGACCGGGTGGTCCTCAAGGCCCTGCTCCGAGCCCCGCCGACCTGTCTGAGCTCTTCAGACGACTGACAGCTGGGGCCCTGCAGGAAATGCCCCGTGCTGCACGCCCCCATATCTTCTCTGTGCCTCCTTTACTTTCCTGAACTGTTGGGCTCCCTGCTCTCTGAGCTGCCCTCCCCCCGGCCCCCTCACCCCCATACTCAGGGAGCTTGGAGCTGACCACGCCCAGTCAGCGTCACTGGGGTCTGGAGGCAGGGGGCTCAGGGGCTCCCCCGGGAGGCACTGGCAGGACAAGAGGATGGACTGAGGCCACGTCCACCTTTCACGGTCCTTGACTGCTGGGAGTCACCAGACCAGGGGCTCAGAAGTCAGTGAGGGGTGTCAGGGGGCTGTGAGGGCCAGAACCCAGAATTGGCCATGAAGGCGTCAGAGACTTCCCTGGCAAGCTGGGCTGATCCCGGGCCCCAAGAAGGAAAGGAGGGAGCGCCGGGCCATCTTGCCACACCCAGGTCAGCCATGGGCCTAGAAATCCTGCTGGACGTGACCTGCAGAGGACCCCAAGGCAGAGTGAGGTGGGGGCGGGCGACAGGGCCCCCAGAGTGTTCAGCCAGCAGGTGGGGCCTGCCAAGGGACAAGCCGATGGGGGGGCCGCAAGCCCCCACCCGCCACACACACCCAAGAAGCCTTCCCACTTGGAGACATAGGAAAGGGTCCCGCCCCGGGGATTATGGGGCGGGGCTGGACTGAGGCCAGGCCCAGGGGCTGCACGGGGGAGCCCACAGGGCCCCCAGGGACCCCTCAGCCTGAGGCCTCTCCTGTCCCCTCTGTGGTCTCCAGGGGTCACTCGCTGTCCAACCACGGACAAGGATGCTATGGCTGGATGTCCACCCGAGTGGGGGCTGGACCCCAGCATGCCCAGGGACACAGACCATCCCAGCACCTCGTCCGTGGCTGCGACCCCGGGTCAACCCACCCCTGGGGTCCTTCCCTCTGGCTTGTGGTGAGGTTGATCCCAGCATCCCGGCTGTTAACAGTAGGGGTATTGCCAGGATGGGTGAGGGCAGATGGAGGCGGGGCGCCCCCCGACACAGGGCTTCCCTACCCTGCCGTTCGCTGCCTGAGGGCTAGGCCTGCGCCCTGACGCCAGGGGCCCGGGAGTAAAGTGAAAATGCGGGGCCTCTGAGTCAAAAGCTATGAGGAATTTCCAAAGGGAAACAGTGGTGCTTGAAACCAAGTGCAGGCCCCTTCCAGGCCCACGAGGCCGGCTCTGTCCTCCAAGGCCTGGCCTGACCTGCCCAGCCCACCTGTTTAATCTCCTCTCAGAACTTGGCACCTGTGTTCCCCAGACCCCAGCGCCCTCCGGACTGTGCTGCCCTCCCCCTCTGCCTACCCCCAGCCCCAAAGGCCCAGAGGCAGCCCGATCCCTCCTGGTGGGGGTTAAACTGTGTCCCCCTCCAAATTCCTAGGGGGAAGTCCTGACTGCCAGGATCTCAGAACGGAACCTGATTTGGGAATAGTGTTCTTGCAGGTGAGGTCATTAGGGTGGGCCCCTCATCTGTTATGACTGTGTCCTTATGAAAAGGGGAAACTCGAGTCAGACTTGCTCGCAGGGAGAGGCCATGTGAGGATGGAGGCGAAGGCCGGTGGGGAAGGGGTGGGGCCAAAAGCCAGGGAACTTCAAAGAGGCCAGGAAACCACCAGCAGCAGGGGACGGACCCAAAATGGACTCTCCCTCCCAGCCTCAGAAGGGACCCACCTGCCCACACCTGGAGCTGGGCCTTCCAGCCTCCAGGACCGGGAGGGACGATGCATTTCTGCTGTCTACGCTGCTCTGGCCATGGGGCTCTGACAGCTGCCCGCCCCCAGTCTCCCCAACACCTGCTGGGGCCAAAGGGCAGGAGGCAGTCCACTTCTCTGGGGGCGCCAGGTGGGGCCACGATGCCCAAGGACGCTCTGTGGGGCCTGGGGGTACGTGGGGTGCCACCTGGTGAGGTACCTGGGAGGGAGGGGCTCAGACACTGCCGTCCCCCCCCTGCAGGGGCACCTGGGCCTCCCTCCTTGTCACCCTCACTTCACAGAGGCCGTGGAGGTCAGCATAGGTCTGCCCCCTGCTCAGCAGCGCCCCCCAGAACCCCGGGCCATCCAGCCCTGGCCGCTGGGCCTCCCACGCCTCCCTTCGCAGGAAGCGCCTCCTGGTCCCTCATCTGCACTCAGCCTGCACCGACAGGCTGGACGCGGTGAGAGGCATCCGGGGACCCTCCACTGAGGAGCTGAGTCTGCCCGAGACACAGACACTCCACCGTTTGTCCCCTTGGCTTCGTTCAAAGCGCAAGAGGGTGGTGTCGAGAGGGTAGAGGTCTCGTGTCGTCCGTCCTCGGGCCTCCAAACCCTCCGAGGCCGGTGACGGGTCCGGTGACACAGTGAGTGGTCAAGTGAAGCCGCAAGCTGACCCCAGGCCAGGCCGGAACCAGCTCTGCTGGCAGCCGGGGGGCGCCAGGCGGGCTTCTGACAGTGCACGTGCCGAGCCGAGGAGCGCGAGGCCCTGAGAGCCAGGCCGGGAGGAGGTCTCTGCGGGGCGGGCGGCACAGAAGGAGCTGGGGGGTTACTGACTCACACTGTCGGGGGGACACCAAGGCCACTGTCCAGGGGCAGCAGGGTCCATGGGCAAGGTGGCCTCTAAGGCCCGGGTGGGGCGGGTTCCCCAGGGAAGGAGGTGTCAGGACCACACACTCAGTGACATTGGGTGACAAGACCAGAGGGTGGACAGAGTGAGAGGAGGGGTCAAGAGCAGGGAAGTGGTCAACATACAGAACAGGTCAGGCCAGAGAAGGACAACGGCTGGGTCGGAACCTGACCTGGCAGAGCACGGGGGCACGAGGCCCACGGAGGCCTGAACTCAAGCCACCATGGCTGCAGGGAGCATCACCACGTGCTAGCGTCCAGGGCCGGCAGCCCGTTCGGCACGAAACCCCACTTCCGTTGCACCTGCCTCGCAGCGTCCTTGTCGCCTGGTCCCTCACTTATGTCACTGCTCGCCCAGCTCAGCGCTCAGCCCCTCCTCCACGAGCCCCTCTGTGCAGGATGCAGTCGGGGACCAAGGCCTGGGCGCTGGGGCGCTGCTCGCCTCCCGGCCTCATGGCTGGACACAGGGAAAGGGCTGTGGGCACGAGCCTGCCCCAGGCAGGTGCACCCCACCCACCTGCACACACACCAACCTCGCCCACCCACACCCTCTTGTCCTTGACCTCCAGCACTTTGATTCCAGGCCCCTCACCCTTCCCGGCCACAGCCCAGCTGAGGTCCCCCCGGGGCTTCCTGGGGCTGCGTGTCTACCCTGACCTCCAGCATCACCCACGGCGCAGGCTGCGTCCCTGCACCTTTGCTGCCCTCCTCCTCCCTTTGGGGGTCCTTCCTGGGCTGCGTGTGGCTGGGGCTTCCTGGACCAGCATTCTCCTCCCCTCCTCCCCTGCCTGCCCGTCGTTGGGGCATCACCCGGCACTCACTTCTGAGGGCGCCCAGACCCCCATCTCCAGCCCAGACCCCTGCATCCAGCAAACCCACAGCTGAGAGCCAGCCCCTCACCTGCTCTGAGCCCCCTCCCTGGAGAACAGCTCCCAGCCTGGTCCCCCTCAACAAGGGCCTGGGCGTCCCACCTGCCTTGTCCACCAAATCGGGGGGACTCCGCCTCTTATACATGTCCCCATCCGCCACTGCTGTCCCTCCCAGGAGGTGGCCGTGGTTCCTACGCCCTGTCCCACTCCAGCCCCTGTTCTCCACCCTGCAGAGATCTTTCTAGAACGCAGAGCCGTCCCCACCCACGTGCTAGGTGCTGGACCACACGCTTGGCAGAAATCCCGCCGAGGCTGTGTCTGCAGGCCCTTCTGCCCGGGGTACCTGGATGGCCGGGCGGGCGGGAGAGAGGTGCGGAGGCCAGAGCGGAGCTGGTCTCCATTTCTGCTCGTTGGTCTGGTCTGGTTTGTCGCGTCCTCTGCTCCCTCCCTCCCTCACTCACGTGGTCATTAGAGTATAGCAAACACCCACAGATCCGCTCCAGTCCAAGACTTACAACATCCCCCAAACCTACATGGATCAAGGTGCTTCCACTCCATCTGTCCCTGCTCGGACCCCCGCCCTGGGGGATCGCTACCCAGAATTTTGTATTTGACATTTCCTTGACTTTAAAAAAAAACTCATTTCACCACGCAGTGAGTCTTCCTAAACCCAGTGAGCTGAGCTGTGGGAGCCAGGTCCCCAGTGTCCCTGCCTCCTCTCCCGGTGGGCACAGACCCTGGACGGCTGCCCGGCTCCCCACTCTGTCGGGTCCGTGGTGGGGCACTGCTTCTATCTCTATCCAGCCGCCAAAGCCTGCTCCTTGAATCCCCACACTCCGCTCTGCATGGGATGCGCCTCAGCCCGGAACACCCCTGGGTCCTCTCTACCCTGCCTACAGGCGCAGGGCCCAGGGGTTGCCTAGGCTGGGCCCCAAGTTTCAGGCTCTCCAAGGAGGGCCTTCAGGGAGCGCCTGGAGGGACGGACCCAGATCCCTGGGCGGCAGTGGGGCCCGGGAGCAGAACTCAGGCAAGGCCACAGGGCAGGCTGACGTGGTCCCTCGAGGTGACCCACGGCTGAGGGCATACCCTTCCCGTGTCCAGCTGCTGGCACGTCCAGAGGGCAAGGGCACGGCGGGCAGCCTGGCCTCCCTGGGCACCCCTCCGAAGATCTGAGCAGAGGGACCTTGGCGGGTCACCGTGTCATTCCCCACAGAGGAGGTGGGACAGCCGTGACCTTGCTGTGACGGTCCTCATCAGGGCCTGTCTGGGACATCGTCCCTTGATGTATGAGGAGGGCCACGGCCCTGGGGAGGAGCAGAGGCAAAGCAAGCCCTCCCCCTGGGCCTGCTGTGGGGCAGACAGGAGCGTGGACTCCAGCTCTGTGTGTCCCTGCTCCGTGGGCACAAGCCACCCTGGGAGCTGTCTGATCCTGGACTGTGCCCGTGTGCCCCCTGCAGGAGGAATGGGGGCTGCCCACATTGCCTGGGGAGGGCACGCCTGCATGACCCCCGGCCTGGAACCATGCCGCATGGACAGGGTCTCTGGGCCTAGCAGGTCCCCTTAGGATGACCATGCCGTGGTCCAGAACTATGGCTCAGACAGGACTCGGGCCACGACCTGCAGGCCTGCTGGGTCGGGCGTGTCCAGGCCAAGCCCTGGGGGACAGCAGGGGGCTGACCGCGCTGCCCAGCCCCAGGTGCAGGCACCCCGCCCCCAGCAGCGCCTGAAGTCCCAGAAGCCTGCGTGCAGCTGCCCGCGGCCCCTCGGCCCGGGTTTCCCCGGCACGCAGCAGTTTGCTGGGCGCCCAGTGGCAGTCTGTGGGCAGTGAGGCTGGGCAGGACCAGACCAGACCGGACCAATCATGGGGATTGGAATCCTTTATTGACCACTGAGACGAGCCGTGTCCTCCCTCACTCTGCGGGGGGCACCAGGCCGGGCGTGGGGGTGGCGGGCGGCCTAGGACTCGGTCTCGAACATCTTCTTCCTGCCCTCCATGCCAGACTTCTCCTCGATGTTCTTCCGCCAGTCGCCCACGTCGCGCAGGTCCCGCTCCTGGGGAGGGGTTGGTATGGAGCTCAGGAAGGGGCTGCAGACCCCCGTGGCCTCGGTTTCGCCCCGCCGGGGCGGGCGCTGGGCGGTGGTGCCGGGCCGCGCTGCGGGTGGAGGGGACCGCGACCTACCTTCTCGGTGTCCTCCTTCTTGACCTGCTTCAGGTTGGCCCGGAGGTCCATGCACACCTTGTGCTTGGAGCCCAGCAGCGCCTTGAGCATGGCATCGGCCGACATGCGCACCCTTCTCAGCGGGGGCCTCTTGAACTTGCCTCTCAGGTCGAACAGCTTCTGGTTCATGTCCTCCAGCTGTGAGGTGGGGGCGAGGGCTGGTGGGGGCCAGCGGTGGCCAGGCCCCCCCGCCGGCTCGGAGTGCCCCTCACCGTGCGCCCGGCCCCGCCCCTCGCCCGCTCACCTCCTTGGTGCTCTTCTGGACCCTCACTTCCATATCATACTTCTCCTCCTCTGCCGCGTCGATCTTGGCGTGCAGTTGCTTGCAGAGCTCCTGGGGGGGAGCAGCAGGTGGGGGGCTTGGGCAGTGGTCCACCTGCCCTAACCCCCTTCTTGACCAATGGGGAAACTGAGGCAGCAGGCTGGAGCGCTGCTCGGGGAGGGTACCTGCACTTCAGACATGGAGCCGGGCAGGTGCAGTGGGGGGCAATGCTCAGACAGGTAGTTCTGCTTCTCCGACTCACGGCGACTCTCCTCCTTCTCCAGCTCCGTGGCGGCGATCTGGAGCATGACGCTCTGCGGGGGACGGGGGGCAGGGGGCAGGCCAGTGAGGGGCCGTGGGGCCCCCGCCTGCGCACACCCCAGGGTGGCCCTCTCGGGGGGCAGCACCTACCTTCAGGTGCTGTCTCCGGGCCGTGATGGCCCTGTTGCGTTTCTGCAGGGTATGGGGGGAAGAAGCAGAGTCAGGGCCCATCCGGGTCCCCAGCACCCCCACATCCCTCCACGCTTGCCCACCTGGGTCGGTGAGCCCTGCCTGGGGGGGCAGCTGGACCTGGGGGCTCCGGAGGCCCTGCTGGGGGGCCCCGGGCCCAGGACACCTGTGTCCAGGTGGCAGGTGAGGTCCAAAGGCTGGGAGTGGGTGGAGAGGGGCCGTGCCTAGGGGCAGTGGGAGGGGCGGGGGATCCCGGCAGGGCCCAGGAGGTGGGGGGAGCGGTCAAAAGAAGAAGCGATTCTGGTGACCTAGCCACAGCCCCACTTCCCCTGCCCCGTGAGGCACGGAGGCCACGTCCTCTGTTTCGTCAGTGTCTGGGAGGTGGGGTGGGGCACCTTCACAGGGGAGGGCTGGGCAGCTTCCCTTGAGCTCTGACCTCGGACCTATCCCAAGTAAGGGGAACCATCCCTTCTGTATTTCATGCCCCGCCAGCCCCAAGCAGGTACTCACCTCCTCACTGTCCCAGGGAGGGGGCAGGTGCGGTAGCAGGGAGAGAAGAGAGAGGTTAGGGACATGGATGGGGCAGTGTGATGGGGTGGTGGGGGAGGTGGCCAGAGCTGGCTGGGGAGCTGCAGAGACCTCCACCCCAGTGGGGGGAGGGTGGGGGCGGCAGGGGCCCTGGGCTTGGAGCTGAACTTACTCCCCCATCCTGAAGTCCTGGGCTTAGAGCCTGTGGAAGAGAAAAGGCCTGGGCATGAGGGCCACGGCCCCCGTACCCACAGGTGGGGGGGGCAGCCCTCGGACCAACCCTGCCCCCTGTCGCCCTGCCCCCAGCTCGGACCTCCTTGGAGGCGCTGTCTTGGGATTCCCAGGGTGAGAAGAGGAGAAAGTGTTCCCGAAATGTCCCGGGCGGGGCCTGGGTTGCTGCAGCTGTCCCGGGGGGGGGGGGTGGGGGGGGCGGGCCAGCACAGGTGGCCACCAGAGCCATCCAGCTATTTTTAGTTCTGTTCCTTCGGCTTTGGGCCCAAGTGCATGCAAGAAACTGCTCCCCACTTTGGCCTGGGGTCCCTCAACCTGTCAAATCTCCTCCTCGTGTCCCACCCGGCAGTGAGGCCCGGTGATCAAGGGGCTGTCCACGACCCCTGCCCCACCAGCTGCATCCCAGTGCATCTCCGTCTGGCTCCCAGCTCCATGGAAGCCCCCCCAGAGAGGCTGCTGGAGGCGGCCCCCAACCCCCAGGACCCCCACCCTGGGACGTCGTCCTGCAAGCTAGCTCAAGAAGTGCCTGTCGTCGGCCTAGCTGGCCGGGCTGGCCTCACCTAGCGTCTGGGCAGCAGTGCCGGGAGCGAGGTCAGGCCGGCGGCGGCAAGCTGGGCTGGTGGGCCCAGGGGGAGGGGTATAAATGGCCTCCCCCAGGCTGGGCCCCCGCTCAGAAAGGGCATGGAGCCCTCCTCAGACCAATGGGGGCACAGGGGCCTCCCCACCTGCCCAGGCCGCCTGGCCCGGCCCAGCCGCGTGCTGTCGTCCAGTCCAAGAAGTCTTGGTGTGTCGGGGGGGGGGGGGGTGCCGAGGTTGGGTTGCTCTATTTAGAGTTCAGTGACAAGTTCGAGAAGCCTCCCTTGTTCTTGCAAGGAGCCTCTGGTCAGCGGTAGGTGGCCTTGCTGGGCCACCGCAGGGCACAGGCTCAGGGTCAGCTGAGGGATCACTCCGGTCCTAAGCCAGGGTCCACACCTCAGTTTCCCCTCTGCTTCCCCAGGGGGCCGGCTTCCTGGGGTGGAGCAGCTCCCCTGCAGCTCACTGCTGCCTTTGCCAGGCGTCCCCGGGCATGAGCTGGCCGCGTCCCTTCCTTCCTCCAAGCTGGCTCCAGCTCAGGGGCAAGGCCTGGACCCCCAAATGTGGCCCACGGCAGTGGCGGGGGCCCTCTGGGTGGGGGCTGCCCTCCCCCCGCTGGGATCCTGTCCTCCCGGGAACAGGAGGGAGGGTGCCTGGACGTGCAGTGGGCCGGAACGCCCTGCCCTGGGGTGGTTCCTGGCTCACTCGGAACACGTCCTTCAACCCAAGGATGGCGGCACCACCCGCCTGGGAACCTCTCCCTGACCCAAGGGGCCTGGGGCCCGCCTGGGCAGGCCCGGCACTGCTGCCCTTCTCACCCTGGCCCGGGCCTGCACCCCCCGCCCGGGCCCCCACCCAGCAGAGACATCCGGAGGACCATGACTTGGCATCCTCCGAGCTGGGGGTGCGTGGCCCCAGCCCTGCCGGCCTCAGGGCCGTGGGGAGGGTCAGGGGAGCTGAAGCCGTCCAGATGTGTGGGGATTAGAGCTGCATTCCTGGCCAGGGCTGAGCCCCCGGAGGCCCAAGGAGGCTTCCTAAGACATCTACTGCCCCCTGCCGTCTCGAAGAGGAAGCCCCGCAGCAACAGCCCTTGGAAAGTGTGGGGCCCTGCGGGGGGGCTAAGGCGGCCCCTTGGGTTGGGGTCCTTTCCCTCCACTGTCACTACCCCCCAAATGCCTCCCAATTACCCCTTGTGTCCCCATGGGGCCGGCTGTAGTCTTCCTCCCGGACCCAGCAGCCCCACTGACAGGGAGGACTGCTTACGTCTTCCTACCATCCCCGTCGGGCTTGAAGGGGACCCCTTCACCCCCCTGAGGGGTCGGGCACTGGCCAGAGGCCTCAGGGCCCAGCGAGCCTGGAGAGAGTCCTCTCCCCGCAGCAGCGATGGAGGAGTCCCTGACCCCGTGTCCCCACAGGCTCGGGAAAGACACACGGCCCCAGCAAAAGGAGGGATTTATTACAGCGGCCCCACGGGGCAGCCTGGACAGCACCCACACCTCAGTCCCGTGGGCCAGGCAAGGGCAGGTGCGGGCGGGGCTTCAGGGCCAGAGCCTGGTCCACCTCCCCGGCCGGCTGCAGGTGGTGCCACTGGGCAACAGGCCGCCGGGCGTGGGCCAGCGTGTCTGCCCGCGGCTGCAGAGGCTGCCCAGAGGCTGCCCAGAGGCCCGGGCGCCGAGCAGCTCAGCCCGAACCCGTGGGCCCCGGTCCCGGACAGCCAGCACCAGATCCACGCTCTGGGCGGAGGCAGGCCGAAGCTCATGGGGAAAGAGAAAGACAGCAGTCGGTTTGGCCCCAAGGGTGCTCCCACCCACCGCTTCCTCCAGGCAGCCCACCTGGATCTGACTGAAGGGCACGAGGAAGGTGAAGGCCTCGTTGAAGTGGGGGAGGCTGTGCCCTTGCGAGCCGAAGTCTTTCTCTTCCTCCACTTCCTCTGGTTCAGCATGAGCTGGATCTTCACGCAGGGGTCTGGGCAGGCGAAAGGGATCAGAGGTGTGCCAGGTCTGAGGGCCAAGCACGGGGCTCCCCCCTCCACGCAGAGGGGCAGGTACGGCTCTCACCTGCCAGGCCCAGGCTCAGGCCTCGCGCCTCCAGCACCACCACGGTTAGCCGGCCCGAGCTGGGGACGTACCGGAGCAAGAAACACAGCTCTCCAGACCGCTCGGGCTGTGGGCAGCGAGACGGGGCCTCAGTCTCCCGTGTGGCACCCAGGGCAGGGCCAGGCTGGAGCGCGGCAGTCCATGGCCTCACCTCGGTGGCGCCCGGCAGGCCCAGCTGGCACCACTACTCCAGGACGTGCTGCAGGTCGATGGCACCCAGTGGCAGGCTGAGACTGCCCAGCGGCTCGTGGGCAGAGAAGCGCCTGAAGCTCAGCACCCACACCTGCAGGGTGGTCTGAGACAGCTCTTCCTGCAGTACCTGCAAGCAAGGGTGTGAGCTGGGCACCCCCACGCGGCCCAGGCCCCCTGGCCACCCAGCCCAGATGCATGTGGAAGCAGCAGGTCCCCTAGAACGTGGGGCAGAGTGTGCCGCGGTGCCCTGCCTGGCTGGACGGGCTGACTCGGGCATAGGGGTCCACCGTGCCGCCCGGACCACAGGCCCTCAGGTCTGTAGCCTGCTTGAGGCCCACTTTGATCTGGGAGTCAGGGGTGGCTCAGCCCCCTGGGCCCTCCCTGGTCAGCCCCGCACCCAGCACCCACCCGGCACCCAACCCCTCCCTGAACCCGCAGGCCCTCTGCACCAGCAAAGGGGGCTCCGCACCTCCCGCCTTCCAAAGTCATACTCCAGGGAGAGCTGCAGGCGCCCCCAGTGCTGGGGGCCCCCCGGGGCAGTCTCCAAGTTATCCATGTCCGGTTGCACCTGTTGGGTAGGTAGGGATAGGTGACAGGTGCTGCTGGGACGCCCAAGGAGGCAGCGCCACATCCCAGGCCAGGCCACACAAGGGCTCACATCCTCAGCTCAGCTCTGTGAGACGGGGCTTAGCTGCTGGATCTCCCCTAAATTGATTTCGAGTACCACTGCCTTCCTGAAGAACCTCCTGTGGCTCCCCGCAGCCCGTGGACCAACCTCTGGGGCTGGCACTTGGGGCCTCCAGGCCTTAGTCCCACCTGCCTCCCTTTTCTCCTGCCTCCCTCTCACCTTCGCTCCTCACCTCCCCTGCTGGGAGGGCCTTCCCTGCCTCTGCTCCTGGGCAACCAGACCAGCTTGGGGGCTGAGCTTGCCCCGACCCTGGGCCTTGAGCTGCCCTCGGGGGCGGCCCAGCCCGGAGCTGGGCACCGGGGAGCGCTGGTGCATGCTCCTCACCAGGTAGGTGCCGGTGGTGGTCCCTTGAGGACCACCCAGGCCCACAGCCTCCCTGTCCCTGGGCCTCTTCCTGTGGGCAGCACAGAGGTTGCAGGAGACCGTGAGGACACCAGCTGCCACAGCGAGGGCAATGAGCACCCAGCGGGGCCCTGGGGGTGGACGCAGAAATGCAGCTGAGATGCCTCCATGGACAGCAGCTGCCCCCCCCCCGCCCCAGGGGTCCCACAACTCACAGGGGAGCCTGACGATGAGGTCTGGAATGAGCCCGGGTACAGCCGTGGTGCCCGCCGGGGCCGGGGTGCTGTGGGGGCCCCAGGGGTGCCCCATCTCCTGTCCCTGCTGGCTGGGAGCAGACAGCCGGGGTGGCCGGCTCACCTCTGGGGCTGGCCCCCCGGCCCCCGGCCAACTGCCCCATCTGCCCAGCAGCAGCGGGCCCAGGGTCTGCCTGGGCAAGGAGGCAGCCCAGGGTGGCCAGGGGCAAGGGCTCTGAGTGGAGCCAAGGGGAGGGAGGCGCTGGGCTCTGGCCAAAGTGCCGGCTTGCCTGCCACAGGCCCAGCCTCCTGGCCACCTCCCCAGCCCCCAGCCCCCAGCCCCCAGCCAAGCAGGCCAGGCCTCCTCATTACAGAGCCTCCTCCTCCAGGAAGCCCCCTCCTTCCCGGCCTCTCTCCCCTGGGCCCTGGGCCCCACCTGGGGGCTGTTGCGGGTCCCGACTCGTCCCTGGCCCTGACCTCAGGCCCGCCCTGGTTGTCGGTCACATGGGTGAAGCCCTGTTCACACGTGGGGGTTGCGGCGGCCCGGGAGTAACCGGGGAGCGTGGAGACGGGGGCCCTGAGGGGCCAGGGCTCTGCTGGGGTCATGGGGGCACGTAGGGAGAGGAGTGGGGGTCGGCTGCTGGGGGGAGCCTGTCCAAGCAAGCCTGGGCTGAAGATACGTTCCCAGCAAGGGCGCCGTGCCAGGAGCGCCCGGGGAGCAGGTGAGGTGGGGGCAGGCAGGGACAGGGTGAAGCTGACAGCGGCCAGAACATTCCTTGCAAACTGACTCAGCAGCCGCTGCCCGGACCTGCCCACCTGCCGACCTGCCACCCTTCTTGCTGGTGGGAGGGAGGGTGGGCCTGGCGCAGCCTAGCTGCCTGGGGCCCGGGCCGGGAGTACACCTGGCCCGCCTGGGCGGGCTGCTCCCGCCCACAGCAGGGACCGGGGATTCGGAGCGGGGGGGCCGGATGCCACGCCGGGGCACGCTGGGACCCCCGACCCACGGGAACCCCCCCAGCTCAGCTCCTCCTGGCCTCCCCTCCCCTGGGGGGCACTGGCAGCCAAGGTCATGGTTCCTCCAACCAGGGGCTCTGCCTCTTCATCCACAAGAGCCTGCCTCCCCTCCACCCAGGGGCCTGGGCCACACTCCCTCCAGGAGTAAGGGGGCAGTAGGGCTGGATCCCCTCCCTTCTGCACCCCACATGGGGAGAGGCAGGAAGGAGCCCCACCGCGATCCCACAGATGACACCCATGCACACGGCACTGATGCCCCCTCCCCAGTGGGCTGGATGGAGGCCGCCCTGCTCCCAGAACCCCTGACCCTTCTGAATTCGGTGGAGGGAGCTTTAGCTCAGAGAGTGCCCAGGCCCCAGGTGTCCCACTCCCAGGCCCGGCTGTGCCACCCTCAAGGGGCTGTGTGTGCATTGTCCCTGCAGGGTCTTGTACAAATAGGAAGCTGACAGCTGGGGGAGGGGCAGACGGCCAGGGAGCTGCAGCACCGAGAAGGCCCGCCCCGCAGGCAGGAGGAAACAGCGCTCAGAGAGAAGGGCCCGGGCCTGGTTTAACGCCCCCCATTGCTGTCTTGAAATTCTAACCATTTGGCACCAAAGGCTGCACGTTTTCTGCATGGGCCCTGCAAATTACGGGGCTGATTCTGGTTGGACTCCCTTTGGGTGATCCCCTGCCGTGGGGTGCGGGTGCTCGGGGAAGCCCACAGGCCTCCACGCCCTCTGTCCTCAGAAGGACACCCTAGGTCTGCTCTGCAGTCCACGTGGCTGGTGGAGGGCCTCGGGGAGGGGCGGCGGATGGCCTGAGGGCTCCTGGGGGTCCTGCAGGGCCCTGGAGCAGGACGCCCGAGGCCAAATCCCGAGCCCCCAGCCCCCACATGGAACTGAGAGTGAAGCCTGACTTTCCGGAATGCCAGGGCCCATGTGTCTTCTGGAACTAAAGTCGCTTCACTGGAGACTTATGGTTGAGAATTCCAGGTGCGAGGTCAGCACAGCATCTGTGTGTGTGTGTGCACGTGTGCGTGTGGACTGCGTGTGTGTGCCTCTCCCCGTGTCCCCGGGCGGGGGCGGGGGCGGGGCAGGCACGCACTCTCGGGGTTGGGGACTGCAGGCCTGGCAGGATTCCCGGGCCATCCCAGTGAAGGTGGACCCCGGGACCACAGGACATGTCTGGAGGCTGGCCCCGGAGGGTCCCGGGACACTGGGGATGCGGGCCACAGCGCTGCGGGACCCCCAGGCCTGGAGGGGAGGCACAGGGTCCCTCAGGACCTCCGGGTCCCCATGGTGGTGAAGGTTCAGGCAGACACGCAGCCACCAGGTGGCGCCGTGGGCTCCAGTGGACCCAGCCACATCCGGCTCGGGAAGCGCGGGGGAGGGGGACCCGGGGCAGCCAGGTAGCCCCGGCCTGGGGCTGCCTCCGGGGCTGCCTTCCCGGCACCACCTCCTGGATCCTCCTCTGCTCTGGCTTCCGTGGCCCAGGGGGGCATCCCTCTCTAGCGCTAAGGCTGTTTCCCAGGAACGGAGCAGCCGGGCGTCCTTCCTATGGGGTCCCTGTCCCAGACACCTGTCGTGGGACCCCCTCCCGCCACTGTGCAGATGCAGCCCTGTGGCTCCTCGGGGACAGCCCGGCCTCCTGGCCACCTCCCTGCACAGACCGGGCTTTGCTGCCACTGGCCCGGCTCCAGCTGTCCTTCCATCCCATCCCCATCCTCCTCCCCCTTCGAGGCCTGCATGAGCCCCACCTCCTCCAGGAAGCCCTCCCATCACTCCCCGCCCTCCAACCTGACCTGCCTGGCAGCCTGTGCTGGACCCAGCCTGCCTCATCTAGTCAGGAGCCCCGGCTCTCCCAGGCCGAGGGGGCTCCACGTCAGCCTGGGGCCCAACACCCCTGAAAGCCAAGCCAAGCAACCCCCTCCTTCTTCAGTCTGACTGTTTGTACTATGGGAGCAAGTTTCTGCGGGCCCCCCTCCTGGAGAAGAGCAAGGCTCCCCAAATGTCGGGGGTGGCAACCCCCAGGTATAGCACGTTCTCACCTGCTGCCTGCACGTCTGTGGTTGGCCTGGCCTCCAGGCCTTTCTACCCCGGGCAGGCGAGGACCGCGCTGGGAGCCCTGGCCTCCAGGGAATGAGACCCTAATCTTGGTGGGGGAGCGGGTGTGAGAGGCAGGGCTTCGGGGAGCCCCACCTCAGGGCCGGAACTGCTGGCCCTCAGCAACCAGGGAACTCCCTTGGGAGGAGGGTCCCTCCCGAGACCCAGGCGCCAGGCGTCCAGGCGTGGGGCTACCCTCAGGGGTCCCTCCAGGGACGCTGGGGTCTCTTCATCCTCCCAGAGGCCTTGTGAGAGGGGGTGACGGCCTATTTGGGCTGAACATTGGGAGGGGCAGCAGGAGGGAGGGAGGTCAGGCTGGACTTGGGAAGGTTCTACACCCAAGGGGGGTGCCCTGAGTCACGAGGACGTCTGGGTTTGGAGGAGCATAGCTTTCAGGTGCCACTGGAACCAGGACCATGCTGTGTGTGCAGCGCAGGGCCCCTGGCCGGGTGGCACTGTCGCCAGGTGACTATCTGAGCCTGCCTGGTCCTGCTGACGTCTGGACTTCCGGAGCCCAGAGAACCTTCTGGAGGTCACTTCATCCATGCCTCTGCCTCTGGCTGGGCCGGGCCAGTCCCCAGAGGTCTCGGTTCCCTTCGGGCCAGCAGGCCGGAAGTCCTGGCCCACCTACCCCGCCCCCCCTTGCTCCAACAGACCCAGCAGGCCTATGAGCTCAGCCCCCACGCAACTTTGGCCAGCTCATCTGGTCTGGTCACTCTGGCTCAGGTCCCTCCCTGGGCCCGGCCCTAAATGGCCCTCCCAGGCCAGGGTGTCTGAACCCATTCCTGCTGCGACCGGACATGGAGCTGGTTAATGCTTAACAGGAGAGCTGGTGACATGGGGGCGGCCGGCCCGGCTGGTGGGGCAGGACTTCTGGGAGGCGGCTGGTGGGAGGCGGGCGTGCCGGTCACGCGCGGCCCTGAGGACGTGTCCGCCTGTACGGGGCTCGGCTCCTTCTCCGAGTCCTACCCAGTGAGGGGGATCTGGAAGAAGCAGCGAACACCTCGTGGACCAGGGCAGCCCCGGCCGTGCCCCGGGGGCCGGCCGGCGCCCCTGCTTTGGGGGCAAGACGCACGCTGGCCGCATGTGCTGGGGGGTCCTGGCGTGCAGCGAGCACATGGCCCCCGCGTGCGGCGCTCCCCGGCCCCACTGTAGGGTCTTTGTGCCTTTCCCAGGATACGGGCGCCTCCATGGCGAGACGGGCGTCTGAGGCTCCAGGGCGGGATGGGGAAAACCAAACAGAGCTGGCAGCCCCCGGCTAGCCCCACAGCCCCCGAGACGGCGGCTTGGCAGCCAGCAGCCACACGGAGGCCCTGGCAGGGCTCCTGGACGGGGGTGCTTCCTTTGAGGTTGCCTGGGAATGTTTGAGGTTGGAACTCATGGCAAACGCTGGCTCGGCGTAGCCGAGAGCTGCCGGCACGGAACCGCGAGACGTGCCAGGACAGCACGTGAGCACCCTGCCCGCGCGGGCCCCGGCGGCCGCCCCCCACTCCTCTGGGCCCCGGGGTGCTCGCCTGGCCGCGGCCCCGGGCGGCGGGGGGGAGCCCTGTGCCCGTTTGCTGGCTCTCAGCCTGCACGTGCCCCAGCGCCGGGATTCCGGCTCTCCGCGCCCTCTTCGTCTGGGCTGCCCCTACCCCATCATGTGAGCCTCCGGGAGCCTGCACCCCACTCTGCCCTACGCCTCTGAACACTGACGCTGAGGTGCTGTTCGCAGAGCTTTGTTCCCTTCTCCCAGAGTCCCCGCGCTGTCTGTGAGCCCGTATTCCTGGGGGACGTGGACCCCGTGCTGTGGAGTGTCTGGGTGATTTGGCCCCATTCACCTGGAAGTTGGTGGATGCCCTCCTCATCGCATGACTGCGTGTGGAATCCATTGACCAAAGCCCCCGTGTCAGAAAACTGGGATTCTCTGTGACCCGGGCACCGGGGCCCTCCTGGGACCGCCGGCACCCCTCCCCATGGACGGCCCCTCCCGGGGGCTTCTGGGACCACATACCCCGTTCCTCTATAGCTCTGGGAGGGCCCCCTTCACCTGCTCTCAGGGTCTCTGTTCATCGGGGGGTACCCTTGGCGTCGGGGCGAATACCTGGGGACGCGCCTGACCCCCTGAGCACCTGACGACCTTCTCCCCTCACTCCTGAGGTCTGGACACTGGGACTCTCTGGGCTGTGGTCACCAGGTGCCCGGACAACCCATACCCACTCGTTGGCCCCCTGGGTGCCTGGGTCCCCCGTAGGCACATCTCCTGTAGGCCAGAGCACCAGGCCAGGCCCGGTGGCCTCGTTCCTATGGTTTGGACGCCCTGTGCTCTCTCCTCCCCCTGCCTGTGATTGTCACCCTTGTCTCTGGCTATGTGCGCTATTCATCTGTGTGCTGGGCCTTTGGCTTGCCCTGCCGCCCAGGTGTCTGGGATGCCCATGCTAGGCCTCCCACAAGTGGGGCTTCCACCCAGACGGGCCTGGGGTCCTGAAGCCCATGTGCCTGAATATGGAGCCCTGTCCCCCATTGCACTGAGTGTCTGGGTTCTGGAGCCCATTAGTCTGAGAGCCTGGGTCCCATACCCCATTCGTTGATGTATGCGGGTCCTGTACCCCATTAGCCTGAGTGGGTCCTGAACCCCCTCAGTTGGAGCATCTGGGTTCCTGTACCCGAGTCCCCCCTGCTGAAAAGCTGAACTGCCCACCCCACATGCCTTAGCATCTACAGCCTGGTGGCCTGTATCCGTCCTTGTGGATTCTGTTCTTGAGGCTCAGGGACCTGTATCCCGCTCCCTGGACCATGGGGGGACTTCTGTGCCATTCAGCCCCCTCAGCTTTTCTGAGCTGGATGGTGTGCACCCAGTCCGGCTGGGAGACTGCAGACCTGGAACCCCACTAGTCCTGCATCTGGGTGCCTCGGGCCCCAGGCACGTCACATCTGGCTTATGGGAGGTGGCCCTCTCCTGCTCCTCCAGCCAAGGTTCTGGCTGCCCAATCCAGGTCACCTTAGCCCGGCGCAGCCGGCGTCCATCCCGCCGCCCCACCCGAGTTCTGTGTGGCTCTGGGTAACTGCCCGTGTCTGCAGCCTGTTCGCCCGCACAGATGGGGGCCGGGGGCCTGCCACCCTGAATTTCTAGATTCCACCACCCAACTCTGAATGTGGGTCTGGCCCTCCGTTCCCCAAGCCTCCCAATCTGGCTGCACCATTTACCTGAAGACTCGGGCCCCAGACACCCACCACTCCGGGCAGCCCATACCCCACTCCTCCGACTTCAACCATCAACCTGACAGTGTTCTGCCCGCCGTTTCCATGGCCTCGGGGCCGTCCACCCCTAGTCCCTGAGCATTGGAATGCTGGCTCCCACGCTCTCTTCTCTGGCTGCCTGAACCCCAAAGTCATCAGGGTCTCAGGCAGCCTAGCCCCTCACCATCTGCCTCCCACATAGTCCCACATCCCAGGGCTCAGGCCCCATCTTTAGACGTCTGGTCCCGTTCGCGGGCATCTGGCCTGCAGGAGCCCATTCAGGCCCCTCCTGGCCTCTCCGTGCTGAGCTCCTGCATGGCTCTAGGCAGGCTGCTCCTTGCTGTCTAAACTCTGTCTGGGGGTTCCGTTTCCCTCCCTTGGGGGTCTGAAGCCTCCACACTTCCTGGAACATCTGAGGGGTGCCATCCCCCACCATGCAAGGGTCTGGGTCCTGGCCCCCCGTGACCGTGCATAGCCGACGCCCAGTGCCCCATGGATCCAGGAACTGGAGACCGGTCCTTTGTGGATCTCTAGATGCTCACGGGGATGTCTGGGCTCTGTAGCTTGCACCCCACTCCTGAGTGCACTCATGACACTGGGTCTTGGGGTGCACTGTTCCCCCTTTCACTGGGGATTTTAGAGGCGTGTACCCTCAGCGGCCTACACTCCACACCTCACGTAGGCTCATGTCCCCGGCTCTCGGGCCCCACCGGCCCGTTCCAAGTTCTACCGCGTCTTTGGACGCCCGCGGCCCATTCATGGGTGTCCGGCCTGTGTGAGCCCATTCATCTTGTCCCAGCGCCTCTGTGCCCTATTCATGCGTGGCTCTGGGCAGGCTGCACCCCGTCCGCCCACGTCTCAAAGACAGTCTGTGCTTTGTCGCGCCTGTTCCAGGAACAGCTGCCGAGCAGCCAGCAGGCACATTCCGGGGTTTGGCCGAAGGCCAATGCAAACCCTGGTGTTGCTGGCACTGGCCAGTGGGGCAGGGGAGGGGGATGGCCATGGGGAGGGAGAGTGGGGACCCTCGGCTCGGGAGCACGCGATCAAAGCCTTCCGTACACGGGGCATGTCCCGGACAGGCTGCCAACGGGAGTGGCTGTGTGCACGTTCCAGACCCCTCCACCGAGCCCGCCATTTCCTGCCGGGAAGGGTGGGGGCAACCTGGCTGCAAGGCTTGTCCCCCGCAGCTCAGGGCAGGGTCCCGGGGCCCCAGGCCAGGGGTGGGGGTGGAGGCTGCTTGGGGGGTACCGTCTCGGCAGGCCGCAGACCCCTGGCTGCCCAGCCGGCCGCCTCCCCACCTGGGGGCTGTGGGGCCCACGGGACAATGGGCCCCTCGCTCCGGCACCCCCTCCCCATCCAGCTGTCTCTGGAGCTGGCCTCGCTCTGCCTCCATTGTCTCCTGCCCGTGTCCGGGGTAGGAAGGGAGTGTGCACGTGACCTCTTCTTGCCCAGGGGGTTCCCCGCTTCCCTGGGGTCCCCTGTGAACCAGGACCCAGACGCACCCCCTAGGGCCCCTGTGTGCGAGAGGCCTGGTCAGGCCAGGACATGCAGGCTCCCTGGGGGTCAGTGAGGGGAGGACACACAGGCATGTGTTCTCTGGATGTGAGCCGGGTCTGCCCAGGCTTTCTGGTTCAGGTTCCCAGGGTGGGGGCAGGCTGGTTTGTATTCTCTGGGGCATCTCTGGGTGGACCCCTCTCTCAGGACCCCACAGGTCCAGGTTGGAGCATCCTGGCTCTTCCATGCCTTGCTGTCCTTGCCTACCTCCCTCACGCTCTGTGGGCCCCCGCCTGCCCCTTCCCACTCCCTTGCAGCGCAAAGCCTGGCCACTGGCCCTGTTCCCACCACCCCTGTTGCCCCCCAGTCCTCCCCAGGGGTGTGGCAGGCCCACCAAGGTTTCTGGCCAGATGCACAGGACCCCACTCTCAAGCATGTTTGGGAGGTGGTGGGGGGAGCTCAGGCCATGGGGACCCAAGCCTGGGGGGCACTGCAGGCCGTGGGCCCTGGGAGGCCTTCTGGACACGTCTACAGCAGGTGTACTCCTTTCTGGGCCACCTCCCAGGTTCGTGGGCTGCAGGGACACTCCTGTCAGGTGGGGACAGTGAGCGGGGGACACCGAGCCTGCAGTGACTTACACATCTCAGCACTCGCGGAAACTCTGCAGTCCAGGTGTGGACTGTGGGCAAGGGTTGTGATGCCCCATAACGGAGACTCAGGGAGCGAGCCGGGGCGCCCCCAGGCCCCCACTCCCACCCCAGTCCCTGCACAGCCACGTTCCTGGCCTGGAGCATCTGCTTCCCCCACCCCGGCCCTCGCTCAGGTTTGGGGTGTCCATGAGGCGAGTCGGGGCTCCCTGGCCTGCGTCCCAGCATGCAGCTGGTTTCCTGCAGGTGATCGTGGGGGTGCTGGTTGGCCCGGGCCCCTCCCCACAGGTCCCCCTCCTGGGCCTCTCCTGGCCCACAGCTGCCACCCCCGGGGTGGCCGGAGTCCCCTGCAGAACGCAGGCCCCTAGGTGCGCCCTGGCCCAGGAGGTCGGGCCGGGGCCTACGTGGCGGGGTGGCCCGGGCAGGGCCGGATCAGTCAGGTTCCAAGCTCCCCCTGCTGTCCGCTGGCCGCTCCTGGAGGCGGCCTGACCTCCCGCTCCCGCCCGACCCTGTGCTCCCTCCCTGCCCGCCCAGCCTGGCTCCGCCTGCTGCCCAGCCCTGGCCTGCGTGTGGGCGCCCCCTTCCGTACACAGGCCTCTCGCTGGGCCCCTTCAGCACAAGCCACAGCCTGACCCTCTTCCCAGAGGCCCGTCCTGGGACCCCGAGCCTCCAAAACGCTCCGTCCTGGGGCCCCTACCCACAGAGGCACCATTTCGGGACCCTCTTTCCGGATGACAGGCCCCCCGGGGGGGCTGGTCTGAGCAGAAGCCTCTGACCGGAGGCCTGCCCAAGCAGCCCTTCGCCTGGGACCCCTCCTGCCCCCCGACGAGCTCGGGGCCCGGCTGGCTGGGACCCCGGGAGAGCCAGGTCATCGTGGAAAGAGGTGTGATTTCCTGGTCTCGGGCCTTCCCTCCAGCCCCCCAGCCAGAGGGCCACCTTACGTCCTAGACAGGGAGGCATCCAGGGCCAGGATGGAGTCGCTTTGTGCGACTGGGAGGGACGGAGAAAGGAAGCCAGGGAGGCACAGGGATGCTACCCAGCTCCCAGACCCTGGGACCGGCCGGAACGGGGTTCCCATCAGCTCACAGACAGAGGAACAGCTCCTGGGGGTGCAGCTGGGGTGATGAGGTGCACAGTGGCCTGGGGCAGAGGAGCCGTGAGGATGGGGGTGGCCCGCCTGGGGCAGCAGGTGTTGGGGAGGCCGAGAGGACGAGGGAAAGACGGTCCGGCCCACCGGACAGTGCAGGGGGCCTCCCCTCCCTCGGCTACGAGGGGCCAGCATGCGGCCAGCCGGGGGCCGCGGAGCCTGCAGGCGGCTCCGGGAAGCACAGGTGACCCCTCGCCATGCACAGGTTGCTGGCACACACCTGCACGTGCTCCCTCAGGGGGAGCTGATGCTTGGGAGGCCGCCCCGCGGACGGCTCGTCCTTCTGCCCTCCCACTGCCGCAGACCTGCTCTGGGCGGCAGGAGTCCTGGTCCCACAAAGGCCACCGGCTCCGGCCCACCGCTCTGCCCGGCTGCAAGCCACACACAGACACCCGCGGGCGCTGCTCTGGCCGCAAGCAGGTGGCTCTCTGGCCGGGGCGTGATCGGGCACCGGCCAGGCTACCGGTTTTCTCCGGCTGCCTCCACCCGAGCTGCGAGCCACTGGACCAGAGCCCTGGGCCCCAAGCAGCGCAGGTGGGGCCTCACGTGGCCAGCACCCAGCCCAGAGCCAGCCTCGTCCCGGGGGATGGGGGAGGGGCCCCCTCTGCCCAGCCCCCTGCTGCTCCAGCCGGCCTCCACCCCCACCTTTCTCTGTCTGACCCCCCAGCACCTCCTGCTCCAGCCACATCTACCAGCCGAGAGCCCACCCTGGCCCTGGGCTGGGCTTCTTGCTCAGATGCCGGCCTCCCAGCCCAGCCTCCAGCCTCCAGCTGCCCCCTGGGGCTCTCCCTCCTCTGAACTGGCCCCAGCCAGGGGCAAGAGACTGCTATGCTGACCCTGACCTTGAGGAAAGGACTCCTCAGGTCCAAGCAGGCCCAGCCCACAGTGCAGCCCATCAACATTGGGCCCAGGCCCACGCTGCAGCAGATCAGGGGCGCAGACTGCCCGTGGGCAGGGGACCCTGCTCTCAGGAGAGGCCTGGCCTGCGCTGGGTGGGCGGGGGGTGGGGGGGTGGGGGGCAAAGGACTGGTAGGAAAGGAGCCGGGGAGGGAGAGGCCGGGGACTGCAGGAGCAGCTGGTGCTCAGCACGGAGGCAGCAGTGCAAACCCACAAGGCTGCACTTGGCCGTGGGAGCCCCAGGGTTCCACCAGCACAGCCCCTTCCTTGCCAGGAGCCCCAGACAGGCGCCCGGCAACCTCCGTGTTTACCCCACTGCTCATCCCAAGTTGGTTCTGCACAGAGATGGCCCAGAACGTCCTTAACCCAAGCAAGCAAAGGGCTCTGGTTCCTGCTGAGGCTGCAGGTTCGGGAAGCCGCGTGTCCTACGACAGGGACCCTGGAGGGCTGGGGCCCGGCCTGGAGGGGCTGACCTCAGACCCCATCAACTGTACCACCCTCTCCTCGCTTCCCCCCGTCCATCCCCCCATGTCTGACCCCCTGCAGCCCTGGCCCAGTCTCCTGAGACCAGAGAAGTTTTGGAGACCTGAGGCCCTGAGGACAAGCCAGGGTGGACGTGCCTGAGGCCAGCTCGGCAGCGGAGTGTGGGAGTTTGTGCCCAAGGACCCTGATGGTCTAGGGGTCCCAAGGAAAGCGACCACTGCCACGCAGTTCTCCCAGGAGCCTTCGGCCATGTGGAATGGGGGCCCCTGAAGTCGTTCCCCATGACTTTGCTGGGCGAAGATGCAGGGTCTCATCTGCCGGAGGGACCGGACACTGGGAGTGCACTCCGGCAAGCCCAGCTGCAGGGCTCACCACGATCCTGGAGCGCTCCGAGGCCCCTGGACGTCTCTCTACCCTGGCAGAATGGGATGTGGGCCTGAGGGCCAGGCAGGGGATTTGGGAGCACCACTGACCGGCCTGAGACCCTGGCCTGCTCAGCGAGAGAGAAGACCGGGGAAGCACGACACACCATACTTGCAGGGCACACCGTGGGATGGGGGACGTGGAAGCTGGCGCCCACGGGCCGGCCGGGCTCTAACCTGAGCTGGGCCAGGGCCTTGCGCCTAAGGGGACCCAGGTGGGATGTGCTAAGGTCCCACAAGTGTCCAGGCGAGTCCCAGGAAGAGCAGAGGATGCCAGAGGCCAGAGCACCGGCGGCCGAGCCTGCCTCTGACCCTGGCAGCAGGGGGGCAGCGCCGGCTAGAGGCGCCCACAGCCTGTGAGGGAGGTGGGCCAACCACACAGGCCCCAGGGATGGTCACTGACTTTCCCTCACTTGGTGGGTCTGCTGCTGAGTTGTGGGGCCCACTCTCACCCCACTCTGGGGCCCCCATGTCCCGGCATGCCTGCGGCGAGCTTCAGGACCCCGTGGGCATCCCTGGGCACGGAAACAGGGCCCCGAGGGGCCCTATGGAGGGAAGGGATCCCTGAGACACACACCGGCCCCGCTCACAAACACTTGGTGGTCCAGGGGAGCTCCCGGCCCCCCTGCCCGGGCCCAGCCCCCACGTGGATCCTTGTTCCCCTGGGGTCCTCTAACGGGATGGGCCCCACTCTCCCAAAACTCCCAGCCACCCCCCTCCCCCGCCTGCCTGTCAGGACCGTGCACTGCGGCTGGAGAATCTCGCACACAGACCAGAGCACCGACATTAGGATCCTTACCCAGATTCGGCCACTGTCACCCAGAGGCAAGTCTGGTCCCAGCTACGCCCCTCGACTCACTGTCCAGACGACTTTCAGGCCCGTCCCAGACACACACCGCTCTGCTCACAGACCCTCCGCCCTCATTCATCGCGTCTGAACAACGCACCAGTAACCCTTCAATAACCCTTCCACGTCAGCACATTTTCCCGCGTGCCCCCCGAATGGGTTGGGGTGGCTTCTTCACGTCTAGACCCCCGCAGAACTCACATGGGCACTGCTGCCCTGTCTCGGAGGCCCCCCTTTTGATCAATAAGCCCCCCCTATAATTCTTGCCATTAATTTGTGGAAGGAACAAGCTCATGGGTCTTATGGAGTTTCCAACATCCCAGACTTTATGGATGTTTTTCCACACTCTGTATTTCTCGTTAGACCTGATTGGTTTGAGGTCAAGTTTTCTGGCAAGACTGCTTCAGAAGGGGAAGGCCCTTGAGGGTTGGTGTGTCCCTTCCTGTGACATCAGGTAGGTGTGTCCCCTCCACTGTCGGTGGGCAGGGTGTGGCCAGCTAGAGCCACCTGCCATCAGGGTCCCCATCATGGTTTCTCATGGTTTTAGCAGCTCCTGGCGACACTTTCGGGACCCGGAGTCAGCAAACCAAATCCTGCTCTCCCAGAGCGGCTCCTGGCCTCTGACTTCCGAGAAGGCCTGCACCCTCTTCTAAAGGGCTCACCCGACTGGCTCAAGTCCAGCAGGAAGACCTCCCCTGATCAACGCAAAGGCAGCTGGTTAGAGGCCTTGCCTACCTCTGCAGAATCCTTTTGCATTTGCCCTAGTCCGCCGGCGGGAAGCAAGTCACCAGCCTGGCATGCACCCAGGGGCAGGTGTGGTGCATGCCTGTTTGACTCATGGTGTGTCCCACGCCACAAGGTGTGTCCCAACTCGCTGTCCCTGTTCTCTTGACTCGTGCCCAGACTGCCTGTCTTTGACCAAAGGGAACCCTTCCCCGTTGACCAGTGTGCCGTCCTGATGTGACACAGTGGTCTGGACGGATTTGTGAGTCTTGTGAAAGTTGTATCCAGTTCTGGAACCAGCCATTTCTCTAATGATCCTGGGTCCCTTTCACAGGGATGCTCGTGGGTACTCGGAGGCCCCACTTGGGGCAACAGGGTCCTCACTGCTGCTGGTTTGGCCACTGTTTCTAGGTCTTTTTGTGAATAGAACCAGGAAATTCCTGTTTTTTCCAATTTTTTTTATTGTGATAAAATAGCACATAACATAAAATGTACCATCTTCACCGTCTTTAAGCCCACAGCTCAGGGGCACTAAACACATTCACACTGTTGTGCAACTGTCCCCACCATCCATCTCCAGAACTTTCCACCATCTCAAAGGGAAGCTCTGTCCCCCTGAGATACCGACCCCATCCCTCCCCCGGTGCCCACCATCCACTCTCTGTCCCCCTGAGTCACCGACCCCCACCCCTCCCCCAGCGCCCACCGTCCACTCTCTGTCCCCGAGTCGCCGACCCCCATCCCTCCCCTGGTGTCCACCATCCACTCTCTGTCCCCCTGAGTCACTGACCCCCGTCCTCCTCCGGCACCCACCGTCCACTCTCTGTCCCCGAGTCACCGACCCCCATCTCTCCCCCGGCCCCAGTGCCCACTGTCCACTCTCTGTCCCCCTGAGTCACCAACCCCCATCCCTCCCTCGGCGCCCTCTGTCCACTCTCTGTCCCTGTGAATCTGGAGACTCCAGGGACCTAATGCGGGTGGAATCCTGCAGTGTGTTTTAGTGACTGGCTTAGGAAAAACATATTTTTAAAAATAAAATCCATCCTGGAATCACACTGTATTTCCAATTTGGGTGCAGGATTTCAAGATTTTTCTTCGTTCCATAGACTGTGTATTTCAGTCTGTCTTAAACGTTGGAAGTCTTGTTTCCTAAGAGCACTTAACACAATTACACACACACAACCCACACGTGACAGATGTCTTCAAATGACTGTGTTTTAAAGTGGCCTGAAGTAAACTTTCTGGGTGGTTAAGTCACCGACTGGATGGACAGCCCAGTCCACTCTTTCCCACTCTCTCTCACCCGGGGCTTGCTTTTGCCATTCCGACATCATTGTGTTTTATACCACATCATACATTTCTGTGATTTGAGGTCACAGTGGAACAGGGCAAGGCCACCCCCACCCCCAGCTCCTTGGGGCTGTTTCTTCTCTTGCCTGTAGGTACTCACAGCTGTCACCTGTTTAAAATGTTATTTATTCGCACCGCAGGCCCTCTGTTGAAGCGACGACCGCTGGTGCCCGTCCTGGCCTGCCCCTGCTGCTCCCCCACCCCAGTCCGGGAGGCCGGCTGGCCGCACGGTGTGGACGTCTCCCTCCCTCCTCCGCCGCACAGGACTCGGTGAGTGGGTGCCCTGTGGTCTATCCAACCAGGCCCCACGTAGGGGCACGTGGGTCGCTTCCAATTTTGCGCTTTAACAGAGCGTGTCGCCATGCGTGGGCGTTCCTCCTCCAATACCTTTAAAGGCCGCCTGTGACCGAGGACAGCGGGTAACTGCCATTCCTTTTGCCTCGCACCTACATGTGAGCCAAGCCTTCCAGAAGTCAAGCCCAGGCTTCCTCCTTCTCTTCCCCCTGGTCACAGGGGACCGCCCTACGGCCATAGGCATGAGCTGGGTGACAGGTGGTCCAGGCTAGTCGGTCCCGTAGCTTACACGAGCGCGCTGGTTCTCCTTGGGCTTGATCCTGCAACACCATTTCCAAGTTGCTGTGGGGCCCCTGACTGACGGGTACAGCAGGACCCAGCCATCGAGCTCAGGCGGGCGCTGGTCTCCGGCAGGATCCTGCAGTGCGGCGGCTGCTTCTCAGAACGTAGATGATTCTCGGCTGTAGGTGCATCCACGTGCCATCTGGTCCCTTGGTTGTCACTTCAATGCCATAGGGCCTGTGGGACTGGACGTTTCAATTGGTGGGGATTCTCGCCCTGCAACCTGGGCCTGCTGCAGGGCCTGCTGAGGTTGGCGGCCTTCTGTGTCGCCCAGCTCGTGGGCCAGAGCAGAATTCCCAAGTGTGGAATATGTTTCCTCCAGAGCCCAACTGAGAGGAGAGGGCTCTGTTTACATTTACTCAGGTCAAAATGAAAATAGAGAATTTTACTTCTGATAGCTCCAGGGGCACCTGGTCACCAAGACTGACCCACCCACCCCAAGACCACACTTGTCTGTGATCGCGGTTTTCCCAGCACTGTGTAGATGCCGTTTCTACATTCTGCTGGGAGGCAATTAAGAAAACGAGCAGAGACTTATAATTTATAGCAAAATGGAGAACACAAGGCTTAAATATCTCCCCACACAAAATAGCCATACATGGGAAACTGTGATCCTTTTAAACACTACAGCTGGGCTTTCCAAAAAAACAAGAGCAGTCCCCAGAGGATTTAAAAAAAAAAAAGGAGGAACTCAGCCTCTGGAAATGGACAAGTAAATCGTTTTGACCAACTCTGCTGCTGAGAACAACTAGAAAAACTGGTGGTGGGGAGGCAGGACGCCCCCAAAGAGATTTTCAAGACACTGGAGGGCTTATCACGGTTATTTAACTGTCCAAGCTAGAGCAAAGGAGGGAAGGAGCCCAGGAGGTGAGGTCAGACTCTGGGACCACTTTTTCCCTTTGGGAAATTACACATTCCTACAATTTCCATAGCTGAAAGTTTGAGAAGTTGAGGACAACTGTGAGTTGTCTCTCATGGCAGGAGGGACAAAGAGCATCTCAGAGGCCCTGGTGAGAACCACAGACTTTTGTTGGGACCCTGGAATGCCACCACAAGGAGGAAGGATGAGCTGAAGCAGACCCGCCTTTTCAAGAACTGAAATCTCACTTGGAGTCAACTCAATTCTCGCTTAAACTAAAATGATCCTCTTTAGTATGGTCACCCAACAATTGTAGAAGAAAATGCTCTCTGGAGGTTATACTATCCCACGGAGCTTCTAATTCTCTCTTGGATTTTTTAAGCAGCAGGCCTGGAACTCTACCAGAAGTGAGAACACATGGGAAAACATGGGAACCACCTGCAAACAGAGGAAAAATAAACAATAGGAACAGACCCACGAGAGATTCAGATGCTGGAAGTGTCTCTAACATGACTAATAATTCTCAGGTTGTGACGTTCAAGAACTTAAGGAACCAGGTGGAGAAATTCAGCAGAAAACTAGAAATTATGAAAAAGGATCTAATGGGATTTGTAGAAATAGAAAGCACAGACCCCTCAGTGGTGGTGTGATGGACCTAACAGCAAATTAGATGCAGCTTAAATGAGAATTCTTAAAGGGGAAGAAAGACAAAATGATTTTAAAAAAATACAGAAAGGAACAGAAGAGCTGTATGGGACATAATGGAAATATCTAACGTGTAATCAGACTTTGGAAGGAGAAAGTGGATGGAATCCAAACAATATGTCAAAGAGGTAATGGCCGAGACTTTGCAAAACTGACCTAAGCACCAAGTCACAGATTGAAGAAACCCTATAAACTCCGAAAGAAAGAAAGAAAGAAAGAAAGAAATCTGGCAGCTAGATATATTATAGTTACCAATGACAGAGAAAATCTTAACGAGGGCAGAGTAAAAAAGACAAATTACTTGAATGGAAACAACAAGTAAACTGTCAGCCACCTTCTCCCCAGAAATGCTAACAAACCCCACAAAAAATGAAGTGATCTCATCAAAGACTGAAAACAAAATCTACTGACTTAATTCTATACTCATTGAAAATATCTTTTAAAAATAAAGCAGAAACTCAATGGCAAGAAAACACATGACATGATTTAAAAATGGGCAAAGGACCTGAATAAACATTTCTCAAAAGGAAACATAAAGATGGTCAACAGATAATGCAAATATCCTGGACGTCATTCATCACCAGGGAAATACACATCAAAGCCACACTGAAATATCACTTTGCACCTGTCAGAAAGGCTAGAACACAAAAGACAATAAACAACAAGTGTTGGCAGGGATGTGGAGAAAGAGGAACTCTCGTGCACTGTCGGTGGGAATGCAAACTGGGGCAGCCACTCTGGAAAACAGTATGGAGGCGCCTCAAAAAACGTAAAAATAGAATGTGATCCCCAATTCTGCTTGAGTATTTTCCCAAAGGAAACAAAGAACAGTATTTCAGAGAGCTCTGCACTCCCATGTTCATTACAGCATTATTCACAACAGCCAAGATATGGAGACAACCTACCTGTCCCTTGGCAGATGAATGGATAAAGAACATGTGGTACATAGATACAGTGGAATATTATTTAGCTTTAAAAAGGAAGGCAGTCCTTCCATTTGTGACAAGATGGATGAACCTGGAGGACGTTATGCTCAGTGCAATGAGCAGGACCCAGAACAACAAATACTATCTGATCTCACTTAGATGTGGAATCTAACAAAACCAGTGTCATACAAACAGTGTTGAATCCTCTAGTGTCAGCTATAATGGGCAAGTACATGCTAAAAATGGCCAGATATGCAAGAAATTTAAAACATATGACCCATGGTCAGTAAAAATAGCAGCTAATTGAAATAGACTCCCAAATGACCCAGATTTGGGATTTAGCATACTTTAAGCAACTATTACACATATGTTCAAGACTTGAAGTACAGTCTTAATATGTGAACACACAGGAAAATGTTCAAGAGGAATTAAGACTGAAAAGAACCAAATGGAAATTCTAGAACTCAAAAGTACAGTGGCCTGAAATGAAAAAGTTACTAAATGGCCTCCCTGGCAGTTATATGATGACAGGAGACAGGTCCGGGTAGCCAAAGACAGACCATAACAATGATCTAGAGAGAGGGACCGAGTGACCTTTCAGAACACATCGAATAGTCTAGCGTAAGTGTAACTGGAATCCCCAAGAACAAGTAGGGTGAGAAAGTCACAGAAAAAAATATTTAAAGAAAAATGGATGAAAATTTCACCAATTTGATGAAAAGCGTTGACTGTGAAGTTCAAGGCCAGTGAATGTCAGTCAGGATACATACCAAAAAAATCATATCTAATGATAAATTACGTACTGGGGCCAACAGTGTAGATTACGTCCGACTACTCATCTGGAACAACAGAGGCCAGAAGACAACGGAACGACATCTCTGAAGTGCATGGGCACACTCACACCTGTCAGCCAGAGTTCTGTATCTGGTGAAAGAATCCTTCAAAAACGGGAGTGAAAGAAGAGCTTTCGGATAAAAGATGGGAGGGCTTATTGCCAGCAGACCTGCACGAGGAGAAATACCAGATGATCCTCGAGGATAAAGGAAAATGATATCAGGGAGAATCTCAGCTATCCACCTGATGAAGGCCAGGTGTTGCTTAGGGATGGGTTGGGAGGGAGAAACAGACACTAAAAGGATGTGAAGACATTTTGGGAACTAATGGGAAGGTTTAGCATGGTGACTGTGTGCTAATGTATGTCAAGAGTTAGCAAACCATATACTTTAAATGTCTGCAGTTTATTGTACAGTAATAAAGCTCTCTTTAAAAAGTTCCGGAAGTTTAACAATGGCGAGCTCAGGATATTTTGTAAGAGTGTTTTCTGGATCTGAAAATGTGCAGGACTCGACTGGTGAAAATCAGTAAGTAAATAATTAATTACAAGGTACAACCAGATTGGAAAGTGGTCTTGCAGTTTTCCATAAAGTTACACATACACCTCTCCTATGGCCCATGTATTTTAGAAACTTACAAAAGAAATGTGTAAACACGTATCTTCAAAAAGCCTTCTACGAGGATATTCAGGGCTGCTTAGTCATGGTGGCCCGAAGTTGGAAACAACTCAGATGTCCATCAGCTGTTGACAGAACAAACAAATCTGCCATCTCGATTCCAGTAATGACAATAGATCAACAACCAAAACACCCAACACCAGTGAATCCTGCAGACATGATTTTGAGTGGAGGAAGCTAGATGAAAATTAATACCTGTGAAATTCGAGAGCAAATAAAACTTATTTACTGTTGACAGAACTCAGATCAGTGGTGGCCTGGGACAGACAAGTGGGAATGTGGGGGCAGGCGGCACTGTGTGGATTAACTCCAAAGAGACGTGAGTGGGTTTCATGGAGGGATGGAGCTGTTTTATACCCTAATACAATCAGAGTTCAATTAGCGTCCATGTGTTAAACCGGACGGTGCTATACACTTAAAGTCTGTGCATGTGATTGGATTTAACTTTATCCTCAGTAAAGTGGATGAAGTGCATCCCCACGAACAGTGAAAAGATAATGTATGGAGCTGAATATTCAGAATGAAAGGGCTCCTGGAACTCAGTGAGGAAAGAGCAGGTAATTCTACTGAAAATCAGCAAGTGACCGAAACCAGCTCATCACAAAATAGCATTTCCAGGTTTCTTACAATTATGTGAAAAGGTGCTTATTGGCAGTTGGGGAAATGCAAATTGCAAGTATAATAAACAATATGACACACTCCCCAGGTGGGTGGGAATCTAAAACTGAAAATGCCACGCTCTGGGAGAACAGGAAGTCGGGAGAAGGTCCCCAAGCAGACTGTATGAGTGTACAGAGCTGTCACAGCTGAGATAGTAGGGTGTATGTATGCTCGGCGAGGGATGACTGATAGAAACGGGGTGTAATGGAGCTCCAGAGGCCAGGCCGCATGTGTTTGAACAAGGGACATAGGGCAGCGCTGGCCCTGACCAGTGACTCTAAAACGTGGTGCTGGGACAAGAGGATATCCACGTGCATAGAAAGAAATATACAACCCCTTCTGCGGATCAATGTCCCAAACATTTAAAAGAGACTACAGGAGGGTATTTTCACGACCTAAGGCAGGAAAAGATTTCTTAAACCAAATTTGAAAGGAAACTAGATTGGTGTATTTTACTGCATTTTTAAATCTAGCTAACTCCCTAAGTTCCATTCATCAAAAGGCACCGTAAAACAGGGTTCGAGGAAAAGCCACAAATTGGACAATGGGTTTGGAACACATTTAAAAGCAAAGACGTGGTGTACAGTCAACTCCCAACAAATCAGTAAGAAAACAGAACAGATAACACAATAGAGAATGGGCAAACTGTTTAAACAACCACTCCACAAGCATGGAAATTCAAATGGCCAGTAAATGCATAAAAAAGATATTCCCCCCATGTGTAATCAGGGAATGCTGATTAAACCTGCACTCATCAGTAGACATTTCTGCGAAGAAGACACACTCGTGGCCAACAAGCAAGTGCAAAGATGCTCAGCATCATCAGCCATCGGGAACGTGCAGATCAGAGCCTAGCGAGGAACACATCGCACCTGTGAGGAGGACAGGTTGACGAGGGTGTGGAGCACGGCTGCTGGGCAGCAAAGCGGTTCCGGCCACTGTAGGAAACAGTCTTCGCCCCGGGGCGTGATGCACCCGAGACGCATCCACGCGGCAGCCGGGTCGGTGTTGCCAGCCTGTTCTTCGGTTACGTGGACGTGTCTCCGTGCATTTATCTGTCCCCACGTCGCAGTTCACTGGGATTGTTTACAGCATTTCGTGATTATGAGGAATGCTGCTTTCGGCCTCAGCGACAGGGCTCCCTGGGCTCACCACTTCCTCTTCCACCCCGTGGCCGCAACAGAGGGGGCCCCTCTCAGCCACCCTGCTCGTGCCTCCCCAGCAAACGGGGCTGGAGGGAACGGACCCTCAAAGTGCATCCGTCTCTCCATTTATCTTGGTTTTTATTTTCTTCAAATCTCGCCCTCCCCCTCCCCGGCTGACACAGGCTCATAAAGGCCGGGGGTTTGCGTCCCAGCTGAGCACCCCCCATCTAGGACACCCCGAGACGGTATAAGGGGCTGCTAGCAAGCCCACCCACCCGGGAGGGAGACCTTATGCCCGCTGTTCTGGACAGTCCGCCTTCTGCCCCTCGGGGGCATTAAGGACCTTCTTAGGCCGCTTGCTCTGCGGCCTTCCTTGGGAAGAACGCGAGAGCCGCGTGGGCCGCCAGAGCCCCTCATCCCACGGCCCTAAACTGTGCTTCCTTCTTCTCCTCCCTTACTTTAGCTGGGATTTTGCGTCTGTGTGTTAATTTTTCTCTATTATTCTTCTGCCTTTTACTTTATCGGCATCTGCTCTCAGTTTTAGTTTTCCAACTAAAGTTAGGTGGAAATGTATTTTAAATCTTTGTTCTTTGCTAAAATAGTCCCTCTAAACTATTCATTTCCTTCTAAGCAATAACTGCATCCCACGATGGCGTGTTTTTACTTTCATTTTTACTTAGCTCCAATGCTTTCTAATTTCCCTTATAATTTTTTTTTATCAAATATCAAATATTTGGAGGCTTCTTAAAGTATTTTTAATTTTTTTTCCTAATTTCCATTTGGGCCCAAATAAAATATTCTTAACACTTACATCTTCTGAAGGTTTTGAAACTGATTTGCACTGTCTTTAGTTTTGGTATCAGGACAAAGTTGGCTTCACAGAATGAGTTTCAACTTTCTGGAACACTTTGTGTTAACATTGGTGCTAATTCTTCCAGGGCCTGGAGATTTCTTTCTCGGGGGGTTTTAAATTGCACGTTTAATTTCTTCAGTAGTTTTAGGGACATTCAGATGATGTATTTTGTCTCAGTCGAATATGAGTAGTCTGTGGGTTTTTAGAAATTGGTCCATTTCTGCTCATCTGTCATATCTGCGAGTTCAAATCCGCCCTCGATTTCTAGCATTGCCTTTAGGGAGCGGACCATTTACTTTCTACCCACACATTTGGACCTTGCAAAGTCTTCGTCTCACACCTCGCTCTGTCCTGGGACTTAATCTTGGGGCACAGTCTGTGCTCTGAGGCCAGGGCCCTTCTGGGGTTTTGATGGATGCCCGAGGTGTGTACCAGAGTCTCTACTGTGCTGGGATTCAGACTTTAACTCTGGTGCTGCTTTGGTGAGCATCTTCTGAAAGCTCCGAGCTCTTTCAGGCTCCTGCTGTTGTTCTCAGCCAGGCTCCTGGATTTCCTCCTGCACACGCTTGCTTTAGGGGTCAGGAGCCCCGGATCTGGAGTAAGTCAATGCAGATTGTTCCCCTCTCTGTGGCCCTTCCCTACCTGGGATTTCCTCCCTCACCCCAAACTCTGCCCTCTGGCCCTTGAGCCCACCAAGATGGAGCCTGCTGCTCGCACTGAGGCCGCCCTGCTGCCCGGGCTGGAGACCCTCAGGATCACAGCCCCCAGGGTTTGCCCTTACATTGAATCCCATCAGGCTTCTGCCTGCTTGTAGCTCTGCCAAGTTCCTCTAGGAAGTCAAAAAGATGTATATTTTGTCTACGGAGAGCTAGTCTGATACAAGCTACTTGCAGTTTCTGGAACCCAGGCTGCTTGGAGGATTCAACAACACAGTTGACAAGCGCGGTCTAACAGACCGATGTAGTGCCCTGTATCCGACAGTTAGAGAATCAGCATTCTCCACAGGCACACATTTGTGACACCTGATGACAGGTGAGCCCACAGAGTCCATCTCGCATATGTCAGTGAATTTGCATCACATTGACCCCAGTCTCTGATCGTATTACAAGGAAGTTAGAAAAATAAAGCAACAAGAGCATATAAGATGCCTTTTTGAGCCTGAAAAAAATAGACATTCTAAAATAGCTGGAGAGCAAAGAATAACTCATAATGGAAATTAGATAGAGCTTGGCACAAAGCAATTATGAAAACAAGAAAAGCTGTGAAGCAGAGCCTCAGTAACGCAGCCGGCGCTGTGCTCGGAAAACCAGGATCTCTCCACTGGAAAGGACACCGGGCTGAGATCAGAGGGGTGGCCACAGTGCATATGAAGGAGAAGACAGTGAATAACCACCTTCCCAGAATTTAAGAGAAACACATTTTTAAAAATGCAGTAGGGGGGCGCCTGGGTGGCTCAGATGGTTAAGCGTCTGCCTTCGGCTCAGGTCATGATCTCAGGGTCCTGGGATCGAGTCCCGCATCGGGCTTCCTGCTCCTTGGGAGCCTGCTTCTCCCTCTGCCTCTCTGTCTCTGTCTCTGTCTCTCATGAATAAATAAATAAAATCTTTAAAAAAAAAATTTTTAAAAATGCAGTAGGAATTAATGACATTGAAAACAAAGACGTATCAGAAGCGCTCACAAGACCCGAGAGAGAGAAATGGAGGGAGAGAGATGGAGAAAAAGACATAGAGAGAGAAATGGAGAGAGAGAGAGAGATGGAGAGAGAGAGATGGAGAGAGATGGGAGAGGATAAACCTACAATATCAACAGTGAAAAGGAGACAAATACAGGTGCATCCAAAATTTTTCAAAATACGCTATCAACAACTGCATACAAAGCAATTTGAAGTTGTATTTGGGATGAACAACTTCCCAGAAAAAGAACATTAGGCCAGTCCAAGAACAATAAAACCCGAGTGTACCTACAGCTCGGAAGACGTGAAATCAGAGGTAGAACGCACCAGAAAGAGGAAAGAAAATCAAGGAACAGGTCCCCACCTCACACTCTCTCTGTCTCTGTCTCTCTCCAGTTACTAAATACAAGGTAATTCTTGACAACACCGTTCTTACATATAAATTTTAGAACCAGGTTGTCTAGTCTAATGGGAAACTGTCCTGAAACTGAACAGAATTAGGCAGGTTACAGATGAGTCTGCAGAGAGTTAAGCCCTCGGGGAGCAGAGGTCTATCCCTCCACTAATTTAGTTTCCTTTCAATCCTTCGACACAGTGTTTATAATTATTTCCACAAATATCATAAACATGTTTGTCAGGTACCTTTTTTTTTTACTATTGTAAATGATGCGTGTAATTTTTAAGTATATGTTCTGATGCTCCTAGTTTGTACAAAGGCATTTCATTTTTGTGGTTGTTGTATATTGATCTTTTATCCAGGAGTCTTGCTAAATTCCCTTATTAATTTTTTTTCCTGTAGATTCTCTGAGTTTTAGTAGTGACATCATCTGAAATTGATAAGAATTTTCTTCTCACATCCTTATCCTTTTCCTTCCTTCCTTAGATTGATTTGGTTAGTCTATAGGCTGTCCAGGCTTTCTGCTAATGCTAAAGAACAAACCGTGACCGTGGGCATTCTTGTTATATCTTTGATTTGGAAAAGACACTTTTAGTATTTCATCATATAGTATTTGCCGTAGCTAATTGTTATCAAGCTAAAGAAATTCCCTTCGGTTTCTAATTGGCTATGATATTCGTTTAAAAAAATGATGATCAGATGTTGAATTTTATAAGGAAAATCTCCACAGCCTATAAGATGATCACATGGTTTTCCTTCTTTTTCTGTTAACGGATTTTCTTGAAACATGTTTAGAATTCAATTTATTGTTTTTGACTAAGTAATGTGTTCACATGGCTCTAAACTCAGAGGGGTGTACAGTCAAAACTCTTGATGGACAGCTTCCCCTCTCTACCTCCCCAGACCCCCTTCCTCCCAGAAGACTCCTGTGTCCCCAGATGCATTTGTGTCCATCCTGAGATATCCTGTACAGTAAAGGAACATTAAAAAATATGATTGGGACTCCTCTTTTCTATGCATACCGTACCAATTATTCTGTGCCGTATTTTTTGGTTTTGCTTAACAAATGTCTCAGATCATTCCGAGTGTATATAAGGACCCTTCTTATTCTTATTTCTGTTGTAGTTACGTGTGCCGCATGGCATGGGTGTTCCATACATACTTGACCAGCCCTCCAGGGATGGACATCCAGGTCTGATGGACCCCTGCTAGCACGCATGTGTGCAAGGATGTCTGCGTGAGAAATCCCGGAATGCGACCTGCTGTGTCAAAGGTTATGTACGCCTCAAATTCACTGCATTTTATCAAATTGCCTTTGCAGAAGTTGTTTTGATTTATATTCCCTCCAGCAAAGCACCCGGGACTTTTTGCCCCATTCTCTTGTTTTATAGACCTGTGTGCACGTTAAAGCCTTTGTTTGTTTGGCTTTGTTCTCATCTGATAAGAAACTGATGGTATCTCTGTGTTCTCATCCACATTTCTTTTATTGTCTCCATATATTTAGGCCAACTGTATTTCCTTTCCTCTGAATTTTTGCTTATCTTGGTTGTCAACGTTTCCATTGGATTCTTTTTAAGAAAATTATTTATAGGCGCTCCTTGTATATTAGGGAAACGAAACTTCTGTGATCGTAACTCATTCCGAGTTTGTCAGTGCCCTTTTGACTTTGCCCATTTAGGTTTTTACTTAATGAAACACTCAACAATTTTTTAACCTAATTAAACATAAAAGAACAAATGTATGTAACCAAATTCATGAGTCTTTCAGGGTTTTGGCTTCTGGGTTTAGTGTCACACTTAGAAAGGCTGTCCCCCGCCTCTGAGACACTAAAGCCACAAAACATAAAAACAGTAATGAGGACGATGATGGCCAGCTCATATCCAGTGACTCATCTGGGCCCGGCCTTTTATTCTGGGAGGTAACCCTACCTTTATTCCATTGTGCAGATGAGTAATGGGAGGCATGGAGGCTCGTGACCTTCACAGGGTCACAGAGGTCACACCTGGCCCAGCCAGTTGGGACCCTGACCCTCAACCTCCAGAGACTCTTCTCATTCACTCCACTCTGCTGCCATCATTGTCTGCGCTGCTCCTTGTAGAGCTCCACCTTCGCTGGGTTTTTTTTTAAAGATTTTATTTATTTATTTGACAGAGAGAGAGAGAGAGAGACAGCGAGAGAGGGAACACAAGCAAGGGGAATGGGAGAGGGAGAAGCAGGCTTCCCGCCGAGCAGAGAGCCCGACGCGGGGCTCGATCCCAGGACTCTGGGATCGTGACCTGAGCCGAAGGCAGACGCTTAACGACTGAGCCCCCCAGGCGCCCCCCATTCTTTACTGTTCAACCATCGATCTATCTGGGATGGGTTTTTGAGGAGATGAGGCACACACCTTCTCCTGGCTGTGAAATAATGGTTCCGTTGCCACTTTCTTCAACACTCCATCTTCCCCCAGTTTGAAATGCCTCATGACCTCAGCCTCCACCCTGTCTCTCCTTTGGGTGTGCTCCATCCCCAGGGAGATTAGTGATTCCCGTGCCTTAAATTCCATGTATCCACAGACCTCTAGCCTGAACTCCTGAATCCAACTCTCAGCTTCACGGCGTGGGTGCCCCACCCTCAAGCCCTACATGCTCCCATCCCCAGCCTCCTCCTTCCTCTGATGTGCCCAGCTCTGCAAAGAGAAGCCCTGCTCCCTTGGGGGCTCGGGCCATACACCTTAACCCCTCCTTGCTTCATATCCCACTCTGTATCCATCAGCAAAACTTGTTCTCACTCAAAACACACAAAATATAAAGAAACGGGTATCAGGAACTGTGTATTATTTCCCTCCAGATCTCTAAGCGGGGTCTGGTAGAAACTCCCATCAGCAGCTCATGGCGGGCCATGCTGATGTCCTTGCTCCCTTTTGTCTATAAGTCTAGTGTCCATATTGAATTGTCTATAAGTCTAGTGTCCATATTGACCTGTGACCAGGTCAGTTTTGCTTATAGCTCCCAGTGCCACCTGGATTGAGAGCAGGGCCCTTGAAGTCCTGCTCTGGTTCTAGAGATTTCAAACTAATTCAGATCTAGTGCCCAAAGGCAGAGATGTGACCCCCCCACACACTCACCTTCCTGTAGGCTCAAGGGTGTCCTGGGTCCATGTTGGGGGGTGGAGGTACACCAGGAGGTGAACCTGGGGCCCAGGAACGCAGCACCTGCATCAGGGGCTGCCTACTGGCAGGTTAAAACCTCTCTGAGCACAAAGGGAATGCCTGGATCCTGAAAGCTCTCTCCAGGCAGGTGGCTGGTGCAACTTTTGTTCTCACATGTTGGTTTCCTCTCTCAAGGACCCCTGCCCTGCAATTGCCAGGCATCCAATGCCTGAGAAACAATTTTTCCCCATATTTTTAGAAACTTGGTTGGTTTCAGGATGGAGGGTGAACCTGGTCCCTGCTGCTTCATCTCGGCAGGAATGGTCTCCCCGATGTGTATCAGAAACACACTATCACCTGCCGGAACAATCTTCCTTCTACTTTATCTACAAGAGCTCACGTCTGTGTGTTCTTCTGCTACAAGTCGCAATTAGATCGCAACACAGAACCAAGCAAAAACTGGCTTCACTGCTCCAGAAATAGTTGCGGCCTCCATGTCAAAACCTTCTAAGGAAATAAAAACGAGAACAGAAACAGAGCTGTCTCCCACCAGGGAAACAAAAATTATTGGCGCTGTAAGGAGAAATAGACAAATCCAATTATTTTTTTTAAGATTTTATTTATTTATTTGAAAGAGAGAGAGCGCGTGAGTGCGCACAAGCAGGGGGCAGGGGCAGAGGGAGAGGGAGAAGCGGACTCCCCGATGAGCCGGAGCCTGACTCGGGGCTTAATCCCAGGATCCCAGCATCAAGACCTGAACCAAAGGCAGATGCTTAACCGACTGAGCCACCCAGGCGCCCCCAAATCCACAATTACATGAGGAGATTTCAGCAACTCTCTGTCAATAATTGAGAGAAGTAAGTAGAAAGTCAGGAAGGCAGTGAAGAGTTGATTACCACTGCCAATCCAACCAACATAACTGACATTTATAAAACACCCCACCCTGAAAACAGCAGAATTCACATTCTTTTCAAGTACACATGAAGCATTTACCAAGGTAAACCATATTTGGGGCCATAAAACTATTCTTAGTAAATTTAAAAGGATTCAAATCATACAGAGTGAGGCCACAATAAAACTGAATTTGAACGTCAAAGAGAACAGTATGTGGAAAATCCCTGGGTGGCGAGCAGAATTCTAAGATGGACTCATGACCTGTGCCCTCCGGTGTTACTCTTTTATGTTAACTGGACAAAGGGAGTTTTGCATATGTAATTAAGGTTACTATTCAGTTGGCTTTAAGATAGGGAGATTTTTGGGGCGGGGCCCAACGCCATCAGAGAGTTCCAAGGCAGAGATCTGAAGCAGGAGAGAGAAGAGGTTGGTCATTACGGGAGCGGAGGAGCGAGGACCTGAGAGGGGCCTCAGGGAGCTGAGAATAGTGCCAGGTGTTCAGGGCCAACCGGGAGGCACGGTCGTCAGTCCTCCAGCTGCAACGGCCTGAGTTCAGCCAGCGACAGGCATGAGCAGAGAGGACCCTGGGCTCCAGCTGGGGGCCAGGCCACCAGTACCCCAGCTTCAGCGCTGCCTAGCCGGATCCTGGCCCCTGGGACCAGCGGAGAGAAGGGGGTGTTGCTGGAAGCCACCACATATGTAACTGGCCATGCAGCAAATGGTAAACGAGAACAATATAGAAATTAAGTAATGTGCATCAGAGAACTCAAGAGGAAAATTAGAGAGCGTTTCAAGCAGATCGAAAATGGAAACACAGCATAGAAATACATAAAATCACCTTTAACATGGATGGACCTAGAGGGTGTAGTGCTGAGGGAAATAAGTCAGAAAGGGAAATACCGTATGATTTCACTCATGTGCGGAATCTAAGAAACAAAACAAACGAGCAAAGAAACGAGACAAGGGAGGGGATGAGGGATAGGGGACGGGGGAGGCGGGGGATGGCGGACAGCGGAGGGGACAGGATATGGGGAGGTAGGAGGGCAGGGGACAGGAGAGGGGTCGGCGGAGGGGGGCCGGGGGGACAGGGGATGGGAATGAGGGTGTGCACTCGTCCTGACGAGCGCTGAGAAGTGATGCATAGAATTGGCGAATCACTATACTGGAATTTACAAAAATAAATTAATTTTAAAAATTCATTGGATTTGGGGGCGCCTGGGTGGCTCAGTCGTTAAGCGTCTGCCTTCGGCTCAGGTCATGATCTCAGGGTCCTGGGATCGAGTCCCGCATCCGGCTCCCTGCTCGGCGGGAAGCCTGCTTCTCCCTCTCCCACTCCCCCTGCTTGTGTTCCCTCTCTTGCTGTGTCTCTCTCTCTGTCAAATAAATAAATAAAATCTTTAAAAAAAAATGCAAGGATGTAAGGTGGCTAAAATCACGTTGCAGAAGAACACTGGGGACTCAGGGAGCTGACGTGGAACCTCGTGTCCGAGCTCCATTAAAGCCCAGACCGTGAGCGTCGGAACAGCGTCCAGACTGGACCCACACATGTTGGTCGACTGGTTTTCGGCCAAGTTGCCAAAGCAAATCCACGGAGAAAGGATTACTTTTTAAACAGAAGGTGTTGGAACAACTGTGTAGTCGTAGAAAGGAACATAACCCTTACCTGGCATTGTAGACAAGAGTTCATTCAGAAGGGAGGCGAGACCTAATGTCAGAGATCCCACTATAAAGCTTCTGGAAGAAAGCACAGATGAAAATCATACTGGCCTTGAGTCATGCAAAGATTTATTAAATTCGGCACTCCAAAAAACAGTATAAAAAAATCAATAAATTTGACGTCATCAAAAAAAAATTTTTTTTTAAACTTCTCTTTGAAAGACGCTGTCAAAAGAACGCAAACACGTACCACCAGCTGGGGGAAAATATTTGCAAAACATCGAGTTTTTGCAAAAAAGTGAAGGCTGTAGAGCTAGAATATGTAAAAAACTTTCCCCACCTGATGATAAGACAAACAGGACCCAACAGAGAAATGGGAGAAAGGTTTAAGGCACACTCCACGGAGATTCACAAGTGGCCAATGAGCACGGGAAAAGGTGCTCAAATTCATAAATCATTCGGGAAACGCAGAAGAAATGCACATCGAGAGGCCACGAGACTCCTACTGGCGCAGCTAACCCTGGAACCAGGGCCCCGAGGAGGGTGTGGAGCAGCTGGGGTCCCCACACACCCTGGTGTGAGTGGAGAGCAGACACCATGTGGACGTGTCTCCACAAACTCCCCGCCTCTCCCACACGACCCTGCGCTCCCGGATGTCCACCCAGGAGAGTCAAAACCGGATGCCCACGCGAAGCCTGGCACGAGGAACACCCGCGGCTGGAAGCCGCCCACCCGCGCATCTGCGCTGAAATGGACGCATGCGAGTTCTGGGACACTGGTCGTCAGCGAAAAGTAACGTGACAGCGATTGAGGCGGGCAGAACAGGGTCCCCGAAGACGGGCATGCCCCCACCCTAGGAACTGCGTCCAGGTTCTGCTACCCCCACGAAGGGGAAACGAGGTTGCACATGGAATTTCGGTTGCTAGGCAGCTGACCCTGAAGCCGGAGATTACCCTGGATTATCCCGGTGCGCCCTGGGGTCACAGGGTGTTCAGGGCGGGAGCGGGACATGTGACTTCGCAGAAGGCCGGAGGGAGGCCCCGGCACCAGGACTGGCTGCCGTGGCTGGCTCTGAAGACGAACGTGGGCCATGAGTCACGGAATGTGGGGCCTCGGGCAGCCAGAAGGGACAAGGAGCCGGGGGGTCCCTAGAGCCTCCCGAAGGAGCACGGCCCAGTGACCCCCAGAGTTTGGCCCAGTGAGACCCGTCCAGGTTTCTGACCCCCGGGATTGTGGAGTGATGTGTTTGTGTTGTTCTGAGGCCCTGAGTGCGTGGTCACGTGTCGCGGACGCCACAGCAAGCGGCCGCTGATAAAGGCAGGGACAAGGGGACCTCGGGCGCGCAGCACGTGACCTCTCCCGAGCAGGTGCCGTGAACGTGGTGGCCGGCGGCTCAAAGGAAATGTGCTGTCGATTTGGACTGGGGGGCAGGGCCTCAGGACTGGAGGACAGGGGGCACGGACAGCAAGCTAGCCCTGGGGTTGGCGCCCGCGGGCCACTTGGGGAAGGGTCTACGGGGCGCCCAAGGGGGCGGCCGCGCTCAGCGGGGGTGAAGTGCCGGGCTGTGGGGCCCTGGGGAGACCACACGGACCTGGTCCTGCTTCCAGGTGCACTGGGGACCATCAGCAAGTTTTCAGGGGAGAGGAATGGGCTCTGACAAGCCCCCAAGGCCTTGCTGTAGTGAGCACAGGAGTCTGGGGGCTCTGGAGTGCAGAGAACAGAGGACTGGCAGCCTGGGTGCGCCGGCAGAGGGGTCGGAAGGTGGGGATCCCGGGCGTGACCAGAGAAGGCTAGGGCTCTGCACTGCATAGTGGGAAATACGGAGGTGCAAGTACGCATAGGAAGAACCCACTGAGAAAGCTGCAGGTGTAAGTGGGGGGCAGAGGATGCTGCCTGTGGTGGCGGAATTGTGTCCCCCACATTCATATGTTGGAGTTCTGGCCCCCAGTACTTCAGAATGTGACCACACGCGGAGGTCGTGTCTTTACAGTGTTTAAGATGACACAGAATCCCCGGGGTGGGCCTGACCCAGCGAGACCGGGGTCCTGACGAGAAGAGGGGATCGGGGCACAGAACTGCACGGAGGGATGACCCCATGAGGACCCAGGGAGAGCACGGCCGTCCACACACGAGGAGAGAGCCTCGGGAGGACCCCGCCCTGCCCACGCCTGCATCCCGGCCGTCCTCCGGGACCGGGAGACAGTGAGTCTCTGCTGTGAGCCCCGTCCGTGGTGTTTGCAGAAGTGGCTCTGAGCAAACGAGGTCCTAGCGCTTCTGCACAAGCCTCAGGGAGCTGTTTGCCCCCAGCAGTAAGAGGGTAAAACTGATAAAACAGAAGCAGGGCTCCAGAGGAGTCAGGGGCAGGCAGGTCCGCCCATGCTGGGGGGCTGCTTCCGGGTGGCGCATGAGGTGACAGTGCCCAGCCCTCTGTCGCTGGCCTGCAGGGGAGCCGGGAGGGCGGGAGGGGGGCCGAGCAGGCTGCTGTCACCACCCCGCCTGGCCCCTGCCGCTGGCGGGGACTGGGGGCTCCTGGCACTGACCCCCAGAGGCCCCCTGGGTCTCCGCCGGGGCTGCACTTGGTGACGAGCAAGATCAGCAGGACGTGAGGCACAGGGCCCGGGAGTGTCAGGGAGCTGGGGAGGCGCTGTCTGGGGGGGAGACTCCTCTCTGGGGGCCCCCCTCAGTGGTCGTGGGGCTCAGGCTCCCGACCACTGCTGGGGGGCTGCCTGACCCGTCCATGCCTCGATGTCCTCACCACGAAGTGGGCCCCTCTCCGAGGAGGGCAGGACGGACACAGCGCTCTGCTCCGGCACAGTGGGCACGCGGGCAACGTCGTCGCTCCTTGGCAAGTTGGGGACTAACACACGAGAGGGACAAGGAGACTGACCAGGCGCCCTGGCTGCCCCAGGGACGAGAAGACTGTCACTGTGAAAACGGGGAGTCTGGGCCGGCCGGGAGGGTGAGTCACCTCCACAAGGGCCGTATCCCCTTCCCACGGCCAACGTGCAGGCTCAACACCCCTTACAGTCTGGGAGTGGGGAGTCCAACGTGGGTCTCACTGGACTAAAATCAGGGCATCCTCGGGGCTGGCTCTCCTGGAGGCTCGGAGGCAGGATCCGCTCCTGGCCCTTGGCAGCTTCTGGGGGCGCCGCACTCGGTGGCGCATGGCCCCGTCCCCCAACCACGGGGGCAGTGGCCTCGTGTCCTCCGAAGCTCCCTGTCTCTGGCCTTCCTGCCTCCATCTCGTCGGGACCCTTGGGATTGCAGTTAGGACCCACCCAAACCTTCCAGGACAGTCCCCCCTGCACTCGGGTACACCTGCCAAGTTCCTCTGCCCAGTGAGGCACGTCCTCTCAGGTTCCGGGGATCAGAGTGTTGTGTTAGTCAGGGTCCTCCAGACAGACCGCCGGTAGGATATCTGTCTCTCTGTCCATCCATCCGTCTATCTATCTACGCACCATCTTACAAGGACTTGGGTCCCATGATTACGGAGGCTGCCAAGTCCCAAGAGCTCCAGTTGGCAAGCTGGTGCCCCAGGAGAACCGGCGTTCCAGTTCCAGTCGTCTGAAGGCAGGAAAAGGCCATCAGGCAGGGATTCCCTCTGACTCAGGGGAGGGTCAACCTTTTGAGCTAGTCCAACCTTCAACTGATTGGACAAGGCCCACCCACCCTGTGGCAAACCATCTGCTTTATTCAGTCCACCCATCACGTGTGCATCTCATCCAGAAACACCTGCACAGACACACCCAGAATCATGTTTGACCGAACATCTGAGCTCCCTGGGGCCCAGCCCAGTTGACCCATAAAACTGACCCTTACAGACATGGGTATCTCTTGTTGGGGCAGGGATCGGCGGGGAGCACTAGTCAACCCAGCACAAGGACAGAGGGACTGGGCAGCAAGAAAGGACAGAGAAGGGCACTGGGACTGAGGGTCAGGGACGGGGTGATGCAGTGCTCTTGCTCTGTCCCCCACGGGGGCACGGGGCCTGGACTCCTCGAGCTGCCGGGCAGGTCCTGAGACCTTCCACGGTGGGGGCTGGGTGGGCAGAGGTCGGAGGTCCCAGCAGGTGGGAGGACCAGCAGGGCCACCCAGGTGACAGTGGCCTGTGGGAGAGGACCTGAAGGGCCCACGGGCTGTGGCCACTTCGAAGGGCCTTCAGGAGCACGGGCCCCTGTGGGCAGGGGGCCGGCTGTGGCCGCCAAGAGGGGCTGCCTCCCCCAGGCGGTGCTGCAGGGCGTCGGATGGGACAGGGCAGGTGGAGCCCAGGGCAAAGACCAGCCTCCCATGACTGCCCCCAAAACACACCCCGAGAGCAGAAGCCGCCTGAAGAAAGGGAAGGAAGTTGCTGGCTGAGCCTGCCGACCGCACAAAGGCCTCTCATCACGGGCTCAGAGATCAGCTGGGCCCGGGGCCTCTCCTGGCGCCCAGGGACCCTGCGGTCATCTCGGTGACCTGCCTGCTTCTCTCTGACTCTGTCTTCCCCTGAAGGGCTCTCCCTGGGGACACTTCTCCCCGTGTCACCAGCTGCCCCTCTGACCGCATCCCTGCGGGCTGTTCCTTCCAGGGATGACAAGCGAGCGGTGGCCGCCAGCCCTCCTCTGCCCCATTCCCGCCGCGCTCCCTGCGCTTGGCGCCTTCCCCCTGCTCCTCCCGTCTCTGCTGCCCCAGGAGCAGCTCCAGCACCTCAGGGCGGCTCCCGGGCTCCTCTGCTCACGTTGGGACCTTCCCACTTGCTGCCCTGTCCCTTTGCCTGGACACTTGCCCCCAGTGGTCAGGAGGCTCACTTTCTCCCTGGGTCATCACCCCGACCTCCCATGTAAGCTGTGACATGCCCCTGGCCAGAGCGCTGTGCCCCCTCTCTCAATGGCTCTTCGAGTGGCTGTCCCCTCCTGACTCAGGACATTCGTCCCTCCCGCCTCTGCCCCCACCCGGGCCATCGGCTCCTGGGGGCCGGGGCCCGGCTGGTCCTGCTCATGACGCGTCCCCAGTGCCCACGTGGACGCCGCACAGGTATCTCCCTGGTGCGGCTGCTCCACCCTGGACCTCTGGCCCCAGGAGACCCCCCGCAACCCGGCCTACACGGAGACCTCTGCCCAGGGCCTGAGCCTCCTATGAGGCTACCATCCTAGGAACTCAGGGCAGACCCGTGAGTGGTGGGCTGGGGCCGAGAGAGGGGGTCTGCTTCCTGCAGTCAGCACCCTGCAAGGGCATCGCCTGTAAACAGACTCAGCCCCTGACTTCGGCACTCGAGGCTCCTCACGATACCCCGTGACCTGCCCGTCCGGCCTCCAAATCTGCAGCACCCTCCATCCGTGCACCATCCGTCCCAGCCACGCCAGAAGGAGCCACACAGAATTCTCCCGCCCTGCCCTCGCTGGGGGCCCCCCAGGTGCACTCCTTCGGGGCCTCCACTCACCAGCAAAACCCCTTCCACCTCGGCTGCCCTTCCCTTGGACCCCAACCTCCCTGGCCTCTGAGTCCCCGAGTTCTGTCCCCACACTTCTCGCATGCTCTGGGGTTCTCCCTTCAGCCTGTGGGCAGAGGGGACATGTAGCTGGGGGGCGGGGGTGTGGGAGCACCTGGCTCCAGGGTTCCCAAACTGCTCGGCTCAGCTGCTTGCCACTTAGAAAATCCAGAGGCAGACAGACAAGTGGTGATGACATAAGAAAGGGGTTTATTTCCACGAGGCCGCTCCTGGGAGGACTGCGGACTGGCCTTTCCAACACGGCTTCCAAAGCGCTGGAAGTCCCTGCAGGTTTATGTAAGGAGAATGTGGGGCGAAGGTGGGCAGGTCTGTGCAGGTGGGCAGTCAAGGTTGATCACTGTCTTGGGGTCTGTCACGCGGGGGTCCCGCTGGCTCGGGGCCGTCCTTGTGCTGGAGGGCTCATTGCGGGTCCCATCAGGGCACGCTTCCCCTGGGGTCTTCCGCCTGAGTTACGGGATGAGCCGGAACAAGGAGCTTCCTCAGTTAGAAAGTACAGAGCGAGGTCAGAAGGGAGGTGGTCCAAGTCCTCGTTCAGACAGAGGGGGTTGGGCCACGCCGGGAGCTGTGCCTCCCCCCTCCCCCCCCCCCCCCCCCCCGCCCACTGCAGGAGAGGTCTGTATCATGATCCCAAGGCCTAGAGAAGCTGAGGGTCTGCCAGAGCTCTCGCGAGGCGGTGGGGGGGGCGGCGGGAATCATGTGTGTCTTCAGAGCCATGCTTCCTGGCAGCGTGTAGTGGGAAGTGCAAGGGACAGCCCTGGGTCACCTGCAGGGTGGGGGTTCGCATCCACGGCCCCCACTGCCCCGCCGGGTCCCTCCAGGACTGAACGGGGAGGCCTGGGCGTCTGCCTCCGGGCGGGGCCGAGGCCCATCCTCCCTGCCCCTCAGCTCATGGACTGTCTGAGCTAGAGTCTCCAGAACGCTGCCCCCATCATCCCGGCTGGGCGTTTGCGAAGGAAGAATAGGGGCATTGTTTACGGGACACAGGGGCCACCTGCCCCCACCCACTCTCCTTGCCCTTCTGAGTCATCGCTCCAAAGAGAGGGGGCGTTGCAGCCCCAGACCCGTTTGTCAGGCTGCCTGGGAGGGGCTGGGTGCCGCAAGGAGCTGGCATCCCCCAGAGCAGGCAGGTACTGACCGCTAGCCACCGGCCCAGCCCTGGGAAAGAGCCCGGCGGCCCTGCTGGCTGTGGGCCGAGGGTGGAGGGCTGCAGGAGTGATAACATCTGTTCCGGGTCAGGCTGAGGTGGAGCAGGTTCTCCCAGCCGTGGAGGTGAGCTGGGACTGGCCCCCACCACTGTGGGGTGGTCCCCTGCGGACACCCCCTTCCCTGATGCTCTGCCACAAGGACATCTCTGGGAGCACTGCGGCAAGATGGCCTGCCCCCACTCCCCCAAGAACAGCTGGCCCAGTGTGACCTCTTCCAGAGAAGGTCAGCTGCAGCCAGCTGCCTGGAAAGGTAGCCGCTGGTCACATCTCAGGTGGAGCCGGATGAGGATGCTTGGGCAGCACCCCTCCACGGCATCAGCCTCCAGCTGCCGGGACACAAGTCACACCTTTGTTCTGTGGGACGCATGGAGGCCAAGAATACTTACGGGAAGCCACAGGCATTGCCCAGCTCTTCCTGACACTCACAAAGCCAGCACCCACAAACAAGCAATCCACCCCACCCAGCCCAGCCGACTTGGAGCAGATAGTCCAACCACCACGGCCATCCCAGCTCAACCAGCCTGCCCATCCCACACAGCCCAGGTCCCATGGCCCATCCCATCCCAACCCAGCCCCATGGCCTCAACTCACCTGGCCCAGCCCCCATGGCCCCATCCCACCCACCCAATCCAGCTCCCATGAGGCATTCCATCCCAACCCAGCCCCCATGGCCCCTCCCACCCACCCAACACAGGCCCATGGCCTCAACCCACCCAAGCCATTCCCCCTGGCCTCATCCCTCCCAGCCCAGCCCCCATGGCCTCAGCCTACCCAAGACAGACCCCATGGCCCCATCCCACCCACCCAACCCAGCCCCCATGATCCATTCCATCCCAATCCAGCCCCATGGCCTCAACCCACCCAACCCAGCCCCCATGACCCATTCCACCCACCCAACCCAGCCCGCATGGCCTCATCCCACCCACCCAGCCCTGCCCCCATGGTCTCAGCCCACCCAACCCAGCCCCCATGGCCCCATTCCACCATCCACCACAGCCCCCATGACTCCACCCCATCCCAGCCACCCAACCCAGCCCCGTGGCCTCAACCCACCCAACCCATTCCCCATGGTCCCATCCCACCCAGCCAGCCCAGCCTCCATGGCCCATCCCATCCAACCTAACCCCCAAGGCCCCATTCCACCCAGCCCAGCCCCCATGGCCCATCTTCTCATAGCCCTGCTCCATCTCCCCAAGTCCAGCCACCTACCCATCCCATCTCCAGCCCCTCAGCTCAGGCTTCCTCAGGGTATCCATCCTCTTGCCCCAAACCCCATCACAGACCACTCAGATGCAGTGGGCTCCAGGATTCAGGCCCCTGCCCCTCCTCTTACCTGGACCTTTGCCCCAGCTTTCATGCATGTGCCCCTGCCAGCCCCTCATCCCCGTCAGTCTACTCCCACAACTGTCCCTCCCCTGGCCTTGCTCTGACCTTGCCCTTCATGTCCAAGGCCCTCAGGGACACCCCTCCCTGCAGGTCCAGCCCACCAGCTGCATACACTCTCTGGGCCCCAAACTGAGCCACTTTGCACCTGATGTTCTCCATTTTGACAAGTGACAGTATGTGTGGGTGGAATAGTGCCCCCCGAAAGCCATCTACATCCCAGTCCCCCAAGCCTGTGCATATGTGACCTGATGGGGCAAAGGGCTCGATGACCTTGAGACCAGGATTATCATGGATCCCCTGGGTGGGTGCTTCTCAGGGGGAGGCAGGAGGGTCAGAGCAGAGGGACCAAGCGCGGCGCCCGGCTGTGAGGGTGGAGGAAGAGGCCGAGCCCAGGAATGCGGGCACCTCCCGGGAGCCTCCAGCAGGAACCAGCCCTGCGACACGTCTGTGTTAACCCAGCGAGGCTGGCTAAGGACTTCTGGCTTCCAGAGCTGTAGGAGAGCACTTGGCGCTGTGTCTGTGTCTGCAGTGACTCATGCCACAACCGGGCTGGCATCCTTCTTTCCTGGAGGGGCAGATGGGGAAACGGTGGACGCTGCCCTCATCCTCTTCCTCACCTCCTGCCTCCTCCCTCCTAGTATCTAACAGAGGACCCCTGCCCTGCCCCCGGGAGCACCCCAGCCTCTGCCTTCCACGTCACCTGCTGTTCTCACTGGGCCCTTGCCCAGAGCCTGTGGACCAAACCTCCCGTCTGGGGCCTCCTCCCCGCACACCCAGCCCGGTCACCACCATCGGCCTGGCTCACTATGCACCTCAGGTGCACCCTCCCCAGGAAGGCTCGCCTGAGCCCAGTTCTCCAGAGAAACAAAACCAAAAGGGTGTGTTTCTCTTACCGTCATGGGGGCTGTGAGTCTGGGGCCTGCAGCCTGGACACCAGGGAAGAGCCAACTTGCTGCTCCAGACTGAGGCCATCGGCAGGCAGGATTCCCTCTTCCTTGGGGGCGGAGCTCAGCCTGTGCTCTGAAGGCCTTCAACTGATTGGATGCGGCCCACCCACATTATGGTGGGTGATCTGCTTTACCAAATGTGTGATTGGAAATGTGAATCACCTCCAAAAAATTCTTCACGGAAACATGCAAAACCATGTGGACCAAATGTCTGGGCACCATGACCCGGCCAAGTTGATGCCAAGTTACCCCTCACACCTGCCTCCCTGTCTCTTCCGCCCTCACCAACGGGCTCTCTGGGCGGCTCTGCGCCGCCAACCCCCCGGCCTCCTTCTGCAGGTGGCGGGTCTGCAAAGGGCAGGACAGTCTCCATCCTCACTCTCAGTTTGTCACCATGTGGAGCTCGGGGAGTGCAGGGCATGGACACTCTCCCCAAGGGCAGCCCTGCTTGTCTCCGCACTGACCAGCAAAGCCCTGGATGAGCTCTGTGCAGCTCCACCATACTGAACCCCCAACCGACACCCCCAGTTGAACAGCTCAGATCACCCACACCTGGGTCACCACCAGAGCCCCGTGTGTCCCTGCGCCCCAGCACCCACCCCGCCCCGGGCCACAAGGCCTGTCCGGGAGCTGGGGTCCACAGGCAGGGTTCAACGCCTGCAGATCCCCGTCCTTCCACAGGGATGCAGCTCGTCCCCCCGGTGAATGCCCTCCTGGGGCCTGGCCATGGCACACACCTGCGTGTGCACACCACCTGGCCGGGTGCCTGTCATCCCTCTGACCCCACCTCACGCATGCTTCCCGCCTCCCCCAGCCGTAGGGGGCTTCTCTCCACCCCTGGAGCTCACTGGGCTCAGTCCCATCTTGGGGTCTTTGCACATGCTGTTCCCAAGCCTAAAAGGCTCTCCCTACCTTCCCCAGCCCCCAGCCCCCCACTGTTCCCGGGCTGGCTCCTGTTCACCACCCAGCCGTTGTCGTGAAGGCAACCCCCCCACCCCCCCACTCTAGAGCAGTGGCCTCAGCTGTCATTCAGCCCATGCCACAGCCCGGAACTAGGCCATTTGTCGGTTAAGGACTTGGTTTGGGTCTAGCTGCCCCAAGAAGGCAGGTCCGCGTCTGTCCTGCTCACCCCCAGCGTGCGGCACGGTGTCTGGTGCCCTCTGCTTCCATGGGTTTTGATAAATAAAGGGAGGGGTCCCCAGCCAAGCTTGGGGACCAGAGAGTCAGCATGCAGTCATTCCAGGGCAGGGACACTTGCAAGCTCTGCACTGGGCTTTCGAGGAAGGTCCCAGACCTGTGGGCCCCTGGGGACCCCTAAGGGTCCCACGTGGCTGCCCGCCCCCCCCAACTCCCCAGCGCAGCCATGTTGGAGGAAGACCATGACTCGGGGCTCAACCCTTGGGGTTGCAGTGTCTACTCCAGAGGGCTTGTGAGCCACTGGGACCCTAACTGTGCCCAGGCAACCCCCTCCTTCCACCTGTGCTCGGGTACCCCCTCCCCCACCCTAACTGTGCCAGCCATTCCCAGCCTCCCCCGCCCGTTGTCCAAGGTCAGCCGACCTGAAGCTGATTCCCCCACATGGCCTCCTGTGCTGTCCTAGCAGAACTAATAGCCTGGGCCTGTGGCTGGGGCCCCAGGACACCACAACTTCACCTTCCTTCTGAGGGCCAGGGTGGCAGGCTCTGAGGGCTGGGGTGACTCAGGCCCAGGAGGAGGGCGGGGTGGCGGAGGGAGGGGAGCAGGCATGACTCAGCATCTCCGCTGCTCTCTTGCAGCCTCGTGGGAGGACCTGGTGAGAAACCACTTCCTGCCTCCTCCTCTCCCAGGGTTCTGCCCTTTGGCAGGTCCCCCTCAGCTCTGGGGCTGCTCTTAGGACCTGCAGACAACCTCTTTTCTGTCTGGGGCACCCAGGAAGCCGCAGGTGCAGAGTGCCAATGAGAGAGAGTGGCAGGCAGGGCAGCTTGCTTTGCCCTGGGGGCTGCTGCGGGTCTCAGAGCCTCCCGGTGACACCCAAGCCTGGGACAGCAAAGAGCCAGCTAGGAGCCCCCGCCCTCCTCCCTCTTGAACTGAGGGGTGGGGGCCGAGGGAGAGAAGGGCCTCGGGCGCAGTGCCCAGCACCGTGTTTGCAGGTTCCTGGCCGTGCACCCAAGGGTAATTCATTCATTCTCAAGGCTGTGAGCCTCCCCTTGTGTGCATTTGCCACAAATCATTCATCCCTTCTGTGGTCTTGGGGACAAGCTTCTCCAGGCTTTGGGGAGCTTTCCCGTTTGGGGCTGTTGTCAACATGGCTGGGTGCACGTTCTAGTCCCTGACCCGGTAGCTGGGTGCATTTCAGCTGGGGGTGTGCCTAGAAGAGGTGCCACTGGCCAAGGACAACTCTGGACCGGCTCTCGTGGACAGGCCACACGGTGTGGGTACCAATTTTCATCCCGCAGGCTGGACGGGCCAACCGCCCCGCCGTCCCGACCCAGCTGGGGTTCTCCAGGGTCTCCTCCGCAGCCATCCCCCCAGGTGTGCGGGGTGCAGACCTGGGCTCGAATCCGCACTTTGCTGACGGGAGTGAGGACAAGCCTGGGTTCGTGGGTTTACTGCAAGCTGGGTTTCCTCATTGTCATGGGGATCGCTTCCTTCTGTGTCGGGTTGTCCGTCTTCTGGCTTTGTAGTTTGTCTGTTTCAGACATTCTACATTCTGTAGTGGAGTCTGTTTTCTCTCGCTGTGGCTTGGCTCTTCGCTCGCTTAATATGGTGTATTTTAAGGAACAGAAGTTGTTAATTTTCGTGTAGTCTATCAACCCTTTTTCCCCTAAGAGAGATTGGTGCTCCTCTTTTTCCATTACTAGACTTTAATTTCTAGAACAGGTTTACGTTTACAGAAAGATTGGCTGACAGCAGAGTTGTCATAGACCCATCCTTCATACATACAGTTTCCCCACCACGAACGTTTTTCATCAGTGGCTGTAAAGCTGACGAGCCAGCATTGCTCCACTATTAACCAAAGTCCATCTTTGACATCGGGGGTCACTCCCTGCTGTGCATTTCATGGGTTTTGACAAGTGTATGAAGTCCTGTATCTGCCATTCACGTCCCATACGGTGGAGTCTCCCTGCCCTAAGAATCTGTGCTCCCCGAAATAAGTCAAACAGAGAAAGACATGTATCATATGACCTCACTGATATGAGGAATTCTTAATCGCAGGAAACAAACTGAGGGTTGCTGGAGTGGGGGGTGGGGTGGGAGGGAGGGGGTGGCTGGGTGATAGACACTGGGGAGGGTATGTGCTCTGGTAAGCGCTGTGAATTGTGCAAGACTGTTGAATCTCAGATCTGTACCTCTGAAACAAATAATGCAATATATGTTAAGGAAAAAAAAAAAAGAAGAAGAAGGTAGCGGGAGGGGAAGAATGAAGCGGGGGAAATCGGAGGGGAGATGAACCATGAGAGACGGATGGACTCTGAAAAACAAACTGAGGGTTCTAGAGGGGACGGGGGGTGAGAGGATGGGTTGGCCTGGTGATGGGTATTGAGGAGGGCACGTTCTGCATGGAGCACTGGGAGTTATGCACAAACAATGAATCATGGAACACTACATCTAAAACTAATGATGTATATGGGGATTAACATAACAATAAAAAAATTTTAAAAAAAAAGAATCTGTGCTCTCCCAGTTCCGCAGCCCCCTTCCCTTCTGAACCCCCGGCAACCAGGGGTCTCACCGCTGTCTGCATAGTTGGCCTCTTCCGGGATGTGCCTGAGTTCAAATCACACAGCATAGGGCTTCCTTCGCTTACTGAGATGCACGTAAGATGCCTCCATGAATTTTCACGGCTTCACAGCTCACTTCTCTTTTGTGCTGAATGGTCCACAGTTCACACATCCACCTGCTGAAGGGCCTCTTGGCTGCTTCCAAGTGTTGGCAATTATGAGCACAGCTTCTCTAAACACCCACGTGCAGGTTTCCGTGTGGACATAAGTCCTCAACTCCTTTGGGTACATACCACGGAGTGCGACGGCTGGATCGAATGGACACAGATGTCCAGTTGTGTGCCTCCCAGAGCAGCTTCACCAGCTTGCGTCCCCTCCAGCAGTGGACCACAGTTCCCATTGCTCCGCATCCTCACCAGCATTTCGCGCTGTCCGGGGCTCGATTTTGGCCATCCCAGTAGGTGTGTAGTGGGTCTTGTTTTGATGTGCATTTCCTACGTGGCACGAACATTGTCTCGTGTGCTTATTTACCCTCTGTATTTTTCTTTGGTGATGTGCCCGTTCAGGCCTTTGGCCCTTTTTTTTTTTTTTTAAGATTTTATTTATTTATTTGAGAGAGAAAGAATGAGAGACAGAGAGCATGAGAGGGAAGAGGATCAGAGGGAGAAGCAGACGCCCCGCTGAGCAGGGAGCCTAATGCGGGACTCGATCCTGGGACTCCAGGATCATGACCTGAGCTGAAGGCAGTCGCTTAACCAACTGAGCCACCCAGGTGCCCCTTTTGGCCCATTTTTTAAATGGGTCATTCATTTTCTTATTGTCAAGTTTTAAGAGTTCCTCACATATTTTGGAAATCAGTCCTTTACCAGAGGTGTACCTTACAAAAATGTTCTTCTCTCTGCAGGTTGTCTTGTTATCTTGACAATGTCTTTTGCAGGTTTGACATTTTTGTGTGTGTGTTTCCTCCTTAAACAAATCTTTGTTGGTTAAATTCATGATTCCAAGTTCAAGAAGACATTCTCCTTTGTCTTCTTCCTCCTAGAGGATTTCCCACTGACTTTCAGGTCTCTGATCCACCTGGAATGGATGGCTGTGTACCGTGTGAGGGAGGGCTAGACATCCTCCCGTCCACCTGCCCATTTATGGAGAAGATAATCCTTCTCCGTGTGTGAGACTCTCCCCTGTTCCGGACGTCTCCTTGTCTTCTCTGTGTCAACACCACACTGTCTTCATCACTGGTCGACACCCCAGCCCTTCCCTGAAACTGCTCTCCTCAAGGTCAGATTGCAAAATCCAGTGTCCGGCGTGCGGTCCCATCCTCCTCCTGGCCCATGGCGGGGGCCCATGGCACGGAGGGCCGCAGCCTCCTCCAACGGCACTTTGCTTGGCTTCCAGGCACTCCTCTCTCAGTTCTTCCTGTCCCCAGCTGCTCAGGCTCAGTCTCATCTGCGGTTCCCTCTCAGTTCCCTCACCTCTCAGAGTCGAGGGGCCCAGGGGCCTTCCTAGGCTCTGCCTACACTCAGTTCTGGTTGCCTCCAGCCTCAACCCCCAGCTCCCATAGCTGAGGCTTCCCAGCAGTGCCCCTTGCACGTCCGACAGGCATGATCTCAACCTGACGCATCTGAAACTGAGCTCCTGGTCTTCCGCCCGGATCCCCTGCTCCTGTATGCGCTCCTCACGCTGCCAATAATGCGCCATCCCCCAAGTCAGCACTGACCCCTCTGTCACACACCACTTGTCCAGCCCGTTGGGAAATCCTACTGGCCTGGCCTCAGAAATGCCTCCTGAAATGCTTCTCACTGTCTCCTCAACCGCCGCCCTGACCCAGGCACCCGTCCACCGTCAGCCCCAGGCCCAGGTACCACGGCCTCCGGCCCGTCCACCGTCAGCCCCAGGCCCAGGTACCACGGCCTCCAGCCCGTCCACTGTCTGGCCCAGGCCCGGGTACCACGGCCTCCGGCCCGTCCACTGTCTGGTCCACTCCTCAGAACAGCGGCAGGGTGATGCTGGTCAGGGCCCTCCTCTGCATCTGCTCAGGACCCTGAGCTCACCCTGCTCAGAGGCAAACCAGGGCCCTCCCAGTGGCTGCACGTCTGAGTGCCCCAGCAGGGTGGCCCCTCTCTGCCCCGAACCGGCGTGCTCAGCCTGCTCTTGCCCAGTCTGCTGACCCATCACCTCCTCAGTCTGCTCACATGAGCTCTTCTCATTGCAACATGTTCTTCCTTGTTCCTCCCATCCTTCCTGTGCCCTGAGTCCCCAGTGCTGTGGCAAGTGCCAAGTGCTGGACAATTGTGTGGGGGAGAGACAAATGGGTGCACAGGTTCCAGAGGGGTTGACCTAAGAGACATGGGAGTGGAGATCAAAGGGAAGTGGCTTCTAACCCACTATCATCCTCTGATTCACCCAGGCCTACCCTACCCATCAGGGCCTTGGCTCTCCCTGCCAGAGTCTCTAGACCCTGGCCCCCACCCACTAGGAGCCAGAGACAACAGAGTGGGCTCCTCACTGGGTTCAGCTTTCCGGGACACTCCACACCTGCTGAACTGACTTGGGAGTCCCGTTCCCACCAGGTTTGCCCTGGAGCACCCGGTCAGCAGGCACTGGAATGCCCTTAAGCCCTGTAGTTCTGTGCTGGGCCCACTGCCTTTGGTCCAGCAGGGGAGTATGTCTTCCCGGCCTTGCCCCACATTTGGCAGGGGCAGGGGATAGGGGCCTTTTGGGACCTTTGCACCTGACTGAGGCTACAGGGATTTAGGGAGGACCAGGGCCCAGGCCAGAGCAGCTGTGTAAGGTGGGGACATGGCTCCTGTCTGGAGCCGGCTGGTGGGGGCCCAGTGCAGCCCAGATCCCAGCCTACGCAGTCATGGCCTGTGGCACTGCCCACCCTGTGGCACTGCCCAACAGCTCTTGGTGGGCACGAGCCAGGGTCTAGGGGGCCCACGCATCTCTCCCGCACACCACCGGCCAGCAGCCACCCCGTGCCAGGCCCTGCTCTGGGTGCTGGGGGGTCGTGGGAACAGCACAGAGACAACGTCCTTGCTCTGCATGGAGTGGCTGGACCCATGGTCTCTCCAGACTTTAGGCTACCAGTGGTCCCTTCTCTGCAGCTCCCCACTGTCCTCACGGGGAAGCCCAAGGTCTCAGCCCTGCTGGCACCTGCCCCAGCCAGGCACCAGCAGCTGCCACGTCACACCTATGGCCTCAGCGCCATGCCCGCCCGCGGCCTTGCTGGCCCCTGTGGAAGAAGCAGATGGGCCCCTCTGAAGCTGTTTGCTCACACATCTGTGTCTGAGCATCCTGGGACACACGTGGTCTCGTGGGCGCCCAACTGACCCGTCTGAGATAGCGGCCTGCCAGGAGGGAGGTGATGATGCCCCGTGCGAGGGTCCCACTCTGGGGCCTGCGTGGCGCATGGCCGTGGACCTGCACACCTGGGGTCAGATTCTGAAGGCAGGGGTATTTGCTTGCCTCCGGGCTCCAGTCCTCATATCTAGAACACACCAGGGGAATCCAGTACAAATGTGTGGAACAGCCCGGTGTGGAGGCAGGGCAAGGCAGTGGTCACTCATCTATGGCCATCCAGGCTGACCAGGGTGGGAAGGTGTTGGCTGGGGTCAGCGTCCTGATTTATTTGGTGGTCACAGAAAAGATGGGGATTCCAGTCCTGCCTGCCGTGGGTCACGGAACCCATTTGCCCGCCTTTAAGTAGCTGGCAGGACCACTCAAGAAAAAGTGCCCTATAGGTGAGTCCCTTTGGGAAAGTTCCTCATTGTTCACATCCTGCTCAAACGTCACCTTCCCAGAGAGGCCTGCTCCCAACAAGGGTCACTTCCCAGCACATTCTCAACATGGACCTCTCTGAAGTGACCGATCCAAACTCCCCTCCTCCTACCCTCCTCTGGAGAAGTGAACCGGGCCCTCCCCTCCGGCAGCAAGCTGGCCATGACTTAGTGACTTGGGGAGGTGGGAGGTCCTGGAGGGCCATGGAGGTCCTGGAGAGCCGTGGGTCACTGTGGCCTCAGCAGGACTGAGCACTGGCCCCAGCGAGGGACTCACTCCCCCAGCCCCTCACTCTCCCCAGGCTGGGAAAACGACCCCAGTCACTCAAGGTGAGAGACCTGGCTCCTTATCTGATCCTGCTGCGCAGCATCCTTTGAGATGGGGCCTGGCACAGTGGGCTCCCAGAGGAAGGAGGACCCAGGGTAGGGTCCGGCAGGTGCTGCTCTGCGGAGGTGAAAGGGGGGGGCCTGGGGACACTTGGAGCCGGAGGATAAGGTCTGGACGATCCCCAAGGCTGAATAAGAGTGGGAAGGGAACAGGCTTGGGCGAACGGGGCCTGGGTGCTGCAGCAGGTGCAATGGGGAGGGGGTGACAGGAAGGTACAGCAGGGGCCTGGGAAGGGCTGCGAGGCCTCGCGCGGTGCAAGCCCGCGAGTCTGGGGCGGCGACGGAGCCCCGGGCTCAGGGGGCCGCCCGGCTGCCGGTCCCGGCCCGCGCGCCCCCGCCCGCGCGCCCCTCGGGCTGGGGCGCTCCCGGAGCCCGCGGGCCGGCGTGCGCGCCCCCGAGCGTCGCGCGCCCGCCCGGCGGGGGCCCGGCCCGGAGCGCCCCGCCCAGGCCCCGCCCCGCGCACGCCGGCCGCGGCCCGCGTGACCGGCCCCGGTGCAAACAGTGCAGTCAGCTGACTCGGCCAACTGCGCCGTCATCCCGGCTATAAGCGCACGGCCCCCCGGCGCTCCGCTCGGCCCCGGCCCCCGCCACCATGCAGCCCCCCGGTCTGCTGCTGCTCGTCCTTGGCCTGCTGGCTGCGCCCGCCGCCGCGCTCGTCAGGTGAGGCCCTGCGACCCCGTGCGCCCCCGGCGCCCTCCGTTCGCCCCGCGCTTTGGAATGCAGCCGTGCCGCCCGCGCGGCCTCCCCCGGGGCCCCCGCCAGCCGGCGACCCTTCTTCTCCACCGCCATGGAGTCAGACTGGGGGGGGCAGGGGGCTGCAGGAGGGAGGATGGCTGAGGCCCAGGCTGACCGAGCCTCCCCAGGGCAGGTGGGATCGCGGTGCCTGCACCCAGGGCCCACCGTGCGGAAGCCAGGAGACCCAGGTGGCCTCCAACAGCCCCTGTCCCTGCGAGCCGCTTTCCCGCTTGGCTCCCCCTGTGCCCGCTGTGAGCTGGGCGTGGTCGCGCTTGGTCTGTGCCGGGGGGCTCTGACCACAGCGCTCCGGCGGGAGACCCTCTGACCCGAGGAGCCCCGAGTGTTTCAGAGACGGAAGGGAGTTAGCCTAAGGAGAGGGTCTGGGTGAGTGGCCCGGCTGCAGTAGGCTTCCCCACTGGCACCTGCCCTAGTGAGGACCACACGTTCCTCAGGCCCAGGGGCCTGTCCCCCTGTACCAGGTGAGCTCGTCATCCGCCGGGCCAGCATCGGGGCTGTGCCATGCTGTGCCAGCCAGGCTGAGGACGGGCGCCACCCCCCACCCGCCCACTCTTGCCAGGCAGCCTGCTTTCCCAGGTGGGGGAGGGGTGCAGTGGGCCAGCCCCTTCTGGTCCCGCACCCACCCTTGCCCCCAGGGCCCTGGTGCCAGGCCTGGGAAGGCATCCTTGCCCCTCTGCTGTGGGCCTTTTGCCTGTGGGCAGGTGGGTGAGGTCACAGAGCCGTGGGAGCTGGCTGGGGGCCGAGTGGGACTCAGCCTTGCCAAAAGGCCGTTCTGCGTGGGCTTCAGCACGGGCTGTGGCTCGGGGGCATGTAGCCCCAAATGGAGTCTTTGTGGGCAGGCAGCTGCAGGGCTGCGCCTACCCTGGTGCCGCCCAAAAGCCTCCTCTCTGGGGCTGGATGGCTGTGGGGAGCCGAGTCTGTGGCTGTTTGGGGCCGGGCAGCCAAACCAGAGCCCCTCACACCTCCTCCAGGTCTGTGGGACTGATGGCACCACCTTCCTGGGTTACTGGAGGGCGTGTCCCCTTCCCCCAGGCAAGAACCTTGGACTCTAACAGCCTACCAGGTCTTAGGCAAGAGTCCCATTTTCCTGAAGCATGCCCTTGGCATGCCAGGAAGGGCCAGCTGTGACCTTGAACTCCCAAGTCCCCTTGGCTGGGAGGACCTTCCATCCAAGTGTTGGAGTGTGCTCAGGGGTGCCTGCCTGTCCCACCTGCACTGTCAGAGCTGGGAGCAAGTTGAAACCCAGGAGCCAAGGATCCAGGCCAGGGGACCCCATGCACACTAGAACCAGGCCACCTGACCTCAACCCCATGCTCTTTCTGCCCAGGCAGACCGCCAAGGCCGGGAGGCAGGGGCTGTCAGTGGGGGCCGCGGGCATCTCAGAGGGAGGCACAGCCAGAGGCAGAGACCCCTAGCACCCCAGCGCAGGCCTGGCCTTCCCGGGGTCTGCGCCGTGATGGGGACAGAGGGTGCATCAGCAGGAAATGAATTCACTACTGTGAGGGCCCCGGAGGGTAACAGGGTCACGTTGAAGGATGGCCAAGGAGGGCTTCTCAGAGGTGGTGGCGTCGAAGTCCCATCTGATGGCCAGGCATAGCCAGCCCAGGAGGCCAGACAGGGAAGTGGGGACCCTCTCTGCGCGGAGAGCAGCAGATCCAGAAGGCAGGTGAACGGGCCCCCTCGGAGGGCGTCGGGCAGAAGTGACGGATGGACAGCGACACTCTAACAGACCTCACAGGCACAGAGTGGGGACAAGGGATGGGAGGTGCTTTTGGACCCCCCGGTGGCTGAGGGTGCAGAGGTGGAGGGGGAGGCGAGCCCTGATGAGCCCCCTTCCCTCCTCTTGACAGAATCCCGCTGCACAAGTTCACCTCTGTCCGCCGGACCATGTCGGAGTTGGGGGGCCCCGTGGAAGATCTGATAGCCAAGGGCCCCGTTTCCAAATATGCCCAGGGGGTGCCCAGTGTGACAGGGGGGCCCATTCCGGAGATGCTCAGGAACTACATGGACGTGAGTATGGGGGTCGTCCTCTTGGGGCTGGGGCTGGGTGGACCGCAGACACTGATTTCGACAGCCGTCGGCTTTTAAGAAGGGTTCTGCATAAGCGGGCAGCAAACACTCAGCTCAGCAACCCAGGGTTTTGCAGGATTCACCAGCTCCATGGGGGGAAGGGCTTCTGCTCAGCCACGCCCTGCCCTGCTGGGTGCCCCTCCCACTACCCCTGCCCAGTTGAGCACTCCCACCTGTGTCCCCCTGTGGGGGCGGGGAGGGCAGGTTGGGGTGCCCGTAGCTCCTCCGTGACCTCTCCCCCTGCGTACCACTGACCATCACTGATGTCAGGAGCTGTCTTGTTCCTGAGGCCAGCCTGTGGGCATGGGGGACAGGGTTATCGTCTGTAGATAAGCGAGCTGGGCCCAGGGCCATCAGCTGGGTGCGGAGGAGCCTAAATCAAACTTAGGCCCCAAGGGGCTGTGGGGTCCTTGAGCTCGGGTCATCTGGGCCTGCCTGCCCAGGCGTAACTAAGGGCTCTGGAGCTTTTTTGTTTTTGCCTATCCTGCTGGAAGGCCTGGCGCCACCCTTGACCCAGTCCTGCCTCCTTCCCTTCTTCCTCTTTGATCAGCAGCCAGCACTGATCATGCCCAGTGCTCCTTGAGGGGCAAACAGGCTCGGAAGTGGGACATCTTGTAAGTCCCATACCGAGCTGGGGCTGGGTCAGCCTGGTCCTAGCTCGGGGGTCAGGTCCTGGGACCCAGCCTGGCACCTCTGGGGCTGCCCAGCTGGCATCCTTCTGCGTGGCCTGCCCCCGAGTGGTGGGGACCTAGCTCCTTGCTGCCATCCAGCCACCGGTCCACCTGGGGTTGGGACAGGTTTCCGTGCCCTCTGTCCTGTCTGGCCAGAGACCCAGCCGTGCCAGGAAGCGGTGGCCTCAGAGGCATGTGACTGGGCTGGGGGGTGGGGGCATCCTCCTGTGGGCCTGACTGACCAGTTCCTGATCCCCTAGTGCAAGCTGTGTGGGTACACACACACACACACACACACACACACACACACACACACGGAGATTTGCTGAGTCATCCCCCAGCCCCCCAAATCTGGACACTTCTGCTAGGTCATGAGGTAGCAGCTGCTGGTTCTCCTGGAGCCAAGTGGCAGGAGAGAGACTCCCGCAGGCACTGGAGCTGGAATCCCTGGGTGACCTGGGGCCCGGGCTCCCTCCCCAGAGAAGGGGACGCCCAGGCAGGCAGGCAGGCAGGGCTCACGTGGCCCCAAGCTCACACCTGTCCAAGCATCCGTGTCCTCTGACCTGTGAGAGCACCAAAGACGGGGTTTCCCTTTGAGGCTCAGAGGGGCACGTGCCCCCTTCATGCTCACCTGAGCCGTGGATCAGCACCCGGGGCTTCCCCCAGGTTGCCCTCCCCCCTCCGCCATGTACCGATGAAGAAATTGAGGCCCAGGGTAGTGAAGGCAGAGTGTCTAGGCAGTGAGAGACTCTGAGCTAACACTTCCGGCCTCCAGGGTGTACCCCCTGCCTTCGGCCGCCCACATGCCTCTACCGGGGAGCCCTCCAGGCTTGGCCCGGTGGGGCAAGGGCAGGGTGGGAAGGAGGTCCCAGAGGCAAGCCCTGACGTGGCCCCCACTGTGGGAGGAAGTCTCCCCTGCTGGGGCCCTGGGGCAGAAGGGTCTTCCAGGGCTCAGGGATGGCCAAGCCGATAGGACCGCTGGTTTCCTCTTTCAAGTGGGGTGGTCTTCCAAGCTCACGTGGTCAGGCGGGACCCCCCGAAGCACCTGGGTACAAGGACCGAGGGCTGGGGAGGGGCGGGAGCACGTGTGGACCCTGGGTGTCCCTCGCCTGGCTTGGGCCTTCCAAAGTCTGGGTCCCAGGACAACCCGGGGCGGCCCTGACGGACCCCGCTCCCCTGCTCAGGCCCAGTACTACGGGGAGATCGGCATTGGGACGCCCCCGCAGTGCTTCACGGTGGTCTTTGACACTGGTTCTTCCAACCTGTGGGTCCCCTCGATCCACTGCAAGCTGCTGGACATCGCCTGCTGTGAGTCACAGTGCTGCCTCGTGCGGCCGGAGGGGGCAGGTGGGGAGGACGGGGCCCAGCCGCCGCCTCACGTGGGTGCATGCTCTCCCCCGGCCGCGGGGCCGCCCCGTCCCCAGTCCAGGTGGGGCCAGCAGGGCAGGCCTCAGGCCCTCAGTGGTCCGGCCTCAGCCTTTCTTGGGCAGTGCACTGCTCTGCCTCTCGGGCACACCGGACGGGCCTGGCCCCTCTGCCCCGCCCCAGGGCACCCCGCTTTCCGGGTGAACCTGTTCATGCCAGCCTTGCTTCTCGTCCGGGCTGGGACCAAGGTGGCCGGGGATGGGGCGAGCCAGGTCAGACCACTGCTGGCTGAGACCGAGCCTGGGGTCACAGGCCCACCCCGACACTGGGAGCATGGCTGGTGGGGGGCTCCGCAGCGGGTGGCGGGGCCCGGCTGGGGCGGCGGGCTGATGGGCTTCTGGGCTTCTGGGCCGGCACAGGGATCCACCACAAGTACAACAGTGGCAAGTCCAGCACGTACGTGAAGAACGGCACCTCCTTCGACATCCATTACGGTTCGGGCAGCCTCTCTGGGTACCTGAGCCAGGATACCGTGTCGGTGAGTCTAGGGCGAGGCTGCTCCTGGGCCCTGGACACTCAGAGGCCTTGGTGGCCCCTGCCCCACCCCAGGGCTGCGCAGCTGAGCCAGAGCCAAAGCCGGGAACTGTGGAGGAGCTTGGTGGGCCTGGCTGCACAGGGGTTGGGCAGCAGGCCTGGCCCCGTGTGTGTGCGCTCGCGTGTGCTCGCGCGGGGGGACGGCCGGGAGGGCTGTAGGGGAAAGTGGGCCCACCAGAGCTGGGGGCCTGGCTCTGGGACCGGGACCTGGGGAGGGATCCACGGTGAGGCTCCTCCCGGGGTCACGGAACCAGTTGGGGGGCTGGCTTCTGTTCCGATGCCTTGGGTTGGAGGTGTCTGCTGGGCGCTGAGGCCTAGGCCCTGTGGACGGGGTCCCCGCCACTGGCTGGGGACCTGGGGTCGGGGAGGGCAGAGGTGCGCCGGGAGCCCCTGTAGAGGACACTGGAGGGCCATCCAGGCACCCTGCCTGCCACAGAGAATCTTTGGGGTGAGGTGGATGGGCAGGCCCTGGACGGTTCTGCCCGCACCTCTGTGTGACCTCTTGGTATGCAGCGACCGGGAAGGGTCCGGACTGGGAGTCCTGGGGGCGGGGGAGCAAAGTGGAACACAGCCCCCGGCCCCCCAGCCTCCAGCCCTCCATCCCCAGCCGGACCGGAAGGCGGCAGGGTGTGGCCCATGCCCAACCAGTGTCCCCCTTGTCTGTCCCTTGTCTGGACAGTGGAGTGGGCCATAGTGGCTGGGGACCTTCCTGCAGAAGCACTGCCCCTCCCCTGTATCCACCTGCCCTCTTGGGGTCTCCGCCTCCTGATCTCTGTGGGCCCAAAACAGTATGTTGCCTATCACGCTTTCTTTTTCTCAGTGTCAGGGTGTCAGCCCCAAACAGCCGTTTCTCCCCACATCCTGCTCTGCGTCAGCCGCCGCCTGGTTGCGGTGGGGGAGAGGTGGCGTGGCCTTGAGTCTGCTGACTTGGGTCATGGGGTTCCAGTAGCCCAAGGGCAGGCACAGGCCTGGGTGGAGCCGGCCCCGGGCCAGAGGTCAGAGCTGAGCTCGAAGGCCACCTGTCTGTGCTGACTCGGATGAAAACCATGTCCTGACAGCCATGGATTCCCACGTCCCTGTCCCTGCTGTGTCCTACCCAGTGTTGCCAGCCCTTCTGGGCTTGTGTGCAAGGTGGCGGGTGACGATTGAATGGGGCTTGTCGCTGTGCGTGCACACGCAGGGCCCGGGGGTTGGGCTCCGTGGTTCCTGTGGCCCACTGACCCCCCCCCCCCCCGCCCCCCAGGTGCCCTGTAAGTCGGCTCTGTCTAGCCTGGCTGGCATCAAGGTGGAGAGGCAGACCTTTGGGGAGGCCATCAAGCAGCCGGGCATCACCTTCATCGCGGCCAAGTTCGATGGCATCCTGGGCATGGCCTACCCCCGCATCTCGGTCAACAATGTGCTCCCCGTCTTTGATAACCTGATGCAGCAGAAGCTGGTGGAGAAGAACATCTTCTCCTTCTACCTGAACAGGTGGGGTGGGAGGGGCCCAGGCCCCGTCTCTTCCCCACACCTCACCCCTCCTCCCAGTTCCATGCAGCTGCCCGCCTCCCCGTCCACCCTCCAGGCACCGGGCCGCGGCTCCTGACCTGCGGCCTCTGACCGGAGTGGGGACTGGCCAGCCTTTTACAGACGAGCAGGAGGCTCTCTGGGCAGGCGCTGGGGTTGGGGTTTCCCGTCAGGAACGGCTCGGGCTGTGGGCCCAGGGTCTCGCTCAGTGGGCCTCCCTCCTGGAGAACCAGACTCTGGTCAGGGCTCATGGCAGCTCCTCTTCCCGGGTCCTCAGCCCGGCCTTCCCTGGGTCTGACGGTGAGCAAATGTGGCCCCTGAGTCACTGATGGCCCAGAGGGGACAGAGCTATGAGCCGCAGTCTGTGGTCGGGCCTCTGGAGGTGAGGGGCCTGGGGGCTTTCCAGGGGAGGTGACCCCAGTGAGGCCTGAAGGCCAGACGCTGCTAGAGGGAACCCCGGGTGGAGAGTGGCCCCCACCATCCGTCCCTGGCAGCAACGCCGACTGTCCCAGTGGCCCTTGCCCCACACGGAAGGGTGGGTGACCAGTGTGCCGTGCCCTTGAAAAGGGGCCCCTCGCTCTCCCCTCAGGGCGGTGCCAGGGGTCCCGATGCGGGTGTGCCGAGGACAGAGGTGTGGGCTGCGTGTGAGTGGGCGGCCCACCGACCACGGGTGGTCACTGCACCACACGCCCCCTCCTCACCCCACAGGCCCACTTCCCCTCAGGGTCCAGCCCCAGGCACTCCGGCTGATTCCGGCCGCAAGCCTCTCCTCTTGCCCAGCTCCTGGCCTTGGCGGGGGTGCTGCCCTCGGGGGTGAATACTCAGCAGCTGCCTGAGGCAGAGCCACCCACCGGAGGCTGGATGACCGCACGCTGGGGAACGGAGTGGGGTCTGTCCCTGTGAGCCCTCAGGCCCAGGGTGGGCAGTCAGGGGAAGAGGACGCAGGGGGCTGGCCAGGCCCGGGCTCAGGGCTTCCGGGGGGGGCGGGGGGGGCGGCGGAGGGGCAGGGCTGTGGGTGGGGAGCAGACAGGAGACAGCCCTCTGGTTTCCACACTGGACTTCGGAGGTGAAGGCTGGGGGGAGGGCTGGAGGCCGCCGGTCGTAGGGGGAGGGCAGGGTTTGGCTTGGTGTTTCTGCGTGCGGACCGGCCGGGAAGAAGGCGGTGAGCTCAAATGCCAAGTCTGGAGAAGAGCCTGGAGGCCGGGGCAGGGCCAGCCATGCAGGCTGAGTGCAGGAAAGCTGAGAGGTGAAGGGGGCGCGGGAGCAGTTGGGTGAGGATGAGGGCATCCTTGGGAACAGCAGATGCAAAGGCCCCAGGGCAGGAATGAGCTGGCTCAATTCTCAGCGCTGCCCAGTGCCTCCTCCCAGAAGCCCTCCCTGGTGTGTTCTCAGGCAGACGTGGTCCCCTTCCTTGGGCTCCTAGCTTTCACTTTCCTGTCGCCCGCTAGCCTGACCCCGGCTAGCGGGCCCCTCTGCTGGCTGAGCAGGAGCTTGGCCTGCAGGCCACACAGCGTGGGATCAGAGCCCCGCTCCTCAAGGAGAAGGAATTCCTCCCCCTTCTCATGCCCCCTCTGGATCTTTCCATCTCTGCAGCTCCACCCCACCCCTTCTGACGTGGCCCCAGCTCGTGCCTGTCGGGCCCGCGGTCAGGCTGGACGCATGGGGTGGGGGTGGGGGTGGGGGTGGGCAGCCCCCCCACCCGGCTGTGCTTGAGGAGCAAATGCAGCTGACTCCGCCCCTCTCTCCTCCCAGGGACCCCGGCGCGCAGCCTGGGGGTGAGCTGATGCTGGGCGGCACGGACTCCAAGTACTACAAGGGCTCCCTGTCCTTCCTCAACGTCACCCGCAAGGCCTACTGGCAGGTCCACATGGAGCAGTGAGTGCTAGCTGGGGGGCCGCGCTTGGTTCTGGGGGAGCGTGGTGTGCGGGGCTCCGCCCAGCCGCCCGCTCAGCTGGGTAGCTATGGCCCTTGGGCCCCCTGGCCCCGGGCGTCCGTTGCCACCTCCTGGCGCCCAGCTGAGCTCCTGGCCCCTGGGCTCTGGCTCTCTGCTGCCCGAGACTTGGAGGCTGGCAGTTAACCTGCTCGTGGCCTCTTGAGCCCCGAGCCCACCTCTGTTCACAGCCAGAGGGGAGGAAAGGGTCCCAGCAAGGCTGCGGCCTGGAGGTAGGACTGGCCCCGCCCCCGCGGCCCACCCTGAGCGCGAGCCCAGGCCGGGGTGTTCACACCCCCTCCCCCGCAGGGTGGATGTGGGCAGCAGCCTGACTCTGTGCAAGGGGGGCTGCGAGGCCATCCTGGACACGGGCACCTCCCTCATTGTGGGCCCCGTGGACGAGGTGCGCGAGCTGCAGAAGGCGATCGGGGCCGTGCCGCTGATCCAGGGCGAGGTGAGCGGGCTGGGCTGCCTGGGCGGGGTGCCCCAGCCGCTGCCCCCCACACTGCCCCGGAGCTGCTCCGTCTTCTCTCCCTCAGTACATGATCCCCTGTGAGAAGGTGTCCACCCTGCCCAAGGTCACCCTGAAGCTGGGCAGCGATCCTTACACGCTGTCCTCAGAGGACTACACGCTCAAGGTCCGTGGAGGCCGGGGGCGGGGGGGCGGGCTGGCCGGCCGGGGCGGCGGGCAGGGTGCTGACCACCGTGGCCGTCCCAGGTGTCGCAGGGCGGGAAGACCATCTGTCTGAGCGGCTTCATGGGCATGGACATCCCCCCGCCCGGTGGGCCGCTCTGGATCCTGGGTGACGTCTTCATCGGTCGTTACTACACTGTGTTCGACCGGGACCAGAACCGCGTGGGCCTGGCCGAGGCCACCAGGCTGTAGCCACCCGCCCGCGGGGGAGGAAGGAGTCCAGCAGGAGGCCAGCCACCCCCGCCCTCCCGGCCGCCCTTGCCACACACACTCACGCTCAGACTCACACTCACAACCCAGCTCAGCAGGCGCCGGCCTGCCGGGCCTGCCGTTTCATTCTGTGGTTTTCCCCAGCCCTGGTTGCAGAAATGCCGCCCGCCTGTCTGCCTGTCTCGTGTGTCTGTCTAATGGAGGGGCAGGGTGCGGGACAGCCAGCAGGCTGATCCAGAGTGTGGAGCCCCTTCAGTACCTTGGAAGCCCAGCCTGGCCTGGCAGCCCATCCGTTGCGCATCCCAGGACCACCCTCCCCCACCCGCCCCCAGCCTGTGTCTCAGGGGCCTGGCTGCCCAGCCAGGACCTCTGGACTGAGCCCCCACCCCGAGCCAGGCTGTTCTCTGGGCTCCGCTGCCACCTGGCCTGGGGTCCAGAGCTGGGTGCTGCCGGCCCCCCTATCTTCCTGTGTGGGCCCAGCAAGGAAGGGGCCAGCTCAGGCCTGAGGACAAGCAGGAAGGACTTGGAAGGGTCGGGGCTCAGAGACAAAAGCCAGCCTTGTGACGCCTTGGGGTCATCCTGGGTCTCGACCCCATCCAGGAGGGCATTCGCTGGTCCAGGGTCAGGGAAGAAGGGGAGGAGGGGGCCTGGTGCCACCTTCTCTGCAGCTGCTCCTCTCTTGAGCGACCGGGAGCCAAAGTTGACATGAAAATACAGTTGTTTGGGCCTCTTTTTTCTGTGTTGGCGTGTTTTGTGTTTGGTGGGAAGGGCGGCTCTAAATCTGGACATGGGAAGGAGCCGGTGTGGCTGGTGAGAGGCCCTTGTTCCCGAGGCCTGACTCACAGCCAGGCAGGGGGAGAAGCTTTGGAGGTGCCCTGGCTCCCAGACCCCAGCCCCCCTGCCCTGCACAGGGGACCCTGGGGGCTTTAGCTTGCTGCCCGGCCTCACCGGTGGAGGGCTGGCTCGCCCAGAGGCTTGGGGCAGTGACCACCAGCAGGATGTGGCCTTGGTGGGAGGCTGCAGGGTGGGGCTGGGCGAGGTTGCCAGGGCCTGCACTGAGCACGGTTTTCAGGGAGTGGTCCAGGTGAGTGCCTGCCATGCTTCCCTACGATGTTCCACCAGCAGCAGGGACCCGGTCTTCCGCAGCCCCCCTGACACCCCATGAGAGCCTAGGATAGGAGCCTGTGCAAGGCTGATGGTGAGGAGGCAGCCTGCCTCCTGGGCCTCCTGGCCAGCACCTGAACGCCGTCTGCAAAGCAAGCTGATGATGGAGCAGGCCAGGCCGGGGGCCTGTAGTCTCGGGTTCAGGGATCCCAGTTAGGAACTCCCTCAGGCTGCAGTGACCTCCCTGGGGATCTGGCCTCTTGGGAGTTTGCTGAGGGGTGCTTGGGCTCACCTGCCCAGAGGCAGCTACACAGCCAGGAGGTTTTAGGGGATGAACAGGAGCTTGAGAGCCACTGGGACAGAATTCCCTTGGCTCAGCGGCTCTGGACTCTTGCCTGGGGCCCACTCTCTGCAGGTGTAAGGGAAATGGCAAATATGACCCATGTCACCGTCCTGGTGCCTTCTCGGCCTTCAGTGCCTTGGCTGTCACTGGCCTGGCCCTAGGGGGCCAGGGGACTGCACCCCAGGGCCAAGTCCTAGCTGGCACCTTTAACAAGCATTCAGCCAGGATTGCGCGGAGGCCTATAAACACGTGTGCCGTGCTCTCCGCACTTGAAATCCGAGCAGGGAGACGGCAGAGCCGCAGGGCCTGGCAGGGCAGTTGGGGAGACAGTGTCATCCAAGCCTCTGTGTCCTGAGAGAGCTGGCCAGGAAGGAGGCAGCCTCCTTCAACAGCCCCCCCAAACCCCTGGTGGCTGCCCTGGGACCCGCCTCCACCCGCCAGGGCCTGGCGGTGCCTCCCCAACTCTGCTGGCCCTGCAGTTGTGACCCTCAGCTTGGAGGCCACCTCCGTCTGCTCTCTGGGAGGTGGGGACAAGCACAGCGGATGCCCCTGGTCCCTCCCCAGGTGCTGTGTAGATGAGCACAGGCTGAGCTTCCAGCCCCCAACCCGCCGTCAGGGCGCCGAAGCTCCTGCCCAGAGCCCAGGACCCGTGCGACTGCCCTGGGCTGCTGGCTGGGATCCTCTGGCCCCTAGCATCTGCCTCCCGGCTCAGATCCAGCCTCTATGACCCAACCCTAAGCCTCTAGTCTGACTAGAAGGTGGGAAGTAACAGGGCATTCCTCGCCAGGGCGCTGGCGGGTCCCCACGGGGAGCTCAGCTCAGCACCTGGCATTTGTCCCAGCTGGCTTGCCATGCTCTGCACCAGCCCAGCAGGCCCCGGTGGGCATTTCCTGCCTCTTGCCCTTGCCTGGAAGACGCCCGAATGGAGTCGAGCGCCTTCCCTCCCCTACTGGGAGGAGGCCAGTGGGGGCTAACGTGCTCCCCCCGCCGCCGCTCTGGGTTCCGGGGCCCAGGGAGAGGGAGCCTCAAGGCCGTCTGGAGCAGGGGGCCCTGACTCCACCCTGGGACCTGGAGCAGGCCCCTGGGGGCCAGGCGCCCCTCTCCTGCTGTCTGAGGACCAGCTGGACTCCTGTGCCGACGAGCCCCATTGGCCACGGCTGGCAGCCTGCCTGCCCACAGCAGCCCAGAGCCGAGCCTGTGGCAGGTGGGACGGTGCCCGGCCCCAGGTGAGCTGGTGGTGTGTGGAGCCGACCGCGGGCAGGCCGCACCGTAGGTCAGGCTCGGCCTGAGGCCTGTGGGTGCAGGTGCCCCTACGTGTGGCCCTTGGGAAGGGGGCAGTGGGTGTGGCATGGGGGAGAACTGAATCCAGATCCCCCCCCCAGTCCCCATCCTCCCTCATGCCTGTGGGCTCTTGGACTGGGCCTGCCTCTGCCGAGGACGTGGCCAGGATGGGGGGTAGCCCTGGTGCCCGGGACCCCTCCCACTCACAGGGGCTTTTATCAACCTCCTGGAGGTTTCTGGGGTTCCTGACAGCCACAGATGAGGCTGGGCCAGGGGGCGGGGGGTGGGGCTGGAAGGGGAGGGCTCGGGGAGGGGCTGGGGCCTGTCCAGCGAGATGGGTTCCGGGAAGGCCTCAGACTCAGAGAGGTTTGGGGAGAGCAGGGGTGGGCAGAGGACTGGGCATAGGCGGGCAAGGATTGCTCCTGAGAAGACCCAGGCTTGGAGGAGAGGCTTATGGAAATGGGGAGGCAGGTTGAGCTGGTCAGGCGGCAGCCAGGGCTTCTGAGGGGACAGGGTCTTGGGGAGGTGGGGAGCTGGGGAAGGAAATCTAGGGCCACCACACATAGGCGCAGCTTCTGGGGGGCTTTGGAGGGTCTGGGGTCTGTGGAGGCTGGTGGGCTGGTGAAGAGGGCACTTGCAAGGTGGGGGGGGGGGGGGGGGCGTGTTCCGGGAGAGGCAGAGAGGGCTAGGGCTTCTTTCTCCCTTGCAGATGGGACTCACTGGGACTTTTGCAGGAAGGAGAGGTCATCTGGGGACACGTGTGAGAGAGAGCGAGAGGGTGTGGAGTGAGTGGAGGCCCCAGAGGGGTCTGGGGCTGGGCCGGCAGGCGCTGGCTAGAGGAAGGGGCATCTGCAGGGGACACGGCCCACGTGGGACCAGCAGGGCTGGCAGAGGCATGGACAGGCGAGTGGAAGGAGACAAGGGTCATTAGGGGCTTGGAGAAGAACATCTGGCCCCATGGGCAGAAGGGACCAACCAGTGAGAGGTAAGGGCCTTCAAGACTGAACTAGGTGAGGGATGCAAATTCAGGAGGTGGGGCTGGGTGCTCTGGGCTGGGGTGTGTAGGGTCAAATCTGGGGAAAGGGGGTCAGGAGTTTCCACAGGGGTGGGCTCAGAAAGGACGGGGCCACATCAAGGCTCAAGGAAGGCCGGACTTGGTAGCCTCCAGGGCTAGGGCCTCTGTTAGGGGCAGGACTGTGCAGAGGTGGGTGCTGGGGTTGGGGCTCAGAGAGGTGCTACCGTTGGGGGCCGGGCGCCTGCAAGGGGCTTGGCTGGGGATAGGGGTGTACAGGAACAGGAGAGCAGATGGGGGCTGGGCTAGGTGCAGGGATGTGCTGGGGAGGGGCACAGGCTGGGGTACCTGGGCTCTCTAGGGTGGGGGCTCTGCCAGGCCAGGACTGGTACTTAAGGAGGGGTGAGGACTGAGATGTGGGGTGGGTAGGGACCCGGCAGTCTGAGAGGGGGCAGCGGAGGGGAAGGGGCTCAGATAGCCATCCCGGTGGCTGGGGTGGGGCAGAGGAGGACAGCAGGAGGATGAAGGGGCTCCATCCTGGAGAGACAGAGGGGAGAGAGGCTGGGGGCTCGCAAGTGGGAGGGGCAGGGAGGCGAGAGAGGCTCAGCGGTCGGGCACACCGGGTGGCACTGTAGGAGGACCCATCCCCGCAACCCCCGCCGGCTCTGCAGCCCCCGAGGGTCCGGCTTCCGGCGGCGCCCGCGGCCCCCACCCTGCGGGCGGGAGGAGGCGGGGAGGTGGCTGCGCCCGCCGGCGCCGTGAGTCAGGCTGGGGCTGCGGCCGCGCGGCCGGCCTGGCGCTGCGGAGGGAGCGCAGGAGCGGGGACAGCGGCGCCGCCAGCCCCGCGCGCTCCCCCCGCCGAGGCTGGGCTGCCGGGACGCCGAGCTGCGGGGCAGACAGCGAGCCGCCGGCCGGCGGAAGGACGCGCGCACCGCGGCGCAGGGGTCGGTCCGCCCGCCGAGGAGTCGCCAGCAGGTGAGGGCGCGCGGCGCGCCGTCCGTCCGTGCGGCCGCGGCGGCCCCGGGCCGGGTCGCGGGGTGACGGCCGCAGACCCACCCCCCGGGGGGGGGGGCGCAGGGCGCGGACGCCTTAGTGCCTGGCTGGAGAAGTGCGCGTTTCGCAGAGTGTCCTTGTGCGTCTGTTTGTGGCACGCGCTGGGTGGCTCCCTGCGAGCCAGAGCGAGCGCTTGGGGTCCCCGCCGCCGCTCTGGGCCGGGGTTGGGGGCGGGGACGACGCGCACGAGTTTGGGGCGCCCGCAGTGGCCGTTTCCACCCCCGGGCGATTGCGTCCGAGCCCGTGTGGCTGTGTGTGTCCACGCTGCATGTCACAGTGCGGAGCTGTTTACCTGGAAGCATCTCAGCACACGGGTGCGCCCGGGGGTCTGGAGAGTCTTGGTGGTCCATGTCAGTGTTGTCAGCCTGTAGGTGCTCCGGAGAGCTCTGCTCATTCTGCCAGACAGTGGCCAAGACGCTGCCATTGTGGGTTTGCCTGGCCTGTGTGTGCCGGGGTGTTCGGGATGCTGGCATGCTCTATTACAACGGCCTGTCAGTTGGGGCGTAGCTGGGTATGGGGGGTGTTGCTGTTGTATGTCAGTGGGTGAATGTTGGTGCGCAGATGGCAAAGTGATGAAAAGCCCCCGATGTTCCTGCCAAGGCTGCTGTGAAGGGCTTTGGCATCGGGGTGGCTGGGGCGGGTCGGGGAGGCAGGCTGGCAGCTGGCCGCCTCGGTGGGGATTTCCATCTCCTTTGGGGCTGCTTGTGAGTCTGCAGGGGAGATGCTGCAGGACAGCAGGGCAAGCCCTGCAGGGCAGGCAGGACCCAGCTCATTCTTCCTCCCTGCCTCCCTCCAGGCCCAGGGCCCCGGCCAGTGCCCAGCGTCGCTGGGAGCCCCGGCCAGCACCACGGACGGCGCCCAGGAAGCCCGAGTCCCCCTGGACGGGGCCTTCTGGATTCCCAGGCCCCCGGCAGGCTCACCCAAGGGTTGCTTTGCCTGTGTGTCCAAGCCCCCGGCCCTGCAGGCTCCAGCGGCCCCGGCCCCTGAGCCCTCAGCATCGCCCCCCATGGCGCCCACCCTGTTCCCCATGGAGTCCAAGAGCAGCAAGACGGGCAGCGTGCGGGCCTCTGGTGCCCCCCAGGCCTGCAAGCACCTAGCCGAGAAGAAGACTATGACGAACCCCACAACAGTCATCGAAGTCTACCCAGACACCACCGAGGTCAACGATTACTACCTGTGGTCCATCTTCAACTTCGTCTACCTCAACTTCTGCTGCCTGGGCTTCATCGCGCTGGCCTATTCCCTCAAAGTGAGTGGGGCAGGGGAGGGGGGCAAGGGGAGTGGGGGATGGCAGGTGGGGGCCGCCTCATGGGATCCAGAGACACATGGCTGCCGGCTAGCTCCGAGCCAGCAGGGTGGGGCTGCCCGTCCCGGTCCTGAGCTGCGGAAGCTTCCAGGCTGCCTTGACAGGGCTCGGGGGGGGCGCAGGACTGCGTTCTCTACACAGCCAGCTTAGTCCTTGCGGAGCAGACCCAGGGCTCAATGTCCTGTCCTCCGGATGGGGTCCTGGGGCTGCCCCTGGGCATGCGGGGATGGAGCCGCACCCCAATGAAGACCCTTGGAGCCTTTCTCCTGTTGGCAGGAGGACAGTGCGGAGAGCTTCTCCAAGCCCCTCACAGGGACCCTGAAACCAGGCAGGCGTCCAGAAGGAGGCCACGGTAGACAGGGCCTCTGATCAAGTCACTGCTTTCTGCCTTCCCTCTCCCACATGATTTCTAGACAGTCCGTCCTGGTGGCCGGGGTGCCCGGTGGGGGGCGGGGGGTGGAGAGAGCCACCAAGCATGTCCCACACACCCCTGACCCCAAACCCTGAGTGGGTACAACTTCCAGGAGCCCCTCACTGCTGTGAGAGGAGCTGTCTGGGAGCAGAGCAGGGCGCCAGGCAGACAGGACCTCATGTCCCCAGGGCAAGGCAGAAAGAAATGGACCAAGATTGCAGGAGAGAGGCTGTGATCCACTCACATTCGAAGTGGGGAGCTCGGTGGAAATGTATAAGGACTGAAGGGCCCCACCAGCAGGACCCATCTCCCTGTCACTCCGGAAGGGTTTGGCTCATGTCTAGCCAGATCATCACTGTCCCCGGATTGTGGGTCCAAGCCCAGGTGCATGTCACTGATTACATGCACGCCCAGTGAGGTGGGGGCGGAACGTGGGGGCTGGAGGGAGGGGAGGGTCTAGGCCAGGGAGGCTGGCCCTGGAAAAAGGACAGAAGCCTGGACAGCTCTGCCTCTGTGCGTCTTTGAGCCCCACCCCTGCCCCTGGCATCACACGCCCTGGCCACCCGGCTATCCCCACCTCCTGACTCATCGTCAGCATCACCCACCGCCAGGCGCACCTTTGCCTGCAGGCCTGTGTACTGAGCTCTGGGCTCCGCCGTGGGGGACTGCGTTGTGTGAGTGAGTGTGTGTGAGTGTGAACATGTAAGTATAATTGCACGTATGACCATGTGTGCACAAGTGTGGGTGTGAGTGTGCGTGCGTGTGTATGTATCACGGGTGGGCTTGAGTGTGCGTGTATATAGGAGCAACTGTGTGTGAGTGTGCACGTGTGTGCATGAGTGTGCGTGCTGTGGAGGCAGCAAAGGGAAGGGGGCCCTAGAAATTGGGGAGTGGAGGCCCCAGACCAACCTCAGCTCTGCCCCCCTGCTGCCCTCTTGCCGTGCCCTGACAATGGCCTGTAGACCTGGGTCTTGCTGCGTGGGCTCCCGTCCGGAAGCTGTCCCCTCCTCCCCTTGGCTCGGCTGTGGGTGCCGGCTGGCACAGGGCAGGCCCATCTGGTGCAGGTTGTAGGTAGGTCAGAGATTTCTGAATGGTGCAGGATTAGCTCTGGGGTGGGGGTGGGTAGGAATTAGTGCTTCCGAGGGGCAGAAGGGAGCTCACCATGACTCCCCTCCGGGGGACAGCCAGGGCAGAAAAGCTTGCGGCTTGCCAGGGAAGAGGGTGTAAGGTGAGTTGTCTCTGGCCTGGGCGGGGGTGGGGCGTGCAGCACCGGCTGGCTCAGACTCCTGCATCTGGGAACGTGTCCATCTGTCCATCCAGCTGCATGGCTCCTGGCCTGCCGCACCCTACACCATTTGTAGCCCATCATGGGCACTGCCAAGGGCGCCTAACGGACTTGGGGTCAGAAGGCCTTGGCCAAATTCCCAGCTTGGTCCCTTAAGAGCAGTGAGCTCTTGACAGGCCACCTTCATCTGAGCTCATTCCTTCGTCTGTTCACAAAACAAACTGAAATGAAACGACATTCCAGCAAGCACACCTGCGCAGGGTAGAGTTTGGCATTCGGCGGGTGTGAAAGAAACACGGTGTCCCTCTTTGCCTTCCCCTGTCCATCCACCCATCAAACCGGCCGTCTACCCTCCACCCACATGGGCCAGTTCAGTTCAGGGCAGGCTGGGTCTGCAACACACAGATCGCCGATCACAGCCTTATGTCGCTTCACCTAGTGTCCGGGGAAAGCAGAGACACAGAACGTCAACTCTCCACTCTTGCAGTAGGCGCGAGCTGCTCATAACGACCACTGGCATCCCCTGTTAGCCGAGCCAGAGTCCTCATCTTGGCATTCAGGGCTCTTCAAGATGTTCAAGATGCATTCTCAGCCATTTCCTAGCCCCCCCCCACATGTGCCCTGCCCTGCCCCAACCCTTCTGGGAGCATACCTCGGTTTGCAACGTGCTGCTCCCTCAGCCTCAGGGCTTTCCATCTGCAAAGACTCTACTGACTCACTCTGGCTGCCCCCACTTCCCAGCAGGGACTCCCCTGCCCCAGTCATGGCTGCCCTCTCCACCAGAACCACCCCTTCCTCTTGCTGTCACCGGTGCCGAGGCAGGGCTGACCACGGTAGGGGTCAAAGGGTGTTGTATGAATGGGTGGATGGACAGAGGACACCTCCACGATAGAAGAAGTGTCACAGTGTTTCAGAAAAAGAACACTTCATTCCTGATTTGGGACGACTCTGGAGCCGGGTGTGGGACACTTACGGGAGGAGTCATCATTTTCACTGGGCAAGGCGGGGTAAGGAGACAGGTGTTCCAGATGGAGAAAAGAACATAAATTAGGACACGAGAGTGGGGCAATTGGGGGGGATTGCAGGGCCCCCATCTTCTGTGGGGGACAAGAAGATAGTCCTGGAAAGCCAGACACAGCCATGCAGGGAGGATTTGAAAAATTATGTGAGAGGTTTGGATTTCATCATGTGGAAGACACAGAAGGGAAAGATAGGGTCGGAGCAATAAAATCTGCAACCAATGTGGAGGAAGGGGACAAGAGAAGCCCAGAGGCAGAGAAAAGTTAGGGTCCCAGTGTGGTGGCCAGGAAAAGGAGCACATAGCTTGAATTAGGGCAGGGATGGTGGGCAGGAGAGAAGGAGCAGATTTAATGACATGGTGTCTCCTCAATCTGGGCCTAGGAGGCTGTGGACTTCCCAGTAACAGGGAAGTAAAAAAGATTGATTACGAGGGGGGATACTGTGCCAGTTTTGTACATACATATTTGCCCATTACTTGCTTTATGAATATCAACATCGTCCACCCACCCATCCATCCACCCACCCACCCAACCATCCACCCACCCATCCAACCAGCCACCCATCCATCCATCCACTCTCCATCTATCCTTCACCCACCCACATCCACCTGCCCATGTACCCATCCATCCACCCACGCCCCACCCATCTACCCACCCATCCACCTGCCCATCCATCCATCCATCCACCCATCCACCCACCCATCTACCCAACCATACATCTATCCAGCCAGCCAGCCAGCCATCCACCCACTCATTCACCCACCCATCCATCCATCACCCATTCATTCACCCACCCACCATTCCATCCACCCATCCACCCATCCATTCTTCCACCCACCCCTCCGCCCATCCATCCACCCACACACCCATCCATCTACCCATCCAACCATCCGTTCTTCCACCCACCCATCCAGCCAGCCAGTCACCCACCCACCCATCCATCCACCTGCCATCCACCCATTCATCCACCCACCCATCCATCCACCCATGCACACATCCATCCACCCACCCACCCATGCACACATCCATCCACCCACCCACCCATCCACCCATCCATTCTTCCACCCACCCATCCACCCATCCATCCATCCACCCACCCATCCACCCACCCATCCAACCAGCCACCCATCCATCCATCCACTCTCCATCTATCCTTCACCCACCCACATCCACCTGCCCATGTACCCATCCATCCACCCCTCCACCCACCCCTCTACCCAACCATACATCTATCCAGCCAGCCAGCCAGCCAGCCAGCCATCCACCCACTCATCCACCCACCCATCCATCCATTACCCATTCATTCACCCACCCATCCATCCATCACCCATTCATCCACCCACCCACCATTCCATCCACCCATCCACCCACCCATCTACCCACCCATCCACCCATCCCCCACCCACCCACCCACCCATCCACCCGCCATCCACCCATCCATCCACCCACCCATCCATCCACCCACGCACACATCCATCCACCCACCCACCCATCCACCCATCCAACCATCCATTCTTCCACCTACCCATCCACCCATCCATCCACCCACCCACCCATCCATCCACCCATCCATCCACCCATCCAACCATCCATTCTTCCACCTACCCATCCACCCATCGTCCACCCACCCACCCATCCATCCACCCATCCACCCATCCATTCTTCCACCCACCCATCCAGCCAGCCAGTCACCCACCCACCCATCCATCCATCCACCCATCCACCCATCCACCCACCCATCCAACCCCCACCCATCAAACCATCCACCCACCCACCCATCCACCTGCCCATCCAACCATCCAACCATCCATCCATCTATCCATCCACCCACCCACCATCCCTTATACATTGATCCATCTTCTTTTATTCCCTTCAACCCATCCAAATCATCACCCAACCCTCCATTTATCTGTGTTTATACATGTTCATCATGCATCCTCCTCCCTTCCCTACTCATCTCACCTATTTTATACATCAGTGCACTTAACTATTCATCTAACCTCAATTTCTAAGTAACTTTCTCCATCTTACTTACCAACTCTACCTGTCAGCCATCCATCCATCCTCTGACCCAACACATCAATACATCCATTCATCCTTCAAGCCATCTGCCATCACTTCTGCTCCTCTAGCTAAGCCATGTACATCCATTCATCCTGTACCTGTCTTCACAGTCATCCTTGCTCACTCGCACCCTATTACTCCTTAAGTCATCTCATCCATCCATGCAGTTTATGCACTATTGCTTTTTTTTTTTTTTTTCTATTTTCCTTCCCTTTTCATCCATCCACATATCCAACTACACTTCTTTGGACTTTGTGGAAGAAGAAAGTGCTTAAGAGAAGGAAATCCTAAGATTTATCCTGGGTGAGGGTGGCCTCTTCCTCAGGAACATCTCTTCATAACCAGAGAATCTTGGAAATGGGTCCAGCTCTGCCCACTGTCTTCCCAGAACTTCCTGGGCTCCAACCTACTCCCTGTATCTTAACATCCCTTCCCAGAGGCTGCGGGGTCTGCCACTTATTCTGTCTATGCATAGCGCCTATTCTTAGGTAACCCCTGTTAATTTGAGATTAGGAACCCCATTCAGAGTAGAGCACGCTTATATCCTCCATTGTCTAATCATATAACTCTCTGAGACCAACTTCCTCCTTCATCTTATGTATTCATTTATTGATTCCAGCTTTATTGTTATACAATTGACAGGTGACAGTGTGTAAGTCCAATGTGTACAATGTGATGATTTGATACACGTAGATGCTGCAAGATGATTGCAACAGGGGGTTCGTTAGCACATCCGTCACCTCACATAATTATTGTTTTGTAGTTTTTTGGTTGTAGGAACACTTAAGATGTGCTCTCAACAACTTTCAATCAAATAATAGAGTATTGTTGACAATCCTATTTTATTTTAAATAATTTTAGACTTACTGAAAAGTTGCAAAAAGAAATACAAAGAATTCCTGTGTGCCCTTTGCACAGATGTTCCCAGTACTAGCCTTTTCCTTCTCTCTGGCCACTGGCCTCACCTCCTCCCTCTGGCCTCAGGTTCGGGACAAGAAGCTTCTCAATGATCTGAATGGAGCGGTGGAAGACGCCAAGACAGCCCGGCTGTTTAACATCACCAGCTCTGCGCTGGCAGCATCCTGCATCATCCTTGTCCTCATCTTCCTGCGGTACCCGCTCACCGACTACTAAGGCCCCACCGGGCACGGCTGGCCGTGGAGACAAGGCACTGAAACATGTTTGTTTTCACGCCTGATGTGACTCAGGATGCTGTGTGGTTGGGGCAGAGCAGGGCCCTGGAGCCCCCCTGAAGCTGTGACCTGGGCAGAGAGGCCGTCAGAAGCTCTGTACAATGTGGGGCAGCGAGCTTCGGGCTGGCCCACCCTCTCTGCCTCCTGAGCCTCTCCAGCTCTGCCTGTTTCTGGGGTCTGTGGGCGTCTCCTTGTGCTGCTGCACCCTGGCTTCCGCTGGCTGCCCTCCCTGCCCTCCTGTGCCCCCCCAGGCTCCTGGGGCCCCTCTGACCCGATACCCAGCAAGAAGGGCTTCTGTGGGAGCTTCCCAGTTTGGGAGTGCTGCCAGCTTCTGGGGACTCACTCTGTCTTCCCTGACCCCACCTCCTCCAAGCTGTGACCCTGCTCAGAGCTCTTGTATCTGTGAACTTTCAATAAAATACCTGTCTGGCTCCAGCCCAGCCTCTTCCCACGGCCGAGCAGGGCATGGGGGGAACTTGGTGGCTTTGGGAACCCCACTCTGGCACTGCCCGGTGGTCCAGGCCCCCAGGGCTGACTCTGCCGGGAAGGTTTACTCTGTGACCTGGCAGTCTTCTGCCCACGATGCAAGGGGACGGAGCGGGGCTTTGGCAGAGGGAGTCCCAAACACAAGCCCCCTGAGGGTTAGGCGGCAAGAACACAGCTGCCCACCTGGTTGTAAGTTAGAACAAAAAAAACCAGCGCGTCCCCCAGGAGGGGCAGAGCCCTCGTGGCACGGGGTCATGGCTGGTCTGGGACACCAGGCAGCTCAGGTGCAGAGAGGGAGGGAGGAAGGCCTGCAAATTTTACCCCCAGGCCCAGGGGCATGCTCAGCAGGGGAGGGACCAGGTGTGCTTCATGGTTTTTGAGGATGGTGCTGTTCGGAGCGTCAGGACCCCTTGGAGGGGACAGGGTGGGGCACAGACTGCAAGAAGTGGGAACCATGGCGTGTGGGCTGGGGCTGGGGCAGCTAAGGAGGGCATTCACCGTGTCTCAGGGGCAAGGTTGATGGAATCTGGGGACAGACTGGGTGTGCAGGTGAGGCGGGCATGGAGGAGCCAGCGGGGATTCCTGCATGTCCAACTTGGCCAGGGCTGTGTGCTAATGTGGGGACCCCGGGAGGAACCCTGTGGGAGCAGAAGAGCCCTCTGGGCTGACACTGTGGGTTTGGAGCCTCTGCGGGGGACCCGGGCAGCCTGAGCAGTGACAGCCTGCGCGGAGCCCAAGGAGCACCACCGCTTCCGGGACGGCTGGCAGGAAGACAGCCATCCCCGTAGGAAAGCCGGGAGTGTGGCGGGCCAAGGACGGAGAGGCCAGAGGTGCCCACTGGGTTTAGGGGCCTGCAGGGGAGGAAGGAGGCAAGGAAGGGTCAGAGAGCTGTGCTTGGAGGGATGGGGACGTAGCAGCAAGTGGCCATGATGGGAGAAGAGAGGCCGCGTGAGGTGTTTCGGGTCTTTTCTGGGCAAATGAACCGGGTGGGGGTGGGGCACTGTGCCCTCGGTCTCTGGGGCGGTGCAAGGGTCAGCTGAGGGCATGCGTCCAGGGGCTCCGTGGCTTTCCCACGAGGTGCCCTTCTGTGGCAGACCCACCAGAAGGAACGCGCCAACAGGGCTGGAGAGCAGGACACGAGGCTGGGCATCTGGTGAGGACGGGAAGGCGCTGGACAATCCCCAAAAGGCTGGGCTGCTGGGGCTTGAATCCTGGTGGGTCCAAGGTTCCGTGTGCAGAGTCATGCTGAGCGGGGAGGCAGGTGTTTCTGTGGGAGCAGCGGATCCGGTCTGGAGACATGTTTCCCAGGTGAGAGTGTTAAGGGGGAGGTTGGCAGGTGCCTGGGTGCGTGAGCAGGACTCCAGCCCCCGGCCTGACCCAGAAGCCCAGGAGAAGGGGGTGAGGAGAGACAGAATACCATGGCATGACCCCTGACCCCTAGGCAGTGGCAGGGTGCGGGGGGGTGGGGGTGGGGGGAGCTGGGACCCCTGCAGTTTGCACGCCACCCCGTGGAGGGAGCAGGGAGCCTTCCAGATGGCCCCCAGGAGGGTGGCTGGTGGGGCGCTGGAGGGCAGGGAGCATCTGGGGCCAGCTTGGTCCTGCATGCTTCCAGAGCCTCCAAGATCATACCAGGTGGGTTCCCATCACTGCCCAGCAGCCTTCTGGAGGAGGCAGGGTCAGAATGTTATGTGGAGGGCATCTGGGAGCTGGGGACTGGGTGAACCTAGGCCCTACCGTAATGTCCACGTGGCTTTATTATGCCTGGCGGGGCCGGGAACGTAGAGGCAAAATGTTTTCTTCGCTCTTTTTCCTTAAGCCTTTGCAGCCAGCAGCTGGCTGAGCCCCTGGGACAGGTACCCGGAGGAAAAACATCCCCAGGAAGGAGGCCTTGGCCAGGCTCTTCCCTGGAACATGCCCCGCCCAGCTGAGGCTTTTGGGCTCTTGTTCAAAAATGGCCCAGTGGCCTCGCAGGCAGCAAAGGCACCCTAGCCTACAGATATTTGTGTCCTTCCTGGGCAGTGCGGGGCCACACCCCAGAGGTGCCATCTCCCCCACCCTTGGGCTCAGGAGAGAGGCTGGCGCTCGCTGGGCGGGGAGTCTGTGGTGGTGTCAGGTGCACCCCTCACCCCAGCAGGCGGGCGGCATCGGGTCTGGCCTTGGTCTCTGGCCTCCAGGTCTGTGTCTTTGCCCCTTGGGGCTCCTCCCTGACCTTCCGGCAACTCCCCTCCTTGCTTTCATTTGGTTTTGCACTATGTCGGGCAGGCACTTGCCGCTCAGTAAATACTTGTAGGAACAAAGGAGCCAGTCACCTCGGCTCACTCTCTTCCTGTCCTTCTCCATGTGCCCCTAGTTTCTGCATCTGCAGGGGCAGCTTTCTCTGCCCTCCCCCTCCCCCATGCTGCCCCGATTGGCCCCCCACTGCCCTCGTGACCTCCAGCCCACTGTCCAGCTTCAAAGGATCGAGACCCAGTGGCTGAATGGAAAATGGGTCTAAAGGCCGAGACTGGCTGTATGCACATGTGTGAGCACGTGTGTGAGTGTGTGTGTGCATGTGCCCATGTATGTGCGTGTGAGTCCGTGTGTGTGCTCGTGTGTGTGCTCATGTGGGCCTGTGTGAGTCCGCGGTGCACCCACGTGTGCCCGTGTGAGCCCGTGTGAGCCCGCCTGTGTGCCCGCGTGTGTTGAGGAGGGCTGCTGTGCAGTTCGCCCCCAGCCCCTCCCCTTGGCCACAGTGGCCCAGAATTCCCCAGCCTGACCCTGTTCTCCAGACACTGAAACCACAGAGTGGTCTTTCTCCATGACGTGCTCTCAGCTCCTCTCCTGCTCCCACAGAATAGAGACCACTGGCTCAGATGGGGGGCACGGGAGTGGGCAGTGCCTGACCGTGACAAGCCGCGGGGCCCAGGTAGATGGGCAGGTCCGCGGGGAGGCTGCTCTGAGGCAGGAGAGACCCCGACCCGCCCTGTAGGCACCTGCCGGGCCGCAGACACCAGCGGGCAGGGCCCGGGGCTGGTTGGAAGGACAGAAGCGCTGCAGCCTGGAGCCCAGCGGAGGGGTGTGAAGGGCAGCAGTGCAGGAATGTCAGCTCCTGGGCATCTCGTCCTCCCTCCCTTTCAGCCGTCCTGGGGGAGGTGGCGGGGTGGGGGGCTCCCGGGGCTTCAGGCTGTGCTCCCCGACCCTCGTGACATGAGCATCTTTCCGTATGCTTCCTGCCACCTGCCTGTTCTCTTGCTAAATGCCTGTTCTATTCGCTTGAGCACGTCCTTTCTCCCAGGCTGTGGATTTCTTCGGGGAGCCCCGGTCACTCTGTCTACATCTTGTCTCGCCCCTCGACGGCCCTGCTCGGAGGCTCTTGGAGGGCTCTCTCCCTAGCATCTTCTAATAAAGAGAAATGTCTGATTTCAATACGGTCACAATTAACAACACCTTCCATTAGGTGAGGGCCTTTCTCCCAAGACACAAAAAGAAGCGAATGTAGAGAAAAAGACCCGGACATTTGCCAAATCAGGGCACACGGGGGTGACGCCGGGGTGCTGAGGAGGTTCTATTTCTTGACGCCCATGGTGGTTACGTGTTTGTTTTATAAAAGTCGTTAAGTTGTGTGGTCGTGCCTTATGTAGTTGCAGGCACGACATGCACGCGTTTCTACAAATATATTCATGAGTGCTGTCAATGGGAAATACCTCAAGCGTGTGTTAGTATATATTTTCATATACGTATGAAAACAAATTCATAAATGTGCACAGCTTTGCTTGGGCTCAAGTGATTTCCGTAGGGAAGTTGTCCTTATATTTATTCATAAACAAGCACAATGCATGGAAGAGAATGTCTCTGGAAGAAACCACACAGACAAGACTGAGGTGTGAGGGGGGCGCTGGGGTGGAGCCGAGAAGGTTTGTGGGGAGCAGGCAGGTGCACGGGGCAGGGGCCGCGGGCATGACGGGAGGCTGGATACAGACAGGGGGTTTGGTCAAATACTACATGCGGTAAGGCTGATGGGAGTTGGTGAGAAAAGTGTCGAGGGACAGCAGAGCCACAGTGCTGGGTGGGATTGGGGAACCCGGACACCCCAGCCCTCCCCACGGGGCGGGGCGGCAAAACACTCCGAAAGTAACAAGCTAGCCGGCGCCCAGATCCTGGCTCTTAAGGTCGCTGGTCCCTGTAGGGACCGGGCATCCCTGGGATCAGCGGGCAGCGGGCAACGCCTGGGCTGGGACCGGGCCGGATGAGATGACCAGGAAGCAAAGACCTGAGGAGGCATGAGCCCCACTCTGGCCAAATCAGGCACGACTGAGCCTCAGAGTCCATCATGTTAGTAAAGGTTACAGTCCACGAATACAATAGGAAACCCAGAGTCCACCTGGATGCTCGGGGAGCACGGGGTCTGTAGTTTGCAAGAGCATCCTGGGAGCAATCATAATCACAAAGGGAGCACGGAGCCCCAGCAGGCCATACGTCAGGGGTGCCCACCACCCCTCCTGGCTGGCTTCCGTCTTCTGTCGCTTTTCTTTTTTTTTTAAAGATTTTATTTATTTGACAGAGAGAGATAGCGAGAGCAGGAACACAAGCAGGGGGAATGGGAGAGGGAGAAGCAGGCTTCCCGCTGAGCAGGGAGCCCGATGTGGGACTCGATCCCAGGACCCCGGGATCATGACCTGAGCCGAAGGCAGACGCTTAACGACTGAGCCACCCAGGCGCCCATTCTGTCGCTTTTCTAAAGCAGTTCCCGGGACTCCAGGAAACCGTGCTCTTGCTGCTTACCAGCTCCTGTGATGAAAGGACACGACAGGGGACGCGGACCAGCCTTCCAGATGGAGGACACGCACAGACCCAGGTGTGTGGGAAGGGCATGGAGCTCCCTCTCCCCAAACCTCCAGGTGTTCCCCAACCTGGACGCTCGCCAGACCCCACATTTCTGGATGTTTCGGAGGCTCCTCCACGTAGGCATGATGGATCATTAACTCGCAGGAGGAGGGGGTGGGCTGAGAGTGGCAAGCTTCCAATCAGGTCTCGTCTTCCTGATGACCAGCCCTCCTAGGACCCCCCACACCCACCCCGAGTCACATCTGGAGAGCAAAAGATGCTTCTGTCACCCAGGAAATTCCTAGCGATTCAGGAGCTCAGGGTCAGGACCCGGAGTCAAAGACCAAATATTGGAACAGAAGATGCTCCTAGAGCTCTCCTTACTGGAGGCTGCGTGGGGAGCCGGGACCAGGGACCCACGTGGATGGTGGCTGGGATCTCACGCGGCCCAGGATCACAAAAGCAAGCACCACACAAGCCCACACCGAACGATAATCCAAACAGAACCGTCCCGCCACCTGCAGAAGCCTCGGGGCCACGGGAGTCACGGGAAGACGGGGGACCGCCGCAGACCACGGTGCACCGGTCACTGCAGACACTCCGTGGCCGGCCTTCCACGCACCTGCACTACCTTTCCATAAACCCATGTGATTATGTCCCCTCACGTCTCATTCATAAGTTTTTCTGGTATGATTAATGCTTTTGCTACTAGGATTCGCATCCTCCTGACGCTTCTCACAATGTTCATGGCTCCCTCCAAGGTTTCGAGACCTGCCCTTGGTGGTTGCTTCACGGGCGGTCCCTGCCACCTAGCAGGTGTCCCCTCCTGCAGGAGACCGTCTCCGAGCTGCACCAGCACCACGGAACCAAAATTACCATAGCTTTATCGTGCGTCCAAACACCTACTGGAGCTCCCATAGTGGTCTTCTCCAGAACTTCTTGACTATTCTACTTTTGATATTCATTGAATTGTAGAATCAACTTATCAAGCAGGGGAAAAAAAACCCTGCTGGGATTCTGATTAAGTCTATAGGTACATTTGGGAGGAATTTACATTTTTATACCACTGGGTTTTTCAAATCTGTAAGCGTGCCATAAAGTTTCATTTATTTAAGCCCTTAAAAAAAAAAAGATTTATTTATTTAATTATTTGAGAGAGAAAGGTGGGGAGGGGCAGAGGGAGAGAGAGAATCTCAAGCAGACTCTGAGCTGAGCACAGAGCCCGATACAGGGCTCGATCCCACGACACTGAGGTCATGATCTGAGCCAAAACCAAGAGTTGGACACTTAACCAACTGAGTTAAGTGACCAGCCCTCCCAGGAGCCCCCCACCAAACCCGAGCCACCCAGGCGCCCCTTTTCAAGCCCTTTTAAAGCTCTCCCCAAAATGTTCTGCAGTTTTCTGCGTAGAGGTCTTACACAGGATTTGTCAGATTTATTTCCAGATATTTGATTTTTATGCTATTGTAAATGTTAAGGTGTGAAATATTCTCTTTCCCAAGCGTCTGCTGCTGATGTGAAGAAATGCATTTGACTTCTAAGGTGCGATCCTGTATTTTGGCATCCTTACTAAGAGGATTTTTATTTTCATGATATTTTTTGTAACTTCTGCATTTCCCACATATCCAACCCCAGCGTCTGTTCCTCTGCAAACTTACAGTCCCGCTGTTCCTTTCTAATCCACAGATGCTGTATTTGTTTTCCTTAATTCTCTAGGACTTCAGTTACACTGTGAAAGAGAGGTCATCCTTCCCTCACAGAGGAATCTCTCCAGGCTGTACGATTTGGGATGACATTTGCTCTAGGTATTTGTAGGCATCCGTTACTAGCTTAAGGAACTTCCCTGTTATTCATAATATGCTAATATTGACATTTGTGATGCAATGGCACAGACAGGAGAAACTTTGCAAATTCTGCCAAAGCAGGGCCTACAAATGAGAGAGCTGACAGGAACACAGATTTGGAGGCAGACGGACCTCTGTGACCGGAGCCGACGGCGAGCACCAGCCCCCCCCGTCCCCACAGGGTAGGCGGCCAGCGCCCCCCAGGCTGTGCCCCTCTGCACACCTGCCACGCTTATTTCTCCCAGTCCTTAAGGGCGTTCACTCCGGATTCCACCCAGTTTAATCACCCGATCCAGAACGGAGACATTCCCAGACTTCTCGAGCACAAGCGGAGTGTCTTCACCGCTTCCTGATCTGCGTCTCGGCTTCTCCGGGTCTGGGTCCACTACCGGGCGGCGAGGGTGCCCGCCACCCGGGACAGCAGCTGCAACTGGGTGTCTTCTGCCCCAGACTCCCGGCGCTGCCCCCACGGTCTTCACGGCTCCCAAGCCTTCCTCCTTCGTCGTGACAATGCTAAGCTCAATTATTTAACATCATTAATACGCTGAGGGAAAACGTGTCTCCATAATCACGGTCCTTGAGCCAGACCGATAGCTCTTTATTTACCCGTTGCTTTGGGCTAATTCGCATTTTGTGAACAATTTTGTTAAACTAATACCGAATACGATTGAATAATTTTCTGTGCCTTTTGATTTGATTATGTGACTTTCCTTTTTTATTTTTATTTTATTTATTTATTTTTTTTTAAGATTTTATTTATTTATTCATGATAGACAGAGAGAGAGAGAGAGAGAAACAGAGGGAGAAGCAGGCTCCCAAGGAGCAGGGAGCCCGATGCGGGACTCGATCCCAGGACCCTGGGATCATGACCTGAGCTGAAGGCAGACGCTTAACCATCTGAGCCACCCAGGCGCCCGTGACTTTCCTTTTTTAATAAGTTCGTTTGCAGATTACATCATTTGATCCCCCCCCAATATTAGAACAAACTTGCACACCTGAAATAAATCTAAAATGTTCATTTCGTAGTACTATTTTAAAACACTGCTATGTTGGTCGTGATTTTTCTTTTTTGCATCTGTGTTCAGGAGTGTGATTGACTCGCCGTTTTCCTTCCTCACACCGTCCTTGTCAGTCCTGGGAGTCAAGACGATGCTAGTCTTGACTTATTTCAAGGGGTTTTATTTGCATTTTATATTTGGTGAATTAGCCGGTGAAGCCACGGGGCCCTAAGTTTTCTTCGTAAGGAGGTTGTTTTTTTTTTTTTTAAAGATTTTTTATTTATTCATGAGAGACAGAGAGAGAAGCAGAGGGAGAAGCAGGCTCCCAAGGAGCAGAGAGCCCAATGAGGGACTCGATCCCAGGACCCGGGACCATGACCCGAACTGAAGGCAGACGCTTAACTGTCTGAGCCACCCAGGCGCCCGTGACTTTCCTTTTTTAATAAGTTCGTTTGCAGATTACATCATTTGATCCCCCCCCAATATTAGAACAAACTTGCACACCTGAAATAAATCTAAAATGTTCATTTCGTAGTACTATTTTAAAACACTGCTATGTTGGTCGTGATTTTTCTTTTTTGCATCTGTGTTCAGGAGTGTGATTGACTCGCCGTTTTCCTTCCTCACACCGTCCTTGTCAGTCCTGGGAGTCAAGACGATGCTAGTCTTGACTTATTTCAAGGGGTTTTATTTGCATTTTATATTTGGTGAATTAGCCGGTGAAGCCACGGGGCCCTAAGTTTTCTTCGTAAGGAGGTTGTTTTTTTTTTTTTTAAAGATTTTTTATTTATTCATGAGAGACAGAGAGAGAAGCAGAGGGAGAAGCAGGCTCCCAAGGAGCAGAGAGCCCAATGAGGGACTCGATCCCAGGACCCGGGACCATGACCCGAACTGAAGGCAGACGCTTAACTGTCTGAGCCACCCAGGTGCCCTGTTCGTAGGGAGGTTTTGATTTTAGTTTCAGTCCCTTTAATAGTTAGTGTTTTATTTCCCATTTACTTGTTCCTGCCTCCGGTCGCTCGCAGTAAATACCTAACTCATTCATTTTCATGTTGTCTCATTTTCGAATAGACGCTGGCCACTGTCTAGTCTAGGACTCTGCCCCATAAAGGCTACTGACCATTCCTGCTTCCTTTAATACAACCATTTCTGTTTTATTCCTCACGGGGGCTTCCTCACCCTCCAATACGTTAAAAAAATAAATATAAGAAGTGACACTTCATCGTTATGGTTTCAGACAGAGATGCGTGTTCCTCACTCAGCACGACCGCGGGGGTCAGAGAGTGTGATGTCATATGATGTGAACTGTGTGCCTCGTGCGGAGCCCAGCGTGGCTGCCACAGGCGGGGGTGGGGGGCTGAACCGCAGATGGAGGGAGCCGTGCAGGGCGTGAAGGGGTAAAACGGACCGACGACAGTCACTTCCAACTGCTTTCATTGTTCGATGGAACCAAGTTTCTGTTTGTTAAAGCAGTTTTGATATTTGGGGACGTGATGAAGACGTTGAAATTTTTCACATTAAAGTCAATGGACCTATGACTTTGTCTTCTGGCTTGTCACCAGCGGCAGGGTTTTCGCGGAAAAGTCAAGTCATCTCGGGGTCGGGCATGCTCGCGTTCAAGCCGTGCATGTTTTGTGGCTCTTGTGAATTCATATCACTGTCCGTCTTTGACGACGTGTTTTCATTAAATGTGATGGGAGCATTTGACTAGTGACATCATTAGCTGCAGCTGCAATACGTCCCGAATGGCACTGTATGTTCGCCCACCCCAGCCGACCCATACCAGGGAATGTTCTAGTTCAATGTTCTCCTGGAGTTGAGCGTAAGTGCGTTGTGGGCAGAGAATATTCTCTATGTGATTTCAGTCTTCCCAAATGTTTCAGCACTTCACTGTCGATCTTCTGTTACTCTGTCAAAATGTCCTTCAAAACAATACATCTTTCCAGCATTGCAGCTGGGCTTTTTGCACGACCTGCAGGTAAAATTTCGGTCTTCAGCAGCTTACTGGCTTTGCAAAGTGGGAAGCGGTAGGTCAGAGGTTCCTGTGCCCTGAGGCCTCACCCACATTGGCCCTGAAGCCACCAAGGGGCTGGCGAGGCAGGCTCCTTCCCGGACCATCCCCCTCTGCCGAAAGACAGCGGCTCGCTCGGCCCCTGCGCCTCTGCAGCCCGGTCTCACATGCGCTCTTCCCTCCCCCTCGTTCAGGGTCAGGTGCGCACCCGGCCCAGGGTTCCTTCCCACCTTCTCTCTCACACACGTTTCCCCAGGGAAGTCTTCTAGTGGGATCCCTAGACTGAGACCCGCAGGAGTGGCACCCAGAGGATCTGAGGGGACAGGGGCAGGAGTGGGGGCTGGCGACTGAGGCGTCCCCATTCTGGTAGTCGGATGGGGCACGGATAGCGCCAGGAACACGCTGGAGGCCCTGTTGTTAAAGGTTTCAGTGGTGACAATGGGCAGATAGTCCCAGTGGAGGAGAGCCCAGGGCAGGTGGGACGACGCAGGTGTTTGGGGAGCTCAGGGGGACAGGGCCCCCAGAGACAGCAGAGTCGGCTGGTTGTGGCTGAGTCGTTGTGACGCCCCATCCAGTGACAAAGAAACGGGACGTAAGGGACCCTGAGAACAGAGATGGGGACACACAGACGGACGCATCCAAGGATGCTGACTCGGCAGCCCACCTGGACACTGGACCTACAGAGTTGGTCCCCCCTCCCAGGTAAGAGCCAGCCCTTCTCGGACCCTGCAGGATGCTGTCAAAGCCCCTCCCACACTGCGCCATGCCTGCCCCCTCAAACGTGCCCCCATCTTGTCACCTGGCTGCCAGGTGACTGGGGCTAATTCCCACATAATACAGTCGGGAACATGTGGGGTCTGACAAAGCAGGGGACACCATACCCCTACAAAATCGCAGAACAAGCCTGCATCCTGGCGGGACCGGGGGGGTATTCCTGGATCGGACTTCATTTCCATAAAAAAAATTAATGTACAATTTACATACAGTAAAATCCACAGTTCTTTGAGTTTTGACAAATATATAGACACAGAACCCCCACCAAAACCAAGATACAGAGCAGCTCCACATCAAAAAGAAAAAAAGAAAAGAAAAAAAACTCCCCCGTGCCATTTTGCAGTCAAGGCCTCCCCCCACCCCAGGCCCTGGCAACCCCTGATGTCTTTTCTGTCCCCAAAACATTGCTTTTTCCAGAACACCATCAAAATGGAATCACACAACACGTATCCTTTCAAGTCTGTCTGCTCTCGGTCTCGATAGTGTCCCCAAGCCGCTCCTACCGTGGCAGGTGCCGGGAAGTGGCTGCCCCGCCGTGTGTCCACCCCCAGGCAAAGGGACAGTCCCCAGCACCTCTGCCCAGCGGTGATCACAGATCAACACCTGCACGCGGGCTTTTGAGTGAACGTGGACTTCTTTTCCCCTTGAGTCAACATCTGTGAGCAGGACTGAGTCACGATGCGTGCATGCTTAATTCTGGAAAGACCCGCCGAGCGCATCCTCCGTCCTTGCCAGCCCCGGCGTGGGCTGTTCTCATTCCAGCCACTCTGCAAAGCATGCAGTGGCCCCTCGCCGTGGCTTTCACATGCATGTCCCTCCTTACTGGCCACGTCGGACCCCTTCCGTGCCCCTGGCCATCCGCGTGGCCCCTTTGGGGAGGGGTCTCCTTATGTCTTTAGCCCATGTTTTGATACCGAGTTGTTCTCTTCTTATTGGTGGTTGAGGATTCCACATGTACCCTGGATACGGAGACACCTGTTTTCAAGTGTCTTCTTCCCCCGTGGCTAGCGTTTTCCTTCTCTTAGCCGTGACTTCCGAACACAAAATTTCTTCATTTTGAGAAGGTCCAATTTATCCCATTTTTTTCTTTTGTGGATAGCGTATCGAAGACGTTTTCCCCAACCCAGGGTCACGAAGATTTTCTCCCATACTTTGCATTTCGATCTAGGACCGATTTGGAAGTGATTTTTGCATATGGTGTGAAACATGAATCAAAGTTCATTGTTTGGGCATGGAATTCCAATCATTCCGTGCCTTCTGTTGAGAAGGCTGTTAGTTGTCCATTCATACATGGGTCTACTCCCAGACCCTCCATTTGGTTTACCCTTCCTCCTCTGCCTGGTGTCCCGGCCTCGGCCCTGCGGACGCTTCGGGCCAGGCAGCTCCCTGTGGAAGGGGCTGCCCTAAGCACTGGAGCCTGTTTGCCGCACCCTGGCCTCCACCCACCCCCAAGTGCAGCAGCCAGACATGTCTGGAGACCCCACTGTTTCATCTGCCCGGGTCACCATAATGCAGTTTCACCGAGGAGGCGGCTCACACTGTCCCCCGGTCCCAGAGGCTGACGCCCGAGATGCAGGCGCGGGCAGGGCGGGGTCCTCCCGAGGCCTCTCTCCTCGTGTGTGGACGGCCGTGCTCTCCCTGGGTCCTTCCTCACAGGGTCGTCCCTCCATGCGGGTCTGTGTCCTGATGTCCTCTTGTTACAAGGACCCCGGTCACACGGGATCAGGGCCACCCCAGTGACCCCGTTTTAACCTGATTACCTCTCTTAAAGACCATCTCTCAAATGAGGTCACATTCTGAGGTCATGGGGTTAGGGCTTCAACCTGTGAATTTGGGGAACACAGCTCAGTCCACAACCCGTTGCCCTATCAGTGACTTCCTAGGAGTCCCCAGCGTCAGGGGGGAGGGGACATGCCCCTCGCTCAGGCCCAGCCCTCCCCTCAGGATGAGACGCTCGCATGGGGGACAGAACCAGCCTTGCGAATGGACTTCTCCAGGCCTGACCCTCAGAAGCACCGGGGCTGGTAAAGACTCGGTTTCTTCACTAGGAGAATTTCATCATGTTTCTGTTGTTTCCTTGTTTAGAGACATTCCTGGATACAGTTTGGTCAGTTATAGTTAAATTTGACTCTTCTTTTTTTTCCAGAAAAAAGATATACAACACCAAGAGTGAATCCTGGCATAAAAACCGAAGTGTGGACTTCTGGCGAGGACGATGTGTCTGTGGAGGCTCACGGACTATAACACACATACCACGTGGTGGGGATGTTGAAAGTGGGGAGCTTGTGTGGGAGCAGAGGTACGCGGCCACGTGTACGCTTTCCTCCCAATTTTGCTGTGAACGTAACACCGCTCTAAAAAAACAGTCTATTCTAAAATGAATAACATCCATCTTTTAAAAATAGCTCCCCAAAATGAAATCTTTAGGTATAAACCCCATTAAACATATTCAGAATCGGTCTGCTAAACACAACGCAACCCTCATGAAGGAAACCGAAGATGGCCCGGCGAAGCCGACGGAGGCCACGTGCACGTGGAGGGGAGATCAAACACCGCAAACGTGTCCGCTCTCCCAGCTCTTGTCTGCAAATGTAATGGGATTCCAGTAAAACTCGTAGCAGAATTCTCTGGTAGATAAAGACAAAATGAAATTTCGTCTGTGAGATTTACGGTGAAAAGCGAAAACAATTCCAAAAATGGAAATAAAGTGGGAGGAGTTGTGTTCCCTGCCTGTAAGCCGTGTTAGCGGGCACTCGCGGGGCAATGCGGGGGTGGGAGACCACGTCCGGACACCCACGAAGTCGCCTGAGATCCCCGAGCTCTGACGGAGGCACAAAGACAGCTCACTGGGGGAGGGACAGCCTTTCTCAACAAATGGAGGGGGGACAACTCAACAGCCACGTTACAAAGACCTGAACCCCACATTTGTACGAAATCAAGTCTCAGTCAGTCATGGACCCAAATGCAAGCTACACAAACTAGAGCACATTTAGAAGGAAGCATAACACAGCAGAACGCTTTTATGACCTCGAGTCACAAGCACAGTGTGTACAAGAAACAAAAGTAACCAGTGGGATTCACTGCATTCGGAACATATGGGGTAAGGGAAAGCAATCTTACCGTTCTCGCTAAAGGCAGGAGGGAAACCTGACCTTGGTGGGGGGGTCACATGATCTGTCCCTTCCGAAGGGACGTTTGTCTTCAACTTCTTCACCAAACGTTTAGCCTTTGGGGGAGCTCATGGTTATCTTAAAATGTCACTTAGTAATAAAGTGACGGGGACTCCGCCCTCATCAGGACACCATAGGGAGCTCCACAGATCACCCCATCCCCCCGGCAAAATAGAGAAAATGTTTCTTTTTTTTTTTTTTTTAAAGATTTTATTTATTTATTCACGAGAGACAGAGAGAGAGAGAGAGAGGCAGAGGGAGAAGCAGGCTCCCAAGGAGCAGGGAGCCCGATGCGGGACTCGATCCCAGGACCCTGGGATCATGACCTGAGCCGAAGGCAGACACTTAACCATCTGAGCCACCCAGGCGCCCCAATAGAGAAAATGTTTCTAAAAAACTACGGACTGTCACTTAGTCTCTGGCAATGGCCTAATTGTCATTTCAAATGAAGGGACATTTGTTCAATAAAATCTACTAAAAGCCGGTACAAAGTGTGAGTCTGTGGTATCTGAACCAAGACGTGTGCCCTCCCTCCCCGTCCCAGCTCAGCTCTGCTCCGGACCCCGCATCACGGTGGTGAACATGGGCCGCCCTCCCCACTTCCCGTGGTGGCCACCCTCCCGGGAGGCAGGGGCTGCCACGGGAGAGTGCCCGCGGCCACCTGCAGCTGCACCTGCCTCGGGAGACGCGTGACCTTCAAGAACATAGGGAAGTCAGGGGATGGCCCTCCCATCCGGGGCTGAGGGCAGTGACTCCTCCGGGGCCGGAATGTTCTCGATCGGAGGGCGGCTCTAGGAGGGCTTATGAAAACCCAGTGAGATCTACTGCACACTGTGTCCCCTTTCCCGTGGCTTCACTCGCATATGGTGTGGCAGCAGCGAGAAGCAAACGTGTTCGGGTCTGTGCCAGTGACGCCCGCGGGCGGCCCAGGACCACACGGTCGCTCTTCTCCAGCCCCTCGGTTTGCCCCACAGTGACCGCCCCTACTTTTATAAGCTCAGCTAAGGATTCAAAAGGATTTTGCTTATTGCACCCCACAGTTACATTTTTTTTTAAGATTTTAAGGATCCAGGATTTTCCAGGTTGTGCGCCTTCTGGGGTTTCTAGGATGCAGCCCTGGAAGCGCCAGGTCTTACTGGGTGAGGGCGGCCTGTCCCCCTCCCCCCTCCCCCGACTTCACAGGAGGGGCCCTCCTGCCCAGGGGCAGGGCAAGGAAGACGGCAGGCTGGGAGGCGGCAGACCTGTCCTCTCCCACGCCCCCGCGGAGACTTTGATGTGCGGGCTCTCTGACGCTCTGCAGTTCACAGGCGTCTCTCGCCCCCTCCTCAGCAGGCCCCGTGGCCATGCGTCCCAGGAGGCCAGCATGGCCCCAGCACATGTGCGCACCTGTGGAGGAGAGGTGCCGGAGTCTTCTCACGGGACGGGCATCCTTCCCAGCACTGCTAGTTGAGCTCTGGCCTCGCTGTCCTAGATGGCATCACATGGAAGAGGTGCAGGATGGCCAGACGCGTCTGTGGGCAGCCTCCCTGCAGCCATCGGGCAGTGTGCTGGGCAGCGTTCTCCAGAGCAATGGAACCAACAGGATGTGTAGATAGAGAAAGATACTTATTGTAAGGAGGTGGCTCATGCCATTGTGGAGGCTTGGTGAGCCCAAAGTCTGGGCGGGGAGACCAGCACCAGAGAATCAGGTAAGAATCAGGGTATGAGCGCAAAGGCATTCTGCTGGCAAACAAGTAGGAGCCAATATTGCTGATGGAACCCAGAGGTTGTCCACTGGCAGAATTCCCTCTTGCTTGGGGAAGTCTGGCTTTTGTTCTCCTCAAGCCTTCAACTGATTAGATGAGGCCCACCCACATCGTGGACCTCCATCTGCTTTACTCAAAGTCCACAGATTGAAATATCAATCTCATCCAAAAACACTCTCATGGATGCACCCAGAATAACATTTGACCAAATATCTGGGCACCATGGCCCAGCCAAGGGGACACATAAAATTAAGCATCACACTTGGGAATGTGTAAGTCACATCCTTGCTCTGTGTTGGGCCTGTCGCTCTTTCCCTGGACATTAACTTCAAATCCATTGTCCCACCTGTGAATTCATCAAGCTTTAGACTTGCAAAAGTGCTGCTCTTCCAAATCAGCCCTGTGACTTGGTCCCTCAAGTCTCACTGAGGCAGTCCTGGGGACCCCCAGCCCTGGAGGGCGCCCTCTATTCTGGGGCCCATCACCCCATGTGTCTCAACCACCAGGTTGTTTTAATGATACATTTGGGACGAAGTTTGTAAACATTTCCCTCCAGCCTGGAACATGATGCTCAGTAAGTCAGCTAAGTGTTGGTTGATCCTAGTTCTCACGTGAAGCAAGATGCTGCATTAGGTCCAGATGGAGTGGGCACCTTTGGCTGGCAGAGAGCACCCCTGGCCGAGGACAGCCAGGCAGAAAGATGCAAGGTTTCTGATGCCCGAGGCTGGTTCCCGAGATGTGGGGTTGCAGGCAGCCTGGGGGTCGCACATCCATCCGTTGACTTCCAGTACAGGGGGCGTTCACTTGCCCTGACGCCTCAGCCCTCCCACCATCTTTTATAAGTCGGAGCCCTTGGCACTGGCTAAACCTTCTGTCCTGGTCACGAGGAGGACTTGCAGCCAGACAGAAGGGTTAGGACCGCAGCTGTACCACCCCGGGGGGTGCACACTCCATGCTGGGGCTCAGCCCCTGGAAATGCAGAAACAACAGGACCAACCTTGTTGGAGAACTGAGTTGGCCAACGCCTCCTGGAACAAGAACCTGGGCCACAGGTCTTTGTTTTTCCTTTCTGCTGTCCCTAGGGCGGAGCAAACACAACAGGTGCTCAGTACACATGAATGAAGACAATGGACGAGCGGAATCCAATGATGAAGGCGTTAGGAAAAGAACCACCATGAGAACAAGGCTGACGGGGCAGAACATTTTATTTAAAGGGACTGAAGGCCCAGTTGGGCCCGAAGAATCTCAGCTATAGTTTGTGCCCCTAGTTCTGATCTCGGCTGCAGGGCTGGCTCAGTGGGGAGCATGAAGGGAAAGGGCAAAGAGGGAGCATCAGTAGGAGCCTGCAGACATGGAGGGTCCCCTCCTGGGCTGGACCTGGAAAGTGCTTGTGGAGGAAACTTCAGGGTGCAGGTGTTGGATGCCAGGAGGGATGGGGTGATGAGGAGGAGGCTCCTTGTGATAAGTAACTGGAAAAGGGGTCACAGGACAAACCAAGGACCATGACAGGGTCATTCCCTTCCTCAGGACTCAGAGAAAACTGTCCCTGGGTCTGGAGAGCAGCTCAGAACTGAAATGAGGAGGGGTGTCTTCCTGGGGAGACTGAATTTACCTAAGGCTTATGGTCACATCTCAGATCTCGTGCTGGCAGCAGATGGGGACACAGCAGCTGGACTGGGAGCAGCCAGAGCCACAGCCTCCAGAACAGCCACAGCAGCCCATGGTTCTGGTGGGTTGAGGGTGGAGCAGGTCAGAGGAGCAGGGGCAGAGGACAGGTGTTCAGGTGTGGAGCCTCCTGCACCAGGAGCCCTTTCTATACCTGCCAGGGTCAGTTGTGATGCTGGGCACATGGCCCCTTCCTGGTCCCTGTTTGGGTCACTCCCCCAGGGAAATCGTATTTGTTTGTTTCTCATCTTAAAATAACCTCAGTGCTGTCACAGTTTTGCACTTTTTCTTTAGTCCATGATTTCCCCTCATGTGTTCCCTGACAAATAAGAATGCCCTCCATTTCTGTGTCAGTTGAAGGTGATGGGAACAGGGTCCCTGGCTTTGAGGCCATGTTCATCTCTGCTACCTGTGTTGGTTTTCTGTGGCTCCAGAAAAGATGACCACAAAGTGGATGGTTTAAGACAGCAGACAGTCTGGAGGCTGGAAGTCCGAGATGGAGTCAGCAGGGTCGCGTGCTCCCTGAAGGCTCTGGGGGAGGATCCTTGCTGCCTCTTCCAGCTCCTGGGGGCTGCCGGCATCCCTGACGCTCCCTGCCTCGAGCTGGTGCCTAACTCTGTCTTCATGTGGCCTTTCTCCCTGTGTATCTGCACCTCAGCTCTCCTCCTCTCTTCTCTTACAAGGACACCAGCCATTCAATTAGGGCTTCACCTCATCCAGGACAACCTCAACTTGGTTCCACCTGCAAAGACCTGATTTCCAAATAAGGTTGTATGCTGAAGTTCCAGGAGGACACTGTTCAACCCACTGCACTGCCTCATCATGTTCCTGATGTGGTCCCTGATGCTGCCCTGGCAGTGAAAGCCTGGGGAGTGTCCATAGAATGCATAGGGGGATGGAGTCCAGGGAAATACTCTGGAACAGTCAGTCCCATCTTGCCTGTCACCTCTGGGAAGAACAGGACTCAAGGTCAGGACAGGAGCCAGGACTAGGAAGGGACTTGGGATCAGGACAGAATTCAGGATCAGAATGGGACTCAGGATCAGGACAAGATCCAGGATCAGAACAGGATTCAGGATCAGAATAGGACTCAGGATCAGGGTAGGACTCAGGATCAGGACAGGACCCAGGATCAGGATAGGACTCAGGATCAGAACAGGATTTAGGATTAGGATGGGATCCAGGACTAGAAATGGACTCAGGATTAAGATAGGACCCAGGATGGGGACAGGACTCAGGATCAGGATAGGATGACAATTAGGAAAGGACTCGGGATCAGGACGGGACCCAGAATCAGGATAAGATTCAGAATCAGAACAGTACTCAGGGGTGCCTGGGTGGCTCAGTTGGTTAGGGTCCAACTTTTAGTTTTGGGTCAGGTTATGAATGATCTCAGGGTCCTGAGATTGAGCCCCATGTTGGGCTCCCCGTTTAGCTCTGTTCCTCCTCTGCTCATGCTCTCTCTCTCTCAAATAAATAAATAAATCTTAAAAAAAATGAACAGTACTCAGGATCAGGACAGGACTCAGGAACAGGATAAGACTCAGGATCAGGACAGGACTCAGGATTAGGATAGAACTCAGGATCAGGATTGGAATCAGGATCAGAATAGGACTCAGGATCAGATCAGGACTCAGGATCAGGACAGGACTCAGGATCAGAACGTGACTCAGGGTCAGGAGGGGATCCAGGACTAGAAATGGACTCAGGATTAAGATAAGACCCAGGATGGGGACAGGACTCAGGATCAGGATAAAACTGAGAATTAGGAAAGGACTCAGGATCAGGACAGGACCCAGAATCAGGATAAGATTCAGAATCAGAACAGTACTCAGGGGTGCCTGGGTGGCTCAGTTGGTTAAGGTCCAACTCTTGGTTTTGGCTCAGGTTATGAATAATCTCAGGGTTTTGAGATCGAGCCCCATGTTGGGCTCCCTGCTTAGCTCTGCTCCTCTTCTGCTCATGCTCTCTCTCTCTCTCAAATAAATAAATAAATCTTTAAAAAAATGAACAGTACTCAGGATCAGGACAGGACCCAGGATCAGGATAGGACCCAGGATAGGGACAGGATCAGGATCAGGACAGAACCTAGGATCGGGTTAGGACTCAGGATTAGAATAAGATCCAGGATCAGAATAGGACTCAGGATTAAGATAGAACTCAGGATCAGGATTGGATTCAGGATCAGAATAGGACTCAGGATCAGGACAGGACCCAGGACCAGGAAAGGACCCAGGACTAGGAATGGACTCAGGATCAGGACAGAATTCAGGATTGGAATAGGACTCAGGATCAGGATAGGACTCAGGATCAGACTAAGACCCAGGATCAGAATGGGATTCAGAATCAGGACAAGATCTAGGATCAGAACAGGATTCAGGAACAGAATAGGACTCAGGACCAAGACAAGACTCAGGATCAGAACAGGACTCAGGATTTGAACAAGGCTCAGGATCAGAATAGGACTCAAGATCAGGACAAGACCCAGAAGATGACTCAGGATTAAGACCGGACCCAGAAACTGGACAAAACTCAGGATTAGAACAAGACTCTGGATCAGAACAGGATTCAGGAACTGGACAACTCAGGATCCGAACAAGACTGAGGATCAGGATCAGGGCAGGATTCAAGATCAGGACAGGACTCAAGATCAGGATAGGACACAGGATCAGTACAGAATTCAGTGTCAGCACAGGCCCCAAGATCAGAATAGGACTCAAGACTCAGGATCAGGACAGGACTCAGGGTCAGGACAGGACTCAGGATCAGGACAGGACTCAAGATCAGGACAGGACCAAGGATCAGGATAGGACACAGGATCAGTACAGAATTCAGTGTCAGCATAGGGCCCAAGATCAGAATAGGACTCAAGGCTCAGGATCAGGACAGGACTCAGGGTCAGGACAGGACTCAAGATCAGGACAGGACTCAAGATCAGGACAGGACCAAGGATCAGGATAGGACAAAGGATCAGGACAGAATTCAGTGTCAGGACAGGGCCTAGGATCATGATAGGACTGGCTGACTCAGGGATTGCTTGTTTAGGGTTTGAATGTGGCCTTTCAGCCCTTGCAAGATACAGACAACACACTCCGACTGGGTCCACAGAGCTGGAGAAACAATGGAAACTTGCCACAGCTCCTAAGAGCTGAGAGGGTGCCACTGCTCCCATCGGGCTGGATTGGCAAGGGGGGCCCAGGGACTGAAACCCTGAGAGAATCACACTGTGGGCGAGGCCCTGCCCCCACCCCAGGTGCAGGACTGTGGCCATCAGCTTAGGGACACCGCCACGGCCAGGCCAAGGTGAGTGCCAGAAAGAGAGCCGGGAAGACATGCCATGGCTGATGGCATCCTTCAGAAGCTGAGGGGCAGGGGTATGCCCATGACGTGTCCTCGGAGGTCAGCCACAGGGGAGAAGGGCAGAGGGTGGACCTGGAGGGTCCCAGCCCTGGTGGCAGCACAGGCTCAGGACCAGCTCCCAAATTTGCAGGGCCTCTGCAAAATGAAACTGCAGAGCCCCTCGTCCAAAAACAGTTAAGAAATTCAAGAGCAGGTATCACCTCACACCCGTTAGGACGGTTGCCATCCAAACGCCAAGAGAAGACAAGTGCTGGCAGGGATGCGGAGAAAAGGGAGCCCGCGTGCGCAGCTGGTGGGGTGCAAACCAGTGCAGCCACCCCGGAAAACAGCAGGACTGCCTCATGACCCCGCAATCCACTTCTGGGTGTGCATCTGCAGGGAATGAAACCACTATCTACCTACGCAGGGGGGTGGGAAGAAGCTGTGGGAGCAGAAAACATTTGAGGCCCATGCTCACCCCCTGGCTCCAGCGAGGCAGGGCCTGCGGACACTCAGGGAGGAGGAGCTGGCCCGCGGGGGGCTCAGAGGCTGGGACAGCCTGGAACCTGCCACCGTTCCCCAGGACAGGGTCTGGGCATGGCCCTGCTGGGTTCCTGGCCTTTCCTGCAGGGAACAGAGCTGGGTATTGAGGCCCCCCGACCTTGCTGAGCTTTCCCGGGTCGGACCCTGCTCCGCCAGGCAGGGATTGGGCAGGGGATCATGGTGAGGGCAAGGCTCCCACTGCGGGCCAGGCAGACAGCGCCTTCTGCAGGTGCCTTGGGCAGAGGGGTGGGTCAGTCGCCCTCCAGGTCACCGCAGTGCCCGCCATCCCTCCGGGGCTCCGCCAGGCTCCCTGGGCACTGGCTGGCAGGTACCTAGCACAGGCCTTCACTGGTCTCTGGGTACCCCCCGTCCCTGCCCCCTTGTTCTGCCAGGTGCCCGCACCCAAGCCCCCATCCCCATCACTCGGGGGCTGTGTCCTGGCTAGACTCTGGTCCCCACCATGACTGTCGCCAAGTTACTCATGCTCCCTGCACCTCCTTTTCTCCACTCTAAGTCGCAGTGGTAATCGCCCCCCCCCCCCCCCATTAATGAGCAGGTGCATCCCTGGGCAGGTGCAGGCGGGGCTCCTCAGGTGCAGCGGGGTCCGCGTCCTCGGCAGAGCGCCACCTGGTGGCAGCATCTGCACACGGCGGGCCCCGGGCGGTGGAAGGGCAGCTCCTGTCCCAGCCCTGGGCTCTGCGAGGGGAGAGTGAGCTCTGGGGTCTGGGCTCTGCAGGAGCGCACCCGCCTCTCAAGGAGCCACGTCCCCGGGTGGCCAGGTGGGACAACCGACATGCCTGGAAGCTGTCCTCTCCTGATCGATCTGGATAAAACCACATGGAACCAAAACCACGCAGACGCATGCTGTGAAGTTTCCTTCTTCCCTATCACAATGCCTTTGATGCTTCTTAAAAAATAAAATCACACATTCCTAAAATGTGGTTTCGGTGGGCTCCTCTTCCTGGGGCCGCCGGCTGAGCCGGCACAGCCAGGGGTCTGGCCGCCTTCAGTGAAGATCTCTATGGGGAAGTGCGGGCAGTGCCCACCCATGGGGGACGTTTGGTGTGGGAGGCTGTGGGCTGCACGTGAGGCTGGCAGCTCGAGGACCCCCGAGGGTGGTGGGACCTCCTGGGTGGGTGTAGCGTGGGGCTGGCTGAAATCTCAACCTTGAGCCTCCCTCCAGCCCCTGGCCCTGCAGAGTGGGGGTCTCCGTCTTCCTTCCTGCCATGGAGACTCCCCTGCCGGGGTCCCACATGCTGAGTGCATGGTTGTCTGTAGCCTTCCTCTCCGACCTCCCTCCACGTCAGCTTAGTGGGCCATGGCTGACTTGGGGAGAGGCCCTGGGGATGGAGGCTCTCCCTCCCCATTTCCTCACTCCCTCCCGAACTTTTCCACAGACTGAAGACTTTATTCTTTCTGCTCGTTAAGGGCCATTGGGTTAGTCCCCTTGGAAGATCCTGGCGGCACCCTGGGAGTGAGAAAGGTGCATTTCCAAACTGGGTGAAGCTGACGAGCCGCCCGAGCCTCTGGCCTCAGTTTCTGACGAACAGCCTTCTCTCTGGGCTGCCATGGGGATTGGCAGTCACGGAGGCACCTGCCTGCAGCGTGGGGGCCCTTTGTAAGGCGGCAGCCGCGTGACATCTGCCAGTGCTCTGCACCCCTGCGTCCTGGGCCCCGGTCCCGCACGAGGCCCTCTGCGGCTCCCCTTCCCCGGACAGCACCTCCTGGTCTGGCTACGTGGTCCCAGCCACAGACCAGCCTTAACCAGCGTCCACTACCCACAGTCCTGGGGCTGAAGCCTGAGGTCAGGGTGTCGGTGGAGGGAGGCTCTGGAGGGGCCCTCCTCCCCCTTCTAGTGTCCTCGCCGAGGAGAGGCAGTGGTCTCCGCTTCTGTAAGGACACTAATTCTACCGTGGGGCCTACCCTCCTGACCTCATCTACCCCTCATCACCTGCCAGAGGCCCCGCGTCCCGACACCATCCCATGGGTGATTAGGGACGGCTTCCCCATGTGAATTTAGGGGAGGACACAGTTCAGTCCAGAGTAAACCCACAAGCGGCTCAGGACAGCTGGTCCCACTCCATCGAGCAGGGTCCCAGCACATCCCCGAGAGCCTGAGCCAGCCCCACACTCCTCTGCATGTACCATGCCCCTCAGCTGGCGTGGAACCCATGCTTCTCTGCAGCTTCCTTCCTGGACTCTGCACACAGTTAGTGCCACATAAGTGCTCTATGTAAGGAGTGGATGACCAGCAGAGGGACAAGCTGGATGACACATGGTCTCTGCTGCCAAGGCCAGGGGCCAAATCTCTGCTCCAACACCTGACCCACACTGTGCCTGGGGCCCCGCACTTGAGGGCCCACGTCACTGCTGGGGTCGGAGTTCTTGGACGCCCTGCAGCCACTACCCAGGATGGGCCACACGTGGGCCCGGGGGCTGTGGGCATGGGAAGGGGCTGTCCAAGTTCTCGACCCCGTGGCCCTTAGCCAGCTCCACTCCTGGTCAGGCCTAGAGCTGGGCTGGGGCCACCAAGGAGGGGGGGCTCCAGCCAGCACCCAGCAGTGGTCACAGTGTCCTGAGCTGATGGCGGTTTGCCCTAGTGCCTGGCAGGGCTAGGGCCGCGGGAGAGGGGGACGCACAGGACTTCCAGCCGGGCCCGCGGCCGTCGACCCTACACATCCAGAGTCACAGCGTCCCGCCCGCCCGCCCGCCCGAGGACTGGTTTTCCCCTGGATCCTCCCTCTGGGATAAAGCCCCTGGTTCTTGGCACCGAGAGCCTCAGTGTTCCCAACGGGCCCCGACAGCCAGTACGGGCCACCGTGGGTCAGCCGGACGGGAGGGCTGCGTGACATGCGTGTGTTCTGGAGGGATGGAGAGGGTCCCCTCCCGGCGGTGACAAGCCGGGAAGGGGCGATGACAGGATTCAGCCACCACGCGACCGTGCGAACCGTAGCTCTCCCTCAGCGCCGGTGACCCGCGCATGTTTACGGTTCCCCGCCCGCCCGTCGCACGGCCCGTGGGAAAAGACATGGACTTGCACTTGCTACTTCGCACACGGAAGCGCGGTTTGCATCTGTCCCCCTGAGCAGTGCTGCTTGGTCGTTAAGGAAAACAAACACAGGCACTGAAAAATCACCCAAGCTGGGTTCACAGCCCCGCCAACTCCAAGTGCAGGAAACCCTGCTCGGCGCGATGTCCAAGTCTGTTACCACCCCACCTGGAGAACTTGAGAACTCAAGCACCAAACCCACCCCAAAAGAGCAAAGCAAAATGTTCATTTAGTCAAAGAGAAGGAAGCTGCCGGAGCGAAGGCGAGAGAGATGCAGAGCGAGGGCCGTGCTCGCTCCCAGCGGTGATGCCTCGCCGTGGGGCCGAGTCCGCGCTCGGAGCAGGCGCTCGGCGGGGCTGGGGCAGCGGGGGCCGCTCTGCCAGCAGCCGGTGGGACCCCACGCCGGCCGCCAAGGGCTCCCGGGCTCCGAGGCGGCAGTTTCCCCGCCGCATCCGTATCTCCAGGGCAGGACGACGCGACTTCCACGAGCCGGGTCCGCGGAGACTCTGACACGGCAGCGGGGCCGGGGGAGGGGGGCGGGAGATGACGAAGCCGCCGGGGTCCTGGGTGTGAAAAGACTGATCTCGGGGGAGCGCGGAGTCTGCCGTTCGCATCATCTCGCGTGTTGCAAGGAGCAGTCAGGACCCGCGGAGAAGAAGCGGGCCCCTCGGCAAACCGCGGAGGCGGGCGCGTCTGGGTGCTGAGCCCGCGGTCCCGCTCCTTCAGGTCCCGTGCTCTCCCACAGCAGAGCGGGCCGTCTGACTCCCCACGCCTCGTGGTTATTTGCAAAGAGGCAGCTAGACCGGCAGAGCCCGAGTGGCGGGGGCGGCGGCCAGACAGGACTGCGGGTCTGGGTCACAGCTACTCAGGGCCGAGCCGTAGAGCCCGTGGGGGCCGGGGACCGAGCGGCAGCGGGGCGGAGGCCTGCCTCCCGTCCCGTGAGCGGTGGCGGCTGACGGGACACGCGTCTGGGTCCCTGGACGGGAGCTGCCGACAGCCAGGGCCCGGGGAGGCCGGTGGCCCCGCCGACCGCTGAGCGCTGAATGGGAGGGGGGCGTCAGCGCCCAACAGGACAGAGTGCACGAGGCGGCCTGCCTGACCTGCTGCCCCGAGCTGGCATGCGGGGGTGCCCGGCAGAGGACGGAGGCCAGCACCGCGGGCTCCCCGACCTGGGCGTTCCTGTGGGGCGTGAGGCCTCAGCAGATGGTCACACGGCGGGTGGGTGCCGCTCAGACCAGCTCCGTGCGGAGCGCGGTGACTCGGTCCAGCCACGGCGGGGGTCACAGGAGGTGCTAGAAGGACGTGGGTCTGAAGCACCGTTGTCGTCACGCCCCTGGGCATGAGACCGCCTGGGCGGGGCCGGCAGCCCGAGGACAGAGACCCCAGGACGGCCCGTTCGACAGCGTGCAGGGCAGGAGGGGTCACTTGGCCCACAGTGGGTGTCTGCGGGGGCCGAGAGTCCCGGCGTCCAGGCCCGTGCGGTCGTACTGCCCGGGATCCGAGGGCGAGAGGGACGGGAGGCCCGGGGACCCTGGTCAGGGAGGGGAGAATGCGTGTCCTGAGGACAACAGAGGACCAGCTAACAGCGGGGCAGGGGCAGCTCTCCCGGGTGACGGAGGAGGAAGGGGGCAGTCCTCACAGGGGAGAGGACGATGGTAGGACGTGGACCTGGAACCGGAGGTTTGGTCCAGCTCCCTGGAGAAGGAGGACCCGAGACCAGCCTCTGGGACCAGGTGCAACCGGTGGACGCCTGGCCCGAGGGTGGGCCCCGGGGGCCTGGGGACACCAGCAGGGTGTCTCTCGTGGCACCCCAGCCCCACGGCCCCCGGAATGGCCCGGCAGCCTGCGGTTCTAGCAGCTTGAGGGCGGAGTGGGTCGGAGGGGCAGGTGGGGAGGAGCGAGTCCAGGGCCTGCACCCCGGGTGCCCCCTGCACGGGGGCCTCTCGGTCCGTGGACAAGCCCGGGTCCCGCTGCCCGCTCTGAGCCTCCGCTCACGGGACGCCCCAGAGGTTTCGGCCATCGTGTCCAGCGGCCCGCCCCGATGCGGGGGCTGGACGAGGCCCCCCGCCCTCCACCGAGGCCCTGCTCCCCGGGCTGACGGCCGGCTGGGTTTGCTCCCCACCTGCGCGGCCGGCCCGGGCTGTGGCCGACCACCCGCAGGCCGGGCCAGGGGCTGATGCGTCCCCCAGATGGGGCCGTCCGGAGATGGCGAGCCTCGCGTGATGGCGCAGACGGTCCCCGGGGACCCCAGAGACCTGCAGAACATTACCCCAAATGAAAGGGAAGGAGAGGGAGAGACAGACGCGGTGTCCTGTAAACAGTCTGATTTCTCGATGTAAACCAGATTCTGGCCTGGGACGTCAGGTAAACATCTGTGCCAGAGCCCGGGCCCCCCACCTCCGGGGAGGCCCAGCGGTCTGCATCGCCTACTCTGGGACACGTCAGAGTGACCGCCGAGACATTTCGTAATTAGGCAAAATTGGTCTTGCATTCCTTCCCTAAATCCCCAAGATCTCTGCAATTTCAGGTCTTCTCAAAAACGAGAACATTTGGTAATTCAATGACACAAGTGAAAAAATCAGAGGATGTTCTCTCAACTGGAAAATACCAATTAAGGAAGCAATTCGGATTTTCCACCCACCTTGGGCTGAGCGGGGAGCTTATCTCCGGGGAGAGGGATCGCGGGGATGGGGCTCCTCGAGGCCCGAGGCCGGGGCTGCTGCCCGGGGCTTCGCCCGAGGGCGCTGCCCGGCGGCCGGGCTCCGAGGAGGGCCGGGGCTTCCGCGGGGTGCCGGGAAAGGCTGCGGCGGGCCCTGCTGTCTGAGGTGGGCGCTGGGGACGGGCCCTGACACGGCATCCCGCTGTGTGGCAGCACCGAGGACAGCGTCCTGGGCCCTGGGCAGCCGCGGTGGGTGATGGGTCGCCCTGCAGGCTGGCCGTGCCCCCCACCTGGTCCCGGCTCCTGCGGGGGCCTCGGGCCCCTCTGGGGGGGGCGGGGTCGAGCAGGCTGCAGTCCCAAAGGTGAAGTCAGTTAAAGCTGGTGGAGTTCTCACGTCACTCCCATTCGATTGCTCGCCGCAGTTCTATCCATTTCATCTTTTGACCAAGTAGAGGACCACGGTGGTGGCGGAGTTAAGACGTCCTCTCTCAGCTCCCGTCCCCTTGTTTCTGGTTTACCTTCCCTGTGGGTTTTGCTGCAGGAATAAGTACAGACCTGCCTGTTCATATTTCTCCTTCTTTCTCACACAGAAGGAGGACACGATATGCTCTCTTCTTATTACTCATAATTAAAATAAATCTTTTCATTTTGAAATAGTTACAGATTCACAGGAATTTCAAACATAGCCCAGGGAGACCCCAAGCACCCTGCAACCATTCCCCCAGGGTGGATGTCCCAGCAGCCGCCAGCCATGTCCCAGCTGGGAGCTGGCCTTGCTGCGGCCTCGCGTGCACGTGGCGGCTCCGTGACATGACCGTCCGTCCCGCCACAGTCACGGTCCACTTGCCACCCTGACCTGCCTCCCGTGGCTCAAATGGGGTCATTCTGAGAATAAACGGAATCACACGGCCCGTGGCCGCTCGAGGTTGGGGTTTTCTTCACTGAGCAGAATGACCTTGAGGTCCTTCGAGGTTGCTGTGTATGTCAGTCCGTGACAGGTGTGACAGGTGTGTCCCGGGGCCTCCACAGCACCGTGTGTCTAGCCACCCACCTGTGGCAGGAGGCTCGTTTCCAGGTTGGGATGATGGGGAAGCTGCCATGTACGGTTTCCCGTGTGGGCACGGGAGTTTTCGTTTCTCTGGGATAAGTGTCCGGGTCTGGGGCCCCGGGTCGTACGGCAAGCAGAGCCTTCGGTTTTTAAGAACCTGTCACACTCTTTCGCAGGGCGGCTGTCGCGTTCCGCACTCCCAGCGGCTGCCTGTGGCCGCGTTCCTCGGCCGCCGCCGCCCGCGCTGGGCAAGGTCATGACTTTGACTCTCAGCGGCTCTGACAGCCGAGCCCCACGGCTCGCGGCACTGCCGATGTGCACGTCCGGAGGGCGAGCGGTGCCGGCGTGCCCGAGTGCTTACCCCCTTTCACAGCCCCCTTGGCGCGTTCCTGTCGAGGCTTGAGTGTCCTCTCCGTGCTCTGGATGCGTGTCTGTGGGCGCACGCGTGGCCTGCAAACACTTTCTCCCAGCCGGAGCTCCTGGCGGGGGCTCTTGCGGGACAAAAGCTCTCTCTCTATTTATTTTCATTTCGATGGGCTTAACAAATGGTGTTCTTTTTGCAGGACAAAAGTTTTTAATTCTGACAACGTCTAATTCACAGACTTAAAAAAATTTTAACGGATCATGCTTTTGATGTTACCTTTAAGAGCTCTGCCCAGCTCCAGGTGCTGAGGATTTTCTCCTATGGTTTTTCTCTTAAAGCTTTATATTTTGTGTTTAAATTTATGATCCACTTTGAGTTAATTTTTTTTATAAGGTGGCGTGAAGTCAAGGGTCTTTTTCTCCCCCCTGTGGATGTTCATTTGCTGCAGTGCCATTTACCGAAAAGCCTGTCCTTTCTCCGTCGCCCCCCGACTGCACACCGCATGGCTGGCCGAGCCTGCGGGGTCCGTCCACAGACTCCATCCCGCTCCATTTGCTGGGGCGCCTTCCTCTCCCTGACCTGCACGCAGTCACTGCCGCTTTGCAGAACTCTTGAGCTCAGCGGGCTGCTCATTCCTTCCACCTGATTATTCTCTTAAAAAAAAAAAAGGTTGAGCTATCCTAGCTTTTTCTTCCTTCTCTATGAATTTTAGACTCGGTTTGTCTATTTCCACAAAAAGATTTTCCCTGTGTTTCAATAGGAACTGGGTTGATTCTACATGGATCGAGTTAGGAAAAATCCAGGCAACCAATGTAATTTCCTACATTAATAAACGTAATGAGGAACGGCGCGTGGACGTCACCCACGCTGTTCCCTGAAACCCCGCTCCTCCGTGCTCACACCTTGTTCTGTGGAGCTGCCAGTCTCTGACTTAGGGATTTACGTAGCCAATGTGGATATCGGGGATGTTAATATTTCCATTGTTACATTTGCTAGAAATGTTCTCTTCTGATCTGCTGGGACCTCAGCAGAGAGATGTTCACTGAGGAAGAGCCGAACCCGAAGACACTGAGCTCCGTGCTTCTCTTTTCCGCGCCCCTCACATGGCCTGCAGGAAATTTCATGTTTTTATGTGTCTGTGTAGATTCCGTTTCCTCTTTAGTTTCCTGTCGCGTGTAACTCGGGACCTAGACATTTGCCCCAGATGAGTTAGCGATCCCGGCGATGGCCTTGCCGTGGCGGCCATCTCTCCCGCTGACTGGAGCGCCGTCCGTCTGTCCGTCCACCTGCCCCCCGGTTCCACGCCGCCTCGCGTGCCTCTGACCCTGAGTCCATGCACTTGCTGCCTGACCCGTGGGCCGCCGTCCCTCGTGCTTGTGTCTGTTTGGAAAGTCGTTCCTTGTTCTTCCTTTTTTTCGTTTTCCCTTCCAAGCCGTAGCGGCTCCTCTGCAGACATGCTCTTTGATGAGACTCAGAGGGAGACTTGGCCACATGGAACCTGTCCTTTATTTTAAGTAGGATGGAATGAAATTTGTAGATTCACGTTACAGAACTCAAGTATAAAGTCTTTCCGAACGTAGAACAGGGGTTTTCTCTCCATTTATTTAAATTTGGGGAGAGTAGGCTCTCAAGAATTTTTTTTTACTAACTTTTTTCATCTATTTTAGTTTTTCTCTTAGGAATTCCCTATAGCACCCCACGATTTTTAGCTTATGAATGGGGAATGTCACACTTTTCTATACATGGTGCACAAAAATCTGTCGGTCTTTGGTGTTGAGTCCCGCACAGGGCGTTTGCTCACTGTAGGGTCTCTGCCCTTAGACGTTCCGTGGCCGTTCACTCCGTCCTGTCGCCACGCCATGGCAGCAAATAAAACAAGAGCAGCTGCTTTCTTGGAACGTCTCACGTTTCTCTGAAGTTCGGTGTCCATCTCTGGTGGCCATCTCTCAGAAGAAAAAGCACTGCCAACTCCTCAAGTTTTCTCCTTATTTCTAAAAACTGATTGTTGAGCTTTGAGTGTTTGGACTTGGCACTTTGTTGAACTTACAAGCCTCTGCAGCTGATGATGGAGACACTCACAGACAGATCATTTGTGAAATTTTGGGATTACACAAACAGGTTGTTTACTGTCTTTATCTTCCTGGAATAACCCATGTTCGTCTCAGTGCCCGGCACATAATAGATGCTCAATAAACAGTTGTTGCATAAATGAGTGAATAGAGCAGCAAGAACGTGGAGACTGCCCCGCTCCGTGGTCCGGAGTCCGCCCCCATCAGTGGCGGGCTCACTGATGGGGGCAGCGGCGTATACGCTGAGGGGACCCTGCTGGCGCCCAAGCGCCGCACTGAAGCCTGAGGCCGTGACCATTGCCTGACCACAGCCCCCCTGAGGGCCCAGCCGCAGGGCACCCAGGCTTGCTCTGGACCCGTGGGCGCCTTCGCCTCTGCTGTGCATCTCGGGCTGCTGATGCTTTATGAGGTGACAACGAGGTAGGTCCAAACACCCACCGAAAGGTGGGAAGCCTGCCATCAGGCAGCTGCACACGGGCATCACACACGGTGAGGCTCTCCCACAGGGACTTGACAACAATGGGCCAGCCCGAGACGGGATCCAGGGCGAGAAGCAGGACACACATGCTCAAAGGGGAAGAATTTCAGCAGGGAAATGAAAACACACAGAAAACTGTCGAGTGGAAACGATGCAGGAATCCCCTGGCAGCTCGTGCATGAAGAAGGAGAGAGCCCGGGCACTGGGGCCCCGGGACAGAGACCAGTCTGAAATGAAGCACAGAGGGGAAACCACCAGAGCTGAGCATCCATGAGCATACATGTAATTACGGTTTTAGGAAGAAAAGAGAAAACATGCGAGAAAAAGTACTTGAAGGGACAATGGCCATGATTTCCCCAAATTAGTGAAAGATGACAAACCACAGGTTCCCGAACTTCAGAGTCCTAAGCAGGACACACATGCACGCACCTGTTACAGCTAACCAGCCAGTTGCAGGACACCGCGTCCCCAGACCGACGTCGACTGAATTTCTCTACATTAGCAACAGACACTCTGAACATAAAATTAAGAAACAAGTTCCGTTCATAATAGCAGCAAAAAGAATAAAACACTTAAGAATTACTGCAGCACAAGAAGTGCGAGGCCACGTGCTGACTTCCTGGCAGGGCTGGCGGCCCGAAGATGGCCAGCGTGCGGGGCACACGCCATGCTCCTGGGCAACGGGAGTTCACCCCAAAAATGATTCGTAAGTTCAAAGCCCTGTCACAATCCCAGCAGGCCTTTGTGCAAAAGTTCGCAAACCGACCCTAGTATTTATAGGGAAATACAAAAGACCCAGTATAGACAAATAATTTTGAAAAAGAACAAAGTGAGTGGGACTTTCACTTCCTGATGTCAGAACTTGCTATATGGTCATAGCCACTGAGATGGGGCCATGCTGGCGTCCGGGTAGACACACAGGAGGAGCGCAGCAGGACCGGGAATCCAGAAATTAACCTTCATATTTATTGCCCGTGAGGGCTCAACACAAGCGCAAAGGCAATTCGACGGGGAAAGGATTGTCTTTTCAACGGTGCTGCAGGGACATCTGGAGATCCACACGCAAAAGAGTAAGTTTGTAGCCCTCCCTCAGGCGAGTTGCAAAGATTAAGGCCAGGTGGATCTAAATGTGAGGGCTAAAACCAAAATTGATAGAAGAAAATGCGGGGGAAGCTGTTTGCAGCCTTGGTCTGGGCGTGATTCAGTAGATACGACACCAAAAGTGGAATCTGAGACAGGAAACACGGGTAAATTAAAATTTTGTTATGGTTACAAAGACACCACTAAGAAAAGAAAAAGATAAGCCACGGATTGGGAGGCAGTATTTACAAATCACAGAGCTGATAAAGGATTGTGTCCAGAATATATATATATATACACACACACACACACACACACACACACATACATTTAAACCTCTGACAGTAATGAGACAAATAACCTAATTAGAAACGGACACAATAATTGAGTAGACAGATCACCAATCTCATGACCTGTGATAAATTTATTAGATGCCACATTTATTTATTTAACACCATACATTTCCCGGCAAGGACGGTCTCCGAGTTCTGCATTCCGTTCGTTCTAACGTGTACTGTTTTTATTAACGTTACTTTCAATTATTTCATATTTTTGCTTGTGATTACCTGTTTAACCCTGAGTTTACAAGCACAGAGTATTTTAACTACCCCTTTTGTGACTGAATTTCCTACATTTTTGCCTTGGGGTTTCAGAACATGCGCTCTGTGTGCTGGCCCTTGGACGATCAGAAGCCCCACTTACGGCTTATTACCTAGACGGTTGCCCAGGCTGTCCTCAGGGCCACGCACATCCAGCTGCTTCCCGTCAACTCCACTGCAGCTCCTGTAGGTCGCCTAGTGCGGGATCTTTTAATTTAACCCATAACCTCGGTTGGATTAATGCACAGTCATGTGATGGGCCTTCCAGGCCAGGACCTGCTCCTGCCATCCTGAGTCCTGTCTGCCACTGAGCTGTATTCTTCTCTTGCTTCTTATTCTTTTCATACCACAGACAATCGGATAAACCAAGTTTCTTTCTACTGGCTTAACAAGTAGACATTCTGTTTTTATTCCTACCTATTTATTCCTACCTATTCCTACTTTTAATTTAAACGAAACAATGTCTATGTCTTTAAGTTAACAGAACCTGTGCATTTCCAAACTTTCATTTTTAATCTCACACATGACTATTGTACAAAAAATACAAGAATATAATTTTTCTGATTTGGCTCTTGCCTTTTTTTTTTTTAAGATAATGAGTTTAGCAAAAAAAATATTTGATCATCCTGTTCTTTCGTACCTTTTCCAGTACCTACTAGATGTTTTTCTTTAATCATTTAGTGTTTTCGCCGAGGGGTCTTGTGGGACAATTCTCCTGACTCCCTGTTTGTCTGAGAACATTTCTCGACCCCACACATTTCCAAGTATTTTTGTCCGGATTTTGTGTTGAATGTTCCTTTGTGTCACGTACACCAGCACCTGGTGCAGTCCTTGGGCTCCGGTGCCACTCTGGGTCCATGCGGTGCCGGCCTGGTGCTCGCTCCCTGGACAGTGACTCTCCTCCTGGGAAATCCCAGCTTCGTCTCTGTCATGTCCGCATGCTATCGACACACATGGTGGGCAGTGTGTTTCTTCTCCAGCCCTTTCAACATAAGGGTTTTTCTTTCTTTCTTTCTTTCTTTCTTTCTTTCTTTCTTTCTTTCTTTCTTTCTTTCTTTCTTTCTCTCTTTCTCTCTTTCTCTCTTTCTTTCTTTCTTTCTTTTTTAAATAAAGTCTTTCTTTAATTCTGGGAGAACTTCTCTCCGTTATTTTTTTCTCCCCCAGAGTATTTCCACTCTGTTTCAAATCCCCATCATTTACACAGTGGCCTTCTGGTTTTGTTGTTCATATCACTTCTTTTTTCCTTTTATATTTTCATTCCTTAGCCCTTCCCTGCTTATTTTTGGAAAGGCTCCCCGATGTGTGGTCCACCCCACTCCTTAGCATAGCAGCAGTGGTGCATGAGTGTGCGTGAGCGGGCACCAGGCGGAACACCTGGGGGATGCTGGAGGATATCTGTGAGTGTTAGCTAGGCTAGAATAGCAGCAAGAAGACAGGTCTCTGCGTTCAGAGAAAGACTTTAGTTACAGATGCCATGGGATTTGGTTTTAAACACGAGACTGGGACAAACTGGTAGAAGGAGGTGGGGGACACTTGAATACAGTGGTTCACACCTCCCAGCTACAGGGGTCTCTGGTCACATCTCAGATCTTGTGCTGGCCCCAGATGGGGACACAGCCGCCAGAGCCACGGCCCCCACACCAGAGCCACGGCCTCTGGAACAGCCACAGCAGCCCATGGTTCTGGTGGGCTGAGGGTGGAGCAGGTCAGAGGAGCAGGTGCAGAGGACAGGTGTCCAGGTGTGGAGCCTCCTGGGCCGGGAGCCCTTTATGCACCTGCCCAGGGTGTCTCTGAACACTTGTCACTTCCTTGTGTCTATTTATGCCATTACCCAGAGAAATTTGTTTATTTTAGTCTTAAAATAATGACATTTGTCACTACAATTAGGTCATGCTTTGCGTGTTTACTGTTTTGCATTTAAGTAAAGTAAACCTAGGACGTAATGGGGCTCAAGTCACCCCGACTCTACAGCAGAGGACACGGGTCTCGGGACCCTCTCACTCTCCCTCCACCTGCGTCCCTGGCTGGCCTCCAGCCCTCCCTGGGGAAATCTGCAGAGAAGGGACACAGGTGTGTGGAGGTGAGTTGCACCACACGATTCTGCTCTTGGGGTGCAGAGAGGCAGGGGCTGGGGCTGGGGGTGAAGCACAGTGCTGGGCTCATGGATCTTCAGCTCTGCCGGCGGAACCTCCTGGGGCCGGAGGATTTGAGGACCTAGTGCGTCTCGGGTTCGTGTGGCCTCCGAAGCTCAGCAGTGCTGTGTTGCTGGAGCAAAGCAAGACCTGGGGCAACAACAGCCTCCATCAGAGGCCACAGCACCGCTCAGACAGCCGGCCAGCCGGACGTCGGGTAAGAAGAGGTTGCCCGTCACCGTGGAGGTGGGAACCTAGTGACCTGGTTCCCTTCCCTGGACGGCGTCCCCTCCCGGGGCTGCTGGTACCAAGCCCTTGTCTTGTTCAGCCTCTAGAGCAAGAGAGGCTCCAGTGGTCAGCAGACCTAAGTGGGTAAGTCCATCCTGTTGTAAGTCGGAAACCAGTCTTAGCAATCATGTTACAACAGTGGCCATGACGGGCGCCTGGGTGGCTCAGTCGTTAAGCATCTGCCTTCGGCTCAGGTCATGATCCCAGGGTCCTGGGATCGAGCCCCGCATCGGGCTCCCTGCTCTGCGGGGAGCCTGCTTCTCCCTCTCCCACTCCCCCTGCTTGTGTTCCTGCTCTCGCTATGTCTCTCTCTGTCAAATAAATAAATAAAAAATCTTTAAAAAAAAAACAAAAACAAAAAAACAACAGTGGCCATGACTGTCTCCTGCAACTCTCACACAGGACGCATCCAGTAAGGAATGGGTCGTCTGCGAGGCCTTGCAGTCAGGGCGGTGTCCAGGAGGCCCAGGCTGGGCTGGGCCACGGCCCACACATGCTTCTCCTTGCATGGGGACCTCCGCTCCATTTCCCCACCTTGCGGCTGCACCTGCATGGGATTCGTTGTTGCTCCACAGCGTCTGCTCCCAGGCCCTGGGCAGCTCCGGCCTTCCGCCAGGCAAGGGCTGCAGGTCCGCCTACGGTGCACAGCACGGACCGGCGGGGAGTGGCTTTGTGTCCCAGGACTGGCCATTTGAAGAGTCACCAAATGAAGACCTCCCTTGTCCCACAACAAAACCAGCAACAGAGGCACCTGGAGCCAGCCGGCCACCTGAGGGTGTGGGGCCCAGGGACCTGGGACAGGGACCTGGGGCAGGTGCAATGGCTGCCAGGCTGACACTTAGGGCCCAAGTATTTTTGGCACCCAGTTGGGAAAGACCTGGGAAAGCCGACAGCTCAAAGCCAGGAGCAGTTTTCCGTTCCCTAAGAAGCGGTTTGAGTCCACTTGGGAGCAGTCTGCTGCTTGGGAAAGTGGGCACGTGGAGCCTACAATCATGCAGATGAGGAGGAGTGTCCACGCTTTTCCTGGATCCAGGTGATTCAGAACAAGAACGCCCAGTTTGCTGGTCTTGCTGATTTTTGTGTATGCTGGAGCTCCCACCTGTTTTCGTCCTGACCCCGAGGCAATGCCTGCCTTGCCCGAGCAGGACGCCCACGAGCCCACTCCTGACACGGGGCCAAGAGTCAAGAAGAACCTCTCCTCCCTCCCGACTGAGACTCTCCTCCTGGATCCTCACTATCCAGCCCAGGATCAGCCTCTTCCCAGGATGACTGGCGTGGGGAGGGCTTCTTGGGGCGATAACGCCAGGACACAAGGTGGATTTCGGGGCCTCTGTGCATGCAGAGCTTGTAACTCCGTGTGCAGGACAGTGGCCGGCCAGCTGCCCCCTGAGGCTCTGTCCTCCAGGGTCTGGGGAGGGCTCAGCCCGTCCTGCAGTGGGCTCCACCATGATTCCTCATCACACGGGACTCGAGAAAGCCACCAACACTGAGGGGTCCCTTCCTGGTCTAATCAATAAAGGAAAGAGAGGGAAAGAATCAGGAGTGAGTGGAGACAGCACTGCAAAGGGTAATGGGGAATCTTACAAACAACTCTATGTCAATAAATTTGACAATTCCAGCGTCCTGGACAAATTTCCTGAAAGACACAAAACCCACCAAAGCTCTCCACAGAAGAAACAGATACACCGAACAGCCCGATGTCTGTCCAGGAAATGAAGTTTGTAGTTACAAGTGTCCTGACAAGGAAAAGCAGGGGCCCGGATGCTTCAGGGGTGGATTTCACCCCCCGTTCAGCAGAGATCTGGTGAAGCCTCTGCACAGCCTCCCCCAGGAAAATCAAGAGCAGTTCTGGGAGCTAGACTCACCCTCGTACCACGAGCAGACGGACCACAAACCAGTATTCCTCACAGACACGGAAGCACAAGTTTCAGCAGATGGGAGTCCAGTACGTGTTGTCAGGGACGTGGCAAAATGGGAACCTCGTATATTGCTGGTGGGAATGTAAGATGATGCGTGGACTCTGGAAACCAGTTTGGTAGTTTTCGTAACAACCAAGCAGGGGGGACACCCAAATGTCCATGAGCTGACAGACACATTAACAAAACGTGTTCTACCCACAAAATGTAATATTCCTCAGCCACCAAAGGAGTGAAGCTCTGACATCCACAAGGTGGCTGGACCTTGAAGACATCGTGCTCAGTGAAATACGCCGGCCGTGGAAGACCACACGTGCGAGGTTCCACTCCCACTGAGTGTCCAGAGTCTGCAGATGCGTAGGGACCGGAAGCAGATTTGTGGTTGCTTAGCCAGTGGGGCCTTTGGGTGGCAGCCGTGGGGAGTGCCGGCTAAGGGGTATGGGACTTCTTTCTGGGGCGATGAGAATGTTCTAGAATTGCATCATGAGATGGTTGGCTGATGGGGATAGCTGCGTTGTCTGTGAACATACTGAAAACCATTGAATTGCACACCGTCATCAGGTCGGTTGTGTGGTATGTGAATTCTATCTCAATAGAGCTGTTAAAATCAGTTGCATTTCTATATTCCAGCGATTAACAACTGAAACACTGAAAAAAACATCTAAAATTATAGGAAAATATGAAGTCTTTAGGAATAAATCAGACAAAAGGTGTGCAAGACTTGTACAGTACGAAATGCAATGTGCTGTTGATAGAAAGTAAAGTTGAATCAAATATATTGAGATGCATATCTTGTCAACCAGTCAAAATCCCAAAGTCGGTAAGGTGGCAGCTCTTCCTAAATTGGTCTCTAGATGCAGTGCACCAGCAATCTGAACCTCAGGAGCTTTTTTCCTTCATAGAACTCTGCCGCAGTGGTTATGATTCATGGTGATTGTGGGCACGCAAAGGACCTAGAGAGAAGCAAAAGAACTTTGAGAAGAAGAAGAGACAAGATGGAGGGGCCCATGTCCATGAGCTCTAGACTTGTTCCAAAGCTTCAGCAACTAGGTGGTGTGGAGTTGACATCAGGAGAGAAAAATAGATCCGGAGACAGAACACAGAGTGTGGAAGTCGACCCCCACTCACAGACAAGTGATCTCAGTAATGCTGCAAAGCGAGTCCGGTGGACAAAGGACAGTCTTCTCAACGCCAGTTGGTAGCCAGTAGCTGAACAATGGGATACTCGTTTGCCAAAAAATAAAGTTAAATTCACAGTTTGCCTGGTACACAGAACAGAAGTTAGAGTGCATCAGATCTAGGTGTATGGCACGAAATTAGAAGCCTCTAGAAGAAACTATAGAGGAAGTCTTTGTGAATGTGGTCGGTCACAGACTTCTAGATGCAGGGCCAAAATCACGAGCCGGAGAAGAACAAACTGATCAATTAGATGCCCCCAAAATTAAAATCTGCAGCTTCAGCTCCTCAGAAGACACAGTGGAGAGAAGGAAAACACAAGCACAGATGGGGGAGAAATATTTGCAAACCACCAATCTGAGAGAGGGCTCACGTCCAGAAAATAAAAATAACTCCCATAGCTCAAATGGGGAGGAAAAAACATCCTAATTTAAAAACGGGCAAAAATCGAACAGTCACTTCACTGAAATATGCAGATGGAAAATGAGCACGTGAAGAGGCAGCGAGTCCTGGGAAACCCTCGTTACAGAGCGCTGCGATTCCAAGGCCAGGCTCTGGGGAGCGCTGGCGAGCAGGTGGGGCCTGCACTGCGGGCGCGCGGCTGAGGGACGTGCAGGGAGGCAGCCCCTTTGGAGGACGGGTTGGGGGTTCTCAGCCGGGCGAGCAGGCACCTTCCGAGTGACCCAGACTCCCACTCCAAGGTGCTCACAGAGAGAAATGGGAGGCTGCGACCAAGAGGCTCCCGTGCACATGGAGGGTTGTGGTGGCCTCTTATGGAGCAGCCTGGACCTGGACGCGCCAAGATCCCCGCACACAGAGGTGGCAGGCTTCACACACCGGGGCACTCCCTTTCAGCCAGGCTGCCATGTGGGCCGGCTGGGGCGGGCGGTGGGAGGAGGGTGACCGAGGGCAATGGGACCCTTTGGGGTGATGGGTGCTTCCTTTCCCTGGTTCTGCTGACGGCTTCATGGGTGAACACACGTCAGAATTTCTAGAATTACACACTTGAAGAGTGTGTGGCTTATTGTGTTAAGCTTCCCTTAACACACGTGTTTTTACTGCGTTAAAATGCACGCGACGTGACATTTACCCTCTGAACCACATCCACGCGCACACCACTCTCGTGCTCTCTCACCGCCGTGCAGCCCGCACCTGCATCCGAATTCTCCCATCGGGCAAGTTCTGTTAGCAGAAGAGGCCTTGTCTCTGTGCCACGTGCATGCGGGGAGGCTGTGGCCCTGGTCTTCAGAGCTGGATTCTCCTTCCTTCCCAAGCTGAGCACACCAGAGTGAAGACCATGATCTAAGTCTCCTGTGCTTGGTTCTCGATACTCACCCACGTTCCCTCTCTCCCTGGCCACTCTGCCCTGTTCCTGACTTTCGAGCTGAATGTCCTGCTGAAAAATCTTATTTTGAACATCACAAGACAAACGTTAACTGCTCTGTAATGGTTACTTTTGCGTGTGAGCTTATTGGCATTTGGGGGGTGAGAAGAACATTTAAAATCGGTGGACTTTGAGTATAAAGCAGGTTGCCCTCCACAGTGTGGGTGGGCCTCATCCAATCAGTCGAAGGTCTGCGTGGAACCAAAGACTAAGCTCCCCAAGCAAGAGGGTGTTCTCCAGCAGACGGCCTTCTGAGGTTCCCTGTCCCATCGGTTCTCCTGGGCCCTCAGCCTGCCCTGCAGAGTCTGGACGCACCAGCCTCCATACGTGAATGAGGCACCTCTTTAGAAGACACGTCTGCATATAAATGTACGTATTTGTCGATTCTGTCTCTTGGAGAAGGCTAACAGGACTCCCAAGGAAAGTGGGCCTTGGAGGTCCATGTTCCCGGGGAAGAGGGAGCCCGGTGATGTGGCGTTCCTCGAGGGGCTTCTGACGGTGAACCATGCGTGTGTGGCGTGAGAAAGCAGGCAGAGGACACAGCTGCTTGGAGGCCAGCGTTCCAGGGAGAGACTCCAGCGAGCGAGAGCCGGGAAGGCCGGCCAACGTGAGGGGCCCAGGCTGTCCGTTGAGACCCGGGAAGGGGCTGCGCGCGGAGTGAGGCAAACAGCACGCTGGCCTTGACTGAATCACCGTGACCCGCTGTACTTTTCCTGCAGCCAGAAGAAAATGTGTTTGGCTCTGCAGGGATATTACATCATCCTGATTCGTTGCTGATGTCCGCGCACGCGTCTGATGCAATCAGAGCTTTCGGAGGTGCTGGACCCTGGCCCCTCGCTAGGTGTGACCTTGGGCTGGCTACTTGGTTTCTGTGAGCTTCAGTTTCCTCACACGTGGAATGGGGCTGGGGGCACAGATGCCGGCCTCGGGCTTGGCACGAGACCGCCTGGCACGTGTGAGTGCAGAGCCGGCCCAGGGCAGGCAGGGGACAGAATGGAGGAGCACACACCTTGCAGCAGCCTGCCCATGCAAGGGACCCCCTCCCCCAGTTAAAGGCCCACCCGCCGCTTCCCCGGAGCCGCCGCTCTGCCCAGAAGCCCCATCGCGTCCCAGACCCGCCCTTCGTGCTCTGCACGTGGCATTGGCAGGCGTGACGCGGGAACCAGCTTTTGGGTTGGGGTTCATTCTTTCTGTAGAGTGACCACAGCACACCCCCCCCGACGAGCCGTACTTTCATACACAACCACGGGTCACCGTGCAGTGGTGTTGGCGTGCCCAGACCCGTGTGTGTGCGTGTGTGTCCGTGTGTGTGTGTCCGTGTGTCCACGTGTGTGTGTCTGCACGCATGTGTCCGTGTGCATGTGTGCCTGTGTGTGTCCACATATGTGTCCGCGTGTGTGTGTCCGTGTGTGTCCACATGTGTGTGTCCATGTGTGTGTGTCTGTGTGTGTCCACGTGTGTGTCCGCGCGTGTGTGTCTGCGTGTGTGTGTCCGTGTGCGTCCGTGTGTGTGTCTGTGTGTCCACATGTGTGTGTCCGCGTGCATGTGTGTCCGTGTGTGTGTGTCTGTGTGTGTCCACGTGTGTGTCTGTGCGTGTGTGTCCACGTGTGTGTGTCCGTGTGTCCACGTGTGTGTGTCTGTGTGCATGTGTGCCCATGTGCGTGTGTCCATGTGTGTATGTGTCCATGTGTGTGTGTCCGTGTGTCCGCGTGTGTGTGTCCGTGTGTCCACGTGTGTGTCCACGTGCGTGTGAATCCATGTGTGTGTGTCCATGTGTCCACGTGTGTGTGTCCACGCGCATGTGTGTCCATGTGTGTATGTGTCCGCATGTGTGTGTCTGTGTCCACGTGTGTGTCCGTGTGTGTCCACGTGTGTGTGTCCATGTGTGTCCACGTGTGTGTGTCTGCACGCATGTGTCTGCACGCGTGTGTGTCCACGTGTGTGTCTGCACACATGTGTCCACGTGCGTGTGTGTCCGTGCGCATGTGTGTCCATGTGTGTATGTGTCCACGTGTGTGTCCACACGTGTGTCCACATGTGTGTGTCCGTGTGTGTCCACACGTGTGTCCGCGTGTGTGTGTGTCCGCGTGTGTGTGACCATGACACTAGCTCTCACCTCACTGAACCTGGCAATTATGTTCTAAAATAAAGAAAAGCAGACCCGTAACCACTGGTCTATAACCGTGTTCAATTGAAAGATGGGGCCCAGTGCTCACAGGGGATATGAAATGTGTTCAGGGTCACTCCTCTGTGGGGCTGGAGCTGCAGTCCCCCCTGGGCACCCCAGCCCAGCGTCCAGGCTCCAGCCAGGCTCCGTGGGACTGACCTCTGTGTCTTTATGGGACGATCAGGACACCCGGGAAGACCAAGACCACATCCCAGTCTCCCCACCGGATGACCTGTCGCGAGTGGGTGTTCCAGAAGCGTGCGTGTGCTGTAGGAGGTCTGCACTGCCATACTTGGGATGACGTAGACACCTTCTACGGGCACATCGGCTCCGTCGAGAGGGAGGCAGCTTTGCAGAGGTGGAAACCAAGGCCTGCACCTTTTCTGCTCAGGACCTGGAAAGTTTCTGCGTGTGGACCTAGCTCAGGGCTCAGCAGCCCCAGGAAATAGGTATTTCAGGCTCTGCAGACCACGTGGTCTCTGGGGTCATAAAGGACATTTTCAGGTTTTAATGTCGGTGGACCTGGGCCCCCAGGGAAGCCATACTTTAACTTTTATCAGGTGAATGACTTCACCAAACCTCAAAGCACAGGCTCTATTTCTGCCCTGAGCACATCTGCTTCATTAGCAAATAACCTGAAAGAAACACTTCAAACTAAAGATAAGAGTAGAAATCTCCCTGGGTTTCGATCCTCCGTAGCCTGCAACCTTGCACATACTAAACACGTAAGATAAAGTTTGTCCTTTGTCCTGGGGATTTGTAAGTCCTGATGCAACAAAGACCATCGATAATCCCGTATTCCGCATTCCTTCCCCCCAGCACCCCCTTCTTCGTGAAGATTGTGCATCCTGGCAGCCGACCTCACCCGGGCTCCGGTGAAATTCTCTTCCTTTCTCTTAAAAGAAACATTCTAAGAGGTCTGTTCATTTTGTGTCGACAGGTCAACAAGTCAGCTCTGCCTCCATGGCGGGAAAGTGGCCACAGACGGTCTGGAAATGCTGGGGGCCCTCCGCTCCGGCAGAGCATTCTGTGCGGGCACTGAAATTTGACCTTCGTATAATTTTCATGTGTCACAATGTATTATACTGCTTTTGATTTTTACTCAACCACTGGAAATGTAAACATGATTGTGAGCGTGTGGGGCAAGCAGCATGTGATCTCAAAGCTGGTCCTGGAGGTCGGGGTCACACACGAGACCCAGTAACACTCTCCCTGCATTTGAGTCCCTGGGAGCAGTGGGGGCCTCTGACCCTGAAAGATGCCAACTACTCCTGGCTCCGCAGCAGAGAGACATTCAGTAACCCCAACCCCCAGTTAGCACGGCTGACCCAGGGAGGGATCCACGCACACCTCAGAGATGGGCGGAAACTGCACAGGACGGGACCATAAGCTGAGCTGGGCCATGAGCAGGGGAGGCTTCTGGGGCCAGAATGCGGGGACGGTCAGTGACTAGATGAGCCCCCGCCCCCCCCAGAGGGGTCCGAGGCCCCCGCAGGAGCCGGGACCAGGTGGGGGGCACGGCCAGCCTGCAGGGCGACCCATCACCCACCGCGGCTGCCCAGGGCCCAGGACGCTGTCCTCGGTGCTGCCACACAGCGGGATGCCGTGTCAGGGCCCGTCCCCAGCGCCCACCTCAGACAGCAGGGCCCGCCGCAGCCTTTCCCGGCACCCCGCGGAAGCCCCGGCCCTCCTCGGAGCCCGGCCGCCGGGCAGCGCCCTCGGGCGAAGCCCCGGGCAGCAGCCCCGGCCTCGGGCCTCGAGGAGCCCCATCCCCGCGATCCCTCTCCCCGGAGATAAGCTCCCCGCTCAGCCCAAGGTGGGTGGAAAATCCGAATTGCTTCCTTAATTGGTATTTTCCAGTTGAGAGAACATCCTCTGATTTTTTCACTTGTGTCATTGAATTACCAAATGTTCTCGTTTTTGAGAAGACCTGAAATTGCAGAGATCTTGGGGATTTAGGGAAGGAATGCAAGACCAATTTTGCCTAATTACGAAATGTCTCGGCGGTCACTCTGACGTGTCCCAGAGTAGGCGATGCAGACCGCTGGGCCTCCCCGGAGGTGGGGGGCCCGGGCTCTGGCACAGATGTTTACCTGACGTCCCAGGCCAGAATCTGGTTTACATCGAGAAATCAGACTGTTTACAGGACACCGCGTCTGTCTCTCCCTCTCCTTCCCTTTCATTTGGGGTAATGTTCTGCAGGTCTCTGGGGTCCCCGGGGACCGTCTGCGCCATCACGCGAGGCTCGCCATCTCCGGACGGCCCCATCTGGGGGACGCATCAGCCCCTGGCCCGGCCTGCGGGTGGTCGGCCACAGCCCGGGCCGGCCGCGCAGGTGGGGAGCAAACCCAGCCGGCCGTCAGCCCGGGGAGCAGGGCCTCGGTGGAGGGCGGGGGGCCTCGTCCAGCCCCCGCATCGGGGCGGGCCGCTGGACACGATGGCCGAAACCTCTGGGGCGTCCCGTGAGCGGAGGCTCAGAGCGGGCAGCGGGACCCGGGCTTGTCCACGGACCGAGAGGCCCCCGTGCAGGGGGCACCCGGGGTGCAGGCCCTGGACTCGCTCCTCCCCACCTGCCCCTCCGACCCACTCCGCCCTCAAGCTGCTAGAACCGCAGGCTGCCGGGCCATTCCGGGGGCCGTGGGGCTGGGGTGCCACGAGAGACACCCTGCTGGTGTCCCCAGGCCCCCGGGGCCCACCCTCGGGCCAGGCGTCCACCGGTTGCACCTGGTCCCAGAGGCTGGTCTCGGGTCCTCCTTCTCCAGGGAGCTGGACCAAACCTCCGGTTCCAGGTCCACGTCCTACCATCGTCCTCTCCCCTGTGAGGACTGCCCCCTTCCTCCTCCGTCACCCGGGAGAGCTGCCCCTGCCCCGCTGTTAGCTGGTCCTCTGTTGTCCTCAGGACACGCATTCTCCCCTCCCTGACCAGGGTCCCCGGGCCTCCCGTCCCTCTCGCCCTCGGATCCCGGGCAGTACGACCGCACGGGCCTGGACGCCGGGACTCTCGGCCCCCGCAGACACCCACTGTGGGCCAAGTGACCCCTCCTGCCCTGCACGCTGTCGAACGGGCCGTCCTGGGGTCTCTGTCCTCGGGCTGCCGGCCCCGCCCAGGCGGTCTCATGCCCAGGGGCGTGACGACAACGGTGCTTCAGACCCACGTCCTTCTAGCACCTCCTGTGACCCCCGCCGTGGCTGGACCGAGTCACCGCGCTCCGCACGGAGCTGGTCTGAGCGGCACCCACCCGCCGTGTGACCATCTGCTGAGGCCTCACGCCCCACAGGAACGCCCAGGTCGGGGAGCCCGCGGTGCTGGCCTCCGTCCTCTGCCGGGCACCCCCGCATGCCAGCTCGGGGCAGCAGGTCAGGCAGGCCGCCTCGTGCACTCTGTCCTGTTGGGCGCTGACGCCCCCCTCCCATTCAGCGCTCAGCGGTCGGCGGGGCCACCGGCCTCCCCGGGCCCTGGCTGTCGGCAGCTCCCGTCCAGGGACCCAGACGCGTGTCCCGTCAGCCGCCACCGCTCACGGGACGGGAGGCAGGCCTCCGCCCCGCTGCCGCTCGGTCCCCGGCCCCCACGGGCTCTACGGCTCGGCCCTGAGTAGCTGTGACCCAGACCCGCAGTCCTGTCTGGCCGCCGCCCCCGCCACTCGGGCTCTGCCGGTCTAGCTGCCTCTTTGCAAATAACCACGAGGCGTGGGGAGTCAGACGGCCCGCTCTGCTGTGGGAGAGCACGGGACCTGAAGGAGCGGGACCGCGGGCTCAGCACCCAGACGCGCCCGCCTCCGCGGTTTGCCGAGGGGCCCGCTTCTTCTCCGCGGGTCCTGACTGCTCCTTGCAACACGCGAGATGATGCGAACGGCAGACTCCGCGCTCCCCCGAGATCAGTCTTTTCACACCCAGGACCCCGGCGGCTTCGTCATCTCCCGCCCCCCTCCCCCGGCCCCGCTGCCGTGTCAGAGTCTCCGCGGACCCGGCTCGTGGAAGTCGCGTCGTCCTGCCCTGGAGATACGGATGCGGCGGGGAAACTGCCGCCTCGGAGCCCGGGAGCCCTTGGCGGCCGGCGTGGGGTCCCACCGGCTGCTGGCAGAGCGGCCCCCGCTGCCCCAGCCCCGCCGAGCGCCTGCTCCGAGCGCGGACTCGGCCCCACGGCGAGGCATCACCGCTGGGAGCGAGCACGGCCCTCGCTCTGCATCTCTCTCGCCTTCGCTCCGGCAGCTTCCTTCTCTTTGACTAAATGAACATTTTGCTTTGCTCTTTTGGGGTGGGTTTGGTGCTTGAGTTCTCAAGTTCTCCAGGTGGGGTGGTAACAGACTTGGACATCGCGCCGAGCAGGGTTTCCTGCACTTGGAGTTGGCGGGGCTGTGAACCCAGCTTGGGTGATTTTTCAGTGCCTGTGTTTGTTTTCCTTAACGACCAAGCAGCACTGCTCAGGGGGACAGATGCAAACCGCGCTTCCGTGTGCGAAGTAGCAAGTGCAAGTCCATGTCTTTTCCCACGGGCCGTGCGACGGGCGGGCGGGGAACCGTAAACATGCGCGGGTCACTGGCACTGAGGGAGAGCTACGGTTCGCACGGTCGCGTGGTGGCTGAATCCTGTCATCGCCCCTTCCCGGCTTGTCACGGCTGGGAGGGGACCCTCTCCATCCCTCCAGAACACACGCATGTCACGCAGCCCTCCCGTCCGGCTGACCCACGGTGGCCCGTACTGGCTGTCGGGGCCCGTTGGGAACACTGAGGCTCTCGGTGCCAAGAACCAGGGGCTTTATCCCAGAGGGAGGATCCAGGGGAAAACCAATCCTCGGGCGGGTGGGACGCTGTGACTCTGGATGTGTAGGGTCGACGGCCGCGGGCCCGGCTGGAAATCCTGTGCGTCCCCCTGTCCCGCGGCCCCAGCCCTGCCAGGCACTAAACCCTGGAGCCCAGACCAGCATCCACACCTGCGCACACAGGCAGCAGTGTGCCAGCAAACTTCTGGCATTCGGGGAACACCCGAGACCAGGACGCTGACAACACGGATCTTGTTATTCAGCTTATGTTATGTTGCTGTCCAGCCGGGGCAGGCGGTCCCCATGGGCCCCGAGCATCCATGTACGCCCTTGCTGTGTGCTTGGACAGCAAGGCCTGCCAGCCCCTGATGCTGAGCCCTTTCTGTAGCTGGTCACACAGGAGACTCCGTGGGTGGAGGCAACCACAGTATGACCACCCTGCAGCTGCCTGCCCCCAGGTGGGGGGAGGAGTTTGCTTGCTACCCATTACTGCCCGCTGCACGGCTTGCTGCCTGCTGCAGGGCTTGCTGTCCGCTGCACGGCTTGCTGCTTGCTGCCCCCCTTGCTGCTCCAGGCAGGGGTGGACACGTGGTACCAGGTGTGCCGTATGTCACACTGTTTGCTACTTGGAACAGTATTTCTGGCTGTGCACTGGTCATCTGGGCCCATTGTCATGGTGTCCCCATCCCGGCTGGGCTCCTGGGGGCAGAGAACATTCTGCCAGTATGCTGATGTTCGTGCTGCTTGCTGGGCAGCAGTGAGTCCTTCGTCTGACCCGGGATGGACAGAGCCCTGGCTGGAGCAAGGCCCTGGGGGGAGCGGCCGGAGCCTGGGTTACACTGGCGGCCGGAGCCTGTGGGCCGCGGTGAGTGTGCTTGTCTGTTAGCCTCCGAGTCGGACGGGGCCCGTCACCCAGCACAGATCTTCCAAACCGCCAAAGACACTTCTCAGCTCTCCTGTCCCTCAGCGTCCACAGTCATCCTCCAACCACCTTTCCCTCGAACGGACCCAACCCCAGCTTCCCTCCCAGCTCTCTGCTTAGTCCTCCTTCAGCTGCTTCTCCTTATCTGCTGGGTGTGGATTTCCTCATGGCCTCGCTTCTCCCCTCCAGCTCCTGCTTCTCCCCCCGCTTCTTGCTTTCTTCCCCTCCCCCCATCCAGCCCCGTCCCTGCTCCTCTGTCTTCATCATCTGCATGCCGGAGACCCCACAACCCCTGCCCCAGCCCGCGGCGTGTGCATGGCCCACTCTGTGCCTGGCACTCCAGGCGCCTCTCGGACACCTGCGTCCCCGCACGCACTCCAACCACCTTCCCCCATTGTGGGAGCTGGTGCCAGGGGCCCCTGGTGAGTGGCCGGCCCACTTGTCCCGCTGGGGACTTGTCCCGCTGGGGACTGGCTCCACACCCATCCATCAGAGGGCCCTGTCATTCCCGCTCCGAAATGCGCATCTCCGAGCCCGGCTGATGGCCCCCTCCGGCCGTCACAGCCACCATCACCTGTAGGGTGCCCAGGGACTTGGCGGGTCCCCCCATTCTTCCTCCTCTGACAGCCCGTCTTCGCAGCGACAGGGGCCTCTAACAAACACAAACCAGCCCCTCGCGCTCCCCTCTTCAAAGCCTCAAAGGCTCCCCACTGTACTTAGAATAAAAGCTAAAAGCGTCCACAGAGGCTGGACCGATCGCTGTGAAGTGGGTTTTCTCTTGGGGACTGTGTGAATGAGGGCACAGGGGCGGGGGGTGACGGGGGGTGACGGCCCTCCATGATGTTACATCTTCCAGAACAGATCTGTGGTGGGACTTTCCATTCTTCCCTATAGTTTATTAATAAATAAAGTGAGTTAATTCGGTGTTCGAGCTTATGGCCTGTGGCTCTGTATCTTTCTGTTAAATGTGTATCTGGTTATTCCATACTTGGCCCCTTGGATCCCCGACAATGTCAGGTGCAGCTATGAAGTTCGGGGTTTGTGTATTTACCTTGTCCCAGCTGCCACCGCACGTGTAAACCACGTCTCCTTCCAGGAAGAGGGCAGAGGCACACACGGCATCCAGCCCCCAGGCCGGGCTGCTTCTCTTTCTCAGACAGACTTGCCAAGACCTTGTCAAGGACCAAACACCAGCTCTCCGTTCTGTCAAGTCTTCTGGATTTTCTTTCTTTCCTATTTCTTTAATTTATGCCTTTATCTTTATCAGTTCATTTCCTTTTGCTTTCTTTTCCTTTTTTTTTTTACATTTACTCAGTTAGAAACTTTGTCTCTAATTCATCTATGAACTGCTTTAACTGAAGGAGAGGATCCCAGTGTGGGCGTTGTCCTGCATCCCAACAAGATTCCCTTACTTTGCTAACTGCTTTCTTTGTAGAAGGACTGTCCAATTATTGTTACGAGGTGAACAACATAGTGGCAAATAAATTAAGAGTGAAAACTTCTCCGAGCTTCCTCAAATCCCCATCATGCACTGCCGACATTAGCCCGTTTTCGGAATAAACCCTATCCCAGCGTTGCGTGTTAAGGTGGCCACGTGGGCCAATACCTTGTGTGTCCCCAAAACAGGAATACTTTCAGCTCACATATGTCGATGTGGCTCATTCTGTCCCACGCTTGCACAATGTTCCATCATGTAGGTGTATCACCGTGCATGAAACAATTACCCTGTTGGTGGAAAATCACATTATTTCCAGATCATCTGTTTTGTATTGTTTTGCTGTTTCCATGACACATAATGCAGCAGAGTAGACATCCTTGTTTGTGAATATCTTCATGCTGACACGCTTCGGCGAAGACTGAGATCCAAAATGGGCTTGAAGAGCCAGAGAATATCTGCAATTCAAATTAAAAAGATGAAAACAAAAGGACTAGTAGAAACAGGGACAAATAATGTAAACGGGAAATTCAAGTGTAAGAAGAAATATTGATGGCCAAGGCACATAGGAGAGAATCCGGGGGGTCGCACAAATGCAAAGGAAAACAACAAATGAGCTCATCCATCCCCAGTTGACGGGGGCGCAGGGAGGGGCCCATCCATCACGGCCCGGAGGGCAACCGACGCATCCCAGGTGCCAAGCACTCTGGCAGCCTTCACACGCCAAGTGCCCAGAAGTCCCTCGGACCGGGGCAGACCGGGCAACCCAAATGGTCGGAGTGAGTTCGAACCTCTACCCGGTAATTTGTCAATAGCAAACAAGAGGTTAGCACCATATGCCTTCCACCTTGGCACACCAACGTGGGCAGGCTGCATCCTCTTTCCACACCACACCACAAGGAGCACCAGGTCCACCAGCACCAGCACCACCAGACCCACCAGACCCACCAGACCCACCAGCACCAACACCACCAGACCCATCAGGACCAGTACCACCAGACCCACGATGAATAATGGTGGTGACAGGTGAATCTCCAATTTAATCCTCGTTTTAGTGACAATGGTTTGGGGTTTCATGTTTTTAAATTATGCTTCCATTGGCTTTTGAAAACAAGTACGCAGTTTCTTTCTACCTTTGTTTGACATTGGGTTTTGTTATAAGTGGCTGCTAATTTCTATCAAATGCTTCTTGGCCTTAAGTAGAGAATATCTGTTATGTCATTTGGTTTTCCAGCCACCAGCCATCTTTCCTATTGGCACCATTGTTTCTTTGGGGGGAAGCCCCCGGTGTGTATACTGTGCATGAGGGACAGTAATGTCTCCCCACCATGAGAGGCAAAGGAGACAGACCCTTTGTGTAGGCAGCTGGGGACAGGTGAGCACAATAGACTAGTTCTTGCTCGATGTCCAGCCTTTCGCAGGGTCCTGGCTGTGGAGGACATCCAGGGTTCCTGACCCAGGACCCTGCCCAGATCCCCTCAAAGGAGGAGCCACACATCTACCAGCCTTCCTGAGACAGCCGTGGCCTTACGGTGGCACCACTGTCTTGAATTGTCCAGGGACTACTGACACCAGATTCGTGGGGGCAAAGCACAGCAGGGCTACGCACCAGTCAGAGCTGGGGTGCACGGGAAAACGATGAATGATCGACTGTCAGCTCAAACCCCCCCTCAGGGCAGGCCCAGCACGGATCCTGCAATCACCCCTTCAGTGGCTGGACCACCAGCAAGAGGAGGGTCGCATGGGCACCTGCAGCCCCCTGTCCCACTGAGAAGCTCGTGGATACAACATCCCCTTTCTGGGCAATTGCAGGAATCGGCTCGCCACTAGGGACCACGAGGCCCAGGGTGGACGACCCCCTTCCATTCAACCCTCCAGCCCCGACAGCAGCTCACCTGATTAGCAGAGTCAGGTAAGGGCTTTACCAGCAGCCACATCCCAGGGCCATCTTCTGCCTGGAGCCGGTCACTGCGGCCCTGGTGCCCGCAGCAGAGCTGACCGCCGGCCCGCGCTGTGTCTGTCCACACACACCGAACATCAGAGTCAGGCTGTCTTTCCATGAATGCTGCCAACGCTGGGATCCTGGCTCTGCTGCTGGTCGGCGGGGACCTGGCTTACACCTCGAGTCAGGGCACAGGCTGGGTCCGCTGTGCAGGAGGGGACGGCAGCATCTGCTTATTCGTGGCACGAGCTGAGAGGATCTCCTGGAAGCAGAGGTGTGGAGACCTCGGCTCCATCCTCCATGTGTCTTGGTCCTGGGGACTCCACCACTTCCATTCGCATAGGAGAGACAGACACACAGAGAGGAAGACAGAGCACAGAGCAAGGGGCGGGAGGGGATTCTCAACAGGCAACAGCTGTGAGTTGAGGTTTCCTGAGCATGTAAAGCCCTATAAAGCAGGCTGGCTCTAAAAGAGCTGAAAATCCCCTGCTTGTTTAGGCTATTTTTCAAAATAACAAATGTGCAAAAATTTGAGTTTGGTGCTGGTGGACTTTTGAGCTAAGGGATCGCAGCCTGAAGTGAAGAAGTAAACAGGCAAGCAGACATTACCCGGAGGCCAGCTTTGGGTCCCTCTCTGACGATCACATACCCTCTTCCCGTGAGTTTGGTCCACGTCCGGCTAGGGGTTTGGTGCCAAGGGAAGGCCCAGCAAAGAGACAGGGTGGCCCTGTTGGATCCGAAGCTGGGACCGTCACCTGGCATCTGGGCTCCGTAGGCCCCTGGACACACAGCAGGATGGGAGTTCTAGAGCTGGCAGGGTGGGGGGCTGGGCCTCAGAGTCCTGCGGCGTGATGGAGACGCAGAGGAGGATCCCCTGCATTTGACTCGCAAGCATTTCTTTTCCAACGTCACAAGAACCGACAAGAGACCTAAGCTAGGTGCACCCTCTTGCCAGAGCAGGAGCCAGATTCGAGCTGTGTGGTGTGGGGTCCCAGGCCACTGACTCAAGACGAGGCAAATAGACAAGCAGATAAGGGCTATCACAGGTCTAGGGACCTCTCGCCCAGGCACCGCACATGTGCCCTCCAGGGGGCAGGGAGGGGCACACAGGCCCAGGGGACCCTTAAAACGTCTGATGCTATTCAGAGGGCTCACTCCAAGCCCGCTGACTGCTGTGTCCTGCCCAACTGCCCGGTGCATCCTGTCTGAGCTCAGAGCTCGGAGTTCAGGACAACGGCTGCCCACTGGACATCAACAGCTGAGGGCAGAGAGAGCAGGTGGAAAGGAATGGCGTGGAACGCACTGCCAATGCCTAGAGCGCGGGCATCCGGGGCAGGGAGGGTCGGGGCAGGCGGTTTGGGAGATGGGGCTCAGCATCCTGCACCCAGAATGCAAATGATGAACCTCCAGGGAAAGTCCTGGTACTTCTCCCGTCTGCCGGCTGTAAAGGGCACATCCCGACCCAGCGCCTCACGGGAATACCCAGTCGCAGCTCCCCGAGCACCCGCTGCCCCGTCTCCCACAGCCCTGCCCGTGGGCACTGCCTGCGCCGCCCCGCGGGTCCCACCCAGGCGGTCATCCTCCTGCCCCCAGGCACCAGCCCTGCGGCCCAGGCGCCTCTTTCTTTTGCCGGACAACAGTGCCATCTGGTGGCTGGCTCTGCACCGACGCCCCTCCTTAACCGGCCGGAAAGAGCATCTCAGAACACAGGACCCTGAACAAAGTGATTTTTTTTTTTTAATCACTGAGCCGAATTCAGATGCCCACATCAAATTCAACAGTAAAGCATTAAAGTCCCTCAGAGTACCCTTTAAAAAGCAGCGAGGGCACGCCCGTGCTCATACAAAACATCCAAGCGCCGATGTCTGCGTGGAAACGGAGTCCAGCTTCACAAGAGGGACAGGAAAATCCACCACGAACTGCACTTTGCCCAGACCTAAGCTGGTCGTCTCATTCTTTCTGTCTAGATTTTCCGACGTGTGTACAACCATTTAGCCAACAGAGTCTGCGCTTCAAGCAACGATCCTCCACGGTTCTGCGAAAAGACCAGTGATGATGAAGCTTTGGACTCACAGCATCCTCCTCCCCAAGTCAAGGGCACCATGCCCTGGGCAGGCAGGGAATTCAGGAAAAAACCCTAATTGCCTCTAGGCAGTTTGGTCCTTCTCCACAGCCAAAGTGGGTCCTGGCGTAGGGGGCGAAGACAGAGGGGTCCTGGATGCCCTGTGTCCATGGTTGCACGGGACAGACCAGCCACCAGGGCAGCTCAGGTCAAGGATCAGGAAATCCAGCCTCCCCTCTGGGTTTCGGGTTTGCTAGCTCCCACAGTCTTATGAGCTAATTCCTTAAAATAAATTGAGGGAGAAAGAGTGTGTGCATACGAATAGGACATACACACACTATTGGTTCTGTGTCTCTGCAGAACCCAGGTCAACACTCATACACACCCAGAAACAACAGTAAGAAGGTCCATGTGTACGAGAGCCAGGCTGGAGAGGGGCCGGGGTACCTGAGGGTAAGGGAAGATCGTGTGGTGCTGTGGGAGCCTGGGACTGGGAAACACTCCTGAATCTAGACTCCTTGAGGTAACCGCCCAGCACACATCTATTGAGTGCCACTGAATGCCTCCACCTGACCCAGCAGCAGACAAACCCGGGGGCCTACGGTGGGACTCTGTAATTTTTAAATTTTGTGATTTGGGTGCTTTTTCTGAACTGTGGATTCTCCGCTGGCAAAACAAGAAAGATAGAGTGCTGTTTTTCATGACTCGGTGCCACAGGGAAACCCTAAGTGAATCCTGTGAACTGTGACCTACGACCTCTGGAAACAGATGCACGAGTAGGTGGCAGGACACAAACCCGTCTCGGAGCCTGGGCGTCTGACTCTAAAAGGGCCTCAAGTGGATTATATTTCCTCTTTCTATCACCTCCCAGGGTTCTGCTGATTATTGACATGTTAGAACTGGCTTGAAATCTTGTACTTACTATTAATGAAATACATCACCTTGCAATGCTTTCTTCTCGGGTCTCTGGCTTGATAATCCTGAAGGCAGGATGAGTCTGAGGCCCACGCCCTGCCGAGAGCAGCAGAGGAGAGCTTCAGCCCCCGGAGAGACCTGCAGGTCCTGGCAGGTTAGCGAGGGGCACAGGCCCTGAGAGGACAGAGCTCGGGATGCGGGTCCCTCCCTGGAATGAGAAGAGCAGCCAGGGTGGCCCCTAGGCCGTCAGCACCATCCCAGGAACAGGAAACAGGCATTGATGGATTTGGCCACAACAGTAAACCTGGGGCGTCGGCTGGTGGGCAGGAAACCGTCTGCCCCCTTCTCTCCCTTCCATGCAGATAGCCACCCAGCACTGTCCAGGTTCTCAGGTTGCAGGTGGAAACCCAAGCAGCTACTGATTTCCCCCAAAAGGAACTTTCTCCCAGGCAGGAATTGGTGCTCAACGAGGCGAGAGACCCAGCCGCCACGCTCGCCTTCTCGCCGCCAGAGGGCGCAGCGCGTCAGCCCCAGCCTGCAAGGTGGGCTCAGGCTGCTCGGGGCAGCTGGGCGTCCAGACCAGCAGGACCGCCAAGGAGGGAGGCTCAGCTCGTCTGCAGCCAGAGCTTGAGTTGTTGACCGAGGGGGTTTCTCCCCACCCCTGCTTGCGTCGGTCCTCATTCCCCATGTTTCTGCTTTAAATGGGACTACAAAATTCAAATGATATTTTATATCATTTTACAGACCAGCAAAACCTCAAGCTAGAACTCAATTATTTCTGGTGCTTTTACTTTCAAAAATCAGAAATCCGAAAAGGTTACCACTCTTCACAAGACAGGACGCCTCCTTCCCCTGCCATGACTGTCCCCTGTGCACCCAGGCCTGGGACGCCACTGCTCCCCTCCTGTCCCTTAGTAAACTTCCTCCAGAGCCGCCCCCCCCCCCCCCCACCACCTGAGGGACAGCGGGTCTGGTCTGTAAGCAGGGCGGTGGCAGAGACTGGTTCTCAGCATGAGCTGGACTGTACAGATTTCCAAGCAAGATTAACATGTTTGAAGATACAAAGTTTCAAACATAATGTCATATAAAGATGCCAAGGTCCCTTTAGCGAGAGGTCTTTCGGCCTTTGCCGCTCTGTGCAGAAGGCTGCTGAAAAGTCAGGCCAACGTGCCCCTGAGCTTCAGAAAGCTGCTGTGAGATCCTAGGCACGGGGGCCGGGGTCTCAAAGGCGGACGAACCACTGCTCGGGCCCCATGCGGGAAGTGGGTGGGAGGAATGCGTTAGAACAGCATATCGTGGGGCGCCTGGGTGGCTCAGATGGTTAAGCGTCTGCCTTCGGCTCAGGTCATGATCCCAGGGTCCTGGGATCGAGTCCCGCATCGGGCTCCCTGCTCCTTGGGAGCCTGCTTCTCCCTCTGCCTCTCTCTCTCTCTCTGTCTCTCATGGATAAATAAATAAAATCTTTAAAAAAAAAGAAGAACAGCATATCGTGAAATCCCTTCCCCACGCTTAAGAATACTATAGGAAATGGCAACTCTTTGGTAGGAGGGTGATGTTGCCACTGACGTGCTCGCTGAATCTGCACTCTATACGCAGAAACACAGAGCTCCCCCTCCTTCGGGCTATCATTTGCCAATACTGGAATATTGCTTCAAAATCAATGATCAATCAACTGTGATTAAGGACAGACATCTACTGTCTGAGCTATCGCTTGACTAATCATCCACTTTCCTTAATATCAAACCAGCCAGATTTTGGCATTTCAATGTGCGAGGAGTTAACAAGACATCCTTTGGATGTGATAAGTAGAGCCGTAGCCTTTGAAACTCCCTGTGGAATCTCTGAAATGCAAGCTTGTAAGTGCAGAGAGACTGGGAACAGGCTGTCAGAGACAGTGAGGACTCTGAGCGGGTGGTCCCCCCCAGATGCTGCCAGACCCGCTTCCGGCCGTGCTGCAGCCACGAGGGGGGACGACCCCCATGGAGACAGCCCGAGCGGGGCCGCTGGCTGGCATCCCTGAGTCATCCCAGCTTCCTTCTGGAACCAGAGCCTGGGGCAGGGGGGAACCCAGGGGAGCCTGGCCCTGAGCTCTGACGGCCACTTCAAAGACACCCATCCTCCAGTAACCACATTGCCAGCTATGTGGCCGAGATAAGGGGCCAGGCCACCTACCCGTGAAATTCCGCTCGAGAAAGCCCTGGAAACCCTGGAAGCCATTCCCTTCCTGCACCCAATTTCCACTCTCATGCCTTAAGTTCACCAATAAAGAGTGAACCCGTGAAACCCCAGCCCCCACCCCAACCCCCAAAAGTTAGAGACCGGGGTCCACGCTGCCTCCCTCTCTCCCTGCGACCTTGCTGTGCGGCCCCAGCTGTGCATATGCCCCCCAGGACCTGTGAGTAATAAAGCTTCCTCAGAGCCCCCTGATGGTTCTTGCTGAAGTGTGTCCTGTCATCACAGGAAGGACCACCAGGGCCCGTCCAGCCACAATGTAGGCCCCTGTGGGGAAATGCGTCTGGCGGCCCACCACCAGTAGTACGGACCCAGGGGAGGGCCTGGGCATCCCAGCATCACTAACCACAGGCCGAGACCCATGACACGCAGGCAGATGGCAGTGAGGCCCCCGACGGGAGCACCAGCGGGCCAAGGAGTCTTTCCTCAGTCGAAGACCTCACCTGCCCAGAGCCAGATCCACTGGATGGGTGAACCTGGACAAGACTGAGGGCTATAGGGGTGGCTGGGTGGCTCAGTTGTTAAGCGTCTGCCTTCGGCTCAGGTCATGGTCTCAGGGCCCTGGGATCGAGTCCCATGTCGGGCTCCCTGCTTAGTGGGGAGTCTGCTGCTCCCTCTGTCCCTCCCCCTGCTTGTGCTCACGCACGCTCGCTCTCTCTCTCTGTCAAATCAATAAACAAAACCTTTAAAAGAAGAAGAAGTTTTGCTGGACTCCCACAGAGCCAGCTTCTCGTTTCACTGATACTCTCTCTCTCTTTCCAATTTCCTTGGCTTTATCACTTCCTTCCTAAAACTTGTGCTTGCTTTCATCAAGCACTCTCCTTTCTCTGGTTGCCTGGGGTACCTGTTCACTTACTGATTAGGGACCTTTCTCTCCTCTTCTAAGCCCTCAGGGCTGTAAGACCCCCACTAAGCACTGCTTTTGCTGCATTCCACAGACTTTGCTATGCTGTATATTCATTTTCACTTACGTTCAAAATATGTTTAAATTTCCATTGAGACTCCCTCTTTGACACTTGGGCTATTTAGAGATGTCTGGTTTGATTTCCAAATAGCTGGGGAGATCTTCGTGTTACTCATTTCAAGGTTAATTCTGCTACTTTTGGGGGAGGCAGTCTTTAGACCCCCGCTTGGTCACATGAGGATGGGCCATGGCCTGGAGGATGTCTTCCCCAGGAGGTAAGGAGCCACACAGCTCGTGCTGGCCTTGTCACCTTGGGTGGGAATATCTTTCCCTGTTTCAGACTCACTGTGCGCTCCTTGGTTCTGCTTAAGCATGTGTGTCTGGTGGTGCCTGGCCAAACCCAATGCTCTATCTGTCCCCGGTGGGAAGAGAGGACAGGATCTTTCTGCTGTGGCACAAGAGAGGTGCATGCAAGCCAATGGCCCCACGTCAGCTGCCAGGAGGGACCAGCTGGCCATGGGGGACCAACAGTCACTGTTGAAACTGACCTCGCTCTGTCTTTTCTTCCTGTGAGTAGAGTATTGTCCCATCCAGCACGTGAATGCCGTGTGTTTTTCTTGGCAACTCCAATATGGAAGGGCAGAGGACAGAAGTGCTTAGACGTCTCCTCCCGGTGACAGGCAACAGACGCCACTTTGCTCAACACATACTTCATACGATTTCTATTCTTTTAAATCTGTTAAGGTTTGTTTTATGGCCCAGAAGACGATCTATCTTGGCAAATGGTCTATGTGTGCTTGAAAAGAATGAGTTTTCTCAACAAACAAACAAAAAAAGCTGAAGCAGACCATAAATACAGAGAACAAACTGGTGGGTGCCGGGTGGGAAGGGGAGATGGGCAAAATGGGTGAAGGGGGTTGGGGGTACGGGCTTCCAGTTTTGGGGGGAATGAGTCACGGGGATGAAAGGTACAGCACAGGGAATACAGTCAATGGTATTGTACTTGTGGTGAACACAGCACAGCACATACATTTGTCGAATCATTGTGTTGTACACCTGAAACCAGTGTTAACATTGTGTGCTAATTAGACTTCAAGTTTTAAAAACCATTAAAAAGAGAATAAGTTTTCTCTATTGTTGGGAGAAATAGTCTAAAAATGTCATTAGGTCAAGTTGCTGATAGTGTGGTCAGGTCTTCCATGTTCCTACTGACCTCCGCCCACTTGCTCTATCAAGTACTGACAGGAGTGTTGAAGACTCGAGCTATAATCGAGGATGTATCTTTCAAATCAACTTTTGCCTCTTGTGTTTTGGAGCTCTGTTATTATGTGCATAGTGTTTATTATCATTTTGTTTTCTTGGTGAATGGACCCCTTTATTATTGTGTAACATCCCTCTGAATATTTTTATGGCCAATCTTTCTCCATCCCTTTACTGTTGACCCAGCGAAGTTGTGATATTAAAGTGGGTTTCTTACAGAAAGCGTATACTTGGGTATTGCCTCTTTATCCAATCTGACAATCTCTGTCTTTAACTGTTGTGTTTAGAACATTCACGTTTATAGTGATTATTGACATAGATCAAACTCTGTTATTTTGGTAGCTCTTTTATATTTTTCATGTTTGCTCTTTGTTTCTTTTTTCTTCTTTTTCTGTCTTCTTTATATTTAATTCAGCATTTCTTTTATTATTCCATTACATGTCTTCTATTGACTTATTTATATCTCTTTTTTAAAAACATTTTTTAGAGTTTGCCCTAGGGTTTACAATATACACTTTAAAATAATCTAAGTCCACCAGTAAGTAATATTATACTGCTTCATGTATGCAGTAAGGACCTTATGTTCTCAGATCCTCCCTCCTATACCTATTGTGGTGGTTGTCATACACCCCATTTTTACATAAGTTGTAATCATACAGTTCATTGTTAGTATTATTGTTTTAAACAGCTAGTTATCTTGTAGAGCAATTAAAAATAAAGATAATATTTTACCTTCATTTTGTCCACTTCCAACATTCTTCTATTTGTAGACCCAAGTCTCTGACCTATATCACATTTCCTCCACCTGAAGAACTTCCTTAAATATTTCTTATAGGGTAGGCCTGCTGGAAATAAAGTCTCTCTGTTTCTATCTGTTTAGGAAAGTCTTTATCTCTCCTTTACTTTTGAAAGATAGATTTATTGAATATAGATTCTGGGTTGACTGTTATTTTCTGCTAACACTTTAAAAATGTCACCCCATTATCTTTCTTATGTGGTTTCTGATGAGAAGCCTGCTGTAATTCTCATCCTTGTTGCCCTGCAGGTGATGTGGTTCTTATGCTCTGGCAGTCTTCAAGATTTTCCCGTTGTCTCTGGCTTCCACAATTTAAATACAATTTGCCTCAGTGTGTGTGTGTTTGGGTATTTACCATGATTGGTATTCTCTGAATTGGTGTGGTAGCTATCATTGATTTTGGAAAATTCTCAGCCATTATTTCTTGAAATATTTCTTCTGCCTTCTCTTTTTCTTTTCTTTTTTTAATGCCTGAGATTCTAATTACACGTATGTTATGTTATTTGGTATTGTCATACAGCTCCTGGATGCGTTGGTTTTCTTTTTTACTCTTTGTATTTCAGTTGGAGCCCTTTGGAGGCATTTTTATTTCTTTTACTATGTTTTCAATTTCTAGAGTTTTGATTTTATTCTTTCTTATAATTGCATAGCTCTGCTGAAATTACCTATGTGTGTAAGGCTCCCACCTGTTTCCTCCCACATAAAACTTTCAGACCTAACACTATTCTCGCCTGTATCACCACAGATTAATGTTCTTTCTTTTGACAATTATAAGTGTGGACTCATACAGGATACACTCTTTTGTGACTGGCTAATTGGTTCAACATTTAGGTCTGTGAAATTTGTCACTACTGTTATATGTGGCAGTTCTTTCTTTTCCTTGACATGTAGAGTTCCATTGCACAAATACATCTCAATTTACTTATCTGCTCTGTAGTTCATGGACATGTGAGTTGTTTTCAGTTCTGAGTATTAAGAATACAGTGGCTTTAAATATTTTTGCATGGTTTTTTGGTTGACATTAGCATTCATTTCTGTTGGGTATATAACCAAAGTGGATTTGCTGAATCATAAGGAAATCGCTTTCAAAAGTGATTGTGCTGGGGCATCTTCCCTTGGCTCAGGCCATAATCCCAGGGTCCTGGGATCAAGCCCCTAGTTGGGGCTTGATCAAATTTTATTTGATCTGTTTTAAATTTTATTTTTAAGAGATTGTTGCTTGTCATCAAAACATGATTAATTTTTTTATGGATCCTGTATCCCTCTATCTTGCTATATTAACTTTTTAGTTATAATAGATTTATTTGAACTTTATACATTAAAAATTATGTTATTAACTATAATAACATAATGCTGCTCAGCACAAAGTTCCCTTCTCCCTCTGCCCCTCCCCCTGGCTCGTGCTCTCTCTCTCTCTTTCAAATAAATAAATAAAGTCTTAAAACAAAAGTGATTGTGCCAAGTTCTGCTTCTTCCAACAATGCACAAGAGCCCCAGCTGACACACATCCTTACCACCATGTGGTAGTAGCACATTGTGACTAATTCTGTATTTTCCTGATGACTCACAAATCTGAGCAATTTTTACTATGTTTAGCCATTTGGCTATTTTCTTTGTGAAATGTCTATTCAAATCATTTGTTCATTTTTCTATTGGATTATGTGTCTTTTAAAAATTATTTGTGAGAGTCATTATTATGATTATTATATTTAAATTATTCACAAGATCCTGATACTAGTTCTTCATCAAATATATGCTTCTTCAGTATCTTCTCCAGCTCTTCTGCTTGCCTTTTCATTTCCTCAAAGGTTTCTTTTTGATGACAGATTTTTTAAATTAAATGTCCCAAACTATTATATCTCACCCTTTAAGAGAACATGGAACATCATAAAATTGCTCTAGGTTTCCTATGAAAGTTTTATTATTTTTGATCTTTCACACCTAGAAATGCAATGCATCTGGAACTACTTCTGTGTATGATGTAAGGTAAGGGTCAAGCTACCTTTTTTAAATCTGGATAGTCTATCACAAACCATTTATTGCACGCTGCACTAAAGCATCACCTTGGATATAAATAAGTTGTCATACAATATGTAGGACAAGTACTGGACACTGTGTGCTGTCCAATACTCTAGCCACGTGTGGCTATTTACATTTGAATTAACTATAAATTAATTAGACATAAAATTCATTTCCTCAGACCCATTAGTCACATTCCAAATGCTCAGTAGACTCATGTAGCTAGTGTCTCTGTGGAAGGTGTCTGTTATGCCAGAGCTGCCACGTGGGCTGCTCCAGTAGTCATCTGGTCTACCTTCCCTCATGGCCACATTCTCTTAGATACTCTCCCTTCCTACTAAGTTTGCTATCTGCTAAAGTAAACCAGCTTTGTTCTTCAAGACCGTTACGGCTTTTCTTGGTCTTTTGAGTCTCTGTATACATTTTGGAATCAGCTTATCAACATAAGCAAAGTTAACTTTCTGGGATTTTGATACAAATGACATGGATTCCACATATAAGTTTTGGAAGAATTGACATCTTTATAAATGTGACTTTTCAAATCCATAAATATAGTATTTGCCTTTATTCACTTAGATCTTTAATTTCCCTCAAAAATACGTTCAATTTTCATTAGTTCTTCCTTTGGTTTTATACCTAGGTAATTGATTTTTTTAATGTTTTAAAATTTAAAATTTTATTTGATCTGTTTTAAATTTTATTTTTAAGAGATTGTTGCTTGTCATCAAAACATGATTAATTTTTTTATGGATCCTGTATCCCTCTATCTTGCTATATTAACTTTTTAGTTATAATAGATTTATTTGAACTTTATACATTAAAAATTATGTTATTAACTATAGCAGTTTTATTTCCTTTTTTCCAATATTTATAGTGTTATTTCTTTTCCTTGTCTACTGAACTGACTGGGTTGTATAATTCAACATTTAACCGACCCAGTATCAGGCACATCCAGGTCTTCTTCATGTTTTTAGGACAAAATGTTTACCATTTCAACATTATTTTAATTTTGTAGATTTAAAAAATCAGATAGGATTATTTACTTCTAGCCATAGATTCTAAAATTTTTATTATGCTTTGGTTTCCAACTGGGAGCAATTTTGTCCCACAAGGACATTTGGCACTATGTGGAGACACTTGCAGTTGTCATGACTTGGAGTGTGTGATGCTCCTGGCATCTAGCGGATAGAAGCCAAGAGTGCCTCTAAACACACGGTGCTTAGAACAGCCCCCACAGCAAATCCTCATCTTGATGCTTTAATGTTAAACTCTACTCACAAACTTGGAATCAATTCCACTTGATCATAATATCTTATCTTTTCAAATGTTGTTATATTTATTAGCTAATAATTTGTTAAGTATTTTTGCATCTGTGTTCATAACAGAAGTTGGTTTTAAATATTTCTTTCTTGAAATGGCCTTGAAGGTTCGAGGGATCATAAAAGATCATGTCTTTTACTTTGTCTATTCTCCAGAAAAATACATGTAAATTTAGTACTCTTGACCTTCTTTTTTTTTTTTTTTTTTTTTATGTTCTTAGAATTCACCAATGAAACCATCTGGGTCTGGTGTTTTCTTTGTGGGAAGATTCTTTTTTTTTTTTTTTTAATTTTTTTATTCTTGTATTATCCCCATACATTACATCATTAGTTTTCGATGTAGTGTTCCATCATTCATTGTTTGTGCATAACACCCAGTGCTCCATGCAGAATGTGCCCTCCTCAATACCCATCACCAGGCTAACCCATCCTCCTAACCCCCTCCCCTCTAGAACCCTCAGTTTGTTTTTCAGAGCCCATTGTCTCTCATGGTTCGTCTACCCCTCAGATTTCCCCCCCTTCATTCTTCTCCTCCTGCTACCTTCTTCTTCTTCTTCTTCTTTTTTTTTTTCTTAACATATATTGCATTATTTGTTTCAGAGGTACAGATCTGAGATTCAACAGTCTTGCACAATTCACAGCACTTACCAGAGCACATACCCTCCCCAGTGTCTATCATCCTGTAACCCCATCCCTCCCACCCCACCCCCCACTCCAGCAACCCTCAGTTTGTTTCCTGCGATTAAGAATTCCTCATATCAGTGAGGTCATATGATACATGTCTTTCTCTATTTGACTTATTTCACTCAACATAATACCCTCCAGTTCCATCCACGTCATTGCAAATGGCAAGATCTCATTCCTTTTGATGGCTGCATAATATTCCATTGTATATATATACCACATCTTCTTTATCCATTCATCTGTCGATGGACATCTTGGCTCTTTCCACAGTTTGGCTATTGTGGACATTGCTGCTATAAACATCGGGGTGCACGTACCCTTTCAGATCCCTACTTTTGTATCTTTGGGGTAAATACCCAGTAGTGCAATTGCTGGATCATATGGTAGCTCTATTTTCAACTTTTTGAGGAACCTCCATACTGTTTTCCAGAGTGGCTGCACCAGCTTGCATTCTGTGGGAAGATTCTGATAATGGATTTAATTGACTTAACTGACAGAACTATTTAGATTTCCTATTTCTTCTTCATTGACTATATAAATTATAGTTTTAAAGGAGTTTATCCATTTATAGAAATTGCCAAATCCTTTTATAATCTTTCTGATAGTTGTAGGTTCTATAATGATGTCTCCTTTTTCATTCCTTATATTGGAAAATTGCTTTTCTCTCTTTTTTTCTTGATTACACTACAAATTTTTCCCAAGCATAGTTGGCCTGGCAAGAAAATAAGATCATCAGATGCCAAAATCCATTAAAAAATTGGGGTGAACAAGTGCATGGGAGCCAGGCGCAGCTGAGGCTAAACAACGACTCTGGAATCTCGGCTCTTGGGACCTGGAAATCCGCTTCACTGGCTAGAATGATGCCAATCTGAACCCGGCCTGGCACGAGAAGGTAAAGTGTGGTGGGCAGGTGCTGCGAGGTGCTGGCTGTGAGTTTGACACCAGCTTCACTTCAGTGCAGAGGAGAGCAATTCGGATTCTCTGGACAGTGCTGGATGCCCCTAACCAAATGTGGCTGCCAACAGTGAGGACCTGGCGCCTCGAGGAGCAGCACTATGGGGTTCGGACTGGCCGCGATAAAGCAGAAACTGCTGCCAAGCACAGCAAGGCCCAGGTAGAGATCTGGAGGTGCTCGTGTGATGCCCCACCACCTCCGATGGAGCCTAACCATCCCTTCTAGAACAACATCAGTAAGGATTTCAGGGATGCAGACCTCACCGAAGGTCAGCTGCCCTCCTGTGAGCGTCTGAAGGGCATGATTACCAGAGTGCCTTTTTGGAATGAAGAAATCATTTCCCGGATCAAGGAGGGGAAAGGGGTGCTGATTGAAACAGATGGCAGGGCGTTGTCAAGCATCTGGAGGGTCTTTCTGAAGAGACTGGTATGGTGCTGAGCCTGCCGACTGGAATTCCCATGGACCGTGAATTGGACAAGAACTTGATGCTCATCAAGCCTGTGCAGTTCTGGGGGGATGAAGAGGCTGTGGGTAAAGACAGAGAAGCTGTGACCACCAGGGCAAGGCCAACAAGTGAAGGCAAGCGGGCTGACTACTTTCCCAAGAATGCCCCCACCCCCCCGCCCATCCCCTTCTCTGCACCTGTCAAACTGACCACATCTGTGGGCCTCTTCAGTTTTAGCTGCAGATAGGAACCGGTGGCTCCTAATTCCATTAGCCATTTTGTCTCTGGCACCCATTCCCTTCCTATAATCTAGTCAGAATGGCACTTCTGGGACACAGGTCCTCAGTCCAAGCTGAGGGACACTCTTATCCAGGCGGTGGTCTTTGCTACTTTGTTTATTTCTAAGCACCTGCTGAGGTGGGGATAGGGAGGAGCTATGCTAAGGTGTGACCAGTGAGAAGCAAGAGAGACTATTTGTGTTCGCAGGAGAGAGTCCTGTCCTATTCTCATCAGGTGACTCGTCTGGGGAGCTCCAGTCATTCCAGAGGAAGATGAATGTGACCTGCATGGTGATTACAACAATCATTGCTCCTCAGACCCGGGAAGAGCTGGCCCCAGAAGACTGGGACCAACCTGAATGCTTATGCGTTGCATTTACTTTTACAAATAAATACATATAGATAATAACACAAAAAACCTTCTGGGATCTCTAGTGGTATTGAAATATCAAATATTCACATGTGATCATCCAAAACTAAGCCTTTCCTCACACCAACGTGGGGTGAGCTCCTTGACTTCAAGGCCTAGGAGTTCTTCCCGCCGTGTGTTTTAGAACCCCTCCCCTGCCTTACCGCTCTTCTGGCAGTGAAACACCTCCCAACCGTGCTCGTGTGTCTTTCACTGTTTCTGTTTCTGATCATGCTGTAATTGTTTGGCCCTGCGTCTCGGGCCCAGTACTCATTTTGAGTGTAACGGTAGTAAATCTTTTTTTCCAGTTCAGTATAATAAGGGAGTGATGTGCAAAAAAAAAAAAAAAAAAAAAGATTGCATTGTTGTAGGTTGTAATGGGTTGAACTGTGCCCTCCCTACCAAGAAACCATGTGGAAATCCTCAGCTCCAGTACCTCAGAATGCTACCTTATTTGGACATAAGGTCTTTCCAGAACTAATCCAGTTAAAATGAGGTCATTAGGGTAGGACCTAATTCGGTAAGATTGGTGTCCTTATAAAAAGAGAAAAAGTTAAGGAGATGTATGCACAAAGAGACCACCATGTGAAGATACAAACAGAATTTGGGGTGATGTCTCTACAAGTCAAGAGCCCCAGAGATCACCAGTCAACCAGCAGAAACGAGGAGAGGGGCATGGAGCAGATTCTCCCTCCCAGCCTCAGAAGGAACCTGCAGACACTTTGATCGTGGACCTCCAACCTCCCGAACAGGGACAATACATTTCCATGGTTTCAGTCACAGAGTCTGTGGTACTTCACTTTGGCAGCTTTAACAAACTCATACCAAGTATGCAGGGAAGCCAGTGAAGCCTAGGGGACACCAGCCAGTTCTAGTGACCGGGTGCACTGGTTTCAGGGGCCAAGTCACGGTACAGGACAAGTGACCACAGGACAGGACGCCACGGCGGAATCTCCATGTGAACACATGTCCCCAGAGGGAACAGCTTCTCTGAAAGCCTGAACCGTAAAGTAAGGTGTCCAAAGGCAAGGGAGTTGAGGGGTCCCGTGTGTATCTGGGTGTAGCATAAAAGGAACATGAGTGTAACCCATATAGGAACTTGAAGATGGAATTTAAATATCTGTGTGGCTCAAAAATTCTGGCCAAGAATTTGGTTTCAGATTCCACAATTTCATGGTACCTCCGAGCTCCCCGGCTAAAACAAAGGCAACTGATTCCTATAAGACCTGACTTCATGCCCACATCTCCAGTATCCCCACAAACATATCCCAGTTGCATAGGAGCTCCCAGCGACAACACCCACATACCCTGAAATATCAGGGTTTTAAAGGGCTTTTCTGAGCATCAGAAGAAAAAGAAAGGAAGAAAGGGAGGGAGAATCAGACACAGAAGTTCATGAGGTTTTGGAACTTTTCGAAAAATAAAAGTAAATATACTTAATCTGCTAAAAATAAAAAAATCCCAAATTTACGACTAAAATATAATACAAGCGAGGTTTGAGATAAACAATTGCTTCAGAAATGAAAACTAGCCGACGTAAGCCACCTGGGGGCTTGGCCCCCTGCTAAGTAGGGGATCACACGGAGGAGGCCCAGGGCCCCAGGGAGAGGAGCAGAATGTGGCTGACGGCTTCGTACCTGGGAAAGCCTACGCCCCCACTGGCAGGTCCCTGACCCTAGGGAGTCTCCCTTGTTGGCCTGGGGGACCTGGAAGAGGAGCACTTGGGATGGGCCTCATCCACAAGCAGGGGGTAGGAGGTGGTGTCTGGCCTTCCACGTCCCAGCGGTGTCTCACCCCTAGGGAGGGGGCTGGGCTGCTGGCACCTCCCCACCCCCAGGGCCAGCCTCGGGGGGTCAGGTGCCCCTGGGATCATGTGCAGGGGACCAGGAGGGGCCCACCGGGGATGCTCTTGGTAACCGGGACAGATGGGGTCAGAGCAGATGTCATCTCCTGGCTCCAAAGTGCAGGTGCCCCCTTGGTTCCCCTCTGGAGATCACCGCCGAGCCACCCGAGGCCCGGGACAGCTGCACCTCCCCTGGCCCCTGCAGGCGGGGTGGGGGGCTCACCCCACAACTGCTCTAACCTGCATTTGGCAGCCCCCAGGGCTTGGACAGTGCCTGACCTCACAATGGCCCTATGATTGGCATTTCGGCCTCAGTCACTGGAGGGGAAGAAACTTCAGGAACTGTCTCGGCAATGGGGATTGACAAGGAGGAGCCCGGGGTCCCATGGGGACCTGATGTCCTGCAGCATAAGGAAGACCCTTCCCTCAGCCGCTGAGGGTGAGGTCAGGACACGGCGGTTGTATTGCTTGCAAAGGCCCTGGGGCAGTGAGTAGATCAACATCAGAGCAAGAGAAGCAGATGTGCGAAAGGAGGTTGAACAAAACTCTTGGAGAGACGTTTCAAGAGTGAGTCCTGAAACCTCGGGGGAAGGAGTGGATCCTAGTGTTCCCGAGAACCCAACCTGGACTTGGGGGCAGCCTTGCAGGGGGGCTCTCAGGGATGTTCCCAGCCCCTGTTTCCCCTCATCCTTTTGGGGGGCGAGGGGGTGAAGGGGATGAGGAGATGAGGGGGTGGAGGGTTCTGTGGGGCCCAGGATGTACACTCAGAGGAGTCACCGCTTCTCGGGGAAGGTGGAGGGCCCTGCTGGCTGAGGTGGTGTCAGGAAGGCTGCCGCTGGGGACATCTACCTGCGCTGGGGTGGACGGTGTGAGCACTAGAATGAGGGGTGAGAGCAGAAGGGGTGAGGGAGGGGGGGAGGGAGTCCCTTTGAGACTGCCACACCAATGTTGTCACCAAGGTCCGGGCTGGAACTCTGCCTGGGAACCTCCCCGCGCAGCAGACTCCACCGCCATCGCCTGGTCAGCAGCGCCCCCTGCTGGCCCCTCCACGTCCGGCGGTCCTCCCGTCTTGCACCCCAGAAGCAAAGGTTGGGCACCGAAACCCCTGTCCACAGCAGGCCAGGGTCATGCCATCCATGCACTCCTTCCGCAAATATTGACCAAATATCAACTATGCGCAAGGCACCGCTTTGACCCAGAGCAGTGACCAGAACGACAGAGACCCTGCTGCCCGGGTTAATCTTCGGGGAGACAGGAGAGACAGCAGGATGGAAAAAAAGCCGCATATTTCAGATCAGGAGCCCTGGAGCGAGTGCAGGGGTCCCACCTCACACGCACATCGGCGAGCTGAAGTGCGTGCATTCACGTGCGTAGACAGAGACATGGAAAAGGCAGGGGGTCCGTGCTGGCTGCCGTGTGCGGAGTGGAGAGGGGGGGCTCACTGCCGTGACGGCCCCAGAAGCTGGAGCCCTGGCCCTCCCGGAGCATGCACCAAGTTGGGGGAAGGCAGAAGCCACAGGAGGCAAGCACGCGCTGGTTCCAACATTGGAGCAATGATGAAGCAAAGGTGCATCTAGCCGCAAGCTCTTCTTTACATTCTTATAAATGTTTCTTGTGTCTATAAGACAATGTGACCACCCAGAGAGTCTGTATCTAGTGCCTTTCAAATATGGAACCACGACGTCCTGCATCTGTGAGCTAAGGGAGCCACACCCTGGACAGACAAGACAATTGCTTGTATTCCGGTTTTCTGCCCAGAATTTGCTGACCTCTCTCTTCTCAGCCGAGGAAGGGGCAGACGTGGGTATGTCTGGTTTGGTTCAAGCAGAGCTCCGGGGCCCAGGGGGAGGCTCAGCAAGAGGAGGCCAGGGCCCCCGGGGGCAGGGAGAGAAGCCTGTGAGCGAGGAGCCCCGAGCGCTGAGCTGAGCTCTCTCTCCCGGAGACGCCCGGCGGGGAGAGGCGAGGTGCTGCAGACGCAGCTGTGCGTATTCTCCGGAAAACGGAGAATGGGCGCGTACATGCGTCTCCATCGTATTGACGGATCTTCTATCGACTGCTGTCGTGTTGTTACTCATCCAGTACCAGTGACTCTGATAAATACCTTCTCAGGAACGTGGAAATGGTCCGATTTTTACCTCTGCTGTCGATGTGCTGAAGTGTTTTAACAGATTTGTCAATACTGCTTAGTACGATCCTTCCTTGCCATGATGGGTTATTGTGCAAAGGGGCTGATTCTCTAAGTCTGCAAGGGAGGGTCTGTCCCGGCCGCCCCAAGCCACTGATGGGCTGCCGGTGGCAGCCTCACCCCACCTCGGCCGCCCGGTTCCCGCGTCTGCGTGCGTTTCCTCTTCTCCTAAGGACCCAGTCATAGTGGATCAGGGCCCACCCCACTCTGCTATGACCTCATGTCAGGGTTTAGACAAGCTTGTTAATGTCCTGTCCTTCCTTCCCGGGTCTTTCTGAGGCACCCCCCGCTACGTTTAGGGTAAAACTCCAACTCTTTAGCAACTTCTATCTGGCTTCCTCTGAGCACCAGGGGCTCCCGGAGGCTCCTCTCTTGCAGAAACACCACCAGCCCTCCCTGAACCCGACTCTATTCTTCGACTAAAGACCCCTCCGCCCTGCCACGGCCCTACCGTGGCCACCACCACCTCCGCTGCTGCCAACCCACTGTCCCACCTCCGCCTCGCACTCCAGACCATGAGGCTCTATTCCACACTTGACCCTCAGAGCCTGACGCCATGGGGGCAGAGGGCAGAAACCCATAAATGTCAGATTTAGTGTATGAAGGAGGTCAGGGCATGAGAAATGGAACAGGCCTGGGGATGGGCCCGGGAAAGGATGCTTTGGGGAGTTACAGAGAGGAAGGGAGGGCCTGAGCTTTGTGCTTATCGACTGTTTACTTGGAAGACTAGGGATCAGGTTTTGATATACAGGGAGCCAGAGGGTCATTCCATCTCCACAGAGGAGGGGCAGCTCTCAGGGTCCCAGGAGCCCGAGCTGCCTCGCGGGCCTCTGTGGGCCAGTTTGGGTCTTCAGGCAGGGGAGGGGCAGAGAGGGAAGGTCCAGGAGGGAGGAGGGAGATGAGCCAGGAAGAGGGCCCTGTCGGTGAGAAGGGGGTCCCAGGGTCCTGTCCACCGTGAGAATATGTTGCCCAAGTGGGGGGAGGGTGCAGATGAGGAAGTCAGAGTGTGAAGTCATGGAGAGTCAAAGTCAAAGAGTCCCAGAGCAGTGGGCTGGGCAGCCCAGGCCCCTGCGTCAGCACAGGCCACTTGAGGTTGGTGTCCGGAGCCTCAGGTCTTGTACTGACAGCAAACGGGGACTCAGCAGCTGGACTGGGAGCCCCCACAGGAGCCACAGCCCCCACAGCCAGAGCCGCAGCCTCCGGAACAGCCACAGCAGCCCATGGTTCTAGTGGGTTGAGGGTGGAGCAGGTCAGAGGAGCAGGTACAGAGGACAGGTGTTCAGGTGTGGAGCCTCCTGGGCCGGGAGCCCTTTATGCACCTGCCCAAGGTGCCTTTGAGCACCTGCTCGCTTCACTGTGGCTGTTTACACCACTTCCTGGAATGTGCTTACTTGTTTGCTGGACTTCGGGTTTTCATTTGCCACTTCCTCATTGTTGGACCCTGTAATTATCCTGATCACCTGTCTTCTCTGCTTTCCCCAGATGACCTGCCGAGGATGGGTTTTGAGAAGAAGTTAATAACTTTTATATTACTTCGAACTCCTAAAATATAAGATGGTTGTGCAAAAAAAAAGAAACTCAAAATACAAGGGAAGATGTTAAAATAACCAATAAATCCCATCCATGGTAACATTCTGATTAATTTCTCCCCATCTTACCTTTCCCCCAGACAGCTATATCTCCTTTTAAATTAGAATCTCTATGTAAACCTGGTTTTCAGGTATTGTTGCTGAACTTTTATCCATGTCATGAAAGAGGCTTAATTGAAGAGAAGACTTTACAGCCTTACCCCGTCTTAGCACACAGGGGAACACTGGCTAATTTTGCCTTTCGGCTTCTTCGGGACTCACACTGCTCCCAGGTCCTGGCTGTTACCAGGAACAGCTGCAGTGCTGAGTGTTAACGTGCATTTCTCTCGTCTCTGTGGATTTCACAATTGGGAAGGGGCATCTCATTTATTGCTTTAATTTCTTTTTAGTGAGGGTGATTTTTTTTACTACTATAAATTATGTTTTCTTTGAATTCTCTATTGCTTTAAGAAGTTATTTATATATTAAGGAAATAAATTTCTAGTCCTCAAACAGTGTAGTTTATTTTCCACAGGTGTTCATGTGGGAGTTCAGGTTAGGATATGTTAGTTAGTTAGTTAGTTAGTTAGTTAGTTATTTTAGAGAAAGTGTGAGAGGAGGGGGACAGAAGGAGAGGCAGAGGGGAAGCAGGCTTAATCCCCAAACCCTGAGATCATGACCTGAACTGAAACCAAGAGTCGGAGGCTTAGCCAACTGAACCACCCAGGCGCCCCTAGGAAATTTTTAAACAGCAGCTGTCTGTGCGGGCAGGACACCCATCCCAGCACAGCCTTCTGATAGGGCTGGGTCTGAAGCTGGGGAGGTCCATGAGCACAGCTTACACGGCCCGCCAGGTGCAGTGAGCCCCAGGCGGGGCCATCCTAGGACCACAGGGTGACGGCAGAGCCTGGTTGTTCTAATAAAGCTCTCCCCGCTGCCAGAGATGCTGGGCACCAGCGGGGAGCACAGAATATCTGCCCAGAACCCACCCCCCACCAGACCTTGCAGCCCCACCCGCAGACACCGGCCAAAGAAAATAAGAAACATCCCGTTTTGTTCCCACATGGGCAGAGGGTCTAGACAGGACTGCCCAGACCTGAGAAAGGTAGAGGGATGCCCTGATAACCTTGCACACAAGCCATAGAAAAGAGAAGAGGGAGGGAATAAACAAGACAAATCAGTCTAAACACAGTCCAGGAAACAAAATTGTGTTTCCTACAAATGGTTGAGCTATGTAGCAAATTAAAATATGCATAATAATTTTAATAGGGTTCACAGGTGACACGGTAAAACTACAGAATAAGTTTTAAAAGGAAGAAGAGATCCTTTGGGTGAACACCCAGTAGTGCAATTGCTGGGTCGTAGGGTAGCTCTATCTTCAACTCTTTGAGGAACCTCCATACTGTTTTCCAGAGTGGCTACACCAGCTTGCATTCCCACCAACAGTGTAGGAGGTTCCCCTTTCTCCGCATCCCCGCCAACATCTGTCGTTTCCTGACTTGTTCATTTTAGCCCTTCTGACCGGTGTGAGGTGGTATCTCATTGAGGTTTTGACTTGGATTTCCCTGATGCCCAGAGCATGTTTTCATGAGTCTGGTAGCCATTTGTATGTCTTCTTTGGAGAAATATCTTTTCATGCCTTCTGCCCATTTCTTGACTGGATTTTTTTTTTTGGTGGGGGGTGGTTGAGTTTAACAAGTTCTTTATAGGTCTTGGATACCAGCCCTTAATCTGATAAGACATTTGCAAATATCTTCTCCCATTCCATAGATTGCCTTTTGGTTTTGTTGACTGTTTCCTTTGCTGTGCAGAAGCTTCTTATCTTGATGGAGTCCCAATAGTTCATTTTTGCTTTTGTTTCCCTTGCCTTTGGAGACGTGTTGATCTGGATGGAACTAGAGGGTATTACGCTCAGTAAAATAGGTCAGTCAGAGAAAGACAAAGACCATATGATCTCACTCATGTGGAATTTAAGAAACAAAACAGATGAACATAGGAGAAGGGAAGGAAAAATAAAATAAGACAACATCAGAGAGGGAAACAAACCATAAGAGACTCTTAACTCTAGGAAACACACTGAGGGTTGCTGGAGGGGAGGCGGGTGGGGGGCTGGGGTAACTGGGTGATGGGCATTAAGGAGGGCACGTGATGGAATGAGCACTGGGGGTTACATGCAACTGATGAGTTACTGAATTCTACTCTTGAAACTAATAATACACTATATGTTAACTACATTGAATTTCAATAAAGAATTTAAAATAAATTTAAAGTAATTTTAAAAAGAAGGCAGAGCAGAGGCCTAAGAATATAAGCTGGGCACCAGAGAGCATCACAGATAGGATAGAGGAAGCTGAGAGCCCGCAGAACCACAGGGATGGCTAGAAACTGAAGAGTGGACACAAAAGGAAGCAGTGAGAAGCTCCCAGTGCAGGTGGAAATGCGGAGAGAGGGTCTGACAGAGGCAGAGGGCATGATGATCCAGCCCCCTGAAAAATGGTGAAGACCTCGGTCAGTGGAGCTGAACTAGGCTAAAAATACAGGAAGCCCTCCATGGCCTGAGGAAGATCTGAAAGTTTAATCTGAAAGAGTGACGTGTTGGGGCGCCTGGGCGGCTCGGTCGATTGATCAGACTCTTGATTTCGTCTCGGGTCACAATCTCGGGGTCGTGAGATCGAGCCCCTCGGGTCTGCTTGGGACTCTCTCTCTCCTTCCCCCCCCCCCCCCTCTTTCTCTAAGGTAAATAAATAAATCTTAAAAAAAAAAAAAAAAAGGAGTGACATGTTCTGGGAAAAATGAAGGCAGAATGCTGCAGACTAAGACATATGATTATTAAGTTACAGGATTCCAAAGATTAACCCCCCAAATGTTGCCAAAACAGCAAATTCCCAGCCCTCCATGGCATGGGGTTGGGTGGGTGCCGATGTCTGGCTGGTTCCAGATGTCCTGCCAGAGCATCCCAAGCCCAAACATATTGGAGAGATATCTCCAAACACCTGATAAAAGCGAAGCATGACCCTGGGATGGTGTATCTCTACAAAGCACCATCCAAGCAAAAAAGAACAGGCAGGCAGGCCCAAACATGTCTGAGCCCACAGCACCCCCCGGGCGCCTTGATCAAACGGTACTGGAGACCATCGGCCTGGGACCGACTCCAGGGGAGGAAGGGCAGCAGGGATAAGCATGGGGAGACAGCCGTGAGTGCTGAATCCCACAAAATGAGGATTAACATGGAGCAATTGTACAAGTTATGGCTGCAGCAGAGACCTTAAATGTAATCCTTGGGTGTAGATTATGAACTACAGGACCTTCCTTCCCGGCTCTGATTCTTCTTCTATCTTCCAAGTGAGCAAGGGGATTAGAGTCGGCTGGGATCACAAACTCCTTTGAAAATTGTTTCTTGTTTGCTTCGTTGCTGGTTGTGACCATCCTGCCTCTCTGACAGGGTTGGGGGCTGAAGCCCCTCTTGATTTTCCCATATCCCTTCTTTCCCCTAAAAAAGAACCTGCTCATGCACTTCAAATATATCCATGCAGGTGGGTCCATCCAGAAAAAAAATAGTGTCGTTTTTATGTTCTTATTTTTAAACTGACACGGAGGTCAGCTACGGATCTACGTCAGTCCCTCCTCTTGCTGAGTACTGCATTTTTTAAATTAAGCCACATTTCTTTACATAAATCCAGCCCATGTTTTCTCTGATATGCAGTTTGCTAGCATAAGCACATGCCTCATTCTGTTTATTCTCTTTGTTTTGGACACCATCAGTGCTCCCAACTGGCCTGTCCATGAACCGGCCACTGTGGGCATTGTCCTATGTGGCCACTGCTCTGGTGAGAGCCAAGGGGTGCCTGGGTCTAGTCACCTGGAAAGGGGCTCAATGCTGGGACCAACCTCCGAGGTTTGCTGGCAGGGTTAAACGCAGAACCATATAGCAAGCACTGAGAGTGTCTCCTGATTTGGGATGCTCTCTATCGTGGGCCAAGTGCCCGCCATCCCCGTTCTCCTTGCCTGCCCCAACTCTGCCCTGCCCTGATTTATCACTGAGGTAATGGGTGGGCTCTCCCTTCCTCGTGATCCGTGAAACCTGATTCTTCCACGTAATTCAAGAATTGGCAACAATTCCCCCATAACCTTCTGGGATTGTTAGAACTGCATTGGCTTCCCAGATTAGTTTGGAGAGAATGACACTCTTCTTTCCATTGCTACATTGTTGTCGAGGAAGGGTTTACACTGTTGAGGGCATGTTTTGGCTGGGAGCACTCCCAGGTGGTTGGCACTTTTGTTGTTCTTGTGCAAATGTCCTCTCACTTCCTACCTCCTGATGAAGAATACTCTTGTTCTGTGAGCGTTGAGCAGGAATTCTGCAGCCTGGCTCAACTCTCTTATCCCAATTTTCTCTCTGTCCATTCTGGTTGCTTTTCTTTGGAGATGGACATGTCATCTGCCAATCATCAATTTGTCTTTTTCCCGCAGTCATGATGGACCATGTCTTCATCTTATATATAAATGTAAAGAGAATGTCTGAACTTTCTTCACTTAATGTCACGTTTGGCGTGGGGATTGGACAGGCAGATTTTTATCGAGTTCTTAAAGAAGATTCTTCTGTCTCTCCACTTCTGGGCCGAAAAGTCATAAGTTGTTCATTGACCCTTTTTTTTATATATACCTGCTGAGATGATCATGTGAATTCTTTTCTCCTTTGAGCCACATGGTAATGAGTTACAATGATATATTTTCGGATGGCGAGTGCTTTAGTCTTCTTAGAATAAGCCCTCCTTGACTATGACTGGCTGTTTCCAATAACCTACCTGATTTTTCCAATATTTGATTTAGAAATTGTGTGTTTTCATTCATAATGAAAATGGATCTACAATTTTCCTTTTGTTTTACAGTGCTTGCCTGATTTTGAAATGAAAAGTTTTGATAGCTTCATGAGAGAACTTGCTCAGCTTCCCATCCATCTCATTCTCAACATTTGAAGAGGGGCTGTTGGAACTCATTGGTAAAGCCATCTGGGTCTGGTGCTCTCCAGCACTTAAGATTTCTGGTGATAATTTCACTGTGTTTGATAGTTATTGATGTGTTTAAGTTTTCAGTATCTTTTCATGTGAATTTTACCCTTTCATGGTTTTTTTCCAGAAATGTATCCATTTCTTCTAGATTTCAAATTACCAGCAAATTTGCTCCCCAAATTCCTTTTTGTAATATCTGCTACATGTGGATTATTTAACCTTTCTCAGTTTGTATTTTGTTTATCTGCATCTTGCTTCCTCTTCTGTGGCTCAGTTTTTCAGATATCTGTCTTATTAATTTTTTCAAAGACACAGCGTTCACTGTCACTCAGCTGTGATTTTTGTTCTGCTTCTTTCTTATTATTTTGGTTTCATTCTGTGCTTTTTCTAGCATCTTTATTTGAATGCTTGCCTTGTTTTCATTTTTTTCTGTTAAACTCTTAATTTTCCTGGGTGGTCCTGGCTCAGAATCTCTCCTGAGGTTCTCAGCAAGGCATCAGCTGGGGCTGCATCATCGGAAGGCTTGAGTGCGGTTGGAAGAGCCATTTCCAAGATGGCGCCCCATGTGGCTATTGGCTTCACTTCTTCACCATGTGGACCTCTCTGTGGGCTGTGACATGGCAGCTGGCTTCCCCCAGCAGGAGCAGTGACCTCTCCTCCGATTCACACACCATCAGTTCATTCCAACTGAATCACTGTGTTGTTGGTATTCTCATCTGCTGCCCTGCCCCAGGTCTTCACATTACCTTTCCTTGCTCAGCTAAATCACTTAGCACTTCACCACCTGACACCATATTGCCCTGGCACCTTTGCTTTCCTCTTATTGTGGGAGAGGTGAGCAAACCCGTATGACCAATCCTGTAAGCTTCATGGGAAGCCCATTGTGACTATCTGGGGGAAATGCCTTCCCTCACTTAGAGCCTCCTCGTCTTTTTTTTTTTTTTTTAAGATTTTATTTATTTATTTGAGAGAGAGAATGAGAGAGAGCATGAGAGGGGGGAGGGTCAGAGGGAGAAGTAGACTCCCTGCTGAACAGGGAGCCCAATGAGGGACTCGATCCTGGGACTCCAGGATCATGACCTGAGCCGAAGGCCGTCGCTTAACCACCTGAGCCACCCAGGCACCCTAGAGCCTCCTCTTCTAGTGGCTGCCTAATCTAGAGCTACAGACCACAGATGGACATCAGGTCCTATATGAATTCTTGCAAATTTTATGCAAAATTCTATGTTTATGTGCATATGTATATACTTATCTAAGGAGACCCTCATTTGAATTTTAAAGAGGAGTATATGAACCACAAGTACTTAAGGTCTACAAATGTGGCCCCTAACATGGATCACAGAAAAGCATATTAGAACATATTTGTGTTTCAGCTTCAAAAATGTGAAAAAATTAGCTAATATGCAATATATGACTGGATCAATCATATGCTTATTACAGAAATACACCTATTTCAGGGATGCATGCTGTTTAATAAAAGCTGTTTATTGAGGAGTTTCCCATTACAAAGAACAGGGTCCACTGCTATGTTAATAGTTCAGCTGCAATATTTTAGGAGCCTCTCCTAACGAGTTTGCCCAACTGAGTGCAGACACCCCAGGATCCTAGAAGTCCAGAAGGGGAACCCCAGCTCATTACCTGAGTCCTATCCTGATCCTGGGTCCTGTCCTAATCCTGAGTCCTGTCCTGATCCTGACTCCTATCCTAGTCCTGGGTCCTATCCTGACATTGAGTCCTATTCTGATCTTGAGCTCTGTCCTGATCCTGAGACTTATCCTGATCCTGGGTCCTGTCCTGATCTTGAATCCTCTCTTGATCCTGAGTCCTATTATGATCCAGTCTTATTATAGTCCTGAGTCCTGTCCTAGTCCTGGGTCCTACCCTGATCCTAAGTCCTATTCTGATCCTGAATTCTGTCCTGATCCTGACTCCTTTCCGAGTCCTTGGTCCTTTCCTAGTCCTGGGTCTTGTCCTGATCCTGAGTCCTATTCTGATCCTGATTCCAATCCTGATCCTGAGTTCTATCCTAATCCTGAGTCCTGTCCTGATCCTGAGTCTTATCCTGTTCCTGAGTCCTATCCTGATCCTGAGTACTGTTCATTTTTTTTAAGATTTATTTATTTATTTGAGAGAGAGAGAGCATGAGCAGAGGAGGAACAGAGCTAAACGGGGAGCCCAACATGGGGCTCAATCTCAGGACCCTGAGATCATTCATAACCTGACCCAAAACTAAAAGTTGGACCCTAACCAACTGAGCCACCCAGGCACCCCTGAGTACTGTTCTGATTCTGAATCTTATCCTGATTCTGGGTCCCGTCCTGATCCCGAGTCCTTTCCTAATTGTCATCCTATCCTGATCCTGAGTCCTGTCCCCATCCTGGGTCCTATCTTAATCCTGAGTCCATTTCTAGTCCTGGATCCCATCCTAATCCTAAGTCCTGTTCTGATCCTGAGTCCTGTCCTGAACCTGGGTCCTGTCCTAATCCTGAGTCCTGTCCTGAACCTGGGTCCTGTCCTAATCCTGAGTCCTGTCCTGATCCTGAGTTCTATCCTAATCCTGGGTCCTGTCCTGATCCTGAGTCCTATTCTGTCCTGATCCCAAGTCCCTTCCTAGTCCTGGCTCCTTTCCTGGTCCTGGGTCCTATTCTTCCCAGAGATGACAGGCAGGATGGGACTGACTGTTCCAGAGCACTTCCCTGGACTCCATCCCCCTATGCATTCTATGGACACTCCCCAGGGTTTCACTGCCAGGGCAGCATCAGGGACCACATCAGGAACATGATGAGGCAGTGCAGTGAGTTGAACAGTGTCCTCCTGGAACTTCAGCATACAACCTTATTTGGAAATCAGGTCTTTGCAGGTGGAACCAAGTTGAGGTTGTCCTGGATGAGGTGAAGCCCTAATTGAATGGCTGGTGTCCTTGTAAGAGAAGAGAGGAGGAGAGCTGAGGTGCAGATACACAGGGAGAAAGGCCACATGAAGACAGAGTTAGGCACCAGCTCGAGGCAGGGAGCGTCAGGGATGCCGGCAGCCCCCAGGAGCTGGAAGAGGCAGCAAGGATCCTCCCCCAGAGCCTTCAGGGAGCACGCGACCCTGCTGACTCCATCTCGGACTTCCAGCCTCCAGACTGTCTGCTGTCTTAAACCATCCACTTTGTGGTCATCTTTTCTGGAGCCACAGAAAACCAACACAGGTAGCAGAGATGAACACGGCCTCAAAGCCAGGGACCCTGTTCCCATCACCTTCAACTGACACAGAAATGGAGGGCTTTCTTCTTTGTCAGGGAACACATGAGGGGAAATCATGGACTAAAGAAAAAGTGCAAAACTGTGACAGCACTGAGGTTATTTTAAGATGAGAAACAAACAAATACGATTTCCCTGGGGGAGTGGCCCAAACAGGGACCAGGAAGGGGCCGTGTGCCCAGCATCACAACTGACCCTGGCAGGTATAGAAAGGGCTCCTGGTGCAGGAGGCTCCACACTGAACACCTGTCCTCTGCACTTGCTCCTCTGACCTGCTCCACCCTCAACCCACCAGAACCATGGGCTGCTGTGGCTGTTCTGGAGGCTGTGGCTCTGGCTGTGGGGGCTGTGGCTGCTCCCAGTCCAGCTGCTGTGTCCCCTGCTCCTCCCAGTGTAGCTGATTCACCCCCTGCTGCTCCCAGTCCAGCTGCTGTGTCCCCATCTGCTGCCAGCGCAAGATCTGAGGCTCTGACCTCAGGCCTCAGGTGACTCCTGCTGATCCAGCTTTCCCAAGCTATGACCTGTGCTTTATTACTAAGTTCCGAATCACACCCCAGGGTCCATCGCCCTTGTAGAAAGAAGGCAGATTTGGCTGACAGTTCCTTGGGAGAAGCCACTCTAATGTTCATTGTCTCCTGACAAATCCTTGCCCAAGTCACCTTATGGCTGCATCTCCCTCCTCCCCTGACCTCGTCCTGGTCGGTCCACTGAGAGGCATGTGCTCCAGCTGACATCCCATTTTCACTTTAGGAGGATGATAGTGTTGGTGTTCCCCTGGGAACAAGGTTGTGGTTAAAGAAATTTTCTTGGAGTTGCTTTGCATGTCAAACACTCTACTTTATTTTAAATCCTATGTTACAAATCAGTAAAAATATCATGTCAACAAATTGAAACCCAAGGCTTGTGCGTTTCTCTCACCGGTCGTTACTACTGCTATGGTCACTGCTGTTCTCATTCTCATTCTATTCCACACTTGATGGGGTTGATGGATTTGTTGGTGAGGGTGCTAACGTCCCCACCCCCGGGGATATGGCTGGCAGTTACCCTGGCCTCACATCTCCTCTGTGGTCTGTCTGTGGTCTGTTTCTTCTATCCTCAGGACACTCTCTTCCTCACATCTTACCAGCCATTGATGTGATTGAGACAGGACAGTCTCCAAGGCCAGACCAACAGAGGCTGAGCAGCTGTGGGATGGTCCCGGGACTCCAGACTGTCCCCTCCCTTCTTTCAGGCCTCTGCTGCCTCCCTCCTTCCCTTCGACCACAGGCAGAGCTGAATCCCTCAGTCTTAGTCAAGTGGCCGGGGCCTGGGAACCAGACATTGCCACTCTTATTCCACATTTGAGGACTGTGGTCTGACCAGCCTCTTGCCACAGGAAACTCAAACACTGGCTTAAGGAAGGGAGTTCACCTTCTGTATCCGTGTCCCAGCCCATAACCTATCTGTTCCAATCTGCATAAAACATAAGGGATTGTCAAGAAAAAGAAAAACAGTGGCTGTTTCCCAGACTGAGGACCTTGGGAAATCATACTCTGAGGCCTCCCTTGTTATTTTGAAACCTCCAACCACATTCTTTCAAAATTCTTAAAAGGCAGTATTAATAGAGATGAGTTATTTCAAGTCATTTGAAAACACAGTAATCTCCTGGTGTGATATGCCCTCAGCATAGAAAAACACAAACACAGAAATCTTAAGCTGTTTCCAGTAATCATTTTATTGGTGGTAATGGTGGAATTATCACTCTGAGACAGCTGTGACTCTCTCAATGAAGAGCAAATGCATAATTAGGGGTCAGGACCAGAAATGTGGTTGTGTGTGTGGGATTGATGAAATTGACTAAAAACCCGATCGATAGTGCTGAATTTGAATTAAAGATGTCAATATGAAATTATGACGGGTATTATCTTTAAAAAAATGGCTTTCTATTTCACTGAAAGACCTAGAAAAATGGCCAACCTGGTAGCTATGAGCACTCCTTGTGCCAAGCCTGTTCTTGTTAAACACCACCATCTCTTGTACCTAAGTGGAACCTGGGTTCTCCACAGAAATGGGATTGGAAATGAACAAGAAGAATCTGGAACATCTCATTATCCCAGAAAGCAAGGAGATAACAAAGACTCCTCAGGCCATGTCAAAAGAAGCAGGACATCAAACTCAAAGAGGTCTCCAGTGTAAACTTGGGGTAATGTGAACACCAATGTTTAAATGGACTGATACAGTTTAAATGGCACGTGGGTGGCTCAGTCGGTTAAGCATCTGAGTCTCAGCTTCAGCTCAGGTCATGATCTCAGGGTCATGAGATGGAGCCCTGAGTTGGGCTGTGTGCTGAGTGTCCTGAGGATAGAATCTGCTTGAGATTCTCCCTGTCCCTCTGCCTCTTCCTGCTCGCTCACTCTCTCTCTCTAAAATAAATAGATCTTTAAAAAAAATGGAGGGGCACCTGGGTGGCTCAGTCGTTAAGCGTCTGCCTTCGGCTCAGGTCATGATCCCAGGGTCCTGGGATCGAGCCCTGCATCGGGCTCCCTGCTCTGCGGGAAGCCTGCTTCTCCCTCTCCCACTCTCCCTGCTTGTGTTCTCTCTCTCGCTGTCTCTCTGTCAAATGAATAAATAAAATCTTTATAAAAAATAAATAAATACAAATAAATGGACTGATATGCATCAAGTATGCTTAAATCTATAAGCACATAATGATGCACAGATATTAATACAAATAATATACAAAATGCATAGTGTCATAACTATAGGGCGTTTTATGTAAGTCTCATGGTAATCACACACAAAAAAACCTTACAGTAGATATACAAAAGATAAAGAGACAGGTTCAAAGTATATCATTACAGAAAATTATCAAATCCCAAAGGAAGACAGCAAGAAAGGAACAAAAGGACCAAAATGGTCAGGAAATAATTAACAAAATGACAATAGTAAGTTCTTACCTATTAATAATTAATTTAAATGTAAATGGATTAAATTCTTCAAAAGACATAGAGTGGCTGAATTTAAAGAAAAAAAAAAAAAAAGACCCAACTCTATGCTGCCTACAAGGGACTCACTTCAGCTTCAAGGTCACACATAGGCTGAAAGTAAGGGATGGAAAAAAGATTATCCCCTGCAAAAGGAAAGCAAGAGAGTGGGGCAGCTACCTCCACCAGAGAAAATAGACTCAAGTCAAAATGGTAACAAGAGACAAGGAAGGTCATTATTAATGACAAAGAGGATATAATGATTATGAATATTTATCCACCCAGCTTCAGAGCACCTAAATATAGCAAATACCAACAGATCTGGAAATATTGATAGACACAATAATAGTAGGGAACTTCAGTGCCCCCTTTCATCAACAAACAGATCACTCACACAGAAAATCAGTGAGGAAACATTGGGCTTGAACTATATCTTAGAGCAAATGAACCAAACAGACATGTATAGAGCAGCAAACACACATTCTTTTCAAGTGACATGGGACATTCTTTAGGATAGATCATTTGTTAGGTTACAAAACAAATCTTGAACTTAGGAGGATTGAAATGGTATCAAGTATTTTCTCTGACAGCAATGTCAGGAAACTAGAGGACAGTAATAGGAAGAAAATGGAAACATTCACATGTAAGTGGAAAGTAAGCAACATACCCCTGAACCACCAATGAGTCAAAGAAGAAATCAAAAGGGGGCATCAAAATATATCTTTAAACAAAAGAAAATGGAAGCACATCATACCAAAACATATGGGATGCAGCAAAAGAAGTAAGTTGCTATGGTTTGAATGTTTGTGTCCTCTCAGAATTCATATTAAAATCTTAACTCCCAAAGATGATGGTGTTAATAGGTGGGACTTTTGGGAGATGTTTAGGTCATCAGAGTGGAGCCCTCCTGAATGGGATTAGTGTTCTTGTAAGAGACCCCACAGAGCTCCCCAGCCCCTTTCACCCCATGAGGATACAGGGAAAGGCATCATCTATGAACCAGGAGGTGGGCTCTGACCAGCTACCATATTGAATCTGCCAGCACCATGATCTTGGACTTCCCAGCCCCACCATATAAGAAATAAGTTCTGTTGTTAATGAGCCGCCCAGTCTGTCATATTTTGCTATAGTAGCCCAACAGACTAAGGCAGAAGGTTATGCGACAGACACCTAGATTAAGAAAAAAGAAAGATGTCAAGTAAACAACTAATCTTACATTTCAAGGAACTAGAGGACAAAAGAACAAACTAAGCCCAATGTTAGCAGAATGGAGGAAAAAACAAAGCTCAGGGTGGAAGTAAATTAAAGAGACTATAGAAGAACAATTAAAAAGATCAGTGAAACTGAGTTAGGCTTTTGAAAAGATAAAAAAAAGTTGACAAAACTTTGACTAGATTAATTTAGACTCAAATAAAACCCAAAGCAAAGGAGGGGACATTACAACAGATCCCACAGAAACACAACAGATCATAAGAGATTACCGTGAACAATTGTACACCAACAGATTGGATACCTCCATCATGTGTTTTTTTGCCACCAAAAAATCCTCCAGTCTTCAGCGGTCACTGACTGGATGTCCCACAAAGTTAACTTAAAGCTGTTCTGACACGATCTACCTGGGGTTAGCATCAGATCTCACAGTTGAAGGGCACAATCCCCACAATGCCCCCCTCCCCACAACTGCCAATGCCAATCGCAAGCCCAGGGGTCACCTGTGCTTCTAACTGACCAATGAGAGATCCAAGGTTCCAACAACCCCTCCTTGGGTTTGACTGACTTGCTGGAGCCACCCACAGAACTCACAGAAACATGTCACCTACTAGATTAATGGTTGATTATAAAAGGATAAACTCAGGTACAGGCAGATGGAAGAGATGCAGGGAGCAAGGTATGGGGAAAGGGTGAGGAGCTTCCACACTGACGAGCACATCACCCTCCCCCAACCTGGAATCCTGGTATTCAAGAGTTTTTATAGAACCTAATCTGTAGGGCACCCCCTCCCCTTCCCAGAGGTGGATGGTTGAGGCTGAAAGTTCCAAGATCTTTCTGGAGAATAGCCCTATCCTGGGGCTGTCTAGGGGCCCCACCCAGAGTTACCTCATCAGTATATACTCAGGTGTGTTCTCTTTTGAGACTCCTAATAAGTGACAAGAGAACATTCTTATCACTCAGGAAATTCTAAGGTTTTTAGGAGCTTCTTGCCAGAAAACGGAGACAAAACCTTTCATATTTCTTGTCATACAACAATAACCTAGAAGAAAGGGATGAATTCTTAGAACGTACAATCGACCAAGACTGAATCATCAAGAAATAGAAAATCTGGGGGTACCTGGGTGGCTCAGTCGGTTGAACATCTGACTCTTAATTTTGGCTCAGGTCATGATCTCAGGGTTGTGAGATCAAGCCCCATGTCAGGCTCCGCACTGGGTGTGGAGCCTGCTTAAGACTTTCTCTTTCCGTCTGCCCTTCCCCCCATCCCTGCTTGTGCCCGCTTTCCCTAAGAAAGAAAGAAAGAAAGAAAGAAAGAAAGAAAGAAAGAAAGAAAGAAAGAAAGAAAGAAAGAAAGAAAGAAAGAAGAAAGAAAGAAAGAAAGAAAGAAAGAAAGAAAGAAAGAAAGAAAGAAAGAAAGAAAGAAAGAAAGAAAGAAAGAAAGAAAGAAAGAAAGAAAGAAAGAAAGAAAGAAAGAAAGAAAGAAAGAGAAAGAAAGAAAGAAAGAAAGAAAGAAAGAAAGAAAGAAAGAAAGAAAGAAAGAGAAAGAAAGAAAGAAAGAAAGAAACAGAGAGAGAGGGAGGGAGGAAGGGAGGAAGGGAGGAAGGGAGGAAGGAAGGAATCAGAAAATCTGAACAGACAAATAACCAGTAAGGAGACTAAATCAAAAAGCTCTCAGCAGAGAAAAGTCCAGGACAGATTGCTTTCACAGAAAACAGAAGCAAAATAAACAAGTGGGACCACATCAAACTAAAAAGTTTCTGCACAGCAAAAAAACAAAAACAAAAAATCATCAACAGAGTCAACATGCAACCTACAGGATGGGAGAAAATATTTGTAAACCATATATCTGATAAGGGGTTAATATCCAAAACATATAAGGAATTCATATAACTCAATAGCAGAAAAACAAATAACTCTATTAAAAAATGGGCAAAGGGCCCAAATAGACATTTTTCCAAAGAAAACATACAGTGGCCAACAAGTACATGAAAAAGTGCTCAACATCACTCATCATCAGAGAAATGCAAACCAAAACCACAATGAAATATGCTTCACCCCATATTGGTATGGTATCAAAAAGGCAAGGAACAACAGGTGTTGGTGAGGATGAGGAGAAAGGGGAACCCTCTTGCCCTGCTGGTGGGAATGCAAACTGGGGCAGCCACTCTGGAAAACAGTATGGAGGTTCCTCAAAAAGTCAAAAATAGAACTACCCTAGGATGTAGTACTCCCACTTCTGGGTATTTATCGAAAGGAAATGAAATCACTAGCTTGAAGAGATGCTTGCACCCCCGTGTTCACTGTAGAATTATTCACAATAGTCAAGATATGGAAGCATCCTAAGTGTCTGTCAACAGATGAATGAATAAAGAAGGTGTAGCTTATACATACAATGAACCATTACACAATATTTAAAAAGAAGGAAATCCTGCCATTTGTGACAATGTGGATGAAGCTGGAGGACATTATGCTGAGTAAAAGGAGCCAGACAGAGAAGGACAAATACTGCATAATCTCACTTACTCACTCACTGAACTCACAGTAATAAATCACAGAATGGTGGTTGTCCGGGGCCGGGGCTGAGGCCGGGGCTGGGGCCAGGGGTAGGGGAGGAGATGTCGACCAAGGGGTACCAGCTTCCCGCTGTAGGACCAACAGTTCCCAGGATGTAACGCACATGACGGGGACAGTTGTTGACGATACTGTGTCGTGCAACTGAAAGTTCAAGAGACCAGATCCTAAGTGTTCTCACTACAGAAAGGGGAGGGAAAGGGTCAGTATGTGAGGTGATGGAGATTACCTTGATTGTGGTCACCCCTTCACGGTGTGTACTTACACCAAAACATCTCAGGGGGCGGACTAAGTTTATGTAACCTTCATTTCTCAGTCACCCCGGGAACAAATATGCAAGGTTCTCAGTTGCCTTTGGAGGACGCTGGGAATCAATGTTATTCCGAACAAGAGGAAATAAGAAAAGACTCTTATTTTTTCCTGTTTTTGATACCCAAACTCCACCGTATGGCAGGCAGAGACCGAGAGGACATACTCCAGCTTGTCAGCGAGGAACCGCGGGATCAGAAACCCGCCGTGGTGTGACCCCAGCGAAAACAACAGGTGTAGGTGATGATAGTAAATCATTGCCTATTAAATTTACTGAACACTACCCAGTCGGGCCGAGAGAAAACTTCCAGCTTTAAATGCATATTTGAAAAGACAGGCTTGAGATCATTCGCTAGAACCATGTAAAGTGCTGACAGAGCTGCCCCATGGAACACTGAATTCGGGCTATTTACAGGCCCCTTGTTCCTCCTTTCCTGGGGACAGGGTCAGATGGCAGGAGGCAAGTGGCCCCCAAGAACCCCCCCACCCCCGGCAGCTGGACGTGGCCATGTGATTTGCACGAGCCCGTGAGCAGAAACTTGAGTGCAGTTTCCCACGTAGGCTTTTCCTTCCTCCAGATCGCTAGCGTTCCCAGCGCGGAGGCTGCCCCAGCCCAGGTCCCAGGGGAGGAAGTGCAGCGGGCCGGGAGCCCGCAGCGGCGTGTAGCACGAGCCCGAAATAAGCACTGAACCGTGGGGGCAGCGAGCTCAGCAGCATAATTGGCTGACCCATCCTGCTTGACCCAGAAAGGTAATATAATGAAAGCAGAGAGAGGTCTTGGTTCAGTGGCCAGGGCGGGAGTGGGAAGGAAATTGTTTTCAGGGGCTGGAAAGACGGCTATTATGGGTTTGGTATCACCGTCCCAGATCATGTATCTCTGGCGGGGCGGGGGGGGACCTCAGGAAGCTCGGTGCTGCCTCTGGGTCGGTCAGTCACTGTGGCCACATTTTGCAAAGCGTTATGAGAAGGAGGTCAGCCCAAAGAACTGGCGGGTGTGCAAGCCACGAGGGAAGGGATGGGGTCGGCCCAGAAATGTGAGGAACTACGGAAGTCGCAGCCCCAGTCCTCAGAAGGTCCTGAACAGCAGAGAATGGTTAAAATTCAAATTAAAACGTACCTGCCTCAAAGGTATCCCTCCGTGAGGCCACAGGCCAGGAACCTGCAGTTGTCCCCAGATAAGAAGCTGACGTGCAGAGTGCCTGGTGGCCGAAGCCACCGTTTCCAAAGAGCACGGCTGGGCCTGGTGCGCAGGAAGTGCCCCGCACACTCTGTGGCGGCCGTGAGAGTGCTATCTGTCAGATCGCACCTGGGTTCCAGAAGCAGAACCCACGGCAGCCGCCCCAGCTCCAGCCCCGCAGCGTCCCCTGGCTTCAGGACGGCTCCTCCACCACTTGGAAATCTCCTCAAGAACCAACACACTTGCTCAGTGTCCGACCCACTGTCCAGCCCAGGCTCCGGGTCCAGGCAAGGCCGGCCCTCATTATCCCAGCACCCCAGACCCGCGTCCCCAGGAGCCAGGAAGGGCCATCGTGTCTTGAAAATAGTCACAGATGAGGGGACACCTGGGTGGCTCAGTTGGTTGAGCATCTGCCTTCAGCTCAGGTCATGGTCTCAGGGTCCTGGGACCGAGTCCCGCATCGGGCTCCCTGCTCAGCGAGGAGTCGGCTTCTCTCTCTCCCTCTGCTCCTCCCCTCCACTTGTGCTCTCTCTCTCTGGCTCTCCCTCAATCTCTCAAATAAATAAAATCTTAAAAAAAAAAAAAAAAGAAGTAAAATAGTCACAGACACGCTGACACATCTAACGTCCCTGCCCCCTGGAACAGCTCCCCGTCTGACAGTGCACTTTACCCCACACCTGCCGTGTCCCGTCCCTGCGCGTCCACCCTCGCCTGCCTCGGCAGTGGCTGCACAAGAGCGCTGAAGATGAACTCTTGCCTCGCACCGAGCACAAAATTAGTCCAAGGTCCACCAGAGAAATAAGCATGCGAATACCTCCATCGCTCCAAGAAGAAAACCCCAAGTTTTCAGAGGGGTCAGAGCCACCCGCTCACCTTCCCCATTTCCCTCTCTGAGGACGCTGTTAAGATAATTATGTGTGAAATCACATATGTACCTATAATGGTCTACAGTTGCACGTGACACTCACATGTATCTCTAGCGCTTCACGGAGCCACCATCTATGAAGAGCTCCAACAACCCGAGAAAAGAGAGAACCACAATAAAAAGGGACGAAACAGTTGAACGTTTTCCCAAGAAGGACATGTCCGTGACCAACAAGCACGTGAAAAGATGCTGGACAACATTAGTCCCCAGAGAAGCACAAATCAAGGTCAGCACGGGGGCCGGTTCTCTGCACGAGGACGCCTGCCATGTGGAAAGGGGACAGCGCCTGACACCAATTACAAGGAGCAGGCAGAAGAGAGGGAGCCTTCCGGACGGCCGAGAGGTCTGTCCAGATGGGCGGTGGCCCCATCAGCTCGCGCAGAGCAGAACTCAATGCTGTAGACTCGGAATATGTGCGTCTCACTGGATGTGAGTTTTAACTCAATAAAAAATTTTAAACTAATTTTCTAGACAGTGGAAGCCCGCCAGAGAGGATGGCTAATCAAACTGTGGCCCACCCACTTGGTAAACCAGCATGGCCTTCAGAGACAATGAATCCGAATTATGTTAGCGGAAGTGTGGGGTTTTTACAAAGCGTAGGCGAGGTAGCAGGAATTAGTGAACTGGGCCCCCTGAAGAGAATACCGGGCCTGGCCGGTGTTGGGGGCTGGCCAGACAGGGTCCGGGAGCCGAGTGAGTAAGAAAGAGGAATTATGGGTGGTGCACGGAAAGCTAAGTACTTCAAGATTTTGTTTGACCAATTTAACGAGATGTCTGTGCTGACCATTTTGGGCAGTGGAATTACAAGGAGCCTTGTCTTTCTACTTGATACTTTTATTTATAAAAATGAGCAGCAACTGATTTTCAAGTAAAGGTATAAACACCAATGCCCAGGGTCGGGGGGATAGAGGATCCGTATCAATGAGCACAACTGGGAAAGCCAAGGATGGCAGCCCCCCGGCCCACCCACCAATGACCTCCTCCCCTGCGGAGGGAGCACCGTCTCTGTTTACAAAGAAAAACACCCATGAAGAAGCCGCCAGATTTAGGAACCAAAGAAAGTTGACTTGGCTTGAGCTCTTGGGAGTTCATGGGATTTCAAAGTTTAAACACAACACTTGCCCGTATGAAAGAGTGTCAACATGTAAAAGGAAGGAATCGTGGCTTGAGTATAAACACCTGGGCAGGTGCATAAAGGGCTCCCGGCCCAGGAGGCTCCACACCTGAACACCTGTCCTCCGCACCTGCTCCTCTGACCTGCTCCACCCTCAACCCACCAGAACCATGGGCTGCTGTGGCTGTTCCGGAGGCTGTGGCTCCGGCTGTTGTGGGGTCCGTGGCTCCGGCTGTGGGGGCCGTGGCTCCGGCGACTGTGGGGGCCGTGGCTCCGGCTGCTGTGGGGGCCGTGGCTCCTGCTGTGGGGGCCGTGGCTCCTGCTGTGGCGGCCGTGGCTCTGGCTGTGGGGGCAGCGTCCCCATTTGCTGCTCCCAGTCCAGCTTCTCTGTTCCCATTTGCTGCCAGCACAAGACCTGAGATGCTGGCCACAGGCCTCAAGTGGCCCCTGCACTCCTGGGGTCCCCAGGCAGTGACTGGTGCTGCGTCCTAGACCCGCCAAGCAGAGCTCTGGGCTCTCCTGGAATGACTAGTGTGTCCTCACCTCCTTGGGTTGCACAGCCTTGGGTCCATCGCCCTCTGGACTGTGGCAGCATAGTGACCAGACCTCGGTACTCAGCTCCCCAGCCCTCCGGGTCATGAGCGCCCCCAGTGCCCTGTCCCCTCCACCACCGTGCCTGAGCTCACCACTCAAACCTCGAAGGGCTGCAAGCCCCCAGGCCACTTGGTGCCTCCAGTGAACTCACTGGAGCATCCTGAGCTAGATGCTGTCTGACCAGGGCCCTTGCTGGCCCTCTCCCCACCCCTGCCTGCTCTCGGCCCCCACGTCCCTCCTTCTCCAAACCAGTTAGGCTGCCCGAACCTAGATGGCCGTTGAGCTCTAGCTAGAGGACACAGAGCCATCAGCACCCTGGGGTCCTCCCTGAGGGAAGGGGGTCTTTGCCCTTCCCTTTCTTCTTGGTCACAGTTCAGGTCCTTTGCTTGTTGCTGGGGTCCTCCCTTTGATAAGTGTTCAGTCTGGATCTTCTAAATAAATACAATCTGTACTTCCCAAAAGTTTACTCTGTGAGTCTTGGTTTCAGCTTCTACATGATTAAAAAAATGTGTAACTTCTACATAATTCCACCCCCATACTTTTGGGACCAACACCCCCTGCCCCACCATGTTCCCTACTGTATGAGTTTGCAAATCACCACAGATGCTCCCTGTCTCTCGGTCCCGGAGGCCGAAGCCGGAGGTCCAGGCGCAGGCAGGGTGGGTCCCCCCGAGGCCTCTCTCCTCGTGTGTGGACGGCCGTGCTCTCCCTGGGTCCTCACGGGGTCGCCCCTCCGTGCATAGCTCATTTGTGTGTCCAAGTTTCCCCTTTTATAAGGACACCAGTCCTATTGGATCAGGGGCTCCCCACTGCAATGCGACTTCTTCCTACCTGATTATGTCTGCCACGGCCCTATTTCCACAGAAGACCCCACTCTGAGGCCGCGGGCTCGGGACGTCCACATGTGAGAACAGTCCTCACAGGAACTCACACACGCTGGGGGCTTGTTGGGCAGGCGGGCAGATGCTGGGGCGGGGGAGGCTGCACAGCTGGAGCCCCTGCCCAGGTCCCCGGCCCCGCACAGGCCCGAGGCCGCTCTGAAGGCAGCTCCTCACAGACGCACGGGCCACAGGGCCCGATGGCCACGACCAGAGCTCGTCCACTCAATGTGGAAATCTTTAAATGTTCTTCTGAGTTTCAGCTTTAGTAAGTTTGCTCAGTAACTACAGTGGACCAGACGCCAACCACAGCCCTGCCATGAGAAACATCTAAAAGTGCTGGATCCCAAAATGACATTTGGAAGGGTCACCGAGCGGCTCAACAAGTGAAGAATCTGCAGAGCCAAGCACCGGGACGGAGGGAGGTTTGAACCTGCGCCACTGGCCTCCGCCCAGCCTGGAAACAGGGGACGGCAACACCGGGAAGCTCGCTGGGACCAGCCTCGGCCGGGGTGGCAGCCGGAAAGCGTCCTCCCCAAGACGTGTCACCAGAAGCTGGCCCTCCCAAGTGTCTCCTGAAAACCGAAGCTATAGGATTTCGTGCAAAGTCAGCCCAGGTTGTTCCAGGGGAGAGGACGTGAAAGCGCCCGGCCCGTAAAGAAAGTCGCCCTTAAGCGGGTGTCAACGATCCCCACAGATGATGGTCCCAGGAGCCAAAACTCACAAATCACAAAACACACAAACACACACGGGCCTCGTGGGAGAGAGCCAGCAACAGCCACAGACAGAAGAATCAGCCAAGGCAAGGCTCCGGGCCCTGAGGCTACCAGACACTGTACGAAATAAGTGCTTTAGAAATAACTAAAGAAATAAAAATCATTTGGAAACGGGAGCCGGAGGGAACTGAACACAAACGCTGTCAAGCGCAGAGGAGCAGCAAACACAGAAATTCTACAAAGGGAAACCGAACTAATTGAATTTTAAATCTCGCTGGGTCTGGCTGGGCCAGATGCAAAGAGAATTCGTGCACGGGAGCGTAAACACCGATACATTATCTGTAATCCCACACGGGGACACAGGCGCAGGGGGATGTGCGAGGGAGGAACCCTGACACACAGACCGCCAGGCCTCCAGCGGGGGTGACGTTCAAAGAGATAACGTGGGAGAATTTTCCAGAATTTACGAGAAATGCTATTACTGAGCTTTCTGGGTCCCAAACAGGATCTATAGAAACACACACACACTCGGCACAGTAAAGCCGCGGAGAGTCCGCCCTTCCGAGCAGTCCTGACGGGGGCATCTGCTTTGTGCCTGGCGCCTGTCAAGGGGTTAGTGACGCAGGGGTGAATAAAACCAGCAAAAATTCCAGGCCTGTGCAGCTGACGTGCTATGGAGAGGGACAGAAAAAAGCAAACTGGATCCTTAAATTATAGAAGTGTGTTCTAAGGAAGAAAATAAAACAGGAAGTGGAAGGGACTTCCCAAAGGGAAGGTGGTCCGTTTTAAAGAGTGGTCTGTTTTAAAGGGTCCTTGGCAAAGCTGTGAGCCATATGGTTACCCAGGGAAGCGCTTTCTCGGCCAGCCAAGCCAGCGCAAAGGCCCTGAGGCAGAAGCCTGCCGAGAGCCAGCGTTTGGGGGAATTCGGCAAATCCATTCCCAAGGTGGGAACCTTTAGCACACGTCAGTTACTGTTGGATTCAATGGCCAGGAAGGTCGGCAAGCTTGTCGAAAGTCTGCAGCACGCAAGTAATAGGTTAAAGACGCTGGGCGTGTGTAGACTCCACTCAGTTGTTGAAACGGGCATTTTTAAGCCGGGACAGCTGTCCACTTACTCACGATAAGGCTAATCTCAGCACAGCTGGAGGGAATGTTCTCCAGCCCCTCACTGACTTTTGAAAATCAACATCAAAAAGATAACTGGAAAAGCCCCACATTTCTGGAAATTTAAAAACATACCTCCCCATAATGCATAGATTAAAGAAATAATTCCGGCAATTAGACAACATTTAGAAGAGATTTTGCATCAAAACCAGGGAGACAGGCCTGAAGCAGCACGGACTCGAAGAGAATTTATGGTCTGCATGTTTACATGAGAATACAGGCAAGGGGCCTTCTCACAGGATGTAAAAAGTGCAAGAGGAGGTCACCCGGAAAACGGCGGTGGGAACGAGCGTCCCCCCTCTGGCCCTGCCGAGACCCTGCCGAGACCCTGCCGCCGTCCCCACGCCGGCCGGCGTCCCGCCTGACCCCAGCCCTCCTGCCTCCCCTGCAGCCCACCGGGGTCCACCTGACCCCGGTGCCCCCTCCCTACGCCGCCCACCCTTGGAGGCCGGCTCCGGAGGAAGGGGGGCGGGAGGTCACTGCGCTCGGGGACCTCCAGGGGGCAGAGGCCCGGCCTCTCCCACGGGCACCTGCACCCACAGCGCTCGGCCTGATCCTGGGAGGGTCCCAGCTGGACTCCAGGGCCCCTGTGAGTGGACGTCCTGTCCAGCCGCATCCCCGTCTCTCACTCTGCGGTGGCAGAGGTGGGGTTACCGCACACACGCTGCCCCCCGTGGCTCTGGTCACCGGCCCCTCCTGTGTCCTGATGCGGATGCTTCCCACCTGGGGCCCCGCGCAGGTGTGTGGGCCTGCTCCCCTGTGATGGGGACGGAACCAGCCCCTGAGGTTGCTGCCCAATAACCCCGGCCCATTCCGGACTCTGCTGGGAACTTCTCGGGGAGGCGACCTAGAAGTCAGGGCAGGGCGGACCCGGAGCCCTTCAGAGCCGTTGCTGGGAAGCAGAACCGGGGGAAATACGCCCCAAGAGGAGGGATGTTCAGAGTGCTGTTACATCTGAACTGTGTCACCCAAAGTCATAAGTTGGAGTCCTATACCCTGGACCTCAGAATGGGACCGCAGTTAGAGACGAGGCCTTTACAGAGGGGCTGGAGGGAACACGGGGTCACCGGGGTGGGCCTGATCCAGCGGGACTGGGGTCCTTATGAGAAAAGGGGATCGGGGCACAGACCCGCATGGAGGGGCGACCCCGTGAGGACCCAGGGAGAGCACGGCCATCCACACACGAGGACAGAGGCCTCAGGGGGACCCCGCCCTGCCCGTGCCTGCATCCTGGGCGTCGGCCTCCGGGACCGGGGACAGTGCATCCTGCTGGGTGAGCCCCGTCCGTGGTGTTTGCTACGGTCGCCCCAGCAGAATAATACAAGTGATACCAGGTGCCACACTCAGGGAACCACAGAGGGCTCAGCTCCTCTCAAAGGTGACTGGAGGGTCTGGGGGGCGGCAAGTGGGCATCCACTGGAACCATCATAAGAGACAAAACTGCTTTGCCAAGTGGAGGGTGCTGGCCAAGGGGGGGATCCAGACAGAGGACAGACAGAGAGAGACAGAGAGACATAGAGACAGAGACAGAGAGACAGAGAGACAGACAGAGCAAGACCGATGGAGACAAGCCAGAGAGAGACAGAGAGACATAGAGAGACAGAGAGAGGCAGAGCCAGAGAGACAGAGAGACAGAGAGACAGAGACAGAGAGACAGAGAGACAGACACAAAGACAGAGAGACAGACATAGAGACAGAGACAGAGAGAGACAGAGACAGAGAGACAGAGCCAGAGAGACAGAGAGACATAGAGACACACAGAGACAGAGAGATGGAGAGACATAGAGAGACAGACAGAGACAGAGAGACAGAGACAGACAGAGACAGGGAGATACAGAGACAGAGAGACACAGAACCAGAGAGGGACAGAGACAGAGACAGAGAGAGACAGAGACAGAGACAGACAGAACAGAGACAGAGAGACACAGAGAGACAGATAAAGACACAGAGAGACAGAGAGACAGAGCCAGAGAGACAGAGAGAAACAGAAAGACAGACAGACTGAGACAGAGAGACAGACACAGAGACAGAGCCAGAGACTGACAGAGACAGAGCCAAAGAGACAGAGAGACAGGCAGAGAGACAGAGACAGAGAGATAGATAGAGACAGAGAGACAGAGACAGAGAGACAGAGAGAGAGAGAAAGAGAACCAGAGAGACAAGGACAGAGAGAGAAACAGAAAGATCCTGTGTGGGGCCTGGGGGCTGAGGCGGGGTGAGGTAAGTGCCTGCTTTTTCTGTTAAACCTCCGGCATTATTTGACCTTTCAAATACAAGCACACAAGAATTTTTCTTGCTTTATTTCCCTCATAACTGGAAGTTGGTACCTTCTGGTCACCTTCACCACGTCCCGCCCCCGCCGGCCCCTGCCTCTGGCAAAGAGCTGTCGGCTCGCTGTGTCCGTGAGTTTATCTCTGATTTAAGATTCCACATATGAACGCTGCCATATGGTATTAGTCTCTGGCCTGTTTCGCTCAGCCTGACACCCTCAAGGTCCGTCCACACTACTGCAAATGACAAATTTTGATAACATCTGCAAGTGATAAAATGCTGCAGACGAACATCCAAACAGGCGTCCAGGCCCCGGGCGACACAGGGACCATCAACCTGTCCCTGCAGTGAGCGGCCCAGGAGTCTGGCCGCCCCCACAATCCCAGGGCGGGCCGCCCGCTGCCCGAGCCTCAGTCGCGCAGGAGGACCGGCCCAGCTATAATGCTGGCCCCCAACAGCCGGGGCCTCGTCCATAGCTGACAACTGTCCTCCCTGTTGTCGGGTGCCCTGGCCAGGCCCGTGGGCGCCCCGTGGCCAGGCCACCACCTCCAGTCCCTCCGGGCACAGCTGAGCCTCCTGTTTCCCTGAGTGAGTCGACCCCCTGGTCCCGGCAAGCTGCTGCCCTGGGCGGCCTGTCCCGACTTGCTTGCACAGGGTCGAGCTTACGCAGGTAACAGCCAAGCCGGACCCCGGCCCATGTCCCTGCCAGCCCGAGACCGTTCTCAGCAAAGGGCTCCCCCCCAAGCCCTGTCCTCACCGCGGCTCCGGCCCTACAGCCCCTGTCGGACCTACAGCTGGCCCCTAGAACTGCCCTGTGCAGACCCAGCTACACCATCAGCCTCCAGCTGCCGGGGCCACATCCAACGTTTTCACACGTGCCATAAAATTCATGTTCATCCTGGTCCCCACCCTCCCACACCCCTGCCCAGCCCACCGCCCTGTGAGGGCCCCACGACCCTGCCCTGGGGTCGCCTCATCCGCCTGGACCTTGCCCAGCCCTGCGCTGGCTGGAATGCATCTGCCAGCTCATCTGCGGGCAGGCCGGGATCGAAAACCAAAGCTGAATGGTTTGAGACTCACTGCTTTTCCCACAACAACAGCTTGAGCTTCCTGGCTAGCAGGGCAAAGAGGGAAACCTTCTGGCTACATACTATTCATGGCCTCAGAGAGAATCCAGACCAGACCGGTGGCTGATGGCAAGAAACTCCCGGGACCGTCAGTGGGGTGGGTTTCATTCATACTCACAACATCGAGGCCCAGTGGCCAGTCTCCCCCCGAGGGCGCTCAGACACAGGGTCATTACAAGCACAGCCTGCAGACCAGACTATCTGCCCCTGAAATCGGGCCCCTGCAGCGTCCTGGGCTCTGCACCTCACCTGTAAAGTGGGGTGCACGATGCCTTGCAACCCGAGCGCTGTGGGGACGAGCTCAGTTAACAAGGCCAAAGGCCGGGTCTGTGCTGTGCCCCCTCCCCGAGTGACTGCCCGCTGGTGTCAGGTGGTCTCCTCAGGAAGGCAGCTGCCCCAGGCCCCCTGAGCACAAGCCCTCAACAAAGTGCCACGGCCAAGCTTGAAGGTGGCCTCATGGATGGTGCAAGGACGCCACCTCCTGGCCAACTGCATCTATGGCAGCATTGATGTGGGAAGCCCCTCCTCCCAGAAGTCTCCGGCGGAGGAAGCAAAACAGGCTCTTCTGGGCCCAGAGTCCATGCCTTCTGAGGGGGCGGGCGTGGGGGGTGAGATCGCAGGGGACTGCGCACTGTGTCCCTGAATGACGGAATCCTGTCAGCGCACTAACTGATGCTTCGGGGCAATTAAGTGCAAATTCCTGTCTGTGCAAACGTGACCTTCAAAGGCCTGGGCGGGGGGGGGGGGGGGCGCAGAGCAGAAGAGGAAGAGGGAATGCTCAGGCTTCCCAGCCCTAAGCCCTCCTGCCCTTGCAGCTCCATCTACAAACCCTTTAGAAGCATGTCTGCCTGGAGCCCGACCCCTAAAGCCAAGATGGGGAACAGGTCTGGGCCAGGTACACGCCCAGCTCAGCTGAGCTCAGCTGAGTTATAGAAAGATGGTCCTGCTGTCTCCACCCATCAAGTTCTCCTGCTCCCCAGGGTCAAGCTCACCCTCGCTCTGGATCCGCTGGGACAATCCCTGATGGCCTGGAGTCCCCTCAGGACTATGACCATGGGAACAGACGCAGGCCTCCGGCTGAGTCTCCAGGGCCCTGGACCATCTGCCCCATGACAAGTGGGCCTGGAACCAAGTCAGGGCAAGACGCAGTGCTCCGAAGTAAAAGTGCAAAACAACACAGAAAAACAGTGGACGTGTTTAAATGTTAAGAAAATAAAATTTCCCTGGGGGAGTGGCCCAAACAGGGACCAGGAAGGGACCATGTGCTCAGCATCTCACTTGACCCTACGGCAGGTACATAAAGGGCTCCCAGCCCAGACGGCTCCACAACTGAACACCTGTCCTCTGCACCTGCTCCTCTGACCTGCTCCACCCTCATGGGTGGAGCAGAACCATGGGCTGCTGTGGCTGTTCTGGAGGCCGTGGCTCCAGTGTGGGGGCTGTGGTTCCAGCTGCTGTGGGGGCTGTGGCTCCGGCTGCGGGGGCTGCGGCTCCTATGGGGGCTCCCAGTCCAGCTGCTGTGTCCCCGTCTGCTGTCAGTGCAAGATCTGAGACCATGGCCATGAACCCCAGGTGGTCAGCAAATCAGCTGCACTCTCCAGGCAATGACCCTGCTCAGCCCTCGCCCCATGGAGCACCATTCTTAGCCTGCTGTCCTCTGGAGTAGGACAGTCTGCATCTCTTGAACCAGAAACAGAGTCCCCCACTTGTACCCTTGGCTTCACCCTAGATATCTGCTCCCCATGCCCCGCTGCTTCCCCCCCCCCCACGGGATCCTGAGGATGGGTGTTCCTCCTCTGCCTGTCACCACTGCCATACCACTAGCTGGGACCGAGACGACCCTGGCCCTCCGTGCCCACCCGAGGAGGGCCGCGTCCAGCTTCGAGGCCGGGCGGCAGTGGGCACAGGTCCACCCCAGACCTGAGTGCCTCTCTCCTATGAGGTCCAACTTTCACCAGCACTCAGGGGCTGTCCGCCCCGTGGGCATCCCTGCATAGTACCTTTGTTTTCTGCGATCTGCTACAATCCAGCTGGACTCTGTGTCCCTCTAAATAAACACACCTCCCCCCTCAGTACCTCTGCTTTCTGTGGTTCTTCTCTCTCTAGTGGGCACGGGGCAGCCTCCTGAGAGCTGCCTCATTAGGCTTCAGCCTCGTGCTGCCTCTACCATGGCCCAACCCCTCCTCCGGGTATCTGCGTACTCCCAATATGCATGATGTTGAGGGACCTCTTGCACGTGGGTATTTCTCCTGGTCTTGAAGGAGGCCCAGGGGCCCCGAGAAGCAGCCATCCTTTCCGGACAGTGTCAGCTCTGCCTGGCCAAGATCAGGGTCCACACACCCTATCCTCCTGACCCAACCACCTGAGAGAAAAGGGGGCAGACAGACTATATGGCCAAAAAGCTCAGTCTCAGTAAACCCTGTATCATCTCATGGTCCAGACAGCCCTGCTGTGGAATAGCAGAGTCATGTCTCAGAGTGACCTGGGAGTGGGCCACGGTACCCTGTGTTTGTTAGGTCAGACAGCAGTCTAGACATTGCTGCAAAGGTATTTTGTAGATGGGATCAACACTTAGATCACTGAGTAAAACTGATCACCTTCCATAATGTGGGTGGGCTTCATCCAATCAAGTGAAGTCTCCAAGAGTCAAGACCGAGGTTTCTTGAGAAGGAAGGAATCCCCTCTAGACTGACTTGGAGACCCTGCCTGAGCTGCACGCCTGCCGCCTGCCCTACGCATTTTGGACTTTCCAGCCCCCACAGCTACGTGAGCTAATTCCTTAACATAAACCTCTTTACACACAGACACTCATCCGACCAGTTGTGTTTCTCTGGGTACCAGTGAAGCCCCCACGGCAGAGGCGGGCAGTGGCCCTGCTGGTCGCTCCTGGCTTATAAGTGCTGGCGGCATGCCACAGCGCGGCAGGGGTCAGCGAGAGCACCTGCAAGCTTGCCAAGACCCAAACGATTCGTGACAATGTCTGAGACCCCTCGTGACCCCCCAGAAATAGCGCGGGGCGGGGGGCTACCCGATTGGTCTGGCATTTCTGTTCGAGAAAGGGAAGGTTCCAAGATAGAGAACTTGTGCCTCATTGTTACCGGGACATAATTTCTACCAAGGCCAGCGGGACCTGAGCACCGTGACCTCAAGGGGTGAAGAGTGGTCCCCAGACACAGGGGGCCCATGGCACCGCCCCCTTACCATTATCAAGGGTCCCAAAGCCCTTTTGTTTAAGTGGGCCAGTGTGTTTTAGGACAGTGGGAATTCACGCTGGCCAAGTTTTAGAGTATTTGTTTACAAGTTGGTTTAAAATAACACTAGTAAGGTGGTCAGAAAGTGCAGATTTCTAGTTACAAGACAAGCAAGTCCCAGGGAATGTGACACACAGCATGGTGACAATCGTTGTTGAGTTGCTGAGAGTAGATCTGAACCGTTCTCATCACAGGGAAGAAAATGTGCAACCAGCGTGGTGACGGATGTGAACTGAATTCATTGTAGTGATTATTTCACAAGGTATCCAGATCATCGTGCTGCACGTTGAAACTTATAAATGTTATATGTCAGCTAGAGCTCAATATAACTTGGGAGAAATAAAATTAAATTTCACAAGCAGGGAGTTTATTTCCCTGATAATAAAAGGTTAACACTGAAAAAATAAAAAATAAATAAAATAACATGGGTAAACCCAATACACGTAAACACACATGACACGTTTTTTTTAAGAAGTCACTGCCTCTTCCTCCCCACCAAAACAGGGTAAGAGGGCATAACGGTGGACAGCTAGATGCTCATCTGCCTCTGTCATCATCACCATGTGCCAATACCCCCATCATGTAGCTTCTGGAAAACTCCTCCATTCTCTCACGAAAGACAGAAAGGGAAACCAGCATCTTGTTATAATTGTGAAGATAGTGTTGACTTCCCGGACACCCTGACGGGGTGCCAGGGACCCCGGTTTGAGAAACACTGGGGCAGTGGTGAGGATGGTGGGTTCCGGAGCCCGAGGCCTGGAGTCAAGTATCAGACCCACCACGGGGTGACTGTGTGACCTTGAGAAATGGCATCACAGCCTCTCCCCCACAGGGTTATGGGGCCAAGGAGAAGCCGACGGGGAGACCGCGGCCATGACCAGTCTGCTCGCTTGGAATCACAGAACAACCAGCAGCAGTGGGACCGGCTGAGCAAAGAAAACTATGCCATGAGATGGTTAGCCCACCAGCAAGAAGGAGGCTTTAAAATAGCATCCCGACGTATGTCAGAGAGTGCCCCATCCATAAAGAGGGGCAGGCAGGTAGCTATGGAATTAGGGGTGCCAAGTGCTGTGGGTCACACGCACCCGAACCAGGGCCCGGAGGGGCTTCGGCAGGGAGAGCAGAGGGCCATGTGCCGGGCAGAGGCCCAGGTTCCCAGCAGGTCCCCCCACTCATGTGCTCCCCGGACAAAGCCTCCCGTGTGCTGAGTCCTCCCCATCCTCTTCCTCACCTCCCTCTGAAGGCACCTCACCTGTCACCTCCCTCTTCAGGCTGGCTCCACCCGGGCCCATGGATATGGTTTTTTCCTCTTTGTTGACTTGTGTCTTCCATCGTCCATCACAACAAGAGAGACACCACGCTGTACAGCGACCAGCCAAAGCCTGGGTGTCTTCCCTGGGGCCTGTCCCCACCACTACCACGTTATGGGGCTGCACGCAGCCACGGCGCAGAGGACAGGCACGCATTCAGTGAAACATGACCATCCCTTCCTGGGGCTGCCGTCACTGCGGGCTAGAGACAGCAAGCGACCTCTCCTGGCTGGAGGCCATCAGGCGTGGGCCAAGCTCCAGAGGCCCTGGGGGAGGATGCCTCCCACCTCCTCCAGCTCCCGGGGCTCCAGGCATCCCTGGGCTGGTGGCCGCATCGCTCCTGTCTCGACTCTGTGGTCACGTGGCCCCCTGTGTGTCCGTCTCTCCTCTTCCTAGAAGGACACTGGTCCTGTTGGATCAGGGCCCAGCCTAATGACCTTGTCTTCATTCGATTATATCCGCAGAGACCCTATTTCCAACTCAGGTCACACTCCCAGGCGCCAGGGGTTCGGACTGAAGCGTACATTCTGGGGGACACGACCCTGGCCCTCACGCCAACCCATCAGACTTTATTGGGCTCCACTGTAACCACTTATTAAGAACTCCAGCCAGGTGTGTTGTTTACTTTCCTGGACCACAGGGACTTGAAACCAGGCTGGGTGGAGGCTCAGGGTACGGGGGGAGACACGGGCCTGGGAGATGCACCATCCTGGGAGGGGGGGCTGCCCTCCCTCTCCACCCGCATCCCTGCCCCGGGCATAGCCCATGCAGATTTTACATCCCAGGTGGAGAAACAAACAGGAAAAAAACCACAGACAATGTCACAAAGCCTGTCACCCCATGAGGATAAAGAAAGCAGGTGGGGAGCAGAGGGGTGGTGGGAGAGACAGGAGTCTCGTGGAACTGTTGTCCTAGCTTACAGCCGACCACTGCACCTGCAAAAGTGCACGCTTGTGCATGTTCCCAGGGGCAGAAAGGATGGATTGCAGGCGAAAGGCACAGAAAAATAGCTCTTCGGGGGACATCAGCCCAGATCAGGAAGCACTGAGGGAACAAGGCAGATGAGGGTCTGGGGGGCGATCTAGTGCACAGCAGAACTAGGCTGGCATCTCCTTTACATAAAGAACACCTGCAAACCTGTAAACATGAACAAATAAAACACAAAAAGCAACAGGAAGAGTCCAGTGAGAGAGACAGAGACAGGGAGAGTGAGACAGAGAGACACCAAGGGAGAGACAGGGACAGAGTGCACCACCTGTGATGCACATGGGGTAGGGAGCTGCGAGGGGGCCCCGGAGGAGGCGGGCTGCAGACCAGGACCCACTGGCACGCTCCTCCTTCCTGGGAACGTTCTCCTAGGCGCCCGGCTGGGGCGGCGGGCAGACCGAAGCCAGGGCTGGGCGGCTCCCGTTATCATCGGCCACACTGTTCGTTAGAACATGCACAAATGACTGCATGAGCAGACGTCTGTCAAGAGCAAATTCCGAGTGAATAAAGTGGCCACCACCCCATCCTCTGTGCCACCTCGCACTGGGGCGCCCGGAACCCCAGCCTCTCCCATGGAAACACCTGTTGCCGCCACACCCACGAGAACTAGTGGGGTGGCCTCCACCGTGTTTGACCTATTTCAGCAGGAGGAGGGGAGCTGGGCGCATCTCTCCATGGAAGAGCCGCAGAGACGAGGCCGTGGACCGCGGCTGGGGCTGCGTCCCCTGGGAAAGCCCCAGGGGCCACCTCGGGGTAAGCGAATCACGGTGCGCCCACACCATGGGAGAGTAGTGCTTTGAAGATAAAAAACATGCATGCACAACCAGAAGACCAGCACCTAGCAGCCCCTGGACTGTCCTGGGGGAGCTGCTTTGGGGTCTTGAGTGGCCTGGGGAGGGGAGGGAGAGGAGAAGCAGCTGAATGTGCAGATGGACTGTCCTCTTGCAAACTGCACGAACCAACCTGGGATCGTCCCTGGGCTGGGGTGCAGACCTGTCCAATGTCCAATGCCCTGGGCTTGTCCTCGTGCTGGCCACATCCGAGAGGCTCCCACTGCACGGGGACCTCTTGACTTCATATCTCACTCTCCCTTCCAGCCGGCACATCTAGACTGTGCAAGTCAAGACACATGGGACACTTTTCTGTCACACGAATGGAGTCTTGTTTCAGATTTCCTGTGATAGGACCTCACAGAGCAAGGTTATACGAAACAAAATTGGCCCAATTTTCTCCAAACAAATTTTTATTTTTTTATTTTTTTCAATTTTATTTATTTATTTGAGAGAGAGCACAGCAGGGGTAGGGGCAGAAGGAGAAGCAGACTCCCCGCTGAGAGCCCCGATGCAGGACTCAATCCCAGGACCCCGGGATCATGACCTGAGCCGAAGGCAAATGCTTAACCAACTGAGCCACCCAGGCGCCCCTCCAAACAAATTTTTAAAATACAATGTGTCCCATCCTTATCAATTCCAAGTGCCAGGGCTGCTGCTGGAAATTTCCTTTGAAATATCTGCTCTGGAGCCGTGTACCCAATGCAGGCAAGGATCTATCTAGTGACTGGACAAAACCCAAGAGGCGTCTGCCCTACTTGCTGCACCCCGTGGCTGGGACCCAGGTCAGGCCTCCTGCGGCCCCTGGACCAGCACCATCACACCCTGCCTGAAGGTCAAGTCTCCCGCCTGCCCCTCACCACTGCCCTCTCTGAAACCCTCCCATGGTCCCACCAGCTGCAGGCTGATCCTTGGGACCAAAGCTCAGTACTTGAACCCCCAAACCTGGCCCTGCCGGCTGCTCCCACCCCCAAAGCTGCCTGCTTCCCTCGAGGCCTGCTCTCAGTCTGGGGTGCCCTTCTCCCCCATCCTCCAGAGGGTCAGTCCTGACCCTGGTGAGCAGAGGGCTTCTTGGGCAGGACTTTAGAGTGTGTGAATGTCAGGCATAACCCAGCCCAACTCGACCCCCGAGAGCAAACTGAGATCTCACGGACGGGACGGTGGGATCCACACGCACTGTCCATGCACACTCGGGGCCCTCGGTGAACCCCACCTTCCCTGCAGGGCAGGAACCATTACCATCCGTGTGTACAAAGGAGCAGAACAAGGCAGGAGACAAGTGCTCAAGGGCCCAGTGTCCAGCTACGGGTATCTGGCTCTGAATCCCCTGCCTTTGCCCGCTCTCCTGAGTGGCTGATTACCACAGCCAGGGAGGAGTAAGCTGCAAGGGCCCCGGGGCAGCTGGAGGGGCTTCTCCAGGGAGGGGCTGTGTCAGCAGTCTTAAGAGGTGGAGGAGGCACCCTTCTAATCACCACCTCCGCCCCTCCTTTCTGCACACTGGCTTCCTGGAATGCCAATCCAACCCACCTGGAAGCTTCTGTATCTCCATGGAGAGTGTAGGCACCTCCCACATAGCTCCTGGGTCTCTGGACCTGTGGACAGAGAGTGTCCCCCCATTCTTGTCTAGAGGGGGTAAGGCAGCTCTAGGGAGCAGGTGGCTCAAATGGGACAAGATGCAAGAGAAGAGCAGGGGCCACAGGATTGGCTCAGTGTCAGAGAGGAACGGACAAGGGGCTAGAGTCCCCATGGGTGGACCCCACAGAACGAGCCTTCTCTGCAGTCATGGGAGCCCGCCACCTGGAAGCAAGGCGGGCACATCTCTCCTCATGCTTCTGAGCCCTTGAGAGTGGAAACACTGCAGGTCATGACGTTGCCAGTGTTTGATGAAAGCAATGAAAAGGGTAAACATAAAAAATGCATGTAAACAAATGTTTGTGCGGTTGTTTTAAACATAGAAGGAAAATGGCAGAATTTCCCCAGAGCCCTGCTGCTCCCAGTCCAGCTGCTGTGTCCCCATCTGCTGCCAGGGCAAGATCTGAGATGCTGGCCACAGGCTCAGGTAATTCACTCAATTCCAGATTTCTCAGGATGTGTCCTGGGCTGCATGTCATAGCCCTAAAGCTGTAATACCGTCATATCCTCCAGAGTATTCCTTCCTCAGTCTTCACAGCTGGGCAGTCTGGCTACAGATGAAGACAGATAGAGAGGGCATTAACCTCATGCCCATCACACCCTAATGGAAAGCCAGCATCCCCTACCTCCAGCACCACCTAGAAGGTGAGTCCCATGTTCCTCCTTCCCTACCCTTGCAACTTCTTGGAGCTTGAGCCCCGAGCCTCCGAGGACCCCTCAAACCAGGGGCTTCCCTGAGCACCTGCAAGTCCTTGGTCACTTCTGCTTTCTTCTTGCATTTTTTGGTCCAAACCAGGCATTGTGAAATCCTGCGAAAAACACACTCCCTCTGCACAGGCGCCTTCTCATGGTGAAGTTTTCTCTGGCTCCCACCTGATGAGTGAAAGCCCTGTCTACACCTCCTCCCCCGAGTGTCTTGCTCTGGCCAGCTCACTCCTGCAGAGGAGGGAGTGCAGGACCTACTGTAGGACCCTGAGTGAGGCAGAGGGTTTCCTCAGATAAAGAATTCAGTGAAGGGGCATCTGAGTGGCACAGTCGGTTGAGCGTCCAACTCTTGATTTTGGCTCAGGTCATGATCTCAGGGTCCTGGGATGGAGCCCTGTGTTGGGCTCTGCACTCAGGGCAGAGTCTGCTTGTCCTCTCCCTCCCCCTGCTTGTTTGTGTTCTCTCTCTCAAATAAATAAATAAATCTTAAAAAAAAAAAAAAAGGAATTTGGTGACGTCATGCCAGGCTCAGGGGGAACGTGTCTGAGGGCACGGACACATGCCCCACAACACATCGGACTCTGGGAAGGGCACAGGCTGGGTGGTCAGTACCAGATGCTGTGTGACCTTTGGCAAGTAATGTGTCCTCTTGCTATCTCAGTTTCCTCATCTGTAAAAGAGAGTCAGTGGGTACCTACCTCACAGGTTTGAGGTGAAGACTGAGTGTTCAATCCATGTCAAGTGCTCACTCACTCATGGAGGGGCACAGACAGAACTGGGGAGAGTGCTGAGGCCCAACACAAGAGCTTGATCCTTTCACTAGATGTTAGAGAGCCAGCAGGTGAGTGGAGGTGGGGGAGTGTTGAGATTCTATAAGTTCATTCAGTAGGTGGGGGTCACTGAAAGCCTAAACTCGCAAGCAGAGCAGCAGAGCAAATAGATGCTGAGGAGTCAATATTATAGGACCGGTATTTAGTCAGATGAAGGCAGCGTGGGGATGAGGATGGGGCTCCAGGGGATTGAGTGGAGACTCAATGCTAAGAGGAGGTGTATTTGTTTCCGACTGCTGTGTAATGAACTACTACAAACTCTGAAGCTTAAAACAACACACATTTATTATCTCAGTTCCCTAAGGTCTGGAGTCCAGGCACAGCAAAGCTGGGTCCTGTCCTCAGACTGCCACGAGGCCAGTGTGGATGTCAGCTGCACTTGGTTCCCTTCTGGAACTCCCAAGCCTGCCCAGTGTGTTCCTGGTGATTGCAGGACTGAGGTCCCCATTTCCTTCTGAGCTGTTTGCCCATGACCACTCTCAGCCACTAGAGACCACCCACGGTCCCTTGCCCCGTGCCCCTCATAGACTTCACAACATGACTGTTCGGTTTCCAGGCCAGCAGGAGGTGTGTCTCTGACTTCTGTCTCCAGCCTCTAGACTCCCTTTATAAGAGCTCAGGGATTAGGGCAGGCCCACCCAGCATATCTCCCGTTTGATGAACTCAGTTGATTAGGAGCCTCGATCACATCTGCAAACATCCCTTTTGCCATATAGCAGAACAAAACCACAAAGGTGAAATCTCGCCCTAACCACAGGTTCCATCCATGCTCAAGAGGAGACTATATAAGGACAAGGGTCATTGAGGGTCATTTTATACTTCTGCCTGTCAAAGGAGGAAAGACAAGTTTGGGGAGATGAGGACAGGTCACGTTCACAGTATCCATAGGACATCAAAACGGAGGCATCCCAAGTATGGTCAGATGAACAGGCCTGGAGTTCAGGGTCTGTGTGCAGGTCTAGAAGCTATCAGCACTGATGCTGGCAACAAAACCAGGAATGAACAAGGCCAGATAACATCAGCCTTAAGGTCAATATAGGGTGTAGAGAAGAGCAGTTGACAACAGAGCCCTGGGAAGCATGAGCATCTGGGGATGATGAAAGAGGAGAAGAAGTAGGAGCTGTAATGGAGGCCACAGGGGTGAGAGCAGCTCCAAGGAAGCCCAGTGACCTGGGAGCCTGTGGGGAGCTGAGCTCTGCTGGACTATACACACAGGAAGACATGATTGTGTAGAAAATCCTCAGGAATCTACAAACAAAACAAAACAAACACAAGACCCTTGGAGTCAATAAATGCATTTTGAGTCAAGTAAAGTCATAGGATACAAGGCCAACACATAAAATTCAATCATATGTCTATACAATAGCAACGAACAGTTGGAAAACACATTTAAAGCACAATATCATTTACAGTTGCTCCAAAAATTAAAATGCATAAGCATAAATGTAACAAAAAATAAATAGACTCAGTGTGCCAAAAACTGCAAAATGCTAATGAAGGAAGCCAAAAAAGATCTATATAAACAGAGAGATACACTATGTTCATGGATTGGAAAACCCAGCATAGCTAAGATGTTAATTCTCCCACACTGATCTACAGTTAAAGAGAAATTTCTATCAAAATCCCAGCACGATTCTCTGTAGATATAGACAAGCTGATTCTAAAATTTATACAGAAGGATAAAGAAACCAAAATAGTCACAGCAATTTTGAAAAAGAATATAGTTAAAGGAATAACACCACTTGATTAAGACTTACTACATAGCTACAAAAACCAAGACAGTGTGTGGCATTGGGAAAAGAAAGGCACATAGATCAATGTTAACAGGATAGAGAACAGAATGTAACAAATAGAGAATAGAATGCAACAGAATAGAGAACAGAATGTAACAAATGAGAAAGAAGGTAACAGAACAGAGATTAGAATGTAACAAATAGAGGGGCCCCTTGGGGGCTCAGTCAGTTAAGTGTCTGCCTTCAGCTCAGGTCGTGATCCCAGGGTCCTGGGATCGAGCCCCATGTTGGGCTTCCTGCTCAGCAGGGCATCTGCTTCTCCCTCTGTCTGCTGCTCCCCCTGTTTGTGCACCCTCTCTCTCTGTTAAATAAATAAATAAAATCTTTAAATAAAAAAAAGAATGTAACAAATAGAGAATACAATGCAATAGAATAGAGAATACAGAAATAGACCCACGCAAGTAGGGCCAGCTGGGTTTTGACAAAGATACAAAAGTAATTCAATGGTAGAAGGATAATTTTTCAATAAATAGCATTGGAATAATTAGACATTTGTAGGAGAAAAAGAATTATGACCTAAGCCTCATATTTTATAAAATATTAACTCAAAACAGATGATAGGATGTAAACCACAAAGCTATAAAATGTCTAGAAGAAAACAGAGAAAAATCTTCATGACCTAGGGTTAGACAGATAAGGCGTTCTTAGATGTAGCGCTAAAGACACAATCCACAAAAGAACAACCTGATGAATTGGATTTCATGAAAATTAAAAGATGTTGCTCTGTGGAACTCCCATTAAGACGGTGGAAAAACAAGCACAGATAGGGAGAAAATATTTGAAAATCACAAATGTGACAGTTTAGTTATGAAATATATAAAGACTTCTCCAAATGCAACGGTAAGAAAAACACTGTAATTTAAAAATGGGCAAAAGATACAAAAATTCTTTCAATGAAGATGTGTGAATGGCCAGGACTCACTTGAAAAGATGTTCGGCATCATTGCCATTAGAAAACGCAAATTAGGGGTGCCTGGGTGGCTGTCAGTGAAGTGTCTGCCTTCGGCTCAGGTCATGATCTCAGGGTCCGGGGATCGAGCCCTACATCGGGCTCCCTGCTCAGTGAGGAGTCTGCTTCTCCCTATCCCTCTGCTTGTGCTCTCTCTCTCTGTCAAATAAATAAATAAATAAAATCTTAAAAAAAAGAAAATGCAAATTAAAGCCTCAATGAGACACCACCACACACCTGCTAGAGGGACTTAAATTAAAGTTACTGAAAATACCAAGTGCTGGTGAGGATGGGAAACAACTAGATCTATTATGCACCACTGGTGGGGATGAAAAATGGGGCAGCCCCTCTGGAAGACAGTTTGGTGTTTCCTATAAAGTGAAATAAACACTACTGTATGACCCAGTGACTGCATTCTGAATATTCATCCTCGAGGAAATAAAAACATATTTACACACAAAAATTCATACACATATGTGTACTGCAGCTTAAATAGCCAAAAAATGGGGGCACCTGGGTGGCTCAGTTGGTTAAGCGACTGCCTTCGGCTCAGGTCATGATCCTGGAGTCCCGGGATCGAGTCCCACATCGGGCTCCCTGCTCAGCGAGGAGCCTGCTTCTCCCTCTAACCCTACCCCCTCTCGTGTACTCTCTCTCTCTCTCTCTCATTCTCACTCTCTCAAATAAATAAATAAATCTTTAAGAAAATAATAATAATAAATAGCCAAAAAATGGAGACAGCCTAATTGCCCTTCAGTGAGTGAACGGACAAACAAGCTGTAAGGGGCGTAACTTCATCTTTGGCGTCTGATGCTGACAGGCCCACCCCTCCCTCTTCCTCTTCTGCCCCGAATCTGGACAAGCTGATAGGAAATCATGGTGCCCCCCACTATGGTGCAAGTCAGCATCCCTGGGCACTCCCAGCCTCTCCCCTCCCTGTACTTCGCCACCTGAAAACCCCACGCCATCTCCTTGCCCTGCTCTCTCAGACCATTTCAGGCCTGCTTGGGAGCCACCCTGCTCTCCCCAGAAAGCCTCCTCATGTAAGTAATATACGCCATGTCATGTCAACACGCCAATATATCATACCAGCACCACACTGATCTTGGTGTGTGTGGCTTCGTCTGTCTTGACATCTAAACTGAAGTCTGGGTGGAGGTCTATCCTGTCTTTGCAGAGGTGAGAGGCAAAAAACAAAACAAAACCCCTGATACATGCACACAATGGAAGACAAGTCAACAATAAAGGGAGCGGTTTCCTGACACACATTACAACTTGGACGGATCTCACGTGTATTAGCCCAAGTGGGAAACAAGTCACCCACGCAGGCTTACATGGTGCGCTGTTGCATTTACCTAACACTCTCCATGTGACACAACTCCGTCAGAGTCCCTCCCAGGGTGGCCAGGGCTCAGGACTGTGGGGAGGACAGAACTATCAAGGGACAGAACGAGGGAGTGTTTTTAGGGTTATGGGACAGTGCGGAGTCTTGGCTATGGTAATGCTTCTCTGAAGGCTCGATGTGATACAGCTTCATAGACTCTGCATGACAAGGTAAAGACTGGTGGGATCCAAGAAAGTCTGTGCTTGAGTTCGCTGTATCGCACTGATGTCGACTTCTCATTTTTGACAATGTACAATGGTTAAGAGAGAAACTATAATTGAGCAGAGAGGGTGGGGGCATCAGTGTTTCATGGGGACAGAGTTTCTACTTGGGAAGATGGAAAGTTCTGGAGACGGATGGTGGGGACGGCTGCACAACAGTGTGAATGTACTTAGTGCCCCTGAGTGTGGGCTTAGAGACAGTGAAGACGGTACATTTTATGTTCTGTGTATTCTACCACAATAATAAAAAAAAAAAATTACTATTATTGGAGGGAGCTCCCAGAAGTGTGAGAAAATAAATTCTCTTGTTTTAAGCCAACCAGTGTGACGTAATTTACTACAGCAACCATACCCACCTACCTAATACTTGCATCGAGAAATTATGGATCTGGACCCCAGCTCTTGGTTCTAGGTGACGCACCTGGTGTGGAGCTCTTTCCTATTCCTGCCAGAGCTGCCCACAGAGCTTTCTGCTTTTTGATGGAAATGTGCTGTGTGCTGTCCTGTAAGCCAACCGCTGACCACAAGAGGCCACTGCATACTTGAAACATGCCAGTGTGCCTGAGGAACTGAAGCATTTACTTCCTGTGATGTTTTATCAATTTGAACGTAAACAGCCTTAGTGACAGCTCAGAATGGGCTTCTGCTGCTGGCACGTCTCTTCCCCAGCTATGGATCTTACCTCCTGCACAACTTGCTTCACAGAATCCAGGGCAGGGGGTCCCACATTTAGGCTCTGTAGAAACGTCCTTAGGCCATGTGGGTTGCAGAGCCTCTGCCAATCAGACACCAGAATGAAGATTCACAGTAAGAACAACATTGTGGGAGGGGGGGTGTTTATTTAGGGATTTCACGGTATAGTTCCTGCCTCAAAACACAAATCAGAGGGATCAGGGAGCAGTAGCCAACCAAGTATAGATGCTGTAGAGTGGGGCCAACTCTTGATGGCAAAGTGTCCCTAGGATTTAGGGGAACCCACCATCTGTTGCTCCCCTGTGACTTGGCTCATCCTGCAGTCAGAGATGAGACAGGCAAGAGGATGAGGTTTGGGGGTGGAGTATCTTCAGAAGGAGGGATGGGCCAGGAGGCTGTCATATCTGCAAGAGTCCAGATCCAGCCAGAGCCCAGGATGGGGGTGCAGGGCTGCAGAGTGACCTAGGCAAAGAAATATGGTTCCCCAAGAACAGGTAAGAGGGACCTAATTCCACCAAGTGAATGATGTCTGTCATCTATAGCAGCAGAACTGGGTCCTCCTCAGTCTGTAGACCAAGCTCCCACACACTGAAAGATGAAGGCTGCAGAAGTGAGCTTCAGAAGTGGACGTGTGAAAGGAGCTGATTCAGGGAAACCACACAAATACAGGCTTTACCAAACATTGAGAAAGAAACCCAAGGTCTGGGTTCAGAGCCTCAGATCTTGCGCTGGCAGCAGATGGGGACACAGTAGCTGGACTGGGAGCAGCAGGGGACACAGCAGCTGGACTGGGAGCAACCACAGGAGCCACGGGAGCCACAGCCCCCCTTGCAGCCCCCACAGGAGCCACAGCTGGAGCAGGTGCAGGCTGGCACACAGCAGCAGATGGGCACACAGCAGCCGGAGCCGCAGCCCCCCTTGGAGACCCCACAGGAGCCACAGCCCCCCTTGGAGACCCCACAGGAGCCACAGCCCCCCTTGGAGACCCCACAGGAGCCACAGCCCCCCTTGGAGACCCCACAGGAGCCACAGCTGGAGCAGGTGCAGGCGGGCACACAGCAGCAGACGGGCACACAGCAGCCGGAACCACAGCCCCCACAGCCGGAGCCGCAGCCTCCGGAACAGCCACAGCTGCTCATGATTCTGGTGGGTTGAGGGTGGAGCAGGTCAGAGGAGCAGGTGCGGAGGACAGGTGTTCAGGTGTGGAGCCTCCTGGGCCGGGAGCCCTTTATACACCTGCCAGGGTCAGGTGTGATGCTGGGCACATGGTCACTTCCTTGTTTCTATTCATGTTCTCTCCCCAGGGAAATCGTATGTCATTTTAAAATAACATAAATATTGTTTCACGCCTGTGACACACTTCCTCCTTACACAGTGTTTCCCCTCTAAACCTTCAAGGTTGGAGTCCTCTCTTCTCCAGTGATCCTTTGGGAACGAGGCAAGATTGGTCTGCTCCTGCCTACCACCCTTTGTGTCCTACCTGGGCTTCTCTCACTATTCCAGAAAGACTTATTACAGAGTTTTTTAGTGGTCTTTGTTTTGTGGGGACATTTATAAAACTTGGGCTCTCCTGGTTCATGATCCAAATCAAGCATGATCAAAAGCTATGTTCTGCACTATGTCTGGAAGCAGAAGCTCCAGAGAAAGTTCTCTGCCCCTTGTCCATCATTTGGGAATCTGAGATTTTCTCAGGCTCCCGGGTCACCAGGCTTCCCTGGAGCTTCTCTCTTGTCTGTGACCCCATGACAGGTCCTGCTTCTGCTCTTCTTGGGGTTCATTGTTCTCCAGTGTCCATGCCCCCCAAGGCCCTGTCCTAGCCCCCTCTGCCAGGTTGTGGGTTCCTGGAGGAGTTTCCCTTCCTGTCCTGTGCTGTCCCTGCTCCCTGCATACAAGGATGGGATCTCTCTCTTGGTCCCAAGCCTGAAAGGCTCAGGGGCTTCTCCTAGCTCTTCTCCCTTGTCTTAGTTTTCCAATCCTTTTTTCCAAATTTTTTATTATAGTAAAATACACATAACAGAATTTACCATCTTAATCATTTTTTAAAAGATTTTATTTTACTTACTTACTTACTTACTTATTTATTTATTTATTTATTTATTTATTTATTTATTTATTTGACAGAGAGAGAGCGCGCAAAAGAGCACACGCAGGGGGGTGGAGGAGGGAGAGGGAGAAGCAGACTCCCCGCTAAGCAGGGAGCCTGACACAGGGGCTCGATCCCAGGACCCTGAGATCATGACCTGAGCCAAAAGCAGATACTTAACTGAGCCACCCAGGCTCCCCCCACATCTTAACCATTTTTAAGTGTACATTCAGTGGCATTCACATTGTGTGCATCCATCACTACCATCCATCTCCAGAACTCTTCATTTTGCAAAACTGAGAATGTCCCCATGAGACACCAACCCCCATCCCTCCCCCAGAGCCCACCGTCCACTCTCTGTCTCTATGAATGTGACTCTTCAATGGATCTCATATGAATGGATCACCCAATTTGTGTCCTTAGTGTCTGGCCTATATTCATTCAGCATCACATCCCCAAGTTTCATCCAAGTTGTAGCAGGTGTCAGGATTTCCTTCCTTTTTATGGCTGAGTGACAGTCCAGTGCAGGTGGACCACAATCTGCTCATCCTCTCATCCGTGGATGGACACCTGGGTTCTGTCCGCCCATTAGCTGCCGTGAACAAGGGGTTCACAAATGTCTCTTTGAGACCCTGCTTTCAATTCTTCCGGGGATATAGCCAGAAGTGGGACTGCTGGGGCCTACAGGAATTCTATTTGTAACTTTTTGAGGAGCCCCCACCTGTGTTCCATAGAGGCTGCACCAACGTATGTTCCCACAGACAGGGCATGGCGTTCCAATGTCTCCACATCCTCTCTCGCACATGTCACTTTCTGTTTCTTGGATAGCAGTTGTCCTACTGGGTGTGGGGTGCCCCAGCTTTCTTCCTAAGGGACTAGAGATGCTCAGGGGGCTCTCCCTCCACTCCCAGCTGTTTTCTGGCTGCCCTGTACATGGTGAAGCCCCACACCCCTCATGAGGGATCTTCCTCAGATTTTGTTCCTGGCCCTCCTACTCCTAAGCGCTCGAAGAAGATCCATGGGAAGAGTGGGCAGGTGGTTGAGGCTCTGAATCTGGGGGCACTGCAGGATACTAGCCTTTTCCACCAGACCCCGTGCACCTCTTGAGAATTTCTCAGCTGGTCTGCTGGTCTCTCTGGCCTCTGTCCACCCGACAGGCATGAGAGCTGCCATGGGGCTCTTCTCCCCTGGAGTTTGGGGAGTTTTTATTTCTTTGTGTCCCTGACTCTCTGGTGGGTTTCACAACAATATCTGCTTTTGTAGTTTGAGTCATTTTAATTGATGAGAACAATGGTCTCTTGTGCCATCCTTTATCTGAATGAGAGTGGGACCTCTGCTGGGTCTCACACACACAGGGGAAATTATATTACAGAAGAAAAAAGGAAAATGTGCATCTAAAGACAAGACAACTATCAAAAACATAATGTTTGCTACCAAAAAAAGGCAAATGGCCAGCCCCCCGTGGATGTGTAACATGAACGAGAGATAGCCTCTTGCTAATCGTTATCAGAGGCTGGAGTCGTGGGTGACCGTAGCATGACTGACCATTCTGACTGGCCCAGGACAGATTTCTTTAAAGAGGAATTGATTCTTAAAGTGTTAGAGTACAGATTAAAGAGCTGTCTAGACCCAAATAAATCCAGATTTGGTAACCTGGAAGACACATATGCAGACAGCCCAGAATGCAGCACACAGAAAGAGACAAGATACACTAAAAAAAAAATTAGGTGAGATGGTCTGATACATGTGTAATCAGAGTCCCAAAGGGAAACAGAGAACAGAGAACAGGAAGCTCCCAAAGGAATATCCAGACAAACAAAGAAGGCTTCATCTCAATCCTAAGAATACAAACAACCCAATTTAGAATGGACAAAATATTTACACAGATATTTTCCCAGAGAGGACACATTAATGGATAATGCCCCAGAAAGGAGGCTCGACATCACTGGTCATTTCAGAAGTGAAAATTAAAGCAAGATACTGTCTTTTACCCATTAGAGTGGCTGTCCTCCGGAAGACAGGAAGACAGGTGCCAGCGAGGACACGGAGAAATGCCAGCCCTGTGCCTTGCTGGGGGGAATGTCACATGGGATTGCTGACGTGGAAAACGATTTTTGTGAATTCTTAGAAAGTCAAACATACATTTACCATGAGACCCATCCATTCCCTAGGTACCTACCCAAAAGAAATGAAAACATACGACCACACAAAGAATGTTCACTAACCAAATAGCCAAAAAGTGTAAACAACACAAATGTTCACTAACCAGTGATGGATAAACAAAATGTGTCACATCCACACAAAGGAATACCCTTCAGCAATAAAAACCAATGGGGTTTGGGGATTGCAGCAACAGGGGTACATCTCAAATCCGTCATGCTCAGTGGAAGGAGCCAGACACAGAGACCATATATGATCCAGCTTCCATAAAACGTCCAGAGAAGGTGGTTCCACAGGGAGTTTACTGCCTTCCTGGGCAGGCGGTACGTATAGGAACCAACTAAACAAGTGTAAGGGATCTTCCTGGGGTGAAGAGAATGTCCCCAAATTGAATTATGGGAACAGTCAACAACTTTGTCAATTTAATGAACGTCACTGATTTGTACAAAAAGTTGTTTTAAAATAACTGAAATAAATGTGTTCAGACATGGAGCGACAGGAAGCAAAGGGAACTGGTGAGGGGCCCCACATCACTGCTCTCTGCCTGGAGGCAACTTCCAGCTGCAGGTGCAGAGAGGGTGTCACCAGAGTAGGGGGTACTCGCTGAGTTGTGGAGGCAGAAATGGTGTTTGGAGATGTTGCGGTGGCTGGGAGTTGTGGGGAAACAGTGCGGGGGAACCTCAGAGAGTTTCCAAGTGAAAGAAGACACACACGAAAGAGAAATGCCTATGATTCCATTTACATGAGACTCTGCAGAAGAAAAGTCTCACCTGTGGGGGCAGAAAGCAGGTCAGGGTTTCCTGGCCAGCAGGGGTGGTGGGCACTGAGCTGAAGGGGACACCAGGGAATGTTCCAGGCTGATGGCAATGTCCCACATCTCATTTGTTTTGTGGTGACACAGGTGTACAGTTTGGTTAAAACTTACCAAAGTGATGCTATGAATGGGTGCATTTTATTGTACATAAATTCTATCCCAATAACAGTGAGAGGAAAAAACCCTCTATGAGGGAAGTAAGATTTGAACATAAGTAAATGCTTACTATGACCTTCTTGTGTAGGAAGATTCCAGCAAACAGGTATCAATTATTTCTAAATTAATCTATGCATTTACTTCAATCCAAATAAAAGCCCCAACAGGATTCCTTTTTGCAACTAAACCAACCGATCCTCAAGTTTGTGTGTGTGTGGTGGGGGGGGGGGGGATCAGTGGTGGTTGACATTCAGTCATGGGGGACAGAATAACATCCACGTACGTTCCCTTCTGAACGCCTTCTGAATAAAACAATGAGTTGAGTAGACAGAACTCCCCAGTTAAGAGAAGGAAAGAAAACACAGCAGTCACGGCGTGTTGGAAACTGGAGAGCAGAGTGATGTGCATTCGCTGACTTAAGGTGAAGAAGAAGCTGGGGCACACGCTCTGCTGGGAGAACCCAGAGCAAGCGGACAGGAAGGATCACCACCGGAACCAAAGGCACATGGGGACTTGGTCACGGGGACCTCTGAGGCTGGGCACAGGGTGCAGGTGTGACTAAAACCTGGCAGATGGGTGGAAATTCTCTACAAGAAGGAGTGCGATGCTTAGATCATCTTCCTGCTCATGGGGAACCAAGGTAGGGAAACCATGGGACACGGGGCATGCTGAGTCCAAGAGTGCCATGCTGAAATCGGGATTCAGCCAGATCCTGAATATAGAGCTTCAGTCACTGCAGCTGACTCAGGGGTGACAGAAGGAAATCGCAAACAGAGCAAAAATGCAAAAAAGTGTGACACAATTATGAAGTTTGTAATATCTATTTTTAGTATATGGCCAACAGAATTTCCCTGAGAACATAGCATAAACAAGCATAAGGAAGTGAACATATGCTCAGGTGCATAAAGGGCTCCCGGCCCAGGAGGCTCCACACCTGAACACCTGTCCTCCGCACCTGCTCCTCTGACCTGCTCCACCCTCAACCCACCAGAATCATGAGCAGCTGTGGCTGTTCCGGAGGCTGCGGCTCCGGCTGTGGGGGCTGTGGTTCCGGCTGCTGTGTGCCCGTCTGCTGCTGTGTGCCAGCCTGCACCTGCTCCAGCTGTGGCTCCTGTGGGGTCTCCAAGGGGGGCTGTGGCTCCTGTGGGGTCTCCAAGGGGGGCTGTGGCTCCTGTGGGGTCTCTAAGGGGAGCTGTGGCTCCTGTGGGGTCTCCAAGGGGGGCTGTGGCTCCTGTGGGGTTTCCAAGGGGGGCTGTGGCTCCTGTGGGGGCTCCAAGGGGGGCTGTGGCTCCTGTGGGGGCTCCAAGGGGGGCTGTGGCTCCTGTGGAGGCTCCAAGGGGGGCTGCGGCTCCGGCTGTGGGGGCCGTGGCTCCGGCTGCTGTGTGCCCGTCTGCTGCTGTGTGCCCGCCTGCACCTGCTCCAGCTGTGGCTCCTGTGGGGTCTCCAAGGGGGGCTGTGGCTCCTGTGGGGGCTCCAAGGGGGGCTGTGGCTCCTGTGGAGGCTCCAAGGGGGGCTGCGGCTCCGGCTGTGGGGGCCGTGGCTCCGGCTGCTGTGTGCCCATCTGCTGCTGTGTGCCCGCCTGCACCTGCTCCAGCTGTGGCCCCTGTGGGGTCTCCAAGGGGAGCTGTGGCTCCTGTGGGGTCTCCAAGGGGGGCTGTGGCTCCTGTGGCTCCTGTGGCTGCTCCCAGTCCAGCTGCTGTGTCCCCATTTGCTGCCAGCACAAGATCTGATTCTTCACACACACACCCGCTGGCTACAGATCCAATGCCCTGGGCAGAGGTCAGTACTCCACCTCAAAATCCCGAATCATAGCCCTGGCCTGCTGTTTTCTGGAATGGGAAGCAGATGTGTTCGGGGCAGGAATAGCATGCCACAACCCCTGAGAGGGGCCTGTTCCCCTTGCCACCCATCATCTCATCCAGGAACAGCTTCCTCTCCCTGGTCACTGCAGTCTACCAGGACATTCTGATCTCTTCTCCTAGCCACAGCCACAGCCCCCGGGCATCTCCCTGAGGAAATTTCCTGATGCCATTTGCTCTAATTCCCTGTCTGTTACAATCTGTGGATTCTGAGATTCTTGACCTTGTCAGTCCCTTAAATAAACATATCCATTCCCCACAAGTCCTAGTGATAGCATGATTCTTTCCTTCCTGCTTCTGTTAATCTCCCACTCCCATCCCCTCCCTGGAGTGTTACCCTCCTTTGGACTTCCTGGGTTCCACCAGGCTATCCAGTAACCCTCTCCTCCATGCAACATGGTGTGGTCAGCACCCCCTGCAGTGCCCACGTGAGGATCTGGAGCCCAGAAAAGACCACGACCTGGCACCTGCCAGGGAACCAGGATTGTGGTGCTGGAGGACAGCAAAGGTCCAAGCAGTCACTAGGGCAACCAGACACCACAGGGGGGTAGAGACCAGCCAAGAAGGAGTGGGGGAGCAGCCGACACTCTTAGCAGTTTGGGGGTAGAATTTTGGACTGGGGAGTGGACGGGAAGACAAGACTGCCCCCTTTGTTTCTAAGTCAGGGAAATCAAAGTGACCTTCTCCATTGGTCTTAAATATAATTTTGCTTAAATAACACAAGATAACATTAGAGTTGGTTTAATGGTTTGCTACTTGTTCTAAAGGGATTTATATATTCAAATCTTAATAGAACAAACTGGGAACTGCCATGCTATCCATCTATCGTGTCTTGAAATGCCTGCATCCTGGAGGAAACCAGACCCTCTCTAGAGAAGCTGTTCTCTAATCAGGGGAAGAGTGAGCTCTTTGCACAGAAACCCATTTCTCCTCCTCCAGTTCTGAAGTCTAAAGCCCTCAGACACCCCTCTGGTGTCTGATAGCATGATTCTTTCCTTCCTGCTTCTGTTAGTCTCCCACTCCCATCCCCTCCCTGGAGTGTGTGTGCATGAATGTGTGCATGCATGTACATATGTGTATAAGCATACAAGTGTGTAACAGTGGTGCATATGTGTGCAGGTTTGTGCTTGTATGCATGTAAGGGTGTGTATGCAAGTATGTGCATGTGTACAAGCATGTACATGTGGGGGGGTGTGCATGTAAGCACATAAGGGTGTGTGTGAGCATTGCATATGTGTGTAAGCATGTGTGTAAGAGTATGTGCAAGTGTGTGCATATGTGTGTAGGTGTGCAGATGTGTGTACATGCACGTAAGGGTGTGTACACAAGCATGCACATGTGTGCCTGTGAGGGTGTGTGCATGTGTGCGTGTGCATGCATGTGTGTGCGTGCATGTAAAGGTGTGTACATGAGCATGTGTGGATGTGCATATGTATGCAAGCATGTGCATGTGTGTACGTGCAAGCACATAAAGGTTGCAAGCATGCACTTTTTCAAGAACAGGAGCCATCACTTTTACCATCAAAGTCTCGAATAAGCCTCTGCCCCAGTCAGACCTTTGTTTTCTGTACCACGGTCTCCTCCGGAGAAAGCAAAACCCTCCTGGTCCCCTGGGGGGGCATGGGGCCAGATGAAGAGCAGAGGATGAGGACGAGGAAGCAAACTGACAGTGGTATTTGTCAGCCCACATTTGTGTGCAGCACCAGCGGAGAAACATTTCCCGGCTCTGACCCACCCTGGATTTGAACCATGCAGGCAGGGGCAAGTACAAATGACAAGGGCAGCAGGGGTCACCAACACCACAATGGGTGAGGGCGGCCACTTATGACTGTCCTGTGAGAGATCAGGAAAAGATAAACCTAAGTCATGAATATCAACGTAGATCATGAGTGGGAAAGTGAAGAACCTCTCTGTACCTTCCTCTCTATTTTGCGGGGAACCTAAAACTGCTCTAAAAATAGTCTATTTAAAAAAAAAGAAAACTAGGGTGCCTGGGTGGCTCAGTTGGTTAAGCATATGCCTTCAGTTCAGTTCATGATCTCAGGGCCCTGGGATCGAGTCCCGCGTCGGGCTCCCTGCTCGGCGGGGAGTCTGCTTCTCCCTCTTTTCCCCTCTCATGTTCTCTCTAGCTCACTTTGCTTTCTCTCTCAAATAAATAATCTTTTTAAAAAAACCTAATATGGACTGATAAATCCAGCCGCAGCCCCCCTGGGAGACCCCACAGGAGCCACAGCCCCCTGGGAGACCCCACAGGAGCCACAGCCCCCCTGGGAGACCCCACAGGAGCCACAGCCCCCCTGGGAGACCCCACAGGAGCCACAGCCCCCCTGGGAGACCCCACAGGAGCCACAGCCCCCCTGGGAGACCCCACAGGAGCCACAGCCCCCCTGGGAGACCCCACAGGAGCCACAGCCCCCCTGGGAGACCCCACAGGAGCCACAGCCCCCCTGGGAGACCCCACAGGAGCCACAGCCCCCCTGGGAGACCCCACAGGAGCCACAGCCCCCCTGGGAGACCCCACAGGAGCCGCAGCCCCCCTGGGAGACCCCACAGGAGCCGCAGCCCCCCTGGGAGACCCCACAGGAGCCGCAGCCCCCCTGGGAGACCCCACAGGAGCCACAGCCCCCCTGGGAGACCCCACAGGGAGAGGGGATCATTCATCCCTTGGTTGGGCCTGTGTGGCTATTAATGCAACATAAAATCACATTTAGCAAGTATGGCAGCAGCACAACACCAAGCCCCACCCTAAGTGTGCACAGAACTCAAATACCCCAGGCATTTTTTCTATTAGCCAGGCCACCCCCTTCTGTGATTTTGCAACGGTTTCTGGATGAAAGAGCAGGATTTGGTGTATAGAGTCTTATCACATCTTTTCCTACAATTCCATTTTTAACAAATGGATTTGCACGTGAACATTGGAATGAAGTAATTGGAGGGTGTAGAGCAATGGGTGATTTTTCTTTATTTTCAGAATTATTTCATTTGTGGTTGTTGTGATGTTACGGTGCAAGAAATTTAAGAGCAACAACAACAGTAGAAGCAGACCCTCAGAAGCAGAGTCAGCAGAGTGCTCACATGGCGCCCCTGATCTGTGGTCAGTGCTGGCAAAGGCCATGTTCAGGCCTGAACGTGAGGGTGCAGAGCTGTAACAATAAGAGTAGCTCCAGGACCATGCAGGTGGAGGTGAGCAAGACTTACTCTGGGAGGAGACAGTTCACAAACCAGGAAGGGGCAAGGTGCTGCCAGTTGTATTATCCAGAGTCTGGGAAGTTGGAATGAGCAAGGATAACAGGTCAGATTGGGTCAGGCCAAGTGGGTGCATTGGGCATTTCAATTTTAATGTACTGACTCAAGCACAATGGCTTCACGTGAACCATCTCCTGGACTGGGTGATGGAAGCCTGGACTGCACAAAAGTGGCCCACAGTCAGGAAGGCTGACTTGCCTGAACTTCCCTGGCACATGGTAGAGCCCGAGTTGGCAAACCTCTTCTGTGAAGGGCCAGGTGGTAAATATCATAGGCTTCGCAGGTCATCAGGTCAGTGTGGGATGACCCGACTCTGCCGTTGGGTTGAGAACCAGCCATAGAATATGTAAATGAACAGACAGGGCTATATTCCAGTAGAACTTTACTGATGGAAACGGGTGGTGGGTTGGTATTACAGTAAGAGAAGGGGCCCAAGGGTCCAAGGAGATGAGGATGTTTCAGGGGGTTGATTAGGTATGACTTGTCTGCTCCCCTCCCCACCCAAAACACTACCTGGTGGGGTCAGGAGGCCGAGTCCCTGTTGAGTGATGAAGAAATGCACTGGTGAGGAGGGTCCCAGCATCCTTGCAAAGCTCTTTGTGGCTGTTCTCTTCTGGCCAGAGATAACACAACCTGCCATTTGAGCTGCGTGAGCACGCAGACCCATTGGTGCATGAAGTGTCTGCGGCAGATGAACGTTTTCTGGAGCCTCTGGCAGGCCCCAGTCAGCGGGTCTCCTATGCCAGAAGCAAGCCTGAATTCTCACACCCCACCTCCAACCACAGAGTGAAGCCACAGGGGCTCAGCACTGGCTTCCAATGAGGGTGCGTCAAGCGCTCTGCAGCATGACGGGTCAACCCCCATGAAAGAAAACCATGTGTGGCTTCCAACTCTGTGTTAGTGGCAGCCCTGCAAAAAGAACCAGGAATGATGGTACAAACAGGAAGGCTGTCACCTACTTGATGGGTCACCTTGTCTACCTGCCTACGGGTGGGTCCTCTGAAGTGCATGCCCTCCACAGGGCACTTACATGGGACATGAGTAACTTCATGCTCTGTGCCCATTCCTCACCACCGAGGTTCCCGTCATGCTCTTTTCAAGACTCTGACCAGCCAGACAACCTACTAACCACTTTTCATGAATCCTAAAGCCATCTCTCCTTTCCCACAACTAAAACAACCTCAGAGACTATGAAAGTTTTGTTCCCTGGCAGGCTGCCCCTCCACCACCCTGCAGGGCGAACTGTCAGTGGGTTGTGATGGTGCAGCCATCCACTTCTGGTGTAAAGACAGGTATAGACCAGGCCATGGGGTTTCTTCATCCATAGAGGCCATCAGGAAGTCTGCTTAAGGCCCTACAGGGAGGGGAGAAGCCAGTCACCCTGAAGTTTCTCCCATGTGAGCACAGGGCAATCCAAAGGGACAGCAGAGGGGACCCGGGAGAAGTCTTCAGCATGGGTCAGAGAGAGCATGAGGGCAGCCACCAGGCCAGTGTGCAAGACAGAAAGCATGCCTTGAGATTCATGGGCAGGCATGGTATTGAAGAGGGACAGCTCACACTCACCAGGATAAGGGCTCGGGTAATTCTTATCTGGCTAGTGAAGAAACTGTACTTCAGAGAGCTCAACAACATAGATGACTTGGGATGACAGACCATGAGATCTGTCTGTTTAAAAAAAAAAAAAAACTTCCATGGATATGTCTTCTTCAGAGAAGTGTCTTTTCATGTCTTCTGCCCATTTTTTGACTTGATTATTTGTTTTTTGGGTGTTGAATTTGAGACGTTCTTGGATACCAGCCCTTTATTTGTAGTGTCATTTGCAAATATCTTCTCCCATTCTGTGGGTTGCCTCTTTGTTTCGTTGACTGTTTCCTTTGCTGTGCAGAAGCTTTTTATCTTGATGAGGTCCCAAAAGTTCATTTTTGCTTTTGTTTCACTAGCTTTTGGAGATGTATCTTGAAAGAAGTTGCTGTGGCCGATGTCAAAGAGGTTACTGCCTATGTTCTCCTCTATTACTCAGCCATCAGGAAGGATGAATACCCAACTTTTACATCAACATGGATGGGACTGGAGGAGATTATGCTAAGTGAAATAAGTCAAGCAGAGAAAGTCAATTATCATATGGTTTCACTTATTTGTGGAACATAAGGAATAGCATGGAGGACATTAGGAGAAGGAAGGGAAAAATGAAGGGGGGGGAAATCGGAGGGAGAGATGAACCATGAGAGACTATGGACTCTGAGAAACAAACAGAGTTTTAGAAGGGAGGGGGGAGGGAGATGGGTTAGCCCGGTGATGGGTATTAAGGAAGGCACGTACTGCATGGAGCACTAGGTGTTATATGAAAACAATGGATCGTGGATCACCACATCAAAAACGAATGATGTATTATATGGTGACTAGCATAACATAATAAAATTTTAAAAATTTTTCTCAAAAAAAAAAAAACTTCCATGGGATCAAGCAAGATCTTAGCGGTCTTGGGAGTGGGGTTATAGGTGATTTGTTTCCTTCTCTAATTTTCTACTTTTATTTAACTAAGACTGAATTTTTCCTTCAGATACAATATGTAACATGATCTTGGTTTCAGGTGTACTGCATGATAAGTCAGTGTTTGTACCTGTTGTGACGTGATGGTAGTGTGATCAACACCCATCACCACACATGGTCACAACACTGTTTCTCATGGTGGGAACTTTCAAGAAGTACTCTCAGCAATGTTCAAATATGCAACACAGTATTGTTGGGGTGCCTGAGTGTCTCTGTCGGTTGAGGGTCCAATTCTTGGTTTGGCTCAGGTCATGATCTCAGGGTCGTGGGATCAAACCCCACATCAGGCTCCATGCTCAGCAAGCAGTCTGCTAGAGATTCTCTCTCTCCCTCTGCCCCTCCCCCCACACACTCTCTCTCTCTCTCTCTTTCTCCCTCTCTCTCTCTCTAAAACAAACCAAAAAAACAAACATACAACACAGTATTGTTGACTCTGGCCACCATGCTGTCTGCCACATCTACAGGACTTACCTATTTCATAACTGGAAGTTGGTAACTTTGGCCCCTTCACCCATTTTGCCCACCCCCAAGCCCTGCCTTGGCAACCACCAGTCTGTTCTCTGTGTCAATGGACTTGGTTTTGGGGTGTTGTTGTTGTTTTCAGATCCCACATGTAAGTGAGATCACACGGTGTTTGTCTTCCACTGCCTTGATTCACTGAGCATGACAATCACAAGGTCCATCCCTGTTGTTGAAAATGGCAAGATTTCCTTCTTTTTATGGCTGAGTAATATTCCATTGTTGATATACACCACGTCTTCTTTATCTGTTCATCTTCAGTGGACACAGGTTGCTTCCATATCTTGGCTGTTGTCAATAGTGCTACAATAAACATAGGGGTGCAGGTATCTTTTCAAGTTAGTGTTTTCATTTTATTTGGATAAAGACCCAGAAGTGGAATTAGTAGATCATAGTGTAGTTCTATTTTTAATTTTCTGAGGAACCTCCATACTGTTTTCCACAGTGGCTGTACCAGTTTGCATTCCCACCAACAGTACACGAGGGTTCCCTTTCTCCACATCCTCGCCAACATCTGTTGCCTCTTGTCTTTTTGATTCAAGGTATTCTGACAGGTATGAGGTGATACCTCATTGTGATTTGTATTTCCCTGATGGTCAGTGATGTTGAGCATCTTTTCATGAGTCTGTTGACCATCTGTAGGTCTTTTTTGGAAAAATGCCCATTTCTTAATCACATTGTTTTTGTTTGAGTTGTATAAGTTCTTTATATATTTTGGATATTAATCCCTTATCACATAAACAATTTGCAAATATTTTCTCCCATGCAGTAGGTTTCCTTTTCATTTTGTTGATGGCTTCCTTGGCTGTGCAGGAGCTTTTCAGTTTGATGTAGTCCCACTTGTTTATTTTTGCTTTTGTTGCCTTTGCAAAGACCTCATTTTTATTTATTTATTTTTAAAGTAATGTCTACACCCAACATGGAACTCAAACTCATGATCCCGAGATCAAGAGTCACATGCTCTACTAACTGAGCCTGCCAGGTGCCCCTGCAAAGATCTCATTTTTAAAAATGAAATATTAAAATTAAATATGGGGACAGTTTTGGTACCAAAAAATACAGCGAAGGTGGGAGAGACCCTTGGATCCATCAATTACATATGGTTAAAAGATAATTAGAAACATAATAAATCCTGGAATGGTTCCTTTTTCCAGGGAATAAACAAGATGGGGAAGAAGACAAATTTAGAAACTTAGGAAGGCATCTGTTGGATGAAAGCCAACAGAGGGCCATGGATTCTCGAAGCACGAAAAAGACATCACTCCAGAGAAATGGCACAAGCAGAAACCAGGAAATGACCATGTGCCCAGCATCTCACCTGACCCTAGGCAGGTATATAAAGGGCTCCCGGTCCAGGAGGCTCCACACCTGAACACCTGTCCTCCGCACCTGCTCCTCTGACCTGCTCCACCCTCAACCCACCAGAACCATGAGCTGCTGTGGCTGTTCCGGAGGCTGTGGCTCTGGCTGTGGGGGCTGTGGCTCCGGCTGTGGGGGCTGTGGTTCCGGCTGCTGTGTGCCCGTCTGCTGCTGCAAGCCCATGTGCTGCTGTGTGCCAGCCTGCACCTGCTCCAGCTGTGGCTCCTGTGGGGTCTCCAAGGGGGGCTGTGGCTCCTGTGGGGTCTCCAAGGGGGGCTGTGGCTCCTGTGGGGTCTCCAAGGGGGGCTGTGGCTCCTGTGGGGTCTCCAAGGGGGGCTGTGGCTCCTGTGGGGTCTCCAAGGGGGGCTGTGGCTCCTGTGGGGTCTCTAAGGGGGGCTGTGGCTCCTGTGGGGTCTCCAAGGGGGGCTGTGGCTCCTGTGGGGTCTCCAAGGGGGGCTGCGGCTCCGGCTGTGGGGGCTGTGGTTCCGGCTGCTGTGTGCCCGTCTGCTGCTGTGTGCCAGCCTGCATCTGCTCCAGCTGTGGCTCCTGTGGGGTCTCCAAGGGGGGCTGTGGCTCCTGTGGGGTCTCCAAGGGGGGCTGTGGCTCCTGTGGAGGCTCCAAGGGGGGCTGCGGCTCCGGCTGTGGGGGCTGTGGTTCCGGCTGCTGTGTGCCCGTCTGCTGCTGTGTGCCAGCCTGCACCTGCTCCAGCTGTGGCTCCTGTGGGGTCTCCAAGGGGGGCTGTGGCTCCTGTGGGGTCTCTAAGGGGAGCTGTGGCTCCTGTGGGGTCTCCAAGGGGGGCTGTGGCTCCTGTGGGGTCTCCAAGGGGGGCTGTGGCTCCTGTGGGGTCTCCAAGGGGGGCTGTGGCTCCTGTGGGGTCTCCAAGGGGAGCTGTGGCTCCTGTGGGGTCTCCAAGGGGGGCTGTGGCTCCTGTGGGGTCTCCAAGGGGGGCTGTGGCTCCTGTGGGGTCTCCAAGGGGGGCTGTGGCTCCTGTGGGGTCTCCAAGGGGAGCTGTGGCTCCTGTGGGGTCTCCAAGGGGGGCTGCGGCTCTGGCTGTGGGGGCCATGGCTCTGGCTGCTGTGTGCCCGTGTGCTGCTGTGTGCCAGCCTGCACCTGCTCCAGCTGTGGCTCCTGTGGGGTCTCCAAGGGGGGCTGTGGCTCCCGTGGCTCCTGTGGCTGCTCCCAGTCCAGCTGCTGTGTCCCCATTTGCTGCTCCCAGTCCAGCTGCTGTGTCCCCATTTGCTGCTCCCAGTCCAGCTGCTGTAAGCCCTGCTGCTCCCAGTCCAGCTGCTGTGTCCCCATCTGCTGCCAGTGCAAGATCTGAGGCCATGTGCGTGGAACTCAAGTGGCCCCCACAGATCCAGGATCTGTAGGAAATGACCAGTGCTCCATACCAAACCACTAATTGCAGATCTAAATCCATCTTTTCCAGAATTGGCAGCCCAAATCTCCAATCCTGTGGGGTTGCTCCCCAGATAATGAAGAAGTGCTTCTATCCATATGTTTGTCCTACTCTAGATTCCCCTGCCTCATTTGCCTTGGAAAAGAGCAATTTCCTCCCCCCTCAACAATTACAGTCCCCTCAGGACCCTGATCCCCAGAGTCATCACCCCCACCCCACACAAGGGACTTGGCTGAGCCTGGGAATACCACAAGGCCAATGGCTGGAGTCCAGACCTGGGAGGTACACACCACTCTTCCCACTCCCCCACACATCACCAGGCCCAACTCTGGCACTTCCTTCTAATTTACCTGTGCTTCTTTCACCTACTAAGGTCCAGATTGGACCTTGTGAGAGCTCTAAATAAACACATTTCTAACTCAAGCACCCTCTGTCTCCATGATGCTTTTTTTTTTATTTTATTATGTTATGTTAGTCACCATACAATACATCATTAGTTTTTGATGTAGTAATCCATGATCCATTGTTTTCATATAACACCCAGTGCTCCATGCAGTACGTGCCCTCCTTAATATCCATAATACTTCTTTAATAGATATTCCAATGGGAAATTTAAAAACATCTGTGCATTGTTGATGGGAGTAAAAACAGGTGCAATTATTTTTTCTGAAGGTAATTTGGCAATATTTACTCTGATTTCACTATTGTCAGTATTATTTTACTTGCTGTGGTGGCATTATTCAATATAATTATTAAAGAGAATGAAACACAAAATATAACAATTGAAAAGAGGAAGCAAAATTATCATTATTTACAGATGGTTCCATTGTATAACTGGAAAAAACAAAACAAGTCAAATGAAAAATACTCAAAATATAAGTACATTCAGATAGAGTGCCAGGTATATAATTAATATGTAAAATTAATATCTCTCTATTCACACATATCAAACAGAAATATAATAAGAGAAAACCCACCCGTTAAATATGAGTCTTGTAAGAAATATTTTTAAAAGTCTATACAAAAAAGCAGCACTTCTAGTACTAAAAACTGAAACTGTCCAGATGTCCACTAATAGCAGGGAGGAACATTTATTTGTGGCATAGTCACTCAGTGGGATACTATGTGGCAGTGAGAATCTTACAGACATAATGTTGAGTAAAAGAAGCCAGACAAGGACACCTGGGTGGCTCAGATGTTTAAGCATCTGCCTTCAGCTCAGGTCATGATCCCAGGGTCCTGGGATCCGAGCCCCGCATCAGGCTCCCTGCTCAGCGAGGAGTCTACTTCTCCCTCTCCCTCTCCCCCACCACTCATGCTCACTCTCTCTCTCATAAATAAAATCTTTAAAAAAAAGAAGAAGAAGAAGAAGAAACCAGACAAAAGGGTATATAATGTATGACTCCTTCTATATGAAGCACACATGCAAAAACAAAAACAAAACAACAACAAAAAGGCTAATCTATTTCATTAAAGGTCAGGATAGGGGTTCCTTTAGTAGGGAAGTAGCTGGGAGGGGGACACGAAGAGAGTTTCTATGGTCTGGTAATGTTCTATTTCTAAATCTGAGTGCTGGTTACATGTGTGTTGCATTTGTGGAAATTCAGCAAGCTGACTTATGTTCATTTTTCTCCATGAATTTGTATTTCAGTAAAATTTTTAATAAAAGTCTTTAAAAATCTATGTGAAGAAAACTTGAATATACTGAGACATAAAAAGAGTCACAAATAAAAGAATAGATAATTCTTATTTTAATAGGAAGTTTTAATTTATAATCAAATCAATTCTTCCTAAATTAACCTAGACATTTGATCTGAATAAATAACCTAAAAGGTATTTTAAGTAGCTTTGCTGATTGTAACATTTATACAGAAAACAATAGCCATGAAAATGCTAAAAAGGAAGGGGGCCAGATATCAAAAGTTATTACAAGGCTATGATAATTCAAACAACTTGACATAAACACATGAAAATCCAACAGATAAATGTAGAAGAAAGAAAAGAGACACCAGATAGAGAATCAAACATGCATGAGAAATACCTAATGAAAAAGATAGCACTTTAAATTTGTAAGAAAAAATACTGTTCCATAAATGGTGGTAAAACAATTATGTAGGATCTAGGAAAATTAAAAATGGATGCTTACCTCACCTCTTAGTCCAAAAATAAATTCCATACAGAGTAAAGGCATAAACAGAAACAAAAACATAAAATAACTAAAAGTAAATAGGAATTTTTAAGTAATATTGGAATAGAAGAGTTCTTTCTAAGCATGACACAAAATTCAGCTGGCCGCTAAAGAAATGAGTGATAAATTTGGCATAAAAGAAAAATAAACAGTAAAAATAAAAGAAAATATCTGCATGGCAAAAGGAAAAGTGTCTAACAATGTTAACTGATAATTAACAAAGAACAATCTGATGTCTGAGGCACTGGCATTTGTCTTGCCTGACACACAGCACTGACTGGACTGGTGGTTTTGTTTAGAAGCCACTGCAAAAAAAAAAAAAAAAAAGCCACTGCAAACATACACAATCACATGACACATTAGAGCCACAGTTCCAGAGCAGATGCCAGAGGGTTCCAGAGATTACAGGCTTCTGAGAAGCAGGGACAGAATGCTTAGAGAATTTGAGATGACTGAAAGCACACACACACAAACCCCAAGAAGACACATCCTCGGAAAAGGTTTGAGGGATTCTAGAACCTCTAGCTAGGCTAATCAGTGAATGTCCCCCACTGCACAAAGCCAGTCAGTAAAACTGGGAGGGGTGGTTGTTGTTTTAAATAACCAAGTCTCAATGACAATAATAAAAATGCAAGTCATACAAAGAAACAGGGAAACATGGACCAACCAAATGAATAAAATAAAACTCTAGAAACCAACCAACCCTAAAGAAATAGAGATCTATGAGCTGCCTGACAGAGTTTAAAATAGATGTCATAAAGATGCTCAATGAGCTAAAAAGAAAGCACAGAATGACAACTGAATGAAATCAGGAAAACAATGCATGCACACAATGAGAATATCAACAAAGAGAATAAAATTAAAAAAAAAATTCGGGAGCTGAAAAATACAATAACAGAACTGAAAAATTTACTAAAGGGGTTCAATTGCAAACTTGTGAGTTTGAAGGCAAGTTACTGAAATCAGGTCAGAGGAGCATGAAGAAAAAAGAATGAAAAAAAAGTGAAGAGAGACTAAGGGATGTATGGGTCACCAACAAGGAGATTGATATATGCATTGTGGAAGTCCCAACAGCAGCAGCAGCAGAAGAGAAAGAGGCAGAGAGTTTATTTGAAGAAATAATGGACAAAAACGTCTAATCTGAGGAAATAAATGGGCATATAAATTCAAGAAGCTCAAAGAACTACAGTCATATTAAATCCAAAAAGATCCACATTGAGATACATTACAATCAAACTGTCATTTGCAATTTTTCCCTTAGAAAATATTTCTTGAAGGCTAATTGGTAGGCAAATGGGTATGTACATTAAGTGCAGATAAATATATATTTTGAATTATTGATTTGTTTGATTAGTAACCACACATAGTAAATGTAGTACAGTCTATTGTTGCTGCACAAATTACCACAAACTTAAGGTCTTAAAACAACACCAATTTATTATCTTACAGTTCTGGAGGTCAGAAGACTCACCAGATTTAAATAAAGGCGTCAGCAAGGCTGCGTCTCCCCTGGAGGCTCAAGGGAAGAATCCATTTCCTTGCCTTTTCTAGTTTCTAGAAATTGCCTGCATTCCTTGTCTCATCCCCCTTCCATCTTCAAAGCACATCACTCTGGTCTCCAATTTTGTGGTTATGTCTCCTTCTCTGGCTCTCAAAAGACCTTCATATAAAGATTCCCTCTTATAAAGACCCTGGTGATTCCATTAGTACACCAGGATTATCCAGCATAATCTCTCATCTCAAGACTCTTAATCACATCTGCACAATCTCCTTTACCATGTGAGGTAACATATTCATAGGCTCCAGGGATTAGGACATCCTTGGGGGTCTGGAATCCAAACCATCTAGGACATAGGATTTGCACTGGGAATGGATTAGGAGTGAAGGGAAAGGAACAGAAGAATAAGCACTGCTAAAGATGAGTTTATAATACAAAAAAATAAAAAAACTTTCATTAGCAAGAGTCAGTATTTATAATAAACAGAAGGATTAGGAACCTAAACTTGTAAAATAAAGGAAAAACAATATGAAAAAAAATGTCATAAACCACAAAACATAAGGAAGAACTGCATCCATAAAGAAAGAATAATAAACTTTTAAAAATAGATTTAAAAGAGTGTTCATAGAGAATTACCAACATGAAATATAATGTCACTAAAATTAAAAATCTAAAATTCCAGTTAAACAGAAAAGTACATATGATGCAGAGAGAATTGTTAAGCAGGAGAGACATATCGAAGGAAATTAATTGGAGTGCAGTATGGAAAAATATTTAAATATGAAAAGACCATTAAGACACATGAAGACTAGAACGAAAATGTTCAATATATACCTTACGTGAACTTTGGAAGAAGAGTATAGAGACAGTGGATAAAATTCAATATTTGGACACAATAATCATCCAAAATTAATAAAAGAATGCATTTCATATTGAATAATCACAAATCTAAAGCATGATAAATAAAAATATAAATAAATCCAAACCTAGTCACATCATAGTAAAACCTCAGAATACAATGGCAAATAGAAAAATCTTAAAAGGTATCAGAGAAAAAAACTTAATAATTCAATTGACAACAAACTTCTCAATGAAAGGGCTAGGAGGTAAAAAAAAAGGGGGGGGATTCAAATACTAAGCAGTAATTTCTGTCAACCTGGAATTCTATACCCACCTAAACTATCAGTCAATAATTAAGTATAAAATAAAGACTTTCAGCTAAATTAGACTGACAGAGCTTACCCGCCATCAGACCTCTGCAGTAGTAACTTATTCAGAATGTAATTCAGGAAGAAGGAAATTAAACTGAGAAGCAAGGAATAGGTTACATAAGGCAACCATCATGTGAGTAAATATAAATCATGTTGACTAACAAAAACAAACAAAGAAATCATGACTGATTTGGGGGGTTATTATGTGGAAAAAAATATCAGCACTGATAACATGAGTGGCTCCAGAGGAATCATTGTCATGAAAGTTAAAATGATTAAGACTCTTCAATTGACTATGGAGACATGTATAGCAAGAAGGTGCTGTGGCCAAGGTCAAAGAGGTTTCCACTTGTGTTCCTCTCTAGGATTTTGATGGATTCCTGTCTCACATTTAGGTCTTTCATCCATTTTGAATTTATTTTTGTATATGGTCTAAGAAAGTGGTCCAATTTCATTCTTCTGCATATGACTGTCCAATTTTCCCAACACCATTTGTTGAAAAGACTGTCTTTTTTCCATTGGATAGTCTTTCCACTTTGTCAAAGATTAGTTTTCCATAGTAGAGTTGAGGGTCCATTTCTGGGTTCTCTATTCTGTTCCATTGATCTATGTTCTGTTCTTGTGCCAGTATCATACTGTCTTGGTGATTACAGATTTGTAACATAGCTTGAACTCCAGAATTGTGATGTCTCCAGCTTTGGGTTTGTTTGTTTGTTTTTCAACACTCCTTTGGCTATTTGGTGTCTTTTTTGGTTCCATACAAATTTTTAAATTGTTTGTTCTAGCTCTGTGAAAAATGTTGTTAGTATTTTGATAGGGATTGCATGGAATGTGTAGATTGCTTTGGGTAGCATAGATATTTTAAAAGCAAAAATGGGGGGTTGGAGCAAGATGGCAGAGGAGTAGGAGACCTGGATTTCATCTGGTCCCAGGAATTCAGCTGGATAGGGATCAAACCATTCTGAACACCTACGAACTCAACAGGAGATCGAAGAAAGGAATAGCAACAACTCTCTGAACAGAAAAGCGACCACTTTCTGGAAGGTAGGACGTGCAGAGAAGTGAATCCGAGGCGATATTCGGGAGGATAGACGGCGGGGGAGGGGGCCTCCGTCGGCCGCTTCTGGCAAGTGATTGAGCCGCGGAGCACAAAATCGGAACTTTTAGAAGTCAGCTCCGCTGAGGGACGTCACTCCGGTGGCTAAGCGGGGGATGGAACCCTCGCTGGGACAGTGTGGTCTCAGGACCCTCGGGGTCACAGAAAGACCAGGGCTGCCTGAGTGCAGCAGAGTTCCCAGGTATCGGATTGGGGAAGCAGGCTGCAGAGACAAGAGTTGAGGAGTGGGCTCTCAGCTCGGGGTTGCCATAAACCGTGATCCACGGCACAGTCGGGCCATTACTCCTCTAGCAGGGACCCAACAAGCAGCAGATCCGGGGAGATTCCCTTTCCTCCCCTGGAGGAGCAGCGCGGGAGCGCACTGCAGGGATCTGCTGGGTTTGGAGACTCCACACCGAGTTGGGTGCCAGAGATAGAAACGCTTGGTCACAGGCCGGGTGAGCACGGAGTGTGGCCAGAGACAGGGGAGATGGGAGTGACTGACTGCTTTTCTCTGGGGCTCACTGAGGAGCAGGGCCCCGAGTTCTTGGCTCCTCTGGGGTGGAGATTAGGAGGCCGCCATTTTCACTCTGGTCCTCCAAAGCTGTACGGAAAGCTCGCAGGGAAGAAAAGCTCCCAAGAGCAAACCCGAGCAGAGTACTTAGCCCAGACTGGCAAGGGTGGGGCAATTCCACCTCCGGCAAAGACATTCGGGAACCACAGCAACAGGTCCCTCCCCCAGAAGATCAGCAAGAATAGCCAGCCAAGACCAAGTTTACTGACCAATGAGAACGGCAGAACTCCAGTGCTAGGGGAATACTGCACATAGAATTCATGGCTTTTTTACCATGATTCTTTAGTCTTTCAAAGTTAAATTTTTTTAACTGTCTTTTTTTTTTTTAATTTTTCTTTTTCCCTTTTTCAACCAACATCTTATCAATCCCTTTTTTTTTTTTTAAGATTTTATTTATTTGTGAGACAGAGAATGAGAGACAGAGAGCATGAGAGGGAGGAGGGTCAGAGGGAGAAGCAGACTCCCTGCTGAGCAGGGAGTCCGATGTGGGACTCGATCCCGGAACTCCAGGATCATGACCTGAGCCGAAGGCAGTCGCTTAACCAACTGAGCCACCCAGGCGCCCCTCAATCCCTTTTTTAAAAAACATTTTTATTTTTCATTTTTAGAGTCATACTGTATCCCTTCATAGTAGTTATCCTTATTTTTGGCATATATATATATATATATATATATATAAGTTGTTCTCCCTGTAAAATTTTGAGACACAGTTTCTTCTAACAGATCAAAATATACCCTAAATCTCTAGTGTATGGCTTTGTTCTAGTCTCCTGCCTGATCACATTCTCTCCCTTTTTTTTCTTTTTTTTTTTATCATCTTCTTTCTTTTTTCAAACAACTTTTTATCTTATCAATTCCTTTTATAAAATTTTTATAATTTTCATCTTCACAGTCATATTCCATCCCTTCATCATATTAACCCTTATTTTTGTACATATATAAGTTTTTCTTTCTTTAAAATTTAGATAGGCACTTTCTTCTAACAGACCAAAATACACCCAAAATCTAGTGTGTGGCACTGATCTATGCACCAGCCTGGTCATATTTGATCATATTCTGTTTTTGTTTTGTTTTGTTTTGTTCTGTTTTTGTTTGTTTTTATCTTTTTCTTTTTTTTTTTTCTTTTCTTTTTTCTTTCTTTCCCTTTCTTTTCCCCCAGTATCAGGTCTTTTCTGATTTGTTTAGAGTATATTTTCTGGGAACATTGTTACCCTGTTAGCATTTTGTTCTCTCATTCATCTATTCTCCTCTGGACAAAATGACAAGATGGAAAAAATCACCTCAACAAAAAGAACAAGAGGCAGTACCGACTGCCAGGGACCTACTCAATATGGACATTAGTACAATGTCAGAACTAGAGTTCAGAATGATGATTTTAAAGATACTAGCTGGGCTTGAAAAAAGCATGGAAGTTATTAGAGAAACTCTTTCTGGAGAAATAAAAGAACTAAAATCTAACCAAGTCAAAATCAAAAAGGCTATTAATGAGGTGCAATCAAAAATGGGGGTGCTAACTGCTAGGATAAATGGGGCAGAAGAGAGAATTAGTGATATAGAAGACCAAATGATGGAAAATAAAGAATCTGAGAAAAAGAGAGCTAAACAACTATTGGATCATGAGGGCAGAATTCGAGAGATAAGCGATACCATAAAACTAAACAATATTAGAATAATTGAGATCCCAGAAGAAGAAGAAAGAGAGAGACAGGCGGAAGGTATATTGGAGCAAATTATAGCAAAGAACTTCCCAAATTTGGGGAAGGAAACAGGCATCAAAATCTAGGAGGCACAGAGAACCCCTCTCAAAATCAATAAAAATAGGTCAACACCCCGACATCTAATAGTAAAACTTACAAGTCTCAGAGACAAAGAGAAAATCCTGAAAGCAGCTCAGGAGAAGATATATGTAACCTACAAGGGTAGAAACATTAGATTGGCAACAGACCTATCCACAGAGACCTGGCAGGCCAGAAAGGACTGGCAGGATATATTCAGAGCACTAAATGAGAAAAATATGCAGCCAAGAATACTATATCCAGCTAAGCTGTCATTGAAAATAGGAGAGATAAAAAGCTTCCAGGACAAACAAAAACTAAAGGAATTTGCAAACACAAAACCAGCCGTACAGGAAATCTTGAAAGGGATCCTCTAAGCAAAGAGAGAGCCTAAAAGCAACATAGACCAGAAAGGAATACAGACAATATACGGTAACAGTCACCTTACAGGCAATACAGTGGCACTAAATTACTATCTTTCAATAGTTACCCTGAATGTAAATGGGCTAAATGCCCCAATCAAAAGACACAGGCTATCAGACTGGATTAAAAAACAAGACCCATCGATATACTGTCTGCAAGAGACTCATTTTAGAACCAAAGACACCCCCAGATTGAAAGTGAGGGGGTGGAAAACCATTTACCATGCTAATGGATACCAAAAGAAAGCTGGGGTGGCAATCCTTATATCAGACAAATTAGATTTTAAACCAAAGACTGTAATAAGAGATGAGGAAGGACATTATATCCTACTTAAAGGATCTATCCAACAAGAAGATCTAACAATTGTAAATATCTATGCCCCTAACATGGGAGCAGCCAAATATAGGAGCCAATTAATAACAAAAGCAAAGAAACACATCGACAACAATACAATAATAGTGGGGGACTTTAACACCCCCCTCACTGAAATGGACAGATCGTCTAAGCAAAAGATCAACAAGGAAATAAAGACTTTAAATGACACACTGGACCAAATGGACTTCACAGACATATTCAGAACATTCCACCCCAAAGCAACGGAATACACATTCTTCTCTAGTGCCCATGGAACATTCTCCAGAATAGATCACATCCTAGGTCATAAATCAGGTCTCAACCGGTACCAAAAGATTGGGATCATTCCCTGCCTATTTTCAGACCACAATGCTTTGAAACTAGAACTCAATCACAAGAGGAAAGTCGGAAAGAACTCAAATACATGGAGGCTAAAGAGCATCCTACTGAAGAATGAATGGGTCAACGAGGAAATTAAAGAAGAATTTTAAAAATACGTGGAAACCAATGAAAATGAAAACACAACTATTCAAAATCTTTGGGATGCAGCAAAGGCAGTCCTAAGAGGAAAGTATATAGCAATACAAGCCTTTCTCAAGAAACAAGAAAGTTCTCAAGTACACAACCTAACCCTACACCTAAAGGAGCTGGAGAAAGAACAGCAAATAAAGCCTAAACCCAGCAGGAGAAGAGAAATAATAAAGATCAGAGCAGAAATCAATGAAATAGAAACCAAAAGAATAGTAGAACAGATCGACAAAACTAGGAGCTGGTTCTTTGAAAGAATCAACAAGATTGATAAACCCCTGGCCAGACTTAACAAAAAGAAAAATGACCCAAATCAACAAAATCATGAATGAAAGAGGAGAGATCACAACCAACACCAAAGAAATACAAACAATTACAAGAACATATTATGACCAACTATATGCCAACAAATTAGATAACCTGAAAGAAATGGATGCATTCCTAGAGATGTCTCAACTACCAAAACTGAACCAGGAAGAAATAGAAAACCTGAACAGACCTACAACCACTAAGGAAATTGAAGCAGTCATCAAAAATCTCCCAAAAAACAAAAGCCCAGGGCCAGATGGCTTCCCAGGGGAATTCTACCAAACATTTAAAGAAGAATTAATACCTATTTTTCTGAAACTGTTTCAAAAAATAGAAATGGAAGGAAAACTTCCAAACTCATTTTATGAGGCCACCATTACCTTGATCCCAAAATCAGACAAAGACCCCATCAAAAAGGAGAATTACAGACCCATATCCTTGATGAACATGGATGCAAAAATTCTCACCAAAATACTAGCCAATAGGATCCAACAGTACATTAAAAGGATTATTCACCACAACCAAGTGGGATTTATCCCTGGGCTGCAAGGTTGGTTCAACATCCACAAATCAATCAACGTGATACAATACATTAACAAAAGAAAGAATAAGAATCATATGATCCTCTCAATAGATGTAGAAAAAGCATTTGACAAAGTACAGCATCCTTTTTTGATCAAAACTCTTCAGAATATAGGGATAGAGGATACATACCTCAATATCATAAAAGCCATCTATGAAAAACCCACAGCGAATATCATTCTCAATGGGGAAAAACAGAGCTTTCCCCCTAAGGTCAGGAACACAGCAGGGATGTCCACTATCACCACTGCTATTCAACATAGTATTAGAAGTCCTAGCCACAGCACTCAGACAACAAAAGAAATAAAAGGCACCCAAATCAGCAAAGAAGAAGTCAAACTCTCACTCTTTGCAGAGGATATGATACTTTATGTGGAAAACCCAAAAGACTCCACCCCAAAACTGCTAGAACTCATACAGGAATTCAGTAAAGTGGCAGGATATAAAATCAATGCACAGAAATCAGTGGCATTCCTATACACCAACAACAAGACAGAAGACAGAGAAATTAAGGAGTCAATCCCATTTACAACTGCACCCAAAACCATAAGATACCTAGGAATAAATCTAACCAAAGAGGCAAAGGATCTGTACTCAGAAAACTATAAAATACTCATGAAAGAAATTGAGGAAGACACAAAGAAACGGAAAAATGTTCCATGCTCATGGATTAGAAGAACAAATATTGTGAAGATGTCAATGCTACCTAGAGCAATCTACACATTCAATGCAATCCCCATCAAAATACCATCCAGTTTTTTCAAAGAAATGGAACAAATAATCCTATAATTTGTATGGAACCAGAAAAGACCCCAAATAGCCAGAGGAATGTTGAAAAAGAAAAGCAAAGCTGGTGGCATCACAATTCCGGACTTCCAGCTCTATTACAAAGCTGTCATCATCAAGACAGTATGGTACTGGCACAAAAACAGACACATAGATCAATGGAACAGAATAGAGAGCCCAGAAATGGACCCTCAACTCTATGGTCAACTAATCTTCAATAAAGCAGGAAAGAATGTCCAATGGAAAAACGACAGTCTCTTCAACAAATGGTGTTGGGAAAATTGGACAGCCACATGCAGAAGAATGAAACTGGACCATTTCCTTACACCACACACAAAAATAGTCTCCAAATGGTTGAAAGACCTAAATATGAGACAGAAGTCCATCAAAATCCTAAAGGAGAACACAGGCAGCAACCTCTTTGACCTCAGCCACAGCAACTTCTTCCTAGAAACATCACCAAAGGCAAGGGAAGCAAGGGCAAAAATGAACTATTGGGACTTCATCAAGATAAAAAGCTTTTGCACAGCACAAGAAACAGTTGGGGCGCCTGGGTGGCTCAGTCATTAAGCGTCTGCCTTCGGCTCAGGTCATGATCCCAGGGTCCTGGGATCAAGCCCCGCATCGGGCTTCCTGTTCGGCAAGAAGCCTGCTTCTCCCTCTCCCTCTGCTTGTGTTCCCTCTCTCGCTGTGTCTCTCTCTGTCAAATAAATAAATAAAATCTTTAAAAAAAAAAAAAAGAAAGAAAGAAAGAAAAGAAACAGTCAACAAAACCAAAAGACAACCGACAGAATGAGAGAAGATATTTGCAAATGGCATATCAGATAAAGGGCTAGTACCCAAAATCTATAAAGAACTTCTTAAACTCAACACGCAAAGAACAAATGATCCAATCAAGAAATGGGCAGAAGACACGAACAGACATTTTTCCGAAGAAGACATCCAAATGGCCAACAGACACATGAAAAAGTGTTCAACATCGCTCAGCATCAGGGAAATCCAAATCAAAACCTCAATGAGTTATCACCTCACACCAGTCAGAATGGCTAAAATTAATAAGTCAGGAAACAACAGATGTTGGTGGGGATGCAGAGAAAGGGGAACCCTCCTACACTGTTGGTGGGAATGCAAGCTGGTGCAGCCACTCTGGAAAACAGTATGGAGGTTCCTCAAAAAATTGAAAATAGAGCTACCCTACGACCCAGCAATTGCACTACTGGGCATTTACCCCAAAGATACAAATGTAGGGATCCGAAGAGGTATGTGCACCCCGATGTTTATAGCAGCAATGTCCACAATAGCCAAACTGTGAAAGAGCCAAGATGTCCATTGACAGATGAATGGATAAAGAAGATGTGGTATATATATATAATGGAATATTATGCAGCCATCAAAAGGAATGAGATCTTGCCATTTGCAACGATGTGGATGGAATGGAGGGTGTTATGCTGAGCGAAATAAGTCAATCAGAGAAAGACATGTATCATATGACCTCATTGATATGAGGAATTCTTAATCTCAGGAAACAAACTGAGGGTTGCTGGAGTGGTGGGGGGTGGGATGGATGGGGCGGCTGGGTGATAGACATTGGGGAGGGTATGTGCTATGGTGAGTGCTGTGAATTGTGCAAGACTGTTGAATCACAGATCTGTACCTCTGAAACAAATAATACAATATATGTTAAAAAAAAAAAAAAAGAAGAAGAAGAAGAAGAAGATAGCAGGAGGGGAAGAATGAATGGGGGGAAATCGGAGGGGGAGATGAACCATGAGAGACAATGGACTTTGAAAAACAAACTGAGGGTTCTAGAGGGGAGGGGGGTGGGAGGATGGGTTAGCCTGGTGATGGGTATTAAAGAGGGCACGTTCTGGGATGCCTGGGTGTCTCAGTTGGTTAAGTGACTGCCTTCGGCTCAGATCATGATCCTGGAGTCCCGGGATAGAGTCCCGCATCGGGCTCTGTGCTCATCAGGGAATCTGCTTCTCCCTCTGACCCTCCCCTTTCTCATGTGTGCTCTCTCTCACTCATTCTCTCTCTCTCAAATAAATAAAATCTTTAAAAAAAAAAAAAAGAGGGCACGTTCTGCACGGAGCACTGGGTGTTACACACAAACAATGAATCATGGAGCACTACATCAAAAACTAATGATGTAATGTATGGTGATTAACATAACAATAAAAAATTTTTAAAAAAGCAAAAATGAACTATTGGGACCTCATCAAAATAAAAAGCTTTTGCACACAAAGAAAACAGACAACAAAACTAAAAGGCAACCTACAAAATGGGAGAAGATATTTGCAATTGTCTTATCAGATAAAGGGCTAGTATCCAAGACCTATGAAGAACTTATCAAACTCAATACCCCAAAAAACAAAAAAATACAGTCAAGAAATGCGCAGAAAACATAAACAGACATTTCTCCAAAGAAGACATAGAAATGGCCAACAGACACATGAAAAAAATGCCCAACATCAATCGGATTCAGGGAAATACAAATCAAAACCACAATGAGATGCCACCTCACACCTGTCAGAATGGCTAAAATTAACAACTCATGAAACAACAGATGTTGGTGAGGATGTGGAGAAAGGGGAACCCTCTTACACTGTTGGTGGGAATGCAAACTGGTACAGCCACTGTGGAAAACAGTGGGGAGATTCCTCAAAAAGTTGAAAATAGAACTACCCTATGACCCAGAAATTGCACTACTCACTATTTATTTAAAGGATACAAACATAGTGATTCAAAGGGGCAACTGCACCCCAATGTTTATAGCAGCAATGTGCACAATAGCCAAGCTATGGGAAGAGCCCTGATGTCCATTGACAGATGAATGGATAAAGAAGATGTGGTATATATATACAATGGAATATTATGCAGCCATCAAAAGGAATGAGATCTTGCCATTTGCAACGACATGGATGGAACTGGAGGGTATTATGCTAAGCGAAATAAGTCAATCAGAGAAAAACAAATATCGTATGATTTCACTCACATGTGGAATTTAAGAAAAAAAACAAATGAACGTAGGGGAAGGGAAGGAAAAATAAGATGAAAATTGGGAGGAAGGCAGGCGCCTGGGTGGCTCAGTTGGTTAAGCGACTGCTTTCGGCTCAGGTCATGATCCTGGAGTCCCTGGATCGAGTCCTGCATCGGGCTCCCTGCTCGGCAGGGAGCCTGCTTCTCCCTCTGACCCTCCCCCCTCTCATGTGCTCTCTCTCTCTCATTCTCTCTGTCTCAAATAAATAAATAAAATCTTTTAAAAAATAAAAAAAAAATTGGGAGGAAGGCAAACCATAAGAGACTCTTAGCTCTAGGAAACAAACTCAGAGTTGCTGGAGGGGAGTGGGTGGTCAGAAGGGATAATTGGATGATGGGCATTAAGGAGGGTACTTGATGTAATAAGCACTGGGTGTTATATGCAACTGATGAATCACTAAGTTCTACCTCTGAAACTAATTTTTAAGAAGTGAAAAATAAAAATCTTTGCAAAATCAAAAAAAATGTGTACAAAAAGATTCTTCAATTGGTAAGTAGGATCAATAAGCTTGAGTCAATAGACCCTAATTCAGAATTAGAATTGCTTTACCTTAGTAATGTTTTAACCTCTATTTATTCTTGCTAAGATAAGTTGGCCCATAGTGGAAAAAGATCTGGAGTGGTAGAGTCTGTGATTTTAGAATCCTGATTTTCTGTGGTTGTTTAGAAAGCTAATGCCCATGTAATGAATAGCTTCTAACACTGTGGACATGCCACACAGATTCTTCTACATTTGTGTAGAGTAGGAATTGAGTATTATTTATGACTTCTCCCCCATCCTTGCTCTCAACTGACTACCTTGCTTCCTATTTCACCAAGAAAATTGAACCCTTAGAAGAGGACCGCCATAGCTTTGTGCCCCCACATCTACTTCCCATAGCTTCTGTGCCCATCACCTGGCCCACCCTCCTGTGACAGCAGATGAACAGTCCCTGCTCCTACCTAAGGCCAGCTCCAGCCCGACTTGTCCCTTCTTGTCCATCCAAGGGCGTCTCTCCAAGACTTTTCCCCACTCACCTGCATCACCTACAGCACTCTGTCATTATTATTCATAAAATAACTTGGCATGGGAAAGTTCCGGAGGTGGATGGTGGTGATGGTGGTACAACATGAATGCACTTAATACTACTAACTATAGGCTTAAAAATGGTGAAGATGGCAAATTTTAAGTTTTGTGCTTAATTGTTGCCACAATTAAAAAGAAAAAACATGATGTTATTCTTCACATCTTAAACTCTTGACTCCACTTCTCTCTCAGACTATTGCCTCACTTCCCTTCTCAACTTACCAGGACATCCTTTGAAAGACATATTCACCATCTCCTGTTTCTCTCTCCTCACTCCCAGCCTCCCTCCTGTGAAATTTTGCCTTAAAAGTCTACTTTATCTGACACTGAAGCATAAATATACTCAGGTCTTTTTGGCTAATATGTTCCTGCTGTATATTTTCCTATTTATTTTCAACATTCCTGTGTCATTACATTTTACAACTATTCTCTTAACAGATTTTAAAAACCCTGAAAATTTATCTTGGAAATTATGAGATCAATTCTTTTTTATTGGAATTGTGGATATACCTGGCTGGATTGCTTTTGCCTTTTTTTTTTTTTTTTCTTTGATGCCTTCCACTCACCATGCTTTTTCTTTACCCTCCCTTTCTTTAATGTCCTCCATTGTATTAATCTAGTTTATCTTTCTTTCTTCCTAACCCCACTGAGAATGCCAGGCTTTTTTATTTATTTTTTTTTAAGATTTTATTTATTTATTTGACAGAGAGAGACACAGCAAGAGAGGGAACACAAGCAGGGGGAGTGGGAGAGGGAGAAGCAGGCTTCCCGCCGAGCAGGGAGCCCGACACGGGGCTCAATCCCAGGACTCCGGGATCACGACCTGAGCCAAAGGCAGACACTTAACGACTGAGCCACTCAGGTGCCCTGAGAACGCCAGGCTTTTTTAAAAAGTTTATAATTTATTTCTGTGGATTTGGTCAGGGGTTTTCAGTCGTATGTTAGGGAAAATGTTTCTGGGTGTTACGGACATGACGTTGAGCACCCACAACATTGCCTTCCCTAACAGCAGTCTTAGAACATGGGAGGCTGAGAGGTGAGAAGAGCCACTACCAAAACCACAGTTAGTGTGGAAACAGCTGCTGTCCTTGCTGGACACATCCACACAGCCCTCACTGGGTCCAGGACCAGCCCTGGGTACCGGACAGTACCACCAACACCACCTTTTACACTGCCAGTCTTTGAGTCAGGGTCCGGGCAGGTTGTTCCAAATGAACAAGCCTTGGTCATATGTCCCTGCCCTCATGAACAGAAGGTCAAGAGAGAAAATTGGCCATTCTGCCTTTTATCCTGGGAGATAGCTTGGCCTCTACTGAGAACTATCACTGAAGAATTTCCCAAATACAAGCAGAGGGCTCCAAAACATGCCAAATGATGCTAAAATATTCTTTTAGCCATTACTCTCAAATATTAAAAGCAATTCATGATCAAAGGACAAACTCACGAGGCAGATATAACATTCCCAAACATGAATGCATCTACCAATACACACTCAAAATACATAAAACAAAAATGGAAGGATTATAAGGAGAAATGGATAAACCTAACCATTATAATAAGATATTTTTAACAAACCTCTCTTGGTAATTAGGAGAAAATATAAAATATTATCAGTACAATTACAGAAAATTTGAATAGTCTAATTAAAAAGATTCACCTCCTGAATATGTATAGAACACAGTTCCCAACAGGTAGGTGACATATATTCTTCTCTCAAAGACACATGGAGCATTGATCAAAATTAACCACATTACTGACCTGGACCCATTTTTGCATGAGTCCTTAAAAAGATGTCAAAATGTAAAAACAAATGTGACGAATTTATCCAAAAGAGTTTATAAACATCCCACCCAAACAAGTAAGGATGTGTACAAAATGAAGTGATGATAAAATAAACCAGATACCGAGTACTTTTCCACTGTCCTAAGTTCTCCTCTGGAAATGGTGAATGGTGAGCTTGAGCAGGTGGCAAGTACTGGGCATTGCTGCTACAATAGAAAACCTGGTAAGCAAAATTAAACATTTCCACCAACTGAAAACCATTACCTGCTATTTTCTTCAACAAAGTGAAACAATTTGTCGATGCTCATAGCAGCCGTTGGATAGCATTTGCTTTTGGTCAGAGAAGCTTGCACAGGAACTGCTGTCTGTCCTCAAAAACACAAGTGCACGTGCTAAACACCGTGCCATGTACAGCTCATGGCCCTAGTCACAGCAGAACACAGCTGCCTGCAGACTCCCTAAAGGCACCTCCTTCCCATCTTGCTACAGGTCTTCCATCCATAACTGGAATACATTTAACTCACACGGCAACTGGCATTTTTCTGTAAAGAATCTAAAGGGAACAAGATGACCTGCCCAATACAAGGCTGCTCCAGCCTTGCAGCACGGGTTCAATATTTTAAGAACTCTAAAATATATTTTCAAGAATTCAGAAGAGAAATCTGAACACAAACAACGTACAAAAAGTGTACGCAAAAGTTGAAGTACAAATTTGTCTCTTGAACGGCAGTTTGGAAATATGTTATTGAATATTTCAATTAAAAAGTAAGAAAGCACAGGATCCTGGATAGAACATAAATAAAGCAAACTTTATTCTATCATCTTTACATGTATTTATTAAGGAACTAAAAGAGACCTCATAAAGATTAACAGAATGGGAAATAAGCATGATAAAATAAGCTATAAATTACTCTGAACGGAAACACAAACTACAGCAAAATTTTCTCATGTCACACCAACAGCAGAATCCATTACGAAGAGGAGATACATTTCAAACAGAAGTAATCAAGGCTCATGAATTATTTGATCATCCAATTAATGTACAATAGCAAATCATAAATACTTTAGAAAAGATTTCAGCCTCCTGCTGATTTGACATGAAAATACTGGGCAGCCAAAGACGCTGTAGAGCACGCAACCGGCCACCGCCAGCAGGATATGTAATCACAACCCGCGGATGGATGTAACTGATCTTAAGAGAACGTAAAATCAAGCACAACGCTGCACAAAAAAAGAAATGCTGGCCCCCCGAAGGTTTGCAGCACGCGTGTGAAAACGTTTGACATCTTCCCAGATTTAACAACAAACCTAATAATTGACATGACAATACCATGAGGCTAAAAGAAATTTTCAAAACCAACAATCAAAAAAACAAATCGCGAGCATCCGAGCTAAGATATCTTTCTATTCTCTCTTTAGAAAATAGATTTATAAAATTGTTGCCGTATGAAGAGTGACCAAAAAGTTCCTGGCCAAAAAATATAGTGGAAGAAAGTAGCCTGGGGTCGGGAGGGGAGTTCAGGCCATCAATTCAATAAAAGCATGTTATTTTCCTAGATTTGGTCACGTGTGTGGTCTTTGCCAGCTTCTTTAAATGTCTAATCTATTGTGATTTTGTTTCTCATTCTAATTATTAACTGAAATAAGTACACACCCTTCCTAAGTTGGGCTCCAAAATCAGAGGAAGCACACAGATCTTCTTAAAATCAAGAGTTTATGTTTAAAATGAGGCCAAAGGACTGGGTGTTATGCACAAACAATGAATCATGGAACACTTCATCTAGAACTAATGATGTAATGTATGGGGATTAACATAAGAATAAAAAATAAATAAATATATAGAGTAAAAAAAATAAAAATAAAAAAATAAAATATAAAATAAAATGAGGCCAAAGGCTCCATAAGCAAGAGTGGTGCTTCTGCAGGACAAGCGCCCCCTGGTGGCTGGCCTGGTAAAGGTCGGGCGGACGACAGGTGGCCCGCATCCCAGGGCCCCAGGATGTGCCCCCCCCTGCAAAGCCTTTGGGCAAGGAATCCCCATATCCCCCGGGATAAACACTGAAAAATCCAATTTAAAAAATAAAATCCAGTAAGTAAAATACTAATACTCTAGATTGTGTGCCCTCCCAAAAATAATACCAAGCCCAGACATTTCAAAACAACTTTTACAAAACATTCAAGGAACATAATCCCTCTCTGCACATAAACTGCTCGGCGGGACGGAACAACATGGTACATTCTTCAGCTTCTTTACTGGGGCTCTCGGTAACGACACCGAGCAGGGGTCCGACCAGATGCAAATGCCTGATGGAGGCTCTTCTGTGTAAAAACAAATTCCCACAGTGAGGCCGGGGGCGCCGGGGCTTCGGCAGGCACATTTCTTAGGGCTGGGACTCAAAGGCTTATTCAGTTTTCCTTTCTTCCCTATTTTTCCATATACTGGGAGGTGTGATGCTTTCCTCCCTGCCCCCCCCCGCCCCCCCCCCCCCCCAGTTTGGCACCTGATGAGCTTAGCAGAGCAGGAGGGAGACGCTCCTTCAGCACAAACCTTCCGGAGACCTCGTTGTGAGGTTCATCCAGAGAGACCTCCCCTGCTCCCGCCCACAAGGTCTCCGCTTCCCACCTATGGAGCCTGAAGTGGGTAAACGCCCGCCCCCAGACACCCGGAGCCCCTTCCTTGCGTCACGGCCTTTGCACTTGCTCTTCCCCCAACGTGGAATGCCTTTCCAAATATTGTTTTACTAGCCTTGCCTCCTCAAAGAATTTTCTGTTGAGGGACTCCTGGGTGGCTTAGTGGGTTAAGCGTGGGACTCTTGGTTTCGGCTCAGGTCCTGATCTCGGGGTCGTGAGATCCAGCCCGATTCAGGCTCTGTGCTGAACGTAGAACCTGCTTGGGATTCTCTCTCTCCCTCTCCCTCTGGCCCTCCACCCCCCACCCACACCTGCGCTCTCTCGCTCTCTCTCTGCCCTGCCCAAAAAGAATTTTCTATTGACCAACCTCATCAACTTGGCCAAACCCCCAAACACAGGTGTGGGAGTCCTCTCCCAGAAGAAGCCACATCCACCACCCGCGTTCTCAGCCTTAGGGGCAGAGTTAGAGCGAACAGGTTGGTGCAGGAAAAACAAGAAGAAATCCTTCAGCTCCCCGCCGCCATCCTGGTGTGGCGTTCGCAGGTGGCTGATAACTTCATTGCGGTCACCTGGCAGCTTTCCAGGTCGATGAGTGATCCCTGCTAACCAGGTGTAAGCATCCACCCTTCTCAGGTGCGCCCCAGCCTGGGGCACAGCCCCCTCCCACCAGTCTGCGGTCACGGGGCGCCGCCCCAGCAACCCCATCCCAGCCCTTGACCATGAGGTCTCCAGCGGGACGCACAACCACTGGCCCCCTGCGCTGCGCGGCTCAGGAGAAGCCCCAACGGCCCAGCTGCCGTGGGCATTCACAAGTAGCACACCCATCACCTCTCAACAAGCCCTGGGGCTTCACACTCCAGCCGTCCTCCACGTGCATCCACGATTCACAGAGCCCAGCTCTCCCGAGCACAGCACAGGTTTGGGGAGAACTCCACTCAGGGCCCCAAGGCCTCATCTGGGGTCCCGCTGGCGGAAGAGGGAGGGGGAGGGGCTGCAACCCAGGACCCACTGAGACAGCGCGTGGGACGGTGGGGTGGGGGGGTGCACACGTTCATGATCCTGGGAGATTGCCCAAGAGCCATGAGGAAGGCTCAGGTGTTGCGGGTGCAAAAACAAAGCTCTGCCCGAGGCCGGATGCAACTCGACCAAAATAACACAAGGCAGGTGAGAGAGTAAGCCGCTGAGGAGGAGAACACAAGGAACAAAGGGCCAGGGAAGGCGACAAAAACGTGGAAGGGACCATGTGCTCAGCATCTCAGCGGACACCTGGGCAGGTATAGCAAGGGCTCCCGGCCCAGGAGGCTCCACGCCTGAACACCTGTCCTCCGCACCTGCTCCTCTGACCTGCTCCACCCTCAACCCACCAGAATCATGGGCAGCTGTGGCTGTTCCGGAGACTGCGGCTCCGGCTGTGGGGGCTGTGGTTCCGGCTGCTGTGTGCCCGTCTGCTGCTGTGTGCCAGCCTGCACCTGCTCCAGCTGTGGCCCCTGTGGGGTCTCCAAGGGGGGCTGCGGCTCCTGTGGCTCCTATGGCTGCTCCCAGACCAGCTGCTGTGTCCCCTGCTGCTCCCAGTCCAGCTGCTGTGTCCCCATCTGCTGCCAGCGCAAGATCTAAAGCTCTGAACCCAGACCTTAGGTTTCTTTCTCAATGTTAGGCAAAACCTGTATTCTTGTGTTTTCCCTGAATGAGCTCCTTTCACACATCCTCTCCTGAGGTATCCACAACCTTCTCCTTATCCATACTCCTTCCTTGGCTCATCTCTACCTCTGGGACCTGACTCACTCAGAAGTGTATTTTCTATAGATGCCTCTGCTTAGAAGCAGGTGCCTGCTGGCAGCTACAATAGGCCCTTCCGCCTTGTGTGGGAGCTGGCTGAGATGCAAAGCCAGGTCCAGGTTTCTGAGGGAAAACCAAGACTGTTTTAATCTGGCTTCTTAGCCATCGGGATGCTGGATCCTACCGGGCCACTTCCTACTCGCCTGTGACCCTCCCCTCCCTGCAAGAGTTTCCTTCCTTTCTGTTGCCTCTAACTTCATCTGTTTAAAACAGTAACAATTGTATTTCCCTTTAATAAAACTTCTCTTGTCTCTGTAAGCCAACTGTATACTTCATGCAATTTTTCCTTTTCAACCTTTTTCCTATATGGTGACAAATTAGCAACTTCCTTGTAAATGGCCTTTTGGATCCGCCAACTATGCTGGCACATTCACGAAGAACCATCCATTGACTCCTATGTTCCCAATGGCCGCCTGACATCTTCACCCTCTCTGCTCCCAGGATAAGAGGGCTCAGCCCCAGGGAAGTGGGCATGGGTGTCTGCCATGGGAGGTACAGACGGGTAGCAGGTGCTGGGTGCTGACAACCCTCTGAGCAGGGACTAGATGTGTGTGCCCAGGTGAGTAAGAGATGCACGACCTTCCCCTCCCCTCTCCTCTCAGGTCCCATGGAGAATGCTGGTCCTTGGGAGGACCCAGACCAGGCCAAGGTCAGGGAGAGGAGACGGAAAGCATCAGGATGCCCCTTCCCCACGAGCTACAGTCCACCTTTGATTCAAATACAAAATTAGGATTTTAGGCTTTAAACTGGAGTCACCAGAAAGCTACAGCCCTGCTCACATCGCCGTGAGAGAGCAGTCTGCCCCAGGAGAGGCGAGATCAGCCTGGCACATTTGGGGGAACGAGAAGTTGTTTCACACTGACATGTGCGTTGAGACTATTCGAACAGCTGACATAGGCGCGGTTTTAGAAACTATACCATTTCTAGGGAGGAGGGGGCAAAAGTTACCTGAGGATGTTCTCCAGCCAAATAAACACTGCCTGAAAACACAGGGGCCAGAAACACTGGTGAGCGGTGAATTCCAATAAAACGTACGGCAATACCTAAATGACGTGGATAATGGGGTGAAGAAATCCAGTATGCCCCTGAAGAAAGGATCCTTGAGATAAAAGAGATATGATGTAAGAGAAAAAGACTAATTAATCCAGAGGTAAAATATCAGATTTTTTCAAGCATATTTGGGAGGCGAGGAGAGGACAGAAAGGTGGTGGACCAGACGTCTCATCTCACCATGGAATAGGGTTATTGTTTGCTTTGTGATGGCAAAAGAATATATGGTTTAAGGTATTTGGGTCAAAATTTCAGTAGGGGAATTTTAGAAAAGTGGATGCACTGGGGGCTCGTCTGTATATTCCTACATCCCCACATAAAAAGAGACCAGGCAGATAGACAGAAAAACTAAAGCTCCGTGGTTGAAATTTATAACAAAATCAGGTGAACCCCAAAGTGCAAATTCACAAGAGCCACAAGTCCTCTGTGGTATCAGCATCTCTGCAAGAGAAGGCAAAAGGAGGCAAAGGGACATGTGACAGACCTGAAGACAGGACAGCCTCAGAAGTGCCACAACTGTATGTCAGAAAGTATGGCACATACCTTGAGTTCAGCACCTGAACCTGCAGGGCTTTCCCCAGTGTGGTGGGGAGGGGCCGCAGGGGCCTTTGGTGAGTCCTTAGGGCAAGAGACAGGCAACAGAAAGAAATGCTACCTGACAAACCAACAAGTAGCCTACTATTTCAAAACAAGCTACTAAACAACCAGAGGAACGTACACAACGTATACAAGACAAACGAACAGTGTAAGTCAGAATAGAATGTTTGGATGAGGTGACACCCCTCACAGGAAAATGAGAGATCAAAGGAAAATCACTCCAGAAATCAAGACTAAAATGAAGGAAACACACAGCGAATGAGAACAACACATTTTAAGGCCAAAAAGAAACGAACGAGATAAAAAGGATTCAAGAGAAAGTGATGAATACTGAAGACAGGTAAAGAAGATTCTGCATGTAAGCAGGGTCCTTGGGGAGAAAGGAAGCTGTGTGGGACAGTCACACGATGAAATCAACTTGAAGGGGTGTGAAGAAGGAGAGGAAAGAAAGACAGGCTTGTTCTATATTAAATACAAGAGAAAGTGTAGATTTAAACCCGAATGTGTCAGAAATTACACTAAATAGAAATGGGCAAAAATATGCTACCTTAAACATAAAGATTCCTAGACTAGATTTTTTTTTAAATCAAATTACATGCTAATTCAAAAGCCACATTTAACCATAGGATAGAGAAAGTTTAAAAATAAAAGAATGGGGAAAGACATGCATGCAAACAAAGCTGTATCAATAGCTGGCAAAGCAGAAATAAAACCCCAAAAGAGTTATGAGAGAAAACGAGTATCATTTCCATAAACTAAGAGTTTTCACCATTTAAAATTTGTGTGTACATAGTGAAACAGCCTAAAAGAAGAAAGTAAAGCAGACTGGGACAAACTGCGGGATGAAGTGGACCAAACCATAATCAGAGTGGAAGGCTCTGAGGTTGCTTCTCCACACAAGCAACAAGAAACATGGGGCAGGTGTGGGGGATATGAACCCCCAAATTAACAAACTGACCCAATATGATTCATATCAAGTGTTGTACCACCAACGATACAATGTCCACTCTTCTAAGTGCACTCAGAGCAGTCACAAAAATTAACAAAAGCTGGCCATGAAGCCTCAACATGCGCGGAGAACGTTATAGATCATGGTCATCAGTTAATGGGTTCTCTCTGCTTTATTATTTACATTTTCTCCTTCATCCTCAGCCCAACCCCGCCACCCTCCACACCCACAGACACCTGTCCCCCACCCCACATCCTTCTCTTTCACCTTCTGTAAGTGTGTTTCCATATGTGTGCATACAGTCATGACAAATATGTAGTATTTTTCCAGCATGTATGTTTATTTATATTCATGAGTGTTATTAAGCTTGTTCTGTTTCTCACTTTTTTTTTTAGCAAATCTGAGATTGATTTCTTTTGCTACATAAAAATACATTATTTCTGGCCACTAAAGGGTATTCCACTGTATACATACCCCATGTTGTGGGAGTCCATTGCCCTTTAGGGAGCTCTTTGTTAAGAAAGAATACACCGTGATTAATATCCTTCCCCCTTAGCATCTGTATCAGTGTTTCTCTGGGTGAAATCTGCATGCCAAAGGTACATGTATACTCCATCTCACTAAATGCCACCAGGTTGTATGAGCATTCCTCTGGGGTACCTATGGGGGGGGGGGTCAATCCACTGTCATAAGGAACAGATATACCCCATACCACTAAATGCTGCCAGAGTTTTCCCTCCCTTCAACAATACAGTGGTGTTTTGTTTTAATTTGCTTTCCTCTGGAGGCGCCTGGGTGGCTCAGTCAGTTCAGCGTCTGCCTTCAGCTCAGGTCATGATCCCAGGGTCCTGGCATCAAGTCCCACATCCAGCTCCCTGCTCAACTGGGTGTCTGCTTCTCCCTCTCCTTCTGCTCCCCCCTCCAACTCGTGCTCTCTGACTCTATCTCTCTGTCAAATAAGTAAATAAGATATAAAATAATAATAATTTGTTTTCCTCTGATGAAAATCAGGGTGAAGATCTCTTTGGGTTCTTACTGGCCATGTGTGAGTGCTCACTTCCCAGTCTCTGTCCATTCCCTGGTGGTTTGCAGTTCCTAGTACAGTCTAGACATTAACCCCTTAGTGGTTATAAACAGCAAGTATCTTCTCCCGAAAGTCAAACCATCTTTTTATGTTGTTCCACAGTGACCGCCACTGAACACATATATGTAATTCTGATGCAGTTAAATCCACCACTCTCCTATTATTTATGCTCTGGGATCGTATTTAAGATTTCCGTTCCTACCCCAAGCATAATAACCATAACCTCCAGCAGATACTATCTCCTACGCTCCTATCCCCTTCACTTTTACATATACTTTTAGACCTTAAATCCATCTGTATTTTAGGAGGTGTGACATTAGCATCTAATTTTAATTTTCTGTATCGGGTGAGCCACCTTCCCCATTCAGTTTCTTAAAAAGTAAAGTTCCCAAATACATGGGGCCTTTACGGGTTCCTGTTCTGTATCTTCATCTATTTATCTGTTCCTGGGCTAGTAGCAAACTTTTAATAGATAAGACTTTATTATAATTTTATTATATATTTAATAATATCTGGCCGACAAACCCCTTTTGCTTATTATTCACAATTGTCTCTGTTATTCATGAACTTTGCACATAAATTTTAGATCTGTGGGAGAAATTCCAAAATTAAATCTTCTGGGATTCCAACTGGAATTGCATGGAATACATGGACTAATATGGGGAACCTAATGTTTTATAATGCTGTCTGTCCATCCATGAACATGGTATATTTCTCCATTTATCCAATTCTCTTGGGCTCTTAAGAAAGAAAGAAAGAAAGAAAAAGAAAGAAAGAAAGAAAGAAAGAAAGAAAGAAAGAAAGAAAGAAAGAAAGAAAGAAAGAAAGAAAGAAAGAAAGAAAGAAAAGAGAGAAAGAAAGAAAAGAGAGAAAGAAGAAGAAAGAAAGAAAGAAAGAAAGAAAGAAAGAAAGAAAGAAAGAAAGAAAGAATGAGGGAGAGAGGGAGGAAGGAAGGAAGGAAGAAAGAAAGAAAAAGATTTTTATATTTTCCCCATAGAGGTCTCAGGCATTCTTTATTGATTAGTTCTTAGATACATAAGATTTTGTTGACCTTTTAAACAACTTATTTCCCACTAGATTTTCTAATTATTTGTGGTGAAAAGGAATGCAAGATTAAACCACAATAACACACTGTTTCATCTGGCATGCATTGGAGTTGACAATGACAAGTGCGGGTGAGGAACAGGGACTCCCAGCCATGCTCAGGGTGAAGAGCCCCCCAGCCCAAGGCCTTCCACTCCAAAACGCAGGAGGAGCTTTAGGCAAGAAACTTCCAGTATGCTGTCAAAGTGCAACAGAAAGGAAACAAAATGTCCATCAACGGGTAAAGGGGTAAGTCAGTGGTTGTAGCTTCAGGGAGAAAATGGGTTAACTAGAGCCATACAAACCACCTAAAGAAATCTCTTTAACAGAACCACTGTTTTTGCAAAAGCAGTTTTCAGAAGGAGAAAAGTAGTGCATTACCAATTACTACACGAAGTATAAAGCATGCAAAATAATGTTTAAAGAGCACACATAATATGTTTAGTAAGAATGTAAAGACTGCGTGGGGATGATACATTCCAAATTCAGGAATTTATCTAGGGTGGGAGGGAAACAATATGGGAAGATGCATGGAGAGGGCTTCATCTATTTTTCTAATATTTTCATAACTTGGGCATCTTTACATGTTTTTTGATGTATCATTGTATATACTCTTTGTACAGCTAAAATAAACCATTTTTAATCAAGTGAGACTCTGTAGCTAAAGGGACTGGGCTGAACCTTTGGGTGGTGGGGAGAGGGGGCACTCCCTCAAGCCTAGACATGGATTCTGTGAGGGGCTGGGTCCCAGTGAGTAACCAATAGCAGCTAATGCACATGGACTTTACACGAGGGGCTGAGGTCTAGAGGAAAACATGGAGGAAGATCCTAAATAACACAACAAGAACCAGGAAGTGACCATGTGCCCAACATCACACCTGACCCTGGCAGGTGTATAAAGGGCTCCCGGCCCAGGAGGCTCCACACCTGAACACCTGTCCTCTGCACCTGCTCCTCTGACCTGCTCCACCCTCAACCCACCAGAATCATGGGCTGCTGTGGCTGTTCCGGAGGCTGCGGCTCCGGCTGTGGGGGCCATGGCTCCAGCTGTGGGGGCTGTGGTTCCGGCTGCTGTGTGCCCATGTGCTGCTGTGTGCCAGCCTGCACCTGCTCCAGCTGTGGCTCCTGTGGGGTCTCCAAGGGGGGCTGTGGCTCCTGTGGGGTCTCCAAGGGGGGCTGTGGCTCCTGTGGGGTCTCCAAGGGGGGCTGTGGCTCCTGTGGGGTCTCCAAGGGGGGCTGCGGCTCCGGCTGTGGGGGCTGTGGTTCCGGCTGCTGTGTGCCCGTCTGCTGCTGTGTGCCAGCCTGCACCTGCTCCAGCTGTGGCTCCTGTGGGGGCTGCAAGGGGGACTGTGGTTCCTGTGGCTCCTATGGCTGCTCCCAGTCCAGCTGCGGCAAACCCTGCTGCTCCCAGTCCAGCTGCTGTGTCCCCATCTGCTACCAGCGCAAGATCTGAGATGTGACCAGAGGCTCAGGTGGCTCCAGCCAATCCAGGCTCCTGACCATGAGTGGTGACTCATCCCATACTCCCAACACACAGTTGTGTGTCCATGCCCTTCAGGAGTGATGCAGACTGAATCTTCAGGACCAGAGATCCTGTTCCACATTTCCTGATGGAGAGGGGGGTCTCCCTATTCTGATCCATGCAGGGATTCGCTACTACACTCGTGACCAAAAGAAACTTCCTCCTTGCCAGTTCAACTTTGCCATCTGCAGGCTCTCGGGTGACTAAGCCCCAGAAAACCCACCTCTCATGCACTGACTGGGTCCCAGCGCTGTCCTAGCCATCCCACCTTCCTGACCTCTTCCTGCTCAGCCGTCCTCCCCACCTCGACTGGCACTGATCCCTGGAGCTGGGGCTGCCCAGATCCACCACACACCCTGCCCCTTCTCCCTGGGCATCTCCCCTGACACCAGCTCATCCTGATGCTTGGTCTGATAAATTTGACTGTGAACTTTGTGAAGCTTCTAAATAAACAGATTCTCCAAGAACAAGCCTCATTCTTACAGCTGTGGTAGAAACCAGGGTGCACTGGTTCAGTGCATGGGGACCCTTTTGTTCAGTGCATAAACTTCTGAGCTTATCCCAGAGAAAGGACACTGGATACTCATAGATTTTGTGAACAAAGTTGGTTACCACAAAATTATCTAGACGAGGATGGGATTAGGAACCACCTAAAATTGAAAGACTGATGCCTGTCTGTGTAATGTAAAATATACTGGATATATTCAGGAGTGAAAGACTCCAGGTAGCCCATATAAATGCCTGTGGGTTCTTTATAGCCTGGGAATGTGGTTTTGTTACTACGTAACGGAAAGAAGCCAGGAGATGAAATGTTACATAGAATGTGATCACAACCATGTGTGCCAGACAGATGGATGAGGTGGGTATTGTTTAATAATCGTATGTTTAACATTAAAAATTAATAAACTTTAACAAGTGCACAGAGGTGAGACACCACGAACATTCCTCATTGGGAAGTGGGCGCTGCTTACACAAGTACAAAAGTTCCGTGAGCTGTGAACCTTTGAGACAGGCACATTTTCACACTCGAATCCAAAGCAAAGCATAATACGAAAATAAAGCATGCAGGCGCTGTTCTTAGTCCCACATGGGGAAATAGCTCGTGCCAAGCCTGGTGCTAGAAACCACAGGGGAAATCACTTGTCTGCAGTCCTCGGCAGAGACCACACCCCAACATTCAGTTTCGGGATGACTCTGCCCCTCTAAGCACCTGTTGGCATCGGCAACACCAAAGAAGAGTCAGGATACTTTTCAAGAGGACTCTGAAACCTTTTGTGAGACCCAATCCATCTTCCACTCAAAGCTCGGAAAATCATTGCAGGGACTACAGTGGCTCAGGCCAAGCGCCCCGGCAGGTGACGCAAAGACAGAGCCAGTCCCCGAGAAGGCAGAGGGTGTCAGGGAGGGCTCACACATGGGACTGATGTGCTCTCAGCAAGGCTGGACACCCCTCTGGACCGTGGCACTGAGCTGGCATCGTTCACTGACGACCACCATCAGCCAAGTGAGTGTGTGAGGACACGTGGCTTGCAGCGTGGCCTTTCTCGTGGCTGCTGGCCAGAAGCACGGCTGTCCCCCCGGCCCCACACAGCGCCAGGTTGAGACAGAGTCTCCATCATCCCGCTGGCTCTGAGTCCTCCACGGTGAGGACTGTGTAAGTCAAAAGCTAAGACTGGAACACGGGAGAAAGCCTTTCTGGGGGGAACCAGCAGGAAGACATCCAAGAGAGACTAACCTCATTAGTAACCAGGAAAGGACGCATTAAAGCTGCACTGGGTATCCGTGGGAGCACTAGAATGGCCCAAACTGCAACCCCAACAGAGCCAAGTGCAGCAAGAGTTAGTCTCAGGAACAGGCGAGAGCATGATGGATACCAGCGCTCTGGAGGCCGTTCGGCGCTGTCCACTACACGTCCACACACGCATGCCCTGTGACTCACAGTCACGCTGCGGGGCAGGGCCAGAGGGCAGGTGCGTGTGGACCGAGAGGCTTATGGAGAGCGCGGACAGTGCAGCTTCTCATCGCAGACCCAAGCTGGAAACCACCCAAGGGCCCACCAAAAGTAGAACTGACAAGTAAGTGCCACTGTAGTCGTATGATGTAAACCTATGCAAAACTGAAAATGAAGGGACTTCAACTACGACAAGACTCGTGGATGATGCCAGGCAGAAATGAGAACAAGCCCGTGGGCAGCCCAGGCAGGAGGCAGCTGTGAACCCGGCCTTAAGTCGGTGGTATCACTTTCCACCCAGACCATGCAAAGTCTCCTAAGGCCCCTCCCCACTTTGAGCCTCGGACCTTTGTCAGGATTCCTCTGCGTGTGAGCTCTACCTAGGGTCCTGGCTTGGAAGCTCTGCTGGGGACTGACGACTCCTCCCCAGGCACCAGCACTGCTGCTGCTGCCCCCTTGCCGTGGAATCGCCTAGGACCTCGCAACCTGCCTCCTGCCAGCGCCTGCCCCCTGCCTGCCTGGGTCCCAGCCGGACAGTCACCTTCAACAGGCTTCTAAACTGAAGCTGCCGATGACACTTCCGAATCCTGTGCCCAGGACCTCTAAGGACTCACATCTCAGCCACCTGCTCATCGACTGCCACACCTGAGGAGGTCCCATCGAAGGCACTGCAGACCAGGAGAGCTATAGTTATACTGCTTCCGGCAAATGACAGTCAACTTCTTATGAGAACAAAATAAATACGTTTCTTTTTTTTCTTTTTTTTATTATGTTCAGTTAGCCAGCATATAGTACACCATAAGTTTTTGCTGCAGTGTCCCACAATTCATCAATTGCATGTAACACCCAATGCTCATCCCAACATGTGCCCTCCTTAATATGTTCCATTTAAAAAAAAAAATACCTTTTTTGTCAAGTAGAAAATCCATCTTAATATATGCAAGGAATTTCGAGAGACTCCTGCCACCACTAAATAGCCCAATCATCTTGACAAAGAACAAAGTTCAAGGGCTCACACTTCTTTATCTTAAAATTTACTGCACACTGCAGTAATCAAAGCAGCGTGATGCTGGCACAGGACAGGCTTATAGACCAGTGGAAGAGAATACACAGCCCAGAAAACAAACCCTCTCCTCACATGTATGGCCAGTTGGTCTTCAGCAAGAGTGCCAAGACCACTCAGTGGGGAAATGATGGTCTCAGCAAATGGTGCTGGGACAACTGGGCATCCACAGGCAAGAGAGTGAAGTTGGACTCCCACCTCATACCGTATACAAAAATTAATTTGAAATGGATCAAAGACCTAAATGTAGGAGCTAACACTATAAAACTCAGAAGAAAACTATTTTATGTAGGCAAAGGACACTACCAAGAAAGTGAAAAGATAACCCACAGAAAGGAAGAAAATATTTGCATATCATATCTCAGATAAGCATTTAACATCCAGAATATATAAAGATCTCCTACAACTGAACAACAAAAAAACAACCCAATTAAAAATAGGTAAAAGACTTGACTATACATGTCTCCAAAGAAGACACACGAATGGCCAATCAATGGCCAATAAGTGTATGAAGAGATGCTCAATATCCTTAGCCATCAGGGAAACAAAATCAGAACCACAATGAGATGCCACCTCGCACCTGCAATGGCAGTTACAATTAAAAAAAGAAAGAATAAGAATAAGTGTTGGAGAGGAGGATTTGGAACCCTTGTGCACGGTTCGTGGGAAGTAAAATGGGGCAGTCACTGTGGAAACAGCTGGGCAGTTCCTCCAACAGTTAAATATAGAATTACCATATGACTCAGCAATTCTGCTCCTAGGTATTTACCCAAAGGAAGCGAGCGCAGAGCAGAGACACTTGTACACCCATAGTCACAGTGGCAGTGTGCACAACAGCCAAATGTGGAAACCACCAAAGTGTCCATCAACGGGTAACAGGTAAAAAATGTGGTCTATCCACATGTGGAATGTTATTCGGCCATGAAGAGGAATGGGGCTCGGACACCTGCTACGCTGTGGATGAGCCCTGAACACAACATGCTGAGTGAATTAAGCCAGTCACAAAAGGACAAACACTGTATTATTTCATGGGTGTGAAATATCTAGAATGGGCAAATTCCTAGAGGTGGAAAGTAGACTAGAAGCTACCACAGCTGGGGAGAGGGGGAAATGGGGAATTATTGCTTAATGGGGACAGAATTTCTGTCTGAGGTGATGAAAGACATCCAGAAACAGAGGGGGGCAATGATCACAAACATCATTAACATACTTAGTGTCACCGAATTGTATGGGTAAAATGGTAAAAAAAAAAAAAAAATTACTCTAAAACAACAATAAGTCAATCAGATATCTTATTTAGAAATTATCATTCTCCTGGTATTTTGATAGGGATTGCATTAAATGTAGATTGCTTTGGATAGTACAGACATTTTAACAAGCCCTATCAATATACAAATAGCATTTCTCACAGAGTTGGAACAAACAATCCTAAAATTTGAATGGAACCAGAAAAGACCCCAAATAGCCAAAGGAATGTTGAAAAAGAAAACCAAAGCTGGTGGCATCACGATTCCAGACTTCAAGCTCTATTACAAAGTGGTAGTCACCAAGACAGCATGGTACTGGCACAAAAACAGACACATAGATCAATGGAACAGAATAGAGAACCTGGAAATGCACCCTCAACTCTATGGTCAACTAACCTTTGACAAAGCAGGAAAGAATATCCAATGGAAAAAAGACAGTCTCTTCAACAAATGGTGGTGTTGGGAAAATTGGACAGCCACATGCAGAAGAATGAAACTGGACCACGTTCTCATACCATACACAAAGATAAACTCAACATGGATGAAAGACCTAAATGTGAGACAAGAATCCATCAAAATCCTAGAGGAGAACACAGGCAGTAAACTCTTTGATATTGGCTGTAGCAACTTCTTGCTAGACATGTCTCCAGAGGCAAGGGAAACAAAAGCAAAAATGAACTATTGGGACTTTAAGATAAAAAGCTTCTGCACAGCGAAGGAAACAGTCAACAAAACCAAAAGACAACCTACAGAATGGGAGAAGATATTTGCAAATGACATACCTGATGAAGGGTTAGTATCCAAAATCTATAAAGAACCAATACAACTCAATACCCAAAACACGAATAATCCAGTTAAGAAATGGGCAGAGATATAACATAAGGAAAGAAAAAAAAGAAAAGATATGGCCAGAAGACATGAACAGTCATTTCTCCAAAGAAGACATACACATGGCCAACAGACACATGAAAAAATGCTCAACATCACTTGGCATCAGGGAAATACAAATCAAACACAGTGAGGTACCACCTCACACCTGTCAGAATGGCTAAAATTAATAAGTGAGGAAACAACAGATTTGGCAAGGATGCAGAGAAAGGGAAACCCTCTTGCACTGTTGGTGGGAATGCAAGCTGGTGCAGCCACTCTGGAAGACAGTATGGAGTTTCCTCAGAAAGTTAAAAATAGAACAACCCTATGACCTAGCAATTGTACTACTAGGTTTTTACCCAAAGGATACAAAAATATCCATTCAAAGATTCAAAGGGGCAGCTGCACCCTGATGTTTATGGCATCAGTGTCCACAAGAGCAAACTATGTAAGATCCCAGGTGTCCAGCAACAGATGAATGGATAAAGAAGATGTGGTATGTATATAAAATGGAATATTACGCAGCCATCAAAAAGAATTAAATCTTGTCATTTGCAATGACACGGTTGGAACTAGAGGGTATTATGCTAAGCAAAATAAGTCAGAAAAGACAAATACCATATGATCTCATTCATCTGTGGAACATAAACAAAACAGATGAGCATAGGAGAAGGAAAAAAAGAGAGAGAGAAGGAAGCAAACCATAAGAGATTCTTAGTGATAGAGATCAGATGGAGGGTGAATGGAGGGAGGTGAGGGGTAGGGATTAAGGAGGGCACCTGTTGTGTTGAGCACTGGGTGTTGTAAGTGATGAATCACTGAATTCCATTCGAGAAACCAATATTGCTGTGTATGCTAACTAGCTAGAATTTAAATAAAAATTTAAAAAGAAAGAAATTATGATTCTCCTAAGTCATCTCTACAGGAGGCGGTGGTGAGAATTGGGGTGGGCAGGGCCCATCTCCCCTCCACTCTGGGCTACATGCTCACAGACCCTCCTGGGGAGGGTGGGGACTAGCCCCGCAGGCACCTGCAGATAAGCGAAAGCCTGGCCTTCATGTGCAGCCTGGCAGAGAGAAGCACATGCCCCTAAGAATTGCAGATATTCCATTCTCTGAAAATTCAAGAAAAGCTAAAAATCCTAGAAATCAGTTTCTATTAATAACAATGAAACACAATGGGAAGAAGTTAAATTTAGAAACATGAAAAAGAGGCTATCAAAGCCAATGGCAGGCCAGGGATGGGAGCACGTACACACACACACACACACACACACACACACACACACTGATTGTGCCCTGGAGAAAAGGCACAAACAGGAAGTAGGAAGTCAGTAAGTGATCAGCCTGATCTCTGGGCAGGTATATAAAGGGCTCCCGGCCCAGGAGGCTCCACACCTGAACACCTGTCCTCTGCACCTGCTCCTCTGACCTGCTCCACCCTCAACCCACCAGAATCATGAGCAGCTGTGGCTGTTCCGGAGGCTGCGGCTCCGGCTGTGGGGGCTGTGGTTCCGGCTGCTGTGTGCCCGTCTGCTGCTGTGTGCCCGCCTGCACCTGCTCCAGCTGTGGCTCCTGTGGGGTCTCCAAGGGGGGCTGTGGCTCCTGTGGGGTCTCCAAGGGGGGCTGTGGCTCCTGTGGGGTCTCCAAGGGGGGCTGCGGCTCCGGCTGTGGGGGCTGTGGTTCCGGCTGCTGTGTGCCCGTCTGCTGCTGTGTGCCCGCCTGCACCTGCTCCAGCTGTGGCTCCTGTGGGGTCTCCAAGGGGGGCTGTGGCTCCTGTGGGGTCTCCAAGGGGGGCTGTGGCTCCTGTGGGGTCTCCAAGGGGGGCTGTGGCTCCTGTGGGGGCTCCAAGGGGGGCTGTGGCTCCTGTGGAGGCTCCAAGGGGGGCTGCGGCTCCGGCTGTGGGGGCCGTGGCTCCGGGTGCTGTGTGCCCGTCTGCTGCTGTGTGCCAGCCTGCACCTGCTCCAGCTGTGGCTCCTGTGGGGTCTCCAAGGGGGGCTGTGGCTCCTGTGGGGTCTCCAAGGGGGACTGCGGCTCCGGCTGTGGGGGCCGTGGCTCTGGCTGCTGTGTGCCCGTCTGCTGCTGTGTGCCAGCCTGCACCTGCTCCAGCTGTGGCTCCTGTGGGGGCTGCAAGGGGGGCTGTGGCTCCCGTGGCTCCTGTGGTTGCTCCCAGTCCAGCTGCTGTGTCCCCTGCTGCTCCCAGTCCAGCTGCTGCAAACCCTGCTGCTGTTCTTCAAGCTGTGGGTCATCCTGCTGTCAGTCCAGCTGCTGTAAGCCCTGCTGCTCCCAGTCCAGCTGCTGTGTCCCCATTTGCTGCCAGTACAAGATCTGAGGTTCTGACCACAGACCCCAGGTAGCTCCAATCTGAGGTCCCCTGGCCATGACCAATGAGACATTCCATATCCCTGGAGCCCAAATCCTTGTCCATCTTCATCAGAAAGGAGTGACCTGAAACTTTGGGCCCAGAGTCCCAGCTCACCAGATCCTGTTCTTTTATCTATCCTGGAGCCCCTCCCCACTCACCTTCTAGAAGGCCCTTCCTCCTTGTCTGCTGCACTTGTATCTCAGCTCCTTGGGCTCTAAGCCTCTAAACACCCACCACTTCCCCCACTGAATTTGGTTAGGACTAGGTTCATGCTGTTACCATCCGAGACCTACCTCCCATTCCCACCACCTGTCTTCTCCACTTGTAATACCTGAGCTGAGGCTGGTGTGGGACTCCCAGGAGGCAGTGACGCCCCAGCTCTGGAGCTGCCTGGGACCCAAACCATCTCTCCTCTTCCCTGAGCCTTCCTCCACAGCTCTGTTCTCTGTCTGCCAGGGTCTGCTGCAGACCATGAAAAGCCCCTAAATAAACACATTGTCCAAACACAAGCCTTGGGCTCCCTGTGATTCCTTTCTTCCTTCCCCTGCAGGTGAACGAACTGCCCACCACGCTGGGATGAAAACCAGTGAAGTATCACGATATTTACAAATGTTTAACTGGTAATGCCTTTTCTAGACCCACATATTCTCAGAATATGTCCTACGGGTGCAGAGGCTGAGCTCTCAGATGCGGAGTGCATCCACAGGTGGGCGCCACAGCCGAGGCAACCCCCACTACCCCACACCCCGGTTTTCTGGTGGCTTGCATGGTTCACCTACCTGTGGCCAACCTCCATCTGGAAGCAGATGGTCTCCTCAGGTGGTGTCAGAAGGTCATAGCAGCCTTTACGCTGCATCCCCATACCCACCACATCATCCACCTCACTTCATACCATCACGTAGGCATTTTATCATCTTACATCATCATGAGAAGTGTTAAAAACAGCACCAGGGGAAAATAATACAGGGAGCTCTAGGTGTTCCCTCATGACTCGTTTATACTTCAGGCTAAAATGTTACATTTGTTTTTTAGTTTCTTTTCTTATTCTTTCTTTCTTTTCTTTTTTTTTTTCTTCTTTTTTTTTCCTTTTTTTTTTTTTTACCCTGTTCCCATTCCAAATAGGTTCTATTTCCCAACCTATGGGTTTGTTTTGTTTTATTTATTTATTTGAGAGAGATTGAGAGAGCAAGAGGGGAGGCAGAGGGAGAGGGAGAAGCAGACTCCCTGCTGAGCAGGGAGCCCAACATGGGACTCGATGCCAAGACCCTGGGATCATGACCTGAGCCAAAGGCAGCCGTTTAATGAACTGAGCCACCCAGGCACCACCCAACCTATGTTTTTAAGTTGCTTCTTTTATTTTTTTCTCATCTATGTTCTTAGATTTATGCCCCATACTAGCCCGTTTTTCACTCTACTCAATTTTATCTTGATATGTATATAGAAGTTCTGATCTCTTTGCAATTTGGGGATATAGTGTCCTCTAACACACAGACCAAAAATCAAGCAGGAACAGGCAGATCACCCTGCTTTGTCCACCCTAAGAAATTGTAATATCCCTCCCTGCCTTCCCCTTTTTTTATTGCTTTGGGTCATCTTGACTTTGGTTACATAGCTGTGGTAGCTTTTGACCACTTGGGATTTTTTTCTAAGGTGCATTTTGCTTGGGTCGCGGTTGCTATTTTGGACTCTGTCCATTCGCTCAACCATCCCTCAACAGAATGACTAGGAGGAGGAACTCCCAACAAAGAACCACAGACAATGTCCTCTGCCACAGAACTAATGGATATGGACATAAGCAGGATGTCAGAGATAGAATTCAGGATAGCAATCATAAAGTCAATAACTAGGCTTGAAAAAAGCATTAGTGACAATACAGAATCTCTAAGAACAGAAATGAGATCTAATCAGGCCAAACTTAAAAATGCTATGAATTAGATGCAGTCTAAACTGGATACTCTAACAGCCAGGGTAAATGAAGCAAAAGAACCAGTCAGTGATCTAGAAGATAAGCTGATAGAAAGGAAGGAAGCTGAAGAAGATAGGGATAGGCAGCTAGTAGCCCTTGCAAATAGACTTAGAGAGAGCAATGATGCCATGAAATGTTCCAATGTCAGATTTATTGGGATCCCCGAAGGGGTGGATAGAGAGAGAGGACTGGAAGGTATATTTGAGCAAATCACAGCGGAGAACTTCCCCAATCTGGGGAAGGAAACTAGCATTCGTGTCCAAGAGGCAGAGAGGACCCCCTCCCAAAATCAATAAAAATAGATCAACACCCAACATATTATAGAGAAGCTTGAAAATCTTGGAGCCAAGAAAGCTATCCTGAGAGCAGCTAGGGGGAAGGGATTTCTTATGTACAGAGGGAGGAACATCAGAATAACATCAGACCTATCCGCAGAGACCTGGCAAGCCAGAAAAGGCTGGCAAGACATATTCAGGGTACTAAATGAGAAGAACATGCAGCCAAAAATACTTTATCCAGCAAGGCTGTCATTTAGAATGGATGGAGAGATAAAGGGCTCCCAGGACCAGCAGAAACTGAAAGAATATGTGGCCACCAGTCCAGCCCTGCAAGAAATATTAAGGGGAATTCTATAAAAGAAGAAAGACCCAAGAGTAATATGGACCAGAAATTCACAGAGACTATCTATAGAAACAGGGACTTCACAGGCAATACAATGGCATTCAATTCATATTTTTCAATGGTTACTCTCAATGTAAACAGCTTGAATACTCCCATCAAAAGATACAGGGTTTCAGATTGTATTTAAAAAGCAGGACCCAGGCGGAGCAAGATGGCGGAGGAGTAGGAGACCTGGATTTCGTCTCCTCTCAGGAATTCAGCTGGATAGGGATCAAACCATTCTGAACACCTACGAACTCAACAGGAGATCGAAGAAAGGAATAGCAACAACTCTCTGAACAGAAAAGCGAGCACTTTCTGGAAGGTAGGACGTGCGGAGAAGTGAATCCGAGGCGATATTCGGGAGGATAGACGGCGGGGGAGGGGCCTCCGTCGGCCCTTCTGGCGAGTGATAGAGCCGCGGAGCACAAAGTCGGAACTTTTAAAAGTCTGCTCCGCCGAGGGACGTCACTCTGGTGGCTAAGCGGGGGGTGGAACCCTCCGGGACAGTGTGGTCTCAGGACCCTCGGGGTCACAGAAAGACCGGGAGTGCCTGAGTGTGGCAGAGCTCCCAGGGATCGGAGCGGGGAAGCCGGCTGCAGAGGCGGAGCCCAGGCGCGGGCTCTCAGCTCGGGGTGGCCATAAACCGTGATCCGCGGCCCAGTCGGGCCCCTGCTCCTCCAGCAGGGACCCAACAAGCGGCAGATCCAGGGAGACTCCCCGTCCTCCCCCCTGGAGGAGTGGTCCGGGAGCGCACCGCAGGGATCTGCTGGGTTTGGAGACTCCACCCGGGGTCGGGTGCCAGAGATAGAAACGCGCGGTCACAGGCCGGGTGAGCACGGAGTGCGGCCGGAGACCGGGGAGACGGGAGTGACTGACGGCTTTTCTCTGGGGGCTCACTGAGGAGCGGGGCCCGAGTTCTCGGCTCCTCCGGGGCAGAGATTGGGAGGCCGCCATTTTCACTCTCCGCCTCCAAAGCTGGACGGAAAGCTCGCAGGGAACAAAAGCCCCGGAGAGCAAACCCGAGCAGATTCCTTAGCCGGGAGGGGGCAAGGGCGGGGCAATTCCGCCTCCGGCAGAGACATTTGGAAACCACGGCAACAGGCCCCTCCCCAGAAGATCAGCGAGAACAGCCAGCCAAGACCAAGTTTACCGATCAATGAGAACAGCGGAACTCCAGCGCTAGGGGAATACTGCACATAGAATTCATGGCTTTTTTACCATGATTCTTTAGTCTTTCAAAGTTAATTTTTTTTAACTGTCTTTTTTTTTTGAATTTTTCTTTTTCCCTTTTTCAACCAACATCTTATCAATCCCTTTTTTAAAAAACATTTTTATTTTTCATTTTTAGAGTCATATTCTATCCCTTCATAGTAGTTACCTGTATTTTTGGCATATATATATAAGCTGTTCTCTCTTTAAAATTTTGAGATAGTTTCTTCTAACAGATCAAAATATACCCTAAATCTCTAGTGTATGGTTTTTTCTGCTCCCCTGCCTGATCACATTCTCTCCCTTTTTTTTTTCTTTTTTCTTTTTTTAGATCCTCTTCTTTCTTTTTTCAAACAACTTCTTATCAATTCCTTTTATAAAATTTTTTAAAATTTCCATCTTTACAGTCATATTCCATCCCTTCATCATATTAACCCTTATTTTTGTACATATGTAAGTTTTTCTTTCTTTAAAATTTAGGGAGGCACTTTCTTCTAAAAGACCAAAATACACCCCAAATCTAGTGTGTGGCACTGATCTATATACCAGCCTGATCATATTTGATCACATTCTGGTTTTTTTGTTGTTGTTGCTGTTTTGTTTTGTTTGTTTTTGTTTTTATCTTTATCTTTTTCTTTTTTTTTTTTTCTTTCTCTTTTTTCTCTCTTTCCGTTTCTTGTTCCACTGCTTCAGGTCTTTTCTGATTTGTTTAGAGTATATTTTCTGGGGACGTTGTTACTCTGCTAGCATTTTGTTCTCTCATTAATCTATTCTCCTCTACACAAAATGACAAGACGGAAAAAATCACCTCAACAAAAAGAACAAGAGGTAGTACCGACTGCCAGGGACCTACTGAATACGGACATTAGTACGATGTCAGATCTAGAGTTCAGAATCATCACTTTAAAGATACTAGCTGGGCTTGAAAAAAATATGGAAGTTATTAGAGAAACCCTTTCTGGAGAAGTAAAAGAACTAAAATCCAACCAAGTAGAAATCAAAAAGGCTATTAATGAGGTGCAATCAAAAATGGTGGCGCTAACTGCTAGAATAAATGAGGCAGAAGAGAGAATCAGTAATATAGAAGATGAAATGACGGAAAATAAAGAAGCTGAGAAAAAGAGAGATAAACAACTACTGGATCATGAGGGCAGAATTCGAGAGATAAGCGATACCATAAGATGAAACAACATTAGAATAATTGGGATCCCAGAAGAAGAAGAAAGAGAGAGAGGGGCAGAAGGTATAATGGAGCAAATTATAGCAGAGAACTTCCCTAATTTGGGGAAGGAAACAGGCATGAAAATCCAGGAAGCATAGAGAACCCCTCTCAAAACCAATAAAAATAGGTCAACACCCTGACATCTAATAGTAAAACTTACGAGTCTCATAGACAAAGAGAAAATCCTGAAAGCAGCTCGGGAGAAGAGATCTGTAACCTACAAGGGTAGAAACATTAGATTGGCAACAGACCTATCCACAGAGACCTGGCAGGCCAGAAAGGACTGGCAGAATATATTCAGAGCACTAAATGAGAAAAATATGCAGCCAAGAATACTATATCCAGCTAGGCTGTCATTGAAAATTGAAGGAGAGATAAAAAGCTTTCAGGACAAACAAAAACTAAAGGAATTTGCAAACACAAAACCAGCCCTACAGGAAATCTTGAAAGGGGTCCTCTAAGCAAAGAGAGAGCCTAAAAGCAACATAGACCAGAAAGGAACACAGACAATATACGGTAACAGTCACCTTACAGGCAATACAGTGGCACTAAATTACTATCTTTCAATAGTTACCCTGAATGTAAATGGGCTAAATGCCCCAATCAAAAGACACAGGCTATCAGACTGGATTAAAAAACAAGACCCATCGATATGCTGTCTGCAAGAGACTCATTTTAGAACCAAAGACACCCCCAGATTGAAAGTGAGGGGGTGGAAAACCATTTACCATGCTAATGGGCACCAAAAGAAAGCTGGGGTGGCAATCCTTATATCAGACAAATTAGATTTTAAACCAAAGACTGTAATAAGAGATGAGGAAGGACATTATATCCTACTTAAAGGATCTATCCAACAAGAAGATCTAACAATTGTAAATATCTATGCCCCTAACATGGGAGCAGCCAATTATAGGAGCCAATTAATAACAAAAGCAAAGAAACACATTGACAACAATACAATAATAGTGGGGGACTTTAACACCCCCCTCACTGAAATGGACAGATCGTCTAAGCAAAAGATCAACAAGGAAATAAAGACTTTAAATGACACACTGGACCAAATGGACTTCACAGACATATTCAGAACATTCCACCCCAAAGCAACGGAATACACATTCTTCTCTAGTGCCCATGGAACATTCTCCAGAATAGATCACATCCTAGGTCATAAATCAGGTCTCAACCGGTACCAAAAGATTGGGATCATTCCCTGCCTATTTTCAGACCACAATGCTTTGAAACTAGAACTCAATCACAAGAGGAAAGTTGGAAAGAACTCAAATACATGGAGGCTAAAGAGCATCCTACTGAAGAATGAATGGGTCAACGAGGAAATTAAAGAAGAATTTTAAAAATACATGGAAACCAATGAAAATGAAAACACAACTATTCAAAATCTTTGGGATACAGCAAAGGCAGTCCTAAGAGGAAAGTATATAGCAATGCAAGCCTTTCTCAAGAAACAAGAAAGGTCTCAAGTACACAACCTAACCCTACACCTAAAGGAGCTGGAGAAAGAACAGCAAATAAAGCCTAAACCCAGCAGGAGAAGAGAAATAATAAAGATCAGAGCAGAAATCAATGAAATAGAAACTAAAAGAACAGTAGAACAGATCAATGAAACTAGGAGCTGGTTCTTTGAAAGAATCAACAAGATTGATAAACCCCTGGCCAGACTTATCAAAAAGAAAAGAGAAATGACCCAAATGACCCAAATGACCCAAATCAACAAATCATGAAAGAGGAGAGATCACAACCAACACCAAAGAAATACAAACAATTATAAGAACATATTATGAGCAACTCTATGCCAGCAAATTAGATAACCTGGAAGAAATGGATGCATTCCTAGAGATGTATCAACTACCAAAACTGAACCAGGAAGAAATAGAAAACCTGAACAGACCTATAACCACTAAGGAAATTGAAGCAGTCATCAAAAATCTCCCAACAAACAAAAGCCCAGGGCCAGATGGCTTCCCAGGGGAATTCTACCAAACATTTCAAGAAGAATTAATACCTATTCTTCTGAAACTGTTTCAAAAAATAGAAATGGAAGGAAAACTTCCAAACTCATTTTATGAGGCCACCATTACCTTGATCCCAAAAGCAGACAAAGACCCCATCAAAAAGGAGAATTACAGACCAATATCCCTGATGAACATGGATGCAAAAATTCTCACCAAAATACTAGCCAATAGGATACAACAGTACATTAAAAGGATTATTCACCACGACCAAGTGGGATTTATTCATGGGCTGCAAGGTTGGTTCAACATCCGCAAATCAATCAATGTGATAAAATACATTAATAAAAGAAAGAACAAGAATCATATGACCCTCGCAATAGATGCAGAAAAAGCTTTTGACAAAGTACAGCATCCTTTCTTTTTTTTTTTAAGACTTTATTTATTTATTTGACAGAGAGACAGACAGAAGAGCACAAGCAGAGGGAGTGGCAGAGGGAGAGGGAGAAGCAGGCTCTGCATCAAGCAGGGAGCCCGATGCGGGACTCGATCCCAGGACCCTGGGATCATGACCCGAGCCGAAGGCAGACGCTTAACGACTGAGCCACCCAGGTGCCCCAGTACAGCATCCTTTCTTGATCAAAACTCTTCAGACTATAGGGATAGAGGGTACATACCTCAATATCATAAAAGCCATCTATGAAAAACCTACAGCGAATATCATCCTCAATGGGGAAAAACTGAGGGCTTTCCCCCTAAGGTCAGGAACGTGGCAGGGATGTCCACTATCACCACTGCTATTCAACAATAGTATTGGAAGTCCTAGCCACAGCAATCAGACAACAAAAAGAAATCAAAGGCATCCAAATTGGCAAAGAAGAAGTCAAACTCTCACTCTTTGCAGATCATATGATACTTTATGTGGAAAACCCAAAAGACTCCCCCCAAAAACTGCTAGAACTCATACAGGAATTCAGTCAAGTGGCAGGATATAAAATCAATGCACAGAAGTCAGTGGCATTCCTATACACCAACAACAAGACAGAAGAAAGAGAAATTAAGGAGTCGATCCCATTAACAATTGCACCCAGAACCATAAGATACCTAGGAATAAATCTAACCAAAGAGACAAAAGCTCTGTACTCAGAAAACTATAAAATACTCATGAAAGAAATTGAGGAAGACACAAAGAAATGGAAAAACGTTCCATGCTCATGGATTGGAAGAACAAATATTGTGAAGATGTCAATGCTACCTAGAGCAATCTACACATTCAATGCAATCCCCATCAAAATACCATCCACTTTTTTCAAAGAAATGGAACAAATAATCCTAAAATTTGTATGGAACCAGAAAAGACCCCAAATAGCCAGAGGAATGTTGAAAAAGAAAAGCAAAGCCGGTGGCATCACATTTCTGGACTTCCAGCTCTATTACAAAGCTGTCATCATCAACACAGCATGGTACTGGCACAAAAACAGACACATAGATCAATGGAACAGAATAGAGAGCCCAGAAATGGACCCTCAACTCTATGGTCAACTCATCTTTGACAAAGCAGGAAAGAATGTCCAATGAAACAAAGACAGTCTCTTCAACAAATGGTGTTGGGAAAATTGGATAGCCACATGCAGAAGAATGAAACTGGACCATTTCCTTACACCACACACAAAAATAGACTCCAAATGGTTGAAAGACCTCAATGTGAGACAGGAGTCCATCAAAATCCTAAAGGAGAACACAGGCAGCAGCCTCTTTGACCTCAGCCGAAGCAAATTCTTCCTAGAAACATCGCCAAAGGCAAGGGAAGCAAGGGCAAAAATGAACTAGTAGGACTTCATCAAGATAAAAAGCTTTTGCAAAGCAAAGGAAACAGTCAACAAAACCAAAAGACAACCGACAGAATGGGAGAAGATATTTGCAAATGACATATCAGATAAAGGGCTAGTATCCAAAATCTATAAAGAACTCATCCAACTCAACACCCAAAGAACAAAGAATCCAATCAAGAAATGGGCAGAAGACATGAACAGACATTTTTCCAAAGAAGACATCCAAATGGCCAACAGACACATGAAAAAGTGCTCAATATCGCTCAGCATCAGGGAAATCCAAATCAAAACCTCAATGAGATACCACCTCACACCAGTCAGAATGGCTAAAATTAACAAGTCAGGAAACCACAGATGTTGGCGGGGATGCGGAGAAAGGGGAACCCTCCTACACTGTTGGTGGGAATGCAAGCTGGTGCAGCCACTCTGGAAAACTGTATGGAGGTTCCTCAAAAAGTTGAAAATAGAGCTACCGTATGATCCAGCAATTGCACTACTGGGTATTTACCCCAAAGATACAAAAGTAGGGATCCGAAGGGGTACGTGCACCCCGATGTTTATAGCAGCAATGTCCAAAATAGCCAAACTGTGGAAAGAGCCAAGATGTCCATCGACAGATGAATGGATAAAGAAGATGTGGTATATATATACAATGGAATATTATGCAGCCATCAAAAGGAATGAGATCTTGCCATTTGCAACGACGTGGATGGAACTGGAGGGTATTATGTTGAGCGAAATAAGTCAAACAGAGAAAGACATGTATCATATGATCTCACTGATATGAGGAATTCTTAATTGCAGGAAACAAACTGAGGGTTGCTGGAGTGGGGGGTGGGGTGGGAGGGATGGGGTGGCTGGGTGATAGACACTGGGGAGGGTATGTGCTCTGGTAAGCGCTGTGAATTGTGCAAGACTGCTGAATCTCAGATCTGTACCTCTGAAACAAATAATGCAATATATGTTAAGAAAAAAAAAAAAGAAGAAGAAGGTAGCAGGAGGGGAAGAATGAAGTGGGGGAAATCGGAGGGGTAGACGAACCATGAGAGACGATGGACTCTGAAAAACAAACTGAGGGTTTTAGAGGGGAGGGGGGTGGGGGGATGGGTTAGCCCGGTGATGGGTATTAAGGAGGGCACGTACTGCATGGAGCACTGGGTGTTATATGAAAACAATGAATCGTGGATCACCACATCAAAAACTAATGATGTATTATATGGTGATTAACATAACATAACAAAATTTTAAAAATTAAAAAAAAAAAAGAAAGAAAACACACGGATGAGACCAGAGGTGGGTGCTAACATATTTGTGTGTGTGTGTGTGTGTGTGTGTGTGTGTAGAGGACAGAATATTACTCAACCAGCAAAAAGAATGAAATCTTGCCATTTGCAATATGTGAGATATATATATATATATATATATATATATATATACACATATATATATATATATATACACACATCTGTTTCTATTTGCTTTTACTTTTAGTAATTTCAAGGCAATTGTATTGATACCACCTAATTTTATTAAACAATGCTTTCAAAAAAACTACACCAACTTACATCCCAAGAACAATGTACAAAAGCACCTTTCCCCAACTTCACGAGTAATAGCTGTCATCACTCTTGTTAATTTTGCCAGACTGGTGGATACCAATATCTTACTCTTTAATTTGCTTTTGTCTGACTGCCAGTGAATCTGACCTACTTGTCAACATGTAGAAACCATCGTGCTGTAGGGACCAGAACCGGTGGACGAGTCCAGCAAGGTCTCAGGACATAAGATCAACATACGAAAACTCACTGCCCATGAATAATTTGAACACGAAATTAAGAAAAAACCTTATGCACAATAGAAAGAGAATGAAAGAATAAAATACTTGGGAATGGATTTAACAAGAGAGGTACAAAACTAATATGCTAAAAGTGACAAAACATTGTTAAAGAAATTAAAGGAAATGTAAGTAAATGAGGAAACTGAAAATTTGTGTCCCACCAAACACACTCTCTGAAGCCCTGATCCCCTGAGTGCTGGGTGTGGACATGGAGCCTCGAGGGAGGTGATTGTGGTTACATGAGGTTAGAAGGATGGGCTGATCCCAGAGGACTGGTGTCCTGATAGCAAGAGACACCCAGAGCTCTCTCTCCATAGCTCTCTGTCCATCTCTCCGTCTCTCTCTCCATCTCTCTCCCCATCTCTCTCTCCCTCCATCTCTCTCTCTCCATTGTCCTCTCTCCATGTCTCTCTCTGTCTCTCCATCTCTGTATCTCTCTCCATCTCTCTATCTCTCTCTCCATCTCTCTCTCCATCTTTCTATCTCTCTCCATCTCTGTCCATCTCTGTCCATCTCTCTCTCCACCTCTCTCCCTCCATCTCTTTCTCTCTCTATCTCTCTCTCCATGTTCTCTCCTTCTCTCCATCTCTCTCTCTCCTCTCCATCTCTGTCTCCATCTCTCCATCTCTCTCCATCTCTCTTTCCATGTTTCTCTCCTTCTTTCTGTCTCCATCTCTATCTCTCCATCTCTCTCTCCATATCTATCTATCTATCTATCTATCTATCTATCTATCTATCTATCTATCATCTATCTATCTCTCTATCTCTCTATCTCTATCTCTATCTCTATTTCTCCCTCTCACCTGCTAGGGAAAGGCCGTGTGTCCTCACAGTGAGAACATCACCATCTATAACCCAAAGGGAGAGTTTTCACCAGAAGCTGAATCTGCAGGCACCTTGCTTTTGGGCTCTGGCATCCAGAACTGTGAGGAGGTTAATTTCTGTTAAGCCACCATGTCTGGTATTTTGTTATGGTGGCCTGAGCTGACTAATACAAAGTTCACAGACCTGGAGACTTAACGATGTTATGGCAACACTTCCCACATTGATCTATAGATTCCCTATCAGAATCCCAGCTGTCTTCAGGCAGAAACTGACAAGCTGACTCTAAAGTTCATATGGAAACTCAAGGGACCTTGAGTAGCCAAAACCATCTTTAAGAAGGGGAACAAAGCTGGGGGTTCACATTTCCTGATTTCAAATCCTGCTACAAAGCCATGGTGATGAAGACAGTGTGGCACTGGCTTACGGACAGACACACAGACCAATGGAACAGAATAGAGGGCCTCACGCACATGGCCAGTTTCTTTTTTTTTTAAGGATGTTATTTATTTATTTGACACACAGAGAGAGACAGCTAGAGAGGGAACACAAGCAGGGGGAGTGGGAAAGGGGGAAGCAGGCTCCTGGCTGAGCAGGGAGCCCGATGCGGGGCTCGATCCCAGGACCCTGGGATCATGACCTGAGCCGAAGGCAGATGCTTAACAACTGAGCCACCCAGGCGCCCCAACATGGCCAGTTTCTGACAAGGGAGTTAAGATCGGTGGGGAAAGAACAGTCTCTTCGGCCATGTACAAGGGGATGAGTCGGAGCCTTACTTTACACCATATACAAAAGTTGACTCAAAATGGACCAAAGGGCCCAAATGTAAGAGTCAAACTATAACACTCTCGGAAGAGGACACAGGATAATCTTCATGAACTTGGGTCTGGCAGTGGTGTCTTGGATGTGATGCCAGAAGCAGAGGCAACAAAAGAAGAACTAGATAAATTGGACACCAGTAAAACTTTAAGTTTGTGCCTCAAAGGACACGGTCAAGAGAGTGAAGAGACAGCCTAAGGTGGGAGAAAATATCTACAGATCACAGGACTCATAAGGCTCTAGTGTCCAAAATACATAAAAAAACTCTTGCAACTCAAAAATACAAAACAGATAACACAACTAAAAAGTGGGCAAAGGATCTTGGTAGATATTTCTCTGAAGAAGACACACAGATGGCCAACAAGCACACAAAAATATTCTCAGCATCATTAGCATCAGGCAAGTGCAAATCCAAACCAGAGAGAGTACCACTTCACGCCCACCAGGATGGCTCAACAGAAAAGATGAGACACTAGCAAGCATTGGAGAGGATGTGGGAAACATGCGACCCTCGTGACTGCTGGAGTGGGTGCAGCCACTGCGGAAAGCAGCCTGGCAACTCTTCCGAGTTAAACACAGAGTCACCGTATGACCCAGGAAGTCCACCCAAGAGAAATGAAAACATAGGTCCACAGGAAGCCTGCACTCAAACCTCACGGGAGCATCCTCACAACAGCCAAATGTCCATCAGGTGATGGACGGATAGAAGAGAGGTAGTTGATCCATAAAATGGAATATTGTTGACAAATAATATCCGATAAAAAGGAATGAAGTAGTGGCATAGACTACAGCAAGGATGAAACTCCACACATTACGCCAAGTTGAGGAAGCCAGACACAGAAGACCGCCTAGTATAGCGTCTCATTTTTATGTAATTTCCAAAATAGGCAAATACATACAGACAGGAAGCAGATGAGTGGTTGTGTAAGGCTGGGCTGGGGAGGGTGAGTTGGGGGGTTTCTTCTTGAGGTGATGAGCATGCTGTACGCTTGATGGTGGGTGTAGTTGTGAAAACACTGAACACCACCCAGTTGTGCACCTTTGGTGGGTGAATCCTATGCTATGTCAATCTTATCCCAACCAACCATTACAAAAGAAGTCATCAGAGAGGTTGAGGGTCAGCGGAGGGGGTCCAGCACCCCTGGACAGAGGGTCCTGGTGAGGTCAGGGCACAGGAGAGTGTGAGCTAGAAAGGGGGCGGGGAGTGGGGGAGGGGTGCACAAGCTGAGCACAAAGTGGGATTGTACTCATTAGGAGCAAAGTTAAGGAGGCCACCAACCAAGGGGAAAGGAGGTCAAGAAACTGACAGGGTTAGGAACAATGATCCACCTGCATACAGAAATCACCAAGAATCAACCCAGAAACTGTTGGAGAGCATGGCCTTGAGCCAGCAGCCAAACTCACCAAGCAGTGGGGTCCTGGCGTCCTATCAGCACGACTGACAGACCGTGGCAAAGCTGCAGGGTTCTGGGGGGCATGGGGGGCGCCCTAGGTCCAGAGCCGGTTCCCAAACTCGGCACTGGGGCTTGTCATTTGCATTATTCAGTTCCTCTCTATCCTTTTATTTTTTGTCCAAAGATAAATCCAATTCTGAAAGTGAGATATTGAAATCGCCTTCCATAATTCCATTTTTATCCATCTCCCCTTACACTTCTAATCATTTTTGTTTATCATTGTAGCAACTCTGCTGTTTGGGACATACGGGTCCATGGTTGTTTCAGCTTTTCCATAGAGCTCGCCTTCTAGCATCAGCCTCTTTACCCTGTTTGGTGCTTTTAATCCTAAATGTCGCCTTATGCACTTGCTGCTCTGGGCTTGTCCGTTCTTCTCTGCCTGTCGTCTCTGTATCACTCGCTTGATTTTCAGCGCTTCTCCATCACTCTGTTACGTGTTTCTCGGAAACTGCATACCACCGAGTTTCACGTTTTTCCACAAGTCCGTGTCTTCATCAGAAGAATGCAGCCCCCTCCTGAGGAAGCTGTCCTGATACACGGTGTCTGGTCAGGGCATCCCTCAAGGATTTCTGCAGACAGGTGGGTGCCCGGGTGACAGAACTGCTATATCCTCGTTCTTTCTGTGCAGGAGTTTCCCGCAATATTCTTCAGGATTATTTCTCCCAGCAATCCTCCCTGAGGCTGGGTGAGCCTTTTCAGCTGTTGACTCGCTGCCAACTAGCTCTGGGGATTGTCTTTTATAGGGCGCTTCGTTCCTGCTTCTCCCCTGCCGTCTGCCTGCCTCCCGATGACACTCCCATTGTTCTTGCGTGCCATGTGCTGGGTGGGTTCTCACCCCTTCCTCTCGTAGTTTTCCTTTATGTTCCTGTTATGTGATGTGAGATTTTCCTTCCACTTAATCTTCCAGAGCAATAATGTCAGCCCATGACTGTCCTTCCAGTCATCTACAACAGTTTTTTTCTAAATTGTACTTCTTTTAGGGCAGTTTTAGGTTCATGACAAAACTGAGAAAAAGATGCAAAGGTCTCCCACAGATGCCCCTGCCTCCCCACATGCATAGCCTCGGCCACCGACGACAACCCCACCAGACACAGCTTTGTTGAAGCTGATGAATCTGCACTCACATCGTTGGGTGCAAAGCCCTTGGTCTACACCCTCACATGTGGTGAGTGAGTCCTTCATCTACAGCTCACTCATGGTGTTGTATGTTCTATGGGTTTTAACACACATATAATGGCATATATCCACTACCACAGTGTCATGCGAAGTGGGGTCCCTGCCCTAAACCCCTCCCTGCCCTGCCTGTTCATCCCTCCCCCCGTCCAAACCCTGACAACCACTGGTCCCTGTACCATCCCCCTAGTTCTGCCTTTCCTAGAATGTTGTAGAGTTGGGATCACACAGTCTATGGTTGTCTCCTTTCACTTAGTAAGAGGCATTTAAGGTAGTCTCCATGACTTTTCATGGCTTGATAGCTCATTTTTAGCACTAAAGAATATTCTAGCATCTGGATAGACCACAGTTTATTTATCCATCCCCTACTGAAGGGCATCTTGGTTGCTTCCAAGTTTTGCCAATTATAGGTAAAGCTTCTATAAACATCTGTGTGCAGGTTTTTGTGTGGACATAAGCTTTCAGCTCCTTTGGGTAAATATTAAGTAGCACAATTGCTAGATCATATGGTAAGAGTATGTTTAGTTTTGCAAGAAATCACCAAACTGTCTTCCAGAGGGGCTGCACCATTCTGCATTCCCACCAGTGGTGAGAGAGCGTTCCTGCTGCTCCTCATCCTTGCCAACACTTGGTGTTGTTTGTTTAGTCGTTTTTTGGGTTTTTTTAATCATGGGTTTTTTGGGGTTTTTTTTTAGTTTTCAGTGACATGATATTATTGCTTATGTGGAAAATCCCACATAACCAACAAAAAATCTAGAATAAGTGACTGTAGCAAAGTTGCAGGATACAAGGTTAATATAAAATGTCAATTGCTTTTTCATACGCCAGCAATGAGCAATTGGAATTTAACATTAAAAACTCAGTATTATTTACATTAGCACCAAAAAATGAAATATTTAGGTAAAAATCTAATAAAACATATACAAGACATATCCAAGGAAACTACACAACGCTGATAAAAGAGATCATCCCACCTTGATCTGCAGAGCTGTAGACAAAGGATTCAGTGTGATCCCAATAAAGATCCCAGCCTGTTATTCCACGGATGTCGAAAAACTGATGTTGGAGACTCTAGCAAAAGGCAAAAGACCCAGAATAGCCAACACAAATAGAGGAAAACAAAGTCCAAAGACTTACATTGCCCAACTTCAGTACCCACCACAGGTCACAGTAATCACTGTGGCACTGGTGAGAAAACAGAAAAATAGAGCCACAGAACAGAGACCCCAGAAACAGACCCACATGAGTGTAGTCAGCTGATGTGACAAGGGAGCAAAGCCAATTCAGGGGATAAAAAATAGACTTTTCAACAAATGGTGCTGGAACTCTTGGACATCTACAAACAAGAAAGAAAAAAGAGGGGTGCCTGGGTGGCTCAGTCGGCTAAGCATCTGCCTTTGGCTCAGGTAATGATCTCAGGGTCCTGGGATTGAGTCCCACACTGGGCTCTCGGCTCAGCAGGGAGTCTGCTTCTCCCTCTCCCTCTGCCCCTCCCCCTGCTTGTGCTCACTCTCTCTGTCTCTCTCTCTCTCTCAAATAAATAAATAAAATCTTAAAAAGGGGGGGCACCTGGGTGGCTCAGTCGTTAAGCGTCTGCCTTCAGCTCAGGTCATGATCTCAGGGTCCAGGGATCGAGACCCACATCAGGCTCCTTGCTCAGCGGGAAGCCTGCTTCTCCCTCTCCCACTCCCCTTGCTTGTGTTCCCTCTCTTGCTGTCCCTCTCTCTGTCAAAAAATAAATAAAATCTTTTTTAAAATTCTTAAAAAAAGAAAAAAGGAAGAATCTACATCCAGACCTTACACTCTTCACAAAAATAAACTCAAAATGGACCACAGATCTCAACATAAGACACAAAACTATTAAAGTCCTAAAAGACAACAGACAGAAATCTAGGTGATCTTGGGTTTGGTGACAACTTAGACACAACACCAAAAGGACATCCTTGAAAGAAAAATTTGTTAAGTTGTACTTCAAGAACATTAAAGACATCTGCTCTATGAAAGACACTGAGAAAATGAAAACACAAGACACAGCCTGGGGGGAAAACACAAAACACATGTCAGATACAGGACTGGCATCCAAAATATACAAAGAACTTTTGAAACTCAACAATAAGAAAACAACTCAATTTAAAAAGTGGGCAAAAGATCTGAACATATACCTCACCAAAGAAGATACACAGATTGCACATAAGCCATCTTATGGCTGCTCCATAAGATGCTCCATATCCTACGCCCACACACCCCCTGGTGGGAATATAATGGTGCATCCACTTTGGACAATTTCTTATAAAACTAAATATGCTCTTACCTTATGATTCAGCAGTCACATTCCCTGGTATTTACCCAAGGGAGGTGAAAGTTTACATCCATATAAAAACCTGCATGTGGATGGTTATAGCAGCTTTATTCATAATTGTCAAAACTTGGAAGCAACCAAGATGACCTTCAGTAGGTGAATGGATAAATAAAAAAACAAAAAAACAAAAACCAAAAAAACAAAAAAACAAAACTGTGGGAAGTCCAGACAATGAAATATTAAAAAGAAATGAGCTATCAAGCCATGAAAAGTCATGGAGGCACCTTAAATGCGTCTTACTAAGTGAAAAAGTGAAAAAAAATCCAATCTGAAATGACCACATACTGCATGATCCCAATGCTACGACATTCTGGAAAAGGCAAAACGAAGGAACTGATAACAAGACCAGTGGTTGCCAGGGGTTGGTGGAGGGAGGGGAAGAGAGATGAACAGACAGAGCCCAGAGGATTTTAAGACAGTGAAACTATTTTTCTGTATGATACCATAATGATGACTGCATGTCATTATGATTTTTCAAAACCATGGAATGTGCAACAAGAGTGATCCCAAAGTAAACTATGGACTTTGATTAACACTAGTGTATCAATGTTGGTTCATTAATTGCAACAAATATACAACATTAAAGCGAGATGTTAGAAATATGGAAAATTAGGGGGTGGTGGGTAAAGGGGATATATGGGAATCCTCTGTACTTTTCACTCATTTTTTCTGTAAACCTAAAACTGCTAAAAAAATTGTTTTTTGGTTTTTTTTTAAAGATTTTATTTATTTATTTGAGACAGAGAGAGCATGAGAGTGGGGAGGGTCAGAGGGAGAAGCAGACTCCCTGCCGAGCAGGGAGCCCGATGTGGGACTCGATCTGGGGACTCCGGGATCATGACCTGAGCTGAAGGCAGTCGCTTAACCAACTGAGCCACCCAGGCGCCCGAAAAAATTGTTATTTTTTTAAAAATCTTCATGTGCATACACTTGACTTGTCTGAACTGGTCTTCTTTTCTTGTTCACCTGCCATTCATCCCACCAGAAACTCCATTTTTGGGGGATCTGGTGCCCAGGCTCCTTGTCCCTCCAACTTGCTCACCCCCTTGTGTGATGCATGTGCCCTGCTGCTCTGTGGGGCCCACTTCACCTCCTAGAGTCTGTAATGGCTGCATTCCCACAAGATGTGAAAGGTCAGATGCCCAGTTAGGCAGCAGGTGGGATCCACTCTGCTCCCCAGTGCTCCCATGTCCTTCCAGAAGTAGAGGACTCATCTCACCTTTTTCTTAGCTATGTGGGAACAGAGGGAGAGAACCCCCAGGAGGGGGACAGAAACTGACTTGCACTGTGCTCCATGGCTTTCTGTGGTCAGTCCTTGCCCAGGCCAGGGTCTCTGACTGTTCCCAACATCTCATCAAGCTCAGAGGTTCAAGGAAAGCCTGAACCTCATCTACCACCTCACCCATGACCTCCCTGCCTGCTGCCCTTGAAAGACACATGGCTGGGAATTAAGGATGGCAGCAGGGAAAGGATGCTACATATTCAAGCTGCCATCACCCAAGAATGCCCTCTAAATTTTACTTCTGGATGTAGATGCAAAAATGTCTAAATAGTAATCAATAGACTACAACAGTGTATCAAAATAAAAATACACTATGACCAAGCTCGGTTGCAGCCCCAAGCATGCAAGGATGGTTCAATACCAAGAACTCCAGTCAAAGCGGCAGATGTAGAAATAGCCACCTTCCCATTGGCTAGGAAGACCTGAGATGAGAGCACAAGCCAGGCACAGACGCTGCACACTGATTTATTAAGGTCACTATTTAATCAAGTAAAAGGCTAACTTCATGGGGAACAAGGTGCATCTCTACAGAAATTATCACATAACTTGCTGATTTGGAGGATCCCTTGTCAGGACCAGAATCAGAGGTAGAGACTATAAAGAAAAGTGAAAGAAAGGGTGGGAAATTTTCACACTAAGGGGAGCAGTCTAGCCAAGGGTGGATGGTTGGAGACCAGAGGAAGAAGGTAGTCAGCAGGAGGCTGATGTCCAAAGGCATGGCCAAGAGAAATTAGGAGCAGGGACATCTGGTACGCAGACTTAAGTTTTCCTTTTCAGTAGAGTAATCCTCTTATGCTCACTTCAAGCTTTTTAACCATCCCTTCAACAAAGTAGCCTTGCATTAGCAATGGCTTGGTGATTAGAGAGAAACCACCCCTTCTCCTGTGGAGCAAAGCTGAGAAGGGGAGCAGACTCGGAAGCTAGAGAAAGTAGCTCAGGATGAACAGATGGTCTGAATGGAAACAGGGCAAACAGTAACCAGTGATATTTGTGAGATTTTCAGAAATAATCAAGTGGGAGAAGGGATTCCTTTGCAAATACCAGGATGGGGGCTAGATTATTCTTATTTTGGTAGTAAAGGATAGGGTGTTCCCAGAAGGGACAAAGGCATGGGTAAACTGAGGCAACATAAACATAATACACTTATTCATACTTACAGAAACCAACCAAAATGTCATCTCAAGATGACAAGATTATGGGAATTATTTTCTTCTTTAGATTTTTACTGTTTCCAGTAAAGACCATGGATGATTTTTACAATCTAAACATGTAAGAAGAATATTGGGGGAGGTCAGCACAGTACAGGTAAGGGCACCCGGGCAGGAGCATCAATGGGTCACTTGAGGCCAGCAGAGAGGGCAGGTGACCAATGCCTGGGGCTCCTGGGGAAACACAGATATCCTGGAGCTGAGGTTCTAATTATAGGGCCCAAAACAAAGGTAGAAAAGACAAATTTAGGAAACAGAAAGTGGATGCTCACCTGAGCCAGGAGGAAGGCACTGGCGAAGAGGGAAAATAGGGCTTGGAAAAACAGTATAAACAGTCACAAGGAAGTCACCTTGTGCCCTGTGAGGCCACTAGACACATATAAAAAGGGCCCAGCCCAGGAGGCTCCACACCTGAACACCTGTCCTTTGCACCTGCTCCTCTGACCTGCTCCACCCTCAACCCACCAGAACCATGAGCTGCTGTGGCTGTTCCGGAGGCTGCGGCTCCGGCTGTGGGGGCTGTGGCTCCGGCTGCTGTGTGCCCGTCTGCTGCTGTGTGCCAGCCTGCACCTGCTCCAGCTGTGGCTCCTGTGGGGTCTCCAAGGGGGGCTGTGGCTCCTGTGGAGGCTCCAAGGGGGGCTGCGGCTCCGGCTGTGGGGGCCGTGGCTCCGGCTGCTGTGTGCCCGTCTGCTGCTGTGTGCCAGCCTGCACCTGCTCCAGCTGTGGCTCCTGTGGGGTCTCCAAGGGGGGCTGTGGCTCCTGTGGGGTCTCCAAGGGGGGCTGTGGCTCCTGTGGGGTCTCCAAGGGGGGCTGTGGCTCCTTTGGGGTCTCCAAGGGGGGCTGTGGCTCCTGTGGGGTCTCCAAGGGGGGCTGTGGCTCCTGTGGGGTCTCCAAGGGGGGCTGCGGCTCTGGCTGTGGGGGCCATGGCTCTGGCTGCTGTGTGCCCGTCTGCTGCTGTGTGCCAGCCTGCACCTGCTCCAGCTGTGGCTCCTGTGGGGTCTCCAAGGGGGGCTGTGGCTCCTGTGGGGTCTCCAAGGGGGGCTGTGGCTCCTGTGGGGGCTCCAAGGGGGGCTGTGGCTCCTGTGGAGGCTCCAAGGGGGGCTGCGGCTCCGGCTGTGGGGGCCGTGGCTCCGGCTGCTGTGTGCCCGTCTGCTGCTGTGTGCCAGCCTGCACCTGCTCCAGCTGTGGCTCCTGTGGGGTCTCCAAGGGGGGCTGTGGCTCCTGTGGGGTCTCCAAGGGGGGCTGTGGCTCCTGTGGGGGCTCCAAGGGGGGCTGTGGCTCCTGTGGAGGCTCCAAGGGGGGCTGCGGCTCCGGCTGTGGGGGCCGTGGCTCCGGCTGCTGTGTGCCCGTCTGCTGCTGTGTGCCAGCCTGCACCTGCTCCAGCTGTGGCTCCTGTGGGGTCTCCAAGGGGGGCTGTGGCTCCTGTGGGGTCTCCAAGGGGGGCTGTGGCTCCTGTGGGGGCTCCAAGGGGGGCTGTGGCTCCTGTGGAGGCTCCAAGGGGGGCTGCGGCTCCGGCTGTGGGGGCCGTGGCTCCGGCTGCTGTGTGCCCGTCTGCTGCTGTGTGCCCGCCTGCACCTGCTCCAGCTGTGGCTCCTGTGGGGTCTCCAAGGGGGGCTGCGGCTCTTGTGGGGTCTCCAAGGGGGGCTGTGGCTCCTGTGGGGGCTCCAAGGGGGGCTGTGGCTCATGTGGCTCCTGTGGCTGCTCCCAGTCCAGCTGCTGCAAACCCTGCTGCTGTTCTTCAGGCTGTGGGTCATCCTGCTCCCAGTCCAGCTGCTGCGTCCCAGTTTGCTGCCAGCACAAGATCTGATTTTCCATTGTCACAGGGACTCTTACCAAAGCCAGGGCCATCCCTGATCAGGAGTCATGGGTTCCAGCACAGCCATCATCTGCCTTTTCCCTGAACCCCTGATCCAGACTCTCCTCCAGCCCAGCACCCTGTGGTGCACCCTCCTCCCTTTCCCACCATGACCATTGCTCTTTGATCTCCTGCCAAGGAATATAGTGGGCACTTGTATCCAAGAATGACTTCCAAGATCCCCACCCCCCAGCACCTGGAGACTGTCCCCAGCCACCTGCAAAAATGGCCCATCCCAAGCCCTGCCTGCCTGGTACCTTCTGCGGTGAGAACATCTGAGCAGGGCAACACAGGGCTTCCTCAGCTCTGCTCACTCTGCAGTCACTAATTTCTCAGATATCTGTCCTTGAAGCATCTAATAAAGCCATTGCCCCAGAACCCCATTGCTGTGTTGATGTATTTATCTGTTTCCATCTCTCCGGTGGGAGGGAGGGGATGTGAACTGGAATAACACCTGCATCCATGCTCAGTTCCTGGACCTGCTCACAGGCCACCTGTCCTAGGCTCCCAGAGTGCCTTTGGCAAACGCTGATCTGCTTCCCATCTGCAAATACTCGGTGTGTTTCCTACAGCCAGCTAACTGAGGAACCTTGAGCAAATCATTATTCCTCCCAGAACCTATGTCCACACCTGTAAAATGGGTTGCTGATATAGCACCTTCCTCATAGGAAATGCATGCTAAAGCAGCCATATGAGATGGACTCATTATGATGGCCCTCTGGGTAAGTTCTGGCACATACCTCCCCACAGCTCCGTGCTCAGCCAAGGTGGGCATGGCTCTATTGTCTTTCCTGAAGCAATCTGACCAAAATGAAATCGCCTCTAATTGTTTCCTGTGTGGATCTGGTGCTGTGCTAAGTACTTTGCATGTGCCACTGCAGCAAATGCTCACAGAGCCCTGGCCTATGGATGTAAAATGAAGCACAGAGAGAGTACATGGAATAAAGAGCCCAACACCGTCTTTGACGTTGGACCACTGACAGTTTTCAGGGGTTCCCCACCTTCTTTTTACCCCAGCCAGGCAGCCAAGGAGAAAGCCCATTACCATCGGCAGGGAAGTTCAAAGCATTTAAACTCCAGCGTATGCAGGAACCCTAGGCCTAGCCCCACCCCTAAACATGATAAAAACCAAAGCACATTCCCTCTCCTCACTCAAGTCATTCCAAACCAGCTTGGGTGCCTGCCCTGCTCACCCAGAGTCTCATTACGTGAGTGATAAACCCTTTCCTACGCTCTTGGTGTATGTGTGGTGTCATCAGTCTGATATCTGCACCAGTTCGGGGCAGAGAACTGATCCTTCCCCCCATGGGGAAACCACAAGATAGTAACACCTTGTCCACAGTCCCAACGTAGAGAGCTACAGAGCCAGGATTGAAAACCATGCAGTCTGGTTCCAAGCCCACCCTCCTAACCCCTCAACTATGAAGGTTGCTGATGATGTGTAAAAGCCAAGAGAGCAAAGTTTCTACTTCCAAAGGGGATGTAATATTCATGGAAGGTCGATGATCCTGCTACAGCAACTAGAAAAGGCCAAATTAGTTTCAAAACCCATAGAGTAAAAGACGCTAATAAATTGTATGTTGTGTGTATTTTACCACAATTTGTAAAAAGTGGAATACATATATAATATGAGGGCACTGTAGAATCAATGAGGACCAGAGAAAAACAAGTCTCAAGAGGGAAAGCTCTCTAAGATGAACTGAGTATCAACCACCATGTTTTCTTCCTTTGGGGAATTAGCTACTTCTGGGTGTGGGCTGATCATCAGGTGTGACCCAGAAGGAGGGACTCTACTGGGAGAAAGAAAACCCACAAAACTGTTGCCATTGCCACCAAGGCTGGTGTAGAAAATTGGGACATTTGCTAACTTCCAAGGCTATGAAAGGCATGAAACTAGACCTGAGGCTTCTACAGGCGAAGTGAAATCTCCAGTAACCTCATGGTACTTAGCACACGAAGTCCTTCTAGACAAAAAGGTTTCTGCCTCAGGCACAAGACAAATGTCCTGTAAGACATTTTCCAAGTTTTGAAGCTGACTGAGCAGAAAACTAAAGAGCTAAGCTTAAAATATTTGAGGAAAAGAACAGAGTTCCACACAACCTTGAAGCACTGAGGCGATAGAGAGGAGCCAGGCTCTTAACCAAATACCAGAAGAGCCACACTTAGAAGACTCACAAAAGCGCAATGAGCCCAAACCCAGCCCAGTCTCTACTGGATTGGAGTGTTCAGCTTCTTGCCTTACTGCGATAAGAGAGGAAAGGCCAAGTGCCCCATTAAAACATATCAACTAGACCCTCCATAGCCCTTTTATACAAATATCTGGCATACTCTCAAAAAGTCCTAGATGCAGGAAGTGGCAGGAAAATGTGATCAGTAATCAAGAGGAAAACTAACAACAGAAGCATCTCCACAGATAAACCATATATTGGAATAAGCAAACATAGATTTAAAGTAACTATGATAAATGTGTTAAATGAAATAAAGAAAAAGATAAGCAAAATGGATGAAAAGATAAGCTTTTTCAGCAAAGAATCAGAATACATTTTAAAACGTTAAATGGAAGAACATTCTTATATTGAAAAATGCAGTATCTGAAATACCTAAAATTAATGACTCATTGGATGGGTTTAACAACAGAAAACACGTTTAGAGAACGAACACAAAGATATATAAATGGAAAATATCCTAATTGAAGCACAGAAAGAATAAACACAGAAAATAAAAAGAGTACAGAACATGAGACTTAGGAAACATGGTTTAAAACCTATTTCTGGACTCTCAGAAAGAGAAGCAAGAAATAATGGAGTGAAGGCTATATGAAGAGAAAATGCTATAATATTTTTCCAGAATTGTTGAAAACCATGAATCTACAGATTCAAGAAGCTCGGCAAACTCACAGCAGAATGAATAAATAGAAAACCATGCAGAGGCGTACCATAGGGAAATTTCCAAACACCAAAGATCAAGAGAAAAATTTAAAAGCAACAGGAGAAAAATAACACATTATCTTTAAAGGACAACCATAAGAGTGACAGCTGATTTTTAAATAGAAGTGACAGAAGCCCGAAGACATGGAATGGCATCTTACAGTGCAGAAAGAAAGAAAAAAAAAAAAAAAACAAAAACTGCCAACCTAGAATTTTACATCTAACGAAGATAACCTTCAAAATGCAACTGAAATAGAGTTGTTTTCAGATGAGAGACATTATCTCCAAAAGACCTATACCACAAGAAATAGGAAAGAAAGTTCTTCAGGCTGAAGGAAAAGAACCCCATACAGAAGCATGGGACTTCAGGAATGAGTAAAGAGCATTGGAAATTGTAAATATGTGAGAAAGTATTAAAGAAAATAAACTGCTTAAAACACTATATTAATGTCCTGTAAGATTTTTAACATTTTTGGAAGTAAAATACAGGGGGACAAATGGAATTAAACAGCTATAAGTTTCTTGCCTTGTTCAGGAAGTCATGAGACTACTAATTGATATTACTAATTGATTATATTATAATAGTCAAGGATATAAAATGTAATCTCTAGGATAACCACTAAAGAATAATACATGAATACAGAACTCAACAGCTAATAGAAAAGAGAAATTGAATAAAAATTAATTGAATCCAAAAGAAAACAAGAAAGAAGGAAAAAAGGAACAAAGAAGAGGTGGAAGAAATAGAAACTAAAACATCTGTTAATAAACATGAGTGGAGTCCATGGTTAGAGGCTGAGTGACATCTAAGTGGTGCCATGATGATCACTGGCTTCCCTATGGGCTAGGGGTCCAGGAGAGCTCCAGGTCCACACAGAGAGAGCATAACTGCACCCTTTCCTGACAGCCGCAACCAGGACCATCCCTGAGGGCAATGACCCCCCACAAAGTCCTGAGACACAGACCAACAGAGAGAGAGAGAGGAGAGGAATCAGCCCTTTGGGTCAACAGACTGGGCAACAGTGGTGGTCTGGGTGCCCAGGACTGACAAAGGTCATGCTCTCCCAGGTGTTGGCCACAGCAGGCATCTCCCACAATCCACTCCACAGACTTGCTATTTGGATTTCTGTTTAATGACCACGGTATGGCAAACCCAGAGAGACATCCCCAAGGCTGATAAAATCCCACAGACACCACAGGAAGAGCTGTCCCAAGCCTAGGGCTAAGGCTGCTCTTGACTGGCCATATCAGGGACAGATGGGCAGCCCGAGGGCAAGCGCCTCACCTGACAACAACCAGTGAGCCATTAAGGAGCATTCCACATTTTCAGCACCCAGAGGTCTTATGCTCCTGGGAGGCTGTGAAGCGTTAGGGCCTAAAATGTCCTGGATGAAGATAGATGCCCCCCCAAACCAGGCAGTTTTCTTAGTGTTACATAAACCATGGACAGGATTACAAATGTTCCCCAAAGTGACCTAGCCACATTACATGGTAGAGGTGATGATTAAAAACAGCAGGTCCACAAATATAAAATAAATGAGGCAAGCACCCAGAAATTTGGGCCACATATGGAACTATGGGAGGCCCCAAAGGGTCATCAGTCACCTTTCACACCAAAAAGGCTGCCACAAAGCAAGATCCTCACAGAGGTCAAGTGCCCTCTGCCAGAGAAACTTAGAGCCAGTGTTTGCCTGAGAACAAACACCTCTTTGGGCACCCCTACTACCTGACCCATACCCCTGTATCTTGACTTGATGGTCTTCAGGGGAAGGGGAATTAGCATGGGGCTGAGGTTTCTCTGTCACAGGGAGGAGCAAGGTGTCATGGCCCAGCAAGTGTACAGTGGGGCCAGGGGCTGCAAATCTTTATGGCTGTTTCGAATATGATGCTCAGATGAGCCACCCAATGGTGGTGCAGGGAGATCCCAGGCTTTGTGAACAGCTGATTCAGATTGGAAAACTATAGAATATTCTCCTTAAAGTTGGTTAACAGAATGGATGTCCACTGTACAGGACCCAGCTTGTTACCCTCCCGTTATCCATTGGCCCTTCTCCAGCCCTGGTCCCTGGCCTTGCTTCCAGAGCTCCTTGCTCCTTGACCTTCATTATGCCTGCAGCAACAAGAGCCCCAGGAGGTTCTGCACACGGGTCCAACTTTACTGGACCCACAGAAGCTTTGGCTCCTCCAGTGGTTTCCTAAAAGAGCTGATTAAACACACAACACAAAAGTTCAGGGAAGTAAGTAAGTTCCTCATGAAGTGAACTTTGATCTATGGAAAACAGGAGGATAAAGTGTTCTCCTTTCTTCCTCCGTGAAGACTGTCCTGAGATGCAGTGTCTCCATGAGGCCTCCCTGGAGATGGCCTGTATAGACAAGCAACCAGCTGCAACTTCTTTCCCCCCTCAGTCTGGCTTCCTTTGGATCAACCCTTCAGCAGCACACTTGCATTAAGCTTTGCCTCTGGCTACTTTGTAGGCAACTCAGGCTGAGACTCTTACCATCACCATGTACATTTGACATTATGATGGAGGATCCTAGCCAATGCAATATGACAAGGAAAAGAAATGGGTGATGTCAGGTTTGGAAAGAAACAAATGTGGGGATCCACAGATATATGACGGTCTACCTGGAAAGTCCATGTGAGTTGATAGGTAATCTGGTGGAACTAATGAAGGAATTCAGAAAGGCTAAATCAAAGCATGCCTACAGACAAGTGACAACAAATCAGAAACTATGATTTCTACAAAGACCCCTTCCCAACAGCAATAGAAATTATGAGGTAAGTATGAATACATCTAACAGGCATGGCTAAGACCTCTGGAGAAAATTATAAAGCATTATGGAAGAACACTTAAAAGCTAAACATGTGCATGGATGAGAAGAGCTGATAGTGCTCCCCAAATTAACCCAGCAATTCAGTGCAGCTGCAATCAAAACACCAAATGTTGACAAAGATCATAAAAAATGGAGCTTTTACAACCCGCTGGTGGGTGACTATTATATCCCCACTTTGAGAGCAATTTAGCAACATCCAGAAAGCTAAAGGTAGGCATATCCTGTAACCTGATGTCCACACTTCTGGGCACACACCTCAGAGAAATCTGGCCCAAGAGCACTGGGATGGTATCTCTCAAAGGTTGATATACAAATGGCAGTTTCTTGTAAGTCAAACCTACACCTACCATGTGATCCAGTGGCCACACTCCTGGGTATTTACTCTGGAAACATGAAAACTTATATTAACACAAAAACCTGCATGGGAATGTTTATAACAGCTTTATTCATAATCCCCCAAAACTGAAAACAACCCCAATGTCCTTCAGCAAGTGACTGGGTACACGGTGTTTTAAATTCGCCATCAAATACTTTCCAGCAATAAAAAGGAATGAGCTATTGATACACCCAACAACCTGGATGAACCTCAAAGGCAATAGGAGTCTCAGAAGTTTATATACTGTGTGATTCTATTCCTCTGATGTTTCTCAAAAAGACGAAACTATACTGATGGGGACAGACCAGTGGCTGCCAAGGGGTAGGAGTGGGAGGAGGATGTCCCCATAAAGGAATAGCACAAGGGATATTCTTGGGGTGACAGAGCCATTCTGTATCCTGATTATGATGATGGTGCTTGAATCTACATAGGTGTCAAAACCCAAAAGAGTCAATTTTGTTGAGATGTTGAGAAATTGGAACCCTTGCGCATTTTTGGAGGAAATATAAAACAGTACAGCTGCTGTGGGAAACAGTTTGATGGTTTCTCAGAAGCTACACATGTATGTCATAGGATCTGGTCATTCCACGTCTGGGTATATCCCCAAAAGAGTGGAAAGCAGGGCCTGATACAGATACTTGTACACTGGGGCACCTGGGTGGCTCCGTCGGTTAATCGTCTGCCTTCAGCTCAGGTCATGATTCCAGGGCCCTGGGATTGAGTCCCACGAGCAGGGAGATTGCTTCTCACTCTCCCTCTGCCCCTCCCCCACACACTCGGCCTCTTGCTCACGTGCTCTCGATCTATCTCAAATAAATAAATAAAATCTTTAACAAAAATACTCGTACACAAATGTTCATGGCAGCATTATTCACAGTAGACAAAGGATGGAAACAACCCAAGTGTCATCGACAGATGAATGGATACGCAAAATGTGATCTGGCCACACAATGGAATATTATTCAGCCTTAAATAGCAGGGAGATTCTGACACCTGCTACAATACGGATGAACCTCGAGGACATGATGCTCAGTGAAAGAAGCCAGACATGAAGGACAAATACTGCAAGATTCCACTCATGAATCCCGGGGGAGTCAAGTTCACAGAGACAAAAAGTAAAATGCCAGGTCTAGGGAAAGGACAAAGAGGTTTAGCGTTTAATGGGGACAGAGTTTCAGTTTGGAAAGATGAATGAGTTCTGGAAATGGATGCTGGTGATGGTTGCACAATGTGTAAGTACATCATGTCACTGAACTGTACATTTAAAAATGGTTAAAATAGCAACTTGTATATTATGCATATCTTACCACAATAAAAAAGTCAATGAGTCAATGTTACTACATGATAATTTGAAAAATTAAATAAAATGATGCAAAAAAGAAAAACCAAAAACTGAATGTGCATACAAATCTCCTGAACTTGTTAAAACACAGATTCTGGCTTAGCAGGCTTGGGTGGGGGCTGGGAGTCTGCATTTCTAACACAGTCCCAGGTGGTGCTGACACAGCGGGTGGGGATGACCATGAGTTACACGGTGCAAGGAGACATTTACCAGAATGTTCCTCGCAGCATTACTGCATGTAGAAAAACTTGCAAGCAAGCTAAATGTCCATCAGTAGAGGAATGGCTAAGTAACGGGTCTGTTCATTCAATACTAACCCATCCAGCAGCCACAATGGATGGGGTAGGCTCACCCGCATCAACAAGGATAAACAGGCTGGAATGTGGAAAAAAGCAAACTGAAGAACTAATGTTGTGCTTATACTTATACACGAATATTTAAAGGCACACAAGATAAGAACATGTGCTGTATGCAAGACCTATACACACCGTTAAATGATAAAGACAGAGCCGGCAAGACGTCCGCCACTCTGAACATCAGCTGCCTCCAGACAGGGCAGGAGAGACCTAGGGAGCCACCAGGATCTGGACTGCTGTTTTTCCAGTCTGAAACAAAACTAGAAAACTGCTGACATGTTGGGTCTAGGAGCTAGATGTTTGTTATATCATTCTCTGTGTTTGCCAGTTTTTTTTTTTAATATCATGATTAAAAACCGGGAAAGAAAATAATCTTTAATGTGTTATGAAAAACATATAGAAGGATGCTGCCCACTGTATTGGTTGTAAGAGCCAAAATATGGAGATAATCTGCCATATAACTAAGAAAATTCGTTCAAATATCACCGTACATGCATAAAATGCAACACCACACAGACATTTATCACCTGGTTGTGGGAAAGCAGGTCCCTGGATGAATCTCAAAAGCACTTCCTGGAGCTGAAGAACGCGGACCCAAAAGAATACACACGGCAGGCTTCCCTTTCCGTGAAGTTTAGGGACAGACAGCACCCGCTGAGGGCTAGGTCAGAAGGTGAGGGGACAACTGGCTGGAAGGGGATGAGGGAGCTTCCTGGGGTGAAGGGGATGCTCTAGGCCTTATGTGGGTGGTGATAACCCTGGTGCATACAGTTGTCCAAGCCCACCTCCTTGGACAACGGAGATGGGCATTTTATTGTTAACAATGACGACTTAAAAAAAAAAAAAAGTCAGGTTGTGGGAAAAGTAATGCCATGGATACACGTTTACTATGAGTCATCGGTTGAAACCCTGAGTTGCAAATCAGCACGACAAAGCGGACCCCGCTTTTCTTTTTGCGCGGAGAGGATGCTTTAAGGAAAGTCCACCCTGGGCGTCCTCCCCGCGGCTAGTCGGGTGCAGGCGGGCGGCAGAGGGCGCGCACGGACCGTCCGGCTGCGCCCGCACCTGCCGGACCCCTGCGCCGTCCCCGGGGGCGGACCGGACCCCGACGCTGCCCTGGCGCCTCACCCGCCCTGCGCGGGGTCCTGCTCCACAGCTGGGGGCACGGGCCCACGGGGCTGCGATCACCGGCGGGCAGTCAGGGCCCAGCGGGCTGCCGGGCTCGGACCTGGCTCCGCCTGACACGGGCGGCCACTGGCTGGGGAGCTGGAAACCCCGCGAGGTGTTCCGTTCTACGCACGGCCCAGGGCTCCAACCGCAGGCCCTCCCCAAGCCGCCCCCGCCCTTCCACGTCCGGTTCCTTAGAGCCGGGGTCTCCGCGCCGGGGTGGTGAGCTAGAGGATAGAATTTAGTCCCCGGGCTGCAAAGAACCTAGGGCAGAGCTAGTGGCCTTGGGAAAATCACAGTACCTCCCTAACCCTCTGCCCCACTGTTGCAGAACTCCAGGTTTTAAGTGCTCATTTGCAGGAGAAATGACAGGATTATAAAATAATCATGGCCCAAGCATACTTCCCTAGCCAGGCAGAGCCACCGAAAGCTGCATGCCACCCCCACCCACTCATCTCCTGTAGCTTCCAGAAGAAAGAGAGGACACCATCGCCTGCCCCTCAATTTACTGCCATCTGCTCAGGCCTCGAGAGGAGGTGCCCAGGGCACAGCCAGAGTTCTTTGGGGCCATGGGCACTCCCAGGCCACATGTGGGTCCTGACCACATCTGGGCTGGGCAGAAGAGGAGCCCACCTACACACCTTCCACCTTCCTCCCCTCCTGGGCTCATCCTGGGCCTGGACAGGGAGCAAGCCCAGCTCCTCAATCTAAAGACTGACAACCTCCCAACTCCCGCCAGTCCCAGGCCCTTCTGGATCTGTCTCTGCTCCCCCAGGGGCCTCCTGCAGCTCAGCCTGTATCCTCCTGTCCCCTCCCAGGGCCCAGCACTTTTCGGACTTGGAGTGAGCCCAAACATAGCGAGGCCCCACTGCATCCCCCACCCAGCACTGACCTGGCCATGCATCTGGGTTGGGCATTCCCTGGAGCTCAGGGGCTGCCCCTGGGCAGGACCTCTCTTCTCAGCAGGGCCCTCTTCCTTTGGGTTCCAGCTACAGGCAGAGAAAGAGGAAGGACCTGAACCCAGCTCCAGCCCCAAATCGCCCCTGGGTCACCAGCGCTTCCTTCCAGGACAGCCCCAGAGGATTGTGTGTCTGCAGTGTTGGCTCTGTGCCAGGAACACACTCTCCACCCCCACCCCACGCACCCCATATACACAGCTACCCTGACATTCCTCAGGCCAGCAAGGAAGGAGGCCCCAGGCACTTCCTAAACACCTCCTCTGCAAAACTCTGAGGCTGCAGGTGACACTGCCTGCTCTCTGGAACTGAGGATCAGAAAAGGGGCCCCCAGAGCCCCGGCCCCGGGCCCACCTGCGGCCCAGTGCCCTCCTGCACTCACTCCCACACAGCCCTGGGGTCCGGAGTGCTCATTTCCCCTTACCCTTCATTCAACCGGGGATGGCTAAGAGTTGCGTCCCAGCTCCCTCCCTCCATGGGAAGGGGCTGCACTCCCCTGGGGGCTAAAGCCCCTCACAGAGCCCCAAGGAGGCCCTGGGAGACCTGCCAATGCCAGGGGGCTCCAGGCTGGAGGAAAGATGGCCCTCACTCTCCACCAGGCAGCCTTGGAGGAGGGGTTTTAGAAACATCGGAGCTGTCTAGTCACACACACCCCCAGATAATTACCTTCAAAGGCTCCCATCCACCCATGGACAAGGGTCTTTGTCCTCTTTCTCAGAGCTAACTCCCCGTGCCCAGCGCAGGGCCTGGCTCAAGAAGGTGCTCAGTAGGTACCTGATGAATCGGTAATGCATGAGTGCATCTCCGGGCTCTCCTGGCTCCAGCCCCGTGACCTCCTCCAGGTCGTTCCTGCCTGGGGTGGGGGGTGGGGGGTGGGGGGTCCCTCCTGCACCACGGGTGCCTCCACAGCCTCCAGTCACTGCTTGCATGTCACCCCCTGGGGTGGCCTCCAGACCGCCCACCGCCTTGTGTCTGGCCCCTGTTTGTTTCCGGCCCAACCCTGCTCAAGGTGTAATTACCTATGTTTGTTCCTCCTCTGGACTCCCCGCGCGCCGGCCCCCAGGGCTTGCCTCCCCACCGAGGTCGCCTGGCGCAGACCCTCAACAGCCTTCACCAGAGGTGGGGGAGAACACACACTGTCAGGGTGGACCCCGATGGGCGCTGTGTAGGGGCGGCTTTTCACTGCAAGCGTCAGGGGCTGGAGGTGATCCGGTGGGGTTCGGGGGACAGCGCTGCACTGGGGACCCCCTCACCGGAGGACAGATGTGTGACCCGACACAAACCATCTCACTTCTGAGCTTCCAATTTCCTGCCGAGGAATGTGGAAACCCAGCTTCCCACCCCGGGGGTCGTGGAAAGGGTCAGCGTAGGTGCTGCAGGTGAAGTGCTCGCCGGGCCTAGCTCACGGCGGGGTACCGAGGCTGGCGAGGGCTCCCCGGCCTGCAGGCCCCGCGCGAACAAAGGCTACGGGGCGGGGGAGGCGGCGCCATCTCCCGCCCGGCCGCGGCGGGGGGAAGACCCTCGCGCCAGGACCCGTTCAGCCGGCCCCTCTCGGGCGTGAGAGCCGCGAGGCCGGGCGTCCCGGGTGGTGGGGCCGGGCGCCAGAGCTGGGAGGGCTTCCCGGAGGTGGGGGTCCCTGGCGGCACGGGACGGACGCCGTACGGTCCCTTTAAGAGCCGGTGCCCGGGCGAGGGGCGGAGGGCAGAGGGCGGAGGGCGGCGGCCTGCCCGGCCCCCCGCCCCCCGCGGCCGCGCCTCCGATCTGCACTCGCGGCCCAGCTCCGACTGACGTCACCTGCCCTCGAGCCGCGCGCGCTGATTGGCTGCGGGTGACGTCAGGGCCTTTTTCGCTCGGCATGACCTCATCCCCGCCGGCGGCCCCGCCCTCCGCCCCGGGCCTGTCACTCGCGGCCGAGCGCGGCGGCCAAGCCGGCTCCGCGCCCCCCGCCCGGACGCCGGAGCCCGAGCCGCGCCGGAGCCGTACCGGCCGCGCCCGCCGAGCCCGGGGTGGGATGCGCGCCGCGAGCGCGCGTGCCCGCCCGCAGTGCGCGCGCCCCGGCCCGAGCGAGCGCTCCCCGCGGCGGCGGCGGCGACGGCGGCGACGGCGACGCGGCCCGCGCGCTCCCCCGGCCCCTGCCCCGGCTGCGCGGGCCCCCGCCGGGCCCATGGGCGGCGCGGCCGAGAGGGCGCGCTGAGCGGGCGCGGGTCCCCGTGCGCCCCGGACGCGAGCGACGGCGAGGTGAGCGGGGCCGCCGAGCGGGGACGCGGGGACGCGCGGGGCGCGGGCAGGGGGCTCGGCCCGGTGGGCGCCGCGACTGGAGCGCTGGGGCGGCTGCACCGGGCGGACGCCCGGGAGGAGGAGGCAGCGCCGAGGTGAGCGGCCCGGCTCAGGGGGACGCCGCGGACCGGCCCGGGAAGCCCTTCCCCCGCCTCCCACAGAGCCCAGTGGACCCCGGCCCGGTCCACGCTGGTTCCCCCCGCTTCGCCGCCTTTCTCCTCGAAATTCCTTCCTATTTTGGGGGGGGAGGGGCATGCAGTAAGGACCCAGCACCTTGGCCCCTTGCGATCCAGCGTGGACCTGTACGGACCTCTGCGAGAGCCCCAGACTCCCAAGGATGCCCCCCACCCCGCCATGGAGGCCCCAAATTGGAGAAGGTCGTCCCTGCCCCCGCGGGTTGGGGATGCAGGCCTTGACCAAAGAAGCGGAGGGTTTTAGCCTGTGGGAGGCTCAGGAAAGGGCCCATTCCGCATTCGGTGGAGAGGGGCTGCAGATCCATGGCCCCTGTCTGGCCAGGGCGCCACGGGTACCCCCACCTCAGGGTGCTCAGCTGGCCTCTGCAGAATAAAGACCATCCGCCAGCCTGCTGCAGAGGCAGCAGCGGGTGCTGGGGGAGGGGCTGGCACTGCCAGGCTGAGTGCAACCAGCCTCCCTCAGCCTATCTGCCCACCTTCGTGGGGAGGGGTACCTAATAGTCTGGATGGGAGGGGAGGGGGCAACAGTGGGCCCAGCCCCCATCAGGTCACCCCTACTGGGAGAATTTGCCTCCTGACTTCCTGCTGTAAAAATGTACTGGCTTCTGCAGGAGGCCAGTTGGGGGCCTGGGTGCCGCAGTGATTGCAGGGTGCAGGGGGACTCCATGGGGTGGGGGAGAGAGGTGGCAGGGTCTAATGTGGCACCCACAGTGTTGTGGTGCAGCCTGGGGCGGATGTGGGGGTGCTGCCGGGTAGGGAAGCAGTGATCTGCTGTGTCCCCTGCCCCCGGGGGTCTGAGTGGAGGTCTGAGGGTCTGTGTGCACTCCCTACTGCCTCCCTCAGACCTTGCTCCAAGGGCAGCTCAGGGAAGGAGCGTAGCATCCAATGCCCCCGCCCTGCTCAGGGAGGACAGATGTCCCAGGAATTCACTCCTCAGATGCTTAATAAGCACCTGCCCAGTAGGGCAGATCATGTGACCAGGAGCTGGGAGTTCATCCTGAAGTCTGACTGAATGCCTCCCCCTGCAGTCAGCCAAGGGCTCCAGGAGAGTTGCTGGGCAGGTTCTAGTCCCCTGCTGCCCTCAGCCCTCCGGAAGGCTCCTGTGCCCCAGAGGCTGCCCCCGGGAACAGTGGCTTCCATGCATGCAGATGCAGAAAGATGCTTGAAGTCATCCTCTGCTCCAGAACCCGACCCAGCATCCTCTCCTCTCCAGCTGAGGCTGACCTCGGGGCCCAGATGTTTCACCTGGACAGAGGGCCCAAGGAGGCGCGGAAGCCAGAGGGTATCCTGGCTGCATCTCCGGAGGCTGCAGCTCAGAGGGAAAGGAGAGGAAGGAGCCAAACCCACAGCAAGAGGGACATGAGTCAGATTCTGACCACCAGGACTGCATGGGCTGAGTCCACCAGGCAGTGACTGGTAGATGTCCCGGGATGGCCCAGGTATGTAGCATGGGGGGACGGTGACCAGAAGTCCTGCAGATCAGTAGGACTAGAACAAGCCAGGCAGGAACAGAAGAAACCTAGATGTGTAGGGTCCTGAGCGTGCCCTTCTAAGGACCCACATGCTGAGACCTCCTACTGCAGGCTTTGCCCAGACCCCTGTGAACAGAGGGGGCAGGGCCCCCACCCCACTGTCTCCCAGGCCCGTGGCCTCCCCAGACCAAGTTGGCTCTGCTTGGCCTTGCCATTGGCCCCTCCGGGACAGAGTAAAGGCCAGCTTGGGCCCTGTTCCATTCAGCCTAGGGAGATGAGGGGGGCAGGGGTGAGAGCATTTTGGGGTCCCTGATGAGAGCAGATGAGGGGAAAATGAGCTGCCAGTGTCTGTCCTGGCCTCGCTGCAGTAATTTCTGCCTCCTGAGGTGCCCCTGGGTCACAGCGAGCTGGACATCTCAGCATCGTGGGGGCCCCCACTGCCAGATCCTCCCGAGGGCCTGCCTGTGTGTGCCAGGCACCACTCGGGCTGGGGACACTGCTCTGAGTGAGAGCCACAGTCCACCCATGGCTGACAGTCCTGACAGTCGTCTCTGGAGGTAGTGAATTCCCCGTCACTAGGTGCTGAGCAGAAGGCCTTGGTGAAGACGCCGTCGGTTGGGAGTTGGGAATTTTCTGGCCATGCCCTGTCCCATGCTCAGGGACAAGAATGTGCCCCATGGAGGCCCGGAGAGACAACAGTGTAGAGATCTGGGAGCTGGCACCTGGGGCTTGGGGGCATTTGGTTTGCAGAGGGTGAGGATGGCTGCACCCAGTGACCACATGTATGTGCACACACGTGTGTGTGTGAGTAGTTGCATGAGGGGCTGGCGTGGATCGTGGGGAAGAGGTGAGCCGACGGTGTGCGGACAGTGTGCGAAGGGGCACATCCTGGCACGCGCAGCACGCGCTGCACAGAAGCCAGGCTGCACCGTGAACGTGGCCTTGCAGGGAAAGGGGGGCTGCCTGCCACCTCCTAGGCGGTGCCCAGCCAGGTGCGGAGGGGCCTCCGGCCTTTCAACTGGGAACTGCCCAGTCTCCTCAGCAACGAGCCCTTTGGGGGTGTACAGGGTTGTGTCTTTGTCCCACCGGTACCCAGGCTCTGGAATAGCAGGTGATAGGTACCGTTTCCCCTCAGTTCCCAAGAATCGGGTCTGGGCTGAGCCTGGAGTGGGTCCTTGAAATCAGACAGGCCCAAGACCCTACAATGTCTGTTTCCTCTGTGCCGCCTGGCCTGCTCTAGCCCCACTCGTCGGCCCAAGACTGTCCTAAGCTTCCCCCACCCCTGCCTGAGCTCTGGGCCCCGATCCCCGCCCCCCGCAGGTGAGGGTCTGTGCCTGGGAGCTTTAGATCAAGGAGGCCCTGGGGGTGAGGCTGCGCTCCCGGGAGGCCAGCTCAGTGCAAGAGGTCTCCTGCGGGAGGCGCGCTTGGGCCAGACCTTGGCCACTTGGAGAAGGCGTCCCGGAAGGTGGGAGCAGGGGAGCCTGTGCGCGTGGGTGCTCATGGCAAGCAAGGAGGGTTGGGGCCAGGTGGGGCAGGGGGGCAGGGGGGGTGCTGGAGGAATGTCACACCTGGGCTTTGGGTCATCCCAGGCCCCAGCTACTGGGCACCTGCAAGAAGCAAGGATTGGGCCCTGCCGTTCTGCAGAGCCAGCCTGCTGGCGGCGGCGGCCCTGCCGCAGGAGCTGCGGTTGCCTGGCACCTCTGTGGTTGCCATGGCAACGATGGAGGTGCTAACTTGCTAATGAGTCCCCCTCGGCTACAAATAACAATACTACAGCGGGTAATAGGGCCAAGCTGGAGAGTTCCTTGGGGGAGTGGGGCTGAGACCAGGTACTGGGCAGGGGAGTGTGGCGGCCCACCCTTCCAGCACCCCGCCCCCCGCGCCCCTGTCCTGCAGCCCTGCAGCCCAGCTGACCTCTTCCCCACCCTCATCCTGAGTCTGCCTCCCTGCCTGTCTTGCAGATGGAGCGGGCGCCCCTCCACACCCCAGCTCCTCTCACGGCCAGTTAAGGACCTGAGGGCAGTGTTTGTGCCCAGCGGCTGCAGGGAGGGCAAAGGACCTCTCCCCCAGCCCCTTCCCTTGTCCCTGCCCTGAAGTGCTGTTTGGCTTCTGTTGCTTTAGGTGGGAAAGTCTGCCCTCACCTGATAGGGACCATGAGCGCCCCTCTGCCCACCACTGCATCTGTCTCAGGGACTGGGCCTCTGAGCGGGGCTCCTGGCCACACATCCAGGGCAGGAGGCTTGTGGGAGGGGGCCGGTAGCTGCGGCCTGTCTGCCACAGTCTTGACAAGGTGCAGCTTAGAACTTGGAAGCTTCTCAAATACCTCATACAGGAGTCGAATTGGGGACCCCTCACCACACAGGCTGGGACCCCCCTCAGCAGGTGAGGACCCCCAGGCAGGTGGGGAAACCCCCTCCACAGACAGGACCCTCCCAGCAGGTTAAGACCCCCCCGCAGCATGTGGGGTACCCCTTTTGGCAGACGGGCCCTTCTGCTGTTGACCTTGTTTGGTATGGCCCTCAGGAAGGACAGCATCCCCAGCTGCGCCCCAGGCCTCACCCCCACTGTGGAGGAGCCTGGGTACCTGCGTGGGGAGCAGGGAGTCTGTGAATGGGATCCCAAGGCCCTGCCCACTGGCCAGGGCCATCCTGGGCACTTCTCCGTGGGTCAGCTCCAGTGGCTCAGCCTAAGGCTGCCCATAGCCAGCAGACACGGTCTACACCCTGCCTGACACCTAGTTCTCTGTGAATTCCGCCATCCCCACCCAGGGAGCTCGCCTCAAGTGTGACGAGCTCTGCAGCTGCAGGTTGGGGGCTTGATGAAGGGGCCCCTCCTCTGACATCTGTCCCCCAGCCTCTCCCGTGCCTGAGCTGGGTGGGGGTGTGGTGGAGGGAAGACCCCGATTGAATGGCAGTGGTAGAGGCCTTGGGTCCTGACTGTGATGTGACCTGAGGCTGGTCCCACCCCTTCCCCAAGCCTCCGTCTCCCCATCTTCAAAGTAAACTCATAATCCTCACGCTGTGCGCCTCCCTGTGGGCTGGGAGGCTAGTTGAGCCTAAGAAAGGCCAGTCCTGGCAGGCGGCAGGGCAGGTGGGGCCTGGCAGGTGGGGTGGGGTGGGGGTGGGAGGTGTGTGGCAGAGGCTTAGCACCAAACCCACAAGAGGGGTCTCCACCCCAGGATCTGGGGTCCCCCTGTCCCCATCTACTCCTACTTCCTCCGCCAAGATCCCTTACAGCCAGGCCAAGAGTCCCCGCACCCCCAAGAGTCCTACATCTGGGTCACCTACTTTGCCTTTCATCCTTGGGTGCCACCCATCCCACCCCATCCTGGGCCCTACCAGCCCTTAGAAAGGTCCCCCCGGACCTCAGGCCTGCACCGTGCCTGGCACACCCTGCCATGCTGCCCCCTCCACTCTGAGCGTGTGACGCGCTCCGCAGGGAGACAGACACCGGCCCCAGACCGTTTGTGCAGCCGGCACGTGGCAGGCACTGAAGCTCGGGCTGCAGGACTGGGACAATGGCAGCAACAGAGGACCCCCACCTCCACGCCCAAGACCCTGCAGCACCTTGGCCGGCGCCTGCCCCAGGACCCCAGCAACATGGGGAGGCAGCCCCACCCCCCTTCCTCTGGGTCCAGATGGTCGGCAGGGAGGGATTGTGCTGGGTGGGGCTGGAGAGGGCCATGTGCTGGGGCAGGGAGCAGGTTCTGGACCTTGCCTCGCCCAGAGTTCTGGAGAATAAGACGTGCAGGCCAGAGAGGGGGAACATCTGCATCCCAGCAATGGGATGACAGAAGCCTTGGGGGCCGAATGAAGGGTTCCGGATCCGAATGAGTGTCCATGAACCCAAGGGCCCAGGGGAGGGGTCCTCAGGCCTGTCCTGCCTGTCCAGTCCAGTGCTTCCCTCTGTAGTTCCCCCAGTTGTCTGACTTGTCCCACTGAGAGGATGTCGCCGTGGCCTGTGCAGTGCTGGATGGGACCATTCGTGACCGCTCTCCCAGTCCAGTGGTCCACCTCACTAACCTTAGATGTCTGGGGACTTGGCTTTCATAGAGCCAGAGGGGCTGCCGATTTGCCCCAAGGGAGGAAGGGCCCCCGTGGGTGCCTGCCAGGCTCAACCATTCGGGTGCTCTTGGGTCCCACCATGGGCCCTTTGGAGGCTGGCCCTGCCTGGGAAGCTGGCCGGGTGCCCCCCTGGGGGCCTGCAGCCCTGCTGACCCTCTGCCTCTCCCTGCAGGTCTGGCACCATGCCCAGTCCCTCCGAACTCTAGGCCACATCCCTGGCCTGCAGAGCAGCCCCTGTTCGCTTCGGGGCTCACCCCCTCCCCACTGCCCACTGCCCCACCATGGCCGGGGACCGGCTCCCTCGGAAGGTGGTGGATGCCAGGAAGCTGGCCAGCCTGCTGCGGGGTGGACCTGGGGGACCGCTGGTCATCGACAGCCGCTCTTTCGTGGAGTACAGCAGTGGGCACGTGCTCAGCTCCGTCAACATCTGCTGTTCCAAGCTGGTGAAGCGGCGGCTGCAGCAGGGCAAGGTGACCATCGCCGAGCTCGTCCAGCCAGCCGCGCGCGGCCAGGTACCTGGCCCTGCCACCCACGCCCTGTCCCCCGCCCCACCCAGGCACCCATCCCTTCCAGGGGCAAGGGCAGAGCTCCCCAGCCAGGTACACAGGGGCCCTCTGCTCGGGCGCCCCCCCGCAGCCTCAAACCCAAACTGAGCTCTTGGGGTCACAATGTTCTGAGCCGTTCCATACCTTGGGCCTTGTAGGCAGCTCCCACCCCCCCTCCCTGAGCTTCCTCTTAGGGTGCACAAATGTGTCTCCCCCGGAGGCCCTCTGCTGACCCTATCTCCCCAGATACAATTCATCACCCCTCCCGCCCAGAGCCTGCTGACCCTGTCTGGGTCCTCACTCAGCCCCCGAGGAGAGGTCTCCCCACGTAAGACTGGGCGGTGTCCCTGGGGCCCAGCCCAGGGCTCAGAGAGGGGCACAGGGGTGGGGTGGGGGCACAGAGGGGCAGTGGACCAGGATGGCAGCTGGTCAGGCGCACACCGAGTGCTGTGAGAACACAGAGGAAGACAGGAAGGGGGGCCAAGAGGCTTATGCTGAGCCGTCATGTGCCCAGCCTCCCAGTTCTTTCCCCTAGAGTTCTGAGTGACCCAGAATTCTTTCTGTGCCCCTCCCCCCCAAACGTCCCAGGTCACCTGCAGTGGACAATCCTGTCTCTGTTAGCCAGGAGCATCAAGTGCAGCACTGGGAAGGACCACTGGCCCTGTGGCCTGGGAAGGTGGGGGCACCCCCAGTGGGGGGAGTGACATGGCCAGCAGCCCGGAGCTGGGAGGGGTCTCGGTCACAGGCCCTGTGCCAGCAGCACTGGATGTGAGAGGACCCAGGTGGCACAGCCCCCGCCAAGGCCAGAACCAGCTCCCTGCAGCCTCAGTGAGGGGAATCCGGTGATTAATCACCCCCAGCGAGGACTCCCTGCCAGAGCGCAATCCCATTGGCTGCTGGTGACATCATGCAGCCCAGGGTTGGCGGCTCAGCTGGCTGAGGGGCTGAGTGTGCTTGGGGGGCAGGGCATTAGCCACTGGGAGCAAAAGCTGCTCAGCATCTGGTCCCAAGCCTGGGCATTCAGGATGGGAGGAGGGCAGTGGAACCCCAACTTCTGGCTGCCTCCTGAATTAAGGAGGGCTCTTGCAGCACTTTTCCCATCACTGGCTGGGGAATTGCCCAGACGCAAAGGCACCCCACCCTCAGAAGCCCCAAAATGTGCCTCCCAGTGGCCCAGGGGACAGGTTTCCCTTTGCCTCAGCCACCCTGACAGCACATCCCTGGGACCGTGGCCACCCGTGCGTGCGCCCAAGGACCCTGTTACATTCACCTGCGTCTCCTCCACGGGGGCCCGGCCCCTGGTGCGTGCCCATCACATCTGTTCCCTTAGCACAGGTCTGGGCGTGAGGCCGTGGCGTTAGGAGGAGCGTGCCCCTGTTTCTGCCCGCTCTGAGGGCTTGCCTGTGGGGCTGTGGCATCCAAACCCGTCCAGGTGTGGGCTCTGAGGCGGGTGGGCGGGTGAGAGCCCGCCCCTCCCCTCCATGCAGCCAGGGGGCCGAAGCCCCTCCCCTGCCGCAGCCTGACCAGTAGTAGTGGGTGGCAGCAGGGGATGGGGGATCTGGCAGGTGCCCAGCGGTGCCCTGACCTCTGCCCTCACGGCCTCCAGGTGGAGGCCACAGAGCCGCAGGACGTGGTGGTCTATGACCAGAGCACACGGGACGCCAGCGTGCTGGCTGCGGACAGCTTCCTCTCCATCCTGCTCAGCAAGCTGGACGGCTGCTTCGACAGCGTGGCCATCCTCACGGGTGAGCTCCAGATAGACCCGGGCCAGGGGGCTCTGGGGCGCCCTCTCCTTCCTTCCTCTCTCTCCTCACTGTGAGCTTAGCTATGGGGGGGTGGGGGCATCTGGGGAGTCAGCTTCTGGGTCCAACTCTGCTCTCTTCTCTGAGCCCAGAGACCAGCAGCTACTGGGGTGGTGTTGGGGGATGGGGTGCTCTCTCAGTAACTGGAGTTCCCCAAGGCTCCATTGTTCCCTCCCCCGGGCCCCCACACTCCAGAACCCCCTCCACCATGGGCCTACCCCACCACTAGCAGGTGAAGCAGTAGGCAGGAAGAAACCCCTAAATGCATTCGTGGCAGGGGAGGAGGGAAGGGATCTAGGCAAAGATGTGTCTCTGCCCCTCTAGCTGTCTGAGAGAGGAGACATAGCCCCCATCCTCTGCAAACTCCAATCCGAGCAGAACTGGTCGGACAGGGAGTCCCTCTGAATGCTGCAGTCAGCACAGGATGCCCGACCCCTGCCTGGGGGCCAGCAGAGATCCCTGTAGGGCTTCCTGTTCCCCAAAAGCAGCCCAGGCAGCCTGGAGGCTGGGAAGCCCCCCATACACACACCTGCACACACGCACACACACACACAGGCCCCACCCTGGTTCTTGATGATTCCTTCCTCCTGCTGGCAGGGGCTGAGGCACTTCTGTAGAACCCACCTCCCAGAGGTGGCCCAGGTCCCAGGGCTGGGTTGAGCTGGCCTGTCCCAGGGCTGTACACCCTCCCTGCCCAGGTCTGAGGCCTCTGTGGGTGCTCCTGCCAGGGGCCATGGCAGGTGGGCAGAGGATGGAGAGGGCTGAAGAGGGTGTCAGCCCCCCCACCCCACCGCCGATAGGACACTTCTGTACACTCACCATGTCTGCCCTGAGCAGCCCCTTATGTGCAGACACCCCATGCGGTGGTCCGTGGGCACCGGGATCCCACCATTGGGAGGATGGACCTTCCCCACCGCCCCTGGGATGCCTCCTGGTGGGTCCACATCGTGTGCAGGTGTGCGTGCTGCCATCTACACGCGTGCCTGGGTCTAGGCGGTCAGAGGGCATCTGTGCATCTATGCACAGCTCTGGGAAGCTGGTGATCCGTGCTTGCTTGTGTGGTGGGATGTGGGGTTTGTGTGCATGTGTGTGAACTCTGAGAACCCGAGGCCACAGAATTGCAGACTCTCTGATTCAGCCACTGCCCCCTGGGCTCAATTTGGGGGCTGAGCGGATAGGGAGAAGAGGGAGAGAGGACAGAGGCTCTGGGCTTCTTAACGGGTGTCCTGGGCAGAACAGGAGCCCAGCTGGGAACCCCAGTATGCGTGTGTTCACGCGTGCACGTGTCAGTGTGGGTGGTGTGTGTGTGCGTGCGCATAGTCTCTACTCAGGAGTGGGGGCCACCAGGCCTTCTGAGAGTCTGAGAAACAGGTCCCAGAGCAGCACCCTTCCTTACCCCAAGGCTGCCAGGAAAGCCCAGGACCTCTAATGTGTGTCTCCTCTGGAGGCTGGGGCTCCTCACCCAGCATGCAGTGGGGCAGGCCTAGGCTCGGATGTGCCAGGAGGGCTCACCTGGGACCTGGCCGTGCCCACTTGGTTCGCTAAACTCTTGGGGCTGCCGCGTGCCCTTTCTCCCCTGCCTGCCCCTCCCTGAGAGGTTAGAGTATTTGCCCCCGTTTCCCTGAGGGCCAAGCCAGGCAGAAGTCATGACCCACCACGGTATGAGAAGAGCTCCAAATCAGGACCAAATCAGGACCAAATCAGGACCCAGACTCGCGGCCTCCTGGGAGCCTGGCCCACAGCACCCACCCTGAGGCGAGCACGGCCCCTGAACCAGTGAGCATGGGAAGGCGAGGCTGAGTGGGACAGAGGGATGCTGCCCCGCCAGAAACGGGAGGTGACTTTCCAGGATCCCTAGCACAGGGGGAGGGGGCCCAGCGGAGGCCAGAAAGGGAGGACCCCACCCCTCGGTGGGTGGGGCTGAGGAGCGCCAGGACGATGTCGCGGCTGGAGGACAGGGAGATCTCTCTCGGTGACAGGGGAGGCTCGCGGAAGCAGGAGAGGGCAGAGTGGGGCAGGCGCGCTGGGGTCCGGAACCGGCTGCCGTGACCGCTGCTCCCCCCCTGCCCCCCCCCCCAGCTGCTTGGCGGTGACGTCCAGCGGGGCGGGGACGGAAAGGGAGCCTGGCCCTTTAAGCGGCGGGCGGCCCTAGCCCGGGTGCGCGTTGCTGCGGAATGCGGGCTGGTGATGTCGCGGCGCCGGGTCGGTGCGCCCCCGCGGCCCGACCCCGCACGCGCCGCCCTCGGACCCTGGCCAGAGACCGCGGCGGGAGCGGCCCCTACGCGGAGGGTGCGCGAAGGGTACGCGGAGGGAGGGTGGGCAGGTGCGGACCCTGCCCGGGGCGCGGGGACCGCGGCGGCGCAGGGGGGTTGCGGGGCGCGCCGCGCGCATGGGGGCCGGAGAGCGCCTGGTGGGAGCTGCGGGCGGGGGCAGTGGCCGGGCCCGGTGCCCGTGGAGTCGGTGCAGTCGGTGCGTCCTGGGCATGAGCTTTTGTGCGAATCCGGGATTCCATTGTGCGGCGCAGCGAGCTGGGAAACCGTGAGGCAGGGGGAGGTTGGTATCCCGCCTGAAGGAAGGTGCCCTTGGGGATGCCTGGGGGATGGGGGCGCCTCCCCTCTGCGAAGAGTGCCACTACCTGCAGAGGGTCCAGGCCTGCTGCCACTGATTCAACCCAGGGTGGTCCTCTCCTGTAACCCAGAGCCTGGTGGGGGGGGGGGGGGGTCCTGAAATCGCTGGAGGGGCGGGGCCTCCGGCTCTGCTGCACTTGGCATCCATAGGGGGCTTGTGGGGGTCCCCACAAGCTGCTTGGCTCTGCGGGGAGTGGGGGGGCAGCCCTGTGGGGCTTTACCTGAGGGATTGCAGTCAAAACTGGCAGGACCACTCCTGTCCAGAGACCCCCCTTTGTGGGGGAAGTTCCTGGTGGAATACAGCCCCCCACCCCTCAGCTTAGGCGACGCCCCCAGAGAGCATGGGAGGTATATGGTAAAGATGAGTCTTTGCAGAGATCCTGCAGATCTTATGTCTCCTGGGGTGGGGGGTGTTGTCCTCCATCAGGAACATCCAGGGGACCCCTGGCTCTGGCCAGTAAACAGGAGCCCAGCCCCAGCACCCAGGTCGCTTTCATCTGTGAGCTGTGTTGTCAGCGATGCTGATAGTCAGCCACTTCTCCCTGTCCAGCCGCAGGTTGCCAGGGTAGGGACAGCTTCTCCTCCAAGGCTGGTGCCTCCACTCCCTGAGCCTGGAGGTCCCCCATCACCATGCCCCCCGCCAAAGGCAAGCTGTCATTGGGGGCACAAGGAATGCACATGGCAGGCACTCTGGTTGGGGGTTTGTACAAACTGGCCATTGAGCTGGGCCAGGGGTGAAGGCTGAGGGTACCAGGCATCTGTGTCCTGGGAAATCAGCCAGGTCTCTGGCCCCAGCTGTTTCTGCAGACCAGGAAAGAGCACTGGGGGTCTCGTGGCCTGGGACCCCGCCTCACTCCCCTGCCTCCTCCGGTGCGCTAGGGTAGGCCTCCATCTAGTTGAACTCTGTAATAGATCAGTCCACTGAGGGCAGGGATTGTCCACAGGCCTCGTGCCCCCAAAAGTGTGGTTAGGCCCAGGGTGGCCACCAGGGAGTGTCACCTCACCCTAGCAGGGACTGGCTGTCACCCAGCCGCCTGGCTGTGGGCAGGTTAGCGCTCAGTGTGTCTTCATGGCCCCTGTCTCCTTTGAGACCACGCTGTGCTGTGTGGCAGGCAGGATGCTGAAACAGGCTAGGGGTGTAATGAGCTCTGCCCGTGGTCACTCACTGAGTCAGAGCTGGGCTAGGGATTCCCACTGGGGTCTTTGAGGCCAGCGGAGGGGCTCCTTCCACCGACCTGTGGCCCAGGACTTGGGTGTACAGGGAAGGCAGTGGGCACACACCACCACGTGTAGAACGTGTGCCCGCTGCATGCCCTGCTTGCTCACCATCCCCGGCGTTCCCAGCTCTTAGCCCATCCTCTGGTGCTGTCCTCTGGGCAGAAGGGAGCCCTAAGTAGAGCACAGGTGCCCCTGCAGGGCTGTGCCAATTCCAGTAGGTGATGTCATGCCCAGGGGCAGGAGGGCCCCTCAGAAGCCCTTGCCTCCTGGTCCTGGCACCCACGCTTGGCCAGGGGCTCCCAGCCAACTAGAGTCAGGGAGGGATTGCATCAGCCCAGGGGGAGAGGCAGGAAGGCCCAGGCTGGCCCCTGGCCACCGGCACAGAAGATCCACACCCTCAACAGGAGCCTTCCGTGGCGTCGGAACCCACCCCTGCCTGGGTCCTGCACGTGCAAGGCCGGCCCGCAGCCTCGACCCCACATTTATGGGCATCACAGCGGCGTCCTCAGCAGGACCAGCTCCTAATTAGCCTGGGGAGGAATGTGGGTGTAGGGGCAGGCCTTATATGAGCACAGCACGCGCCTCGACTTGGTGAGAGCAGCCCTCCGGCACCCAGCGCTGACTGCAGGTGCTCAGGCCAGAGGCTCACCCCCTGGCATCACGCTGGGCTGGGGGTCCAGGCTGTGGCCAGAGTGTAGGGGTGGTCGGGTGCCCTGGACTCTTTCTTGTGCCCCAGCCAGCCAACCGCCTGACTCACGTCTCCTCTGCTCCTCCTCCTGCAGGGGGCTTTGCCACCTTCTCCTCCTGCTTCCCTGGCCTCTGTGAGGGTAAGCCTGCTGCCCTGCTGCCCATGAGCCTCTCCCAGCCCTGCCTGCCTGTGCCCAGTGTGGGCCTGACCCGCATCCTGCCTCACCTCTACCTGGGCTCTCAGAAAGATGTCCTGAACAAGGTGTGTGCACAGCTGGGGCTTTGGCCGCTGGCAGGGGGAGGGGGGCGGAGGCAGGAGCTCAGATGCCGCTCCTGGGCTGGTTTGGGGGGGTGGGGAGAAGGGAGCTGGAAGCCAATGAGGGGATGGATAAACGTGTGGGAGAAGCCTGGGTTGGGGGCCCGAGGACGTGAGGGGACAGGGGCAGGACCGGAGCAGGGCTGGGTGGAGAAGCAGCTCCCAGCCCCTTAGGCGGCGGAGCCCACATGCCACACTGCTGATGTCACTGGGCCCCTGGCCAGCACTGAAAGAATCCCGTGTTTTAAAATTGTGATGAGGGAAGAGGGTAAAGCCACCGCCCAGGCAGCCATAACATTCCTGGGAGCCTACCTCAGGCTGTGGGTGGCGCTTGCCCGATACCAGCATCCCCATCCCCCACCCTCCCCCCCACCCCCCCGCTAGAGGCTCTGAGCTCCAGGGTGGAAGTGGGAGGGGCTTCCACCTCCAGGGCACCCCTGTGCAGCCTGTCCTCCCGTCCCTCCAGGACCTGATGACCCAGAACGGAATAAGCTATGTCCTCAACGCCAGCAACTCTTGCCCCAAGCCGGACTTCATCTGTGAGAGCCGCTTCATGCGCATTCCCATCAACGACAACTACTGCGAGAAGCTGCTGCCCTGGCTGGACAAGTCCATCGAGTTCATCGGTGAGGGGCGGGGCAGGGGTGGGGGTCTCCTGTAGGAGGGCGGGCAGGACGCTGGGGAGAAGCACTGCGACCCCGGTGCTTGGGCCTGAGATGGGACTGGGATCGTTGGCGGTAGGGCCGGTGAGGTCCCCTGCCTGGGTTAGGGAAGCGCCGGCACCCTGAGCCCTCACCGGCCCCGGTGGCCCTGCCTCCAGATAAAGCTAAGCTGTCCAGCTGCCAAGTCATCGTCCACTGTCTGGCTGGCATCTCCCGCTCGGCCACCATCGCCATCGCTTACATCATGAAGACCATGGGCATGTCCTCCGATGACGCCTACAGGTAGCCTCTCCTTTCTTCCTGGGCCCTGAAGTTTAAGGCTGGAACCGGCCCTTCCCCGCCCCCTGTCCACCCACGAGCAGCGGAATGGCCCTGGCCCGGGAGGGAGACGCCTGAGCCGGGCTCCAGCACTCCGGGGTGGGTCTGCACATCAGCTGTGTGCCCAAGCATGGGCAGGGGGGAGCAGGGGGAGCAGGGGGAGCAGGAGGAGCAGGGGGGGCCAGGCGGGCAGCCCCGCCTGGCAGGAAGCCCCGTCTCGAAGCAGCCCCCCGCCCCCAGGTTCGTGAAGGACCGGCGCCCATCCATTTCGCCCAACTTCAACTTCCTGGGCCAGCTGCTGGAGTATGAGCGCAGCCTGAAGCTGCTGGCTGCCCTGCAGGGTGACGGGGCGCCCCACCCGGGGACGCCCGAGCCCCTCCCGGGCCCTGCCGCCCCACTGCCGCCGCCGCCACCACCTACCTCAGAGAGCGCTGCCACCGGGAGCGCGGCGGCCAGTGCAGCCAGGGAGGGCGCGCCCGCCGCCGGCGGGGAGCTGCCCGCGCCCTCCGCGGCGCCCGCCACCAGCGCGCTGCAGCAGGGCCTGCGTGGCCTGCACCTCTCCTCCGACCGCCTCCAGGACACCAACCGCCTGAAGCGCTCCTTCTCACTGGACATCAAGTCGGCCTACGCCCCCAGCCGGCGGCCCGACGACCCGGGGCCCCCCGACCCCGGGGAGGCCCCCAAGCTCTGCAAACTGGACAGCCCGTCCGGGGGCGCGCTGGGCCTGCCCTCGCCGGGCGCCGACAGCCCGGACGCGGCGCCGGAGACGCGCCCGCGCCTCCGCCGGCGGCCCCGGCCTCCCGCCGGCTCCCCGGCACGCTCCCCGGCGCCCGGCCTCGGCCTCGGCCTGAACTTCGGCGATGCCTCCCGGCAGACTCCGCGGCTCGGCCTTTCGGCCCTGTCGGCACCTGGGCTGCCTGGCCCCGGCCAGCCGGTCGGCCCCGGGAGCTGGGCGCCGCCGCTCGACTCTCCGGGCACGCCGTCGCCCGACGGGCCCTGGTGCTTCAGCCCGGAGGGCGCGCAGGGCGCGGGCGGCGCGCGGTTTGCACCCTTCGGCCGGGCAGGCGCGCAGGGCGCAGGGGGCGGCGACCTGCGGCGGCGGGAGGCGGCCAGGGCCGAGGCCCGGGACGCGCGGACCGGCTGGCCGGACGAAACGGCGGCCCCGGAGACACAGTTCAAGCGCCGAAGCTGCCAGATGGAGTTCGAGGAGGGCATGGTGGAGGGGCGCGCGCGCGGCGAGGAGCTGGCTGCCCTGGGAAAGCAGGCCAGCTTCTCGGGCAGCGTGGAGGTCATCGAGGTGTCCTGACGGCGGCCGGGGACCCAGGGCCCGGCGCTCCGCCGCCCTCGGCTCCCTGGTCTGGGCCGCCAGCAGCCGGGCCCACTATAAATATATATTATATATAATGCAAAGAAAGGTAAATGGTTTTACTGCGATTTTTATCGAGAAGTAAATATTTCGATTTTTTATTTATTTAAGCTGTTCATTCTGGCAATGATTTGGCAACAGTGCGGGCGGTCCTCGGAGCTCTATTTTTACTGTCTGGTATTTAAACTGAAACACTCGTTTCTAAGCAATATGAGGCCACCTTCAGTCCCAAGCTGGGGTGCCAGGCCTGGGGTCCCCTCCCCGCCCCCCCCTCCCAGGAAACACTGCTGACCGTTGCAAAGAGGCTGCCGAGCTTTCGTGCACTTTTTACATAAGAAAAAGGGGAAAAAAGGAGAAAAAAAACTTTGCCACAAACTGAGCCGCAGAACCTCCCTGTCCCTCCCTGCCCCCTCTTCTGCACTCCTCCTCCTCTGCTCTTTTCTCGGGCTCTGCACCAAAGTCTAGGTGGGGGAAGTGTCCCAGGAGCTGGGGCGTGACTGAGGCAGCTCTGCCAGCCGGAGGCACCCCCACTACCTGCCCCCCTGCCGCCCCCCCAACCCCTCCCCGTTGCCTGGTCGGTGTTGACTGGCATTGGGCCTAGAGAGGCTAGGGTTTTTGGACAGGCTGGGGGTAGAACAGGATAGGGGCTTGGTGAACGGCGCTCTTGAGTGTCAGATGATGTGGGTCCCCAGGGCAGGGACAGAGGTAGGATGCCCCCCACTCCTGCCTGAGCCCATGTCCAGTTTCACGGGTTCAGCAAGGCTGTTCCATGGATGCTGCCCCCCTCAACTCCACTTTGCGGGTGCTGCCTAGCACCACCTGCCAGGTGGGGGGGGAACAACAGGAGAGGGGCTCAGCCCCTGGGGGTATCAGACGGGAGGAGCTGGCCTAGCCAGTTTTGGCTCCACTGGCCAGAGGGCAGATGGATTTAGAGTCTTGTTCTGGGCTCTTCCCCCAGCCAGCCCCCAGGCCCCAGGCCAGACTTGGAATTCAGGTATGTTCCTGCAGGTGGAGGGCCTCCATGAGGAGTTGGCTGCCTTGCATTGGGAGGGGGTGATTAGCACTTGTCAGACCCTTACGCTTCCAGGGGATGGGGGTCCTTAGCTTCGGGAGAGCCGTCTCCAGACAGATAAAGACCCCTGATGTGGGCAGATGCAGGTGTCCCCCATGCCTGCCCCCAGCCCCACGGGGTCCTTGGAGAAGAGCACTCCCACACTGCCCTTTTCTGGGGAGCTCTCGCTTCTGCAGCCTCCCTGGGATCTTCACGGTGATATGCCAGGTGGCTTTTGGGCCCAGGTGGGCCAGCCTGGCAGTAAAGGCAGGGAAAAAGCCCCAGCTGCCCCCCGTCCCACACCTTCTTGGGTCATTGGGACCCATGGCTTTTGGAGGCAGGCGTAGATGTCCCCCAACCTTCAGATGTCCTAGAGTCTAGTGTGTGGGGGGGTTGCTGGCCGCCTTGGGAAGAGGCCAGGGGCTTGGCAGGAGGGCGGCTGGGCGGGGCCGAGTCCTCGGGGCAGCTGCCCCTCTGGTTGTTTCTTCCGTTTGTTCTGTTGACCTGCCGCCCTGTGCACCTGTCATCCCTCCTTTAAGCAAAAGTCCTCTTCCTGTTCCCTCTGTCCCCACCCCGTTCCCCAAGAAAATAAGCTATCATCGTTGTGTTTGCAATCTATGGATTAGAGGTTTAAGTATTTATTATTGGTTAATTATTATTATGATTGATTATGTAAACTTGCCTTCTGTCTGTCTATCGCGTTGGGTTTCTGAGATGACCCTGGGTGTGGAGGATGCACTGGTCCCCACCTCCGCGCCCCACCCCTGTGCTGTCCAGGAGACAGTGGTCTGGGGCCACTGGTTGGGCCCCGAACTCTGGAGGCAGGTCCCGCAGCCCCCGGTCCTTTCTTCTCTCTGCCCTCTGCCCTTTCTCTAGGGCCGCCAGCATCTCTTGTGACTTCGGTCTTGGAGTGTGGGGGGCTCTTGCTCTTGAGGCCCTGGTCACCCCAAAGTGAGCAGCTGCAATGTGGGGGGAGGTCCTGTCCCTGCCACCCCCTCTCCTGTCCCGGGGGGACCAGGCCCTGGCACAAGCCCCTCCCCGGTCAATTCCACACACTGCCTGAGGTGGGGCCAGGGCCAGGCCCCAGCCCTCTCCAAGTCTCTCAGCCCTCCTCCCCTTCCCCCACCCCCCTCCCCCCCCCGTCCTGGCATTGGGGGTGGCCCCAGAATGGACCCTGCCCCCTCCTAATATTTGCTGGGAAGTCCAGCGGAGGGGAGGTGGCAGGTCCCCCGCATGGCTCCCAGTCTCTCTGGACTGGGTGTCCCGCTCCTGCCTCAGAACCCCTCCCCCAGCGCGGCCACACTCTGCTCCCTGTCCTGTCCCCTTCTTTTGTATTTGGAGACAATGTGTTGTAATAAATCCCAAGATGGACGTTTTCTCCATGTCTCTGGCTGTCTCTTTCTTCGGGCTGGTGGGAGGCTGGAATGGAGAGTGTGGGGCAGCGGCCCCGGAGGCTTCCTGAGGCCAGGAGGCCGGGGCATTGGGCCCACAAGACCAACTTCCCCAGGACTCAGCCCCTGGGACCCCGAGGGCAGGTTGGGCAGGGCGGGGGACTGTGCAGGGGGAGGGCCCGGCGTGAGGAAGGCCCCACTGCATCCTAGAATGTAGAACACCCTTGTTTGTTGTTACCTGCTAGTGAAATTTTTAAAAAGTTACCACTATGTCCAATAAAAATGCCGTTTTGCCCCTCACCCACTTCCCCGGGCATAAGCACGGGAACACTTGGCTGCATCTCGGCAGGGCTCCGTGTGCATGTGTGGGCACAAGCCCGAGCACACCACACCATTGCCTTCCCTTTCACCGGAAACGGGGGTCTGGCTACAGAATGTCTGCAACTAGCTTTTTAATTATTTAAATGATCCGTTGAAAGAATCCATGCATGTGCTACAAGGACCAAAGGCACACGAGGGTATCTGGTGGAAGGTACTGGGGTGACCCACCCCCTTTTGTCCCCAGCCCCGGGGTTCCTCTCCCTGGAGTCAGCCAGCCCGACTGCGGCTGCGCATCTGCACCGACCGCCGCGAGCGTGCAGCCCCCCGATGGCAGGGTTGCGCTCCGTCCGCCCAGTGCGGTGACGGCCGCGGCTCGCAGCGTTCAGGCAATGCTCTCCTGGGACAGATCTTCAGACGTGACTCCTCTGGGTCACTCCAACGCCTCCCTGGCCGTTACTATAACGACGGCTCCTGTGTACTGAGCTCACTGCGTGCTGAGCTCACCGTGTGCCTGCACGACTCCACACATCCGGGCGTTTCCTGGGAACGGGTCTCCCAGGCTCCAGGGGGGCTGCCGGGCAGATCTGTGCCCTCAGCCCCACGGCCCTCTGGCTAATGCGGTGCAAGGCCTCCAAGGGGGTCTGAGCCTTCTTGGAGCTTTGGCCTGCTTCTTCCTAGGGACACTTCCCTAGTTCCAAGTGGCAGGGAGCTCAAACCAGGGACGCAGGCCAGATCTGCGTGTGTGTATGTGCGCGCGCGTGCACATGAGTGCCCACACACGTGTGCAGGATGTGCGTGTTGCAGGAGGCTGGGAGAGAAGAGGAAGCAGGAGACAGGGAAAGGGCTCAGCTGGCCCCTCTCAGGGACTGCGGGAGGAGGAGGGTCCTTGAATCCAGCATCCCTAGGAGCCCTCAAGAGGCCGGAAACTAGAAGCATGGGGCTGTCGCTAAAGCAAGGCTATTTTTAGCTTAAGAACATCTATTTATAACTCTGGCAGCCCCTTGGGGTCCATAAAACCCAGGACTGGAAGAAAGCTGATGGCTGTCTCAAGCAGCACCGTGGTGCCTCCCACTCCGAGGCATGTGAGCCCCTGCAGCGTAGGACGCAGGCTGATGGTGCCTCTCCCAGGAAGACCAGCTGGGGCACAGAAGGCCAAAGGACCCGGGGGGCAGTGTAAGAATGCACGTGGGGTGGGGGGAGGCCATCTACTAAGTTGCTCAGGCTCCTGGAGGTCAACTGGCCCGAGGGCTGAAGGAAGCAGGTGGTGAGGCCAGACCTGCACACTGGTGCGCAGACCTCCACCTGCTCTCGGCCACACGGTCTGGTGCTGTCCCAAGGTGTCTTCGGTAAACACCGGGCATCCTGCCTGCTTCTGTCTCTCCCTCCCCGCCCCGCCTTGGTCAAGAGCTTTAAGCTCTTGATGGGTCTTGGATGGGTGAGTACATGGTCAATAAAGGGTTGTTCTGTGTGGGTCTCGGCCTGTGGTTAGTGATGCTGGGATGCCCAGGCCCTCCCCTGGGTCCGTACTACTGGTGGTGGGCCGCCAGACGCATTTCCCCACAGGGGCCTACATTGTGGCTGGACGGGCCCTGGTGGTCCTTCCTGTGATGACAGGACACACTTCAGTAAGAACCATCAGGGGGCTCTGAGGAAGCTTTATTACTCACAGGTCCTGGGGGGGCATATGCACAGCTGGGGCCGCACAGCAAGGTTGCAGGGAGAGAGGGAGGCAGCGTGGACCCCAGTCTCTAACTTTTGGGGGTTGGAGTGGGGGCTGGGGTTTCTAGAGTGGTCGATTATCAGGTCACCCAGGACCTTCTAGAGCAGAACTGCATGGGTGGGGCAGCCTGGCTCGCCATCTAGTTGGGTAGCTGGCAACGTGTTTGAGATGGATGTCTTCGAAGTGACTGTCTCAGCAATCAAAAGATTAATGCCAGGCACTTATATTAACAATCAGAAAAACTAATTGTCAGGCACTTACCATCCAGGGCTGGCTGGGTTAGTGGTTGGGCCGATGGGTGATGAGGGAGTGGACAGGTGAATAACGGTGTATGGATGGGGGGATGAGATGGCTGTATGGGTGGGTAGATAGTTGAGTGTGTAGATGTGTGGATAGATGAGTAAATGGGAGGCTGGCTGCGTGGGTTAGTGGTTGGGTGGGTAGGTGACTGGGTGGACAGGAGGTTGACGGATGGGTAAATGGGAGGAAGGTGAGGAGGAAGGGAAAGAAGGTGGGTAAGTAGTAACATATAGGGCACTTCTGCTGGTCTACCTTATATTACAGCCGTGTGCTTACCTTCATCCTATCACCGGACTGTGTAGGTCACCCAGTCCTGCGTACAGAAGATGACCAGTAACTGTTCAATGTATAAACCTCAGGCTCAGAGCTGGACACCACTGCAGAGACCCAGTTCAGCCCTCTCCAAGGCCCAAGGAGGTGCTGAAAGAGAGACAATAGGCCCAGAATGGAGTCATCTTTGCTAAGCCCCCCACCAGCAAACCAAGACTTAACACCTAACCTAACTGCAGTTTCAGCCTCTCCCAGGATTGGACTCAGTCTGGAATTTCCTGGTCAGCACCAGTGAGGTCATCTGCTGGATAAGATCCCTGCCTTCCCTGAGGGAAGGTGACCTTCCTGAAACAGTCCACTTTCAGCTTCTTTGTCCCCCGCAACCCTTTTGCCTATAAAAACCTTCCATTCTGTACAACTCCCCAGAGCTTCTTTCTACCTGCTAGGTGGGATGCTGCCCAATTCATGAGTCTTTGAATAAAGCCAATTAGATCTTCAAATTTATCCAGCTGAATTTTATTTTTTAACAAGGGGAAATGACTTTCCAACGTCCCTCAGAGTCGGGGCAGAGTTGGGGTGGGCTCAGTTCCTGACCCCTGGGCTCTGCTCATCCCAGCTGAGCAGTCCCTGGAGGTGTCCTGGAAGGGGCCAGCCTCAGTGGCCCCTCAGGCCCCTTCCAGCTCAGACAGTGCTTCTGAGGCTCAGACATAAAGGGGCTTAGATTTGGGGAAGCATGAAGCCACTGGTTCTCGGGAAGGCTTGCGGCGAGGGGGTTGGCCTCTGAAGGCCAGGTTGGATTTGGAGGGCTGGGGCATGTGTAGTGAAGGGGATACTGCAGCCAGGGCCACAGAGAAACCTTGGAGGTGGGACTGCGTGCCGTGGGGTTCAGGCAGAAGCTGACTACCTCTGGCCAAGGTGAGGTCTAATGGGAGGGGGAGTGTCTGGCTCTGGACTGAAGGGGGGTGGAGGGGGTCATCTGTTCACAGAAAAGTGGTCCTTCCTGAGAAGCCACGGAGTCCCCAAGGGTCTGAAAAAAAAAATGCAAACTGGCAGTTGGGTGTCCCATTCTCCAGAAAGGGGCACAGAGGCTGGTGGGTCCTGGACAAACAGGCTGACTGCTAGTGGAGCTTATAGGGGGTGCCTTATGTAGCTAGCATGAGCACGCGGGAAGCAAAGTTCTCCCTCCCAGTGGACAGGGCTCCTCCAGCCGACCCCCCAGAGTGACCTTTATCCTTTTGTCAGGGGATGAGGGTCTAGGCTGGCGAGGCAGTCCCAGGATCTGTTCCTGGCCCTGGGGTTGGGGGGGGGGGGTCTCCAGACACAGGGTCCTCTCTGAAGGAGTGGCCAGGCCCTGACGATGGTGGGGGTAGCTTAATGGAGGTGAGGGGAAGGACAGAAAGCACTGGCCCGAGGACAGAACCAGAGCTAGTCTTGGTCAGGCAGGAGGGCCCCAGGCTGAGATGTGGGAGCCAATGCCCAGGGCCCCAAGGAGGTCTTAGTGGGCTGGAGGAAAGACAAACATGCTCCCTTGCCCAAACACACACAGGCCGCAGGGCAGGGTGATGCCAGGGGTGGGGCTTTGCCAACTAAGCAGGTGCCTGGGGAGCCCCTCCAGCCTTTCAAAGCTGAGCAAATCTTCCAATGACCCCGTTCCTGGGGAACACCAGGAGAGGGGCTGGGAGTGGGGTGGTCTCAGGAAGGAAAGGGGTGGGTGGAGAGGGGCTCCCTGAAGTCGGATAGGACCAGAGCAGATAGGGTTCGGTTCATTCCAGAGGGAAGAGGCTGAGGCCACCGTGGGCAGCCCTGTGCAGCCCTGTGGAAGCCTTCTCCCTGGCTCTTTGCAAATTCCCAAGATGAAACCAGAGCCGAAAAGCTCCTCAGGGCAGCCCAGCAGGTACTTCCAGGAACAGAAGGGAAAGCTCCTCCCCCCCACCTCGGTCTTGAATTAGGGGGCTACCACCCCTAACCCAGCTCCTGTGCTCCTTCGGCTCCTAGCCCACATCTGAGCTCCAGCCAGGGGGCCATCCGCCCAACCTGGTGCGTGCGCGCGCGCGCGTGCGCGCACACACACACGCACGCACACCTGGCCGCCTGGGACCCAGCAGGCCAGGTAGCTGCCCGCACAGGTGTGGTGGCACCCTCGGCATGGGGCCGGCCTAAGCCAGACTCAGCCTGACGCAATTGGCGGACGTAGCTATAAATAGCCAAGGAGAGCTTGAAATAGAAGTGGGGGAAGAGGAGGGGGAGGAGGCTGGACTCCTGGAGCCGGTGGAGAGGAGAAAAGGCCAGAGCGCCTGACGCCAGAGGAGGAAAACAAAGCCAAGTCGTTCTAGAGCGCCCCACCCCCACCCCCACCCCCACCCAGCCCGTCTAATGGGGTGTTTGCACACAGAAACAGCTGGGGGAAGAAGGGTGAAGTCAAGAACCCTGCCGGCCCAGTGCAGGGGTAGTGACCAAGGGCCAGGGGGCTGGCCCTTGACTGACTTGAGCTGTACCTGTGCCGGTCACAGCTCCCCACCTTCTGTCCCAGGTGGCAGTGGCCCCTCCTCTTGATGCCTAGCAGGGGCGAGATTCTGTGCGTCTCCCTCCTCCCTTCCCAGTTCAACCCCTGGCACCGGAGCCCCTTCCAACACCCCTCACACAGCTCCCAGGGACTGAAACTAGCCTGCCCAGGCTGGTCAGGAAGGGGGCTCCACTAGGCACGCCAGCACCTGCAAGGTCCAGCAGGAACGTCCTATCGGCTCAGAGGCACAGGACACGCTGTAGCTGATGGGGAGGCCCTGGAGGGAGGGGGATTTTTCTCTCTTCCACCTATTTCTCTGGGGGTCTGGGGACTTAGTGTGGCCCAGAGGTGGAAGGTTGAAACCCAGGGACTCCTCCCTGCACCCCCACCCTCCCCATGATTTCTGCCCAGGTTCCTACCCCGGGGACGCTCCTCCCAGACGCCCGCCCCTCTCTGCTCCTGATCTCTGTTGAGGTCAGTCTTGCAGACAGAGTGGGCAGGCTGGTGGCTAAAGAACGAGGGGGTGTCTCGGGCGCCACTGATAAGGCCTGTCCCTGCGAGTCAGCCCTAACGGGAAACTGCAGGAGAGGCAGGATTGGGGGCATTAGGGCGGGGTGGGGGAGGGGACGTTGGGGCCCTCCCCTCTCCCTGCAGGTGGTTGGCTGCCCCGCCCTCCCCGAAGCCAAGGACCCAGCTGCAGAAGGAGGCCGCTCTTCCGCCACTGGGAGAATGGGCGCGGCCCCCCTGGCGCGGGCGGGGCCGCGGGACGGGCGGTGACGTCAGCCCAGGTACAGAGCCGCTCGGAGCCCCGCAGCTGGAGCGTGAACAGCCGGCCTCTGGGCTCCCTGAGAAGTGCCCCCACCGCACTCTGACCCCCGGGGCGTCCTCCCCGGAGGCCCGATCCCGCCCGCCGCGCCCGCAGTGCCGGGCCAGCCCCGGGCTCCGAGGGTCGGGAGGTTGGGCGCGGTGGGTGCGCCGCACCGCTCGCGATGAGCTCACGCCGGGAAGGGCCGCGCCCACTCCCCGACGCCCGCCCGCCCGGCCCGCCGCGGCGCCCTTCATCCTCAAAGCGCCGCTCCAGCGCTCCCCCCGGCTCCCTCCCCTCCGCGCGCCCTCGCCGGCCCCGGCCTGGAGCCCAGGCAGGGCGGGCGCGGTGAGCACCTGCGCGGCGTCGGAGCCCGAGGCCATCGGGCCCCCACCCCACGCCCCGGTCCTGGCCCCAGGTGGCCAAACATCTGCTGGGCAGCGGGGGCCGAGCATCACCCCCCCCCCCGACTGCCTTCTAGACCCCGGGGTCGCAGTGTGCGTCCTCGGGCCTCGGGATCGGATTTGGCCTGGCTGGCCGCTCAACCCGACGCTCCCGGAGCCACGAGGACAGAAAGCAGCCCGGCAGCGCCATCTGCTGCCCGCGCCCGCGAAGGGGGGGCAGCCAGTTCGCCGGCGGAGTAGCCCCAGCCCCTGCGCGTCCCACCTGTCCGGGGTTTGGGGGTTTGGGTCTCCGGCGGTCTTGAGCCGCGTGGCTCCCACCTGCCCCTCTAGAGGCCCTCCCCTTGGCCCATCGGCAGCCGCAACTGCCCGAGACCTACTCTGGGTCTCCAGGCCCCGCAGGAGGGTGGGCCACACCCAGGGCTTCAGGGACACCCTTGTGCAGTCAACCGCCCCAGCTGTATCTGCAGTCAGATTGCATCCTTGACCTTCAGACCCGGAAATGCCAAGCTGCTGGGTGTCATCTACAGTCTAGCTGGATCTCAACCCTTCCAACTGTCTTCTCTGCCCCACATCTTCCCTCCCTTCCCCTCCCCCCTGCACCCCCATAAACAGACTAGCTATTGTTCTTGACTCCTACCTGCCCCCCACCCCACCTCTGCACCTCTCACCTGGATGGTTCCATCTACCCCTACCCCCACCCACCCATCCCCCGAGGAGCTGTCTACAAGCACTTTCTTTTTCTCTTCCTGGAAGGTGCCCCTTCCCTGGACTGCCCAGGAGCTCCACGCCCTCACTGGCCTCCCCCAGCCCTAGATGCAGGGCCTTGCCTGAGTCCCCTCGCTGCTGAGGGGGTATACACTCTTGTCCCCCTCTGCTGGGGGTCTGCCTCTGCCCCTTGCTGTCTAGCAGGGCCTAAAACTGAGAGTCCCCTTCTCTGACTCCATCCTCACATGGGGTTCTCCCTGTGTGTGTCTATGTCCAGATGTCCCCTCTTTATAAGGACACCACTTATATGAGATTAGGACCCACCATCTTAACTAATTTCATCTGTAAAGACCCTATTTACAAGTGAGTTCACATGCTGAGGTTCTAGGGGTCAGACTCACATATATCTTTTGTGGGAGGGACACCATTCAGCTTATAACAAGTATCAGTGGATGGAGGGAGGGAGGTACCCACACATACTTTAGGACTATCTGGGGAGGCCCCTCAGCCACTTTCACAGACCTGTTCAGCCACCTGCCTGGGCACAAGGCTTTGTGGCTGTGGGTCTGCAGAGCGAGCTTCCAGGGCTGACTGGAGACTTTGCAGAACAGAGGTTGGTCAGGAAAAGCCAGTAGGGGCCATCTGGCCCAGGGCTTCTCACCTGACCACCTTTCAGGGTCACCTGGGAGCATCTTTATATGCTGATCCTGTGGCCCCACCCAGACCTAAAAAGTCTGACTCTAAGGGAGGAAAAGGGCTCAGGAATCCCTCCAGGGAGTCTGCTGTGCCAGTGGATGGGGAGATCTAGCATTTGGGACCCCCAGTCTTATGGCTCCCACCCATGGAATGGAGGGGACAAGGGGTGAGCCCGAGCTGGCTAGTGGCAGGCCCAAGAGGAAGGCTGTCTCTTGTCTTCCTCCCAGGCCTGCTCCTTCCACTCCCACTTGCCCAGGGCCCTGCCCCAGGCAACCCTTGGACTGGAGCTGGGGAGGGCTGTATGGAATAGGGGGTGGGGGGAAGGAGACTTGGCGATGCAGTGGCTGCTAGCCCTGACCCCAGGCCACCTGCAGGCTGTGCTGGCTGCTTGGAGCCCAAAGCCACCCAGTAAGGGAGGGTTTGGGGAGGGGTCCCATGAGAGCCCCTGGAAGGAGTAGGTGGAAGGATGTGAGACCTCTGTGGTCCCTAGCACCTTGCCCACCCTCTTCTCCCTCAGATATTTCTGGGGACCCCACCCCACCCAGGGGAGAGGGGCCGAGGGTGGCCTTTTAAGGCCCCACTGAGGTCTCTGCACGGGAGGCCCAGCCATCCCTGCCATGGCCAAACCGCAGCCAAAATTGGGGATGGAGCCGGGCCCTGCTGTTCCAAGGCCCTCCAAGCCCCCCACAGCCCCAGGCCACCCCCAGCCCATCTCCACAGCACCCCTCCCGGGGCGGGGCCCAAGGCTCCCACCAGGACAGCCTCTGCCCCACCTGATCTGGCTGATCTGGCTCCTAGCTCTGGGCTGCTGCTGGGGGTGGGGTGGGCGTCAGCTACCCCAGGCCTCCTGCAGAGCACAGCAGGCCTGCCAGTACCCAGCCCGTCCCGTGGGCCTCGGGGTCCCCGATGGGAAAGGCAGTGGGAGCAGAGCTGGTGGCCCCCTCCTGACCGTGAGTCTTGAGTCAGAGCCCACGTCCTGCCTGGCTCCACCAGCTCCCCACAGCACCACGCTGGGCAAGTGCTTCCCTCCCAGGGCCTCGGTAAGGGTCTGTGAGGTGGGGGTGGGGCAGGGAGAGAATATCATTCCCATGACAGGGTATGTGCAAGGAACGCCACTACTTGATGGGAGTAGTGCTTGGAGGAAGGGGCATTTGACAGAGGCTTTGAGGGATGAGCAGGAGTTCTCTAGAAGGAAGGGCATTGCAGGTAGAAGGAACAGCATGTGCAAAGTCCTGTAATGTGAGAGAGCCTACTAGTTCAGGCAACACAAGTCATTTATTGACCAGGCATCTACCCTGGGCCAGACGCTCTCCAGGGTACAGAATGAGGTTAGTGTGGGGAGAAGGATGGGGCTGCATCAGCCCCTAAGGATTGGATTCTGTCCTGAGGGTGAAGAGAGCAGACGGGGTCAACACCGCAGAAAGGGGTGCTAGGGGGCTGGCAGCACAGAGTCAGGGAGGAGTGGTGGTTCCCCTATGGGGTAGAGGTGGCAGGACCGGTGGTGGGCACAGACTGAAGGGCAATTCCTAACCCAGCAGGTCAGCGACTTCCCTGCCCCAGGTGTGGCCTGCAGGTGACCCTGTGGGGTTGAGTAAGTGACCTTCACCTGCTGCCTTCCAGGTACTCTCTTCACTGGAGGTGGGGGCGGGAGGTGGCAGGGGGCCTCATCTGCATCTGGAAGGACAGAGAGGTAAGAGAGGCTAGACATAGTGGGGAGGGGTGGGCTAGACATGGTGGGGAGGGATGCTGGCACTTCCTACCAGGCTTGGGACAGTGGGTCATGGGTTGGCCTGGGAAATCCCGTCACTCTTGCTTTCTCCTCTTGCCAGGGCTCCCCTGGGCCCTGTCCCCGAGCCCCACCCCCTCCTAACCCAGCTCTGGCTGTTGGCGGAGGATCCTGCTGGGGTCAGGGCACCCCCATCCCCTGAACGCCTCCTCCCCTCGCCTGGAAGTGGAGGAATATGAGGCTTCCTTCCAGAACTCTCCGGCATCCCGGCCTCTGGGGGGGGACGGGGCCCCAGGAGGCGGGGCGGGGCGGGGGCGGCACCCCCGGGGAGGCGGAATTCCCCCCTCCCCCCGGAGGCGAGGCGGGGTGGAACTCCCAGGGAGGGCGGGGAGGAGCCGCGACGCCCCGGAAGCGGGGTGGGGGCGAGACCCCCTCCCCGGGAGAGGCGGGGTGGGACATCCCCCCAAGGCGGGGGCGGAACCCCCGGGGCGGGGCGGAGGCGAGAGACCCCTCCCCCCCCCCCCCCCCCCCCCCGGGAGGCGGAATTCCCCAGAAGGCGAGGCGGGGTGGGACGCCCGGGGGGCGGGATCCCTGGGGAGAAGGCGGGGTGGGTTCCACCGGGAAGCAGAGCGGAGGCGGGATCCCAGGGAGGCGGGAGGCTGGCCTGGTAGCGCACCGTCTGCAGGCCGGCACCTTCCCACCTTCCTGTTCCTGAACTTTCCGTTTCTGAGCTCGGGTCTAGGAGGGGGTCCCGGGGCCAGGGCCAAGGCTAGGGTGAGGCAAGAGGGGCACCTAGGCGGCCAGCACGACGCTGAGGGCGAGCGCCTCCCCGCTCTTTGTGGCCTTGCCTGAGACTCCTCTGTGGATCCCCCCGGGTTCCAGCCCGTGCTGGGGGCCAGGGTGTCCTTTGACGCACACGTGGTCATTGACACCGCTCCGGGGGGCAGCTCCTGCTGGGATCGCTGGCGGAAGGCCGAAGACCAGCGCTGCGGCAAGCTGGACACGTCCGGCAAACGCTCGCGTGTTCATCTTCTTCTTCTTCTTTTTTAAGATTTTATTATTCATTTGACAGAGAGAGAGAGAGAGCACAAACAGGTAGCGGCACTCAGAGGGAGAGGGAGAGCCGAGCAGGGAACCGGATAGGGGGCTGGATCCCAGGACCCGGGGATCATCACTGGAGCTGAAGGCAGGCGCTTAACGGACTGAGACACCCAGGCGCCTCCCACGTTCATCTTCTTTTGAAAAATTGGGAGACCTGACAGCGCTGGGCCTGGGGTCCTAGGGGGCAATAATCAGAGGGAGAGCGTCTTGGTCGGGGGCCCTTTGCTAATGGGACGTGTGAAAACTTATATGGAGACACTTACCTTCCTGAAGTCATTCCTTGCTGACCTGGGCTGGACGGCAGAGCAAACAATAAAATGGAACACATCCCCTCCATGGGAGAGAAGCTCAGGGCCCTGCAGGTAGGACAGGTTTCCCGTGCTTTCTCTTCTGCTGCGGAGGGTCCAGGAAGAGGGTGCTGCTCTCCTGCAGTGAAGACCCAGAGAGAACCAGGGTTAGCAATGCTGTTGAAAATCCCAACTGGAGATTCAAGTGAGGGGAAAGTCAAGAGGCTGGGAACATGTGGAAAACTCCAAGTTCTGCCTTAGCGATTCATTCCTAAGAAAGAAGCTTGCCGACCACCTTGGAACCCGGTGTTTGGTTCACGACAAGTCACACGTAGATCCATGACACTTGGCAAAGCGGTAAGTCTTTGGGACTTACCGAGTCCCCCCTAAATCCCAGTGAAAGCGTGTCATATGTGCTGAGGGTCATGTGACTAAGGAACCACCCCTGTTATGGGTTGAATTGTGTGCCCCAAAAAGATACGTGGAAGTCCTAATCCCACTGTGAATGTGACCTTATTTGGAAATGGGGTCTTTGCAGAGGTCATCAAGGTAAGGTGAGGTCATGAGGGTGGGCCCTAATCCAGTGACTGGTATCCATATAAAAAGGAGGAGTTTGGAGGCAGACACAGACCCACACAGGAAGAAGGTGGTGTGAAGAGGGAGGCAGAGACTGGAGTGAGTGAGGTGCCTACAAGCCAACAAATACTGGCAGATGCAAGTAAGATGCTCCCCTGAGATCTGCTGACACCTCGATTGGGACTTCCGGCCTCCGGGACTGTGGAAGAATGTACTTCTGTTGTTTTAAGCCACACGGTTTGTGGTCATTTGTTACAGCGGCCCTAGGAACTAAGACAGTCTCCCACCCAAATCCCAATCTGGTTTTCGTAAAGGTTAAGTCTGCACACACACAAGTCCCCGGAGTGACAGCCAGTATGGGGGTGGGGGTGGGCACGGGCACAGCCTCTGAACTTAAGCATAAGGATGAGGCTGCAGACAGCGAAGGAAACCCAAGATGTCATTAATGTAAAAGGTCCTACTCTTTAGGCACTGGCCGCCCTTGGGTAAGTAAGCAAGGTGGATTTCTGGAGCAGAGGCTCCGCTTGTCACTGGTTCTCAGGGGGTCTCGGCTGGCCAGAGTTCTGACCTTGGCCGTTGCAGTCATCTGCGTGCTCTGGGGAGGGAGGCTTGGAGGAGGCTCCAGGGGAGGAGGACGGAGCACCTGGAATCCAGGTGTGAAGCGGGAGGGTGAGAAACCTAGGAGCAGGAACTGCTGGCCTTCTTGCCTCCCAGAATGTAACGTGGACCAGCCCGCCAAGCCATACCTGTAAGACAGGGAGCTGAGGGCCCCCACCTGGAGGGGCCTGGTGCCTGGCAGCTGGTTAGCACTCCAGATGTGATCCCAGGTGATATGGATTACGAGCATCCCTATTGATGTCTTGGCCATGAGCCCTAGTTGCCCCGTGGGCACGGGTCCTCCCCCTCCGCACCTAAGCCAAATGCACCATCAGAGGGGCTTGCTGCTCTCTGCAGGGGGAAGGAGCTGAAGCCTGGAGGTCTCTGGAGGCAGCTGTGCTGTGGTTTCTCTGTAGGGCCACTGGGCAGGTTGTGCCCCTGAGGGACCACTGCCACTGTTTCTTAAGACTCAGGGAGGAGAGCCCCACTGGGCTGCAGGACATAGCGACAAGATGGTGGGCTTGGGAGCAGGTGGTCCTGGAATCCAACCCCCCCCCCCAAGCCGGCTGCTTGCTGAGGGACTTTGGACAGTCCCTGCTCCTCTAAGAGCCTCAGTCTCCCTCCTGACAATCACTGCCCAAACGGTGTACAGTGTAAGTTAAGTAGCGCGGGCACAGCAGCCTGGCCACTGTGGGTCTGCAGGAGGGCGCTTTGGGGTCTGCGGGAGGGCGCTGCGGGTCTGCAGGAGGACTGTGCAGGGTCTGCGGGAGGACACTGCAGATCTGCGGGAGGGCGCCTTGGGGTCTGCGGGAGGACTGTGCAGGTCTGCGGGAGGGCGCTGCGGGTCTGCCAGAGGACAGCAGGGTCTGCGGGAGGACACTGAAGGTCTGCGAGAGGGTGCCTTGGGGTCTGCGGGAGGACTGTGCAGGGTCTGCGGGAGGGCGCTGTGGGTCTGCGGGAGGACTTTGCAGGGTCTGTGGGAGGACACTGCAGGTCTGCAGGAGGACTGTACAGGGCCTGCGGGAGGGCTGTGCAGGGTCTGCGGGAGGACACTGCAGGTCTGCGGGAGGGCGCCTTGGGGTCTGCGGGAGGACTGTGCAGGTCTGCGGGAGGGCGCTGCGGGTCTGCGGGAGGACTGTGCAGGGTCTGTGGGAGGACACTGCAGGTCTGCGGGAGGGCCCCTTGGGGTCTGCGGGAGGACTGTGCAGGGTCTGCGGGAGGGCTGTGCAGGTCTGCGGGAGGGCGTTGCAGGTCTGCGGGAGGGCGCTGCGGGGTCTGCGGGAGGACACTGCGGGTCTGCAGGGTTTGCTGGTGCCTCAGGAGAGACAAGGGGGCCACCAACCACGGGAGCTCTCCTGGGACTGGCGTCCCACAGTACCCGTCCCAAGGCAGACCCCCAGGCTTCTCAGACAATCAAACGCTGACCCTCGGCTGGCCCTCCCTGCCCCCCGGCACTGCTGTCGCTCACCCTCAGCCTTACTTGGGATTGTACCAAGGGGTCAGCGCGGGAGGCAAGAGGGAGCCATTGTTCCCCGGCTCCAGACTAGGGGAGTGTGTGTCACGAGGCCCACCCGGTGCCAAGGCCTCCTGGCAGGGCAGCTGAGCCCAGGGAAGGGATGCTCTGGACCGACCCACACTGTGGGGAGGGGCCCGCTGGAGGGTGGGGAGTAAGCCCCTGGGACAGACAGGATCAGTGCAGACAGAGGCAGTGAAGGAGGCGGAAGGAGGACCCAGCAGGGCGGTCAGCCCTGGAGCAGGGATTCATCTTTCCCCTGAGTCCTGGCCATGCATTCACCCTTATGCCAAAGCGTCATCCTCCACCCCACAACAGAGGACAATTTCCTTTGGAGGCATTCCTGCAGGTCCCCGTCTAGAGCAAAGCATAGTTGGGAAAACCAAGCCCCGTTTCCCAGTGTAGGAACTCCCGGCTGGCACAGGCCCTTGGATTCCAGGCAGGAGGCAGGTGCCTGGTGGATGAGGTGAGGTTGAGGACTGGAGCCTATATTAGTAACAAAGTAACACAAACTTGGTGACTTAAAACAACAGAAATTTGTTGTCTCACAGTTCTGGAAATCAGAAACCCCAAATCTTTGGTGTGGGCAGGGCCAGTTCCTCCTGAAGCTATGGATGAGGATGGGGCCCAGGCCTCTCCCAGCTGGGAGATGGCTGTCTTCTCTGCGTCTCCTCCCATGGCCTTCCCTCTGTGCTCTCGATTCCTCCCTTTTTATAAGGACACCTGTCATACTGGATTAGGTGCCCACCCTAATCTCTGGGTCCTCATCCTGACTAATTTAATCCGCAATTACTCTCTTTACAAGTCAGGTCCCATTCTGAGGTCGTGAGGGGGCAGCCAGCATTCCTTGTCTCTGTCATTGGTGTTACTGTGCCTGACGTGTTTTGTGTCTTTCTTCCTGTTTTTTCATCACCTGTCTGCTCCATGGGGGTAGAATTTTGTCTGTTCTGTCTACCCACTCTATTGCACGCACTTTACGAGTGTCTGGCACATAATCGGAGCTCGGTACTTATTTGCCAAATGAATGAAGGAATGGCAAGAAGGAAGGGCTAATTGAAAATCCTACATTTCCACCTCCCTGCTCAAGTAGACTGCAAGCAGCCCTTCATCTCCAGAGAAGTCACAGAGGTGAGCACCACCGTCCGAGACCTGAGAGACGCAGAGGACAAGGCTTCTGTCACTCTCGGACGTTGCCTGTGCAGGGGATGGAGACACGTCGGTGATGGACCGAGTGTTCCTGCAAGTTTGAAGACATGATGACCCCAACTGCCACTGTCCCTCCAGATGTGATGCCCTTCCTGGAGCGAGTCAGCACACTTATTACTCAGCCGTGGGTCATGCAGAGAGGCCCCGCCCCATCCCATAAACCGAGAAGCCGGGAGCAGTGCGCTGTCCTTGGTGAGACCAGTGGTGTGCCTCTGCCTTCATGACACAGGGTCAGATCGTCGCTGATGTTTTCCACCACGCTTCAGCCCACACAGATTTTGACTGTCCCAGCATGCCTCAGGACTTCGCACCACTCCGTCGTATGGATGACGTCCTGCCAACAGGCCATGGAGCCCAGGACTTAGTGATGCTCTAGACACTGATAAAATACACCTGCTTGCCGGAGGGATATATCCCAACAATTTAGGAACTTGGACACACCCACGTGAAATTTTGGGAGTTCAGTGGTCTGGGAATGTCATGACATCCCCTGCAAAGTGCAGGACAAGTTTTTATGCCTTGATCATCTTTTTTTTTTTTTTTAAAGATTTTATTTATTTATTTGACAGAGAAAGACACAGTGAGAGAGGGAACACAAGCAGGGGGAGTGGGAGAGGGAGAAGCAGGCTGCCTGCCGAGCAGGAAGCCCGATGCGGGACTCGATCCCGGGACTCGATCCCGGGACTCCAGGATCATGACCTGAGCCGAAGGCAGTCGCTTAACCAACTGAGCCACCCAGGCGCCCTATGCCTTGATCATCTTAACACCAGGAAAAAGACATACATTTTCATGAGCATATCAATTAGGCAATTGCTTTTAGCTTCAGGTAACAAAAACGGGAAAGAACAGTGACTTAATCGAGACTTTTTTCTTTTTTTCTTTTTTTTTTAAGATTTTATTTATTTATTTGTCAGAGAAAGAGAGAGCACAAGCAGGGGGAGTGGCAGGCAGAGGAAGAAGCAGGATCCCCACTGAATAAGGAGCCCCATGTGGGACTTGATCCCAGGATGCTGGGATCACGACCTGAGCCGAAGGCAGATGCTCAACTGATTGAGCCACCCAGATGTCCTGAGATTTTTTTCAATTAAAAGAAGTCCGGAAGCAAGAAGTTCAGGACTGCTGTGAGTGTTCCTGAGTGGTGGCAGGAACCTCAGTTCTCTCTGCTCTGCTGTCATCAGCATGCCTCACGGCCCGAGATGGCTGCAAGATCTTTGGCCATCACTTGCCTATTCCCAGCAGGAACCAGCAGATTGGACCAGGGCTCAGGGTAGAGAGGAAGGACTTCCTGGAAGCCACCCGACAACTTCCAGTTCCACCTCGATGGCCACCCCATCCACATGGGAAGCTGGGAGAAAGAGGAAGTGGGGAGGGTAAGGAAGAGGGAGAGAAGAAAATGGAGGAGGAGAGAAGAAAATGGAGGAGGAGAAAGGGTCTGGACACGGGGGCAGTTCCTTTACCATCTCTGACTGGTGCTCACTGATCGTGCTGTTCTCATCCGATTAGCAAGGGGCCCCAGAGCAGACCAGCTCTGACTATGCCCCAGCCTGGGAAGGGTTAGCCGCAGCTGCCGGACAAGTGGTCTCACCACACACCGCGGATGAGCCCACTGGTCCAGCCGTGCTCAATGAGGTGCTGCATGCAGACAGCGGTGAGCTCTCATACAAGAGAAAGAAAGATAGGAGGGCCCCAGGGCTTTGAAGCAAAGCCATATCCTCCTAAAACATAAATCACGATTCTTTGAGATGTGGTTTCGGCTTGCCACTGGGCACCAGTGCAGACTATACGTTAGATCTCACAGGCCCATGTGATCTGAACTCCCCATTATGGACTGGGCGACATGGAGCCAGAAAGCGGGGTGTGCCCAGCAACACACCATCATCAAGGGAAAGGGGACCGACCTTGAGCCCAGGTAAATTGCCATGAGCAGGTAGGTCATACTCCTGATACGCTTAGTTATACTCTCTGCCTCCTCACCTTCAGCCTACACCTGTGACCTCACCAAGTTTCTTATGACACATTTGGCAACATTATTATTCCCATTACAGGAAGACACTGAGTCACAGAGACATTAAACAACTTGTCCCAAGTCATCCAGCCGGTAAGTGGAAGAGCGGGGATCTGACCCCCAGACTCTGGAGGGGACGTAGGATTGCTGGTACACGGTGGGGGCAGGAAGAGAGATGGGTGGAGCCTGCGGCACTTCCTAGGACCTCGAGGCTCAAGGGTACTAGTTAATGGATGGTTACAGCAGCTGGATGCAGGCGGGGCCACCCAGAGCTCATATTCCTCAGAGTCACTGTACTAGGTGGAGATGCAACCCGAGGAGGGGTTGGCTGAAGGCAGACATGAATATCAACCACAGCCCCTTGTCCGGTTGTAGAGATGAGGTCCCTAGAATGTATCTGCATGTTCTTCCTCTCAGAGATACTACATATTAAACGAATTCTTCTCTTCTTTCCATAGTCTTTCCTCACTCCTTGATCTCAGATGGTTGTTGGTGGTAAAGTTTGCAATATCCCCCCGTAAGCTTCACAATCATGGAGGCAATAAAGGGAGAAAAGTGATCTCTGCAGATCCTGGCCGTCGCCAATGAGACTCAGTCGGGCCCGTCAGGGAGGGGTGAGCCGAGTTTCAAGGGTATTAGGGGCAGGGGCATTATGGTGCACAGAACTTTTCTTTTCCCCCCCTTTTCGGAAGTATAGGTGTGGGGAGAGTGGTGTTGGTGTAAAATGGCAAAATGGGGTGGACTGTGGTGGTGGGCTCTGCTCCTCACCTCCTCCACTGGAATTTCCTTCCCAGGGATCCTCTCCTTGGCAGGTGGGGTCTGCCTCGTCCTCTAGAAGCTGCCAGCCTCCCGTTGAGCCCAGGCAGAGGTGAGTGCCCCAGGCTTCCGTGGCTGGCAGCACCTGCTGGCCGTGAACCAGAGGCAGTGACCGCAGTCCAGGCCCCCGCGCGTCAGCATTCCCAGGGTCAGCATCTGAGGGTGCCGGGGGTATCGCAGGTGGAGTGGGTGGGAAGGACCCGGCCATGCCAGCAGGAACTCCAGCGGAGTCCCCATCTCTCTGGCCTGGAGGACTCTGGAGGAAGGCAGCCCCCACTGGTACAGCAGCTCCGTCTTCTTGTTCCTTCTTCTTAGCCAGGATGGCTCTTGGGCTTCCAGGCATCCTGTTCCTGCATCAGCCCCCGGAACCCCGGTTCCTCTCTGCCCGAGGCTTGGCCCTTCCGTCAGGAAGGGAAGCCCATGGACGTCTGGTTTGCCTCCCACTGCTACCAGGGAGGTCAGGGGCGACAGGTTTCCCGTGCTGCTCTCTGCTCTGGGGACGGCAGGAGGGCAGGGGCTCAGAAACATCCAAGAGGCCCCTGGTCAGATGCATGGCCTCAGAAGTCCTCCAGCCCTCCAGCTGTCCCGGCTGCGCTGTGAGCTGCCCTACGTCTGTCCATAAATCCCTTTCCACCTTAAACCATCCTGTTGATGGCACCTGAGAGCCCTCCTGGGTCTGGAAAGAAGGCCAGGTGGCAGCAGGAGACGTGAAGGGGAAAGAAGTTCTGGAGGGGTCCCTCTGAGAGTGAGGAGGGGGCATACTGGGCACAGGGGTGCAGTGTAGATGCAGGGCTGAGAACAGCCCAGATGTAGGGGGACAGTCCCAGTGCAGGGGGACAGTCCAGGGTGCAGGGAGCCAGCCCAGGGGTGTGAAGGGTCAGCCGGGGTGTGAGGGGTCAGCCCGGGGTGTGAGGGGTCAGCCCGGGTGTGACGGGTCAGCCGGGGTGTGAGGGGTCAGCCCGGGGTGTGACGGGTCAGCCCGGGTGTGACGGGTCAGCCGGGGTGTGAGGGGTCAGCCCGGGTGTGACGGGTCAGCCGGGGAGTGAGGGGACATCCGGGGCGTGGGGGGACATCCGGGGCGTGGGGGGTCAGCCCGGGTGTGACGGGTCAGCCCGGGTGTGACGGGTCAGCCCGGAGCGTGACGGGTCAGCCCGGGGTGTGAGGGGTCAGCCCTGGTGTGAGGGGTCACCTGGGGCGTGAGGTGTCAGCCGGGGCGTGAGGGGTCAGCCGGGGCGTGACGGGTCAGCCGGGGAGTGAGGGGACATCCGGGGCGTGGGGGGACATCCGGGGTGTGGGGGGCTGTCCGGGGCGTGGGGGGCTGTCCGGGGCGTGAGGGGTCAGCCCGGGGCGTGAGGGGTCAGCCGGGGTGTGACGGGTCAGCCCGGGGTGTGACGGGTCAGCTGGGGTGTGAGGGGTCAGCCGGGGTGTGAGGGGACATCCGGGGCGTGACGGGTCAGCCGGGTGTGAGGGGTCAGCCGGGTGTGAGGGGTCAGCCGGGGCGTGAGGGGTCAGCCGGGGAGTGAGGGGACATCCGGGGAGTGAGGGGACATCCGGGGAGTGAGGGGACATCCGGGGCGTGGGGGGCTGTCCGGGGTGTGAGGGGTCAGCCGGGGCGTGAGGGGTCAGCCCGGGGCGTGAGGGGTCAGCCGGGGTGTGAGGGGACATCCGGACGTGAGGGGACATCCGGGGAGTGAGGGGACATCCGGGGCGTGGGGGGCTGTCCGGGGCGTGAGGGGTCAGCCCGGGGCGTGAGGGGTCAGCCGGGTGTGAGGGGTCAGCCGGGTGTGAGGGGTCAGCCCTGGTGTGAGGGGTCAGCCCTGGTGTGAGGGGTCACCCGGGGCGTGAGGGGTCAGCCCGGGGCGTGAGGGGTCAGCCGGGGTGTGAGGGGTCAGCCCGGGGTGTGAGGGGTCAGCCGGGGTGTGAGGGGTCAGCCGGGGTGTGACGGGTCAGCCTGGGGTGTGACGGGTCAGCCGGGGTGTGAGGGGTCAGCCCGGGGTGTGAGGGGTCAGCCCGGGGTGTGACGGGTCAGCCGGGGTGTGACGGGTCAGCCCTGGTGTGACGGGTCAGCCCGGGGCGTGAGGGGTCAGCCGGGGTGTGACGGGTCAGCCCTGGTGTGACGGGTCAGCCCGGGGCGTGAGGGGTCACCCGGGGTGTGAGCGGTCAGCCGGGGTGTGACGGGTCAGCCGGGGGCGTGAGGGGTCAGCCCGGGGCGTGAGGGGTCACCGGGGTGTGAGGGGTCAGCCGGGGTGTGACGGGTCAGCCCTGGTGTGACGGGTCAGCCCGGGGCGTGAGGGGTCACCCGGGGTGTGAGCGGTCAGCCGGGGTGTGACGGGTCAGCCCTGGTGTGACGGGTCAGCCCGGGGCGTGAGGGGTCACCCGGGGTGTGAGCGGTCAGCCGGGGTGTGACGGGTCAGCCGGGGGCGTGAGGGGTCAGCCCGGGGCGTGAGGGGTCACCGGGGTGTGAGGGGTCAGCCGGGGTGTGACGGGTCAGCCCTGGTGTGACGGGTCAGCCCGGGGCGTGAGGGGTCACCCGGGGTGTGAGCGGTCAGCCGGGGTGTGACGGGTCAGCCCGGGGAGTGAGGGGTCAGCCCGGGGTGTGACGGGTCAGCCGGGGTGTGAGGGGACATCCGGACGTGAGGGGACATCTGGGGAGTGAGGGGACATCCGGGGAGTGAGGGGACATCCGGGGCGTGGGGGGCTGTCCGGGAGCGGGGCGCCACGGGAGCGCTGGGGTGCACGTGCACGAGGGCAAAGCAAGAAAGGGGAGGAGGGCTCGGCTCAAGCTCCAGGCTGGGCCGGTGGCGGCCGCGGAGGCCGCCGGGACTACGTTTCCCGGCAGGCGGCGCGCGGGCGCGTCACTTCCTGCGGCGCCCGCGGCGCGCGTGTGGGCGTGAGCGAGCGAGTGTTTACTTCCGGCCGCCGCCGCCGCCGCGGGCTGAGGGCCGAGCGTGTCGGGCGGCGGGCCCCGAGCAGCCATGGACTGGCTCATGGGGTGAGTGGGGCGGGCGGCCGGGCGGGCGGGCGGGCCGGGGCCGCGCGGGCGTCGCAGGGCGCGCTGCGGGCGGCGCCGCTCGGGGGCGTCGGGCCGGGCGGGCGGGGGGCGTCTGCTCGGGGACGGGGTCGCGGACGCGAGCCGCTCGGCGCGGGGCCGGGCCGGCCGGGGACGTCGGGCGGCAGCCGCTGTCGCCGGGCGCCGCGGGGAACTGGCTCCGGAAGAAAGAACTTCGGCGCCGGCCGCGCAGCGCTCCTCGGAGGCGAGGAGGAGAAGCCGAACGGCCGCCGGGCTCGGGCGAGGCGTCCGCCGCGGGCGGCGGGCCGGAGGCGGGAGCGGGCGGGGCGCATCGGGCCGGCAGCCGCGGCGGCCCTCCCTGCGGTGCGCTGTCGCTGCGGCTTGCGGAGGTGCGACGGCGCGTCGTCTTCAGGAAGTTGCTCCGACTCCGGGGCCCCTCTCAGGACTTCTCTGTTTGAGGGGCGAGCAGGCGCTCCTCGCCCCGGCGGGGCTCTCGTTGTCGTCGGCCCGGGGGCCTGGGGCTGGTGGCGCGCTTGTCTGACGCCGAAGGCCTGGGAGGGAGGCGCGAGGTCGGTGGACGTTTGGTCCCTGGGTGCGGCGCAGGGCGGGGGGGGGGCGCCGTCGGGATAACCGGGGGGATGGGTCAGAGCCGTTCTGGCCTGCCGCTCGGCTGGAGGCCCGCGAAGGGGCAGCCGGGGGCGGCGAGCGCACGAGGGCCGGGTGGACCAAGAGGCCGGAGGGACGTGCCCCGCGTGGCCGGGGGCCGCCGCTCAGCGGGCTTCTGGGGGCGGCAGAGCGCCGTCCCAGCCCTGCGGCTTGTTGGCCCTGTGACTTGCGGTGATCGCTGCACCTCCTCCAGACCTGCTCTTTTATTTTTATTTATTTTATTTATTTATTTATTTTTATTCATGAGAGACAGAGCGAGAGAGAGAGGCAGAGGGAGAAGCAGGCTCCCAAGGAGCGGGGAGCCCGATGCGGGGCTCGATCCCAGGACCCCGGGATCATGACCTGAGCCGAAGGCAGACGCTCAACCATCTGAGCCACCCAGGCGCCCCAGACCTGCTCTTTTAAAGTCTTCTGTGAAGTGGAAAGTGGAGGGCTCTGGAAGGGTAAACCAAGGTAGTCGAGGAAAGCGCTTCGCACACTGCCTGGCACTGGTGAGTGTTGGCCGCTGTGAGTATGGAGATCGGGTTTGCCCGAGGCCTTTGTAACCCACAGGCGCTGAGCGTTGAGGCCACGCAGCTGTGTTTGCCTTTTTTGAATCACAGATGCTTTCTGACTTCATTGGGAGGAACTGTGTTGGAGGCCACCTGGCCTCCCGGGGAGTCTGTTTCAGGGAAGTAGACTGTTGATTGGGTGGGTTGAATTCACCGTGCTTTGTGTCGGAAGTCTGGGGCTGTTGAGGAGGCAGCTGATGGTTATTTTGTCTGTGTGTGTGTTCCTGTCCATGAGAAGCAGGTATTCTGTGCTGACCAGCAGACAGTCTTCTAAACTGACTGGGTTCTGTGCTTTGTCCACTTTACTGTCATCATTGTGAATATCCAGAAATTAACCCCACAGTTAGGCTTGCCAAGGACGGGTTCTTGAGGCCCTCGTCAAGACTTTGGGAAGCAGGCGGTCATCTGGGTGAGGTCCGTGGAGCCCTCCCCTCCTGGGTCTCGTGCTGAGGAGGCTGGTCCAGGTGCTGGAGGAAGACAGCTCTGAAAGGGACGTGGCCTGGAGCTGCTGCTTCCATGGGCCCTGGAAAGGGAAGGAGCCTTTACTGCTGTCTGGCTATAAAATAGGCAGCTGCAAAGGACACCAGAGATCTCAAAAGAGGGATTAGGATGGAGTTTGCTTATCTTTGTTTCTAATTTTAGTGGATTGCACAGTGGACATTGTGAATTATGAATTCTTCAACAGTTCCTTAATTGTGAATCCCCCTGCCCTTTTTAAACAAAAGTGATAGGATTTCAGTTGTCAAGTAGTGATGTTCCTCCAGAGCTTGTTTTCAAGGTGTTATCATCCAGGACGCGAGAGCTGGGAGGGCCCCGTGCCCTCTGCCCCTCCCACATGTTTACTGAGCATCTGCTGTAGAAAAGGGGGAGGCTGAGGCCTCTGCTTTCCAGCTGTAGATCGAGGTGGCAGCAGAGGCCACCCCCCCCACTCCGTCCCTCCCTGTGGTCCGACCCTCCTTGAGGAGAGCCAGCCAGTGGCAGGTGAAGGAGCGCGCCCCTGCCAGGCACCTTTGTGTGATCAGTGCTGGGGCTTTAGTTGGCCATTAACCCTTTAACTGGTTTTCAGCCTGCAAGAATTGAGGAAGTGTGTTAAACACTATTTCTTGATTATTTTGATTAACTCACACCATTATTATCAACCAGGTAATTTGGGATGTGGTTCTCTTCTTATGTTTTGAACAGTTTTTGTTCTTTTCTTAAGAAAGAGTTTCCCCGCGTTGGTTCATCTCAGGGGACTGTGTGGACTCTGCTGTAGTAACACACACCGCTCCTGCCTTCTCTGCTGACAGCTGTCGCCAGCAGAGCAGTGAAGGGACCCACTTCCCTGTCACAGGAAGTGCTTTGCTGAGTGACATGGGCGGCCACATCTGACGAAAGGGAGGTCTTGCAGGAGACCTGCCAGGGGAAGCCAAGAATAACGCCAGCATGTTACGACTTGCTGTTGGGGTTTGCTGGGACTTACTTGGAGAAGAACTGGTGATGCGTAGCTTGCATCCATGTGTTTTACTGTACGTTTCCTGTGCTGGACTTGGAACTGGCTGGTGAAGTAGGTGTACAGTAATGTTTCTTTCTTTTTATAAAGAGTAATTTCTAGCTTGAAAAAGGGTCACCACCTGTGGTGTGGTCGTGTCTCTTGTCCTTGGCTATCTCCCTTCTGGACAGCTGACGACAGGATGGCGCCCCTGCCAGTGGGAAGGAAGTGAGCCCCAGAAGAGACACTGCATTAGCTGCATCAGATTCCACATGGCCTGAGACAGTGAGGGGCCCCACGGCACAGGGTGTGGTGGTGTGGGGAAAACTTCTGTCTTGTTCTTAACTGACAGTGACAGGCATTTGTGAGCAGATGATAGAAGTGCAGTTTAATTTTTACCCATCAGAAAGCACAGTCCAGAAGCTTCCAAGCATCTGGGAATGTAGAAGAGGAAATGCACGTCCTCCCACTTCCGAGTCAGGGGAGCAGATCAGCCCTCCCACGGGTCCTGGGTGGGGCCGACGGGGTGGAGTTTGCAGGGACATGCCCGCCCTGCGCCCTCCAGCCTGGGCCCACAGCCAGGGCAGGGGCAGGCACGCACAGCCCCCTTCCTGGGGCTGCCGCTGCCCTGCTGCTCCTGGAGCAGTGATGAGGTGGGTGAGCTCTGTAGCTGAGAGCTCTCTGGCTCTGGATGGAGACCCACCTCCGGGGTTGGCAGTTGTACGCGGAGTGCGATCGAAGTTGGTGCTCTTGGTCAGCGGGCAGGTATTTCTAAGTGGCCGCAGGGCTTTCTGGCCTGTCTGGCTTTGCCTTCAGGAATCTTGCGCTAAGTTGAAGGAGATAGAATCCTGTGCGCATGTACTTGTGTGGGGACTTCATGGGGTGCTGATGACTTTTTCTTTGCACTTTGCCTCAGGGGAGGACGTTGCCTGGAATGACAGACCCCACCTGAGGTGAGGACACCCCGACTGAACTTGCTTGGGTCTCTAGCCTTTTTTTAACAGCCTCATCGAGGGATAATTTACATACCATAAAGGTTGCATGTTTTAAGTATAACAATTAGGTGACTTTTAGTAAAATCACAGGGTTGTGTAGCTGTCAACACTGTTTAACTTGCAAATGTTGCCGTCAGCCCAAAGGAGCCTTGTGTCGTCAGCATTTCATACGGATACAGTCACAACATGAGGTCTTCTGTGACCTGTTCACTTAGCATGTATAATGTTTTAAAAGTTTGTTCGTGTTGTGCACATATCAACGATCAGTCCTTTTCACTGCCAAATGATATTCCGGGGTACGGAGATCTGCGTACTTTGCTCCTCTGTTGATATCTGGATTGTTCCCACTTTTTGCCCATCATGAGTGATGCTGCTGTGACCCAGCCTTTTCCCACGGTGAGCTGGACCACTTCCTAAGCTGAGGAGACCGCCGGGTCTTGACTGCATTCACTGTCTGTCGTGGGCCCGGCCCTGGGCCTCCAAGATCAGGGAGACACAGTTCCTGCTTTCCCAGGCTGGCACAGGAGGGCCACGGACATGGGAGACGGAGCGTGGAGGAGTGAATGAGGTGGAGCTGGAGGTGGGGAGGCCAGGCTGTCAGGGTGGCTCAGAGCAGGGGTGCTCCGTTGGCTCCTGTGGGAAGACGCACAGGAATTTTCCAGGTAGGAAGGAGGGAAGGTCCTGGCCCAGGCCTGTGCAGAGGTGTGGAGGCTTCAGTGGCAAAAGTGTCCTCCCACCGTTGACCCCGTGGAGCTGTGATTGCGGGACACTTCCAGGGACAGCCGCTGGTCCGATGGCTCCACCCAGGCAGTCCGTAGGGGCCTGGGTCTGCTGAGGTGCTTGCCTGGGGCTGATCTGCATTCAGCTTCCCTTTGAAGAGAGCAGCGGTCACATGGACCCCTTCGTGGGACGAGCCCTGTGCACTCGGGAGCTCTCAGCATCACCTCATTTCTCATTTGTCCCTGTGCTTGGAGTGTCCCCGGGAGCCTTGTGCAGAGTGTCCTCGAAGTTGTGCCTCTGGTGGGAGATAGGATGGGAACTCAGCGGAGGTGCTGCAGAAACGCCTTGCCGGGGAGCAGGTGGTTGGGCGGGAAGCGTTGCCAGCCTTGGGCAGGGCAGCCTGTCTTCATTGCAAGGGCTTCCGAAACATCTGCAGCCTGGGAGGGCCTGGGTCCACCCTTGTCCGTGTCCTGCCTCTGGCCTTTGTCCTGCTGTTCTTAGCACCGCGTGCCACCACCCAGAGTCCTGGAAAAGCCAGATGGCACTGGGACGCAGGCTGCCAGACCTTGTCAACAGCTAGCCGCAGCTTGGGAGGGGTTCCCTGGGTACAGCGGGGCCATCGTCAGCTCTAAGGTCCCTTGTGGGAGGGAGCGTGGCCTCCACTGTGGCCCTGTGGTTTAGGAAGGTGGGTGTTGGAGGCCTCGGGGCGGGGGGGGATGCCTGTGCTGGCGTTCCGTTGTCCCGGCACTTCCTGCATCGCCCTGTGGTGGTCCCAGAAACTCAGACACAGCCAAACCCCATGCTCTTGACTTTGTTGTGAACGTGCTTGTGTGGCAAGTGAGGTACTCGGTGAGGTGCGCTCTGCACTCTTTTCGGGTACCTGGACACGGGGAGCTGGTCTTGGTCCCCTCTGGTGACTCGTGTGTGCCTTTCCTCCTGCCGGTGTCGGCCTGTCCGGAAGAGGAGGAGGTGCGTGCTGTTCCTGTGTGACTTGGTGGGAGTGCCTCCCGCTCTTTGTCTCCCCATGTTTGTTTTTCTTTCTGTACAGGATTTCTCCTGGCTGGGGCACACCCATCCGTGTTGAGTGCTGCTCGGTAGAACCCTGCCTGGGAACGTGGAAGTAGGAACAATTGAAACTGGGGAGCGAACTGTGGAAGCTTAGAGAAGGAGGTGGTGGTGGGTGGGGTGTCCCGGCCACGTGGGAGCTGTGGTGCTGTTCCTGCATGGAACTGTGGCTTTGGGCTGTGGCCACATTCACGTTGTCATCTTCAGGTTCCTTTCTCTTTGAAGGCGGCTTCCTTTGCTAGCTTGAAAGAGCTGAAAATGCCCGGTTGCTGGGGTGGGACATTCATTCTTTTCCTTCCTGTAGCTGTTCCTGGGTACATCCCAGGATAGCATGGTGTGTGGTCACGACCTACGACTGAACGCATCTTTTTGTTTGTTTGGAATGTTGCTAGTATGTTGGGTAATGGTGGCAATTTTTGGTGTTAATTGAGCATTTCTGGTGGCAATTTTTGGTGTTAATTGAGCATTTCTGTGTAGGGTGAGGGCACAGAGCTCCCACAGAGGCATGCAGCTTCTCCCCCAAAAGGCAGGTTGACGTTGGAAGGCAGGGACGTATGCCGTCTTTCCCCTTAGGGTCAAGAAACCTTTCTCCACCAGCCTTTGCACCAGGCTGGCCCTGGGCTAGCGGAATGTTCTCTCCAACAGCATGGCACCTCTGGAGTTCCACTGTGTTGGGGCTCGGCCTGCATTGCCCACACCCAGCGGAGTGGTCAGCCCCCACTTCATTGGCTGTGTCCTCCAAGGGCAGCAGGGAGAGCCCCCCTGAATGGCTTGCTGGTTCGACTCCCAGCAATAGTATGGGAGGCTTAGCCAGGTTGTAGGTGTGCGCCCCACATCCAGTCCTGGGCTCCACTGTACTTGGCCCCACTGTGCCAGATATACGTGTCTCTCTTCTAGGGCCTGTCTTAGCAGTTTCTCAGCTTGGGCTTTGGGTGTTGTCTGTTGCTCTCAAATGAACCCAGGACTTAGTGTCTCCAAACGAGGACCACCACCTCTCCCAACTCTGTGGGTTGATGGGTAGGGGCCTCAGTTTTCCCATATGGCCTTTCTGCACATGGACTCTGGAGCAGGGTTCTCAGACTTTTTGGTCTCAAGCCCCCCCTTACATTCTTAAAAATTATTGAGCTTGTACGGGTTATAGCTATCAACATTTACCATATTAGAAGTTAGAGTCAAGGGGCGCCTGGGTGGCTCAGTCGGTTCAGTGTCTGCCTTCGGCTCAGGTCGTGGTCCCAGGGTCCTGGGATCGAGCCCCACATCGGGCTCCCTGCTCGGCGGGAAGCCTGCTTCTCCCTCTCCCACTCCCCCTGCTTGTGTTCCCTCTCTCACTGCCTCTCTCTGTCAAATAAATAAATAAAATCTTAAAAAAAAAAAGTTGAAGTCAAGAAATTTGTAAAAATATTCTTTAATTCATTTAAAAAGAATAACAAACCCAGTGTATGTTAGCATAAAATTTTTTTTGATGAAAAAATAACTATTTTGTAGAATAAAAAACATGACACGAATGGTCTGACTTTTTTGCAACTCTCATGAGCCAGATCCTTATCTGCTTCTGGGTTATTCTGTTATAATCTTACAAGTCTCGTCGCTTCTGGAAAGCTGTGCATGGGTGCGAGCATGGGAGAGGCGAGTTCCGTCTTCATGTGGTTAGGAGAAGCGCTCTAACCTTGGCCCCCAGGCTACACTTCAGGCGCGTGGCAGGGCTCTCCACGTGGCCTCACTCCAGAGCAGAGCCGCGGTGGAAGCTGTTGGAGGTGAGTTCGCCTGTGCTGTGCTGTGTTGGCCACAGACGGGTAAGTCACGGAGCCACCTCTCGAAGAAGGGGTCTCCCGTGTGGGGAGGGGCCGTGGCTGGCAGCCCCCTCTGCAGACCAGGGTGCACGGGTGGGAATGCTGGGTCTGTCATCCCTGGGAGTCCGGGTGTTTGTAGCAGCTCTGAGCCTTTCGTTCGGGTGGCAGGTGAGGTCTGTCAAGAGAAGGTGCCCAGGTGGACTTTTCTGCCCAGAGGTGTTTAGGACAATGTGGCTCAGGGACCAGATGCTTCAGGGCTGAATCCTGACTCTGCAGCTTCATTAGGGCTCCCTGAGCCTCAGTTTGCTCCTCTGCAGCACGGCCCCGGGAGTGCCCTTCCTAGCCGTGGTTGGGGGATTTTGTGAGGTGTCCACCGTAGCATGAGTGCGCCCCAGGGGGATGTTGTGGAGAACCCCGCCTCCCCCAGCTGACGTGGGGCTCAGCACCAGCCTGGCCTGTAACTCCTTCTTGGAACCCTGGGGCGGGGTTGGGGTGGCAGTCGTCCCTGGGCTGCCCGCCCCCGGCCCGGGGCTTGCTGTGGGTGCGGCTTTGGCTTGCGGGCAGAGCACCCACAGCAGCACGGTACCCGCGGCCCCCTCTGGGCAGGGCCTGGTGTGCGCAAGGTACATCCCTCTCACCGTCCCACCGCCTTCCCTCTCAGCGTGTCCTCACTGAGCGCCTCGCGGTGCTGCAGCCCCTAGAGCCGGGCTGCCGCCCAGCATGTCACTTGGTCACTGTCACATCTGCTTGCTCTTGGAGAGCTGCTGTTGTGTGCAGGTAGCCCTGGTGTCCTGGTCCCTAAGGAGAGCCCAGTCTGACGGCCACACTGTCCCGTGGGCCCAGCTGCTCTCAGGACTGCAAGGTTGGCACCCGGAGCATAGCCCGGGGCTTTTGTGGCAGGTCTGGCTTTCCAGGGTGCCCGTGGGCAGAGGGCAGGAGTCCAGGGGCTTGGCACTCTCAGAGGCTGCCTGACGCCATCCCCAAGTGGACAGCACCTTCCATCGGTGGCCTGCCCATTCCCAGAGCTGTGGGGCCCGAGCTGGGAAAATGTCGTCATGCCAGGCTTGTCCCCCCGCCAGATGCCAGCACCTCTGCTGAGACAGCCCCAGTGTGGTCGGAAGGGCGCTGGCGAGCCCCGTTTGCTCTCCCACCTCCACCTTTGTGCTTGGGGCTTGCCAGGCCGTCCCTCGGGTTCCGCTCCCAGCCTGTCCTGATGCCTTTGCAGGACGACTCGCACGCGTGCTGCGGCCCCGGGTAGTGACGGCTCGGCCGCCTTTGTCACCAAGGGCGTGGGGCCGTGGCTGCTTATCCCTGGGGTCTGCCCCCTTCTGCGCAGGCTGAGAGGGTGCCGGCCTGGGAGGTGCGGTTGGCCCTGGCTTGGCCTCACCGAGACCGGCTCTTGGTCAGTACCCGTTAGTTTTTCCCAGAGCGTTTGAGAGGTGTGTCCTTGCTCCTGCCCGCACCCACCTTGTTCATCTTTCCGCTCCGTCCTGGCCCTTCGCACAGCCATCTGGCCGGAGTATTCTTCCCACGGCAGAGCTCCGTATTGCCCTCTCCCTCGCCTCCCTGCTGGGGGCCGCCGCACACAGACCCACTCTCTTACCACCCTTCCCCTCGTGGGCTCAGGTGCCTGGCCTGTGCCAGTGCCTGCTCCCCACCCCCCACCTCCTCCTGTGCCGTCCCAGCGCCGAGACCCCACTGCCTTTCGTCCTCCCCGCTCTGTCCTCCCATCCCTTTCGTCCCCCCCCCCCACATCCGGGCCTGCTGGGGGGTGGTCACGCCTATGCTGGCAGTGAAGTTCAGGAGCAGAGACCATGCCCAGTGCCCCCGCCTGCGCGCGAGTGGCCTCGAAAAGGAGGCCTCTGCTTTAGCATGAGCCACGTGCCCCCACGGAGATGTCTGATCCTGAGTGGGCAGTGCCCCGGTGTCCGTTCTCCATCATCTCGGCCCTCTGGTCGGGGGAGCCGTTGCCCTGAGCCTGCTTCAGGATGCACAACATTGCTTTTCACCTTGGCCTTATTTCTCTCAACAGCTTGTTGAGGCAGCAACGAGGGGTCTGTCCGAGCTGCGGTTAGGCTTGCCTCTGCACCTGGGTGACCGTTTCTCCCGACTGCTTCTCCACCTGCGGAGTGAAGAAGCAGGCCCAGCAGCACAGGAGGAGCCACGTGTCCCGGGCAGTTTGTGGCTTTCACCACGCTTGTTCCAGGGAGGGCTGCCACCTTTTCTCCCTGTCTGCCCCTCCCTGGGCAGGCCTTTGAGGAGGCCGTGGGGACCTGGACTCAACTTGGTGCTTTAGTTGCTGTCAAGCAGGTGATTTGGTGAGAACCAAGGCCATGCCCGTGACACTCCATGGGGCGGACACTGTGCTCCCTCGTCAAACGCACGTGGTCCGTCAGCACAGGACATTGAGCCAACGGCAGGTTCCAATCTTGTAGGCCCCCAGATCCCACGCCCAGGGCCCGTCGGCTCAGTCCAGCCTCCCGGGTAGGCTCTGGGTTCTGCACACAACTGTGGCCCCTCTGGCCCATCCTGTGGGTTCCTTGGGAACTGTGGGGCCACAGAGAGGAGCATAGAGGATCGCCCCTCCAGGAGGGAGAAGAGAAGGTGGGCATTTGCACCCAGCCCCAGCTGCTCATTAAGTAGGTGCTTCCAAAACAAATACGCTTCCAGGCTGTGGCTGTTTTCATTTCAAGGCTGCTCCCTACCTGCTAGGGCTGTCTCCCCCTTACTGTCAGCCTGAGGTGCGGGGACGGAGGAGGGGGGCTGACTGGGAGTCGCTTCCTGTGGTGCAGATGGCTGCCCGTGGCCACGTGTCCTTGAGGGCACGCGGCCGGTGTCCCTCTGGAGGCAGAGCTGGACTCTGGAATGTGAGTAGCACCTGCCTGGCAGAGCATTGGCCTGTTGTGCTCCCGCCTGTAGGCCGCTTTGGCCCAGGGATGCCTTTGGGGAGGGGTCGCTCCCAGCCCGTGGAGCAGCAGTGGATGCCCCGGACCCTAACCCTGCAGCCAGGCCTCCCTGCCTGCAGCCAGGACTCTGAGTGAAAGGAAGGGAAGACTGAAGTCCACAGGGAAGGTACTGCCGGAGGTGGGGAGGGAGCCGGGGATGGGGATTAGGGAGTGCACGTGTGATGAGCACCTGGCGATGTATGGGAGTGTGCAGTGGCTGGATCGTACCCCAAAAACTAGCCTTACACTGTGGGCTAACTATCTGGGATTTCAATACAAACTAAAAATAACCCATCCGGCAGCAGGCGTCACAGCACAAGCCTTCCCCTCTGACACTCACGCAGTGGTTTAGAAGCCCCAGCCACCAGCCCCTGGGGCGGGCCTCTCCTTCAGGGCAGTTTATCCCTTCAGCCGCCTGTCTCTGCTTAACCCTGGCTCCCCGAAGCAGACCCCTTTGATAGGGTCACGAGGACTGTCTCCAATTCAAAGAACGGGGCCAGCAGGGGCAGTGGGAGGGGGCGCCTGGGAGGTGATATTTACCGAGTGGGCCCCCAGGTCCGGCCGTGGGTCCCAGCAGCAGGTCCAGCAGCGTAGAGGGCACTGCAGGCCAACGGGAGACAGCTGTGTGCTCCTGTCACTGCAACTTTATCTTGGTAGTGACTTCCTGGCCGCTGCTGGGGGCTGGAAGTGAAGGTGTGGGCCGCAGGGCTGGTCCTGTGTGGCCTTCTCGGTCCTTATCCTCCTTGGCCTGTTTCACTTCCACAGAAGTGGGAGTGAGCCAGTTTTCTTTACTGCGTGGCGGCCATGGTTATATGGGATTGAGGTTGCCCACGTGGAGGTGCCTGGCACCGGGGTGGCCAGTGGGGGCGGGTGAGCATGGGTCATTAGTTGATTGGGAGGAGAGGGTGGGAGGCTCTGCACTGGGAGCTCCTGGGGCATCCTCAGTCCCTTCTGGCTGCTCAGAAGGACGGGCATGTGGTGTCGGTCTCCTTGGGGTTGTAGTTTGTCTTCTCAGACCAGCCGTGTGCGGTGGCCCTGCGTCGACACTGCAGACGCGAGCTAGCAGCACCAGCTTGGTTTCTGTGCCCACCAGGCTGTACCTCTGAAGAGCGGGGACTGACTCGCACCCGCGTTTGGTTCCCCAGAGCCTGGTGCGTTGGCACGCTCAGGACCTAGTCCCTGCGTGAAGTGAGGGACGCTCCGTTGCCCTCAGCAGCACTGCACAGAGGAGGCTGCCGGTGGGTCTCAACCTGGAGTGATCTCACCTGCTGAGGAGGTTTTGGTTGGGGACGTTGCAGGGGTTGGATGGGGGCTTCTGGCTCCTGGTGGGTGGAGGCCAGGGATGCTGCTTAGCATCCCGTACTGCCAAGATGACCCCACAGTGGGAACGATCCAGCTCCAGGTGTCAGCCTTGCGCGGGGGAGCCAGCCTGGGCCAGGCCAAGACCGCACGACTGTAGGCCATGAGTCACGGGGGGTGCCCTGAGCAGCTGCGGCCCGGTGTAGGGCTGCCCCAGGCCTTGACTGCAGTCTGCAGGTGCTGGTGATCGTCAGTGCCATGTGTGTGGCTTGGCAGGCAGAGACCTGCAGAACCAGGCCAGAGGGGGGCCTGTCACAGCAGCGTGGGTGCATTTCCCCAGCTGGTTGGGTTGGGATATACAGGGAAACGTGGGATGGGTAAAAGGCTTCCCACGTGCTGTAGGGGCGGTCTTGGGGGCTGTGCCCGGAGCCACCAGAGTGGACATGTGTGCATTTGTTGTCTCTGGTGGCTGCACCCTTTTGAGCCAACACCGTGACCTCTATGGAGAGTGCTCTTTGAGGCCCAGGGAGGAGAGAGAATAGCGGGGGCAGGTGCAGGGGGCACTGGGGCGCCTGGGCCACCAAAGTGCATAAGAAGGTGGAGGTCCACTTGGATGTGCGGGGAGTCTAAGGAATCCCAAGATCTTAATTAAACACTCTGAATATAGATATGCTGACACTCAGGTACTTCTGCATTGCCTTTTGAGCGCCTCCAGGTGTTCCTTTTTTTTTTAATTATTTTTTTATTGTTATGTTAATCCCCATACATTACATCATTAGTTTTAGATGAAGTGTTCCATGATTCATTGTTTGTGCATAACACCCAGTGCTCCATGCAGAACGTGCCCTCCTCAATACCCGCCACCAGGCTAACCCATCCTCCCACACCCCTCCCCTCTAGAACCCTCAGTTTGTTTTTCAGAGTCCATCGTCTCTCATGGTTCGTCTGCCTCCAGGTGTTCCTTTGTGGCCCCTGCTGGCATGGCGTGAGGGAGCAGACAGAGTCCCTGCTCCCATGGAACTTGGTTTCACAAGTCCGTTGTAGAAACATGAAAACACAGGGAATGCAGAAATCAAAAAGTGAGTGATCCCACCACCTCGAGACCGTGACTCGACGCTGAAAACTGGTGTCACACGGGGTGCGGACTCCCCCCAGCAGTCAGTGTCTGTGGCAGGAGATTAGGGTGGCCCTTGTGGGTGTGCCGTAACTCCCGTAGTCCTCCGTGGCGGGGTGTTTAGGGTGTCTTCTCCCAGCGGATGGCGGTTCCGAGCATCCGTGCACGAGTCGCTGCCCAACGTTGGCATTTCCTCGGGTAGAATTCTGGAAGGGGACTGGCGGGCTCCGAAAGAGGGCCTGTGAGCGTCTTCCTGGAGAGGCTCTGCCCACTCACGTTCCTGAAAGCACTGGCATGCACTCATCTCTGCTTTGTGACCAGCTGCCTGTGTTACTCTTTTATGAAAAAAATCGTTGCCGCTTTGGTAAGTAAGGAGGGGTGTTTGGTTAGTGCTCGTTTCCTTGAAGGGGCTGAGGCTGATGTTCTCATACCTGGAGCCCCTGTGTTCTTGGTGAATCATCTGTCTGCTCTTTGTGTGCAGAGTGGTCTAGCTTTCTTATGACTGGCCTGAGGTCTGTACACTTTAGGGGTATTAATCCCAAGTATTAAGGTTTTAGAGTTTGTTCTTAAAGGAACAAGAGCAGAGACAGAGTGGGGGAGATGCTCAAACTGGCCCAAGTGGGACTACCCCCACGACCCTGCTTCTTGCTATGTTTCCCGAGGGCATCCGTTCACGAGTTGAGCAGAGTGTGCGTTCAGCCATACTGGGACCTGGCCAGAGAACCCGAAGCGGTCCAGTGTGTGCTGGGAGACCAGAGCACTGGCTGGGGAACAGCGATGCCGCAGGGTGTGAGCGTGTTTGGGCCGAGAGAGTGAGCCCCAAGCCTTTGGCTTGGCAGCTCCGGGGCATAGCCTGGGGAGGACTGTAGGCACAGACCAGAGCTTGGCCCTGTGCCCTGCCCTTTTCCTCCTGGCTTGTGTGTGGGGGTGATCTCAGCATTCCATATTTGCTTGTACAGTCTTTATCATCACCGCCCCCCCACTCGCACACACAAGCACACATGCATGCGTTATTGGAAGTGTGTGTACCATTTGGTTTGTTCTCTTGGGAAGAAATTCAGTTCACATTGGTGTCATGAACTGTTCAGGAGCCCCGTGTTTGCCCAGTGCCCGTTGGGGCTGCATGTGGTCGCTGAGGCTGCAGAGAGTATCGAGAAGGCAACGTGGAGAACCTGGAACAGGGTTTCTCAAAGTGCTCCTCAAGGAGTACTCATCGTCTGAGGTGCTGGATGAGTTTGGGGTCCTCTTGGAAGCTCAGTGGACAGTAGGAGTCCTGGCTCTGAGCAGTCCCCAGGAGGATCATCATGTGAACGGTTCACACAGTGGGCGAGTCACACTCCCTCCCTTCCCCTCCCCCCCAGCCCTCTTCCCAGTCCCTCTGCCCCGTGTCCTCTTGGCTGTGGGGTGAATGAACAAAGAAGGGCTGCGAAGGAATGTAGGCCGCCGATGGTGTTCTCACCCCCCAGCCCTGGCCTCCAGCTGATGATGGGCTGCAGAGAGGAGTCCTCCCAGGAGGCCTGGTGTCCTCTCGGCAGTGCCGGACAAAGTGTGTTTACTTCTTGCTGTGGATGGTGTGCCATTCCTTCCCGTGCTGGGTGAGCTGGGTAGTGGCCCAGGGCAGAAAGTGCGCCCGGCCTGAGGCTGCCCGAGCTTTCCTGAGGGTCCCTGATACGGGCTGTGCAGCTGAGGACCGTGGCTTCAGCAGGAGAACGGAGCTGGCACCTTTGTGCTCCCTCCCTTCCATAAGAGGGGCGTTTTGTGCTGCACTGGGTTTCCCGCACCCAGAATAAAATACGTTATGAGTGCTGCCCCTTCAGGGCCTGGGCTTCATCTTCTCTCCCCAGACCCCCAGGTAGCATCTGCCATACATGGTGTGGTCAGGGTGAAGGCCATGCTGGGGCACCCCGCACCTGCCAGTGGGCAGCTGGCCAGGTGAGTTGGCAGCAGGCATGTGTCCTGTAGGCACCGCTCTTGGGAGGGGGTGCAGGCAAGGAGGCCTGGGTGCTCCTTCGGTGTGGCATCTGCGGGCCACGTGGTCTCGGGCATCACGGCTGCCCCCTGCGCCTCAGCACCTGGGTCACAGCTCCTGCCCTGCAGGACAGGATGGTTTTGGCTGGGACAGAGTTTGTAGCAGGCGCCTGGTGTGCGGTCGGCATGCACCTTGTTGTCATCAAGTTTCCTGGTTTCAGAGAGACAGACGTGCTTAAGCCCCGAGAGCTCAAAGGCACCAAGAGCACATGGGCGTGTGTCTTATGGGTCACTCTGTCACCACACAGGCTGTCCCTGCTGCCTCCTGGGAGCAGGGCATCCGGGCTGAGCTCTGTATGGGGATGGGCAGAGGGGGCTTGTTTCTGCTTTGGGCTTTGGTCTTGGGATGTACGTTTGCTCCTGGCTGACAGGGTGGAGACCTGTGCCTCTTCTCTGTCCGCCAGGGTTTTGAAACGCTTTGTAATTAAAATCCTTGTTTTCAAGTACATTCTATTGTTCCTGCTGGGAAGGCCTCCTACCTTTTTGGCTGAAGAAGTGCTGGGCTCAGCTGAGTTCTGTTGAGAGTTCCTGGCATTTATAATTCATGTGAGTGAAAATAAATGTGTTGTCTCGTTGTGACCTTGTTGGCTTTAGTGTACTTCCTCCAAGGCCGACTGGGAGCAGCTGTTGTTCGGTGATGCGGATGGTCCCCCCGAGGTGTTTCACTGTCTTCAGGGCGGTCTGTGAGGAGCAGGGCTGCGGTTGCGAGCAGTGCTTCTTCCTGGGTGGGTGGGGGGCTTGCACTCCGTATTGGCCTCCTCACTGGACTCACGGTTTTAAGGAGTAGTATTTGTGGTTTGCTGGCCCCTGCGGTCTGAGCTGTCACCAGGTGGTGGCGGTGGTCCTTGGTTTGCTTGAAGAGCATCCTCTCTCCTGAAGCTCCATGTGAGGGCACAGCCCACTGCCCTGCTGGTGGCCCTTGTGGATGGAGCTCGCATCCCTCTCGACCGGGTTCCGAGGCCCTGCCCAGCCCTGACTCGGACTTCCACCCTGGACCACTGGGGCCTGAGATGGATGAGGGGGCCCAGGAGGCCTCAGAAGGTGGGTCTGTGCCAGCCAGCGCTGGGGCCCAGACTGCCTCCTGCCCAGCAGGCCCTTCCCTGCTCTGTGCCAGGGCTCTGGGCACTTCCAGGGGAACTCCCAGATGGAGACCTCAGGGGAGCTGCCGTGCTTTTTCGGGATGGAGCACCTCAGCCGTGTGCTGGTGGTCCTTGTACCTGACGTCTGGCCAAGCCCTGGGGGCGTTGCTGGAGCAACACACAGGCCAGGGGCCTGAGGGGTCCTGCTGTCCATGTCCTCTGCTGCCCCGAGTCTGCTTCCCGTTGCGTGCAGCGTGCTTCCTGCTCCTGTCAGCACAGCAGGGACACGTGGGTCAGGGCCGAGCAGGGGCTCGGGCCAGCGCCGGTGGCAGGCTCAGTATGGCCAGAGGCACTGTCCTTTGCTGTGCCGCAGACTAGCTGCAGCCCCCTCCTGCCGCCAGCGGTGTGCCTGCGGGCTGCCCTGTCGGGTCCGGAGTTACAGCCACACCCACGTGTGAGGACCGGGGCACCTTGGCGGCTGGGGTGACCGGCTGGCCTCTGGCTCCGGTGGCCCCTGTTTCTGTTCACGTGCAGTGGCAACCACGTCGTAGGAGCAGGCGCTGCTGTGCGGGACTCGGTGGCTGGGGTCTCCACAGTGTCCTGGCCCCGTGCTGACCTGGCAAGGTACTTTCTTGATCTCCAGCAGCTGGTACCTGCAGTGCCATAGGTGACGGAGGTGCCGGGCCCGGGCTGGCTTGTCCCCTGGGGGAGCAAGGATGGGACCAGGCAGTGGGAGTGGGCTGTAGCTTAGGGGCCAGAGCCAGGGCCCACGGGACTCAGGCCTTTGAGTTTATTCTGATGGTTTGTTTTTAGACCAGTGGTTCAGATATAGGATCAAGATGTGGTACCTGTAGATGTCCCCAGTTGTCCTGGTAGTGCTTTATGCTAATTCTGCTGTAATTGGGGTCACAGAGTGCTCCTGGTAACACAGCAGCTGGGAGAACAGTAATTATGGGGCCAATCTGCCCCCCAGAGCCACGTGTCCCTGCCAGGAGCAGTCCATAGGAGCACTACTGTTTTCCATGTGTCCTTTCTTTCCCAGAAGTCTGGTCCTTTCATTTCTAATACAAATAATAAAACGTCCCCTGAAATGACATTTGCAGGGGTCTAGGGTGAACACTATACTCTTGGCCTATGTGCCAGGGCAGGCCATGTCCTTGCTGCTCACACACCTCGTGGTTCTGGGTGGGGGCCTGGTCCAGGGGCCAGTCTAGACTGCAGGACCTCGTCAGGGCCATGGATTTGCTGGGCTCCCTCCAGGCAGGCCCTGGGGCCCTGGGCTCTCCCAGATGCAGGCACCCACATGTGGGCTTGGGGGCTGTATGTCCTTATCTTTGACTCCAATCTTCCACAAACCACCAGAGAGCTTTCATGTCATATTCCTGCTTAAAAGACCCTTTGTCCAAATTTCCCATCTCCCTCCAGCCCACCTCCATTCCGGCCCCAGGGGTGCCTGCAGCCTGGTCAGCTCTCGGATGTGCCCTTTCCAACTGAGGCCCCTGGCCTATGCTCATGCGGTGTTTGTGGCCTGGAGAGTCTCCCATCTGCCTGTCTTCCAAAGAAGACCTACAGATGGCCAACAGGTACCTACAAAGATGCTCATCCTCACTCGTCATCAGGGAAATGCACATCAAAACCACACTGTGCTATCACCTCACACCTGTCAGAGTGGGGATCATAAAAAAGCCAGGAGATACCAAATGTTGGTTAGGATGGGGGAAAAGTGCCCTGCTGATGGAAATGTCAGTTGGTGCAGTGGGGGGTGCACTGAGAAAAACAGTATGGAGATTCCTCAAGAAATTAAAACCAGAGTTACCATATGATCCAGCAGTTTCTCTTCTGGGTATTTATCCAAACAAAATCATGATCTTGAAGACATGTCTGTATTCCCATCATCGTTCTAACATTATTCCCAACAGTCGAGGTATGGAACCAACGTGTGTGGGTCGACAGAGAAATGTGGCGTCTATACACAATGGAATGCCATTCAGCCCTAACAAAGAAGGAAATCCTGTCATTTGCGACAACATGCGTGACCCTGGAGGGCATTGTGCTAAGTGAAATAAGCCAGATGGAGAAAGACAAATACCGCATGGTATCACTTATATGTGGAATCTAAAAAAAGAAAAAGTCAAACTCAGGAACAGAGTGATAGAGTAGTACCAGGGGCTGGGGGAAATAGGGAGAGGTTGGTAAAGGGACAAAATTTTAGGGGGAAAAAAAAGGCTTGTCCTGGCTTTGCCCCTCCTCTTGTTCCTACCTTCCCGAGTCCCTGGACAGCCGCTGGGGAGGATGTGGAGTGGCCCTGCTGGCCTGGGGCCTTAGGAAGGTGTCGGGAGGCCGAGTCCACCCACCTGCCCTGCACTAATGCAGGGGAAGGGAGGGTCCTTGTCACAGCAGCTCAGCTTAGCTGTATCCTAACCATACATGCTAGCCAGTGTAAATATTTGAAAACCATGATTCACACATTTGAACCAATAGAGAGAACAGGGAGCCCAACAACGCAGGCTACACACTCCTTTAAGCGCTCAGAGAACATTCACAGACTGACCGAAACCTCAACAGGTTTCAGCCAAGTGCAGCCACCCAGAGTGTGTTCTTGGCCAAAGTGGAATCCAACCAGAAACAACAACGAAGAGAGGCCATCTCCCTATATTTAGACATTAGGATACATACTTTTAAGTAACCAGGGGGACAAAGAATGATTCGTAATGGAAAGTGGAAAATATTTTTAGCTGAAAGATAACAAAAATACTACCGATTGAGATTTGTGGACTGCAAGTAGACCAGAGAGCAGTACAGAGCCTTGGATGCACAGATCAGAAAGGGAGGGGTCACCTGCAGAGTGATCTAAGCCAGAGGAGGTGGAGGGCCGGGCGGCAGGGTGGGAGCTGGGAGCGGCAGCTGATGCGACAGAAACTGGATCTTCAGCAGAGTCATCAAGGCCAGAGTTTGATGTTTTAAACATAGGGATAAAGTGAAAATCTCTGGCAAGACTGTTCAAGAGAGAAAAAAAGAAGGTCCAGAGAGTCTCTGTAATAAAGCATGCTGGGTCGACTGCGTATCCATATAGTAAAAAACAAAACAAAACAAAAAACTTTGTCCATACTTCACACCATACAAAGAATAATTGAGCCAGGAAGAGTGTAGATATAAAAGTTCTAGAGCCATGCGTGCTCACCAAGCACTTCAGATGTGTGGAAGTGTACGACACCTAGACGTTGGGAAAAAATAACGTAAAATGTTTTTATGTCATCTATGACACGTTGACGATAACTTGGGCAGAATTAGTAAAAAATTAATTTCACCTGTTTCCTTTTACTCTCTAATGTGACTTCTAGAAAATCTGAAATTATAGATGTGGCTGGTGTTTGTGACTTGTGGTGTATTTCTCTCGGACGGCACTGTTCTGGAAGATAACACAGAAGATGCTATTCTTGGCCTTTGGGTTAAGAACGGTTTTCCTGAATAGGGCCAGGAAGTGCTGATCATAAAGGGAAAGAGAATTTGGTTTACATTAAGACTAAGAAGCTCTGTTCATCAAAAGATAGCCCCGGAAGAATGAAAAGGCCAACGCCCCGGGGAAACGTGTGGCCCGCGGCACAGGCGAAAGGGGTGCAGCCAGACCTCAAGGAAGAGCAGGAAACAGGCGGGAGAGTCCTGGAGGGGGGCTGCCCCAAGGCTCTGCACTGCACATGGCAGACCTCCTAGGTCTGGTAATGGTCACGTAAGTGGGTGACACACGGATCGGCTTTTCCTTTTAGCCCATTTCCCCTTAATGTGTATGGTGGTGGCCGGATGTGTGGGCAGACCATCCACCTCGCCAGGCCTGCCCGCAGTGCTGCTCGTCTGCCTTTCATTTGAATATGCTTATTATTATTCTTTAATTTTTTATTTTTTGCGGGGGAGGGGCAGAGGGAGAGAGGATCCCAAGCAGGCTCCATGCCCAGCATGGGGTCCGACGTGGGGCTCGGGCACACGACCCTGAGATGGTGAGCTGAGCTGAAATCAGGAGTTAGACACTTAACCGACTGTGCCACCGGGGCACCTCTTATTCTTTTAAATCCTACCTCCTCCTAACCCCCTCTGCTTTGGGAGCTATGCGCTCACGTTCCTTTCTCCTAGAGGTTACGTACAACGCAGACCCTAAACTTAATGCCTGATGCTAATGAGCCGCTTTGTCCCCCTCCCTGCAGCACCCAGACCTCAGACCCTTGTGCGGTCGTGGGACTCGTGTGCACTCACGGACACGCTCATTCACTTAATACGTTGTAACCCCGAAAGTGTTATCTCTGGTTCATATGCTTGGTAATTATTTAGATGTGTGTATTTTCTTTTTTTTTTTTTTTTTTTTAAAGATTTTATTTATTTTTTAGAGAGCAAGCGAGAGAGAAACAGCATGAGAGGGGAGAGGGTCAGAGGGAGAAGCAGGCTCCCCGCCGAGCCGGGAGCCCGATGCGGGACTCGATCCCAGGACCCTGGGATCATGACCTGGGCCGAAGGCAGACGCTTAACCATCTGAGCCACCCAGGCGCCCCGTGTATTTTCTTGATAGCAGATTTCTGTGGATCTGCTGCTTTTGTTGCTCCCTTCCATTGCTGGTTTTCTCCCTCCTGAAGGATTCCCTTCCATTTTCTTTCTTCAGTGTTGGGCCACTGGTGAGGGGCTCCCCATCTTTGTCGGCCTGAAACTGCCTCTGTTCTTGACACATGTTTTCACTGCATGGGGCAGTTTTGCTTGGCTTTCTTCCTGCCCATTTTAGTTGTTCGTCCACTGGCTTCCAGTCCCTGGTGTTGCTTTGAGAACCCGACTGTCCGGGGAGCTCCTGCTCCTCTGGACGTGAGCCGCTCTCCCACCCCCAGCTGCCGCTGTTTAGATTTTATTTGCAGTAATTTTACAGTTAGAGAGGTTGCAAAAATACTTTCAGTACTTTCTAACACTCCACTCAGACTCCCAAACATCACACTCAGGTGTGCGCTCTCGTTCCCTCCCTCTACCCTGCACCCCTCCCCTCCCCCCCCACATATTTTTTTTCTTAATAGTTTGAGAGTGACTTGCTTCTTCAACCCAAAATAAGACAGAACATATTTTCACGTGAAGGCGCTTAGCCCCACTGCACTAAAGGGCGCAGTAAAGGAGGCCACTGGCTCTGCCCCACTCAGTGTAGCTGAGAAACAGGATCTGAAGTCACTGGATAAGAGCCACAGGGAAGGGGGAGGCAGAGGTGAGGGCGATGTGGTATCGGGGTGAGAAACAGTCCAAGGGTGGGGCACCTGGGTGGCTCAGTCGGTGAAGGACCCCAGGGTCCTGGGATCAGGCCCCACGTCGGGCACCCTGCTCTGCGGGGAGCCTGCTTCTCCCTCTGCCGCTCCCCCTGCTTCTGCTCTCTCGCTCTCACTCTCTCTCCCAAAAAATAAATATAATCTTTTTTTTTTTTTAAAGATTTTATTTATTTATTTGAGAGAGAGAGAATGAGAGACAGCATGAGAGGGAGGAGGGTCAGAGGGAGAAGCAGACCCCCCGCTGAGCAGGGAGCCCGATGCGGGACTCGATCCCGGGACTCCAGGATCATGACCTGAGCTGAAGGCAGTCGCTTAACCAACTGAGCCACCCAGGCGCCCCGCAAAAAATAAATATAATCTTTAAAAAAACACAAAACAGTTCAGGGCTTGCTAGCTTCTGAAGCCCGTGGAGCAGAGTCCAGGCGGGGGTGGAGGGCCTGGAGGGCCAGGTCTCTGGGGGTCAGCAAGCCGGTCTGCCCTCCAGAAGCCTCACTGACGTGGAGGTGTGTGTCCACCCTCTAGCTCTTGAGGCCACAGAGACCAGACCCTTCCTGGGAGGCAGGGAAAGGGAATGGATGGGACCTGTGGGAGAAGTTTGGTGGCCGACTCTGGGGTCAAAGGCACAGTAACACACAAAGTAGTAGGTGTTCCCAGATAAGTGTATTCGTTGCGTGTTTGTCACAGCCTGGGTCTCCTCCGGGAGATTTTTAAAGCCACCTTTATTAATGAAAATCAGTAGGATCCTTGCTTTTCATGTCTCTGCTGCTCAGTAGTATTTTGTTTCAAGCTGTTGAGAAAGAACATCAGATCTCCTTTGCTGCTCATCTGCAGTCATCCCTCTGGCTTTTGTGTTGCTCACCTCAGCTGTGAGGTTGGAGATGCTTGAGTCTGGGCAGTGCAAAGAGTGGAAGGAGTCAGTTGGGACTTTCTAGAGCTCGTCTTTGCTCCAGTGAGCTTCCTTTTCACCATGACCTTAGGTGAACCTGGGCTCTGGCGTCCCTTCCTAAAACAAATCTGTTCTTTTGTCGTGAGGCCCACGTGAAGCCCTGTGGTGTTCCCCCTACAGATTTCCGGAACTCTCGCCGGGCCCCACCAGTAGCCTCCCCCTCTCCTGGGGCAGCGTCCGCATCAGTGCCACAGCCTGTCTTCCGTTTCCCCAGGAAGGTGGCCGAGGCTGCCCAGGACAAAAAGGTTCCAGGTCCCAGCCCCAGTGTCTTGCTCAGGTCCCGTGGTGTGCTGGGTTCTCTCCAGCCTCTGTTCCTTTCTGTCGGCTCCACTTGCTGGCCATCCCCTTGGAGGCAGGGCAGTGAATTCTTGGGTACCGTGTCCCAGGATCTCTAGGGCTGGCCCAGGGTAGGTGCCCGGCGGTGCATGTCCCGTGGGTACACAGAGCCCCATGCACTGGGCCGCCTCAGCCTCCTCTGCTGCCTTCACCCAACCTCTCGCCAGGGACCCCAGGCCCCGGGGAGCACAGACCTGCCTGACCACATCTGTCTTGGAGGGGCCCCCGCAAGGGCATGGGGCTCCTGGGTCGGGCTTTAGTGAGAAGAGCCCTGAGGCTGCCTTCTTTGTGCACCCTGTGTGGAGGTGAGTCACCCAGGCCCCTGCAGAGCTGTCTGAGAGGCTGGGGCCTGGGGCATCAAAGCAGCCACTTGGTGAAGGGAGCTGTGGTTTGTAGTGGGCTACTGTGGCAGCTCAGGATACCGTGGCCGTGCCTTCTCCGGCTTGCTGACCCACCCCGGGTGACTGGGGATGCCGCCCTGAAGCCCTGATGCCCGGGAGATGGAAACAGACCCTGAGCCCTGTTAGAGCAAGTGGACAGATGAAGGGACGGGGCCCTGCCTGGCCACTGAGCGCCTCCTCCTCCCGCACTCCAGGAGCAGGAGGGTGCTGGGCCCAGCAGAGAGGATGTCCTTCCAGGCCATCCTTGCATGGGGTCTGGCCTCACCTCACAAGAGGTGATAGGTTCTGGCAGTGGCCATGGGCAGGGAGGGAGTGCGATTCAGAACACATCTGGTGTCAGGAGTCTCTCTTTGTGCTGGCCAGAAAACCTCCCTTTGCAGAGCCCAGCCTATGGTGGTCCCCACGTGCCACTGAGGTCGGGGTTGGGCACAGGCTGTTGTTTACTTGGTGTCTTGTTTCTCCTCATTAGGTGAGAGGGAGAGAGCAGGTGGTGTAGACACATTGCTGAAGGTCGCGTGCCTGTGTCCAGGCAGCCTGGAGCGCAGTGCTCTGACCACAGACCTCCTGTCGATGACTTGGTTACCCTAAGATAATCCCAAATCAACATAGGAAATTCAGGATAAATGCTTGATTTTTCCCTCTGTTTACCAGCTCTCAGAATTAAGGAGTTGATTCCCTAGCATCTGCTCTGGGTGGCCGGCAGGGTTTACAGTCCTACGTGTTTGAAGAAGAGTTTATGGATTAAAGCAGTCTTGGTCTTTGAGTTCAGGCGCACCAGCCGCTCGTGCGCCTTTCTGGAGGGAACAGCGAGGCCTGGTTCTACGGTTAAGCTCCTCTGCCTCAGGCGCTGAGTCTCTCTAGTTCTGATGTGTCAGCACAGTTCTCTCATGGCTGCTTGTATTTTCCTAATTGTTAGAAGGGCTTTGAAATTGTGAGTTACGGTTTTTATCTTGAGGGGCAGGCGTCTCATGGTGCAGAGCATCCTTCCAGTCCTGGTCGCTCCTTCCGTCCTTCAGTGACCAAGTACAGTTCACCCACCACTCTTTCCTGTTGACCTCTTTCTAATTAAGTAAAACAAGTTTTCTTGTTTGGTTGGGCTTTTTAAATTTTGTTTTGGTGGTGTGGGGGGAGCACCTAAAATGTCTTTTTTTTTTAGTTTCGTGCGCTAGAAGTCCCCCTCTTCTGTTGTCTGGATTAGCCTCCTCGCTGCTTCTGTCTGAGCCGAGTCTTCTGTCCTCTGTCCAGGCTCCGACTTGGAAAGGAGCTGTGGTTAGTGTTTGTGAGACGGCTCTGCACCGTCAGACCTTGCTGCACTGGGGCCTGGGGGCTGCAGACTGCCTCCCGCCTTGGACTCCTTTCCCAGACTGGCCTGCCTTGCTTTCCAGGGGCACCTGCTGTCGACAGTGGGCTGACTCCCTGTTACTCAGAGAGCCTGGTGCCTCCCCCTTTTTCCCCCTGTGGCACGGTGCTGGCCCATTTTGTGACTGTAGTCCAGACGCTGGCCCCGAGACGGAACCCGGCGGCAGCCTGCTCACAGCAGGTCGGCAGTGCCCACCCCACCTCCTCAGCAAGGTTGAGTGGACTGCTCTGCCCTCCACTGCAGTCCGGGGGGCTGTGTGGCCTCACCAGCAACCCCTGGGCCCAGGCTGGCCTCTGGGAAGGAGAATCCTGGTGCTGTTGCACCTGGGAGTGCGGAGTGGACTCTGAGTGGCTCTCTCCTGGGTGTGGCAGGGTAACATTGGTCGTGACATCCTTGGCCAGTTATTTATTAAATCATACAATAAAATGTGAAGAACAAACCAACTGTGCGTTCGCCCTGTGATACTCCTCGTATGTTTCCGTATGAGCTCTCTGAGGACAGCAGCACAAGGCAGTGTCCTCCTCTGTCCTGTGGAGGCTTTGCGGGACAGAGGAGGAGCCCTGGGTGGCTGTCCCCTTGCTGCCCTGCTGTTGGTTTTGGCTCGCCCCTCCTGTCTCAGCTTCCTTCTTTCTCTGCCTGTGAACAGTGGTCTAGCTTCCCTCCCTCTCGCTCTGCTTGGGGCAGCTGTTGGGAACACAGCTTCCTAACCTGATAGAGGACGGGCCCTGGGTTTGCGACACCAGGATTTCTGATCATCTGTGTTGGGGAAAGACTCCAGCAGGATCACCTGGGTTAGGGGCCAGATTTGGTTATCAGAAAGGACCTGATCCAAGGAGGCCAGGAGCTGGGTGCTGGGCTCAGAGCAGAGAGAGCAGCTGCCCCAGGTGCCCACGTCCCAGTGCCAAAGCACAGAGTGGCAGATCCCAGACTTTTACTGAGCTGAGGCCGCCTGAATGAAAGGCAGAGTGTTGTGCTTCCTGATAACCACTTAGGAGGGAATGAGGACACGGGAGGAAGGGGCCTGGGCCCTGGGTAGCATCCCCCGCCGAGCATGTGGTGTTGGAGCCTCAAGGCTCCGCACCGATGCAGCTTCTCTCTTAACTGCCACAGCCTGTTGGATAGGCAGAGTTCCAGGGATGGGGAATGCAGTCATGGGATGATGCTTGAGGGCCCCCGCAGAAGCAGGAAGGAAACCCACGGGTACCTTGACTGCAGAGCTGGCTAGGAGTCTGGGTGGTGGTGGGGTATCTGTTCTGTAAGACATGTTTTGGAATAACTTCTGTTAAGTGAAGTTTTGAACAACTGTCTGGAGCAGAATTTGAAAAGCAGCTCTAAAAATAGCAGACCTCATTTAAAGTTTATGGCCAGCTTGTAAAAACACCGGTTCAGTGAACACACTTAACTGCGTCGCGTTTGAAAAGCATTTTCCATCGGTTTTATTTGTAAGCGTGGTTTTGTTTTTGTCTGCCCAGCAATCCCTTTTCCTCAGGACTGCTGCCAACCCATGCGTGCTTGCTGCTCTTGCCGCCCGGAATGGCCTCTTCAGCAGAAGGATGTTTTGTTGTTCCCAAAATATGTACACCTTCCAGTAGATGGGTCTCAACAGGTGGGCTTGCCGAGGCCCTGTGTCCCACACAGATCATCCCGGATGATAGGCCAGACGCAGCAACCATTTGTCCCAGAACACGCTTTTGAAACCTTGTGATCATGAAATTCATTTTATAATGTGACTTAGAATACACTGTGTGTGGTCTGTGTGTGTAACTGAAACAGACTAGTCTGGTGCACACGCCAGTGGTCATTTCTGTTCTGTGTTCTTTAAAGATCTGACCCAGCAAGGCAATTTTACAACCCACATTAGTGGGTCCAGCTTACAGTTTGAGAAACATAGTTCTAGAGTCCTTTCCACTTTGAGATAAAAAGGAAGTGGAAGAAAAATCACACACACAAGGAGATCTGTTTAAAATGTGAGAAAATGCAGGCTTACTAACTCAGAACTGTTTCCTAACGAAAAAGGACCTTGTACTTTAAAGGAGGAGACAGATGGGGACGATCCTGTGAATGGAGTGTGCTGAGCACTCGCAGGAGTCCGTGCGTGGACCCTCGTGTCGCACCATGGAGGGTGTGCACCGCGTGCGCGTGCGTGGTGGGGGGACCGTACGCCTGCCGTGCACGGTGGGCGGCGCCTCTTGGAAGGGCTGCCAAGTTAGCGATCTGTGCCCTGTGGCTGGTTGGGGTGGGCCAAGACTCCCCACCGCCACTGTGGGGTGGGGTCCTAAAGCCAGTGCTGTAGGGAAGAGCGTGCACCCAGCACAGCCTCACTCTGGGTCGGGGTCCCTGGCTCTTGAAGTACCAGGACCTGGGCTTTTCACCGCAGTCCCTGGTTGTTGCTGGGCTGCAGAGGGCAGGATGTGGGTTCCCATGTCCCCTGCTCTCTCTGTGCCCCTTCCCAGGCAGCTCCCTCCACTCCCTGTCCCCAGCTCACCCTGGAGCCTCAGCAGGCCCAGCAGCTTCTGCCTTTCATTTCCTCTGCTTGTGGGGACCGAGTGATGAGGCCGTGGTCAGCAACCAGAGTCAGGACTCGTTGGAGAAGATGAGGCCCTCACATTGTTAGTGCAGGTATGATTCTCTGTCGTGAACATCCAGCTTTCACTGAATGCGCAAAGGCTTTTCTCAAGCAGGACAGTCTTGCCTGGCATCCCTCCGTGGGCCAGGCTTTTCCCCCAGGTGTGTGTGGTGCCTGCCTGGAAGCGGGGGGCTCCTCCATGCCTGGGTGTCTGGCCCTGAGGGCAGAGAAGTCCCTGCCGTCAGCAGCGGGTAGCCGCCAGCCGTGTAGGTGGCCCCAGTGCCAGAGCCATGTCTTGTTCTGCAGTGGGGGCGGCTCTTCCTCCTTTTGGGGGTGCTCAAGGTGCAGAGCCTTGCTGGGAAGACATCAGCAGAGCAGCGAGCTGCCTCAGGCCTCTGCTCGGGTGCAGTGTGAAGGGGGATGAGAGCAGCAGGAAGGGTTGGGTGGGAACGATTCCCATCTCCGCTTCGGTGGAGGGCCTTCCCAGGGAGGGGTTGCTGTTATTCTAAGAGCTGTCCGAGAATGGAGGAGCCCGCGCTCCCCCCGCTTTTGCTAGGCGTTCATAGCGAGTCGCTAGGGGTTATTTCTAGACGTGTCGTTTTGGGCTCTTGAGAGTTCTTTGGAGGACTTCCGTAGGCCCCTTGTCTTCCCACGACTGTGAGCCTTGGACTCTTCTCTGGCTGTGCCTGTGCCCTGGCTGGACCAGGCTCGCTGCCTCCTACGTGTCCCGAGTTCCCGTCCTGTGCCTGCTGCCCCCCGTGTCTCCACCCGTGTGGCCAGTCTTCAGCTCAGACTCAGTCTTCAGCTCAGCTCAGACAAGCGAGCTCCTGTTTCCCCGGCCAGGTGCCCCTGTGGGCCTTCTTTCAGCGAGTACTGCTCATTGGCCCGCTCAGCTGCAGCCGTGCGTCTCTGGTTTCTCTCCTCCAAACCTTGGGAGGTCAGCTCTACCGCCAAGGCACAGCCCAGGTCTGCTGGGTTCTGGCCATGCACATGAGCCCTGTGGGCACCTGGCGTCTTGCTCCTGGGCCACCTCCATGGCATGGCATCGTGGCTGGTGCCCTGCTGCTTCTCCCCCTCTGCACTGGAGGGCCTTCTGTGGCAGCACATCGGCCGTGGCATGGCCTCCAGGGCCTCCTGGGATTCTGCTGCACCAGACTCCGTGGCAGCTTGTGATTCTGGACTCTCAGGCCTTCGCCCCCTGCTCCGCTCTGCCCCACCGCTCTGCTGGCTTCCTGCCTACTGCATGGCCGGCTCCTCTGTGCCCTGGGGTCTTGGCACTTGCTGTTTCCTCCATACCTTTGCCTGGCTTGTCCCTTTACATCACTCAGGTCTCGGTGCGGATGTACCCTCACCAGGACGTTGTCCCTGACTTCCTGCTTCCAGTAAACTCTCCCTCCCTGCCCCAGTCATCGCCCCCTTTCTTCACCCTTCTCTTCTCCGTGGCACGTATGAACCGGAGAGCACCAGAGTTCTCCAAGTGTGTCTCCATCCCTGGAAACATCAGCTTCCGGAGGCGGGATGTAGGCTGCAGAGTGTAGCGGGGGTCACACAACATGACTGGCTTGGCCGCGTTCCTGACACCACAGCAGCCCCAGCACAGTGTCTGTAGTGCTTAGTGCGGTGCAGGCAGAGTGAGCATCAGCCGGCCTGTTGGTCCCCTGCAGCCCTGCCCGGGCCTCCCTGCTGCTGTGCATCAGCCTGTGGGTGGCCGGGCCTGCAAAGGCCTCCCTTCACTGCCAAGGCCGCCAGTCTGTGTGCCGGGGCCAGGCCCCCATGGCGAGTCTTGCCGGCTGAGCCGCCCTTGGCACTCCCCCAGGCAGGGAGTGGATGGTAAGAGGGGCCTCGTCGGGGCCCCTGGGGCCAGGGCTCCATCCCAGCTGTGGCTGGTATCCGTCGAGACCCCGCCGTGGATGGGAGTGGTGACGGCATCCATCTCGAGGCAGAGCTGCAAGCAGCAGAGAGGCTGTGTGGACCGTGCTGTGGACGGGGCCTCCCCACGGCGGAGCTCCTCTGAGGCACGGGCTGCCAGAGGGTCCTCTGGGCTGGGGGTGATCCCGAGGAAGTATGCTTAAACCAGTGAAGTTTAGGCACTGGGGGGTGATGAGTTCTGAAGGACACAGGAGGCGTGGGGCGTGGTGGGCAAGAAGGGCGTGAGTGGGTGCTTCCCGTGAGGCCGGAGGGACAGGTCTCAAGGTGGCCTCTCAGAGGTGAGGCCTGTTTTAAGCACATCAGAAAGCCTTCAGAGGGGCTTAGCATGGCCCCGTTGTGTTTTCCCACGACCCCTCCAGGTGTCGCAGGGAGAGGATTGTGTTGCCAGGACCTCATGAAGGAGGCCAGTTAGGACACCTCTCAGGGTCCCAGAAGGTGTCAGGATCCGCTTGGGGGGACTGAGGCCCTTGTTCCTACCCTCCTCAGTGCATGCCTTCAGGGGTTCTCATAGTGGCCCCATTTTATGGGTGACAAACAGGCACAGAGTGGGTAGGAAGCTGCCTGAGTTACTAGGAGGCTGGGTACTGGAGTTCAGCCCGGCGCAGCCATGCTGCAGCCTGTTCCAAGGTCCTCTCGCTGGGTTTGAGAATTAATTGAGGGAAGTGACAGTGGGCTTCAGATTGGGGGGGAAGATGGGGGCCAGGCACCGCATGGACATGAGCGGGCAGGGCACGGCCTTGTTACTGAGACGCAGGCGTGCACGTCTGGTTGTCCTTCGGGGCATGGTGAGTTGGAGGTGCCCTGGTATGTCCGTGTGGTGGAGCTGAGGTGTGAGGTGGGCCTGGGGAAGCCTGGGCAGGCGGAGAGGAAGGGAGGATGGAGGGAGAAGGGCAGGTGCAGGGCTGGGCTCCAAGGAGCTGGGTGCTCGGTTGGGAGGAGCTGTGGGGAGCACTTGGTGCGTGGGGGCCTGCACTCACTGGACCGGACCGAAGAGTGTGGGGCTGAGGGTGACCTTAGCAAGAGCCGCTTTGGTGTGTGTTGGGGGGCAGGGATGGGCGAGCGAGTGTTTGAACCTCAGGGAAGGTCAGGAGGTGGAGCCAGGGAGTGAAGACGTGATTTTTCAGAAGCTTGGCGATGAAGGGCTGAAGACAGTGGGGCTTGTTGGGCTGGCTTCCCTACCGGGCACTTCTCCCTGTCTCCTTTGTCTTCCTTGCGTTTCTTGGCATTTTTTCTTGCGTCGTTGAGAACCGCACGAGAGAATGAGCTGTATTAGAGGTGTTCGCACCTTGCCTGCCTCACGAAGGTTTGTCTGGATGCTCTGCTGTGCGCTGTTGCATGTAATGCTTTTCTTCTTCGTAGAAAGAGACTCAAAGTCAAGTCACATATGTGTCACCTTCCAGCAGCAGAGGGGGAAGATCACCACATCCCATCTCCCCCCGCCCACTTCCCTCTCAGGGGCACACCCACCCCTAGATCTGGACACGTGGAATGTTCTCTCCTGGTTTTGTTTGTTTGAAACAAAAACGGGGTGACTGTATTCTGGACGTTGCTTCTGGTGCCATGGGCCTCCCGCCCCGCCCCCCAGCCTGTGTGACTGTTGATCTCAGGTCGGCTGTCGTTCCTGTTGTGGGTGGTGGTTAGGTGGTGGTCATGAGCAGTGTCACAGGGCCATCTTGGCCCATTGTCTTGGCTGCTGATTTTTTACCAGGGGAGTCACCGCTGTCCCCTCCCTTGGTGACACATTCTGTTACCTCCTGCCTGCTCGGTGGCCAGAGGCCTGTTCTGGCGGGGGGTCGCCAGTGTGCTGGGACATAATTCCGCTGTCGTCTGTGTTTCTTTGGTAGTGGGGCTGAGCCTATTTTTATGTCTTCCTCTGACATGAGTTTTTGTGATCTTTCCTCTGACTTGCTCATTGCGGTCTCAGAGTGCTGTGTTGATTGGTGATTCTTATTCACTCCTTTAGCTGTGGTCACCGTGCACGGTGGAGGACTTCCCTCCGGGCGGCTGGACGCAGTGTTACAGAGGTGGCGAGACCGTGGACGCAGCTAGTGCTTGGTGCCCTCTGTTTGCCTTGCTCTGGCCACTGCATGGCGGGAACACTCCAGTTTCCTGCTCACGGCCATGCTCGCCGGAGGCTTTCCCTTGTCACCTCAGTTCTGTTAGTTTCAGAGACCGTCCCTCGCAGGGTGTGTTCAGAGGCCCAGGCACCCTCCTCTCCTGCAGCCAGCCTTCTTGTGCCCCGGGGATATTCGGGAGCTGTGGTCAGAGGCTCCCTCGGGACACACTGGAAGAGGAGGCCCAGAGAGGTCGAGTAGCTGCTGGGGATTGATGTGCCCACTCTGCTCTGGAGCCCACCCGCCCACTTGCCAAGGCCTCTGGCAGGCTGACCCCACTCCTGCCCCCCCCCCACCTGCCTTCCAGACCTCCTGACACGGGCTTGAGCTGCACACCTGCTGTGTTTCTGAGCTGAGGGGGCGTTTGCGGTGGAGAAAGCAGGTCCAGACCATGCGGCCCGCAGTGGGACTTGGTGGCAGCTTGCTGGGACTTGGAGCAGGACGAGGGTTTGAAGGAGCGGCTGTGAGCAGAAGGGGCCGGTGTCCACCAGAGGGCGCAGGTGATCATGCAGGTGGGTCTGGGGCCAGATGGTCCCCATGAAAACGAGTGGGGTCACAGTGCTGGAGAGAGCCACTGTGTGTTGTGTGTCTGTTACGCTATGTTACTGGTCCTTGCCCTGCTGCCCCACACGCCTGCTGTGGGCTCCTGGGCGCCAGAGGGGTCCTGCTGGGTGCACACTGGTGCAGTGTCCTCCCCGGGAGCCTGGAACCGACCGAACGAACGCCTGGTGGAAATCGCACTGCAGAATAGCCAGCCTGCCTCCAGAGGGCAGCACCTGCCCCAAGGACGCGAGGCCTCAGGGCGTGCTGCCCCCAGCAGGACCGCCTGCTCGGTGGCTCACCTGCTGTCCCTGCCCCTCCCCCACAGCCCCAGGAATGTCATGTACTCCTGCGTCTGCCAGCGCTGGGGGGCACTGGCAGTTCGGTCTTGGACTCTCTGCCAGATGAAAAAGGTCTTTTATTGTCCTCCCTGGTCCACCTTTGATCTCGCTTATTTTAGCCCCCTCCCTCCCCCCCAGTTTTGTTTGGGAGATTCTAGGCAGCCTGTGACTACCCCCTGCCTCGTAGCGCCTGTCAGTGTGGTGGTCTTCAGGGGAACATGTCCATTTTGTGCTTGTGCTGGGTTCCCCGCTGGGCTCTGAGCTCTGCAGAGCAGGTGCGTGTTCGTCCCTGGCTGCATGCATGTGACTAGCCGTGTCTGGCTCATAATAGGTGCCAGTGTTTGAGTACCTTTCTAAGGGGGCACCAAGAGGAGGGGTCTGCATTTTGCCACATGGTTGACCTTGAGTTAAGTATTTGCTTTTCAGGGTTCTTTTTTTTTTTTTTAAACAGAGATAGCGTAAGTAGGCAGGCGGCAGACAGAGGGAGAGGGAGAAGCAGGCTTCCCGCCGAGCAGGGAGCCCGATGTGGGGCTCGACTCCAGGACCCTGGGATCATGACCTGAGCCGAAGGCAGACGGTCAACCGACTGAGCCACCCAGGCGCCCCCAGCTTTTCAGGGTTCTTCATGAAGATAGTAACCCTGTTCAAAGCTTACTGTCCACTTGTGCCCACTCTCCCATGAGGGCCTGGGGCCAGGGGCCAGGTCACTGCCAAGATAGGAACTCTGCCTGTGGCTGCAGTGGGAGGTGGGGTAGGGACCTCCCTGGGCCACCCAAGCATTCTCCACGTGGTTTCGGAACTCTGTGCAGGTGGACTGTGGGTAGCGGCAGTTGAGGCTAGTCAGAGGGGACCCCCTTCCCGAGCAGGCATGTTGAGCCTTCCCTGCCTGCCACACTCCTGCTGTGCAGATGTGAGACCCAGTTAGCAACCTCAGCCAGGCTCTGGGTTGAGGGTCCCGACAGGTTTGACAGGTCTGTGCTTTGCCCTTGGCCTCTGAGCGCACCTCCCTGGAGACAGCGGTGTCTGTTTGGAAGCCTTGGGCCAGGACTGGGGTATATAATATAGCCCATGTCCTTGGACAGGGAACAACTCGCTGACCCTCAAGGTAGGGTCAAGCCCATGGTGTTCTGACTGTCTGTGCATATGGGACAGAGGGAGGGGTTATCCCGAGGTGGGACTGGGCTGCCTGGGGGAGGCCAGCAGGGTGTGTTTCCCCTGAGGCTGGCCGGCCCTACCGCTGAGTACAGGTGCGTCCAGGTGGGGCAGGGGCTGCCTCTGTGAATCCACTGAGCTGGGTGGAAAGTCCTGCTGACACATGAGTAGGACTGACAATGCCAGCAAGCTCCTTTGTGTGCCGGAGGCCCTGGGCCCCACACGGGACCCAGGGAAGGGCATGGACCAGCACTAGCCAGGCTGCTCAGACGCCTCAGCACTCCCCTCTCAGACACATGGAGAAGTGGGTGTGGCCTCAGTTGGTAGGTGCTCCTGAGGGTCTTTAGGAAGGGGAGAGCATAGTGGGTTCTCGAGGGAAGGGGAGCCAGGAGCCATCTGCCTGCATTCCGGTTGCACTTGGCCCTGATGCCTAAATAGGACACACTGGATTTCTGCATGGACCCTGTTCCCTCCCCAGCCCTGCTGAAGTGAGAGCCAAGGGAACTGTGGAAAGGCAGAAGCCCTCAGAGACAAAGATGGGGGATGGGATGATAGTAGATGGTTTTGGAAGCATCTGGTTTTGGAAGCTGGGACGGCTGCTGGTAGACTGGGTGCAGACTCAGCAGAGCTGAGACCTGGCCGGCGGGAGACCAGCTGTCCTGAGGAAGCTCAGAATGGCTTCTGACTGGTGGAGTCTAGGAACTTCCCAAGGGGTAATTGGAGGTCTGGAGGAGTATTTCAGAAGCGGCTGGACCACCCCCACCCCTCCTGAGGGCATGAGTCACAGGACTGTGCACCAGGGGGCACTGTCAGGCAAGGAAAGCCTTGAGAACATCCTACAGCCATGGTGTTGAGATCCCCCTCCCCACTCTCGGTCTGTCTCCAGGACCCCACCCTCCAGGCAGAAGAAGGAGAGTCTGAGCAGCCTCAGAGAGAAGACCTGCAGAGCCTGACATGGGGGCATCCCCCATGCTCCCACCAGGGAGTCAGATGGCCCCCAGTGAAGCACATGGGACCGTCAATGCTTTCTTCGGTGCCTCCTTTGAAATGGGACTGGACAGCCAGGGACCCGCAGACACGTTGAGGAATGCCTGAGCTAGAGAGGGAAGGAAGGAAAAGGGCACACACTCTGAGCAAGCACGTAAAGCAGGGCATCACTCATCTCCTCAGAGGCTAAAGACTCTGTGCCCCGAAAAGAGTAGATGCCACAAAAAAGGAACATCCAAAGAATTAAAAAGAATGCTTGGAAATTAGAAATGCAAGAGCAAATTAAAAGGCCAAGGGATAAGAGGTAAGATTGGGTGCATTTCCCAGCGAGTAGAACAGAAAGTCAGGGATGTACCCCGGGAGTGCAAGAGTGTCAGCGCCCGAGCAGCGAGCATATAGCCACAGAGGAGTTCCAGAAAGAGCAGGAAGCAGAAGGAGGGTGTTATCAAAGCAGCTCAGCCTGTTTCCAGAACTGCAGGCTGTGAGTTCGCATTGAATAGGCTCATCCGGTGCCCCACACAGGGAATGTCGCTTGTTCCCACATTTCAGAACACCAGGGATAAAGAAAGGATTCTGAAAACTTCCAGAGAGAACAAGACAGAACAAAACACCAGGAATCCAAACGCAAATTCCAACCCAGAAATGAGAAAATACAGTCTTCAAGATACTGTCAGAAAAGGATTTCCAACATGGGCTTCACATCAGACAAACCATCAGTCATCTGCGAGGTTAGGATAAAAGTCTTCTCACTTGCATGTTCTGAAACAAAGGATTACTTCCATGCACCCCCTTTTAGGAAGTTTCTGAGAAGACATGCTGAGGGGGAGGAGGGGCAGCCCTGTGGACAGCTGGGGAGCGGGTGTGGTCCGAGTTTGGCACCACCGGGGTGGGACATCCGCCCACCGCTGAAGGACAGGGCGGAGGCTTTGCTGCCGGGGTGGCTGGCAGGAAACCACGGGGAACATAATGAGGGGCACTTCGGGCTCGTTCAGGGGGGCTTGATCCAGTCCCCCGTCTTGGTTGGGCCCCGTCCTCCTATTCCTAACTTTCCTCATTAATAATTCCTGGCTTCAGGTTTTCAGAAAGCCGCATTAAACCTAGATCTGGGTGAGTGGTGTCAACACGCCTGTCGCTCCTTCCGTCCTGTCCCCCCTTCCTCACTGTGCGTGCTGCTTAGTTTCTGAAGACGTGTTTTTGGGAAGAGGCAGGAACAGCAGAGGGAGGCTCACCCACAACCCCAGAGGTCACCGCGAGGTGGTTGTAACGGAAGTCCCCGGACGCTGGTGGCTGCCCTGTCTTCTCGCCCTCGGCTCAGTGGGTCCAGTCGGCCCAGAAGGCCCGGCTGTGTGTGCAAGCAAGGGGCGGGGGGGGGGGGGGGGGGGGCGGGCAGCATCCATACCTGCCCACTTCTCAGGTTCCCCAGGGCAGTTGGATGAGTGTTGACAAGGGCATGGGTTCTTGTCGGCATTTCTCTCCCTTTGGATGCTACCTCCTTGTGCCCTCCATGGCCACCCCCTGTGATGTTGTGCCTACAGAGCCTGTCCTGGGTGCTGCCCCTCCGGTCTCTCCTTGGGCCTCGAGCTCACCTGTGTAGCAGTGAGTTAGTGGTTAGGGTTAGGGCTCCTCCTGAGTGCCGAGCAGTCCGAGGTGTGGCGGCCTCGACAGGGGGCCTGTGTTCTGCAGCTGGTGGCCAGTGGAGGGTCATCTTCCCATTGTGGCCAGAGCTCCTTCCAGCGCTTCCAGGTCCTCCTGCCCCGGGGGCTAGTTAGGAGGGGCATTGTCCTGGGGTGCCCGGTGCGTGTTTCACTTGTTGGGAAACTGCCAAAGGTTTAGCTGCGTCTCATTTTTAAAAATCTTTATTAGGATGTACATAGTGACTTTTTCTTCAATTATAAGAGTAAGATAACTGAATATTTGGAGAAATGGGAAAAAATCACCTTTTATCAGCATCTTTTTTGTTGGCATTTTCATGTATGACTTTATCTAAAATTACAGTAACTTTTCTTTCCCCTTCTGATTATATGGGAAATTTCAATAATGCATGAATTTATAAAGAAAGTGAAATCTACATCAAATCTTGCCCCCAAGGAGCTGCTCTGGGCAACACCTTCTGGCACCTTCCAGTTTCCCTGTGCCGTGGCCCATCCGTGCTGGCGCGCACCCCGTGCAGACACACTGCGGCCACACCGCGCCTTACCAGCCAGGCCCCCGTGGACACAGGCTGAGGCAGGTTCCAGCATCTTTGTTTCAAGCAGTCCTTCTTTCTGTTTCCTTACTTGTAAGTTGTTCTGAGTTTGAGTATTGGTGATAAATTCCTAGAAGTAGACTTTCCAGTCACAGGGTCTTCTCACTGTGCATTCCAGAACATTTTGTGAGGCAGCCTGTGTCTGGGGGGTTCAGGTGAGCCTCCCCAGCACTGGCTGTCCTTGTCCTTGATCAGAAACAAAAAAAATCATCTTGTCTTCTGTGGGGTTGCTTCTGAGTTAGGAAAATTGATCTCTTCTTCTTAGTTTATTGACTATTCATAGTTTTTTTTTCCTCTTATGGATGGTTTTTTCTTTGCCATTTATTGCTTTTTTGGGGGGGGGTCATGCTTTTCTTGCTGATTTGCAATTGTTCTAATTTGCATATTAGAAATTAATTCATTCAGGAGCATGTGTTAACACCGCTGCTGATGCTGGACCAAGTGCTGTCCACCAAGGTGGTCGCAGAAAATGACAGGCCCATTTCCCGCTCTCATTGAGCTCATATAGACGCAGCGGAGTCAGAGGAAGACTGTAGGGAACTGTGTGAGTTTTGGAGGGTTGAGGGTCTCAGGTGACATTTGGGCTGGGAGGGAGGAGTCTGTTCCGAGGCTTTTTGGGGCTAAGGACACAGCATGACAAGGGTTGTGAGGTGACCGTCTGTGTGTGTCCCTGGGGCCAGGCTGGCATGGCGGCATTGGGCAGGGACACACATCATGTGGGGCCTCGAAGACCCTTGAGAGTCCGTGAGCCTTCACAGCAGTTGGGGTCCTGGGGGACTTCGAGCTAAGAAGGGAGATGAACAGGCAAGCCTTCTGAAGACTGGGGTGGGGGGCCACAAGCAACTCCCATGCTGAGGAGGCACCAGGGCAGGAGGCCAGGCTCCTGTCTGGACCCTCTGTCCCCAGGTCGGCACGCTGTGCTGAGTGTCTCCTCCCCATGGCTTCTCTGAGCCTCCCCCTGAGGAATCTGAAGTATGGGCCTCGGCATGTCAGACTCTGGCTTTCCTCTCGCTTTCTGGAACTCCCATACCTGATGCCTTCCTCCTCATCTCAGAGAAGAAAACAGCACTTCCAATTAGAGGGGAACGTGCTGTGGGGGAGCAGGCAGAGGGGGAGGGGACCAGGGTCCCTTTTCCCAGCACGGCCTCGGCCTTCCCTTCTGCACCTGTCAGGGCCGGGCCTGTCCCAGGCCCCACATCCACAACAGGATGTGGACGGTGCTCGGCCACAGGGTGGCTGCCGGCAGTGCTCTCGTGTGGATGGAGTTCTGGGGGTTTCTGACCCTCATGCTCCTATTAACGGGGTAACCCAGGTGCCACTGGCTTTGCCTTGTGAGGCTATTGGGCCAACTCGGTACCTCCTGGCGCCCTGTGTCCTCCCTAGACCTGCGCTGTGCAGTGCTCTTGGGCTGTATCGTGCAGGGCTGTGAGGGGCAGGCTGACCCTTCAGTTGACTGACTGGGGCGACCTATGGGCCTGGGGGTGCTGTGGGGGAGAGCTCGTCCCCACCCCCCTTTGGCTCCTTGGCCTGTGCCTGTCTCACAGTAACCCCATCTCTGGAAGCTTCCCTCTGTGCTTCCACGATGTAGAGGTGGCCTTCTGTTTCTCTCCGGTATTTTTCTAATGAAAGGCTGTTCCTTCTATTTCAGTGTTTCAGGGTGGGGGGCAAGCTTGCCAGTGTTTGTGCTGAAGTCCCTGCAGGGAGTAAGGGCACTGGGAGGGGCCGGGCACAGGCGGCATCTCACTGGGCTCTGCTCCCCTCTCGTGTGGCCTCTGAGCTTCCTTCCTGGACTGAGCCTGGGCTAAATCTTGCAGCCCAGGCTTTTATACCAGTGGGGAGGGCGGGGCGACGTGGCAGGACCCACAGTGCCCTATTCTTAGGCAGGCTGGGCTGCATGCCTGCTGGGCTTGTAAAGGCTAGGGGGTGAAGAGGGGCGGTCACCTGTCCCCTGCCTTGAGCATACTGGCCTTCCTGAGCCCATGTACTCTCCCGGGGGAGTCAGCGCTGGTGCGCCTGCCCCTTGTCTGTAAACACCACGTCTGGCACTTGCCTGGGCTCTGAGGTGGGCAGGGGAGGGCTGGGGCACATGGGCTTTGCTGCTCTAAACAGAGTGGTGCTGTTGAGTCAGTGGGTCTCAGCCAGCCTGCCACGAGCAGGCCGCCTTGCTTATGCCCTGGCCAGCGGGCGCTTGTCTTGGCAGATGCCAGTGTGGGGGTCAGGAGGGAAGACTTGCCAGAGGTGCCTGCCACGTGGCCTGGACGCCCCTGCCCTCTGTGGTCAGCGGTGGCCAGGGGCCAGGCAGGATGACTAGGCAGGCTTCAACAGCCACTTTCATTGTTTGGAGCTTGGCTTGACTTGAACTTGGAACAGAACGATTTTGGTGGTGTGGTGGTGCATTTCTCTGCTTTCTGGATATGTGCTAAAATCCTGGCGCCCAGCCCTGTGTGGGCCACAGCCTACCTCCTCTTGCCATCCAGGCAGCTCTTTCAGCCGGACCCCACGCCTGCTCCCTGGTGACCTGGTAATCCATGGCTGCCCTGGTGCTGGGCTCCAGGAGAGCACTTGACCTCCAGCCTGACCCCTGCATGTCTTCCTCGCCTGCCGCCCAGAGGTTCTTCCCTGACCACCTCAGCCTGGTCTACAGGGGTGTTGGGCAAGTGTGTGAGTAATGCAGGGTGAGCCCCGCTTGGCCATGGGCCCGGGCCTGGCCCCAGCTCTCCTCCAACCCCCGTGTCTACATTTTTGCCTTGCCCGAGCAGCTTTGGCCCACACTCAGACGCCAGTACCAGGGTGAGCCTTGGAAGGGGCTCCTGTTTTCCGTGGCCAGTGTGCAGAGGAAACGGGTATCCTGTGTTGGGCATTTCCTCTCTTTGGTGTGAGATGCGGCAGTGGTGGGTTTGGGGCTTTCTCCCTCCTTCCTCTCTCTGCTGCTGGGGCTGGAGGGGAGCAGCGCAGCTGTGACAAGGCCACCCGGGGCCAGCTCTCTGCTCGGACAGCTGCTTTCCTTTCCAGATGTGCGCGTCCCCTCTTGCGGGGTGGGGGTGGTTCAGAGCAAGGGCTCTGGAGCAGACTCCCTGTGTCAGATCTCTGTCCCAGGGGATGTTCCAGACACCTGGAGGGCGAGCGCACCGTGCTGGGGGGGCTGCTGTTGCTGCGGACTTGTACGCAGGCATCACCCCCAGACACGGCGTCACCCCTCGTGGCAGAGGCAGTGGGAATGGGCTGGGGACGCTGAGTCCCAGGGCTCCAGTGGCTTGTTCTTCGCCGTCCTTCCCCTCTTGTGTGCACGGGGCTCCTGGCCCAGCAGGGTCTCGGGGAAGCCTGTGAAGGCTCTTTCTACCCAGCTCAGGGTGCGCCAAGTTAGGGCCTAGTGGCCTGGCGCGTGCTGAGCCACGTCATGGGTCCTGGCCACTTGTGTGCAGGGGCACCTGCCTAAGTGGACCTGGCCCGCTGTGGGCGGGATTGTGCCTCTGTCCTCTGTCCTGGACAGTGTGGAGTGGGGACCTCGGGCCGCAGGGCACCGGGTCAGCCCCTGCTCCAGTGGCCCTGACCACAGGAAACCTGCCCCGAAGCCAGCCACCACCTCCCAGCCCTGTCTCAGTCCTCCTACTCCCACTGCTGATGAGGGTTCCCCAAGCGCTCTCTGCTTGGTTCCAGCCTGGTTTTAGTTGTGTGACGACTCAAGCTTTCCCTCTTTCTGAACCCACGTGGGTGGTGACCGCCACGACATCGGCTGTCCGAAAGGACAGAAGTAGCATTCTTCGGGTCCCTCCCTGGCCGGTTCCATTAATGGGGGCAGCAAGCTCCCTGCCACAGAAGGTTTGCTTACATTCCAGGGGAGGAGCCTGGTGCGGTGGATGGACCCTGCCTGGCCATGCGTGCTGTTGGGGGGCTGCTGGGCCCCTGGGTGCGGCCCTGGGAAGGGGGTCGCCGGGGGCTGGCCGGCTGGCAGCTTCTCTCCAGGCCTCACCGGCTGCTGGGCGGGTGGGACCTTCCCTGGCGTGGGCAGAGCCGCTGGTGCTTGTGCAGAAAGGGGCTGGGAAGACGGGGCCGCTGCCCAGTGTACAGACAGGGCGTCACAAACGCTCCGTGAGAATAGTTCGTCACCACGTAGCGCGTGGGGAGAGCAAAGTTGCAAGTGTGTCTGCTTGTGGCTTTCAGATGAATAGACCACATTGCTGCCCACGACGTCCCGGAACCGGAAAGGCGCAGCATGCAGAGGCCCTCGCGGCCCTTCCCGTCGCACCCCCTGACTCTAGATTGTGCGCCGCGTGTCTGAGACCCCCCAGCGCCACTCCCCCCCTTGGTCTGTGGCTTCATGCAGTCTCCACTGCGTGGGACTCGAGGTTGGTGCCCCAGGCAGGAGCTCCTCCTTCCCTGTTGGCACGTGGTGTTCTTTGTGTGTGCGTGCCTCCGATCAGTGAAGAGCACGTATTTCCATTCGCCAGGACTCGCCAGTCTGAAGTGTGCCCTGTGATGTGCTCTGACAGACGTGTGTCGCTGTCGGACCCCCTCCCCCCACAGTGACGACGTGGAACATTCGATGCCCCTCTGCCGCACCCTTGGCCACCACTGCCCTTCTCCCCAGCACGGTTGTTCTGTGCTTGCTACGATTCGTGTCCACGGGATCGCAGAGTGTCGAGCGTTTGGGCTCTGCCTCGCTCATGGCACTGATGCTTTGAGGCCCGTCGGGTGGTTGTGTGTGTCTGTGCTGCGGTCCTTGTCGTGGCTGAGCTGTAGCCCCTTCTGCAGCTAAGACACAGTTTGCTTAGCCGCCTGCCGTTGTTGGCGTCTGGGTCGCTTTCAGCAGTTGGCGATCGCCAGCAGCGCTGCCGTGAACCGTCCCGATCCCGTCTTCGTCTCTCCCGCAGAGGCCGTAGACCTTCTGGGTCGCATGGGAGGTGCACGCGTGAGCGGGGAGGACTGCATTGCTCCTGAAGCTCCCGCCCCTTCCGCTCCCGCCAGCAGCGCTCGCCTCTCAGTGGCCTCCTCAGCCCTCGTAAGCACACGGACCCCCCAGCCTGTGGGAGTGGGGTGCTGTCTTGTGGTTTCCCTGCTGACTGATGCTGAGCGGCTGCTCACGTGCTTCTCAGCCCTCCTTTCCTTCTTTGGGGAAAGTGTCTTCTCAAATCCCTTGCCCACTTCTTAATGGGGTAGTTTGTCTTTCTATTTTAGAGTTTTGAGAGTGCTTTATCTGCTGTGGACGAAAGTCCTGTGTCGCTTTGCAGTTTGCTCATCCTCTCTTCCAGTCTGTGGCTCATCCGTCATTGTCTTCTAGGGACTGCGCTGGCTGTTCTGCGTGTGACACTGAGGTCTTGCTCCTGCTGTTTCCCAGAAGACTTTCCAAGCTGGCCCGTGCTCCTTTCTGTGTGTCATGCAAGCTCCAGGGGGGCCAGGGTCAGGCAGGCAGGGTGCCAGGCTGGGTGCGAGCACCTGTCTGTCTCTGTGTCCTTCTCAAGGTAGCAGGTGTGCACACAGCGAAGCTGGGAGGCAAGGGGAGAGGAGTTCTGACACCAGCCGTTTCACTGCGTATGCTTTTGGGCTTTATGGATCCATTCTCTGAAACTGTTTTTTGCACCCTCTTTGGATGTGGATATACCGGCAATGGAAACACTTGAGCCAGCCAGGAGCCTGGTTGCCAGGTCCCTTGTCTTTACAGGGACATCAGGGCTCATCCAGTGTTTTGAAATTTTTATTTATTTATTTATTTATTTATTTTCAAGGTTTTATTTATTTACTTGACAGAGTGAGAGAGGGAACACAAGCAGGGGGAGTGGGAGAGGGAGAAGCAGGCTTCCCGCGGAGCAGGGAGCCCAATGTGGGGCTCGATCCCAGGACCCCGGGGTCATGATCTGAGCTGAAGGCAGATGCTCAACTGACTGAGCCACCCAGGCGCCCCTGAAAATTTTATTGCTTCTTGTGCCAGTTGGACAGAAATGCCAGGAAAGCAGACAAAGGGTCGGGTGAAGTTAGCATGGTAGTGACCCTTCATCTCAGCTGGAAGGCTGTCAGGAGCATGTCCTCATGCCAGAGGCATCAGTCATCGAACTCTGTCTGCAGGTTGTGTTAAGAGCTCCCTGGGAAGATGACAAGATGAAGTCCTAGCCAATGAAACAGTTCACGGGAGAAGTGAGAAAGTGCTCGCGTCCTCACCGTGTTCCTGGTGCTGGGACACGGCCATCCACAAACCTGGTGGTGCCCGGCTTTCCTGATGTGAGTCCTGGTGTGGCCATGGGGGGAGGGGCATGACCAGTAAGCTGTGTGCTTGCAGAGAGCGAGGAGAACGGTGGGGGTTGACCGTGGTGGTGAGGGCGGCGCCTCTGGGGGCTGACGAGTGAGAACCCGGAAGGTCCGGAGACAGAGTCGAGGAGGGCCAGAGTGCCTCAGCCGTGAGGTGCCTGTGAGCTCCTGCTCTTAATGGCGTGGTCGGGGGCTGGCGTGGCCCAGCAGCGCAGGGGTCACGGCTGGGGAGGTGAGGGCAGGAGCCTTAGGGAGAAAGGAGCACAGTTGCCTAGTGGTCCCATGCGTGCACGCACAACTTACATAGAGCCGTACGTACAGCTGCCCACATACACACTCGCACAACTCGCATGGAATGCACACCCACCTACATACACTCACATTTGTACGTGTGTACGCACACGACTCATGCAGTCACACACACACACACAAGTACACACTCACACGCATACAGAACTCACATGTAATCATATACACGCATACACACACACAGTCACAGATACACACTTGGGCACTCATATGCAAATACATATACACTGCTTTGCAATACGTGGCCTCTGGAGGAGTCCTCGTGTGGGCTGGACAGTCCAGACTCTTGTCTTACATAGAGAAAAGCAGTAGACACAGGATTAATGGCTGGAAAACTTTCTTGGTCCACTTGATTGGGGGTTTGCGGAGACATTTTTGTGTTCATGCACCCGGCATCTACCCTATATAATGTCTTTAAGGGGTTTGTATGGATCTTCTTCATCGTGGGTTTTCTGGGCGTAAAAGGGGTATGAAGGTATCCACTCTGGTCGCCTCGGTGGGTTAGGAGGACCTGTTGAGATCATGCACGTGGGGCAGTGCCCGGAGAGTTCTGATGTGCAGATGTTCTGTTGTTTTGCCTGGGCTCCTTCTGGGAGCCAGCATTATGCCAGCTATTCTGGATCTAAAAATAGTGATAATCCTGTCTCTGGCCTTCCAGGCCTCTGAGGGGGTTCGGGGCTCTCCACCGTTGCTGTTCAGTGCCGTACAGGTTCTCTCACCCAGGATGCCAGCGTGCCCTGAACTATATATCGTGACTCGCCTTGTTTCCGAGAGGGCAGGCAGGGTCACAGGTCTGGAGCAGCGGGAGAGGGCGTCAGAACCCTTCTCTGAACCCTGCTCCCTCCTTCCAGCAGGCCTAGGCTGGCCTGTGCCCCCGGAGACACTGGGGAGAAGCCCCCACTCTTTCCCTGCTCGAGGGCCCCTTTCTGTGCCATGGTGTCTATGCCTCCAGCTGCTGACGGTGGGATCTGCCTGCTTCGAAGGCCGCTGCGGTCCGTAGAACCAAGGTCCAAGGCAGAATGCGTGTTTTCTGAAATACCCAGCTCCTCTCTCTCCCTGAGAGGTGCCTCCTTTCCTACAGGCCCTTTGATAACCAGGAAGGAGGGAGAGCCACCTGTCCGAAAGGTCTGGTGAGCAGGCGCTTCTTTCTTGTGGGGCTGAAGTCGGTGGCCGCCCGTTCTGGATTTCTTCCTGAGAGTGCTCCCTCCAAGCGCGAGGCTTGTGAGGAATGGTCCTCGCCAGCCAGGCTCGTCAGGTGGGGCCTCTTCTCCTGCCGGGTGCAGCCCTCACTTGGGAACAAAGCAGTGGGACAGCAAGGAGGCAGCTCTGGTGGCTCGGTGCCCCTGGCCTGGGTGGCCTGAGACGTCTGAGTGTGAGAAGGTTCTCCACCCGTGGAGGGGCTCACCCGCCTTTGGAACTGCACGGGGCTGGCCTCGTCTAGGCGGTGCTGGCTGAGCGCGCCCTCGTGCTCTGGGGGCCTTGCTCCGCTGACCAGTGCCTGGACAGGTTGCTGCATCCCTGTCTTCGGGGCTGGACGGGGCTCTTGTCAGGGCCGCTGGACCGAGCCGAGGGTTCCGTGCCTCCACACAACGGCAGACAGATGTCACCTGAGGTGACAGTTCCAGCACCATGGTCACCCAGGGCCTCTGGGCGGCTCTGTGGCAGCCTGGGGGCAGCCCTGTCACCTGAGCCCTGCACTTGCATCCGCTCCTGTCCTCTGCCCCTCTCGTCCTGTTGCCATGCCCCGGGCCGCCTGCCAGCCCATCCCAGACTGGCCGTCCCGCCTTCTCCACACAGGTCAGGCCTCTGCTCATGGCTCTCCCACTCGCACCCTTCAGGGGTTCCCACATGCCTCAGGCACAGTTCAGACCTCAGCCCCACTGCCCCCTGTCTCTTTAGCCCTCTCCACATGGCTCTCCTCTGCACACCGTCCTTTCCAGGGGTCTGCATGGGCTATTCCCTGCACAGATTCTTCTTTTCCTTGCCCTCCTGACTCCTCTTCCCTCAGCCCTCACCCATCTGGACCCTTGCCCACAGCATGTTGGGGTCGGGTGCTCATGTGTGCTCGGGGCTAGGTGAGCTCACTCACTGCCCCACTCAGAGCTCCGCTAGGCGCTGGTGCACCTTTATGGACTGAGTGAAGGGCATGGATGTGCAGAGCCTGTGGGCGTGGACAGTGCGCCTCTCTCTCTCTCTCTCTCTCTCTCTCTCTCTCACGTACCACACCTAAGCCGTGCGCACTCCTTGGACAGGCTCCCTGAGGAGGTGGTCCCGTTTGCTGGGGAGCAGTATTCTGGCCTGAGGCTGCATTGTGGGTGTGGAGGAGCCGGGGGGGCCTCAGCAAGCCCGCTGCCAGCATGCAGTAACGCTCTGCTCGGTGCTTAGGGCACCCTCAGCCTGGCCACGTGTCTGCTGCCTTTAGTAGGTGTTGGCTCCTGGAGAGCGCGCCAGGGGTCAGAATGCCAGTGTTCACAAAGGTGAGCCCCCCACCCCCAGGAGCTCGCAGGGCATGTGGGGGTGAAGCCACCTTCCCCACATTGGCAAGCAACACACATGCTGTCCTGTCCAAGTCACTGTGCAGTTAAAGGGGTGTGCGGACACCGAGGAGGCCGCCGCTTACGCCTGGATTCTTCCGGGGCTGAACGTCAGGTCTTCCTCCCTGTGGCAGTCCTGTGGAGGACAGGCTTTCACGGTGGCCTGCAAGGCCTCAGGTTGGTGGCGGGCAGAATGCACACGCGTGGGTCTGTGTGCAGTTGGGGGGATTGGGGTTTTCGGTGGCAGGCAGCAGAGCCCTGATGGGGTGCGGGTCTTCTCCAGAAGGACCACATCAGAAAGACCTTTTTCTGTCCTCGCTTCCGTATTTAACAGCGGGCTGGCCGGCGCGCCCCTCTCCACACATGTTCTTTTTGTGCCCCCCGTGTGCCAGGCACGCTCTCCGGGTATGGAACGTAGCGCTGAGGAAGCAGCACGCACCCCAGCCCCCCGATCTGGCATTTCCTGGGAGCGGGCAGAGCCAGCCACGCATTTCTGTGCGGCTCAGCCCAGCCCGGCACAGACTGGCCCTCTGTCCACACTTGTGGGAGGGGCGGGGGGGAGGGTGGCGCCCACCCAGCGCCCTCGCTCCCTCCTGGCGCCCAGCACGTTTGCAGACAGAATCACTGTCCTGTTGTGGCCGCCCCGTGTCCCCCATCGTGGAGGGAGCAGCGAGCACGCACAGGCCCCTGGCCAGGCCTGGATGCTGCACCAGGGGACATCTGCGTGGTGCTGGCACGGTGTGGTGGTGCCCTTGGGGCGCCTGGGCCCTGCTGCTCCAGGCCTGGGGAGGCACTGGGGGCGGAGGCAACCTGCAGGAGCCAGGAGAGGGGCCAGGCTCCTGGCCGAGCACCGGGAGGAGGCAGGGGCAGCACGCAGCTGTGCTGGAGGACGCAGGGGTGGGGTGGGGGGGCTGGCTGCGTGTCGCAGTGCCTGACCCAGAGCGGGAATCACGGGCACTTAACGCCTCCGGCCTTGGGCCTTCTGCTGCCTTCAGCTGGAGTCCGCTTACTTCAGATGGACAGTACACCTTTCCCCTGAGGACCCTGGCCCCAGGCAGGCACTCTAATGCGGGTGTCCTTCTGCATCAGCCCTCTTGTGGGGCGACATGGTGTTTTAGGGGATGTGGCTCCCTTCCAGGCAGGTGCGTGTGTTTAGAGTTGCCATCCAGCCTCGTGTGGGTGACTGAGCACCCGGGCAGCATCCTGGGACAGAGAGAACAGACCGGAGGGGCACGGGAGGGAGGAGGGAGACCCGTCGGCCGCTGCCGTCCTGCAGTGAGAGCAAGGGGGGCTTCCGCCAGGGCGGCTGGGCCGATGCGCTCTAGATAGCCCGGAGGCCCTGCTGGCGGACGGGTGTGGCGGGAGCCGGGAGAGTGGAGCACGGGTCTCCTGAGGAGCCAGGAGGGGCCACGCTGGAAGGGCAGGCTGAGTGTACGTACGGTGCCCGTCAGCATGGACGGGAGCTGCCAAGGTCTGCCGGCCGTACCTGACACACACTGGCCTGTACGTGTTCCCGTGCGTGTGCACAGCCAACAGCCACAGGGCCCTCTCCACAGTCAAGGACGGGGACCCACCCATCAGCCCCTTCCAGGCAACCCCGGCATGCTTCTCTCGTTACGGATTAGTGACATTTTGCGGCCGCTTAGTGAGCGAAATCCCCTCAGCGTGAGTTTGCCATTGCCCACATTGTTGTGTGTGTCGGGAGGTCGTCGTCCGTGTCCTCGGGTGGGACTCTGGCACAGGCAGGCCTAGCCGGTCCATCTGTCCACCTGCCGGGGGCCGTGGGGGCTGTTTCCCCACGTGCGCACAGGTCTGTGTACAGACACATGCCTTCTCTTCCCTGGAGGGTCTGGGTCGAACGACACGTACGTTGAACATTTTAAGGAACTGCTGAGCCGTGTTGTGCGGCGATCACGCCCCCGACCCCGGTGCCAGCCGCGAATGGGAGTCCCGGAGTTCGCCCCTGGTCAGCCCCGGGCGCGTGCCCGCAGGCTCCACAGTCGTGGCCCTTCGAGGGGAGCGAGGCCGTGGCTCGTGTGGTTTTACGCCGCCTTTCCTCAGGACCTAATGACCTCCAGCGCTTCATCTGTGCCGACTCTGCTCCTGTGGTGAGGGGGGTCTGCTGAGACCGCTTGCCTGTTTCCTACTGGGTTTGGTCTTCTTGTTGAGTCATGGGGGGCATTAAACCTTCTAGATGCAAGTCCTCTGTCAGACATGTGCTTTAAGAGGGTGTCCCTCGGCCTGCAGCTTGTCCCCAAGCGGCTTGCTGGGCGGTGTGGGCTCACGGGGGGTGGGGGGGCTGCTCCTTGCTTCAGAGCCTTTTCCCAGTTTCCATTTTGGGAAGCCTCTCTTGCTGCGTCTTCAGGTTCATTCGTCCTTGCTCTTGCTGCGTTCGGTTGGCTGTTAATCCTATCCAGAAATTCAGTTTGGATCTTTTTTTTTTTTTTTTTTTTTGAAGATTTTATTTATTTATTTGAGAGAGAGAGAATGAGAGACAGAGAGCATGAGAGGGGGGAGGGTCAGAGGGAGAAGCAGGCTCCTCGCCGAGCAGGGAGCCCGATGCGGGACTCGATCCCGGGACTCCAGGATCGTGACCTGAGCCGAAGGCAGTCGCTTAACCAACTGAGCCGCCCAGGTGCCCTCAATTTGGATCTTAAAGCAAGTTTTCCCTGTCTCTCCCTAACATGCTCAGTGTTTCCTGCAGCTTCTGGAGCAGGTGGGGACACAGCTGTGCTGAGCTTCGCATGTTGTCTTCATCTTCTGTCATCTGGCCATTTTGGGGTCCTTTTCCATCGATTGCTTGACTCTTAACAATGGGTTGCATTTTCCTCCTTCCTTGAAGGCTTGGCATTCCCGACTAGATGAAAGACCATGTGAGCTCTGCCTTTTTTGGTCTGCATGTTTTTGTACGTTTATAGCTATTCCTGAGCTGTGTTGCTTGGACTCCTTTTGGAAACGGTTGCTCATCTTCAGTTCTTGCCTGTGTTCTCCATTTGCTGGGGTTATGGTGCTGTTCCACGGAGAGCTAATGCTTCTCACTGCTGATCCACACCTTCTCGAGTATTACATCTGACACCATGGGCCAAGTTTTTCCACTCTGACCAGCGGCGAAGGGACTCCTTCCAGCCCCCACGTGAGCCTCGAGGACTGTCCCTCCACCCCTCCCAGGGGGCTCATACCACCCCTCGGTAGTTCCCTTACAAACAGCCCAGCCAGTGCTCGGCCAAGGACCCCCTGGGGCCCTGAGCACATCCGTGCAGCTCTCTCCTCTTGGGTGCCCTGCCCCTCAACCTCTGGCTGCTCTGGCCTCCCCGGCCTCCCAGTGGAGACTGGTCAACTCAGGGCCCCCCTGGGCTTCTGCCTGTGGTGCAGGCTTCCCTTGTCAGCTCCCGTCCCCAGGGTCACTATGCTCTGTTGTCTGGGGTCTTGAAAGCCGTCACACATTGTATCCAGTGTCCTGTTGTTTCAGGCAGGAGGTAAAGTCCGGTCCCTGTTACTGCACCTTGACCAGGGTGGATGCCCTGATTGGAAGTTGTGTTTTGAGGACCTTCTGGTTTGAAAGGTGCGCACACTTAGCAAAACCGAGTTCCCCAGACTTGCTTTCTTCAGCGTGTGAAAGCAGTGGGCCCTTTGGTGGCAGAGAAGGGCAGCCCTTGGCATGGGAAAGCCCTGTTTCCGTTCGCTCCTTTGGTGGGACGTGTGCGTTTGGGGGTGGGGTGCACACTGGCTGCCCTGTGGTCCCACTGAGCTTCCAGTCACGTCCCCCGGCCACGCGGTGATCACAGTGCCAGGCCTGGTGGGACCGCCGGCTTCCCCCCCCCCCCCCGCCACAGCACAGGGCCACCATGGAGCACCTGCCCAAGTCAGGACTGCTGGGTTTCCAGAAGCTCCTGGAACACACGTGCAGAGCAAGACTTGACTTGCAACCCACGCAGGTTAGAGGGACAACTCCAGAGGGTACTCGTCTCCCTCGTGCCTCCTCTGGAGGAATGGAAGTCCCCACCCAGGCCAAGCAGAGGTGGGCCTGGGTGTGAGGAGACAGGACAGGGTCTCGGCAGCAGAGACATGCCTCCCTCCCTCCTGCTGGGCAGTTCTGGGGAAGTCAGGATAGTCACCACTGGTTGTTCTTAGACTTTGCTTTAAAAGTATGAGTTTGCCCCACAAAGTGCCCCCTTCCATTTGCTGTGAAAGCCAGTGGTGCCACTGGCCAAGTGCAGACCATGCCTGGAGGGATCCAGGGAGCACCCTCACCCCTGCCACGTGCCTGTGTGCCCCACGTCCCCCTAGAAGGCCCCACGTGCAGAGCCAGAAGCCCTTGCTGTCCGTGCAGATGCGAGGAGGAAGACATGCTTTCCGTCACCGTGGACAAGAGTGTGGCATTCCTGACCTGGCCGAGCGGTGCCTCTGTTGGTTCTCCAGGGATGTCGCTGTGGACCTGACTCCTCGCACGCCAGTTCACACTCACATGGGCTCTGCTGTACCGTGTGTGACATCATCATGCACTGCGGCCCGGGGCTTGACTGTCCCAAGGCAGCCCCCGCACACTGAGGGAGGGTGCTGCCAAGGACGCCATGAGCCCGGGTGTTCACGAGCAGGTCTGTCTCTTGGCTGGAGGCTGGGTTCATGTCCAGATTTAAATGAGGAGTGTGTAGTTAAGGGTGTGGTTTCAGTGGGCATGTGGGCTCTAAGCTCTGTTCCGCATTCACACCCAGTAAGACCCTAATCTTCCTGTTCTCTTCCCTTCACCCCATCGCCCGAGCTACTCTGAAGCAAATTCTGGAGCCGTGACAGGACAGGAATGCTTTTCCTTAAACAGAGAGCATTTTGTTATCGTATCAGAGCAGCAGTCCTTGTAATAACATTACATATCCAATCAGTGTTCATGGATTCAAGGAAATTCCGTATGTTGCAGTTCGATGACAGGTTTTATAATTCTTTTTTAGCTTTGTATTTTGAAATGATTATAAACCCACAAGAAATTGCAAAAGCAGCCCGGAGAATCCAGTGTCCCATTCAGCCAGCCCCTGCGTGGTGACACCGCACACAACTGCGGTGTAAGAGGGTGATGTTGGCACAGCACTGTTGACTAGGTTGCAGACTTGGCGAGTCTCAGTCCGCAGGCCCTCCGCCGTCTCTGTTCTCCCTGTGGGCCCGTGGAGGAGACCCAGCAGCCACCCCGCGGGAGAGTTCAGCACATTCCTCCGTGTGTCCTGTAAGTTGTCAGCTATCCCGAGACACTAGTTGGATGGAGTTCTTCTTTGGGGGTAAGACTCCTCGGCGGGGGTGGTGTCCCTCCAGTCGGAGGCTTGTGCTCTCGGGCTGTCTGTGACTTGCTTGCGGACTCTCGACCGCTGCCCAGAATCACTCCTTTGTTGGCATTACAAAGGCCCCATCGTAGCCTCCCTTCCCCGCTGGTCCGATGGAATACTTGCGTAAGGAAAACCTTGCCCTCCTCAACTAAGCAGGCTCCTTGAGGAGCGGGACAAGTGCTCACTCTGTCCTTTCATTGACTGTCCTTCAGAATAGGCGTTGGTTCTTTGCCATCCTCCAAAGGTAAACAGCGAAGTGTTTTTGTGAAGAAAAGTACCGTTAGACAAAGGTTTGAACACCTCTGTTTCAAGGGTTGGGTTGTTGTCCTTCCCTGTATCCTTAAATTGCCCCACCCTTGGCCATGGAATGTCTTCAGGCTAGCCCTGAGTCATGGTGACGGTGATCCTCCTGGCGTCAGACACCGTTGCAGTCCTTTCCCCTGACAGCAGGGTACACACCTGGAATCCGTGCTCGGGAACCCGCCTGGCTGCCGCAGGGGCAGCGACGTGTAGAGGCCACAGTCTGGACATCAGGTGTGCCCTCCGTTTCTGAGCTGGTTATGTTTTCTTGGCCTTCTCAGTGGACAGAGGTAGAAAAGGTGTGAGTGTAGAGGACCCGTGAGTTCTTCTGGGTCCTTCAAATCCAGGTTCAGGACCTCCCCTTCATCTGCATCTCCACACCTCAAAGCCTGTTCTCAGCCATACCAACCCCCTGTGCCCATTCCACGCCAACCATACCCACAAGAGGAGCACAGAAAGCAGAAACCCCGCGAGTGGGAGCACGTGCAGGGTGGACCCTCCCGCACACTCGGCGGGAAAGGAAGCCGGTGCAGCAGCCGTGGAAAACGGCGTGGCGGTTCTCAAACAGCTGAAAATGGAGTGACCATGTGTTCCAGCGATTCCTCTTCTAGGTATTGACCCAGAGAACCGAAAGCAGGGACGCGAGTGGATGCTTGCACACCCACGTTCACAGCCGCCGACACAGGGAAGCAGCCCAAGCGTCGTCGACGGACGAGCGGATAAACGTGGTCCATCCACACACCGGACCGTCACTCAGCCTGAACATGGAGGGACACGCTGACACCTGCCAGAGCGTGGATGGACCTGGGGGACGTGATGCTGAGTGAGATAGGCCAGACACAGAGGGACAAGTACTGCAGGATTCCCCCCACATGAGGTCCTTAGAGTCTCCAGATTCACAGGGAACAGAGTGGACGGTGGGCGCCGGGGGAGGGGCGGGGGTCGGTGACTCAGGGGGACAGAGAGTGGACGGTGGGCGCCAGGGGAGGGGTGGGGGTCAGTGACTCAGGGGGACAGAGAGTGGACGGTGGCACCGGGGGAGGGATGGGGGTTGGTGACTTGGGGACAGAGAGTGGACGGTGGGCACCGGGGGAGGGGCGGGGGTCGGTGACTCAGGGGGACAGAGAGTGGACGGTGGGCACTGGGGGAGGGATGGGGGTTGGTGACTCGGGGACAGAGAGTGGACGGTGGGCGCTGGGGCCGGGGGAGGGATGGGGGTCAGTGACTCGGGGACAGAGAGTGGACGGTGGGCACCAGGGGAGGGATGGGGGTCGGTGACTCGGGGACAGAGAGTGGACGGTGGGCACCAGGGGAGGGATGGGGGTCGGTGACTCGGGGACAGAGAGTGGACGGTGGGCACCAGGGGAGGGATGGGGGTCGGTGACTCGGGGACAGAGAGTGGACGGTGGGGGCCGGGGGAGGGATGGGGGTCGGTGACTCAGGGGGACAGAGAGTGGACGGTGGGCACCGGGGGAGGGGCGGGGGTCGGTGACTCAGGGGGACAGAGAGTGGACGGTGGGCGCCGGGGCCGGGGGAGGGATGGGAGTCGGTATTTCATGAGGATAGTTTCCATTTGGGAAGATGGGAAGTTGTCACCATTGGTGAGGACAGCTGTACAACATTGTGAATGTGCTTAACGCCCCTGAGCTGTGCTCTTAGAGATGGTGAAGACAGGTACATTTATGTGTATTTTGCCACAATAAAAAAAGATTGTTTAGAAATGTTGATCTTTTAAATAAATTCAAAATGGATGAAAGATCTAAATGTGAGACAGGAACCATCAAAATCCTAGAGGAGAACATAGGCAGCAGCCTCTGTGACCTCATCTCTAGCAATTTCTTACTAGACATGTCACTGGAGGCAAGGAAAATAAAAGCAAAAATGAACTATTTTTTTTTTTAAGGATTTTTTTATTTATTTATCTGACAGAGAGAGAGACAGCGAGAGCAGGAACACAAGCAGGGAGAGTGGGAGAGGGAGAAGCAGGCTTCCCGCCGAGCAGGGAGCCCGATGTGGGACTCGATCCCAGGACCCCAGGATCATGACCTGAGCCAAAGGCAGACGCTTAACGACTGAGTCACCCAGGCGCCCCGCAAAAATGAACTATTGAGTTTTCAAGATAAAAGCTTCTGCACAGCGAAGGAAACAATCAGCAGAACTAAAAGGCAGCCTACGGATGAGAGAAGATATTTGCAAATGACATACGGGATAAAGGATTAATATCTAAAATCTATAAAGAACTTACCAAACTCAACACCCAAAAAACAAATAATCCAGTTAAGAAACGGGCAGAAGACATGAATAGACACTTTTCCAGAGAAGACATCCAGATGGCCAATAGACACAGGAAAGGATGCTCAACTTCACTCATCATCAGGGAAATACAAATCAAAACCACACTGAGATACCACCTCACACCAGTCAGAATGGCTAAAATGAACAACACAAACAACATGTGTTGGAGAGGATGTGGAGAAAGGGGAACCCTCTTAACACTGTTGGTGGGAATGCAAACTGGTGCAGCCACTCCGGAAAACAGTATGGAGGTTCCTCAAGATGTTAAGAATAGAGCTGCCCTATGACCCAGCAATTGCACCACTAGGTATTCACCCAGAGGTTCCAAAAATAAAGCTTTGAAGGGGCTCATGCACCCCAGTGTTCATAGCAGCATTATCAACAATAACCGAACTATGGAAACAGTCCAAGTCTCTATCCACTGATGAATGGATAAGGAAGATGTAGTGTGTGTGTGTGTGTGTGTGTGTGTATTTACATGGAATAATACTCAGCCATCAAAAAGAATGAAATCTTGCCATTTGCAATGACTTGGATGGAACTAGAGAGGTTTTTTTTATTTTTATTTTTTAAGATTTTATTTATTTATTTGACAGAGAGCACAAGTAGGCAGAGAGGCAGGCAGAGGAAGAGGGAGAAGCAGGCTCTCCGCTGAGCAGGGAGCCGGACGTGGGGCTCGATCCCAGGACCCCAGGATCATGACCCGAGCCGAAGGCAGCCGCTCAACCGACTGAGCCACCCAGGCACCCCGAGGTTTTATTTTTTTAGATTGTATTTATTTATTTATTTGAGAGAGAAAGCATGCACCCCTGGGCGGGAGGAGGATCAGAGGGAGAGGGACAAGCAGAGTCAGAGTTGAACACAGAGCCTGAATCAGAGCTCTGAGGGTATTATGTTAAGTGAAATACATCAGTCAGAGAAAGACAGTGATCATATGATCTCATTCATATGTGGAGTGTAAGAAACAAAACAGATGAGCATAGGGGAAGGAAAAAAAAGAGGAAGAGAGGGAAGTCGACCATAGGAGAGCTTGTTCACCCACGTGCCAGCTTCACTGCAGTGTCCGGCTGGTGGGGCTGGGAGGACCTGAGAACTGGCATTTCGGGCAGGCTCCCAGATGCTACTGCTGCTAGTCTGGGAGCAGCTTGAGAAGCTGTGATGGAAGTGCAGAGAGGCCTGGTGGGCACCATGGGGCCTGAGCTCCTGTCTGCACCTGCACGCAGGCTTGTTCACCTCTGCAGGATCAACGTGTGCGGCCGGGTGATTCTTGGGGCGGGGGGGGGGGGGGGGGCGCTGCCCTGGCCTTGGCCCACGTCTCCAGATATTACCCAGTGTTCCCTGGGGTAGTATCACCCCAGCTGAGAACTTAGACTTGAAAGACACTTTGGATAGATGAGAAGTCTTCGGCTCCCCTTTCCTTTCCTTGTGCCTCTTTGACCACACTTAGCTGTCTTAGCTCAGGCCACCAGAACGGAACAGTACAGACGGGTAACATAGACAACACCCCTTTCTTTAGTCTCACGGTTCTGGAGTCGGACATCAGGGTCCTGGCTGATTTGGGTGTGTTGGGGGGCTGGGGGGGTGGAGATCCCTTTCTCTCCTTTTAAGGTCACCAATCCCATCGTGGGGCCCACCTTCATGATGTCATTCACCCCTCATCACCCCCCAGAGGCCACACGCCCAGACACTACCCCACTGGCAGGACCTAAGTGTAGGAATTGGGGGGTGGGGGACACACACGCATTCTCTCTGTAACAACAGCCTTCTGATGGAAAGCATCACTGGGAGTCTGATGAAAATACAGCTTCCCTGGCAGGCTCTAGTGGTTTTCTGGAAGGGTTTTTCAGTGTCCCAAGTGCACTGATCGATGGTGAGTCCTCCGTGGGCAGCTGTGCTTTGATGGGGGCCCGTTCACTGTGCAGTGTCGAGTCTTTCAGTTCATCTACTGCTTTCACTAAAATGCTTTACCTTCCTTTATAAAAACTTTCAGTCTTTTAAAATTGGTGTGTAATTTACAGACAGTATAATGCACAGATCTCAAGTGTACAGTTAGCTGAGTCTTGACGATGTGAACACCCTGTGCTTTACACCCCCAAGCCCAGAAAATTCTGTCCTCACCGTTTCCCTGCTGCTCCCCTCCTGAGAGGCAGCCACCATTCTGATTTCTTTTCGTCGAAGATCAACCTCACCTTTTCTAGAACTTCACATAAATGGAACCGTATGGACCTACGATTTTCTTTCTGGCATTTTTTTTCTCAGCATGATGTCTGTGAGGTTGAGCACATGATGCGTCTTATCAGTGATGTTCGGCGTTTGATTGCTGAGTAGTATTCGTTGTATGAATAGACCGTAGTCAGTCTGTTCTTCTGTTGGTGGACTTTGGGGTTGTTTGCAGTGTTTGCTGTTGGAGTTGTGCTGCTGGGAACATTCTTGTGTACCTTCGTGAGAACGTCGGCTTCGTTTCTCTTGGGTAAATACGTAGGCTCTGACTTGCTGGTTCATAGCGTAGATGACACGTTGATGACAAACTTCCGACTCTTTTCTCAAGTAGTTGTACTGTTGTCTGCTCTCACCAGCAGTGTGTCAGAGTGTTGGTTGTTTTGCCTTCTTACCCACACTTGGGTTCTTAGTGTGTTTAATTTTAGCCAGCCTAGTGGCATCTCTTCGGAGATGGATCTAATCTGCATTTCCGTACCGACCAGTGATGCTGAGCAGTTTCCCTTGTGTTTATCTGCTATTCCAATAGCTTCCTTGGTAAAGTGTGCTGGTCTTTTGCCCCATGGGGCTTGAAGTCACGACCCCGAGATCAAGACCCTGAGCTGAGATCAAGACCCAGACACTTAACCGACTGAGCCACCCAGGTGCCCCTTAACTTTAGATTTTTCTTGTGGCTGCCCTTTTCCAGTTGAGAATGTCCCCTTCTATTACTTTTTTGCTGGGAGTGTATATGAACATTTTGCCATGTACTGTTTCTACATCTAATTGAGATGATCATCTTTTCCCCTTTAGTCTGTTAATACAGTGAATTATATTGACTGTTTTTCAAGTGTTAGCTAAGCTTAGATTCCGAGGACGAACCTCTCTTGGTTATGATCTGCTACTCCTTTTATATATTGCTGGATTTCTTTTGCTAATATTTTCTTAGGGAGTTTTACATCTGTGTTCATGGATGATATTCTGTAATTTATCTTATTCTGTGGTGTTCTTATTTGGCCTCATTAAATTAGCTGGGTGGTGTTTCCTCATCTGTTTTCTGGGAAAGTTTTTGTAAGAATGGTATTCTTTCTTTTTTTCTTTTCTTTCTTTCTTTCTTTTTTTTTTTTTTGAGAGAGAGAAGAAGAGAGAGTGCCCAAGTGGTGGGAGGAGAGGGAGAAGGAGAGCAAACCCTCAAGCACACTCCCAGCTGAGTGAAGAGCCTGATGCAGGGCTTGATCCCATGACTCTGAGATCATGACATGAGCTGAAACAAGAGTCAGACGCTTAACCGACTGAGCCACCCAGGCGCCCCTGGTATTATTTCGTCTATGTATTTGGTAGAATTCACTCATAAAGCCACCTGCTGTTGGCATTTCCTTGTAGAAAGGTTCTTAATTATAAATTCAGATTTTCTATTTGTTCTTGTGTCCGTTTTGGTAACTTACGTTTGTAAAAGAACTTGTCTGTCTCATTATTGTCAGCATTCAGTGGTCTACTGCCTGTCAATCCTTGAATCATCCAATGTATTTATTCTTGTGGTTTTAAAGTCTTTGTTGCTTATAGCATCTTTGTTGTGTCTGGGTCTGTTTCTTTTGTCTCTTATTTTCCTGGCTGTGGGTAGCGTTTTTTGCTCCTTCACATACGTGTGTGCATGCGTGTGCGCTCGTTAGACATTGTGGTGGCAAGTGTATTAAAGCTCTGGTTTTCATTGTCCTTCCTTCAAGAGTCTGTGGTTATTGCAGTGAGCAGTTCATTTGCTGTTGGTTCAGCAGGAACTCTTTGAGGCTTGGTGAAGCCTGATGAGGGCAGGTCTAGAGAAACCTTCCGCTGGGGCTGCTGTAGCCCTGTTCTGGCGAGGCTTTCAGTGGAGGTCCTGTGGAGCCTCAGTGGAGTGCCCTCTCTCTCTCTACTCTGGGAGGGGCGGTGCCTGTCTTCTGCCCTGACAGCCTCCACAGCTCCCCATCGCTGCTCTTTGCCAGGCCTTCGGAGGGGCCCTGCATGCCCCCATCCGAGTGGTTGGCCAGAGGCTTAACTGGCTCTGTCCTTCTTTCTGGCGTCCCTTCTCTGGGCAGCCCAGCTCGTCTGGTTCACTGCCCTGCACATTACAGCAGCCCCAGCTTTGATCCTTGCCTCCATCTGAGACTGCAGGGCCTGCGCAGGCTTCGCCTTCCCACACCCCAGCCTCCAGCAGGCAGTGGATTGCTGCTCACCCTTGGGTTCCCTGCTCTTGGGCACTGTCCTGAACCACCAGTGTGTTGTCCAGCATCTGAAACCCATTGCTTTGTGTATTTCACCCAGTTAGTAGCTGCTGGTAGTGGAGGTCAGCCCGGGACCTGTCACCCTGTCATCATGCAAGTGAATGTCTCTTCGTTCCTTTTTTATCCAAAAATCTCCTCCTTTCCATCCTGTGTTTCCTGCCATGTTGGCTTTGTGTTCCTTCTGATTTAGTCTGCATTCCAGGGGCTCTCATTTCTGGTTCCTCTTTTGAGTTATTTTGCCTCCCTCTTCAAATCTTTAAGTCACTTAATTTCTGAGATTGCCTAATTTGTTGGGCTATAGTTTTCATCTGTCTTGTGCATGTGTCTTTCTGGGGTTTTTTGGTTGTCAATGGAGGGCGTATTGTGTCTTGTTCTCTTCTATTTCATTGGACTCAGCCACGAAGCTTTTCCCGTGTGCTTTTTTTTTTTTTTTAATATTTTATTTATTTGACAGAGAGACAGCGAGAGAGGGAACACAAGCAGGGGGAGTGGGAGAGGGAGAAGCAGGCCTCCTGCCAAGCAGGGAGCCCAATGCAGGGCTCGATCCCAGGACCCTGGGATCACGACCTGAGCCGAAGGCAGACGCTTCACGACTGAGCCACCCAGGCGCCCCTTCCCATTTGCTTTTAAGCTGTCCTTGCACTTGCCTGCACCATTAATAAAGGTGCTGGGCCCGTTTGCTTTGCTGCCTTCACAGCGTGGAGCTCCCCTGCCGTGGTTTTGACTAAGTGATTCAGACCCTGGTGGCTCCTCAGAGGTGTCTCCCTGTTGGAGGGGGGGAGGTTATAGACAAGCCAGGGGAGGAGGCTGGAGTGATCCACGGGTGACGGATCTGTCGGGGGCATCGTGCACAGGGTTATGCAGATACAGATGGGCCCCGAGATGGGGATTCAGGTGTATCCTGACGCGCGCGCGTCTCCCTGCCTGCTCTGTCAGCAGAGAGGACCAAGGAGAGTACCACCCAGCAGCCGAGTGTCAGGTTTTCATCTCCAATAGAAGGGACCAGGGCTTCCTGGAGAAACAGCTGGTTCTGATGCCAGGGCAGGCAGTGGAACAAGGTGAGCCTGGAGCGACCTTCTAGTGCTGTGCGGCGGGCCCCGCAGGCTGGTCCTCCCCTCCCGGGGACTCTGCATCTCACCTGCCAGGGGCTGTGTGGTCATCCCGCTAGCGCCTCTCCCCTGGGCAGCAGCACGTGAGTCCTGCTGACTCCCAGGGTGGCCCCGGAGACACTGTCCTGCCAGGACAGAAGGGGCCTTTTTTGTCCTGCCTCCCCGGTGGCCGGAGCGCTGTTGCAGGCAGAGGCTGCCTTGTGCTGTTGCACGTTGATCTGTCCTTCCGGTGGCTCTGGGGTGGTCCCTGCAGAGTAGGGTAGAGCTTGGACAGATGAGAAGGTCAGTAGGGCCCTTTGTGGGATGTGGCCTTCGGGGGTGGGGGGCAGAGCTGATCCTGGGCATATGGGTGCAGGGGCCTGGCAGACCTCTGGCTGTGCTCTGTGCTGGGCGGGGCTTCGCAAGGAGCCTGGGGACGGGCTGACTCGGTCCCTGTGGTCAGAACTGAAACCAGGGCTGAGCAGAGCACCATCCTCTTGGAGACGTTTCGTTTTTCAGTCCCTCATGGCCTCCTGTGTCTACAACGGCCGCAAAGAGGGCCTTGGGCGCTCAGCTTCCTGTACCCCCACAGGAAGGCGTTGTGGGCTGCCCTCCAAGAGCGGTCTTTGCCCAGTTCCAGCTCAGTGCCTGCTCGGGGCGCCCTGGGAGCCAGCCAGCCTTACCTGTCCACGGCTGCCCCAGTGTGGGTGTGCGGCCAGCCCGTGTCCGTGCTCTGCAGGTGCGTGGCTAGCCTGTCTGCGCCCGGCTAGCCTCCAGCCCCCCCCTGCCGGTTTCTCGTCTCAGCTGGGCTGGGCTCGGGCAAGGGCTGTGTGCTGGCCGCCCCGAGCTCCTGGGGCAGCGCTGCTTCCTGCTCTGTGGTACCACCCCGGGGCCTTGCTGATGGGTCCTTCCCAAGGCTGGTGTCCGTCTCCTCGGCAGTGGCCTTAACCCCATACAGTGCCCGCAAGGCGCCACTTTGAAAAGGCGACTGCGTCGCTCCCTCTTGTACCCAGACTTGGCCAGCCTTTGCCTGTAAAGGAGCAGTTGTTTGTCTCTGCCAGGCCGGAGTCCTTCTTTCTTCCCCTGCTGTCCTCATTGGCTGGTCTCCTGGAGGGAAGGAGCGAGGGAGGGGAGGAAGGAGGGAGCGGCTATCTGGTGCCCTGGCTCCCACTTTCCTGCCCCATCTCTGCACTGCCCCACCATGCTTGGAGATCACAGCAGTCTCCCCACAGACCGAGCTCTGCTCAGCCAGCCCCCCAAAACTGGACTCAGCTGCAAAATGGTGCTCCAGGCAGTCGGCCAAGTGCTCAGGTGAACCGGGCAGGGGACGGTGGGGGCGGCCTGACTGTCCCTGGTTCCTGCCCCAGGTCAGCCTGGGGAGGAATGGCTGTGATTGCCGTGCCTCCCAGCTAAGGTCCTGGCGGTGCACAGCTGCTGGGGGTGGGGGGCTGGATTTGGCAGGAACTTCGTCTGGAGCCGGGTTTTCCCTGAATGCCTGCACTTCTGTTGCTTGTGGGAGGGAGCTCGTGCTCCTTGAGGGAGTGCGGCCCTGGAGGATCTGGATGAGGACAGGGGGCCCACCGGGGACCCATCTCCCTCTTCGTGGTTAACCACTTCTGTGGCCACGGCAGTCCTGCCTTGCCCTCTCCCAAGCCTGCCAGGGCGGCAGGGTGTGTGTCCCGTTGTCCCCAGGTGGGATGACCGGAGCCTATCCAGGAGTGGCCTTGTCCAGAGACCTGACGTGGGCCATAGCTGTGGGGCTGGGGGCTGCCAGAAAAGCCACTTCTGACAGCTTTTTTAACTTCTTTCTTGACCTGCAGAGGGGTCTAGAGAAACTCACTCCAGTGCCGGTTCTGTGAGTAGAAGCCTGCTTCAGGCTCTGGGTAGAGCGAGTGCGGCCTGCTGGTGGGAGGGTGTGGGGGCGGCGGGCTGCAGCAGCAGGCCGGCTGACCCCAAAGATGGGCTCCGAGGGGCGCCGGACAGCCGTGCTCGCAGGAGTCAGGAGCACAGGCAGAGCCTGCGTCACACTGTAGACTCAGATCTGGCTTCCTTCAGTATGAACATCTTGCACTTGCCTGAGACTTCAGTGGGTCATTTTTAAAATTGAAAGTGAATGTCTCTTGCTTTTCCAATTGTAGCCAAAGTAAGCAGGCCTCTTGGTGTGATGGTCTGAGGGGAAGCCGGGCCCAGCTGGTGGTCGGCGTGGAGTGGCGGAGGCCGTTCTGGAGCCTGTCTGTGGGCACCTCTGGTTTCTGCCTGTCTCTTCCATGGGGTCCTTCCCCACAGCCGGTCACCTGCGTGCCGCACGGGAGGACTCACAGTGAATTCTAAGTGGAAACCAGAGATCCCACCTGTTAGCTGGCCAAAGCTGTCCTTTCGTAATGTTAGGGTGTGAGATTTAGAACGGCCGGCAAGGTGTGGGTGCTCTGCTCCAGGTCTTGGGTTCAAACCAGGAACGATGACCGTCACTGGGAGTGTGTAGGGAACCGTGGGTGCGTGCACGGTGGGTGAGGGCACGTCTGTGCGTGCGTGTGTGGTGGGAGAGAGCCGAATGCTGACGCGGGTTCTGCAGAAGGCAGAGGCAAGACCGACCCGGCCGAGCACCGGCGTGCCGCTGTGGGAGACTGGAGGCCCAGGCCCTCCTTACTGGGGGAATCTGAGAGGACTTCACGACGGAGGTGACTTCTCCGCCCAGCGTCAGAGGAAGAGCGCTCACTTCACCGATGGAGAAGTGAAAGTAAAATTCGAACTCTGAGCATCGTGGCCACATTGTGGCTCCAGTTGTGGGTCAGACAGCTCGCAACAGCGCCTGACACGCGTGGACGTTGGGTCTGCGTACTTTTCTCAGTCTGCCTTGGCTTCTTCCGTCTTGGTGGGTCTCATTTTATAGGGGACACAAAGGCTTATGAAAGCATGCATTGTTTGGGGGTGCTGACCGCAGGGCAGTTAAACCAGGAGGAGAAATGACCTGCTCGTCCTTCTCCACAGCATCCAGCTGGCCGTAGCCCGTGGGGAGTTGCTGGGGGTCCCATGGGGGGTCCTCCTAGCTTTTGGTTTCCGAGGCTCTGCGACAGGAGGGAGTACAGTGACACCGGGGTGCTAGGAGTGGCAAGAACGCGATGCAGGCGGGGCGCCTCCACATGTCAGGTGGTCGTCAGGCCCCGCTCCAGGCCCGCTGCATCAGAAACTTGGGGGTTGGGAGTGCTGCCAAGCCCTGGTGTTTTCACTCGGCCCAGGCTTGAGGGAGATGTCTGGCCCTGGTGGTGGGCCCAAGTGTGCCCTGACCGCCCCGGTGACAGGGCTGTCACTGAAATCCCTGCGGAGCCTGTGCTCTCCTCAGTGTCCTAGGAAGGAGGTCAGGAGGAGCCTGGACTTCGGGCCCTGCTGCCCCCTGGGAGCAGGTGGGTCCTGTGCACACGGGACCCACGGGCCGCTCTTGCTGCACCCAGCACGCCACCCCAGATAGTTGCGCTGGTCAGGCCTGGGCCCGGGAGCTCCCTCCTGCGTTAGCCTGCTGTGGGGAGCGGTGGGCTGCACCCGGGAGGGTGGGCACCCTCAGACGCCCTCTCCATGGGCCCTTCCTTTCCCAGACCACCACCAGCACAGGCTCTGTTTCCGTGGGAGCCCTTCCTGTGGGGCCTCTGCGTGCCGTGGGCCCACTGTTCACGCATCCATGGTTCCTCACAACCCTGCTCCCCCACCCCCGGATCTTTGGTCTCCATCCCATGAGGCTGCCTCCGGACGGGGCCGCCCCTGTCACTGCCCACCTCCTCCACGGTCAGCTTGACTCCCCTTGACTTCCTGCATCTGCCCTGCCTCACTCCTGGCCAGAACCGCAGCTGTCCTGGGATGCTAGCATCCGGTGAGCACCGCAGGGGCCAGACGGGGGGTGGACAGAAGGCTGAGCAGGACTCTGAGGAAGCAGGGGGTGGTGGGCAGCGGGGGTCTCCGTCTATCCTGCCCGTTTCTTCTCCTGGTTCGGTGCGTCCCCCGCTGGGCGCAGCTGGCCCTGCTCTGTGCCTGGGGACCACCAGCCCCTTGCCTCAGCAAGGCGAGGCCTTGAGGAGGCGTCTGTGTTCTGAACCCGACAGTTACTGACTGCTCCCTGACAGCCACACGTCTGCCCGTGGGGGCCAGCTCTTGGCGGGGAGCATCAGCGTGGGGCACTCAAGTGTTTCCAGGCGTTCCTGGGCAGGTGCATCCCTCAGAGTGTCTGCGTCCCTAGGGGAGACTCCTCTGCTGGGGCTGACTGTCGGGCAGGCATCCCTCCCCACCCTTGTGTCCCCTTGCTCGGCGTGGGTGGGTTGCATGTCGGTGCCGGCTCACACTGAGCAACTGAGGGGCCTTCTGGGTGGGACTGGTGGTGTGACATTGGACAGAAAGTGCGTCAGGCCAAGCATGTGTGGGGTCTGGGGACTCCTGCGGAGGTGGTACGGGCGTCAGGAGCAGGGGAGGGTGAGGAGACAGTAGGAAGATGTTCTTGGTGGGGCCTGGGCCCCTCCCAAACGGGCGTCCCGGCCTCGGAGCCCACCCGTCAGACCAGGGAGCATGTCGGGTTCTGTTGGAGGTTCTCTGCGTGTGCCTGTAGCCATACCGCCCCCCCCCCCCCCCCCCGCCCTGCAAGGTGCCAGCAGGCCCTGTGGCAGGCCTCAGCCTTGTGTCCACCCTCTGGCCCCTTCAGTGCAGCTCCATGCCAGGGACTCCACTTTTGCTGCCGCTGTGGGGGTCCCAGCAAGCAGTGTGGGGGGAGAGCCAGAGAGGAGGAGCTCAGGCGTGTGGCCCCCGGGCAGCCCTCTGGGCCTTGGCTGGACAGAACCTGCTCCAGAGCTCGCTGCCTGTGGGGCGGGGGCGCAGGGTCTTGTGTCCTCCATCCGTGTGGCCACAGGGACGGTGTTACGTAGCCTCTTCCACCTGGAAGCCACAGGGCGTTTTCTGAAAGCTCAGCTTTGTTGCTGCTGGTGGCAGAGGAGCGGGACTGGGCCAGGGCCACGTCTGCCACCCAGAGGGGCCAAGTGGCTTGGCAGTGGCCAGGACAGAACTGGGGTGGGAGGGACCCGTGTGGCTGGGCTTGCGGGACCACTTCCACACAGGGGCCCTGGCTTGCACCTTGTCCTGCCGCCTTTGGGTCAGTGCCCATCATTGCTGCCTGCCTATGGGACTGAAGGAAAGAGGACCCCATGACCAGGCTCCACAGACTTCTGCTCTGCCGGGCCTGGCACAGGGGTCATCCCAAATTGCACGGCGGTCCAGGGGTCCCAGGCCTGCCCTGGATGATGGGGACAGGGGAGCTCAGCTTGGAGAAGTGGAACTTGGCGGGCCTGGTGTGCACCTGCCTGTTTGGCCAGTTTGTTGCAGGACAACAGGTGCGGACAGCAGCAGGGGAGAAGGGGGAGGAGGCTGAGGCCTTCTGACCACACACACGTCGCAGCCCACATCCTCCCGCGGCTGCCTGCCTGGCCCTTGGAGAGTCGGCCCAAAGGGGCTCCCAGTCTCCCCTGGAAATGGACTTGCCAGCACGAGGGCGCCACACCCTTCCTCAGGCAGCATCCCCAAGGGGGCCTGTGAGTCACCCCGGGCACGTCTTGCACCAAGCCAGTTCGTGCTGCTGCTCCGCTAACAGCTGCCCCTGGGCTGGTTCTGATGTGTGGTCCTCATCACTTGGTGACATGGCTCCTGGACAGCAGGCCCCCACGGGCCCCATCCCTACACGTGTGGTCATAGGACCCTCTAGACCCCGAAGCTGAGGCCCAGCGTGTGTGGCCAGCTCAGGGGTGGTCCTAGCCAGGTGTGAGTCAAGGTGAGGCAGGGGCGGGTGTCAGACTGGGCCTGGATGCAGTGGAGAACCTGCCCAGCAGACGGACACTTGGGGGGGGTGAGCAGAGCAGAACCAGGGCAGGCTGAACGTGTGTCCCGTGGGCTGGTCCCTCATGCCTGGGGCTGTAGGCACAGGACATCTTCCAGGCAACGTCAGGCTTTCTGACAGGTCGGCGTGTGACTCAGTAGCAGAGACCAGGGTCAGGAGAAGGGCAGGGGGCAGGGAGCGAAATGGCCTGCCCACCCATTTCCTGGTGGAGCATCTGAGGGCATCAGCAGAGCCCCTGGGCTCCCTGAGCCCTCCCATGCTCTGGGGAAGGGTGGGAGCCTCGCTGTCTTGGGCCAAGGGACCACAGGTCCCTGAGAAGCGTGTGTCCACACTTGTCCCCAGGGAACAGCCTCCCCCCCCACACCAGCCAAGGGGACCCCTGAAGTGCTCACTGCAGTTGTGTATGTAACAGAGATCAAGAGAGACAGAGACATCCGTGCCTTTGCTCCAGGTCACGGGGGTCTGTCCCGCCCTGTCCCCAGGACACTGTGGCCCTGCGTGGCACTGGCCACTCCTGGTGGTGCACCAGGAGGCTGAGAACACGTCGCCTTTTAAGGAGAAGATTTGCTGAGAAGCTGAGGGAAAACATTTCCCTGGCATTCGGGGAGCATTTTTCCTTCCTGTTTCTCTTAAATAAACTGCTAGCAACTTTTCAAAACAGAAGAAGAGAAGGACAGGGTCAGGGAGCTGCAGAGACCTTTCGCCCTTACTGGAGCAGGGCTGGCAGGGGAGGGGCGACAGGGAGCTGGGTGCCCTGAGTGCTTAGGATGGCCGTGTCCAGCTCAGCCACCCATTAGGCTGTGCCCCAGCCAAGACCCGCGGAGCATTCCCATTTGGGCAGCTGGGCCAGAGACAGAGGCCAGGAGTGAGCTGGTTTGCTTCTCCTTCCGTAGACGCTGTGGAGCTTGAGGGTGTAAACGGGTGGGGCCTCGCCACGTATGGTGGCCCCCGAGTCCAGGTCCTCAGCCTGCCTGCCCCCAGCCCTCCAGCCCAGCCAGCACCCCGACCACGACCCTCCCAGGTGTGCAGGGGGCCCGTGGCCATCCCGACGGGTGCCTGTGGGTTTGCCGTGGCGGGAGCGTGCTCACTCCTGCCCTCACACTGCAGAGCAGGACTGGGGGCTCTGAAGGATGTGTCTCCTGGAACTCCGAGACCTCTGGCTGTGTTATCCTGTCCCCAGGGCAGGTGTACACACTTCCCCTGAGTTTCTGCTCTTGGGGCGGGGGTGACCCCTCCTTGAGAGTTCATAGCCAAAGGTGGCCTTTTCTGGTCAGTAAGACGTCCTGGTAGTATTGATTTGCAGTTTGATTCTACAAGTCACGGTGTGTACCATTGAAGAATTTAGTCGTCCAACTAAGAACCAAGAGACTCATTCATGTTATTAGGCGTTTTCCTTCAGTTTCTCAAACTCACTGCCAGGAACCCAGTGCTAAACCTTGAAGGGTTGGAGAGTCCCTGCATGTGCAGGAGGACTGCAGCATTGCTCTGAGCTGCTCCCCAGATGGCGGGGAGCCTACACCCTCCTACACCTCCACGTTGGGTGGGTGCTGCTGGGAGGGGCCATATCTGCACACGGCCCTCCACTGGGTCCTCTGCTCCGAGGCCCGTGTGACACTCAGTGACTTATGACAGACCCAGCCTGGGCTGTGTTCCCAGCTGGGGGCTCTGGGCCACTGTGTTGGTCACTTTGCCCTCTTAGGGGGCGTTCCATCTTGTTTGTGGACCTAGGTTGCCCACACCATGGCCCTGGCTCCAGCCTTTGGGCGGCTGGCGGGAGGCTGGTTTGGGGCCCACAGCTCCCCCACCAAGGAGGGGGCCTCTTCAGCACTGAGAACTTTGGTTTATGGGGCTTATTAGGTATTCATTGAATGAAAACAGACATTTCAAATATATGTATTTAGTCCTATAAAAGTAGCTATAACAAGCCCATTCTGTTTTTGTATGACAGTATATTTTCATGGAAAGTAACCATTTCTGTAAGCAAAAAAAAAAAAAACAAAAAACCTTTTGGTGCAGAGTGGTCTTTTGAGCAGATCTCTGTAATGCCTGGCCTGGTTCATGCCCACCTGTCTGTCTGTCCCTGCCCGGATCCTGCACTGTGTGCTTGGCACAGAACCCAGGTGAGCAGGACAGGGCTGTGCAGGGGAGCTCCAGCTGTGTCAGCACGCAGCAAGGGCTCTGGAAGGCCGGGTGGCCGGGTCGGCTGCACAGAAGGGTGGGGGGCCTGGGCCAGGGAAACTCACCCCTGTGTCCCACCCGGCAAGCCTGCGGGCCAGGGTGGCTGCAGTGTCATCCATGGGCCTGGAACCTGGCTAGTGTGGTCACCACCCCAGCCCTTCGGCGGCCCAGAGCTGCCTGCCTGTCATGCGTTCCAGATTTGGCCCTGCGGCATCGGGCCTCCGGCCATGTGTCTCTGCCTCCTTGCCCCTTGTGGTGGCAGGGAGCTCAGCTGGTCAGGCCATGGGCCCGACAGTGGCAGGGGAGGACAAAGGCAGCTTCCTTCCGTTCCTGGCGCCACCTGGGAGCAGAATCTCCTGGGGTGTCTCAGGAAGAGCCCCCCCGGTTGTCCCACTGGCAGGGACAGCCCCGCTCATGTCCTGGGACCTAGCTCGTGGCCTCCATGCCTGCGTTTGTCATGCAGTGACCCTCTGCTCCCTTCTGTCCGGCAGGAAGTCTAAAGCAAAGCCCAACGGAAAGAAGCCTGCTGCCGAGGAGAAGAAGATGTACCTGGAGCCAGAGTACACCAAGTCCAGAATCACCGACGTCGGCTTCAAGGAGCTGGTGGTGCTGCCCCGGGAGATCGACCTCAACGAGTGGCTGGCCAGCAACAGTGCGTGTGGCGTGGGGTGGGGAAGGGCACCACAGGGGCTGCAGGTGGCCACCTCCTCGGGGACTCCCTGGAGCTGGTGGCCGGCCCGGCAGTGCACTTAGGGTCCCACCGGGGAGGGTTCCAGGGATGGGCCGCCGTGCCGGGGACTGTCTGTGCAGCTGCAAGGCCGGCAGGGCCAGGGTCATGGGAAGGCCATGACCCACGCAGGGGAGGGTGGCTGTCACCTCCACCCGCTGGGCAGGCCTGGGGCTCAGGGCTCACAGCATGTCTGCCTGCCCCACCCCTCGTGGCGGGGACGCCGTCTGGATGGCCGCTGGCGCTCTGCCCAGCTTGGCACTGTGCGAACACGTGCCAGCCCACGAGACAGAGGCTGGTGGCCGTCTTCCAGGGCCAGTGCTCTGCGCCGGGACGTGTGTCTCTGGTCTATGGCGCGTGCTGGCTGCCCCAGGGCCCGCGGGAAGAAGTGCCGGGCCTCCTGGGCCTGCAGGGCACTGGGACGTCCAGCATGCTGCAGTGGTGGTTTTCACACCTGGTCCTTCTCGTCCCTCGCAGCCACCACATTTTTCCACCACGTCAACCTGCAGTACAGCACCATCTCAGAGTTCTGCACGGGAGAGGCCTGCCAGACGATGGCCGTGTGCAACACGTGAGTCGCTGCTGGGCTGTGGCCCAGCCCCTGCACCCTCTCATGGCGCCCCTGCGGGGTCTCCTCAGCCGTGTCCTGGCTGGGGCTGCACCTCCTATCCCCGTGGGGCAGGGACACAGGAGGCAGAGCCCAGCAAGGGGAGGCACTCGGTGGCGTGGGTCCTGCTGGGGCACGGGGTGCCAGGAGCCGGCCAGAGGCTGGTGGCCGAGCTCCTTGGGGCTAGGGGTGAACATGCCTCGGTTGGTTTCCTAAGATAGCAGAGCATCGTGAAGCTGCAGATGCTTCTCTGCTTCACTTAGTTGAAGGATGGCTTTTCCCGAGAGCTCCCGCCCTGTGGGAGGGAGTGAAGAAGGAGACAGCGAGGGACGGGGTGGAGGAGGGCACTCACTGCCTTCCTCGTTGGCTGGTTTTGTGGGACCGGGATGCCTTCTCAGTGAGTTTTCAGTGGGCCTTGGGTGCTGTTCATTCTCTTTCGGAAGCTTGTGCACATTCGTGTCTTCAGTAGGCAGGTACCCCAGGGGGGCTTCGAGGCACCTCACTGGATTCGCAGCAGCTCCTGATTGGGGTGTGGGGAGGAGAGCACTGCACGGCACAGACTTGCCTTTGGCCTCTAATAGCGGAAGGGATGGAAGGTGGCTTCAGACAGGAGGCCAGGTGTGCTGGGGCTCAGCCTGGGGCTGTTGTGACTAAGGAGGTGGCACGGAAGCTCCTTTCTCGTACCTCCTTTTTATTGTCGGGGCTGCAGGTCAGGGGCCGAGGCAAGTACGCATGAGCCGCTAGCCCCTGCTGGCGAACACACATTTTGTGTGCTGTCCTGAGTTCATCCTGCCCACAGATGCTGCTGGCCATGCTCCTGGGCACAGACCCAGCTCAAACGCAGGCAAGTGGAGCTCTCCGGTCGCTGAGAGCCCATGAGCCTTGGCACAGGCCTGGCTCTCAGCCCTGCCAGGCCCTGCTGTTGTGGCTCCAGCAGGTCACAGCTCAGGGCTAGGTCCCGTGCGAGCAAATGTAGACAGTAGTTGGCTCTCCACTCTGTCACCCAGAAAAGGCCACTGATGGGAGCCCAGGCATTACATGTGTCCCCACTGGCCACAGGCAGGGATGCCCCAGGGGAGGTTGGGACTGGTGAGCTTGGAGGACAGTGATATGGGAGGGAAGGGCCCTCAGTAGAGTAGACTGCCCAGCGGCAGATGCTGGAGGCGGGTGAGGACGGTGTTTTAGAGCTGCCGTGTGTGTGGCACGCTCAGGAGGACGCTTGCTGGCTGGGCCCGACCCAGCGGTACCCGAGGTGGCCCGTAGGGCAGGCAGGTGGGGAAGCTGGGCTCCTCTGCTCCCATGTTTCCTTCGGTATCCCCATGTTTGAGAAGAGACTCCTGGAAAGCACGTAGAGCTTGGTGTGAGCCTGGGGTGCCCACTTCTTGTTCTTCTCGACTGCAGCGGCCTTCACAGGGTCTTTCAGGCTTACGGGCCCTGGCATACTTACTGCCTTCCTAGCAGTTGTTTGATGTCAAATTAGTTGAAGAGAAGAAAGCGGGTTTGCCAGAGGTCCCAGAGCTGCGTGCTGCCCCAGGACCAACGTGTCTGCTTGGGGCCTGGAGTGGGGCCTAGACATGGAAACCAGAGGGTCGTGCTGGAGTCCCCGAGGTGACGTGAAAGGGCCACGCGGAGAATGTATTTGAAGAAATAATGGCTGAAGCTTTCCAAGCTTGGCAGACACAAACCTACAAATTCAAGGAGCCGAATGAACTCCAAGTAGGACAAACTGAGGAGTCCATGCACAGAAACGTCATCACAAAACTGGGCAAAGAGAAGGCCTTCCCGGAGCAGAGCCAACCCTCGAGGACACAGGCGAGTGACTGCAGCGCTCGTCAGAAGCCTTGGGCCACAAGGAAGCTCTGCCACGTTTTTAAAGCGCCGAAAGGAAAGAGCAGTCCACCCCACAGTCCTCCTTCCAGCACACGTATCCTTCAAGGGTTTAGGTGAAATACGGACCTTTCTCAGATGGGAGGAAAACTAAGAGCATCCACAGTCGGCAGACCTCCTGCAGGGAATCCCAGAGCGAGGGGACTGGGACCGTCTGTGCAGGACGAGCGACAGGGATGGACCTGGGGACTGGCCATGTGGAGCGCTTTGAGCCACACCCATCTGATGGGTCACAGCAGAGGAGACGGCGGTGGGCTGGGCTCTCGGTGCTCCCACTGGAGTGGCGGGAAGGTGGTGTAACAGACAGTGTGGAAAGCAGGTGGAGTATGTATTTTATACTCCTGTGAGCAACCTCTGAAAAGTTGTGTAAATGATGTAGTCGAAGTCATAATGGGTAAACTGAAAGGAAGGACTAAATCATAACCCAAAAGAAGGCAGGAAAGAGGAGATACAAGGGACGAGAAGCAAAAGGAACAAGCGGTAAACAAAGGTGGTAAAAAATTCAAACACACCAGAAATCCCATAAATGTCAGAGGGCCAAACAGAGCTCCCAGAGTCGGCCGCCAGCCGTGGGAGCTGTGCTTCCAGCCCCGCTGGGCACCTGAAACTCTGGACTGCATCGAACCCTGTGGCCTGTGGTAAAATTTCATTGATAAATTAGGTACAGAGATAACTAGTAACAAAACGGAACAGTTACGGGGCACCTGGGTGGCTCAGTCATTGAGCGTTTGCCTTCGGCTTGGATCATGATCCCCGGGGTCCTGGGATCGAGCCCCGCATCAGCTCCCTGCTCGGCGGGGAGACTGCTTCTCCCTCTCCTACTCCCCCTGCTTGTGTTCCCTCTCTCGCTGTGTCTCTCTCTGTCATATAAATAAAATCTTAAAAAAAAAAACAAAAACAAAAAAACAGAACAGTTACAACAGTGCGCCGTAATAAAAGTTATGTGAATGTGGTCTGTCTCTCAAGATCTCTTCTTGCGCTGTACCCACTTTCTTCTTGTGATAGCGTGCGACCATGAAATACCCACGTGGTGCAGTGAAGGGGGGGCACTGAGGCAGGCGGGCATGGTACGCCATTATATCGTCCTCAGCCTCGGACGCTGCGTCCGAAGGAGGAGCAGTGTCTGCTTCTGGACGGCGCTGCCACGAGGAACTGAGACCAGGGAAAGTGAAACCACAGGTGAAGGGGCTCCACTGTGCAGGAGTGGATTTCTGAGCTGAGCCAACTGTAAGCATTCACAAAATACTTCACGTGCATTGACGTCTGTAGGTTAAAACTAAATGGATAGAGAAGCTGTATCCACAGAAGAGCCATCAGAAGAGAGCTGCAGTGGCTCTGTGAATCCCAGACTCCGAAGACCTCAGAGCAAAGTAAACCACGGGCGATAAAGAAGACTGCATATTTACAAGAATCAGTTAATCAAGAAGTATTGATCTTGAATGCGTGTGCACCAAGTAGCCGCTTTTACACAAAATAAATGGACAGAACTGAGAGGAACGGACAGAAATCACCTCAGAGTGGGAGCCTTCAGCTCTTCTCTTTTGGAGGTAGACGGAGCTGGTGGACAGCAAGTCAGCAAGGATACAGGACAGAATAGCACCATCGGCCAGCTGGGCTGGATGCATTTCACCGTCGACAGCAAAGGACACGTTCTGCTCAAGTGCGCACGGAATGAATAGTCACCAAAGGAGATGGCATCCCAGCTCACAAAACAGCCCTTCGCACATTCTAAAGAATCAGAATCATAGTACATTCCTTATCTCACTGTCACGGGATTAAACTAGAATCAGTAACAGAAAGATAACAGGAAAATCTCCAAACACTTGGGAATGAGCACGTTTCTAAATAATCCACGGGTCAGAGAGGAAGGCTCAGAGGGAATTTGAAATGTTTTAAGCTGAGCACAGATGAAGACGCAGCATACCTGAATTTGTGGGACACAGCAAAGCTTTGAGGGGAATTTATAGGGTTATGTGTTTGTTGTAGGAGGAGGATCTCAAATCGGGAACTAAGCTTCCATATTAAGAAACTAGAAAAAGAAGAACAAAATAAACCCAAATTGAGCAGAAAAAAGAAATAATGGAGTAGAAATCACTGAAATTGATTTCTGAAAACAGGAAAATCCATGAAACCAGAAGCTGATTTCTTGAAAAGATCAATAAAATTGATAGGCCTTTTACAAGATTGACAAAGAGAAAAGGTGTAGAGTATCAGTATAAGGAATAAAAGTGGTGTCACTATAAACTCAGCAGATACTGAGAGGATATGAAGGAAACATACCAAAAATCCCTGCATACGTAAATTGGACAGTTTGAACGGACCAGTTCCTTGGTAGGAACAAAATACCAAAATTCACTCAAATGGACAGTGCTGTACAGCAAGAAACCAGGGATGAAAGGCATCCCGGTGCAGAAGAACTAGAAGTGCCCCAAGTAGTGTGTGCAGCATGGTTGTGTGGAAAACATCGAGCAGGGTACAGCTGGAGCCCCAGACTAAGAGAACCGCACCATTTACAACAGCCCCACAGACACGTGTCTGCGCACTGCGAAGGGCGAGGTGCTGGGGAGCAGCTGTGGAGAAGCCAGCATGGCGCCGAGTGGGAGTTCTGCCGGGTCCGTCTGCTCACTTCCTTCCCTCTCGGTACGAGGCCCAGCACGGTTTTTGCAGAATGAGACAAACTGGCTGACTGCGCATGGACGAGCACAGTCCTGGTCCCACTGTCAGGACAGCGTCGGGGACAGACCCACAGATCGGGGGGGGCGGTGGAGGGTCCAAAAATAGACCCACACAAAGGCGGCCCTCTGATTGTTGACAAAGATGAAGAAGAAAGTGCAGAAAGGATAGTCCCTTCAACTGATGCTGGTGGAAAAATCAGTCACCTGTGTGCAAAAAAAGAAAAAAAAAAAGTGAATCTTGACCAAAACCTTTATGCCCAAATTAACTCCAAATGGATTCTAAATTGTGAAACTATAAGACTTTTGGAAGAAAACGAGGAAATCTTCATGACCTAGCTCTAGGCGAGGAGCTCTTGACCGTGACACAAGGCTCATTGATGAGAAAGAATCAGTAATACTGTCGGGCATAAGCCACAGTTAGAACTTCTGCTCTGAGAATCAGGACGCTGTTAGGAGAAAACATAGACAGATCATGGGCTAATCGTATACCCAAGAGGGGACCGGCGCCCAGTGTGTGAGTAACCCTTGCAACTCAGGCGTACGAACAGCAGCTGGTCCCCAGTGGGTCCGGGCCTGGACACACAGGTCAGCGGAGAGGACCCAGGAGAGCGGACAAGCCCCTAGAGCAGCAGGTGGGGACAGCAGGCCCCGTGCTGGCAGGGACGTGGCAGCGGAGCGATGCACAAGCCAGTCCGACGGTGGTTTGGTGGCCTCTTACGGGCCCAGCAAGTGCAGATCCTGAATGTTCGTCTTAGACAAGCGAGAGCTTGTGCTCACACAGAAACCTGCCCGGGAGCATTTATAATAGGTGGAGCCATAATTGCCCCAAACTGGAAACGAGCCAGGTGTCTTCCAGCGGGGGGAACGGCTGGGCGCGCTGGCCCTTCCACGCTGGCGGGGGCGGGGGCCGCGGGGCGCACACTGAGACATGGCTGGAGCCCGCAGCCCGGCTCAGGACGTCCTGTGGCGTTCCCCTGGGGCCATCCCTGGTGTGCTGGGGACTGACCGGGGGAGGGGGTGGGAGCTGCCTGGCTGTCTGGACAGGTGAAGCTGTAGGCCTGCCTGCCAGAACGCGTTCTCTGTACTGCCCGGTAACTTAAAAATGGAAACAAGTGGAACATTGAAAGCACAGGGTCTCGTCTTTCAAACAGATGGGGCAGTCCTCGTCCCTCAGGAGCCAGTCTCTCTGGGCCGCACGTTGGGGAGACATGTGTCCCAGTTTCTAGTTGCAGCTGTGTTTTGTGACCCTCTGGCCCCTGTGGCCAGGTGCATCAGCGTCCGCGGGCGGTGCCGGGTGGATTGGTGGAGCAGATGTCTGTGATGCCCGCCCAGCCTTTGGGCCTTGGCCTCTGGACCTCACTGCAGACATGGGCCTCAGCCTGGCCCCCGGAGGCCGGGCTCCTCCACTTCCCCGCACAGGGACCCCCTCAGGCTGTCCAGAGTGACACAGAAAGGGGCTTTGTCTTCTCGCCCTCAGGTGATCTGACCCGCCCTGTGCCCACGTCTGGGCAGGCGGGAGGAGGGTCAGCAGAGCCACCTTGTGGCGGGGAGGGTGCTCGGGCAGGTGTTCTAACGGACGGGAGCGCCCTGCTGGATTTCTACTTCCTGGGGGCAAGCAGGAATTTGGCAAGCTTCTTAGGGCTTTGTCTGAACTAGCTCCCTTGCCCGCTCATGTTCCTGGGCCTTGTGGGGCACCTGGCACCAGGCTCTTGTGGAGCCCGGCCTCCCTGTGGGTGCGTGGCAGTGCCCAGGAGTAGCCCCGGAGTAGCCGAGTAGCCTCCTGCAAAGCCCCGACACCCCCGTCACACCCCACACCTGCCACCCCCAAGTGGGCAGGTGTGGTGCTGAGTGGCAGTCGGGCCATGTCCCCTTATCCACGAAGGCTGGCCTCCTCCCGGGGCCTGTCCATTAGTGTGGAGGCCATGCTTTCCCGGTCTTGCTGGCCAGCCCCACACCCTGCCTGGGGCGGAGCGGAGCCCCGGTTCCTGTTCGATGGAGGTGGGCTTGCCGGTGCAGGGGCGGTGGCCGTGGAGCTGTCTTGAGGTCACTTGTCCAGGGTCAGGCTGGCCACGGGAAATGGGGACCCCACTGTCCTGAGGACAGGCCTGACAGGGTGGTTGGTAGCAGTGGGTTAGCCCTCATGGCTGTCATCCAGGGGTACTTGGTACACGCAACCAATCGGGGCAGGGTACTCTGAGCCAGTCTGGGGTCCCCGAGCAAGGTGGGATGTTGAGGTTTGGGGAAACCTAGTCTAAGCTGATTCTGAGGCCAAGTAAAGCCAGCTGTGTGCCGGACAGAGGGAAACGTCTGTGTGAAGCCTGGTGCCTGAAGGCTGCCCGTCATCTGGCTGGGGCAGGGGGCTGAGAGCGTCGGGGTCTAGGCCACTCAGTCCCTCACGGGTACAGCCCCACACCCACATGCACCACGCCCCTGAGCGGACTAGAGGCGCCCCCCCCTCCGCCCTCCTGTGGCTCTGGGTCCAGCCCTTGGTGAGCCAGCCTGCAGGAGCACAGCAGTCCTCTGGGGAGACGGGAGCAGGGGTGGGGAGAGCAGGGTGGCTGCCAGAGGAGTACCCACCGGGCGCTTGTGTGTGTTCTGGGGAGAGAAGCGCTGGGGCGGGGGGCAGTCCACGCTCACACGAACTGGGAGACTCGCACGGTGAGAGATCCTGGTGTCTCTGCCCGCAGGTGTTCAGCTGTTCTCTCTGGGCCAGTGGAGGGCATGCGGCTCCTAGTAGGGGGAGCAGGGGTGTTCCCAAGGGTCGAGGCCCAGCTGACAAGTCACAGCAGTGTCCCTGGAAGAGGCGGGGCAGCAGCAGACAGCGTGCCCTCCATGCCTCTTCAAATCATACAAAACACGCGTCCCTCTAAAGGAATGAAACTTGCACCCACGTGGTGGAGAAAATGAGCACGCCTTCTGCTGACGTTGTACACGTGTGTTCACACGGCGTGCTCTGTCCTGGACGTTCGGAGTCGGTGCGGCAGACCCTTGTGGGATGCAGCTGAGGGTCTCCAGGTGGTGGGAAGCAGTGTGTCTCCCCTGGGGGCTTTGGGAGGGGAAGCCCGGACACCTGCCACACCTCCACCCCTGGGGCCAGGGCGGAGGGGGGCGGGCAAGAGTCGCTGGGGGTCTGGGGGCACCGTAACCGGCCCCCTCTGTCCCCACAGCCAGTACTATTGGTACGACGAGCGGGGCAAGAAGGTCAAGTGCACTGCTCCCCAGTACGTCGATTTTGTCATGAGCTCCGTGCAGAAGCTGGTGACCGACGAGGATGTGTTCCCCACGAAATACGGTACGTCTCTGCCCTGCTGCGCTCCTCCTTGCTGGGCGGCCGTGGCTGCCGACGCGAAGGGGCCAGACCCACGGGATGGGGGCGGCTGTAAGGCCAGGCAGGTGCGCCCTGGCAGGGGTCAGCGCAGCCCGGGTCCAGACCGCACCCACCCCAGGCCCTGGGCCCTCTGCCGCCCGCTCTGCCCTCTGTACGGTGGGGCTGCTGCAGGCCACCTCACTGGGGACCTGACAGCCAGCAAGCGGTAACGGCCGCCCTGTGTCCCGGCCTGGGCAGGTCCTGGTGGGGGGCTCCAGGCCAATACGGAGCCAGCAGGAGGACTCCGTGCACCTCGGTTCCCGTCCTCCTCTGTGGCCCAGGCCGTATAGAGGCCCAAGAGCATCCGTCAGGGAAGCACACGTGACCCCGGGCCGAGTCCAGGCTTCGGGTGGCCTATGGCAGGGTCACGGGCCCCTGGACGCAGATCAGCTCTCGGGGCCAGGCCCAGGGTGACCGGTCACTCGGGCGCCTGCCAGTGGGCTGCTCAGCGGGGAGGGTGTGGCGGGCAGGAGCCCTCCAGGCTAGTCCTGCAGATGATCTCCTTCCTGACGGTGGGCGCCCAGGCCCCTGAGAGGTACTGCGTGGTGGACGGAGCGCAGTGCGGGCTGACGCCGTGGACTCTCTCCCCAGGCAGAGAATTCCCCAGCTCCTTCGAGTCTCTGGTGAAGAAGATCTGCAAGTACCTGTTCCACGTGTTGGCGCACATCTACTGGTCCCACTTCAAGGAGACCCTGGCCCTTGAGCTACATGGACACTTGAACACGCTCTACGTCCACTTCATCCTCTTCGCCAGGGAGTTCAACTTGCTCGACTCCAAAGACACCGCCGTCATGGACGACCTCACGGAGGTGCTGTGCAGCGGCGGGGGCCGCGGCGGGGGTGGCGGGGAAGGGGCCAGCGGCGGGGGCGCGGGGGCACAGAACCACGGGAAGGAGAGGTGAGCCCCCGGCCGACAGGCGCGCACATGTGCAGAGAGACGGTGGTGCACGTGCTTGCGTGTGCGCACACGCCCCGGGCACGCTCGGCGGGAGGCCTGAGAGGTTGCCGCTGCCCCCCACCCGGCCCGGGCGCGCCGAGTGTGGGCTCCCCAGACGCTGGCGGGCCACGCATCGGACTGGCCCCCCGCCGGGGTTTTCCTGTTGGATGGATGAGTGCCGCTTGTCAAGAAGGACCTTTGGATTTCATCCATTCGCTCAACAAACGTTTATGGGACTGCCGGTCTGAGTTTCCTTCTCCTGTGGGGCTTTCCTTTCCTTGGTCTTCCGTGTGGCCCCCGCCCCTGCCTCCCCCTGCCCTGGGGGCTCTGCTGTTTGAGAGAAATACACCCGTGGGAGCTGGGGCTCCTTCCCAGGAGGGACTTGGGCTCACTTTGGTTTGTTTCCAGGGTGGGGCTGTTTTAGAGATTCCTCCCTCTCCTGGCCTTGCTAGGATCTTGGCTGCCAGTGGTTCAGAGCAGGTGGGGTAGGCGTGGCCAGGGGTGCCCCATAGGGGCCCTGACCCTGTGGCTTCGTTCCCCCCTCTCCTGCCCCGCTGCCCACGAGGGCCCCTGGACTAGCTGGGCCTAGGACCGAGGTGCCTGGGCGGGCAGCCTGTGTGGAGACGCGGCTGCTGGCGGAAGGCTGGGTGTCCCGCTCCGCTCACCTGTTCGGTCGTAATAAAAAGAATTCGCTCAGGTCAGTGCCTGTGTGTATCCTCGGCGCCTCGGTGACCGTGCTGAGGGTGCAAGGGCTGGTGTGATACTGAGGGTGGCCTGGCCCAGCAGCTGGGACCGTCGCCTGCCTCCTGCCCCCTCAGGTGGCCCCTGCCCACCCCAGCCTGGACCCTTCCTGCCAGGGTCAGCCACAGACTCCCCTGCTGCCCTGTGTCCTCAGCTGACCTGCAGGACTTGGGGTGCTGGCAGTGGGGTGGGTTTTGCGGGGGGACGACACGTGCCTTGTTTCCTGCATCTCCAGGGGGCCTTGACCACTCTGCTTGTACTTTGCCCTCCTGTGCAGGTGACAGGCACCCTAGAGAGTGTGCTGGGACGGGCCGGGGGGGGTCCTGGCCAGCCTGGCCCCGGGGGCTCTGCTGTGAAGGCCGGCCAGCCCTCGCCTGGGCACTGTGGTCTGAGGGATGAGCAGAGAGGAGAGCTCGGGAGCGGGCTGAGTGCAGGGGCGGGGCGGGACCTAAACTGAGCCCTGGAGCTTGTCTAGGCCCTGTGTGGGCAGAGAAGAGAGAAGAGGGGGCTCCGGCAGGGGGCCCTGCCCTCCTACCCTGACGTATCACCTGGGGACAGCCTTCTCTGGCTGTCCATGGCTGTCATGCTCACCACCCCCCACACCCACACAGCCCTAAGTGGTGGGGGCCCTGGTCTCTGTCTCCTGACTCGCTACAGCTCCTCCACCCTTCCCACCCCCAGCTTTCTCCCCACCAGGTAGGTCCTCGGTTTCTGCCCTCCTGCCGCTCACCTGGCCCTTAAGTTCGGCTACTGCAAAACGTGCTTGTGGCCTTCCTCTGCTTTCCTGGCCCATCACCAGCCCCAGGGCCTAGCTGGAGAGCGGAGCCCACCCCCACCTCTGCCTCCCATGACCGGTGGGACCTCTGCAGCTCGTGGTGGCCACCAGGCCCGCCTGCCTTCTCCTGGTGATGGTTCCTCCTCTTGCCCCTGAGAACTGCCCCCCATCTGACAGTCCCGGAGCCGACCACAAAATGCAGGTGTACCCTGTCTTCACGTTCTGGCCCCCACCTCCCCTCCAGGGTCCCGCACCGTCTCCCTGACCCCTCCCTGCACCAGAGTACCTCCCCCGGTGGCTGCACAATGGTCAGCTGGGGGGGACTTTAAAACTCCCTGGTGCTTGAACCAGTCTCCACCCCACTGACTCAGTCCCTGGACACGGAGAGCAGGCATTAGAATTGTTTCAACATGACTTTAATGTGCTGAACTCATTCATGTTCTGAACCCCTGGGCAATCTTGCTTGCCCTGCAAGAAGGCTCCTGGGCCCTGCTGTACCCCTCGGGGCCTGCTGCCATCTCACTGGAGCTCATGTTTCCGTCCCTGTCTGGTCAGGAGCTCCAGGTCGTGGGAAGCCTCCTCCCCTCTGTCCCCTAATCACTGGACACATCTGCAGCGTCCAGGCTGCACCTGTCACCAGGTAGGAGACCTCACCATCCCGTTAGCCCTGGCCTCTCCCACAGAGGCCTGCAGATGTTCACTCCCAGAGGGCTGGGCTTCTCTGACCCGTGCGTAGCCCCACTACCCCGCTGCTTCCCAAAACCCTGCAGCTGAGCAAGGCCTGGCCCCGGCACCACCTTCAGGTCACCCCGTCCCTGTCATGCTGTCTTCCCCTCTGCTGTCTGGGCCTCACTGTGACCTCAGTCTGCTGGGCTGTGTGGGCCCCAGTCCCTCCCCGCCTCCCCTGCTGGTCATTTCGCTTCTCTAGGCATGCACGCCCTGAGTAGAGGCCTCAGGAACTTGACCACAGGGCCGGGTGTGGGAGCCAGAGGTAGGGGTCTTGCTTGGCCTGAGGTGCCGAGGACCACCTCCTGGGGCAAGGCAGCAGGCCAGGGCCTGGCTCCACTGGCCTTTCTGGGCAGTGTCGCGGGCTGGGGCGGGGGCAGGCCGGGCAACAGCTGTGTCCAGTGTGTCTCCAGGAGTGGGGTCTGGCTGCTGAGCGCAGGCCTGAGGTGGCAAGACTGGGGCTCTGTGGCTGGCCAGGGTGGACGCCGCTGGTGCGGGGAGGACACGGGGATTTCTAGCTCAAGCTGCTTGATGGAGTCTGAGATCGGTGTGTGCACACGCGTGTGTGTGTGCATGAGCTCTGTATCTGCAGAACGGGGTCTGGGACACACACGGTCATGTTTCTCTGACTCAGGAAGGACTTGTGGAACCCCTGGGCACATGGGGGTCGTGGGTACAGCACTGGTCACCGGGCCTCAGAAAGTCTCCCGGGAAGGGACAGGCAGCCAGGGTGAGGAGCAGCCTGCACTCCTCCGAGGGTGAGGGCGATGCCCTGTGCTGTCCACCAGCTAGCGGGCTCTTTGCTGCAAGAGCCAGAGCGTCCTGGCCCACTTGGGCTGCGGGGAGGCCTTCTGGGCCCGCATGGTGAGGTGTCTGCGTGGGGCCCTCCTGGGTCCCGCCGGCAGCTGGGCTCCGTGCCGGGAGCACTCCCGGTGGCGTCTCAGCTCTGCCCGGACAGCCCGTCTCCCCCCACCCTGCCCAGTTGTTAGCTCTGTGCTGGCTGCCGAGACACGGCACAAGGGTCCTTGTCAGCAGAGGAGGGTGGCATGAGAAAGGCCTGGCCACCACAGGTGGGAGGGAGAAGGGGCCGTGAGCCGGGGGTGCCGCACCTTGAGAAGCTGGAAGGAGGAGGAGGTGTTTTCCCCCACTTGAGCCTCAAGAAGAACCCGCCCTGCTGACACCTGGGTGGGAGCCCAGTGAGATCCAGTTCAGACTCCGACTTCCAGAGCGGAGATAAGGCACTGCCATGGCAGTGACGGGAACTGAGCGCAGACTGTGGTCCCCGGGGTGCGGTGCCACCGTGGCAAACGTGCCGTAGACGCGGCCTCGGGCTGAGGCTGGAAGACTTTTGAGGGGCATGGTAGAGGAAGCCCAGGTTTTCTGAAGCAGACGATCGGTAGGAGGAGGTATGGATGTTCGTGACGCCACTACCAAAGGCTCACACGTAAACGAGGGGCCGCACGGGGGGGACCTGGCGGAGTCGCCTTGAGGAACGCCTAAAACCGTCATGAGCACCTGTCCGGGGAAACCGGCATGTGACAGGCACTGCTGGGGTGGACCCTGGACGCATAGTGTCGCGTTGCAGAAAGCCCCGCTGAGTTCCCCACCACCCTCGGAGGGCAGGACTCAGGGGCCGTTCGCCTGATGTTTAGCCAAGAAGATTGCCAAGCACGGCGTGGAAGGGGCAGCCTCCTTTCTTGCTGCTCATACGACGTGGGGGAGGGAAGCCCGTCAGAAGGCAGAGCTCTTGAACAAAAGGGCTCTGCCCCTTGACAACATGGGAGCTTTGTAGCCAAGCCAAGTGACAGAAGACACTAAAATCAGGAGGTTCGTGGCCAGAAAAAATGTGCTCTAGAGAACAAGCCGAGGCCGTAGCTGGACAGCCTTTTGCTAACACCTCAGAGAGCCGAGCAAGCTCCGAGCGTCAGTCACGTGGCGGGAACTTTGAAGAGCTCGTGCGTGTGACTAGTAGACCCCTCACACATCTCCGCAAAAGCCGGAACAGAAAAGACGATTTCCCTGTAAGGATCTGGAGGCGCGTCTGGGCTTATGGAGCAAATCCCCATGACACACACAGGAGAGCCACACCGTCGGAAACCCTGGCAGCTGGGACCGCAGGGCACGGAGGGAGGATGAAGGCCAAGGCTGTTGGACGCCCAGGCCCCGTGGGCAGGAACACTGGTGAACTGTCAGCTGCAAACCGACGCCGTGTGTCTTTAGAAGAAAGCATGGCCCGGAGCGGAGAGCCTGAGCCACACGGTTCTTCCCAGGCCTTGACGGCACCTCGTGGAGTTTGCCTGGCTGGATTTTGAAGTTGCTTGGGACCTGTGATGCCCACCTCCTTCCCTTGTCTCCCTTTTGGGATGGGAATGTCTGTAACCTTTGCATTCTGGAAGCAGGTAGCACTTCTAGTTTCGAAGGAGAGGATTTTGCACCAGTATGGATCATACTCAGAGTCTCACCCATACCTGATTTAGGTGACTTAGATGACATTTGGGGCTTGACTTGATGCTGCTGAGAGTTTGGGGACCCGGGTTGGGGTGAGTGTGTTTTCCATGTGAGATAGATGTGGAACTTGCTAGAGGGCAGTTCCACACCCAGAATAATGCCCCCTCCAAATATCCACACCCTAGTCCCCAGAATCTGTGAGCATAGCACCTTCCACAGCAGAGGGGAGTTAAAGTTGCAGATGAGTTAAGTTGCTAATCAGTTTAACTTGAAATGCAGAGATTATCTGGGCCGGTATAATCACAAGATTCCTTAAAACTGGAGGAGGGGGCAGAAGAAGGAACCAGAGGACCGGCAGGCAGCAAGAGGACTCAGCCTGATGTCCCTGGCGGTGAGGATGGAGGAGGGCCCCATGCCAAGGAACGCAGGTGCCCCCGGAAGCTGGGAAGGGCCGGGAAATGGATCCTCCCATAGAACCTCCAGAAGGAACCAGCCTTGCCAACACGCTGATTTTGGCCCAGTGAGACCCAGTGCTCGACCTCCAGAACTTAAGATAGCAAATTGTGTTTTAGGTCTGTGCTATTTGTTGGGGCCGCAATAGGGAACTAATACATGTTGAAGATGAGCCACAGAGCTCTCGTGCGGTCATTCTGGGGCCACAAGGACATGACTTCTAAGACACTTAGTCCAGGGCCTAACACGGAGGAGGAGTTCGACAGACAGCAGCACGTGGGCTTGTGACCAGCAGTGTAGACTCTGCTGTCCCACGCGGGCCCCAAGGCTGGCACGCCCCCCGGGTCGAAGGCGCTCCCTCCCTTGCCTCCATCCGCCCCAGCTGCCTTTCTCCTCCAGCCCACGTCACTGCCCTGATGCCCTTCCTGTCCCTGGCCATCTCCTCTGCTCCCTGCTAACCTGCACCCTTTGATGAATCACACCAGAAGAAATTTGGGTTGATGGTGGGGAGTGGGCTAGATGAAGGGGGGGGGCGGGCACTGGACTTGGTGATGGCACCCCTGGTGGCCTGGGGCGAGGGCAGAGGGAGAGGGGGAGGGCAGAACCACCAGCAAGGGCCTGGCCACTTGTGGTGCTGAGCTCCCTGGCGTGGGAGATGCGTGAGCCGGGGTGCCGAGGCACCCCTCCCCGAAGCTGGCCTCACGCACCAGCAGTCGCTCCACCTCAGCTCAGGAGCCTGTGGGGCCCTCTGCCTCCACTGTCAGCGAGAGCGGGGACAGGGTCCGGGCCGGCTCTCCGCAGCGCCGAGCACGTGCCCCTCGCGTGCGTCTGCGCCCTGCCCCTGCCACCTGCCGACACCCAGAGCCCCTGAGGACGGGCACGCGTCAGGTTCCCTTCCTCCGCCTCCCTTCCGCCGTGACTCTGGTGGATGCACAACCGCTGATTTGTTCACCAGTACCCCAGGCCAGCAGCGGCTGGCACCCAAAGCGTGCCAGTGCCCGGGAACGCGTCAGGCCCGAGAGGCCAGCCCCTCACCGGGTGCTAGACCCACCAGCATACCGTTCTGGGTTTAAGTACCCCTTTCCGTTTCTACTTTACAGGACTAGCATGAGGACCATTTGGCTCAATGCTCAGTGCAAAGTGCTCAGGACACTGTTCTAGTTTTTAGGGATTGGTTTTTATTTTATACATACTTTGTATTAGTGGATGTTAATACCAACAGTTTTTGGCTTCACTTGCTTGGTTTCTGTTTCTCACAACCGAGAGAGAGCCTAGTGTCTGGAGCAGGACTGCAGGGCGCGGCCTTCCTGCTGAAGGGGTGTGGCGGCGGGCAGGCGGAAGGCGGGCCGGTCTGTTGGGTGTGCCGTGATGCTCGGGGGGCTTCCCGCCATGTGGCCCCTGAAGGCCGACACGTCGCCAGTGTTAGAGGAAGATGAGGTCTGTGTCGGGTGCAGGTGCAGAACCACTGGTCAGGGAGACTTTTCCCGTGGCCAGCAACCCGGGAGCCCAGCGGCTGGATGACCAGGCCTGGCTGAACTGTAGCAGCCAGACCCCCTCCTCCAGCCTGTCCTTCAGCTGAAGCTAATGGGACGCATGCGGCTCAGTGACTGCGCTGGAGCCTGGCCCCTCCGCACCTCCGAAGTACCTTCTGGGCGCCCACCTCCCAAAAGGCAGGGTGCCGCTCTACAGCTGACCCAGGAAGAACCCCCAGTCCCAGGCCCCCTGATTCTTGCTCACGTGCTGGGCCTTGAGCAGAGCTGGAGGCAGCTGCCGTCCCCGCAGAGCCGCCTCACTGAGCGTCAGGCCAGCACTCTCCTCCAGCAAGACGGCACAGGAGGTAAGAGCGTGGACTCTGGGGTGGATTCTGCCCACCAGGGGACCCACGGCAACATCGGGACTAGTTTTGTCACGCAGGGTTGGGGGGCAGCTATGGGCATCCAGTGCCGGTGGGGGGGCGGAGACCAGAGACGATGCAGGTCGCCCCCCCCCCCCCACAGAGAGCCATCCAGCTCCACTTGTCAGTGCTATGGCGGTGGGACCCTGCTCTGATGAGACCCTTGGGTGCAGTCGGGCCCTGCTGCCAAGCCCCGCGGCCACGCTGTGCCTGATCCCCTTCACATACGGGGACAGGGTGCCTGCGCGGGAGGCGTGGTTTGCTCCTCACCCATCGTCAAGGCTGTGTGGTGGCTGGACTCCCAGCTGCTCCCCTGTGACCTGGGGCTTGTCGGGGTCTGGACTTGGCCTTCATGCTGCAGCAGCAGAGGGGTGGCTGGCGGGCGTGGTGGGAGAGGCCAGCCCAAATCCTCCAGGGGCTGCCCACCTGCCTCAGCCCATCACTTCCAGGGCTGGGTCACGGTGCCCCATCCGCCCCTTACCAAGCAAAGAGCAGAAAGGAGGTCCGTTCTCCAGATGCCAGAGTGACCCCATGAGGTCTGCGGGGGGCAGCAGAGCCGTAGTGGCCAGGCAGGGTGGTGGTCCGTGTCAGCCTCAGGTGGCACCTCCCTGGCCGCCCCCCCCCCCCCCGGGGGCCTCTCCTGCCCCCAGCCCAGCATGTGATCCCTGCTCAGCCTGGGGGCAGACCCCTGACCCTGCACAGGGGTCTATCATCTTCATCCGGGGCAGAAGGGGGCGCCAAGCGCCATCCACACCCGGCAGAGCCCAGAGGAGCGTGTGTTGGGGACAAGAGCTGGTCCCGCTTGTCCCACATCCCAGCCCCACCCGCCTGGACGGAGACTGGCGTCGGGTATTTTTACTGAAGGAATTTATTGTTCGAGAACTAAGGTTGCTCACAGTTATTTGACAAGGGATACACTGGGTGGGGCTTGTTCATTTCCGTGACGTCTGCGTGTGTCCCAAGTACAAAAGAGGAAGGCTGACAAGAGGTATTGCTTTCGGTGTCTTCTGTCTCTGGAGAAGCCCCTCCCGCTTGTACCGCGTGGCTTATGCGGTTATAGGTGTTTGTTTATGTATTGAAATCCCAGCCTGTGGTGGGGGGGTCAATGTAACAGAGCATTAAAAGCTATCCACGACGGGAGGGAGGCAGGGTGGGGAGGGCGGCGTAAGAGACACCAAAGCAAAGTGGGCTCGTTACAGCGAAGGCATGCAATCAAAACCTGCCATCCTGGCCCGTCGCTGGCCCGGTGCCTCCTGAGGGCAGCCAGGCCCTCCGGGCACTCGCAGCACCGCGGGGCCTGTGCCAACCTGGAGGGACCGGGCCCACCAACACAAACAAGCAGAAGCTGGGGACAGGGACGAAGTGAGGCGGCTGCACCCCACCACCTCGCTGTGTACAGAGAACACACTGCGGAGGATGCCGCCTCTTTTTTTTTTTTTAGCTTTTTGTCATTTTAGTAAAAAACCCCGCGATGCCTCTGCTGTCGTGTGGGAGCCAGCTCAGGGCCTTCGTCCCACCCCACTCTCAGACACAGAACCAAGATCGTCCCCAGCCTGGGCCTGACGGGGGGCGGGGGTCCTAGGCGGTGCCATGCTGCTCGGAGACCGCGCCCTGCCCCCCGCGCCCCTGGGACTGGAGTCGCTGCTACACAGTAACGGGACAGACATGGGACAGAGCGAACCGCGCCGTTCTTTAAATATATATGTGTGTATGTATATAGAAAGAACTGAACACAAAACCTAACCCTGCCCCAGCGGCTCCCCCCACCCCCACGCCCTTTCCCAAAAACCACCAAGAAAAAGAAGTTTATAAAAATATCTTGCAGGAATTCTTTGAAGTTTACAGTAGCTCGCCGGCCCGCCCCGCCGCCCCCCGGCCCCCCGCCCCCCCGGCGCTCTGCCGGCTCCAGCCTCCGGGCGCCTCGGCCCCAGACCCCACCCTGCCCAAGACACACAGACGGACGGCAGGAGGGCGCTGCTGCTGCCCCTTCCCTGAACAGAGAAGGAAGGAAACTCCGTAAGTTAAGAGAGCAAATAAGTAATACTGATCTCGGCCAGCCCTGGCGCAGGCAGGCGGCCCCGGGGCCTCCAGGGCCAGCGCCCGGCGCGGCCGGGAAGGGTCGCCAAGCGCAGGAGCCGCAGCCCCAGGCGGGCGGGGGTCGGGGGCAGGGGGCGACGCGAGCGAGCGGCGGGAGGGGCGGCTGCAGGGCGGCGCGTGGCGGGGGCGGGCGCGGGGGGCGGCCCGGCCGGCCCGGGCCTGCCGCGCGGGGGTCCCCGTGAGTCCGGAGCCGAGCCCGGGCGGAGGCGCCACGCGGGCCGGCGCGCGGGTGGGCGGGGCCCGGCGCGCGGGTGGGCGGGGCCTCGCCGCGGGTGGGCGGGGCCCGGCGCGGGCGGGCGGGGCCTCGCCGCGGGTGGGCGGGGCGGCAGCAGGAGACGAGGGAGGGCAGGTCCGCGGCAGCTGCCTTCGGTCAGCCGGTGTCCGGCGCGGAGCACAGAGGACGGCCTCGTGGAGGTGACATGTTAACTTTTCGGGATACTTCCTGGTATCAGAGCGGAAACAGTGCCGTTGTCAGAGGCAGGCAGAGAGAGAGACAGCAGGGGAAAGAGAGAGCGGGCACGGGCGGGCCCAGCCGCAGGCGGTGGCCCCCGGTGCCCCCTTTCCTTTCCTCCCCGGTGTCGCCGCGGGCCGGGCGGGGCGGGCGGGGCGGGCCGTGCCGGCCTGGGCAGGGGGCTATGTGTCTAAGGCTGCTCGCGGCGGGCGGCGGGCGGCCCCGTCCTGGCCGGGTCCTTGGCCGTCGGGTACTCGGCGTCCCCTCCAGGGCCGGGGCCAGCGGCCGCGGAGTCACCGAGGCGGCCGTGGGCACTCCGCTTGGCGGGCGTGCTGGGGGCCTGGGCCGCCTGCCCGTTCTTCTCGTCTGAAAAAAGTTGTTTAATTACGTCAAAGAAGTTACTCAATGGGCTGCCTGGGTACACAGAACAGAAGACAAAAGAAAAAACAAGAAAAAAGAAAAGAAGAGAAAGAGGAAGGGGGTAAGGAGAGAGAAAGAGAACAAACAAATGAACGAAAGGGTCTCCACGAAGAAAGAAAACCCAGCGAGATGAGGTCTGAGCCGGGCTGGGCAGGCGGGGGCGGGTGGGCAGCAAGCGGGGCAGGCAGGTGGAGAGACCCCTCCTCCCTCGCCAGGCCTGGCCCCCCTCCACCTCAGCCACCAGTCCCCCCCCCCATCCACCCCAACGCCTGGCCAGCTGGCCAGTCCCACTCTGGACACTGAGACAGAGAAACCAGCACTGCCCCAAGCCCCAGGGCTGAGCAGGAGCCTGGGACCCCAGGCTGGTTCCGTGCAGGGGGCCAGGGGGCCTTCTCTGGGCTGCGGAGGCTGGAGCCAGTGTGCCCACCACACTCCTCCCAGGAGGCCTGGAGCCCGGCCCCTGCCAGCCCGGGCAGCACCGCATGGACACAGGGGTCAGCAGCAGACAGACAGATGGACGGATGGGTGGACAGGCATGGAGGGCTTGGGTGTGGGAGGGCTGGGGGCAGGCAGCCAGACTGGGAGCCCTGATCCCAGAGGGAATGTCCTGAGGGCAAGAGGAAGAGGGCAGAAATGGTCTGACCACCCCCACCTGGGGGGCCCTCTTCTCTGTCCTGATGCCTCTGCTCTGCTCTACTTCTTACACCTGATGCCGCCAGCCCAGAGCAGCGCTGTGCATGCACAGCACACTGTCACCCCCTCCAGTGGACAGAAAGCTTCCCACCAGCCTCCTGCCCAGGTCTGGAGTCTGCCCAGACCCCAGGCCAGAGCCCACACACGGGACCCTTGCCAAACTTGGGGCATGCGGACGCTTTACTGCTCTGAGCCCTGGGGTCCCTTCCTGGCCTGCCTGGATCCTAGGGCCGGGCCTATGGCTGCCCTAGGGGGTGGGTGACCGAGGCTGCTCCTGGCAGAGGTGGGGGACTGGGTGGGCCCGAGTGTGCACGTCTGGACCCCGCGTATACACAGGGACCCCAGGATAGCCCTCAGGGCGGCGGGGGCGGCACCCTGCCAGGAGCAGGCTGCAGCTGGGGGTGACAAGCTGGGGGGTCCCAGGTGAGCATGAGGGGTTCTTACCACATTTGGAAAGCCTCCCCGTCATCATTTCCATACAGTTAGTGGTGTCTGGAGCACAGAATGGAGAAAGGAGGGAGGGAGACGTGTGAAAAAGTCTTCCCACTTGGACCCCTGGCCAGGCGCTGCCCTCAGCCTCTGGCCAGGCCCTCAGGGAGAGGCAGAGCCCGGCGTGGGGCGTGGCCATAGCCGAGTAGGGGGTTTGCTGGGGCCGGCCGACTGGAGAGAGGGGCCAGACGGGGAGGGGGTGGAGCCCAGAGTGGGGCGGGGCTTACAGAGGGCAGGGCTGGGGTGGGGTGGGGTGGGGCTGGGGGTGGAGCCTGGGGTGGGGCTGGCTCAGAATATGGGCGCTGAGCGGGGGCCTTGTCCTGGGCAGAGGAGAGTCCTGCTACAACCAGAGCCGGAACATGGGACGTGGCCCTGCCCCTTGGGTGCCCTGGGCCTGCCTGGCCCTCCGTCCCCTCTGTCCTCCCTGGGCCCAAGACACAGGCTCTGGCACCGAGAAGCCCAGGGTTCTGGCTGTGCTCTACTCTGGCCATCTGTGTGTCCTCACTCTGCCACTCTGCAGCTCAGGCAGCTGCGTGGCTCCCATCTGCCCCTCAGCTCGTGTTGGCCCCCCCTTCCCTGACCCTCTCCCACCTTCGGCTGGGCCTGGGAATGTTGGTGCTGGCAGGGGCCTAGGGTGGGAGGCTCCTCCCTCAGGGCCCTCACAGGAGCCTCTGCTAGGTGGGATGTGACCTCTGGGCCTCCTGTCCCTATTGGAGTGGCCACCAGGTCTCTTGCCCTGGAAGCTGAGGGGCCCCCACTTCTGCCCCCTGCTCACAGCGGCTCTAGAACTGAGCTCACCAGACAAGAGCACCTGGAGCGGGCGGGAGGGTGCTGGGAAAGGCCAGAGTCCAGGGAGACCCATCAGGAGGCCTGGGGATGGGGCCAGGGCATGGGCTGGGTTCCTGGCTCAGGCTCCCCCAGGTCCAAGGCCCCCCGAAGGAGGGCAGGGGAGAACGGCTTGGGGCCCAGATTGGGTACCCAAGAGCTTGCAGGGACATGGGTTTGGGCACAGGTCTAACCAAGGCCCCCGCTTTGGGATGGGGTTAGGACTGGAGGTAGAGCCCAGGGGAAGGGTGGTGTCCACCTTGTTCACTGCTGTGCCTGGGACTTGGCATGAGGGACGCCTGCTAACAGAGGCAGAATGACCCCTCTTAGGTTACTGTCCATGGCCCAGACAGGAGGAGAGAGACTGCGGCCCCCAGACAGTGGCTGCAGGCCTGGGCATCTGCTGGGCGGCACACCAGGCTCTAGCCTTTGCTCACGTCGCCGGACAAGCTCTGTCCTTGCCTGGCCTCAGTCTCCCTCTGTCAGCCCTACTGTGCTCTGAGATGGAGGCCCTGAAGGCCCAGGGAGCCACCTCCGCCCCACGCCCTGCCTCCAATGCCAAACTGGCTCCCGGGACCAGGCTGCTGGGGCCACCCCCGCCCTGACCTGCCCGTGGGGTGACGGACGAGGCACATGTTGGGGGAGAAAAGGGTAACACACACGATGAGATGAGGATGGCAGGGGCGGGGAGGAGGGGAACAGGTGGGGCCGGTCTGGCCTCTCGGACCCCACCTGGCTGGAGGAAGGGCCCACTGAGGCTCCAGCCGACGGGGGTGCTCAGGGCTCGGGCTGGATGCTGTGCTGCGGACCCCAAACCCTGACACAGGCCTCACGGCGGGCTGTGCCCTACCAGCATCCTGACAGCAAGCACACCCTTGCTAACGGACCGCCCTGCCCAGACACGGGCTCACCCACCCCCACCCACGGTGGGCACGGAGCCCACTCCCCACCAGATGCTGAGCGGCGTGGGCCCTCAGGCCCTCAGACCCCCAGCACCTCCAGGCCTGGGCCGCCCCTTTCCCTGTGTGACCCCTTGGAGGCCCAGCTGGGGAGCCCCTCCTTTGGGAACTCATGGCCAGACAGTCACAGGCCTGTCACGGGGAAGGCAGGCGGCAGCAGCCCCACCACGTGTCAGCCAGCGTGGACGGTCGGCCCACAGGCTCGCAGGGTGCCCCTGGGGGAGTCCCGAGGGCGGCGGGCTCCCAGGCAGGACCTTGGCCACTGCTCTCCTGGAGCCTGCTCTGGCCGGCCCGGGGCCAGGCTGCCCGTGTCTGGCCGCGCAGCCTGGGTGCTGGGCCCTGTGCGGCCTGTCCAGGGCCGGGAGCTGGCCGCTGGAGGTGTGAGGGGCACAGGGCGCCCTTCTCGGGGCCAGCGTGGCTCTCGCCGGAGGACCTGCCCGCAGCCCCCTCCCTGCCCCTGCGGCGGGGCCGGACACCTTACCTGCCCGCGTCAGAGGCTACTCTCGTAGCTGGTGGCCACCTTCTGGCCCTTAAGCCCAGCACCCCAGCTTAGTCCTGGCGCTGGCGGGGGGGGTTCTACAGTGGACAAGAGGCGCCTTTCAGCGTGGTGTGCTGGGCCCTACCTCCCTGGGTGTGCAGACATGGGCCGGCCCACTGCGCCGGGGAGGGCCCTGCCCCGGGGGGCGGGGAGGTGGGCTCGCCGAGGGGCCACACCCCTGCTCACGGCCCGAGGGCGGCCCAAGCTGAGTCCCGCCTCACCTGACAAGTGCTGGGCGGCGGGCTGGTCGTGTGTGCTCAGGAGCTGCGTCTGAATGGTCTCCACCACCCTCTTGAAGCGGCGGCTGGGGCCTGGGGGGACGGGGGGGCCACGCCCGGGTCAGGGTCAGGGCCGGAGCCCGGGGCCCGCAACCTGGGAAGCGGCGGCTGGGGCCTGGGGGGACGGGGGGCCGCGCCCGGGTCGGGGTCAGGGCCGGAGCCCGGGGCCCGCAACCTGGGAAGCGGCGGCTGGGGCCTGGGGGGACGGGGGGCCGCGCCCGGGTCGGGGTCAGGGCCGGAGCCCGGGGCCCGCAACCTGGGAAGCGGCGGCTGGGGCCTGGGGGGACGGGGGGCCGCGCCCGGGTCGGGGTCAGGGCCGGAGCCCGGGGCCCGCAACCTGGGAAGCGGCGGCTGGGGCCTGGGGGGACGGGGGGCCGCGCCCGGGTCGGGGTCAGGGCCGGAGCCCGGGGCCCGCAACCTGGGAAGCGGCGGCTGGGGCCTGGGGGGACGGGGGGCCGCGCCCGGGTCGGGGTCAGGGCCGGAGCCCGGGGCCCGCAACCTGGGAAGCGGCGGCTGGGGCCTGGGGGGACGGGGGGCCGCGCCCGGGTCGGGGTCAGGGCCGGAGCCCGGGGCCCGCAACCTGGGAAGCGGCGGCTGGGGCCTGGGGGGACGGGGGGCCGCGCCCGGGTCGGGGTCAGGGCCGGAGCCCGCAACCTGGGAAGCGGCGGCTGGGGCCTGGGGGGACGGGGGGCCGCGCCCGGGTCAGGGTCAGGGCCGGAGCCCGGGGCCCGCAACCTGGGAAGCGGCGGCTGGGGCCTGGGGGGACGGGGGGCCGCGCCCGGGTCAGGGTCAGGGCCGGAGCCCGCAACCTGGGAAGCGGCGGCTGGGGCCTGGGGGGACGGGGGGCCGCGCCCGGGTCGGGGTCAGGGCCGGAGCCCGGGGCCCGCAACCTGGGAAGCGGCGGCTGGGGCCTGGGGGGACGGGGGGCCGCGCCCGGGTCGGGGTCAGGGCCGGAGCCCGGGGCCCGCAACCTGGGAAGCGGCGGCTGGGGCCTGGGGGGACGGGGGGCCGCGCCCGGGTCGGGGTCAGGGCCGGAGCCCGCAACCTGGGAAGCGGCGGCTGGGGCCTGGGGGGACGGGGGGCCGCGCCCGGGTCAGGGTCAGGGCCGGAGCCCGGGGCCCGCAACCTGGGAAGCGGCGGCTGGGGCCTGGGGGGACGGGGGGCCGCGCCCGGGTCAGGGTCAGGGCCGGAGCCCGCAACCTGGGAAGCGGCGGCTGGGGCCTGGGGGGACGGGGGGCCGCGCCCGGGTCGGGGTCAGGGCCGGAGCCCGGGGCCCGCAACCTGGGAAGCGGCGGCTGGGGCCTGGGGGGACGGGGGGCCGCGCCCGGGTCGGGGTCAGGGCCGGAGCCCGGGGCCCGCAACCTGGGCCCGTGGCTCACCGGACAGCAGCGTGAACGTGACCGAGTAGATGCCGTTCTCCTTCTGCGCCGCCCCGCCCTCGGTGTAGGTGATGTCCACCTGGAACTTGACCGGCTTCTGGAACACCGCCGGGCCGCCCGTCGCCTTATACTCAGCCCGGAAGCTCGTCTGGGAGATGACGCTGTGGCCGAGGCTGGGGATCTGCGGGGTGGCGGGGCAGCATGAGTGTGCTGTGCGCCAGCCGCCCTGCGCGGCCCCCCTCGCACCCCCAGGCCCGCCGCCGCGAGCCGGGCCGGAAGCCTGTCCCCCTCTGCCTGCGTGTGGGTTGGGACGTGGGCGCAGAGTGGAAGAGGAGAGGGTCGGGCAGACAGGCACGAGGAGGCCCCGTGCAGCCGCTGCCGGCACCCGCGTGACAGCCTCCAGAGGCTGGGGCCACACGGCCATTGCCGAGGACAACACCCTGCCGCTCTGTGGGCTCGGGAAGGGCGCTGCTCCCAGTGCGGGCAGAGGGGCCCCTACGCACTTGACATACGGGCAGCAAAGGGAAATGCCCTTGAAACGAAGTCAGGAGGCAGTCTTGCCCTGGAGGAGTCACCCCTAGGACAGGGCTCTGCGGCTCAGGAGAGGTCGGAAGGCCCAGCCCATGCTGGGAGGCTGGGCAGCGGAGGACCTTGCAGGGTGCAGGGAGAGGGAGGCCCGGACCAGGGGCCCCAAGGAGGAGAGCAGGCTGCCCTGGCAGGTGGCCCCCCGCCCTTGGGGAACTTGGGCTGAGGCCGCACCAGGCTGAAGAAAGCCCCGCGGCAGGTCCCAGCCCTGATGGGGGTGGGGCAGCTTCAGCTGCAGGGGATGTGCTAGGATCCCCGGGGACCCAGCCCCGGGCCAGGCCCCCTGACGGGACTCTGGAGGCACACCTGCAGGGCTTTCTGCTCCACGTGCTCAAAGAGCTCCCAAAGACAAACGGAGCGCACCCAAGGCTTGAGTGCGGCCCACCCTCAGGGAGCCGCCAGGCCCCAGCGGGAGGCAGGGGCTCCAGGAGGCGGCAGCCGGGGGGTGGGGGGAGCGCACACGGGGAACGGAGACAGGCCTCTTGGGACAGGACCCGGCAGAGGTCCCCTCCCCTGTGAGCTTCCTGTGCTTTACTCCCTGTCTCGGTGGCGCTCCCACCGCCAGGGCTGCTGAGAACGAGGGCCCGCCTCCCCCCCCAGGCCAGGGGCCCGAGCAGTGACCCTCTGGTTCCAGCCAGGCAGGCGTCCCCAGACGGGTGGGAGGCTCACCGACAGGAAGGCGTGAACGATGTCAGCTTTGATAGAGCTCAGGGGCTTGTCCTTGATGACCACGAAGATCTGCTCCTCCTTCTCCAGGTTGATGAAGTTCCCAAACCACGACTTCTTGGCAAGCCTGGGGGAGGGAAGTGCGGGCAGAGGGCTGCTCGTGTCAGGGTATGCTCACCGTCAGCCCAGCCTCTGAGGACAGGCCCGCCCTCCCCTCCTGGCCAGGGCCAGCTTGCTGCCCCAACTCCTCCCCTCCCACCCCCGACTCCTCCCACCCTCACCCCAGGGCCCTAATGCTAATCCCACAGTCTTGGCCAGGCCCCATTCCCCCATGCCTGCCTGGGTCTGGGCAGTGCCCACCAGAACCCACCAAAAAGGAAAGGAGAGCTCACCCTGACCCCCAGCCTTACTCCTGTTTAAGCCACCAAGTTTTGCGGGAATTTGCAGCAATCCTGCTGCAGCCTGGAGGAAGGTGCCCCCTACCCCGGGGCTGCATGGGGAGCAGGGGCAGTGTGGGAGGCCGCGGTACAGGGTCGGGCCTGGTCGGGGAACTCTGCGCCCATGTGGACAAATGGACGGGAGACACACTGCATGGACAATGGGGCCTGGGGGCCCAGGATGCTACATGCCCTTCCCACCTGGTGGGACAGCCCGGCTCCCCCCGGCCACCCTGTCCTCGAGGACCAGGGGCCACCCAGCCCGGGCCGCTCTGGGACATGGAGGCTGCTTCCAAGCCAGGTGCTGTGCCAGGTGGGGCAGGGGTGTATCCTCCTGCACGAGGCCCCTCACCTCACTCGTGCCCAGGGCCTCTCTCTGTTCTCTGTCTTCTGTCTGGCCTCGTTATTCCGTCCTGCACCTGCATCTGACCTGCGCTGTCTGCAGCCCCCCCCACCGCGGTGCACACCAGCGTGGGTGTCCCTCGGCTGGCCCCAAGATCCTGCCTCCTGGGGCACGGACGGGGCCAGGACTTGCTTCTAAGCAGAATGAGTGACAGATGTCCCCTCCAAGAACACGTGACTCAAGGCCACGTCTCCTGCTTGCTAGCAGGTCTGGACTGCATGGCGACCGAGCCCCCTGACGTGACGGAGAGGCCCGCGGTCCAGCGGACCACAGGCCCTGAATCCCACCGACGACCGAGGGCGCTGGGCCACGGGTGCTGCCCCAGCTGAGCCTGCCTGGAGGTGACCACAGCCCACTGACTCCGGAAAGCGGAGGGCCCAGCCGGCCCGGCCAGGGGCCTGACCCACACAGCCCGAGACCTGGAGCGCGTGGTGTTTAAGGCGCTGAGCTCGAACAGTCCGCCAGGCTGCAGCGCTGACGCGTCCTGACAGCCGTCTCGTGGCTCCGCCGATGGAACGCGCCCATTCGGACGGCGAGGCCCAGGAGGGCCCCGGCCCAGCATCTTGCTCCGCCACCGGCGCTGGCAGGGGCGGGTGCTCGGGCACCTCTCGGTGGTTTTCCTGACCACGTGGCTTCCCCTTTCCTGCCCAGTTCCAGAGCTGGCCTCTGCTCGGCCCAGGGATCCTGACCCAACAACAGCGCAGAGGTGAAGACAGGGAGGCACGTCCTGCCGGACCCCCTGGTCACCGGCCACTTCCGCCTCCTTCCCCACATCCTGCCCTCCTGCCCGCTGTCCGCTCTGGGTCCGGCGCTCTCGAGGGCACGCTCCGGCCCCAGCCGCTCCCTGCCGTGCCCCTGCACCTGCCACAGGGCCGGCAGCCCAGCAAGTACTTAGGGGGGGCAGTTCTGGAACCCGCATGAGGAGTTTCTGCTTCTCCTCCCTTGACGAAGAACACCGAAAACATGACTTGTTTGTAGTTTGCAGCCAGCAGTTTGGCATCTGGCGTAATAGGCGGTCCCGTGCCTGGAAGAAGCCTGAAGGAGCCGGAGAGGCAGCGCCGGCCGACTTCAGTGTCAGCTGGGCCACCCGGCAGCCGCCGGGCGTCTCCGAGTAGAGCCGACCCCGCGCCCTCGTGTGGTGGGCCTCGTCCAAGCAGGCGAAGGCCGCGGAACAAAGGCTGCCGCTTCCGCAAGGAGTTCGGCTCAACTCAACTCCGCAGCGTGAGTTCCCCACCCGCACACGTCACCCAGGGCTGTGACGTCACGCAGACTGCGCCTCCGCCTGCCGAACCTACGGCCCCCGACCTGCCATCCGCCCCGAACCCGCAGCGGTGCTTCCCTCCGAGCCCGGCGCGCCGCGGCTGGGCGCGTCCTCCGCAGGGGGCGGGGCCGGGGCGAGAGCGGCTGCGGCCCCCGGGCCCCCGCGCGTCTGCTCGGGCGCGCCGGCCAGGCCCCGGGAGGGGCGGGGCCTCCAGGCGGACTCGAGGCTGGGAGGCTGCGGCCACCTGCACCTGCCCGGGCGCCCGCGGCGCCGCTACAGGGGTGTCTGTGGGCCGGTGACAGCAGCGGAAGTTCCGGCCGCGGGGCACTAGCGGTGGGACGGGCCGCGCGCCGCGCCGGGCACCTCCCGCTCGGCGCCTGTGCTCCTCGCGAGGCCCGCCGCGCACCCACGGCGCCACTCCTGTCCACGCGGCGCCCTCCAGGGCTGCAGGCCGAGGCCGAGGCCGCCGCCAGGGCCGCTCCGGGGCTCCGCCCCAGTCCAGACTGGCCGCGGGTGAGCCGCGCATCTGCTGCCCATCGCCCCCACGGGCCCTGCTCCTTCCTCTTGGCGAGGGTCAGCTGAGGGCTTGCTCTGCTCCTGGCCTCGACCACCACCACCCTCCCCTGGACGCGCGTCCCCACCAGGCCGTCCCGTGGCTGTCCCTCCGTCTCTGGCCAGCACCATGTTTCCGCCTTGAGGCGCTCCATCCCTACGAGCCCCCAGGTCTCCGCCTGTGCTCCAGGCTCCACTCTGCCCAGCGCAGCCCTCCCTGGCGGAGGCTACCCGCTGCAAACACCAGGCTGGTCCTTCTCGGGCTCCCCGGACCGGGCGTGTGCGGGGCTGAGCCTGTGCCCAGAGCAGGGTGAGCACACCTGCCAGGAGGGCTTGGGCTCCGGTCTGCAAGCCTCGCCCCGCGTGGAGGCTGGGGCTTTCAGCTGGCGCCCCTCCGCCCCCCGAGGCATGGCTGTGCCGTCCCTTGCCTCCAGCCAGCCCCAGGCTGTGGCTTCGGCGCAGGGCCAGGAGGAGCTGGCCGGCTCCCTCAGCAGCGCAGACCCTGCTCCCCAGCCTGGCGTTCAAAGTGCCGGACACAGAGGTGTGGTTGTTGAAGAGGGGGTGTCCCAGGCAGGGGCTGGCGGGGGGCTTCTGGGCAAGCACAGGGTCCCAGGAAGAGGGAGAAGAGGACCTGGAGGGGCTGGGGTGCTTCGCCCCAAAGCCCTCATGGGCCCCCTGGCCTGCCATGAGGGAGGGTCCAGCACGGGCCCCCCCTACGCACTTGGCGTCTGGGCACCGGGAGGGAGGCCAGTGGCTCACCCTCGACCTCGGGCAGTGACCACTTACTCTGGAGAGGACTCCGGGGTCAGGTTGGACATCTCTTCGGGTGTTGGAACTGCGCACACACGGGAAAGACAGGGAGAGAAGGTGTGACCACTCTGCCCTGGCCTCACCAGGGTCCCCCGCGCCCCTCACCGTGACCGGGGTCTCAGCCACCCCACAGGCTCCCGGCCCCTGCCGGAGCCTAGGGCCACGGGGCTGCCCCAGCCTCTGGTGCTGTAATCAGGCCAGACCTTCTCTGGCCTACAGCCGGCCCCGCTGTCCCCCCGACAGATGGCACTGGTCACCCAGGCCCACCCATCGGATGGCCCGGCAGCGCCCACTGACCCTCGGCACCCAGCGCACAGCAATGGGCTGCCCACCGCTGCCCCATCCCACGGGCTTGCTGACGGCCCTCGCCCCCACCCACCCGGCGGCCGGCTGTCCTCCCAGGGCTCAAGCAGCCCAGCTTCAAGTGGCCACTGGGCTGAAGGGAAGCCCAGGAGCTGCGAGGGGCCCCCGGCACACAGCGGGCAGGCCCGGGAGCAAGCAGCCGTCTGGCGGCACCGCCTGGGCCTGTGCCAGCCTGGAGGACACCGACCGCTTCCCTGCTCGTGGTCGGGGTCCCGGCACAGCGCTGTGCAGAGGGGGCAGGCCCTGCCACCCCCGCGGCCCCTCTTCCCGCCACTGACCCTGCAGTTTCCGGCGGTGGAAGCGGGGTGACCCCAGGAAACTGTTCTTGATGGAGTTGAGCCGCGTCCTCCAGGGCACCCCTCCGACGCTGGGGCTGGACGGTGGCGTGGGGTTGGGCGTGCCTGCCGGGCTCTCCTTGGGCGTGTGCACGGGCGTCCCCTTAGGGGTGGGGAGGGGACTACCCCTTGGAGAGGGGTGAGGGGTCACCTGTATGGTGGGGACAGATTTGGTGTTGGGTTCAGTCCCGGTGGTCGGGAGCTGGATGGGAGCCGGCATGGTCGGCGGGCCCGGGGGCAGGGCCAGCTGGGGGCCTAGGCCCCCCGGGACAGGGGGTCGGGCCTGGGTGCCAGCCGGGAGTGGGTTGGACTTGGTGCCCTGCAGCGGCTTGTCGCTCAGCTTGGCCTTGCTCGGCAAGGTCTGGGTCTTGGGGTTGGGCCGCAAGGCGGCCTGTGGAGGGAGGACGTGTCCGGGCCCGGAGGCGCTCCGACAAGCTTCAGGCTCCACGGAGGTGGCCAGGGGACAGGCCACAGAGGGGCTCTCGGGAGGCGGGGGGGGCAGGGCAAACTTTCTAACAGGCTACAGGGCAGGCGCAGAGGGCAGGGAGCAGGGCACGAGGGTCCGCGAGAGCCACCATGCGCGTGCCCGCCCGCCGCCCCCCGCATGCACACACAGCACCAGGAGGACCAGAAACGTTCAAGCAGGACCCCAGGGCAGGACCAGCGGGACAGGCAGGTGTGGGGGTGGGAGCGTTTGCCATAAAAGAAAACAAATAACACAGGAGAAAACAAACAAAACAAAAGAACGTGCAGTTAGCCCCAGCAGCAGGCGGGGGGCGCGGGCCCAGCCCGGGCTCAGGGAGCCTCCCCTGCCCACCCCCATCGGTGCACGCTGGGCCTCTTGGAGCTGGGGGGCGGGGCGGGGCGGGGGCTCACCCTGGGGCTGCTCAGCGGGCTGGTGGACAGGCCCGAGGAGGCGCCGCTGATGGACCTGGACCTGCGGACACAGGTGCGGGGCGGGTCAGCCGGGAGGGGCCACGGCTCTCAGCTTCTCTCCCCCGGACGGACCCTCCAAGAGGCCGCGAGTCCCGGCCGAGAGCCTTGAGGTCGCCCTGTCCTGCGCACACCTGGCCACATGCAGGGCTGTCCTGCTGTCCCCACCCCGCCTCTCCCGGGGCCCAGGAGGGCCCCACAGCCCCTTCAGGGGGCCCCGTCAGAGCCTGTCTCCGGGCTCCTCTCCTCTACGTGGGAGCTGTCCCATGGCCGAGGCCCAGGCCCAGGACGGCACCGGGAGCCTTCAGCAAGGGTCTGTCAGGGGCTTGGGCGGACAGAGGGACGAGGGGAGACGGGCGCTTCCTGGGAGCTGCATCCAGCCCCCGGGTCAGGTCCACTGTCCAGCCCCCAGTGCCCGAGCCCACCCAGAACCCCCAAGGCTGAACTGTCACAGGCCCCGAGTCCTGTGCTCGGCGGACAGCCTCCCATCCTAGCACGTGGGCCACCAAGTGGGCACCAGCCCAGCCCTGCCATGCCCATGGCCCACCTGCCCGGCCCAAAGGTGCCCACAGCACGCCAGCCCATAGCTCTCTCCTCACTGGTACCACGGGGGCCTAGGCAAGGCCAGGCTGGGGTGAGCGCTGGCTGGGACCACCAGCCTTGTCCACCACCGGCCCCACTGGGCCCGCAGACCTGGCGGGGCAGGAACCGGGCGCCCTGCGAGGCAGGGGCCTCACTCCACCACACCACACGGCCTCAGGGAAGGCACACACCATGCTTGCTCAACCCTGGGTGCTGGCACCTGCCACCCTTCGAGGCAGGAAGCAGGGAGGGGGGCCGAGGCAGCCACAGGAGAGAAGAGGAAAAGAGTGAAGGCCTGCCCACACCAGTCAGCCCGGCCCCGAGAGGGCTCTCGCCCACCCACTCACACCCCGGCCCAGCCCCTGGGCCTCAGGGAGGAGCTGAGCCCACTCTGACCAGGGCCCCGGCATCTGTGGGCTAGGGCCCCATGGCAGTGACCCTCCAGCGTCTCCACCTAACACAAGCCACGGAGCCAGGGGGCGGCGCTGACCTTGTTCCTGGCCCCCCAACCCAGCCTGCCCGCGGCCGGGACAGTGCCCAGAGCCAGGCCTGGGTCCAAAGCTTTCAGATGCTGGGAAGGGAGTGGGGGCCGTCGGTCCCGGCTGGTGCCCACCCCAGCAGCCACAGGCCGGCCGGGCAGCAGCCAAGAGTGAGGCCCAGCGCCTGGGGCCTGCCTACCACTGAGCCAGCCATGCGCTCGTCACTTGGCACAAGGAAACCAGAAAAGAAGCAGTGGAAGGAAGAGGGGTGGGGGCTGCCTCCACAGCGTCCTAACCAGGCCGCACCTGCCTGAGACAGAAAGGAGGGGGCCAGCAGGCAGAGCAGCCAGGGCGGGGCGACGGGGGGGGGGCGGCAGGAGGCCAGCAGTGAGCAGGCAGGGGCACGGGCAGGTACGGGAGCAGGCGGGGGGGAAACGGGTGAGGCCCGACCGCCGTCGCCCACGGGCAGCAGGCCCTGCAGGGGCAGGGCTGGGGGCCTCAGGAACGCCGGGCCCCATGCAGAGACCCCTGAGACAGTCATGCCTCCTGCCACGTCCTGGGGAGCCTGCCACCGCCCTGGGCTGCCGCTTCCACTGAGGCCTCACAGCCTGCAGACGCTCGGGGGTCTGCAGTGGAGAGCGCGGTGGGTCTCCCCGCCTGGTCAGGCCGGCCACTGGCCTTGCCCCGGCAGCCCACGCCTCCTCGGGGCCTCAGGCCCGCCTGGCCCAGGCCCTTCCCCAGCCTGTGGAGGTCTCCCTCGCCAGAGCTGCGAGGGCTGGAAGCGCCTCAGGCCCAGCCCTGCCACCAGGCCCACCGTCGTCCTTGGGGCTGGGGGGCGGGGGATGGGTGGGCAGGGTGTATACCTGTCTTCTTTGCTGAATTGGGGGTGGGCTTCAGCGATATCCAGGCTTTTACTGAACATTGCTTTACTACAGCAGGAACAAAGCGAGAAAACAGAGTTACTGACGCAGCCCCACCAGGCGGCCCGGGAGGCTGGACCTCCGCACAGCTCCACACAAGCTGGGCATGGCCCACCTGGCCCCAGGCCAGGCACACGGGCATGAGGGAGGTCAGGCAGGAGAGTGCCAGGGCCACAGCGCACCCCACCCTGGTGACCTGCTGGGCGGGGAGGGGGCAGGCCTTGGATGGAGGATGTCCAGTACCCACCACCAGCCCTAGGACCCCTGCAGCCCCAGCCGGTGGCCCAAGCCAGAAAAAGCAGCGGGGCCTGGAGCGGCAGCGGCAGGTCGGGCGGTGTCGGGAGGAAGGGACGCTCCAGGGGCCGCCGGGACGGTCCACAGCTGACCCGGTCCCAGCTCCTCCCACCCTGAGGCAGCCAGGCCTGGAAGGCAGAGCGGGACACTGGGCTCTGTGGCCTCTCATGCCCAGCCCCTGCTCCAGGCGGGTGAGGGAGGGACGCGGGGTGGCCAGGATGTGGTGGGCCCCACATCAGCACTCAGCCTGCACTGAGCAGGGGCAAGGCTCAGGAAAGGTGGGCTGGAGAGAGGTGGCCTCTCACCCTGGGGGCCTGCTGGGGAGAGGGGTGCCCATAACAAGCAGGACGCGAGGCACAGGGCAGGAGCTCAGCCAGCAGAGACCTTTCTCCCGCCACCCTCACCAGCCCCCCGGTGCCGGAGCCCATGGGCAGCGGCCCGTGGCGGTCTAGAGCCAGCCCGTTTCCATGGGGGAGGCCTGGGACCACCAAGGGAGCTGAGGACCACCAGCCCAGTTTAATCCTGATGGTGGCCCTGTTTCCTGGCAAATACCTTGAGAGGCCCGGCTATCCCCAGCACTCAGCCCCCAGCTGACCAGGGGCAGCCCCAGAGCCGGGACCCCCAGAGCTGGGTCTCCAGGTCCAAGAGCTATAGCAAAAATCCCCTCCCCAAGCAGGCCCTGCCCAGCGCCAGGATGAGGACTGGCCAAGGGCCCCTCCTTGCCAGCCAGAGCTGAGGCTCTGCAGGACCAGGACACCCTTCCTTCCTCCAGGGAGCGCTGTTGGGACAGCCCGGACCTGCTTGTGACCAGGCAGAATTCCATCCTTGTCCTTGACCCCCACACTACCACAGATGACCCAAACATGGGGCCAACATCAAGCGGGGACAGGCCTGCTGGGCGGCTCTGCACATGGCCTGACCCCAGTGTAGCCAAGTCCAGTCCACTCCAGTTCAGCCCAACCCTGTTCCAGATGGCTGACCAGCCCAGTACAACCCAGGCCAACAGAGCAAAGCCCAGTCCACCCCAGTCCAGCCCAGCTCAGTCCAGTCCAGCCTAGTTCAGCTCAGTCCAGCTCAGTCAAGTCCAGTCTAGTCCAATCCTGCTCAGTCCAGTTCAGCCCAGCTCAGTCGAGGCCAACCCAGTCCACCCCGATCCAGCCCAGCCCAGCCCAGTCTAGCCCAGCTCAGTCCAACCCAGTCCCGCCCACTCTAGGCTAGTCCTGTCCAGCCCAACTCAGCTCAGTATAACCCACCCAGCTCAGCCCAGCTCTGCTCAGTCTAGCCCAGTTCAGCCCAGTCCAGCCCAGTCCAGTTCAGTCCATTCCAGCTCAGTCCAGCCCAGCCCAGCTCAGTCCATCCCAGTCCGGTTCAGCCCAGCCCAGCCCTGCTCAATCTAGTCTAGTCCAGCCCAGCTCAGCCCAGCTCAGCCCAGCTCAGTCCAGCTCAGCACAGTACAACCCAGCTCAGCCCAGCATAGTCCAGTCCAGCCCAAGTCAGTCCACCCCAGTCCGGCCCAGTCTAGCCTAGCCCAGTTCAGTCTAGCCCACCCCAGTCCAGCCCAGCCCAGCCCAGCTCAGTCCACCCTGGTCCAGCTCAGTCTAATCCAGCCCAGTCCAGCTCAGTGCAGTCCAGCTCAGCCCAGCTCAGTCCACCCCAGACCAGGTCAGTCTAACCCAGCCCAGCTCAGTCCAGTCCAGCCCAGCCCAGCTCAGCTCACTCAGCCCAGCCAAGTTCAGCTTAGTCCAGTCCAGCACAAGCAGCCTGAACAGCCTGGCCCAGCCCCTAGCACAGCGTGGTCCAGGCCCACCCAGTGGCCTTGGCCCAGCCCCAGGGCCGGGAGGCAGAGATGAGCCATACCAGGCCCAGCACAGCCCGTGAGCAGTGCCAACGCCGACCAGGCCAGGCCACCAGGAGGCAGAGCGTTGGGTCCTCCTGGAAGGCACGCACCTCTGGCCATGCTGGGCCATCTCGATGGCCCGGCGCGCGGGCACCGGGGAGCCGCCGTCCGTCACGCTGAGCACCTCCATGGACTTGCGTTCAGGCCGCCGCTTGCCGTGCCGGTTCAGCATTGGGGAGTCCACACGCTTCCGGGGAGGGTCTGTGTGCAGACAGGGGTCAGGGCAAGGCAGCCCGCTGGGCCTGGGAGGGGCAGCATGGGGCCAGGCCACCCTGCCACCTTATACCTATTTCATTTCTGGGGGGCAGGTCCTCGTCCTCATGGCTCGGGTACCTTTCTTTCCGGTCCAGGAGAAGGAAATAAATCATCTTCTCCTGGTTTTCCCTGCAGTGGGTGAGAGGCACCAAGAAGGGTTGGCAAGTCTGTTCCTGGATGGGGTCCCACCCCATGGCCGCCTGCCTGGGAGGGGCCGCTGGGGCCCCCGGCCAGGCTGCGCCGCAGCCCCCCGCCAACGTACTCCTCGGACAGCAGGTCCTGCAGCAGCTTGTTGCGGTCCCGGAAGCAGCCCAGAGAGTGCATGCTGTCCAGCACGTCGGGGTCGATGTCCTCCAGGCTGGGCAGCGAGCGGATCTGCACCTTGCGGGGGATGGGCTGCTCTGGCTCTGGCTCGTTCTTGCCCCCTCTGTGGACGACAGGCACCCAGGGTCACTCCCTTGCCCTCCGCAGCCTGGGGCTCCTCCGCCCCCCACCCCGAGGTGCCGGGAGGGCGGGGCCCACCCCTTCCTGGGGCCCTGAGTCTTGCTGCTCTCTGTGCGCCCAGCCCCTGCACGCCTCCTGCGTGCTGCCTGAGCCCAGCACAGGCCCGCCCCGGGGGCCTTGAGAGCCAGGAGCGGCTGAGGCTGGGGGCAGGCCTGCCCTGGGCTGGGTCACCCCCCGCCTTCCCTAGCAGGCCCTCCAGGCCACGGTGACAGGTGGCAGGCAAAGCAGGCGATGTGGGAGGAAGAGCTACTTACATATACCATATGTGTTTCTGAATGTGCTCTAGCTACAAGGAAAGAGAAACAGGGAGTTAGTACGAGGAGGGATGGAGGAGCCCGCGTTAGGAGGCCAGCGGCGGGAGCATGGGGAGGGACAGAGCACAGGAGTGTGCAGACAGCGTGACAGGAGGAGTGGGGGGGAGGGGGCTGGTGAGGGGGTGGGGAGGGGAGGAGAGAGGGAGAGAGAACATGGGGGACAATGTGGGTGGAGGGTGGGGAACGTGTGGGGAGGGGCTGCGTTCCCGGAGGCTCCAGGTAGCACCCTTGGCCCTGCCTACCCCAGGTCGAAGAGAAAATGCTGACCTAGAGAGAGAAGGAAGGTGGGCAGGGCCGGGGGGCTGCCGGCAGGGCTGGGGGACCTGGGCGGCAGAGGGAGGGAGCACGGAAGCAAGGTGACCTCTGGGGTCTCAGGCTCCAGGAAGGAGGCCAAGGGAGGAGGGCAGGGGAAGCGGCCAGGGTGGCCCTCCTGCGCACAGGAAGGGGCTGGGTGCAGGTGTGAGCAGGAGGCTTGGGAGCCAGCCCTGCTCTCCCCCCAACTCCACTCGGGACAGCTTGGCTGGGGAGGGTGGGCGAGGGTGGCCTCTTGGGCGCTGGGCCGCCCCTGTCCTGGGCAGGCCAGCCCGGGGAGTCCTGCTGCCCCTGCTCTGGGGACCCGCCCTCCCGGCACTAGCTGAACCCCAGGGAGGCCGGAGGTGGCCAGCTGGGGGCGTCTTTCGGAAGGAAGAGCTGCCCTCGGACCTTCCCTGGCCCCCAGGCATCAGCAGTGGTCGTGGGGAGCTATTCACACGGACCAGGCCCTGGAAAGCCCAGGACTCAGGGGTCAGCATCAGTGGGGACTCCCCTGCCGGGCACACCAGCACTCCCAAACCACGCATCCACACTCGTGCCCGCAGACAGCCACGCACACACACGGCGCTTCCTCACCCACGTGCTCACACGCACCGTGCACACCCAGGGCCCCCCATACCACACTCACAGGCCCAGGTGGGGTTACCCTGCAGGCGCCATCCCTTGGCCCGGGAGGAGACGCCGGAGATGGGACCTTGCAGGCTCTGGGGGGGCGGCGTAAGGGAGAGAAGGAGGCCCCCCAACCCCTCCGGGACGCCCGGGACCCACCGTGAGGCGCCGGGCCGCGTCCACCTCGATCATGCCCCGCAACAGGCTCTGGCAGTCGGGCGGGATGAAGTGTGGCATGTGGAACACGCCCCGCTTCACCTTCTCCAGCAGCTGCCGCAGGTTGTCGTCATCGAAGGGCAGAGCCCCCTGCCGGCAGGGGACTGGGGTCACCTGGGGAGGGGCGCACAGGGGCAGCGCCGCGGGGGAGGGGAGGGGGCCTCACCACCAGCAGGGCGAACAGGATCACGCCGCAGCTCCACACGTCCGCCTTGCGGCCGTCATACTTCTCCCCCTGCGGGCGGCAGTGGGGTAGGCGGGGTGAACGGCCGGGCTCCGCAGAAATGGTGGGGCCCGGGCACAGGGTGCAGGGGGCAGTCGGCCAGGGCCCGGGGTCTGCAAGGCTCGGGTGGCAAAGCCCCCTGGACAGGGGGCGACAAGGGCGGCGGGGGGGCTACTTACCCGGATCACCTCGGGGCAGGCGTAGTGGGGCGATCTGGGGGCAAAAGCAACAGTCAGGCACGGGGTTCGGGACCTGCTGTCTGCCCTGGCCACCCCACCCCGCCTGCACTCGGGGCTGCCCCCCAGGACCACAGCAGTGCGGATGTCCGGAGGCATGCTCTGCCTGCAGGAGAACGCCCCTCTGGGGGGCCCCCAGGCCCACCAGGAGGCTCAAGGGGCTTTCGTGCCACCCCCTCCCAACCCAATCCCGACTGTGTGCTTCTGGGGGAGGCCGAGACACAGGAGCCTGTGGGCTCCGCCACGCTCGAGGCTGTCTGCCTGCCGCCCTGCTCCAAGGGGAGTAACGTCCCCGAAGGACCATGGGGCTGAGTGCCCGCCCAGCAAGCGGGCAGCCACTGGGACCGGACCCGCCTTCCAGGGCCGTGGAGCCGAGCACAGGCCCGGGCTGAATGGTCACGGGAAGGGTCCCTCCACAGCGTCACACTTGGCAGCAAAATCTGAGGGCAGAGTGAAGGTCCTGGGCTCCTGGGGCTCCAGGTCCCCCACCGCTGAGCAGCTGAGACCACCGGCGGCATGGCCGGGGCGGGGCGGGGCGGGGGCCTTCGGGGACCGGGGCCGGGCCGTCTCCCGGCCTGCCAGGGCCGCTCACCCGCAGCTGGTCTCCAGCAGACTGTCGCCAACCTGCAGCGACGCCATGCCGAAGTCGGCGATCCGGATGTTGTTTTTCTCATCTAGTAGGAGGTTCTCTGGCTTCAGATCCCTGTGGCTGGGAAGGAAGGTGGGATTGAGGCTGACCAGTCCCCCTAGCTGCCTCCCCTCCCCAAAAGCCTATCTGCACAGCATGGGGCCAATGGCAGCCCAGCCTGGTGATATCACAGGCAGCCAATGGGAAGTCCCCTGCCTGGCGGCTGTGGTCTCAGGGGACAGAGAAACAGAGACCCTCTGGGGTCACACCACCTGCTCCCACCCGCCCCCGAGGCAGGCTTTGCTTTACTCCCTGGGGCCCCCCCGTACGTGCTCTGGGCCGAGGCCAACCTGGGACCCCCAATCCAGGGTGACCTGGCCCCAGGACCCCTGAGAAACCTGAGGAGGGGGCTTCTGGAATCTGGGGTGGACACCTGGCAGTAGCTTCCTGATGCTCCTAAAGGGGGGGGGGGCGTCAATAGAAAGTGTGCTGTCTGTTCCAGGGGCACAGAGGGAGTGCAAGGGTGGGGTGGAGATACCTGGTCTGGGGGTAGCTGGTGGGTGGTGAGGGGTACCTGGTGCTGGGGGGTACCTGGTAGGGGGTGGAGGGTACCTGGTGGAGGGTACCTGGTGGGGGGTGGAGAGTACCTGGTGGGGGGTGAGGGGTACCTGGTGCTGGGGGGTACCTGGTAGGGGGTGGAGGGTACCTGGTGGGGGGTACCTGGTGGGGGGTGGAGAGTACCTGGTGGGGGGTGAGGGGTACCTGGTGCAGGGGGTACCTGGTGGGGGGTGGAGGGTACCTGGTGGAGCATGGGGGGTTACCTGGTGGGGGATAGGGAGTACCTGGTGGGGGATGGAGGGTACCCAGTGGGGGTGAGAGGTACCTGGTGGGGATGGAGGGTACCTGGTGGGGGATGGGGAGTACCTGGTGGGGGATGAAGGATAACTGGTAGGGGTTGAGAGGGTACCTGGTAGGGGTGGGGGGCACCTGGTGGGGGTACCTGGTGGGGGGTGGGAGGTTACCTGGTGGGGGTGGGGGGTACCTGGTGGGGATGGGGGCACCTGGTGGGGTGTGGGGGTACCTGGTGGGGATGGGGGACACCTGGTGGGGAATGGGAGGGTACCTGGTGGGGGGTGGCGGGCACCTGGTGGGGAATGGGGGTACCTGGTGCGGGATGGAGAGTACCTGGTGGGGGTACCTGGTGGAGGGTAGGGGGCACCTGGTGGGGAATGGGGGGTACCTGGTGGGGGAGGGAGAGTACCTGGTGGGGGTACCTGGTGGGGGGTGGGAGGTTACCTGGTGGGGGTGGGGGGGTACCTGGTGGGGGATGAGGAGTACCTGGTGGGGGTACCTGGTGGGGGGTGGGAGGTTACCTGGTGGGGGTGGGGGGTACCTGGTGGGGATGGGGGCACCTGGTGGGGGTTGGGGGTACCTGGTGGGGATGGGGAGTACCTGGTGGGGGTACCTGGTGGGGGGTGGGAGGTTACCTGGTGGGGGTGGGGGGTACCTGGTGGGGATGGGGGCACCTGGTGGGGGGTGGGGAGTACCTGGTGGGGGATGGGCACCTGGCAGGGGATGAGGCTTTGCCTCATGGGGAATGGGGGTGTACCACGCGGGGGAGGGGGTACCTGGTGGGGGATGAAGGATAACTGGTGGGGGTTGAGAGGGTACCTGGCAGGGGATGGGGGCACCTGGCGGGGGGTGGGGGCACCTGGTGGGGGATGGGGCACCTGGTGGGGTGTGGGAGTACCTGGTGGGGGAGGGAGAGTACCTGGCGGGGGATGGGGGCACCTGGTTGGAAATGGGCACCTGGCAGGGGATGAGGCTTTGCCTCATGGGGAACGGGGGTGTACCTCGCGGGGGATGGGAGCACCTGGTTGGAAATGGGCACCTGGCAGGGGATGAGGCTTTGCCTCATGGGGAACGGGGGTGTACCTCGTGGGGGGTGGGGGGCACCTGGTGGGGGTGGGGTGTACCTGGCGGGGGATGGGGGCACCTGGTGGGGGGTGGGGGGTACCTGGCGGGGGAGGGAGAGTACCTGGTGGGGGGTACTTGGTGGGGGTGGGGTGTACCTGGTGGGGGATGGGGGCACCTGGCGGGGGGTGGGGGGCACCTGGCGGGGGATGGGGCACCTGGTGGGGGGTGGGGGTACCTGGTGGGGGAGGGAGAGTACCTGGTGGGAAATGGGCACCTGGCAGGGGATGAGGCTTTGCCTCATGGGGAACGGGGGTGTACCTCACGGGGGGTGGGGGGAACCTGGCGGGGGGTGAGGGGTACCTGGTGGGGGAGGGAGAGTACCTGGTGGGGGGCACCTCGCGAGGGGTAGGGAGCACCTGGTGGGGGATGGGGGCACCTGCTAGGGGATGAAGGATAACTGGTGGGGGTTGAGAGGGTAACTGGCGGAGGATGGGGGCACCTGGTGGGGGGTGGGGGGTACCTGGTGGGGATGGGGGCACATGGTGGGGTGTGGAGGTACCTGGTGGGGGAGGGAGAGTACCTGGTGGGGGATGGGGGCACCTGGTTGGAAATGGGCACCTGGCAGGGGATGAGGCTTTGCCTCATGGGGAACGGGGGTGTACCTCATGGGGGGTGGGGGGCACCTGGCAGGGGGTGGGGGGTACCTGGTGGGGGAGGGAGAGTACCTGGTGGGGGGCACCTCGTGGGGGTGGGGGGCACCTGGTGGGGGGTGGGGGGTACCTGGTGGGGGAGAGAGAGTACCTGGTGGGGGGTACCTGGTGGGGGATGGGGGGTAGCTGGTGGGGGAGGGAGAGTACCTGGCGGGGGGTGGGGGGCACCTGGCAGGGGATGGGGGCACCTGGTGGGGGATGGGGAGCACCTGGCGGGGGATGGGGGCACCTGGTGGGTGGTGGGGGGTACCTCGCAGGGGATGGGGGCACCTGGCGGGGGGTGGGGGGCACCTGGCGGGGGAATGGGGGCACCTGGTGGGTGGTGGGGGGTACCTCGTGGGGGATTGGGGCACCTGGTGGGGGATGGGGGCACCTGGTGGGTGGTGGGGGCACCTGGTTGGGGGTGGGGGCACCTGGCGGGGGATGGGGGCACCTGGTGGGTGGTGGGGGGTACCTCGCGGGGGATTGGGGCACCTGGCGGGGGGTGGGGGCACCTGGCGGGGGATGGGGGCACCTGGCGGGGGGTGGGGGGCACCTGGTTGGGGGTGGGGTACCTGGCGGGGGATGGGGGCACCTGGCGGGGGGTGGGGGGCACCTGGTTGGGGGTGGGGGCACCTGGCGGGGGGTGTGGGGCACCTGGTGGGGGATGGGGGCACCTGGCGGGGGAATGGGGGCACCTGGTGGGTGGTGGGGGGTACCTCGCGGGGGATTGGAGCACCTGGCGGGGGGTGGGGGGCACCTGGCGGGGGATAGGGGCACCTGGCGGGGGAATGGGGGCACCTGGCAGGGGGTGGGGGGCACCTGGTGGGGGGTGGGGGGTAGCTGGTGGGGGAGGGAGAGTACCTGGCGGGGGGTGGGGAGCACCTGGCGGGGGGTGGGGGGCACCTGGCGGGGGATGGGGGCACCTGGTGGGTGGTGGGGGGTACCTTGCGGGGGATCGGGGCACCTGGTGGGGGGTGGGGGGCACCTGGTGGGGGATGGGGGCACCTGGTGGGTGGTGGGGGCACCTGGTTGGGGGTGGGGGCACCTGCCGGGGGATGGGGGCACCTGCCGGGGGATGGGGGCACCTGCCGGGGGGTGGGGGGCACCTGGCGGGGGGTGGGGGCACGCACCATATAGAGTGGCTGTGGCAAAAGTCTAGCGCAGAGATGATCTGCCGGAAGAACTTCCGGGCCTCTTTGGGGGTCAGCCTCCCCTTCTTGACAAGGTAGTCGAAGAGTTCCCCACCAGACACGTGTTCTAGCACCAGGTATCTGCGGGGGACAGGTGGGCATCGGGTGGCTGCACGGGGCCCAACCCGCCCGCCTTGGGGCCACCCAGCCACAGCAGCACTGGCCAGAGGCTGCAGGCCAGCACCCCATCCTGGCACCAACCTCTGCCTGTCCCAGCCTCCAGCACCCTCGGCATGAGGGCCCCACGCCCCCCACCTCCTGGCAGGCCTGCTTCCGGCACCACCATGGGGGGAGCCCTCTGCTGTGGGGAATCCAGGCACAGGGTCACCCCTGGCCCCCTGGCTGAGGGACGGCCGGGCCTCCAGGCGAAAGGGACACTGTGGCTGTGGACACCCACGCAAGCTGGGGCTGTGACCATTCTAGGCCCTCCCCGGCTAGTCCAGCTTGGGCTCCCAGAGCAGGGGTCTGAATCAGACACTCAGGCCCTGAGGGAGCCCTGGCCAATAGGGCAGACCTCCAAACAGGGTGAGCAAGGGGTTGGAGCAGGGCAGGGCTGGGGGCACCCAGGGGTGGCCCTCACACTGGGTCCTGGAAGACAGAGGAAAAAGGTGGGCATGGCCCAGCGGGCAGGTCGTAACCGCCCCACTCGGCTCCCCAGGGCCTGGTGGTCTGGACTGGGGCAGGGGCTGGGGGCTGGGCCCCCGGGAGGATTCTGACAGGGCCCCGGGCTCCCTGGCTCTGTGGGCCAGTAGCCTCGAGGCCTGGCACTCCCCTCTGCCACCCCTCTGTGCCCTCGCCTCTGCTGCATCGGTCACTGGCAGGGGCCCAGGGACTGAGGGCCCTCTGGGCTATGGCGCAGGGCTGTGGTGGGGGCAGGGCAGGATGGGGAGAGCTGGAGGGGCAGGGCATGCCATGTCTGGCCTGGTGACAGGGGCTACAGGGAGGGAGGGACCCCGAGGCCCCCGGGACATGTGCATACGGATGTCTGCAGGACCCCCAAGGAGTTCCTGGAGGAAGCCAAGGGTGTCTCCAGAGCTGGTCTTGCAAGAATGGAGGGGTCAGTGGGGGTGGGAGCACAGGGAGCCTGGAGGGGGCACTAGGTGGGATTCAGGCAGGAGGGGCCCTCCTGGGGGTCCTGCCCTGCTCCCGAGTGGGAGGATCCAAGCACAGCACAGGCCAGGTTGACCTCGTCGGCAGAGAGCCCCTGGCTCCTCCCTCACCCGGGTGGCCTTGGGCTTGGGAGTCCTGGGGAGCGTGCGGGGCCCTGCAGGACCCAGCCTGGCCCCCCGATCACCCTCATGCTGGGCATGGTGTCCCTGTCATTGGGTCTTTGCCCAGGCTGTGCCCCCCACTGGACTGCTGTCCTACGACCCCCCCCCCCACTGTGGCCTCCTTGGGGCCAAAGGCTCTGCCTGTCGTTTCCTCCCCCCCCACCAGGTCTATCCTCAAGAGGATCTCAGCAGAAATGAGGCGTGATGGGTCTCCCGCATTGTGTGCCCCAAGCTCCTGGGACGCCCCTGACACTGCAAGGTGGGCCCCCCGGTGAGGCCGATGGTGGGGGGCCATGCAGGTGTTGTCTCTGGGGGCAGACTTCCTTGTGCTCGCAGTGTCAGGGGCCTGCCACCCAGCACCCCCACACCCGTGCTGACCGGGCGGCTCCCGTCACCCTAACCCTCAAACACGTGGGTCCCGGCTGGCGCAGTGGGAATGCCAGGGCGTTGAGGAAACAGGCCCAAAGAGTGAGTCACGTGTAGGAGGGACCGCGGTTTGCACCCAGGGCCCGTCCTCCAACCGTGTACCCGAGCCCTCCTGCTCCCCCGGGCAGCCCTGGGTGGCCGGCTTCGTGCCCCAACCTCCACTGCCCACAACAGTGTTGGTGGGCTGTGGCCGGCCACCTGGGCCAGCCAGTTCCGTCCAGCAGGCACCCAGGCCTCTTCGGGGCTGGGGCTTGGAGTCGAGCCCTCGAGGGTCCCCCGGGCCAGCCCCTTGCTCACGTTTCCTCACTCAGTGCCAACGTGCCCAAGGACAGTGCCGCCGGGGCCCCTCCTGAGGCCTGGGCATCACAGGCCGGGCCTCCTATAGTCACACAAGCAGGAGTGACAGGGATGGACGCCCCCCCTGCAGTGACCTTGGGAGGGACCACCACCCACAGCCCAGGTGAGCTCAGGGAGGCCATACAGTTGGTGACTCTGCCGTGGTCTGGGCCGGGAGCGCTGACCGTGGAAGCCTCCTGAGAGCTCCCTCCTCACCAGGGCCCCCTGCCCGGGGGGCTGCCTGTGCCCTCCCCAAGGCCCCACCCCGGCTCTCCAGACCCGGCAATACCTACAAATATTTTTTGTTTTCATAAACATCGTGCAGCTTTAGAACGTGAGGGTGTTCGATGAGCTTCAGGATGGCAATCTCCCGCTCCACCTGCATGCGAAGAAGAGGTCCATCTGGGGGCAGGCTCACTGCCCTGCTCCCTGCATCCACCACCCCGTCACCTCTTACCCACAGCCCTGGGGCTGGGCGGTGGGGGACACCGATGCCATGCTGCCCTGCCCTCCAGAGGTCTCTGGCTGGTGGGGAGACAGAGAGATCGAGTGGCCCGTGCCCGCCTGGATGCCTTGGCTGGGTCATGGGGGCAGCAGGAGGCTTGGAGGAGGGCCAGCCTAGTGATGGGGTCTGCACCCCTATGGACTGGCCCATCCCATCCCAGGGGCATCACACAAGGGGGCTGCCTCCCAGCCCCTCCACCCCGGCCCTGCCAGGCCTTCAGGGGGGTGGGCCCCAGTTAGATCCTCAGGCCCCTGCCACTGAGCTCTGTGTCTCTGCTCGGAGAGCTTATGGGCAGCTAGAACTCAGTGTCCCCAACTGAACATGTGAGACCCAGGTGCTGTCCAAAGGAAGGTCAGGGTCTGCCCGCTCCCATCCAAGCAAGCATCACCTTCCCTTAAAACTGCCCCATCTGTGGTCTCTGGGGTTCCCCAGTGGGGCCCACACAAGTCACTCCCTGCCCTCTGGCGAGGTCCTCTTCCCCATCAGCAGCTCCCCCATCACCCTCCGCCCCTCAGGCAGCCCATCACTGCCCTCCTCGCATGCTGGCCCCACGTGCCCCCTCGGGAGATGGCTGGGAGAGTATGTGCGGCACAGTCCCCAGGGCAGCGGCAGGCGTGGTGGAAGGGACCCCCCAGCATGCCACCTGCCTGCGAAGGTCTGAGTGCCCCACACCCACGGGTGAGCAGACAGATAGATGGGGGAACCCGAGGCCTGAGCAACCCCTTCCCACTGAGTGTCCAGTCCCAAAGGGGGCCCAGACTCCACCACACGAGGGGCTCCCAGTACTGGGGAGGGAGGAGGGCGGGAAGCAGGAGGGGTGGTGTGGTCCCGTCCCGGGAAGTGTCATGTCCTCTTTCCCTCTCTGAGGCAGGGGCCTCCTCCTGAATCTAACTGGGGAAATTGAGGCCCCACTGGCTACCCCAGCAGGTTGGCACAGGGCCCAGACGGTGCCCCGGGATGCGGCCTGTCCCTCCCAGGTTCCTGGCTGAGGCCAGGAGAAAGGGCAGGCTGGCCGGTGGGCGGCAGCCAGCACGGAGGGTGCTGGTCACGGTCAAAGGACAGCAGCGCAGGGAGCCCGCTCTGTGGCTGGAGCCGCCCACCTGTGCTCCAGCAGGACCAAGCGAGTGGGACCCACCTGGGCTGGCTTCTCTGCAGCCCCCGGGGTTCTCACCACAGGCCCCCCACACTGAGCTCACCTTCATCAGCACAGACTCGCTGAGCTTCTCCCGGTTGACAATTTTAATAGCCACCTTCTGGCACGTGACACAGTGAATCCCCAGCTTCACAAGGCCTGCAGGGTAGAGAAGCCCCCTGAGACCCCATCCAGGGCTCCAACCAGCAGGGGCCTACCTGCTCCCCCTCAAGGCCCCTCACTCAGGGCCTGGGCCCTGCCCCCACCCCTCTCCGCCCAGTGCGCCTCAAGTGGGACTCCCACAGCCGCTGTCCGCCGTCCCACGCTCCTTGGTCACTGCCCAGAAGAGCTCCATCTTGGAGTATCCCTGCCCCACACCACATCCTCTGCCCACGGGACCAGCCCTCTGACCTCCTTGAGACCCTCCCCTTGCTCTCGAGGCCATGACCCCCAGAGTCCCCCCACTCCAGGCCTTCAGCCACTGCCCAGCAGGAAAGCCAGGGTATCTCAGACTCGGGGCCACCCCCTGCCTGGACCCTTAGGGACCCCTGCCTCCGGGATGCTCAGCCTCTGCCACCCGACCCACCAACTTCCTTTCAGCCTGCAGATCTCTGGGCAGAGATGTCCAGACAGTGTCCGGCTCGCTGCTGTCTCCAGGACAGTACAATGGGCCCAAGGCCACTCCCTGGACGGCACCACCCCAGCCTGTCACCCCCCCTGCCCCGCCCCCCACCCCTGGACCCCCCCAGGGCAGAACACTAATTCAGTCCTCCTCACGGCCCCACTTCTAGGACCTGAGCCCCAGCACACGTCTATGGTCCTGGTCGCCGCCCCCTTGTCGTGTGGCCACAGCCAGGCCTCCGCCTCTCCTCCCTCCCCTCCCTGGCTGGGACAGGCCTCCGGGGCCACCAGCAGCCTCGCCCCCACTGCAGCCCCGGCCACTGCCAGCACCCTCCAGACCTCTGGCTGGACCGCTCTGTGGGCTCAGGCCCAGGACACCCCACCTCTCCATCCCTGAGCCTAGGCCCCCAACCCCGACATTCCCCAAGGTGATTTCATTCCCAGGTGGGCACGTGAAGGCGATCATGATGGCTGAACCCACCTCCTGCACTTGGGGGCACAGGGGGCCGGGGGACCCCGTTCACCATGGCATCACAGCCCAACCCTGGGATGCCCTTTCTGTGAACACTGAGGGGCACCGGCACTGTGTCATCAGATTTGATCAAAGTCGGGACCCCGACTGCACACCCACCCCATCCATGGTTCTGGGGTGACCCGGCCCCCTAGTTGTTGCTGCTTTAACTGTGACCTTGAGCTCCTTGTCATGCTCACCAGCTGCTTGGGTTCACCTGGGTTTGGGGGATTCTTACCAATTTGCACGAGCCCCTCAATTTTTATGGGAAATGAATCCCTGTCACATGCATAAAAAACACCTTCCCTTAACGGACCGCACGTCCGTAACTTTACGTGGCCTCTGTGTCCTTCCGTGGAGCACGGTCACGGCTGTCCTTCTCAGCACGGCTTCTTGCCCTCCCCCGGTGTTGGGCTGGATGGGCCTGCAGGCTAGCCTCTCCGTGGGCACAGGGAGCTTGGCTGAGGGAGGACACCATACTTGCCCAGAGGCAGGAGCAGTGGCAGGTGGGGGACCTGGGCCTTTGTGGGCGATGCCCAAGGGCCAGGAGCTCGTGTGCACACTCAGGGAAGGACAGATGGGCTCCTGGGCTCCAGCAGGGTGTGCCCGCAGAGCCCCCCCCCCCGGCCCAGCTCCCACCCCAAGGAGGCCTGCAGACCCCTGGAGCCTCTTGCCGGCTGCCTTTGATCTGGCCTGAGTCCTGTGATTCAAGGTCAGCAGGAAGAGCACAGAGCACACAGCAGGAGGGTGCTGTTGGCGTCCATCTGTAATTCAGGCTGGAAGCCCAGGGACTCAGTGCCCCCAGGATGGGACCGGCCCTGCCACCAGCCCTGCCATCTAGACAGCAGGCGCCAGCCAGAGTTAGAAGCAAAACGTGTGCCTGGCAAGTCCCCAGAACAAGGCTGACAGGGCAGGGTAGCTGGGGAAATGGGCAGCAAAAGCCGCTACCCCACGGGGGACGAGCTCCTCCAAGTCCAGAAGGCCCAGGTCAGACACCGGACGAGGCGGCCGGACACCTCCCCAGAGGAGACAGCTACAGGCCAGATAGGGCTGGAACAGGAGCCCGAGAGACCCCCAGGGCAGAGTGCCATCGCTGTGCATTCCCGAACACAGGTGGGCACAGCCCTGGGCCAGCTCTGAGGGCCAGTCCCTGCGGCAAACAACGAGAGGGACAGGAAGGAGCTCAGGCACCGGGGTACCGAGCAGACGGGCCGGCGCGCCCGGGCCGACGGGCAGGAGGACGCGCCCACACGCAGCCCTCACACAGCCGTGCACACGTGTCCTCGGGAGGCAGGAATCGCAGACACGTGAGGGGAAACGTCACCCTGCTTCCAGAAAAGGGAAACAAATGGGTGTCCGAGTGACAGGGAGCCCGACAGCCACGCCGGCCCCTCTTCCAGAGGCCCAAAACCGTGCCGCCGGTGCCACCGCCCAGGGCTTTGCCAGGCTGTGTGCCCTGAGGGAACGCCATGGCCACCTCACCAGCCGCTGCACGGCTGCCCAGCGGACAAGGTGTACCAAACAGGCCCCACGCCACGGGCCTGCCCCTGCCCCTCTGAGCTGCTCGCGGGCCTGGCCCCCAGGAGCCTCCCGCTGAGCCCAGGTGAGGCCGGCCAGGACGCAGGGCCAGGGGCAGGGGGGCTGCCCTGGAACCCTGGCACTCCCTCCCTGCCTTCATCTTCCTCCACTTGCTGCCTCTGCCAAGGAAGTCTTCAGCCCTGCAGACTTCTACACACCCCTCAAAACCCAGTGTAGAGGTGCCTCTCCTTAGTGAAGCTTCCTGCCACCCTGGGCAGTGACTCAGCCCTGGATGTGCTGGCCTCCCACAGCCCTGGGGTCCTCTGGGGTGGGGTGTTTGGGTTCCTAGCAGTCCTGCCACTTCCCTGGAGGCAGGGAGTGGGCCATGTGCCCTCGGGAGCCCCCACTAAGCAGGCTCGAGATGGTGGGAGGACAGCGTCTGCTGGGGAAGCCCACAATCACCCTAATTACCCAGCCGCTGCAACAGCTCAGGCTTATCTCCGAACTGTGACACATTCCCATCTCTACAGCAAACACACACGCGTACCAACGCAGGGCAAGCGTCCTGTCACCGATGACTGCCAAGCCCGGGCGGCAGGCGCAGGAGGGCTGGACCGCCTGAGTCCATTCTGCAGGAAGGCTCCGGGCATCCAGGAGCCCCACAGGGAAGGCGTAGGCGAAAGGCCAAGGAAGAGCCCAGGTCTCCCAGGGCTATCCCACCCAGCAGGTCCTCACTGCACCCCAGACTTGGGCACAAACGCGCATGTGCTTTAATGAGCGTGCCCACCCCCTGGGACCCCAAGCCTGGCCAGGAAAGTCAGGGGGACCTATGGGCTGCCGTCCTGAGCGCCCCCTGCCCCTCCACTCAGCTATTACTGCCCACGGGACCCAGAGGGGGCCAGAGAGCCAGGGGGCAGGGGCTGCGGGCGGACTGGTGCTCTCTAGGGTGGGCTCGGGAGCACTCTGCAGGCAGTGCCCACTCCTCCTGCCCCGTGGCTCCGACCGGCCCTCGCGCCCACTGCACAGTCTGGAAGGAGGGAGGAGGCTGGCCCTGCATGTGCTGGGCCCCACGTGGCTCTGAGGGGCGCAGGACAGCCCCAGAGCAGTGAGGAGCAGGGTGCTGCAGGGCCAGGGGTCAGTCCTGAGCGGATGCCTCCTGGGGGTCATCCTTGACCTCGCTCTTCTTCTTGGTCGTGGTCCTTCACGAGCGCCCTGAGCCCTGGGAGCCCCCAGAGAAGGCCCCGGACTCTCACCGCCCAGAGGCTACCCTTTGGTCTGGGCGGGGGTCTAGCAGCAGGTGACTCTTGCATCAGGGACAGCCACCTTCTCTGCATGTCCACCATGTGCCGGGTGCAGAGGGCCCTCTGCAGAGAGGAGCGCAGAGCCTGAGAGGTGAATGACCAGCCACGCCTGCCCCCACCGCACTGCCAACTGGCCGTGGGCCAGGGCCACGTGAATGCCACAGCCTCTGCAAGCACCTGGGAACACCACCGGCCCTGCAGAGTCCTGCGAAGTGATGCACACAGGGCACACGCAGCTCCTGCCCGGGGTGGGGGGGGCGAGCAAAGGGAGAAATGATTGTTTCTGCCGTTTCTCATCCAAATCACCAAATACCTGCCTCGGTGGAGACCTGGCCCCTCCCCATTGCTGACTCAGTTACTCTCCAGACTCGCCTGGCCCTCGACCCTGCACCCTGCCCCCCTCCAGCCCTGGCCGCGGTCCTGCCCTGGGGGCAGGCAGCTCTCCTGAGCCCAGAAGAAGGTCCTCCTGCGGCTCCCTCCCCGCCTGGCAGCCGGCAGTCCCCCCGCCCCCCCCAGAAGAGGCTGAGAATTCAGGGAAAGGGTGGGAGTCAGCTGTCTGCCCGCAAAGCCCGTGAGAGGAGTGGATGTGGGACGTGGGGCAGGAGTGGGTAGCAGGCTCACGGGTGGCGAGCGGTGGTCCAGACACAGCCGAGTCCCCCTGGGGAGGACAGAGGCTCTCCGGAGAGGAACCTGGCCGCAGAAAAGGACGGCCACTGTCCGCGGTGCTGACCGAGCCGGCACCTGCTCACAGGGCCCCCTGCCTGTGTGCTCACACCCGCGACTGGTGATGGTTCCGTGTCAGCTGGTCCTTGCACGTGGGGACCAGGGAGAGCGGTGCCCACTGCAGGTTCTGGGGAGGGAGACTCATGGTGCGGGGGCGGCGGACACTTCTGCTGAGCCAGGGTGGAGGAGCAGGGCAGCGCGGGGCTCCGTCCGTGTCTCGGGAGAAACCAGTGTCCAGCCGCTAGCGCTCACGGGGCCAGCCGAGGGTCCCTAACAGCTGGGGTGGGAGGCCGCCCCTCCTCCGTCACAAGCCGCTGCACCTCTGGCTCGGGGCCCAGGGCCGCAAGCATAGCCGAGGGGCACCCATTCTCCACCTCCTCAGCTGGCCTCACTGTGGGGCCCCACTCGTGGGCACGAGAGGGAGCAGTCCCCGGGGCGGGGCCCAGCGGACACGCCTGTCTTGCCGGGTAGACGGCCCTGTCACCCCTCCTGCTTGGGCTCTCCTGGAAGGAGCGGGGAGGTGGCAGCACACTGGCCGTTGGGAAAATGAGTCAGCAGGGCTGGCGGCCCTGAGCCAGCCCCACCTCCCCGGGCTGGGCTGCCCACAGCAGCCTGGGCAGCGGGAGAAGCCTGAGAGGGCGGGCAGGGGCAGAGGCACACAGGCCTGAGGGTGGGGAGGACTGGGAGCCCCCCCAGCCGTAGCATCAGCGCCCAGTATCCTCATGGGAGTGGCCTGGATCCATGCTCAGAGTCCACACACTGCCCTTGACTGTCTCTGGGGGCTGAGCTTCCCAGGCTCTGCTCTCAAGGGCCAGCTCGGCAGCCGTACTGAGGGAAGGCCCAGATGCTGCAGGGAGTCCGGCCCTGGCCACTGTCCCCACATGGACAACTACCCCATGCCGAGGCCAGGACCCACACACCTGGATCTGGAGGCAGAACCAAATGGGCAGGGGCCAGGCATGGCGTTCCCCACAGGCCAAAGGCCCCCGATGGGAGCTTGATGCAGCCAGACAAGCCCGGGGCGGGCAGCCAGAGCCGTGGTGGGCCACCCAACCTGCTGGCCCAGGTGGGCCAGCTGAGCGCTGAGCTGAGCCCAGAGGAGAGCGGGTTTGGGGGGGCTGTAGAGGCCCCGCCCCCAGCTCCTGGGAGAAGCTCATGGGCAGAGGCAAAGAGCACAGGCCGCAGGCGCAGGAGGGTGGCTGTCTGCCGTGCTCCCAGCTGCACCTGGCCCTGCAGCCTCTGCCGGCCACCCTGTCACCCTGGCTCTCCAGGCTGCAGCAGCCTCCGGGAGGACCCCTAGGGACCCCACTTCCTAGAAGCCAGCGTCCCGGCCACACGGCCCCTCCTGTTCTGCACCACACTGGCCTATGAGCTGCAGACTCCGTCACCTGGGCTTGTGCTAAGGCTAAGGCCCTAGGGCAGGGTGGGCTCTGGGGGGTGGTCAGGCCTGGATGTGGCCGCCTGCTCCAGCCAGACCACTGGCCGGAAAGGAGGCTCCTAAGGTTCCTCCACTTGAACCTTGATCCTCACACCAGCCCACTTCCTTTCTCAGAAGAGGAAACTCATAGGGTGCCTCCCTCCAGGGCTGTGCCTGGTGCAGGCGGGGCAGTGGTGAGAGCCTCTTATGGAGGAAGCAGAACCCTCCCTCCCGCAAATCCTGTCCTTAAACCCCCAGAGTCCTGCTGGGGTCGAGAGGCCGGGGAGGGGCATGTCTGGCAGAACAGTTTGCCGAGTGTGTGGTAGGGGAGAAGCTGACCCCAGGGCCCATTCTCCTGTCACTGCCCATGGGGTCAGGGTGAAACTGAGCCTGGGGACAGCGCTTCCCCAGCTGGTGCAAGCACATGTCCCACCCCCAGCACCCACTCACAAGCGGCTTAGGAAGTCAGCAGGGTGCTGGGCAAAGACATGGGCTGAAGCCCAAAGACGCTAAAGGGAATGAGTCCAGGTTCCCAGCACCACCCCCCAAAGGTGGGGCGGGGTCCTTTCAGCACCCTGGACAGGGGATCCATGTAACTTGGGGTCCAAGGACAGCAGCTGACTTGCTCTGGGCTACACAGCTGGAGTGACACCAGAGCCAGGGTGCTCTGGGGAGCCGGTTGTCAGCGCTCCCTGGGCACCTCCTCCAGCCACACCCCTGCTCTTTCCTGAGCCTGGAGCCAAAGCCTGCCTGCACCACATTCTGGGGGTCGTGGCACAATGGTAACCTCTAAACCCAGGATACCAGCAGAGCACAAAGCTCTCTGGACTACCCTTCTGGCATCATCTCAGGAGGCCCTACCCCAGATCTCTGGCACAGGGTGCAGGTAGGGCCAAGGGGCCAGCCCTTGGCGGCTAGAGCACCTCCTTCCAAAGGGTGGGGAGGTGCAGGAGCCCCCACCCCTCCTGGAAGAGCACCCGGCTTGCGGCAACCTTTAGCTAGGGAGAGTCAAGGAGGCCAGGACCTGCTAGGGGCTCACAGTGCGCTCACAAACCCCCCCAGGTGTGGGGTGGGATGGGGATGGAGCCTGGCAGAGGAATGGCTGCCTGCTCTCCAGGCTCCAGAGGCTCTGAGCCCCATGCTCAGGGAGAATGTAAGGTCCCTCTGGCCTCCAGTGGGATGACATCAGTGCCCAGGCCCCACGAGGAGCCCCCAGCCTGGAAGCCCCACCGGGTCTGGGGTGGCCTCTCTTCACAGCAGGTGGGGGGGGGGACTCCCAGGGAGGCTGTGCTGGGAGACAGTCCACACCAGGCACGTGTGGTGGCCATGCTGAGGCCTAGCCCCTCCACCCCAGCTGCCTCCCACCCCGCGACAGGGGATGGGCCCTCTCCAGCTGCTTGACTCCCACTCCCACCAGCCTCACCCTCCTGGGGAGTGAGGGGCTTGTGGTCAGGCTGGGGAAGTTCAGGGACAGAAGGCCCAGACTTAGGCCCCTCCCTGGAGTCCACTCGCCTGAATAAAGGGCCACACGCCCCACCCTCCTGCTGCCAGTTCCCCCGCACCCTGACAGGGCGCCAGACGCCAGACCTGAGCCCAGGAAGAGGGTTTGGGGCCCCCCACCCCAAGCCCTCAGCATTGCCCTCTCCTCTCTCCCAGGGCTGGTCCAGGGCCTCCCACGCTCACGTCTGCCTTCCAAGGCCACTCCTCCGCAGGCAGAAGGCGGAAGCCCCTGCGGGGGTAGGAGCACTGCATTGGGTTTAGTTCCCAGGTTTCAGGAGCACCCCTGCCCGCTCAGCTGCCCTAGGTTCCAGCCTGTTGCGCCTGGACCCAGCGGACTCGCTTCAAATGCACCTCCTTGGCAAACATGCAGGGGCGCCTTGGACTTGCAGACCAGGAGGGCGGCCCCTTTGAAGTTGCCCAGACATCAAAGCGCCCTCGTTCCCCATTCCTGGTAGCCCTGTCTGGGCCTGCATTCTTCCTGTGCCCCTACCGGACCTCCGTTCCCGCCTGCAGGCCCCCTGCCCCAGCTCTGGGGAGTGGGGGGTGCTGGGCTGGCGCCCTGGTTCTCTCAGCCTCCTCCTGGGGCTCCGAGGTCCCCAAAACCCTTTCTCCTCCTCTATTTGGGGGGGTGGGGATGTCCGGATCCTGTGCCCCACCCCCAACCTGTGCAGTGCTGCATCCACCCGCATCCATCTGCCCGGCACGCCCACGCTTCTGGGCCCCGTGGAGGCCCTGCAGGCCGCAGCTCCCAGCGACACCCCCACACCCCCCCATCACGTGGCCAGCTCCTGGTTCGCACCCACGCACGTTCCTCCCAGGTTGGGAAGGAGGCCCCGATGGGGGGACCCAGAGGGGGACAGGGGACGGGGGGTGGGGAGGGAACCCGGCCCCAGCAGGCTCAGTCTCAATATAGATTCCGATGTTTCCTTCGCCCACCAGGCGCCAGGGGGGAGGCGGTGGCGCGCGTCTCTTGGGAGACAACTGTTAACGCTCTGAAAAGGAACCTCTCAAATTAAATTAATTAAGCCCTGAAATATTTCACACCCGCTGCAGCCACTGGGCTGCCTCTGCCAAGCTCCCTGCCCTCCCCACCCACAGCACCCAAACACGACGTAGGGGACTGCCACCCCCTCTGTACGATGGACCAGAACCCCTCCTCCTGCTGCCCTTGACCCAAGGGAGGAAAGGGGGGGCGGAGAGGCCAGCTCTCTACCCACCCCCCATGCACGTCTTCCTGCCTCCCCCATTCCAGAGCTCCTCGTGTAACAGTGGGGCTCTTCTGCTGCCCAAAAGCCCTTTGCAGGTGGAGCCGGTCACGTGTGCAGTAAGCAAGGACGGCTGTGGTCCAGGACCAGCTTTGAAGCCTGGTTCTCTCTCCCCTCCTGGGGTGGGGGCTTCGGTAGCCCCTTCAGCCTTGGGGGTGTCCTAACACCCTTTCCTGCCTGGGGTAAAGATGGAATGAGGACCTCCCCACACACACATGGCTGCAGTCCTAAGCATTCTATCCTTGATCCCTGCCCCTCCCAGAGGCAGTCTGGGACTGCCCCCGTGAAGGGGCCCAACTGTGTGCATAGCCAGGGGGTCAGCATAGCCAGGGGTGTCAGCGGTGGGGCCAGTCAAGCCAGGCACCCTCTCTCCAAAGCCCAAAGTCAGCCTTCAGAGGCTTCACATGTTTTCAGGCCCAGAGCCAGTTGAAAATCCAGAAGACAATTCCACATGCCCCCTCCTCCAAAAAAGCTCTCTCTTGGTTCTTCACCCAACTGGAAGATGCTGATAGGGACCACCCACTGGAGCCCCAGGGTTAAGAACTTGCTTGCCAGGACCCAGTTGGAGGGCTGAGGGAGAGGTCACGGCCCTCCTGGGAACACAGACCCTCCTCCCCCATGAGACACTCAGGACAGCCTCCCAGGCTCAAAGCTGAGAAGGGTCGAGATGCTGGGTACCTTCTGGAGCCTGAAGGCAGTGACAGAGGCAGTCCCTGCCCCCACTCAGAGGCTAACACGTGTTTAGGAAGTACCAGAGGCATTTCCTAAGCAGACCACAATACGGTACCATTCAAAAGGTGTCTCCACTGGGGACATATGACAAACGAGAGAAGGAAGCTGAGGGAGGAAGATGGGCCCCAAGAGGACTTTGCTGGCCCAGGTGTTGGAAGAGGAGGCAGAGCTGGGTGGAGTTCTGGGGAAAAAGGGGGGCAGGGACAGATGCTTGGGGTGGGGGGACTTTGGGAAGAGGTCCAGACTGTGGGCAGGTGCCTGGAGAAGCTGCCAGAACCCTGCCTGCCAGAGAGACCCCAGGTCCCTTGTGCTTGTCTCCTGTCAACGCCACCCTCTGGATTAAAAAATGGTGGTGGAAAGGAGATCTCGAAACATTCCGGAAACAGAAGGCAGGGGGCAGGTGATGAGGGACAGGACAATGACTGGGCTTCCCAGTCTCCAGAGGACCCAAGAGAAGCTCCAGGTATCAGCGTCAGCCAGGGAGCGCAGGGCAGGCCTGAGGGTAGGGCTGCAAAGACAGATGTGACACTTACTGAGGGTGCAGATGTGGGGACAATCTAGGTTGGCATCCCCCTCTCCATGCCCAGAATGGGACACAGACTAGGACAAAATCCAATATTTTAGGGGCCAGGAGGCTGCTCTGACCAAGTCTTCCTAATTCTGACAGGCCTAATGCCCAGTCCCTGCCCATAAGCGTGCCCCCACCAGACTGACCACACTCTGAGCTGTGAGCAGGAGTCCCCTCCCAGAGAGACCCAGGCAAGAAAATATTCTTACTTCTCACACAAGGAGCCACACCACCCACTCAGGCCCCCTTGCGTGGGTAAACAGCCAACTACATGTTTCCAGAGGGAGTCCAAACAGAAACAGAACTGACCCAGGAGAAACAGCTGTTTAGAAAGGCTTTTACTGATTATTGCATTGACTCACTCAGATTTAATAAGTTGCTACATCTATAAAACAAGGAATCTACGGAAAGGATGAGAAAACAAGAAAGAGCTCTAGGAAAGCAAAGACAGTAATTGCTGGAAAAAGAAGCGGGTGAAAGAAGGACCAAACCATGGAAAAATGCCAACGAGGCTGAGAACAGAGACAAGAAGAAAAGATGAACCAGGAGGCACTGATAACCCAGGAAGGTGATATCTGATTAAAGGAAGGAGCTGAGAGTGGACAGCAAATGTTCCCGAGACCCAAGACCCAGTGGGCGTGGACATGTCACAGCGAAAGGCCCCACAGCCTGCCCGGCCATGGAATGCAAGCAGACCCACATGCACGCACAGCCTCGACAGTGAGATCCCAGGAGTTTGTTTCATTGCTTCACTCACTCATTCACTCATCGAGGATGCATGGGGCTTCTCCTGGTGACAGGCATTCAAAACAACAGAGAAAAAGAGAAGAAATGTCCACACTGTGGTGTTCACACCCTCAATATACTTAGCTAGAGCTGAACATAAACTCACTGAAGTGACCACTCAGTCCTGACCCAGCTTAAGTCCTGCCCAGATCAAAGTGATCAGCCCCACCCTAAATGCCTGAGAGGGAAGGTTGAGCCCATTCTGGAAAAACCAAAAACCTTCCCTACTGCAGTCGAACTGTCTTTTTAAATAAACAATGCCACCATACAATAAAAAGGATGTCGTACACAAAGAAGTAGAAAAATGTGACTTATTCTTGGGGTGCCTGGGTGGCTCAGTCATTAAGCGTCTGCCTTCGGCTCAGGTCATGGTCCCAGGGTCCTGGGATCGAGCCCCACATCGGGCTCCCTGCTCCGTGGGAAGGCTGCTTCTCCCTCTCCCACTTCCCCTGCTTGTGTTCCCTCTCTCGCTGTGTCTCTCTCTGTCAAATAAATAAAATCTTTAAAAAAAAAAAAAGAAAAATGTGACTTATTCTCAAGAGAAAAAAATAACCTATAGAAGCAGGCTACAGCTAACCCAAATATTAGAATTTTCAGAAAAGGATTTTAAGATAATATTATAAATACAAATATTTTTTCTCCTCTCTCTCCCTCCTCTTCCCTCAAAAATATATATATTTTTAAATTACAGTAAAGGATAGACCAAAAGAATTCATTGGATGGGCTTAACAGCAGAGTGGACACAAAAGAAAGGATTAATGAACTCTAAGACAGGTCAATAGAAACTGCCCAAACTGAAATACAGAAAGCAAAAGCATGAAAAAACAAACATAACAGCACATCAGAGACCTGTGGGACAGCTCCAGAAAGTCTAACATAATTGTAACAGGAGTCCGAGAAAAAGAGAAGAGAAAGACATATTTTAAGAGATAACAGCCATGATTTTCCCCTAAAGGTATTACATATATCAGCCCACAGGTCCATGAGGCTCACTGAAGCAAAAGCAGGACGGAAACACGGAGAGCCACGCCACGGCAAATCACTGCTAATTTGATACAACAGAAAGGAAAAGAGAAAATCTTAAAACCAGCCAGAGAAAGGACGTGCATCACATCGGGTCAGTAGTGCATGACTTCTCACCAGAAAGAGCACGGCCAGGACGGGAATGTTGTTTGGGGGAGGGGGCAGGCAGAAGCAGCTCTGGGGAGGGTGGGAGGGAAGAGCAGAGATGCTGTGGCAAGTCAATGGAGCCAGGTTAAGGTGTTATTTCCAAACCGAGCAAGAGCACCTGGGAAGAGCTGAACTGCCACGCCGGGGAGAGGGCAGCGCGGGGGGCCGCTAGGCAGCGCCTCAAGTGCCAGTCAAGACTCTGGCGTGAGCTCCCCACCGGGAGTCCTGGAAATGAGATCGGTTCAGAGAAGTGGCCTTGGGGGCTGCACTCGGGAGCCTCCCACAGGCGACCGCTCAGAGCACAACATGCAGCCCAGGACTTGCCCTGGTGAGCACTCGTGGCCGCCCGGTGGAAAACAACGTCTGGAGGAGCCGGTAAGACACGCGTCTTGTATGCACAGACTTCAGGTGTCTTTCCCGCCACTTCACTCTGTCGCGTCACACCAAGTCGGCCCTCCCTGGAGAGGCTGCAGAGCCCCATTCTGGACCACGTGTGAGTGGCTACCCGGGCACCACCTTGACACAGAATGAAGACAACCGGCCGGCGGGGTCTCCTGTGCCCGAGAGATCCGCGGCACCTGCTCAGGACCCTGCAGAAAGCCTGGCCAACACCTCTACACAGGTGGCAGTCCCACACACGGCAGGACACAGCTCCGGGCCCCCGGAGCCAAGAAGAAGCCCTGCCGCTCCCGGCACCTGCAGCCTGGCCTCCCAGCTGCCCCCTCTCCCCAGCGCCCACCCCTGCCCCGGGCCACACTGCGCCCGCCACTGGGAGGGACCCTGTGTGCCAGACAAGGCCCGGGGTTGCCACAAGAAGCCAGTGATGAACTCTGTCCATCTTGTTCCGGGTGCCAGCTGGCCAGGGACTTCAGAACTTTTGAGTTGCAAAGACTGTAAAAACTAAGTCCCAGAACACACGTCCTGAGAGCACCGGTGGCCCCAGGCCAGGAGTTCGAGGGCCTCTGTGTGACGGCGGGGGGGGGCACAGAGCCCCCTACCAGGAGCACCTGTGAGCCTCCCACAAAAGCTGGCCAGGCCCCCTTTCCTCTGAGCAGGCCGACTGCACGGGACAGAGTGCGCATGTGAGGGAGGGGCAGCAGGGTGAGCGCGCACGCGGCAGGTTACCGTGTGTGCACGCCGCCCCCCAGCCCCGGAGCTCTGCTCCCCTTTATTTTTTTATTTTTTATTTTTATTTTTTTTAAATGTTTTATTTATTTATTCATGAAAGTCAGAGAGAGAGAGAGAGGCAGAGGCAGAGGGAGAAGCAGGCTCCCCGCGGAGCAGGGAGCCCGATGCGGGACTCGATCCCAGGACCCCGGGATCACGACCTGAGCCGAAGGCAGACGCTTAACCATCTGAGCCACCCAGGCGCCCCTCTGCTCCCCTTTAAAACCTAAACCAGTGACACAGGGTGAACTTCGGGCGTGATTTCTTTGGTAAGTACTAATCTTAGTTCCTACGTGATATATTTTACTTTGAAAATGAAAGTAAATTCTTCTTTTTAAATTAATTGATGATACTTAATTGTTCTAGAACTAAAGCCCAGATCAAGCAAAAGCAGTTATCACTGATTAACACATGACAACTACCAAACAATTTGCTGTATAAAGCACCGCTCAGACACAGCCCACTCTCGGCATCAGGTGCGACGCAGGTGCCAGTCCTGGGGAGGGGCCCATTCTCCAGGGGGGTGCAGCCGGGTTGGGGCTGGCTCACCACGTGTCCCCACAGGCATCCAGACACAGCCATTGTGGGCAGAACCACGCCCATGCCAGGCTCTGCAGATGAGCCTTGACCCCAGCGGTGGCCCCAGTGCCATGCCCTGCTGCACTGACTGGGGCTGCCCTCGGCCTTGGTCTTTGAGCCCACCCCAGGGGCCACGTCCTTCTGGCTGTATGCAGCCCAGGCCAGAGCCAGCAGTCAGCATGCCTGGCAGAACATCCCTGCACTTTCCCGGGAGGGTCACAGCCACTGCCAAGCTCACCCGCCCCTCGACCAGCAGTGTCACTAACGATGGCATGAGGAGCTGGTGCAGTGAGGGTGGAGAGCAGGTCGTCCCGCTGACTGTGGGGCTGAGGTCAGGACCCCTTCTCCAGGTCCCCATAAGCTCTTGGATTCGTGGGGTCAGGGGACAGCAATAATGGGACAGTGTGGGAAGTCCCCAAGACAGGGCTCCGCCCCAGCTCTACAGGCCCCAGATGCTCCAGGTCCACTCCCCTCCTGACCCAGGGGGCTCTATCGGGCAGCTGGGGCCGGGGGACCTGGGGGGCAGGGTGTGGCTGGCTGGAGGAGCACAGCCTCAGCATCCTGTTGTCCCACACACAGCCTGCCGGTCCCACACAGGCCCCAGGGCCCCGGCCCAGCCTGGCTGCCCCCCATGTCTCCTCACTCAGTGGGCTCACCCCACACTTCTGCTGGCTCTGGCTGCCCCTCCCCCACCTTCCAGGAATACTTTTCTTAGACTGAAAACAGTCAAACTAAGTCCAACCAAAAAAAAGTGAGCATTTTACCAAACCAGCTATGAAATCCATTTGCTTCTCCACCACCAGGAGCGGCAACCACCGCTTTGCCGCTAACCAAACTTCTCCAAGGGAGGGAGCCTTGCAGGTGCAGCCCCAACTCTGAAAATGACCCCTCGGAAAAGGGACTGGAAGCTGCTCCCTGGGCTGACCCAAGGTCTTCCTCCGATTTCCTACCTTCTCCCAGAGGTCTCTGCACCCTCACCCCAAGTCCTCAGCCAACCACACCCCACCTGGAGGGAATGGGGGCTGCAGCTGGCCTGTCCCAGGACCCCAGCCTTGGGAGCAGGCAGAGACCCCACAGGGGCAGTGGGTAGAGGAACAGGGGAGCTCCCCCAGAGCCAGGAGCCAGGAGGCCCCCACCGGCAGCTTTCCTGGTACACTCTCCACCCCAGGGAATAGGTCAGCTTGTCTGCTCTGAGGCCATGTGCCCAGAGGGGATGCAGGCCACACAGACTGGAGGTGCAGGGGCAGGCCCTCCTTACCCCCAAAGGGGAGGGCAGCAGCAGGGGCTGGGCATGGGAGGGGTGCCAAGCCCACCACACAATCTAGCTCTGCTCCTCCAACCTCCCACCACTCTGCTTTGCCCACCACCCACCCCGCCCCCTCTGGTTAGCGCTGGGCGGGGGGCGAGGGAGGGGCCTGGAGGCCCCACCTTCACAGAAGTACGTGCATACACACATTACACACATATGCACACATGCACTCGAGCAGGGCAAGTTTGACTTGCTTCCCATCAGCACACAGCTCATTCCTAGGGAAGGATCAAGAAGACAGCCCACAGCCTGGGCCCTCTGGACCCTCTGCTGCAAAGGGACTCCCCAGGCCCCAGTCTCCCAAAGCCCCAGCTCAGGGTCCTTGATGGAGAATCCAGTCCTGGGAAAGCATCTTTGGAGTGCCTCCAAGGGTCAGCACTGGGCTCTGGGGCCAGGTCCTCCCTGTGGTCTTTTCGAGGGGCTGCAGGGGAGGTAAAAGAGGGTGGGGCAGAGGAGGGGTCCCCTGGGCTGATGAGAGAGGGTGGTGGGGCTGAGACATAGACCCAGGGGAATGGGTCTGCCCTTGGGGTTCCCAAGGAAGCCTTTGGGAAGCGTCAGGCTGAAGGCTGCCGGGAAGAGCACTGCCGGGGCATTGGTGATGGGTCAGATGCCCCCAGGGGTGCTCACAGAGCACTGAGGCCAGCACAGCAACTCCAGGACAGGCCCTGGGGCGCCGGCCTGCTCCCTCTGACCCAGACTTGGGTCTCAGCCCTGAGGGCCGTGATATGCCACAGAGAAACTAGCCCCAGCGCCCCTGGTCCTTCCCAACAAGGCCACAGGGCAGAAGGCCCATAAGCTCCGAACAAGGGCAGTGGGGGGGCCTCTGGGCGGGGGCAGGAGGAGGGACCAAGGGATGAACCCCCCAGAGTAGTCTCTGGGGCTGGGGAGAGGCAGCTCCCGTCCCCAGGCCCCACCCACATCCCTGCCCCAGGCTGAGTGCTGCCTGCTTGTTTGCAGGAGGAGCTAGTGGGGGTGGGGGGCAAGGACAGGGCCTCAGATAGCAAACTGGGTTGGAGAGCCTGCCCCGGAAATAGCCTGGCTTGGGCCCAGGGGACCTGAGGCTCGGCAGGTGGCCAGCAGCCTGCTCAGCCGTGGGGTGGGTGGCGGCAGGCCCAAGGACTCAGCTCGGGTGCATGCATTCCCACCTGGGAACCTGACAGCTGGGCCTCACCTGGTGCCGGTGGAAGCGCAGAGTCCTCCCCGTGGGTGGCTCTCTCCACACTCACGCACGCGCATGCGCACGGGGACTCCCACTCACGCGGGAAAATAACCAGGCGGTCTGGGCTGAGCCCGCAGGGTGGCAAGTTGCCTCTGTGGTAGGAGCTGGCCTGGCTTTGAGGAGCGGGTGGGTGCAGCAGGAGCTGGGGGTGCGGGCTGCAGGGGCCCAGGTGATCACCCCGGAGGGCCTGGACCTCGCCCTCCCAGCAGGCAGGAGAGAGGGTGTGTCCCCCGGGCTGCTGGGGACCCGACCATCCCGGGGTGGCAGGTTCCCCTGTGGTCAGAAGCCAGTCCAGGGCCGGGGCAGAGCCATGCCCACTGTTCAGCGCAGCACCCCACCCCCGACCCTGCTCACTGACCCAGGCTCTTGGGATGTCCAGGTGGGGGCTCTGGCCCAGGAGCAAGGAGGAAAGAGGGAGAGGTGGGCGAGAGAGGGCCCCACTGTGAGCAGTGGTGAGGCTGGAGCTCCAGGGAATGGAAGCTCCGCGTGGGTTTACTTTGCCCCTGGGTGCAGTTGGGCCACTCAGGGGGCCGTGGTTGGGGAGCCTGCTCAGCCTGGCAGCCAGAGCTCCCCCCCGCCGAAGGACCCCCGGCTGGTCTCCAAACCCTGAGCAGCCTCATACAAAGCCCTCCCCCTCCTCTCTCCTGCCAAACCACCATCTGTTGCCATGGCAACGAGAGCAGGCTGGCAGGCGCACTAAGCGCTCCCCCCCCCCCCCCCCCCCCGCTTTCCCTGCTCCTTGGGCTGGGCAGGCTCCAGGGCCTGCAGCCCCCACTGGCCTCCAGGCCTCCCTGCTCACAGCAAGCGGGCCTGGCCTCAGCCGGCTCACAGCTGCTTCCTCCTACACGGAAGGCCAGGTGAGGGCCCCCGGCCACTCCAGCCACCCCGGCCCCAGCTCCTGCCACGGAACAGCCCGCCCAGGGCAGGGCCTGTCTCGCACTGGGGATGGCCAGTGACCCGCCTGGTCCCTGACCCACCTGCCCTGCGGTGCCCCCACCAAGGAAAGCCCAACCCCGATGCATCCACAGGACGCCAGCCACCCGCGCAGGCCCACCCTGAGGCGTGCGTAGACCCCAGTGGGGAGGCTCGGACAGTCCTGGCTACCACGTGGGTGGTGCCTGGCAGGTGAGCAAGCCGCACAGACACCCCGGGTGCCTCTGCCTTCACCTGCTGCCTCAAATAAACTCCAGGTGGGCTGAGGGCACCTCCCGGAAGGACAGCAACCACCACGCTCTGCCGTCCGGGCTGGCTACGGGGGCCCGAGGGCACGGGGCGGGTGCCGGGACAAGAAGGCAGCAGCCGCCACCGGACGCCCGATCCAGGCCCGGCCCCGAGACCGTGGGGAGTTCTCACGCCTCTGGGAGACACACACCACGGGGGCCCCTTTCTCAACGAGGCCCAGGCTCGGACAGGTCAGGTGACTTGGCTGGAGGCGCCCAGCACATGAGCAGCAGGTTCAAGTGACCACACACAGCCCGGGACAGAGGCTAAGCTCATGCTTTTTCTTTTTCTTTTTCTTTTTTGTTTGTTTGTTTTATTTATTTATTCATGAGAGTCAGAGAGAGAGAGAGCGAGAGAGGCAGCGGCAGAGGGAGAAGCAGGCTCCCCGCCGAGCAGGGAGCCCGATGCGGGACTCGATCCCAGGACCCTGGGATCGTGACCTGAGCCGAAGGCAGACGCTTAACCATCTGAGCCACCCAGGTGTCCCCATGCTTTTTCTTTTTTGTTGTTTTCTGAACTCTGGTTTGCCTCCTAAGACCTGCCTCTCCAGCCATCTGCCCTTGCGGCTGCTTGCAGCACCTCCGGGGAGGCGTAACCAATGCAGACTCAAAAGCGCTCCTGTGGGTTTCTACCTGGGCGCCCGCCTGAGAGCCGTCCACACGACCAGACAGCCATGGGCACCCTCCTCTAGGGTCCTCCCACCCCTGTGAGACCCCTCAGCCTCTGCAGCGGCCAGCGGCCGATCTGCCTGCCCCGTTGGAATCACCGGATGTGGGGAGTAAAACACCAAGGGCACAGGCATTCGGGCAGCCTCCCGACGACTGACTCGGAGCATCCCGGCCCCCCCAGACCACGAAGGGAAGACCAGGCGAGTTGGGGAAAGATGGCCCTCTGACCAGCTCCTTGAGAAACCCACCGATGCCACATTGCTCAAAAGAGCCGAAGGTGAGATGAGCAGTTCCCCAACAACACACCCAGACAGGGTTGCCGGCTGGCCTGCGCAGGCCCACCTGCCCCACCTGCCCTGACCCACCAGCCGGGACCCTCCTGGAGGGCATTGGAGGACTTCCTGGAGGACCGTTCCCAGCCCAGCCACAGCTCTCCATGCTCAGGCACAGGGCCCGGGAGTGGGGGAGTCAGGCGGGCTCAAGACAGAGGTGCAGGGGCCGCAGAAACAAGAGGACGCCAGCCCTCCCATGTCGGTCCTGCCCTTTCTGCCCAGTGCCCGCCCCCTCCATTCACCGGCCACCTCCCCGGTGGGTCCAGAAGGCCGGGACAGGGCAGGCATCGAGAGCCCCCTCCAGCCTGGGGCTGTGGTGTGAAGCCCCCATGATACTGCATCCGCCTTCTGAGGGCTGCTGCCCAGGGACCTGTCCACCAAGTTGTGTCTGGGACACTGGACTCCGTCCCACCACAAGCGGGGACTCGCTCAGGGCCACAGGACCTGGGTCCCTCCTCCCAGGTCTGCGGAGTATGGGCCGTGGGGGAAACCAGGGGATGCCCCAGCAGGGCACCGTGAGCTCCCCGGAGGGTAGGGAGGGAGGCTGGGGGCTGCCCCAGATCTCGGGACTGGCGGGGAGGGGAGGCAGGCTACAGGCAGCAGGGCGGGCGGGAAGAGGGAGGGAGGGAGGGGATTCCCCTCTCTTCCAGAGTCACAGGCTTGGCGCTAGGTGGTTGCCATGGCAATCACAGAGGCATCGAGATTCATGGGGTGTGTTGCGATGGGGCACCCCACCCTCCCTCCCCTCCCCCACGACGAGGAGCCCCCAGACGGCCCACTCACCCTGGAGCCAGACAGGAGGGCAGCCGCTCCTCCCTCAGCGGCACACCCCTGGCTGACATCCAGAGCAGAACATCACCATCCCTACCTCCGGGCTGGGGCTCCCCCCAGGCCCAGCAGGGCCCACCTGCCCACCAGCATCTCTGAGGGGCGTCCACCTACTGTGCGCTCAGTTCTGCATCCTATGGGCACGAGCCCCAGGCGCTCGGAGACCTGAAGATCCAACCTGAGAACCACGGGGGCCCCTCTGCCTGGGGGAGAGTCAGAGAGAAAGTGAGGAGGTGCCTGCCACCTGGGCCCCAGCAGGGACCCAACGCCCCTCTGACCACAGCCCCGTGGGCAGGCGGGGCTCAGCTAGCTGCATGCAGGCATGAGGCAGGATGCCCGAAGGGAGCCCACAGCCTTGTTTGGGGGGCAGGATGCTGTGAAGCCATTAGTTCTGGAGCTCCCCTGGGTGACGCGACAGCAGACAGCTGGCCGCAGCCCTGCATGCCCCTCTCTGCCCCCCTGCCCAGAACCTCCGCCCACTCCGCACTGGGAAGTCCAGGAGGAAGGAGCCGTGGGTGGGGCGGGCGAGGGGGAGCCACGTGTCTGGTTCGAACAGCGGCAGACGACCCCATGAGATTTCTCCTGACTGGCTTTTCAATTCAATACTGTAAAATTAGCCCAGTGAAATATTTTGATTAAGCCCAGTAACTATTCAGAAACTCAATCTAGCAAATTGTGGTTTTTTTCTTAAGCTGGTGTCCTAGTTTCAGACGCCTCAGGACTGGGGGCTAATGATGGGGTCACCTGCCAATGCCCACAGGCTGGAGGCAGGAAGGTGGGTGCTGAGGGGCCTCAGGAAGGGGGTGGGCTTGCCGGGAGCAGGCAGCAGAGGGCAAGGGCCCGGGGGCTGCCGTGAAGGGAAGGGGGCCGGGCCTAGCACACAAGGGGCCCCACGTGCAAGGAGGCAAGACCCCAGGGGGCCAGGGTCACACCCGCAGCGTGGACACCATGGTGTGGCCAGCAGCTGTCCAGTCCCCCACGGAGGTAGGGAGGGACACAGCGGTTCAGCCGGCAGAGCACCTGAGTCAGTGACCGAGTGCCTGGCAGGGGGAAGAGCAGGGGTCGCCAGGAGAGGCCGGCAGCCAGCAGTCCAGGCCCCAGGGGTCAGCAGCAGACACAGAGCTCAGCCTACCTGCCCAGTGGCGCACAGAGGCCTTCCCTCCCTACCGTCTCCACACCGGCCAGCCCCCTCCCGCCAGGCCCCTGGGACGGCAGTGGGACTGCCCGCCCTGGGAAGCCTGAGGGAGCCGCCACCTGTCACACACACACACCCATGGCCTCTGGGGGCCAGGCACAGCCCCGTCGACTCCACACGCATCTGCTAGGCAGAGGGACCCTCAGGCACAGAGCCAGGCCCAGGGGCACCCACACGCTAAGCCGGGGTGCCAATACTTCCTGGAAGCCACAGGGCCTCCCCAATACAGCAGGCGCCAGAGGCCAGGCACCCTCCACCCCTGCCCACTTCCCAGCTCCCACAAGCACCCTGGCTGCGTCGTCAGTCCTGACACAGGACACAGGGAAGCCACGTGCCGCTGAGGGCCCTTGCATCTGCCAGCCAGCCTGTGGTCAGGCCGACGAGGGCACAGCCCGCCCCACCTGCGGCCACCAGACACCCCCAGCATGCCCGTGAGGGCTGCCCAGGTCGGCCTTGGAGACACACGGGCTCCCACAGCCCAGTGGGCTGGAGAGGATGAAACGAGAGGGCAGATGGACCCCTGGAGGGCAGCAAGGCCTCCTGTCCCCCAGGTGGGACAAGTCTATGGGGGTTTCCCAAGAAACTGTCTCTGCCGGGGAGCAGACACCATGGGGACCACTCTGCACTCTGTCAATTTGGAGTTTAGCATTGAAAACAAGCAAACCAACAAAAAAAAATAACAACCTGATCTGCGCTTAAAAAACTATCTGACTTGGTTTCCCCAATCACTAGGATGGTCTTGTGTCCCTCCCCTCCGCCAGGGGCCAGCAAGCTTGTGCCCCCTCCCTGCTTATGGGGTGGGGGCACACTGATTCAGGCCCTCTTCCTAGACTCCTCCCTGAGAGCGCAATCCTGGCTCAAGGGTCCCGGGCAGGACAGGGTAGCTCTACCTAGAAAAGGAGACCAGGATAGGAAGCCCAGTGACCAGGACCCGCTGGGTGCTGGCTGGGGGCAGGCCCCGGGGCCTCACTCCATACGAAGGCACAGATTCCCCGACTGAGGAGCACCTGACCCAGGGGAGCTAAGGGCTGAGGCAGGTGCCGGGGCAGGGTGGCCGGGCTCAGGGACCCTGGCCGGTGCCCCACATGACATAGATGCCAAGGCACCAGGGCTGGGGGGGCAATGAGTGGGCCGTTTGCCACCTGGCCAAGGCTGCCCAGAGAGCCTGGCACTGGGCCTGGGTGAGGCACAGAGGTCCAGGGTACTTTTTAGCCCCTCTGCCAAGGGAGCTACCTCTGTGGGGGCAAACCCAGACGTGCTTGGGTCCCTCGGAGGGATGTGCTCCCCAGACAGACGGCTGACCGCACCCCCTGCCTTCAATACCAGCAGAAGCGGGAGAACAGACCTGCGGCCCTCTGCCCTGCCCCCACCCCTGCCGGGGTTGGGAACCAGGAGAGCCTGCCCATCCCCGGAAGGGCGCCACGAGGATGTAATCTCCGGCGTGGGGTAATAATAGAATCTGCTTAGCAGGCAGTGGGCAGCTTGCTCCAAAGGATGGAGAGAGAGAGGAGAGAGACAAAGACCCGCCTGCCCATATGTGTCACTCCCATCCTCCCAAACACCTGCATGGGTTCCTGAGGCCCACCTGCCCAGAGTTGTCCACAGTCACGGAGCCGGGGTGGGATGTCCATCTCTACCATCTCTTCTCTCAGCGCTGGCCCTCGGGTGATGGGCTCGGCCACCCAGAAGGCAAGAATGGGCACAAGGTCCCAGAAAAACAGCAGCCCCTCCCCTGACGTGCCCACCATCTGCCAACACACAACCTCAGGCCTGCTGCTCCCTGGACCACTGCCCTGACCTCCTGACCCCCGATGCCCTGAATCCCGAGCCAGGCCCTGTCCCACAAGCCTCCCCTACCCCCACCAGCACCCACTGCCCAGGGTCTGGAGCAGGCAAGGTGCTAATACACAGACACGTGCCCTCTGCACTTGGAAACCTGCAGGCCAGTCTCAATGCAGGCCCACTGGACACGGGGCCAGGTTAGGAAGGCCCGTACCCAAATGCAGGCCACCTGTCCTGAGGCTACGCCAGAGAACCCGACATCACCCTGCCAGCACGGGGCTCCCAGGCTGTCTCTGCTGAGCCGCGAATGGGCCTGGCCCCCACCTGCCCTGTGCCTGCTTAGAGCTGACACCCCGCCCCCCGCATGCCCATGCTCTTTCTGGGGGCTGCTGGGTCACCAGGGCAGAGAGCACTTGTCATCTAAGAGAAGAAGTGCCTCCACGGTAGTGGGAGCTGGTCTGCAGGCCCCCAGGTATAGCAGGACGCCCCACAGCAGCGAGCTCCTGAGGTCCAGTATGGACGTGCAGAGCTGACCAGACGGGGCCTGGGGATCATGCCCACAGCTGCCAGCCCCTCTCAGGGGGCCTGGCTTCCCCAGGGGTCTCTTCCAGACCTCCTAAAGGGCCAGCCACACAGATGCTAAGGATAAGGATGTGCCTCGGTAGAGTGACCCACTGCCCCACGTTGAAGTCCTGGGCAGAGGCAGATGGGCGGGACCTTGCTGGAGCCGCCAGGGGCCACTGGGGGTGTGGCGGGGACTGTCACTCGGGACTGTCACCTACAGGCCGCCCAGCTGGGTGGACTCAGGATGCTGCAGACACCTGGACAGAGGGAGCAGTGAGTGAGACCACGGGGCTAACCAGCTCAGGCTTGTTCCCCAGCCTTCCCCTGGATGTGGCCTTCAGTCCAATCCCCCTGCTGGTCATCCGCAACCCACCCCCAGCCTGGCTCCCAACAGGGGCATCAGCAGCATCAACCCGACAACGAGGTGACCCCCATACTGATCTGTGGACTGAGGATGGCATGGCCTGGGGTGGGGAGTGGCCACCCTTCTGGGTCTCTGGATGTAGGGACAACTGTGACTGACGCCCAAGTGACCCAACTGGGCTCCATACCCCACTCCTCAGACACCAGGGCAGGACGGTATGGAGGGGGTGGTGTGACGCAGAGCCCCAAAGTCAGAGGCCCCATGGCTAGCTGACCCCAAAGGCAAGCTGTGGAACATGGGTCTGAGCACCCCACAGGCAGAGGGACTGGGGGGGGTTGGCCTGTCCCTACCTCCACAGGGCAGTGCCCAGGACAGCAGCTCTCTGGGGACGCAGAGGACAATGCACACCGCAGCCCTTCCCCCGGCCAGCAGCAAAGCTAGAAGTGAATCTGACGGGGGCTCCCTTGAAGACCCTGGGCCACTGGTGCTACCTAGGGGTTCCCCTCCAGCCCCCTCCAAGCCCCCCATACATCTGTTGTGCCAGCCAGGACAACACAGCCCACGTGTGCAGATGCCCTCCGTCACTCCGTGGCATCTGCTGGAGGATGTTCTATCTGTGCCACTTTATGATTAGTTATAAATCCCTTGGGATTTGGGGGTTTAGAGTCAGCAAACCTCCAATCTGAGACAAGCCCTCCGCCTCTTTAGAGATAAGCCAGAATCAACCCCTCGCTATCCACCAAGCCCAGCATCCCTCCAACAACAGGAAACACTCCCTCTTCTGCCTCATTCTCAGCCTTCTGTGGGAGATACCCACGCCCACCCCCTGCTAGCCCAGGATGGTGGTCTTGGGCCGGGAGCCTGGCTTCCTGAATTCTACACCATCCCCCCCAGTTCCCAGCCCTGAGGAGGGGGTGGCAGGAGCAGACTGTGCAGGGAGCACCACGGGCCAGGGAGACAGGGACATACCCCCACATCTCTGTCCCCACAGGTGAAGGGCTTGAATAGGCATACCTTGGACCCACAACCCTTCGGCCACTCCAAGGCCATCCACCGATGGCTCAGTGTCCTGCAGAAACTCCTGCACGTCATCCACCCTCAGGCCACAAGACCCCTGAAACAAGGGGGCCCAGAGGGTGGCCACAGGGGTAACAACTGGCCGGCGGGGACCAGCCTTCCTCCCCAAGGAGTCCTGATGGTGCAAGCCACCCACAGCCTCCAGGGCACCAGGCCAGGCAACCGGTCAAGTCCCCCAGGTGGCTCTGGGCCCTCGCAGCCCCCACACACATCTCCAAGGGGCCTGACAGGAAGGTTCCTACCATTGGGGATACAGGGCAAATATCAGAGGGGGTCCAGGGGCTGCCCTGGGAAGTCACCTCAAATCAACCCCAGAGCCAGGAAGGACTCCCTCGTGCCCACAGCCTTGGAGGACAGGCGGCAGTCACGGTCGTGACTCTCTGGGGCTTTGGCCCTCCCCTTGCCCCCAGAGAGTCAGTGGCAGCCTCAGGAGACCTGGCCACCAGCTTCTTCTGCAGGGAGAGGGGGGACCGGAGGCTGGGGTCCCCCCTGGGAGCTGCCACTAAGCACGTCTAGCAGCCCAGCGGCTTCCACCTCCTGCCCCACGTCAGCTCAGAAGCTGTCCCACAGCCGGGCCCAGACACAGGAGCCTGCCAGACATCTGGCCCTCCCCCCAGCAGCAGAGGTCTGGGGATGTGCAGCTAGCCGCAGCCTGGCTCACCGGGCGCGGAAGCTGCGGACTTCAGCACAGCCCTGCTGGACAGCTCCCCATGCAGGCGGGCCTTGCAGGGACAGAGACCAGCCCCAGGCACCCCCTCCACAACCAGGACCCCAGACAGGGCAGTTTTCTCTCGGTCCTGAAGACCCCAGAGTCGGGGTGCGGCCAGCAAGCCCCTCCACCCAGGAGGGTGGCACGACCTCAGGGCTTGCGGCGGCTCCCCATGGAGACTCGGAAAAGGGGGATAAGGTAAGGGTGGGCTGGCAGGGACCAGTGAGGGGCACTCCTGGGCAGAATGCAGGGGTACCAGGTTGTCTGCCCACCCCCAGCCACCCCCGTTCCAGCTTCTGACAGCCCTGCCGGCTGTCAGGCCATGCTCCAGGGACAGGGCTCCTAGGGAGCCTCCTAGGGGCCTCGGGGTGGTGGCTGCCTCACCCCGAAGGCTCTGGGCTGCTGAGGGGCTCGTCCTGTCCCTTCCCTCTGCCACACAGTGCCATGCGGTGCCACGTTGCCCGGGGACACTGCCCTGCTCCGTGTCCTGCTGCTGGCCAGCCAGCAGCTTTCTCTGTCCTGGGCTTGAAGAGGGGGATGCTTTCAGGGGACCACGATGCTGGTCAGATGGCTCAGCAGGACATGCACGCACATTTGGGGAATGCATCTGCACAGAGAGCGTGAGCCCTGACCACAGGGCTGCCTCAAGCAGGCCTCGCACCAGGCAGGAAGCCCAAGAACTCAGACACCGCAGGGGACAGCAGGCATCAGCTTCTCCTGCATGAGGTCACATGCGGAAGGCACAGGCCAGGCGTGCTGGCCGAGCAGCTCCGGGACGACGGAGCTGCCACGTGGGCCGGGGTGTGTGTGTGCCTCGGCCACCCGGCCCGAGCTCCGGCCAGCCCACACACGGCTGTCTGCGTGCCCCTCCAGCATGCCCAAGGCAGTGAGTGCTCCCACCGGCACTCAAGGAGAGGACCAGCACAGCCAGGAGGGTGGGCTGGCGTGGACACGAGGACCAGAGGGATGCGAGGAGGGGCGGTGGGGCCCACACGCACAGGGGGCCTCCCTCTTCCACGCTGCTATGGCCGCAGGGGGCTGGGCAGGCCGGCCCCACCCTGCACGACCCTGCACGACACCCACTCCTCCACGTGTAGCAGCCCCACTGGGCCTGTCCCTCTTGTGCACAACGGGCAGTGATGCTTCGGACGGGGCAGACCCAAGGCCCCCAGGCAGCGCTGAGCCCGCCTTCTGCCGCACCCCATACGTGGCACCAGCACGGAGGATCCGTGGACTGGAGAATGCAGGCCACGCCTCCGCCACACCGTTCTCACCACGCCAGGACAGGACACAGCCGCACACCGTGCTCTCCCCCAGTGGGGTCCCCACCTGCAGCAGCATCCCTGGGGAGCTCAGGAATGCAGACCCTCACAGTCCCAGGCCTTGGGGTGACACTCAGCTTGAGGACCCCTGGCAGCAGCCCCTAGCCCCGGGCCACGCTGGCCTCCGGGAAACAGCCACTTCAGGTGAAAAATCTAGCATCTGGCTGGACTCCTGCCGGTTTGGGGAATCGGTGCTAACTTCACAGGGTGATCTGAGGCTGTGCTTTTCTGGAATCTCTGTCAGACACACACCAAAATATCTAAACTATGTCTGGGGCTTGCCTCCAAATAATGCTTGGGGGGGGACAAAATCAGCCTCCCGTTGCCGAGGCTGGGGTGGGCTCTCAGGGTCTTCTGTGTCTGAAAATGCCCCTGTGCAGATGAAGACAAGAAGCCGCTCCCGTGAGAACCCCAAATGCAGTCCCAGGAGCCAGTGCAGGGCCCCATCCCAGGTGGCCCTCAGGACACGGAGCAGGGCAGTGTCCTAGGGCAACGTGGTACCACATGGCACTGTGTGGCAGATGGAAGGGACAGGACGAGCCCCTCAGCAGCCCAGAGCCTTCGGGGTGAGGCAGCCACCACTCCGAGGCCCCAAGATTGTGCCCTCCTGCTCCCCAGCCCTGCAGGCCAGCACGGCTGGCCCAGCCGGGCCTTGCAACAATCCCCACCCACTCACCCCCAAACGAGAGCTGTGCGAATACCGCACCCGCCAAGGGGATGAGTAAACGGAACAACGCATCAATCCCCATTTCTCCCTGCACTCCGCTGCCCCGGCCAGGGGCTCCCCTCAGGCACCATGGCCGGCACATGGCCCTAGGGGGACACTGGGTCACTGCGTCCCTCACCCAGCATCACACACGAGGAGAACCGAGAAACTGAGGATAGGGACCTGAGACTCTCCAAGGGGTCACACAGACTACCCAGTCTGAGCTCTTCACTGATGACCCGGTGGGGGCCCTGCCCCTGGGGGCACTGTACAAAGGCCGACCCTGGAGACCCTGGACAGTCACAACACCCCACACCTTCCAGCTGGCTCCTGTGGGGGGGCGGCAGGCCCAGCCCCTTCTAGGCTCCCGCACGCCATATGCCAGGAGTGGATGCGGGAGGGAGGGACGAGGCAGGATCCTCAGGGTCACACCTATGGGCCAGCTGACCACACACATCTCAATGGTCCCAGGGGACCTGGAGCTCCCCCAGCACACTGAACCTCCCGCCCTGAAGAGCAAACAGGCTGGAAAGTTCCAGGGTGCCTCTCCCCACAGGCATCAGGGGCTCCTTGGTGCTGCCTGTACCCAGCAGGAAAGCTGCCCAGTGAGGGCCCCCAGCCTACACCCAGGCCCTTGGCTCCCCACCCTGGGGAAGGGGCTTCACCTGGCCTCTGCAGGCCTGGGCTCCTGACTGGCCCTGCCCACCTGTGCTCTGGCGTCTAGCTTGGGGTCATTGGCACTACCCCAAGAAGCTGGACATGTGAGCCCGGTCTGCTGTTGGCCCCCGTGTCTCAGACAGAACTAGGGGAGTTCAGCTACCCTGCCTCAGGGCTGCCTCCCCACCCCAGCCCTGCCTCGTCCAGTGGCCACCTCCGCCCATCACCTTTCCCACCTCAGCATGGCCCCCGTGGGAGGCCCCCCACCCAGGGAAGCAGCCAGCCAGGGCTCAGGTGAGCTCTCGGCCAGGCCAGGCCAGCCCAGGCAGCCGCTCCCCAGCATCACTTCTTCTCTGGCCTCCCGGCCTGCAGCCACGCTGACGCTGGCCATGGGGGGGGACCTGTCAGGTTCCCAGGTGGCCACCCCCAGAACATAGGGCCACCAGGCGCTGCCTCCTCAGTCTCCTTCCACCCTGACCCTTGGCCCAAGTCAGTAGTTACCCAGTAGGTACCCGAGCCAAACCACCCCTCGCAGATGCCACATTCCTGGCCAGGCAGCCTCCCACCACCCCCACAGACAGCCCACGGCCCTGCGGCCTGACGTGTCCCTGGCGCCTGACACGTCACGCATCACTCAGCCACATAAACACTGTTTAGGCTGCCCTCCCACCTCTGCCCTGGGGCCAGGGAGGCCAGCCCTGCCCTCCAGGGCACACCCTTGGGCCCTGCCTGAGCCCAGAGTGGGCGGTAATGGTGGGGTGCTTCCATCACCAATGGCAGGCTGCTGAGCCCCTAGTCCCAGGGACCCTCAGCCCCTCCACCAGTCCCCAGCCCATAACCATAAGGCCCTGGGAATCTTCTGTGCCCCGTGGCCAGGCTCACGTGGGGTCAGCCCCAGCCCCTGCGTGGACAAGGATGTGGCAAGCATGGGGGAAGCGGCTCTGTCCTCACAAGCTGCACCCCCAGCCAGGGTGTGTCCCCTCAGGATCTCATGTGGTGCTCTATGCCTCCGTGTCCCCTCGAAATCCGCCCGGGGCACCACTGCCCCAGGGCACAGCGAGGAGACCGGCTGGAAGAGAAGCACTGTTCTCAGAAGCCGCGGGGCCTTCGGGAGCACAGTGCTGTGGGCTGGGGGGGTTGCTGCCTGGCTCCAGAACACTGGCCCCTCAGAGGCTGAGGAACAAGGCCTGGGCCACCTCTCGGGGTGGGGCCCGACACAATCCCTGCTTTGTGCCCGCAGCCTCGGGCCCAGCCCAGCCTCCCTCCTGTCCAGTGTCTGAGGCGGCTGGCCCGGTGCAGCCCTGTCAGCCAGCCGGCACCGCTGGGGCAAGGCCTCGGGCAGAGTGCGGACAGCTTGGCCACCCCTGGCCGGGCTCATGAAGGCTCAGCCCGGGCCTGGGGCTGACCTGGCCCGGCACCAGGAAGGGCTCCATCTGGGCAGCCGTCAGGAGACACCAGCTCTCCCCACGTCTGACGGGACTTCCTGCAGGGTCCTAAGGAGCCCAGGGGTCCCTCCTGTCCTCTGAGACCCCAGACACGACCTGATAGCTGTGGACCCTCTGTCCTCTGGCCAGACACTGCCCACCACAGATGTGCCCCACCCCCCGACATGATTCCCAGCACGAGCCTCACAGAAGCTGCAGGAAACCCGCTCTGGGGGTGAGCGGCTGAGGCTCCAAGGCCATCAGCCACTGAGCGCCAGAGTCCAGCCTGCCCCCAGCCTGGGCCTCCGGCACAGAGCCACCCCATTAAGCTCCGAGGTGGCCACAAAGGCCTCTGGGCCCCACCCTGCAGGCCCGGGGGGACGAGCCGACGTGGGGAGCACGCGGGGCCACAGGCAGGCAGCAAGGCACCTCTCACCCCACAGGTGTGCGGCCCCCACGCTCACCGTACAGCAACGGGCCCCCAGAAAGCACGAGCACTCCACAAGGACACCATCCACCAGAGGCAGGCAAGGCAGGAGGGGCTGTGGGGCCCGGGGAGCTCCAGGCGCAGCCAGGCCCCAGGGGCCAAGGCAGGGCGGCCACAGCGGTCAGCCCGCCTCCTCCCCCAGCATGGCCAGCAGCGCAGCCTCACCCCCCTGAGATCCCTGAAGGAGCCCGTTCTGAGTCCCGTGGCCCTGAAGACACAAGTGTTCTCCAAAGCAGAGCACCAGGCCACACAAAGGTGCCCCGACTGCTCCTGGCCCACGGCAGCCACAGACCCCCGCCCAGCATCTGCACACACAGGCAGCCCGCAGAGGCGCCAGGCTCGGCATCCGGCCTCTGGCCTGGTCAGACTGGCTGCTTCCAGCACACTGAAGGTGCCGATCACTGGGCAGGACTGACGTCCAGGCAGAGAGGACGCGGATGGCGCATATTCAGGCCCAGAGGTCACCCCACAAACACCTATGGAAACCAGGACTCCATCAGCCTGAGACACGTGCCCCTGGCTGGGGCCCAAGCCAGGCCGGCTTTCTGCGGCAACCCCCTTGCCGGCCCTACACAGTCCTTCAGGAGGCTGCTCGGGGAGAGGCAGGGGAGCCCGGGGAGCCAGCCCTGGAGGCCACCGTCCCACAGGCTTCGCCAGGCGTGGCCAAGCCTGCCAACCACAGAAAGGATCAGGTTGCCCCTGGCCACCCTCAGGCAGGCGGGGTACGGGGCAGGACCTGGAGCCCCTCACCTCGATGCTCCCCTCCCCCAAACACAGTCCTGGGTGGCTGTCACCCCTCGAGCCTTCCGTAGGATCCGCTCTGGCCCGGACTTTGCACTTGCAGCTGCAAGCACCCCGGTCCCAGACGGCTTGAGAGGCAACAGGGCACCTGGGCGCAGGACACGCTCTTCCTGGGTGGGGGCGTCCTGTGGGAACCCCGCGGCTAGAGCCAAGCCCAGCAGCACCTGGTTTCCCCTTTGCACTGCCGCCCAGGCTGTGCCCTCCGCCTGGTAGGTCCTTCCAGATACACATGGCTCCCCAGGCCCAAGAGAGCTGTCACCACTGCCGCTGCAGGGGCACTCAGAGCTGCAGCTGACCGCAGCGGGCGGGACCCACGAAAACTGAGGCGCTCGGAGCTGCAGCTGACCGTAGTGGGCACGGGGCACTTTGAGACCAGGGTCCTAGGCCTTGGGCCACCTCCAGGTCCCTCCCATCTTTACCTTTGGGAAACGGCCCATCCTTCAAGGCGTGACCCCAGAAACCTCCAAGCTGAGCTGCCCTCCATTGACAGGGACAGCCCACCCAGGGACAGCTCTCAGCCCAAGCCGGGGGCTTCCGGGGGAGAGCCTGCACTGTGGGAGGGGGTCTAGGGTGGGGTCTGTCCTGCTCGATCGCTGGTGGGACACAGGCCTTTCCAACAGCTCCAGGGGGGCCAGGGAGACAGGCGTGGGGGCTCCCTACATGCCCTGGAGCTCTGACCACAACTGTTTGAGAACAGGGTCCTGCTACTTTGAACTTTTAAACCGAGCCTGTGCCATGAGCAGGCTGGGCTTTCCCCCGATCCCCAAAGAGCTGCTGCCCTTGAGCAGAGCACTCTGTTCTGAGCCTGCTTCCAGGCTGGTAGGCGGGTTAGACAGACAGAGGCATGCCTGCAGCACCGAGGGCGGAGGCTCACGGGGTGGGGAGCGATCCTCAGACACAGTAGGTAGTCCACACACAGCCAGCAGAGGCCCACCTGGCTCCCCGCTCGGTCTCCCTTCATTTTGCTCTGGCCGCACCCCTTCTCTGGGCCTCAGCCCCCAACGGCACCCCAGGGCCGACTCCAGCCAGTCCCCCCACCCCCGCCATCTCCAGGGCCCACACCCTGCAGCCTCTCACTGGCTCTCAAGCTGCCTTCTGCTCAACTTTCTAAAGCCAAACACGTCCTCCATGCCCCAGACACCTCCCCTCCCACTCCTGCCTCTGCTCTCCCATCTGCTCCAGCTCTGGGCCATGGAGTACCTGCGGGCCTACCTGTCTCCCCCTCCCTCACCTGTTCCATCTTTGCTGGCTTCCCCCACCTCAGGACTCCTCTCCAGCCTGCCTGACTCCAGCACCCCACACGAATTCTCCGAAAGGTCCCTCGAGGACCTGAAGGGGACATCCCAGCTCCCTCGGTGTGGCAGTCCCAGCTCCTCCCTCTGGCCCACCCACCAGTCTGCAAGCCCAGCCAGGTGAGCTGCGGGGCGGTCCCCACAGCCCCACCGTCTCTCGTGAGCTGGACTGACCCTTCATCTGACAGTCCTGCCCCAGCCACCTCCTCCTCAGTTCCCACCAACAGACAAAGGGTTTCCAAGAGCCCCACATCTTCCTGTGGGCCCCAGCTCTGAAAACAGCACACAGAGCCTGCTGTCCTCCAGGCTTCTGGGAGCGGAGCCCCAGCCACATCTGCTGCCCTGTTCCATGTCCTGAAGGGGCCAGAGTGATACAGGCCAGAAGGCCACATGGCGGCCACAGCATGCCCGCCTGGACCTGCTCGGGAACCCCCTGCACCCTCTGCATGTGCCCCCTCCCCTCCAGCAAAGAAGCCTTTCCTGCATCAGGGACAGGACAGACAGCCTCGGCAGTGACCCCTGTCCCCCAGCAGAACCTAAAGACCCATCCCCCCACCAGAAAACACGACACCGCCTGGGACAGAGGCCTCCCCAGGGCTGCCGATACAGGCGACCCCAGGATGTTAAGGACAGCTGTGCGGAGATGCCCAGGAAGAAGGAAGATGCCCTCGAAACCACAGCCACACCAGCCTGGGAGAGGCCGCCTAACACCAACGTGAGTGATAGAACCCGCTTGCTGAGCTCAACACCACACAAGAAGCCTGGCCACTGAAAAGATGCAATAAACAGTGTAAGCTGGACCATCAGAGGGGTGTCTGGCTGGGCGGAGGGGGCAGCCCCACCCACACCTGCACTCCACACTGGGCAGCGGCCCCCCACCCCGCCTCTGATTCCGGAAGGCCTCATCTTGGGGCAGAGCCGCAGGCCCATCTGCCAAAGGGCCCTGGCTCGGGACCTGCCAGGCTGAGAGGCCCAGCGGTCGCCCGCTGACTCCCTCCCTGACTGCAGCTTCCCCTTTGCAGGACTTGGGCAGAGCTCAAGTGAAGAGCAGGGAGGACCCAGGCATGCTGTCGTCCAGGGAGGGAGGCAGCACTTGGAACTACAGTCCTTCATTCTTCCGCTGAGGTCTCCTGGCAGAAAGCCTAGCCCCAGATAAGGTCAGACGTTTATCTCCGGAGCAAAAGGACAGGCCTGGGAAACTGCAACTCTCTCGGCATTTGATGCCGAAGACCAGCCAGCAAGCCCAGTGGCCAGGCCCAGTGCACCCACAACCCCAAGGCCCCACGTCCACCAAACTCCAGATGACCCTTCAACAGAAGGGACAGAGAGACAGCACCAAGAGGACGGCCTCCCCCGAAGCCCTCCTGGGATGCAGGTGTTCGGTGAAGCCAGAAGGAACACAGGATGGACAGACCCCCCCAGGGAGGGGGCCTCAGCTAGACCAACCGCCGACTCCCCTCAAAGGGGAGAGGGACCCGGGGAGGAAGGCTGCTAGCTTTGTGTGCCACTTGGAGCTGCTTCTAAACATCATATGGCAACGTGTTGTTGACACACACGCGCGACATAGCCTTTTGTATTCATTACTGTTAATTACAGTGGAAACCTCCTGTAATTAACTGTACAACAAGATAACTCGATGAAGAGTACGGAGACCAGCCCCTGCCATGGAGACGGCTGAGCACGGCGCACGTATAATTCATTGCTGTCACCACTCACACGACGATGCTTCCTTATAATCACATTTTATTGGTACGATAATTAGATTATTTCACTGCTTCCCACATTCTGCTGCCCCAGGTCCCTCCCCCACTGAGGATTTCACCAACTACAGTTGATCCTTGTAGGAAACATGCATATTTTCAACTCAGATGAACACCGGCGTCTGCCACCTCTTCCTTGAACCCCGGGCCACACCACCCCCACTCCCAACAAGTGCTGCCCTGCTGCCAGGGGCCCCTCAGGGCCTCAGTAGTTGGAACAGAGGCTGTCTACCCAGAGTGGGAGAGGGGCAGCTCCCCCCGCCCCCTGCCAGGTCCCTTCCGGGGCGCTTTGCCTTAGTTACATCACAGCCACTGCCCTCCCCGGAGAGCCCAGGGCCTGGCCCACTTTCCTCCCTAACAGCATCTCCTAGCTCCACTTCTGTGCCACCAACGGGGGCTTGGGAAGGGCCTGCGGCCTCCCTGGCCAGAGCAGCTCCCTCCTGGGCCCCCACCCTGCACCAGCGGGGTGGGACCAGCACCGCTGCACCCTCCTCCTCCCTTCCTCCTCTCCCCTGCCGGCCCCAGGTCTAAGGAACTTCCCAGAGAGACAGGGAGAAGCAGTCAGTGCCAACCGGACCTCTGGGCTGCCAGGAAGGCCCATCCTGGGAGAAGAAAGAAAATGGCTGAGGCTGGCCTCCCACAAAGCCACTCTGTGAACGCCTGGCCAGCTGGATGAGGGGATGGCTGCTAGGCTGGGACCTAGCCTGATCACCAGAAAGACAGCCAGGACCAGCCAAGGAGCTCCCTCCTCCCACAGGCTGGGTTTTGCAACCTCTGGCCTGGGATCCCGAATAGGGCCGGGTACCAGCCTCCCTGTCCCTCCCCTGGGGCAGTGCCCTGTCGCAGACATTCCAAACAGCGGCTAGGAGGAGTGCAAGGCGCTGTCCAGCCGTCCGAGGCGCCTCGGTACTCTCCCACTCTCACCGTGGAGGAAGGCCCGAGCCTGGCCAAGGTGGCCTGGTCCGCCCGCAGGACGCGTAGGGCCACCTCCCTGCCCGCCGCCGCCAGGAGTTGGGGGTCGCGGCCGGGGGCGCGCGGCCCGGGGCGCAGCTGCTTGGGCAGCACGCCTATTAGCACGGCCGCGGCAGACGGCAGATGGGCGCCCGCTCGGCCCCCTCCTCCCGCGGCACAATGGGCCCGGTCGCTCCGGCGCACAATGCGGCCGGGGCCGCGCACCTGCAGCCGGAGCCGAGGGGCGCTGGCCCGGCCCGGCCCGGCCCGGCCCATGCGCCCCTGTCAGCGCCGCGTGTCCTTGGGCCGCGCCCGGCCGACCGCAGCCGCGCGGCCTGCGGGCTCCGCGGCGGGACCCGGCGCCCAGCTGCCCATTGTTCGCGGCCGCCGGCCGGAGCCGCGGGCCGGGCCTACAGCTCCCCGCTCGGGACGACCTCCTTCCGGGCCTCCCCCCCACCCCCACCGCTCGGCGCGCAGTCAGCACGGCCTCCCCGGCGGCGGGCCTGTGCGCCCCTGAGCCCCCGGTCCTTCCCGGCGCCCGGTCCCCATCCATGTCCCCAGTCCCCTTCGATGTGCCCGGGCCCCTGGTTCCCCCGCCACGCACACACACGTGTCCCCGGGCCCCCTCGGTGCCCCCGGTCCCCACGGACCCCCGGCCTCCCCGAAGCCCCCTGACCCCCGGCGCCCCGGTCCCTCCAGCCCCCGTTCTCCATCGATGTCCCCGGTCCTCTGCCGCCCCCCTCCTGTGTCCCGGTCCCCTAGTTCCCTACCGCCGTTGTCCCAGGTACCCTCGGTGCTCCCGCTCCCCCGGACCCGGGTCTCCCCGAAAGTCCCGGCCCCGCACGCACCTGTCTGCCCCTTGCCCAGCGTCTTCTCCAGCCGGTAGGGCCCCACATACTGCGCGTGCTGCGCCCCGCCGCCGTCCTTCCCCGTCGATGTCATCGCTCCCGGGCCCGGCACCGGCGAGGTGGGAGCCCCGGGCGGGCGGGCGGCGGCGGCAGGGAGGGGCCGCGTCCGTCCGCGTCCGTCCGTCCGTCCGTGCGCTGGGCCGGGTCGGCGGCGCCCGGGCGGGCCGCGCTCGCTCCGCGCCCCCCGCGCCTCCCCGCGCCGCCGCCCCCCGCGCCCGGCTCCGCTGCGACCCGGCCGGCGGCGCTGCCTCAGCTCTCAGAGAGGACCGGGCGGGCGGGGGCACCAGGCTTCCGCCGCCGCCGCCGAGGCCCGCGCCCCGCGCCCCGCGCCCCCCGCGCACGCCCGTCCGTCAGTCCGCGGCCGCGCAGCCCAGCCGAGCCGAGCCGCCGGGCCGAGCCGAGACGCCGAGCTGAGCCGAGCCGAGCCGAGCGGCCGAGCCGAGCCGAGCCGCGCCGAAAGGCCGGGCCGAGCCGCGCCGAGCCGAGCCGAGCTTAGCGGCCGAGCCGAGCCGAGCCCGAACGAGCGCAGCCGCCCGGGGCGGTGGCGGCGAGTGGCTCTTGCGCCCGCCAATCAACATTACCAGCCAATAAGCGGAGCTCCGGCTCGTCGCTCCGCCTTTCAGCCCGCCCCGCCGCTGGGCGCTCTCGTAGGAGATGGACTCCGCGAGGCGAGGCCGGGCGGGTCCGGGGCGGGGCGGGGCGGGACCGGGATGGGTCCGGGGCGGGGCGGGGGCGGGGCCTGACCGGGCCTGGGCGTCTCCAGGTCCACCGCCCCCCCACCCCCTGGCCTTCGCCCCGCCCGGACCCCGCCCCGACCGCCGAGCTCCCGCAGCGGAGCAAGCGGTCCGGGAGGCGCTTCCCTGGCGGGTGCCGCGGCGGCACCCCCAGTCCCCCCCGTTCCCCTGGCCCCCCCCGGCCCCCCCGTGCCGTCCCTGCGGGCCCCGATCACCGCGGTCAGACGAGTCTCTCGCCGCCTCCCCTGCCCCGGGAGGGGCGGCGCCGCGGGGGGCGAGCGGCCGAGTCGTGACTTTGCACCTCGCGAGGCCGTGCCCGGGGCGCTGGCCTCCGCTCCATTTGCCCGGGTGTCCTCGGTGACCCGCACAGCGGGGTCAAGGAACTCACCCAGGGTCACACAGCAGCAGCGGCCTCCCTCCGGGGGCGGCTCCCGGGCTTTTGCGCGGACCATCTTCCGTGGGCTCGGCGGCCGGGCCAAGGCGCACTGGCCCCGACGGCTCCCGAGAGGCGTCCGCAGAGGCGGCCAGACGTGGAGGGCCCCCGTTTGTCTCGGAAAGACGCTAGCGCTGCAGAGGGTGGGGGCGGGGAAGGGGAAGGCGAGGGCCGGGAGCCCAGACCCCTGTGGGTGCGGGGGTGCCCGCAGCCTTGGAGTCGCCGGGCTCCTGGCCGAGGCGCTAGTCTGCCCAGGGCGCGCCTGCAGGTTTTGTGCTGCGCGCTCCCCGCTGTTTACCGCCAGCTCAGGACCATCCCCTGCTCCTGCTCACCCTGGGGGAAGGGCTGTGGGAACTCTGCACACTCCCGGATCTTTCTAGCGCCCCGCCCGGGTGGGGGGCGGGCGGGGGCTGTTCGCATTGCTTTCTCCCCTTTCTCAGCTCAGCAAGGGGAGACCGCCCTCGGAAGGACTCTTTGCCCCGCTGGGCCCCGCGCTAACCAGGTTCTGTTCTAAGTGCTGGGGCCTCAAAGGTGTGCAGCTCTAATCAGGGCCCTGCTCTAGGGGGAGGTGGAGAGGGCTCATAGCGTGAAACACACAGCCCGAGGCTCAGCTCTGGGCCGGGAGCTGTGCTGGATTTAAGGAGCATTTGGGAACTTGGACTAAAATTGCCCAGTGGCCAGTTCTCCCTGGAGGCAGACCAGTCAAGTGTGCAGGGTGGGTGAGGGTCCTCTGTAGGCAGAAGTGGAGGGCTAGCCCAGGTGTGTCGCCAAGCCCTGCTGACTGCACATCTCCATGTGCTGGAACAGTGCCACCACAGTCTCGAGGGCCGCCAGCCTGCAGGACTTGTCAGGACTCACCTTCCCTGTAGCCTCAGCAGCATTCGGGCCCTGTTGACCACTCTCATCTGACACCCCTGGCTTTCAAGGCTCCCACTTCCCATCCCCACCCCACCCCACCCCTGAGCTCTTAGGGTCTTCCCTCTGGGGCCACATCTCAGTCTTCTCTGTGGAGCCTCACCCCACCCATCGAGGTCTCGCAGGGCTCTGTGTGGGACCCCTCCCCTTGCCCGTCGGAGTCCTCCAGGCAACTGCCTCAGCCCATCATCAGCCCCACCCCAGCTCCAGGGCTGTGGGGCCACCTTCCTTCTGCACCTCTCCTTGTGGCCGTTGCACAAATTCTCAAACTCAACACATTCACAGCAGAACATACCATCTCCCCATCTTTGTGGGGGTCAAGAGCACAACCCCTCATGGCCAGGCTTCCATTTGCCCCGTCCAGGGATCTGGGGGGAGGACTGCACCGAACACTTAAAGAAGAAATAGCACAGAGGAGGGGGAAGCTTCCAACCCCTCGTATGAGACCATCATAGCCCTGGTACCAGATCCAGACACAGATAAGGCAGGAAAAGCAGATCCAAGTCCAGTATCCCTCAGGAGCCCAGACACAGAACTCCTTCCCAGAATATTAGCAAACCGATTTCAGCAATGTAAAAAAGAGTAAAGCATATGACCAGGCGGGCCTTATCCCAGGAATGTAAGGTTAGTCTAAAGTTTCAGGATTGATCGATACGGGTCACGGTGTTATTCAGCACCCATTCATGATTAAACAAACAAAAAATCTGGAGAAACTAGGACCAGGCTCCTTCAGTCTGATGAAGAGAGGGAAGCAGGCATCACCCGGGTGATGAAGGACTGGCCCGAGTGAGGCGAGAATGCGCCCCGGCACCACTTTATTCCAGCCCACAGGCCTAACCAGTGTAATAAGGCAAGGAAATCAAATCCCAAAACACTTCTGTTTATGCTTTTACATGACTGAAAAGGAAAAATTAAAACCATCTCAATTTGCAGGTGACATTATTGTCTGTAGAAAACCCTGAACTACAAAACTAACAAGTGAGTTTGGCAAAGTCACAGGCTACAAGGCCAGTGTATAAAAATCCTGCTTCTGTATCCTAACAGTGGGCAATTAGAACCTGAAGTTATAAAGACAGTACCGCTTACAAAAAGAATCAAAAGCCTTGAGATACTTAGAGGTAAGTTTAACTAAATATGTGTGAAATTTGTTCACAGAAAACTAGAAGATACCACTGAGAGACTAAAAAAAGACCTAAATAAATGGAGTTGTGCCCTGTTCACGGACTCCAACACTCAGTATTAAGATATTGATTCTCCCCAAATTGATTTATATTTTCAATGCAATTTCAAGCAAAACCACAGGTAGCTCTTTTTTTTTTTTTTTTAAGAAATTAACCAGTTGATCCTAAAATTTAAAAAGAGGTACATAGGACCAAGGAAACCCCAAACAATGTTGAAGAACAATAAAGCCGGGCATTCATCCTCCCTGATTTCAAGTCTCATTATAAAGCTGCATCCGTCAGGATAGAATGTTGGCTTAAAGATAGAGATATAAATCACAGCATGACACTAGAGCCCAGAAATCAATAATTATGTTTATGGCACTAGGTTTTCAACAAAGGAGCCAGGTAACCCACTGGAGAAATGCAATCATTGCAACAAAAGGTATTGAAATGGACATCCTTATGCACATCAAGAGCCTCGAAACTTCCCTCACACTATCTACACATACGGACTAGATTAACTAGTTGATATTAACAAATATTAACTAGAAACGGTTCAAGGACCTAAATGTAAAAGCTATAACTATAAAAATTCTAGAAGAAAACACAGGAGAAAACCTCTGTGTCCTTGGGTTAAGCAAAGATTTCTTAGATAAGATGCAAAAAGCACAAAGCAGAAAGTTTTAAAAACAATAATTGGACCTCAACAAAATTAAAAAGGTTTGTGCTTCAGAAGACACCATAAAGAAAATGAAAAGCCACAGATTGGGAGGAAATGTTTTCAAAACTTACCTCTGGTCAAGGATTTGTATCTAGAATACATAAAGAACTCTTACTACTCGATAAGAAGATTATCCAGTTGGAAGATTGGACAGAACACTGCATCCAAGAAGAGGCGCCGATGGCAAATCGACACCTGAAAACGTGCTTCGTCATCCGAAACAGGAAAGGAGAACCCACGGCGTGATCTGCAGTACACCTGTGAGATCGGCTAAAATTCAGAACACCTAGACCACGCAGCAGCGAGAACTCAGAGCACCAGCACCTGCACGTGCCGAAGGGAAGGCAAAACGGTCTGGCCACTTTGGAAACCGGCTTGGCAATTTCTCGTAACAGTCCACACACACTTAGCACTCAATCTAACAATCCCACTCATAGGTGTTTTCCCAAGAGGAAGTGAAAACTTCTGTGCACACAAGAGCTGGATGCCAACGTGTAGAGCAGCTTCATTTGTACCTGCCAGAAATTGGAAGTGATGCAAATGTCCTTCAGCGGGCAACCGGCTGGATGGGCTGCGGTCTGGTCACACGTAGGTGGAATCCCATGATAAGGAGGGGTGCCCTGCACGGACGGATCTCGGAGACATCTTGCAGGGGAAAGACTCGGGTAACAAACCCTAGCATTTCGTGTCTACATCACTGCAGCCAAGGCAAGACTGTCGTCACAGAAAGCAGACTGTGGCTGCCAGCCGCAGGGTCAGGAGGGAGCTTCTCGCAGAAGGGCAGGGGGGCCTTTTGGGGTGCTGGAAACGCTCCGTAGCATGACTGTGGCAGTTGAGCAGGTGTGCATTTGTGACACACCCTCCACCTGTGCGTGCAAGGTGGCTCGGAGTTACTGCACAAGGGTGGCCGACAGGAGAGAACGAGTTCCACATTGAGGAGCCGAGGGTCCGGGTAGGGAGAGAAAGCCCATATCCCCGCTGGTGTCCTACATCTGATGGCTGTGGGTAGGGGAGTGGGAGAAGGCTTCCTGGAGGAAGCGGGCTCGGGCTGCAGGAGGACACGAGCTCAGAGCAAAGTGGACAGTGCTCCCGCTCGGAGTTCAGGGGGACGTGCCATCTCCACTGCAGCCTAAGTGTTCCCATGGGCAGGGCCCATGCTGTCTGCTCCAGTGGCCCTCGGGAGGACGTGCTAGAAAGAGAAGGTCTGCATGTGGCCCCTGAGAGAGACACAAGGCAGCGGCGCAGCTTTGGCCAGAGGCTGGCGTGGGGGCGCGGGCGGCTGCGGCTCAGCCTGGTGGGGCTCGGGGTGCGCCTTGGTGCGTCCCACACCGCCTGTCGAGTCCCGCCAGCGTCAGGCTGTCTGTGGCTGCCCCAGGTTCGGGGGCATGTGAACAGCCTCCTCTCTGCCTGTCCGACCCCGCAGCTCACATCCCCAGGCCCAGGGATGAGCGTTCCCGGCTCCACAGTGGTTTCCTGAGGCCTAGGGCTGATGGATTCATTCCACTACCGGAGGTTCATGGACACCGGGCATTAAAGACAGTATGACACCACCACCCCAGCTGCCGACCCTTGGCCGCACAAATGGTGACGAGTCCTGGGTGGTGGGCGTAAGTGAGCTGGGACACTGCGCCTGGCCGAGGAGGCTGGGGCGCCTTGAGCATCCTCCTGGGGAGAATGTACAGGTGGGCAGCTGACCTGACAGGTGGGCAGGGCCTGGCTGTTATTTGCATTCCTGGGGCCAGGAGAGAACACAGGGGCCTCCTAGCCCCCCAACCCCTTCATTCCCAGGGAAACGGGCTTCCCACGCCCCTTTGCAGGAGCAATGTGCCCAGAAGGGAAGGACGGCAACCTTCTTGATTCCCAGCATCATTTAAGGACTCAAGGACCGTCTCTGACCCCAGCCACCTTAAGAACTTGTCCATCCTGCCTCCTGGGCTTCCTTCCCTGCTCACGCACCACCCCAGCTGTCCTGGGCTTCCCTGTGTCCCCCCATCCTGTGCACAGGCCCCTGGTTCCCTCAGGGGTGCACTAGGCCACCTGATCCTCATCTGGCCAGGGCCCTACCTGTCCCTCAACCTCGCCCTGGGACCGGCCCTGGCCTAAGAGCTGGACCAGGGTGGCTCTGGTCAGGGTCTCTGATGCCACTCCCCTGCCCTGACCCTGCTCTGCCCCTGGGTCTCGGGGGTCAGGGGAGGGAGCCCTAGGCTCCCACCTTCCTCTGTCCCTCTCCTCCTTCTTCGCATCTCAGAGGAGGATGGCCCTGGGTCCTCCTGCCAGCCTCCCAGCCCCTCCACTGTCCTCCCTTCCTCTTCCTGCCCCCCACCCCAGCCCATAGTCCCTTATCTTGGATGATGGCCACCCCTGACCCACATATGCCACTCTGGAATGGAGTGGTGCCGTCCTAGACATGACAGGCTTCTGTCCACCTACAGGGGGTCTGATGTACCCCCTTTGTTGTCCATCAGGGGCTGGTCACTGTGTGGGTGGGGTCTCTTGTACCATCCTGGCCCTGAGGGCCACTCTGGGTCCCCCCCAACCCCAGCCATCTGGAGCTGGGCAGGGCTGGCCATCCCTGAGCTCTACCAGGAAGGGGACTGCGGCCAGGACCTCCCTGTGCCCGGCCTCTTGCCTGCACCCTGCTGATGGCTTTCTACTGGGCCCACTGAGAGCCCCTCTTCCTGCCAGTGACCCTCAGTGCCCATATCCCTGACCCCAGGACCCACCAGTCTTCACCTGCAGGCTGTGCCGCTGCTAGCCCCACGTGCCCCCTCCCCCAGGCGGAGTCACCGCTGTCCACTGCATCCCCCCCCCCCAGCCCCCAGCCCTGGTCCCCTGCAGCTCCTCAGCTAGCACACTGCTGGGTCGCTCAGGGAGGATGGACCTCTGGGGCGAGGAGCATGGGGGCTGCAGCCCTATCTGCTGGGTTTCACTGCTCATACCCCGTGGCTTGAAACTCTTTGTCTGTGGCAAATGGTTATGATAATAAGAAAAGGAGAAGGGATGGCACAGTGTGGTGGGGGGTAAGTCAGCACCCAGGAAGCAGGCGCTGGGCAAGAGCCCAGCTGGGGCACCGGCTGCCTGAGGCCCCAGGAAGGCACCTGTAGGAGGAGCCTGGGTTCCTCATCCGCAGAATGAGGGGCGACACTTCCTGGGTGGGCAGAGAAGCAGTGAGCATTAGTTATGGTCAGGAGGAGGGGGGACAGGGCAGAGCGAGGCCTCTAGAGCTCACCTCGTGCAGAGAGGGAGAAGAGGGGGAGCCTGACATCGGGACACTGGTCCTGGGGGAGCAGAGGGAGAGCCTGACGTCAGGACGCTGGTCCTGGGGGAGCAGAGGGGGAGCCTGACGTCGGGACGCTGGTCCTGGGGGAGCAGAGGGGGAGTCTGACGTCGGGACGCTGGTCCTGGGGGAGCAGAGGGGGAGCCTGACGTCGGGACGCTGGTCCTGGGGGAGCAGAGGGGGAGTCTGACGTCGGGACGCTGTTCCTGGGGGAGAAGAGGGGGAGCCTGACGTCGGGACGCTGGTCCTGGGGGAGCAGAGGGGGAGCCTGACGTCGGGACGCTGGTCCTGGGGGAGCAGAGGGAGAGCCTGACGTCGGGATGCTGTTCCTGGGGGAGAAGAGGGGGAGCCTGATGTCAGGACGCTGGTCCTGGGGGAGCAGAGGGGGAGCCTGACGTCGGGACGCTGGTCCTGGGGGAGACTTGGCCCTGGTTCTTGGGGCAGTGGGAGCTGTGGAGGGTCACCAGGACAAGGGCTGCAGGGTAGGCTGTGCTGTGGCTGCAGGTAGAGGATGGGCTGGAGGGGCAGAGCTGGGAGTAGGTGACCAAGGGCTGGTCTGGGGCTGTGAGCAAGGCCCAGGCCATGGGGAGTCAGGAAAGGGGCAGGTCAGAGCCCTGGGGGATCCTTTCCTGGTGGCTGTTGAATGTGTCAGTGAGGGGGCAGGGGGCCAGGGTAGGAAGGAAGCTATGAATCCCCACGGGGCTCCCACATTGGAGGTGCCTGCACCCTGGGCAGGGATGGCCGAGAAGCCCCGGAAGGACATGTCGGGTCTCAGATATTCAGAAAGACCTGCCGTCTGGCTCTTTGTGTACTCAAGCCACCCACACAGATGGCGTGTGCACAAGAAAAAGACGGGCCACGGGGTGGGGCTGGGGGACTCAGAGGTATGGCACAGTAAGGCCTTCAAAGGAGACAGTGGACCCAGGATGAGGGGCGGCAGGAGGAGCCAACAGCCAAGGTCTAGAGGGAGGTTGGACCAATGTCTGAAAAGGCTCTGTTGAGAAAAGGATACTTATGTGTCTCTTAATTACCAGAGGAATATGTGTTTATTGAAGACATTTTGAAAAATATAAACACATAAGAAGCAAAAAAAAAAAAAAAAAAATTCACCTTTGGTCCCACCACCCAGAGGAAACCACTCTGGTGGTGTGATTAACTGTGAGCACATGTGATTGCCAGGACTTTTCTTCCAGCTGGTTTCTGCCAGGTGTGAAGGTGCTGAGAGTCGTCAGGACAGAGAAACAGAAGAACAGCCTCTGTATGGCGACATCAAGTCCTGTCCATGAACATGGTCTGTCTCCACATTACATGGTCTGCAATGTTTTCTAGCTTCCAGAACACAGACTGGACACTTCTTTTGTTAAATTTACTCCTAAGTATTTATTCTCTCTGATGCTGTTATAAATAGAATTACTTCCTTAATTTCATGTTCAGGTTATTCTTGCTGGCATAGAGAAACAAAAATAATGTTTGCATTGCATCCTGCATGTTTGCCAGACTTATTCGTTCCGATAGTTTTTAGTAGAGTCCTCAGGCTTTCTGTATTCAAGCTCATGCCATCTGCAAATATAGTTTTACTTCTTTTTTCCCCCAAATCTGGATGTCTTTATTTCCTTTTCTTGCCTTATTATCCTGCCCAGAACCTCCAGTACAATGTTGGATAAAACCAGCAAGGACACACGTCCTTTCCTTGTTCCCAAAGAATGTTCTTGGTCACAAAGAATGCATCCAGTGTCCCATTATTAAGTATGATGCTAGCTGTAGGATTTTTTGTAAATGCCCTTTAGCAGGTGGAAGAAGCTCACTTCTATTCCTAGTTTGTTACATGTTGTTTTTTTTTTAAATCATGAAAGGGTGTTGGATTTTGTCTAATGCTTTTTCCACATCTATTGAGATGACTTTGTGGTGCTTTTTTTTTTTTTTAAAGCTATTGACAAGGCATCTTACATTAGCTGATTTTTCTTTTCTTTCTTTTCTTTTTTTTAAGATTTATTTGTTTGAGAGAAAGAGAGTGAGCTCATGCATAAGTCAGCAGAGGGGCAGAGAGAGAGGGAGAAGCAAACTCCCCACTGAGCAGGGAGCCCAATGCAAGGCTCAATCCCAGGACCCCGGGATCATGACCTGAGCTGAAATCAAGAGTCGGATGTTTAACCGAGCCACTCAGGCACCCCGATGTTAGCTGATTTTCGAACACTAAACCACCAGCCTTGCATTGCTGGGTTATGCACTGCTTGGTCGTGGTCTATAGTCCTTTTTTACATGCTGCTGGATTCAGTCTACTAATATTTTGTTGGGGATTTTTGTGTCTATATTCATTGGGTGTGTCAGTCTGTACTTTTCTTGTGATGTCTTTGGCTTGGAATCAGGGTTGTTCTAGCCACACAGAACGTATGAGGAAGTGTTCCCTTTCTTCTTGGAGCAGTTTATGAAGGACTGGTGTTAATTTTTCATTAACCTGCGGTAGAATTCACCAGAGAAGCCACATGGGCAAGGGTTTGTCCTCGTGGGATGTTTTTAAACTACTGATTCAATCTCTTTACTTGTTACAGGTCTATCCAGGTTTTCTGTTTCTTCTTGAGTCAGCTTTGGTGCTTTGTGTCTCTCTAGGACTTCGCCATCCCCCCGGGTTGTCTGATGTGTTGGGGTACAGGTACATTCGTATTTCAGTGTCCCTGGTGGTCTTTGGCTTTTACCCTCGCCTCTTATGGGGTAACTACAGTGCGCAAGGGACCCTCTGAGAATGCTGGTGAGATCTCACCCCTCCTCTGCTCATACCTTCCACGGGTCTTGTGTCATCAGAGCACCCTCTGTCATGCACGTCCTTGTCCACATCTCCTCTTCCTGTAAGAACACCTCTTGTATTGGTTTAGTACCCACACTAATAACCAGGCAGTGCTGCCCACTTGACCTGAGGACACAGAAGCCTGGGAGCTATGAGGGTGGCATGGCCCCCAGGGGCCCTGAGATGCTGGCAAAGTCAGATCACAAAGGAGAGGGAGGGACGCCTGCCTGGCTCGGTCAGTAGAGCACCTGACTCTTGATCTCAGGGTCATGTGAGTTCAAGCCCCATGTTGGGTGTGGAGCCTACTTAAAAAATAAAATAAAACAAAATTTTAAAAAAGGAGAGGGAGGAGAGGAGGAGAGGACTGGGCTGGGAGAGGCTTGGGGGGGGTGGGGACGGGGACAGGGACAGAGACAGCACCCTAGGCCTGCCCTCTGGCCCAAGAGGCCCCCTGTCCTGTGTCCTTGAGGTCATTTTCCACTTATGCTGGGCTTAGTTAGGTGGGTCATTTGCCACAAGAGACCCTTGACCAAGCCCATCCAGAGGCACAGGGCTGGGGGGGGTGTCTGGCAGCTTTACTGGTTGCTGTCATCCTGGAAATAAAACCCTTTGAGAGCTGCCGAGCCCTAGCCCACCTGTGTCACTCCACTCCCACCTCGCCCTGGAGGCAAACCCAAGAGAGAGCTCTCCTTTCTTCCCAGCTGGGCTGGTCACCACTGCTTGGGGGTCACCTCTCCACCCACTCAGCTCAGGATGGGGGAGGGAGTGGCGTCAAAAGTGGGGCTTGGAGCAGGTGCTGGGACACAGTTCACTCCACGGGCCCTCAGAGCCAGCCCCAGCTGCTCTCCCTGGCTGTGCCGCGCTGGGATTCGCCAGTTCCCAGTGGCTCTGCAGAGAGCGTGGCTGACTCTTGGAGCTGGTTGGCCTGAGGGGTCCCAATGGCAATGCCTGTTACTTCTACCTGCTGGGGGAGAGACCAAGCCACTGCAGGAGGATAGCAGCTCTTCTGGGGCCGCTTTCCAGCCTCCTGCCGCAGACGCTGAGGCTGTGGCTCCTTCCCCATCTTTGGCACAAGAGAAAAGAGCTGGAGAGGGAGACAGTAAAGCAAGGAGAGTTCAGGAGTCTGTGCCTGCCTCTGATCAGCGAGAGCTGTTCTGCGGAAAGATCCGTGAGCTCAAGACCCAGAGCCACAGGATCCAGAGCCCAGGATCCGGCCTCGGGCACGGAAAGACTTCCGGGTAAATCAGAGTGGGGTGGGCTGCCCTGGGGCCCCAGGAGGCTCTGAGCTCCTGCCCAGGGTGGTGAGAAGTCTGCACCTCAGCAGGTTGGCGTGGAGGAGCGTTGAGTGTAGGGACCTCTTACCTGCAAGGTCAAGATCAAGGGCGCAAGGCCCTGCTCCTGGTCCCATAAGGGGTCATGGGTGGGAAGGGAAGGCACCTGCATGATTCACACTCCCCACTGGCATCTGAATAAGAAATAGGCAGTTAAAACCCCCCAGGCTGCTGGAGATTGGCTGCAGGACAATGTGAATGCACTTAACACTACCGAACAGCACACTTAACAGTGCTTGAGATGGTAAATCTTACCTTATTTTTAGTCGCAATTAAAAATTTAAAAAACAGGCTGGAAAGAAAACGGGGGTCACGTTCTTTTAAAGCGGGGGATTTTTGCTCCGTCCCCCCTCCGCGGACTGTCAGGGATGGGGGCGGGGGAAAAGCGCAGGCAGGCAGCCGGCTGGCCCTGGGGGCAGGGGTGGAAGGAGGGCATTGTTTCCCAGCCCGCTCTCCCGGCACTGGCCGGATATTTTGGGGGCATTAATCCGGTTCCTCCCGGGACAGCCCAGCCCCACACCCCCTCTTCCCGCCAAGGAGGAGAAGGAAGGAGGAAGCAGGCCGAGCTTGCAATTACACTCATGGGTGAAGGCCTCAGAGCGGGGGCTGCACCTGCGGGGGGAGTGCGTGTTTCCTCCCCCACGTGCCCCGCGAGCCCGGGCAGAGAGAAACCGCCCCCCAGAGCACTGAGCGCGCCGCGGGGTCTCCCCATCTGATTGATAGCGGCCGCATCCGGAGATAAGGACGCCTGCACGCCGGTGAATTGTGGCTTCATATTCCATGAATTTCGGGACGGCTGTCTGTGCACTTATTTGATGGATGCAAACCGCGCTCCAGGCCTCCGAGAGGCCCGGGCCCCGCGCCCCGACCCTGCACCCCCGCCCCGCCTCGGGTGCCCCCACTCCGTGCCTGGTGACCAGGCCGGTTATTTATGTTTTCAATTTGTTTTTATGATGATCATCATTACTATTATTTGTTTTTCAGGATTAGAAGTCCATCAGACATTCTCTCGCCCCCAGAAGCCGGTCACCTGTCTCCAAAGGGCGGGCAGAGCGCTTTCTTCAGATGCAAGCGGAAGAAAAATATCTCGTAATTATGTTGAATGTTAATAATTAAACTTCGTATAACTCAGCGGATGGTCTGTATTTCCCGGAGTGTGTCTGCTTCATCGCAGGGCGAGCCCGCGCACCCCGTTTCCACACCCGAGCAGCTGCTGGATTTGCGGCTTGGCAACGTCAGTGTTTCCCATGAAACCGGCGTTTAGTAAGGGATTTGTCTCCATGTTTTTCTCAGGCCCCACACCACGATGGGTCCCTTGCCCTGACCCGTTTCCCGAGTCACATGCCTGTCGGTGTGAGGCCGTCCGTGTGGGTGTCTGCCTCACCTGATGAGAGCCGTGTGCCGCTCAGCCATGCGCTCTCACACGCTCACTCCTAGCCACACGCACCCACAGGTGCTCACGCACGCCCACGAGCTCGCACTCACACGTGCTCACACTCACACACACCTGCGCTCACCGTCCTGTCCCACCATCCCGGAGAGCCCTGATCTGTGGGTCCCCAGACGCCCCCACCCACCCGGTCCTCCCTTCCGCTCCCCAGGGCCCAGGAGGAGGGCTTGAGCTCTGAGCTGGAGCTGTTGGAACAGCCGGAAGGCCAGGTGCTCCCGGGGAAGCCGCTCCCGGTAGGAGGAGTCCCACCGGGGTATCTCGGACTGTGGGTTAGAATTTGGAATTCTTTTTGGCCACCTGAAGGTGACCCTTTATGGTTGGGTGTGGCTGTTGGAGACTTGTGTAAAGTCCTAGAGACCACGTTCTTGGGTCTGTGCATCTGGGCCACGTGTCGGGAGTTCAGTGACCTGGGCACCACTGGTCAAGGCAGTGGAGGGCTGCCAGCCACTGATCCTGGGAGAGACCCATCCCAAAGGGGAGGGGAGTGCTGCAGCCACACTGGTGTGGGAAAGACAGCCCTGCTGGATCTGCTCTCTTCCCGAGGATTCCCTGCCCCTCGGCTCTGGATGGGCCCGTGTGGCAGCCTCAGCAGGGCGCTGAAGACCTGCCTCTGGGAGCATTCAGCCCTCCAGCCTCACCTTGAGGGAGCTGCTCATTGCCAAGGGCATCAGCTCCTTCTGCACTCCCCTGCACCTGCGACCCCTCTGAGCAGGCTTGATCCCACCCAACACTCTCCGTGCTTGAGCTTCCCTGCTCCCGGGGCTTCGTGGCTCCCGGGGCTCCTGGGGCTCTGTGGCCCCAGCTCCGGGGCTCCCCTTCTGCCACTTGCCCTCTTGTGCAGGTGTTGTGGGGTCGCTGTCTTCCAGTCTCCCAGCCTCTCCTTGGACAGGTGCAGGCGCCAATGCCACATGGCCACGTGACTTGCTTTTGCCAACAGGGTGTGGGCACAAGCGGGGGCATTTGGGTCCCCGCCTGTCTCTGAGCGGCCTCACCAGAGGGGACACAGGGAGCAGGCTGACCCCAAGCCACGGCCGTAGCCATGGCCACTGACCCCAGAGATCCTGGGTGACTCTGCTGGGCCACACACGCTCATTTTGCAGACTGGAGTTTGGGGTTCTTTGTTATGCAGTGCTTTGCAGCAAGGACTGCCTAATACGGAGATGCAGGCTCCTGTGGCCTTTCCCATTCCTCCATACGCCCCGTGAGAGTGCCGGGGAGCCCACAGCCACCCATGCACACCTCTCGCCCCAGCACCGGGCTTCCACTCCTTGTTGCCTGTGGCTGGTCACAGCATCAGGTGCTCCGCCAGGACCCCAGGCCCGAACGTCTACAAGGAGCAAAGAGGGCCTGACCCACAACGAGGAAACAGGAGCATTTCCATGACGATGCTCAGATGCCAGGACGCCTACGGCATTCCGTGGATCAAGCACCCTGCCGCGTGAAGCCCGGGGGGTTCTACAGATGACTGAGTTGGTGGTGGGAGGGAGGGAGGCAGGTGACCCCACCCAAAACATGAGACTGATGACATGGCACATACCTCCCACAGTGGAGATCTCTGGGGAGCGGAGGGACGGTCAGTCTTTGTTTGCTCATGGGGGGCCGCTGTGTGAGCCCAGACCTGCTGGGCCTCTGTGGCCCCTGGGCGGCCGCCAGCCAGAGCTGCTGGGAGCTGGTGCCTAAGCAAGCCTGTGCTTGGGGACAGGGCTGCAGGGGTGTGGGCCAGCCCGGGACCCCGTGTCACCCCCACGCTTACCGCCACCACCACCACCATGGCCCTCCCCAGTGGTGCCCGGAGAAGCCTGTCCACGAGGAGCTTGTCCCTTCTTTTTAAGTCAGGTTGGAGCTTTCTGCTTGTTTCCAGAAGGTCTTCTGTTCTCTCTACCTGGGCTCCAGGAGGACACAGGGATGACCTGTCCAGCGGGTGGGGAAGGGAGTGGGCCCACAGTCGGAGCGCTGACCATGGGGTGGCCAGGGGGGACGGTTACATCGTGAAGATGCATCCCGGGCTGGGCCACTGGCACTGGCCTCCGCGAAGCCAAGACAAGCCCTGGGATCTGTCCAGACCCGAGGCAAGATGGCACCCAGGGCCCTGAAGCAGGGGAAGGGCAGAGACTGGGAGGGGCGGCCAGCCTAGGAGAGGGGCTCAGGGCACAGGGCTGGGCTCACCCTGTCCCCGAGGGGGCCGGGAGCAGACAAGGTGGCACATGGGGCAAGTTTGCCCTTCGCCAACATCAGTGTCACCAGCAGGATGGCTGGATTTGGTGAACAGAAACACAGAATGCACAGTTAAATTTGAATTTTAGAGAAGCAATGAATAATTTAAGTCTAAGTGTGTCCTATGTAATATGTAGGGCACATTTATGCTGAAAAACTGTTCATTGTTTCTCTGAGGTTCAAATGTGTCCTGCATTCTGCCGAGAACCTCTGTGGGGAGCCCCCACGAGTAAGAGGTGTGTGCAGGTGGGGCCAGGTGGGTGGACGGGGTGAGTTGGGGGAGCAGTCGGAGTGTGTCCCGGGGCCCTGCCGCCTGGAGGGAACTGAGGCAGGCAGGGGGAGGGACAGAGCTCCAGAGATGCCCCCATCCCCACTCCTCAGGTCCAGCGGAGGGACGAGGCCCAGCCCGTGGGGCGGTCCCCCCACTTCTGCTGGGTGCCCCAGGAGCCTGTGGCCTGCTCACTCCCAGCCCTGCAGCCGCGGTCCTCTGGAGGTGGGAGGCCCTGTGAGCCCCGCGTTCACGCTCAGAAACTGCTTCCAGCCACACAGCCTCCCCAGCCTCCTGGGCTCCAGGCACCCCGTCTGCAGGCCAGTCCTGGGGCTCAGGACAGAGCAGCATGCAGCTGTGGGAGCAGGAGGGGGCTGAACCGCCCCAGACCCCCACAGCCGGCTGCGTGGACCGAGATGATGCGTGCCCCGCTTGGTTTTAGATGAGGAGAACACAAGCCGCATGTAAGAAGGAACTGAAGCAGCTGGGGGTTAGCAGACCTGAGCTTCCAAGTCCCTCTGAGCGGATTAGAGTGAGGAGAGACGGGGCAGGACCGGCCGCGTGTGGCATGAAATCCGGCTGCAGGTGGCGGCTGCCAGCTGTGGGGGCCTCCTCTTCGGCTGAGGCGCTAAGCTCCCGGGACCCGGACACCGCGGGGCACATCTCCAGCTCCCTGGCTTTACTGAGGACAGGACGCTCCGTGTGACGGTCTTCACAGGACAGTCCAGTGGTTAGATGCCCCAGGTCAGGGTTCCACCCGCCTGGTTCAAATCCTGCCTCCCCTCCCAGCAGTGGCAGGACCCCTTTCCCTCTACTGGCCTCCCCGGTCCGTGAGGGACGGTTGTGGCAGTGGCCCCTGGCTACAGGGGTGCAGGGACTGCTCGGGAAGGTGCCCAGGCAGGATGGCGTTAGGGTCCTGGCAGCGTCCCCTTCTTGAGCCTGTCCCATGGACAGTGCCCGGTGGTCTGGCCACACAGGAGAGGCCAGCACAGCTAGTCCAGGACCCTTGGCTGCACCCCGCACGGCAGCCTCCAGGGCAGAGGCTTTGCTGGACGAGAATCACTGCCTTTCCCCGTGTTGGGGAGGGGTCTGGGGCTGCTGCGGGTCTGCCCTCACTGCTGTCCCCAGAAGGTGGGGGCAGCACAAGAACGGAGTGTGCAGGTGGCGAGGCTAGGGTGGGGCCCGGGGCCCGAGCCGCGGAGCCCTGATGCCGGCCCAGCCCAGACGGGACGTTTCTGCCCTGGCTCACCACCGGGCACAGCAGTGTTTCTGGGGCTCTGTGGTCTACGAGGGGTGGAGCGGGGCCAGGAGCGGGGAAGTGTCCCCAGGACGTGGGCCTCACGGGAGGTGGCAGGTAACAGAGCACCACAGATGGGGTGCAAACAACACCCGGTCCTGGAGGCTGGGGTTCAAGGTCGGGGGGCAGGTGCAGCGGGCTCTGGGGCCTTCCCACTGCAGGACCGGGGTCCTATGGGACCAGGGCCCCAGCCTCATGACTTTATTTAACCTGAATCGTCTCCAAAGGCCCCGTGTCCAAATACAGTCACACTGCAGGCCTAGGGCTTTGTCCTGTGAATTTTGGGGGGAAATTCAATCTACAGCAGGAGAGCATCGGGATCTGTCTTGTCTGCTTTTGGGACCCTGACTTCTGCCCAAGTCTTGGGGATTCTGCTTTGTCTTCACTCTGGGGCACAGGCCTCTCTGCTCCCAGAAATGCCTCTCTCTCGGGGTTCCCAGTGCCCTCGCCCTCAGGGCAGGTGTACAAGGCAGCCCGTCCCGTCCCTCACTACCATAGTCACACAGAAGCCCGACTCAATCCCAATGCCGCCGGGCCTGCCAGGTGGGTGCCACGTGCTCAGGGCACCCAGAGGGACCCCGACCTGGCCCCCTCATGCCCCAGGCTTGTGGGAGGGATCCATGCTTGCCGTGTTCTCAGCACCTACTCCTCTGTGGCCGTGTAACAAACCTCCCCAAAAAGTGACATCAACAACCACCGTTATGCTCACGGATCCTGTGCGTCAGGAGCTAGGGTGCGGTGAGCACGGCTGGTGGCCGTGCCTGATGCCTGGGGCCTCAGCCGGGAGGTTACAGAGCTAGGCTGGAATCCTCCAGAACCTCCCAAAGGTTCATCATCACCCTTCTGGCTGGTGCTCACTGTCAGCTTCCAACTGAGGGCTTATCTGGGGCCATCGGCTGTCACCGGCTTCCCCACGCGCCGGGCCTCCTTGGCCCTTGGAGTCTGGTTTCCAAATCGAGGAAAGAGAGAGAGAGGAACTATTTTGCCTTTTATGTCCTGGCTTCAGAGGTCACTCAGAAGTCCATGCAGACCCAAGGGGGGCCAGTGGATCCCACCCCTCGATGCGGCCTGCAGGGCTCAGGGGAGCACGTGGGCCAGATACACGATGTACCAGCCAGAATCAATCTCCAGCGAGCCTTGACTGGCTGCCCCCGGCTGCCAGCCCCCAACATCCCCTGCTTTCCCCTGCTGGACAGCTCACAGGCCCCAGGCACACAGCACCCCAAAGCCTTGGCCCAGCCTCACCCTGCCCCCTTCCCTCTAGGCCCAGAGGGAGCAGCACCGACCGGCCTCCAAGCCTCCTGCCGCAGCAGTCCCTTCGCTGTGCCTGCTGCTGACCCTCCACCCTGGGCCTCTCACTCCGCTGGCCGGGAAGTCGCTCATGGAGACTTTCACTGGGCTGGTAAGGAGGCGTCAGGTCCTCTCCTCCTGGAAGCCCTCCCAGATACTCCCACTGGGCCACGTGGCACACCATGTGCCCGTATCCAGTGGGGCCCTGGGATCAGCAGCTAGAGTGACATGAGGCCGGTCATTGTGCTGTGGCCAGGGACCCCTAGCTGCAGCCCCCACCTCCCCCCAGGAGGACCAGCCCTGGGGCCTGGGCGCAGCTGAGCCTGAGTGGGTGTTGGGGTCCCAGCCAATGGCCAGAGGATGTGGGCGCAGGAAGGTGAGTGGGTCATGTAAAGCCTTCCTTGGTGACCCTGCTGTTCCTCCTCCTGCCCACACATTCTTGCTCACCAAACTTCTCCTCCAGGCATCCGTGGGATTTATTTTGCAATTGCATCATTCCATCAGAATGATTTTAGGTTGGTCCCTGCTGCCCTCCCGACTCCAGTGCAAGCCCCGAGACCCTGGGGACACGTCACCTCCTTACATTGCCCTTTGCGGGGTCTAAGAACAATGACTTGTATACGAGCAGATCTCTGAATTTCATAAAACAGGCTTGCCCACATCATTTCACTCTTCAAGCAGCTGTGAGGTGGGCAGATGTCCCCAGTGAGAGGGAGCCCACCATAGCTCGAGGCGAGGCCTGAGATGGTGAGTGGCCACAGGAAGACCTGGGGGACGCTGAGACCCCCCTGCAGGGAGGGAGGGAGATCACTGGGTGGGCAGTCCTCTGCAGTTAGACTGGAAAGCTTGCGGTAGAAAGCGGGAGGCATGGGGACCGCAGAAGGACGGGACAGGTGCAGAATCGGAGTCGGGCACGCAGGTGAGCAGGGACCATGCGGCCCCCACTGCGAGGCGGAGGAGTGGGGATGAGCCAGCCCCACAGCATGTCTCTGGGGCTGAGCACATTTCCCGATTTCCAAAGACGCGGTGTTCCCTAGAGACGTTCTCGAGCACACACTGTGCATGGTGTTGACATTTGCTTCGTGGGCCAGCACACGGCGTGTTTTTCTGGATGTTGTATTTACACCTGGAAAGAGGGGTGTCCCCACCGTGTCGTTTCTGGGGACTAGTGTGTTTTATCGTGGGATGCAAATCTCCTGTAGAGTGACTGTGTTTTTCCCCTTGTTTTATTGTTTACCCAGGGAAGTGAGCTAAGATTTCCAGTAACAAATACGGATTTGTCTACTTCCCCATTTAGCTCACACATTTTTCTTAAATTGAGAGAAAAAAATGTATTTCTGAAATGTGAAGTTTACAGCAAGCACGATTTCATGTGTTTTGATGAACGCACACGTGTGTGTGACCAACACTCCACCTTGGGGGCGATCGGGCGCACTGCTGTCAGCCCGGGATGCTCCCACGGGCCCCTCACAGAGACCCTCGCTCACCGCTCTGACTTCCAGTGCCCCACATGCCTTGCCTGTGCTCAAATTTCACATAAATGAAATCAAACTGGGTGCAGTCTTTTGTGTCTGGCTTCTTTCACACACAATCATGCTTTAAAATTCTTTATTTTTGAAAGGATTTCACAGCTTGATGGAGATATAACCAAAATACAAGTGATGGAAACAGAGCCAGTGGTCACAGCACAAATGCACTCCAGATAAATTAATTTTTTTAAATTTTGGTAAAATATACAAAGTATAAAATTTAACATCTTCACCATCTCTAAACCCATAGCTCAGGGACACTAAGCACATTCATGTTGTGCAGCCGTCCCCACCATCCATCTCCAGAACTTTCCATCTTCCCAAACTGAGACTCTGTCCCCCTGAGTCACCGACCCCCACCCTTCCCCCGGCGCCCACTGTCCACTCTCTGTTCCCCTGAGTCACTGACCCCCACCCCTCCCCTGGTGCCCACCGTCCATTCTCTGTTCCCCTGAGTCACCGACCCCCACCCCTCCCCTGGTGCCCACCGTCCACTCTCTGTCCCCCTGAGTCACTGACCCCCATCCCTCTCCTGGTGCCCACCATCCACTCTCTGTCCCCCTGAGTCACCAACCCCCGTCCTCCCCTGGCGCCCACCGTCCACTCTCTGTCCCCAAGACACCGACCCCCATCTCTCCCCTGGCCCCAGTGCCCACCGTCCACTCTCTGTCCCCCTGAGACACCGACCCCCATCCCTCCCCCGGTGCCCACCATCCACTCTCTGTCCCCCTGAGTCACCGACCCCCATCCCTCCCCCAGTGCCCAGAGCCCACCATCCACTCTCTGTCCCCCTGAGTCACTGACCCCTGCCCCTCCCCCGGCGCCCACCGTCCACTCTGTTCCCTGTGAATCTGGAGACTCTAAGGACCTCATGTGGGGGGAATCCTGCAGTACTTGTCCCTCTGTGTCTGGCCTATCTCACTCAGCATCACGTCCCCCAGGTCCATCCACGCTCTGGCAGGTGTCAGTGTGTCCCTCCGTGTTCAGGCTGAGTGACGGTCCGGTGTGTGGATGGACCACGTTTATCCCCTTGTCTGTTGATGACACTTGGGCTGCTTCCACATGTCAGCTGCTATGAACATGGGTGTGCAAGCAACCACTCAAGTTGCTGCTTTCAATTCTTTGGCATAAATACCCAGCCGTGGGATTCAGATCATGTTTCCACAGCATCTGCATCAACTTACATTCCCACTGACAGTGCACGGCATCCCAATTTTTCCACATCCTCACCATCACTTGTTAGCTTTTGGGTTTTTCTGATAGCAGTCATCAGATGGGTGTCATAATTGGTGTGAGGTGATGTCTCATTTGCATTTCCCTGGTCATTAGTGATGTTGGGCATCTTTCCATGTGCTTATTAGCCATTCATATATCTTTGGAGAAATGCCTACTCAAGTCCTCTGCCCATTTAAAAATAGTATTATCTGTTTGTTGTTGAGTTGTGAGAGTTATTTATATATTCTGGATATTATTTATCAGTTATATAATCATATAAAATTAACTTTGTAGAGTAGTCTGACAAAGAGCACTTAGAATGTTCAAAAATAAAAATAAAGGATTGAAGTCTGTGTTGATCGGGGTTCTTAATTGCAGACAACAAAATCCACTCCTGGTAATTTGAGCAGAGAAGCAGTTGTTTAAAAAACCCACAAAAATTCCTCAGGAATCATTGTTCTAGAAACAATTCCCAATCCTCATAGATTCCTGGCCACCAAAGGGGCTTCTGCCTCTGCTCCAAGAAGCTGCCACCACTAGGAACAGCAGCATATATCAATGCTAGGCAGGTGGCATTCTGAGAGAGTACCCAACCTTGTAAGGTGTTTCCCTCCAATCTGGTACCATGTCTGAATCTTTGATAAGCCATTGCAACATTCTATATACGTTACAGACTAGCAGAAGGGAAAATGTGGAATAATAGAAAAGATTCAATCAATTCAATAGAAAGCAATATTGGGTAGAAAAAAAAAAAACATGGAACAGTCAGGATAAATAGAACTCATGTAATAAGGTGGTGTTTTAGCCCCCGGTACATCTGTAACTATATTAGACATAAATGGAATAAATATTCCACCTGAAAGACAAAGATTGTTAGATAGGATAAAAATAAATAAAACTCAACTCCATGATGTGTACAGGAAACATATCTAAATCATAAAGATGTAGAAGACTGAAAATAAATGATGGGAAAGCAAATACCATGTAAATGTCAACCAAAAGAAAGAAGGGATCCCTACATCAATATCAGAAAGAAGTAAACTGGGGGCGCCTGGGTGGCTCAGTCATTGAGCGTCTGCCTTCGGCTCAGGTCATGGTTCCAGGTCCTGGGATCAAGCCCCGCATCGGGCTCCCTGCTCCGCGGGGAGCCTGCTTCTCCCTCTCCCACTTCCCCTGCTTGTGTTCCCTCTCTCGCTGTGTCTCTCTGTGTCAAATAAAAAAAAAAAATCTTTAAAAAAAAAAGAGAAAGAAGTAAACTGTAAGGCAAAAAGCATTACTAGAGATAAGGAGGTCACTTCATAATGAAAACAGGACTATTTCACCAGGAAGGTATGAATTCTAAATTGTATGCACCTAATAACATGGCCTCAAAATACGTAAAACAGAAATTCACGGTACTTCAAAGAGAGGCGAATAATCCCCAATCATAGTGGGACTTTTTAACATAAAACTGTCAGTAACTGATACGACAAGTAGAGAAGGTATGAGTAAGCACATAGATTATATGAACAAAGCAAACAATAATCTTGACCTAATGGGTGTATATAGAACACTACACCTAACAACTACATAGCACCTTTGTTTTTTTTAAGCACGTGGATCATTTACAAAAACTATCCTGGCCCGTAAAGCAAGTCTTTAAAAAATTGGAAAGGATTGAAAGTGTGTAGGGTCTGTTCTCTGACCACAGTGGAATTAAACTAGAATCTGATAGAGAAAAGATAAGCAGAAAATACTCATATATTTAGAAATGAAGACAAGCATTTAGCACCAGATTGTTATTAATTCAGGATTATCCCTCTCCCCTCTGCATTCTCTTCTGTGTCCCAGTAGAGGAAGCTAGTAGCAGGGCTCCCAGGGTCCCTTAAGTGTACACTCTGACAGTGAGAGACACTTGAGCAAGATTTGGAACGCAGAGGGAAGGAACAGAGCTTCCTTTCCATGGAAGCTGCACGGGGGCCATTGCAGTTGGTGGTGGTAGCTTCCCTTGGCTTCCAGGGTCAGCCTGAGACTCTCCTTGGGTGCTGCAGGTGGCTGAGGTCACTGGGCAGTCTCTAGCTACTTCAGGGCTGCAGTCACCTGGGGTCGCTGATATGGCCCCCCTGCTCTTTCTGAAAGTGACCTTCCTCCCCTGCAATTTCCAAATTTCTCAATGTTTGTGCAAGCCTGGAATTCCCTATAATATATCTCTCTCTACCCAAAATACCTAACGTGAATTCAGTTTTTCTGACCAACTACCCCCTTCTGACCTTCCCACGTACCAGCAGTGTTTCCAGGAATGTAGAACCTTAAAAATAGGAATCTGGGATTGGTTATCAGGTCAGGTTAAGTTTGATGTCAGTAATGACCTTATGACCAGTATAAAGCAGGATACAGGGGGCGCCTGGGTGGCTCAGTCGTTTGGGCATCCGAGTCTTGGTTTTGGCTCACCTCATGATCTCAGGGATGTGAGGTCAAACTCCGAGTCAGGCTCTGTGCTCCGCAGGGATCCTGCTTGAGATTCTCCCTCTCCCTCTGCCTCTGCTTCTCTCCCCTCAAATAAATAAATAAATAAACCTTTTTTTAAAAAGCAGGATAAAGATAGTCCATGAATATAGTTACTAATAAAATTATCACCTCTAATTGTTTGTGAAGGGGCTCTTGCAGCAGAATGTTACGATGGAAGTGGTGAGATACTCCTGAGTACACTGGGGGTTGACAGCGAGGAAGTGACAAGCTGTGGCCTCATTCTCAGCTCAAAGCATAGCCAGAGAAACAGAGGGCTTCTATGGCTCTTTTTTTTTTTTTTTAAGATTTATTTATTTATTTGCGAGAGCGAGAATGAGAGAGAGAGAGAGAGAGAGAGTACATGAGAGCGGGGAGGGTTAGAGGGAGAAGCAGACACCCTGCCGAGCAGGGAGCCCGATGCGGGACTCGATCCCGGGACTCCAGGATCATGACCTGAGCCTAAGGCAGTTGCTTAACCAACTGAGCCACCCAGGCGCCCATCTATGGCTCTTTTGGGAAAAAAAAAAAATATCTCTTGTAGCTTTCAGGGCAATATTTTTAAATTTTTTTTAAATTTTTAAATTTTTTTAAAAGATTTTATTTATTTATTTGACAGAAAGAGACACAGCAAGAGAGGGAACACAAGCAGGGGGAGCGGGAGAGGGAGAAGCAGGCTCCCCACCAAGCAGGGAGCCCAATGAGGGGCTCGATCCCAGGACTCTGGGACCATGACCTGAGCCGAAGGCCGTTGCTCAACAACTGAGCCACCCAGGCGCCCCAGGGCAATTTTTTTTTTTTTAAAGAGGACCTCAAATGGATAAAGAAGATGTGGTGTATATATATTTACATGGAATATTACTCAGCCATCAGAAAGAATGAAATCTTGCCATTTGCAATGATGTGGTTGGAGCTAGAGGGTTTTTTTTTTAAGATTTTATTTATTTAGTTATTTAGTTATTTGAGAGAGAAAGCATGTGCCCCTGGGTGGGAGGAGGAGCAGAGGGAGAGGGGCAAGCAGACTCTGAGTTGAACACAAAGCCTGAATTGGGGCTCGATGGAACTAGAGGGTATTATGCTAAGTGAAATACATTAGTCAGAGAAAGACAATGATCATATTATCTCACTCATATATGGAGTGTAAGAAACAAAACAGATGAACATAGGAGAAGGAAAAAAAAGAGAAAGAGAAGGAAGCCGACCATAGGAGACTCTTAACGATAGAGAACAGACGGAGGGTGGATGGAGGGAGATGGGGGATGGGCTGGATGGGGGATGGAGATTAAGGAGGGCACCTGTTGTGATGAGCACTGGATATTGTGTGTAAGTGATGAATCCCTGAATTCCACTCCAGAAACCAACATTGCACTGTATGCTACCTAACTAGAATTTAAATTAAAAAAACAAACAGTATTTCGTAAACTTTAGCAAGTATAAGAAAAATAAATAAATAAAAAGAGGACCTCAAATTTAATCTTGCAGTCTAAAGAGTTACAGCTGAAGTAAAAGTCAATGTTTTTCCGAGTCCCTTCAGTAAAAGGGCATTCATTTGGAAAGAGTGAGACCATGGGAATTGGAGTGGATTTTATTGAATCTGAGCACCAAATCCCCGGAACCACCCTCTCCCCAGAAGCGGTGATTTATCACCACCTGAGAAGGTGTGCCTGTGCCCGAGGACCCCCCTATGAGGACCTCGGCCAGGGAGACAACCAGGGGAGGAGGTGACCCTTCTCAAGCCTCACCCTCACCAACTCTCATTATCTCCAGATCCATGGACCTGTTTGTCCACCCCGAATGGTGTCTCTTTGCAGGAAGCAGGCATCAGGAAATATGTTGATGGGGGAGGACCAGGAACGAGCATGATGGTAAGAGATGCTCCCACCTTGGCTGACTCCCTGCCTCAACGCCATGATGTGACCCTGAGTGTCAGAAGCCAGGAAGCACTCCCAGCCACAAGGTGACTGTCATTGCCTCAGTGGGAAATGGCCCGAGCAGAGCCAATACAGTTTCCCTGCAGCACCGTGGGCAGCAGCTGATAGCTCACGGTGTCCCTGGGATGGGAATAGACAGCCTACCCGCGTTGTCATGGATCCTGTGAGTGCACGGGAACAGCTGCAGGTCTAATGATCAGAGAAGTGACTCAGGTCAGCACGGTGGAGACTCATGACCCTGCCCTGGGTCCCAGAACTGAGCCACACACACACACACACACACACACACACACACACGGAGCCCCAGGATGAAAGGAGTCCACATGTCCTGCTGAGGGGCTGCAAGGACAGAGTAGGTGTCACACAGCCCCTGGTCTTGATGCTCCTGCGTCTCACCTGGGACTGGAGTCAGGACTGGAGCCGGTGTCCCCTGCTCTGGGGACACCGGGGAGGAGCATTCCGGTACAAACTTGCACCAATACCGCAGACCATGTTTCCATCTTCCTCTTCCTTCCACTTGGACTGTGAAGGAAACAGACGGATTTGGGAGAATGACAGCGGATTATTGTCAACACAGTCAGACCGGTCTGCCAGACATGGTCTGTGTCATGCAACACAGGAACTTCTTTTTTTAAAGATTATTTATTTATTTGAGAGAGAGAACAAGAAGGAGCGGGAGGGGCAGAGGGAAGGAGAGAAGCAGGCTCCCCTCTGAGCAGGGAGCCCGACACGGAGCCCGATCCCGGGACCCTGAGATCATGACCCGAGCCAAAGGCAGATGCTCAAACGACTGAGCCCCCCCAGGTGCCCCCAACACAGGAACCTCTTGTCTGACAAACGCTCACAGGAGCTGACCACAGTGGTGGTGGTGGTGGGGGGGGTGGCCGCCTCTACCTGGCAGGGACAGCAGTACGCAGCCACCCGCCGGCCTCAGGATTTGTTACTGCCCCCTGTTGTCAAAATGCAGACCTCAGGACCTCAGGTCATCCCATAGAACAAAAGGCCAGTTAAATCTGCTGATGGCGGGGCGCCTGGGTGGCTCAGATGGTTAAGCGTCTGCCTTTGGCTCAGGTCATGATCCCAGGAGCCTGGGATCAAGTGCCGCATCGGGCTCCCTGCCAGACGGGGAGCCTGCTTCTTCCTCTGCCTCTGCCTCTCTCTCTCTCTCTCTCTCTCTCTCTCTCTCTCTCTGACTCTCATGAATAAATAAATAAAACATTAAAAAAAAAGAAGTCTGCTGATGGCATCATGGTGATCGGGGCTGGTGGTGGGCAGTAATGAATGCCCTCACCCCCGTGGAGGACACACTGATGCTGGCAGGGGGAGATAAACCCACAAAACCAAGGACTCAGCCCTCGCAGTGCAGCGTGTGGACACCCTGTGGCCCGGGGGTGGCCGCCCCACAGCTGCTGTTTGCACCACACACCACAAAGGAGGTGGCACGACGTTCGCTGGGCCTTGTCAGAATCAGGAGGGTTGATGCACTCTATTTAGGGTATACCGTTTCAAACGGGCTCCCAGAATCAGGTCTGTGGCAAGTCTGGGCTGCCTTCCAGGCCTCTGCACGATGACTCAGAAGACTGTGTCTGAAGAGCCCGTGTCAGACAGGGATGCTGTATGGAGCCCCTGGTGTGCCCGGTGGAAGAGCCCCAGTGAGATACCCACTATCCTGGGAGATTCGGCCCCTGCCTCTCCATAGGGCCATGGTAGGGGGTGAAAGCTGGATCCAGACGTCGAGTGACCACGTGACCTACCCATCACGAGAGATGCAAGACCCAGCGACCTCTGAGGTCTGCTGTCCCCACAGCCCCCCCTGCCGATCCTTGGAAGGGGGACACATGACATCGGATGCTCACAGCCCTCTCGGGAGCTCCCGGCTGGGATCTCGTGCCCAGGTCACAGGTCAACTGGTAGTCACGTCTTTCCGATGACCTTCCCTAACATCCTTGGCGGTTCAGGTCGCTCACACTCCGTCTGCATGGCTATCTGCATGGACAGAATGTCTGTGTCCGCCCCGATTCTTACATGGGAGCCCTGACCCCCAGCATTAAGAGGCGGGGCCTTTGGGGTGAGCAGGTATGAGGGTGCAGTCCTGAGGAGTGGGACTCATGCCCTTGTCAGAAGGGAGCAGGGACAGTTTGCTTCTCGCTCTCCCTGCTCTCCACCATGTGAAGATGCAGGGGAAGACAGCCATCTACACACTGGGCCCAGGTCCTCACCACACACCAGGTCCTCGGGCACATGCATCTCGGCCGTCCAGCCTCCAGCAATGCCTGAGGTACTGTTTGCAGTTGCCCCAACCCTGGGTAGATATTCCAGCAGCCAGAATTGTTGCACCCAAATACCATCACCTTCTGTTCAGACCCTCCCGTGACTAAATAACCCCCCATCACCTGAGCCCTTGCCACCTTCCTGACCTTACCTCTGCCAACTCTCCTGGCCACCCCCTAAGTCTGGCCCCATTGGCCTACTTGCAGGCTGCACACTCTGGGCCTGCTGCACCCCGGGACCATTGCACATGCTGTTCTCACTCCCTACAATCATCCTCTCTTGAATATGCACATGGCTGTCCCCGTATGAGGTCTCAGCGCATTCTGGCAAGGAGGCTTCACTTTCCTCCCTGTTTACACCAGCACTCTCCCTACACACTTTCCTCCCTGTTTACACCACCACTCTCCCTACACACACCAGTACTACCAGCCCCTCCCTCCTTTATTCTTCCCTGCACTGTCCATCCCCAGCAGGGTAATGTGCAACTTGACATTTATTTCTGCATCTCCAGGTAGTCTCCTCAGGCTGGGGCCTCATCTGCCTTGTGCACAGAGGCTTCAGTAATACTTTCTAGATGCACACAATTTTATTTGCTATTTATTTCTTCAAAATTTTTAAATTCTGGTAAAACACACATAACATAAGGTGCACCATGTCATTCATTCTTAAGTGTGAAATTCAATGGCATTAAGAGCATTCGCATATGCTGTGAAAATATCTGCTATCCTCTACTACCTCTTAACTGGTCACTTTTAGACATTATTCACTAACTTCCATTATGCTAGATGAGGATTAGCTCTGCTATAAGCCCTCACCTGTCCTTGCCCACACACTCAATATAAAGAAAACGCTTATTTGAATGAATAGTCAATATTTATGCCATTGTGGCCAAATATCGCCCATCCTAGCGAACAGATAGTGTATATTTCCTTCCTTGTACAACTTACTGTTTTTCCTGGAGTTTATTATTGCCACATATTCTACTTGCATCAATTGCTACCCTTTTATCTTTAATTCTTTCCAATTGTTCTACCCTACTGTAGTAGTTTTCTATTGCCACAAACTCAGTGGTGAACAACTCGAGAGACATGGGACCAATGGAAAGTCTTAGAAGCATCTCTGTGTGTCCAGTTGGAGTAGGTCATAGAAGACCTCCCATGACCACAGTGTCAGGCCAGGGACTAAAGTTACGTGAGGAAGAGTGTGTAAGGGTTTCTGCCCCAGAAGTGGAAGACAGTGCCCACCTGGGAGGAGGTGTGACAGCAGCAGGTGGCCCCTGGCAGTTACATGACACTAAGGACAAAGGTGTATGACCAGAACCTGCTCCACCAGAGATGTGCCTCCTTGGCCCACTCCCTCCCTAGAGTGCAGGTCCATCTGGCTTCATTCACCATTCTGCCCCAGCATATGACAGGCCCTCAGACAAGCAACCACTCAGAGACTGATTAAGTTCTGTAGCAAATGTTTGCCTGCATGGGACCAGACAGCCAGAGGTACTTCTGGAGAAGGCCAGCCTTCAACTGAACATGGAAATAGAGGGGGATATACATTCCTAGGGAGAGAAGAGGGGGACCCAGAAAGTGCAGGAATATAAGCAAGGGCTGGCTGGACAGCAGGGGCAGTCCATGCAGCGAAGTATGGCTGAGAGGGACATTTGGGAACAGTGATGGAGTGACTCTTTCCCCAACAGCCTCAGGTAGGACTATGGAGCCCTCAAGTTAGGCTCAGCCCCAGGGCAGGAAGAAAACCTGATGGGATGGGCACTGCAGAGGGCTTGTGGGTAGGAGGGGGCTGGGTGTCGTGACAGGCAGGGGAGTCAGCCAAGACAAACCAGGGTGAAGCACCAAGATGGCAGGAAGAGAGGCCACCGGAAGGTTCTAGAAGGCCAGCAGGACACGTGGAGACTTGCTCCAGGGACAGCAGCCTGTGTTTGGGTCTGAGCCTGGGCCACCTACAGTCCCAAAGCCCATGCCCAGGGGACTCTGAGGTTCCTCAACAGCAGGCCATGGGCACTCTAAAAGGCCATCCAGCCCAGCACCTGGCCAGCCCCCAGGGTCACTGTCAGGCCTGTAGGGTGAGACCCCACAGCCTGGGTCTTAGAGGAGGACAAAGGCAACAAAGACAGCAGCTGGAGCGCCGGGCCTCCCCCAGAGTCAGGCCAGATGGAGCAGCTGAGGCCTTGGGGACTCAGGGCCTTTGTGCTCTTGGTCCAGCGACAGCCACAAACCATCCATCAAACTGAAGGACCCTCATTTAAATTCTAATAGGAAAGGGGCCAGGAGGCAGGGGGCTTCCCTGGGGCTGCCTTCCCTGCCTCCCCTGCTGACAGCCTGCAAGCTGAGAGCTGTCCACACCAGGGTCACAAGGCCCCACAAGGCGAGGCACACAGAAGTGGGGGCTCTTCTCTAGGAAACTCAGGACGCATGCTCTTGGTGGCTTTCCCAGGGACCCCCTTGAATCATGCCACCTGCCACAGGAAGAACGGCAAGCGGCCCCAGTCGGCTTGCAGAACCGCTCCTCCCCCAGCACAAGGTGGGACTCTGAGGCTGAGCACTCTGGCGTGGACAGACGTGTGTCCCATGAGTGGCTGGATTTTCAGAGAAGCTGTCAGTCCAGCTGGCATCTTGTTTGCATGAGTTGCAAATGCCCATTCCCCTGGTGCTAGGACGCAGCTCACCCTCTAGTGCCCCACACTGGGCTGCAACCGTGTGCACCGGTGCCCAGGGCAGCCACTCGGGTGTCCAGCTTAGCTCGCGTCTGTGTTCTCATTTGATCCAGAATGGGGGCAGTGGAGGGGGTGCCAGCGAACCCCCACAGCATGTCCGATGAGCGGGGAGGGGCTCTGAGGCTGCCACACACTGGGAAAGGTGGCATGGACAGAGGTGGAACGGCTTGCAGAGGGGGTTCCGGCGGGCACGGTAAGGACTTGGAATTTTATTCCAAAGGAATATCCAGCTAATCGCTAGGCAGATCACGTGACCCTCCTGCCAGACCCCAGCCAGGGACTGGAAATGGGGGTGAGGGTGAGGGGAGAGTCGCAAGCGACTCTTAGCTTTCTTTCTGCCTACACAGCTGGTGGTGGCACTTCTGTTTACAGGGATGGTGTGGAGGGGAGTGCGGGGCCCTGGGGAGAAATCAGGGCTGCAGACTCCAGCTCGGGAGTTACTGACATGTATGAACAACGGTAGTAAAACTGATAAAGGCCAACGTGTGGGACATAGCCATGCACGGGGTATTCTTCTCTGTGTTTAAACGCATTTGTAATGAATCCTGATAGTCATTCTATGATGGAGGAACTATCCCCATCCACATTCTAGAGATAAAGGAATAGAAACTCAGAGATTAGGGGCCCCAGAAGGCAGGTAAGGTGAGCACCCATTGTCTCGACACAAAGGCATGTTTAGGTTTGGTCGACTCGGACAGATAACCTTCAGAGATGGGCTGGAGCGGACAAACGTGGGAGGATGACCTTTGATCATTAGTTCACACACCATGTCACTGTGCAACATGTCTACTTAGAAATGCTCATTTCTCTCCCCGATTCCATTTCATGGGACAGACGCGCCCTGACTGCACACGTGTCTTCGTTGCCCCAGAGCTGTGGACGTGGTTGCATAGTTTTGGGGCCCCTGGGTCCAGGAGGCAGCGCCTTGTTATTAAGCTGTTGCAGAGCCACCCCTGGGGCCTTGCCTGAGGGGGCATCATCCCCCCTCCACAGTGGGCACCGTGAGGTTTGCGAGGGCTGTGCCTCCCTGGGCCTCCAGCTCGTGCAGCCATGAGGACACCTGCACAGTCCGGTCTCCTGGGAGCTGCCTTACCCGCCACCACCCTGTCCCCTCCTGACCAACGTCTGGGGCTCATCTGGGCCCTGAGCAGGGGGGACCTCACTGTCCAAATCAGAGTAATAGAAAGCAACCCATTCGATGACAGTCTGTGTGCAGACCTATCAGAAAGCCCCCTTTCCTGAAGACCAAGTTAGGGAAATGGGCCTTATGAGCAGACGTGTAAGGAAAAGTGTGTGGACACTCAGGCTGGGCCCTCCCGACACAGTCTTTGCCTTCACACCCTGCTGTCATCCACCAGGGGCCACTGGGCAGCAAGCCCCAAGGCCTGTCTCCCAGACGGGTGTCCTGGCAGCAGCTGGGTACCCCGGGAAGGACTGACGTGGACAGAAAAGGGGAGGCAGGAAGGTGGGCAGTGGCAGCCCCAGGGCGGGTGTGTGGAGCGCAGGCATCCCCAGCAGGGGCGGCAGAGAAAGGAGGAAGGCGGGCTCTCTCACGGCTCCCCTGGATCAGAGGCTCCAGGGTCCCGTCCATTGTGCACAGGAGGGCGTCAGCTCTGCCATACCATCCTGGGGCCTCTCTTTACTCCGCTGCTCACCTCGGACCCCGCCCCACAGCCCTGGTGCCCAATGACCCCCGATGGGGCACATCAGTGGGCCTCCAACCAGCAGGTGCTCCATCCTGGAGCAGTCTTCCAGGGTGGGATGTGGGAACCAACCGGGTGAGGGTACCATAGGCCATTCTGTGTTTGGGAGGGGTCGGTGTTCTGCAAGCCCTTCAATCTACTTTGGGGGAGAATTGCTTTTAAAAAAATTTTTTTTCAGGGTCACCTGGGCGGCTTAGTCGGTTAAGCATCTGCCTATGGCTCAGGTCATGATCTCTGGGTCCTGGGATGGAGCCCAGCGTGGGGCTCCCTGCTCAGGGGGGAGCCTGCTTCTCCCTCTCAGCCTACCCCTCCTCCCACTCATGCGCTCACTCTCTCTGTCTCTCAAATAAATAAATAAAATCTTAAAAATTTTGTTTCCAGAATTTAGCATAAGTGCTCGCCGGGGAGCCCCCTGCAGAAGTGGCGAAGGCCTGTTTCTGAGATCAATCTGGTCCTTTCCTGCCACGTGGGTACAGATCCTGGTTCCATGCACCGGTTCACGGCTTTCGCCACCCTCTTCGTGGGGCTGATTCTGGCTGATGGAGAGGCTAGCCGAGGCAGCAGACCCTCCCCTGTGCCTGCCAGCCCTCTGAAACCCGCGGCCCTGGTGCACCAGCTGGCCCCGGACCCGGAGGCTTCCTTCCCTTGGGGTCCAGCCTGGAAGCACCGGGGTTTCTCTCCCACTGTGCCTGAGGAAGCTGCCGCCAGCTGCGCTGCACCCTGGGGTGGACACGGGTGCCGCCTGTCCACCACAGCCACCAGAGGACCCCGCCCTGCGAGCCCGGGGCTTCCCTGCGGCTGCACCCCATTATTGCCAGCCTGTCGGGCGAGGAGTGGGATCTCACCTTACTTCAATTTGCATTTCTCCAAGGATAAGTGACTTTAGGTACTTTCTATGTGTTTGGGGGCCACTTTACACCTTGTTTGTGAATTGTTCGTGTCTCCCCCCTGTTTTTCCAGAGTTTGATCTCCTTTCCCTCAACTCGGAAGGGACGTTAGACGCCCGGGACTTGAGCCTTTGTCCCCGGCCAGCTTGGCCAGCAAGAATTCTCCCCCACCTAAGCCATGGGCTGCTGCTTTGTGGGTTTTGCCCAGCAATTAAAGCATTTATTAACATAGTTAATTTATCCATTGTTTTCCTTTCCTCCCTCTGGACTGTGCCTCAGGCTGGAGCACCTTTCCCCACCCAGAGGGTGAAGAGGCCCCATCGTGTTTTCTCCTGTTCCTGCGGCTTCATTTCTTGTTTCCTGTCTAATCCGTTTGGAGCGGTCGTCTCTTGTCCACAGGGCCACTGGGTTCCCCCAGTGCCATTTATTGTGGACCCCATTGTTCCCAATGCTGCCTCTGTCCCAGATGGCACCCGGCCCTCCAGGATCTGTGCTCGCCGCTGAGCCGCACCAGCACCGCTGCTTCCAGAGGGTTTGGGGGGGCTGTGGGGACATCCCCGTGTTGGCTGCTCCAGTCCCCGCTCTGTGTTTCTTTTCCCTGAGAACTTTGTCACCAGCTCTGACTCCATGGAACAGTGTCTTGGTGTCTCTGCGGGGGTCCCTCTGAATCTGTGGGCTTGTTTAGGAAGCAGGGAGCTCTGCCAAGGCCAGGCACCTCCCATGTGTGCGAGAGGGCCCTGGGCTGCCCGGGAGGCGTGGACTCTCCGGCCCAGACTTCACTGCGGCCTTCCTGGAAACACCGGCCAGCTGTGTTCCCCGGGGGCCCTCCTAAGTGGCTGACGCCTGTTTTGCAACTTTGGATGCTGGCACTTAAAATAGCACTGCAAGGTGCAAAGCAGGTCTTCAGACAAGAGTCTGGACTCATCCTCTTTCCAGGGGGTCTTTGGTGGCTTTTTGTGTGACACATGCAGAGCAGATGCAGTTATCCAGCCGGGTCCTGAGGTTGTCCCACGTGCGGGTAGTGACCACACATCATGTCATGATCTTCCCTGGGCAACAGGGATGATGAGACTGCGTGCTCTGCGGCACTCACCCTGACTCCACAGATGGTGATGGTGATTTAGAAAATAACAGGCAAACGGAATGGAACTTCCTCAACTCGACTCGCTGGCGAGCTAAGGAAAGCTCGGAGCCTGTCCCTCCACGTTCAGTGCTAGGGTCCTGACCTGTGCTGTAAGAAAGAGAAACTCGAGGGAAAACAAAATGACATTGGCACACGTGTTGGAACTGGGTACTCAGAAAATCCAAAAGATCTTCTCCAGAGCACATGGAACATTCTCCAGAATAGATCACATCCTGGGTCGCAAATCAGGTCTCAACTGATACCAAAAGATTGGATCATTTCCTGTATATTTTTGGACCACAATGCTTTGAAACTTGAACTCAGTCACAAGAGAAAATTTGGAAAGAACTCAAATACATGGAGGTTAAAGAGCATCCTACTAAAGAATGAATGGGTCAACCAGGAAATTAAAGAAGAATTTAAAAAATTCATGGAAACAAATGAAAATGAAAACACAACTGTTTCCCCGAATAGCCAGAGGAATGTTGAAAAAGAAAAGCAAAGCTGGCAGCATCACAGTTCCGGACTTCAAGCTCTATTACAAAGCTGTCATCATCAAGACAGTATGGTACTGGCACAAAAACAGACACATAGATCAATGGAACAGAATAGAGAGCCCAGAAGTGGACCCTCAACTCTATGGTCAACTAATCTTTGACAAAGCAGGAAAGAATGGCCAATGGAAAAAAGACAGTCTATTCAATAAATGGTGTTGGGAAAATTGGACAGCCACATGCAGAAGAATGAAACTGGACCATTTCCTTACACCACACACAAAAATAGACTCAAAATGGCTGAAAGACCTAAATGTGAGACAAGAATCCATCAAAATCCTAAAGGAGAACACAGGCAGCAACCTCTTCGACCTCAGCCACAGCAACTTCTTCCTAGAAACATCACCAAAGGCAAGGGAAGCAAGGGCAAAAATGAACTATTGGGCCCTCATCAAGATAAAAAGCTTTTGCACAGCCAAAGAAACAGTCAACAAAACCAAAAGACAACCGACAGAATGGGAGAAGATATTTGCAAATGACATATCAGATGAAGGGCTAGTATCTAAAATCTATAAAGAACTTCTTAAACTCAACACCCAAAGAATGAATGATCCAATCAAGAAATGGGCAGAAGACATGAACAGACATTTTTCCAAAGAGGACATCCAAATGGCCAACAGACACATGAAAAAATGCTCAACATTGCTCGGCATCAGGGAAATCTAAATCAAAACCTCAATGAGATATCACATCACACCAGTCAGAATGGCTAAAATTAACAAGTCAGGAAACGACAGATGTTGGCAGGGATGCGGAGAAAGGGGAACCCTCTTACACTGTTTGTGGGAATGCAAGCTGGTGCAGCCACTCTGGAAAACTGTATGGAGGTTCTTTAAAAAGTTGAAAATAGAGCTACTATACGATCCAGCAATTGCACTACTGGGTATTTACCCCAAAGATACAAATGTAGGGATCTGAAGGGGTATGTGCACCCCGATGTTTATAGCAGCAATGTCCACAATAGCCAAACTGTGGAAAGAGCCAAGATGTCCATCAACAGATGAATGGATAAAGAAGTTGTGGTATATATATACAATGGAATATTTTGCAGTCATCAAAAGGAATGAAATCTTGCCATTTGCAACGACATGGATGGAACTGGAGAGTGTTACGCTGAGCGAAATAAGTCAATCAGAGAAAGACATGTATCATATTACCTCACTGATATGAGGAATTTTTAATCTCAGGAAACAAACTGAGGATTGCTGGAGGAGTGGGGAGTGGGAGGGATGGGGCGGCTGGGTGATAGACATTGGGGAGGGTATGTGCTATGGTGAGCGCTGTGAATTGTGCAAGACTGTTGAATCACAGATCTGTACCTCTGAAACAAATAATACATTATATGTTAAAAAAAAGAAGAAGAAGAAGAAGATGGCAGGAGGGGAAGAATGAAGCGGGGGGGGGGGAATCAGAAGGGGAGATGAACCATGAGAGATGATGGACTCTGAAAAACAAACTGAGGGTTCTAGAGGGGAGGGGGTGGGAGGATGGGTTAGCCTGGTGATGGGTATTAAAGAGGGCACGTTCTGCATGGAACACTGGGTGTTATATGCAAATAATGAATCATGGAACACTACATCAAAAACTAATGATGTAATGTATGGTGATTAACATAACATAATAATAATAAAAAAAAGAAAACACAACTGTTCAAAATCTTTGGGATGCAGCAAAGGCAGTCCTAGAGGGAAGTATACAGCAATACAAGCCTTCCTCAAGAAATAAGAAAGGTCTCAAATACACAACCTAACCCTATACCTAAAGGGCCTGGAGAAAGAACAGCATATAAAGTCTAAATCCAGCAGGAGAAGAGAATTAATAAAGATGAGAGCAGAAATCAATGAAATAGAAACCAAAAGAACAGTAGAACAGATCAACAAAACTAGGAGCTGGTTCTTTGAAAGAATTAATAAGATTGATATCCCCCTGACCAGACTTACTGAAAAGAAAAGAGAAAGGACCCAAATAAATAAAATCATGAATAAGAAAGGAGAGATTATAACCAATACCAAAGAAACACAACTATAAGAACATATTATGGGCAAATATATGCAGACAAATTAGGCAATCCGGAAGAAATGGATGCATTCCTAGAGACATATAAACTACCAAAACTGAAACAGGAAGAAATAGAAAACCTGAACAGACCCATAACCAGCAAAGAAATCAAAGCAATAATAAAAATCTCCCAACAAACAAGAGTCCAGGACCAGATGGCTTCCCAGGAGAATTTTACCAAACATTTAAAGAAGAATTAATACCTATTCTTCTGAAGCTGTTTCAAAAAATAGAAATGGAAGGAAAACGTCCAAACTCCTTCTATGAGGCCAGCGTTACCTTGATCCCAAAACCAGACAAAGACCCCACCAAAAAGGAGAACTAAGGACCAATATTCCTGATGAACATGGATGTCAAAATACTCAACAAGATCCTAGCCAATAGGATCCAACAGTACATTAAAAGGATTATTCACTGCCACCAAGTGGGATTTATTCCTGGGCTGCAAGTTTGGTTCAACATCCTCAAATCAATCTATCTGATCCCCTACATAAATAAAAGAAAGGACAAGAGCTATATGATCCTCACAATAGATGCAGAAAAAGCATTTGACAAAGTACAGCAACCTGTCTTGATTAAAACTCTTCAGAGTGTAGGGATAGAGGGCACATACCTCAATATCATAAAAGCCATATGTGAAAAGCCCACAGTGAATATCATTCTAAATATGGAAAAACTTAGAACTTTCCCCTTAAGGTCAGGAACATGACAGGGATGTCCACTCTCACCACTGCTGTTCAACATAGTACTGGAAGTCTTAGCTTCAGCAATCAGTCAACAAAAAGAAATAAAAGGCATCTGAATCAGCAAAGAAGAAGTCAAACTCTCACTCTTCGTAGATGACATGATACTCTAGGTAGAAAACCCAAAATACTCTACCCTTAAATTGATAGAACTCACCCAGGAATTCAGCAAAGTGTCAGGATACAAAATCAAGGCACAGAAATCAGTTGCATTTCTATACACCAACAATGAGACAGAAGAAAGAGAAATTAAGGAGTTGATCCCATTTACAACTGCACCAAAAACCATAAGATACCTAGGAATAAACCTAACCAAAGAGGTAAAGAATCTGTACTCTGAAAACTATAGAACACTTATGAAAAAATTGAGACAGACACAAAGAAATGGAAAAACATTCCATGCTCATGGATTGGAAAGACAAATACTGTTAAAATGTTTATGCTACCTAGAGCAATCTACACATTCAAAAAAATCCCTAACAAAATACCATCAACTTTTTTCACAGAGCTGGAACAAATAATCCTAAAATTTGTATGGAACCAGAAAATACCCCGAATAGCCAGAGGAATGTTGAAAAAGAAAAGCAAAGCTGGCGGCATCACAATTCCAGACTTCCAGCTCTATTACAAAGCTGTCATCATCAAGACAGTATGGTACTGGCACAAAAACAGACACATAGATCGATGGAACAGAATAGAGAACCCAAAACCGGACCCTCAATTCTACAGTCAACTAATCTTCGACAAAGCAGGAAAGACTATCCAATGGAAAAAAGACAATCTCTTTAACAAATGGTGTTGGGAAAATGGGACAGCCACATGCAGAAGAATGAAACTGGACCATTTCCTTACACCACACACAAAAATAGACTCCAAATTGATGAAAGACCTAAATGTGAGACAGGAGTCCATCAAAATCCTAGAAGAGAACACAGGCAGCAACCTTGGCCACAGCAACTTCTTCCTAGAAACATCGCCAAAGGCAGTGGAAACAAAGGCAAAAATGAACTAGTGGGACTTCATCAAGATAAAAAGCTTTTGCACAGCAAAAGAAACAGTTGACAAAACCAAAAGACAACTTACTAAACAGGAGAATATTTTTGCAAATATTTTATCAGATAAAGGGCTGACATCCACTCTATAAAGAACTTATCAAACTCAACACCCAAACAAACAAACAAAATACGGTCAAGAAATGGGCAGAAAACATGAACAGACAGTTCTCCAAAGAAGACATACAAACGACTAGATACATGAAAAAATGTTCAACATCACTAGCCATCAGGGAAATACAAATCAAAACCACAATGAGATACCACCTCACACCAATCAGAATGGCTAAAATTAACAAGTCAGGAAACGACAGATGTTGGCGGGGATGCGGAGAAAGGGGAACCCTCCTACATTGTTGGTGGGAATGCAAGCTGGTGCAGCCACTCTGGAAAACAGTATGGAGGTTCCTCAAAAAGTTGAAAATAGAGCTACCCTACGACCCAGCAATTGCACTACTAGGTATTTACCCCAAAGATAAAAACGTAGTGATCCGAAGGGGCACATGCACCCCAATGCTTATAGCAGTATTATCAACAATAGTCAAACTAGGGGCACCTGGGTGGCTCTGTCATTGAGCATCTGCCTTCGGCTCAGGTCATGATCTCAGGGTCCTGGGATCGAGCCCCACATCTGGCTCCCTGCTCCGTGGGGAGTCTGCTTCTCCCTTTGCCCTCCCCCCCATGCTCTTTCTCTCTCTCTCAATAAATAAGTGAAATCTTAAAAAGAAGGGGACACCAGGACACAGACACGCATAGAGGGAGAGGCCGGCCATGCACACACAGGAGAGAGGCCTCGGGAGGACCCCGCTCTGCCCCAGAACGGGGCCCTGGGGACTCTGGAGCAGCCCTGTCATGACCGCCGGCTTCCCCTGTGCCTGTGCCTGAGAAGACGGGGTTCTGTTTGCTTCTCCCCTCCTCGAGCTCATGCACACACTCGGTCTAACTCAGAAGCAAGGGAACCGGGTCCCGGGCACCTGCTTCTCTCCTCCTTCCTCACTTTCCGAGAGTCTCAGAGGGGCTCACTGTGCCAGTGAATCTGCTCCACATCCCGGGTTTGCTTTCTGCACTGCAGGGGTGAGCACGGAGCCGTGCGCTCCAAACTTCTGGTATCTTCTGGGAGGGACTACCCCTTTAGTCGATACAGAAGTCCCTCCTTTTCAATCTCAAGCCCACTGAAAAGGACATTTGGGCTACCCAACCATATTATCTGCGTGAGGCCGTGACCCGTCCTTTCTCTTCTGTCAGGGCCCCCTGTCTGTGCAGGTCCCTGGAAGTGAAGCCCACCACGCTTCTCTGGGACCACCGAGGGCTCTGTGTTTTCTCTCGTGTCTCGTTTTGCATCTCCGATTTACAGAGGGTCTTGCTGGCACCCCTCCAGTCTTTCGCTGCGTTGCCTGACCTTGCCTGGTCCATGAGGACGCCTGGCGGTTTGCGCCCTACTTGAATTCTGCAGGACTCAACCTCCCCTTGGGGCGTCCCGAGGGTCCGTGTGCAGGGGAGCACCGCTGTACCATGGACGCCGATGAGCAGGGTCAGAGCATGCTGGGGACACGTGGACATCTGCCCTGCCGGTCACCATGGTCTTTGGAACCCCGTGCCCCTGGGCGGCGGCGGCCTTCACCCTCACGGGCGTGGTGGGGCTCTCTGCTCTCCCCGGAAATGGAGAAGCCCTTTTACGCTGGATTTGAAAGGCTCACATCAAACCCCCTACACATGCGTGTGCACGCGCACACCCACACGCATGTGCAGATGCACCACCCACCCAGGCGTCCCTACGCATCCTCACATGTGTGTGCATTGTCACGCGGGCCCCACAGGTGCGGGGCTGGGATGCCAGGAGCAGGGGCTGCTGATACACCCAGGAACGGCAGGCTGAGAGGCCCCAAACCGCGCTGGTGAGTGTGGAATGCACATGGGCTTGGTGTGGCCCTTGCAGGAGCTGAGTCTCCAGATGCTCAACCACACAGGCAGGAAGCCACTTCCTGTTGGTGGCCAGGCAGCTGTTGGCCGGCCAGCAGCCAGCGGTCACCGAAGAGCCTCGGCGCAGGGAAGGCTCCCAGCTGCCAGCCCTGGGGCACACTCTGAAAATGGGGCCACAGGGGGACAGGGACAGATGGAGGACGAGGACAGGTGCGGGGAAGGCGGGACCCTCGGCCATGGGTAGGCTCGGGAGCTCGGAGATCCTGGCTCAGAAGGAAGATCCAGAGGAAGATCAACCACAGCAAGTGGGGAACGAGCACCTGGACACGAAAGAGAACCCTGGCCGGGGGGGGGGGGGGGGGGGGAGACGCAGAGACAGAGAGGGAGAGACAGAGAGACACAGAGACAGAGCGATAAAAGGAGAAAGAGACAGAGAGACGAAGAGGACAGAGATGAAGAGAGAGACACAAATTAAGACAGCGACACACGGACAGCGACAGAGATAGGGCCTCCCCAGGGGACCCCCAGGAGCTGGCTCGTGGGGTCTGGAGGGGACGGTGGACTCTGCTGAGGAAGGGTCATGGGATCCAGGGACACCTGCCCAATGAACTGGAGCCATGGATGGAGAATCCTGCACATGGCGCCTCCTGGCATGGGTGCCACGTGTCCCCGCGGGTCACCTCTCCGCACCGCGTGTCCCCGCAGGTCACCTCTCCGCAGGGCTCGGACGCCGCGTATCCCCGCGGGGCGCCGCCAGAGGGCGCCGCCGAGCTCCGGGGACGGGGTCGGGAGCCGGCCACAGGCGACGGCGCCGGACTGGGGAGTCTCCCGGCCCCCCACTGTCTTCTCAACAGCACCTCTCCCGAGGCTGGAGTGGAGAGAAGCCTCGCTGGGGGCGGGAGCAGCGCGACAGGCGGGGCCCTGCGAGCGGAACTAGCTCCGAGCTCCGGGACGCAGGGGCCCGACCCCGCGGGGGAGTCGCAGACAGTCTGGGAGGCCGCCGAGAGGGAGCCTGAGGTCCTAGTGGGCCCCGTGCAGCCAGGCGTCACGCGTGCAGCGGACCCCTTGCTCCCCGCCTTGCGTGCTTCGGTGGGCGCTCCTCGGCTCGAGGGACTTTCTGGAAGGGCGTCTCCTCCATGTGACCACGTTACCTTTAATCCGGGTTATCAACACTTTAGCTCTTTCTGCAGCCCCCATAGCAGCAAAGCTGCAGCCTGTGCGGGTGTGAACCCTGCCCCGGCCCTGGGGCTGCAGGCGGACATGCAGGATGCGCTCAGGCCTGCATCTGGAGCAGGTCCCCGCCCACACCACAGACCCAGGCAGCCCCCCACCGCACAAGGATGCTGCCCAGTGATTAGGAGGTGGTGAGTTTTTGAGTATTTGCTGGCTTTGTCTTTGCTATCATTTATTTAATTAGAGGTTTACATACATTACTTTTTAGCAGTGTATTCGGGGCTTGTTAGTCCCTGGGAAGTTAGCAGTCAGATCTGCAAGCCTGTGGGGGCTCCACCAGCCGGACAGACATGCAGCAAACCGCCGGCCAGAGGTCCAGCTCCATCTGGACGATGTGTGAGAACGTGAATTAAAAATGATGGGGCGCCCGGCTGGCTCAGTCCAAGAGCATGTGACTCTTATCTCTCCGTCCTCTGAGCCCCACGTTGACATTGGGTGTAGAGATCACTTACATAAATAAATAAAAACTTAAAACAAAAGAAAACAACGAAGACCTGGGCTTTGTTACAACAGAGTTTTGCTCCCAGAGATTGTGTTAGTTGAAACTTGCCTCTCCAAACATCTCTGAATTAGTTAACACTTAGAAAATTAACACCCAATCCTTTGCAAGAGCTGCTACTTAGAGGAATCTGGGATTTAGCAGATTCTCCAGAAAGGCTGTTCTTCACCAGCTGACTCCGTCTCCCTCCTGGATGGCTGACTTCCTGCAGCGGCCTGGGCACACCTGCCCAGTCTACGTAGTCTCATCACGCAGGACTCCGCCCCTGCACAAACTCACCCACTCACCCCCTCGTTCTTGGCGTTTGATCTTGGGCAAGGTGCTCAGGTTGCCTGACCTCAGTTTCCCTGTCGGCCTGAGACTAGGTCTGAGGGAGCAGTCACAGCTGCCTGGGAGTGTGAGCAGAACCTTACCACGGAGGTGACATGGAGCGAGTCTCGATGGCTGAAGAGGAGTTTTCTATGAAGCGGGTGGTGGAGAGGGACTGGTAGGCAGAGGAATCAGGTGGATGAACACAGGATGATTCCTCCGAGTGGCGCACTCAGCAAGAAAGACCTGACCCGTGGATCTCCTCATCTGTACCCTCTAATGTCCTTCGTAATAAGCCAGTAATCTAGTAAGTTAGCTGGTTTCCTGAGTCCTATCTGCCGCTCCAGCAAATTAACCCAATCCAAGGAGAGTCGTGGGAATCTCCGATCTGTAGCGGGTAGGTCAGAAGCACAGTGACAGCTTGGACGGCTGTCTGCACTGGGGGCCGTCTTGTGGGACCCAGGCTTTGCCTGTGGAGCCTGATGCTGTCCCCAGAGACACCGGTCAGAATTGAATTAAATCTGTAGGACCCCCGGCTGGTGCCAGGGGATTGTGTGGGGCTGTGGGGAAAACCAAGTGTTATAATAACCAAGAAGAATGAAAACACGTCCACGTTAAAACTTGCAGTGTCCATAGCGAGGTCATTCATAAAGGCAACACGTGGGAACAGCAGGTAAGCAAGATGCCGTCGCCATCCATGGAATGTTGTTTGGTCAGCAGAAAGAAATGAGGTGGAAATGAAAGCAGGAGCTCAGAGCCCCTGGCTCATCCCGGTTCACGGCAGCATTACTCATGACAGGGAAAAGGTAGAAGCAGCCCGGTGTCCATCGCCGTGGTCATGGGCCACGTGGTCCATCCACACACCGGACTGTCACTCAGCCTGAACACGGAGGGACACGCTGACACCTGCCGCAGCGTGGATGGCCCTGGGGGACGTGATATTATGTGAAAGAAGAAAATGTCCAGATGAGGCAAGTCTAGAGAGACAGAAAGGATTTGTGGTTGCCAGGGGCTGGGCCGGGGCAGCGGTGAGAGCGAAGGGGGTGCAGAGCTTTTTTGGGGGGGTTGGGAGTGTTCTAAAATTGGTGTGGTGAGGCATGCACAACTCTGGACGCCCTGAGCGCCATCGAGTTGCATGGGGTGAAAGGGTGGCTTGTAGGGTGTGCGAACTGGGGAGGGGGAGGGCCAGGGAGGCAGCCCAGGCTGTGCGGGCCCCTGGGTAACAAGCAGGGCTGAGACGACCCAGAGCAGGACGAAGCAGGCGGTGGACGTGGAGGACGCTGAACACAGGGGACTGCGAATGGACCCCCAGAATCCGTCCTTGCCTCTTTCCGACACCAGGGCCACAGTCCACTGGCTGGGACCTCATTTCCCAGCCACTGGGTTCTGCACCACACGCGGGTCACATCCCGCATCCTCAGAAGGCAGCCCAGTCTCCTTTCCTGGGGCAGAAGCAGGAACAGGCCGCAGGGACCGAGGCCAGGCAGGCAGTGGAGCGGCCTGGGTCTCCTGGGTGGACTCTGACGGCTGCCTGCGGGGGCCCCAGCTGCAGAGCCTCGCCTGGGCCCCAGTCTGCACACAGGCAGAGGAAGGGAGACCAGCAGCAGGTTCTGGCCGCTCGGAGAGGAAGGGGTGTGCGGCCGCTTACTTCTGACTCCCCCGCCTGGCCGACCTCGACCCACAGATGGCAGGTCACCTCCTACGGCGCTCTGGGACCGCAGAGCCAGGAGGCCCACCAGGCCCGCTCTGGCTGAGACGTGCTTCTTCTGGGCCTGGCAGCTTTCACCGCAGAAAACCTTTATTGTGCTTGTTTTAAAGGTCATATTTATAATTTCTCACCTGGCCGGCCTTTCCCGATCTGTAATTTGGCCCGGCACGTCTCTGCCCTCCTGTGACTAATGCCCAGGGGCACAGAGCTTCCAACAGCTCGTCCTGAGGGCGGAGGGCAAGCAAATTGGCTTCTTTTGTTAAACCTTATGTTCCACACACTGTAACTTGGCTGCTTGTGGCCCCACTCACCCGCCTACGCGTCCTCCCGCACGCTGTGTGCCTGCTGGGGGATTCGCCTGAGCATGGCCGGCCCTTCGTCCTTTCCCTGGGATGACGTGGGTCACTTCTTTCCGGAAAGAAGATACAAGTTCTGACGTGGGGCCCTGTCTGTGCCTCGTGATTCCGGGGGAGGCCCCGGCTCCAGGAGCCGTGGAATGAGACCCATCCGTCGACCAGAGCACAGACCCTGAAGGGTGTCCATGCGGCGAGGGCTGAAAAATAAAAAATCCTGAGCATAAGGCACCACCATGGCGCTGCCTCCACGGTGGGGGAGAGAACCTCGAGCTCCACACAGGCTTTCCCACTGATACACAGGAGAAGAGGCAGGGGGCCCAGTCGCCCCCGGCCCAGCCACCGCCGCTCCTGGAGGACCCAGAGCAGCAACAGAACCAGACGCGGCAGGGCTCCGGCAGCGCTCAGCCCAGCGTTCTGAAACGACCAGGATGAACATGCTCAGGGCTCTAATGCATCAGGCCGACCGCATGCAAGGACAGACGGGCAAGGTGAGCAGACAGAAGGAAGTCTGAGAAAACGGGAAGGAGGCGCCGGAGATCGACGACACTGGGACGGAAATGAAGAACGTCTTCGATGGGGTCATCTGTAGAGTGGACGCGGCCGACGGAAGAATCTCAGCACCTGAGGCCAGCTGAAGAGAAACGTCAAACCAGACGGTCTGCCTTCTCAGAGACCCAGCGAAACGCAGCAGAATGGCCAAGGACCGCGGGAGAAGCAACTCGTGCGTCAAGGGGACACCCATTTTGTCTATGAGTAAACACTGGTTCTTTCATTGGGGATGCCCCTTGTTTCTCTTCCTTGACTGACGGGCCTGCCTTCAGCCTCCGCACAGGTGGGATAGAAGTGGCGAAAGTGGGCACCCTTGTCTGGCTCCTGGGCTGGTGTGACGCCCGCTGGGCCTACCTTACCGATGCCCTTCACCCTTGGGGCTGCCCCTTCTACTCCTGTCTTGCAGAAAGTTAACATCTAGGATGGATTTGGGGTTTTGTCAAATGCCTTCCCTGACTCCAGGTGATCGTCTGGCTTTTCTTCTTCAGTCTATTACTGCAGCGAGTTACATTATAGGACGATTTCCAGGTGTTAAACCGCCCTTGTATTCCTGAGATCGCTGCCATGTTGTCATGATGTATCAGCCCTTCTACATGTGGATGAGCTCGGTGTACTAAAAATCGTGTTGAGAATTTTGCATCTTGGTCACGAGGAATTCTGGTTTGGGGTTTTCCTGCAAGGCCTGTGTCTGGTTTTGGTGCTAGCCCTCACAAAATAAGCTGGGGAGTGCTTCCTCGTCTCTTTTCCAGAGGAGTCTGCGTAGAGATGAAGTTATTTCCTTCTCACATATTTGTAGAATTCACCAGTGAAGCCATCTGAGTCTGGAGTTTCTTCGTGGAAAGGCTTTTAACTTCTTTAATAAAGAACTATGTTGGGGGGAGGCGGCTGGGTAACTCAGTCAGTTGTGCATCTGACCACACTGTGTTGATGACTATATATTTGTGGTGTAGTTTGAGATCCGGGAGGTCGGTGCCTCCAGCTTTGTTCCTTCTCAAGATTGCGCCGGCCCCTTATTATACCTTTACTATCTGTAGAATTTGTAGTGACGCCAACTTTCTCATTCCTGGTATTGGCAATGTGTGTCTTCTCTCTCTTTTTCCTAATCAGTCTGACTGGGGGTTTATCAATTTTATTGGTCTTCCAAAAAAAAAAAAGAGCTTTTGTTCTTACTGATTTTCTCTGTGGTCTATTTTCTATGTCATTGATTTATTTAATGATGTTTATTTTTTCCTTGTTTTCTGCTTACTTAGAATTTACTTACTTTGCTCTTCTTTTTCTCATGTCCAAAGGTGAATGCTGAGGTCAGTGACTTCAGATCTTTCTTCCTTTCTAATGTAGCCATGGATTTCCCCTATATGCCGTGTTAGCTGCACCTGCAAAACATACGCTGCCGAGTTTTTAATCTTCACTCAGATCAAAATACTAATTTTCCTCTTAATTTCTTCTTTGATACATGGGCTATTTATTTATTTATTATTTTTAAAAAGATTTTATTTATTTATTTGACAGAGAGAGACAGTGAGAGAGGGAACACAAGCAGGGCGGGTGGGAGAGGGAGAAGCAGGCTTCCCGCGGAGCAGGGAGCCTGACGCGGGGCTCGATCCCAGGACCCCGGGATCATGACCTGAGCCGAAGGCAGACGCTTAATGACTGAGCCACCCAGGCGCCCTGATACATGGGCTATTTAGTTTCCAAATAACGGGGGGATTTTCTAGGTATATTTTTATTGATTTCTAATGTAATACTATTTTGGCCAGAGAATATAATTTGTATGATTTGAATCTTTTAGACCGTTTTCTGGCCCAAAATATGGTCTATGTTGGTGAATGTTCAGTGTGCACTTAAAAATACATATTTTACTGTTGTTTTCTGTGTCGGTCAGATTACATTGCTTGGGTCGTGTGTGCCCTTACTGAGTTCCCGTCTGTCCAGCTGAACGTTGATGGGAGGGTTGTGGTCTGACACATTCTGTTCCAAGTGTTCCGAAGCTCTATAACTGGACATGTAAACTTGTAGGGTTCTTATGTCCCCTTAATATGTTTATCCCTTATCATTTTAGGGAGACCAACTTCACCCTGGTGGTCTTAAGGCTGACCCTGCCCAGTGGTCCACTCGGGGTCCTGCTGGTCATGTGGATTTTTGCTCTCACTGGTGGGAATAGTAACCGGTCCAGACCCTGGGTGGGCTAGTGGTATTACTCTGTAATTCCTACAAATGGTTCTTTCCCAGCCTCGGGCAGTTTTATCCCATGTGTTTGCCACTCTGTCCTCAGCCGAAGACCGCGGGGGATGTGCTGCTGGTATCATTGCTCTTTCTCCGTGTGGCTCCCCTCCCTGAACCCCACCCTGCTGGCTCCAAGTCTCCTGGCTCAGGGAGACCGCTGGTGCTCGCCTCAGTCACCCCTCCCTGCCCAGCAGCCCCGAAACCCTCTGTCGGCAGTGAGCAGGGCAGCCCTCGGGCTCACCTCTTGTTTCCTGTCTCACGGGAATGCTGCCCTGGCTGCCTGATGGTTGGGTCCTGAAAGCTGCTGCCTAAAACATTCGTGTGGATTGTTTGAATGCACATGTGTTGTTCTGCAGACATCCAGGTTATTGTTTCTCCCTACCGCACGGCGTTCGGTATTGTATACCCATCACGCTGGGTTAATTCGTTCCTCTAAAGGTGAGTGATGAGGCCACCCGCTTCTGCTGCACAAACAACCGTGCAGCAAACAGCCTGAACGCATTCCCTCGTGGATCAGTGTGTGTGTTTCCAGAATGTGCCCTCAGGAGACGGCTCACCGGCACCGCTTCCCAAGCACGACTGCACTACTTTTCGGAGAGCGTCCAGCAGTCTGTCTTCCTACCACCAGAGCTTCCCATCACGATCCTCGCCTTGACCCGTGGCCCTTCCTCCCTAACTTTTACTATTCTGGTGAATGTCAAGTGGTGCCTCATGGTCATGTTATCTCCCTTATTATTAGCGAGTTTGGGTGCCCCTCCATACACCTGTCAAAGCTTTGAATCGCCAGTTTGAAACACCTGTTCCTTTACCTGCCTGGCCTCCTTTTTCGTTTTACAGGATTTTGCGACTTGCGGGAAGTATTTGTATATTGTCGGTACTAGTTACTTATTGGAGGTAGACATTGTAAACATGTGCATCCTTCACTTGTTACCCCTATCTGTAACGCAGAGAAGAAAAGCACGCCCTCCGTAGGACCGTCGTGCAAACTCGTGAGATGATATGCATCAAGCATGCAGAACGATACCTGGCACAGACTAAACACTCAAAATGTTATTTTAACATTATTATTTCTCAAGAATCCCACCCAAGACACCCAGAAAGTCCGTCTGGGGCTCCTGGGCACATTAAGGTGCCCCACAAATACTGAGACCCACGTGTGCCATTGAAACCCGGACACAGAAAGGCCAGGGAGGGTGGGACTCCCGTGACAATGTGGCAATGGCCTGGGAGCAGTGATCCCATGGGCAGACACCACTCGGTGACACACGGGGCCGGGGCTCCAACTGTTGGCACTGGGTCTGTGAGACACCATGAGCCATCAGTCGGGGGAACCAGTGTCCACGTGACAGCTCCCTTCACGGAAATACAGTTGGCATCTAATTCTGGCAAAGGCGTGTTCTCCACCCCGCTCTGCTCATGAAAGCCCCATGAGGACAGCTCATTATTTCACCCGACTCCCCACTCTGGGTTTGAAAACCCCCTCTCTGGCCTGCCTCACTCTCTTTTTTTCCACCTTCTGGATCCCTGTCCCCTTCTCAGGGACATTTGGTCTGTGCCCCGACTCAGGCTGCGTGGTCTGCTGAACAATTTGCTCGCGCGCTGGGTTCACTAAATAGCTCCCCTCCCATTATAAGGGCCACCTCCCAACTCCTCGACTCCTGCTCACGTCTTTCCAGATGGATCAGAGCAGACGTAACAGCTCATCCTCATTTTATCTTTTCCCAAACATAACATAGATGTGGGATCCATCAAGTATCTTTTGGATCAATTCCATCCCAGCCAGGAATTGCTCTTTTGTTTGGCATAAAATAGGGGTCCAATTTAAATTTTTCCCCAAGTACAGCTAATTGTTTTAGCACACTGATGGAAAAAATTTTCCTTTCCCAACTGCTCAGCCAGGCCGGCATGCTTGTAAATAATTTCCATACTGTGTCCCACTGGTGAATCTGTCTATCCCCACATCGACACCAGAACCTCGATTGCTAGTTTTAAAATATTTTGACATCTCCTAGGACAGTTCCTTTCCATCTCTGCCTTCTTCTCGAATGTTCCAGCTATTATTCAGCCTGTGTTCTTCCATACACATTTAGAATCAGTTTGCTAAATTTCTTTTAAAAAGCCCTTCTGGGGTTTCAATGAGAATTTCTTTTGTAGGGCAATTTGGGGAAGAATTGATGTATTTCTGATACTGAACATTCCTATCCACGAATATAGTTCTCAATTTATTCAGGTACTCTTTAATGTCTTTCAATAAAGTTTTATAATTTTTCCCTAACGATCTTCAGAAGGTTTTTTTTTTTTTAAGATTTTATTTATTTATTTGACAGAGACACAGTGAGAGAGGGAACACAAGCAGGGGGAGAGGGAGAGGGAGAAGCAGGCTTCCCACAGAGCAGGGAGCCCGATGTGGGGCTCAATCCCAGGACCCCGGGATCACGACCTGAGCTGAAGGCAGACGCTTAACGACTGAGCCACCCAGGGACCCCTAGACATTCTATTTTACAGAATTGTACCCTCCGGTGAGTGCTGGTATTTAATGCATGTGTAGGGCAGTCTCCGCATGCTCCAGATTCACCCTCCACCTTCGTCTGACTTTGTTTGTGCTCCAGGAAGGGGACCTCTGCAAACTGGTCACCTGGCTGGGTTAATGGGAGACACCTGGAGATGTGTGTGTGGGGGGGGAGTGTTGGAGTATTTATTTCCCCAGACCCCTCCCCCAGGCCTGGGGTTCAGGGGGGCTTCATTCTTCTGCTAGGCTAAGCCTTTTGCTGAGGGAGCCTCTTCCCCTGCTCACTGCGGCCTCCCTCACCAAGCCTTGCTCCTTCACTTAACTCTTCCTCCTTGTAACTCGTGCGTTTATTAAAATTCCTCCGATCATCTCTGTGAGCATGCCATCTGTTTCTTGCTGGGACCCTGACTGATACGGTAATTGCCACCAGAAGTGGCCCCAGAAAACAGACCCTCAAACGGGGTTCCAGGGTCGAGTTGCCCGTCCGTTTGACCAGCACGGGGATAAAATCCTTGCCAGGGGGCACTTGAGCGCTAGGGACGGGTCCTGCGCCAGCATGCCGCTTCTTTGGATTCTCACCGGTGGTGCCACGGGACCCAGGCAAGCGGGGCGCGAACAGATGGGCAGCCAGTGGCTGGGATGCCCAGGTGCCCCGGCAAACACGGTGACCACACAGACGCGGCGGGCTGGCCCCTCGCGACAGCCCTGGGGAGCTGCACGGTGGGAAAGGACCCGGGGCTGCGTGTAGGCCCCCCGCTGAGCAAGGTGGGCTTCCGAGCGCGAACACCCACCACGCAGGGCCACGCAGGGCCACGGAGGGCCACGCAGGGCCACGGAGGGCCACGCAGGGCCACGGAGGCCCGGGTTCGGCGGGCGATCGCGCCGGTTTAAGGAAGCGGGCGCTGTGCGGGTCCGCCGCCGTCAGGGGGCACAGCGCGTTCCAAGGCGCGGCTCCGTAATGATTGTCGCCGGGACCGAGAGGCCAGCGGAGGGCAGAGCCGCAGCCCCGGGCGGGGCGCGCGGCGGGTGGGCGCCGCCGTCCCGGCGGGGGGCGCGGGACCCACGGGGGCGCGGAGGGCCGGCGGAACGGGGGCGCCCGTCCTGGCCCCGGGGCGTCCGGGCCGCGCCTCGGGGTCGCGAGTGGCCGTGCGAGCCTCGCGGCCCGTGGCCCGGCCCTCGCGCGACAGCGGGCACCGCCGACGGACCTGAGACGGCCGCGCTGCCGCCGCTCCGAGGGCCCGACTCCCGCGCCCCAACATCTGAGGCAGTTGCAGGGCCACGCCGTCGCTTTGACTCCACGACGGGGAACCCTGAAGTCGCCCGCCCCAGGGCCCGCGGCGGCCGCAGCACCCACCCCAAGCGGGGACTGGGGGGCAGGGGGCGGGGGCGGGGGCGGGGGCGGGCCCCCTCCCCCCTCCCCCCTCAGCGGACCACGTGACCGGCGCGGGCCGGCCGCTGGCGGGCATGCGCACACGGCCAGCTCGGGAGCCATTTCGCGGGGCCGCGGCCCGGGGAGAGCGACCGCGCAGGCGCCCGCCGGGAGCGCGCGTGCGTGCGGTGCCGGAAGGGGCGGGGCGGGCGCGGCGCCTGCGCCGTGAGCAGCGTGGGGGCGGGGCCAGCCGTCAGCTGACCGAGGCGGCGGCGGCGGCTTCCGTGGGACAGCAGTCGGCGTCGCAGGCTCCGGCGCCGAGGGTCGCGGGCGCGTTGGCTCCCGGTGGGCGAGGCGGGGGCCGGGTAGCACCATGGCGACCACCGTCAGCACGCAGCGCGGGCCGGTGAGGCTGCGGGCAGGTGGCGGGCGGCGGGCGGCGGGCGTGGGCTCCGTAGCCTCCGGGGAGGGCCCGGCGACGGGCTCCGGGCGGGGCCCCCGGACCGAGGAGGGTCCCCTGTGCCCCGATGCTCCTCACATGGAGCAGCCCCCCCGGCTGTCCCTCTAGCGGAGGACCCTGAAGCCCGGACGGTGCCCGTCGTGCCCCCGCGCAGAGTAAGGCTCGCTAGCCCAGCTGCGTCCCCACTTAGGGGCCACCGGTCATACCGTCAGTTTTTCACTTGCAAATGAGAGGGTGGGAACCGAGGACCTGGGAGGGCCCTTCCCCGTCCTCCCTCGGAGGGCTCCTGCGTGGACCCCCCGCCTCCGCTGCGCAGAGCTGGTAGACTGGCTCAGGACGGCCCGGCGCTAACGTGGCCTCCCAGCGGCCCGATCGGACTGCATCAGGGGCGGGTTGTCGCAGACGTGAAGTTTGTATGGACAGAAGCTCAAGATGCACAGCAGGGGAACATTTGGGTCCTTTTGAGCAGGAAAAAGGGTTCCTGTGATGTGATCTCACAGTCAGCTGCTGAGGGCGAGGTCCCACTCCCAGGGCTTCTCACCCCTAGAGCTGGACGTGGGTGGATCTCGTTTGTGCGCACTGGAGGAGGATCTTTTCACAGAACGCCTTTTCTGAGGTTGAAAGGAAGACCCTGGCTTCGTAGGAATTCCCCTTTGGGCACGGGTGCTCTTTCTGAGAGCTCTGAAGGGGACCTGACCCACACTCCCTGCCGGACTTGGGTGTGGGAAGGTCCCGGAGCCAGTGGCGAGAGTTCTGGGCTCATCCTGGGGCTTCCAGCGCTCCATCTTCACAGCAAATTACAGCAGGTTCGCTGCCAGGATTTCTCATGTTTATGCAACGGGCTGATCGGCTGATCGAGAGCAAGGGAACCCCAGCGGCTCCTTTCCTTGCCCTCCCACACCCCCCGCCGGGGAGCAGCGGGCTTAATGGTCGGGCAGGACAGCCCCCGCCCTGGCCTGTCGTGTGTCCTCAGCCTCCTGGGAACCCAGTGCCCTTGTGTGGGACTTCCCTGGAGGCATGGGACTCAGTGTAAACACGCACAAAGTTGGGCGCGGTGTCTGGCGTGAAGGGAGCGCTCCGTGGAGCTCAGCTCGTCCTGTTACCAGCGGAACACTCAGTTCAGTGGCAGCTAAAGCCGAAGCCCCTACAGTCCTGAGGGAGGGAGCAGGAGCGTCCGAGTGTTCACACACGTGGGGCCTGTGCTGTCCCGTGCTGCTTCTCTGTTGACTCCGTGCGTAGGGTGTTTCCCGGCACGTGTGACCATGCCGTGGCCTTACGTGTGTGTGTTGGTGTGCAGTGTGGGGTGCCCTCCGTGACCCGCAAACACGCAGTAATGGCAGGGCTGGGCCGGAGCTGGTGGGGGCTCCAGGAAGGTGTCATCCGGGGCTGGGGTCTTGAGTGCCAGCGCAGGGCATGTGACTTCCTCCTCAGCCAGTGTTATCGATCATGGTATTTGGGGCAGCACGATACAGTGAACACCCAGGTGTGGTGACCCCATCAGGATCTTATAGGGCAGCGCAGCAAACAGCCTGCGAGCTGGTGAGCTGCACACTCAGAGCTGTGGGTCTTTTTTTTTTTTAAGATTTTATTTATTTATTGGGGAGAGAGAGAGTTCGAGAGAAGAGCGCATGAGCAGGGGAGGAGCAGAGGGAGAGGGACAAGCAGACTCTGCACTGAGCGCGAAGTCCGATGTGGGGCTCGATCCCACGACCCTGGGTCATGACCTGCGCTGAAACCAAAAGTCAGATGCTCAACTGACTGAGCACCCCAGGCGCCCCAGAGCTGTGGGTCTTAAGTCAAGACTTAGATATGAAGGTGGCCTGTCATGGGCCGTGGTTGAGGTGGGTAAGGTTCCTGGGGGGAGATGGCACCTGATGTAACACTTGAAGGAGGAGCCCGTGTGGTGGGGCTGGCCCGTGGGCAGGGGCTGGGCCTGGAGGGAGACAGGGTGGGCTGCTGCTGGAAGGCCAGGGCGGGGTGGGTACCTGTGCTGGTTCGAGTAACAGGCATGGCCAGGGTGCTTTTCCAGATGAGAGGCCAGCAGGCAGCAAATGGGTTGGGTGCTTGAGTTTTATCTGGTCACTATAGTGTTAACTTTTTAAGAAAGCTTTTTGCCTGGCACACAGCCTCTTCGTGCCCCCTGCTCCCCTCTGGGCTAAACAGTCCTTGTAAGGACCGTGTTGGCATTGTTCGAGTCTGGTGGGCTTCTTCCTTTACCCAGGGTGCCCAGACTCCACTGGGTGCTGGGTGCTCTGCCATCCCAGCAGGTGGTGGTGAAGGAGCATTGGGCGGGGCTCAGGCGCTGGGTGATGACTGGGCAGCTCTCCTGAGCATTAGCCCCGAGCCGCTGGGCTGCATCCCTGTGCACGGCACCCAGGGCTCCACCGGGGCTCCAGGGAGCCCAGAGCCTGGACTCACACGTGTGGGGCCTACTCTGAAGTCTGACCATCACCTCCCACTTGCGACAAAGAAGTGAAGGCAGCGTCCTTGGGGATGTGAAGGAGGAACGGGAGTCTGCCTGGTAGTGGAGACAGGGTGTTTCCCATGTCCTTGCACAGGGAAGCCTGAGGGTGGGCTGAGGGTGGGGCAGTGCTGACTGCTTCCCTCGGTGGGACTCAGATGGTTCTTAGGCATCTGTCTGTCCAGGCTAGTTCCTTCCCTGAATCGCCACTGAGCCATGCCCCAGGCCTATGCTGTTTGCCCCGCTTTTCACGTTGCTAGTATTCTTGTGACAACGTCCATTTTCTGTCCAGGGTTTCTGTCCAGTCCACAGATCGTTCAGAAGCACCTGATGGGCCCCCCTGCCTTCCTTGTTAGAACTTGGGGAGTTTGTAGGACACGCTGCTTTAAACCACATAGTGCTTGTCAGCTCATGGGGATGGCGATCGAGGTTCAGTCAGGGCTGCAGGGGCCTTTCCAGCCTCCCTCCCAGATGTGTGGGTGGGCCCCCCGGAGTTCAGGCTGACCACAACCACTCGTCCTCCTCCTGGAGGTGCTGATCAGTCAGCGGGTTCAGGCCAAGCGCACTGCTGCCCTCCTCATGATGCCTTTTCTCTCCTGACGCGAGCTGGTCTGCTGGGCGACACTTGGGTGACTTGAGACTGTCCAGGTCCTTGTCACCCTTGATGATGATGATTGTTTTTGATAATGACGTAGTAACAACGTTCTTAATTCCATATAAATATAAAATATATATATACAGGGGCGCCTGGGTGGCTCAGTCGTTCAGCGTCTGCCTTCAGCTCAGGTCATGATCCCAGGGTCCTGGGATGGAGCCCCACATCGGGCTCCCTGCTCGGCGGGAAGCCTGCTTCTCCCGCTCCCACTCCCCCTGCTTGTGTTCCTGCTCTCGCTGTCTCTCTCTGTCAAATAAATAAAATCTTAAAAATATGTATATATATATATACACACAGATAAATTCAAGTGGTAAATGTAAATAATAACTTCGATATTGATAATTATTGCTGGATCAGTGACTTCTTTAGGGATGGCAAAGGGTGATACTTGTATTTTATGGCTTGTTCTGTTTTTATTAATTGGGACTGTTTGCTAAGATGCCTTTGCAGATGGTCCGCTGTCTGTCTGTGCTGAAACACAGTTGTGCAAGAGAGGTCGGGAAATGCTCAGCTCTTGCCCGTCGGTTTCCAGGACTCGGAGGGAAGGCCTGGCTTTCTCTTTAGGCTTGTGCGTGGCAGCATTTCCTTGAGCACCGTCGTGAGCCCGTGGGCCTCATGTGCACAGCCTGCCTGCCGTGGCTTGCCTGCTCGCCCTGCCGGCTGGCCCAGGTCCTCCCGGCTGACAGCCCGGGCCTCTCCCTCCCGCCTCTCTGAGCTGGGTGGGGGTGTGTCCAGGGTTGGGGTGCGGTGCCCTTGTTGGCTGCACGGAGCCTTTCTTGTTTGGACCCGTGCTAGCGTGGGAGTATCCGCCTGTGTTCGTGTCTTCATTCTTCAACCAGACGTCTTTCTGTCTGTCTAAGGTTGGTTTATCATCAGCATGTTGTTAGACCTTTAAAAAGTCAAATCTAAGAAGTGTCTTTGTCTCTTAGCGGGAACACGTTAAGTAATTGTGATCACGCACATGCGTTTCCTTCCGCTGTTGTCCTCTGTGCTCAGGTTTACCTTTTCTGTGTCCATGTCTCTCCTTGCGTTCTTTGGGCGATTAAATAGTTTCTCAAATCCCGGTGTTCGTTCTGTCCTGGTCTGGAAAACACACCGATTTCTGTTCTCCTGGTGGTTATGGTAGAAGCTTCCCTGTGCAGACTCAGCAGGGTGTAAGTCAGCCGCTGTGTTTGCGCTCCTCCTGAGGGGTATGTGATCTTGGGGGCCCCCTTCCCAGCCCGGACGCTGCTTCCTTTCCTGCCCCTCACACCGTGGGACCACTGTGCTTTTGCTTTCAGTTTGTCTTTTTGAGTTTGCTTTGGTGGCGGACTTTTCCAGGCTCTGTTCGTGAGTGCCCTTCTCCAACTCCTGGAAGCTCTTCTTGCTCGTGTGGCGCCCCGCACGCGCGGATCTTAGTGTGTGTGTCCCGGCGGCGGCGGCTGGCCTGGGGCAGTCAGCGGTTGACCCTCCTGCCCCTGCAGCTCCGCGTGTCCACCGCACTCCCCACGCCCTTTTGTCCCTCTTCTGGTCACCACTGCCATCCCTGAGCAACAGTCAGCTCTCTGACTCTGGGCCAGCTGCTGAGCCTCGGTGGCCTCGCGCGTTTGTGCAAGGATGGACTGAGTCCGTGTGTGTGGCGTGCTTGTCCCAGCCTGGCCTGTAGGAAGTCCTGAACAGGTGAGCTGATGGGCCCGAGGAGTTAGCTTGCATCCCTCAAAACACCTGGCTCTCCCTCGTGGTCATCTTTGCCTGCAGTTCCGCGCGCACCATTTACCACTGCCCTTGGCCCCACCATTCTGCTTCAACACCTGCGGGACGCTGGGAGCTGGGGGGCGGGGCTGTGGCCCCCGGGAGGGCAGCCGTGTCCGTGGAGGGGCAGCAAGGCCCCTGGAGGAGGCCGAGGACGCCCGAGCAGGGGCACAGAGCGGCTGGTGTCAGGTGTTCACAAGCTCCCCTAGGTGAGTTCTCGGGCCCTCGGGAAACAGCCATCCCCTGTGGGCCTCCTTCCACCGGCCCGTCCTCCTCTTTTTCTGTGTGTCCTCTCCCTCGGGGACCCCAGCTTTGGGTCCCTAACACGACCATGACTCCCTGCCTTCTCCCCGCCTCCTTCTGAACGCCAGGTCCCTGCGTTCTGCTGCTCCTTGCCCTGGAACGCTCCAGACGTCAGTCAGGATGATCCCGTGGGTAGTCCTGCTGCTGAGCCTTCTGAGCAGACAGTCTGGTTCTCGGCCTGTGCCCCGCCCACACACCGCCTCTCCCGCCCCACTGGCCCGCCGGCTGTCACACCCTGCAGCAGGTGCCCGGCTCTGCCAGACGGGGGGCACGGCAGGCCCGGCTCCTCACCTGCCTGGGCCCCCTCCCGCAGGGTGCCAGGCCAGCGCCTTGGCCGCGGTACAGCCAGGATTCTGTCAGCAGCCAGGCTGGGGGTCAGAGCCACCCCTCATGCAGTCACTGGGGGGACAGGCAGTTTCTCCCGGGCAGATGATGGAACCTGCTGAGCTGTGGCCTCGGTGGATCTAGTGGCAGGTGTGCCCTTGCAGGGCCTTCAGCAGGGCAGGCCCCTGCGACGCCAGGGAGGCTCAGGGCTCCCGGCCCACCAGACGCCGTCCCGAGGTTGGGGCTCCCCATCCTGTGCGCTGCTGACTTCACCACCTGGCCCTCGGCCCCTCTACAGCTCGTGGCCACATGGGCTTCTCTGTGTCTCTGTTGTCACCTTCCTCCGTCCCTTTCGGCCATGATTCCAGTGTGAGTGATGTGGACCGAGAGCTGAGTGACAGCTGTGGGCTAAGGAGGCGTTTGTGTTGGGGCGTCTCTTCGGACCATGGCGGGGGCTCGGAGCCCTGAGCGCCTGTGTTCTCACGGGTGACGCCGGCCCCAGAGGGCGGGGCAGGTTCTCAGACGAGGCAGAGCGAACGGAAGGCCTCGTGGTGGCTGGCGGCCCGCACTGGGGCTTCCGCTCCTCGCGGCATCGTCGTGCCGTTTCGTTGGGCGTCACGTGGCCATCGGCTTGGTGGGGCACGTGGACACGGGAGCTCTGCCTCGTGGCCGCCGTTCTCATGTTTGTTTTCGTGCCACAGGCATTCTCCATCCAGTCACTATGTCGGGGCGCCAAAAAGAACATCCAGCAGGTGGCTAAAAAGTGTTCTCTCGTTTCAAGCAAAAGTTAAAAGTTCACTAAAAATATTTTCTAATAAAATTTTCCAGATGTTTTACTGGAAGAGTAACAGTTGAATGAATTTTTAATTGATTACATTGGTACTGTGTTTATATAAATTGCTGGTTTGTGTGCGTAATTTGACACATTATAACTTATAAGTAAATATGTTCAAGGTTCTCAACAAATACAGATACAAAGCATTAATAGGTTTTCGGTTTTTAACCTAACTTTTAACTTAAAAACTTTATTCCTTTTTTTTTTTTTTTTTTAAGATTTTATTTATTTGTTAGAGTGGACACAAACCAGCAGGGTGGAGGGGCAGAGGGAGAAGCAGGGAGCCCAATCCCAGGCTCCATCCCAGGACCCTGAGATCATGACCTAAACCAACAGCAGGCACTTAACCAACTGAGCAACCCAGGTGCCCCTAAAAACTTTATCGTAACCCTGCTTTAACTCAGGAGTGCTGTTTGTACGCAGAGCATGAGTCCGTGTACGGGATGTGGACTGATAGACACTATCTGCAGACTGTGAGGGCGGCGAGGAGAGATGGGGTAGATGGTCCTTGCGGGGACAGTGACGACAGACAGGCCCAGAGGGCCCCCTGCCCCGGCCAGTGCACGGCTGACAGTCCGTTTTGGACTCTGTATCCATCTTGTAAGCGTGAGCCAAATGACAGTTTACAATGTCTGTTATTTATTTCTGATCAAGATTAATCATTCTCTCTAGTCCTTGAGCCAGGATAAAGCATGTATTTTAATGTGACTGTTCAGACGTTTCCTCCGTCATCATATGGCAAAAGTAAATTTTAGGATTAGCCCTGAACTTCCGTACGTCAGTAACGCAGGCGCTCACGACAACCTTCCCCGGCTGGTCTCTGAAGCGGTCGGGCTCGTGTCGGCGCCCGGGCTCGCCTGTCAGGCCTGACCGAGGACTGGTTTCGTCCGCAGTGCTGACTGCAGGTGTGGGAGTCCGCTCACGTGGACGGACTCTGCCGCGGTTGGAGCAGTGGGCAGACCTGTCTGCCGGCTCCCGGGGCCGCGAGTGCTGCTTGCATGACCAAGAGCTCAGTGTTTTGTAAGAAGTAGGGCGCTGCTTCCTTTTTTTTTAGTTAAGTTGACATGTTTTCTGGCAAACTTCGCATGTTAGAGTTACGGAACGGCTGTAACAGTTCGGAGAGCCCCAGTGTCTTTGCACCTTGTGTGCGATCCTCACTGGTGATGTCAGCAGGGTACGTCTGTCACAACCAGAGACCTGGCTTTGGTGTGTGACTGCTCGCTCCAGGCTTCTGGATGCCCCGCGTTTGCCTCACTGTCCCTTCTGTCCTAGGGTTCCAGCCCGGACCCCACAGGGCACGGAGCTGCCACGGACCCTCAGTGGCCTGCTCTCTGGGACCATCTCAGACTTTCCTTGTTTTGGGGTCTGCCGGTCAGGGATTTTGTAGCCTGTCCCTTGGGTGGGAAGAAGCCTCCGGGACGTGGTATCGTCCTTGCGGCTTTTCAGGAACCCGGCATCCCCCAGCCTGTCAGTGCTGGCGTTGGCTGGGGGGGCTCAACTTCTGTCCCCTTCCCGTGTTTTGTTTGCACTCTTAATTTATGTTGTAAAGATCCTCGTTTCACATTTATAGTTTTATAGTTAAAACATGGTTGAGAAAGAGCACTAGATGTTTGACCTTTTTTTTTTTTTTTTGTAAAGGTTTAGTTACTTGAAAGAGCACACGCGAGCACAGGGGGAGGGGTAGAGGGAGAGTGAGTCCCAAGCAGACTCCTCTCTGAGCAAGGAGCCCATCATGGGGCTCCATCCCAGGACCCTGAGATCGTGGCCTGTGCCGAAATCAAGAGTCGGACACTCAACCGACTGAGCCACCCCGGCGCCCCGATCTCTGACCTTTGATACAATTTTATTTCCCCCATTAAAAAGGAGTGTGTTTTCCTTGAAGAAACCCAGATGAGTACAGTAGAAAGGAAACGTGGTTCTGCAAGTCCCATTCGGATGATGGGATGATGGGAAACAGAAATAATGATCCCCATGCCTGAGCACACCCTGTCACCACGGTCGCCGCAGACGCGTGCCCGGCCATCCCCGGTGTACCCCCCAAGGGCATGGCCGTTCCCTGCTGGATCCTCAGAGCTGCCGTGTGTGATACGGGGTGAGCGGTTATTTGTCAGAATAAATGAGAATCTGGTTGACGTGAGTCTGTGTCTGCAGATTGTGTTCACGGGAGCGGGCAGAGCTCAGCACGGCCCCTGCAGGCGGAGGCTGGGAGGCCCGAGGCCGACTGGCAAGGCAGCGTCCGGCCCTGTGTCCGCTGGGAAGAGCGCTGGCTGGGAGTATGGCTCCCGGTTGCCCCAGCGACTGGTGATGGGCGTTGGTCTGGTAGCCGCCAGGCCAGCCGCAGCATCTCAGCCGTGATGGAGGGTGTGTGGCCTTCTTTCCGGGGCAAGCCCTGGGCCCTGCTGGTGAGCCACGTGGCACACCGGGGGAACGGCACCTACGAGGCCCCTCGGGAGGCAGTGCACTCCTCCCCTGGCAACCCTGGGCCTCCCGGGCACCGCCGCTTTCCCTTTCGTCTGTAATGAGTGCTCGGGGCCCCTGTGGGCCCATCGGGGCCGCCCACTCCAGACCGAGAAGGTGCGAGATGCTGTCCTCCCCAGGTGCTTGAGTCGGCCTGGTGTGGGGTCCTGCCGGGAGAAGGGTGCCCTTGCTCCGCAGGGGAAGCAGTTGGAGCTCCAAGCTGATGGGCGCCGAGGTGGGAGTGGCCGGGGCGGAGCCCCTGACCCCAGGGTCTTGAGTGGGTTTCCATCGGTTTCAGTGCCTGGTTTGGGTGATCTCCAGGCCCGAGATGGGGACATGGAGGACAGGAACCTAGACCTTTCTAGGGATATTTGAAATGAAACAGCACAAGGCGCCTCGGGCGAAATGCTTTCCCATTGGTGCTTGTGACCTCAGCAGGTGCGGAACCTTCTGGAATCCTGCCAGATCCGTGTCATCTGGAAGGCCAGAGCTTGAGCGATCGAGGCCTTAGGATACTTGGTGCGTGGACATATGAGGTGGTCCCCAGCGCTTGCTGTCAGGAAATGCAGTTTGCCACAACGCCCTGTGACACGTGGGGGTTTCCTTTTGGCATTTCCTGAAAATAACGCTTCTTCAAGGCTCTTGGCCTTGTGATGTCCCCTCGGGGCGGCCGAGGAGGACCCGGGGACCCCTGCAGGCGGGCCCTGGGCTGTAGCTCTGCTGCTCCCTCCCACCGGGACCTGTGCGCCCTGAACCCAACCTGCCTGGGAAGGAGCGGAGTGCAGGCTACCTGGGCGTCCGACACCCAGCGGGGCCGTGCTCTGCTCATCTCTGCAGGGGAAGCCTTACTCACAGCCACGGCCACGTGTGGCAGCCGGCTCCCGAGGTAGCCGCTGCCTCTTCCTGGAAGACTGGCTTCTGGGAACCCTCGGGGCCTCTGCACAGGCCACCGTCCTGCACGTCCCCGGCCCCATCTCTGGGAGGCCAGGCAGCCTCGTGGACAAGGGGTTCGGCAAGAGGCAGAAGGGAGGTGTTTGGGGCTTCGTGGGGTCTTCTGGGCTGTTGTTGCATTTGAGCTGTGTCAGCACGGGGGGTGGGGGGGGTTCCGTACAACTGGAAATCCAAGCTTCCGATTTTGTCTCACTGCTTGGTTTCAACCAGTGCCTTGCAGCCCGCGGGGAAAGCCAATGACGGACACGTAGGCAGAGGGCGTGTGACTCCTGACCACGGCCCGAGAGACCGTCAAGGAGCCGTTCTGAGCATGAGAACCTGCCGTCAGGGCCCGAGCAGAGGCTGGTGTGCGTTTCTGTGTCCACCAGGAGTGGGCTCCGTGCTGGAGGGCATCGTGGTGGCTCGAGGCACTCGGGCTGGAGACCCTGGACCCCGTGGGCCCCTCGCTTTGTAGATGACGCCCTGAGCTCCTGCCACACTAACTCCTGTGCTCGCCCTGAAGGTGTATGTCGGCGAGCTCCCGCAGGACTTCCTCCGCATCACGCCCACGGCCACGCAGCAGCAGGTGCAGCTGGACGGGCAGGCGGCCCAGCGGCTGCAGTACGGAGCGGCGGCGGGCACGGTGGGCCGCCTCAGCATCACCGTGGTGCAGGTGGGTGTCGGGGCCTCCCTGGGGCCTGCTCGGGGTGGGGGCGGCCCCGCGTGCGGCTGCTCTGTGGGCAGTGGCTGCCGGGCCGCGTTTTCTGTGTGGACAAATGGTTTTCGTGATTCGTTTTCCTTGAAACATACTTGATGAGAAACGATGTAAGTGAGATGCTGAGGATGACCCAGGCTTCTACCAGAAACAGCAGGAAGAGCCAGTGAGGGATGTGCTGGGCATGTGCTGTGTGCTGGGCACCGCCCTTCCCAACCCTCACAGCTGCTGGGGAGGTGGGGGCACGGAGGGAGGCCCCGGCTGCCGAACGGACCCCAGGAAAGCCAAAGGCGCGGTCAGGATCTAACGTGGCTTTGGTCACCACAGCTTTCTGTGAAACCAAGAAGAAAGGGGAGTCACTGGGAGGCAGAGTCACAGTCGGGCCTTGCGAATGCCGTGGGTTTTAAGGGGACTGCACCCCAGACACCTGGCCACACTTGCGGGGCTGATGGGGTCACCTCAGATACTCACGTGTTTCTGAAAGTCCGACTTCTCACGCGCCCACACGAGCAGCCGGTCCGCACCCTCCACACTGTCCTTCCAGCCCCATTTTGCCTGCTGGGCCTCTCGGTGTGGCCCATGGCCCTTTGTGATAAGCCTTTCTCCCCTCGGTCTGCGGGCGGCCCCACCGTGCTTCCTGGCCTCCCTCCCCGGCGTGTCCCTGGTGGTCCCTGCCGTTGGAGCAGAGCGCTCTGCGGTCGGGCCCCTGGCTCCCCTCTCCCCTCCCTGCCCCCACGCCCAGGCCAGCCCTCCACTCAGCTGCAGATGGGAGCATCCACACCACAGCCCGCGGGGCCTCTTTCTGGGTGTCCAGTAGGCGTGTCGTCTGCTCCCCGCATGTGGGGTGCAGGTGCTTCGTGCACTAAGGACAGGGCTGGTTTGGTTTGGGCTTGTTGGGGTTTCCCTTGTGTCTGTGACGGCTGACGGCCTTCGCCCACGTTCCACTGGGCTGTGTTCTCGTCGCTGCGGCTTGAGAGGCCCTGTCCTGGGCCTGGTGCTGCGTCATATGCCTGCCTGCCGTGCACCTCTCTCCGTGCGGGCAGGTCCGTGCTGGTGGTGCTGGCGGGCCGGGGCCGTGGTGGTGCTGTCCTGCCCAGGTGTCTCCACGTCGAAGTTGTGTGGTTTTTGGTTTTACGTTCCAGTGTGTGATGCGCTTGGAAGGACGTTTGCTGACGGGTTTCCTAGGCAGCCAGAGCCGTAGCTCTTCATCAGTTCCTGTGCTTTCTTCCCCTGCAAAGGCAGCCTGTCTGGCTGGAGGTTGGGCTCCGCGGGATCCATAACCTGCAGCAGTGGACAGAGGGCAGAAAAGGGAGCCAGGCGGTGGCTGGGCCAGGTGCCCTGAACTCGCCACCCCGCTGCTCCAGGCTGGCTCTCAAGCCCCGTGTCCCGGGTGGCTCTCGGCTCTCGGCTCTGGCCCAGGACAGCCTGCCTGTCACCCTGCTCTGCAGCCTCTTCTGAGGGGATGCTGGAGAAGGAGCTGCCCCACACGGCACAGCAGCTCCCTTGACTTGAGCCGGGACCTTCGGCACCTGGTGCCCAGGAACAGTTTCGGCCGTGTCCTGTTCCATGGAAAACCCTGGGGTTGATGACGCGAAGGGGCTGGACAGCTTAGGTGAGCGCATGTCTCTCACTCCGACGGCAGCTGCTCGTTCAGTAACATTGGCTGTATTTCAGGCTAAGTTGGCGAAGAATTACGGCATGACCCGCATGGACCCATACTGCCGACTGCGCCTTGGCTACGCAGTCTACGAGACGCCCACCGCCCACAACGGTGCCAAGAATCCTCGCTGGAATAAAGTCATCCAGTGCACGGTGCCCCCAGGCGTGGACTCCTTCTACCTGGAGATCTTCGACGAGGTGAGAGGGCCGCCCACCATCACGGGCCCAGCGGGTGCGGGCCACGCGTGGCCACACGGGAGCCACGCTGCCCTGTCTTCCACCGCCGAGGCCGTCCAGGAGCTGCAGGCGTGCCCAGACACAGGGCGTGTCGTTGCTTTGTGACGGGTGTCCGGGTGTCCCCAGCAGCAGTGAAGAGTACACAGTCTCACGCAGATCCTTGCACCCATTAGACTCAGAAACAGCATCAGCAGGGATGGGAACACTGGGCACTCCGAGGAGACAGTGTTGACTGTACTCCTTCTCCAAGCCCCAAACACTTCCCCAAACCAAAGGCACACAGAGGCCAGCTCTTCAACCAGGTTGGACGTAAAGTGGGTCAGACCCCACACTGGGTGGAATGGGGTTCTTGGGCAAGTTGCCAGCCCCCCAAGTGTCCCTGGGAGGGTCAGATAGATACACTGGGGCTCTTCCTGAGCATGGTCCTCTGGGCACCTGTGTGGGGCAGCCCAGTCCTCCATGGCCGTCCAGGGAGCCTCAGGGGATTGGTTGGCAGGATGAGAGGTCGGAGGGCTGGGGGTTGGGCAGCAGGGCCTGGAGGTGACCCCCCACCTGGTGCAGTGCCCTTTGTCCTCCCTCTTTCCTTCTAGGTTCCTCCCTCCTACTCTTCCTCTTCCTTTACTCTAAACGGGGGTAGAAAGGAGGGCCTGCTTAGCAGGGAAAGGGCCTCCTTCCCTCCACCCATGCCCACTAGGCTTTGGACTTGCAAGGGATCCCGAGAGGGTGGGCGGAGGCCCTCCTGGCCTCATGGGGATGAGGGTGGTGGGTCCTGTGTGTGTGGTGGGGGAGCCAGACCTTGGGGGGAGTGGGGGGTAACTCTTGGAGGCGGTGGCCCCCCAGGGGCAGGGTGAGGGTGGGGGTGTGGGCGGGGCTGAGGGGCTGTGAGGGCACCGGTGGGGAAGTGGGGTGGCAGGGCAGGAGGTGGGGCGGCAGGGGCAGGGCCTCAGGGCCGGGCCTCGGGGTGACGGCAGCACCTGGGCACCCATATCCCTCAGCGGGCCTTCTCCATGGACGACCGCATCGCCTGGACACACGTCACCATTCCCGAGTCCCTGAAGCAGGGCAAGGTGGAGGACGAGTGGTACAGCCTGAGCGGCCGGCAGGGCGACGACAAGGAGGGCATGATCAACCTGGTCATGTCCTACACGGTGAGGGTGGGGCAGGAGGGCCGGCTGAGTGGCAGCCTCAGCTCAGCGGAGCTGTTTGTCCCCGAGGGACTGGGACCTTGGCTCGCAGGCGTCGGGCGTCCGGGTGGGAGGAGCAGTATGGGTTGGTGGCCTGTCCCTCAGGGTACGGCCGCCCCCGTGGCCAGAGCGGGCCCACCAGGCGGTAGGGAGGGGTCTCACATGGGGTTTAAGGGAGCGGCTGCTGGCCCTCTGGCCCTCAGGTCTCTTGGCTCGTGCGGGCTCCATGGCCCGCGGCCTGCTGCTCTTGGGGCAGGTGGGGATCTGGGACACCTTTGTGTCACCGAGGCGGTGGTGGTGTCCCTGTTGTTTTAACTCTGCCTGGAGGAAGTTCCCTGCAGGTGTCCCAGCCCAACAGAGCTTCATTCCCCTTCTTTAGCCCTGGGCTGTTAAAAGCAAATCCCAGCATCAGTGTGATTGGACTCGTAGACGTTGATTACACAACTGCTGTTTTCACGCGAACACACAACCCCGGTTCTGTTAACGGAGCCGGTAGCAATCTAGAGGCAGTCGGGAAGCATTACAGGTGTAGGTCCTGAAAGTACCCGTTTGCTTCCCGGGGCCGCGTTCCCTTCTGATTCCGCGTCAGTCGGCCACGGCTCTGTAACAGCCCCTGTAGCCAAGCCGCTCGCCCCAGCCTTCCACCAGGACAGTGTTAGGGTGTCCGTTTCCATGGGTGCTGTGTTCTCTGTGACGCCACGATCGTCTTCCGTGTGTTCCAGTCGCTGCCGGCCACCGTGATGATGCCGCCTCAGCCTGTGGTCCTGATGCCCACCGTGTACCAGCAAGGCATCGGCTACGTGCCCATCACAGGTGTGTGTCACTCCCCCTTCCCAGCACTGTCCTCGGGGGCTTGCGGCGCAGCATGCAGGCTAAGTCCTGTCTGCGCATGACTCACGGGATCCTTCCAAACACGAGGATGTGGTCTTAGGCTTGAATTATTTTATACGTCTGGGATATAGGTTTTTTTCCCCCAGACTGTTGGCGAGTTGAACTTTTGTGGAGGTGTAGAAATGTAACCTCTGAACATGTTAGTATATGAGTTACCGTCACGAAAGATCCTGCCGTGTGGGGTGCAGTGAGCCGTGTGCCCAAACATTCCTGTTCTGTCGTGTTCGTTCATCTTTGTAAACTAGCAGTTTGTGACGGCAGTCGGGTTGCTTTCACGTCTTTGGATTTTCAAATGTTAACGTCAGCCATCGGTTCATGGTAACTGGACTCAACCAGCCCCTGCCGCAAGCAGCCATGAACCCGGGCAGAACGGACGAGGCGGCAGCTGTGATCGGGCATCGGCAAACAGGCCTGTAGGGCTGTGAGCCCCAAGAGAAGGGAGGCGGAGGAGCCCCTGGCCACCGCGGTCTCTGCCCGAGGCGGCGTGGCTGTCCCTCCGTGCCAGAGGGGCTGGACTGGGGCAGGACGCTGTGGGGCAGGGGCCGTGCTGCCTCAGGGCTGGGGTTTCCAACCAGCCAGAGAAGAGAGGCCTCATCATTGTGCAGTGCGGTTGGTGCAGGACCAGGGTGTCGCCTTGGGCTGACCTTCACCCCGGAGCCTAGCCATAGCCCCACAAGGAAGGGGGCGGGGCGGGCAGGCTGTACCCGCGTCCAGGGTGCCCACACAGGTTCAGGAAGCGGGGAGAGCCGTGGACTCCGGTTTCCACAGGCCGCCGTCCAGCAGATAAGAGGGGGAAAGGGTGAGCCCTGGTTGGGGCAGAACCAGTCAAGAGGAAGTGGCCTCAGTGGCCCAGGAGCTCCAGAGTAGCCAGGACTCATTCACAGAATTAAAGAGTGTCTTACTAAGTGGGAAGAGGGAACCTCGGCAGAGACCCGGAAACTGAGGAAAACCAAGGGTATGTATTTGGCCTGGGAAGCACACTGATTCGGGGAACATCCCTCCTGCTGGAGTGGTCCAACGGCTGGGCACCTCCTTTGCCTCAGGGGGGCGCTCCGTGGGGCCTCTCCCTGCCCCTTCCCTGCAGCAGTTTCAGGGTCTGTGTGAGATCGGGGTTTGACTGCCTGCCTTGGAGGTTTGAGCAGGAACAGGCACCTTATGGGCAAAGGTGTGAGTGCGCTGGGGCCGGTTAAACCCGCAGGATCGTCTGCTCTCCACTCTGGAGGCCAAAGTCCAGCAGAATCAGGGTGTGGGCCGGGCTGCGGTACCTAGAGGCGGAGGCACAGAGCCGGACAGGACCCTTCCTAGCTGCACTGCCGCAGCTTCGGCCCCCATGGCCCTCACGGTCACAAAGCCCCTCCTGAGGGTCGGTGCCTGTGGCCCAGGCACTCCTTTGATCAGGACCCTGCTCCAGATGGCCAGGTGAGGTCTTGTTCATCTTTCTGGGCGCACACTTCAGCCACGGCGTCACTGCCCCGGGACCTGTTTGAGTAACGAAAAGTCCACTGTGTCAGGAGACATGTTTTTATGGTTTCTTAGCTGTCTTTGTAAATGCTTTTAAAGTTTGTCCTAAAACGTTTATTCGGGGAAAGGCAGACTTCTGTATAAATGGAGACTTTGAACTTCTCTTTTGATGCACATTTGTAAGCTTTGGGACAGTGACCTACTCGCAGGAGGTGGCCAAGGAAAGGAAGGAGCTTTTGCCTGGACCTCGAGGCCGAGCTGCCCACCTGCTCCAATGCGTTTCCTACAAACAGGGACTTGCACCCGCTGCCCGTGTTCGTGTGAGGCTTGTGCTTCAGAGCCTTCTCTGCTGTGAAAAACTTACATCCCTAACCTTGTCGAGGTGTGCGTGCGTGTGCACGTGTGATGAGTGATGAGTGCGTGCACGTGTGATCTGCAGTATTGGTGTGTGCGTGCGAGTGCGTGTGTGTGCATGGCACGCGTGTGCACGTGTGTGATGTGGGGAGGTGCGTGTGTGCAGACCCTGCTCCCGCGGGAGGGGGGCTGCCTGCAGGTGCTGCCCCCCGACAGGTGGGGGTCCCACGGGGGAGTTAACCCTGGGGTGGGGGTGAGAGCCTTTTTGAAGCGTGCAGCAGGGTCTTTGTGCGCTGAGCAGTGCGTGGGCTGCATGGAGGCTGTGCCCACCAGATGGGGACAGTGCTGCCCGGGGTGGGAAAGCCTTCGCACTGCTGTTCTGCCCCGTGATTTCTTTTTCTTTTTATTTTTTTAAAGATTTTATTTATTTATTTGAGACAGAGAGCATGAGAGAGAGCATGAGAGGGAGGAAGGTCAGAGGGAGAAGCAGACTCTCTGCCAAGCAGGGAGCCTGAGGCAGGACTCGATCCCGGGACTCCAGGATCATGACCTGAGCCGAAGGCAGTCGCTTAACCAACTGAGCCACCCAGGCGCCCCTGCCCCGTGATTTCATCCACCCTGGAGACGGTCAGCTGGGAGTTGGGCTCTCAGCGTCTCACCACCTGGGCCCGTGATAGGAAATGCTCCGGTGTGCGCCTTGCTCTTGGGTTTCGCGTGCTTGTTGGCGTCGGAGGGACCCACCTGGTGCACGGTCTGCCCCACAGTCGCCCGCTGATGTGGGACCGTCAGGGCCTCCCATCCCGTGTGTTGTTCCTTCCTGACAGAGTGTTTTGTGGCCTTCAGTCAGTGAACATCAGAGTTTGAAGGGACCGCAGCGTGAGCAGCCTGTCGGGCTCTGAGCTGAGAGCGTGGACGGTGCACCTGCTGGGGAGGAGGGCTGCGGGCAGTGGATTTGTGCATGGGGGCCGCGGGCGGGGGCGCACGTTCTTGACCCCGGGGCCGGCGCTCGGCGTGGGCCCTGGTGCCGCTGTGCGCCCCTAAGCGGCGTCTTGTGCTTGCAGGTGTTCCTGCCGTGTGCAGCCCCGGCGTGGTGCCCGTGGCCCTGCCCCCGGCAGCCGTGAGCGCCCAGCCCCGCTGCAGCGAGGAAGACCTGAGAGCCATCCAGGACATGTTCCCCAACATGGACCGGGAGGTGATCCGCTCCGTGCTGGAAGCCCAGAGAGGGGACAGGGACGCAGCCATCAACTCCCTGCTCCAAATGGGCGAGGAGTCCTAGAGCCCCAGCCGCCACGTGGCCTCGGCCCTCCCGACATGCTGGCCCGGCCCCTCCCCCCCTCCTGTGAAGGAGCCCCGTGTAGCCTTTTCTCGGGCGTGTGTAGTCCCAGTCCTCACCTTCGTGTGGGATGCATGTGGGTGGTTGGTCCCCGGCCGCTGGGCCCTTCGTCGCTCAGGGTGGGTGTGCGTGCCTCTCCTCCTGGCTTGGTTGGGAGCAGAGTGGGCACGTGGGCCGTGTCCTGTGTACGCACACTCGCCCTCCTGCCCCTTGGGGACAAGTGTCTTCAAGGGCCGTGGGCTCCTCCTCCGCACGCTGTCCCAAGATCGCTCTCCACAAGCATCTGCCTCTGCCAACGCTTTAGAAAGTGTCGCTGTTCTCCGGGTTTGATTAATGGCATGCAGTTAGTTTACTTAACCGGGGTAGACCTATTATTTCAGGCACATAGAACATTAACAGCCAATTTGGGTTATTTTTACAACTTTCAACCTTAAATTTCACATCTTTCTGTGGATGTTCCTTGTGTGTGGTTCTGGGCTGCTCACCAGTGTCTTGGGCAGACCGACTTCCGTGTTGCCCGCCCAGCGGCAGGGTCTGCACAGATGCAGATCACACTGGATCCGGGGGCCGCTGAGCCCAGCGGCCCGCCTGTCCCCACCCACGGGCTCTGGAGCAGGGCCGTCCTACGCCCCGGGGACCCCATGATGCCTTTTCCTGCTGTGTCTCCTGCCAACTCTGTGGGGTGTGACTCCGAGGGCTTGCCGCTCCATCCTCTGACCAACCCTTGGAACAGAACCTTGAAACTGGGAGTAAGAAGTGGTAGGTCCAGTACTTTGTATTTGTTTATTAAAGGGTATTTAGGAACCGTTGGCTTACTACTGACGTTAATTTGAGTAAACACTGTACCAGGCCTGTGAATTTACTTTGGGTGAAAGAAGCAGCAATCTGGTGAATGTTTAAGTCTTCCCGGGAGGCATGAGGTACGTGGGCTGCGCCGTGGGCTGCGTGGCAGCCATGGCCACGGGACTGGGACAGGCGGGTGGGGGGCATCTCGTGAAAATCCGCCACGTGAGAGGTTTCTCAGGTGCTGCTTGCAGCCTGCGCACGAGACGCCTGCCTCTGGAGAGGGAGTCGTTCCGCCGTGGGCGCGACGGGCCCCAGCAGCGTGGCCCTGCGAGGGGTCGGCATGAGGGTGGACTCCTGTGCCGCCTTCCCCCTGCCTGGGGGTTTGCTGTCGGCTGGAGGACGCTGCTTCTGCTGCCAGCAGGCGCGGGTCAGTCGGAGATGTGTGCCCAGAAGGCTGAAGGAGCGCGTGCTGGTGGCACGGTGACCACACACCGGCCGGGCTCCTCAGTGAAGACGCCGCCAGCCGGTGGACGCCGACCGCTGGCTTGGACGTGTGAGCTCTGCTTTCTCGTGGAACGCGAGCTCCCTGTTCAGTCAGTTTGGGGCCGTGCAGCACATTTCTCCCCAGACGGAAAAAAGTGTCAGGCAGGCCTGCAGCTCTCTCCTGTGGGGACAACCTGCACAGACGTTCAGCACAGGACCCGGGTCCCAGTGGCCCCAGTGCCGCTTCCCGCCTCCCCACTGCTGGGATGTCTGGGCGCCTCGGGGACGTGCTCCCTGTGGGGCAGGCACAGAACCCTGCAAGCAGCCCAGCGGGCTCACTCGCGGGACCTCAGGTGGCGGGAGAGGGACTCTAAACTAAACCTGTCCCTTGTGCTCCCTTGTGAACACTGTGACATCGGAGAGAGCTCACACTCTGCAGGGCCTTCCCTGGTTGTGTTAGGCCCTCCTTTCCTTGTTCACGCCCGACCGTCCTGTCTGTGGGCTCGTGGCCTGTGGTGGCCTGTTGCTCCTGGGGAAGGGGGGTCATGTTGCAGTTCCTCTGAAGCAGGCCTGGGACGGGCCGATGACGTGGCCGCAGCGTGGCCACCACGGACTCCCGCGAGCCAGGGCGGCTGCTGGTGTCTGGGGCCCCGTCCCTCGTGGCCCTGTGCACGGCCAGGTGGCAGACCCCGGGGGCCTCCGTGAGCTGGTCGGTGGCCTTTCCTCCAGATGCAGCCCTCCCCCCCCACGCTGTCAGCGAGGACGGAGCAGTGGTGCGTGCCGGGGATTCCTCCCGCCTCCCCTCCAGCGTTCCTGGAGGCGCCCCTCCCCTTACCGACTCCTCTGGCCGCAGCTCTGTGCGCTGGTGGGAACGATTCTCAGAGCTGTTTCCGATGCTTCTGTCGGGGTCCGGTGTCCGGAGTTATCTTTGATTGTAAAGTATATTTTTGCTTTTCGGCCTTCTAATTTAATACATGGTATCTATAAAAGTAGAGAATTAAACTTCTCCAGTGAAACTTTACTGTTTTTGTTCCTGAGTGGTTTTTAATTTAGCTCAGGATACGTTCACTCGCTAACAAACTACACGACGGTTGTGTGAGTACAGGTGAAATTTAATGGCTGGATTCAGAACGTTAACCTGAAGTATTTATACCAAGCATGAAGTTTTGTTTTTCGGTTAAAATACGATGGGGAGAGAGGTGCCTGGGTGGCTCGGTCGGTTAACCCTCTGCATTCGGCTCAGGTCACGATCCTGGAGTCCTGGGACCGAGCCCCACATCGGGTCCCTGCTCAGAGGGGAGTCTGCTTCTCCCTCTCCTCCCCGCTGTGCTCTCTGTCGCTATCTCTGTCTCTTTCAAACAAATAAAATCTTAAAAAAGAAATGACAGGGAGAAGGTTCGGGGCCAGCAGGGGAGGCAGCTGCGTGCCCCCACCCTGTCCCCAAGGTGGGGTTCCGCACAGTGCTTCCTCCATGTGGCTCGCTGCCACTCGCTGTGTGTCGCCATGAATGTCTTTTGCCCAAAGCAGCGGAGGGAAGCGCGTGTGCTCGAGCCCAACACAATGTGAGGAGGCAAGGAGTGCTTCTGTTCTGAAGCTTGGGACAGAGTGCCCAGGATGCCATGGGCACAGCCAAGCTCTAGGAGTACCCCAGGCGGGTGCAGGGGCTGCACGGAGGGTCAGCGCAGTGGGGTGGGGGTCTGTCTGCTTAGCACGTTCCCGAGTGTGCACAAGGCAGGCGCCCGGTCGTGTTTGGAGGTGCTAAAGTCCTGGGTGTCTGGGCGCGAGCCGCCTTGGTTCTGTTCTAACAGCCTCAGGCATGGCTCCTGATGAGGGGCCGGTGTCCAGCTTGCCGCGAGGGTGAGCTCGAAGGAAAGCGCCCGCCGCAGAAGGAGGTGACGGGAGATTGCCAGAAGCCCGACGTGGCCCAGGAAGCCCCGGAGGAGAAAGCCGTCCTGGGCTGGTGGAAGCAGAGGCACATTCTTCCTGGAGGAACGTGGTGTTGGTTGGGCCTCGGAGGACTCAAGCGCACGCGGCTTCGTGCGTGCTTGGGGAGACGGTCCGCACGAGCAGGGAGCAGCCATGAGCAAGGCTCAGCAGCAGAATCCGCACGACCAAACCTCCACAGAGTCGGACTCCACTGAGCGCCACACAGGGACCTAAATGTGCAAACAGGACAAAACAGTGCGAGCAGAGACCAGGAGGCTGTGCACAGGATGGGACAGAGCCCGACAGCTACTGGCAGTGAAGACGCGGCCACTGGAGATCGGTGGAAGGCTGGGCACTGCCCGGGAGACCGCTGCCCCCGGGGAGCGAAGGGGTGGGAGGGGGGACGCTCGACTCGGGTCAGGAGTCACAGTGAGCCCCACGGGGCGTGGGACTAAGTGCCCGTCACCTCCGCGACACACATCTGTACCGACTGGGAAACGCGTGTGTGACGTGGGGCACACGGGTTCTAGTTCAGGGACAGCGGTGATGTGGAGGACTCGAGACGCCGGCTCGCTCCGTGTGAGTCACGCTGCCTGTTACCGTGAGCCCAGTGGCTCCGTGGTCCTGGCATGCAAGTGCAGGACGTGGCCCCGGGTCGGGGCAGGGGCTAGATGGGGCTGTCCTTGCAGGCGGCCCTGCGCTCTGCCAGCCCCTCCCCCGTGCCGTGGTTCGGACAGGCGGTTTGACCTGGGGTTCAGGGCTCCCCCCTAGCTGCACCAGCGGTTACTGAACAGTGAAGGGGTCACTGGTGGGCTCTGCTGGCAGTAAGCCTGTCCACCCCAATCACACATTACAGGCTTGGGGACATGACCCGATTTTATTTTTTATTTATTTTTATTTTGTTAAAGATTTACTTATTTGAGAGAGAGTGCACACACGTGGGGGGGGGGCAGAGGGAGGGAGGGAGGGAGAGAATCCCCAAGCTGAGGCCCCGCTGAGTGCAGAGCCCGGCGCGGGGCTCCATCCCAGGGCCCTGAGATCCCAGGACCTGGACGCCCAACTGACTGAGCCACCCAGGCGACCCCATAAGCCCCAGTTTTAGTGGGGCCCTGGTGTCCCATCTGGGGTCGCCGCCCTGTGTTGCCGGCATGGTGTTGCAGGACCGTCCTCCAGCCGGCAGCTCAGGTCTGGACGCTGGGGGAGGCTGCCGGCCTCCGTCGAGGAGACTGTTCCATGTGCTGTTCCGTGTGAGCATGCGGCCCCTCCAGCTTGACCCGGAGCCCCAGGGCCCAAAGCCTGTCCCTGCAGCTTCTCGCCGCCCTTGCCTCTGCTCTCTGGGGAACTGGTTTTGTCACGGTGTCCGCGACTCCGAGGTTCCCGGTCCAGGTGCCCTCCTCACGTGTGCCGCCCTGGGAACACAGGCTGAGCCTTCTGGTCCCTTCCTCAGCACCCCAGGGTCATTCAGGCGGGTGCCCAACTTCCCAGAGCCAAGCCAGCGCCATGCAGTCAAGCTCCAGCCCCGGCCCGGCTGCTCCAGAGCCCTGCCGCCGCCCAGAACACGTCCCCGGGGCTGCGTGGACGCGCGCGTTCGCTGCTCTCGCTGCTCCTGGCTCGCCGCCTGCCGCCTCTCAGCTCTCTGCTCTGGCTTTTGCATCGGCTCTTCTGGGTTTTCCGTATGTGTGAGGATATCCCCGAAAGTCCGTCCCTGCTGCTGTGACGGCACCCGGGCCCGGGGCGTGCAGCACGGACGATTCCGCCTCCCAGCTCCGAGGGCTGATGTCCCCTCCGTGTCCTCATGTGGCAGAAGGGGCGGGGCGGCTCCCTGGGCCTCTCCACAAGGCACCCGTTGCATCGTGGGGACTGCACCTGCCCACGGCCGCACGTCCAGACACCATCACTCATTCAGTCCCAGCAGACGGCTTTTCGTCTTCCCCGTGCCGCACCCCTCATGCCTCCACACAAGCGCGAGAGATGAGGACTGAGGACAAACAGGCCCCCTGCCTAGAGGGCCAGAAGGAGGCCAGGCCCCTGCTGCTCGCTCCGCGCCCTGTGGCCCTGCAGATGCACACCCTGGGGCGGGGGCAGAGATGCCGGAGGAGAGGGGGAGGCAGGGCGGGTGGGAGGACTCTTCTGCTCGCATTCTGGGGGCCGGGACAGCTCTGACGCAGAACGCGAGCAGCCACAGGTGAGGAGCTGGGGTGTGGACACGGAGCCCGTGGTCGCAGCCCCCCAGAAGCCTTGCCGTGTTGGGCACAGCCCAGAGGCTCAGGGTTCCAGTGGGAGAAGGTGCGGCTGGAGGGCCAAGCCAGGAGAGGATGTTTGGGACAGGAGTGGGGACCGAGGATGGCGGGGGCAGGGGCTTCGGAGTCCTGCTCCCACCTCTGCACACTGCTGCATCTCCCTCACATCTGCTCGGGCTGGGTCACCTCCTTCCTGTGCTCTGAGTGCCCAGCAGCCCCGTCTTGCTTGGGCCCCGAGACTGCTCTCCTCCACCCACTTCCCCCCCAGCTCCAGCCACTGCTGGTGAGCCCCACCCCAGGGCCTTTGCACAGATGCTGTCCTCCCTCTAGCCTCTCCTAAATGTCCCCTCCTTGGGCCGCTTTCCTGGCCACCCCGGCAACTCCCTGCGCCTTCCCACACCTCCTGGACCTTCTGGACTGACACACATTGTTACCTTCTCACCATCCTTGTGCAGATGCTGGCTGGCTTGGGAACTCGGGGAGCGGGGTCTGCTGCTCATTTCGCCGGTGCCCACACAGCAGGTGCCTGGTCCACACGCGGGCAAAGGGAGGAAGGGCTAGGGTCCCAGCCTCACGCGCGCTGCGGCCCTGGAGTAACCAGGAAGGCCCTCCAGTCGCCTCCGGGGCGCGAGTGCATGGGGCGCCCTGCGTCTGGGTGCACACAGGCCCCAGGCCTTCCGGGCCTCTTCCCTGGTGCTGAGGGAGCTGAGTTGTTGTCATGACCTCTTCGATCCAAACGCCTTTTGAACTGTTCCTTTCTGAAGAGCAGTCTTTGCGGAAGAAAAGCCACAGCCAGGTTTTACACGAGGCTTGAAGCTCTCAGGTCGGGAGACGTACAAGGACCGCGTCGAGGGCTGTGCTGCGTCCCACTGGGCAAAGCCCCCCGGAGAAAATGCCGGCCCCACCCTGCCATGGCGGGGGGCAGTGGAGACGTGTGCTGACGGTCGGTGGACAGGGAACAGACCCGTGAGGCGGGGCAGCGCGCGCGGGGCTCGCTGTGTGCGTCCGTGGTGACCGGAGCGCAGCCGGTTCCTCAGAGCGTCCGCTCCTGGCTGCTGGCGTGCTCGTGGAAACATTAGCCCCGGCGGAATGCAAAGTACCTTGTGTATGCACTTGTAACGTCCGTCACTGTAAGGTGTCCCCCAAATGCAAGCAACAAACCTCACGACGGTGGAAACGTGAGCAAGCTAATGGACGTTACGATGCGGGACTCGCTGACTCAGCGTGGAGTGCTCCGTCTGTCTCCCCCGTGACGTGTGGCCCTGCTTTGCCGTCGTCCTGCAGACATACGCGTCCGTGTGGGGGAGTGAGGAATGAACAGAGCGCATGGCATTCACGCCTGGGCCGCGGGGTGTGTGTAGCCAGACTGAGGGGTGTTGAGGAGGAGGGTCTGGCCGGGGCCCTGGGCTGGGTGGGGCTCTGCCCGCGGAAGATGGACCGCCCCTCGGCGGCTGGACGGCACCCCTGAGATTGTGGGGTGGGAGCTCTGCCCTCAAAGCTGACCCACCGTGAAGCTCCATGCCCCGTGCTTCCAGTCCCCCACCTCAGGCCCCAGACAGCTGGGCCGTCGTGGACCCACGTGGCTGCCATCCATGGAAGGAGCAGCTTGCAGGGGAGAATGAGGACGTGACCCCCAGGTTACTCAGACTCCGGGGAAGGTCACCATGACATGGGGGTCACTCAGCTCTCGTGGGTGCCTGCCAGTACCCCTTGTAGGATGAGGTTTGGGACAAGTTGTCGAGTGAAGCACACACCAGCAGAGTTCTAGAAATGGCTGCGACCTGCCCCCTGTGCCCTTGGTGAGTCCCATGGCCTTGGGCCCCTCCCTCTGGTGAGCCTGGCAGTAGAACTGGGTCCACTCAGCAGGGACATGCAGGCCTCGGCCGGCACCCAGGCGGACCGCACTGCCAGGCAAAGCGGTGACGGTGGCAGGGGATGTCTGATGGGTCAGGGGCTCCCCAGGCCCAGGAGGGAGGCACAGCAGCCCCTGCATGCAGGGCTGGCCCGGGGCACTGGCGGTGGGACTCGGAGCGAGCTGAGAGCACAGTGTCCGGGGGCTGGGGCAGCACCCAGGGGTCACAGGGTCTCAGTGGGCACCGTGGGCAGGACCAGCAGCGGATGCCCCACCTCTCAGCCCTCAGTGACTCTGGTTATGGAGACGTTCCTGTCCTTGACCGCAGGGAGAAGTGGGGCAAGGTGGAGTGCCGCTTGCCCGGGCAGAGAGCGAGGCCACGTGGAGCACACCCAGACGCTCGGTCCAGAGTGGCCGTGAGGAGGAAGGAAGGGTCCTCCTTCTGTCTGGCAGAGCACTCGCTCCTTTCCGAAGGGGCACAGTGGCAGAGTCTCTCCCAGGAGAGCCCGCCAGGGAGTCCCCTGCAAGCTGGGGATGGCCTGTCTGAGCAGACCCGGACCTCCAGGGGGGTCCCTCGATGGCTTGTGCTCATAGATGAGGCACAGTACGGCAGCCCCTTTGGGAAGAGGACAGACTAGCCCTTCCTGAGGGGGAACAGGGATACAGCAAGTTAGGTTTATTGGGAACATCCCCATTGAAAACAGCCCCCAAAATGCTAATCGCATATGTTTAAAACTTCTTTCTGAAATGTTTGAAAATATGACAAAGGGGGAACTCAGATGCTTCTAGCAAGTCTGAGCAGTTCAGGCAGTGCTATGGGGTGGAGGGTGGGGGCCACAATAGGTGGAGGGGTGACCAGTGTTCATGGATTGAAGTGGTATGTGCAGATGTTGGTTTCTGTCACAGTAATTCACTCGACATGACCTCCTTCCCCACAAGTCCTGCTTTTTGTTGTGTGTAAGACTTGGGACGTTGATGGGGCACCTGGGTGGCTCGGTCGTTAAGCATCTGCCTTCGGCCCAGGTCATGATCCCAGGGTCCTGGGATCGAGCCCCACATCGGGCTCCCTGCTCCGTGGGAAGCCTGCTTCTCCCTCTCCCGCTCCCCCTGCTTGTGTTCTCTCTCTCGCTGTGTCTCTCTCTGCCAAATAAATAAAATCTTCAAAAAAAAAAAAAAAAAAAAAGACTTGGGACGTTGATGCTATGCATGTGGAAGTCCAAAAGGCTAAGACGAATCCAGGCATTCGTGCAAAAGAAGCACGAAATGGGAAGCCTGCTCAGGTAGAAACCGAGACTGTAAGGACTGTTGTCTGCATTAAGATGACAGATGGAGAGTCCAGTGGAACCGGGCAGAGACCAGAGGGCAGGGTGACAGTGGTGCAGTGAGCCAGACGCAAGATAAGTGCAGTCAGGCCCCTGCTTTGTGCCACTTCCAAACATCAGTTCTGGACGGACTCAATATGTAAAGGCAGGAAGATTCTGGGAAGGAGGCAGAGGAAGGTCTGTGAGGGGAGAACCAGTCTCCCCGCCTGGACAGCTGCATGGGCGTGTCCGATGGAACTGCTTTGAGCCCTGCAGTCTGTTGAAGGCTTGCAGCTCTTGGGGGGAGTCCTTGGGGAGTGAGTCGCTGTCCATCTCAGTCAGTGTTTGCTCTCAGCACAGCAGCTGCCTGGCCCCCGGCCCCAGGCAGGCAGTCGCGCGTGTGTCCCTGGAGCCGTCTGCACACAGCTTGTGGGAGCTGGTGGGCAAAAAGGACCCTGCCCTGCAGATGCTGGGGACCTGTGCTCTGATCACAGAGGTGCAAACAGCTAGGTAACCATGTCGCACCCCACCCCTGTTGTCACACGCCCCCCCTTAAGCTGAAGTGACTTCCAGAGGATGGAAAGGGCTAGTGCTCTTCTCTCCCTTCATTTTTCTCTCTTTCCCTTCCTGGGAGCCGGGTGTTAAAGACTAGGACATTCAAAAACAACTACGAATAAGGGGAAAGTTAGAACATGATCTTGGATGCCCGGGAAAAGGCTCAGAAAAGACCTGAGCAGACATTATATTTACAGGTCAGGCTGATCCTGCTGATCCACAGAGACAGTGTACAGCAATAATAAAAATAAAATAAAAACAAAAAACCAGCCAGTCCAGGGGAAGGGGGAGAATCAGAATTCCAAAGTTACCACATTATTCAATTCAAATGTCCCGTGTTCAGTAAGAAAATCACAAGGCAGGGGCACCTGGGGGGCTCAATCGGTTAAGCGTCTGCCTTCGGCTCAGGTCATGATCCCAGGGTCCTGGGATGGAGCCCCGCATGGGCTCCCTGCTCGGTGGAGAGCCTGCTTCTTCTCTCACTCTCTCTCTGTGCTTGCTCTTTCTCTACATCTCTCTCAAATAAATGAATTTTTTAAAAATCACAAAGCATACAAAGAAACCAGAAAGTATGGGTTATAAAAAGGAAAAAAAAAATCAGTGAAATTCTCTCTGAAAAAGACCTGATCACAGATACACTAGACAAAGACTTTAAAACAACTAAAAGAAGTTGTGGAGAAAGCCAAGAAAACCATGTATGAACCAAATGAAAATACCGATAAACAGATGGGAAACCAAAAAGAAACTCTGGAGCTAAAAAGTACAATAACTGAAATGAAAAATTCACTAGAGAGGTTCCAAGACAGAATTGTGCAGACAAAAAAAAAAAAAAATTAGTGAACTTGAAGAGAGGATGGGAAATTATCAAGTCCAAGGAAGACAAAGGAAAAAGTTGGAAGAAAACGGGACAGAGCTTAAGGGACCTGAGCTCAGGACACCAGCAGGCAGACCAATATATGCACTGTGGGAGTCCCAGAAGGGGAAGAGAGAGAAAGGGGCAAAGAGAATACTTGAAGAAATAATGCCTGGAGACTTCCCAAATTTGAGGAAAGACATGAATATAAACTTCCAGGAAGCTCAACAAACACCAAGGAAGATGAACTTAAAGCGATCCACGCTAAGAAACACTGTAATCAAACTTCCAGACCCAAAGACAAGGAATCTGAAAGCAGCAAGAGAAGGGAATCCTCACGTACAGGGGTCCTCAATAAATTATCAACAGATTTTTCATGAGAAAACTTTGGAGGCCAGAAGGCAGTGGGTCGATACATTCAAATGCTAAAAGAAAAAACCTGCCAACCAAGAATCCTATGTCCAGAGGTACTCTCCTTCAAGAGTGAGGGATAAATTGAGACATTCCCAGATAAGCAAAAGAGGGAGTTTGTGATCACTAGACCTGCCCTGCAAGAAATACTCAAGTGGGTTTTGTAAACTGAAATAAAAGGATGTTAGTAACTTTATGTGGAGAAATAAAGATCTCAATAAAGGTAAATGCACGGCCTCCTGGGTATAGAGTCTCTGGTAAAGTTAAAGGGATTGTAGGGATGGATGGATGGGTGGATGGGTGGACGGACAATAGTGTGAGTGTATTTTATACCACTAAGCTGTACACTTAAAAATGGTTAAGATGGTAAATTTTATGTTATGTATGTTTTATACCAGTAAAAAAAAAGTTAAGTGGAAGGCAAAATTGTCAAGCTTTTAGAAAATAATCCAGAAGACCATATTTCTGATCTTTTTTTTTTTTAAGATTTTATTTATTTATTTGAGAGAGAACACATGAGAGGGGGGAGGGTCAGAGGGAGAAGCAGACTCCCCGCCGAGCAGGGAGCCCGATGCAGGACTCGATCCCGGGACTCCAGGATCATGACCTGAGCCGAAGGCAGTCGCTTAACCGACTGAGCCACCCAGGCGCCCCGACCATATTTCTGATCTTAAGGCAGGGAAGGTTTTGTGAAATAGGACCAGGAAGCGCTACCTGTGAAGAAAAATACTGGTGACTCCGACTCATTAAAGTTACGAACTTCTGCGTGCCACGTTTTGGTTTCTGAGATGTGACGCCATGTTGCCGGTTTCTCTCGCACAGGGTCTTGTGAGATGTCTGTTCTGAGTCCTTGTATGTTGAAAATGCCTTTTTTCATTATCTTTTTTTTTTAAAGATTTTATTTATTTACTTGACAGAGATAGATAAAGAGAGAGAGGGAACACAAGCACGGGGAGAGGGAGAGGGAGAAGCAGGCTTCCCGCCGAGCAGGGAGCCCGATGCGAGGCTCGATCCCAGGACCCTGCGATCATGACCTGAGCTGAAGGCAGATGCTTAACGACTGAGCCACCCAGATGCCCCTCATTATCACTCTTAAATGATAGTTTACTTGGGTGTGGGATTCAGCGTTCAAGTTCTGTGCCTTCGGCACCACAGAGGGGCCCTGCCAGAGTCTCCGGGCTCTGGTGCCCGTTCACCCCAGCATGGGCACACGGTCATGTCTCCCCAGCAGCTCCGAGTTTTTCTCTACCTTGATGCCCTCAGATCTCACCCCCAAGTATCTGAATGGATGTACCTCTTGGCCTTCCTTGGCACTCACCGAGTACTTTCGGTCAAGAGCTCATGCCTTCAGTTCTGAGAGATCATTGTTCTTACATGTGGATCCAAATATTGCCCTGAGGCCACGCCCCCTCCCCCCTGCGCACCACGGGCACGTCCCCCAAAACCTCCCTTCGTTCAGGATGTCTGTCGGGTTTACAGATCATTCACTTCCTTGTTTTCCACTCTTCTATTTTAAAATTTCTTTCTATCTTTGTCGTGGTAAATTTTGTGCCTGTGGGGAAGATGCTTTTCCATCTGGAAACCAGAAACCCCTTTTTAAAAATATTTGAAGTTTAGTAACTGTTTTGTTTTTATGCGCCGTGTTGTTTTAGAGTTACCTTCTCCAGGGCGACGGGGCACCTCTGGCTGACAGTGTGGACTCTGGAGCACATTGCAGTGTGCCTCGCTTTCCCCATCTGTAAAGTGAGAGGAAATAATGGCACACATTGCATAGGGTGTTGTCAGGATTGAATGAGAGCATCCCCTGGCACACAGGCAGCACGTGGCACAGGCGAGCCCTAGTCCACGGCACGTGACACCCATATTCCTGGTGCCTTAGGAGCATGTTTAGATTTGGTGAGAGGCACATGCGTTTAAGGAAGGGACTGTGCCAGGGAATGACAGGGAGGGGCTTAGGGAAGACTGTTGTTTTGCACCTGGGTTCACAAAGACTCAGCCGGGGGCACGGCCACAGCCCCCGGGAAATCAGACTGTGAGGCTCTGGGTCCGCTTTCCGAAGGCGACCCAGGACGGCCAGCCTCATTTGCAGACACACCTCGCCAGCCCGGCAGCCGTCCCCGTCCGGCCCGGCCGGGTCCCAGGGTGGCCTACCCTGCCCAGACCTTGTGACGGGGGTGGGAAAGGACAGCAATGGCCTGAAGAGAGCCCAGGCCCTCCTCGCTGAGCCCCTGCAGCGGCCCCACCATGGGAACCACACTGAGGGCAGAGGCAGGTCATGCGACTCGGGAGGGGGGAGGACCCTCCCACGTACCCCCCGCCAGCAGCTTCCTTCAAGCACTGTCTTTGCCTCCCCAGGTGGCAGCCCCACCGGAAGCCACCCTGCCCCTTGGGGAGCCATGTCTCGTCCTTCCTGCCCAGTTAAGCCAGGCACGTCTCCTGTCTGCCACACCCCACGCCTGCTCCCCGCTCTTCCCGCACCCCACCACACGCTCGTGGAGCTGTCTGGCGAGAAATCCCCGCCCTCGGGGGAGATGAGAAAAGAAGGCCAGTCCTAGAGCAAGCTGAGGTGGGACAGGCGCCCTGGAGAAAATTCAGTGAGCTGTGGCAGGCAGGGAGCGGGGACTGCAGCGGCTGGCAACCCCCCTGGGGCCCGAGCAGCACTGGGCACCCCTCCTTCTGTGCGCCCCCAGCCCACGAGGCCACTGCTTCCTGCACTGACACACCTGGGCCACAGCCATGCCTCCCGCAGGGTCCCCAAACTTTCCACATCAGTGAACCAGCTTCCTTATAAATCCCCTGGGTTGGAAATAATGGAGAGGGTCATTTTTGAGCCCCTGGCTCATCCCTGGCCCCAGCCAGTGCCCCACAGCCTGAGACTGACCCTGAGGGCCTCCAGACCCCTCCTCCCACCTGTCCCTCCCAGAGGGGAGGGGCAGCATGAGCCTGGGGGTACCATACAACCAGACAGAGGAGAAGCCCAGGGGACTCAGTGGGCAGAAAAGACACCAGGACCAACAAGTGTACACACTGCTCAGCGTTTATTTGCAAGATGGGGGCAGGGTGGGCAGAGGGAGTGCTGGGGAGCACCAACCCCTCCCTGGCCCACCTCCCAGCGGCCGTGGTCACCCCAGGCCCAGGTTCACATGTGGGTGGGCAGCCACCCTGCCTGACACCGCCCCCCGGAGGCAGCTGGTGGCCAGTGGACAGGCCCCAGCCCACATCCCGGTGCAGGAGGTGGCCAGCAGGAACCCGCTCCACGGGGCTTGGGGAGCAGCGGGGCGCACGCAGGCCCACAGCGGGGGACAGCACAGCAGCTCCAGGGCACCCCTCTGACACGAAGAAGGGGGTGAGTCCAGGCAGCACAGGCACTTGTCTCAGATGAGGGCCAGGCCCTGACGGCCAGGCAAGTGGCCAAGACGTGCTGGAGGGGCTCCGAGGGCAAGGCCCCCGCCGGAGCCCTCCTCAAGCAGTTCCTCGCTGTGCCATTGTCCTCTAGGGCAGCCCCCAAGGCACAGGTCCCACGAGGGCCCAGGTGGCAGGGGTGCCCGGGCTCCTGCCGCAGGCTGGCCGAGCTTTCCGTGGCTGGGTGGTGTGTGTCCTGGCTCCAGACTGGGGTGGGGGGCCTGGCGGGAGGGGGTCAGAATGGCAACAGACAGTGGTGGAGCCCTAGGTCAGGAAGATGGGGGTGCTGTCCTCGGGAGCCTCAGGCGAGCGGACGCAGGATGGGGCACAGCTGCACTTGTCCACGTGGGTGTAGGTGCGCTGGACGGTGGTCCCGTCGGGACACTGCATGGTCACCACCTCCTCATGAACCCCTGCCTCCTGGCAGCAGGTACACTGGTGCTCCATAGCCTGGGCCTCCACGGAGTACCTGCAAACGCAGGGCCGCCCTCAGGACCCGCCGGGTCCAGCCCCAGCCCCCGAGCTCCTGGTGTCTCTGGGGTCTGGAGCCAATGGCCCCGACCCACTCCCGGCAGCCCTGAGCTCATCCTCCGAGCACTAGGGGCTTCTCTGACCTGGCCCGGGACGGTGCTCAGGGTCACTGAACTCTGACCTTCCCGCGCCAGGCCCCCTCTCGTCTTAGAACCAGCTCACGGAACTTGCTGACCCGGCAGGACCCTCCCCCCGGGGAACCTTCCCTGGGTCTTGAGCCAGCCCCGCACCGGTCCTTCTGCTCTTTAAGCGCACTGCTCACACCTGGCGAAGCCAGGGCAGTGTGGGGCGGGGAGGGGCCTCTCGGGAGGGGCGCAGGGCTCGCTCACTTGGACACTCCGGGGCATGAGCCCCCGCAGAACGTGAGGTTGACCGGGGCCCGAGTGGCGCAGCCCTGGTGTGTCAGGATTGTTCTGTTGACGCGGACTTGGCACTTGTCTGGGCAGATGGAGGAAAGGCGGTGGAGGTGCGGGAGGGGACCTCTGAGGATCCCGACCTAGGGCCGCTCCCCGCGCGCCACCCTCCCGAGCCCCGCGCTCAGGGTGGGGTCCTGGGGCCAAGGGCAGCTTCGGGCAGAAATCAACGGATGGAGACTGGGCGGAGGTGGAGGGCGGGTAGGCGGGCCTGGACTTACCCACTTCCTCACAGGAGTAACAGCAGCCGGTTTTCCTGAGGATGCCCTGAAAGGGTTGGGGGGAGACAGAGGGTGGGCTGGGGGCGGGGCGGGGCCTCCAGGGCGGTGGGGGGCGGGCGGATGATCTGGGGGGGCGGGGCCTCCCGTTGGAGATGTGGGCGGAGCCTCCGAGGCTGTGGGGGTCCAGGCTGAGACTCTGGGGTGTGTTGGGCTGGGCCTCTGCCTTGGGGCAGCCCGAGCCCCAGGACACACCTGGCAGCTGGACACGTCCGGGCAGGGCGTGGGCCTCAGAGTGAGCACGTGGAGCCCGTTCTTGACCTCGCAGCGGTACTCCGTGCAGTTGTCCACGAGGCTGTTGACCCAGGTCTCGTTGGGCTGAAATGCAACGGGGAAGGTGGAGGCTCGCAGGGAATTATCTGGTGAGCTGAGAGGGGCCGAAAGGAAGGGTCTCCCAGCTGGGGGGCTGAGACCGAACCCCCTCTTACCTGGACCAGCCAGCCATCCTCCGTGGGACAGGCTGTCTGCACGCACTCCCCACAGCATTGTCCGGCCACCTTCCAGTACTCGTAGCCCTGAGGGACAGGGGTGGTTCCATGGGTACCCCCAGTCCTACTCCCCAGCCCTCCTGCCCTCCCGTCCACACCCTAAGGGCCCAGCGACCTCCTTGGCAACCCCGGTCCCTGTGAAGCCATGTCCCTGCCCAGGGCTGGGTGTGCCCAGGAGGGCTTACCTGGCGGCAGGTAGTGTTACAGATGTTCTCCTCACACTGCACGATTGGGCCCTGGGTGTCCCCGGACAGGCAGGTGCACGTGTGGCAGGGAGTGACGGATGGGAAGGTTGTACCGATCTGCAGTGGACCGGGTGAGTGGAGGTGACATTGAGGACAGTGGCGGGGGCCCCAGGGCCAGGACCCCTCCCTGCGGCTGGATGGGCTGGGAGAAGGGGAGGCCTACAGAGAGCGGGTTCTTTCTTCTTCAAATGGAATTATGCTTGTGCCCCTGGCTGAGCACAGACCAGGGCAGAGGCAGGACCCCAGGCCGGCTGGAGGGGCTGGGAGGGCACGGTCCCACCCCAACACTCTTGCCATGAGGACGCTCCTGGGACACCCCAAGCCAGCAGCTCCCCCAGGTGCTCGACAGACAGGGCTGCCCCGTGTCCCCCTCGCCGTGTCCCCACGTGGCTCTAAAGGGCCCGGAGCCCCCACGCTTATCCCCTGTCCTGCAGGAGGGTGCAGGCGGGGCCGGGCATGTGCAGATGAGGGGTGGAGGTCCCATGTGGATGAGCTGAGCCTGGGGCCCCACCCGCTGCTACTCATCCCACTCAGCCGCCCGGCGGTGAGCCCTTACCTCGTAGGCAGTGTGATTGTAGTAACACAGCTGAGGTCCTGGAAGGAAAGGGGGGCTGAGCACCTGCCCGGCTGGTGGGCAGGAAGGGCTCCGACACTCCCCCACCCCCGAGCCTCCAGCCCCACTCACGGCAGATGAAGGTGGGGCAGCAATCACCCTCCTTCTGGGTGCGGATCAGCTCCTCTCCCGGCCCACATTTGGGTGGGCTCTGGGGGCAGGTGGTCGTGTCGCAGACTGTGGGAGAGTTGGGGTGCCGTCAGGGGGCCCCTCGCTGTACCAGGGCACACCAGAGGTCGGCGGCCTCATTCTCCTGCCACACTGGTCCAGCCTCAGCCACTCCTCGGCCCGCAACTACCCCCGCCCCCCCGTCACCCTCCGGCCAGTGGGGCACAGGGCTCACCGCACAGCGTCCCCAGACAGCATGAGTTGTTGGCCAGAGGCCTGGTCTCGGCCACAAAGCCCGCCTGGCTGCACTGCGGGGGCTGTTCCGGGGCCTCACACAGCACGGGGGTGCACTGCACTGACAAGGAGCCCTCGTGGCACTCGCAGTCCTGGCAGTTGCTGACCCACCGCTCCCCAGGCTGGAACAGAGCAGTTAGGGTCCCTGGAGACTCCTGGACCGGGCCCTGGCCTCTTGGGCTGCCTCCAGCAGCAGGGAAGGCCCCAGCCTCAGTGTGGCCAGCTCAGCCCTCGGCCTCCCGCTCAAGCTGCCATCCTGGAGCAGCCCACGGGACAGGGCTGTGTCTCACACCGGGGTGCCCCACACCAGCCCCCACAGGGGCTGCCCGGGCAGAGCAGGGTGCCCTGAGATGGGGCCCTCCCTCCCTCTGCTCAAGCCAGGGGGCAGGTAGCTGAGGAGCAGAACACTCACAGATTTGGGAAACCCATCTGGTCCCACACAGGCTGGAAGGGAAGAAGAAAAGGGGTTCAGTTGGCGTGCGGGGGTCCCAGACCCAGTGGGCAGAGATCACAGGCCCTGACACGTGTCCTTGCAGGCCTGGCCGCCCCACCCCCAGCCAGGGCTCTTCTTCCTGCTGGGGACAGGAGCCCCGGAGAACTCGGTGTCGTGGCCACACTGCACCCTCAGGGTGGGCACTGGGCTAGGAGAGCAAGCACCCGGGAGGGATGGTCCCCCGCTAGGGTCTTCCCACCCCAGGCCCTCGGCCTCCGGCTCTGCAGCAGCTCCGGGGTCAGGGCCGCTGGGGCTGTGCTCACCGCACTCGAGCACGCAGACGTTCGTGTGTGTGTTGAAGAGGGTGTGTCCGTCGGGGCAGAAGCAGCCTTCTGCCAGCCCCCTGCCCGCTCTGCTCTGGCTCCTGCAAGGCCAGGAGGGCATTCCTGGGACCCTCGAACCATGGAAGCGGCAGTCCGGGGTGGGGGGAAGGGCAGAGGGCATGGCAGAGTGCTGGGTTGACCAGCCGCCCAGGGCCCGGAGGCGGGGTTCAGAGGTCGGGCTGCGGGGAAGGAAGCCCCAGGGACCTGAGGCTGGGGGCGCATTGCAGACCCTCCCGGCCCGCCGCACACTCTTCAGGCAGGCTTTACCTGGAGTCGCAGGATGCGGGCTGTGCAGGGCCGCAGGGCTGGTACACCTTGTCGGGCGGGCAGGTGAAGTCTGGGATCACAGAGACAGGAGTCAGGTGGGCCGAGGGGGCCGGAGCGCCCGGGGCCGCCCTGACTCACCGCACAGCCCGCTGGTGGCATTCCGCCAGTTGCTGCAGGCGCCCCGGGCGCGGCAGAGGGCCGCATAGGCCTCCAGGCTCCCGCAGGGCGCCCTGGGGCTGTCCGCCTGGCAGCCGTCACTGACGCAGGAGCTGACGAACGGGTCGGGTGGGATGAGGGTGTGGCACTCTGCGAAGAGCCTGCGGGAAGGGGCGGTCAGAGGCCGGGGCAGGGGGCAGCCTGCCGCCCCACGACCGCCAGACCCGCAGGAGCGACTCACGGGCTCCGCAGCAGTTCGCAGAGGGGCGCCGGGGGGCACGGGGAGGAGGCGGGCGTGCTGGGTGCTGAGGGCGCGGGGCCAGCCGTCGGGGGCGGGCGGGTAGGCGCCCAGCAGGCCTCCCGGCCCCTCTCGGGAACCAGCCAGCGGTGGGCCATGTCTTGGCAGGTGGGGGCCATGGTTCCGCCGGGCTGGCGGCAGTCGTCCGTCTGGCTGTTGGTGCAGGTGCCTGGGAGGCGGGGCAGCAGGGTCAAGCTCTCCACCCCCCCCCCACCCGTGCTGAGCGGCTGTGGCCGGGGCGCCCCTGGCCCCCACGCACCACACTGGCCCTCGGTGTTGTGGCTGAAGCGGCTGTAGGACAGCTGGATGTGGAAGAGGTGCCCGTTGAAGGTGATGTTCACGCCAATGGCAGGGATGTCGATGCCCATCGTGGTCGTCCCCGTCACCGACACACTCACGCCATTCTTGCTGAAGCCCGAGCTCACTTGGATTTGGTCGAACAGGATCTGGGGATGTGTCGGGGGGATCCATGACTGGGTGTTGGGGCAGCAGGGCCTGCCTTCGGGGCTCGGCCTCACACCCCAAAGTGCAGATGCTCCCCTTGGGGCCTGGGGCCCCAGTCGGCCATGCTCAGGTCCCTGCCCCAGGTGCCTCTGGGAGCTGACCTCCGGGCCCGCAGCCCTTCCCTGGTGACGCCGGGACAGGGCCACTCACCAGGCTCTGCTCCTGCCCGCGGATGCTGGTGCTGGTGGTAAGGATGACCTCCATGGACTTGTAGTGGATGCTGAGGGCACGGGGACAGTGGGCGGCGGCCGTGGTGGCCCCGGTGGGCCCGCAGTAGTAGTTGTTCATGTAGATGCTGAGGTTCCCGTAGCGTGGGCGGATCTCCTTCATGAGCACGTGGGTGCAGTTGTCCCGAAAGGAGTAGGAAGTGCCGTCGAAAGTGGTGTAGTGCGAGTCCCCCCAGCCGCTGCAGGAGCCTGCGGGGCATGGACGGTCCCCTCACCCAGTGCCACCCCAAAATGGCCACCTCAGGGGAGCCCCCTGGGCCCCAGTTGGCCCTGGCTGCCTTTCTTATAAAAGGGGGTGGAGTGGGTTGCATGGTGGCCCCAAAGGCGTGTCCCCATGTCCAACCCAGACCCTGAGAATGTGCCCTCATCTGGGAAGAGATCTTCGTGTCTGTGATTAAGTTAAGGACCCCGAGATGACACCAGCCGGGATCACCCAGGTGGCCCTAACCCAGTGACAAGTGTCCTTGCAGGAGAGAGAGGAGCGGCCGTCGGAAGACGAGGCCGTGGCTGGAGGCTCGCAGCCACAAGTCCTGGATGCCTGGAGCCCCCAAAGCTGAGAAGGCAGGAAGGGCCCTCCCTGCAGCCTCCGGAGAGAGAGAATTGGTCATTGCTGATGTTGTGACCCCCATGTGTGGCACTCGCTTCCCCCCAGAACCTGACGCCCACACCATCCAGGGGCCAAGCCAGAAGCGCTCCCCGCAGGAAGCTCCAGGAGGGACGCTCAGGAATCCCTGGGATGACAGCCCCCTGACCCCGGGCCCCCTTCCAGCCACAGAGGCTGCCGTGCGGGTGGGCTCAGCAAACCTGGGCCTTCCCCCTGCTCTGGCGGCGCGTCACCCTCTCTGGCCGGCACTATGTGCTACGGCCCTGGCTCCCTGCGTGCCCCCGATGCCCTCTGCCCGGAGCGACCGCCCCTCACCCGCCCCCGCTTACACTCGCACTCGAAGTGGAAGTCACACGGCTCGCTCTCCTGCGACACTCTGACCGGAGGGTGTCCGTTCACGCAGCGGATGCTGGCCGCCGGCTTCCGCCCCAGCAGGACCACCCGGTTGTGGCCCTCACACAGAGCCACCGTGCAGTCCGACAGGGTCCAGGACTCGTTCACCTGGGAGAGAGTGGGCATGGTGCTCACCAGCTGGGACCACGAGACCTGCCCCCACCGCCCCGCCACAGCCTCAGGTCCCGCCTTCCCGGGGCAGAGCTGCCCTGGGTCCTGGCCACCCCGGTGCCGTCCCAGCCCCAACCCCGAGTGCCTTCCTCCAGCCAGAGCTGCCGTGCAGGGCTCCAGGGGGCCACAGTGACCCCGGGCCGGGCTGGGCCCCCCATCAGCGCCCCAACCAGGCACACAGCGCAGGCAGGAGGCGCACCTGTCGGGCAGGGACGATGAGGTCGCAGCCCTGAGGCTGGGAGGACGAGGCCGTGGGGGCCGAAGAGGACTCGGGGGGCGAAGAGGTGGGGCAGGTGTCCTGGAAGCGGTCAATGTCGCAGTGCTGGTTGCAGATGGCATAGAAGGAGCAGCCCGCACCGTCTGTCTTATTGTAGACCACGTCCCCTGTGAGGAGAGAATCACCAAGACAGACACGGCAGCGTCAGCTCCGGAGAGGTCGGGAGGCACAGTGCGCGGGGTGGACAGTGGGCAGGGAATGACGGGCTCCTCCACTCACCAGGTGAGAAGAGCTGCCCAAACACCCGGCAGAGGCAGGGGGTGGTGAAGTTCCAGCTGGGGGACACAGGGGTCCCCGGGGTGCTGAGGACAGATGTGGACGCCATGGTCACTGTCACTGCTGGCAAGGTATGGGTGGCCGTGGCCCTGGAGGCGGCCGTGGAGAGGCCCAAGGTGGTGCCGGGCGGAGAGCTGGTGGCCGAGGGCGTGGGGGGTGATAGGGAGGCTCCAGGGCTGGGCCCTGTGCTGGAGGTGGCCGGGGCTGTGCTGGGCACAGTACTGGGGAGGCCGGGCCAGGTCTTGGTGTGCCAGGGTGTGGATGCACTGCCTTGGGGGCTGAGTGTGGAGGCCGTGGAGACCCGGATAAGGGGCACAGAGTGGAATGGCGTGGTGGGCCCCCTGGTGGGCGTCGCTGGGGATGGCGTGGTGGCCCCCGTGGTGGGCGTCGCTGGGGATGGCGTGGTGGCCCCCGTGGAGGGCGTCGCTGGGGATGGCGTGGTGGCCCTCGTGGTGGGCATGCCTGGGGACGGCATGGTGGCCCCCGTGGTGGGCGTGCCTGGGGATGGCGTGGTGCGACCCGTGGTGGGTGTCGCTGGGGACGGCGTGGTGGCCCCCGTGGAGGGCGTCGCTGGGGATGGCGTGATGCGCCCCGTGGTGGGTGTCGCTGGGGACGGCGTGGTGGCCCCCGTGGAGGGCGTCGCTGGGGACGGCGTGGTGGCCCCCGTGGAGGGCGTCGCCGGGGACGGCGTGGTGGCCCCCGTGGTGGGTGTCGCCGGGGATGGCATGGTGGCCCCCATGTTGGGCGTGCCTGGGGACGACGTGGTGCGCCCCGTGGTGGGCGTCACTGGGGATGGCGTGGTGGCCCCCGTGGAGGGCGTCACTGGGGACGGCGTGGTGGCCCCCGTGGTGGGTGTGCCTGGGGACGGCGTGGTGGCCCCCATGGAGGGCGTCGCTGGGGACGGCGTGGTGGCCCCCGTGGTGGGTGTCGCCGGGGATGGCGTGGTGGCCCCCATGTTGGGCGTGCCTGGGGATGGCGTGGTGCGCCCCGTGGTGGGTGTGCCTGGGGACGGCGTGGTGGCCCCCATGGTGGGCGTGCCTGGGGACGACGTGGTGCGCCCCGTGGTGGGCGTCGCTGGGGACGGCGTGGTGGCCCCCGTGGAGGGCGTCGCTGGGGACGGCGTGGTGGGCCCCGTGGCCGTGGCTCCTGCACAGTGGCCGGGGTCCTCACAGCAGAGCACGCGCACGTGGTAGTTGTGGCAGTAGGGCAGGGGCCCCGGCTGCTCGCGGTTGCGGCACACCAGCCCGAAGCTCACGTTGCACTGGACCACCTGGCCCAAGTCCTCCAGACGCGCGTGCGGCGCCCTCTCCGATCGGCACTGGATGTCCCAGGGGCGCTGGCAGAAGTCGTGCCCCGCTGAGCGGAAAACCGAGAAGGTCTCGAAGTCCCCGCCGTCCAGGCCCGGTATGGGGTAGTCCTCATCGAACCAGTCTGTCCACGTGCACCGTGGGCTGCAGCCCGTGGAGGACGAGGTGGCCACAGAGTGCGTGGTGGAGCTGGGCGGCAGGGACGTGGAGACCAGCGTGGTCCCGAGGGTGGCCGTGTTGGGCGTGGACTCGGGGGGGATCCACGTGCTGGAGGTCACCACGGGGACTGTGGTGGGTGCACTGGGTGAGGTGGGCTTGGTGGTGGCCGTCGGGGTCCTCAGGGAGGCAGAGGGACCGGGGCTGGAGACCCTCTCTGTGGTCCTGGCAGGGGTAGCAAGCGTCTGGGTGGTGGAGACAGGGACCCCCTGGGTGGTCTCGGGGGAGGAGGATCCTGACTGGGTGGTCCTGGGGGAGGAAGGAAAAATCTGGGTGGTGGATACAGTGACTCTCTGCATGGTCTCTGGGGAGGAGGGCTGGGTGGTGGTGGTGCTCAGCTTAATGACCCCAGATGACATTTGGCCTAAGCTAGGGCTGGTGGTAGAGACAGTGACCCCCAGGGTGGTCCCAGGGGAGGAGGGTCCTGTCTGGGAGGTGAGGCTAGTGACCCCCAGGGTGGTCCCAGGGGAGGAGGGTCCTGTCTGGGAGGTGAGGCTAGTGCCCCCTAGGGTGGTCTTGGGGGAGGAGGGGCCAGTCTGGGAGGTGAGGCTAGTGACCCCCAGGGTGGTCCCGGGGGAGGAGGGGCCGGTCTGGGAGGTGAGGCTAGTGACCCCCAGGGTGGTCCCAGGGGAGGAGGGTCCTGTCTGGGAGGTGAGGCTAGTGCCCCCTAGGGTGGTCTTGGGGGAGGAGGGGCCGGTCTGGGAGGTGAGGCTAGTGACCCCCAGGGTGGTCCTGGGGGAGGAGGGGCCAGTCTGGGAGGTGGGGCTAGTGACCCCCAGGGTGGTCCCAAGGGAGGAGGGTCCTGTCTGGGATGTGAGGCTAGTGACCCTCACGGTGGCCCAAGGGGAGGAGGGTCCTGTCTGGGAGGTGGAGCTAGTGACCCTCAGGGTAATTCTGGGGGAGGAAGGTCCTGTCTGGGAGGTGAGGCTAGTGACCCCGAGGGTGGTCCCTGAGGAGTAGGGTCCTGTCTGGGAGGTGGGGCTAATGACCCCCAGGGTGGTCCCGGGTGAGGAGGGTCCCGTCTGGGAGGTGAGGCTAGTGACCCCCAGGGTGGTTCCAGTGGAAGAGGGTCCTCTCTGGGAGCTGAAGCTAGTGACCCCCACGGTGGTCCCGGGTGAGGAGGGTCCCATCTGGGAGGTGGGGCTAGTGACCCTCACGGTGGTCCTGGGGGAAGAGGGTCCTGTCTGGGAGGTGAGGCTAGTGACCCCGAGGGTGGTCCCTGAGGAGTAGGGTCCTGTCTCGGAGGTGGGGTTAGTGACCCTCAGGGTAGTCCCAGGGGAGGAGGGTCCCGTCTGGGAGGTGGGACTAGTGACCCCCAGGGTGGTCCCGGGTGAGGAGGGTCCTGTCTGGGAGGTGGGACTAGTGACCCCCAGGGTGGTCCCGGGTGAGGAGAGTCCCGTCTGGGAGGTGGGACTAGTGACCCCCAGGGTGGTCCCGGGTGAGGAGGGTCCTATCTGGGAGGTGGGGCTCGTGATCCCCAGGGTGGTCCCAGGGGAGGAGGGTCCTGTCTGGGAGGTGGGACTAGTGACCCTCAGGGTGGTCCCAGGGGAGGAGGGTCCTATCTGGGAGGTGGGACTAGTGACCCTCAGGGTGGTCCCAGGGGAGTAGGGTCCTATCTGGGAGGTGGGGCTAGTGACCCTCAGGGTGGTCCTGGGGGAAGAGGGTCCTGTCTGGGAGGTGAGGCTAGTGACCCCCAGGGTGGTCTCAGGGGAGGAGGGTCCCGTCTGGGAGGTGGGACTAGTGACCCCCAGGGTGGTCCCGGGGGAGGAGGGGCCCGTCTGGGAGGTGGGACTAGTGACCCCCAGGGTGGTCCCGGGGGAGGAGGGTCCCATCTGGGAGATGAGGCTAGTGACCCCCAGGGTGGTCCCGGGGGAGGAGGGGCCGGTCTGGGAGGTGGGGCTCGTGACCCCCGATGAACTTCGTCGAGTGCTGGTGCTGGTGGGCTCCGTGGCGGGGGAGTTGGTGCAGTGGCTCTTGTCTTCACAGCAGAGCACGCGGATGTGGTAGTTGAGGCAGGTACGGCCCCCCCTCTGCCAGTTGTTCCTGCAAATGAGCCCATAGTTCACATCACACCGCACGTCCTGGCCCAGCTGCCCCAAGGGCACATCCGGGTAGAGCACAGCCTGGCACTCGATGGCCTCGGGCTCCATACAGAGCTGGCTGCCAGTGTCCCAGATGTGGTAGTAGGTCTCGATGTCCCCCCCGTAGCGGCCGGGCAGGGGCTGGTCGCTGTCCAGCCAGGCGGTCCAGCGGCAGGCGGGCTGGCACTTGGAGGAGGCCGCGGTCCGGCCGGTTTTGGGGGCCGTAGGACTGGAGGCCGTGGTGCTGGTGGCCGGCGTGGGGGTCAGACCCAGCCTGGTGCTCTGCGTGGTGACCACGGTGGTGGCCAGGGTGCTGGGGCAGTGGCCGTAGTCCTCACAGCAGAGCACACGGATGTGATAGTTGAGGCACATCTTGACCGGGCCGGCCTGGTCCTGATTACGGCACACCAGGCCGTCCTCCAGGCTGCAGCGCACCACCTGGCCCAGCTCCTGCAGGGGCGTCTCTGGCCGCCCCTCCGCCCGGCATTGCAGTTCCAGCGGCTGCTTGCAGATGGCTTTGCCCGTGGTCCGGAGGTTGGCGAAGGTCTCGAAGTCCCCACCAGAGGCCCCCGGCACCGGGTAGCTCTCGTCTAGCCAGTCCGTCCACGCACAGCGGGGCTCACAGGCCGTGGACCCGGCCACGGGGGATGGGGGGGCCTGTGTGTGACTGGAGGTCACAGGCTGGGGGATCTCGAATTTGCCCGTGGGTGCCGTGGCCCTGGAGGCGGCCGTGGAGAGGCCCAAGGTGGTGCCGGGCGGAGAGCTGGTGGCCGAGGGCGTGGGGGGTGATAGGGAGGCTCCAGGGCTGGGCCCTGTGCTGGAGGTGGCCGGGGCTGTGCTGGGCACAGTACTGGGGAGGCCGGGCCAGGTCTTGGTGTGCCAAGGTGTGGATGCACTGCCTTGGGGGCTGAGTGTGGAGGCCGTGGAGACCCGGATAAGGGGCACAGAGTGGAATGGCGTGGTGGCCCCCGTGGTGGGCGTGCCTGGGGACGGCGTGGCGCGCCCCGTGGTGGGCGTGCCTGGGGATGGCGTGGTGCGCCCCGTGGTGGGTGTCGCTGGGGACAGCGTGGTGGCCCCCGTGGAGGGTGTCGCTGGGGACGGCGTGGTGGCCCCCGTGGAGGGCGTCGTTGGGGACGGCGTGGTGGCCCCCATGGTGGGTGTGCCTGGGGACGGCGTGGTGGCCCCCGTGGAGGGCGTCACTGGGGACGACGTGGTGCGCCCCGTGGTGGGCGTCGCTGGGGATGGCGTGGTGGCCCCCGTGGAGGGCGTCGCTGGGGACGGCGTGGTGGCCCCCGTGGTGGGTGTGCCTGGGGACGGCGTGGTGGCCCCCGTGGAGGGCGTCACTGGGGACGGCGTGGTGGGCCCCGTGGTGGGTGTGCCTGGGGACGGCGTGGTGGCCCCCATGGTGGGCGTGCCTGGGGACGATGTGGTGCGCCCCGTGGTGGGCGTCGCTGGGGACGGCGTGGTGGGCCCCGTGGCCGTGGCGCCTGCACAGTGGCCGGGGTCCTCACAGCAGAGCACGCGCACGTGGTAGTTGTGGCAGTAGGGCAGGGGCCCCGGCTGCTCGCGGTTGCGGCACACCAACCCGAAGCTCACGTTGCACTGGACCACCTGGCCCAAGTCCTCCAGACGCGCGTGCGGCGCCCTCTCCGATCGGCACTGGATGTCCCAGGGGCGCTGGCAGAAGTCGTGCCCCGCTGAGCGGAAAACCGAGAAGGTCTCGAAGTCCCCGCCGTCCAGGCCCGGTATGGGGTAGTCCTCATCGAACCAGTCTGTCCACGTGCACCGGGGGCTGCAGCCCGTGGAGGACGAGGTGGCCATGGAGTGCGTGGTGGAGCTGGGCGGCGGGGACGTGGAGACCAGCGTGGTCCCAAGGGTGGCCGTGTTGGGCGTGGACTCGGGGGGGATCCACGTGCTGGAGGTCACCACGGGGACCGTAGTGGGTGCACTGGGTGAAGTGGGCTTGGTGGTGGCCGTCGGGGTCCTCAGGGAGGCAGAGGGACCGGGGCTGGAGACCCTCTCTGTGGTCCTGGCAGGGGTAGCAAGCGTCTGGGTGGTGGAGACAGGGACCCCCAGGGTGGTCCCGGGGGAGGAGGCATGGGTCTGGCTGGACGCTGTGGTCGTGGCTCCTGGCCTCGGCGACGTGGGGCCCCCGGTGGCGGTGCTGCGGGTGCTGGGGGCGGCGGTGCTGGGGCAGTGTGGCACCGGGAGGCAACAGAGCACGCGGACGTTGTAGTTGAAGCATATGTTGAAAGGCGCCTTCTGGTCCCGGTTCTTGCAGACCAGCCCCGTGTGCAGGCTGCAGCTGAGCACCTGTCCGATCCGGTCGATGCTGACCTCAGGGTAGTTCTCTGCGCGGCACTCGATCTTCTGGGGCTCCTCGCACAGCGTGCCCCCGGCAGCCCTGATGTTTTCGAAGGTCTCCAGGTCCCCACCCTCGACCCCGGAGGTCGGGAAGTCCACGTCAAACCAGTCTGTCCACTCGCACTGTGGCTGACAGCCCGCTGTGCTCTGCGTGGCAGTGGTCTTGGGCGTGGCCATTCCCAGGGTCCCCGGCGATGTCCTTGCTGTGGTCGTGTGCATCTCTGTGGGTGGGGTGGACGGGGCTCTGGTGGCCACGGTGCCTGTTGTGGCTCCCGTCACTGTGGAAGTCGTGTGGATAGGTGGGGTCCCCCTGGAGGGGCTTCCTGTGGTTCTCTGCACCGTGGTCTGTGTCCGTGGCCCAGGGGTGGGCTCTGCACAGTGGTCGTGGCTGCAGCAGAGCACGCGGATCCTGTAGTTGTAGCACATCCTGAACGGGCCCACCTGCTCCTCGTTCCTACACACCAGGCCGAAGCTGGCGTCACAGAGCACGCGCTGGCCCAGCTCCGCGGGGCTGCTGCCGGGGAAGTTCTCAGCCTGGCACTCTATGTCCAGAGGCTGCTCGCACACGGCCCCTCCTGCGCTCCTGATCTTGTCGTACGACTCGATGTCCCCCCCGGCCTCCTCAGACTTGGGGTAGTCCTCGTCGAACCACTCCGTCCACTGACACCGGGGCCGGCAGGAGGTGGTGGCCAAGGCCGGGGTGCTGCTTGGCGCCGGGGTTCCTATCGTGGTGGGCTCCGCAGGCGGGGTCTGCGTGGCGGGGGTGGACAGGGTCCTGGCCGGTGGCTGCGGGGTGGTGGCCCCAGGGGAGGTGCCGCAGGGCAGGTAGTCACAGCAGAGGACCCGCAGCTCGTAGTTGTGGCAGAGCGGGGGGCTCTGCTCGCTGTTGAGGCAGGTCAGCCCCCGGGCCACATCGCACTCCACCTTCTGGCCCAGCTGCTGCAGCGGGGTGTCGGGGAGCTTCTGTGCCCGGCACTCGATGCTCGCCGGGGCCAGGCACACCTGGTAGCCCCTCTGCCTCAGGTTCACAAACGTCTCGAAGTCCCCACCTGCCATGCCGGGCTCTGGGGGGCCGCCGTCGAACCAGTCGGACCAGAGGCAGAGCTCATGCACACACACGGTGGAGACGATGGGGCTCGAGCCTGGGGGCGGGGGCGGGGACCTCGTCAGCCTCCTCTGCACCCCTGCCAGCCATGCCCAGGAGCAGCGGTGACCTGGGGCCGTGGGTCGTGGGTCGCGCCGAGGACGCCTGCTCTGACCTCCTCCCGCTCTGCCCAGACTGTTGCCTGGGGTTGGGGCTCAGGAGGAGGGGGCAGGCCCAGCAGGGCGTCTGCCAGGCTCACCTGTCGAGGAGAGCGGGGCCACGGTAGTGGTGAAGGTGGAGGATGTTGTGGATGGGGTTCCAGGACATTCCACAGCCCTGCGCAGGATCGTTCCGTTGTGTCCACAGATGGCCATCAAGCAGGCGCCGAGCCCATCGGTCATGTTGTAGATGACGTCCTCGTAATGGTAGGTCCTGCCCTTGTAGACGCAGGTGCAGGCTGGGAGACAGGGCCGGCACAGGGCTCACTTGCAGCCCCCAGCCCCCAGCCCCCAGCCCCCAGCCCCGTGTGGCGCCCCTCAGCCTTACCCGCAAGGCTGTGCGTGCACCGGAGGCCGCCAGCACTGCATTCACTGGGGAGGAGGAGAGGAGAGTGCTGAGGGCCTGCTGGCCGCACCAGCACCCCTCCCGGGCGCCCCGGCCTACTCACCACCCGCCCCCTCACCAGCTCTGGCAGTTCTCTGCTGCGGGGACCCTCGCGCCCACATCGTGGTAGTTCCCGTCCTCATCATAGCAGCCACACTGGGCCACGCACTTCATCTGGTCCTCGCTAAAGAACGGCTCGCTGGGTGGGCACTTCGGGTAGCAGCCTGGGCGGGCACAGCGCGGAGGAGACTCACCCTTGTGGCCAGGTGCTGGGTGCTGCCCAGGGTGGTCACCCCGCCGCCTGTGCCCTTCCCTGCCCCTCACCTTCCAGGCCCGGCAGGTCGTGCAGACAGCGGCCGCTCGGGTTCCGGCAGGTCCTCATGCAGGGCGCCCCGCATGGCTGGTAGTGCCATTCACACTGGTCCTCGGGGTTGTAGTAGTCGCAGAACAGGGCTGTGGGCAAGCGGGCGGCTCAGTGGGCCAGCTCCGGCCCGGAGTGAGCCACCCTGCGGCCCCAGCGGGGTGCTGCCCTTGCAAGGTGGCCTTGGGGGCCCCACACGGGCCGGGCAAGCTCCCCTGCCCCCAGCCTTCCACCAAGTCTCGTGGGCTGCTCTCACGCCATTCCCTCCCTGCGCCTTCCGGATGGGGCCTTGGAGCAGATGGGCCTCGGATGCCCGTGGTCAGATGCAGCCGTGGGTCCCCTGGCTTCTTGGGGGTGCCACCCATTGGGGTGGGGGACTCCGGCCAGAGCGGCCCCACAGCGATGCTCCCCACTGGCCAGGTGCCAACCGGGTGGGAGGTGGGGGCTCTGCTAACCCCTCTCGGCTCCAGAACACTCTGCCATCTCTCCACCGGCGACACCCACCCCCCATTCCCACGTTTCACTTCCCTTTCCAACGCCTCCGGCCCAACCCGTAGCCGACCAGCCTTAACCACACACTACTCTGTCAGTCCCTGCGGCCCCCTCCACCCTGACGACGCAGCATGTGCACTCACGGCAGATGGCCGGGGTCCGCCAGGACACGCACACGCCCACGTCGTGGCAGGCCTGGGCGTAGGCGGCCACCGCCGTGCAGAAACACTCAGAATCGCCCCCCGAGTCACAGGCGCACACGTCGCCCACGCAGGCCTCGTAGTACCTGGCGGGGTCGACCTGGGGGGAGGGGAAGAGCCTTCGGATTCGGGGTCTGGGGCTCCTGGGGGTCAGGCCTGCGGTGTGGCCCGACCTGGGCCGGTCTCCCCCAGAGCCAGGGACAGCGGATGCGTGGGCCCCCGGGGCTGACCACAGGCTGACCTAAAGGGTGGACGGTGACGTGGGCCCCCCGACTTCTGCCCGCCCCTTCCTTCCCGGGCGCCCCGGGGAACGGCCGCATACGTGGGCATGGCAGGCGGCGAAGGTGGCGCTGTTGATGATGCTGCACTGCTTCTGGGCCCAGGACTTGCGATACGGGTTGGCGGTGCAGGGGTCCCTGGGGGCCAGGGCGTCGGGGCAGGACGGGGAGAACTTCCAGCTGTTGCCGAACTCCAGGGCGCTGCTCACCACGGACTGGCTCCGCGTGGTGAAGTCATTGATGGCGTTGTCGTCAAAGTTCCCACACAGCCCACAGACCCGGCCCTGCAGACGGGGGACGGCGGCACGGGGGGCTCAGGGCGTGCAGGAGGGGCCAGAGCCCAGCCCAGCCCGGCAAGGGGCACTCCGGGGCAGTGCCCTGTGAACTTGCAGGATGGCGGGGCACACAGTGGGCCCTATGGTCAGCAGGGGGCAAGTGGACAGGTGAGCAGGGGGCAGGCAGGCAGGTGGACAGGTGCAGGGGGCAGGCAGGCAGGTGGACAGGTGAGCAGGGGACAGGCAGGCAGGTGGACAGGTGAGGAGGGGACAGGCAGGCGGGTGGGCAGGTGCAGGGGACAGGCAGGCAGGCAGGTGGACAGGTGAGCAGGGGACAGGCAGGCAGGTGGACAGGTGAGCAGGGGGCAGGCAGGCAGGTGGACAAGTGCCGGGGACAGGCAGGCAGGCAGGTGGACAAGTGAGCAGGGGACAGGCAGGTGGGCAGGTGAGCAGGGGGCAGGCAGGCAGGTGGACAGGTGAGCAGGGGACAGGCAGGCAAATGGACACTTGAGCAGCAGGCAGGCAGGCAGGTGGACAGGTGAGCAGGGGGCAGGCAGGCAGGTGGACAGGTACAGTGGACAGGCAGACAGGTGGACGGGTGCAGGGAGCAGGCAGGCAGGCAGGTGGACAGGTGAGCAGGGGGCAGGCAGGCAGGTGGACAGGTACAGTGGACAGGCAGACAGGCAGACAGGTGGACAGGTGCAGGGGGCAGGCAGGCAGGCAAATGGACACTTGAGCAGCAGGCAGGCAGGCAGGTGGACAGGTGAGCAGGGGGCAGGCAGGCAGGTGGACAGGTACAGTGGACAGGCAGACAGGTGGACGGGTGCAGGGGGCAGGCAGGCAGGCAGGTGGACAGGTGAGCAGGGGGCAGGCAGGCAGGTGGACAGGTACAGTGGACAGGCAGACAGGTGGACAGGTGCAGGGGGCAGGCAGGCAGGTGGACAGGTGAGCAGGGGGCAGGCAGGCAGGTGGACAGGTGAGCAGCGGGCAGGCAGGCAGGTGGGCAGATGGGGAGTGGACAGGTGGGCAAGCAGGCCCAGTGGGCATGGGGACACCAGGGAGCAAGAACAGCATTCTAAGCAGGACTCTGCCTATTGGTCTGTTTGGTCTCAACACAGGCCTTTCAGAAATCGGCGTTGTGAGTGGACTCGCCCTGGCCCTCAGTGGAGTGTCAGCTGCCAGACGGCCCCTTGGGAGCCAGATCTAGGAGTAGGGGCTCTGACCCTGCCTGAAGGGGTCCACAGCCCGCCCATTCTCACCTTGTAGTCCTGCTGCAGTCGGATGAACAGGCTTGTCTTCCGGTCCCAGGACAGCACCAGGCCACTGTGAGTCTCCACGGTCAGGTAGATGCCCATGTACCGGACCTTGTAGGGCAGGTCTCCGCCCGGCCCCCTCTGCACCACCTTGTAGGTGCCTTCATGCAAGACCAGCTCATAGTTCTGCAGAGGGCACACGGAGGTGGTGGCTGCAGGGACTGAGAGGCATGCTTGGGGGCCAGAGCCCACCGACCTACAGTAGTCAGGGGCCCAAGGCACAGGACTGGGGTCAAGGATGAGCTGGCTCCGGACACTGTCAGCGAACAGGAAGCCAGAGGCCAAGCAGGGTGTGCTGGGAGCCCGGGGAGGTCACGTGGAAGGTTGGGGCCACAGGCCAGTGGGGCTGATGCCCCCGGCCAACCGTGCGGCTCCCTGTCTGGTGAACTCTGGCGTCCCTCTGCTGGAATTGGGTACCCTGATGTAGTGGGCTGAACGCAGGCCCCCCAAAAGGTGTGTCCACATTCCAGCCCCTGGAACCTGTGAATGCGACCTTGTTTGGAAAAACGGTCTCTGCAGGGGTCAGTGAGGGATGAGCTCCTCCTGGATTAGGGTGGGCCTCAGTCCAAACACAGGTGTCCCTGTGACAGGAGAGAGGGGGCGGGCCCGCGGGGGGAGGGGCCGGTGGAGCCCCGGGGCTGGGGGAGGCAGGAGGGAGCCCCCCTGGAGGCTGGCGGGGGGCTCGGCCCTGGGACACCTGCTGCTCAGGACCGAGAGAGAATGCATTTCTCTAGCTTCAGGTCCCCCCAGCTGTGGCCATTTGTCCAGGCAGCCCTAGGACATCCAGCCGGAGGGCAGAGGGAGGGACAGGGCTCCCGGTGGCCCCTCACCTCCAGGAACAGCTTGATGGCCTTGGAGCAGGTGACGCCCGTGGTCCCGCAGGGGACGTTCTCGGTGACCACACGGAAGGTGCCGTTGGCGGTGCTGTTGCCCCCACAGTGGTCCTGGGCCAGGGGGGGTCAGGCTGAGCTCAGGGCTGCGGGAGTGGGCGGGCGGAGGAGGGGGGCGCGGAGGGGGCCCCCGCGTACCTGGGCCAGCGTGTACGCACAGCTCCCCTCGAAGCTGTAGCGCTCCCCGTCGAAGGTGATGAAGTGGCCGTCCCCGTAGGCCACGCAGGTGCCCAGGCAGGGCTTGTGGCCGCACTCCCACCTGCGGTTCTTGCACGTGCTGTGAGGGCAGGGGACACCTGCTTGCCCGCTGCCCAGGACCAGCCCCGCCCCGCCGCACTCTCCAGAGGGCTGAGTGAAGGGGGGAGCGCAGGCACGGGCCCGCCGCCCGCCCGTCTCTGGCTTCCAGGCCCTTGGCGCCTGCAGTGAGGCGGGGCTGGGGGCCCTGGCGGCAGCTCTGAAGGCCTGGCCCTGGGGGACCTTCCTAGGACAGAGGGGACCGTCCAGGGCTTCCCCGGGGCTGGGGGCCACACCAGGCCCCCGCTCCCCCCCACCTCTCTCCCTCCCGTGGAGGAAGCCCTGACTCACCAGGTGTTACAGTCCACCCTGATGGTGTCCCCGGGTTTGTAGGTGGCCTCGTTGTGCAGACAGGGGCAGTCCTCCTCGGCCACGCAGCCCCCACTCCCGTCCGACACCAGCCCCGGGGGGCAGACACAGCCAGACACGCAGTGGGTGCTGAACTGTGGACGGGCACGGCGTCAGTGCTCGTCCCCCCCGTGCCCGGGGACACTGGGGGGCGGCACGCCCTCCCCGGCCACTCACGCAGTCCACGTCCAGCGTGTGGCAGCTCCTGAGACACTCAGCCCCGGGCGTGCCCGCCGAGGCGCTGTTGCAGTCCAGGTACACCATGGGGGCCGCACACCCTGCAGAGGGAGGCAGCTGGGCTGGGAGGGGCCCCAGCCCGGGCCCGCAGAAGCCCCTGCCCCCGGGCGCGGCGGGGGGCCCTACCTGAGCTCTTCTGCTCCGCCGCTCCCAGGCAACTCAGCTTCCCACCCGCACACGAGCTGTGGGAGACAGACCGCCCTGCCTGGGCCCACTGCCCACCCACCGCCCCGCAGACCCCACCCAGAGCTCTGCCCAGAGCCCAACACACACGCCCTCCTGGGCGCTGGACCCTCGGAACCCTCTCCCTGGCCAGGGGAGGGGTCCCTCTTTACTGCACGGCTGAGGGGTGGGGGCCCTCCCCAGGGAGCCCCTCTGTGTTTCACAATCCTCTGGGGAGGCCCAGGGGTCTTCGGGTGTGACACGGGGGGCGAGACCGTTGTGGGCCCAGAACAGGGGGCGGGGGGGCACGGGCCCAGCTGGCTGCTTACCAGACCACGCCGTTGTCATGCACCACGTCCCCCGGGGCCACCACAGAGCCACGGAAGTAGCAGGGGCAGGCGTCGGCGGACACGCAGGCGCCCGAGTCGTCCAGGAAGGTGCCCGAGGGGCAGATGCATCCGTCCACGGGCACGAAGGCGATGCCGCAGGTGACGTCCACCTGGCTCAGAGCGCGGCAGGAGGGCTGGCAGCCATGCGCCACGTAGCTGTAGTGCTGGGACTTGGGGCAGCTACTCACATACTTGGCTGGGGGCAGGGGCAGCGCTCCAGTCAGTGGCCGGAGGGCCCCTCCAGGCTGGGGCTCACACAGCCCGAGGTTCAGTTTCCCCTCTGACACCAGGCCCTTGGCTGGCCCAGACGAGGAAGCGTGAAGCTCTGGCTGAGAACGTGGGAGTGGGGGTCCCCAGCCCCCCGCCCCTCCCCCGGTGCTGCCAGGCTGGCCGGGGACACTCACTGCACACGCCGTCCCTCCAGCCGCTGAGCAGCACCCCCTTGGCAGTGCAGGCGTGCACGTAGGAGGACAGGGCCGCGCACAGGCAGTCCTCGCTCTTCTCACAGTTACACGTGTCGAACATGCAGTTCTGGGGACGGGGCCGCGGGGGGCCGTCAGGGACCCCAGCCCACCGAGGCCCCTCTCTCCCCGTGCGTCCTTCCTGGGACTCCCACCCGGGCCCTCGGCACCCACAGATCTGTGAGGCGCCCAGGAGGGCAGCTGGTGCACTAAGGGACCGCACAGGCCAGGTCGGGGAGGGGGCAGCAAGGAGGCACGAGGCCGGGCCAAGGTCAGGGTCAGCAGGGGCCTCCGCGGGACCAGGGCCGGGTCCGACCGCATTCCGCATACATCACTGCTTGTGCTGCTTATGGGGGGCACGTGGGGTGAAGAGGGTGGAGCTATGCCACCCCCAACATGGGCAGAGGTGGGCCAGGGCTTCCACCTGCAGACACACACTCCTGGGGGTGCATTCGTGTGCACGGTAGGCCTTCGAGCTTCTGCAAAAGTGGCCTACCAGCCAACTGTTGTGGGTTGGGTTGGGTGTCCCCAAAAGATATGCAGAAGCCCTAACCTCCAGGGCCTAAGAAAATGACCTTATTGGAAATAGGGCCTTTGCAGATGTGATTAAGGTAAGGTCATCGGGATGGGCCCTGAATTTGGACACAGACACAGGGGAGGGGCACGGAGGCAGGGTTGGGGTGATGTAGCCACAAGCCCAGGGGTACCTGGGGCCTCGAGAGGCTGGGAGATGCAGGAGGAGGGCCTGTAGCTGTAGGAGGGAGCGTGGCCCTGCCCACCCCTTGCTTGTGGACTTCTGTCCTCCAGGACTGGGACCAGAAGCAATTTCTCTAGTTTTTAGCGACCTGGTTTGTGCTCCTCGGTGACACCAACAGCCACACCCACGGTGGCCCAGGGGAGGACTGACCGACCCGTGCATGTGCTGTGGGGTCCTTGAGCCAGGGAAGCACCGGGGAGCTGGGGGTCTCACCGAGTAGAAGGGCGCGGGGTTGAGGACAGAGTGGCAGCGGGAGAAGGCTCCGGCCGGGTCAGTCAGCAGGGAGCACCAGTGCTGGGCGTAGTTCTCTGGGACAGGGAAGGTGAGCTGGCTGGCTGGCCACCACCTGCACCCCTCCTCCCCCACGGCCGTCCACCCCGGCAGCCTAGGCTCCTGCACCCAGGCCCCCGGGCCCCCACCGCCCCGGGAGAGCTGAGCTGGAATGTGGGGCTGACCCATGATGCTAATGGGACAGCAGGGCGCTCGCCCCAGAGACGGGCCCCAGGCCCTGCCGCCAGCATGCACGCATGCATCCCGGATATCGGGGTCCCCCAGCCCCACCCACCCCAGGGCCTGGTGAGACGGGAAGCTTTTGCTCCTAGGCCCGGCCCCGGTAAACGGAGGGCTCCCAGGGGTGGGAGTACCGTTCTCCACGCTGAGGGAGCAGGGGTCCTCGAAGCTGTTCTTGACGTTGGGGCAGGCGGCCTGGGTCTTCCAGGTGTTGGCGAAGGCGGCAGCCGTGCCCTCCACCACACCGCTGAGGGTCCGGAAGTCATCGGCCTGGTTCTGGTTGAAGTTCCCGCACAGGCCTGGGGGCCGGGGCCCAGGGATGGAGCATTAGTGGGGCGTCCAGCCTGGCCATCCTGCTGGCCCCGCAGTCCCTCTAGAAACCATCACAAGGAGACCAGCCAGAGAGCTCCATCCCAGGATTTTGGTTCCAGAGCCATCTGCAGATAAGCCCTGGTGGGGATCAGCCCCTGTGCAAAGCCTGCCCTAGTAAGGACAGCGTGGCTCACTGTCCACCCCCCACCCCAGGTCACCTCCCGGGGGCAGCAGGTCGGATGCGGGGTTCCCTGGGAGCAGCTCCCTCCCAATCCCCACTCCCTGCCAGACTCTAGCGCATCCCCTTGCTGCTGAGTCCAGGGACCAGCGGCCCCCGAGCCCACCCAGCCGGCCTCACCGCACATCTGTCCGCGGTAGGAGGGCTCCAGCCTGAGGAACAGCTGCATGAGCGGCACCAGCTGCACCTGCAGCTGCAGCCCGAGGCCCGTGTGCACCAGGACGAAGAAGGAGGTGGGCCTGAAGATCGTGATGTTGGCTGCAGGGATGGGGACCAAGTCAGAGTCTGGCCCGACGGAACCCCCTTGCTCCTGGGACAGCCCGGGGGGCGGGGCGGGTCCTCTGGGGATGGGCTGGGAGGAGACAGGTGTCTGGTGGGCCCTGGGAGTGGGCAGTGCTGGGAGTGACCGGTCCTGGTCCCCAGGAGGCCGGGCACCGAGCGTGCTCCACACCAGGTCCCCACAGATCGGACCATACCCGCTTGCAGACAGGAAACCAACCACGGGATATTCCAGAACTGCCCCAGGCCATGAGGAACTAGCAAGGGACCTAGCTGGCTGTGTGTAGGCTCTGGGGGGCAGGCCGCCTCGCCGCAGCCTGGCCCAGCCGTCCCGGGCCCATACCTGCTGACATGGGCAGCTGGGTGTAGATGGAGTTCAGGAACACCCCGCCGTTGGCCTGGATCTGGATGATCTGGGGAGGGGAGGCAGCCAGGTCGGTGGGGGAGGAGCCCGCCTGCCTCGGGGGCCAGGGAGCGCCCCAGGGGCCAGAGCCGGGCGCAGAGCTCTGGCCTCGAGCCTCCAGCTCCGTGGGACGCTTAGGACCGGGGCTGGGGGCTGGGCCGGGGCCGTGGGGTTTAAGGAGGACCGGGATCCACGTCCCTGGGGCCTGTGTGTCTTGCCAGCTTCCCTGTGTCCACCCCTCCCCCGCTGGAGCCTCACCGTGTCCCCGCCGTTCACGCTGAGTGCCACCGATTTGAGGCAGTTCTCGTTGTCCGTCAGGCCACACCTGCGCAGCTCGGCCAGCACGCTGAAGCTGTTCTCTGCACACGTCTGACAGGGCGAAGCCACCAGCGCGTTGGGGGACAGCCACTCCCCAGCACAGGCAGGGTGGCCTGTTCCCAGCATTGCCGGGTGGGTGCAGACGGACGGCAGCTCACCCTGGCCTGGGGCGCCGGTGGCCACCTCCAGGCAGCTTGTCTCAGGGCCTGGGAGCCCCTGGCCCCGTGAGTGTGAGCCTGGGGGCTTCCCTTTGGGGATGCGACCCCAGGAGGAGATCCAGGGGCCCTCGCCCCCTCTGATGGCCACCACGGGGCCCTGCGCAGGGGCAGCGGGGGCCCGAGAGTGCCCGGGCAGGCCCGCAAAGCCCACGGGGCCCTACCTTGGACAGGACGTAGCTGCAGTCTCCGTGCACGTCATAGAGCCTCTCGTCATAGGTGGAGATGTGGGACCCGCCCTGGACAGAGCAGGTGCCAGGGCAGGGAAGGTTCTGGCACCGCCACAGCCCCGCGGAGCAGGTGCTGGGAAGGGAGGCCGTGAGCAGAGAGGGCGTGATGTGCAGGAGGCAGACCCCAGCCCATGCACCCACCCCCGGGGCAGGGCAGCCGGGAGGCCTACCAGGCGCTGCAGACGGTGGTGAAGGAGGCCCCCGGGGCGTAGGTGTGGCCGCCGTGGGTGCAGGGGCACTGTTCCAGGGGCAGGCAGCCCCTGTGGGTGACGTCATCCAGCACCGTGCCTGGGGACAGCAGGGGCCTCATAAGTGGGCCGGGGCGGCTGTTGGAACCTCAGTGACCGGGGGCAGCCGGGAGGGTGGGGGCCGGTCCCCGAGGGCCAGGAGGACCTGCCTGGGGGGCAGAAGCAGCCATCCACGCAGTGGTCCTCGCAGAGCTGGGAGCGCTGGGGGTTGGAGCAGGTATCCGCGCAGGGCGAGCCGCACTCGCGGTGCTGCATGTTGAGGGGGCAGGTCTGGGCTGCAGGGGGGAGGACGCACTTGGGCCCCAGGAAGCTGCCCAGGCGTGGGGCGCCCAGGCAGGCCACCTCCGCCCCCAGCCTTCCGTGTGCCATCAGGGGCCCCCCAAAGCCACAGCCGGGCTCAGGGAGCCCCTCGCCTTGGGAGGCTGGGCCCCGCCTATCCCGGCCCCCAGCTGACTTCTGGGTGAGGCGGCAGGTAAGGGAGCCTGGGGTGCAGCGCCTCCCGGACAGCCCCCCTGGGCCCGCCTGGCTTCTGGGGTGAGCTCAGCTCCCTGCACCCAGGCCGGGTCCTCCCTCTGAGCCTCCCGGTCCCCTTTCTGTTCTCCTGGCCACCCTCCCGGCCGACTGTCCCGGGCCCCCAGCCAGATGCCGGATGTCCTACACAGGGGTCCCTCCCCCGTCCCCAGGGACCCGGAGTGGGTGTGGGGCTGGGGCTGGCCCTGGTCGGGGGCCACTCACGGCAGAGGTCCGGGCCCCTCCAGTTCTGGGGCTGTCCCCCCGCGTGGGCGCACTGGCGGGAGTACTCTGCGAAGGTGGCGCAAGGGCAGGTGGGGCAGCAACACAGGTCCTGGGTGCAGGCGGCCACGTACGCGGCAGGGTCCACCAGCGTGTTGCACTCTGCAAAGGCCCGGCCGAGCAGGGTGCGGTGGCAGATGCCCTCCTGGGAGCACAGAGGCTTGGCACCGTCCACCCTCGGCGTGTGTGGGGCACCCCGGGCCCTGCAGACTTTTCCAGGCCAGGGGGCCCCCTTCCTCCCCTTGAGGTTCCCTTTCATCCCTCCATCCGTCTGTCCGTCTGTCCATCTACCCACAAATTACCCATCGCCTATCATCCCTCCATCCTCCCATGCATCCGTCCGCCCAGCCAGCCGGCCAGCTGGCCACCCTCCCTTCCTCCCCTCAACCACCGTGGACTTGCCACCACTGGGTGCAGAGTTCTGCTTGGCTCTGGGGACTGAGCCATGACTGTGGACTCCACCCGCCCCCCAGGGCTCCAGGACACACCTGCGCATGGTGTGAGCCCCCAGGAAAGGTGCCCCAACCCCCAGAGGCCAGTCAGAGAAGGGGGAGGCCCTCAGGCAGCCCCAGCAGAGCCAAAGCCAGCCTGCCGAGGAATGCTTCCTCCTTCCCCGGCACCCCTCCCCCTGCCCCCAACCAGCTGGGGGGGTGGGGACTGCAGCTCCACATCCTGATTTAAGGCTCATGGATAGATTCTAAAGGTGGGGTCCTCCCAACTTCCTTGTAGGGCTCCTTCACCTGGGCTCCCAAGTGCCTCACCGCGGGCAGGACTGCATATGTGCGGACACGTGTTTGCACACACATGTGCATTGCCCACACTCTCAGAACAGGTGTGCGGTCGGGGGAGGTGAGTAGGTGAGAGGGTGTGTCTCCAGAGTGGTGGCCACGTCCTCCGCCACCCGAGGGCTAGGAGACTCTCTCTCCCTGGACACCCCAGGACCCAGCCCAGGAAGCCTGAACCCGCCCTCCTGGCTGTCCCCATGCCCGGGGAGGGGGAGCTCACCCCGTCTGTGCAGTTGCTGGCCGGGGAAGGCAGGGGGTCCTGGCACTGCTCTGTGGGCCCGTCCAGCTTCTGTAGATTCCCGAACTGCAGAGGGGTCAGCCTGGCATCTGCGGACAGGAGATGCTGGTGTGGAGCATGCTGAGGGCCCCTGGAGGCAGTGTGGGCCGTGGCTGCCAGGGGGCCCCTGCCCATGCCCGGGGCACCCCAAACTTCTCCTGGGGCGTCACTGGCTTGAGTGTTGTCCAGTGCCCAGGCTGCCCCCCCCCCCCGCCTCCTCGGGAGCATCCAGTGCCCCGGGCAGGACCCACAGCTTGGCTTCCGGCCGTTCCCTGACCCCGCCCTGACCCCAGGCAGCACTCACTATGGGAGTAGAACTCTTGGACCGCCGGGAGCCCATTGAAGTCCCCGCACAGACCGCACGTCTGGTTGGCGTACTTGGGGTCCAGCTCCAGCTGGGGGTAGAGGGGGGGCAGCTCCAGCCTCAGCCAGCCAAGCCCTCAGCCCCGCCACCCCTGCTGCCCTGGCCCCCCGGGGCTGGGAGGCCGTCCTGGACGGGCTGGGAGGGGCGTGGGGGGGCGCCCTCACCAGGGCACTGCCCTCTCTGTTCCACATGAAGGTCAGCATCAGCCGGACGGTGACCTTGATGTAGACGCTGCTCTGCTCCACCAGCAGGCCCGCACGGCTGTAGGGCAGCTCCCCCCTGGGGTGGAAAGTTCCGGTCGCCCTGCGGCCAGGGTGTCCAGCAGGGCCCTCCCCCACCGAGCCCTGAGCCGCGAGCCCCAGAGTCCCAGCCCCTCCCCAGCCTGCGCCAGGCGCACCGCTGCCCGTTGATGAGGATGGAGCCGTTGTAGGCCTCCAGCACCAGCCCCTGCGTCTTGAGGACGATGTGGGTGATGGTGGGCCTGGAGCCGGCCCAGCCGCGGCGCAGCTGGATGTTGAAGTCCTCGTAGGCGGCTCCGCAGTGCGCTGAGAAGACGTAGTTGCACAAGCCCGGGAAGCGGAAGACGTCGCCGTCGAAGGTCTTGTAGTGGAAGTCGCCCCAGGTGCTGCACACGCGCCCGTTGTGCGCGGGCTTCCGGGCTGTGGGGAGCGCGTGCTGGGGTCCCGGCAGATGCCACCAGCCTCGCCCAGCCACCCACCAGCAGCCGTCCCCGGATTTGGGCTGCGGAGCCAGGAGGGCAGCCGCTCGCCCGCCTCGCTGCCCTGAGCCGCCCTGATGCTCCCTGAGAGCCCTGATCCTACACCAGCGTCCAGGGTCAGCCCCCAGGAGGGCTGGCCCAGGGAAGGCTCCCAGCAGGACCAAGGCCATTCAGTCGCCCACAGCGTACCAGCTTTACCCCCCAGATCTGTGAGCCCCCACCCCCACCCCGTCAGCAGTGGGCAGCGTCCACTCACAGCTCATGGTGGGCAAGACGGTGATGGGCGGGATGACGGTGCTCCAAGCTGCAGAGGAGGGTGGGTCACACTAGAAATGCGGCCAGGCGGGGACCCCTCATCCTCCTCCCTGGTTGGGCCCTGGGGCAACAGAGAGGTGCAGGCCGCCCTGACCCAGCCCAGCGAGCCCCAGGACTAGGGCTGCCCCTCCGCGGCCCTCCCCATCTGCCCAACACACACGGCTGCCCTGAGTGTGTGTGCGTGCGCGTGAATGTGCGCGGCGTGTGAGTACGTGTGAGCATTTCAGCCTTTCTGCCCTGTGCCTTAGCTTTCCGGGACCCATGCCCCCTGCCGTCCCTTCTTGTGGGCGGGTGGGATCCAGGAGGGTCTCTGTGTGACATGCAGCTGATGTGGAAATCTGATGTCCAGATCCCCGGCCCACTGGGAGCCCAGCCCCTCCTGCCTGCAGAGCCTGGGCCACATACCGACGTCTGCCCTCCGACTATGCGGCGCAGCCTCTGTGCTCGCCTGGCTGGGCTCCACGCTGCCCTGGGTCTCTGCAGGGAAAGGGGACGGGGGTCCGTGAGAAGCCGGACATTCGCCATCCTTCCTCGGCAGGCTTCAGGGGGGCGGCCCCGTGAACACTCGACTTGGTGGAAAGCAAGGCTCCGCTGGGATAGGAGGCCTCTGCAGGGAGCCGCAGCTACCGGTGGCCTTGCGCTGACCCCCACCCACCCCATCTACAAATCCAGGGTGGCGCCTCATCTCTCCGGGATGGGGCAGTTGGTGCTGCTGGCTCCGGGCGGGAGAATGGAATCAGGAAAAGGCGTTGGCCCATTGACCCTGGCCACCCCAGAAGAGGGTTCGGCCCCATCCCGGGCGTCCCTTGGAGAAGGACAAAGACTGGCTTTGTTGGGGAGAAAGACTCACGCAGTTGGGGAGGCTTCTGGGCATGACTTAGCAGAAACCCAAGACCAGAGCCAGATTGGAGTTAGAACTGTCCGTCATGGCGGCGGGAGGCCTGGGGGCCCTGGTGCTGGGGTGGCTGCGCCTGGGGCCCTGTGCGCCCACCGCCTCCAGGCAGGGCCTCCTCCGCCAGCCTGACTCCCCCGGTGGCCGGGCTCCCACATCCCCTCGCTGCCGTGGTGGGCGTAGGGAGCCCTCCCAGGCCCCTCTGCCGAGCTCAGGCTGCGGCACCCCCTTCACATGGCCCTGACCTCCTTCCTGCGGTCTGCCAGGAGTCTCCACGCTCAGCCCAAATCTGAGCTTCCTGGGGAGTGGGAGGGGGGGCCCCGATGTCCCCACGTCCCTGGTGCAACCAGCTCGGCGAGGGGCACAGTGAGGCCTCTATTCCGTTCCACTATCCCAGCGGGGACCTCGCATATGGAAACCACAGGGACTGGCCCGGCATTAAACTTTCCTTCCGAGGGCCCCAGGTGACTGCCTTTCCCACAGGCGCAGCTGCTCCCGCCGTCCACCCCTGACCCCAGAGCGGCAGCCCCTCCCGCGTGAGCCTGGCTAGGGCCAGATGCTGGCCGCACCCCACAGTCAGAAGCCAGAGGGTGTCCCAGTGGCAGTTTGCACCCCACACCGCCTCCCCATCCAGGCCCGGTTTCCACAAGAATTGGCTCAACTCGGGGCCCTCCTCAGGTGGGGTCACTCGCCCAGCGAGACCTGGTCTCCATCACCGGGCCTGAGAAATGCCCGCTCCCGACTGTCCCTTCACACCGCGGCTGATGGCAGCCCCCCCGACGTGGGGTCCTCCTCTCAGACCGCCTTCGCCCGCCCCAGCGGGATTTGCCCCCCAGAGAGACGCAGGTGGAGGATGAGGAGGCTCGCTGGCGAGACCCACTCGTCAGGCACGTGGTCTGGGGCCGGCATGGCCCAGATGAGCCTGGAAGAGTTGGGAGGAGTGGGGGCCGGCTGCGCAAACCAGCAGATGGGCACCTGAATCGCACAGCAGGCGGGGGGCCCGGCACCCCCGCTGGGAGTCACTCCGGGGAAGTCCCCCCACCTCCGAGCCCTGCTCAGCCCCCAGGAAAGGCGGCTTGGGGCAGGGGCTCTGGGAGACGACTGATGGAGAGCCGTGGGCCAGTGTCCACCTGCCCAGGCCCCCGAGCCTGGGCGAGGCACCACGGGGAGGCCTCACGGGAGCAGCGCTCAGGGCCGGGACCGGGCGGGGCGGCCTGCAGTGGCCAGGGCTCCAGGCCAGTCCTGCTGGGTGTCACCTAGGCAGCCCCTGAGGCCGTCTTTCATGTTGACAGTAGGTGTTAGGGCCAGTGGTGCTTCCCCTAGATGCTAAGTGCACGGGGCGGCCGGGGAGGCCGGAGGCCCGGGCGGTGGGCTCAGATGGAGCTGCCCTGCTGCTCGATCACCTGTCAGCGGTTCCAACCCTAATCTGAGGAGGAATTCTGGAGCTGCCGTGGGGGCTCCAGGACCAGAGAGACGCCCAGCCTCAGCCCCCACCCCAACACTCTCTCGGCGGTTCTCCCGGGGGACCCAGCTTCTCTGGGTGCGGGCTGAGAGCCTGGGGGCCGCACTGGGGATGCACGGGCAGGGTCCTGCCTGCCGTTCCCAGCAGGAGAACCCCCAGCGAGCGACCTGCTGGGCCCCCTGCTGCAGAGACGGAGCCGGGCTCTTCGTCCTCACCTGTCTTCTGCACCAGGAGCAGGGCCGCGAGGACCCAGGCCAGCACCAGGCACCCGCTTGGGGCACCCATCCTGGAGGCTGGCACAGCGGCGGGCAGGTGGCTGGGAGGGAGTGGGCCCCAGTGCTCGCTCCCTGGGGGCCCTGGGGCTTATATAGCAAGAAGCCTTGGCCCCGCGCCCGGCTCCTGGGCCACGCAGGGCTCCGTCCTTTCCCCTGGGGCAGCCACGTGTGTTTGCTTTCGGGGAGGGGCCGCGGCAGGAAAGACACCTGGAGGAGGAAGGATTTGCAGCTGTGGGCCCCAGATTCACAGGACCCCTGCCCCCACTCTCCCCCCCTCCCCCGCCCCTCCGCAGCTTCTGAGAATCAAAGGGAGAGGGGCGGCAGCCTGGTGCCCAGAGGGTGGTGCCGGCAGCCCATCCTGGGTGGCAAAGCCCCTGCATGCGGCCGCCCTGGGCCGCCCTGGTCATGTCTCGCTCACTCAGTAGGGAGGTGGTCAGCACGACCCCACACTCAGCCCGCACGTCGATCCCCTCCCAGGAACCTGGCCAAGGCCTCAGCCATTGGGCAGCCTTGGGCACTGGCCGGGGGCACTCACCCCTGGTCCCTGGGGCTTCTGCCCAGCTAGGGGTGGTCAGCCATGTGTGGAGGGCAGGGTACCTGGGCTGCATGGCTTGTGGGGGTCCTGGGAGGAGGCTCCATGCCCAGAGACCTTAGCCATGCTGACCAGTGCCCCTGCGGATCTCTAGGCTCCTCTCTGTCACCAAGTTCAGATTTGAGGGGAAACTGAGGCCCTGGGAGTGGACACCCAGGCTGGCCCTTGTCCATCACCTGCCCTGGCCAAGGCAGGACCAGGAGCTCCCAGCATGGTGGGTTTGACCCTCACCTCGCTCCTTAGTTGGCTAGGTGACCCAAGGCCGGGTAACCCAGAGGAAGCTGCAACTCCTCATGGTCTCTGAGCCACCAGGGTCCTCGGCTGACAGCAGGCCATGCAGGGGCCGATGTCTACACGGTGGCATGCTCCTGGGGGCCCCCGGCAGGACTGACAGGGTCACCTCGGGGGCCTGGGGGTCTCTCAACCCCAGTCCTGCCCTGAGTGCGAGCCACGAAGTCCCAGCTCCCCGGTTGCAGGGGTCACACGGTAACCTTTTCCGGGTCAGTGACCAGCTCGGCCTCACCAGCTGCCCCCTTCTGATTCACACTCCAGGTGTCTTATTCTCTGGCTCTGGCAAGAACGCTGGGCACCCTCACCCCAGGCTGCGTGTGTCTGAGAGTGACCCCTGGGGCGGACCCCCGCTGGGAGGCGCGGGATCCCCTCGGGCAGCTTCGCCATGTGGGCGCGCACACCTGGGATCCCCCTGCCTTTGTCTTTCCGAGGATTGAGTCACGGAAGTGGAATTGCTGGGGCAACGGGAAAACCATCTCCAAAGCTTCCACGAAGCGTTTCGCCGGGCGGTCACACCTCTGCTTGGCTGACGGGCCCTCAGGCCGTGCGGGCTCTGCTGGCTCCTGGCGTCTTTAGAGCAGGTGCCCCGGCCCGGGAGCCGGCCCCTGCTCCCTGGCGTCAGAGCTCCCGCAGACGGGCCTGGCATGCTGCCCACTTGCATCCGCGGCCCTGTGAACCTCCAGGCCTCCCTCAGCCTGAGCCCTCGGGGCCTGGCCCCTGCTTCCCTGAGGGCTCCGGTTCTTGGTCCGTGCCCCACTGGGCGCCCGGCCACACCCAGGCACCTGCCCCGCTGGCCCATCCCTCGGCCCCCTGACTCAGCGAGCACCCCCAGCCTTCAAAGGGCCCCACCAGTCGCCCCCCAACCCCTGCACATGTGAGCCTTGGACTCGGGACCTGAATGTAAGTTATTCGGGGCTTCGAGTTGGCCGTCTATCCCTCCCCGCCCCCACCTCGGAAGGAGAGCTTCATGCGGGCAGGGGCCTTGCCCACAGTCCACAGCTTGCACACAGTAGGCAGCCAAGGGACCTGGCGTGGCCCAGTGCCTGCCGCGGCCCCTCCCCGTGAGCACTGTCCTCTGGGCAGAGACGGGTGGAGGGCCCGCAGGGGCACAGCTATTGAGACATCCCGGATGCGGCTCAGGAGCCTGTTTGCTCAGCCAGTTTACCGCTTCACACTTGACGGAGCTGAGGACAGAGATAAAGGGAAGGAAGGAGAGCGGGCTGCCGGGAAGGAGCGGCCTCCTGGAGCTCGGGAGGGCTCCGCCAGGGACTGTGCCAGGAGCCTGTCCCGCCCTGGGTCCACCCCTGTCCTCGCTCAGCCCACAGACCCAGGGGCCCCGCGGAGCCCAGAGGCGGACTGCCCCCACCCCTCAAGGGCTTGCTGGGTGCGCAGGGGTCTTCAGCAACCCCGGGGCCCCTTCTGAGCTCACCCCTCCCTGCATCCCTGCATCCCAGCAGCGTGGACGCGCAGACACGAGGACGAGGCTCCCAGGATGCACCAGGACTCAGGCCTTTATTGAGCATGGCCGGTCTGCCCAGATTCACCTCGGGCACTGTGGAGGGTGCAGGAGGATTGGGGCGTGGCCCTGGGGGGGCACAGGCATAGCTGGCTCTGGGTCTGCTCAGAGCACGCCCCGGACTGTCACTGGGATGGTGCCTTTCACACCTGCCGCCTTCTGCCCCCCAGACAGCTGATCCTGGCAGCCCTGGTCTATGCCCCGGGGCTTGCACTCCCCATGGCCAAGGGGCCCAGTGGTGTGACTACCAGGCTAGCCAGACAGTGCAGGCCGATTGACCCCGGTGGGGAGGGTGGCCAAGGCAAGGAAGCATCCCAGGTGACATGTGGGTGACAGGCCACTTTCTTCTGGCTTTGGGAAGGCAGGGCCTCATTCCTGCCCCTAACCCACTCAGGGTGTTTCCAGCATGACTCAGGGGACCAGCTTGGTCCAGAAGAAACAGGTGGAGGATGCTCTGGGACATCACGGCCCCTGAGGCCCCCAGCTTGTCCATCGACAGACATTCCTGAGCACCTCCGCCCCATGCCAGGCATTTGGGATGCAGAGAGGGGTCCTTGACCACCCCGCTGGAGGGGCAAGTCACCCTGGGGTGGTGGTGCGTGAGGCTGTGTTGGGGGCTGGGCCCTGGAGCCAACCCCACTGTGAGAAGGGCCATGCCCGTTCCTCCCACCCCGCCCCCCAGGCTGTAAGCATGTAGAGAGCCTCCCACAGGACACCCTGTGCCCCAGGTGGAGACCATGAGTCCCCCCAACCTCTTCTACTTTTTTCTGCTCTTCACACAGATCCTTTTCCTTGCCCTTGTCCTCTGTCCCTGCCTCCTTCCTTCCTTCTAGCAAATTCTGAGCCCCAGGGTGGGGCTGCCCTGGGCCCTGGGAATGCAACTTGGACAAGGAGAATGAAGGTCCTGCTGCATGGAGCTCACAATACACAGGGCCATCTGGGGCCACAAGAGGAGCTTTGGAGGGACAGAGAGAGTGATAGCTCTGCGGGGGGCGGGGGGATGGTTTGCAACCTTCACCACCGTCCGTCCAGATCACCGTTAATCTTTCCCCAAAAAGAGACTCCGTCCATTAGAGACTCCTTGGGCCCTGGTGCCCACCCTCCCCTCTCTGTCTCTGGATTTGATGGCCCCGGGGACCATAGGAGCGGGACCATGCAGTGCCTACCCCTCGGGTCTGGCTTATCTGCTCAGCATCATGCCTGTGAGGTGTGGCGGCAGGTGTCAGAATGCCCTCCCTTTCTTAGGCTCAGGGGTATCTCACTGTGTCACTACGCAGATCTTGTTTCCCGTGTCATCTGTTGATGGACACGGGGTTGTTTCCAGCCGTTGGCTGCCGTGAACACGGGAGTGCAAGTATCTGCCCGAGTCCCTGCTTGCAGTTTCTTTGGGGATGGACCCAGGAGTGGACTTGCTGAATCATGTCATAATTCTGTGCTTAACTTTCTAGGGAATTCCACAATAGGGGCAGCATTTTACATTCCCACCAGGAGGGCACCAAGGGCAGGGCTCTGGTGAAGAACGCTCTCCCCTGGGGCGCAGACTCCCGACTTCTTGCAAAACCGACAAGGCGTCAGGGGGCTCTGCGGGGGCTCTTTCCCGATGGCACTGACCCCATCCGTGTGGGCTCCACCCTCATGACCCAGTCACCTCCCAGAGCCCCCATCACCTCTTGGGGTGAGGACTTCAACATAGGGATTTGGGGAGGTCATATTCAGACTGCAGGAAGCTTACAGAGTTTAGAGTTTTCTAAACCTAAGACTAAACTCTAAACACTCTAAACAGTGTTTAGAGCTTTCTACACCTAAGACCATGTCATCTGTGACATCCTTTCCAATCCAGGCCGTGGTACCTTGTATTTCTTTTTCTTGCCTGATTGCTCTGGCCTGAATTTCCAGCACTCTGCTGAATAGGAGTGTTGAGAGTGGGCGTCGTTGTCTTATTCCCCATCTTACAGGAAAAGCTCTCATCTTTCACCGCCGGGGACGACATCAGGGGTGGGCTTGTCATATGTCACTTTTACTATGACAGAGTGTCCTTCTAATCCTGGTTGGTTGGCTGTTTTTATCATGAAAGGGTGTTGAATTCTGGCAGATTCTATTTCTGCCTCCATTGAGATGGCCATGTGCCCCCCAGTCTATTAATGGGGTGACTGGTTGATTCGTGTGTGCGGAGCTGTTCCTGCGCTCCAGGAGTACGACCCACTTGGTCGTGGTGTATAATTTTCTCACGCGTTTCTGAATTGGTTTGCTGGTATTTTGTTGAGGACTGCCGCACCCGCGTTCACGGTGGTTACGGGTCTGTGTGCGGCTCCAGTATTGGGGGATCGCTGGCCTCACAGAGCCAGGCAGGAGCGGGTCCATCCTCTGCGGTGCTTTGGAGGACTTTGGGAAGTTTCGGTGCTGGCTCTTCTCTAAACACGCGGCAGACCACACCCGTGAGGCCTTCTTGTCCCGAGATTTCTTTGTGGGGAGGGCTGTGACTGCCGATCCCCCTCCACGCTAACGGCACGTCTGTCTGGTTCGTCGATCTCTTCCAGTTTATCAAACCTGATAAAATTGTTCGTAGGACTCTTTAAGATCACATTTATTTCTGTAAGATCAGTAACAACATCCCTTCCGTTTTTGACTTGGGCGCTGAGTCTTCCCTCTTGTCGCCGTGGCCTGTCAGTTCTGTTTGTCTTTGCAGAGACACAACTTTTGGATTTGCTGGTTCTCTCTGCAGCTTTCTGTCCTGTTTTCTTTATCCCTGCTCTGACAGTCACGAGCGCCTTCCTCCCCAGAGCTCCAGGTTCAGTTCTCGCTTCTCTTGCTGCTGCCTTGGGGAGTGCCACGTGGCTGCCGATTTGCGACCCTTCCTCATGTCGGTGCTCACAGCCGAGCATCTCCCCTCAGCACTCCCCTTGCTGAGCCTCCTAGGCTTTGGCATGTCGTGTTTCACTGTTTTCACTGATCTTTAAGTATTCCCTAATCTCTTCTTCACCTGTTGTTGGTTAAGACTGTGTTGTTGAGGGGCGCCTGGGTGGCTCAGTCGGTGAAGCATCTGCCTTCGGCTCAGGTCATGATCAGGGTCCTGGGATCAAGTCCCGCATCGGGCTCCCTGCTCAGTGGGAAGTCTGCTTCTCCCTCTGCCTCTTTCCCCCCTGCTTGTGCTCTCTCACTCCCTCAAATAAATAAATAGAATCTTTAAAAAAAAAATACCATGTTGTTTAATATTCACATACCTGTGAATGTCACACTTTTTCTTTTCTTTTATTTTTTAAAGATTTACTTACTTACTTTAAAGAGCGGGAGCAGGGGAGGAGCAGAGGGAGAGAGAGAATCTCAAATAGACTCCCCGCGGAGCATGGAACCCCAACGCAGGGCTCCATCCCAGGACCCAGAGATCATGACCTCAGCCGGAACCAAGAGTTGGACGCTCGACCAACGGCGACACCCAGGCGCCCCCACACTTCTCCTTCTACTGTTGATCTGCAGCTTCATGCCTTTGTAGTCAGGAAAAATGCTTCGTATGATTTTGACATTTTAAAATGTATTAAAACCTGTTTCGGAGCATAACACATAGTTTATCCCAGAGAATGTTCCATGTGCATTTGAGAAACTCGGGTCTTCTGCTGTTGAGGGTGTTCCATTTGTCTGCAGGTATGACAGGTTTATGGCGTGTGCAAGTCCTCCGTTTCCTTATTAGCCTGGTTGGGTTGTCCTGCCCATCACGGAGTGCATGGGACTGTAGCCTCCTCCCTCCGCACTGTCCTGTGTGCGTCATACGGTTACATCTGTGCGGTGTGGGGCATGTGTCTTTATAATTACAGTATGTTCTTGTGGAATTGACTTTTTATCAATACAGAATATCCTACTCTCTCTCTCCTAATCGTTTGGAATTGAAGGTCTACTTTATGTGCTATTGATGTGGCCACCCTCCCTCTCTTTTGGTTACTATTTGCATGGAATATATTTTTCTAAGCTTTCGCTTTCTACCTGTCTGTAATCTTAGTTCTTTTTTTTTTATTTAAAGATTTTTATTTATTTATTTGACAGAGAGAGACACAGGGAGAGAGGGAACACAAGCAGGGGGAGTGGGAGAGGGAGAAGCGGGCTTCCCGCTGAGCAGGGAGCCCGATGCGGGGCTCGATCCCAGGATCCCGGGATTGTGACCTGAGCCTAAGGCAGATGCTTAACGCCTGAGCCACCCAGGTGCCCCTGTAACCTTGGTTCTAACACGAGTGTCTTGCAGACGGTGTGGAGTTGGGTTGTGTTTTTTGAATCAATCCCGCCAATGTCTGTACATTTGCGGAAATGACTGATAAGGACAGACTGGCCTCCACCGGGTTACTGTTTGTCTTCCGTGTGTCTTCTGGCTTTTTGTTCTCCATGTGCTTGGTTGGTTCTGTAGTGATAATTTTTTTTTTTCAAATGAAATAATTTCTTTTTTTTTATTCTTATGTTAATCCCCATACATTACATCATTAGTTTTAGATGAAGTGTTCCATGATTCATTGTTTGTGCATAACACCCAGTGTGTAGTGATAAATTCTTATTCTCTTCTCATTTCCTTTTGTGTCTGTTGTGCAGACCCTCTCTGTGTGCTGGCCGTGGGGTCACCACACAGCCTACTCAGACTTGGTGCCGGCTGAGCTCCCGCTGTTCATGCCCCTGTGTGGCCCCACCCTCCTTGTGTTGTTGTGACAAATCACACCTGCTTTGGTGGGGGTACAACACAGATTTATGGTTGTTTTTGTGCATCTGATCCCATACGAAATTAAGAGTGGAGTGACAAACAGAAATTATGGCAATTTTGACTTCTTTATTTGCCCACAGGCTTAGCTTGATGGCAGACCTTTCCTTCCGCATACAGCTTTGACTGACCATCTGGTGTCCTTCCTTTCAGCCCGAGGGGCTCCTTTCAATACCTCTTGTAGAGGAGGGCTTGTCCTGAAGCTCTCCCCCAGCGTTTGTTTACCTGGAAATGGCTTAATTACTCCCTCGTTTTTGAACAACAGTTCTGCCAGATAGTGAATCCGTGGCTGACCGCAGCTTCTTTCAGGACGTCAAGCTCTATCGTCCACGGCCTTCTGTCTTCTGAGATCTTCGCAGTCAAGTCAGCTAACGGTGTCTTTGGGGAGAATTTGCAGGTGACGAGCTGCCTGTCTCGAGGTGCCTTCAGGATCCCCGCGATGTCTGCCAGCAGTCTGATTATACAGTGTCAGTGTCGATCTCTCTGAGTTTATCCTACTTGGAGTTTCTTGAGCTTCTTGGAAGTTTTCACTTTGATTTCTTCAAACAACACCTCTGCCCCTTTCTCGTCTTTTCTGGGACCCTCGTCATGCCTGTGTTAGCCGACTCAATGGTGTCCTGCCTGCTCACATCCCCTCATAACTGTCTTCGAGCAAATTTCCTGCTTCGGTTGTAGTGCATTTCAGCTCTAGAATTCCTGTGTGGTTTTTTTCATACTCTTTTTTATCTGTTTGTTGACATTCTCGTTTTGTGCGTGGATCGATGTTCTGATTGCCTTTGGTCCCGTCCAGGCTTTGCTCTGGCCCTCGGGACACACCTAACCCAGTTGTTGCAAAGTCCTTGTCTAGTAATTCTGACACCTGGACTTCCTCGGGGATGATGTCTGTCAGTTTATTTTGTTCCCTTTAATAGCCATGCTTTCTTGTTTCTTTGTGAGCCCCTTGATTTTTGTTGAAAATTGGGGATTTGACTATTATAATATGGTAGTTTTGGAAGTTAGGTTCTCACCCTTCTCTGGTGTTTGCTGGGTTTTTTTTCTTTTCTTTTCCTCCTTCCTTTCATTGTTGTCAAAGGCTGAAGTGTCCCTTTGTTTTGAGACTTTTCCAAACAATGTTGATCACTTCAGGGATCACCTGGTATGATCACTGAAGTCTCTGCTCCTTTAGTTCATGTCCAGCTAATGCTCTGGCAGAGTTTCCTTGCCTCTCCAGAGCTCTCCCATCTTGCAGCGTGGCTCTGTGCTGGGACAGTCCACAGCACTCGGGTAGGCTTGCTCTGAGCCTGGGGATCTTGCCCGAGCATGGTCGTGGCTTTCCAAATCCCCATGTGCACGTACCTGCTTTCAGATGTCCTAATTTTCCAAAAAGCCCTACCTCAACCTGTGCAGGCCAAAGGGGGACTATTGTGTGTCCCCACCTGTGATTGCTTGCTCCAGGAGTCTGTGGTTCTGTAGTCACCTAGCAACTTGTGAGAGCAGTGCCTGCTGCTTCAGCCACGTGAGTGCCAAGGTAAGCAAAACAGAGGTGAGCACCTTGTGTCAGCCCTCCAGGTACCCACCTACCAGACAGCTTAGAGCAGATGAGCACAGCAACCTGCAGACATGACATTCTCTGCTCCCTCTGGTTTGGGGGGAGGAATGGGGACCAGGCTGCCAATCCAAGGACAAAGCCATCAATGCACTGGGATTGGGGTGGGGGCAAGGATGAGAAAAAATTGCCACAGGAATTTCCGACCATTTTGAAGATGGCCTTTTCTTGCTTGGACATTAGCTTGGTTTCTGTAAACCTTCATGTATAGAGCTCCACAAAGTTGGCTCAGACCATTTGTCCTTGTTTTTTTCAGTGTTTCTACGGTGGACAAACACTTAGAGCTACCAGCTCCACTAATTCCTGATTGGTTTATATTTTTAAAAAGATTTGTACTGAAAACAGAAGTTCATGAGCCTGTTCTGATATAAATGAATAAATTAAAAATAAGTAAATGGGAAAGAAGAGAGAGCTCTTCCTGCAGAAGAATGCCAACCAAGAAGAGTGGACGGGACTAGAAAGGCATCGGTCACGGTGACAGCCTGAGGGGCGAGGCACCTGCAGGCCCCAGACATCTCCCATCAGACCCTTCTTGGTTCCGAGGGGCAGACTGTTGGTTTCCAGTGGAGCGACCTGCCAGACACACCCTGAGTGATGCAGGTGGACATCCATCCTGGCAATGGGTCCAGTCGACGTCGGGTGCCTCCAGGTGCCTCCAGGTGCGAAGTACAGAGAAGCACACGTTTGCTCTGTGGTATTTTTCCTGCCTAAAGTGAGGAAGCTGCACACAGACCCAGATTTGGGGGTGCTGCACAACCTAACAAGTCTGCACCCCTTGAAAAGATCATGGTCAAGGAACACAGCAAAAGGCTGAGGACAGATCCCAGACTAAAGGAGAAGAGGGATGGTGCTCATGGGACATGGGGTCCTGGATCAAATCCTGGTCTGGGAGAATGTGTGGCTATGACAATCAGGATCGGAAAATCAGGACTGTGGTTTAGAGGGTGCTGTGTGTCACTGCTGAGTCCGCTGAGCGTGACCCCTGTCTTGTTTCTAGGAGGCACACACCCACCTATGTCAGGGTGAAGGGGCATGCCTCTTAAACCCACATGGCTCGGATACAGAGGGCAGGCAGGTGCACGCACACACATGAGAGCAAACAGCAAAAGCGAAGGGAGCGAGATGCAAACATCCGTGTATCTGGATAAAGGCAGACAGGAGCTCTTTATACTCTCTCTGCAACTTACCCATAAACTTGAAACCACATCAAAATAAAAGGTTCTCCAGAAAGCTCCATTCTGGCTGCCATCTGGGGAATGGACTTGAGGGAGGCCAGCACACAGCAAGCAGTGGAGGGGAGATGACAAGGCCGGGAGTGGAGGAGGAAATAGGGGGCGGGCAGCCACTCCATCTTCTGGGCAAAGCCAGCCCAAGGAGGTGGCTGACGTGCACACAAGGGGATCCTGCACTTCCAGGGGCCCCGCCCTGTGGCTGGTCCTAAGGCAGGTGCACCAGGTGCCTCCTCCTCCCCGTCTCCCCCTCCCTCCGCCTTCCCCCCAGCCCTGGTGAATCTCCAGGAGAAGCAGCACCCCCATGCATGGTCTTGGGAAGTCTGGGAGCCTGGTTGTGGGGGGGGGAGCAGGCATGGCCCAGCATGGGCAGGGCCGGTGTGGACAGAAGAGAAGGTCAGAGGCAAACCACTGAGTCTGGTTTGCTCAAGATTAACACAGTAGAGGGAGAGCAAACAGCAGGAGGGACAGCAGCGTCCTAGTGGAAGGCAGAGATTACCAAGTGTCAACCGGCAAACAGACCCTCCCTTTCCTCCAGGAACCCCAGTGTTGACTCAGCACCCACAAGATTGGCAGAGGGGCCCACTTCCCCCACTTCATGCAGAGAGAGGTGTCAATGCCGGTGGCCGGGGCACCAGGGCATCCACACCAAGGCCCGCCCACCAACTCCCCCCGCTGGCCCACCCCACCAGCCCCAGGGCCCCAGCAGTGACCAGTGACCTGGAGAAGGGACGGGGGTGGGGGCGGGACACACCCGCATCCTGCATGCCAGCCTTGTCCTGGCTCAGGCCCCACAGTTGGGGAGGCTGAGCAGCAGAGCACTGTCCCTCTGTGGGGCCCGGCACCATCTCCAGCAGCCACCGACTTCACCCTCTTACATTTTCTTGGGGAGGCTGTCAGGGGACCCCTGGTGCCTGGATGTCTTCTTACTTGTGTTCTGCCAGGGCCCCTGCTGCATCCCAAAGGCGGGGACGTGGCCATCGCGCTCAGTAAGTAGGTGTGGAGCGTGCGGAGCTAAGACACTAGACGTGAGCATGTCCATGCTGCTCCTGTGGGGACGCAAGATTACATCCCCAGGCTCGGGTCGTGAGGCCATAGGCTGGGGCTAGAGCCGCCCCTGGGTCAGTGGTCAGTGAATTTAACTCTGAACTGTTAACCCAGCTCACGGGGTTGGCGGGGCAGTGCCTAGCAATGTCTGGGCGGTCAGGAAAGGCTGCTGGGGGCACGCATGGTGAGCTGGACTTTGTGTGGGGGGGTGTGGGGGTGTGGGTGGGTGAGGGTCAGAGCCAGGCCCCTCTGCCCAGCAACGGCCTCTCTGGAAGAGGGGCTCCTGCTGTTCCCGGGGCTCTGGTGCCCCCCACCTGTGTCCACATCTGCACATCACGCCAAGACCGTGTGTGTGTGATACGCACACCCACATGCAGACGGAAGAGCAGCTCTGTTTCTCCAGAAACAGAGACTCGGTTTCCCCGATGGCCGGAGTTGGAGGTGTGGATGCTGCCCAGGGACAGCGATCTGTGATGACCGTGGGCGGGGAGGTGGAGTCCCCACGAGAACTCAGTGGGCTTCGTGAGCCAAGCAAGCTCCCACTAAGCGGATGAGGTGCCGGGCGTACGACCGGGCTCCGGGGCAGGTCCTGACCCATCGTGGGGTGTGGCCCCCACCAGGGCTGCTCTCCACAGGGCTCGGCTTCTTGTTGGTTTCCACAAAGCGCTAGCACTGACTGGTCCTCTCGCGGACCCATGGAAGCTTGGGAGCCATCGGTTGAGGACAGAACAAGGCTTCTGGACAACAGGACCCTTGTCCGGGCTGGGGCTATCAGGGAATGTGCCCCCCAACCCCCCCACGGAGGAGCCCCAGGCCCCAGCTTCCTGCTGAGACCAGGTTAGGCGGCCTCCTGGGGCCAGGGCCAACGGCTGTGGGGGTGGAGTGCAGGAAGGAGCCCTCCACCCCTGGGCTCTACTTGGGACCAACCAAGATGCAAGGCAGGGCTACTGCTTAGGGCTCCTGGCTCCGTGTTCAGCTGGGGTGCTCCTGGGGCTGCTTCCCCTGGGAGGAGGAGGGGCTGGGGCCAAGGTGGGAGTTTCTGGGTCCCCCTACTCAGACGGAGCCCCTGAAATGGGCTGGGTCCCCCCTCCCCCATCCCCTGAGGGCACCCGACCTGCTCTGTCACTGCGTGGGGGATGGGCTGTGGTGCTCACACAGGGACGGGTGACCCTGGGCTTGGCAGGGGCACTGATGGAGTGGGAAGTGGGGCACGTGTCCCCTGAGCCCCACTGGGGGGCCACCCAAGCTGTTTGCCTTGGAGGAGTGGAGGGTCCTCGTCGGGCGGCCTCGGATCCGACCTGTCCTTGGCACCCTTCCCGGAACCCCGCTTCCAGCCCCACCAGGCAACCCCTGCTCAGGCGCCTGAGACCCTGGGGCGGGCACTGGGCAGCCCGGGGTCCTGGGCCCAGAACAGGGCACTTAGGAAGCCCAGGTCATCAAAGTGTTTTCCCAAGCTGTTGGGCACAGCTGGTATTTTCAGTCTCGTCCAAGGGATCTCTCCCCACGTCCACGTCTTCCCCTGCAGGGTCCTCAGTCTGGGAGTACAGCGAGGAGGCCCACCCTCCCCTCTGCTCCCCTTCCTTCCCCTCCCCTCCCACCGTCACCTCCAGCGTGGCCCTGTGGAGCTCCGGCCTCCCAGCCCCTCCTGCCTGTTGTCCATTGGCTGGCCTATCACCTTTACCCCTGACCCCTCCTCACTCCCCACCTGCCCTGAGCCCAGCCTCCCAGCTGCTCTCCCGCTCCTTCCATCACCCCTCTGTCCATCCTCAACCAGCAGTGGGGGTCTGAAGGACAAGGCAGGGCTGAACCACCTCTGCCCGGACCCCCAGGGCCCCCTCACTAAGGGCCCCCAGGACTACAGCCTGGTCCTCGCTGACCCTTGCACCCCACTCGACCACCTGGCCACCTTTCTCTTGGCCTACCTCGGACGCACCAGCAGCGTGTACAGCCTGGGACCCCTGCCCCCCGCCCACAGGCCCCAGAATCCCCCCACCTCAACCTCTTGCCCTTTTCTGCCTTACTGCCCGGCGGCCTTCTTCCGAGTAATCTGTGTGCTCTGCCCACCATTGCCCAGCTCAGCCAGGCCCGGGAGCAGGAGGGTCTCCCTCAGGCCCCAGCCCCCCTGGCCAGCGGGGGCTGCCGTGCTCCAGCGTGCACCCCTGGGTCTGACTTCCCTGTGCCTTGTCACAGCAGACTGGACGTGTGAGGGCCTCTGACACAATGCATTTGCCAACTTCCTCCCCAGACCTCACCGCGGCGGCTCCGCCTGGGGCCACGTGGGGCAGCCGTCTCGGGCGCACACTCCCCTCGGCTCCTTCTTCCGGTCCTGCTCTGTGTCCCACATGTCCCCAGTCCAAGGCGCGGCCATTCCCCGCCCCCACCGCCCGCCGGACGGCCGTTCACAGCACGGTTCTGACACTATGGACGTTTCCAGAGGGGCCGAGGGTCATGGGTCCGGCCACCAAGCCAGACTGTCGTTGCTTCTGGTGGCTTCTGCTGATTCCGCTGGGTTTTCTCTTGTAGGTGGACACTTCGTCTGCTGCTTCCTGCCCACAGAGTGTGTCACTGGGCTGAGGTGCGCCCAGGTCTTCACAGGGGCCGGCCCACTGCCGGCACGCCATGCCCACCTGGAAGGGGGCGCCCCGAGGGCAGCACCCGTGTGTCCAGCGTCCAGCAGGAGTCTACCAGCTGCCCTCCTGCCTCATTCCCAAGCCCAGAAGTCCTCACTCTGTCCCCAAAATCATCCTTCTTTGGTCTCTGCTCCCAAAGCTTAGGGGGCCGCCCCAGAGGCCTCTGTGTCCGTCACCCAAGGCCCCTGGGCTCTCTGCGAAGCCAACCCAGCACCAAGGCCCAGGTCTGTGGCCAAAGAGGTCAGAGTTGTAGCCCCCGCGCGCCCCGGGGCCTTGGGGCTCTGGCTCTGGAAGCAGCTGCAACCCGCCCACATGGTCACAGGCTCCCCAGCATCCTGTGTCCATCTCTGGGCGCGCTTGGTGTCCCTGGTTTGGGCAGAAGCTGCCTCCCCATCTGGACTCTCCAAGCACGAGTGCGGAACAGCTCTTCCCGTCAGAGCCACCAGCATCCCACCCGGCCCTGGAAGGCTCTCCGGGCCAGACTCGGAAGAGGCCGTGGGAGGTGGGGTCTGGAGCTGCCCAGGGCAGCCAGGCCCATGGGGGCCACTTCTGGTCACTTATCCCCACCCCAGAGATGACAACTCATCCCCACAGCCTCCTGCAGCCTCCCTGTGGGAAGAGCCTCCTGGGGGTCTTGGTGGCTACACCTAGCTTGCAGCTCTTTCCAGAAACAACTTGCATAATCTGGCCAGGGCTGCTGGGGCTGGGGCTGGCGGGCAGGGACCCGCTCTCTGGTTACTTCCTGCCGCCAGCCCCAGATCCAGGCAGGGGGCTGGGCCGTCCCCAGGGGGTGGGGGATTAGTCACTGCACCCTCCACCCCGAGGAAGAGGCGGCTCCCTCTGACACCCGAGCCGCTCAGGGGGGTCAGTGGCACTGACGTGGGTGCCGCCCACACCCGCGGGGTCAAGCGGTCAGTGGAAGAGCGGCTCCCGAAGCCAGAGGCCTGAGAATGTGCGGCTCCCAAGGAGGGCGTCCGCGGGGCCAGCAGCCTGTTCCCTGCCCCCGTGTGGCCGTGGCCGTCCACCTCACACTCAGGTGGTCTCCTGAGCCCAAGGGAACCCCTCCGGCACCAGCTGGTCACTGATAGGAGGGGTCAAGCTCCGAGGTCGGTCCCCCTTGCCGTGTGGCTGCAGCGACGGCTGGGCCGGGCCGGGCTGGGGACTGGACCAGGGGTGAGGGCAACACTGTCCTGGTGGGTGCACTACAGAAACTGAAGGGTGGTGCCGGCCACACCCGGGCTGCTCTGACCAGGTCTTGGGAGCAAGGTGAGCCCTGTCCACACTCCCAGGGCTGCTGTGGGGCTGGGTCCAGCCTGAGGCCAGCGTGTTGCTGGGGGTGTGGTCTGGGGCCTCCCCCAGGGCCTCCAAGGAAGGGGTTGAGGAACGTGGAGGTTCTCAGGGCAGAGTTGGGGTCCCAGGGAGGATGAGGGGAGGGGCAAGGGTTTGGTCTGCGGTGGGCCTTTGTGCTCACGAGTGCACACACACCCAACCCGGTGTCTATGTGGTGAGGGGTCTGATGCTTTGTGGGTAAAAGACGGAGCCCTCTTCTAGAAGGTTCCTTCAGCACGCAAGGCCTACTGGTGTCCGGTGTGACCAGCGGGGTGGATAGGCAGGGCCATACAGGACGCCCTCCCTCCCTCTATTCTGTGCATGGATACGTGCTGTTCCCCAGCAGCTGGAGGCAGCAGGGCCCCGGCCGACCTCCCTGGCTGCCTGGTCCTGGGGGCCGGCTGAGGGTGTGGAGTGGGCCCTCTGGCACCCAGTCTGTCCCCACCCCATTCCTGGGTTTTACAGACAAGCTTAAAAACCACAGAGTCCACACGTTGCAAAATGCTCCAAGTGTATTTGTGAATCCAGTTGGTCACTTCCTGTGGCCCAGGGCCGACAGGGTGAGGCTGTGCCTCCTGGTGGCAGGCCAAACAGCCGGGCACCCAGTCCAAGCGACCACCGTGATGCTCAAGTCCTGGGAACGCAGGCTGGACCCGCGGCCAGAGGAGCCCTGCCCGCCCCAGCCTGGTCCCAAGCGGGGCTGCAGGTTGGTCGGGGCCGCCGCACATCCAAGGGCCAGCCGGACCCCGGGGAGGGGCGAGGTGGGCGGGCAGGGCAGCCTGGTCTCGGTCCCCTGGAGCCGAGGCTGTAGGGAATAGGACGCTCTTATCGGTGTATCCCAGACGGGGGTGGCCGGGAGCCCTGAGGACGGGTGCTGGTCAGTCGGCTGGGAGGGCCTGTGGCCCTGGCCCCGCTCTTCCCGCCCGCACGCTCCATCTCCTGGCTCTGGTCCTCATCGCTCTGCATAGACCCCGACCCCTCCGCGTGGCCCGGGGTGCCGTGAGATCCACAGCGCTGCCCCACGCAGCCACACTCCTCCACGTGGGGGTAGCTGAAGGCCTGGCTGGAGCCGTCCTTGCAGTGCAGGGTCACGTTCCTCAGGGAGACGCGCAGCCCCTGGCAGCACTCACAGCGGTGCTGCATGGCGTTGGCCTCCTGGGAGTACCTGTGGGCGGGGCCTGCTCAGCGCGGGCGCCACGTGGCCCGCAGCCACGTCAGACCCCAAGCGCCCCACCTGTGTCGCGGCCACCTGCTCTCAGAGGCGCTCCGGCCTGTAACAGGCGCACGCGCCCACGCGCCCCTTGTGGGGTGTGAACACTCCCGCAGCTGACCAGGCCGCCAGAGAGCCACGGCTGACCCCCAGGCATGCCACCAACGGGGCCGTTGAGTCTGTGGTCCCCAAACCCAACAGCCGGATGCCCGACAGTCCACGGGCCGCCGCCCCCGCCGCCCTGCCCCCGCCCTTCTCCATCCCCGCGCCCAGTGTAGACCCTGCCCCGCGCAAGCGGGCCGGGCTGAGGAAGGGGCTCACGTACATGGAGGCGCTGTCCCCACAGTTGCCCTGGCAGTAGGCCAGGGGCACAGGCTGGAGGGAGCTGCAGCCTTGCTGCTTGATGACCCGGGACTCGTTAAACATGGCGCAGCGCGAGTCTGGGGGCGACACAGGAGGCCGTGCAGAGGGTCAGGACTGGCCGGGAGCCCTGGGCCCCCCCGGGCGGATCGGCCACCCCCCGAGGACATCCCCGCTCACTGGGCTGGGATGGGAATGGAGGACAGGACACACAGCAACCATCCGCGCTCGGCCGGGCCTGGTCCTGTGCCGACAAAAGGGCTGCCGTGAGGGCCGGGGCAGCCGTCCCAGAAGTGGGGGGACGCACAGGAGGGGACAGTGCCCCACGGAGGCGGGCAGCACCCCCACGGCCACCGCACCGGGCCGACCTCGGCTCCCCACCCCCACCCCCGGGCGAATCTTGCGGTGGCCTCCCGTGGGCGCCCAGGGGGCCAGGCGGGGCTGTGGGCTCCCAGAGCTCACCGCAGGACAGCGGAGTGGGGGACACGCCTTCTTCCTGGTCACCACCACAAGCCCGTCCCGGTGCTCCTCACACTCGTGGGTCACACAGGGGTTCCCAGGGTCTGACCAGGACTGGCCGGGCTGCAAGGAGGAGCCGGCCAGCAGGGTGAGCGGGCAGGGGAGGCCTGTTGTCCGCCTCCCGGCCTGTGGGCTTCCAGAGCCCTCCTGGCCTCTGCCAGGCGCAAGCCCCACAATGACCGCTCCCCAGGGACCCCCAGTGCGCCAGGACGCGGCCGGCTCAGCACTCCCCACCCCTGCTGCCACTGTGCACCTCACAGCAGCTCCATCCAGGCAGGGGTGGGACCTGGCCCCGAGCCCCGGCCTCCCCCGGAGCTCCTGGGAAGTGTGGCCTCGCCCCAGCCAGGGCTCACCCGCGGCCCCGTGGCCCCGAGCCCGCCCACAGCCAGGACTCACGTAGAAGACGTGGACGGAGCTGTCGCTGGTGTTGAGGACGCAGGCCTGCGGCTCGCACCCACCGCAGCACCGCCCGCTCTGCTCCCGGTACTCGAAGCCCTGCGGGGAGACGTGGCCATGCAGCCTGAGCCCCAGCACCGGCTGCCCCGGGCGGCAGGACGGGGCGGTGGCAGCAGGCACTCACCAAGGGGCAGCGGGTGTCGCAAATCTGGATCTCGCAGCTGATCACGGCCGTGTCCGAAGAGGGACGGCCGGGCACCTCGCATCGGCACGTTTCACACAGACTGGAGGAGACCACGGAGCCGGGCTGGGGAGAGTCGGGGCGGCCAGGGCCGGTGAGCTTCCGGAACGTCCCCCTCCGGGTCTGGCCCCCGCTAGGCAGGCCGGGCCCGCTGGGTGACCCTAGGTGCTGCCTCCTGGTGGGGGGGCGGGGGGCCCCAAGCCTGCGCCCTGTGACCAGGGTGCCCAGGGAGGTCACATGCTCAAGAGGGCCCAGCCGGGGGAAACTGAGGTTGGGGGCCCTCGTCACGTTCAGGAGAGAGCCGAGGGATGCGGGCCTCGCCCACCCTGCTGACGCTGAGGAGCGGCGAAGCCGGGGAGCCGAACTTGGCCTCAGCTACGCGGGGCTGTGGGCTGTGGTCCCCGAGAGCTCACGGCTGCTGGAGGTGCACCCGGGCTGGCGGGGGGCCTGGCACGGCCGGCAGGCCCCATCTCGGGGCGAAGCTGGCAGGGGCAGGGACAGGGAGGGCTCAGCTCCCTGGGTGCCACGGGGGTCCCAGCCTCCGTGTCGCTCTTACCTGGTACAAGGTGCCATTGATGCTGCAGACACTCCAGCCTGTCCGAGAGGGGACGCGCAGTCTCACAGATCCACCCTCACCCCCTGCCGCCCCCCGGCCCCCCGGCCCCCAGAGCAGTGGAGACCGCACGTATCGCGGGAGTGGGCTGGCCACGGGCATCAGGCAGTGGTGCCCCAGCTGCGCCTTTGTCCAGGGTCACCCCGAGCCACAGAGGACCCTGAGAGAGACTCCCCCACCCCCCCTGCGCAGTGCCCGGGCGGCCCACGAGGAGGTTGCAGACACTCACTGCAGTTCTGGCTCGGGCAGCAGGCCCCCTCCTCGTAGGTCAAGATCAGGCCGGAGCCCTCGGGACAGGCCACGGGCTTGGGGCAGTAGCTGGGGTCACAGGCTGCGGTGGACGGGAGGGTCCACTCAGGGGCCTGCGTCCGGCTCTGCACGCCCCCACTCCAGCCCAGTGCTGTCCCCAGGGGTCCCCAGCAGTGCCGCCCACCCAGCGGGCCAGCTCTCCAAGGGCCGGGCCACTCTGGGTGGCCTGGGCAGAGGAGCCCCTGCCCTCCTGGCATACCCACCCGTCCCAGAGCACGTCTGTTGGGGGGGGTCACCGGCTGAGGCCTTGTGGGGGGCGGGGGGCTGCTGTCCCCTTGGTTGTGCCCCCCCCCCCCGTGCAGCTGGTGGGCAGGGGCCCTGTGCACTCAGGCGGAGGCAGGGGGGCAGCAACTCCGAGCTCACCGCAGTTGTACTGGGGACAGCACTGGTCGGCCTGGGGGGCTGCAGGCACGGGCACGAAGCCGGGCACGGGGCAGGCTGGGGGCAGGGGGCAGGGCTTCCTCTGACAGATCAAGGTCAGCGTGCTGTTCCCACAGGTGCACTCCTGACAGTCCACGTGGATGGTGTGGCCGGGCTGCAGGCGAGGCACGAGTGAGCCCAGGACCCTGGGCCTGGCCCCCGCCGGTCCAAGCATGGCTGCAGCCAGACAGAGGGGTGCCGGGAGCCCACGGCTGAGGGCCGGCGGGGGAGCCGGGGGGAGCCGGGGGGAGCCGGCGGGGAAGAGGGCTTCAGGGGCGGGAGATGGGTGGGAGGCGCCAGGTGGGTGACCACCTCCGTTCTCACTGTGAACCAGTGGAGCAGGAGGGGGCCCCACTAGAGGATAGGACAGGGCCACCCCAGGGGCGGGCGCCCCCCTCTGGGAGCCTTGACCCCTCCCTGCCCCTCCTCTGAGGCTCTGGCACTGAGAGGACGCCCCGCCCCCCACCCCAGCTGGCCACACTCACCTCCACAGGCTCCCCGTGGGGCCCCAGGCACTCTGGAGGGAGAGAGATTGAGGTCACAGGTGGGCAGCCGCGGCCCCCCACCTTTCAGGGGCAGGACCCATGTTGGGGGCCCAGGCGGTCCCGAGCCGCAGCAGAAAGCCCCAGGATCTGGCTGGGAAGCACAGATCCATGGGGGGAGCTGGTCCTGTGCACCTGCCAGCCCCCAGCCCCACCCATGGGCACATACTGTGGCAGTCTATGGGCACACAGACGTCAGAGCTCGTGCTGAAAGGCATCATGTCCTCTGGACAGAAGCAGCCTTCTGTGATGGGGCCAGCGTCCTGCAGAGCCCTGTGGGGACAGCAGAGGGCTGGCCTGGTCCCTATGCCCCCCAGGGTAGGAGAAGGCCAGCCGGGGGCTCTGGGGAAGGCCTAGGAGGGAGAGGCAGGTGCGTACATGAGGCTGGTGTTGTCGCTCCCGTAGCAGTAGGAGAGCTTGGACGGGCCACAGGGCTGGTACACCTTGTCAGTGGGGCAGGTGAACGCTGTGGGGTGGGGGGCACAGCTGAGGCCAAGGGCACCAGCCCAGAGCAAACTCCAGGCCTTGCCGTGAGCCTCATCCCTAGGAACCCACTGAGTGCCTGACGCCTGCCGGGGGCTCTGCAGCCCAGAAGCTGGCCCCCTAGGGCCCCACCCCTGCATGCCCTGCCTGCCCACAACTGCCACCCCTGCGCTCCAGGCCCCGGGCACCCCGACCTGGGGGCCCCCACTACTCGCCAGGAGCTGAGTACACTCTGCCCTGGAGTCAAGCCTCCTCCTCCAGGAAGCCCAGCTGCTGACCGCCAGCCCGGCGTGTCTGTCCCTCGGCCACTAGCCGCCCACCGTGGCTCGCCGGGACAGGGCAGGCACTCACGGCACGCGTGGCTGGTGTGGTTCCTCCAGTGGATGCACACGCCGCGGGAGGCGCAGAGGGACGCGTACAGCTCCAGGCTGGAGCATACCACGTCCGAGTCGGTCTTATGGCACCAGTCGAAGACGCAGCCTTGGTAGAAGGTCATCGGGGGGATCACAGCGTGGCACTGCTCAAAGACCCTGTGGCCAGCGAGGCCAGGTCAGGGGGCAGCCCGGGCTTTGCCCTAGGTGTGCGTGCCCCGAGGAGGACGGCCCGCCGCAGCACGGCTGTTTCTTTCTCAGATTCTCCCCTGGGCCTCCCCGTCGGCCCGGAGACCGGGTGCTGCCCTGGGGTGATGACGCGGGCCCAGACCCACAGCGAGCTAGCGGAAGCCGACCCACCCGGCCGGCCCGGCGCCTGGTGTCCCAGCAGCGACCCGCGGCTCTGCTCCACCCGCCCCGACCCCCTGCTCCCTTGGGAGCCGCGTAGGCGGTGGAGGGTGGGGTCGGGGGGCTGCCTGCCTGGGCCCCTCCCCAAATCTCACTTGCTCAGAATCAGCTGGCAGATTGAGGACGACGAGCACGGGGTGGGCGAAGGCGTGGGCCTGGCTGGAGGGGGCGTCGGGGAAGGTTCGTGGCAGAGTGGCTGGTGGGGTGCTGTCACCTTCCAGTGGCCGGACATATCGGAGCAGGAGGCCGCCACCGCCCCCCCAGGCAGGCGACACTCATCCTTCTTGTCATTGGTGCAGGTGCCTGGGGTCGGAGGGGGGTTGGGCGTCAGGCCGGCAGGGGACAGCCGAGAGCCCCCGACCCGCGGGCCGCGGGGCCCCCGAGCTGGGGGTGGGGCCCTGGCGCTCGGGGCAGCCCTGATGGGTTGGCTGAAGGACCTGACCCTAGGCGTTTCCCTACCCCCTGTGGAGGGTGGATGGGTGTGAGCCTCGGGCGTGGGGCACAGGCCCCGGCCCCTCCGGTGCACGTCCCGCACATTCTCGGTGCGGCTGGAAAGCAGAAACACCTGCAGGCTCGGGGCCACGCGAGCAGCCTCCGCCCCGGCCGAGAACGCGGTCCCCGGGGGTCTCCCCCCGCGCGACCCTTCCCACGGCGGACACTCTCGGCTATGTGCCTCCCGCAGAGAAAGGGCCCCGCGTCCGCAGGGCCCGGTGGGGACGGGACTCACCGCACTGGCCCTCTGTGTTGTTAGCAAACTTGCTGAAAGGCACCTCCACCGAGAAGATGAGGCCGGAGAACATGACCTGGACGCCAAGCTCGGGGATGGTCACGTACATCTTGATGCCGATTTGGAACACATTCATGCCATCCTTCTGGAAGCCGGGCCTGACCACTTTCTCATTGAAGATGATCTAGACACGGCCGAGGACGAGGCAGAATGAGGCGGCGCCCCCGGCCGCCCCGGTCCGCGGGGAGCTGCCGGGGGGGCTCCCCACCTCGTTGGTCATCACACCGAGGACGGGCTTGCGGGTCAGCACGACGCGGTCCTGCCGGTACTCGACGATGATGGACTGCGGGCAGGAGAGCCCGTCCTCGGCCCCACAGAAGTAGTTGTTGATGAGCACGCGGAAATGCTCATACACGGGCATGATCTGCTGCACCAGCACGTATGTGCAGTTGCCCAGGAATGTGTAGTACGTGCCGTCGAAGGTGACGTAGTGGGGGTCGCCCCAGCCGCTGCACACACCTGCGGGCGCAGAGCGGCCTTACGCGGGGCCTCCCGACTGGCTCGTCTGCCCCGGGACGCACTTGCCCGCACTGGCACAGGACTCCGTCCGGCGGGAGCCGAGGAGGCCTGAGCGGGGGGCCAGGCCCTCTCGCCTCCTGCCTCCTGACACGGCCCCGGGGGCCCTGGGGCTCGGGCGGGATTCCCCTCGGCGCCCCGGTGGAGGCCTGGCGCCATCCATTCCCCACCTCGCTGTCGGGCAGTCCTCCCTGCTGGCTCACCCAAGTGCATCCCGCCCCCTCGGCGGGACACCCTGGGCCCCACTGCCCCGCCTGGCTCCCGGCTCACACTGGCACTGGTAGCCTGGACAACAGCCGTCGTGGTCGGCCACCTTGGCGGGGGGGAAGCCGTTGGCACAGGTCGGCGGCTGAGCGTGGGGACAGCGGCGCTGGTGCACGCTGATGACTGCGTTGCCCTCACAAGTGGCCTGAGAGCAGTTGGGCGTGGGCCAGGTCTCGCCTTTCTGTGGAAGGACGGCTCTCAGCCTGGGGAGCCTGCAGTCCCCCAAGACGGGAGCCGCGGGAAGCCAGCAGGGGACGGGACCTGCCCTGTCCAGCCCCTGCCACCCTGTTCCACACACAGGGCCTCCCCCCGGAGCGCTGCCCCGACCCCACACTCCCTCCCCGGCTGCCCGGCCCCACCCGCTCGGGCACCCGTCATCTGCTGGTTGCACACACTCCCGGCTCCCCGGTTGGCACCCCCTCTCGGCAGCCCTGCAGGACCAGAACCGGCCACTTCCCAACAGTCAGCCTGCTTCAGCCCGCGGGTGACTGACTTTCCCGCCCACAGCTGAACTGGAAAGATGCCGAGAGTCCCTGTACCAGCCTCTGAGAAGGGCAGAGAGGGGGAGTTACCATTCTTGGGGGGACTGCGTTGGGGCACCCCTGCTCAGTGATAGGCACGGAGGTCGACGGGGAGAAGCCGTGGGGGGAGGTGGCCGGGGCAGGAGGTGACACGCTGCTGGGGCAGGACTGGTCCGTCCGCCTGACCACGCGGCAGTCCAGAGTGCACACGGCATAGTAGCAGTGACCGGCGAGGTCGGTCTGTTGGTAAACGATGGATCCTGTGAGAGAAAAGACCAGGCGGGGGTGAGCGGAGCCGTGCTGGGGGAGAGCCGCAGCCCAGAGTGGCTCTTCCAAGCTCCACGTCCACACGAAGGGCAGACCTGGTAGAGGCCTTCCTGCCCAGAAACAAAAGGAAGAAATCCTCAAAGATGGCTCAGTGCCGCGCTCGGAGACACCCTGTAGCCCAGCGGCACGGGCAAGGGACCCGCCCCTCTCCCAGACACCACGGCTTCCTGTGCACAGGACAGCAGCGGCCGGGGGCACCACACGCGGTGCACATACCTGCGGAGTAGAGCTTGCCAGACACGCTGCAGTAGCACGTCGTGGTGGGTGGCGCCACGGAGCTGGGCAAAGGCACAGCGGACACCACGGAGGTAGGCTCGGGAGGGGACGAGCGCTTGGTAGGTGAAGTCACGTGGGGCTTCACAGAAGTGTGACTGCAGTTCTCTGGGGGCTCACAGCACAAAACCCGGACCTCATAGTTGAGGCACATCCCGACATCGCCCTCCTGGTCCCGGTTCCGGCACACCAGGCCCTTGCTGAGGTTGCACTGCACCACCTGGCCCAGATTCTCGATGCTGACCTCGGGGTGGCTCTCGGCCCGGCACTCCAGCTGCGAGATGGATTCGGGCCGGCGGCAGATTTTCTCTCCCCTTTTCTTGATGTTGCAGTAGGTTTCCGTGTCTCCTCCATGTGGCCCCGGGGACGGGAAGTCCACGTCAAACCACTTGGTCCACGTGCATTGTGGCTGGCAGGTGACAGTCACATGAGGGGAGTGGGTTGTTTCAGATGTGAGAACAGGGGTTGTGCTGGTTGTAAGAGCAGACGAAGTACCGGATTTGGGCACAGAGGTTGAGCTGGTTTCTGGCACAGGGGATGGGCTGGTTGTTGGCACAGAGGTTGGACTGGTTGTTGGCACAGAGGATGAGCTGGTTCCTGGCACAGAGGTTGAGCTGCTTGTTGGGACAGAGGTTGGGCTGGATTCTGGCACAGAGGTTGAGCTGGTTTCAGGCACAGAGGTTGGGGTGGTTGGTAGAACAGAGGATGAGCTGGTTCCTGGCACAGATGTCAGGCTGGTGGTTGGCACAGTGGTTTTGCTGGTTTCGGGCACATAGGTTGGGCTGGTTGTTGGCACAGAAGTTGAGCTGGTTTCTGGCACAGTGATTGGGCTTCTTGGTGGCACAGAGGTTGAGCTGGTTGTTGGGACAGAGGTTGACCTGGTTGTTGGGACAGAAGTTGGGCTGCTTGGTGGCACAGAGGTTGAGCTGGTTTCAGGCACAGGGGATGGGCTGGTTGTTGGCACAGAGGTTGAGCTGCTTGTTGGGACAGAGGATGAGCTGGTTTTAGGCACAGGGGTTGAGCTGGTTGTTGGGACAGAGGTTGGGCTGATTGTTGGCACAGAGGATGAGCTGGTTCCTGGCACAGAGGTTGAGCTGCTTGTTGGGACAGAGGTTGGGCTGGATTCTGGCACAGAGGTTGAGCTGGTTTCAGGCACAGAGGTTGGGGTGGTTGGTGGAACAGAGGATGAGCTGGTTCCTGGCACAGATGTCAGGCTGGTGGTTGGCACAGTGGTTTTGCTGGTTTCTGGTGCAAATGTTGGGCTGGTTGTTGGCACAGTGGTTTTGCTGGTTTCGGGCACATAGGTTGGGCTGGTTGTTGGCACAGAAGTTGAGCTGGTTTCTGGCACAGAGGTTGGGCTTCTTGGTGGCACAGAGGTTGAGCTGGTTGTTGGGACAGAGGTTGACCTGGTTGTTGGGACAGAGGTTGGGCTGCTTGGTGGCACAGAGGTTGAGCTGGTTTCAGGCACAGGGGATGGGCTGGTTGTTGGCACAGAGGTTGAGCTGCTTGTTGGGACAGAGGATGAGCTGGTTTTAGGCACAGGGGTTGAGCTGGTTGTTGGGACAGAGGTTGGGCTGATTGTTGGCACAGAGGATGAGCTGGTTCCTGGCACAGAGGTTGAGCTGCTTGTTGGGACAGAGGTTGGGCTGGATTCTGGCACAGAGGTTGAGCTGGTTTCAGGCACAGAGGTTGGGGTGGTTGGTAGAACAGAGGATGAGCTGGTTCCTGGCACAGATGTCAGGCTGGTGGTTGGCACAGTGGTTTTGCTGGTTTCGGGCACATAGGTTGGGCTGGTTGTTGGCACAGAAGTTGAGCTGGTTTCTGGCACAGTGATTGGGCTTCTTGGTGGCACAGAGGTTGAGCTGGTTGTTGGGACAGAGGTTGACCTGGTTGTTGGGACAGAAGTTGGGCTGCTTGGTGGCACAGAGGTTGAGCTGGTTTCAGGCACAGGGGATGGGCTGGTTGTTGGCACAGAGGTTGAGCTGCTTGTTGGGACAGAGGATGAGCTGGTTTTAGGCACAGGGGTTGAGCTGGTTGTTGGGACAGAGGTTGGGCTGATTGTTGGCACAGAGGATGAGCTGGTTCCTGGCACAGAGGTTGAGCTGCTTGTTGGGACAGAGGTTGGGCTGGATTCTGGCACAGAGGTTGAGCTGGTTTCAGGCACAGAGGTTGGGGTGGTTGGTGGAACAGAGGATGAGCTGGTTCCTGGCACAGATGTCAGGCTGGTGGTTGGCACAGTGGTTTTGCTGGTTTCTGGTGCAAATGTTGGGCTGGTTGTTGGCACAGTGGTTTTGCTGGTTTCGGGCACATAGGTTGGGCTGGTTGTTGGCACAGAAGTTGAGCTGGTTTCTGGCACAGTGATTGGGCTTCTTGGTGGCACAGAGGTTGAGCTGGTTGTTGGGATGGAGGTTGACCTGGTTATTGGGACAGAGGTTGGGCTGCTTGGTGGCACAGAGGTTGAGCTGGTTTCAGGCACAGGGGTTGAGCTGGTTGTTGGGACAGAGGTTGGGCTGCTGGATTCTGGCACAGAGTTTGAGCTGGTTTCTGGCACAAAGGTTGGGCTAGTTGGTGGCACAGTGGTTTTGCTGGTTTCTGGTGCAGATGTCAGGATGGTGGTTGGCACAGTGGTTTTGCTGGTTTCGGGCACATAGGTTGGGCTGGTTGTTGGCACAGAAGTTGAGCTGGTTGTTGGGACAGAGGTTGAGCTGGTTGTTGGGAGAGAGTTTGGACTGGTTGATGGCACAGATGTTGAGTGAGATGTCACCAGGTGGATGGTGGTCTCGGTTAGGCTGGTGGGGCTCACACTTGGGGTGTGAGGGACTGTGACAGTTTTGTGGGTAGAGCAGTTCTCTGGGGGCTCACAGCACAAAACCCGGACCTCATAGTTGAGGCACATCCCGACATCGCCCTCCTGGTCCCGGTTCCGGCACACCAGGCCCTTGCTGAGGTTGCACTGCACCACCTGGCCCAGATTCTCGATGCTGACCTCGGGGTGGCTCTCGGCCCGGCACTCCAGCTGCGAGATGGATTCGGGCCGGCGGCAGATTTTCTCTCCCCTTTTCTTGATGTTGCAGTAGGTTTCCGTGTCTCCTCCATGTGGCCCCGGGGACGGGAAGTCCACGTCAAACCACTTGGTCCACGTGCATTGTGGCTGGCAGGTGACAGTCACATGAGGGGAGTGGGTTGTTTCAGATGTGAGAACAGGGGTTGTGCTGGTTGTAAGAGCAGACGAAGTACCGGATTTGGGCACAGAGGTTGAGCTGGTTTCTGGCACAGGGGATGGGCTGGTTGTTGGCACAGAGGTTGGGCTGGTTGTTGGCACAGAGGATGAGCTGGTTCCTGGCACAGAGGTTGAGCTGGTTGTTGGGACAGAGGTTGACCTGGTTGTTGGGACAGAAGTTGGGCTGCTTGGTGGCACAGAGGTTGAGCTGGTTTCAGGCACAGGGGATGGGCTGGTTGTTGGCACAGAGGTTGAGCTGCTTGTTGGGACAGAGGATGAGCTGGTTTTAGGCACAGGGGTTGAGCTGGTTGTTGGGACAGAGGTTGGGCTGATTGTTGGCACAGAGGATGAGCTGGTTCCTGGCACAGAGGTTGAGCTGCTTGTTGGGACAGAGGTTGGGCTGGATTCTGGCACAGAGGTTGAGCTGGTTTCAGGCACAGAGGTTGGGGTGGTTGGTGGAACAGAGGATGAGCTGGTTCCTGGCACAGATGTCAGGCTGGTGGTTGGCACAGTGGTTTTGCTGGTTTCTGGTGCAAATGTTGGGCTGGTTGTTGGCACAGTGGTTTTGCTGGTTTCGGGCACATAGGTTGGGCTGGTTGTTGGCACAGAAGTTGAGCTGGTTTCTGGCACAGAGGTTGGGCTTCTTGGTGGCACAGAGGTTGAGCTGGTTGTTGGGACGGAGGTTGACCTGGTTATTGGGACAGAGGTTGGGCTGCTTGGTGGCACAGGGGTTGAGCTGGTTGTTGGGACAGAGGTTGGGCTGCTGGATTCTGGCACAGAGTTTGAGCTGGTTTCTGGCACAAAGGTTGGGCTGGTTGTTGGCACAGTGGTTTTGCTGGTTTCGGGCACATAGGTTGGGCTGGTTGTTGGCACAGAAGTTGAGCTGGTTTCTGGCACAGAGGTTGGGCTTCTCGGTGGCACAGAGGTTGGGCTGGCTGTTGGGACAGAGGTTGAGCTGGTTTCAGGCACAAGGGTTGAGCTGGTTGTTGGGACAGAGGTTGGGCTGGTTGGTGGCACAGTGGTTTTGCTGGTTTCTGGTGCAGATGTCAGGATGGTGGTTGGCACAGTGGTTTTGCTGGTTTCGGGCACATAGGTTGGGCTGGTTGTTGGGACAGAGGTTGAGCTGGTTGTTGGGAGAGAGTTTGGAGTGGTTGATGGCACAGATGTTGAGTGAGATGTCACCAGGTGGGTGGTGGTCTCGGTTAGGCTGGTGGGGCTCACACTTGGGGTGTGAGGGACTGTGACAGTTTTGTGGGTAGAGCAGTTCTCTGGGGGCTCACAGCACAAAACCCGGACCTCATAGTTGAGGCACATCCCGACATCGCCCTCCTGGTCCCGGTTCCGGCACACCAGGCCCTTGCTGAGGTTGCACTGCACCACCTGGCCCAGATTCTCGATGCTGACCTCGGGGTGGCTCTCGGCCCGGCACTCCAGCTGCGAGATGTATTCGGGCTGGCGGCAGATTTTCTCTTCCTTTTTCTTGATGTTGATGTAGGTTTCCATGTCTCCTCCATGTGGCCCCGGGGACGGGAAGTCCACGTCAAACCACTTGGTCCACGTGCATTGTGGCTGGCAGGTGACAGTCGTAGGTGAGGAGACCAAGTGTGACTCAGTTATGGTGTTGGTTGAGTGGTGCACCGGCGTTGAGATGACAATGACATGTGTGGGAGACGAGGAAATTCCAGTGGTCCGAGCAAGCTGTGTTTGGGTCTCGGTTTCCTTTGGAGTTGAGTGTGTGGTCTCAGAAGTCACAGGGTGTTTGGTGCTTCTACACGTATCCACCAGCTCACAGCACTCAATCCGGATTTCATAGTTATAGCAGATTGGGGGTGACTGGTTCTGATTCAGGCATATCAGCCCCACACTCTTGTCACAGATCACATCCTGCCCCAACTCTTCCAGTGGGATGTTTGGGAAAAACTTTGCCCTGCACTCCACATTACTGGGTTTTTCACAGAATTTATGTCCTTTGGATCTCAAATTAGGAAAAGTGTCAAAATCTCCACTGTTTATACCAGGCCCAGGGTAGCTGCTGTCGAACCACTGGGTCCATCTACACTTTTTGAAACAAGGCTCACGTGTTGTTGAAACTGGCATTGGGCTTGGAGTTAAGAGAGTAGTTTTCACCTGGGTATGTGTAGGAGTACCTGCGGTGGTCGTGGTGGTACCCGGGGCAGGTGTAGTCCCTGGGGCGGTGGTAGCGGTCCTTGGGACAGGTGTCGTACCTGGTGTGGTCGTGATGGTACCCGGGGCAGATGTAGGAGTTCCTGGGGTGGTCGTGGTGGTCCTTGGGGCAGGTGTAGTACCCAGAGTGGTTAGAGTGGTACCCGGGGCAGGTGTAGTCCCTGGGGTGGTTGTAGTGGTCCTTGGGACAGGTGTAGTCCCTGGGGCAGTGGTAGCAGTCCTTGGGGCAGATGTAGCAGTACCTGGTGTGGTCGTGGCGGTACCCGTGGCAGGTGTAGTCCCTGGGGTGGTCGTGGTGGTCCTTGGGGCAGGTGTAGTACCCAGAGTGGTCAGAGTGGTACCCGGGGAAGGTGTAGTACCTGTGGTGGTCGTGGTGGTACCCAAGGCAGGTGTAGTCCCTGGGGCGGTGGTAGCGGTCCTTGGGACAGGTGTCGTACCTGGTGTGGTCGTGATGGTACCCGGGGCAGATGTAGGAGTTCCTGGGGTGGTCGTGGTGGTCCTTGGGGCAGGTGTAGTACCCGGAGTGGTTAGAGTGGTACCCGGGGCAGGTGTAGTCCCTGGGGTGGTTGTAGTGGTCCTTGGGACAGGTGTAGTCCCTGGGGCAGTGGTAGCGGTCCTTGGGGCAGATGTAGGAGTACCTGGTGTGGTCGTGGCGGTACCCGTAGCAGGTGTAGTCCCTGGGGTGGTCGTGGTGGTCCTTGGGGCAGGTGTAGTACTCAGAGTGGTCAGAGTGGTACCCGGGGAAGGTGTAGTACCTGGGGTGGTCGTGGTGGTACCCGGGGCAGGTGTAGTCCCTGGGGCGGTGGTAGCGGTCCTTGGGACAGGTGTCGTACCTGGTGTGGTTGTGGTGGTACCCGGGGCAGATGTAGGAGTTCCTGGGGTGGTCGTGGTGGTCCTTGGGGCAGGTGTAGTACCCAGAGTGGTTAGAGTGGTACCCGGGACAGGTGTAGTCCCTGGGGTGGTTGTAGTGGTCCTTGGGACAGGTGTCGTACCTGGTATGGTCGTGGTGGTACCCGGGGCAGGTGTAGGAGTTCCTGGGGTGGTCGTGGTGGTCCTTGGGGCAGGTGTAGTACCCGGAGTGGTCGGAGTGGTACCCGGGACAGGTGTAGTCCCTGGGGTGGTTGTAGTGGTCCTTGGGACAGGTGTCGTACCTGGTATGGTCGTGGTGGTACCCGGGGCAGGTGTAGTCCCTGGGGCGGTGGTAGCGGTCCTTGGGACAGGTGTCGTACCTGGTGTGGTTGTGGTGGTACCCGGGGCAGATGTAGGAGTTCCTGGGGTGGTTGTAGTGGTCCTTGGGACAGGTGTCGTACCTGGTGTGGTTGTGGTGGTACCCGGGGCAGGTGTAGGAGTACCTGCAGTGGTTGTGGTGGTACCCGGGGCAGATGTAGGAGTTCCTGGGGTGGTCGTGGTGGTCCTTGGGGCAGGTGTAGTACCCGGAGTGGTTAGAGTGGTACCCGGGACAGGTGTAGTCCCTGGGGTGGTTGTAGTGGTCCTTCGGGCAGGTGTCGGAGTGCCTGGTGTGGTTGTGATGGTACCTGGGGCAGGTGTAGGAGTTCCCAGGGTGGTCGTGGCGGTACCCGGGGCAGGTGTAGGGGTACCTCGGGTGGTTGTAGAGGTAACTTGGACGGGTGTAGGGGTACCTGGAGCAGGTGTTCCGCTAGTTGTAGAGAGAGTGTTTGTGCCAGTTGAAGTGACAGTGGCTGGGGAAGTTCTGCTCTCCGTTGGCACAGATGGGGTCCTGCTAACCCTCTGTGTGGGCCCAGTGTCTGTCCTCCTGGAAGCTGCAGGAGAGGTGGTCCAGGCCAGGCTGCCGGAGCGGGGGCAGGTCGAGGGGGAGCAGCACAGAGCCCTAATCTGGTAGTTGTGGCAGAGCCCTGACGTCTGGTTGCGGTTGTAACAGGTCAGGCCTACCGTGGGGCTGCACTCCACATGCTGCCCCAGGGCCTGGAGCTGCACTCCAGGGGCCCCCTCAACTTGGCACTCCACCCTCTTCGGTGCTGTGCAGACCTGGTGCCCATGGGCACGGAGGTTCTCCAGTGTGTCGAAGTCACCGCTGTCGATGCCCCGCCCCGGGTGGCTGACATCCAGCCACGGCGACCACTGGCACTCCTCCCCACAGGTCTGGCGGGGCTGGACAACCGGACTAGATGTTATGCCTGTGTGCACCGTGCTCTTGGCACGCGTGGGGGACGTGCGGGGCGGGCGTGTTGAGCTCACAACTGAGGACAGGAAAGAAGGCGGAAGGGCTAAGTCTCCTGGGGTCTTTGAGGCATCCCCTCCTCCCCTGTCCCTGCCCCCCTCCATCAGCAGCCTGGTGGGTTTCACCATGTCAAGCTGGTGTGACTGTCTCCACCTACAATGGGCGCTTGGGGAGAGCAAGCACCAAGTCCCCGGGACACACCGGGCTCAGGCAGGTGTGGAGCCCACAGCAGTTGAAAGAACAGGTGAACTGATCTCATTTAGGGGGAAGCCTGCTCCCCAGGCACGCCCTGAGCAGAACTTGCACTCTGAGGGAAGCCCTGACAAGGCTCTAAGATGCCCCCAGCGGAGGGAGAGGAGTCGGGCTGCCTGCCCCTCAGTGCAATGTAAGGTGAGCAGGTAGCCGTGGCCGGGCAAGAACTTCCCAGGGTGCTCCCGGTGGCCCTCGTCCCAGAGGCCGGCCTCGGGTACCTTTGCCCATGGCCTCTGCCCTGTGCTGGGAGCCCCAGCCCTGATGGTGCCACTGAGGACACTAGTCTCTGCCAGGGAGACGGGCTGAGCTGGGCCTTCCCAGCCGCAAGGAAGGCAGGCTGCCCAGCTCCGGGCCCCTCCTGGACTTTCAGGGAGAGGCGCCCAGCGTGTCTGCCTTACCGAGCGGGGACGTGGAGAAGGAGAAGGTGGTTGGCGGTGTGGGGGTCATGGAGCTGCAGGCGTAGACGCGCCTCTCGATGGCGCCGCTTGCGGAGCAGCGGGCAGAGATGCACCCGCCTGTGCCGTCTGTCGTGTGGTAGATGACATCCCCCGGGCGGAAGCGCCGTCCGTCGTAGATGCAGACACAGGCTGTGAGGAGACGGTCGGGCACGTTAGGGCTGTGGGCAGGCAGGGACCCCGAGTCCCCAGACCCCAGGAAGGCCCCCTGCTGCTCACCCTCCAAGTCGTAGGCACACTGCACGCCGCTCTCGGAGCAAACGCTGGTGGCAGGAAGGAGGAAGTGAGTCTGGGGGTGTAGGGCACCCCGCCGTGCCAGAGCCGCCCCTCAGCCTGGCCGGTGGACACGGAGCCTCGGGGAGCCCCTTCCAATCGCCGAGCGATGGAGGCAGGCATCTAGCAGGCCACGCACCCTGGTGACATTCTGATGGATATTTCCTCTCCGGGGCAACACTTCCAGGGGGTCCTCGGGGTGGCATCATGACTCGGCTCCTGCTTGACCCCCTTCCCTGCCATCCCTCAGGCTGCCCACCCCCATTCTGCAACAGGGAGGCTCCCAGCTGGACCCCAGGACCCCCAGGCTGTGGCAGCCCCCCACCAGTCTGAAGGAGGTGGCCGGCCGAATCTCGCGCACACTCCAGGCTCCTCGCCCCTCTGGCCACACGACTCACCAGGAGTGGCAGTTCTTGTTGGAGGGCACCGCTGTGCCTGGCCGGTATGACTTGCCCTGGACGCGGCAGGGCAGCGGCGGGGGTGGGGTTGGGCACATGGCCACACACTGCATCTGGTCCTCGTCGAAGATGGGGGCCCCGGGCGGGCACTTGGGGTAGCAGCCTGCAGGCCAGAGAAGCCTGAGTCCCAGCCAGACCCCCTGCCTGACCACCTCCCCCCTCCCGGGGCCTTGGCTCAGCCCTGGCCCCAGTTCTCACCCACAGCACGGCGGACGCGTGGGGCTGCGCTCACGAAGGCGCCTCAAGGGGTTGGGAAGAGTCCAGCCCAGCCGAGGGTGCCAGGGCCCCCAGGGCAGCCCCCTCTGGCCAGCGTGGTGGCAGCCTACCTTCCAGGCCCGGCAGGTCGTGCAGACAGCGGCCGCTCGGGTTCCGGCAGGTCCTCATGCAGGGCGCCCCGCATGGCTGGTAGTGCCATTCACACTGGCCCTCGGGGTTGTAGTAGTCGCAGAACAGGGCTGTGGGCAAGCGGGCGGCTCAGTGGGCCAGCTCCGGCCCGGAGTGAGCCACCCTGCGGCCCCAGCGGGGTGCTGCCCTTGCAAGGTGGCCTTGGGGGCCCCACACGGGCCGGGCAAGCTCCCCTGCCCCCAGCCTTCCACCAAGTCTCGTGGGCTGCTCTCACGCCATTCCCTCCCTGCGCCTTCCGGATGGGGCCTTGGAGCAGATGGGCCTCGGATGCCCGTGGTCAGATGCAGCCGTGGGTCCCCTGGCTTCTTGGGGGTGCCACCCATTGGGGTGGGGGACTCCGGCCAGAGCGGCCCCACAGCGATGCTCCCCACTGGCCAGGTGCCAACCGGGTGGGAGGTGGGGGCTCTGCTAACCCCTCTCGGCTCCAGAACACTCTGCCATCTCTCCACCGGCGACACCCACCCCCCATTCCCACGTTTCACTTCCCTTTCCAACGCCTCCGGCCCAACCCGTAGCCGACCAGCCTTAACCACACACTACTCTGTCAGTCCCTGCGGCCCCCTCCACCCTGACGACGCAGCATGTGCACTCACGGCAGATGGCCGGGGTCCGCCAGGACACACACACGCCCACGTCGTGGCAGGCCTGGGCGTAGGCAGCCACCGCCGTGCAGAAACACTCACAATCGCCCCCCGAGTCACAGGCGCACGCGTCGCCCACGCAGGCCTCGTAGTACCTGGCGGGGTCGACCTGGGGGGAGGGGAAGAGCCTTCGGATTCGGGGTCTGGGGCTCCTGGGGGTCAGGCCTGCGGTGTGGCCCGACCTGGGCCGGTCTCCCCCAGAGCGAGGGACAGCGGACGCGTGGGCCCCCGGGGCTGACCACAGGCTGGCCTAAAGGGTGGACGGTGACGTGGGCCCCCCGACTTCTGCCCGCCCCTTCCTTCCCGGGCGCCCCGGGGAACGGCCGCATACGTGGGCGTGGCAGGCGGCGAAGGTGGCGCTGTTGATGATGCTGCACTGCTTCTGGGCCCAGGACTTGCGATACGGGTTGGCGGTGCAGGGGTCCCTGGGGGCCGGGGCGTCGGGGCAGGATGGGGAGAACTTCCAGCTGTTGCCGAACTCCAGGGCGCTGCTCACCACGGACTGGCTCCGCGTGGTGAAGTCATTGATGGCGTTGTCGTCAAAGTTCCCACACAGCCCACAGACCCGGCCCTGCAGACGGGGGACGGCGGCACGGGGGGCTCAGGGCGTGTGTAGGAGGGGCCAGAGCCCAGCCCAGCCTCCTGTGACCCCACACGCTCCCCTGGGGCCCCACATCCCCACGGCCCCCAGGAGGAGGGGGGCCCCAGGTGTGCAGGTGGCTCTCCGCCTTCACCGTGTGTGGGGCCCCACTCAGCACACAGGGTCACGGTGGCGTCCCTCCTGCAGGAAAGGGGGTGCAGGAGAGGAGCACTGGGGGCCACGTGGTGTCCCCTGCAGACCAGCTCAGGTCCTGACCCGGGACCCGTGAGCGTGGCCTCATGTGGAAATAGGGCCACTGCAGACGGGGATCCCGCTGAGGTGAGGACGCCCTGGGTGGGCATGGGCTGTGGCCATGGGGACGTGTGGGCACAGACACGAGTGAAGACAGTAACATGAGGATGCAGGCAGAGGCAGGAGCGTCCCTGGGGCCCCAGACGCTGGAGGGGGCAGGAGGGATCCTCCCCCAGAGCCCCCAGAGTGAGCGGGCCTGGGGATAGTTGCACGGGACTTCGAGTGTCCAGAACCACGAGAAGGAGCCACGCGTTTGTGACAGCGTCCCAGCAGTTGCAAGACACAGCACGCACAGCAAAGGGCCTCCCTCCTGCCGCCTCCCTCGAGGCACGCCATCTGGTCCGGGGTGAGGGCGGGCCGTCCCGGGGAGGGGGGCCCACCTTGAACTCAGGGCTGAGTTTGAGGAAGATGCTGGTCTTCCTGTCCCACAGAAGCACCAGGCCAGCCTCGGTGTCCACCACCAGGTAGATGCCCATCTGGCGAATGGAGTAGGGGGCCTCCTGCCCCGCCCCCTTCTCTGTCACCTCCACACCGCCATCACTCAGCCTCAGCTCGTAGCTCTGCGCAGAAGGGGTCACTCAGGCCTGTCCCCGCTCGCTTTCCCAGGCGTCCCTCCAAGGTGGTCCCCGTCCCTTCCCACCACCCCCCACTCACCCCCAGGAACAGCCTGATGGCCTTGGAGCAGGTGACGCCCGTGGTCCCGCAGGGGACGTTCTCGGTGACCACGCGGAAGGTGCGGTTGGTGGTGCTGTTGCCCCCACAGTGGTCCTGTGGCCAGGCAGAGGGTGTTCCTGCAGCTGGGAGGCTGGGGTGCCCAGAGCTGCACTGCAGGACCGCATGGGACAGCCGGGGAGCCCCCGGGACCACGTACCTGGACCAGCGTGTACCCACAGTCCCCACTGAAGCTGTAGCTCTTTCCGTCGAAGGTGAGGTGGTGGCCGTCCCCGTACACTGCACAGGTGGCCAGGCAGGCGTCCTCTGTGCACTGCCACATCCTGTTCTTACAGGTGCTGGGGGCAGGGGGCACCGGTCAGGCCCAAGCTGGGCATGGGCAGTGGGGGTGGGGATGGGCCCTGCGGGGACCATGGGCAGACCTCGAGGGCTGGGGCCGCACCACCCACTGCAGGGAGCCCCCTCCCCACTGCGTACCGGGTGTTGCGGCCCCCCCCGGAGACCTCGAGGGCTGGGGCCGCACCACCCACTGCAGGGAGCCCCCTCCCCGCCGCGTACCAGGTGTTGCAGCCCACCCGGATGGTCTGGCCGGGCGGGTAGCTGGCCCCGTTGTGCACACAGGGGCAATCGGCTGCAGGGAGGCAGTGGCCCTCACCATCAGCCACCAGCCCGTCGGGACACACGCAGCCAGGCTCGCACTGGGAGCTGTACTGTGGGGAGCAGGAGACACGGCTCAGCCGGCCGGGGGTCAACAGCCGAGGGCCCCCCCACGGCCCACAGTGAGCCCAGGGAGCCCTCAGGCAGCCGTCTTCCCGGGAGCAGCCCTAGAGGGCCCCTCGGCAGGAGCCCACGGGGGTCACTGGGGGTGGGGGCTCTCACACAGTCCATGTCCAGGGTGAAGCAGCTCTTCTGACAGCCGGCCCCGGCAGCCCCCGGCGTGGCGTTGCGACAGTCGACGTAGACCATGGGTGCGGTGCAGACTGGGGAGGTAGGGGCCGTTCAGGGTCCCCACCCGCCACCCGCCAGGCTGGCTCTGAGAGACACGGCTGCACACGGTGTGTCCCAGCGGCCGAGTCTGTGCCGCCCGCCCTGAGGCTCGGCCAGCAGGGTGCGTGTGTGCGTAGCGCGTGTGTGTGAGCGTGTGAGTGTCCACAGGGCGCGTGTGCGGGGCGTGCTCACACACGCCACCACCCCCTCACTGAGCAGGCCCGACAGAGAAACCCCTCCACACCCACCAGTCACACTGACTGGGGGGCGGCCACCCGAAAGCTTGGCGACAACGAGAGCCCCTCCCTCACTGTGGACTCACCGGGGGTGGGAGCCTGGCCTCCGACGCAGGTCAGCGTGCCTTGTGTGCAGGTGCTGGGACGAGAGGGTGGTCAGAGGGTCGCCCATCCCGGCCGCCCTGCCCACCAAGCCCAGCCGGCAGGGCTCCTACCAGATGACCCCACGCTCATGCAGCGACTCCCCGTTGGGCACCACGGAGCCCCCGTGGTAGCAGGGACAGCTGGTGGCTGGCACACATTTGCCCGCATCATCCATGAAGGTGCCCTGGGGACAGGTGCAGCCGTCCACGGGGACAAAGCTGATGCCGCAGGTGACGTCCTCGTGACTCCGGGCCCGGCAGGTGGGCTGGCAGGTGCTGATGTGATAGCGGTAGGTCAGCGACTTTGGGCAGCTGGTCATGGGCTTCGCTGCGGGATGCCAGGTGGGGGGAGGCAGTCAGGACGGCAACCATCGCCCGCACCCACCCCCGCCTCCCCTGCCCCAGCCGCAGGGTCCCAGGCCCGGCTGGCCGGGGCGCTCCAGGGCTCCGAGCCCGCACGGGGCCGAGGCCCCAGAGCACATGTCCGGGGGACACTCACTGCACATGCCGTCCCTCCAGCCGCTGAGCAGCACCCCCTTGGCAGTGCAGGCGTGCACGTAGGAGGACAGGGCCGCGCACAGGCAGTCCTCGCTCTTCTCACAGTTACACGTGTCGAACATGCAGTTCTGGGGACGGGGCCGTCGTCACCCACACGCCATGAGCATCCCCCACGCTGCCGCCCCTGCCTCCTCTAGGACCCCTCCTCGCGCCCGCACCAGGGGCCCCCACGCCCTCCGCACACCATCTTGGCACCAAGCTCCCCTCCAGGTGAGTGCTGGAAGGACCACAGCCCCTCCTGTCTGGGACCTGACAGGTGCCAGCCCGTGTGGTCAGGCTTAGACCCCAGAGCGTCTCGGCCACCACCGATCTGCCACGTGGACTCCAGGGCCCAGCCAGCCACAACCCCCAGGGCTTGTCGGCCCCAGTGCCTGGTTACAGGGCTGGAGGCACCGATGAACTCCAGACCGCGGACCACGTCGGACCCTCACGGAGCCCCTCTCCCCGCACCGAGGGCAGCCGTGTGGCCGGGGGGGAGAGGTGGGTGGGTGGGCGTTACCGAGTAGTAGGTGCCAGGGTTCACGGCAGCATGGCACCGGGCGAAGGGGCCGTGGGCGTCCATCAGCCGGGAGCACCAGTGCTGGGCATACTTCTCTGTGGACAGAGGTCAGCAGGCTGGACGGTTGGCGTCCAGTGGAAGCTACACAGACGTGTGCAACCTCCCGTAGGGAAGGGCGCCAGGAGCACACAGGGTCCCAGGCTCCCTCCCGGGCGCCCCTGCTACGGTGGGCGGGCGGGCACGCTCAGGGCGCGCCTCCACCACCCCCACAACACCCTGTTCCTCTTCTTCCAGAAGTTACCACAGCTTTACCAGAAGTGATGGGAAATTCGTTGGCGAGTTTGCCTGTTTACCTCCTGAATCCCTCCTCCAGGGCCAGAGTGGATTCTGTGGCCCGGGGTCACTGGCACCCAGGTGGGCCCTGGGACTTCGGGGACCCACGTACCGTTCTCCACGCTGAGGGAGCAGGGGTCCTCGAAGCTGTTCTTGACGTTGGGGCAGGCGGCCTGGGTCTTCCAGGTGTTGGCGAAGGCGGCAGCCGTGCCCTCCACCACGCCGCTGAGGGTCCGGAAGTCATCGGCCTGGTTCTGGTTGAAGTTCCCGCACAGGCCTGGGCGGGAGGGCAAGCATGAGGCCCCGTGAGCCCTGGCCGCTGAGGGTGGGCCCGGGCTCCCAGGGCAGGCGGCGCCTCTTACCACAGGTCAGCCCGCGGAGCTCGGGCCCCAGCCTCACGAACACCTGCATGATAGGCACCAGCTGGATACTCAACTGCAGGCCCAGGTTGGTCTGGGCGATGATGAAGAAGGTTGAGGGTCTGAAGAGCGTGACATTGGCTGTGGACACAGGGGACAAGGCCTCAGTGGGCTGTGAGGGGCGGGACCCTCGGGGGGCAGGCCCGACACTCTCACCTGCTGAGATGGGCATCTGGGTGTAGATCTGGTTCACAAACACCTCCCCGCCGGCCTTGACCGTGATGACCTGGGAGGAGCAGGGAGCGGGGTCAGGGCTCAGCCAGCGCCCCCGGTGGCCCCAGAGGCTGTGACATGTGCCTGCAGGACCCCTTCCCCCAGGGGGCCACAGGCTCCCTTGAGGAGGGGCTGACGAGCTGAGTTCTGCCCTGGGCTCAGTTTGTTTGTCTACGTTTCCCTCAAGGACCGAGCATTCTCTCAGGTAAAAACCCAAGTGATTTTATGAAAAACTAAAAATAAAGAACAAAAATAAATAAAAAATAAAATAGAGACAAGGTGTCTTCAATGAAGCTGAGCTACCGGGGGTGCCCTGGTCCCTCCTTTCAGGGCTGGTGGGGGCAGGCGTGGAGGCCATGGTGCCCCTCCCCCAAGCGGTTCCATCTAGGGACCAACACTCAGAGACCCGTGGGGTGGGAGGGTCCTCAGGCTGAGCCCCGGCCCCTCGCTGCCCACGCCAGGTCAAGGGCTTGGGCAGAGGTCACTTGCATGAGGGACACAGACTCCCCCAACCCCCGGGTCTGCTCTCACCGTGCGCCCCCCGGCCCCCATGTCTGCTCTCACCGTGTGCCCCCCGCCCAGGCTCAGCGTCAGGCTCCTCAGGCAGGTCTCGGTGTCCGTCCGGCCGCACCCACGCATCTCGGCCAGCACAGTGAACGCACTGCTCTTACAGGGCTGCAGACACAGGTCCTCACGCTTGGCCCAGAGGCGCCAGCCCCCCGCCCCGCCTCCCCGCCCACCCTGGAAATCCTTTGGGGTGGCGCCAGGAGCGGGGGGCCACAGATGCCGCAGCTGTCTGCAGCCCGGGCGGGGCGGCCGCGGCTGAAAGCGCTGTGTTGGAGCAAGGACCTGGGGCCCGCACCTTGGCCAGCACGTAGCTGCAGTCCCCGTGCACTGTGTACTCTCTCTCGTCGAACGTGGAGACGTGGGGGCCCCCCAGCACCGAGCAGGTGCCCGGGCACGGCAGCTCCCGGCATCTCCACTGGCCCCCGGAGCAGGTGCTGAGTACGGGCAGAGACCATGCGTGTGCAGCCCCTGGGAGCGTCCAGCCCAGCCTCCACACTGGCAGGTGGACACGGGTCTGGCCCAGACCCGCCTGCACCACTGCACAGACCGGGCCCCCCGGTGTCTGCATGACGAGCCCCTGGCCCGTGCCCGGGGCCCCAGGTGAGAGATGACAGCCGGCACTTGGGCCACAGCCTCCCGGGGGCCATCCCAGGACACGTCCAGGGGTACGGGAGGGCGGGGGCCTGGGGTCCTACCAGTTGGTGCAGTCTGTGGTGTAGCTCGCTCCTGGAGCGTAGACGGCCCCGTTGTACACACAGGAGCACTGGGTTGCAGGGATGCAGCCGGCCTGGCCGAGGTCATCGAGCACCATCCCTGCAGAAGCGGGCAGGCCGTACGGCAGGTGCCAGGCTGAGTCCGCCCCCTGAGCAGGGGGAGGGGACCCGCCCTCTGCCCACGGTCGCTCTGCCCTTCAGGGGCTCCTCAGACCCAGGGGCCCCGAAGGCATCTGTGTGATTCTCGGGGGGCTCCTCTCACCCTCGGGGCAGAAGCAGCCAGCCACACAGTGGTCCTCGCAGAGCTGGGAGTGCTCCAGGTTGGAGCAGGTGTCCGCGCAGGGCGAGCTGCACTCGTGATACTCCATGTTGAGGGGGCAGGTCTGGGCTGCAGCGGGGAGGACGCAGCCGAGTCACATCCCGCACCCACCTCCGGGCCAAAGCAGGGCAACACGACGGGGGCACTCACGGCAGAGGTGGGGGCCCCTCCAGTCCAGGGGCTGCCCCCCGGCGTGGGCACACTGGCGGGAGTACTCGGCGAGCGTGTGGCAGATGCAGCTGGTGTGGGTAGCGTGCTCACAGAGGCAGAGGTCCTGCCGGCAGGCCTGCACGTAGCGGCGGGGGTCCACCAGAGCGCGGCAGCCCGAGAACAGCCAGCCGCTCAGGATCTCCTCGCAGACACCCTGGGCGCGGAGCCAGGAGGCCAGGCTGAGTGCAGGCTCCGGACCCTCCCCTGGAGTCCCGGCCCCCACCCCGCCTCGGCCCCGCAGGCGCAGGACCCACCCCCGGCGCCCATTCACGTCAGGGCTTACAGGGCCAGGTGAGCAGTCCCTCAGGGGTACAAGGACAGGGTCCTGACACTGCTCCGTGGGGCCGTCCATCTTCTGCAGATTCCCAAACTCGATGGGGGTCAGCTTGACACCTGCAGGAAGCACAACGCCAGGCTTTTTAGGTTCCCGGTGCCTCTGCACCTTCCCCCAAGGTGCCCGAGGGGTCCCCGCTGCACCTCCTCCCCCATCCACGCTGCTGGGTTAAAGGATGTTCGGGGAGTCTGAGGATTAAGTGAGGAACCACCCAAGTCATTCGGGGTTGCAGGCAGAGGGCTTAGGCCTGTCAGCACGCAGCCCAGAGGGCTGGAGAGTGACCCTGACCTACCCCGGCCCTCGGAGCCCAGCCAAGCCTGTACGGGGCCCCCAGATGCTTGGGCAGGTGCGTTCCCCTGGGCTGCAAGCCCCTTATGGGTGAGCTTCCTGTGGGCTTCACAGGCCTGGCAAGGGGGATCTGGGGGTGGGGGCCTCTGGCTGGTGTGGGTCACACGAAATACCACTTCCCGGCAGCAGGAGGCCCAAGAAACGGTGAGAGGGTCCGCTCGGAGACGGTGCAGAGGGCGCGGGAGGCCCGTGTGCGTGTGAGCTGGTGCGTGTGAGCACGTGTGGGCGCGTGCGTGCGGCTCTGAGTGTGCGTGCACACGGGCACACAAGCTGAGGACATTCTGGAAGACAGCCTTCCAGGCAGCGCTGAGGAAGGGGCCCGGCTACCGTGGGGCAGCCGCGGGGAGGGGGCTTACCATGGGAGAAGAACTCATTGAACACCGGCTGGCCGCTGAAGTCTCCGCAGAGCCCACAGGTCTGGTTGGCGTACTTGGGGTCCAGCTCCAGCTGGAATGAGAATGCATGTCAGACGCCTGGCCCCACAGGGACGTCTCAGGACAGGGAGGACAGAGGAGGTGTGGGACATTCCCAAGGAGGGGCTGGGGGCTCCTCACAGAAGTGTCGTGGGCTGTGGACCCCTGCCCCCCACGCCAGCAGGGTCTTCATCGGGGGGGGACTAGGTCCCCCGGGCCCCGCCTCACCGGCCCTGTGCAGTGGGGTCTGGCCATCCCACCCACCCTTGCCCAGACCACTTTCTTCCTTCTCTGGGGAGGCTGTTGGGCTGGCGGTGCCCCCCTCCCCGGCCCGGGCCCCGGCCTCACCAGGAGGCTATCATCTTGGCTCCACATGAAGACCAGGCCCAGCTTGGCCACCACCTTCAGGTAGCTGCCGCTGAACTCGATGAGGACCCCGGACTGGCTGAAGGGCAGCTGAGTTCTGCGGAGAGAGGGCCAGGCTGAGGCTCCGAGGGCACTCAGGGACAGGGCAATGGAGGTCTGGCCCTTGGCCAGGGAGGGCCCCTACGGGCACGTTTGTGACGAGATCCCTGTGCCCACGGACAGTGCCCCAGGCGCGAGAAGGACGGGGGACCCCGGAGCTCCGGTGGCACAGAGGAACTAGGAAGGGGGCTACTTCCGCAGGCAGGAAAAGAGCCCTGGGCCTCTGGGGGCGTGTGCAGGCACCCAGCACAGAGACCTGGGGAGTGCCCGGGGGGACCGGTGCTCGGGGACGACCCCACGTCCCCCCACTACCACCCAGACTCACGGGCGGCCGTTGACCAGGATGGAGCTCTTGGTCAGCTGGATGACCACGCCATCGAGCTTCATGGTGACTCCGATGACCGTGGTGGCGTTGGACGCCCGGCCGCGGCGCAGCTGGATGTTGAAGTCCTCGTAGGCAGCTCCGCAGTGCGCTGAGAAGACGTAGTTGCACAAGCCCGGGAAGCGGAAGACGTCGCCGTCGAAGGTCTTGTAGTGGAAGTCGCCCCAGGCGCTGCACACGCGCCCGTTGTGCGCGGGGTTCCGGGCTGTGGGCCAAGGCGGGCCTGAGGGTGCTGCCCTGCGCCCCGAGCCTGGGACGCGGCTGCCCGGGGCCCGGGCGGCTGGGGAGGAGCTGCCTGGACCCAGGCCGTCCTGGGAACACAGACCCCCTCCAGGACTTACTCCGCGTCCACCTGGGCAGAGGGACCCCTTCCAGCCGCCCCCTTGCCCAGCCTCACAGACCCTCTCTCACCTCGCACCACCGGGGCTGTCCTCAGAGGGGGCAGGACGGTCATCACACGGAGTGGGTGGCCTGCGGGAATGCGGCACCGTGTCAGGCTGCCCACAAGCACGGCTGTGGCCGGAGTCGGGCGTCTCTGCTGCCCTCGCCAAGCCTGCCGGCACCACTCCCTCTGGGCCGCCCCGAGGGGCTGTGAGCTGTCTGGCCCGGGACTCTGCCCAGAACTCGTCCCTGGTGCCCAGAGTCTCAGAAATGCCCGAGTCAGCACCAGGTGCCCAGGACGACCCCTTGGGCGCTGAGGCCAGGCACGGACGAGCCTCCCTCTGAGCCCAGTTTGGGGGAATGACTCTCTCCCAGGGCAGCACGCCCAGCATGGCGGCACAGGAATCCCCAGAGAGGCCACCCGCCAGCCCCCCGCCCCAGGCCAAGGGGACGCATATGTGGCTAAGGGATCAGGACTTATGCGGAGACAGGAGGACGTCGCTGTGAGCTCGGGCCTCTAGCCTGTCCTCCTGTCTGAAGCCGCCACGGGGACACAAGCAGCCTTCGGGGGCCCCCAGGTGACCGACCGGGGCTGTGTGTGGGGGTGTCCTCCAGCCCCCCAAGTTCTGGCCCCGAGGGAGTGGGGCAGGGCAGCCCTGACAGGTGGGGGTCGACTCACCACCAAGCTCCTGGGGGACGGGAAGGTCTGGGGACTTGTGGCCATGTTCCACAGAGCCATCCTGAGCCTGGCCTATGGGAAGAAGAGAGGACACTGGGCCTGAGCCAGGCGGGCAGGGCACAGAGAGAGGGACGAGCAGACGGAAGGGCCCAGAACAGGTGGGGGTTCTCTCTGCGCAGGGCTGGGGTTGCGGGGAGGGTCTCTGCCCATGCTGCCCACGTCAGGCCCATGAGCTTCTATAGGCATTCCTTCAGCTTGGCCCCACGAGCACTTGGGGGTCCCCAGGCCCTGACGTGGCATTCATTCATTCACTATTCCTTCATTCACACTGAGTATCTCCCTGCTTGGGACATAAAGAGCACACTGCATGGCAGCCTGTGGAGGGACCAGACGGTAAAAGCTATGGGTCGGCTGAGTGTGCCAGGAGACAACCAGGGCCCTGGGGGAGAATTTGGGATAGACTGGGGGATGCGGAGCCGAGTGGGGTGAGGCTGCCCGGCCCAGGCCCTGACCCTGCAGGGACAGTCTATGCTCATCCCTGACGCAGATGCCCCGGGAGGGCCCAGCAAGGGCTGGCCCTGTGCGCGCAGTGGCAGGAGGCCGGGGACTGCAGGGTGCGGGCGCGCGGGGTGCCATGTTGTGGTGCCCATGGTGCTGAGGGCCTCGGGAACGTTGCCCCCTTGCCCCGGGCAGCTCCTCTGGGAGCACCCTGTCACCCAGCACCTGCCCAGGACCCAGCTATCCCCTGGGACGCAGAGGCCACAAGGTGCAGACCTGGGTGGGAGGGGGCCTCAGAGGGTCCAAGAGCCTCTCCCCAGCATCCTCACGGTGTGGACCTCACGATCACACCCGCCCCCCATGGCTGAGGCCCCCTGGAAACCCCTCTCAAGGCCCAGATGTGGAAAACGAGCTGGTGGACTGGGCCGTGTGGTGAGGGGGTTCCCAGGGACAGGTGGGCAGCTCTGCCAGGCTGCAGGGCCCCAAGGACCTGCTCAGAGCAGGGGGCAGAGGCAGCAAGCAGCAGGAAATCACACATGGATGGACAGGAAGACAGACGAGGGGCTCGGAGACGCTGGGTTCCTGCTTCCCCACCTCAGGGGCCCCTGCCCCCACGTGGACCCCCGCGGCCCCTGAGAGCTCCCCAACCCCACAAGCTGGCAACTGCAAGACAGCGAGGGCCAGAGCCCAGGGCCAAGGGGCCGGGAGCCACTCTCAGCTTCCCTGGGGCCCAGGGTAAGACCTCGGAGTTGCCTGCTGCCCTCCCGGGCCCAGAGCCGCCCCCGGATGTAGGGGAACCACGGGGATGCCAGGTCAGGGCCACCCCGGGAAAGCCGCTCAGTGGGAGCCTTACCTGTGTGCTGGGCACAGGCCAGGGTGAGGGCCAGGGCCCAGAGTGGGGCCAGCTTCCTCCAGCCGACACCCATCCTACAGAGGGAGGGGAGAAGTCCCCAGGGGCAGCGTCTGAAGAAGGACCTGAGTGGGCAGGAGCCTTTTGTAGCCCCAGAGCTGGCTCCGGCCCAGTAGCTTCACGTGGGTGGGCGGGACAGGGCCTGCCATTCCCCTCACTCAGGCAAACAGTGGGCACTCACTCTCGGCTGGCCAGCAGCCGGAGCCAGGCAGAGATGGGCGTAGCTGCCAGGTGGGGCCTGGTTTCCTGAGGGTTCTCCAGTCCTGGCCTGCAGGGATCCTCCTGCCATGCCCCTCACCCCTGCAGCTTCCTTAGGCATGCTTCTGTGAAGCCGGACCCCACAGACTTCCTGGGGCTGCTGGGGCTGCCAGGGCCTCACCCTCTCCGAAGAGGGGCTCAGGGGGCAGCACCCTCAGCGACAGGACCCTGCCCCACAGTGCAGCCCCCGGCTTGGCACCGCCTCGGACCTTGACTGGGCTTCTGGCTCCTGGCTCTAGGCATGCAGTGGGCAGCCCCAGGCCAGCTTGAGTCACACGTGGCCTCATGGTCACGAGGGGTGGAAGTGGCCGGACCCACTGGGCCGGGGAGCTGCCGAGGGGCTTACCCCAGAAATCGTCCCAGCAGGTGGACTGAGATGGCCCGGCCCCAGACCGTGGGTGTATGGGCGTCGGGTCCTTTTGGGGTGCTGTGTACCGGGGCTGAGCTCTCCCCGACAAGGCAACCACACGCCCCACAGACCAGCAGTACCACTGACGATGAGAAGTTCCCACTGGGGATGGTGGTGGCAAAGGCAGTGGGAGTGGCTGGGCTGGGCCCCTCTGAGCATCTCTTTCCTATTCAGGGGGGCCCATCCCAAGGGCCTTATACTTGCCTGGTTTTAGGTCTCTGAGTCGTCCTCTCCCCAGGCCCTGACTTGGCCCTGGTGCCTGTGAGAGAGAGGGCACCGCGTGCAGTGGCGGATTGTGGGGGATCATGGGGAATCATGTGGGATCATGTGAGATCATGGGGGATCATGGGGGATCGTGGGGGATTGTGTGGAATCGTGGGGGATCATGGGAGATCATGTGGAATCGTGGGGGATTGCAGGAGATAGTGGGGGATCGTGGGAGATCATGGGAGATCGTGGGGGATCATGGGGGATCGTGGGGGGACTGTGGGAGATCGTGGGGGATAGTGTGGGATCATGTAGGATCGTGGGGGATAGTGTGGGATCGTGGGGGAGCAGCAGCAGAAGGCTGACGGGGTGAGTGAGTGCGGCCCCCAGCTGGCTGGTGCTTCGGCCCTTCTGACCCCCACCAGGCTCCCCTGCTCGGCCTTGGAGCTGGATACCAGGTCACCTGCGGCTGAGCAGGGCAGCGGGGTCCCCAGGGACAGGCAGGGTGGACGGATCTGGCCCAAAGCGCTGTGAGGCTTTGGACAGGAGAGTGAACAGTGGTAACCGGGGCCGTGGGCGCCTGCTCATGTCTCAGCTTTTGGGGCTCTTGGGGGACCCCTGGGGAGGGCACTGGAGTCGGGGCAGGTGTGGGACTGGCCACCTAGCCTCAAACATCGGGGTCCTTCTTCTCTGTGACCTTGTGCCCCTGGGGTGGGCTGAGGGTAAGCATGTGGCCTTCTGAGCGTCCAGTGCTTGGCCAGCCCACCCCCAACATCGTCTACTTGGTGGCCATGCACAGAGCCAAGGTCAAGACTATGGAGGGGGCTGTGAAAGGATGAGGGGCTGGGGGTCCCCTGGAGCAGCTCGGCAGTGACTGCACCCTCCTGCCCCTTCTCAGGGGGCTTCATGCTCAGGGAGGGGTGGTGCGGGGGCGGGGCGAGGCTGGGGCTAGTCGTGGCCTCCCCGAGCCTCCATTCCCTCATCTGAGGACAGGGTGCATGGGAATCTTGGCAGGCAGTGGGTCACACGAGGAGAGTGCCGTGTACAGGGAACAGGGGGCATACGTGGTGACGGGCCTAGCCCGGGGCATTGGCCCCAGAAGCCTTTGCTCCCTGGGTTCCCCACTGCCAGCCCCCCACCCGCAGGTTTGATAAAGTGATGGGCTTGCTGGAGTCTGGTGAAGCCAGGCGGGGTCCGGCACTCACAGGGTCTAGCCGGCCTTGGCCGCGTCCCAGAGTGGGGCTCTAGCTGTCTCTGCTATCGCTGGGCCACTCAGGATTTGGGACAGGAAGTGGCCATCAGATGGCCCTCTTTGTCACGGGTGGCTGGACCGAGACTGACCCAGGTGAGGACGAAGCCCACCAGCCGGGATCGGGCCTGAGCAGGGCCCCAGGGGGAGCAAAGGCCCCGCAGGTGGGTGCGAGCCAGTGCCCCCATCCTGGGGCGAGGGTGAAGATGGGGGGCAGTGTGCTCCCTGCAGCTCAGATGCATGAGGTGATGGAGAGGCAGCCCCCAGCTCCTCGCCTGGGACAGAGCCCCCCCTCCTACTCCTCTGACGCCCATCACTATAGGAAGAGCCACAGTCCTGGGACTCCCGGCCCCCAGCCCTGGCCTGACCCTGACCCTGACCCAGCCCAGCCCAGCCGTTCCTGGGCAAGGTGACCAGGGTGGGGGACACTGGTTTCCACACCGCTGGCCCTCTGTCGGGGTTCCTACCCTGGACACAGCCAAGGCCCCGAAGCAGGTGACCCACGGACCTGCTGGGGTCACTCAGTGCTGGCCAGCGGGACCTGGGGGGCTGCCCCCAACTGCCCTGCTCCTCCATGAGGCTGCAGGCGGGGTCTCTGTCCAGGGGAGGCCAGGCTGGGCTAAGGCGGGAAAGGAGGCAGTTTCACGGCTCTTCTCAAGTGGGGCTCCATGGGGCTGTGTTCTCCCTCCAGGATGAGGAGGTCAGCAAGGACTGTCCTCCCTTCCTGGTGCCCTCCAGGGGCTGCAGTGGGGACACACCCCAATTCCACTCTCCCAACGGGGGGGCACTCCCACCCAGCAGTCAGCACCTGCACCCCACACGCCAGGCCCCTGCACCCCCTCCCCCAGGGAGAGGCCCCTCCCGGTGGCCCTGAGTACCCGGCCAGCCACTCCAAGGCACCGACGGCCAGAGCCGGCCGAGCCCGCGTCTCGGGGCCTTCGTCCGTTCGTTCAGTCCTTCAAAACCCAGACCCCAGAGTGGGAGGAGGTGTGGTTACCCCACTTTGAGGATGACTCAGGTGGGAAGCACCCAGCCGGGCTGGGACCCCAGACTCGGGGAGAAGGTGTCCCACCCACGTGTGGCCCGAAGCCAGCATATCACCCTCCCTGCACCTCAGGTCCCTCCTCTGGGAAACAGTGACCACAGGACCAGCTGCTCAGAGACATGAGTCAGCCAGGCATCCTCTGAGCTTCATCTGGACCCCAGAAGTGCCCCTACTGCCCCCGTGGGGCCCGCCACCCCACCCCGCCCCCCGAGACTTGGGCCGAGTCGGACCCTTGCAGAGTTCCTGCTGCCAAATCCCTGAAACGGCCTGATGACCCCGCACTGTGTCATTTCTTGGACTTTTGCACATTTAATGAGTGTGGTCTCGGCCCCCCGACTACATCAGATCTTGCACCGTGGCCCCGCCCGCACCATGCCTGCCACAGAGGACGGCCCGAGGGTCGCAGGTGTGGCCCCGCCAGCCCCCACCCAGCCCACAGGTGCGGAGCTTGCTGGCGTCACAGATGGGGAAATGATCATTTGTGGAAGGCTTACTGTGCGTCCGGGTGATAGGGAGTGATTTCTCAACCGGGATAGGCCACGACCCTCATAACCGCGGGGAGGAAGTGGGAAGTGGGCTGGGCTCTGGGAGCCACTGATAGTGGAGGCCGGATTATCTATGGGTGCTGTTGACACAAAGGGCAGGTGCGGCCAGGAGCTTCCTTGATAAGGACAAAGACAACCCGATCCCTTCCTGTTTCGCCGTGGGGCCCGGGAGAGCCAAGCGGCGGTGCCAGTGGCTGGGGTCAGCCTCCTAGACTGAGGGGCCGAGACCCTCACTGCCCGATGGGTCGGCGGTCAGGGGTGTGCTCTCCCATGAGAGTGAAAGGGAGTGGAGAGTAAATTTGGTTTTATGGCGGGGCTGCACTGATTTGGAACCTCCGTGTGCGTATTTATTTATGTGAATCACTGGACAAATAGAATTCCTCCGGAGAGCTGGGCTGGCTGCTGAGCCCTGGCCCCCAAGGTCCACTGTCTGGTCGAAGGGACAGCTCCTCCCGCGCCCTGCCCCCACCCCATCCACAGAGGGCCCCACCCCTGCCCCCATCACCCCAAGGGTCTGTGACGCGGGGAGCGGGCACTGTCCACTGGGGCTGATCCCTGAAGCTGAGCACGTTTGTGTCCTAGGGGTCAGGGAGTGGCTCACAGGCTACCCCTCCTCTGCCCCCAAGGGGCCACCAGCCCCACCAAGCAGCCTCGTCCACAGTGCCATTTCCCCACTGGGCTCAGGGACCTGCCAGACCACTTGATCACCAGGAAGGGGGGACAGAATGCACTGTTATCCACACGTCCCTCACTGCGGCTCCCCATGACACATGGACCATGGGTCAGTCCCTCTGACATCAGCACCACAGGGGTGTGTGGGAGGTGGAGGGTCTGTCTAATACTATCAACAAATTTAAAAGGTATTTTTCTCAGTATAAAATCCTATTTGCAATAATTACAGCACCATTTCTGGGTATATCCCTCAAAGAATTGAAAGCAGGGTCTTGAGATATTTGCATCCCCACATTCGAAGCGGCATTACTCACAGCAGGAAAAAGGTGGAAGCGGCCCAAGCGTCGTCGACGGACGAGCGGATAGACGTGGTCCATCCACACACCGGACCGTCACTCAGCCTGAACACGGAGGGACACGCTGACACCTGCCAGAGCGTGGGTGGACCTGGGGGACGTGATGCTGAGTGAGATAGGCCAGACACAGAGGGACAAGTACTGCAGGATTCCCCCCACATGAGGTCCTTAGAGTCTCCAGATTCACAGGGAACAGAGTGGACGGTGGGCGCCGGGGGAGGGGCGGGGGTCGGTGACTCAGGGGGACAGAGAGCAGACGATGGGCACTGGGGCCGGGGGAGAGATGGGGGTCGGTGACTCGGGGACAGAGAGTGGACGGTGGGCGCCGTGAGAGGGTGGGGTTGGTGACTCAGGGGGACAGAGTGGACGGTGGGCACCGGGGGAGGGTGGGGTTGGTGACTCGGGGACAGAGAGTGGACGGTGGGCGCCGGGGGAGGGATGGGGGTCGGTGACTCAGGGGGACAGAGAGTGGACGGTGGGCGCCGGGGGAGGACGGGGGTCAGTGACTCAGGGGGACAGAGAGTGGATGGTAGACACCAGGGGAGGGATGGGGGTTGGTGACTTGGGGACAGAGAGTGGACGGTGGGCGCCGGGGGAGGGGCGGGGGTCGGTGACTCAGGGGGACAGAGAGTGGACGGTGGGCGCCGGGGGAGGGGCGGGGGTCGGTGACTCAGGGGGACAGAGAGTGGACGGTGGCACCGGGGGAGGGATGGGGGTTGGTGACTTGGGGACAGAGAGTGGACGGTGGGTGCCGGGGGAGGGGCGGGGGTCGGTGACTCAGGGGGACAGAGAGTGGACGGTGGCACCGGGGGAGGGATGGGGGTTGGTGACTTGGGGACAGAGAGTGGACGGTGGGCGCCGGGGGAGGGGCGGGGGTCGGTGACTCAGGGGGACAGAGAGTGGACGGTGGGCGCCGGGGGAGGATGGGGTCGGTGACTCGGGGACAGAGAGTGGATGGTGGATACCAGGGGAGGACGGGGATCGGTGACTCAGGGGGACAGAGAGTGGATGGTGGGCACCAGGAGAGGGATGGGGGTCAGTGACTCAGGGGGACAGAGAGTGGACAGTGGGCACCAGGGGAGGGGTGGGGGTCGGTGACTCAGGGGGACAGAGAGTGGACGGTGGGTGCTGGGGCCGGGGGAGGGATGGGGGTTGGTGCCTCGGGGGGACAGAGAGTGGACGGTGGGCGCCGTGAGAGGGTGGGGTTGGTGACTCAGGGGGACAGAGTGGACGGTGGGCACCGGGGGAGGGGCGGGGGTCGGTGACTCAGGGGGACAGAGAGTGGATGGTAGACACCAGGGGAGGGATGGGGGTCGGTGACTCAGGGGGACAGAGAGTGGATGGTGGGCGCCGGGGGAGGAGTGGGGGTCGGTGTCTCAGGGGGACAGAGAGTGGACGGTGGGCACTGGGGCCGGGGGAGAGATGGGGGTCAGTGACTCGGGGACAGAGAGTGGACGGTGGGCGCCGTGAGAGGGTGGGGTTGGTGACTCAGGGGGACAGAGTGGACGGTGGGCACCGGGGGAGGGGCAGGGGTCGGTGACTCAGGGGGACAGAGAGCGGACGATGGGCACTGGGGCCAGGGGAGGGATGGGGGTCGGTGACTCAGGGGGACAGAGAGTGGATGGTGGGCGCTGGGCACTGGGGTAGGGAGGGGGTCGGTGACTCAGGGGGACAGAGAGTGGACGGTGGGCACTGGGGCCAGGGGAGGGATGGGAGTCGGTGACTCAGGGGGACAGAGAGTGGACGGTGGGCACCGGGGGAGGGATGGGGGCCAGTGTCTCAGGGGGACAGAGAGTGGACGGTGGGCACCAGGGGAGGGATGGGGTCATTGTCTCAGGGTGACAGAGTCTCAGTTTGGGAAGATGGAAAGTTCTGGGGACAGGTGGTGGGGACGGCTGCACAACAGTGGGAATGTGCTTAGTGCCCCTGAGCTGTGGGCTTAGAGACGGTGAAGACGGTACATTTAGTTATGTGTATTTCACCACAATTTATTTTCTTATTTTTTTAAGATTTTTTTTATTTATTTGACAGTGAGAGAGGGAACACAAGCAGGGGGAGTGGGAGAGGGAGAAGCAGGCTTCCAGCTGAACAGGGAAACTGATGTGGACCTCGACCCCAGGACCCTGGGATCATGACCTGAGCCGAAGGCAGACGCTTAACGACTGAGCCACCCAGGCGCCCCTTAATTGGAAAAAATTTTAAGCAAAACCCCTGCCTTGAGAAAATAACCATAAATAAATTTAGGTAGAATTTGCAGATCTAAAAGGAGGCATTTTGCAGCAAACTCTTCCAAGCCTGTTGGTGGCCGCCGGGGGTCCTCCGGCCGCACAGCCCTACCCAGGCCTCCCAGCCAGAGGGGCTTCTGCTCCTCCCATTTCCCAAGTTCTTATAAAATACAAATAAGCCGGCCCATCTCCGGGTATGTTCACAAAGGCCATGGTTGTGGGGGCTGAGCCACGGCAGGGGCCCCGAGGCTCCCAGGGCTGGCGGGGCATTGGCACCAGGAGCTCTCATGCCTGGGCGCCCGCTGTGGGGGCTAAACGCCCAGAGGCGCTGGGGAACCACCCTGCCTGGGGCTCCCACTCAGCAAAGCAACGGGCATGCCGACGCTCAGTCACACCTGGCATCTCGGAGGACTTCCGTGTGGGTAAACGGTGCAGGTGCTCTGCACACGCCTGCCCCCCAGGGCATCAGCCTGCACGTGGCTGGACTGCTATACCCCACCTCCCTCGGCCTGGCCCCTGTGGGGTGGGGACAGCACCGTGTCCCTCCGGAGGGACCAGGGGCCCAAGCCGCTGGGCAGTGACCCTGGGAGAGAGACGCTCGCGGCCCGGGGCGCGGGGATTTGTGAAGAGGTGATGGCAATTTGCCAAAGGAAATCACCACGAAGACAGCGGGGATGCAGGTGGGTATCCCTTCCTCCCAAAACACGGCCCCCAGCCAGAGAGCTGAAGCACGGTGCTGGCGTCCCCGGAGAGGTGCTGGGGGGACCCTGACACCCTCCCCGACAAACCCTGGGCCCCTGGCAGGGAGGGCGAGTAGGGAGCTCTCAGGAGCCCTGGGGGCAGCAGAGCCCCCGCCGCCCCGGGCCCGTCTGGCCTCCTCTCCTGACCCTGGACTGGAGGCTGAGGCAGCGCAGAGGCATGGACGGCGGGCACCAGGGGCGCCCTGAGGGGCTGCTGACTCCCCCCCACCCCGCCCAGCTCAGAGGCTCAGGTGGGGCAGGGAAGCCCTGCCTCTGTGGCCCCCGGAGCTGAGGAGGCTTGACCAGCAGAGACAATGGGCCACTCAAAGCGTCCACCCCGTTCCCCACAAGCCACAGCCCTGTGCAGACGGATGTCACTCAGATGCCCTCTCCGTGAGCTGCCAGCCAGCCTCTGGCTCCCCACTCTCTGCTCCGTCCTTGAGTGGGGCCCTGCCCTGGCTTTCCTGTGGGACACAAGTGCCCCTGATCGGGGGACAGAAGGCTCCCGTGTGTCCGAGCCGATGGCGGGGTGCCTGCGCCGCTGGCTCTCCCTGGTGCGTCGGGCATAGACGGAGCGGCCGTGGGAGCAGCTCTGTCTCCGGGCGCCTCTCTGCCCCGCCCGCCCGCGCCTCAATGGCTGTGGCAATGCCATGGGTCTTGACTACCAAAGTCCGGGGAATGGTGGCGAGGTCCTTCCACGTGGCTCCTGGAAATGCCGTGGCCACGGCCCCACAAATCTTAGCCGAGCTTGTCCGTGCCTAAAAAGCAGCTGGGGTTTGGACGGGGACGGAGTGTGAGGGGAGGCGGCGTCTTACCAGCGTCTCGTCCTCCAGTCTGTCCACATGATGCGCTCCTTCCGGGTCACTTTCAGCAATTCCCTGTGGCTTTCCGTAGAGGTCGTGCCTATTTCTGGTTCAATTTATTCCCAAGTATTTGAAGGGTTTTGTTTTTTAAAGATTTATTTATTTATTTGAGAGAGAGCATGAGCGGGGTTGGGGAGGGGCAGAGGGAGAAGCAGATTCCCCGTGGAGCAGGGACCCCGGAGTGGGGCTCGATCCCAGGACCCCAGGACCATGACACGAGCCGACGCCAAGCGTTGGATGCTTGACCAACGGAGACACCCAGGCACCCCATATTGGAAGGTTTTTTAATGCTAATTTCCAGTAGTTTGTTACAGAATGATTGCACTGGAATACTTTCTTGTGTGTCTTAGGCTGGATCATGGCCTGGACATCCAGGCCCCAATCCACGCGACCTGTGGGTGCCACCTTACGTGGTGAAAGGGACTCCATAGGTGTGATTAAATTAAGGATCTTGGGATGGGAGTGGGGGTTACCCTGGATGATGTGGGAGTCCCGATGTAATGAGGTCCAGGGTCTTTATAAAAGGGAGGCCGGAGGACTGGAGGAAGGAAGCAGCCGGAAGAAGGCGGTGGACGCAAAGTTGAGGGGAGAAGATGCACCAACGGCAGTGCTGATGGGGGACAGGCCTCCAGCCAGGGAACACGGGCGCCTCCAGGAGCTGGAAAAAGCAGGGGACAGACCCCCACCGCACCCGAGCCTCTAGGAGGAGGTCCTCTTCTCTGTTGACCTGTCCATCAAAACTACTGCCAAGTTCTAAATTGAGCAGTTGGCTTTGTTATTGTTAAGGTTCGAATCCAAGCTCTTTACCAGATTTGTGACTCGTAAACACTTTCTTCCGTCGGCGGCTGGTCTCCTCACCCTCGTCACGGGGTCCGCCAAGGAGCAGCTGGTTTTGCTGCGAAGAGACTGTTTACCAAGTCCTCTTTTCACGGGTCTTGCTTCTGCTGACACAGCTAGGAGACCTTGCCTTACCCGGGGCCACCAAGATTTTCTCCTGTTTTCTTCTAGAGGTTTATAATTCTAGGTTTTATATTGAGGTCCTTGATCCATTCTGAGTGAATTTGTCACAAAACCGTAGCGGGGGGTCTCAGCCAGGCTGGGACATGGACGCTCCGGACAGGGAACCTTGCCGTCCCCGCGAGGAGCCGCCCCCCTCACGCCCACCATCTATGTAACCCCTGGTAACCACAAATCCGTTCTCTAGTTCGATAATTTTGTTGTTTCAAGAATAGTCTCTGACCTTCGGGGATTGGCTTTTTTCATCCAGCATAATTCTCGGGAGATTCACCTCAGATTGTCTTGTGTATCGATAGTTCGCAGCTTCTTGCTGTGCAGTAGTGATCAGTGGTGCAGACGGCCCGCCACTGGTCTAACCCGTCACGTGTGGAAGGGCGGCTGAGCTGTCTTCCGTTCCCCGATATTCCAGAAATAAAGCTGGGGCCGACATCGTGAGAACATGAGCGTTTATTTGTCTGGGACAAACGCCCAAGAGGGTAATTGCCGGGTGGCATCACAGTGGTGGCTCTGGACTCCGGAGCACCTGCCAAACTGGAGCCCCAGAGGGGGTGTCACTGGACGTTTGCATCAGCAGAACGAGCACGCCCGCTTCCCCATGTGCTCACCAGCGCCCGGGGCCCCCAGGCGTCCTGACACGCCGCTGGGGTTTAATCTGCAAGGCCCCCAGGCCAGGGATGGCCAGTATCTGTCCTCGTGCGCATCGGCCAACTGGAATCCTCATCGGTGAACAGACTCTTCGTATCTTCTGCCCATCGGTTATTGGCTCGTTTGATCTTCAGCATCGAGTTTTGAGAGTCGGTCGTATATTCCAGACACAAATCCTTTGTTGAATGTGTGGTTTGCAAACATCTCCTTGCTGGCTGCCCCTTGTCTTTTCATCCTCGTTGGGTCTTCCATGGAGCAAAGGTCTTTCGTCTGGATGCGGTGCGGTTTGCCGTGTTTTCCTTCTCAGGGTCAGAGCCACGAACGCTTGGCTCATCCCTGGACCCCAAAGAATGTCTCCTATTTTTCCCAAAAGTTGCACCATTTTGCACTTTGCACTGAAGGCTATGGTCTGGTTGCCCCAGTGACTTGTTGAAAAGACAACCCTTCTCCCATCAAATTGCTTTGGCACATTTGCCAAGATCAGTCAGGTGTACGGTGTGAGTCTGTTCATGGGTTCTCGGTTCCGCCCATGGACGCACGTCTCCATCCCTCTCCCAGCACCACACAGTTTGATCCTTGCAGCTTAGTAGGTCTTGAACTCAGGGACACCGATTCGTCCCAGCGATATAAGTCCCCCAGCCCTGCCTGAGCTTTGCCCCTCAATTTCTGACACGCTGTGTCTTTCGTTTCCACGCGGCTCGGCGTATCGTCTCCGTGCTTCCTCGGACTCTCCCTCCTTGGCCCATGGATTGCTAAGACGTGTGTTTCCAAGCGTTTGGAGATTTTCTGGCTAACTTGCCATTACCAGCTCCTAATTCTCTCATCAGAGAACAGACTCTGCCCAGTTTGGTTTCAGTTATGTCCGACACGTAGAGGTTTGTTCTGTGCCCAGGATGTGGCCCATCTCGGTCTACGCCCTGTGGGTGCCCGAAAGGCGTGTATGCTCTGCTGCTCTTGGGTGGCGTGTTCCATAAATGCCAGTCCTGTTGGTCGACAGGATTAAGTTCCTCCACATCCTTGTTAATTTTCTGACCAGCTGTTCTATCAGCTGTGGGGAGGGGCGTGGGGTGTCTCCACAGGAATTGTCCATTTGTGTATTTCTCCCTTGGGTTTTGTCAGAGTTCAGTTCATATAGTTCGCAGCTTTTAGGGGCCGTCTTCTGGTGCACAGATCTCAGCTCCTTCCTCGGAGGATGTTTTGTCTTCCTTCCACTGATGAGCCCCTGGCTGGGAGGGGAAGGGCTGGGTCGGCACCACTCCCCTGACCCCGGCAAAGGGGTCATCTTTCCACCCTGACTCTGCCGGACCTCCAGCCAGAGCTTGGGGTGCCCCCCGGCAGCCGGGTAGGGGTGGGAGGCTAGCACCCTCAGCCTTTGCTGGGGGCTGGGGCACAGTCTGCTCCTGGAGTCAGGCAGCTGCTGGGCTGGCCTCTAAAACCGCTCTGGGGCGCCTGGGGGGCTCAATCCGTGACACGTCTACCTTCCGCTCGGGTCGCGATCCCGGGGTCCTGGGATTAAGCCCCGCATCAGGCTGGGGAACCTGCTTCTCCCTCTCCCTCTGCCCCCACCCTTGGCGCGTGCTCCCTCTCGAACGAACGAACGAACGAATGCGCTTGTTCCACCAGCCTGCCCCTTTCCCGACCACCTTGGCTCAAGCAAGTAGGTTCTCCTGGCACACTGCCCGCTTCCGAAGCTCCAAGATGAGGACTTGAGGCAAAACTAAAGGCCAGAGACCTCACCGCTGGGGTGCACTTTGGGCCCCGAGGCCCCTTCTGCCCGCCCTTCCGTCTCCTTCTGTTTGTCTCACAGATCATGCTCGGGGTATGCGGTGGTACTGCTCCTCTCTGTCCTGTTGCATTTCTTGTTTGAATTCCCCGTTTCCGGGTACGGACCCTGCAGCCCTGCGCTGACCTGCTCGTCCTCCTCGGGCACCTCGTGCCTTTACTTTTCTCTTTCCTGGGACGCGATTCTTGTCAATAACAGGTAGTCAGCCTGTGGTGCTTCTCTCGTGGCCCGATCTCCAGCTTCCTTGCTGTGGGGAGCCGGCCTGTGCTAGCGCTGGGTCGTCTCGGTTTAACGCACACCGCCCTTTCTCGTTGGTCATCTGTCCTGTTGCAGTTTGTCCATGGGTCCCTTGCCTTTTTTCTCCTGCAGATCTTCCCTCGATTCTAAGTTCTCACGGAGAAATCACTACGCTCTTCTTCCTTCCAGGTTGTTCTGAAATGTCCCATCCGGATCGTGTAATAAGGTCCCCCCGGTGATCCGTCCTCCAAGAATTATTTGTGATCTTTGTATTCTGTGTTGTCACCATAATGCACAGTTTTCCGGGACGACCCCTGAACCAGATCTTTCCAGGGTTCACAGCAGGTTATTAAGACTTCCCCACTCTTGACTTTTCCACTGAGATTGTGTCTCGGTCGACTGAAGCCTGCCTTTGAGTGTTTTTAGTTTTCAGGAAAGGTATAGGGAGCTATGCTTCCCCTTTGCTGGACAGTCTTTGGGGGGCCTGCCCTCTCCCACCACAGGCTTCGCCTGGAGCCATCGGCATCTCAAGACCCTGTCCTTACCCTGCCACTTGCTTGCGGCCACCTCCTCTGGCCGTCCCCTGCTGCAGGCTGGCCTCCCTCCCCACCATGGGTTTTCCCACAGAATTACGTCCCTTTCGCAATTACACGCCAATTACTGAGATTCTATAACCAAACCATAATCCCGCTAAATTCTAACCCCCATGAAAGCAAGAATTTTGTCTGTTCTGCGCACTTGGCTCAATGAAAAGCAGAAGTTCTCAAACAGCTAGCTGAATGAGCAAGACTGAAGTCTTGTTTCGACTCAGAAATGCTTCGTTTTGTTTTTATTGTGTCTCCAATCTCCTCGAGTTCCCGTGTGCTTGGCTGAGCCTACTACCGCCCAATTCAGTTTGTCCTTGTTCCTCTTTCCTTGTTTCTTTGCAGTTAATCAATGTATTCTTTATTTTAAAAATAAACTCTATTGAGATACAATTTCCATGCAATCAAATGGATTCATTTCAAGTTAATAGTCGGTGATTTGGGGCAAACGTCGGAACCACCGTCACAATGAACATACAACATTCCCATCACCCCAAAAGGCTAGTGCAAGCCCCCTTCCCGTCACCTCCCCCCCCCCCCAGCCGGCCTGGGTTTGGTCGTTATACTTCATTTCTGCCCATTCTGGAATTTCATACACATGGAGTCATAATGGACTCATGCCACTCGACATAATGTGCTGAGATTTGCCCATGTTGTGCGATATCCACGGACGGCTTCTCGCTATTCTTGCCTGGCATCCACTGGGGATGCTGCAGCTTGTTTATTTCAACCACCGCTGCTGAGTAGTTCCGTTGTTTCCAGTCTTTTCTAATAACCAGAATGCTGCCACAACATGTTTGTGCAAGTCTCTTCATACACACTCTCTGTACATTTCGTTTGGGTAAATATCTAGAAGTAGAATTCTGGGGCCGTATATTCAGCATGTGGCACCTCCTCTCCAATTGGTCCACGGCCTTGCCAACACTTAGTACAGTCCGTTAAGGACTCTGCATTATTGAGTTCTTAACACCTCCGTTGGCTTTCTAGCAATACCGCTTTATATTTTTAGGGATTTCCTTAAGGATTGTAGTATGCATTCGTTTTTTTTCATTTATATTTACCCATATATTACCATTTCTGGTATGTCTATCATGACATCTTTGATCTAGAGGTGATTTAGAACTCACCATGCTGTTTGATTTTCAAATATTTTCTCACTGCCTTATTGTTACTGGGTTTTAGTTAATTTCTAGTTTAGTGAGAAAACATACTTTGATGATTTCAGTCCTTAGAAGCTTATTGAGCCTTGTTTTATAGCCTGACGGTGTTCTCAAGATCTTAATGAACGGTCCACGTGGACTTGTAAAGAACGTGTATCAGGGGTTCTTGGGTAGTGTTTAAAACACTAACTAGGTCAAGTCTGTCCATGGAGTCTTTCAGATCTTTGATAGACTTACTGAGTTTTTATTTATTTGCTTTATCAGTTACTGAGGGGAAACAAAGCGTTAAAATCTCCAAATCTTGTGGGTGTGTCTGTTTCTCCCTTAAATTTTGTCAATTTTTACTTGGTGTATTTTGAACCTTTGTTATTAGGCATGTCATGCTTTCCTGAGAATTGGCACTTTCTCACTATAAAATGACCCTTTTTATCTCTGGTAATACCCTTTGTCTTGAAGTCTACTTTGTTAGTAATACAACCACTTTGGCTTCCTTGTGACTGATTACTGATCACAAGGCATACATTTTCCCATCCTTTCACTTTTAACCTCTCTGCATATGTATATTTACAATGTGTCTCTTGTAGGCTGCATATAGTTGGCTCATGCTTTTTTGTATACAATATTTGCCCTTTTACTTGGACAATTTAGTCTACTTATATTTAATACAAATTTTTATATGATTGGATTTATAGCTACCATTTTATTGTTTCCTCTGTATGCTATATGTATTTTTTTTCCTAGCTGTTTAAAGATTTTCTTTCACTTGTTCTTTTTAGCACACTATCATGTGCATAAATGTGATTTTTTTTTTTATATTTATTCTTCTTGGGGTTTGTTCCTTGGAACTAAGATCCTTAATTTTTAGTCAAATTAGAAAACATCTGGCCATTTTTTTCCTTCAAATACGTTGTCTATCCCCTTTTTTCCTTTCTTCTCTTCAAACAACTTAATTTCTGACATTATCTCAGGTCACTGAGACTTTTTAGAACATCTGTTTCCTCTTTGTTCCTCAGTGTAGATTATTTCTACTCACCTCCTCCAAGCTCATTGATCCTTTCCTCTGCACTACCTTATCTTCTGCCAGTTAATAGCCATTAAATGACTATTCTATCTCAATTTTTTTTTTCAGTTTTAGGATTTCCATTTGGTCATTTTCCAGAGTTTCTGTATCTCTCCTGAACTTCCTCCTTCCATTATATCCATTTTCTTCTGAAGTTACTTAGTTTCTTTATAAGGCTACTTTAAAAAGTTTATGTTCTAATTCCAAAACATGATCTCTGTGGGTGTTCTCTTCCTCTTGGTTGTCGGTCACACTATCTTGCCATGTGACACTGGACCTTGTGTGTGATACATGGCAGAGAACTTAGACTCTGTCATCTTCGTCACAAGAGTTTTCTGTTTGGTGCTAGTTAAATTATTGCTCGCTGGATGATCTTGAGGGAGATGCTTTAGGCTTTGTTGTCTGAACGTTTTTCAGCTTTGTGTCAGGTTTCGGGGCGCAGCTCTTCATCCTGGGACACAGTCCTTACCCCAGATGCAGTGCTTACGGAGTTTTAATGGGAAGTGCAAGCCGTTTATCAGGTGACTTGAACTCCAAACTCTTATATCTTTTAGCCTTCCACTATTTCTTTCCACTGCGATGCTAGCGTTGCCGGCCCTCCCCCCCCCCCCATTATGTGCGATGTTTAAGGACTCAGCCGATAACCTGTGGCTGCATCACTTCCATATCTTCCTTCTAACTTCCAGGCTCTCCAGCAACCTTGAGCTTGGACCTCAGATTCCTGAGCCCCGTGAGCATGCTGCATTTTACTTGAGCTCTGCCCAGCGTGCCTGCAGCCCGGGGAGGTTCTTCTGGGGGAAGCCAGCAAAATGCGGACCACTCCTCTTTGGCTTCTCTTTCTCAAGGGCAGTACCCATCTGGTTGCCACCAGCTCTGGGTTGCTCCCCATACTTAAAACCGTTGTATTTTATCTTTTGTCCTGAGCTGATCATCCTTGCTGGCAGGCGCACTGGTCTGATATGAGTTGCTTCAAAAACACTGAAGAGGCCGCTCACACCAGTTCATCTCTTCGTCCTTTTCTTCTTTATTCTAGAGAACTTTTGATATCTTCCGCATTACTTATTCAATGCTGTGCACTGTCATCTTGCTCCTTACTGGTTTTAGCAGAGATGTCAGCTCTCCCTGTGTTGTCTACTTCCTTCGCACACCCTCCTCGTGTCAGTCTGTTACCTTTCTCATCCATCTTCCACTTTTTGCTTCACTGAGTCAATGTTTCTTGAATTAATATTTTCTTTTTTTTTTTTTTAATTTATTTGAGAGAGACAATGAGATAGAGAGAGCATGAGAGGGGGGAGAGCCAGAGGAAGAAGCAGACTCCCTGCCGAGCAGGGAGCCCGATGCGGGACTCGATCCCGGGACTCCAGGATCATGACCTGAGCCGAAGGCAGTCGCTTAACCAACTGAGCCACCCAGGCGCCCTGAATTAATATTTTCTAAAATATATCTCATTTCCCTTTTTATTTTATCTTTTTTACAAAACTATGCTCCCCCCCACCTCTCAAGGGAAATGTTTGTTATAATAGCTAATGAATCTTTCCACTTCAGGTGGTTTGACTTGTACGTTGCTTGCTTCCTTTGACCTCTGATACTTTCTTATTCATAAGGGCCATGGGTTCAACTCGTTCCCAGACTCACCAGTCAGGTAGGTTTATGAGTCGCTGATGACATCTGATGTGACCACATCTCCCCCACAGGCCCAGCCTCTTTGCTGAAGCCCTGCAGGTGGGTCCCCCACTGGAGGAGGTCTGATGCTAGTTAGGGGCAGGGGGAACAGGCTGACATTCTAGGTGTGTGTGACAAGGGTGGGGAAGGGTGGGTCCCACATGGCCCTTGGGAGGGAGGCCACAAGGCAGTCCCTGAGAACTGGCTCCAACCAGGTGGGTCTTCTGGAACCTCATGGTGGGAGGAGGATGGTGGTGTTGACTCCCAGTCTGGGCCAGGACCATGGCCTTGGCTAGCCCTCCTTTGGCCCCTCAATGGGTTCTCAGAGGTCTTGGAGACACTGGGAGCTTGCTCCAATAGTTTCTGCGTCTTTGTCCAAGTCCCTTCCCCCACTGCCTGTGGGTAGGACCTGTCTAGATTACAGACTCCTCAGCCCACCTGGCTTTTGTCCCCTGAACCCCTCAAGCAGAAACCAAGGTTGCAGACAAAGGGGTGTTTGCTTTCCTCTCCCCAGCTGGTGACTTCACCTTGGCTCTGGGCCAGCCTCGGGGCCCCAGGCCCACTCTCCCAGAGTGCCATTGGCCAGAGCAAGCTCCCAGGAAGCATGGGCATTTCTGGGGCTCAGCCAGAGGGCCTAACTTGGGAGCTTGACCTCAGGAGCCTATCTCCTTTCTGCAGGCACAGCAAAGGGGGACAGGAGGTTGAGGATGGACTCCAGGGGCTTCACTGCCCGCAGGGGGATGTGGCGGGTCTCATGGAAGGTGTCCTGGTTAGGTTCAGATGCAGGGTACATCTTATAAGTAGACATAGGGCTGGAAGTGAACAGGCGTCCTGGGGGCAAAAATTCAGAATGGGCATGGTCAGGGAGTGCAGAAGTGGGAGAAAGAAGGGGCTGCTGGGTGCCTTGGGGAGGTCTCAGCCTGGAGCCCCAGCACCTGTGGGTCTGCACCCACCCAGGCCCCCAGCCCCAGCCCTCCCCTGGCTGTGGGGCAGGAGTGAGCCATGCTGCCTGTTGGTGGCCTGGGAACGCCCGCCTCAACTGGGCCTGTCTCGCAGCTCCACCTGAGACAACATCCTGGCCCTGATAACGCCGATTTCACCCACTGGGGTGCACATAGCACTAATCTGCTTATCTGCAAGGTCATCCAGGCCATACCCAAGAGGAGCTCACGCTGGGCTGTGACAGAGGAAGAGAGAGAGGCTCGCTCCACTGCCCCAGCTCAGCTGTCCAGCAGGGTCCCCTCCCCCTTCCTGCAGGGGTCACCTTGGAGCCATGCCCACCTGCAGGACAGCCGGGCTAGGAAGGACCTCCATCCATGGTAGTGGACAGGTCCCAGGCTGGGGGAATGCCCATATGTGGGAGGGAAAGGTCAGGACACCCTAACCCCCCTCCTGGTTGGCTGGACACTGTCTGCATACCCTGGGCTTGCAACCAGAACCAAGTCCTTTGACCCCTTTTTCATCAGGCAGCTGTGGGCAGGGTGGCAGGGAGGCATTTGCCAGGTGACTCTGGGCCTCAGTTCTCTGGCTGGACATTGAGAGTATGGGGGCAGGTGCAGCATGCCCCTGAGCCCCTCCCCGGGGCTGGGCACTGGGCACCCAGAGGGAGGGAAATGAGATCCCTGCCCACAGGGCTGCCTGCCAGGGTAGAGGGAGTGGGGAGGGCAAGAACCACTGCCCCTCCCCTGTGGGGTGCAGCAGGTTGGTGGGGACAGGAAGCGGTTCCAAGCATGGGAGCTGGAGAGGGGTGGGTCCTGGGGAAACCATCAAGGAGTGGGGCCAGCATGACTGCACCCTGCAAGCTACTTGAGAGTGGACAGGGAGGGCAATGAGAAGTGGCCAGCATGGTGGGCACTGTGGGGTGCCACCTGGGCCCCTCTAGGACCACAGCCCTGTCCCCACCCCCAGCCACTGGAAGGGTTGGCTATGAGGCTGGACTAACCCAGCCCCTCGTCCCAGCTCCAATGTCCCCAAGCACCAGGGCTCCCAGGACGGCTGTCTCGCAGCGCGGCCAGCACCCCTACCTACAGAGGTGCCCCTCCCCTCACTCCCCAGAGCCCCACCTACCCTGCTTTCCCAACTCAGATGGGACTTGGGGACTCCTGACGGACGGTGGTCTGTTGGTCCCTCTGTCTCCAGAGAAAGGCCTGCCTGGCTCCCAGCAGTAGTGACCACTGCCCATCAGGGATTTACTCCATGAATGCAAAAGTAACTGGGGCAAAACTTGGCATATTCTGTTTGCTGAGCCAGAGGTGTCCAAGAGCAAACACTCCACAGAGGCCCACTGGCCAGTGCTTGAATGACCTTAGCAACCTGCCCCCCGAGGACTTCACCCCTGCGTGTTGTCCCATACATGCTGTGGGGCTCGTGGGAGATGTGCTGGTGACCTGGCAGGTCAGGCCCCTGGTGGGACAGCTGGATGTTGCCCTCAAGTGGAGCCGGATCGTCCCAGGGGAGGGTGTCCTCCCGTGAGTCAGACCCAGCCCGGGGTCCAGCTCGGGACGGATCCCTGTGCTTATCACGTGGTGGTCTCACGGCGCCCCCAGCATCCCCCCCAGGAGAGCCAATGCACCCCACTGGCCCAGGGCGTTCTGGGCACCTGGCACTGAGGGGGATCCCTCCCATCCTGCCTGCTCCCCAGGGACAACACTGTCTGAGCTGACTTGAGGGGGTGTGGCAGGGCGCAGCATCCCCCAAGTGGACACACGCAGGAAGGTCGTGTCCGCGCTGTGCCCTCCAGGAGGGCGAACTCGGGCTGTTGCCCGCGACCCACCGAGAGGCTGTCTGGGGAGCCACCCAGCGAGGACACCTGCCGCAGGGAGGCCCGGCCCAAACCACGGTTTTCTGTTGTCGCCTTATGGTGGATTAGCAGGCGGCGCCCCTTCCCCCAGGGGTATTTGATGACAAAGGCGAGTGTGCTGGTCTCCAGGGTTAATCCAGGATCTCCACCTGCTCCGGGGGGTAGCAGCAGTTCCGGGTTCCCTGGGGCAGCCTGAGTCACGGCTGTGGCCCTGCAGGGCTCATGGGCCTGTGAGCCACGTCCTTGGCACCAGGACGGCGAGAATCACATCTACTCAGAGACAAGGAAAATATCGTCTCTGCTCCCCTCCTCCCAGGGAAAACAAAGGCCTGGTTCATCAGTGCCTTGGGGAACATGCCCTGGGTTGGAGAGTCCAGGTTCTTGCGAGAAGGCGGGGAGACAGGACTCAGCCACGGCCAGACCCTGGGCCATCGGAGGCTGACCCCCCCCCCCCGCTGCAGCCACCGCTCAGGCCTTGGCCACGGAGGGGCTGGGGCGCTGGGGGGCAACAGCTGGGCCGAGGGTCTCCAGACGCCCCACTCTGAAGGACCCCCCCGTGACGATGTCCTGGGGCTGGCCCCCAGGCCGAGGCTCTCGCCCCTCCTGGCAGGTCAGGCCCTGGGGGCAGAAGCCTGCAGTCCAGAGTCAGGTCTCCACGATGGCAGGCCTGCCCCACGCACTGTCCCTGGGGCTGGGCTGCCCAGCGCAGCACGTCCATCGGGATCCCAAGGGCACTTCTGGGCCCATGTGGGAGGGCCAGCTGAGGCACAGGAGGACAAGGGACAGGCTGGGGGTGGGACCATCCTCAGCTGTCCTGTGTCCCTCCAACTCGAGAGCCTCGGGGACTCTGCAGCCCCCTGCCCCGTGGGGATGCTCTTGTGTGGGCACTTCCTTCCTCGTCCCACAGACACATGCCTGGGGGCTGCCCCACCCCTGGACCTCACAGCTGAAAGGAGAAGGCAAACAGTGGTCACACAGGTGGTGACCAACAGTCAGCACAGATTCTCAGACCACCGCCACCCCATGCAGGGCCCTGGACCGCAGGACGCTGGGCTCAGGGCCCTTGTCCTGCCACCTCCAAGCGCCCCCAACAGCTGCCCAGGCTGGCCCTCCAGGAGTGGGGATCAGCCCCTTGCAGTTTAGCGACCTCTGTGTGGGGCACTCCAGGCAGAACTTCCTTCAGGGCACCCGTGGGGCAGGAGGGAGGCCATCGGCCCACCTGAGGGCTCACGTCCCCCCCCAGGGCTTCCCATGACAAGGCCCACGGTGCGGCCCGGGAGAGCAGGCCCTTGCTAGCCCTCTCCGTCATGCTCAAGGACAGGGAACACTGGGGATCGCCAGAGCAAGATTTGGGGTTTGCATAAGCAGTAAGGAGAGTGTGGTCTGCCCAGCCTGGCCTTCATGGAGCCCTGGTTCTGCCTGGGGCCCAAAAAGAACACGGGGAGGGGGGATCCCAGCAGGACAAAGAAAGGCAAGTGCCCCCCGATGTCAGGTCATGGTGTTTGGGGGCCTGGACAGCCCTGCCTCCAGCCTGACCAGCTGAAGCCAGGAGGTCCGTCAGAGGAGTGGCCCTGCTTGCTTGCACCTGTATCCACCTCGCGGCCGTCTGGGGCAACGTGGAGGGGACAGACCCTGCCTGCCACAGTCCCTCCCCAGCAGGGGCTCAGCAGGATGGTGGCAGGGCCACCGCCCCACCGCAACCCTCCCAGCAAACCATGAAGCTAAGCTACCCCCAGAGCAGATGGGGTTAGCTCTCCCCAGCCCCCACCACCCATGAGGGATGGCGTTTGCCGGGAGAGGTCGAGGTCAGGGCATGGCACACACGTTCGCAGCTTCCCTCTGTGCCAGGGCAGAGGACAGACACACCGAGGTGCAGGCCCAGGCCGGTGGGAAACAGGCCACACAGCCCTTCCCACGGAGGCCCAACTGCCAGCCCCAACTGGGTGGAGATGTTGTGGTTCGACCCTCACTGTGTACGTGTTATGTAACCCATGGGGCAGCCACGGCCAGAATGAGCAGCCAGGGTCCCAAGCAGCCCAGGCAGGAGCCGGATCTGCAGGTCCCCAGCTCAAAGTGAGCCAGACCCAGGATGGAGCCAGTGCAGCCTGGGGGGTCTCAGCCCAAAGTGCGCTGCTCCCTGGCCCCCCAGCGTGTCACTCTGAGCGGCAACCCCAAACCACTGCCTCCGGGTCCTGGGGCCTGTCCCCTCCCATGGCCTGCTCTCCCTCCTCTTTGTGAGTCACCCTGTGGGCCAGACCTGTGCCGGGCTGCAGGGGTGGGGCTGCAGGGGTCCCCTGAGCACCCCCACCCTGTCTCAGCAGCTAGACCCCAGCCAGGCTGGGCCACTGTCCCCTTGCACTTTGGAAGGACATTGGGTAAGGGTGTGTTGGTGCAGCCAGGAGGGACTGTCCCAGAAGTGGGACTTGCTGGGGGACTGTCCATCCCCATCCCCAGGACCTGGTCCCCACACTCCTGAACAATGGGGTGGAGGCCACACGGATGCTTCTTGTTTGCACACAGGGCTGGCCAGGCTGCCTTATTTAGTTATGAGATTTGTGGGGTTTTAATGAAGCCCCATCTAATGACACAGTCACTGGTCAACACCAAAGTGGGGCGTGGTCTGAGAGACAGAGACACAGAGATACAGAGATGCAGAGAGACAGAGCCCGAGGCTGCTTAGCTGGGGTCAGCTGAGCAGGGAGGGCAGCAGGAGGCCACGGGGACGCAGGCTGGTGAGGCCCCTCCATCTTCCCCCAGCCTCATCCCTCATCAGGCTCCCGGCTGTGGAGGTCGGAGGTCGAAGGTCAGCAGTGGTGCCCGTGGACCGAGGGGAGAGACGTGTATCAGTGTGTCATAAGGGCAATAACCAGGCAGGGCCACGGGCCAGACCCCCGGGCATTTGTTCCTCCCAAGCCCCTGCCCGTACCCAGGCTGTTGGGTCAGAAGCTCTTCCTCCCCGGCTGCCCAGCCCAGCTCACGTCAAGGTGGGTCTGAGAGCTTGTCCTCATGAGACATTGACCCCATCAGCATCCCTCCTTCCTCCTTAAGAAGACCCTGGAATCCTACCAAACAACTGAAAAGGGGCCTCAAACCAGCATATGCACCCCCATGTTCACAGAGCAGTGCTGAGAGCAGCCCAAGCGTCGACGGACGAGCGGATAAACGTGGTCCATCCACACACCGGACCGTCACTCAGCCTGAACACGGAGGGACACGCTGACACCTGCCAGAGCGTGGATGGACCTGGGGGACGTGATGTTGAGTGAAATAAGCCAGTCATGAAAGGACAAATACTGCAGGATTCCCCCCACATGAGGTCCTTAGTCTCCAGATTCACAGGGAACAAGGAGTGGACTGTGGGGGTTGGGGGAGGGGTGGTGGTCGGTGACTCAGGGGGACAGAGTCTCAGTTTGGGAAGATGGAAAGTTTTGGGGACAGGTGGTGGGGATGGCTGCACAACAGTGTGAATGTGCTTAGTGTCCCTGAGCTGTGGGCTTAGAGACGGTGAAGACAGTACATTTTATGTGTATTTTACCACAATCAAAATTTTTTAGTTTTCATGAAGATGAACAACATTAAAGCAATAATAGGAATAATATGGCGACAGTAAAAGACAAAAGCAAGGCTATAAACCAAGCACCTGGACCGGACGGTCAGCCACTGGCATCGGGGAGGGCCTGGGGGCGCTGGCCCAGAATGGCTCCTGGTGTGGACCCTCATGAGAACATCACCAAAGGTGAGTCACGCTCATTAAGGGGAGTGGACGTGAGTCTGAGAAAGGTGAGCCCGGCTGGGACTCCTCCATGCACTCTGGTGAAGGGACCACGCAGCCATATATTTTAAGTGCCAAAGGAAAGGATCTTTGAATTTTGTTTTATACCCAGCTGAACCGTCACTCAAACTGCAGGACATAGAACCATCCTCGGGGTCTCGAGGCCCCCGAGGGCTTGGCACAGAGACTCAGGGACTCAGATGCCAGGAGCAAGCACTGAGCTGCCACAAGTCGTAAGCCTGGTGAGAGAGTGCATGTGTCCGGGGGGCCCGGATTGGGACCACAAACACACAGGCTTGGGGGCAGGTGGGAGAGCCCAGCAGGTGCATCACCAGTGTGGGTGTTCTGATGCCCTTGGGGGCTTCTCCCACCATGCCACCCCCACCCCCGTCTATGCAAGACATCCAGACCCCCACGCATCAGCCAGTCCCCAACAGGCTCCCCAGGCAGGGCTGGGGAGGTGACAGGAGCACCCCCACCCTGATTCCAGCCATTGTGCACCCAACCACAGCAAGGACCCCCAGGGTCAACAGTGTGGCTGGCACCTGCTGCATTCCCAAGAGGCTCCATCCAGCTTCTGCGTAGACCATGCCAGCACCCCACATTGGGCAGAAGCGGTCCCTGTGGCTGGTAAATTTTGAAGCATGGAGCGCGGCCCACCGCCCAGCCAACGGGTCTGAAAGGGCCCTAAGACAACTGCTCTTTGGGGTCTGGTCTTGTTTGGGCCCTGATTTCACAGACAGGAGGCCCAGGATGCCCCTGCTGGAGACCCTGTCTGGCATCCTCCCCCGGGAGGGTCTGGAGGCCAGCACTAAGTGGGGGTCACATTGGGGCCCACGCTCACTGCAGGGGTTACCCTCCAAGTTCTCAGCATGTGTCCAGGTCCCTCTGGGGCCCTTCAAGCAAAGGTGGGAATTGACTCTGCCGGCTGTAGGGAGAGGCAGTTTGGGCAGTGGAGGGGGGCAGACACCCGGAGGCCCAGGCTGCAGAAGGGGCAGCATCCAGGTTTCCCTGGGGAGGGGGCTGGCCAGAGCTGGGGGGGAGGGTCATGGAGGGGGCATGGTGGCCCCGTAGCCCACTGCCCACCCTGCAGAGCGGCGGCCGAGCCCTGTCTGTGTCATGGGCAGGCGGGGAGCGCCTCTCAGCCATGCAGGAAACGGGACGGTGGCTGGATAGCTCGCTGAGCCTGGAGATAAACTGCAGAAAGCAACCCTTTCCTCGCCCAGAGCAGCCCAGTGACGGCCTTGGGCTGCTGGGAGGAGCCTGCCATCTCTTTGAGGCCTCTTTAAATAAGCCGGCTGACACTTGAGGAGATTCGAGGTGAAAATGCCCAAACTCTCCACTGTCCACTGACGGCGCAGAGGGGAGGTGGCTTGGCTGCAGAGGTGCATAGGAAGAGCAGGAATTCGGGCCGAGGGAGCGTTTCCGGCCAGGACAGGGCAGGTACTCCTGCAACACGACCAGCCCGGGCCAGTGTGTGACCCAAAGTCACTTGCCCATTTCAGCCCGCTTGCCATCTGTGAAGGTGAGGGGCCCCCCCTCAAGATCGCCACGTAGATTAAGCGGTTCTGCCCTCGGCACAGGGCACTACGTTGGTGCTTACTCCCCCGTTATCCCTGCGGCGCCTCAGGAAGTGGATTCTCAGCAGAAAACCACCTGGCCCTCTCTAAGCTTCTCGAACTGTCTGCCTGTCCTCCCTCCCATGTAGTCGTGGGCTGGGTTGGCCTGTGAGTGTCCGGGAGCAGCCGTGACACAGTCCCCCAGAGAAGGCAGCTCACACAACACGTATTCTCGCCCGGTCTCTGCAAGTGTGGGGCGGCAGGGTCCCCCCAAGGACTCTCTCTTCGTGTGTGGACGGCCGTCCTCCCCCTGGGTCCTCACAGGGTCGTCCCCTGTGCGGGTCTGTGTCTCGATGTCCTCTTCTTACCAGGACCCTGGTCACACGGGATCAGGGCCACCCTGGTGACCTCGTGTTACCTTGATCACCCCTTTGAAGACCCTCTCTCTGGGCACCTGGGTGGCTCAGTCATCAAGCGTCTGCCTTCAGCTCAGGTTATGATCCCAGGGTCCTGGGATAGAGCCCTGCATCGGGCTCCCTGCTCGGCAGGGAGCCTGCTTCTCCCTCTGCCTCTGCCGGCCACTCCCCCTGCTCGTGCATGCTTGCTCGCTCTCTCTCTGTCAAATAAATAAATAAAGCCTTTAAAAAAAATAAATAAAGGCCCTCTCTCTAACTACAGTCATCTTCTGAGGTGCTGGGGGTAGGCTCCTACATACGAAGCTTGAGAAACACGGTTCAGCCCAGGACAATCTATAAGAAAGTGAATCCAAACTCACTCCACAGGGAGAAAATGCCTTCCAGGGGCCCAGCAGGTGGGTGGGTGCAAGGACTGGCTGCGGACCTCTGAGCCAGGGGATTTGATGTGACGCCATCAGCAAGCATGGGAGCTTCTCCGCTGGAGTCCACCCAGCGCCCTGAGGTTTTCAGAGCCTGGCCCCACCTGTACACTCCTGGTCTTGGGTCCGTGGGCTCCGCCTGGCCGGCTTAGGGGAGGGAGAAGCGGACCACAGCAGAGGGGAGGACCTGGGACCCGACATACTGGGGCGGGGCTCAGGGCCGAACCTGGCACTTGCCCACAGCAGGCCTGAGACCCCACACTGAACAGCTCGGAGCATCACCACCTCCCATTCTCTGTCCCAGGAATGACTTCAAACACACTGTGAAGAACAGAACATGACCACATGGGTGCCCATGTACCACCGACAAGCTTCACCCACCACGAGCAGGTTGCCATTCCTGCTTCACCCACGTGTCCATCAAGAAAGAAAATACTCCCTGTCCCTACACCCAGTCCACTCGGCCTCGTGGGTGGTGCAGACGGGTGAAGCCAGCCAGACGGGTGAACCTCACCTTGCACTTCTTTGAAACGCTCTTGGTTCCCCGTGGCTCTTTGCCCCTCTCACGGGTTGGTGGAGCGGCCCGCCGCGTCCCATGAGAAGCTCCCTACAGATTCTGAAGGGCATTTCACTGGATTTACACGGCTGTTGGCCGGGAATTGACCTTAGTTTTCAAACCTGAATCTTACCTCTCGTGAGCATGACGCAGCTCTCCACGGATGAAGATCCTCCTGCTTGCCCACCCGCACTGTGGAGGGACTGCCCCGTAAAGGCCGGGGACACGTTGTGTGACTGGCTCTTAGGAATCGACACAGGTTCTAAGGCTGCTGTTAGTGAGATAATCTTCTATTACATTCGCCACTTGGTTTGGTGTGGTTTCGTGTTTCATTAACATTGTATCCAACGATGTTACTGAGCTCCCCGTTCCCCAAACAGAGCAGAGTGTTCTCTTGGCTTTCTCGGTGGTCACCGCATCTTTAAATCAGGTCGGTTTAATCTCTTTCTAACCCTGGTATTTACTATTTCTGTTTCTTGTTGTAGCGATCCGGCAAGAACCTCCCGAAGGCCGCAGGTGGAGGGCAGGAGCGGCGGAGAGCCCCCATTCTCCCCGACCTCCACGGGGATGGTCCGAAAGTCGCGGCGTCACATCTGAGGGCTACTGCCATCTTTTGACAGCTACCCCTTAACATGTTAAAGAACGTTGCTTGTGGCCGGGGTTCTCTTTCTTAACACAGTAGAGACCAGCTGTTTACCTTTGTGAGACGCTGCCTGTGCGCCTACCAAGAAGCTCACGGGGCTCTCCTCCCGCAATCTGCGCAGGTGGGCATCACCGGGGCTCGTAGCGAGCCACGGGCTCCCCCTGCCGTCCCCTCGCGGCATGGCACCTCCCGGCCCACGGCGGTGAGCGGCAAGCAGCCCGGGACGGCTGGTTGGAGGATTACACCCCGCGGGGCCCTCCCACGGCCAGTGGCCAGCGGTCTTGGAGGCCCCAGGTCCCCGAGGGAGAGGATGTGCCACTGGGCCCCAGCCACACAGAAGCAGCCAGGAAGCCTGAGTGACCGAACACCAAGATTCGGGGGCTTCGGTTACTGCCACACAGCAGAGCTCTCTGGGCGGGCACAGGTCGCCGGTACCTGTTCTCGTGCTCGTGTCCTTGGATCCCGGGAAAACCCTACTCGCTTGGGATTGTTGGGACGTAGGGTGCGGGGGGAGGTTGGTACACAGCAAACCCCCACACCTGAGTGCTTGAATCAGCTGAAAAATGAGCAAAGGGTCTTGGCAGATGCAGGGCCACACCTGACTTCGTGAATTATAAATTCACGGACTGGAGGCCGCGGACTACGTTTGTGGGTGAGTATATGTCCCCCTGGAATTCAACAGACAACCTTCCAGTGGCTGGCAGCATGGGCCTGGACCAGCTCCCCTCCGGGTCACCCCGAGAGGATGGGAGAGAGCAGAGGCGGGATGGCCGTGCCCTCTGTTTCCAGAGGAGGGTGGCAGGCGCCGGGGCGAAGGGGACCAGCCCCCCTGTGGACAGAGAAAAGCTCCTGCCCCTCGAGGCTTCTCAGCTCCGCTCCTGAATTTGCTGTGCTGATGTATTCCTCAGGGTGTCCGTCTCTGTGTTAACAAGTGGGTCTTGTGCACAGCGTTCCTTCCTTGGGCGGCTCTTGAGCGATTTGGGGGCCACACTAATTCGTTTCCAAATGAGACGGCTGGGCTTTCCCACTCTTTCTACCATCTAGTCCGTGTGACGTGAGGCTGCCAAAGTCCCGGTCGTGCATACCCCGTGGCGTGTCCTTGCTGATCTGGGCGTGGTCGTGCACGTGGCTTGTGGCCACCGGAACAGCCGCGAATGTGACGGGGGCAGCACAGGAAGTGCTTGTGTTCGGGCCGTCCTCTTGTCACTCTTGCAAACAGTGGGGCATCGTGTGACCTGCCACCTCACTCTGGAGAAGAGGATTTGTGCAGGGGGGCGTCCGTGAGCCCCGCTCCCCCAGCCACAGCTGGCCCTGTGGACCCCCCAGCTGACGGCAGACACGTGACGAGCCAGCCTGGGCTCCGAACCGGAATAATGAGCTAAATAAGTAGTAGTTGTTCGAGGCAACTGTCGGAAGGCTCACTCTCGTATCGAAGTGTGACTTACGTGCCGTAAGCGACATCAGGTGACGTGCAGTCTGATACGTGGCATGTGCCCACCACGGAGCGTGTCTGTGCCACTCTGCGGCCGGTCCCCTCCCCAGGCCCCCGTCCCAGGGAACCACGGCTCTGCTTTCTGCTCCCGCACTTTGTCGTTTCCACACTCCGCAGTAGGAAGTGTGTGGTCGCGTGTTGTCCCAGCACTTTCGAGATGCATCCACGCTGTGTAAGCCGGGACAGCTCGTGTTCACCGTTTGGACAGTGGACTCAGCTCTGACTCCAGACAAACGCTCCCCCAGGAAAGGGAGGTGGGGAGACAGCCGGGGCGGGGGGACCATCCTCAGTCGCCCACCCTGCCTTCCCAAGGCCACTGCTCAGGGAAGGCTCTTTCCTGGCTCTTTCCACAGAAGCCCCATGATTGAGGGTGAAACAGTGGGGCCTGGGGCTCCCCTAACCCATGGTGCCCAGCAGACTCAGGAGGAGTAGCACCAGAGTCTGGACAGGACCTGACATCACAGCAGGGTGACCCCGAAGCCCCTTCTGTCTCTGGGGCCAGGCAGGGGTCCTGGCTCTGCCACCTTCCCCTGTGCTGAAGAATGAGTGTAGCCTCTGGGAGGCCCAGTGGGCAGCAGGCTGGCCACTGGCCGTTCGTCGTAATGGTCATGATCCCACTGTGAGGTGAGGGGCTGGGAGGGCGTCCCAGGCCCTCAGCCAACCGAGCCTGCCGGTATAGCCAGAGCCTGAGCCGGACTGACCCCTGGAGGCCACACCAGGCCCACAAGGCCCAGCTCCTGAGAGCGTGTGAATGCCCACTGAGCCAGATGCTCGGGATGCCGTGGCGTCCCCAGGAACCAGGCATAGCAGGACCACGAGGCACACCTCTAATCTAAGGGATGCTGTGTGGAAAGAAGGTAGGCCAGTGTGGCCAACACAGGCCATAACCTCTGGACACCTCGTCGGGCCCTGGGTGGCCTGTCCCCCTGTCCCCAGAGCCCCCTCAGGTGGCAGCAGGGACCATGTGGCCCAGCATCTGAGCTTACAGCCACCTGGACCTTGTCCCAGGCCCCGCGTCCCCACTGAGCCCCAGGACAATGCAGCTCAGGGATGTGGGCTGGATGAGGGAGACGAAAGAGCTAGACGTGACCAGACCTCCTCCCTTGCTGCCCCTCACCCCCCTTCGCCTGCACCCACCTTCCTCCTCTGAAGAGGACGCTCCAGGACCTGCCCATCTGGTTCTGGGTAGAGAGAACCCAAGAAGACCGTCCTGGCTGGGCCGACAGAGCGGGGGTCGGTTGGGGGCGGGGGGCCCCTGCTCTGCTGAGCCCTCACTGAGAAGCCCCTGCTTTACAAAAGGGCGCCAAGCTGGGTCCCATGAATGTGTGATCAAGAACATCCGAGGCCTCCGAAGGCTGCGAGGGTTCGGGGACAGCCCTGGAGACAAGATGGGGGCCTCTCTGCCTCAGGTCAGAGGGCAGATCAGCATCTCCAACTGGTCCCAAGGGTATCAGTGCAAAGCTGGTGCTCAGCCCAGAGAAGGAGGGACCATGGTGGGTAAAGTGTGGCCTCCACGCTGGGGTCTCCACGGCGACTCCTCCCTGGCTAGAAACCAGACCTGGGCAGGTGAGGGACACCCATGGAGCAGACTGTGGGCCGGTGGGCTGTCCTCTGGACCGGACCACTCTGCTGGAGACCAGAAGCTGGGGAGCGGTAGAGGGGAAGGGTGAGGAGGGGCTCAGCCAAGGCGGTCGCTCCTGGACAGAGGGCAGGGTGGCTGCCCATTGCATGGGCGTCCCTAGCAGACCCCTCCGAGCCATCATGTAAACAGTGGGAACAGAAGGGGCGGCCTGTAAGAAGCGAAGGGACACCCCCCACACGGCCTCTGGGCCTGGCAAGGCTGGCGCACAGTGCATGGATCATTCATCCGTCCCTCCAGAGAGTCGGGCAGGGGGTCTGGGGAGCATCCTCTGCTTCCTCCGGTGGAGGGGGGCAGTCTCAGCAACCATCTGCCAAGGGTCAACAAATGATTTTGAAGCCGAAAACCTCTTTCCAAACAAAGCCTCATGGAAACTGCCATGTGTCAAAGAGAAAACCTGGTGATGCTGCTTAAACTGGGGTCTGGGGGCGCAGCCTAGAGAAGCAAGCCGGGCGCAGCTGCACCCTCGCCCACCCCTGGTCACCCAGAGCCCCCACCTCACAGCTGCAGAGCCAGGAGGTGGATGAGGACGTTGGCCCGAGGCTGACCCTCTCCCTGACCAGATGCAGGCCACGAGCCCCCCCCATTCTTGTGCTGCAGGTGGTCCTGCTGGTGCTGGGCTGCCCGCCAGAAGGGCACAGCCAGGCGGGGCAGAAGTGACCTACTGCCAGGATGGGCCAGGAGCTCAGCTCCACATCAACGAAACACACCACACAGTACGAGAGTTTCTGGAGCTCAAGGCCCTCGGTGGCTCCGGGGGGCACACCTCGGAACAGGTGAGAGCCACAGGTAGGCACGTTGACCGCTTTACAGAAAGGCTAGTTCTGAAGCACCCGGAACCCCCACTTGGCCACACAGCCGAGGCTGGGAGCCCCCCGCCCCGCCCCGTGCCCTCAGCAAACCTCCTGCTCGAGGGTGTCACTTGGCAGCTCCAAGGCCAGCCCAGGCCGACTGACCACCTAGAAAGCCCACAGGTCTTGGCCAGGGACAGTATGGGCTCCTGTGATCACCAGAGGGGGCTGTGCAGGGCTTTTGCCACCCCCCAGGCCAAGAAGGCATTGGACAGGCCCCAGGTCCCAGGTCCCAGGATCGTGCCAACATGCAGACACACCCTGGCCACCATCACGGCCCTCCGTGATGTCAGGCGAGGGCAGGTCGGGGAGGGCTCGGCTGAGGGAGGGCCGAGCCTGCAGCCCAGCTCCTCAGGACACAGTGAATGCCGAGGAAGGGGTGTTCCGGTCCCCCCTGGTGCAAGCCCCCCGGTCCCCCAGCATTGAGGAGACTGCTGTGGGCACCACCCTCCCTGAGAGCCTCCGTTTGGTCAAGTGTGAAATGTGGCAGACACTCGTGGGAGAGGACAGACTGTGGGCCCCAGGGGACATCGGCACCCTCCCCTTAGGCTTCTGAGGATGCTCGCAGGTAGGATGACTGCACTCAGGGCCCCTCGGCCCAGGGCCCCAGGGCTCCCGTGCCCTCGCCAGCTGCTCAGGCTGGGGGTCTGCTGCCTCAGAACAGACAGCTGGCTCCCCACCCGACCTTGTGAGCTTCCGCTCTGGTCCAGCCGTCTCCCTGGCCACCCAGACGGCCCACCAGCCTGGCACGCTCTGTTGGAAAAGGACCAGAGGCGTCCCTTCCCTAAAATTCCCACTTTGGCGGCTCAGCTCCCACAACAGCTTCCCAGATACATGCGGGCAGGTGGCCATGTGGCTGCACGCCCGGGCACACGCACGTGCACACTCACAGGGCCAGCCTCCCGCCTGGGTCCACAGAGCCAACCAGAACTTCCGCAAGTGGGTCTGAGAGTCTGCTCTGCGGGCACACCGAGCAGCCAGGAAAGACCCAGCCTTTGCAGCCGAAGCTGGCTTGCTGCCCCCGACCCATGGACCAAGGACGTCCTTCTTGCCAACACAGAGACCCAGGATGAGGCACGTCTCAACGCACACACTCAAGCCACACGTGTACACCCATGTGCACACCCAGGTGCACACGCTTGCCCGGAGCTGCCGGGCCTCACCAAGGGGAAAGCCCTGGAAAGGCACCCGAGAGCCCTTTTTTGCAAACTCAGATTGGGAAGTCCTCCTGGAAGGGGGCCTCCTGTGCCGTGACACGCTGAGAGCAGGCCAGGGCTTTCGGAGGTAGCCTAGGGAAGGTGGTCACTGGGGGTGCCCTCTCTGGGCCTTCTCCGTCCACTCGCCCCGTGGTAGCCACCCAGACCCTCGGCACCGACTGAAACACACCAGCACAGCGTCTGCCCAGGTTTATTTTGGAAAGCAAAGACTTGAACAAAGACTCCGAAAATAAATACCCGCAGGGAGGAGGTCCTCTAAGCTGAGGAAGCTCAGAGGGTCAGCGGGAGGGGGCGTGCGGAGGACGGTTTCGGGGTGGGGGCTGGACGGCGGGGCCCTGCTCAATCCCTCCCCGGGGGCAGGCCCCTGGGGCTGGCGCCCCGGGCGTGGCGAGAGACGCGGCGCGGGGCCTGCGGGAGCTCACACACGGTGTCCCTACACAGGCAGCTCTCGATGTGGGTGTACATGTACTTCAGGGAGCGGCCATCAGGGCAGCTCAGCCGTACCTCTCGCTGGCTGGTGCGCGCCTCCTTACAGCAAGAGCAGCGGCGGTCCAGGGCCTGGGCCCGCGCCGAGTACCTGGGGGAGGGCCGCGGTGAGGAGCTGCTCCCTGGGGCGCGGGACCGCCCCGCCCCCGCCCTGCCACCCCCAGCAGGGCACACGCAGGGCCTGGGACTCACATGACAAAGGTCCCACAGAACCCAGAGCAGGAATTCATTGTGACTTTCCTGGTGCAGCCGGAGTAAGAAATTTCCTTGGTAACGGGGACGGTGGAACAGTAGATCCTGGTCTCGTTGCGAGGGATGCCTGGCAAGAGGGGGTGGAGGCTCTGGGGTGGGGGCTCCACACCTTCAGGGGGCCTACAGGTTCTTCCCTCACAGCTTCTTCTCCCTCCCCAAGCGCGCCCGGCCTCAGCCACCCCCCAGCAAGCAGGGCACCCCAGGTGATGCCCTCAAGTTTAGCATCCGGTGGGGAGTGGCACAGAGGGGACAGGGATCCCAGGACACGGCGCCCTGTGCCTCTTCCCCCCGAGGGTCCCAGCTGGAGCTGCCCTGCCTGGCCGCACCTTGTGCCCTGGAGCCTCCCTCCCAGCAGCCTGCACTCACATTTCTTGCAGCATCCGTTGGGCATGAGTGTGATGGAGCCCTGGAGGGAAGGAGAATGAGCCTGGCATCCGGGACTGCCCCCTGACAGTGAGCACCCCCCTCCTGCCACAGGGTGGGAAGGGACAGGGACTGGCCTGGCCCTGGGGACCCCCACTCACCGGGAGGCAGATGCTGGGGTCAAAGTCAGGGCAGGTGACGTTGGAGACGGAGGAGATGAGCTGGTTGTGGATTTTCACGCAGCTGAAGAAGGTGCAATTGTTCGTGGGGTCGTGACTTATGTCCCCGGGCTGCAGGGCACAGGGCAGTGTGGTGAGGCCCAGCAGGAGGCCCGGCTGGCAGGCCCAGAGCCGCCAAGCAGGTGACACCCAGGAGGAGCCCCGGGACAGCCACCAGCCTCTAGTTCACAGACACGTCCACATCCTAACCCCCAGCACCTACAGATGTGACCTTTTTTGGAGAAACGGTGTTTATAGATGTGATTAAGTTAAAAATCTCAAGATGAGACCATCCTGGATTACACAGGTGGCCCTAAATGCAATGACCAGTGTCCTTATAGAGAGAGGAGGGGCCACGGGAAGATGAGGCAGAGAGTGGACGGATGCGGCCACAAACCCAGGGCCACCTGGAGCCCCAGAAGCTGATGAGGCAGGAAGGTCCCCCAGAGACTTTGGAGGGAGCATGGCCCTGCAACACCTTGAGCTTGGACTCGGGCTCCATGCTGGGAAAGTCAGTCATTCCCGGTGTTTCCAGCCCTAGTCTCTGGTCACTTGTCACGGTCGCCCCAGGACCCTTGCACAGCCGTGCCCAGCCCTGGGGAGACCCAGCCAGGGGCAGCAGGAGTCGTCCCAGGCCTCGCCCACCGCTCCAGGTCGGCCCCTCCCGAGTCAAGAGGCGGACGCGAGCAGGTGGAGCTCCCCGCGCACCTTTAGGATCATGTTCTCCATGCTGGGTCTTTTGATGATGCAGTGGGTCTGCTGACACTTGCCACAGCACTCCCCAGGGACGTCCACCAGCTCAAAGCCCTGCGAGACACGCAGGCTCAGGTGGGCGTGGGGAGGGGAGGAGCCGGGGGACAGGCGAGGGTGGCTCTTGGGGACGGGGTGGCTTACGGGGCTGCAGGAGTCACTGCAGTGCACGTGGGTGCAGGAGATGACGTTGAGCTGTGAGCTGCTGTTCCTGTCGCTGGTGCAGACACAGTCCTGGCACTTGGAGGAATACACTGGGGACCCGGGCTGAGGGCACAGGGAGGGCGGGTGAACAGGGCCACCTCCCACGCCTCCCGCCCGCCTGCCGGAGGGCTGCCCCCACCCCGGCACCCTGCCCAGCCTGAGAGCCTGCCCGGGACCCCCACCCCTGGGCCCAGGGCTCACCTGGTACTCAGCATTCCCGTGAACGCACACACCCTTGGGCACTGGGAGGAATAGAATGGGGACACGGGTCAGGCTGGCCTGCCTGGCCCCGCGGCCGACACCCAGCCACCGGACGGCATGGGCACTCGGGCCCGGGGTGGGTGTGCGTACCGTGTGGAGCGACCCCGCCCGCGGTTCCCAGGCCCCACTGACCACAAGAGTAGGACGGACAGCACTTCCCAGGACTGGCCTTGCTGCTCACTTCGAAGCCCAGTGGGCACTTGGGCGGCAACCCCTCACACAGGCTGGTATTGCATTCTGGGGGGAGGGAGGGGGATAGTGGAAAGGGCGGGGCCTGCGGGCAGTGGCCTCCCCCCTCCACACCCAGCTCGGGGGGACGGCCCAGCCCCCACAGGCCCCCAAGTCAGAGGCGTCCTGGCTCAGCGGGGCGCTGAGGACAGCCGGGGGTGGCGGGGTGAGCCCCAGGCACCCAGCGCTGCCCGGGGGGCAGCCTTACTGCAGGTCGTGATGTTACAGCACATGTCCGCCGGGTTGACCTCCGTGACCGGGTAGGTGCCGTCCTCCGTGCAGGTGACCGGCTCCTGGCGGCACTCCTTGGGCTGGCAGATGATGCCGCGCCCGCCCTCCAGGCACACGCAGTCCTTGCAGTCGAACTCAAAGTGCTCCCCGAACTGCAGGGAGGAAGTGGGCGGGCAGGGGTCGCGGCGCCAGCCCCCTCGGCCACGTGCCAGGGCCGCCCCGCAGCACTGCCCGTGCCCAGCCGGGAGGAGGCACCGCGGTGGGCGTCGCACCAAGGGTCCTGTGGGAAACCTGTGCCCTCCCCACCTCCCAGCACGTGGGGCCATGTCGCTGGCGCCATATAGCCATGACCTGCTCCTGGCATTTGCCTCCACGGGCCCAGCACACAGCAAATGCGCCACTCGTGTGGGGGGGTTCACGGAATAGAGCTAAGGCATTGGCCACGTGTGGGAGACACGGACAACACTGCGGTGGCGAAGATGTCATCTCAGGTTTAGATGGAGCATCAAGTGACCGACGGGTGGTTGGAATGAAGGGGTGGGTGGATGAGTGGATGGATGGATGGACAGTTGGACAGACAAAGGGATAGATGGATAGTTGGGTGAGTGCATGGTTGGGTAGAAGGAAGGAAAGAGAGAGGGAGGAGGGAGGGGTGGGAGGAGGGAGGAGAGGGAAGGAGGTGGACGGGTGGGTGGGCGTCCAGGGGACACCCCTGCTGGCTCAGCCTTCCGGGACTTAAATGACATGACTCAGGCTTTGAGACTCCCAGACTCTTGTGTGCAACCCACCCCAGCCCCCCAAATTCCGGGCTTGTGGGTGAACCCCACCCCAGCACCAAGAGGAAGGGCCTACCTTTCTAGGCACATTGTCAGGTCCCACACAGCCTGGGCAGGGAGAGAACACAGTCCGTTAGCAGAGCCCGGTGCCTCAGGACTGGGGTGGGTTTCGCGGAGCAATGAGGACGGGCAGCATACCACACAACTCCACACAGATGTCGAATCCTGGGGCGTAGTTCGTGGTGCCCTCGGGGCAGAAGCAGCCTTCCACCAGGCCGGTGCTCTTCTGCTTTAGGAGTCTGCGGGGGGGGGAGGGCATCATGAGATGGGTGTGCGCACGGGCTGGGCCCCGATGCACAGCCTGAGGGGCGAGCCCGCCGTCCCTGCGCACCTTGTAGCAACTAAGCTAGACTCGCAGGAGGGCTCATCTGCAGGACCACAGGCCCGGTACTCCCTGTGAGGCGGGCACGTCACCGCTGCAGGAAGGAGACAGGACTCAGAGGGGCCAGAGTTGGGAGGGAGGAGCCCGTGGGCCCCCTGGCGAGGGACAGGCCTGCCCAGCCACTCCCGCGATGGCTGAGGGTGACCGGCCACCCAGTGCTGCCCACTTCGGCCCCCCACGCCATCCCTGAGCTGGTACGCAGGCTGGCCATAGCCCCAGGCCCCCAGCCCTCCAAGCCCGCCCTTCTTGCCACCCCAAGGCCCAGGCCTGCTCTCCCTGTCCGCCGGCCCTCCCACCCCGGTGTGGCTTCAGGCCGGGCGCAGCGCCCAGTGGAGCCCAGAGCCCCGATCTGGCCTGCGGGACCACAGGTCTGGGGCAGGGGCAGCCAGGCACGCACAGCAGACCCCGTGGGTGTGGTTCCGCCAGTCGATGCAGACGTTCGCCTGGGCACAGAGGGTGGCGTAGGTCTGCAGGCTGGCGCACTCCAGGCCTGTGCCAGGCACAAGGCAGCTGTCGAACATGCAGGCTTCGTAGTAGTGCTGGGGGGGTACCAGGGCGTGGCATGGGGCAAACAAGCTGGGAGGGAGGGGGGGCGGGTCACACTCTGGCCGGCCCTCCCACCCGCCCAGCACCTCCGCCCGGCTGCCCTCCTGGAGCCTGGCTCAGCCTGCATCCCACCGAACGAGTGCCCGTGGGCAGACCGTGGTCGGAGGCGAGGGAGCTCCAAGCTCAGTGGCTGCCAGGTGCCGGGACACCCGCCTGCAACCCTGGCAGAGGGCCACCCAACCTCGACTTGCACACCTCTGGGGACAAGGCCCTCGCTCGCATGGCTGCCAGCTTTGGGGGTGCCTCCCTGACCCAGCCCTGAACGCTAGCTCTGGCCCTGGTCAGCCGCTCTCCATAAGGCCCGCAGCTCAGCCGACCCTGCCGAGGCAGGAGAGATCTGGGAGTTCAGAAAAGGCCCAGGGATATCTGACAAGACAGCTCAGCCCCGTAGACATCAGGAGCCCCCGCCCTGGGCCCTCCGGGACCCAGCACCTGCCCATGGTGCCCTGACTTCCCTCCGACACCCCAGCCCCGTGCTCAGCCCCCTGCCTCGGCGCCTCTCTGCAGACAGGCGTGCGGCACAGAAAGGGGAGAGGTAGCCGCTCCCCGAGACCCCGCAGTTCGTTAGTGACGGGCAGGGGCACCTGTCTTTCATGAGCTCGCAGAGAGGAGAGGTGCAGTCCCTGTGGGAGGTGGTGCTGCCCCCCGGCGGCGTGATGGTCGGGCCCTTGGTGGTGACTCTGGTTTGGGGACAGTGCGGCTTGGAGGGGTCGTTCACCATCCACTGATCCGCTGCGAACTCGCAGCTGGCAACAACCTCCCCACTGGGCAGCACGCAGTCGTCCGCGGTGTTGTTGGTGCACGTGCCTGTGTTGGGAGGAAGCCCACGTCGCACCAGCACCCGGCCCCACACCCCCCTTCTCCAGCCCAGGTCCCCCGGTGACCATCAGGCCGGGGCCGAGGGCACAGACCAGACAGGACTCCCACTGGCCTCTTCCCACAGGGCCCCGAGCCGGGGACCCGGAGAACCACCGCTGGGCTGGCAGGTGCTCACACCCAGCCTCCCCCCAGCCCGAGCCGCCCTCCTCAGGGCTGCAGGGAGCCCACAGGGCCGAGGGGCTCACCACACTGGCCCTTGGTGTTGTTGCCAAACAGGTGGTAGGGCAGCCTGATGGAGAAGGAAAGTCCGTTGTAGGAGATGAGGGCGCCCAGCTCGGAGATTCCCACCATGTAGTTGATGCCAGACTGGTACACATGCAGCTCACTCTTCACGTAGGGCAGGGCCACCACCTGCCTGTTGACCTGCACCTGTGACCAGACACCCGGGGTCAGGACAGCCAGCAGGGCAGGCGTGGTGGCCACTCACCTGGGGCCCCGCCCCGGCCACCTCGGGAAACAGAGCCTCCTGGGTCCAACAGGGGTGAGTCGGGGCAAGCTGAGTCTTCAGAGAGCACCTGGGATCACCCCACCCCTGCCTGTTTTCAGGCCTGTGCGTCCAGTGGGGGACCTATGCCTGGCCCCTGCCCTGGTCCCTTCCCCACTTCCTTTCCATTGCTCTGGGCCAGACTTGTCCCGGCCGGCCCCTGGGGGAGGTCGCAAGGACACTGCGCTCAGAGGCCCCTGGAGTCGCCGGGGGTGCATGCCGAGGGCAGAGTTCCCCAGGCCACAGGAACCAGCAACCCCACGTGAGTGTGTGCCCAGTGCCTGTGCTCGGGAAGGGGGCTTCTGCCACAGAGACCTGGGACTAGGGCAGGTGCTGGGAGCATGAGTGGGGGAGGTCAAGGGGCCCCTGAATGCCCCTGGAGGGCCTGCGAGAACAGCCCAGTCCCCTGCCGAGTGAGGAACCCGCCACGGGTGCATCCCGCCTGGGTGTCCTCGGCCTTGCCACGCACCTGAACCTTGATGGGCATCATCTGCAGCGTCTTGATCAGCACCTCTTGGAACTCGTAACGCACAATGAGTGCACGGGGGCAGGACACCTGGTCGTTGACGTCACAGTGGTAGTTGTCGATGTAGACCCCGAAGTTGTCCAGCGTGGAGGCGACCCGCTCCACCAGCACGTACGTGCAGTTACCCTGGTAGCTGTAGTACAGCCCATCGAACGTGACGTAGTGAGGGTCCCCCCAGCCTGTGCAGTAGCCTGAGGAGGGAGCTCTGCTGAGCCACACCGAGCCCCGGGCCGGGGCCGCGCCGGGGGCAGAGGCTGGTGGGAGCCCAGGGACGGTGGGAACAGCAAGCAGGAGTCAAGGGGGCGCCGCACATTCCGGTTCCTGGGGCGTGCGGGGCATGCAAGCCCGTTCTGTGGGACGGAGCCCCGCCTTGGAGCCAGAAGGCCTGGGTGCCGAGTGCCACTCTGCTCCTCCAACCCCGGGAGCAGCTCATTCTGCACAGGTAGCTGTGCTCCACCAGGCAAGCCCCACACCTGGACCCCCTGCCTGAGATGAGGCGCAAGGAGGAAGCCCACCGCAGGCGGCCATCACGTCCAAGGACCTCGGGCCCTGCCGCCCCCCGCCCACAGAGGGAGAAGGCGGAGGGTCCTGCGGCGTCAGGGGACTTACAGTCGCACTCCCAGTGCTGGCAGCAGTCGTGGGGACCCTTGACGAGCACGGGCTGGAGGCCGTTGGAGCAGGTGGGCTTGGGCGGGACCTCGCACTCCATCTCCACGAGCTCCACGGTGTTGTTGTACTTGCAAATCGCCATTGTGCAGTTACACAGCCACCACGTCTCGTTCTCCTACGGCAGGAAGGGCGCAGGATCAGCGGGGACCAGCCTGGACCCCCCCCCACCCCGCTGGAGGCTGGGGCACCGGGCACCCCGAGCAGGAGGCAGCTCACTGAGGCAAGGAAGGCGTGGGTGAGAAGTGGGGGGCTCCAGCGGACCCTGCACCCAGAAGGCTGCTAGAAGCCTCAGTGGTGGTGCAGGGCGCAGGGACAGGGGAGTCTCGGATGACCAGCAGAGAGGCAGTGCCTGGGCTCCGGATACCTGGCTGGTGGGTGAGTGTGCTCAGTGCCAAGGGGACAAGAAATAGCCCGCGGCACACTGACCTGTCTGGGAGGATCAAAGTCTGGGCACGCAGGGGGCTTGGTGGTGGCCGGTGTGCTCGATGCTGTGGGCGTGGGTGGTTTGGGTGTTGAAGTGGGTGCCAGCTCGGAAGGGCTGGGTGTTGGGGAGGGTGTGGACGGGCATGACCAGTTGAAGATCTCGATGGTGCAGGACCGCGAGCAGTTCGCATAATAGCAGGTGTCCCCGTGTGTGCCGTTGTATACCATCTCACCTACGAGGGGAGAGAGACCAGTCCTCCACTGTCCAGACAGGGCTGGCCACCAGGGCATGCGGCAGGTCCCACGAGGCCACCACACCCCACTTCCCTGATTCACGGCCACAGCAAAGCGGGCCTGACCACAGGGACAGCCGCCCACACCCAGCATCCAGCTTCCCAAGTGAGCTCCTGGTTTAGACTGACGCCTGACCCCCAACCACTGGTGAAAGCAGAGACCAAAGCCCCACCAGCCTCTGTCGCCCGAAAGCCAGAGGGAAAAGCTTGGGTACCTGGTGCGTAGTAGGTGTCATTCAAAACGCAGCAGAGGAGCTGAGTGGGGGAAATGACTGAGCCCGTGCTTATGGTGAGGTTGGGGGTGGAGATTGGGGTCAGTGTAGGGGTGGGCACATGGGAGGTCGTGGGGCTGGCGGTCTGTGGCCTGGACGGTGTGGGCGGTGTGGAGGTTCCTGTGGTGGTCGTTGACACAGTCGTGGGAGTGGGCGTGGAGGGGGCTCCTGGGGTGGGCGAGGGGGGCCCAGTTGTAGTTTCGCTGGTGGGGGTGGTCTTTGAGGAGGTGGGACCGGAGGTCTGCATGCCTGTAAAAATGAAGGTTTCAGGTGGGAGCTCATAGCATCCACTCATCTGAGAGACCACAGGGGCCCGATGGCAAATGCAGCCACCTCGCAGAAAACCCACTCAAGCCGTGGCATGTGGCGTGGAAAGGCCGACGTCCACTTTCCTGGCTCTCGGTCTCAAGGTAGGGCGAGGCGAGCAGGGCCCACCATGCAGTGTTAGGTCCACAGTGGTGAGGCTAAAGGGGTTGTCACAACACCGGTCCGTCTGAGATTATGCTGACCAGCTGCCCTCTGAAGCCCCATGGGGAGGTGCTGGCAGAGGTGGGGGACAGAAGGGGGGTCTCCCAGGGCACCTGACAGGAGCCTCCATTCCCAGCCCTGGCCCCACATGCCACAGTGGGGCCCCCTCCCTGGACTTCTTTGCCCATATTGCCCATCACACAGCCAAGGATTGAGGAACAAGGACCTCAGGAAGCTGTGCCTGAAGAGACATCTTGTGGGGGGCAAGTGGGGAGCTCTCTGCTCTGCCGCCCACACCTCATGTCTGAGAAGCTGTATGGCTCCCAGCAGGAAAGCTTGCTCTCCTAGGGTTAGGAGGACCCTGAGCACACCACTGGCAAGCACACCTGCTCCGTGGGGCTTATGTACCTGGAGTGCTGGCAGCAGGAGTGGGCGGAGAAGGCGAGATGCTTCCTGTGGTAGTGCCCTTTGTTTCTGTTGGCGGGGAGGGCGACAGTGTGCTGGGTGTCTTCGTGATTGTTGGGGTGCTGGTCAGAAGCGTGGTTGATTCTGTGGAAGGAGGAAAGATGAATTGAGAGTCTGGAGGAAAGGAGGGCTCAGGTGGGGGTTTTGGCATGGTGGTCTTACCTGCAGGTTCAGTGCCCGTGGTAGTGGTGATGGTCGGGGTGCCCGTGGTGGTGGTGGTCGTCGTGGTTGTTGGGGTGGGTGTCGGGGTCGGGGTGCCCGTGGTCGTGGTGGTCGTGGTGGTGCTGGGAGTGGTGGTGATGGTGGGGGTCGGGGTCTCAGTAATGGTGGGTGTCGGGGTCGGGGTGCCCGTGGTCGTGGTGGTCGTGGTGGTGCCTGGAGTGGTGGTGCTCAGAGTGGTAGTGATAGTGGGGGTCGGGGTCTCAGTAATGGTGGGGGTTGGGGTTGGGGTGCCCGTGGTCGTGGTGGTCGTGGTGGTGCTCGGAGTGGTGGTGCTGGGAGTGGTGGTGATGGTGGGGGTTGGGGTCTCAGTAATGGTGGGGGTTGGAGTTGGGGTGCCCGTGGTGGTCGTGGCGGTGCTCGGAGTGGTGGAGATGGTGGGTGTCGGGGTCGGGGTGCCCGTGGTCGTGGTGGTCGTGGTGGTGCTCGGAGTGGTGGTGATGGTGGGTGTCGGGGTCTCAGTAATGGTGGGGGTCGGGGTTGGGGTGCCCGTGGTCATGGTGGTCGTGGTGGTGCTCAGAGTGGTGGTGATGGTGGGTGTCGGGGTCGGGGTGCCCGTGGTCACGGTGGTTGTGGTGGTGCTGGGAGTGGTGGTGCTCGGAGTGGTGGTGATGGTGGGGGTCGGGGTCTCAGTAATGGTGGGGGTTGGGGTCGGGGTGCCCGTGGTCATGGTGGTCGTGGTGGTGCTCGGAGTGGTGGTGCTCGGAGTGGTGGTGATGGTGGGGGTCGGGGTCTCAGTAATGGTGGGGGTCGGGGTGCCTGTGGTCGTGGTGGTCGTGGTGGTGCTCGGAGTGGTGGTGATGGTGGGCGTCAGGGTCGGGGTGCCCGTGGTCGTGGTGGTCGTGGTGGTCGTGGTGGTGCTTAGAGTGGTGGTGCTCAGAGTAGTGGTGATGGTGGGGGTCGGGGTCTCAGTAATGGTGGGGGTCGGGGTCGGGGTGCCTATGGTCATGGTGGTCATGGTGGTGCTCAGAGTGGTGGTGATGGTGGGTGTCAGGGTCGGGGTGCCTGTGGTCGTGGTGGTCGTGGTGGTGCTCGGAGTGGTGGTGCTCGGAGTGGTGGTGATGGTGGGGGTTGGGGTCTCAGTAATGGTGGGGGTTGGGGTCGGGGTGCCCGTGGTGGTCGTGGTGGTGCTCGGAGTGGTGGTGATGGTGGGGGTCGGGGTCTCAGTAATGGTGGGGGTCGGGGTCGGGGTGCCCGTGGTCGTGGTGGTCGTGGTGGTGCTCGGAGTGGTGGTGCTCAGAGTGGTGGTGATGGTGAGGTTTGGGGTCTCTGTAATGGTGGGTGTCGGGGTTGGGGTGCCCGTGATGGTGGTGGTCATGGTGGTGCCTGGAGTGGTGGTGCTCAGAGTGGTAGTGATGGTGGGGGTCGGGGTCTCAGTAATGGTGGGGGTCGGGGTCAGGGTGCCCGTGGTCGTGGTGGTCGTGGTGGTGCTCGGAGTGGTGGTGCTCAGAGTGGTGGTGATGGTGGAGGTCAGGGTCTCAGTAATGGTGGGGGTTGGGGTCGGGGTGCCCATGGTGGTCGTGGTGGTCCTCGGAGTGGTGGTGATGGTGGGGGTCGGCGTCTCAGTAATGGTGGGTGTTGGGGTCGGGGTGCCCGTGGTCGTGGTGGTCGTGGTGGTGCTCGGAGTGGTGGTGCTCAGAGTGGTGGTAATGGTGGGGGTCGGGGTCTCAGTAATGGTGGGGGTCGGGGTGCCTGTGGTCGTGGTGGTCGTGGTGGTGCTCAGAGTGGTGGTGATGGTGGGCGTCAGGGTCGGGGTGCCCATGGTCGTGGTGGTGCTCGGAGTGGTGGTGATGGTGGGTGTCGGGGTCGGGGTGCCCGTGGTGGTGGTGGTCGTGGTGGTGCTCGGAGTGGTGGTGCTCGGAGTGGTGGTGATGGTGGGGGTCGGAGTCTCAGTAATGGTGGGGGTTGGGGTCGGGGTGCCCGTGGTGGTCGTGGTGGTGCTTGGAGTGGTGGTGATGGTGGGGGTCGGGGTCTCAGTAATGGTGGGGGTCGGGGTCGGGGTGCCCGTGGTCGTGGTGGTCGTGGTGGTGCTCGGAGTGGTGGTGCTGGGAGTGGTGGTGATGGTGGGAGTCGGGGTCTCAGTAATGGTGGGTGTCGGGGTCGGGGTGCCCGTGGTCGTGGTGGTCGTGGTGGTGCTCGGAGTGGTGGTGCTCGGAGTGGTGGTGATAGTGGGGGTCGGGGTCTCAGTAATGGTGGGGGTCGGGGTGCCTGTGGTCGTGGTGGTCGTGGTGGTGCTCGGAGTGGTGGTGATGGTGGGCGTCAGGGTCGGTGTGCCCGTGGTCGTGGTGGTGCTCGGAGTGGTGGTGATGGTGGGTGTCGGGGTCGGGGTGCCCGTGGTGGTGGTGGTCGTGGTGGTGCTCGGAGTGGTGGTGCTCGGAGTGGTGGTGATGGTGGGGGTCGGAGTCTCAGTAATGGTGGGGGTTGGGGTCGGGGTGCCCGTGGTGGTCGTGGTGGTGCTTGGAGTGGTGGTGATGGTGGGGGTCGGGGTCTCAGTAATGGTGGGGGTCGGGGTCAGGGTGCCCGTGGTCGTGGTGGTCGTGGTGGTGCTCGGAGTGGTGGTGCTGGGAGTGGTGGTGATGGTGGGGGTCGGGGTCTCAGTAATGGTGGGTGTCGGGGTCGGGGTGCCCGTGGTCGTGGTGGTCGTGGTGGTGCCTGGAGTGGTGGTGCTCAGAGTGGTAGTGATAGTGGGGGTCGGGGTCTCAGTAATGGTGGGGGTTGGGGTTGGGGTGCCCGTGGTCGTGGTGGTCGTGGTGGTGCTCGGAGTGGTGGTGCTCGAAGTGGTGGTGATGGTGGGGGTCGGGGTCTCAGTAATGGTGGGTGTCGGGGTCAGGGTGCCCGTGGTTGTGGTGGTCTTGGTGGTGCTTGGAGTGGTGGTGCTCGGAGTGGTGGTGATGGTGGGGGTCGGGGTCTCAGTAATGGTGGGTGTCGGGGTCGGGGTGCCCGTGGTCATGGTGGTCGTGGTGGTGCTCGGAGTGGTGGTGCTCGGAGTGGTAGTGATGGTGGGGGTCGGGGTCTCAGTAATGGTGGGGGTCGGGGTCGGGGTGCCCATGGTCGTGGTGGTTGTGGTGGCGCTCGGAGTGGTGGTGATGGTGGGTGTCGGGGTCGGGGTGCCCGTGGTCGTGGTGGTCGTGGTGGTGCTTGGAGTGGTGGTGATGGTGGGGGTCGGGGTCTCAGTAATGGTGGGGGTCGGGGTCGGGGTGCCCATGGTTGTGGTGGTCGTGGTGGCGCTCGGAGTGGTGGTGATGGTGGGTGTCGGGGTCGGGGTGCCCATGGTCGTGGTGGTCGTGGTGGTGCTCGGAGTGGTGGTGATGGTGGGGGTCGGGGTCTCAGTAATGGTGGGGGTTGGGGTCAGGGTGCCCGTGGTGGTCGTGGTGGTGCTCGGAGTGGTGGTGATGGTGGGGGTCGGGGTCTCAGTAATGGTGGGGGTCGGGGTGCCTGTGGTCATGGTGGTCGTGGTGGTGCTTGGAGTGCTGGTGATGGTGGGCGTCAGGGTCGGGGTGCCCATGGTCATGGTGGTCGTGGTGGTGCTCGGAGTGGTGGTGATGGTGGGTGTCGTGGTCGGGGTGCCCGTGGTCGTGGTGGTCGTGGTGGTCGTGGTGGTGCTTGGAGTGGTGGTGCTCGGAGTAGTGGTGATGGTGGGGGTCGGGGTCTCAGTAATGGTGGGGGTCGGGGTTGGGGTGCCTGTGGTCGTGGTGGTCATGGTGGTGCTCGGAGTGGTAGTGATGGTGGGTGTCGGGGTCGGGGTGCCCATGGTCGTGGTGGTCGTGGTGGTGCTTGTAGTGGTGATGCTCAGAGTGGTAGTGATGGTGGGGGTCGGGGTCTCAGTAATGGTGGGGGTCGGGGTCGGGGTGCCCATGGTCGTGGTGGTCGTGGTGGTGCCTGGAGTGGTGGTGCTCAGAGTGGTAGTGATAGTGGGGGTCGGGGTCTCAGTAATGGTGGGGGTTGGGGTTGGGGTGCCCGTGGTCGTGGTGGTCGTGGTGGTGCTCGGAGTGGTTGTGCTTGGAATGGTGGTGCTCGGAGTGGTGGTGATGGTGGGGGTCGGGGTTTCAGTAATGGTGGGTGTCGGGGTCGGGGTGCCCGTGGTCGTGGTGGTCGTGGTGGTGCCTGGAGTGGTGGTGCTCGGAGTGGTGGTGATGGTGGGGGTCGGGGTCTCAGTAATGGTGGGTGTCGGGGTTGGGGTGCCCGTGATGGTGGTGGTCATGGTGGTGCCTGGAGTGGTGGTGCTCGGAGTGGTGGTGATGGTGGGTGTCGGGGTTGGGGTGCCCGTGGTTGTGGTGGTCATGGTGGTGCTTGGAATGGTGGTGCTCGGAGTGGTGGTGATGGTGGGTGTCAGGGTCGGGGTGCCCGTGGTTGTGGTGGTTGTGGTGGTGCTCGGAGTGGTGGTGATGGTGGGGGTCGGGGTCTCAGTAATGGTGGGTGTCGGGGTTGGGGTGCCCGTGATGGTGGTGGTCATGGTGGTGCCTGGAGTGGTGGTGCTCGGAGTGGTGGTGATGGTGGGTGTCGGGGTCGGGGTGCCCGTGGTCGTGGTGGTCGTGGTGGTGCTCGGAGTGGCGATGCTCAGAGTGGTGGTGATGGTGGGGGTCGGGGTCTCAGTAATGGTGGGTGTCGGGGTCGGGGTGCCCATGGTTGTGGTGGTTGTGGTGGTGCTCGGAGTGGTGATGCTCAGAGTGGTGGTGATGGTGGGGGTCGGGGTCTCAGTAATGGTGGGTGTCGGGGTCGGGGTGCCCGTGGTTGTGGTGGTTGTGGTGGTGCTCGGAGTGGTGGTGATGGTGGGGGTCGGGGTCTCAGTAATGGTGGGTGTCGGGGTCGGGGTGCCCGTGGTCGTGGTGGTCGTGGTGGTGCTTGTAGTGGTGATGCTCAGAGTGGTGGTGATGGTGGGGGTCGGGGTCTCAGTAATGGTGGGGGTCGGGTTTGGGGTGCCCGTGGTGGTCGTGGTGGTGCTCGGAGTGGTGGTGATGGTGGGTGTCGGGGTTGGGGTGCCCGTGGTCGTGGTGGTCGTGGTGGTGCTCGGAGTGGTGGTGCTCGGAGTGGTGGTGATGGTGGGGGTCGGGGTCTCAGTAATGGTGGGGGTCGGGGTCGGGGTGCCCGTGGTGGTCGTGGTCGTGGTGGTGGTCTGGGCAGGTGTCGGGGTCTCCGTGCCCGTAGTGGTGGTGATAGTGGGTGTTGAGGTCGGAGTGCCTGTGGTGGTGGTGGTCGGAGTTGGGGTGCCTGTGGTGGTGGTGGTAGGAGTGGTGGTGATGGTGGGCGTCGGGGTCAGAGTGCCCGTGGTGGTGGTGGTTGGGGTGGTGGTCATGGTGGTTGTTGGAGAGGTGGTGATGGTAGGTGTTGGGGTCTCAGTGCCTGAGGTGGTGGTGATGGTAGGGGTTGGGGTTGGGGTGCCTGTGGTGGTGGTGATGGTGGAGGTGGTGGTCGGGGTGGTGGTAGGAACAGATATGGGGATACAGTCATCAGGCATTATACAGCATTGGACATTGATCGCATAGTTGAGGCAGAAGGCCTGTGGCATGATCCCCCCTGGCTTCTGGTCTTCATTTCTACACACCAGCCCGACAGAGAGGTTACACACCACATTCTGCCCAAGTTCTTCAATGGGCATGTTGGGAAACTGTGTGGCTCTGCAGGAGATGTTGACTGCCAAGCCTCCTTTACAGACGTTCTTAATTGATTCAATGTCTCCACCCAGTTTGGTAAAGCTTGGTTTACCTGAATCCAACCAGCCCGTCCAGTTGCAGTGAGGCACACAGGGAGAGATTGTTGGCCCTGTGGTGGTTGATTCTGGGGTAGGCGTGGTGGTGGTGGTGGTCGGGGGTTCTGGAGTAGGTGTGGACGTCGAGGTGGTTGTGGTGGTCGGAGTAGGTGTTGGGGTTGGGGTCTCTGTGCCTATGGTGGTGGTGATGGTGGGAGTCGAGGTTGGTGTGCCTGTGGTGGTGGTGCTCGGTGTGGTGGTCGGTGTGGTGGTCGGTGTGGTGGTCGGAATGGTGGTGATGGTGGTGGTCGGAGTGGTGGTCAGCGTGGTGGTCGGCGTGGTGGTCGGAGTGGTGGTCAGTGTGGTGGTCGGCGTGGTGGTCAGAGTGGTGGTGATGGTGGTGATCGGAGTGGTGGTCGGCGTGGTGGTCGGCGTGGTGGTGATGGTGGTGGTCGGCGTGGTGGTCGGAGTGGTGGTCAGCGTGGTGGTCGGCGCAGTGGTCGGAGTGGTGGTCGGAGTGGTGGTGATGGTGGTGGTCGGAGTGGTGGTCGGTGTTGTGGTCGGAGTGGTGGTGATGGTGGTTGGAGTGGTGGTCGGCGTGGTGGTCGGTGTGGTGGTCGGTGTGGTGGTCAGAGTGGTGGTGATGGTTGTGGTCGGTGTGGTGGTTGGAGTGGTGGTGATGGTGGTGGTCGGAGTGGTGGTCAGCGTGGTGGTCGGCGTGGTGGTCGGAGTGGTCAGCGTGGTGGTCGGCGTGGTGGTCGGTGTGGTGGTCGGAATGGTGGTCGGCGTGGTGGTCGGGGTGGTGGTCGGAGTGGTGGTTGGCGTGGTGGTCGGCGTGGTGGTGATGGTGGTGGTCGGTGTGGTGGTCGGCGTGGTGGTCAGCGTGGTGGGCGGAGTGGTGGTGGTGGTAGATGTTGGGGTTCGGGTGCCTGTGGTGGTGGTGGTGGTGGTAGTCAGGGGTTCTGGTGTAGGTGTGGAGGTGGTGGTCATGGTGAAGGTGGTGGGAGTGGTCGTGGGGGCCATGGTTGTGGACGGGTGACACTCATCCATTGGCACACAGCAATTGACACGTATCTCGTAGTCGTAACAGACTGCAAATGGCCCGTTTCCAAACTGGTCTACATTGTAGCAAATGAACCCAAAGGAGACATTGCACCGCGCCTTCTGGCCCGCCTGCTCCCAGCTGAGGTGGGGCTCTGCGGCCAACCTGCACTCGATGTCCTCAGGGGCTCTGCAGACACCGTCGAAGGTCTCCCGGTCTCCACCATCACTGTGTATAGTGGGGTGGTTCTCATTGATCCAGTCGGACCAGAAACAGCACAGCCCTGGGGAAGGAAGACCCAAGATTGGTCCCCACTCTGGATGCAGCTTCCAGGGAGCTCACTGGGACTCGGAGAGGTCAGAGTCCCCATGACCACCCTTCCTATCATGGCCAAAGAGCCAGCTTATAGAATGTAAGGCCGGACACCACTTCCATCCTCCTCCTGCAGCTGAACGCTGAGCTCCTCATGCCACACCTGGGTGACAGATCCTGGCCTCAGGGCCCAAAAAAAGTAAATCCAGGAAGGGTCACCCATTGCAGTGAGGAGGCCCATGGGAAGGGGCCTGGTCTAGACTCCTGACCAACAGTGCTGTCAGCCAGCGCCGGTCCCCTCCCTGTGCTGAGCCCAGGGCCTGGTGAGAGGACCCTCTCTGCACAAGGGAGCCACACTGGCCACCCGGCCCCACAGCTGGCTCTCCTGGAAAGTTCCCTTTCCCTCCTGGCCTGTGTCCCACCCCTCCCCTGCCCTGGCCCCTTCCCAGCCCCTGGAAGAGCTGCTTCCGTGGGCTCAGGGCAAGGCAGGCACTCTGGGGGGTGAGGGGTGTGGGGCCTTGGGTTCTACCTGTGCTGGGGGTTGGGGTGGTGGTGGTGGTGGTGGTGGTGATGGTGGTGGTGGTGGTGGTGCTGGTGAGGAGGGTACTGGGGGTGACGGGGATCGTGGTGGAGGGCGGCCGGGAGGTTGAGGTTATGCAGATGTTGAAGTATCTCTCCAACGTCCCGTTGGGGCCACAGATCTCCCAGTAGCAGAAGAAGCCGTCCTGGGTGTAGTTGACAATCTTCCCTGGGGGCAGGAGGGAAGGCCCAGGTCAACACAGCAGGAACAAGACAGAGACTCCCAAGAACCCCCCAGGCATCCCCCCGCTCCAACAAATGCTGGGCCAATTCCCCCTCAGGACTCCACCCCCAGACCCCAAAGGGGCCCCCCTTCAGGGCACAGAAGCTGGATGGCAGAGGGGTGACCTCGGCTCCCGTCACCAGCGTGGGGAGGCTGCTACAAGTCAGAGCCAGCTCTGAGCCAGGAAAGGCCCCTGGGGGGCCACGGGGCCAGGGGAGGACAAGACGGAGCCCCAGCCCCAGAATCCAGGGCAGGCAGCCTGGGGGCTCTCCTGGGAGCCGCCTCGTGGTCGATGCAGAGGGCAGCTTGCCTTCTTCTGGCCGGCAGACAACTTCCGAGGTGTTGGTACACACGCTGTAAAGCAAGTGCAGAGCTGTAGACCACAGGACGTGCCCCTCCAGCCTCCCGCCCTCGGCCTCCGGCCTGCTGGGTCCCAGGCACAGCCCCAAAACCTCTGCCCGTGGGCGAGAGCTCGCGCCCCCAAACCCTGGCTCCTGGGGTGTGCACATGTGGCTGTGTGTCCGCCCTTGTGTGCGTGCACGCACGGCGTGCGTGTGTTCGTGTGTGCGTGCACCACGTGTGTGCAGCTGAGCCGTGTGTGCATGTGCGTGTGTTCGTGTGTGCACGCGCACCACGCGTGTGCAGCTGAGCCGTGTGTGCATGTGCGTGTGTGTTTGTGTGTGCATGTGCACTACACGTGTGCAGCTGAATCGTGCATGCATGTGCATGTGTTCGTGTGTGCACGTGCACCACGCGTGTGCAGCTGAGCCGTGCGTGCATGTGCGTTCGTGTGTGCGCGTGCGTGTGCGTTCGTGTGTGCGTGCATACCACACCTGTGCGTGCATACCACGCGTGTGCAGCTGAATCGTGCATGCGTGTGCGTGTGCGTTCGTGTGTGTGCGTGCACCACGTATATGCAGCTGAGCCGTGCGTGTGCGTGCGTTCGTGTGTGCATGCATACCACACGTGTGCAGCTGAGCCGTGTGTGCGTGTGCATTTGTGTGTGCGCATGCATCACGCGTGTGCAGCTGAATCGTGCATGTGCGTGTGTGTGCATTCGTGTGTGCATGTGCATGTGTTTCGTGTGTGTGCGTGCACCACACGTGTGCAGCTGAATCGTGCATGCGTGTGCATGTGCGTTCGTGTGTGTGCGTGCACCACGCGTATGCAGCTGAGCCGTGTGTGCGCGTGCGTGTGTGTTCGTGTGTGCGCATGCATCACGCGTATGCAGCTGAATCATGCATGCGCGTGCATGTGCGTTCATGTGTGCGCGTGCGTGTGCATTCGTGTGTGCGTGCGTACCACGCATGTGCAGCTGAATCGTGCATGCGTGTGCATGTGTGTGCGTGTGTGTGCGTGCACCACGCATATGCAGCTGAGCCGTGTGTGTGCGTGTGTTCGTGTGTGCATGCATACCACGCGTGTGCAGCTGAGCCATGTGTGCATGTGTTTGTGTGTGCGCATGCATCACACGTGTGCAGCTGAATTGTGCATGCGCGTGTGTGTGCATTCGTGTGTGCGCGTGAACCACGTGTGTGCAGCTGAGCCGTGCGTGCGTGTGCGTCTGGCCTCCCGGGGCCCCCAGCTGCGTGAGCTCAGGTACCAAGACAGGCAGTCCTTGTCGGTGGGAACGGATCCTCCAGGCGGGTAGCGGGTGTCCCCAGCATAGCAGCCACATTTGTCCACCGTGACGCACTGCTTCAGGTCCTCATCATAGATGGGCCTGTCCTTCGGGCACTGGGGGTAGCAGCCTGGCAGGCACGGGCCATGGAGCTTGGACCACTGAGGAAGGTCCCACAACCACCAGACCCCACCCACCATCCCCACCACGGCAGGTCCTTCTCTCCAGGATGTTCCTCTGGGAAGGCCAGGGAACAAAAGGACAGGGGCCGGGACCTCCTCCCCCACTGAGCCCTACACACCACCGCATGGCCAAAAGGACAGCCAGCCCCCGCCCCCAGCCTCCTGACCCTGCATCCCTCCCACGGGCTAGGATGCTCCCTCCCCAGAGGTGGCTCACTCCTTCGTGCCCCTAGTTCTCAGCTCAAAGGCCCTGAAGAGTCCCCCAGACCTGTTGTCTGGGACACCCTGCCTTGTCCTACTCTGCAGCTTCCTGGGGGCCCCGTCCCCTCTAGATTCTTTCTGCCTCTCTTAGCTCCGTGAACGCACTCTGCAGCAAGGTGAGCCTGGTCCACCTGGACCTCAGGCCCCCAGCCCCACGAGGCGTCTCTTGTGGGGTCACCATCCCCCTGCCCCTGAGGTCCGCTCACCCTCCAGGTAGGACACGGAGATGTTGGAGTGGATGCCGTTGATGGTCCTGCAGGTCTCGAAGCTGCGGTTCCCACAGGGCTCATAGTGCCACTCACACTTGTTCGGGGGGTTGTAGTAGTCACAGAATATGGCTGCAGGTGGAGGGGAGGGGTCAGATTCAGGGAGGGCCGAGGCCAGGCTGGCACGGCCCCCGAGGAGCAACACTTGGCCCCTGGGGCCAGAGAGGCAGGAGGAACCCCCACACACCCATCGCTTTGATGGGTGAGGACTGCTTCCCCAGCACAGCGCAGCCCCCCGCTCCAGGATCGGGGACACTCACGGCACACGTCTGGCGTCCTCCAGAACACGCAGGCCCCCTCCTTAGTACACTCCTGAGCGTAGGAGGCCACGGCAGAGCAGAAGCACTCACAGTCCCCGCCGGTGTCGCAAGAGCACGAGTCGTGGATGCAGGCCTCGTAGAAGGGCTTGGGGTCCACCTGGGGGAGAAGACTCTCTGTGCCCTGAGCCCGTACTGCCCGCATGGGGCCAGACCTGCCCAGGAGCTCCAGACCCTGGGACAGGGCGCAGTCCAGCACTAGCCTCCCAGGGGGTTCGGTGGGGGAGGCCCAGAGACAGGTGGGCCAACCCTCCCCCCTGCCACCCATGGCCTGCCACTGCAGGCGTCCTTGCTCCCTCCTCGGAAGGTGCAGGAGGAGCGGGCGAGCCAGGGGTCTCGGGGAAGGCTGGACCTCTGGTCAAAGGACAGAAGGTGGCGCGGAAGCTGCAGGAAAGGTGCCACGTGGTGACAGCAGGGTGACTCCCCAGCGTGAGCCCACGGCCACGGGCTTCTCACAGGCCCGCCCCCAACCCGCCACACCTTGCTGTGGCAGATGTCAAAGACGGAGCTCTTGATGATGCTGCACTGCTTCTTGGCCCAGGAGAGGCGGTGCAGTTTCCCGGTGCATGGATCCGGGGTGATGCTCACGTCTGGACAGTTGGGGGCCACCTTCCAGCTGTTCCCGAAGTCCAGCTCGCTGTCCACCACCATGTGGTCCCTTGTGGTGAAGTCGTTGCTGGAGCGGTCGTCAAAGTTCCCACACAGCCCGCACACCATGCCCTGCAGAGACAGCCAGCCGGGGGCTCCATGAGCGGGCTCGAGGGGGGAGGCTCGTCCCCTCCCCCGGCAGGAAGGCCAGGCAGGTGAGGGCCACCACGCACCTTGTAGGACGGGGCCAGCTTGATGAAGATGGTGGTCTTCTTGTCCCAGATGACGATGATGCCGATGCTGGCCTCCACCACCAGGTACTGGCCCACCTCCCGCGTGGTGTAGGCCACGTGGTGGCCTGTGTCCCGCTGGATCACCAGGCGGCGCTTGTCCTCCAGCTTCAGCTCCGTCCTCTGTGCCCGGGGGAGAGGCCCTGTCACTAGCCGAGTCTGAGGGTCCCCGAGGGCTTGCGTGTCCCCAGGGTCAGGCAGCACTCACCCCCAAGAAGATTTTGATGGCCTTGGAGCAAGTGACCCCCGTGGTGCCACAGGGAACGTTCTCGGTGAAGATGCCGAAGGAGCCCGAGGAGGAGTTCTGGCCACAGTAGTCCTGGGACCACAGAGGACGTGAGCCAGACCGGCCAGGCCCCCAGCGCCCCCCCCAGCTGGGCTCCGCCCAGCGCAGCCCTCCTCCGGTGAGAGGGGTGACCACGCGGCACGATCCCTTCCCTCCCCACGCGGCGTGGGAGGGTCCCGGAACGGGGGGACCCAGGCCCCTCACTGGGCTGGCCGCAGCTCAGGGTCGGTGCAGGGCCATGGGCCCAGGCCGGCACATGCTGGGCCTCACCTGGGCCACCACGTAGGAGCAGTGCCCGTCGAAGTCATAGTACTTCCCGTCAAAGGTGACGTAGTGGCCGTTCCCGTGGATGATGCAGGAGCCGTAGCACAGCGACTCGGTGCACGCCCAGCGCCCTCTCCGGCAGGTGCTGAGGAGAGCGGGAAGGGGGCCTGGAGGGGCCGCAGGGGCCAGCCCTCCCCCGCTGCTCAGAGGGCAGCCTGGCCGAGTCGGCGCCGCGTGGATGGTCCCACCAGAGCACCTGGGGCCAGGGTCCACCGGGCCCGGCCACTTACCACGTGTTGCAGTCCACCTTGATCGTGTCCCCGGGGGCGTACAGGTCTGTGTTGTGCACACACGGGCACTCCTCCTCCACAACGCAGCCGCCACGGCCATCGTCCATCAGCCCTTGCGGGCAAACGCAGCCACTGACACACTCCGTCTGATACTGCAGGCGGCCGGAGAGTGGGCTTCAGGCCCCGAATGGCCAAGTCAGCCCTTCCCGTGGCTGCCCCCTCTCCTCGCACTGCAGACACCCTCTTTGTCCCTTCCCCACCCTACCCCTGGCCTGTCTTCTCTCTTGGGCTCAGCCCTGGGCCGGGAGACAGGTGAGGGCTGCCGGCCAGGGGTCCCTACACTGGCCCCGAGCCCTCTGTGGGCTGGGCGGGGGGCCCCAGGGACGGGGAGGGCCAATGAGGCCCGTGCGTATGCAGGACCCAGCATCCAGACCCCAGGGTCAGTGTGGAAGCCTGTCCACGCCCTCCCCTTTGGTGGCCCCGCACACGCACGTGGCCGGCCGCTAGCGTCTGGCAGCTGGTAGGTTGCGAGTTCTGGATGGTCAGCGCTGTCAGGTTGCTGCAGTCAATGTGGATCTTTGGGGCCGAGCAGCCTGTGGGACAGAGGGGCCCCCTCGGCTCAACGGAAGCTGGGGCCGGGGGCGGGGCCGGCAAGGCCCGGGGGGTGGGGCGGGGTGCGTGCAGGGCAGGAAGCCGTGCTGCGGCCGCATCTACTTACTCTGGCCGAGCAGCTTGACCTGCACACAGTGCAGCCTCCCGTTGCGGCAGACGCTGAGGGGAAGAGGGCGGAGGTGAGCGGGCCTGGCTCCCGGGGGGCAGGGGGCGGACACGCCCGTGGCGCGGGGACACGGGCAGGGACGTGGGCCCTCCCCACCCAGCCCAGGCCACCCACCAGCGTTCCTCCTGCCTCAGCACCACTTCCCCAGCCTCCAGGTAGAGGCCCCGGTGGTAGCAGGAGCACTTGGCCAGTGGCACGCAGCGGCCCTTCTCGTCCAGGAAGGTGCCGTCTGGGCAGCCGCAGCCGTCCACGGGCGCAAAGCCCCGAAGGCAGTGGGCGTTGGCCTCGGAGAGCGAGCGGCAGGTGGGCGGGCAGGTGGTCAGGTTGTACAAGAACACCTGTGAGTTGGGGCAGGCGCCCACGTCCTTGTCTGCGGAGAGGGGAGGGGCCCGCGTGAGGAGCGGAGGGGCGGCCCCAGCCCCCCAGCTCCATCCCCACCAGCCATCCCCGAGCCCCATCTCTGCCCAGGACAGGCAGATGCCCGCCCAGCCAAGGGGCCCACGGGAGCCCACAGGAGCCCCTGCCCCACACTGGGGGCCGCAAGCCACGAGAAGCAGAGGGCGGCTGCAGCTGGCGGGCCCCTCCCACCACAGGGCACCGTGGACGCCCCAGAGGGGACGGCACTCACTGCACACTTGCTCCCGCCAGCCCCACAGCATGACGCCCTTGGCGGCGCAGGCGCGGGCGTAGGAGGACAGCGCGGCACACATACAGCCCTCACTGTTCTGGCAGTTACACGTGTCATATCTGCACCTCTGGGGGGGGGGGACAGGCAGTGAGGGAGGGAAGCAGGCGGCACACCCCCGTGCGCACACACAGCCACCTGCACACACGGGTTGTGCACACAGAGACACCACGTGCACACACGTGTACACACAGACACCCACGTGCACGCACAGACACCCACATGCACACCCACACAGAGACATCTGTGCACATTTACACACAGGCTCACATCCCTGCAAGGTGCACATACACACATGTGCACACACACATACGTGTGCTTGCACAGACAAGCTCAGCAACTGCCAGCAGCAGCCTTGCAGGCAGGGGTCAGGCTCAGCCTGGGGCACAGAGCACACCTTGCTGGCATGGATCAGGTGGTGAGCAGTGCGTGTGCGGGTCCCACCCACCTTGTAATAGTCCGAGGGGTCCACGGCTGAGTGGCACCTGCCAAAGGGGGTCTCTGTCTTCTTCAGCAGGGAACACCAGTGCTCGGCATAGTTGGCTGGAGAAGGGGTCAGAACCTCAGCAGGGGCAGCCCCCTCCAGCACATCCCATGAGCCCAGCCGCCTGGCCACCCAGGCCCCTCCAGCCCAGTGCAAGACCACACCCCTCGTAAGGTGGGGCACCCACAGCCTCCCCTCCCTCAACTGCCCCTGACGTGGCGGGCAGCATGTCATGGCACCAGACCAGCCCTGGGACGAGGGCCACCACCCAGTGATTAACGAGCGGGCCTAGCCCCTTTGCTGTGTCTCTTGGCGGGCTGCCTCTGTGGGCCACCATAAACCAGCCACGTGGCAGAAAGCAGCAGGTGGATGGGCTGGCCACCCGGCCTCACCCGCCCCCACCCACCCACCACGTCCCCCTGGGAGCTCCACGTGCCCCACGAGGCCGAGCCTCACCGCTCTCGATGTTGAGGGAGCAGGGGTCGTCCAGCCAGTCCAGCTTGTTGTGGCAGCTCGCCTGGGCCTTCCAGGTGTTGGCAAAGCCGGCCCCCGTGGCCTCCACCAGCCCGCCCGCTGTCTTAAAGTCATCCCCTTCCAGGCCATTGAAGTTCCCGCAGAGGCCTGAGGGGCCAGCACAGGGTTGGGAAGGGGCAGGGCTCCGGGGGGCAGGCCCTGAGCGGAGCCTCTGTGGGGGCTAGCCGAGGGCACCACTCACCCTGCACGCGCCCCTGGGCAGCCTGGTCCAGCGTCACGAAGAGCTGCATGACGGGCATGAGCTGGACCTGCAGCCTGAGGCCGAAGGCGGTGCTCACCATGAGATGGTAGGAGGACGGTTGGAAGATGGAGAAGCTGGCTGCAAGGCAGGGGGTCCCGGCTGGTCAGCAGGGCTCTCGAGCTGGGGGACTGCCCTCCCACCAGCAGACCCCGCTGGGCGCTCCGGGGGCGGGACTCACCCGTCACGTGGGGCAGGTTCACCTGCAGCTCGTTCCGCAGGATGCTGCCATCCGACTTGAAGGCTACCACCTGCGGGACGGGCAGAGGGGACGGCCGGGCTGAGAAGGGCCTGGGGCCCTAGGGGCCCTGGGGTGCTGGGGGCGAGGGGGGGGGCGGGGGCACCCACGTCCTTCCCGCTGTCAGTCAGCAGCACCACCGTCTTCAGGCAGGTCTGCTTGTCCGTGGAGCCGCAGGGGGCCAGCTCGCCCAGGAGGGCGTAGGAGTTGTTGTGGTCGCCCTGTGGGGGACGGGGCGGTGGCAGTGACCGACTCGGAGCCTGACGCGGGGCCAGGCCTCCGCTCAGCCTGCACGCCGCCCGGCCAGCTACCTTGATCAACACGTAGTAGCAGTCCCCGTGGAAGGTGTACTTCTTCCCATCAAAGGTGGTGATGTGGGAGCCGCCCTCCAGGGCACAGGTGCCCGGGCACGCCAGGTCTTGGCACACCCAGCGGCCAGCGGTGCAGATACTGTGGGCGGTGAGGCACGACGTGAGGCTCAGCCGCCCCCCAGCCCTGCCCACCGGCCCTGCTCCCCTAGCCCTGCCCCCAGCCTTGCCCACCAGTCCTGCCCCCAGCCCTGCTCCCCACCAGCCCACCAGCCCCCAGCCCTGCCCGCCAGCCTTGCCCACCAGCCCTGCCCGCCAGCCCTGCACCCCAGCCCTGCCCGCCAGCCTTGCCCACCAGCCCTGCCCACCAGCCCTGCACCCCAGCCCTGCCCGCCAGCCTTGCCCACCAGCCCTGCCCCCAGCCTTGCCCACCAGTCCTGCCCCCAGCCCTGCTCCCCACCAGCCCACCAGCCCCCAGCCCTGCGCGTCAGCCTTGCCCACCAGCCCTGCCCGCCAGCCCTGCACCCCAGCCCTGCCCCCAGCCCTGCACCCCAGCCCTGCTCTCCCCAGCCCTGCCCACCGGCCCTGCTCCTCGCTAGCCCGCCAGCCCCCAGCCCTGCCCGCCAGCCCTGCCCGCCAGTCCTGCTCCCCCAGCCTGCCGCCCCAGCCCTGGGCCCCCGACCCACCACTCCTCGCAGTCCCTGCTAATGTGCTGGCCGGGCGAGTGCAGGTGCCCATGGAGCTTGCAGTGGCACTGACTCACGGGGACGCAGCCACGGGCTGTGATGTCATCGTACACGGTGCCTGATGGTGCGGGACACGGCGTTACAGCCGGCCGGCCTTGGAAAGCCCAGAATCCCCACAGCGGGGCTCCCTCTGGCGGGGCCACAGCCCCGGGCTGGCGTGCGGAAAGTGGGGCGAGCCCCGAGGTGGGGTCGCCGGCCAGGCCTTCCCCGCCCCCCGCAGGTACCTCTGCTTCGGTGCCCCCCGCCGTGCCATGGGAGCCTGGCCTCCAGACCACCTTCCTGGGGGCCTCCAGGCTCCGTGAGCGGGGCAGCAGGACGTGTGCGCAAGGGTGATGACCAGGAAGGCGTCCCCCCCGCCCAGACCCCCCGAAGCCACCACTGTGTGTGTTTAGGGGGAGGGGGTCTTTGGCATTCGCCAGGGGAGGGGCACTGCACCTCGCCTCCGGCCCCGTCGCTGCCCCCACCACCTGCACGGCTGCCCCCGGTCCCAGGGCGCACCGGCCTGGGGGGCCGCATAGGGGCAGCGCCCCCACCCCCTGCCCCTCAGCCTCCACGGCGCACACCTTCCGGGCAGAAACAGCCGTCCATGCGGTGCTCCTCACACAGGCTGCTGACCTCCAGGTGTGAGCAGGTGTCCATGCAGGGCGAGCTGCTCTCCAGGTAAACCATGTTCCCGGGGCAGCTCTTGGCTAGGAGGGCAGAGGCAGGCCACTGAGCGGGCAGGGGAGTACAGAGGGCGGGGGAGTGGGGCGCCGGCTCGGCCGACTGCTGCCTCACACGCCTCCACCCGGGCCGCCCCGCCACCGGGTGGGCACAGACGCGGCTCCTCCCCGGCCAGGGCGCGGGCTGCCCTGCCCCCCAGACGGCGCCCCCAGCCTCGGGGCCCCAAGGGTGCCCGCCGCCCCACCATCCTGGCGGCTCTGCGGCGCTTACGGCAGAGCTCGGCGGTCCTCCAGTTCCGGGGCTGCCCGCCCGCGTGGGAGCACTGGCGGGAGAACTCGGCGAGGGTGCTGCAGGTGCAGGAGGAGCCCGCCGGGCACCCACAGCGGTCCCGCACGCACGCCTGCACGTAGGGCTCCAGCGGCACCAGGCCCCGGCAGTCCTCGAAGGCTGCGGCCGTCAGCAGCTTCTCGCACTCAGTGCGCTGCAGACACGCGGGAGCGGGAGCGAGGTGAGGGCTGCCCACGCCCGCCCCTTCTCCGCGTTGTCCCTAGAAGGCCCGTGCCCGGGAACGGCTCCTCCCCCGGGCAGGGCTCTCCGGCCGCAACTCACGTGCTTAGAGCAGGACTCCAGGGCCGGCGCCTCCTCGGGGTCATTGCACACCACCTCGGGCTTGTGGATCTTCTGCATGTTCCCAAACTCGAGGGCACTGAAGAGCACGCCTGGGGGCACAGCCCATCAGCGGGGGGGCGCCCAGAGCCAGCAGAGCCTGCCCGCCCCCCCGCCCCCCCCGCCCCCCCACCCCCGGGGAGGCTCTCACCCTCAGACAGGAACTCAGAGTAAGTCTGCAGGCCGTTGTAGTCCCCGCAGAGGCCACACGTGTGGTTCCGGAACTTACTGTCCAGTTCCAGCTGTTGGGGAAAAGGAGGCAGGTGAGGGGCTGGGGGCCGGCTGGACCCCAGGCTGCGGCAGCCAGATGAGCCTCCCGTGGCCAGGCCAGCCTCAGCAGCTCCTCCAAGTGGCATCCACCGGAGGGCTGGAGTCAGGCCGGGGTGTCCTGGCACCAGGGGTCACTGAGGACCAGGAGGGGCTTGGGACGGGGGAGGGCCAGCCAGCTCCCCAGGCCCCGAGGGTCCCCTCCCTGGGAGGGCTGCTCGGCCCCATCTGCTCCTCCAGAGCACAGCCCCATGGCCGAACCCCTCAGGACAAGGCTCAGACCGCTGGCCCCCGCACTCCCCGAGGATCCCAGAGGCCTGGTGGAGGCACCCCAGCCCCAGGCCCATGGTGGCGGCTGCACGCACCATGAGTGAGTCCTCCCGGTTCCACATGAGGGTGAGTCCAGCGCGGGAGTAGACCTTGGTGTAGGCGTCGCTCTTCTCGATGAGCAGCCCAGAGCTGTAGTGCGGGGTGCTGACCCTGGGGCAGGGGCGCCGGGCCAGAGTCACACGCCAGCCCACACGGCCACCCACCGCGGCAGGCCCGCCGCCATCCCCTGCCCGGGGCGGGGCTGGGGGGGCCTGAGGCTGCACGTCGGGCGGGTGGGGTGGCCTCAGCTCCCAGCCAGCCGTGTGGGGACCACAGAGGGCGTGGTGGGCCATGGCGGGACAGTCCCTGTCCACCCCCTGCCTGCCTGCCTCCCTGGCCCCGCCCCTCCTCAGGGCCCTGTCCTCAGAGCCGGGCTTTGCCCACCGCCTGACCCAGGCTGGCCCAGGTGCTAGCTCACCCCAAGTCTGTACCCACCCCGCCGCCAAGAATGGGGGAGACAAAGGACAGACCCTGCTGGAGCCTGGGCAGGAATGCAGCTTAGAGCCCCATTGTTCCAGAAGCAATGGGGGACAATTGCCTGGGAGCGGGAGGGGCTCCCACGGGCTCCCCCTTCTGTAACTAGAGCCTGGGTAACAGGGGGCCCTCCTCACTCGGAGGGCGGAGGGCAGAGGGCAGATGCTGCCTGGGGCCCCCAGGGGAGGGGCGGGGAGCCCGCCCGCCCTCCACCGCCCAGCCGCACTCACAGGGCCCCGTTGACCACAGCCAGATGGCGGGTGAGGTAGATGGTGTCGTCCTTGATGTTCAGCAGGATGTGCTCGAGCTGGGGTTGCCCCCCGGCGCTGCCCGAGCCCCGCTTCAGGTGCACTGCGAACTCCTTGTAGGAGTCCCTGCAGTCGGACGCAAAGTTGTAGTCACACAGGCCCGGGAAGCGGAAGACGTCCCCGTCGAAGGTCTTGTAGTGGAAGTCGCCCCAAGTGCTGCAGACGCTGTGGCCGTGGTTCTGGGTCCTGCCCTCTGGGGGAGCAGGGGCGGGCAGGGGTGAGCAGCCTACGCCGCCCCCCGGAGGCCTGTCCCAAGGCCCCACCCCGCAGCCACCCTCCGAGCACCCTCCGTGAGGCCGTCCTGTCGGAGTGGCCCCTGCTGGACCTTGGTCACCCCACCCGGGGGTCTCAGCCCCCCGAAAGGACATCTCCAGCCGCCACACTTTCACACCCCAGCCTGGCACGGGATGCGGCCATCGGCTGGGCGGGCAGCGGGGGCAGAGGGGCTTTCCGGACCCCCGGGCACCCTCTCCACCCGGCCCAGTGCCCCCTGCCCTGTCACTGACAGAATCCGTGCCCCCCCCCCGCTGCTCCCACAGCCCCTCATCCAGCAGGACCGCATCCCCGCACCCTCAGATGGTGCCCACGTCGTGTCCAAACATTTGAGGCCAGCTCCCCTCCAGTGGCTTTGTCACCCAACCCACATGGGATGGAGATGTCCCCAGCCTACGTGACCAGTCTTTTCTGGAACGACCCCTTCATCATGTGCTAAACACTCTGCAGAAGGGCCATCTTGGCCTTGGCCCTCCGAGGGTCCCTGACACCCAGCCCCTCTTGGCTGCCCCTACCTCCACCCGTGGACAAAGGCCCAGCACAGGGGTTTCCAGCAGGTACCACCTCCCGAGCCAGGAGATCACCTTCAAAGGGACGGCGTGAACCCAAGACCACCTGCCCTCCTTCCTTCCCTCCACCCAAAGTCAGCAGGGCTTGGGGGCAGGATGCTCAACCCAAGTGGTACACCCCCAAGGGCTGGGCAGAGGAGGGTCACCTACTCCCAGGTAGAACCTCTGCTCTGGGCCGCCCCGGTCTTCCTGCCGCCCCTCACCTCTCTGGAGCTCTGCACACCCAGCAGAGCTCAGGGCCAGGCAGACGGCCACCAGGCGGGCTAGCGGCAGCCCCATGGTGGCTCACAAGGGCGGCAGGGAGAGCAACTGGGGCAGGGGTCCAGGCCTTATATGGCCCAGGAGGGCCGGCAGAGTGGGGCAGAGCAGGGGAGGGGCGAGGGGTGGGTGGGGCGTTTGCCAGGTTATCAAGAAAACAGCTGTGGGAGCTCCCGAGGTGCCACCCGGGAATATTGATTCAAGTTATCTGCGGCTTATCTTTTTATTGAGCCCTCGGTAAAGCTAGCCCTCCTCAGGATGCCTCAGCACCAGCGACCCCAGTTCCAACACACACCCTCCCAGCTGTGAGCAGGACCGGGCCCAGCGGGGAGGTCCTGCACCACCACACCCTGGCAGCCGCGTGCCCCTCCCGGCCCCAGCCCACCCTGCCCAGCATCCCCGCAGAGCCAGGCCTGAACGAGGCGCTTCCCCAAGGGGGGCTCCCAGACAGGACCACCACCCCGTGTTTGCTCCTCTCTCCCACTCTGATCCCCCAGCCTCCCCTACCAGGGGCTCGAGGCCCCCAAGCCAGGGAACATGTGGGCTCCTGGGAGGTCCAGGGGCTGCCCCATCTCGGTGTGGACTCTGCTCCCAGGCCCGTTTCGGCTGGCAGCTCCACGTCCGGCCCCCAGCTCCGGCACACCCCCTAATCCCCTCGTGTTCCCAGGCTGAGCCAGTCTCTGGAATTACCTGTAATTGGAACTTGGGAGCCCAGCCCACAGGCGCCTAACTGAAACACATCCTCGGGCACAGGAGGCCTGGCTGGAGGCTGGGAGCGGATGTCCCCGAGCCGACTGTGGCCCAGAGGCAGCCCCAGGCTGGCGGCCTCCCCTGCGGGTCCAGAGCTTCGTCTTCTGGGAAGTACAGGGAGAACCGAGTGGGCTCGGACTCGACAAATTATAATCTAGTGTCCCCGAGCTTCAGGGCAAGTGGGGAGAGACTCATGTCAACAATCACTGAGACTCTGGATGAGGTGGACGCCCTCGGATGGGGGCATGGGACACGCTGTTTGCCTGACCCAGTCTCCCCTCAGAGGTATGACCAGGAGCAAGTGCCTAGCAGGAGTCGGCACCTGGGCCTGCCACCTTCCAGGGGGCCCCTCCCTGCAGACAGGACCTCCACGCCACCGTGACAGCATCTAGGGACAAGAAGCATGCATGCACCACCTGACGATTCCTTGGGGCCAGTCCCCCAGGGTCTGACAGGGTAACCGGGAGCCGAGGTCAGGGAGCCTGCCACTCCCAGGGGGCCTGGGATGAAGCCCCTTCTCGCGTCCCACTGCCCAGCCCCAGGCCCAGGAACTGTCCTCTCTGCAGGAGCCCAGGGACCCAGGCACGAGCGTGTGGCCTGAGCCAGGAGCAACAGGGATTAGAAACCAGAGCCAGACGGGCCCGTGGGCCCATTGTCCACTTCTCTGTGGGGCCAAACAGGCTGGCAGCGAGCCCTGGGGAAACCCAAGGACGGGGCCCCCTCACACCCCCCAGAGGCAATGATTTTCCATGACAGGTTTCCTCTGCCCTAGTGGGATTCAGAGAAATCCTGGCCCCACACTGGACACCCAGCCTAGCCCCTCCTGCCCTGAGCATGATAGGCAGGCGTCCTCCCCTGGGATGGAGAAGTGGGGTCCTCCCCTGGGATTGAGAGGTGGGGTCCTGCCTGGGATTGAGAAGTGGGGTCCTCCCCGGGACTGAGAAGGTGGGGTCCTCTCTGGGACTGAGAAGGTGTGGTCCTCACCTGTGATTGACAAGTGGGGTCCTCCCCTAGAATTGAGAAGTGGGGTCCTCCCCTGGGATTGGGAAATTGGGGTCCTCCCCCGGGACTGAGAAGGTGGGGTCCTCCCATGGGATTGGGAAATTGGGGTCTTCCCCTGGGATTGAGAAGATGGATTCCTCCCTTCAGACTGAGAAGGTGGGGTCCTCCCCCAAGACTGAGAAGGTGGGGTCTTCCCTCGGGATTGAGAAGGTGGGGTCCTCCCCGGGACTGAGAAGGTGGGATCCTCCCCTAGGATTGAGAAGTGGGGTCCTCCCCTGGGGTTGAGAAGGTGGGGTCCTCCCCAGGACTGAGAAGGTGGGGTCCTCCCCGGGTTGGAGAAGTGGGGTCCTCCCCTGGGCCTGAGAAGGTGGGTTCCTCCCTTGGGACTGAGAAGGTGGGTCCTCCCCGGGATGGAGAAGTGGGGTATTCCCCTGGGACTGAGAAGGTGGGAGTCCACTACTGGGGTCTGAGAAAGGCAACCCTATGTCTCCTATGGGTGGGGCAGCAGTGTTGACCTGAGGCCCAGAGGTCTGACCCTAACACTCCTGGCCCAGTTGCAGCATCTCAGGTGGGGCTCCGAGGAGCAGTGACATCAGGCCGCCAGGCATGGCGTGGAGGCTCAGAGCGTGCGGTGGGAAGGAGCCTGCAGAAGGTGCTGGTGAACGCTCCATCAGGCTGGGGTGACCCACATCGCCCCACCGCCCCCAGCAAAGTCTGGGTTGGCTTCCCATGCTCAGCGCCACCCTCGGGATCCCTGGTCAGCGCCCACAGCCAGCTGGGCTGTCTCACTGTGGTCGTGGGGCCCCTACAGGTGAGTCAGGGCACAGGTTCTGCTACATACAGGACAGAAATGCCCAAACAGGGCCACAGACGCCTGGTACACTGAGACACATACCCCATCACCTTTACCATGTGGACAGATGTGAATGTGTCCCTGGAAGTGTCCCCTCTGCAGCTGGAGCATGTTCTCCCCCTGGGACCCACAGGGACCCCCCCCCATCCCCAGTCCTCAGTGGAGGACACAGCCTTGCCCAACTGCAGCCAGGAGGTTGTTGAGGAGACGCTGACTGCCCAGCCCCGACAGGTGGACCCCCCAGCACAGGGCCCGGGACAGAGCACAGAGCCTCCCTGCCAGGCCCCACACCCAGCAGTGTTCACCCTGACAAGACACTGCTCCCAAGGATTGCACGAATTTACCACAGGGAGGAGGCCACAAAGACGTCATGAAACAGCCTAAAGTGAGTGTCTCACTGCTTTCTGTCCACAAACCTGACTCATCAGGAAGTGGAGGGGTTGTGGGGGAGGGTTGTAGGGGAGGGAATGGGGGTGAGGGGCATTGGGTTTGTAGGGGGGGGAGGAAGAAGAAAGGAATGTTGTGGAGAGAAAAGAGGAAGCCTCACACCTGTTGGGGGGACCTGAAGATAGCAGGTGTGTCCCCAGCCCACCAGCCCCCCGTTTTGAGTCACCTAGTGTGAAGGTTAATTTTATGTGTCAACAGGGCTAGGCCGTGGTACCAATAAAACACCAGTCTAGATGTTGCTGTGAAGGTATGTTTTAGATGTGAATAAATCACCCTTCATGTGGGTGGGCCTCATCCAATCAGTTGAAGGCTTTAAGAGGGAAAGAAGGAGGTCCCCTGGGAGAGAAGAATTCTGTTTCCAGATGGCCTTTGGTCTAGAGCTGCAATATCAGCTCTTCCCTGGTGTCCAGCCTGCAGGCCCACCCTGAGGCTTCAGGCTTGCAGGCCCCACAATTCCTTAAAATAAATCTCTGTCTCTCTCTCTCTTATATATGTATATATACCCTTCTCAGACCCTACGCCCAACCCCAGTTCCACGGCTCTGGCCAAGCCTCATCAGGCAGATGGAGGGTGTGCCCAGAGAAATCTTGGGTTCCCATCCCATGGACACCCAGGGAGACTCCAGCCCCAGCCAGCCACAGGGACAGAGTCCCTGGCAAGTGAGTATCTTAGGACTCAAGAGCAGACAAACAAAGCACCAGCCATGCCCACCTCCTCCCCATGTCTTCCCCAAAATATCAGAAAGGGGAACCCAGACATCACAGCATGCCCACTTCCTGCACCTTCAAAGATTCTGAAAGATCTGGGGTGTGCAAGCCCAGGTCCCACATCATCTGCCACTGGACTGCAAGGGTTTACTAGTAGGATGCTAACTTACCCACCCCGCAGCTGGGTGTAAAGGGTGGGTGGGTAAGCACACAGAGGTATTTACTCTGGATAAGAATGGGGAGAGGCCAAGTCAGCAGTTTGGGCTTCTTGGCCTGGGTTCCACTGGGCAGGTGTCCACTGGGCTGGCCTTCCTATGAGGAAAGGGCCACTGTGCTTCAGAAGACCAGCCACCTTTGGGCAGTCACCCCCACCTTGAGATCTGGCCCAAGTGTCATGCCCTTGCCCTGACCATTGTCCTCACCACCTTGGCCACAATGTGTACCACTGCTGGCCTTTTTTCTATAAGTGCCTTGAGGACAGCAGCCTATGTGGGCTCCTCCATGGGCCAGCTTCAGAGTAGATGTGCTCAGTAAATTTATTTCTGGGTCGCTGGGTGGTGGTGGAGGGAGGGAAGGAGGGAGGGAGGGAAGAAGGGAGGGAGGAAGGGAGGGATGGGGAAGGATAGGGGGATGGGTGGATGATGAGTGGATGGATGGATGTTTGGATGGTTGGATAGTGGATGGATGGGTGGATGGATGAATGCATGGATGGATGGGTGGATGGGTGGATGGATGGGTGGATGGGTGGATGGATGGGTGGATGGATGGGTGGTTGGATGGATGGATGGATGAATGCATGGATGGATGGGTGGATGGGTGGATGGATGGGTGGATGGGTGGATGGATGGGTGGATGGATGGGTGGATGGGTGGTTGGATGGATAGATGGATGGATGGATGGATGGATGGATGGATGAATGGGTGGATGGATGGATGAATGGGTGGATGGGCAGGTGAATAGATAAATGGATGGGTGGGTGGATGGATAGATAGTGGCTGGGTGGATGGGTGGATGAATGAATGGGTGGATGGATGGATGGGTGGCTGGGTGGGTGGCTGGCTGGCTGGCTGTATGGATGGATGGATGGGTGGATGGGTGGATGGATGGATGTGTGGGTGGATGGATGGACGGATAGTGGATGGGTGGATGGGTGGGTGGATGGGTGGATGAATGAATGGGTGGGTGGATGGATTATGAGTGGATGGGTGGGTGGGTGAGTGGATGGATGAATGGGTGGATGGATGAATGGGTGGATGGATGAATGGGTGGATGGATGGACGGGTCGATGGGTGGATGAATGAATGGGTGGATGGATGGATGGGTGGCTGGCTGGGTGGCTGGCTGGCTGACTGTATGGATGGGTGGATGGGTGGATGGATGGATGTGTGGGTGGATGGATGGACGGATAGTGGATGGGTGGATGGGTGAACGGGTGGGTGGATGGATTATGAGTGGATGGGTGGGTGGGTGAGTGGATGGGTGGATGGGTGGATAGTGGATGGATGAATGGGTGGGTGGGTGGATGGGTGAACGGGTGGGTAGATGGATAGTGGGTGGATGGGTGCATGGGTAGGTTAATAGGTGGATGGATGAGTGGGTGGGCAAATAGGTCTGTGGCTGGATGAGTGGATAAAGAAATGAAATCTTTTGGGGTGATGGGGTATGCTATGCCTTCTGTAATAACTCCTCAGAGCTCACACCTCATGAGGGCTTATCATCTACAGGCAGTGGCCAAGTGCTGAATTGCCCCACCTCATTAAAGCCCTTCATAGCTCTGGGAAGCAGGTGCTCACATTACTCCATTCTAGAGATGAGGAAACCAAGGATCAGGCAGGGTGAAGGAGCACCCTGAGCTCACTAACCAGAGATCAGCAGATCCATACAGTGGACCCCATGTGTCCTCTCTGCCCTGAGCCCACGCTGTCCACTGACTGACAGTGCTGTGGCCATTTTTCACAGAGGGTTGACTGTTGCTCTTTGGAGAAACCCAGTATGAGTAACAGGAAATCAGATATTGCCAGGTGGTGTCGAGTCCCAGGGGAGGGCTCTGTGTGGAGCCCCCAAGGACAGAGCCCTATGCCCTCCCCCAGCTCCCAGGGAAGTCACTTCATGTATTTGTAATACAGTTGGATTGTCCGTCACATTTCTGCATGCCATCCTGGGATCCCCAACTTCCTCACTCACTTTTTCCTTTTGCATATAAGCCTCACTCATATAAAGTTCTGTGAGTCGTAGCAAATGCACAGTGCTGCATGAATCCCACTGCCCCAAATCGCCCTGCTCCACCTATTCTGCCCTCCCCCAAAACCCCTGCAAACACTGACTTTTTTTTTACTATCATTACAGTTTTGCCTTGAATATATTTTTATGATTAATTTTAAATCTTTAATTGCTAAAATAATTCTGGAATGTTATGTTCCTCTTATAAATTATGGCTATGATTTTATGTTACAAGATGGAAAACACTCATGACTTCTGCTCTGGAAAATTCAGGACAAAATTCATCTAATAGCTGCAATTAAACGGCTTTACTGAGGGGTAGCTCATACACAACACACTGAACATGCTTAAGTGTCCAGATCATCAGTTTGACATAAATATACACCTGAGACCATCGTCACAGTCAGGATGGTGACCTTACGTACAGCCATATCCCGTGAAAGACTCCTCATGCCCCTTCCCTGCTCAAGAGGTACCTCCGATCTCTTTTCTGACCCTACAGATTAGTTTGCATTTCCTGGGAAAGCAAATCCATCAAACATTTAAGGAAGACAAAAGAGCCTGCTAGGATTTGGGCTGAGATAGCATCGTATCTACAAATGAGTTTGGGAAGAATTGATCTTAGTGATACTGTGTCTTCCAACCCACAGACATGGTCTATCTCTCCACTGGTTATGTGTTTAATTTTTCCAAGCAACGTGTGGTGTTCAGTTGCATGGGCCTTTCACATCTGTTTTCAGATTTTTCTCTCAGTATTTCATGTTTTTCACGCTTTTTAAAATGGTGTTTTATTTCAATTTCTGATTGTTGCCAGTTTATAAAAATATAATTGATTTTTATACATTGATCTTACGGTACCTACAACCTCGATAGACTCATCCATTACTTACAGCAGCTTTTTTGTAGATTCTAGATTTTCTACATAGAAGACCATGTCACCTGTGAATAAGTTTTACTTCTCCCTTGCCAGTCTAGATGTTTTTTATTTCTCTCTCTTCCTGACTGCACTGGCTTGGCTTCCGAGGTGAGGTCTGAGCCTGTATCCTGGCCGTGTTCCCGCTTTCAGTGAAAAGCATGCAGTCATTAAGTACGATGTCAGCTGTGGGCTTTTTATAAATGCCCTTTATCAGGAAAGTCTTTTCTATTTTTAGTTTGCTGAGAGTTTTTATAGGAATGGGTGTTGAATTTTGCTAAATGTTTTTTTTTCTGCATCTATTGAGAGGATTATATGGTTTTTCTTCTTTAGTCTGATAACACAGTGAATTACATTGATTCTAAATGCTCAACAACCTCACATTTCTGCAATAAAACCCAATTAGTCATGATTGTCATATGTTGTTAGGTTTGATTTACCAAAATTTTGTTTAGAATTTTTGCATCTGTGTTCATGAGGGATGTTGGTCTATAGTTTTTCTTCTCTTGTGGTGTCTTTGCGTAGTTTGGCATCAGGGTAATTAATATGACCTCAGAGTAAAGGGTGGGAAATATTTCTTCCTTTCCAATTTTTCTGTAAGAGTGTGTGCGCATTGGTGTTATTTCTTCCTTAAATGTTTGATGGATTTCACTAGTAAAGACATTTGGGCCCAGAGCTTTCTTTGTGGGAAGGTTTTGGTTTTGTTTTCTTTTTCTTTAATATAGAGAGCTTTCAAATTACTTCTGCTTGAGCAAGCTTTGGTAAATTATGTCTTTCAAGAAATCTGTCCATTTCTGGGCGCCTGGGGGGCTCAGCGACTGCCTTCGGCTCGGGTCATGATCCCGGAGTGCCAGGATTGAGTCCCACATCAGACTCCCTGCTCGGCAGGGAGTCTGCTTCTTCCTCTGACCCTACCCTCTCTTGTGCTCTCTCATTCTCTCTCTCTCTCTCAAATAAATAAATAAAATCTTTTTTAAAAATCTGTCCATTTCCTTTCAGTTGCTACATTTATTGGCAGAAATTTGTTCACAATATTCCCTTTATTATAATTCTAACATCTGTGGGATCTGTTGTGATGTTGCCTCTCATTCCTGGTGTTCATATTTAGTGCCTTCTCTGTTTCCTATCAATTTATCAATTTTATTGATCTTCTCAAAGAACCAGCTTTCCAATTCATTGATTTTCCTCTGGTGCTTCATTTTGTTTTCTTTTCTTCCTTTTTTTTTTTTTAAGATTTTATTTATTTATTTGACAGAGAGAGAGATAGCGAGAGCAGGAACACAAGCAGGGGGAGTGGGAGAGGGAGAAGCAGGCTCTCCGCTGAGCAGGGAGCCCGATGTGGGGCTCGATCCCAGGACCCTGGGATCATGACCTGAGCCAAAGGCAGACGCTTAACGACTGAGCCACCCAGGCGCCCCTTCATTTTGTTTTCTGCTTCATCTTATCTGTGATATTCCTTTCTGACTCTGGGTTTAATTAGCTCTTCTTTTTCTTTTCTAATTTCTCAAGGTGGAAGATGAGGTCATTGATGCGAGACCCTTCTTTCTTCTCTGTTGTAACTGTTTAGTGCTATGCATCCCCCAAATCCTGCTTTTGTGGCACCCCACAAGTTGTGAAGCCCCTCCTTCCTGAGGCTCTGTCTCTGGGGACCCATTTGCCCCCTCACCTGCTCTGTAGTCTCCTTCCAGCCCTTGGACTGTGGACTGAGCTAAAAATCCATCCTGTATCAATTACTGTCCCAAGAGAAAAAGGAAACCACACTAGGTGTTTCAAACAAAGAGAATCCAGAGAATTGGTTACTTGGGTGCTGGAGGCTGGAAGAGGAAAAGGGGACCCTGAGGCACTGATATTAGGAGCAGCAGAGAACAGCTTCCACTCCCGTGGCTGGGGTGTGGGCAGCCGAAAGGGGCACTGGGGGGTTTGACACAGCTGGTAGTGGGAGTGCCCAAGAGAGCTGGGATGAGTAGGAGCCATCCTCTGTGACTAGAGGGGCTCTGAAGAAGCTGGCAAGGGGAAGGAAATCCATTCCCCCCTCCCCACCTTTCAACGGTGACTTCCAGGAAGCCAGCTGGCCAGGGAGCCTGGAAATACAGTTTGCAAAGTCCCAGCCACATGTATCAGTCAGCTATTGCTGTGTAACAGAACACCCCAACCCCAGTGGCTTAAAACAATACGCATTGGGTAAATAATTGATAGACGGACAGATAGATAGAGATACATAGATAATAGAAATAGATAAATGGGTGGACGTGTGTATGTAGCTAATATACACACATGTATTTTTCTAGTGTGGCCCTACTGAGAGGACCTACACCCCAGGAGCAGTTGACCACACCCAGTGTCCAGGTCTTGGTTTTTATTATTATTATTATTAATTTTATTTATTTATTTGAGAGAGAGAGAATGAGAGACAGAGAGCACGAGAGGGAGGAGGGTCAGAGGGAGAAGCAGACGCCCCGCCGAGCAGGGAGCCCGATGCAGGACTCGATCCCGGGACTCCAGGATCATGACCTGAGCCGAAGGCCATCGCCTAACCAACTGAGCCACCCAGGCGCCCTATTATTATTATTTTTTAAGTAGGCTCCACACCCAATGTGGGGCTTGAACTCATGACCTGAGATCAAGAGTTGCATGCTCCTCCAACTGAGCCAGCCAGGCACCCCCAGGTCTTGGTTTTTAAATACCATTCTCCAATAAAAGGAACCGGGGCTCCTTGGAGAAGTAGTTGAGCTTCTGGACAAGGAAATTATGAGATAATAATAACACCTGGAGTGTTTTGTGGTGGCAGAAAATAAGGAAGTGTTCAAAAATTGATGGAGGCGTGTCAGAGGCCACACCCAAAGGCCGCACGGAGCTGGAACAATTTAAGCAAAGAACTTAGTAGCTGTAAAATGAGATTATAACCCAGAGAATAAAACAAATATCACTGAGTCCATTGTAATATAAATGATTGGACAAGTAAATACATGAGAAGGAACAGCTCATTTTTATAGAGGAATCCCAGTTCATTAACATGGAAGGAGAGAGGGAAGGAGAAGTCAGCAGCACGAACTGTGGGATGAATTGCCATGTCTACTGACGGATACTGCAATCAGTGGGCCCACGTTCGAAGAGAAACAAGTTATGTGTGTAGACTCAAAGTAACTTCTTGCAGATATTCATCAGTTAAAAAAGTAGAAAAATGGTAAATTAGTTAAGAAGTAGAAAAATGCTAAGAAATAGGGGCGCCTGGGCGGCTCAGTCAGGTAAGCTGCTGCCTTCAGCTCAGGTCATGATCTCGGGGTCCACGTTGGGCTCCCTGCTTAGCGGGGAGCCTGCTTCTCCCTCTCCCTCTGCCCCTCCACCTGCTCGTGTCCTTCTGTCTCTCTCAAATAAATAAATAAAATCTTTAAAAAAAAAAAAAAAAACTTAAGAAGTAGAAGTGGTGGCGAGACCTGGCAGACACCCCCTCACCCAAGCGAGGGAGGTTAGCCCCTCCAGGAATCCCGCATCGCCACAGCCCGCACCCTCCGATATGGTGCACTAAGAGGGGCACCTCGCTTCTGCAAAACTTCCACTTGGTCATGAGAAAGCATCCAACAGACTGAAAGTGAGGGACATTTTACAAGATACCTGACCAGGGCTGTTCAGAAGTGTCAAGGTCAAAGACAAGGAAGGAACAAGGAGGTGCTGCCCAGCAGAGGAGAGGCGACCGGAAAAGGGCAGAGCAGGGAAGCGAGAGACGTCAGGGTGCAGCCCGCGGGTGGTCCATGGCAGAACCAATGTGAGGTGTGGGTCTGAGGGTGGTACCATTAGGGGAAGCTGGTGGAGGGCACATGCTTCTTCTCTGTGCTATTTTGGGGACTATTCTACAAGCCAAAAATTACTCCAAGATAAGGTTTGTGAAAACAAGCCTTTATTATTGCTGAGGGTCCCAGTCATCTGGCCTCAGTCCTGGTCTCACTGGATTCCATATATTTCCTCCCACTTCAGGGCCACAGTCTGACCCTCAGAAGTGAGGACCTGCTGCCCCAGCTGAGATGGCAGCTCCACGTCTCGCCTGGTGGCTCCCAGGCAGGAGAGACCACAGGGCCACTCCCAACCCGTGATTCGAACAGTCAGTCCCGTGTCCATGGGTGGGAGCGGCCCTCCCTTCGGAGCCAAGACCTCCAAGCTGGAACGAAGAGCCACATCCTAAGAGCAGGCGGCCAGGCGTAACAGTGGGCATGACCCCTGGACCCCGCGGACGTGGCTGCCCCGCACACAGCCCCCGCTGGGAGGGCGCCCACCCCCCCCAGCCAGTCCCCCAGCAGACACCATAGCTGAATCTTCATGGGCCGTCCTGCCTTGGTATCAGACCAGCGCTTACGGGCACCGTGTGGCTTGAAGTCCAGCCACCCTCACTGCTCCAAGATGAAAGCATCAGCAGGAAGCTGTGGGGGTGCGGGTCCCTGGCAGTGAAGGAGCTGCTGCTGGGTCTACGGATGCTGTGCTGACGGCAGCTCCGTGGGCAGGAAAAGCAAGTCCACGCCCAGGAAAACTGTGGGGTCCAGCTGCTGGCCCCCTGTGACCTGGCCATCTCTCTGCCAACTGCCGTGACATCCTGGGCGGGCACTCCCACGGGACACCAAGGGCTCTGTCCCCTTGCAGAGGCCCGTCCAGCCGCTCCTCCCCAGACCTCTTGGCCCCAGCCTCACGACCCTGTGTTCTAGGCCTGGGGACATTCAGCCAAATCCTCTTCAGTCACTCCGGGAATCAGTGCAGATCCAGACCTCTGGCCACGTTGCAGTCCCGCCAACTAGCCAAGCAAGGCCCATGCCAGAGCTCTGTCCTCGGGGACCAGCACCCCCAGAGTCAGCAGCCCCGACACACCCCCGCTGGCGCACTGGGCAGCCGCTCTGGGTGGGCCTCCAGGGGCTTCCCGCAGACTCACCCAGCAGAGCCTCCCCTCCGGCCCAGGGCTGCCCCAGCATCCCACACCCTGGGTGACGTTCTGACCCGTGGGGGAGGGTAACCAGAGGGCAAATCCTCCCCTCCCCCCAAACCAATGGACCATGAAGAAATGGTGCAGCGGTGGGGACAGCCCCCAGGGTGAGCGGCCCCCCACGCCCCCCGCCGACCTGCTCAGTACCACGTCTGCACTGCGCCCCCCACCCCCACCGTTTGAGCCCTGAAAGACAGCGAGCCTTCAGGTCTGTGTCTCAGACTCTGCTCTCTGGCAGCAAGCTTCCTGGGGACACATCTGACAGAGCCAACACCCCGGGGTCAGCCCGCACCCCAGCTCAGCCCCTGCGAACCAGGCCCCAGACCTCTGCCAACAGGCCACGGGTGTGGACAGAGCCGGTCTCCCCGGGCCTCCAGGAGCTGCTCCCTCGCTTCTCCTCCTCGGCCTGACCGAGCTCCACAGGGCCCCGCAGCCTGCCCGCAGCGTGGTGGGCCGCGGACCCCACTCGCAGGGCAGGAGGGCTCTGTCCCGTGCCAGGCCGCCCCACGGGGCCCGGGAGCGAGGCAGGACCTGCTCTCCAAAAGCAGAGCAGTGGTCTGCAGAAATGCCTGCCCCCGCCCCCCCAAACACCCAGGGCCCTAAGCTGTGACCCTCCCACAGAGCTGGGAGAAGCTGGCCAGAACGTCCTTGCCGGCCACGGAAACTTCCACCAAGTCGGAGAAACCTGAACCGGGACAGGTGTCTCAAATGGAGGCAAGTTCACACAGGGGATTGTTACTCGGTGTTGGAAGGCCGCGAGTACCGAGAGGGACCCCAGGTATTAGTAAAGGCAGGCTGTGAGCCCCGAGAACAGAAAGGGAGAGTGGGGTCACCAGGATCCAGGCGCTCAGACACGCAGGGCGCTTGGCCGCCGGAGCCGGTGTGTGCGGGACTGGAAGGGGCAGGAGGCCCACTGCCCCCGCCGACGACCCTCACACCCCCCCCAACGATCCCCCCCATGCTCCCCCACACCCCTCCCTCCACGCCGGCCCTTTGCCCCACTGATGCTCTCCCACGCGCCCCCCACGTCCTCCAACGCATCCCCCCCAGCCCCTCCCCCACTGCCCCAGCCAATGCCCACCCCCCACCCCAGGAAGCAGCTGGAAGCAGGTCTCCGGGGGCCCCACGGAGCGAGCGCAGAGCGGGGGCTGGGGGCTGAGCGGCAGAAAGAAGGCAGTCGCCCAGACACAGCTGTTTGGGGAAGGGGGGTCGTAGCCCCAGGTCTGTCCACCTTCCCCACACTCAGCACAGAGTCTGATCCCAGAGTCTCGGCCGCAGACCTGGGAATGCGGCTTCCCGGATCAACTCAGGAGGTACACGCTGAGGCTGCAGGTGGAGAGCGGTCGTGTCTCCTGCCACAGGTGTAGGAGAACCCGGATCAGGAGCATCCTCTGCACAGGGCACCTGGCCTCAGGACCTGGAGCGAGGCTGAGCTGCCATGGGGCCTCCACTCCGAGGGAATGGGGACGTGAGCAGGACCGTCCTCTGTCCTCCGCAGACTCCCGGGGGCACCAACCACCAGTTACAGCCCGCCCACATCAGCTGGGCAGCAGGGGACAGGCAGTGTCCCCTTCCTGCCACCTTGGCTCTCAGCCACGGTACGGACTGTCACCTTCTAGCGTGTTCGTTCCAGCAGATACTGCTGAAGACATCGGAGTCCAGAAGCTTCTCACCACCTCGCCAGCCTGGTGCCGAACAGAACTGGAGGGTGCTGCCGATCTGTGAGGGAGACGTGGGCTACTCACGCTTGTCCTAACGCCCTGCCGTGGTTCATGATGCCCCTCAAAGACATGTCCACCTGGAAACCTCGAGCGTGACTTTATTTGGAACAAGGGTCTGAAGGGCTGTGAGAGCAGACTATCCCGGATTTAGGGCGGGCCTAATGACGTGTCCTTACAAGAGACAGGAAGAGACACACAGAGACACAAGGAAGGCGGCCACGGGACCACGGCGGCAGAGGCTGGAGCCATGTGGCCACAAGCCCAGGACCACCAGAAGCTGGAGAGGCAGGACGGGTTCTCCCCGAGCCCGAACTGTGAGAGTCACTTTCTGCTGTTCCCAGCTCCGTGGTCCATGGAAACCTGCTTCCACGCGCCACTCTCTGTCTATTCAAAAAATAAAGGAAACAATTTTAAATTTTAAAATAATGTTCAGTAAGAATCTTTGATAACATGAGCAATGCTTATATGATAAAAATAAAAAGAAGACAACGCGTCAATTGTTGGGCTGACCTTTAGGGACGAGCGCTTCTCTGAGCAGGAGAGTGAAAGGGACCGTGATGAATGTCCCTGATAGAAACAAGCCCCTGGGCTGACTCCCCTGACGACTGGGGCCTGGGCTCAAGGCCCGCGGTGTGTGAGCGCAGGGGTGCGCTGCTCCCAGACGCCGCGAGCCTCTCCAGCTGACACCTGCGCTGGGCACTCAGGCCATGGGATGGCGGAGAAGGGAGCATCCAGGGGGTCAGGCCGGATTTAGGGGCGTGAATTCAGGCCCACTGAGCAGAGATTCTGCATCCCACGGTGTACGCAGGGTGGCGGGTTGGCTGAAACGCAGGCCAGGGAGACGGAAATGCCAGAGCCGCCCTGCCTTCTGCTGAGGGGAATCCAGGGGCGTAGGGAGACTAATGCCAGCGTGATCTTCCAGGGAAGGCTCTCGCCCACCCCAAGGGGCCCCGGACATGCCCATCTCACCGTGACCGAGGGGGGTCCCAGGCAGACTCTCAGGGCTCCACAGTCACTCTTCTCTGCAGGCACCTCTCGGGGAAACTGCAGCCTCTGACCTGGGAGCCCAAACCCTGTGAGAGAAATTGGATCCCGGGGGGTGGGGGCCCAGCGGCAGCACGTGGCCACCAAACGCAAGGCGGACGTGGTCCCCGGATGGACGGCAGAGTCCAGGCAGTAGGCAGCCCAGTCCAGCTCGCAGAGACCCGCAGGGACAGCTGGTGGATTGCGGCATTCCTAGCAGGGAATCGAGGGGATGCCCTGGGATCCACAGTCCATCTGTATGAGCAGACACACCCTAGGTCAAGTGAGCAAACATGCCCCCTGAACCCCGACAACAGAGACACGGCCCCCCGACCCCGGTCAACTCCGAGGCTCGAGCCAGTTCACGGACCCAGACCCTCGCTTAGAGGGAGGACCCCGGGCCCTGGGGTCACCATCTCCCCACCTTCCCCAAAGACCCGCAGCATTCAGCAGGGTGACTGCGCCTGAGCTTTCCAGCCTTCCGGCAAGGGCCGTGATGGCTCCCGCTAGTGGGGGGCTGAGCATTGTGGGGGCCTCAGGTCACAGACACAGGCGTGCCCTGTAGCCTGGCGGGTTTCTGTGTTCACCGTCAGGACGCCTCCCGCCGTCCCCCCCACGGGGCCTGGCTGAGTGCAGGCCAGTGAGGCTGAGCCATCAAACATTTCATGGCCATAAGAAAGTATGTTCTCAGCAAATGTTTCATGTTGAACTACGTCAGGAGGGCCTATGCGCCCCGGTGTCAGTGCGGGAGGACTCACAAGTCTGTTCCAGCCTCACCACACCCCAGCGAGGGCAGCATGACGGCCAGCCCGTCGTGGAGGAGCATCTCCGTGTCCAGGAGGACAGGTCCCCCCGGGCAGGGAGACCCTCGCCTGCCTCCCCCAGTCCGTGCAGCCCAGACAGTGTGCACCTCTGGTTCTGAGGAGCCCCGGGGGTCTTCAGCAAGGACACCCCCGCGGGTGGGGTGCCCGTGGGTGGCCGCTGGTCACCCCCGTCCTCCCAGCCCCTGGCCCTGCCCCTCACGTCACTTCTCGGCTCACTGCAAGGGCGAAAGCGGGTGGGCACTGCTCTCCCCGAGCCCAGGGGCCTCTGAGGGCAGACGCCGGGGAGCCCTGTGCCTCGGGACTCCGGTGCTCCCGAAGGCACATCTGTGGGATCAGGACGGGACTGCCAGGTTGCTGACAATGGGACCTCGGTGGGGGGGGTCCTTCACATTTCTGCGGTGGTCACGTCCCTCTGGCACACACGAATGCTTTATATTCAGAGAGGTTAATGTTGCTTAACAAAGAGAATCAGGTACAAGTCGTCCCTGAGAACGTCCCGAAGGGAAACCCTGTGCAGCACCACCTGGGGGCCCTCTGTCCACGTGTCCCCGCTCCCCTGATGGCGGCCTAGGACGGCGGTGGGCACCCCTCCAAACTCCTGCCACTGGGTCGGGGACTTCCAAGCGCCTCGCCAGGCAGCAGAGGGCAGGGCTGACGCAAGCACTACTCACAAAGCAAACATGGAAAGGAGCAGGCCAGCTCCGGCTTCACCCGAAGCCATAAACTCCTGCTTCCGGCCACCTTGGGCATCACCTAATACAATTAAACAGCACAATAACAAAAGAAGACCATAAAGTCGCAAATGTCAGCCCCAGGACCCACATCCGGTGTCCAGCCCACTGGGCTGGGGCCTGGGCCCCGGGTTCCGGCCACACAGGGAGACCTGGGCCCACATCCCAGCCAGATGTTCAGGCCTCAGTTCTGACTCTTAAGACACATGGACACCCTGGGCCTTCCAGGGGCAGGAGGCCGTGGGGTACCCCAATCCTGGGTCAGTGCCCCCAGGCGTGTGGCTCCTTCTGCCTCTGACCAGACAGAAGCCAGGGGTGGGGGCTCCCCAGGGAAGAGAAGGGCAGCAAGCATGTGTGCAGGAGCCGAGAAACCCAGGGTGGCCTGAAACCCACCTCTGGCTCCACGGCGTCCAGGCCAAGCCCCACGGCCTCTAAGAATGGACCTCAAGCCAGAAGACCCGTGCCTCACACCCACCAGGCTGCGCGTTACCAAAACAGAACAGAACAGAAAATGACAAGTGTTAGCAACGATGTGGGGAAACTAAACCCTCGTCCTCCATTGGTGGCAAGTAAAATGGGGAAGCTGCTCTGGAACGGGGCCGGGGGGGTGGCCTCGAACAATAAAACAGAGCTACCGTGGGATCCCGCAATCCCGCCGCTGGGTATTCACCCCGAGTGCGTGCAGCAGGGACACGAGTGGATGCATGCACACCCACGTTCACAGCCGCTGACACAGGGAAGCGGCCCAAGCGTCGTCGACGGACGAACGGATAAACGTGGTCCATCCACACACAGGACCGTCACTCAGCCTGAACACGGAGGGACACGCTGACACCTGCCAGAGCGTGGGTGGACCTGGGGGACGTGATGCTGAGTGAGATAGGCCAGACACAGAGGGCCAAGTACTGCAGGATTCCCCCCACATGAGGTCCTTAGAGTCTCCAGATTCACAGGGAACAGAGTGGACGGTGGGCGCCGGGGGAGGATGGGGTTGGTGACTCAGGGGGACAGAGAGTGGACGGTGGGCGCCGGGGGAGGACGGGGGTCAGTGACTCAGGGGGACAGAGAGTGGATGGTGGGCGCTGGGCACTGGGGTAGGGAGGGGGTCGGTGACTCGGGGACAGAGAGTGGACAGTGGGCGCCAGGGGAGGGATGGGGGTCGGTGACTCAGGGGGACAGAGTGGACAGTGGGCACCGGGGGAGGAGCTGGAGGTTAGTGTCTCAGGGGGACAGAGTCTCAGTTTGGGAAGATGGAAAGTTCTGGGGACAGGTGGTGGGGACGGCTGCACAACAGTGGGAATGTGCTTAGTGCCCCTGAGCTGTAGGCTTAGAGACGGTGAAGACGGTACATTTTATGTTCTGTGTATTTTACCAGGATTAAAAACTAAGAAGAATCTGGGAGTGGCCTCGCTGGGGGGCTCTGGCTCAGGGCCTGAGGCTGCATCATTTGCAGGCTTGGCTGGGGCTGAAGGAGTCACTCCGTACTGTCCTACCCGCGTGGCCGTGGCGGGAGGCCCCTGTGTGCAGCCGTGTGTGCCCCTCCAGGTGTGGCCTGCCCTTGTCTGCAGCCTCGGGCTGGGGCAGGTGAGACTTGCCTTAAAACCTGTTTTGCAGTTTAATTTAAACTTCCTGCCTAAAGACAGGCGCAGCGACCGTGAACAGCATTTGGGCAAATGCACACAGGTTGTAAAAGTGTAAATATGCTCATCAGAAGGATAAACTCCACGTTCAGAACAGCAATTATTTTTGGGAAGCAAGTGGAGATGTGACCGGGACGGTCACGGGACTTGATTTTATGGGTCGGAGGGCATGGATTTGGTTGTCCGCACAACTGCGCTTTACCTGTTCATTTTCCTCTCTTTTTTATTCATACATCTATTCCCACTCAGTTCCATTTCCTGCCACTGAATAACACCTCCTCGGCCTTTGTTATACGGGTTCTTGCAAAATGTGTATTGTTTCTGAATCTTGGTTTTTCCCTTTCCATCCATGTGCTTTATCCACACTCTGTGTGGCCCGTCTGGTTCTCTGTCTTCTTCACTCAGCACTTTCTCCTGCACACGCCCCCCTGCTCCCCACACCCACCAGGGGTGTCCTGCCTCCTCCCCATGGGCTCAGGGGAGGGTCCTGGGGACGAGCTCCAGAAGCAGGGCTGCGGGTGAGGGGACACGCTCCGTGGCGCCCTGTCCCCACCCGGGGCATTAGCCAGCTTCCTGCTTTTGCCATTCCAACACGCGAAACGTGGTTTCCCTCTGCCTTTCTCTGACAGCCGGGTTTGAACATCAGCTCCAGGCCTGGGTGGACCTGTGGTTCCCCTGAGACGCCCCATTTCCCACCAGGACTGGGGGCTCTGTCCTGTGTATCTGCAGGAATGCTCCTGTCCAGGCTACATCAATGGTTCTCAAACTGTGGACCCCAGGACACTCTTACACAGTTAAAAATTATGGAGGATCCCAAAGAACTTCTGTTGATGTGGGTTATGTCTCTCAATATTTACTGTATTAGAAAATACAACTATGACAAGTTAAAGACGTGAATTCATTCTCCTTTTAAAAAACTACAATGATATGGGGTGCCTGGGTGGCTCAGTCGGTTGAGCGTCTGCCTTCAGCTCAGGTCATGGTCTCAGGGTCCTGGGATCGAGCCCCGCATCGGGCTCCCTGCTCAGCAGGGAATTTGCTTCTCTTTCTCCCTCTGCCCCTCACCCTGCTTGTGCGCTCTCTCTCTCTCAAACAAATTTAAAAAATCTTCAAAATATATATAAAAATAACAATAATAGACCATGGCACAAAACCATCTACACCACACAGCTTTTCAGCTGCACACAAAGCCCAAAATGCTCTCGGACGATGAAGTGCTTCTTTAGGGAGTTTCCTGAGGCTGTTGCCCGAGACCTGTAGGTAGATCTAGCCCAACAGGTGCATGGATTCTCCAGAGTCACCTCCAACCCTCTATGTGCCCACCAATCCTGAAGGAATTTGCCCAATCCTAATCAAGCCTCCCACAACCCCACCTCAATCCAGACCCTAAAACTTCACAACAGCCCCCCCTTGCCTGCCCACCCCCTGGGACCCTGTTAAGCGTCAACATGTCACTTGGAGGCATTTTGAGGAGTCAGGAGTCAGCACAAAGAGTGTATTTTTTTCTTTTCTCTCTTTTTTTTTTAAGATTTATTTATTTGGGGCACCTGGGTGGCTCAGTCGTTAAGCGTCTGCCTTCGGCTCAGGTCGTGATCCCAGGGTCCTGGGATCGAGCCCCACATCGGGCTCCCTGCTCGGCGGGAAGCCTGCTTCTCCCTCTCCCGCTCCCCCTGCTTGTGTTCCCTCTCTCGCATTCTCTCTGTCAAATAAATAAATAAAATCTTTATTTATTTGAGAGAGAGAACGCACACAAGCGAGCATGAGCACGGGGAGGAGCAGAGGGAGAGAGAATCCCAAGCGGACTCCGAGCTGAGCACAGAGCCCGACGAGGGGCTGGACCTCACGACCCTGAGATCCTGACCTGAGCTGAAATCAAGAGTCGGTCGCTCAACCGACTGCGCCCACCCCCCAGGTGCCCCTAAATGACAGCTTCCTAAAGGCGAGCTGCCATCTGGGATGGGAATGTTCCCCACCAGCGCACACTCCGCATGGGTCACGGCAAAGCCGCTTGGTCCACCTTGCTCTATGAATGGATCCTTGGCCCGTTGTGATCTCTAAACGGCCTGCATTGGTCGTTGGGAAGACACCGGTCCAGAGAGTCCCACAGACCTTCAGCGTGAGGACACCGCATTCCCGGCATGGACTCTCACGCTGCCCGCCTTCACCGCGGCCAGCAGGAAGGCCTTCAGGCTGGGGAGCGGTCCCCCTCGCAGGGCGGGCTCCACACTCCTAGCTTGGAGGCTCGGACTCCCCATGGCAACAAAGACCCTGTTTTCCTTGAAGTGACAGGGATCCTCGCTCATTTCGGGGAGAAGGGCTGCCAAGATCCCAGGTCTGAGCACCCACAGCATGGCGGCCGGCGGGTCCCCCGAGGGGCCAGGGCGGCTCACACCGCTTCCTGGGGCGGCCTGGCCGGTCCGGCCTCCGCTCAGGCCGAGGCTGGATGAAGTGAGATTAGGGATGGTTGTTCACGGGGACTTCCGCGCCCGCCCCACGGAGTGTGTGGTGGGGAAGGGTCCTCGGCCAAGCCGCCAAGCCGGATCCTTGCAAAGGAGCCCACAGCCCCCACCCCGCCCCCTCCTCCACAGGGCAGCTTCTGCACCATGAGCCAGATGAAAAAGTCTTGTCATGAAGTGTGTCCAGAGCTCACAGGCCCCCAAAGGGCCTTAGGGGTCCTAAGGGAATCGTGGGCCGTGCTAGGGAGTGGCTGAGACAGTTTATCACATGAGACTATTATTAGAATCACCCTGGTGAATGTGGGCGCCTGGGTGGGGACGTGGACTGGGGGCAGCACTGGGGCCCAGCCCCTCCAGGGACCCCTCTCAAACCTAAAATAAATCACAGTGGTCAACTCTGCCTCAATGGGCCACCATCTTCCTCAACCCAAGAGGAGGCCAGGCCACAGAAAAGGTGAGCCACAGGCTCCGGCTCCCAGCTCGGGGCTAAGCCAGTAGCTGAGGGGACTCCACACATGCCCTGTCTTTCCTGGGCCCCAGTTTCCCTGCCTGGTCACCAGTGGCCTCTGCAGGCCTATGCCCCGCTGTTAGGAGAGGTGGGCTCCGTCTGCAGCCCCCGGGGCCAGGGGTCAGGGAGGGCCTGGCCTCCCACCGGCCCGCCTCCCGGGGGCCCAGCGAGGAGCCTGCCAGGGCTCAGGTAGGCACGCTCCTTCAAGGGCAAACAAGGTGCCAGTGGCCGGGAAGAGAGCTGACAGCTGGGGGCCAGGCTGCGGAGAGAGCTCGCCAGGGTCCGGTGTCCACACCACGGCCCCACCCTGTCCGTTTATGGCCAGGTCCTGTTGTGGGCACAGGTCCAGCGCCAACGCCCTTCCTCCTCCTGGCATCTTCCAGGAACCAGCCTCCGCTGCAAGGAGCAGGGATCTCCGGAGCCAGGAGGCCCCAGAGGAGCTTCTCATGCCCCAGACACGGAGGAAATGGGCAGCTGTCCCCTTGTCCGGATCCCAGAACCAGGCAGTGTCATGGGCAGTAGACGAGGATGAAGCGTCCCCAGCCCCCACTCAGCACAGCCCCCCCAGAGTCCAGGCCGCCCTCTGGCCCAGGGTGGACTTGCTGTGGGCATCCCCGATGTGGCCAGAGAGGGCTGGGGCTCAGAGCCTGCGTGTCTGACACTCACAATTGGGGCGCAGCCTCAGGGGGGACCCACCTGCCTCCCCTGAGCTCCCATGGACCCAACCAGCTGGGGCTGGGGGAGATAGATGTGCCGAGGGCCAGGAAAACTGGGGGGTCAGCCCGGAGCGGTCAGGGGGCTTCATGGAGAAAGGTTAGGCTAGGGCACAGGGCTGGGTCTGTGGGCCCAGGGTTTGGTCTGGGCCTTGGGGAGAAATTAGGGCAGGGGTGGGCTGGGTGAGGCATGAGAGAGGGGAGTTAGGGTCAGGGACCCGGGACCACATCAAGAGCACCGTGTCAGCCACCAGACAGGGCAGGACACGGTGCCCTGGGAGGGCCTTCCCTGGCCCTGCATCTGTCCCCCAGGCGGGGGGACACTGGCCACACCTAGCCCACCACTCCCTTCTCTGAGGGCCCAGGTGGCCCCACGTGGCCCTGCCCAGCCCCAGGTGCGCCCTGAGAGGCAGAGCCAGGGGAGCGGCCAGGCTGCCCTCTGATGGAACTCATCTCTCCAGACACAGATAAGGTTCCTAGGGTCATTTCCCCCAGGTCCAGCATGGGCTGGGGCAGTGGTCACACTCACTCAGCCCCCAACCCCACAGCAGCTCGACCAAGCGCCCTAGGAGGACACCAAACAGCTAGGGTAGCTGGAAGGGGGCAGGGGAGAAGGAGGAGCGGGGCCCAGGCATCCAGGGTTGGGGTGCCTGTTTCTGGGGTGTCTGGAGCCACAGATCCTCACTGGCCAGCCTGCTGTTTGCTCTGGGGCCTTCCACACTCGGCAGTCTCTGCATACAGCGGGTGCTCAATAAAAGCTCATAGTTGTTGATGGCGGAGGACGGTTCCTGTGTCCGTGTGGGTTGCTACTTCCTATCCCCATCTCTGCCCTGTGGTCAGCGAGAGGTCTTGGGGGGCAGGAGGGCAAGTTGCCAGGGGACAGCAGGGTCCTATGGGTGCAGGCCCCCATAGGCTGGGCTGCTAAGGACCTGGCAGTGGGCAGGGGTCACATCCCTATGGGGGCCGCTGTGGAGGGGTCTGCCCATGAGGAAACAGGCAGTGACTTCGGGGTCCCCAGACGGGCCACCTGGGAAACGGGGGCTTGGCTGGCTGGGAGTTTGGGGGCCTCGGGCCAGACATAGCCCTCAGCCACTGCCCCCAACAGCAGCCCCAACCACAGTGACTACCAAGATGACTGGGCCTGAGGGGCCAGCACGGGCCGGCTCCTGATGGGCATGACCTAATGTCACCCCCATCCCTGATGTGGCCGTGACCCCACCAGGGGCAGAGCTGGCCAGGCCACCAGGACGCCTCCCAGGACCAGGCAGGGTCTGCTGCCAGTGTTCCAAGTGGGGGCACAGAGCGGGGCGTCCCGTCCTGAGAAGCCTTGTGGGGAGAGTCTTCTCCCTGAGGCTGGGGGTGGCCGGGGGGAGCAGGCTCCATGGCCTGGGGTCAGGGGCCCACCACATTGGGCTGACGCGCCCACCAAGACCACTGACCTTGTCCTCGGCTCTGACAGCACAGAAACTGACCACTAGGGTGCTTTGGGGATACCAGGCAGTACCTCAGAATTTGGGGTCTGTGTGTAGTGACCTGGAGCCCCTAAGAAGCCAAGCGCGCTGGCTGGGGAGGCAGAGACCAGCTCCACCCCCCAAGTACCACCCCCCAAGTGCCACCCCCAGCTGAGCCACCCCCCCCCAAGACTTGCCAGGTGCTCAGTGAACAAGGCAGAGTCCCGGGCCAGACCCCAGGCCACACCTCACTCTGCAGAAACCCGGATCCCCAAGGGGCCGGCCTACGGGGTCCCAGCAGGAATGCAGGGCAGCCCCCCATGCTCTCTCTCGTGGGGGGCACAGGACGGTGGGCTTGGGGGCACCGATGCTTGTGGACATTTCCCAAGGGGCATGATCAGATCTGGGGGTAGGGGATGAGGCCCCAGGGAGGGGGAGAGGGGCAGCCTCTGGAGGTGAAGGGAAAGCAGAATTGCTTTGGGATGGTGGCGGGGAGGGTGTGTCAAGGGGGCCAGATGGTGCCCAATTTTGCAGAAAGATGCTGCGAAAGACCCCACCCCTGAGTCCTTGGGGATGGGGGTCCCCAAGGGGCTGGAGGCTAGGTGACCTTCCCTTTGACCTTCAGGAAACTGCTCCTACTTCCCAGGCCAGGGGCGTGCAAGTCACTGGGGTCCTCGTGGGCAGCAGGGGCGGGAAGTAGCTGTCCTGTGTCTGGGGCCTTGAACATTTCACAGGAGGAGAGGGCTTCGAGCCCCTCAGGTCAGGTGCAGCCACGGGCCTCCGCCCCCCGAAGCCACACCCAGGCCCTGCCAGGCCCGGAGGTCCCGGGATCCAGGTGCTCCCCTGCCCTCCCAGTGCACCTCGCTGTCTGTCCACCTGGGTTGTGCTCTGAGTGTCGGGGGCTCCGACAGCCTAACGTGCAGGGACCCGGGCCCCTGGCCACCCCCCCAGGTGCGTCCTGGGCAGTGCTGTGGCCACGGACCCCGCCTGAGCGGAGCTGGCTCCAGCCAGATCCCAGACCCAGGCCCAGCCAGTGTGGCCGCCCATGGAAGGTTCTGGAGGAGGGTGGCACACTAGGATGCTGATGTTCACCAGCAGGTGGCACCCAGCCCCCGCACTGTGGGGGGAGGTGTGTGTGTGTGTGTGTGTGTGTGTGTGTGTGTGTGTGTGTGTGACCATGTGAGCGAGCAGGCATGTGGGCCCCACATGCGTGTGTGCACATCGAGGCCAGAGTGCATGGGCACTTGGACACACGAGTGTGAGCAGCCTCGCTGCCCCTGGAGCCCCAGTCAGAGGACATCCCTCTGTGATCTGACTCCCTCTGTCTTTGTGCACTGTGGGCCCTGGGGAGCGTCTTCCACGGCTCCAGCCACCTGCAAGCCCAGCACGGGGACAGGCAGGTCTGCCACCTGCATGCAGGCTGGGTCTGTCACCTTTCTGTGCCTGGTCTGTCCCTGGGACAGTGGCCATCTTTCCCTCTGCTCAATGCACAGTGATGGTCACTTGAGCACAGGGAGGGCCACCCACCTCGAGCCCTGGGCAGCTCGGCCACAGTGAGCGAGGCTCGCGGAAATTCCTGAGATTCAGCCTGATAAGCAGCGAGAAGCGCCAGTCTGTGTCCCTCCCCAAGAGGGGGGCCCAAGCCCCACCCAGAGGCCCCGGGTCTCAACGTACCCCCCCAGGGGATGGTCAGGGCCCCTCCTGGGGAAGCCAGGGGCCGGATGAAGACAGAGGGGCCCATCCTGGCAGCGGGCCCCTGGGGCAGGGGACGCACGACCACTAGTCCTAAGGCCCATGAGGCTTGGGGCGTGCCCAGAGTTACCACCCAGCTGTGGGGTGGGAGGAGATGGGGCCCTGCCACACCATACCACCCTCAGGCAATGCAGCTGAGCAACTCGGGTTGCTCCCAGGAGGGCCCGTCCGGTGTCCGCACGCTGGGGGAGGGCATGGGGAGAGCTTCCGATGTCCCCATCGCCCTGAAGAAGGAGAAGCTGTGGCCAGGGAGGGCAGCCGGCCAGTGGTGGCCACCCCCGGGAGGGGCCGGGGCCCCACGAAGCAGGACCCAGAGCAGGGCCGGGGGCCAGGGTCCGGGACGCAGGGGTGGGGCATCCGCCTGTGGCCACGTGCACAGGCATGGAGGAAGCGGATGTGGCCTTTGACCAGCAGATTACAGAACTGGCCAGGTGGGAAGGTCAACAGAAAGCTCTCAAGGAGCAGCTGGTGGGGGCCTGCCTGTGCACGCAGCACGGGGTCGCCCGCCGGGGGTGGGGCTCGGTGGGGGTGCCGGAGGATGCCAGCCTCAGACACTCGGGGAGCAGAGCCCAGCACAGGGCGGGAAGTGCAGACTGCTGTGGTTAGTGGTCATGGCCACCCTTGTCTTGCAGAGTGTGAGGGCCCCGGTGAGGCCACGGGGGCCCGAGGGCTGGGGGCAGCAAGGCCCAGGCCCGAGGGCCCCACATTCATCTCAGCAGGAGGTGGGGGAGAGGGACTCATACCCTGGGTGGTCCCGTGGGAGGGCTGCCTGTGAGCAGCAGGCTCGGGAGGCCTGAGGTGTGGCTCAGGGCTGTCCACAGCGCAGACCCCTCCCAGGCAAGGCAGGGGCCTGCAGGTCCCCCAGCAACAGCCCACAGCGCCTCCGGAAATGGGCTTCTCCTTCTGTGACAACAGCCCACATGGAGGACGAGCACAGAGGCCCGTCCCACCCACTCCCCGAAAGATTAAAAGATGCACCACATAGCCCCAAAACAGAGTCTCCAAAGAGCAGAGGAATTCCTGCTGTGCCCCACGAGAAGACACCGAGCACAGAAATGTATGTCTGGTGTTGAGTCGTGCCCCCCAAATTCCTACGAGGAAGTCCTGACCCCCAGGACCTCAGAAAGGGACCTGATTTGGGAATAGATAGGGTCCTTGCAGGTGAGGTCATTAGGGTGGGCCCCTCATCCGATGTGACTGTGTCCTTACGAAAAGGCGAAACGAGTCGGACTGGCTCGCAGGGAGAGGCAGGGGGAGCAGGTGAGGACGGAGGTGCAGGTCGGGGGTGCAGCTAGAAGCCAGCGAGCCCCCAGAAGCCAGGACCACCAGCAGCTGGGGGAGGGATGCCGCAGCAGGAAGCAGGCCTGCCCACACCTGGATCCTGCCAGGTGCCAGGGCCGCCCCAGGGCAGTAACACGGCCCTCGAACAAGTGTGTTTATCTTCTCGAGACTTCTCTGCATTTTTCCACATTTTACTGAGTGTGTACCACGGTACAATTTTTTGTTATTTAAATTCCGTCTCATCAAGGACTCCCACCTCCGTCCCAGGAGAGGGGAGAGGCAGGGAGGGGACTGGGAGGAGCTCGGCTGCCACCCCAAAGCTGAGAACCGACGCGGGGTCAGGGAGGCCGGGGCCGTGGAGACGGCAGGAGGCCCCTCGGTCCCACTGGGCAGGGCCTGCGGTGAGGAAAGGGCTGCATGGGGGTGGGGGGCAGCAGGTGAGGGGGCGCCTGCCACCCGGCGATGCCGGAAAACCTCAGGATGGCGGCACAGTGGGTAGAGCGCTCTGCCAGGTCCCACCGGGGCTGAGCTACTCCAATCCCGCCTAACAGCTCCCGGGAGAAAGACCCAAGAGGACCAAACTGCTTCCAAGCCCCAGATTTGTAGGAAGACAAAAACCCACGGCCCCACAGGGCGAGATGGGCGCCGGCCCCTCGGACATCCAGCCAGAGGGCGGCAGGCAGGAAAGGAGCCAGACAGTTCGACCTGCGATCGGGAGAAAAGTCGGTCACTGGAGGCCAGCATGGCGGCGACGGCCGTGCAGGAGGGTTAACACGCGGGGCGTCGGCCTGGTCACTGTCCTGAACCCCGTGTGTTCAACAAGGCGCCGTGAGGATGGAACGTGCCGCACAGGGACTCAGAAGGTGTGAGGAAGTACAGACACCACGGCTGCAGAGACGGCGCGAGGGGCGTGAGCGGCAGGTCGGACCCCCGAGGACACCGGCCGGTCCACGGGGGGGCCCGCACACACGAGAGGGAGCCCGCGGGGCAGGCCGCCAACACGCCGCAGGAGCGGCGGGCAGGCTTCGCTCCGGGCCCGTGGACGCGTGAAGGAGACCAAGCCCCGACGAGTCGTCCCATCGCTCAAACGCAGGGAGAAGAGGAAATTCCGCACAGAAGCCAGGGTGGGAATGGGTTGTCTGAAGACGAACACGCACAACATGGCGGCCGACGATTTTGCCAGAAACCAGGCAAGTACGCCAAGAAAAAGCAGCTGCCATCCTGGGGAAATACCTCCAAAAACAAGGGCGGGAGGCCGCCAGGCCCCGGGGAGCTGACGCCCGACCTGGTGACGTCCGCACTCACGGACGGAGTCTTCAAGCGACAGCGGACGACCCCAGAGCAGTGCGGGCGGGGCGCGGGGTGGGGCGCGTGCGGGGAGGCTGCCCGCGGGGCGGTGGTGCCTGCCGAGGGCGGCTGGGGTACGGGGAAGACAAACGCCCCGCGCCCCACAGTGACCACCGGAGCCTCAGGACCAAGAGCGCCTTAGGCAGTGATTGCACTAAGGCCAACCGCGCGAAACCCCAGTGAGAAGGCACGGGGTCTCAGCCGGCATGCAACGGCGAGCGCCCCGCCCGCCGTCTGAACAAGCCCCCGGCAACTGGAAAGGCGCACGGGAGTCGTTCGAAGTAAAACAGAAAAAGGCGCGCAAACACATCGGAAGAAAGGCCACGTGACGACATGAACACCCACGTAGGTTTCGGAGCAAAGAATATCGCCAGGGATGAATAATGTCACTTCACAGGGATGAAGTCCAATTTCCCGGCCACAGCACTGAAGAAGCGGAGAAAAACCGGTAAATCGGACATCGTCAAGATTAGGAACATAAAGGCACGGGGCGCCCAGGTAGGGCAGTCAGTCGAGCGTCCACTCCTGGTTTCGGCTCAGGTCACGATCTTGCGGTCGTGGGATCGACCCCACGTCGGGCTCTGTGCTCAGCTTGGAGTTGGCTTCAGAGTCTCTCTCCCTCTCCTTCTCCCCTCCCACTCGTGCTCTCTCTCTCTCTCTCAAATAAATAAGTCTTTTAAAAAAGAGAGAGAGAGAGAACGTAAAGACGCGCCACACACTGGAAGAAAGATCTTTGCGAACCCTGTGTCGGGTGAAGGACCTGCATGCAGAACAGACCAAGAACTCTCAAAAGTGAATTGCAACCAAATCATCTGGTTTTAAAATGCGCAAAAGGTTTGAACCGACACTTGACACAGGATGGTAGACACGCACATGTGCGCAAGACGGCACCACACGCCTGTCAGGACGGTCCTGCCGCTCGCGCCCCGTGCTGGAGGAAGCGGAGGACGTGGGGATGCAAAGTGGCGCGGCCGCTCTGCGGGGACAGTTTGCTGGGTCCCGAAAAGTCAGCAGGACACCAGCCACACACTCCAGCCGCGCCACGCCCGGGCACCTTCCCCGGAGAAAGGGGAGCCCGCGCTCGCGGCCATGCGGTCGTGCGCACAGGACCCTGGCCGGCCCAGCCGTGGGGGAGCGCACAGGCAGCCGGGGGCACGGCCTGCCAGGAAGCGCGGCTCGGCAACGCAACGGAACAAAGTGTTGATCGGGCAGCAACATGGATGAATCCCCAACAATGTCAAAACACTGAATGAAATTTGCCAGATAAATCAGTCCATACGGCGTGATTCCACTTATGTGAAGGTCTAGAACATGCAAACAAGTCTGCGGTGACTGAGGGCAGTCTGTGTGCCACGATGCGGATGGGTCTCCAGAGGGCACGAGGCCCCTGGGGGCAGAGGAGGGGTCCTCTGGGGGCAGCTGTCCCGATGGTGGTGATGGTTTCAGGGGTATGTGTGTGGGTCAAAACCCATTAAACTGGACTCTTCAAATATGTGTGGGTTTTTGTGCATCAGTTACACCTGATAGAGCTGCTAGAAGCCAAACAAAAACAAAAATAACACCCCCCCAAAAAATCCTGCTTTTACCCACTGGGAGGAGGAGAAGAAAGACTCCACCCTGGGCCTCTGCCCCCACGCTTTCAGAAACTATTCCTAAACTCTGAGGATGCAGGACACCGGGACCCGGCTCTGAGCCCGGAAGAGGTGAAGAGCGAGGAGGGGCAGGGGCGTCAGGCCTCTGCCGTGGGGCCGGGAGCGGGGCCCACGCGAGGGGCTTGTGTCCTCCAGCTCGCCTCCAGCCACCTGTGCTCAGGTCGGGGGTAGGGCTGGGGCCCCTCAGCCCAGGAGCGGCCCACTCCTCTAAGCCCCAGCCGTGGGGGCTGCTTTAGCAGGGGGGGCCACAGGTACTTGCTTAGCAACCCCCACGGGGGGCCAGCATGACATCATGGCCACTGGGCAGCAGGTCCAGGCCCTGAGGCTCCCCTGAGCCGGCCCCTGGTGGGAGTGGCCCCAGAAATCCACCTGGTCCCATATGGCGTGTTCTGTTCTCCTTGAGCAGCCACAGAGAACCGGCCACTGTGAGCGGGGGAGCCCTGGCCCCTCCTTGTCCATCTGGAGGCCACAGCTGGTCAGTGCTGGCCTGCCCAGGACCCTGCAGACCCAGCCCTGCCCACCCTCGCCTGCTGCCTGCCAGTGCCTGAATCGCTGTCCCCCCTTTGTGCAGGGCCCCTCCCCTTCCCCCAACTCTTGGTCCTCAGTTTACCCATTTCTCCCAGCTCACTCTAGAGCCAGGCCCCCACCCTCTCACCAGCGTTCCCACACTGGTACAGTCACTCCCAGGCTTGGCGGGGCCTCTCCCTACCCTGGCCCCAGCTCCGGGCCTTGAGGGTCTGGCTGCCCCTCTTTTAGCCCACCTCCTCCAGGAAGCCTTCCTGGGCTGCTCAGGGCCCTCCCCAGTTCAGCGTGACTGACTCATGCTTCGCGGGGTCCTGCCAGGCCCCCCAAGCTGATTACCTCCCATACTGCCTGTTATGAACCACCTGTTTGTGACTCCCCCCCAAATTCATATGTTGAAGCTCTTACCCAAAGGGAGTGGAATTTGGAGGTGGGGACTTCGGGGGGCGATGGGGTCGTGAGGGTGGGGCCCCCATGATGGGATTCAGGCCCCTGTAAGAAGAGCACCGGAGCTCCTTCCTGTCCCTGTCCCCACGAGAGCGCACAGCAAGAAAGCCCCAGCTGCAGCCGGGAAGGGTTCTCACCACACCCTGCGTTGCCCCGTCTGGATACAGCCAGAACCGGACCCCCCCATGTGACCACCCCGAGGGGCTCACCTCCCATGTGCCCCTTCACCAGCATCAGGCTCCGGGGGCCGCCCCCATGGCCACCACCACCTGGCCACCTGCTCCCAGGGTCTCGCAGACGGCGGCCTGGGTCTCCCCACCCCGCAAACGCCCCTCACCGGCCACCCGCGGTGGAGAGCGAACACGACTCGGAAGACAGAGGCAGCCCAGATAACGCCCAGCCCGGCTTGTGGTGTGTTCCTCATCCTGCCTGCCATGGGAGCCCAAACCCCGAATCCTGCCTCACCAACCTTATCTGTTGGCTTTTCACTCAGCATCCGCTCCAATCAGGGCCCCAGCAGGGAGGGGCAGGGCGGCACTCAGCCAAGGCAGGGGCGCCGCAGGGGCCGAACGGGCTGGTGGCACATCACCGTAGCTGCTCCCAGCTGGCCCACAGCTGGAGGGACAGTGGATCCTGCCTCCCGGAGGGCTCAGGGGAATAAGCCAGTGGCCAACCGGGGAGAGCAGCACAGAGTCCCCAGACAGAGGGGAGGGGTGCTGGCTGGAGGTACTCTGGGGCTCAGAGGAGCCCTGGCCCCTGGAGGCATCAAGAGGCCCGGTGTGGGTGCCCCCCGCCGCTGCCTCAGCTGAACCCCCCCCAGTGGAAGGGGAGGGTTGGCCAGGCCTGTCCTGCGGGGCGTCTAGCCCCAGGCCTGCTCTCCCAGCCCTGTTGGCTCAAGCTGCCCTGGAACCACCCATGCTCCTCCTGCCAGGCCTCAGCACGGGGTCGGGCACCGAAAACGGACAGGGACAGAACGTCAGGAGACCAGGAGAGGCCACACAGTGAACACACCATCCTGTTCCACCAGGCCTGTGGCCCCCAGCCAGACGCTCAGGCTGTAGCTTCCCCTGCTGGGGGCTCCCTGACCTGCCCTCCAGGCCCAGGCACCTCCTACAGCCCAGATACGACATCTGTCCACCTGGTGGCCACACAACGGGGCCGTGGCCATCGGTCAGTGCTGGGGCTGCCCTGCAGGAGGCCAGGGCTGGGCGACACTCACCCCAAATCCAGGCCCAGGGGCAGGCAGAGGTTGAAAGTGCAGACGGAGCAGGGTCAGTTGTGGGGAGGACAGCAGGGTGGCCCCGGGACCACAGGAGAGGGGGCTAAGGGAGGAGGGGCAGGGTCTGGAGGGGTGGCCCTGGGGCCCCTTGCCTGTGGCACTGGGTCACTGGGTCTGGTGTTGCCCCCAGCAGCTCTGGGGTCTGGAAGGGCCAGCGAGAAGCAGGAACCAGCCCGGGAGGGGCCAGGAGGCCAGAGAGAAAGGCGGGTAAGGGAGGCTGGCGTGTGAGGGGAGAATCTGGAGGCCTAATAGGCCTGCTGGGGGGGTGTCGAGAACACTTGGGGGATGAGAGAAGGAGGGGCACTTGCTGGGATGGATGGTGGCCGGACTGCTGGGACCCCAGCTGCCCATGGGTCTTGGGGTGAAGGTGGGGCCGGGGTGGGCAGTGGCTCTCACGGCAGGCCTGAGGTCCTCGTCTGCGGGGCCCCTCCAGGCCCAGGGTCACCTGGTCTGCACCATCTGCCCAAGCGGCGGGTGCCCAGGGGCTGGGCCTGACCCTCAGGGGGAGCCGCAGGAGGGACTGGGCCAGGCCCCCAGCCCCTCGGTCTTGCCCCTGAGGCCAGAGGCCCGGAAGGCCCGCTCTGCGCCCGGCAGTGGGATGCCGTGTGGGCCGCACGGGCCGGTGCAGGCAGCCCTCTCAGCCTCCCGACGGCTCCGACGGGTAATGGAGGCTTGCCAGGCTGGGCACCGTTGCCCCAAAGGCAAATGCCGTCTCCCTTACTGAAATCTTTCCCTGACGCACCCCGAAGCCACCGTTTTTAGTCCTTTGATCTGACAGGGATTAGTGGGGCCAAGCCTCAGGGGGTGAAGGCCTACTGCCCCTTCCCCAAGGAGGTCACGCCTGACAGGCGGGGCCCAGAGGGGTGGGCCGACCCGTGTGCACTCTGGTGCCTCTGTACACCGGAGTCCAGCAAACCCAGGGTCTTGGGGGCTTCTGGCCTGGGACGAGCCCAGTCAGGAACTTTCTGGAAGCACCTGCCAGCAGCAAAGGCCAACGTCCTCATGCAGGCTCTCGGTCCAAGGGAAGGTCAGGTCAAGACTGCCTAGGGGCCAGCACCCACCCTCCCAGCTGAGCCCTGAAGCTGGAGCGGTGGGCCGGCCCCGTTGCCTACACACTGGGGCAGGGGCGGGGGCGGGCCCTCCTGAGCTCCCTGCATCATGGCCAGCCCGGGCCCAGCCATGCAGACAGAGGGCGAGGGCAGGGGGTCTGAGCCGGGCTTGAGGCTGGACAATCACCCATTTGTCCGGCCCGCGGTTCTGCCTCCCAGGACTAGCCAGCAGGAGGGGCCTTTATTGCCCACACGGCCGGGAACAATGGAGACACACACAGTCTTATCTCCCGCTGTTTGCTCAGCACACGCAAGGCTCCCGGGTCAGTGAAGAGAAACGCATTCTCCCTGGTTTGCTGCCAAACCTGCGTATGGAAAGGGACACGGGGCCCACCGCCCAGGAGCCCCCGCCACACCAGGAAGGAGCCGGGCCCGGGCGCAGGCAACGCTGCGAGGCCGAGGGCCGTTGGCTGAGTGCACACGCGGCGTGAACAGCCCGGAGGTGACAGGCGCTGGAATGCTCAGCAACATTTTCCAGGAAACTCAGAGTCGCACACGTACACACGTGCTCAGGCTTCTCTACTCCAGGCTGCACGGGCAGCCCTGTTCCAGTCCCCGTGACCCAACCTCTGCTGGGGCCACGCTGGAGTGCCTCAAGCTGCTGGGGGTGACACTGAGAACCCCAACATGGGGACCCCTTGTCTGCCACGAGCCCTGGCCCCTTCCCCAGGAGTGCGCACACGACCACAGTTTGGCTCCATCCGTCCCTGTCCCCTGGTCTGTCCTGAGGCACTGGCGCCCTCCAGGCCCCAGGACACATGGACACGTGGAGGACAGGAGGGGTCGAGGCACTGCTGGGAGACAGGACAGCACCCGATGTGCAGGGTGCTGAGTGGAGAGGTGGAAAGAGGGGTGGTCTGCAGGGAGTCAAGGAGGAGGCCGTGCCAAGGCCCTGTGGTCAGGTGCCTGCTGGGAGGGCAGCAGGCAGCCTTGTGGCTGGGTGGGACACCACTGGCCGGCAAAACAGTTGGGGGCCCAGCAAGGGTATGGGCAGAGAACAAGGCCTGGGGCTCCCCCAGCCCTGGCCGCAGGGGACACCAGGGGCACAGCCTCACCCACCCACCTCAGGAGGTGGCTTTAGTCGGTGGGAGAGGACCCCAGGCAGCCCAAGGACATTTTTCCAGCAGGGTCCTGGGCCTCTCTCCTCACACTGCTTGTTCCAAGGCCTGACGCGTCACCTCCCAACTGCCCCCTGCCTGGGCGCCCTCACCCACCCAGCACCCTGGCCAGGACTGAGGTTCAAGGAGGGCCTACCTCTGGCCCCTGTGGGACCCCGGCCCCCACCCATTATTCAGAGCTTCACAAGCCCCCCAGTGAGAGCGTGAGCTCTCCGAGGTCAGGAGAACCCTGCAGCGGCCCCATGGCGGAGCCTGGACAGAGACCCCCAAGCTGGGTGCACAGACTCCTTGCTGCAGTGACCCCAGCTGGGGAGGTTCCAGCGCAGGGCACCCAGGAGAGTGTCTGGGAACCACCCCCTCCCCGTCCACCTCTGCTTCTGAGTGAAGGAGGGAACAGGAGTGCCTATCACGCCCGGGGACGTCCCCTCCACATGGCGAGGGCCAGCTGCCCGCTGCGTGCAGTTCTCCGTTAAAACAATGTGGTATTAAAACTGAAGTTTATTCAAGGAAAACACAGGGCATCTACTGGTTTCTGCAGCTGGGGGTCTAGGGCAGGAGGCGGTCTGTGAGGCAGATGCAGCCCCCCAGCCCTGGGGGGTCCTCAGGGGCAGGTGGGGTTCCTGCACCCCAAGTCTCTGTGGAGCCAGAACCTCAGGAAAGGGGGAGCCCCCGGACCAGGGCCCCAGGCTCCCGCACAGGCTCCCACTTAGGACCAGCCTGCCCTGGAGAGTCACCAGACCCACACCTGTTCCCCAAATGCTAGAGGATCCCACAGGATCCGAAACACTCACACCTGCTGACCCTACCTCCCTGACCCTGACCCTCCCCGATCGTGACCCTCCTCCTGACCTTACCTTGACCATGACCTCGACCTTTGCTCTCATCCCGGGCCTCAGCCTCATGACACTGGCATGTGTCCCGCCCCACTCCCTGCTTCCGGAGATGCTGCCCCCCAGGAGCCATGTCCTTCTCCCAGGGCTGGTGCGCATGGCTCCGCTTCTCCACCGGGGAGGTCGGCACCCTGAGGCTGGCACACAGCCCCCACAGAGACGCCCTCCCAGACGGGACCCCCGCGGCCACTCCACCTCTGCTCCTGCGCCTACAAGCAGTTCGGAGCCCTGGGCGTCAGAAAACAGGCCTGGGGGCCTTTCTGGGTACAGCATGACCACTCTGGGCTGCCCCTTCCCCCCTAGCACTTTGGGCTCCCCCCACAGGGGCGGAGGGGTGCCCGGGGTCTCCCCCACATGCCCAGGACAAACGCCTCTCGGCCCCAAGCTGTGGCTGATGGTGCCCATGCAGATCCTCCAGAACCGCCCCCAGGACGGCCCCAGCCATCTCAGCCCAGAGCACACGCAGGTCACGTCTGCAGAGGGTCTGTGCCGGTCCCTGCCCGGAGGCCAGTGATAATGGGGCTGCTGTCCACCAAGGAGCTTTCCAAAGGCCAAGTCCTGATCAAACAGCGCCCAAGATCCTGTTTGGCCACCACTGCGCCCAGTGGGTGCGGCCAGGGCAGGACCTGCAGCCCCTACATAAGGCATCCAGGGCTGGCCACTCTGGGGGCGGAGCCGACACAGTCCCGAGGCGCGAGGGGCCGGGTCCAGCGGCGACCTCTCTTCTCCACCGTCATGCTCGGGCCTCAGCTGCTGCTGCTTCTCTCCTGTGGGGGGGCCCTGCTCGGCGCTGGTGAGTGGGGGCCCACTGGCCACACCGTGGGGGCAGACAGAAGCCCTCCGAGGGTCCCTTTTTGCCTCATCAACTGGCCACCAGGACACCGATGGATGAGAGGCCCCTCCCCGCCCTGTAGCCGTCCCACACTGGCCAAGGCCAGGGTCTCTGTCAGGGAGCCGGCTCGGAGCCCAGCTCAGCCCGTGCACAGGCCACCACTCACCCCTGCCCCGGGCACAGTGGCCAGGGAAGAAGGATGCCGGGCTTCATGGGACAGGGGGTCCTCAGGGACACAGGGTCTCCTCAACAATAGTGGGTACAGTGGGACACGGGCACGCTGGGCAGGACACTGCTGGGGGCTCTCCCCACTGGGCCCTGGGTCCTGGGAGGGCTGTAGGGTGTAGGGAGCAGGGCAGGGGCCTCGTGGGCTCTGGGCCTCAATTTCCCCATCTATGACAGTGGAGGAAACATCTCCCACTCATGTGGCTACCATACGGATTAAACAAAGGGGGCCAAAGGGAACACATGCTAGGGCCCAGGACCACCACCATTTTGCAGAGACTCGGAAGGGACCACCCCACCCTAGAGCCCACCCAGTCTTGCCCACCAAGCCCATGGAGCAGGGGTCCCCTCTGTCCTCCCCTTACCCCCAGCCCCCGGTCCCTTCTGCTAACCACCCCAGGCACCATGATGCCACAGGCTGAGGGCAGCCCCTGCACCCAAGCCTGGGAAGGGGCTAGCCCCAAGGGATCCCACGGTGGCCCAGAGAGAAACCCCTTCTCGCTGACGGCAGGCATCAAGCCCTCTGCATCTCCTCTATCTGCCGGAGAGCCCAGCAGGACGTGTCTCTTCTCTCTCCGTAATGCTTGGCCCACTGCCCGCTCCTCGGTGGCCCCACCCCCAGCCTTGACTCCCAAACCTGCTCCACAGCCTGGACCCAAGCACTAGGGGTGGGCTATGAACTCCTGAGCCTAGCGGGTCTCCCCTGGGCCCTCCCCACCCCTTCCCTCCCATGAAGCCTGTGGCTCTGAGCGCTCAGGACTTCTGCCCTGCTTGGGCCCATCCCCTCTGAGACCTGGACCCAGAATCAGGACAAGAAGGGAGGCACCTAGAAGCCAGCCGGGGTGGGATACGGGTATGGCGAGGGGCTGCAGCTTTGCTGAGCCGTGGGAGTGCTGCAGAGGGGGAGGGACAGGGCCTGGCCACATTTCTGCCAGCGCCCTTTGAGCACCGATTTGGTAATGGTGCAGGAGGAAGAGGCGGGCTCTGGCCTCCTGAACCAGAGGCTCAAAAAGCACAAGGTCAGACGCAGGAGCCTTGGGGTGCCTGGAACTTGAGGCAGGTGAGGGGCAGAGGCCCCTGAGCCAGGCTGGGGTGGCACCAGACGGGAAGGGGCAGGCAGGGTGCCCAAGTGTGCAGAAGGAAGAGCATGTGCCCCGGAGGCTCTCTGTCCAGTCCAGGGGCTGAGAAAGGCTGGACCCGGGGGGGACCAAGGCAAGCATCATTGCTTGTTCTGAGATTCCCAGTGGGAAGTACACACCATCCCTTGGCTGGCCCCTGAGCGCTGCCGGGGGGCGGGGGGGGGCGGCGGGCAGGGCAGGGGGGGGCGGGGCAGGGCGGGGGCCTGGCACTGTTCAGACAGCAAAGGACGGCCCCACCCGCCAGGGCTCCGTGAGGCTGGGTGACAAAGAAGAGTGGTGCAGTAGTCCCTGCAAGTGGGGACCAGGGAGTGACCCACCGGGGGCGGGCATTGGAGGCAACTGGAAGCGTCCTGGGGGCGGGTCGCGAGCTGAGGAGGGGCAGAGACAGGGACCCACATGGTAGGCACTGCGGAGGCAGGAGGCTCAGAACCAAGTGTCACTGGCCCACTGGAACAGGGGAGCAACACAGCCATCTGGGGACCCCTGGGCTGCCGGGCCACTGTCCCTGTTCCCTGGCATCACGCCGAGACCCATGAACACTGCTGAGCAGGGTGGGGGAGTGGGCAGGGTCAGGACCCCAAGAGCCACATGGGCTGCTGAACCAGGCGGGAGCCATGGCAGAATTGAGGGCTCCACAGGGTCTGGAGGATGGGAGCGCCGACCAGGGCAGGGGCCGGGAGGACTGTCTGGGAAGAAGGAAGCCGGAAAGCAACCACTTTCAGAGCCTGGTAGAGGAGAAGCCCACTGGGGAGCCTCAGACCTCACCCCTGGGAGCACAGGGGTGGGGTGCCGCCGGGACAGCTGCATGCCAACCCCAGCCCTGCGCTGTCAGGTGCCCGCACACCCTCCCCCAGGTCTCCCACCGCCTCCTGCTCAAAGCCCACCAGGCCCCTCCCAGCGCAGGGCCCCCCACCTACAATAAGCACCCCTGTGGTCCACATGAACCCCAGACCCACAGGAGCCCACCCAGGAGCCAGCACTGCCTGGATCCCGGCCTGTCAGGGTTGCCTGTTTGTCCTGCGGGGGCGGGGGGGGGTCCCCTTTTCAAACCCCAGAGAAGCCTGGAGCATGTGGGGGATGAGCAGGTACCGAGTGACGGGAGCCTGGCAGGCAGACCAGTGGGTGCTGCAGGCCCGGGGACCCCTGCCCCCACTCCGCCCAGAGGACCGGCAGACGGCCGCACACCTCTCGCCCTCCCCCCCAGGGGCCGCTCCAACCGTCCAGCATTGGCGACGGGCATCCCCTCACCCTCAGGCCCTGGCGTCCTGCCATTCCACATGCGCAGGGATCCCATGCAGACGTGACCGGCTAGTGCCCGAATGAGCAGCTGAACCGGGCTAGTCAGAGGGCCGTGAAGAGCCAGGCCCAGGCCTGACGGCCGGCGCCTCGCTCCAGGCCGACACACTGCCCACCGAGGGGGAAGGCGGGCGGCGCCATCACTGACCACAGTCCCCGTCCACACAGGTCTAAATGAAACCTCCTCTGTGCACCCAGGCCTCCGGAGGCTGCAGGACTCCCCACCCACAGGTGAGGGCCACAGGCAGCCTCCCGTCCTCCAGAGTCACCCAGAGCCCCTGTGCCACGGCCCTACCACAGAGTGGCCGTGGCCCGGGGTTTCCATGAGGGGGATCCAGCCCCGGGAAGACTTAGCCAGCCCCTCGCCCGGACGGGAAACAAGCCCGGGCTGCCAGGAGGGCTGGGGGCCCCGTGCAGGTCCTACAGACCCCAGCCGAGACAGGGGCTTGGGATGGGAGGCAGACCCAGCCCACAGCGGGGCTGGCACTGGGGGGGGGTGGGGGGCAGGGGCTCTTTCCTGCCCAACCCGGAAGCACCTGGAACCTGGGAGGCCAGCATGGGCTCCCCGGGGGCCCAGCTCATGGGGTCAGGACCCCCCAGGCCTGCCCCACCGACCAGGGCGGGCACAGGGTTCCAAGACTCTGCCCACTGCCTCCACAGCTCCAGACAAGGGTCAGTGCTCCACATGGGGGGCCGGCCACTTCTCCACTTTCGACGGCCATGTGTATGACTTCCCGGGAACCTGCAACTACGTCTTTGCAGCCATCTGCAAGGACGCACCGTCCACCTTCAGTGTCCAGCTACGGCGCGGGCCCAGCGGGAACATCTCCCGGCTCATTGTGGAGCTGGGGGCCTCTGTGGTCACCGTGCAGAAGGCAGTCATCTCCGTGAAGGATGTGGGGTAGGCCACGTGGCTGGGGTGGGAGGCTGGGGAGCCGGGGGGCGGCCCCTGACCACTCTGTCCCGCAGGGTCGTCAGCCTGCCCTACTCCAGCAACGGGCTCCAGATCACACCCTTTGGCCAGAGTGTGCAGCTGGTGGCCAAGCAGCTAGAGCTGGAGCTGGTGGTCATGTGGGGCCCGGGCAGTCACCTGCTGGTGAGGACGCTGGCGGCGGCGGCGGGCTGGGTGGTCCAAATCCAGCAGCCTGCCTGGGCTTTGTTGGTGGGCGAGGGTCCTGGGGCGCCCTGACGGCAGTGCCCACCTGCCCACCCACAGGTGCTCGTGGAGAAACGGCACATGGGCAAGCTGTGTGGTCTCTGTGGGGACTTCAATGGCAAGCAGACCGACGAGTTCCTGAGCGAGGAAGGTAGGAGGGGGCTGGGGCCCAGAGTCCCTGCAGCCCGGCCCCCACGGTGCTGACCCGACCCCACCCCACCCCACCCCCCCAGGCAAACTGCTGGAGCCGCACATGTACGCTGCCCTCCAGACGCTGGATGACCCCAGGGAGATCTGCACATACACGCCCGTCACCAGCCCCCAGGTCCCACAGGCAGAGCACGTACGTGGGGCCTTGGGAGCCCTTCAGCCACGGCGGGGGCTGGCCCCCGAGGTCTGACAGGGTCTCCGAGGCCAACAACGCCCCCAGGCTTCCGAGGCCGGTGTGGGGGGTGGCCCTGACCCCCGTGACCCGCGTGGTCCTCTGCCCAGGCCCAGACTTGCACCGAGCTGCTGACCCGGGTGGCCCCCGAGTGCAACGTGCCCAGAGAGCCATTCATGCTGAGCTGCCAGGCGGACATGGCCGAGTGTGTCCTGCCAGGCCAGTGGAACTGCAGCTGTGCCACGCTGTCCGAGTACTCGCGCCGGTGCCGTGTGGCTGGCCAGGCTGTCAGGAGCTGGCGCGGCCCTGGCCTCTGCTGTGAGTGCTGGGAAGGGCGGCAGGGAGGGCCAGGGCCCCAGGCACCGACCCCCAGGCTCCGACCCCGCCTCGTCTGTGAGCTGGAAGGGGACTGGGCGAAGGAGGGCGGGGCTGCGTCCTTGGCGGGGGCAGGGCAGGTGGCGGGGGCGCTGGAGCACCCCGGCCCCGTCACAGAGGCTGCATGTGCCTGCAGCTGTGGGCCCATGCCCGGCCAACCAGGTGTACCAGGAATGCGGCGAGCCCTGCATCAAGACCTGCTCCAACCCACAGCACACCTGCTCCAGCTTCTGCACCTTCGGCTGCTTCTGTCCCGAAGGTGAGGGCAACCGCTCCCCCCGGGGCCCCTCGAAACTCACCGGAGACCGAGGCTAGGCCACTACCTGACCCCAGCACAACAGAGCCAGGCCTGTCCCGCCCCAGGGAAGGGAAGGGCTTGCCCCCACCCCACGGGCCCTGCGGCGGGGCAGTGGGATGGTGTGGCTGCGGGTCCAAGAGATCGCTAGGAAGACGTGGGATCTGATCCAACCAGGAGCAGCACGTGGGTCTGAGCACACGGGCACAAAGGGCTGCCAGTGCGGGGGTGGTGGGGCATCTAGCCACAGGTCCAGGAAACCCGTCTCCCGCAGGGATGGTTCTTGATGATGTCTCCAAAAACCACACCTGCGTGCCCATCACCCAGTGCCCCTGTATGCTCAACGGGGTGGTCTACGCCCCCGGGGAGGTCGTGACAGCTGCCTGCCAGACCTGGTAAGTGCAGGGCAGCTTGCAAGGGCAGGTGGGCAGGATGGGGATGAGGGGGGACACAGGGGTCCTGGGGCAGCCCCAGTCTGGAGCGTCTGGGGGTGCCATCTGGGTGAGCCCTCCCCGCCTGCAGCCACTGCACCACGGGCCGCTGGACGTGCACAGAGCAGCCCTGCCCCCGGCACTGCTCCCTACAAGGCAGCTCCTTCGTCACCACGTTCGACGCCCGGCCCTACCGCTTCCATGGCGCCTGCACCTACACCCTCCTCCAGGTAGGACACGCCACTACCGGGGGGCCCGCCCCAAGGGGTGACCGCAGGGGGGGTCACAAGGACAACCCGCGGCCACCTGGGCTAAGCCTCACCCCCCTCCCAGAGCCCACAGCTCCCCGACGGGGGCTCCCTCGTGGCCTCATACGACAAGTCTGGGTACTCTCCCTCGGAGACGGCCCTAGCTGCCGTCATCTACATGTCCAGAGAGGTAAGACCACCCCGCCACGCGGATGCTGCACCCACCCCGCTGTGTCCCGCCGGGCCTGCAGGAGGGGAGGCCTCCCCCTGTTCCTGGCACCCCTGTGACTCGGGCCACCCTCCCTCTAGGACAAAATCGTGATTTCTCGGGACGAGGTCCTCACCAACAACGGGAACACCAAGTGGCTACCGTACAAGACTCGTATGTCCTCAGCCCCTGCCCGGCACCTAGGTCCTCACTGGGCCAGAGTCCCCAAGCAGGCTGCCTCCTGAGCCCCCTCTCCCCCCAGGCAACATCACAGTCTTCAGGCAGACGTCCACCCACCTCCAGATGACCACCACCTTCGGCCTGGAGCTCGTGATCCAGCTAGAGCCCGTGTTCCAGGTGTATGTCACTGTCGGGCCCCAGTTCAGAGGCCAGACCAGAGGTGAGCCCCTCCCTGTCCCTGCCCAGTGTGGCCACAGCAGAGAAAAGGCCCAAGAGAGCCCTGCACGTCCAGCACTCACGACCCCAGGCTGGCCCTCCTGGGGCTGGTGACAGCCTCGTGCCCCAGGCATGGTGACGGGAGGAGAGGGGCTTCAGAGCGCAGGGCAGGGCAGGAGCACAGGCTGGCCCCCCTCACGGCCCGGCTGGTACAGGGCTCTGTGGCACCTTCAATGGGGACACGACGGATGACTTCATGGCCAGCACGGGCATCGTGGAGGGCACCGCCTCGCTCTTCGTGGACTCCTGGCGGACGGGGAACTGCCCGGCCTCATTGGAGCGCGAGACAGACCCCTGCTCCATGAGCCAGCTCAACAGTGAGTGCCGGGCCCTGGGAGGTCTGTGGGTGGGCACGAGGCCCAGGCCGGGTGAGCGAGAGACCCATGCCTCCCCCGTCCCCCCAGAGGTGTGTGCAGAGACCCACTGCTCAGTGCTGGTGAGGGACGGCACAGTGTTCGAGAGGTGCCACGCCACGGTGAACCCCAGGCCCTTCTACAAGGTGGGCAGGGCCAGCAGGGACCCCAGGGGGCGGGCCCTGGGGGCCGGGGGGCACGGACGCCCAGCGAACAAGCCGTGTCCACCGCAGAGGTGCGTGTACCAGGCCTGCAACTATGAGGAGACCCTCCCACACGTGTGCGCCGCCCTGAGTGACTACGCCCGCACGTGCGCTGCCCACGGCATCCCGCTGAGGGGCTGGAGGAGCAGCGTGGACAACTGCAGTGCGTGCCGGCGGGCGCAAGCGGGGGGGGGGGGGGGGCAGAGGCACGCAGCATCCCCTGAGGGCCTGACCCAGTCCCCCCGCAGCCACCCCCTGCATGGGCAACCAGACGTTCGGCTATGACATCCGGGCCTGCGGCCGCACGTGCCTGTCACTGTCTGACCGCGCCGCCGAGTGCCATCCGAGTGCCGTGCCCGTGGACGGCTGCAACTGCCCCGAGGGCACCTACCTCAACCACAAGGCCCAGTGCGTGCGCAAGGCCCAGTGCCCCTGCCTCCTGGACAGCAGCAAGTACCTCCTGGCTGACCAGTCCGCCATGGTCCACGGCGTCATCTGGTGAGCACGGGGCTCCCGGGGCCGGCCCGCCCGGCCGGCAGCCCCCAGCCCGGACCCAGGGCGCTCACACAGCCTACCTCTTGCAGCCAGTGCGTCCACGGCAGGCTGCGCTGCCCGGGGCGCCCACAGATGCTCCTGGGTACGTAGCTGCACTGAGGCCGGCGGGCTGGGCTGCCCGGTGTGGCGGACCCTCCGAGCCCACCTCACCCCAGCTCTGCCCCCTTCCCTGCAGCAAACTGCTCGGCCCCCAAGACCTTCCAGGCCTGTGGCGAGTCCTCGGAGAACACATTTGGGGCGGCCTGTGCCCCCACATGTCAAATGCTGGCCACCGGCACCCCCTGCGTAAGGCTTGGAGGGGCAAGGGCACTCCGCAGAGGGCACTCGCCACCAGACAGCCACGCCCAGGGCCTCTCCCTGGACCGTGAGAGGGTTTTCACAAACCCCCCGGAGGGTAGGGCCACGCTGTCCATCTGTCCCTGTCACCTGTGATGAGGGTGGCCGGTGCCCAAAGGGGGCCGAGAGGCTCAGCAGTGGCTCTGGCGGCTGGAAGGTGGGGGTGCCTGTGGGGGGGGCCTCCCCGAGGACTGTGGGCCTGGGGGGGGGGCACAAGCTCAGGAGTGACACAGAAGCACCAGAACCTGCCTGGTGGCTTTGCTGAGGGGCCTGGAGCAGGGGCGGACACCGGGAACATACAGGGAGGAGTATCGGGTGTCTCCGAAGGGCCCGGGGCGATGGCAGCAGTAGGCGAAGCCACCCTCCCAGGGGCCACTGACCCTCTCCCTGCAGGTACCCACCAAGTGCGAGCCTGGCTGTGTCTGTGCCAAGGGGCTCTACGAGAACGCCCCCGGGCAGTGCGTACCCCCCGAGGAATGTCCGTGCGAGTTTGCGGGGGTCTCCTACCCCCGGGGCGCCCAGCTCCACACCGACTGTAAGACATGGTGAGCCACAGCCTGAGCCCGGAGCCCCGGCGGCCCACGGCTGTCCCTGGGGTGCCCCAGCAACCCCACCAAGGTCAGGGTCCAGTGGGAATGCACGTGTGGCGCGGTCCCCCTGAAGCCCCACGATGGCCCACCTCCCCCCCAGCACCTGCTCCAGGGGGAAATGGGTCTGCTGGCAGAGCACCCGCTGCTCATCCACCTGCACCCTCTACGGGGAGGGCCACGTGGTCACCTTCGACGGTCAGCGCTTCATGTTCGACGGCAGCTGTGGGTACATCCTGACCACGGTAAGGCCCCACCCTGGGCCGTGGGGCGTGGGGACCCCAGGGGCCAGCAGGCGGGCTCCTCCTCAGCGCCCGCGTCCCCACAGGACGGCTGCGGGGCCAACAACTCGCAGCCCACCTTCAAGGTCCTGACGGAGAACGTTGTGTGTGGCAAGTCAGGCGTCACCTGCTCCCGGGCCATCAAGATCTTCCTGGGGGTGAGTGGGTCGGGTAGGGTCTCCCCACACCTCAGCCCCCGGACCCCCACGTCCTGGCCTCCTGGTGCCCCCAGGCCCCCCGTCTGCATGGCGGGCAGCAGTGTCTCCTGGGGCTGGACAGCCGTGCGAAGGGAAGGGCTTCTCCCAGAAACCTGACCCTCGGCCCTTGGTGCAGTTTCCACCATGTTCTGGAACGTTCTGCCAAGGGCAGTTTCTAGAGGGCAGGCCCCCAGCGGAGAACAGCCCTGGGCAGGCACAGGCCCACACGCTCCCTTAACAGATGGGGTCCGCCCTGCCTCAGACAGCTTGGGCAGGGCACGCAGAGCCCACCGACGTCCAGCGGCTGCCAGGACGAGGGACAGGCAGCCGCGTGACAGCCCCGCCCCACAGGGCCTGTCCGTCGTGCTGGCGGACAGGAACTACACGGTCCGCGGGGAGGACCCCCATGTGCGCCTGCGGGTCAACACCGGGTCCCTGAACCTGGTGCTGGACGTCGCCATCGGCAACAGGTACAACATGACCCTCGTCTGGAACAAGCGCATGACTGTCTTCATCAGGATTACGCGTACCACCCAGGTACCGGGGCCGCCCCAAGGCCCAGGGCCATCCGCGGGGCAGGGGCAGCGCCCGGCCTGACGCCAGCCCCCCCACAGGATGCGCTGTGCGGCTTGTGTGGTAACTACAACGGGAACATGAAGGACGACTTTGAGACACGCAGCAACTACGTGGCATCCAGTGAGCTGGAATTCGTGAACTCGTGGAAGGACAGCCCGCTGTGCGGGGACACCAGCCTCGCGCTGGACCCCTGCAGCCTCAACACGTTCCGCCGCAGCTGGGCAGAGCGCAAGTGCAGCATCATCAACAGCCCCACCTTCGCCGCCTGCCACAGCCAGGTGGGCCCGCCCTCGGGGCCCGCGACCCGGCTCCCAGCGCAGCGCGGGCCGCGGGGCAGGCACTGAGGGCCCCTTCCCGCAGGTGTACCGCCTGCCCTACTACGAGGCCTGTGTGCAAGACGCGTGTGGCTGTGACACACGCGGGGACTGCGAGTGCCTCTGTGACGCGGTGGCCGCCTACGCCAAGGCCTGCCTGGACAAGGGCGTGTGCGTGGACTGGAGGACGCCGGACTTCTGCCGTGAGTGCCCGCCCAGGCCCACTCTCCGGGGCGGGCACGGGTGCGGGCTTGGGCCCCCGGCCCGCACGCCGAGGGCCTGACACGAGCCCCTTCTACCAGCCGTCTACTGTGACTTCTACAACACCCACGCGCAGGGGGACGGCGCATACCGGTACGGCCAGGAGGCCAACTGCACGTGGCACTACCAGCCGTGCCTCTGCCCTGAGCACCCACAGAGCCTCCCAGACACCAATACCGAAGGTACGGCCGAGAGAGCGCGGCCTGCAGGAGGGCGGGTCGGAGTCTGGGGGTGTGCCGGAGGGGGCCCTGCATCCAGGCTTCGGGCAGAGGCAGGGGACTGGGCGTGGACAGGCAGGGGAGAGGGGCCTCCCCGTCACCCTCTGTGCCACCCCCTCTCCAGGCTGCTACAACTGCTCCCAGCACGAGTACTTCGACCACAACACGGGGAGCTGCGTTCCTTGCGGTAAGCCCCGCACGCCGCCCAGGCCCCACGCCCCACACCCACCAGCCTCTGGCTGGAGCGGCCAGCCCCCACACAGACCTGAGGCCAGCCTCCCGGCAGACGCCCCACAGGACATGCCCTCGGGTGCGGAGACTCCCAGGGACCCAGGCAACCGGGGCCGGGGCAGCAGAAACAGGAAAGGCACCAGCCTCCCCTCTCTTCCCCTTCCCAATCATCAGCGGCCCCAGGGCAGACCCGACCCTGCCATCCCGCTGGGGTGTGTGGGCACAGAGCAGCAAGCCGCTGGGGATTCAGCACCAGCTCGCCTGGATCGCTGACTACGGTGGGATGGGACAGGGCAAGAGATGGGCACGGGGACCAGGAGCAGGCGCCCAGGCCCCTCTGTGGCGGCTCCGCCCCCCTGGGTCCTCAGCTGGGCGGGGGCAGCGCTCCTGACTGCCCCTCTCCTTGCAGTGTCGCCGCCCACCACGCCAAGGCCCACCACAGGTGACTACACACACTAGGTGCCAAGGTGAAGCAGGCCCACCGCCAGCTCTAGCCTGGCTCGGCAGGATGGCCCCTGGCCAGCCCAGGCTGTGTCTGCCGGGCACCTGGGTGCCCAGGGCCCTGGCCACCGACACTGCCGTCCCTGTGTCCCCAGCACCGGGTGTGGGCTGGGGCGGACACCGAGCCTGGGCTGCCCCTGGGGCCACTCTGCACGGAGGGAGCAGCAGGTACCGACCCCAGGAAGTCAGGGGGGAGGGGGCACACAGAGCCTGCCCCCAGCAGGCCCACCGCAACCGCCGCCCCGGGCAGCCCTGGACAACAGCAGGGCTGACAGGGAGCTCAGGGTGACGGACCGGGGCCCACACTGCCCCCGAGAGAACGTTCCACTGAGCTCCTTCGCAGACACAGAGTCCCCTGTGCTTGGGACTGGAGCTCGGTTTCCATGAAAGGCTTTTTCTGAGGATAACCTGTCACAGAATGTGACCATTCTTTGCTGCCTGATACTCCTGATAGAAAACACATAGGACGGGCCACCTCGAGGATCCCTGGGAGCCCGCCCCCCCCCCCCCACGCAGCAGAACCCCTTCCAGCTTCCCGGAAACCACGGGGGAATGAGACATTCACCCTGTTAGCAAGGGTGGGTGGACAGGGAGGCGGTGGCCCAGCAAGCATGGGGTCCCTGAAAACACCACTGTGGCCACTCAAGCCAGGGCCAGCCAGGGAGGCCAGGGGGTCGGCTGGGGGAAGGCACACGCCTCCCACGGGGTACAGCGGGGGCAGCGAGCTCAGATTCAGCGGGAAAGCGCGGAGGGCTCTGGAGGAATGTTCTGAGCACTGCTCCCTGCAGACTCACCGCGAACCCTCTCTGCCATCGCCACACGGGCCACTTCGGCACCAGCCCCAACGGCCACTCTCAAGTCCACGGCCACAGGACCCACAGCGACACAGGCCACAACGAACTCCACAGCATCCACACGCAGCTCAGCAGCACAATCCACAGCTCAGTCCACAGAGCACAGCACAGCATTACCACAGACCCCAGGAACTTCAGAAACGTATACAGGACCCCCACCAAGTAAGCACACCCCACATGACTGTCCCCAAAAAGGGGCAGAAGCACATATGCCTGGAACGCACCAAAGCTGTATGGGTCCATGTGGGGCTCCACGGGCCAAGCTGGTCCAAAAGGCAGGGGGCACCCCCAAAACCCAACCCCAAGCACACCGCACTAACTACACTCCATTCCACTTCTCCATGGCCATAGCAGGAGAGCACCCACCCACCACAAGCACCCCCGCCCCAAGTGACCACAGACCCAAGGACACGGCAACGCTCACAAGTACACCTACAGCACAGTCCCCACACCCTCGGAGCAGGCAACACGGCCCCCTTCTTCCCAGAGCAATCAGAAGAAACACACCTGAAGGCCAAAGGCAGGACCCACCAAACACAGAGCAAACACCTGACACTGGGGAGGGGAAAGGAGCCACAAAGAATCACAGGAAACTCCCCCGTAATCACTTCACGAGGCTAAGCTACAAAGGGGTAACAAGCACAGGGAAAGACAGCGGGGGGCAAAACAGACTACAGGGACAGGACACTCAGAAAACACTGGGACGTCCCCAGCAGGGACACTAAGAGGCCAGGGACGGGCAGGACACAGCACAGACAGAGCAGACAGGACGGGTTGTCCAGTGAGGATAATCACAAGCAAAAACATTGATTGGCACACACTGTTTCCACAGCGCCCACCACTCACCAAAGGACCCGCAACACCGATGTGACCGCAGACAATAAGCACACAGAACACGCTACACTCCCGGACACCAACATCAGCTACAAGACCGAGCCAACGACGACCACACGAGAGGCACCGACATCAAGCAACTCCCAAGGGCAACTACCCTCTCACTCCACGCCCACGGCAGCTGTCTCCACCACCGCCCACAGGACAGGTCCCGCCACGGGGACCTCCTTCCGCACGACCACCGCCTTGCCCAACCCATCGAGCCCCGAGTCCACCGTCTCCATGCACGTTGCCCCCTCTACCACGTCCTCCGTGACCCCCACTACCCACCGAGTCATCACCCCATCACAACCGGAGACCCCTTCTTCCCCCTCCACTGCCAGGCAAACGGGCCCCTCCTCTCCTCCTCCACATGGCCCCACCACAGGGACACAGCCCACGCACACGACCCCGCCACTCACTCGGACCACGCACACCCCTAGCTCGCTCAGCACAGCCAAAACCTCCACCTCCAGACAGTCTTACACTTCTGAACCCATCCATCACGAAACCTCAAGCGCCCCCACACCCTCCGTCTCCCACGAGCCACCTGCTACGGGGACCCTGACCTCCGTGACGCACACCGCCACGGCCACGGCCACCAGCAGCGAGCGACACACGCCGCTCACCTCTCACTCCACGTCCACGCCAGCTGTCTCCAGCACGGCCCACACGACAGGTCCCCCCATGGGGACCTCCTTCCGGACGACCACCGCCTTGCCCAACCCATCGCGCCCCGAGACCACCGTCTCCATGCACGTTGCCCCCTCTACCACGTCCTCCGTGACTCCTACCACCCACCGAGTCATCAGCCCATCACAACCAGAGACCCCTTCTTCCCCCTCCACTGCCAGGCAAACGGGCCCCTCCTCTCCTTCTCCACACGGCCCCACCACAGGGACACAGCCCAAGCACACGACCCCGCCACTCACTCGGACCACGCACACCCCTAGCTCGCTCAGCACAGCCAAAACCTCCACCTCCAGACAGTCTTACACTTCTGAACCCATCCATCACGAAACCTCAAGCGCCCCCACACCCTCCATCTCCCACGAGCCACCTGCTACGGGGACCCTGACCTCCGTGACGCACACCGCCACGGCCACGGCCACCAGCAGCGAGCGACACACGCCGCTCACCTCTCACTCCACGTCCACGCCAGCTGTCTCCAGCACGGCCCACACGACAGGTCCCCCCACGGGGACCTCCTTCCGCACGACCACTGCCTTGCCCAACCCATCGCGCCCCGAGTCCACCGTCTCCATGCACGTTGCCCCCTCAACCACGTCCTCCGTGACTCCCACTACCCACCGACTCATCACCCCATCACACCTGGGAACCCCTTCTTCCCCCTCCACTGCCAGGCACACAGGCCCCTCCTCTCCTTTTCCACACGGCCCCACCACAGGGACACAGCCCACGCACACGACCCCGCCACTCACTCGGACCACGCACACCCCTAGCTCGCTCAGCACAGCCAAAACCTCCACCTCCAGACAGTCTTACACTTCTGAACCCATCCATCACGAAAGCTCAAGCGCCCCCACACCCTCCATCTCCCCCGAGCCACCTGCTACGGGGACCCTGACCTCCAAGATGCACACCGCCACGGCCACCAGCAGCGAGCGACACACGCCGCTCACCTCTCACTCCACGTCCACGCCAGCTGTCTCCAGCACGGCCCACACGACAGGTCCCCCCACGGGGACCTCCTTCCGCACGACCACCGCCTTTCCCATTCCATCGCGCCCCGAGACCACTGTCTCCATGCACGTTGCCCCCTCGACCACGTCCTCCGTGACTCCCACTACCCACCGAGTCATCACCCCACCACAACCGGAGACCCCTTCTTCCCCCTCCACTGCCAGGCAAACGGGCCCCTCCTCTCCTCCTCCACATGGCCCCACCACAGGGACACAGCCCACGCACACGACCCCGCCACTCACTCGGACCACGCACACCCCTAGCTCGCTCAGCACAGCCAAAACCTCCACCTCCAGACAGTCTTACACTTCTGAACCCATCCATCACGAAACCTCAAGCGCCCCCACACCCTCCGTCTCCCACGAGCCACCTGCTACGGGGACCCTGACCTCCGTGACGCACACCGCCACGGCCACGGCCACCAGCAGCGAGCGACACACGCCGCTCACCTCTCACTCCACGTCCACGCCAGCTGTCTCCAGCACGGCCCACACGACAGGTCCCCCCATGGGGACCTCCTTCCGGACGACCACCGCCTTGCCCAACCCATCGCGCCCCGAGACCACCGTCTCCATGCACGTTGCCCCCTCTACCACGTCCTCCGTGACTCCTACCACCCACCGAGTCATCAGCCCATCACAACCAGAGACCCCTTCTTCCCCCTCCACTGCCAGGCAAACGGGCCCCTCCTCTCCTTCTCCACACGGCCCCACCACAGGGACAGAGCCCACGCACACGACCCCGCCACTCACTTGGACCACGCACACCCCTAGCTCGCTCAGCACAGCCAAAACCTCCACCTCCAGACAGTCTTACACTTCTGAACCCATCCATCACGAAACCTCAAGCGCCCCCACACCCTCCGTCTCCCACGAGCCACCTGCTACGGGGACCCTGACCTCCGTGACGCACACCGCCACGGCCACGGCCACCAGCAGCGAGCGACACACGCCGCTCACCTCTCACTCCACGTCCACGCCAGCTGTCTCCAGCACGGCCCACACGACAGGTCCCCCCACGGAGACCTCCTTCCGCACGACCACTGCCTTGCCCAACCCATCGCGCCCCGAGTCCACCGTCTCCATGCACGTTGCCCCCTCTACCACGTCCTCCGTGACTCCCACTACCAACCGACTCATCACCCCATCACACCTGGGAACCCCTTCTTCCCTCTCCACTGCCAGGCACACAGGCCCCTCCTCTCCTTCTCCACAGGTCACGAGCTCAAGTTCTGGCATTCACACCCTGACCTCCCTTGGCTTCCCAAGTACATCAAGTACAGCCTCCATTTCTTCCTTTGTTTCTTTCCCAGGCACCTCCACCTCCACCTTGTCCTCAGCCTCTTCTCTGCCCACCCAAAACTTTCCCCCCTCTAATTTGCCCACCAGGCCTCCTCTTCCTGGGACACCTGTCTCCCTGCCCAGCACCAGCATTCTTCCTTCTTTGCCCAGGACCACACCCAGCACCCCGATGTCCCACACTCTCTCTTCCCACTCTACCACCTCACAGTCTACGACTCTCACCACCCGAAACCCTACTTCCAGTCTCTTTTCCTCCACTGTGGGTGTGACAGCCATCCTGACTTCTCCAGTCACTAACCTCAGCACTGGACAATCTATTACCACTGGAGTGCCAACCACCGTGATCCTGGCCAGCTCGACCTCTGTCCATGGAAGCTCATCCCTTCGTGCCACAGGGACCTTGTCTACTGGGGCACCATCCATCTCCTCTCTGGTGACACCTTCGCCCAGCTCTCCAGGTAAGGGATATATCTCTAGCCCACCTTGCCGCCTTCGTGCACAGCATCCTTCAGCTGTGCATCTTTCTGGAGAGCCCGTGGCCTACTCCCACAGAGTCCCTGCCTTTCATTGTCCTCACACCGCCCGATGACTTCTGCGCTGTGCTGTTGCCTCTCAGCGCGTTCCCCACTCTGCCGGCCTCCCAGCCCAACATGCACACTGCTGACGGGGGCTCACTGGTCGTCATGCAGTGTGACCTGCTCTCTCCCCCATAAAGCCTTCGCTTCTCCTGAGGTCAGCAGGCAGCACGGCACGCTGTGCTCAGTCTTGAGGTCACACCCATCCCTCCGACCATCCCCATGTCCTTCTGGCATCTGAGAACGCCAACATTCCCAGCAGCAGGAAGGGACTGAGTCATGCCTCCCTCTTCTGTGTGTACCCCAAGTCCTTAGGACAGTTCTCTCAGCTTTCCTTGAGCTGCCTCCAGCCCCTCTCCCCACTCCTCTCTAAACACCTCTCTAATACACTCCAGTCTGGCCAAAAGGGGTGCCTGGCCTCCCCTGGGAGGCCCCCTTTTCCTCATCTGGGCCTGCATGCCTGCCCTGTACCTGGTTCACTCATGCCCTACCCCCACCTCACACCCCCTGCTATGGTCCCGGCCTCCTGTGGAGGCAACTCCCTCAGAAGCCCTCCAGGGCTGCCCCCTCACGAGCTCACAGGAGTTTAGGAGCGGCAGGGGTCCTGGGACTCAAGTATTCCCACCCTCCCTAAGGAAACAGAGAGAAAAGTGAAAGGCCAATAGGTACATGCCTCACCCCAGGAGACCACGGGTGGCAGGCAGGACTAGCAGCCAAGGCCCCCCCTATCCTCCAGAGACACCCCTCCCCGCCCTTCCAGGTGTTTGCTGCACAGTACCCCCAGGGTACTGTGGGTTCCCCTCACATGTCCCCTGCCATCCCCCAGGCAGGCCTGTCCACAGTAATGGATTTCCTCCGTGAGACAAGGACTGGGTGCAGGCTGTCCATGAGGAGGGGATGAGGGGTGAGGGGTGAGGGAGCAGAAGCAGGAGATGGGGTCGGAGGACAGCTGAGGGCAATGGGAGCCCCCACCTCCAGCAGACACATAGGGCAGGCAGGGCAGAAAGGTCAGACTGGGCGGTCTCTGCCCAGGAACATCTTAGCTTTTTCATTTAAGCTCCACATGGGCAGGTCCTAAGGCCAGTGCCGCTCTGCCTGTTGCCAGGGTGCCCAAGGCAGCTTGCCAGCAGGCCAGCATCTATGGCTGGGTCCACACCCTGCCCGTTGAAGAGCACAGACCCCTGCAGGGAGCTCCTGGGGTGCCTTCCGTCTCCTCCAGGGATATGCAGACCTTCCCCCATCCCTCTGGCAGGCTCTGGTCCCAGCAGACCAGAGACGCCCATGCCCATGGTGGGAGGGGCCTGAGAGTGGCCCACCAGGGCTCAGAATACCCTTGACCTGGGGGGACTCCCAGGGTATCCAGCTCTCAGGAGGAATACCCAAAATGAGAGCCCATCAGCCTTTGTTCCCATGCAGAGCTGTGAGGTCTGAGGTCAGCAGGGCTGGGACAAGGGGAGACCACCCGGGGCCGGGGCCCGAGTGCAGGGGTGGGAGCCCAGGGGAGACCCCACCACGAACAGGAAGGGATACTTGTCTCATATTAGCAATTGTGCAGCTTGCAACCTGCCCCTCCTTACTCAGCTGAACTGCATTCATCCCCACTTTATGTGTCCTGTCCCCAGGGTCAGGTCTGTGTCAGCCCTCCAACCATGCCCCGGAGCTGGCACCTAACCACACCTCTCTCATCTCCCAGGGGTCTGCGACGTGAAGGAGCTTGAGGAGGAGGTCACGTACCGAGGGTGCACTGCCAACGTGACAGTGACCCGCTGCGAGGGCTTCTGTCCCTCCTCGGCCAGGTGAGTGCTGGTCCCAAGCAGCCTCTAAACAGGGCTGGGCCCGGAGCTTGGAGCCTGCCCCATCCAAGAGCAGGTTCCTGGCCCCAGGCAGCATCCTACCCAGTCAGGTAGCCTTAGCCAGCACCCCACCTCCATCATGTCTGCAAAGGCAAAGGCAGACACTCCGCTGACTGCCTGAGAGCTGGGGAGGTCAGCAAGGGCCTGGAGGGGTGGGGCACGCCCCTGAGGGCCGGCCTGGGACTCAGTACCCACCCTTCGCTCTGGAGTGGTCCAGGAGACACAGGAGCACCCCTGGGCGGTGGCCCTGACCCACACTCCTGGCTCCGGCTTCTTTGCAGCTTCAACACCCACACGAATCAGGTGGACACCCACTGCAGCTGCTGCCACCCACTCAGCTCCTACCAGAAGCAGTTTGTGCTACCCTGCTCAGACCCTGAAGCGCAGGGCCAGCAGCTGGTGCTCACGCTACAGATGCTCAGCAGCTGTGCATGCAGCCCACAGCGCTGTGGGGACTAGGGGACACAGCCCCCCAGGTGTGAGGACAAAGCACCGTTCCCACACTACCCCCACCACTCCTCCCAACGCTGGCTTGCTGTGCCTGGCAGCCCCTCTCCTTCCATAAGGCACAGCCTCAAAGAGCCCTCGCACGTGGCTTACCAGGGCACCTGAAGGAAAGGGGGCTGCCAGGCAGGGACTGCAGGCCCTGGCCAAGCCCAGCAGGCTGGGGGGCGCCTGGGTGGCTCAGTCGTTAAGCGTCTGCCTTCGGCTCAGGTCATGATCCCAGGGTCCCGGGATCGAGTCCCGCGATCGAGTCCCGCATCGGGCTCCCTGCTCGGCGGGGAGTCTGCTTCTCCCTCTGACCTTCCCCCTTCTCATGCTCTCTCTCATTCTTTCTCTCAAATAAAAAAAATTAAAAAAAAAACCAGCATTGCTCAACGCACAGAGGCTGGCCCGTGAGCTCTGCCTGTGTTGTCTCCCACACACCTGGGGCATTTGTGAGCCCCCAAACCCACACCCACAGAGTGACAGGTACAGGACCCTGCGTGCTGGCCTCTGCAGTAACACCAGCACCCAGACTGTGACTCCCTCCAGTTACCTCCCCGAGACCCACACTGCAGCAAAGGGCTCCCTGTGCCCCTGGCCACTCCACAGGGCTCCCCCATGGCATGCCTCTGAGGAACCCAATTCCTCCTGATAAGCCAGGAGAACCCAGAGTAGACCCTGGCTCCCCCTGGGGCCACCCACCAACAGAACAGAGGCCCTGGCTCAGCTCTGCTCCTGCCCCGGCCACCTCAGGGTGCAGACGGGCGGCCAGGCAAGCAGCTCACAGTGACGGCACATGAGAGCCGAGGCCAAGACTAGCACACGGAGGCTGGGCTCCAGCTCACCCTCAGCATGGCTCTCGGCTCCCTGACCACACACAGAGCCCCTCCTCCACCCACACAAGGTCTCACACGTCCCTTCCAGAATCTGCTTTGCCGCCCACACGTAACCCTCTGGTCAAAAACAGGAACGAGTCCAAGGTGACTACGGTTACGGCGCACTTCTTGGAAGCCCAAAGATGAGTGAGGCTGGCCACACAGCCTCGAGGGCCAGCAGCAACCGCCCACCGCCGTGCCACAAACCCAAGGCCTCAGACACTCCAACGCTCAGCACTACCCATATGCCATTAACACCACAGTGCAGGGAAAAGGAATACAGAATTCAACCCAGTCAATACACATGGTCTTGTTGGTAGTCATGAAAAATGTTTCCAACTTCTAGATTTCAAACCGTGCCCCCGAGACTCCTCCAGTGGACGCTACAGCAAGCCGACGTGCATGGTGCTCCCGCACCCAGGGCCCTGCAGATGGCACCCAGGCCGCACACGCACACATCGCACCAGCCCAAGGGCCTTGTCACACATCTCCTGCACCTGGTGTCATCCACCACAGGAGCCAAATGGCCTAGTGAAGATCTCACCCACTACAGACAAGCTGCTCCTGCTTCTCTCAGAGAAGCAAAGATGAACTATCAGCAACAGAGCAGAAGCGTTTTGGTACCATTTCAAAAAAATCTGCCTTTTCAATCAAACTTGTCGTTTCCCTTTACTTGGGAGATCATGCACAGAACTGTCCTGACCTCTGTGAACACTGACCCGGGGCCCACACTCCCTTCTTCTGACCCGACTGCAGTGCAGGCTCAGCCTGTTGTTCTTAAACACAAACTGGTATCCCCATGCCGACCCAAAAGGGATCTGGTTTGGAGAAGCAAGGCTGAGAGACGCCTGTAGACAGGGCTGTTTATTTGCAGCACGGCAGTGAAGACAAATGACAGAGATGAAGAAAAATGCAACACACAGGAGCCTGATCCTCCATCCTCGTTGATCAAAACTGTTCTGACAGCAATTCACACAACCTCTGAGAGACGGTCTCTTTACTTGTGCGCAGCGTGAGTCGGTACATCTGCAACAGAACACGGCAGGTCAGTGGCCGCACGCAGGCTCAGGAGCCCTCAGCCGGCGGCCCCTCGAGCTCCCCTGCTCAGAGCTTCCCTGGAGGCACCGAGCCCCAGCATTTTACAAAGACTTACGCAAACACACTCTCAAGCAGCTAAAATACAGAAAATTTGACAGTAACTAGTGGCAGCCCGCGAGTGGAGTCGCTGGAACACTCGCGCACCACGGGCAGGGCACAGAGCTGGGGGCCACTCTGCAGCACGAGCAGGGCGCAGAGCCCGGGAGCCTGCACTTCCATCCCGGACGCTTCCCAAGTGAAGGGAAGACAGACGGCCGCACGAAGGTGAGCAGTGGCTCCACTCAACGGGCCGGGCACAGGGGTGCGTCCACAGGACTAGGTAAGCCAATCGTGCACGCGCACAACCACAAGGGTGAGGGCTGGAGCGCAGGGCCGGGCCGGACGGACGGCAGCCCCGTGGTGGCGGTCTCTACAGGAGGTCAAGACAGCCGGAGGGAGAGTGGACCCCAGGGAGCTTTCTGGAGTGACAGAAATGTTCTATGTATCAGCAGAATGGTGGAGGTTACACAGGGGACACGTCAGAACTCCTCAGACGACTCCACTTAGGACCCACATCACACCACAACCGGAACACAGCTCGGGCGTATACAGCTATCTCCTCAAGAAGTCTGACCTGGGCTTGTAGATTTGGCTCCAAACGCAGTAGGCATCCAATCTGGGTGGTTTTGGTGTGTATGATGCCAGCCCCCACGAAATTTGCAGGATTAGGATCAACGTCTTCAAGGAGCGCAGAACCAAACCCAATGATCTGTGTCACAGAGAGACAGGTGCAGAGGGCAGTGAGACCGGGGATGATGGAGGGAGAGCAACACAACTTGCCTCCCTCCAGAGCCCCGGGCAGCGTCCCAACCCTGGGAACACCCATCAACAGGCCTTACCTTGGCTTTGGTGATTTCTGTGTCCATTGGATGCTTTGCTTTGAAAATGTTCTGCACTTCCTGTTGGGGACTGGGAGGTAAAACCAACAGTCACCACACTGAGCCAGGTCAGCGTGGGAGGACCCGGCCCTGCCCCCACTCCACGTCCCATCACTCACCTGCTCAGCTGCTTCCAACGCTGAAAGAAATCCTGAGAAGCCATTTCTGTGGGCTGGAAAAATTTGTTGAGTGTGATAGGCAGCTTAACAGACACATTCTGAAAGGTTCCCCCATACCTACGAGCAACACAGAGACAGAGTGAGCAGAGCACATGAGCAGCCAAAAATTCAGAATCTCAACTACAGAACCAAATTCCTAGTTTGCAAATCAACGGGGCACAGGGAATGCCTGCTGCTGCGGAGGGTGGGAGGGGCGTGGGGAACAGAATGTTCTGGAAGGGTGGCAGACGAGGACCAACGAGCCAGGCGCTGCACCAGCCTGTGTGTGTGTCTGGGGGGCGCAGCTCCAGCCAGGCACTGCCAGGCCTGTTAGACCAACCTCGGGCTTCTACATCTCCTCATTTTTCCCCATAGCCCATTTCCTACAACTCTAAGTTGGTTTAAATTGTATGGGATTTTTCTTTTTTCTATGAAAAGAGACTAAAACAAGTGTTTGCCTACAGAATGCAACAAATATTTGCCTATTTCCCTATTCTACAAAGCACAAGATCTTCAGTTATCTGTGTTTTTAATGTTTGAAAACATCCTTTTCCAAAACTTTAACCTACAGAAGCCAGTTGTTCACATACACTCTCTCCCACTCACTGAAAAAGGACAGCCAGGAACCCAGTAGCAACACAAAACATATTTTAAAAAAAAATAAATAATCAGGGCACCTGGGTGGCTCAGTTGGTTAAACAACTGCCTTCAGCTCAGGTCATGATCCTGGAGTCCCGGGATCGAGTCCCGCATCGGACTCCCTGCTCAGCGGGGGTCTGCTTCTCCCTCTGATCCTCCCCCTCTCATGCTCTCTGTCTCCCATTCTCCCTCTCAGATAAATAAATTTAAAAAAAAAATCTTTAAAAAAAAATAATCAAGGTGGGGCGCCTGGGTGGCTCAGTCGGTTAAGCGTCTGCCTTCGGCTCAGGTCATGATCCCAGGGTCCTGGGATCGAGCCCCGCATCGGGCTCCCTGCTCGGCGGGAAGCCTGCTTCTACCTCTCCCACTCCCCCTGCTTGTGTTCCCTCTCTCGCTGTGTCTCTCTCTGTCGAATAAATAAAATCTTTAAAAAAATAATAAACAAATAAAAAATAAAACGCGGGGCACCTGGGGGACTCAGTGGGTTAAGAGTCCGACTTGATTTCACTCAGGTCCTGATCTCAGGGTCCGGGATGGAACCCCGTGTCGGGCTCTGGCTCATCGGGGAGTCTGCTTGAGATTCTCTCTCTGCCCCTCCCCCCACTCTCCCTCTCTCTCTAAAATAAATTAGTCTTAAAAAAGATAATGACCGGGTGCCTGGGTGGCTCAGTTGGTTGGGCAACTGCCTTCGGCTCAGGTCATGATCCTGAAGTCCCTGGATCGAGTCCCGCATCGGGCTCCCTGCTCAGCAGGGGGGTCTGCTTCCCCCTCTGCCCTCCCCCCTCTCATGTACTCGCTCTCTCTCATTCTCTCTCTCTCAAATAAATGGAATCTTTAAAAAAAAAAAAAAAGATAATGACCAAGCAGTATGTACGCTTGGAGGACACTGGGCAACAATGCACCCCCGGATGGGAGGGCCTGGGTGCCATCCACACAACGGCCCACACAGGGGCACACAGGACCCAGCTGGTCCCAGCCCCACAGCGCGGGCCCCCTAGTTCCCGTCTCTCAGCTAGAGAGCACAGGGCCTGAGCAACACAGCTCTGGCTCGCAGTGGCCTCCCGCAACCCTGCGCACACTGCCTCTCCCTCGTTTCCCAAACACCACGCACCTGACGTTGTAGCGCGCGCGGTGGGTGCCGCCACTCACCTGGACCACCCCTTCCGCCCTCACAACAGCCTCCGAAGGAAGCAGCGGAGGCTCATCGAGGACGAAGGCCTCACAGGGACCCGGCTGTGTGCGGGCACGACCCCGCAGCCCCAGGCCCCAGGCAAGAGCAGGCTGGTTAAGAGCTCCTCACCTGAACTGGATGTTGAGGACTGGCGCCTCCGTGAAGTCAGACGCACACTCTATGTTCACAACCTGTTGCACCTGGGCACCACCGTCCACGGTTGGGTCCACGGGCTTGGTCTGCAAGCTCAGATGTGCATGCGTCAAGGAGGCCGTGTCAACACTGGGGAACTGTGCCCAAGCCGAGCAAGCCCCAGAACGTTCTAGAATGGGGTCTGTGAGTCAGAGCTCACGCTGCTGATCTTGGAAGAGACCTCCAATACAGTTGATCCTATATACGTGTTATTTTTAATTACTGATTAGAAACGCCTGCCTTTAACAATCTATGTTCAACATTTACCTTAAAATTAAACAGGCCTGGCCTGTGGCAAGCAGGTTGCTGCTCTGCACGCCTCCTTCAGGGGAGGCGGCATCCTGGTCAGACGCACTGGGGTGTTCCCAAGCCTCCCTCGTTTGGTTGGCCCATCCTTGGGAGGAAGAGATCTGGATACCACAGCTGGCATCAGCTGGTCACGTTCTAACCACGTTCCTGGCACTTACTAGGGACCACGCTCCAGTGTGGACACAGCCGCTAGAGACGAGCACCGTGCGGCCCGAGCCCGCGCTCGCTCTGTCGGCAGCTGCTCGCTCAGGGAGACTCCCAGAGGAGACCAGAGCTCAGAGGGGCTTACACATCACGTGACAGAACAAAACAAGGGAAAACAAAAGGGAGTCCGAGGAACCAAACGGCTCAGCAGCGGATGCCTGCGTGCCAGTCTCCCGCGCGCCACCAGGAGCTCCCTCTAGACGCGAGACAGCAGCTCGAGGGCGCCGCAGCACCTGGAGCATCTGGCCCTTACGATAAAGAACAACTTCCTCAAAACCCTCCTCTAAACCCCAAATGCCTGTCTGCTGGGGACACAGAAGACACGAGACCAAGGATATTCGTCTGAAGGTCATCTGAACAGATCAGTGTTGGAGTGAAATTTAAGAACTGCGTGGACGTCTTATTTCCATAAAATATAAACATCCGACCTAGAAGGAAAAACACAATTTGTTTCATACACACCCTGAACCGGAATGTTAACAGTGAAAAATACAAGAGTCCCTGTCATCAGCTGAACTCCAGAGAGGGGCCGGGGCGGAACTCTGGCCGCGGGCAGACATGGGGTCACGGCTCCCCCTGCTGGGGGAGCTCCAGCTCTCCATCTAAGGCGCAGCCTTTCTTGGGACGGCGCCCTGCCGGAGACCTGGGACCAAGGACCTGGCCACCACCTCCAGGGAGGCCTGGCCAGACCTTCCTCACACACAGTGATGCCCCAGCAGCTCACGAGCTGGACGCTGGAGGCAAGGACGCCCCGATATCGTCACTTAACATCGCAACAGAAATCTTTATCTTTCTGAACATTTTTATTCCCTCTGAACTCAGAATGGAAAGTGAATTTCAAATACTCCGATGAGGACAAACTGCACCACCACCCCACTGACCCCCGAATGTGGGGGGACAGTCACGGCCCAGAGGACAAGGGATGCTGCACCACCCGCTCTCAGTACAGAGTCCCCTGGAGAAGGTTTCTGTTAATCCTCACAACATCCCTAAAACATCCCTGGAGGGCTGATGCGCTATTTCTCTCTGGCTGTCCACACGTGCACTTGTTGCCACACAAAAAACTCGGTCCTCACAAGGCTCAGAGATGACACCCAAGAGGGAGGTGGGCAGTCGTCCATCCACCAGCGCCCCCAGCAGCACCCCAACAGCCAGTGGACGGTTTTCTTTGGGCAGAGACTTAAAAGTCTATAAAAGTCACGGTAAAATACACAGAACATAAAATGTACCATCTTCACCGTCTCTAAGCCCACAGCTCAGGGGCACTAAGCACATTCCCACTGTTGTGCAGCCATCCCCACCATCCTTCTCCAAAAGTTTCCACCATCCCAAAGGGAAACTCTGTCCCCCTGAGATACCAACCCCATCCCTCCCCCACACCTATCGTTCACTCTCTGTCCCTTAGTCACCGACCCCCATCCCTCCCCCGGCCCCAGAGCCCACCGTCCACTCTCTGTCCCCCCGAGGCACCAACCCCCATCCCTCCCCCGGCCCCAGCACCCACCGTCCACTCTCTGTCCCCCTGAGTCACCGACCCCCACCCCTCCCCTGGCGCCCACTGTCCACTCTCTGTCCCCCTGAGTCACTGACCCCCATCCCTCTCCTGGTGCCCACCATCCACTCTCTGTCCCCGAGTCACCGACCCCCATCTCTCCCCCGGCCCCAGTGCCCACCGTCCACTCTCTGTCCCCCTGAGTCACCGACCCCTGCCCCTCCCCCGGCGCCCACCATCCACTCTGTTCCCTGTGAATCTGGAGACTCTAAGGACCTCATGTGGGGGGAATCCTGCAGTACTTGTCCCTCTGTGTCTGGCCTATCTCACTCAGCATCACGTCCCCCAGGTCCACCCACGCTCTGGCAGGTGTCAGCGTGTCCCTCCGTGTTCAGGCTGAGTGATGTGGTTTGGTGTGTGGATGGACCACGTTTATCCGCTCGTCCGTCGACGACGCTTGGGCTGCTTCCCTGTGTCGGCGGCTGTGAACGTGGGTGTGCAAGCATCCACTCGCGTCCCTGCTTTCGGTTCTCTGGGTCAATACCTAGAAGAGGAATCGCTGGAACACACGGTCACTCCATTTTCAGCTGTTTGAGAACCGCCACGCCGTTTTCCACGGCTGCTGCACCGGCTTCCTTTCCCGCCGAGTGTGCGGGAGGGTCCACCCTGCACGCGCTCCCACTCGCGGGGTTTCTGCCGTCGGTGGACAATAGCCGTCTTCAGGGCCGCAGGCGGGCCCTCGCCGTGGCTCTGATGTGCGTGTCCCTGACGAGCAAGGACGTGGGCATCTCCCCTGCTGGCTGGCCAGTTGTAGGTCTTCCCTGGGCAGACGTCGGCTCCAGTCCCCCGCCCACCTTTGAATCAGGTTGTTGTTTTACTGTTGAGATTAGGAGTTCTCTGTGTGTTCTGGAAACTAAGCCCTTACCAGATGCGCGACTTGCAAATATTTCCTGCCCCGAGTTTCTAAGTGAAGGCTCCGTTAAGTAACTGAAGCACATACCCAAATTCTGCCGGAAGTCGGACTTCAGCCCAATTTGAAGCAGCTGGTTCTCAAAGAGCACACCATTATTTTTACAGACGAACCTGGGGGAAGGGACAGCGTGTGAGTCCCTCAGAGCCACCCCATGAAAACATGAAGATTCACTTCGAAAAAGAGTCTAACAAACAAAAAGGCCAGAAAAACCTCTAACGGACTCAAAGTAAAGTTAAAGTAGAAAAGTACTGTAGAAACATCAGTAAAACGTGCCCACCAGAGACCCGGGGTGTGACCACACAGGACAGGGCGGGACGGTGCTCTGCCCTCCACGAAAGCGCTGATCCACGACTCAAACACGCACACGCCGGGGCCCACACACGCTCTCAGGCCGGACCTGACGCCGGGCGCTGGCCACAGCTCTGGGGGTGACCACCAGCATGGCAGCCGGGCCGCTGCAGGCGATGCCCAGCCCTCAGTGCAGGGTTAGTGTCTGCACCCCACGTGGGCCCAGGATGCGGCTCACTACATGGTGTCTACACTACACAGAATCGGAAGAAAATAAAATAACGTGTATTCAGTTTTGCTTGTACTCCTCTCTGAGAAGCTAAGTGTCCTGGCCTCCTCTACCACAAATCACCATTATGCGGTGAACTGGGACCAAAAGAAGGAGCGAGGGGCAGGGCAGGTGCGGCACAGTCACTGAGGAACACGAGCCGCCCCGCTCACTGGCCCCCTACTCTGGGGGCTCCCCATCTGCACAGGGAGGAGGAGGCACAGTCCAGAGTGGGCGGTGGGGCGGGCGGGCAGGAAGGGCACCGCCACGTGGAGCCCTCCATGACATCGGGGGGCAGCGAGAGACAGACGCTCCCTGGCAGCGCCCCTCTACCCCAGAATCTCCGAGTCCAGCTGTGCTGCCGGCCCGGAGAAGCTCAGAGCCAGCAGCAGCCCTGCCCCACCCGTTTGGTACGAAGGTGCCCCCGGGCGCCCCACGGAGGTTCAGGTGCTGCCGACGACGTGTGCACACGACCCCCAGCCCGCAGCACCGCCACAGCCGCCCTCACATGGAAGCAGCAGTGGCAGACAGAGCAGGAGGCACGGTTCGTCCACGGATGGCCAGGCCGTCCACCACGGGGCCCACTCCACGGAGCTGTGCTCCTCTCGGGCCCCAGGCTGCCCTCCCGCCTCGTCCAGCACCCCCATCTCAACACAACAGGCTCTCTGCCCAGTTCAAGCTGCTCACGCTGCACAGGAAGCCTCAGAAGGCAAAATGCAGCCCATCTGGTATGCACAACCTTCTTCCACAACACAACTGAGTGTGTGGTGCTTTTCAATCTCCAACTCAGCACTTCTAGAAGCCACAGACCATAACTCGCACCCGTCCAAACCCACCTCTCCTTATCACCTTCAACAAGCAACAGGAAGCAAGAATTCACACACAGTACGAACACCAAGAGACAGGAAAACTGCAAAACCGTAAGAATCCTGCTGCTGTCGTCACAACACCCAAGGACAAGGGGCCACTCTGTGAAGATGCTCCTCTCCGTCTGGCCGGCCTGCCCCCACACCCAGGCCAAGCCCTCCCACACCTCCCGGCCGGATTTAAGACCAGCAGAGACACGAGGGACAGAGAGCAGACAGAAAAAAGGTACGGAACAGTACAGCAAAAAAAGCAGGAAAGAAAACATGCTGGGAAGGGCAGTGTGACGTCCGCGTCCTGGAGACGGGGAAGAGGGGCCACGTGAAGGCTCACGGGAAGCAGGGCTCCATGCACAGCGGGGGTGGGGCAGTCCTGATGAGGTGACACAGGAAGCAGGGAAGATGGGGCTGGCGGAGGGGAGGATGGCACGCACCTCGGGACAGATAGACTGGGATAAAGCAGGAGGGTGCAACTGAGGAATGTGTCTTAACAGAAAGGGCAGGCTGGGCACCTGCCAGGCACATGCAGAGAGGGGATGATGCCGAGAGAGTCCCTGTCCTGAGGACACGAGAGACCAACTACCTGGCAAAGTTGTCTTCGGAGCCGGGAGCCAGTGGTGCGACCGCGGAGGGTGAGTCTGAGAACACATCCACGAGGAGCCCGCCGGAGGAGGGTGGGGGGCCCGCGGGGGCAGGGGGTGCAGCCCCCAGACCCAAGAGGTCTGCTGATGGAGAAGGCGTGGACTGGAAAACAGGGAAGGAGAGGGTCAGCGGGGAACCTTCAGGCACACCAAGGCCAAGCAAGTACCAGCACCTGCGCCACCTGCCCCCCACCCCCCCTCCCACGGCTCCTGCCAGGCTGTGCCCAGCAAGCATCCAGCACATGATGGGCGACTGCACCCCAGGGTCAGGCCTGAAGCCCACAGCTGGAGGATCAGTCACAATCTCACACGACTGGAAAAAGAGTTAACCTTTTTTTCATGAAGATTATCTGAATGGGAAAAAAAACTTCTGAAAACACTTTTGCCACAAAGGAGGCCAAAAAGAACTAAGACCTCACACGCCACGGTCAACCTTCCGAAGTGGGAGTGAGCCTGAGAGGTGAAGTCAGCAAGCAACTCAGGGCGCACTCTTGGTTTAACCATGTGTAAGCCTTACTGAGTCACAGAGGGAAAAAACAGATAAAAAACGTATACAACAGACATCTTTTTTTTAAATGATTTTTTGATCCTAGTAGGGCAAAAGACAAAGAATAAAGCCACGGGGGGACCACTCCCCCCCACAAAGCACACACCCAGCTGACATGCACACTCTGGCCCTGCACCTCGGGAGGCGAGCGGGCTCTGGTTACCCCTAGGGCGGTGCCGCCACAAGGGCAGAGATGAGACGCTCGGCCTTGAGGCTGGTCTTGAATGACTTTGAGTGTCCCACTGAACATTCGTGAAGGTACAAGTCAGTCTGGAATTATCTGAGACTACATCCTGATGCCATTTTACATTGCTGCATTCATATTTTGCTGGGTTTTAACATACACTCATCTTTTCAGGAACACAACTACCCTGTGAGCTGAAGGAGGCCAAGTACTTTCTTCCCCCAGCACGTGGGCATCCACCCTGGGCACTGGCCAGTCATACCGCTGGCAAGGCCTCTGACTGCCATAGGAATTCCATTCTGAGATAAAGGAGGCATCACAAAACATGTGCTCTGCAAGAGGGCGTGGGTCTGACGGGGCCAAGAACCCTGCTCTGCTGACGGCCCCTCCTTCCTCAAGGCTGGGGGGGCGGTGGTATACAGCGCATGGAGACCAACCCTGCAGGGCCCCCAGAGAAAGGATGGGGACCACAGAGGAGGTGTCAAGAGAAGGAATACCAGAAATTCCTGCAACATGAGCGAGGGTGTGGATGTGACCTCTCAAGGTGGCTCCTGGCCCTCACTGCACGGGACAGGGCTCCTGGGAGCACAACTCCTCGAAACTCTGCTTCCCTGTCACTGCAGGAGTCTGACCATCTGAGCACGGAATCAGGCAAGCAAGGTGTCTCCTGTAGCTGACACACCTACGGCCTAAGTGGGGATTGTCGCCCCCTGCCACCTATTGCAAGATCTTTACCACTGGCTCCTGAATAATGGTTCAAATGTTTGTTTGTTTGAAGATTTCTTTATCGGAAAGACAGAGAGGAACAGCGAGAAGGAGTCCCAAGCAGACTCCATGCCAAGGACAGAGCCCGACATGGAGCTCAATCCCAGGACCCTGAGATCATGACCTGAGCCAAAACCAAGTCAGACGCTTAACTGACTGAGCCACCCAGATGCCCCAATTCAAAAGTTTTTGTTTGTTTTTTAAGATTTTGCTTATTTATTTGAGAGAGAGAGCACAAGGCAGGGCAGTGGGACAGGGAGAAGCAGATTCCCCACCGAGCAGGGAGCCCAACCGACACAGGGCTCGATCCCAGGACCCTGACATCATGACCTGAGCTGAAGGCAGACACTTAACCGACCGAGCCACCCAGGCGCCCCCTTTATTTCTTAAAGAAAATCTTTTGTCCAGGGGCGCCTGGGTGGCTCGGTCGGTTAAGTGTCTGACTCTTCAATTTGGCTCAGGTCATGACCTCAGGGTTGTGAGATCGAGCCCCACGTCAGGCTCTGTGCTGGATGAGGAGCCTGATTGAGATTCTCTCTCTCCCTCTGCCCTACCCCACCCCCCACCAAGCACGTGAAGGCACATGCTCTCGCTCTCTCTCAAAAAAAATTTTTTTAAAGAAAACCTTTTGTCCAATTAAGTCAAATATGCACCCCCAAAATTACAACAGACAGAAGCAAGGCTGTTCTGTTGGGAGGACCCACCTGGACAACTGCTCACTCCCCAGATCCGCGGGGCAGGTCCCCAGACCCACTGCCTCTCTGCTGACTCCTCTTCCTTTCAGGACTCAAGGAGACCATCCCTGGGGAGTCTGCCCAACACCCATCAGACACGTTCCTTCTCCTCACCTTGACGGCAACAACAGCAGGAAGGAGAACAGCAAGAAGAGTCCCGCACGCCTACAGAGTGCATGTTGGCTCCAAACTCCGCTACTAGCCTAAAAGCCCCAGGAGCACTGGGATGTCTCCAAACACCCACCAAAGATGGCCCTGGCGCCACAAGAGATGCTTGCCATGCACGTGCACCATGCACAGACAAGCAGCCAGGAGGCACAGGGGCCGAGGCCCCAGGCCCACGGAAGGTGGACCCAAGGAGAGCAGCCTGTTACAAAGAAAACATTCTTCCAGCATCGTCTGTGACCCTGAGTAAGACATTCTGACCGATAGCACACCACAGTAAAACACACTGCTGTTTTTTGGGGCGCCTGGGTGGCTCCGTTGGTTAGGCGACTGCCTTCGGCTCAGGTCATGATCCTGGAGTCCCGGGATCGAGTCCCGCATCGGGCTCCCTGCTCGGCAGGGAGTCTGCTTCTCCCTCTGACCCTCCCCCCTCTCATGCTCTCTCATTCTCTCTCTCTCAAATAAATAAATAAAATCTTTAAAAAAAAAAAAAAACACACTGCTGTTTTCCACGTAAAATCCAGATATCTCAATGCCATTCTGAGGCAGGGCCTCCCCTCTGAGGTGGGAAGGAAGACTAGAGGAGACTTTCAACCCAGAGGGGCCCCTCCCCCCTTTTCTGCCCTGCTTCTCCCGCCCCCTTTGGAGGGGTCTCTGATCAGACCCCCGGCCGTCTGAGCACTGAGAGCAGATCACCACTCAAGTGATCATGATGCTATATCCGCAGCACTGCCAGTTCTCAGCTCAGAAGGGCCATCTGCTCACAACCACAAACATCTCCTCGCCAGGCACTTACAGTCAAGAAAAAACTCATAGCCTAAAGTTAAAACATTTGCCGAGTTAACCTGGAAGAGAGCCTCCCTCCTCCCCACCCCTGAGAACATGCCTTATCAACAACTTGTTAAATCTTATCACACCTGCCTTCTCAAAGTGGGGCTCACTGCTCACAACCGGCGTCAGAAAGGGGCCAACGGAGTCCCAAGGGCCACAGCCTGGATGTGGCTGGGCAAACCACACGTGGCCGGGCAAACCACACGTGGCCCAAGGCCTGGTACACATACATTTCTCAAGAAAAATCAAGAACCAAATAAGAAGAGACCAATGACAACCATCAGCAAAGATATTAATGCCCATTTCCGCTGCTCACGTCAGGGTACTCGGCAGGGGCTGCCCCCCGAGGCACAGACAGGCCATCCCAGTTTCTCCTGGAAGACAGCCCCCCGCTGCGTCACGCGAGTCCGAGTCCAGACGATGCCACAGGCAGACGAGCCACCACCCCCAGCACCATGGGAAGAACCTGGTGTAGCACAAAAACCAGTTCACGCACAAGCCTGCAGGCCCACTACCTCCTGGAATCAGGCCACTTCACAAATCCAATCAACAAAACCCTGGCACTAAGATGACCTTCGGGACCTCCTCACCAACAAGTGTCCGCGCTCCTGGGGTGGGGCAAGCCAGTCACTGCCTTCAAGACTCAAGTCCACTCTGTGCCCAGGGGATGGGTTCAGAGGCACGGAGCTTGAAAAGCCAGCCCTGCTAAATTACTCAGGGACAAAGGGATGATGACCACCTGGAGAAAAAGCATGTATTTATCATTCACTGCAAAATCAATTCATGAAATTTAGCTGCCAAAAACCACGGAGCAGGCATCAAAAGGAAACATGCCAGAAGGTCCAGACTAAAGAAGGCACCTCCAAATCAGGACTCAGGTGACACCTGTCGCAGTGGGGACCCCTAGTCAGGGGCCTGGGGAGGCCTGAATATAGGGCTCGTGGTAGGCCCGGCATCCTCGGTTCAGGGGCCAGACACACGGTCAGTGGGGACACACAAGCAGATCCCGCCGAGGAGCACCAGGGCTCAGACATAAGCACACTCTTGACAAGCAAAGGCCCTGGTCTCTGCATAGGGGCACACATCTGCTCTGACACTCCTCCTCACAAAGGCCAGCTGGTATTGCTAGTAGGTATTATTCATGTCACTGGATCAAGACCCCAGCGAAGAAAGAAAGCTCTCCAGGATCCCTCCCATAATGGACAAGCTGAAAGCCCACACTTCTGGGGAGCCAGTCCCAGCGCCCAGGTGGCAGCTACGTGGCAGGGCTGGTGTGCATGCTCTCACGAAAGTCCTACTCCAGTCAGGAAGAGACAAGAAACAAATACAACTCTCAGAACAACATCTCCCACCTGATAAACATCAAAGGACATGTTTTTGTTTATATGTGAATGTTCTCACCACGTCACACAAAAAAGGGAAGTTGATTCTGAACCAAGTCACTACCGAAAACCTCTAAGAACAGCATGAGGTACGTCGGTCTGCTCTAAACCAACAAGGAATAGCTGGACAGGCCTCCTACACAAGGCAGTCCCGCAAATGAAGTGAGTGACCGTGTCGTCTGAACCACAGGACAGAGAGGAACTGGGAGCGGACTCTGGACCCGAGACAGCAACCTGAAGGACGTTCTAGAAGACAGGGCCCAGGCGTCTGAAAACAGCTTCTGGAGGTCATAGGCAAAAGAAAGGTGAAGACCTGGACTTGGTCCCACTGCTACGTTCCTGGCACACACGGTCATACTTAACACAGAACTCTCCCGAACAGGCAAATGCTCTGCTGGCCCCGAATCTCAGAGACCAGGCAAGCCAGGAGCTTCTGCCAGCACACTGCCATCGGGAAGGGACCCACCGCGGCGCTGGCCGGGGCAGGCTCAGGGCCCCCGTTGACATCGGCGCTCCTCTCTCGCTTGGCCTCCTCCAGGTCTGTCACTGTATTTGGGCCCTTCTTCTTCTTGAGCTTGGCCAGGATGGAAGACTCACGCTCTGGAAATGGCGGCATCTCCTCCAGGACAGTTGCCTGGAGAAAGAGGCCCCGGGTCACCACAGCTCAAAGCCCCGTGGCTTCCAACCCCAAGACATGTGACAGCGCGGCAGGGGGACAGAGCCGCCAGGGCCTACCAGGATGTCAGTGCTGGCCACTGTGCTGAGCCTCAGGTACTCCACAGCCCGCTGCTGCAGCTCCACGTCCGCATTCTTCAGCTGGCTGTCACTGCGCAGCACGTCCTGAATGGTGGTCTTCACCTCCGGAAAGAGGTTCACAAACTTGATGTAGGTGGACAAGAGCAGCGCCCTGGTGGGGACGCTGCACAGATGGAACTTGGAGTGCAACAGGTTGAACTGGATCAGGGGGCTGCAGGGCACAGACAGGGCACTGGATCAGGGAGCCGCAGGGCACAGACAGGGCACTGGATCGGGGGGCCACAGGGCGCAGACAGGGCGCAGACAGGGCGCAGACAGGGTGGGGGCACGTCACCCCTCGTCCCCAACGCCCTGTGCGCGCCACCAGCCACCTATGCCTCTCACCGGCTCAGTGAGCAAGGGGCGGCTCTGGGAAAAGGACCCACACTAAGCCACAACCACTCCTGTAAAGCAGAAGAGTGTGCCGTCAGGCACGCACCTCCATCTCCGACTGAGCACAAACCTCCCCTCCAGTCAGCTAGAACCCCTGTTCTTGTACAGCTTGAAGGAAAATAAAAACAGTGACCCAGAGTGGAAGTGCTCTTGCTGTGGCCGTCCCAACGAGCCGTGAGGACACCTGCCACCCTACCCTCCCCCGACAGCTGAGAAGGGGGAGACCCAGAGCCAGCACCATGGTGCAGCGCTCACCCGACTCCCATGGGCTCTCTCACCTGGATCTCGGGTCCCCGGCTATCAAGTTTCCAAACTCCCCCAGGATGTAGCCACCCACTTTGACCAGGTTCTCATGGCACGCCGGGGCCTGAAGAGCCTGTAAGACAGTGAGCACCATGAGCCCGATGCACAGGGCCCCCAGCACAGGTCGAAGAGCTAAGACACATCTGCCGTCAGGGTAAAGTCGCTACATCGTGGTGATTCACCAAAACTAAGCACAACTCAGGAAGCTCTCCTGTGAGCTTCCAGCAGCTTCCGAGAGACCGTCCTGGCTTTCGAACCCACCCCTCCCTGCCCTTCCCGCCACTTCTGCAGGTATGTCAGTTGCAGGGGAGCCCCAGAGGCAGGGATGTGGCCAATCCCAGCCCTGGAACGAGAGCTGTGCTCTACTCGGGCTCCAGGTGGGGGCAGGTGCACATCAGCAACCTCCTGGGCGCACATGACCCTCGCCAACGGAGCCCGAGAACCGCACTACGGAGACCCTGCACATACTGGAGATTAGGCTCCACAGCGTGAGCTGGAACCTCCCAGACCAGCAGGTGGGGGACACAAGGGAGACCAGGAACACCCATCAGAGCCCCACGCTTTATCCAGAGGGGGGCATCTGGACCATACCTCGAACACCGTCTTGGCAGCATAGCCCTGCACGTCGTCCCGGTTGATGACAATCTGAATGACACGGTACCACACCTCTTCGCTCACATAGTCACCGGCAATCCGGATCAGGTTCAGGATGGTGTCCACGTACCACGTGTAGTCCACAGCATACTTCTCCGCCAAGATGGCGACCTTCAGCACCTGCAGGGGTGGATGCTCAGCGCAGGTGCTCCGGGCCCCACGGCACCAGCAGCAGCACCATGTGCTGCCCCGCATCAATTCCAGGGCTTCGGAAGGATCTACGCACGTGCCAAAGCTTGGGTGTGCAAGAAGCTTCCACCGAATTCTCAATGGAGCCCAGAAAGTTGAAGATTTGCAGACTTCACTGAGGAAAGCCAGACCTCCCTCCAGGAATAGACTCGGAGGGACACAGTCTAGGAAGACACACCGGAGGGCCGGGTCACGGCTGCAGGGGGGCACAGCAAGCCTCGTCCTGCACTGCCATCCGACTGCGGCCCAGGCAGCCCTGGCATGGGTCCTCCTCCCAGCAGCCCCATCCTCAGAGCGGCAGGGCTCCCTGGGTCTCCTCCTGATCTGGCCAGTCTTTCTCAACACTCTCCCCTCTACTCTTCATGGGAGACCCTACCCACTCATTTACCCCCACGCATTCCAGAGGGCTCTGTGGACCACACGCACTGCCCAGGGGCAACAGCACTGGGCTGTCCAAAAGCAGACCCTCGCTCCCTCCCCTCGTCACCTTCTTGGGGCACTGAGCCCCCTGAACAGCATCAGCTGTCGACACTAGACCCTGTTCTTTACGCAGCTGCCCACCCTCACAGCCCACCTTCCCACTCCTTCACCCTCCTGACTGTGCCCCCAGAGCCCCTGCTGTAGCCTGGACCACCACCCATCTGCTCTGCCCACCCTCCAGCATCCACAGCGACTCTCCATAGAGATCCCAGAGTGTCATTCCAAAACTCAGTGTCACTGCCCTTGGCTTAAAAACCTTTGAGCACAGAGCCTGCCCCAAAGCTGAGCACTCAGGGCCTCCCCCACCACCACGACACGGGCCAGCATCTTCACTGCCCCGCCACACACGCCCTGCTCCCACCATGCTAACCCGTCCCCCTGCACCCCATGACAATGCCTCCCAAGCTGCACCCAGCCCCTGCCAGGGTCCGGAGCTCTGCCTCCACCAATTCTCAGCCACACTATAAGCAAGTCTGCCATCCTGCCTAGGACCTGCCTTCCCTGCGGACAGAAAGGCCCCCTGTGAGCAGGGCACCCAGCACATCCAGGTGTGGATGCCAGGCAGCTAGCACAACCCCAGGGCACATCCTCGGACATGCCACACTGCCCAGACGGACGCACAGAGCACTGACCCGGAAACTCAGGTCAGTCGGTCTTACTCCTCGCTCAACTAAAGCTGACCGAGGAACTCATCATCTCCAAAGGGGTAAGCCAACATGGAGCTGGCTAACGTTCAAGACCTTAAAAGCCTGAACACGCCCCTTCCCTCTCTGCTCAGAACGCACCCGGCGGGGGGCGCCTGGGTGGCTCAGTCGGTTAAGCGTCTGCCTTTGGCTCAGGTCATGATCCCAGGGTCCTGGGATCGAGCCCCGCATCGGGCTCCCTGCTCAGCGGGAAGCCTGCTTCTCCCTCTCCCACTCCCCCTGCTTGTGTTCCTGCTCTCGCTGTGTCTCTCTCTGTCAAATACATAAAATCTTTAAAAAAAAAAAAAAAAAAAGAACGCACCCGGCAGTGATGAGAACCATGCCCCGGTGACTACGGTCCCCAGAGCGAGCCAGCCCCACCCACACAGGCGCCAAGCCCTAGCCCTGCCGCCTGACCGCACTCCAAACATGACCCCCACCCACCCCACGCTCCCCTGCACGTCTGTTTGTGGATCTTCCTCCCCACACTCTCCCGCACGTCTGTTCTTGGATCTCCACCCCACGCTCCCCTGCACGTCTGTTTGCGGATCTCCTCCCCATGCTCCCCTGCACGTCTGTTCTCGGATCTTCCTCCCCACGCTCCCCTGCACGTCTGTTCTCGTATCTTCCTCCCCACGCTCCCCTGCACATCTGTTCTCGGATCTCCTCCCCACGCTCCCCTGCATGTCTGTTCTCGGATCTTCCTCCCCACGCTCCCCTGCACGTCTGTTCTCGGATCTTCCTCCCCACGCTCCCCTGCACGTCTGTTCTCGGATCTCCTCCCCACGCTCCCCTGCACGTCTGTTCTCGGATCTTCCTCCCCACGCTCCCCTGCACGTCTGTTCTTGGATCTTCCTCCCCACGCTCCCTTGCACGTCCGTTCTCGGATCTTCCTCCCCACGCTCCCCTGAACGTCTGTTCTTGGATCTTCCTCCCTGTCCCTCCTGGCTCCCTGGATGCACCTGAGCCCTCTTTCCTGGCTGGGCATCAGTTCAGCTCCAGAAGCCTTCCTTGACCTTCTTCTTCAGGGGAGCCCTGCTCCTCACTAAAGCATGACCACACGGTAATTAAGACATGCCACTTAGCACTGAAGAGCCAGGACCTGCCCTAGCCCAGCCACGGGGGCCACAGCCATTCAATAAATGATCCCCTATAAATCTGAGTGTCCAACTGTATGCAGAGCCACCTATACCCAGAAGCTCCAAGCCTGTCATTTCCAAACCAAACGGCAGCCTAGGAGCAATCCTGAGAGTCACTCGTGGTGAGCTCTGATGCTGGACACCTGCTCCCCAGAGCTCCCCAGGAGGCCTCAGCCATACTTTGCTCCCCAGAACAACAAATAAGAAACACTTTTTCATAGGAGGGAGAGGCTGCAGGGTCACTGACCTTGGCAACTGACCTCTCCACACAGACTCACACTGAGCCCTCTGTGAATCACAACACACACTCGGGCCCCCCTATGTGCTGGCCTCGGGCTACCTGGAACCTGGTGCACCCCAATTCTGCATCACGATCAGCCTTTCCCCAGGTCAGTATGTGCAGGACTCTGACCAGGTGTTTGGTGTGTGCACCCACTTTGCTGATGACCTAACGTGAGGGCTGCCAGATGGGAAACGGTGGCCACGCTCAACGTTATCAGAGAGGAAGGAGTGCGTGCCCGGCACATAAGCAGTAATTCCAAGGTTCAAACTTGCAGACTTTTGCCCACAGGAATCTGAACTCGTGCTCACCTGAGTTGCAGAAGTATCTCACCGTGAGGGTCCCTATTCACACAGGCTGTTTAAAGTCATTCCCGAAAGACTGAAAGGCTCCACTGATGGGAAGCTAAGGTGAAGGAATCTCCCACCCAGAACTGAGCAGATTCCCAGGAAAGCACTGGAAAGAACCACACACACGAAGGAAAGGAAGACTGCTGGCGGCACAGCAGCCATCAGACTTACAATCTCTTCTCGGATGGAGTAGTCGGCCGTCTCCAGGTAGCTCAGCATCTCAGCCACAATCTGCTGGGCATTGCTGCGGTCACACATGGCATAGAGGAGGTCCACGGCCCGCTGCCGCACGCTCACGTCCCGCTCCGTCTGGGGGCACGAGGAACAGCTTGAAAAGCCATTCAAGCAGACCGTGGGCAGGGTGGCCGGGCCCCTGCGGCTCAGGCCCCCTACTCCGTCCCAACGCTCACTGAGAGCTCTCCCCACTCCCCATCTTGATCCAGGGACCCCTGACACACTCTGCTCATGCAGAGCCCCTCACTCCTACACTTGGGCCAGCAGCTCTGGACCACCCGGAATCAAGGTGAGTCCCTGGGGGTAGGTCAGAGGCCTCTCTACTGTGTGGTCACAGACTGGCACCTTCCACCTCACCTGGGAGCTTATCACAGTGCTGCTCTCAGGCCCCACCCCAGACCTGCTCCGTCAGCTTCTGCAATGCAATAAGACCCCAGCTGCTCCTCGACACAGGACAGCCTGGGAGGCACAGCTGAACCACCACACAACGGACAAAGGCAAGGGCAAGTCTTTATGACTTCTGGCAGTAACTGATAACAAACACCAAAACCAAGACCAGGAGAATCCAGAACACCAAAAAACTAAGCTGCCAGCCCTTGTGTGGCCTCTTATTCAAAACACACACCAAAAATGCTAAAACACAAAGGGACAGAGTCAGACCTGTTCTTAACTGTAAGCCTGGGCAGACCAAAGGGCTCTGTAGCGTCCCCACCCGCCTTCCGTTCTCTAGAGCACTTCATCTAGCAACCAGTAACACGGGGGATGCCGTGGTGTCCCACTGTGGGCGACCAGCCTGTTCTGGAGACTCACAAAGGCAGGTAACGGGAGCAAGTAACCTCAACTTGGCTCTTGCAACTCTGAAACTTTCTTTAAGAAAGGTGTATTTTCTTTTGCAAAGGGCTGGTTTTCTCAGAGACAAGGACAAAATATTGTATCTTTCTACCAAAAAAACTGTTTGCATTGATTCAAACATCTACCGTGACTCGGCTCTTGCAAAACAGGATGCTCAATACTGTGTGCTCTAAGCTGACCTCAGAGGCAGAGAGAAAACAGTCGCCCGGGGGTGCAAGCCCCAGAGGACAGAGCACTTGCCTTCAGAGCGTTGATGACTGTCTCGATGTGCGTCTTGACCGCCTCATGGGAGAACTCGGAGCTGGCCAGTGTGCACATGCTCTCCAGGGCCAGATAGCGCAGGTTGGTCTCCCGGTGCTGCAGGAACTGGCCCAGCTGGTTACAGGCGCGGACGAGGAGGTTTGGCTCACTGCACGGACAGGAGAGGCAGGGTAGGTGGGGGCTCCTCAGCACGCGCCTCACAGGTCAGCATGGCAGGTGGCCAGCACACTACTGAAGGGAGACCTTGGGGGCCCCCACAACAAAAGTCTTGAACCTAAACCCTGAGGCCAGTTTTGCATTTGCTCTGCTCGTTGCCACCTCATATGCAGAATTCCACCAACTCCAAAGAGCTGGTAACAACAGAGGCACCACCCCGAATGGAGCGCCTCCTGAGCCTCTGTGCCAAGCTCATAGAGGGAACACTCAGGACTCTCGCCAAGAGGCCAGAGAGGTCATCTCAGCCAGAGGCAGCAAGCCTTGGTGAATGGCTGAACAGCGGCCTCACCCAGGAGAAGACTCCTGAGAGCCATGCGCACGGACTCAGAGGCACAAGGTCAGTGAGTCCCAAAGCACCGCTTCCCAGAGAGTTCTGGCTACTCTGCTACTTACTCTTGACTTTGCCCTCATGATGCTGCTGCTCTTTAAATATCTTCTATAAAGACCACAGGGCTTCCTCTAACATCAAAACTTTTGTTTTTAACAGTTCCAACCCTGCTAACGTAGGACTCCCAGTAGGACTTTCTGTCCCAAGAAACTACGTTTGTGCAGAAACAATGAGGTGGAAGGCGGCTGGGAGAGGGTCCGCCACGCCTCCTGAGCCCCACACCACCTTGCATGGCGTGCAGCAGTCTGCAGTCATGGGGACCCAGGTGGCATTGCCCACAGCCCTGCCCGGGAGCCACACCATCGTGCTAATGGGAACTCTAAAGCAAGGCACCAGCTGCAAGGCCACAGGCAGGAAGTCAGACTACAGAAGCTGAGGAGAAAAGGCAAGGAAGCAAACCATTTGGCTGTCCACCATCTCCCTGTGCTCAACTCCCCATAAAGGCTTCAGACCAACACTGAGTGTGGCTTTGTGTCACAGGAAAGCTAACAGGCACCCACCCTCGTCCTTCCTGTAAGGTTATGGGAGAAGCCAGGCAGGATCGGGGTGCCCAGGAGGAACAGGAGAGGCCTTCAGGGAAAGGTAGGACCGCAGCGAACAAGTTCTGAGGCCAGAGAGAGCACAAAGTGCTGGAGGGGAGCCAAGAAAAGGGACCACACAGGGAGCCCACACCCATCTGAGGAGGGCAGAGGCACCGTGTCAGCATCGGGAACCGGGTAAGCACTCAACGACACCCAGCAGGCCTCACATCACAAGAAAGGGCACACGCACAGGTTTCAGAGGGGCGCGTCTTCCCTAAGGGGGAAAGGTCAAGGGAAGGAGAGCACCACCCACTGCTGACCCACCTATCGTGGTGAATGATCAGGCTGATTGCCTCAAAGAGCACGGCGTTCTTGGCGTTGGAATGCTGCACTTTTTTTGACTTTGGTGGTTCCTGGGCTTTGTTCAGAATGGTCTCCAGGCACTCGGTCAGGCGACCTCGCACTGCAGGGTCTTCTGGGCAAGACACACCACTGTCAGGCCGGGCTCCCCACACCCAGCTGCCCCTCCCAGCCGTACAGCCTCACAACCAGGGTTCCTGGTCTAACCGTGGAGCTACTTAAAATGAGAAGTTTTAATAGCTAGGGTAACTACCCATACATTTTAATGCAAGTAAGATGTACAACACTTTCGCTGCATTACAGATTACACAAATCAAGAGAAAATAAAATCTCAGAGACACAGACAAAAAACATAATATAAAAGTTTGAAAGACGGGGCAAAAGATCTTTTTCTCCACCTTCATTCCCAACAAATACAGAAAATGTTACCAAAACCAATAAAAAGAGAAGGAAGTTTTTAAAGTTCTAATCAAACCAGAAAAAAGAAATAATAGACAAAAAAGGAATAAGAAAGCAGTAAAAATATCAGAATATCATAAACAACTTGTCCACCAAAACCTCCAGCACCTCCGGGGCGTTGCAAACCCGGCCATTGGAGAGAGGAGCAGAACCCTGCTGACGAGTTCGGGAGGGGCACCAGCAGGGCCCCCGAGGAGCAGCCACCCAGGGCTTGAGCACAGAGGCCTGAGGTGAGGGGCCGGCCACAAGAAAACTGGAGCCTATGGCCTGAAAGGAGGGTCAGATGAGGAAACTCACACCCACAGGCGACCTCAGAGCGAAGAAGTGGGATGGCTGCCAGGCAGGGCCGGGCAGCCAGGGGCAGCAGAGGTGAGACAGTAAGGAACGAGGCCATCAGGGAGGCTGGGCCACTCCAGCTCAAGAGAAGGCTCTGCCACAGGTGTGCAGTTCATATTTTGGTACGAAAGATATTTAGTAGGAGAAAATTACTTGAACCGAACAAAGAAATACCTTGTACAAAATCCAGTTAGATTAAAATGTAAAGGCTACAACAACAAGCAATCTTTGCAGAGGGCAATTTGGAAGTTATCTATAAAAATCTTCATCTACAGGGCACCTGGGAGGCTCAGTCGTTAAGCATCTGCCTTCGGCTCAGGTCATGATCCCAGGGTCCTGGGATCGAGCCCCGTGTTGGGCTCCCTGCTCCCCAGGAAGCCTGCTTCTCCCTCTCCCAGCTGCTCGTGCTCTATCTCTCACTCTCTCTCTTTCTAATAAATAAATAAAACCTTTAAAAAAAATTTCATCTACATTCTTCAACTGACAAGTTCTATCTGGAGATACTTACCATATTAGTCAAATGTAACGTTTTGCAATAAAACATAAACAGAAAAATATCCCCAATGTGTACACTGTTACACAAATTATTAACAACTTAAGATACAAAGTTTATAAATGTTTCAAGTTTTCCTGAAAAAGATCGTTTCAAAAACCTGCACAGATCTGATACTATATAAAAGCAGAGATAATCCCAACTTGTAACAAAACTGTGAGTTCTGTACCAGCAGCTCTGGGAAAGCCAAGATGTGTGGCAGCATCATAAAGGATCCACAGAACAAGAACCAGCTCCAGGAAAGGACTTACAAAGATAACAAACAAACAACACAACCCTAAGACACTGAAGTAACCCGCTCAGAGAGGTCTCCGCTGCGCAACTGTACCTGGGGGTGGGTAGCACTGTAGCAGCCTCAGAAGTTTTACAGACAGCCAGGGAGCCGGGACAAAATAGTAGGTATAATCCTGAAGGTCTGTGGACGCAGACGTCACAATCTGTAAGACAACACAGATGCGGGCAGGTGTCCCTAAGAGAGGTCCTCAGTGTGGTCATCGGATCACACACTGAGAAACGGTTCTGTTCGATGAGCTAAGGATATTTAACAGGCTTCTCTCTAGTCTAGAGGTAAAGGAGTGCAGCGACGCCACGCTCACGGGCAAGCAGCCGCCCACTGTCACTGTCGGGAGCGGCCCCACATGCTCTTGCTCTGCAATGGCCACCCCATCCGGCAGGCACAAACCAGCCGATACCACTGACCTGAAACCGCTATGGAATTTGACAGCACCTGCACTGGGAACCCAATCTTTCCTTAGTGGACCAGGACGCAAATAAAACACAAAAGGGTGAGAACTCTGGTCCCCTCAGAAGGGAGAAGCTGGTGTTCTAGAAGAACCCAGCCCCGTATCCCCACAGCCCTCCAATGCCAACCCCTGCCATGAGCTCGCCGAGGCCAGAGAGCAAGCTTCCTTCATTCATGGTTCCATCTCCTTGGCCGTCAGGGTCCTCGGCAGGGCAGACCCTCCCTCCACCTTCCGAATACGTGACTGCCCCCTAAGACATTTCATTTCCACTAACACACAGCCCAGTGCCTTCCTCACCCCTTGTCAGGGAAGTCAGAGGAGCACCACCCTACAAAGCTTACAGGTATGACACTTCAGGTCATATGTAAGCATGTTTGGGAAGGTTTCACCCTGACCCCCGCCCTCGGCTGCAAGACAACAGCCCAGACCCAGGACATGGCCCCTCCTGCAGGAAGGTGAGCTCTGCGCTGGGGAAGGCACAGGCAGGATGAGCAGAGCAAACAGAGCCTACAGGCACATGGAGGAGGAAGCCAGGGAGCACTCTGCTTCGCAGGGCAGAATGCCCCAACGCAGGCTGTCGCATGCAGCTAAAGCCCCACTCAGAAACTCACAACTAAAAAAATGCACACATCTGAAACAAATACAAAAACAAAAGCAATGAAGAATTCACCCCAAAGATTTACAAAGGGACTAGCAAATTAACCCAAGAAAGTAAAGGAAATAAAACAAGGATAGGAACAGAAAGCAGCCAGGGAGAAAAAACACAACAGAGAGAGCCACCAAGTCAGAAGTTATCACGCTCGACAGGCTCATCAGGAAAGTGAAAAGGCACAAACACCCCACAGCAAGACCGAGAATGGGGGCAGCCCTACAGCCCGCACCCCCGCACCCCCACACCCCCCGCACACAGAGACATGTGAACATTCAGACAAATTAGCAAACGTCAGGAAAATGCAACTTAACCAAAACTGATGAAAGGACAGAAAATATAAAGACCCATAACTTATTAAATAAGTTGAACCCAAAATAAGAAACTGTTCCACAAAGAAACCCTACCTTCAAATAGCTTCACCAGTTAATTCATGATAAAAATGTTGGCCAAGATACAGAAAGGAATTTCCTTCATGTGACAAAGCAAACCAATGGCAACAAAACCAGCAAACTCTACTCGTCATGGTGAGACACTGAAGACTCCCCTCTGGGACGAAGAAGAAAACCCTCTCTCATAGTCCACACTGAGTGGAGGTCCGAGTGGGAGCCAGAAAGCAGGAAACACAGACAAATATGGGCTGGGAAAGAAAACTCATTGTCCACAGACATAATGGAGTACAAAGAAGATCTAACACAATCTACACATAAATTACTAAGATTAGTAAGTGAGGGGCGCCTGGGGGGCTCAGTCGGTGAAGCGTCTGCTTTCAGCTCAGGTCATGATCCCAGGGTCCTGAGGTCAAGTCCCGCATCGGGTTTTCTGCTCTGCGGGGAGCCTGCTTCTCCCTCTGCCGCTCCCCCTGCTTATGTGCTCTCTCCGACAAATAAATAAAATCTTTAAAAAAAATAGTATCAGTAAGTCAGTTTGTCAGAGTTGCCAACTCCAATATCAATGTACAAAATTCACTTGCACAAACCAATACATAGCGGTTATATTTTAAGACATCACTGATGGGACGCCTGGTGGCTCAGTCGGTTAAGTATCTGCCTTTGGCTCAGGTCATGATCTCAGGGTCCTGGGATGGAGTCCTGCATCAGGCTCCCTGCTCCGTGGGGAGCCTGCTTCTCTGTCTCCCTCAACCGCCCCCCATGCTTGCTCTCTCTCTAATAAATAAATAAAATCTTTTTTTAAAAAGATATAATTGAGAATAGCATTTTAAAAATAAACTGTATAAAAATAAATCTAACAACAAATAAAGGAACCTCTACTCAAAAAGTTACAAAACATGAGTGAGAAAAATTAAAGTAACTCTCCAAATAAATGGAGAGGGATACCATGGTCATGGATTCAAAGACTCAATACTGTCAAGATTTTAATTCTCTCAAAACTAACCTACAGTCCCAACAGGATTTTGGGGGTGGGGGAACAAGATCGAGGGCATGCTCCACTGGACTTCAAGTTCTAGTAACTAAGACAGTATACCAGGGTGCAAGATGAACAGCGACAGCGAGGAAGGGGGGCACAGACGCAGCTCAGTGGTTTATGGCCAAGGTGGCACTGTTGGTTGGGGAGGGAGGGGGGGGCAGGGAGGCTTTTTAGCAATGACACTGGGACAACTGGTATACACAGAAACCAGTCCCAGGGCGGCTTGTCAGCCTAAATGTGAAACCACAGAACAGGGAAAGACTCCACACACAGAGCACAAAAAGCTCTAGCCATAAAGGAAAGGTTTAGGGCACTAAAAGGGGGAATTTGTGATCACAGAAGACTTCACAAAGAGAGTGAAACGGCAAGTTACAAAGGAAGACAAGATTTTTTTAAACAGAGCAGACTGAAGCATACAAAGACGCCATTTTTGAAGACCAATAATGGTTAAGTGTGGGCAGTTTGGTTCAACCTACCATAACCAACAAAATGCTCATATCTAAAATAAAGAAATTTCTTCTACAAAACAACAAAAAGGTAACCATAGAAAAACAAGCAAAAGGCTTAACAGGCACTTCACAAAAGACATTCAAAAAAGCCACAAACATGCAAAGCTGCTCAACCTGGATGATAATCAAGAAAATGCAGATTTAAATCACAATGAGACACTACCATGCCCCCAGAATTGTTAACATCTAAAAGGCGAGGATGCGGGGCGCCTGGGTGGCTGTTGTTAAGCATCTGCCTTCGGCTCAGGTCATGATCCCAGGAAGCCCAATGCGGGGCTCGATCCCAGGGTCCTGGGATCGAGCCCCACATCGGGCTCCCTGCTCCGCGGGAAGCCTGCTTCTCCCCCTCCAACTTCCCCTGCTTGTGTTCCCTCTCTCGCTGTGTCTCTCTCTGTCAAGTAAATAAATAAAATCTTTAAAAACAATAAAAAATAAAAGGCCAAGATGCAGAGCAGCAGGGACTGCACGTGCTGGAGGGAAGGTCAGTCGGCTCAGCTGCCTGGAAGCGGCTCTGCACTGTCCCCTCAAGGTGAACCGCTGCCACCCCACGACCCAGTGACGCTGCCTCCAGGGACAGGCCCCCCAGCCATGCGCGTGCACACGCACGCCCACGCCCAAGCCAACAGACAGCCGAGCTGTTCACCGCCTCAGCGTTGGACAAGACTAGGGGGAAGTATGCTGTAGTGTATTCGTATAAGCTCTACACAGCGTCAAACACGAAGGAAAGGCACACAAAACAAATCCGCCACCTCCGCAACGTGGAGCACTACCAGTCAAACACAGAAGAACACACGCCGCCTGCAGGGTGCCCGTGCACGATGCAGGACGCAGCCAGAGCTAGCCGTCCGCTAGGACACGTGCTCAAGCAGCAAAGGAAAGTGAAGAGTGAGGCCACCCAAATGAGAACAGGGCTCCCTGCGGTGGGGGGCCCCGCCGGCACCCCCGTGCCCGACCTGCTGCGGTAGCTGAGCAGCTCTTAGGCGACACGACCTGGGCTGGGCTGCTTTACTCTGGGCACTTTCCCACACAGACAGGACGTCTCTCAACGGACAAAAACGTTGAAAGAAAACCCAACGAACTCCTAACCAAGACAAGTTCTCACTCCTGAATTTACAAACTGAGCCAAATATCTTGCATTCTAATAGCTAATATATTAATTAAATAAAATAACTAAGACGAAACGCACCCTGAGACCCGTTCCCCAACAACAGACTTACCCTGCTTAATCTGGAGACAGCCAGAGAGACGGAGGTCTTGAACTCCTCAGGGTTCTTCTGTGCCAAGGTGGTGATGAGGCTGGTGGCGGCGGTCACCACACCCTGAAGCAAACACACAATACACGCTGTGACTACAGCCAACATGCCTGATGCTGACTTCTCACCGTAAACTCATTTTCCAGATAAAATTCTCAACCGAGAGCAACAACCTGGAGCCCCTGGGCCATATTCACAACTACTGTGACTGGCCCATAGTGTCTTTAAAAGTTGAGACAGCACACATCTGTCGCTTCTCTTTGGAACTTCTCTCTGAGAACCTTCTCTCTGAGAACCAATGCTGGCACCCCAGATCATGCCTCCATGGAGGCCTGCACTGGGCAGCAGCAGCTCTGGCCGAGTCCCTACCTGCCCTACTGCCTTCCTCTGGGTCTGGCCCCCCGTCTGGCCCTGGGGTCAGCTGCAGTCCCTGCAGCACCTAATTTAAATCACTCCGTGTAGGGGCACCCAGCTGGCTTAGCCAGTAAAGCACGCAACTCTTGATCTCAGAGTTGTGAGTTTGTGCCCCATGCTGGGTATAGACATTACTTAAAAATAAAATCTTTAAAAAAAAAAGAAAAACATTCTGTATGGACCAGGGAGGGAGACATTACCTTTGGACTCACTTGAATCTTTACAATCCAAAAACGGGACCGTGGAAAACAGCAACTGAAAGAGCCCATTCTTTCCCTTCTTAAAAAAAGGTCCAAGCTCTATCTCTGCCACGCTGGTCCCTAAAGCACCCCAGGCCCTGGTGACACCCCTTCCCTGCAGAGCAGCCCCCATGCAGCGCCTCAGTGCACAGGGATCCCCCACGCAGCATGGGGACATCTTTGCTGTTGTCCCAGGACAACTAGGAGTCACTCCCACCAATTCCTGTCTCTTGAAGGAAGATACTGCTTAAGTAAAGTTCTCTCATAAATATGGAAGAGATAAAACAAAGGAACGATATTTATTGACAATGAAGATGCAAACAAAACTCAGGAAGCGACTTGGACCATTGTTTAACCCCTCTGGTCCTCTTCCACTTCGCTCCTGAGCAGATGGGAGAGGGGGGACCGTTTCTGCAGCTGCAAAGGTGCGATGAGAGTGAGCTCCCAGCCACAACTAGGCGGCTCCTTCAGCTTTCTAATGACAACCTGAAAGCTGCCTTCAACAAACGGATCTAACTGGCCTCGATGTCCGCTTCTCGGTGAACAAAACAAGTACCAACGTGTTTCCCTCCCAAGAGAGCTCTAACACACTCAGCATTTATAAACATGCAAATTCCACCTGGGTAGAGTCATTCAGCACGGCTCCTAAGCGTTTGGGGCTCGTCCTGGCCCACCGGGAGGATAGAACAAGCCTCCATATTCTGACGACAGTTGGCTGGGACTCTCGCTGGCTCCTGAGCACAGCTTCTCCCATCCTCTGCGTCCCTGCAGGAGTCTTCGTAGAAGGGCAGTGTGAGAAAACCACAGGAGAGCCCAAATGGCCCCGGTGCTGTCCCTCTGGCCACAGCTTACTGCCCTGCCCCACGCAGACCCCCAGGCTCTTCCCCTGCTCTCAGAACACAGTGCAAACAGGGGCTTGCTTGCTCTTCATGGCCAGCTGACACTCCTCCTGGGCATTCCTAACCCTGAGACAAAGAAAGCCAAATCTCAGGCCGTATAAAGGACAGCCGCCCAGAGAACAGAGAACACGCACCGAGAAGAGGAGAGATGGAAAAAGACAGGGTGACGGGCCTGGCGTTCCTGCGGTCCACCTGGGCCAGCCCCTCCTCCTTCTCCCCTCCGAGCTGCTGCGGCGGCCTCTGCAGCCAAGCAGGTGCCAGGCAGTGCGGCTGGCAAGGCACAGTCGTGCGCATCCAACTGTAAAAGCGAACCGCACCCCGGCCCACAGAACCCCTCGGTGTCAGAGGAGAGGCGCCCTCGCGCTACCACTCTGAGAAGTGCTGACTGTGAACACCTGTCAGCCACGCAGCTCGGGCCCCCTCGGCTGCCCCCGCTCTGAGCCTTCAGCACCTCCTGGCCCAAGTCTGGGTCTGCGAGAAGCCACTGAGTCCCTCTGAGCCCCGGTTTCCATAGGCGTAAAACTGAAAAGAGCCCTCCTGCCTCCCTGGGTCTGCCTGGTGGGCAACTCGTGGCCTCAAGCCTCACACCCTCCTGCACGGCTTCCTGATTCCACCGGCGGAGTCTGGGTTGCACTGAGCGGGACCCGAAAACGCGGCGTGCACTCCCAACACCGCCGCCCAGATGCGTCCCCCTCTCCCTACAACACGGCTGCACAGACCGGGCTCCACTCTGAGGAAGGGCTGCCCTACTTGGACACAAACATCCCAGGAAGCGTGGGCCACGACAACGTGGGAACAGACCAGGGGCTGCCACGGCACAGCAAGCGTGCCAACACAGCCACCAGCTCTCTCCTCTGAATCTGCATGCCACGATCATTTATTTTTAATTCATTGTTTTTTTGGAGAGGGAGAAGGAATGAGGGACAGAGGGAGAGAATCTCAAGCAGGCTCCCCACTGAGCATGAAGCCCGCTGCAGGGCTCAACCCCACAACCCTGAGATCATAACCTGAGCCAAAATCAAGAGTTGGACGCTCCACCGGCTGAAGGCACCCCTATTTTTAATTTAATTTTTAAGGTAGATTCCTCTCTAGGAAAAAACACAGCAACCAGCTGACATACTCATACCTAGATCTACTGAGCAGGAAAAATCTGTGTTGAATTTCAATTCTCTCATTTATACAATAGAATTCACGCAACCCAAAGCCACCGTGCCCAGCATCCGCTCCTACTTGACCCCACCTCTTGGTGTCACGTCCCTGCATGCCCCTTCCAATGTGGACAGCACCTGTGTCCCAGGTCTAACCACAACCACCAAGTCGCCTTACACCTCCTGTCCTTTTCTAGGACACAGGGAGGACAGTCAGGCCTGGCCTGTGCAGTGGCCACGCTGGAGCTTAGGTCAGGGTCACAGGATGCCCTCCTCAACACCCCAGGCAGACAAGCATACCATGTGGCGTGCCCTCCCTGGACAGGGTATTTCCAGAAGACACTGGTCTCTGTCTTATTTATCTGCGCAGCATGCAGAAGGCCCTTCCAATGACGAGTTCTGCAGTGGGCCAGAGGCCACGTCTGTGTTGTCCCGTCCCCAGGAAGGGGGGAGCTCCTCCCCCAGCCACAGAGGCCCCCAAGTGCTCACACGCTCAATGGGCTGAGCTGTGGAAGTCTCCCCACAGCCTCATAAGAAGCCACACTGAGCTGCTTTCACAATGGCGATTTCAGAAAATGGTTACTTGGTGTGGCGAGGGGGGACGCTAATCCAAAGGCATTTACCAAATGCTGGTCGTTGAGAAGGTGCACCACTCGGGACGTCCAGTCACCCATGGGGACAAGATCAGGAGACGTTCTGTACAAACGCAGCAAACACAGGGCGGCGCTCTGCTTCACACTGTCCATGGTGTCTCTGAAAGACAGACATTGGTGGTCACGCAAGAACTCAGCCGGCGCCCCACGTGGCCCCAACAAGCTGAGCATGGCCCCGGGCCTCACAGAGAATACCCCAGAGTAACCTGGAGACCAGGTGGCATGCCCACCTCCTGTGAGAGGTCTTGGTGTGGACCATGTCTGGACACTGATGGCTGGCTGCCCTAAAGACTTGCTTCGGACTCCACCTCAAAGACGATCGACAGCACAGAGTCCTGCTGGTAAGCCTCTCACCTCCAGAAGTGTCAGTTCTGGTGTTTTTCCCAACTGCTGAATATGACCTTGGCTATGCAAGATGGAGCATAGTCAACCAATGTTCCTCTCTGTTTGGATTACAGTGATTTTTTTTTCTTACAATTCACTTAATAACCACAGTCAAAACAGACAGTGTCAGAGCCTTGCAGTACCACAAAACTGCCCTGGTGATTCCCTCCCGCCCCCAAAGCGTGGCTGATTAGGAAAAGCAGGGCTCCTACACTGTGGAGCCCAGCGCCCCAGGAACGCAGCGAACACTGAGAAGCTAGGTCAGAACAATTGCAGGCACCCCAGGAGAGGGGCATTTGGAGAGTTTCCTGTTCAGGCTTGAGGGCAGACAATGTTCCCAATGCTCTGTTTATCCCTCCTCCCCCAGCCCCAGCTAAACTCTGCGGAGCAACCAAGAAACAACAGGCCCACCAAGGAGCAGGCCGGTGCAGGTCGTCTGAAAAGGAACAAGTCGGCGTTCTTAAAGCCGGGTCAGAACAGCAGGGGCTCTTGTTCCACACAGAGGGGAAGAGAGGAGTTTGGGGACTAGCTTTCCCATCTACCTCCCTGGTAGCTCTCGTATGCCTAAAGGAGTCCACCCAGCACGAGAAATCCCCAAGCCGCTCCAAAGAGAAATTACCTTAGTAAAAAATTCTGTTGGATGCTAATACCCCTGGGGAGCCACAGATAGCGTGCCCCTCTCTGGCAGCACACCCCGCAGGCCTCCTGGCACAACCGCGAGGGCTTCAACTAGCCAATGTGTTTCATGCTTGCGACGGCGCATCCCAACTAGCCCGGGGGAGCCTTCCCACCCCGCTGTTCCCACGGGCCTCCGACGCCCACCCGGGAAGAACATTCAAGGAGAGGGGAGACCAACATCCAGCATCCCTGAGGAGGCCAGGGAGGGCGCTGCCCACTCTGTTCCCGCTCTGTCTCGGGCCCAGGGCAGGCAGTACACAGACGTGTTCACTGGTGTGTGCCAGGAACGGGGAAGGGGCCAGGCAGCGGCCAGAGGGAGCAAAGAGGACCAGGGAAGGCCTTGCCAAACCTGCAGCAGCCCTAACGGAGGAGGAAAAGAGAGCGCCATCAGGCCCTGAGCCCACACCCTCCCGAGCCATCTTCCGGACGGACCCGAAGCCTCTTCCACCTTGGTGGCTTTGTTCTCAGGGTGCCCGCCGTGCCCTGCAGCCCCCATCGGCACACACGGAATGGCATCATCTCGGCCCCCCACTTGGTTCCTCAGCTCTGCAGCCCCTTCCAGTGCACGACCTGCTCCTGGCGCGCTGTCTGTGAGCCTTCCCCACTCACAGTCCTCTGGGGCCTCGCCTCCAGCCTGGCCTGTTTGCCCCCTGGCAGCACACGCCCCGGACACTCCTCTGGAGCTTGTGGGACCACAGCCCTTCTCATCACTCGTCTAGGCCAGGGCTCGCCCCCGAGGCACAGCCGACCCCTGGGGGGGGGGGGGGGGGCGCCCCATGCACTGCAGCATGTGGAGCAGCATCCCTGGCATCCACTCTCAGAGCACTGTGGCCTCGGTCTGCTCACTGCCGGTCCTGACAAAGTGCCCGGGACTAGCGCCCTTGTTGAGCCAGACATGTCACCAAGGTGTGGGCCTTGGGTTAGTTTCTCAACTTAGCAGAGTCCCAGAACACAAAGCAGGGCCCTGCCTCTGCCACACCCCATGGCACTGGACGGCCCAGCATGGTTTCAAACTCCTCAGAGCTGCCTGCTCAGCCCTGTGTCGCCTCTCTCCAAATTCAAGGGGCCGCTGGAGGTGGGTTTCTAAGAATCCTCAGGATTTGGGTGCTTGACCTTTTCCTCAGTAATGCTCCTGAGAAAGGGCAAGAAGGAGCCCTATGCCACACCACAGGACGACTGTGTCCCTTCTTCCACAGCCCTTCTTGGTTGGTTGTGGTTGGCAGGGTTCTTCCTTCATCTACTTTAAACCCCGGTGTTCCTGGGGGAGCAACGGTATGAGTGGACGTCCCCAGGCACCTAGACATACCGGTCTCCCACCACCTAAGACAGGCAGATGAACTCATCCGATAAATTCTCTACGCAAACTTCACACGAGAGACCTACCCAGCTACGAGGATTTTTGGAATCTCCCCAGCGAAGGCCTCGGCCATCTCGCGGCTGCCCACATTTGCAATGCAATGCAGGGCAAGACCCATGAAGGTGGGGTTCCGACTGGCCAGGTCGTTCTTGATGGCGTTGTTGATGAGTCGGATCAGCTCGCTGTTGGAGTTCACCAGCACAGAGATGAAGAGGTAGCCCTGGGTTCCAGAGAGACAAGAGGACAGACAGCTCACAACCACTGCAGCCAACATGGGACAGCAACGCACACACGTCCAGCCTTTGAGAAGCCTCCCGAGGCCTCCGGTCTGCCTGTGTCCTGCAGGACAAGTGAGGCCACTCTGATGAAAACACCAGTTCGGTGAAAGAAGCCAAGTGTCTGATTCCGGCTCCACCACGACACAGCCCTGTGGGACACACCTGAGAGGCACTTAGCCAGACGTCCCCCTGGTCCCCACCCCTGCCACCCGTCCCACCCACCTATCTGTGCTACCATGTGTGAGCATGCTGGACTCACTGCTGTCCCAAACAGGGTGAACCCTGACTGGAAGGCCCCAAGAAAGTGCGGTGAGTTCCAGAAACCCTGCGGACTGCAGCTTTACCCCTCTCTCCATCTGCCTCTGTGCCCTCAGCTTCCCCTCACCACTGGCTAAACTGCAGCCCTGCGACACCCCCCATCTGCACCCTCCCCAGGCAGGGGGACACAGTGGCCTTCCTGAGACTCATCTGATCCCTGGCCATGCAGGTGAACTCCTGTGTAGCTTCCTGTTGGTCTTGGGAGAAAGGCCCTGCCACACACCCACGCGCTCACCTCCATTCCAGACACTGCTGCCCCTTCAGCTCTGCACTCCCTGCACGTGCCCCTGGCGAGGTGCTACCTGCTCAGTCTGCCCTCATCCCCCAGTTAACTCCTCCTCATTCTGTGCCCACTCAGGATGCCCTCCCCAGGGGACCTTCCCTACTGGCCACAGTCTCCACTGGGTCCCAGAGGGCGCCATACACCTCCTTCCCTGGGCACCGGCCGCAGCTATAATTCTCTCTCTGTGGGGTGGACGATGCCATCTCCTCACTAGAAAAGAGCAGGGCCCACGTCTGCTTCTGGTCACTATGTCCCCAGGGGCCTCCCAGTGCACTGCTTGGTCCATGGCAGACACCCAAATTCTTACTGGGTAAATACCAATACTTTACAAAATTCCTGGGGGATCTAGGGTTTTTTGTTGTTTTTTTTTACTTGCTATAAGTTAAGTTTTTGGACAGAGAAAACTGTTACTTCACAACACTGCAGAAAACAGAAGTAACATTACTCCCAAGAGGCTACAGGGCTCAAGTTACAAAGCCTGAGAGGGCTCCAGGTGCCCAGGTACTAGCACCGTCTAGAAGGCGCCAGAAGCTGACAGCAAGGCCAGGGCACAGCCATCTGCAGCTCCAGCTCTTAAGCCATGAAGCTGTGGTGTCCTTGTCAGAAACAGAAAGTGGTACCAGAGGCCACCAAGGCAAGGGGTCTGGGCCAGTGCATTAGCCCAGGGCTGCAGGGAAGGAAACAGGCGTGTCCAAGACACCCATCACATCCAACCCGGGCTTCATGCAGCATCTGGCTAGACCCACAGCAAATTCCCAGCTGCGGGGAAGTTGTAAAGAAAGAGCAAGAAAAGAAATGGCCACCTTATCCGAAGAACCTTGCACAGGAAAAGAGCCCCTTCCATCGGCAGGACTGCTTCCCGGAGGAGAGGGAGGCCCTGGGGCCACCTCAGTTGTCTTCCATGCCAGCCCCGCCCTGAGCCCTCGACCCCCCTCGGTGACACTCACGATCTGCTTCTCTGTGTATCTGTTGGAGCTCAGCAGGTTCACGGCCTCCATGTGCCCAAAGTCAATGTCATGACCCAGGAGAAAGATGAAGAGCAACTTGCAGACGTATTTTTTTTTACTATAGCCATCAAGAGCCTTGTCACCTACAGAAAAGGTGGGTGAGGCGGGGAGAGCAGAGAAGTCATCAGCAGGAGTCAGACAACAGAAAGCGCGGGCTAGCCTGCCACAGAGAGGCAACCGCCCACCAGACACGTGGCACAGCTGTGCTGAGTGCAAGTGATGTTTCTAGACTGGGTGGTGCACATCAGAATCCAAAGGTTTGGCTTCCCTTCAAAAACAGAAACCAGAATCCCTGGCAGCAAGAGTTCTGCCCTCCCAAGACCGCCCTGCCAGGGCCCGGGAGCCAGCCCCAACTTACACCAGCAAGTCAATCTTTTTTTTCTTTTTTTTTTTTTAAGATTCTATTTATTTATTTGACACAGAGACAGAGATAGTGAGAGCAGGAACACAAGCAGGGGGAGTGGGAGAGGGAGAAGCAGGCTTCCCACCGAGCAGGGAGCCCGATGTGGGGCTCGGTCCCAGGACCCCGGGATCATGACCTGAGCCGAAGGCAGACGCCCACGGACTGAGCCCCCCAGTGCCCTCCACAGTCAGTCTTTTAAATAAGTTTATTAACAAAAGCAGATAAGTGGGCTCTAAACGATTCCCCTTTCACTTCAGTTTTAGGACAAATCACCCCCCACCCACAGAAATCACACACAAGAAGACAGGGGCGGGGCGCTTGGGTGGCTCAGTCAGTTGAGCGTCTGACTGTTGGTTTCGGCTCGGGTCGGGAACTCAGGAGGTTGTGATGGCAGGGTTGTGGGATCGAGCCTCGTGTCAGGCTCTGCACTCAGCGCAGTCTGCCTGTCCCTCTCCCTCTGCTGCTCCCCCCAACGCCCATGCTCGCTCTTACTCTCTCTCTAAAACAAATAAAATCTTAAAAAAAAAAAAAGGCCAGAGGGGCCCATGTCTTCAACCTAATCACAGCACGACCGAGCCCCTCACTAGAGATTGTGACAAGGTGGGTTCAAGACACATCACCGGCAGAATACAAAATGCTATTTTAAAAACGACCACCCTGCACCACCTAAGTAGAAGTTCTTACCTCACCTGACAAGGGTACAATATTCCTTCGAGTCAACCATTAGCAGACTACAGAGGTAACAACCAGAAAGACTGGTCATCTTACTGCGCTGGGTCTTCCAGTGACATTGCTGCCCCGTGTGGGACACAGGTGGGCCAAATGGGACTCAGGGGAAATGGGAAGGTAAGGACAGCAGTGGTCATCACTGGTGAGGGGTCGGGAGACTTGTACTCCCTGGATGAGCACTGGCTGACCCCAAAGGGTGGTCTAGAAGAAAGACCCCCGCCTAAGATTTCCTAGGATGACAATCCAATGTCAGCCAGCCAGCTGGTCACCTCGCCTGGAGAAGTTCTGAGAAACCCTCCCTCCTTTTCACCAACAAACTGACATATGACATATAATTTAATGACCAAACAACATAAAAAGAGGGGAGGCCTGGCTCCCTCCCCACCACCCCCCACTCACTCATCTGCTCCCTGCACCTGGGGAGCCCAGCTCTGTCACTTCCTGGTTGGAACACATCCCATCTGCGTGGGAGAGCGTATGTAGGCACGGGGCACGCAGCCCAGGGCAAACAGCAATGATCTCCATCTCCTCCCCACCCAGTCGTCCTTTAAGAACCAGCCTGGATTCCATCGCCTTCAGGAAGCCTCCTTTGACAACCAAGCCTGAAATACCACCCAGCCTCCTCTCACCTCCTGGAGACTGGTCCCTGCTACTCAGAGCACATCTTAAAGGAAAACTCAGCAGTGTCGGAAAAGGGAACACTAACAGCTCAGTCAGACTGAGCTCCGTGGAGACAGCCACGGAAGCACCTGGGGGCTCCTTCCCTGAAGCAGCCTGACCCCAGGACACTGGGTCCCTCTGCCAGCCCTCTGTGATGCTGGGAGACTTCCAGCAGGCACACATTTCAAGGCTGAGCCTATAAGAGAGTAAGGGCCATCACTAAGGCAAGAACAATCAGGCATCTCTCAGCCCTAAGGCAGCTGTGAGAGACGGTGATTGCCAATACCCAGAACGCGGTTTGGGGGACTCACAAGGTACTGCAGAGAACTGCAGACTAACCTGGGTCCCAGCCCAGAGGGGAGTCAATAGGCCACCCTGCCGGAAGCCAGGGCACCCAAAGGGGCTACATCTTGAGTGAGAGGATAGCAGAGGGAACCTGCGCCCCCGAAGGGCACCAGCAGGGAGACTTGTCTATTTGTGCCAACAGCTCAGTGCAATTGGGAAAGAAATGTCAGCCCCGAGGATACGGGGCCCACACTCTGCCTACACGCCTCCCCCAGGTGCCTTCCTCGTGCAGCCCCACCTGCTCCTAGGGGCTCCTCACCTGCTCAAGAGTGACCTGTGGGGAAGCCTTTCACTGATCGCCCCAGCCTTGGGGCCTGCCAGGGGGAGCCCGTGGAGGTTTGGCAGGCTTCCCCAAGCCTGGCTGCTGTGGGAAGCACTGTCACTTCCAGGATGCGTGCTGGAGTCTGGCTGCGGGGGTTCCTGCGGAGCTTCACATGGTCTGGGGTTAGGGCTGCGGAGTTCACAGTGACTCCACTGCTTTCTCTGGCAAGTTTCAAGCCACCAGCCTTCCCAGCAGCAGCCAGCTATAAGGGCTGCAGACTATGGGACCAGGTCACCTCCAGGCTCAAGAATGACCTCAGAGCACCCCCTGCCTCAGCTGACCCGGGGAAGGAGGGAGACGCCAGGGGTCCGAGTGTAGGAACCTACACCTTGGCCTCAGTGAGAGGCCTCGAAAACAAAAAGCTCTGCTTGTTCCACAGCCCAGATGCTTGTTTCTGTCAACAAAGTGTGCTTGCTGGCTCCGTGTGCATTCACACGGCCCCCTCACAAGTCAGACCCAAGCACAGACCCAAGCACGGAGTGTGCCAGAAACCCCCTCCATGTGTGTGAGAAGCCTCGCATCCTGACGGCCCTCCACAGAGCACTGCTGGGCCCGGCTCCTCGTTCTTCTCCCAAGTACAGAACTCGCTGGCGGAACACAGTGTCCTCGTGACAACGGTCAGTTCCCATGGCTCTTCCACGAATGGCCCCAGGCAGAACCCCTCTGCATACCTCTCCCTCATGGCTATCTCAGTAGAAAGCCATGAGAGGGACACGGCCACCAAAGGGGCCCTCCTGCAGTTTGGGGTGAGGACCCACGACAACCTCTAAGCCCCACCCTGCCCATAACCTGCACACAGCCCTCTCAGTATGACCCCAGTGCCCACGCCAGCATCCAGATTCCCTCTGCAGCCCCAGGCCACTCGCCTGCATGAGGAGAGTCACCACCCTCTGCGCTCCCGATAGCCTGTGCCTTGGCCGGGCCAAACCAGCTACCTTCTCTGCTCTCCAGGGAGTTGAGCTAGCCCCTTGTTCCAAGGAGGGGGCCTCCAAATCTGTTCTCCTGGGGGCTCGCCTTCACCCCAAGGGGCCACACTACCTCCCTGGGCCTTGCAGTCACCCTTAGCAGAGCTCAGGAGTTCCCCCACAGTGACCATCCGTCTAATCCACTGTGGTTCCACTCTCCTGACCAGACTGGACTGAGATGGTCCTCAAAATGTTGGTTTCAGCATGGGCTAGAATTGTGTTTTCATTCCAGTAATTTCAAAATGTGAAATCACACCTCTCCTGCCTGAAAGGGGGTGGCTCATGTCCCTCCCTTGCTGTGAAGATCAGAGTAGAGAGGAGGCAGGAAAGCAGGCCACACACACCACATCCTGACTGAGGATCAGGATCCAGTCTGCACCCCTGGGGCCCCCAAACTTCTCTACGGCCCCCTCTTCAGTGGGCTGATACAGAAATAAAGCAGGCCACCACACCTGGGGCTGAGCAGCACCTGAGACAAAGTGAGAGCACAACAGAGGCTCATGAGGACCATGTATCAATGGCTCTTAAGACACATGCCGATTCAAAGGTCATGATCCCAGGGTCCTGGGATCGAGTCCCACATCAGGCTCCCTCCTCGGGGGGGAAGCCTGCTTCCCCCTCTCCCACTCCCGCTGCTTGTGTTCCTGCTCTCGCTGTCTCTGTCTCTGTCAAATAAATAAATAAAATCTTTAAAAAAAAAAAAAAAAAAAGACATGCCGATTTCAGAACACAAACTGTGAAAAAAGCTCCAAGCTCCGCAGCAGAATGACTAAAACCTAGTATTTCTGTAACAATGTATTAAGCAGTAAGACACAAGACTGGAGAGTGAGTCAGTCGCCACTGCATCCAGGTGCACGGACAAACAACTCCCTCCTTCTCAAGTGCTGGGGCTGGAGGGAAGGAGGCAGGTGCCCCTGAGAGTCGCCTGCCATCGGGGTCAGAGCCAGGTCAGCCTGTGGACCTGCTGCTCCCTGGCACTTGCCCCTCCCGCCACACCCCAGCAGCGATTAACCTGGTAACACCCACTCAGTCACTCATGCTTCTCAAGGCCCATCCATCCTGTCTCTTTCAAAAGTGGTGATGGCCAAAATTCGTCCAAGATAAGCCCTCTTTAGGGACAGGGGAGACGCAGCCAGCCCAATGTCGGCAAGCTTTACTCACGACCCCAGCAGACCTCAGACTGACATGAATTTGTCATTTGTGCCTTAAGGACTGGACCCTTGTGCTGAACACAGACGTGGCGTGGGACACAGAAGATTCCAAACCCTCAGCCTCTATGGGGGGTCACGTGGGCAATCACATAAAGTAGGGATAGGGCACCTAGCCCACTAGGAGGTCTGAACATGGCCAGCCCGAGTCAGACCCTATCTTGCCCAGAAAGATGTCCTCACCTGACGAAGAAGATGCCAGCAAGAACCGGCAGAGTGCGGGCACAACCTTCTGTCACTAGGGCAACGCATCCAAGTCCCAGTAACCAGGTCCTTCCAGATGTTTCTGAGCTGTGATCCTTTTCCACCCTTTTTCTCACAGAGACTGGTGCTCAACAAGTATCTTGTTATGTTCAAAGAGGTAAAAAGAATAAGATACCAAGGATGGACATGGAATTTCCTCGCTTCTGCACCCTGACGATACACTTCCCTCGCCCCTCATGCCATCTGCCCACCTCCTCCGTAAACTGTCTTAGAAAGGCTCACACCAGAGAATCCACTCCTCCTCCCCCCGTCCCCGCAGACCCGAGGCGTTTTCTCTACTCTGTATGATGCTTACTGATTTTAGGGGCAAAAAAAAAGGGAGACGCAAATTAAAACCACAATGAGGTACCACCGCACACGCACCACAGTAACTAACCCTTACGAGATTAAGCATGCCAGGTGCGGGCGAGACTGGGGGGGAACCGGGACTGCTCACACACGGCAGGCAGGAGCACAACACGCACAGCCACTCTGGGAAGTGGCGTGGCGGCTTCCCGCAGGGTGAGTGCCAGGCGTGTGTGCCCGGGGAGTGCTCACCGCAGCTCCGCCCCTCACCGTCAAGCACTGGGCACCAGCAGAACGTCTGTCCCCGGGCCAGTACACGTGCCGTGCGGGAAGCCCGCCCGGAGGCCTGAGCACAGGCCTCGCAAGTACACCCTGGCTGCACCACGCTCAAGTGGAGTCCACAGCCGCGAGAGACCTCATACCCAGTTCCCTCCACGTGACTTCTCCAGAAACAGCAAAGCGACAGTGACAGAAAGCAGGCCTGTGGCTGCTGGGGACTGCGGAAGGTGGCTGAGAGCCAAGGGACACGAGAGAACATTTGTGGTGCTGGAAATGTTCTGTTCCGTCTGTGCTGACGGCTGCAAAAATGCATCTGCCAAAATTCAAAGTACACACTTAAGACGAGCAAATTTTACTGTGAGTGAATATCTCAGAAAGCCCATTTTTAATTTTTTTTTTTTAAGATTTTATTTATTTATTTGAGACAGAGAGAATGAGAGACAGAGAGCATGAGAGGGAGGAGGGTCAGAGGGAGAAGCAGACGCCCCGCCGAGCAGGGAGCCCGACGCGGGACTCGATCCCGGGACTCGATCCCGGGACTCCAGGATCATGACCTGAGCCGAAGGCAGTCGCTCAACCGACTGAGCCACCCAGGCGCCCAGAAAGCCCATTTTTAAAACATTACCATCAAATACACCAAGAAGAAAAGCACCGAAGGTGACAGCCTGGGCAAAGCACGGGCCGCTGGTGTGGCCAGCCCTGTCGGGAGCCGGCATTTGCCACACTCCTCACAGTGGGCTTTCACGCTTGCCCCGTAAAAACCTGTGGTTATTCAAGTCTTTCTACACCTACAATAACCCAAGTTCTTCATGGGAACTTCTTTGTTCACGTGTGCACCCCTAGAACTTAGGGGACACCCAGCGGTCATTCAAGTTAGCGTATACCGTCTGGTAAACTGCAGACAAGCAGAGATAAGCAATCATCGTGTCCTTGTAAACTCTAACACAGCAGCTGTTTTCCAACGGTTTCAAGACAGAGTGTGCGGGTTAATGTCATAAAAACCACCCCATTCCACCCCAAAACTCAGTGGCTTACATGACAAGCACCGACATCTTGCTAATGAGTCTCGGCAAGGCTGGCCTCCAGCCAGGAGCGGGATCAAGGCCTGCACAGGGTGCCTCTCCTTCTCTCTGCACAGCAGCACCCAAAGCATGTTCTTCTCATAGAGGTGATGGGAAGACCCCCAAGGGGCAAGTGGAAACGAGCTAGGTTTTAAAGGGCATGCAGACACTGTCTACATCCCACAGGCCACGTCACACGACCAAGCCCCGCACCTCTCCTCCAATGACAGGGCTCACCAGTGAAGCCATCGGCCTCCAGCTCTCTTGAAGACAAGGTCTGGGATTATAGATGCAACTTTCTAATGTTCTAGGACTGTAACATTTTATCACCTCTTGTCTGTTTGGTGTCAAGTATTTTACTTCCACGTGTATTTATAACTCCCCAAGACCATTTCCTGCACAACGATCGTGCACAGTTCTCTACATATCTACCACTCCTTCCCTTTTCTTCCGCACCTCTCACCTCTCCTCTGGGATTATTTGTTTCTGGCCTGAAGTACATCCTTTAGGATTCTGTGGGAAACTCGTAGGAAACTCCATTTTTGTCTGAAAAGTTCCATTTCAGCTTCATTCTTAGAAGACAGTCCTGCTGGGCACAGTTTCCAGCGGGTTGTTCAGCACGCTGCCCCCCCGCAGTCCACCGTGTGCCCTGCCAGGCTGCACCACAGCACACCCCCCGCCTGGCTACTCCCAGCACCGCCTGTCTCTGGACTTCTGTGTTCCCATGGTAACGTGTCTACGCGCACATTTCACTGCAGTTCAGTAAGTTTCATACATTTTTTTTTTTACGATACACAAATTTATTAAAATTTTGAAAATATTTAACCATTTACTGAGGTCAGAAAAATAAATTCCCAATATATAAAATCTAGAAAGGTAGAATTAGGCATTAGATTTCAAAGGATTTAGGAAAGAAAAAAAAAAAACCATGGTTAGATGCCACGAAGTAGGCGGCAATGCCTCACCCGTGTGCATGCTGTCAGGCCCGAGGGCCTCTTCCATCCTTGTCAAGGGGAGCACGGACCTTCTTCCCTTCCGCACACATGATTTCATGCGGTCTTCAAGCTGTCACATCCTCCCTCCTTTCCTCTGGGACACCAATTACACCTTTCAGACTTTTTCACCACACCCCTCTGTCTCACCCACTGCTGTGTCCTTTACCTGTCCCCCATCTGTGCTGTGTCCAGGACAGGTTTGGTTCTTACCTATCATTCAGAGCGCTGACCTCCCTGCAATTACGTGTGCTATCTGAAACCCAGAGTCCTGCATTCTGGTTACTGCAGGTCTCGGTTCTGGAATGTCCATCGGGTCCTATCTCACGATCTGCCATGTCACCTTTCACACCACAAGTCTCCTGCTCAAAATTTCAAAATTTCTTTAAAAATGGTAGACTTACTTCTTTCCTGCGACCTGATCTGTGATCTAGTCTCAGATTCTCTGCTGGTTCTGGCTCATGCCGTCCTGATGTGCATGGTCACTGTGACTGTATGCTGGACGCTGAGCGTGAGAAACCAGTTGTAGGAATCATGTGTACCTCCAATGATAGCGCCCGCATCCGGAGGGCTGTTCTCTTACCTGAAGCCAGGTGGGGCTTCTGTGGAGCACCCAGGTGTCCAAAGCCCCGCTGCACATCTGTGACAGTCCACTCCTGCCCTTAGGGCCTTGCCTTTGAAAGTCTCAGTGTAACGTGGAAGGGTCTCCACTTCTGGTGGGCTCTGGGCTTTGATCTTTCTCTAGGCCAGGGTTGCCCACCCTCGGCACTTTGACATCTGTTCTGTGCGTGGTAGGACGGTTAGTAGCCTCCCTGACCTCCACCCGCTAGATGGCAGCAGTGCACACCCCCCGGCTGTGACAAAGAGCATGGTCTCCAGATGTGGCCAATGTCCCCTGGACGGCAAAATCACACTGACAGGTAACCAGCCCTCTTGACTCTCACGGAGACCAAAATGTCTATGCTTCACAGCCCCTTCTTTGGGATTAGCAGATGCTCTTGAGGCACCAACAGCCCAGTGCTGTACTTGCTTATGTGGACACATACCTCCTCCTAGGGAGTCTCAGGAATCCTTTTTTCTTGTCACTCGATGAGACTTCCAAGATTTTTTTTGATATTGTGTCTCTTTCGGTTTTCAGTGGAAGGTGTGGCTGACGTCTGCACAGTCCAACATGGCAGCTTCTAGCCACACACGGCGGCTGAGCACCTGAAGTGTGGCTAGTCTGAACCGAGCGGGCTCTACATGTACAACCAGATTTCAAAGACTTGCATGGAAAAGATGTTAAGATACCTCTTTATAGAAAGAGGTATCTTTTTCTACTCACTACATGGTGCAGCATACTAGATTAAATAAAAATAGGTTTTTTAAAGTTTTGTTTTTTGTTTTTTGTTTTTTTAGTAATCTCTACACCCAACATGGGGCTCAAACACAACACCAAGATCAAGAGTCGCATGCTCTTGGTGACTAAGCCAGCCAGGCGCCCCTAAAATTAGTTTCATGTGCTTTTTACTTTTTTTAAATGTGGCTACTGGAAAACTTAGAATTATACACATTTCTGCATTAGTGACTTGCATTCTATTTCTCCCGGATGACACAGACCTGCACTATCTAATCTGCTGTAACTGAAGCAGCAGTCCCCCAGGGCGCACATTTCTGAGGACAAAGGGTAGGTCTTCTCTTCTCTGTTACTAGTCAGGGCATATACATACTCAATAATGCCACCTGGTTAACAGAGAAGAGGGAACCTCCTTCCCTATCCAGGACAGCTTAGCTTAGGCAGGCACGAAGACAGAAGAAACAAGAGAAGTCTTATTTGCCCTAAAACATTTACACAGAGAATCTGAAGATTTACCATCCGGAGGGCTATGAACTCTTTTTTTTTTAATTTATTATTTTTTTATTTTATTATGTTATGTTAATCACTATACATTATATCATTAGTTTTGTTTTGTTTTGTTTTTTAAGATTTTATTTATTTATTTGACAGAGAGAGACACAGCGAAAGAGGAAACACAAGCAGGGGGAGTGGGAGAGGGAGAAGCAGACTTCCCGCGGAGCAGGGAGCCGGATGCGGGGCTCAATCCCAGCACCCTGGGATCATGGTCTGAGCCAAAGGCAGATGCTTAACAACTGAGCCACCCAGGCGCCCCCATTAGTTTTTTATGTAGTGTTCCATGATTCATTGTTTGCATATAATAACACCCAGTGCTCCATTCAATACATGCCCTCTTTAATACCCATCACCAGGCTAACCCATCCCCCCATTCCCCTCCCCTCTAGAACCCTGTTTGTTTCTCAGAATCCATAGTCTCTCATGGTTCGTCTCCCCCTCCGATTCCCCCCGCTTCATTTTTCCCTTCCTACTTTTTTTTTTTTAACACCTAATGTATTATTTGTCTCAGAGGTACAGGTCTGTGATTCATCAGTCTTACACAATTCACAGCACTCACCATAGCACATACCCTCCCCAATGTCCATCACCCAGCCACCCCATCCCTCCCACCCCCCACCACTCCAGCAACCCTCAGTTTGTTTCCTGAGATTAAGAGTCTCTTATGGTTTGTCTCCCTCTCTGGTTTCATCTGGTTTCATTTTTTCCTCCCTTCCCCTATGATCCTCTGTCTTGTTTCTAAAATTCCTCATATCAGTGAGATCATAGATACTTGTCTTTCTCTGATTGACTTATTTCGCTTAGCGTAATGCCCTCTAGTTCCATCCACATTGTTGCAAATGGCAAGATGTTAATTTTTTTATGGCTGCATAATATTCCATTGTATATACATATACCACATCTTCTTTATCCATTCATCTGTTGATGGACATCTAGGCTCTTTCCATCGTTTGGCTATTGTGGACATTGCTGCTATAAACACTGGGGTGCATGTACCCCTTCGGATCACTACGTTTGTATCCTTGGGGTAAATACCCAGTAGTGCAATTGCTGGGTCGTAGGGTAGCTCTATTTTCAACTTTTTGAGGAATCTCCATACTGTTTTCCAGAGTGGCTACACCAGCTTGCATTCCCACCAACAGTGTAGGAGGGTTCCCCTTTCTCCGCATCCCCGCCAACATCTGTGGTTTCCTGACTTGTTAATTTTAGCCATTCTGACTGGTGTGAGGTGGTATCTCATTGAGGTTTTGACTTGGATTTCCCTGATGCCCAAAGCATGTTTTCGTAAGTCTGGTAGCCATTTGTATGTCTTCCTTGAAGAAATATCTTTTCATGCCTTCTGCCCATTTCTTGATTGGATTATTTGAGTATTGTTGTATTGTATTGTATTATTTGGGTATTGAGTTTGATAAGTTCTTTATAGATTTTGGATACTAGCCCTTTATCTGATATGTCATTTGCAAATATCTTCTCCCATTCTGTCGGTTGTCTTTTGGTTTTGTTGACTGTTTCCTTTGCTGTGCAAAAGCTTTTTATCTTGATGAAGTCCCCATAGTTCATTTTTGCCCTTGCTTCCATTGCCTTTGGCGATGTTTCTAGGAAGAAGTTGCTGTGGCCGAGGTCGAAGAGGTTGCTGCCTGTGTTCTCCCCAAGGATTTTGATGGATTCTTGTCTCACATTTAGGTCTTTCATCCATTTTGAGTCTATTTTTATGTGTGGTGTAAGGAAATGGTCCAGTTTCATTCTTCTGCATGTGGCTGTCCAATTTTCCCAACACCATTTATTGAAGAGACTTTTTTCCACTGGACATTCTTTCACACTTTATTGAAGATGAGTTGACCATAGAGTTGAGGGTCCATTTCTGGGCTCTCTATTCTGTTCCATTGATCTATGTGTCTGTTTTTGGCCAGTACCATACTGTCTTTTTTTTTTTTTTTTTTTTTTTTTGCAAGAGAGAGAATGAGAGACAGAGAGCATGAGAGGGAGGAGGGTCAGAGGGAGAAGCAGACTCCCTGCCGAGCAGGGAGCCCGATGTGGGACTCGATCCTGGGACTCCAGGATCATGACCTGAGCCGAAGGCAGTCGCCCAACCAACTGAGCCACCCAGGCGCCCAGTACCATACTGTCTTGATGATGACAGCTTTGTAATAGAGCTGGAAGTCCGGAACTGTGATGCCACCAGCTTTGCTTTTCTTTTTCAACATTCCTCTGGCTATTCGGGGTCTTCTCTGGTTCCATACAAATTTTAGGATTATTTGCTATGAACTCTTTTTTTTTTTTTTAAGATTTTATTTATTTATTCATGAGAGATAGAGAGAGAGAGAGAGAGAGGCAGAGGCAGAGGGAGAAGCAGGCTCCCCACGGAGCAGGGAGCCCGATGCGGAACTCGATCCCAGGACCCTGGGATCATGACCTGAGCTGAAGGCAGACGCTTAACCGACTGAGCCACCCAGGCGTCCCTGAACTCTTTTTTAATAACAACACAATTAACGCATATTAGGCACTCATTTTCTATGAAGCAATTTATACGCATTTCCATACATAAATATAATTAGTGTAGCAGACATGGACCGTCCCTTCAATTAAGGACTGGTGCTGCCGAGAGCATGGTTAGCTGGCAGGGTTAGCTTTGTCAGGGACTGCCTTCCTTGGCTTTGAGCCACAGGTGAGCAAGGGGTGGTACAAGGGCCCAGCCATTCCCACCCAACGCCAGATGCCTCTAACAGGCAATCTTCACCCCAAAGCTCCCTAAGGGCCAGCTTCTCCATGTGGCACCTCCTCTGCCTGCCTCTAGCCCTCTCCCTCCCTTCACTTCTCACTGGTGCTCCTCATAAATCCTCTATCCTCCAAGCCCATCTCAGGGTCTGCTTCACAGAGAACCCAGCCTGAGATGATCATCAACACCCCACTTCGCAGCTGAGCAAAGACCCACAGTAAGTAACTTGACAACGTAGCACAGCTAGTAAGCATCAGAGCAGGAATGCGTCTGCAGGTAGTCAGGGCAACCTTACTCTTAACCACCACATGATATTCCCTTTAAGAAACAATGAAAGTTATAAACCCCTCACCAGAGAAGATATACAGATGGCAAGTGAGCCACGAAAAGATGCTCCACATCACATGTCATCAGGGAAATGCACATTAAAACAACAGTAAGATCCCCCTCCTCTAAATAAATAAAATCTTTAAACCAGCAGTAAGCTCCCTCTGTGCACCTGCTGGAACGGCCCAAATCCAGAACACTGGCAGCACCAGATGCTGGTGAGCACGCGGAGCCGCAGGAACGCTCATTTTTGTGGCTGGAGGGGACACACGGGGGGCAGCCACTCTGGGCGACAAAACGCCACATACCGTCACCACACGATCCAGCAGTCATGCTCCCTGGTCTTTACCAAAGGAGCTGAAAGCTTATGTCCACCCAAAACCCGCCCCCCGGATGTTCACAGCAGCTTTTATTTATAGCTCTAGCCGCAACATTCATAACTGACCCAACTTGGAAGCAGCCAGGATGTCCTTCAGTAGGTGGATGGATAAACACACTGTGGCCCATCCAAACCCTGGCCTATGCATCTGTGACAAAAGAGAAAGGAGCCATGAAGCCATGGAAAGATAGGGAGGAACCTTAAAGGCATCTGACTGAGTGGAGGAAGTCGGTCTGAAAGGCTGCATCCTGTAGGATTCCAACTCTGTGACCTTCTGGAAAAGGCAAAACTACGGAGACTGTAAAAAAATGAGGGGCGGCCAGGGTTTGGGGGGAAGGAACGGATGAACAGGCAGAGCACAAAAGATTTTTAAGGCAGTGAAACTACTCTGCATGATATTATGACAGCGGATACATATCATCACACATTTGTCCAAAATCACAGAATGCACACCACCAAGAGTGACCCCTAATGTCAACTGTGGGCTTTGAGTGATAAAGACATGTCTAGGGGCGCCTGGGTGGCTCAGGTCCTGATCCCAGAGTCCTGGGATCAGGTTTCCTGCTCAGTGGAGAGTCTGCTTCTCCCTCTCCCTCTGCAGCTCACCCTGCTTCTGCTCGCTCTCTCTCTAATAAATAAATAAAATCTAAAAAAAAAGAAGACGACGTGTCCATGTAGGTTCATCAACTGTAACAAATGTACCACCCTGATGGGGATGTCAGTAATGAGGAGGCTGTGCATGTGTGGAGGCAGGGGTATATGGGAAATTTCTTTGTTTTCTCAATTTTGCTGTGAACCAAAAACTGCTCTAAAAAATAAAATCATAACAAAAACAAATTAAAAAAATCTAAGCAGTGAAAGTTATAGACCCCCCACAAAAAAAAATATATATATACATATATATATTCATATGTGTGTTTGTATATATATGAAAAAGCAAACCTTTTCACATATAATTTCAGAAGTTTCACAGACCTTCTAAACGATCCTTAGGTCTAGTTAAAAATATGAAAACATAATACTTTCCCTAGGGCTCAACAGAGAAATACCCAAATTCCACTAGTTTTTACATCACTTGATAACATAGGATATCCATTCTCAAGTCCTGAAAAACCATCCATTCCTAGAAATTCTGCCCTCCAGCCATCCCTACAGCTCCCTGGATTCAGTCCTAGCCCTTTCCTCCATTCACTGATTCCAGGCAACTTGAGCCACCTCGGGCTGCGCAGAGGCTTGAACCAGATCTCAAACCTGGAAAAAGTAAAGGCTTAAAACAAAGGCTCAAGACTGAAAACCTAAACTTGACAGTTCTTCAAAATGGGGGTGGTCAAGGAAAGTGGTGGTCTACCTGAGGCAGTCTACCTGAGTGGATTAGGTCATGTGGTACATTTCATTCACAAAGCCAAACACACTTCATCACGGGAAGTGCTTAATTACTTTGTGATACCTGAAACAAATAACAAGCAACCTCAGGCAGAGCATTTCTTTGAAATTCATACTTTGAACCAGCTCAGGGAAAAGGCCGGGTCCAGGGAGGGGCCACCCTACCTGGTTAATTCTACATGAGTTGTCAAAGTCAAGAGCAACCAATGGCTTGACTTTAAACACATTTTAGTTCTAGGGGCATCTGGGTGGCACAGTCAGTTGACCGTCTGACTCTTGATTTCGGCTCAGGTCATGATATCAGGGTCGTGGGACTGAGCCCTGCGTCAGGCTCCACACTTAGCAGGGAGTCTGCTTGAGATTCTCTCTCTCCCTCTCCTTCTGCCCCTCACACTTGCTCGCTCTCTCTCTCTCTCTCATAAATAAATAAAATCTTTAAACACATTTTAATTCTAACAGAGCCATGAGAGTAATTGTGCTCAGAACTCTGGTTTGAAGTGGAAAGAATTAAAATGGCATCAGAAGACTAGTCCCCGCTGTATAAAATTTACAAAAGCCCATTTCATGAAAAAGATGGAACACACTTACCTTTAAATTTTGATCTAATGTTTGCCAGTTCTTTGTTTATTCTCTTTATTTCTGCTTCTTTACTTTTGCCTAAAAAAGGAGAACACAAATGCATTCTTACTTTAACTGATTTCTGAGCAGACGCCTGTCCCCTCACAAGACCAACACATCAGAATCAAAGGCAGAACCACTGCTTTTAGGAGTCAAGGAAAGAAGCAATCTGCCAGCAGCCAAAACCAGTAGGGAGGTGGCTGGGACAGAAGCTGGGCCCTCACACAGGCCCCCCCAGGTCAAAACAGGTCAAGTCTGTAATCACCACACAGAAAAGCAGCCACTCTTAGAAAGGGAGGGGTCTACAATGCCATATTTAATCCTCTTTTGCCACAGTTTTGGAACTAAAAGCACTCAAAATACCTGCTAAACACTTTCCACAATAAATCATTATCAACTAACAGTTTACTCCTAAAATTGACTGTTACTGCCATGGATAATTTTTTAAAGTATAAAATTTTAACTATAATAGGCTTCTAATCTTCTTTCTCTATGAAATCACCGACCTACAAAATCTGATAAATCCACCTTTACCAAATGCGATGAGGTCTAGGAAGTTTTCTCCTTTACACGTAAAAGAGATGGAAGGTACATTATATACATGACAGTCAAACTTTCGCCACATGCTAGATTGCTAAATTAGACTTAATCCAACAAATATTTGTGTGCTAGAGCATGTCAGACGTGGAATGGGGATCGGACCATATTCAGTTTTACCCCACCTTGGCCAAGTGTGGAAACGAAGGCCTAGAGAGCATGGGAGACTTTCTAAGAGCTACACACCTTGACAAGTACAGTAAAAATATAAGAAATGATTCATCACACAGGGCACAGTGAGCTGTATATGAACACACATCTCTGTAAATTCCCATCACTTTGTGAAAGCAGGAACCAAGTTTACTATTAAGTGCCCTCTCCAGGCGAGCCCTTGCATTAGTGACTGTATTTGCAGTGGGAGGAAAGCCCCCCGCCCCCAGAACAGATGCCCAGACACAGGGCGCACCTATGTCCTCCTCCAGAAATGCTGCCCACATGCTCTGCCCTCCTTCGCCTCCCCTTGTAGAACTTATGTCACCTCCTCCAGCAAAGCAACCTCCCTCTCTCCAGGACTCTCCCAGAACATCATTTATCTTTTACTACTAACTTGCTAAAAAAATAGGGCCCTAGAAAGCCCCTGACAGAGCAGCTGGTGAGGACAGGGCCACGCAGCCTCACTCACCAGGCAACATTTAAGGTACCAAGACGTAGGTTAAAACAACACTTCCTGCCCTTAGGGAGTCACTGTTCCAGGCAGGGGTGGGGGCTGGAGACCTTTAACAGAACAAGCACAGCACAGTCAGCTCTGGGGAACGAGGGGTGCAGGCAGGCTGGGAGGGAGCATCCAAGCACCCTCACCAGCCCTGATGTCATGCAGGCCAGAGCCAGTCACAGTAGCTAAGATAAGGAGCAGCCAAAGGCTCCCTGAAGGGTAGGGAAAGGGAGGGGAAGGGGGCACTAGGTACTGCAGTGGGTTTTAATGGCCCAGGGTGGCAGGTCAAGGGCAAACTGTTTCTTAAGAAGTGTTATCTTTGCTCAAGTAGGCTTTTTGGACCTGGCTCAAGTGGCAAATGATATCTCGGTGGCCTTCTGCTTCACACCGACAAGGACTACAGGCAGCTTCACAACACAGCCCGGACTGAGTGCAGAAGACACAGCACTGCACACGTGCCCACGTGTGCCTGTGTTTGAGTGTGCACCCGTGTATGCGTGTGTGAGCATGGACGTGTACGTGTGTGCTCCTCACCAGGTGTACAGGAATCCATTTCTGTGCTGCTCTCTCTGCTATGGGCACTCGACTCCACCTACTCAAACCTTACAGGAAAAGAGACCCCGAGTGGCAGAAACCTACGCTGTGCAGTCAAAAGGGGTCAGATCTACAGCAGAGATAAGGAAAAGATTGGGAGGCAGTGGAAAGAAGCAGTAATGCTAAATGAGCTAAATCAGCTTTCATAAAACCCGCAGATATTACCCAAGATTGGAAAATCGCTAAATAAAACTAAAAGCACATAACGTTATAAAGTTATAAAGTAACCACCAGGAGAAACAGAAACAAATGCTGAAACCAATGCTCCATCTGTGCAACAAGACCAAGGGTGAGGCAAGAAGCTGTGGCCTTGTATCCAAAGTTTTTTTAAAGAGGCCAATTTACAACAAACACACAAAGACACATTTTTTTTTCAATCAGGGCAGGTGAGGGTTCTCCTGGAGGAGAGGCACGAGCATATGCAGAGAGTAGGCTTTGGAGGCTGTGAGGCTGGAATCCCAGAGCAGCCTCTGTTCCCTCTGCAACTAAGGGGAAGTTACTTTTCATCTCTGAGCACACTCCTTCAAAAGGAAAACCACCAAAAGCCATGGGACTTCATGCAATTCATCTGCATGAGAGAAGGTAGAGAGGAAAGTGGTATATCGGCCAGACCGGAGGACAGGAGAGCCCAAAGCAGACCCGGGTGAGCTCAGAAGGCTGAGTGTGAGGACCTGGGGGCTAGAGCAGCCTCCCACCAAGCAAAGCCCGTGGGCCTGCTCTGAGTCACACTGAGCAGGAGAGGAACAGTGGGACAGGGAAGGTCCACAGAAGCAGGACAGAGCCTGGGAACCTCTGGAAACAGTCACCAGGTAAAGACGGCAAAGGGAGGGGAGCGCTGTGCGACAGAAAAGCCACCCTGGACCGTGCCTCCACCAACAGCTCAGAAAACTAATTTCACATAAAAATAAGTAACAGGCAAGTACTGAAGTCAAATCCCACATAAGGAGACTACAAGAACAAAGGGAAACAGGAGCAGAACAATATCCCCACGAACAAAGTAAGTGCCTCAGGAAGACACCCCAACAGAAGAGATCAAAATCAGAGCCCTCTATCTCAAAATAAGTGGAGAGACATTAAGAAAAATACAGAAGACATCTAAAATTCAACTAGAAAAATTCAGATATTAGGTAACAGAAGTCAAGTAAATTAGAAATTTAAAAAAATCATTCCAGGGCGCCTGGGTGGCTCAGTTGGTTAAGCGACTGCCTCCGGCTCAGGTCATGATCCTGGAGTCCCGGGATCAAGTCCTGCATCGGGCTCCCTGCTCGGCGGGGAGTCTGCTTCGTCCTCTGACCCTATCCCCTCTCAGGTGTTCTCTCTCTCTCAAATAAATAAATAAAATTTAAAAAAATAATAATAATTCCAGAAATGAAGAATAACCTAGAAGGAATACAAGAACAAATAAACACAACAGAGGTCTTGACAGAAGCAGAAGATACAAGGAACATTATTTAAACCAAACAGAAACGAAGAATGAAATAAAGGATTCAAGAAAAATTAGCAAATATTGAAAACAGACAAAGATGGCCAGTAGGAGGAAGACCGCCAACTAAGCAGCAGAACAGACTGCAATGCGTCATTTGAAAAGACTTTTCCTGAAATTACCACACTTGTACCTGGGAATATTGACCCCAAATAACACAAACCAACACCTATTCTAATAAAAGTACTGGACTTCAAAGGAAAAAAAAAAATCCTTTGGACATCTAAGAAGAAAAGAGCAAGCAGCTTATACAAGAAGGAGAATCAGAAGATACCCTCAAATTCTGGCGTCGCTTCACAACAGAAGAAAAGGATGTGACATCTGAGCTCTGTGCAGAAAGGAAACGTGAGACCAGGACTTTCCATCCAGCACAATCAGCCCCTTGTGTGCCCGGCACAAACTTGAGCAACATGAGAACCCAAAGCGCCGTAAGCGTGCCCTAGGCCGCTTGTGGCACTCCACGTGAGTGAGCGGACAGCCCAAGTTTCTGGGGACATCAAAGGAACAGCACCCAAGTGCGGGTGAAGGAGAGCATGCAGGTATTGGCACACAGGCAGACAAAACCCAGGTGCGGCCAGGCGGGGCAGGAGAGGAGGCCGGGCCAGGTGTCCCCATTCACCACACTGACAGTGGCAGGCTCAGAGCCTGTCATGGGGTGCAACAGGGTAAAGGTCACAAGGGCTCGGGAGATAGCCTACCCAGTCACCCCCAGCGCCCCTGAGATTCCTGGTGTGGAGGAGGTTCAAGAGAAAACCCTGGCTGTCCCGAACTGAGCTGGAGTCCACAATGACCTCGTGAGACATTTTACGTGTATGGGTATCTCCTAGAGCTGTCCTCTGAGGAGGCTTAGAACAACGGCGTCTGGTAGCCATGAGCACCCCCACCCCCAGATCATGCTCTGGGAGCACCATTTCCCACCACAAGAAACCAGGCTTCCTGGTAAAACTGCTGGCTCCACGACTGGGCGAGGCCCATGACAAGCCTGGACTTCACAAGGACTATCAAAGACCACATACCACCAGGGCCATGTCAGGAACACTCAGCACCCAAATGAAGAGAGTCCATTAGCTAAAGGGGGGACAGCCTGAGCTTCAAAAAGGATAAAAAGTGCAGTGGTAAAAAATCACAAAAACATTTAAATCCGTGAGTTCAAATTGCACTTAAAAAAAAAAACAAAGCACCTAATTAGCCACCTTGAGAGGATATTAAGGAACAAGTTAAGTTGAAAACTGGGAAATAAAAGGAAAGAACCAAGCAGCTCTCCTGCCTCTTGCACATGAAGCATCCCCCTGGGTAGTCGCACAGGAAGGGAAGGGTCTCTTGACAAAAGCATCCCAACGCAGCGATGAGAAGGACTGAGGAGATCACCCTTGGGCGTCCTCCTGAAGGACTGGCTGGAATGGAGCCGGGAGGCGGGCAGCTGCTAGCACCACAAGCCCCCAGGGAACAGCACGGTGTCAGCTCTGTGGGATCTGGCCTCCGTCCCCAGCGGCCAGACAGCCAAGAACACAGCGGAACGCACCAGGACTTCCACAACTTACTGTCCCTTACATGTCCTGGGTCTTCAGCAGACTGTTGTGAGGAAAAGAAAGGAACACTGATTAAAAGATTAAAGCACAGGACATGTTTAGAAATGGGCAAGACCAAACCACAGCATTCAGGATGTGTCCTTGGGTGAGAAACCTGTAAAGGACGCAGAGCTCAACGATGGCAGTAGGTTTGGGGGAGGTGAAGGGGACAGGGCTGCCTGGCGACCAACACAGATGAAGGGGTCTGGACAGGATGAGTGGGGCTCCCTCTCGAGGGGAGGGACCGGTTAGGCCACGCAGGAACTCCTAGCAAGAGGGGAACTCACGAGACGGTGAGCAGACACACCTCAGTGGAAGGCCTGCTGCGGGAGCCTACAGGGGCTTAGGTTTAGGCTGGACTGCCAGAGTCACAAACTGGACTACAGCCCCAGGGCCCCATCTCATGGCAGAGATGCCACCATGGGGGCCAAGGAGCACCTGCCCTTACAACCTAAACCCACAGATGGAGCCCTTAATTTGACACGCTGCTTTGACTCTACTGAACAAGGCTATCCCTCAGCATTAACCCTGAAAATGTCAAAGGGGAATTCCACCTGCTGCACTGATAATCCATATACAGATTAACACATCCAAACCAACACGTATGTCCTAAATTTACCAAAATGCCCTGGTAGGAGGCCTCTTCCACAGTGCGCCATCAATTCACCATTCTCCATGAGGTGAGGATAATGCAGAGCAACCTGTCCACCGGGGTCTGTCAAGGGCTTTCCTGGCAAAGGCTAGTTCATGCTCACTCATAATATACTTCTCTCCAGGCAGAGGACCCCAGCAGCAACCAAGCCACCCCACACTGCTGGGAGCAAATCTAGCAAAAATCTTATCTTCTTATATGAAGCATTAGCTTTCAGGACAGGGAGAGGTTTACTGCCCACTCTGACTTCAGAAACCCATTTTGAAAGGGAAAATTTGTCAACAAGAGTAACTGGACTACAGTGATAAGCTTGACAGGGCTTGATCTTTGTTCCACAGGGAAGAGATCCTGGTCTTCGCCACCCTGTATTGTCTCTATCTAAAATGCAGCAGGCCGGTCAGCCACTGAGGATACTGAGCTTATAATAGGCAATCCCCACAGTGGACTTAGGAGCTCTGCTAGCTAATGAATAACCTGGACTAGCCCAAAACCATTGCCCAAAAACGAGCTACAATTTGTGCCCAGTAAGTAGCAAAGAATGCACTCTGTGCGGATAGGCTTTGATAAAAGCTCTTGGATTTTTAGAATTACCGACCCTGGTCATTCTTCCGGAATAACATGCTGGTTAATGATTTCTTCTTGTTTGCATGCTGAACTAATCAACTGACAGTATTAGTGTTCTGTGACCCTAAGTTTGGAAACAAACAGTACAGGAGCCTATCACAACTTATTATAAGATACTAAACCACTAAAATCTGAAGGTAGTAAGTATGAAATTTACAATAAAATTTGGTCTAAATAAGGAATTTTAGTCTGTGTATAAAATGATTTCACTAAGTAAACCTAAAGCCCAAAATTTACCAAACAAAAACCTATTTTTTTAAAGTTTATTTATTTTTAGTAATCTCTACAGCCAATGTGGGGCTCGAACTCACAACCCCAAGATCAAGAGTTACATGCTCTTCTGACTGAGCCAGCCAGGCATCCCCAAAAGCCCATTTTTGAAGGAAGATACTGCTGCTAAAATTCCACTGAAGGTGTCAGCACAGTGGTCCACAAAGTCTGCAATCAAGCCTGGACTGGAATGCTGTTCCATGTCTCAACAGCTATGTGACCTGAGGCCATCAACTTAACCTCTCTGTGCCTCAGTTTCTCCTTCATTAAATGGGAATACCATCCATCAAAGGGCTGTGATGAGGACCACACAAGATAACAAGCAAAAAGTGCACACAAAGCAGTGTGGCCACAGAAGGCTATAAGGATCGTCATCAGGGATATTCTCTACATTTTCTCTTTACTAATACATTGGAAGGGTGGGTCTCAGAACAGAAACCCTCAAAAACAACAAATTAGAAGAAAAGACGTCAAAGATCAAAAGTTGTTACGCCATAGAAGATAAAGTCACTCTTAACTCTGACAAATGTTAACTGGATTATCTTTTTTTTATTGAAGTGTAATTGACATACAATATTATGTTAGTTCCAGGTATACAACATAGTGATTCCACATTTATATACATTCAAATGTATACAGGTGGTGAGATCAAGCCCCACATCAGGCTCCACACTCCGTGGGGAGTCTGCTTGAGATTCTCTCCCTCTGTACCTCCCCCCCTCATGTGCTCTCTCTCTGTAAATCATTTTTCAAGAAGTTTTTTTTTTTTTAATCTATAAATCTAGCTGCCATCTGTCATCATACAAAGTGGTTACATATTATTAACAATGCATTACATCCCCATGTCTTATTTATTTTATAACTGCTACTCTGTACCTTTTAATCCCCTTCCCCTTTTTTGATCAAGCCCCAACCCCCTCCATGGCATCATTATGTTCTTGGTATTTTTCTTTTTTAAGATTTATTTGGGGGGCGCCTGGGTGGCTCAGTCGTTAAGCGTCTGCCTTCAGCTCAGGTCATGATCCCAGGGTCCTGGGATCGAGTCCCACATCGGGCTCCCTGCTCGGCGGGAAGCCCACTTCTCCCTCTCCCGCTCCCCCTGCTTGTGTTCCTGCTCTCGCTGTCTCTCTCTGTCAAATAAATAAATAAAATCTTTAAAAAAAAAGATTTATTTGGGAGCGAGAAAGCGCGCATGTGACCAGGGAGGAGGGGCAGAGGGAAAGGGAGAGAGAGACTCCCAAGCAGACTCCACGCTGAGAGCAGAGCCCAACTCGGGCTCAATCTTCGACCCTGAGATCAAGACCTGAGCTGAAATCAAGAGTCAGACGCTCAACCAACTGAGCAAACCAGGCACCTGACCAGTATGTTCTTGTATCTTTGAGTCTGTTTCTGTTTTGTCTTGTTTGTTTATTTGCCTGGTTTTTTAGATTCCACATTTAAGTGAAATCATATGGTATTTGTTTTCCTCTGACTTATTTCACTTAGCATAATACTCTCTAGGTCCATCCATGTTGATGAAGATGGTATGATTACATTTTTTTTTTTTTTTAGAGAGGGAGAGAGAGAATCTCAAGCAGACTCCCCACTGAGTGCAAAGCCCAACATGGGGCTCAATCTCAGGACCCTGAGGTCACGACTCAAACCAAAATCAAGTCAGATGTTTAACTGCCCCTTGTTCTTTTTTATAGTTGAATAATATTCCTGTGTGTATGTGTGTACATGTACATGACAAGTACATGTCAGTCATATCTTCTTTACCCATTCATCTATCAATAGACACTTAAGTTGCTTCCGTATCTTAGCTATTGTCAATAATGCTGCAATGAACAAAGGGGTGGAGGGATCTTTCGGAGTTAGTATTTTTGTTTTCTTCAGATAAATACCCAGAAGTGGAACTACAGAATCCTACGGTATATTAATTTTTTTTAAAGATTCGTCTATTTATTTTAGAGAGAGAGTGCATGTGCATGAGCGGGGAAAGGGACAGAGGCAGAGGGAGAGAGTCTTAAGAAGACCCTGCGCTGAGCACAGATCCCGACACAGGGCTCAATCTCAAGACCTGGACATCACAACCCAAGCCACAACCAAGAGTCAGATGCCCAATTGACTGTGCCACTCAGGCACCCCAGTATTTTAATTTTTTGAGGAACCACCACACTATTTCCATAGTGGTTACACCAACTTTCATTCCTACCAAACGAGCACGAGAGTTCCCTTTTCTCCACATCCTCACCAACACTTGTGATTTCTTATCTTTTTGATAGTAGCCATTCTGACAAGTGTGAGGTGATATCTCATTGTGGCTTTGATTTGTATTTCCCTGATGATGAGCGAACTTGAGCATCTTCTCATGCGTCTGTTGGCCATGGTATATCTTACAACTTTATTGTGACATAATTCATATATTGTACAATTCACTCATTTAAAGTATATAATTCAATGGCTTTTAATATAACACAGTTGTATATTAATCACCACAATCTAATTTTAGAGAATTTTCATCTCTCCAAAAAGAAACCCTATGCCCTTTAGCAGTCACTCACCAATGCCTCCCTCCTCCAGCCCCTGGCAATCACTAATCTACTACCTCTATACATTTCCCTCCTCTAAACATTTCAGAGAAATAAAATCTTTATGTCACCTTTTGTGATTGGCTTCTTTCGCTTAGTATGTTTTCAAGGTAGCATGAATCAGTATTCCAACTCTTTTTATTGCTGAATAATACTGCAATACAGTTGATCCTTGAAAAACATGGGTTTAAACTGTGCAGGTCCACTTATAAGTGAATTTTTTCAATAAATACAGTACAGTACTATAAATGTATTTTCCTTATGACTTTCTGAATAACACATTCTTTTCTCTAGCTTACTTTATCATAAGACTATTGTATATAGTGATAGTGGTGCCTGGGTGGCTCAGTCAGCTAAGCATCCAACTATTGATTTCAGCTCAGGTCATGATCTCCAGGTGGTAAGACGGAGCCCCACGGCAGGCTCCTCACTCAGCAGAGGGTCTGCTTGGGATTCTCTCTCTTTCCCCCTGCCCCTCCCCCTGCTCACACACATGCATGCACTCTAAAATAAATAATCTTAAAAAAAAAAAAAGAATATAGTATATAGCACATACAACACACAAAATATGTATTGACTGTTTATGTTACTGGTAAGGTTTCTAGTCAACAGTAGGCTATTAGTAAAAGTTTTTTTTCTTGGGAGGGGGGAGCAAAAGTTCCATGCAGCTTTTTGAATGCACAGCGGTCAGTGCACCTAACACCATGTTGTTCAAGGATCAACTGCATATGGATATACCATATTTTGCTGTTTATCACTTGATGGATTTTTGGGTTGTTTCTACTTTTGGCTACTATGAATAATGTTGCTATGAACACTGGTGTAATAGTTTTTGTGTGAACATGTTTTCATTTCTCTTGAGTGGACACCTAGGAGTAGAATTGCTAGATCATATAATTCTGTTTAACATTTTGAGGAACTAACAAGATGTTCTCCCAAAGGGCAGCACCATTTTATATCCCCACTAGAAAAGAATGAGGGTTCCAATTTCTCCATAACTTTGCCAACACTTGCTATGGTCCACCGTTTTTCCCCCCTATTTTTATTGTAACCCATCTTAATGAGTGTGAAGTGATATCTCACTGTGATTTTTGCATTTGCCTGATGGCTTTTAGTGTGCTTATTGGACATTCATATGACCTCTTTGGAAAAATGTATATTCAAATACTTTATCCATTTTTAATTGAACTGTCTTCTACTCAGCTCTTTATGTATTCTGGATACAAGCCTTTTATCAAATAAATGACTTTCAAATATTTTCTCTCATTCTTTGGTTGTCTTTTCACTTTTTTTTTTTTTTGGTTAAAGTTTATTTTTTTAGTATTTTATTTATTTATTTGAGAGAGAGAGAGAGCACAAGCAGGGGGAGAGGCAGGCAGAGGGAGAGGGAGAAGCAGGCTCCCAGCCGAGCAGGGAGCCCGACGTGGGGCCCAATCCTGGGATCATGACCCGAGGCGAAGGCATACGTTCAACGGACTGGGCCACCCAGGTGCCCCTAAAGTTTTATTTATTGAAGTCATCTCTATACCCAACATGGGCCTCAAACTCACAACCTCAAGATTAAGAGTCTTATGCTCCACTAACTGAGCCAGCCAGACACCCCTGTCTTTTCACTTTCCTGATAGCATTTTGAAGCATGAAAGTTCTTAATTTTGATTAAGTCTAATTTTTTTTGTCACTTATACTTCTGTCAATGTATCTGAGAAACCATTTCCCAAGGTCACAAAAATTTACTCCTATGTTTTCTTATTAAGAGTTCTACAGCTTTAAAAAAAAGAAGAAGAAGGTAGCGGGAGGGGAAGAATGAAGTGGGGGAAATTGGAGGGGTGGACGAACCATCAGAGACAATGGACTCTGGAAAACAAACTGAGGGTTCTAGAGGGGAGGGGGGTGGGAGGATGGGTTAGCCTGGTGGTGGGTATTGAGGAGGGAACATTCTGCATGGAGCACTGGGTGTTATGCACAAACAATGAATCATGGAACACTTCATCTAGAACTAATGATGTAATGTATGGGGATTAACATAAGAATAAAAAATATATATATACAAACCAAAAAAAAAAAAAAAGAGTTCTACAGCTTTAGCTTTTGCATTTAGGTTTATGATCCATTTGAGTTAATTTTTGTGTATGGTGTGAGGCAGGGGTTAATTTCATTTTTTTCTACCTGTGGATGTCCAGCTCTCCCAGCACCATTTGTTTAAAAGACTATTCTTGGGGCGCCTGGGTGGCTCAGTTGGTTAAGCCACTGCCTTCGGCTCAGGTCATGATCCTGGAGTCCCAGGATCGAGTCCCACATCGGGCTCCCTGCTCGGCAGGGAGTCTGCTTCTCCCTCTGACCCTCTTCCCTCTCATGCTCTCTGTCTCTCATTCTCTCTCTCTCAGATAATAAATAAAATCTTTAAAAAATAAAATAAAATAAAATAAAAGACTATTCTTTTCCCCCACCGAATTGTCTTGGCATTCTTGTCAAAAGTCAAATGACCAAAAATGTAAAGGTTTATTTCTGTATTCTCAATATTATTCCATTAATCTATATACCCATCCTTATACCATTAACAGCACTGTCTTGATTACTTTGTATTAAGTTTTGGAATAGGAAAGTGAATCCACCAACTTTGCTCATCTTTTCCAAGACTAATTTGACTACTATGAGTCCCTTGAATTTCTATGTCAATTTTAGAATCAGTTTATCTCAGGGAGGGAAAAAAAGGCACCCAGGATTTTTTTTATTGCATCAAATCCATAGGGTAATTGGGGATTATTGATATCTTAACAATATTGTCTTCCAAACCATAAACATGGGATGTCCTTCCATTTATTTAGGACTCCTTTACTCCCTTTCAACAATTGTTTGTAGTTAAGTGTATAAGCCTTACACTTCGTTAGAACTTATTCCTATGTATTTTATTTCAGGACTCAAACTCATAACCCCGAGATCAAGAGTCACATGCTCTACCGACTGAGCCAGTCAGGTGCCCCTGTATTTTATTCATTTTGATGCTATTATAAATAGAATAGTTTTCTTCATTGTTAGTGTAGAGAAATACAATTGATTTTTCTATATTGATTTTATATACTACAACCTTGCTCAACCCATTTATAATTGTAACAGTTTTCTAGTGGATTCCTTAGTATTTTCTATATACAAAATGATGTCAGCTATACATAGGGATTATTCTATTTCTTTCCAACCTGGATGCCTTTTATTCTTTTCTCTTTCGTCATTGCCCAGGCTACAATCTGCAGTATTAAACAGAAGGAGCAAACATCCTTGTCATGTTCTTAATCTTAGAAGGAAACATTCAGTCTCTCACCATTAAATTAGACCTTAGCTGTGGACTTTTCATAGATACCCTTTATCAAATCAAGAAGTTCCCTCATATTTCTAGTTTGTTGAGTATTTTAATCATAAAAGTGTACTGGGGGGACACCTGGGTGGCTCAGTTGATTAAGCGTCTGCCTTCGGCTCAGGTCATGATCCCAGGGTTAAAAAAATAAATAAATAAACTTAAAAAAAAATATTTTAACTTCTATATTCACAATGGATATTATACTGTAGTTTTCTTTCCTATAATGTGTTTGTCTGGTTTTATCAGGGTAGTAATTAGCTCAGAATGAGTTGGAGGGTATTCCTTCCTCTTCTATTTCTTTTTTTTTTTTTTAAGATTTTTTTTTTTTAATGATTTATTTGAGATAGAGCACAAGCAGGGGGAGCAGCAGAGGGAGAAGGAGAAGCAGACTCCCAGCTGAGGTGGGAGCCCAACATGGGACTTGATCCCAGGACTGTGGGATCATGACCCGAGCTAAAGGCAGACACTTAACTGACAGAGCACTCAGGTGCCCCTTCTATTTCTTTTCAAAGAGTGTGAAGGATCAGAACTGTTTATTTGAGTTTTGGGGAGAATTCACCAGTGAAGCCATCTGGGCCAGGATTTGTTCTTGTGGGAAATGTTTAAATTACTAACACAATTTCTTTACTTGTTATAAACCTATGCAGATTTTTTGTTACTTCAGTCAATTTCAGTTATTTGTGTCTTTCTACAAATTTCTCCATCTTATTTACCTAATTTTTGGTATACAATTATTCACAGCATTCCATTGTAATACTTTTTATTTCTGTAAAGTCAGTAGTAATGTCCCTTCTTTCACTCTTGATTTTAGTAATTTTGAGTCTTTTCTTTTTTTCTTGGTCAGTCTAGCTAAAGGTTTGTCACTTTTGTTGATCTTTTCAAAGAACCAATCTTTGATCTAATCTTTGTTATCTTCTTTTCTGCTTGCTTGGGGTTTTGTTTGCTTTTTTCTGGATTCTTAAAGTAAAATATTAGGTTAATGATTTGAGATCTTCTTTCTTAAATAGGTATTTACAGCTGTAAATTGCCCCCCAAGTCTGCTTTTATTGCATCCCTTACGTTTTAGTATATTGGGTTATTTTCATTAATCTTAAAGTACTTTTTTTAACCTCCCTTTGTTGAGGGAGGTCATCAAGAAGATGTGATCCCCACTTAACCCGTGAACTAGACGCAGGCAATCGGCAGATCCTCACCCCATCCCGTCCTTGGAATATGGGTTCCACTTGCCTTCTCCTCTCCCAAAAGCTGCCCGAGTACAAGTACACAGCCTCGAGAGAGCAAAGTGGTATTGAAACCATCTGGATGGTACATGTGATTGAATCCAGTTAAGGCCTCTATATAAACTTTTAAAGACTTGGTGAGCGGGGGCCACCTGGGTGGCTCAGTCATTAAGCGTCTGCCTTCGGCTCAGGTCATGATCCCAGGGTCCTGGGATCGAGCCCCACATCGGGCTCCCTGCTCCGCGGGGAGTCTGCTTCTCCCTCTCCCACTTCCCCTGCTTGTGTCCCCTCTCTCACTGTGTCTCTCTCTGTCAAATAAATAAATAAAATCTTAAAAAAAAAAGAAGAAGAAGACGACTTGGTGAGCAGACACAAAGATCTATTAGTCTTGCAGCCACTCAAGCCAAACCTCATATAAGTTGTTTTGCTTATTAAACCGCCACCTACCAATCTGGAGTGGCCTGCCTCTTCAGTCAGTCTCTCCCTGTCCTCCAAATACAGGGCCTCGTTTCAGACTACACCCAGGAAGCTCCCAAGGAGCTTACAAACCAACACCCTGTGTTTTCTTCTTTGACCCAGTGGTTATTTAGAAGGGTGTTTAATTCTCACATATTTGTGAATTTTCCAAATTTCCTTGTTACTGATTTCTTTTTTCTTTTTTTTTCTTTCAGATTTTATTTATTTATTTGAGGGAGAGAGAGAGAGAGAGAACACAAGCAGGGGGAGTGGGAGAGGGAGAAGCAGGCTTCCCACGGAGCAGGGAGCCCGATGCAGGGCTCGATCCCAGGACCCTGGGACCATGACCTGAGCCGAAGGCAGACGCTTAATGACTGAGCCACCCAGGCGCCCGTTACCGATTTCTAATTTCATCCCATTGTGGTTAGAGAACATATTTTGTATGATTTCAATCCCTTTAAATTTATTGAGGCTTTTTTTTATGATCTAATATACACTCTATTCTGAACAATGTTCCACGTACAATGGAGAAGAATGTGTGTATTCTGCTCTCGTTGGGTGGAAACAGTCTATAAATGTCTGTTAGGTCTGGTTGGTTTAGTGTTGAGTCTCCTATTCATTGCTAATCATGTCTAATTGTATATCTATTACTGAAAGTAGTGTACTGAAGTCTCCAACTACTATAATTGTCTATTTCTCCCCTTCAGTTCATCATGTATTTTGTTCTATGTATTTTGGGGCTCTGTTATTTGGTGTAGCTATATTTATATTCAATGTATCTTGAGAAATTCACCCTTTATCATTATAAAATGTTCTTCTAGGTCTCTAAATTTTTGTCTTAACGTCTACTTTGTCTGATCTTAGTATATCTCCTTCAGCTCTCTTCTGGTTACTACTTGCAAGGCACATTATTTTTCTTCCTTTTACTTGTTATCTTTTAATCTATAGTGTCTTTTCAAGACAGTGTATAGTTGGATTTTTTTTAAATCCATTCTGCCAATCTCTGGTTTTTTTTGTTTTGTTTTGTTTTAAGTAGGCTCAACACAGGGCTTGAACTCACAACCCTGAGATCAAGACCTGAGATGAGATCAAGAATCTGATACTCAGGGGCACCTGGGTGGCTCAGTTGTTAAGCGTCTGCCTTTGGCTCAGGTCATAATCCCAGGATCCTGGGATCGAGCCCCGCATCAGGCTCCCTGCTCAGCAAGAAGCCTGCTTCTCCCTCTCCCGCTCCCTCTGCTTGTGTTCCTTCTCTTGCTGTCTCTCTGTCAAATAAATAAATAAAATCCTTAAAAAAAAGAGACACTCAACCGACCCAGGTGCCCCCAATCTCTGCCTTTTAATTCAAGTGTTTAATCCGTTTACATCTAAATAATTACCGACAAGGTAGGATTCCTATCTGCCATTTTGCTATATTTTCTGTATATCTTGTACCTCTGTTCCTATAGTCTTCCATTACTGTCTTCTTTTGTTACATATTTTTTAGTGCACCACTTTAATTCCCTTGTTTCTTATTTTAGCTGGTTAGTAGTTGTACTTATTTTAGCTAGTTAGTAGTTGCCTAGAGATTTTAATTAACACCTTAACTTAAAACAATCCAGTCTGGATTAATATGAACTTAAATGTAATAGTATAGAGAAATTTTACTCCAATATATGTCGTGTGTTCTCTTCCCCCTCCTTTGTACTATTGTCATACAAATTACATCTTTATACATTATAAGCCCATCAGTATAGTTTTATTTAAATTGTATTTAAATTAATTAAGATTGTCTTATGCAGTTGTCTTTTAAACCAGATAAAAGACAAAACGGTTTGTTTTGTTTTGTTTTTAAAGATTTTATTTATTTGACAGAGAGAGACACAGCGAGAGAGGGAACACAAGCAGGGGGTGTGAGAGAGGGAGAAGCAGGCTTCCCTCAGAGCAGGGAGCCCGATGCTGGGCTAGATCCCAGGACCCTGGGACCATGACCTGAGCCGAAGGCAGACGCTTAACAACTGAGCCACCCAGGTGCCCCAAAAAGTTATTTTTTTAAAAAATACTATGCTTTTATACTTAGCTACACAGTTGTCTTTACCATTGCTCTTTATTTCTTCAGGCATTCTATAATTTAATGCCTCTCATTTCAGCCTGAAGCACTCCCTTTAGTATTTATTGTAGGGCAGGTCTGCAAACAACAAATTCCCCTCTCTCGTTTATTTAATAATATCTTAATTTCTCCATTTTTGAAGGATGCTTTTGCTGTATACACAATTCTTGGTTGACAATCTTTTTCTTTCAGCATTTTGTAGATATCAGCCCACTGTCTTCTGAGCTCCATGGTTTTAGATGAGAAGTGAGCTGTTAATCTTGAGGATCTCTCAAAAATGATAAGTCACTTTCCTCACTGCTTTCCAAGAGTATCCCTATGTCTTTGTCTTTCAACAGTTTGACTATGATTTGTCTAGATATTGATCTCCTTAGGTTTATCCTATTTGGAGGTCATCTTGGATATGCAGATTAATGTTTGTCACCAAATTCAGGGAGTTTATGTCTTCAAATAATCTTTGTGCACCTTTCTTCTATTCCTCTCTTCATGGGACTCTAATTATATATATATCAGTATGCTAGATGATGTCCCACAGATCTCTGAGGCTCTGTTTTTTTCTTTATTTTTTTTAAGATTTATTTATTTATTTGAGAGAGAGTGAGTGAGCGAGAGAGAACAGAGCGGGGAGGGGCTGAGGGAGAGGGAGAAGCAGACTCCACTGCTGAGCAGGGAGCCCGATGCAGGGCTTGATCCCAGGACCCCAGTATCATGACCTGAGCCGAAGGCAGACGCTTAACAGACTGAGCCACCCAGGCACCCCTGTTCATTTTTCTTTATTCTTTTTTTCTTCCTCTTCCTCAGATTGGATCTATATGTACCTTGATATCGATCTTAATTATCTTAACAAACCTAATCTCACATTCACTGATTCTTTCTTCTGCCAGCTCAAATCTGCTGCTAAGCCCCTCTAGTAAATTTCTCAGTTTAGTTATTATATTTTCAACTCCAGAGTTTCTATTTGGTTTGTTTGTTGTTGTTGTTGTTGTTTTAAAGATTTTATTTATTTGACAGAGAGAGACACAGCGAGAGAGGGAACACAAGCAGGGGGAGTGGGAGAGGGAGAAGCAGGTTCCCCACAGAGCAGGGAGCCCGATGCGGGACTCGATCCCAGGACTCTGGGATCATGACCTGAGCTGAAGGCAGTCGCTTAACCAACTGAGCCACCCAGGCGCCCCTGTTGTTGTTTTTTTAATAATTTCTACAGGTGAGACATCATTTTCGTGTTTTCCTTTAATTCTTTAGACACAGTTTAAGTTCTTGGAACAGATTTATAATAGCAGATTTGAAGTCCTTGTCTAATAAGTTCAACATCTGGACCCTTTCAAGGATAGCTTCTACTGACTACTTTTTTTCCTGTGTATAAATTATATTTTCCTTTTTCTTTGTACATCTCATAATTTTTTATTGAAAACTGGGCATTTTAGGTAATATAATGTGGCAACTCTGGAAATCAAAATGCCCCCCTCCCCAGGGACTGTTGTTGCTGTATGCTGTTATTGTTATTGTTGCATTTGTGTCTTTAGTGACTTTCCTGAACTAGTTCTGTAAAGTCTGTAATTCCTTAGAGTTTACAGCTACTAAAGTCTTTGCTCAGTTAACTTAGTGGTCAGTTCATGACTGGTCAGGGATTTCCTTAAGTGCCCTGAAAAAGTGTCCCAGATATTGCCAAGGAACTCTGTGTGTTGAAGCCTTTCAATACTTGGGCAGGTTATAACTCTGCCTTTGCCTTCACTTCCTATTTGCACAGGGATTCAAGATTAGCCAGAGGTGAGAGACTGGGGCCTTCTCAAGTCTTTCCCAGGCATACATACAATCCTGCACTCGTGCAGCCTTCCAGATCCACAGAAATCTGTCAGAGCTTTTCAAAGCCCCCTGATGGCATGTCATTCTTCACATCTTCCTTTTAAGATTTTGGCCAGACTCCTGTTTGCCCCCAGCTGTGATATTAAACAATTGTCACTATTTTCCACAACACACTAGGACAGGGCTTTTCCCACTGAACAAAGTCAAATAATGTTAAGTTCTGCAAATGGGGCTTTTCCAGAAAGCTGCAAGATTGGCCAAAGAGTAACAGTGCTCTAAGAACAGGACTTTTTGAGGAGCTCCAAACCTGATCTGTCCTCTCCAGTGGCTACAAGGCTGCTGGTTGTCACAGCTACATGGTTGTGAAGCTGATTATTTTCAACACCACTACAAATCATGGGAGAGGAGAATGAGAGCAGGTCAAGTTAGAGGTTCAACAGTTTTGCTGAATAAATCCTCCTGAGATTGTTTTAGCCTTTAGTTAATTTCCAGAGCTCTGACAAAATTGATTTTGACCATTTTTACCACTGTTTCCATTGCTGGTATGGAGGGGTGGATTTATGGAGGTTCTCATTCCACCACTCTGAGTAAATGGCAATTCCGCTATAGATTCAAAGCCACTACAGATAAAAGAGTACTTTACCATTCATGTCCTGTCAGTTCTGATTTCAATATCTCCAAAATCCACCCCACCTTTCCATTCCTACTCCCTTGATTCAGACCCTCACTATCTCCCAGACCAAAGCAATTAATCTTTTCCTGACTTTCCTGCCTCTAAGCCTAGTCTAAAATCCATCCTCTGTATTCAAAATTACTGTTCTACTAATAAAAAATAAGTTGCATAGTGTCATGTTCCTGCTTAAAATACATCAGTGGATCACGTCTTACTGAGGAGGTTCCCCATGATCTGGTTTCGGACTGTCTCTCCTACTTTGTTCTGCTGCCACAACCCCACCACCCACTAGACACTACTCATACTAAAAACCACCCACAACTCTGTGTGTCCTGCTGCCACTCATGCCTCTCTTCAGTGTGATGCATGGTGTTCCCCACTTTCCTGGATCATCTCCTTATACTGTGACCTTAGCAAGACCTGACCCAAGTATTACCTCTGTATTACCATGCCTGACCACTCTCTCCTAAGCTATCATCACTCATTTTCACTATCCATCTCACACCACTTAACACTATGCATTCAAGGGCTTGAGCAACTGTGAGGACAGAGACCATGTCTTATTATTCCCAGTGTTTAGTATGTAAAAACAAACAACAACAACAAAAGCCACAAAGCTCTACAAAGGCCCTACATACCACTTGTCTCCCCACCTCCATTACCACTCTGACCTAACCTCCTACTCCCTTCCTCTTGGCTTGCTTTATTGCAGCCACATAGGCCTCCTGTTTCTTCCATACACTGGTCATCTTCCCCCCATGAAAGCCTTTGTACTTGTTGTTCCCTCTGTCCAACATGTTGTCCCCACTTAATTTCTATATGGCCCAGTGCCTTCAGGCCTTGCTCACCCGTTACCTTCATAGCAAGACCAATCCTGGTCACCCTATTTGGAGTTGAAAACCCACAGCCCCATATTCCCCACCACCGTCTCTCCTTAATTTCTCTCTATTGTACTTATTGTCTTCCAACATAAGATATAATTTTCTTATTTTCCATCTCCATCTACCAGAATGTAAGTAAGCTCCATGTGAGCAGGCAGTGTTGTATGTTTTATTCACCAGTATAGCCTCAGAACCCAGGACAGTACTTGGAATTTAGTAAGTACTCAGTAGATGTTCAGTGAGGAATGCCTAGCATATAGTATGTGTTAATAACAGCATACATCTGAGTACTTATAATGTGCTAAACTGTCCCAAGAGCTTTTACACAATTGAGCTAAGAAAAAAATAACATTGGGGGTGCCTGGGTGACACAGTCGGTTAAGCATCCAGCTCTTGGTTTCGGCTCAGGTCAAGATCTCAGGGTCGTGAGCGCAGAAGGGAGTCTGCTTGAGATTCTCTCTCCCTCTCCCTCTGCCCCTCTCGCTCACTCACATTCTGTCTCTCTCTCTCTCTAAAATAAATAAATATACAGATACATACAGGTAGAATGAATGAATGAAAGAAAGAAAGAAAAAAGGAAAAAGAAAGAAAAAGGAAGGAAGGAAGGAAGAAAAAGAAAGAAAAAAGGAAAAAAGAAAAAGGAAGGAAGGAAGAAAAAGAAAGAAAGAAAGAAAAAAGGAAAAAGAAAAAGGAAGGAAGAAAAAGAAAGAATGAAAGAAAGAAAGAAAAAAGGAAAAAGAAAGGAAAAGGAAGGAAGGAAGAAAAAGAAAGAAAGAAAGAAAGAAAGAAAGAAAGAAAGAAAGAAAGAAAGAAAGAAAGAAGGAAAAAGAAAGAAAAAAGGAAAAAGAAAGAAAAAGGAAGGAAGGAAGGAAGAACGAACGAACGAACATTGATTAAGGACTAAGACTGCCACCAACAGAGGTGATGTTTTTGTCTCCAACAGAAAACTCTCCTTCCAGGTCCTCCCTCACCTCCATCCTATCGGCAAGTCTTCTCCATTTCTCACTCTCTCCATTGCCACCATCTTGTCTGGACTCTCACAACTTTCACCTTCCTCTCCTGGCCTCCTCCAACCTGTTTTCCACACAGAAGTCAGGGTACTCTTTTAAACATCTATGGATCTTTTACGTGATTTTCTTCAGCAGCTTCCGACACGATACCCAAGAGAAACTCAAACTCAGTGCCGGGGCCTCCCAAGCCCAGTATGTTCTGGCCTCCACCAGCAGGCTTTCCTTTCTGCTATTCTGCCTCTCACTCACTCTGCTCTAGCTGCACCGGTCTTTCAGGTCCTGAAGCAGCCCTTCGGCCCTCAGGAGGCTGGTCCCAGGTCAACTTCGGGACCCAACTCACATGTTGCTTCTTCAGAGAGGCCTTCCAGGAACACTCTACCTAAGTATTCTCTCTTAGGCTCCCCCATGATGAAGTATACTCTCAAAACTATTTCTATTTTTAAAGTCTGAGTTCAGAGTTCAAAGTAACTCTTTGGAAAATTCAAGTATCCAAACTCCTCTGGATTGAGTCATCATTACCAATAAGATAATCCACTGACTTCACCACAAAGAGAAGTTTTCATTTACTATATTCCATTACCAGCAAGAAACTGCCTCATTAACACATCATGTCTATGGAACAAAATCCTATTAGATGCCTATCTCCCTTGCTTTGATTTCTGGGTCTCAGAGCACCACAAACTAAACCTGTATATACTGTATCATTCTGTTTAATGGAGAACAAGATCCTCCCTGCTTGCCTGCTTCAGGTAAGAACCAGAAAAATGCCACAGAATCACACAGTCTCTTTAAATTCCACTTAGAGGGGCGCCTAGGTGGTTCAGTCGGTTAAGCATCTGCCTTCAGCTCAGGCCATGATCCTGGAGTCCTGGGATCGGGCTCCCCACTCAGCAGGGTAGTCTGCTTCTCCCTCTGCCCCTGCTTGTGTTCTTTCTCGCTCACTCGCTCTCTCTCAAATAAAGCAATAAAAATCTTATAAATAAATAAATAAATTCCACTTAAAAACACATCCAGGGATGCCTGGATGGCTCAGTGGGTTAAGTGTCTGCCTTTGGCTCAGGTCATGATCCCAGGGTCCTGGAATTGAGCCCCCCATCAGGCTCCCTGGTCAGCAGGGAGCCTGCTTCTCCCCTCCCTCTGCTGCTCCCCCTGCTTGTGCTCTCCCACTCTTGCTCTCTCTCAAATAAATAAAATCTTTAAAAAAAAAAAAAAAAAGCACATGCCAAACAAGCTTTATAGTAAGAACTATCTTCTAAAATTAGGGTTTTTTTAAGATTTCTTATTTAATTGATAGAGAGAATGAGAGAGCGAGCACAAGTAGGCAGAGCAGCAGGCAGAGGAAAAGGAGAAGCAGGCTCCCCGCTGAGCAGAAAGCCTGATGCGGGGCTCGATCCCAGGACCCTGGGATTACCACCCGAGCCAAAGGCAGACCCTTAGCTGACTGAGCCACCCAGGTGCCCCTAAAATTAGATTTAATAATAAAAGGTATTACTACTTCATTTGAGAATTAGAAAGTAAAAATACTAAAGTCAAATTATTATTTCCCAAGCTGTGGTTAATCCAAAGTATAAAAAAACAGCCATAAAGATCATGAAGGTCCATGTGTATAATATATAAAATTAGGGGGTGCCTGGGTGGCTCAGTCAGTTAAGCATTCAACTCTTGATCTCAGCTCAGGTCTCAATCTCAGAGTCGTGAGTTCAAGCCCCACGTTGGGCTCCACGCTGGGCATGAAGCCTACTTAAAAAATATATATATACACCCTCACACACACACAGAGAGATATATAAAATTAGTCCAAAACTTACTTAAAAGAAACAGACTGTATGGTAAGAGCAGTCACCACAATTTTGGATGGTGGAAAGAGATGATCAAGGGGTAACTACCCAGGCTAACAGAGCAAGTTGGAACACAGCTGCCTGCAAGAGGGAGAACTAGTAAAAACCAAACCTTCCCAGAGAACCTGAAAAGGCTTAGGAATTGGAAACATCAGGTGCCTCAGGAGGTGGACATCAGAGGCACCTTTCGGTCTCCAGCAGACCCTGCAGCCCGGCAACCCACCCCCACCCCCAGTCCCAGCAGAAAACTAGAGGTTTCCTCCCTGGAAAAGCAGGAACACAGAAGCTCTAGCCCTGGTGACACCAAGAATACTGGATTAAGGTGCCACACTAGGAAAAGCACAACTGAGTGACAGACTGATGGCGAAACACCCCCTCCCAGAATAATGGCAGATGGGCTTACAATACCCACCTACCTCACCAAGCAAGAGATGAGACTGAAGGGTCATGCTGGAAGAGACTGAAGAGACACCTGACACATAGGTTCCCCCAATGACAGAGACCCCTCATCCATCACCATGCAGGGAGGCCTCCCACCGAAGCTCTGACCATGCTGGCCAATGCTGGTACATGTGAGTGGAGAGACCTCAACCACCAGGCATCTGGGAAGGTCTCACAGCATGAGCCAGAAGCCAAAACAAACCTACAGAAAAGGAAATCAGAGCAAAGAGGCTATACAGAAGAGGAAACTCCAAAGCAATGCATATTCTTACACAGAGAAAATACAGCTTTAAGAACCACATACCACCAAAAAAGGAGCACTCAGACAATAAGAAAGGCCTCAAATTATAAAAGTACTAGCAGAAATTTTTAAAAAGGTCCAAAAAAAGGGCTAAAGGACAAAGTTGAAAGTCTCAGAAAATAAAACACCACAATGATAAAGAAATGGAAGATGAGAGATAAAAAGGTAAAAACCGTAAGCCAAGAGGTCCAAATTTCACCTATTAGAGGACCATTCAAAAAGGAGAAAGTGAGGGCACCTGGGTGGCTCAGTTGGTTGGGCGACTGCCTTCGGCTCAGGTCATGATCCTGGAGTCCCGGGATCGAGTCCCGCATCAGGCTCCCTGCTCCGCAGGGAGCCTGCTTCTCCCTCTGACCCTCCCCCCTCTCATGTGCTCTCTGTCTCTCTCATTCTCTCTGTCTCAGATAAATAAATAAAATCTTAAAAAAAAAAAAAAGGAGAAAGTGAAAGGAAATTATCAAAGAAATAAAACAAGAACACTTCCCCAAACCGAAAGGACATGAGTTTCCAGATTGAAAAAGGTCACCACGCGCCACATCCCTGGCACAGCATCTTAAAATTGCAGACCACTAGAAACTAAGAATACAGCCATGCCTTCAAAATTGAGGAAAAGTTAGTTTCAGCTAGAATTCTACCAGAGCCAAATTCTCAATTAAGTACAAAGGTAAAAAATACAAAAGAATTTTACTTGCTATACACTCTTACCGAGCACAAACGAGCACAAGCCCAGAGCGAGGACTCCAAAGAACAGAGGTCCAGCCAGAGACAAGACCCTCAGGACTATGCTGAAGGGAAGTTCCAGGAGGGCAGCATGAGCAAAAATAACCTGTCCAGACGCCAGCAGAACTGATCACTCCACGAAGGACATGCCCAACATGGAAAGAAGGGGCTGAGAGACACCTGCTGTGTCCAACCACCTGAAGGGGGATCTTACAGTCATGTTCAGAAGCTTAGGGCTGAAAGGCAAAAGGCGCATTAAAAAGTACAAAAGTACAGGACGCTGGGCCAGCTCAGTTGGTGGAGCACGTGACTCCTGATCTCGGGGTCGTAAGTTCGAGCCCCACACGGGGGTAGAGACTACTTAAAAATAAAACCTTTTAAAAAAAGTAAAAGTACAAAAGCACAAAGGCAATCATTAACACCAAAGACATTAAAAGCTGAACTACTGAGGTTCCTGGGTGGCTCCATTGGTTAAGCGTCTGCCTTCAGCTCAGGTCACGATCTCAGGGTCCTGGAATTGAGCCCCATGTCGGGCTCCCTGCTCAGTGGGGAGCCTGGTTCTCCCTCTCCCTCTGCTCCTCCCCTCCTGCTCATGCTCACACTCTCTCTCTCTAATAAATAAAATCTTTTTTAAAAAACTATTTTTTTTAAAAAAGAACTATTATTCTCAGCTGGGAATATTTTCAGATATTCTTTCAAATATTTAGTTAAATGCTACACATTAATTAAATAAAATATCGTGGCACGTTAAGAGAATGAGAGAAGGAAAGCTCAGGTAAATTAAATCCTCATCTTCCACAGTAAAAAGTCAATAAATCATAACTAATCACCCATAAATGGTATAACATGTGATTTAGTAATTACATATTTTAAAAGTAAATATGAGAAAAAAATGGCTGTAAAATGAAAATAACTGACTGAGGTTTAGAAATGGGGAGATGAGGCAGATGTCAAGTATTTTATAATTAACTTCTTAAACTACATTCTTGATTTTAACACTTTTGTAACTTTGTGAAACATTTAGGACAAGATTAGACAAGAAAATAACAAAAATGCACACAACTGGGAAGACTTGCCCAATTACTTACTATGACACTACCTCCTTCCCTGCCATGCTAGGATCACCACCGTTGGTGATGAATGTCCATGCACATGACCCCCACACAACCCTCTGGCCTTGACCTCAGCTCCTCGCATGATCTGGTCCCCGCCACAGCCACCCCTCCAATAGTCACCCTCCTATGCATGCTCCACTGCAGGTGTCCTACCAGCCCCAACCTTTCAGCCCAATCAGGTAAGCCAACTCTTCTGACGCCCATTAGCCACCCTGACCCCAGGACCTATGATTTCTTTCTCTTTCCCTCTCTCTGCCCCCCTTCCCCATCCTCACCCCCTCTCAGCCAGCTTCAATCCCATCACTAAGTCCTGACCCTGCTTCTCCGTCTGTGCCCTTGCCTGGCAAAATCCCTCCCTGCTGAATCCAATTCTTGGCCAACTGGCACCACACACAGCCTGGAGAGCTGAGTGTGCCTGGTGAAACCACACACCCAATCGCTGGGCTAGCCTGGCACGTGGAGCCCAGGGAGGTCCTGCTCCTCTTTCCTAAACCGCCACCTCACAGCTTCCCCTCTACCCCCACTAGCCCCTCCCTCACTCCCCTCACTGGCCACCAGTAAGCCCGCTCCCCCCTGACAGCACTCAAGCAATCACTCACACCACCTCGCCCTGCTCCTCAGCTTTTCTCCACGCCTCCACCTTTTCCCTGGCCCTTCTTTCTCTTTCCCAGCAGCCTACAAACATGCTCTACTTCCCCCACCACCCAGGAGTCCTTGCCTTCCTCACCTGGTTCAGAGCATCCTGAGAGCTCTGCCTGCTTCCCTGCCCTCCTCTTCCCAACACCACAATCTGTTAATTCTTCCCAAAGGTAAGCCCCTTCTCTGCTCACCGCCAACCCACCCCCCACTGGCTCCACCCATCGCTCAGGGTGAAAGGTAGAGCTCTCGGAAGAGCCTACAAGATCCCCATCATCTCCCTTGCCCCTTGCACCCAACTCCATGTCCCAGGCTCTCTCCCCAATTCTTAGTCCAGCCACACTGTCCACGAGCACTGCAGGGTATGCCTGACCCCCAGCTGCACTATCAAAACTGCAATTCCCTGTCCCTGCTTTGTCTCTCCTTGATGTAGGATGCAACGCACTCTGTACTAGACTTCTGTCTACCTTACTAGAATGTAAGCCACAGGAGGGTATTCGTGTCTGTTCTCTCACTGTGCAAAACTGGCACTGAGTGAACTGAAGAACAAATGAATTAAACCGCCGGAAGCCTGCTTCTCCCTCTCCCACTCACCCTGCTTGTGTTCCCTCTCTCACTGTCTCTCTCTGTCAAATAAATAAATAAAATCTTTAAAAAAAAAAATGAATTAAACTTAAAAAAAATTTTTTTTGACCCCCTGTGATAAGCAGAATACCACCACCACCCCCCCACCACTCCATCTGCAAAGATGCCCACATCGTAATACTAGGACCTTGTAGGATATCTTCCATGGCAAAAGGAACTCTGCAGATGTAATTAAGATAGGGGATATATCCTGGATCATGCAGATGGGCCCAATCTAATCACATGAGCCCTTAAAAGCAGAGAACTCTTTCTGCCTAGAAGCAAGAGATGAGCTGAGAAGTCAGAGAGATCCTATTCTGAGAGGGATCCATATTTTGAGAGGGATTCGTATTTTGAGAGGGATTCGCTGAAGGGGCCTCATGGGAGACTTGAGGAGGAATGTGGGCAGGCTCTAGGAGGTGAGCCAGCAAGGAAAGAGGACCTCAGCCCCACGCTACAAGGACTGATTGGAAGCAGCTTCACCACCAGAGTCTCCAGAAGGGACACCTTGATTTCAACCTTGTGAGACTCTAGGCAGAGGACCCTGCTGAGCCAGGCCGCTGCATGGCTTCTGTCTACAAACACGAGATAGCACAGGAGTGCCAGTCTAGGCTGCTAAATCTGTGTTAACTTGTCACAGCAGCAAGAGAGAGCTAACATGCCCTCTGCATCCTGCAGTCACCATCTCCTTTACCTCCTCTTTACAGAGGGTAAAGTCCTTGAGGGTTGACACTCACGTTTCCCAATTATTCTCCCTTAAACTACCCCAAGGTTCACTTCTGCTCAGCCCACTCAAGTGACCCACCAGACTACTTTCCCCTCACTGACCTGTGCTCTTCCCACCTGGACATGTCTCTCCCTGACTACTTCAGTTCTGCATGCCTGGAGCTCCAGCTATCTTCCTAGAGAGCTGGGCCAGCACTGTGCTTGGGGGAGAAGACCTGGAGCCAGGTAGCCTGCGTCTGAATCCCTGTTTTACCACTTCATAGGCAGTCACGTGGCCTTGGGCTCAGGGCCTCAGGTTCCTCATCTCTGAAACAGGGAAGACCAGAGTACCTACTGTAAAGGATTATCATGACAATCATATATGTAAATGAAGGTAGCGGGCTTGGAAGCATATAGGAGTGAGAGCTATGCTCTGATGATTTCCACTCACTTCCTCGGTGAGCTCCCAGTGTCATGGCTTTAAACGACACCTATAAGGAATGCCCCTGTATTTTTACCTCTAGCTCAGACCTCTTCTCTGAATTCCAGTCTTGGATATCCAACTGCAGATTCAACATCTCTCCCCAAAACCTAATGGTGATAAACAGGGACATGATTTACCTTCCCACCTCAGGCAACTAAAAACCTAGACAAAACAATAGTTTTCAGAAACTGGATAACAGACTATGGACAAGAGTGATCACTGAGAGACAGAAAACAAACAAGATGAGCCTTACCACTGCTCCAGCTTACTGCTTGGGGAGCGGACCCCACACAGAGCCCTAAGGTCTCCCTAAAGTGAGGAGACAGACCAAGGAGGCTAGAACGTGCGGGGCAGAACACTGGAATAGAGCCTGCAGCAGGGAGAGCAGAGTGCCAGAGAGCTGCAGAGGAGTCCTGGCATCTTGGTCTCATTACTGATCTGCCCAAGCAAGACAGGAAGCTGCTGAGGCTGTGGAAGAGCCACTGGAAAGAAGCCAGAGGGTAAACCATGGAAGGTAGCACAGGGCCAGCAAGCCAGAGGGAAACCTCATAAAACACAGGGCATGGAGCAGAGTTCTGAGAAGGAGCACTACCCCTCAAGAGTGGGGTGAAATCAGCCCCAGACTAAAGGCTGCTCTGGGCCCTCCTTGTAAGAATCAAATGGTTTCAGCTTCATCCAGAACAAAGCTCAAGGATATTTAAAAAAACACAACAATATTCAGGACTGACAAGGTGAAATTCACGATGTCTGGCATCCAATGCCTGAACCACCCAGGCGCCCCAAGAATTTAAGTTCTGAAAGTATAGGAATTTGGTCCATTTGGTTAACCACTGAATCCCCAGTGCCTAGAACAGAAAAATGCCTGGCACATAGCAGGCCCTCAACAGATTTCTCAAATGAACGAATAAATGAATTGTACAATTACATCAGAAAACAGAATCCAGGGGTGCCTGGTGGCTCAGTCGTTAAGTGTCTGCCTTCGGCTCAGGTCATGATCTCAGGATCCTGGGATCAAGCCCCGCATCGGGCTCACAGCTCCGCGGGGAGCCTGCTTCTCCCTCTCCCACTCCCCCTGCTTGTGTTCCCTCTCTCACTGTGTCTCTCTCTGGCAAATAAATAAATAAAATCTTAAAAAAAAAGGAAACAGAATCCAGAAAATTAAATAAATCTTGAAATATATACCTTCAAAATACACTTCACTCTTGGGGTTGCACCAAAAGTAGAGCAAAATAATAAGAACACTATGAAGAACTTTGTTTTCTTAACTACTTAATACTAAACAGATTTAAATTACATCTACAGCAAATGCTGCATTAGAGAATATCCATCAGACATCAGCACCCAACAGAAGAGCATCTCCTGTCCCTCTGTGACCAGCATCTGTGCAAGAGGCCCACACCTCCATCCCATGGATGACAATCTCAAAAAGGCCAGGCCTCAGGAACTGAACAACTTGGCACAAACGGACCCTCAGACAATCACCTTCCCACCTCCCTCTTCCTCCACATTCTCAGTATTTGGGAAATCTAGATGTACTACGTTATGGAAGGACAACTCTAATTGTGGTTAAATAATAAGGCAACAAAAGTTTTAAAAAGATAATTACACGAACAGAAGCTACAAGCCAATTAACTGAGATTGTGAGGAATGTGTCCTATGGAAGAAAGGCCTACTGAAGACTTGTGGATGGAAGCATGTTTCCACCACATCCCCTGGCACAGTCCAGCATGAACTCAATCACAGAGGACTCTGATTCTCATAGGCACAACAAGATTCAAACTCAAGCTCTGATCTAGTTGTGTTGTACCTGACATAAAAAAAAAACGGGGGGGAGGATGCCTGGGTGGCTCAGTCGGTTAAGCGTCTGCCTTCAGCTCAGGTCATGATCCTGGAGTCCCGGGGTCTAGCCCTGCTTCTCCCTCTCCTTCTGCTCCTCCCCCTGCTCGTGTGTGCGCTCTCTCTCTCTCTCTCACTCACTCTCCCTCTCAAATAAGTAAATAAAATCTTAAAAAAAAAAAAAAAAAGCACAGAAATGTATTTTTCAGTAGCGATAAATGCAGTCCAAAAGTGTTCCAAAACTGGGGTGCCTGGGTGGCTCAGTTGGTTAAGCATCTGCCTTTGGCTCGGATCGTGATCTCAGGGTCCTGGGATCGAGCCCCACATCGGACTCTCTGCTCAGTGGGGAGCCTGCTTCTCCCTCTGCCTGCTGCTCCCCCTGCTTGTGCTCGCTCTCCATCTCTCTCTGTCAAATAAATGAGTAAAATCTTAAAAAAATAAGTGTTCCAAAATACTCGTTTTCCTGCTATATTTTTTCTATCGGTTGAATAGTCTTCTAAAACAGCATCAGTTGAGTATCCTTTCTCAATGCTTTTTAAACTCTACTAGAAACATGTAATTGCTCTCCCAACCACATCACGTGAAGGCAGGCGGGCCACAAAAAAAGCAAAATGCAAATCCCAATACAGCACTGCCCACCCTAAGGAGCTCCAAGTGCTTTAGGTATACTAAATAACTAATCCTCATTACACTCTTGAGTTGCCACCAGAAGGGATTTTAAAAGCAAGGAAAACACCTTAGGATGCACAACAAAAACCAGGCAACACAACCTGGATGCTTATCTCCACACTTTTAGCTGTACAGACAACAAATCCTGGGGCACATGACAAGGTAAATGGGAAACATCCAGAATACAAGGGATACACAAAAGCACCACAGCTCTCACTGGGTTCAAATTTGGGGAAAAAGGAAGACTCCGGGGTGCCTGGGTGGCTCAGTCGGTTAGGCGTCTGCCTTCTGCTCAGGTCATGATCCCAGGGTCCTGCGATCGAGCCCCACATCGGGCTCCCTGCTCCACGGGAAGCCTGCTTCTCCCTCTCCCACTCCCCCTTCTTGTGTTCCCTCTCTTGCTATCTCTCTCTATCAAATAAATAAATAAAATCTTTAAAAATAAATAAATTAAATTTTTAAAAAGGAAGACTCCAGACTCTACAGAGCCACAATTTGCAAAGGTGAGAAAGAAAAGGAAACAGTATCAGAATCTGACCCAAACCTCCAGGCAGAAATGTTTGTTTCCCTAAAGGAACATACCCAGCAGAGTCATTCACTCAAGGCCCCATTTCCTGAGGCAGCAGGAAGCTGGGGGAGCTATTTGGGGCCAGAACCTGGCAAGGGAATGGGTCTCAGCCTCATTGCAAAGACCTTCCTCTCCTTGTGGGGCACATCACTGCCCTCTCCAACCTGCTGCACCCCCACTAACACAGATACAAACTCCAAGGGCCAGACCACAGGCCCCATCCCCCCACCTGATGTGCCTCCCACCTTCCCACCTGGTGGCTCCCAACTCCCACAGAATTTTCCTAACTCCGCTTCCCACACTCTCATTATTAGATGATTGTGGGCCACAGTCCTAATCCTCTTTGCCAGTAACAGTGAAGGAAAAAGAATGAAGAGCTGGCAGGAAGTGATGTGTGAAGGCAGGCAGGAACCAGAGTGTCACCACAAGTTTAAACTGCATCTTACGAGCAGTCACAACACTTTGGGCAAGGTTCGGACTCTCCTCTCCCTTTCTGGCACTGCGTACCCCTGCATCTCACCGTCCCCACACTCTTCTTGGTCTTCTTCCCAACTCAGTCACCAGGGCACTATTTTAAAACAAGGCCACTTCCTCCTTGCCTGCTATTTATCCCATGCACCGTGGTTAAACCCTTTTGGCCCTCTCCACCACAGAGTGCAAGAGCTAATCTTATCGCTCAGCCTCAGCTCCCACCTCTCTGTGGGAACTCCCACTTGAACCTATCTGCCCTGAACTTCTCATAAGCAAACGGCACATACAACTTTTCATAAAATTTCAACCATGTCAACAAAAGTCAGTTATTTTGAAAAAGGCCAATGCCAGAATCAGTAAATGCAGTTTTATAATCTAAATCTTAGACATCGCAAGACTTAGTGAAAACTGTTCATTTCTATTTTCTTAAGAGTATCATTCATGGGGGCGCCTGGGTGGCTCAGTTGGTTAAGCCACTGCCTTCGGCTCAGGTCATGATCCTGGAGTCCCGGGATCGAGTCCCACATCGGGCTCCCTGCTCGGCAGGGAGTCTGCTTCTCCCTCTGACCCTCCTCCCTCTCATGCTCTATCTCATTCTGTCTCTCAAATAAATAAATAAAATCTTTAAAAAAAAAAAAAAAAGTATCATTCATGGGTGCCTGGGTGGCTCAGTCATTAAGCGTCTGCCTTCAGCTCAGGTCATGATCCCAGGGTCCTGGGATCGAGCCCTGCATCGGGCTCCCTGCTCGGTGGGAAGCCTGCTTCTCCCTCTCCCACTCCCCCTGCTTGTGTTCCCTCTCTGGCTGTCTCTCCATCAACTAAATAAATAAAATCTTTAAAAGAAAAAAAAAAGAGTATCTTTCATTTTGTTAAGGTGAGGGCAAAATTTTTTTTTTTTTAAAGATTTTTTTTATTTATTTGACAGAGAGAGACATAGCGAGAGCAGGAACACAAGCAGGGGGAGTGGGAGAGGGAGAAGCAGGCTTCCTGCCGAGCAGGGAGCCCGATGTGGGACTCGATCCCAGGACCCTGGGATCATGACCTGAGCCGAAGGCAGACGCTTAACGACTGAGCCACCCAGGCGCCCAAGGTGAGGGCAAAATTATTTAATCTACTTCATACTGCTCTGGAAGATGACAGAAACCATCAACTTTCTAACTCTCAAACTTGTGGTTTCTTTTTTTTTTTTGAGATTTTATTTTTTTATTTGTAAGAGAGAGAGATCGCACAAGCAGGGGGAACAGCAGAGGGAGAGGGAGAAGCAGACTCCCCGCTGAGCCAGGAGCCCAACGTGGAACTCAATCCCAGGACCCCGAGATCATGACCTGAGCCAAAGGGAGAGGCTCAACCGACTGAGCCACCCAGGCGTCCCACCAAACTCGTGGTCTCAGTATCAAACCCCTGTGCTGACCAAAATGAAAAGAAGACAGCAGGGGTGTCATTCCTATGTATCTATCCGACATTCATTTCATCACACTGGATCCAGGGAGGGAATGGACCAGACACGCTTTAACAAAAAAAGAATATTCAACAAGGTCAAGGGTAAATATGAAACATTCCAAAGTCTGACTTAGAACTACCTTTTGTAGATGCCTGAGCACCTGGTGTTCCTCTAGTATTCCGTCTGCCCTCTAGGACCTCCCCACCTTGCTTTCAGGTCAAGGACTCATCTTGTCCACCTGACGACTGCTTATTCCCCTTATTCTGCATTCAAGAGTCCTGAATACAGGTGGTGCTCAATAAAGATAAATGCACTGGCAAGAACTCATCTCCCCATTTGTCTGCAAACTCTTCAGGGGGACCGGAACCACATGTTCTATTTCTCTGAACCCCACAAATTTCACATAACAGGCGCAGATGCCATCTCTTACCCAAAACCCGAGGCCCAATGTATCCCAGAATCCAGAACTGCTCAGACTTTAGGATGAAGCACAGCACACGGTCATTGTGTCCTGGAAGCACACACTTGCGAACACTCACGCAGGAGGGAGACCACACAGAGCTTCGTGGCTGTGCTTTTGCCAAATGAGTTCACCTAAGACTTACAAAAAAGACTTTTCGTTTTGGGAGTCTTAGAAGCTTTGAAATTTGAGCTAAGGGAAGATAGCCTCAGACCTGAGAAATTCCAAGGTGCTCAGAGCCCCACCGCCCACTCAGGAGCTCACACCAGAGAGCCACCTTCTCTGGGGGCACCATCACACTGGAATCCTCCCCTCTGCTCTGACTCTATTCGATTTTTTAAAAGCCAAGGAAATGCTATTTAATCTCACAAAGACAGCCTTTCCAATAATTCTGCAACTACAAAATCCTGACACATATTGTTGCCAAAACAACAGAGTAAAAATCATCTTAAGAGGAAAGAGAAGTAATGCTAAGTATCTGGCATGAGAATATACTTATCACCAGGACATTTCAACTTGTCATAAAAGAAACAGAGGGATACCCCCCCTCTTCAGAGGAGCCAGAAGGGAAACAGGGAAGAATACATAAGTATTTCCTCGAAGCAGTAACCACCAACCTTGGCAGAAAAATTCAACCTGGATCAAAGACTTCCTTCCTCCCCCAGCATGGTGGTTCGTCCCTCCTTTTACTCTCTGTCACACACTTCCTAAATCCGTTTCTAGAGAATATAAATTATGCAGAAGAGTGCAAAAGAAAATACGCAAGAAGAGCATTCTTTTTCAAAAAGTCAGCATTTTTTAAATGTCAAGACTAAAATGAACCTTAAATTTTTTAAAGAACTTTAAAAGTTAAAAAGCAGACTGACAAACTCTGATTCTGACCTTTATTATCACTCAGGAAAATCAAGTACCAACTTTATGTTTAATTTCCCACACTGACACTTAAGCTGAATTAAAATTTTATGTTGGTTCTCCACATCCAATTTATGACTCATAACAAATGGAATTTTATGAACAAATAAGTGTTTTAAACTTTAGTCATGCTAAAATATAATTCAAAGGGATGCCCAATTTCAACAAAGTTAACAAAACAGAAAGGACAAAGTTTGGTGACCAACACAATGAAGAGAGCACTGATACTTACTCTACTAGCTTATCACCACACCTGCAGCAAAACTGCATGCTTTCTCCAAGAACATGGGAAATTTGGTTTTTGCCAAATAGCTAATTACATCTCTCCACTTGTTTCCCTACATTTGAGTGAGTGCCTGAAGGGATTAAATAAAATGCCTCCAAGCATGATGAAAGTGCCCTAACCCATCTGCACAGCCCCAGCCCCCGCCACCTCGTGCATGGAGGAATAAATGGCAATTTCCTGCCCACTGGCAACATGACTGGTCTCTTAAGAATGAAGACCTAGGGGCGCCTGGGTGGCTCAGTCGGTTAAGCGTCTGCCTTCGGCTCAGGTCATGATCCCAGGGTCCTGGGATCGAGCCCCGCATCGGGCTCCTGCTCCGCGGGAAGCCTGCTTCTCCCTCTCCCACTCTCCCTGTTTGTGTTCCCTCTCTCACTGTGTCTCTCTCTGTCAAATAAATAAATAAAAATATTAAAAAAAAAAAAAAGAATGAAGACCTAGTACTTCTCTTTCATAGCAGTCTTGATTATTTTGCAGTCAATTCCGAGTCTGACATTTTCACCAGTGTTTTATATTCTCAACACCGTTGTAGCATTGACATGTCAATGGCAATGAATAAAGACGTGCATTAAGTTATATATGACTGCCAATAAAGCACATGTGTAAAAGGAAACAAAAGTTCCAAAATAAATGAATAGCAAATAACTATTATTTTCTCAATTTCAGCAGTTCTTTCATTCTCTTTAAACTCATCACTTGAGGGGTGCCTGGGTGCCTCAGTCAGTTGAGGGTCAGACTCTTGGTTTCGGCTCAGGTCATGATCTCAGGGTGGTGAGAACGAGCCCCACGTCGGGGCAGGGCGCTGGGTGTGGAGCCTGCTTGAGATTCTCTCTCTCCCCCTCCCCTCCGCCCCTCCTGCTTGTGTGTGCACGTGCATGCACACGAGCGCGTGTGTGCACGCTCTCTCTCTCAAATAAATAAATCTTAAAAAAAAAAATCCATCACTTGGATATGATAACAATCAATGCAACAGCCTGGATGGACCTCAAGGGGATTGTGCTGAGCGAGAAAAGCCAATCTCGACATACTGTACAATCCCATTCACACAACACCCTTGAGATGTTACATAGAGACGGGGGACAGACTAGTAACTGGGGGTGGGTAGGTGGGCTATAAGGGGTAATACAAGGGGGCTTTGTGACGATGGAACAGCTCTATATCTTGATTAATGTGGGGGTTACGCGAAGCTACACGTGATAAAAGTACAAAGACCTGCACACACGCACACACACCAGTGTTAGGTAAAACTGATAAAATGTGAATACGCCCTGTGGAATGTACCAACGTCAGTTTCCTGGTGTTGAAATTGTACTGTTATGCAAGAAATCCCCCTTTGAAGAGATGTGGTGAAGGGTGCTGGGACCTCCCCGTCCATTTCTCTGCAACTTCTTACTAATCTATATATCAAAACAAAGAATTATTTAAAAATTGGGACTAAATAAAAGGATTAGGATTTTTTAAACACCAATTTAAAAAAAGAAAGAAACAGTTCATTAGCTCTCACACACTGAACTCACATTAGCCAAATTCAGTGGCCCTGAGTTGAAGTTAATCAAAAAGAATCAAGTTAATTTTATGAGGCACTGAATTAGTTTGCTACCTGAGCCACAAAAGCTACAGGCTTGAGGAAGACCGCATGTCAGGAGCACCTTTTCAAATCCTGGAGCATATTCACTGTTGCCTATGCTAAGAGGAGCAATGTTGCCAGCCAGTCATCCGAAGTGAACAACTTACATGAGGTGCAAAGAGATGCAGAGCCCACTCTTGAAGGCCTTAAAGAGGGAAATTTAAGAAACTAGTTCACAAGGTAAAAGAGAGCTGCAATTTTTTTTTTTTTTAAAGATTTTATTTATTTATTTGAGAGAGAGAATGAGACAGAGAGCATGAGAGAGGGGAGGGTCAGAGGGAGAAGCAGACTCCCCGCCGAGCAGGGAGCCCGATGCGGGACTCGATCCCGGGACTCCGGGATCATGACCTGAGCCGAAGGCAGTCGCTTAACCCACTGAGCCACCCAGGTGCCCCAAGAGCTGCAATTTTAAAGCTGAAACAGACTTTAGTGATACTCTAGCTCAAAATCCACCCCTCTCCATCAGCTGAGAAACCTGAAGCTCAGTGGCCACTGGCTTTGGGTCGTGAAACAGGTGAGAGGCAGCCAGGGTCCAGACCCTTGCCAGCTCAGTGTCCTCTCTGCACAGAGCCTAGCTACATCCATCACACTCACAAAAAGAAACTTTAGGCACACAAAATCAGAAGTCGGCAGGGAAAAGGAGACGCAGGGACCCCTCTCCCTGCCCCATAGGGGTTAAGATCAGACCGGCTCTGGCCAGGGTTAGCTTTCCAACCCCAGCTGCAGCCACCGGCCCACACGTGCTTAGAACGTTAATTCCCTGCTGCTCCATGCACATCTTGGCTCCCTACCTGCAGTGCCCTTTAGACAAAATCATCTTCTATGAAGTCCTCTCTAGCTCACTCATCTATTCATTTACTGGGCACAGGTCTCATGCCAGACGCTGTGCAAGCAGTGGAGGAGTGGAGCAGTGACATGACAAACAAGACAGATGTGGTGCCCACAGGGGCTTACAGTGCAGTGAGGGCACGGTGCCACGAACCCACGACACTGCTCTGAAGGAGAAGCAAAGCACTATGACTGACAAAGGCAAGGGCACAGCGAGGCCGGAAAGGTGTTTCTGAGGAAGGGGACATAAAAAACAGAGACCTGTCCCCAAGAAGGACGAGGCACCCCTTCCTCCTTACGCTCCTTCAGGAAGGAGACTGTCCTTTTTGTTGGTCTAGAGCAGCGGCCCTCAACCAAAGAAAACTCTGCCCCATAGGACAATGTCTGGACATATTTTTTTGGTTGTCAGAATGGAGGCATCTCGTTGTAGAGGCCAGGGATGCTACTATCAACCACCACTGGACAGCTCTGCACGACAAATGACTGGCCCCACTCTCAACAGTGTGGGGGCGGAGAAAGCCTGCTCTACAGTCAGTCAACAGGTATCTGCCGAGTCCTCGGTATGTGGCAGGCACCTACCTTCCACTTGAACGCAGACCTAGCACAGCACACATGTCTAATATGCAGGTGACTGGCTGTCCAAGAAAATGGGTTTCGATCCCGATGTCCTTCTTGCCCACTGCATTTTTTCTCCCAAAATGGAAGGACTGACATCACTCCTAATTTAAGGCTGTTAACCCTTCGGCCAAGGGCTCCCCTGCAGTGCTAGCCCACAAACACTCAGCATTACAAGATGCATTCTAATTACGAGCGCTACTGCCTTGGAAATCACATTAAATAGCAAAGGAAGGAAAAGAAAAAGAATACTGCCTACTTGTAAAAGCTCCGATCTGAGAGGGTTACCACATGGATCTCTTGGTTTCTCGCACAGGAAGGAGAGGGACAGAAGATCTAAGCTTCCACAGTCTGGGGGAGAACCAGGCTGGCATCCGGGTCCTCCAGTCTAAGGAGGTGAGGGGTTCAGGGGGAGGCTCAACACAACAGCATCTACCAGCAGGTGAAATTACATTCTTCAAAATACACATTAAACCGGGGCGCCTGGGTGGCTCAGTCGGTTGAGCAACTGCCTTCGGCTCAGGTCATGATCCCGGAGTGCCGGGATCGAGTCCCGCATTGGGCTCCCTGCCCGGCAGGGAGTCTGCTTCTCCCGCTGACCCTCCCCCCTCTCATGCTCTCTCTGTCTCATTCTTTCTTTCTCAAATAAATAAATAAAATCTTAAAAAAAAAAAAAAAGAAAAGAAATCTTCAGTGTGGGGGTGCCTGGGTGGCTCAGTTGGTTAAGCGACTGCCTTCAGCTCAGGTCATGATCCTGGAGTCCAGGGATCGAGTCCCGCGTCGGGCTCCCTGCTCGGCAGGGAGTCTGCTTCTCCCTCTGACCCTCCTCCCTCTTGTGCTCTCTGTCTCCCATTCTCTCTCTCAAATAAATAAATAAAATCTTTAAAATATATATATATATACATTAAACCTAAGGTAATAAAAATCAGTCAACTATCTGGTGGATAACAAAAAAATAAATAAAACGCACCGGATGGGAAACTGGTTTTGTGTTCCATTTCTTCAATAAAATAAAAAGGACGCTCTCTGAACACCGGAGTCTCTCTACAGACCAAGCCAGATTTACTGGTGGACCCTCGCTGCCCCACCAGCCTCCCAGCCTGATCCCCTTCCGCTGTGGATTTTCTCCACTGCGAGGGGACACACGTGTCCCTGAGAACGCACGCAGCAGCCAGAGCGGTCACCCAAAGCCATCCCACCCTCTACCGCCCCGGTGTCTGGACTCCCTCGGGGAATGAGTCATTTTAAAGAGGGCGTAATAAGCCACCAGAACCCGGGCAGAGCTGTTCCCACCCCCAAAGTGAAAATCCATGCTATTTTGGAAAACGCTGGGTTAAATGCTCCATTACTAGAAAGACGAGCAGTGTGCTCGAGATGACATCATGCTGGGGGGGGCCTTCGCCGAACCCGGTCGACGATGCCACAGCCCCCCACGCGGGTGGAGAACACCGCCCGCCCTGCACCCCGCACCCCGCAACCCCTGTCCCACTGCTCCCTGACCCGCGGGCCCCAGTCAGAGCCCCCGAGCCTGCCTCCCAGAGGCCTGCGCCCTCCTCCCCCGCCCCATAGGTCCCTCGCACCCCTGCCCTGCGCCCCCGGACCCCCGCCCTCCGGGTCCGCACCCGGGACCCCGCCCCGCACCCCCACACCCCGAGCCTACGCCCCCGGACCCCCGCCCTCCGGGTCCCCAACCGGGACCCTCGCAGCCCCTGCCTGCGCGCTTGGCCCCCGCCCTCCGGGTCCGCGCCCGGGACCCCGCCCCGCACCCCCGCACCCTGAGCCTAAGCCCCCGAGACCCCCACCCCGCCCTCCGGCCTGCGCCCCGGACCCCCGCCCTCCCGGTCCGCGCCCGGGACCCCGCCCCGCACCCGCGCACCGCGGGCCTGCGCCCCGGACCCCCGCCCTCCCGGTCCGCCCCCGGACCCCCGCCCCGCACCCCCGCCCCTCGCAGGCTGGGTCCCGCGCCGCGGCCACTCACAGTTGCGGATGTCGGAGATGAAGACCGCCAGACCCCGCATCCCGTCCCCCTTCGACACAGCGGGCATCTTCGCGCCCCAGGGAGCGGCTGGGCGGGCGGGCCCGGAGGAGGAGCGGGGAGCGGGGAGCGGGTCGCCACCGCCTCGGCCGGAGCCGCCTCAGGCTCAGAGCGCCGCTCTCAGGGCCGCTGCCGCCGCGCGCGCGCGCACGCACGCACGCTCGCGCGCGCTGCGGCGGGCGGCGCGGGCACGAGCACGTCGAGCGCGGGGGCGTAGAGGCGGGCGCGGGAACGCCCCCTGCAGGCGGACAGGCGTGCCGGGCCGCTCCGGGAGCCCTGGGCTCGTCCCGGGACTCCCCAGTCGACCCCCACGGCGCTGACCCAGCCCAGGTTCTGGGGTAGCTTGCTGCCCGCCGTGGGGGGCCCTGAGGGCCTGCTCCGCATCACCCGCCTTCCAGAGCCACCAGCCCCTTCCTTTTTTTTTTTTTTTTTTTTTTATTTATTTATTCATGAGAGACAGAGAGAGAGAGAGAGAGAGAGGCAGAGGGAGAAGCAGGCTCCCCGCCGAGCAGGGAGCCCGATGCCGGGCTCGATCCCAGGACCCCGGGATCACGACCTGAGCCGAAGGCAGACGCTTAACGACTGAGCCACCCAGGCGCCCCACCAGCCCCTTCCTTAACAAAGGGGGGCACTGAGGCCTGAAGAGCAAGGACTGCTACCCCCACGTCATGACAGCACCGGCTGACTACAGGGCCCAGTCTACACTTGGATCCCTCAGTGCCCAACCAGGCCCTTTGCCATTCTGCCACCACCCACCTCTGCATCCTCCCCAGGGGTGAAAGGGGAGGACTGCCCCCATGGGTCAACCTCCAGCAGAGGCCTCTCCCCACCCCAGGGAGTCTGTTCTGAGAGCAGGTGGCCCTGCTGAGCTCGCCTTTGTGGAGCCATAGGGCTTTGAAAAGGAAGCTTCCTCCTTATGGGGAGATGGGAGTTATCTGCCCCCCCCACCTGGTACTAGCCCAGACCCACAAAAGAGACCTCTGTCCCACCCTGGCTCACTTCCTCCGGTCCCAGTGAGAGGTCAGGCCAGGCTGGACCCTGGCCAGGAGGAGGAAGGGGCGGGCCCCTCCCCCTCCCACAGACCGGGCACCCCACCCAGGCTCCGGGTCTCCACGACCTCCTGGGGGAAACCGGAACTGTGGAGACCGGAATCCTTACAAGGCAGCAATTTCACCATCTTCCCAGACCTTCCGAAGAGCTGGGCCAGCAGAGGGCTTCCTGGAGAAGGGGAGAGCCCCAGAGAACACATCCCCACACCTGGAGATAACCCTCCCATGGCCACGCCAGGGGACTCGGACCAAGCAGACCCTGACCCGCCCCCAGCAGCCACTCACAGAACAGGACAATGCCCAAAGGCTGCAGGGCCCATGTGGGGCACGGACAGAGTGGCAGCTCAGCCAAAGTGGAGGGTTTCTCTGAAGAGGGGCTTGGAGCTTGACCGACATCCCACCCCCTTTCAGTGCTGATTCTGGGCCTCCCAGGCCTCCTGGCATTCCCCCAAAGTATGTGTGTGTTTAGGGAGGGGGTCCCAGAGCCTGATGAGACACACAGGCAGCCATGAGAAAGACCCCACATTTCCTCCCAGCTCCCACACCTGCCAGACACACAAGCCCTCAGGTCATTATTACGATCAGACGTCAGGCCTGAGTCCACTCAGCCCTCCCTAACCATGGTCACTCCTCAGCAAGGGACAGTATACCTTTATGAGTATGAGGTGCTTGGAAACTTTCATTTCTTAAGTTGTGTGAATTGGACATCTGTCACATTTTAGCCACTTGTGGTCACAACTGTGTTTCCAAGGGCAAGGGTGGAGCTGAGAGTCTCTTACCAGCATCCGTGGCTACTGGGAAGTAAGGCCACAAGCCCACCACTGGCATCATGAAGGAGAAAACAAGAGCTGGGGAGCCCAGAGCCTGCAGCATGGCCACAGTGTCTGGGGGCATCCTGCACCATTAGCTGGCTGTCCTGACTCTCTCTCACACCCGAGTCTGCCCAGCCCTCCTGTCACTTTTGCAAGTGATGCTTCCCATAGTCCCTGGAGTGGGTTGCAGACAAGGACCCTTTCAGAAAATTGAGGTTGGTGGCCTGGTCCAGACGTGGCTAGAGGCCCTGAGCAGGGTGCAGGGACAGGGATGTGGCAGTCCTGGGCACCTGGTCACCAGAAATGACATGCTTGGGGAAGGCCGGGCTCTGGGAAGCAAGCATGTCCCCTGCCATGGACAACAGCTGAGCATGAGGAATTCAAGAACTCTGTGAAGGGCTGGTGTTTTGAATGAAACAGACCAACTGGAGAAGGGAAGTAATGGGCTCAAACTCCTGACTGCTCCTCTTGGGGTGGCAGGAAGCTGCCCGTGTCCAGGGAGCTTGTTTTTTACAGCCCTCAGACTGAGCCCAAAGCCACATGGCTGGATTTGGGTTGTGGCAAAACAACCACAGAAGTGGAATCTATAACCTCCCCAAATTTGTGGGAACACTGAAGTGCTGTGTGGCATGTGTAGGGTCCAGTAAATGGCATAAGCTGGGGACCCCTGCCCCTCCTTGCCAAAAGCCCCCCTGCCAGCCTCCAGGCCCCTCTCCCCACATTGGATGAAGTTGTCCCCGCCCTTGAAGACGCTGTAATGACATCCCTTGAAGGAGTTAATTTGTAAGAGAAAAGTCTGTTTCCCTCCAAGCCCCCTGGCCTGGCCCCATCGGCTGAAACCTGGGAGAGTCAGGTCCCCAACATAAAGCCACACTGCAATGGGGAAGGCTTAGCCACCAGGAGAATGGAGAACCACAGGAAGTTAGGTTTATGCCAGCAGAACTCTGCAGAACGTGTGTGGGATGAATTCTGAGAGAGTGGACCTGTCCCACGGGGCACCCAGTGATCTGGGTCAGCTGAGCCAGCGTGAGCAGCCAACAGCCTGAAAGCTGGACTCCAGGGGCCCATGTTAAAACAAGGTTGAGATGCCAGAAATTCCAGGATATGATGCAGAGAAAGGAATTCAGAGATTTCTTCTCTCCCAGTTCTAGAAGCTAGAAGTCAAGGTGTGGACACGGCTGGTGCCTCCTGAGGCTGTGGATGAGGATCAGGCCCAGGCCCCTCTTGGCTCGGAGATGGCTGTCTTCTCCCTGTGCCTTCTCACGAGGCCTTCCCTCTGTGCTCCTCTCTCTCTCTGTGTCCAAATTTCCCCTTTTCACAAGGACACCAGTCACACTGGATAAGGGGTCTGCCCTACACCGGTATGAACTCAATTAATTACATCTGCAGTGACCCAAGTAAGGTCACATTCTGAGGGACTCCAACGTGTGAACTTTTAGGAGACATGGTTCACCTTGGTAACGTTGAAACGTGAGCACATGTGGGGACAGGATTTTGAGTCTGTGCCCCCTTCTCTATCTTGGCTACTTGGAACATGGTTTTGATCACTGGAGCTCCATCTCAGACGGGGGAAATAGTCCTTCCACTCACCACTGCACCAGCCCGCAAACCTCCCGTGTTTATGCTACAGCTACCGTGACTGTGGGCTCTGTTGCATCCCGCCCGATCAAGATCCTAGTTAACACCTCTTCTCATGCCTGAGGGCTCGGTGTCCTTGAGGTTTCTGGGGCTACGGGGGCCTGAGGCGTGTCAAGATGCGCCCCCATCCTGCCCTGTGGCTTGTCTTCAAGACCACCTCGCATCCACTCCCCGGGGAGCTCAGAGGGGCTTAAGGAGCATTGTCATTCATCAGTAAACACCCACAGGAGCCATGCAGCTGGTGACACCAACCAGGGGAGGGGTGAAAGAGACATCCATGAAAATCCAGCTGTCTCCACAGGATGCTGCCAGATCAGGCTTCCTATTCACCCCCAGAGCAGGGATCCAAGAACCTCAATTTTCCTAAGTTCCCTGTTGAAAACCACACCCTTTGACTTTTTTTTTTTTCCTTTAAGATTTATTTATTTATTTTAGAGAGAGAGAGCATGCACAAGCAGGAGGGGCAGGGAGAGGGAGAGAGAATCTCAAGCAGCGCCCCCACCCCGATGAGCACAGAGCCTGACACGGGCTTGATCTCACGACCCTGAGATCATGACCTGAGCTGAAACCAAGAGTTGGATGCCCAACCAACTGAGCCACCCAGGCGTCCCCACCCTGTGACCTTAAAGGCCAGACCAACCATGCCAGCAGCCAGCCAGCAGTCCATCACCTCGTGGCATTGGGTGTTTTGTGGCAAGGGCTTCCACCCAGGCCAGCATTCACCCAGCAAGTGTGAGCTGATGGAATATATGTCCATGTTAAGATCGGCCTGGGAAAAATGGTGTCAGGAAAGAAGACATGCCCCCCAACGTCAGTTCGGGCCTTCCTGCGCTCTACGGCATCACGGTCCTGGGGCAGCTGTAACACATGACCACACACCGGAGGCTTAAAAACAAGAAAAATCGATTCTCTCCCAGTTGTAGAAGCCAGAAGGTGAAGATGAAGGGGTCAGCAGCGGGTTCCCCAGGAGGCTCTGGGGGAGATTCTGTCCTTGCTCTCTTCTAGCCGTTGGTGGCTGCCAGCATCCATGACTCAGGGCTCTGTAACCCCATTCTGTGCCTCTGTCATCTCGAGGTCTCCTCCCCTGTGTCTGTGTGTCTCAAATCTCCCTCTTTCCTCTTATGAGCATTCCCGTCATGGGATTTGGGGCTCACCCTAAATCCAAGATGATCTCATCCTAAGATCCTTAATCACATCTGCAGAGACCCTATTTCCAAGCAAGGTCACCTTCACAGGTGCTGGGCTTTGGGACATGGACAACCTTCTGGGGTCAACCATTTGCCCCACTACACCACCAAGAAATTCTGCCCGTCGGGTCTCATCACACACATCCTGCCTCTTCCTTTGGTACAGGGGTATTTTAAGGTTGGTTGTGGGATGATGAGAAGCACAAAACCTAGCCCCGATGCCACGAAGCACACAGCCCTATGCAGGGCCACCCACCCATCGCCGACACCTGTCTTGGGGCCTATCACTGGCCTTGCCTCTCACTGGACACCTACACACCAGACAGCACATGATACCCAGGTCACAGCCCTCACCCCGGCCAATGCCAGATGGGCTGGCAGGGGCTCACATGTGAGACACAGACAGAAAATCTGCTGTGCTGGCTCTGGAGCTAAATCTGAAAGCTTCCGCTGCACGTGAGTATGCCCCACTCCTTCCTTCTTGCTCTGGACTTTGCTTATTCCAGCACCCAGGGAGGATGTCTCCATCCGTGAGCAGGGGAGGGCTCAGCAGCAGGAAATCCTGACGCGTGTCCCTCTTCCTGGGCTTCCGGCCTCATAACTGGACTGTTTTGAGGTTCAGGAGTGGCATTACACAGTGATAGCGGCCTGAGCGCTGCCCTTGGGGCAACCGCTGGCTGAGGCCTCCCCCAGTTAAAATAGGACGAGTCACGGGTTGCCCCTGCTGGGAAGGGCCTTGTCTTGTGCTGACTTCGCCAACAAGGAGAGGCCCAGGGCCACTTGCGAAATGAGGACACCCCACCCTCACCCCACCCTCACCGCACCCCAGCAACACGCAAGCCTAGCCCCCAGAATTCCAACAGCCACCAGGCACCTCCAGCTACCAGGTGCAAGTGCTCTTGGGGTGTGTAATGAGCTCCCCATAGTTACTTAGATACACTTTTTTTTTTAAGTAATTTCTATGCCCGACATGGGGCTTGAACTCATGACCCTGAGTCAGCCAAACGCCTTACTTAGGGACACTTTTGAAGTTGTCCCAGAGGGGCAGCTTCAGGTTAGGGATGCGAGGCTGACCAAGTACACTTGGGGTGGGGTGCTCTGGCCCTGAGGGTGTCCCCAGAGCATGGGGGGGTCGTTCAGTTGGCAGCAGGAGGGCTTGTCCCTGCAGCCCCCCTTGCTCCACGTGGGCGTATACCTGCCCTCTTCTGTCCTCCCGTGCTCACTGCAGACAAGTAGGAGGACAGTGTGAGGGCCAGACCTGGGCTTGAAATTCAGAGCCTGAACTTCTGCCTGGGTACCCCACACCCAGCCCAGGTAGGATGGGCTGTCTCAACGGCAAGAGGGCCAGGAATGGGGCCTGGACACTGGGTTTAGGGACTGGGCAAGGGGGTTATACTCCAATTAACATTAAATTTAAATAATTAGGATTTGATTTATTGAAGTTACAAATTCAAGACTTAACTTTTTAACTTGTTAAGTTCAATTTCATGAACCTTGTTATTCCCTTTATAAGCCTAGCAGATTTATAATTATTTTTCAGGGACCTGTCAAAATATTTGGTCCTATCTACAAACTCAGTGCATTAAGCATTTTCAACATTTCGAACTAAATTTATAAATTCAATTCTCTTACTTCCTTTTTAGGTGGTTTGGCTTATCTGAATTGACAACTAAATTTTGGGTGCTTCAAGAATTCATGTATTCGGGGCGCCTGGGGGGCTCAGTCGTTGAGCGTCTGCCTTCGGCTCGGGTCGTGGTCCCAGGGTCCTGGGATTGAGTCCCGCGTCGGGCTCCCTGCTAGGCGGGGAGCCCGCTTCTCCCTCTGCCACTGCCTCTTTCTATCTCTCTCTCTGACTCTCATGAATAAATAAAACAACAACAACAACAACAACAAAATTAAAAAAAAAAAGAATTCATGTATTCGGGGTTCCTGGGTGTCTCAGTCAGTGAAGCCTCTGCCTTTGGCTCAGGTCATGATCCCAGGGTCCTGGGATCGAGCCCCACATCGGGCTCGCTGCTCAGCGGGGTGCCTGCTTCTCCCTCTCCCTCTGCCTGCCTCTCTGCCTACTTGGGCTCTCTCTCTCTCTCTCTCTCTCTCTCTGTCAAATAAATAAATACTTTTAAAAAAAGGATTCATGGGGCACCTGGGTGGCTCAGATGGTTAAGCGTCTGCCTTCGGCTCGGGTCATGATCCCGGGGTCCTGGGATCGAGCCCCACATCGGGCTCCCTGCTCAGTGGGAAGCCTGCTTCTCCCTCTCCCACTCCCCCTGCTTGTGTTCCCTCTTTCGCTGTGTCTCTCTCTGTCAAAAAATAAATAAAATCTTAAAAAAAAAAAAGATTCATATATTTGATAGGTTAAAATTTTGAATGTGGTGAACACCAAGTTGTCTCAAATGTTCCTGAAACATGAAATACCAAACGTGTTCAGATTTCACTTACTATGTAGGTGATAACACTCTGGTTTTGATTCTCTTAGACCATTCTATGCGTCACTCTAAACCTTACTGTGGCTGAAAGTTGTGTACCCATTTGAAGAAGTCAGTTTTCCATCCAGGTTCTAGGGCCTCTTGGCATCCACCAGCAGGGAGCCTGACACCCCAGAACCCTGCCCAGTGGAGGTCTTGCACTGTCCCTCCTTCCTGCCTGCTTTTGGGTTTCGGGCAATGCTGGCTCAGAGTGAACCCCAAGTGGACTTTGCCATTCTTCAGCTCTGAAGACCTCTGAACTCAACAGGAGTTCATTAATCACTGAATGATGACTGAAAGCCTTTCTCACTAGACCTTTGATATTGCTGGGGTCTCCTTGGCATTCCTAGGACTGAGCAGCTACCTGGGCCCCTAGCAGAGCTGACTGGGATCCTCTCCAGAGCTCTGCCTGACCTAGGGTCACTACCCCAGAAGTCAGTCCTCAGGGCTGAGCTGGGTGCCAGGAACGCAGAGCTGCCAGTGACAGTTGGCACATAATGTGCCTCAGCACACACAGCAGGCTCCAGCCCTCTCTGGGAAGACTGTGGAGGGTCAGCTGGCAGGAAATATGGGGAAGTTGGGGCGCCTGGGTGGCTCAGTCGTTAAGCGTCTGCCTTCGGCCCAGGTCATGATCCCAGGGTCCTGGGATCGAGCCCCGCATCGGGCTCCCTGCTCGGCAGGAAGCCTGCTTCTCCCTCTCCCGCTCCTCCTGCTTGTGTTCCCTCTTTCGCTGTGTCTCTCTCTGTCAAAAAATAAATAAAATCTTAAAAAAAAAAAAAAAAAAGGAAATATAGGGAAGAGAAAGAAGGAAACATGACTAGGAAGAGAGAGAACGAAGTTCAGTTCAGAAAGAAGCATCTCAAGCAGCAGAAATGGGGAAACAAGCCAGGCAGGGCGTCCTGGGGCTGGAGGGGCAGAGCTGGGGTGGGGACGGTTGTGTGGTTTTCTGCAGGAAAGATGGGTGGGTGGTCTCTGTCAGCTTGTATCCAGTGTAAAATGCCTTGTGATGAAAATCGCTGGCCAATTGTGTTCAGTCCCAGCGGTGCCCACTCCTCTTGCCTGCGCTGAGATGGAGGGGTTCTGTTTGCCTCTGAGGGGGGAGGTTCCAGCTTGTAAGAGCTGTAATTTGGTGCCACGGATCCTGGAGGCAGGACAGAGTCCAGGGTCTCGGCTACGCGGGGTTTTCGATGTCCAGGGGCCACACGGAAGCTGCCTGAGGCGGAGGACTGAACTGCGCTTACTCGGGTGCTGTGGGGGATGTCGGGGAGGGCCAGGGTGGAGGGTGGCCACCAGAGGGGAAGAAGGGGGGCCGGGAGAGGCGGCTCCCGATGGTCACCGTGTGGTCACCTCGCGGCACGGCTGGGGCGCCAGCCTCCCAGGGAGAGATACCCCCGCTCCCTTCCCCCGGCCCCTGCCCCGGCCCCGCCCCCGGCCCCTACCCTGGCCCTGTCCCCGGCCCCCAGTCCGGCACGAGAGCCTGCCCCTGTCCTGCCCCTGACCCCGCCCCCAGCCCCGCCTCACACCGGCCCCTGCCCCCGTCCGGCCCCGCCCCCCGCCCCTACCCTTGTCCCCTGTCCCGCACGGAGCCTGCCCCTGACCCCGCCCCCGGCCCCGCCTCACACCGGCCCCTGCCCCCGTCCTGCCCCGCCCCCGGCCCCTACCCTGACCTCTGTCCCCCGACCCCAGCCCCGCCTCACACGGGCCCCTGCCCCCGTCCTGCCCCGCCCCCGGCTTCGGCCCCGCCTCACACCGGCCCCTGCCCCCGTCCGGCCCCGCCCCCAGCCCCTACCCTTGTCCCCTGTCCCGCACGGAGCCTGCCCCTGACCCCGCCCCCGGCCCCGCCTCACACGGGCCCCTGCCCCCGTCCTGCCCCGCCCCCGGCCCCTACCCTGACCTCTGTCCCCCGACCCCAGCCCCGCCTCACACGGGCCCCTGCCCCCGTCCTGCCCCGCCCCCGGCTTCGGCCCCGCCTCACACGGGCCCCTGCCCCCGTCCGGCCCCGCCCCAGGCTCCGGCCCCGCCCCTGCCCCGGTCCAGGGTTCTGGGGCGGGACTTCCGGCGGCGCCTGCCGGCGTCTTCCGGCCGCGCGCGAGGGTGGTGCGGCCGGCCTCCGGGACTTGAAGGTGAGCCCCGCGGCGGCCGGCCGGGGTGGCGTCCGCGCCCCGCGCCCCGCGCCCCGCGCCCCGCGCCCCGGCTCGTGCTCTTCCTCCTCTTCGCACGGCCTCAGTTCCGCGCGGCAAGCTGGGCTCGCGGGAGGCGCGGCGCGAGGGGGCGCGGGTGGTGAGCGCGGGGGCGCGCGAGAGAGCGGGTGCGAGACGACGCGAGCGAAGGCGGTGGGTGCGCCCGGCACGCCCGGTGCGACTGCGGTGGGGTGGCGTGCGGGCCCGAGGGCTGGCCACCCTGTCCCCGGGGCCACGCCAGACTGTGGGGCGGGCGGCCCCGTGCTCGTTGGGCTGCCGAGGCTGGCTGCCGCTTCGTTCGGCCGTGCGCCTTGACAGCCGCAGGCCTCCCACGACGGCGGGGCGCTCGTCGGCGCCTCGCTTCGCACAGCGCGGGGGGCGGAACCAGACCCGTCGCTGTGCTGAGCTGGTGCGGCACGGGGGCCGCGCACTGCGGCTTCCTCCCTGGGCAGGATTCGCGCCCCTTGCCGAGCCCCAGGGCCTGACGGGCAGCCCGCGCCCGACGAAAGTCGCCAGGGCCGCGCGTCCCGCCTCTCCCGCTGCCTTTCCTCCCCAGAGCGCGCTCACCCCCACCCGGGAACGCAGTTGGTTCCAGGACCTGCGCTCCAAGGCGGGAGTGCCGGGACTGGCCGTCACACTGGCGCGGGAGCGGCCGAGCTGCGTGACCCGGGAAGCCGGCTCTTGGTGCAGCCGCGTGTTGGTGACACCCTCGGGGCACATCTGCTCGCGTTTCTCAAACTGCGTATTACTGAGTAGTGAGACCGACTGGATGGGCAGAAATCGATTCCTTTTTTTTTTAATTAAGTTTTATCCATTTAGAGAGAGCGAGGGAGCACACATGGGGGGAGGGCAGAGGGAAAGGGCAGACGCCCCACTGAGCACGGAGCCTCTATCTCACGACCCCGGCATCATGAGCCGAAAGCAAGACAGGGATGCTCAACCCACCGAGCCACCCAAGCGCCCCTAAAAATCGGTTTCTCAAAAATGGAATAGGAAAGGGCGCCTGGGTGGCTCAGTCGGTTGAGCGACTGCCTTCGGCTCAGGTCATGATCCTGGAGTCCCGGGATCGGGTCCTGCATCGGGCTCCCTGCTCGGCAGGGAGTCTGCTTCTCCCTCTGACCCTCCCCCCTCTCATGTGCTCTCTCTCATTCTCTCTCTCTCAAATAAAAATAAATAAAATCTTTAAAAAAAATAAATAAAATGTAGTTAAGGGCGCCTGGGTGGCTCAGTTGGTTAAGCGACTGCCTTCGGCTCAGGTCATGATCCCGGAGTCCCGGGATCGAGTCCCGCATCGGGCTCCCTGCTCAGCAGGGAGTCTGCTTCTCCCTCTGGCCCTCCCCCCTCTCATGCTCTCTCACTCTCTCTCTCTCTCAAATTAAAAAAAAAATGAAATAGGAAAATTGTCAGTGTATCAGAGCATGGTTCGCTCTGTTAGTGGCTTTCACTCAACACATACAGTGCATATGCACACGTGGCGCCTGCACACAGGTACTGGGCTATGACACACGCTAACTGTGGGTCTCAAAAAACATTTGAAAGTCACTGCTGTGACTTGCTGTCCTTTGGCCAACGCACTGCTGAAACAGTCCTCCCCGGAGCTTGGAGCCCCCGGAATAGTGGGGCTCTCAGTTGTTAGAGCAGATCGGAGACCCCTGCCTCCCCAGGTCCCTCTCGGTGACCACAGACATGAAGTGCTCACTACACCCCACACTCTGGGGGGGCTGTGCTGCCTGAAGGAGGTCATTGGTGTGTGTGGAAAAAAGGGACATGAGAGCAGGGGCTCTGCAGAGAGCACGATGGGAGAATTTGCCCTCAGGCCTCTGGTAGGATGTCCAGGCCCACGGTGCATAGCAGGGAGCCATGGGAGGTGCAGACAAGGGCCTTGCTGCTGCTCACGCGCCCCACATGTCACAGCAGCTCACACACTGTGTCCTCACCACCACATGTCCGGCCTTCGGTCTGGAAAGTTCATGGCCAGTCAGGGAGTGGCCCAGCACTCATGAGCAACCCTCTCATGATACCATCATGCCTCATCCCAGGGCTGGCCACTGGGCACAGTCAGTCAGGGGCAGTGCCCGTCCAGGCCTTGAGCTCAGTCTGGCTCTTTCCGTTGCTCTCTCCACTGTGTACAGAGCCTGGCAGGGTCCATCCCCCTTCCCCCAGATGAGCCCCATCTCTGCCCTTTCCCCTTCCTTCCCCATAGTGTGAAATCATAGGTCAGGGGGCGGGTGAGCCATAGGCAGAGGGTCTCTGCGGGGGTGGGCAGCAGGTGGGGCAGCAGGCCATGGACAGAGGGCGAGAAGCCTACTGGGGCACACCCCAGGCCGCTGTGGATTGCTTGAGGACCTCCCTCCCGCTTGGTTTCTCATACCTTCCATCCTGTGTGACCCAGACCTCCACCCTGGAGCTGAGGAGGAGACTGAGGTCATGGAGTGGACCCAGAGGGGCTGGGGTCAAAGGTGGGGGTGCCTGGCAGAGTGGGCCCTCTGTCCCACTCCATGTGGCTCCTGCCAGCAGGTGGGGTTGTCCCTGCATGCACAGCTGTCCTCTCGGCTCTGCAGCCCCTTGTGCAACCATGTTTGTTCAGGTGTCTTTCTGGCCTCCTGGTGGCCAGGCTTCCTAGAGTTAGCCCCTCATAGCCTGGCAGCCGCGATCTCAGCCTGCTCGTGTGAGTTCTGTGTCACCTGCCCTCTGCTGTGACTGAGAGAGCCCAAGTCAGAGCTGTGGTCACGAGATGGGAGGAGGCAGGGGCTGTTGTCCTTGATGATTCTGATGATGCCAGGAAGTGTCAGGAGAGGGGCTGCTGGGGAGGGGAGGGGGCGGAGGATGGCAATCTGGGCCTGGGTCTTTGTATCCCTCCCCATAGCCCCTTCAGAGTTGCCCTTGCAGCTGTGTCCCTTCTGTCCTCCCGTGAAGCTCTTGGGCCAGGCTTTTGTGCCTCCCTGCCTCGTGGGGAGGGACCTCCAGGGCTCCTCACCTGGGCTTTATTCTCCCATGGCCCCACACGGGTATGCTGTGGGAGTATCCGGGGCCTCAGTGTGCAGACTTGCTGCTCTGTGAAGGGAAGCAGCTGGAGAGGAGGGTTTTGGAGGAGCTCAAACCAGCTCCTGGCCAGGAGGTCAACAGGGTGGAGGGGATGGAGGGGTGAGCGCTGCGGAAGGCCGGACTCTGTCGGCACCTGACGGCGTACCCTGCCTGGCTGGGGCTCTGGTGACCCCATAGCCTGAGGAAAGGCCACATGCCTGCCTGCTGGGCAGGTGGCTAGGCTGGCTCCCCATGGCCTGTGCGGTCTCCTCTGGCTCTGTCACCAAATGGTTCCTAAGCTGGTCTGGAGGGGGCAGTCCACCGGGGCTGTGAGTCTGTGGACCAACACACTTGTACACCTTAAAGCCTCATTAAGGGCTACAGCCAGCCTGGGCCTGCTTGTTACTCAGCTGCCCTCAGAGTGAAAGACAAGGAGGCAGCATTGCTGGGGGAGGGGGGGGGAGCAGCAGAACCTAAAAGAGAACTGCAAGCTCATAAAAGTCCAGTGCAGGAAAGCCAGAAAGTATAGCTAAAGCCAAAAAGATACAGAATGATCAGCAGTCCAGATAGCCTCCTCATTTACTTTTTAGCGTCGCCCTTTCTGTACTTTTCTCTGTAGGTGTGTATGCACGCAGGAATTCTTAAATAAAGCTGGGATCCTTCTGCATGTGTGCACTTTGTCACATTTGCACCGACCAGTGCACTGTGAGCATTACAGTGCCTGTCCGTACGCCAGCATATGGAAATGTGTGTTATTCTGTTTAAACAGTGCTGTGATGAACCTCCTCATGCGTTCTCCACATAAGTGCAGAAGTCCCCCAAAGTGTAATTTGTGAAAGGAAACACGTGTTGGAAAGTATACTTATGACTAGATTGTCATCCAAAAGATTTTCGCAAACTGAATTCCCAGGAACAGCTCGCGAGAATTGTTGCTGTCCCAAGTCCACGCCGTTAGCATAGTACCCTGTAGTCCTCACCAACACTGTGTGTCTACTCCTTTAATTGCTAGTGAAGCTGAGGTGCTGTTTCTGGGGCTTAAGGCATCTCTGTGTATTCCAGAGGATCTCTGTGTATTCCAGGGCGCCTCTGTGTATTCCAGGGGATCTCTGTATATTCCAGGGCATCTCTGCCTATTCCAGGAGATCTCTGCATATTCCAGGGGATCTCTGCGTGTTCCAGGGCATTTCTGCGTATTCCAGGGCGCCTCTGTGTATTCCAGGGGATCTCTGTGTATTCCAGGGTGTCTCTGTGTATTCCAGGGGATCTCTGCATCTTCCAGGGTGTCTCTGAGTATTCCAGAAGATTTCTGCATATTCCAGGGCGTCTATGCCTATTCCAGGGGATCGCTGTGTATTCCGGAGGATCTCTGTGTATTCCAGGGGATCTCTGCTTTTTCCAGGGCATCTCTGTGTATTCCAGGGGATCTCTGTGTATTCCAGGGCGTCTCTGCCTATTCCAGGGGATCGCTGTGTATTCCAGGGTGTCTCTGCGTATTCCAGGGGATCTCTGTGTATTCCAGGGGAGCTCTGCGTATTCCAGGGCATCTCTGCGTATTCTAGGGGAGCTCTGCATATTCCAGGGTGCCTCTGCGTATTCCAGGGGATCTGTGTGTATTCCAGGGCGTCTCTGCCTATTCCAGGTGATCTCTGCGCATTCCAGGGTGTCTCTGCATATTCCAGGGGATCTCTGCATATTCCAAGGGATCTCTGCATATTCCAAGGCGTCTCTGCTTATTCCAGGGGATCTCTGCGCATTCCAGGGTGTCTCTGCATATTCCAGGGCATCTCTGCGTATTCCAAGGGATCTCTGCATATTCCAGGGCATCTCTGTATATTCCAGGTGATCTCTGCGTATTCCAGAGTATCTCTTTGTATTCCAGGGGATCTCTACATATTCCAGGGCGCCTCTGCGTGTTCCAGGACGTCTCTGTGTATTCCAGGGGATCTCTGCATATTCCAGGGGATCTCTATGTATTCCAGGGGATCTCTGTGTATTCCAGGGCGCCTCTGCGTATTCCAGGGCGTCTCTGTGTATTCCAGGGTGTTTCTGCCTATTCCAGGGGATCTCTGTGTATTCCAGGGGATCTCTGCGTATTCCAGGGTACCTCTGCGTATTCCAGGGGATCTCTGCGTATTCCAGGGCACCTCTACGTATTCCAGGGGATCTCTGCGTATTCCAGGGCATCTCTGAGTATTCCAGGGGATCTCTGCATATTCCAGGGCGTCTTTGCGTATTCCAGGCGATCTCTGTGTATTCCGGGGGATCTCTGTGTATTTCGGGGTGTCTCTGTGTACTCCAGGGCATGTCTGTGTATTATAGGCATCTCTGTATCTTGGGCGTGTATAACGTGGGGTACTTCTGCATTGTGGGATATCTCTATGTTACAATGTGTCTGTATTACACAGTATCTCTATTATGGGGTATCTGTATTATGGGGTATGCCTGGCTTTACAGGGTATCTGTGATAACATGTCTGTATGGGGCAGCTGTGTGTTAGGGAGTTTGGGGTTTTGTGTACTAAGGTATGACTACACCTCTTCATTTCCTATATTTTCGTAGTGGGGCATTTTTTATTGGAGCCTCTTATTCTTTTTTTTTTTTTTTTTTTTAAGATTTTATTTGACAGAGAGAGACACAGCGAGAGAGGGGACACAAGCAGGGGGAGCGGAGAGGGAGAAGCAGGCTTCCTGCCGAGCAGGGAGCCCGGTGCGGGGCTCGATCCCAGGACCCTGGGACCATGACCCGAGCCGAAGGCAGACGTTTAACGACTGAGCCACCCAGGCGCCCCTGGAGCCTCTTATTCTTGATTTGTAAAAGTTCTTTGCTTATTATGGATAGATAATGGGTAGGAATGCTTTGTGAAGTATGTTCTAATTTTTTTCTGGTTTATTATTTCTTTAAATTTGCTTTTTTGTTTCCTAAATGAAAGTGTCACTTTTTTTTTTTTTTTTTAAGATTTTATTTATTTAGGGGCACCTGGGTGGCTCAGTCGTTAAGCGTCTGCCTTCGGCTCGGGTCATGGTCCCAGGGTCCTGGGATCGAGCCCCGCATCGGGCTCCCTGCTCGGTGGAGAGCCTGCTTCTCCCTCTCCCACTCTCCCTGCTTGTGTTCCCTCTCTCGCTGTCTCTCTCTGTCAAATAAATAAAATCTTTAAAAAAAAAGATTTTATTTATTTATTTGACAGAGAGCACAAGCAGGGGGAACAACAGGTAGAGGGAGAGGTAGAATCGGGCTCCTTCCCCCCGCTCCCCGAGCAGGGAGCCCGATGCGGGGTTGGATCCCAGGACCCTGGGATCATGACCTGAGCCAAAGGCAGCCGCTTAACCAACTGAGCCACCCAGGTGCCCCTAAAGTTTGTGGGGTTTTTTAAAGATTTTATTAATTTATTTGAGAGAGAGAGCGTACAAGCGGGGGTGAGGGGCAGAGGGGGAGGGACAAGCAGACTCCCCACCGAGGAGAGAGTCCAACATGGGGCTCGATCCCAGGACCCCGAGACCATGACCTGAGCCGAAGGCAGATGCTTCACCAACTGAGCCACCCAGGCGCCCCTGAAGTGTCACGTTTCTATATAATGAATTCTGTTGGCCTGTTCTTCCCTAACTTCCACACTGCTGACGTACTTGGAAGGGCCTTCTCCGCCCTGAGTTTTCAGAAGCAGGCACCCATATTTTCTTCTAGGCCTTTCCGTGGCACTGCTGTTTTACACTTAAGCCCTCCAGTAGCCTGGATTTCTTTGGGTTGGTGGGGGGCAGCCACCGTTTCCCTAGATGGCACCCGTGGTCAGGGCAGCCCTGAGGCAGTGGGGAAGGCTTTCTGATCAGCAGCAGGGAGGCCCCTTTCTGGGCATCTGAGGAACGAGGGGCCCAGCAGTGCCGGAGGCTAGTCAGGCCACTAGGGCTGGCCCAGGGCAGGGCTCTGTCCTGGGGCCAGTGCCCAGGCAGTGCCATGAGGACCCAGGCCCTATGAGGTGCTCCATTTGGCAGAGGGGACACCCCACACTGCTGGTGGTCATGTGTGCTCTGCTCTCTCTACAGCCCCCTGGCCCCCGAGGTTGGACTGCACTGTGATACTCCCACCATGAGGACGCTGCTCAGCACGCTCTGGCTTGCTCTGGCCTGCAGCTCTGTTCATACTACTCTGTCAAAGTCAGATGCCAAAAAGGCCGCCTCGAAGACACTGCTGGAGAAGGTAGGGGTGTTCTGGGGGTTGGCCTCTTCCTGCCCCCTGGAGTCGCGTGCCGAGGCCTGTGATGCAGCGCTCTGTAAGCCGGGAGGCTGGGGCCTTGGCCTCCTCGGGCAGCTGGCCAGTATTGCCCGGGGCTTTGGCCAATGGCCTGAGAGGGAGCAGCTTCTGGAGAAGGGGCTGAGGGTGTGCCCACCCCCACTGGCCCAGATTTCGGCCCTCACACCGCCTCTGCTTCTTCCCATGGCCATACTCTTGTCCTGCCTTGCGGAGCTCTATGATCTTAGTGGTGGTCGAGTGGATCAGACAAGAGACATGCCTTTGCGCCATTTTTCTGGGACGGGAGAGTGAGTCCTCAGGGACTGTCAGCTCCTCAAGGGTGGACCTTTCCCTGTGGTCTCCGGTCAGCAGCACTGTGTTGATCCCATGACACAGTGCCTGGCTGATCAGAGCACTGTTGCTGTTCCTCGGGGTCCCATGTCCTGCCTGTGGACAGCAGGCCTTGACCATTTTGTCCTGTTGCTTTTATTTCAGACTCAGTTTTCAGAGAAGCCTGTCCAAGACCGGGGTCTGGTGGTGATGGACCTTCGGGCTGAGGATGTGGTTCTGGAGCATCGTAGCTACTGCTCAGCAAAGGCCCGGGAGAGGCACTTTGCTGGGGACGTCCTGGGCTACGTCACTCCAGTAAGCCAGGCCCTGGGGCAGATAGGGAGGTCCCGAGGGCAAGGTGGCCACTGGGGTCCTCACCTCCCAGGGTTGCTGCCGTGCAGGTACATGGGGAGAGAGGCCTCCCGAAGAAGTGACAGCCATCTCAAGGGTTTTCTGGGGGCTTGTCCCACGTGGCCCAGGTGGTCCTGTGGTGTCTCTAGGGCCCTCTGTCCACAGCTGCAAGTGCACTCATCTGTTCTCCATTTTCTGCCAGTGGAACAGCCATGGCTATGATGTTGCAAAGGTCTTCGGGAGCAAGTTCACGCACATCTCGCCCGTGTGGCTACAACTGAAGCGGCGGGGTCGGGAGATGTTCGAGGTCACAGGCCTTCACGACGTGGACCAAGGTTCTCACGTTGCTGCTCATCTGTGCTCGTCCTGAGGGCCCAGAAGGGTGTGAGTGCATGTCTGCATGTGTGTGAGTGTGAGGGTGTGACTCTATGTCTGGGAGTGTGTATGTGCACGAGGTGAGACTGTCTGGCATTGGCCCAAACCCTGTCCCTTTGGCAGTTTGTACACAGGGTCCAGGGAGGAGGTGTCCAGGAGGGCCTGGCTATCTTGGCAGCCACCTCCGTGAGCACGCATCCAAGTTCACAGAGCCTTCCCCCTTTGGGGTTTGGAGAGAGGGTGTGTTAGCTGATTGTGGTGTTCTGAGACCCAAAACCATCCCTCGATGCTGGGAGGGCATGTCAGAGGACACAGGCTGGGCAGCACTGGGACCTGGCCCTCAGGCACCCTTTAGCTCCAAGAAACAGTCCTAGCCGCCTTGGAGGCTACTTTTCTCTAGATGTGGCCAATGCCACCACTTTCTCCCCAGTGACCCAGAGGTCTGACCTGCCCTGGCTGCTCTGCAAGGGGAGGAAGAGAAGGAGGGGGCTGGACGCACAGATTCTCTCTTGCTGCCTCCCCTCTGCACGTCCATTGCAGGGGCCCCGGCATTTTCTTCCTTGGGGGTGGGCTGGGTCTTCATGTGTCCCTGCATCGACTGTCCTCTCCTTGTCCCACAGGGTGGTTGCGGGCAGTCAGGAAGCAGGCCAAGGGCTTACGTATTGGTAAGTCCACTGGGCCTGGACTGTCAGGGCACCCAGCCCTTAAGCCGCATGCTGTGAGATAGAGGCCCTGGCAGGGCCGGGCTGAGAGTGATGCCGGCCCTACCTGCCCAGTCCTGGAGCTCACAGGTGGCAAGGGTGCTCCCAAAGTACAGTGGGATTAGCAGGGGGTGGGGATTGGAGCAAGGGGACAGGTGACGGCTGAACAGGAGGAGCCCTGGTGGGTGGGGCCAGCTGGAGACCAATCAGGGTGGAAGACGGTCCGGCAGGAGCCAGGCGTGAGGAGCGGGCACCCAGAAACTTGGTGTGTGAGGGGGAAAGGGGTCGGCATTACCCAGCGCCCCTCCCTTACCAGGCCATGTGGGCGCTCAGCTATGTGGTCACTCTGCTGTGGTGGCGAAGGGCTGCCCTGAGGGTGGGGCCAAGTACAGAGGGGTCACAATCCCTGTGTGGGTCTATTCCCCAAGTGCCCCGACTCCTGTTTGAGGACTGGACTCATGAGGACTTCCGGAATGTCTTGGACAGCGAGGACGAGATAGAAGAGGTTGGCAAGACCATGGTCCAGGTGGCCAAGGTAAGGCCTGGCACTGCATGGGGTCAGCCCAGGCTGCCCTAGGCTCCCTCTTGACCACAGAGGTCCTCTGGGCTGGGAGGCTTCCCTTGGGCGATACCTGGCTGCCCACTGCCCTCCTGGCCCTTCAGGCCCCCAGGGGTTGGGGTTGGAGAGGCACACAAGTGGACAGGACACAAGAGGCCCAGCCCCCCTGCTCCTGGCTCCTCTGGGGACCTCCACACTGCGCCCTTCAAAGAGGGGCTTCGGGGCCTGCCATGACCTCACTGTGTGGGTGGCTGTGGCTGGCCCTCGGTAGCCTTCCCACCCACCCCTCTGGGCTCCTCGGACCCTCTCTGTCTGCCCTGTGCCTTTCAGAGCCAGCACTTTGACGGCTTCGTGGTGGAGGTCTGGAGCCAGCTGCTGAGCCAGAAGCACGTGTGAGTGGGCTCTGTGCTCTTCCTGTCCCCCTGGCGTCCTGGAGGAGGGTGGAGGAAGGACTGAGGGAGGGCCATCGTGGGGAGGGCCTTCTTCCCATGGTCTACACCCAGGGGCAGGGATGGCCCCGGAAGCAGCCGAGGGCCAGCGTCCGGCTCTGGCCGCACTGTTGCTTTGCCCGCCCGGACGCCTGCGTGGATGGTGAAGGGAGTGTGATAAGCATCCCCCAGGAGTGTGCTAGGGGGGACTGGCCCAGGTGGTGACGGCAGGGTCAGGCTTGGACGTGAGCAGGAGCCCCTCTGCTGAGAAGAGGTCCGCTGATGCCAGCCACCAAGTCATCTAGGACATGAGTCAGCCGCCCAGGCCTGCAGGCTCTGGGTGCTCCCCTCGTGGTGGCACCCACCCTGCCTGTGACCAGAGTGACCAGGCGGGGCGGGAGTGGCCATGTGTTGCCTGCAGCAACCACCACCTACTTCCATCAGGGACACGGGGGTCAGCCCCACAAAGGGCCGAGGGAGTCCCAAGCTGTGCTGCGCAGGGTGTCTTGGATGTTCGCGTGGCAGAGCGCTGGGGTAGCCCACGCGGTGCCGGGGGCAGCAGAAGCCGTCAGCCAGCCACCGCTGGCTCTGGAACCTCCCCTCCCTTTTCTGCTCGAAGCCTGAGTCCGTCCGTCCTCCCCCCGTGCCCCCGCTTCTCCATGCCTGCCTGCCCTAGCAGGGAGCACTGGGCTAGGGCTGCCCCCAGGGCGGCCCCCCTTCTGTCCTCCTGCAGCTGCAGGCCATTCTCTGCCCACTCAGAGGCGGTGTCCAAGTGCAGGTGGAAGGCATGCTGTTGGCTCTCATCTGTGCCTGGAGCCAGGCATGCCTGGGGGCTCCTTGCCCAGGGTTGGAGGGGCAGGCCTATCTGGGCAGCTGTGGTTCCCCCTGCACTTGGGCCCAAGCCCCTAGCCCTGGGAGGGCCATGAGGCCCAGTTTGGGCGGGGAGGATGGGTAGAGATAGTGCGAGCCAAGTTGAGGGGCTTCCTGTGTTTATCGGGAGCTAGCACAGGGCACCTGTGCCTGGGGTCCTGGCTCTCAGCCAAGAGACCCTCCTCACCTCTCCTCCCAGGCAACAGCCCTGACAAGGTGACTGTCCAGCACCTTCTGGAGGCGGAGCTGGAGACCTTCCACTGCACCTTCTCACCAGGCAGCTTCATTCTGCCCCGGCTTGCTGCAGGGGGTGGGCGCTTACCTGAGCCACAGCCAGGATATAGCAGGCCCATCCTGCTGCAGGGTGATGAGGGTGATGAGGGTGCGGCCAGCAGGGCAGTCGGGGGCCAGGTGGAGTGGGGTGGAGAGCAGCCAGGATGACAGATGGCTCTGGGCACATCGCCACCTGGGAGCCGTCTCCCAGGATGGAATGGGCCTGGTGGCAGCGAGGCACAACAAAAACATTTCACAAGGCCGTCCCCCCCGTCACCCTCACTGGGGCGTCTGACGAGGTGACCGAGGGCACTGTTCCTTCTCCAGAGGCCAGCCTGGAAAGGCCATTGTTGGCAGATGCTGTGGGGCACACAGCCTGCGTGGTGTGGGGGCACGGCGGCACAGCGTCGGCTTGACGCCCTGGACGCAGGCCCCCCGGGCCTCCCTCCCACAGAGGTCCTCTGGGGAGGAGCAGGTGGTCCGAGCAGTTGAAGCAGGCAGGGATGGTGCCCAGCTCCAGTGAGTAGCCCGGTCCCCTCCACACGTGCGCAGGGCACACAGGTGACCCCAGGTTCCCAGCTGGTGGGTGCTGCCCCAGGGGCACAAAACCACCCTTCCCTTCTCACAAAGACGCAGTCCTGGGGCCGTCCAGAAAGCCAGGACAGCCAGTGCCGGGCTGCAGACGCGACAGCTGTCGGCAGCAGGGAAAGGGGCGTGTGCTCTCCAAGGGCTTGACTGGAGCCCAGGCTGCCTCCTTGCAGGAGAGACTCCGCGCGCCAGGGCTCACTCCTGCCGAGCCGCGCTCCAGCAGTCAATACCCAGCCACCCTCCTCAAGGCATCCGGGGCCGCAGCCTTCCTCTGCACACTTGTGTGGAGGGGGGCCTGGAGGTGGGCACTGGCCCCATGCCCTGGCCATGCAAGGGCAGCCAGGACAGCCCTGCCATCCCCGCTGGTGAGAATCCCGTGCCTTAGCCCCTCTGATCTGCACTGTGCGTGAGGGGTGGATGCACTGGGCTCTGCAGACTGGGCCCAGGCCAGACTGAACACAGAGCGCAGCTTAGCCACCTGCGGGGCTCCTGGGCACCTGTCACTAGGTGGTCCTCGCTGCGTGGCATGAGGGGGATGGGGTGCCTGGAGCCGGCTTCGTCTCCATTCCACTGGTCGTACCTGCCACGCCTCTAGGGCCAGAGGAGTCCACGACTCCAGCTTCCTCTCTGTCCCCCACCTGGTGGCCCACTTCCTGTTGAGACATGCCCGTGCACAAGTGGGGAGTCCCGCCTGATGCCCACCCGCAGGTGTCCCTTCTGTGTGTCCCAGGGCGGAGGATGCCCCCCTGCCCTGCCTAGGACTGAGACAGACGGCTGTGTCTGGGTATCTTCCAGGCTGGGGGTGGCCACAGGAGGGGGCTGGGTAGTTGAGGCCAGTGCTTTGGGGTACCAGGCTGGGACTCCCCCACAGCACAAGGCCTGGTTGGTGGAGCTGTCCTCACTATTCTGGTCCTGGGGCATCTCTCAGGTGCTGTGTGGCACCCAGTAGGCCAGGTGGTGTTTCGTGGCCTGGGCTGACCCAGCCACCAGCAGGTCAGCATGCTGGGCACATGTGGGTCCTTCCCCACCCCCTGGGCAGGCTGTATGTCTGGGAGAGGCCAGAGGTGCTGGGGTGCTGCCCAGATGCCCCTTTGTTCCCCATGCCATTTTCGGTGACCCTGAGCGAGGAAGGACAGGGACCAGCCAAGTTCTGAGCAGGCCCAGTTTGGGTAGAGGGTGACCCCTGCAGGACTTGCTGGGCTGCCCTGGTGCTCAAGCGTTTGCACGGCGCAGGGCCACACTGGAGCCGTCCAGGGCACAAGGTGCCCATGAAGGGGCGCCTGCCCTGTAGTGGGTCTGGGTCAGGCCTCTCGACTTCCTGTTCTTGATCTCCTGGTTCTTTGCAGGGGCCTCATCCACATGCTCACCCACCTGGCTGAGGCCCTGCACCAGGCCCGGCTGCTGGCCATCCTGGTCATCCCACCGGCTGTCACCCCTGGGTAAGTTCCTTGCTCGCTGGGGGCGGGCAGCTCCGTCCCAGTCAGTAGCAACCCTGGGTGGGTAGACGCCGTGGGAGCTGGGGCTGGGGATCCATGTCAGCCACGGCGGCATGTCCTCGCACATCAGCAGCGGCAGGCTGCACCCTTCCAGCCGAGCGTTGGAAGATGTTAGGAGTTCCTCAGTTTGAGGGCCTGCATCTTTTAGACACTTCCACTCACTCTCAGGTGTAGCCCTGGAGCTTCACCACAACGCAGAGCTTTAGGGAATCCACACCTGCCGCATCTGTGGGAGGTTCGGGCTGTGTGGTCACACCCCCTCCTTCCCCGGCCTGGCTGCTCACCCTCCCCAGCCCAGTGAGGCAACCCTTCTGGAACCCAGGGCACAGGGAGGATGAGCAGCCCAGGCCCTAGTTGTTGGAGCTGTGTCCCCTCTGCCCAGGGTGTCACCCAGTGCCGGGCACCATGGATGCCCCAGATCTGTCGTGGGGACCAGGGGCAGACCCAAGGTCAGATAGCAGGGCTTTGTTGGGGAGGCGGCCACAGAGGTCTGAGTGGAACCAACTGGGGGCTTTGCTTGGCCTTTGCCAGCCCAGCCCCTTGGCCCACAGGTGCACGCTGGGCTCCCACCTGCTGCCCTGGGACGAAGCAACTGGCCCACCCTGTCGAGTGGCAGCAGGATGGGTGGGCCTCTGGGGCCTGTGATGTCCAGCTGTGTTCCCAGGCTGAGGGACTCACAGAAGCACCAGTTGGCCCATGGAGCCTGGCATGCCACCAGAGGCTATGGGCTGTGCTCCCACATGTCCTTTGCATTACCTGGGCATCAGCCTGCTATCTGAGTTTTCTCCCCATACTGTCAAGGTTCTCAGTCCACTGTGGGTGGGGAGGGTCCCACAGGCCAACACCTCCCTCCTGGAGCAGGGCAGGTGCTGCTCAACCCAGGAGGGAGCCCACCCAGAGCCCCACCTGTCTGTCCTTTATCCCACACATACGGATGTATGTGTGCACGTTGGTGAATGTATGTGGGGTGCACATGTGTCCTGAGGCTGGCTCCCAGGGCGGGGCCTCTCGTGGCTGCCTGAGGTTGGGGCTGGGACTGGGACTGGAAGAGGAGCTTTTCCTCTGGGAAGGCCAAGGCGCGGACCCTCTAGAGCCTGTGGGTTTGGCCACGGTGCTTGGCGCCCATTTCCTCCCAGTTTTTGTGGGTGGCTTGGGGACCAGGGGGTCCTTGGCCGGGTTGAGACCCTGTCATCCTTTGTGGTCAGGATCCATCTGTGGGATGGGTACAGGAGGTGCCCTCCGTGGAGGTAAGCTCCTCAGGGGCTGGGGGCATCTCCTCAGGCTGAGGGCTGGTGCTGTGCAGTCCCACAGCCAGAGGCAGGGCTGGGGCGCCCACCTGCAGCCCTCTGCACAGAGCCTAGCAGCTTCTGGCGCATGCGTAGGGCGGGGTGCAGAGGATATGCTGGAGAGTGTGGGAGGGTGCAGGGGCTGGACGCCCCTCAGGTCCACCCCCGGGCCTGGCCTGGAAGGGCAGGTGGACTGCGGTGGGGTGCATCTGTGCCCAGGGGTTCTTACCCCGAGCTCCTGGCACCTAGGCAGGACGTAGACGGCCCGCCCCTCACCCTGCAGCCACCAAGGGAGGATGCACCCTCCTCAGGCAGCTGAGGGGGATGTCCAGCAGGGGGACCATGGCCAGTGTGGTCAGGGCTGGGGGTGGGGGCTTCTGGGTGTGATGGGCTGTGGGCACGGCCGGGCCATGGGCCTGGGCTGTGCTGTCCCAGCTGTCCGCCCGCCCCGTGTTTCCCCCGAGGCTCTGGCTGGCGGTGCCCCACAGGAGCTCAGCTCACTGACAACATTGACCCCCCGACACACACTTGCTGACAGCTCGCCAACAGACAAGCCCGTAGATGGCTCTTGGCGTTTTCTGCAGCAGGGCGCAGTCGTGCTCCTCACTCACCGCGCCGCGGCTGGTGCGCAGGACAATAGCGTGCATGCGATGCCTTTTCTCTGCTGTGGGCCTGTGTCTGGGACTCCTGGCACAGGCAGCCATGCTGACCTTGAGCCCTGCCTCCAGTGGAGCGTGTACTCAGCTTCACACACAGATGGAGACACTAGCTCCAGGTGGAGGAGCCTGGGGTTGAGCCGGCCAGAGGCTGTCAGGGGCTTGGGCCACCAGGCCCGCGGGGAGCCGACGTGGGTGCCCTGATAGCGAGAGTATGGTCATGACACCTGCCTTGCACACGCTGTGGGGGCCGCCCTGTGGCTGGTGGCAGGGGCCAGTGGCCACGCACAGAGCCTGCACTGACCCCACGGGGGTTGGCCACGGGAGGGCTGGTCAGGGGTGGGACTTGGGGTTACCACCGATAGGTGGCCGGTCTTGGTGTCTGGGGGAAGATCGAGGGGTGCAGTGTCAGCTACAAGCATGTGGCCACGGGACTAGGGAGATGGGACAGGATCCTCTCTGGGGAAGAGACCAGTCGGCACCATGAGAGGTGGGGTCCCTAGCAGGTTGGGGTGACTGACAGTGGGGCTCAGCCCCAGACATGGCAGCCGGTCAGGGTGATGGACGAGGGAGGCGTCCACCATGTGGGAGTGAAGCAGGAGGGGTGAGGGTGGAGGTTTGGGAGTCCTGGGGAGGGCGGAAGCCTTGGAGGCATGCAGGCTGGCAGCGGTGGGGTCTCCGAGTAGAGGGGCCTGCGTGGCTGCCAGCCTTCTAGAAAGGAGGGCTGCCCATGGCTGGAGAGAAGGTGACTCAGCCAGAAGCATCTGGCAGACCAGGGCCATCCCAGCAGGAGGGGTGTGGGAGCCTGGCTTGTGGCAGGAGGCTGGTGCCCGTGTGGAGGATGGGCCCAGAAGAGCTGGATGCCCCAGGAAGGGTGTGGTGGGCATGGGAGGGTGGGACTGTAGGACAGACTTCACAAAGTGGAAACCACCTCTGACAGGGCAGCCCCTGAAATTCGCAGAGGAGGAGAGGCTCAAGGAGTCGTGCCTGACTTGAGCCTGCTCCAGACTACTCCAGCAACCCTCCCTAAACTGTGGACTTCTCAGGGCAGGGTATTAACGGAGAAGGGCCTCCCCGACCCCCGTGGCCCTCATCAGGAGTGTCTGCTCTGAGCACCAGCAGGCCCGGAGAAGGCAGGCCTTATGCCTCATGGAGTGGGTTTGCTAGTGGGCCTCCTGGGGACCTCCCCCAAGCTCATTTCCTGCTGCCCCATGCCTGCCGGAGTCCTGCCCCTGGCTAGCCTTTCCTTCACACCTGGTTCTGGCCCCTCCAGGACCCTGGGTGGGGTCCCCTCTCCCAGTTGAGTAGGAAGGTTTCTGGCACCAAATGCTCTGCGGAAACCACCAGGCACTGCAGGGACCAAGACATGGGACTAAGGGGTGTGCCCCCCCCCGCCCACTAGACCGCCTCACAGCCGCCCACACCCTGCCTCCCCTCCTGAGCCACTGAGTCCGGCAACGGCAGGCCTAGGTGTCTGGGTTCTTATGTGAATGTCCCACCTGGAGATGGGTGAGCCTTTGAAATGGGAAGCATTTTCCCAGAACCCACGTGCCCACTGTTCTTGTGCTTCCCCAGGGCTGAGGCCTGGAGGGTACGAGATGTGTTCGCAAGCCACCTGTGACCCATCTTCTTTCTGCTGGGGCCTGGCATCTTCCGGCCCACTCTGGGGGGCTTGTCCCCATCAGGGAGTATGGCTGTCCTGGCCCAGCAAAACATCTGCCCCCAGATGTGTCCCTGAGCACCCCGTTGTATCTGATGCTCCTCGTTGAGGCCATTGTCTGTTGGCACTGCTTATCTTCAGGTCTTGTTGGTGCCCCGTGTCTCTGCGGGCCCTGGGCCTGGCATCCTGCCTGCTCCCCCCAAAGGCAGCTGGAGAGGCTCTGCTCTGGGTTTGAGTGGGGCTGCCCTGAGACAGAGTATCTCAGGGTCACCTGGGTCCCATGGAATGGATGAATGTCTCTGAGGTCCCTGCAGTGGGACACACTTGCCCAGCGTTTCCAGGGTGCAGGCTGAGAAGAGGGGTCCTGTCTCTACTCACGATGTGGAGAGTCCCCCTGGGGATCTGGCAGTCTTAGGGGCTGCTGCAGGCAGAGCAGACAGGCTAGCAGACGGACTACCTGGGGGAATGGGGCCATCCCGGAGCTGGGCTGATCTCGCCCTCGGATGCATGGTGGGGAGGGCTGGGACACGGCGAGAAATGAGCCTTTGCTTGACCGCCAACACTGGGCTTGATCTGCCGGCCTTCTCGGAATGTGGCCCTGACTTAGCCGCGGGCTGTGCCCTGGAACCGAGTGACCAGTTACTTTCCAGGGAAAGTGACCTGCAGCCCTCCCAGAGTGGAGGGAGGGAGGGGCATGGTCTGGGCGCCCCACAGCCAGCTGGCTGGGTCCTCAGGTGGACTCGGGTGCCAGCCGGGGACGGGGCTGGCTGGGCTGTGAGAGACGGGTGGTGGTGGACGTGCGCATCTTGTTGCAGGACCGACCAGCTGGGCATGTTCACACACAAGGAGTTTGAGCAGCTGGCCCCCGTGCTGGACGGCCTCAGCCTCATGACCTACGACTACCCCACAGCACAGCAGTGAGTGTGGGCACCAAGGGCCCAGCGGGTTCCATGGCCTGGCACAGAAATGCTCGCCTCCTCTGGGGCCCGGACACTGGACAGGCAGGGGGCAAGGCCTGGTTTGCCACACTGCTGTCAGCTCTTGGCTCCAGGGACGTGGGGGCCTGGCCCACAGTTGCCCCTGCATTGGGCAGCCTTCACGTTTCCGGGGCGGTTGAGGGAGGGCAGAGGACCGCCCTTGTGGGAACACCGTCCTGGGGTGTCCATCTCTGCCAGCATAGTGGCCGCCGCCACTGCGCCCGCCGTGTTGCCAACGAGAAGGTGCCCCTGTGGGCGGGGTCACAGTGCTGCCCACTGCTGCCTCTGTCCACCGCAGAGGCCCGGGTCCAGCTAGAAGGCACCGCAGGAGGCCTGGGTCTGCTGCCCTCCCTTCCCCCTGCCACAGCCTGCGGTGCCCAGAGTGCGTGGCCTGAGGCCTCGGCCTGCTGCTGAAACCCACTGCTCCCTCACCCCCGCAGGCCTGGCCCCAATGCACCATTGTCCTGGGTTCGAGCCTGCGTCCAGGTCCTGGACCCCAAGTCCAAGTGGCGCAGCAAGATCCTCCTGGGCCTCAACCTCTACGGCATGGACTATGCAGCCTCCAGGGACGCACGTGAGCCTGTCATCGGGGCCAGGTGAGCCCAGGGCTCCCCACCATGCAGCGCGGCCCCCTGTGCTGTCCTGCGTCCCAGGCCCTCGTTGCTGGGGGTCTGTGAGTCTCCTGGAGGTGGAGGCTGAGAGCTGGGGAGGGGCCGGGCAGGGCTGAGCCTGTCAGGTTGGGGGGCGGGACAGGCCCTGAGGCTCCACCCCATCCACAGGCATGCGGACTGCCTTCCCAGCGCGAGTGGCACGGAAACTTCATTTGGCGTTGATTTTTTGAAAGATATTTTTGCTGAGTCTGTGATCCTGGCTTTTCCTGTGTCCATCTTCCTGCTGTGACCTGTCCGTTGGGGCAGTGCCTGGCCCAGTTTTGGTTCGGGCGTCCCCTCATGTGGTTTTCTGTATGTGTTTTGCACTTGGTTTTTGTTGAGCTTTTGGGACCCGTGTGTTTATACTTTCCATGAGATCTGGAACAATTTTGGCCAGTTTCTTTAAATGTTTTTTCTGTCCTTTTCTTTCTCTTCTCCTCCGGGCCCTCAAATACATGGGTCAGGTCGGTGGACTCATCCCCGCCCACTGATATTCGTGCCATTTTCTCTCTCGCTCAGTGTTCATTGGCTTCTTTGCCCGTGTCTCACATGCTGTCCCCTCCCCACCTTTCCCGCTTACATGTTGTGGGGCTCACGTCCAGAAGTTTGTGTCGGGTGTCCTCCTCCACATCTCCTGCTCTTCCCACACGTGGGCTTGGCTGCGACAGCTGCGCCCTGAGTCGGGCCCGTCCTGGGTCCGGTCATCTGGTCAGTCGGTGGCTCTCCTCCCGTGCTCCTGTCTGGAGGGAGCTCTGCAGAGCTCTGTGTGTCCTTTGTTCTCATCAGGAGCTGCTGTCCTTCCTTGGACAGCAGCTCACACCCCGGGACTGACCGAGGGGGATGTGACCCCCTTCCTAGGCTCGACCGTCCTCTCGTCTGGTTGGATGCCAGATGTTGTGAAGTTTGCCTTGTTGGGCGCTGGGTGTTTTGGCAATCCGGAATCTTCTCAGCCTTCAGTTGGGGTGTCTGGAGACCGTGTGAGCCAGCTGCTCTTCTGGAGAACTGTCCTTTCGGTGGAGGTTGGGTTCAGATGCTGTGACCTGCGTGCGCGCCTACTGCAGCCTGCCGTCTTTGCAGGGGCGGTCTCTGCGGGTCACCTGCAGGCCTGCCTCCGCCAGGGACACAGCGTGTCAGGCTAGGCAGGGGGGCTGAGTGCTGGGTGCCTGCCGCCGCCAGGCCTGTCCAGGCCTGTCCGTACCTGTCGTCCGTGGTGACCCCCTCCAGCTGTGCTGTGGTGGGGGGACGGAAGCTGCCTGGTTGGCCCTTGGCTGGACTAGAGGGTTCTGAGGCTGCTACCAGCCAGCTACCCAGAGGGGTGGGCGGCTTCCCTGTTCCCTCCAGGCCCCTCCTGCTCTGAGGGCTGGGCCTCCAGGACAAGGAAGAACGCCCATGAGGGGCCACAACCACCTCTCGCCTCGGCTGTCCTTGGGTTGGGCCCCTCTGTGGTGGGACATCAGGATCTGCCGTGCTCTGAGGTGGGGACGGGCAGGTGGCGGCCCCTCCAGGACCACATCCCGTGTCTGCACAGCCGATGCTGGCGTCTGGTGCAGGCCTGTGGTGCCCACCCCTTACCTGGCCCCTGGCACTGGGCACACACTGTGTCTCTGAACCAGGGCCTGCCCCTCTGCTGGGAAGTGGTGTGGACGTGGCATAGACAGCAGGAGCTGAGGCAGGGAGGCCAAGGAGTGGCTCCCCAGGTCCCGGGGGGCTGAGATGGTGCCTGGTCGGTTGCTGGGCGCTGCCCCATCTCCCTGCAGCAGACTGGGGTTCTCGGCACCCGGCCGCCCCATCCCTGAGAGCTCCCCCTTCCTGTTTCCCTGACCTTCTGGCCAGGGCTGTTCTGTGCTCCTCACGCGCTGCCCCTTCCCCACTGCAGCCCCTCTCTGACAGGATTGCTGAGAAATTTCTGGAAGTATTGCTGGTGCCCCTGTTCTGCCGCTGTCCCTGACCAGGTGCCCGGCTCAAGGAGACAGTGGGCAGAGCCGCGTCCAGAGCTTGGGCTCCCAGCACCAGCCCCCAGGCCTTTAGGGAGCCTCGCCATGTGTCTGCTGAGCGGTCAGCTGGGAGTAGGAGCATACTTGTGTAAGGCCAGAGGGCCCCAGTGCCCCCTACCTGCCTGCCTCTGCTCCAGCCTCAGGCTCTGCTGACCCGGGCCTGTGGGGGCCGGGAGGTGTTAGCCCTCCGGTGTTCAGGCAGCCTGCACTCCTTACAGACACTGAGGATGTGCACCGTCCCCCAGTCCCAGAGACTGGAAGCCAGGGTGCAGGCGTGGACAGAGCAGGGTCCCCCCGAGGCCTCTCTCCTGTGTGTGGACGGCCGTGCTCTCCCTGGGTCCTCACAGGGTCGTCCCTCCATGCGGGTCTGTGTCCTGATCCCCTCTTCCTGTAAGGACCCCAATCACACCGGATCAGGGCCCATGCCGGTGACCCCATGTTACCTCCAGCACCTCTGTAAAGGCCCCATCTCCAGATGTGGCCACATCCTGGGGTGCTGGGGGCCAGGACTCCAGCATAGGAATCTGGGGGACACAGTTCATCTCTGCCACCACCTCAAGGGTGGAGAGTTACTGTTCATACGCTCCATGTGGGCCCACGGCAGCACGTGGAGTGCGTCCTCAGGCTTGTTAGCCCCAGCCTGGCAGTGAACCCCGCACGCGCCCAGCCCGGGTCACACACCACACAGCCTCCACTGGCCGCCAGCATCTGGCCCCTGACTGTTGGAGGCGGGGAGACGGGGCCTCGATTACGACGGTGTGTGTGGGTATGCGTGCCCCCGCGCGCCACCTGTCCTCAGACGTGGGGGCTTCTGGCTGTCCCCCCATCCTCCCCACCCTCTTCTGAGGTGCCCCCCCCACAGGCTGCCGGCCTCCGCCTCCCCGCCAGCCGCGCCCCACTGAGAGCTGCGGGCGGGAGGCCCAGGAGGGGGGCAGCACGGCTGCGGCCTGCCTGAGGGCAGGGGTTGGCTGGAGAGTGGTGTGTGGGCCCAGGGCTATGGCTGTGTGTCAGGGGGGAGCGCTGGCCGCCCTGCCCAGTCAGGCTGGAGGAGGCCACCACCCGGTCCCCTGCCTCACCCTGGCGGGAGCAGGTGACACCTCAGCGGGGCCTCCCGTGGGTCGGAGCAGGCATGGTGCTGCAGCTCACGCACCTCAAGGGCATGTGGAGGCCTGCCCGGTGGGTGTGTCCTGCAGAGAGGGGCTGAGGGCCTTGGGCGGGGGTGGCAGGGCTGCGGCCGGCGGGCAGGGGTGGTAGGGCTGCGGCCGGCAGGCAGGGTCAGTGCTGCAGCCTAGAGGCACCAGGTGCTGACCGGCTTGAGGATTTTGAAGCAGGCGAGGGGTCACATCTGCTTCTGGGGAGGGCTGTGGCATAGGGCTGCCCCAGAGTCACCCCTACGCCAGGCCTCCTCCCGCCTCGCTGTAGAATGGGGCCAGGCCAGAGACTCTGTGGTCCTGGTGGTGGCTCCCGGCACCCTCCTCGTCCCCCACCTCATCGCCTCCTCATCCCCCATCCCCCCTCGTCCTCCCCTCATCCCCCATCATCGCCCCCCATCCTCCTTCTCATGTCCCCCCTCGTCCCCCCTCATCCCCCCCTCGTCCCCCCTCATCCCGCTCCTCATCCCCCCATCCCCCTCATTGTCGCCCTCTCCTCATCCCCTCCCCATCCCCCCTTGTCCCCCCTCATCCCTCTCCCCATCCCCCCTCACCCCTCCTCATCCCCCCTCGTCCCCCCTCGTCCCCCCTTGTCCCCCCCACCCCCGTCCCCTTCCTCGTCCCACCCCATCCTCCCCTCATCCCCCTCCTCATCCCCCCTCCTCCCCCCTCACCCCCGTCCCCTTCCTCATCCCCCCTCGTCCCCCCTCATCCCCCTCCTCATCCCCCCCTTGTCACCCTCTCCTCATCCCCCTCCTCGTCCCCCCCTCGTCCCCCCTCACCCTGTCCCCTTCCTTGTCCCCCCCGTCCCCCTCCTCATCCCCCCCTCGTCCCCCCTCATCCCCCTCCTCATCCCCCCCTTGTCGCCCTCTCCTCATCCCCTCCTCATCCCCCCTCGTTCCCCTCCTTGCCCCATCCCCCCCTCATCCTCCCCTCATCCCCCATCATCGCCCCCCATCCTCCTTCTCATCCCCCTCCTCGTCCCCCCTCGTCCCCCCTCACCCCATCCCCTTCCTCGTCCCCCCTTGTCCCCCTCATTGCCCCCCTTGTCCCCCCTCGCCCCCCCATCCCTCTCCCCATCCCCCCTCACCCCTCCTCATCCCCCCTCATCCCCCTCCTCGTCCCCCCGTCCCCCCTCGTCCTCCCACGTCCCCCGGGCGATCGCGGGCTGTGAGACAAAAGGGCCTGACAGCTCTGCTGTCATGCTTTGTGTGCCTGTGTGCAGGGGGACCAGGGTGGACGAGGGTGCCCTTAGCCCCCAGGGATGTTTGAGGAAAGGAGCGGGTGCCCCAGGGCGCCGCCCCTGGCTGGGCTTTCCCCTTCCCTGGCAGTCCCCCTCCAGATCCTGGTAGGCCGGGGGCCACACCCTCCACGGTGGGCAGGAGAGGCCGTGCCCCCAGCCATGGTGTGTGGTGCCCACCGTCCAGGGCTGGGGCACCTGGGGGGCTGGCTTCTGAGCCCTGTGAGGAGCCCCCGGGAGCCCTAGGAAGGGCTTCTGACTGGCCCAGTGGCAGGCTGCCGTTCCAGCGGGGGATCGGACGAGTCGTGGAGGGGCAGACAGGCGGCCCTCAGTGTGGTCGCTCCCCACAGGCCCCCACGCAGTCGGATTCACATTTAGGGAACCTTTGCCAAAAGCAGGGTCTCAAGCAGAGCACGGGTCCCGGCACAGCACCGTCCCTGGCGTTCGCGTCACAGTGAGCTAACCCTGTGGAGGGGCCCGTGGGGCTGATGGCGATCAGGAGGGACTTCTCCCCCCACGAGAGGACAGTTGATCCTAGGAAGGGGGTCACATCCCCCCCACAGTCCCGGGGTGCGAGCTGCTGTCCAGGGAAGGACAGCAGCTCCTGATGAGAACAAAGGACACACACAGAGCGGGGTAATGGGCGCTGGGCCATGCACCAGCATGAACCCCCAGTGTGGCCTGAGCACCCTCCCACACCTGGCATGAGCCCCCCGCACCAGAGTGCCTCCCCACCTCTGTAACACCAACAGGGAGGCACCCCTCAGGCCCTGAGAGGTCTCCCTCCACCTCTGGCCTGATTCTTCCAGGCAGTCCTCCTGGCCTGCAGAGGAGGCCTGACATGTGTGCCCCTCTCAGGGCCACATCTCTTTGATCCGTGAGCCAGACGGAGGAGCTCAGCAAGGTTCTAGATTGATGCCTTTGTTTGGGGGCGGGGAGCCTCCAGTCCAGCACCCTAGAAACGCAGTTCACCGGGATGCACACCTCGCCAGCCCCCCCAGGAACCTGCGGTGACGGACCCTGTTCCCCACGCAGCTGACGATGGGCCAGGCGTGGGGTGCTGGGGAGCCCCACAGTCACTCAGGCTCGCCAGCTTTCGCACTGACAGAAGCCCGGGCAGCCTGTTTCAGGGCCGTCTGCTGTCCCTGTCTTGGCCTCTGCGACGATGAGCCCCGGGCCCTTTGTGGCAGGCGTCCCTGGTCCCTTCCAGGGAGTGTGGGATCAGCCGCCTCACCATCTGCTCGGCCGCAGACAGAGCCAGGAGCCCATGGTGGGGGCAGGAGGCCAGCTCCCTCAGGCCTGGCACGTGGTCTCCTGGCCTTTGCTGGCCAGGCCTGGGTTCTGTGGCAGCCAAGGGGGCCTGGGGGGGCCGTGGTCTGCAGTGCCTGAGTTTCCCTCCCAACTTCCCAGTCTCTGTTGGCCATCCCTGGACAACACATGGACCTGTCGTGACCGTGGCCAGGCTCCTCTGTGTGGCCTGGTCAGTCTCCAACTCCAGGGATTCTGGACAGCTATGAAATTCCCCCAGGAGGTGGTGTGGGTCTAGGTGCTTATCTGTAGGGCCCCATGCCTTCAAAGTCCTGCTTCGCTGGCAAGCCAGGATGTTCCCCAGGGCCTGGCCTGGCCCCACAATACCCCAGCACCAACCCAGGTGGGCACCTGTTCTTCTGAACCTTTGGGGCCTGCAGCCCCCACCCTGCGGGGCCTTTCCTACCAGCGTCGCTATGTTGTGCCCCATCTCACTCCAGCAGGCCCTGGGCGGCCTCCCTGGGCTGCTTCTCGGGGCCTATTTCCTGTCCAGCTCTGTGCCTTTGTCCTCCTTTTGCTGGGTCCTACCTCCAAGCACCCTGCTCTTGTCTTGGTCCCGGGCCTCCTTGTGTGCCTGGCTTGGCTTTAGGGCATGCTTTGTCACGGCTCGGCTCTCCGCGTGCCTTCTGCTGTGGTTGTTGTGTCCTGCCCATGAAAGGTAGCCCTGGGAGGCCCCGCTGCCTGTGGGGGACAGGGGGGCCCTGCAGGCCAGGGTCCTCATGTCACCCGAGAAGCAACTGGCCCAGCACCCGCTGGACTCGTAGCGTGGGCCTACATCAGAGAGACCCTGCTCTGCCCACCCCCAGCCCAAGAAGACTGTCGCAGGGCCATCGGGGAAGCCGGGTCAGGGGGCCGCTCGAGGGGGCTATCGGTTGGCAGGGGGTGGGGTACAGTGGCTCTGGCTGCAGTAGGAACGGCAACAAGGAGAGGCCACTGGGCATGTGGGTCCCACCCTTTGTGTTTATCAGGCCCCAGGCCCCCTTGCCGGTGGGAGGTCAGGGGTATGGGCTGGCAGGGACCCCTCCCGAGGTTGGGGCAGCTCGGCAGCAGTCCAGCACGGGTGGCTTAGACTCGACCCAGCCCCTCGCGTGTCTCTCGTCTCGGGGTGGGGGTCCCAGCGTAGCGTGCAGGGAGATCTCAGGCCCCGCCACAGAAGGTGAGAAGCCACAGGCTAGTTTCCTTTGGAATGGGGGGGCCCCTGCGCTCCTCCCGCCCTCCTTGGGGTCCTCCCTGCCTGGCTGTGGTGGGTCCTGCACACACGCACCCTGATTCTGTCTGGTCTTCCTGGAACCCTCCAATCTGAGGCCTTGTCACTTCTGGGGGAAGGCGTCCTTCACACCCCACAAACTCAGCGTGCCCGAGCCCGCCGTGCAGGGGCGTTCTGTGCATTCAGTTGTGCGGCCAGCACCTCAAATTCCACACTTTCCTCACCCAAAACGAAGCCCTGGGCCCTCTGAGCAGCCCCCGCCCCCCCGGGTGACCGGTGACCGCTGAGCCACATGCTGTGAGTTTGCCTCTCCTGTGACGCTCAGCAGTCCCCGTGAGCGCCTGCTCTGCCCCAAACGCACGTGCCCTCACTCCGTCCACGTGGACCCTGGTGGGGCAGAGAGGACGCCGCAGAAGGCCCGGCCAGGACACCCAGCCTTGGTGCCGTCCCACGCTCCGCTGCGCAGCCCACAGGTGCCGCCAGGGACACTGCTCCAATCTCGGGGGCCATCTGTCAGCATCTCTGTCCTTCCCCGACCCCCGAGGGAGGACACGAGGCCCCCAGCCCACGTGGGCCCAGGGCTGAGGGTCCCAGCCCCGTCCTATGCTCCCCTCTCCAGGTGCACACGTGGCCCTCCCACAGCTGGGCATGCTGCGGGCACTGCCTACACCGGGGTGGCCCCCCGAGTCCCACTGCCCCTCCATGTGCTCGGGCGGTCTCGGGGACTCCGACATCCATGCCCGGCCTCCCACAGGTACATCCAGATGCTGAAGGACCACAGGCCCCGGATCGTGTGGGACAGCCAGGCAGCAGAGCATTTCTTCGAGTACAAGAAGTGAGTGTCCAGGAGGAGGCCCTAGGTGAGGGGTGTGCCTGCCCGGGCTGGCCAAGGGCCCCCGGGCCACCAGCTCGCGCACTGCCCCTGAGGGCTGGGCCAGCCCGAGGAGTGGGACCCATGGAGGGCCCTTTCCAAACGGTCGGAGACCTCTGCTGGAAGGGGAGGTGGGGCCGGCGTGCCCTTCCATTTGGGGGCAGGGGAGGGGTGCGGGAGAAGCAGAGGCTGGGAGGAGGCAGAAGGCCTCGTCGTGTTTTGCAGAAGCCGCGGTGGGAGGCACATGGTCTTCTACCCAACTCTGAAGGTATGTGTGGGCCGGCCTTGTTGCTGAGGGTGGGGGCAGCAGGTACAACCCCTCCCCACAAGGACCCTTGTCCTCAGTGAGGCCCTGCTGAGCAGTGTCGGCAGGGGGGCTGCCCGGGGGTGAGAGGTGGGGCTAACGCCTGCCCGTGGGCCCGCAGTCTGTGCAGGTGCGGCTGGAGCTGGCCCGGGAGCTGGGCGTCGGAGTGTCCATGTGGGAGCTGGGCCAGGGCCTGGACTACTTCTACGACCTGCTCTAGGCCTGGCTGCGAGCGGATGTGTGCTTTCCTGAGCGATGGAGTGACCAGTTCACATGTGAAATACAGACTCTTCTCTGTTTCCAGTCCAGTTTCTGCTGCGGTCCTCGAGGTGGCTGAGGGGTCCTGGGAGCCAGGCCTCCTCACCAGTGATGTGGGGTGGGGCCGTCCTGGCCAGGTTGCCCAGACGACGCAGGCCCCTCCCACCCAGCCCTCACTGCCACCAGGCCGGGTGGGGGCAGGACCGGGCTCTCTCCCCTCCCCTGTGGACCCCGGGGCTGTGCCGAGGGGCCTCGGCCTCTCCCTGCCCATGCTGGCCCGGCCTGCCCAGCGAGGGGGTGGGGGCCGCTGTACGAAGCCCGACTCAGAGAAGCTGTTCCTGTCCCGCAAAGGAACCCTGCGAGCCCGTGGGTGCCAGTGGGCCGGGCGGTTGGGTTCTGCCCACAGGCGTAGCCAGGCTCCCGGGATGAAACGTCAGGAGAGACCCTGGGACTGCCAGTAGCCAAAGACAGCTAGACCCCGCCCCCCAGGCCCTGGGCCAGAAGGGCTGCTGGCCCCTGCTCCCAGCCATTGAGCTCCATGGTCCTGCGGGCTGCGAGCAGCGGAGCCTCCTCGGTAAGCACGCCGGTCCGGGGCCTGGTGCTGTCCGCGGAGCCGGCCCCGACTCACTGCTCAGCTGCTGTGCGTGAGCCTGGGGCCCTGCCCAAAGCACTTGGGCTTCCACGCTGCAAGTCCTGGGGTGGAGGCCGTGCTCCCTGCTCTCCTGCTGTGGGACGTGAAGCAGGAAGGGCTCTGAGGGGCAGGGCCCGCCAGTGCCCTGTTGGAGTGGCCCCACGGAAGAACCCCGCTGTTGTGAGGGGGACAGGCCCTGCCAGCTACCCCCTCTCCCAAAGCCACAGACTTGCTCATGGGGCTGGGGGGCAGGACGGCCTGCTGGCGTGGGTGAGGAGTCTGGGCCTGAACAGAAGGAGGGAGAGGGGGTGTGGGGGTGGAGCGGAGCCGTCGCAAGAAGTCCACGTGTGCAGCCACCGTGGACGCGTGTGTGCATGCTCAGCACACGTGTGCACACGTGTTCGTGTGTATGCCTGTCTGCTTGTGGGTTGGCACGTGGGGCCACAGCATGGGGTTCGCCCGGCCCCACACCGGCCACCCTGGCAGTGGGCAGGAGCAGAGGGTGGAGCTGGAGGCACAGGCCGGCACGCCCCTTGTCCCAGCTTCAGAGGCCTGGGCAGGAAGGGAGCCAGGAGCCCTAGCACCAGGGCTGGGATGCTGGGCTCTAGTGTGTCTGGAAGTCACAGTATGGGTCAGTGTTAGATGGGGAGCCGGGCAGGTGACAGACGCTGGGTGTGCATGGGAAGGTGGGACCAGCAAAGGGGGTGGGGGCTGGGAGAGTGGTCCTGAGGTCTGACCCCCAGGGGCACCCACACTGAGAACGGTGAGCCTGGGAAGCAAGCAGAGGCAACAGGTGGGGGTCTGTACTGGAGGGCAGGGACCCTGGTGGACCGGGGCACAAAGGCCGCTCGAGGGCCATGGGGGAGGTTGAGTCAGGGCTGGAGTCTGAGGGGTCACATAGGAGGCTGTGGGCGGAAAGGGTCCCAGGTCTGCAAGCTGTTCCCATGGGTCCAGCGAGAGCTTGCATGTGGGGTACACAGGAGCAACCAGGCCTGGGGCAGGTCTGACTTTGGTCACATGCTTGGAGAGAAACACGAATGGGGGGCCCAGGTCCTCGCAGGCAGGCTCTGTGGACACTGGTAGGGGGTTACATGGGACTGCTTTGCTGGGTGTGCGACCGTTCCTGCCGGTTTTCCAGTTTGCTGCTCGTAGGTGAGGAACAGTTTGGTCTGGGGGCGTTAATCACGTGCCCTGAGATCACTAAGGGCAGTGATCTGGTAGTTTCCGTGGAGTGAGGACGGGAGGTGTCGGTGGGCTTGGGTGCACACTGGCAGTCTGGGTTGTGTCTGGGCCGTGGTCAGTGCTTGGCGGGGCATCCCCAGGTGGGCCGGAGAGAGGGCAACACCTTGGGGCTGGCAGGAAGGAGGGCTGGAAACTGAGGTTGGGGGCTCGTGAGGCTCCTGGGAGGGGCCCATCCTCCAGCCCGAAGCCCCAGACCCACGGCTTCCTCACCCCGTCAGCCCTATCTCAGGAGACCCCGGTGCTTGCGCCCCAGAGGTAGCCGCTCCACTCCTGACAGCCCATTTTATCTGCAGAATCCGTACAGATGAACAGTTCGGGGGCCAAGTTCACGGGGGGCAGGCAACGCCCTGGGGCTGCATGGAGGGCGTCGGAGGGCAGGGCCATCCTGAGACGCCTCTGCACTTCCTGTGTCTGATCTCACGGAGGCTGGGGGCTGGCCCCACGCGTGTGCGGGAGCCCCGCTGCAGGCACGGGGCACATGGTGGGGGCCCACGGCCATACAGGGTCTGTCTGGGCAGCCCCCCAGAGGCTCAGGGCAGCAACAGACACAGGTGGGGGCTGTCGCCCACGCGCTTTATTAAGATGCACCCAGAGCCCGCACTGGCTCCGCCGTGGAATGTGGACGGTGGGGCGACAGCCTCGCCTTGAGCACCAGGACCAGCGGTCGGCCCTTCACCCCCACCCCCACCTGCGAATGACCCCAGCCAGGGGAGCGCTGCTCTGGAGAGTACGTGGGTATGACAAGCTCCTCCCGCCCCCAGCCCTGCCTGCGTGGCCAGCACTTGGCGCCCTCCTCCAGCACGGTGTTCGCAGGGCTGGCTGAGGGTCCTGGGGGGGTGTCCAGGGTTGGTGCTGAATCCTGAGCAGGAGAGGCAGGTGGGGGCGTGGTCACCTCCCCCGTGGGCTGTGAGGCAGAGGTGGCAGGCAGCGGGCAGCCTACGCACAGTAGGTATCCGCCTTCACCACCTGACAGTACATGGTCATGGCGAAGGTCAGACCCAGGATCTGCGGGGACACGAGGGGGCTGGGCAGGACTGCTCCAGGAGACCACGAGCACAGAGGGGTCCTGCCCATGGACCCCACCCCACAGTTTCCTCCCTGGATGGCCTGTACCCCACTTCTCGGGAGGCCTCCCCCAACTGGCAGTTCAGGTCCAGCCCAGCCACGTCCCCCGAGCCTCGGCACGGGCACCCTGGGGACCCCTAGGGCTCGGCCCCCAGACCTGCCTTTCAGTGTGGCCACTGTGGTTCTGCTGGTGGCTTCAGGGCCCAGCGGCTCTGTGCCCCTCCCTCCCTGCCTGTCACCCAACTGGGACCACCTCTGACAGTGTCTGTGTGCACTGCTGCGACCCCCATCGACCTCTGTACCCCAGGAGCGGGGGCTGCCCTCCGACACACTGGCCTCGAGCTCCCCCACGGTGCCGACACGCAGGACTCCACGGGGGCTGGGAAGCCAGGATCGGGGGCACCAGGGCCTGGGCCGCCCACCCTCACTCTGCACCAAGCCATCCCGTGACCACCACCCACCACAGCTGCCAGGCGTGGGCCGCAGGAACAAGGCTGGCCTGCCTGTCCCTGGCCCGTCAGGTCGCCTCCCCGTGGAGTGGCCCCGGACCATCCCTCAAACCCCACCTCTCAGCCACATGGGCCTGAGGCGCTTCCACCGAGTGCCGGTGAGCTAGGCTGCTAGCTGGGGGCTGGGGCTGGTCCAGGGGGCTCCTGAGGCAGGCCCTGCCCAGCGTACCTGTATCAGCGCCGTGCACAGCCCGAAGATGCCCACAGCCAGAAGGTTCTCCTGGAGCCACATCTTCACGGTCTCGTAACACGGCTGGGGGAAGGGTGCACGTCACAGGGGCCACGAGGCCACCCCCTCCACCCCCGGGTCCCGGATGCGTCGGGAGGGTAGGTGCTCACCGCCTTCCACCAGGTGCCAGGTGCGTGAAGGCCACAGCCCTCGCTGAACTCCAGGCAGCAGGAGTCCGGCACGCGAGTGGCGTTATAGACTTCGAACCAGTCGGTGTAGTTGGAGACCCCGCAGCAGCGGAACTACAGACAGGCGCAGGGGCTGGGATGGTTGGGGAGCAGGCGGGTGGGGCCTGCCCCCCTACTCGGCACACCCGCATCCCCTCTGCCTCCGCACGCACACAGACTCACGTCGGTCTGGATGATGCTCCAGGCGTTGGTGAGGCCCACGTTGCCTGGGGTGCCATATAGGTGCAGGCCCTTCTTGAGGTCCCGCTGGGCATACCTGTCGATCTGCAAGTGTAGAGGGGTCGGCAGGGCCACCCCCACGGCCAGCTCCACCTCCCTCGTCCAGACCCCCGGCACCTTGTGCCCACTGTTTCCCTCCTTGGAGTCCCCTCCTCCCAGAAGCCCCCATCCCTGTGCCCAGGCCCAGGACTTGGCCCCTGCCTGTCCCCGCCCCTGGGCCCTCTGTGGTGCTGAACACCGCTGGCACTAGAGTCCGGCACCTCAGCTTCAGGTACAGAGACAGACGGACACGTACAGAAACACCGAGCGCGGTCTGTACATGCGGGTTGTGAGTACACGGCTCCGTCCGTCCGCTCGGGCCCAGAAGCTACGATGCCCCAGTGGCGAGGAGCACGCCGGCCCCCGGAACTCGGTTCCCCAGACCGTCCTCCAGTGAAGGAACCAGGGCTCCTGGAGAAAAGGCTGATTCCAGGGCTGGGGCAGGACACGCCCAGCTAGGTCTGGGGGGCGTCTAGCGCCAGAATGCACACCGAGGGGAGGATGCCAAAGGGACCCAGGAGCCAAGCAAGAGCTCCCAACGGGCAGAGGTGCGAAAATGTGAGCAAAATAAGGGACACGGGTCTAGGGTACAACTCAGAGTACAAAACACATGTAAATGAGCAGTCAGTAATGTAAGTAAGTAAATGGGGATGGGGGCTTTTCCCTGCCCAGCAGACACGCAGTCCAGGACAGTAAGGAGCTCAGCCAGAACACAGCACCGCACCCCTGCACCCCCACTTCTCGGAGGGCCAGAAACCTCCCAAACCTCCAGGCCCGGCCTCTGGTGGCTGCGGTTAAAGCCGGGTCTTCCAGTGAGTGGATGGCAGGGGCCACCGTCCACCCGCACAGAGCATGGGGCTGGTGACAACCATTCCCAGCCCTGCCCAAGGCCTTGTCACCACAGCACGGTGGCCGCCAGCCGGGTGGGGAGATCAGAGCCCCCACACCCGAAGCTGGGGAGGGCGGGGTGGCCGAACCTTGTCAGTGCAGGCGAAGAACAGGGTGGTGACGGTGGCCTCCAGCAGGAACACCAGGAGCAGCATCACAAAGAACTGCAGAGGAGACCTGGCCTTGGTGACTTGGCCGCCCCGACCCCCAGCTGCCCCCCAGCCCTCCGCGAACCTCGGACAGATGCCCCAGTGCTGCCGGGACGCACACCGGGTCTCCGGCCCCCAGAGAGCAGCGTACCACCCTCATGCCGCCCCACCTCCCGCGGACCCCTCCCTTCTCTGGAGGGGCTCTTCTCGCTCGACTGACCGCGGAGCACAAGCCTCACACCTGCCGGCACACGTGTGCTTTGTGCCCGTGTCCCCCTCCCTGTGGGCGGGGAGGAGGTCAGTCTGTGATGACCTTGAACCCTGGGGGTCACCGCCACCAGAGCACACCCACTCAGGAAAGACCACGGTGAGGGGACAGCCGCCAGGAGCCTGAGAAGCCCCACCCGACTGCACAAACTTTGCTGGGTGACAGCCTCCCACTCAAGCACCCCCAAAGGCACAGCCCCGACCCTGCCATAGAAGTCCCAGGCCAGTGGAGCAGCAGAGACGGCCTGTGTCCACCCCGCCTTTCCTGCAGACGTGAATGGGGCCCAGGCGGAGGGAGCGCGCCCTGTCCTCTCCTGAGGCCCCCATCTGGCCTTCCCTCAGTGCGGGCCCAGGATGCCCCCAGCAGGCCCCGGGCTCTGACTCCCGAGTCTCCCTGTGGGGACGGCCGGGGCTGGGCCCCGCACACACCCTGCAGCTTCCTTCCCCGGGGCAGCTGGGGACCCAGCCACACCCCCACCTGCTGCTCTGAGGGATCAGAGCCCCAGGCCCTGATGGGAGCATCTGGAATGTGCTGGACACCTGGGGAAGCTGCACGGACTGGGGGACATGCCCTCCGAGGCCCCACCCTGGGCAAGGGCTCCTCAGGCCGGATCAATTTGAAGGGGTGACTTAGGACTTGAAGCTGCTGGAGGCCTTTGCTAGACCTAGTAATAGGTGCAGAGCCTGACCCCGGGGATCCTTCCCCTTCTCAATTATCTGTGATTAACGTTCCTAAAGACGGGAACACATCCTGCCTGTAAATCTGTCTCCAAGGCAGAGGTGGGGACTGTGAGCCTCTCAACAGAGGGTCCTGGGACGGGAGCTGGGGAGGGGGTCCCAGGAAGGGTGTCGCAGAGCAAACAGGCCCGGTACCGGCTGGAGGGGCCCCACCTGGCACTCGTGTGGGGGGGTGATAAGACATGTGTCCTGTCAAGGGAGGCCTCCACTAAGCTCTGGGCAAGCAGCCCCCCGGCACCCAACCCCCCACAGCCCCAGCCTGGTCTGGAAGGCCCCAGCAAGGCCCCTTGGGGCTGCCACAGGCCATGGCCATGACCTGCTGGCCCTGCGGGGTCAGCACAGGTAGGGAGCAAAGGCCCCAGAGGTGAAGCCCACGTGCAGGGCGCACTCACGGTGAGCAAGAGGCACTTGTTCTCCTTGATGGCCCCGATGCAGCCCACGAAGCCGATGGCCATGACGAAGGTGCCGGTAACAATAAGCAGGTTGGCGGCCGACAGGGACGGGAAGGAGGACGACAGGGTGGCGAAGTTCCCCTGGGTGGCAGCCAGCCAGATGCCAACACCCAGGATGCCACAGCCTCCCAGCTGGGACCGCCGGGGTAGGGAGAGAGGGCAGTGAGGCCACCATCCACACATTCCAGACCACCCCAGAACAGACCCCTGTGGCCACCCAGAGTGGCATCCCATGGGCCCCGTGCACCCTCGCCCACCCTGCCAACCTCCACGGCCAGTCACCCCTCCTAGTCTTGTCCCAGCACCCAGCCGATTCCCCCACAGCCACAGTAATGGGGACCCCAAGGTCCACACCTATGGCCGTGGGGAGGATGTGGTCTGAGGACACTCTCCACTCGGGTCATGAATGGGGTGCCTGCCCCTGTCCCAGTGACATGGTGAGGCAGCCAGGGCAGGGGGCCCAGGGCCCCCCCAAACACCACCCCTTCAGGAAGCATCCCCTTCTCCCCCAGAGCCTGGCCTGCACCTACCCCACAGCCTCTCTGGACCTGAGAGTCAGGGAGATGACTCCTGGAGACCCTGCTGGACCACACGCTCCCCTCTTACTAAAAAAACCACCTTCCAGTGGGTGGCCACAATCCCCATGGGCCCCCCTGGTGTCCCCAGCTGTCCCCTTCTAAGCACAAGCCCCAGGGCACCCACCAAGCCCCAGCGTGGATGCCAGCACAGGACAGCGCAGAGAACCTCATCCCTGGCCCTTGCTGCCCTTCCCTCTCAAACACTGGAACTTTTACTGAATTTCATAGTTGTTCCTTATTACAAACACAATTAAAATGAGAGGAAGAAGGGCGAGAAGGCAAAGTGGTAAAGAACCCAGTGCGGGCCCGCGGCCTTGCCTGGTGAAGGGGACACCCAGCCTTGGGGGAGCAGGGATGGGCTAGGGCTCTGGGTGGTCTCAGGAATAAACAGGTGCAGGCTTGGGGCAACAAGCCCCACAAAAGCTGACCTGGTCCCCCAAAACCTGGGCTTCGGTGAGACCACTTGGCAACCAACACCTGCTGGGCCCTGGGGAAAGCCAGGCGGCTTTGGGGACCCCTCCCCACTCCTCACCATCTGGCCTGGCCCCCATGGCCTCAGCCCCCAGGGCTCTCCTGGGCACAACACCCAGCCCTTGGAGTGATCACCCTGCATGCCCAGGACAGGCTAGGTCACAGACTCCAGGGTAAACAGCATCCAGCCCTGCATCACCCCACAAAAGCTTCCTGAGCCTAGATGGCCAGACTCCCACCCCATTTCCCAGACCAGTAAACTGAGGCTGGGAAATGAGCCTCCCAACCCAGTCAGTCGAGCCAAGGGGAGCCAGGGCCATCCACACACAATGCCTCCCCAACAACTGGCCTGGTTCCCCAAGCCTGGCAGGGACCCCATGACTCAGCAGGCCCCACAGGCTCTAAGACCCTTGCCCAAGGAGGCCTCACCGGCCAGTCAACCTGGCCCTGGGATGGGGGTGGGGCCACCACTCGTTTCTCCATAACCCATTGGGGAGTGTGCACACCATGCATTAAACCAGGCTGGCAGGAGACTGCAATTATGGGGGTGGGGGGACGCAGCTCCCAACCCAAGAGCATTAGGGGCTACGGCTCCCGGGGTGTGGGCAGACACCAGGGGCTCTGGCCCAGGCCTACCAGCGTCTGGGATCCCTCTGGGCCTTGCCAAGGGCAGGAGAGTCCCCAGCTGAAATGCCCACCACCATCCAGTGGGGGTCCAGTCAGCCCAGGGTGAACATGTGGGTCGTCTCTGGCCCTCCTGCCCCTCTTTGCACCTTTCACAGAAACAAGAACTGCGGTCTAGAAGTTATAAACACCTCTTTTGAATGCTGCTGGCTCAGGGCAGGGTCCAGGAAGCTGGGGTCATCCTGCTTGCTTGAGCCCCTCCCCAGAGTAGGGTGGGGGTCTGCAGCTCAGGCAAGGGACAGGGAGGGGGCAAGGTACCAGGTTAGGGGGACCCTGCTGCAGGGTACTAACCACATGGCCCTGAAAGTTCCCAGAGGGCCCACCATGGACAGTGACAAAAGCCTCTGCCTGTGGCCTCCTGTGAGGCCATCTGCATGCAATGACCAAACCCAGGGCCATGATCAGGGGCCAGGGGGCCAGGGGAGGCTGCCCAGACGAGGCTCAGAGGTGGGAGGCCAGTGGGGGCATCCACCCGGAGGAGTGGCCTGAATTGCCTCTGGGCCCTGGGTGTGCACCCAGTGTGAGGAGCCAGCTGCCCAGCGCGGGTGGGGGAGGGGGAGACGACACAGGTGACGTCTTCACTGCAGAGCTGGGCTTGGGCACAGCCCCGGGGCAGTTATGGAGATGTGTGTGCACCCCCACCTGTGGGATGGAGGCAGGCCCCCCACCAATGGCACTGGCACTGTCCGAGGTGCTGACCCCAGGCGGGGTGGCCAGGGGGACATCCAGCGCCTCTGGGCACCCCACGCCCGCCTGTGGGAGGCACCACTCAACATCACGGGGCACAGAAGAGGCTGGGACAGGCTCTGGCTCATTCGATCTTCCCACCCAACCTGCAGATAAGAAACTGGGAGCCGGGGGGGTTTCTGGAGCTATGCCCCACCCCGTGTCCCCACAGTGTGCCCACTGCCTCTGGGATCTCCAAAGCCCCAGGGGAAGCTTGAAGCTGGGGCCGCCCAGTGGGGTGCTGTGCACAGAAGGGACACCGTGGCCGAGGACCCGGGTCAGGGAGGGCGTGAGGGTGGGCCACCTCCCTGTGGGGAGGGACACTGACCGGCTGCCATGCCCAGGCCTCACGCCAGCCTGTCCCCCACTGAACCACGCAGCCCCCACTCTGAGCCAATCATGTCTCCGAGCTGAGCCCCCAGGATGGGGCCTTGGTGGGTGGGGCCGTCTCCTGCGGCAGGTCCCTGAGCAAAGGAGACAATGACTCGTTCTTTACAACCTGACTGCCTGCCTCAAGGACGTCGGCAGACGGCTCCTGTCAGCAGGAAAATGAGCCCGTCTGAGCTCCCTTGTCCCATGGGGACACATGGAAGGGCATGGGGAGGACACAGGGAGCAAAGCGGCTGTGGGGGGTGGGGACCAGTCCAGGTTCCAGGGGACCGGGGACGGGGCTCCTCACCCCCAGCACTAAGTGGAAACGGATTTCCTTAATTAACTCTGTTCACGACGTCCCACCTCCACCCGGAGACGTCAGGAGAGACCCACGCTGGGACACACACACGGCCCGCTGCCATGGGCAGCCCTCGCCGGCACCATGTCGCACGGGCTCATGTCACAGACATGCTGCCCTATGGCTTGTCCTGCCCACAAGCCCCAAGGCCCTCCGTGTTCAAGCTTGTTTGCACAGACCAGTCACCAAAAACTCAGACACACACACTAACAGAATGCATGCACACAGTTAATAAAATTACCTGTAATTTTGAAAATGTTTCTGCGTATGCAGCTTTTAAAACATTTTGGCAGGAAAATTACAGCCTCCAAGTGCAGGAAAAAAACAAGGCCCGTTAGACTCAGACACAGAACATCAAACACAGCATAAGTGGGGCTGAGGTTCCTGGGAGGCCAGGACCCCACCCCAACCCCACGGCTGCCCAGCCCCGCTCTCTCACTGCCTGGGGCACTGGCTGGACTCTCCTCCCAGCCACACAAAAGCCCAGCTGGGTCCCAGGAGCAGACCCGCTGACCGCCTGAGAGAAGGGCCCAGCCCTCCCGTTGGGAACCCCCATCCCTGCCCTGCCATCATCTGTGGCCTCCCTGACCCCCTCCCGTGCATCTCGAGCATACGCCTTATCTTCTGTCCTCACCTGTCACCAGCCCCAGCCCAGTGCCTGGCTTGTGCCCGCCCCCATTCCTGCTGTCCTTTTTTCTTGTCTGTGCATTTTTCAATTTGGCCTAGGACTGAGGGTATAGGGACCACATGGTCTGAGATGCCACCCCCGCCCCCAGGCCCATGAAGGGGCAGGTATCAGGTGGCCCTCTGCCACTGCCCCTCCGGCCAGCAGATGGCGGGACAGCTGGCCACGTCCTTGGAACACAGTGGAGGGCTGGGTGCCTGCAGGGGCCAAGCCTGTGCCCAGAAGCCCCTCGCCTGGCAGCCAGCACAGCCTTGGGGTGGGGGCTGGGCATGGCGAGGTGTTTCTCCCCTCCCAGCCGAGAACAGCCACGAGGGGACCCCATCTATACACGTTCAGGAAGGGCAAAATGTGTCCGCCGTGCCAGAAACCAGGTCTGCCCCAAGGCAGGAGTCAGGGAGACTGAGCGAAGGGGCTTCAGGGACCTTCTGGGCCGACAGAAACGTTTCCTACCTTGACCGGATATGGTCACCTGGCCGTTCGCTGAAAATCTATGCAACTGCCTGCCGTTCATGTTCTTAAACGCCAGCAAGCCCCCACACCATCATCAGCCCCGTTCACTGACCCCCAAGGCTCGGACACAAGGAGACCAGCCCCAGCCCGTCAGGGAGACAGCCCCACTGACAGGACCCCCTGAAGCCAGTGTCCACGGGGAAGGGGTTGGGCAGGGAACAGAACAGGCCTGGCCGGCAGCTTCAGGAAGGTCCAAGTCCACCCTCAAGGGCGAGGAGGAGCTCACTGGACCACAAAGGGGCATCCAGGGGACAGATAAGAACCCTAGCAACAGGGGCACCTGCTGGCTCAGCCCGTGGACCATGAGACTGCTGGGGAGTCTCACCGGGGCCCCCTAACGGACCGCTGCCACCCCCAACCTATCGGGGAGCCACCCGCTCGGCCACACACACACCTGGTTCCAGCATCAGCGCTCTGCCTGCCATCCCCGCCGTGGATGGCGTGGGGGTCGCCGAGCCAGACCCAGAGACTGGTACTGCCACCACAGAGCCGACCAACATCCCCAGGCCCCGAATCCCCGTCTGTCCCATCAGCCAGCTGCTGGCCCCAAGGAGGAGAGTGTCCTGACCCTTGACCAGGGCAGCCAAGCACCCCCACCCCCAGCTCCCTGGTGCCCTCCAGACCCAATCCCATCACAGAATCTGCCTGCCCTCCCTCCACCCATCGCAAGGCAGCCCGCCCACCCCTACTTGCAGGCAGCAGGCCACCCCTGCTTTACCCTGCCGCAGAGAGAAACAAGCCTGGACACGGGGACGCGCCCAGCACCACCAGGAGGCCGCAGCCGAGAGCCACAGGGTCCGGGACGCTCACTGGCCCTGCCTTGTGACCTCCCAGCTGCAGGGAGGACTGAGGGGGGAGGTCATGGCCCCCAGCTCTACGGGGCCCTTTGCCACCATGTGTCCCCTCCTCCACCAGTCTCAGGGGCCTTGCCCAAGGGCCAGTGACAGCCACCCACTCAGGCCACCCACTCGGACATCATCTGCAGTTCATCAAAGGGGAAAATCCAGGCCCCCCTGAGGTACAGCTGGGGCAAGGGAGACGCCAGGAGACCCCAAGGGGGCAGGATTTACCCAAAGTCCTATGGAGGCCTGGGCAGCAGGAAAAGGCAGGCAGGGCTCCGACCCCCACCCCAGCCATGCAGAGGGACCCTGACCACAAGTGCAGGGAGAGGCAGCGCCGCGCGCAGCCCAGGGGCAGGAAGGGGGGTGGGGAGGGACACCTGCCAGGGGAGCAGCAGGAGGGGGCCCTCAGCTTGGCTGATCCGAATCTGGGAGGAGTCGGGCAGCTGGCCAAGGGGGAGACACAGAAGCACCCTGACCTTGCTAGGCTCAGCCCCGCCTCCTCCCAGGCCCCCCCCGGCCCCCCCCCCCGGGCCACCAAGACTGCCCCTGGGGGAGTCCTGAGCCCTCTGCCCCAGAGCAGGGGAAGGGCAGGAAGAGCACCTCCTTCCTCCTCACCCCCCCCGCCGACCCTGGGGTCTCCACCTCTGCCACCGTGGGGGCCTGAACAGCCCCAAACCCTCACCCCGCGCCTGGCATCACACGGTACACCCCACCTGTTCCCGGGTACTGAACGTGGATGGGGCTCCCGGGAGACACCCCCGGCCCCACCGTGGGGACCCTGGCCCTACATCTGTGCAGGCCTCAGAAAAGGGCCACTGTGTCCCTGCCGGAGCTGTGTGTCCCCAACAAAGGCCCCAGCTGCTGCGGGAAGGCAGGAGAGGCTATAAGGGTCAGTTGGCTCTGGACTCTGAGGGGCCCCGGCCACCAGCCCCTGTGTCCCTCTCCTCCTCCGGGTGGTGCCTGTGCCTTCCCAGCCCCCCGCCTCAGGTCACCCCAGCTCCAAGCCCTGGTGACAACACGTGGGCCTGTTTCCTTCACTGAGACAAGCCAGGGACTCAGCCCATCCACACAGGACCAGGCAGACCAACGCCAGGACAGACAGGTGATGACTCTTTCCCGCCCCACGAGGACCCACGGCTGGAGGCCTCAGCCCTGCCTTCCCAGACCCAAGCAGGAGCCCCCAGGGAAAACCCACCAAACGGGGCACATAAATAAGAGTCAATTATCTGCTGAGCCTGCCCTCCCCACTCCCTGCCTCCCCAGGCCCAGTCAGGAACCCTGGTCTTGGCCAGAGGCGCCCTAGGGGCAGGGAAGTGGGTGCAATGGGGACAGTATTGCTGGAGGAGCAAGGGGTCAATGAGAGGGCCTTGAGGGGTCCGCCTCCAGCAGAGTCGAAGCCCGGAGGTAAAGGGGGGCCAGGCAGGGCTTGGGGGACAGGAGAGCCAAGACAAGGGTGGGATGAAGTTAGAGAAGTCACAGCACCTTGACCTCTAAGCAGGTGTGAGGGCTGGTGCCCTCGGGACCCCTCACCTCCCTGCACCCCTCCCCCCATCTGCACCTGCAGCCTGGACTCCTGCCCCCCCCCACCAGGACCCCCCCGCATCCACTCCCTCTGGGAGCCACACCCGGGACAGGCATGGCTGCCCCACCAGACACAACTCCCCCCATCCCACCCCAGCTGCAGATGATGACCTCCCCACTTGCCAGGGCAAACGCTGGCCCAGCACCTGACCTGGCCTGGCCCTGTAGGGTGGGGTCAGAGGGACTGATGCAGGTGAGTGTCTTGAGGTCCAGCCCTCTGGGACTCCCCTCCCACAACCTCAGTCCTGAGCCTTACAGTCAGCTCCAGTGGGGAGACTAAGGCATGATGCTCAGGGGTCTCCCAGTGACAGTGGGAAATGGAGGGGGGGGCCAGCACCCCCAGGTAACAAAGGAGCTGGGGCCCCAGGGAAGGGTGCTCTAGCCTCTGCCCCAGCCTAGTTGGCACCTCCAACCGGGACTCAGCCTCCTGACCATTCCCACCACGCCTCGCGAGTGCTTCCTGTGGGCTGTGGGCAGGCCCGGGTGCCCCTCTCTGCCCTCCGGGTCTCAGACCCCAGCTGGGCACCATGCTGGGGCAGGGACGGGCCCAGGTCAGCAGCAGGGGGCCAGCTGGCTTCTCTGGAAAGTAGAATGTGGAATAAAAGGGAAATGGATTGTGCAGCCCAGGAGGAGCTCCCAAAGGGGTTTCTGATCCACCGCAGGGATGGCAGAGCGTGTCTGTCCTGCAGCTGCCACGGAAGCTCCTTCAGGCTTCACAGGGCAAAGACAGCTCAGCCTGGGGACCCTTGAGGGGTCGCCTCTCCTTCTGCCTGCAAGCAGCTGCCCAGACCACTGAGGAGGGCAGACAGGGAAGAAGCAAGTCTTGCCCACCTCCTGGGACCTGCCCCCCGCTGCCCCCCGCCACCCCAGGCGCTCCGCCACCTGCACCTCCACCGGTCAGGTCTGGCCACCCGCAGTGACATGCCCACTCCGCCAGCCACTCGGTGCCAACCACACTGGTGCCCACTGCAGCCGCTCCACATCCCCCACCAGAGAAGATGCCCACCCCTTCATGTGCTGGGCCCGGGCTCCAGCTGCCCCCCGCCCCTGCTCTGGCTCCTGGCCTCACGGTGCTTCACCCTGGGCCTGGGCCTCAGCCCTGCCAGGAGTCTCTTGTAGAGAACAAACTCTTGGGGTGACCGCCCCTAGCAGGAGACCCCTGGGATCACACCCCTCAGGCAGCCCAGGCTGGCTGCCCCTCCCGGGGCCCCCTGACTACCCCCACCACAAGCTGGGAAGAGAAAAGCACAGCCTAAGAAGGAAAGGACGAGCAGGATTCTGGGCATTTGGCCTTAACTGAACTGCATGCAAATGAGCATGCAAAGCACAGCCTCCTTGTGGGGTCCAGAGCCCAGGCCATACCCCCTCACTCCTAGTTGTGGAAGGAGGATTGGCTTGAGAATTAACGATGGAGCAGGGAGTGACCTTGGCATCCTCTCTCCACTGAGCCTCCCCTAGCCCAGCCAGGGGAACCCCAGCCTGGGCGGGCTTGTTCCGACCTGCTCCGGTGGGACAGCAGCCACAGCTGGGGCCTGCCATGCTCCCTGCAGGTCTGGGGCCAGGGCTGGGTGGCAATTCTGTCATCTCCATCATCCTCCCCACCCACCCACCCTCGTCTGGAGGACAAAGCGGCCACCTCTGACCCTGGACACACACATCCTGTCTGAGCAAACCCAACCCACCTCAGCAAAAGTTATGGGCGCCCCGCACCCCGACACACACGCGCGCGTGCACACACACGCACACGCACACACATTCGCACCATGTAGGAAGAAGAGCCAGTGGGGAGACCAGACACCTCCCCAGCACACCTGGTGGCCCAACATCCCGCTCAGTGTCAGGCCCAGCCAGAGAACTCACTGGTGCACACACACCCCCTCTCCCTTTCCGCAGGGCCTCCAGAGACTGGAGGGGACCACCTGGCCCCCGACAGCCCCTTGAGGACCACGATCCTTGGGCCTATAGGTCAGTCCACTTGGGGGGGGTCGGCTGCGCGGGGTGGGGGGCACCAGAGGCTCAGCGCACTGCCGGCCACGACCAGCATTCGAACCCCGGCGCAGGCGGGCGCAGGGCCTTGCCGCCCCATCGGGCGCGCAGGTGCGGGACACGGCCGGCCTCAGGAAGAGAGGGACGAGGACGCGGGGCAGCGGCCCCGAGGGCAGAGCCTCGGCCAGAGCCTCGCGGCACCGGAAACCCGCCCCACGGGCCCGGCCAGCCCTGGCCCGCAGCTGGGGCAGCGACCCTGGGCACACCCCCCCCCCCCGCCCGTCTACGTCCTGGTGTCTCGCCCTCCATCCCCGCTGGAGCAGCGACTCTAGGTTCGCCCCCCGGCCCCCGGCCCCGCCGCCACTCACCCAGAAGAGCAGGTTGAAGGCGAACATGAGGAACTTGACGCCCTGGAGGCAGCCGCGCGCCATGCTGCAGCGCTTCAGCTCTAGGAGGAAGATGAAGGAGAGATCCAGGTAGAAGACCACGTACTTGTTGCCCTTGGGCGACGTGTAGCGCGCCCGGGCCGCCTTGGGGCCGGGGTTGGCGTGCGGGCCGAAGAAGGGGCCGCCGTCCCCGCCGTCCCCGCCGTCCCCGGCGCCCGCGCGCCCGCGCAGACTGCTGTAGCGCCGGAAGGGGCCGCCGCGCGCGAAGCCCGGCTCCTTGCCCTCCGGCGACGGGCTGCGCCGGTACGTGGACTCGTCCGTGCTCGAGCGGCGCATCGCGCCAGGGCCGCCGCCGGGCTCAGCGCCCCGCGCCCACCGCCCCGCAACGCCGCATCCCGCCCCGGTCCCGGCCCCGCGGTGGCAGCCGGGCGCGCCGCTCCGCTCCGCCCCCCCCCGGCGGCGGCCCCGGACACCTGCCCGGTCCCCCGCGCCGCAGCCCCGGCCCCCGCCCCGCGCCCGCCCGCCAATCCGCGCCGGCCCCGCCCCCGAGGACCCCTCCCCTCCTCGCCGGCCCGGCCCCCGCCCCGCTCCCTCCGCCCCGCCAATCCGCGCCCGCCTCACCCGCGCACGCCTTCCCACTTCGCCGCACCGCCCTGCGGACCCCTCCCCTGCCCTCCCCTCCCAGCCGCGCAGCTCCGCAAATCCCACTGCTCCGCGGGCGCCGGCCAATCGCGGCCCCAGGGCGACGACCCGACCCCGCCCTGCCCCCGGCCGCTCCGCCCGCGCTGGCGCCCCTCGCTCTCGCCTTCCGCTGGCCCGGGAGGAAGATGCTCCCGAAGGGCAGGGGAAGCGTCGGACGGGGCCGGGGGCCTGGCGCCGAGGGCCAAGGCCCAGGCAGGTCTCAGCCCCCGGAACGAGGACCCCCCCCCAGCCTTCCGCCGCGGCCCCACTGCCCCCCGCCGGGCCTGGAGACCTCCGACCGCACTCGAGATGCAGAGCGCTATGCAAATGAAGGGTGACCCAGTTGCTTTCTGGTGATGACCTGGGGCGGCTTCGACTTGGGTTCCCCGCCCGGAGCTAGACAGCAACGTAGCCCAGAACACTCCCTGGGGTGCGCACTCTCCAGCAGCTTCTCCCACCTCCAGCCTGGGCGGGCGACTCCCGCTGGGACCCCGGAGCCCCCGCAGCTCACAGCTTGGATGGGAACAGGCCTCTGTCGGGACAGGAATCAGCCTAGGTTACCCACCCTGGGAGGAGGGCGGGGGCGGGGGTGGAGAAACCCTTCTGAAGGAGGAGAGGGGCTGCCCGAGAGGGGCTGGGGCAGGGAAGGGCAAGTGGGGAGGGTGCCTAGGAGGGTAGGTCACTCTGCAAGAAATGGGGAGGCTTTCAGACTCACAGGGAGGGGCCGGAACACACAAGAGGGCAGGGTGATCACTAGGCACCTGAAAACAGGCCCAGACCTCAACTCCCACGGCAGCTGGCTTGTTCACTGGGCCAGGGCGCGCTGACGCTCCCCTGGCCCTGCTTCTCCAGTTGAAGGGCCCGCTTCCCCAGCATGTGACAGTGCAGCCACACAGAACCCGGCACTGGTTTAATGCTCTTGAATTACTGGTAAGTTTTGAGGGGGCCTCCCATTTCATTCTGCACCAGCCTGTGCTAGAAGTCAGACCCTGCACCTCCCAGACACATCCAGCCACACTCACGTGCAGAGGGGAGAGAGCTGGGAGGGAGAGGAAGAGGGGAATGGGAAGGAGAGGGGAAGGCGGAGGGGGAGGCAGGGGTGCAGGGGAAAGGATACTGGCAAGGTGACAAATTGAGAGACTGAGTGGTGCGGGAGGCAGCAGGTCGGGGGGCGGGGGGGTGGTTGTGCAAGCAGGCTGAGCAGGACGGTCTGGAGGGCTGGGGGCCCAGCGAGGTCTGGCAGCCCTGCTGGGCCCTGAGGACCACCAGCATCAGCCCTCTGCCGCCCCCTGCAGGCCATTCCTAGACCAGCAGCTCAAGTCCTCAGAGCAGTGTCTGAATGCGGTCCCCCCCCCAGAGCAGAGCTGGCCCTGGCAGGGAGTGGGGACAGGAGAGTCCCAGAGGCCTTGCCCATGTCGCACGGCTGGCCAGCCTGGGGTTTCCCATGGCCCCCCTACCCTTTCCTCCCCCAAGTGTGCTCTGGTGTGTCTGGGCCCCAGGAAAGGGACACAACAGTGGCCCCGTGGAGAAGCAGGCAGCCGAGGGCCCCCACCCAGGCCCTGCAGAAACCTCTGCCCACAGCTCTGCTCGGGGAACAAGTGGCACCATCCAGACCCCAGCGCCCCCTTGGCCCAAGTCAGCCAGCTCCACAGCCAGTCCAAGGATGGACACTCAGGGATGTGCACATGTGAGAGCGTGGGCTCAGAGTGCAACTTGCAGCACATGTGGGCCAAGGGAGGATGCAGGCTGAGCAGGCCTCACCCCACCTCACCCCTGTGCCCCACCAGATACCACCCCCCTGTGCAGCACCCCTACAGGCCGGGGTCAGACACATTCAGGGAGGCACCACTGGGCCTCCAGGGACATAAATGAACCTGCTACCAGCTCATCAGCTTTGTCCTCCTCAAAGTGGGGGGGGGGGGGGGCAGAGGTGAGTAGGGAAGGGATGTTGAGAAGCAGGAGGCTGTCTCCCTTTGGCCTGGCTCCCAGGGCAGGGCCTCTGGGGATGAGGAAGCAGGTTGACCAAGGCTGGGAGGAGAGCAGACATGGGCAGGACTCCCCATGGAGCCCCCAGGCTCACCTCTCCACTCCATCATGCTGGAGTGGGGCAGGGAGGGGGGCAGAAGGGGAGTTGGCCTGGGTTCCCACCCTAGGCCCCAACACCCCCCAAATCATCCCATCTACAAAACCCTGCAGCCACCCACAGGTGAGCGGGAGAGTCTGATCTGAAATGAAATTGAAAAATTCATCCAAGGGTCCTGGGGCCAGCTGGAATGAGGACACAGGTGCATCAGAGCTGAGGCCAGGTGGGCGCCCTGTCAGATCAGGGACCCTGTCCCCAAAGTTCAACCTCTCCCTCACAGGAGTCCCCTTCCTCCAGCAGGTGGGGGCCCAAGGAGACATGTTCAGGAGATGGCATCCGAATGGCTCGGACCGTCTGTTGCAGGACCAGGCGAGCATCCAGCTGGCAAGGCCCCTGGGCCAGGAGTGGAAGAGCCCACGAGGCAGCACAGGTTGGCCCCACTGCTGCCCCACCAGACAGTGACATACCTGGGCTTGCCGCGGGAAAGAAGCCAGGCGGTGCTCGGTTCCCCTGAAGGTGAGCCAGCAGGTGGACCAATGGTCAGTGCAGCCAAGCCAGGCTGGAGCCCTGTGGAGGAAAGATGGGCACAATGGAGCCCACATGTACCCTCTGCGGGGCTCCCAGAGGCTGGGCAGGCACCTCGGGGATGAGGAACAGCCCTCCACTCAGGACCAGGTCCCTACAAGGGCTGGAGAGGGCAGCTGGGGGACTGGTAGGGGTGCACTGCCAGACTCAGGGGACCAGAACAGGGGCAGGGGGGGTTCAAATAGGGCTTTGCTCCCAACCTTGGGTCACTCGTCCGGAGATGCCCAGGGGGGGAGGCAGGTTTGCACACAGACACAGAGACAGCACGCGTGGGGTCTGTGCGTACAGAGAATATACGTGTTCAGGGCATGTAGTGGTCATGGCATGGTCCCCAGAGGTCCAGCCTTCGGTGTCCACTCCCCCCGAGATGCCCTGCAGCCCAGCCATTCCTGGGCTCCAAGCAGATAGATGCCCTGAGCCACCAACCTCACTCTCTCCCCACCGAGCTGGCTGGTGATGACTCACCAGGCCCCTTCCCCTGCCATCAGCATTCATGGGAGGATTCTGCGCTCCCCCACCAGCCAGGGGCTCTGAGGAGGGGACCCCAAGCTCACGGGCAGGGGGGTGTCTGAAGGCATCCCAGTCAGGCCCCCCACATCTCACTCCTCAGACCAGGTGCTCCTTGCAGCCCGGGGGTGGGGCAGGCAGTCTTCTCGGCAGCTCAAGGGCAGGAAGGGACTGCAGAGATTCAAAACATCACCATGGCAGGTGTCCACGCCCCACACACTCATCCTCTCATGGGTGCCCACTGCTGCCAGTCCACCCCGACCTACGTTTGGAGCTGGCGAGAGGCCAGTGAGCAGACGGAGTTCTGCAGGTGACCTCATACCTGTCCTCCCCAGAACCTCAGTGAGGAGAGGATGCACCTGGGAGCCCTCGGCAGTCCCTGTGCCCAAGGATGAAGCATCCAAGGAGGGGTTTCAGGCCCAGAAAGTAGCAAGGGCAGTGGGGGGAGGAGGAGGGTGGCAGTGGAAGGAACACACCTCATCCACTTTCCTTGATAAGCCCCCTCTCCAGGAGCTATGGAGCCCAAAGCCCACAGCAACATTCTAGAAGCTAAAAACCATGCATCATACCCCACCATGCCCCCACACCCCAAGACCTAGGCATCGGGGGGATGGGCCTCCCAGGCAGGGCCTAAAGGGCAGATCCACCAGCAGCCCCCAACCCCCTTGGGCCCCCCAAAATGAGGAAGTCCCATAGCCAACACCAAGCCAAGGCTGGAGGAGACCACTGCCCAGCCACACTCGCAGCCCTCACCCCCAAGGCAGCCCATGGACCCTCCATGAATGACCTCTAGCCCTCCCGGCCCCACAATGCTCCTCCGTGAGTCCAGAGCCTCCCACTCCCATCTAGGGCAGCCCAGACACAACCCTGCAGTTGGGGCAGGATGCAGGGACCAGACAGGACCACAGCTGGCTCCGTCTCTCACCCAGGCCCGGCCTCCTCCTCCAGGAAGCCTCCCTCCCCATTCTCTGTTCTGGGCTTCCTTTGAATGCAGGGTCTGACAAGCCTGCATCCCCCGGAATGGTACCTGCAGCAGGCAACAAGGACAGAGCTGAGGGAGAGCTCCAAGACAAGCACACCTACAGTCCTGGGCTGGGTCTTCTTGACTCTCCAGGGCTCTGGGGTGGCGAGCAGTTGGGGGACCCCAAGGGAGCAGAAGCCATGAGAAGGCCATGGGCACCTACCTGGCCAGACCAAGGTCCCACTCAAAGAGGAACCACCCCAAAAGCCGAAACAAAGATGGGAGGTTGCCAGTGGCGTGGCGTACCCAGCTGAGAGGCAGCAGGGGCCTGGCCTGGGGGCACACACCCCAGCGGGGGCAGATCAGCGGGTAGAGGAGAACACAGCCACCTACCCGGGGCCCCAGGCAGAGCGGGCTCTGAGGCAGCTCTGAGGAGCCAGGGAGGCCCTGCCAACGCAAACAGTCCTGTGGTGTCGGCCTTCCTGCTGCTGATCCAGCCCCGCAGGCCCAAGGCCCACCCAGGCCCCCACCGTTGGGGAGGGGCGCACACCCCCCCTCCCCCACAGAGCCAAGGCAAGGCCAGCTCCCCACAGCCAAACTGGAGCCTCCGGGGCTGGGAGACACCCACTCCAGGGGAGGGGTCCCCAGTCTCTCCTGGGCCCAGCAAGGCCAACCCCCACCTCAGGGTCTTCCCCCCACATCCCTGCTCCTCCTCCCCCTCCCCCTCCCCCTCAGGTATTTCTCTGCTGGAGGTGGCAGTGGAGAGGACACCATCAGGACCCCGAGGGGGCCGCCTTTCCACCCACCACGGGCCCTGGGAGCACCCTGCCTCAGGCACCCACAGAGTGTGCCCGCCCGCCTCCAGGCCACCAAGACCCCTATGGAGCACGGCCACATGGGGCCCAGGCTGCAGGGCCGGCAGGCAGCGCTGTTCCCAAATGCCCTGAGCCCAGGCTTGTCCACAGGGTGGCCAGGTGAGGGCCAGCGAGCCTCAAGCATGCCTGCAAACACCACCAGGCCAGGACTACTACTGGTACTGCAGGCAAGGAACCCCATCTGACCCTGGGAAGGCGTCTGAGCGTGTGTGTTCTGGGACCCCACCCCACCCTGCACATCTACCCAAAGCAAGACGGGCTAGGGGCCAAGCCTGCACAGCCAGGATCGGGACCCTCCAGCTGGGCAGCTTCTGGTTCTATCCACACGGTACAGATGGAGAAACTGATGCCAGGACCCACGGGCAGGGTCCGCTGACGCCCCGTATACAGGGCAATGCTCTGGGCCAGAGCATCTCAGCAGCAAAGTCTTGAACCGCTGAGCTCGCCTTGATCCCTGCCTGCCCTGCAGTGACCCTCTTCTGGCAGGAAACGTGGCTCACGGGTTCCCAACCACATGTGAGCACAGCCCTCCCTCCCTCCCTAAGCCTCCCGCCACTGGGGGCAGGATACCCCATTCTCGAAAAACTGGCACTCTCCCTCCCCGGAGGCCTGGGCCACATCTGTGCTGACACTGCACACAGAGAGGGGAAGCAAGGGCCCCCCCTTTCCTTGCAGGCAGGCGAGGCCCCCCCCGTCCCTACTCCCCACCAGTGCCCTGGGCCCCCATGTCTCCCTCCTGCCCACCCTGAGGAGAGCCAGGCCCAGGGCCCAACTACTCCCCCACAACACACACAGAGGGACACGGCCATCCAGGGCAGAGGCAGGGGGCAGGGCTGACCTCTGAGGCTCCCAGTGTCCCCCGGTCAGGGCTGAGCGAAGACAGGGTAGAGACAGAGAAGAGGACCAAACACCCCAAGGGGCCTCGGCGCACACCTGTGTTGAGAGCATGCACACAGGCTGCGGGGAGAGGGGGCAGCCGTGATGCTCCCCATGCCCTCTCCCTGGAAATCAGGGAGCAGAGGGAGGAGCCCGGGAAGAGGAGGCCACCACCCCCCCCAAATCTACACACAGCTCACAGAATTCCAGGAATGTCAACTTGGCTCTGGCCAGGATTAGGGAGGGAGGCTCATTCCCCTCACTCTTTCGGAGTAAACAACTGCTCTGGGCAGGAGCATGGGTGGGGCAGGCCCTGGGCCCCTCCTCCAGGAAGCCTTCCACCACCACCCCCAGCTCCCTAAGGCCCACCCGCTCACAGCCTGGATCCCCTCCCCTCCACTGGGTCCCTCACCTCCACCGTTGCCAGCAGCCTCTGCCGCTGAGCCTGGGTCTGACCCCAGGCCACTGTGACTCAAGGCCCCCTATCCTGTCCCTCTGTCCGGGGACAGGATGTGCGTCCAGCGGGGGGGGGGGGGGGGGCGGCGGCGGGAGGGGCAGCTGGGAAGGGAAGCAGCCTCACTCGTGGCTCTGCACGTGGCAGTGTGGGGGATGACAAATGCACTGGGCAGCCTGTCCGGGACCCAGGCAAAGGTGGGGGCACAAACTCCAGGCAACGGGCAGCTCTGGCCAGCCGCACCCAGGCCCCAGGGAACCCTCTGGCTCCCTCCCCCTCAGCTAAAGCCAGAATCTATCATCCACCTGAGAGGGCGGGTAACTGATGCCTGGGACTCAGCACAGGCCCCACTCACCCCCAGCAGAGATCCAGAGGCCCCAGGCCAGGGAACCTGACCAGGCCCCTCCCACCAACACCCTGCCTAAGTCACAGGTGCCACATCCCCCCCCACAGCCCAGAAATTTACCTCCTCCAGGGAGCCTTCCCTGCCTCTCACTGCACACTGATCTCCCCCCAGCCTCCAGCCCCGGGATCAAGTAGCTCACCTTACCCCATTTCCAGAGACACAGCCTCACCTTCCTTTAAATCCTCTGTGGCTCTTGCCCCATCACCTCTAGCCCTACCACCTGCTCTGGCCCTAGCACAAACTTGTGGCCTGGACCTGCCCCGCAGGTATGGCCTCCAGGCCTCCATCCAGGGGTTCCTTTGCCAGGATCAGTCCACTCCCTTACACACACTCGGGCTCTCTCCTGGTAAAATCGTGCTCTTCAAGGTTCAACTCAAAAGGCACCTCTTCCATGACGCCCTCCCTGACCACCCTCTCCAGCCTCCGCCCCTTTCTGAGTCCTCAGAGGCCGGACGCCCCCAGATCACGGGTACCCAGCACAGCCTGGCCCGGGGTGGGTGCAGACCCCGCCCGCACCCCCCCCAGACCCTTCCTCCGGAGGAAGGGAGGAGGGACGCGAGCCGAAGCGGATCGCTGGGGCGCTGCGGGGAGAGGACCTGCCGCTGAGCCCGCCGCGCCCTCCCGCCGTCGGGGCTGCAGATAACTGCCCGGCCGGGACCGACACCGTGCGAGCGCGCGGGCCGGGCCACGGCTGAGAACCGGACCGCCAAACTCAGCCCCAGAGATCCCCCCCGCCCCGGGCGCGCGAGGGCAGGGGCTCCAGGCGGGGAGAGCCTTCTCCCCGGCCGGGCCAGGAGGGGCGGCGGGGAGGCTCGTCCGTGGCCGCCCGCCCCCGCGGGCCCCCGCCGGCCGCCGGCCAGCGCCTCTGTAATCCCCGCCGCGGGTCGCCGCGCCCCCGGTCCCGGCCCCGCCACTTGTTGCGGCGGCTCGGCTCGGGGCTCCAACTCCGCGCCGGCTCGGCTCGGCTCGGCCCGGCCCCAGCCCGGCTCCGGGGCCCGGCTCGGCGGCTGCGGGGAGCGGGACCCCGGCGACATCCCCACCGGCGGGCGCGGTACCTGAGCGCAGTCCGCCCGCCGCGCAGCTGTCAGTCATGCGGACACGAGGAAGGCGAACCGCCGCCGTCGGGCCCTTTCGGTCCCGCTAGGACGCCGTAGGCCGGGACATACCAAAGCGGCGGACGGGGGGCGCCGCCTGCTCCGGCCGCGGCCGCGCGGGCCCCGGGACCCCCGGCCCGCGCGGAAGGAACCCGGCCCGGCGGGGAGCGCAAGGCGGCGGCACCGGGGCCGGCGGCGCTGGCTGGGGCGGCCGGGGGCGGGACGGGGCTCCCCCCCCGCGCCATGGACGCGCCCTGGGCGGGGCCGGCCGCGGCGGAAGCTCAGCGCGATCGGGCAGAGCGGGCGCCGCGCTGCTGCCGCCATGATCATCCCGGTCCGCTGCTTTACGTGCGGCAAGATCGTCGGCAACAAGTGGGAAGCCTACCTGGGACTGCTGCAAGCCGAGTACACCGAGGGGTGAGGCCCGCACCGGGCGGGGGTGGGGAGCCGGGGTCGAGGGGTCCTCGCCTGCGGGGGCGCGGGGCGACGTCTCGTTCGCGGGTCAGGGGTTGCGGGGCTCAGGGGCGGCGGTGGGGGCCCGGGGTAGAGGGGCCGCGATCCGTGGGGCGTGGGCGCAGGGGCAGAGGGCGAGGTCGGGGGCCGCGGTGTGCAGGTGGGCTCCTGCTGGGTGCGGGGGCGAGGGAACGGCGGGCCGGCTCTCGCGGCCCTGGCCAGGCGGCGGGCGCTCGTACCAGACTCCAGGTGACGCTGCAGGGGCTTCCCCCCGCCCCCCAGGCTCTCTGCCAACCCTCCTCTACTGACCTGCTCGCAGGAAAGCGTTGCCACCACCTCGCCCCGCCTTGCAGTTTAGGGAGAGGAGGGGAGTTGGGCGTCAAGCCCCAGTATCTTGGCACTTGTAGGTGTCCTTTGGGAAAGTCATGGCACCTGTCCACCTCAGTTAAGCGCTCTGCTTCCTCCCTGGCCACCTGCTCCCTAACCTCTCTCCGCTGTTAGACCCACCCCTGTCCCCCAAACCCTCTTGTCCTGTGGGACGTAGAACAAGCTTCCTGGCCACACAGCCGCCAGTAGCGGGTTGTTCTGGGGGCTTTTTTCCTGTCCCTGCCCCTCAGCACTGCAGTCACCACCAGGTTTGTCTGAATCTCTGTCCCCTCGCACAGGTGGACTCTGGGCCCCTGTGTGGACAGTCCCTTGTGCTGATCACATTTGAACCCTGGGCCTGGGGTGTTTGGGGGTGAATCGGGCAGAGGCCAGGGCTGGGCTGAGTGCTCATGCCAGGTCTTGATGAGTCTGTGAGAGTGACCAAGTGTGAGTGAACGGCTGGAAGCCTGCACAGGACACCTCCCCCCCCCCGCGCGAGATGCCCTGGGCAGGAACCAACCAACCTGGCCTCCTCTGTCCCAACTTGCCATCTCTGCACAACCGAGCAGTGCTGTGGGAATTTTCTGGAAGCCTTTAGGGGGACTGGGCTGGGTCCCAGGCACACTGACAACTCTAATTGGCTTGAGAAACCAGAGAGAGATGGCTTCCTGGAGAGACTTCCCTCCCTGACATGTGGCACGGGCATGCGGCGCAGGGCCCTCTGTCCCCCCAGGACTGCCTGGATGAACAGGGTGTGGTCTGCTCCTCTCACCACAGGGATGCCCTGGATGCGCTTGGCCTGAAGCGGTACTGTTGCCGCCGCATGCTGCTCGCACACGTGGACCTGATCGAGAAGCTGCTCAACTACGCACCTCTGGAGAAGTGACGTGTGGCGCCCGCCGCCCGCCGTGCTCACCCGGGGCGGTCGGCGCCTTGCCCCACTGCATCCTGCCCGCCGCCTGAGGGTGTGTCTCTGCTCTGGAAGGAACTGTCCAGTAAAGGTCTTTGTAGAACCATGAGCAGATCCTAACAGTTGGCCTGGCTTTGGGTGACTCCCTGCCTGCTGGTGTTTGTGTGTCCTGCCTCGTGCCTGAAGCTGCTTGGGGTGGACGTGGCTCTCGCTGCCCAGGGGGAGGGAGAGCCATCCAAGTGGCAGCCATTCAGCAGGGGTGGGGGGGTCTCCTTCTGGAGTGTGGGCTCTCACAGGTGCAGACAGCCAAGAGCGCTTGGGTTTGGGGCTCCGGGACCCTGGCACGCCCACCCCCAGGTCCTGGGTGCTCTGTAGGCCAAGCACAGAGATCCTCACATCCTCTCCCAGGATATCAAGAACCAGATTTTCTGGGCCCTGAATAGAATGCCTGCTGTGGTCTCGGCGGCCCGTCCTGAGGGTCTTACTGCCAGAAGCTTCGAGGCTCCAAGCTCAGCAGGCCCCTTCCCTTGGCCAAGTCCTTGTGGAGGGGGAGAGGCAGTGCCCAGCCTCCACAGCCAGCCCTGAGGCCCTCACAGTGGGTTGAGGGCGGCCCTGAGGAGGCTCTGCTGGGTGTCAGGGTTCGCCAAGCTCCCAGTGCCCTGGGCATTAGCATTGAGTCCCTTGGGCCTGCCCGAAGAGCTATCTGCCAGGGGCTTCTGTCCTCTTGCAGCTCAGGCTGAGGCTTCGAGCCAGCAGCTATCACCCTGGACGGGAGTCCGGCAAGCCCTGGTGCCCTCCAGCAGGCAGTAGGCAGGAGTGTGTGGTTAGGAGAGGGAGGCAACTTTCTTTGGCACCTTTTTCAGGGCAAACACTGCTGCCCGGACATGGGACATGGGGTCCTCTGAGGGCCAGTGAACAAACCTGCTGCGGGGGCAGGGGGAGGTAGGGTCTGCCCAGGGTATGGGTCCCGCAGAGCTTGGGCCTCTCATGTCGGGTCCGAGAGGCTGCCCCCCGCCTTCCCTAATGGCTACATGGGCCAGAAGGGCGTTTGGAAACAAGCAGGTCCAGGCCATTTGAGGTCTCCATTGCCTCTGGGAGGCTCGGGCCCTGCCACCACTTTTCTGTCCCAGAATGGGCAAGGTTTTTTGGCTTCTCAGCCCGCCTCAGTGTCCCTGTGACTGGCCTCCTCTCCCTGGAGTCCTGTCCATCCTTGGCTCACACGTGGCTGCCCTGGAGCACCAGGATGTGCTGTCCTGGCCCCTTGTCCTGGCACTAGGTGGGTGGTTCTGTCCACCCTGCTGGCAGGGGAAGGCCCTGAGGACCAGGACCCTGTCTCACTGACACAGCTAAGCTCACGTGTCTGTTCCACAAACATTTATTGAACGCCTATTACGTGGCACAAGCAGTTTTGGCATTTGTGATACAGCAGTGAATAAAACCCACAAGCCCCCCGCTTCTGGGAAGGGGACAGGACAAGAGCAAGTGAATTGCGGCCTTTCAGTGGGGAGAGTGGTGGGGAAGTCCCAGCAGGGCCTTAGGGCAGCCGGGGCGGGGGGGTGGGGGGGCAGCGGCACAGGACCCGCAGGACAGGGCTAGCTTGGCTTTCCCGGGAGTGGGCTGGGGGTCTTGGGGCCCGTGGCGGGCATATTCCCAGGCTCTGCCCCACCCAGCAGTGCCCCCCTCAGGCTTGCCCTGACCACCATGAGGGGGTGTGTCCGGGGGTCTGGGAGCACCCGACGGTGGGCCAGCCCCTCTGGCTGAGCGCAGGGAACACCCCGAGACCCGCCCCGCCCCCCCCCAGGCAGAAGTACTGCTTCCCTGCTGTGGGCGGGGGGGGGGGGGGGGTCTCAGGCCTTTGGTCTGCAGAGAAAGGCACTGGCAGCTCCCTCTGAGGGTAGGGGTCCCCAGAGGTCACGTGATGGCGTGGGGGGCGCACAGGGGCTTGAGAACAGCCCCTCCCTGGCAGAGTGGGGAGGGAGCAGCGTCCTGGGACCCCAGCTCCCCGGCCCTCAGTAGTGTCAGCTCGTAGTCAGGTGGCGTGAGGCTGCGGCCCGCGTGGGCACCGTCCGGCACGCTCAGTAGCGCTCCAGCTTCAGGCTCCTGTACAAGCAGCACGTGAAGATCATGCCGAAGACCTGGGGCACAGGGCAGCGTGAGCGCGGCACAGCGCCAGCCCCATGGCGTCCCCTGCACCCACCAGGGCCTGTCCCGCCCCATCCCCGCACCTGCACGCAGCCGATGCCCACGCCCACGGCCCCGATGATCCTCAGGTGCTCCTGGATGAAGGTCTCCAGCTTGGTGATGCAGCCGCCCTGGCAGGGTAGGGGTAGGGGCGCCGAAGGCGAGCGAGTCCAACCCCCTTGGGGTGTGACCACACCAGCCCCCACCCCCCCACCCCCGGGGCATCCTGGGCCCCTGGCTCCTCAGCCCCTCCCCAGGGAGCCCAGGCGCCTGCCGGCCTACCTCCACCTTGTAGATGTTGGAGGCGTGGTCCCGCTGCCCACAGCCCGGCACCAGGGTCTTGCAGCAGCTGTCGGGCACCACGCGGCCGCCGGCCTGGCCCGAGCGGATCCACTCGCTGTCCCGCCAGTCTTGGGAGTTGTTGCTGCCACAGCAGTGGAACTGCGGTAGGAACACGGCCCGGCTGAGCCCCCGTGGCAGGGACCCCCCCAGAGGTCCGGGGAGGCCCGTGGGGGTGTGCACACATCCCCACTGCGCCACCACCCACCTCCTGTTGCAGCTTGTCCACAGCACTGGTCACGCCCTCGTGGCCTGGCTGGTGGTACCGCTTGCTCATGGTGTCCTTCAGGTTCTCCTTGAGCTCGGTGTTCAGCTGGGGGTGAGGTGGTGACAGCTCCGGCTGCACAGTCTCAGACCCCCCCCCCCAGGTGGGACAGGTGGAGGCAGATGCAGATGGGGAAGAGGTTCAGGGAGGCCTCCAAGCAGCACTAGGGCCCGATGCTGGCTGGGGAGAGGGGACTGGGAGAGTCACCAGGTGGCCATGGACACGGTTGGGGACAGGGAGGGAGCTCCAGATCCCATGGACGCTTCCATCCCTGCTGTCAGTCCCCACAGTGACCCAGCCCCACCCCCAGGGCCTGATGGCCCAGTGGTCAGCTCTGGAGCATGGGGGGGTTGTGTCTGTGTGTGTGTGTGTGTATCCCTGTCTTCTTACACGGCACATCTGTGTGTATGTGTCCCTGCATGCGTGGACCTGTGTATCCCCACATGCACACGTCCATCTTACTGCATGTGTCCCTCCATGTTCCTGTCCGTCCAGGCCCCTCACCTGCTGGTAGTAGATGTAAGCCAGGATGCCAGCAATGATCTCCAGCAGAAAGATGATGAGGAGCAGGATGAAGTACTGGGGGTGGGCAGGGACCCAGTTAGGTGGGGCTGGACACAGACCTCCCTGTCCCGTGAGGACTCCTAGTGTCCAGGCACAACAGAGCAGAGCCCCCAGCCTCAGACCCCAAGTGGCCACAGAGGGCTCCAGGCAGCAGGTGGGTGCTGGCAGTCCCTGACGCTTTCCCTCGGAACTGCTGTCTTCCCTCAGTGCGCCCAGCTGGGATGTGGGGACTCGGGGCTGGACAAGTGGCCTGGGACCCCCCCCACCACAGTGAGTACAGCAGAGGCTGCAGTGTCACCCTTGAGCCCCAACAGTCCCTTCTTTCTCATCAGGGCCCCCCCAGCAGCCTGGTGGGGAGCCCCCCTCAGCTACACCCCGACTCCCACCCACCACCCCAGTGCCGGCCACGCCCTGCTAACCAAGCGCAGCAGGTTCCGCCTTTCCTTGAAGGTGGCACAGCAGCCCAGAACACCGGTCACCATGACGACAACTCCAGCCACCACCAGGATGTAGGCTGTGGCCAGGTAGGTGCCTGAGGCCAGCAAGCTGATGTAGTCACTCTTGAGGGCCAGCGTCCAGATACCCACTGCCATAACGGCCAGGCCAGCCAGCTGTGGGCAGTGCACCCTGGTCACCACCTCTGGCCCCAGGTCTGAGAGATGGGGCTGAGCTCCCAGGCCAAGGCTCCTTCAGGGACCAGGGAAGGGAGGGAGAAAACGCCGGTGGAGGCAGGGGGAGGGGCGCCCACTCCTCACCCAGAAGCAGCAGTTGAAGGTGAAGAGCAGGTACTTGAGGCAGACGGTTCCGCATGTCGCCTTCTCGTTGAACTCCCCCATCCTGGGGCTGAGAAGCGAGGGGATGTCAGAGAGCCCACACCACCAGGACCTGACTGGGAGGTCAGCCAGACACCAGTGGGGACAGTAAGAGGGGACACACATGCCCAGGCCGGCCCCTGGCTGAAGCCCAGCCAACTATCTGCCCCAAATGAAGGGCCCGGGAAGGTGTCCATAAGAACCAGGATGCTTCCTGGGAGAGCAATTCAGGAGCCTCATTCCCCTCTCCCCCCCGCCAGCCCCCGAAACCCACCCCACGCAGCCATGCTGGATGTTTACTGCCCACAGCCAAGCTGAAGGCCAGGCCCTGGAGGACTGAAGGGCCTGGCTTCCTTGACTAGAGCCCAGGACACAAGGGAGACATGGAGGACCCCAACCATTACCGGCTGACTCACCCCTGCTGGCAGCCAGGGTAGGAAGCCCCAGCAGGCACCTCAGGGTGAGCTCATGCAGGCCCCACCCCCCCCCACACACACACACACAACATTCCCGGGGCTCCACGTCACAGGCTGGCAGGGCCGCAGGCTGGCAGGAGCCTACCCGAGGCTGGAGGGGAGGAGGCCACTCAGACTGATCTGCCCCTTACTAGTGACGTGGCCTCAGGGAAGACCCTCAGGTTTTTGTTAAAGGGAAGGCCTGCCTTCCTCTTCACCAAGGTGGGAAGAATAGAGCAGAAACACATTCCCCAGACCTGGGGGGTACTTCCTCAGTTGGTCCTCATTAATGGAAAGGGGACAGCCCCCCCCCCCCCCCCCCCCCCGCAGCAAGACAAGAAGCTACAGGCTGTACTCCTCCCCAGTGGCACCCGGGGACACCCTGCCTGCTCTGCTGTGGGGTGTCTGCACTGGGGAGGGTGGGAGAGGGCCCTGGGGCACAAAGGGCAGCTGGACGCCCCAGGCCACGTTTCCAGACAGGCCCAGCACCACCCAGAGCTGAACTTTCACCCGCCCCACCCAGCACTCACCTGGCTGCTGGGGGCTACGGGTTCCTCCGTCAGACAGGTGTCCGGAAGTTCCCTAGGAGGCTCCGCTAGAAGGGCAGGGACGGGTTACAGGTCTGGCCCACGCTGGACAGGCAGGATCCTGTCACCCTTCCTTGTGGCCGCTCCTGGCAGCGGATCCGGAGCTGGGCTTCCAGAGTAGACAGCGTCAACTCCCAGCGGCAGGGAGGGGAGAGGCCAGGCCCGGTATTCTGGTCTGGGCTTGGGCGGGCAGGGCAGAAAACATTTCTGGACAGTGTGATCCTGGGAGGGGAGGGATCACTCACTCCTCCAGGCACCCCACCCTGGGCCTTCCTGCCAGACCCGCCCCTGTCCCTTACCCCACCACGCAGCAGTACCTGCAGCCCGGGCAGAAAAAAGACGCAGCCCCGTACCACGGGGCTGGGGGTATGGAAGCCCCACGCGCCCGCAGGCTGGCCCTGGGCCCGTGGAGAGGTCCCGGCCCCCGCGGCCCACGCGCGGACTACCGGCGGGGGAGGGGCCCCTCTTTCCGAGAGGCCTGGCGGATGTGAGCCCCCTGGGAAAGCGCCGGCCAGAAATAGTTCCTCCGGCCTGGGACAGAGCGGCCCCACCCCAGCCCCTGCAACTCAGCGGGGCCGTCGGCGGCCGGGGCAAGACCCGGGGCCCCGCACTCCGCTCCAGCCAGGCCCGGGGAGGCAGCCGCGCGTCACCGCGGTGAAGCCGCCGCCCCTGGCCGGGCGAGCCGACGGCGCGCCCACTTGCACCCAGGCGGAGGGAAGGGCACCAATGTCCAGAGACAATGACGAAGGTGCTCAGATGGGGCCGAAGGGGCCGCCAGGCCTGCGCGAAGACCCAGGAGGCGCCTAGCCCCCGCCCCGGGGGCCCCTCCGCCCACCCGGCTCCCCGGCGTCCGGCTCCCTCCGGAGAGGGCCGGCGCGCGCGCTGCTGCCGGGTCGGCGGACCGGGCCTCCAGGCCCTCCCGGCCCTCCCGGCCCTGCCTCCTGGCGCCTGCAGCCGGGCCTCGCGGTCCGGGCCGCGCAGGGCCCCGGCACACCCGGCCCCTCCCGGCCCGCCTGGCCAGGCGGCGGACTCACCGGCCACGCGTCCGAGTCCCGCCGGGCGGCGACGGGGGCGGGGGCGGGGGGGCGGGGGCGGGGGCGGCTCGGAGCGCTGAGACTGCACGGCGGGCTCGGGGCCTGCGAGGGCGACGCGCTCCGCCTACGATCCGCAGGCCCCGCCCACGGCGGCGGGCGCGGGGCAGGTCCGAACAGTGCGCCGCACGCAACGGCGGCGCGGCGGGCGCCTCAGCCGGCGCTGGGCTGGGGGTCCGCCCGGGACTGCGCAGGCGGGCGTGCTGCAGCCCGCGGGCGCCCGTAGCCCAGCCAAGGACTTACACCCTCGGAGACGGAGGAGCTGGGCTGGGGGCGGTGGGGGTGGCGACGGCGGCCAGCCCGGCCAGGGCTCCGGACTGTGTCCAAGACCCGGCCCTTCTCCAGGCCCAGCCCCGGTTCTGGTTCTCTCCTCGAAACCCAGGGACCACCGGAGGCTGCAGGGTCGGCAGAACAGATGCTGGCCTTGGGGGAGGATCTGGAGGTGTGATCAGATGCAAGAGTGGGGTCTCTTTGGGTGCACTATGGAGGACAGCCTGGAGCGGAGGCCTGGGGTCCCTGCCAGAGACAGTTCAGTCTGGAAGGCATCGGTCCTGGGAGGGGTGGAAAGGAGTGAGGGAAACAGGGCAGAGCCTGCTGACCTGGGAGACTGGGAAACCGACAGTGGGAGTGAGGAGGGGGAGGGGACTCCCAACCCACCAGGCTCATGCCCAGACCCAGGCAGGGTTGGTCAGAATCTGCAGTCATTTGGAATAGTTCTCCATGGACAGTGGGCAGCACTCGTCCCCAGCTCCTTGCCCAGGGTTCATGATTCTGGCCAACAGCTCCCAGCTTCCCAGGGAGGGTGGAGGGAGGGGCGTGAGCAGTGGCTGCAGACCCTTTTGGAGGTCCCACTCAGGGCGGGCTGGTTTGGGGAGGGGGTGGTCAACTGAGGCCAGGAGCAGGCTCCCTAGTGAGACAATGGGCCTCAGTTCCCTTGTTCCCACAGAGGGGCCCCTTGGGGCTTCAGCTTTAATGGACAGCGAGGTCTTGAAGGCGTGACCAGAGACATGCGGGGACATCTGCAGCCCCAGCACCACAGGGCCCTGCATCTGTGCTACACACTTGCCTTGAGTGTACCATGGACACCCCATGTGTGTAGTGTGGCTCCCGCCCACATAGGCCAAGGAGGTCACAGTGCAGTCGTGGACTTTATTAGGAGGAGGGCGTTTTTCTGCTGGTCAGAGATGGGTTTGATGGGATGGGGACAGCATGAGGACCAGCAGGGAGGCACAGGAGACTGACCAGTCCTAAGTTAGTTCCTTCATATCTGCATGCAGGCAGGTCAGACAGTCCACTAAATAGAGCCCACATCCTGGATGGGCAGCCCCTAGCCACGACGCACCACCTTCAAGGGGCAGCTTCTCCGAGTAACGCCCAGGGAGTCTCTTGGGGATGGTCAGCGGGCACTGGGAAGGTGGCCAGAGCCACGTCTCGGAGGGCGAGCCCAGCTGCAGCAGCAGCAACAGGTGGGCCCCGGCAAGCGCGCCACGGCCAGAGCTTTCCTTCGACCACTGCCCAGCCACTTGGCCTCACAGGCGTCCCTCTGGTCCCGTAGCCGCGTGTTCAGCTCCCTAGGAAAGGGGAGTCCACCACCCTAAGAGGTCTCAAGAGGCAGCATTCCTGGGTGGGGAATACGGGCTCTGCTCTCCCTCAGACCAGAAGAGGGGTGTCTGGCTGGGGCTGCCGCATGAGGGATGGAGGAGAGACACGAGGAAGGACTTCCTCCAAGTGGGATGAGGCAGTGGTCAGGAATGTCGGGAGCTAGGAGCTCCCGAGCTGTGCCAAGCCCCTTCCCTCGTGGGGCCTGAGCCAGACCGCACCTGAGGAGCTCCAGTTGTCGCAGGAGGCTGAGCTTCTCTTTTTGCATGTTCCTCGAGACTGTGGCCACCTCTCTGCAGGAGGGAGGAGGTGACCGGGATGCAGGGAGGCTCGTCGGGGCGTCCCACGGCCCTAGCCTACGCAGACCCTGAGGGCGGGGCTGGGACATGGGATGGGGATGGAAGTGGCCCAGACCTGAGCCCCAAAAGCGATCCGGTCCTGCCTCGCCCGCCAGCCCGACCCCCTCCCCGGGCCCGCCCCTGAAGGTTTGCCTCCTCCCTGCTCCCCCAGGCACCGTAGGGTTTGCTCCCGGCGGCCCTGCACATCGCCCTTCAGTCTCCGGAGCTGCTCCTGCGCCCCCTCCAGCTGAGTTCTCAGCGCCTCGTTGGCTAGCCACAGCTGGGCGCTCTGCGCCTGCGCCTCCCGCTGCTCGCTGGCCCGGGTCTGCAGCTGCTGTTCCAACTGGGGAGTGAGGGGGGGATCAAAGCTGGGAAGGATCCCTCCACCTCTTCTTCGGGGTGCTGCGTTTACCCCTGACTCCCAGCGGTTCCAGGGCCGGGGGCACTGAGGTCCAGGGGACCTCAAGCACACCGGGGAGTGTGTGGGTGACGGTGGGGACAGGGCCCTGGGCTCGGCGGGTCCCACCCCTCCCCGGCAGGGGCAGGCGGCCACTCACCTCCCGCTGTCGCAGGCCCGCGCGCTCCAGTTCCTGCTCGCGGCTCTGCAGCTCCAGCTCCAGGAGGCCTCTGCCCTCCTCCCGGGGGAGGTCCTGGGATTCGCGGAGAGCTCCTGAGCCTCAGCGGGCGGTGGAGGGGCAGGGGCCAGGGTGGGGGGTGCGGGTGGAACGGAGTCAGGGAGACACGTGCGTCTGGGATCGGGCTGCGCGGGGTGGGACTGGGGCGTCGGGCCCACCTGACTCCGCAGACGCTGGCGCTGCTCGCGAAGCCGCTGCTCCATCTCCTCGTACAGACACCGCACCTCCCTCTCGTGCTCGCTCTCCCGCCTTCAGGGGGCAGGGGGTGAGGCAGCTGCTTTGAGCCGGCCGGCACTACAGACCCCAGCCCTGCCTCTACTGCTTCCCGAAGTCCAGCCACCTGGGCCCCAGGCCCCGCCCTGGTCCCCGCCCTCACCGCCGCAGCGCCTGCTCCAGGCTGTCCCGCTCTCGGGCCGCCTCCTCCAGGCAGGCCGACGCGCGCATCAGAATGTCCTCGAAGGAGCCCAGCAGCTCGGGTCGCTCGCGCTGCAGCCGGGTCCAGAGCGTCCGCACCGCTGGCTGCCTGCAGGGGGAGGGCAGGGGCTGAAACTGAAACGGGGGCTCCCCGACCCCATCCCGAAGGGTGAGCCCTCTGGAGACTTGCAGCCCTGGATAGCCCAGCCGCGTTTGCTGCATGCGGGGTACCCCTCTTGTGGGTGCTTCTGCCCCTGCCTGAGGTCGGTGTGTACGGGTCTTGTGGGGCAGCGAGGTGTATACACACAGGGCTGTGCCCAGCGCCTGCCCTTCTTCCCACAGCCTTGTCGGCTGCCCCCTGAAATGCAAATTCTGCGGGAAATCACGCTCAGCCCCTCCCAGGTGTCACAGCTGACAGAGACCGACTGGGCCAGTCCCAGCATAGGGACCCTGAACTGGGACAGACACGCGGGCGACAAGGACAGGCAGCGTGCAAAGGGGAGATAGTAGAGGAGGGAACTGGGAGCCGCCTCAGCACCAACTCACTCGCCGAGGGCTGGGGCCACCCCCAGCTGCTCCAGCACTTCGCAGAATCTCTCCTCCTCCTCTTCCTCCAGGGAGTCCTCAGTGCCTTGCACATCTGACCAGCCTGACTCAAAGGTTTCCTCTGGAGCCTGGGAGGGCAGTGCACCCTGGGCTGACTCCACCCCCACAAACTTCCCTGTGGGCATGGGAAGGTGAGATTACCAAGGCTGTGGGTTAGTACCCCGCTCGGCCACCACTCACCCCCCCGCCGCCCCACACACACATCCTGTCCTTATTCTGAGCCCAGTTTCCTGTTTTTCTTCCTTATTCTGGCCTGATTCTTGGTTTAGGAATGGGAGATAACACCCACCCAGGGCCAGAGTGGAGCAAGCCTGGCTCCCATCCCACCGGGGTTTGGCACGGAAGGGAGGGGGTCATGGAGCAGGAGGGTCAGCTGCACACCTCTGGTGACATCTGGTGCCTGTGTGTATTGATACCAGTCCGAGCTCCGCAGGGAGGCCATGGCGAGGCACAGGCCGCCCTGTGTGTTGGGTGTGGGCCCCACATGTGCCGGTGGAGGGTCTCTGCGCAGCGGGGTGGGGGGGAGGGGGGCCTCGGGGACTCAGCTCACCCAGGCCGAGGCAGAACTCCCAGGCGGTGAGGAAGCCTGTGTGGGCCTGATCCAGGCTTTCGAACACAGCCTCTAGCTGTTCAGGTGTGAGGGGCAGGTCGCTCTGCAGACCCTAGCCAGGCAAGGATGGCAGGGCTGAGCTGCCAAGGTCGGCCCCTGGCTGGGGCAGCCTCCTGGGACTGGGGATTCACCTGCAGGTCATGCCGAGTGATGAAGCCCTTGGCGTCCTTGTCACAGAGCAGAAACAATTCCTGGGCCTGCTCTAGCATCTCTGCCCTTGGCCTCCCGGCGCTCCCCTCCTCCACTTCCTTCTCCTCCTGGGCCTCCCCAGCACCGGGCTTCCCAGGCCTGGCCATGGGAGCGGGGGTCTCTGCCATGATGCGCTGTGAAGTCAGGGAACAGTCAGGGCCAAAGCAAAGCTCAAGAGAGATGAGAGGGGGAGAGAAGGGAAGGTGGAGTGGCCATGGGTGGGGACTAAGCTTGTAGGGAGCCGTGAGTGCACAGAGGGGCCATCTTGCACCAGGTGGGAAGCCGGGAGAAGGCATGGCAGAGGTCCAGAGAGGAGTGTAGCTGGGGGCAGGACAGTCACTTGGGGGTAGTGCTGCAGGCAAGGGGTGTCATGGATGCAAGTGAAGCAGGCTCCAGGCCTGTGGGCTGTGGGGGCTGCCCAGGGAGCTAGAGGCTGTGGCTTAGAGGGCAGCCAGTGCAGGAGGAGAGGAGCTGGGGGAGGGCAACCTGGGGGCGGGGGGTGGGGGGAGGCAGCTACAGAAAACCTCTGATGGAAAATAAGGAGGTGGGGGCTCCTGGCAGCTGAGGGGAGAAAGCTTGGGTGAGGGACTGGCCAGCGGAGGGGAGGAGCTGAACAGGTCCTAAAGCTGGACACCTGGAGACCTGGCTGACCGGGCGGGCCAGCGGGAGCGTTCAGCCAATCCTGGCTAAGTCTTTAGCCCCTGAGTCTGGGCCTCAGAAGTCCTGGCCTCCAGCCGGCTGGCCGACGACTTAAGCTCCTCCCCTTCTGCCGCAGCCCCTCCCACCGGGCCCCTGGCCCCAAGGGTTGCAGATGCAGGGTTTCAGCCTGGGACGCCGATGCCTTCCATGGCCCTTGTCAAGAACACGCCAGGTTCTAGGCTTGATGGCCCTTCCCCCAAGCAATAGGCACTTGTGGTCCGCCAGACTCGCCCCCTCCAGTTCGCGGAAACTTCGCGGGGCCTCCCTCCCCGCGGGGCGCCCCGCCCCTAATCAGAGCCACCTGTCGTTCCCACAACGCCCTGGTCCCGGATTTCCCAAAGCTAACCCCCAGTGTGGCGACATTTCCCCCAACCTGGGGGATTCTGGGATCCTCTCCTCTCAGTCCAGGACCTTGATTTTCTCTCCCGCCCATATTATATTCCTGGGGCGGCGCGGCGGGGTGTCGGGGCGCAATCTCCAAAGAGTGCAGGTCTGAGGAAAGGCGGGAGGAGGGGACTGGGGGGCTCAGGACGTCTCCCCCTCGCGCCGTCGCCTCGCCCCGGCGGGTGCCCCCACCCCACCCCCCGCGGCTCGTGGGCTCCCGGGACTGGAGGTCCATCCCAGCCGGAAGCTGTGCGGTGCCGGGCCGGGGAAGCGGGGAAGAAGGGCCGGCCGGGCCCGCGAGCCGTTGCGCCCACCGCCGCTCCGCTCCCCAGAGCCCCGGCGTCCCCGCCCGCCAGACGCGAGGGTCGGCGCGCCCCGCGGCCACCGGGGACGGGGCGCGGCGGCGGGACCCCCGAGGCGCTTACCTGCGAGCCGCCCCCCGCACCTGCTGCGCGGCCCGCAGCTCGTCTGGAAAGGCGGCGGCGCGCGGGGGGCGCGGGCCCGGAGCGGCTCCCGCTGCCGTGCAGGAACTGAGACCCCGGCGTGGGCCGGGCCCGGGCGGAGCCGCCGCCGCTACCGTCCCAGTGTCTCCGCCTCTCGGCGCTGCCCGGGAGGCCCGGCTCTCGCCGCACACCTCGCCCGGCCCCCGCTGTCCCGACTGCGCGGAGCTCACGGCCGGGCGGAGATGCCCCCGCTGGCCTGGGGACCCTTCCCGAGCAGGGCTAAGGCGAGGAGGGTGGGGCTGTCCTGAAGATCCGGATTTAAGGCGCCAAAAAGTGTGTGCAGGACCAAGCCAGGCAGGAGACAGACCAAAATATCTTCAATGGTTATCTCTCGGAGTGGGGGGCACTTAACTTTCTTGCCTATGCTTTCCCAGTTTTCGTCTTTCCCGTGGTTAAACAATTAGCTCGTAATATATTACAAAATGGTATTTCAATCAGCGGCATGATAGCTGTGCAAGTGTGGGAGCGAGTGAGTTGGGGTGGGGGCAGAAGGAGGCCCTCTCCTCCACAGCCTGCCCCCAAGCTCTCCTTTTGAGGCACAGCCCTGACTTGGGTTCCCTTTGCAGGAGCACTGGGAGAAGGTGCCGGGTGGGGCTGGCATGGGACCTTCCTGCTGGGGAGAGAAAACCCATTCTCTTGCCAAAGGTCCCCCTCCCTAGCCCCAGCCCAGCCCCTGTACCCACCTGGAGGGTGGTTGGGGGTCTGGAAGCCTCTGCTTCTCCAGGAGCCTGGGATCCTGCTGAACTAGAACAGGTTGGGCCTACAGGACAGGACCTTGAGAGCCAGAGGGGGACGGCTCCTGGCACAGACACGTGGGGACCTGCTGAGCCGGCTCTCCCAGTCCTGCAGTCCCACCGTTATTGTTGGCTGGGGGCTGCCACCACCTCCATAGCTGCCTGATACCTTGGTCAGGACTAAGGGCTCTGGACAGCCAGCCAGCCACCCAGCTCGCTCCAGCGCCCCTCACGCATGGGCCCTTTTGGTCACCAAGAAGGGCTGCATCCCCTCAGACTGTCCAGATCAGAGGACGTTTTCAGGAAACTATGTCTCCCACGGAACAAGGTCCAGCCTCCTCGGGGTCAGACCTCACCCAGCCTGACATTCCATACTCCTCCTATATATTGGCAGGAGACTGGGTACCCCAGGAGACTGGTGGGGAAGGGGGCAGGGGATCGAGAAGGTGTGTATGCTGGCCAGTGAGGTTTGCCAAGGGGGGAGGCCCAGCGCCTTGCGCCAAATGCCCAAAGTAGAACAGGCCCCGTGTCTCCCAGGTCCTCGGTGCTCAGCTGCGGAACCCCACCCTCCATAGCCATCCAACCCTGAGATCAGCCCCACACCACCTGCGTCACCATTGAGTGGAAATGAAGACGCCACCTTTTGTAAACATTTCTTAGTTTTTATTTAGCAGGGATCTTGGTCCCAATATTTCCGCTGGCCCTTGGAAAGCTGTGCCTAAGGGCCAGCCAGCAGACCTCAGGACGAAGTGGGGCAAACGTATGGGCCCCAGCCAGAGAAGTGCGCTAGAACCCAGGAGGCCCACAAGGGCCTTTAGGGGAAGGCCGCAGGCCTGGCTGGCAGGACCGAAGGCCGGGCTCAAGGAGCACAGGGCCCCTGAAAGCCTGACCCGAAGGAGAGACATTGGCCAAGGAGTCACACACGAGTGAAGGAGGCAGGGACTGAGCCCGGGCATTTATTCCATCTGCTTTGGTGAAAATAAATAATTCTTCACATATGTTCTTCAGCAAAACATGACAAATGAGGAGGGAGGAGCAGGTGCAAAGTTCTCAGGGGTAATACTGCACTGACTTGGGGGCCCCAGGAGGTGCAGCCCTGCCCTCCTCCCCAGTTCTGGGGTGGGGCCTGAGGGGGAGACTGAGGCACAGGGGCAGCACGTGAGTGGTTGGTGGAGGGGGTTGACAGCAAGTCCCCTTCTAGCAGCTGTGAGGGGCCCCCTCTCCTTACTGCTGCAGGAGTAATGGAGAGAGGCCCGGGAGTGGGGTGGGGGGGCCTCAGCCCGCCCCAGGGCCCCACCTCACAGGGCAGGGAAGCTGGGGGGCCCAGCCCTCAGCACTGGGGCCCCAGGGGGCTGGGGAAGGGTGGAGCAAGGGCGCTCAGCAAGGGGGCACGGTGGGTGAGAGCTGAGGGGGCGTGGGGGCAGGGCTGGCGGGAGTGCGCATGCGCAGGGCATCCGGCGGGAAGGCCACGTTGGTGCAGAGAAGGCCCAGGAGCAGCTGGCGCTGGCGTTCCTCCCACTTGGCCAGCACATCCCCTAGCGACAGGCTGTTGCGCATCCAGCTGGGCAGCGCCTGGCTGTAGGCCGTACAGGACAGCGACACAGAGGGCAGCGACTGCGTGCGGCGTAGCTCCATCTGCTCTGACAGCCTGCAGGGGGAGGGATGGAGGGCCAGAGGGCTTCCGTGGATGCCACTGAGGCTCCGGGCCCTGAGCAGACACAACAGGGAGGGGGGCTCACCTGGAGGGCAGGTGGCTGCCCAGCTTCCTCTTGGCTCGCATCACCAGGTACTGGCAGATGCTACCCGTCTGCTCCTTCATCCACCGGATGTCCTCAGGGACGTCAGGCAGCCACTCCAGCAAGCTGGGGGGACGGGAGGCATGGCCTCAGGGTCTACGGCTCGGCCCTCACACCCATGCCCGCTCTACCCCTGCCTGCGCCCCAGCTTCTGGAAGCCTCGACACGGCATCTCTACAGCCTCCCCCAACCAGTGGCCTTTTCCCCCTAGGGCGTCCATCACTCATGGATGACCCCAAAGTTCAGTCCGCCGTGCTCCCTGCCCCAAACCCCCTACTCCCCTCACCGAATGGTGAAGGACACCGCACTCTCCAGTGGCAGAGTGTAGGGCACCATCATGGCTGTGGCCAGACGCACAGGCAACATGTTGGAGAAGGTGGTCAGCAGGTCCTTGGGCTCTATGCAGGCCTCCAGCAGGGCTGGGGGTGGGACGCAGGAGGGAAGCTGACCGCCAGCTGGGGAGGCCAGGATCTCTCTGCTCCTCGGCTTTCCCCCCGCAGCCAGGAGCCCCCACCCCCCCCACCCCGCCTCCACACACCCTCATTCCCCCCACAGCCAGGAGCCCCCGCCCCCCACCCCGCCTCCACCCCCATTCCCCCTCCAGCCAGGAGCCCCTAGCCCCGACTCGGCCTCCACACACCCTCATTCCCCCCCAGCCAGGAGCCCCCACCCCCCCACCCCGCCTCCACACACCCTCATTTCCACACACCCTTATTCGCCCCTCACCCCACCTCCACCCTCATTTCCCCTCCAGCCAGGAGCCCCTACCCCCCGACTCGGCCTCCACACACCCTCATTCCCCCCAAGCCAGGAGGCCCCGCCCCCACCCCGCCTCCACCCTCATTCCCCACCCCCAGCCAGGAGCCCCCACCCCCCCACCCCGCCTCCACCCTCATTCCCCACCCCCAGCCAGGAGCCCCCGCCCCCCACCCCGCCTCCACCCTCATTCCCCACCCCCAGCCAGGAGCCCCCACCCCCCCACCCCGCCTCCACCCTCATTCCCCACCCCCAGCCAGGAGCCCCCACCCCCCCACCCCGCCTCCACCCTCATTCCCCACCCCCAGCCAGGAGCCCCCACCCCCCCACCCCGCCTCCACCCTCATTCCCCACCCCCAGCCAGGAGCCCCCCCCCCCCCCCCCCCCCCCCCCCCGCCTCCACACACCCTCATTGAGCCGCGAAGGCAGATGCTCCAGGATGCGATCCTCCAGGGGTGGCGGCAAGTGGCCGTCCCCTGGGGCCTTCCCTGTGGCCGCCTGGGCATCCTCCACATCCTCGTCCTTGGGGGGAGGTGGGTGTGCAGGGGGCAGCGCCAGCAGAGGGTTGGGCCGGTTCAGGAGGCCTGGGTGGGGACCCCCAGACGGGTGATCAGCTCTGCAGCCCGGACGACAGTGCAGAGCCACCATCCCACCCCGCCCACAGCCGCTCCTGGGGGCACCCACGCACCGTTGCGCCTCAGAAAACGCAGGCCGTCCCTATAGCCCTGTTTGCACATCTCTCGCAGCACCTGCGGCAGCGGGGTGGTAAATTAGAGCAGGCGGCCACACGAGCCCTGTCCTGCCCCCGAGAGGCCCTGGCATCCCTGCCACCCCTCCCCTCCACCAAGCTAGCTTGGATCCAGGCTGGACAGGTGGCCCCAGTGGAGAGGCCCTGCAGGCCCCCGCCTGCCAGGCACAGGGCTCCCCGGGGGCTCCAGCAGACTCACCGTGGGCTCGGGCGGGAACAAGGCCTTGGACAAGCGGTACAAATTGCGCAGGTTGAACTGGATGCTGGTGTTGGTGACCCGGAGCTCATGGATGTTGGTGGAGCTGTCCTGCGGGCAGATGTCACTCTCCCCCGAAAAGGGGGACACGGTGATAGTGTTCTTGAGCTCGTAGAGTGGCAGGTTGTCTGAGATGCCACCATCAACATAGCGCTGTGGCCGGGACACATGGTTACACAGGGAGGGGCCTGAGGACCAAGCTGGCTAGCCCACTGGGCCACCTTGGGCCCCACCCAGTGGCTACTTCCTTTGTGCCTTTCACCCACTGGGCACTGGGCACGGGCCACAGGCCTGCCTGGCCGCTGGGCCGATGGCTAGACCATGGGGGCGGGGTGGAGACAGCCACAGGAAGTATGTGTCTCCAGGGGGACTGCCTGCTGTTGAGCAACTCGGGGGAAGTGAGGCAACAGGCAGCGCAAGGGGTCGGGGGGGCGGGCACCAACGGCCTTCCTCTTCCCCACTGCCGTGTCCCACTGCTCACACACTGGCCAACTCTTATCACCCAGGAAATGTGCCAGGGGATACTTACTACGCCCTGGAGGGAGGGAGGGATGAGGCCACAGTACACAGGGATGAAGGTGCTGCAGACATTGGCCTGTGGGGCAGGGACAGGGAGGGGTGGTGAGCAGAGGCCTGGAGTTCATAGTACACCCCCAATGCAGCCCCACCAGGGCCCACCTGGATGAGCTCATCCTTGGACTTGAAGTGGGATATAATGACGTTCTCGCCATCAGAGACACGGGTCAGGGAGATGCCCAGGCGCCCATTGGCACACTCATGGCTGTCAGCAGGCAGGGTCTTCAGCAGGCAACCACGGATAATCTTTACCAGGTTGAAGGAGGGGTGCAGTGGACCCAGGAACCGCTTCCGGGCTTCCTTAGACACCTCGATGATGTTGGCACCTGCCTCGCCTAGGTCAGAAGGGCCAAGGGTCAGGGGCCAGCGCTCCTGGCTTAGCACACCCCCCATGGTTCCACACCCAGAGTCCCACAGCACACAGACTCGTGGCATCTCCATCTACCCTGGAGAATTCCCAGTATCCAGCACGGGGCCTGGCCCACAACTGCGACTTCTGCTACCTGCCCCTGGACACACAGAGGCAGGCCACCACCCGGGGAGGGCTGACAGCTGCGGCCAAGGCCTGCCCTCTGCCTGGTATTTCCCAACTGCTTGGCCCGATCCATGCGTCATTAGGCCTGGCCTGGCGTGGCCCCCAGCCTGGGAAGAGGGGAAGGCAGAGGTTCAACCCTGACCAGTCTTAGCCTTCACCCACTTGGCCAGATCCAGATCCAGGGAGCCCAGCACAGGCCTGTGGGCATGAGGCTGGAAAGAGTGGGGTCCCACCACCCCTGAGAAAGCATGATCGTGACCCACTGCAGCCAAGACCAAGTTCCTGCCAAGCAAGACTCTTCCTGGGAGCCTATGGGCACTGGCCTCACACAAAGACAGGAGCAGGGGCCCTGGAGTGGTCACAGAGTGGGAGGGCCTTGGGGAGGAGCTGCAGATCACATGGTCCTAGTCAGAAGTGGGGCCAGAACCTGCCATGCTGTGGGGACTGCAGTTGCCCAAGACCACTCCTGAAAAGAGGCTTCGTGGGGGTGGGAAGAGGAGGTCCTGTGGGAGCCAGGTGTGTCCTGAGGCCAGCAGGCAGGTCTGAGAGACACAATGGCCTGAAGGCTTCCAAGGGAGGGAGGGGCAGGGCCACAGAGGTGAACCCCCAGGTCCCAAGGATGGAGAGTTGTGCTCCTTCCACCCCACCTCCCTCAGGGCAAAGGTCATGGGAAAGGGGCAGGGAAGAACCCTGGACAGGCTCCTGCTGGGCTTGGCATTTGAGAACTGATGACCCTTCTGTCACCTTGGCTGCCCTAGTAGGTTGGGGGCTGGGCACCATTCCCAGGACTCCCTAAGTACTCAGTGTGCCGTAAACAGCACTTGCAAGCGCCCTGCCGGAAGTGTGTGTGAGTGGAGAAGTCCATCCCAATACACACAGACCTCTGCAATGCCGCCCACGGGGCTGGAAGTTTCAGAAGCACCTCCCACCCCAGGGAGTGGGCAAAATACGTTGGCCACAACTGGGGACCCATCCACAGACTGACCCATAAATATCTAGGGGCGGATGCAAATCACGCCCACAGTGGGTGATGTGCGGGGGGGAGGGGAAGGGGGGGAGGGGAGGGCTTGCCACGCCCGGGCCTGAGCTTCCAGATGCCCTGGGAGGCACCAGGCCACAGTGCCCAAATGCTCTTAAGAGGCCACCCTCATACAGGACCCCGGGGACACGGCAGCCTGGAACAGCGCAGCCCCAGGACACGGTGACCGCTGGCATCCAGTCCACTGCCGGGCTACGGGGGTGGTGAGGCCTCTCCCCCAACTCTCACGGTCCCGCCCGCGAGTTACTTTCTCTTCCCCATGAAATACGTCCGCTGCACCTGCCAGACCCTCCAGCCTTTGCGCCCTGAGCCTCGGCGCCAGAGGTGCGCATGGCCGCACCCCAATCCCGGGGCGCCTCGGAGCAAAACAAACCAGGCCCCGCCCCGGGGCCTGCTCCCGGGATCGGAGCTTCGGTGGGGGTCCTGGGCGCGGGCAGAGACCCCCTCCCCACCGCACGGCGGCCCTGCCAGCTTCCCCTTGCGGAGGGACTGGGTGGGGGGCCGCTCTACGCTCCCGAAGAGCATCCGCCCGGCCTCCGTTCACCGAGGCAGCGGCCCCCCGTCCGGCCTCCGCTTGCCCAGGCAGGCTCCGGTGACCAGCGCCGTGACCCCCTCCCGGCCCCGCTCACCCAGGCAGGCTCCGGTGACCAGCGCCGTGGCCGTGAGCGCCCCGGCCGAGGCGCCGTAGATGTGCGTGGCGTTGGCCACCAGGAAGGGCGCGTGCTCGCGGAGGCAGGAGGCCACGCCGATGTGGTAGACGCCGAGGAAGCCGCAGCCCGCGAACGAGATGTTCCACGTCGCCTCCTTGGGGAACATCGCTGCGGCCCGCCGGGCTCCGGGGCTCGCTGCGCACCGCGCGCTCCCGCTCGCTCTGGGGCCGCGGTCGGCCCCGCGGTCGCTCCAGCTCTAGGTCTCCGCCGGCAGAGGCGGAGACGCTGCGCTAGATCGCGGCGGCGGCGGCGGTGTTTTTAGTGGGGGTGGGCAGGGGCGGGGCCGGCACGCGCGGCCCAATCGGAGCGCGCCGGGAACGGCCGCGCCCTCCGGGGGCCCTGGAGCCCCGCCCCCGGCCCCGATCCCCAAGGCCGGGCCTCCGGGGGGAGCGCGAGGGAACACACGGTAGCAGGGGCGTGGGGAGGGGCGAGCTCGGGCCTGGGACGCACGGAGTCTGGGGCCCTGAGAGCCTCGTATCAATCTGGATACTTGCGAGGGAAGGGCCACTGGTGTCTGGGCAGTCACCGGCCCGTTCCTCTGGGGTCCGCCTCCAACACCCACTCGGGACACTGAGGAGCTCGCTCCAGGGCAGGGACCCCCCCCCAGGACCCACTGAGTCACCCACAGACTGACCCATAAATATCTAGGGGCGGATGCAAATCACACTCAACTTGCAGAGCTAACACTGGTGCGGTAGACCCCAACCTGACCTCAGGCCCCAGCTGCCCGCCGCCGCGGCCCCTCCATAGCTGGGCACTAACCTGGGTTTACTTCGTCCGACCTGGGCTCTTCAGGCTGTGGGGTCTACTTGGGTATGACTCCCGCCCCGCCCCGCCCCCGCTAATTGCCCCAGCAGGTGGAGCACTCCAGTGATGTCACCCTCCCGCCCCTTTTCCGCATTTTTCTCCTGGGCTGTAGGGCAGGCGTTGGCTGGCTTGCTTCCAGGAGCCGGCCCTGAGCCTCACCCCACCTCCCAAACAAGGAGCTGGTCTGTGCTGGGGTGGTGGGATGCCTCTGTCTCCCCAGGAGCACCCACTCCCCAGGCAAGAGCTCAGCTCAAGACCCAGCTGGTGCCAGGACTGGAGGTCTGGGCTGTGGCTTGGGATCGCCCGCCACCCAGGCCCAGGCTGAGAAGCCAGAGCAGGGCTACCCCCTCGGGACAGGCCATCTGGGTCATGATGTCCATCCCTCAGCCTCTGTGCCGTGAGCCACCCATACTTGGCACTGACAGTGTGCCTGGCAGAGGGGCCAGCACAAGATAGAGCAGTTGAGCAAGGTCAACCCAGACGGAGCCCTAATTGGGGGGTAGAGGTGGGGAGACATTGTTTATATAAGCTCAAAAAGAGAACTGAGACAGGATGGAGTGTGTGGGCAGTTAACCCAGGAAGGACACAGGGCTGCCCAGGCTGTGCCACGCACAAAGGCACTGGTGGGGAGGGGAGCCCAGGCCTGGGTACTGGGAAAGAGGAAAGCAGGGGTTATCTAACTAAATTTGACCTACACATAAGTGTTGTATAGTTTGAGAGTACAGATCTGTTGCCTCTTTGGTTAGGTTTATTCCTAGGTATCTTGCGGTTTTTGGTACAATTGTAAATGGGATTGATTCCTTAATCTCTCTTTTTTCTGTCTCATTGTTGGTGTATAGAAATGTAACTGATGCTTATAGCAGCAATGTCCACAATAGCCAAACTATGGAAAGAGCCCAAATGTCCATGGACAGATGAATGGATAAAGAAGACGTGGTTCATATATACACGATGGAATACTACTCAGCCAGCAAAAAAAAAAAAGAAAGAAATCTTCCCATTTACGACGTGGATGGAAGTAGAGGGTTTTATGTTAAGCCAAAGAATTCAATCAGGGAAAGACAGTTATCATATTATCTCACTCATCTGTGGAATTTAAGAAATGAAACAAAGGAGCATAGGGGAAGGAAGGGAAAAATAAAACAAAGTGAAATCAGAGAGGGAGACAACCATAAGAGACTTTCTTTTTAGATTTTATTTATTTGATAGAGAGAGACGGTGAGAGAGGGAACACAAGCAGGGGAAGCTGGAGAGGGAGAAGCAGGCTCCCCCTGAGCAGGGAGCTGGAGGCAGGGCTGGATCCCAGGACGCTGGGATCATGACCTGAGCCAAAGGCAGACATTTAACGACTGACGTATCCAGGCGCCGACCCCCCCCCCCCCCCCGCAAGAGACTCTTAACTCTGGGAAACAAACTGAGGGTTGTTGGAGGGGAGGAGGATAGGGGGATGGAGTAACTGTGAAATTAAGAAGGACAAGTGATGTAATGAGCACTGGGTGTTATATGCAACTGATGAATCACTGAACTCTATCTCTGAGACTAACAACATGCTATGTTAATTAATTGAATTTTATTTTTTAAAAAAGATTTTATTTGAGACACAGAGCGTGAATGGTGGGGAGGGGCAGAGGGAGAGGGAGAAGCAAGCTTCCCACGGAGCAGGGAGCCGGAGGGCAGGGCTCGATCCCAGAACTCTGGGATCACGACCTGAGCCGAAGGCAGATGCTTCACCGACTGAGCCACCCAGTTGCCCTTAATTAATTTGATTGAATTTAAATAAAATAAAATTTAAAAAACAGAAACAAAATAAAAATAATTAAATCTCAAAAAAACCCTAAAATTTCATAAACAACTAGAAAAATAAATTTGACCTAGACAAACTTGACCTTTTGTTGTACATGGGGATCTTATCCCCCAAGTGCTTTGGATGGATGTATAGAGCAGAGAGTATGGCCCCATCAGGATGATCAGGGCCCCTACTGACTGAGCCCCTGGGGATGCTGCCGGAAGCAGCAGGGGCAGGTGTGGTACTGTGCGGATGAAGCACTCTCAAGGCTGGCCCTTGAAAGTCCAGGGGTTCACCAGGGTGACCACCAAGAGGGGAGCTGGGTGGTGCAGGCTGAGCCAGGGACTTAAAAAGGTCCTCCCCTGACCTGCTCCAAGAAGCCAGGGTCCGGGCCCTTCCTGGTTCTGAGGGACTGGGGCCTTGAAGGGTGGCACTGCCCCAGTGCAGGGAGACCTCTACCCCCATTTCCACACCAGGGTTGAGCTGTTTTGGGTACATATCACTCCCTCCAGGCCCCTGGGAATGTCTGCTCTGGAGCCAGGAACACAACAGCACTTCCAGGAACCCTGGCTCGGGGTGGAAGGTGGGCCTCCCCCTCCTCCCAGCCAGCGTAGATGAGAAGCCCTGGTGTTTGCTGTGTAATCATTCTGGCGGGTGTCATGCTCCCATGGTGTCCTCTGACTACACGGGGCCCTTCACTTCAGGGTCCAAGGTCTGCCCATGGAATCTGGGTCCTCTCCTCTGGGGAGCCCTCTAGCTGAACCTGGAGCCATGTCCCCTTACCACCTGTGTCCTTGGGCGTCCACAATCCGCCTCTCTCCCAACCCCCACTCCCACTTGCCCCTTGCAGCAGATGCTGCTGGGAACCTTGCAATGATGCTCACTTCTTCCTTTGGGCCCATGTTCCAGCCGCCAGAGGGTAACCGGAGGGGTCTTAGGCCTTCTTTCCCACATCCCACGCACACTCCTACCCTGCGGACCCCCTTCTCCAGGTCTTGACTTTCTACCTGAGGAAGGCCCTCCACCCCCCAGCTGTCCCTTGCTACACTCATTCTGTGCTCTTTCCCTGCAGAACTACAGCGCACCGATGGCAGCTCCTTCTTCAGAGCTGTAGCCTGGCTGCACACACCACAGCCTGTTGCTGACCCAGAGCCTTCACAGGGGGAAGACGAGCATCTAGTAAGTGGGCTGGCACTGGTGGGCGGAGGACCCAAGGCCCAGGATGGCGGTGGGAGGAACTCTGCCTCCTGCCCCCCATTCCAGCCAGAGCTTGGCAGGAGAGGCACAGGCAGGCCCACCCCAAGGGGACTTCGTGGTCACATGACCCAACATCACTACCTACAAGCCACTTCCACACTTGCCCAGGTCATCAATAGCTGGGGTAACTCGAAGGACCTATGGGACCGAGTTGCTCGAAGATTAAAGCAGAGTTTGAATGTGAACTGCACCCAACTCTGCAGGGAAACTCAGGATCCCACATGCACCAGGCACCACCACCCCTCTCTCCTTTTGTGAAACTGAAGAATGCTACCAGTCTCAGGGCAACTGCTGGCCTCTGCCAGCCAGAGCCACCTCAGGGTAGTGGAGACCACCCACTGCTGCTTTTTAAGTTTTCCTGTGTGTCCCCCTGAAAACTTCACTGTGGGAAGGCCCCTGCAGTCCTCAGAAGCCAGGACTGTGCCCAAGAAGGCTAACGCCCCCTCCTGAGCCTACTCATGGCTTGACCACACCCAAGATCCACAGGAGATGTCCCCCCTCCCAGGTACCCATTTCTGCACCAGATCCCCAGCTTTTTGGGGAGCTCCTCCTGCCTGGGAACTCCACCTCACCAGGAAGGGCTCTGGTTTCTCCCAGAATGAAGGCCCGCCCACCCAACGTGGGATGGGGCCCCCACACCTGCCCTGTGCCAAGGCCACACTCTTACAAAACGCTCACAAGCCACTTCATAGATACATAAAAAGGGTTTTATTTGCCAGCAGGTGGGGGTGAGCAGGAACCTAATCGAACAAGCCGAATCCCATGTCATCGTCTGACTCCTCGGACTCCTCCTTCTTCTCGTCTTTCTTTTCCTCTGCTGTAGAGAGAAAGGGGGCAGTGAGCAAGGCCCACAGTGCAAGACACACTCCCAGCGGAGACCCCGCCCCAGCCTCCACTTACCAGCAGCGGGGGCAGCGCCAGCAGCAGGAGCTGCAGACCCTGGGGCGGCAGACACGGCGACAGCCCCACCAGCAGGCACGCTGGCCAGCTTGCCAATACCTACGGCAATCAGGGAAAATGAGACCAGAGCAGGTGCTCAGCCTGAAGGCTGCCTCAGAGACAGTCTGCCCGATGTACGGAAGCCCATAGCCAAGTGCCAGAGTCACCGGCTCCTCTGTGCTCTCGGATGGGCGGCTCTGCCTGTGCCCCCCCCACACACCCAGGCTTCCTCAAGTTCCCTATCGGGAAACTTGGCTTCTAGGAATCCCGCCCCAAGAAACTGAGCCACAGCACCCCACCACGTTTACACCCCGGCAAGGACCGAGTCTGCTGGCCAGGTCCAGGTCCTCATCAGTGAGCTCAGACAGGGCTGTCTGCTGAGCGGGCTTTGCCTCACTGAGCCCACAGGGACAGAACAGTCGTCCCAATGGTACGATTTCCAAACGCTTCCCGCCAGCTCCAGCCTTGTCATCAGAAAACCACCTGCCCAGTAAAGGGGGGCAGGGACCTGCGGTCATCCTGGGCAGTCCCCGTCTGTGCTCCCGAGCCCCTCACCGAGAGCACATGGTGAGCGGTGTTTACAAAATCCGGGTTCCCCTGTGAGAGCTCCAGCCCCGCCCTGCTGCCCCACCACCCGGCCTGTCCAGAAGCATCCTTGGCACAAGCTCACTGAAGCCTGCCCGCTTCTCTGGGTGAGGCTTCTGGAGTGCTCTGGTCCACAAGCGAAACCTGGCAGGCCACAGGCTGACCAGCAGGCATTAGGATGGACCCGAGAACGAAAACCCCCTGCACACAATCTCACCCTGCGCAATGACGTCTTCGATATTTTTTCCGTTGAGCTCACTGATGACCTAGAACAACCAGAAGCACCAATTACCAAAGACTCCCCAACGCGCCCCTGCCTTAACTTCTCCAACCGGGGCAGGGCGCGCTGCGGGAGCGAGCGGTGAGAAGACGCCCCAGAGCCTCCGGGCCTGCCCGTCCAGCCCAGCAGCAGCCATCCACACGTGGCTTCCCCGAAGACTCGCTCCAAGGGGGAACCGGCGCGCCCCTAAGACTCCCGAGACAAGACAGCCAAGTATTTCGGCTTAAATCCCACCACGCGGAAGACTGTCACTAAGGAAGGCGCGCTTCTCTGGAAACGCTCCTAGGAAGTCTCGGCGGCGCCGCAACCTTCCCGTCCCTGGCCCCGAGGCAGGCTGGAACTCCGCCTCACGCCCACCCGCCCTGCGGCTGCGCCGGGACCCCCGCGCACACGCGCGCACATCCAGCTACACCTTCGCCCGAGCGCGGCGGGACGGCTACCTTGTTGAGCCGGTCGTCATCCGCCTCGATGCCCACGCTGTCCAGGATCTTCTTGATGTCCTTGGCGCTGGGGGAGGCATTGCCCCCGAGGGCGGCCAGCAGGTAGGAGGCGACGTAGCGCATCCTGAGGCGGGAGGAGAGCACAGGCGGCCTTACCCAGAGGCCTCCCGCCCCGGCCCCGGCCGCGCGCGCTCCGGCCCGGCGCCTCCCGCCAAGCCCGGCAGGCGCCCGCCCGCCCCCCGCGGCCCCCCGCGGCCCCCCGCGGCCCCCCGCGGCCCCGCAGGCCGGCCCGCGCCGCGGCCCCGCCGCCCACTCACTCGGCGGCGGAGGAGCCTCACGCGTGCGACCTCGGCGGCGTCGGGGACGGAAAGGAAGGCGGCGACGTGGGGGGCGGGGGTAATCCGCTACCCAGAAGTCCCCGGGACCCGCGCGCCGGGCGGCGCGGGCGCCTCCGAGTGACGTCACGCGGCGCCCAGGCCGCGGAGACGAGAGCCTCCGAGCCGCGGTGTCCTGCGGCCGCAGGCTGCGGCGAACTCCAAGTCCCAGGATGCACTGCTGCCGGAAGTGCGGGAGCGCCGCCTGCGCGGGTGCACGTGGCCGGCCCTCCCCGTTCGCTGCTCGGGGCGGGGGGTTTCCGGGCCTCAGGGACCGTGGGCCGCGGTGAGGTGCAGAGCCGAGCGGCTTGGGCTTGGTGGCTGCGCCCCTCCGGGGCCGCGTGGGCTCCGAACTGCCCTCCGCGCCCACGTGGACGTCAGCACGCGCCACGCGTTCATGCTCGGTGCCCGGGAGCCTGCCGCAGGTTGGCGCGCAGAGAGGGAGCCGGCGCGGCCCTGCTGCTCCGCAACATAGGTTTTAGAACGAGGACGCACGGGAGTAAATAAACGAAGCAATCCCGGGCCGACGTACGCCCGAAGGGATGAGCCGGCCCTGAGATCTGGGGCGAGCACCAGGCAGAAGGGTCGGAAGCAGGGGCCCCGCGGTGGCTGGAGATGGGTCCAGAAGCAGCCTGGGCTGTCACTACCAAGTGTATGTAGTTCATCGAGCACGGGTGTATTCGTGCAAACCACACCATTCCTGGGGGTGTCGTCGCTGTCATTACCCCCGTTTTATGGAGGAGGTGGGGCGCAGAGAGGTTTCCTTGCTCAAGGTCTCACACTTGGGGTAAAGTGGAAACCCTCCTGGCAAGGGCGGGATGTAATTGCAATACACAGGGAAGTGGCATGTTGTGATGATTGTTTTCAGAGTTAATACATGAGATTTACCGTCCAACCATACAATTCAGTGGCATTGGGTGCCTTCTCATGACACAGCCATCACCAGCCTCTATCTCGACTGCTTTCCATCTTCCGAAGTTGGATTCCATACCTGTTTTTTTTTTTTTTTAAAGATTTTATTTATTTATTTGAGACAGAGAGAATGAGAGAGAGAGAGCACATGAGAGGGGGGACGGTCAGAGGCAGCAGCAGACTCCCTGCCGAGCAGGGAGCCCGATGCGGGACTCGATCCAGGGACTCCAGGATCATGACCTGAGCCGAAGGCAGTCGCTTAACCAACTGAGCCACCCAGGCGCCCGGATTCCATACCTGTTAAATAACTCCCTATTCCCTCCTCCAGCCCCCGGCACCCACCATTTTAATTTTTGTCTCAATGGAATTTGACTACTCTGGGGGCTTCACCGTGGAAGCATACAGTATTTGTCCTTTAGGATCTGACTTATTTAGCATAATGTTCTCAAGTTTCGTTCACACTGTGGCGTGTGTCAGAATTTCGTTCACTTTTAAAGCTGAGTAATATTCGGGGCGTCTGGGTGGCTCAGTCCTTAAGCGTCTGCCCTCGGCTCAGGTCATGATCCCAGGGTCCTGGGATCGAGCCCCGCATCGGGCTCCCTGCTCCGCGGGGAGTCTGCTTCTCTCTCTCCCACTCCCCCTGCTTGTGTTCCCTCTCTCGCTGTGTCTCTCTCTGGCAAATAAATAAATAAAATCTTTTAAATAAAAATAAAGCTGAGTAACATTCTTGTGATTTTTTTTTCTTTTTTTAAGTCCTGGCAGCTACTTAGAAACGGGAGGTGGGACAGGAGTTGCGGAAAATGGAGCCTGGCCGAACTGCCCATCCTGGTGGGAGGGCTGGTGGCAGCAGGGGAGCTGGAGGAAGAGGGTGTGCATGAATTGATTTGGGGCAGACTGGGTGAATGAGCACAGATGGGGTAGGTTCTCTTAAGAGTCAGACCTAGTTTGAGGTTCTTGGCTTTGGCACTTACCAGTAGTTAAGTGACCTCGGGCAAACTGATCTGACAGAGCCTCCTTTTCCTTCCCTGTGAGATGCAAAGATTGAAGGAGGCAACGTGTGGGGAAGCCCACTGCTGGGGCTCTTGGACCAAAGTGATTGCCGGTAAAGCAAGATCACAGGAGCTGGGACCAGGTTTCCAGAGGAGGCCCAGGAAGGCTTCCGGGAGAAGGAGGCCCTTGAGGCTGGCCGGGGAATGGTACATCTAGTGCTCTGGCTTCTGGCAAGAGGCGGATGTGAGGCGGCAGCTGCGATCAGCCCCCAAAGCCCTCCTCCGTCCCGAGATTGCACCAGCTCACTTTAAGGGGGCCAGAACGCACAGCTCCAGAGTAGGGCGGGCCCGAGGGCCAGGAATCTCCGAAAGGGCGGGTTTTGCAGCGCGCGACGCGGGCCTTCCCAGCGGGAGAGGCCGGACTGAGGCAGACTAACAGGAAGCCGAGTGCAGCTGGCTGGCGGCTGGCGGCTGCCGGTTGGGGTCCGCGGCCGCATCGCCAGGGCTGCGGGGAGGGGAGGGACCCGGAGGCCTTCGCCGGCGGTCCCAGCCCCGAGCAAGGGGCGTGCTGACTGGGCGGGACCCGAGGCCTGGCCCTCTCGGGAACGCGCCGGCGGACGGCGCCCAGCCTCGAGCGCAGGTACGCGCAGGGCGCGGGCGGGCGGCGGGGACGGCGAGGTTGGGGGGCCTCTCCCGGCCAGGACCAGCCCCCAAGCCGTCGGAGCCCGGAATGTGCAGACCACTGCCCTCATCAGCAGACCTAGGTGCGAACAGGAAGCGTGAGCGAACCCTCCTCCAGTGGTCAGGAAGTGGGGTCCCATCTCCAGGACCCCAGGCCCCCCCAGCTCACACTCCAGCTCTCCCTGCCCCCCCCCCATTCATTTATCTGACACATACGGGCACAATCACCCCTTTCCTTGCCGGGGCCACTGCCCCCACGTGGTAGATAAGAGTCCTCGACCTCTGGTCAAAGCTGGTGGGTGTGAAGGTTGGTGGTCGGGCTGGACCCAAAACTCTTATACCCAGAGGGGGCAGGGAGGGGGGTGGGCAGCCAGGATGACCTGACAGCTCTAGGAGTCTCTTGTTCAAATTTCCACAAGTGGGACATGAAGACTCATTTCTCCCTCCTCCCCCTGCCCCCCATCAGGTTCCCCAGGCTCCTCTGCACACAGGTCTCCCTGCTTGCTGCCTTTCCAGTCCTGAGGTTCTCATTCCCCAGCCCTATTTCAACTATGATCTGTTCAGCTGAGGCTTTGGGCTCTGTGGATCAGCTGGCCTGGCTCAAGGACTGCCCCCAAGCCAGAATCCCCATTGCCCTGAGTAGGAGGGCCCATCCCCACTCCCTTCCACTCCTCCCCCTGACTCTGCAGCCTCCCTGGGCCCTGCCTGAGCAGGCCTGTTTGGCAGGCTGGGACATGTCTGGACCCCGAGGACAGCCGGTGGGCGATGGCTGCAGAGGTGGAGGGGCTGGAGCCCGAGGCAGCTGCTACAGAAGATGCTGCGGGAGATGCTGCGGATGCTGTGGATGCGGAGCCTGGGGACCCCCCTCTCCTGGTTGGGAACCGGTTGAACCTGGACCTGTACCCTCGGGGCTGCCACCGGCTGCTGAATCTGTGTGCCCAGCGGCCCCCTCAGCTGCTGGAAGTGGAGTTCTTGCGGCTGAGTGGCCACGAGGACCCTCGGCTGCTGGAGGCTACCCTGGCCCAGGTGCCGTGCAGCCTGCAGCACCTTCGCTCCCTGGTCCTCAGAGGTGAGTCCCACCTCGTCCCAGCCCTGTCCCAACCCTGCCCCCCACAAGGTGAAGCTGGCTGAGCCCTGGCTCCTGGAGGCTGCAGCTGCCCACTGGGGTCTCCCAGCAGACCCCAGTGTAGGTATTCTTCCTGGGGCAGATCATGGGTGATGGCTATCAGCTGAGATGAGCCTGCAGTATCTGTCCCTGTCCCCCCTGCATCTGCTGGTGTCTCCGTCTGTCCCTCTCTGGGTGGGGTTGGGGTAGCGGTCTGTGCCTCTGCACTGAGCTGGGCCCTGGGATTCTGGCTCTGAGGGCCACATCTGCTTTCCCCCTTTCTAGGCAGACAACATCGGGACGTGCTGGGTGCCTGCTCCCGGGGCTCCCTGACCACACTGCCAGCTGGCCTGAGTGGCCTGGCCCGCTTGGCCCACCTAGATCTGAGCTTCAATAGCCTGGAGACACTGCCGGCCTGCATCCCACAGATGCGTGGCCTGAGCAGCCTCCTGCTGTCTTACAACAGCCTTTCAGAGCTGCCTGAGGCCCTCGGAGCCCTTCCCTCCCTCACCTTCCTCTCTGTGAGCCACAACGGCTTGCAGACGCTCCCTACAGCGCTGGGATCCCTATCCACCCTGCAGCGCCTTGATCTCTCAGAGAATCTTCTGGACACCCTGCCCCCTGAGATTGGAGGCCTGAGCAGCCTCACCGAGCTCAATCTGGCTTGCAACCGGCTGCAGGGCCTCCCGACCTCCCTTGGTGAGTAGGACTCGTGCCCCTCATGGCTCCCTGGGCCTGACAGGGAGTGCCCTTCAGCTGCTGCCTGGTTTCTGCTGTCTTGTCCTCCACGGGGGGCCCCTGCACACACAGGCTTGGCCCATCTTGGAGCCTTCACTCCTCCTGGGTGGCCCTTGCTTGCCTTCCCTTCCCTGGCTTTCAAGGCTCCCTGCACAGATTTCTCAAGCTCCCCGAGTCTGGCCATCTGCTTGGCCCTAGCGTGAGTATCCTGTCCTGCCCAGGGCTGGGTGTGGCCCTGAGTGGTCCTCTGCTGGCGCTAAGCTGGCACCTGCCCGCAGTGGGGCTACGGTCCTTGCGGTTCCTTGTTTTGCACAGCAACCTCCTGACCTCAGTGCCTGCCGGCCTAGCCCACCTCCCGCTGCTCACCCGACTGGATCTGAGGGACAACCAGCTCCGGGACGTGCCCCTCGAGCTACTGGACGCCCCCTTTGTGCGCCTTCGGGGGAACCCCCTGGGCAAGGTTCTACCTGCCTCCCACAGTCCCCCAGGTAGGCTTGTTGCTAGGAAGAGTCAGGCCACAGACAGGCCAGGATGCAGGTTCCATAGGTGTCCTAACAGCTTGCCTGTTCCGCCACAGAGACGCCCGTGACCCCCGAAATGCCCAGACTGTTCCTGAATTCAGATTTGGACAGGTGTGTGTGGGGAGGGGGATGGGGCTGAAGATGCATGTCTCTACGCTGTCGCTCTGTCCATGATGAACACAGTGTTCATACCCCAGGGGTCTTCTGGAGTTTCCCGGGGGTCCCCGATCCAGCCACACCCCTTCTATTGTCTGACCTGATGCCCACCCTCTCCTGCAGCTTCCTTGTGACTCCCCAAGGCTGCTCAGTGACCCTGGCCTGTGGGGTCCGCCTGCAGTTCCCTGCTGGGGCCACCTCTAGCCCTGTCAACATCCAGTATCGACTCTGGCTGCCGGAGCCACACCTCGTCCCCTTGGGTCCCCATGACTCCCTGCTCAGTGGGGTCCTGGAGCTGCAGCCCCACGGGGTGGCCTTCCGGCAGGCATGGCCAGGGCGAGTCGGGGTGGGGGGCAGGGGAGGAGGGCCCAGGCATGGGACCCAGTGCTCACACCACCCTTGCCTGGCAGGAGGTGGGCCTGTGGCTACTCTTTGTGCCCCCCCGGGCCCGGCGTTGCCGTGAGGTGGTGGTCAGGACCCTGAGTGATGACAGCTGGAGTGACCTGGAGACTTACCTGGAAGAAGAGGCACCCAAGGTGAGAGCCCCCTAGGCCTTCCTGGGAAGGAGCACTAGGGAGGGGCTCCCTCCAGCCCCTGGTCAGCCCTGCCTGGTGGCTCTGACCTAATCCTGACTCCCCTCTGACCCCACCCCCCATGTCCAGAGGCTCTGGGCTCACTGCCAGGTGCCCCACTTCTCGTGGTTCCTCGTGGTTTCACGTCCTGTGTCCAACACCTGCCTGGTGCCACCGCAGGGGACGTTGCTGTACTCCTCAGGACATCCTGGGGTCAAGGTCACATTCCCCCCTGGGGCCACCAATGAGCCTCGTCACGTCCGCATGCAGGTGCAGGCAGGGCAGCCACTGTGAGTGGTGGGTGGTGCCTCGATGCAAAGGTGAGTGTTCCAGGCGCCCGTTTGCCCCAGGTGGTGCACGTGGGCAGCAGAGAGCTTCGAGCCCTGCTGGAGGAGCCTGAGGCGGCGGCGAGCCCCCTGCTGTGCCTCTCCCAGAGTGGCCCCCCCAGCTTCCTCCGGCCTGTCACTGTGCAGCTGCCTCTGCCCCCTGGTGTCACAGGTGAGAGGTGGCCAGGTGGCCTAGCTGAACTCATGGCCACTGGGTGGAAGGGGCCGTGCTCTCGGCAGGGGAGCCCCTACCAGGGACACCTCAGCCTGCGGCCCCCTCGCATCACCAGGCCTGAGTCTGGATCGCGCTTGTCTTCACCTGCTGTACCGGACCCCTCCTGAAGTAGCCTGGGATGACATCACAGCTCAGGTGGCACTGGAGATCACCCACCTGTACGCTCGCTTCCAGGTCACACACTTCTCTTGGTCAGTGCCCCCAGCCCCAGCTTCCTCAGTCCTCTCCCCCAGCGAGCCTGTCTGGGCAGCCCCCACTCACCCCCAGGCCCTCCCAGGTACTGGCTCTGGTACACCACCAAGACCTGCGTGGAGGGCCTGGCTCGGAAGGCCTGGGAGCGCCTGCGACTGCACAGGGTGAATCTCATTGCCCTGCAGAGGCGCCGAGACCCCGAGCAGGTTCTGCTCCAGTGCTTGCCCGGCAACAAGGTGGGTGCGGACTCCAGAGGTCTGGAAGGGCTGTGTCGGGAGGGCAGAGGGCCTGCATGGGGGTGCAGGGCATTGAGCTTGAAGCCAGTGGGTCCCCCCCCAGGTGGATGCCACCCTGCGGCGGCTGCTGGACCGGTACCGAGGCCCTGAGCCCTCTGACACGGTGGAGATGTTCGAGGGCGAAAAATTCTTTGCTGCCTTTGAGAGGGGTATTGACGTGGATGCTGGTATGCCCCCCCTGCCCCGCCCCTAGAGACAGGATGCTGGGGTCCATTCCCCAGGCTCCCTGCTGAGCCCATCCCACCCCCAGACCGCCCGGACTGCGTGGCGGGCAGGATCTGCTTTGTGTTTTACTCACACTTGAAGAACATGAAGGAGGTGTATGTGACCACCGCCCTGGACCGGCAGGCTCAGGCTGTGAGGGGTCAGGTGGGTCAGCGGGGTAGGTTGCCCCAGGCTGCCTGGGCAGAGGCCAGAACACTGAGCCCCATCTCACCCCAACACTAGGTGTCCTTCTACCGGGGAGCAGTGCCCGAGGAGGTACCTGAGGAGGCAGAGGCTGCCCGGCAGAGGAAGGGCACAGACTCCCTCTGGATGGCCACTCTGCCCATCAAGCTGCCGGTGTGGCTGGGGTGGGGGGCAGCGTGTGTGAAGGGGGCAGGGGTGGCACAGAAGCCCGGGGCTGGTCAGGGAGCAGAGGGTAGGGCTCACTGCACCCCTTCCTCCTCACAGAGACTACGGGGGTCCCAGGGGCCAGAGCAGGGGCAGGGGACCAGCCTCTCCCTGGCCCCTCTGACCCTGGGTGATGCCGAGACTGGCTTCCTGACCCAGAGCAACCTGCAGAATGTGGCTGGGCGCCTGGGCCCTGACTGGCCAGCCGTGGCCCTGCACCTGGGCATGCCCTACCGTGAGCTGCAGCGCATCCGACATGAGTTCCGGTGAGTTCCTTTGGGCATCCTGATGCTGGCTCTGGACCAGCCTCAGGCCTGGGTCCTGGCTGCCAGGAGAGCTTTTTATGAGGCTGGGTGAAGTCCAGGGTGAGTGGGGACAGGGCAAACAGGCAGGAAAGGGAGGGTCTGGCCACACCTCACCCAGGGAGCAGGGAATCCACCCGAGGAGGGTGAGCAGAACCTTGGGTGTGATGGCTGGGCCTCTCTATCACCATTCTCCTTCTCCCCCACCCCCACCCAGGGACGACCTGGATGGCCAGATCCGTCATATGCTCTTCTCCTGGGCTGAGCGCCAGGCCGGGCAGCCAGGGGCTGTGGGGCTCCTAGTGCAGGCCTTGGAGCAGAGCGACCGGCTGGATGTCGCTGAAGAGGTGAGGGCTGTCTTGGAGCTCGGCCGCCAGAAGTACAAGGACAGCATCCAGCGCACAAGCCTGGCCCCCAGGGGCCTTGCCCCACCTGAGCCTTCAGCATCACAGTCCCCAGAGTCTGCCCAGGCCTAGACCCCACTGACTTTGGGCGGGCCGCTGATGGACCCTGGCCAATGGTCAGAGGCCCCCATTTTCAAGCTTTCCCTGTGTATGGGGACAGTGACCTCCCATGTGTAACAAATATGTCCTGTTTTGGCTGCTTCTCAGAGCTGTTTATTTGTTGGGTGGAGGAGTGGGTGGAAGGCAAGGGGTGGCCTGAGGTCAGAGGCCTGGGCGCTGCTGGGAGGGGACCTTGTGTAAAGACTTCACTACCCGCCCCGTCGACACCCCCCTTGCTCCTGCTTCCTCCCATGTGCCCAGGAGGGAGAGGAGCTCCAGCTACAAAGTAACTGTGCAGCACCAATGGATACAAAGTCACCTGTGTGCGGGATTGTGCATCCCCCAAGTTGGTGGGCAGGTGCTTGGCCAGATGAGTCCCCTCCCAGCGCCCACTGTGCGACCACGGACCGCTCCTGCCCTGGGACACCCTCTTCCCAGCATTCCTTGCCACCCGTTGGCCCGCCGGGGCTAATCCCTGGGTCCATGGCCCATGTAGGGCCGGGAGGCCCAGAGACCAAAGAAGGGCTTTTTGGGGACCGGCGGCTGTGGCCACGCGGGCGCAGTGGCCGCGGCGGCCGGGAGGGGGAGCCGGAGCCCGCTTGCCGAGGGCCGGGGGCAGGGGGCGGAGCGCGCTCAGCGCCGAGCGGACGCGCCTCCGCGCCGAGGAGCAGCCGGGCGCGCGGCACGGCGGGGAGGCGAGCGCGGCGGCGGCGGCGGCGGCGGCGGCAGCGCAGCGCGCGGTGAGTGCCTGCGCGGCCTCTCCCTTCCGCTGCGCCCACCCGACTGCGGCCCGACTGCGGGGCCCAGGGGCGCCGAGGCGGCCGGGGGAGGTGACGGCTGCCCCGACGAGGCGGCTCCGGGGAGGGGGGTTGCGCGGGTCGGCGGATGCTCCGACCGGCTGCCGTCTGGGTGTGGGAGGCCGTGCTCGACCCCGGGCGGTGCCGGGCGCGCTCCCCGCGCACACGTGTCCCCACGGGGTGGGAAGCTGGGGCCAGAGCCCCAGAAGCGGAGGCCGGGCTGCGGGGGGCGCACACGTGGGACCCCGCCGGACTTGTGTGGACACGTGCGTGGCTGGAGTCGCCATCGCCTCCCGGGGGCGGCGTGACCGTCTGGGTCCCGTCTGGATCCCCTCCAGAGGGACAAGGGTCCTGAGCCGGCCTCCGAGCTGGAGCCCGCAGCCCCCACCCCCGGCCTCCTTTGTTCGTGGGCTGGGTCCCCTCCGACAGGGTAGAAAGCGCCCCCCGCCCCAGGGGGAAGGGACGCGGGGAGATTGAATGGGCAGCCAGAGGCCAGTGCCACACTCTGATCTTCACCCCCATCGGCTTCCGTCGGGGGTGGGGGAGGGGAAGCTCAGCGGCTTCATTTGTGGGAGATTTTACCCCTGGGAGGGTCTGGAAGTAGCAGCATTATTCTGTGGCTGATGTCTGTGGGCAGCGCTGTCCACTGCCTGCCTTCCTCCTTAGTTTACCTGGCTGCAGACGTGGAGACAGGGGGACGGTGAGGGCTGACAGGCCCCGGCCTCAGGCCTGGCCAGGGTTGCTGGGTTTCTGTGGCAACACGAGGTGCCTGGGGAAGTTGTTCCACAGATGTCTCTTAAGCAGGGGTGAGAACCACAGAGTCAGGACCGACAGAGGGGGGGTTCTGGGTCCCGTGGACCCCTTGCCAGTCTCCCCAGGCAGAGCCCCTTCATTCTCACTGCTGTCAGGCCAGCGACCCTCTTCCCTGCTCCATCCTGCAGCCTGAAGCACGTACTGTGAGACCCCAGACTCACTGTCTCCCTCAGGCGTGGCATCCCTGAGCCTGCCTCTCTTCCTGGCACAACTGCTCCCCTCCTCACCTTAGACACTCTGTTTGACTTCCGGGACCCCCATCACCCAGTGTCCCTTAACCCTGGACGGGAGGTGGGGTCTGGTGATGCTCAAGGAGGCAGGGTTTACTCAGCCCCCCAGAGGGCAGGAGTAGGCTGCAGAGAGACTGCAGTGAGAATATAGACCCTGCCCCTGACAGCCTGGGGCAGCAGAGAGCTGGCCGTAGCTGGTCTACACCTGGAGGTGGGTGGGGTGGGGGTGGGGAGGGAAAACTCAGGTTGAAGTTCAGAGGTCAGACTTTTATCTGCAGGCTAGGGCATGGGGAAGCAGATGCTGGGGACAGAGGCCCAGGGCATGTGTGTCGGGGACCCCTTGGCCGGGCAGAGGGCTCTGGGAGTGCTCGTTTCCTGTGCCCTCTGGACCTGCCAGGTGAGCAGTCCTGTGGGTGGCAGCCAGAGGCCTCTTGAGACCTAGCCAACACTTCCCTGCCCCTCCCTTTTTAAAAGATTTTATTTATTTATTTGAGAGGAGAGAGAGAGAGAGTGCGCGCGCGCGCAGGAGCAGGGGGAGGGGCAGAGGAAGAAGCAGACTCCCCGCTGAGCAGGGAGCTGGATGCCCTCGATCCCAGGACCCTGGGATCATGACCTGAGTCGAAGGCAGACGCTTAACCACCTGAGCCCCCCCCCCCAGGCGCCCCAGTCCTGGCCTAGGGTGAGGTTCCCATGAAATGCGTCTTCATCCAATAGACACACAGGTCTCACGAATAGGAGTGGGCACAGACCCATCTCCACTCCCACGGGACCAGATTGTCCACACAGAGGCCCACAGGGGGCCTGGGCACAGAGAGCGCCCCATCCACTGGGTCCCAGAGCCCTAGACAGATCCAGCCTGCAGGCTGCAGACAGGAACCCACGGGGCAGTCGGGGTCGTGGTGGCCACGGGCTGGGGTTCCTGTGGATGGCTGGTCAGGCTTGGCTGGGTCAGCCTGAGTCAGGCCCACTGCCCTGTGTGCTGATCGTGTCCGAAGCTGGGCCCTGCCTCTCAGAAGCTGTCACGCCCCCTCCCATCCCACAGCAGCTGAGAGCCAACTTGCCCAAAGTGAAAGAGAAAGTCGCCCCCCCCCCCAGGCCGGCCCCGCCCCGCCCGGCGGCCAATCCCGGCAGCGGGCACCTCCCTTGGCCCCTGGATCTCCTCGGTGAGCCCGGTGGGCTGTAGTCCTGGAGGTGCACCTGAGGGTGAGCGGGACTGGGGGCTGCGGAGGTGGTGGGGCTGGAGGGGCAGGGGACACAGGGACAGATGGCCCGGGAAAGCTGAGGTGAAGGTCACCGGTCCTCAGAGGGACCAGGGGTGTGAGCCAGCCTTGTGACCCTGGGTGACAGTGCTGTGGGTGAGAGCCCACGACAGCTGGCCTCGAGGGGGCCCAGGCAAGAGGCGGGAGAAGGCTCCAGGGCTCTGGGGGGCCCCCGACAGGAGGCTCTGGAGGCCGGCTCTGCCCTGTCTCTAGTGAGAGGGGCCCTGTCTCCCCCAACCCCCAGAGTGAATGCGTGAACCATCCCAGGGAGCCTCAGTCAGCTGTCCCCTTCTCAGCTGCCCCCCACCCCATGCCCCAAACTCCCCCGAAGCTTCCAGAGGACCTGGTCTGTGTGTGTGTGTGTGTCTGTCTGTCTGTCTGTCTGGGAGTGAGATTCCTGGAAAGGGTGGATGGGAGGGTGGGTGCAGGGCTGGGTGTGGGTGAGCATGGAGCTTCTCCAGGGGGAGGGGCTGTCTGGGGTCCATGGGGGGGGCTGCACCTGGCGCGGCAGCATCTACCTGGGTAGCTGTGAGCTGAGCCCAGGTTGGGGGGTGCTCCTCAGCCCCTCCAGCCTCCATCCTGAGGGGGCAGGCGCCAGCTGTGGCTGCCCGAGGATGAAGGGGTCACCGCAGTCCAGGGTTGAGATGCCTGGCTGGCAGACTCACTGCCCCAGAGGCGCCTGGCCCTTTAAAGGCAGAGGGCGCTCCTCGGCCCGTTCAGTGTGCACGTGAGTGTGTGTGAGCGTGAGCGAGGCCAGCAGGGGAGAACGCACCGGTGCGGGGGCGGGGGCGCCTTGAGGGGAGACTGGGTGGCCCTAGGGATGGGTGAGGGGCTTGGTGCTCTTGCGTGAGACCTGGGGAGGGGGTTTTGGGGGCAAGATTATTTCTCTGGTGTGCCTCTGAGTGGTCTGTTCCTCCCTCCCCTGATTCCTGTACCCTTTTCTAGAACAGAAGCCGTGGTTTTGAAATTCCCCGGAAAGTGGAGGACCGCCCCTTCCCCCTCTGTCCCACCCACGCTGCGCTGCCTCCGTCCTCCACCTTCTGGGCTGGCATCCACCTCTCCGGCTCCCACCTGGGTGCGCTCAGTTAAATGGCTGATAAGCAGATCAGGTCAGAATGCAACCCTGCCTTTGCTCTTGGCCCCACCCCACCCCATGTGTGGTCCTGACCTGTGGCCTAGGAGGCCACTCCTGACACTCTCTCTGCTCCCACAGTCTGCCAGCCAAGCTCATCAATGGCGGCATCGCTGGGCTGATCGGGGTCACCTGCGTGTTCCCCATCGACCTGGCCAAGACGAGGCTGCAGAACCAGCAGAATGGCCAGCGCATGTACACCAGCATGTGAGCATGCCCGGTGGGGGCCGTGGGCATGGAGCCATGTGAGGGGGGGCCAGGCTAAGGCTCAGACTCAGGCCCTGTTCCTGCATCCCCCAGCCTGATTGACAAGAGGGGAAACAGGTCAGGGCTGGTCTGGGGAAGTTCCTGTCTGGGTTAGGGCTGGAGCCATTGCTGGCCCCCTGGCTCACCCTTCCCGCCCCCCCCTTGGCTGCAGGTCTGACTGCCTCATCAAGACCATCCGCTCAGAGGGCTACTTTGGCATGTACCGCGGTGAGGCTGGGGATGGGGCCCGTGTGGGTGGCACCCTTCTACAGTCTCAGAGGGGTCCTGCTGTCACGGCTGGGAGGCAGGTGGCAAGGCCAGGCAGGGCGGCCTGCTGGGGCCTGGTGTGTATGTGTGGACATGGCCCGTGGGACCCGGGTGTTGGGTGAGCAGCACAGGGTGGGCTCTCCGGGGAGGGGCCGTTCTCAGCGGCCCTCCCAGGGCATCAGCCCCATCCCCCGCTCGCTGCCACTGCCCGCATGGCAGGGCACTCTGTCCTTACCGTGCAGGTTGCAGCCTTCTCCCCTGCTTTCCAGGGCAGGTGGGACTCCATCTGTGCTGGGAGGCGGGAGGGCGTGGGGCACTACCGCAAAGCCGCTTAGGGGACAATCCCCAAGCCTGGCTTTGCCCAGACACTGTGCGGCGGGACCCCCCCACTCTCGCTCACCCTGGGCCTGTGTCCTCCACCCAGTGCCCGCCCCCCAGCGGAAGCACCTTCTGTCTTCCAGGGGAGGTGTTCCTCAGGGAGGCGGGAATGGGTAGATCATGCAGGGAGGGTGAGCGGGGCGCCTGGAGGAGGCCCTGCCCTGTCCTTGCCTGGTTCTGCCCCGCCTGGCACCAATGTGGGTGAGAGGGCAGGAGGAGGAGCCAAGGAGTGGCTGGGGTGGGGCTCAGGGAGCCGGGAGGCCAGTGCTGGCTGAGAGCTTCCCCAGCCCAGGCCACCGACTTGCCTGTGCTCCCCACTGTGCCCCACAGGAGCTGCTGTGAACCTGACCCTTGTCACCCCGGAGAAGGCCATCAAGCTGGCCGCTAACGACTTCTTCCGCTATCAGCTCTCCAAGGACGGGTGAGGGGGTGAGGGGCTGCCGGCCAAGGCTGTGAGGGGGAGGGGTCTGTGCCTCCCGACAAAGGACAGAAGCCCTGCCCCTCACCTCCTCCCTGCCTCCTGCACGGGGGAGGGACGCAGATGCCAGTCAGCTGTGCTTTGGCCCCGGCGGTCCTGGCCCCCAGCCAGTGTGCACCACTCCTGTAGGGTGGGATCTGGGGGGGCACTGACCAGCTTCCCCCTGTCACCTGAGGGTGGGGCTGAGAAGCTTGGCCCTTTGGTTACTTGAGACCTCAGCATCTCCACTGCTATTTGCTTGAGAATGGCCCTTCCACCTTCCCCGGCCCTGCTCGTGGGGCCGTCTGGCTGTTGGGCTCGGTGCTCATTGCTGGAGGGCCTGAAGGGGTATCTGAGGCTGGCAGGTGCTATACCCCTCCAGAGCCGCATCTGCCTCTGCCACTCCCCACCCCCCCGCCGCCCCCACACGCCCAGGGCCGCAGAGGCTTCTGCATCGCACCATGGCCCTTACTCCCTCTCTCCAGGCAGAAGCTGACCCTGCTTCAGGAGATGCAGGCCGGCTGTGGGGCCGGCACCTGCCAGGTGATTGTGACCACCCCCATGGAGATGCTGAAGATCCAGCTTCAGGACGCAGGCCGCATTGGTGAGGGCATGGGGAGACAGAGGGCGAGCCCCAGCCCCTGCCCAGGTGGGAGGTACTAGGAGAGAGAGAGCCAGCAGGCCCATTCCTTCTCTCCCCAGCTGCCCAGAAGAAGTTACTGGATGCCCAGGCCCAGCTGTCAGCCCAGGGCGGCGCTCAGCCCTCCATGGAGGCTCCGGCTGCTCCCCGGCCCACAGCTACCCAGCTGACCCGGGACCTGCTTCGGAGCCGGGGCATCGCCGGCCTCTACAAGGGACTGGGGGCCACATTGCTCAGGTGGGAGTGACGGTGAGGGTGGGAGGAGGGAGGCCTGCGCACCGCACACCTCTAGGTCACCAGTGTCCCTCCCTCCCCCCACAGGGACGTCCCCTTCTCCATTGTGTACTTCCCCCTCTTTGCCAACCTGAACCAGCTGGGCTGTCCCTCATCCGGGGAGAAGTCTCCTTTCTATGTGTCATTTCTGGCTGGCTGTGTGGCTGGGAGTGCGGCCGCCGTGGCCGTCAACCCCTGTGATGGTCAGTGCCTGGGACTGAGGCGGGGGGTAGGGGGGGCGGTGCGGGTGTAGGTGGGCTGGGCCCCATGCTGACCTGCACACCCCCTGCAGTGGTGAAGACAAGACTTCAGTCGCTGCAGCGTGGTGTCAACGAGGACACCTACACGGGGTTCCTGGACTGTGCCAGGTGGGATGGCCCCACGGGGGTGGGGTGGGGGGTGGGCCACCAGTGGCCCTGACCACCCTACACGGGGTTCCTGGACTGTGCCAGGTGGAAAGGCCCATGGGGATGGGGGGGCAGGCCAGCAGCGGCCCTGACCACCTTCTCCCCACAGGAAGATCCTGAGGCACGAGGGCCCTGCGGCCTTCCTGAAGGGCGCCTACTGCCGTGCCCTGGTCATTGCCCCGCTGTTCGGCATCGCTCAAGTGGTCTACTTCCTGGGCATCGCTGAGACCCTGCTGGAGCTGCTACAGCGACCCCAGCACTGAGCCCGGCGGCCACCTGCGCCCTCCAACCGAGTGGGACCAGAGTGGGGCCGGAGCCAGGTGGCCCGCCCAGGACTGAGCAAGAGAAAGTCTCTCCCCACCCTTCCCACACGGGTGGGGGGAAGCAGAGGAAGGGATGAAGGGTCCACATGGGTGGTGCACACAGAGGCCCCTTAGGGGTCCTGCTTGCACGACCACTGGGATCAATGTCTTATTTATGTAGAAAACGCAGAAAATCTTTACATTCCTGGAGCCAGCCCCCCGCCACAGCTCCGCCCCGGCCTGAATACCCCCAGGGCAGAGCTGGTCTCTGGGCTGGGGCCCGCAGGCCAGGGCTGGGCAAGCGGGACCCTACCCTCCAGTCTACCAGCTCTTGTCCCCGAGGCTTGGTCCCTAGTCTACAAAGGGGACCCCGCACAAACCTATTTATTAACTTGCGGAGCACAAGTGCTCTGTCCATCCCTGTGTCCATCCGTCCAGCCTGTCCCTGCCACTGCCCTTCTCGCCTTGGTCAGGACTCCACTTTGCCCCCCCAGCCAGCCTTGCAGGAGGATTGGGGTCTCCTGCCCCCCATGTTGAGCCAGGGGTCCCAGGCAGGGGGTCACACTGAGTTCTGACTCCCAGGGCAAGCCCCCCCCCCCCCCCCACTCCACTGTGGGACCCAGCATCCCTCCTGGTAGGTCTCTCTACCCCACTCCAGGCTGGGGCCTGCAGCGTGTGAGGTCTGTGTGCATGTGCAAACGTTCTGGGGAGCAGGTTGTGTCCACCAGCCCTCCACTGGCCTGCCCCTCAGAGACAGGGCTGGGGGCGGTTGGGGTGAGGGGTTGCTGGCCTTACCCACATGGCCAGGTAATGTATGTGTGTGTGTGCCGTGTATGCCCTATAGGCTCCCTTCTGACCCCATTCAGGAATTTATTTACCCAGTCTGGTTCTTGCTGCACCTCAGCAGATCCCCTCTTCTGAGACACCCCCCCCCCCCGCCCCGGGTCCAGGATTGGCCAGTGGGGAGGGCAGGCATGAGGACCAGTATGGAGCCTGGGGGTACTTGCTCTATTTCCAGGGTCAGGACCTGCTCCCTCAGTCCTCCCAGGGCCCACCCTACTCTCCGGGCGTCTGCATTAGGCCCCTGACCACACTCCATAAGCTCTGCCCTCCCGGGACCGCCCTCCTACATTGATGTTGTGAATTGAGGCAGGCCTGCCTGCCCTGCCCCTCCCCTCCCCTCCCCGCCCTGCCCTGCCCCAGGCCACGTGATTGTGTTGGTGATTGATCCTGATGTGCTGGTGCTGTGTACCCCACCTGGGCTCCCTCCTCCGAGGCCCCTCCTGGTGACACTACCTGGGGCTCAGGCCGGGGCCCCCCAGGTCACGGCTGTCCCCGGGAGCTGCCCTCTCCCACCACCTCTGTACCTTGGAAGCTGCTGCTGCTTACAGAATTATATTTTTTCTTTTCAAGAGTTTTAAGAAGTTGTAACTTTTTGTGTCTTGTCTTGTGAGAAGATAAATAAATATTCTAAGTAGATACTTTCTCTCTGAAATCTGTTAGGGTTGGGGGAGGGGGAAGGGAGCCTCTCTTTTTGGAACCGGCCCGCCTCCCCCTGCAGACCTACCTCGGTCCACCCCCCCGCCGGTCGGCACAAGGCCTGGGAGGAGGGCCTGGGCTACGGGCCTCCCGGCCCCGCGCTGGCGGGACTGGAGGTGCGGGAAAGGCAGCCCCCTTTCTTCCCTGACGGCAAGCCGCCCTTGGGGTCCCCAGAGCGCCCCGCCAGCCGGGGGCGCCGGGGCGGCCGACAGGAGGCGGAGCCGGTGGTGATGTGGCCCCGCCTCCTCGGCTTGCGGCGCCGAGAACAGTGCATTGTGGGAAACTCCCAGTCGCCGCCGCCGCCGCCGCCGCCGCCGCCGCCGCCGCCGCCGCCGCCGCCGCCGCCGCCCGCCCTGGTCCCGCGGACAGCGCACAGCGCCGAGGGGGGAGCGCCGGGAGCAGCAACGTAAGACAGCGGGGCCTCCGGGGCCTGGGGCCCGGGGGGTGACGGGGCGGCCCCGCGGGGCGAGTGGGCAGCTCCCGCCTTGAAGGTCACTGGGGGCGCAGGCTGGGCACCTGGCTCTCTCCACCCCTGCGGCTCCTGGGAGGGGGAGGGGACACTGGCTGACGTCAGTATGAACCAAAAATAACGGGGTATTGCGGGGGAGGAGACCACCTGCCCTTTGCAAACTTGACGCCCAGCGGCTGGGTACCCATCCAGAAAACCAGGGGTTGAGGGGCTGCTGGGACCCCCGGGAAGTGGGGCAGCAGCTAGGCTGCTCATTGGGACACCCCCATTATACTATGACCTACAGGTGACCTTCAGGTGTGGCTCGTGTGCCTGGCCTAGGTGGAAAACCTGGGCCGCTGCTTCCCACATGGACTCCCTCCCCCTGGGGGGGCTGTTTCTAATCCTCTCGGAGAAGAGGCAGACGGGGTATCTAGGTCTTTGGGGAGAGATGGCTCAGGCCCAGCCCAGTAACCCCAGTACCCAACAACTCAAACATTGAGGATCTGGGCCAAGCTTTTCCTATAGTCTGGAGGCCCCATCCTCTGCCCTGGTCCAGGTTTGAGGATGCTGAGGTTGAGGACATGGCTTGTGTCCACCCCAGGCTCACACCAGGGACCCCCCCCTACAAACACACACACTGCCCTTGCCCCAGAGGCAGGCACAGCCCCAGACTCAGGAAGGACTCCCTGCCCTTGAACTGGAGCAGGGGAAGCTGGTCTTGGGGGTGGGTACCGGGAGCTGGGGAGGGGCAGATGGCTTGCCAGGAGGCACAGGGCCTGTCACTGCCTGCCTGACTGGCTTCTCCAGCCCCCCGGGGAAACACCTCAGGTGTGCTGTACCCCAGTTCTGGCAGCCTTGGGCCCATTCCCACCCCACTGACACCGGAGAGTCCAGACTCTGGGTTCCTGCCCTTCCCCCTCTCCCACTTGGACCCAGTCCTCCCAAGAAGGTACACAGTTGGTTCTGCCCAGGCACACCCCCCATTGACCATATATCCTCCTCGGGACTGGGTGGGCTCTCACTTCCCCATCAGGGCCTCCCTACCCCGGCCCGATGGAGATAGCACATGTATGGGCAGGACCATTGTGCAGACGGCTTGTCTCATCCTGCACCCCCAGTTTGTTCAGGGCCAACACGCTCTGCCTGTGTGGTTGGAGGGGCTTCTCAGAGAGCAGTGGGGGACAGCTGGAGAGCAAGCCCTGGAAGAAGAACATCCTGAGTGGGGTCTCGGGGGGGGGGTCCAGAGAATTGGGCAGGATCTCTATGAGGACAAGATGGTAGGGGCTGAACAGGAGGGCTGAGTCTCTTGCCACAGCCTCACTGTGTCTCTCTCCAGGCCTAGATAATGCCCAGGGGTGAGCTGTCCTGAGCCGCTGAGTTCCAACTGCCTGTCTGTCCACGCACACCCCAGGTAGCCTGCCAGCACTGCCCACCATGGAGTCCAGGGGGAAGGCAACCAGCAGCCCCAAGCCCGACACGAAGGCTCCGCAGGCGGCTGCTGAGGCCAGAGCCCCGCCAGCTGTGGATGGGAAAGCCCCCTCAGCTAAGCCTGGGAAGAAGGAGGCCCAAGCAGAGAAGCAAGAGTCCCCAGCGGCCCCCACCCCAACTGCCAAGAAGACCGCGGCCAAAGCAGACCCTACCCTTCTCAATAACCACAGCAACCTGAAGCTGGCCCCCGCAGCCCCCAGCAGCCCCGAGGCCACCCCTGAGCCCAAGGGCCCTGGGGATGGGGCTGAGGAGGATGACGCCCCCAGCGGGGGTCCCGGGGGCCAAGGCCCTTGCCCCTTTGAGAACTTGACCCCCCTGCTGGTGGCTGGGGGTGTGGCCATGGCAGCCGTAGCCCTAATTCTTGGTGTGGCCTTCCTGGCCCGGAAAAAATGATGGCTGGTGCCCAGGTGGGGGCATAGCCACTTCCTGTACAGATCTCAGGAGCCTAGTGCATGCCGAGCTCACATACAGCTATCCATAGTCCATACGTGCGCACCATATACACATATACCCCCATACACGCAGAAGGACAGACACGGACAGGCCCCCCAGCCATGGAAACCAAGCCCGCACACTGGTGCCCAGCACTTACCCCTCCCAGGCTCCAGCATGGGGCAGTGGGAGGAGTGGACCTTGAGTGTGGCCCACCCGCCTACAAGCAGGTGGACGTGTGCCAGCCGGTCCCGAGAGGCCCCAGTGGTCCCAAGCACTTCCTGGCAGCAGAGTCTGGATGAGTCCCCAGGGCTGGGTAGGGGTCCGGGATGGGCTCCCACAAGGGCCCAGCCCTTGTGGGGACATTAAAAGGTATGGCTGTTTCACTCTCCCCATTTCTGCTCTTTGTTTGTAGCTGGGCAGGGTTGGGGGGCCCATCTGGGTAGGGCCGGGCAGTGGGCTGACCCGAACCAAGCCTTCACAGTGGCAGCTGAGCTTCCGTGCCACCTTTGCCCACCATCTGCACCCTGGCTGGGTGGACAGACAGCCCAAAGGCTGGTCTGGGACGGGGCTCCCACCATTCACCCTCTAACTTTGCCCCAGGGGAGCCACTGAGGCTGGGGCCACCTCACTTCCTGCCCTGACTCCTCCTCGTCCTGCAGCAACTGTCCTTGGGGCATCTGAGAGCCTGGCAGGGAGGCCCGGGTTGGGGGGGACCTCGAGGATCTGCCCAGTGGCTGTGCTTGTCCCGCCCCTGGAGACAGCCCCTCCCACCTCACCCAGCGTCCTTTGATTCTAACAAGCGTATAAATGCAATAACACAGAGTAGAGCTGCTTGGTGGGTAACCATCACCCACGTCCACTGCCCCGTTGTGCTTGCAGGGAGCCTGTGGGTGCAGCCCCCCATCGGCACATCGGATCCCAGCTTGGCCCATGGCACAGTGGCAGTGGGCAGGCTCTGGAGGGTGGCCATGGGCACTGACACGCCCTTGCCTGGAACCCTGGGCCTGAGCTGAGGCTGAGTCTGAAATAAACTCTGTTGTCTAACGGCTGGGCTGGTGTCCTCACCTACCTGGGGGGGAGGGGGGAAGGCAAGGGCTTCCCAGCGGGTTGTGGGGGGTGGTCACGTAGCCACACCACCAGGCTTTCCAGGGAGGAATAGGGAGCTTCAGGTGCCACTGGCCCCCCACCTCCTGCCACCCCCATGCCTTTGATCCTGGGCCCTGCCCCATCCCAGACAGCCACACTCAGGCCTTGCTGTCGGCCCTGGCCCTCGATGGACTCCCACCCCTAGGCCTGGGCTGCCAGCCGCAGTGCTCAGGGCAGGGCTGGGACTGGAGCGGTAAGGGCATGGGAGGGGGATGGGGGTCCTCGCTCTGATGTCTGAGACCAGAGGGTGTCTTTCTCCACCACTGTCTGCAGTGAGCTCCCCATCTGTGCGGGGCACAGAGGAGACCGGGAAGATGGGCTTTCCTCCTCTTGCCACCCCACTGCCCACAGCTCCCTGAGCCCACTCTGGCCAGATGACCCAACTGGTCGGGCCTGCCTGCGCCTCCAGCTGTGGGCAAGGCTGTAGGGGCAGGGTCTGGGGGAGCAAGGCCCTGCTGGACCCAGAAGCACTCCTGGGAGCTTTGTCACCCTGGGCCCCTCCTGCCCCCACCCTCTTGGAGCTGACATGTTGGGGGGCATGCCCTTCCCTTCTTTTCCTGGTACCCACCCTCCCAGAGTGGCACGCCTGGTCCCTGTACCCGCATATCAGGCCCAGGCAAGTCCCGAGAACTTCTTTGGAAGTTCAAAACAGACCTGACATCCTCGCCCAGGCACGCCCCTCCTCCGAGTCCTGGAACCTCCTCCTGACCCCCCCCACACCACCAGCTCCTCAGAGTCCTTGAGCCACCTGGCCAGAGCCGGCCACACAGGGTGGGGGGCTGTGGAGCAGGGCAGACGCAGGCCAGAGGTCCAGCCTCCAGCCCCCTGCCCCGCAGGGGCCAGGGCAGCCGCCCTTTGGCTGTGCGGTCCCCTCTCCCCCTTTCTCCATTCTGTGGCTTGCACCGTGAGCACGAGCTCTGTCATCTTCAACCAGAAGTCCAGAGCTTGGCCCCTCAACATGGGTACTCCACCCGAAGTCGCCCCTCGTGTTCGTCATTTCACAGGACACTGAGCTTGTTTCCAAATAGAGCAGTGATGAAAATCCTTGTAATTCGCCCGGTGCCTGGTGTCTCTGGGGTGGGATGTGTGTGTGTATCGCATGCATATCTTTCTTTTGTTTTATTGTGGTAAAATACACATAACATAAAATTTACCATCTTAGCTATATCAAATGCACAGTTCAGGGCCACTAAGCACATTCATGATGTGCAGCCGCCCTTACCAATGGTTTCCAGAACTTTCCAACCTCCCAAATGGAAACTGTCCCTGTGAGACACTGACCCCCATCCCTCCCCCGGCCCCGGCGCCCACCGTCCACTCTCTGTCCCCCTGAGACACCGACCCCCACCCCTCCCCCGGCACCCACCGTCCACTCTCTGTCCCCCTGAGTCACCGACCCCTGCCCCTCCCCTGGCGCCCACCGTCCACTCTGTTCCCTGTGAATCTGGAGACTCTAAGGACCTCATGCGGGGGGAATCCTGCAGTACTTGTCCCTCTGTGTCTGGCCTATCTCACTCAGCATCACGTCCCCCAGGTCCATCCACGCTCTGGCAGGTGTCAGCGTGTCCCTCCGTGTTCAGGCTGAGTGACGGTCCGGTGTGTGGATGGACCACGTTTATCCGCTCGTCCGTCGACGACACTTGGGCTGTTTCCACCTTTCCGCTGCTGTGAGTTAACACTGCTGTGAATGGGGATGCGCACATGTCTCTTCAAGACCCTGCAGTCTCTTCTCTTGGGTACACTCCGGCAGCTGGATTGCTGGGCCGCACGGTGGGGGCATCTTAAACCCGGCTGCTCCGGCTGGAGCCCGGGGGTTGGCCGTGAGGGCACTGCTCCCCTCACCGTGGTGACACAGGGCAGGGTGAAACACTAGATTTTGCTAGTCCAACTGAGGCAAACTGGCCTCTTCTGGTTGTTTCTCTTTGCACGGATCTAATGTACTTCTCTTCACAAAGTTCTTGGCCATTTGGGTCTTGCCTTCTGTGATTTTTCCTGTTGGTGCTATTTGTCCATTTTTCTATTGGATGGAATGCCTTCTTCTCATTTATTTGGAGGACTTCTCTACATGTTTTGCCTACCGAGCCTTTGCCGAACTGCAAACATCTTTGCTCAGTGGCTGGCTTCCCTTTTGCTCTGTCTCCTGAGCACAGAAGTTCTAAAGTCTGAGTTTATCACACGTAACTCCCGTTCCCCTTACCATATACACTTTGGGATCTCGGTTAGGAGGACGGATACTCTTCCTTATTTCAGGCTAATATTCTTGGCATTTGCTCATGTTTAGTAAATGTCATGTTTCAATCTATCAGTGGACCTTAGGTTTTGTGCATGGAGTGAGCTGGAGATCCAATGTGACTTCTTTTCCATCAGCAGATCCGATGGAGCACAGGATGAGGATGGTCCCTGCGAGCCTGAGGCTGCTGCCTCGCCTCTCACTTCTCAGCCCAGCCAGGCCTGTTCTGAGCCTGGGTCAGCTAACACCACTACCTGTCCGTGTAGCTTTGTGGTAGCCCTTGGCGATGATCTCCTGTTTCTTTATTTCTAATTTCACACACACACTCAGCTCCTGGAATCCCCTCCCTGGGACTGTAAGACTAGGTTAGCTGAGGTCCCTGGGCCCCATGTGGGGTTCTGATGCTCAGCTTCTGTCTCATTGTGTCCCTAAACTTGAGTAATGTAGGGACCTTTCCAAAATGAAGCAAACTCTTAGGGATGTCCAGGGCTGGGTTTTTTTTTTGGTTTTGTTTTGTTTTGTTTTGTTTTGAGACAGAGAATCAAAGATAGTGACAGGGAGCATGAGGGAGATGAGCGAGCACAAGCAGGGAGGAGCAGGGGGAGTGGGAGAGGGAGAAGCAGGATTCCCGCTGAGCAGGGAGCCCGATGCGGGGCTCGATCCCAGGACCCTGGGACCATGACCTGAGCCGAAGGCAGACGCTTCACGGACTGAGCCACCCAGGAGTCCCCCAGGGCCGGTTTAAATTATTGTTATTACAGAACTACTTTTAAGGTCTTAAAAAATACCAGCTATAAAAAGTATTCAGTGTATAAAAAGTACATACAACAGGGGTGCCTGGTTGGCTCAGCTGGTAGAGCACATGACTTGATCTTTGTAAGTTGTAAGTTCAAGCCCTGTGTTGGGTGTAGAGATTACTTTAAAAATCTTTTTTAAAAAAGTATGTACTATAAATCTAAATCCAACTTTCCAGGCCATCAGGAAAACAGGAAAACGCAGGTGGGAGCATCATCTCTTGGGACAGTGGTGTCCACCGGCGGAGCACTGTCAGAGGAAGACCCTGCCGCCCTGGGGCACCACGGGGACTCCCCAGAGACCTGGGCTCTCAGCCTTCGTACCAGTACCTTAGGTCTTCCTATCGCCAGCCCACACCACATTGTGCTCCGGTGGGCTTCGTAGGGCCCGGGTGGCTAGGTTATAAGGATGCAGAAGATGTGTGCATGGGGGGGCCCACTTTGTTTTTCTCTCTAGCACCCCTTCCCTCCCCCAAGAGTGGGCAACTCCTCTTTGGGGACTCCCATCCTAGAATGTATTCTTGGCATGACCAGGGAGAAGAGCTGGCCACTGTCTCCGGACCCTGTCCTCCTCCCCAGAGATGGACATGGGGCTAAGTGGGGTCCTCTACAACCTTTCTTCCTTCCCTGGGGCAGAGTGATCAATACCCCACAGAAGGCATGGGTGACAGGCAACTCTGCTCCCGAGCCTCACCCCAGCCGCTGCGGGTCAGTCCTCCCTGACTCCTGGTCTTCAGCCCCCCCCAGCCCCAGCCCCAGCCCTGCGGCTCCCTGACCTCACACCTGGTCCCCGGGCCAGACAGGCAGAGGCTCCCTGTGTCCCAGTGGCTGGCCCTGGTGCGCCCGGACCTCTCTGTCCAGTGTCTCTGGTGCAGGGAGGGCTGCTGAGGACTGTCAGAGGGGTGGTGAACAGAGTGTCCACCACCCACCAGCCTCAGCACAAGGGACAACTGTCCTAGCAGGAGAGCAGCTCACCTCCTGTGCTGTTGCAGAGGGTGTTACGCTGGCATCACTGGGACCCCTCCCTGCCATAGGGAAGAAGGGCCGTCGCCCCCCACCCGGCACAGTGGTACCGGAGGTTTGAGGGGAACCCCCTTCAGGCACTCCTCCGGATCCTCCCATCTACCCATGCATCCCTGTCCTAATATCCTGGGCAGCGTGCAGCCCACCCCCCTGTCGCGTCACCCCACTCCAGGCCACCAAACTGCCTGCCCACTTGGCTGACATCTTCGGCCCACACCCTGCCAGCCTGGGAGGGACATGGAAGCAGTAGCTCCCACCCTCTCAACTACTGCCAGTGTCCCACGTGATGAAGGCGAAGGGACCCTGTGCTCCCAGCCCACTGCCCTGGCCTCAGCAGCCCATGCCCTTAGGGGCGGCCACTCTCTGCTGTCCGGTTCAGGGTCTGCATGACTCACAAGTGCTTGGGGTTTAAGTCTCCAGATCCCACCCAGCCCGGCCTCAGCCAAAGAAGAGCCTGAAGCCTGAGCCCTGCTAGGAGGAGGGATGCATCTGGGGCCCAGGACATGGGTCACCTGGCCAGCGGCCCTGAGAGCCCAGTCCCAAGTCTCCTGTCTGAGGTCCATGCAGTGATCAGGCTGCCCTAATGGGGTGGGGGACACTCAGGGAAGCTCTGTGAGTTTAGGAGGTCCTCAGAAAGGGAGTGCCTTTCTTCTTCTTTTTTTAAAATTTATTATTTATTTATTTGTTTGTTTATTTGTTTGTTTATTTATTTATTTATTTATTTATTTATTTATTTATTTATTTATTTAACAGAGATAGAGAAAGAGCACAAGTAGGCAGAGTGGCAGACAGAGGGCGAGGGAGAAGCAGGCCTCCCACTGAGCAGGGAGCCCAATGTGGGGCTCGACCCCAGGACCCTGGGATCATGACCTGAGCCGAAGGCAGCCGCTTAACCAACTGAGCCACCCAGGCGCCCCAGGGAGTGCCTTTCTGAGGGCAAATGGTGCCTCTGGTGCCCATGGGCTTTGAAGGACAGTTAGGAGTTTGCCAGACAAAGAAGAGCTCCCGTGTTTCAGAGGGAGAAGTAGCAAGCCAGGGAACGGCTCAGGCACACTCTGGAAAGGAAGGAAGCAAGGGAGCCTGGGGGTCCTGAGGCTTTGGTCAGCCCGCCTACTGGAAAGGCCCCCAGAAATGCCCCCCGCCCATCCATCCTTGCTCCATCTGGAGCAATTTCCAGAGAGAGGAATGAAACAGTGAAACCTTCTGATTGGTGCATGACAACATGTCATGGGACCCCCTGCACCTCATGTTTCAGGGTCCCTGAACAAAGGCAAAACCCCAGGTTCAAGGGCATCACTCCACGGCAGCAGAGCCCCTATGCCCGGTCCCAAGCCCCCTCCCCCAACCTTCCCTCCCCCACCCAGGCAGTCACTATTGGATGATGAGGCACCTGAACAGCTTGTAGATGATGCCCTAGAACTCCACGCCCATGAGTCCCACATCAGGACCTCAGCTGTGACTCTGACAAGGGCCTAGGGAGGGCCTGGGGATGGGGTTACTCCCACCACAGGGCTTGAAGTGGGAGACTCTTCTCCCCCAGACCTGGATCCTTCCCGGGAGACAGTCATCAGACATGGGCCACTGGCTGCAGACCCCTCTGTCCCCTGAGGCTCTTCTGTGCTCTGCCCTGGGAGGAAGAGCTAACTGCCAGTTGATCCCCCTGCAGCAGCCCCAATCATGCCCAAGGCAGGGCCTGAGTAGCATCCCCCTTCTCACCTGCTGGGCGTGAGGGAGTATAAGGGGCACTGGAATGCGAACCCACTCAGGAAGAGGGTAGAGGGCAACAGACCACAACCTCATCTGGGGGGTACCCCCACTAAGGGCTAACCCCAGTCACCATGACAGGGCCTCTGGCATCATCTTGTTCAAGTCCTCACTGTCCACAGGGGCACACACAGAGAGGCAGGCCACTGCCAGACCCAGACTAAGGCCCCAAATCACCACACCTGCCCCTGTGCAGGCTGCCCACCCCGACTCCAAATGCCACGAGGGATCCTTCCAGGCTTGCCTGTGCCAGGAGCCACTGACCCGCCCACACACACTGGCCTGGACACATGCAGGATTATGTGCACAAGGAGACCTGGGCTAGAGGGTCTGCTTCTGCTCAGGCAGGTGGGTCCATCCAGCAGGCGTCCTGCAAGGACCCAAGCGTACAGTGGGGTGCATACCACCTGTGGGCACACACGCATCAGCCTCGATGCACAGCGCCGCAGCCAGGCTACCTCGTCTATCCTCTTAGTGACAGAGAAGACCAGCGTGGCTTAATGAGGTCTGTGATGCAGGAGGAGGTAGGCGTTAGGGCTGCCCTGGGGTGGTGTAGGGGGCACTGGGCCAGCAGGAGGATCCCATGGCCCTCGCTGCAGCCTGGCATCTCCAGCCCCTGGTCCCACAAATGTGCATGTGCGGGGCCTGCCCTACACCCAGAAAACTCTTCCTGTGGCTAGGCCTAGCCTATGGTCTGACCTTGGGCCTGTGGGCCTCCGTCCAAAGTCCCCCACCCGTCCACATGGCTCCTGTCCCCTGTCCTGAGGCCCTGCCCATGCCAGGAGCCCCTAGCTCCTGCTTCGCTCATGACGGGAGGGCCCTGCCGAGGTTGAGGGTCGCACGCAGGTAGTCAGGAGCTGTGGGAGCGTGGGGCCTCATCGGCAGAGGACAGGGACAGTGGTTGTGGAGGCAGGCATGCCCAGGAGAGGCACCTTGGCCTCGCCCCGACCACTTTGGTGTTTCTTACCCATGACACAGTTTTCCCTAGTCAGACCAGAGGCTGGCAGGACCTTGAGGGAACCCTACTGCTTGCCCTTCCTCCCTGGAAGCAGGGGGTCCTGGAAGGTGGCCTGTGGGGGCCAAGGGCAGGGACTGTCCCTCTTCACCACCAGCTTGTGCCCAAGGCCCTCTCCCGGCCTCCCTTCTCTCTTGCCCAGGCCTTAGAGGGCACTGACAGTCTGCAGATGACCCACATGTCTACCCACCTGACTGCCTCCCACACAATCAATGGAAACACCGCTCCAAGTGCAGCTCGGCCCAACAGCACCCAGAATCACCTCAGGAAGTGACACCCATATTCTTCCAGGGACTCAGCTGAGCCCCCATGACCCTGGATGCCTCTGTCTCCCCACAACCACCCTGGTGAGGCAGAACCTATCCCTCCTGCCCCCGCATGGTGCAGACACCTGCAGACCCCTCCCTGGTCTCGGGGCTCCCACCCCTGTGCGCCCAAGGACCAACCGCTGCAGGCCCGCCCTCTCTGCCCCAGGGGAGTGTCCTCCTTAAAGTTTTTTCCTCCTTGGATGTGCTCCCCAATTTCCCCTCTGAGCTCGCACCCCTCCCACCTCCTCGCCCTCTTAGCTGGCCCATTCCACTGCTCTTCTCACTCACTAACAAACTGCTGGCACCTTCTATGCATCCATGTTCGGAGCCCCCACCCCCAGGACATGAGTCCCACTGGGCAGGGGGACTCAGTGATCAAGGGTTAAATGTCCCAATCCACGAGGCAGGGACCATCATCCACGGGAAGGGACACTTGCACGCTGAGGGGAGGCCCTTAACTACAGGGATGGACGTCCATCCACAGGGAGGGACCCACGTCCACGGGACGGGGACCCTCGTCCAGGGCAGGAGTCCTCTCTCCTGGGTCACGCTCCTGTCCCAAGGGACGAGGAAAAGGGGAAGGCACCGTGTTCCTGACTGCGACCAGGGGCCGGGCCAGGGGTCTGCTCAGGGATGCTGAGGCGCCAGGCTGGGGAAGCCGGCCCGCGCTCTCTCCCGTGGCCCTGGGGCCAAGCTCCGAGCCCCGCCTGCACGACCCCCAGCCCCCCGGCACCGCCCCCGGCACCGCCCACCGAGGGGGCCGGGCCGGCAGGGCGGGAGGAGAGAGGGCGCACACGCGCGGCGACGCTCGCGGCCCCGCCTCCAGACGCCGCGGCACGTGACCGGCGTTTCCTGGCCGCGCGCGCGCGCGCGCACACACACGCACCATACTTGGCGCACGCGCAGGCCGCGCCGGCCTGGTGGAGCCCATGGCGTCCGAGCGACTGTCGAGCCGGCCCGCCTGCCTCCTCGTGGCCAGCGGCGCCGCAGAGGGTGAGGCTCGCGAGGACCGCTGGCGTCCAGCGGCGCCGGCGGGCGGGCCCGCCGGCCCCGAGCGGTCCGCTCTCGCGGCGCTTCGGGGAAGCCGGCGGAAGCCCCTCTTTGGAAAGGGAGCGCTGCCGGTGTCCCTGGCCTGGCCCGGCTCCCCAGGCCACGCCGGAGCGCGGGGGCCCTGGCCTACTGCAGGGGGACCCGGAGCCCGGCGTTTCTGCGGGAGGAGAGCGGGTCCGGGGTGGCGCCCGCAGCTGCCGCCTCGCGGGCGTGAGCTGCTGGAGTGTGGGGGCCCCCGTGCGTCACGTGCCGGGGCTTGCTGTCCTGGACGGGCAGGCTAGGGTGTGGTGAGGGGCGGTGGGCTTTCCGAGGAGCTGCGGGGGACGGCGGCGGGTGGGACCACGGGCCTTGGCGGGCAGGTGGGCCGGCAGGTGGGCCGTGAGCCTGTGGCCAGGCGCTGAGGGGCTGGAGAAGGGGCTGTCCTGGGGGCGGAGGTGTGCAGAGGCAGAGAACCCCTCAGTCCTGCCGTGCGCGGTACCAGGTGCGGTTGGCGTGGGGCTCCCGCAGGGCAGCACGGCTGGTGGTGGGGTCTGCCGTTACTGGGCAGACCTCGCTCAGGGCCAGTGCGGAAGGGATGAGCAGACGAGCTGGAAGGCTCCTGACTGCCCTGAGCACTTTCCAGGTCCTCTCCTGTGCTTTCTTTTGTCAGAGGGAAGTGATGAGGCCGAGGTCACATGGTGGGGAACCCGCGGTTGGGTCCTGGGGTCTGGTTCTGGAGCCTGGGCTCCTTCTTGAACTCTGGCCTCCCAAGTGGACAAGGGAGGGAGGATTGCAGGTGGAGGAGTCACTGTGTGCCGAGCCCCAGGGGCCCTAAGCGCTGTGCCCAGTGTGAGGTGGAAGGAGCCATCAGGAGCGGGGCTCAGTCCTGGAGAGGCGGGCTGGGGTTACCAGAGGTGGCTGGTTGGAGTGGGGTAAGGGTGAAGAGGGGTTGACTGGCGTGGCTGTGCCCTGGGGAGGGGACACAGCTCTGAAAAGGCCACTAGGGCAGTGTAGGCAAGAGGGGGCCCTCCAGAGACCTTCGAGGAGGGGTGAAGCCGTTTTCAAGGAACTGAAGGCAGAATCAGACAAAGTCTGGGGATGATTTGTGGGTGCTGTCTTTGCTCAATGCACGCAGTCTGTGCAAGTAATACTCATTAACACGTGAGGGTGAATAAAGATGAAGATGAGGTTTAGGGATTGGGTCCAGGATTAACATAAAGGTGGAGGGATGCACACCGAGCCCATTTAGAAGCAGATATCCCTGGTGGGGCCACAGCCCCCAACACCTAGGAATCTTTTGGACTGGAAATGGGCAGAAGAGGGCTGTGAGCAGCACTGGGGATGGGGGCAGGGTCCAGGAGCCTTGTGAGCAGAGGCCAAGTGTCCTAAATTGAGGATGAGGGTGGGCCAGCTCGTGGGGGTGGGGGGGTGGGTCGGAATGCACCCATGTTCTTGCTGACACTTTCCACAGCCCCACAACTGTGGCCTCTCCCTGGCTGAGTGCTGGGGGTGGGGGGGTTGGCTCGGTCACTGGTGGTTCAGTGAGTGGTTGGGGGGACCTTGCACTTGGGTTTGCCTTCTGGAGAGGCTTTTAGTGGCCAGCCTGGGTAGAGAGCCCGTCCTGCGGGGAGTGGGGCCTGTGGGCTGGGGCTGCTGCCCCAGGTCGGTGAGGTGGGCCTTGGGTGGGGGCAGACTCCAGGCTGAGACAGGGACACTTGTGCCCTGCAGCCCCTCTTCCTGCCCACAGAGCCCAGTAGTGGCCTTTTTAGAGCTGTGTTCACCTTGCAGGTGTGTCTGCCCAGTCCTTCCTCCACTGTTTCTCGCTGGCCAGCGCCACCTTCAACCTGCAGGTGGCCACCCCTGGGGTGAGTCAGCCAGACCCATGGGGTCTGTACCTGTTTGGAGGCAAGGCTTGGAAGAGTGCTGTCACTCCCTGGGAGGAGGAGGGAGCCTGAGGCTGGTGTGACCCCAAGAGAGGTGGCAGGGCTGAGGGTTAGGTCCTTGGTGGCATCATCAAGCTCTGGTCCCTGTTTCCTGGGCTCTGGCCCCACCTGTGGCAAGGGAGACCTCTCGTCATGGGTCAGCACCTGCATATAGGAGCAAGGGTGGCACAGACCTTCCACCAGGAGTTCTCTTCTCTGGCGTGGCACCTGGGGGTCATGGCAGCGATGGGTTACATGTTGGTCCCTTTGCTTGTGTTGTCATCCCCAAGGGGACAGTAGCTCCACTTTATAGGTGGGGGACTGAGGCCCACAGGGGGCAGCTGGGGGTGGGTTGTGGCACAGCTGGGTGAGGGGGCTGGGCTGTGCCCGAGCTCTTGTCAGCATTTCAAGCCCCCGTGAGCCAGCAGAGGGGTGTCCGCCCCTGGCCTGCAGACTCTGGGTCCTCTTACAGGGGAAGACCATGGACTTCGTGGACGTGAACGAGAGCAATGCTCGCTGGGTGCAGGATTTCCGCCTCAAGGCATATGCCAACCCTGCCAAGCTGGAGTCCATTGATGGTGAGGGGCCCAGGGTGCTGAGACCTTGGGGCTTTGGGTTGTGGCGATTCCAGGTGGGTTTGTGGCCTCCAAAGCGCTCTCTTCTGCTTCTGATGCACTCAGGGCTTGCCACGAAGTGCTGTGACTATCCAGGGCAGCGTCCAGTCCTGAATCCTGGGCCCAGAGTTCTCTGTCTAGGGGAGAGAGGTGGGGGCGCCTGGGTGGCTCATTCATTAAGTGTCTGCCTTCGGCTCAGGTCATGGTCCCAGGGTCCTGGGATCGAGCCCCGCGTCGGGCTCCCTGCTCAGCGGGAGTCTGCTTCTCCCTCTCCCACTTCCCCTACTTGTGTTCCTGCTCTCGCTATCTCTCTCTGTCAAATAAATAAATAAAATCTTTAAAAAAAGGTAAAAAAATAAATAGGGGAGAGAGGTGGCTGCACAGGGAGACACGGAAAAGGCAGGGATGGCTTCTGGGTCTCGGGAGCCTTAGCCCGTGTGGGGAGAAATGACAAATGATGGCGTGTGGCGCCACCGCCACCGTCTCCTGGGGGGCTGGCCCCAGCCAGCGACCTTGCTGTGACTGACCTGCCTGTGATCTCCCCGTAGGTGCCAGGTACCACGCCCTCCTGATTCCCAGCTGTCCTGGGGCGCTGGCCGACTTGGCCAGCAGTGGCTCCCTGGCCCGCATCCTCCAGCATTTTCGCTCAGAGAGCAGTAAGTGACCCGTGGGACTGGGGTGTGGATAGGGGCTTTGTAGGTTCATGAGAAATGGGGCTCGACCAGCAGCCAGGAGAGGCCAGAGGGGATGTTTCAGGGGCCAGACAGGGCAGATATGAAGAGCCTCTGATTTGGGCCCTGGAGGGCACGGGTGCACACATTCGAGGTGGGGCGCCCCTCAGGTCGCTACCCTGGGTACGCTCTGCCCGCCTTCCATGGGGGCTGGTGGCTGCCCACCCCCCAACTTCCTCTGAGGTGGGCGGGCAACGTGCTGGCTTGTTCTTCGTGGGCTTCAGGGTTTGAGGCCAGCAGGGGCCGTGGAGATGTGGCGTGCTGCCCGGGCCTGACTTTGGGCTGTGCCGGGCACGTTGGCGGGATGGGGACAAGATGCTCATTAGGGACCAACGGACAGAAACCCGGGGGCTCCACACAGTGTCTTTTGTTAGTGGGAACAGGGCCTCCGTTTCCAGCACGGTCTGGACAGAGAGTCATTGTTCCCGGCCGCCGCCGCCACCGTGGGAATGGTAGGGCAGTGGAAGGACGGGGAGCGACGGGAGGGTGTCCCAGGCAGGCGGCACGCGTGCTGGTGCAGGCCGTGTGCTGGGACGTTTGCAGCACTGCAGGCCACGCCACGGTCTGTGGGGGCGGCACGCTCCAGGGCTTGGTCACTGGGCCTGCCGCAGCCTCGTGACTGCTTGTGCCTGTGTTTCGGCCGCCAAAACTTTGCAACGGCTGTGAGCCTCGTCCTGGAGCTGACCGTGTGCGGGGGAGCTCTGAGGCGGGAGGTGGCGGGAGAGGGGCAGGGGCCCCGGAGGCGTCCAGGGCCTCAGCCCTGCCTGTGCTTCCAGAGCCCATCTGCGCGGTGGGCCATGGCGTCGCCGCCCTGTGCTGTGCCACCAACGAGGACCGATCCTGGGTCTTCCAAGGTTACAGCGTCACGGGGGTGAGTGTCATGCAGGGGAGGGTCCCAGGCTGTAGACAGGCGTCAGAGACCTGCGATGTGCTTGAAAGCTCAGGGAGTGTCCCCTCTGGCAGGGGTGACGGTCACTTGCCCAGACCAGGATCATGGAGAATGCCGGCCCCAGGCCAACAGTTGTGCTCTCCCCTCCCCTCCCCTGCTGACATCCAGGATGGCCCCCAAGGCCCGGCCCGTGCTCTGGATGTGGGGAGGGAAGCACTGGGGGGGCTCTTGGTGGGGTAGGAGGCAACATCGTGGTCCCTGGGAAGGAGCTGGGGTCGGGTTGAGACGTGACTTTTGTGCGTGTCATGTGCACGACACCCTTCGGGGCCAGGAAGGTTGGATGCAGGGCCTGGAGTTGGGGAGAGGGCCTAGCTGGATAGGGGGCCGGAGGGAGGGTCTAAACTGCGAGGACTTGGGGCTGCATGGGGCCAGCCTGGCGGGTGGTGCAGGGGGCAGGTTGGGGGTGGGGAGGAGAGCCTCAGGGGCACGACCTCAGTGTGGCTGTAGCCACACCACCCCCCTCCTGGGACTCTGTGCCTTGCTCTTCTGCCCATCGCCCACTGGGGGTCTCGGCCCTGAGGCCACCTGCCGGGCTCGCTCACTGGCCCTGATGCCAGGGGAGGGGCGACCGTGGAGGCCATGGTGCCCTGACGTGGGGGCGGGAACCCCTGTCCCCCACAGCCCTCCGTGTATGAGCTCGTCAGGGCGCCTGGCTTTGCCCGCCTGCCCCTCATCGTGGAGGACTTTGTGAAGGACGCGGGCGCCAGCTTCAGTGGTGAGCGGGGGGTGGGGGACCCGGCCAGGGGCTGCAGCTCAGACCCAGACAGGCTGCCTAGGGCTCTGGGGGTCCCTGGGAGGGAATGGGGGCTGGTTGTCAGGGCGTGCCTGGCCCGTGACCCCATCTGAGGCCCGCACCCTCGGGACCTCCCGCAGCCAGTGAGCCCGACGCCGTGCACGTGGTGCTGGACCGCCACCTTGTCACAGGCCAGAACGCCGGCTCCACCGTCCCAGCCATGCACAGCCTGCTCTTTCTCTGCGGCAGCCGGTGAGGAGCCGTGGACGGGGTGGCGGGCGGGATGTGGGCTGCTGACCAGCCCTTTGCGGGAGCCTGGGCCTTGACCTGACCCGTCCTGCAGGAAGTGAGATGGCTTCCCGCCCGCCAGTGGACGCCGCCGCCTCCAGACCGCCCAGGCGTCCCTGGAGATGGCTGGATTCCCCAGGCGTCCAGGGGCCCCGTCTCCGTGACAGCCCTGGAGAGTGACTTTCAGACACCCCAACCTGACCCGGTGGGATTGTTGGAGGCCCCCGAGAATCAGCCCTGCAGAGTGTCCCCTCTGGCGGAGGGGTCGACCTCCCAACCCCCAGGCCATTTGCTCTCCTTGGGACACAGCTGGGGGGCTCAGGGCCATCAGGTGGTCGCTGAGAATTCCACGTGAGCTTAGCACGGAGAGCTGGTCCGAGTGAGTCGGCCAGGGGGGTCCTGGTGTGGGTCTTGGCCCCCGTGGTCTTCCCGCGCACTGCCGGCTGGCCCCTCCCCTCTGCCTGTCCCTGGCCACCCAGGCTGAGCCTCTCTGGCGGCACCAGGATCCCATTTTGTGCGTTGAGGACTGCCCAGGCCTCTGTGCTGCCCCCCATTCCTCTGGGTGTGGGGGGAGCCGTGGTCCGGCAGGCTGGAGCTGGCTCAGCACTTTCCACTTGCCCAAGGCAGGGGCGGGGGGGCAGGGGGGGCGCGGCTTGTGGTGGACGCAAGCTCCCAGCCCCCAGACCGGCACCAGACCTTCCGGTGCTGAAGGAGCTGCCCTAATTTTAATCCTTGTTTGGTGTGTGGTTTCGAGTGTGATGGTGACACCACGTGAGGCCATCGCTTCTGATGTTGAGAGAGACGCGTTTAATCGGGTCTTCAGGAAGCCGCGCTGCTCACCCATGGCCCTGCCTGCGTGGCCTGTGGGTTTGTAGCTGCTCCAGGGCTTTCGAGGTAGACGTGACCAAAGCACAGACCCTACTGGGCAAGAGGCCTGGGGAGCAACCACCCTGGGGCTACATGTGGGGTGCCGGTCGGTCCCCACCACCCAGGCCCCGACAGGCCTGTGCTGGGGATGCTCCTTCCTGGCACGGCCAGATCACCCTCTGGTCTCGGGGGCCAGCCTGGGCCGTGGCCCTTGGATGGGGCCTCCGGGAGCTGGGCAGTTCCTCTTGTGGGTCCCACCTTTGCTTGTTTCCCGCCCAGACTTGGCTTGTCTGGCTCTGCTGTATCCAATCCCTCAGAACAGAGGAGGAGGAAGGAGGCGAGGCACCCCCCGAGTCCCAGGTCGCTTCCGCCACCATAGAGTGTGCGGAGATGCTCCCACCCTCTCCTCTGTTGGATGTTTTCTGGGGGGGACTGTATCAGGAGCTCCTGACGCCATGGCCAGGCTGGCCAGCTCCATCGAGAGGCCTGGGTCCTACTCTGTGCCTCAGTTATCGCCACAGGGTGATCGACGTCTCTGGACAAAAGCTTTTTTAAAGATCACGCCTTCTGGGCTCCATCTGTGTGATCTGCGAAGAGCTAATAACACTTGCCGAGATCGGCCAGACTACTCCTGGGTTCCACATCAGGGTGTGGGGCGGGCACCCCACACAGCCCTGTGCCCTGGGTGGCCGCGGCGGCTCGCTCCTGGCTTTGCCGGGTGCGGGGTGCAGGGCTGGGGCAGCCTCCAGGCTTAGAGAGGGTGCAGACACCCCAGGCTGGCTGCTGTTCTGGGATGTCCCCACGTGCCGTCCGCCCACCAGAAATAACTGACAGCCCCACAGAAGTGACGCCCGAATGTCGCGGCATCACCCACAGTAACAAACGCTTTAAGCAAATTGTAGTTCCCCTGGTGTTCTTTACCAGACAATGCTAATGTCCATGTGGCGGAACGTGATTTGGCCAGGAAAAGGAATAAAGTCCTGATAACATTGCACAGACTGAATCTTGACTGCGTCCTGCAAAGAAGCCAGACCTCAAGAGTGTGTGTGAGTCCATTTACATGAAATAGCCAGAAAATCCAGTAGAAGTAGTCAAGGGGCAGGGGGTGAAAATGAACAGGACGCCTCCTTTCAGGGTGATGAGAATGTTCTAAGGCTAGGGGGTCGGGGCGCCCGGCCGGCTCAGTCGGCGAGCACGCAACTCCGCCTTGGGGTGGATTTGTGCCCCACGTGGGGTGTAGAGACTGCTTCAGACGGTAACATCTTTACACCCAACAGCCAGTCTCTGTGGTCTGCAGGTCTCTGTTAAAATCCACAGCTTGTACATGTGAGTGGGTGGGTGGGCTTGATGTGTTTTAGCTGCGTCCAGTCACATGCGTGCACACATCCTGGGGTGCAGTCTGTTGACCAGCTGGCCGCCACCTGCCCGTCCGCCGAGGGCTGGGACACAGCCAGACGGGCGCAAGGCCCTGCCCAGCACTCGGACACCCAGCTGCCTCCTGCACACCCTAGGGGGGCGCTCTCAGCATAGGCTGGACCTGCTGGGGCCAGGCTTGTGCGCCCTCCGTGGGTCCTCTCCCCAGGGCCCGGCACTGTGTGTGCTGTGCTGTTCCTGCCCTTGGGGAGGTGGCCAAGGGGGCTGCTCCAGAACCAGCCGCCAGCCTGGGTGCTCTGACCCCGACACAGGATGCTCCTGGCATCCCTGCAGAAAGCTGTGCAGAGCAGTCCCTTAGTGGTACCCAGGGCAGTGTCTGACCAGGCCTGGCCCTGCCACCTGTCTCTGCCTGCAGACCTGAGGTGGCCGCCCCGGCCTCCTCCATCCCTGCAGGCTGTGCCTGTTCTGCTCTGTTCCAAGAACAGGCTGGTCCTGGGGGTTGGGGGGTGGGAGTGGGCGGGGCTACCCCAGGGACAGCCGTGGCTGCCCCCACCAAGCCCTTCCCCCTGCAGCAGGTCACGAGCAGAAGCTGCTCCAGAGCCCGTGCACACCAAACCGTCCCCACAAGGTGGCACCACTGCTCCACACAGGAGCTGAGCACCAGGGCGGCCTGGCTGGAGCCCCTGGGACCCCCTGCCCACTACCAAAGTCCAAGGCCTCCCAGGCTCCGGGCTTGCTGCCCAGCAGAGGCTCATGGCTGAGGTGCGGGACCGTCCCTGGCTGTGTCACCCCAGCTGGAGCCACGTTGGAGCCAAAGCCTGGGGCAGCTGGTGCCGAGGGGAAAGGGACTGGAGCCAGAAAAAGCAATGTAGCACAAGAAAAGTGACTGCTTTAATTACTTAGGCAAAATTTTACATAGAATCTATGATCCATCCCTGCCCCAATTGGTAAAAAATGCAAAATTCATCACATGGCATGTGCAGTCAGCCCCAACTCAGAGGGCACAGGTCTGTGGTCCGGCTCAGGCATGGTGCTATTTTCCGTTCTCGGTGCTGAACATGCGATCCTAGAAGGGAGAGCGTGAGAGATGCCAGGAAACTTGCCCACTTGCCCCGCACCCCTGCCTCCTGCGCAGGAAGGGGTAAGGCCCATGGTCGGGGCTGCCACGGACGGGGAGTCATGGCCTCCTTACAAGGGTGCCCACCAGCGGCTGGCCCGGAACCTGTGGGGCAGAGTCCAGGCGGCCAGGGGAGCCGACACCCCCAGTCCCCCAGAACCTTCCAGCTCCGCCCCCGAGCCTGGGGCACTCACCATCAGCATCCGCTCGAGCTTCACAGCATCCACAGCAAACTTCCGGATCCCGTCCGAGAGCTTCTCCACGGCCATCTGGTCCTCGTTGTGCAGCCAGCGGAAGGCCTTTTCATCCAGGTGAATCTTCTCCAGGTTGCTGGCCTGGGCTGGGGAGGACAGGCACTGGGGCCTCCCACAGCCGCCCTTCCCCCGCCTGCAGCCCCGCCCATCCCACCCCCTTGGGGTTGGTGCTGCCGGGCATCTCTTCTCCGCAGGGCCCCAGCGGGGCTCCCGCGATGGGCGGGACCCAGGCTGCCTCAGGCCAGTCCATCGCCTATGCCCTCGGAGAGCAGGGTGAAGGCGAGCAGGGTGAAGGCGGCCGCAAGCCAAGGGCCAGAGGGCTTACCTGCCTTGACCGACAGCACAGGGGCCAGCTTGCTGTTGTCCTTGAGCAGCTCCCCCAGGAGCTTGGGCGAGATGGTGAGGAAGTCGCAGCCTGCCAGCGCTTTGATCTCGCCGGTGTTGCGGAAGGAGGCGCCCATGACGATGGTCTTGTAGTCAAACTTCTTGTAATAGTTGTAGATCTTGGTGACGCTCTTCACTCCTGGGGCGACACGCTGCGTTCCTGAACGGCCTCCAGGACGCCGACAGCGGTGCCCGCCCACAGCACGGCCCAGAGCTGCCACCGCTGTGTCCCCTCCACCCAGCAGAGCCCCTCACCCCGTTCCTTCAACGGGCTACTCACCAGGGTCCTCCAGGGGCTCGTAGGATTTCTTGTCTGTGTTGGCCACATGCCAGTCGAGGATGCGCCCCACAAAGGGGGAGATGAGTGTCACTCCGGCCTCGGCGCAGGCCACGGCCTGGGCGAAGGAGAAGAGCAGCGTCATGTTGCAGTGGATGCCGTGCCGCTCCTCCAGCTCCCTGGGGGGACAGGGCAGGCTGAGCAAGGCCGGGCCTGTGGGTCCACAGGCGGCATGGGCGCTCCCGTGGGCACAGCCAGACAGCGCCCCCGTTCGGTGGGGAAGCTGCTCAGGAGTGCCTCCCCACAGCCGGGCCGCCCCCCCCCCCCCCCCCCCCCCACAGCACAGGCGCAACGCTCACCAGGGGGCCCTCTGCCCGGTGGGCTACGGTGACCGGAATTTTCTCCATCAAACCCACGTTTACAAACAGGGACAACGGCAAGAGAGGCCCCCCGAGAGCCACAGTGGGTCTCCCTGGCCCGGAGACGGGCACCCGCACCTGGGCCCCTGGCTCACCGCAGAGCTTGCCGGGGCCGGAGACCGCGGAGTCCCCGCTGACCGCAGTGCCGCCCTGCCCTCTGTCCCACCCGCACCTGCAGCCCCCCGCCCGCCCCCCAGTCCACCGGACATCCTGGGGTTGAGCCCTGAGGGGAGGGCAGTGCCCACACAGTCACGTGCCGGGGAGTGGGCCGTGACGGCTGAGCCTGTGCTCAGGCCCCTCTGGCCGTGTTTCTCCCCCCGGGACAGCTTCAGAGGGGCCTGTGGCCTGTGCCACCCGGCGGTGTTCACAAAGTGTGGCTGCAGAGAACGAGGCCTCGGAGGCGGCGGTGGCACTGGCCCGGGAGCCCTGCAGGGGCCAGCCTCTCCCAGGGCCTGCGTGCCCGGTGTAGGTGCCCGCAGCTCCGGCTGGCCCGTGGGAGGCCTCGACGAGACCCAGCAGCTGTGCTGGTCTGACCTGCCTGGCGAAACGCCGTGCATTTTCGGAAGCGGCGAATGGGGCGCTCCGGGAAGGTGACTTTACCAAAAGCGTGAGACGGAAGACAGACTGGGGAAAACAGCCTAGGAGGGGAGATTCACCCAGGACAAGACCGTCCGTCCACCTTCAGCACCGGGATGTCGTGAGACAAAGCTGCGCAAGCCGTGAGACGGATCTGGCCGCGAGCAACCCCTGCAGAGAGCTTAGAGCTCATCTGGAAGCAGCCAGCCCTGCGCCGCCGTGACTCCCGCCGTGAGCTCCTGCGACCCCGGGCGCCGCTTAGCCACGCCGCCAAGCAGGGACGTGTCCCCAGCCACCCTTCCCGCCCCACTCCACCTCGCAGGCCGAAGCACGCTCGTGTTGACCCTGCTGCAGGGACGTTTGCAGCCTTATGAAACTGTGTGGCCACGGCCCCGGGAGCTGCTCGGACATGCTCCGCCCGCTCTGATCTGGACCTCAGTTTAGCAGCGTGAGTGACCACGGGCGCCGATGCCTGAGACCTTGGCATTTGCAGCCTCCTCTAAGTTTCTGTTTTATCGGCAGTTTCTCTTGAGCTTGGCTGCGCTACTCTGATTTGCCCGCTCAAGGACTTAGGAGATTGTTGCTGGTGTGACCAGCTGCCAGAGGGCTCTGGGGAAAGGGCGCTGGTGAGCGGGACCGGCTGACTTGGTGTCAGGAATAATTTCTAGAAGTCTCAGAACATTTTTCCAATCACTACTGACAAAAATAAAAACTGGGCGCCTGGGTGGCTCAGTTGGTTAAGCGACTGCCTTCGGCTCAGGTCATGATCCTGGAGTCCCTGGATCGAGTCCCGCATCGGGCTCCCTGCTCGGCAGGGGGGTCTGCTTCCCCCTCTGCCCTCCCCTCTCTCATGCTCTCTCTCTCAAATAAATAAATAAAATCTTTTAAAAAAAATAATTAAAAAAATAAATAAATAAAAATAAAAACTATCTGAGTAAACGGAAAAGGGAAGAAGGGCTGCAGACGGCACCGGTGGGAACTGCGGGCTGCCCATGGAGCGGCCCAGCACGGAGGGACTGTTCCACGCAGCAGCCCCCCTCCCACGGAGGTGCCATGGGAGAGAACACGTGTGTCCGAACCCGTGCACGAATGTGCACAGCAGCACTACTCGTGACGGCCCCGAAGGCGGAAATAACCATGTGTCCACGGAACAGTGAGTGGACACACAAAGTGTGGTGTGGACCCACTGGAACATTAGCCTTAGCAGGGATGCAGCCCTGAACGCGCCACCACGTGAGGGAAGCCAGACACAAAAGGCCCCATGTCAGGAGATCCTACTGACGTGAAAGAAGCAGACCAGCAAAGCCAGAGAAACAGAAGGTGGATGAGTGGCTGCAGGTGCTAAGTGGGCCAAGTGAACAGACGGTCCGAGCACGTGTGAGGAGACGCCCTCGCCAACCGCTGTCCAGGTGTCAGTGGTCTCTGGGCAAGAACACACGGAGGAAGTCTCCGGTCTCTCCCGCTCCGCACGTTTGGTTCAACAGGCTGGTTTTTATAACTGATACAGACGGGGGACGGGAGACTGGGGATCCCCCAGAGGCCTGGTTTTTCTCTGGATAGTGGTGACCTGGCCCCCCACGCTGACCCTCTCTGGACTGAGGGTCGAACGTGCCCACAGCTGCGCAGCCCCCAGCCCCGGAATGGAAGCAGAGCCCCCACCAGACCCCTTCTCACAGGGGATCCTTACTTTCCAGCCTGAATTCCTTCCCAGGTGGATGAGAGCTTTATAAGGATCCGGTCCTTGCTGATCCCGGCTTCCTTGTAGAGTTCGATGAGACGCCGGGCTCGGGCCACCATGGCGTCCTTGTCAAAGGACAACCTGTGTGAACAAGAGGCCCCTTGCCGAGCAGTCCGCCTCGGAAGCCCACCAAAGAGGAGCGAGTGGGCACCTGCGGCCTGCTCTGCCCCGCCGTGGGGAGCAGCTTGGAAGCCCATCTCACTCACGGTCACATTCCTCCCCGGCATTTACACAGAAACTCAGGCTGAACTCGAATCGCGGAGCAGGGGGCACAGGCACCATCTCCGGACCAGAGAGTTGCTTCTGCCCCTTGACCCCAAGGACCCTGAGTCCTTACCTGGCATCCACTTCTGTGGATACACGGCCTGGAATCTTCTTTAATATTTCTGTTCCAAACAACACAAAAAGTTTATCGATAGCATTTTTAACCTGTTCCTCTTGCGACCTGAAATTCAAGGGAAAAAAATTAGGTCAAAAGCTTTTAGGTTTAAGTGCACAGGATTCTACAAAACAAATTCTCTCATTCCTTTGCAGCAAATTCCTTTCCCTTCATCTTCTTTTTTTCCCTACTTGTGGTAAAATACACACAGCATAAAATTCATCATTTTAACCATGTCTAGGTGCACAGCTCGGGGGCATTAGGTATGTTTACACCGTGCAGCCATCCCCACCATCCGTCTCTGGAACTTTTCATCATTCCAAATTGAATCCCTCTATCTTATGGCACTAGACAAAAATAATCCTTTCAATCTCTCTGAAGTTGCCTGGGCAGGCGAGTGAAGTGCACCGTGGTATTCCAAAATGGCCCACTGCCCAGGGCTCCTCACTAGCCCAACGCACATGGGACGATCTCCAGCCCGCCCATCATGGGCGAGGACCCGCGGGGCAGCTGGACGGGGGACAGCACCAAGGCCTTGCCGATGCAACGAGGTGCAAGGGCAAGCCTCTGGAGAAGGGAAAGGCAGTTGGCTGCAACGGGCTGTGTGGTGGAGGGCAGGGTGGACTCAGGACTCGGCAAGCACCGCACTCCCGCACGCGGCCTGTGCCTTGGTTCCTGCAGGTACCCGCCCAGCGGGGCACTATCACCCCCATGGAGATGGAAAGTGCCATCAGGGAAAGGGCGAGGAAAGCCAGCCTGCGCTTGCCTGGGGGAGGAGCAGGCACGGACTGTGAATGGGCACCAGGGAACATTCTAGACTGGATTGCGGTGACAGCTGCACCACTGAAAAAATTTACCAGAACAAACTGAACTGAGCACTTAGCGAATCTTCCTGCAGCAAAGCTGTTACAAGACGATAAAACGACAGAGAGCAGGTCAGTGCCTGCCAGGGCCGGGACACTCACCACCCTAAAGGGGGCAAGGGGACTTTGGGGTGCTGCACTTTAACTGGGGTGGTGTTTGTAGGGAGTACACGGTCCTGTAAACAATTCATTGAACTGGACACTTACTACGGTGGCAGTTTACTACATGTAAATAACACTTTGATAAAGTTGATAAAAATAAACATAAAGAGGGGCGCCTGGGTGGCTCAGTCGGTTAAGCGACTGTCTTCCGCTGGGGTCATGATCCTGGAGTCCCGGGATGGAGTCCCGCATCGGGCTCCCTGCTCGGTGGGGGGTCTGCTTCTCCTCCCTCTGACCCTCCTCCCTCTCCAGCTGTCTCTCGTTCTCTCTCTCTCAAATAAATAAATAAAATCTTTAAAAATAAATAAATAAACATAAAGAAACCCAGCTTTCTTTCCTTGAGTCTAAGACATCCAAGAACTAAAATGCCGTTAAGGAGGTAACAGCCGGGGGCCAGTGTGGCCGACTGCGCCCCCCCCCCCCCGCCAGCTCACCCGCCCAGCCGCCGGCCGTAAGCAATGGCCTCCTCCACCAGCTCCTGGTAGGCTGGCATCTGCGCCGCAGCCAGCATCAGGGAAGGGTTGGTGGTGGCATCCTGGGGCTTGTACTCTTCGATGGCTAGGCAGAGAATTTTGGACAGCAGGAGAGTGAGTGGAGTGCTCCTCTGCCACGGAAGAGCCCCTCTAAGCCCCACGCCCACCAGCCGAGGCCAGCGTGTTTTCCAGCCGGGGAGCGGGGGCACTTCACCGCATCTCCCTGTCCCAGAGGCTGTCTGCACAACACAGGTGCTACCAAGATGGGACCAGAGATCCGAGGTGCCCCTGTAGGAGCTGACTTTCCCACTGTGGGGCGAGGCAGGCAGCGGGCACAGCCGGAGGGCACTTCCTGCGGCCAAACTAGCACGGGCAGGCGCCTGGCGCCCAGGCCAGCGACAGTGAGGGCACGCGGCTGCACCCACGCACGGCCTTCTTCCTTCCCGCACCACGTCAGCTCTTAGTAACAAGCCGGCAATGACAGGAAACCCGCGGAGCCCAACCTGCAGGCTCGCCGACCAGAGGCTGAGCCAGCCCACGGCCACGCACCCTCACAAACACATCTGCTCCAGACCATTAGCGGGCTCAGTAAATCCATTTGGCAGACTCGTGCTTTCAAAGGATGCTTTGATGACAAAACTACAGAGATGGAGAACCGACTGGCGGCTGCCGAGAACAGGGAGGGGGGCGGCTGTCCGGCGCACAAGGGGCCGAATCTGTTCATGTTGTGAAACCACTGCGGGGAATGCCGTGCCCCACCCCCACTCAGGCTTGCATGGTGAACGGGGCCAGGCCTGCAGCCTCTTTATAGGGTCGTGCTGGTGCCAACCTCACACCACGGTCACAGAGCGTATCGCCACTGGGGGACAGCAGGTGAAGGATGCATGGGACTCGACAGGCTAATTTGGCCACTTCCTGTGAGTCTATATTTCAAAGTAATAACTTAAGAGAAAGTGCTCCTGGGGCCCCTGGGTGGCTCTGTCGGTTAAGCATCCGACTCTTGGTTTTGGCTCAGGTCATGATCTCAGGGTCACGGGATCAAGCCCTGGATCAGGCTCCACGCTCGGCAGGGAGTCTGTCTGCTCAGAGAGTCTCTCTCCCTCTGCCCCTCCCCACTTCCCACTCTGTCTCTCTAAAATAAATAAATAAATAAATATTTTTAAAAATGATTTATTTATTTATTTTAGATGGGGGGGCAGAGGGAGAGAGACTCTCAAGCAGACTCCCTGCTGAGTGTGGAGGCTGATGCGAGGCTCATCTCACCACCCTGAGATCATGACCTGAGCTGAAATCAAGCGCCCACCAATTAACCGACTGAGCCACCCAGGTGCCTCTCAGCTCAGGTCTTGATCTCAGGGTCAGGAGTTCAGGCCTCATGTTGGACTCCACACCGGGCATGGAGCCTGTAAGAAAGACAGAAAGAGAGGAAGAGAGGAAGAGAAAAAGGAAGGGAGGGAGGGAGGAAAAAAGGAAGGAAGAAAATGTTCTGGACTGGTATTTTTGCAGGCTCAAATCTCATGGAGGGATGTACTGAATAGTGCCTTTTATTACATAAAATTAGGCCTTGACAAGGTTGACTTCTGACAAACTTAAAAACAAAAGTAATACTCAGCTGGGGTCAACAGATGGGCTTTAGGGTCCAGGGACCCTTAAATTGAATGTGAAACTGCAGGGGGCGGGGGCACTGTTCTGGGGAGGGTATCCATGGCTTTGATTATATTTTCACAGCAGCCTAGGACCCACCCCCCAGCCCCTGCCAAAGGTAAGAAACTTCAGTTCATAAAATGACCACAAAACCAAATGCTGGATTTGCAACTATGCCATGTTTATGGGTATACATCATTAACTACTGTATTCTTACAAAGTTGCGAATATTCATTAAAATGAAAAATGTCAGCACATGGATTTAGATATTTCTAGGAAGGGAAAAAGAACAAGTGTTCCCCCAAGGCTCCTCTCCAGGGAGAGCCACAGGAAGCAATACAGACCAAGGCTCTGGCAAAGAAGCAAAGAGGGAAAATGATTCTAAGTGTTAAGAAGGGGAAACAGAGGGGCGCCTGGGTGGCTCAGCTGGTGAAGCGTCTGCCTTGGGCTCCGGTCCTGAACCCAGGGTCCCGGGATCGAGCCCTGCATCAGGCTCTCTGCTCCTCGGGGAGCCTGCTTCTCCCTCTGCCGCTCCCCCTGCTTGTGTTCCCTCTCTCGCTGTCTCTCTCTGTCAAATAAATAAATAAAGTCTTAAAAAAAAAGAAAAGAGGAAGTGGAAACAGGCACAGAAAAGGTGCGGCCACGTTTCCAGCACACTCTATCCTACTTAGGTCAGTGCCCAGAGGTCTGATGAAAGGGCACGGGAGCAGGAGCTCCCCCAGAGCCAGCCCACGGGGGGACGTCTGACAGCCTACAGGCCGGACCGACGGTGATCGGGTAAGCCGCCGAAAGTGGGTGTTCGCTCTCCTCCGCTCAGCTAGATAAACAATCCTCTTACTCAGCGTTACCAAAGAGAACTAATAAAGCCTGTTTCTCAAGCCGCCGTGAGAAAGCAGAAAAGAAAGGAAGTCAGTTCTACAGTGCTCATTTCGGTGCAGCCTTTCACGGTTTTCCTGAAAATCTTGTTTGTTCACAGCAGAGCAGGGCGGGGGCCCGTTCAGGCTGGGCACTCTCAGGACCGACGGATGATCCTTCCCCACTTCTCTCCCACCAGCACAACGCAAACCCAGCAACGGCAGGTCCCCGGTACCGGAACTTCGCTTTCCTCCGTGCACTGCGTTCTGCCCGCGGGCTCCGCGGCCCCGCCTTGGGCCGCCGGGCTGCCCCGAGCAGGGTGCAAAGTATGTGCAACAGGAGATTACAAAAGCCGGCCTGTCATTTCTGGTCTTTCTGGGCCCAGAACTAACTCGAGTTCCTGCTCAGGAGTCACCATCTGCCAAGTGGTCTGGGCCGAAATTCGCTCCAGCTCCACCTCGAACCTCCTCCTCGGCGCAAAAGCCCTGCAAGCTTCCCAGGACCCACTGACGCTGGAGGCTCCCCCCAGGGCTTTCCAACAGCTCGGAGGGAGCCCCGTGCCCTCACCCCTGCCCCCTTCCCCAGCCCCTGCGCCCCCTCCTCACCTCCGGGCATGGGCCCGCGCCCCCTCAGGACTCCCGATGCCCCCCCCCGGGCCCGCGCCCCCCCGGGCCCCCTCCCCGGTGCCCGCCCCGGGCCCCGCCGGCTCTCAACGTCCACGAACATGCGCCCCCAGCACGGCCAGTCGGCGCGCGTCCCGGAGCTCGGGGCCCCGCGCGCCTCACCGCGGAAGTCGCCCGTGTCGGCCACCACGGTGGTGAACTGCTTGAGCTGGTCCAGCGCGCTCTCCATCCTCTGCCGCTTCACGGGGGAGCCCGACATGGCGAAGCGGAGACCGAGCGCGGCGGCCCACAATGCCCCGGGGGCACCTGCATGCCAGCCAATCCGGGAGCGGCGCGGAGGGCGGGGCCGACGGCGCGTCCGCCACAGGGCGCCGCCCCGCCCCGAGACCACGCCCAGGTTCGGGGGCAGTACCGCCGGGAGACCGCGGCCGGGCATCCGTGCTCCTCTCTCCCTCGAGCCCTGCATCCTTAGAGCGGTGTCCCCTCCTCATCGCCAGCTGTGCCCCCCGAGGGATGCGCTCCCGGAGCTATGTGCCCCCCAAACGGCGTGCCCGCCTCCAATGATGCACTTCCCGGAGCGATGCGCCCCTGAGCGGTGTGTCCCCCGGAGTGATTGGACCCTGGCGTGATGCTCCCCATCCCCCCCACCCCGGGCGTCAGAGCTCCCACGGGGCGCCCCATTGAGAAAGGGACAGGCGGGCTAGGTAGGGAGAGAGAGATAGGGGGCTCCGAGGTCAGTCTCAAAGAAATCCCCAAATTTGAGGTTGTAAGGAAACCAGAGATAAGGGAACACTCCAGACCACCCTGCCCTAGGTGTCTGAGAGGGGAATCTTATTTATGACAGTCTCCTGTGATCAACAGAAAATAACCAGACCTTAAAAAGGAATAAGCCATTAAAGATATTATCAGTAGGGGCGCCTGGGGGGCTCAGTCGTCAAGCGTCTGCCTTCCTCTCAGGTCATGGTCCCGGGGTCCTGGGATCGAGCCCCGCATCGGGCTCCCTGCCGAGCGAGGAGCCTGCTTCTCCCTCTCCCGCTCCCCCTGCTTGTGTTCCCTCTCTCCCTGTGTCTCTCGCTGTCAAATAAATAAATAAAATCTTTAAAAAAAAAGTGCACTTCCTTTAGAAAAAAAAAAAAAAAACTCAGATCATCACCCTATACTTGCAGTCGTCATGGGATGCCCTCCTAGGGGTACCTGGGGCCTCACTTCACACAGATAATGGGCTGGGGCCATTCTGTGGGTCACACAGCTCCCTGGAGGGGCAGGCTATGCTGGGCCTGGATCAGCTCAGTCCCTGCCCCAGAAAAGGCAGCAATGTCCCTGGCAGGAGGCTGAGAGCAAGGAGGTGGCATTGCAGAGATGACGAAGGCGTGTTAGCTTGCCTGCAGCCCACTTCATGATCCCGGGGCATTTGTATGCCTCAGGAGAGGGAGGACCCCTAGAACCCAGAAGGACCCGTAAGTCACCATACCACCACATGGATGAGGGCCCAGTGTTTGAGGGGCAGAGGTGTAGGGGTGAAGCCAAAGCCTCAGGGTTATAGGAGGAGAGGGTGAGGAGGGGAGAAGATCTGGATGCCTGCTGGCCAGCTCTGACCCCATCCAGGCGGGCTGGGGTGGGGGCCCGGGGCCCAGCGTCTGTGCCTCAGCCTGTCCTGGCTCAGCTCCTTCCCAGGACACTCCTAATCCCTGACCCTGGAGGCCCAGGCAGTGGAAGGCAAGGATGACGCCCAGGGCCCTCTTGCATGGGCTGCAGGGTACCCCTAGGAACCTTGGTGGCACTTCCACCCACGTGCCGGGTACAATGGGCGCTGGGGACAGGTCCGGCTGGGTCAGTGAGCAAGCGGCTGCCCTGGGGCGGTCCAGCTTCACCGCAGTCCTCGGAAGCAGTGAATGACCGCGGCCATACAGCCTGGCGTTCCTGGAGGGGCTGGACTCCTGCTCCCACCAGACCAAGACAGTCCAATGGCCTGGCTGGGCCTGCAGAACCATCCACAGGGAACCAGGCAAAGAAGGCAAAGAGAGAGTGACAGGAAACAAGATCAATGGCCAAATACCAGGAGCGGTGGGCGGGCTGCCCACGAGCAGTTGCAGAACAGAGCTCCAGGCGTGTGACACGGCACCTCACGCGGAGTGTCCCCAAATCCCTTCTTTCAACAGCAGCTGAGCTCCTCCTGGGTGCCGAGAAGGAACACACGTGGCTGACCTGGGGGTGGGGACAAGGAAGCCCCATGGGGCAGAGGTCATCGGCCTGGGAAGAGTGGGGGTGGGCCTCAGGGAGGCCTCGCTGAGAAGCTGGCCTTTGAGCAAAAGGCTCCAGGGTCTGGAGGAGAGCCAGGCAGGGCACTGCAGACCATCCAGCCCTTGCTGGGGACTTCAGTCGAGCTGGCAGAGCTTGGACACAGGGTGGGGGGAGGGACGCCGTAGGACTTAGGGTTTAAAGGGTCTCTCTGGGCCTTGTGTTGTGTCAGACTGAGGGAGCAAGGGAGCAAGGGTGCAAGCCGGAGGTGGTGAGGGTGGGCAGGGACAGTGACCAGAGCGCGGCCCGAGAGGCTGCAAGCAGTGTTGGATCTGCTGAGGAGCTGGCTGTAGGGGAGGGGGCAAGTCAGGGGTGGGGGGCAGGGGGACCCTCTGGCTTAGGGTACCTTGGTGCCCAGAGCTGAGCAGCAGGGGGTGAGAGGTCTCAAGCTCAGGTCTGGGGTTAGCCTGGAGAGGCACTGGGCGTGGGAGGATAGGAAGTCAGGGCAGTAGGGGAAGGAGCTGCCCAAGGCGGGGAGAGCCAGACACCCTGGGGGTGGGGAGGAGGAGCTCCAGGGCCTCCTGGCAGGGCCTCACTGCTGACCCACCGCAGGCAGTGCAGGGTGGAAGGGAGGAGGGAGGAGGCGTGGAGTCAGTGCACACTCAGTGCTTTGGGGGGTGTTACAGGGAAGGGAGCTCGGCTGGTGGCCCCCCCCGAGAAATGAGGGCATTATGGCTGGTCACAGGAGAGGAGCGGGGCCTGCGTAGCCTGGGGCCTGGGTGGACGAGGGCTGGGATCCTGGGCCCTCAAGCAGGCGTGGCTTTTGTCACCAGGCAGGACGGACAGCAGACCTGGGCACAGAGGGGGCACATGGGGCTCTATGTGCTCTATGACCCTTCACTGCTTTGGAGACTGAGAGGGCAGTGGGGGGACAATGGGGGAGGAGGGATGGGGGCCATGTGGCTCAGCCAGGGCGGCCCCCGGTCCCTCCAGCTTCTCTGGGCAGGTGTGGCAAGGTGGAGGCTAGATTTGACCAAGACGGGGCTTGGCCAGGGCAACGTGAGGAGACAGCAGGGGCACTGCGGTGGCGAAGGGGGCTGAGCTGGGGGAGGAGGGGACCGGGTTGAGCAGTGGCTGGGGGTGGGGCTGAGTCAGGCTAGGACGGGTGAGACCGGCCCAGGCAGGCGATTTAGACAACCACTCTCATTGGCAACAGTGTGAGGAACAAAGGCAAAAGAAATAGAGAAAGAAAAATTAAACTTCCTCATAACTTATAGCCCACTGACAAGGCCTTGAGACAGGCGGGGTGCCCTTCCTCCAGGAACTCAGCTGCCTCTGTGAATCATTTGCTAAGGGCAAAAGGCAATCTTAGCCTGACATTAGCCTGACCTCCAGGATCCTGTAAGTCTTTTTTTTTTTTAAGTGGGCTCCACACCCAGCGTGGATCCCGACATGGGGCCTGAACTCAACAACACTAGGATCATGACCTGAGCCAAAACCAAGAGTCATATGCTTAACCGACTGAGCCACCGAGGCGCCCCAAGTCTTTCTTAATGTATGAAAATTCTTTTATGTCTGCCCAACCCCCCCAAGATACATGTTGGCAATCATCCTCCAAACATATGGCTCACTGTGTGCATCTGAAGGGTCTCATGACTAAGGCTTTACTAGACAGTAGTAAATGACCCCTTGGGGTCCTGGAAACCTTGCTTCCAAATTCCTTAGAGACTTACAGTGTCCCTAACCCCCTCCCAACTCCCAAGTAGATAATCAGTGCCCCCTCACAACCCCAGAGCAGCTCTTTCTGCCCACGGGTCCTGTCCCCCTGCTTTAGTAAAACCACCTTTTTTTTTTTTTAAAGATTTTATTTATTTATTTGACAGAGAGAGAGAGGGGGAACACAAGCAGGAGGAGTGGGAGAGGGAGAAGCAGGCTTCCCGCGGAGCAGGGAGCCCGATGCGGGGCTCGATCCCAGGACCCCGGGATCATGACCTGAGCCAAAGGCAGACGCTTAACCGACTGAGCCGCCCAGGCACCCCAAACCACCTTTTTTTTGCACCAAAGACGTCTCAAGAATTCTTTCTTGACCGTTGGCTCCTGGACCCCAACCCTTCACATCAGTAGTAATAACAGAAGAGAACCCTCCTACGAGTTACCTATGGCTGCTTGAGAAATTACCCCAGAACAGCATGGCTTAAAACAGCAGACATTCCCCACCGTTCCGTTCCTGTAGGTCAAAATCCAGAAGCACTGTGATTCTTGGATGTGACACCAAAGGCGCTGACCCAATTGGACAAGTGCACGTTGGCTTTTCTGTCCGTGGCCGTGGGGATGGCAGGACAGGGCCTGTGTGCTAACAGGCCACCCAGCGTTTCACAGCAGTGACCAGAGGGCAGCACAGGCCAGTCAAGCAGGTGGCAGGTGGCGCGGGCGGGCGCAGCGAGGCATGGCCTCCCCAGGGCGGCACCCCTGCTCAGGGCTCTGCTCTTGCCCCTCAAAGCTCTGCCAAGCAGAGGCTGCTGGGCTGGGAGCCGTCCGTGAGCGTCCCCGGGGTGCGCTGCTGGCTGGCGGGGGCGAGAGCTTGGGGCAGAAGAGCGTGCTCACGCCCCCGAGGGTGGCCCCGGGCGGGTGTAGGAAATCACAGGCCACTCATCTCAGGGGAGCGAACTCCAAGCTTCCTCCCTGGCTCGGGAAGGGGATTTGCGGACAGAAGCTTGTGGGAGGAGTGCATCCCCGTAAACCCGCCTGGGGGAAGACCTGCTTTTATAGCCCTGGAGGCTGGGCCTGATAGGGGGAGAGGATCAGGAAGAGAGTTTCAGAACCCTGACGTTATTATGCCCCGAGGACGTACTTAAGGTGTGTTTGTGACGTGGGAAACAAATAAAATTAAATGTCCTTGTAACCTGCAGCCCATTGACATATACCTGAGACAGGCAGCTTATAACATTCCTCCGAGGTGTCAGTTTTCTTTAACAAACCAAAGTCCTTTGGGAACATCCTTCCTCTTTACTTCTCCCAACCCCAAGGTAGAGAATCACTTACTCCTCGTAATCCCAGGGCAGCAGGGGCAGTAGCTCCTCCTGCCCAAGGGCCTGTCCCCGCGCTTTAATAAAACCTCCGTTTTGCACCGAAGACGACTCAAGAATTCTTTCCCGGCCACCGGCTCCGGACCCCATCACCACCAACATTCCGAAACTGCATCAGTTGGACAGAAAGTAATGCGTGGGGAGGCGGGGGTCCGTGCTCAAGAAGGCTTCCTGTCAGGAGCGGTCATCTCGGAGGGTCTGTCCGCGTTGGCATCAGTCTGGTTCACACACCTTGTCGTCATTGTCAGCGACAGCCTTCTAGAAGCTTCTACTCATAGCGGTCTTAGGTGGTGCGGGGCTGTTGGGTGCAGCGGCCAAGAAAGAATTCTTGAGACGACTTTGGTGCAAAAAAGTGGTTTTATTAAAGTGCGGGGACAGGCCCGTGGGCAGGAGGGGCTGCACCGGGGTCGTAAGGAGTGGCTGATGATACACTTTTGAGAGGGCAGAGTGGGGGTGGGGACAGCGTAAGTTTGCAAGGAGCTTCTGTATGCAGAACGGGAGGTTTACAGGACTGAGGACGGCCGGTGCCGTCAGGATAAGGTTGCGTTTAGTGCCCAGTAAAACATCAACACTGAGGCGGCCATGAGCTCCTGGAGGAAGGTCACGCTCAGGGATTTATCAGCTGGCGGCAGGTTGTAGGGACATTTCTCTCACCTTTGTTCTCCTCGTCAGGGAACCTACCTCAGAACGGATGGACCTGTGCCCCGGGTCTTGGGGACATGGGTGGCACCTCCTTCTCTATCCCCTCATCTCGATCATTAATGAGCAGAATAAGAAGAGTGGGATAGTTGCCTTCCCTACTGTACTTTCGTTTGGAACAGGATGTCTGGGGGCCAACATGGAAGGGGGGTGGCGACCCTGGGCCCCAGTTTACCAGCTGCCTATCTTCCCCCTCCTCTGCTGCTTATTTAAAACTTTCAGGAGACAGGGCGCCTGGGTGGCTCAGATGGTTAAGCGTCTGCCTTCGGCTCAGGTCATGATCCCAGGGTTCTGGGATCGAGTCCCGCATCGGGCTCCCTGCTAGGCGGGGAGCCTGCTTCTCGCCCTCTGCTTCTGCCTCTGCCTCTCTCTCTGACTTTCATGAATAAATAAATTTAAAAAAAATTAAAAAAAAAAACTTTCAGGATACAAACTCAGCAGAAAAGTTTATTCCTCTGTTTGGAAACAACCTCTGTTTCCCCTCAACCCTAACTCCAAAGAAGAAATGAGATTGCAAACCAAAAATTTACAAACTTCTGTGCGTCAAAGGACACCATCAACAGGCTGGGAAGAGACCTCATGAAATAGAAGAAAATATTTGCAAGTCACGCATCTGGTAAGGGCTTAGTTTCCAGAACATACAGAGAACTCCTAAATCTCAACAATAAAACAACAACCTGATTCAAAGATGGGCGGGGGACTGGAGCCGACGTCTGCCCAGGGAAGACCTACAACTGGCCAGCCAGCAGGGGAGATGCCCACGTCCTTGCTCATCAGGGACACGCACATCAGAGCCACGGCGAGGACCCGCCTGCGGCCCTGAAGACGGCTATTGTCCACTGACGGCAGAAACCCCGCGAGTGGGAGCACGTGCAGGGTGGACCCTCCCGCACACTCGGCGGGAAAGGAAGCCGGTGCAGCAGCCGTGGAAAACGGCGTGGCGGTTCTCAAACAGCTGAAAATGGAGTGACCGTGTGTTCCAGCGATTCCTCTTCTAGGTATTGACCCAGAGAACCGAAAGCAGGGACGCGAGTGGATGCTTGCACACCCACGTTCACAGCCGCCGACACAGGGAAGCAGCCCAAGCGTCGTCGACGGACGAGCGGATAAACGTGGTCCATCCACACACCGAACCACATCACTCAGCCTGAACACGGAGGGACACGCTGACACCTGCCAGAGCGTGGGTGGACCTGGGGGACGTGATGCTGAGTGAGATAGGCCAGACACAGAGGGACAAGTACTGCAGGATTCCCCCCACATGAGGTCCTTAGAGTCTCCAGATTCACAGGGAACAGAGTGGACGGTGGGCGCCGGGGGAGGGGCGGGGGTCGGTGACTCAGGGGGACAGAGAGCAGACGATGGGCACTGGGGCCGGGGGAGAGATGGGGGTCGGTGACTCGGGGACAGAGAGTGGACGGTGGGCGCCGTGAGAGGGTGGGGTTGGTGACTCAGGGGGACAGAGTGGACGGTGGGCACCGGGGGAGGGTGGGGTTGGTGACTCGGGGACAGAGAGTGGACGGTGGGCGCCGGGGGAGGGATGGGGGTCGGTGACTCAGGGGGACAGAGAGTGGACGGTGGGCGCCGGGGGAGGACGGGGGTCAGTGACTCAGGGGGACAGAGAGTGGATGGTAGACACCAGGGGAGGGATGGGGGTTGGTGACTCAGGGACAGAGTCTCAGTTTGGGAAGATGGAAAGTTCTGGGGACAGGTGGTGGGGATGGCTGCACAACAGTGGGAATGTGCTTAGTGCCCCTGAGCTGTGGGCTTAGAGATGGTGAAGACAGTACATTTTATGTTCTGTGTATTTTACCAGGATTAAAAACTAAGAAGAATCTGGGGCGCCTGGGTGGCTCAGTCGTTAAGCGTCTGCCTTCGGCTCAGGTCATGATCCCAGGGTCCTGGGATCGAGCCCCGCATCGGGCTCCCTGCTCCGCAGGAAGCCTGCTTCTCCCTCTCCCACTCCCCCTGCTTGTGTTCCCTCTCGCTGTGTCTCTCTCTGTCATATAAATAAAATCTTAAAAAACAAAACAAAAAACTAAGAAGAATCTGGGAGTGGCCTCGCTGGGGGGCTCTGGCTCAGGGCCTGAGGCTGCATCATTTGCAGGCTTGGCTGGGGCCGAAGGAGTCACTCCGTACTGTCCTACCCGCGTGGCCGTGGCGGGAGGCCCCTGTGTGCAGCCGTGTGTGCCCCTCCAGGTGTGGCCTGCCCTTGTCTGCAGCCTCGGGCTGGGGCAGGTGAGACTTGCCTTAAAACCTGTTTTGCCTGGGGCTCCACACTCCTAGCTTGGAGGCTCGGACTCCCCATGGCAACAAAGACGCTGTTTTCCTTGAAGTGACAGGGATCCTCGCTCATTTCGGGGAGAAGGGCTGCCAAGATCCCAGGTCTGAGCACCCACAGCATGGCGGCCGGCGGGTCCCCCGAGGGGCCAGGGCGGCTCACACCGCTTCCTGGGGCGGCCTGGCCGGTCCGGCCTCCGCTCGGGCCGAGGCTGGATGAAGTGAGATTAGGGATGGTTGTTCACGGGGACTTCCGCGCCCGCCCCACGGAGTGTGTGGTGGGGAAGGGTCCTCGGCCCAGCCGCCAAGCCGGATCCTTGCAAAGGAGCCCACAGCCCCTGCACCCTCCCCCCCGCAACAGGGCAGCTTTTATACCATAGCCAGGTAAAAAAGGCGAAGACTCACTTTGTATCATCCCTGGGATGGCCATAACAAAGCACCATCAAATGCCAGGCTTAAGCAGCAGGAATTCGGGAGGCCGGCGTCTGGGATCAGGTGCTGGCTGGGCTGGTTCTCTCTGCTCATACCCCTGCTGCAGGTAGCAGGCCATCGCTGATGCTTCTCGTCTTGTAGATGACCCATCACACCTCTGCCTCCACCTTCCCGTGACGGGTGCACCTGTCCAGTGTCCTTATTACAAGGACAGCCGTCATGGGGATTAAGGCCCAACCTAACGACCCTATCTTGTATGAATCTGCGGGATGGGGGCACAATTCAACCTTCAACACACTTCTGTGTTGTTAGGAAACTAGCTTAGAGCTCAGGGCCCCCGAAAGAGTCTGGGGCCCCCGTGGGACGGTGCACCCCCCAGGCCTGCTGCCGGCGTGTGCTGCAGGTGGGCCCCGCTGTTGGCGAAGCCTCGGGCTCCCTGGCTCCCCGTCAGCCATGCCCGTGGGCCACTGGCGAGCTACATCCTCAATTTGATGAAGCCAAACTCATCAGCTCATTTTGAAGTGTTGCACAGAAAATTCTTCCTCAGCTTCATCACAAAGATGTTTCCCACATTTTCTTCCAGGAACCTGATAATTTTCCTCTCACGTGAATGGTTTAATGCCTCTGGGATTCTCTCATGCTTGTGGGGGAGAGTCATAGGGTCGTCTCTCTGTTTCTCCAGACACAGAGCCACCTTCTCAGTGCCGCCCTCTCCCGTGAGTCCTCTCTTAGCTGCTGTCAGCCCTGCCAAGTGCCACCTGGTCCAGGAAACAGGTGCCCCTCTTGCCTCCATTCTATCTCTGGCCTCTTGATACAGGTGTGAGGGATGTCTTACCCCTCGTGCTGGCCCTTCTATGCACTAACCTCTTGGTAAATTACATATTTTGAAAAAGTAAAATAGAAAGGACAAAGAAAAGACTCTTCTTGGGCGCCTGGGTGGCTCAGTTGGTTACGCGACTGCCTTCGGCTCAGGTCATGATCCCGGAGTCCCTGGATCGAGTCCCGTGTCGGGCTCCCTGCTCGGCGGGGAGTCTGCTTCTCCCTCTGACCCTCCCCCCTGTCATGTGCTCTCTCTCATTCTCTCTCTCACAAATAAATAAATAAAATCTTTAAAAAAAAAAAAAAGAAAAGACTCTTCTTAAAGAGACCCCACTTGGGGACGCCGAGTGGCTCAGTTGGTGAAGCATCTGCCTTCGGCTCGGGTCATGATCCCAGGGTCCTGGGATGGAGCCCGGCATTGGGCTCCTTGCTCCACGGGGAGCCTGCTTCTCCCTCTGCCGTTCCCCCTACTTGTGCGTGCTCTCTCTCTGTCAAATAAATAAAATCTTTAAAAAAAGAAGAAGAAGCTGCTTTTGCCTCCTGGCCGCTCTGTGTAGGAGAGGGGGCAAATGGAGCCAGCTGGTCCGGGGAGGGCCACAAAGACATGCCTGTGCCCAAAACAGAGACGGGCCTTGTTTGTGGGGATGTTTGCTGGCAGCAGAGCTGGGCACAGAGTGGACGCTGGGCGGGCAGCTCAGCCCCCTTGCCCAGCGGGACGCTCCCATGGGCACACCCTCTGCAGTCCCCGCCACCACTGGGGCTGCCACCACCGGACCCTCCCTCTTCCCTGCTTGGCCAGCCTGTTGTGGGAGATGAGGAGGTGTGTGGTTAGGGGCACAGATCAGGCCAAACTGCACTGGAGCCCAGCTCCTCCCCAGCTCTGGGGCTCTGGGCAGGTGACCTGGCCCCTCTGGGCCTTGTTCTTCATCCAAGTCTACTTTTATGGACGCTGAGATCACCAGGATGCCAAAGTGGGTAGAGCTCAGTCATCCCCCAATCTGGTGGCCTTGGACAATGATGCCCTCATGTCGTCACACCTACCCTAAAGGCCATGCGACTTTGGGCCCACCACTCTCGCCTCCCAGGAAGTGGTGGGGAAGCCTCTTCCAGGAGCCCAGAGGCCCAGCAGACAGGTGGGTCCAGAGCATCTTGGAACCAGCAGCTCCTGGGTAATGGGAGCTGGCCTAGGGCTGCCGGGAGCTAGGGAACCAGGGGCTTGGGGTCTTGGAGATCAGGTCCTCCTCAAGCTGTCCAGGGAGCACAGTGGGGACAGAGGGGGACAGAGCAGTGGTGGCCTGTGGATGGGATGGAGGAGGGGAGGGAGAGACGGGCAAGGGAACAGGTGTAGGTTCTGAGGCTCCCAAGGGATAAGCGACCCAGCCTGGAGGTAGTGTCCCCAAAGCCCAGCCAGCACCACCGTCCTGGTGAAGGCAGAGCCCTGCCGGGTGGGGTCATGACCAGGAGCAGTCCCTCTGAGCTTGTTCTAGTGTGAGCACCACTGGGCCAGCAGAGGCCCCCTTCAGAGCAGGTGGAGCTGGGGGTGCCCATCCCTGCTCCAAAGGAGGGGCTCAGCCAAATAGGGCTGGTGGGGGGTGCTCCAGTCAGGGGCCCATCCCTCCTGGTGGTTCTGGACGAGGAGTATCTGCAGGTTTCTGGAGGGACAGCCGGCACCCCATCCCTCCCCTTTTCCTTCTGGGTCTTATTTCCCTGTCTGCGAGGTCCTGCCTGGGTCTGGGAGGACCAACCTTCCTCTTTTGGCCTGGGGCTTGGGGAGGACCTTCCTCTCTTGGGGAGAGGAAGCCATGGTGCTCAAGGCCCAGAGGTGGCCCAGCTCCCCCTGACCAGGTCCTGGTGGACAGGACAGTCCTAGCTTAGAGTCGGGGCTCCTGAGGCCTGGGGGCTGGGCCTGGCTCCGTGGCAGACCAGCTGACAGACGGCTCTAGATCTCTAACCCCAATCCCACAAGGCACAGCTTCTGCATCGCGCTCCCTGCGGTTGCCCCTGCCCACCACACAGAGACCCCAGGAATGAGCCCTCCAGACACCCTTACCCAGGGCGGGGCCCCCAGCTGCTTTGGGGAAATGCAGATCAAGATGCCCCCATCTGGCCAGGTCCTAGGGTGCCCCCTGGACTGCCCACAGCACAGCGCGCAGAGCCGCCAGCAGAGGGTGCCAGAGGCCTCCTCCAAGGGTGGGGCCCTGGATGAGCTCAGGTGGGCACTGGCCTGGTGGCCTGGTGTCCTCGAGGTGCAGAGTGCAGCCCACTGTGTGCTCAGGGACCCCTCCACTCCTGTACTGACACCTCAGAGCTGACCACCAACCTGGTCCCTATCTGTCAAGGCCCTTCTCCAGGGCACCTCCCTCAGCCTGGGGCTAAGCTTCGGCCCTGCCGCCAAGACTCAGGCCCCTCCCTGGCCCGCCCTGAGGTCCGGCAGACCTGGCTCCCGGGCCTGCCACCCGTCTTCGGTTACAGTCTTTGGGCCTTCTGGACATCTGGCCTGGGAGAGCCACAGCACGCAGAGTGAGCAGGGCCCCCTCAGCTCCTCACCTCCCAGGAATATCCTCTGGGCCCACTCGGATACATGTGGAGGTGAGGGGCTCCTGGGAAACCCCACTGAGTCAGGGGTACATGGCCTCACTTGAAATGTCCACGGCCTGGCCTCTGCCCAGTGGTTCTTACAAAGCGTGCAATCGTAGGTGGGCTCCATCCCCATCTCCAGGAGACAGACACATGGCTGCTAGGATACTTAATTGGTTTAATGACATGGCTTTGGAACCTCGGCCACCTCTCATCTCTGGGTGTAACCTGCAGAGTTCAGTGCTCCAAGACTCACCCACCACCCCCACGGCACACAGGGCAAGCCTGCCAGAAAGTTCCTATCTTGAGCTCTGCCTTGGGTGTGTGTGGGTGTCTAAGGCCATACTTGGACGAGTACATGTCCAGTCCATCTATGCTCCTTGAATGGGTGGAGGGAGAACAGCATGCACCCCACCCCAGGGGAGCCTGGAGCCCCCCAGGCCACCCTTGAGGAGCAGTGTGCTGGGTGGGCGCTGTGGGCGATATCTGGGGGCCAGGCCTAGCTCAGAGCCCAGGGTGCTGAGGTCAGTGCCCTTCTGGCCCACAGCCCATCCAGAGGTGTGCAGGTGCAGGTGCGTGAAGAAGTAGCAGCCACAGGGGTGAGGTTTGGGGCCAGGGTTACAAGTGCCAGGAGGAACCCCCATGTGGATAGGAGGCCAAAGGATAAGTCCCTGCCTACCTCCTGGGGGTTCTGTGGCCTCAGGGAGAGGTGTCATGAAAGCCAGGAAGGGGGCTGGGCGGGGCTGGAAAAGCTGCAGCCCCGGCTTCAGGGGCAGGTGCACGAGGGGCTGGCATCTCCAGGTGGCTAGTTTTGGGGAGGTGGGCCTTGGGACAGGCAGATGGGTGTGGGCTGAGGCATCGCTGCGCCCGAGGACAGGCCACGTGCCATGAGGCAGGTGAGCTGCTCCCAGCCAGCACCACCCACCACCCGTGTCCGTGGTCCAAAATATACACACATACAAAAATAATACTCCATGCACTGGGGGTGGGCCTCTCCGCAGGTGCATCTCCGTGTCCCCCAGCCGCAGGTGTGCTGGGCCCAGCTGGCCAGGTCTAGCTGTCGTCCTCCACCCTCCTCTGGGTCTTGGAATGAAACTTGCTTATGAGCTCCTCCAGCTCCGACCCACCTTGCTGCTTCTAGGGAGGGGGCGGGGCAGCCTCAGCTCAGGGGCCCACAGGCCAGGGGCCCCGGCCTCCCGCTTTCCAGGCAACCCAGGAGCCCTGAGGGAGGAGGGGGCGGGGAGGCGCAGGACGGTGGCACGGCCGGCTCACCTCCAGGACCGCCTTCTGCACGGTGAGCTGGCTGTACACGCGGATACCTTCCTCCCCGCAGACTTTCTTCAGCTCGTCCTTGTTGAGCGAGAAGAGCTGGGGCCCGGTCAGGATGCCCAGGTTCTCCACGATCCTGGGGGCGGGGCGCGGCGGGTGTGAGCGCGGGGCGCCCGCCCCGCCCCCCGCCCCCGCGCCCCGCCTCGCCCCCCGCGCGCGCGCGCACCGGGCGCTGAAGGCCTTGGCTTCCAGCCACGCGCGGACCTCCTCGGGGCCCGACTCGTAGGTGAGCGGCAGGCCCACCGGCTGGCTGCGCTCCACGCGGAAGTGCCGCTGCGGCTGCGCCTTGATGTGGCTGATCTTCTTGATGAGCTCGTCGTTGACCTCATCCATGTGGTGGATGAGCTCTGCGGGCGGTGCCCGGCACTCAGGCCCGCCGCGAGCCGACCCGGCGCCCTCCGCAGCGCCCCCACCCCGCTCGAGGACCCTCCGCCCGCTGCTTCCCCCAAGGGGCTCAGGGCCCCGTACCCGCACCCGTCTGGTGGCCCTCATGCCCTGGCAGAGCGCCTCTCACCGTCTTTGTTCCCTGCGAAGCTTGGGGGCAGCTTGTGGGTGGGGCTGGCAGGACCCCAATATTTCAGACTGGCCTGCAGGGGTGGGGGCAAGAGACGAAGGGGTGGGGGCGCCCTCAGCGTCAGCTCATCATTCCTCCCCGCAGGGTTGTAATAAGGAGAAGGTGAGGCATCCCTTCTCGCCGCCCCCCCCTCCCAGGACCCGGCCTGTGGCCCCACCCCCGCCGGGCACGGAGGAATCCGGGGCTCAGCGCCGGGTCTGCACCCGCCCATCCCCCCTCTGAGGTGGGACCGCAGAGCCCCCGCTCCTCGCACTCACCCGCTCCTGGGGTGCGTCCTCCAGCCGAGTCTCATCCAGGATGTTGCAGGGCACGTAGCCTGCCTGGCCACTGCGATTGCGAAGCTTCCACCACTGGTGGCCATCTTCGAGCACCTGCAGGCACCCACCCCCACCATCACCCCCATCTGGTCACCAGCGCAGGGTGTATGAGCCCCTCTTTATAGGTGGGCCAGAGAGAGTTCTAGGCATTTCCTCCGAAGCCCCGCCTCCCCCCAATCCTGTGGGGAAGTCACAAGTCCTCCCAGGAGCCCCTGCCCTGCCCAACCTTCTGTCCCACCCATAGAGGCTACCATCCCTCCCTTATCTCCCCCTACCCCTCTCCAGCAGCATCCAGAGCAAGGGTGCCTCTAGCCTTTGCATATAGATCACCCTCCACCCGGGCCAGCCTGCTCCACTTTCCGTCCCCCAGTGGGTGGCCTGAATTCAGGACTGGCACCAAACAGACCGTGTCTCAAGGGGGCTCCAGGGGTGGGTGTGAATGACGAGCCCTGGCTGAGAGCTGGAGGGTCTGCACTTGGCACAGAGAAGGCCTGTCCTTCAACGTGAGCCCAGCTTAGCCCAGCACAGGAGCCCCTGAGCCCCCTCTTAGATCCCCAAGACAGGGAGGCCCCTCATCCAGGCTGTGCTGGGGGTGGGGAAGGGGCAGGCTGTGCACCCAGACTGGAGCCCAGGGGTGGGGGTCCTGGGGAAAGGGATTGGACAGGCGTGCCGTGTGCCAGCATCGGGCATCCTGGCTCCTGCCTCTCCTGGGCAGCCCCCCACCCCCATCCCAGGCCCCGGCTCACCTCCAGGACCTCGTCCTTGAGCACCGACAGCTCGTTGGCGTTGCGGGCTGTGAAATCATAGAGGATCCTGACGTACTTGGCCATGGCTGGCCCAGGTTCGTAGCCCCTGCGTGGAACAGAAGGGCTGAGGCCCAGGACTGGGCTGGGGTCTCCTCCTGGCCCTGAGGCTGGGCTGGGGGAGCAGCTTCCCAGGTGCGTGCCGCCTCCTGTTCAGCTCTCTGAGGTCACAGTGGAGAGAAGCTGAGGCTCGTCAGCCGGGAATGGAAACTGTGACAGCCCCAGAGCGTCTGGGGCCCCTGCACGGAGGTGGGGGCCATGCAGGGGGGGTGGGGGTGGGACGAGGGGGCATGTGGGCATGGCAAGGCCCGCCCGAGGCCAGGCCATCTCAGGGGGCGCCAGGCCCGGCCCCCAGGGGACCCACAGCCAGACATGTATGTACCCAAGAAATGACAGGGTCACCACCATCCTTGCAAGCAGCTGACCGATGAAGGAGGGCCAAGTGTTTTCAGAGCCACAGCCCTGCCCACAAGCACCCATAGTGGAGGACGGCCCACGAGCTGCAGGGGCATGGTGTGGGTGTCCTGGCCTTAGCACACAGCAGGCCTGTGGCTGCCACCCAGGCTGGGCAGTTGCCTCCTGGCCAGTCTGGCCCCTGATCATCAGGGCAGCTCCCTCACACAGCTGCAGGCCTTGGGACACCGTACAGGTGAGGGGGCTGAGGCTGAGGTGGCCCTGGAGCCATGACTGGCCAGGATGGACTGGCCAGGGGCTGGAGGTCAAAGGATGAAAATGTCTCTTCAAGTGTGGCCCTAGGTTAGGAGCCATGGACATCAGCCTGGCCATGGCGGGGGTAGGGGGTGCGGTGAGAGGGGCACACTTGTGTAAGACACAGATTTCGGCCCCCTCCCTTGCTGAAACTGAATCCTGGGGTCTGGCAGGGTAACCAGCTTCCCAGACAGATCCTGGGCCAGAAGTGAGAACAGAAAGGAGGAGAGGAGAAGAAGGATGGGAAGTCCCCCAGGCCCTGGGTCTGTGGAAGTATGTGTATGGGGGCGGGGAGAATGGCTGTCCTTAGCCCAGACCTTCAGTCTCCTTCTCTGGCTCTGAGGCTGGACCTAAATCAGCCCCAGTGGCGTGAGTGACAGGGATCGTTGAAACCACTTAAGTTTAGTGACTTAGTAAACGTCTAACCATGATTCTAAAACATACATGAGAAGACACAAAGAGAGATAACGTATTAGGGTAATGAATTTACAGGTGGCTTTTGACATTTTTCTCTTCAATTTTATATTATAAAGTTAGAATGAAAACCTGGTTCTGGTTTGGAAAAATGCTTTTTTTGAACACCATGAACAAGGCATTTGCCGCCACCTGGTGGCAGCACACTCATATCAGAGCCTCCTTGTTTCTAGGGGTGAGCGTCACATTCCCTCATTTGAAGAGGAACTTACCTGTGAGCATGCGGGGAGCTGACTTGGGGGAGAGGGTCTCCTGGAGGTGGAGCTGTGGGCTCAGATACAAGGCTGTGTTTGGGGGAGTTTCGAAAGGATGGTCGGTTCGCTGGAGTCGGCTGTGGGAAAAAGGACCCCCTAGGTTGGTGTGGGGTGAAGGCAGTGGACAGAGGTGGGCTGAGGAGGTGAGCAGTGGTGGAGGAGGCAGATGGCCAGTGGGTTTGGGGTGGGGCCATGGGTGCTCTGACCTCATCGTCGGGGGCAGACACCAGCCCCTCCACTTCCCAGGGAGCCTCCTGCAGCACGTCCAGGGGTGGCTCCCAGCCACTGTGGAACTTGGGCACGTAGAGGGGCACCTGCGGCTCCTGGGGCCACTCAGAACTGGAGGTGGGAGGTTCTGGAGGTGAGCCACGCCCACCCATGGGAACCAGCCCCACCTGGGACCACACACCTGGCCTGCCAGGGAACCCCATCCTGGTTTGCACCCCATGCCCTGCATCACCCAGCCCAGGGCCCCTTCCCACACCCTCTCTGCCCACTGCCCGCTGCCGCACCGGGGGCGTGTCCATGTCTCCCCCAGCGAATCCCACAGCGTCATCTCCTTGGGGACTAGGTGGCCTCGCAGGAAGCCCACGGCCTCGCGGGAAAGCAGTGGGCTGGACACGGAGCGTGCGATGTCTGGGCCCCCACAGGTGCTGACGATCTGGGGCAAAGCGGGGTTCAGAGGAGGCCCTACCCACCGGACCCCAGTCCCAGCTGGCTTGCTGACAGCACCACAGACCAGCCACGCCCACAGCCCGGACGCATGGCCCCAGCTGCCTGCCCAGGGTAGGCATTTGCTTCCCCCCACCTTCAGCCAGGGGCAAACCACCCTGGGGTCCTGCGCCCCCAGCCCCAGCCCCAGGCACCAGGTCTAGAGGTCCAAAGAGGAAGTGCACGAGTTCTGCAGCGCTGGGGTTCTGAATGTGCTTCTGCAGCTTGGCCTGGGGTGGGGGGCAGACAGAGGGGTGGGGTGATGGTGCTGGGGCAAGGGGGGGCAAAGACCCTGGATCCCCCAGTGTAGGCACAGAGGGACAGGGTGGGGAAGCAGACAGACGGAGTGGGGGGGTGGTGCTGGGGCAAGGGGGGCAAAGACCCTGGATCCCCCAATGTAGGCACAGAGGGTCAGAGTGGGGGGCAGACAGAGGGGTGCGGGGATGGTGCTGGGACAAGGTGGGGCAAAGACCCTAGATCCCCCAATGTAGGCACAGAGGGACAGGGTGGGGAGGGTAGATTGGAGGGGGCCTAGTACTCACCAGCAGGTTGATAGCCAGCTTGGTTTTCTGAAAACAGTCGATGAACTGGGCCTCAGAGGGGGGCCGTGCACGCAGTGTAAGGACACCCTCTGGAATGGGCAGGGCAGTGGCTATGAGCCTGGCTGGCCGTCACTGCGCCGGGGGGGTCCTTGCCTTCAGTAGCCCACCTGCTCAGACTGTATCTCCTGCAGCTCAGTGGCCACCCGCCTCTTGCACCTTGTTCTCTCCATCTTCTCTTGTTCCCCTACATCCCCTTGCTGTCCCCCCTGCCCCACGGACCACCGCCCCCTCCGCACCTGCTGGCCCCTTCTTCCCTTTCTTCTTCCCCTTCTTGCGCTGGTTCAGCTGTTTGAAAGCTTCCGCCGCCTTCTGCAGCCGAGCCACGAACCACTCAATGTCGTCCAGGGCACAGTTGAGGATTTGCTGGGGTCAGAGCAGAGGCAGGGGTTCAGTCTCAGGCGCCCCCACCCGCGGCAGGGACAGCCCCACACACTGTCTTTTGGTCCCTGGCCTGGGGGGAGGAGGCGGGTGCTGGCTGGAGGCTGGCTGGAGGGGCCCACACCTGATGGGGACGCGGTCAGGTGGGGGCGCCCCACCTGCCCCAAGACGCACCGTTTCCTTTTCTATCTTCTGAGCCAGCACAGCGCGGGGCTCCTCATCCTGCGACTCCCGACGGCGGAAGCCTGGATGGGGGAGGCAGACATCGGGTGGTACTGACAGAGGCCGCCCCCACGGACCTCGAGTGCAGCCCCAGCCCGGCTCCCTCAGCGTACTTGGCTCAGTGAGTGGCATCGGCGGGCCCACTCGATTCTTGGCGGGCGGGGAGTCACTGCCGTAGCGCTGGAAGGGGATGGGCGCTGGGCCCCTGGGAGCGGGCAGGACGGACTGCCGCTGCCGGATCTTCTCCTGGTGGCCCCTGGAATGGGGGCGAAGGCGCGCTCAGCCCGGCCCCAGCCCCACCCCCGGCCCTCCCGCGCCCGGCGCCCCCGCCTACTTCAGGGTCTGTGGCCTCAGCTTCTTCCCTAGACGGCAGTCGGCCAGCGCGCTCTCGACGTCCTCGTGCACCAGCTCCGCCTGGGGGCACCGGGTATCAGGCAGGCGCAGGCGCACCGGGGCCCTCCCGGCCGCCGCCCCTCTCACCTCCACCTCGTCGCAGTGGAAGAAGTGGATGTCGGGTTTGCTCTGCTCCGAGTCCTGGCACACGAGCAGCAGAATGGAGGGGTACCGCAGCTGGTTCAGCACCGTCTGGCTGTGCCGCACCGTGGGCAGCGGGAAGTTTTCCAGTTCCTCCTAGGGGACCGGGGGCTCGGATGCGCCTGGGCCGCGTCCCACAGCCGCGACTCCCAGATGTGACACCACCACGGACTCACAGCCACGGGCGCGGGGTGGACTTGAGCCTCGGACACAGTGCCCTGGGCGTGCCTTGTGAGCCCGGCTTGTGGGGTGTGTGCCGTGGACAGTCACAGACAACTGGTGGGCACAGCAGAGCACGTGGCACAGAGGCAGACCCAGACTCTGCCAGGCCGTGGCCGCAGCTGCGGCACACGGACCCCTGGGCACAGCCAGGCCCTGCCTTGGGACAGCCGGTGGACAGGCTGGAGCCAGAGGTGGGCGAGGTACTGTGTGTGACCGGGTTCCCCTGGATTCTCAGCCCGATCAGCCCTCCCTGCCCCACCTGCCCTTTGCCCTCCTCATCCTGTCCCACCCCCACAGAGAGGCCCAGCTGCGTGTCTGGGTCATGGCCTTTGGCTGCCCTGTCGCTGCCACACCTGGGACTCCACATCCAGCAGCCGCAGAGACTGGTCATTGACCTGCAGCAGCATCTCCTGCGTCCACACCTTCTCCTTGGAGCTCAGCTGCACCAGTTTCCGGATGGCGTCATCCACGGACACAATGGCCTCACTCTTGTCCATGATGAACGTGGCCAGGTGCTGGGGGCGGGCAGGTGGTCACTCTGGGGAGAGCCCTCTTTGTGCCCAGACGAGGGTCAAGGGGCTGCACCCGGGGGCCTGAGGGGCCAGGGCCAACCTTGGGAGCCTGGGGGGTGGAGAACATCCCCGACCCTGGGGGTCTGAGAGACACAGCCCTACCTTAGGGGAAGGTCTCTGCTCTGCCTTGAGGAACGTCTGGGGGGCCGTGGACATGCCCTGATAAAACCTTTGGCAGCTTCACACAAACAATCCCTCGCCCACCTCATCTCCTGTGGCTGGACTCCAGGAACACCAGCCTCCCTGTTCCCCCCTGCAGACCTAGCATAGACTCACCACAGGGCCTTTGCATGGTCTATCCCCAGTTTGCCTCCCTTACTCTTCTCCAGCTCTCTCTTCCTTCAGGGCTCCGCTCAGACCTGCTCCCCCTGCCAGGCTACAGCATCACTCTCAAGCCCCTGATCTGACTTGTTTTTAATTATCACAATCTGACATTATGTTTCTTTGTTTATTTTCTGGCTGCTGGGTTCACTGCTATTTATTTCCCTAGTGCCTGGCACACAGTAGGCCCTCAGTGAATGTGCTGGGATGAGTGAGCACCTGGAATGGCCATGTGGGCTGCTTTGTGGGGTGGCCCAGGGACCCTTGGCCAGCACAGCCCTCCCCTTCCTCTGTCCCCAAGCCTGGTTCGGGCTCCTCCTCCCTCCAGGCTCCGCAGTGTGTCCCATTGACCTTCACTGAAGTCAGTGAACAAAACTGAGACAACCGGATAAACACTCCCTTAAACTCTAGGCAGTCAAGACCCAGCTGCGAAAGTGCTAGGAGAAAATGCTGGACGATTTCTGATGACCTCAGAACGGCCCCCTTACAGGGGGACCTTCCTCAGCAAGGAAGAAAAAGAAAACCCAGACGCTCAGAAGAAAAGACCAAAAACTCTGACCTAATGCATTTCTGCCTGGAAAAAAAAATACCGTATACGAAGTAAAAAGGAAAAAAAAAAAGTGGGACAAACAGATGTAATAGATATGGTGAAGGCTAATTTTCTTTTCTTTTTAAAAGGTTTTATTTATTTATTTATTTGACAGAGAGAGACACAGCGAGAGAGGGAACACAAGCGGGGGGAGTGGGAGAGGGAGAAGCAGGCTTCCCACGGAGCAGGGAGCCCAATGTGGGTCTCCATCCCAGGACCCCAGGATCATGACCTGAGCCGAAGGCAGACACTTAACAACTGAGCCACCCAGGCACCCCTGATTTTCTTAATATATAAAAAGACAAGTATGTACTTCAGTGATAGCTCTTACTTTGTTAAAAGCTCTATTTTGTTAAGTATAGTTATTACCAGTGATGAATAAATGAATGAAAAAATCTGTGAATAAGTAAAAAATTAACAATCCAATAGAAAAATCGGCAAAAGAGCTGAACAGAGGATCTCTGGGAAAATAAATGTAACTCACTTTTTAAAATAGAAAATTGCATGTAGTCTCATTCAACAAGCATTGCATAGTGAAACTCTGACACCCCTTCTCCTGAGGTGAGTCAACCGCAGGCTTATTTACCTGTTTTATTGACCAGTCTAACAAGTCCTTGTGGGTCACACTCACAGGGTAGCTGTGGAGAAGTGGGAGCCCCCAGTCCGCACGCCCCAGGTGCTCTCTCCTCACAATTCAGGTAACCCCACCACATGCGAGACTGAGTGTGGTTGTGAGGGGTGGTCCCAGCCTACGTGTGCGTCAGCAGGTCAGAGAGAGAAGGGGGCAGAAACACGCAGGGGACAAAAGGCAGCCGACCCATCTGTGCGAGGCAAGGTGAGCCCCAAAGCACACCCTGTTAGCAAAACACACCACCAAGCCAAGCAAAACCAGGTGCCTGACTGCGGAACAAGTCTCCGTGCATTTCAGGTGATTGAAGCCCTGCAAAGTGTGCTCTCCGACCATAATGGAATTAAACTAGAAACCAGTAACAGAAAAGATAACTAGAAAACCCTCAAAAATTGGAAATTGAGCAACACACTTCTACATCAACAACCAATGGTGAAAGGTATCAGGAGGGAAATGAGAAAAGACAGAGGCAAGTGAAAACAAAAACACAGCACAGCAGGACCTCCGGACGCCACACAAAGGGTGGGGGGGAGTGTCTGTAGCTGTGAGTGCTCACGTGAACAAAGAAGAAGGGGGCAAGGAAGTCATGGGGAATCAGAAAGTGTTCCAAACTGAATGACAACCAAGGTGTGTGCGTGGGGCGCCTGGGTGGCTCAAGCGTCTGCCTTCGGATCAGGTCATAATCCCAGGGTCCCCAGATGGAGTCCCGCCAGGGAGCCTGCTTCTCTCTCTCCCTCTGCTCCTCCCCCTGCTTGTGCTTTCTCTCATATAAGTAAATAAAATCTTAAAAAAATAAAAATAAAAACTAGGGGTGCCTGGGTGGCTCAGTCGTTAAGCGTCTGCCTTCAGCTGAGGTCATGATCCCAGGGTCCTGGGATCGAGCCCCGCATCGGGCTCCCTGCTCCGCGGGGAAGCCTGCTTCTCCCTCTTCTACTCCCCCTCTTGTGTTCCCTCTCTCGCTGTGTCTCTCTCTGTCAAATAAATAAAAATAAAATCTTTTAAAAAAATAAAAATAAAAACTAAAGGCAGGCACATCAAACTTGCAGGATTTGGTGAAAGGCTTTTGTGGGGGGGGGTGTACAGCTGTAAATGAATAAATTAGAAAAGAAGGAATATTTCATATCAGTGATCTACAGGTCTCCCGTAAGAAACTAGAAAAAGACAATCAAAACCCAAAGTAAGTGAAAAGAAGGAAGTTAAGAGCAGAAACCAGCAAAGTAGTAACCAAACAATAGAGAAAAATCAACTAAGCCCAAAGTCGGTTCTGAAAAGATTAATGAAATTGATAAACCCCAGCAAGATTGATCAAGAAAAAAAAGAGAGAAAACACAAATGATCAATAACTAGAAAAAAGGAAGGGCCATCACTACAGATCTTACATGCATAAAAGTGAATTCATAGTCAAAAACCTCCCACAAAGAAAACCCTACATTCAGAGGGCTTTCCAGGTGAATCCTAACAATTACTTAAGGAAGAAATAAAAACAATGTTTCACAAATTCTTTCTGAAAACCAAGGAGTAGGAATACTTTCCCACTCATTTAATAAGGCCACCACAATTTTGACACCAAAATCTGTCAAGGATTTATAGGAAAATAAAATTATAGACCAGTATCTCTAATGAACATTAATGCAAATTGTTAGCAAATTAGTCCATCAACACATAAAAAGAATAGTACACTTATTGAATAATAATTCAATAATGAATGAATGAGGTTTATCCCAGAAACGCAAGGGTGGTTCAACATTCAGAAAAATCAATCAGTGTGACTGACTTATGTTAACAGTTGTGAATACACCTCTGTAAATTCAGAGAAAGCATTTGACAAAATGTAACGCCTTTCATGATAAAAAACTCTCAGCAAAGAATGGAAAGGAGCTTCTTCACTAGTAAACTATCTACAAAAATATATAGCCTATACAATGGGGAAATACTGGATATTTCTTCTTAAAATTGGACACAGGCAAGGATGTCCCCTCTTTGTTGCTTTTTTTCAGCATTGTACTGTTGGTCCTAGCCAGGGCAATGAAGCTCTAAAAATAAGATACAAAGCTCTGTATTTCAGACAGCCTGATTTTATAGTAGTAAATTCAGTGGATCTACAAGCAAATCACTAACACAAATAAATGAGTTCAGCGGGGTCTCAGGGCGCTCAATAATTGTACGGAAATTCAATCGTTCCTCCATACGCTAGCAACAATGCAAAAATGGCTTTTTTAAAAACAGTACCGTTTACAACAGCATCTGCAAGTCAGATGCTGAGGAATGTTTGGAGAAAAGATACTCAAGATCCCTACAGTGGAAACACAAACACTCTGAGAGAAGTCAGAGTAGCCCTGATACGTGGGGAAAGAGCGCGTCCACAGGTGGGAAGGGCTCAGGATCACACCGAGTGGATCCATAGGTTTGACTCAATGCCAGTCAAAATTCTAGCAGGCTTTTCTGGAATATAAACACAAGTCCAAAGAGCTTGGAATAGTCAAGAAGATCTTGGGGAGAAAGAATATAAGGTTGCAGGACTGACACTGCCTGATTTCAAGTTCAATAATAAAGCTACAGTGAGAGAAAGATCACGAAACAAAGCACGGACAGACCCATCCCATTCAACTCCTCAGTTTTTGACGAAGGCACCAAAGCAATTTGATAGGAGAAGGAACATCTTCTTCATATAACTGCACATTGCTACGGGGAAAAATTAGCCTCGAGTCTCATACACAAAAATTAATTTCAAATGGATCATAGACCTAAATGTAAAAGCCTCAAGTCTGGAGTTTCTAGGAGACACAGGAAGGAATCTTCACAGCCTTGGGTCAGGCAATGACCACTCCCTCCCCCCACAAAAAAACAAAACCAACAAAACAACCCTAATCTTAGGGGGAGAGTGGATATGGCTGGACATCATCAAAATTAAGTACTTCTGTTCATCAAAAGACGGTCATGCATATCAATCAACAAGCCATACTGGGAAGATATCTCTAATCCACACACCTGACAATGTGTGCAAAGGACACCCACCCGTCAAAAAGGTGCAATTGTACAAACGAGTGGCCACATGCAGGGTCCCCAGGGGCTGGCACAGCCGGTGGAGATGTCCCCTGAAGACCAGAGCTGAGAGAAGTCTTATCCTACACACGCGTTTTCTTGAAATAAGTTTACCAAGCAGAACAAAGTGTCATAAACTATATGAATTCAATTATGCAGAAGTGGGGGGAGACGGGGTTCTCCAAAAGTCAAACTCGAGAGCTGCAGGACAGAGCCGCGTTGCTGAACGGTGCATTGGGAAGACCCTGACCGCTAGGGTCAGCAGGAGTGAGTTTTGGGGTAAAGCAGCTGTTGTGTCCGGACCGTGGCGGTGACACCACCGACCTGAAACACAACTGCATGCCCCCCACCTCCGGCACACTAACTTAGAAAACAGGAAAGCAAACAAACCCACAAGTCTTAGCAGCCCCCATTGCCAGGGGTGGGTCTGACCTTGCCCCCACTTCTTACCCTCTCTCTCTGCCTTGGTTTCCTCACCTGGGAGGGGCAGGCAAAGCCCATCCTCTCCCCCAGCCCTGCCGGGTGCTGGGCAAGCAGGAGAGGTGCCCCTGGGTTGGGGTCTTTCCACAGGATAGCTCGGACCAAAGTCCAGAAGGGCAACGTTGCCCTACCCCCGAGAGGGGTGGCCCAGCTGCCTGGGAAGGAAGGGGATGAAGCTGACCTTTCCCCACCCTGTGCCCTGCCCTTGGACCCTGAGCCAGCAGCCTGGCAGGGAAGGCTGCTCACTCAACACAGCCCAATTCAAGAGCCTAGGGACTCCCAGTGTCTCTGTGGACCCATTGTATGGATCAGGAACCTGAGGCTTAGAAAGCAGTGACTCGCCTGGCCTCTTGGGTTTGGGGGGTTCTGTGGGGAGGGAAGAAGTCCTCATCTTCCTGATTCAGGCCCTCCTTCCTGGTCCAAGGCCCCCTTCCTGATCCAGACTCCCCCTTTCCTGGTCCAGGGCCCCCTTCCTGGTCCAAGGCCCCCTTCCTGATCCAGGCCCTCCTTCCTAATCCAGGCTCCCCCCTTCCTGGTCCAGAGCCCCCTTCCTGGTCCAGGCCCCCCCGCTTCCTGGCCCAGGGTCCCCCCTACTTCCTGGTCCAAGCCCCCCTCTTCCTGGTCCAAGGCTGCCCCTTCCTCCCTCCTCAGCCATTCTTAGCCCTGTTGTCCTACAGGATGGGACAGTGGCCAAGAACCAGGAAGGTCATTTAAAAAACATATTTCCTGAGCTCTAAGTGTGAATCAAAGCTGACCCAGGGTAGGGCACCTGGGTGGCTCAGTTGGTTAAGCGACTGCTTTCGGCTCAGGTCATGATCCTAGAGTCCTGGGATCGAGTCCCGCATCGGGCTCCCTGCTCAGCAGGGAGTCTGCTTCTTCCTCTCCTGCTCCCCCCTCTTGTGCTCTCTCTCTATCTCACTCTCTCTCTCAAATAAATAAATAAAATCTTTAAAAAAAAAAAAAAAGCTGACCCAGGGTGAAAACCCTCCTGAGCTGGGTGCTGGTCTGGAGTGCAGCTAACCAGTCTGGACATTCCCAGAGTCCATCTGAATTGGCCATCCGAGGTTTTCCTGCAGGAGCTCACTAAGTGTGTCTGTGTCCTATCTTCTGCCTCTTAATCCAGTTCCTTGTTTGGGGGCCAGGATGACAGTTTCCTTCCCACAGAGTTTTCCCACCCAAGTGCTGCCAAACAGCACCCAGGCCTTGTCCTTGCCTGGCCTGTGTTGACCACCGGCATCTCCATTTCCCTGACAGAGCCCCAGAGCTCCTGCGTCCCCCAGACTGTGAGCTTCCCAGGATTGGAGGGGGCTCCCCGCACCATGGGTGAGCCCAGGACAGGTGTGGGGCAGTCCCTGGCTCTGGCTACCTGCTGTGGGTGTCAGAAGCTGGGCTGTCTCCCTGTGCCTCAGGTTCCCATCTGCCCAGGGACTCTGGAGGTGCTCCTTGGGGGCTGGCCTCACCTGGACGTGGTACTGGGAGGTCTCATGCATGATGATGTTGGAGTTGGAGTACTTCTTCCTCTGTTCTGAGCAGGGAGTCACCAGTCACTCACCACAGAGGGCAGGACCCACCGCCCCTGGTACAGGTGGGACTGGACTCCCAGGTTGGGCCACAGGAAGGGCCGAGTGGAGGTGAGGGGGCTGCTGCCAGAAAGGACTCGAGGGTGTGAAATGTGAGGGCCCTTCTGGGCAGACAGAAAACCCCCCTGTGCCCCCAGATGGCCCCTAGGAAAGGACCCTCAGCTCCCTCTGCCCCCAGATGGCCCCTAGAAAAGGACCCCCTGCTAGGGGTCTGTCCTGGAGCGGGCGCAGGAGGCTCAGCAGCTCCTCCCTTGGAAACCCACTGTTCTGGGAAGCAGTCCAAGCCTGGGCTTCCCCCAACTCCAAGAGCTGCCAGCTAACATCTCTTGGTCCCTCCCTGAGGCTCCTAACTTTCCAGACAGGGCACTGAGTCCAAAAGCACAAAAGAGTGTCTGGGGGAGAGGCAGAGCTGGGCGAGGTGGGGCTGGCCAGGCCCCGCCCCCCTCCCCCCCAGCAGACACCTGGCGCTCCATCCAGCCTGAGCCCCACCCCTTGGGCTATCTGGTTGCAGTGAGGAGCACAGCCGAATCAATATTGATGGTCCCTGAATTATTAGTAAAGGCCTCTCTGCTTACAGTGAGGGAGGGAGGGACCTGAGCAGCTGTTGCTTAATGAGGGTCCAGGGGCCTCCTTTGGGCACCAAGGGCTGACCTGCATCCCCCTGGTGGGGGCCTGGCACAGCCTGGGGGAGGGGAGTGGGCGAGACCCCACAGCCCATCCTCAAGCCTCACTCACCAAACAGGTCCTTGGCACTCATCTTGGCCACACTGTCAGACCGGCCCAGGCTGCCACTGCAGGGGAGGGGCTGGTGAGGGCGAGGCCCACATGGCACCCGTCCCCGGGGACTGCTCAGTGGATGGGGGTGGGGACTCACTTGGCAGCACCTGGGCAGCAGCTCACAGACCCCAACTGGCTCATGGCGTCCTTGGTGGTGGCTGGTGATGGAAGGGCAACCTTGTGGCCTGAGTCCAGGGCCTAGTGCCCGGCCCACACCTGAGTGCAGAGGGCAGCCGAGCTGACACCTCCCTGGTGCCTGGTCGGTGGCTTCACTGCTCCCAGGGCAGGACTTGATCCCCTCTTCCGCCCACCCCAGATCCAGAGGCTGCAGCCCTGGTGTCCTGGCCAGGTCCCCCAGAGAGCTTGGGCAGGGTGTCCTCAGGGAGTAGAGTCCTGCCTCCTGGACACAGCAGGACCTCCCGGCCCAGGTCCCAGCTGGCAGACATGGGCCTCTATCTCACCCCAGACCCTTGGTCTTCCACAGGGAGCCCCAGGGGGGCCAGTAGAGGAGTCCCACTCTCAAGGCTATCTAGGTGGGCCTGCAAGGACAGTGTCCTGGGGGCTCTGAAAGGGGACCTAAGAGAGGAACCACCTTCCAAGCAGAGGGAACACATGTTCAAAGGCCCTGAGGCAGGTGGGAGCCAATACCAGAGGAAGGCAGCACAGGATGAGACTGGACCCTGGATGGGGTAGGGGCGGGGGGAGGTGTGGCCTTGGGGACCCAGAGCCCAGAACAAAGTCTAGAGGGAGCACACCCTCAGGGGGGTGAGCAGAGCCTGGCCCCCCTGGGTCAGACTAACATGTCCTGTGAGGTCTGTGCCCCCTGGGGACCTCTGACAAGGCTGTCCCTCTGTATTTGGGGTTGGCTGGAGTGGGTGGTCCACAGGCCAGGGGTACTGGTATCTAGGGGCAGGGAGCACCCCAGGACTTTCTGGTTTGACCAGGTCCTACCTACAAAGAGGATTTCCAGGAGGTGTGAGGGGTCTGGGGGCTTCAGGCCACCCCCTCCCATGTGCCATGGAGGGTCCTGGCTCTCTCAGGATGGGTGGGAGTAGGGGCTTGGTCAGATTCCTCTGACCATCTGTCCGTGGAGAATGTCCGGAATGCTCATGACCTCAGCGAGGGAGCCGAGTGTTTGCTCAATGGGATTCCTGGGGGCTGAGCCAAGGGCACTGGGCACGTGTGTCTGGGCACACACAAACCTGGGCAAAACCCAGGCCCCCAGGCACACACAGACACGCACAGGTTGGGACACATGGCCCCCCTCCTTCGGGCGCCTAGGCTAGGAACCCATGGCCTTCAACTCCCTGGAGCAGGGTGGGGGGCCCAGCAGGGCCAGCCAGAAAGGTGAGTCCAGGTGCTGGCATCTGGGTTGGGGAGCAGCTGGGGGAGGGGCCACCACAGGCCTGCTCCAGTCAGCTGACTGGGGCAGGGGAGCTGTGTGGGCCCAAGGGATTGCGACCAGCCCAGGGCCCAGACTGCACTTTGGTTTTACTGCGGCCATTTTCCGGGTGCAAAGGGAGGGCCGAGCATGGTGCCTGGTTGGGCAGTGGCGGAGGCCCCAGCAGGGCAGGGAGGGTGGAGGGACCAGCTCCAAGTTCAAATTCCAGCTCACAGCCAAGTGACCTTGGGGAGGAGTCAGCTTAAGGCCCAGAGGGAGCCGGGTGGAGTTCTGGAATGGGGAACCCCTCAGGGCCCTGGCTCTGCCCAGGTCTGGGAGCTGCTTGCTGGGGAGGGCCCAACCTGGTTGGTAAGGAGGGATAAGCCTGGGAAGCCTGGGTGGGGAAGGGGTGGGCTCAAGGTGCACTGGGAAGGCGGGCACAGGGGATCCAACAGACTGGGCGGGGTGGAATGCTGAACCACTGAGGCCCCGTTCTAGGCAGGCCCCAGGAGAGGCCTGGGCAGGCCCCCCCAGGGCGGGGGCTGGGGGGAGCAGTGCAGAGGTGGGGAAGGAGAGGCACCCCCAGCTGGGCCCTGGCTCCCCGAACTGCTACTGCTGGGGCTGACTACCCCTGGAGTGGGGGTAGAGGTGGTCTGTGGGTGCACCTCAGAGGCACCACAAGCCTGTCTACCATCCTCCCCAGCCACCAGGGACACCTTCATACACAGGGGCCGCCCCAGGCCAGCCTGGCTCAGGGAGGAGGGACCTGGGGAGCCTCAGGTCCAGCACCCACAGGCCCCCTGCCACCCAGCATGCAGCCTCCTCCTCCCTGAAACTCCCACACCCCTTGACCCAGAACCTGACCCTAGCCTGATGCTTCTCTGGCCCTGGATTCCCTCCTGGCTCAGACACCCAGGAAGTGCCTCCTGAGCCAGCCCACAGGGAGCCACTGGCCACAAAGGAGGCCCCAGCCTGTCCTGTGGAAGGGGGTTTGGGGCCTTCGAGGGACAGGGAGAGAACCCCCTTCCCACCTCCTTCGCTGGAGGAAGGGGTTCCCTCCACCGAGCCCCAGGGCGGGGAGGGGGCCGGCTGACTCAGGTGCCACTGCCTTTAAAATGTCCCTGCGCACCGGCACCGCCCCAGCACCAGGCCGGGCAGACCAGGCCGCAGCCGGACCAGGTTCCTGGCCGCGGGTTCGGCGCAGCCCTATCGCACCCCGTTGCCTCCGGCGCCCAGGCCCGGCCCACGGACTCCGGCCAGAGCCCCCAGTCGCACAGCCACCTGGGGAAACTAAGGCCGAGCCAGACCGCCGTCCGCAGGGATTCTGGCAGGTCTGAGTGGGCTAGGTGGGGACCCGTGGGGCGTTCACCTGCTCCTCGCGGCCCCGTGCCTGCGCCGCCCGTGGGTCCCCTTGTCCGCGCGTCCGTCCGCCTGTCTGTCCGCTCCTCGCCTGGGCGGCCCGGGCTCGGCAGCGGGAGGGACGCGCGGCTGGGCCGGGCCGGGGCGGGACCGCGAGGAGGAACCTGAGCGGCAGGTTAGAGACCCGGGAGCCGGCGGGCGCGGGGGGAAGGGCGGGGGCGGGACGAGAACGCCCCGCCCCTTCGACTCGGCCCCGCCCCCTGGGGCTCCCGGCGGACGGCCCCCAACGCCCGCCCCGTGGGCCCCCTGGACCCGCAGACCCCACCCCCCAGAGCTGGGGCGCCGGTGGACGGGTAGGCGGATCGGGAGCCCCTCACCCGTGGGGATGTGCCTGGCGACTACGCAGGGCGAGGTTCTAAGATCTTCCCGAGGCAGGCCTCGCTGCGCCCCAGCAGCCGCCAGGTATCCCTTGCCGGGTATCTCCCAGCCTCAGCTGCCGCAGCAGAGGGGCCTATCCTAGGCGCCAGGCCCCGGGGCAGAAGCCCCTCCTCTACGGCTGGCCCCTCTGGTCTGGGGGGGGTGCTGGTGTCGGGCGTGTCTGTGAATGGGTGTCAAAGGTATGATCCGAGGCCAGAGACCCTGCGGCCCTGCGCTCCGAGCTCCCCAGGCAGGAGAGGGCTCTCTTCTCCACAATCCAGGAGATCCTACAGTCTTTTTTTAAAAAGATTTTATTTATTTGAGAGAGAGAGAGAGAGTGAGCACAAGCAGGGGGAGTGGCAGAGGGAGAAGCAGACTCCCCACCAAGCAGGGAGCCTGATGTGGGGCTCCGTCCCAGGACCCTAGCATCATGACCTGAGCCGAAGGCAGATTAACTGACTGAGCCACCCAGGCGCCCCGATCCTACAGTCTTTTTGTGCATCCCCAGTCCACCATGGGCACCCCCTGAGGGATGGGGGTGTCTGATGGGTGGGGATGCCCGTGGTGTAGGCTGTTCACTACTAGGGCAGAGAACAGACTCCAGGCCGTGGCCCCCTCCTTAGGCCCAGGCCCCACCCTCTGCCCCCAGCGTGGGGCCAGTATCCTTCCTCCTGAACTGACTCCCCCTGCCTCTGCCAGCTGGGTGGGGAGGAAGTAGAGAAGGGGCAGAGGGCAAGTCCAGGCAGTGGTGGGCACCCCAGGCACGTGCAAGGACCCAAAGCCTCTGGCTATTGTGCCTGGGGTGGAAAATGGTGCATCAGGAGGCAGGGTCCCAAGGGCAGTTGGCCTTTGTTTACCTGGGGCTGACACAGAGCACTTCCTGGGGACCCCCCCGGGGGAATGGAGGCACCCCCCCCGGGGGGCGGGTCTCCCCACCTGCTGTCTGAAGCATCACAGGTGAGCTCTCAGAGGTGGTGCAGGAAGTGGCCTTCCTCTCAGGCCCAGCCCTGCCCCTGAGCCCCCGAGCCCCCGAGCCCCGGCTTCCTGGTTCTCTCCCCTACTCTGCTGAGCACCCAGAAAAGGCACAGGCCTGCCCTCGTCCTTCCTGGAGACTGAGCCTGGGCAGGCGGGAAGTGGGAGGCTCGCACAGAAGGGAGCAGCTGAGGTGGGCGCTACTGCACGTCTGAAATCAGACTGATTGTCACCAGGGAGCCTCTGGAGCCACCTGGAGCTGTGCTGTCCTCTGTGGACAGGTGACTGCCACCTCCGTGCAGCCAGAGCGATGGGGGTGTCAGGGCCGGGCCTACACCCTTGGGCAGGAGGTCCTGGACCTTTGAGGCCACAAGTGTCAGGCGGCCAGGGTCTGCGGGGAGCTGGCCGAGCGTTTCCACTGAGAGCAAGTGCAGCCGTCCCAACCTTCCCAAGTCCCCTGGGGAGTGCCCCGGCGTCAGAGGCACGAGGCTCTGCTGAACATGTGCACGCGAGCAGCAGGTAAGCACGAGGGCACCTACATGCGGCCTCAGGGCCCCCGGTGTGCACCGGACCAGAGCCAAAGCCAGCAGAGGGGAGAGCTCCTGCCCCCACTTGCCCCCAAGAAGGACAGGTGCGGGAGGGTGCTGCTGCCAGCCCTCGCTGAAGCCGGTCCCTGGGGAGCTCCAGGACGGGCCCCAAGCCCAGCTTTGCTGCCTTTCAGGGAAGCACTGCTCCCTGGGTGTCTGGGTGAGGCCTGGGTGGGGTGTGCTCCTGTCTATCCAGAGAGAACCCTGGAAGAGGTAGGTGGCCTTAGGAGAAATTGAGGGAGGTATAAACATTTATTTCGACAACATGGCAAAGAGAAAATACCTGGATATTCAAACATGTTATTCCAAACGTGGAGAGGGTGTGATATAACGAAGGCAAGTTACTAGAGAACATGAACTCAGAGTCCTTCCAGGAGCCCTTTCGTTCTGTGACTGCGTCTAACACAGTGCAAACGTTCCTGATGGTTTCCCGACGGAGGCCTGGACATCGGAGCCCTGAAGCCCCAGCCCGGGGCAGTGGCAGGCTGTTCTCCGTCACTCTCCCATTCTCTGCCTCCCTCCCCTCAGTGCCGGGGCTTCAGACCACCTCCCCACAGGAGCCCCAAGGGGAAAGGGGCCACCTCTGCAAAAACCCCCCAAACATCAGAGCTTGCTGGCACCTTCACATTTCTTTTCTTTCTGTTGCAAAGCAGAGCTGACTGCTGTCCAGGACTTGGCCTGCCGTGAGCTGTGGGTCCCTGGCTCCCCACGCCACCCTGTAGCTCCAGGTAGACCAGTGTGGAAAGCACGGAATGCCAGCAATTATGTGAGAGATGCACAGCACCGCAAGAAATCATGCACCATCCTCACCTGCCCCCCTCGGTGATCAAGCAGGTCAGCGCACCCCAGAGGGAGCCAGCCAGACATGGCCGAGCTCCGGGGAAGTGGCTTCTGTCCAGAGCTGTCCCACCCTGGGGAGGGGGGGAGGCGTGGGGAGGGAAGCTGGGCACCGCCTGCCTAGCTGACGAAGGCAGCAATGGCCACCAGCTGTAGGATGGCCTCCAGGCCATGGAGTGCCAGGAGTGTGGCACTGAGGATGGAGTCTGCCCGCAGCACCAGGGTCTGCCAGAGCAGGAAGTAGGTGGACAGCAGGGCACCCACTGCTGTGAGGACCAGGCTGATGGCCAGCGGCACCTCGGCCTCCATCAGGTTGCCCTTGGTGCCTGGAGAGCAGAACAGTCAGGTGAGTGGGCGCTGGGCTCCGGGACACCTACTCTGACCCATGTGTGCCCAGGAGGGCTGCGAGGAGGCAGGGAGGCCAAGAGCCAGCTCATCACCAGCACGGCCCTCTGGACGCAGGGCTGAGGACTTTCGGTAAAAGGTCCTGTTGTGGTCACCACATCACTCATGAAACGTCAGAAAGCAAAGTGTGACAAGGGGTGTGTTCTCCCTAGTGAGGGTAAAAACCAATCACGGGAGAATGTCTGAATCTTAGCCTCTGGGTCAGTTGTGGGGATGGGAGAGGGAATTTCCTTTTCTAAAAACGATCCCAGTTGCATTCTGATACGTTTTCCTAATTCCAAGTGGACTGAGGAGGTTTTGTTTAAAATTTCCAAAAATATTTTACTCTGGGCCGAGGCCAGTTCTGGAGAATGTCATGCATGCTTGTAAAAAACCGAACCAAACCTGAATATTTTAGATAAATCGGTCAGTCGCAGGAAACGTTGCTCCCTGGCTGCTGTAGCTGACCCAGGTGCCCAGCACCGTCCGCCTCCCTCCCAGGGTTGTGGGCTCGTCTGTGACAGCAGATGCTGATGGCCCCGCATGCCCAGTAGACCCGCTCCTGACCCCTGAAGGGTCCTGCGGCCCTGCTGACAAGGGCGTGGGCCCGTCTCCTCACCGCTGATTGGGCGTCGCTGGCGCAGGTGTGCCCGCAGAACGTGCTGACGTGCGAGGGGCCTGAGAGCACCAGCTGTCGTCGGCTCTCCCAGCTATTCTAATGGAGAGAATGCTCAACCCATGTACGACCCCACTGTAGAACACGGATGTGCTGGTGTGTGCGTGCCTGTGACTTGACAGGACCCTGTGTGCTGAGCACTGGCTGGGCTGGGCTAGGGGGCAAAGCTCGTGCTGTTGGAGGACGGAACAGGGGGCTGCCTGAGGGCACATGAATGGCCCTGGAGCTGGACTGAGGCGGCTCGGGGAGCCCTCCCACTCCTCCAGGCTCCGCTGCCCTGTTGGGGGCTCGACAGAACACTCCAGATCCTTCCCCAGACTGCTGAGGCCAACGGAAGGGGAAGGAAGGAGGTGAGGTGAACATTTGGGGGCTCCAGTCAACTGGCTAAGCTGGGTTCTGATCTCCGTGCTGTCGGTCCCCCTGCCGTCTCTCCCAAGGATGCTGCTAGTGCCAGCGTTGTCTCTTGAATTAAGCTTCTGAATAAACTAATTTACTTAATGACATCGTAAGGGGAGGCTTGCGAGGCAAGTGGCTAAGCGGTTGACATCAAAAGTGTCTCTAAGAACCACATCATAAAGGGATGAGCATTTAGAGGTTCCCAGCACGTAAGCTAGTAATTCTGTGATCCTACCTACTATGTGGTCTTCGGTCAACTCACCAAGATATAACCGAGTCACTTCCAGAATCCCCATCAGAAGCAGCAGAGTCAGGTCGAGGACCAGGTAAGGATGAGGATAACTGAAAACCTGACCTGGAGAACAGCGGACAACAGAGAACTCCAGTTATGGGGGTGGGGTGGTGCAGCAAGGACACCGCCCATGTGCCTTTGCGTTTAAGACTCACTTTTATATGTAATCATCAGGAGTGTAGCTAGGAAATACAGGGCGTAATATGCCCCACTCAGGCAGAACAGCACTTGCAGAGAGACGGACGAGAGCTGGCCAGTGGTTAAGGACCGGTGGGGCCTAGAGACGGGCCCTGCCTGTGCATCCACCCTAGGGGGCACGCCTTGCCAGGTCTTCAGAGGCGCACCTGCGGGTGGCCACAGGGACCTGGCCATTGGCTCCCTACCTGGGGCGGCTTCCACCCATACTCCACTGGTGTCACAGGAAATGCCCTAGCCTGGAACAGGAGGGCTGGGTATATCCCTGGTGACCGCAGGCAGGACGGCCTTGGAACACCAGGCTTCCTTGGGGGCATTACCCTGACTGTGGCCCAGGTTACTAGATAGAAAAAAATGACTTTTTTTTTCATTTTCTTCAAAGAAAATATATTCTCTTTTTTTGTGCAGTTAAATGTCTACTAACTTTCCTGAGCACTGTACGCTTCTTGTTTGTTTATGGTAAAATGAGTCTGTAAGTATTCAAAGTGAGGGGTCTTCACTCTCTTGCTCCAGGTGGGCCTGGTGGGAGGCAGGCAGCCACCCACTCAAGGTGCAGGGTCAAGAAGGAGGGTGATGGAGCCAGCACGCCCCACTGAAGTCCTATCAACTCTAAATTGTTAGTGAATGTCCCTCCCACTTAAAAGTGGAATTTCTACTCAGAACTTATAGAAAGGGTGTGCATGGGAGTTTAAAGGAACAAAAAGCAGGAACTCAGAGCTGCCTTCATGTGTCCAGCAAACTAGCCCTGAAGTGCCATCCTGTGGAGGCCTGGGCCTGAGGCCAGCGGAGGGACATGGGGACACAGCAGAAGGATACCACCGCGGAGGAAGCTCTCCCTGGAAAACAAAGCATATCAGTCTGTGAGGCCCCAGTGTCCAACCTGGGTGCTTACCTGGGCCGTTTCCAACACTGACAGAGGATCCCGGCTTCATTCTTTCCCCCGTATTTACAGAAAGAAGCCACCTTTATCTGGGCCTGCAGCTAGGTCCCTTTCTATCACCTCTGCATCTGTCCCTCCGAGGAGGATCTGCCATCTGCTTTTCAGAACCTGAGGCTGGAAGAGAGTGTGTACTCGGGAGCTCAGCGGTGGAGAGGAAGCGAGGCCTCCATCCACGGCTGAGGTCAGGTCAGCCAGGACAGGCAGATTTCTGCTCCACCGCCGGGGGAGAAGGCCCTGGGCACCAGAGGACGGCAGCTTTTCTCATTCTCTGTGCTTTCTGCATTTACCACAGGGATGTAATTAGAGAAGAACCTTTTCTGATTCAGGGTACAAATCTTTTCTTTCTTTCTTCTTCTTCTTTTTTTTTTGTAATTGATGATAGACACTTGCTTTCCTCTAGAATTTTATACATTGCCCCAAATCTCACAAACAATAATTTCCTACAGCAGCAATCCAATTTCTTCCAGTGGTGCGTCTCTTGGACCTTCTCCTACCCCATAGCAGGCACACGTTTCCCCTCATCTTAAGATGACAGCCTCTCTCCCCGTGAAATGGTCTTCAGAATCCGAGGTTTTGAGTTTGAAGTTATCTTGGACTAATCCTTCGACTGAACGTGTCCTGGGGCAGATTTCCTGTCTCAAGAGGCTCAGAGTAGTGGCACATTTGTGACATGTAGAAACATCAGTAATAACGGAGAATTTGGCAAACAGACCCTACAGAAGAAGACTTGAGCTATATTGCCAAGCAGCAAGCAGGACAGTGATGTGAACCAGTCTGTCTGGTCTTCTCTCCAGTTCCCCTCTGCAAGGGGGCAGGAGAGACACTCTCAGCGTTGCTGAGGTTTGTGGGGCACATCAAAGCAGATTCGGGCCTTCTGTGGAGTCTTGCTGGGGCAGGGGTCTTAAATGGGTCGGCATGGGGAATTAGTAACAGATTCAGAGCTCAGCGTCCAGGAGAGGCAGCACGTGCAGGGAGCGTGAAGCTCGTGCAGGATCCTTTATAAACTTGCATGACATTACAGGCGGTGCGCTCTTGAAACCCGATCTGTTCTTTTCCAGGAGGTAGCTAAACTAGGCTGCCTAGATGCTTGCCATTATTTGGGTGAATTTCACACTGATTGGGGTTTTCCTCCCTTTTGATTCTTCCCTTGAAGGTTGGCTTCAGACACTTCAAATCTGTTTGCCAGCCAACCACTCTCATGGATCAGAACTGTGGGGGCTCAGGAAAAAAATGCTGTGTAAACACTTCACGTGAAATGGGGTTTAAATAATTAGCATAAAAGGTGGCTACAATCAGTTTGGCTCTTCTATGGATTTCAGACCTTCAGGAGCTCATTCTAAGGACAGCCCTGGCTTTTGGGACCTAGCATTTTTTGTCAATGAGTTACTGTAACAACGAGGCCATCAACAGGTGTTTAAGTTCACGTGGAAGTAAAGAGAACAGATGATCCCCTGCGGTGATACACAAGGTGTGCACAGAGATCCCGTTCTGGTGTGGACTTCCTGCCACCAAAGGCAGACACACCTCATTGCCAGTGGCCTTCCACAAAGGTCTGGCGAGTTGGAGCCCTGGGGAGGGCTCTGAAGACAACAGACCACACAGACCTCTGCTCGCGGCTCCCTCCTCCTCTCTGCTCTCCCGCCAGTAACCTGGTGCAGGACGGAGGCCGGAGAAGTGGGTGCTAAACCAGACACACGGGAAACTCGGAGCCGGGGGTAACAGCCACCTCCCACTCGTGCACTTTCTTTTCACCACACAAGTGTTCACCCAGGAGCTGTCACGCTGGCCGAGAGCTCAGTACCGTAAATGCCACAGGGACGGCAGGGGCCCTGGTGGCACGAGCAGGACCTGCACCAGCAGGAGCCATGCCCACCGCTGGTGAGCTTCCACGGCCCGACCTTAGGGACGTCTGAGCCACCGAGGCACGCACCGGCTGTGCCTAGCTTGGCAACAGGGGCTTGCCACGTGGCCCAGCACTCTGCGCTGGACACGAAGCTGCTGGCGACCGCGACAGGGTGCCCCCAGCGCCGTGACCAGCTCTTGCCCTGCCCTCAAGGCACACGGGCCCCCTCGCTCTCTGGAGCGCGCAGCTGCCGCAGCCGGCCCGGTCCACGGCCACACACGGGGCCCAGCGCCCGGGGCCCACGGCATCTTGCATGCGGCCCTCCAGGGCCGGCGGCGGGGGACGGGAGGCCCCCCAGGGTCGCCGGCGGGAGAGGGGGTCCCCCGTCCAGGGCCGGCGGCGGGGGACGGTCCCCCCACCCCCAGCGCCGCGCACAGCTGGGCTTCTGCGCCGAGCGGGGCGCCGGCCACGGGAGCGCAAGAGGCGCCCAACCGGCCCGGGGCCGCACCTCGCCAAGACATTCAAGACCGCGGAGCCGCAACCGCTGGGAGACGCCCTAGACCCGTCCGCCTTCCCATCACCAGAAAGAACCAAACCCCATAGAACCCCCTTCCCGGGGCGACCTCCGCCCCCGCCCGCGCGGGGCCCCGGCCCAAGCCGCGGGCGGACGGGCGCTGCGCTGTCCGAGACCCTCGCGGCCGGCCCCCCAGGCCCCCCGGGCAGCCCCCCGAGGAGCCCGCCCCGGGCCCCCTCACCTCGCCGTGCGGCAGCCATCTTGCCGCCCGGCCCCGCCCGCCGAGTCCGCCGCGATCCCAGCAGTCTCTCGGCTCCGCACTATTCGCGTCTTCGGCCATTTTCGCTTCTGCTCCCGAAGGGACCCGACCGCGCCGCGCTTCGGGAGTTGATTCGATCCGCGGCCGAGGCCCGTTCGACCCGTCCGGCAGCGCTCGGGCACTTTCGTACAGGAGGAGGCGGAGAGCCGAGGCTCGGGAGTATCCGGGCTCGGCAGCGTTCGGCTCTGTTCGGCTCCGCCTCGGACGGACTCGGCTCCCGCTCGCGGCGGGGGCGGGCGGAGCCTGCGGCGAGAGGTTCTCTGGGCCCGGCCGCACTGCGTCGGAGATCGGCGAGATCCGGCCCCGCAGTTGGCGACCCTCTTGCGGGGGACGACGGGGGGCGCAGCGCTCTTAGGCGCCGAGTCGGGGTAGCGCAGAGCCGCTCGGAAGCCCTCGTGCCGCTTCGGGCCAATTCGGACCGACTCGGCTCCGCACTTCGGGCCGCTTCGGCCCTCCTCGGTTCCGGACTCTTGGCCGTCGGCGGGGCTCGACTAGGCCGCTTCGTGCCGGTTCGGCCCTTGTTCGGGCGGCCTCGGCTCGGCGGGGCGGGCGGCTTCGGGCAGGCTCGGCTCGGCTCGGCTCGGCTGGCAGCTTCGGGCGCCCTCGGCTCGCCTCGGCTCGGCTCGGGCGGCCTGCTCGCGCGGCGCGCTTCGGGCTCCGTCCCGGCCTTCGGGCGGCCCCGGCCGGCGCCTTCGGGCGGGCTCGGCGGAGTCCGGATGGAGGACTCGGACTCGGCCGCCAAGCAGCTGGGCCTGGCCGAGGCGGCGGCGGTGGCGGCCGCGGCCGCTGTGGCGGCGGCGGCCGCGGCCGCGGCGGGAGGCGAGGCGGAGGAGCCGGTGCTCAGCAGGGACGAGGACTCGGAGGAGGACGGGGACTCGGAGGCAGAGCGCGAGACGCGGCGGGTGACGGCCGTGGCGGTGATGGCCGCCGAGCCCGGGCACATGGACATGGGCGCCGAGGCCCTGCCGGGCCCCGACGAGGCCGCGGCGGCCGCAGCCTTCGCAGGCAAGTGCCGCCCGCCCGCGGTTCCCGCGCACCTGCGGCGCACCTGCGCGCACCTGCCCCGCGCCCGGCCGTGCACCTGCGCGCACCTGCCCCGCGCCCGGCGTGCACCTGCGCGCACCTGCCGCGCACCCCTGCCTCCCATACACACCTGCCCTGCGCGCGCCCCGGCGGCCAGCCTGCCTCTGCTCCCCCGAACACAGGCCTCCCGCATGCCTCGCACCTACCTCGTGTGCCCTGACATTCCTGCACGCCTGCCCATGTCACCAGCCTGGCCCTGCCCAGTGTGCACATTTCCCCGACCTGCTTCCCAGACCTCTTTAACCTTGTGCCTGCCCACGCCCGCGTGAGGCACTCTGCACTCCTTCCAGAACCTTCCCAGTACCTGCCTCTTGCCCTGCCTGTCCTCTTCTCTGTCTCTCCCTGGCGCTGGTGACCCCGGGGGCTGGGGGGATGAGGGCAGTGGGGATCGGACATGGATCCTGCCCCGGAGGAGCCTGAGGGTGGGTGTGTCTGGTCGCCTGGAATCCTGAGGGTTAGTTCAGGGGTGACCTGAGAGCCAGGGAGCAAGACTGCCCACCCAGCTTGGGAGGCCCTGTGACCTTCGGGAGCAGAGGTCACCATCGTGCTTTGACTCCTCAGATTGCCTTCCTGGTCGGTCCCTGTCTGTCTCCCCAGACTGCCAACCCAAAGATGGTAGAGACTTTCCCAGGTGTTGTGCTCCCCAGTGGCGCTGGAGGCCTCCGAGGACTCAGAGTTGTGCGTGGGACCCTGGCAGAGCGTCATCAAGGCGTTGTCAGGCACTTTCCCCTAAGGGGCTCCCAGGTTTGGGGACTGGGCAGCAGCCTCCTCGATCCTCGTGGTCCTGGTCACTCCAGGTGTTCATCCGGCCCTCAGGTGCAGGCCAGGTCCTGCTTGCCCCAGTGCTGCTGGTCTGTGGTCTGCCTGGGGTCCTCACGATTGAGGGAAGAAGGCTTTGTGGCTGTTAGAGCCTCTGTTCTTTTCGCCAAACTGGTTTAATGTTGGGATTTTGGACCATGAAGTTTTTCTTCAGTTTTTTGTGCTTTTTGCATAACGTTTTTTCTGGATGCAGAAAAGAAATGTGATACCAGTCATCACAGCCTCAGAGAAATGAGTTGTTTTTCCTGCAAAATTTTATAGTTGTGTTTTTGCATACTTGAAAGCATTACAACTTTTCTAAGTTCCTGAGGTCAGGTAATTTCCAGGTGGAAGTAACTCAGCGGGATGTGTTGCCCATCTGAGGCCACCTCCTCTGGGCAGACAGCTACTTGGCCGAGTCCAGTGTGTTCAGGCGGGGATCTCCTTGGCACTCCTGGGTGTGGTCTAGGGGAGGACACAGACGGGGGACAGGTGTTTCAGTGGAGTGTGGGGGGCGCTGGCTTCGTGGAATATGCAGGACTCTTTCAGCCAGTGTTTGTGGGGCACTTCCCGTGTGCCAGAGGCTGCCCCAGGCATGGGCCATTCTAGAGCGCTGTGTGACCCAGCCCCGGAGAGGGAAGGGAAAGCCTCTGCTGCGGGCAGTGAGCAGGAGAGGGGGAGGGGGGGAAGAGGACGATGAAGGGACCTGAGCCTGCCCTGTGCTGACCTGGAGAGGGGGGCCAGGAAGGGAGGGAACTGTGTGTCAGTGACACGGCGGGTGTCTGATCACAGGATGATCCAGGATGCGTGGAGCCTTGGTGTGTGGTTTTCTCCTAAAAGGGAGCAAGAAGCCCAGGGGCGGCTCAGTGGGAGCGTGGCGGGGCGGGTTTTCACTGCGAATGAAAAAGGCTCTAGTGCCCGGAGAGCCTTTCCTCTCTCTTTTTCTAAGACCCAGATCACCTAGCCTGTGGTCTAGAAGTATTGAGTGAGCACTTAGTGTACAAACGTTGAGAGTCCCTTGGTTGGAAGTGCAGATAACTGATGGAGAGACGTGGTTTGGGGCCCAAGTGGGAGGCCCCCAGCTCTGAGGGTATGCTGAATCAGGCTCCTGTGTTGCAGAGGTGACCACGGTGACCGTGGCCAACGTGGGCGCCTCCGCAGACAACGTCTTCACCACGTCCGTGGCGAATGCCGCCTCCCTCTCGGGACATGTTCTGGTAAGCTGCCCTACGAGCACTTTTCCCCAGAACCCAGAGGGCGTCTTCCCTAAGCCTGGCTGTCCCAGAGGCCTGCTCTGGGTTCCCTGGGTGCCCTGAGGGGTGTGGCTGTGCTCTGCCCTCAGGCTGTGCTCCTGTCTGCGGGTCCTGGCCAGATGACCGCACAATGGAGGACTCTCCTGGAGCTTTGCCACAGCTCTTAGTTACGGTTTCTCTCTAGCCTTGGCCACACACCTGGGACACTATATCCCTGGAAGCAAAGTTACTGTCGTTGGCATGGCAACAAACAGAAAACTCGTGCTCTTAATTATAATAGCAGACTACAGATTTCAGAAACTTGCTTTATTTCTTAGGGTGTCAGAATGCATATGAGCTGATAGCCAGCTGACAGCTTCATGCTTCCAACTGGTCTCTCCTTCCCAGCAGATTCTGGTTTGTCTTCTTTTCTAGAAAGGACTGGAGCCAGAGGGTCAGGGAGCTGGGGTGCAGCCTCCTGGGTTCAGTGCTGGCAGTGGGCTCTGAGGACAGGAAGACCCGCAGACTTAGTGTGATCCGGGTCTCAAATGTCTGGGTATTCTCGTTGGCCTTAATGAGGAAATAGTTTTGTGATTTTTTTTTTAATTTTTTTTTTTAAGATATTATTTATTTATCTGACAGAGAGAGACACAGCGAGAGAGGGAACACAAGCAGGGGGAGTGGGAGAGGGAGAAGCAGGCTCCCCGCCGAGCAGGGAGCCCGATGCGGGGCTCGATCCCAGGACCCTGGGATCATGACCTGAGCCGAAGGCAGACGCTTAACCATCTGAGCCACCTAGGCGCCCCTAATTTTGTGATCTGTAAATGAATACAGAACGTTCCCTCTTTCCAGTAGAGTTGCTTGTGTTCAGTGATTCAGACATGAGCGGTGTTGATATGCTTACTGAGGCAATGACTCTCCAGGTGTATGAGCCCAGGACCTGGGTGTATGTGCACGTGTGCATGTGTGTGTGTGTGTATGCTCGTGGGGTGGAGGTCCCTAGACTCCACAATGAGCTGGTACTCCCTTCCCCTGATTTGATTTTCAGATGTAAGGAGAGGTCTTTTCACTTTGTCTTCGTGGGTTCTGTTCTCACCATGAAAGCATCAGAGCACCCCAGGATGTTGGTTTGAACAGGCCGCTTGGAGTGAGTGTCATCTACCCCAGGGCTGTCTGGGAAAAGCCTTGAGAGTTTGTTTGCCAGAGCCCCGTGAGGTGTGCGCCTAGGGCCAGCAGGGATGGGAGAGGGGCATCTGGCTCTCCCGGAGAGCAGGGCAGCTTGAAGGGTGAGGCCAGGCTAGGGGCGCCTGGGTGGCTCAGTTGGTTAAGGGTGAGGCCAGGCTGGCCCAGAGGAAGTGGGTGCTGTCATGGCAGCCCCTGGCCACCGTGGACAGGTGTGTGAGCAGCGTGGTTGGGGAGGTCCTGGTGTTTGGTGGCCATCGGTAGAGCTGTGCATGGGGCATGGGCATGAAAAGGGAATCCTGCCCCAGACCCCGGCGGTGAGTGTGGACTTGTCTATCAGAACCCTCCCTGGAAACCTGTGAACTTGCAGAGGCTGCTCAGGTAGACGTGAGGGTACTTCCTGTTTCCAGGGTGTATTTGTGGGACGTGGTTATTTTTTCCCTGTGGCAGGCGATTGTGAGCATTTGCTCAGGGCCTCCCAGAGCATTGTCTTTCTTGTTCTTGGCTCTGTGTTTAGGTGTTTTAGGGGCGTCTTTGAAAGAGGCCTCGGAATCCCGGTCGGTGCCCTTGTTGGTGATGGTGAGCAAGGATCAGGCGAACAGGCCCTGCAGCTGTTGTCTGAGACGACTTAGGGGAGGTTCTTTCTTCCAGTCTGGCAGGACGGCACTGCAGATCGGGGACAGCCTGAACACCGAGAAGGCCACGTTGATTGTCGTGCACACGGACGGGAGCATCGTGGAGACGGCCGGGCTGAAGGGGCCAGCTGCTCCGCTTACTCCAGGTGCTGCCCGTTCCTGCCCCAGGCTTTCCGGAGCAGAACGCGTCCGAGTGCTCGTGGGGTTCACTCTGGAATTGGCTTATTTAGTTTTGTGGTAAACTTGGAATAGGAATATTATTGTCTGAGGAGAGAAAGTGGGCTTTTCCAGGCCGAGGAGGAGCTGCCCAGAGCGGAAGGGAACGGTGCTGCTGTGTTGGGGTGGCAGCCGTTAGAGTCCAGGAGGTGCTTGTACTTTGCCAGCTATGCTGGGAGTGTCCCGCGTCTCTTATTTTCAAAATGCTTCCTTTGCTCAAGGCCCTCAGTGTCCTCCAAGTCCTGCGGCTCCCGGCCAAGAAAGAGGTGGGACCAAATACAACTGGGACCCCTCCGTGTACGACAGCGAGCTGCCCGTGCGCTGCCGGAACATCAGTGGCACGCTGTTCAAGAGCCGGCTGGGCTCAGGTGAGGCGGCGCGGGCCCCCGCTGCCGGGATGCAGACACGCCCTTCCCCTGGCGGCCGCGCCGGGCCCGGGCCAAGTAGCAGGCTGGGCTCACGGCCCCTGGGCAGAAGAGCTGAGGCCAGGACAGGTTTGGGGCGTGGTGGGGGCACATTGAGAAGACATAGTGATCCGTGGAGGAGGGAGAGTGCAGGGAGAGGCAGGCCTGGAATGCACTCCCTACGTTCCCGGGTCAGCTTGGGGACCCACCCCCTTCTGGGAGTGGGGCAGATGTCACGAGCTCCACGTGAGACCATGTTGGGCTTTTGGTGCCTGTGGCCGGTGAGCAGACAGATAAAGTAGGCAGGCGTGGCCTGCACGTGTGATTTCGTGGTGGGGGCTGTCCGTGGGAAAGGGTGAGATCACGCAGGCCCAGGCGGGGGCTCTGGTGTTTGTGGAGCACCTGAGGAGGAGCCAGGTGGGAGGTGGGGAAGGAGAGGAGGGGGACCTGGCCACTGTCAGCCAGCGGGGGTGCTGTGGGCGGGCATTGCCCTCACTGCTGGTCCCGTGTGTCATTTTAGGAGGCCGGGGCCGATGCATTAAGCAGGGGGAGAACTGGTACAGTCCAACCGAGTTTGAAGCCATGGCAGGAAGAGCCAGCAGTAAAGACTGGAAGAGAAGCATTCGCTACGCGGGCAGGCCGTTGCAGTGCCTCATTCAGGTGCCCTGTGTCTGAGCAGAAAGCAGAAGATGCAGCAGGAGTGTCTCCCCAGGCTTAGGCTGTGGGGCTTCCCTGGCCGCTGTGCCCTGTGGCGGGGCCGCCGAACGCAGTCAGGCAGACGGGCTGTGGGTCCCGTGTCCCCTGGATGTGTGGCCCTGGGCCAGGCACCAGCCTTGTTTTGCTGGTGTTTCACACAGGAGGACAGTGATGGTATTGTCAGGCGTGCATGAGGCAACACGGGAGCTCCGACTGAGGCGCGTGCCCCCTTCAAAAGCCTAACTTTGCTCTGCCTCAGTTTACTCATCATACGAGAAGAGGGCTTCTAACTGCTCTTTGCAGCGTAGTGCTTGGGTGTTGATCAAGAAGTAATGTCCGTAGAATCTTTTCACCTCCTGGAGGGGAAGCTGTGGATCCTGCCACCGATAATGCCCTTGTGTGGAAGTGTGGGGGAGAGATCAGTTTCTGGAAGCGACAGGGTTTGGACTGCGTGAGTGGCAGATCAGTGGCAGAGCTAGTTGCCCTCCTCTAGCGTCCATGGTTCACACAGAAGGCTGGCTTTCTCACGCACCGCGGGACTCTCTGCATTTCAGGACGGGATCCTAAACCCTCATGCTGCGTCTTGCACTTGTGCTGCCTGCTGTGACGACATGACCTTGGTGAGTGTCCGGGAAGTGGCCAGTCGCCAGGCTCGCTCCGTGGCTCTGTGCGCCCACAGAAGCGTCCCACCCTCAGCTCCCTGCTTGTGCGCCCTGCCCTGTCCTTGTGCCGTGCACGCAGCTCGAGGGCACCTGCAGCTTAGCTAGGGCTTGTTAGCAGTTTCTCACTCGAATTCTGCTTTTCAGCTGTTACTCTGATGCCTCAGGCGACGCACGAGGCTGGCCCTGCACACCGGTCACAGCACATGGAAGGGGGCCTGTCTGGACATTTAACCCCAAGACCAGACACACACTTTCTTTTCACGGTTATAAGAAGTATATATGTGCTGTTCCACATTCTGCGTTTTTAACGTTATTTCATAAGAATACTACACTGAAATTATTTATGAGGAGCTTTTAATATCTTTTGAAATATTTCTTTATCCTAAATCCTTAACAGTTTCGAAAAGAATAACTATTTTTCATGGACTTTAACGTGTGTTGCTGTATAGCTTTCAAAAACGTGATACTGATTTGTAACGTATGAATATCCCAGTATTCAGCCTTCCTTAGCACTGAATTCTATTTAAAAATATTTTCAAATTTTAGAAGCTGCTTAATGAGATTTCCGGATTTTATTTTGACTACTCATCTGGTTAATAATTAGAAGATATGAACATTTAATTTAATCATGTTCTCGGGTGGAAAAACTAAATATTCTTAAATTGTCTAGTTCACGTATAGGCTAAATGTGATTCTAGTGGAATCAACAATGGGATATTTTTGTGAAAATTAAATGACTTTAAAATTCGCCTGGAGAAACTAGTAGTGAGATTCTCGGGGATCTTGTAGGGAGAAAAAGAGCAGTAAGAGGGAATTCGTTCCATCTGGAAGTTTAGAGTGTTTGAATTCTTTGCAGTTACTCCAAAACGCTGAAATGCATGTAAGTCTAACAGAACGTGTACCGAATCCATGTACAGAAACCTAGGAAGTGCTGTAGAGAGGACCTGGGAAGACCTGGCACAGATGCGCCAAGCCCATGGGGCTTGAGAGCACCAGTTCTTGCCACAGGGCCTGTAGGCTTCACGCGGTTCCTATCCAAATCCCAGCGGGCGTCTGTGGAGCTTTAAACAAGCTGACTTTGAAAGGCAAAGGAAACAGGACAACCAAAGCAATTTTGAGAAAATGACTGAAGCTGGAGGAGTCCCAGCGCACGCGGATTAAGCCCCGTTCCACGGCTGCTGTCATGAAGTGTACGGTGTCGGCGAAGCGAGAGGCTCACGTGCCGGTTGCTGGCGCCGCCGGACGGCCGTGGGCCTAGAGACACACCTTGGCCTCAACCTGGCGCTTTATATACAAATGACTTCAAGATGGATCACAGATCCAGGTTCATCCAAAACATAAGACTAACATTCGTGGAAGAAAACAGGGGAGAACTTCATGGCCTAGGGTTTCCCAGACGTGAAACCAAAGGCACAATCCATAAACTAAAACTTGGTGAATCGAACTTGCAAATTCTAACACTCTGGCTTCCACTGCAGGGACCTTAGTATGAAGAGCCCCGTGCACCTGCTCACTCCCGCTTCCCTCTAGCTCTCTGTGAAGGGAGCCCCACTCCCTCTCCCTTCAGCACCAGACCGACATGCCCAGCCCTGGCTCTGAGTGGCAGAAACTAAATTCTGGGCAAGTGTGACCGAGGGATCGGAGCTGCCTTCCTGCACCCAGCCTCTCTCAGCGGGCAGAGGCTCCACCCGGGAGTGGCAGGGTAGGAGTACTGTGCCTCAGCGTGCTCACCCTAGCTCGCTCCTAGTGTGGAGCTCCATGCCCCGGGAGAAAGACCGAGACCAGGGCTCTGCCCCTGTCCAGAGCTCTGCTGCTAAAGCAGGGCTGCTGCTCAGACAGACGTGAGGACCATTCCTGCCGCTGGTTCCGGAGCAGTGCCCTATGGATGTGAGCCCTGAAGGGGAGGCCGGCAGAGGCTGAGGGCGACAGGCTAAACCAGAGAACCAGGGAAAAGCGCAGCTCACAAGAGTCCTGGGATAGGAACAGACCTCAAAGGTTTGTCTCGAAAACTCCCCATGAAGGAGCCCTAAGCAGTTGGGATCAGACAGTGGAGCAGTAGTGCCCCGGGCCCTGTTGGAGCAGGCGGCTGGAAGCAGGGCAGCATCCTTCCGTGGGACTCTGCCGGGTGAGACTGCAGGGTGGGACTCCCCCGGTGGGACTCCGGCCGGTGGGACTCACTGGTGGGACTCTGCCCGGTGAGACTCCATTGGTGGGACTCCGCCCAGTGAGACTCTGCAGGGTGGGGCTCCCCCAGTTGGACTCCGCCCGGTGGGACTCCGCCCGGTGGGACTCTGCCGGGGTGTAGCCAGGTCACTAAGCCCATGAGCGGCAGCAGGAAGCCCTGCAGAGAAGGAGTCAGTCTCAGTGTTGCTCAAGTACGTCACCTAAAATGTCCAGTTTTCAACAAAAAGGTGTAAGACACACAGATGGAAAGTGCGAGCCCCACGGGAGAAAACGCACTGCAGACACGGCCGAGACGTCACTTGGACAGAGGCCTCCCGGTCCCCTGTCTGTGTTCATGGAACCGTCTGAAGAATCCATGGACGATGTCTCAGTGGCTCAGGTGTCCACTGCAGAACACCATGGCCGGCCAGAAGGGGCGGGGGGGTGGCCTTCGACCCCAGAAATTGGATTCTCACAGGCGAGACCCCCGGCGGCAGGCAGTGGTGCTGTGCCTTCATGCGGCAGAGGGAGCGAGCGCTCGGACCTCTCAAGTCAGGGCCCCCCGTGACTGCACTTACTGCAGAAACAGCCGCTGGGGATCCGGCCTCCACGTGTGCTCCGTGCAGAGCAGGAGGGAGGATGGCCGTGTTTCTGCAGATGGAGACTCCATAACGAGACAGGAATTACCAAAAAAGAACCAAGTGGAAATTCTAGAACTGAACAACAGTAGACCCAAGTGAAAAACTGAGTGGAGGGGCCCGCAGCAGTGAGCCTGCGCCGGTTCCCAAGGGTCTCACGCCCCCCAAGCTCGGTGACCGCCAGCAAGATGGTCCGGCCCTCAGGGTCTGCAGCTGTCAGTTCCCCCCGCCTCGCCCAGATCTGCTCCGTGCTGGTCACCGTCCCTTCTGTGGTTGCTGGTGTGTTGAGGTTTCCCTTGTAGTTGGTGACCACAGGGCCTCCTCCTTTCTGGGGAATGTTCTCTTGTTTTGGGCAGGGGGCTCTCCTTTCTCCTTAACTCATTCCCCTTTGCTTTCTGTCTCCTTGCAGTTCCTAAAAATCCCATATGTTGATGATACTTTTTCTTGTGTTCAAACAGTGTTATTCACGTGTTCTTTTAAAAAGTATCTTCTCTGTCATTGTGAGGAATTTGGGGCCTGAGGCGCGGTCAGTCTTTGCCGCTTCCCAGCTTGGCGAGCCTCGCTGTGCCCCCGGCGCGGGAGGGAGACGAGCGTGTCGCTGCGTCAGCAGTGGAGTGTGGGGCAGCTCGGTCCTGCCCTCACTGTGCCTCTCCCCACAGAGCGGCCCGGTCAGGCTCTTCGTCCCCTACAAAAGGCGCAAGAAGGAGAACGAGCTGCCCACAACCCCCGTGAAGAAGGAGCCCCCCAAGAACATCACGCTGCTGCCGGCCACAGCTGCCACCGCCTGTGAGTCGAGTGGGACGGAGCGTGGCCCCTCCGACCTCCGACCCCCGCGGCTTGCCTCGCTGTTCGTGTGGGGGACGCCTCGGGGGGCTCCCTCGTCTCCGTAGACCCCTTTGTGGGCGCCCACACGTATTTTCTAACGAAATGAACCCGGAGCGGCTCCTCCTCCTCAGAGGGGGCGTCCGTGTGGGCACCTTCCCAGTGAAGGTTCTTGGGTCTTGGTCTCTGCAGCCTTGGGCACGTGCCCGGCGTGTGAACGGCCCACACCGCTGTCTCGCAGACGGGAGGGCGGAGGGAAGGTCTGTGTTTGAAGCTCGGAATGGGCAGCAGGGATTCACGGAGTGGGGCGAGGCGGTCCCAGGCGACCAGAGCACAAGGGCTGCGGGCTTATGCTTTTGGTTTGTTTTCTGCGGAGGCCATTCCTGCCTCTGTTGCCAGGTCGGATGTGAGCAGGGTGTTGCGGAGAGCCCGCCGCCCGTGCCTCAGCCCTGGGTCCCCTCCGAGGCGCTGAGGGTCACGGGTCTCTTCCGGCATGTGCCGTGTCCAGGCTTTGGCCTGCGCTGTGGGAGAGCCGGGTGGTAAACAGCGCTTCTGCTTTTCCAGTCACCGTGACCCCCTCAGGACAGATCACTACCTCGGGCGCGCTGACCTTTGACCGGGCATCCACCGTGGAGGCTACCGCCGTCATTTCAGAGAGCCCAGCCCAGGGCGATGTTTTCGCGGGAGCCACGGGTGAGTTGTCCTCAGCACCCCGTGGGCGGGCGGCACCTATCACCTCTATTGACGTGGGCAGCAGCCGTGAGCAGGGGCTTCAGATTGGTGGGTGCGGGAGGGCGCCGGGCAGGCCTGCAGGGGTGCGGGTCGATCGGTGTGACAGAAAGTGCTTCCTGCCCGCCGACTCCTGCTCTCCAGCAGCCACGCAGCACAAGCCCCAGGGGCCACGGCCAGAAGGTGGAGAGACGTGGCTGAGACTGACATCGCCCGGTATACCCCAGTTCCAGCATCTCTGCCGTCCTGACTCACCCCGGGGGTGGTGCAGCTGCAGGCGCTTGGAGATGTCACATCTGCAGCCACAGCGGGTCAGCAGGCTGTCTTGTCCCTTGTGTCCCCAACAGTACAAGAGGCAGGTGTGCAGCCCCCATGCAGAGTCGGCCACCCGGAGCCCCACTACCCAGGCTACCAGGACAGCTGTCAGATCGCACCGTTTCCAGAAGCCGCGTTGCCAACGTCTCATCCCAAAATAGGTTGGTTTGAGAGAGTTCCCGCACTTGCAGGCTGGTATCCTCAGAGTTGCTCATTAGGACAGCATTTCTTTTTTTTTTTTTAAAGATTTTATTTATTTGAGACAGAGAGAATGAGAGAGAGAGAGAGCACGTGAGTGGGGGAGGGTCAGAGGGAGAAGCAGACCCCTGCCAAGCAGGGAGCCCAATGCGGGACTTGATCCAGGGACTCCAGGATCATGACCTGAGCCGAAGGCAGTCGCCCAACCGACTGAGCCACCCAGGCGCCCTTAACTACATTTTATTTATTTATTTTTTAAAGATTTTATTTATTTGAGACAGAGAAAATGAGAGAGAGAGAGCACATGAGAGGGGGGAGGGTCAGAGGGAGCAGCAGACCCCCCGCCGAGCAGGGAGCCCGATGCGGGACTCGATCCCGGGACTCCAGGATCATGACCTGAGCCAAAGGCAGTCGCTCAACCGACTGAGCCACCCAGGCACCCTAGGACAGCATTTCTAAGTGGAGTAGGTTTTGTTTGGGTTTGTCCTGTTGAGACGCTAGACTGGGGACTGGCGAAGCCCCATCTGCTGCCCGTGTCTGTGAACGCGCTTCCACCGGAGCTCGGCCCTCCCGGTCGTCCACGTGCCGTGTGGCGGCAGACGGCCCACATGGAGGCCCACGCTACTGCCGGGACTTGGCAGAGGGAGGCCATGCTCTTGCTCCAACTTGCCCGTGAGGGTGCGTGCTCCCTGCGTCCGGGCTGGCGTCTCTGGGGCCGGCACGGAGCACTCGGTGTCTGCGACACGTGGAAGGACCAGCGTTGCCATGGCTCCCGCTCCAAGACCTAATGATGATGTGCCACGCGTGCATCTTGGTTCCGTGTCTCACTTAACCACACGTTTTGGACACGCTGCTGTCTCAGTACGCTTTTTTTTTTCAAGGGAGCTTCATGATCCCAGCTGCTGGGTGGCTGTGTTTGTACATTTTAGCCTTTACAGACGATGCGGCAACACGGAAACTCGTCATAGCGCTGCAGACACACAAAAACTTCTTGTTGGCGAGCACTTGCTTCATTATTCCCTCCCCCTGCCTCCCTGCCCACATCTCCCACGTGGGGCGCATCGGGGGCTTTTGTCCTGGAAGGCCGGGGTGCTCACTGCTCTGGGGGTGTCCCTGCCCACAGGCCCTCCCAGCGGACAGAGGTGGGACGTGCGTACATGGGTGTCCTGGCTCTGGCATGTGTATTGAGAGTCCAGTTCCCATCCAAACCGCAGGTTCCTCCCAGTTTCCTCCTTTCCATCTTTGTAATGTTGTCCTCCCTCCGTGAGAAGCCTGACGGCTGTGACCCCTAATCAGGACCCCATGTGTGGGCACAGACGTCAGGGAGGACTCGACATGAGCAGAGACGGAGCCAGGGCGTCCTCATGCTTTCATCTCATGGGTTCACGCGGGGTACCCGGAGTCACTGCCTCAGGCTGTCCTTGTCCCACGCCATCTGATGCTTCATGGCCACCTGCGCAGGGCACACTTTGTTGTGGTCTCTGTCTGGGCATCTGGCTCCCGGCCCTGTACACACAGGGTTGGGTCTCCGCAGGTGCTTGCAGGTGGCAGCGGCACGAGGGACGTTTAAGTGCGGCGCTGTGAATGTAGGAATGTCTCCCCACCTTCTAGCGTTTTAGGGGGAGGTCGTGTGGTATTTATGTCTGGGGTCATTTGCCCCCACTTTCCAACATTTGATAAGTTTTAATGGAGGAAATATAATGATTTCTTGTTTTATTTTGCTTTCCAACCATTCTAGTGTTGACCTCTCTGCCGGCCTTGGCAGTTCCACCCTCCACCCCCACCAAAGCTGTGTCTCCCACGGTGGTCAACGGGCTGGAAATGTCAGAACCGCGGAGCTGGCTGTACCTGGAAGAGATGGTCAACTCCTTGCTCAGTACGGCCCAGCAGCTGAAGACGCTGTTCGAGCAAGCCAAGCAGGCCAGCTCCTACCGAGAAGCCGCCGTGGCCCAGGCCAGAGTCCAGGCAGAGACAGAGCGGAAAGAGGTAACGTCAGGCTGAGCAGAAAGCCCCCGTCTGTGGCTGCCCGACCCATGCCTTCTGCTGGCTCCGGGGCCTGCCGTGCGGTGTCTACCCTGGCTTACATTCCCCACCTTTCTGGAAGAGCGAGACTGGAGAATCGTTTATAAATTAAGCTTTTCCCATAGAATGTTGAACGCTCTTACTGCTCAGGTGTTTGTGCTCTTGTAAATAGGATTGTTTTATCTCAAAAGGGAAAAGATGTTCCATACCAGCCCGTGGACACTTGTTTTTGGACGCTCACCTGTCACGGACATTGCATATACTTTTTTTAGACTATTGGCATACGATGAAAACGTGTCTTGGGCCCTGTTGAGTTTGGAGAGGCCTCCTTTGGGCTGTCTTTGAGGCTGCTGGTGGGCAGATGTGTGTCTTCCCTGTTACCACCCCCTTTCCCATCCCAGCCCCTCCACCTGCATCTCGGTGCCCCACAGAGACCACCTCCCTGGCCCCTTGAGTGCCATTGTGGGCATTTCCCTTCCAGCTTCCAGGGCGTTCTTCAGAAGTAGGATCCCAAGCGTGGCGTCAGGGTTCACAGAGCCTTGGGACAGAGCGCTTTCCCTCGGCAGCTGGTCACTGCAGCACAGAGAAGGCTCAGCCCCTTTGGCTTTTCTCCAGGGCCTTTACGTTGCCCACGGCCAGTCTTCCCTCAACCGCGGGCACAGGTGGCCCAACCCCAACCTGCCGGAGCAGCTCCGCCTGGCGTGCACTTGCAGGGGCGGTCTGTGCGCAGCGGAGTGAGGTCCGAGGAGTGTGGAGCAGCTCTGCTAGTGGGCTCGGATGCACAGGGTTGGGGTGGAGGCTGGGAGCCCGCCAGCTGTGTGGTTGTTTTGTTTTTTAAAAGTATTTATTTATTGGACAGAGAGAGTGAGAGAGAGCGTACACAAGCCGGGAGAAGGGCAGAAGGACAGGGAGAACCAGGCTTCCCGCTGAGCAGGGAGCCCGACGTGGGGCTTAACCCCAGGACCCTGAGATCATGACCTGAGTCGAAGGCAGACGCTTAACAACTGAGCCACCCAGGCGCCCCAGGACTTTGATTTGTAAACAAAAGTCAGATTGATTTTTTTTTACAAAATCTGTGTGTGAAAATTTCTGTTCGTTTATTTCTACTTTTTATAGATCAGAGGAAAGAAGAGCTTTTCAGGTTCTTAGTTTTTTTTTTTTTTGAAGACTTTATTTACTTATTTGTCAGAGAGAGTGAGAGAGAGCACGCACGAGCCCTGGGAGTGGCAGAGGGAGAAGCAGACTCCCCACTGAGCAGGGAGCCCGACGCGGGGCTCGATCCCAGGACCCTGGGATCATGACCCGAGCTGAAGGCAGACGCCCAACGACTAAGCCACCCAGGCGCCCCATGGGTTCTTAATTTTTTAATAATTTTTAATTTAATTTAATTTATTTATTAGAGAGCGAGCGAGAGAGAAACAGCATGAGAGAGGAGAGGGTCAGAGGGAGAAGCAGACTCCCTGCCGAGCAGGGAGCCCGATGTGGGGCTCGATCCCAGGACCCTGGGATCATGACCTGAGCCGAAGGCAGTTGTTTAATCAACTGAGCCACCCATGCGCCCGGGTTCTTAATTTTTTAAATGATTTCTTAACGTATGGTTTTTTTCCCAAGGAGGAAAAATGTTGGTTCTTCTGAAGAAGCAGATACATTTAAAATAGTTTTTAAAAAACTGTAATTTTAAGTTAATACATAATCAGTGAATTTTATAGAAAAGAGAAAAGCAGGAAAAAAAAATCTTCATCTCTTTACCCAGAGATAGTGACTGCTAGGTTCTCAAATGTTTGAGAATTTTCTAGATTTCTTAGCATCAGTGGTTTCAGACCGAATCCCGTTCCCGTCAGAGGCTCTGTAGTGATGCTCGGACGCTTACTGAGACTGCTTTCACACACTGGCGTGCGCTCCGCGTGTGCAGAACCTTCTGGTTAGCCGCTGCGGGTGCTCTCGGCGCCGCTGGGCCCTGCGCCCCCGCATTTCCTGGTGCACGGTATGCCTCGTGTATCCAGCGCCACCACCACACCCCCTTTCCTTCTGAAGCACAGTCGGAGTGCTTTCGACGTCTGTCGTCCCCAGCTCTTTGACAATGCCACCCCTGCGTCCTGCAGCAGGATCCTTGATCTCTTACACATAACGGGTCTCCCTCCCTGGCTGCTTCCGGAACCTGTCTTTGTCTTTGGTGTTTGTCATGTGGCTGTGAACTGCCTACGCGTGCTGATGTGTTCAGAGCACTGGCATTTGTTTTTGTGGATGTGGTCAGACATGCAGAGGTGGGATGGTCATCGTGATGAAGACGTGAGCACTCCCAGCTCCCTAGAAACAGGAGGCACGCCGGACCAGACTCAGCCATGCGGGGAAGCACCTGGGTGGGTTGGGAGGCAGAGGGAGTGAGGGGGAGATGTGAGCAAGTGGCTTCTGTGGGAAGGAACGGACACGGCCGGGTGAGCAGGCTCAGGGTTGGTCAGTGGGTTCAGGGTTGTTGGGGCCTGACCTCGGCTCAGTTGGGCAGGGACACAGTGGTGTGAGCAAGCCTGTGGAGGAGGAGGTGGGGATGTGGGCTCTGGAGAAGAGGGCTCACTGTTGAAAGGCGCTCCTCCTGGCAAGAGGTTCAGTGTGTCCAGGAGCTAACTCAGCCAAGTTGGGGCAGACCCTCCCGTGTCCCCAGGGCCCCAGGGAGACCCTTCAAGGCAACAGTATATGGAAAGTAAAGAGGCCCGGTTGACATGTTAAGCTCAGATCTTCATGTTGGTTTTGATTCAGTTTGGAAGATTTTCAGTCACTGTTTTTATAACTACTTTTGTAACTATTTTTAATGACCCATTTCTCTGTGTGCTCCTTCCCATCTGTTGAAGTCTTGGTATTGTCCTGCAGATGGTGACGCTCTGGCCACCCGGGGGTGTGAGGGGGTATCTCTCTGTGCTATGCATCTCCTCAGCAGCTCGATGATGCCCAGCTGCTTGACCACCAGCATGTCTACGATAGACCCGGGTCTCTGCAGGCCCTATGCCCATTCTTAAATTGGGTATTTGTGTTTGCTTAGAAAAAGTACTTTTAGGGGCACCTGGGTGGCTCAGTCGGTTAAGCATCTGACTCTTGATCTCAGCTCAGGTCTTGATCTCAGGGTCATGAGTTCAAGCCCAGTGTTCGGCTCCACCCTGGGCATGGAGCCTACTTAAAAAAAAAAAAAAGGGACTTTTAAAAAGTCAGTGTGATTGTAAAAGGTTAAAGTTATGGTCATTCACTGGGGTTCGTATTAAGGATGCAGGAGCTGCTCAGATGGCTGAATGGGTGTCACTGGTATCTTTCCCGCAGAGTTAAAATGGATCTGGGGGATCGTTTTAAAGGGTGAGGAGGGAATCTGAGCTGTGAAGAAAAGTTGTGGCATCCTCCCCCGGGTCCTGGGGCTGCCAGCTCCATGGCTGGTCCTTCCATCTGTCCAGCAACATCCTTCTGGGAAGGAGAGCATGTCTCTCCACAGCTGCCCAGGCAGTGTCTGGGGAATGAGAAGGAAGGAATGTCTGCGTTTTGCTAATTCAAATTGTATGCAGAAGCATAGACTGGAAAACAGACATTTGTGTTCTTACTTAGAATGGTCACTGAATTGTGGGCCCCCAGCCAAGGACCTGGTTGGTGCCCCCACCCTTGGTAGTTGGCACAGGACGGTTCTGTCCTGCAGAGATCTAGTGTTTGGGGTCACCCTGTGCTCTGCGCACTCCCCTCTGGCCGGGGGTGCTGGGACCCCCTCCCTGTGAACACAGAGCTCCCGTCAGACCGGTTCAGGTGGCACCAGCCGGACAGAAATCTCAGCTTCATGCTGGCAAGGAAATGAGCAGAGGGAGTGTTCTGGTTTTAGATTTTTCATCCTAATTTTTTTTTTTAAAGATTTTATTTATTTATTTGACAGAGAGAGAGCAAAGCAGAGGGAGTGGCAGGCAGAGGGAGAGGGAAAAGCAGGCTTCCCAACAAGCAAGGAGCCCTGACACGGGGCTCGATCACAGGACCCTGAGTTCATGACCTGAGCCGAAGGCAGATGTTTAACCGACTGAGCCACCCAGGCGTCCCTCATCGCTAATTTATGTGGGCTTTTCTTTCACAGAGTAGAATTTGTAGGTGACGTAGATGTATTTCCTCCTCTTAGTAAGAATTCTCCAGTGACAAGTGGGACAGACGTGAAAGCACATGGAGACACAGCAGAGGCAGCTTCTGCCGCGCCAGGGGTCGCGGCAACGTTCAGGGGCGTAGAGCTTGGCGTGGGGGCCGCCGAGTGTTTTATTTCTCACATGTAAGAGCATTCGCGTTCTCGGTTCATGCTCAAAGGATCCAGAAACTGAATTCCTGTTATGAAAAGTCCATGACACAGGGGCCGGTCTCTTGCCTGTGGCTGAATTGGTGAGGTCGCCACCCCCACAAGGCAGGACTTTGGATTTTATTTGTAATTTTATGTATTTTTAAGAAAGAAATGGACACGAAATGCCTTTATCCTTAAAATCCCGTCGGGTGGAAAAATGTTAAGCGATTTAATGGGAGGGCCACATCTGGGCCTGCGTCTTTCCCACTGAGCGCATCTATCATCTGTTGGTGTTCTGCACCTGCAAAATCGGCTGGACCTGTGATGGGCATGTCTGTCCTTTCTCTCGAGCCATAGACAGTACATGTCATTCTTTTTTTTTTTAAAGAATTTATTTATTTGACACAGAGAGACACAGCGAGAGAGGGAACACAAGCAGGGGGAGTGGGAGAGGGAGAAGCAGGCTTCCCACGGAGCAGGGAGCCCGATGTGGGGGCTTGATCCCGGGACCCTGGGATCATGACCTGAGCTGAAGGCAGGCGCTTAAGCACTGAGCCACCCAGGTGCCCCAGGACGTGCCATTCTTAAATAATTTTGTGGAGAGCTGAGCGCCTGATGGGGGAGGCCAGGTGGAGGCACCGCGCAGCCCAAACTCATGGAGCCCTGCCCTGTGGATAGCCTGGTGACATCACATGTGTTTGCAGAGCCCAGTTCCACACACGGGGGATGACAGGTCTGACCTCTGTGGCCCTCTGATGGCCGTGCCTGGACGCTGGGCTCTTGTGAAGTAAGGGGGCCTCGCACCTGCATGACCCCGTGGAGAGCCTGCTCTCAGGGACCTTATGGGGCCTGGAGGGGCTCAGAAGGGCGGGAAGGCCCCCACTCAAGCAGTATGTGGATGGGGACGCCCAGAGCACGTGTCCCAGCCACAAGAGTGGCCCACGGTAGGGGGCAGAGTTCCGTGAGGTGGGAGGAGGGGCAGGCGGGGCTGTGGGCCATCTAGGCTTTACGTGGGGAGACTGCTAAGTGTCTCTTTGTTGTGGGACTTGCCATGACAGGAGTGTTTGACATGGGCCAGTGTGAAACAGATCTTCCTTCCCGGAGCTCCCACCCACAGAGAACACAAGTTTCCGTGCCATCACAAGGGGCCCTTCAGTGTGACTGCAGCGTGGGAACACATTCAGGGTTGGAAAAACAAACACTGCTGGCTGTTTGGGAAGATCCTGGTAGAACCCCTCCCAAAGTATCTCCCCAGGAGTGCTGGGGGGTCAGGGGACAAGACACAACCAGTGAAGGCCGCAGGAGTCAGGAAGAGGTGGGCTGAGTGAGAATGCAGCTGTTTGCAGCAGAGGGGGGGAAGGCCTAGGACTGCCTGCTTTGACATTTTATTTAAATTTAGCCCAGCTGAGGTGATTCAGATTTTTGCAGTTTTCATCATGAGTCATTTGCATTTGTGTAATTAGCTCAGCAGAGCTTAAACAAACGGGGCAGAAGAGTAGATGCCCTTCCCTGTCAAGGGCATAGTGTCCAGCAGACGCCAGCCTGTGGCCTCGTCCTGGGCCCATGGCCACGGGCTCCTGGCTGACGCTTCTCCCCGGCCGGCATCGGCTGCTTCACTGTTCCTTAGCCTTGTCCTTGGTTTTAAGAGCTAAGCATAGCAAGGCAAAGAAGTGCGCCAGTGGAAGAGGGATACACGTGGGCAGTGGAGCCCAGACAGTCATCTGGGCTGGGGTTGAATCAGGGCGCCCGCAGGCTCGCAGGGTCAGGTCCCAGAGGGGCCTCTTCCAGGCTGCAGGCCCCCACATTCTCACCGTGTGCTCACATTGGGGCACAGAGTGCTCTCTGGTGTCTTCAGGGCACCAGTCCCTCAGGGGCCCCACCCTAAGGACCTGATCTAACCCTAAAGGGCCCCAATACCCAAAGGCTTAGCATAAGCTTTTGGGGGGCAGGTCATAGGCAGTATGTAGGCTCAGAGGTTTCTCCATAAAAATGACTTTCCCCTTTGCACACGGAGTTACTGTGCTAGTACAGCCTGGGGAGGGGGTGAGTCCTGTCCCCCTCCTGGGGGGCACAGGGAGGGTGGGTGCAGAATCCTGGTGTATTTTTGGAATTCGTCTGCACCAGAGATTGTTTCCTATCCGTTTGTTTGTTCATATTGGGAGGAGCTCATTTACATGTGTTTTGTACTCTGAGTTGTACCCTAGACCCGTGTCCCTTATTTTGCTCACATTTTCGCACCTCTGCCCGTTGGGAGCTCTTGCTTGGCTCCTGGGTCCCTTTGGCATCCTCCCCTCGGTGTACATTCTGGCGCTAGACGCCCCCCAGACCTAGCTGGGCGTGTCCTGCCCCAGCCCTGGAATCAGCCTTTTCTCCAGGAGCCCTGGTTCCTTCACTGGAGGACGGTCTGGGGAACCGAGTTCCGGGGGCCGGCGTGCTCCTCGCCACTGGGGCATCATAGCTTCTGGGCCCGAGCAGACGGACGGAGCCGTGTACTCACAACCCGCATGTACAGACCGCGCTCGGTGTTTCTGTACGTGTCCGTCTGTCTCTGTACCTGAAGCTGAGGTGTCGGACTCTAGTGCCAGCCACAATGTGATTTCTGGTTAAAAAATGATTTTCCCACAGTGTGCTTTGGGAAGGCTGAGGAGCTGAGAGCACTCACGAGTGCTAGAGACGCCGGCCCCTTTCCATCTGTTCACTGTGACATTTTGATTCAGTTCAGAGTCTCCTACTGATGCTGCTAGGCGCTTGGAGTGCAAACCTGGAAGGTCCAGATGAGCGTGCTCTCTTGTTGGCAGGGACAGACGTCCTGCGAGAGGACTCGAGCCCCCCTGCCTTCTCCCGCATGAAGCCTCTCCCGAGGGCAGTGAGGCAGGCTCCCCCGGTGTGCACTCCGTGTGCGCAGGCACCCTCCCACGGAGCCTCTTCTCTTCGAGGGCCCCACACCCAGCCGCACCTCTGCTTCCACTCAGGGTGCCGTGAACCCTCGGAAGCCTTTGCTTTCCCTGAAGACATTTCTGTACGAGGTTATAGACGGTCTCTTCTTTCTTTGCTTTATGCATTTTGCCTTATGAAGGAGAGGCAGGGGGCAAACTAAATGAGCACCTCGGATTCCAGCTAACGCTCCTATTTCTGGAAGTGCGCGAGTACACACTGCGGGCCGTTCTAGGAGTGGAAAGACGTTACACGTGGTAAATACAACGCCTTGAGAGGAAGGACGCTGAAGTTCAGCACAGAACTCTGCAGGAGGCTGGCTGTGGTCTGCTCGTCCACACAGAGCCGGGGCTCCGTGTGTAAAGAGGCGCGTCTGCCTTTCGCCAGCCAGTGGCCCGGTTAGACCCTGACCCACTGACCTGCGCGCACAGGCCCGGCCTGCCGTCAGTGACGTTGGGACGTTCTCGCGCTCTCTGGCCTGCACAGACCCGGTGCCCCGGCCTGGGCCAGAGAGTTGGCAGGAGGGCCCACGGCCGCACGGCAGCCGCACCGGCCGCACCACTGCGACCACCCGTGGACAGGTCACTTACCTGTGAGGAGTCCCCAGTTAGCTCCAAGGAAAAGCTCCAGGCGCGCGGGAAATGTTACCAGTGCCCGAGAACTCGATCGCTCCTGGGTTGGGCTTCCCCCGCTTACTTGGCACAAATGAAATCCCTCGGACTTTGGAAAAGGCCCCACGTTGCCGTGTCCGTGTCTCTCGCGGGCGGGGAGTGCAGACCCTCTTAGGTAGAGAGAAGCTGGCTGTGGGGGTGATGGGCAGGTGCGTCCGGGCGTCACCGGGGGTGGGGGCACGTGTCACAGGGCTGACTGGCGGGAGGCGTCCCCACGACACTGACCGGCCTGTGTCCTTCCTGCAGCAGTCCTGTGTCAACTGCGGCCGGGAGGCCCTGAGCGAGTGCACCGGCTGCCACAAAGTGAACTACTGCTCGACCTTCTGCCAGCGCAAGGTGTGTCCCGCGCCGCCCCGCGCCGCCCCGCCCCCTGCGGCTCCGCCCCGCCCCCTCCGCCCCGCCCCGCCCTCTGCGCCCCCGCCCCGCCCCCTGCGCCCCGCCCCGCCCCACCTACTCCTCGCTCGGAGAGGCTGCACCGGCTCCTTCCTAAGGCCCAGCCCCCCTCCCCCCGCCACAGCCGCAGTCCGCTTGCCGGGGCGGCGGCCTCCTCCCCGGGTCCGCAGGCTCCACGGAAGTCCCCAAGAAGCCACCCGAGGGGGTCCCCGCCCCGAGGCCGTCACAGCCCGCGCTCCGCAGCCCGGGCACCCGGAGCCGGCGGGGCCCTGCCCGTGCCTCTGCCTCCGGGGCTCGCCCGCACTCCTCGCGTAGCGGTCGCAGCGTCCGGTGTTCCTGCCCTTCCCGCGCGGACTCAGAGCGGCCCCCAGGGTCAGTCCGTCTGCGGGCGGGCTTAGCTCAGCACGCCGAAGAAGGCAGTGTGGACGAACAGTGCCGCCGTCCTGCGGCGCGGACGCGGTGGACGCGGCGCACGTGTGCGTGCTGACCCCTGGCCCCGGCCGGGGTCGCCTCCTCGCGGCTCTCTGAGTCTGTAGCCGGCGCCGCAGATGCCGGGCGGGTTGGGTGGGGGTGATGGGCGGGGGCTGTCCGTGGGGTCTGCAGGTGCCCGAGGGCTTCACGGGGAGGAGGGCGCGAGTTCTCCCAGCCCTCGCGACCCCCGGAGACCTGCCCACCACCCGGGGCAGTGTGTCAGAGCATCTTGCCCCCAAGGGCTTGGTGACCTGTAGCTGCGTCTGTGGGGGCACGACCTGCCTTCCAGGTTCGCTCTTAGCCCCTGGCCCGTCTGTCTGTCCGGGGCTAGGGATTTGGGAGATGGGACCAGCACTCTGCGTGTCCCTGAAGTGGTGTCAGCAGGCTTTTGTGCTGAGGAAGAGGGCACCAGGTTGTTTGTGGGTCTTAGGGGCAGCAGCCTGTGCCCAGGGCTGAGCAGGAGCCCAAACGGGCGGTGGCCCCGAGGGGGGTGCGGCTCCGGGCTTGTTTCCGCCCTCTGCCCTGAGTGGGAGCCAGCCCCTCAGTGCAGGCGGGGGACGCAAGGCTGGCCTCAGCTCTGAGCGGTCAGCGTTCTCGGGGTATAACCTTGTGCTAGAGAGGAGAGGAAGGAAACTGAGCCAGCAAGTTCAGGGCCGTGTGACTTCAGAGACTGGACAGGAGGGGCCCAGGTGCCCGGGGCAGGTCACCCCGCACTCGGGCCTCTGCCGTAGCTCGTCCACCAGCGGCCACAGGGAGAATGCTACAGGCCGGCCCTGTGGGTTTCTTTCTCAATGAAATCCTTTTAGGTCAGATTTTGTCTGAATGTAAACTGGAGTCTTGGGACCTCTGTGAACTGGGAGGTTAGATTTGAGGTATGATCTTGTTGACAGAGATTCTCTTTTTCCATGGATTGTGTTAACTGTGTCGTGTTGTGTTGATAAAGACATGCTCTGCTTTTATTTATGTAAGTTGATATAAAATTAATTTCGAAAACCGTCCTTCTCATGTTGGACCCAAAATAAACTCTGGACAGGATGTGAGGTAGGAGACCGAAGCCTGAGCCCTTCCTAGTCTGGCATAAATGCTGATCTCAGGACGTGCAGTCCAGCCGGAAGGCCCCCTCCAATTCTCTGTGCCCCCAAAAACAGGTGGAAGGGGGTTGGTGCTGCCAGGTGGACCGGGGTGGGACCGTTGTGGGTTTTAGCCCTCAGACTGCGTCCTTCCTGCAGCCCACATGCGGGGTGCACCTTCACGGAGGTGTAACAGCCACACCACAGCATTTGCCCGTTTTCAGGGCACAATTCAGGGATTTTTCAAAATGTACATCATACTTGTGCAAACAGCACAATTCCGTTTTAGAACCGCCCATCACCCCAGAAAGACGCCCTGGCCCCCCACAAATCTACTTGCCTTCTGTGGGCAGCTCAGTACCTGGAGTCCTGTGCTGTGTGGTCTCGGCATCTGGCTTCTCGGCTCCGTGTTTCCCCAGCTCATTCATTGCAAGGTGCGTGCGTCACTGCTTCGCTCCTTTTGCTTCCCTGTTTCTGAGCTGACGGCACGAGTCGTTGCGGGTTTGGGCACGCTCTAGTGCATCTTCTCGGGTGATCGTGTTTCCATATGTCTAGCTGGATACGGTGGTGCGGGCTTGCTGGGTCGTCTATAAATTTGTGTTTAATTTTGCTGAGACAGTTCCCAACTGCTTTCCCAAGCGCCTGTGCGTTTTACCTTCCTGCACTTGGGGCGGTGCAGCGGACCGTGGCTGTCCGGGCCCTCGCCCAGCGGCGCCCCAGCGCGTGTTAATCCGCACTCTGCTAGTGACCAGTGATACTGAGGATCCTCTCCCACGTTAGTGGGCGGCCGTGCATCCTCTCCCGGGCGGGCTCGGTGGGCGACCGTGCGTCTTTTGGGGGGAAATGTGTGTTCAAATATTTTGTCCAGGTGTGACTTGGGTTGTTTCTCTTGCTGAGCATGGAGGGCTCTGTGTACATGCTGGACATGGGTCCTTCATCAGATTCGTGACTCCAAACGTTTCCTCCCAGTCTGTGACTTGTCCGTTTACTTTCTCATTAGTGCTGTTTGCAGGGCAAACGTTTTTAACGGAGATCCCGTTGTGGGTGTTGGGTCTCAGAACTTTTGCCAGTCTCCTGTTTTCTCTTAAAATGCTTATGATTCCCGCTGTCCCGTTTGCCGCCATGACCCCTGTTGAGTTAACTGTCATGTGGGGTATGAGATGCTGTGGACCTGAAGCCAGCCTGTGAGGGTTCACACACTGTGTAGATTTACAAAGTTTATTGTAGGTAATTTCAAGTTAAACTTTCATTTTTTTGATATAATGATTTCAAATGTTACTATTTTATTGTAAAAATAGAGCACACTTATTGTAGAAAATTTGGAAAACATAGGACAGCACAAAGATAATCAGCTGGAGTTCTGCCATCCTGGAAACCATCCGTTAGTGTTTGGGTGTGTTTGTTTCCACTGAGTGTGTGTTTATATTCATTCATGTCAAATCAAATGCTAATCTCCTGTCTAGGGGTTACTCTGTTTTGACTAACAGCCCTCTTGGCCCTGGCTGCCCAGCCTCCTGCAGAACTCCGATCTAGGCTGAGAGGCAGCTCCACAGCCCTGGACATGGGCTCCAGCCTCGCTGGAGCTCAGCTCCGTTTCCACTTGCAAACAGGCTGATAGCAGCATCTGTCCCCTAATGGGGGACGGGGAGGAGCCGGCATCTCGCCCAATGCACCCACCCTGTCCCCAGTCTTCCCGTGAGCCACAGCCACCAAACCCTTCTGTGGACAAGTGGCTGGCTCCAGTTTTTTTTTACCTTTGGGATTGCAAGTTATATTGTGGGCAACAACATCAGATATAAATATTTCCTTGCATAGACGATATTTCTTTTGTGCGTATCTCTGAAAGGCAGGAGGGGTCAGAGTGTAGACCTGCTTCCGGGTCTTGGTGTGTTTAAGGCTCGTCCTGGTGATTTGCCATGTGAGCTGGTCCCTTAAACGTGAGGGTGGGCAAGTCTGGGCTGAGAGCAGAGACTGCCAGAGGGTTGGGCGTCCCCTGCCCCAGGCCCTGCTCCCCACTGTGCAGTGAGGTGGCCCCTCATGGTAACGTGGGGTGTGCTCTCCTTTCAGGACTGGAAGGACCACCAGCACCTGTGCGGCCAGTCGGCAGCTGTCACTGTCCAGGCGGACGAAGTCCACGTCACTGACAGTGTGATGGAGAAAGTCACCGTGTGAGGGTCCCCGGGTCCCCCCTCCACGGTGCCGCGGGGCTGCCGCGGGTCAGGCACTTTGGGGGACGTTGAGGAGAAGGTGAAAACACTTGCTGGTCAAGTTGTTAACAGACTTTAAGTGACCTGCACCCTTGGAAATGAGCTCCTGCCACCCAGAAGCCCTGAGGGAGGTCGAGGCAGCGGCTGGTGGACGCAGGCCCCAGGCCCTTGGCGCCTTCCCACGGTGCTCTTTTTTATCCCCTGGCTCGTGAGCATCCGGTCTTACCCACGGGTGTGACGTGTGCAGTAACACACGTGTACATAACATGTGTCTGTCAATAAAGTTGACTTCCCTGCCCCACCAGGACAGGTGACTCCAGCTCCCCAGATGCCCAGGAGGTGGGTGGGCCTCAGTTTTGTTTCTCCTGACCGTGCGGTTTGGAGTTCGCAATGCCCAAGTGTGCAGACCAGCGGAGGGGCAGCGGCGAGGCCGGCCTGTAGCATTCTCCCTGTGGCCGCTGGTGGACGAGCTACGGCAGAGGCCCGAGTGCGGGGTGACCTGCCCCGGGCACCTGGGCCCCTCCTGTCCAGTCTCTGAAGTGACACGGCCCTGAACTTGCTGGCTCAGTTTCCTTCCTCTCCTCTCTAGCACAAGGTTATACCCCGAGAACACTGACCGCTCAGAGCTGAGGCCAGCCTTGCGTCCCCCGCCTGCACTGAGGGGCAGAGGGCAGGGAGGGTCAGACAGGGGCCAGCACCTGGGGTACTCATCGCCAGCGCATTTGGGTGTCAGGCTTGGCTGGCCTGGAAACAGGACCTGCCTTCCCTGCTGACCAAGAGTGGTACCTGAGGAACAGTCACCTACGTTCTGGAAGCTTCTGTGGGTTTCCAGAAATGCCCCTGTGGCCCTGGAACCCTTGGCCTGCCGTCACCCTGTTTTCTTCGCACTCCTGAGGCTCGGAGGCTCCACTGTGCGGGGGCAGAGGTGAAGACCCGCCCCAGATGGAACGACGGGCTGTGTGCAGTGGCAGGCCAGCCCAGTCAGCAGGCGCTAAAACCCTTCTACAGACGTCACTTGATCCTGATGCTCGCCTCAAAGTGCCGTTTCTGTGAGCTGTGCATGTTCACACCTCCGTGGGTGTGGAAGAAGACCCCCAGCCCTGCACCCTCCCTGATTCCTACTTCCAGAAAGTGCTTCCAAGTCTGTAGCACCCTGGAGACTTGGCTTTTGGGACGCTGGCTCTAGAACGAGCTGAGGGGGCTGCCAGAGTTGTGATAGGAAGGGGGCGTGAGCATGGGGGTCACAGGGGTGCTGCTCTGGCTCCTAGAGGCAGCTGCTTCCCCCTTGGGCTGTGTCCCCGGGTCAGGGAGGGCCGGGCCCTAGGTTCAGGGACAGACCCCCAGCCGGCAGCTCTCAGGGAGCCCAGCAGGGGCCCTGCTCCCCAGAAACCTGCTCTGCCTCTGTGCTCCTTGAGCTCTGCGGACTAAGCTGCTTTATTTGGGTTTTCTTTTACTGAATCTAACAAGTACCTGAGTCCCTGCATTTCATCTTCCTGCCTCTGCCACCACCTCTCAGGGGGACAAATTCCAAGAAGTCTGGGCGCATGCCCAGGGCAGAGGACATGGTGAGCATGGTGGGCTGTGACCCTGGCCCCATGATGCACCGTCCCCCACTGGGCACCCTCATAGCGCACCTTGAGTGGGTTTTTCTGCTGCTGCAGCAGAACGTGGCGGGAAGGGGGCACTTCTCGGCTCTTGGCTGTGTCCCTGCTTCCCTGCTTCTCTGGGGTGGCAGGAGCACATCAGCCTCAGCAGAAGGGATCTGCACCCAAACCTGAAAACGCTCAAAAAGCAAGTGCCAGTCCCCCTGCAAGGAGAGTTCCACTCCCCACCCCCACCCACCGTTGGACCGGCTCCATCCTGGGGTGGGGGCAGCTTACGCTTCCCCTCCTCTTTGAGACGGAACCCTCATGGGGCACCTGGCTGGCTCAGTCGTTAAGCATCCGACTCTTGATCTCAGGGTCATGAGTTCAGGCCCCATATTGGGCTCCACACTGAGCATGGAGCCTACGTAAAATAATAAAAAGTAGATAGAACCCTCAGGACCGCACATTTTGGGGGCAGTTTTTCAAATTGCATCCTTTCTAGACCTGTGAAGTGTTCTTTGGTGGCTTCTGGAAATTCCTGGGGCGGGGGGGATCAGGCTTTGTTGCCAGTCCTCAAAGAGTTCTGTGTCAGGGCATCTCCTGCTGGACGCAGCCTCGGGGGACAGGCAAGGGGCCGGCTTCTGTCAGCACAGGCCAGGCCCTTCGGGGCACCGTGGGTCTTCAGAGCCAGGGCTCCAGGGAGCTGCAGGCTGGGGTGATTGGCATCAGTGGGACGGCTGAGTGAGCTGGGTCGTCAAGGCCCCTCCAGGGGCTTCCCGGTCAGCCAGGCCCTCTGTGGCTCTGCATGTATCCCTCCCCCCACCCTGTGCACCTTGTCCTCCTCTGTGGGAGCTGCAGGTCCTGCCTACAGGGCCAGTGGGGACCGTACAGGTCCCCAGCAGCTCCCAGCTCGTGGGGTTGGTCAGTCCTGCCCCCACATACAGGGGATGAGGAGGAGGACACGGCGTGGGACACAGCCAAGGTTGGGAGGTGCCCACAGCTGCCTGGCAGGGGGAGGTGCTGGTTGATGGCAGGGCTCTCGGACTACCTGAGGTGGCTCCACAGGTCCATGTGGAGGGAGCATCAGAGGGCATGGGGGGCCCCTTGCTCTGACCTTGCCTTCAGCCTGAGGGCCCCAGTGACCCTCCCTGCTCTTCAAGTCTGAGACCCCCAGGAGGGACCATTGGCCCAGCTTGGGGCAGGTGTCTGTGGGGCTAGCCAGTGGGGGCAGGGGCTCAGGGCTTGTGCTCCTGTCTGAGTATCAGGGCTGCTCCCTGCGGGGAGACCCAGGGTGTCTGCTGCAATTGTCCTCACGCTTCATGGGCAAGAAGGTGCGGAAACTCAAGGAGCCACCAGAGCCAGGTCTGCCAGGTGCCCCTCGCCCCACTCCCACTGAGACCCTGAGCAGGGGAGGGTGAGCACCCACAGGCGGGAAGGGGCAGCCCCGTGCCATTGTGAGGTCAGGCCCTCACAGCCCATAATTTCTCACGTTCAGAAGAAAACCTAGTGCCTAGAAGCATAGACGGCGTCCCTGACATGGGCATAGTAGCCCTGGAAAGCAGAGGTCCTCCCCAGGACCGGGAGAGTGAGATGAAGTCCAGGTTGGAGGGCCTGAGAGCTGCCCCTCTTCCCCAGGATTGGGTCTGTACTGTGAGCACGGAGGGGCAGCTTGGTGGCTCTGCCCTGCCTGGGGCCAGGCACCTCCTCCTGCTTGTGGGAGCCTGCCTCGGTGGCCCTACCCAGCACCCTGGCCCCATCTCCTCAGGGCTTTGGACATTATCACAGGCAGGGAGCTGTGCTCTGACCTGGAGGCAGCGGCCAAAGCTCAGCTAGCTGAGGGGGATGTGGGGCCACCTTGGCTGCTCCTTGCAGAAGCAGGGGGCCGGTCTGGGCGGGGCCTGGCTGCTGATGGGCCCACTGTGGTGGTCTTCCCACTGGGGAAAGGGTGGTCTCAGGAAACTGCTGCTCAGCCCCAGGGCAAGTCTCCTCTCTGCAGGACAACTGTCCACACTCTCCCACTGAGAGAGGGGCAAGGGCTGTGGGGTGGGGGGTGAGGCTGCCGCCCGCAACAGCTGGAGGGAGGGTGCAGCTGGTGTCAGGGTGTGTCAGGGAGGGAACCTTTTGGAGGAGGGTGTGAGTCACCATGAGTGAGCCTGTAGGCAGCCCCACGAGCAGAGTCCTGGCCTTCCCAGGCAAGGGCTGCCCTGGTTCTGGAAGTTTCTCCTCCGGCGAGGCTGAATGGGCCTCCCTGGAGCGCAAGCAAGAGCTGGCTTGCCTCTCACCTCACCCTGAGCCTGGAGCCAGCTTTGTGGGGTCTATTCTCTGGGCTTCCTCAGAAGGAAGGAGGGGCTTAACTGGCTGGGGCCGGTTTAGTAGGGGTCTGGGGTCCACGTGGGGCAGAAGCTCCTCCTCCTTGCTCCTCCCACACCCTCCCCTCTCCGTCCTCCCCAGCCCCAGCCTTCCCAGCAGGTGTTTAGGAAGGTATTAGTTTAATCAGTCGTACAAAACCGCCCCCTCCCTTGCTGGGGTCCTGCCCCCTGAGGCATGGCCAGGTCCTCGCAGAGGACTCTGGGGGTGCGGGTGAGGGGCGGCTCAGCAGCAGAGGCGAAGGGCCTTGCGGAAGACCGTGCGGAACTCGGCGTTGAAGACGGTGTAGATGAGGGGGTTGAGGGCGCTGTTGACGTAGCCCAGCCAGGTGACCGCGCTGACCAGCTGCGGAGGCACGGCGCAGGCGGGACACAGCGCCCGGGTGATGTGCACCACAAAGAAGGGGGTCCAGCACACCAGGAAGGCCCCTGGGGGCGGGGGGAGGGGGAGGGCGCGGTGAACCAGGGTCCCTGCGGCACCCCCCCCCGCCGGCGTCCTGGGCACCGTCTCGGGCCGCGGGCGCTGACACCTTCCACTCCGCCCACCGACCCCGGGGCAGGTGCCCACCGACCACCACAGGCAGGACTCTCATGGCCTTGCGCTCCCGGCCGGTGATCTTGGCGCGCCTCCTTTTGCTTCCCTGCAGCGGGGGCTCCGCCGGGATGGCGGCGGGAGGCGGGATGGCCTCGGGGGGCGCGACGGCCTCGGGGGGCGGAATGGGCTCGGGGGGCGCGACGGCCTCGGGGGGCGGGATGGCCTCGGGGGGCGGAATGGGCTCGGGGGGCGCGACGGCCTCGGGGGGCGGGATGGCCTCGGGGGGCGCGACGGCCTCGGGGGGCGGAATGGGCTCGGGGGGCGCGACGGCCTCGGGGGGCGGGACGGCCTCGGGGGGCGCGACGGCCTCGGGGGGCGGGACGGCCTCGGGGGGCGCGGCGGCCTCGGGGGGCGGGACGGCCTCGGGGGGCGCGGCGGCCTCGGGGGGCGGGACGGCCTCGGGGGGCGCGGCGGCCTCGGGGGGCGGGACGGCCTCGGGGGGCGCGGCGGCCTCGGGGGGCGGGACGGCCTCGGGGGGCGCGGCGGCCTCGGGGGGCGGGACGGCCTCGGGGGGCGCGACGGCCTCGGGGGGCGGGACGGCCTCGGGGGGCGCGGCGGCCTCGGGGGGCGGGACGGCCTCGGGGGGCGCGGCGGCCTCGGGGGGCGGGACGGCCTCGGGGGGCGCGACGGCCTCGGGGGGCGGGATGGCCTCGGGGGGCGCGGCGGCCTCGGGGGGCGGCGGGCCGGGGCCGCTGGGCCGGCGAGGCGCCCGGCCGTGCAGCTTGGCGCGACGGGCGGCCTCCCAGCGCCGCAGGCCCCGGAACGTGGCCCAGTAGAGCAGCAGCATGAGCGGGCAGGGCAGGAAGAAGGAGCACACGGACGAGTAGACCACGTAGTCGCGGTCCTCCAGGCGGCACACGGCGGGGTCGCGGCCGCGCGCGTCGTTGAGCCCGCACAACACTGGGGCCGCCACCGCGGCCGACAGCAGCCACGTGGCGCCGATGAACAGCGGCTGGCGCCCGCCGCCGCTCTGGCGGTTGTAACTCAACGGCACGGCCACGGCCACGAACCTGCGGGGGGCGCGGTGAGGGCGACCCGGACAGCGGAGGGGCGCGGGGCGGGCGGGGCGGGGGCGCGAGGCGGGGCGGCGGCCGGCTCACCTGTCCACGCTGATAGCGCACAGGTTGAAGATGGAGGCGGTGCACAGCATGACGTCCATGGCCATGAGCGCGTCGCAGAGGCCGGGGCTGAACAGCCACACGCCGCCCTGGACCTGCGCGCGGGAAGGGGCGCGGGGCGGGGGCGCAACAACAGACGCAGGGCCCGCTGCCGGTCTCCCCCGCACCAGGAGCCCTCACAGCCGCCTGGGCTGTGCTCTTTCTGACCCCCACCTTTCTGGGGCGAGCGGGGATGTGCCAGAGGCCCGCACTCCTGGGCAGCCTTCCCTCTGAGCTGGGCGAGATTCCCTCCCAGAAAGGAGGAACCCTTTCTGTTAAAGCCGAGAAAGGCCTGGGGAAGCCCTGGAGATGGGGTCTAGATGGTGGAGGACTCTGATCTTGATGCTGTGGGGCTCGGGGCAGGGGGGCGCTCCCCCCCGCAGGCCAGCCCCCTGGAGCATGAAGCCCACTGGCCCCGTTCCCTCCCTGGCTAAGAGTCAGCCTGTCTGGTTAAACTCTGTCACTGCTCTGGGACTCCACAAGTCACCTCACTTTTGTCCCCTCATCTGTAAAATGAGGGTGATGAGAGTATCCACATAAGTGCTCTGAGGATAAATGAGTTAAAAGATGTAAAGGCCTCAGCACCCTGATCAGTGACCTCACCAAGGGCAAAGGAGCAGACAGCCGCCCCCCTTCTAAATCCCCTCCCGCTGATTTGGGACGATTAGGAGCTTAAGAGCTGTCACTGTGATGTCTGTCTGTGGCTCTGGGGGAGGGGCAGATCATGTGTGTCCTTGTCCTGCCCAGTCTCTCCACGTCCACCTCAGAAAAACTGAGTCTCCCCTCCCCTCCCCCACTGCCCGGGTCACCGAGTTCCCAGCGCAGGCCTAAGCAGCTTTTCTCTGCCCAAACCGCAAAGCAGACAAGGGCTGGCACCAAGGGGGACCCACCCGAGGGCCAGACCTGGTCTGGGGATGGAGGCTTCTGGGCCCTGGTTCTTGGCGGGGGCTCTGGACCCCACGCCAACCCCTGCTTTCGGTTCCAGCATCAGGGCAGGGCCTCCCCTTCCTCCAACCCTGCTCACTTGCCATCAGCTCCTCGCAGCTGAATGCCCCTCCTGCTGTGGGCAGAGTATGTGCGTGAGTGAGGGTCTCCTTCCCTGGGGTGCTCTGGTGTGTGCATGTTCCTGGTCACGCCTGACTGTGGTTTGTGCAGTGATGTGTGTGTGTCTCTGTGCCCCAGGGAGAGCGGGGGGAGGGGGGTAAACCTGAATCTGCCTGTCCATCTGCCTCCCCTGAGGAATGGAACCTCAGCTGAGGGATAGTGGGTGGCTGGACTGCCAACCTCGCCTGTTTCTGAGGTTGGCTGGCTTGAAGGGCAAAGGCATCTCTTGGGTAGGAGATGCCAAAACAGGGACAGGAGAAGAGAGGCACAGAGGGAGGGCGGACAGCCAGCCAGCCAAACAGGTAAACTGACAGCAAGATGGGGGGCGGGGATCAGAGGGGACCGAGGCTCCAGTTGTCCTGGGACCAGGCCCAGCGTCCCTGCAGCCGCCCCGGCTCGAGGTTCCTGAGAAGCCCAGTGGCCGGGTGGCTCTGGGTCCTCACGGTGGATGGGGACAGGGGACGAAGGAGCAGGTGAGCAGTGCGCGTGCGGTCGTGAACGCGGGCTCACCTCGGAGTAGACGAAGAGAGGCAGCACGAGCAGGGCGAGTAGTAGGTCGGCGGCTGCCAGGCTCACGATGAAGTAGTTGGTGGGCGTCTGCAGGGCTCGCTCGGCCGCCACGCTGACGCACACGAGCGCGTTCCCCGCGAGCACCGCGCCGATGAGCAGCACGCCCCCCGCCAGCGCCGCCGCCGCCGCGGGAGTTCCCGCGCCGCCGCCGGTTCCCGGCCCGCGCCCCTCCAGCAGCCCGTCCGCGTCCGCCGCGCTGCGGTTCCCCATGGTGCACCTGCCCCCATGTGCCCGGGCGGGCGCTCAGCACCGCGGACAGTGCCCGGGTCGCGAGCCCGGGAGCCCCGCCCCCAGGCGCGCCCCGAGCCCGGCCGGAGCCCCGCCCTGATCCGCCCGGCTGGGTGGGCCCCGGGCGCTCTAAGGCGCACCCTGTCTTTGCCCGTCTTGGGCTTCTGCGCTCCGGGAGACGGGCCGGTGGACAAATGCAACGACCCTTAAGAGTTAAGCGAGGTGATTGGCACGGGCGGGCCCAGCATCGCCCCGCGCCGCGCAGGCTTGGAGGTACGCGCGGGTCTGCGCTCTGGGAAACCGAGCGGGATAGGAGGTCGGCCGGACCCTCCCTCGAGGTGTGCGGCACGCCAGCGCCCTCCCGCCGGGCCCCAGAGACCCCCGGGTCGGGCCTGCGCCGGAGGGGTGCCTGCTTCCCAGGGACGCCCCAGGAGGCGCCTCCAGGCGGAGGCGGGGCCGCTTCTCACTCCACCCTGTTCCCAGGACACCCTGAGAGCACCCTTCTCAGGCCGGTCCCGCCAGACAGCGAGAGACCTGAACTCCTTGCCCGCCTCCCCCGTGGGCCCCCTGATGGGGCTTCCCTCCGGTCACCCGACACAACCTCTCATGCCCCAGGGCGTCCCCCACCCCGCAATGATTGCAGGCCCCAGTCTGCGGCCCTGCACCCCATCCCCTGAAGCAGCCTCTCCTCCATGACGGGGACCCTGCCCAGTTACTCTCCAACAATGGCCACTGCCTGGTGCTGACTTCATAGCCTGAAACGAGATAAGCAGGAGGAAGGAGCATGACAAGCGCTCACGGAACTTTGCAATCGTCATGGTTGTGCCTGCTCTTTAGACTCACATTACCTGAGTCACCGCCTTCTTCACCCTCTCAGCCTGCACCTGCCAAACCCACAAACTCACTGGATCTTGGGGCCATCTCAGGTCCATTACCCCCACCTGCCAACACATGACTGTGGGAGCACGGGGTGGGGGGGCCCTCTGGGGGTAGGGTCCCAGGTCTGTAGGTAGGACTGTTGTAGACCAGATGCACGGGACACAGAGTTAGCCAGAGACCGCTGTGCATGATGGAGTCAGCCCCGGCTGTGCTCCCGCTGATACAGAAGTTCACAGAAAGAACATACACGGAAAGTGCATTACAGTGAGAACATATTATGGACTTACTAAGTCAGAGGGACACAGAGCCTGGAGCCCGTCCCTAAAGGGCCCATGAAGTGGGCCGTCCACCTGCATCACTCTGTGGGACTGCCTAATGCGCCTCCACCCTCCTCAGTTTCCGTTTCTGGCTGCCTCCACCCTGGGAGGCTGGGAGACTCCGGATGGGCCTGGAGCACAGAGCTGTTGCCAGGAACTCTGAGACAGCAGGGGACACAGTGGCCCGCTTGGTGAGCTGAGCATGTGCGTATTAAAGAGAAAACAAGGGGCACCTGGGTGGCTCAGTCAGGTGAGCGCACCAGACTCTTGACTCAGGCTCCTGAGATCAGCCCCATGTCGGACTCTGCGCTCATCACGGATTCTGCTTGAGACTCCCTCTCCCTCCCCCTTCGCCCCACCCCTTGGATGTTTGCTCTCGCTCTCGCTCTCTCTCAAATAAATAAATAAAACCTTAAAGAGAAAACAAGGACTCTGAAAAAAAAAAAAAAGCCATAATGAGAGTCATAAGGAGTGAAATCACATGGATCTAATATAGGAAAGGTGGGGCGCCTGGGTGGCCAGTCATTAAGCGTCTGCCTTCGGCTCAGGTCACGATCCCGGGGTCCTGGGATCGAGGCCCACATTGGGCTCTCTGCTCGGCGGGAAGCCTGCTTCTCCCTCTCCCACTCCCCCTGCTAGTGTTCCCTCTCTCGCTGTGTCTCTCTCTGTCAAAGAAATAAATAAAATCTTAAAAAATTAATATAAGTAAGGTGTGTGCAGGGTATGTGTGTAGACAGGTATCTAGGTCTGAGTTGCATTTAACACCTCCATCCCTTTCACACAGATCCATGTTGTTGGCAGGTGGGGGTAATGGACCTGAGATGGCCCCAAGATCCAGTGAGTTTGTGGGTTTGGCAGGTGCAGGCTGAGAGGGTGAAGAAGGCAGTGACTCAGGTAATGTGAGTCTAAAGAGCAGGCACAACCATGACGATTGCAAAGTTCCGTAAGCGCTTGTCATGCTCCTTCCTCCTGTTATCTCGTTTCAGGCTATGAAGTCAGCACCAGGCAGTGGCCATTGTTGGAGAGTAACTGGGCAGGGTCCCCGTCATGGAGGAGAGGCTGCTTCAGGGGATGGGGTGCAGGGCCGCAGACTGGGGCCTGCAATCATTGCTGGGTGGGGGACGCCCTGGGGCATGAGAGGTTGTGTCGGGTGACCGGAGGGAAGCCCCATCAGGGGGCCCACGGGGGAGGGACAGGCAGGCTTTCTTCCCTTCTGAAGCCTTGAACAAGAGAGCTCACAATACTAGTGACTGGACCAGGAGGACTTCACTTTCTCACAGGACAGAAGTCCAAGGCAGGGAAGGCTCTGCGACCTTGGGTTGGATGCCAAGTAGTGAATCTAGCCTAGCCTCTGATCCACTTGGAGTTTCCTCCTGGTCCCCAGATGTCAGCCACCATTAAGAATGAAAAGGCAGTCTGGACTGGGAAAGGACATATGTAATACAGATCTCTGATAAAGGATGTGGATCCAGAATATACAAAGAACTGCATCAAATCAGTAAGAAAATACAGTCCAATTTTCAACAAGGGCAAAAGATCAAAGAGGCACATTACAAAAGAGAGAACTCTAATGGTCAATAAACATGAGAAAGTGCTCAATATCATTAGTCATCAGGGAAATGACAACAAAAATCACAATGACATGCCATCACATACTAAAATGGAAAAAAAAAGTGGGGCGCCTGGGTGGCTCAGTCGGTTAAGAGTCTGACTTCAGCTCAGGTCATGATCCTGGGGTCCTGGGATCCAGCCCCACATTGAGCTCTCTGCTCAGCGGGGAGTTTGCTTTTCCCTCTTTCTCTCCCTCTGTGATCTCTCTCGCTCTCATTCTCTCTCAAATAAATTAAAAATAAATAAATAAATGGGGGGAAAAAAAGAAGAGTCAGATACGTGATGTGAAAATATTTTCTCCCAGATCGTAGCTTGTCACTTCATCCTCATATCGGAGTTATTTTTTTTACGTGTAAGGTATGAGTTGAGGCTCTTTCTTTTTTTCCTTGCCTATGGCTGTCCAGTCAGCTGAGCATAATTTCTTGAAAAGACTATCTTTTCTCCATTGGATTGCTTTTGAACTTCTGTCAAAAAAATCCCTTGATTGTATTTGTGTTGGGCTATTTTTTTACTCTCTCTTCTATCCCATTATCTACAGGTCTATACATCTGTCCTTTCAGCAAGGACACACAGCCTTGACTACTCTAGCTTTATAGTAATTTGGGAAATCAGGCTCTAGCAGTCCTTGAACTTTATTCCTTCACAAAATTGTTTTGGCTATTTTAGTTCTTTTGTCTGTATGTATGGATTTTTTAGAAGACTTTATTTATTTGAGATAGAGAGAGCACAAGCAGGGGGAGAGGGAGAAGCAGGCTCCCCGCTGAGCAGGAAGCCCACCGCGGGGCTCGATCCCAGGACCCTGAGATCATGACCCGAGCCGAAGGCAGACGCTTCACCAACTGAGCCACCCAGGCGCCCGTGTATATATATGAATTTTAAAATCAGCTTGTCTCTATCTACAAATATAGTCCTGCTGGGAATTTGATTGGGATTGTGTTGAATCTATGCAACTAATTTAGGGCAAACTGACATCTCAACGATGTTGAGTCTTCCAGTCTATGAACACAGTATATCTCTCCTTTTGATTTCTTTCATCAGTATTTTGTTTTCAGCATACAGATCCTGCGCATATTTTGTAAGATTCATAACTAAATATGTCATGGCTTCTGATATGATTGGTAAATGGTTCTTTTTAGAAATATCATTTCCAATTGTTCATTGCTAACATGTAGAAATAGTTTTGTGTCCTTTGTTGTTGCTAAAACCTATTAATGCAAGGATTTTTTTCATCAGAATTTCTAAATAGACAATTATCTTTTTCATGAGTAGAGACCATTTTATTTCTCCCTTTCTTATCTGGACGCCCTTCCTTCCTTCCTTTCTTCCTCCTTATTTTACTAACGGGAACTTGAACATAATGTTGTTCAGAAATGGTGAAAGCAAACATCTTTGCCTTGTTCTCAGTCTAATGGGGAAAGCTTTCATCTTTCACCATTAAGTGTCCTGGCAGCTGTGGGGGTTGGTTCCTCTTTAAGTTAAGGAAATTCTATTCTTAGTTTTCTGAGAGGCCTCAACACAAACAGATGTCGAAATCTCTCGAATACTTTTACTGCATCTACTGAGATGGTCAAATGGCTTCTCTTCTTTAGGCTGCTGATGTGGTGAAGCACGGGGATGGGTTTTGGAATGCTGAGCCAGGCTTTCCCTCCTGGCATGAAGCCCATTTGGTCATGATTACCCACCTTTCCATATAGTGCTGGATTCAATTCGGTAATGTCGGTCAAGGAGTTTTGTGGCCGTGGTTCTCTTTTCTTCCGTTGTTTCTATCTGGTTTGGGGTTGGGTCAGCAGAGTAGTGCTGGTTTCCTAAATTGAGCTGGGAAGTGCTCCCTTCAGTTCTCTTTTCTGTACCAGATTGTGTAGAATTGATGTTAACTCTTCTTCCTTCAGTTGGAATAAGTTGCCAGCGAAGACATCTGGGCCTGGAGTTTTCTTTGTTGGATGAGTTCCAACTATGAAGATCAGTTTCTTTAATGCACATGGAGCTGTTCAGGCTGTCTGTCTCTTCTTGAGGGCATGCGGTAGTGTGTCTTCCAAGGAGTTGATATGTTTCATGATAGTTTTCAAATGTAAGGGCCTAGAGTTGTTTATATGTTCCTTTATTAACCTTTTTATATCTCTGAGGTTTCTGTTGCCAATGCCTCTTTCATCCCTTATTCTTTTTTTTTTTTTTTTAAGATTTTATTTATTTATTTGACAGAGAGAGACACAGCGAGAGAGGGAACACAAGCAGGGGGAGTGGGAGAGGGAGAAGCAGGCTTCCCGCGGAGCAGGGAGCCCGATGCGGGGCTCGATCCCAGGACCCTGGGATCATGACCCGAGCCGAAGGCAGACGCTCAATGACTGAGCCACCCAGGCGCCCCTTTCATCCCTCATCCCTTATTCTTAAAGTGTGTGTTTTTTCTTGGTCAGTCTTGCTAGAGGTTTATTAATTTTACTGATCTTTTCAAAGAACCAACTTTTGGTTTCATTGATTTTTTTCTATAGTTTGTTTTGTTTTCAATTTCATTAATTTCTGCTTTTATCTCTATTCTTTCTTTCATCCTGTTTCCTTTCTGCTTAATTTGTTCTTTTTCTAGTTTGTGCGGCCATTGTTTTCCTAACATAAGCATTTAATGCTATAAATGTCCTTCTGAGGTGCATCCCACACATTTCTGCGTGTTCGATCAATCACGTTCAGTTAAAAATGTTTTCTTCTTTCCCTGAGACTTCTGTGACCCATGGTTACTTGGAACTATGTTGTTTCGTTTCCAAATTTTCTTTTGGATTTTCTTTACTTTTTTTTTTTTTTAAGATTTTTATTTATTCATTCAAGACACAGAGATACAGAGAGAGAGCATGAGCAGGGGAAGAGGCAGAGGGAGAAGGAGAAGCAGGCTCCCCGCTGAGCCAGGAGCTGGACGTGGGCCCAGGACCCTGGGATCATGGCCTGAGCCGAAGGCAGACGCTTAACCGTCTGAGCCACCCAGGCGCCCTGGAGATTTTCTTATTACCTTTCTGTTATTTACTTCTAGTCTGTTCCATTATAGTGAGGAAAAAATGCTGCGTCGGACCTCAATTCTTTTAAACTTGTTAAGGTTTATTTTATGACCTGGAATATAATCAATCTGTCTTGACAAATGTTCCGTGTGTACTTGGAAAGCATGTGTGTTCTGCTGCTATTAGGTGGAGAGGTGTGTAAATGTCAGTCAGATCAGAATGCAGCTCGGCAGACCTTCTATGTCCTTGCTAACTTTCTATCTGTTCTATTAATTACTGAGAGAGGAGTGCTGAATCCTCCACGTATAGTTGTGGGTTTCTCTATTTCTCTGCTCAGTTCTAGCCAGATGTACTTTGAAGATTTCTTGTGAGGTACATACACATTTAGAAGAGTGGCCACGAGGGGCTCAGAGTCAGGGCTCACAATAAAATGAGGGAATTTGGAGTGATCGAACTGGTGGTGCTTACAAAGTTGAATATATTATTTATTTTTAAAAGTTTATTTTTTAAGACTTCATTCATTTATTTGTCAGAGAGAGAGAGAAAGCACAAGCAGGGGGAGCAGCAGGGGCAGAGGGAGAAGCAGACTCCCCGCTGATCAGGGAGTCCGACAGGACCCCGGGATCATGACCTGAGCTGAAGGCAGACACTTAACCAACTGAACCACCCAGGCATCCCAAAAGTTTATTCTTTTAGTAAGCTCTACACCTAATGTGGGGCTCAAACCCATGACCCTGAGATCAAGAATCACATGCTCCTTTGACTGAGCTAGCCAGGCACCCTGAATACTATTTTTTAAAATTCATAGAACCATACATCAAAAAGAGTAGCCATAAATAGTAAATTAAGCTTCACAAAATGTCTGTGATCCCAGGTCTTCAGACCAAGGCTTCAGTGATGCTCAATAAAGGGTGCAGAGCTGTGACATCTGGGTGGCTCAGTCGGTTAAGCATCTGACTTCGGCTCAGGTCATGATCCCAGGGTCCTGGGATCGAGCCCCATGTTGGGCTTCCTGCTCAGTGGGGCATCTGCTTCTCTCTCTCCCTCTGCTGCTCCCCCTGCTCCCTCTTGCTCTCTCTCTCTCTCCCTCAAATAAATAAATAAATAATAAATAAAAATCTTAAAAAAGAAAAAAAAAAAAGATGCAAAGCTGGGCAGCTCAGCCTGACAGAAGGATGTCCTAATTCTGTCCACAGCCTCTGGCTGGTGAAAGCTGGGATGTGCAGCCTCGAAGGCCACTCCATCCTCCTGGGACTGATGAGTATGTCTATAACCCTCTAGAATCAGACAGAAGCTGGAGCTGTCACCCTAGTGGTGACACTTGCGCTGATGCTGGAGCCAGTTTTGTAACCATTTACTGCAGAATTTTATGGGATGCTTGAAACATTTGAGATAATGCTTATTTGGCTTGCAAGAATTGTTTAATAGTTTAAGAATCTCTCCTTACTCAATAGACAAGTAGACAGAATATCAGCAAAGCTATAGAAGAATCTGAATAACCATCAACCAAGTAGATATATTTGACATTTATGGAACAGTCCATCCAACGACAGAGAAGTACATATTCTCTTCAAATAGATATGGAGTGTTCACCAAGATAGACCATATTCTGCATCAAAAAAGAAAGCTTAACAAATTTTTTAAAAGAATGGAAATCTTACAAAGTATGTTCTTTGACCATAAAGGAATAAAATTAGAAACCAACAGAAAGATAACAGGAAAATCTCCAAAAGTTTTGGAATTAACACAATTCTAAGTAATCTATGGGTCGAATGAGAAATTAGAAAATATTTTGAACTAAAAGAAAATAAAAATACATCATATCAAAATTTATGAGGTGGAGCTAAAGCTATGCTCAGAGGAAAATTCATAGCATTAACTACTTAATTTAAAAAGAAGGATGGCCTCGAATTAATGTAAAATACCAATTAACAGTCCAAAGAAGAAATACCACATGATCATATTGACTGATGGAGGAAAACATTTGACAAAATTCAACATGCACTCATGATAAAAGTGCTTAACAATCTAGAACTAGAAGGAACTCCCTCAACCCAACAAAAGGCGTCTTCAAACCCTGCAGTCAGCATGACACTTCATGATGCAAGATTGAGTGCCTTCCACCTAAACTCAGGAAAAAGGATGTCCATTCTCACCACTCTTATTCAACACTGTGCTACCATTCTAGCCAGGGCAATCAAGCAATAAAAAAATACACAAATAAAATACATCCAGATTGGAAAGGGAGAAGTAAAACTGCCCCTATTCACAGACAACATGACTGTCTAAGTAAAACCCCAAGGAATCTACAAAAGCTCCTAGAACTAATAAGTCAGCTTAGCCAGGTAGCAGGATATAAAGTTGACACATAAAGATCAATTGTATTTCTATACACCAGCACCAAGTAACTGGAAGCCAAAATTAAAAAGTAAAAACACAACACCATTTACAACAGCTATAATAATAAATGAAATACGTAGAAATCTGACAAAACAGGTACAGGATTGGGGCTCCTGGGTGGCTCAGTGGTTAAGGGTCTGCCTTTGGCTCAGGTCATGATCTTAGTGTCCTGGGATGGAGCCAAGCATGGGGCTCCCTGCTCAGCGAGGAGTCTGTTTCTCCCTTTCCCTCTGCCCCTCCCCCTGCTTGTGCTTTCTCTCTCTCTCAAATAAATAAATAAAATCTTTTTTTAAAAGTTAAAAAAATTTCCACTCATAGAATGGAAGAAAATATCAGCAAATTACATTTTCAGCAAATGACTTGTACACAACATATATAAAGAACTCTCAGAGCTCAACAATGACATCACAAGAAAGAAAACTCCAGATAAATATCCCTTATAAATATATATACAAAACTCTTCAACAAAATATGAGCAAACTTAATCCAGCAGCATTTTTCAAAGGATTATGCACTATGACTAAGTGCAGATTTATTCCAGGAATGCAAGGGTAATTCAACAGACAAAACTCAATCAATATAATACATCACATTACTTGAACAGAGGGGGAAAACCCATTTAATCATCTCAACAGATGCAGGAAAAGCATTTGATGAAATCCAATACCTTTCTATGATAAAAAGTCTCAATAAACTGTGAATTGAAAGAAACTTAAAAAAAAAAGATAGAAACTTCCTCAACATGATAAAGGACATCTATCAAAAACCCACAGCAAACATTACATGCAATAGTGAGAGACTGAAGGCTTTTCTCCTAAGATCAAGAAAAAGACAAGGATACCCACTTCTGCTGCTTCTCTTCATCGTGTGCTGGAAGTTCTAGCTAGAACAACTAGGCAAGAAAAAGAAATAAAACGTATCCAAAATTGGAAAGGAAAAAGTAAACTATTTCTATTTGCAGATGACATGATCTAATGCATAGAAAATCCAACAAAACAAAACCCTATTACAGCTAATAAATAAATTCAGCAAAGTTATGGGATATGAGATCATCATATAAAAATCAGTTCTATTTCTATACACTAGTAACGAACAATTCAAAGATGAAATTAAGAAAACAATTTATTTGTAATAGCACCAAAAAGAACAAAATACTTAGAGGGCAACCCTCTAGGGTCCCCTCCCTCTTCCAGAACCTTGTACTATCACTCAATACATTTCACTATCATTCAATAAACTTTTTTGCTGCCCACCAAAAAAAAAAAAAAGGAATAAAACACTTAGAAATAAATTTCAGCAGGGCATCTGGGTGGCACAGTTGGCTGAGAGTCCGACTCTGGCTTTCAAGTCAGGTCATGATCTCAGGGTTGTGAGCCCCTTGTTGGGCTCCACACTCAGCTCTGAGTCTGCTTGGGATTCTTTCTCCCTTTCCCTCTGCCCTCCCACTTGTGCTCTCTCTCTCTCAAATGAATAAATCTTAAAAAAAAAAAAAGAAAGAAAGAAAAATTTAACCAAGAAGGTAAAAGATGTGTACACTGAAAGCTATAAAACATTGCTGGGGGAGGGCGCCTGGGTGGCTCAGTTGTCAAGCGTCTGCCTTCGGCTTAGGTCATGATCCTGGGGTCCTGGGATCGAGCCCCATGTCGGGCTCCCTGCTCAGCGGGAAGCCTGCTTCTCCCTCTCCCACTCCCCCTGCTTGTGTTCCCTCTCTCACTGTGTCTCTGTCAAATAAATAAATAAAATCTTAAAAAAAAATTGCCGGGGGAGATTAAAGAAGACAATATTCATGGCTTGGAAGACTTCATATTGTTAAGATGGCCTTTCTCACCAAACTGATCTATAGATTTGATATGCTCCCTATCAAAACCCCATTGGCTTCTTTTTTAAAGAAATGGAAAAGCCACTAGGCGCCTGGGTGGCTCAGTCGTTAAGCGTCTGCCTTCGGCTCGGGTCGTGATCCCCGGGTCCTGGGATTGAGCCCCGCATCGGGCTCGCTGCTCGGCCGGGAGCCTGCTTCTCCCTCTCCCACTCCCCCTGCTTGTGTTCCCTCTCTCGCTGTGTCTCTCTCTGTCAAATAAATAGATCAAATCTTAAAAAAAAAAAAGAAATGGAAAAGTGAATCCTAAATTCATATGGAAGTGTATGTAAGGAGCCACAATTAACTAAAATGATCTTGAAAAAGAAAAACAAAGTTGTAGGACTCACAGCTCCTGATTTCAAAACTTACTACAAAGCTACAGGAATCAAAACAGTATGGTACCGGCATAAGGTTAGACATAATAGATCAATGGAATAGAGTTTAAAATTCAGATATCAACCCGTACATTTAAAATCAATAGATTTTTTAAAAGATTTTTATTTATTTATTTGACACAGAGAGAAAGAATGTGAGTGCACAAGCAGGGGGAGGGGCAGAGGGAGAAGCAGACTCCCCGCTGAGCAGGGAGCCCGATGCAGGGCTCAATTCCAGGACCCTGAGATCATGACCTGAGCCGAAGGCAGACGCTTAACGACTGAGCCACCCAGGCGCCCCCAAATCAATTGATTTTCAACAAAGGTGTCAAGAGTATTCAACGAGAGAAGAGTTTCTTCCACACAGTGTTGGGACAACTCAGTATCCACATGCAAAACAATGAAGTCGAATCTTACCTCACACTACATACAAAAAATAACTCAAAATGGATCAAAAACCTAAATATATGATCTAAAACTGTAGAAATCTTAGGAGAAAATATAGGAGCAAATCTTCATGACCTTGAATTTGGCAATGTTTCTTAAACATAACACCAAAAGCACAAACAAAACAAGTGATAATTGGATTTCATAAAATTAAAATCTTTTGTGCATCAAAGGACACTACCAAGAGAGTGAAAAGAAAACTCACAGAATGGGAGAAGATATTTACAAATCACGTATCTGATAAGCGTCTATTATTCAGGGGGCCTGGGTGGCTCAGTCCGTTAAGCATAGAGGGGCCCCAGCGCCTCAGAGGCAGGCTCGGGAGGGGAGAGGCGCGAGGGTGGAGGCCAGGACGATGTGGAGGCCACCCCAAGCCTCAGACTCCTTGGTGGAGGCGGGCTGCAGGCAGAGCTGGATCTCAGCCTCCGGGCGCCCTTCATTTGAACCTCCCGAGGCTTGGAGAGGTCTGAGCCTGCATGCGGGCTTGGGATGGACAGGAGGTGGAGATGCAGACCGACCGGAGGGAAAAAGGCGGGCAGCCGCGTTACTCCTGCTTAGTCAATATAGGATTAAGTCAGAAACCGGTACTAATGAAATCCTTAAACGGAAATTATGAATCTAGTAAATGAAGTTATAAAATAGTAGTTCTTGTGTTAAACTTTACATTCAGTTTATTTTATTTTATTTTTTTAATATTTTATTTATTTGACAGAGAGACACAGCGAGAGAGGGGACACAAGCAGGGGGAGTGGGAGAGGGAGAAGCAGGCTTCCCGCCGAGCAGGGAGCCCGATGCGGGGCTCGATCCCAGGACCCTGGGATCATGACCCGAGCCGAAGGCAGACGCTTAACGACTGAGCCACCCAGGCGCCCCTTTACATTCATTTAAAAAAGATTTTATATTTTTTAAGTTTACTTTATTCGTTTAAGTAATCTTTACACCCAATGTGGGGTTCGAACTCACGACCCCAAGATCAAGAATCGAATGCCCTACCGGCTGAGCCAGCCAGGTGCCCCAAACTTTACATTCATTTAAAAGTAATTAGTAGATTTTCTTAAAGAGCAGTTTTAGGTTTACAGGAAAACGGAGCGGCAAAGCCAGGCAAGAGGCATACAGACCCAGCCTCCCTCATTCCCACCGCTCGCCCAGCGTCTCCGAGGCTCCGGGCCGCCCCCCCCTCGCCCGGCCTCCGCCCTCGCGCCTCTCCCCTCCCGAGCCCGCCTCTGCGCCTAGCGCGGAAAGGGCCCTGCGGATGGTTTCGCCCAGCGCGGCCCCCGCAGCGCCTCCGAAGAGCCTGCGGGCAAGGCTCGGAGGCTTTGCACATGCCGTTCCGGCCGCAAGCTCGCCCGGGGGCCCCCCACCCCCGGGGGCCCCCCACCCCCGCCGGCCCACGCGTCGGTGCCCCGGGCGCAGCCCCCCCCCCCCCAGCCAAGGGGCGCCGACGCGGCGGTGGGGGCGGGCGGCCGGCCGGGGCGACAGCTGGGTGGGCGGCTCTGACCTTCCGGTTCGATCGATGTCCCGCTCCCGGGCGCTATAAAGGGGCCGCGCGGGGCTCAGGCGGCGGCAGCGGCGCTCGGCTCCCCCGGCGCGCCCACCATGGCCATCCCGCCCCTGCTGCTGCTGCTGCCGCTGCTGCTCCGGGGGTCGGCCGCGCCCCCCGCGCCGCCCAGGTGAGCCCGCGGCCCCCCGGGACCCACGCCCGCTCCTCGGACGCCCCCCGCCCCCGCCCCCGGCCCCCGCGGCGCGCGCCCCGCCCCCCGCGCCCGCGCCCGGCCCTGAAACGGCCCGCCGCCCCCCCGCCGCCCAGGTGAGCCCGCGGCCCCCCGGGACCCACGCCCGCTCCTCGGACGCCCCCCGCCCCCGCCCCCGGCCCCCCGCGGCGCGCGCCCCGCCCCCCGCGCCCGCGCCCCGCCCTGAAACGGCCCGCCGCCCCCCCGCCCCCCGCAGGGCCCCGCGGCACTCGGATGGGACGTTCACCAGCGAGCTCAGCCGCCTGCGGGACAGCGCGCGGCTGCAGCGGCTGCTCCAGGGCCTGGTGGGGAAGCGCAGGTGAGGGCTGCGGGCGCTAGCCCTGGGAGCGGGGAGCGGCGGCGGGTGGGCGCCCCCCCCGCCAGGACTAATTCTGACTTGGGGCGGGGGGCAGCGAGCAGGACACAGAGAACAGCACGAGCCGGACCACGCCGGCGGAGGGCCGCCTCTGCCTGCACTGGCCGGGCACGTCCACCCTGCAGGCCTGGTGAGCACCACCGCCGTCCACGCCCCCCGGCTCCGGTCCCCGCGGGGCGCCCTGGGTCTGTGGCAGGAACCGGTCGCGGCAGCGGGCAGGGTGTGGGAAGGTGACACAGCGCTGGTGACCAGAGGAGGCCGTTTCCCCAGGTGGGCAGCAGTCTCCAGCCCCTAACCTGGCTGTCTCCACAGGATGCCCCTGAGGGAGCCCCTGGATCAGGCCTGGTCTCCCCAGCTGCCTCCTGGATCCCGGTCTGGGGCCACGTTTTCAGGGCCAGCTGTCCCTGCAGCGGAGGTGACACAGAAGACGTCCTGAGGAAGAAGGGACCTCCCCACCACCCCAAGGGGAGCGGAGTGGAGCCTGGGCAGGGGAGGGGGTGGGGAGGAGGAGGAGGGGTTGCACTTGTCACCAATAAAGGAGGAATTCAGACACCGGCCCTGTGAGCTCACTCTGCGCCATTTCCCAGGGCAGGGCTGTCAGAATGCAGCGGGGGGGGGGGGGGGGGTGCCTGACCGCAGCTTCTAGCACAATGGCCACACCCAGCTGCCCTTTAAACCTGGGAAGCCAGTGGGGCGCCTCACCTCCCTTCTCTCTCCTGTCCTGCTGACTGGGCTCCCCAGAGACCCATCTGCATCCCTGTCATCCGCTCAGCACTCAGGAGCTCTGGGTGGGCGGGTGGGGGGCACAGGACATCTGCCCTAGAGGCCATGTGTCAGCGTGTGGAGCAGGTGGGGAGGGAGTTGGGGGGCAAGGAGGCTCGGGCAGGAAGCGGTGATGGGCTCGCTGTCACCCGGGGGCCCAGGCGTCCTCTCCAAGCGAGTTGGGGCTCCTCTCCAGGCTCTGTGGTCTCACATGGCTTGACCCATCTGAGCCTGCGCAGTGGGGACCGCGATGGCACCCCAGGAGGAGCTGGGGCCTCTGGAAGCCATGGAGGCACCACCCACACGGGGGGCGAGGCCAGGAGCCTGGGGGGTGTGCAGCCACCAGGCAAAGGCCTAGAGAGCAGAAGGGCCACAGCCCCCACCATCACAGCAGCCCCTCCCTCCTGTCCCCATCCAGCTGTGGGGGGGGCTTGGGGGTAGGGCAGCTGGGGGCCTGGGCCAAGGAGCCTTGCCAGAAACCCCTTTGTCAAACATCAGAACCCATGGGGACCCGGGCTCCCCCCAGGAACTCCCAGCACCCATCCCCATCTCTGTGGCCCTGCCCACCCCACCTCCTCGGAGGAAACGGGCTTGTTTCCAGGATAGGCAGGGGTGACCCTAGGACACAAACAGCCTTTTCCTTCCAGACCTAGACGGTTGGTGTGGGGAGAGGAGGTGCCCTGGAGGGCACACCTGGAGGGCACACCTGGGGCCTGAACCTTGCTCCAAGATGATTCTGGCAGAAGGGGCCAGCAGAGGGGCAGCCGGGGTTGGGAGGGAGGGGTGGGTACAGCCAACACAGAAGCCAGGCCTGAGCCCCTGCCCCAGTCCCTACACCCCCAGCCCCTAACCCCCTGCCCCAGCTTCTGCCCACCCAGCCACGCCCCCCAGCTGCCTCCCCAGGCCCACTCAGGTGTCCTGAGCGCCTTCAGCGTCATGCCTCGATGTCTGAGAGCTGAGCCCCGTTGGCCCCTGCGTGTGGCCCAGCTCTGGTGGGGAACCACTGGATCTCCCCCTCCCGGCAACAGGCCAGGCCTGGCCAGGCGGCCAGCGGGAACCCCCTTGGTGGAGGCCGGTGGCTTGTAAAGGATCATAATGTGGGGCGGTGCCTGGCAGGGGCGAAGGTCGCCCAGGCTGAGACGCCACCACCAGCTGCTCAGAGGGTCCGGCCGGCTGACGGCCGCCAAGATGGGCGCTTGGGCCCTGCTGCTGCCACTGCTCATGGCCACGGCTCAGGCCCAGGGTACCTGTGGGGCAGGGGTAGGTGGACTGGGTGGCCGGCAGGCAGGCAGGCAGGCAGGCGCCAGGAGGGCACTGACCTTTCCTCTCCAACTTTCCAGTCTGCTCTGTGAACAACTTCTTCGAAGTCCAGGAGAACACGAATCAGAGCGGGCCCCTGGCTGACATCTACGTCCCCAAGGGCCAGCAGGTGACCCTCGGGCCGTCGTCCACCCCCTACGCGTTCTGGATCCAGGGGAATCAGCTGTTTCTCAACGTGACTCCTGACTATGAGGTGCAGACGGCAGACCTGGGCGGACACCCCAATGGGGGCCGCTGGGTGGCTCACCCTCCATAGGACCTGTGCGTCCACCACACCCCTCCCCGGACAAGGGCATTCCAGGGGTCTGAGGCTTCTGTGCCCACCCCCCCTCCCCAGGCAACGACTGACCCCTCTTGGGCCCCAAGGCGGGTAGGGCCATTGGGGGATGGAGCTGCCTGGGCCCCGATGCCCTCTGGACTTAGCACGGATGCTGGGGACCCTCTCTGCCTGTCTCCTCACTTGTGACGTGGGGCCAGCGTGCTGTGGTCAGCTGGGCAGGTGATCCCCGACACCTCTCTGCCCCCTCAGGAGAACACGATGCTGCAGGCGCACCTGGAGTGCAGAAGTGGCGACACCGTGGTGAGTACCCCCGAATCCCCCGGCCCCCTTGTGGCCTCCCTCAACCTGTGACATCAACACACTCCAGGCTCGGACCTCTGCACTCTGCTCAGCCTGGTCCAGGGCCACTCTCTGTGGTATGTTGGTGTCCACACTTCCTCCAGCCCAGCCTCTGCCCGAGATGCAGACCCCCAGCAGAGACTCCCCAACACGGAAGGCACCTCACCCTGCCAGTTCCCTCCCGCCATTTTCTCCCCCACATCTTTCTGTCGACAAGCAAGTCTGTGGGCTCTGCCTCAAGCTGGACTCCAAACCAAGAGCCTTGGCCACCAGCATCTCCTTTCTGGAAACTTCCAACTGGCAACTGGTCTGCTTGCTCCTCTCTTGGCCTTGGCCAGTCCGCTCTCAGTGTGGCAGAACGCTCTGATCAAGCAAATGGACGCCTTTGGCTGCTTTCTCACTCAGAGTCGAGGCCAAATGGATTGTGCGGTGGGCAAGGCTGGGTGCATGGACCCCGACCCCACTCGGGCTGGCCTTGAGCCCTCTCCCCAGTTGTGCACCTGCCTCCCTCTCTCATGGTCTTGCGTCTTCACTCCAAGATCACCTTCTCAGAGAAGCACTGACCGCTCTGTTCTAAGCTGCAAGCCCGGCCCCCACGCTCCTGCCATCTCGGCAGGAGCCACTGACCATGGTCTCCTGTGCTCGGAGCCCCTGGGTGCCCCCACCCGAACACTGCAGCACACCACCCACAGATATCTCGGGATGAGTCTCTAAAAGATAAGAACACTTCTTAAACATAAACATAATATTGTTGCCACCTGGAAAAAGGAACTCCTCAGCGTCACATGACACCTGATGTCCGCCCTTTCCCACAGTAACAGAGACCCCAGCAAAGCCCACCTGTTGAGACTGGCCGCTACTTCTCTAAAGCGCCCTCCTTCTTTCCTCCCTCCCTCCCTCCCCCCTCCCTCTCTTCCTCCCTTCCTCCCTTCTTCTTTCCTTCCTTCTTTTCTTTCTAGTTTGGTTGTTTAAGTCATCTCTACCCCCAACACGGGGCTTGAACTCACAACCCGAAATCAGGAGTCACTTCCTCCTCCCACTGAGCCAGCCGGGCTCCCCTCTTAAGCCTCTTTCAATCTATGGGTTCTCCTTTCTTCCTTTTCTTTGAGAATTATTTTTGAAGCAATTCAAGTGTTTTACCACTGTTCTCATCTGGGACTTTGCCGGCGCCCGCACCCCACCCAGCCCCTGTGCTCTTTTCCTCCAGGGCATTGGCCACCGTGGGTGCTACAGAATTGCTGTCTGTGGTCTGTGTGTAGTCCCTGCAGAGCAGCGGCCCAGGGCAGACGGCTTGTCGTGTCCATCAGAGCACACTGCTGCTGACTCCACCCTGTCCCCACAGGTGACCCAGCTGAGAGTGCTGGTGTTCGTGCTGGACATCAATGACAACGCGCCCGAGTTCCCCTTTAAAATCAAGGTGAAGAAAATACCTGAGGTGAGTGAGAGGAGCCTGGGGTGAGGGGTCAGCGGCTTGGCCTCAGGGATCCGTCCGTGGGGGTCAAGGGTGTAGCCAAACCGCTCCCCCTGCATCCCCCAGGACACTAAAGTGAATACCACTGTCATCCCTGAGACGGAACTGGAGGCCCGGGATCTCGACAAGGATGACATCTTGTTCTATACCCTCCAGGAGGTGACCCCGGTCAGTGTCATCCCCCCCACCCCTACACCAACTCCAACCCCCCCTTCAAGGATCCCCCCTCTCTGTGTCCTCCCAGGGTCCCAGGCTGAGTCCCGTCCTCTGCCTCCCCAGGGCGCCAGTAACTTCTTCTCCTTGGTGGGTACCAACCTCCCTGCCCTGCGGCTGGACCAGCCACTGGACTTCTACTCATGGCAGAACATTACCTTCCGGCTGCTGGTGCGGGTGAGCAGGCCCGGATGCTCAGGTCCCCACCCAAGCTGCCCCCGGCCCTGGACCCCCAGGCCTGATCCAGCCAGGCTCCGCTGTTGCAGGACACACAGGAGGAGAATGCAGAGCCCAGCCACACGGCCACAGCCACCTTGGAACTGAAGGTGCAGCCTGCTGACCTTCGCCCTCCCTGGTTCCTGCCCTGTGGCTATTCAGACCCTTACATCTGCATCAACGCTGAGTACCACGGGGCTGTCCCCCTGGGGCACAAACTGGTACTGGGGGCAGGAAGGGGCAGGATGGGCATCGGGGTGGGGCCTGGGGGCCATGGGGCCAAATTTGGTTGCGATTTTCATACGAACGTTCCTCTGAAAGCCAATCCCACCCAACCACGCGGTGGTGAGTGGTGAGCAAACCCTGTGAACGTAGGTGCGGCGGTCCTGGGGCAGAGCCAGGCAGCGCCTTGGGAACCCAGTGAAGTGGGCTGGGAGGGTGGTGGTGTGGAGGGGCCACGGCGCTGCTCCAGGGGGCAGCTGCGTCTCTGACCAGCTGACGTCCCTGCTCCGGCCTGAGAGGCCCAGGGAGGCACCGGATAACAGCGGGGCCTGGACACGGGCTCCAGGGCCTCCCACCCTACGGAGAGGCCCGAGTCTGACTCCCCGTGACCTCTCCCTGTCCCGTGTGTGTTAGCTCTTGAAACTCCTGTCATTCAGATCAATCAGATGTCTTTGAGCAAATTAACTCAGTAGCAACGGATCGTGAGGCGTGTGGTGGGCAATCGTGCAAAAGACGAGTTTCCCCTTGAAGGAGCCGGAGGGTGAGCTGGGGCTGTCACAGCAGCCCCACGGCGTCTCCTCCTGTCCTTGTCCCTGCAGCCAGCCCCCCTCGTCCTACATCCTGGGCCCATCCACGCTGTGGACGGGGATCAGGGCATCAACCAGCGCATCCTCTACAGCATCATGCAGGGTGAGTGAGGGCCAGACACCTGCTTCTCTCCCCATCCTGTGCCCCATCCCCACCTTGGGCTGAGGACATCCCAGGGGACTTGCCATATGGGCAGAGCCAGCTGGGACCTTAGCCCTCAGGCCACTGGAGGGGGCAAGAGGCCAAGCCTTCCCACCAACCTCGCAGGACAAGATGGCACGTTTGCCATCGATGCTGACTCGGGCAACCTTACCATGACCAGAAGCGTCCCCAGCCCAAAGACCTTCACTCTGCTGGTCAAGGTGGGTGCCCTGAGCCTCCATGGCATTCCTGAGCCTCAGGCTGCAGGACTTGTCCTTCAAGGACCCGCTGGTCGCTGAGGCATCCCTTACCCCTAGGGTGAACAGGCAGACCGTGCCCGCTACTCGGTGACCTGGGTCAGGATCGAGGCCCGAAATGCCACTGGGAGCCTACCCTACTTCCCCAAGAGCCGGTACCAGGGCTGGGTGGCGCGCGGCTCTGGAGCAGGCGTGGAGGTCAAAGACACAACCGCCCCCTCCCTGCCTCTGAGGATCTGGGCCCAGGACCCTGACTTTCCGGTAGGCACCAGCGCCACTGCAGGTGGGTTGGGGGGGTCACGGGGGCAGCCTGGACCCAGGACTCACTGGGCAGTGTCCAGGACCTCAACTCTGCCATCACATATCGCATCACCAATAACACCAACTTCCGGATGGATGGCGAGACTGTGCTGACCGCTGCCCTGCTGGCCGATGAGGGGGTCTTCTATGCAGAGGTAAGGGCAGGGGGGCATCTCCAAGGGGCAGGGGTTAAGGCGGGGCCTGCAAGGGACAAGCCCCCTTTCTGCTCCAGGTCGAGGCCAGTAACACAGTGACTGCAGGCACAGCAACCACTGTGGTGGAAATACAGGTGCTGGAGTGGGAGGAGCCCCCGCCCACAGGTGAGTCAGCGGGACCCACCCCAGGCGACGGCTCAGCCCAGGTGGTGGCTTCCCTGGGGCTGGCATGCTGGGGGCAGAGGCAAGCCCGAATCCTGTCCCTGGCCCCCCAGGTCCCTCCGGTCCCCCAGAGACCCCCACATCCCCAGAGGCTGGAGGAACAACCAGGCCCTCAAGCAGCACCACTTTGGAAGCCCCCAGACCTCCAGGGCCCTCTCAGGGACCCTCTACGACCAGCTCTGGGGGGGGCACTGGCCCACATCTCCCCTCAAGCACAACTCTGAGGCCACTTGCCTCATCTACGCCCGGGGGGCCCCCCAGTGTGGGAACCAGCACCTTCCTCCCATCAGCCTCACCCAGCGGGGGCTCAACACAGACGCTAAAGCCAGGAACCTCTCAGCCGATGCCCCCTGGGCCCAGCAGGACCCCACAGACCTCAGGTAGCACCTCCCATTTGCCCCAGAGTCACCCTTACATTCCCTGACTCATACTCCGAGTGGTCCTGGGACTCACAGTAGGGCAGGGCCCACCCCAGGGTGGCCCAGCCTGACCACACTGACCATGAAATCCTAGGGGGGTTCTGCTCTGGCCTGGACAGAGACAGGTTCTGGGGGCCCCGACAAGGTAACCTGGGGAAGGTGTATGGAGGATGGGGCAGAAGCCAGATTTGGGGTCCAGGGGGCCCTACAATTCCAGGCTGTTCTCTCCACGGGCCCCAGCATTGCCTTCATGGCCCTTCCTATGGTGCTGGACCCCCACCTTCCACTGGGAGCTGGTGGGCACTGACCCCCATCTCCCCTCCCTTCCTTCAGCAGCCTCCCCAAGGGCCCCTGGGAACACACAGCTCCTCAGCTGGGGGGTGAGTGGTGCCATTCCCCAGAACCTCAGCTCTGGGAGGATACCAGGCCTGGCTTGTTGCCAGGGCATCCAGAGCCTGGAGCAGGTCAGCAGGGGAAGAGCTTGGGTGCTAACGGTAAGTGGGTGGTGTGTTGCTGGCAGGGCCACCCCAGACTGGAGGAGGCAGCACTCCGGGGAACGGCGAGCCAGGGATCAGCCAAGCTGAGGACCGGCGCTTCTCTGTCGTGGACATGGCGGCCCTGGGCGGGGTGCTGGGCGCGCTGCTTCTTCTGGCTCTGATTGCCCTCCTTATCCTCATCCACAAGCACTACGGCCAGCCGCTCAAGTGTTGCTCCGGAAAAGCTCTGGTGAGGCCCTAGGGGTTGGGGTGCCAGGACCGGAGGGGGACAGATGGAGAGGGAGAGGCGGGGGGGAGGGGGCAGAGGTGAGGAAAGATGGGGTGTAGACATCACAGTCCACAAAATGGGGAGGAGGCCGAAAGAGGCGGAGAGAAAGGAAGGACTAGCCTGGATCCTTGTCTCTGGGGAAGGCACCAGGGGTGGGGGTCCCAGCGCAGGCTTGGGGTCCTGGTTGATGCCCTGGCTGTCCCTGTCCCCTCCCCAGGATCGCCAGCCCCTCCGCTTTGACAACCAGGCCTTTGTTGCCCCCCAGGAGGACAACTGGGCGCCAGCTCCCCGCTCCTCACCTGGCCCCACCCGGGCTGCGGCCCCGGAGCCCCCAGAGCCCCCGGAGCCCCCGGAGCCCCCGGAGCCTGCGCCCCCAGAGCCCCCCAGCGCCGCTGCCGCGCGCCCCGCCCCAGAGTCCCCCGAGGTGGCCCGCGATGGAGGCGGCCCAGCGGCTGTGAGGTCCATCCTGACCAAAGAACGGCGGCCCGAGGGCGGCTACAAGGCCGTGTGGTTCGGGGAGGACATTGGGGCTGAGGCCGACGTGGTGGTCCTCAACACGCCCGCCTCAGACGCGGCCCGCGCCGCCGACTCTGGCAGCGAGGTCAGCAGCGACGAGGACGCGGACGCGGGTGCTGACGACGACGCGCCGGACGCCGGCTCCACCTACGTCTAGTTCGGCTCCCCGCCTCCCCCGCGGGCCGCCCTGAGGTCGGCCGGGGCCGCTCGCCCCCACGCCACGGCGCACAATAAAGCGACAACTTCCAAGCTCGGCTGCGCGCGAGTCCCCCCGGAGCTGCCGGCCGTGGGAGGGGACGGCGTGGCCCGCCCGCGCCACACACCCCCGCCCCCCTCCGGCCCCGGGTCCTCCGCGGCCGCGCCGGGTGTGCGCTGGGCCCTCCCCCTGCCCCTGCCTGGAGCGCAGCGCCGCTTCCCGTAAACCACCTGCTGCGCCCGCCGTCCGCGGGGCTTCCCAGGCCAGCGCCAGCTGGCGGCCCAAGTTCCTCTCCTGGCCTAACCACGGTCGCAGGAGGGGGGCACCCCGCACTGCGGATCCCCCACCTCCCCACCCGACAGGAAGATTCTTGGCCTGCGGGTAACTGAGGAGCCACCTCAGGAACACTCATTTTGGAAAGCAAGTTCCGGGTGCCAGCCAGTGCGCCTGTGAGGTCCCGTCGGGGCAGGAAACGCCCGGCGCTCGGTGCGAAGAGGCACCGGGCCCTGGCGCCTGGACTGTGACCTGTGGCTCTGTGCAGGGGCTCCCCGGGTGAGGGGAGCTGGGAGCAGTGGCTGCAGGCCATGGGCCAGGGGGGCAGGTGGGCCCGGCTGTGAGGGCAACCAGAGCCCCCTCTGCTGGCTTCGTCGGGACAGGACCGCAGGCAGGACTTCACCACCACACTGTCCCTTCGGGGTCATCGGTGTTTTTCCTAATGAAAAGGCACCACGAATTCCTTTCCAAATGTCTTATTCTCAAGGGTGTCTGAGTATTCTTGTCTGAACAATTCTCAAGATTCCAAAGGCAGCGGGGTGGGGGCACCTGGTTGGCTCAGTCGGTTACCTGGTGCACTCTGGATTTCTGCTCAGGTCATGATCTCTGGGTCCCGGCATCCAGCTGGGGTAGGGCTCTGCCCTCAGTGGGGAGTCCGCTCGGAGACCCTAACCCTCTGCCCCTCCCTTCCCCTCGCATGCCCACAAGCTCTCTAAATAAAATGAAAATCTTAAAAAAAAAAAAAAATCCCAAGGGGGGGCCTAGGTGGCTTAGTCGGTTGAGCAGCCCACTCTTGATCTCAGCTCGGGTCTTCACGGCAAAGATTCAACGGTTGGGCTCCACTCTGGGCGTGGAGCCTACTTAAAAAGAAAAAAAAAAAAGAATCCAAACGGTAGGGCTGCCACTTGCCCAACGCCCTCCTCCATGACCCACTTTCCTGGAAAAAAGAAGAGCCTGGTTTTGTGTGGGGTCTTCAGCTTACCCCGCTGCCTCCCCACCCCCGTTAGTTGCCAGAGGCCCCCTGCCCCGACCCTGCATGTGCCGGGGGTGCGCCTTGAGGGAGAGGAGTGACTGGACCCCGCAGGACCGGCCACTCCTGCCGCTCCTGCACGACCCCCACCCGCACCCAGGAACCTGCGCGGGGGGTCCTGGGGAACTCCCTCACACAAGGGAACCCGCCGCCAGAGCACGTGACTTCCTCGGCTGCAGCTGCAGCCCCGCCCCCGGCCCGTCCCCATAAAAGCGCTTGTTCCCAGCCTCTCGGGGAGACGAACCTTCCCGCCGCGGCGGCCCGGCACGCAGGTACTCGGACCCCTGGCCCGCGTGGAGCGCGAGGGCAGTGCAGAGCAGGGCGGTGGCGGGGAGGGTCCGGTCCCGGAGTCGGGGCGGGATTGGGAGGTGGGGGTTGCACGCTGAGCGGCCGCAGGCCGCAGGTCGCGAGCAGCGCAGCCCTCACTTCCCGGCTTAGGGCTTAGGTTTCGCTTTCCCGGCGCGCGCGGTTTCGCTTTCCCGGCGCGCCGGGCACGCCCCACCCCGCGGCCGTTCTGGTGGTGTCTCCGCAGGGCCCCCCAGCGCCCTCCCACCCGGGTCTGGGTGCTGGCTCAACACCTGTGACTTCACGTGTGTGCGCCCCCACATTTGTGGTCACATCAGCGCCACCGCTGCCCAGAACCCCACACCTCGGCAACGTCGTGGCCATCAGCCCCCAACCACATCTGTGGTCCCAACGCCTGTAACAGCTGGACCACAGCACCTACCGCTTCCCACCTGTGCCAACACCTGCCTGCCGGCCGTGACCACCCCTCCCCGCGGAGGGCCCACCTGCCTCTCCACGCCAGTCCTTTGCAGGGAGCGATGGCCGTGGCTCCTGACAGGTGAGCGCCCGTCCCACCCCGCGGTGCGCGGCCACACCGCCTGCCCCGCACCCTGACCCGGCCGGTCGCCCCGCCCGCAGGGGGCCCCCGCGCCTGCTGTTCGGAGACTGGCTTCTGGGGGAGGTCAGCAGCGGCCGCTACGAAGGCCTGCGGTGGCTGGACGCGGCCCGCACACGCTTCCGCGTGCCCTGGAAGCACTTCGCGCGGAAGGACCTGGGAGAGGCCGACTCGCGCATCTTCAAGGTGGGACCCCAACCCAACCAGGTGGGAGGGCCGGCCCAGGCCCTGGCCCGCGCCCCCAGGCTCCGCCTTCTACCCCCCTCCCCAGGCCTGGGCTGTCGCCCGCGGCAGGTGGCCGCCCAGCAGTGGCGGCGGCGGAGGTGACCAGTTGGCCCTGGAGGGCGCACTCCGCGCCAGCTGGAAAACGAACTTCCGCTGTGCGCTGCGCAGCACGCAGCGCTTTGTGATGCTCCAAGACAACTCGGGGGACCCCACTGACCCACATAAAGTGTACGGGCTCAGCTCCAAGCTGGGGTGGAGAGGTGAGGAGCCCCAGGGGAGGGCAGCCGTCTAGGGGGCAGGACGTTCAGGGCAGAGACACGGTGCTGCGAGACACTGGATGGACAGCCTCTGGGGCAGATTCGTGCTTTCAGAAACTGGCCTCCAAGAGGCTGGTGCCAGGTTGTTGGGGAGGGCAGGGAAAGCTGATTTGGCCTGCTGGGATTAATGGCAGGGGACACCCAGCTCTGAGGGCCTACCCAGGGACACATACCCAAGCGTCCCACTCCAGCGTCTCATCCCACTCTCCCCTGATCCCAATTCTCTCTCGGAAGGTGCGGGCATTCACCAGGGGGAGGAGAAGACCCTTGAAGATGCCCTACCCTTGCTGGTAAGATCGTTCTGCCCTCCTTGCTCCCAGGTCGGGGCTGCCACTTCTCATGGGGCTGGGGCGCTGCTTACACTGGCCCTCTCTTCCCCTGCAGGGCGGGCTCCCTAGGCTCGGGCTGAGCCCTGAGCCCTGTGCCCCAAGCCACCTTTCTGGCCCAGCTGGCAATGCTGAGGACCTCTTGCTCCAGGCTCTAGAGCAGAGCTGCCTGGAGGACCATCTGCTGGAAGCTGCATGGGGGGTGGACCCAGTACCCCCAGAGGCTCCTGGTGAGAGGCTGTGTTGGGTGGGGGTGCTCAGCCTTGCAGGGTTCCATGCTACAGGTCAGGAGCAGGTAGGATGGCAGAGTCCCTGTGGAGAGGGAGAGGGTGGGGGTGGGGGTGGGAGTGAGGAAGGAGCCAGCCACAGCTGGGCCAGTATAGCTGTTCCCAGCCGTCATTCTCCCCCTCAGGCCCGGAGCTCCCAGACATGGAGCCGTCCCTGCCAGGGGCAGTCGAGACAGCCCCCTGGCACCAGGCCCAGGTGACAGGTGAGAGGAGCCAGGGGTGTGTGAAGGAGGGAGGGGCTGGGGGACCGGGTGCCAGCTCAAGCTTTCCTCCCCAGATGCAGGCTCAGCCCCGGCCCTGGAGCCCTGGCAGCCCCCCCAAGAGGTGGAGCCTTGCCCCCCAGGGGCCGGTGAGCAGGTGCTGCTCAGGCCCAGCTGCTCACAGCCCGGACCACAGGCAGAGCCCAGCCTGAGGGCCCTGGATGTGACCATCATGTACAAGGGCCGCACAGTGCTGCAGGACGTGGTGTGGCATCCAAGCTTCGTGTTCCTGTACGGGCCCCCGAGCCCGGCTGCCACGGCCACGGAGCCCCAGCACGTGGCCTTCCCGAGCCCGGCCGAGCTCCCTGACCAGAAGCAGCTGCACTACACAGAGAAGCTGTTGCAGCACGTGGCCCCTGGCCTGCAGCTGGAGTTGCGGGGGCACGGGCTGTGGGCCCGGCGCCTGGGCAAGTGCAAGGTCTACTGGGAGGTGGGCGGGCCCCTGGGCTCTGCCAGTCCCTCCACAACCCCCCGCCTGCTGCAGAGGAACCAGGACACCCCCATCTTCGACTTCAGCACCTTCTTCCGAGGTCAGTGACGCACCTGACCTGGGGCCGTGCCGTCCCTGCCCCCTCCTGTCCTGCTGGGGCCCTGTTCACCAGAGTCCTATCCTGCAGAGATGATGGAGTTCCGGGCGCGCCGGCGTCGGGGCTCCCCACACTACACCATCTACCTGGGCTTTGGGCAGGACCTGTCAGCTGGGAGGCCCAAGGAGAAGAGCCTGGTCCTGGTGAAGGTGAGGCCTGGGGTCCTGGGGGCAAGGCCGCATGCAGCCCCTTTGTGGCCTGACGACACCCTCCCCTCCCCACAGCTGGAGCCACGGCTGTGCCGGGCACACCTGGAGTGCGTGCAGCGAGAAGGGGTGTCCTCCCTGGACAGCAGCAGCCTCGGCCTCTGCCTGTCCAGCTCCAACAGCCTCTACGAGGACCTTGAGCACTTCCTCATGGAGGTGGAGCAGCCGGCTTGAGGACCAGACCCCTCTCCAGCCCAATAAAAAGGACTCAAAAAAAAAAAAAAAAAAAAAGACTCAAGAATCCCACTGGTGTCCTGACCAGGGGTGGGCTCAGGGTTGGGGCTGGAGCTCAGAAGGGGCACCACAGACTTCCCGGGAGCCCACAAGACCTACAGGGCCAGGAAGGGAGGTGACCACCCCTGCCCCCACCCACTCTCCTCTGTCTTCACAATGAAGAAACAGGCCACACACTTTAGAGCCAACAAACTCTACTCAAAGCATACAAAACGCTCTGGGAACAGCAGACGTTTGCTCCTGGCAGCTGTGCTGGCGGGGGGGGGGGCACCACAAACGGCTGACTCTGTGCTGTGCGCAGGGCCCCTGCCTTCCAGACCCACCAACACTGCGCTCTGGTTTGTGGGAGGCAGCAAACACGAGCGTCACTTACAGAGCGGAACAACAGAGAACTGGGCCATGGCCTTCCCTTATTACTATAGAAAATAAAATCGGGCCATCTGTGAGAAGGGACAAGGAGCTCCTTCCACCCCCCAGGCCCCTCCTGATCACCAAAGGCTTCGCCTTTCAAGTACTGAGTCAATCGAGAAGTTTCTAAAGATAATCCATTTTTGATAAATTAGAACACAATGGAAACTGTGTATCTATAATATACATATAAAAAAGTCCAGTTTTAAACTGTGAGCAGGACAGGTGCACAGACCACATGTGATCACGGTAACCCTGAATTCAGGAGTGCTGGCTGGGCGTCTTCAGAGGTTTCTGCTTCTGCCACTCCCAACAGAATCACTCAGGGGCAGGGGCCAGCAGCCCCAGCTCCGCGCCCAGCCTCAGCTCTCGGCGCCCTGCGCGGGCGCCTCCTCACCGGCCTCGGCCCTCCGGTGCCGGCGCATGTGTCTGTACTTGTCCACGTAGGCCTTGACCAGGTTGCCCACCTTCACGGGGTTGATCTCCCCGCTCTTGCTGTGGCATATCTGGGGGCGTGGGGGAGAGGCACAAATGACCCAGAAGCCTCCCTGGGGATCACAGGGACTGAGCCCGTGGGGTCCCCATCACAAGGCACACAGCGGGGCACCCCCCCCCCCCGGCTGGGTCCGCCTCGCACAGCTGCTGAGGGTCCATCTCCCAGCCAGAGACATGTCGCCGGCGTGCCACACATTTGGCCCTGACGCCCTGGGCTCTCGCTTTCCCACCTGCAAGTGTGGTGTGTTATGTACCTTCTGTTATTCGCCTGCTGAACAGGTGACAGGGACGCAGTCCTGTCCCCTCACAAACACCAATGCTTACTTAGCCTGAGCACCTCCGAGCCACGGTGACAGGAGAACAGAAGTGGCCTCTGGCAGTGTGACCACGCTGCCCCAGCCCTCGCTGTGCAGCCCTAGGCCGGTACCCCGCAGTCTGGGTCAGCAGGCGGCGGCACAGACCCACCCACCCGCACCCACCTTTTGCACGGCCTTGCGAAGGATATCCTTGTACTCCTCCTTGGTCACCTCCCTCTTCTGATAGAAGGGCTTGATGGCCAGCTTCACCTCCTCCACCGCCCGCTCCTGCATGTGCAGCTTCTTCATGTACTGAGAGCAAGCACACGTGTGACCGCCCTGCCTGGGGGCCACACGGCCCGCCCCTGCCGGAGGGGGGGCCCGGACTCACCTCCTCATTCTTGACCTTCTCTGCAGCAGGCCTGGGAGCGGCCGACCTCTCCTCGGAGTTGCCGGTGCTGGGGGCATAGCCGGCTGACTCGGGGGCTGTGGTCAGGGCCGTGGGCACTGGGGCTGGACTCTGTGCGACCCCGCAGCTCGCCACGGGAAGGCTCCCTTGCAGGATAAACTGGACCGTGGGCTGGCTGGCTGGTGCGTACGGCGGGAGACTCACGGGCAGAGCTGGGGCAGGGGGCAGGTTGGGTGTATAAACCTGGACAGAAATACGGACGGCTCAGGGCAGCGCTCCCCACCCCCACAGCAGGAAGAGCCCCGGCCAGAGAGGGAAGTCCTCAGCCCCAGCCTGTGTGGCCTTGCGCCAGCTCACGTCCCTCCAGCCCAGGCACTCACCTGAGAGGGCTCAGCGTCGGGGAAGCTGGACTCTGGAAGTGTGTATCCGGGGGGAGGGGGCTCAGAGAAGGATGCCTGCTGGAACCCCACCGAGGGGCCCATGTCTTCTGTTTCCAGGACCCCTTCCCGGGGCTTCTGGGGCCTGTGGAGCGGCGTCCCTGAGGGCCAACACAGGGGAGGTGGGTGCTCTGTGGCCACCCTGGGCCAGAAGCTGCTTCCTGGCTGGAAAATTCCAGAAAAGCATCCCAGCAGCAAGGACCACAGGCCAGGATGCAGCCACCTCCCTGCCCCACGGCCTACGCTGCCCCAGTGACCGAAAAGGTCCGCGTGCCACCCCCACCCCCAAACACACACACACAAACCAGTGGCCTTCCTCCCACGCTGCCCCAGTCCACCCCCACAAGTGCTTGCGGGACCCTACTCACGCAGGCCTCGCTCCTCGGCAGGGGCACCGCTCTCGGCCTCCTGGAGGTTCCAGGTGACTCTCTTCACCAGGGCCTTAGCCCGCAGCAAGGGGGTCTGAGAGGGGCCTTCCTCCTTCCCCATGGGCACCCCGCCCACAGCCTGGCTTCCCAGGGTGCTAGGCACCACAGCAGCCCCAGCGGCGTCCTGCTGGAGCAGGGGCTTCTCTTCGGGGCTCTGTGCCCGGGGCGGGGGCTGTGCAGCGTCTTCGCCATGGATCAGCGACACCTCCCGTCTGATGACAGCCACTGCCAGGCGGGTGTCCGGCTGCTGGCTGGCTGGCGGCACGGAAGGAGTGGGTGGGAAGTGCCACTCCGGGGAGGAGTCTGTGCTCTCTGGGGAGGGTGGGGAACTCATGTCATCCAGCTGCATGAAGAAGGCTTCGCTCGAAAAATCCTCAAAGATGTGCCCTGCCTCGACAGAGTCACCGTAATCCAGATCCTCGGGCGGACACTCAGCCGGTACCTCTGGAACGGCCTTGTGGGCTTCGGCCCCTGCCGGGCAGGCGTCTGCTCCCACTGAGGCCGGTGGCCTGGCTGGTTGCTCCCTGTCGGGCTTCTGCCCTTCCGCGGGAGCGGCTGCCAACTTCCTCTCTGGGGAGCGAGGCCTCGGCCGCTTCTCATGGGAACGAGGGCGCTGGTACTCCCGGGACCTATGCTCCGTGCTTGGCGACCTTGGTGACCTGGACCTACGCTTCCTCCTCTCATGGGAGCCCCAGCTGGTGCGCGGCCGCTCCCGGCTCCTCTCCCGTGGGCTCCTCTCCCGCAGGTGCCGGTGCCTCCGGGCTCTCTCCAGGCTGCTGGGGGGTGAGCACTCCCTCCCCCGAGACCTGGACCCTGACCGCCTCCGCTTCCTCCTCCTGCTCTCCCTGCGTTCGTGGGAGGAGCTGCTGGGGCTGCCTGAGCGGGACCTGGACCTCCGCCGGCCATGGCCCCAGGACTCCCTCTTCCTCCTCCTGCCCTCGTCCTTCGCTTTCTTCCGCTTGGCTCGCTCGTGGCTGCTGGAGTGGTCGCTGGAAGACCTCCGGCCCCGGGACTTGGTCTGCTGCCTCTTGGGGTGGTCCTCACCCAGTGGTGGTGACACCGACGGTGAGCTCCTGTCCCCGGAGCGGGAACCTGAGCGGGAGCCCGAGCGGGTCCTCCTGTGCTCCCTGGCAGTGGCCCGCTTCCTCTTGGCTTTCTTCCTGCCACGGGAGCTGGATGTGGAGCGGGAGCAGGAAGGGGACCTCAGCTCCACGATCCTGTGGGTGGTCGTCTGCAGTGCGTCCAGGCTGGGCGGGGACTCTGGCTCGGCTACAGTCACGCAGGTCACCGTCCGCTCCTCGGAGCCAAAGAAGGTACTGCAGGGCAGCTGGTCCTTGTCTTCCCACGGCTCCAGTGGGGATGGCCTCTGTGCCCGGGAGGCTGAGCCCTGGCCCTCGGCAGCCCCCTTGCCCAGCCCCTCGCACTCCAGGTCGGAGGCCCTCTCAGCAGCCCCCTCACCCCGGAGCTCGAGCCCGCTGGAGGAAGGCCCCCGAGGAGGCTCGGGCTCCGTCCCAAAGACAGTCTCCACTGTGTAGGAGGTGACACAGCGCACAGTCTGCAACGCTGGGGCCTTCGGGCTGTTGATGGAGATGGTGCGTGTGATCTCAGAGGGCAGGAGGCCAGAGCCCAGGTGCTCGGGGCTGCTGCCGGCAGAACTGGAGTCAGAGCCTGTGGGGTCAAAGGGGTCGTAGATCTCACTTTTGAGCTGTTTGGTCTTCCTGATGGAGAACAGGGGCGAGGGGTTCTCTTTCCTTTGCACCTTATTGTCAACAGGCCGGAACGTGTTACAAAAGCCAGGGTTGGAGAGTCTGCCGGAATGTGCTGTGTTCCCGGGAATATTGATCCTGAAGCTCTCAAAGGTCGAGCTGACACCCTTCCCCTTCGAGGGTCCCAGCGAGGCGGGGGACTGGGAGCCGCCCCCTGAGTGCGGGCCAGGCTCTTGTGGGCCCCTGCTGCTGGGCTCGCCCTCTGCTCGGGCACCATGGCCAGGCTGCCCGGGGCCCTCCCTGCCCGTGAGCCGGCTGATGCAGGAACTGGGGATCTCAACAGGCTGCTCACTGGGGGGAGCCACATCCGCCTGTCTGCCGCCGCTGTCCTCCCTTCTGACCTTTGGTATCCTCGGTAGCTCAGAGATGTCGGGCCTCCTGGGAACCGGCTTCAGGGCCTGGTCCAGCAGTGCGCCAGCAGGTGGCAAGTGAGAGCAGCTAGCGGAGGTCTTCAAGGACACAGAGTTGGGGGGCAGAATGTGCCGGGTGTCGCCATCGCATCGGGGGTTGTCCCTTTGCTTTAAGCCAGGCCCACACACACCTGACGGGTTCTGAGTCTGACCGGACGGAGGGGTCACCGACGAGTCCAGTCTCACAGTCGCCCCTGTCCTGAGTGCAGGGACACAGGAGGGCGCCGGCGTGCCAGGACAGCTCAGCCCCGCACTCTGCAACCCGCTTCCTGACTGAGGTGCTATGGGCCCAGGGTGCTTCCCTCCTTGGGACGAGCCACCTGTGCTCCAGCCGGTACTCCGTGGGAAGGAAACAGGTGCTGAAAGGCAAGAGGGTGAGCGGCCATCAGTCCCCGCCACCTCCTTTATGGAGCGCAGTCCGTTGTCTGGCCCAGATCACAATGGCTTTCTCCTAAAAGCTGTGCTTGTAAATGCCTATTCCCGGGACGCCTGGGGGCTCAGTTGGTGAAGCATCTGCCTTCGGCTCAGGTCACAATCTCAGGGTCCTGGGATTGAGCCCTGTGTCAGGCTGGGGAGCCTGCTTCTCCCTCTCCCTCTGCCCCTTACCCCCTGGTTTGTGTGCCTGCTCTCTCAAAAAAAAATAAAATCTTAAAAAAAAAAAAAAAAAAGTAATAATAAATAAGTAAGTAAGTAAGTAAGTAAGTAAATAAATAAATAAATAAATGCCTCCTCCCACTTGCTCCCTGAGCTAGACCTCTGTGCACCTGGGAGCCTGGGGGCAGTGCTCGGGGCTCACCTGCCACAGTGGGGACTTTCTCTTGTGTTTCACAGTTGTGCTCTGTAGCCGTAGAAAGTGCCCCTGCCAGTTACAGATGCTTGTCACAAAGGGGGGGCCGGGAGAGGCAGAGTCTGCTCCATCCTCCACGGCTGGGCACCCCCCACCCCAAAAACCTGCCAGGGCCTGGATACATGGGGGAGGGCTCCACAGGGGCTGGTTCCATGGCTCTGTGAGCACACACACCAGCCACATTACGGCCTCTGAGGGTCTGTGGACTGGCCCAGAAACCCCATCATCACATAAACTACCAGCCTGTCAACTCTGCTCAGAAAGTCATGTAGAATGAACAGAGACGAACTGAGAAAATTGTGCCCCTTCACGTCTATTTTCAGCAGAGAATGCATTTTAGTTCCTCAAATGTCTCATCTACCGCTCGCTCAGAAACAAGGAGAACCAGTGGGTCACATGACCCCCTCAACTTCCCAGAGTGTCAAGGCAGAGAGGGCGTCCCCGTGGACACCGCTGGGCTTCGTTCAGCGGCCGCCTCACCTGCCCTCTTGGCGCTGAGGGAGCCATCCCGGTGGATGATGATGTCTGCGCCATTCATCATCAGGAGGCTCTGGCCTGACAGGATGCTCCCCACCAGGTCTGGGACGGGGGCCTCGTCCACTTCTGGCTCAGGCGCTGTAGCAGGAACGCTCCTCCTGCAGGTACAGACCCACGGCTGCCTCCCCATGCCCAAGTCCCTCGAGCCAGGCAGGTGCCCCCCAGCCCCGGCACCCCCCGCCAGGTCCTGACTGCCATATGCAGAAGAGGCCACCTGCCGGGGCCCTGCATGCGGAGGGAATCAGATACATCCAGCAGCTCTGACAAAAGAAAAGCAGGCTGTTTGAGGTGAAATCATCTGATGCTTCCGACCCCAACTGCCACCAACAGGCAGCCTGTTTACTGGTTTCACTGAGGGGTGAAACAGAAGCAAACAATCCAGCCAAGGGGCAGCAGCTCTGTGGCAGAGGTGGCCCCAAGCACCCGTGGCTACTCGGCCCCAGCTCGCACCCAGGCAGACTGTGGCCTGCCACTCCAAGCTCGTGCCCTTGACTGCAGCACTTCCTCCCGGGGCAGGCAGAGCGCAAGGCCAATCTGTGGCCACCCCACCACCCCCGGACCACGGTCCCTGCCAGCACACACCTGGAGAGCCCCATGGCCACGGGCCTGGCCACAGGCCGGTGAGAACGCAGCGCTGACTGCGACAGAACCCTCCTCTTGGCACTCAAAGGGGAAGCAGGGTTTGCAGACTGCTCTTCACTGCTGGAGAGAGCACATAGGCCAAAGGAATGGTGACCCCACACTGGAGGCCCAGGGAGACCCCCAGCCCCTCAACTGCACACATGGCAGCCCTTGTGCCCCCAAACTGAACACGGGCCCCACAGACTGGCTTCATGTTGGCAACTGCCCAAGCCTCGGAGTGGGCACAGGGCAGGTGGGGCAGATGTGCAAACTAGACCTGCCTCCACGTGAGCAGGTGAGGTTGTAGAGTTCCTTCTACACACACCACCTATGTGAATCTGAAAAGGAGTCAGGAATCCTCACCCTCATTGTGCAAATGCAAAATCCGAGGCCACTGCCCACAAAGAAAGGAGGGAGGGAGATCCCCCTGCAGTTACCTGTCAAAGGGGTCCAGCTCATAGGGGTCTCCGAAGAGCGAGAGAGAGGCCACTCCGATGTCCGCACGCATCAGCCCCAGAGAGGGGTCTGCTGGCTTGTGCACAGATGGGATGCAGGCTCCGCGGGCCGGACCCCGGAGGCCCAGGGTCCGTGCGATGCGGGAGCGGGCTGTGGCTTCATTCTGAACCAAAGTCACAAAAGGAAAGGAATGACGAGCAAGCCGGGAGCTAAAGGCTCCAGAAACACCACACCGTAGGCTGAGGAAATGCTACACCAGAGCCAAAGGGCCTCCCGTGTATTAACGGTAACACTCTAGAGGTTTTGCTTCAACAGAATCAACGAACACGTCCCAACGTCCCCACCTTGGCACACCTGCCACTGCAGGTGGTGTTTGATTCTGAACACAAAACCACGAGCAGCAGAGCGGGCCACCCAGGTGATGAGTGACCTGACACTGAGGAGGAGCGCGGAGGGGACTGGCAGCCCCACACGGGCAGGCGTGCCGCAGGTGCCCCCGGGTGGTCATCCCTCCAGGAATTCCACCTCAATGAACCAGCGGAGCGGCGGCTCCCGTACTCCATGTAAAACGGAGGTGTCGGTTTCCACATGAATTTACACTGGTCAGGCAACGGCAACGACCTTGAGTATAAATTCACACAAAGATGCGGCAAACACCTGAACGACGGCCACAACCGAGCTCCTTGTGTTTCATGTATTAACGTGCTTTCAATGTCCAGCCAGGAGCTGCCGTGAGGACGGTACTTCAGAGCAGGGACATGAGACACGGGCTGCACACACACGAGGGGCCCGCTCTGAAAGCCTGGTGGCGAGAGAGCTGGAGGCCGAGACCACTCCGGCTGAAAGCCCAGCCGCACGCCCCAGCCAGAATCCCTCTCTTCATTCCCCCACCCAGCTAACAATCTGCTTGCCTCCCGGACAAGCTGGTGGCCACGGCCCTGCTGCCTCCACACCCTCTGGCCTGCCCACCCCTGGGGTGCCAAGAGTCATACACAACCCCTCAGGACGCCCGGCTCTGAAGGGTCCTGGAAAATCTCTTGTCCCAGCCCCATCTTCAATGTGTCCTGTGGAAATGTTCATTTTTATCAGTGGACCTCTAAGTAAATACAGAAAAAGGAGGCTTTTCTGTGCATCCCACCACCTAGCTGCACAAGGGAACTGACCGGCGCAGTGGGAACACTACCCTCCAAGGCTACCTTTGACGTTTTCCCTTTTCTCTTCTTCACACGACCCTGGCGTTTCTTAGACCTCGTTCCGGAGCTCCTGCTCTTCGCACACGACCTGGACTGTGTTTTCCTTCCCGACACTTTCTTCCGTCTTCCTACAAAAAGCACATTGAGAGTCTATGCTTTCCTGTGGGCCCCGAGGCCCCCCACCCAGCCCCTGGGCGTCCCCACCTCAAGGACGTGCCGTACACAGCCAGGACCTGGCATATAGACAGCATGTGCACTGTATTGGGTTTTTTTAATGGAGAAATAAGCCATAATTTAAAAAACAGCGTTTCCCCATGGAGGAGCGAGAGAGGGAAAGCAAGGCAGTGCAGAGCAATTTGCAAATCTGACTTTTATAACCAATAAACATTTCACATCATTATATAACAAAATGAAATAAACAACCAACCAACCCTGGCGATCCAGAGTAAAAGGAAACAAATGGCCCCAGGTGTGTGCCCACCTGGTCGAACCACAGAGAACTCTCCCCACAGACTGGAAGACAGAGGACCTACCGCGCATCTCTAGGAACACGTCCTAAAGATTAAACCGCACAACACCGGGGTTCGGCCATGGTCAGTCACCTCAGGGACACTACCATGGGCTCAAGGGCGACTCTCACTCCATGACGCTCCGGTACCCCCGGGAAACCGACAGGGGCTTCAGCCTGGACGGAGCGGATTCCATGGAGATGCAGCGATCGTGGAATGCCATTAACACATCACACATGTCTAAATCCGTGAGTCCCTAATGCTGCTGACAACCCTAACCGAGCTCTTTGCAAGGACACTACCAGCAACTCGGTGCTTCCAAGAAACAAACCAAGGCCTGAATCTTCGTTGGCCAAACCCCCGCAGGACTCGGAGGCAGCCGGCGCAGGAGGAAAGCCTCTCCTTGCCTCCCTCAGTGAGATCACGGGGCTGAGCGAGGAGCATGAGCAGGGAGACCAGCAGGTGCTGCCTGCTCCCAACACCAGGCAACTTGCAAACACAAATCCAAACAGACAAAAGTCCCAGGTGAAGGCGAGTGACTTTGCAGCTCCGAGGACGGCGTGCGGGCCGCCAGACTGGGAGGGGTGTGGACGGCGACCTGGCTCCCTCCACCGTCCAGAGCACAAGGAGACGCTCACCAGACAGCCGCCAGTGCCACATGGATCTTGTTTGGCTCCGGATTCAAATAAACTGGGTTTTAAAATTCTATCCCATTTATGACACAATTAGAACCTTCAACACTGACAGACTACTTCACGGTGTTAAGGAATTACTATTCCCCCTCTCGGGTGTCACACAGACACTGCCCTTCAGCTGAAAGAAAAAAAGACTGTATCTTTCTGAAACACATTACAAAATACCTCCAAGTAAAATGATGATGACATGAAGGATGTACTTCAAACTAATATGGGAGGGAGCAGGTAAAGGGGAGGAAGTGAAGCTGAGGCTGGGCGACAGGATGGCTGAGTGGGGGTTCACTATTCGTTTCTCCCTATGCCTCCAAAGGGTTGAGAGAAGCCTATAAAAAGAAAAAATCCACTAACAAAGCCGAAACAAAACAAAACAAAACAAAAAACCAAAAAAGAACCCAATGCAAAAAAGAACTACGATGCAAAATGAAGCAAACAAGGCATAACCAAAGACAGAAGAACTATTCTCAGCCCGAGCACAGGTAATGGGGGTGCGGCCTGCCGTTAGTGGGGTACGCGCTGGGGACAAAAGGAAAACCTTCCAGTCCCGCCTTGAACTACAGCGCTGGCAAGACCTGGAACGGTTATTCTGAGGCTGTTCTCTGTGGGATGGAAACGGGGTGAGCACTGACACGAGCTAGCACTGAAATGTGGGATTCCTGACACGAGAAACGAGAGACGTGGATGGGAGACAAGTAAAACCTTATAACCTTCATAAGTTGAGTCAAGAATCGGCGTGACTTTCGGATGGATTGCCCAGCTCTGTCCACTAGCCAGGGATGGCCCACCCTCAGCAGAGAACATGCACAGAGCATGGGCCCACGCTGGGGAGGCACATGAATGCAGGATCCCCACTCCCACACCCCCACAGCAACAGAGCTAGACAGCACCCGGGTCTCAGCCCAACGGTGGGGAACGCAGGGCACGGCAGGGATGTCGCACAGACCCCACGGTCACGGTGAGGACAAACACCGGCCAACCCCAGGGCTGGGAAGGACGCGCAGCACTCGGCTCTCGTGCTGCTGATGCGGCTACAGAGAGCCACGTAACCTTAACTGCATCTTGACCCAGGGAGCCCACGGTCTGGTCTTCTCCTTCCTCAGAGAAACCAAACGCGTGCCTACGACACACGGGTACAAGGCTACAAGGACATTTGGAACGTTCGCAGCACCTCTGTCCGCAACAGCCCTGAACCAGCACAAGCCAAGCGACCCCCGCGGGAAACCGCGTCAACAAGCTGCGCTCTGTCTGCGTAACATCCGTCTTCCTCAACAATGAACGGAAATCAATCAACCCCTGACACCCACAACCACCCAGACTCCGAAATGACCACGCTGAGTGACACACCAGCACACATGCAGGATCTCGTGAATGTCTTGTTACGTGAAGTCTGAGAACAGGCGAAACTGACATCGAGTGCGAAGAGGCCAGGGCTGCCTCGTGGGGGCTGGGGGCATCAGCTGGGAAGGGCAGGAGTCCTCGCTATCAAACCGGGATCAATAAAGTTGACGCTACCAGACCTCAGATCGTGACCCACTGAATAAGCCACAGTGCTTTAAACAGATGACCGGGGGGAGCTCTCCACTGGAGCCCACGCCCACTGAAGAACGGAGCTCGAGCCTGATGCTGGAAGCCATCCCCACGCTCAGCGCCGGAGGATGACGCGAGGGAGGAACCGGACACGTGTTGCCCCAAGGCTTCTCCCCGGGGGGGACCTACTGGCCCCAGGCAAGGACCTGACTTACTAGGACCAAATCACCAGAACCAACGCGGCAAGGGACAAGAATGAAGCCATCACTTCAACAGCTCCCACAGAGAAAAGCCCAAACCAGGTCTTCCTGGCGTACTGCTGCATTTAGGGGCAAAAAGGCAGTTCTGCCACCCAGTCCTGCACAGTGCTTCCTAACCAAGGTCAGGGCGGCCGCGTTGCCCAGATGTGCGTGCAGGTCTGCGGTGGGTGTTCAGAAGGACAGAGCGGACCAAACCCGCCTGGCCTGGAGGGGCTTCTGTGCGGGACGTCTGTGACCTGAAAAAGCCAGCTTGCAGAACCTGACGTGGCTCTGGGGGTGAAGCTCCGGGGGGGGGGGGGGGCGAGCACGTGGCCTACTGCTTCTCAGGGACACACGCATGTGGCCACCAACCGAGCCACCACACCTGGGCTTACCTGCTCTCCTCCTGCGCTTGGCGGGGGCTCGGGGCGCCACGGGGCGCTGGTACACAGCAGGGCTCAGGCCAGCAGCAACGGCCTCAATGGTCTCGTCCAGCAGAGAAGACATGAGGTACCGTGGGACATGCTACATGGCAAGGAGGGTGCCGTCAGCGGGGCAACCGCCCTCGGGCCTCTCACGCATCTCCCTGTGCCCTACAGAGGACTCTGGGCAGGACCCCAGTGGGGGTGGCACCACCTGGGAGCCCTGGAGGAGCCCCATGCCAGCCCCCACCAAGGGAACCACAGAAGCTGGATGCCCTCGGCCTGCCAGTACCAGGCCTAGCCGGTGTCCCCTTCTTGCTTCTGACAGACAAATGGCTGAGAGCTTCCTGCAGGCACTACAGGGCCTGGGAGGGCCTCCCAAGAAGCAAGTTCAGGGTGAGAATGAAGGATGAGGGCGAGGCAGGCAGTGAGGCGTGAACGGCACAGCCAGGGCTGATGCAGTGAACTGTGCTCGTGCACAGCAGGGTCACCCAGCAAAGGGGGGGGGGGGCGGCACAGGCTGGGGACCAGGGAGAAAGGACACGGGGCACGAGGTGGACACAGGAGGAAGTGAGGAAGGACTGCAGGCATCTGTGATGGGGCCAGCCCCCACAAGGACCTCTGACCCCCTGCCCGTCAGCTTGCCGCTTTCCCTGGGTGAGCTGCCAGACTGCAAAGGAGAGCCACCACTGCCCTCCCAGGGCTGCCCGCGGCTGGTGTTGCCACAGGGTGGGCAGCAGCCAGACGGGCTCAAGTGGGAGCAGCTCTGCAGCAGGACTGGCAGCCACAATGGCGCGCGCACCCACCTGGATCCTCCTGGCGGTGGAGATCCGATTCCGGTTCACAGTTGCTCGGACTCTCTCGCTCTGCCGTGTCCTGGCAATGGCGCGGGTCCTCCCTGAGTGGGGCCGAAGCCGGCTGGTGGTGGGCACCACATCAGCCAAGAGCAGGGAGACCTCCTCCTCGCTCACAAGCCCTGCATCTGGGAAGAAAGAAAACCCTGGACTGATGTGTACCCACCACGCCCTCAGCCTCGCAGGGGGCATCTCCTGGGGCCTGGGCTGCCCTGAATCCATGGACCGCCATACAGCTGCGCTGACAGAAAGCCCTACAAGTTCTCCCAGAAGACAAGAAGCCCCCCTGCGCGCTCCTGGCCTGGGAAGGAGGTGGTGCCTTACCAGCGGCAGGAGCAGCTCCAGGCACCGCACATTCTGGACAGAACCACTCATCCACCGGCACCTCCCCGAGAGGAGGATCCAGACATTCCATGTGGTATCTGCAGGAGCAAGAGGGAGGCAGACAAGGGCTCCAGCAACTGAGTGAGCCACCGACTGTCGTCTGAACATGTCCCAAGACTGCAGCGCACCCTGCTCTAGACAACTGTGTCCCCCCAGTCCCTATGTTGAAGCCCTAATACCCAAAGTGACTGCATTTGGAGATGGAGTCTCTGGGGCGGGGGGGGGTGAGGTTAACCGACATCATGAGGGTGGGGCCCGGACCCACGGACAGGGGTCCTTAGGAGAGGGAGGGACCCAGGGCTCCCTCTCCCCAGCAGAAAAAAGGCCACGAGCACACAGGAAGGCACTGCTGACAGCCTCAGCCTTGAACGTCTCACCAGACCTGACCCTGCACACATGGCGCACGCCGGCCTGCTCAAGAGGTCCACGTGCATCAGACGGGAGACACTAGGCTCCTCATGTTCCTGCAGTCCTCCCCCCTGGCATGCTGGGTAGCTCTGTCCTCCAAAGGGGGCCCAACGGTCCCTGAACCCTCCACGGGAGGCATACTGTGTGGAGGGACTGACTCAGGTGGCCACGTGACCCAGGTTGGCTCCATCCTATGAGGGACATGCGGCTGACTGTGGCATGTGTCTTGCATCTGCCGGCACCTAGAGGCTCATCTCTGGTTGGTTACGAAACCTCAGATTGTCCTTCCCCACCCCACTGTCACTTGGCAGCCCCAAGAGTTTCAAATGTTGGCACCTCACACTTCACAATCCAGTCTGAGGAGCTAATAGAGAAAGGTTTTGTTTGCTGAGAGTAGACGTAAATGTGGTCTAAACATGGCCTTCCAGTTGCTTCGACGCAGTCTTCAAGGAAAGCAGTCTGGGAAGAGTCACCTCACTGCTGGCATGGGCTGCCCGAGCCAGCCTTCACCAAGCTTCATGCCAAGACCCCAGATAGCCCCAAGCCAGACAAAAACCCATGTGGACACCCTGCTAAATCCCTGAAGACCTGAGCCCAGATTCAGTGCAGCTTAACGACCATGTACTGCTCACAGCGCTGAAATTTGAGCATCTGGTGAGCCAGGACAGGTGGAAACCCTCGCCCCATGAACCCCTCACTGGAATGCAACCCAGCAAGCCCAGGCCAGCATCAAGTCCTGGGGAGTACCCCAACACCCCAAGTAGATCCCAGCCTCAAAAGATCCTTCCCTGCATGGTCTCAGGAATAGAAGCAATGATTTTGTAGCTTCTCACAAAGGATTTCAAGGATCCAACACGGTTCACTTGATGTTGTCCTCAGGCCAAGTTCCAGGGCCTTGAACAGAGGCCGCTGGTGTGTGTGACAGGTGTGGGGCCTGGCCAGCCTGGTCCAGCGCAGTCACTCCATGGGGAAGCCTGGTTGTGGACTCACACGGAGGGAGGGTCATGCAGTGGCCGCCAGGATGGGGGCACAGCTCCTGAGCTGAGGACAACGCTCTGCCCGGCAGCCACAGCCACGCAGAACTGACCTCCTGCCCACATGGAAGCGGCAGCGACAGGACGCAGTGACGTCATCCATGGCTTCCCCAGTGACTCAATACTACCTTCACATTAAATAGCAAGTTTCAGGAAATCAGATAATCTGTACCTTACTTCCTGTAACAGCCAAAGGATCTGTTACACACATTCGTGTATCTACAGCCTTGTGATTCCATTTCCAAAAGAGTAATGGAGTAATTTCAGACTTGATCGTTAAGATGAAAGACAGCGATAGGAAGATTCAGCAGACGCCAGATATTAACATTGTAAGGGTGCATGGTGGTTTAAAACCACTATACTGGGCGCCTGGGTGGCTCAGTTGGTTACGCGACTTCCTTCGGCTCAGGTCATGATCCTGGAGTCCCGGGATCGAGTCCCGCATCAGGCTCCCCACTCACAGGGAGTCTGCTTCTCCCTCTGACCCTCCCCCCTCTCATGCTCTCTCTATCTCATTCTCTCAGATAAATAAACAGAATCTTAAAAAAATAATAAATAAATAAATAAATAAAACCACTATATTTATCGGTCTTAATGTTTTAGACTCATCAGGATTTTTACATCCCTTAGTTGCTTTGTTATATGCTAAACAATTCAAGCACATAAAATCCCTAAAAGTCACTGTTTAGTTACAAGGATTAAGAACAGACTCTGGCGTAAAGAATTGAGCACCATGGGCCCAATTCAAAAGCTGCAGGAAAACAACGAGGCCTTGTAAGCGAACATTCCAACAGCCTCTCCTGGGCTCACCAGCCACCTTGGGGACCACCAGAAGGCACCCAAACCTGGCATCCGGCTGGGAAGCCCTGGGCTGCAGAGGTGAGGCCAGTGACAAGGACCACAGTCCTCCCATAAGGCAGTCCTCCCCACCTCCAATGGCCTCTCCTGCAGCATCCAGCTGTTCCAGGCCCAAAGTGGCCATAACACGGAGGAAGGACTGGTTTTGTATGTGAGCTGAGCTCTGAGTGCTGAGCCGCCCACTCGGCCCCAGGGCCCCACGAGACCATATTTCTTCAGCTTCCTGCTTGCACTCAGTCAAGTCAGTAAACTATGCACAGGGATGGCAAGAGCAGGACACCCAAGGCACCCCTCTCCTGTCCTCCAGACTCACAGCAACCAACAAGCAGGGGGCAGTCAGACATGGAAACTCCCGGGGCCCCCAGCTGGAGCAGCCTGTTAGTGGAGCATTCAGACGGCACACAGGCAGGCAGCCACTCGCGAGAAGGGAAACTACACTGTGTGTGAGTCGAGAAGGTGGCGCCAGAGAGGGAGGGCCCTGGGAGGTGCCCTAGGAAGATAAATGCACAGAATGTGGCATTTGTCCGGGGAGCAAGCATGTGACCAACCAAGTTCCACGCAGGAGGCCCTGGGTAGGGAGGCCCTGGGCAGGGGTCAAAGCCTGGGCCAGTCTGCAACAGGAACAAACTCGAATGCTTCCAGGGCCAGCTCTGGGCCACCAGGGCTCGAGACTTCTTGCCTCCTGCTGTCAGCCCAACCCTCAAAAGGGCTACTTGTTGCCCAAGAGAAAGTTCCAGACCTGCCAGCCTCATGGGATTCTCTCATTACCACCCGTGCCCTGAGAGGCTGCCACAACCCTCTCACCACAAGCTTACAGCAGAAAAATTCTGTGAGACACCCAGCGGCAGCCCCCTCGGGGGTCCCTGAGAAGAGGAGCCAGGACGGAAGGAGGCCGGGGAAAGGCTCCCAGGAGCCAGGACTTGCTGGACACAGGGATCACCTCACCTCCTAGAAGGCGGGGTCCCACACATGTCCTTTATCTGGGCCCCTGGACCTGCTGGCTGGCCCCACAGCCCCCACTTCTTGTGTTTCCCTTGGCTTTTCTCCATCTCAATGCATTATGTGCATCTCTGTAAGTGGTCTCAGAATATTTGGGGGGGAACAGGTAGAGAGTATAAAAGGCGGGGAATAAAAGCATGGGAGGCCTGCTGGCTACCAACCAGTGGCCTGGGGTTCAGGTGTTCTGAACACAGGGTGCTTGGCCTCAGTGACCACAGCAGCGAACAGCTGTGGGTGGGAAGCACAGAACAGCAACCCTGCGGACTTCCCTCTAACAGGTTCATTTAAAACCCCAGTCTCAGAGGCTGGGCTCAGCAGTTCCGAGGGACTTCCCACTCGTCAGGGACTCAGGGCAGCAGAAGCAGCTCATCTGCTTCCAGAGCTGCCTCGAGAAGGGCCCCAGGCTCACCCAGCATCACAGCCATCACAGAGGAGCAGACGGTCCTCCCGGTCACTCCTGCCGCACACCTCACAAAAGGTTGGGTCTTCCTCCTCATGCTCTCCGGCTCTGGCGTTCTCCACTGGAATCTGAAAGCAGGAAAGCCCTACTGGTCACACGGCAGGAGCCCGAACCGCAGAGCCAACAACCGTGTCAGCGCGGAGCACACCGAGCGGCTCCCGCCGCGGGAAGGCCCGAGAACAGAGGGAGCCGGCGGGACAAGCCCGGACCCCGGCGCTGGGAACGTGAGGAGGGGAGGACAAAAGCAGCAGGCCTTTCTGGAGCACTGTCGTTCCACTCAGCAAAGACAGGGAGCCCCGGAGGCCACGGGCACCGGGACTGTCACAGCTGCGCAGGGGGCGGGCCCTCCACGCAGGCACAGGGGCGTGCTCCTCTACGCTGCCATTACCCCAGCCTGGTGCGCAAGCTCTGTGGACACACTCCCCTCAAACGGTTGCCACCTCCGTCCCCCGCCCGTCTCCCCACACCGTGGGGCACAGCCTTGCTCCTCTCCTCCGTCTGTGTCAGCACCTGCTCAGCCTTTTCTCCAGAGCCAGGTGGGAGACCCAGGGTCCTCCCCTCCCCAGCCTCCTGCACCGTGGCTCTCTCCCCGATCTTCTCCGGCTGAGCTCGCCTGTGTGCCCCTTGGACCTCTCTACACACGTCCACACACTGCCCTGGCGGAGATACTCCAGGTAAACGAAGGCTGCCTACGTGACATGGGGACCACTTCCAGGGACGGAGAGCAGAGCTTCTGGGACAGGGGAGAGGGGCCTGAACTGGCAAAACCACAGCTGCTGCCCGCAGCACAAACCTGAGCCTACAGGGGGCCTAAGTCCCTGTGCACCTACGGCGTTGTGACCTTTGTAAAGAAACTAGCAGGTCTACAGCTACAAGACCCATGTCTAAGGTGTGTCTGCGAGTCTCTGGGATGCTCCTCCTCAACAACAGAAGACTCGTACAGGCCCTTCGAGCCTCTACAAAGCAGACAAGCAAAAGCAAGCACCTAAGAGCAGAGGAGAACTTCTTAGCCCTCCTTGTGCGTGACCCCTGCCCAGCACCATCGGGGGTGTGGTCTCCCCCTTGGCTGTTGTGGCGGAGGAGAGAAGCTGTGAGATGTAGAAAAGGCACGTGGGAGTGGGGAGGAGGAAGTCTGAGAAACTGCCACCATCCGCCCCACTCTCCTCTCCCACCTGCCCTCCCACCCAGAACTCGTGGACCAGGCAGCACCTCCATCGACCGGCTTCACCCCTTCATGCTGCAGATGACATTTTAGTGGATTTCTAAAAAGCACTTAACCAATATTTGCTCACTTCAGGAAAACAAATCAATTCCTCAAAGCTCATTCTCCCATTAGACAGGGACCAACGTAATAAGGCATTGGCGGGGAAGAGGGGTTCTCAACCACAGCATCTAGACTTACCTTCTTCAGGATTTTACCACCAAACCGGGCTCGGATACAAATACATTTAAATATAGTTCGATCAACTGGACAGGAATTGGCATTCTGTAAGAAACAGAAATTGTATCAGGATCCCATAGGATCGTTTTCACCATTAATACCATACTCAAAATAAAGAATTCCTGCAGAAGTAAAAAATTCATCGAATGCTATCATCGACTCTTTACTGAACACACCCTCCAATCTGAGAGGTACAGGGGCTCCCATCCCCCCGGTCTTTGGTCTGGCCTTCCGGCACCTGCAGTGCTGTCTCATGGTGGAACCACACTCCCAACTGCTCCCGCGTGGAGTTAAGAGTCCTTCTCTGTCCTGACAGGCGCCCTGCGTTTTCTTCAGAAGACTCCAGAGAGCTGCTTGCTAGCTTCCCATCTTCAGTCCAGGTGGCACCGTGTGTGCATTGCGAGCTGGACCCTCTTTCTCTCCGTCTCTCACACTCACATTTCTTTACAAAGAGCGCCACCCTCCCTCGCGCAAGGCCTGCCCTTTAGGTCCCCACCACGCTCCTGGGGCCTGGTCTCCGTTCCTGGAGCAATTCTGGTGTAGTCACAATAGTTTTACACCTCTTAATATCCAATAGGGGACTTCCCCCTTTCTCAAAAGGACCGGCAATTCTTGGTATTTTCTTTTCCTCCTCTATGAATTTCCCAACACCTCTAGGGCTCTGGATGCTCCAGTCAGGACGGGGAGGAACTGGTATCACCACAGCCATCTCTCTGAGCACCTCCCCTCCAGAAAGTGCTCTTTCTTCATTCAGTCTCAACTGTTTTAGAAAAGCTCTTTGAAGATCTCACATGTCTTTTTATGACTTACTTCTGAGTGTAACTTTTCATCTTTGTTAATCCTGTGCCCGGCAATCTTGCTGAGCTTCGCATTCCGGTACTTCATTTGTAAGACATCTATGTTGACAAACTTATCATTTGCAAAGAATACCTTTCCCTACGTGACACTTCTACCTTTATTTTCTCCTTCCACTAATCCAGTATGATACTGGCTAGAAGACAAGCAACCAGCACCCTGTCACATTCCTCAACTTACAAGGCTTTGCTTGCCCCCAAATCTACACCTTAATCTAACCTGTGCCACGGAGCAGGGGCAAGTAGTGGCGGGCAGGGAAGCCCTCAAAGGACAGCACAGCGAGGCAGACGTGCAGCCGCGAGGGCGGCATGAACGCGGCCGAGGTCCAAACAAACTCCCGAGCTCTCTGGGAAAACGGGGAGCAGGGCTGGGGCTATGGGGCTACGGAGCTACTGTTAACCTCGCCGGGGGAGGTGGTGGCATGGAGGTCTGCTACCTCCACACGGTGTCCATGCTGGTCAAGCTCCAGGCTGGGCAGAGGACAGCAGACTTAAGGTGCCTGAAGACGGTGACGGCGGGGGGCGGGGGGGTGGGGACGGGGCGGTGGCACACATCATTCCTCCGGTCCTCTTCTACGTCTTTGAAATTTTTCATGGTAAGAAGTTTAAAAAGTAGGAAGGGGGTTACTGCTTCTCAAGTTCTTTTTTTTTTTTTTTTTTTTTTTAAAGATTTTATTTATTTATTTGAGAGAGAGAGAATGAGAGACAGAGAGCATGAGAGGGAGGAGGGTCAGAGGGAGAAGCAGGCTCCCCGCCGAGCAGGGAGCCCGATGCGGGACTCGATCCCGGGACTCCAGGACCATGACCTGAGCCGAAGGCAGTCGCTTAACCGACTGAGCCACCCAGGCGCCCCACTGCTTCTCAAGTTCACCATGAGAGATGCCTGGGTGTCTCAGTCAGTGAGGCGTCTGCCTTCGGCTCAGGTCATGATCCCGGGGTCCTGGGATCGAGCCCCACGTAGGGCTCCCTGCTCACGGGGCGCCTGCTTCTCCCTCTTCTCCCCACTCGTGCTCTATCTCTCTCTCAAATAAATAAAGTCTTTAAAAAAATTAAAGTTCATCATGAAATATACTGTGTATTTCTTTTTTTTTGTTTTAAATTTTATTTATTTATTTGACAGAGAAAGAGAGGGAACACAAGCAGGGGGAGTGGGAGAGGGAGAAGCAGGCTTCCCGCTGAGCAGAGAGCCCATCGCGGGGCTCGATCCCAGGACCCTGCGATCATGACCTGAGCGGAAGGCACGACTGAGCCACCCAGGCACCCCTATACTGTGTATTTCTGATGAATTCTCTTCATCTGCTTTAAGGCTGGCTCCCTTTACTGCTGGTCATCGCGACTCAGTGCCGAGCTGAATCTCATGCTCTGCATCTGAGATGGACCACAGCATACTGGGCTGCCTCTGCCAGCCACAGACTGCCCCTAGGTCATTCAAGATTTCTGCAGACAGGTCCCCAAGGGACACTGACCCAGAAATAACCCTCCTTATTCCATGGTGCATGAGCACATCACCCCACAGTGAGCTTTACTGGCCACCCCAAGAGCCAAGAGCACACCAACCAAAGCAAAGATCAAGCCAGGACCCAATTTCTACTGTAGAACAGACAGCACCACCCAGTAAGAGGCTGGCAACCGACAGGGTCACTTGTAAACGGAGAGAGGTCATCCCAAAGGAAAGAAGAACCCAAGAAAAGCTGCCTCCCTCACCTTGGACCATTCGACGATACAATCCAGGCAGAAATAATGGGCACAGTTCTCTGGTGTCCCCACAGCCTGGTCTCTGAAAGTATTGAGACAAATCGGGCAGCTCTCGGAATCATCATCAGAATTAAATGCGCCACTGGCTTCCAACTTCCCCTGAGCATCCACCACGGCCACTAACGCCTCTGTGCCCTCTTCTCTTCCTCCTCCTCCTCCTTCAGAATCTTCGGAACCTTGGAAAAGAAGAAATGTAACTTTGTGAGTTGGAGCACCGGAAGCAAGCAGGCTACAGCTGCGCTCAGGAAGGCATTCCAAATCCCACACTTAGGAGACAGACACCTTCCCTGCTGTTGTGCCCATCCCCGGGCACCTCACCTGACGCAGCTTTCAAGCTAAGAGCATGGGAAACCGGCTGAGCGGCTATCCCAGCTCCGCAAGCCCCTACCTTGGTGCAGAATCAGAACCTTCCCCATCAGGGCAGCTCCCCCATCTGACAACTGCCCCTGCTCAGCACAGTGGCCTCCAGGGGGTGGCACACCCCCCAAAACCCTCCTCAAAACATGGTGTTAACCAACCATCTGCCTCCAAGTGAGACTTTTCTTACAGGTCTGTTTTTCTTTCTTTGGGGATGTAGGGACCATAGATTCCAAACTAGGTAACTTCGTTGTAACAGTTCTGATCAATTTCTGAGAGGTTCTGGGGCTGCAGCCTGAGCAGCAGAAAAGGAGACGCTTTCAGTTCAACATAGCAGTCGACGTATACATTCAGTTTTCTCTCCCTCCCAAACGCCACTAAAGGAGCAAGTTCACTTGCACCAGAGATGTATGTGGCAGGCAGGGTCCTCACACAGCCCCAGGACACCACCCCATCCAATCCCTTCCAGGGTGGACAAAACCAGTGCCTCAGCTACAAACCTGCTGCTGCTGCTGCTGCATGGCCAAGGGAAGTACTCCCTGTTGGCTCAGCCTAATCAGGTGCATCCTTTAAAAGTTGCTTTCCCCAGCTGGTTGCAGAGAAAGAAGTCAGAGCAATGTGCGCCTCCAGGCGTGGAAACAAGTGAGCAGCTGATGTGAACTGCTGATCAAGGGGGCAGCCTCTAGGAGCTGAGGACAGTCCCCGGCCGACAGCCAGCCAGAAGTCAGGACTTCAGCCCTACTCCCTCAAGGCTCTGAATTCCGCCAACAAGCAGTGCCCTCGGAGACCCTCAGATGTGCACCGTGGCCCCACAACCCCTGATGTCAGTGAGTGAGATCTGAGCAAAGGACCAGCAACCCACATCTGGACTGCTGACCCTGGAAACACTGAGATTATAAGCACACTGTTCTGAGCTGCTGGGTCTGTGACAGTTCGTTACACAGCAAGAAGAAAAACCTAAATGAAATTGGTACGCAAAAATTTTGGAAAAGGACAGGTGAGAAGCTGCATGAGAATGGGCTTTTCTCAGCTTTCCCGCTTTGCTAAGGCCCAAGTGAGCAGAAGTAGGTTGAGGCTAGGTGATCAGATTCTTCCTACGGAATTCCGAAAGGCAAAAGAATTGGCCACCTGAGGGCCACGAGACCCTTGTGCAGCACCTGGGCACACAGAGCGATGCCTCTGAAGTCTGAGGGACAGTGACCAGCAATGATGGGAGCTGTAAAGACTTGCACAGATGCACGAAGTCCTGAGCCATCTACCTCTGCTCACCCCTTCTCAGGGGCTGCTGGCCATGGTCCCGACTCAGTAAGGGATCACAGTGAAGAAGGTGCAGACGAGCGCGCCAGCCTGGCCTGGCAGCGGGCCTGAAAACCCCAGTACAGAAGAGTGCAGGGTCCCCAAGAGGAGCACGGCTCATGCTGCAGCCAAGATGGGGGTGCCTTGGGGCTGCACTGAGCAGGCCACTGTGACTCCCTGCAGAGCAGTGTGTGCTTGGCCTGGAGAGCTGGGCGTGAGGCCACAGAGCAGAGCCCTAAGTTCTCGGTTTTTGTGGTAAGACTTAAGCAGACAATGTATTTTTTAAAAGATATATTTTTTAAAGATTTTACTTATTGTCAGAAAAAGAGCACAAGCAGGGGGAGTGGGAGAGGGAGAAGCAGGCTCCCTGCTGAGCAGGGAGGCCGATGTGGGGCTCGATCCCAGGACCCTGAGATCATGACCTGAGCCAAAGGAGACGCTTAACCGAGCCACCCAGGTGTCCCAATAATATGTATTTTTAAAGATTTATTTATTTGAGAGACAGAGAGAGACCTCATGCACGTGTGTACAAGTAGAAGGAGGGACAGAGAGAGGGAGAGGAAAAGAGAGAGAGAGAGAGAGAGAAAATCTCAAGCAGACTCCCCGCTAAGCGTGGAGCCTGACATGGGGCTCAATCTCAGGACCCCGAGATCATGACCTGAGCCAAAATCAAGAGTGGGACACTCAACTGACTTGAGCCACCCAGGTGCCCCTTAAGGAGATAATACTTGAAGTTGGAAACTCAACAAACCACAATCAATTTTCAAGGATAAATACTAGGCCAAGAAAAGCAACAAGTAGAAAGCTGCTCTGGGAAGGGCCAGGTCCGCAAGGTTACAGGAAATGCCCTTTCAGGAGACTCCCTTCTCTAGTTCTGACTACACTTCCCACCTGCTAAGGAGAGTCAGCCACCTTTTATGTTTCAAAGGCTGGTTGGTGTTGAGGAAACAAAGGGCATTCAGTCAAGCTGACAGGCTAGCCAACCAGGGCCTCAGCACCCCCCCTCCTGTAGCACTCCCCACCTGCAGGCCCTGCACCTGCATCACCCTCCCTCCTGGACACTCTGTGCCACATGTCCCTTTTAGCAGCACTCTGTGCACTACCACCTGGCCACCTCCTCCTGTCCTTCACATCACAGCTTAGACGGGCCTCTCTGGAAGCTTCTCCTCACCACTCCAGGTCCACAGAAACCCTCTTCTGGAGATGCCCCTACACACCCACTCTCGCCATGTATTACCCTTGTCGTAACTGCTTCTTTATGCCACTGTCTGCTGCTAAGTGGTGAGCTCAGGAACAGCAGGAAACCCAGCTCTGCTGGCTTCTGCACTCCCTCCAGGCTCCACCCAGATTCTCTGGCATCCAGCAGGCCCTCAAACCTTTGCTCGAGGGACGAACCAACGTCTTCTGCAGGTAAGCCCAACGCCCCATCTCAACAGTGGGGGACAAGCAGAACTATATCCATGACCTGCAAACTCAGGACAGAATTTCATTTCCCTGTGTACAGGATTCAAAATCTGTGGACGAGTATGTCACCAATACACACAGAGTTGCAAACTCAAGTCTGCTCATGCTATTGTAGTCCTGTTCCTTCATGAGCACTGTTACCTTTCTGTAACATTCTAACACTGGTAACCACAAGAGCCTGAAAGACTGTGATACACAGATCATGGTATGTGCTTTAGGACCATGCCTCTCCTGACTTGAGGACTGTGCCAGAAGGAAAGCAGCTGTGAGCCAAACTTCCAAAGTCCAACAGCCTATCAGCAGAGGCCCAAGTGTGCCCTCTCTCTGTGGAAGGTGACTACAGCTGGAATCGGACAGGATGGCCCAGCCTGGGGACCTTGGAGGCCATGCAGCAGCCAGGGCGGCTAGAAGGGACAGGGAAGGAGGTGCCGTGAGCCCAACCAGAGTCCCTTACAGCAACATTCCCTGCGCAGAAGTTCAAGGGCACAGATGTCAACCAGCGTGAACATGCTGGGAATTCCTTAATAAAGTCACTTCCTGCACTTGCCGGTTCTCTCTGGGGCTCTGGTCAGAATAATGAGAGGAAGCCATGAAGGGCTCCACCGACCTGGCCTGTTCAGAGTCCCGGCCAGGTGACCTCGGGCCACAGCAAACCTTGGCTCTTGCTAAACCTGCCCTGTACTTGGGGGGGGGGGATGGTGTGTGTGTGTGTGTGTGCGCGCGCACGTGCGCGTGAGAAGCACGAGTCACCAAGAGCCCTCTGCTCACTATGCCAGAAAATCCACTCTGCCGTGCTCACCCTGGAAAGACCCCACTTCATGCTGCTCCACATTTAGACATTTTACTCTTCAATGAAGTTGTGTCATCAAACTGGACTCTGAAACAAAGGCACGCCACTGCCCCAACGGAAGGTGCAGCCTGGTGACAGGGGAGCCTCTCCCCAAGTCCTCACAGCCCTCAGCTGGCCAGTGTGTCGAGGCATCAACTCCACCAACAACGTTTCATAAACAGCGGTCCCTGTCACAGCGAGAGCAAATAGCAGGAGGCCACTCAAGTAGCTGCATTCTCACCGGACTGGTCCTCGAGGTCCCCGTCCTCGTCCTCTCCGTCGGTGCCGTAGCTGCGCTCGCTGCCCATGTCATCTTCAGAGCCCCCACTGGTACTGTCACTGCTTTCTTCTAAAGCAAAAGTGGTGGAGACACAGGCCCCGAGCAAGCGTCACAACCGAGGCAGCCAAGAGCGAGGGCTGCCTCACAGAGGTACAGACGTGCTCGGAAGCACCTGCCAAAGGGACTACGAGCGGCTGCCCAGATGGGGGGATGGAGAAGTTGGGCTGGGGGGGACAGGAGCAGGGGAAGCATATCCTTTCGCTCTGTGTACATCTGTACTACTCAGCTAAACAGTAAGATAAACACAAGTACCGCTCATACAATTAAAAGCAAAGAATAACTTCTTAAAAAAGATTGAAAGTTGAATATCGACATATGTAGATAACCCTCAAAAGGGGACTCAGCACATGAGGTGGCCCTGCTGCCTCTGCGAGGTGCAAGCCGCAAACACCTGCCCCCCCCCTCTGGGTGGAAGGGGTGGGAGGCTGGCTCACCAGCATTGCTGGCCAGGGCAGCAGGGCTGAGTCGTGGGTGTCCATCCAGCCCTGGGCTTCGGTCCACAAGCTCGTCCAGGCTGTCGTCATCCATCACTGGACATTGGTAACCAGCTCTGAAATAAACCAGAGTCAAAAAGTTCTCAACCGTCCCAGGATGCAATGCTCCCCTCCTGAAAGCACAAGAGTCGCTCGCCACACAGCACGACCTGGTGACGTGTCCATCCGTCGGACAGGGAGGCCAAGCCACAAGACAGAACACAAACAAAGCAACTCAAACCGCAAAGCTGTGCATACGTAGGAGAAAAGACTGATTCCCATCTACAGAGCGACATTCAAAGTCAAATCTCAATTTATAATTAACCTAATTTAGCTTCAGTCTGGCAACGTTTTGTTCAATCAGGCACCTACAACACCTTGACACTCCCGAGAAATCCTGACACCAAGCACGCATGAAATGGCTTATCACAAGCTGGGGCAAAGCAAGGATTTCAACGTAGAGGGGTAGGCAGTATCAGAGGAGCCTAGGTGACTAACAGGACCCTCTCCCTGCACTCTCTTGCCATGTCACTCAGCCAACGTTGGCCAGCCTGCCCTCCACCCACCAGATCACCACTGGGAGGCCACGTGTTAGCTGAGGCTGCCCTGCCCTCACCCCAAGTGCACCCACAGGGAGCAGAGGTCAGGCTCACCTCTCAACCACAACCTGCTCTTGGTCTCCTGATGTCCAGGTGGGGACACCCGTCCTGCCTATTCTGTCCTGCCACCGCAAGCACAACACAGACCTAGACAGGTGACCTCACAAATGGAGCAAAACACAATCTACCTCCTTTGCCAGACCTCCAACTCCGGACCCCAAATAAGGGTTCGTTTCTCAACAATGCTACTCACTTCATTTCCCAGGTGACTCTCAGAGAAAACACTTCCCACAGACAGTCCTTCCATAACTCACCAAGACAGCGTAAGTAAAGAACACGCTTGCTGGGGTACATGTGCTTCGGGCCAAGTCCACTCTCCATGGTCAGAGGAAAGGGGTCACACAAAAGACCAGAAGGCAGAGGGGCAAAGCAAGAACCGGGGAAGGAGGGCTTGACCCGGTAAGGCTCTCTTCGTGGATCCTACACGCAGGCTTCTTCCCCCACGGGCCGTGTGCCACCACCAAGGGCTTCACATGGCAATCAGAGGGGCCACCACCACCTTTGTACAGATGCTCCCAGAGAATAATCTCCTGGTGGGGCTAAGGCCAGATTCAGATTTTGGAGTGCCTAACTTCCCTTACAAAGCCCCAGATGCTAGGATGTCTCCTAAATAGTGAAGGTATATTAATTTGATGAAACTATCAATTGCCTCATATTGTTTCTACCCGGAAATAGTATACCAAGAAGTGGTTCTGTAGAATTATTCACCCCCTAAAGCTACCACCTTTCTTCTATTTAGTGTTCTAAGGTTAAGAAAATGAGCCATGGTTCCACTCAACTAAGGGTCTGCACCCTCACTGCTTGGTGACTCAGCAACACAGCAGGGACCCAGCCGTCCCGCAGTTCCTGGCCTGACTCCTGCTGGAGGCATACAGACCTCAGGACATGACAGGGCCACAGCCCTTCCAGGAGAATGACACCTCTCCTGTGGGGTCAGGGAAGAGGACCTAGAACTCTCTGGCCATTGTCATCACCATTCCCACAACTGGACTTCACAAAGTCATCCTGGGACACCTGCTCCAATACCTACCCTGCCCCTAAAGTGTGCAGCACATTTCCTGCCCTATAGGAAGGTAAATACATTTTTTCAAGTTGGCCCCTAAAAAACATGGGTTTGAACTGCACAGGTCCACTTGCACGTGCAAATTTTTTGGATAAATACAGTACTACAAATGTGTTTTCCTTCCTTGTGGTTTTATTTTTCCCTTCAGCTTACTTTATTAGAAGAAACACGCGTTCATCAACTATTTATCGGTAAGGCTTCCACTCAACAGTACACTCCCAGCAATAAAGTCTTTGGGGAGTCAAAAGTTATACATGGATTATCATATCCACTGCACGGGGATCAGCGCCTCCAATCCCCATGTTGTTCAAGGGCTGACTGTACTCATACACATAAACCTACCAGGAAACACTTCAGACACCAGAAAACGTAACCCCCTGAGGCCACCTAAGACCACAGAGCACAGCTGAGGGCAGTTTCTAGGGTGCAAATTCTTACCTTGATGATGTTACACAAGCACAGGGTCAAAAGTCAGAACAGACGGCCCCTGGCTTCTCCCCTGGCGCAGTAAGCCCCAGGTCCACCTGTAACTGCTCCAAAGTCAGAACAGACGGCCCCTGGCTTCTCCCCTGGCGCAGTAAGCCCCAGGTCCACCGGGCAGGGCCTACCTCCAAGGGCTGTCGGAAGAGGTCAGCAAGGCCACGACTGGGTTTGGCACACAGGGGCTTGCCAGAAATACCCGCCCAGGAATGGGGTTGAACTCCACGACTCCCTGCGCCTGTGGCGTTAAGTCCCACCACAGCCGGGGAGGGCAGCAGGAGAGCGTCAACTATGAGGCTAAACGTCGTCTGTTCCGACATCATCACACGACAGCTAACTGCTGGCCAAGAACCCAAGGAGCCTCTGAAAGTACTTTTCAGCGCAAAGACCTGTGCAGATACTGAGGAAGAGGCCACCACGAGAGACCCTTCGCAACCCTTTCCCTGTCAGAACACTGCAGTCAGAACTCTGTGTTAATGGGGGCCCTACCAGCGCACCTCGACACGCCTGTCCACACTCACCATCCCTACTTCTGCTGGTATGTTCCAGACCACAGGCAATGCCGGTGGTGGTCTGTGGCTCTCCTGCTCTACCTCTAGATCTAGGGAGCGGAGAGGAAATAATTTTTTTTTCAGATGCACCAAAGCACCTATGATTCCAACCGTTACTAAGAAAGCCAAAGAACTTCTGGTGGTAACTGGCGCCTGTGCCAGGCCCTGAGCAAGCATGCCAGGCCCAGCACTGCGCACCCAGCCAGGACTGTCATTTTTTACTCCACGTCTGCCATGAAGGACAGGAGGCCTGAAAACTGTAAACTGCAATGCAAGTGAAAAAGTAGGGCCAACAAGGTCTCTGCGGGGCTGACGCGGACACCAAGAGTCTATACCGGGGGCTGCAGAGAGGCCCAAAGCAGGCTCGCCCCACGGGGCCCTGCCACCGGCCTGGCGCAGAGACGCACTGGGCGCTGCCAGCCACTGTTCCCCTGACTCAACATTCTCGTAAGAACCCTCCCCTTAGCCTCAGGTTCTAAGCACAGGACCCCTGGCGCGAACGAGGCTCGCGGGCAGATTACCCCATGCTCCCGCAGAGACAGCAGCAGCACGGAAGTCCCAAACCGACAAGGCGCAACACGAGCGCTGCCGAGAAGAACGCGGGGCAGGAGCCTGAGGCTGCCCGGCCGCGCAGCCGCTGCTCCCTCCTCGAGGCGCTCACGTGCACAACAGGAAGGGCAATACCTACCGCGGGGGCTCGAGGCGAGGGCTACGTGAGCTAGAGGAGACCGTCCCGTGAGCCGCTCGGGCGCCGAAACGCAGACGAAGCCGCCGGCTGCAGCGACGGCCAGGAGCTGGAAACGAGTTGGCTCAGGGTCACGCTTGGCTCGCGCCGGGAGGGAAGCAGCGCGGGCTGGGGGGGGGGGGGGGGACTCCACAGGACGAGGCGGGTGGGCCCCCCCGAAACCCGCCTGCGGCCCGAAGGGCCTCCCGGCCCGCCCGCGCTCCCCGCCGCCCGCCCGGGGCCAGCGCGGCGCAGGCCTCGCCCCGAGGCGCAGGCCGCAGACAAAGCGCGCGGCGCTCGCGGACGGCCCTCGCGCCGGGGCGCGGTCGGGACCCCGGGGCCGCCGCGGGCCCCGCACGTACCCGGGAGCCTCGCGTCCCTCCCGCCGCTCCCGCGCGCTCGCCGCGCCGCCCGAGCGCCAGCCTCGACTAGGCCGCCGCCGCCGCCGCCGCCGCCGCCGCGCGCTCCCCGACCCGGAAGTGCACGGAGCCGGCTTCCGGGGCCCTCGCCCTCGCCCCGCCCGTTGGCGGGAACCACTGGGACCAGGGCGGGGAGGAAGAGCCTGAAGTGGCGGAAGGCGCCGCTCGCCGTGGCCGGGGGCCTCGGGGCTTCGCAGACACTGCTTAACGCTGGCCCACCGCCCAGGAAGACTAGTGTCTGGAAGACCTCGTGGTGTCTAGGCCCCCGCCAGTAGGCTGTTCCGTGTCAGCCCTCCCCCGCCGCGAGTTGGTACAGTCCGAGCCCCGCCCTCCGACCAGGGCGAATGGAAGCGGCCGTCCGGCACACCGGAGCCCCGCCCCCAGACCTGGCCCCGCCCACGCCCGTGGGCACGCCCCAACCCTGCTGCCCCGCCCCACGCGGTGGCCCGGCCCTCCTCGGTGTTGGTCACGCCCCGAGCCCCCGGCGCGTTCGTCGCTCGCCTCGTGGCGCTCCGGGGACGGGCAGCTTCGCGCCCCACAGTCGCTCCTGGACCAAACACTGATGGAGTCCTACGTGGGCACGCTCCCCCAGGTGCTGGGCACAGCGGGAGGAGACCCTAGCCCCGCGTCCCGTCTGGTTCAGACACCGGAAACCACCAGCGCTGTCGGTCACCACACCGCGTGGTGTGTGAAAACCTGACTCGCGCTATGATGAAAGATAAAGCAGCGTAGGGTCCGGGGCTCAGGAGCCTGGGAGGACTGGCCAGTGTTAGGCGGTGAGGACGGACCTGGCAATGACGTGGGGGCCCAGAGGGGCCGCCGTGGGCAGAGCACCGAGAAGCCGCCGCTGGACCTCAGAAAGGAGGCCGAGCAGGGGTGGCTGGGCCCAGTGCGGGAAGTGGCCAGAGGCGCTAGGGGCACGGGAGGATCTCGAGCAGGATGACACGTGCAGGCTTGCAGGCTCCGCGGGGGAGGGGGGGCGGGGGGGCAAGGTGGGGAAAAGACTAGAGCAGTGAGGGCAGACACGGGGGGATCCCCAGTTCAGGAACCACCATGGGTGCAGCTCAGGTTTGGGAAGCAAGAAACTCCTGGTAGATTCTGAAGACAGGGGATTTGCTGAGGGATGTGTGAAGTAAACAGGAGGGGAACCAGGAGAGGGGTTCTGGAAACCAGGGAAGGAAGGACCATCAAGCAGCGCCCTGGGTCGAGTGAGGTGGGAGTCACTGTGACCCTGAGAATAGCAGCGTTGGAGGCGGGAGGGCCGTGGGGGAGTTTAAAGAGGGTGGGAGAGTAACCAGCGCACCAACATCTCTTGCAAGTGGCCCTGCTGCAAAAGGAAGGAAGAGTGGAGCCAGCCAAGGGAGGGTTGTCTTTTCTGCTTACTGCTGGAGAAATAACAGCTAGTTTACACACTCTGAAAAGGACTTTGCAGAGAGGGAGAATGGATGGCGCCAGAGATAAGGAAGACTCTGGAGCAATTCCTCTCCATGGGCCAGAGGGGTGGGGTCTGGAGAGGGTTGGCTGGTGCAGCACGGTGCCTCTTGGGTGTCCTCCAGGCCAAGTACTTAAACCTGGGCACTTGGGCTCCCAGTGTATCAATCATGTAACCATGGGACAGCTTCTTGACCTCTCTGTGTGTCAGTGCCCTTGCCCATAAAACAGAGATTGAGGGCTGGGTGGGTGAGTATTGGGATTGCACTTTGGGTGGGGTCCAGCATGGTGACTACCCTGCACCAAGTACCTCCCCCTCCCTCTCCTTCTCAGCATGGAGCTTGGCATGTGCTGGCCCTTCTAGACACACGTGTCTACCTGCTGAAGACCATTGGATAGAAGGACACTACCCAGCAGAGGTTCCCACATGGGGTATAGGGGTACCCTGCTGATGCTCCTATGAAGGAGTTGGACAATCAGCTTATAGCCAACTTGGAGTCTCCTTGGAGAGGGGGCAGCCCTTCCTAACTTCATCTGCCGCTGTTCCTGGGGCTCCTGGAAAATTGACATAATAAACACATGCACCCACGAGACATAGGAAAATACTTACTCAGCAGGCATCCTTGGGCAGTGCACAACCTAACCAGCCATGTCAACCTGTGCTTAGATGTGAGCTGTGCTCCCAGGGAACTGCCCAGAGCCATTGGTCTGGGCCCAGATTGAACACAGGTGGTACCTCGAGAGCACAGGCACATAATAAACCTCCCTCCTACTGATGCCCTCCCCCGTGCATGTGGTCACCCCCATCAGTACTGTCACCTGCAGTGCACACTGACTAGCCACCCACCTGCCACCTCTCACATGCTGGTTCCAAGCGGCGACACAACATGTGTGCCCTGCCCCATGCCCCTCATAGACCTGCACTCTGCCTCTGCTGGGTTTGGGGTGTGTGCTAGTGCATGCACCCCGTTCTGCTCCACCCCCACCCAGAGCACAGGCAGGAACATACGTGAAATGCACAGTTCTGTGCGGGAGGGTGGAGCATGACTGGGAGCTACCTTGGTTCTGTCCCGCACAGGCCAGCCCTTTCCCCTGCCATCAGGCCTGCACACAAACACAGGGCCAGAGCGGGGGGAGGAGACAGGTACAGCTGACTTAGGAATGCAGGCCTATTAGTGTCCTGGGCCTGCCTTAACCAATGACCACAGACTGGGTAGCTTAAAACAACAGATGACTCTCTCACAGTCCCAGAAATTACAAATCCGAAATCCAAGGCAGCTGTGCTCCCTGGGAAATCCGTAGGAAATCCTTTCTTGCCTCTTCTGGTTTCTGGTGCTCCAGGCTTCCTTGGCTTGTGGCCACATCACCCCAAACTTTGCCTCTGTCTTTACATGGCCTTCGCATGTGTCTGTATCTCTCATCTGTCTCTTATAAATACACTTGTCATTGGATTTAGGGCCCACCAGGATGATTTTATCTCAAGACCCTTAATTTCAGGTGCAGAGACCCTTTTTGCAAGTAAGGTAACATTCACAGGGTCTAGGCGCTAGGATACAGACATCTTTTTGAGGGGACACTATTCAACCCACTATAGAGGGTGATAAGGGGTGCATTTGGAACCAGCAGGACTGGGGGGCACAGCTGGAAGTCATACCAGGCATGGCAAGACAGGAACTCAGAGTCACCCTGACTTTTGGCTTCTCTCTGTCCCCAAACCCCAGATTTCTTTCCTCCAAACCTCTATCCTGTCCTGAAGGTGTGGGCCTCCTCAGGGATCCTGCAGATTCCTAGGGATTCCTTCCAGACCACATTATCCAGGCTTTGCTGACCCCTCCACCTCTGACTACCAGTAGAACTGAGCCAGCTCCTTGCTCCTCTGTGCTCTTTCCCCACCCATAGGTGGCCACACCCACAACATCCTGCCTTGAATTTCTATCCCCAGGATTCAGGCTCCTGATGTCCCAGGCAATGCCTATGCTTCCCTGGAGCCTCAGCACTTAGCCACTCAGGCAATGGTTTTGAAGGAAGAAATGAAGTGACCGTGATGATGGGAAGGGTGCAGCAGGGTCTGTGCTGGGGTTGCGGCACCTGCTGGGCTCCAGCCTCCGCACACGTGGGATGCAGGGAAGTCACTGGAGGGAGAACCAGGAACAGGTGGTGTAGAGGCCAGGAGGGCCACAGGAGAACCACCAGGGACCAGGGTGGCTGAGGCTGAGGGCTATGGCCCCTGGGCAGTGAAGAGTGGAGGGCTCCTTCGAAGCTCCTTGGAACCAGGTGAGTAGGGTCCCCTAGGGAGGGCCAGGGTCTGAGGCAGATGCGTGAGACTGAGTGAGGTGAGGGAAAGTGGGGAGCTCTGGCTTACTTTGGAGGGGCACAGAGGGCTTATGAGAACTCCTGTGTCAGGAACAAAAGGGGAGCAAGCATCTCTCTACCTCATTAGGGGTCCGCATGGCCCCTGATTCTGCCTCGGGGTCCCCTTTGGCCATGGAGGCGGGGAGGGGAGTGTGAAGGGAAGGGGGCCAGGGCCAAATCTCCCTTGGCTGCCACCTTGGGGCACCACCCAGGAGTCAATAACTCCAGGTCCGAAACAGTCTATTCTCATGTTTTATACTTTTTCAAAGCCCAGACAGGACGGGGCAAACCAGCGATGGCCCTGCGCCCCGCGCCGTGTCCCCTCCGGACTCGGACTCCAAGCCTTCCAAGGCGACGGATCCCACCGGGGGACCGCGGATCCCCCGCCCGCCAGCCACAGCACTCCGCGGGGGCCGCGAGCAACGCGGGCCCCACGGGCGTCCCGAGGGTGCGGCCAGGCTACGTGCACCCCAGCCCCGCGCGTTCCCGGGAGCTGCCGACCCGCCGCGAGGGCGGGGGGAGCGCCTCGGGCCGTACCACCGCCCCGGCCGGAGGGGGAGACGCCCTGCACGGCAGCAGCGCGGCGCCCGCAGGCCCCGCCCGGCAGGTGGCGGCCCCGCCCCGAGGCCGACGTGCGGAAAGGAACGCGCCTGCCGCGCCCGCGAGGGGCCGCGCGGCGGTGGGCGTGGCGACCCGCCCCCACCTCGCGCCCACTGGCTGGGGCGCAGCAGGGCGGGCCCGGCCCAGCTGGCCATTGGCTACGAGACCCGCATATTTGCATACGGGCCGGGCGCGGGGCGCGGGGCGGTCGGGGGCCGGTCGGGGGCGCCAGGGGCCAGCGGCCGCCGCCGAATTTGGGCTGAGAGCCGGCGACGGCCCGGCGCCGCGGTTGCAGGTGACGCGCGAGGGGTCCCAGACCGGCGGGCGGGGGCTCGGGCCGGGCTGGTGCGGTGGGGCTCGGACGCACAAGTTGGAGGGGAAGGAGGGGTCGGGGGTGGGGGACGGCCCCTCCGTCCACCCGGTGGCCTCCAGGCGCAGGGCAGCCACTGCCCACCGCACACTGCGCTGCTCCGGACCCACTGTGCGTGTGACAGCGGCTGATCTGTCCCTGGGCAGCGCGACCGCCCCGGCCCCTCTGTGACCCTGCTGTGTTGGGCAGGGGACAGCCAGACCAGGTGGGAGGGCGAGCACCAAGGCGGGGAGAGGCGAGGAAGCCCCTGTGGACCGGGTCTGCCTGTCGGCGCTCAGCTGGGGGGGTGGGGAGGAAGGGGAAACATCGTGGGGCTTCACAGCCCTCCACAAGAGGGGGCTCAGGTTGGGCCAAATGCGCCCTTGGAGGGAACTTTTCTTTTCCTTGTGTGTCTCAGGTGCCAGGATGTGCAGAGTTGCTGGGATGGTCTTCTGAATGTTTCCAAGCCGAGGGCAGCCCTGGGCAGGCACGGGTGTCGTGGTCAGACCCTTGGCCCTCAGGACCGGAGCCCCTACTACCTGCCTCTTGAGGGCCACCTCTGGAAACTTTCTTAAGGAAGATGGTGACGGATTTGGCTTTTCTGTACATTTCTGCCACTTCAGCAAGGCCACTAAAGGAGTCAGAATGCCAAGGACCCACTTGTGGTGCCCAGCGACATGCCCTCCCAGAGGTGGGGGCACCTGGTAGAGCCCCCAGCCTGTCTGCAGGGCCTGTTTCTCTGCTGGGGGTTTTCAATCCACTCTGAAAATCTGCTGGTCGGGGAGCACACCCCTAGCAGCCTCTAGGCATGCAGGGGCCAGGATGCCTGCAACAGGCCCTCTCCCAGACCGTGGGGGTTGATGGCTGGAGCTGGGTCTGCAGTTGTCAGCACAGCGTGAGGGAGAGGCAACCTTAGCTGAGGCCTTGCATGCACTTGGACTCACGTTTGGAGGGAGCCTGTCCTAAAGGTCACTGGTGTACTGAGGGTCACACCCAGTAGGCTTGGCCGGGCAGGTTCTGCAGGAGACAGCGAGGTTGTGGGTGGCCTTAGGGTTGAGAACCAGTGGAGCTGACTGGCTGCCACAGGGCGATGACTTGCTGTGGGTGACCCCCCGTGTTCTCAGCCAACCCACAAGAGTACCTTTGCACTGGGGGGTGAGCAGAACTCTGAGGTCAGGAGGAGCTCCAGTGCTATCCCCCAATGCAGCCTGGCCCTACAGACAGTGATGAAGGCTGCCTTTGCAGTTACATCAAGCAGGGTCCTGTCTCACCCTGCATGGGCAACTGGCCTGACCTGGCTTGGTCCTGCTCTGCCATGGCGTGGATGTGTGTGTATGTTGGTGGGGGGAGCTGGGTCTCTCCTTAGGTCAGCATAGCCCACATCATTGTTTTCAAAGTGCAGCTTAAAGCTCCAAAGTAAACTTTTCAGCAATTCCAACGCTTCCTTACTGATTTGAAGCACCTGTGGCCACTTTTGGGGGATGTGGGATTTTGTCCACCTGGAACAGCCACAGAGGAGGAAGGTTCTGCCCCCTTCCCCACCCTAGAGCACAGCGGCTACCTGAGGACCCTTCCCAGGTGGAAAAGAGGGCTCATCAGCTTTCTCAGCCAGTAGCAGACCAGGAACAGGTCCCTGGCGAGGTCTCAGAAGGAACAGGTGTTCCCTGGAAACAAACACAGGAGACCAGGGGTGTGTGAGCTGTGCTAGCATCGGAACTGATTCCCTTTGGGGGTGGGAAAGCACATGACACCGGGAGGCCGTGGGCTAGTCCCCAGCTAGCACCTGGCTTTGCCCTGTGCTGGCCAATGTGCTCAGCCTGGGAGATGACCCGTGCTGGGGCTCGGGGCAGGTGCCCAGAGGTACATCCAACCCACCTGAGCACAGGTGAGGGCTGTGGGTGGGGAGAGCAGGCCCCTTGGACCTGGTGGTGACTGCCTATAGCTCCAGCCCTCCCATCCAGGGCACAACACGATCAGCATTTGCATTCCAGGCTATACCCATGTGACCCTGCACTTGGCCCTGTCTGGAATGGGCTGCTGTGAGGTAGACGGTGGGCTCGGGTGGGAGTGTAGGTAGGAGCCGGGTAGGGCTGGGGGCTTTGGAGTCAGGAGCCTGGGCCAGAAGTGCCCTGCTGCCGCCTGGCCTGTCCAGTCGTCGCTCCCAGTCCTGTTCCATCTTGGGCAGGAAGTATCCAGTCCTGGTTGCCCCCCCCTCCCCCACAAGATGCTCTTGATGGTGTTGCCTCTTGGTGGCTTCCTTGCTCCTTGTACTCAGGACTTCATGTCCCCTATGGTTGGCCTCAAAAGAAGTGGGGAACACCAGGCCCAGCTCAGGGGCCACTCCAGAAGGCTGAGTCCATCCCAAAGTTGCTGACCCCCAAACTCAGCACAAAGACCCCTATCATCTAGGATGCCTCCATTTCCTGTTCCCTAATATCCATGGTTGCACCGAGCCCCTGGGTTCTGACCATCACAAAGAGCTCCAACCCCAGCCACAGTGCTCACAGGTGGGACCTGCAGCCCACCCAGGACCAGGACCGTGATTTGGACATCACTCTGCCCTAATTTTGAGGCTGCAGGCACACAGCAGAGCCTTCACACCCACCTGGGAAGCAGAGGGGGCCTGTTGGGGGGCTGGGCAGCCACACCCTCATGGGGCCTACACAGCTCTTCTGGGCGAAGCTCCTTGGTCCTGGCCGACCAGGAGTCTGGGGACCTGCCCCCACAAGCTCTCAGTAAACCTGATAGGCAGGTCTGGCATGTCCAGGAGCCATCCCAATGGGGTGGCAGTTCGTGCTACTGGTGAGGAGTAGGCCAGAGGAGGGCACCCAGACCAGGGCTGAGGCTGCTGTTAAGGCCCCATACTGTCCAACTCTCAACCCAGGCTTGGGCTGCCAAGGAGAGCCCCTGGGTGCAGCAGCTGGAAATGTGAGGCCCTACAAGCCCCAGCTTTGGGCCCAACTGACCACTGGTCCCCGGGAGACACCCCCCCTCCTCAAGAGCCCTGGTTGTGGCCAGCCCCGGGTAGCTTGGGGTACTCCCCAGTGACTCTGGCTGGTCTCAAGTTTTAGGTCCCACAGACCCTGTCCAGTACAGCCTCAGGACACACACAAGCCATTCTGGGCAGTTTATTGAGGTTTTAGGGTTGGGGTAGGGGAGGCGGCACGCCGTGTGTGCATGCAGGCTCAAGGAAGGATACTTCCCACATGCAAGCACACACCCACAGGCCGAGCAGTGTCCACACATCTCCCAACCCCAATAAGGAGCCATGGCCTTTGGGGCGCAGCGAATTCTGAGCTGGTCCCGCCCCCTGCTTTTCCAGGGGGCTTGGCAGACTTGGCAGGGACTAGGGCAAGTGTCCTCAGCCTCCCCCTGCCCCCCACAGTGGAAACCCCGGGGCTCTGAGGTGTTCTGTCTCAGACCCAGGGCACCAGGGCTTCCCACTGTATGGGGGAATGAATCCTCTGCGACCGCCAATCTCCTGTTGTCCGGGTCGGGCTGGCCTTGGCTGCCCTCGCTCATGTCATTGGAGCCCAGGGCTGGGCTGGCAGTGGATGTCCATTCTGGGGCAAGAGCTGCTACCTCCAGGAGTTCTGCCTCATTGGGGCAACTGTGGGGAGGGCACAGGCTGAGGGGACTGAGGAGGCCCCAGGAAGACCCTGTCCCACCGAAAGTGGGGAAGACACGACATACTCTCTGGACTCAGGCCGGACACTAGAGCAGGATTCTGAGGGGTCCTTGTGAGGGGCTCTTCTCTGGCTGGAGGCAGAAGATCCTATGGGGAGATTAGGTCAGCTTGGAGCTGGGCCAGGCCTCCCACCCACCTGGCCTCCCTCCAGAACCACTCTGACCTGTGTGCTGAGGGGGCCCCTGTCTGGCCGGGGGGGTGGTGGCAGTGCAGCACCCGTCTGCTGGATGAACTGCTGCAGGTTACACTGACGGAGCTCCCGGTTCAGCTCCTCAAGTTCCTGGGCTTGGGCCTGGGGCACAGGGAGCCCTCAGGGGACACAGCCATAGGGCTCCATGGCCTCATGCTCTCCCTAGTCTGACCCTGAGACCAACCCCCAAATCTGCTCACATTGGGGACATCAGCAGGGGCTCGGGGGCCTGTGGGCTTACCTGCAGGGCGTGCTCGGCGGCCTCCAGGGCCCTGCTCACCAGGGCCAGGCTGCCTTGTACCTGTGCGCTCTGCCGTTCCTGGGCAGCCAGGTCCTGGCGCAGGCGTTCAGTTGCAGATGCTGTGGGTGAGGGGGGCCCAGGGGCCTCAGAGGCCAGATGTAGTTCAGCCTCCAGGGCACGGGCCTGGGCATCCAGGGCCTGCAGCCGGGCAGCATGCTCGGCAGTGGCTGCGCTCAGGGCCTGCAGGCGCACCTGCCCCTCACGCTCCCGTGCCTGCTCCCGCCGCAGCTCCTGTTCCCAGAAGGCCTCTTGACCCAGCTCCACTGCGTTCCTCCGCACCCTTCGCTCCAGGCTCTGCAGGTCTGCACAGGAGCCTGGGATTGGTGCTACCGGGGCCACAGGCTCAGGCAGCGCAGGGCTGGGGGCCAGCCCAGGGCATCCCAGGCTGAAGGTCAGTGCTTGGCGCTGCTCGTGGCCCAGGGCTGGCCGTGGCTTTGGGGGGAGGCTGGCTCGGACTGGGCAGCGCTCAGGAGGTGGGCAACTGTCTGAGGAAGGCCTCCCAGCAAGGCTGGGCCCTGTCCGCCTCAGGACAAACTGGACATCACTGGCAAACTGTCCACAGGTAGCCTGGGCACCCACTGGACACTCCTGGGGCAGCAGCTGCCGTTCCTTTTCCCTGAGACGCTGCACGAGCACAAAGCGGCCCGTCTGGCCTGGGGTAGGAGGAGACAGGTCAGCCTATGCACCCCTCCCAACACCCTCCATCCACCTGGCTTGAGAAGTTAGGGAAGGGCAAGAGGGATCATGAGCCAGCCCCACCCTTGATGGGGGAAGGGGCCCGAGGGCCAGGCCCCACCTCAGGTGCACCTGTTGGGCCATCTTGCCTGAAAGGACTCACCTATTGCTTGGGCTAGTGCTATGACCACTTCCTGACAGGTGGTTTGCTCCGAGACCCCACAGACCACGCGCTGTATGCCATCCACCCACACCTTCAGCTCCATCGCTGCTAGCCCGGAGAGCATCCCTGTCCTGCAGGGAGGACAAAGGCCACAGGGTCAGGCCCTGCCTGGCCCCACCACCGCCTGGCTCCTCTCACCTCCAGAAGTGGTTCAGGGCTACTGCCCCCTCCCCATGCCAGTCCTGCTCTCCTATGCCTAGCCCCACACGTAGGCCATACGTTGTCGGGGTGGAGGTAGTCAAGACCAGCCCCCCCAATGGGTAATCATTGTGCCCTCCAGAAGCACTTTGAAGCTCCCCGACTTCCCAGCCTCTTGCCCCGCCCCACTCCCGGAACAAGGCGAATCATTAACCAGATCCAGAACTTCCTGCCTCCCCAGTCACCTGGCTCGAAAGGCACTGCCCCTCCCACGGGACGCCGGCCTCAGGCACCCAAAGGCGCCCTCATGAAAACACGGCTTCCCGCTGCCATGGGAACGCCCCCTCCCCGCGACTCAGACCTCGGCCCTCCGGAGCCACGGAACCGCGCCTGGGCGACCCTCGCCGGCGCGGGCAGCCCTCTTCTCTCTCCCGCCAGCCGCTGCGCTCGCCCCCCAGGCCGCCGTCGCTGCTGCGGAGCCGCTGCAGGTGCGACGCGGCCCCACGGCGGCCCAGCCCGCGCCCCTCCATCGGAGTTTCTGCCCGAGGCAGCGCCCCGCACGCAGGAGGACCTGGGGCCCTGCGCGGCTCACCTGGGCGCTCGCTGGCCTCCGGGACGCAGACTCGAACCGGCTGCTTCCCGGCGCCGGGCGCCGCCGCAACCTGCCGCCTCCAGCGCAGCGGGCGAGCCCCGGCTCGCCACTCCATTGGCCCGCAGCCCGAGCGCCCCGCCCCGCGCCTCCCTACTGGCTCCCAGGGTCGCCCTGCCCGCCCTCCCCGCCTTGAACCAATGCCCATTGGCTGCCCCTCCTGTGCCCCGCCCCTCCCATTGGCTCCCCGCCCGCCCCGCCCTCGGCGGCGCCCAGGTGTGGGCGGAGCTCGGCGGCGCGGAGGGGCGGGCCGAGCCTCGTCCACGCACGCCTGAAGACCGCGAACTACGCGGAAGCGCGTCCCCGGCCGGCTGGCGGCGCGTGGACAGGTGTCTGGCTCCGCTCCCGGGCGGACTTCCTCAGAAGCCTCCCAGTCCGATAAGTCTCTTGCCTAGGGTGAGGGCACCGGCCTAGGACCCGGTAGCCTCTGCATCCAGAGGGGCAGACGCGGCGCCCCAAGGCCAGGGTCCCACCGACCCGGCTCCCTCAGGGCCGGTCGTCAGGACGCACAGGGGTCGGGAGCTGGGAGTCCCCGCGGGAGAGCGATGGCGCTCTCTGGCTGCAGCCAGGCTGACAGTCCTGGTGGGGGAGAAGGCTGCCCTGAAGTTGCTGGGGACAAAGCAAGACAATGACCCTGGGCTCTTTTCCCCCACCCCTCCCTGCCCCCAGTGGGGCCCAGTGCCTCCTCGAGTTGTGGACACACGCGGGCACCCTGTGCCTGGCAGAACCAGAGCCAGCTCAGCAGCCAGGGTCCCTCACAGCCTCTGCTGTCTGTGGACCAGGCTTTCAGAGCCTGCTCTGCCTCCTCACAACAAGCCATGGGGGGGTCCTCCTGCCTGCCTGTATCCTCCCCAGCACAGGAAGTCCTACAGAAAGGCAGAGTTGAGAGTCTTAAATGAATGAAAGTGAGGTGGGGGGACGAAGGCTGGAGGGCATTGGTCTGTGTGTCAGGTCTGGTGCCTCATTTTTGTTCTGGGGCAGAGGGAACTGTTATCATAGTTATGAGAGGGTCCCCAGGGCTCCCCAAGGTGGTGGAGATGAACTGGAGAAAGAGAGGCTTCTAACTTGTGGGTTAGGTAGGTGGGCATCAGCCTCTGAGTGCCAAGATGCTGTGGGAAGCACTCAGGAGGGGCTCACTGCTGGATAGAGTCCAGTAAGCCCCCATATGCAGGGCAGCAATGCCTCCAATACCTGCCGGCTGCCATAGTTAAGCTGGGGAGGGACCGTGGGAGCCTCCTCAAGGTTGGTTGGGGGCGGCAGACTGCGTGTGTGACCATGGCAGGCCCTGCTGGTCACTCTATGGTCCCCTGGGCCTGCTAAGGCCAGCTGGGCAACAACCCAGCCTTTCAGAGTTTCTCCTTCAGGCTGGGTCAGGGGGTGGGCCCAAGGCTCACTCAGGGCCCTGGTCTGGGGTTTCCCTGGAAGCTCCTGGTAACAAACAGCCCCTCCCCTTCTGAGTGCTGGTATCCATGGCAACACTCTAGCGCCTTTGTTTCCCTAGGTGTGCTTGGATTTCAGGCCTCAGGGGAGTGTTGGGGGTAAGGCCCTGGGTCTGGGGGCATCACAGGCAAAGGACCAGTCCCTCTGAGGACCCTTGCTTTAGGTTGAGGGACAGGACCTCAGGTCCTAGAAGGCAAGGGTGACAGGGGGACGACAACAGGAAATGTGCAAACACTCAGGTGACATGTTGCTTGTGGGGGGTGACCTGCTGCCTTGTCCTGGTCAGAAACATACCGATGTGAGCACACATGTGACCAGCAGTCTAGTGTCCTGTGGGGTGTGTGCGCACACACAGACCTCTTTGGAGTGGTACTGTCTAGGGCTGTCAGGCACAGGCAGACGCTCATGGCCACAGGGGCATCCATACGTAGGACACAAGAATGACAGTCACACTGTCCCTCTCAGCTCCCCCAGGAACATCAAGAATGGCCCCTGAGTCTTGCCAAGAGGCTGAAGAAGCTGAGAAAGAGGCTTCCTTATCCCTGGTGGACCAAGAGCCAGTCAATGGCCACCTGGAGCCTCCAGCTGGCACACCCCAAGAACCGGTGGCTCCCACATGCCCACAGGACACCAAGCCCAGCTCTCCACGGGTGGTCTTCTCTGTCAACCTGCAGGAAGGAAGGGAGGGAGGGGTGGTCAGCCACTTGGGCCTGGTCAGCCAGAGGGCAGGGCCTGATCGCTGGCATTGCAGGTTGGCCCCTGAGTCCCTGGACCCTCAAACCCTGCGGCTGCTGTGGGGTCAACGGGAACTAGAGATCCAGGCCCTGCGGTGGGCCATCCAGAACCACCAGGATGCCCGGCATTGCCACGTCCTGCACGAGGTGGCTGGACTTCCATCTGAGAGGTGAGCAGCCAAGCACTAGTCCCCCAGCCCAACCCAGCCTCTGTTCTGGCCCAAACTCCTGGTTTTTGTCTGACCCCATCCCCAACCACTGGTCCTGACCGACACTCCAACTTGATTCTTACTCTGACCTTTGCCTCTAGCCCTAAGCCTTACCTGGATCCTGACCCTCTACCCTAACCCTGAAAAAGTGAATATATTGTGAACGTGCCCAGATCCTAACTGAACACATTTTTAGTCACTGAACCTAGACCCCACCTACAACCCAGACTTCTCAGAGCCAGACCTGGCCTAGCCCCCTGGAACTCTGTGCCCTTGGGCCCCCAGTGTCAGTGAAGAGGGGCCCCTCCTTCTCCCTTTCTTGGCTACTGACCTCGAGTTGGGGGCTGCTGAGATTGCCCCTTCCCCCCAGGAGCGCACGCAATCAGGAAAAGTTCCTGCAGAACCAGGTCCAAAAGCTGACTCTGGAGTTGAAAGAACAGAAGAAACAGGCCCAGCTGGTGAGGGGCAGGTGGGATCAGGGAGTTGGGCAGGGGACCCAAGCTGGGGTGAGGATCAGGGGCCAGGTAGGGGTTGGCCTTGGGGGTCGGCACCTGGAGAAGACCCTGCCCACCTATGCACCCTCCTGGAGCAGGAGAAGTCCCAGCTGGAGGAACGTCTGCTGCAGACCATGACCACGATGCAGCAGCTGGAGGCTGAGCTGCAGGCCTTCCAGAAGTCCTGCCTCCTGCAGCTGGCCCGCTCCTCCTGGGTGGGTCGCATACTACGATCTTCCACCGGCAGTGTGGAGGTAAGCCCCATTCGGCCCACCCTCCTGCCTCCCGTGTCCCCTCCCCAACCCTCCTTGGACATCCCCTGGGTAGCCAGTGTCTCTCCTTCGGGTGCTTTTGCTGGGGGGAGGGGGGCTGGCCTGCCTGGGAAGCCTGTCTCCCCTCAGGACCACGGGGCAGGGAGGAACCCCCTGGTTCCGCCAAGTGGACGCACAGCAAGTGTGTCTCTCAGGTGTTGGTGAGGTCAAAGGAGAGAGGCTCTTTCCCCAGCCCCTGCCCACTGGCCTCCACTCCCCCTGTGCAGGTGGTAACTGCAGAAACCCTGATGGACTTCAGTGACCTCTCTGAGAGTGAACAGGGCCCCTCCACCGGGGAGGTAAGCAAGGCCCCCATGTGCTTTCACAGCCGGCAGCCCTGCGGGATGGGAGGGCCACATGCCTGTTGCTTCCTGACCAGGGTTTCCGGCTGGAGGACGTGGACTGGAACAGCATTGCCCAGCGGTATCCCAACCTCTTCATCAACATCGAGTCCAGCTCAGACCAAAAGTAACTTTGCTGGTCAGGCAATCCTCCAGGGGTGCAGGGCAGGGGGGAGAGCGTGCCTTGGCATATGTGGGCCAGAGTCCAAGTTCTACCTTTAGTGTGTCTGGACAAGTAACTCACACCTTCGAAGGTCAGTTCTCTCATATGTAGGATGAGGTTCACAGTGAAGGAAAAGGGCTCCGGAGCCCTCATGGTCCTTCCAGGAGCCTTTTCCCTAGGTCGGGTCCCGGGGTGCCCCATCCATCTTGGGGAGGCTAGATGGGCACAAGGCTGGAGTCTAGAAGCCAAAGCCAGCAGCCACGAGCAGATCAGCACTGTGGCCCACAGGCATCCACGACCCCTGCCACCCCCGCAGTCCCCACCGTTGGACGAGTGGGGCTCGGAGCTGCGCAGACAGCGCATGGAACAGCGTCTCAAGAGTGTCGAGTGGAGTTCCCTGCCCTTCGTGGGCACTAGCAGCTCGGGGGGCGCGGACTCCGACTCCAGCAGTGGCCAGCCGGCTGAACATTATCGCATGCAGAAGGTGACAGGACACCCACCCGGCACGTCAGGCTGCCATTCTTCTGAGCTGACAGAGGCACGCTCGAGGAGCCTCAGGGAAATGCAGACACAGCCTGAAGGTGGGGTGGAGCGAGCCTCCCCAGTTACAACCCCCCCCCAACAGGGTTATGATCTCTGCCCAAAGCCCTAAACACCGTGTCCCCCAACAGCTTGGTCTTCACAACTGCCCAGAGCAAGGCCACCCCTAGGGATTAGGGTGGTCTTGGATGATAAGTGCTGCTGTCTCGGCACTCTGGCTCCAAGACCCCCCTGCCCCCCCAGGCCCATACTTGGAGTTACATCTCTGCTTCCCTCAGCCTCCAGGGTCCAGCCCTCCTGCTCTGGATCTGACCCCGGGAGCTGTTCCTCTCCCAAGTGCACCCTCAGGGTGCTGCAGGTTGGTCTGGCCTCCCATGAGATGTCCACAGTGGATGCTCCATATGGAGGTACCCCTTCCAACAGGTCCCCTTTCCCTGGATCTCCAGAAAGCCCACCGGGACCAGCCTGGCAAGACTGTCCTGATGAGGGAGTCCTGTGCAGATCCAGAGCACCCACATTCTGCATGCCATTGGAGGTGAGGGGGTGACCCGGTGGGTCACAGCAGGAGTGGGTCTCGGCCAGGGCGCATTGGAGGGGTGCCCACGCCTCTCTGCACAGTGCCCCTACTCTCCCTGCTCCTCACCCCAGCCCAACGGGTTCCTGCCTGAAGATCGTGGCTGTTAACGGCCGGGAGAGGTTTGTGCGCATCCTCAACCAGTCGCTGGAGGAGACTGCGGACCTGGGTGGCCTGAGGCTGCAGCAGCACCTGCATGACTTCCCCGTGTGCATGTACCGCTTCCCGCCGGGCACGCTGCTGGCGCCAGGGCACCATGTCACGGTGCGCCCCGCTCCCCGCGAGCCCCCGTGGCCCCGGCTCAGGCCCCCACCACTCCTCACCACCCCATGATGCCCACCAGGTTTGGGGCGAGGGGCCCCGCAGCACCAAGAAGCAGCTGCCCTCTTCCTTGGGCCAGGAGCCCGTGCACTTTCGCTCCAGCCGGGGATGTGTGACTCTCCTCCTGAACCCCAAGGGCAAGGTCAGTGTGCACCCCAGCCGGAGGTGGGGTGGGGGTTGAGCCCCACGGGACGGGGGTGACCGCTGTGCCCCTCCTGGCCGGCCCTGCAGGTCCTGAGCGAGCATAAGGCCCCCCACTGCGTGTCCCCCATCTCGAGGATCTTCGCTGACAACACCGATTTGTCCATAGACCGCTTCCCCCTCTCAGAGGCCGGGCGTGGGGCTGACACCTGCGAGCAGAAGCCTGGGCCTCAACACTCCCACGCCGGCAGGGTGCGGGAAGCCCGGGCCAGACGTCGGAGGCCCGGGTGGGCACCGCGGGTCCCTTGGTCCCAGGCCCCACCCTTGCAAAAACCGTCTCCCCAGACTCCCTGTTAAGGACCATTCCCCTACCTCAGGTCCAGCCCCCTCTGGGGCCGCTCCCCAAGCCGGTTCCTGACCAGGGCCACCACCCACCTCCCCAGGTCCTGTCCTCTCCAGGCTCGCCCCCTAGAAATTCAAGACCACTCCCAGGCCCCCCGCCTCCCCAGGCCCCTTCCTCTCCAGGACTGCCCTTCCCGCGGGCGGGCTCCGGATCTCACGACCCCCTCGCCCCACCAGGACACGGGTCCTCTTTCCCCGGCTGAGCACCAGCAAGATCTTCCGCCCACGGGAGGTACCAGCGCAGTCCGAGGCCGCAGAGACCCTCGCGCCGGAGCTCCTGCCCTCCATCCCCGGTGAGCACGCAGTGATGCGGAGGGAAGGAGGGCGGGCAACTCGCCAGGGAGGTGGGAGGCCCGCCTGACCGATCGCGTCATTGTTCCCCGCAGAGGCTGGGCTGTGCCTCGAGGACTGCCTAGCTAGGAAGGAGCACAGGGTCCGGGTGAGTGTGCGCGCGCGGTTTGTCCCGCGCCCCTTCGCGGCCCTGCCCCCTCCGTGCAGCCCTCCCCCGCCCCCCCCAGCCTCGCGCGCCTCTAAGGCTCCGCGCCCCTTCCCCTTCCCGGCCCTGCCCCCTCCGTGCAGCCCTCCCCCGCCCCCTCCCAGCCCAGCGCGCCTCTCAGGCTCCACGCCCCTTCCCCTTCCCGGCCCGCCCCCAGCCCCGCGCGCCTCTCAGGCTCCGCGCCCCTTCCCCTTCCCGGCCCTGCCCCCTCCGTGCAGCCCTCCCCCGCCCCCCCCCAGTCCCGCGCGCCTCTCAGGCTCCACGCCCCTTCCCCTTCCCGGCCCTGCCCCCTCCGTGCAGCCCTCCCCCGCCCCCTCCCAGCCCCGCGCGCCTCTCAGGCTCCGCGCCCCTTCCCCTTCCCGGCCCTGCCCCTCTGTGCAGCCCTCCCCCGCCCCCCCCCAGTCCCGCGTGCCTCTCAGGCTCCGCGCCCCTTCCCCTTCCCGGCCCGCCCCCAGCCCCGCGCGCCTCTCAGGCTCCGCGCCCCTTCCCCTTCCCGGCCCTGCCCCCTCCGTGCAGCCCTCCCCCGCCCCCCCCCAGTCCCGCGCGCCTCTCAGGCTCCACGCCCCTTCCCCTTCCCGGCCCTGCCCCCTCCGTGCAGCCCTCCCCCGCCCCCTCCCAGCCCAGCGCGCCTCTCAGGCTCCACGCCCCTTCCCCTTCCCGGCCCGCCCCCAGCCCCGCGCGCCTCTCAGGCTCCGCGCCCCTTCCCCTTCCCGGCCCTGCCCCCTCCGTGCAGCCCTCCCCCGCCCCCCCCCAGCCCCGCGCGCCTCTCAGGCTCCGCGCCCCTTCCCCTTCCCGGCCCTGCCCCTCTGTGCAGCCCTCCCCCGCCCCCCCCCAGTCCCGCGTGCCTCTCAGGCTCCGCGCCCCCAGGTATGCCGGAAGAGGGTGGACCGGAGCTGCCCGATGGTGGTGCTGTCGGTGCAGAGTGCGGCTGAGAGCAGATACGGCTTCCGCTTCCTCCCCTGCCCGCCGGTCACCACCGACTGGAAAGCGCGGTTGTAGGGGGTGGAGGGCAGCGTGGGGGTGGGCACCAGGGACCGTGGGGCCGCGCTGGAGGAGAGTCGTGGGAGGCAGGCAGTGCCGACTGCATAATTTATTGAACCAACATCGCCTACGAAGTAAACGGCATTTATGTACACGTGAGAGTCGAAAAGGATTCGCTTGGTCTGGGGATACCCTGCCCCAGGGGAAGGAAACTGGCTTCTCCATTCCTGCGTGGGCGAGGACCTGCACATATCCGCCGGGATGGGAGGCCTGGCTGCACCCTGGCATCTGGAGGGCCTGCCAGAGAGCTGATGGGGCTCTGCTCCAGCCACCTCGGCCTGGGCCCGGTAGAAGGAGTGGGCAGCTGGGCCAGTGCTGGGGTCCTGGGCTCTCTTAGCCTGGGATCTTTCTTGTGCCTACCGCTGGCGATCCCAGCCTCTGAATCTCCTCCACCAAGAAGAGTCTCTCCTATGTCAAGCCCATTACCCACCCCCCAATAAACCCCCCGAGATGCTCTGGGTTCCATGAAGCCAGAGTTCACATGGGGCTCCCATGACCACACTGGGGCTCCTTGGCCTGCAATCCAGGCCAGCTTTGGCAGTGGGTGGGGGGTTACACTAGGGGTGGGATTGGGCTGGGGTGATAGGGTTCAGGTGTGGCATGCACCTGAGGCGGGGGGGTCTGGCTGCTGGATCCGGTGCTGGCTTTGGGCCTGGACATCCTTGGGCTCTAGGGCTTGGGCCTGAGGTCACCTCCAGGGCTCTCAGATCCGTCACTGTAGCCAATCCCTGCCCTAGGCCAGGTCCCTGCCCTAAGCCAGGCCCTAAGCTACACAGGGCTCTGAGCCTCCGCCTCCGGAACTGCAGGCCTGTGGACCCCCAGTAACTGTTGCTAGAATCAGAAGGCATGGGTGTCTTGGGGGGAGAGGGGGTCAGGTTATAGCCCAAAGTCCTGGAAGGCTCTGGAGAACAAGGAAAAGACAGCTTGTCAGACAAGGGCCTCCATAGAGATCACTAGGTGTGTGTGTGGGGGGGGGGTCACCACAGGCGAGGTTGGCAGTGTCCACTGTGGCTCCTCCCCCAGCCCTTCACCCCCCCCCCCCAAGGCAGCATCCCTCTCTTCCATTTCCCGTGCTCCCCTGGGAAGCTGTGTCCCTGCAGCCCTGTGACTTCTGGTAGTTGCTGGGGATGCAGAGGCCACAAAACCTGGGCTCTGGCTTTGGGTCACTGGTTGGCATCCCCAAGGTGGCCCAGGCCAGGTCCTAAACCTCTGCTATAGAGTGAGCCAATGGCACTCCCCCAACCCTGCTCAGGGCAGACTGGGCGGTATGGCTATGGTCACCCCATGCTGACCTGGACCTGGCCTGGAATGGGAGGCTCCAGTACCCTTTTTTCCCTGAGTCCCCACTGCCTGTCATCACTCCTCCACCTGGCTGCCCTGCCTGTTCTCCCTCATCATCGCCCCCCAATAGTTGACAGCTCTTGACTAGCTAGTCTCAGGGCCCACCCTTTCTAGCCCCTCCTCCCCCCCCCCCCCCCCCCGGCACCTGCCAGCACATGGAAGGCAGAGGGTTTGTCTGTCGTGTCCCTGTTCCATCCTGGCCCTTTTGACTCCCCAACCCACAGGAAGGTTACTCGGCCAACCTTTAAGCCTGTGTACCTGCTGCCCCCTGCTTACAAGGCCCCGTCCCAGACTTGCCCACTCAGTTCTACCAGTCAATTCAGACCCTTCTAGGAAGCCTCCCTGGACCCTGCTGGCTGTGGGGTCTCTCTGCCTTGCAGTCCCTCCTGTGTTTGTTCCACTTGGCCGTGGTCACTCTGAAGCCAGTGTCCTGAGCCCAGCACAGGCCCTGTGTGCAGGGTAAGGGCAGCACCCTCCCTGCCATAGTCTGGCCCATCTGGTGGCCTCTCTCTCCATTCGCCTGTGCTCTGCTCTGTGCCCAGTGGGCCTGTCCTGGCCACTCATTGCCACCCTGCCCTCTCTTTCAGTCCAGACTCCCTGCTCACAACACCCTCTGTCCAGCTCCTGTGGCCTGATGATCCCATGGGCTCAGGGAGGAGGACTTGAGATTGGAACCCCTTAAGTGTAAGTGCCCCCCCCTCAGGAGAGGACCTCCCTGTTGCAGCCCCTCTCAGAGTCCAGCTGAGGAAGGGGGCCCAAGCTGATGAATGCTAGTCTGGGGCAGTGTGTGGGGTCACTCTCAATACCTGGGACCAGGCATAGGGGGCTGGAGGGAGTCTTGGGCCTAGACTTGTCCTCTTGCTCTTCAGGGCCCCTCCATGGGCCCCAGGGGGCTGTGGCACCTTCTTGCTGGGACTCCAGGGACCTACCAGGGAGGGGGCTAGAGTGGGGGGAGGGGGCTGCAGCCCTGCCCTTAGAGCCAATTCCAGATGAGTGTGCTCCTGGGATGATCCCCCAGCCTCAGGCTCCCATGGCCAGCCCTCCCGCCAACCTGGGTACCCAGGCAGTCCCCAGTCATGCCCTCCCGCCAGACAGGACATGCAGTGGTAGGTCTTGGTTGGGGTGAGGGGCACCCACCACAGGCACAACTCCCTGCAGGCCGGAAGCCTCGCCAAGGCCAGGGGGTCACTGCTGTCTGTAGAATCAGGCCCTGGAATAGAGGCAGCCAGCTCCTTCAGCCTGTGTGGGGGCAGCTGCTCCGGACCTGCCCAGGCCTAGGGAGAGAGAGGGCTGGTTTGGGGGCACAGCCTTCAAGGGGACTGGGTGGGGAGTGTCCTGAAGATAGAAGGAGAGGGGTGAGAGCTGGGGCCTCTGGCCAGCGATGGCTGTGGGGCAGGGTACTGTCAGGCCAGGACGCTGGTCCCCTGTCGTAGTCCTGGAGTCCTGACCCAGCTGGGGGTGGCAGGGCCTACCTGGCATTGGTGTCGACGCTCCCGCAGGCCTCTGGTGGGGTTCCCGCAGAGGACTCGGCTAGCCCCTAAAGAGGAGGATATGGCTGGGCCTGGTTTCGGGTTGAGGGGCTGCAGGGTCAGCTTTCTGCTGAGATGGGTTAGTTACCATGGGTGAGGTTGCTGGTGTCATCCTCTGGAGCTGGGTCCTTGGGAAGCAGGCTTTCAGGCAGAGGACCCCCAGTGACCAGTAGGGAGAGTGGCCATGGCCTGGGGGCCCATGGCTGGGTCTCGGGCAAGGAGAGCTCGGAGCTGAGTTTCTGAATGGGGGCTCCATGGGGATGATCTGCCCGAGGGTCAAGATCAGAGGTCACGGAAACCCACACCAGCCGGCCAGCCCAAGAGCCCCCCCTCCCCCAGAACTGTCCACAGACCAGGGACCCCTGCCACCCAACATTTGGGTGTCTGGAGGCCCATGCCCCAGCAGGTGCTGCTCACAGGGAGGTTATCCTGGCCTGGGGGCAGGTGTGCAGGGCTCTGGGAACAAAAGATTCAGGCCGAGAAGGGTTAGGAGATGTGGCTGTCCATCTCTGCGAGGCCTAGGGGTGTGCTCGGGGTACAGAGCTCTCTTCCTGGGGATGGTAGGGGTGGCAGCCTCTTCTGGGGCTCAGTCAGTAAGGTCTCCAGGCTGGGTGGGGCAGCCCTTGCTAAGAGGGCCGGTGAGTGGCTGCCATACCCAGCCCAGGGAGCAGGCCATCCAAGACACTGCCCTCCCTGATGGCCTCCTTCACCATGAGCCAGTCCTGGTCCAGCTTCCGGGAGGCCGGGGGGCCTGTGTGTGTGGCTGGTACCTCATCCAGGACCTGCAGCTGGGGGATGAGCTTCCTCACCTCTGCCCGATAGTTGTAGCCCCGCGGCACCTGCAGGGGGGAGGGTGTGGCAGGCCTGGGTCCAGTGGGCCCTTCAGGCCAGCTCTATCCTGTGGCTGCTTTCTCCAGACCCTCTGTGGGGCAAGGCAGGGGAGCTGAGGGTTGGTGATGCCGGCCCACCCTGCCAGGGCGGGCCTGGGTCACTCTGGGCCAGCAGGGACTTTGGGGACCCTGGGCTCTCACCTGTGTGTGATCTCACTCTCTGGGCTCACAGCCAGGGCCCAGTGGTGTCCTCTGGCCTGTGGGGCTGCCCTGAGCTCAGAGCTGCGGCCCAGCTGGGCAGCCCTGTACACCGATCCCACAGCACAGAGCCTAGCAGGGCAGGAGGCATGAGCCCCAGGTGTGCACGGGCCCACGATGTCTGAGTGCATTCCCACCTAGGGCACGGCCAGGCCTGCGGGGGACGGAGGGGGCTTCGGGCTGGGCCTGCACGCACGTGTGTGTGTGTGTGTGTGTGTGAGAGAGAGAGCGTGAGATTCCATGTGCAGACTGAACCGACTTCACGTGGGCGAATTATGGGTCGGGGGGCAGCGTGTGTGCACATGGCCCTGTGGAGCCCTGTGGGGTCTGGTCCAGGCCCAGAAGGTCTCCAGCAATACAAGAGAGTGAGCTCATGGTGAACAAGTCACAGGGTGCAGGTGGGCCGTGCTCTGGAGACGTGACCTGGGGATGCTCCCGTGCTCAGGTGGGCAGAGAGGCCCCTGGGACCGTGGGGGGGCACAGAGTGCCTCGCCCTCCTGTGCACGGTGGGTGCCCACCACACGCACCTTGTTGGAAGGGCTGGGCGCTGGCCGCAGGCACACCAGGTTGCCCTCCAGGGTGAGCGTGGCCAGCCTCGGGCACAGCTGCAGGAAGCGCACCTGCCCCAGGTCCTCCACGCTGTTGCCCTCCAGGTCTAGCACCTCCAGCTGCTGCAGCAGGCACAGCGGGCTCAGGTCTGAGACGTTGTTGAAGGAGACGTAGAGTTCCTGGGGCGGCAGGGGGCTCAGCCAGGGCTTGGCCCGGCACCCTCTCCCCAGCCCAGGGCACCACAGACCCACCTTCAGGGCCGGGAAGGAGCCAATGCCATCCAGGTCAGTCAGGCCGCAGCGAGCCAGCCACAGCACCTGCAAGTGGCCCAGGGAAGTGCCCAGGTCTCTGTAGAGGGCAGGGTTGGCTGGTCAGCACTGTTCCGGGCTGGAGGCCTTGTCTGTATCCATGAAGGCCCTGTGCCAGCCCTCCTGCCCTTCCACCACCCACATCCGGCTCTCTCCAGGCACAGGGGTGCCTGTGAACTGTGGCCCGTGTGTGGCAGCCTCCAGGCCGGGAGCCCCCTGCCTCCCTGCATTCCCTCCTTGCTGCAGCCTCCTGGTCTCCAGCACGGGCAGAATCCACCTTTTCCTTCCCCTGGAGGGCCCGAGGCTGGCGGGGGGTGGGTGGGGCTGGGGGGGTAGGCAGGAGTAGGGTGGTGGGGCCCATGCTGGACAGCTTGGCTGGGCCCCACCTACTGCCCGCTGCAATGGGGGCGGACAAGGTGGCCCCCTCCCCAGTGGGTTCAGCCCCAGGGCCTTCTCCCTTCCTCTCTCTCTTTGGCCTTTCTTGGGGATGGCTTCCCCACATTACAGCCCCTCCCCCAGCCAGCTCTGCCTGCAAGACCTCCTCCACCCCTGCCCAAGCCCTGGACGTGCCCCTCTCACCCTCTCTCTGCCTACCTCTCCCCTGCAGATGGGCAGGCCAGGGCTCTCTGGGCCCCGCCCCTGCCTTTGGGGTCCTCTTGTCCTCGGCGTCCCCTGACGGGGCATGGGCCCAGTGTTCAGACCCTTTCAGTTGGCTTCTGGGATGGTCTGGATGGTATTTCTTTTGCATTTTCCCTGTGTTCCCTGTTCTCACGTATAGAGCTCTGCCGCCGGCGTGTTGGTCCTCCGAGAATGACCCCTGTCTCTGGTCGTCTCTGTCCCCTTTACCTGTTGTTGCCTTTCATTCTGCATTCCGGGAGATTTCCTCATTCCGACCTTGCCCCTGACATTTTTATGTCGGCTGTCCTATGTCTAATTCTGAAGTGCTCTTCATTGCTGATCCTTTTTCATGGCATGTTGTTCTTGTCTCGAAGATACGGAGAAGCCACATCTGGTCTCTCACGACATTAGTTGAAGAAGTTTGGAAGTTTTACTCCCCTCCCGGCATTGTCTGGTCTCTCCCGGGACCCTTTGTTTTGACCTTTTCCTCTGTGCTGCAGGGACCTAGTATTTCTAATTATACTACTAATAGCTTCCCTGCCCCGCACGAGGTGATGGTGGGGGCCAGTGGCTGGGGGTGGGGCAGACCCGTGCGTGACTCCCACGCTTGCACCTGCGGCTGCCTGTGGGGTGGGCTGCTGGGTCTCCCTGTGTTCTCCGAGTGCACCCTGCATTTTTGTGCCGAGGACTTGGCCCCTGCCCCTCCCCCTGCTCAGATGCGCCTACGCTTGTCTCCTCCTGTCAGCCACATGACATAAGGATGACACCCTCAGGCCCCTCTTCCAGTGCTCACGCTCCCTGCCGGATGTCTGACCGCCCTTTCACCTGGCCAGAGCCCCCTAACCTTTCAGTTACAGAGACGCCCCGTGTCCCCAGCCTGTGGCCCGGAGTGGATTTTCCCATCATCTTGTAATTGGGCTGAAATGTGTGTCTAGTGACTTCTTCAAGAGGGGTTAGTCAAACTATTTTCCTTGGGCTCTAACTCATTCAGAAACGCTGGCTGGGCATGAAAGTCGTGGTTCATGCCTTCTTTCCACGGTTCCGTCTTCTGGCTTTGAGTGTCTGTGTGGGGAAGTCTGAGGAAAACTTCACTCCTTGTCTTCTTAAAGGAAGTTGCGGTCTCTTCCCTTGGCCGCCTCCAAGTCTCATCTCTGTGTCGGTAACTCTGTCAGGGTATGCCTGCCTTGCTGTTGGCGGGTCACGTTTGATGTTTTCTTTCAGGCTGTAGTTGAACGTCTTCTTTTACGTCTGAAGAGTTTTCTTTAATCTTTAAGCATTTGTTCTGTTCTATAGTTTCGGTTTGCTTCTGCCGTGATCGGTTATGCATGTGTCAGACTGTCCATCTGCCCCCTGCCTCACAGGCTTCTAGACTGCATTCATGCACAATGAACTGTGCTCATGGTACCATTCCTGTCTTCCCGTGCAATCTCTCGACGGGGTTTCCTGCAGTATTTCTTTCAAGTTTGTCTTCATTTCTGAGCTGGTATTATTGTTTCATTCCATCTGTGTTCAGAGTCTGTGCAGGGGAGACTGGGTGCTATGTGCCCAGCTGAAAATGGGGAGTTCTATTTTTATTGGGGAATAACTAGCAGGTTTTTTTTTTTTTTTTTTGCTTCATCTCAGATTAAATAGGAAAATTACCAACTGTTTAGAACTAATGACAACAAAGCATATAAAATTTGTGAACCCTGCCTAAAGGTGTACATAAAGAGAAATTTAGGGGCGCCTGGGTGGCTCAGTCGTTAAGTGTCTGCCTTCGGCTCAGGTCATGATCCCAGGGTCCTGGGATCGAGCCCCACATCAGGCTCCCTGCTCAGCGGGAAGCCTGCTTCTCCCTCTCCCACTCCCCCTGCTTGTGTTCCCTCTCTTGCTGTGTCTCTCTCTGTCAAATGAATAAAATCTTTAAAAAAAGAGAAATTTACATCCTTAAATACATTTATCCAAAAAAAAAAAAAAAAAACTGGAAGGATTACAACAATTAAGCTGAGTATTTAGCTTAAGGAGCCAGTAAAAGAACAATAGCAAATTGCAAAAAGAACAAGAAGAGAAGACATAATAAAGATTAGGATGAAAGCAGTAACAACCAGACAGATTGTAGAGAAGACCAGCAGAGCCCAGAGCCGATTCTTCAAAAAATTAATGGACAACCTCCAGCAAGACTGATGAAGGCTAAGAAGGAGACAATGCAAATAAATATACACCATCTTAAAAGAGGAATAGTTATAGCCAGAACAACAATTAAAAAAAATAGACTTCTCCTCTGACCCTCCCCCCTCTCATGTGCTCTCTCTCTCAGTCTCTCTCTCTCAAATAAATAAATAAAATCTTAAAAAAAAAAAAATAGAAGACCACTATAAACAAAGTACATGCCAACATTTTTGGAACTGTAGATAAAGCCGGCACCTAAAGAAATAGAAAACTGGATGCTGACACCCCCCACCCCACCCCCCGCCAACCCTGTAAGTCCTCAGATCTGTACTGGTTTTAGAAGTAAGTTCTAATTAGCCATCATGGAATAGACACTCTCGATCTTCCACAATTTCTCATACAGGAAGTTTCGAAATTAGAGCAGCTGAACAGAACAAGAGGAGGGAGAGGCAGCCTGGGAGTCAGGCCTTGACCCCAGAACCGGAGGAGCATAACGCCAGGGGGTTGAGGGGGGTCCCTCGTGAACACGGGCATGAAAATGCCCAGCAGATAGGATTTCAGTGTTACGGTGCTTGTAACTCAGCGCAATCGAGTAGAGTCCCGTGCACTGATCGCCCAGAGGTGAATTATCACTTTCTGACCATGCTGACAGGGCAGAGAGACCCAGACACACACCCACTCAGATAAAAGACAGACCAAGAGTGCCCACTGCCGTCTTGGTAATTCCGAAAACCAGCTCCAGAAGGTAAGAAAAAGAAGCATGAGGGCTGGAAGTGAAAGACAACCCTCATCATCAAAACGGAAACCCCAACGGAATTAAACTATTTGAATTAATTTGAGTTTGGCAGTATTGCTAAGGCGAAAATAAAGACACAATATTGCCAGATACAAGACCCATGTATAAAACTCAACCGTGTTTCACTGATTTAAAAAATGTGTTCTAGGGGCGCCTGGGAGGCTCAGTCGTTAGGCGTCTGCCTTCGGCTCGGGTCATGGTCCCGGGGTCCTGGGATCGAGCCCCACGTCGGGCTCCCTGCTTCTCCCTCTCCCACTCCCCCTGCTTGTGTTCCCTCTCTCGCTGTGTCTCTGTCAAATAAATAAACAAAATCTTTAAAAATAAAATTAAATTAAATTAAAAATGTGTTCTAAATCAACATAATGTTTCTCTACACTTGTAATAATCAACCAGAAAATAGAATAGGAACAGGACTTCCTTCATGATCATAAAAATACTACAAATGTGTGGGAATTACTTTTGTTCTGGTTTCAGGGGACTCTGGTTTCACAGGGGACCGGTGTCCTGCCCCGTTCCAAGTGGCAGTGGGGTAGCTTAGGAGGTGTGCCTGGTTAGCTCGTGCCAACCCCAACTCCGTCCTCTTCCCAGCGGGCGGTGTAGGTGAGTGTATACACTAGAGCTCTGCCCCGAGAACCGTAGGAAGAACGCCAAGAACCTGCTTGTTCTCAATAGTAGACACAGGAGGGCATGTCCCCTGTTACAGGATGAACCGAATGCATGTGTTAAAGTCCTAACCCCCAGCACCCCAGAATGTGACCCTAAATAGAGCTACAGTTGTTGCAGCTGTAATTAGTTAAGATGAGCTCCCACTGGAGTGGGGAGGGCACTATGCCATCTGGTGTCCTTACGCAAAGGGGACCTATGGACACGGAATGGACACAGGGAGAATGCCGCGTGAACGTGAAGGCAGACTGGGCTGATGAGTCTATAAGCCAGGGAACGCTGAAGATTGCCGGCAAAGTCCCGCAGGAGGAGAAGGGAATGAAGTGGGTTTTCGCTCACAGCCTCGGAAGGAGCCAGCGCTGTCCACCTTGATCCTGACTTCTGGCCTCCACAACTGGGAAAGAATACATTTCTGCCACTCAGGCCACCCTGCTCGTGGTGCTCTGCTCATCAGAAATCTAACACACTCCCTCAGTCCGCCTGCGAGGATGCCTGTGCCTACAGAAGCCGACGGGTACTGGGAGGGGACACGCATGAAGATGGAGGGCCACATGCTGTAGGGAGACTGGCTGAATGAACCTGACCCCAGGAGCCAACGCTGGGCTTCTTGTCGGTTCCATGGGAGACTGAGGTTCTTGTCTGTTCTGTTCACTGATGCATCCTCAGTGTTTAGAACCGGGTTTGGCCCAGATACGCATTGTTGGATACAGGTTTCTATGCCTTGCAGCTGAAATCTAACTGATAGCATTCTGATAACAAACTTTGTAGGCAAGTTTAAAGACTCTATTAAAAATATAAAAGAACACATGAATGGAGAGCGATCTCATATTCGTGAATGTAGATGACTTAGCAAATAATCCAAATTAGCACATGAATCTTTTTTAATTCCAAAAAAAGAACTCCAGAAAGATTCCTGTGTGTGAAACCCAACCAACAGTTCATAAACTTCAAATGCAAGAAGGTTCAGGAATAGCTAGGTCATTTTGGGAAAAGGAAGACTAAGACGAGGGTATCCGACACGAAGCAATGAACACAAAGCCGTACCAATACGAGGTGCAGGACCAGACCGACAGATGAGACGGAGAGCTCCCATTGTCTCATCCACATGTGGGCCCCCTAAGTGGCAGAGTGGTACCACCATCGGCAGGGAAATGGGATTGCTGGGTAGATGATGTTGGGGAAACAGACTCCCTACATGGCAGGAAATAAAGCTGGGTCCCAACCTCATGCCACGGTTGAAGGTGACCTCACAGGTAAGTTGGATGAAAGTAAAAGGTGAGACCATAAAAGTGAATAAGAGAAAAAGTAGAATATAGCCCCCTGACTTTGGGGGTGTGAACGAACTTCCTAAATAAGACCCCAATCACCAACCAGAATTGATGGGACAACTCAAAACGAAGGGTTTCTGTTCAAGTGAAGGCCGCCACAGCCGGGGTGAGCGGGAGCACCTTGCAAATCTAAACCACACTCAGCCTACGCAAGAACCAGAAAGCAAGAAAAAGAACCCACCTGAAGAATTGGTACAAGGCATACGAAGAAGCAAGACTCAACAGCATCAGCAGAGAAATGCTCGCGGTTAAGCTGTAGTGAACGGCTAGTGAGTGTGCTTCTTCGCACCACGAGTACTGACGATCGGCCGCTCTTGTGTGCCGCTGACTGGGGGCAGAAGCCTCCGAGGCCGGCAGCGCCCTCCTCCCGCGTCCGCGGCTCTCTGGAAGCAGCCCCACTGAGGGGACTGTTCTTCATGCCAGCCGGGGCCGAATTCTCGCTCAGCTTCCGATGGACGGACAGACGCTACGTTAAAATTACTTTCCAGTCCTTAAGATACTGCCTGAGATTTTATTTTATTTTATTTTCAAGTAATCACTGCGCCCAACATGGGGTTCGAACTCTGGACCCTGAGATCCAGAGTTGCGCCCTCTTCTGACTGGGCCAGCCCGGCGCCCCTCCTGCCTGAGATTTTAATGTCCTGAAAATGGCTGTTATCAGCTAAGTCGTAATAGGAGCTTACTGGACTGTCATGTTTCAGTAGTTCCCTTTTATGAACTTTTGTCCACCTTCAGCCCATGGACATTAGCAAACATCCCGTGGCCAAGTCTCAGGATCTGATAATAGAAAGAACCGCAAGACTCATTATGTTTCTCACTATTGTCGCCAAGGGACAGAACATGTTTTCTTGCAGTTTATGATCTAATCATTTTTCTTGGAATTGAATATTTTGTGTTGTCACAAATGGTGTGTCAGATTTCTTAGTTTTATAATACCTTCCACTTCTCTTTATAACCTTCATCCTTTATTTTACATGCTCTTCATGTACCTTATTCTTCATTGAGCTCGTTAGTACGCCTTAACAAGGAAGGAATAAACACGGCTTTTCGTCTTTGTTAAGCTCTCAGTCAGAACACTGCTTCACCACGCATGCGAGGCGTGTCTCCGAACACCGTTTCCAGACCCTCGTGTGCAGGTGCAGCAGGTGCCACGACGCCTGGCTCACTGCTTCTCTGCTCTGCATCTTGGCCCACGCACTGAGGGCCACGTGGTCTTCCAACTTTCTTTGCTTCCATTTCCAGATCGTCAAGTGTTCTATTAAATTCTTTTTGATGTTTCTTTTTAATTTTATTTATTTATTTGTCAGAGAGCGAGAGAGAGCGCGAGAGAGCGAGAGCACGAGCAGGGGGAGGGGCAGAGGCAGAGGGAGAAGCAGGCTCCCCGCTGAGCAGGGAGCCTGACGCACGATTTGATCCCAGGGCCCTGGGGTCATGACCTGAGCTGAAACCAAGAGTCAGACGCTTGACCGACTGAGCTGCCCAGGGGCCCCAAACCAGCAGTGTTTTCATGCCACCCATTTTGCTAGAACACCTAAAATGGTCTGATATTACTTGGGCTTTGTTCTTTCCAGCCGATGAGGTAAACAAAGGACATCGATCTGTGCTTAGTTTTGAATTTTGTCTTTTAAGTTGATTATTAAAGTGCTGTTGTGTTTTATGTGAGGCCGTGCTCATCTGCTCTTCTTGCTGGGCATGAGGGCTGATGGGCACCAGCATGACCCCCAGGCTCCCAGCCCCAGCGGTACCGGGACACCCCAAACCCTGAAGGCTTGGGTGCTGTTGGGGCACCCACTGGAGACTGCTTGCTGGCTGGGGAGCCTTCACTGAAGGTCGGGGCACCTTCCAGGCACCCCACAGCCAGCCACACGACCTGGTGTGACTGGCCTGACACTGAGCACAGGCTCCGGGTGGCATGGGTCGCCCTCAGCCGGGGCCTCCACCCAGCTGGGGTGGGTGACATGAGCTACATGTAGCAGTCAGGCTGGAAGGGTGGGCATTAGGGCCGGGACAGGGAGACAGCAGGACACCCAGGAGCCTCTCAGTGGGGAACCCCTTGCCCAAGAGGGGCACTCACCTCACAGAGCCCAGGCAGCTGCCGTTGAGCTTCAGCTGGCTGAGGTTGGGCAGGTGCACCCCTGCGGGCCACAGGAGGGAGAGGCGGGGGACAAAGCCTTACTCCCTCACTCACCTCTCTGCACCCTCGTCAGTGCCCCGTGGCTGCTCTGAGTCCTAGTGCAACCTCAGGGCCCTGTGCTCACGCCTGCGGCCTGCCTCCAAAGAAGCAGGCACGAGCAGGTGCACCTGAGCGGACCAAGCCACCCGGAAGGCCAAGAGGCCACGGGACTCAGGAGTCTGCTTGGAGGAGGGGAGCCTCATTGGCATGGGTGGGGCCACCACCGCTTGGGTCCTGCCGCTGAGCCATGTCCCAAGCCCAGCCACGGGAACCCCAGACCAGAACCTCCATCAGCTCGCAGCACTGGGTACCAGAGCACAGGAACCCCCTATCCGGTGTCCCTGTGCACCCCAAAGCCCCGGCAAAGTGATCTGAGTCAGACTCTTTTGAAGAAGGGCACTGACCCTGCAGGACAGTCCTGATCCCTTAAAAAGGGGTGCAGCATGGGCCTGTGGAGTACGGGGTGGGCCTGTGGGGCGCAGGGCAGGCCCGTGGGGTGCAGTGGCGCACAGACCAGAGCCTGGCTGGCAGCACTGGAGCGGATGGGCCCTCAGAAAGAAGTTGGAGCTTGCCAGTGGCGGGGTGTGGACAGGGAGGGGCTCTCACCAAAGTTCCCCAGGCTGTTCTCACGGGTGTTGACACACATCTCCAGCATGTTCACCAGTCGAAGGTCATCTACCTGGGCCAGGGCCCGCTGCGGAAATTGATGAAGAGTCAGCCCTGGGGACTGCACAGTGGTCACTCCCTCCCAGTGACGTCCCTGCCTTTGGCTATGAGGCTGTGACCGGTGGCAGACATTTCCCTGCCCCCTCTATGCTGACCTCAGCCGTGGATGGCTTGCCTGGTGGGGTATGAGGGCACAGAATGGGAACAGAGCTAGTAACTGTGCTTGGCTGGTGGGCCTATCTGCAGAATAGGGCCTGAGGGGTGCCAGTGTCTAACAAGACCCACGGAACAGGCCCCAACGTGACAGTGGATTTAGGACTGGGTTGAGGGCTGATGTGAGTGCTGCTGGGGCGGGAAGGACAGATGCCCATGTCCTGTGGCAATGAAATGTCTCCTGAGATTGTCTCCTGGGGCGGCCTGGATGGCAGAAAGCATGCATGAGGAACTTGTCATATTGAGCGGAGAGGTGCCAGCACAATGTGGGCGGAGTAAGCTTGGCTGCACTTGATAAGGTGCTGTGAGATACAGGGTTCAGAGGGTAGGGAGGGAGCCCAGGAGATTTGGAACCTGTGGGTCTGGAAAATAAAGTGGTCTCTCAATTCCAATCAGCCAAACAAAAAGCTGCGAAGGTCTGCAGGTAGGATGACCCAGTTAATCTGTCTCGGGGAGCAAGCCAGGTTGCTCCATGCACCTGCAGAGGCTCTGGGGCTCTCAGGGGAGGCCTCCGGGAGCTGGTGGCCCTGTTTACAGTGACTGAGTCTGCAGAGAGAACTGTGTCCAGACACCATCGCAGGCTCTCGGCACCCGGCATCGACTGGACTCCACCGTGTTGAACAGCACGTGTGATTGTGGACCTCTGATCACCAGCATGCCATGGCCTGGACTGGGGTTCATGGAGATCATCCGAAACGACAGTGTTTGGGGCCATGTTCTCCAGCCAGGAGCCAGGCGGAGAAGGAAGGAGGTCCCAGGATGGACAGAAGCCCCACAGGGACAGAGCAATCTCTAATCAAAGTGTGTTCCCAGCACAGGGCGCCCAAACATTTGTCCAGTGGGTGTCAGTGCCACCGGACTTCCTTCTTAAGGGGGGGGGAGGCCGGTGAGTTACCCTGCTGTTCCCACCCTGCTGGCTGGCTGTGGGGGCCACACTGCTCTTCATGCTTCCCTGGGTCCTTCTTCGGATGCACCCAACGCAAACACTTTCTCCCAGGACGCAGACTCACCTGATGTGTGGTTAGTGGGGACTCGGGGGCTGTGAAGGCTCTGAATGTGGAGGCAGGTGGGCCATTGCTCATAATTGTCACTCTTCCCCTGAATTAGAACTGTGTGTCCGTTCCCCGGCCAGTGACAACACAGACCCCAGAGCAGGTGGCCTTGTCCATGCTGGGCTTGGCCAAGGGGGCCCTCGAGTGTGCATGTGTGGTGCACCTGCTGCTTACCCCCAGGTGCTGACCACGAGCAGGGCAGCCCCATGTGGCCCCTTTAGCCTGGATCCCAGTGGGAACCCAGTGCAGACCCCAAGCCTGAGGACGGAAACCTGTCGTTGGAGCCAGAGCCTGGGTGGTCTGTGGTCAGCGTTATGTGGCCATAGATGACATATGGGACACAGAAACGCACCAGGCCAAGGTGTTGGGGAAGGAAGCCTGCCAAGGACTGCCACAGGGTGCATTCACCCAGGAGTAGTCTGAGTGGGCACTGCCCTGAGGATGACAAGGGGCATCCATGCGGACCTGAGGAGACAGATTCACAATACTGTTTGCACCCCAGCTGGCCTGATTTTGTAGGGATCCCAGGCTGTACAAAGCCTTCTGTGTGGCAGGGACATCTCCTGGGGGGGAGGGTGTCCCACTATCCATCTGAGGAAGACACAGTGACCATACATACTCCTGCAAAAACTCTCCCTGTTGGGCACCGTCTCCCACAGATGAACACAAAACGAAAAGGAAATGAAACAGAGATTCCGGTGAACACCAGGAATGTCTGCAGCTCCCGGCCTGGCTCCTGGTGTGCGGTACTGGGGGGGTGACAAGGCTAGGCCCACCTCCAGGTCCAGCCAGGGTGTGGTGGGGGTCCCTGCTCTACCTGCACCTTGCTCCTGGCACTCCCTGCCATGGCCAGGCTGGACCCTCCCTGTCCTGCTGTCCAGGGCGGGGAGCTCTGTCCCCAGCCAGCAGCTCTGTCCAGTAGAGGAGACTCCAGCTCCGTGCACAGGTCGGCCAGTGCCCAGAGTCTCTTCTCAGGGTCAGGCTGTTGTCAGTGCAGCCTGGCCTCCCTGTGGCCCCAGGAGGGCCGCCCCAAGCTCTGTGCACGCCGGCCCCTCCAACAAGCCCGCCTGCTGTGTCTGAACCCAGACTCATATGTGCGGAGGGACAGGACCCCAGAGCTGGCCGGTACAGAGGTGGCCTGCAGCTGTGGGCCTGTCTCTGTCCCCTGGGGCAGTGTGGGGGGCTGTTGAGGAGCTGGTGGGAGGGCCGTCCTGATGGGCTCCATGCTGGACCAAGACCTTGGGACGATAGGGGCCTGCAGGCATGGCTGGAGGGCCGCACACACAGAGGAGCCAGCTTGGAGTCTGGGGAGGGGGGCCTGGACCGAGTGTCCCTTCCCCCTTCACTGATCAGGCAGTGCGGATGCTTCTGTGAGTTAGTTGGTTAGGAAGACGGGCAGAGACCTCGGGTAGCCAGGCTCCCTTCTGCATGTTGGTGAGCATGTCATCCTCGGGTCTCCAAGGGACCCCTCTCCAGGCACCTCACCCTCTTACCCTGTGCAAGGGTGCTGTGGGCCTAAGGGCTGCCTGTACCCGGTGGGGCCTGCCCCCTTAGCATGGCCAACAGTGGGTGGGGTGTGGAGCTGCCCAGAGTGGGTGCTGGGTGAGAACCGGGAGTCAAGAGGGCTCTGCATATCTGGGTGGGCCGCTGGGTGGGAGTGGGGGGGGCGGCAGGTTTGGGAGAAAGCCTTCACCAGCTGCCCCAGATAACGGTCAGTGGGATCCTGGAATGGCCCCCACTTAACCAGCCCGCCCCGGATGGCAGGGCTCCCTCGTTTTGCCTGTGGCTTCGTTTATTCCTGGCGGTTTGCATCTCTGTGTGCCATGCACGCGCATGGTCTGCGGCCCTGCCTCCCACCAGAACAATGGCTGCTCGAACCAGGGGCTTCTCTGGTTCATGGAGCCGTTCATGGAGCCCAGCACACAATGCGTACTAGGTAAATACTTGTGGAACTCCTGCCTGGCTCATTCCTGAGTGCCTGGGGGATATCTGCATCACGAAGCATCTGCGGTTGGCCGTGAGGGTGGAGCAGGTGCTGGGGACACAGCAGGGCTGAGAGCGTCCATTGGCCAGGCAAGGCTAGGAGGGCTGAGGACTGAGTGCAGGCTGGACAGCGACCCTGCAGTGGTGCCCCATGCGGACCCCTGAGACCTGAGCCCCCAGCCCCCCAGCACTCACCAGTCGGGCAGGTGACCGGTACTCCTCTACCAGCTGCTCGCCACGGCTGTCCCTATGGCTGCCTGGGTCCTTGCTCTGTGGGCGGGGATTGTGCAGGCCTTGCCAGCTCAGCTCCCGCACTTGGACAGTGGCTGTGCTCGGCCAAGGCCCGTGGGCTCTGTCCCAGGCCTGGTCCATTCACATCCAACCTGCTGGGATAGGCAGAGGGCAAAGCTACTAAGCCTTTGCACTTCCTCTGATCTGCAGCCTGGCTGGGACCCTGCACAGCAAGCCTTTGGGGCTCATCCTGCCTGGCTCTGATGGGTCTCTCACTCACTTAGTCTCAGCCTGCCTGGGGGCTCATGATGGCCTCGCCATCACCCACTCAGCCTTAGCTCACACCCCACTGGGGTCTGGGTGGGTCACCTCCTTGTGTTTCTGCTCATCCCCCAAGGTCCACAACAAGGGTGCTGGTTCCAAGCTTCTCTATCTGAGGTCCTGCCTAGGCTCTGTGCCTGAGGGGGGCCAGTTGGCCCCTGGTCATCTTTGCTCCGTCAGCTGTGACCAGCAGCAAGCCATTGGCTCAGGCCCAGTGCTGTGCCTCCCCACCAATGATCTCCAAGCCTGGGGGCCCAGGACCAGGCTCTCAAGCATCCCCCCCACCCACTCCTATGCCCACTGAGCCCCCTCACCTGGAGGCAGCTGCTGCCTTTTCCCACCATGGGTCAAACATCCAGATAAGGGGGCAGCATGGGTCTTCAGGTGGCACCTGCAGGAGAGAGTTGGGGTGGCATCCTGGCCAGGTCCCTGTGCCAGGGGACTTGGGACAGGCCAGGCTGAGGTTATAGGGCCCATAAGTGAGCAGCTGTGGAGATGGTCGGGGCTGTCAGTATGGGCACTGGCCCTTAGGTCAGATAGGGGACCTGAACTGGCTGATAAGACAGTCAGATGGTGACTGACTCCATCCTCTTTCCAAAAGGGGTCCTGGGTCTGCCACTCTGGACTATCTCTCATGGGCTGGCCTCCTTGGCACCCTGTCCCTCCTGAGCCCCCTCACCCTCAGGCTCCAAGGGAGGTTGTCCAGGGTGTCCCTGGACACCTGCACGAGGCTCACTTGGCATTGCTCCTTTTTTTTTTTTTTTTTTAAGATTTTATTTATTCATTTGAGACACAGAGACACACAGAGAGAGAGAGAGAGAGCATGAGCAGGGGGTGAGGCAGAGGGAGAGGGAGAAACAGGCTTCCCGCTGAGCCAGGAGCCCGATGCGGGGCTCGATCCCAGGACCCTGGGATCAGGACTTGAGTCGAAGGCAGACGCTTAACGACTGAGCCACCCAGGCGCCCCTTAAAGCTGCAGATGCCTGGCCTGTCCCCTGACCCTGGAATCATCTCTAGGGTTAGAGCCAGAAGTCTGCCTGGAATGTTCTGGGCACTTCCCTCCAACGTGGGCTGAGCCTAGGTCTCAGGGTCCTAGGATGAAGCAGCAAAGCCAGTGGGAGACTCAGTGGTACCCCTAGATGTCCAATCTGGTCCTCCAGGGGCGCTGCCCACAACCCCTAGCCATGCTCCAAGGGGTTCCCAGTCACGGGATAGGAGGGACCCCAGGCCCTGCCCCTGCGGGGGAGAGGGAGGCAGGGACCCAGACTCGGATCTGGCAGTTTCCATAGTGGGGACTGAGGAGGGGGCCCAGAGAGCTGATGAGCCAGGCCAGGGGCTGGCATTAGCCTGGGCTGTGGGGACAGAGAGGCCCACAGGTTTCCAACTTGGGAGGTTTGTGGGGCTCCCAGAGTGGCAGGGCAGGGTGGGGCTGAGCCATGAACAGACAGTCCCAGTCCGGGCATGAACGCGAGGGGACAGTGCTAGGACCCGTCCTCGGCCTCAGTTTCCCGCCAGGAACGGGGGAGATAGAGCGAGGCCTGCGGCCCCAGGCCCAAAGGCGTGCTTGGCTCTCACCTGAGGGGTCGGTCTCGGTGCCACGGCCCTGGGCGCCCTCCGCTGCCGGGCGCTCACTCCGCCTCGGGGTCGTTCTTCCGGTGGCGGGGTTGCGGGGCCTGGGCACCATGGCAACGGGGCCGGGGCATCATTTGAATACTCAAATATTCATGAGGTCGCGGGAATCTCCGTGCCTCCGCGGTCGAGCCACGCCCCTTAGCAACGGTTGCTAGGGCAGGCCGGCGGGGGCGGGGCAGCTGCCAACCCGGTTTGGGATCTGGAGGGTAGGGCCCCACGCGCTGGGCGCCCTGTGGGCTGGGAGGGAACCAGGGGCGGAGGTGAGACGCCATCAAGCCGCGGGGGTGGGGGCGCCGGACAGTCCGGCCAGGTGTCCGCCCCTGAAAAGGCGGTGTCTGGTGGAGACCAGCGCCCACCTTTCCCAGCTGGGAGGGTTGTCCCTGAGGCCCTGGCCTTGAGGGATGTACCCCCGCCTCCAAGTGTGGCCGACGCCAAAACAAAAGGAAGCGCTGTGGCAAAGGACCCCCTGAAGACGAGGGAAACGCAGACCTGGACACCCGGAGGGGAGTTTGGAGTGTCCACACTCGCGAGGGATGCCACCACCCGCTTTCATTTATGCGCCTTTACTTCGCGTCTATGCGCTTCGGGCGCAAGCCCGGCTCTGTTCTAGCCACCGCGCCGTGCGCGGGACGGCCAACCCGACACAGCCACGGCACGTGGGGTCGGTGATGTGGTGGGGGCGGGGGCGGCCCCCGGAGGGGTCCGCCGAGGTCGCGGCCTGCAGGGGGTGAGCTCCAAGAGAGCAGCACCGAGCCGGCACGGGAGGGGATAGGGGACGGGAGCAAAGCAAGGTTGGGCTTTCTGTGTAATGCACCATTCTGTCTTTGTAAATAAGGGCGTGTTTACGCACTACTTCGAAATTTTAAAAAATGTTAAAACCATGTCTTTTTGAAGGTGCGTTTGTGCTGGGGATGGGGGGAGATTTCAGTACACCCCCTTGCGCAACTTTTGGGTGGGATTTGCTGGGTACCATTTGTTAAATTGGGCCACACGGTAAGCTTCTGCAGGGTTGGCACCACTGGGTTCTCCCGTTCCGGAGCCACCTGACGGGAAGAACGGTGCAGGGCAGTCAAACCTCCGGCCACTGGGGGTCCCAGAGGCTTCCGGCGCGGCCCGGGCCTGCTCTGGGCGCCTGACCCTCGTCCTGGGGGGCCTCTCCATTTTGCTCCAGGCTCCCCCCCGCCCAGCCCGGGGGGCGTCCGCGGTGCTGACCCTCCACCCTCCCTGAGGCTCGTCCCTGGACTGGCCCTTCCGCTCCGGGGTGGGCCCTCGGTGGGCTGCCCGTCGCGACGCGGGGAAGCCCTCCCGGGCAGGGCAGGGGCTTGAGCCGGACCGCAGCGACCCCGCCCCAGTCTACAACAGCCCGCGGTCCCGCTTTCCTAAGGGGCCTCTATTCCTCCGGAAGAGTTCGGAACCTTTCCGGAGAAGCCGTCGCCCCCGAACCCGCGACCCCCGCGCCCTCGCTGTCCTCCCGCCCGGCAGAGCCCAGCCCCCCTAGGCCGCGGCCCACGAGGGCCTCCAGGGCCGGCACCGCCCTCCGCGCCGTTTCCCGGAAGCCCCGCCCGGCCGCGGCCCTTGACGGGCGGGCGGGTCGGCCAACCGGAGCAGGGCGGGACGGGGCGGGACGGCTCCGGGGCGGGGCCCGGCGCCCGCGGCCAATGGCAAGCCGCGCCAGGCTGACGGACGGGCGCGGGGCGGGGCGTGCGCCCGTCTCCCGACCCCCCTCCCCTGAGTGTCCGCCGCCCGCGCCCCGCCGCCCGCAGCCGGAACCGCACCCTCCGCGGACCGAGCCCATGCGCTGGGCGAGCCACGCGCCCCGGCCCCGGCCCCTTTCCCCGCCCCCGCCCCGGCCCCGGCCTCGAGGGCAGTCGCGCCAGTGAGCGGTGAGTGCGGCGGGGGCGGGTGGGGGGCGGGCGGCGGCCCCAACCGGGGCTGCGGCTCGGGGCGTTGGAGGCGCGGCGACGGCGGCGGGGCACGCGGGGGCGCAGGTGAGCCGCGGGCGGGCGGGCAGGGCGCTGCGGCCGGGACTGCGGGCGGCGGCGGGGGCGCCGTGTCTCCGCGTCCCTGGCCCTGCCCTCCGTGGGGCCCCAGCAGTGCTCTTGGGCAGCGTGCGGGGGGCCCCCCGAACCGAGGTCCGCTGCGGCCCCCCTTTAGTCGCAAGGCGCGCTCCCAAGGGCTCGGGCCCCAGGCGGCCATCACGATACACAGCAGACGAGTCGGGGGTTAGGAAATCACTGTCCACTGGGGACAAGAGCAAGGGCACCCCCTCGTTAACCCTCACAAATTGGGACACCCCAGCTGGAGGCCTTGGCCCAGGCTTTGATTCTTTCTCACCTGTGCCCCCGCTCCGCACCTCCGTTGGGTCTGTTCCTCTCAGTCTGCTTACCAGGACCCCCCCCACCCCGCCCCACCCCGCCCCACCCCGCACCCGGCTGCCTTATCTGCCTCCTTTTCTCCAAAGCTCATATGGTAACAGGGTACCGCGGGGTTCCCCTTATTTTAACGTGTGCCGGTCTTTTCCTTGGAGAAGGGTGCAGGGGCTTCTTTCTCTGCCTGTCACGCTGAGCCTGGAACAGCGGCTGGCATGCAGTAGGCGCTCAGTAAATGCTTGTCCAAAGCAGCAACATGCTCGGTGGGGCCGGAGCCGGTTGTAGGATGGCACTGGCCTGCCTGGGCATGCTTCTGTGCGCTCCACTGTGGCAAGACCTGTTCTTGCAGGGAGGGGTCTGGTAACCTCAGCCTGCAGGGCCTCCAGTTCAGGCTTTCTGCCTACCCAGCAACTTCTAATTTGGGTGCGTGGTTGGGAGATGCTCTCAGCTGTCAGCTCTGCCTTTGGGGGGCCAGCTCCGTGCTCTCTCACAACCATAAGTGCAGCTGAAGGTGGGGGCCATCTCCCACCCCTGGGCTGGAGGTGCCACAGGTGGGCGGCTGGGCCACCATTCTGGCGGCTTCCCCCATTCCCTGGTTGTCTGGGGCCAAAGGGTGGGGCGTGCTCCACAGGCCTGCTCTGCGTGGCTGGGCCATGGCTGAGTGCAGCTCCCTCAGCAGGTGGGACAGGAGACCACCACAGTGCCCTGGGCTGCATCCCTTGAGGAGCGATGACAGAATATAAGCTTGTGGTGGTGGGCGCTGGAGGTGTGGGGAAGAGTGCCCTGACCATCCAGCTCATCCAGAACCACTTCGTGGATGAGTATGACCCCACCATCGAGGTGAGTGTTGCTGTTCCTGTCCCCAGCCCTGAATCCTGATGTGGGCTTGTCTTCTGTGTGCTCCATAGGAGGGCATCCTCTCCTTGTGGGACCTGGGGGCGGGGCAGGAAAGGTGCCCAGGAGGGGCTGGTGGTTGGATCGCCCCATCCTAGGAGAGGTGGGGGGGGCCCTGAAGCACTGTCCTCCTGCAGGACTCCTATCGGAAGCAAGTGGTTATCGATGGTGAGACGTGCCTGCTGGACATTTTGGACACGGCGGGTCAGGAGGAATATAGTGCCATGCGGGACCAGTACATGCGCACTGGAGAGGGCTTCCTGTGTGTGTTTGCCATCAACAACACCAAGTCTTTCGAGGACATCCACCAGTACAGGTGAGCTGCTGGCCGGCCCTCAGGGGCCTCCCTGTCCCTGTTTCTCCTTGTGTCTCTCTGTCCGGGGCCTGGATGCAGCTGTGCCTGCAGCTCAGCGACTGGCTGCCCCCTTCTTCCTTGCAGGGAGCAGATCAAGCGAGTGAAGGACTCCGATGACGTGCCCATGGTGCTGGTGGGGAACAAGTGTGACCTGGCTGCCCGCACCGTGGAGTCCCGGCAGGCGCAGGACCTTGCCCGCAGCTATGGCATCCCCTATATCGAGACGTCGGCCAAGACTCGCCAGGTGAGCCGGCTCCCCACCCCACAGCTAGCCAGGGACCCGCCCCGCCCCACCCCTGCCAGGGAGCAGTGCTCATTGCCCCCTCTCCCCCCACACAGGGCAGCCGCTCTGGCTCTGGCTCCAGCTCCGGGACCCTCTGGGACCCTCCGGGACCCCCGTGACCCAGCGGCCCCTAGCGCTGTAAGTGTCCCCGGACGGCAGGGCAGCGAGGGAGGCCAGGGCCCAGGGTCTGGGCTGACACAGCTCCAGGGAGAGGCGGAGGTCCCTGGAGAGAGCTGCCCTGAGCCAGGCCGGAGCGGTGACCCTGGGGCCCTGGCCCCTCGGCCCCCAGAGAGCCCCGTGGGCCCTTGTTGGCCCTGCCCCCTTCACGGGCTGGTGGGGACAAGGTTGCTAGGTCAGACAGGAGTGGGACACGGGGTGTTCAAGCTGGGAGCCAGACCAAGGCCCGCCCTGTGGGGGAGCTCCTGAGGAGCGAGCTGCCTGATGGGGGTAGCCCTGGGGCTGTGGGATGAGCAGGGCCCGGCTGCCCACGTGTGGGAGTCGGATGGGGAGAGGGAGGGGAAGGGCTGGGATTCTGCATGAGCTGGAGGCCGGGGTCCCTTGGTCCCCTTCCCCTGTCAGGCCCCCAGGCTGAGTCCCACTCTGAGCCGGCCCCTTCTTCCTAGGGCGTGGAGGACGCCTTCTACACGCTGGTGCGAGAGATCCGGCAGCACAAGGTGCGAAAGCTGAGCCCGCCCGATGAGGGTGGCCCAGGCTGCATGAGCTGCAAGTGCCTGCTCTCCTGACGTCCCTTCCAGGCCCCCCCTGACATCCCCGCAGGCCCTCTGTGCCCCAGCAGCGCAGGCAGGGGGCGTGGAGGTGCCAGATGCCGGGAGGAGGTGCCGACGGAGGAAGGAGGAGGGGAAGGAAGGAAGGAAGTGCCACCGGAGCCCGGCCAGCCCAGGCTCCCTGGACAGAGTGACTGCAGACCTCCCAGGACGCTTTGCACAGACTGTGGTGAACTGAGGCCACCGGCACCCTGGCTGTCACTCTCCTCCCAGCCCCGTCCTGGCCCTTTGGCCACAGGCTGAGTCGCAGTAAATTATTGGATGGTCTTGACCCTGGCGTCTGGCCGAGATTGGAAGGCACCTGGGACCCTCAGCTTTGTCTGCCCGGAGGCCCCTCTGCAGGGACCCCTGTAGGGGCTGGTGAGGCGGCCTGGGCCCAGCCACCCTGTGCTGTCTGGCTGGCTGTCTAGCGCCTCTTGCACGCAGCTCTGGGGCCGCAGGACCAGGCTGGCTTTGCGTTTTAACACAACACTTTATTGAACTTTCAGCAGCAAACGGGCTCAGAACCAAGGGTGCAAGCCTTCCTCTGGGGAGGGAGACCTGCTTCTTTAGGGGAGGGAGACCTGCTTCTTTAGGGGAAGGCTGAAATCACAGGGGGGCGTGGGCGCTCGTGTCCCCCACCTTGGAGCCTGTGCTGACTCCGGGGGGTGGCACATTTCTGAGTTTGGGGCCACCAAGAGGCGGGTGCTGAGGATGGCCGACCTGAGCTGGACCTCTGGGGCTCCCGGGCAGGGTCCCAGCACGTCTGCATGGCCTCGGCCTCTGCCCATTGCTGCCGGGTGACTCGGAGAGCCAGCCTCTGGCGGCACCTGCCTCCTGCTGTGGGGGAGGGGGAGGGGGGGCCCCACCGGCCTGCTCCTGCTGAGCCTTAGCTGGGGTGGCCGGTGGTTCCCAGCGCTGCCCTAGGTCGGAGACGTGGATCTGTGGGGCATGCCCAGGTCCCAGGGGGCCACACACACACAGCTCTGAGAGGGCTCGCCCAGGCTTGGGCCAGAACCCAGCACTGGCCAGGGCCACGGGGGGCTCCGTCCCATCCGTCTTCATTTTGTTCGTGGGGGGGGCTTGTGTCGTCTCTGCCCCCCCCAGGGCCTGGGGCCAGGCCAGTTGAGGTCCCCCCAGCTCAGGGACTTGTGCTCCTGGAGGGGTTGCCGCTGTCCAGGCAGGCCAGTGTGTTGAGGCAGGGCATGGTGCTGGCTGCCCAGAGCCCCAGGGCCCCCACGCTCAGCATCACGCTCTGCTCCAGAGGCCAGGGAGCATCTAGCAGCCCTGTGGATGCAGAGGTCGGACGGTCCCAGGCAGGTGCGGGGCCTCGGGGCTGTGGCTCAGCGCGGCCCTGGCTCTGTCTCGGCTGTGCTGGTCACCCCCGAGAAGGGCATGAGCTGCAGTGGCCACAGAGCAGGAAGGGTGTCCTGGGCCCTACAGCTTCCTCTTTCCTGGGCTGGGGGGACCCCGTCCCGAGAGTCCCAGGGGCATTCCGAGGCCTGGTCTGTGGTGTGCCCACTGGGGTGGCCCAGGCAGGGGCTGAACGGAAAGGGACCCAGTGCTGTGGCTTCGAGCCCACGTCGGGGGGGCCACTTGCCTGCACCCTCCTGGTGCACCGGGAGGTTGGGGAGGGAATTCCATTGCTGAGGGGACAGCTGGGCCAGCAAGGGGTCTTGGGCTGGGGGCAGCCGGGCCAGAACCTGGGCCCTTGGCCCTCCCGGCTGCAGGGGTGCAGCTGAGGGCTCCATGGACATTCCCTCCTGCAGCAGCTCCTCGGCCTTGAGGATGGCCTGGCCAGGAAGGGGTCCCGGCTGCTCATGCTGGGTGGCTGGGCCCGGGGAGGCTGGCCCGTCCACTCTGGGGAGCGTCTCAACACAAGAAGGGAGGCGGGGCTTGGGTGCCGGGGACACTTCCTCCAGGCCCAGGGGCTTCGTGGGGAACTCCTCAGGACCGGCTGCCAAGAGGCAGGCTGCGTCAGCGTCCCCAGCAGGCTGTTTGTCCCCAGCTGGCTGGGGCCCAGCGTGTGCTCGTGGCTCCCTGCATGTCCACCCTGGCCTGCTCCTGACAACAGCCCTCCAGGTGCTGGTGCCCAGCCGCTGCAGTGAGCGCCCGGACGCCCGGCCCTGGCCTGGGTTCCCCAAGGTTGGAGCAGAAGAGGAGAGGGACAGAGATGAGGAGGAAAGCCCCGGGGGCTCTGTCCCCTGTGTCCTGCCCCAGGAGGGTGAATCGGGAGGGGATGGGGCCCTGAGCCCACCTGGAGGGGGCAGGTCGCACTTATCCTTCAGAGCTGGCCATGGAAGATCAAAGGTGTCTGAGCAACACCTCATCCTCCAGGGCCCAGGGCTGGGCCAGGGTGTCCTGCAGAAACTCCTGAAGACCTTCCAGGGGCAGCTTCAGGAGGCGTTCTGGGCAATGGGTGTGAGTCAGACCCAGAGGGACCCTGCCCTGCCACCCCAGGGTGCCTCCCATGGACAGCTGTTGGGGTCCAGCTGTCCCAGGAGCGCCACGGGCTGCCCGTGGCAGGGGGAGGTCCCATGCAGGCTGCTCCTCTCCGGGGTGCCCCGCCCAGCCCCCTGCCGGCCTCCGTCCTCCACTGAGGCCTGCACCTCTCTCGGGTGGTGGGCCAGCCCCCCCTCCTCGGGCACACCTGGGCTCCCTCGGGCTCGCTCACTGCTGTGCATCTTGAGGATGGTATACGCCATGGCTCCCTGTCCAGGATGTAGGCATCCCAGAGCTTCAGAATGAGCAAGAAGGGGGTCTGTGGGGACAGCAGGTGTGGGAGGGGCAGTCTCGGTGGGGCCCACTGGCTGCATCGGATGAGGCCCCCCAGCCCCTCCTGTCGGGTCTCCAAACGACCCCGGGGGGTAAGGGCCTGGCAAGCACGACCCGCAAACCTGGGGGCCACAGATTCTGCCCCACCCTCGGGGGCCACAGGCCCTTAGAGGACTCCAGGCTGGCTGCGGAATGGGGCAAGGGCCTGTCCACTCCCCAGGCTGACCTGACTTTCCCAGGGGGAGCTGAGGTGGGCCTAGCCCGTCCCCCAGAACCACCTCAAGGGGGTCTCGGGTTCTCCAGGATGGGTCTGGGCTTCAAGCCTCAGCCTTCGGGCTTCCGGGTTGGGTCTGGCTGCCCTGGACAGTGAGGCTCAGCTGGGGCCTCCCCGGGGGCCAGGGGCAGGGAGCAGAACAGGGAGCAGGTCAGCTTGGGTGGCCTTACCTGGTCGATGAAACACTGGAGGAACCACTTGGCGGTGTAAATGCCAGTGCACATCTGTTCCTCGTCCTGACGGAAGTGTGGAAGGTGCTCAGGACCCACCCAGCGGCCCCAAACCCCTGGGCCAGGGCCCCATGGAGCCAGGTGGACACACTCGCCAAGGCCCCGCTCAGCCCTGAGGACGCCCCTGGGCCCAGCAGGAGAAGGAACAGGACGGGGCCACTTTGGCAGGGTTCTGCTCGCCCCCCACCCCAGCCCCAGGCCATGGGGACAGGGCCTCTGGGGAGCTTCTACTTGCCAAGTGCTTCTTTAGCTTCGGCAGCTCTTGTGCTTTAATAAGGCTGTGATGGGCCTGGAACCTTAGCAGTTTGGGGAGCCCTGGAATGAAGAAGCCTGAGAAGGCCCCAGGCCCCCTAACCATCAGGGCTTTCTCCTGCACCAGGTGTGGGGGGGTGAGTCCTGGCAGGGGTCTCCTCTCCCATGCCCTGACTGCAGAGTGTGCCCACAGCCCTCCCGAGCCCTGGCTGGCCCTGCTCTTCCCAGGCAGCAGGACTGCCGGCCAGGCCTGGGGGGCAGGGGCAGAGGACCCTCCTCCTCACAGAGACCCCGCTGGGTGGGGGCCCCGGGCTGAGGACCAGGCCCGGCTGACCCGGCAACCCTTTGCTGTGGCGGTGGCACAGGGGCAAGGGGGCCCCAGCCCCGAGGGGCAGGGAGTGCCGCCCACGGGGAGGGTGACGGGGGCGTGCAGGGCCATCTCCTGGGTTGGGATCCAGGCTGGGGCCATGGGAGCAGTAGATGTTGCCACCTGGGCTTCGTCTGGCCGTGGGCTGGAAGGGGGCCTGGGGGGCAGGCCGGCAGCCAGGCAGGAGGCTGCAGGACCCGCGGGAATGCGAGAATGGTCTGCAAATGGTGGGGCCAGTGGCCAGGCTACAGGACCCCGAAGGCCCCCCGGGGAGGCGGTGCCCTCTGCCGGCGGGGAGGCGGGCTGAGTGGGGGTCCTGGCCTGCCCCGCTGCTAGAGCTGCCCTGTGGGGGGCCTGTCCCGAGCTCCAGGTCCCATCCAGGCGCCCTGCCAGCCCCTACCGTGCATGACGTGCCTCTCCGTGGTCATCAGCTGAGCCAGCGCCCAGAATGCAACCTCCTCGCACAGCAACATCAGCAGGACCCCCACGATCTGGCTCATGCCCTGGCAGTAGCCCACCTCCTGCAAGAGCCAACCCTGATGGAACGTGGCCACCTCAACGTGGTGGAGGTCAGGGTAGGGGAACTTCCCTCCCTGCTCAGGTTCTGATTCCCAGTTCGGTCCCTTCAGGATCGAGACCCGAGTTTTAGGGCAACAGCGATGCACGCTAGAGTACCTGGCAGCCCCAGCGCTCGGACTCAGGGGCCGTCCCTCCCCCTGCAGTCAGGTCTGCACCCCAGCCCCGGCCTCAGTCCTAGAGTCGAGAGCCCCTCCCTCGTGCCCCTGGGACAATGGGAGCTGGAGTCCTGGCTACGTGTCCTGGTTGGTCAGCAATCCGCAGGACAAAGGGCACCCGCGGGGCAGCAGGCCTGGCAGCGGGGAGACTCATGGGGTTGTAGACTCACGGGGTTGTTGACAGAATACGCCAAGAGCACATGGAACAGGGCTTGCTGCCTAGGAAAGGGAGAGCAGGGTGGGTTGCTCCTGTCCGAGCGAGGCCGGCCAGGTGCGGAACGCAGCCCCACGGACCTGGGTCTTCAGGGCAGCTCGGGGGCTGACGTGTCTATGGGGTCAGGTCTCCACACAATGACCGGCAGCTAGCTCAGACATACCATGGGATGGAGTTTATTTTCATTCTGCTGTTTGCCGTTTGCCTCCATGAAAGTGCCCGCTGTGGGATGGGCAGCTCCTGGGTTTTCACTGAGCCCCCAGCTCCCCGCTCCAGCCCTGGGGCCACTGCCCCACCCTGAACAGCCCCTTGGTGGCCAGGCGCTCCCCCTGCACTGCTCCCCCAGCCCCTGAGGCTTCTCCTCCCCGTGGTCTGGCTTGTTCCTGGTGCTGTGAATGCAACCATAGGATCTGGCTTTCTTCCCCGAGCCAAACGAAGCCCAGGTGCTCCCATAGCATCCAGCGCGTCCATAGCGCGGTCCTGTGTGTCCCTGAAGCGTATTCCCTGTTTTGGAATCCCAGTGTCTGTTCACCTAAGAGCAGCTTGGGTGCTTCCAGATTGAGTCATTGTGCACAGAACCTTCACGCAGGTTTTACTTGGATAAAAGATTTCGAACCAGTTGGGTCAGTAACGGTGAGCACTTTGGGGCATATGGTGAGGCTCTGCTCAGCTCTCTAAGAAGCCGCCAGCCTGCCGTCCAGCGTGGCTGCATGACCCTGCACCCCAGCTCCCGCTGCCCCCTTGGGCGCCAGCGCTGGGTGCCCCCAGCCTTCCTGACCGGGGTGTGTGGCGGGCGCTGATGTCTCGCGGTGGTACGAAGGCTCAGCTCTGTCCCCAGACACACCCTCCTGGATGAATGCACATTGTGTGTGTGCGTGTGCGTGTGCGTCTTCTTGGCTCAAGTGTATGTTCAGGTCTTGTGTCCACTGTGCGTCGGGTCATGTGTTCCATCACAGAGCGGCTTGTCCTCGGTCGGCAAGGGCCCCGCATTAGATGTGCCATTCCAAGTATCTCTCCCGCTCTGTAGCTTTCCTCCCTGCTCTCTGAATGGTGTCTTTGCAGAGGGCAAGTTTGTGATTGAGATAAACCCCAGCTTGTCCACGATTCCTCTCCTGCCTATTCCTCCCAGCTGACCAGCCTCTTCCTCCGTGTCCACGGCCTGTCCCTTCTCTGGCGTTCTGGTTTTCCAATGCCCAGAATGCGTTACCACCACCCTGTAACGCGGGTAAGGGTTGAACCTGGAATCCCACATGGGAATGTAGCTGCGCCCGAGTGCACAGAAGGAACAGGCTGCTTTCGGCCGAAGTGGAGACTATTCACCGAGAGGCCCTTATAGAAACCTCACGATCCTGTGCCCAGGTGTGCCGCCGGGCAGGGCCCGCCCTCACATCAGGGCCCTTCTGTGTGAGGTCGCGGCGCAGTAGTCATAGGGGGATGGGGGTTTGGGGTGGTGCCTGGGGGCATCAGGCTGCGGAGGCTGGCTCGCCCCGGACCAGGCGTCACAGGTCAGCCGTGACCTGGCCACACTCTGAGGGCCAAGGCCGACGCAGCGGCCACCCAGGTTCCGGCGTACAAGGCACCCCCCTCGGTGGGGGAACGTCGGCGTCTCCTCATGAGACGGGTTGGGGATGGCCCCCTGGAAGGCTCAGTCCACGCCTGCCTGGCAGCTGCCAGCCTTCCCTTCCCGGCCTCCAGGTCAGCCTCCCCAGGGCCCCGGGCTGTGAAGCACAACCGCCAGCCGCCGGCCGCGCAGACAGAGCGCCTTCTCCCGCGGCGATCCGGCTGCACCCCACCTGTCTGGGCGCACACTGCCTTCCCCACCTCCCGCTGGGCCCCCGCATCGTCGGGGTCTCCCCCGCACCTGGCGACTCAACACCAAACCTGGGCTCCTGAGGAGGACAGACCGTCCAGAGACCCCGACGGGGGCCGGGGAGGCGCCAACACCGTCCGCACACTGAGGCGCTGCACTAATTCCTTGCAGGCTGGAGCCGGTGGGGGGGGGCAGCCTCCACCGGGAACCTCCGTTTCTAAGGCGCATACGGAGATGACTATAGACAGTGTCGGCCCGAGGTCTGGGCTTTGCTGGGACACACTTGCTGCTGGGGTCGCGGCTGGTGAGCACAGGACCTGGGCTGCACCGGGGGCGGCATTTGGGGGTTCATCATACCACTGATCTGTACAGTGTCAGCTGTCTACCATCAAATGCAAATACATGCAGGAAAACACCGAGTGGCTGTCCCTTTGACCCGTGTGACCCTCATCGGTCCATGTGTGTCCTCGTCCAGCCGAGGCTGTGCTGCCCGGCCCCCAGCCCCGCAGCGCCCCCACCCATGGCCTCCACCCTCTGTTGCCAGCTCCTCACTAGCAGCTCCACGCCAACCTTGGGGGTTCCGCTCACACAGGGACGCGGCGAGGCCCCGTCGTGGCGCCCTCCCCATCGACACAGACCCGGGGAGGGGGCCACTGGGTCATCCCAAGCACGTTTCCCATGCGGCCGGGTTGTGTTTGCTGCCAACGTCCCCCTCTCCTCAGAGAGCCCGCCCTGCCCACCCAGAAGCCCCCTGGGCCACCCCTGACCCCCAGAGTGTCCCCTGGGGCCCCCAGACCCTGCTTGTCCCGCAGCCTCACCTGACCCCATAGTGGTCCCGGACCATGACATGGTTCCGGAAGGTCCGGTTCACGTCCAGGTCAATTTGCCTGATGTCCTTGGAGAAGAGCTGGGCCTGCTCCTTCATTTTCTGTGGGCAGAACTGGGAAGGAGGAGCCAGCTTCAGGACATGGGAGCCTAACTGTCCCCAGCTGCCCTCCGAAGAGGGAGCGCCGCTAGCCGCCCCATGAGTGTGTCCTGCAGAAACCACCTTCCTCCTTTGTCTCTGAGGCTGGGGCCCCGCACACGGGCCCATCATGCCCGTGATGCCCGCGTCAGGCCTGGAGCTCAGCAGCCCTGGGAGGGGAGGGGACTCTCAATGGTCAGCCTGACGCTCCTCCCCTCCCCCCGCACAGGGGCCCGTCCTCCAGGACTGAGACCAGCCTGGGGCCTGAGCTCGCCTCTCCCCATGCGTTCCCCTAAGCTCCCGCCAAGGCCTCACCCAAGGGCCATGGCTCTGCCGGGTTTGGAAGGGCTTACCTCGTAGACCCCTTGGTTGGTGGACTTCACCTTCTCAATATCAAGCAGGAGGATCCACACCTGACCTCGCACCTGCGGAGGGACCCTTTTATACACCCGACGATGCATCTACAGGACAGAAGGCAACGCTGCTGAGCCAGGCCCGGGACGGCTCTGTGATCCCCAGGAGCACGAGGCCTCGAGAAGTTTCTGGTCTTAGTTCCATGGCGTCTCCAGAGAGGCTGGGTCTCCCACAAGGAGGAGGGGACAGTGGCCCTGACCTGCCGGCCCCTCTGGTGCCCTCCTTGGGCCTGGGGAGGCTTGGGCTCGGGCAGCAGACTCTCCCCAGGCAGGGGGACTCTCGTGGGGTCTGGGGTTGGGGGGAGGCTGAGGGCTGTACGCACCCCCCCCCCCCCGTTGGGACACAGTGCCGTCTGCGGGCACGCAGCGCCGCACCTTCTCGCTGACCAGTGGTGCTCCCAGTTCCTCAGCATCTTCACCCACTTGTCGGCTCTCCGGGTCTCCTGGTGAAGTTGCTGGAACAAGACAAGAGGGCAGCAGATGAGCCGCCCGCTGTGTAGACTGGCGCCCGGGCAGCGTCCAGGGGCCTTTATGTGAACAGACTCAGAGAGCCCGAGGGGTACAGGGCCGCTCCCGCTAACCGCGGCTCCGGGGCTCAGGCTTGGCCCCGGCAGCGCATCGGGTGCTGGGATGGGGGATTTGGTGAAACAGCCCTTGGGACTGCTTTGGGGACCGGGTCTGCTGTCCCCTGGCCCCATGCCCACCCAGCACGTCCTGCCCGAGCCCCAGGACAGGCTTGTACCTTTGCCTCGTGGGGGCTGGGGCCGGGCATCTCCTCCCTGGAAGGCAAGAGAAGCAGAGCCTGAGGACTGGGCCCCCGGCCCCACAGCCCCAAGGCTCAGGCCAGAAGCCCCAGGAGGGGTGGGCTGACCCCAGGGAGGGCAGGGGCTGCCCTCTCACAGCGGGGCAGCGTCCTGCCTGGGGCTGTGAGAAGGGTTGTTGCCGGCAGGTGGGCCGGGCGGGGGCATCTGAGCAGCCCCCATGAGGTGACTGCCCCCATCCTGGGATGGGCCAGCCCAAGACCTGTCAGGGCAGCCAGGTGCCCCCTGGGCCCGTCTGACTGAGGACCCCATGCCTTCACAGGGCCTGACTGCTCAGCGTCCAGCCTGCCTCTCCCTCACCTTGGCCATCACCCCTGCTGTCCCCTGACGCCACCCCTCTTGTCGGTCACTTCTGTCCTTCTGGCCCATGTCTACCCCTTGTCTCGTCAGAGCCCTGAGCATGGCCCACCCCTGACCCCTCCAGATGGCCAGGGAGGGACCCCTCCTGGGCGGGGAGGGAGTGAGGCCCCGGGAGCAACCCGGTGGCCACGCATGGATTCCCCAGCCATGGCGAGGTCTCGTGGCAACCATCGGCCCAGCGGCCTCCTTCCCTGGTCCCAAGGCCACTGTGCTGTCCCCCCTCCCTCGTTCCCACCCCTGGGCAGCATCTTCCTCCTCTTCCCTCCTCCTGCCCAGGCTGATCGGCCCCTCCCTCTGCCTCCCACCCTCCCTCCCTGACCTGGCCTTGTCCCGGGCATCTTCCTGCCGTCCTGCAGAAGCCTTCAGGAGCTGTGGCGGCCCTGGCCTGGTGGTGTCACCCAGGAGCACCCCTCCACCCTCGCCCCAGACCAGACTGCCCTCCTGCAGAAAGGACACCAGTGTCCCAGAGCCCCTCATTCTCTGGAGCCCCTGCTGAACTGACTGGACCCGCCGTCTGAATGCAGGAGGCAGACACCGGGCCTCCCCGAAGCAGGCGTGGAGGCCACTCCTCCAAGGCCCAGCTCCATTCCTGCCCGCTTCCTGGGTTTGCCTCCTGGGTCTCTCAGCTCCAGCCCAGGCCAGACTCTGGCCCTCAGAGGGCTCCAGGGGTCAAGGCCCTGAGCTGGGGAGATGGGTCCTGCCTCCAGAGAGGCGTTCCTGCAAATGCAATCCCCCCTTGAGATGGAGGAAAGAGGGTCCCGGTGACTCACTGCAGAAAGCCATGATGGTCCGTGAGCCTGCACAGCGAGAGCTCAGCATCTTCCCATGGGTCCCATGGAGACCCTGCTGGGCGTGCCTGAAACAGAGGGGGCCCATGGTGGGGGTCCTCTGAGAGCCAGGGGCATGGGGGAAAGGAGGGAGCAGAACGGCTCCTCTGTCCCCTGCAACCTCAGGGAGCCCAGAATCCGCTGAAAATGGCCCAGCAGGAGAGGCAGGACCTGTCTGCCCCACGGGAGCAGCCTGACAGCCCCACCTGCTTCTCCCAGCGATGATCCCCGCCACCCCCACCGGCTTGCCCTGCTCCTATGGGCAACAATACCCACCTGGGTCTCCTCTGCTGGACTCTGGCTCTGATCCCCGCCTGGGACATAACTGCTCTTGCTGCTGAGGATTCCCTTTGGGCCAGAGCCGCTCCTGCCTGCCGATGAGCCCCGCCTGGGCCTCCGGTGCACCTGCTGCCGATGAGCCCCACCTGGGTCTCATTGGCTACTGATGACTAGGATTCCCGCCTGGGCCTCATCGGCTACTGATGACTGGGATCCCCGATGGACCCTCGCCTGCTACTGATGCCTCCCTCCCCCAGGTCTCACTTGTTCCTGACGACTCTGGGCCTTGTCTGGGCTGGATGGGCCCATCCTTGGCTCTGGGCCCCACCTGGGCCTCCCTTGTGCCTGCGGTGGGTGCTCCTAGTGTCGATGGTCCCTCGCTGGGCCTCACCTGAGTGTAATTGGCTATGATGTTGGCCCGTTCCAAGGCCAGCAGGGTCTCTAGGTCCTCTTTCATGGTGCTGCAAACCAAAAACATCCAAATAGGACCCTGCATGAAAATCTCCAGAGAATAAAGGGGTCTGCTCCCTGGGGGCCGATCACCAGTCTGTCTGAGCCAAGAGTGGAGGAAACCCTCTAGCTCTGAGCGGGGACACTTGTTGAGCTGGCGGATCCCACGTGGGCTCCCACTCTGTGGCACTCCCACCCCCAGACTCCCTTCCCAGCCACTGTCCCCGGACACACTTCACGCCGAGATGACAGGGTCTCTGCACCCCGCTACCAGGAGCACACGGGGGGTCCGGAAGCTCCGGGAAACTGCTGACCTGATGCTTGGTGTGGGGTCCCCCAGCCCGGGGCCGGCAGCGCGCGGCTGGCTGGAACGGCCAGCCAGTGAGTGTTCCTGCGGGCTTGCGGGGCTCAGAGGTGTCTGTGAGATCCCCCAAACACAGGTGACAATAGGCAAAAAGCAGTGAGCTGGACATTATCCTCATGAACAACTTTGCCAGCAAGAGTGAGAACAAACTCCCTCCCTGGATGGCAGGATGGCGAATGGCTGAGGAGGGGTGTAGGGGAGAGCAGGAGGGGCTTCGTAGTCCCTGTTGGGGAGGGGCCTGGGGCTCCTGGCCCAGGAGGCCAGGACCCGGGCAGCAGGGGGGGCAGCCCTCCCCCCACGGAGCTGTGGAAGGGCTGCACGTGCCGGCTCACGGTCAGCGCCCGGGGGTCCGGTGTCCTCAGCCACTGCCCGGGAGGCCATGCCGCCCCTCCGGAGCCCGAGCCCCCACAGAGGCCCGAAGGGAGCGGGGAGCAGCGCACACTCACCTGTGACCTGTCGCTGTGGGAGCCGTACCTCCTGCCTACACGGGGGTCGTGGGGCGAGCGGGTCCGTGTGAGTGAGTATGAGCCAGAGCCAGAGAGCGCGAGCACATCCAACTGCCTGTGGACACAGAGCCGAGGGCGTGCCAGGCAGTGGCGGAACCCCGGGGTGCCACCGTTCCGTCCAGTGGGGTCCCATGTCGTCAGTGCACGTCGGCGGGGTCCGTCAGCACCGAGCCCTTCCCCTTGAAGGTCACGCTCCTGGGGAGGGTCCTGGCACCCCGCACAGTGGGAAGGGGAGGCTTGGCTCCCTCCCACCCTCCTTAGCTCCCATGCTCAGGTCCTCCCGGCACCCCGCCCTTCTAGGCAGACTGTGCGTCACAGATGTCCTCCCACCCCAAGGGTTCACAGCATGCGTTGTCCACGTCAGAACATTTGAGGGGCTCCTGGGTGGCTGAGTCAGTTCAATGTCCGAGTCTTGATTTCAGCTCAGGTCAGATCTCGGGTTCGTGGGAACAAGCCCTGTGACGGGCTTGGGCTTGGTGAGGAGTCTGCTTCAGATTCTCCCTCTGCCCCTCCCCCCTGCTCACACCTGCGAGTGTGCACACTCTCTCTCATAAATAAATCAATCTTTTAAGAAATTAACATTTAAGAACATTTGACAAATCTATCATCTCAGCAGAGGTGCCTTCATATTTGTAATGGCTGTATAAATGCCTTTCACGGATCCACCGTGATTTCTGTCAGAAACCTCTATTTAATATTTATTGTAGTCGACACACAATGTTGCATTAGTTTCAGGACTACAACTTAGTGGTTCAGCAATTTGTACATTACTCAGTGCTCCTCACGAGAAGTGTACTCACCATCTGTCCCCATTAAAAGTTATTACAATAGTATTGACTCCATTCACTATGCTGTACTTTTTAAGTTTCTCTTTTTTTAAAGATTTTATTTATTTGAGAGAGAGAGACATAGTGAGAGAGGGAACACAAGCAGGGGGAGTGGGAGAGGGAGAAGCAGGCTTCCTGCCGAGCAGGGAGCCCGATGTGGGGCTCGATCCCAGGACCCTGGGACCATGACCTGAGCCGAAGGTGGACGCTTAACCGACTGAGCACTCAGGTGCCCATGTACTTTTTAAATTTCTGTGACTTTATTTTATAACTGGAAGTTTATAGTTCTTAATATTCTTCATCTATTTTGCCCATCTCCCACCCACTTCCTCTCTGGCAAATCAACCAATGTGATCCATCACATTAACAAAGGACAAAAACCATATGATCATCTCAATAGTTACAGAAAAAGCATTTGACAAAATACAACATAAAAAGCATAGTGGGTTTTGAGGAAATGTACATCAACAGAATAAAGCCCATGTATGAAAGCCCACAGTTGATCTCATACTCAGTGATGAAGGCCTGAAACCGTTTCCCCTAAGACCACGAACAAAACAAGGAAGTCCCCTCTCAGTCCTGGAAGTCCGAGCTGCAGTAATCAGACAAGAAAAAGAAAAGACATCCACAGCAAAGGAAACAGTTGACAAAACCAAAAGACAACCAACACAATGGGAGAAGATATTAGCAAATGCCTTATCAGATAAAGGGCTAGTATCAAACATCTATAAAAATCGTATCAAACTCGGGGTGCCTGGGTGGCTCAGTCGTTAAGCGTCTGCCTTCGGCTCGGGTCATGATCCCGGGGTCCTGAGATCGAGCCCTGCATCGGGCTCCCTGCCTTCTCCCTCTCCCACTCCCCCTGCTTGCGTTCCCTCTCGCTGTGTCTCTCTCTGTCAAATAAATAAAATCTTAAAAAAAAAAAAATCAAACTTAACACCCAAACAACAAATACTCCAGTCAAGAAATGAGCAGAAGACATGAACAGACATTTCTCCAAAGAAGACATCCAAATGGCCAACAGACACAGGAAAAATGCTCAACATCACTCGGCATCAGGGAAATACAAATGAAAACCACAATGAGATACCACCTCACACTGGTCAGAATGGCTAATTAACCACTCAGGAAACAACAGATGTTGGTGAGGATGCGGAGAAAGGGGAACCTCCTACACTGTTGGTGGGAATGCAAGCTGGTGCAGCCACTCTGGAAAACAGTATGGAGGTTCCTCAAAAGGTTAAAAATAGAGCTACCACATGACCCAGGAATTACACTACTGGGTATTTACCCCAAAGATACAAATCTAGTGATCTGAAGGGGCACCTGCACCCCAATGTTTATAGCAGCAATATCCACAATAGCCAAACTATGGAAAGAGCCTAGATGTCCATTAACAGATGAAGGGATAAAGAAGATGCGGTATATATATACAATAGAACATTATGCAGCCATCGAAAAAATGAAATCTTGCCATTTGCAATGACGTGGATGGAATGAGAGGGTATTATGCTAAACGAAATAAGTCAATCAGAGAAAGACAATTATCATATGATCTCACTGATGTGAGGAATCTAAGAAACAAAACAGAGGATCATAGGGGAAGAGAGGGAAAAAATAAAACAAGATGAAATCAGAGAGGGAGACAAACCAAAAGAGATTCTTAATCTCAGGAAACAAACTGAGGGTTGCTGGAGTGGAGGGGGGTGGGAGGCATGGGGTGGCATGGGGTGGCTGGGTGATGGACATTGGGGAGGGTATGTGTTGTGGTGAGCGCTGTGTGTTGTGTAAGACTGATGAATCACATACATTATATGTTAATTAATTGCATTTAAATAAAAAATGTCTCAACAGAGATGCAGATAATGCCATTATCAGATAAGGATTTTAAAATAACTGTAGTTAATGTTCTTAATTAAGTACACTGTCAAAAGACAAGATTAACTAATTCGGTTAGGGGGAGACGTGGAATCAAAAACAAACAAATGGAAATTCCAAAAGTGAAAAATAGAATAACTAAACTTAAGGATTCAGTGGATGTGGTTGACAACAGATTCGATACAGATAAAGAGAGAATTGGTGAACTAGAAGGCTAGTCAAAAGAAATTACCTAGACTGAAACAGAAAGTCAAAAAGATATAAAGTCTAGTAAAGAGTATAAGAGACATGTGGGATAGAGTGGAAAGGTTGAGCATATATTTAATTGGATTCCTAAATGAAGATCAGAAAGAGAAGGGGGCGGGGTGTCTGGGTGGCTCAGTCAGTTAAGCTCCTGCCTTCTGCTCAGGTCATAATCCCAGGGTCCTGGGATCGAGCCCCGCATCGGGCTTTCTGCTCAGCAGGGAGTCTGCTTCTCCCTCTTCTTCTTCCCCTCCCCCTGTTCACACTCTCTTGCTTGCTCACTCTCTCTCAAATAAATAAATAAAATCTTAAAAAAAAAAAAAAAAGAAAGAGAAAGGGGCATCCAAAATATCTGAAGAAATAAGAGAGCTGAGAATATCCTCAAACTGATGAAAGATATCAAGCTACATATTCTAGAAGCACTATGAGCATCAAGAAGGATAAATACAAGGAAAAACACATTGAGGCACATATAGTAAAAGTGCTAACGGAAAATAAAGAGGAATTCTTTCAAGCACCCAGGAAGACATGCTGTCTTCAGAGCATGACAATAAGACTGACAGAAAGTATAAAAGCCAGAAGACAATGGAGTTGTCTTCATTTTCAGACTACTGACAGAAATAACTGTCAACCTATAATTCTTTTTTATTTTTCTTTTATTTTTTTAAAAGATTTTATTTTATTTGTTTGACAGAGAGAAGGTGAGAGAGGGAACACAAGCAGGGGGAGTGGGAGAGGGAGAAGCAGGCCTCCCGCCGAGCAGGGAGCCCAATGTGGGGCTCGATCCCAGGACCCTGGGATCATGACCTGAGCCAAAGGCAGATGCTTAACGACTGAGCCACCCAGGTGGCTCTTTTAAAAGATTTTATTTATTTATTTGACAGAGAGAGAGATAGCAAGAGCAGGAACACAAGCAGGGGGAGTGGGAGATGCCCAGTGACTGAGCCATCCAGGTGCCCCCCAACCTATAATTCTATACCCACTAAAGAATATCCTTCAAAAATAGAGGAACACAAAGAAATTTTCAGAAAAGCAAAAACTGGCAGTATTTATCACCAGTAAACTCATGCCAAATGAAACAGTAGAGGGGTTCCTCAGGCAGAAAAAAAAAAAAAGTAACCCCAGATGGAAGTAGGAAGATATCAGGATTGAAGAGCAACAAAATTCTAAATGAATACTGACTACATAAATTAATAATAATTTATAAATATTTACTTATTATCATTTATTATTAATTAATGATTATTATTCACAAAGGTCCTTGTACTGTCCAGGTGTGGCTAAAGTATAAACTTATATTAAGCTTTAATACGTCAAAGACACATGTATAATCTCTAGAGTAACTACTAAAATAATACTAAAAGAATGCAAAACTACCAAACCAGAGAAAATAATAAAATAAAAATCCAGAAGATGGCAAAAGGAAAAAAAAAAGAGAAAAACAGAAACAGAATAGGCAGAAAAAATAAAGAGCCCAAAATATATCAATGATTAAATTAAATGTAAACAGTCTAAATTTTCCAATGAAAAGAGAGATTGTCAGACTAGGGAAAAAAACCAATGTCAACTACATTCTACTTATAAGAGAACACCTTAAATAAAAGAATCTAGGAATGTTAAGAGTAAGGGAATGGAAAAAAGCGTACCATGTAAGCACTACCCCAAAGGAAGCTGGCATGGCTGGGTTATCAAAAACAGACTTCCCAACCAGCGTCCCGAGAGATGCACGTCAGCCATCCATCACAGCTGCTAACTCAGGGAGGGAATGGGCAAACTCGGGCGTGCTGCCGTGGCCTACTGCTCTGTCCAGGGGAATCCTGCAGGGCTGGACAAATCAAAGGCATAGCTCCTGGCCAGGTTTGCCAATATTGTTGAACAAACTTGGTAAACGCATTGCAAGAGAAGCCAAAAACTCAAGACACAAGGGCTTGGGAGGGAGGGAGAGATTTATTTTGGATGCCGGCAGCCAGGGGAGGTGGCAGGCTCAGGCCTGAACAGCCAACCTCTCTGGCGTCAAGATGGACCCTGAGAGTTTTACAGGAAGAAGTTCAGGGGGTACGTGCAAGAGAGCAGGCAGAGAGCACGTGATCCTGGTTTGGGGGGATTGGTACGTGTTCAGCGTGTGGTCCTGGCTTGGGGAGGGGACATATGGCGGGTGGTCTTCTAGGCATTCTGTTGCTCTTAGGGCTTTTCTGGCCTGGCAGGTGGAATGTTCCAGTCACTGTAGAACAGCTCATCAATGCTTCAAGCAAGTGCAATAAGAAATCAGAAAAATGGGTTTCAGTTAGTTAGAGTATGAGTTAAGTGCTTGCTGACATAAAGAGGAGCATCTCAAAAGATAAAGAGTCCATTTGCTGAGATGGTAAGATGAGGCTCATGACATAGTCTAGAAATAGAAAAGCACAAACCTAACATAACTGAAAGGAGAAACACAACTGTGGCTAGAGAGTCAATATTCCTCTCTTAAAATAGTTGACAAGACAAAAGAATCCACCAAAGATGTAGATTTTATATTTTTATTTATTTGAAGAGAGAGAGGCAGAGGGAGAGGGAGAAGCAGGCTCCCCGCTAAGCAGGGAGCCGGATGCAGGACTCAATCCCGGGACCCTGGGATCATAACCTGAGCCGAAAGAAGACGATTAACCAGCTGAGCCACCCAGGTGCCCCAAAGATGTAGATTTTAACCAAAGATTCACAAACCTGACATGACTGACATTTGTATTACAAAAACCATCATGGAAAGAAATAGAAAAATCTGAATGGTTCTAGAACTACTACGGAAATAGAATCCATGACGTCAAAACTTCTTCAGAGGGCGCCTGGGTGGCCTGTGGAAGTAGAGATAAGAAGAGGGTTGGTTTTTTTTTGTTTTTTTTTAAAGATTTTTATTTATTTATTTGAGAGAGAAAGAATGAGACAGAGAGAGCATGAGAGGGAGGAGGGTCAGAGGGAGAAGCAGACTCCCCGCCGAGCGGGGAGCCCGATGCGGGACTCGATCCCGGGACTCCAGGATCATGACCTGAGCCGAAGGCAGTCGCGTAACCAACTGAGCCACCCAGGCGCCCAAGAAGAGGGTTTTTTAAACCCCTCTGCCTTTGCACGTGCTTTCCTCCATACCATGTGAGCTCAAGTATCTCCTGCACAAAGTGGCTCCCCTGGCCTCACCAAGGTAGCTGACCAAGGCCTCTGGTGCCCACTACTGCAAGGCTGTGCGCAGCTGTCCTCACCAGCTCCTGTGGGCAGGCTGGTGTGTCTGACCAGGGGTCCTATAGGAATGTCTAATCTTTGCAATGTTCACATGCAGGAGGGGAAAGAATGTCATCCCTGCGCTGAGACCACCGTGCCAGCACAGGTCACAGGACTCCCAAAGCACACGCTGTTCCCTTGACTGGCTGCTTCCTCACTGTATGACTGAAACCAGCAACTTAAAGCCAAACCCTTCTCACTTGTGCCAAGGACCCTGAGCCTGAAAAGGGTATGCAAAAGTTCCCCTATACCTGCCCCCGTGTGAACTTCCTCCTGCCAAATGACAGAACTTAGCCCATAAATTAGAGGGCACTCTACATTCCAAACCTTAGGACAAAACCCATCTGGTCATCTCTGGTGTAAGTTACAAACTATCACTTACATAACCACTCACACAAACTCAGAGCAGCCACCGATCAAGCTAATCCTCAAACACTTGCTACTCCATCCTAAATGGGTTCTATTTCACCTGAGGGGTTGTTGGGGAAAATCCAATGTGCTCTCTATATTCACTATGAGCATTTTCTGTATGCGCCTTACATTTCAATAAACAAGATTATTTTTTAAAGGAATATATTTACAGAAGCAGAATAGGAACAGGGACTCCACCCAAAGATACACCTGGGCAGCATCTCACAAACATATACTGGGGTTTCTCTCCTTGGCCCCCCCGTTCCTGTTTCCTGAGACCCTCTATGTTGGGATGCTGCAACAGGCATTGAGGAAAAGGCAAAACGAATCCAAAGGCTATTTCAGAAAACATGTAGTTTGGTGGGGACTGAAGCCTATGGGGCAGGTGGGAAGGGGCTGGATCGAGAAGACAGAATGAACACTGGAAATGAGCAAGAGTGGTCCCCTCTGGGAGGGGACAATGTGAAACTGGGTGGGGGGAGTACTTCTATATACCAAAAATCCCAAATCCCACATCAGCTGAACTAAGTTTAAAAATAAAGATAAAGATGGGGCGCCTGGGTGGCTCAGTCGTTAAGCGTCTGCCTTCGGCTCAGGTCATGATCCCAGGGTCCTGGGATCAAGCCCCACATCCGGCTCCCTGCTCAGCGGGGAGCCTGCTTCTCCCTCTGTCTGCAGCTCCCCCTGCTTATGCTCTCTGTCTCCTTCTCTCTCTGACAAATAATTAAATAAAATCTTAAAAAAAAAATGACATAACTGGGAGAATCAGGCGAGCTCCAAAATAAAGACATAAGTTCCTGTGAATCCCACGCAGCCTGCCTTGTGGCCCACGTACTGTCTGGGAGAGGGTTCAGCCACATGTATGGTGGTAACCTTCATGCTCGGCTTCATAGGGTGTCTCAAAGTCGACAAGCACCTTCCCTCATGTTCCTCACGGATTCTCACAGCAGACAAGTCCTCACATCCCTATGGGATGTCACAAAGGGGACCAAACAGCCTCAGGGCGAAGCGTTTGTTTTAAATAGTTCTCTTTATCAAGAATTTCGGGAAACAAATCTAATAGGTTATGGCACAGAAAAGAATAAAATGAAAGTAGACCACTTTAGCAGCTTTCCAAAAAATGTAACTCTTTTGGTAGGCAAGGAAGCCAGTCCCAGAGTCAGCCCAGTGGAGCCCTTCTGGTGTCCTGTGATGAATTCTAAACCTCACACTCAGATTCCAACTCAAAGTGCCTTGTTTTTGCAGCATACACTTGCATAAACAATATTTGGAGCTCAGGTGAGCATTTACCTGCATTGTGTCAGAGAATCCTCAGTGCCCAGGGGGAGGGATTGGGTGGTGCTAGTGTCCAGATGAAAATGACCAAGCTGGTCATCACAGGGAAAGGTCACCCCAGGTCAGCTGGTTCCAGGCCCTGTGCTCAACCATCTCCTTTAAAGACCACCAGAAGAGCAGTTTAATACAATCTAACGATCAGCTCTGGCATGTAGTTCCCTTACTTGCAAAGCCCACAACTTACTTGTTGATAAGCACCCAAAATATAAGTCATAATGTTTATGTACCAAAGTTCATAATGTTTATTTGTGTAAGAACATTTCCAATCGGTGCTCAGACATTTACTCACTTTAGGCACAATTCCAACAGCCTTTGATAGTATTTCCCATTAAACACAAAGAAATGAGGGGTGCCTGGGTGGCTCAGTCGGTTAGGCGGCTGCCTTCAGCTCAGGTCATGATCCCAGAGTCCTGGGATCGAGCCCTGCGTCGGGCTCCCTGCTCAGTGGAGAGCCTGCTTCTCTGGTTACTTGTGTTCTCTCTCTCTCTGTCAAATAAATAAATAAAATCTTAAAAAAAAAATAAACACAAAGAAATGAACTAAAACAGGGACAGCAAGACTGGGCGCATCAGGCAGCAGGCACACTTTAAGATGCCACAAAAGCATCACTGTATTTCAGCAGAAACAGTTGATGGTGGTTTCTTCTCCCTCCTCTGAACAACCAGCTGTGTGATACCCGGAGGGTACCCGTGACCTCTGCGTTGCCCCACCTGTGGCTCCAGGCTGCAAGCTCGGCCTGGCTTGCCCCTTCTTCCTCCCAGGCACCTGCAGTGGTGCTGGCCCACAGAAGGTCTCCCAAAGTGTGTGCAAATTAATTTTAGAAAAGTTAATCACAGTCAATGATTCACGGCAAGTGAACAGTATAATTAAACAGTTTCTATTAAAGTTGTTAAAATAAAACTTCAGCACTTGAAGAAGTAAGTTCTCAGGAAAAGCCATTTCTTTTCTTTTCTTTTTTTAAGATTTTATTTATTTATTTGAGACAGAGGGCGCACGAGAGGGGGGAGGGTCAGAGGGAGAAGCAGACCCCCCGCCGAGCAGGGAGCCCGATGCGGGACTCGATCCAGGGACTCCGGGATCATGACCTAAGCCGAAGGCAGTCGCCCTACCGACTGAGCCACCCAGGCGCCCGGAAAAGCCATTTCTTTCTGAAGCACCCCCCCACCCCTTTTGCTGCAGCAGGAACTGGCGCTCCTGGAGGACAGGTACCTTGCTCCTTACTGCTCCTCCCGGACCCTTCTTCCCCTCCTCAGGACCCAGCTTTCCATTTCCCATCCTCGCTGAGCACCACTCGTTCCCTCGGGGGACACGGGCCACGCCCCTCAGCTCCTGGTCCCTCCTCCCAGGCCCGGCCTCCCCCTCCCAGGCTTCCCCCCACCAGGATTTCTGCCTGCTCGGCTCAGTGTGGAATCCTCAGCACCTACAACACAGCGGGCACAGAGGCGTTACACAAGAAATATTTATTGAGTGAATGCATTGAGACAGAATTATTAAGTTTCTGACAATGATAGATAAAGGAACCATTGTCCATTGATTACGAACGTTGCCTTAATGAATAGCGCTTTCATCTTTGTGTCTATCTACCTATGCCTCCTGCCAGCTCTACCAAGTAGTCGGTGCTCCGCAGAGTCCCGCTGTGCAGCATGTCCAGCCCCAGACTTTGCCCCAAGTCGCCGAACCGAGCCCCCAGCCCCGTCACGTTAATGCTACCGCCTGGGCCGGACGTCCCAGGCACACCTGCCAGGCGGGACACCGGGAGGGCCGCACCGGGACCACCGCTCCGCCCCATGCGAGGCCCCGCTCCCGAAGCGAGGCTCCGCCCCGACGCAAGGCCCCGCCCACAACACTCAGGCCCCGCCCCGCAGAGCCTGCGTCCGCCCACGAGAGGCCCCGCCCCCGACGCCCAGGCCCCGCCCCACCGCCCGTCCCGACGCGGCAGCAAGACCGCACCCCGCCAGGCCCCGCCACTGTCGGGCGTGGACCCTCCCTCTCCCAGTCCGTGGTCTGGAGGTCAGTGACTCCTGCGGTCCGTGCCTGGGGTCCGCTCTTACCGGCGCCCGCCTGTGGACGCGCGCCGGGCGCTCCTGCGGCCATGCTGCCCGGGATAAACGCGCGCTCTTGAAGCGACACTGGAGAGCGGGATGCAGGCGCAGGGGTAGCGGGGTACGGCGGGAGGAGGAGTGGGGGGGGAAGCGCGTCGGGGCTGGAAGTCGGCGCGTGCCGGTGACGTCAGGGCGTCCAACTGCGCCCTCGCGCGTGCGCACCTGCCGCCGGCCTGCTTCCCGGGGCATGCTGGGAGTCCCTGCGCTGGGGGTACTGGGTGCGCGCCTGCGTGGTCTGCGTCTTGGTGGTTCTCCCCATACGTCCTGGAGGTTCGGTCTGATCCCTTGGTCTTTTGGCGCCCAGCAAGTACACGAGTAAGGGCTGGCTAAGCCGACATTTTACCCCAAGTTGAGTAACCCTCGACCGCTGTTCCCCAAAGAACAGCCCCCCCCACCCCGGGAGGACAGCCCTGGCAGAGAGGACTTTCCCGGGTCACCGCACAGGATGCTGGGCCTTGGGCATAGCCGTCTCCGCTCCCGGCAGCTCTGCCCGAGTCTGGGCACCCGAGAACCCTGGGGAGAGCTGGATGGACAAATCACGTGGGGACGACAAAAACGTAAATGGGACAGCACCTCGGGGGGAATTGGCTGAAATTTAAAAGGGGAGCCCAGGCACTTTGCATTATTGGGCTGGCATAACTGGCTCGCAGGTATGGGGACACGGGAGTGTGGACAAAGCTGGTGGACTTTGCAGCGTTTCCGGTCGGCAGGTGGGCAGTGTCTTGGAAGGACCTCAGAACCAGGCAAGCCCCCCTCTTGGGTGGTGTACCAGGAAGATAACCACGTGGGAGAATATGCTGTAAAGCCAGAAAAATCTGAAAGCAGTCTAAATGTCAATCTATAGAAATTGGTTGCGTAAACTGGCTATGTTCAGACAGTTTCATGATGTGGCCATTAAAAATTAGACTGTGTGGGGCGCCTGGGTGGCTCAGTGGGTTAAGCGTCTGACTCTTGGTTTCAGCTCAGGGTCCTGGGATGGAGTACTGCATCGGGCTCCCTGCTCAGCGGGGAGTCTGCTTGTCCCTCTCCCTCTGCCTGCTGCTCCGCCTGCTTGTGTGCTCGCTCTCTGTCAAATAAATAAAATCTTTTTTATCTTTTTTTTTAAGGATTTTATTTATTTATTTGAGAGAGAGTGAGAGAGAGAGAGAGCACAAGAGGGGGGAGCGGGAGAGGGAGAAGCAGACTCCCTGCCGAGCAGGTAGCCCGATGCGGGACTCGATCCCGGGACTCCAGGATCATGACCTGAGCCGAAGGCAGTCGCTTAACCGACTGAGCCACCCAGGCGCCCAAATAAATAAAATCTTTAAAAACACATAAATGTTTTACAAAGTTAGACTGTTACATATTGATTAGTGTACTTGTATATTCATTATACATTGTATACATAACTATTCTGAGGTGAAACATACAGCAGCTCATAATGCATTAGTTTCCTGCTGCTGTTGTAACACGCTGTCACAGATTTCTTATTTTACAGTTCTCTTGAGATCAGAAGTGGGAAATGGGCATTAGGGAGTTAAAGTATCCATAGGCCTGGTTCCTTCCAGAGTTTCCAGGGGAGAATCTGCTTCTTAGCCTTTTCCAGCTTGTGGAGACTTCCTTCCTCCATCTTCAAAGCCCAGACACTCCAACCTCTGCTTCCATTGTCCCATCTCTGATTTTGACCCTTTTGCCTCCCTTCTGTAAGGACTCTCATGACTACTTTGGGCCTACCCAAGTAATTCAAGACCATCTCCCCATCTCAAAACCTTTAACTTAGTCACATCTGCAAAGACCCCTTTGCCATGTAAGGTAGGGATTCAGACATAATCATCTTTGATCATTATTCTGCCTACCATTCCTAATATTTCTTATTTTTTAAAAAAATGTGTATTGTGCGTACAGAGGAGTAGGAGCACATATACAGATGTCAGAGCTTTGTGTCTGGAAGGTGGGCACGCTAGGGCTTTCCATTTTATTTCTATCTTTTTTTTTGTTTGTTTGTTTATTTATTTGACAGAGAGCGAGAGGGAACACAGCAGGGGGAGTGGGAGAGGGAGAAGCAGGCTTCCCGCTGAGCAGGGAGCCCAGTGCGGGCCTGGATCCCAGGACCCCAGGATCATGGCCTGAGCCGAAGGCAGACGCTTAAAGACTGAGTCACCTAGGTGCCCCTCGTCTGGTTTTTCTATAAAGAGCACATACTGCTCATGTGGTAAAAATCATGTTTTACAGCAAAGGAAGCCATCAACAAAATGAGAGGGCAACCTATGGAATGGGAGAAGATACTTGCAAATGACACACCTAATAAGGGGTTAATATCTGAAATATATAAGGAACTCATACAACACAACACCAAAAAAAACCAAAAAACCCAAAACAAGTAATCATTAAAAATGCGTAGAGGAGGGGTGCCTGGGTGGTGAGTCGGTTAAGTTGTGGGATCGAGCCCCACATCAGGCTCTGCATTCGTGGAGTCTGCTTGAGATTCTCTGCCCCACCCTCACCCCCGTCCTCGTGTTCACTTTCTAAATAAATAAACCTTTTTTTTAAAAAAGATTTATTTGGCAGAGAGACAGAGAGGGAACACAAGCAGGGGGAGTGGGAGAGGGAGAAGCATGCTTCCCGCTGAGCAAGGAGCCTAGTGCGGGGCTCGATCCCAGGACCCTGGGATCACGACCTTAGCCGAAGGCAGACGCTTAACTACTGAGCCACCCAGGCACCCCAATAAGTCTTTTAAAAGTTGAAAAAAAATGGGCAAAGGACCTGAACAGACATTTCTCCAAAGGCATACAGATGTCCAACAGACACATGAAAAGATGCTAATCATCACTCATAATCAGGGAAATACAAATCAAAACCACAATGAGTCATCACTTCACACCTGTCAGGATGGCTAAAGTCAACACGACAACACGTGTTGGTGTGGATGTGGAGCAGAGGGAACCCTTATGCACTGTTGGTGGGGATGAAAATTGGTGCAGCCACGGTGGAAAACTATGGAGCTACAATCCAGCAATTCTGTTTCTGGGTGTTTACCTGAAGAAGACAAATCATGTGAGAGTTGGTTGGAGCTCTCCACCCTCACCCCTCTGCTTCATTCTCAACCACCCTCAGGCTTCAGTAGCTTCTGCCAGAAACCCAGCGCCACCCTCATTTTCCTGCATCAAGGTGGAAGAGAGCTGCTCACTGCCTTCACTTGATGACTTGTCAACCTGACCACTAGACCTGCTCTGAGGGAGCTTACGGAGGGGTGGTTGCCTCTGCCTTGGCCCGTGTCTCTCAATCCACTGGGTTCTTTGGGACCCTTGGCCCCGTGCTGGTGGCCCAGACCCTCTTGTCCATTGGTGCCCAGCAAGCCACCCAAGCAAGGACTGGCCCAGCCAAATATTCTCCCCAAATTGAATAACTCTCAATTTCCCCAAAGAACCTACTACCCCCCAGCCCCCTCGTCCCCCACCCCTACTGTGCTGCCCTCTGGTGGTCACAAAGGTTACGCCAGGTCTGCCGCGAGCACCCGTGTTTGTGAAACTGAACTCCAAGGCACCTTCCTCCCAGCCTGCCACATCCACCGGAGGCCTGCTGGCACTGGGGAGGAGACTCCCTGACTCCGCCCTGACTCATTTTTATCCTGCGTTATCCTCCGCCTTGCACTCTCCACAGTCTAAATGCTATTAATTTACTTTTTGATTTCATGCATTCCCCACGTTGGACTGTGAGCTCTGTGGGGCCTGAGACCTTCGCTCTGCTTTGCTCGCCAATGTAGCCCAAGCGCCGGGCATAGTGTTTGGCAGTCTGTAGGTGTTGGGTAGGCCTTGGTTGAAGTAGCGAATGCGTGTGTGATGAGAACGCATCCAGCATCGCTGCTCTAACAACGAGCGTACAAGTCAGTAGACAACGTCAGCCCGTGCACACGGGACAGGTGACCTAGTCGGCAGAGCGATGCCGAAAGCTCCCAGGCCCCCGTCAGGGCGTCTTGTCCCGCATGTTTACAACACTTAACAAGGGGCCCTCGAAGGTCTCTCCCCGCCAGTGATGGTTGTGCTAGCGGGTTGTGCTAGCCGGTGTTGCCGGGTAAGCCCTGACAGTCGGGCTTTCCCTCTCTTGCAATGCGAGTGCTTGAGTTAAGATTTGCTTGCGGAGCACCTGCTTCCTTCAAAGACACTGCCCAGGGGTGCGGCTAATGTGCCCTGGGGGAGGACTAGGGGCGCGGGGCGCGGGCGGGCCACCCCGGTCCTCTGCGTTGGTGGCGGGCCGCCGCCAGGCCCATCGCCCCGCCTGCGGCCAGCCCCAGCGCGTGGCCCCGCCCCGGGACGTGGGGCGGACCGCACCCCTGGCCCGACGGGAGCGGAGGCTCGGCGGCAGGTGAGTTGCGCAGCGCCAGGGTGCGGGGAAGCGGCACGGCGAGCGGGGGTGGGGGTCCCTGCGCGCGAGGCACTCCGCGCGGGCCTGGGACGCAGGCGCAACCTCCGGTGCGCACGGAGGGCGGTGACGGCCCCGGGCGGTCTCGCGCGGACCCCGGGGCACCCCCGGCCGGCCCCCGCGCCTCGCGCAGGTAACCGCGGCGTCCGCGGCTGCCTGGCTTGGGGCTCAGTGGGCCCGGGACGCGCCCCTGTCTTCCAGTTCGGCCCGGTGGGCCCAGGCCGAGGGCGCCGCCCCCCTGCTCCTGTCCCCTGGGCGCGGCCCTGCGACTGGCCTGTTCTCACACGTGAAAGCATTAAGTGTCCTGTTGGGACCCTAGGGAGCAGCCCAACTGGTGGGGGTCCTGACTCGGGGAGAAGCAGTGAGACACGGCGTCTTTGGGGGGCGTTATCAGTTTTCATGGGGTTCTCGAAGGGATCCGTGACCCATAGAGGTTAAGAAGTGTCCCCCAAGTCCCAAGGACCAACCAAGAGGTTCCCCCAGGGTCTGGTCAAGCCGTGGGGTGGGGGAGGGGTGCGCTCAGTTGCTCCGTTCGGGTTTCCCGTTCTCGTTTTTTTTTTTTAATTTTATTTTATTATTTATTATTTGAGAGAGAGAGAGAGAGAGAAACAGCATGAGAGGGGATAGGGTCAGAGGGAGAAGCAGGCTCCCCGCTGAGCCGGGAGCCCGATGCGGGACTCGATCCTAGGACCCTGGGATCATGACCTGAGCAGAAGGCAGTCGCTTAACCAACTGAGCCACCCAGGCGCCCTCCCGTTCTCGTTCTCGTTCTCGTTCTCGTTCTCGTTCTCAACCTCAGATCACCTCGGGAGAGCCCAGCCCCCAGATGTCAGACTGGATTGGGAGAGAGGGTCCCTCTGACCTCGCCCCTCCCAGTCCCCTTCTCCAGTGATGATGACTAAGGATTCTTTTTTTTTTTTTGATGACTAAGGATTCTTGAGGAGGGGATTTACTGACCACACCCTTGGCGCTGCTGGGGCGGGTCTGGTTTTTGCTCACGTGGCCGGGGCAGTGGGCTGGGCGGACTCTGGGTTCCTCCTTTTGTTGGTTGTGTGACAGGGCCAGTTACCGAGACCTCCTCCCCTCAGTGTTTTCGGCTGGCTCATCAGTTAGGATGTGCACACGTGAATCTTGCCTGCTGGCTGGCACTCAGAGCCTTTACTGGCAGTCCCGGACTGGCTGTAGGCTCTGAACTGGCCTGGGTCCAGGCGGGGAGTCCTCACTTCTTCAGCAAGGCCAGGCCCTGCTAGGCACGGCCAGGAACAGGAACACAAACGAGGCAGTATTTCTAGGAAACTGGGGTTTCACAGAACCAGGAGCCTCACATGGGGTTGAGTCATCCTGTTTGTCCTGACCTTTCTAAAGGGCAGCTGAATGGCATTACTTCCAGGTGTGAATCCTTCTTGGGCTTTCTGATTGCGCTTGAATGAAACCCGCTCCCTTCCCTGTCTCCATCCCAGCAGGATGCTCTCTTCTGCTGGCCCCCACCTTCAGGGCCTCAGGAATATCCCAGTGCAGTCAGCGCCCACCCAAAACTCTGGTATCAGTAGACAGTTAATCATTTCTTCAAGCTCTGTGCTGTTCCTGGTGAGGTGTTTCAGGGCCTGTGACTTCCCATGCAAGACTCATTTGCCAAAGTCCTGCCTGATTTCTGTGTGGGCCTGGGCTGACCCACGGTGGGGCAGAGGATGTGTCCTGGCCTGTTTGGAGTTCCCAGCCCCCAGAAAGGGATTGTGGACATAGGCACCCTGAGTGGCCACCCATGAGTGCACCCCCAGAGTGCAGGCAGTGGGCCTGGGGTCCCCACTTTACCTCCTCAGCCCTTTCCAGGGCACCTGTTGCTGGTGCCCCTTGAAGAACTGTTAGCTCACCACAGGCCCCTGTCCTCCCCGCCAGCTGCCTCAGGGTGGTGAGGCCTCGGGTTCTCACAAGCCGCTCAGGTCCATGCTCCTCAGATGCCAGGTGGGGGGCTCTCTGGCCAGGTGGGGCTGTGGCACTCCTCAGGTTGCTGGTCCTTGTGCTCCACTTGCTTGGGTCTCTACACTGTGGTGTCACCCAGGCAAGTGAGAGGAAGGGGCTTCAGATGGCCAGCACTGGTCCTGGCTCTCCTGGGTAGGAGGGGCCCATAAAGGCTAAGTGCAGGAGACCAAGAGGTGGGGCTGCCTCCATTCCCACAGCTGTGTCCCCAAGCTCTGTGGTCTGTGGTGCCCTTTGTCAGGGGAGCCCAGTGGGTGCAGCCTCCCCTTGCTTGCCCCCATTTTTGCTCCTGGAGGCTGAGGTGGAGAAGGGCACTGGCCAGGGAGAGGCTGTGGCTTCTGAAACATCAACCCCCCAACCCCCACCCTTGGGGGTCCTATTAGGACTTTTTTCCGTCTTCTGGCTCTCTGGCCTATCAAAGGTTGAGAGAGTTTGGCTAAGATGTTCTCCCCGCTCTGCCTTCTACCTAGAAAACACTTCGCCTCGAACCATGAATCTCGACATCCAGTGTCAGCAGCTGAGTGATGCCCGGTGGACGGAGCTCCTGCCTCTGATCCAGCAGTACGAGGTGGTCAGGTAGAAAACAGCCCTGTTGGTGTGTGTGTGTGCGGGGGTTAGCAGGCAGGCTCTCCACCTCACTGCCGTGGCTCTGCAGCCTTCGGCCACCACCCACGAGTGGGCTGGGTGTGCTCCCAGAGCACTGGGATTCTGGACTCACAGTGTAAATTTTATATGATTTTCACATGGCATGAGATGTTACTGTACTTTCTTCCCACTATTTGAAAATGTAAACCTTTCTTGGCTCAGGCTGCAGGGGCAGGAGGTGGCCTGGAGGCTCTGAGGGCAGGTGGGCAGAGCAGCCTGTCTCTTTCCTGTGGGAGTGGGAGGCGCTCGCTGCCCATCCACTGCCCCTGCTGGGAGTCAAGACTGGGTTTTGTTGTTGAGCTTCTCAAACCCACAGGTTCCCCAGGGTGTATAAGCAGGAGATGAGTGCCTGCTTACTTTTTCTCTTTTTTACTTACCTGAAATAGTTGTAGGTTTATAAAGAGTTAGACAGGAAAACGAAGAGCCCCTCCCCCCCCCCATGGCTGCCTGGACTCGGACATCACCAGTTCTTCCCCTTGTGTCCTTTCCCTGTGCCTGGCTCTGTGCAGGATCCCGCTTGAGGCATTTAACTTCACATCTCCTTGGCCCCTTCCCTGTGATGGTCCCTCTGTCCCTCCTTGTCCTTGGTCATCTGACTCTTGAGTCCTCTCAGGCTCTGGAGATGTCATGGCTGAGACACAGGTTTTTCGTGGGAATACACAAATGCTGTGGTGTCTGCCTGGCATATTGTATCCTGTCGATTGCTATGGCACCATGGGGTCACCCCTAACGGTCACCATGACCACCTGTTCTCCACTCTAAAGTCACTGTTTTCTCTTGGTAATTGATAAATATTTTGGGTGAGGTGCCTTAAGACTGCTCAAACCTTTGCCTACTGATTTTGTCATTCATCGGTGGATCTTGCCAGAACAGTTGTTATTGGGCCTTTGCCTAACTGGGATTTTTAATTTCTTCATTCCTTCCACATTTATCTATTATCATTCTCTTGTGAGCAAGAGGTGGCTTTTCTCCCACCTGTATTTGTTGGTTGTTTCCCTAATTGTGGCAGCCTTGATCCTGGGTTACAATCAGCATTGTGCATGCCCATCTTGGTGAGCCCCTCCGGTTGTGTCCCTCTGAGGTGCTGTGTCCTTTTCCCAGCACTTCCTTGGTTTGGTTTTTCTCTAGAGATAGACAGGAGCTTTCATGTGCTGACTGTGTGCCCCACAGGAAGGCGCAGAGAGCACGGGGCCCCAGACGTGCATCTGTAGATGTGCCAGGGCCTGCAACAAAAGCATCGTGAGATGATCCATACACTTCTCTGTTTCTTTTTTTATTTATTTTTTTAAGTAATCTCTATGTCCAGTGTGGGGCTTGAACTCACCACCCTGAGATCAAGAGTTGCATGCTCCTCTGACTGAGCCAGCCAGGAGCCCCCCTGTTTCATTTTTTAAATGTCTTGGTTGTGACCTCCCCCCCCACGTTGAGTTCCACTAATGGGCCAGGACCTGCTGTGTGAAATGACCACGTGTCCCCTCCACAGGCTGGATGACTGTGGCCTCACGGAGGTGCGGTGCAAGGATATCAGCTCTGCCCTCCAAGCCAACCCCTCCCTGACCGAGCTGAGCCTTCGCACCAACGAGCTGGGTGATGCCGGTGTGCACCTGGTGCTCCAGGGCCTGCAGAGCCCCACCTGCAAGATCCAGAAGCTCAGGTGAGCCTGGGTGATCCACGTGGTCCCAGGTGCTTGCCCGGCCCTAGGCTCAGGTCTGAACCTACTTGGACAGTGCGGGGAACTGGGGCTTGCAGGCAGCTGTGGGTGGGCCGGAGGCAGCAGCAGGTGTCTGGGCTTCAGCCAAAGGTCCTGGAGCGTGGGGTCCCTTCCTGCCTCGTCCTAGGCCCCTGTTCCCCTGTGGGGGGTGTGCTCCTGCCAGCCCTGCCTGTCATTCCTGGGCTCATGGCCCAGCTTCCTCTGGGCCTTGTGGTGCATCTGAGTAGCCCCTCCTGCTCTCTGTCCTTGGCCTGGAGACCCCAGAGCCCTGTCCGGAGGAGGAGGAGCAAGCCCTCTTTTACAAGGCCGAGCTTGGTGGGCTCCCCAGGGATTCAGGGGTAGTGGGGGCTCCTGAGGACAGAGGGCAGTTTGCATGGGGGCCACAGCTGACAGGGACCCTGCTGATGGCCAGCGTGGGTGTGCTCCAGCCTCCAGAACTGCTGCCTAACCAAGGCTGGCTGTGGGGTCCTACCTGATGTGCTGCGCTCCCTGCCCACCCTGCGGGAGTTGCAGCTCAGTGACAACCCGCTGGAGGATGCGGGCCTGCAGCTGCTGTGCAGAGGACTCCTGGACCCCCTGTGCAACCTTGAGAAGCTTCAGTGAGTGTGTGATCTGCCACCCAGGCCACCCCTAGCCCTGCACCCCCATCCCTCTGGTTTTGGGGGAGCCCCTGCCCCAGCACGTTAGCTGCGGGGAGCTTTCAGGAAGGGGCTCTCACAGACCTGCAGATCCTCGTCCTGTGTGATGCTGGGGCTGTGGCCCCGAGCTGAGAGCTGGCCTGTAACCCCTCATCAAGAGCCGATGGGCTCAGCGATGCAGGAGGGGAGTCTGGCCTCTTTCTCCCAGGTCTGGTGCATCCCAGGTGTGGGGTGGGGCTCGGGGTCAGTGGCTGGCTTCCAGGAGGCTTGGAGCACCCACGCTCCCAGGAGATGGCCCTTCGCTACTGCTGTGCTGTCCCTGCCCAGCAGCCCTCCAGTCTCACAGGCCCTGCAGCCCGGGGCAGGAGAGGAGACCGGACGGAGGTCCTGACACCTGCCCACCCCCAGGCTAGAGTACTGCAACCTGACGGCCGCCAGCTGTGAGGCCCTGGCCTCGGCGCTCAGGGCCAAGCGGCACTTCAGGGAGCTCGTGCTGAGCAACAACGAGGTCGGTGAGGCTGGTGTGCGGGTGCTGTGTCGGGGCCTGGTGGACTCTGCCTGCCAGCTGGAGGCGCTCAAGTAAGCGCTGGGCCTGCCTGGGGAGGGTCCGTGGTCGGGGTGGGGGGCGCGCAGGGGCTCCCCAGCCCAGCCGGCCCTCCTGTGCCTCCAGGCTGGAGAACTGCGGCCTCACGTCGGCCAGCTGTGAGGACCTGTGTGGTGTCGTGGCCTCCAAGCCCTCGTTGCAGGAGCTGGACCTGGGTGACAACAAGCTGGGCGACCAGGGCATCGCCACACTGTGCCCCAGCCTGCTGCACCCCAGCTGCCAGATCAGGGTCCTGTGGTGAGTCAGCACCCGCCCTGCTCCTGCAGAGGGCCCCGGCCTCAGCGGGCAGCTGGGGGGTGTCTGAGAAGGTCGGCCGTGTCGCCTCGGGGGGCCCTGTGGTGACGGGTCCCCGGCCCTGCAGGCTCTGGGACTGTGACATCACCACCGCGGGCTGCAGAGACCTGTGCCGCGTCCTCGGGGCCAAGGAGAGCCTGAAGGAGATGAGCCTGGCGGGCAATGCGCTGGGGGATGAGGGTGCCCGGCTGCTCTGTGACAGCCTGCGGGAGCCTGGCTGCCGGCTGCAGTCCCTGTGGTGAGTGTGGTCCAGGCGGTGGCCAGCGGGAGGCTGGGCCTGTGCCGAGCCGGGGCCCGAGGGCAGCCCGTGGACGCGGGTGCTGCTGGGGCCCCAAGGCCCGGGGCCAGGGCAGCTTCGGTGCCTCAGGGCAAGTCGGGGGTGCGGGGCCTTCGAGATGCAGGTGCCTCTGCAAAGGGGTGGGGGAGGTGCTGGGTGTCTTTGGGGGGCAGGGGTTGGGGGGTTCATGCTCAGGTCCACAGGGGCCTCCGAGAGCACCCAGAGGTGTGGGCCCCAGTCAGGCCCCGGTCCTGTCTGTCTCGCCCAGGGTGAAGTCCTGCAGCTTCACGGCTGCGAGCTGCCAGCACTTCAGCACGATGCTGACCCAAAACAAGCACCTCGTGGAGCTTCGGCTGAGTAACAACAAGCTGGGGGACTCTGGCCTCCAGGAGCTCTGCCAGGGCCTGAGTCAGCCTGGCACCACGCTGCAGGTGCTCTGGTGAGCGTGCCCGAGGGACGGCACGTGTGTGCGGGGCGGCACCATGCTGGCCAGGCGCTCAGTCTGACGGGTCCGTGCGGGGGCACCTCCCAGGACCCCCCCCCCCTCCTGCCATCTCTAGTACTTCCCAGAACTCGCCCGCTGGTCTCTGCTGCACGCTGCTCTGCTGGGTCCGGCAGGCCCGTGTTCTTCGCCTCGTGTGGGTCCTGGTTCCTTTACTGGGCTGGACGCTTGGTTGCACTAAAGTGGTGTGCCTTTGAGGGATTTTCTAATCTCGTTTTTACTTGTGGAGCACTCAGGAACCCACTGCTGGGTCTCAGGGCCCGGCGGCCTGACGCACCATTCTCTTTCCTCCTGAGTTTCTGTTCTTACGGCCTGCAGCCCGCCGCCTCAGCCGTTCGTTTCTAATGTCACGTTTTGTTTTTGTTTTCTGCGTCTTTTTGTCTCTGCTTCTCACTGCTGTTTCTGGGGATGCCTGGCCATGCTGGATGGGGCGTGGGTGCAGGTGGAGGATCAGGGCACAGGCAGCGGCACTGAGCCTGCCCTTCTCCGTTGTCCTCACTCTGGAGGCCCCGACCCTCTGTGCACCCCACACCCTCTGTGCACCCCATACCTGTGTCCCTGCGCCTTTGGCCTCTGGTTGCCTCCTTGGCAGCTCCCACCCACCCAGCCAGCTCCCAGCACACAGTGGTTAGGAAGCGAGGGCTTGGATGAGGCTCTCTGGTGCCCCCCCCAGCCCAGGGAGGTTGTGGCCCTAAGTCCAGGTGTGCCAGCCTTAGCCCAGTCCAACTACTGTGCCTGTGGAGGGGAGCTGTGCGCACCTGTTGTGTTTGGTGTTGACGTCTGCTGGGGCCACAGTGGGAACCCCATGAGCTCCCGAGCTTGAGGTCTGGGAACAGCCATGACCCTGGGGCTCTGCACACTGTGGACCTCGTGTTGCGCGGACATCCCTGTCACCCCGCATTCTGTGGCATGGGCCTGGTGCGGACCCTTTTGTCCTGACCTGTGCCCTGCTCTCCGCCCAGCCTGGGGGACTGCGATGTGGCCAACGGTGGCTGCGCCAGCCTGGCCTCACTCCTGCTGGCCAATCGCAGCCTGCGGGAGCTGGACCTCAGCAACAACTGCATGGACGACCAGGGCATCCTGCAGCTGATGGCGAGCGTGGAGCAGCCGGGCTGCACGCTGGAGCAGCTGGTGTGAGTGCTGCGGGCGGGGGGGGGGGGGGGGCGGGTAAGCAGCTGGTGTGAATGGTGCGTGCGTGCGGGCGGGGCGGGGGGGGGGACCAGCTGGTGAGAGTGCTGCGTGCGGGGGCGGTGGCGGCCCTGACCTCGCATCCCGCCCCCTCCCCGGCCGCCTGCACAGTCTCTACGACATATACTGGAGTGAAGAGACGGAGAACAGCCTGCAGGCTCTGGAGGGGCGTAAGCCCAGCCTGAGGATCATCTCCTGAAACCCGGCCCCTCCCCGGGGCTCTCCCGCGGGTGTCCTAGCTTTGAACGAAGAGAAATGCTCTAATAACTCACTTCTGCAATAAAGTTTTAGATACTTTATTAAAGCACTTGTTTTGGCAAGAGGAGTGCTTGTCCTTTCGTGGGGTCCCCACCAGGCCCGGCATCCCAGGTGTGTTTTCAGGAGGGCTCTCCAGCTATGTGCATGCACCCACGTCCAGGACAGCCGCCTCCCTCACCCCCTGCCAGATGCAGCACCCGGGGCTGTCCGTCTGCACACTGCCAGCCACCCGGGGGGACAGATGCCAGCACTGGCCCTGACCCACCCCCTCCCCCCGCCCCTCTGGGCAGCCCCTGCGTTGGGCGCAGGATGGAGCAGAGGCTGGGAGCCAGTGAGGAGGACACACTGCTGCAGACCTTCATCGCTGCTTTACTTGTTCTGGTTGCTCATGAAGACGACCCTCAACCCTTCCTCCCCACCTCAGGCACAGGGTCCTCGAGGGACCAGTCCGGTGACCTCTGGCCCCCTTCCCACTCTTACGTTTGTGGGAAATGGCTCAGGGCTGCCTGCTCAGACCTGCCCCTTCTTAGCCGTCACGGGGTGTCCTTCACATGTGCTGCCAGGGCACGGACACCCATGGCCTCAAAGTGGCCAGGGGCCCAGGGAGCAGAGAAAGGCACCGTGACGCCTGTGCGGGGCAGGGCCGTCTGGTGCCGAGGGCCTGGTGCAGCCCAGGGGCCCTTGGGCTGAAGGTGCAGAAAGGGGAGGAGACCGGCTGCCCAGGGCAAGCCCAGCCACACCTGTCAGCCCCAGAGAGGCCTCAGGGACGTGGAGCACACGTGTCCACACCCATATATACTGTGTTCACACGTGCACACACCACGCATGACCCGGACGAGGGCCACCTTCGGCCCCCACCCCGCAGGGCCCCACCGTGCGCACGGGAGAAAGTGTGATAAAACCACAAGGGCCGGGGCCTGTTGGAAGGCTCCAGCGAGCCTTGGCTCCAGGCAATCATGGGGTGCGTCAGTTTGGGGCCGGCGCCCCCTCCCTCTCTGCCTCCACAGGCCCTGGGGGGTCTTCTGGCTCAGGCAAGTGTCCGTCCGTGTTGCCCACGGCTCTGTCCTGGTCGCCCCTGCTCTGCTGCTTCTGCCGCCGAGTCTCCTTGTACCTCAGGGTGATGTCCCTGGGGACGGCAGAAGCCATGTCACCACCAGGCGGCCCACGGAGGTCCCGCAAAGCTGCCCCTCGCAGGGATGCGCTCACAGTCACAGGGAGGGACCGCAAGACCCAGACACCCGTTGACCCAGCCCAGGAGACGGCCGATGGCCTGCTGAGGCCCACACCACTCACCGCAGGAAGAAGCGCCAGATGGTCCAGGTGAGCACGAGCACAGAGCCAAGCGTCCAGCACTGGGAGATGTAGAAAGGCAGGGACAGCGTGAGCGTATGTGGGTCGTACTTCACGACGATGAGCAGCTCCGTGGCCGTGATGGCTGCCACCAGCCAGGCCTGCTGGCCCAGCTTCTTGTGGAGCTTCCTGTGGGGGGAGGGCACTCGGCTGAGGGCGCCGCGGCTGTGCCCCAGGGGTGGCAATGCCAAGTGTGCCCAGGCCTGCCCCACCCACCCTGGGCCCTCACGGGTCATCCATGAAGTCGTAGATCTCCCGCATGGCCACTCCGCCCACATTCACAAAGAACACCAGCCGCAGGAGGACCAGGTAGTGCTCTGGGGGCAGCCACAGCACGAACTTCAGGTAGAACGTGTTCAATTCTGCCAACAGAAACTGGGGGACATGGGAGGGTGGGTGGCGAGCCGGGCCGCCCAGCAGGCACGCACACGAGACTGGCCAGCCTTACCACCAGGATGATGCCACACACGGCCAGCCAGCGGCGCAGGCTGGAGGCGGGCTTCCACTCGAAGCGGACCCAGCTGTAGGGCGTGAACTGGAAGGCGATCCTCTTCATCTTGCCCCTGGGAGCACACGTGCCGGTCACCCTGGGGTGCCCCTGCCCCACCAGGCAGCCATGCCAGGTGCTCTGGGCCCAGGGGCCGCTCCCTCCCTGTGCTGCCGCCACCCCCTCCGCCCCAGGCACCCACAATGCATGGGCAGCGAGACCCCACTCCCCAGTGCCCTTTCCGGGACTGCTTCAGATCTCGAAGTAAACGTGACCGAGTGCCCGTACGATGTGAGGAGGACAGCCCCAGAGGGGTGCCCCGGAGACCTCCGAGAAGGGCCGGGAGAGGATGAAGAGGAGCTGCTTGGACAGGGTGGTGCTCAGGCCCACTTCCTGGCCACCACGAGGGCCCTGGCGGGGGTGTGTGTGCGCGCGTGTGCGCACGCCCCCGCGCACACAGGAAGCGGGCAAAATCCTGGCCCATTGCCTGCACCCCCCAGAAAGGCGCACGAGCGGCACCTCCAGGCCCCACGGGGACGCCCTGGCCCCCGTGGAGCAGGGCGGCAGCTCGAGAGAGACGCACTTGTAGGTTGGAATGTTCCAGAGGCCCTGCCACTTGTATGTCTTCAGAGACAGCCACTCGAGGGTCTTCATGCCGCAGTATATGCCCAGCCCGTTGCAGACAAGCACGTCCATGATCCACTGGGGGCAGGAACCAGGGAGGAGGTGAGCGCCCTGTCCTGCCCCACCTGAGGGCCTCTGCACCCGGTGACCCCCCAAGGCACCTACGTGATCCCACCAGCACTCGCTGAAGTTGGGCAGTTGGTGCTCCAGGCTGTACTCGAGGAACTCGAACATGACGCTCACAATCGTGCACATCCACCAGTCACGGATCATCAGGGTCTGAGGGCCGTGGCAGAGCATCAGACCCTCCAGGGGAGACACCCCCAGCGCCCTCCCGAGCAGGGTGAGGCGCTGGCTGGAGACCATGACACCAAGGACTAGCACAGGTCGGGGCCACGGCCCCCAGGCCCTCGCCCACAACACTCCAGTACTCTCAACGTCAGCACGTGGCTAGGCAATGGACTTGGAACACAGGACAGACCCAGGGTGTCCTTCTGACGAGGTCGTCTTACCTTCAGGTACCAGCCAAGGAAGTGCGCAGGCACAAAGCCGTCCAGCTTGTCCTGGGGGGTAGGATACCAGCCTCGTGTGCAGCCCGCATGCACCCCGGGCCCGGCTCCCACCCAAACCAGGACTGCTGGGATGGTCTCAGCCTTTCTGAGCAGCGCCGGCTGGACCGGGGGACAAAGCTAGGGTCTTGTGCACAAGCAGACAGCACCCTGACGACCGAGGAGAGCAGTGGGCCCCTCAGTGAAGCACACGGGTTGGGCCGAGACCAAGTCTCCAGGCTGGAAGGCAGGGACCCGCACCCCGGTGAGCTGGGACAGGGCCCCCACATGTGGGCTGCATGGCCCCTGGGTCCCCCTCCCCTGCTCCAAGTGGGCTGAGCTGAAGGGAGCCCCTGGTCAAGCAGAAGGGAGGCCAGCGCCTGCCAGGGCCCACGCCACCCCCACCCCGTCCGATCTGCAGAATAACTGGGGTTCCAGAAACATCTGGGACAGGTCAGCACCTGGGAGCTTGTTAAGCACTGGACTCTGGGCCCCACCCTGAGCACTGGGCCCCTCGGGCCCGCCCATACCCAGACGTTGTGGAAGGGGTCGCTCTCATTGTGCGCATCATAGATGAGACAGTTTCCCCCGTAGTCCCTCTCGGGCAGTGGGACTCCCAGCCTGGGGTCCACGTACTTCAGAAACTGGCGGCCGTCCTGGACAGTCTGCAAGGCCAGCACCCTGGTTAGTGGGGCCAGACGCTGCTGGTGGTGATGGGAGAACGCGGCTAAACTCCCGAAACCTCGAGCCACGTGTACGGCCTGGGGGCTGTGAAAGGCACCCCCACCGAGTGGGGGCAAACACCCTGTCTCTGCTGCCGTCCCCCCAACACAGGGCTGAGCAGACTGGGGGGGTCCCAAGTGCAAGGTGATGCCCCACGCCCCCCATGTGGGGACACAGGTGGGCCACAGGCCGAAGGCTCAGCTCAGTGGTCTTGCCGCCTCACCTCTCCACGTCCCCTCACGGAAGGAGCACGACATCAGGACAGCCTTCCCAGACACGGACACGTACCCTAGCAAATCGCTCCTTCTGGCCTTAGCGCTGAGGGGACTTCCAGGGTTGCATGGACAGAGGCTGCCCTGCAGCAGGCCCAGGCTTCCCCCTCCCTCGGGCCCTCTCCAGCCAGCAGCTGGGGCCTCCAGTCCACAGGGAGGGGCCCCAGGACGCCTGCAGTCAGGACCCTGTCCCCTCACTCCTGCCCCAAGTACCAGCCAAGGGACGAAGCAGGGAAGAGGGTAATGGGGGAGACAGACATCTGTGGCCGATGGGCAGAAGACACGCAGACCTGCGTGTCACATGACCAAGGCCACCCATGCTGCCTTGTCCTGCAACGCAACCCTGTCCCCCGCCTGGGGTCTTTGGAAGTGACCCTCAGACAGTAACATCACTAACAACTGAAATCACCCCATGTGGTTTCGGTAACCACTGGATCTGAGGCTGGACACTGCTGTGTCCCTGCGTCAGGAGAGCAGGTCAGCAGGAGCCGGACTCATAGGCACTCAGGCCCCACGACAGGTGAAACCTGTGCACACGGTGAGGAGCCTCTGAAGGCCGAGCACCCCGTGGGGGCGCCCCAAAGCGTGAGCACTTCAGCAGAGAGGGCATTCCAGAAACGCAAACAGAAGCAGGAGACGCCAGGACACACCACCAAGAGCGGCCACGGTAAAGATCCTGACGAGTGCAGGTGGGGTGGGAGCGGTCTGGCCGCTCCTGACAAGTGACATGCGTGGGACACGGCAGGCCCACAATCCTGCTCAGGTGCACACGAAAGCCTGTCGCCAACAGCCCCGCTCAAGGACAGTGCCGATGTGGCTGGCCACCCCACTCAGCGGGAAAGAGGCCCAGGGCCCGGACGCCCTTCAGGGGCCCAGGTGGTGGAGGGAGAGCAGGTCAGTGGCTCTGGGGGAGACAGGGATGGGTGACTCAAGCTACCGCAGGGTCCTCCACGTGGGGTTACAAACACACACAGGTGTACCGTTCGCACCGTACCCTAAAGGAGTAAATTTGACTACAGCACGAGCATCAGCTATGAGCACCACCACTGATAGCTTTGAGGTTGTGAATAAAGTACTCTGTAAACTGAAGCTCACCATCAAAACGTACACCGAAAAACAACAACAACAACAACAACAACAACAAAAACATACACCAAATTAAGCAAAACAAGGAACGTTAACAGAAGTCCTGACCCAAGGTTTACTAAGGTGAGCAGTTTCCAACCTCCCTCCTGACCACCCTGTGTGCGCGGAGGGACTGAACAGCCGGGGCCACCTTCAGTACTGAGTGCTGTGTGGAAGCAGGTGAGCTGGGCCCCCCTCAGGCCCGGAACACCGGCAGCTCCTCAGAGGACAGACTGCCCAGCAGGCATGTGCACCTGAGCCAGGCGGTTCCACTGGGCCTTGTCCTTGCTCCCCAACCGAGGCCGTCTGGGCAGGGCCCTCAAAGTGCTCCACGCTCAGGGCGGAAACCCTGCTGAGCTGTGGCGGGTACAGCCCTTCCACACCTGGAACTTTCCGGAGGGTCCCCCCTCACAGCCCCTGCCCACTTCTGCTGGGGTCCAGCCTTGCTTCCTGCCAAAGCTCCAGAGGGGCCGACGGCAGTCTTCTCAAACCCTTTCACTTACCCGGGGCCACACCATTACCTGCATTCCCAGACCCTGCAGCCGAGAAAAGCCCCTTACCTGGAAGAGTATGAAGATGAGGAACAGCTCGTAGACCACACTCACGCACAGCCAGAACCTCCAGTAAGCTACAAAGACACAGAGCACCGGCGTCAGGTGGACCCCCGCGGGAGAGCGCAGCACGCACGGTCGCACTCACAAGTGAGCTCGGCCCTGTGCGGTGTGCCTCCTTCCTGCCTGGTTTTCCCGCCTGGTCCCGCAGGCACGCCCCTGTCCGCTGACTAGCACGCTTCTGACCGTCGTGGTTAAGCGATTCTGCAGGAACCTTCGGATACCTTTGATCAGGTTAAGAAAGCCTACTAAGTCCAGGACACTGTTTTTCCCGTGAATGGGGAGGAAACGTCATCCTTCCTCTCTAGCGCTCATGTGAGGGATTACACACACACGTTTTTGGACGTTAGGCCACCTCTGGATCCCTGGGATAAACCGAACCTGGTTGTGGCACCCTGTTTCAGGAAACCTCTCCATTTCAGCAGGACCACTCATGCTGGGGGCGAGTACTTCCAAGCTGCTGACGGGCAGGTCTCACACGTTCTCCCCGCAGAAAGACTAAGTCTGTGAGGCGACCAAGGCGTTGACCTTGCTGTGGCCGCCAGTGGACAATACCCACGTGTGTCCAATCACCTCGTACACCCCAAACCCACACGTTAGGGGTCAATCAAATCTCAACAGAGCTGAGGAAAAAAAAACTTTTCCCTCAAGATCCCTTTGATTAGCCAGGACGCCCTCTCTCCACCACCTGGTTTCCGCAGCTTGGCACGGAAAGCTCAGTTGCTCACCCGGGGAGGAGGTAACAGGAGAGGGAGTGCGTGCAACAATTCTGGGACACAAATGATAACTTTCACCTTCCGAAAATCTTGATAATCCTGTCTAATAAAGACCTAAAATATCTACTTTCCCTTTGCTTACGACTCTTCACAGAAAAACCACCAGCCTGCTTTTAAAAACCCATTCCCCTTGCATAAAAAAGGTGGTGCTTGCAAACATGGAAGAGACCCCGCTCGGCCTCGGACATCTCGGGCTGTGGGGGCGGGGGCACTCACGCGGGGCTCCAGGGCCCACCCAGCACCCCCGGGGGCTTGCACGTCATCTGCCTGTGGGGGAAACAGCCACCAGGACTCCCGAAAGCCCAGGCTGGTGTAGGTGGGAAGCGTGAAGGTCAGTTCTCAGGACGGTTTGCTCAAGTACTTCTGGGGCACGGGACAGAGAGTGGACGTGACACACCAGCGTCACTGCCCCTGACTTTGGGAAATGCCTGCAAAGGTCCCCTGGTCAAGGGCTGCAGCGGGAGCTAAAAGGGCCTGGCTTAAAGCAACTCCAGGCGCCTTCCCCCGGAGCGCTCAGCCCACAACCGTGCGACGGCACCTTCCCTGTGGACCTTCTGACACGCCATCTGTCTCCTCCCCGACCACGGCTCCTGGTCAGGGACCCAGCCATCTCCCACCTCCCGTCACTCCCACCTGCCCACCCACCCCCAAATACACAGCAGGTGCTCCTCCTACATTCCCACGCAGGGTCTCCCTTGAGCCGCCGGGAGACTCCTGAGGCTGGTTTCTCTCAGTAGCCGCCCCACTGGCATGCTTACTTTCTCCCTAAAAGCACTGAGTCCAGCCGCCTCAGCAGCCCCGGCAATATTCTGCTTATTCCAGCGTTTGGAGGGAGCCACGGATGAGAATAAAAATTCTTACGAGAAGGGTGCCTTTTCAACCGGCCAGTTTTTTTGGGAACTGCAGCCAATTCCAGTCCCCTCCCAGACAGTGGGTCCTGCAGCCCCGCGACACCTCCTTCCTGGGGCCAGAAGACCCTTCCCACTGTTCCCCACAGCATGCTGCACAGGACTGACAGGACTCATGTCCAGTGCGTGCTGATCTGAGAAGTCGAGGCCTTCTGCCGACTGCTAGGGAAGAAGTGCTCCAGAACAGGATCCCCACATTCGTCCAACTACAGACTGGCAGGGACAGAGAGTTTACACCAAGCAACCAAACCGAAAGGAAGGAAGGAAGGTGGAGGAGAACTCAGAACACAGCTACGAGCCTGCCTTCTGGGGGCGGAGGGCTGGGTTAATGCTCATGAAGCTCACAGAAACCACAGGGGAGTCTTTCAGACGAGGGTGTCCGGCACCCCCAACTGGACAGAGCACAGGGTCTCCCAGGAGTCCAGAGGCCAAGCAGCCACCCACCGGCCATCCGACCCCGGGGCAGGGCCCAGCGCCCCCAAGGGACTTGCCACGCCTGGAACTGCTGACTCTTCCCAATCCAATAGGCACTCACCGCACCTGGATTTTTGCTGTGATTTTTGGTGGCTTTTAAACTGTTCTCTCACTTCTCTGCTGGCTGGGCGTTCAGACCCTCTGGAGGCCCATGACTGAGCAGATGGAAAGCTGGGGGGCTGGGCCCCCTCCCCACTGCCGCACAGGGGTCACCCAGCATCAGCGTCCCCAGCGGGCACTGAGGGGGCAGAACAGCTGGAAAGACCGGCAGGGGCCCGGCTCACAGCCACGGTGCTCACTGACCGCCTCCAGAGGGCTGTTCGGTCATGTCTACCACAGGCCTACAATGCGCGCGCTGTTCAGCCTGCAGCTTCCACTCCCAGGGCTTGGTGTTAAATGAATGATTGGATACATACGCACAGATGCATGTGCAGAAATTCACTACAGCCTGCTTTATGAAAGCTGGAGCATATGATGATACAGGACTGGTAAATAAACTGTCGTGTATCAAATGATGGCCAGACAAGCAGCCGTGAAATGTCTAGTTCTCAAATACAAAATCACGAAGGAGAGGTTTATGTTAACCTGAAGTGAGAAATCAATGATATAAAACCACACAGGGGAGAATCACATTTTTTAAGCTCTGTGTCTGTGTGTGTATTCATAAAAACACATTAAAACTTAACAGTGGTTATTTTCTGTGATTGGCTTCTGTTTCTATTTAAAAATAGTTTTTGTATTTTCCAAATATTCTACAATGAATACACACCCCTATTAATACAGAAAAGAAACACGTTACTAAGCTGTAAGACCTCAGGAAAACTCACTGTGCCCTTGGAGGCGGCCCCTCAACGAGGCTGGAGCCCTAAACACACTGGGGCTGGGGGCAGGACCAGAAGGGAGGACCAGGGACAGGACAGGAGGGCAGGACCAGGACAGGGGGGCAGGATCAGGGACAGGATAAGGGGCAGGATGGGGGATAGGATGGGGGGCAGGACTCAGGGCAGGACCAGGGGCAGCCCGAGCAATGCTCTGCAGCTCCGAGGCTTAAGGGTTGTTAGAACTCCTCCTTTAATTTGGGGGTTGGGGGTCAGAGACAGGAGGACTCATCGCAGATGGCACGCGGCGAGCACCTCAATGGCAGGCCCACGCCGACCCCGTGGACAGTCCTGGGGCACCTCGCTCTGCAGAAGAAGCCCCCTCAGACAGAGTGGGTGGAAAGGGAAGAGAAGAACAAGGACAGGAGCAGGACGGGGTGAGGAGCAGAGAGACGGGAGAAGGGCTGAGACAAGAGGAACCCACCCTCACCCTCCTCAGCTGATGACAGCGTGCCCTGGCCGGCTGGGAGGGGCTGGGAAGAGGGAGGACAGGACATTCGCACCCGGCAGAATGGATGTGGAGTGACTGCTCAGGACAGAACTGTCATGTGGGCACACGCGGACAAAGAAAGGACAAGTTACCTGGATGAGGTCTGGAAAACGGCCCGTCTTTAGCTTGTGTGACTCCAAAACATAAGAAAACCAAAATACTGGCCACAATACCTCTGCAAATAAAGAACAGACAGCCCCTCAGTGCATGTCTCCCAGGTGGGAGGGCCGGGGTGGGAGGGACCCCAGTGGGGCAAAGCGGGAGGAGGCCTCGGGGTACAGGTGGGTGCCCGGGCGGCAGGGAGGGCCGACACCGCGGCCTCCACAGCCCATGTGCCGCCCGGAGACAGCACCCCCTTGGGAGAAGGCCCTCGGTTGGGAGCTGTGCCTTAGGCTGCAAAGTGGTACCCCGCTCCTGCACGTGCTTCCCACTTAAAGAACACCTAAAACCCCATGCGAGACCAGCCAGGCTGCACGAGGGCCTCCTAGGAAAGATGCGAGGATGCGAGGACGGAATGAACGGCCTTCTGCTCCCATGAGGCAAGGGCCCAGCAGACTGCTGCTGTGGTCTGCAACAGCATGAAGTGCCCCGACTCCCTGTGATCACACAGACACGGAGAAGTGCGCCTGCACGGTGGGAGGAGCAAGGACACACACACAGCCACTCCGACCACCGCCCCGCCCAGCAGGGGGTCTGAGGGCGGCAGGGCGCCCGTTCTTCCCCCGCCAGCAATCACGCGGCAAAGACGCACGCGCTTGCTGTTTCCGGCTGGGATGCTCTATCAAACACACACAGACACGAGACCACACAGGAGGCCAAAGGTGTCAGCCTGAAAACACCTTACCCCCTCTGCCCGCTAAGTGCACTCGGTAGTCAAAGCTGGGCCTCACAGGACAGCCCCTGGCAGCCCTCTGCTCTCCTACCTGTCCCCACACCAGGGCCAGGAGTGGGCCGGGGACTCTGCCCGCCCCTCATATGGCCAGGGTAAGTCTGATCAGCTTGGGTGGTATGCTGCTGTGGGTGTGGCCCCCAGGGGACACTTGAGTCTCTGGACCAGTCTCCATGTCAGTCCTGGCTCCCTGCTCCTGCAGCTGCCGGCCTCCAGACTGCAGGAGGCACAGAGGGACACTGGCCACTGTGCTCAGCAGGGCAGGACCCACGTCCCCATCACAGGAGCCCATACAGAGGGCCCGTGAGGTACCCACCTGCCCGAAGACGCACACTGGTCCGTTTGGGGGTGGGAGGAGGTGGGAAGTCCACACGGGCTGCCTGAAGGAGCACACAGACCCCCGCTCAGCCACCCTCCCAGAGTGACAGCCTCTACCCCCAGGAGAGGCCCCTTCTGCTGTGATCCAGAGATGGCTTGACCAGCAGAGGGGTGACCGCGAGAACAGAACGAGGGAGGCAAAACCTCAGGGCGCCTGTGCCCAGTGGTGCTGGGCGACCCCCTCCCTCACCAGGTCCGCTTCATGATTCCAACCTTGGCATCACGTCTTAAGGCAACATTTAGGGTTACTTAGCAAGACGTGTCAGTCAGGCGCAGAACATACAGAATTCCCACATTCCCCACACCTAGGCCCCCCGTTAGCACCTTACACCAGTATGGGTCATGTGTCACGAATCCATGCTGGTACGTTAACTACAGTCTGCTGTATTTTCAGATTTCCTCACTGTTTATCTAAAGCCCCTTTTCTGAAGCGCCTGGGTGGCTCTGTCAGTGAAGCCTCTGCCTTCGGCTCAGGTCATGACCCCGGGGTCCTGGGATCAAATCCTGTGTCGGGCTCCCTGCTCAGCGGGGAGCCCGCTTCTCCCTCTCCCTCTGCTGCTCCCCCGTTCATGCTCTCTGTCTCTCTCTCTGACAAATAAACAAACTTACAAAAATAAATAAATAAAGCCCCTTTTCTGCCCCAGGATCCCACCCAGGACGCCCATGACATTCTACCATCATGTCTGCTCGGCCCTCTGGGTGGTGACAGCGCCTCAGACTTCCCTTGTTTTGGAAGACCTGGACAGTATTGAAGAGGACCGGTCAGGTGTCCTGTAGGATGTCCCCTAGTCAATACCGTCTGCTGCTTTCTGTGATTCCATTAGGGTTGCAGGTTTTGGGAGTAAGATCATATCACACCAACATGATCTCTGATGTCCCCTGGCTGGGGTGCACCTCTTAGGTGCCCTCCCTACTCTGCTCTTGGGAGGGTCCCTCTGTACAACCAGCACTCAAGGGCTGGGGGGCTGAGCCCCCACTCCTTGACGGGGAGCTCTTACATTTATTTGGAACTCATCTGCAGGGGCAACTTGTCTCCTCTCCCTCACTTACTTGACCATTTATATCAGCATGGACTTGGGGGTATGTATTTTATACTTTGGGTTACAATGTGATACTACTTTATGTTCTGTTGCTCAAATCGTCCCGCTTTGGCCCCTGGGAGCACTTTCAGTTGTCTACTTCATCCCAGCTTTGACATAAACCCATCCTTGCGGGATTTTTTTTTTTTTCCGAGCTGTTCCTTTCTGGCGCTAGACGCCCCCCAGACCTAGCTGGGCGTCTCCTGCCCCAGCCCTGGAATCAGCCTTTTCTCCAGGAGCCCTGGTTCGTTCCTTCACTGGAGGACGGTCTGGGGAACCGAGTTCTGGGGGCCGGCGTGCTCCTCGCCACTGGGGCGTTGTAGCTTCTGGGCCCCTGAGCGGACGGACGGAGCCGTGTGTACTGACTGTGCATCTACATGAATTTCAACGACATTAAGCTCGTGCCTCCAGCTCCCATCCGTCATCCCACGGACCATTCTCCCGATTCCCTGTCACCCCCCACTCCACAGTGACACCCCAGGTTCTCAGCCTCCGCCGGCCACCGAGTTGGTCCCTCCATTCCAGTGTGGGTGTGCGGCAGCCTCCTACCTGTGAGGCTGGGCCCCCGCGGGAAGCCCCTGCGTCCACGAGAGCCCAGGGCGCGTGTGCACGTGCTCTGCCTTGAGCCTGGCGGACTCCAGCCCCGTCCCTGAGGTGGCGTCACACACGTGTAATGCAGTGAGGGTCTTGCGCCGTTTGCACTGCTCCTGGGATCCCCAACGTCCTGACTGATTTCCTTTTCTCTGATTTGCCTACATTAGGTTTGCTCCCTGTGTTGACTAATGCAAAGGGTCCCGTATCCACCATTACAGTACCGTACAGAGCACTTTAAAAACCCCTCCAATCCCAAGCTCCATGCGCGGACTCCCCCATCGCCCCAGACATCACTGATCTCACCACCACATGGCAGCACCTTTGCCAGAATGTGACATGGGAACATCACACAGTGCATGGCGGCCTTCCCACACGGCTTCTTTTAAGATGCATCTGAGTTTCACCATCCGTCTTTGTAGTGTTAAAAAGGAGACAGGAGGCCCAAAACAAAGTCCCTTGGGCTGAGCCCCAGTCAGCAAACCACGGACTTAACACCCACCCGAAGTACATTCTCGACCCCAGGAATTCGACCTTTAACCAGTCAGCATGGAATTAGCTGGCCAGTCCTAGGCAGGTAATCCGCCCCACAGACCCCTTCCGCTCCCTTCCCTGCTCCTAATTTCCCTTACCGCCACTCTCCTGTCTTTACAAACCTTTCCTTTTCTGCAGCTTGGCGGAGCTCCTTCTATTGCTGGATGGGAGGCCGTCCAGCCATGAATCACTGAATAAAGCCAACTGTATCTTTAAATTTACTCGGATGAATTTTGTTATTTAACAATGGCTTTGTAGCTCATTTCTTTTTTCTTTCTTTCTTTTTTTTTTTTAAGATTTTATTTATTTGAGAGAGAGAGAGAGCAGGAGCGGAGGAGGGGGGTGGGTCGGGAGGGGCAGAGGGAGAGGGAGAAGCAGGCTTCCCACTGAGCAGGGAGCCCGATGCGGGGCCGGATCCCAGGACCCTGGGACCATGACCTGAGCCGAAGGCAGACGCTTAACGACTGAGCCCCCCAGGCGCCCCTGTAGCTCATTTCTTTTTGCTGCTTAATAATATTTCATGGTCTGGATGTACCTGTTTTTGTTTATCCGCTCATCTACTCAAGGACATGCTGGCTGCTTCCAAGTTTGGGCAATTACGAATAAAGGGGCTCTAACATCTGTTTGCTGGCTTTTGTGTGGACATGAGTTTTCATTTCATTTGGATAAATACCTAGGATTTTTTACTAGATCCCAGGGTAAGAATAAGTTTAATTCTACAAGAAACTGTCAAACTTCTGGTGTCGTATCTAAAAAGTCACCACCAAACCCAAGGTCACCAGATTTTCTACTGTTTTTTTCAGGAAGTTTTATGGTTTCTTATTTTACACTTAGGTCTATAATCCATTTTCAATGATGGTGAAAAGTCTGTATGTAGCTTCCTTTGGTATAAACATCTAGCTGTTCCAGCTCCGTTGGCTGGAAAGATTTCCTCCCCCGAACTGCCTGCACTCCTCTGCCTGCAGCGAGGGGATGGTATTTGTGTGGTCTGTTCCACTGACTGCCAACACCATGCTGGCCACGTCACTGCCGCCGGTCAGGGAGGCCAGGCGGGGTCATCCCTCCAGCTCTGCTCTTTGTATTTCCTGTGAACTACAGATATGCAAAATACATTCACGTTTTACATGTAATAACTTCTTTATGTATCTGTACATACACGCTCATACATGTATGTCAACATCCCAAGTGTCACCAGTGGATAAATGGATCAATACACTGTGGCCCATCCACACAGCGGAACACTCCCCAGCAATGAACCTGACCAACCACTGACAGGCACCAAGCACGGATGTCACAAGGCCACCATGCCACACGGAAGAAACCAAACACGGCATGCAGGCTGGGTGAGTCGGTGTATATGAAACTGGACTGCAGACAAGGGGAACCTACGGGTACAGATGGCTGGTGGGGGGGACTGTGTCTCCACAGACACGTCCATCTGGGGAGACTCACTGAGCTGTACGCTCTAGATATGCATTGTATTAAATTACTGGCCGATAAAGCTGACTTCGGAAGAAAAAACCTACTCCCCCAAAATAACAATTTGTTAGATCCATAAAAAGAACAATGATATACAAGCTGAAATTGAGAACTTAGGGAAAACAACCCAATTTTCTAGGTTTTAAATAATGCAGACATTGTTTTTTCTTTTTTTTAACAATAAACATAATCTCTAGAAGCACTTTCTTTACATGAAATCTAAGCCTGAGGGCATCAAAAGCTCTGACATGATGCGAAGGGGCTGGGCTGGAGGCTGCCCCGAAAGTGCCTGCCTCAGGGAGGCAGGTGTGCTGAAGTGGGGGAGGGCTGTGGGCCAGCCCGGGGTCTATGGGGCGAGGATGCATCCATACACCCACGAGAATCTCCTTGGAAGCAGCAGCAGAACCACAGATGTGTGAGGACGGAAGCATCACTGGGGCAATGGAGGCTCCCAGGGATGAGCCAGGAGTAGGTTCCAGGCGCCACGTGCAGCACTATGGGGCCAGGAGGGTAGTTCTTCTCTGTCCCTGAAGCAGGCCAAGAGGGACAGGGACTGTGAGCTATCAAGATTCCCAGTGTCCCCAGTGCACAGAACTTCAGAGCAGAGACGGGTCTAGGAGCCCTCAAATTCCCAACCGCCTCAAGGCCTCCCCTTCAGTGAACCTGCATGGGCTGCTGGGGTGAGGGCCCAGGCGTCTTTGCTGCTCACTGCCCCAGCCCCTCACGTGCAGGGGCAGCTCAGGACAGGGGCCAGTGCAAGGTGAAGAGGTGGAACATGCCCACATGGGTCCACAGCTTCTGCCCAGAAACAGCCAACAAGGCCCCTTAACCTCAGGCTCTGGGTTGGAGGGGCTCGCCAGCAGGCGTCTGGGGAGTAAGAACCAGTGCCCCATGAGGGCCCACTGTTGCTGCCGTTGTGCTCTAACCTGTGACAACTCTTGCCTGGAGCTGCTCATCGCTGGCCTAACTTCACAGCCGCAGGGGGACACCTCTTGAACATGACCAAGTCCTGCTTTCTGGTGCTCCCTGCCCATGTGTGCCCAGCAGATACCAGTGCTGACAGACAAATTCACAGAGAAGGCCACATTCTACTTGGAAACACCCACTAAGCAAACTCAGCCTCACTGTCTCCTGAGTCCACAGGCTCAGTGTCCCTGGTGCAGGGACCCACTGCAGTGAGGGCAGCCTCGGGCCACCCAGAGGGGCCGAGCTCCCCCTTCGACTTCTGGACTCCATTACCCACGCACGCGGCACCGACTGGCTCCCCCTGCACCAGCAGGGCACCAAGCAACGGGCAGTGCCCGTGCGGACGTGTTAGACTTGGAGGCCGACACCCAGGGCTTGGGAAAAAGAGGAAGACGGTGTGGGAGAGGTGGGAGGATATCCTGCACAGCGTGCAACCAGGGGCCAGGGTGTCTTCCCGCTGAGGACAAGGCATGGCATGCCCCCCTACGGGAGCAGAGCCCCCACCCCCTGGCTGCAGCCTAGGAGACCAGATGGGGGCTCTGAAGTGCGTGTACATGCAGGCGGCCAGGCGTATTGCTGGCAGGGAGTGCCTGACGTCCCAGCGTCCTAACAGGCTAGACCCCGTGGAGCACACAGCGGCGCTCAGGCCACACTCCCAGGCAGACGCTAGCCCCCCCACTTCACAAGCCCCGGTCCCACCAACCCAAATCCAGCACCGCCCTCTGCCTTTGTCCCTGCCCCGGTGCCCCATGCCACAGCGCAAGTGGGTCAGAGGAGCAAGGGGGTTTCACGGGCCTGAGGAGTCCGCCCAGCACAGAAATCCCACAGCAATCAGTTCTAAAACCAGCTTATCTCCCTCACACACTTCTGACAGTGGCCTCAGAACCCACGGGATTCCGGCAAAGAACACGACCTAGCAGTTAGTCTGTGTCTGGAGATAATATTGAAAAGGCAGTCTACCCCTCTCCTGACCTCAGGATGACATCATCCACAAGAATGCCCGTTTAAAATGTTCAAAAAGCATTAGTATCAACAAAGCTCAAGAACGGTGCTGGCTGATGGGAGAGAATCGTCCCTGGCCATCACAAATATCTGTATACCCCCAGATGCCCAAACTCACAGGCTCTGTGAAATTGTGATTTATAGTAAGAAATATATATTTCTCCATCCCTGTTTCTGGCACAGAACCCCTAAAGCCCTTGGCATTTCTGAAGTGATAAAGGTGTCTTTTGTTATGTTAATGAGGTGACTTCTGGACCCTCACCTAAGGATGGGGGCTGGCTGCCAGGACAGCCAACCAAGGGATTAGAGGGTCAGTTCTATCCCACCCTCTGACCTCCGGGGATGGCAGCGGGGCTGAAGGTTGAGATCAATCGCCAAAGGCCAATGAGTCAGTCATGGCTAAGTAATGAAGCCTCCATAAAACCCAAAGGACAAGGTTTTGAGAACTTCTGGGTTGCGGAACACGTGGAGATCCGGGGACAGTGGTGTGCCTGGAACGGCCATGGACATTTCCCCAGACCTCACCCTGGGCACCTCTCCCATCTGGCTGTTCCTGACTTGGATCCTTTGGTAATCAGCTGGGGATCTAGTTAAGTAAAATGTTTCTCTGAGTTCTGTGAGCCGCTCTGGTGAATGAATAGAACTGAGAAGTCATGGGAATCTTGGATTTACAGGCACTCGGTCAGAGGCCCTGGTGACAACTCCGAGTCGTGACTGGCACCTGCAGTGGGGGAAGGAGGACAGTCTTGCAGGACTGAGCACTCAACCTGTGCAACCTGATGTGGTCTCTGGGCAGATGGTCTCAGGACTGAGCTGAACTGTAGACACTCAGGTGGTGTCCAGAGCATTGCTTGTGGGGTGTGTAGGGAAACCATCCCTCTCATCAGAACCGGCGACCTTTCTGGGCTCCAACCCTGGTGCTGGTCCAGCACATTCTGGTCTGTTACTCGTGCAAATCCCACACAAGCTGCAGGTCCCATGAGAGATGGTACCCTCAAGGGTCCTGGGACAGGTGGATGTGAGGCTAAAAAAGCCACACAGCTCCAAGGGGCAGCCTGGGAGAGATACTTCAGGCATATGCCACGGGGAGGATGGGAGCCCCGTCAGCCTTGGAGTAGAGACTGGCCCCCCGAGCCACGGGCCAGCCCGACAGAGCAAGGACCCACACCCAACTATGCCGGGTGCCTGCACCACCCAGGCTGGGGGCCTGGTTACCTCTTGGTGTTATAGGCTGTGTCCCGAGGTGTCTCCTCCAGCAGAGTCACGTAGCCAAGCACACAGGTGAGGATGAAGAGCACAGTTAGGGTGTGGGCTCGCCTGAAATCCAAACACAAACACAGAATGTGTCAGCACACAAAGCATGACTACACCCGTGACGTGCTGCCACCGGACAGAGCTCAGCCTTCAACCTCACGCTCAGAAACACTGAGAGTCACCGCGGGTGGCTCCTAGCTGGGTCTCTGTTTGCTGTGTCAGCCCATCAGTCAAGTGGGAAGAGCCCCAAGGGCTGGGAGGCTCAAGGCTGCTGCTCAAGGACCGGAGGGTACGTCTCCCGCCAGTGTCTGCGGCTGGAGGCTATCGTTCAGAGGCTGGGTAGCAGGCAGACACGGCAGTTTTCACGGAGCAGGATATGCACAGCCTCAGGATTCACGAAGAGACCACATCTGAGAGATTCGAAAGCACAGCCCAAGAAACAAAGAGGTGAGAGAAAGGGACACCAGGACCCAAGGTGAGGAGGCGAGTGTCCCCAGCAGTACCATTTACTCAGAAGACCTGGCAGAGACATGGGCTCGGCCCCTTCCGACCGCCTCCACTCTGGACGAGGAGGCAGGGCTCTCTGACAGCCAGTGGATGCACCTCCCCTGAAACAGGGCCCACAACCGGTCAGGCATGCAGACTGCAGGGCAAGCAGCGGACGCCAAGACAAGCCCGCAGGCTGCCCCATGTCAGATACGACCCTGGCCCTCTGCATTCTAACAGCTGCTTACGACGGGAGTCGAAGACCCAGACCCCAAATCCAGATGAGCAGAGAATGTCCCTGGAGAGCATGCAACCCATCCAGGCCTCAGGGTCCTCATCTCTAAATGAGGATGCTTCCAACCTTGGATGATTCCATTTCCAGCAAAAACACCCCTCAGGAATGAATGTGAACACTCTCAGAGCAGGAATAAGGAGAAAGTAAGGAGAGAAGGAGGCCTGCTCTAAGAGGACCACTAACCAAAGTCCTCAGACAGAAAGAAACCAGGCCACCAGGAAGAAATAAAGAGCAACAGAAATGGTAAATGTCTCGTGAAACAGACCGTTCTCCTCACCCATTCTTCAAAACATGCCTAACTACTGAAAACAGCCATGGTAACACTGTGGTGGGGGCCCCCACAGCCGAGGGAGAGAGGCTGAATGGGTCCGCACGGACCTGATGTGGCAGAGCCAGGGGGCTGGGACTGCAAAAGCCCAGGAGGACTCACTGTACCCCCAGGGCAACACCGGAGACGTAATCAAAACCAGCACAACCGCTGAAGTGGAGCACAGCCAACCTGGGGCGGGAGAGGGGCAGGGGAACAGAAAGAGAGACAAGGAGTAACATGGCAGACCTAAACGCATCAATAACTGGACGTAAATTACCTAAAACAAGAACTAAACAACGGAGGCTGTTACGCACGCAGCACCATGAGGCTGTGAGGGGTCTCAGGCACGTGGGTGAGAGCTGGTCTACAGAACTCATGCGCCACGTGACCCCGTTTACATGGCACTCTCCAGAGGCCAAACTGCGATGACAGAGACCAGGCCAGAGGCCGGGTGAGGTCGTGTTCCATGCCCTGCCTGTGCCGGTGGTTAGAGAAACCTGCGTGCACAGAAGCTATGGAACTGTGCACCCTACAAAATCAGATTTACTGTAGGTAACTTACAAAAGAAACTAAATAAAAATCTCTAAATTGTTATGTATCGACCATTTCTGGTACAAGGTCAGGATCCAGGGAAGTGTGCTGGGAGAGCCCCTGAGCAGAACGCCAGTCCCACGCACCTCCGAGAAGGCATGACCCAGAGACCAGCTCAGAGCAAGAACCCTCTGGGGCCCAATTCCCATCCCCAGCAGTTCCGAGAAACAACGGTTTTCTCCAAAGTGCACACGTTTCTGAAGTGACCCTCGACAAAGGTAAGTGCTGAGAGCTGTGACCAGCCTCCTCTGCAGGGCTTCCCCAGCCGAGGACTCTAAGGGAGGGACAGGTCCGGGGGCTCGAGGCCACCAGACAGGGCCAAGTGCCCACGGCAGGCTCACCAACAGTAGGCAGGGTGCATCCTCCCAGGAAAGAGATGGGACCACTGTCCCAGGGGCCCAGCTGTGGGACTGCACAGCCACCTGGCCCACAGAGTTCTCAGCAGGGCAAGTGTCTATGAGAAAACAGATGGGAAGAAGCCCCAGCCTAAGGGAGGAAGGAGAGTAGAATAGGTAACAGCCCACAAACGGGCATCAGACTCACAGAAGAAAAAAGAAGCTAGTCAATTGAGGAGAGGTGACCACATGTTCTGGAAGAGACCACAAGGCAAAGTTCCTCATTGCCGCTATATGGCCCAGGACCCGTCCACGTTGCTTCAGGGACACTAGCACGCCAAGATGCTGTGCATGGGCCAATCCCCCACAGTCCCTCGGGCACCCTGCCACCCCTCCACTGGGTCCTGCAAAGGATCTAAGACACACACAGCACAAGAGGCCCCCTGCAGGTATCCTGCCAGGACCGCATGTCTGGAGCACAGAGGCTAAAATTAAAATGTGAAAGCCTTTTGTCCCGGGTCTTTTTTTTTTTTAAAGATTTTATTTATTATATTTGAGAGAGAGAGAATGAGAGACACAGAGCATGAGAGGGAAGAGGGTCAGAGGGAGAAGCAGACTCCCCGCTGAGCAGGGAGCCCGATGCAGGGCTCAATCCTGGGACTCTAGGATCATGACCTGAGCCGAAGGCAGTCGCTTAACCGACTGAGCCACCCAGGCGCCCCCGGGGTCTTTTTTTAAAAGTAGGCTCCACGTGGAGGAGGGCCTGAACTTCCCTGAGATTAAGACTTGAGCTGAAATCAAGAGTTAGACACTTAAGTCATTGAGCCACCCAGGCGCACCTGTCCTGGATCTTAAAAAATGACTTCAACCCTCTGGTTTCTTTCATATTACTTTCCACAAACACTGTAATCTTCCTGTAGTTTCTTTGGGCTAAAACACATTCCCTGAAGAGCCTGGGGCAGCTCTGGTCATGTATCTTTCCATCCTCCTAAAAACACAAGGATTATCTGAAAAATAAAAACAACTATCTGTCCCTTGGGATCAATGTTCACACTGTCATTCAGGCGGTCACCCCTCGCCCTGCAGAAGCAGAATTAGGAATCAGTAGGACTTCCTCTGTCCCATCCGAGGCAGGAAGGAGGCAGACAGTCAAGGACCCGGGGGGAAGAGGACCGGGCACCAGTCTCACGGCAGAACGGACTTTAGAACTGCTAAAATCAAGTGCTACTATAAAGTAAAATCTTTATTATTAAATTATGAAATCCATCTTTAAAAAGCTCCCCCCTTCTGTATAGCAAAGGAAATCATCAACAAAACGGAAAGGCAACCTACTGAAAGGGAGAAAATATTTGCAAATCATATTATCTGATAAGGAGCTAATATCCAAAATATGTGAAGAACTCACACAACTCAACAGCAAAAAACCAATCCAATTAAAAAATGGGCAGAGGGGGCGCCTGGGTGGCTCAGTCAGTTAAGTGGCTGCCTTTGGCTCAGGTCATGATCCTGGCGTCCCGGGATCGAGCCCCACGTCCGGCTCCCTGCTCAGCGGAGAGCCTGCTTCTCCCTCTCCCTTTGCCTGCCACTCTGCCTACTTGTGCTCTCTCTCTGTAATAAATAAATAAAATCTTAAAAAAAAAAAAATGGGCAGAGGACCTGAATAGACACTTTTCCAAAGAAGACATCCAGATGGCCAACAGGTACATGAAAAGATGCTCAGCAGCACTCGGCATCAGGGAAATACAAATCAAAACTACAATGAGATACCACCTCACACCAGTCAGAATGGCTAAAATGAACAAGGTGGGAAACGACAGATGTTGGCGGGGATGCGGAGAAAGGGGAACCCTCCTACACTGCTGGTGGGAATGCAAGCTGGTGCGGCCACTCTGGAAGACAGTATGGAGGTTCCTCAAAAAGTTAAAATAAAATTACCATAAGATCCAGTAATTCCACTACTGGGTATTAGAAGGAAACAAAAACACCAAGTTCAAAGGATGTCTGCAGCATTATTTACAGTAGCCAGTTTACGGAGGCAGCCCAAGTGTCCATCCACAGATGAACGGATAAAGCAAATGCAATTTATACAATGGAATATTACTCAGCCACAAATAGGAAGAAATCTTGACATTTGCAACATGGATGGAACCTGAGGGCATTGTGTTAAGTGAGGTAAGAAAGACAAACACTGCGTGATCTCTTACATGTGGAATCTAAACACACAAACCAAACTCACAGAGGTGCCTGGGTAGCTCAGTTGGTTGGGCATCCAACTCTTGATTTCAGCTCAGGTCACAACCTTGGGGTGGTGAGATTGAGCCTCGAGCTGGGCTCCACGCTGGGCATGGAACCTGCTTAAGATTCTCTCTCTCCCTCTGCCCCCACCCCCCGCCACCAGCTTGCACATGCGCTCTCTCTCTCAAAACAAAACAGAAAAACCAAACTCATAAAGAACAGGCTGATGGTTACAGGTGGGAAAATAATAAAGTTGCCTTCTTGATAAAAAAAAATTTTGTTAAACCACTTTATAAATTTACTGTATTGACCAACAGTGATGTTTAATAGGTACCTCACTGTAGTTCTCTGAGCACTTTTTAACATATTCATTATTATAGCACCTCGGTGAAGAACATTATCAGCCCAGTTCTTTTTTTTTTAATATATATATTTTAAAGATTTTATTTATTTGACAGAGAGAGAGAGAGCATGCACACACAAGCAGGGGGAATTGCACACAGAGAGAGAGGGAGAAGCAGGCTCCGCGCTGAACAAGGAGCCCAACGTGGGGCTTGATCCCAGGACCCTGGGATCGTGACCCGAGCCGAAGGCTTAACCGACTGAGCCACCCAGGCGCGCCAGCCCAGTTCTTTAAGGGCAGAACTGTAGGTGCCGACTACCCGCTATCATTAAAATGAAGTAGTGTTTGCATGGTCAGGGCTCGATCCCTGACAGAGCACTATTAACAGGCAGTTTGTGGCAACACAAGTCCCAGGGCAGCATTCAGGACACATGACTCTGTTAATTCTAATTTTCAGACCATTGCTCAATCCATGGCCTGTGCTTTCCTTCGATTTTTCACTGTAAAGTTTACGTTTCCCACTTTGACATGTTTCCTTGGAGAGGCAATGGGACATAATAGGAAAAGCTCCCCCCCCCCACGAAAGTATGGATTTTATTATCAGGTTTGCAACTCAGTACACCTGTGGTCTTGAGTAACTTTCTTCATCTTTCAGGTTTAATTTCCCCATCTTCAAAATGAGAACAGAAATACTAACTTGCAAGTTTGGTGTAGAAAATAAAAATATTACCTTGTAAGTTTGGTAAAACCAAAACCAAAACCAAAAATGACTCCCTTGTCCTGCACACAGCACCATTTCCACATGTGTGGAAATAGAGAGGGCCACTCAGGACAGCACCCAACACTCCACAGGCAGACCTCCCTATTCCTTCCAGACGCCTTGTTGCTCAACCTCCCTGGTGCCTGGGAAGACAAGTGCCTCCTTTGGTTTAGGGGCTAATAGATAACTCCGGGGTGGTTTGGGTCCTGTGATCCAGGCACAGGACAAGAGTGGCCGTAAATCCTGTGACTGTCCAGTCACTCAGCAATGGCAAGGGCGTGAGGACAGCTGGCTCCCTGCCACTATGAGTGGAAAATACCCAGATGTCAGTCCCTCTCTAGAGATGACCACACTCATTATGCCAAGTAGGCAGAAAGGCAGGCCCACTAAACCAATTAGAGAAAACAAGAAGGTGTAGCTGGCACACTGAGAGCACAAGGAAGCCTCAGCCAGGAAAGGCGAAGGCCAGAGGGCCTGCCCTAGGCATGCAAGAAGTGCTGGGCCATGACAGTGGCCCCCTCCCCCAGCCTGCTGACCAACATGACCAAAAAGGCATCAGCTGCTGAGTCAAGCTTCCCAGATGTGGGCATAACTGGTAAACTCCTGCCCCACCATGACTGAGAAAGGCATTTTCCAGAACCTGGGGCACTTACATCACCTCCACATGCCCTTGTGGCTACCATAGCAGAGTCCTGGGGATCACTAAGAGTGCTCACCCAAGGCTCGGTGGCATAAGATGCATGCACTCCCAGAACATCACAACCATCCCTCCCCTCCTGCCTTAGGAGCTGGTTAGGGAGGGTGCTAATCCAATGGCAATTCACCCAACTTCCATCTCCAGGTGGCAACATTCGGTAGCACCTCTTTAGGGCATCACATCTCCAAGTGTCTCCTAAACCATCTTTAGAAAACGAGAGTTAACACATCTTTGTGCCATTCCTCTGAGTCTATGGTTCTACACTGCACCCGGATGTCCCACACTGGAGACCACAACTGGTAGAAGAGGTGGTGTTCTTGCCACTGCAGACCCCAGTAGGCCTCACACCCCCTCCCTTGGGTCTGGTTTCTGGGAGCCCAGCTTCAAGCTCCAAGGCACAGGCAAACCCTGAACCCTAATTACATACCCTGTGGCTGACAAGTGATAACAAAGACACTCAGAGTCCTACATGGCCCAGTATAACCACCAGCATTGGGCACCTTTTGTGAAAACCCTAAAAATAAGGTTTTGAATCGTACAAAAGTTCCTTTGAGTAATTCTGGAACACAAAATAATTTCCACAAATATATACTTTTAGTCTTTATAGGAGTTTTTAAATAACATTCATTATTAAAATTCTCTAAACACAAAATAAAAGTTTTTTAAACCCTAACACAGCCAGTCAGTGAGAAGAGATTCAGAAGGAGGCAAGTGGCTAAGCTCTGCAGGTAAGCCGTTCTCACTAAGCAGGCATCTGGTTACCTGCCTTGAGGAAATGTGAAGCTCCTGCCCCTACACAAGTGAGGGGGAGACCTGGGATGCAGCAGGAACCTGCAGAGACCACAGACCGTATCACCAACCAGCGTCAGGGCACAGCGCACTCACACCTGTGGTGGGGAGGCACGAGCCAGCCACCAGGAGACCCACCAGGCAGGTACCTGAAACCTGCCGGCCCCGTCACACTCCCTCCTGGACAGCCTTCCCGGTCCCCACCAGTCCTCCTCATAGGTAAGCTCAGCCACAGCCGCCGTCTGTGTGTCCAGCTCCCAACCGACCAAGCACCCCTGTGGGCAGGACCCGAGAGGGGTGGGTGCTAGTCTGTGCTTCCAAAGCCATCAGCACACGCCTTTCACTGCACTGGTGAGATGTATACTCCCCGGCTTCTGCTGGTGCCGCAACCCTCAGCATCGCTTCAGCCAGGACATTTCATGCCTTCTGAAGCTCCAGGCTTATGCCAGAATCCAGGCTTCTTGTTCAGTTCTCTGCGGAAATCCGCAGAACAGTACCTGGCACCCAGGTGGGGCGCCCAAAATATGTGAATGAATAGGAAACAGGAAACAAGCACAGCAACCACATTTCAGGACGGTATCCTCCCTCCTGCAGTCTGAAGGGGCATGCTGGTGGGGAGGCCTGATCTGCATGTGGCAGGTCTCGCAGGGTCCAAGAGTGCTCCAGGCACTCAGGCGCCACAAGTCCCTTGACAAGGCATGCTGTCACTCTCTCCCCCCCACTGGCTCCACGGCCACCTGAATGCATTATGTCCCCAAGGCAGGGCTGGTAGCTATCCCTGTCAGCAGCTGCGGGCACCCAGAGGGAAGACGCCAATTCCGTGCACATACAGAGCTGCACCCCTATGAAGAGCCCCCTCCCTGCACATCTCCGGAGTCTGATAAAAACCAGGACACCCATTCAGCCCCATGTGCACCTCCTCCACGGTTTCTACCACGGAGCAGCACCTTCCCCTGAAACAGGCAATTACTCCCTGTCAGGTTCTCCTCCTTCCCTGATCAGATCTTCCATGACAATCCCACCGTCGGGTTCTCTGAAAAGGTGCTTCCAGGTGGCATTGCCCTCGCAGCCGCTTCGCCCTGTCCCTCCAGGGCCGACCACAGGTCTCAAATGCTGGCACTGCACTGTTCAACTGGGCAGGAACTGAGCATCCAGTGAAGAAAAACCAAACCCCAACCCTCAGGAAGCATGCTTTCTAGTACATGGGGCTTCTCTCTCTTACCAAGGAGGGAAGACAGGCTCGGAAAGGCGAAGGGCTACCCCAAGGTCGCAGAGCTTTCTGGCGTCGGAGCCACGCCTGGGGCCTCAAACACAGAAGGGCCAAACTCAGCATAAAGCAGGTGCACGAAGTCTTCCCACACAGGCCCTGGGGGGGCAGGAGCTGCTCCTGGGGGCCTCGCCCTCCCCGACACCCATTCAGGCAGCCTGGGGGGCAGCCTGACCCGAGACTCGGCGTGGACTCCGTTGCGCAGGGCTCGAGGGGCTGGTTCCGCAAGCAGCACCCGAAAAGAGACGGGAGCGGTACTTGACAAACACCCGCCCAGCTCCCGGCGCCGGGGAAGGTGCTCGCGCCGCGGAACGTCCCTGCTAGATGCTCGGCGGCGCGGAAAACCATTTCATAAGCACAAGCAGCAGGCGCTAGAGAAAGGCAACAGGACAGCGGGCACAGGTGAGCGTTGGACAGGGAATCAGGACTTCCAGAGCCTAGCCCTCCCGAGCCAGGGCCAGGGGCCAGAGAGGCGGGGCCGGACCACCGCGGGAGGCCGGCCGCGGCCGCGCTGGGCAGGGGCCGGCCCGGGGTCTCGCGGGCGCCCCTCCAACCCAGCACCACGCGTCCACGCCCCTCACGGCCCCGGGGGCCCCCCGCCCCTCACCAGAAGAAGGTGTTGGTGCCGTCGTCGTAGACCTCGGACTCCGTGCTGCGACGGCCCGCGCCCGGCCCGCCCGCTCGGCCCGGGGCCGCGCCGTCCGGCGGCTCCTCCAGCGAAGCCTTGCCCGCGGGCACAGGGGACCCCGGCCGCGGCCCCCCGGCGCCTCTGCGCTCGCCCCTCCGCATGGCGCCCGCCCAGCCGCTCCGCCCCGCGCCTGACCCCACGCACTGCGGGTCACCGCGAGGCGCGCGGCGCACGGCGCGGGGAGCGCCGGGAAGGGGTCGCGGCACGGCCTCGGCGGGGTCTAGGGAGAGCAGGGGCGGGGGCGGTTGGGAAGGGGTGGGCTGTGCATTGTGGGACCTGTAGTCCGCGCTCCTGGGCCGCGGGGCACGCTGGGCCTCGTAGTCTCCGATGCCGCGGGCCAGAAGCAGTGCTTGCTGGGAAGGATGCCTCCTGGTTGCTAGGAAGCCGGAACCGGAGGGCGTGGAGGAGGGGCCTCTCCCCGGGGCCGCGGGCGGGGGCTGCTCCGGGCTTTCCTGTTCAGGCGGCCGAACCCGAGCCCCTCCGCGCTGTCGCGCCCGTGTCCCTCTGGGGCGCCTCCCCACCCCCTACCCCACGTGCGAGCCGCCCGCAGCCGCCCGCAGCTCGGGACTCAGGCTGCAGGGTCCGCCGGCGGGCAGGCTGGTCTCTCGCGGGGTCTTCACCGGCACAACGGTGTGGACTCCCGGATTTGGGTTAACTCAGATTGTTAATATAATCAGACCCCCCCCAATTTATCCCTGAGCCACTTTGAAAAACAGTGGCAGCTCCTCAAAGGGTTAAGCGTGGAGTTACCATGTGACCCAGCACTTCCACTCCTAGATGTACACCCCACGGAAAACAGAACGAGCCCTCAAAGGGCAGGACCTAGTTTTCATCGCAACACTCCTCGTAACAGCCAAAGAGGGAGGCAACCTAACGTCCCCCTGCTGGTGAATGGATGCAAAAATGTGGTCTATCCATACAGTGGAAAGTTATTTGGCCCTAAAAGAAGAATGAAGTTCCGACACCTGCTATAACATGGGTGAACTTTGAAAACATGATGCTCAGTGGAAGAAGCCAGTCACAAAAAATATATATATGATCGGTTTACACGAAATGCCCAGAAGAGGCAAATCCATAGAGACAGAAAGATTAATGGTCACCACAGGTTGGGAAACCGAAGGGGGCACGGAAGGGGGGTGATTGCTAAAGGGTACTGGGTTTCTTTTCCAGATCGTGAAAATATTCTAAAATCGACTGTGGTGATGGTTGTGTACATCTGTGAATATACTAAAATCTGAACTGTACACTCTAAATGGGTGAATTGTATGGTATGCGAATTACACCTCAAAAAAAGCTGTCACTAATATGTATGTATGTGTATACATTGTCAATCTAAAAATAAAACTGTCAGTTATTTTGCAAGCAAAATGGAATAACTGGAATAACAACCTAGGACAAACCAGCCGCAAGAAAACCAAAGGGAAGTCCTGGGAACAGAGGGGAGGACAGTTTTTTTTATACAGGGAGGGGAAGATTTGGGGGCGGGGGGAGGCCGTTATAAACGAAAAGCCCATTGGAGTAGACCGAGAATTGGAAGTATAGTAGCTTCTCATTGGCTGGGCTGTTGCCTGCTGGCGTGGTAAATCCACCTGTTGGCTTTGCGGTTGACCTCGAGTGCTAGGCGCTGGCCTCCTGACTCCGTTCCACACGAGGTTTCCTTATATTAATTTTCACATTTCCCTCTTTTGATCAGGATCATTCTTTGAAAGCATCCTGGTCAAGAGTCAGGTTTTCAGTATTTAGTGCTTTTGTCCCTCGGTGCCAGGAAGGATCTTTCCTGGTTGTCATGTTCCACGTTGGAGGGAAAGTGCACAGCAGTTGGAAAGCACTTAAGGACACATTTGAGTAACAGGGAAGGTCAGGAGGGAGACCTCCAGGGCACTTCCTATCTCTAGTCCATATTTACCAGGATCATAAGCATTGGAGATCATGTATTGAGTACATCATTTTTTACAAAAGTTTGACAGGCAACAAAATTCAAAACTTAAAATAATCACACAAAACAGAAGTAACACTACAATTCCAAACTGTGTGATGGTGCTAAACTAGGACTCTAGGTCGGCACTTATTCTGACTTACGGGAGAAGGGTTCTCCCACAAAGGCAAACCAGGAGTCACACACGCCTCCTGGAAGTCCCCACTTGTAGCAGCAATGAAAGCAAATAGTGAATACAGCAAGAGAACGTGGAAAGAATTACTCAGGTGCATTTGGGGAGATACAGTGCAGGTATGAACATGAAGCAATAGCTGGTGAACTTTTTGGGAAAATAGCAAAATTTCAAAGATGTATTAAAACAGTGTTGTTATCTCAAAAGAACTGTTTGGAAACAAATGTTATCCAATAAGACAGCCTGTAAGGTGCAAATTCAGAGGCCATGAATTGGGATAGGAATCCAGAGCCAGATGCTAGTTCAGATGAAAGAAGACTTGTGAATTCTGAAACTTCTAACCATTCAGAAAAAACAACTGAAAAAATTAGTTTGTTACAGGATCGTGAGGCTGTTTCCCAAAGGCCATAATCAAAAAAGGTTTTCTCTTTCTCAGGGGTTTGGGAAATGCAGACAAGGACATTGTCTTTCCATGAGAGAGAAGCAGCAGCAGTGAGAAAGGGTACACAGGCCTGTCTGGACACCCTTGGGAAAGTGTCTGGTCAGAGGTCGTCCACTGCCATTCCAGGAAATCTTTTTATTTTTGTTTTAAGATTTCATTTATTTGAAAGAAAGCACACCAGTGGGGGGGCAGGGAGCAGAGGGAGAGGGACAAGCAGACTCCCCACTGAGCAGGGAGCCCAACATGGGGCTTGATCCCAGAACCCTGATCCCAGGACCCCGATCCCAGGACCCTGCGATCATGACCTGAGCCAAAGGCAGACGCTTCACCGACTGAGCCCCCCAGGTGCCCCCCAGGAAATCTTGAGTTTCAGGTCACCAGATGGCACGCAGGGCCAGTGTTTGGTGCTTTCTTCAGACGAGTACATGAATCCAAGAGTCTCATCCCTGGAGTTTGGTGGCACAAGGTTGGTTCAAAGTTCCTGATAAGGGCCTTTCCAGTGAGGTTGAAGAGAGTCTTTCTGGAGGTGTCTTTTCCCATAAACGAAATCTCCGGTTTGCAAGATATGATTACTTAAGGTCATTGTCCCCTCATTGCCTCCTGGGAGCACATGGTGAAAAGATTGCTCTACCAGAGCATGGTTATTTTTAATAGAAGCAATTAGGCCTTTACAGCATTGACCTCTATCTCCCCTTATCAACTGTGGGTGAGAGGAGGAGGGGCCAAGTGCACTGGGACGTCCTGTGACTACTTCGAAGGGGAAGAGGGTATGAGTTCCCAAGGGAGTGGACCTGAAGTTCTTTCGACCAAGGCATTTGGAGGGTCTCTACAAATTGTGCCAGTTGAGTTTAATAGTGCTGTTTGTGCATTCGAGAAGCTCTGAGGATTCAGGATGGTACGCACCATGGAAATGCTGGAAAACCATCTGAACAGCACAGACCTGTCAAAGCACCTGACGAGTAAAACGGGTTCCCTGGCCACTGTGAGTTTGAGAAGGGTTCCCAGGTAGGGATAATCTTTTCTAACAGAGTTCTAGCCACAAAAGAAGCAGTGGTCTGTCCACAAGAGAAAACATGCAAACCGTGACTAAAACATATTTATCTCCATGGGATGGGGAAACTCTGAGCTCCATTTGTGTGAATGCAAATTCTGTGCATTGTATGTCAGACAGGCAGGACAAGCAAGGTAGGCACTTTTTGTGGCCTTATTAATATTTCTCCACCAGTGTTGTTCACGAATGCTATCATTTTGCCAGTAGGTTAAATGCTTGTACAATGGTAAGTAGTGGGAATTTTAGAATTTCTGGTAGGGTTGGATTTTTATTTGGTCCAAACTGGAGTTCTCTCTCTCTCTTTTTTTTTTAATTTGACAGAGAGAGACACAGCGAGAGAGGGAAAACAAGCAGGGGGAGTGGGAGAGGGAGAAGCAGGCTTCCTGCAGACCCTGGGACCATGACCTGAGCCGAAGGCAGACGCTTAATGACTGAGCCACCCAGGCACCCCAAGTTCTCTCTAACAAAGCAACAAATATTAGATTTACAATCTTATTTTCCCCCCTCTGGGATCAATGGGTGGGCATTTCTGGTCAATTTTTCCACATTATCATGTGGGAGAACATCCTTTGGACCAGAGGTTTGGCTATTGGTCTCCTTGGGAGGAGCGTTTTTTTGTTTTGTTTTGTTTCGTTTTGGTAGAAATATCACTGGGGTGGTTTTCTTCAGCCTCCAGGGAGTTGAATCTGGAATGCCCAGGAACCTTAAAAATAACCAGAGCCACTAGCAAAAGTATGGCATTTAATAAATTTTGCACATAGGAGCCATTTTAAACTTTAGCCTCATTGGAGGTAAGGACATTCATTGTTTCCATAATATTCCAGAATCATGAATTACCCCCAAAACACAACAGCCATGGGCTTAAATGTTTGCAGTGTTTGCAGTACCAGCTGGAATAAGGGCATCTAACATAGTCTGTTGGGCTGAAGTAGCCAAAAGAAAGGTGAGTCCTGACTTCACATAAGAGTTGTACTAGCACACCCAACATGATATTTACCAATGTCATCTGTTAAATGAGAACCACCAGTAAACCATGAAAAACCTGCATTAGAGGAATTTCCTGTAAATTGCCACAAGGGTCAACATGTGATCTGTGGGGGCTTTCATCTGGATCCAAATGCGGTCCTTGTTTTGAGATGGAATGTCATGACTATCTAACCTGAGGATTTTTCTCTGGAGACCATATCCCTTTAAGGCCGAAAGTTTTGTTTTGTTTTTTTTTTAAAGATTTTATTTATTTATTTTGACAGAGAAAGACACAGCAAGAGAGGGAACACAAGCAGGCGGAGTGGGAGAGGGAGAGGGAGAAGCAGGCTTCCCGCGCAGCAGGGAGCCCGATGCGGGGCTCGATCCCAGGACCCCAGGATCATGACCTGAGCCGAAGGCAGACGCTTAACGACTGAGCCACCCAGGCGCCCCAAGGCCGAAAGTTTTAACAGGTGGATGCTGTTTCCTGTGAAGAGATTTGAGAAGGGGAGCAGAGAATGAAATCATCTATGTACCGTAACAAAGTAGAGCCTGCAGAAAACTTTCTATCATCCAAATCAGCTTTTCAGGTTTGTGAAAAGTAAGAAGGACTCAGAAACCCTGGGGCATGACTGTCCAGATGCATTGCCATTCTTCCCAAGTGAAAGCAAAAGGATGCTGGCTATTCTTATGTACCAGAATACTAAAAGATGCACCTCATAGGTCAGTTACAGTGAAAAACTTTCTTTCAGTGCAAATTAATGTCAGGAGAATGTGAGGGTTGGGAACAACAGGGTGGAGGGATAACAAGGCTATTTACTGCTCGGAGGTCCAGGACAAACCTCCATCCTTGGTTGTGGGGTTTTCTCACAGGTAGAGTAAGGATGTTACAGGGACTAGTGCAGGAGATAATGAGGCCCTGAGCCTCTCAATCCTCTGTAATGGGCTTGATGCCTTGAAGGGCTTCCTTATTTATAGGATATTCATTAATTCTGAGAAGAGGTTTTGAGGGCTCTGTTTCAATCTTTTCAGGGGGTGCACTGTGGATTCTGCCAATATCAGCTGAAGATTTTGCCCATAAAGAAGAAGGTAGCTGATCTAATAGGGACAAATGGTCAGTGTCCCCAGAATCAGCTATAATACCATCAGAGACGGAGCATAAAAAAGATACCAAAAAAAAATCACTGAATTCCCCTGGTTGTCTATTTTGATTACAATTGTCAAATTCTAGAATTATTTCCTCTTTTGGGAGAAAAAAAAGACTCTGGCATGATAGTTTTCTAAGAAATCTCAGTCCAATAAAGGAATAGAGGCAGAGGAACTAAGGCGAAAAACTAGAGTATCCCTCACAGGGCCTAGACCAAAGGGAGTAGGCTCAGAGACAGGAACCTGTTGAGGTTTGAACTATCTCAGCACTTCAAGGCAGAAGCTGTTTTATAGCAGTGGGGTTGGGCACCGAGAGTGTAGCTCCTGGGTCAATAAGGACAGAGAGAGATTCACTCCCAATCTGGAGAATGGTTTCTCAGCTGATTAAGGGGAAGGATTGGAGCCCCATCAATAGGAATTAGGAGGACACTGGGAAAGGCTGGCTGGAGTGCTCTGATCCTTTCCCAGCACCCTGGCTCTTTGTAATAGCAGCAGAAACAAGGGGGATGGGAGGCTGGTTGTTTAGGGGCCTATATTTGCTGGAGTTGAAAACTGAGAGTGGTATGGTCTTCCTTTTAGGTGACTCGTCTAGGATGCCAACGAGCTGGTTTGCCAAATTAACTAAATCCAGAGTGGACATAGTTTCCCGTTCTATCTTGCTCCTTTTAACTGAGAGAGAACAATCCCAGTTCAGCCTGTTAATATTAAGATGGACATAAATGCTACCAGGTTGGATTCAGCATCTACAGGAAGACCAGAATTGCCTTTGAAGACAATGTGGAGTCGATTGTGATACTCATGAACAGGTTCATCAGGCTTCTCTACGCAAGCCTGAATTTTGTTCCAATCAGCAGGCTTAGGAAAGGGTACTGTAATCGTTTGGTGGAGATTTCCAGAGAGTGTTCTAGCACCTTGCCAAAACTCAGGCATCTGTTTCTCTAAACCCCTTTCAGGATGCTCCCATTGGGCTGGTTTTATCCAGTGTTTGGCCTGACCCTCACCAACAAGCATGGGGACCAATTGATATAAATCTCAGAAATCAGATGAGTAAGTTTGAATAACTGTGTTACATTCTTCAGCAAATTTATGGGGTCCTCAGTCACTTTAGGAAACTCTTTCACTATGGCTCGAAATTCAGCCTTTAGTCCAGGCAACATAAGCAATTTGACGTTCATTTGGACCCCCAGCAGAGTTATCTTTAGAGGGGTAGCTATTAATAGGTTCAGGAGAAGGTGGGTGGGGAGAGGTTTGGAGGTAAAGGGAAGCTCAGCGAAAGGGTTAGAATGAGTGGTGGGTATAGGGGAAGTGGGGACAGTGCTGAGGGAAGAGGGAAATGGCACCAGAGGCGGGCCTGCGCGCAAGGTCGCCCCACCTGTCTGGAGACAAAGGAGATGGGGAGGGCAAGACTCAGAAGCTGCGTTGACTTCTTTCAGTTGTTTGCCTCTTTGCAAAGTACTATTTCTAAATTAACAAATGAACCAAAGAGGCGAACAACCTTTGAATCCTAAAAATGTTTGGAAGCCTCAAGGTACCAATTAAAATAAGCATCCAATTCAGTTTTGACAGTTTTAGAGCCATGGTTGTCCGATTGAGTTGTGAGAAAAGTAAATTTGGGGAGACGGAAAGTTCCCCATAATGGCCATTGAAGTTGTAAATTACTTTCGGTTGAGTCAGTCCATTTAGTTAAGAGTGCACATGAGGAGGGACCACAGTTTTGACACATAGAACAGGCTGGGGTCCCAGAAATGTGGGAGGGTAGGGGCAGGGGCGTCCTCAAAGCATTTTGATCACTAGGATCCCATTTCCCAGAGGCTTTTCTCTAGAGGGAAGAAAAAAATTTCTAAACAGCACAGTTCCAGTAGGAACAGCCTGGCTCTAGAGAGGAGTCAGACCAAAGGCCAAACGAGTACTCTGAGAAAGGACAAAGCCTTAAAAAGGTCTTGAATAAAGCCTGGAGAGCTGAAAGCACAGAGAGTGAAGCTCAAGTCCCAGAGAAAACTTACCCTCAAACCCCAGGGTCAGAGAGAAAGCTGCAAGCCCGACTGGGTCTGTGGTTACTGGCGCCTGTTGGTTTGCTCACCAGCCTCAAAGTCTCTGAAGGTAGCCCCCTGCATCCCCTTCTGACACCAGTGATGTTTTCCTTAAAAATAAAACTGCCAGTGGGCGCCTGGGTGGCTCAGTTGGTTAAGCGACTGCCTTCAGCTCAGGTCATGATCCCAGGGTCCTGGGATCGAGCCCCGCATCGGGCTCCCGGCTCAGCGGGAAGCCTGCTTCTCCCTCTCCCACTCCCCCTGCTTGTGTTCCCTCTCTCGCTGTGTCTCTCTCTGTCAAATAAATAAATAAAATCTTAAAAAAATAAAATAAAACTGCCAGTTATTTTACCAGCGAAATGGGCTTATTCAGAAATAGTAGAAAAACGCAATTTGGGAGGAGCAAGCTATGACAAAACCATAGACAATTCCCTAGGACGGAGGAGAGAAACGCTCTTTTATAGAGCAAGGGAGGGAGTTGGGGGGGCTGTTGTAAACTAGGAGTCCGCGGGAGTGAACTGGGAGCTGGAAGTGTGGCTTCTCATTGGCTGCGCTCTGACTAGCTCTCATTGGCTGGGATCTGCTCTAATTGGCTGAGCTGTGACTGGCTCTCATTGGCTGGGCTGTGCTCTCAACGGCGGGGCTGTGACTAGCTCTCATTGGCTGAGCTATGACTAGCTCTCATTGGCTGGGGTCTGATCTCATTGGCTGAGCTGTGACTGGCTCTCAGCTGTGGTCTCATTGGCTGGGCTCTGCTCTCGTTGGCTGGGCCGTGCTCTTAGTGGCTGGGCTGCGACTAGCTCTTATTGGCTGAGCTCTGACTAGCTCTCATTGGCTGGGCTCTGCTCTTATTGGCTGGGCTGTCCGGATGGGAGGACCCCCTCCTGCCTCCGTGGGCGCAGTGCACCCTGGGGTTCTTCCCGCTGGGAATGCAGAGGGCTGCGAGGAGGAAGTGGTGGGCGGGAGAGCTCCCCCTGCTGGCCTCCACTGCGTGTTGGTGAGGTTTCCTTTATATTTAAATAGAAATATATTTACCTGGTTCTCCCTGCCAGGCCAACCCACCCAAGCATGGGTCAGTCCCTGATCACTATGTCGAACCTCCCAAGAGGCCAGGCACCAATAAATGTGCCAGGAAATGCTGGCCCCAGGAGGTGTGCTCTCTGGCTTGTGGAACGGAATAAAGGAGACCTCGTGTAAGGTTCCTCAAAAAGTTGAAAATAGAGCTACCCTACGACCCAGCAATTGCACTACTGGGTATTTACCCCAAGGATACAAACGTAGTGATCCGAAGGGGCACGTGCACCCCAGTGTTTATAGCAGCAATGTCCACAATAGCCAAACTGTGGAAAGAGCCTAGATGTCCACGGACAAATGAATAGATACAGAAGATGCGGTATAGATATACAATGTAATATTACTCAGCCATCAAAAAATGAAATCTTGCCATCTGCAACGATGTGGACGGAACTAGAGGGTATTATGCTAAGTGAAATAAGTCAATCAGAGAAAGACAATTATCATATGATCTCACTCATATGTGGAATTTGAGAAACAAGGCAGAAGATCTTAGGGGAAGAGAGGAAAAAAACAGAAGAAGAAACCAGAGAGGGAGACAAACTATAAGAGACTCTTAATCTCAGGAAACTGAGGGTCGCTTGAGTGGAGGGGGGTAGGAGGGATGGGGTGCCTGGGTGGTGGACATTGGGGAGGGTATGTGCTACGGTGAGCGCCGTGAATTGTGTAAGACTGATGGATCACAGACCTGTACCTCTGAAACAAATAATACATTATATGTTAATTAAAAAAAAAAAAAAAGGAGACCTGGTGTAGAATGGAGTCAGGAGGTCAGCAGGCAGAGTGCTCATGCCCAGCCCTAGCTGTCAACTGCAGAGCCAACAGAAAGAGACACACCTTGCAGGTGGATACTACTTCACAGCCCCAGCAGGAGGAGACAAGATTTCCTCGAGCCAGGCAGTTGCCCAGCCAATGAGGAGCCACCACACATGTAGCTCCCAGTTTGCTCCCGTGGACTACAACAGCCCCCTAACCACCACCTTCCTCTCTAAGAGTTTTGCTCTCCTTTGTTCTGGGGACTTGCCTATGGTTTTGCTGTAGCTTGTTTGTCCCAGATTATAATTCTCTGCTCGGCCCAAATAAACTCATTTTGCTGGTGAAATAGCTGACAGTTTTATTTTTAAGGTTAACCAGCCTTCCAGGGCCTGGCTGCTGCCCAGCCCTGGGGCCACTCCACACCCGAGGCCCTGACCCCACCCACGTGGGCCTGGGCTGCCAAGTTCACTGTGGCCACCCGTCAAGTGGGTGGGCAAGTGAGGATAAATGAGGCCGGAGAGCACGGCCAGGGCTGCACCTTGGTCTCCATCCTGAAGGCCACAGGGAGGCATGATGAGGTCAGGGCCACCTGGCTGCATTGTGGGTGAGCTAAAACCGTGGCGCCACTGCACTGGCTGACACATTGGGACTTGCTTTGTCCAGGGAAGTAATGCTGGACCCCAGTGCCTAGCCCGGGCCAGCTCCTGCCCACCCCTTCTTTCCAGCAAGCACCCCATAGGCCAGGTCCTCATCTTGCCCTGGGGGCCCAGAGCCATCCTTCAGGACCTCTCTTCTCCGCCCCCGTTGGTGGCACTCACATTCCCAGTGCCGCCCTGCCACTGTTGCTTCCTGGGTATGGGTGTTTCTCCTAAACTGCTGAGGGCCACCCCTTCCTGCACGGAGAGGGCCACCGCCTCACCAGGGCACAGAAGCTGGACAGGACAGGGCTGGCCAGGGGCAGGCCAGATCCCATGAGCCTGTCCTGGGAGTGTGGAGGAGGCGGGGGAGGAGGGTCGAGCTGGGAGAGGGCCCATTATGGGTGGGGCCAGAGTGGAACTGGGCATGGGCTGGGCCGGATCCCCATCAGGTGCCCTCTGCCCTGTGCGCAGACCACATGTTAGTTAACAATTGCCACCAAGCTCTGGCCACATGCCAGTGAGAGTTACAAATGCTAACTATTGTGACCTTCACACCCCCTTGGGTTCTATTTTTAATCTCTGGCTGAGAGACTAAGACAGTGAGGCACAGAATGGTTGGTGACATTCCCCCCCCGCCCCGACCCCGCCCCGGCTCCTTCTTCCCCAATGGAACCTAGAGCTTCTCCTCTGACCCCCCCCCCCAATACTCTGCAAGGAGCATTCCACCTGCAGCTTTGCACTTGGGGCCTGATATGGTCTCACCTCCACCAGGCCCCTGTCTCGACCACTACCCTTCATTCCAGCTGCAGCCTTGCTCAACCGCTCCCTTCAGACACGCGTGGCATAGCTCGGTACGCCACAGGACTTGGGGACATGGTCCCTGACCTGGTGCCTGGGACTTGCCCTTTCTGGGGAAGGGTGCAGAGGCTCTGACCCCTTCCTCAGCCACAGAGGTGATTGCCTGAGGCCCCAGGGCTCTAGGGGCTGTAAAGGCGGCCCGTTCTGGCCTTCCTCAGGAATAGTAAGCACACCTGAGAGCCGAAGATCTGGGTTGAAGCTTCCATGGGTGTGTCTTAGCCTCAGACCCCAAGGCTTCCCTAGCCTGCGGGACTCACACTCCTGGTGGTAAACAGTGAAAATACTAACAGCCGTGCTTTCTTAAAATGTCCTTGCAGGGAAGGGAGAGAAAGCTGTGGGTTTCTAAAGGAACAACAACAGTTGTTTCTGCTGCTGAGTTTGTCAAGGTGAGTGGATTCCGGAGAACTCTGCCACCTGCAGTTTTTTTTCCCAGGGCTGGTGGAGGGTTTGGGGGCTGCTGTGCTGTCAGCTCAGGTGGGAGTGGCTCTCTGCTCCTTAAGACAGAAAACATTTAAGGCCCAGAGGTGTTGGGGGGCAGCATTTGGGAGACAGAATTGTCCCTGGGGTGAGGACATCAGGGGCTGGGGTCCCCACCCTGAAACCCTGGTATGACAGGCAAGGACCAGCCTCTGGCAAACCCCAGGAGCAGAGGCCCAGCCTGGGAAAGAATCTGCCCTGCAGGGGCCTGAGCACAAGGAGGTCTGCCACCCTAGACGGGCTGTCAGCCAGAGAGGCCAGAAGGGGCTGGGGGTATCTGGGACCAGCCCAGAGAGAACATGGGAGGCTGACCTGGCTGTGAGCCTCTGAGAAGTATCCTCAGTGAGACTTTGAGTGTCTTTGGGCCACACCTGATACGGGAAACAAAGACAGAAGGAAATATAGATAAAATTAAGTGTCCTTGTAACCTGTAGTCCATTGACATATACCTGAGACAGGCAGCTTATAACATTCCTCCGAGGTCTCGAGTTTTCTTTAACAAACCAAAGTCCTTTGGGAACTTTCTTCCTCTTTACTTCTTCCACCCCAAGATAGAGAATCACTTGCTCCGCATAATCCCAGGGCAGCAGGGGCAGTAGCTCCTCCTGTCCATAGGCCTGTCCCTGTGCTTTAGTGAGACGTCTTGGCCGTTGGCTCTAGACCCCACCAACAACAACATTCCAAAACTGCATCACACCCAGGCCATTGGGGTAGGGAGGACAGATTCCCAAGGTGAAGACAAGGATACTTGTTCCTGCTTCGCCTGCTTGCAGGTTTTCACCTGGGGCACTCCTGATGGCTTTGTCACCCTGACCTCCACAGGGTGGCCACCAGCCCCCCAGTTAGAAGGAGTCTGAGGCAGCCTTGGAGACAGCAGGGATGGGCGGCTGCCTCCACTTTGCCCTCAGAGAGAGAACGACAGGTGGGCAGGGTGCTCTGGAGCTCGGAGGAGGAAGGAAAAGGGATCTGGGTCCAGGATCCACAGGGGAAGAGCAGGAGGCCCATGCAGGCCCCGTTGTCTCCCCAAGACAGGGCAGGGTCAGCTCTGCCAGCAGCTGGGGTGGCCACCCTGCCTGCAAAGGGCTGATCCGCTGTATGGCAGCTTTTTCAGACGATGCATTCAAGACCAAGGCCAAGAGGAAGGCTGAGCCTGGGGAAATTGAGTCCATAATAGTAGATTTTAGTATCATCATAAAATAAATTTAATAATTAGGTTCATAAAAGTGATGTGTGTGTTGTAGAAAATTTGAAGAAAGCAAACGGAGAGAAGAAAAGCATAATCTCACCATCCACAGCTCACATCATTAAGCAGATATGAGCATAAATATTAAATCCAATCTTCAGTATTTTAATACATTTTAACTTAGTTGAGACAACAAAATGTATACATGTTTGCAATCTGTGTTTCTTCACTTAGCAGTATAACATAAGCATTTTCCTATACTCTCATCACTCTTGGAAAGCATAATATTGTATGGCTGCTCAACCAGCATATGGATATACCATGTTTGCTCAGACATTTCCCTATTGTTGAGCATCTAAGTGGCTTTTAATTTTTGCCTCAAAGGACATATTTATACACATTTTCATTATTTTTTTCCTTAGGATAGTTAGGACCAAATCATAAACAGTTTTAAGCCTTCTCATTCTTTTTGCTGAATTGCTTTCCCAAAGGGCTGTCCCTGTTTTCTCTCCAGATGGGGCTGCATAGGGTCTGTCCTTATTTTCCACCCTGCATTAAGAGTAGGGCACCTTCTCCCGTGGGGCCAGGCCAGTGCTCCCCCAGCCAGGCTGGAGATGCGGTCTTTGCCCCAAGGGGCCACGGTGCCGGCTCTGGAGCAGCAAGGATCTGGATGTAACTTGACTTCCTTCAGGCCCTTGGAAGGTGGGAATGAGAAGCTGTGTCTCTGTGGCAATACAAACGGGATGCCAAGTAGAGACATGGAGACCCCACAGCTTTGTCGAGACCTGCAGCGGGGCCTGTGTCAGGGGAAACCCATTAGTGGGCAGTTTTAACACAATGCAAATGTAGATGCAGACATCCAGAGCAGGTGCGGTTGGGGACCGGGAGGAGACAGAGAGGCCAGGAGCTGGCTGGCAACCTAGACCTTGAGTTCGCATTGCTCATGCTCAAAAGCCCTTGCTGATTGTTTCCTGAACGCGAATAGGGCATCTGAGGCCTTTGGCCTGTGCAGACGGCTGGGTGACCCTAGCATCCTTCTACCTTCTTCCTTAGGAAAAGTGATCGATCATACTTCCCAGGCTTCCATGCAAGAAGGTGTGGCCATGTGACCATGTGCCAGGTGGAGTGCACCTCCTCCTTCCTCTCTCTGCTGGCTTGGATGTGGCTGTGACGGCCTGGAATGTTGGAATGTTGAGCAGCCGTTTTGAACCATGTGGTGGGACCAAGTGTTTAAGGTGACGGAGCAACAAGGCAAGTTATGGCCCACCCCGGATTTCATTTATGGGAAAAAGCAACGTATATGTTGCTATATATATATATATATATATATATAGAGAGAGAGAGAGAGAGAGAGAGAGAGAGAGAGACTTGTTGAGGCCACTACCACTGGGTTTTCCATGACACCAGTCTTCATGTATTTGTCCAGATTTGCTCCATCAGAGTCCCACAGGTCTTTGTTGGTCCCTCTCTTGTCTGCCACCTCATAGTTCAGTCCTGGTCCCTGCTGTTGTCACAGCCTGCCATGGGGTCCCCCAGGCAGAAATGTGGGTGGGGTTGGGCCATATTATCCCAGAGCAAATATATGTCAATGCTGGGTCTGAACCACAGGCTTGCATGGGCTGCATGATGCTCCCTGCCCCCCATGACATCAGGGGTGCCCCCTCATACTGTTCCATGTTTCCATGTGCCTTGTCCTGCTGAGCTTCTGTCCTGTGTCCTCAGCTTCAGAGCAGCTTCCAGAGCCTGGGTACCCCAAATCTCTGTTGGGGGCATTCTGCATTCTGGTGGCCCAGAGCCTTCCCCAGCTGTTGCCTAGAACGCAGGATCCATGCAGCCCAGGGCCAGCTCTCTCCTCCCCCAGATGGGGTCCACAGAGCAGGGGCTCAGGGTGGGAGTTTCTTCTTGGGGTCTGTCTCATCCCCAATCCTCCCTGCCCCAGTTTCTCCTCTAAGGGAATCAACACTGGACTCCGGGGGTGGGAGTCAAGGGCTGGATGCTCTGGAGGGGCCCTGGGGAAAGCGTGTCCTGGGGTGTGGAAGAGTGAAGGTGAGCAGGGAGCCAGGGATGTTGGGGAGTGCTCATGTGCCCCACCCATTCTGCTTCCCCCTAGGAGGGAGATGCCAATCTACCTCCATCTTACAGGGGAACCCCTCCTGCAGGTGAGGGCGATGCCCCCAGGTGTGGGCAGGGGTCCCCCCTGCTCCATCACCCCAGGAAGGTGTCAGAGAGCCCTGGGAACAGGGGATGGGTGTTCCTTCCAGCCTGGGGCGTGGCTGCAGAAGGATCGCAGGGGAGCAGGAGGTGGAGGAAGAGGAGGAGGAGGGAGGCGAGAGAGAGGAAGGAGGGAGTGGTGAGTCCCAAGCGGAAGTCAGGTAGGACTCGCCCCGTGAGCCTCGCTGCCACACTCCAGTCCCGCCAGCCCCCAGCCAGACTCCGGGGCCAGCATGCAGGTGAGTCGGCTGTGCAGGGGTCCACACCTGTGGCCAGGACACGCCCCCCCAGGAGGCTCCACGCCTGTGAAGCCCTGCCAGCTTCACCTGGAAAGTACCTGTGGGGGTTCCTTGCAGCCCTCAAGGCTGAGGTGAGGGTGGCCAGAGCTCAGACAGAGTCCCTGGGCTGGCTGGGGGTTGGAGCAAGACAGAGGGCAGCTTTCCTCCTGCCCAGCCAGGGATACTGGGGACCCCAGGCCAGGCCCTTAGAGCCTGTGTGAGACCTAGATGAGGAGAGCATGTCCATCCGCAGAACTTGCAGCTCTGCCCTGCAAAGGGAAAGGGGGCTCTGGCCTCCAGGATGGGCTGACCTGAGGTTGGGGAGGCCAGGGGAGGCCGAGGGTGGCTGGCTGAGCCCTCTGCTCCCTGGGACTCCTACCCCAGGCAGAGGTTGGGGGCTGACTGGGGGCTGTTGGATTCTGATCTGGGGGGGCAGAGCAGGAGGCTATGGAGTCCCAGTGAGGTGGGCAGGAAAACATCCTGGGAAGACTTCCTTTCTCCCCTCTGTCAGGGAAGAAGTCATCCAGGCTGGGGCCAGTGCCTGGGTGGCCCAGGGAGGAGACCCGTGCCGAGGTGGAGAGCGAAACCAGCCTCCCACTCAGCCTCCCTGAGTCCCTCCCAAGTGTGGGCCAAGCAGGTGGCCTCTCACTCCACCTTTGCCCAGGGCCTCCTCAGCCCTTCCAGAGCCAGCTCTGGCACCTGGCTGCTCAGGCTAGCGTATGGGCACACCTCAGCCTTAGCCCTGTCAGCCCCTTCCTTCCATGCCAGTCCCAAGCTGGGGTAAAGGGGAGACTTGGGGCTGCCTGGGGGGGTAGCACCTGGTTTGGCTGAGGCAAAGGACTCAATGCTTTGAAAGGGACATATGCAGGGGCACCTGGTGGCCCCAGCCCCTAGCTGGATCTGAGCATGCTCTTCCCTGCTCCAGTCCCTTCCACGGCTCCCCATGGCCCCCAGCTGCCTGAGCAGCCTCCATGATCTGGCTTCTGCCAACCCCCAGCCTCACCTCCTGGCAGCTCCCTTCTAGCTCTTTATGCCTCTGCCAAGCTCAAATGCTGAGTTCTGAGTCCCTGGGAGTACTAACTACCAAATCCTTGGAGATGCTGGGTCCTGAGTCTCTGGGAGGTCCTGAGTACCAAGTCCCTGGACACTGATTGCATGCTGCCTCTCAGGGCCTGTCCATACATATTTTCCTCTCCCAGGAATGCTGCCCCCACTTTATGGCCCCCTGCCAACCTCAAGCTCCAGGCTACCTCCCCTGCCAAGCAGCCACCTGCCTCTCCAGGCCCCTGTGTCTACTTACACCACATGCTGCCTATGAGGGCTGCACACAGAGCAGGCTGCATCATCAGTGAGGGTCTGGGGATGGATGGACGGATGGACACATGCAACGATGAACTGACAGAAGACAGATGGATAGCTGAAGAGGTGGAGGGATGGAGGGGGGATGGAGGCAAGGAGGGGCAGACAGGAGGGAGGGGCAGATGACCGGCTTCAGAAGTCCAAGAAGCAGAGCCAGGTGCAGGGGAGATTTGCTCAGGGAGGGTGGACTCAGGGCGTCTGGGCTGAGTGAGCAAGGGTGGGCTTTTCTGTGTTTGCACACTTTGGTGGGGGCAGGAGGGTCCCTTTGCTGGATGATGAAACTACAGCGTGCTCATGGGACCCAGTCAGAGGGTATGTTGTGACCTCGGGGTGAGATGTGCCATGGATAGTGAGGGGAGGCCTGAATACGTTCCTTTTGCTACGTGTGTGTCCATGTAGCCCACCTGATTGGGAGCTGGGTGACAGTCACGTCTGCACAGCAGTGTCCTCAGCCCCACTGGGGACCTGGAGGCCAAACTGGGAAGGAATGGACAGGGGCAGGACTCCCCCAGCTCTGACACTTCATGTTCTGTGCTGTAGGTCAGGGAGCGTCTCCTGGGACCTGCAGTGTCTCCAGAAGTCCCCTCCTTTGGAAGTAGTGGATGAGCCCCCTGGGACTCTGGCCTGTGTTAAGCCTGGGCTCTGGCCCACTAGGTGCTTGGCCTGCAGGGGGTGGACGCTGGAAGGACTAAAGGGAGAACAATAGTGATCTCCCAGCCTGCACCCCTCATCTGTGCAGGAGCTTGCCTGGGATCTGCACAGGACAGGGAGAGCTGGGATCTCCAAGGCTAAGTGTGTCAGGACAGTCCCTGTACCTGCCCTGGGGGCCTGGGAGGCTGATGGACACTGGAGGTCCTGGAGATGGAGCCTGAGAGATGGAGGCACAGGGGCCCCAGACACCCTGCTTTGGGCAACACCGAGCAGTCTGCTTGGCTGGAGGTGGGGACGACTTCATGTGAGCCCAGTCCCCATCTGTGAAGGCCTCTCACCCTGGAGGACAGATGGACTGGTGGACAGCCTGATCCTGGAGGCTGTGGCTGTGGCCATGGCCCACAGAGGGACTTGCATGCAGCAAGTGACCTTGGGGATGGTGAGTCCAGAGTACATGGGAAGCAGATTCTCAGAACCCGGTCCCGGTCTGGCTGTGGGGAGGGGGGCGGCTGGACTAGAGCTGGAGGGGGGGGACTCTGACCTGGCTGCCCCTGTGGCTGCCTGCCCATTGCCGAGGGCTGACCAGGTGCTGACCAGGTGTACATGTAACTTTGCCCTGGGGGTCCCTCTGTCTGGTGGCCAGGATCCACGGTCAGTGCCCATCAGATACCTTAGGTGGCATCAGGATCACATGCCAGCCCGTAGAGGAAGTCAAATCGGCCCTTCCCGAGAGGCTCTGGGTAACTGTCCCAAAGCTGTGCAATGTCTCTGGTGGGGAAAGGGGTCGTCTGAATCAGGACCTCACCAGGTCCAGCAGCCTCATTTCTGTGACCTGGTAAGGGCCTGCCTACCCCCACTGCCGGACCTTTGAGGGTCCCTCTGGGAGAGTCCCTTCTTCCCAGGCTCCCTCCTCCTGCCTGGATCCCAGTGTTCTGTCCAGTCTGCCTTCCCTATGTCATTCCTCCACACCCTGGGGACCCATCTCTCACCCCTGGTGGTCCTGCCTGTTCTTCAGCCTCAGGCCAATGTTGGGGTCTCTCCTTGCAGTCTCTGCCAGAGGAACTCAGTTAGGGGTTGGGGGAGGGGTAGACAGGGAGAGTCTCCTCCAGGGTCCGAAGTCAAACACGTGAGGTCTTTCCTGCCAACGCAGGGGTCAGTTGCACTCACCAATTCCTCCAGCACAACACTTACTGAGCCCTATGGTGGGCAAGTCACAGAACCAGATGCTGGTGACCTGAATGCCCCTGTTCCCATGCAGTTGAGACTTCACTCTCTTCCCTGAGACAGAGGCACCTCAGCCCAGGGGCTCTCCCTGTCCTGCAAACCTGTGAACTGCAGGTTTCTCTTCTGGCCCGAGATGGGACACAAGTTTTAAATACCACAAGCCACACCTGAGTGCTAGGGGCTTTGGGACCCGAGGCACTGTCTGTATTAGCCCAGTCTTCAGGAGACCTGGCACCTGATGCCTCAGAGCCTGCCGTTCTGTGGTTGCACGTGATGCCATTTTCTGGCTTCTGTGATTGGGACAGAGGAGAGTGGGGCAGACCCAGGTCCCATCCTGGGGCCAGTAGTTCTGGTGTCCATGGGTGTGGTTGGGGAGTTGGACTGGGGTTGCAGGTTTTGAAGCAAATAAAAAGCAGATACCCAGTTAAATTGAATTTTACATTAAACATTTCTTTTTTAGTATAAGTGAGTCCCATGCAGTAATTGGGACATGCTTATACTAGAAGGTATCTGCTGTTTATCTCAAATTCAAATGTGATGGGGCAGCCTGCATTCTACCTGGCTGCCCTCCAGGGCAGACTGGCCGGAGCGGTCCAGTGCGGCTTTGCGAGGGAGGCAGGCCTTGAGCTTGGCGGAATGTGGTTGTAGAGGGAAGGGGGAGTGGGTGGGGGTGCCAGCAGGGGCGGAGGCCTGGTGGTGGGCAGGTTGGAGAGGAGGGTGTGAGGCTGCAGCCATGGGCTGCACTGAGCTCCTAAGCCGGGAGAAGGGCTGGGGTCACCCTGGGGCGGTAGGGGTGGTGGGCTGGCAGGAGGCCATGGCAAGAGCCCAGTGCCCACAGTGGGGTGGGCAGTGCCGAACTTGCCAGCCCAGTAGGCATGAGGTGGGGTGCTCTGAAGGACCCGCCCCCAGTGTGCCGCCCGCACCCTGATCCCTGGGACGTTGTGGGAGCCCTGTGCCTCCTGAGAGAGCTGCCCGCTGGGAGGCGAGCTGGGGATGCTCTCCCTGGCGCACACAGCATGCCCAGCGCGGCTCTGGGGCAGCAGGGTGCTTCCTGCAGCCAGGCAGAAAAAGGTGGGCAGTCTTGCCTGAGGGCACACAGTGTTGGTAACCCAGGCTCTGGGCTCCAAAGCCGGTGTCTCCTCCACTTCAGCCTGGAGCTCCCCCACTGTGACCTGACTGCCCTGTCCCCCACCTCCTGCGCCCCCACCCCCCAGCTCTGGGGCCCACGACGAGGCCCTGGGCACTCTGGGTCAGCCTCGCAGCCTGCTATCTGCCCGCCAGGAGTGGGTGAAGCCTGAGCTCCCCCCCCGTCCCCACTTGTGCAGTTTTAGCCCTATGCCCTCTGCCCCGCTTCCCCTGTGCCACGGTCCTATCGCCTGGGGCTCTGGTCAAAACGAAGAGCCCCACATGGCCGCATGGACTCGGACGTCACCAGCTCTTCCCCTTGTGTCCTTTCCCTGTGCCCGGGTCTGTGCAGGATCCCGCTTGAGGCATTTAACTTCGCGTCTCCTTGGCCCCCTCCCGTCTGTGACGGTTCCTCTGTCCCTCCTTGTCCTTGGCCATCTGACTCTTGAGTCTGATGTTTTCTCAGGCTGAGACAGGACTGTGTGTTTTAGGGAGGGGTACAGACTACCCATCACATCCTGTTGGCACGGTGGCAGGGGGGCCCTAACAGCTAAATTATATCACTGGGCCCTAGACCTTCATCACCTGGGGTGGGGCCATCTGCTGGGGTTCTCTCTTTCCCCTTCCCACACTTTCTTCATTAGTCATTAAGTCCCCAAGGGAGGGTCTGGGGGGAGGAAGAGAGAACTCGTGACATCCGTTAATGCTGCCACGATACTGACAGTCGGGAGAGGTTGGAAGCTGTGTGCGCAGCCAGTTCCTCCTTAAGGTTCTGCCCCCTGAGTTTAGCATCCATCTGTCTGTCCCAGATGTGCCTACAGCACTTACTCCTGCAGGATTCTTACTGGACTTACTGTTACTAAACTCAGAACCATGTGACGTTGGTCCCCAGCGGCCCATGTGTGGCGGCAGCCCTCCCGCCTTCCTGCTGCGTGGTCTTCCACTGTGCGGGGCGGCACGGTGTCTTCGTCCATCCACATGCTGCTGGGAATTTGGATTATTTGCACAAATTTTATATGAAATAAGCTACTGTGAGCATCCTCTTCCTTGTGTTCAGGGCTGGATGGGCCAGGCTGGATGGCCTAGAATGTTCAATATTGTTTCCCCAATTCATGCATGACAGGGAATCTGTTGACTTCGATGCTGTCAGGCCATTAGAATGCCTGTGACCAAAAGGGCAGAAGGTGATGCCTCTGGCCACCGGACCTCCAGTTCCCGCTCTTCTATTTGCTGCTTGTCTTTTCTGAAGGATCTCAGAGCTCTTTGCTGATATTTCTAAACAGACCTTTGCTGGAGTCACCTAGTGCCTCCCCACCCATCGCCCTGCTCATCGTGATCCTAGCACTGAGCCCCACCTGGGGCTACCTACTTGTTCAGTTGTGGTCCTGCCCCCAAGCTTTGTGTTTGCCCCCTCGGTGCTGGAGTACCTGGCCTGGGAGGTGTTCTGCTGCAGGAATGAGCCCCATCCTTCCGTCTACCCTCTGCCCCCAGGGTGAGGAGAGCTGCCAGATCCTGGTGGGGACTGAAGGGGACAGCTTCCCACTGGTGGAGATCAACACTGGTGAGGTGAGTCTCTACCTGGGCCCCTCCCAGACTAGGTCCCACCCTTGGCCTGTTCCCTGTGCCAGCCTCAGCCCCACACCTCCTTCCTCCAGACCGAGGCCTCTGAGCAGTGGGATTACGTCCTTGTGGCTGACCACCGCACCCAGAGAAATACCAGGCAGGCCCAGCAGCAGCAGCAGTTCCTGGAAGAGCTCAAGAGAAAGGGCTTCCATTACAAGGTGGGCTGGCTGAGGGCCTGGCTTGGTGTGGAGCATGGGGGACCGGGCCGCTGGGGTCACGGGGGCCAGGTGTGTCCTGGGGCGGGGTCTGGAGATACGGCTGTGGCCTTGTGCCTGAAGTCAAAGGGACAGGCCAGTGGCTGTGGACAAAGGGGGGAGCTTCCGAAGTGGAGTGGAGGTCCCCAAGCGCCCTCCCACCCCCAGATGATAGAGGACCACAAGAAGGTGTTCTTTGGGATCCGAGTGGACAGCAGGATCTTTGGCCTGTATTGCAAACTCCTCATGGAGCCTGAGGGTCCTGCCACCAGAGTGCAGCCTGCCAGGCCACCCTCCGTCCCAGCCACCACCAGGTGAGAGCCTGGCCAAGACCTGGGGCCGGGAGGACCGCTGCCCACCATGCTTCTGGTCCAGTCAGGCTTGCAGGCATGGTGTTAGGTCAGAGGTCCCGGGGCAGAGATCTGAGCCTGAGTGTCCATGTCTGTGTGATACGGGATAAAGATAGTTCTTGCTTCTTGGAGTGTTCTGAAGCTTACGTGTGACTATGTTTCCTGAAGGGCGGGCAGGATTTGGACAGGCCAGGAGGACCTCCCAGTGGTCCCTCCTAGTTTTGAGGTCATCTCCCCAAGACCTGGGATGTGGGTCCTGACCTCCCCTCTCCAGACCAAATGCCCCTCCATGGACATCTGTCCCCAGCCTCCCAGGCACCCAAGCCTCTTCTCTCCAAGCACCTCCTTTTCCCCGCTGACCCTCCAGCCTTCTACACTGCTCCACCCACCCTCCCCACATCCCTCCTCTATCACCTGTCTTGCCTTGGCCCAGGCCCCTCTGAGCTCAGCTGGGGCCTGGTCAGTTGGAGACTGGCAAAGAATGCCCCTGGAATTTGGATATGAGCAACAGAGGGGGCCTCCTGTGAATGCAGGAGAACTGGCTGGTCTCCGGGAGGTGCAAGGGGATGGTGGTACCTTGACAGGGCCTGGGAGGAGCAGGCTGGGAGAGTGCCCTGGGACGTCAGAGGGACCATGTCTTACAGGAAGATGTTCTGGAAGAGTGTGGCTCTGCAGTCAAATGTCTGGCTGTGCCACTTCCTGGCTCTGTGGCCTTGGGCAGGTTACTCAACCTCTCTGAGCCTCCATCTCTCCGTAGGGAAAATGGCTCACCGGCTATAAGGATTTGTGCATATAAAGGCATAGGGTGTGCTCTGGATGTGTGGGGGCCCAGGTGGGAGGTGTGATAGGAGGTGTGTGGGGGGTGTCTAGGTCAGTACCTGGGAGGGGATGGTGTAGGACTGAGCATTAGGCGGGGAGGTCCTACCCCCAAAGGAGCCCCATCCTGGAGCCATGGGGCAGCTAGGCCACAGGGGGACTCAGAGGGGTGGGGGAGGGCTCCCGGATGAGTCCTAGATTCTGGGCTCTGCTCAGGCAGTAAGGCAGGCAGGCTGGAGGCTTCACCAGGACACAGAGGGGCCTGGGACCTGGCCAGACAGAGGGTGGGGTCCACCCAGGTGAGGTAGAGTCATCCTGAACCAGTTCTTGTGTTCCAGAATCCGAATTGTCAACTTTGTACTAAACAGCAAGACGGCAGCTGGTGGTAAGGACAGGATGGACAGGTGGCCTATGCAGCCCACCAGAAGGGGTGTTGACATGGGGAGAGTGGGCAGGGCTCCCCCTCACCCCTACTCCCCTCTGACCCGACTCCCTGTGACCACCAGACACATTAGAGGATTTGGTGAAGAGTGGGGTCTTTGAGACCAGATTCGCCCTGCACAAGGTGAGGGGTGGGCCAGCTGGGAGAGGGCTTGAGGATGGGACCAGAGGCAGGAAGCTCTCACCGTCTGTCACTTGTGCTCAGGGGGAGGAAGACCTAAAGAAGAAATGGGCCCGGTGGAGAAACATGTTCCACCCCCAGCCGATTGATGATATCAGGTGAAACGGCCCCAGACAAATCACCCGTGCCCCCAGCAGACAGATGTGTCTGTGCTCCTCGGCCAGACACACGGATGCTGTACGCCCCTTGCCCCCACACGGGGCACGCCCCACTCAGGCACTGGCCAGCGGGGCACCTGGGTGGGGGTGGCCCTGATGGGCAGCTCTGCCGGCAGGGACTACTTTGGCGAGAAGGTGGCCCTGTACTTCGCCTGGCTCGGCTGGTACACCTACATGCTGGTGCCCGCTGCAGTGGTGGGCCTCATCATCTTCCTGAGCGGCTTCTCCCTGTTCAATGCCAGCCAGATCAGGTCGGGTGGAGGGGCGAGGCCGGAGCGGGGGGCGGGCCCAGATGGGGCCGTCTGGGGAGAGCTGCCACCTGCCCCGTCCTTGCCCCCACAGCAAGGAGATCTGTGAGGCCCACGACATCCTCCTGTGCCCTCGCGGCGACCACAGCCGTCGGTACCAGCAGCTCTCGGACACCTGCACCTTTGCCAAGGTTTGTCGCCCCGGGGGCTCCGCTCCAGCCTGTCTTCCCGCAGGAGGGGAAGCTGAGGGTCTGCCCCTGCAGAGTTGGGCTCACGCGTCCCCTCTGGGGGCGTGGTGGGCAGCGAAGGGCCGCCCCCAGCCGCGTGCGCCCCTCTCCCCAGCTCACGCACCTCTTCGACAACGAGGGCACCGTGCTCTTTGCTATCTTCATGGCTCTGTGGGGTGAGTCGCCGTGGGCACTTGGGGGGGCCAGTCCTGCCGCTGCGCCCACGGCGCCAGCCCCGCCCCCACCCCAGGAACACAGGGTGGCTCGCCTCTTTGCTCCCGTCTGCAGCCACCGTGTTCCTGGAGATCTGGAAGCGGCAGCGGGCCCGTGTGGTCCTGCACTGGGATCTGTACATGTGGGACGAGGACCAGGTGAGGCGGCAGGTGATCCAGGGGCTGTCTGGGCACCTTGTGCGGCGGTGCCGGCCTGCGTCTGCCTCGTCCCAGGCAGGTGTCCCCGTGTCTGAGGCATGTCTGGTGCGCTCCACAGGAGGAGATGGCACTTGAGCTCATTCACTGCCCTGATTACGACCTCCGGCCACAACAGCACTCCTACCTGAGAAGCACCGTCATCCTCGTCCTGTCTCTGTTCATGGTACTCGTCCAGAACCTGTGGTGGGGCTGGAGACCTGGGCAGGGGACGGCCGTCCTGAGGAGCCCTGTCCTGGCCGCCCTTCCACAGATCTGCCTTATGATCGGCATGGCCCACCTCCTGGTGGTCTACCGTGTGCTGGCTGCCGCCCTCTTCAATTCCACCTTGCTCTTCCAAGAAGAGCAGGTGACCACAGCCGTGGTGGTGACCGGGGCCCTGGTCCACTACGTGGCCATCCTCATCATGACCAAGGTGGCTGGGCGGGGATAGAGGGAGGATGGGGCAGGAGGAGGGTCTCCCCTGAGGCCCAAAGTAAGCCCTCTGGTTTCCCCTCCTGCAGGTCAACAAATATGTGGCTCTGAAGCTTTGTGACTTTGGTGAGAGGGGGACCTGTGGGGAGGGGGGTGCAGGAAAGGGACAGGAGGACTCAGGGCTGGGGTCTTGGATCCCCAGACAGGGAAGGGAGCCCTTTCTGCTGTCTCGACTGCCTCTCCCACCTGACAGACAGGTGAGGGTTGCGGGTGTCCCTGAGTTGTCAGGATAGGGACAGGTCAGGGATGGGCGAGGGACAGCCCCACATCTCATTCTAGAGAAGCCCAGGACCTTCTCAGAGCGCGAGAGCAAGTTCACCATCAAGTTCTTCACTCTGCAATTCTTTGCTCACTTCTCGTCCCTCGTCTACGTTGCTTTCATCCTGGGCAGGTAAGAGTGGCCCACTCCCACTGCCTCATCCACCATTTAGTCCCCCCCTTTAAAGTGGAGATACCTGCTCGTCTTTGTTTTTGCTCAGGGGTACCTGAGAGGCTCAGTCGGTTAAGCGTCTGCCTTCAGCTCAGGTCATGATCCCAGGGTCCTGGGATTGAGCCCCGCATATGGCTCCCTGCTCAGCGGGGAGTCTGCTCTCCCTTTCCTCCCCGCTCATGCTCTCTCTCACTATCTCTGTTGCTATCTCTGTCACTCTCAAATAAATAAATAAAATCTTTAAAAAAAAATTCATGCTCAGAACAGTTGGACACCCAATATAAAAATGTGTGGCAGAAGCCCACAGTGAACCCCCAGCTCTCTACTTCCCATGCCCAGAGGTGACCCCATAACCATTGCGTGGGTCTTCCCAGAATTTTTCACACATTCAAGTACACACACATATACACCAGTTGATGTACATGGTTTTGTCCTGTAAATCATTTTATCTTCTCATTATACTGAAATGTACTGTGGGCATCTCCCACATATGCATGGATGGCGAGGCCTCATTTTAAAAACCACACCATGAGCCTTAGTTTGCAGGATGTGCTGGAATTTATTTTATCAGCTCAGTTGGTGGACATTTGGGTAGTTTCCAACATTGAGCTTTGTAAAGCTGAAATGAGTGTTTCATATAACACAAATGGACTTCCCCTCTTCTTTCTTATTAGTGAAATCAACATTTTTTTGGTTCAATCAATATACTGAATTTTGTTTTGAAGAAAATAATTGCTCCTTTTGTTCTGTATATTTGCTTAAATTGCATAAGACACATACATATTGCCAATTAATTCCAAACTCCAGTGGAACTTTAAAAAAAACCCAAGTCCTCCGAGTATGTTCAAAGACATGAGGCAGTCCCTAGACCCCGACTGTCCTCTAGGACACCTCTAGGTGTCCACCCCTCCCCTCGGGGCTGTGTGCACCTGTTCATCCCGGGAGCCCTTCACTCTCTACTGTGTAGGAGACCCCAGGTTTTCCAGGGGCTTCCCGAGGAAGGGTACAGAGGAAATCAGATGCCCTTATTGAGGGCCTGATGGAGTGCTTGCTGGAGGTAGACTTCTTCCAACTCTAATCTCACCAAGCCTATCCTCTGAATCTCTCAGCGGGTGTCTTGGTGGGTCTTTTTCATTGGACTTGAACAATTCACCTCTCCCTCCTCTGCCTCATCAACACCTGTCTTGGTCCTAGATTATCTCCACCTCCACACAAGTATCCTGTCCCATTCCTTTCAAGGAATGTTCTCCCCACCACACCCAATGGCTGGCCCTCCTACTTCTGCTCCTACTTCTCCTCTCTCTGGTCCTGCTTACCCCTTCCCGGATGCTGGCTTCTCCTCTTCTCCCGACCTCTCGATGTCACAACGTCCTGCTGTTCCCATGACTTCAGGTGCCGTCTCAAACACCATCCAGACACACCAGTGAGGCCCACACTCCTGTCTCCAGCCCAGACCTCTCCCTGGAGTCCAGACTCCCAGGTCCAGCTGCCTCTCATCTCCCCTCAGATGCCCTACGGGCACCCCAACCTTACCGTGCCCACAAGCTTGTCCACAGTCTCCCTCTTCCACGTGGCAGCTCCACCTTCCTGTTGCTCAGCCCAGAACCCGGGTCCCCCAGATTCCCCACTTCCCCTCTGGTACAATGCACTTGTTTGCCCCGTCTCTACTGCAGGGGTGGCAGCTCCCTGAGGGGAGCACGGGGGCTTGACGTTGCCGAGTCAGCACCTGCAGCAGGCCTGGCATGTGGAATTGATATTGGTCACATGGAAAGAAATTCCCAGGCACTTGCTGGGCCTGGAGCCTTGGGGCCTTCAGCTCTGAGTGATTTTCATGCATCTTGTGTCTTCGGTTCCCTCTGCTCCCCTCTCCGGAATTCTTTTTGTTTGGAAACTGGGCCTTCTGGTTTTCTTTGCTTTTTTTCCCCTCCCATTTTTTTTTTTTTTAGATTTTATTTATTTATTTGAGAGAGAATGAGCAGGGGGAGGGGGGAGGGACAGAGGGAGAGAGAGAAGCAGGCCCCCCGCTGAGCAGGGGCCAGACATGGGGCTCAATCCCAGGACCCTGGGATCATGACCTGAGCTAAAGGCAGACGCTTTACCAACTGAGCTACCCAGGCGCCCCTCCCCTCCCATTTTTCGTTCCAGATTCTGGGAGTTTTTCTCCACTCTGTTTTCCAACCCTTCAGTTGAATGTTTTACTTCTGCTCATGTTCTTCAATTCAGGGCACTCCTTTGCGTAATTCCTTCACAGCCTCGTCTTTGTGGCACCGGGACGCCATGGCTTTTCTTGTCTGAGGATCTTGTCTCTTTTTTCTCTTCTATTCTGGTATTGCTTTTTTTCCTTCTAAGTTTCTTTCATGCTCTTTCTTTAATTGGTCTCTGATTTTGGTGTTAGAGGCTTTCCCTAGATGTCACCTGTCCATAATTGAGAAAGGTGTGTGCCAGTGTTTTTGCTCTGGGCCGCGTCTCTCCCGTGAGGACCTCTTGCTCTGTCAGACCCCTGCCTGGAGGCAGAAGGACACTTGTTCACTGTTGGTCGGAGCTCAGCTGGGGAAGGGACAGTGCGGGGTCTCAGAATCCACTGGCCCAACCCTACAATCCGACTCTTTGGTGGTTCAACCCCCTAGAAGTGAGCCTCTGTCTCCCTGACCATTGACCGCAAGCCCCGCTCTCTGTCCTGCTCCACCCCCACCCAGTCCGAAGCAAGGTCCTGCCCCCCTCCTCTAGCCTAACTGTCCTTCCTAGGATCAACGGTCACCCTGGGAGGTCTGTGCGCCTGGCGGGGCTGTGGAAGCTGGAGGAGGTCAGTCTGTCCTGGACACCTTGCCGTTCTGCCCCTCCACTCCCTCCCTCCCTCCCAATCCCACAGCCCTGCCTCCCTGCACCTGACCTCCCACCTTTGACCCCCGCAGTGCCATCTCAGCGGCTGCATGATGGACCTGTTCCTGCAGATGGCCATCATCATGGGTCTGAAACAAACACTCAGCAACTGCATGGAATACCTGGGCCCGTGAGGACCACCCTCCTTCCCCAGGGCTCTCCTGGTGCCCCCCTCACCCCAGGGAGCCCTCGAACACACAGGAACCCCTCCTGTCTCCACATCTCCCAGAGCCAGCAGTTCTGAAGGGCCTCTCCGCCCCCAGCACCCCTCCCTGTTCCCCACTTGTTCTCATCACCCCTTAGGTGGCTGGCTCACAAATGTCGCCTGATGCGGTTCAAGCTGAGCCGCGCGTCTGGGGACCCCGAGCTCAGGCGCTTGCAGTGCAACTACCTCCTGAACCCAGTCAACACCTTCAGCCTTTTCGATGAGTTCATGGAGATGAGTACGTGGGGTGGTTGGGGGCACAGGCCTGATAAGCAGCCAGTTCCCGGGCAGGTCCTGGGGGACTGGTGGGTGGAGGGGGCGGGAACTCTGGCGTGTGGCATGCCCCACAGTGCAAGATGACAACCCCACACCTCCTCCCAGTGATGCAGTATGGCTTCACGACCATCTTCGTGGCCGCCTTCCCACTCGCCCCCTTGCTCGCACTCTTCAGCAACCTTGTGGAGATCCGCCTGGACGCCATCAAGATGGTCAGGCTGCAGCGGCGGCTGGTGCCCCGCAAGGCCAAGGACATCGGTCAGGGGCCCGACCGGGTGGCGGGGAGCAGGGGCACTCCAGCCAGGGGTGGGGCGGCGAGGGATGCTGGGACCAGATCATGCCAGTTCCCTTGAAATAATCTCTCCAAGACTAGCCCTCTCACCTCATAGACAGCCCCCAGCCCTTCCTCAGGCTCTGCCTAGGATGGGAGTTGGCCTTGAGGGGGTGGTGCTCAGGCAGGAAGAGGCAGGGCTGGTGTGCATCTTACAGGATCCAGCTGAAGGAACTGTGGCCGCCTTGGGGGGCCCAGGCAGAAGAGCTGGGCTCTGAGAGCAGAGAGCTGAAGGAAGGAGGGGTCCAGCAGCTGGGGGCAGGGACTAAGAGCAGGACTATGACATGGCCTCTGTCACCCAGACTGTCCTCGCTGACATGGCCGGGTGTGAGGGAAGAACAGAGTGGATGGGGTGCTGGATGTGGGCAGAGGGAGAGAGAAGTATGAGTCGGAGGGAGGCCCCAGTCTTGGGCCCAGGTTAAGGGGTTCTGACCGCAGAGTGGAGCAAGCTTGGGAGCAGCTGAGGGGTTCAGGCAGAAGATGGGGGTCAGGGGAGACCTGAGCCCCTCCTGGTCCACGTCTGTATCAGTGAAGGCTGCCGACGGCTGCCATGAGCAGTGGCATGGGCAGAGGTGACCAGGCCCCATGACCATCCAAGGTCCCAGCCTTGGGCATGGTGGCTGGAGGTGGGCTGGGCAGTGCCAGTGGATCAGGGCTTGATGAACCAGATGCCTCACCCCACTGCTGTGGCCCAGGGACCTGGCTGCAGGTGCTGGAGACCATTGGCGTGCTGGCCGTCATTGCCAATGGAATGGTCATCGCCTTCACGTCTGAGTTCATCCCCCGAGTGGTGTACAAGTACCATTATGGCCCGTGCCGACAGGGGGCCCAGCCTGCAGTCGAGTAAGGGGGTTCCCCTGGGAAAACGGGCCCAGCCACACAGCTCAGCCCTAGGGGAGCCCGGGGGAAGGGCTTGACGAGTCTGGGCGTGGGGGTGGCCCCGCCCCCCATACCAACCTGCAGACCGCAAGAGTGCTGGGACCGCAGTCGGGGAGTTAAGGTCCCAGAACCAGATGTTTTCTGAGCGGGCCCCACCGGAATGACTCCCTCCCAAAGTCAAACCTTTGGGGCTGCTCCATAGGAGAGGGCAGAATGGTTTCCTTACCCAGCGCCTCCAGCCCTCCAAAGGACCACTGTACCTACAGACTGGGTTTCCAGGGGTCTCCCCCTGGAAGGCTCCCCTAAATTCCTGGAGGGAAGGCAGGCACCCTGAGTCTCTTCAGGCGCACCCCCTCGCCCCTCTCCCGTGCAGAGAAGTGAAGGAGGCCTTCTGTGCTATGGCCCACCCTGCAGCCCCCACCACACAGGGATGAGCCCCAAGAAAGCACCCTGGAGCCTGAAGGGGCCACACCCTGCAGCCCTCACCTGCCCGGGGCCTTCTCTGCCTTCCCCCAGCTGCCTCACAGGCTACATCAACCACAGTCTGTCTGTGTTCTACACCAAGGACTTCCAGGACCCCATCCAGATAGAAGGCTCAGAGAATGTGACTGAGTGCAGGTTTGGAGCGCCCCCACCCCCCATGAGCATCCTCTGACCTCCTGACCCCTGACCTCAGTTACTTCCCCACCCCAGGTACCGGGACTACCGCAACGCTCAGGACTACAACTTATCTGAGCAGTTCTGGGTCCTCCTGGCCATCCGCCTGGTCTTCCTGATCCTCTTTGAGGTGGGCCAGAACTGGGGGAGGGGCCCCAAGGCAGGGGCCGCTCTCTCAGCCCTCCTCCCTGGCCCCCAACCCCTCAAGTCCCTGCTGGGTCTGCCTTGACCTCTCCGGCCAGCCCTTGTGCCCTGCCCCCCAGCACGTGGCTTTGTGCATCAAGCTCATCGCTGCCTGGTTCATGCCTGACGTTCCTCAGTCGGTAGAGAACAAGGTTCTGGAGGAGAAGTACCAGACGCTCCGGGAGAAGATGTGGTATGGGAGGCAGAGGCCAGGCTGGGGTAGGGCCAGGCCCCAGGCCTGAGGGAGGGCCATGGCCCTGATCCCCAACAATGCCATTCCTGCCTCCAGCTCCAGCCCCAAGAGCACAGAGGTGTAGGAGACCCAGAGCTGGTCAAGAGGAACTGGCGCCCAGGAGCTGAGACTCAGAAGCACTCCCTCCACCTCCCCCCAACCCCCACTCACGGCATATCGGGGTCCCGGGAGGCCGGTGCACATGTGGGGAAGTCTGTGTATATATGGGGGTCTTGGAGGGCCCGTGTGTGTTTTAGGTGCTTGTGAGCGGCATGCTGTGGTCTGTGAGGCCCGTTCCGTCTGTTAGGGCTCAGACTTGATACAGACCTGACTTGAACTCTGACTTACCCCTGCCACCCACAGAACTGGGGTGGGGGTGCCTCTCGGCAGTCACAACACAGGAAAACCAGCCTAGTTTCCTGAGCCTCCCTCTGACTTGTGGGACCCAGATCCTGCTCCACTGCCATCCTGGCTGGTCAGGGGGCCCTGACCCCACCTCTCTGGCTCCCCTCAGCCTGCAGAACTTTATATAATAAAATGAAACCTTTTTGTATCAATTCTGGGCCTCTGGTGGATTGTGTTTGTTCTCTGATGGGAAGCCCAGATGGGGAAAGGTCTGGAATGTGGTAGCCTCCTGGTCCTCATCTCGCGTTCCTTGGATTTCCAAGTGAGGGGGGGCTTTATTGAGGTCCTACCCTCCCCGCACTTGGGGTTTAGGGACAGGAGTCAAGGCAGGCTTCCTGGAGGAAGAGCTGGGGAGGAGGGGCAGAACCACCAAAGATGCCCCTGGGGACAGTGGAAACTCTGAGGAGTCCCCCAGGTCCTAGACCCTCTGGGCTGGTTGGGCCAGTTCGCCCTCTGCCCCCAGGCTGGGTGGTTGCAGCTCCGAGGCTTCCTGGCCTCTGAGAGCAGGACAGTCTTAAGCACCAGACCTGGGCGCAAAGCGGGACTCTTGGGTCCGCCCTCCGGCCCTGGCTGCTGGGCGGGGCTGCACCTGCCGCCGCCGCCGGGCTCGTCGCTGCCGCGCACCTGGCCCAGGTGAGACGTCCCGCCCCCGCGGTCGCGCGAGCCCCAGGTCTTGGCAGCAGGTGAGTGGCTCAGACCCACGGGGGTGAGTGGAGCTCGCTGGCTCCCGGGAGCCGGGACTAGGCTTGGAGCTTGGGGGCCGGGGGGGGGGGGGGGGCTTGCCCAGAAGAGCCTCTGGGCCGCGGCGGGTGCGGTCCCGCAGGAAGTGGCTCGGAGTCGGGCCGGCTGCCCCCGTCGCCCGGAAGCCTGAGTTCGTCCGCGTCCCTGCCCCTTGGGTCTGGCGGCGGGGCGGGAGGTGGGGGACGGCAAGGGCTGCTTTTCCCGCTCCGCCCGACTTGGGCAGTGGCTTCCTCGTGACCTTTGCCCAGGAGAGGGAGGAGGAACGCCGAGGCGCGCGGGGACCCTCGCCTCTGCCCCGAGCTCGGATCCCGGGCCTGAGGCCTCCGCGGGCTCCGGGGGTGTACGGAGGAACTGGCTGGGGCGGTGCACGGCGCTGGTCGCCGGGCGGAGCTACCGTCATGCGCGCTCCCGCCCTTCGTCTGCGTCCCCGACCTGTTGTGCTTGGCCTGCCCGCCACCCGCGCGGCGCCCCTGCGCACCCCGACCTGTCATCCGCGTCCCCCTCGTGCGCGCTCCAATCCGCCATCCGCCCTCTGTGAGCGCGTCGGCCTCCGTGCGCGTTCCCTTTTCGACGACACCCGAGTCCCCGCCCTCTGCGCCCGCCCCCGACCAGCCTTCCCACTGCTCCTGGAGGGTGGGGGACTAAGTCTGGCCCTCCCCTCGGAACGGCAGACCGCCGGAGGTGGGGTGTGTAGTGGAGGAGAACCGGGCGTTGCGGCCCCTGGGGAGCAGGACGGAGCCCCTCGCCTGCGGGGCCACAGCCTTTCGTGCAGTTCTTCCTTCGGGAGACACGTCGGGGGCGCAGCGCGTCCCAGATGAGCAGGGGATGCTGGAGACTATGGGGTGCTCAGCTGCAAACCAGACGGCGGAGGGGTGGGGAATGGGGGGGATCGCCTCCCACCGCTTGAGCCGAGGGAGTCAGGCTCAAGCCAGAACATAAGCTCGGGGGCTGGATCTTTCTAGGAACCACCGGGTGTGGGGCAGAGTGTGGTGGGTGGTGGGGGGAGAGGGAGGGGGCCTTGGATTCGGAAGGGCCCTTCTGGACAGCGCCTAAGGCCATGTGGGCTTCTTTGCGCTGACCTTGGAGAGTGGGCCTGGGGGTGAGGGTGTACTTTAGCAGCAGAAGGGGAGGTGTCCTGTCATGGCTGTGAGATGGTGACACAGAGGGGCACATAGAAGCAGTCTGGCAGGAGCTTTGAGAGGCAGCAAAAGTGGTTGGGGCTCTTTGCTTCCCACCTGGGTGCTCCTATGCAGGTCACTGACTACTGTAGGAGGTAACCTGGGCACCAGGCCCACTGAAGCACCTTCAAGGAGGGGCTGGTACTGTGCTAATGTGCATCCAGGAAGCTGAGGCTCAGTGGAGAAAGGGTGCAGTCAGATCTTCCTACAGTTCTGTGGGGACCCTGAGCCCAAGATGCACCATCATCCAAGGGTCTTGAGGGCCATGGGGGGCAGAGGTTGAAGAGCAGTGCTGGGACAGGGTCAGATTAAGGACATAGAAAAGCCCATATTGAAGGTGGCCCACTGGCGGGCCTCTGACCCTGGGTGGGTGAGAACAGGGACAGGGCCTGAAGGGGACCCTTGCCCAATTCTCTGGGTAGTGATGCCAGCCACCTATTGCTGGGCCTTGAGCCCCAAGTCAGTCTGGGGGGGGGGGTCAGTGGTGACAAAAGGAGATCCTGGCCGCCCCCCACCTGGGGTCAGAGCCCAGGAGCCTCTGTTGAGGCCTTTTCTTTGCTCCCTTATCTGGAAAGGCTGGGGGATGGGGTGGGGGGTGGGGACTGTCCTCCCATCCCAGCCTGAAACTAAGGTCCATGTGATAACACAGCCCCCTTTTAACTGCTCACTGTTTGGGGACTACATGGGGGAATCAGATAGGGAGGGGGCCCAAAAGCTCTGCTCAAGGCCCTATTATTGGCAGGAATTTCCACAGGACCCTCCTTACCCCAGCAGGCCACAGGTCAGATACACACTGGGGCTGCTTACTTGGGCCAGGGGGAGCAACCTGTAGGCCCCCACCATCCTTAGTGTAGCTTCGTAGGCAGTGTCCAGGAAGCTGGCTCTCCTCGTGTGTGCGCAACATGGCCTCGACTGGGAGTCTCCTTAGGAGCCCCCCCCTCACATCACCCTGGGCTCCAGCCCCTCTGCAAGCTCCCCTCCACCCTCCAGGCTTGGCCTCGGGAAGTCTGATGCCTGGGTGGGCTGGGGTGGGCCCCAGAGGAAGGAGCCGCTTGACTCAGAGTTACAGGAAGAAGCAATGCAGGCGGGGCAGGCGGGGTGAGAACTACCAACTGCCCGCCTGCCTGGGATGGGGGTGGCTGCCTGGGTGGGGTTTAGGTCTAGGAGAGGATGTGACTGCAAAGCCAGGAAGCTACAGGGAAAGTTCTGATTAAAACACACACAAACAAAAGACAGGTCCTCACTGTGCTTGGTGATGTGTCCTGGCCGCAGACCGGGTTGGGGGCCCAGCTGAGCAGAGAGTTTGCTCCCAAGCACACGTCAATGACCTCAATGACCGACACTCCCCACCAGGAGGAAAGAGCCAGAACCAGGTGACTTCGTGTACTCCCATAACGGCCCTGCCGCTCCGCGTGAGCCTGTGTCCTCATCCTTGGACACCATTCCAACCTGAGGCTGGTTCTCCGAGTCAGGCCTGGCTGAGGGGAGGCCTGCAGCATGTGTGGGCATGGTATGTGTGTGTCCATAAGAGCAGGGGGTGACAGGAGGCTGTCCGCACGCCATGGGCAGCAAGGGCAGGTGTGAGGTGCTGTGTGTGTGGTGTGGGGCTTGCGCAGATGCTCATGGCTGTGCACCCTGTGGGAGCTGCGGCAGACAAGTACGTGCTGTGTGGGGGTGCGGCCAGAGTGCTGGCGGTGTGGGGAGTGTGCATGGAGGCCCACACGCCGAGACGGTAGTTCAGGGCGCGTGGGGAGAGGGCTGTATGTGCATGGGGTGTGCAAAACAGACGACGCAGGGGACGGTGTGCAGGGGGAGGGCACCTGTCCCTGGATGTGTGGTTTGGCCTTAGCTTCCAGGAAGGCTCAAGGCTGCCTTCCCAGGGGTAAAAGCTCTTCTGAGCTTGAAGACGTGGGAGGGCCGCTGCAGGAGTTTCCTTGGGATCCACCGAGCTGGAGACATGTCCTCTGGGCACACTGGGGTAGGGGATGCGAGCTGCCCAGTCTTCCATAGCCTCCCAGTGGACTGGTTCTCCTGCTTCAAGGACCTGCAAGACTGCCCTCCACGGGAGCGCTTCTGGAAGGAACCTCCTCACCCCTTCCCTGCCTGATGCTCCACCAATTCCCGAGGAAATCCCATCCCAGCCAAACCCAGGGCTTCTGGCTGTGCTGAGGCCGGGCCAGGTCCACGGTGGCATCACCATGCAGAAGGAATGGTGGGGAGGCCAAGAGACTTGTGCCTGCAAAGCCTCAGGGGCCTGCAGGGTGGGGAGGATGGCCTGAGGCAGGAGTGGAGTACCTGCTGGATCACTTGAGTGAAACTGGCGCCAGGGAGGAGGTGGACCCAAGGCTCTGGCTGTCAAGGAGGCTCTCAGTGAAGGCCCCGACGCCGGGGGTTTTGGCCCCTCCTTTCAGCCCAGCTCACTGTAGAGCTTTCTGTGTCAGGAGGCATGAGTGGCCACTGCCAGTCCGGGTTGGGAGTGGTCCCAGCCCCCACACAGGAGAGAAGAGCCACCTACGGGTGGGGTGGGGGTTTCCCTTGGAGAACTAGACAATGTGGACAAGAGTCTTTGGTTTTGGAAATGACACATGGGTGGGGGGGATGCAGGTGTGGGACCCAGAAGGAGGTGGGACCCATGAGGCCTGCTGGAGCAGACTCAGGCCAGCCAGGCCTCCATGACTGCGGCCTGGCTCAGCCTTGGGTGCTGCCTGCCGTGTCCATACACACACGGGCACATGGGACATGTCCAGAACAGAACCCTGCAGGGGGAGTGCGGCTCAGAGTCCAGCAGCCCACACTTACCGTGTGGTGGTGGGCAAGTTTCACACGCCCCTCTCTCTCCACGGCCTGGGTGAGCTCGGGGCTGCCGTGCAGCCCTCCTTGTATGTGGCACCCCTGTCCCGGGGGTAGTGGGAACACAGCCACCTCCCAGCCTCATGAGGGGTGCTAGGGGTGTGCATCCATGGTCCCTCCCTCCATCACGGTGACCCTGGGACAGGTGAAGTCCACTCTGAGGGCCCCTCCCAGCTGCCTGGGCTGTGCCCACTCAGCCACACGTGACGTGCTCCACATGCTGCTATGCTGGCGTCCCCAGAATCCATGGGGCAGCTGGTGCAAAGTTACATGTTAACTCATCCAGTTCTTGTTGAACTTTCTCCTTTGGGATGGCAGCAGCCTTTGACCCGTCCTGGTGCCCTGACTGACCGGCCACAAAGACAGAGAGTGCCCACCCCCTGGGGGACCAGTCTGCTCAGCCAAGGAGCCCCGTGGAGCCGGGGGGTGGCACCACTGCCCAGCCTGCCTCGAGGAGGCCCCGGCCAGACCATGGCAGGTAGACGGGTCAGAGAGGGACAAGCATGGGCCCCACTCCCACCTCCTGTCCCTCAGGCTGGCTCCACCTGTGATGTTGCCTGGGCTCTCAGCTTGGCCTCCAGCCAGGGGTACAAAGGCTTATGCTTGCCCCTCCCACATAGCCCAAGTTCCTGACCCCATGATTAGGACAAGCCCAGAGCCCTCTCCTGCCCAAAGCCTCCAGAACATGGTTGTGGGGGGTCAACAAAGCTCAGGGACACTGGGAGTGGGAGCTGGTGGGGGGCCCCCAGGGGCAGGATGAGTAGATGTGGGCTGCTGAGAGACCACCCCATCAAGATGATGGTGGTCTCCTCTCATGTCCCACTAGGACTCTTCACCCTGATTTGAAAATCAGAAAATTTAGGTCTCAGGGAGCTGGGAAAGCTTGCCCATGACCAGGAGTAGAGGGTCCTGGAATCCCATGCTCCCATCCCAGGTGGAAGGTGCTGGCAAGCTCAGCACCAGTGTTCACACTTGCTGCAGCTTCCCCAGCAGAGGTGGTGGGGCGAGGGCTGCAGTGCCAGCTGCTCACCTGGGGTGGGCATTGCAGCAGTGGGCAACGGGTGTGCACAGAAAATGTGGGAGCTGGGCTCATGTCCTGGGTGGATGAGCAGCCAGATGGGCCCCCACTGGTCTGGGGTGGGTCAGCTCAGCTATGACTCTAGCCACGGCCTTCCAGAGCACATCGAGGTCAGGCAGAACACCCAAGACCCAGCTGCTACTGGGGGAAGACATGCCAAGTGCCAAGCCCTGTCCCTGGTGGGACTTGTGCATGGACATGGTGTGGCCACCAAGCAACACCTGCCACGAACCATCTTGTTTTTTTCCTGGCCCACAGACCATCTGTGGTTGGTGGGACCCCAGCATCCCAAGCATGGCTAACGCCTGGGTCCTCTCTCTGTAGGCCTCTGCGACAGGGCCCCTGACTTCCTCTCCCCCACTGGAAACCAGGCCCTGGGGCCCACCCTGGGCAGTGTAGTGGCTCTGAACTGCACAGCCTGGGTGGTCTCTGGGCCCCACTGTCCCCTGCCCTCAGTCCAGTGGCTGAAAGACAGGCTGCCGCTGGGCGATGGGAGCCACTATGACCTCCATGAAGACTCCTGGTAAGAGATGGAAGTGTCCAAGGTGAGGTGACTACCCTGGTTCTACCCATGGCCACCTATACCCTGGTCTATAACCACCTGGACATGGGCAGAGTGCCACTCTTGACACAGACTAAGGGTTAGTGACTGCAGGGACAGGTGGCCCCTGCGGACAGGCGCCTTGTAGACTGCCCAGCGCCATGGGTGCCAGCACAATCCTATGGCCTGAATTAGGCATTGCCCCCCAAAACCCAGACCCAGGATCAGGGTGACTATCCCCAAACAGAGCCACACCCCCACCAGGTTCTGGCTGCTTCTCTTAGCTAGTCGGGCAAGGATCACTCAGGAAGCCCACATCTGCAGCCTCTGTGGTTCAGTCCGACAGGTGGGGCCTAGGGGCATCCACTGATGCTCTCAGGCCCCAGGTGAGAGGGTTGGGCCTGATCTCCCCAGGGTCAAGGACAACTTATCAGAGGTGCTTGTGTCCAGTGTTCTGGGGGTCAACCTGACCCGTGTTGAGGACTATGGGGCCTTTACCTGCTCCATCCGGAATGTCAGCTCCTCCTCCTTCACTCTTTGGAGAGCTGGTGAGTGGGGTACGCTGGGTGGAGGGTGGAAGGGAAGCCTGGGGAGCCTTGAGGCTCGGAGAACGCTGGGTGGGGGTGGCAGTGGTTCAGGCTGTAGCTCTGTCCCCAGGCCCAGCAGGCCACGTGGCCGCGGTACTGGCCTCACTGCTGGTGCTGCTGGCCCTGCTCCTGGCGGCCCTGCTCTATGTGAAGTGTCGCCTCAATGTGCTTCGCTGGTACCAAGACGCCTGCGGGGAGGTGGAGATGAACGGTGCGTGGGGCCGGGGTGGCCGAGGGGGATGACTTAGCTATGGGGCCTCCCCAAGCTCAGCTCTGGGTGGGCGGGTTGCCTGGGCAAGGGGGGTGGTGGTGGAGGTCTGCAGCGGGGAGGCGTCAGCCCTCGGAAGGCTCTAGCGAGCACACAGTCCCGGAAAGAGCCCGCGTTGGAGAGGGTCTGGGCGCGGCCTGGGGGCGGGGTTGCGGGCGTGTGTGCGGGATCTGCGGGGTGGAGATGTGGCGGGCGGGACTGGTCCCCGCATGCGCGTGGGGAGAGGTTAGAGGACCCGGACTGGGGGGGGCGGGTAGTGAGCCGCGGCGGCCGGGGAGTGGTGGGCCCGGGCCTAGAAAGCGGAGCGCTGACCCGCCGCCATCCGCAGACGGGAAGCTCTACGACGCCTACGTCTCCTATAGCGACAGCCCCGAGGACCGGAAGTTCGTGAACTTCATCCTGAAACCGCACCTAGAGCGGCGTCGGGGCTACAAGCTCTTCCTGGATGACCGCGACCTCCTGCCGCGCGCGGGTACCGCGGGCCCCGCCCCTGTCCCGAGACCGGGCCCCGCCCTCCCCTGGCCCCGCCCCATCTAGCTCCGGGTCCCGCCCCGTTCTGGGCCCGGGCCCCGCCCTCCCCTGGGCTTCTCCAGGCCCCGCCCCCGCCCCGAGACCGGGCCCCTCCCTCCCATGGACCCGCCCCGTTCTGGGCCCGCCCCCGCCCCGCCCAGGCCCCGCCCCGCCCAGGCCCCGCCCCTCCTCGGCCCCGCCGACGCCCGGTTCCCGCAGAGCCCTCCGCGGACCTGCTGGTGAACCTGAGCCGCTGCCGGCGCCTCATCGTGGTGCTGTCGGACGCCTTCCTGGGCCGGGCCTGGTGCAGCCACAGCTTCCGGTGGGTCCGGCGCTGGGTTGGGTGGGCCCCCAGCCGCGTCCCCCTGACGGTCCCGCCCCCGCAGGGAGGGCCTGTGCCGGCTGCTGGAGCTCACGCGCAGACCCATCTTCATCACCTTCGAGGGTCAGAGGCGCGACCCCGTGCACCCCGCGCTCCACCTGCTGCGCCAGCACCGCCACCTGGTGACCCTGCTGCTCTGGAGGCCCGGCTCCGTGGTGCGCAGAGGGGTGTGGGGAGGAGCCCCGAAATAGGGCTGGGTGGTACCGGGCTCCAGAGAGGGGCTCTTCCACGGGCATCTGTATGGGATGGGGGTTTGTGAATGGGCCCGTGGGTGAAGGCTGTGTGGCCTGCTGCCCAGAAGAGGGGCTTCCTTTGAGATCCCTGGAGCCAGGTGAACACACCCTTCCAGGTGTGCTCTTTGCGGCCAAGGGGAATAGGCTAACGCCCCATCCTGGCCCCCAGGCGCCTTCTTCAGATTTTTGGAAAGAGCTGCAGCTGGCGCTGCCACGGAAGGTGCGGTACAGAGCAATGGAGGGAGACCCCCAGACCCGGCTGCAGGATGACAAAGACCCCATGCTTATTGTACAAGGCCACGTCCCAGAGGGTCGGACTCTGAACCTGCAGCTGGACCCCGACCCCGAGGGGGACCTGGGTATGCTCAGCTGGCCCCACCCCTGACCCTGAGAGGCTTGGCCTGGGCTGGAGGTGGGGGGTCCACAGGGCCAAGGAGCCCAGAAAGGGGTCCAGGTGGAGGGGACTCCTCCCTGCAGGCCATAGGTGGGCTTGACCCCCCAGCACACCCTCACTGCTTCTTTCCTGGGGGCACTTGGGCCCAAGGCCTGCCTGGGAACCTCCAGGACCTCAAATGCCACCATGCAGGAGGGTGAGCAAGGAGTGACCCCCATGCATGGGTCCCGGCAGAAGTCAGGCCGTGGGCAGCCTAGCCTTAGGCCTGGTGGTACCCTCTTCCCAGGTGTCCGAGGGCCAGTCTTTGGGGAGCCGTTAGCTCCACTGCATGCAAGTGGGATCTCGCTTGGAGAGGGCCGGGGCAGCGAGGTAGATGTCTCCGACCTCGGCTCCCGCAACTACAGCGCCCGCACGGACTTCTACTGCCTGGTGTCGGAGGATGACGTGTAGCCCCCACCCGCCAGAACAGCAAGATCTCCAAGGACAGCTGGGTGCAGGGTGGGGTGCGGTCTTTCTCCTCTTAGCAGGACTACCAGCCCTGAGACCCTCAGGGAAGGGGAGTTGCTCCAGTGTGCCTCCTACTGCCAGGAAATAAAGTCCTTTTAGATCCTGCCTGGGCCTCAGCCTCTCCTCTCCTGGGGCAGGAAGGGGGTATGCAGCCCCTGGGTGGGGCACCCCTCACTTCTGTCTCAGGCTGTCCGTGGCCCTCAGCCCCTCCCCTTTCTTATCCCCACGTTCACTCGGTCACAAATCTGGCTGTTCCTGCTGTCCTGACCATCCTCCATCCTGAGCCAGCTCAGAAACATCTCTTGTAGTAGCCTCTTTGGGTCTATCTGCTTGGGGGCGTGACTGTCCCCAGCCCTGTTCTGATCCAGCCAGGTCCTGGGGGAGGGGGCAGTCCTCTTACACTTCAGGTACTGAGCTTTAAGGAAGAAGTCTTTTGCTGTAAACATATGAGTGGGCCTGGTTTGGTGACATGGGATCCCAGGACTCAGTCGGACAATATGAGTCCCTGGTCAGGACACCCCAGGCCCAGCGAGGCAGGGCAGAGAGAGGTGTTGGGTGTGTTTGCCACATGAGGACGGTCCAGCAGGGCAGAACCGAAGCCAGGAGAGCTCCCGGCTCTCCCAGGAGTGGTCACTCTTCTGTGCACAAGGCCCTCAGCTCTACTGTGTCTGGGCCTCAGCCGGCCTCAGGGCTGACTCTGCTGTCTGCCCTGTTCCCTCCACTCTCACCAGCTCTCCGTGAGAGGTACTGTCTTCCTTGTCCTGGTCTCCTGACCTGGAGAAGCCTCTGGGTGTGCTCAGGGTGTGAGTATCCTCAGGGGCAGGCATGGTTGTGCTCAGGGACACTGCTGAGTCCCTGGATTGGACCCCGGGTTGGGCCAGCCGAAGAAAGTTGCAGGGCTGTGTTCACGGCCACCTTTATTCCCAGCACTGGGAATATTCCCAGACCTGGTCACCACCCCACACACCAGAGCAGCCTCAAGCCCTGCCCTACCCCCTGCCCTATAGAAGCCAAGTCCCTGCAACCAGCCCCCATCCCCTCCCTGGTGCCGGAGGCCCTTCAGAGTTGCACACGGGGCTCCATCGAGAGGCCCCAGGCCATCAGCCTCCGCCGGGCTGGCCAGTGAGCAGCGCAGAGCTGAGCCTGTCCCTTGGAGGCTGGGCCACGCTGCATCCTCCTCCTCCAGGAAGGCCTCACCTATGGGCCTAGGAAGTCCTCCTTTCGATAGCCCTTCTGCAGTGGAGAGGGGGCCCAGAGTTAGGGGGCCTGCCTTCCGGGCCCTGCTCTCCCCAGGCCCCACCCTTCCTGGTCTGGGCCTGGACCCCTCTCTCATGTGTCCCACTCCCTGAGTCTCCTGCTCCACAGGAGCTCCTCGGTCCACCCCCCTCCCCACTGTCCCCCACCCCTGCCACCCCACCCTACCACCCCGATGTCCTGCACCCCTGCCTGCCCCAGATCGCCAGAACATACCGCCCGGAAGTCTCGGTGAAGCTTGCTGTACCGCCACAGATTGGCCAAGAGGCTGGAGGCTGCTCGGGAGGACTTCTCACTGTCGGGACTGGCGGGGAGCTGGGGTCAGCAGAGACACAGGCTGGGCCATGGGGAAGGGTGCGTGGGGGAGGGGCTCACCTGTCCCGCTTCTTCTTGATGAAGACCAGCTTTCGGAGCCCGTCAAAGTAGAGCAAGTCTCGGGCGGCAATGGGACTGGTCACCACCAGGTTGTTGAGCACGGCGATGATGTTGACCAGCACATCGGCTGGGGGAGACTTCTCACCCACGCTGCCGGGAAGCTTCTCAATCAGGTGACTCACCACCTTGGTGGCTGCCGGGAAGCCAGGAGGTCAGGGGGGCGGGAAGCCAGCCTCCACCTCCACTCCCAGCCACCTTAGCACTTCCGGTCCCCCCCACCTCCTGTCTGTTCACCCAGCGCTAGCTTGCCAGGGGCCAGCCCAAATGGACAGCAGAAAAGAAGATCCAGGTGCGAGCCCAGCTAGGCAGGGTGAGGGCAGAACCCAGGCTTCAGGACGGCCTGACTCACACATCTCATCCTTGTTCCTGGCATTCCGAGACAGGTTTCGGATGAGGCCAGTCAGTGAGCGCAGCTGGTGGTGGTCAGCGGTCCGAACCCGGTCCAGCAGCGGGTTCAGGATACGCTCCTGCCCCAGAGCCAGGCGGCTCAGCACGCCCGCCCACTGCGGGTGGGAGAGGAGCTGGTGAGAGCGGGCGAAGCCCTGGCCCCTGTGGCCTGTACTCTAGGGTGGTTCTTCTCTCTGTCCCTCTGTCCCTCTCTATCTCCCCAGCCAATCTTGGGGATTCTGAGGCAGGACTGGCCCCTCGCTGTCTCTCACCTGCTCAGTGCACCGTCCCCTAAGAGGTCTCCCTGCTTTTGCCTTCACACCCCAGCCAGGAGCCTCACCAAGTGTGACTTGGGTTGGCCCCTCCTCAGCTCAAACGTCTCCTTAAAGCCAGCATAGAACCTAAATCTCGGGGGCTTCCGGGGCCTGTCCGGTTTGGGATGCTGGCCTCATGCTCTTTGCTACCCTTCAGGTGTTCCTCCAGCTGCATGTCCTGTCCCTCCCTCTGATGTCTTGGCTCATCCACGTATTTGCACTCGTCCTGCCATCCCGCCCCAACAGAATAAACTCCTAGAGCCCTCCTGTGCCCTCTCTGTTCACCCGTGTGTCCCCCGTGCAAGGCCAGGCATGGATCCTCACCCTGCGGTCGCCCGCGGTGATGTTCTGCAGCGCCCCAGCGGCCGCCTCAGTTGTGTGTGGGTTGAGCTCACAGCGCTGCAGCAGCCGATTGTACAGCCCCACGATCTGGGGGCTCCACAGCCACTCGAGACCCTTGGGGTCCTTAGACACCTCGGCGAAGGTGAGTGTGTCGGCCGTGAGGGGCAGCTGGGTGGGAGGTGGGGAGGGTCAGCTGGGCTCAGGCCGGGGGGCCCCCCAGCTCCCAGCTGCCCAGGTCCGTGCCAACCTCTCGAAGCCGCCGGCTCTGAGGCGTGAAGCAGCCCACCACCTCGCTGGATGGCGCCCCGGCCATGTCCCTGCGGCCCCTGCCCTCGAGCCGCTGTAGGGCTGATGGCGGCATCTCGTCATACAGGCGGTAGGACAGGTTCCTCAGCACGCACACAGCATTCTCCACGCTCTGCAGAGGGCAGACCGTGGTCAGACTGGGCTGGAAACCCCCAGGGCCCTGAGGCAATGGCCGCCCCTCACCTTGTCCTCGCACTTGCCCACGTCCAGGGCATGGTTGATATAGGTGACCAGGGCATCCACCAGCCCGTGGCACTCACGCATCTTCTGGCGAGTGGCCTGGGAAGCTGAGCTGAGGTTCCTGTGGGTGGAGGCAGATCAGAGATCCCCAGTGGGAACCAAACCCAAGGGCTGAGACCCTAAGCCCCAGCCCTCTCCTTCCCCTGAGCTGGGCCGCACCCCTTAGCACCTGCTGGCCCTGGCCTCTTTGCATGCCCATCCCCCATTCACCCCTCTGAGTATCCAGAGTGGGGGTTATGAGTGTCAGATGAAGTCCCCGATTTAATGAAACCTGAGCCTGTGCCCCCAGGACCTATGACATCTGACATGTCAGCCACACCCAGCTTCCTGTCCCACTTCTGCATCAGCACCTGCGCCTCGTTTGGCCAGCCCCCACCTCCCTGGCCAGCTCCACCTTGCCACTCAGACCTCAGGGTCAAAGGCCCCTTCTCCGGGCCTCCCCTGCCCCCTTCCAGGCACTCAGCTCTCTCCCCATGGCCACCCTCTTGGCCTCTCCCAGCTGACTGCCCCCTACCCATGCACCTGAGGAACCCCGTGGCATTATAGAAGATTTCAGCCTCGGAGGCATTCTGCTGGATGAGGGGTGGTCCCCCCGCCCCAGAGAGGGGGCTCAGAACCAGGTCCGTGAGCTGCTCCAGTGTGTCTCGGGCCAGGCGGTCCTTCAGATGGTCGCTGGAGGACAGGTTCCATAGGATCCCTGGGGCAGGTGGGGCCGCGGCCGCGGTCAGTGACAGCCTGCTGGTCCCTCCAGCCCCTCCAGGTGGCATTTGGAGCCTTCCCCGGGAGCCCCCTAGAGAGCCTGCGTGTGAGCCGCAGGTCCCGGGGGTGTGACACAGCAGAGAGCACAACGCCCGGGGACAAGGGGTCTGGAGGCTAGCTGGGGACAAGGGGTCTGGAGGCTAGCTGGGGACAAGGGGTCTGGAGGCTAGCTGCGGAGATGTGCCACCGGAGTAGCTGTGGGGGCGCAGGGCGGTGGTGTGGACGGAGAACAGAGAAAGGGACAAAAAGGCGGAGGGAAGGAGAGGCGCTGGCGCGGGGCTGGGGGTGAGGCCGGCCACCTGTGACGTTCTTGCGCAGCTCGTCGTCTTGCTCACGCAGCGTCCGCAGCAACTCGAAGATGCCGCTCTCCTCCACCAGGGCCAGCTTGTTGTCTGCGTTGTCGTAGATGAGGTTGCGCATCGCGCCCGTGGCATGGCGCTGCACCTCCTGGTTGGCGTGGTTGAAGAGCTTCACCAGCCTGGGCACAGCCTGCAGGCTGCGGGCCTGCACGCGGGGCACGTGGGTGTGAGAACGCGCACGCATCGCACCGTGCATGCGAGTGTACGCAGGCGGATACCGACGACGGGACGCCGGCAGGTGCGCCCGCGTGTCCCGACGCATTCGGCTGCACGGAGAGCTGTGCCTGTGTGTGGCTGGTGCGGACGTGTGCACAGGTGTGCAGGTGTAGGAGGGGCGCAGATCACTTGCTCCTCCCCCTTCTGTGCCGGGGAGGCTCTGGGCCACACGGGGTCTGCCCAGCCAGTGTGGGGCATCAGTGAGAGGTGGCCAGGGGCCAGAGATCAGGGAGGAGTGGGGGGCCGATCGGGTGGTCAGCAGGGGTGGCTGGTCACCTGCTTCTTGGCTCCAGCGTCACTGTAGCACTTGTGCTGGATGTAGGCTGCTCCCAGCACCTGCAGGTTGGGGTCTGAGGCCATGAGGTACTTGACTGCCGAGGGCAGGTCAATGTCGTCAAACCTGTAAAGACAGGGGTCGGGGTCAGTCGACCCTGGGGACGGGCCAGGGCCAGGGTAGAAGTCCCCTCCCCAGGCCAGGCCCAGCTCACCCGCTGCTGAGCCTCTGCAGAGTGCGGTGGCTTCCGTAGCTGTCTAGTCCACGCACATCCGGCAGGTGGCTGGCGTCGGCCAGGCTCAGGCTGAGGCTGCGCACAGACGGTGCTCGGGCCACAGGCTCCAGGACACCCCCTGGCACCGCCCCGGCCCCGACGCGGCTGCGATGGCTGCCCTGGAATCGCTGGAGGGTCCGCATGGCCGGTGCACGGATGGTCCGGCTGGGCGGCCCCTCGGTAGCCTCCGGCCAGTCCAGGCCCCCTGCCCGACTGGAGCTGGCCTGGCGCTCATAGGCGAAGGCCCTGTAGGCAGAGGCGGCCGGGGGCTCCAGCTGCTCGGACACCACGCTGTAGCGGTCATCCAGGCCTCCAGCCCCCAGCCTCAGCGAGCGCAGGGACAAGGTGTCATAGTCCACCCGGCTCCCCACCCCAGCGCGTTCGTGGAAGGACAGGGGCCGGGTAGGCATGGGTACAGTGGGCTGGGCTCCCCCATACCCTGCAGCCCCAAAGGTGCTGCCCCCGTTGTGGGCAGAGCTCAGCCTCCGACTGGAGCTCAGGTCCACAGCTGAGCAAGAAGACCAGGAGGCAGGGCTGTAGGTGGGCTTGGCAATGTGCCGGAAGGTCTGTAGGGAGGGCAGGGAGGAGAGCAGTGAGGGGGTGTTGGGGGCTCACTGGTCCCTCTCCCTGACCCTGGAGCTTCCAGCTTCCCCCCAGCCTCCCCCACGAGACTCTCCAAGGCATGGGGAGAGTGTCACTCACAGAGATGTTGTCCCCACCGAGGCCCTGGGAGCGGGAACTGAAGCCAGGCTGCAGGGTGTGGTACTGACCGCGGGATGTGCCTGCCAACAGGAACAGTGGTAGCCTGACTGGGTCAGATGGCTCACGGGTCTCCTCCAATATCAGCCCTGGTCGGACCTCTCCCACAGCCCCCTGCCCCTCCAGCTGTGCTGGGGGACGGGCACACTCACCCCCCTGACCTCCTGGTCACCTGAGAAATGTGCCAGGGACTCCATCAGCTTTCCAATCCCTGCCCAGGGCACATGCCCGGCCCCCTCCTCCAGGAAGCAACGCTGACCTCCTGTGAGCCCGTCCTGTGCTGTGGTCACACAGGATTGATGCCAAGGACACACAGTCCCCTGTCCCACCTGGAAGAGCCACACCCGCCCCATCCAGCCACATAGGAACTGGGGGTGCTGGCGCCAGACTGACTCTGGTGAGTGGACAAACAGGTGGGTGGGTGGAGGGTGGAGAGATGGGGGAGGAGGAGGTAGGGCTGGTGGGACCGTTGGAAGGATGGGCGGATGGATGGGAGGATGGACAGATGAATGGCTGTTTAGATAGCAGTTGGGTCAAAGTCAGACAGAGACAGAGCGTGGGAATGGTCGGGTAGGTGGGCTCCATGATCTCTGGACTGGGCGGGGGGCGGGATCAGCCTCTGCTAGGGTCCCTGCTGGGGTCACGTCTTGGGGGAGAAGTGTCATATGTCCCCAGAGAGCCTGGGCAGTGACCGGCTGAAAGGACTCATGTTGTGGGAGGAGGAGGGGGCCTCAGCCTCTCCCCCAGCCTCTGCGAGCTGGATGGTCTGGGGGCTCCCCTCCCAGCACACTCCCCAGACCCGCCCTGGTTAATGAGGCTTCTGGGCAGGGGCTATTAACCCTTTGACGCTCGTGAGGCTCAGCCTGGGGGGACACACCTCCAGCCTGGGGACCTTACTCCCACCCCCAAATTATACTCCTTCCTCTAATTGGCAGGCTTGCCAGGGTGGTAATTAACCCCTCCCTGCTCCCTCCTCCACCCCATGACCCCTGGGTACCCAACTACTTAGCCACCAGCAAGTCTGAGGCCCAGGCAGGGGAGGACTCAGGAACCCAGGCTGCTCTGGCTGACCCTCTTCCCCTGCCAAGTGGCCCGCATCTGGAGACCTGTCCCAGAAAGGGCCCTCTAAAGGTCCTGTGAATCACTGTGAGAACTGGTGTCTGGACTCCTGACATCCTGGGAAGTTCCTCTTACTATCTAACCTCTATCCCTGTTGCTGCAGCCTGGCAAGGGAGGAAATGGCATTTCCAGAACAACTGCCCTGAACTCAGTGTGTGTGAGACCCTTTAACATGCACGCACGCACAGGCACACGCACAGGCACACGCACATCCACACCCTCACACACAGGCACATGCATATCCACGCCCGCACACACAGGCACACGCATACCCATGCCTGCACACGCACATCCACGCCTGCACATGCATTCACACACACAGGCACACGCACATCCACACCCACAGAGGCACACGCACATTTGCACGCCCACACAGGCACATGCACATCCACACCCAGAGGCACACGCATTCGCACACACAGGCACATGCACATCCACACCCAGAGGCACACGCACATTTACACACACACACACATCCACACCCACACACACAGGCACACGCACATTTGCATGCACACGCACATCCACACCCAGAGGCACACGCATTCGCACACACAGGCACACGCACATCCACACCCGCACATGCATTCACACACACAGGCACACGCACATCCACACCTGCACACACAGGCACACGCACATTTGCACGCACACCCAGGCACACGCACATCCACACCCGCACACACAGGCACACGCACATTTGCATGCACACACAGGCACACGCACATCCACGCCTGCACATGCACATCCACACCCAGAGGCACACGCACACACAGGCACACACACACGCACATCCACACCCGTGTGCACACACACACGCGGGGGTCTGCCTGGCACTGAGGAGCCACTCCCGCACTTGCTGTTCTCATGAAGAACAACTGGGTCAGGCCTCTGGGGCCCTCCCTCGCAAGTCCACAGGGAGACCCTGGTCCAGACAGGCAGCTGGCTCTGGTCCAGGTTTCCCAGACCCGCCCCCTCACGTTTCTGTCTGCTCATTCCCTTGGGGCCTGGGGGGTGCTGGGGAGGGACGCTGGAGTCTGGGTGTCTGTGTCCCAGTGTGTTTGTGTCCCTGTGGGACTGACGTGTGTGAGCCTGTGTTATGTGGGGCCGGGCGTGTATGGGTTCCGGGTTTGCGGACAGAGATAGGCCCTGCCTGGCCTGCCATGTGCCAATCCTGCCATGTGCCGACGGCGCTCCGGGCCGAGGGGACAGGTGGGGCCCAGCCGGGCTCGGCCGCGAGGACCCCAGGGTCCCTGCTGGGTGGTGGGAGGCCGCACCCACGTCTTCTCCCAACCTGGTGGGCGGGGCGGGTGACTCAGTGCAAGGCCTCGGTGAGTCAGGGCGCTGAACCCCAGCACCAGCCCTACCACAGCCTCTGGCCCTCGTACCACCACACCCACTGAGGCCACCGTTCCCACTGCCCGGCACCCACCCTGCGGGCGTCCGCTTACCTCTGGCTGCCTCGGTGGCCCCCTCAGGCTCAGCTGCCCCGTTGTGCCGAGCCTGCTGGCCTAGCTGCAGGAGGCGGGCGCGGACCTGTTCCTGGACGCGGGCTGCCCTCAGCTGCTCGGCGTCCGGCCCCTCTGCGCCCCGCCGGTCCAGCTGCAGGTCGGAGGGCAGCGCCAGGGAGCACACACCGGCCTCAGGCTGCAGGGCCGACAGCAGGAAGTTACCGTCCTGCATGGCGGCAGATGCGCCCGGCTGGGTCCGCTCCTGGCCTGGGCTGCTGGGGCCTCCTCTGGCCTGAACGTCTTCACTGTCCCGGCCCTGAAGTCCCCTCCCCACTGGCCTCGCCCAGAGCTGGCCAGGAGACAGACGCCGACCCAGCCCTGAGCTTGGCTGGGGGCGGGGACACCTGGGCCAGGTAAGAGGGAGGGGCCACCACCTGCTTAAGGTGGAATTTGGGCGGAAGAACAAGCTGACGCCCTAGCCTGGCCTCCCTATTCCTTCCACATCCCAGGACAGAGCCGCAGTGATCCGGGCCCGTCTTAGTTTCCAGCTTTTGTTCCCAAGCCACAGTGGGCCCTACTGTCCTGCGTGTCAGGGAAGGGCCAGGAGAGGCCACTGGGTAGCCTACGGGCAGCCACCTCCGTAAGTCTGAAGGGGGGCAGTTTTCTCTACCTGGGTGACTGGGGGCTCCAGGTAGCCCCTCGAACCAGGCAGCCAACCCTGAGCTAGGCAGGGGTCAGCGCTAAGAGTGAGGGTTGGGGATAAAGGGCTTGGTGGAGTTTTAGGGTAGAAGAGGGCCCTATGGACCTTGATCCTTGGTGCCCAAGAGATCCCAGAAGCAAATGGATAGACTGGCCCACCCCATAGGCTCATGACCCTCCTGATCTCTGTCCTGTAGACCCCAGAAGTTGCCCCCATCCCCCCAACTTCTGTAGAGGCCTCCAAAGGGCTGGCTTGGCCCTCTCTGGCACCCCTCCTGGCCTCCTGCCCCCCGGGCCATGGGGTAGAAGGCCATTCCCTCCACGTGAGTCAGGGCTCAGCTCAACAGAGCTCTGACAAGGCAAGGTAGGCAGGACTGCTGCAGGGCATTGACTCAGAGGGGCCCTCCTGCCCAGGCTGGGGGTGCAGGAGCTGGGGTGTGTGTCAGGGGAGGAAGAACCCAGGAGTCTGACAGAACAGTGATGAGGAGGGGTCGGCAGCAGGGGTGGGGAGCAGGGCCCAGGCTTAGTAGGGCTTGCCCCCAGAACATTTCCCTGGGGTGCTCCCATCCAGCTGGACCAGCATGCTGCAAGGCCTCCTGAGTAGGCCTGGAGTGAATCCAGGATAGGCCCCTGGTGGACTGAGTAGGGGCAAAGGGTGAGCTGACTAGGGCTGGAGGGGTGGGGGCTGAGTGGCCTCAGGTACCTCCTGCCCGCCCTCCTTGAGAAGTCACGGTGGGGCCCACTCTAACAGCCTCTTATCTCCCATGGGAGGCCTTTACCCTGGTCCCCTGAAGACATTTGCCTTAATCTGTAATCAGTCTTTTCAGGGGATGTGGTCCCAAGTGGGGATGGTGGTTGGGGGGCCTGGGGGTGAGGAGGGAGGTCTGGGTCAGAAGGCAGGCCTAGGAGTGAGGTCAGTGCTGGAGAGGGGTAGGGGTGGGGTGGGAGGAGGTTCAAGGGGGAGCAGAGGGTCCCCAAAAATCTCAAGGTGAAGCCTGGGGTGGAGCTGCTGGGCCAGGGTGGGTGCTCAGGTGGGAGACCTACCGTGCTGGTGGTCTGGATACTGCCAGCCCCATGGCTTATCCCGGAGGCCACTGCTGCAGGCCAAGGGGTCCTGGGCTCCATCCCAGGCCCAGCGCGTCCGTCCGGGGCAGCCTCTCACTGCAGTACGGGACTATGGGGGCACTAGGAGGGCGGGGTGGGAACGCCCGCACGCCCAGCTCATCAGACCGGTTGCTTCCCTGGGAGACGTGTTTTGTGTGGAGAAATCCTGGGAGACAAGTTTGTGCGGTGCTGAGTGCACCTGGAGGCACACGCCTGGCATGGGCCTAGGGCCCGCCCTCCATTTGGGGTCTACCTGGGCCCACCTGGGGCCCTGCAGAGGCCTGGCCTGGCAGCCTGCCTGGGGAAGCCAGACTCAAGGCTGCAGGTGGGGGTTCAAAGGGCTTGTGGGGTGGAGCCCCAAGGGGTAGGCCGGAGCTGCAGAGGGATGGAGGGGGCTTTGGTGCGGTGGCATGGCCAGGAGAGCTTCCAGTGCCCCAAAGCTGTGCTGAGCCTTCCCGAGGACATGTGGACCCCTCCCCCACTATGGGCCTCTTACCTCTGTGGCTCAGTATTCCTGGAAAGTCTGGGATCTTGGGCGCACTTTCTCTAACCACTGCAGGGCCAGGGGGACTGGTCATGGCCCGGACCTGTTACCACCACTCTCAACCCCAGGCTAGGAGCCACGTCTGACCCCTGAAACCAGCCTTCTGTTCTGTCCTCCCCAGAGTTCCCTTTTCCCTGTAGCCAGTGCTTGGGGAGGGGGCACAAGGAGGATTCAAACTTAGGCTTGATGGTGGGCTTCCTGGAGGAGGTCTGTGGCAAATGGAAGATACACCCAGGGAACTTAGAAAACAGACAGAAGGGCCATCTGTGTGGCAGGGCTTGGGAACCTGTGTTTAACTCCCCAGGGGTGTTGGTGCTCCATCAGGTTTGAAAACCTGGGACTTGGGGACTCCAGGGGTGAGTGAGTGAGGCTTTTACTCAGGAGGTGGGCAGCTTCTGGGGGAGCCTGGACTCTGCCCTGGGGCATCTGAAGTGAAAGCTGTGATGGCTTGAGGGGGTTGAGTTAGCATTATACTCCTCTATCTGGGCAACTGGAGGTGGGGACCCCTAGGGGGCTATTAGGAAAGTCTCTGGGGGCGCCCGGTGGCTCAGTCGTTAAGTGTCTGCCTTCAGCTCAGGTCATGGTCCCAGGGTCTGTAGGAAGCCTGCTTCTCCCTCTCCCACTCCTCCTGCTTGTGTTCCCTCTCTCACTGTGTCTCTCTCTGTCAAATAAATAAATAAAATCTTAAAAAAAAAAAAAGGCAAGTCTCTGAAGGAGGAGCTAGGGACAGAGACCAGGGGGCGGAGGATGGGGAGGCCTCCAAGGGCCAAGGGCCAGAGTGGGGGGGGTTGGAAGGAGGACCCCCTAGTGCTGGCTTCAGTGACTTGGAGCTGGGGGAGGGGCACAGAGGGGAGTCGGGTGGAGGGGTTATTAAGGAGCAGAAGATGGGGAAAAGCTTGAAGATATTACAGCGAAATAATATTGAAAACAAAATTGGGGAACACACGCTGGCACAGAGAGGTTAAGCAGTTGGCCTGGGCCACACAGCCTACAAGGGTGGGGGTAGATCAGCCAAGCCCTCCCGCGAATTGGCGGGCCAGATGTGGGGCGCAGCTCGCTGGCTGGAGGGCCCAGAGGCGCCGGTCTTGCTTCCTCTCCGCTGCAGCCCCGAGCGCGTCGCGTCCGGGGCGCTTCCTGTCAGCGAACCTGCGCCCACGCTCTCAAACCTTCCAACCTCCCGCGGTCTGGACTCCCGCCAAATCCGGCCCAGGGCCCGCATCCTCCACCGAGCCTACCCGGACTAGCGCGGTGGGCGCCACCGCCCCCCCACCCTGGCCCTGTGGGTAGCGTGGCCCCTGTGCCTAATCCCCGAGGATCCTGGGTGGGACGCTTGGGACCTGGCATCCCCTGTGCCCCCACCTCTTGCCTTGAGCCTTTGGTGTGGAAGGTAGTTGAGGGATATGCGCCCCAGGCAGCCTAGGGAGCAGGGCGGCACTTTTCATCCACACCCCCCCCACACCCACCCACGGGCTCCCCGCCCCGCCGTCGCTTCATCCATCCCTTGTCGGTTTGGGCAGACGTGTCCTGAACTCTTCTGCGCACAGTCGCTGTTCTGGAGAAGGCAGGTGTGACCCAGACGCACGCAGCTGTCCTGTGCGCTGACCTGAGCGGCGGGAGCCCTTAACTCACGCTGCCCGACGCTCCCAGGGGTCTTAACCTCTGGCGCCCACTGACTTCGTGTGCACGTGCATTGGCTAAGTTCCTGGCATCAGTGTTTCAGACTTTAGATTCTGGCCCGTATTTATTCCAAAAAAGTTTTCTCCTGCTATATCACATATTTTTCTCCTCTTGTCTTCTGGCTTGCCTGTGTCCTTATCTCTTGTCTTCTCAGGAATCACTTTTAGCTCTGTTCTTTTCCATTTCATTTGGTGCACTTTTCTCAAATTTGTCTTCTGTGTTCTTGACTGGGTTTTCAATGATGGCTATTCGTATGTTTTGAAATTCCCAAGGTGGCTTTTATTTCTGTAAAGGTTTTCTTTTTCTCTTACTTCCCCCCCTTCCCAAGTATTGTCAGATTTTAATTTTCTTTGTTCTTATCATTGATTTTTTAAATTTAACATATAATGTATTATTTGTTTCAGGGGTACAGGTCTGTGATTCATCAGTCTTACACAATTCACAGTGCTCACCGTAGCACATACCCTCCCCAATGTCCATCACCCTGGCACCCCATCACTCCCACCCCCCTCCGCTCCAGCAACTCTCAGTTCGTTTCCTGAGATTAAGAGTCTCTTATGATTTGTCTCCCTCTCTGGTTTTGTCTTGTTTCATTTTCCCCTCTCTTCCCCTATAATCCTCTGTCTTGTTTCTCAAATTCCTTATATCAGTGAGATCATATGACAATTGTCTTTCTCCGATTGACTTATTTCGCTTAGCATAATACCCTCTAGTTCCGTCCACGTAATTGCAAATGGCAAGATTTCATTTTTTTTAATTTTAAAATTTTTTATTTATTTATTTTTTTAAAAGATTTTGTTTATTTATTTGACAGACAGAGAGAGAGATGGAGAGAGAGGGAACACAAGCAGGGAGAGTGGGAGTGGGAGGCTTCCCGCAGAGCAGGGAGCCCAATGTGGGTCTCGATCCCAGGACCCTGGGATCATGACCTGAGCCGAAGGCAGACACTTAACAACTGAGCCACCCAGGCACCCCTTCATTTTTTAAAAAAAAGATTTTATTTATTCATTTGAGAGAAAGATGGAGAGGGTGCACAAGCAGGGGGAGCGGCAGGCAGAGGGAGAGGGAGAAGCAGGCTCCCTGCCAAGCAGGGAGCCCGATGTGGGGCTCGATCCAGGACCCTTAGATCATGACCTGAGCCGAAGGCAGACGCTTAACCATCTGAGCCACCCAGGCATCCCGAGATTTCACTTTCTGATGGCTGCATAATATTCCATTGTGTGTATATATGTATATATATATATATACATATATACACACACCACATCTTCTTTATCCATTCATCTGTTGATGGACATCTGGGCTCTTTCCACAGTTTGGCTATTGTGGACATTGCTGCTATAAACATTGGGGTGCACGTGCCCCTTCGGATCACTAGATTTGTATCTTTGGGGTAAATACCCAGTAGTGCAATTGCTGGGTCATAGGGTATCTCTATTTTCAACTTTTTGAGGAACCTCCATACTGTTTTCCAGAGTAGCTGCACCAGCTTGCATTCCCACCAACAGTCTTGTCATTGATTTTTAAAGAAGACTTAATTTTTAGAGCAGTTTTAGGTTCACAGCAAAATTAAGAGGAAGGTACAGAGATTTCCTTGCCTGCACCCGCCTCCCCCCCCCCGCCCCCCCCCCCGCCCGGGCATAGACTCCCTGCTTGCCAGCATCTTCCACCGGAGTAGCACATTCCTTTCAATTGATGAGCCTACATGGACACACCGGTATCACCCTAAGTCCACAGTCCGCATCAGGGTTCAGTCTCGGTGGCATGCATTCCGGAGGCTTGGGCAAACACGTCATGACATGTATGCAGCATTATAGTATGACACAGAGTAGCTTCACTGCCCTCAAAACTTCTGCCTAGTCACCCCTCCCCCTGCCCCACAGCCCCTGGTAACCACTGGTCTTTTTACTGCTCTTGTAGTTTTGCCTTTCCAAGAATGTGACGGAATTGGAAGCATACAGTACGCAACCTTTTCAGATGGGCTTCTTTCACTTAGGAATAAACATTGAAGATTCCTCCACGTCTTTTCATGGCTTGATAGTTTTTTTGTGTTTTGTGTGTGTGTGTTTTGAGTGCTGAATGATATTTGGTTGTCTGGATATAACCACAGTTTATCCATTCACCTACTGAAGGGCATGCTGGTTGCTTCCAGTTTTGGGCAATTATGAATAAAGCTGCTCTAAACACCTGTATGCAGGTTTTGTGTGAACAGAGGTTTTCAACTCATTTGGGTAACTATCTAGGAGTGTGATTGCTAGGTTGTATGGTAAGAAGTTGTTTCGTTTTGTAAGAAACTGGCAAGTGTTTTCCAAAGTGGCTGCACCATTCTGCATTCCCACCAGCACTGAGAGACTGTTCCTGATGCTCCTCATCCTCGTCAGCATTTGATGTCAGTGTTCCAGATTTTGGCCGTTCTAGTAGGTGTGTAGAGGGATCTCATTATTGTGTTAATTTGTATTTCCCTGATGACATGGGATGGGGAATAGCTTTTCATGTGCTTATTTGTCACCTGTGTATCTTTTCTGGTGAGGTGCCTGTTAAGGTCTCTGGGCCATTTTTTACTGTTTGTTTAAAAATGTTTTGTTCTGGGGCGCTTGGGTGGCTCAGTAGGTTAAGTGTCTGCCTTTGGCTCAGGTCAAGATTCCAGCGTCCTGCACTGAATCCCTTATCAGGCTCCCTGCTCAGCAGACAGTCTGCTTCTCCCTCTGCCCTTCATCCCACTTGTGCTCTCTCTCTCAAATAAGTAAATAAAATATTTTTAAAAAAATATTTTATTTATCGCTTAACCGACTGAGCCACCCAGGTGTCCCATAAATGAAATCTTTAAAAAAAAAAAGTTTTGTTCTGTTGTTTGTTTTATTATTTTTGAGTCTTAAGAGTTCTTTCTGTATTTTGGGTAACAGTCTTCTATTAGATGTGTCTTTTGAAAGTATTTTCTCCCTGTCTGTGCCTTGTCTTCTCATTCTCTTAATATGGTCTTTCACAGAAGTTTTAATATTGTGAAGTCCTTATTAATTATTACTTTCATGGATCGTGCTTTTGGTGTTATGTCTAAAAGGTCATCATCATACCCAAGGTCATCCAGATTTTCTGTTATCTTCTAAGGGTTTACATTTAGGTCTGGGATCCATTTTGAGTTAACCTTTGTGAAGGTGTAGGGTCTGTTTCTAGATTCACTTTTTTGCACATGGACGTCTAGTTGTTCCAGCCATTTATCGAAGAGATGACTTTTGCTCCATCATTTTGCCTTTGCTCCTTTGTCAAAGATCATTTGATCATACTTAGGTGGGTCTGTTTCTTTTTTTAAAAAAAAGATTTTATTTATTTGTCAGAGAGAGAGAGAAAGAGAGCACAAGCAGGGAGAAAGGCAGAGGGAGAGGGAGAAGCAGGCTCCCCACCAAGCAGAAAGCCCGATGTGGGGCTTGATCCCAGGATCCCGGGATCATGACCCGAACTGAAGGCAGACGCTTAACCAACTGAGCCACCCAGGCACCCCTGTGGGTCTGTTTCTGAGTCCATTGATCTATTTGTCAACTTTTCATCTGTATCATAGTCTTGATCACTGTATCTCTTCAGTCAGCTTTGAAGCTGGGTAGTATCCTCCAAGTTTGTTCTTCTCCTTCAATATTGTGTTGGCTTTTCTGGGTCTTTTGCCTCTTCATATAAACATTAGAATCAATTTGTTGATAACCACAAAATAACTTGCTGCAGTTTTGATTGGGATTGCATTGACTCTATCATCAAATTGGGAAGAACAGGCATCATGGTAATGCTGAGTCTTCCTATTCACGAACACAGGACATTTCTCCATTTATTTAATTTTTCTTTGAGTTTGTTCATTAGAGTTTTGCACTTTTCCTCATATAGATCTTGTGTGTATTTTGTTAGATTTATACCTAAGTATTTAATTTTTTCGGTGTTAATGTAAAGGGTATTATGTTTTAAATTTCAAATTTTAATTGTTTCATTACTGATATATAGGAAAACAAGCGATTTTTGTGTATTAACTTTATATTCTGCAACCTTGCTACAGTTGCTTATTAGTTCCAGGAAGGTTTGTTGTTGTTTTGCTGATTCTTTTGGGTTTTTTACATAGGTGATCATCTGCAAACAAAGTCATTTATGCATGCAACCCTTTAATTTCCCATATGTATACCTTTTATTTCCTTTTCTTGTCTTATTGCATTAGCTAGTACAATTGACCCTTGAACAGCATGTGTTTGAACTGTGCAGGTCCACTTATTTGTGAACTTTTTTTGGATACAGTACAGTACCGTATACCCGCTAGGGCCTCCCCTTCCATGTGCACCTCTCCCCCCATTTTCTCTTCCTTATGATTTTCTTAATAACATTTTCTTTTTTCTAGCTTACTTTAAGAACACAGATTATGATACATATAACATGAAATATGTGTCAACTGTTTGTGTTGTTGGTCAGGCTTCCCGTCACCAGTAGGCTATTAGTAGTTCAGTTTTGGGGGAGTCAAAAATTATATGTGGGTTTTCAACTGTGCAGGGGTTGTTGCCCCCAACCCCTGCATTGTTCAAGGGTCAACTGTGCTTCTAGTATGATGTTGAAAAGGAGTGGTGAAAGGCGTTTATCGCTAATTAGAAAAAAAATTCCTCAAGTGTCACCTCTGACCTCTTTTACCCAGTGGCACCCTTGGTAAGCGTTATAGCCTTCAGGTCTTTTCTGGGATGTCACCTTCTCAGACTTGCTTTTTCTTTTTCTTTCTTTCTTTTTTTTTTTTTTTTTTAAGATTTTATTTATTCATGAGAGAGAGAGAGAGAGGCAGAGGGAGAAGCAGGTTCCCAAGGAGCAGGGAGCCCGATGCGGGACTCGATCCCAGGACTCTGAGATCATGCCCTGAGCCGAAGGCAGACGCTTAACCATCTGAGCCACCCAGGCGCCCTGCTTTTTCTGACCGTCGTTTACAAATGCAGGCTCACTCAAACTTACTATTCTCCTTCCTGGCTTAATTCTTTTTCTTTCTTTTTAAAGATTTTATTTATTTGACAGAGAGAGACACAGCGAGAGAGGGAACACAAGCAGGGGGAGCGCGAGAGGGAGAAGCAGGCTTCCCGCCGAGCAGGGAGCCTGATGCGGAGCTCGATCCCAGGACCCTGGGATCACGACCTGAGCTGAAGGCAGATGCTTAACGACTGAGCCACCCAGGAGCCCCGCTTAATTCTTTTTCTACAACAGTTGCCATCAGCTAACATACTAGACTTTTTCTTTATTGTGTCTATTATCTGCTCCTCCTCACCTTTCACCAGAACCTAAGTTCTATGAGGGTAGATTCTTGTCTCTTTTGTTCACCACTTTTCCCTCAGTGCCTAACATGTAGTGGGTGCTCAAAAAAGTTGTTAAAATGGATTAATGAATTATGGTATATGTATAGTCCAGATTACATGGGATTTCGCTTGAAATTTTCTTCTGCTTCCTGAGGTAATTATTTTTCTGATGTGTATGCTTCACCTGCCTATTGTTTGCATTTTTTTTTTTAAGATTTTATTTATTTATTTGACAGAGAGAGAGAGATAGCGAGATCAGGAACACAAGCAGGGGGAGTGGGAGAAGGAGAAGCAGGCTTCCCGCCGAGCAGGGAGCCCGATGTGGGACTCGATCCCAGGACCCCGGGATCATGACCTGAGCCGAAGGCAGACGCTTAATGACTGAGCCACCCAGGCGCCCTATTGTTTGCATTTCTTTTCTCTCCCCCTCTCTTTTGGAGACTGTATTCCTAAATCCAGCACTAGTTCTTTTTTTGTTATGAAACATCTGTGAGTAGAGAAAATCCCATGTGAACTACATACTTGGGGAGGAGAGGGCAGTATGAGCTATGGGCATCTGGTAGCTTCTGAGCAGGTATGTGGCAGGTGAGCTGTGTCCTCTGCCCTGTAGGCACTGTGCTCTGTGGACCAGTGGGACTTGTGAAGCCCACGTGTTACAGGTGACTTAGTGTCTACAAACATCTGCTGGCTACTCTGGTCAGCAGTGGCAGGGCTGAATGACCCTTCCAGCAGGGTCATTTCTAGAATCTTCTCAGGGCCAGATGGTGGAGTCCATCTGGTCCTTCTTTCTTTGGGATCCTTTCTGCTGCCCTGTGTTCATGGTGAGGCATGACCTAAGGATACAACTTGGGCCAATCTCACGAGGATTGTTTGGGCTGCTGGGTGGATGTACTGCCTACCACTGAATGTAAGTAAGGAAGTACAGAGAATCATGGCCCCAAAGACATCCAGGCCCTAAGCCCTGAAACCTGTTACTGTCACCTTACATGGCAAAAAGGACTTTGTAGTTGTGATTACATAAAGAATATTGATTGAGGGGTGCCTGGGTGGCTCAGTCAGTTAAGTGTCTGCCTTCAGCTCAGGTCATGATCCCAGGGTCCTGGGATTGAGCCCCGCATCGGGCTCCCTGCTCGATAGGCAGCCAGCTTCTTCCTCTCCATTGCTTGTGCTCTCTCTCATGCGCTCTCTCTCTTAAATAAATAAAATCTAAAAAAAAATATTGATTGAGATGGGGAGATTATCCTGGTTCATGGAGGGGGGCAGTGTAATCATAGGTGTCCTTACAAGAGGGAGGCAAGGAGGGTCAGGGAGAGATGTGATAATGGAAGCAGAGATGACAGACACAGGGAGAGAGGGATATGAAAATGGTAAGCTGCTGGCTTTGAAGATGGAAGAGCCCTGAGCCAAGGAATCCAAGCAACCTCTAGAAATGGGGAGAGGATGAAGCAGATTCAATCCTAAAGCCTCCAGGGGCCCGGTCCCTTGGTTTTAGGACTTGTGACCCCCAGAACTGTAAGATGATACATTCTACTATGTCTCTGGAAATCTGTTATGGCGGCCACAGAGATCCCATAAGGCAGAGCACCAGCCTCCCTCCCAGGATTGGGACCCATCTTCAGACAGCTGACACCCCCAGGGAGGATCTGGGCTTCGACAGCATCACCCAGCCTCTGGTCAGTACTCTCCCAGCATGCCCCCGACCCTGAACTTCCACGTACATGAACAGAAGTCAGATAAGCATCCCTCCTTCCCATTATGGCATAAACCAGCTTGAGTTGGGTTTTCTGCTTCTGGCAACTCAGCGGAGTCCTGCCCCCAATGTGGTTACAGGACACTGCCCACCTGGGGTGCTGAGTTCACCTTCACCTCCTGGGAAGTTGGGGTAGGACTAACATCCAAGTTCTGTTTTCAGAAGGGAGGGCAGTGAAATGGCTGACTGTTCTTTTCTCAAAGGTGCGAAGGCCCTGCCCCGTGTCTGTTATGGTTGGCCACGTGACCCCACAGGCACAGAGTGGCAAAGAAGAGGGCGGGAGCACTTTCCCCTGGAGGTCCCAGCTCTGAGGCTCAAGGGGAAGCGGTGAGTGGTCCTGAGTGTGGACAAGGGCGGGGGTCAGTGTGGCTGCAGCAGCTTTGAGTCAGGAAGGGCCAAAGGAGAGAGACAGTGCCCAGGGCTCTCTGGCAGTCACTGAGAACCATCTCTGCCCTCCCGAGAGAACCAGGCAGAGGACAAGTCAGAACTAAAAAAAATATTTCATTTCATTCTGAATAAAAAACGGAACAGACAGAACTCTCGGAAATCCTGAAAACAATGTCATCGCTACGGCAAAATTTCACAGAAATCATCGCACAGAGTGTGGAGACCAAGCGCGGGCCCCAAGCAGCGGTGGAGGCTGCCTCTCTGGGGAGGGGCACGAAGGGGGAGGTGGCCCCTGGGGGCCAGGCACAGGTGGTGGCTGCGCCCCTGGGAGGAGCCCTGCCGGGTCCCCAGGGACCAGGCTCAGGGCCCGGCCTCCAGCTACCACCACAGGACTGTAGCCAGGGGCTGGGAGGGTTTGCCTTGTCGTCAGGGCCCCTCTGTGCGGGAGCCTTTCCGGCTGCGCGTGCCCCACATCCCCCGCTTGGAGTGGTAGTGATGGTAGAAATTCCTCAGTCGGAGCCGCTCTACCTCCAGCCCTGCCTGCAGGACCCTGGGTAGAAAGGGGGTGTCAGGACCCTGGGGAGGGGTGGCAGAGCTGCCCCTAGGCCTGCAGGGCTGGGGGTGGGGGTGGGGTCAGGACCTGGTGGTAGGGGGATAATTGTGGCTACCCTGAGTCTTCTGGAATATGTGGGTGGGCAGGATGGGAGTGGGCAGGACCCTGGCCCAGGGGCTGGGCGGGGGGAGGTGTGTCAGGGATTCCACTACTATAGGGCTCTGGTGGGAGATGGGGACTCAGGGCCACCACTGGACCTATAGGATCTGGGGACAGAGTCTATTCAAAGGCTGTCCCTGAGTCTGCAGGACCCCGGAGGTAAGAAGGGTTTCTGGGGATTAGGGTGGGGATTAGGGTCAAAGGGTTTCTTCCTAGGCCCATAGATCCTGGGAGATGAAGCAGAAGGACAGAGTCCTTGCAGTACATGAGGACCCCTCGGGCTTCCCCTCCCCATTCAGAGGAAGCTGTGGAAGTGTCCTTAGTCTCCCTGAAGGGTGGGGAGGTGCTCACCTGTCCAGGAGCTCCCAGTCCTCGCCCCCCCACTGGTCACGGAATTCCTCAGTGTTCATGCCTCCGACGCGGTCAAAGTCTGACTTGTAGATCCCGAAGAGGCCAAAGCCATTCACCTCCCAGTAACCTGGGCAGGGAGGTGCCCTTCAGACACCAGGTCCGGCAAGCCTTCCTCCCCAACCTCAGGAGTGGGTCTGGTACAGGGTCCTATCATCAGAGGGGCTCTCAGGGGTCACTCTTCTGTGGGGGGTCATAATCTGGAGACCTGCACGTGACTGGGTGCTGGAGGAGGTCCCTAAGGGTCAGGCATGACCCTGGAGGTTCTGGGGGAGGACCTGGGGTTCTGGGCAATATGAGGGGCATTGATGGGTCCCCAGGCCTACCTCAGGAGTTGGGAGAGGCCCCCAGGGGCCTAGATTTTACCCTGGCATTGGTGGGACTCCTAGCGTTACTGGGGTGGGGGCATCCAGGGCATTACCATGAGGGTCCCCTGGCGAGCTCCCGCAGCCCAGGCGCATGACCACAGGCGCAAAGGCCAGCTTGCCCTCCACACAGTGTTTGCGGATGCCGTCCAGGATGTTGGGGGGGAAATGAATGTGCAGATCGCAGAGGAAAACGATGCTGCTGGCATCCTGGAGGTCAAAGTCACGGGGAAGTCTGAGCCCCACCCATTCCTCCCCATGCTTAGCTCCTCCCTTGGCTCCCCCCATCTCCCTCTCCCTACCGCCCATGCCTCCCACGCACCTCCACTGCCTCCACTCCAGCTTGCAGGCCCGCCGAGCGCTCAAAGTTTCCAGTTCGCCTCAGGTACTGGTACCTGGGGGGGTGAGGGAGAGCAGGGGGTGGGAAGTCACAGGCACGGGTCCCTGGGGGCAGGGGTAGGAAAACCCACCTCCCCGAGGAGGCAAGATGCGCTCGGTCCTCCCCAGTGGGGGTGGAGGGCACTGTTACCGGGGCAGCCGAGCCGTGCGCAAGGCCCGTTCCACATCCATATCCTCGCTCTCAAAGTCCACCAGGATGACGCTGAAGCGTGAGTCCCCTGTGCGGGCGTGCAGCGCGGCCATGTCCGCCAGGAACTGGGCCACCCAGCGCGCCTGGTTCTTCACTGGTGGAGGATGGTGCCACTGAGTCCATCCCAAGGTGACCTAACCCCGTCCACAGCCAGTGGTGCTCCCTCACCTCGCTGAGAGGTCTCCTGGAACGCACCCCCCCCCATCCCAGGTGCCAGGGCCCATGGCACTCCTGCGCACCTGGCACGATGAAGTGCACCATCACATCCTGGCGCCAGGCCAGACGCAGTGGCCTGCACAGCTCCGGGTGGCCGTCTGGGCGCGTGGAGGTCGCGGGAGCAGGCTCAGGACTCTCTCCGTCCCTGTCGCCGTCTCCTGCGTGGGCTCCTGGCAGTCTCAGGAAGACGTACTCTGACAGGCGCAGGCGGCCGCCTCCACGCTCCTGCAGCTCCAGCTCCAGGAGGAAGCGGCTTCCGCGCGCGGAATCTCGGCGCTTCTCCACGTTCACAATGCGCAGAAGCGCGTAGCGCCTGGGAAGCGCGGCAGGGTCAGCACCCTTGGGCTTCGACCTTTCGTTCCTCCCTCTTCTCCGCCCCCACCCCCACAAACCAGGTGGCCACTCAGCTGACCAGCTGGGGTAGCTGCTGTGAATCCTCTGCCCTCCCAGGCTGCCACAGTCCCCTCACCCCTCATGCCCTGCTGGGGCATTTGGAGAAGACAGGCCCACATTGTGTGCCTCCCCCTCCCTAGGGTATTGCACACTTGGAGGCGTCCCCAAGCCCAGGCCAGTCCTTTCCTCCTCTGTGGTCTTCCTGCCACCACTCACATCCACAGTGATCTTTAGGACATGCTCAGAAAACTTCAGGGCCACCCACTGTCCACAGAATGGGGTTTGGATGGCTTAAAGTGGCATTCTAGGACCATAAGCAGATTCTAACTTGCCTTCAGTGTCCCCTCATGCTGAGTAAGCTGACTTCCTCTTCCTATAGGGTTTTTGTTCTGGGGTATCCAATCTGGCAGGCTTGCCCCAATCCTCCCCTGCTCTTTCTAAGGCTCTGAAGGGAGATGCCACTGGGCCTACCCTGAGCCTCTTCTGTCCCTTCCCCCGTTCTGGCTCTGCTGAGTATCTTTCGTCCTCCACTCTGCCTTCAAGCAGAGCCTTCTTATCCTGGGAAAACAGGATCCTGCCCATGCTAAGATTGCTTCTTCCTTCTGCTGCATGTCTTCCCTTTGCAGGCAGCACCCCTCACCATGGGAGCCTACTTGTGTGACCTCCAAGGGGTACACACTCCTACCAACCCCTGCCATCCCCACTATGCTCTGCCCCAAATGCTCTGGGTCTACCTACACTCTCAGTCCTTGGGGCCATTCATATCCTGCTCTCAGGAAGCTTAGAGCCAAGGGCAGGCTCACACTCAGCCACCTAGAATCAAATCCCTGCCCCTCCCATGCCATCCCATCACTGCCCTGGACCTAGCCTGTCAGTCATGGCCCCTATGAGCTTCCCATCCTGTCTATTCCTCTTCAAGGCAGCAACAGGTCTGTCTTCAACCCAAACAGGTCAAACCCCTGTCCTGCTCAAAACCTTGTATCGAAAGTAAGAAAAATGAGTGCTGAGCAGGTTGTTCAAGGCCCACAATTACCCCTTCTCTATTCTCTACACACCACGCCCCTGGCCTCTTGTCCCAGTGCCTTTGCCTACCATTGCTGTCTGTGCAGATCCTGCTCCTCCTTCAAGGCTCACACAACTCAGAACCCACCAGTGCCACCAGCGGGGCCAAGTTGAGGCCTCCCACTCACCACACCACTACCTACATGGGGATGGAGACAGGCCTAGATTTCTGGGGCTTGCAGGAGACCAGAGACAGCCATGGGGCAGGAGCCCTGTGCTCTCCTCTAGAGTCAGAGGAAGACCCTCTTGGAAGACCCAGTAGCATTGTGCCAGAAGAGGAGGGGTCCAGGGACTCTCAGGTTGACTTTTGGATGTGTCTCTATTTGGTGGAGAGTCCTGGCTGGCTCAGATTTATTCTTGGGTTCAGGCCCAAGGTGACAGGGTGGGGTCTGGAGGGAGCCAGCCCTCCGTGTGTGTGTGTGGGGGGGGGGTGAGGCTTCTAACATTGGACAGGAAACCTGGACAATAAGAAGCCCCAGAAGGCACAGAAGAGACAGGCAGAGAAGACTCTTCCCTAGGGGGTGTGTTTACACTCCCAGGTCAGTACCCTGGGCCCTGGGGAAGGTCTGAAGGTCCCACAGAGGCTAGGGCCTCCCCTTCCATGTGCGCTCCTCCCCCCATACCCGCTAGGGCCTGCCCTTCCATGTGCGCTCCTCCCCCCATACCCGCTAGGGCCTCCCCTTCCATGTGCGCTCCTCCCCCCATACCCGCTAGGGCCTCCCCTTCCATGTGCGCTCCTCCCCCCATACCCGCTAGGGCCTCCCCTTCCATGTGCGCTCCTCCCCCCATACCCGCTAGGGCCTGCCCTTCCATGTGCACTTTTCCCCCCTACCCGGCGTGGCGGGCGTTGAGCCGCTCCATGTACTGAGCCACCACGTCCACCGCCTCAGCCTCAGGCAGCTGCAGGTTCCCGGACACGTTGCAGCGCAGGTCGTTCCAGTCGGAGCGCAACAGCTCGAAGTCCATTGCGCCCACACTGAATGTGCGCTGCCAGTCAATGGCGTCCTCGCGCCAGCGGCCGCGGGGGGGCCCCGCCGCCTCCTCGCTGTCCTCCTCGCCCTGGGCCCCATCCTCATCTGCTTCCTCCTCCTCCTCGTCCTCGTCCTGCCCAGGCAGCTGTGGCCTGGACACCTGGGACAAGCTCAGGAAGGAGGTCACAGGCTGTGTTTCTGACAAGTTCAAGTCCGCGGTGGGTGCCGTGAGTCCCAGCATGTGCGGCTGGCCTTCCTGGCTCCCCTGGGTGGCCTGCGCCCGGGCAGAGGGCCTCAGCTCTGTGGCCTGGGAGCCACCGGTCCTGCGGCCTCGAGACCGGGGCGGGCGTGGGGGTGCCCGCAGCTGCACCCGGGGAAGAGGTCTGGGACGGAGGAAGACTCCAGGGAAGGGCGGCCAGGGCGGGCCGCGTGGGCTGAGAGGTGCCAGGTCGCGCGGGGGTGCCCGTAGTCCGGGCCGCACCCGTGTCACATACACCTTTGGGGGTGGCTGCTCAGCTGCGGCTCGGGGGCGCAGGGCGCGGCCCAAGAAGAGGGGCAGGGGGCGTGCAGCCCGGGCAGCCCAGCTCAGCGCCCGGGAGCGCCTGGGGGTTGGCAGGTCCCGGGTGCTGGGAGGCGCTGGCGGGGTAGGCATGGTTCCCGGTGGTGTGTTGGGGGCCACCGGGGAAGGGAATTGGCGGCCGCTCTGCCGGGGGGACGCCTCCGTAGGCTCCAGACTGTCTAGCAGCTCCCCCTCGTCCTCATCGTCCAGGAAGTCTGTGGGAAGCATGGTTAAGCCTGCCACGCCCAGGTGGGCACATGCTGGGGGGACTGGGGGGCACTCACCATCCGGGTTGAGAAAGAGGAAGGCTCGGCGCTGCACCTCTTCCTCTTCATCTTCCTCTCCCTCCTCTCTGTCCATCTTCATGTACTTATAGAACCCAAACCTGGGATGGGGTGGGGCATCAGAGAGGATATCTTGCTGCCCCCCCAAGAGGCCCCACCCTCATTCCTTGCTGGTGCCCCCCCCCCCACCTTTCCAAGTATAGTGGTGACTCCCGGTAGAAGCACTTATTTTCGGTCTCCATGTGAGTGAGGCGCGTATGATCATTGGGGTAGACGAAGGACAGGTACACCTGCGGGCGGGGCAGAGGGCTCAGGGGACCTGGGAGGGAGGTCCGGGTCTCAGGAAGGTCTTGGTGAGGGGCACTTACAAACTGCAGTCCCTGGTATCTCGCAATGGGAAAGTCCTTGACAACATAGGTGGGGGCGTAGGCACAGGGCTCCAGCACATTCTCCAGATTTGAAGGCTCCACCCGAGGAGCTGTGGGAGGAGTGGTCACAGAATGGCAGGCTGGGTGTCCCCGCCCCACCCCCCTGCAGGGTCCCCTCTCACTGAGGAAGAAGGTGTCTCGGGGGTCTGGGCGCAGCATGTCAGCTCTGGGCTCCTCCTGCGGCAGGTGCCCCCCCACATGGCTAGCTGGAGACTGGGGGACGTGGGCCACATGGTCCATCTTCAGGGATGATTCATCTGGGGGCAGAGGGATGTGTGGGGTCCCCAGGAATACCCAGAGACCACTCCTCACCCCTCCCCACCCATATCCAGTGCCCATCCCAGAGACCACTCCCCAGAGAGGTACTGGGCTCCGCACCTGTGTACAGGGAGATGTGAGCAGAGCCTATGACCTCAAACTTCAGGCCCGGCAAGAAGGCTCGCCACTGGGGGAGGGAGAGAGCGGTCAGGACCAAAGGGTGGGGGTGAGAATGGGAACAGAGCTTGAAAGGAATGGGTCTTCTCTGATGTGGGCATGGGGAACTAGTGGGGGCATCCCCTTCAAGGGTGCAGGAAACTTGAGGGTGGATGGGAGAGGGGTTCTTGGTGGCAGGTAAGGACCCTCCTATGCTCCCTCCAGGCCCTTCCTGACATCCTAAGCATTCTCTTGCCTGCAGGTTATGGCTTTCCTGTGGCCTGCTTCCCCATTCTACAGCCAATGCTCTCCTGGAGGTCACAGCTGACCTTCCAAGGGCTGGTGCACCTCATGTCCCTAGCTCTCCCCCTCCCTGTGTCCCCACTCCTGTGGCTACTCGTTCTCAGTCTCCTCTGCAGGCTCTGTCCCTCCCTCCCTCCTCTCAAGCTGGGGTTTCCAGGAGCTGTTCTAGGCCCTCTTCCCTTCCTACCTCATTCTGGGTCCTCTCGGCACCCCCTTGTCTTCCACAAGACCACCCTAAACCTGAGTCTCCAGCCTGGACTCCCTGCCAGCTGAGCTGGGTTGATGCCTGTCACATACACCAGGCACATGCGACATCCCACAGAACTGGGGCTGAGCACCCCCATCCCAATCTAGTCATCACCACACACACAGCCAGGCTCAGGCCCTCTGTCTTGTGCAAACCCGCTTCCCCCTGCACCTGCCACTTCTTCCTTTCCCACCTCCCTGGTTCAGGGACCACACATAAAAGCTCCCTCCTCCTGGGCTCTCTGCAACAGTAGCCAAAGGGTTTTTCCTGAGATGCAAACCCAACTGCTTCATTCTCAGGACAAAGCCAGAGCTGTCCAGGGTTGGCACTGTAGGCCCCATCTGGCCACTGGACCCCTTGGAGTTCTGGAATAACGCTCGGTGTTCCTATTCCTCTGCTGTTGTTGAGATTTGGAATTCGTCTGATGCACCCCCATCCCAGATTCTCTCCTCTTTGGATCTCCCTATGAATGTCTCATCTCTCAAGACTCTACTCAAGTGACACTTCCTCCATGAAGCCTCTCTGAGCAGGCAGAGTTGACCTTGGGCCCTGTCCCTGAGGGTCTGCTTTGCCAACTAGACGGGAACTCCCGGGGTGGGGGGCAGGGTCCACACCATTGCCCTGAAGGGAGTTTTGGGAGCAGAGAGGGCAGGGGAGGGGAGGTGGATTCTCTAGAAGCCCACGGATGGCCGGCCACACTCACGCCCACTTCCACGTGGTCTGAGCCTCGGTCGTCCTGCTTGTGCAGTAGCTCAAAGTAGTACCTCCGGGAGGCCATGAGCCTGGGGACATAAGGAATCAGGGGGACATGCCCCTGCCATGCCCCCTGGAGCTCCAGAGAGTGCAGAGAAGATGGGGTGCCCAGGGTGGTTTGGCCAGGACGGCCAAGTGCAGTGGTTTCATGTGTATGCAAATGTGCACACACATGCACACACACTCCCAGCCACTCACCGCTTGGGCTTGGACACCTGGGAGCTGAACTTGGTGAATTCTCCAGGAGCTGTCCACTCTGAGCCAGTCTGGGAAGCGACACAGAAGGGGTGGAGGGGGTTCAGCCTCTCCTTGGGGGCACCAGCCTCATCCAGTCCCCGTCCCTTAGAAGCTGGAGGAGACAGGTGGCGGAGGCGGCAGGAGGCCCAGTGAAGACAGATGGGGGTGTGGGTGGAGGGGCTGGGGCAGGAAGGCTGTGGGGTTGAGGGTACCTTGCCCACAAAGGCCACCAGCTGGGCACTCGCCGGGCTCTCGTTTGGGCTCAGCCAGAACTCAGAGTTGTCATCTGAAGCCACAGAGAACTGGACGTCTCCTAGGCCACAGGACAGGGACTCAGGGGGGTGTGGGGCCCCTTTTGATCTCCCCTCCCTGGCACATCCCTACCCTCGCACCATCTCTTGCTGGGTGGATGAAGCCGAAAATCCGTAGTCCATAGTTCTTCCACTTGGGGGACACAGCCAATTTCTTCACGGTGGTGCGAGTCTGGGGGGGCAGTGATGTCAAAACCCACTGCGTACCCCTCCCCACCCTGTAGGGCCTGCCCTCCCCCCCCAGCACTCACATGAGGGAATAGTGGGAAGTGCAGGTTCCTCCTCAGATGGCCCACGGCGCCTCCGCACCAGTCCTCGAACACGTGCAGGTTCACCTGCCCCTTGTACTGGGGGGGCAGGAGGGGGGCCTTACCTTCCGCAAAGCCCCACCTCCAGCACTCCCCTGAAGCCCATCACAGCCGCAAGCCAAGCAGAGCTCACCTCTTCCCACCACGGGGGCACATGATGAGTGAGGTTCAGAGGGGGTGGCTTTCCAGCCCCCACAGGAAAACGCATGTTTGGGTCCCGGCCGTCAGGCTACAGGAGCGAAAAGGCACCGGGGTCAAAGCTGAGAAATGGGAGGGCAGGGAGGGTTCACACCACCACACACAGCGGGACACAAACTTCACAAGGACTCCCCTGCACACAGCCAGCCACAAAATCCCAAATCCATCGTATCCCAACCACACACATCCACACGCCCCTCATCACACCTGCCCAGGCAGACAACGGGCCACCCCACACGTGCACCACCTAATCCCCCCAGACACGGAACTCCAGGCCAGGCGGTGCTGGGGCGTGCGCACCAACAGGCTGCACCCGAGTCCTCCATCCACACAGCCCACGGGTTCCCGAGGCCACTGGCACGCAAGTGTGTGTGCCGCATGCACGTGTCCTTTCCCACAGCCCTGCTCCCACCTGCTCTTCCTCATGGCTCTCGCTGGAGTCCTCTGCCCTCTGTGTGGACAGTGCAGTCCGGACACCCCTGCCCTCTGTCACACCGCTCAGCTTCTCACCGTCTGTGGGTGGCATGTGGGACATGACTGGGGCCCTGCTGCTGGGGGTCAGTGGGGTTATGGGGTCTCCCGCGGAACCCTCTCCTTTCAGTCTGCTCCCTCGTACCTGACACCCCACCTACAGCTGTGCAGTTGCTCTCTGCTGGGCCCTTCTCCCACATCCCACCCCTAGGGGGTGGGCAGCCCCCTCTCAAGGCCTCTGCCTGGCTTTCCGAGCTCCCTGATCGGTGCCAGGGAGCAGAGTTCTGTCCGACATGTACACATTTATCTGGCCATCCTGGTCAGTGGCTCCGCTGTCAGGAAGGCCCCCAGGAAGTGCCCTCAGCACTTTTCCCTTACACTGAGTGTTTTGTGTCTCCTTCCCTTATCAAAACTGTGCTAAGGGTTAGTGCTGGAACTTGTTATTGGGAAAGCTGGTGCTTTTGTCTTAAGGCTAAGCCAGCCCCAGCTCATGGCCAAGTGCCACCTCCTGCCCTTGGGGCGGGGGCTCAGGACCAAAGGAACCCTGGCACCAGCCTGGATGGAAGAGGGATAGACACGCTGGTCTGGCTGCGGGAGGACCTGCGGCAAACATGGCTCTGGAGAGAGACTGTACCCCTGAGGAACCCTTCCTAGGTCTGTCTGTGGACATCTCTAGAGCTTCGCAGCACCCCCACCCCCCATGGACACATCCCCTAGCCTGGGGCATTGCCATGCCCCTAACTCCCTCAGATTCCCAGACTTCTTCCCCAAGCTGTGGGCCTGAACATCCCACCCTGTCCCCTGGGGCAGGGTGGGGAGTGCCACACCCCGGGACCTGAGGCTCTGGAAGGGAGGCTTTATTGTATCCCACCTCTGCCCCTCCTGGTGCTCCCACCTAGGGATCCCCAATCCAGGAGCCCCGCCTCTGCTTCAGGGCAAGCCTGGGTTTTGACATCCATGCCCATCCTTCAGTCCAGACTCCAGGAGCTAGATTCCTGTGTGGGCATAATTGGCCTGAGCCCCTTCTCCAGGATAGGGGAGCTGTCCTTGGTCTCCTGCCTATGGGACTCCTGCTGGCACCTGCCCACCTGCTCCTTCTGGGTTCCTCCCTCACTGCCCTCTGTCCAGCTGGCAGATGAACCCCTAAGAGGTTCCTGGCCAAATCCCCACAGCCTGGCCCTGATACTCCCTGCCCACCAAGCTAAGTCCGTGGGTACTAGGAGCCTCCTGTGGTGGGTTGCAGCCCGGGCTTCCACCACTGTCTTGCAGGGGCTGAGCCCCAGCACAGTGAGGTCCGCAGAGGCCTCTTGCCACACAGCTTTCCTGCAGGGTACCAGGAAAGTAGCCCCCCTGCCCCGCTCCAATGCTGTCTCCCCAGCTGTAAGTGAAAATAGCACTGATCCAACACTCTAAAAGGCCTCAGAGGCATGTCTAGCTGCTCAGCTGTTCACAAGCCTTACCCTGGGTGGAGCCCAGGTGGCTGGACAGAAGGTGGGGCTGCAGCCCAGAGCCAAGACCTGCGGGCTGGAGCTGTTCTGGAAGGTGCCACAGGAGAGTTTGACCTTCCAGGACCCTGAAGAGCTCCTGCTCACCCACGAGTAGTGAGGGCAGTCTGGCCAGTCACCCAGCTTCTCTGCTGGTGTAGCTGAGAGCAGAGAGGGACTCAGAAATGGAGTTCCCACACCTCCACCCCCTCCCAGTTGCTGAGCTAGACTCCCCAGCTACTCAGGAAGTTGAGCTGGGGAGGACTGTGGTTGCTTGGAAAGCCACAGAGGTGACTGGGGAAGGGGGTTCGGTTTTGTCCTGTGTCACTGGGTCACGCACTGGGTCCTGCCTTGCTTGCTGATAGCTGGGGAGGAGGGCTTCTTTTAGGGACTGAGCAGCGCTGGGGGCCTCTCAAGAGTGTGGTGGCTGTGAGGTGTGTAGACTCTGGGGGGTTGGGACAAGCTCCAGACCCCTGGCCTGGGAGATCTGTGGAGCCAGGTGTCCAGGCACACAGAGGGGAGGCAGAGGGCTTTGGCAACTGAGAGACAGGATTGGGACTGAACAGGGAGGTTTGGACCCTTCGGTGGAGTGGCCCTGGGTGTTGTGAGCCAAAGTCATTGTTCCAAGTCTTTAGGAAGCAAGATTCTCTCTCTACACCTCCCGTCCTAAAGACTTCCAGCACCCTGCTTCCTTAAGAAGGGTCAGGGGCAGTCTGGCTGGGATCTTCCCAGCCCTGGGCAGGGGCTTCTGCTCCTGCCTTAGCTAGGATGTGCGGGGGTGGGGGGGTGGGGGGTTACTTCTGCCCTGAAGTGTTGCCCTCTCTCCCATCCCCATACCCCTTCCCCAGGTTCCAGGCTTTCTGCTTCTCCTCTTCCCACCAGGTCCTCATAGTTTTGTTCCTCCTGCCAGGAGTGCTCTTCCTCCAGATGTGTTTCAGCAGCCACCACCTTCAAGAGGGCGTCCAGATCCCCTTAGCTAAAGGGGCACAACCCCTCCCTAGCTCTTTCTCACAACACTCAGCAGGACCTGATTTACTTTGTGGGTTCACTGTCCTCACTGGAGTGTGAGCTGGAGGGACCTGGGAAAGTTCACTCCAGGCAGTTCAGGGGTCCCCATCACCCCCCAACACAAAAGCATCTCAGTCTCTTGTTACAGGTTTACCTAGGGCACTCCCTCCAGGAAGCGTTCCAACAGCACCAGTCAGCTCCCTCCAAACCCTTCCCCCACCCCCCGTCGGGAGGCTGGATCAGTCTCTCCCCTGTCCCCAGCAGATGGGTAAACTGAGGCTCTGCCAAGGAGGCAAGTGGTGGAGGTGCAAGGCCTTCTTGAAAATCCCAGCATGCAGGGCCTGGGGGCGATGTCTCAAGAGCCTACCGTAAACCCCGTCACTACTGGCTCCAGGTCAGATCCCGGAGTCCGCCCAGGTTTGGGGACGCTCCCCAGGAGGGTCGCGCACGTCACTGCTGACGTCATTGGGCTCCGGGCCGGGCGGAACCGCGCCCCCTGCCCCAATATCGCCGAGCCGGGTAAGGTGGCCAGGGTCTCCGGGCGCGTCTGGCCCACGCCGAGCCCCGGGAGCGGTAAGAAGGCCCGGACCCCGCGCTGCTAGTGGCCCTCACCGCCCCCCGCCCCCAGGGCGCGCGCCCCCTCCAGTACCTCGCCCGTAGCCCAGCCGCTGGCGCAGCGCGCGGCCCTGGCGCACCAGGCTCAGGTGCACGTACGTGAGCCATGCGGCGCAGGTAAGCAGCACCAGCAAGAGCAGCAGCTTGATCTGTTTGCGGATCTTCTTCACCGGGAACCACGGCATCGCGGCCGGCCCCGCCCCGCCTCGGGCCGTGCTCAGCGGCACCGCTGCGGCCCCCGGTTCCCGAGCGCCCCGCGCCGCATCTCCCGGCCCCGCATGGCCCTTTGTCCGCCCCCCGCGGCCACAGGGTGCGGCCGCGACCCCAGGCTGCCCTCGGCCGCGGGCCCGGGGTGGGCGGCGGAGCGGCTCCCGGCGGTGCCCCCGCCCGGCCCCGCCCGGCCGCTCCGGCTCCACGCTCCTCGGGGCCGCGGCGGGACCGAGCAGCATCCACGCTGCGGTGCTACCCACCGTGAAACGGGCCCGGCAGCGCGAGCCAACCGGGGCCCGGCCAGCCCGCAGGGAGCCAATCCGCGGCGCGGGAGGCGGGGCCGACGAGTTAGGGTGTGCCCGCCGCTCGTCTCCACGCAACGCGCGCGCATCCACCTGGGCGCGCCGGCCCGCGCAGCTCGCGGGCGCGGGGACCTGAAGGTTCGGAGGACTAGGAACCGGGGTCAAGGGGTTCACGGAGGGTGGGGAGGTGTGGGGACAGGGGAATGAGCGTATGGGGGTGCGAAGGACGCGGGGACAGGGGTCAGGGGGTGCCCAAGGGACAGTGTGGTGCGAAGGACACGGGATGCAGGGACACGGGGATGGGGAGGTGCAGAGGACGGGGGAGGGGGCGGGGCAGAGGGGTTGGCGGGTGGGTGGGGGAACGGGCATAAAGACAGGGGAGATGCAGAGGACTTGGGGCTGTGGACATGGGACACTGGGGTGGCGATCAGGGTGTGTAGGGATGGAGACAATGGAAGGCACAGGCTATGGGTTGGGGGACAGTGGGGACACAGGGAGCAGAGGACTCCAGGAAATAGGGGACACCAGGGGCTTAGGGAACGTGGAGGGAAAGCTGGAGGTTGGGGTACAGCCTGGCCTTGGAGTTGGAGCAAGCCTGTAGAAAATAGTGCAACCAGGAGGAATGGGGCTCAAAGTGGAGGAAAGGAGAAGGAAATTTGGGGGAGAGACACAAGTGGTAGGTGATGATGATGGGTGAGGGGGGCAGGAGTGTATGTGTGTGGGGGGGTCTTGCCATGGAGGTGAGACTGAGGAGGATCTCAAAAGCGGGCGACTTCATCCTGGCAGCCAGGGTCTTTCCTGGCTGCCAGGTGGATGGGCAGCAGAGGGGCAACTGAAGGCAGAGTGAAGATGGAGAGCAGTTGCACAAGCAGATGGGCAGGACACACCGGAAGGGGCAGGAGGGGTGCACCACACGGCTTTTCCACTCTGGACTGGAGCGCTGGGGTCTGGGGTGCAGCTCTCGCTGAGCTGGTGGCAGGAGGGGAGTATGGGTGGGTGATGAAATTTGCCCCGCTTGGTTCCCATTCTTGCCTGGGCCACTGCAGGCCCCCCCCCCCTGCCCAGCGGCCAGCCTGACCCTTCTCCCTTTCTCTCTTCCTCCACCTATTCCAGTTCTGTGTTACTGTGCAACACACCACCCCAACAGGAGCGGTGTGAACCAGCTCCTGGGGTTCGTGGATTCTGTGGGTCAGGAATTTAGACAGAGCCCAACAGGACAGCTTTTCTCTGCTTTACGACAGGACAGGCCTCAGGTGCGAAGAGTGAATGGCTGGGGGCGACCCTGATGGCCGGGCCAGACTTGGCTGCACCCTCGTGTTGGTGCCCAGCCAGCATGGTTAAGCAGAACACCTGGATGGGGCCGCTTCCAGGAGGTGGGCTCGGGGCTCCAGCAAAGGGGGCAAAGCGCCTGTTGGGTTACCACACATCAGTTCTGCCACATGCAGTCACAGGCCACCCAGGTTTGAGAGGAGGGGACAGGGACCCCCACCACATCCTGGACACATTGTGCAGGAAGTTGCAGTCTTGCTGTGACCTGCCACACTATCCTCTGTCCTTTCATTTTAACCGCGGGGCCCAGAATCAAGCAGGCCACATCCCACCGTTAGGGTCTTTAAACCTCCTCACCCACCACCTCCCGTCCCGGCCCTTCCCCCCTCCAATCCACCTTCCACATTTACGTAATCTGCACACTTATTAAAACATACCAAATTGTGTTTTAAACATATTAACAGTGGTGTGCTTATGTTTCTTTTATTTTCTCTAAACCACATGTCGGTATGCCTGCTAGCGAGTCAGGTCAGTTATCTTCGGAATACAGCAGAGCACTGCTAATGGTCTGCGCTGCGACTCACTGTGGGGCTGGCCAAAGGCTCCAGACACCCAAGACTATCGGACCCACTGAGTCATGTGGCCCAGATGGCCGAGAGCTTACGTGGCAGCCTGGGCCTCCTGCAGCTCCTCCTTTTGCTCTGGGTTACTCAGGTAAGGGATTGGAGTAGTGACCCAGATGAGGTACAACTGTCTCCCAAAGGGCAAGACATGCCAGTCACTGTCTGTTTCTTTGTAGAAGGGACTGGACACAGCCACTTGCTTGGCACTTAGGAAGGGGTGTCTACTGGGCCCCTAGACATTTCAGATGTGGAAAGCCTTGGACTTTCTGTGGAATTTATTTTTCACTGGGCCTACCGAGGATAATTGCCACTTTCTGCTCATCAATTCAGTCAACATGATGTCACCAATGTAATGGTGTGAGGTCCAGTGGAGAGGAACAGTGACCCAGTCCCCATGGACTTGCTTCGGTAATAAAACCAAGTCAGCAACAGCAGCTGCAGTTGGAGTCACCACCTGGTCATGCTCAGTCTGTTGTCATTGTCCGAGACCCCCACCTTCAGCATCAGCTGGATCGGAAGGGCAAACAGGGGTGTGATGGGGATTACCACCCCTGCACCTTTCAGGTCCTTGTTGGTGGTGCTGGTCTCTGCACTCCCTCCAGAGATGCCTTACTGCTCTTGCTTTACTATTTTCCCAGGTAGGAGCGGTTCTGGGGTTCCACCTGGCCTTTCCCACCGTAACAGCCCCCATTCCAGGGACCAGGAAACCAAGATGGGATTCTGCTAACTGCCAATCATGCATTCTGCAACAAGGTACTAACCACTGGTAGGTTCAGGGACCCTCTGGGCCCAGAGTAAGATGGGCATGACCAAAACACCATTGATCACCTACCCTCCATAAGCCCCTACCCTGACTGGTGGTCACAGTGGTATTTTGGGTCTCCAGGAATCAGTGTCAGTTCAGAGCCAATGTCCCTGAAAAGCCTGGGATTTCTTATTTCCTATTACAGCCATGTGGTAAGTGGCCCTTTAGGGGCCTCAAGGGCACTGGCCTTGCCCTCATCCAAGGGGCCTTTGGGTATGGACTGGCTTAAACCTGGAAATTGGTTAGGGGTCCATGACTTTCTATCACAGTGATTCAAGTAAAACTTTTTGTCGTGGACTGAGTGTTGGCATCCCCCCAAATTCCTGTGTTGAAGCCCTAATCCCCAGTGTGATGCATTTGGAGGTGGGGTTTGGGAGAGGTAGTCAGGATTAGATGAGGTCCTGAGGGTGGGGCCCTGGTCTCATGGGATTAGTGTGCTTAGAAGAGACACCAGGGAGCTTGCTGTTTGTCATGCACACACACCAAGGAGAGGTCACGTGTGCAGACATGGTGGGCACTTGCAGCCCAGTGGAGAGCTCACACCGGAGCCCCACCAACGGGCCTCCTGGTCTGAGGCTTCCAGTGTCCAGAACCGCAAGCAAATTTCTGTTGTTTAAGCCCCACCCCCACCCCAGTCCATGGTATTCCATTCACTTGTATTCACCCTGCCTAGAGCTATTCTGCTTAACAAATCAAGTGGGACTCTGGCAGGCTCCTCATGATTTTAGTCCCAGGGGTACCATGATTTCTGAGGGTCAAAATATCCTGGTTAAGGGGCACCTGGGTGGCTCAGTCGTTAAGTGTCTGCCTTCGGCTCGGGTCATGATCCAGGGTCCTGGGATCAAGCCCCGCATCGGGCTCCCTGCTTGGCAGGGAGCCTGCTTCTCCCTCTCCCACTCCCCCTGCTTGTGTTCCCTCTCTCGCTGTGTCTCTCTCTGTTGAATAAATAAATAAAATCTTAAAAAAAAAACAGTTTTAGATTTATAGAAATACTGAGCATGGAGCACAGAGTTCCAATAGGGCTGCCAATCCCAGTTTCCCTATTATTAACATTGTGCCTTAGTATGGTACATTTGTCACAATTAATGAGCCAGTATTGATCCATCATTGTTAACTGAAGTCCACACTTTATTCAGATTTCCTGAGTTTCCCCCTCATGTCCTTTTCCTACTCCAGGACCTCACCCAGGACCCCACATGACATTCAGTCGTCATGTCTCCCGAGGCCCCTCTGGGCTGTGACAGCTTCTCAGACTTTCTGTTTTTGATGACCTTGACAGCTTGGAGGAGGACCAGTCAGGTATATTGGGTTGGATGAGTAGGATGACGCAGTATTGGAATTTGCTGTTTTTCTCATGATTAGGCTGGGGTTCTGGCGTTTGGGAGGATAAGCACAGAGGCGAAGTGCCATTGTCTTCACTTCATGTCAGGTACACACGATTGACCTGACGTGCCACCGTGACGCTGACCTGGATTGCCTGGCTGTGGTGTGCTTGTCAGGTGTCTCTACGGTGCTGTTGCTCGCTGTCCCCCCTTCGTCCTGTGCTCCTTGGAAGGAGGTCCCCCCTTCGTCCTGTGCTCCTTGGAAGGAGGGCGCCCCTTCGTCCTGTGCTCCTTGGAAGGAGGTCCCCCCTTCGTCCTGTGCTCCTTGGAAGGAGGGCGCCCCTTCGTCCTGTGCTCCTTGGAAGGAGGGCGCCCCTTCGTCCTGTGCTCCTTGGAAGGAGGGCCCCCCTTCGTCCTGTGCTCTTTGGAAGGAGATGCCGCACTAAAGGGCTGGTAGGCGGTGCCTATCCCCTTTATGGTGGAGGATCTACACACTTCATTCAGAATTCTTTTGCATGGGAGATTTGTCTCTTCTCTCCCACTTATTAATTTATTCAGTCATTTATTTACATCAGAACGGACTTGTGGATTTTTTTTTTTAAAGATTTTATTTATTTATTTGAGAGAGAGAATGAGAAAGAGAGAGCATGAGTGAGGGGAGGGTCAGAGGGAGAAGCAGACTCCCTGCCGAGCAGGGAGCCCAATGCGGGACTCGATCCTGGACTCCAGGATCATGACCTGAGCCGAAGGCAGTCGCTTAACCAACTGAGCCACCCAGGCGCCCGGACTTGTGGATGTTTATTTTATACTTTGGTTTATAATGTGATGCCACTTTAATTTTGTTGCTCAAATTGTTTCAACTTTGGCCACTGGGAGCACTTTCAGTTGTCTGTGCTCCTTTGATCTACTCACGTGTGTCTGTGTGTGTATGTGTGTTGAAGACCTCCTTAATTTCTGGCACCACAAAATGCTCCAGGGTCATTCTGTATATTTCCTGTATCAGTCCTAAAATCAGTCATTTTCCCAAGGACTCTGGCACCTTCCTTTTATTAGAAAATGGATTTAGGAATCAAGATCTGGGAAATAGGTGTGTTCATGGCTACTGGAGAGTTGTTTCTTTGTGCCTGCTCAGCAAACAAGCCAAAGAAATATATGTGTATACCAACTGTATGTATACAAGCCTGGAAATATTTCTGTAAATAATCTGTGTCGACATTAAGCTTGTGCCTCCAGCTCCCATCCGTCATCCCACGGACCATTCTCCTGATTCCCTGTCACCCCCCACTCCACAGTGACACCCCAGGCTCTCAGCCTCCGCCGGCCACCGAGTTGGTCCCTCCATTCCAGTGTGGGTGCGCAGCAGCCTCCTACCTGTGAGGCTGGGCCCCCGCGGGAAGCCCCTGCGTCCACGAGAGCCCAGGGCGCGTGTGCACGTGCTCTGCCTTGAGCCTGGCGGACTCCAGCCCCGTCCCTGAGGTGGCGTCACACACGTGTAATGCAGTGAGGGTCTTGCGCTGTTTGCACTGCTCCTGGGATCCCCAACGTCCTGACTGATTTCCTTTTCTCTGATTTGCCTACATTAGGTTTGCTCCCTGTGTTGTTGAGTTCTATGGATACTGACCAATCTACCATTACAGTACCATACAGAGCAGTGTCAACACCATCTACACCCCATGCTCCACCCATTCATCCCATCCACCTCCCTCTGTGCCCCTGGAAACACTGATCTGTTTACTGTCTCCTTACTTTTCCCTTTTCCAGAATGTCAAATAGTTGGAATCATACACTATGTAGCCTTTTCCAACTGGATTCTTTTTTTTTTTTTTTTTAAGATTTTTTATTTATTTATTTGAGAGAGAGAATGAGAGAGCATGAGAAGGGGGAGGGTCAGAGGGAGAAGCAGACTCCCTGCCGAGCAGGGAGCCCGACGCGGGACTCGATCCCGGGACTCCAGGATCATGACCTGAGCTGAAGGCAGTCGCTTAACCAACTGAGCCACCCAGGCGCCCCTCCAACTGGATTCTTTCACTTGGCAATATGCATTTATGGTTCATCCATGTCTTTTTGTGGATTGATAACTATTTTTATTTTTAAAAATTTTTAAAGATTTATTTATTCCTTTTAGAGAAAGAGAGCATGAGCGGGGAAAGGGGCAGAGGGAGAGAGAGAATCTCAAGCAGACTCCATGCTGAGTGCAGGGCCTGACTCCCGATTTGAGCTTACAACCCTGAAATCACGACCTGAGCCGAAACTAAGAGTGAGACACTTAACCGACTGTACCACCCGGGTGTCCCAACAATTTTCTTGTTAGTCACTGAATAATATTCCATTGTGTGAATTTACCACAGTTTATCCAGTCACCTTTGAAAGACATCTTGGTTGCTCCCAGGTTTGGCAATCATGAATAAAGCTGCTACAAATATTTGTGTGCAGGTTTTTCTGTGGACATAAGTTTTCAATTCAATTGGATAAATACCTGAGAGTGCAATTACTGGATCATATAGTAAGACTATGTTTAGCTTTGGAAGAAACTGCCAAATGTCTTCTAACATGGCTACATTCATTTGCATTCCCTCCAGCAATGAATGAGAGCTCCTATTGCTCCACATCCTCGCCAGCATTTGGTATTGTCAGGTTTTTGGATTTTAGTCATTGTATTGATATCTTATTACTTTATTTATCTTATTTCTTATTAAATATTATTTATTTATAACTCCCTAATGATATATGATGTTGAGCATCTTTTCAAATTCTTTTTTTTTTTTTTTAAAGATTTTATTTATTTAACAGAGAGAGAGCACAAGCAGGGGGAGCAGCAGAGGGAGAGGGAGAAGTAGGCTCCCGATGAGCAGGGAGCTCTCCTCAGGGCTCGATCCCAGGACCCTGGGATCCTGACCTGAGCCGAAGTCAGCCGCTAAACCGACTGAGCCACCCAGGTGCCCCTCAAATTGTTCTTAAAAAAGATTTTATTTATTTGACAGAGAGATAGAGCCAGAGAGCACAAGCAGGGGTAACAGCAGAGGGAGAGGGAGAAGCAGGCTCCCCGCTGAGCAGGGAGCCCGATGCGGGGCTTGATCCCAGGACCCTGGGATCATAACCTGAGCCGAAGGCAGATACTTAACCAAGACTGAGACACCCAGGCGCCCCTCTTTTCAAATTCTTATTTGCCACCTGTACATCTTCTTTGGTGAGGTGTCCAGATCTTTTGCCCATTTTAAAATTGTTTTTGTATTGTTGGTTGTTGAGAGAGTTCCTTGTATATTTTAGATACAGCCCTATATTAGATATATGTTTTAGAAATATTTTCTTTTAATCTGTGACTTGTCTTTTTCACTGTCTTACCAGTATATTTAGCAGAACAGAATTTTAAAGTTTTCATGAAGTCCAACCTAACAATTTTTTCATTCATGGATTTGCTTATCTGAAAAGTCATTGCCAAATCTTGGTTCATTTAGATTTTCTCCTATGTTATCTACTAGAAGTCTTAAACTTTGCAATTTATATTTAGGTCTATGACCAATTTTTTAGTTAATTCTAGTCTGGTATAGACTCATTTTTTGCTTATGGGTGTTCAGTTGTTCCACCACCATTTGTGAAAGACTATCTTCTTCATTGTGTTGACTTTGCACCTTTGTCAAAGATCTATATTGTATGGATCTATTTCTGGGCTCTCTGTTATGTTCCACTGATCTATTTTTCTAGTCTTTTGTCAGTATCAGGCCGCCTTGATTACTGTAGCTTTCTAGGAAATCATATAGTATCAGTTCTCCAATCTCATTATTCTTTTGAGTATGGTGGTGTCAATTCCAGGTGTTTGCCTTTGCTTTTCTCTTCTTTTTTTTAATCTTCTTTAAGATTTGTATATTTATTCTAGAGAGAGAGAGTGCCCGAGTGGGTGGAGGGACAGAGGGAAAGGGAGAGAGAGAGAATCTTGAGCAGACTCCCAGCAGAGTGTGGAGACTGACACGGGGCTCAATCCCATGACCCCAAGATCATGACCTGAGCCAAAACCAAGAGTCGGATGCTCAACCAGCTGAACCACCCAGGCACCCCTCTTTGCCTTTTCATATAAGCTTTAGCATCAGTTTGTCAACATCTACAAAATAACTTGCTAGGGTTTAAATTGGAATTACCCTGAATCTAGAGATCAAGATGTGAAGAATTGACATCTTAAAAATATTGAGTTCCTTTCAATGAGCATGGCATAGCTCTCTATTTATTTATTTGGTTATTTATTTATTTATTAGAGAGAGAGTGAGAAAGTGCACAAGCAGTGGGGAGGAGCAGAGGGAAAGGGAGAAGCAGACTCCGTGCTGAGCCGGGAGCCCTATGTGGGGCTTGATCCCAGAGCCCTGGGATCATGACCCAAGCTGAAGGCAGCTGCTTAACTGACTGAGCCACCCAGGAGCCCCTACATTTATTTAGAACTTCAATTTCTTTCATCAATATTTTGTAGTTTTCCTCATGTAGGTACTGAACATATTTTGTTAGATTTATCCCTAAATATTTCATTTTTATGATGCTAATGTAAATGGTATTGTGTTTTATATTTTTAATTATTATTATTTTTTAGATTTATTTATCTATTTGACAGAGAGAGAGTACAAGCAGGGGGAGCGGCAGAGGGAGAAGGAGAAGCAGACTCTCCGCTGAGGGAGAGCCCAATGCGGGACTCAATCCCAAGACTCGGAGATCATGACCTGAGCTGAAGGCAGATGCTTAACTGACTAAGTCTCCCAGACCAGGCACCTGGTATTGTGTTTTAAATGTCAAATTTCCATGGTTCATTGCTGGTGTACAGGGAAGAAATTAACTTTTTAATATTAACCTTGTTTCCTGCAACTTCATAATAACCGCTTATTAATTCAGGAATTTTGTTGTTGTTGTTAATTCTTTGGGTTTTCTACATAAACAGTTATGTCATCTGTGAACAAAGATAGTTTTATTTTTTCTTCCCAATCTGTACATATTTTATTTATTTCACATCCTAGATTCCCAGTACAATGTTCAGTGGTAGTGGTGAGAGGGGACACCCTTGCCTTGTTCCTGAGCTTTTTAAAAAATATTTATTTTATTTTAGAGAGAGAGAGGGAGCGAGTATTCAAGCAGGAGGAGCACCAGAGGGAGAGGGAAAGGGGGAGAAGCAGACTCCTTGCTGAGCGTGGAGCCAGACATAGGGCTGAATCTCACGACCCGAAGATCACCACCTGACCCCAAATCAAGAGTTGGATGTGCAACCGATGCAACCACCCAGGTGCCCTGCCTTGTTCCTGATCTTAAGGGGAAAATATCTGGTTCCTTACAATTAAGAAATGCGTTAACTATACATTTTTTGGTAGATGATCCTTAATCAAGTTGAAGAGATCTCTTCCTAGTTAGCTGAGAGCTTAATCATAAATGAGTATTGGATTTTGTCAAATGCTTTTTCAACATCAGTGGATAAGATCATATTATTTTGCGGTGCCTGGGTGGCTCAGTCGTTGAGTGTCTGCCTTTGGCTCAGGTCATGATCCCAAGGTCCTGGAATCAAGCCCCATGTCAGGCTCCCTGCTGAGCCAGGAGCCTGCTTCTCCCTCTCCCTCTGCTGCTCCCCCTGCTTGTGCTCTCTCTCTCTCTGTCAAATAAATAAATAAATAAAATCTTTTAAGAAAGATCATATGGACACCTGGGTGGCTCAGTCATTAAGCGTCTGCCTTTGGCTCAGGTCATGGTCCCAGGGTCCTGGGATGGAGCCCTGCATTGGGCTCCCTGCTCAGCGGGAAGCCCGCTTCTCCCTCTCCCACTCCCCCTGTTTGTGTTCCTTTTCTCACTGTGTCTCTCTCTGTCAAATAAATGAAATCTTTAATAAATAAATAAAGAAAATAAAATCATATTATTTTTCTACCTTAGCATATATATGTGATAGACTACACTAACTGATTTTAAAATTCTTGCACACCTAGAATAAATCCCACTTGGTTACTAGAATATACTTATTTTGTGGTGTATAATTCATTGTTGGATTGGACTTGCTAATATTTTGTTAAGGATTTTTGCTTTTATGCTCATGAGAGATATTGATCTGCAATTTTCTTTTTATGTCTATCTGGTTGTGGTTTTATTGGGGTAATGCTGCCTCAGAATGAGTTAAGAAGCATTTTTTGTTTCTATTTTCCAGAAAAGATTGCAGAGAACTGGTATCATTTTTCCCCCTTAAATATTTGGTACAATTCACCGTTAAGCCACCTGTGCCTGATGCTTTCTTATTTGGCATATTATTAATCATTGATTCAATTTCATTAATAAATATAGGCCTATTTAGTTGACCTATTTCTCTTTATGTGAGTTTTGATAGTCTGTGTCTTCAAGGAATTGGTCCATTTCATCTAAGTTATCAAATTTGTGAGCACAGAGTTGTTCATAGTATTCCTTTATTATCCCTTTAATGTCCATGGGATCTGTAGTGATGGCCCCTTTTCCATTTCTCATTGTAGTAATCTCTGTTTCCTCTTTTTAGTTTTGTTATCCTGGCTAGCAGTTTATCAATTTTATTGACTTTGTCTCCCAAAAACCAGCTTTTGGTCTTGTTGATTTTTTTCCCCCTAATGAGTGCTGTTTTCAATTTCACTGATTTTTGCTCTAGTTTTTATTATTTCTTTTCTTCTGTTTTTAGGCTTATATTGCCTCTTCTTTCTCTAGTTTCCTAAGATTGAGATTGAGATTATTGATTTTAGGTCTTTCTTCTTTTTGAGTATACATTTAATTCTATAGATTTCCCTCTAAGCACTGCTTTTGCTGCACCCCGCAAATTTTGGTAAGTTGTGTTTTCATTTTAATTTAGTTCAAGTTATTTTTAAAATTTCTCTTGGGACTTTTTTTTTTTTTTTAAAGATTTTTATTTATTTATTTGACAGAGAGAGACAATGAGAGAGGAAACACAAGCAGGGGGAGTGGGAGAGGGAGAGGCAGGCTTCCCGCGGAGCAGGGAGCCTGATGCGGGGCTCGATCCCAAGACCCTGGGACCATGACCTGAGCCGAAGGCAGACGCTTAACGACTGAGCCACCCAGGCGCCCCTCTCTTGGGACTTTTTTTAAAAAAAATTCATGCCCAGGGGCGCCTGAGTGGCTCAGTCCGTTGTCTGCCTTCGGCTCAGGTCATGGTCTCAGGGTCCTGGGGTCGAGCCCCCACATCAGGCTCCCTGCTCAGTGGGGGCCTGCTTCTCACTCTCCCTCTGCCGCTCCCCGTGCTTGTGCTCCCCCCCCAATAAATAAAATCTTTAAAAAAAAAATTCATGCTCAGTCACATGTTCCTCCCGCCATACCGCACACCTGTCTCCATCTGCTCTGGGCCAACTCGACAGCCCACTGCCGCAGGTTAAAATGGGAACCCTCATGTTTAGGTCCAGAGCCGCCCCATAAAGCACGTCAGAAATGCGATGGTGGCGGGGGGGGGGGGGGGGGACACCTGGGTGGCTCAATCCGTTAAGCGTCTGCCTTTGGCTCAGGTCATGGTCTCAGGGTCCTGGGGTTGAGCCCCGCGTGGGGCTCCCTGCTCAGCGGGGAGTCTGTTTCTCCCTCTCCCCCTGCTTGTGCGCCCTCTTTCTCTCTCTCAGATAAATAAATAAAATCTTAAAAAAAAAAAAAGAAATGCGATGGGAACCAATCAGGATCAGAATTAGGGTTAGGTCAGTGCCGGGATCCCCGGGATCCTTGGCTGCCTTTGGGATTGAGGGACCGAGGCAGCAATCCCGGAACAGGTCCTCTGGGGAGGATCCTCCTCTCTCTCTCAGCTCGCTCCTTGCCCCTCTCGCCCCCCTTCCTGCGGTTGCATTTTGCCCAGGCGGCCACCAGGTGGCGTCGCAGGTTCATGCGTAGCTGGAGGAGTCAGGGTCCCCCAGCTCCTCTTTCCAGAGGGGTGAGATTGGGTAGGGGTGGGTGCCCAGCGGAGGGTGAGGGTCTGCACCCTCAGGGCAGTCGAGGGGGCCTGAACCATCAGAGTGAGGGGCTCCGGTGGTGTGTTGGGAAGGGGCAGCTCCTTTCTTGGCGCACCGGGGGTGGGCGGGGCACGCAGTGCTCGCCATAGACCCTGTACCCCCGGGGTCCTGGCTGGGGTGAGGTTGTCCAGAGGGCTCCTAGGGAGACCCAAGTGGGCTGTCATCCCAGACCCCTCCAGGCCGCAGGAAGGGGCAGAGAACCAAAAGGGGCTCCGACTGGGGACTCCTGGGGGGTGGGGGCAGGGCACTGGGCAGGGGTGTTCAGGGGCTAGGGTGGGCTCCGGAGCCTGCCAGGATGGCCCTGGGGACTGGGGTGGTGGTGAGGTTGCCACATCGATCCTCTCTGATTTAAGAAAGATAGGGTTAGAAGCCCGCCGCCAAGAAAGGGTTCTTGAGGTGTCTTTGGTGCAAAAAGGTGGTTTTATTAAAGCCCTGGGACAGGACCAGTGGGCAGAAGAGCTGCCCTGGGGTCATGAGGAGTGACGCATTATATACTTTCAAGTTGGGAGGGGGTTAGGGATAGGAAAAGTCTCCCAGGTATTTTGGAAACAAGGTTTCCAGGATCCTGAGGAGGCTAGCTATTGTTAGGAAAGGTCATTTATTACTGTTTAGTAGAAACTCAGTCATGAGACCCTGCAGATGTATATCGGGGGGTCATCTACTTGGGGCACGATTGCTAACATGTATCTTGGGGAGTAAAGATAAAGGAAGTTTTTTTTCTTTTTTAAGATTTTATTTATTTATTTGACAGAGAGAGAGTGTGTGTGGGCAGAGGGAGAAGCAGACTCCCCACTGAGCAGGGAGCCCTATGCAGGACTCCATCCCAGGACCCCGGGATCACGACCTGAGCCGAAGGCAGACATCTAACCAACTGAGCCACCCAGGCGCCCTAAAGGAAGTTTCCAGAGGAATTTTTATATGTTAAGGTAGACTTACAGGGTCCTGGGGTGGGGGGTTGGGGGTCTGGGTAGGATTGCCTTTTGCCCTTAGCAAAGTATTAACATCCAGGCAGCTGAGTTCTAGAGGAAGGTCACTCTGCCTGTTTCAAGGACTTGTCAATGGGCTCTAGGTAGTAAGGAAATTTAATAATTTTTCTTCTGCCTTTGTTTCCCACATCACTGCCACTTCTCCGTTTCCCTGAAGTGCCGGGTGCACTCCTGTGGGGGCACGCGGGATGGGTCTGGGCATGGTTAGCCCAGGAGGCCTAGGATGTGGCCAAAGTGTGAGGGGCGCTGGCTCAGGGGTCAGATGAGCCCTGCTGTCCGAAGAGTTTTGTGTGAGAGAAACTGAAAGCCGTGGGACACAAGGGGTCTGGGTTTGTGCGTGCGGGGAGGCAGGTACAGGGACGCATCTCTGCGGAGGCCTATGACCGCTGCTGGTACAGAGAGCCCAGCTTAGAATAGCGGCCGTAGGTGGGGCCCCATACCCCCCTGAGATCTGAGCCTTGGGGAGAGAGACTGTCCCTTGAGTGTCCGCAGTTGGAGGGCAGCTCCCTCAAACTTGCTCTGCACCTTACACTTGTGAGTTGCCTGACGGGACAGAAGCCCCTAGACCTCCTATCGAGAGGCTTGAGTGGGAGACCCTGAGTCTCTGAACTAGGCACCAGCTGGAGGGGAGAAACTGTTCCTGGCTCACCCCCCGGTTCCAGACCATCCTTTTGAGGACATTTTCTTCCTGAACAGTCTTGGAGGATGGAAACGATGTCACTCTCCGGAGCAGAGGGTAGGTTTGTCTATTGTCCCGTATAACGACGCTAGTATCTCTTCTGGGGCAGAGGTCGCACCCAGTATGGAAAGGCCAGGTTCTCGGCATCCAGGCGTCCTCTCTGGGAGCTCTCAGTTTGTGCAGGCGTTGTCTGGCTCTCTCCGCACCCGCCATGGACGGTGACATCTGGCGGCTGCTCTTGCCGTGGGAAGTGAACCGACTTTTGTCTCGGACCCAGGCGTCTGTGTCTTCTGGAACTGGCAGCTCATTTGCCAGCTTGAAAGGTGGGTGAAATCTCATCCCCTCTAGTTCTTCATGGAAGAATTGTCCAAATTTCCAAATTCTCCGAAGAGATAAACTCGGAGCCCTTCCTCCAGGGTTTGCTGCAATCATCCCAAAAGCCACTCCCCACACCCCCTTGCTAGCCTTTGTGAGACCAGCTAGACTTTAGGCCAACTCCCTGGCCCCTGCTCGAGATGGGGCCAGACTTTCCTCACAAACCAGCCATGGGTACCCTCCTAGGGCTGCTGGTGGCGGGAGACTTTGCTTCGTAGCACCCTGACATGGGCAAGAACAGTCTCTTCCTTAGATTAGCATTACCTTGTATTCTGGGCCCCAGTTCCCTTTCCACCCTGTTTTCTACCCCAAGTTATCCTTTACCATCTTATTGTTGATGTAAAGGGAACAAACCCTTTAGAATCTCTACAAAGAGGGGATGCCTGGGTGGCTCAGTTGGTTAAGCATCTGCCTTCGGCTTGGGTCATGATCCCGGGGTCAAGCCCCATTAGGGGTCCCTGCTCAGTGGGGAGCCTGCTTCTCCCTCTGTCTCTGCCCCTCCCCCCGCTTGTGCTCATGCGCAGGTGTGCACGCTCGTTCTCTGTCTGAAATAAATAAATAAAATCTTAAAAAAAAAAAAAAAGAATCTCTACAAGAAAGAAAGAGTGTTATTCCAGCCCAAGTTAGGACAGCTGCCTGGGAAACATGACTTCACAGGAAAGGAAGAATGAACAGTTTTTACAGGGTTATATGCTTTCTTACATCTTGTAAAAACTCAGAAAGATTATAGATTAGCATCTAGGCAGGAAACACGGGTTATAATGTTGAGGAATGCAGGGCGCAGGAGCATTAACAGATATCTTAAGGTCAAGATGATTTTCCTGTAGGCCACTCATTCCCAAAGCATGTTTGTGTGGTGGGCCCTAAATCGGGCTTTTGGTTTGAACAAAGTTTATGTACAGTCATGCTGACTTAGAAATCTGAAGTGGCTTCCCTTGAGTGTCAGGCGTTTAGAGAGTTTTTTCTCTCATTTTCCAGAGCATTGAAATAAGTTACTTTTAGATCAAAGGAGAGCATAAAGAAGCTCTGATTCTGTAACAACAGCATTCAAAATGCCCCAATTTGAATATAAACCCTTTTGAGGCACCTGGGTGGCTCAGGTGGTTAAGCAGCTACTTTCAGCTCAGGTCCTGATCCCTGCTCGGTGGGGAGTCTGCTTCTCCCTCTGCCGCTCCCCCTGCTTGTGCTCTCTCTCTCTCTCAAATAAATAAGATCTTTTAAAAAAAGTTTATTGAATATAAACCCATTTCCAATATCCAGTATCCAAGAGAAATTGTTATTTGGGAATTAAAACTTTTCCTCAGTACGCTAAGCCTCAAAGAGATTGAACTAAAATTCCTAGATTCAAATCCAAAACGGTTCAAGTACTAGGAATGAAAACAACCCCAACTTTGGGGGTGGGGAGAGTAAACAGAGCTTAGTCACTAAAAACAAGGGATTCTATTGCTTTGTTTTGTTGCTGTTTCTGATTAACAGCCCACGTGATTTCCCAGTTCTGTGGGCTGCTGGGATGGGTTCCTGCCCTGAGAACCTGCCCAGACACTGGAAACCTTGTTCTGTGGGCTTCCAGCTGCAAGTCTGCAGTGGGACTTGGCTACTGGCTCTCAGCCTGAGGCTTTGCTTCAACTGCCAAAACAGTCGTTTGAGTGTTTGTGTTTAAGTCTTTCTCACTGTCTCTGTGGCTCCGCCCATCTGAGGCCTGGGGAGGGGAGAGGAGGGGAGAGGAGATGGAGGGAAGGGAGGGCAGGAGAGGGAGGGGAGGGGAGGGAAGGGGAGAGGAGGGGAGAGGAGATGGAAGGGAGGGAGGGAGGGCAGGAGAAGGAAGAGAGGGAGGAGAGGGGAGGGGTGGGGGAGGGAGGGGAGGAGAGGGGAGGGGAGGAGGAGGAAGCTGTGGGTCCTTTAGCAGTCTTTGGGAGGGCATCGTTCAGCTTCAACCAACACACCCAGAGTCTCTCTCCTTTAAAAGGGCACAAGGAGGGCCGCTGGGGTGGCTCAGGTCAGGATCCCAGGGTCCCGGGGTTGAGCCCCGTGTGGGGCGCCCTGAAGGAGTCTGCTTCTCCCTCTCCCTCTGCTGCTCCCCCTGCTTTTGCTCTCTCTCTCTGTCAAATAAATAAATAAAATCTTAAAAATAAATCAAAGGGCACAAGGATGAGTAGGATTTTCATGTCACCAGGCCTGCACCCACACAATGTAGGAAACATTCTCCACTTCCCAGAGGTCTTCCTGGGTGGGGGGGAACCCAGGGCTCTCCAGGAGCAGAGACTGGGGACATCCCAGGGAGAAAGGGGACAGAGAAAGAAATCCCATGCTTGGTTCAGATGATGAAACAGCACAGACTATTTGTAGAGAGACAGATGGAGTCACTCACGTCAAGCAGGGGCCTGTGTCCACAAGCAGTTAGGGGGCTCGCTGCAGTGCCTGCAGATGACCCCCCAGAACTGATACTCAGCAGAAGCAGAGAGGGTTTTTGTAGCCAACTGTCAGCCTCTTCAGACGTGACTCCTCTATGACTATGTCCACACCACCCTGAACGCGCCCGATCTCGTCTGAAAGGCCGCTGCAGCCAGAGGCTCTGCCCGATCCATTTCCAAACGGAGCTCTCTCTCCGTGTCCCCAATGTGAACATCAGCAGCAGTGAGTGAGCTGACCCCGACCCCGACGGAGGCCTTGTCTCGGCTGCCGCCCACAGACTGACTTTGCTTTTGGTTCCTTAACTGCCCACCTCCTGTGTTAGTTTGTGGTGTGACAGGTCTTGTGTTCTGCTCTGTGTGTGTGCCGTGTAAGAAGCCACGTTACTCACATGGCGAAGTGTCACTGAATTTGGAAACCTGAGCCTGCTTTATGATTGTGTTAACCTTGCTTTAGGACTGAATAAAGCTGACTCTGTGGAAGGACACAACTCACGTGTGCGCCTTCACCGCGTGCCCCTGACTCTCCAGTGTGGAGAGGCCAGGAAGGACCACCCTGCCTGTGCCCCCGGCTGTCCAGCAGCCTCCGTGGCTTGGATAGAGGCTGCCAGGGCTGGAGGAGCTGCAGGTCCTCATACCAGAAGTGGGATGGGATTTAAAGAGAACAACCAGTTGGCTGACAGCCTCCAAACTGAATGGGGGAGTCGGATGGACCCAGAACACCGAAAGGGGCATGGTTAACATAATTAAGAGACAAACACAGCAGGAGCAAGGGACTGTCAATCTTTAAAACAGCCAGTTAGGGGCGCCTGGGTGGCTCAGTCATTAAACTTCTGCTTTCAGCTCAGGTCATGATCCCGGGGCCCTGGCATCGAGCCCCATGTCGGGCTCCCTGCTCAGCGGGAAGCCTGCTTCTTCCTCTCCCACTCCCCCTGCTTGTGTTCCCTCTTTTGCTGTCAAATAAAGAAATAAAATCTTTAAAAAATAATAAAAATAGATAAAACAGCCAGTTATTTTACTAGCAGAATGTGTTTATTTGGTAACCGTGGTCTGGGCAGGCGAGCTGTGGTGAGCCACGGGCAGGTACAGCAGAGAAGGGCAGGTCAGCTGCTTTCAGGTTTCAGGGGAAATCAGGGAAAGCCGTTGTGAGCAGCTTATTGAGGGAGAACATGAGTCCAAGGCCGGGCGGTTTCTCACTGGCCACGGGTGGTGGTCAGTGTGTGGTTGCTGGGCGCAGAGAGATCTTCCTGCCTTTTCTAAAAGGCAAGGAGTGAACTCCCTGTGAAAAATGACCTGTCTTGTCAGGGTGATTATGCAGGGCCACAGCATCAAGGGGTGGGCATGAGCGCTCCCCCTCCTGGCCTTCCTGACTTCATTTTATTTTATTTTTAAAAATTAAAAAACCTGGGGCGCCTGGGTGGCTCAGTCGTTGGGCGTCTGCTTTCAGCGCAGGTCATGATCCCGGGGTCCTGGGATCGAGCCCCGCATCGGGCTCCCTGCTCAGCGGGAAGCCTGCTTCTCTCTCTCCCGCTCCCCCTGCTTGTGTTCCCTCTCTCGCTGTGTCTCTCTCTGTCAAATAAATAAATAAAATCTTAAAAAAAAAAATTAAAAAAACTTTTTCAAAGATTTTATTCATTTATTTGACAGAGCGAGCACAACCAGGGGAGTGGCAGAGGGAGAGGGAGAAGCAGGCTCCTCACTGAGCAGGGCTGATCCCAGGACCCCGGGTCATGGCCTGAGCCAAAGGTAGATGCATAACAACTGAGCCCCCCAGGCACCCCCTGACTCCATTTTAAGTGAGGTTTCCTTCATTTATTTCCACATTTCCCCCTTTTGATCAAGATCTTTCCTGAAGGCACTGCTGATCTGCATTGAGTGGGTTTGTCCCTCTGTGCTGGGTAGGGTCTCTCCTGATCGTCTTGTCCCCTGTCAGAGGGAGAGTACACAGGTTGGACCTCAGGGCTACGTTTGAATAATGAGGAGGGAAGGAGGGAGAGTCCTCAGGCACTTCCACCTACAGTCTGTAGAGATTGTCTCCAAGTGCTGAGACAGCATCACCTGCTACTGGATAGAGAACTGGTTCCCAACTCAGTCAGGGTCAGTGGCTTGCAGCTCAAAAATCAACACTTGAGAGAGAAGTGATGGGGGAAAGGAAGGATTGTTTTATTCTAGAAGCTGGCAACCTGGAAAAACGGTGAACTCAAGTCCCAAAGACCCTCTTCCCTGACCAGGCGAAGGCACGGGGAGGTGGGGGGGGGCTGCACGCAGGAGGAGCAGGTACCTGGGCGGCAGTCGGCTGTGGGTGTGACCCTGAACAGACTTGCTGGCATCTGTGACGGCTGTATTCAGAGGGGCCAGGCCTCATCTTCTGGGAGCGTCTGGTCCTTCACTCCGTGAGGCCAGTGGTCTGCAAATCTCAAGAAGAGTAGTTAGTTCTGCTACAGACCAAGGACTTAGGTCAGCAAGCAGGAGCGCAGGAGCCTGAAGCCCGTCAGCCCCTAAGACCTGCAAGAGTGCTGTTAGGGCTTGTTTGCAGAGGTTTAACAAAGTTCAAAAACAATTATGCAAAGCAGAATTAAAAGTCATACAACCCCACTTTGGACAATGGCTCTAAAGGAGGAGCCCTGACCTGAAGGTAGGCAGCGAAACAGACGGGGTGTCGGGGGTCGTACAAGTGTGCTCCTTCCCTGATCTTGTGTACGTGAACGCACTCTGTCTCTCTAAAATAAATAAAATCTAAAAGAAAGAAAGAAAGAAAGAAAAGAAAAAGGAAAAAGAAATAACCGTGCTTTGAGAAAGCCATCTTTTTACAGAGATGGCCTCTCTAGAGGCCATGTGCCATCACACAAACACCTCCTTGTTCAGCAGGTAGATAATCAAGGCTGTGCAGCCGTCCCAAAGCACTCCGGCCAGTGGGTCCCCTGGTGTTTGCCGGCCAAGTCTCCTCATGTCAGGGAGACATTTCTGATCGTGCACTGCTCAGCACTTACTCTAACCCTGGAAAAAACACGCTTCCTCTGGAGGCAAACCCAGAGTCAGGTGTGCCTCTATGGGGAGGCAGTAATGGAGGCTCAGTGGGGTGAGCCCATGGGAAGCTTCTGGTGCCTTATGGCTGCAAACAGGGACGGTGAAATGTCACAGTGAGTACTGACCTCTGACAGGCCAGCTATCTAAGTATTCATATGCCCCTGGGAAATGCCATCCACTGCAAACAAAAACAAATCCAGATGGATCATAGAGGACTCCAGCTATGATTTGGTTATTGATACATTCATTAGCCACAATTTAGCCAAATTTCCTGATTGATCCTATCAAGTCGTGGGTCAGAGGAGTCTGGATGACACTCTGTGGGGCCATCTCTTCCTAAAGGGGTCTTTTCTAAAAACCTTGCAAAGAGGTGTAAACTCACTTGTATTTCTCTTGGGCATGGGGAGAGAGATCGCATTTAGATCAGGAGAGAACGTGGGGGAGTGAAGACTGTCGCTTGGCAAACATGGAGGGAGTTGGCTGAGCAGCCCTGGTGTGATGGGGGAAAAGCTGGAACAAGGTATGGGAATACCTGGGCATGGCCTAGCCTGTAGGTAACATCCATGTGCTTACAGGGATAATCAGCAGGGGCCTTTGGAACTAAAGAAAAATTAGTTGCAGGTAAGACCAAGAGGTCTCGGACACTGTGAACAGATTGGAGTTTCTGGTGACAGAACCAACAGTAAGAAAGGTTTTCTGTTTTTGCAATAGATTGGGAAATGAGGGTAGGAGCACTGTCTTCTCAAGAAAAAGAGACAGAAAGTAAGACAAGGGGCTGAAGCAAGAAAGGGCATGTGGGCCTGGCTGGGTCATCTGGGGAAGACTGTCCCGTCAGGTGTCCTCTGCTTCAGTTCTGGGGAGTCTTGACTTCCGGGTCGTCAGGTGGCGTGCAGGGCTGGTCAGCGCTGGGTGCTTTCTTCAGGTGCTTTGTGGGAGCCTGAGAGTCTACTCCCTGGAGTCCTGTTGGCAGCACAGGGTTGGCTAGCAGCACCTGGCAGGGGCCTCTCCAGTGAGGGTGGACGGAATCTTAGAGGAGGGTCTTTTCTTGTAGACAGGATCTCTGGGTTGCAAGATGTGATGCTTAAGGGGTTCATCTCTGTAAAAAGATGGCTTTCTCAAAGCACGGTTATTTCTTTTTCCTTTTTCTTTTCTTTCTTTCTTTCTTTCTTTTAGATTTTATTTATTTTAGAGAGACAGAGTGCGTGCCTGGGTGTGAGCAGGGGGAGGGACAAAGGGAGAGAGAAAGGCAGAGAATCTCAAGCAGAGTTCACACTGAGCGCAGAGCCTGACATGGGGCTCGACCTCACGACCCTAAGATCATGACCTGAGCTGAAATCAAGAGTTGGACACTTAACCGACTGAGCCACCCAGGCGCCCCCAAAGCATGGTTATTTCTAATAGAAGCAGTTAGGCCTGTACAATAGTAAAGTATGTCTCCCTTTTTTAGCGATGGGTCAGAAGAGGTAGGAACCAGATGCACTGCATATCCTGTGGTGTCTCAAAGGGTGAGTCTTTGAGCTCCAAAAGGGAGAAACCTGAGCTTCCAGACCAGTGACAGTGCCTTGGGCCGGGAAATTTGGAGGCCCTCTATGAATTTTGCCAGTCGAGTCTAAATGGTGGCATTAGTGTGTTTGATTAGCTGTGAGGATTGAGGGTGGTACGCACAGTGAAAGTGTTGTTAGACTGATAGTGAAAATACCTGAGCAGCGGAGTGCCTTCCCCGGGGAACATGAAGTTCAAAGTTTGGGGGGCGGGTAGGAATGAGCCTGCCCAGTAGGACCTTGGCCGTGGGGCCGGTGGCCCACCTACAAGGACGACAGACTGGAGTGTATTGCCACGAGGAAAAGTTCTCAAGAGTCTCTGAATTCTGGAGGGATCCGGTAGGGAGAAAAAGTAATTGTTTTACATTTCACGAAGATTTTACTAACTTGCTATACATCACAGAGAGCTTGAGAGAAAGTGTCCTTTAATCCAGTTCAACGGTGTAATTCTGGATTCCTCAGAGGCTGGTGCTCTGAGCCTGTCCCGTGAATTTCTCTCCAGATGAAGCGATTTGTAAAAGCATCACAGTAAAACAGTAGTTGTCTATAGATGACAAAAGGCTTCAATGCCCATCATCACATATCTGATGAGAACTCATTGCGACAGAGTTGACAAGAGGGTTTGCTTGTTTCTGTGACATAATTCACAAATTCACATAATTTCTGGAACATGTATAACATATACCGATACAGACATAAGGTAAAGAAGGCTTAGTATTGTTTCTTATTTGACAACGCTTCCCGTGTAATTTAACATAACAAAGAAGCCAAAATACTTTAAAATCTCCTTTATATAAGGAGAGAGAACAAATCTAAAGATATTTCAGGGACGCTCTGTAACACTCAAAGTTAATTCAAGTTCAAAAAGACTTTACCTGGAATTTGAGTTTTAGAAAGTTTGTCAAAAAGATCAAAAGATTTTCAGATGCTTAGTCAAATAGGATCATAGGTCTCGGTGAAACAATATTTGGTTATCCCTTTAACCAAAGTGACAAAGGCTTCACGGGCAAGCACAGAATGTTATGTAGTTCATAGCAAAACTTAACTCTTAATATCGAGAGGCCTAGGTTTCCTTTAGCGAGCAAAGGCCTGACAGACATGGGAAATTATTTTGGCAAAACATAGAATCCTTGTTTTCTGGGCAGATAATTTGGAAAAATAAAGGAAACAATCTCTTACCAGGAGCAGACCAATGTCCTTTTAGCAGAAGGAAGAAAATGAGGTCCCAGTTTTATGTACATACACTACTGATGTTGAAGCTTATTTTTCAAACCCTGAGGACAAATTCATTCAGTCTCTTCCAGCTCATCACACATAAAATTCCTTTTCCACAGACCTTCTACAACTTTCTGTTTTAGTTTGTTCCCTGTTCTCTTTCCCTTTCTGAAGTAACCAGCTTTACTTTAAGACAAAATTACTTTCATTTCCCTCCACAAAGTATATTTCCATTCCTAATGCCTTTTTTAACAAAAATACACATTCTATTTTCCTTGCATATGGAGCTTTTCCCCTTATTTCTAGCAGTTTTAATTAGATGTTAATTAGAATGTTTAATCCTTAAAAACCCTAATTTCTAGTGAAAACTGGGAATAAGCAAGTGAGACACTAGGAGTCTGTAGATTGGCGAGTTTATGGACACATTTCACAGTAGCCTCTCCTTTCCCTGCCATTTCCAGCATGGCTCATGCTCACTCACAGCCCCAGTCAATAGCTTCAGCTTCTCTGGAATATTGGACCCCAAAATGGGTAAGTCTATATTCAGTAAGTAATGTTTCAGTATTTTATTTTATTTGGAAATGATTTAGATATTCAGTGACTACCCATCATTTAACTTAGCAAAACTTTAAGGTTTTAGGTTACCAAAAAGATTTGGGAAAATGATTTAAAAGTTCACCTAAAAACTTTTATCCCACTTATATCTATTTAATTCACTTGTTCTCCTCAACAATTATATCTAGATTACCTATGAAAATTTCATCACACCAGTTATTTTTCTTGCTGACAAATTTTGTAACAGAGGTAATGTGCATTTATTGACTAATAAGCATAAGGAGAGAAAAAGTGGTATGTCTGCATTATATTCGATGTTCATTGTTCAAAAGACATGTCTGGGACAGGGAAACTGAAGGGGCCTCATGAAAAACTGCTTTTTTATCTCCTTTTCCCTCTTCTATTCTTGCTAGGACCTGCACACTCGTTGTACATCTGCCTTCTTCCACAGGTAATGTATGTCCTCCTTGTAAAGGTCAAGGAGTTAGTGATTTCTTTGGAGACTTCCAGCACAACAGATAACATCTAAAGAGTGACCAGGCGAGGTCCTCATGAATGTTCTCCAAGACCACCAACTCCAGACACCTTGACTCCAAGCCCCTGGCTCAAGGGCATAGCGATTTAAGGGGGACACCTGAGCACTTGCCCTTGTTCTGACCAGTTCCCAGATGCCTGAAAGGACATGTGCACCAGACCACCATCCTCAATAAAAACCGACACCCCAAGCAACAATGAGACTCATTCTCCTTTCATTTCAGAGTCTCCTGGACGCTCTGTCCTATCTACATTCTTGGTCTTCAACAAACTCTGCTCTCACTTCCTCTCGGCTCGCATTCGATTTCCGTCCTGCACGAAGCCAAAGACCCTCTTGGCTGGTCCTGTGAGGCCCCCCATCTGGGTCCTTGGACCCAGCCAGCCTGCATCAAAAGCAAAGTTTCCAGAAAGAGAAAGTTCCATAGAGCAAAAGAACAGATCACCTATAAGGGAACAAGAACCATTGATACCAGATTTCTCAGCAAATCATATAAGGAGACTATAGGCTGTTATTTTATTTTATTTTTTGATTTGACAGAGAGAGCGAGAGAGAGAGCAAGTGAGCACAAGCAGGGGGAGCAGCAGAGGGAGAGGGAGGAGCAGACTTCCCACTGAGCAGGGAGCCTGATGTGGGACTCGATCCCAGGGCCCTGGGATCATGACCTGAGCCGAAGGCAAACGCTTAACCGACTGAGCCACCCAGGCATCCCATATAAGGTGTTATTTAAAGAACTGAAAGAAACAAATCTAGAATTTAACACTCAGCCAAATTGTCATTCCACTATAGCATAATAAAGATATTTCCAGAAATCCGCAGAACACCTGCATTGAAAGCTTTCTTGGAGGAGGAACTGAAAGAGAAGAAAAATGCGGGAGAAGTTGTGAGCCCTCATAGAAGTAAGAGGACCAAATGCCTTTGCAAAGTCTGTGTTAGGGACAAACAGCCACCAACAGAAACGTGAGAGCAAGGGGTCAAAGTGAAGGAGAGTCAGCCACATAAAATAAATAAGTCACCCAAATAAAATTCTGAGCAATGCCCCTGGGAAGGAGGGAACAACGGGGACACGAGAGTGAGCAATGTTGGACCTCGATGTGCACTCAGTGCAGGCAATGGGCCCTGGTGAACCAGCCTGGAGAACACCCATCACAGACTGGGCCGGCCCTTGCTGGGTGTCCACCGCTCACAGCAATTCTGGGCACAAAGTAAGTGTTCAGTAAATATTTGTGAATAAAGACATGAATATAACTTTTTATCAAAGTTACAAAATAAAAAATTATTCATCCAGGGTGCCTGGGTGGCTCAGTCGTTAAGCGTCTACCTTCAGCTCGGGTCATGATCCCAGGGTCCTGGGATCGAGCCCCACATCGGGCTCCCTGCTCTGTGGGGAAACCTGCTTCTCCCTCTCCCACTCCCCCTGCTTGTGTTCCTGCTCTTGCTGTCTCTCTCTCTGTCAAATAAATAAATAAAATCTTTAAAAAAAATTATTCATCCCATGAAAATCAACAAAAAGGGAAAAAAACCAAAAAAGTAAATAGTAAATATGAAAAATATGACAGAAAAAACTCCTGATAGAAGAATTATCACAGTAAATATGGAGTAAAAGAGATTCAGCAGGAGATGCAATTTAAGAAAAGATCCAGGGACAGCTGGGAGGCTCAGTCGGTTAAGCGTCTGACTCCTGATTTTGGCTCAGGTCATGATCTCCGTGTTATGAGATCGAGCCCCGCGTCAGGCTCCGTACTCAGTGGGGAGTCTGCTTGAGATTCTCTCTCTCCCTCTTCCTCTGCACCTCCTCCCACTCGTGCTCTCTCTCTCAAATAAATAAAAATATATTTTTTTAAAAAAAATCCAGAAATATGGAGAAATTACAATGTCTGAAGTTGGATTTAGGTAATTTCAGGTGTTTTCCAGGGTCATCAGGACCCTCTCTGGGGGGAAATATCATCCCAGGCTTGAAATTAGCCGTGCAGAGCACCCAAAGAGATAAGAAAACATGGCAGAGGACCGGCAGGAAGAAGCCAACAGAAACACTGGGCACTGGACTTCCCAAATGATAGACCCGCTGGGCTCACAAAGCTCTTGGAGACAAAAGCACGTAAACTTAAGCATGTTAGCATGGCATGGAAAACCATGGAAAGTGACATTGCAAATCTGGAAAGGAACGGACTGGAAGTTCTAGAACTGCAAATTGCAGTAAAACACAGTTAAGAACTCAGTAGGTGGGTTTGCTGTGCTCGAGCCACGCAGGTCCCTGGGAACTTGCTGGGGTGAACGCTGCCAGTTCCAAGGCCGTGCCTCATGAAGACGGAGAGAGAGACCATGAGATGGGAGCACAGACACAGTGGGTGGGAAGCACGACTGGTGTGTAGGAGACACTGAGGACAGAGAGCTTCCCACGTGTGTTCACTGGAGTTCCAGGAGAAGAAGGATAGAAAACGGGGGAAGATCGATGTTTGAATACTTAATGGGCGAGAACTTTCCAAAACAGTTGGAAGACATTCAACCCCAGATTTAAGAAACCCAGAAATCTCTTCTAGAATAAATAGGAATGAAGCCACTCCTCAGTACATCATAGTGAAGCGAGAGAGCAAGGTTCTTGTCTCACGGAGTCGAAGAATGAATCTTGAGGACAACGGAGAGTGAGTAAAGCGATAGAGTTTTACTAAACAAGGATACAGAGAAAGCTCTCAGGAGAGTGATGTAGTTTTGAAGGTAGATGAGGTTGGGTGGGGTGAGGTCCAGAACCCACGGCCAAGAAAGAATTCTTGAAACATCTTTGGTTGCAAAAGGGTGGTTTTATTAAAGCACGGGGACAGGGGCGCCTGGGTGGCTCAGTCGTTAAGCGTCTGCCTTCGGCTCAGGTCATGATCCCAGGGTCCTGGGATCAAGCCCTGCGTCGGGCTCCCTGCTCAGCAGGAAGCCTGCTTCTCCCTCTCCCACTCCCCCTGCTTGTGTTCCTGCTCTCGCTGTGTCTCTCTCTGTCAAATAAATAAATAAAATCTTTAAAAAATAAAAAATAAAAAAATAAAGCACGGGGACAGGCCTGTGGGCAGAAAGAGCTGGAGTTGTAAGGGGTGGGTGATTATATACATGGGGTTGGGGGAGGTAAGGAAAAGGAGGTTTTCAAAAGAACTTTCCTATGCTAAAGAGGACCTTCAAGATACCGGAGGTCTTGCCATTGTCAAATTAAGATGGTTTTTCCCTGTAGCAAAGCAAGGTATTTCGGGTCCCTTCACCAGCACCCATGTAGTCTAGAATGCGATGGGGAAGTGGGGGAGGGCAGGCCTCCCTCCTACAGGGGCCTTTAGTGGTGGCCGTGATCGTAGTGATTTTGCTAAGGGGTGCTTTGGATCGCTTTGACACCAGGAACCTCTGACGTATCCTGCTCGTGGGATGCCACCTGAGAGTCAGGAGGGGATTTTCTTTGGTAATGGACCCTCTGTAGCACCCTCTCTAGCATGGGAGGGGAGCTTCTCTCCCTTGGGATGCCCTTTAACCCACTGGAAACAATTTGGATTGCAAAATTTAGGAAAGGACTGAGCTCCTGTGACAGGGCATGGCTTCAGGGCAATCCATCAAGTTAGATCTCTCTTGCAGGAAACAGGGCAAATGGACCTGGGGTACCTTCACTGCTCATACCTAGGCCTTCATTGCTCTACCAGGACCCCGACCTAAGGGCCTCTTGCAGAATGTGATTGCCCGAATGTGTCCGCTAGTAAACCCCCTCGTGACATATTGGATGATAATTATCTGAATAGGCCTCCTCCGAATAAACCAAGGCTGCTGGAGTTAACACAGGCCCTCCCTAGCAAAGGAGATGCTGACTCTTTCTCTCTGTTCCTCCTAACAGATGTGGGGGCTTCTCCCTTGATGTGGGAAACAAAGGTAGAAGAAAAATTATTAAATTTCCTTACTACCTAGAGCCCACTGACAAGTCCTTGAAACAGGCAGAGTGACCTTCCTCTAGGGACTCAACTGCCTCAATGTTGATACTTTGCTAAGGGCAAAAGGCAATCCTAGCCAGACCCCCCCCCAACCCAGGACCCTGTAAATCTACCTTAACATATAAAAATTCCTTTGGAAACTTCCTTTATCTCTAAACGTCCCCCAAGATACATGTTGGTAATCATCCCCCAAGCATATGGCCCACTGATATACATCTGAAGGGTCTCATGACGAAGGTTTTATTCGATGGTAATAAATGACATTTTCCCAACAATAGCTAACCCCCTCAAGGTCCTGGAAACCTTGCTTCCAAAATTCCTTAGTGACTTAGGCTCTCCCTAACCCCCTCCCAACTTGAAAGTATATAATGGGCCACTTATCATGACCCTGCCACAGCTCCTTCTGCTCATGGGTCCCGTCCCCGTGCTTTAATAAAATCACCTTTTTGCACCAAAGACGTCTCAAGAATTCTTTCTCAGCCGCCGGCTTCGAACTCTAATAACATCATCCCTCACTGATTTCCCAGGTTAATGGCTATAACTGGAGCCAGCTGTGGTTAGTCTACCTTGGGATGGGGACTTCAAGGAATATTCCCAAGAAGCTGCCAAAACTCCCTTTGTTTCGGGGAAATTCCCCTTCTTCTCTGGCCTGACATGGACTGCCTAGCCCCTCCCCCCTTGTTGGTGGGAAAACATGGCGTCTGCACCTCTGTTGGAGCTGATGAGCTCTAAACCAGGAACCCTTTCTCTGCCTTCTGGCAGCACTTTGCCTCTTCTGGCTCCCCCTCCCTGTTCTCCTGTTTCCGCACCACCTTGAGTGTGGTCTGCATAACTGACTTGTAGACCATCCAGTGCCTCAGGCACCATGGCCCCTTCTCCCTTCACTGTCAAAGAGCAAGAAGAGCACCCCCTGGATCTAACACCACCCACTCCAGATTTCCCCACCAGTGTCTCAAGTAAAAACTGACAATGGGGAGGATCCAGGTGGAACATAATTCGGTATTTGAACTAAGTTAAGGTTGTTGGTTTAATTAAGATAGACATGTCTTCCTGGTAGTGCCTTGTTAGAGGGAAAAACAGCTTCAGCTAAACGATAGCTCATTCACTTAGGTTTAGTGTAACCCACACTTGGGGGTTAAAACTTGGATGAAAAGCAAAGATGGGCTACCCATAGAAGTCCAGAGAGCTGCAGCCTTCATGGGAAGGGAGGGATGGTTACTGGAAGGGGTTGGCAGGTGCCTCCTGGGCCATCAACAATGCACGGTTTTTCACTTGGGTGGTAGTTTCATAGGATATCTGCATTCTAGCGACTCATTAGGCATACTTTCATGCACTTTGCTGAATATTTGCTAAATGTCACAATAAGGAAAGGTAAACTGTGTGTGCCCAACAGCCCAGACTCTGAATATCTCAGTCAACGACCAGCAGAAGTGCTGGGAAGGACTTGTGTTTCTGAAGCCCCCAAATTCTGCCCAGAAAAGATCTGGGGAACATGTGAGACCAAGGCTAAAATCTCCAAGGAGCGGGAGAGAAGCTGAGGGCCTGCAGATTGCAGACTACTGCCACGGGGCAGGTGCATCAGTTAGGGTGGGCTGGATGAGGCTGTGCAACACAGAATCCTCAAATACCTCTGTCCCGCCCTTGCTGCACTCTTGCAGAATCTGTGGAGGGGACTCTGCTTCCCACAGTCATGCAGGGACCCGGGGAGTCCCAGCCTCTGGGTGCCTGCATTCCAGGGGATGGGGAGATGCAATCCCACCCCAGCCCAGGAGAGCTGGAGGCATTGGGTGAACAGAACTAAGGACTGCCACGTTCAGATAGGCTCTCCTTCTTGTATGTAAAATACAGCCCCTTCCCAAGGGGCACCATCCCCAAGTCTCTACACAGGAAGATCAAGAGAGGTGCAAAGTCCCCGTTTTCAGCCCAGATGTGTCTCCTCTCAAGTGGGAGAACGTGGATCAGGGGCCCCCACACACGCAGCTCTCAAATGAGGAGCAGGGACAGGTGCTGGGGTCAGCGCTGACTTGGAGGGGGGACCAGGGCAGACCTCAGCCCTCCTGGCTCTGTAGCAATGCTGAAGTCCCACCAGGTGGCTGTGGTGAGAACCCTGGACCCCAGATGGGCACATTCTCAGCCTGAACCTGGAGTGTGCTCTCAGGAGGGGACATCCTAGTGGCCCTCAGCTGCTCCCAGGCCCTGGCTGGGGCTCCCATGCCCCTCATCCTCACTCTCGCAGAAGCGTTCCCCGCCCGTCTGGGGCCACGGTTTCTTTGGGGCAGTGCAAATCCTTCACGTGTTCAATCAACTTTAAAACATTTGATTTAGGGGCGCCTGGGTGGCTCAGTTGTTAAGTGTCTGCCCTCGGCTCAGGTAATGATCCCAGAGTCCTGGGATCAAGCCCTGCATCAGGCTCCCTGCTTGGTGGCGGGAAGCCTGCCTCTCCCTCTCCCACTCCCCCTGCTTGTGTTCCCTCTCTCGCTGTGTCTCTTTCTGTCAAATAAATAAATAAAATCTTAAAAAAAAAAAAAAAACCCAAACACATTTGATTTAATTTCAGTCAGATCCATGTGCCAATAGTCCCACCTTTCGCTCCCTTTTTCCATAGTGCTCAGTTATGCTCTGTCTCTTTTGCTTTCTCACCCTCAGCCCCTGAACCCTGACTGAAATGCAGGTGCCGGGCTTGACAGGTTCAGGTTCATGACACACAACAAATGTTTGCCCATGTCTTATCCTAGGGCTACATTTATTAGGTTCTTGGTCCGTCTTTTAGGGTTCCTGGACCCAATCCCAATGTGTAGCCCCGCCCACAGCGCCCAGCAATTCTTGGACACCAGCTGGGTTCCAACACCGTCTACCCAGAGATAGTGTCAGATCCCACAGGTGGAGGGCTCAGTCCTGTAAGACAGTCCCCACCCCCACCTCAGATGCCATCACAAGCCTGGCTGTCACCAGGGATTCTAATAGACCACTACAGATTGGAGGCTTCAACCCTCTCCTCAGGTTCTTCTAATTTACTAGAGCAACTTACAGAACTCAGGGAAACACTTCCTTAGGGTTACCAGTGTGTTAAATGATGTAACAAAGGACATGAATCAACAGCCAGATGAAGAGATATGTAGCGCAAGATCTCACACAAAGGAGTCTCTGTACTCATGGAGCTTGGTTGCACATGGGAGTGTTCTGGTCCCTCGATCATGGAAGATCTCTGAAAAGAAAAAGGACCAGAAAACTTGTCCTCTTGGGTTTTTATGGAGGCTTCATTATATAGTCATAATTGACTAAGTCATTGGCCATTGGCTGATACAACCTCTGGGGATGGTTGGAGGTTCCAACCCTCCAATCCCACCGTTGGTCCTCCTGGACACCCTTGGGTGGGTCCAGGAGTCACCTTCACTATAATGAGACCCTGGATCACCTTTAAGAGTTCTCAGGAGCTGTGGATGAAGACCAGATACGTCTGAGAAACATATTTGGTCATCTGATGACCAAATACCTGTTTCTTATAAATCATTATATTGCAGTCCTTCCTCCAAATATCACAGTGTGGGTGTTTCACCATGGGTTTCCTCACTGCTTGTACTAGTCTGGATTCCCCAGAGAAATAGAATCAATGGACATACACACAGAAAGAAACAGAGTACAAGGAGTTGGCTCACATGGTTGTGGAGGCTCAGGGGTGTCCTCCGGCCTGAGTCTGAGTCCCAAGGCAGGAGAAGACCAACATCCCAGCTCAAAGACAGGTGGGCAGAGTGAATTCTCCCTTTCTCCACCTTTGTGTTCTATTGAGGCCTCCAACAGATTGGATGAGATCCCCTGACACTGGGGAGGCCACCCTGCTTCACTCAGTCCATCGATTGACATGTTAACCGCACCCAGAAACACCCTCAGGACACATCCAGGACAATGTTCGACATCTGGGCCCTGTGGCCCAGTCAAGGTGCATAGAGAATTTACCATCACACTACTTTACATGGGTCACTCTTTCTAGCCCCCAAGAATAGTTTCTTTGTTGCCTGCCACCTAGCTGGAGTATAATATATTATATATTATATAAAAAAAAAAAAAGAAAAAGAAAAAAGAAAAAGTCTTGCAAAAATCCTAAGACTTTACATAGAAAGAGCATGTCTTGTTGTAAGCAACCTTCCAAAGCAATCTGACAAACAGCTGCCGGGGCTGGAGGACAGATGGGGCAACTGTGTGTCCCCTGCTGCCCAGGGCTGAGACCAAGAGGTCCAGCGGCAGACTCAGAGGGAGACCCTGCCCCATTTGTGAACGGGCCAAGACATATGGGGACGGGTAAGGGTGGGTCTCCCCAAGACACCCTCCTCTTGATACCTGGCTGATGCCACCTTGCCAGGTTTCTGATGCTGCACATGGATGGGACCACATCCACTGCTGCCTACAGATCGTCCAGGCTGAGGCTTCAGTAGAGTGTAGGGCACAAACCCAATTTATTATTTTATTTTTTAGTTTTTTTAAAATGTTATTTGTTTATTTATTCATGAGAGTCGAGAGAGAGAGAGGGAGAGAGGCAGAGGCAGAGGGAGAAGCAGGCTCCCCGCCTAGCAGGGAGCCCGATGCGGGACACGATCCCAGGACCCTGGGATCATGACCTGAGCCGAAGGCAGATGCTCAACGACTGAGCCACCCAGGCGCCCTATTTTTTAGTTTTTATTTAAATTCCAATTAGTTAACATACAGTGTAATATTAGTTTCAGGTGTACGATTCGACACTTCCATGCATCACCCGGTGCTCATCATGACAAGTGCCCTCCCTGATTCCCTTCACCTGTTTCCCCCAACCCCCTGCCCACCTCCCCTCTGGTGACCATCAGTGTGTTCTCTAGAGTTAAGTTTTTTTTCCCTTTGCTCATTTGTTTTGTTTCTTAAATTCCACATCTGAGTGAAATCATATGTTATTTATCTTTGTCTGACTGACTTATTTTGCTTAGAATTATACTTTCTAGCTCCATTCATGTAGTTGCAAATGGCAAGATTTCATTCTTTTTGATGGCTGAGCTTTTTATCAATAGTTCATTTTTGCCTCCAGTGACATGTCTAGTAAGAAGTTGCTAGAGATGAGGTCACAGAGGCTGCTGCCTATGTTCTCCTCTAGGATTTTGATGGTTCCTGTCTCACATTTAGGTCTTTCAGCCGTTTTGAATTTATTTCCCATAAACCCAAGTTTAAATATTCTGTAACCACATTTAAAAAAAGCAAATGGAAATTTATTTTAATGATCTATTTTATTTGAGCCAATAAATTCAAAATATCTCAACATATAATCAGTAAAAAATATTATCAATGAAATACATTATATCTTATCAGATTTTTTTTTCTCATCAACCCTTCAAAATGATGGGTGTTTTATACTTACTGCACTTTTCCATTGGAACTCACTCATGGCCACAGTCAGGCCATGGACACAGCCAGCCTGGAGCCCTCAAAGGAGTGGGGGCCAGCCAGGAGGACCACTGGAGGGGCAGTGAGGAGAATAGGGTCACCAGGTATGGCCACACAACAGGACAGGGAGGAGGCACTGGGGGCCTGGAAACTCCAGGGGAGACAGGGGACAGACCCTGGCCTGGGGCCACAAGAGCAGAGCAGGAGGGACTGGAGGGATTGGACATTGCACAAGGACTGGAAGAGGAGCCAGGCCTCCCTAGGCATGCTTTCTGGTGTGTGAAGGGGCGGGCACAACCATCACGGCAACTCCAACACCGGGCCTGCTTTACCTCAGGTGGAACATTTCTCTTGCTCTGAGGACCCCATCTTTCCATGGGGGTGGATTGTGGTGAAAAAGGAAATATTGTAATTTCCAGAAGGAACTGGGGTGGGGCAAGCCCCTTCTGAGAGCTGACTTCCTCCCTGTGTGCTTTCTCTTGACCCTTCCCCCCAAGATCCTTGGCTGTAGGTGACCTGATGGGGGCAGGAGGGAGGGAGGAAAGGTGTGGGTGCACAAATACGCCGGCCCTGTGCTCCCAGCTGCTGCCCCATGGCCTGGAGCCTCCTGCCTCCCAGCACAGCCGGCTCCTCCCGACACGGAGCCCCCCGTGGAGGCTCCCGGGGACCCTTGAGAGATGCTGGAGGCTCCTTCTGGAACAGGTACACAGACTGCGGCGTCCTGACCTGCAAGCACAAAACACCGCCCCTGTCCCGCCCCTTACCCCCAGCATGGACTTCAGAGCCAGCGAAGGTCTACAGATTCCAGACAGGAGGCCTGTGACCCCTGTGGTGTGGGCTTTTGGGTGTAGGAAGCTCTCTCTGGGGGCTGCAGTGTGGAGTCTGGCTGAGGGCCTGAGGGGCCTGCATGTGGGCGGTGAGGGCCTGCAGCAGGCTTGTGCCTGGGATGGGGGCAAAGGTGGGGAGACTCACCTGCCAGGAAAAGTCCTCAGGCCCCACCCTCAGCCCTGAACGAGGAGCTGGGGAAGCTGAGGCAGGAAGCCTTCCTGAGGCTACAAGCCCCCCTGAGACCTCAGCCCTCCCACCCGCCCGCACTGGTGTAACCTGACACTCAACAGTTGGTTCCTCCCTCCTACTCCCAGCCAATTCCCAATTTCCCTGAACACCAAAAAAGGAATCTTTGGAGAAATCGAAACTACTGGGGAGGGGAGGGCCCAGAGCACGATCCGGCATCCACATCCACACCGCAGGTGCTCCATCTCCCACCATGAGCCACAACTCCCAGCACTTCTTCCTGGGCGCCCCCCACGGCGTCCCCCCGACCTACGAGATGCTCAAGGAGGAGCACGAGGTGGCTGTACTCGGGGCGCCCCAGAGCTCGGCTCCCGTGACGACCACTGTGATCAACATCCGTAGTGAGACAGCCGTGCCCGACCACATCGTCTGGTCCCTGTTCAACACCATCTTCATGAACTGGTGCTGCCTGGGCTTCGTGGCCTTCGCCTACTCCGTGAAGGTGAGGGGGTGTGGGGAGGGACTCTCCCAGAAGGTGCAGTGAGCCTGCGGAGGTCCGCCTGCCCACAGGCCATGTGGGGTGTGGGGAGCCCTTGTGTGTGTGTGTGTGTGTGTGTGTGTGTGTGTGGAGTGAAGCTGCAGGAGGGGCCGGGGTTGGCCATGAGCAGCCTTTGTCCCCAAGATTCCAAGGACGTCCCCTACTGACCAATACTAGAAATTACATCCCTCAGATGCACGTGTGGCTCCGAGGCTCGCCCAGAAAGAACAAAGGAACTCACAGGAAACTGCCTCCCGGTGGGGTGTGAGGCCAGTGAAGGGGCCAAAGCAGGGGGAGGACAAGGCCTGGGGTCTCCTGAGAGGCTGAGGAAAGAGATGCAGGCCCCAGGAGGGAGGGGCCCACGGGGCACTGTCCTGCTCAGGCTCCAGGGAATGGGGAGGGTGAAGGGCAGGTGGAGACTGCCCTGGGCAGGGACCAGCCAGGGGGGCACCTGAGTCCCAGGCTCTCACCGGGACCTGGGCCTGATCGCACGCTCCATCTCTTCTCCCCAGTCTAGGGACCGGAAGATGGTGGGTGACACGACTGGGGCCCAGACTTATGCCTCCACCGCCAAGTGCCTGAACATCTGGGCCCTGGTCTTGGGCCTCCTTCTGACCATCACGTTCATCATTGTTTTGGCCACTGGATCACTGATGATTTCCCAAACAATTTCAGAGATGATAAAATATTATGGAGGGTACTAGTAGCTGCCCGTGGCCTGAGGCTGTCACCTCTGTCACAGCGTTTTATGTACATGTCAGTCTGCCATTGTAGTCAATAAAGCACTTTTGCGTGATGGTGCTGTCTTTTCACCTGGGGAGGGGCCCTTTGAGATTCCCCACCCCGCCCCTGAGCCCACATCGTCCCTCACTGCCCACCTGTACCCTGCTCTGTGTTATGCGTGTGGTGGGTGGGCTTGTCCTGAGGCCTTGCATGTATCTGGCCTCCAGCTGGGGCAACACACGGAGGATGGTTTCAGGGAGAGGTCCCTCCTTCCCAGAGGTCTGAGCCTTGACCAAATGGGTTCATTTGGAGAAGGGTGGCACTGGGTCCAGAATGTTTTTAGCTTCCAAGGAGCCCACTGGCTGGGGAGAGTTGCAGGGCACCTAATCCAGGGGGTCCACAGTCCTCCTCTGGAGCTGTGTAGTTCCAGTTTTCCTTGCTCTTCCAATATGGGTGTACCCTTGCCATGAGTGGAAATCCTTCTGCCATGGCCTCCATATTGTGGGCACTGTGGATGCCCCAAGGCAGACCCTGCCCACAACCAGCTGGACAGGTGAGGTGTGAGGTGGGATGGTAATGCTCCCCCCGGTCCTCCCCTGTACGCTGGGACCCAAGCTGTGGTTCACCTACACCCCATCCCTGCCCAGAACCACAGCGTCCTAACTCAAGGACGCACCAGGGGGCTTGCGGTACCCTGGGTGGAGGAGGGGACGCTGGCGGATCCGCCCCTGGGCGCCGGGGAGGGACTTGCTCTAGGCCGCGAAGGGGCCGGTCGGGTCAGAAGAGGGCGATCCCCGTGCTCCCCAACCCCAGCCGGAGGGGCAGGGCAGCTCCTCTCCTCCCGGAGCTGCCAGACCGGCTTCTGCCGAGGAACACGTGCGCCCTCCCTACCCTCGTTCCCCACTCTGGACCGACCCCGGGCCTCTCAGGAGTCCTGCCCGTCCGTGTACCTCCTGGGATCACTCCACACGAAGCCGTCTGAGAATATTCTTCCCCAAGGGCTTTTGGAAAAGACTCGGATGCGCCTGCCTCCCCTGGCGCCTGCCGGCTCATCTCCCCCTCCCCTCCCCGGCTGGCCCACCCCCCTCAGCCCCGCCCAGCTCCCGGGCGCCTTGGCCACTAGGGAACCAGAGCCTGTCGTGGGGCTCTGAGGACCGCGGCTGCTCGCGGCGCCCCCCTTCCCGCGCGTCCCTCCAGCGTCCCCTCCTCTAAGACGCGCCTTCCCTGGGGCGGTCCCGCTGCTGCTCACCCTCCTGGGACCCCGGGGATGGGATATTTTTAAGGCTGCCCCTGCTTGTGGAGGGGAGAGCGAGGGGCAGGAGCTCATCCTTGAGCAGTTTTCCACCACGTGGCTGATAAAGTAGACGTCCCGTCACGTGCAAAGTCCACTGTCCCACAAAATCAATGAATAAATTGTCAAAATCAATTTTTTAAAATTGTGGTGAAGCATATATAACATAAAATGTACCTTATTTTAAGTTCTAAATTTTAACCTTATGTAAGTATACAACTAAGTTTCTTCACCTATAAGCTAATTATCCAAAATGTAGGGTGAACGTGGGAGGAAGGATAATGGTAGAATCAGCAGAAACAGACTCTGAGAGATTTATCTGCTACCCTTCTACGTTTTGGTGTTTTTCTGCTTTCCACTCATCCGCTGGTGCTAGGAGAGCTGGAGCCCACACTGCCCCAGCACCCGTCTGCGATCTTCACCTCCACCCAGGATCCAGAGCAAGATTTCAGCTGTCAGCTCTAGGAGCTCAGGGGAGAAGAGCAAGCTCATGCTAATGCCACATGGTGTGCAGGATTAAAATGCTTCCACAGTGTCCAATTACATCAGTTCATCTGGAGCACAGGGGAGAGAATCTAGGAGCCAGCTTCATATCAAGGCCCAAACAAAATGGGAAATAACTCAGATTTTAGCAGTCCCTGAGGAAATGTAAGTAAAATGTGCCTGTGCTCTTCTTGTAGATGGAAATGTGAGAAGGCCCAGACATTGCCTTTCTCCAAATTACTGCTCAGTGCCTGTGGACCATCATCCCCATGGGGCCCTTCTTCAGATTGGGTCCAAATCCCATCAGGCAGGGGGCTGGAACTCCTCCAGCCCTTCAGAGTTGGATTAATTCAAATGTGGACCCTCGTTTCTTTCACACCTGGCCAGAACCACTGTGTCTACTACCACAATACAAGCCCTTTCTGCACTAAATGCAGCCTGATGCAGACCTCCCCTGCCCATGAGCACCATTCCCTGGTCCTCAGTTCGGGCACTTAAGGGTTGGGCACTCCAGGCATGAAGGTGGGGATGAGAGCAGAGCCTGGGAGGCTGCTGTGAGGCCTGGATCGTCCCCATGCTTGTCCCTTGGGCCTTTCTCAGGCCCACGTCCGTCCTGTCTGAGGCATGAAGGGTCCCCCAGCTGCTCCTGCCCCAGCCCCAGTCGGGGGCCCGAGTGTAGCCCATGCTTTGGCTGTGCAGTAAACTGTTCCCTTAACCTAGCCATTCCTCAGAAGTTGTCCTGTGGGCCTCAGTGGCTTTCCTACCTGGAAACATCTCAGAAACCATGTGGTTTTTCTGCTGATTTAGGGTTAGTTGATCTATATACCAGTCAGTGCGGACTGATGGGAAAAAGGAAAAATATTCCTCAAACCAAAGTTTAAAATGTCACATAATAAAACTCTTTGTCTTTAGAAAACCCTTTCTGTTAGCCCTCATCATGTTATTTTTGACTGATTCTCCACCATACTTCCAGAGTACAAGCTTCAGCCAACATGAAGGACAGAGTGGTCTTGAGCAGGTTGTCTTGACCCCATCCAAGCATACCTGGAGGTGCCATTGTAGGATGCAAATGACATTAGCAGAGAGCATCCTCCAAGAACCAAGCAGCACATCTTACAGGATGCTAGTCAGTGCCCAGGGTCCCCCAGGGGCCCAAGGACACACCTGCAGAAACAGTGACGGAAGCCTGGTCACGTGCACCTCGGCCCCAGGCTGGTGTCATTCCTGATGGGATGTGGAGCAAAGAATGGACCCACTCTGGAGAGAGAAAATGTTGACAGAGGTTTACCCAACAAAGTGGCATTCATTCCATAATGACCAGCCATGGCGATGGCAGGGCCATGGGACACCAGTGCTCGAGGGAGCTGGTGAACAGTTGGCCTGGGCCTCACAGTCTGTGCGCCTTATCAGGTGCTCTGTCCTGGACATCAGGCCTGGCTACAGGACATGTTTTGGCCAATGGAAAATCAACAAATGTGAAGTGAGCAGTGTTCTGAAAATGTTTATATATGGGGTTTGCCCTCTTGCAACTCTGCTGTAGCCAAAAACATGTTTTAGGAAGGTGGCTTGCCCCTAGGCAGCACCCACACAAAGGCAAAGCCCTGACCACTGACCCACAACACAGCATGCCAGAAGTGCAGGCTTGTCTTCCTGTGCAACAGAGGCTTTTGTTAAGCAGCATTATTTTGCAATAGCTCGCCAAAACCATGTTTAAAAAAAGAAGCTAAGGGGTAGCTGGGGGGCTCAATTGGTGAAGCGTCTGCCTTCGGCTCAGGTCATAATCCCAGGGTCCTGGGATCCAGCTGCACGTCGGGCTCCCTGCTTCTCCCTCTGCCGCTCCCCCTGCTTGTACTCTCTCTCTGTCACTCAAATAAATAAATAAAATCTTTAAAAAAATAGAAGCTAGGATGAAACAGTAAATAAAATGTGAAAAATTAGAACATAAGGAATATAATCCAAAAATATCAATAATTATATTAAATGTGAGTTGATGAAGTACCCCATTTAAAAGTCTAAATAAGTAACTTTAACACCTATACATTGAAAGAAGAACACAACAAGAAATTAAATTAAAGAAATTAAAACATAATCACAGTGTAAATATTTAACACAAATCCCTCAGGGCTGATAAAACCAATTTGATAGGAAAAAAAAAAAAACACATGTAAAAGTTCAGTAATATTATCTCACATCTGAACAAAACAATAAGATAATTGACCTAATCGGCTCTACAAACGCTGCAGTCTACATGTATGTATGGGGTGCAGTGTTTGAGATTACTTATACAGATTGACATATACACCCATGGGTTTGTGTATTATAAATATATGATATACTTGAAATCATGGAATTGTTACAATTCTGCATTTGCTAAGGGTTCAGCAAATATAAAACAATTTCAAATATTTAAATAATTGATAGTATGTTCTATGATCAGAGTGGAGTTAATCTAGAAACCGATAATGAAAGATAAAATAAACAGAGATATATAATAATATATCACTCAATACTCAGCTGTCAAGTGAGATAGCATAAAATGAATTAAGAAAATTTGAATTCATGCAGTCTCAGTATGAATAGCAGGTGCACATGTAGAAATAAAATGCAAAGAAAAAAGGTGCAGTTGGGCAGGTAACAAGGTTTAAAGTTTTTAAGGTGCTTTCATTGCCAGGAAATACATAACTAACATATATTGGGAGTTAATAAATCTGAACTACATGGTGCAATCTGTAGGTTAAGCATTTGAAGTACAGGAAAAGTGCGCACACAAATCATAATAAAACAAAAGTGGAATCATGAATTATCTACTCAAAGAAAGTAAGAAAGGGGGCTAAAGAGAAGCACAAGTCAATAATAACATGTCAAGCTTATTTGAATTGAATTCATTGAATGCTAGAATTGATTTAAAATAAAAGGCTTTATTCTTCTTGTGAGACACATATTTTGAGATAAGGATAGAAGAGACCGAATTTTATAAAATGGAAATGATACACCAGGGAACATTAACCAAAAGTTTGCAGGTACACTTATAGTAATACTGGACAACGTAGACTTTAAGGAGAAAAGCACTACCAATAGGATATTTCATGATGGGGAAAAAACCCATCCCAAGACATAGCATATTCAAAGTGCAAAGATATGGAAAAAAAGCCAGATTTAAAAACCAATACCTAAGCCAATACAACTTATCTATAGAAAATCAAAGAATTGCACCAAACACCAGCTCTGAAACCATGCTAGCAAGAAGTGGGGTGAAATATTTACAATGTTGAAAGAAGAAAAAACCCATTTACCTGGAATCCCACATATAGTGAAATTACTCCTTGAAAGTGAGATGAAATGTATTTTCTCAAACAAAAACAAGGAATTTGTTTGTCAGCAGACCTACCATGTAAGAAATGTTAGAAGAAAATTTTCAGGCAGAAATAAAACTATATAGGGACACCTGGGTGGCTCAGTTGGTGAAGCATCTGTCTTCGGCTCAGATCACAGGATGGAGTCCCATATGGGGCTCTCTGCTCAGCGGGGAGCCTGCTTCTCCCTCTGCCCCTCCCTCTGCTTGTGCTCTCTCTCTCTCTGACAAATAAATAAATAAAATCTTTTTAAAAAAGAAATAAAACTATATAGGTTAAAAACTTTAATCTCTATGAAGAAAGTGCATCAGAGAAGAAATAAATGAAGGTAAATTATTTAACATCATGGCTGCTTGAGGCAGTAGAGAGTATTTGGGGCAAACAATAAGCTAACCAGAAAGCTTAAGAGGAAAAGCTGAGGGATGAGACAACCATAGGAGACTGAAAATTTCCAACAATTTTAAAATGGGCAAAGTACTTGAATCAAATTTTCTCCCAAGAAGATGCACAATTGACCAGCAAGCACATGAAAAGATATTCAGCATCATCGGTCACTAAGGAAATGCAAATCAACACCACAATGAGATACCACTTCATACCCCTTAGGATGGCTTTTACCAATAAAACAGAACATAGCAAGTGTTGATGAGGGTGTGGAAAAGTAAGAACCCTCACGCCTTGCTGGTGGGAGTATAAAGTGGTGCAGCTGCCATTAACCCCAACGTAGAGTCGCCATGGGACCCAGCAGTCCCAACCCTATGTGTTTACCCAAGAGGAGTGAAAACATGTCCACCTGGAAGCTTATACGCAGTGGTAATGGCAGCATGATTCCTACCCAAAGAGACGACCCTGAGGTGGAGACAACCCACGTGCCAGCAACAGGTGAAGGGATAAACAAATCATGGTACATTTACCCTCTGGAATATTATTCAGCGTGAAAAGAACAAGTCCTGACACAGGCTACAACTTGGAGGAACCTCACAAACATGATGCTCAGTAAAAGAAGGCAGACACAAAAGGTCATATAGTGTATGATTTTGTTTATGTGATGTACCTAGAATAGGCAACTCCATAGAGGCCTTTCTAGCAGAAGACGGGAGAAAAGGGGAGTGGAGACCAGTTGCTTAATGGGTACAAGATGTTTTTCTGGAGTTGATGACGAAGTTTTGAAACTAGAGAGAGGTGGTGGTTGCACAATATTGTGAATACACTAAATGCCACTAAATTGTACGCTTTTAAACAGTTATTGTATACTATGTGAATTTCATCTCAATTTAAAAACCAAAAAAAGGGGCACCTGGGTGGCTCAGTCGTTAAGTGTCTGTCTTCTGCTCAGGTCATGATCTTAGGGTGTTGGGATCGAACCCCACATCGGGCTCCCTGCTCAGCTGGGAGTCTGCTTCTCCCTCTCCCACTCCCCCTGCTTGTGTTCCCTCTCTCGCTGTGTCTCTCTGTCAAATAAATAAAATCTTAAAAAAAAAAAATAAAAACTGAAAAAAATAAACAAAAACTGCGACATATTCCTGGGGTTCTAGAAGCCAGGCATCTGTGTAGGGCAGTGCTCATGCTCAGGAAAGATATGGCAGGGTCCTGTGCTCTCACCTGTGTGCAAGCAGGAAGTGAGGTGGAGGCAGACTTCTCCTCTGTCTGATGGATTGCTGCTGGCAGGCCCCAACGCGTTCCCAGAGCCGCTTGATAAAGACAAGGACCAGGGACTTACTGGTCTCAGAAGTTTGAGAAATCTCTGTCCAAACATTAGCTCATCAGGGAAGTCTGTGGCCACATAAGACAAAGCAAATAGACTTAACAGAATTACTTCAGAGAATAGTACCAAAAGCAGCAGTAACAATAAAAAAGGGAAAACAGTCCCTCCCCCGCCCTGGGGAAAGGGTGAATTTGGTTTCCCAAGTTGCTACATTATATTATTTTAAAAGTCCAATTTTTGTGAAAAATAAAAAAATAATAAAAATCCAATTCCTCAGAGACATAATAATAATAAATAAATAATAAATAATAAATAATAAAATAATAATAATAATAAAAGTCCAATTTTCTTTTCTTTCTTTCTTTTTAAAAATTTTAAAATAGATCATTTGTATTTTAATTTCCTTTTCATTTATTTTACTATATTTTTTGCAAGTTACTTTCTTGCAAAAAGTGGTTGCTGTGGGGATTAAGATGAGCATTTTAACTTATAATAAACTGGCTTTAAGTAACCCAACTTAATTTCAGTAATATCCAAAACTTTTACCCCTGTGTAGCTCCTTTCACTCCTTCATCTTTTGTGACATTTTCATGACACATTAATCTTTATTCATTGCATATAATAATATCCAATATAAATACCAGATTTATAATGTTTCTTAATGCAGATGTCTTTTAAATCAGAAAAAAAGTTACAAACAAAAATACATTTATACTGTTTTTTATATTTCCAAATATAGTTACTTCTATGGACGCTTATACTTCTTCCTCTGAATCTGAGTCACTGTGTACTGTTCTTTAATTTCAGCCTAAAGAACTCCTTTTAGTATTTTTAATTTTTTTTCAAGATTTTATTTCTTTATTTGACAGAGAGAGAGACAGCGAGAGAGGGAACACAAGCAGGGGGAGTAGGAGAGGGAGAACCAGGCTCCCTGCTGAGCAGGGAGCCCAATGCGGGGCTCGATCCCAGGACCCGTGGGATCATGACCTGAGCCGAAGGCAGACGCTTAACTGACTGAGCCACCCAGGCGCCCCTGAAAAGTTGACTCTTTAAAAAAAAAAATACATAGGGCTTGATCTATGGCAGACACTCAATAAAGTTAATTCTAGTACTTATTGTTGTTATTACCCTTAATGTTATTAATTAAAATTTGTATATAAATTACGTGAGAGGAATCAGTTTTAAATGATTGAGGACTGATCAGATTCTTATTAATTTGCTCAGCAGGGAGCCTGGTTCTCCCTCTCCTACTCCCCCTGCTTGTGTTCCCTCTCTCGCTGTCTCTCTCTCTGTCAAATAAAGAAATAAAATCTTGAAAAAAAATTAAAAATACTAAAAGGAGTTCTTTAGGCTGAAATTAAAGAACAGTACACAGTGACTCAGATTCAGAGGAAGAAGTATAAGCGTCCATAGAAGTAACTATATTTGGAAATATAAAAAACAGTATAAATGTATTTTTGTTTGTAACTTTTTTTCTGATTTAAAAGACATCTGCATTAAGAAACATTATAAATCTGGTATTTATATTGGATATTATTATATGCAATGAATAAAGATTAATGTGTCATGAAAATGTCACAAAAGATGAAGGAGTGAAAGGAGCTACACAGGGGTAAAAGTTTTGGATATTACTGAAATTAAGTTGGGTTACTTAAAGCCAGTTTATTGGGCGCCTGGGTGGCTCAGTTGGTTAAGCGACTGCCTTCAGCTCAGGTCATGATCCCAGGGTCCTGGGATCGAGTCCCGCATCGGGCTCCCTGCTCTGCGGGGAGCCTGCTTCTCCCTCTCCCCTCCCCCTGCTTGTGTTCCCTCTCTCGCTGTCTCTCTCTCTGGCAAATAAATAAATAAAATCTTTAAAAAAAAAAAATAAATAAAATAAAATAAAGCCAGTTTATTATAAGTTAAAATGCTCATCTTAATCCCCACAGCAACCACTTTTTGCAAGAAAGTAACTTGCAAAAAATATAGTAAAATAAATGAAAAGGAAATTAAAATACAAATGATCTATTTCATATAGGGAAGGCAAATATTGAGGAATAGAGAAAAAGAAAATAAGACATAATACATTTAGGAAAAATGGCAAATCAAAGTCACTTTTACCTTAATAATCATATTAAATGTAAATGGGTAAAACACTCAATCAAAAGACAGAACGGTGGAAGGGATTAGAAAAAGAAAAAAGTGATCCAAATAAAGACAGTCTATAAGAAACCTTCAGATTCTACAACATACATAGGTTGGCAAGATGTACACTCTGAAAACAGTAATCAGAAGAAGCCTGCACTCAAGGGAAGCAAGGGCAAAAATGAACTATTGGGATTTCATCAAGATAAAAAGCTTTTACACAGCAAAGGAAACAGTCAACAAAACCAAAAGACAACTGACAGAATAGGAGAAGATATTTGCAAATGACATATCAGATAAAGGGCTAGTATCCAAAATCTATAAAGAACTTATCAAACTCGACACCCGAAGAACAAATAATCCAATCAAGAAATGGTCAGAAGACGTGAACAGACATTTTTCCAAAGAAAACATCCAAATGGCCAACAGACACATGAAAAAGTGCTCAACATCACTCAGCATCAAGGAAATCCAAATCAAAACCTCAATGAGATACCACCTCACACCAGTCAGAATGGCTAAAATTAACAAGTCAGGAAACGACAGATGTTGGCGGGGATGCGGAGAAAGGGGAACCCTCCTACACTGTTGGTGGGAATGCAAGCTGGTGCAGCCACTCTGGAAAACAGTATGGAGGTGCCTCAAAAAGTTGAAAATAGAGCTACCCTACGACCCAGCAATTGCACTACTGGGTATTTACCCCAAAGATACAAATGTAGGGATCCATGCACCCCGATGTTTATAGCAGCAATGTCCACAATAGCCAAACTGTGGAAAGAGCCAAGATGTCCATCGACAGATGAATGGATAAAGAAGATGTGTTACATATATACAATGGAATATTATGCAGCCATCAAGAGGAATGAAATCTTGCCATTTGCAATGACCTGGATGGAACTAGAAGGTATTATGCTAAGTGAAATAAGTCAAGTATCATATGATCTCACTGATATGAGGAATTCTTAATCTCAGGAAACAAACTGAGGGTTGCTGGAGTGGTGGGGGTGGGAGGGATGGGGCGGCTGGGTGATAGACATTGGGGAGGGTATGTGCTATGGTGAGCACTGTGAATTGTGCAAGACTGTTGAATCACAGACCTGTACCTCTGAAACAAATAATACAATATATGTTTTAAAAAGAAGAAGATGGCAGGAAGGGAAAAATGAAGGGGAGAAAATCGGAGGGGGAGACAAACCATGAGAGACAATGGACTCTGAGAAACAAACTGAGGGTTCTAGAGGGGAGGGGGGTGGGGGGGTGGGTTAGCCTGGTGATGGGTATTAAAGAGGGCACATTCTGCATGGAGCACTGGGTGTTATACGCAAACAATGAATCATGGAACACTACATCAAAAACTAATGATGTAGTGTATGGTGATTAACATAACATAATAAAATAAAATTAAAAAAAAAAAAAGAAGAGGCCTGCACTGGTGAGACGAATTGACAGACAGCACAGACATTGAGGCAGTTATCACTAGGTATAATGGAGGATATTTTTTTAAGATTTTACTTATTTATTTATTGAGAGAGAGAGTGCGAAAGGGGGGAGGGGCAGAGGGAGAGAGAGAATCTCAAGCAGACTCCATGCCGAGCTCAGAGACCACCGTGGGACTCAGTCCCCTGACCCTGAGATCACGACCTGAGCTGAAATCAAGAGTTGGACGCTTAACCAACTGAGCCACCAGGCGCCCTGGTGGAGGGCATTTTATAATTAAGAAGGACCAATTCATGAGCAGGATATAAAAGTTATAAACCACAGTGCAAGTTAGTACACTTCACAGATGGCATGGCTGCCATCATGCATGGTGGAGCTCAGGGGGGGTTATGCTTGTTGTCCCCTAACTGGGATGTCCCTGAAAGGGATGAGCATGGAGGGGAACAAGCAGTCGGGTCAGCACCAGATGCCATGGCCAATAACTGGCCCATCTTCCCATTTTACAGACTTAGGGGCAAAGAACTGAATTCTGCAAATGTCTGGCCTCACAGATCCCTCAAAATATGACACAAGATCACATGTCTCTATACATACTAAATCACAGTACACCTCACGGAGACACTCCTTGTCCCCTCAGGGTTCCAGAGATCTCTGATATCGAAAAGGCACCTGTTTCACTTCTCAGATACACAAGGCCGGGCTCCTGAATGAGTGCTCAACGGGACTTTCACCACCCTGACCCGCCTCAGGCCACAGGCCTCATAGAGTGCCATGAGGAGTCCCTCAAAGAAGCTCAATTTAAATGAAATGGAAGAGGGCGTATTTCAGTCACAGTCAGTCGGATATCAGGTGTGAGTTCTGATTCAGAGTCTGATTTCATTTTTTGATGTTTGCTGATGCCTTTAAGCCTCACTCTTCTCCTCCCTTTCTGCCCCACATCAAGCTGATAGGAAAACCTGGGTGCTCTCTCCTTTGGCACTGGAGGGGAGTTCAAACCGTGCGTGGCAAATCATGCCTTGGCCCCAGTCCCTAAGCCACCATAAAAATCTCGAGCAGCCTCCTTGCTCTGTTCTCTCAAGCCATTTACGGACCTGCTGGGGATCACTTTGCTCTCCCCATAAGGCATCGTTGTGTGAGAAATACACCTCGTCTCAGCCTCTTGGCGGATGTGTAGCCTCGTCACATTCAACATTTGAATCAAAAGTTCTGGGTGGGTGGGGGAACATCCTCATCCTGCTGGGTGGTCTCACAACAAGTACAAACCAACTAGACTTAACATAAGATCACACATTCTTATGGGCACATGACATATTCTTCAGGTGAGATACATGTTAGGCCATGAAACGATTCTCAATAAATGCAAACAGGTTGAAATAGTACAAAATATATTATCTGACCACAATAAAATACAATTAGAATTCTGTAACAGAATGAAAACAGGGAAATTCTCTGCATAACCAGAAAACCAAAGGACAAATCACAAGATAGACAAAAAGCGGTTTGAGATGAATGAAAACAAAACCCAAATGTATGAACATTTCAGGAGGCAGGGTGAACAGTTCTTGGAGGGAACTCCTCCAGGCAGAGACTCCTACACAAAGAGGAGAGAGATGTCAAATCAATACAAGGCCTTTCACTGTAAGAAACAGGAAAGAACAAGGAGCAAACTAAAATGGAAGCAGGAGGAAGGAAATGATAAAGTTTAGAGCAGGCATAAAGAAAACCGACAAAACTAAAAGTGGATTCTTTGAAAACACCAACAAAATTGACAAAACTTCAGTTAGATGGACTAAGAAGAAAAAAGACTCAGATTTCTAAAATCAGACATGAAAGTGGGGACATTACAACCAATTTCCAGAAGTAACAGAATTATAGGAATACTATGGACAGTTGTACACCAACCAGTCAGGTAATCCAGATGAAACACACAAAGTCTGACAGACACACAATCTACAAACTGACTTGAGGGGACACAGAGGATATAACTACAGGAAAAAGGCAAATGACCCGGTTCAGAATGGCCAAGGGTTGGAATAGACATTTCTCCAGGGGAAATGTTCAAGTGCCAGAAAACACACAAGAGGATGCTGAGCTTCCTAAGTCACGTGGTAACACAAGCAAACATCACAATGAGATGCCACTTTCACTAGGGTGAAAGTTTCCTTGTCTTTGACTTTCGAGAGTTTGACTATGATGTATCTACATGTGCATCTCTTGGACGGTTTGACTATGATCTGTCTATGTGCACATCTCTTTGGGGTCATTCTTTGAATTTGTGGAACTTCTCGGACATGTGGATAAGTTGGGATTTTTTTCATCAAATTTGGTAAGCTTTTGGCTATTCTTTCCTCAAATGCCCATTCTGTGCTTTCTCTCGCCTCTGCCCTGGGGCCCCTCGCACCCATGTGGTACTGTTGACAGCATCCCACAAGCCTCTGAGGACCGATTCATCTGTCCTCTGCAGGCAGGATAATCCCAATTACTGAACTGCATGCTCGCTCGCTGACTCTCTTCTGATGGGTCAGTTACGTTCTCAACCCCACAGCTAATTTCTCATTTCACTAGCGCACTTTCCAACTTCAAAATCTCTATTTGGTTCTTTGAAAAATGTTTTCTTTCTTCATAGTCTCCATTTAGTAAAACACTATTCTCATATTTCCTTTTAACTTGTTAGACGTGATTCTTTGGGGTTTCTTGATCATATTTTATTTTATTTTTTTTTTTAAGATTTTATTAATTTATTTGACAGAGAGAGAGAGAGAGAGCACAAGTAGGCAGAGTGGCAGGCAGAGGCAGAGGGAGAAGCAGGCTCTCCGCTGAGCAGGGAGCCCGATGTGGGGCTCGATCCCAGGACCCTGGGACCATGACCCTGGGACCATGACCTGAGCTGAAGGCAGCCGCTGAGCCGGCTGAGCCACCCAGGCGCCCCTCTTGATCATATTTTAAATCTTCATCTAGTGTGTCTGATCCCTCAAAGACAGCTTCTGCCGAATGTGTCCCTCTGCGTGTGGGCTGTGTATTTGTGATTCTTTGTCTCAAAATCTTAATTTGAAAACTGGACAGTTTAAATTACATGATCTGGCAGCGGTGGACATCAGGCCGTCGGCCCACCAGGCTTTGTCGCCCACTCTTGTTGCTGTTGCTGTTTGTTTAAGGATGTTTCCGCACTAGCTCTGCGAGGCACGTGTTTTGTGCTGGGTGTAGACACTGAGTTTCCGTTCAGTTACTTTTGTGGTGAGCTCATGTGCGCACAGAGATTAAGTACCTGGAACCAATAAATCACCCAGTCTTTGCCAGGAGGTTTTGGGGGTGGGGAGACACACCTTCGAGGCTCCAGTAATTTGCGTGCCTGCCCTGGTTTTCACTTCCTGCTCATGCAAGGCTTCAAGGTGCCCTGAGGGGAGAGATTGGTAAAATATGTATCTAGTCGGAAATACTTTGTTAATACATTTATGTACATTAAAAATGTATAATCCTTATGGAAAAGGATATCCTGAGAGAGACACTAAGCTAACATGTGAAAATATTAAATAAATGAATGGACATGACTCATGGGTGAATGAGTATAAGGTAAATCCAAGGCCCCAACAGGAAATACCTCCCTCACCTCCCTCTGGACCTGCCCTGAGGTTGAGCCCTGTGCTCGGCGGGTCCTGCGTGCCCATGTGGCCCAGGCACCACCTGGCTGCCCTGCACGGGAAGTCGGTGCCTGGGGCCACGCTCTGTATCTTGCACAGTGATCCAGTCACCTCTTTGGCAGGAAGGGAGCTCAGCTGCTGGAACAGCTGGGCCTTGGGCTGTCCCTGGAGCTGCGGCGGCTCCGGAAGGTGGCACAGCATTTTGTGACCCCAGAATCACATAATTCACCTACCCCCTGCAGCCCCTTCCCTGGGGACTGACAGAACCAATACCAGCAGGAACCACTGGTTCTGATGGAGGCCTGAGACAGGAAGGTGGTGGAGAGGGGTCTGTGAGGCTTTCTCCAATCTGGGCCAGTTTCCACCTGTTTTACTTGGGACAGATGAAAAATTAATCAACTGTGACAAATATTGGTCACCTCAGGCAAGTGAACCCTTTTGGAAATATCTGAGATGCTCACAGGGAGCAGTATCCACCAGACAGAAAACACTCTTGATTTCCTGGACAAAGTCCATGACTCCTAGAGAACCCTGCCTACAGCATGGGCATTCTCACCAGATTCTGAAATTTAACCTGAAGATGAAGACACCAGGTATAAAGCAGGGAAGGGTCAGGGAAGCCTCAGCCTCGGTCTCAGACTCTGAGGAGAGGAGGCATGACCCTCTCCAGGGTGGCCCTCCCTTCACTGAGCCCAGGAGTCTGGAGCTCCAGGTCAGTGAAGCTGTCAGAACACAAAGAAATGCCTCTGATAAACTCTGGGGCATGCCTTCTAGCACGGCAGCATGAGCTGGCCTACTCCCCAGGCAAACCGGTGATAATTATATAAAATAACCATGTAAAGACTCTGGAAATGGCCCCAAAGACAAACAGCCGGTGGAGAAACATCTACTCAAGAACATCTATGAAAATTTAGAAAGAAAGGTCAGAGGATGTGCCATAGGAACCAGGATTACACCCTCCCTGCCCTTCCCTCTCCCCACCAGGTCCTCATGGTGCAGACTCCCCTCCAGACTGAAGTAGCCAGACACAGGGCTCTCTCTCCCTGAGCACTCAGCATTCAGCCGGAGGGCTTTATCCTGGGAGGAGCAGGACTGCATCATTTCTCATCCTGCCCGGCCGCCTCTTGCTGAGTCCCAGGTGAGTGAAGTCCAGAGACTGGGGCTCCCTCCTGCCCAGCTCCCGATCGTGGAACAGGGGCTCTGCCTGGGGCTTGAAACACTGAGCACATGGGGACCCTCACTGGTCTTGCTTTGGGTCATGAGATGGAGGCTGTCCATGCTAGGAGAGGCAAGCGGCTTTCCCCTCCACTGAGTGCTCAGCTCCGAGAGGGGAGGGGAAGTCCCTCAGAGAGGTTCCCACCTGCAGCTCCAGAAAACTTGCTCAGAGGTTTTGCTGGGGAAGAGAAGCAGGCCATAAAACGGATAGTCTCTAATCTCTTCCCAAAAAACTGGCTTCATCTACAATAGAGCATGACTTTCAAGCCCAAGGTCACTCTCAGAAACAGTGCAGGCCTTGGTGAAAGGCAATTTGGAGGACAGGCAGGGACACAACGAAGACACAGTCTCAGCTGTAGGTCAGCTCATTTGCAGAAATGAACCATGGAATAAAGAGTCTGAGTGCGCCATCCTCACATCAGAAAAAATATCAAACACTGACATCAGAAAATACTCCTTCAAAGGGGACAGAATTTGACTGGATTCATGTATAGAGCAATTTATACAACAGGGCAGGGTTGAAACACTAGAGTGACCAGTGAACAGTTAGGGGAGTCAGCTGGTTGTGGTCAGGACATCCCTGCCAACACATGGATATACCCTGCCATGCCCGACACTGTTCCTCCCTGAGCTGGGGGTGGGGGTGAGGAGAATAAAACCAGGCAGTAAATATTGAACAAGCAAATACCAACTGCAAGCCCTGGAAAGGTGGAACCAGTACCCAGGATTGCTATAACATACTGTCTAAACTGTGCAGTTTCCAATGAAACTTATGAGCAAGCAAAGAAAATACGGCCCACACTCTAGAGAGAAAGTAGTCAATAGGAACTGCAGGTGAGAGAGAATCAGATGTTGTCTTTAACAGGAAAAGACTCAAAACAGCCTTATAAATATGGTCAGAGAGCTAAAGGAAAGCATGCTCAAAGAAGTGAAGGAAGCCGCGAGGCAATGTTATACAAACCAGAGGACATCAATAAAAAGATAGAAATTATTCTTATAAACATGGAAAATCCGTCAAAGGAAGGGGTAGTCTCTGAAATTTAACAATTCAACACAAAAGGTCTGGTCTCCAGCCCTGCACCTAAAGAGCCTGGAGGTTGTCACTCCCGGCTTTGCAACAGGAGAGCGGATGCAGAAACCGCAAATCAAGGACTCATCTTGGCTCCGTCAGGGAATGCAGACACAGTAGCAGCAGCTCCCAAACTGGAGGGACGGGTGAGAAGAGGGGCTTGCTTGCCAGGAACCCCCAAAGGTACTGACTCCCTGGGGGAGACTTCGGGAGGACCAAGTCCAGGGATAAAACTCCTGCAGCTCAAGGGGCCCCAGCGCGTTCTCAGAGTGAAGAACAGAGAAAAACCCCCTTACGCTTCCGGCAGGGAAGGCACTGCAAGCATTTTGAATTATGCCCAGAGCATTCTGTCCTACTTAGCAAAGACATGGCCTCAGGAAGAGCCCAGCCAGTGTGGGGAAGGGAGACACCCGGTCCCGCCGAGTTGGCCTTCCTGTCCACCCTAAGCAGGGAAAGAAGGGTCTCAGGTGGGGGCGGTCTCCTGAAAGACTGGGACCTAACCCCCGGGTGACAGAATGCAGCCCCCACAGCAGGCCCACACGCACAGAGCTCTGTCCACATCAGAACCTGGTGCCCACAGCTGTGACACAGAAGGGGCCATGCAGCCTGCGCGGAAAAGAGCAGGGCCGCTCTTCAGATAATGAAACATAAAATCCACTACCAGGTACTGAATGGGTGACATACACATTACTAACAGTGGCCAAGTAGTGGCAACAGTTTAAATGTCCAGCAAGTTATTACTGGATGAAAAATGTCCTATATCCATATGACAGAGTATTATTTGCCCATAAAAAGGAAAGAAGTATGGATAGACATTAAGACAAAATTAAGCTTCAAAACATTATTTGAAGTGAAAGAAGCCCCTCACAGAGGACTGCGTATTACAGAATTCCATACATATGAAACTCCAGATGAGGGAAATCCAGAGAGATGCCAACAGATAAAGTGAATGCCAGGTGCTGGGGGACCGGGAAATTGGGAATGAGTGAACAATCCAGATGGGACTTACTGTGTTATAAAAATGATCTGCAATTAAATATTAGTTATGGTTGTTGCACATCAAGAATGTACAAAAAGCCACGAAATGATACACTGTAAAATGGATAAAACAGCAAATTTTGTTATGCATGCTACATGGATTAAAAACCAAGTTCTATAAAATAAGAGTTACATAAATCATAGTAAAAGGAAGTAAAGATTAGCAGCACACAGCCCTTCATCCCACCCTGCTCTAGAGGAACCTGACACTCAGTGGTTGGGCAACCTAGAGCCAGAAATTCACCCAATTACAAAACACCAGGAAAGAGAAACTTCTGAGAAGCCAAACCTACCCTAGACGGGGAGGGCCCCTGAGCAACGTCCCAGCATCGAACCCACCTGTGCAGTCTCTGCATCAGAAACTCACTTCCCAACCCTTCTTCAGTGGGGATACACCTGCTCCTTCCAAAGATGGAGATGCTCAAGGAGGAGCATGAGGTGGCTGTACTCGGGGCGCCCCAGAGCTCGGCTCCCGTGACGACCACTGTGATCAACATCCGTAGTGAGACAGCCGTGCCCGACCACATCGTCTGGTCCCTGTTCAACACCATCTTCATGAACTGGTGCTGCCTGGGCTTCGTGGCCTTCGCCTACTCCGTGAAGGTGAGGGGGTGTGGGGAGGGACTCTCCCAGAAGGTGCAGTGAGCCTGCGGAGGTCCGCCTGCCCACAGGCCATGTGGGGTGTGGGGAGCCCTTGTGTGTGTGTGTGTGTGTGTGTGTGTGTGTGTGTGGAGTGAAGCTGCAGGAGGGGCCGGGGTTGGCCATGAGCAGCCTTTGTCCCCAAGATTCCAAGGACGTCCCCTACTGACCAATACTAGAAATTACATCCCTCAGATGCACGTGTGGCTCCGAGGCTCGCCCAGAAAGAACAAAGGAACTCACAGGAAACTGCCTCCCGGTGGGGTGTGAGGCCAGTGAAGGGGCCAAAGCAGGGGGAGGACAAGGCCTGGGGTCTCCTGAGAGGCTGAGGAAAGAGATGCAGGCCCCAGGAGGGAGGGGCCCACGGGGCACTGTCCTGCTCAGGCTCCAGGGAATGGGGAGGGTGAAGGGCAGGTGGAGACTGCCCTGGGCAGGGACCAGCCAGGGGGGCACCTGAGTCCCAGGCTCTCACCGGGACCTGGGCCTGATCGCACGCTCCATCTCTTCTCCCCAGTCTAGGGACCGGAAGATGGTGGGTGACATGACTGGGGCCCAGACTTATGCCTCCACCGCCAAGTGCCTGAACATCTGGGCCCTGGTCTTGGGCCTCCTTCTGACCATTGGCTCCATTGTTCTTCTGGTGATTGCCTGTGGTACACTCTACAGTGTAATCTTAAAGTTGATGCAGGGGAGCCGTGGGTACCACTAGGTGCTCATGGCAGGAGATCCAAGTCCTCCACCGTGCGCTGCTGGCCATGTCCCTTAGCGTCCAGCCCTTTACACTGTGTTTAAACAGACTTGCCTGTCTACAGCTGAATTCAATAAAGTGCACTTGTGTGTGACGTGCCGTGACGTTCCCTGGGGTTGAGGGGCCCCTGCTGGAGTCCCTAGCCTGCCCCTGTGACTGGGCCCACCTCCCCCCACACCCCCACCCCCACCCAGCTGTGTGGCTCTGAGGGGCCAGGGTCCTCAGGCTGTGCCGGTCTCTGGTCTCCTGCTGGGAGCAAGCACTGGACCAGGGTCCTAGGGTGGGGGTCCCCGACCCAAGGATGTCCCGTGTCCAGAACACCCTTGGTCCCGAGGGTAAGGCTCCCTGACTCTCAGGTGCGTGGAAGTAGTGGTGCTGGGGGGAATGGGCAGCTCAGGTCCTCTGGGGAGGCCATGGGATTTTGTATCTGTGGGTGCAGCTGATGGAGACCCGCACCTCCCAGCCCCTCTGGGCTGATCCAGACATTGCTGCATCCTGCTGCTGCCTCCCCCAGCCCACCAGCTCTGTCCTTGCTCCTCTGGGGGTGGGGGTGGGGACAGCCCGTGAGTGGCCTGGGGGAGGGACAGAGCGCTCAACTGTGGACTGACTGCCAAAGCTGATCATCAGACCTGGTGGCTAAACCCCAGTGGACAGAAAGCTTGAGCGGAAGGACTCCCCCGCTCCACCCAAACCAAACTGGCCCTGCAGGGTGGAACAGCTGCTCAGTGCCCCGGGAAGGGTCTCCCAGCCACCGGGGGCCCCGGGGCACTAGGTGTGAGCTTTTGCCAGAGCCTGGGCTGCCCTAGGGAGTGGGGGCCATCCTCAGCCCCGTGCAGGAGGAGCTTGCCCCAGCAGGTGTTCCTGTCTGAGGCCCCAGAGGGAGTGGGTGGGGGGCACCCTCTACACAGTCACCCCGGAGAGGCTGGAGAAGTCCAGGCGGCCACAGGCGGGTGTCAGGGTGGGAGCCCCTTATCCAGGGGCGCCTTGCTCTTTGGGGCACCTGGGCTTGCCTGGATTCCAGCAGTGGGGCCAGGTCAGTCCTGGAGGCTCCCCTTGAAGTCAGCAGCTCTTTGTGCTTCCTGCCTCCCTCCCTCCCTCCTTCCCTCTCTCCCTCCCTCTTCTCCTTCCCTCCCCTGCTTCCTCCCTTCCCTCCCTCCCTCCCTTGTAATGCAAGTGCCAGACCTAATCAGAAGCACCATTTCGGAGACAGCTATCTCAAATAAGCACATGGCCAGCCTAACGACAAGATAAAGTGCCTGTGGGGCGCCTGGGTGGCTCAGTTGGTTAAGCGACTGCCTTTGGCTCAGGTCATGATCCTGGAATCCCGGAATCGAGTCCCGCATCGGGCTCCCTGCTCAGCAGGGGGTCTGCTTCTCCCTCTGACCCTCTTCCCTCTTGTGCTCTCTATCTCTCATTCTCTCTCTCTCAAATAAATAAAATCTTTAAAAAAAAAAAAAAGATAAAGTGCCTGGCCACCTAGGAAAGATCTTGGTTGATTTTGATAACTATTTGGGACCAGATTTCCGGCTGTTGTGGTTTGAGCTCCCTGCAGAGTGTCAGGTGTTCCTTTGGTCCAGCTTCCTCCCTTTCCCTCTCTCTCTCCCCCTCCCTCTCCCTGTCTCCCTGTCTCCCTCCCTTCCACCCCCCCCACCCCAAACCCCACCTCAGAACCTGTTTTGTGGCTACAGCTGTGCTGTGGAGTTTCCAGGTCTCTTATTTTAAAAGTTTTTCAAGTTTGCTGGTAGCTGTAGCTGAAGGGCTTCTTAGAATAAGAACCACCAGGGCGGGTCAACTACAACATTGGTTATTAATAAGCTGAGACTGTAGAAAACAGGTAAAACAGTGGGGAGAGTCCCAGGCTAAAGACCCCAGGGCCCACCCACACCCCTAAATAGCGAAGTTGTGTAGGCCTGATTTGAGTGACTGGGACAGGAAGCTCCCCCACAAACACCTCTGGCTCCTCCCCCCTGCCCTGGTGTAACCTGATGCTCAATCACTGGTCCTAGCCAGTTCACCCCTTTGGAAAAAGCAGGAAATAGAAACTTTGGAGAAATCGAAACTACTGGGGGAGGGAGGGCCTGGAGCACGATCCGGCATCCACATCCACACCGCAGGTGCTCCATCTCCCACCATGAGCCACAACTCCCAGCACTTCTTCCTGGGCGCCCCCCACGGCGTCCCCCCGACCTACGAGATGCTCAAGGAGGAGCACGAGGTGGCTGTACTCGGGGCGCCCCAGAGCTCGGCTCCCGTGACGACCACTGTGATCAACATCCGTAGTGAGACAGCCGTGCCCGACCACATCGTCTGGTCCCTGTTCAACACCATCTTCATGAACTGGTGCTGCCTGGGCTTCGTGGCCTTCGCCTACTCCGTGAAGGTGAGGGGGTGTGGGGAGGGACTCTCCCAGAAGGTGCAGTGAGCCTGCGGAGGTCCGCCTGCCCACAGGCCATGTGGGGTGTGGGGAGCCCTTGTGTGTGTGTGTGTGTGTGTGTGTGTGTGTGTGTGTGTGTGGAGTGAAGCTGCAGGAGGGGCCGGGGTTGGCCATGAGCAGCCTTTGTCCCCAAGATTCCAAGGACGTCCCCTACTGACCAATACTAGAAATTACATCCCTCAGATGCACGTGTGGCTCCGAGGCTCGCCCAGAAAGAACAAAGGAACTCACAGGAAACTGCCTCCCGGTGGGGTGTGAGGCCAGTGAAGGGGCCAAAGCAGGGGGAGGACAAGGCCTGGGGTCTCCTGAGAGGCTGAGGAAAGAGATGCAGGCCCCAGGAGGGAGGGGCCCACGGGGCACTGTCCTGCTCAGGCTCCAGGGAATGGGGAGGGTGAAGGGCAGGTGGAGACTGCCCTGGGCAGGGACCAGCCAGGGGGGCACCTGAGTCCCAGGCTCTCACCGGGACCTGGGCCTGATCGCACGCTCCATCTCTTCTCCCCAGTCTAGGGACCGGAAGATGGTGGGTGACACGACTGGGGCCCAGACTTATGCCTCCACCGCCAAGTGCCTGAACATCTGGGCCCTGGTCTTGGGCCTCCTTCTGACCATCACGTTCATCATTGTTTTGGCCACTGGATCACTGATGATTTCCCAAACAATTTCAGAGATGATAAAATATTATGGAGGGTACTAGTAGCTGCCCGTGGCCTGAGGCTGTCACCTCTGTCACAGCGTTTTATGTACATGTCAGTCTGCCATTGTAGTCAATAAAGCACTTTTGCGTGATGGTGCTGTCTTTTCACCTGGGGAGGGGCCCTTTGAGATTCCCCACCCCGCCCCTGAGCCCACATCGTCCCTCACTGCCCACCTGTACCCTGCTCTGTGTTATGCGTGTGGTGGGTGGGCTTGTCCTGAGGCCTTGCATGTATCTGGCCTCCAGCTGGGGCAACACACGGAGGATGGTTTCAGGGAGAGGTCCCTCCTTCCCAGAGGTCTGTTGTCCTGTGGACACACACTGACCCAGAAGCCTGTCCCAACGGACCCAGCCGATGTGCACAAGTGCCCTGCAGAGTGTCAGGTGTTCCTTTGGTCCAGCTTCCTCCCTTTCCCTCTCTCTCTCTCTCCCCCTCCCTCTCCCTGTCTCCCTCCCTTCCACCCCCCCACCCCAAACCCCACCTCAGAACCTGTTTTGTGGCTACAGCTGTGCTGTGGAGTTTCCAGGTCTCTTATTTTAAAAGTTTTTCAAGTTTGCTGGTAGCTGTGGCTGAAGGGCTTCTTAGAATAAGAACCTGGCCCTGGTGCCTGGTGTGGGGTGAGGTCAGTGAGGGGTGGGGATGGCCACCTGCAGGCCCCAGCGCTGCCCAGCCGAAGTCCTGATGGGCTGCACTCAGCAGTGTCTGTGGGTGCTACTCCCACCATGGGTCATCTTGAGCCACCAACACGCTGTTCCCCTTGGGAGGGGAGAGCAAGGGCCAGGAGCTCACCCTTGAGCAGCTCTCCACCACGTGCCTGATAAAGTAGACTAGAGACTGTAGAAAACAGGTCTGTACCCTCAGGTGCACGGGTAACGGGAAAGTGTGCTGAAGTCCTCGCCAAGGGATGTGTTCTGAGAAGTGACGACTTACGGCTTATGTAATTGATGTGATCCATGGTTTACAGGTTTTTTTTTTTTTTTTAAAGATTTTATTTATTTATTCATGAGAGAGAGAGAGAGAGAGAGGCAGAGCGAGAAGCAGGCTCCCAAGGAGCAGTGAGCCCGATGCGGGGCTCGATTCCAGGACCCTGAGATCATGACCTGAGCCGAAGGCAGACGCTTAACCATCTGAGCCACCCAGGGGCCTGGTTTACAGGGTTTAATTTTAATCCTGGCCATGCTCAAAATGGATCACAAAATCCTGGCAGTGGGGCACCTCCGCTACAGGAGGTCTCTCAGGCTACCACGCCTGGATTCTATCCTGAAAGTGACACACAATCTCAGTGTGTGTGCGGGGCTGTATGGCTGCATCGTCAGGCCTCCATCCAGCCCCAGACCCCCACCTCCCGCTGTCCGCGTCCTGCCGCCCCTGCAGCGCTGGGATGCCTTCTCCATGTCTGGGCCTGACTGACCCGCAGCCAGGAAGCTTAGGGGATTGATGGACTCAAGGCCCAGCTCAATATGTAACTTCGGTTCCTGGAACCCGTGGACTAACACGCAGTGGAGGCCAGCAGGGCGAGCTCTCCCGCCCACCACTCCCTCCTCGCAGCCCTCTGCATTCCCAGCGGGAAGAACCCTGCGCTTCACTGCGCCTGAGGAAGAAGGAGGGGTTCCTTCCATTCGGACAGCCCAGCCAATGAGAGCAGAGCCCAGCCAATGAGAGCACAGCTCAGCCAATAAGAGCTAGTCACAGCCCAGCCAATGAGAACTAGTTATAGCTCTGCCAATGAGAGCACAGCTCAGCCAAGGAGAGTAGAGTCCAGCCAATGAGAGATGATCACAGTCCAACCAATGAGAAGCCAGTACACTTGCCACTCCCAGTTCACTCCAATGGACTTCTAGTTTACAACAGCCCTCCCAACTCCACCCCCCTCCCATAAAAGAGCTTGGATTTTTATGTTTCGGGACTTATATATGGTTTTGCCGTAGCTTCCTTTTCCAGAATTGTGATTTTCTGCTATTCCCAAATAAACCCCTTTTCCTGGTAAAATAACTGTCAGTTTTATTTTTAAGGTTAACAACCCAATTCCAATGTGTGGGGGACTGCCCAGACAACACTAAGGAAATGTTGGACACCAGCAGGGTGTTCACTACGTACTTAGAAATAATGTCAGATCCCACAGGTTAAGGGCTTAGTTTTACGAGACTGTCCTCCTGCCCCCACTTCAGGTGCCAGTCACAAGTCAGGGTTGTCACCTGGGCCTCTGACTGAGTGGCTGTAAATCCAAGGTTCCCATGACTTCTCAGTTCTATTCATTCACCAGAGCGGCTCACAGAACTCAGAGAAACATTTTACTTAACTAGATCCCCAGCTGATTACCAAAGGATCCAAGTCAGGAACAGCCAGATGGGAGAGGTGCCCAGGGTGAGGTCTGGGGAAATGTCCATGGCCGTTCCAGGCACACCACTGTCCCCGGATCTCCACGTGTTCCGCAACCCAGAAGTTCTCAAAACCTTGTCCTTTGGGTTTTATGGAGGCTTCATTACTTAGCCATGACTGACTCATTGGCCTTTGGCGATTGAACTCAACCTTCAGCCCCGCTGCCATCCCCGGAGGTCAGAGGGTGGGATAGAACTGACCCTCTAATCCCTTGGTTGGCTGTCCTGGCAGCCAGCCCCCATCCTTAGGTGAGGGTCCAGAAGTCACCTCATTAACATAACAAAAGACACCTTTATCACTTCAGAAATGCCAAAGGTTTTAGGGGTCCTGTGCCAGAAACAGGGATGTCGAAATACATATTTCTTTTTTTTTTTTTTTTAAAGATTTTATTTATTTATTTGACAGAGAGAGGGAACAGAAGCAGGGGGAGTGGGAGAGGGAGAAGCAGGCTTCCCGCCGAGCAGGGAGCCAGACGTGGGGCTTGATCCCAGGACTCTGGGATCATGACCTGAGCCGAAGGCAGATGCTTAACAACTGAGCCACCCAGGTGCCCCCGAAATATATATTTCTTAATATAAATCACCATATCACAGTATCTCAACAGGCAAAACATCATCCTGGCCCCTCTTTCTGGTGGGGCACAATGGGTCCAAGGAATCATGGCAGGCCCAAGTCAAACTCTCAGTGGGGCCCCTGGTTTGTGTCCTCCAAAATTTGTATCTTGAAATCTTAATGCCCAAAGTGATGGTAGTAGGAAGTGGGGGCTTTGGGAGGTAATTGGGTCATGAGGGTGGAGCCTCATGGGAGGATTAGTGCTGTTATCACAGAGACCCACAGAGCTCCCTAGCCCCTTCCAATATGTGAGCACACAGTGAGAAGTTAGTCATATGCAGCCAGGAAGAGGGTCTCACCGGAACCTGTCCGCGATGGCTCCCCGATCTGACTTCCTGCTTCCAGATCTGTGAGAAATAAATTTCTATTGTTTATGAGCCACCCAATCTATGGTACTTTTTATAACAACCCCAACTGATGAAGACAGGAGGTTGGGGCACAGGAACCTGAGGTCTTGTGGAAAAGTTAGGTTAGAGACCCTGGGAGCCCTTCTGCCAGAGTAGGTACTTAGGTATGAGTCTGGGGTTCAGTGAAGTCTGGCCCTTTGTTGTAAATATCCGTTATTGGCACATAGGTAGCATTTACAGCCAAGGGGTTGCTGGACGCTCCAGAGGGAGCCCAAAACAGAGCCCTAAGCTCATCCTTCCAAACCTCTGAGGATTCGGGAGGGCAGGAGTAACCAGCCAAGGGGGCTGAGAAGCAACTGTCTACCCACGAGGGAGGAGGGCGGGCTCCCTAGCAGATCACGGAGAGCTCACTGCAGCACCTCGCAGCGATGGTGCTGGGGTCTCCTCTGGCGAACCCCCTACAGTGCCGCAGCCCCGTTTCCGTCCTGCTGTGGCCGGTCTCCTCCCGCCAGCACATGGGCAGGGACTTCTGGAGTGCCAAGGCCGGCCGCTGGTGAGCCGAGGAGATCCCTGGCAGAACCCGAACTCTGGGTTCTGGGGATGGAGCCCAAGCCCGGGGGGTCTCCAGCCCTTCTCCGCAGCCGAGGCGACACGCCCCACCCACAGCCCCGAGGACTCCTTTTGGCCGCGGGGCAGGGGCTCGGGTGGGCAGTCTGCAGCCCGCGCACGCCCCTTCCCCTCGCCCCAGCCGCCGGCCGGCGGGGACTCCCGGGGCGGGGGAGGGGCTCGCGCGGCGGGGGGCGGGGGGCGTCGCGGCGGGGCGGGACGGGGCCGCGCTCTCCGCGGCGCAGGGCTGTAATTTGTCGTTATATTTAGCCGGCGGCGCCGGGCCGGGCTGCGGGAGGGCGGCGGCGGGGCTATAAGCGGCCCCGGGCGCCCACCCTCGAAGCGGGAGCCCGAGCGAGGAGGAGACGGCGCTGGAACCCATGGACACGTCGTACCCCCGCGAGGATCCCCGGGCCCCGACGCCCCGCAAGGCAGACGGCGCCGCCCACACGGCCCTCACTCTGGGGGCGCCGAGACCCCCACCTCGAGACCACTTGATCTGGTCGGTGTTCAGCACCCTCTACCTGAACGTGTGCTGCCTCGGCTTCCTGGCGCTGGCCTACTCCATCAAGGTGGGCGGGCGGGGTCTTTCCGGACGGGGGTGGGGGCGTGCTTGTCCAGAGGGCCTGAGAGGCTTGTGGCGGGAGGGCCTCTCCAAGGGGCGATGCCTGTGAGAAGGCCCCTCCGTTAGCCGGGCGGTGGACAAGCTCTTCACCTCATGAGGGCTTCTCCATTGAGGCAGGGGTACTGTCCTTAGTGGGGGGGTCTAGTCCCTCCAGAGGAGCACAGAGTTGGTGGGGGGTTACCCAAGGGGGTCTTTTTCATCAAATGGCTTTTCACATGCTGGGGGCTCCTATGACCAAAGCCCCTCTGGCTTCAGCTCCTTGGGGTCCTCAGCACTCCAGGACTCTCCACCCACAGAGGGTCCTTGGAGGCTGATGCTGGCCCAGGTTGGTCTCTGAGTCCACAGCTGGAGTGGGAGGAGGCAGGGCCCCCAGTGTATGTGGAGACCTGGCCCTACCACTGGTCCACAGGCCCGAGACCAGAAGGTGGCTGGAGACCTGGAGGCAGCCGGGCGTTTGGGCTCCAAAGCCAAGTGCTACAACATCCTGGCCACGATGTGGGCGTTGGTGCTGCCGCTGCTTCTCCTGGCGCTGGTGGTGACCGGGGCTCTGCACCTGTCCCGGCTGGCCAAGGGCTCTGCCGCCTTCTTTAGCACCAAGTTCGACGACTCGGACTATGACTGACAGGCTGCGCCTCGTCTGCATCCTGACCCGCGGACCCTGACCCCAGTACTAACCCCCAGGGCACTGCTCCAGGGACTCTACCCTGACCCCCTGGAACCCCAACTCCACCACAGGACCTGATGGCCGCCCCTCCCACCCAGCCTGGGCACCTAATGCTGACCCTGAAGATCCCTTATTTGGACCCCAGTGGCCTCAACTGCAACCTTGATGGTCCCCGCTCCCCTAACTCCTTGTACCCAGGCTGGACCCTCCCTCCTCACTCACCAGACTCACTCAGCCTTAGTTTCACAATTAAAAGCACCTGGTTCCAGAAAGTGCCTCCTGGGCTTTTTGCTGGGGTGGCAGAGGGTTTCTTCCTGAGAGGAACCACCCACCCTAGGGGCTCCCCTGGACTGACCCCAGCATGATGGTAGGATGACCCGTGCTGTCTGCTGGGCCGTGCTCCGACTGTCGCCTTCACTCAGGCACTGGGTGGCTTGTGGCTTCTGGGGTGGAGGCGCCTGAGTATTTTAGACTGAAGTCTGGGAACTCAGGCTTTTGATCTCTGCTGCCCTGCTGGGCACTGTGGTTTAGTGGGCTCTCTTCCAGAACATGTGTGCCCTTCCCCATCTGTGTGTGCACTTGTGTTAAGTGGGAGCCCCTAGGAGGATATCACTTGTCCTCACCCTGCATGTTTCTGTCAGTGGGTCAGGCGAGTGCCAGCCTCCTTCTTTGGGTCATTCTGTCTGTCCCTATGACTCCTGCATTCCTTTAGTTTTGAGAAATTTCAGTCCCCACAGTGCGTTCCCTCTCTCCTGGGTCAGTGAGGCTCGACACAGACACATGAGCACACAGGCGTGACCCTTCTATCAACCATGCACACAAACCTCACACACATATGTGCAGTTGGGCAGAGGGTGAACATTGGCGGGTGAGGACACTTTCTGAGCATCCTTGGTGCTGGGTACACGTCCTTGTATCATTCTACCTCCCTTGTGCACCACTCTCCCCCTTCCCGGAAACCAGCAGAGCCTGGCAAAGAGGGGGGTTGCTAAATCCATGCACACACCCTGTGTGGTTGGGGATGAGGTCCCTTAGGCCTCCCTGTGGCTGATCCAATGACAGGGCAGGCTAATTGCAGGGGCCTTAACTGCAGGGCGGTCCAGGCTTTTGAGCACCCCACCCAGAGAGCACCCCTTGCCTACCCATCTGCCTGGGCTGGGTGTGGGGGTCTGTCTAGCTGCTGTACTTGGAGCCTCAGAATAGCCCCCTCTTCTGTGACAGCCAACAGCTGGCCTGTCTCCACAGCAGAGATGGTAGAGATGGTATCCTGGCCACATATCAACAGCATCCCAGCCCTACGCTGGAGTGTGTGCTGCCCCATGCCAGCCCCTGCAGGTAGGGGTATGTGCTGCCTGGGGCCTGGGGATGGAGATGGGGCACTGGCCCATGCTGGGTGCTGGTCCCACGTTGGAGTGTGCCAGTGCCTGGACCAGGACGGATACAACATGCCAACCCTGAGCTCCAGGTTTGGCCCAAGAAGGGAACCACCTGCGCTGGATGCACAGGTCAGAAGTGGGGATCAGCTTGTGTGCGACCAGGTACATGTCCCCAGGCATGGGATGGTCTGCTAGTCCCCACATTTGGTGAGGGGAACAGAGATTGCCTGGCCTGTGCCCAGGTGCTGAGGACACAGAGTGTGTGGTCCAGACAGGCGTGGGGGAACGTTACCAGCAGCCCTCCTCATCCCAGGCTGTCTCCGGGGCAGGCTGAGGGACCCCGATCCAGTTTAGGCAGTTGGCTCTACTACGGACCCCTGACCAGCCATGCCAGCACACGTGCGTGCCACCCTGCCACAGCCCCCTCGGAGGGTCACTGCACTACGCGTCCAGAGGCACACGTACGTGGCACGTACATGCAGGAAGCGTCAGGCCGTACCAGTCCTGTGTGTACAGGGCCACCTGCCACCCCCCCCCCCCCCCCACCGATGTCTGTGCCCACATCTGGCTCCAGGGCTGCGAAAATGAGCCTCTGCGCTACTGGGATAGGCCCAGCCACCATGCCCTGCTTTAGCAGGTCTGCCTCAGCCTTTGCCACACGTCCAGCAGCTGGAGGGGAGCCGGTGGGCACCTGGGCAAGGTGCTGGCTCCAGTCTCTGGGGCCACATGCTCTTGGGGACCAGCACTGACATCCATGCTGATCTGCAGCTTGGCTGGTTGTGCTCCCTTGGAAGCCATCCTTCTTCCCACATGCTGCTCCCACAGTAACCCGGAGACAAGCCTTAGGATCCCTGACACCTCCACCCCCACTCCTTCCCCACTCCATCACAGCTTGTATGCCTGGTGTCTGCTGCCTGGAGAACTTGGACTACCTCTCCACCCAGAACAGAGAGAGAAGAGGGGGTTGCCAGAGTGAAGGAGGGTGGCAGGCCCACTGCTTGCTCTATATGGGCGCATTACTGCACTTCCTGACCTGACTCCATCCATTAGGCAGCCCTCACTTTCAGAAGGAAGGAGAGCACCAGCTCCTTATGGCAGACAGACTTTTCTCAGCATGGAATTTTAATTTCTCAGGCAGACCTGGTGTAGGTGGCATGGTTCTCACCAAAATTTTGGCAGCAGGTACCACCTCACCTCATTCTTGAGAAACCCCCAAGGACCCAAGTTGGATGTGCCAGCCAAGGGGCTGAGGCCCCAGGAGGACAGGCAGCCTGTTAGGACAGATGGGCCCAGGCCAGTGGCCTTGAACCATGCACCCGTGGCCCCAGTCCTTCTGGCAGGTCAGAGGGAAGGTGCAGGGTCTTGTTCTGCACCCCACCTCCCTCTCTTCTTGGCTGAGGAAAAACCTGTGATGGGGACTGTCCAACCTCACTGAAATGGTCCAGAGGCTGGAGGAGCCACAGACTGAGGATGCTGAGTGCACCTGGATTCAGCCGTGCCTGACCTCATCCATGTGACACACGAAGTTCCATTTTGGTCTGTAACTGAGAGAGTCCCCAGGAATTCCACAGGGGACCAACGTCCTGCCTCATGCCCTCACCCCTGCCATCCTCCACATGGAGGCTTGCACCTGTGTCTGCCTTCTCAGCAGAGTTGTCGGCCACACCCCGGCCCCACGTTGTGGTGTCCCGGGAAAGGGTACATGTGCAGGTGTCAGCCCAGAAAGGCAGGCACAGATGTGGCTGAGTGTGAGGCCATGGGGAAGCTGCAGTCCATGGAGGTTTAGGCTGGGGAGGGGCTCAGGCTAGAGGCAGACCACCTTGAACTTTGGGCCAACAAATTCAGACTTTCCCTGGAGCCTGTGAGCCTGGCTGCTGGTTGGAGAGTGGGCAGGAGGGAGGAGGTCAGCAGGCTGGGAGGGTGTTGAGGAGGGGTGGATGCAGCCAGCTGGGGGGTACCCACAGAGGGAGGCCAGATGGGAGGACCCAGAGACATCCCTGAAGCCCTGGATGTTCAGGTGCAGTGCCCAGGACAGCCCCAGGGTGAGGACACTGGTGGGGCTGGAGGACCCAACAGTGTCCCACAAGGGGTCTGTGGGTTCTGGGGCAGGTGTTTAACGTCTTCAAAAAATTCTCCTAGGAAACTCTTGGAGCAGAACTTGCTGCCTCTGGGAGTGACCTTTGTATCCGTCCAGCTGACGAGGGAAAGGAGACTTTGTGCCCTGCAGGGAGAGGGGGGCATCTGGAGTGGGGGCACATACCTAGGGGGCTACCCTGGGGGGTTCACCTGCCCCGGACCCCTGGGTGAGTCTGGGGGTGGTTGCCTACCTGGGAACAGGGGGAGTCGAGTGTGTGTCGGCCACAGCTCAGCCTCCAGCAGGGGGGCCCAGGGTCCTGCCTGGGCTTTGACCTCAATTGTCACAGAGCCCTCGGAGAAGGAGAAGTCAAGCTTGCTCCCCTGGTAGGAGATGCCATAGATGCACACTCCAGAGACCCCTGCCAGACACATGGGGTCGAAGGTCACGCCAGCCCTGGTGATCCTGGGGGGAGGGGAGACGTTCATGAGAGCAGGAAGTGGGGGGGCATGTGACTGCTCTCTGTTGGGCCTATACTCACCTGAACCCTGTGAATCCAAAGAGTGCCGCTTGCACGAAGCCCCCCATGCCGGTCAGGAAGTTCACAGCGCCCGATCCATCTGCATTCTCTGTCCACACCTGCACGTGGTCAGGCAGTTAGTGCCCGGACTCCCAGGATACGGGCCCCCATGAGGCTGCTGCCCCTGCTCCCAAGGGCAGGGCCCGAGGTCAGGCAGGAGTCACCAGGGACCTGACCCTGCTATGACTCCCCCTGAGGCTGGGCTCCCACTCCTACCAACCAGGGGCCGGAGCGGGAGGCAGGTGTGGTCAGCGTGAGAGCTGATACTGAGACCAGGCTACCTTGAATGGCTCAGCTATGTTGGCAAAGTTCCTTTCTAGGAGGTCCCGCGCCCGCCAGGGGTCCTTCAGCTCCATCCAGCCCACAGCAAACATGCTCTGGGGTCAGAGGTCAGAGGACATGCTGGGGCATAGCCCACTGCACGGGGAGGGGAGACTGAGGCCAGTGGGGCAGGGCTGGGGCTGCTGTGAGGACCGCCACCCCACACCCCTGCAGTTTCCTTACCCAGGTCATGGCAGGACCTTTTGGGGACGTCACAGCCTCATAAATCTCCAGGTTTTTCCTGCGAATGTGAGGACTCAGGTGGAAAGGGACGGGGTATCCCAGGAGCACAACGTCTGCCTGCTTCACCTCCTCTCCTAGGGAGGGACAGGTGCTGCCAACGGGGGAGGGAGCAGGAAGGGGGAGCTGCTCTATCAGGTAGGGGATATTCAGGGTGGACATAGGTCCTGTTGGAGGGGTGAAGGGGTCCTGAAGCAGCTCCGAGTACACTCACCAGGCTGGTACCCATCAAACTCAGGGTGGAAGTTCCGCATTGGGTCAAAGGGCACCTTGATCTTATCAGCCACTGCCAGCCATTCGCTGGGGACAGGCTGACCCAGGTCCCGGGCCAGAGCAGCAGCAAAGCGCAGGCTAGGGGCGGAGGAAGGGAGAGGGGGGCTATAGCCCCAGCCCTCCCTGCTGGCCCTCTGCATGGTGGCAGTATGGGCAGCGGTCTTGGGTCTGACCTGTTCTGGACCAGGACGTTGGTGTACACGGAGTTGTTGACCCCTGAATGGTATTCATCGGGAGGCATGACTCCTGGGCAGACAAGTGCAAGACGGTGCTTAGTGCAGGGTCCTAGGGACCTGCCCCTGATGCCAGTAGCCAGTGTGGGGCTGGCAACATCAGGTGCCAAAGATCACATGCTGAACTGAGGAGCATCCACCTGCCCCGCCAACTTGTGGCCACCTACTCTCCCGGCCACAGCTGTCCATGCCTCTCCCTTCCACCACTGGCCCTCCCCTGTGACCCGTCCCCCATGACTATCCCGCCCTCCTCGTGCCCTCACCCTTCAGGTGGTACTTTTCCTCCTCAGGGCTCCACTCCACACGGCTGCACCAAAACTCAGCCACGTCCCTGACCACATCCCAGCCACCAGCTTCTTGGAAGAGCTGCAGGTCCTGGGGGAGCAGGAGAGGATGGGACAGGGACCATGCTGCCAGTGACTGTCGTTCGCATTGGTTACTACATTCCTTGTCAGTGCCCACCCTTCTGAGTGCCCAGAAGTGAGGCCTGGCCCCAGACAGGGCGTCATGGTGGGGGCAGGGGAGCATGGCCATGTCAGGTGGGTGGTCATACCTGGTGGGCATGGTGACACCTCACCTGGGTAGTGTGGTAGTACAGTTGGAAGGCCAACACCACAGCTCCATTTACATGAATCTCCTGGGCTCCATAAATGTCCTCAGGGCAGACCTCCAGACCAGAACCTGCACTCTCCCAGGCGAACTTGGCTCCCTGACGGGTTGGGGGCACGGAGCAGACCTGATTATTCTGGGGGCTGGGGCACAGGGATAGCCCACCCTTTTCCCAATGCTCCAGCCTTCAGCCATGGAGGACAGAGGTGGGGGCACCGAGGGTCCGGGTGCCCTCATGGGGACCTGCAGACTCAGAGTGCCCACCATGTGTCCCCACCATAGCCCAGGCGGCTTCTGCCCAGCTTCCACCGTGTGTTGACCCTGGGCCAAGGTAGCGGGGGGACGCCAGCTGGGCCCCACTGAGGCTGTTGTTCTTACCTGTACAGTGCAGGCTGGGGGACGCTGCTGAGCCCCTATAAGAATCCAGGAATCCCAGCCCCACCCAGAGAGGAACCTGCGGTGATGGGTGCAGGCCTAGGAGGGATGTGGGGACATCAGGCCCTTCAAGGGGCTCTGTAGGGGGCGTGCCCAGGTCCCCCTCACCTGGTAACCCAGCTTCTGGGCATTGTCTTTGGCCCCACCCAGCGTCCGGACACGGTACTCCAGGAGGGCCCTGGCGGCCTCTGGGTGGAACATCAGGATATTCGGGAACATCCAGAGATCCTGAGAGCAAGGAAGGGCCCCTTGTTCGGGAGCTCTCACACCCTTCTCTCTTGTCTGCCTGCCCACATTCTGCTTTGGCCAGAGCTGGTGCTGCTCATGCTGCCTCCCTGAGCGCCCCTCTGTCGCCTTCCAGCTTCTCCCTCTGCTGCCCACCCTGCGTCCATCCTGGGCCCTCCACACCTGCCCATCCCACGTCCCGGTCTCCAGACTAGATGCTCCTCGGGTCTGGTCCCCAGCCCAGTGCTTCACCTCCCCAGCAGGCATCTGGGTGCCCCCGGCAGCTCAGGCTGGAAGCTGCGCGTGGAGCACCATTGCTCACTAGCTGCCTGAACTGGAGTGAGTGACTCCGCCTCACCAGAGTGGCCACAGCACTGGCTTCTGGAGGCATCTGATGAAGAGGGGTAGCATCCCGGGCCCGTCCCACGCTCAATGGACACCAAGTCCCAGTCTCTCCTGGCTCCCACTCCTGTCCGAGGCCTCAGCCTCTTCCACCCATGCTCCCCTCAGCAGCTGCAAGGGTCCTCCCAGAGCACACCTCTGTTAGTGTCACTCCCCAGTTCAAGTCTCCATGGCTCTTACAGCCCCCCTCTAGCTGCTCTTCTTCCTTGGTGAGGTGCCGTTTTGCCCCTGCAGATGCCACACACCCTCTCAGCTCTGCTGTGTGTACCCCCTGGTCCATCTGCCTGAATCACTCTTTTCCACCAAACTCCTATACATTCTTTGGCTGAGATCCCACCTCCTCCAGGAAGCCTTCCCTTCTGCCATGGCCTCTGTGATTCCCCAGCCACAGCCCCCATCCCTGGTAGGGCAGAGACAGCAGCCGTGCCCGTGCCCTCAGCCACGGCGTACTCCACGCCTGTGTGCTGCCCCATCTGTGGCTGCTGTGTGCTGAAGGGGGGATGGTGCATACCTGGTCCCAGAAGACGTGGCCCCAGTAGCATTCCTCTCGGCTCCCATTGGACAGGCCCCCGGGGCTGAGGCCATGGCAGGTATATCCTGGGGCCCCAGGCTGGGGCAGGGCACTGAGCAGGTAGTAGAGGGCGCCACGCAAGGCCTGGCGCAGGGGCAGGGGCCCCACCACATCCAGGCCACAGCCAGCCCAGAGCTGGGCCCAGGCCTGGGCGTGGGCCGTGTACAGAGTGCCCTCTGCCTGCAGCTGCAGGGCCTCGGTCAGGCAGGCTCGGGCCTCAGCCTGGCTGCCACCCACCACGGTCAGGAACTCCCAGGTCTGGTCTTCCTCACTTTCCCCAAGGGTCAGGGCTGGGGGCACTGGTGTCCACAGCATGTGTACTTCCTGCTGGGACCCCTCAGGTTGCTCCGGGGTTAGTGTGTGGCCATAAAGGCACCTGCAAGAGTGAGGCCATGTCTGAGGGACCCGCTCCCTCCTTAGTCTACCTGGCCAGCCCTGGCCCCCTCCTCACCGGGCTCCTTGGAAGTCAGGACCCAGATGCAGGTCGAGGTCTGGGCTTTCTGGGGAGAAGGTTGACCGCAGCAGCACCGTGATGGGCCAGTTCCCCACGGCCACACGGGTGATGGACACACTGAAAGCCATGACGTGAGGCAGCGTGCGGTGGGCGTAGATGCGCTGGGAGGCCCGGAAGCTGGGGCCCTCTAGGGTGTGCAGAAAGGAGCCTGGGAATGGGCAGAGGGGGTCAGGGCAACTCGCATGCCCCACTTAGGGCCAGTGAGGACAGTTACAAAGCTACCAGCCCCTCAGGGGGGTGGATCCACCCTCTGAGCCCCAACTGCCCTGTCTGGAGAGCTATGGTTGCACAGAAGACCCCAATCTTGTAGCAGTTCAGGAGGCCCGCAGGGCTGAAACCCTGCTTTTCTTTGTGAGTCAGGCACCCTGAGTTGGAAGGTGTCAGGATGGGACTGCTGCTGTTGGTTCCCCCACTCACCTAGAACAATGGCTCACATGGGGGGAGCAGGACAGTGGTGGTTACCTGTGTTAGTGTCCAGGACAAAGGTCTTGGTCAGCTGATCTCCTGTCTCTGCAGGGACCTCCAGCTGGACATTGAGGGGACTCGGCAGAATGGCCCGGTGTGTGTCCCTGCAAGCCCCGTTGTACACGCCGCTCACATGCAGTGTGTCATGATACACACGTGTGCCCAAGTATGTGTTGGTCATGGTGGCCAAGAGCCGGGGGTCACTGGGCAGAGAATGGGCAGTGAATATGGTGGGGTCCTCAGTGGCATCCTCCATGGAAAGTCTTGCTCAGCAGAGTGGCCTGGAAAATGGGGAGTCAGTGGCCCCCACAATTGGCTGGGCCTCCCTCTTTTGACTGTTAAAGCCCTAAGCCTCCCGCCCCACGAACTTGGCTGATGCCTCTGACAGCTGGTGGGGAGGGTGTGGGCCACCTGGGCAGGCCCGATTTTTCACAGGCCCCACTTTCAACGCTAAGAGATGCTCAAACTCCTAATACTGATCTCCAGAGACCCAGCTGGGTCCCCAAACTCCCACCTTAGGACCTCAATTCGAGTCCTTCCAGCTCTTTCCAAGCCGCACCCCCACGGGCCCCGACCTGTTAGTGGGGAGTGAGGAGGCCTCAGTCGTCCGGACAGTAGTCCTCAAGAAGGCTCGCTTGGGGGAGGGCTGGGGCGTGCGCCGGAGCGCGGTCCGGGGCGGTGGGGGCGGGGGGTTGCGGAGGCCAGCGACCCTGGGCCGGGGCGGGGAAGGAGCCGGAGCTCCGGGAGGCAGGCCGGGGAGGGTCTCTGGGGCTCACCGCAGCCCTGCGTGTCCCCAGGCTCCAGCCCGCTCGGCGCTGCCCTTCCTTGGCCAAAGGGAGAAGTAGCCTGCGGCCGCCCCGTCCCCGAAAGGCCTTGCGGTCCCCGCCCCCAGGGCCGCGCAGGGCGGGGCAGCTGGGCCCCCACCCCCGGGGCGGAGCAGCTGGGCAGGCGAGCGGGCCGCGTGGGTCCGCGTGCACACCGGGGGCTGCGGATGTGCACGCGGGAGGTGCTCGCAGCCAACTGCGGGAGGAGCACAGTTTGAACGCTGACCTCAAGGACGTGTCCAGGGATGGATACGAGGCGGGTGGGGGCCTTTGGTTTGCGGTTGCCCCTCTCCGGTCTCGGCTTCCTCTGTCTCTGCGTGAGCTTCCGTGTCCCCCCTTCAGAGAGGTGGCGCTGCCGGTCCCCCTCCAGGAGAAGTCCCTCCCTTTGCTCTGGCCCCACCTTCCGGCTCTCCCCAGCCGCTGCTCTCAGACTCCGTTTCCCCACCTGCCCACCTGGACGCTCCAGGGCTGGGCCCTGGGCCTGTCTCCTTGCCTCTCTGGCCCTGGCCTGACCCACACGTCTATGCTCTGACCACTGGGCCCCGCCAGAGACACTCAGATTCCACGTGTCCCTCAAAACCAGCTCTTCTTGCAACCTCCCGCAGGAGACTCCTCCTGTCCAGCTGCTCAGGCTCCCTCTGTCCCCACACCCACTTCCAATGCACAGGTCCTGTTGTTCTGCACTTGCCAGATCTCACCATCGCCACTGCAACCTCCGAGGTCAAGCCGTCCTTTTGGATAGACACAGTCCACACTCTGTGCTTCTGCTCTGCCCTCTGCAGTCCTTGTTAACACAGCCACAGGCACCCTTCTGCCCCGAAGCCTGTGGTGGTGCCCACCTCACTGGAGGACCGACCGGCAAGCATCCCTTGCCCCCCCTAACCCCTCCCCTAGTCCACTGCTGCCACTCTAGCTTCCTTGCGGCTTCTGCAACAGTCCAAGCATGCTCCCTGTTATGGACTGGGTGTGTGCCCCCAAATCCATCAGTTGAAATCTAATCCCCAGTGTGACCGTATTTGCAAGTGGGGCCTTTGGGAGGTAATTAGGTCAAGAGCTGTCAAGAGTGGGATTAGAGACCTTACAAGAAAAGGCCCGAGAGCTAGCCTGCTCTCTTTCCACCATGTGAAGAGACAGCAAGAGGACAGCCCTCTGCAACCAGGAAGAAGGTCCTCACCAGATGCCATATTGACTGGCACCTTGACTTTGGACGTCCCAGCCTCCAGCACTGTGAGAAACACATTTCTGTGTTTGATAAGCGCCCCAGTTTACGGTATTTTGTCATGGCAGACGAGCTGGTAAGACACTCCTCTTCATGGCCTTTGTACTTGGCTATTGCTTTGCCTGGAACACTTTCCGTCAAGATATTCTCAGGGCTTGATGCCTCACATCCTTCTGTTTTCAAATGCCCTGTCCTCAGTTAGACTTCTCCAGACCCAGTACTTGTAACTGGAAAGCCTTGGCTCTGTTGTCTCCCTGCATTTTGCCGTACTTTATGTTCCCCCAAAGCACTGGTTGGCCCCTGTCTATGTCTATACATGTTTATTGTCTGTCTTCCTGTCAGGTTAAGGCGGGGGGGATTTTGTCCGTTTTGTGGAATGAATGCCTGGATTTGAAAGGTGAGTATGGAAGGGAATTTCCCCCGAGAATTGAAGGCACTGACTCCCGTGGTTTTCATCTACCTGGACTGAGGTCTCAGGAGCCGGTCAAGCCCTGAAGCTTTGACCAGAGACCTGAGGATTCGGGGGCTGTCCACTGCTGGCCCTGTTCGTCAAACCCGGGCCTCGCCTCAGAGCTTCCTGCAGTCAGTCTGTAACCCTGAGCCTCAGTTCCCTCATCTGGGAAATGGGGAATACAACCCCACCCCATACAGGTGGATTGGGGACCAAAGGAAAGATTGTGAGCGCTTGCTAGGATGCTTGGCCACGTGCAACAGAAATCAACAGAAGTGAATCCAAAGGAGAATGTATTATCAGTGCATGGGGTGGGGGGGCAGGCTGCCTGCTGCCAGAGTCCCAGCTGCTACTCCATCTCCCTCTCCCCTGGTCTCCATCCCTGAAGACCTAGATAGTGAATGGACCCCTCTGGACTGGGCCCACACAGCCTCAGGGATGGCTTTGCTCCCAATGCCAAGATACAAATTCCTGGGGTGGAATGGTGACCTGCCCACCTTTGGTCAGGGGTCAGCCCCTGCTCGATGCCCTGTGACCAGGGGCAGAGTTGTTGGGGCTGTGGGGCCCATAGTGCAGATGGGGATGGGATCAGTGCAGGGGTCGCTCTGCACTGAAGAGACCAGGTAAAGGCCAACACATGGTAGGTGCTTGATGCCTGGGAGCTCTTGACATCATTATTGTTGCTGGAGGCATCTGCAGGGGGAAGGCTAGAGGGCCTTAGGAGAGGAAGGTGGGTGGAGGAGAGGTCCCTGGGTTTCTAAGACAGAGATGTAACCTGTGCCCAGGGTGTGAGGGGAGGGGCATATCCTGGGACCTGTCCCTGGCCAGGTAAGGGACCCTGTGTGTCCTCGCCTCCCGTCTGCCTGCCCCCAGCTCCTCAGGCTCAAAAGAGCTGACCAGAGCTGAGAGCAACATCCTCCTGCCCTTGGGATGAGGAAGTCTACTCCGTAGGGCTGACTAGAGTCCTCCCCCTGGCCTTCGGGGCCTCAGAGGGCACTGATGAATCCTTTGGGAGGCTCAGGGGGACTGTCCAGTGCCGGGTGGGTGATGACCAGACCTGGCTTTGCCGTCTTCACTGTCTGCAGCTCCTTCAGTGACTGCTCGCTCAGCTCCACGGAGGTCAGACTGTAGCCATGCACACAGAACACAAGTGGGAGTAGGTTGGGGAAGCTGAGGCCAGGGTGGGGGGGCAGTAACAGGGCAGCGGGGGGGGGCAGTGATGGGGCTGTTGGCCTGGGCTGTGCTAAAGCACACAGTGACAGAAGGTGTTAGGGGCGTCAGAGGCTGGGAAGAGGGGTTAGGGGCTGGGGGCCAGAGCCTTTCGGGGAGTAAAAGGGTATTGGGATCACTGGCCCAGACTTGCCATGGCACCAGATGACAGATGGACATTTGGTCTGGTAGAGTGGCTGAAGCCGAGAGCTGGGGCCAGCGCTTTGGAGCACGGGTCTCCAGGGGCTGGGTTTGAGTGTGGTCACTCGGGCGGCCTGAGAGGGGCTCCACTTCAGGGCCCAGGGGAAGTCCCCAGGCACCCAGCCCAACCCACGGTTGAGGGGCTGAGTCCCCAGCACGTTTCCCGCCCCTGCCTCTACCTGAGGCTCTGTAGGCGGCATCCTGGGTGCTGTAGGGCTGCACACAGGTAGGTTACCATGGGTCCCGACAGTTGACAGTCACTGAGATCCAGGGTAGTCAATGCTGGGCTCTGCCTGAGCATGCTGATGAGGTACTGAAGCGCTTCCTGGAGGCAGGGCTGCTGCACCCTGGGGGCGGGGTGAACCTCAGGACTGCTGTGGACAAACTGCAACCCCCCCCCCCCCCCCCGGCCCCTGGCCCGCGGCCCTGCCCTTGTCCCTCCCTTGGTCTCTTCCAGGCCAGGTCTTACCGGAGCTTCTGCACCCGGCACTGGGGCCAGGCCAGGCCCTCACTCAGCACACGCAGGCCTGCCTCGGTGAGCCAGTTGTGGAGGAGGCCCAGCTCCCTCAGGGCAGGGGCCTCCTTCAGGGCCCCAGAGAGGTCTTGGCAGACGGAGTCAGGCAGTTTGCAGCGGCACAGCCTGTGGTCAAGAGGCACACGGGTCTGTCTTCAGGCCCCCTGGCTGCTTTGCTACACCCCGGCTCCGCAAACTGCCCGCTCCTTGGGCGGCTGAGGTTCAGTCTGGCGATATGCTGGCTCCACAGGAACAGAGTTTTCTCCGTCCTTTGTCACCACATGTGTTCCTGAGGCGCCTTGGCCATATATGCAAGTGCTGGACTGCACTCCACTTTCCCTTAGGACACAATTCTCTACCAGCTTTTTGATGAGCCAATTTAGATCTTACTGTCCACATGTTTAATTGCATATCATTGTCCATCGAGTTAAGGTAGGCCATAGTTTATTCAAGTAGCCAGTCCCTAACAATCGGGCAGTTGTGTTGTTACTACTTTTTTGCTATTATAAATAATGCTGTGATGAACGTCTTCATGCATTCAGTTTAGGGGCAGAATCGATGGGCCAAATGTGCCGATCACCTTCTTGGCCCCCTATGTTTATTTCCAGGTTGCTGGAATACCCTCCTGTCAAGCTAAGTAACCATGTCACTATGCCCCACCGGTACTAGTTCCTACAGTTTCTCTTACCTTCTGCTTACTTGGTGATAGGTCATAGACTCAGTGTTGCCACATTAATTCTCATACCAACCCTCTGAGGCAGAATCTCTTGGCTCCATTTCATAGGGGAAGAAACAAGCTCAGATAGACTGACTTGCCCAAGGGCTCAGAGGCAGGCAACCTGGACTCAAAGCCTGTGTCCTGAATACTCCCTTCCATTGCTTGGAAGAGTTCAGAGGGGCTGCCCAGCACTTTCCAATAGCACCTAGCAGCCTTCCTTCCTTCCTTCGTTTGTTTGTTTCCTTTCTTTGGAAGGAAAATATGTTCTGGTCTTCTTTATCCCTCCCCCAGAATGCTTAGCCGCACCATGCTTTCCACTCAAACTGGGGCCAAATGCTCCTTCCTAACTAACACCGAAGCTGATGATGGAGCCCCTGCCCCCATCCCCTCCTCCGTTCTGTGTGGGCACAGCCTGTTGACCCCAGCCCGGGACACCAGAGGCCACAGGCTCTCAGTCTGTCCCCTCAGCCGTTTCCAGACAGGGCTGTACCTCTGTCCCTGCCCAGAGTATCCTGCTTTGCATCCCTTCCAAGGGAGGGGTGGGGGCATGGTCACTCACGTCAGGCTGTTCAGACCACAATGTTGGTCAGTCATGGCCTCAAAGAGTGAACGTAGTGGAGAGGCCTGGGGTTTTCTCATGGTGGCTTGTGAACTGCTAGGAGAGAGAGCAAGGTGAAGCCCACCTGTCCCCTTCCGGCTCCTCGGCGCCTTCCGGAGCTTCAGTCTCTTCGGCCCCCTCAGGTGCCGCCCTAGGGCGGCCCTGGCCCTGTTCCTGCACCCACCGCAGGACATCCTGCTTCACGCGCTCTGAAACCACGCCGCCCAAGTGGCCCTACCTCTTTCCTGTGGTCCTGAGGTGTCGGAGCTGCCTCTGCCCTCAACCCCAAACTGAGCCAGGACCCCTCCACCCTCTTCACTCTAAACCCAGTGTGAAACCACTCATCTGGGGCCCCATGCACCTCCCCGCTGAAGCAGTCTATGTGAGTCCAGCCGGTGGGGGAGGATGTCACCCGCATTCCGAGGTGGGTCTACCCTTGCACGTGCAGTGGGCGTCCCCAGCCCCAGCCCCTGCCAACATCCTGACTTTCATTATCTCAACAGATGCTGAGCTCTGGGTCAAGTGCTGGGTTGGAGCTAAGGCAACTCTCCCTGAAGGAGCTGAGGGTCTAGTAAAGGGGATAGACATGGGTAGATGTCATGGCATACAGTGGTCTATGGGGCACTTCTGGGGCCAATGGGGTCTCAGGCCAGCTGGGGGAGCCTGGCAAAGCACTGAGCAGGTACAAAGCTCAGGGCACAGTGGGCATAGTTATTCCAGAACTTACTAGAAAGCTGGGCCTGAGCCACACAGCCATGCTTGGAGGTTTGCCTCACCTGTGGACAGTTGGGAATTGGCATGGCAAGGGCATCCTGGGGAAGGAGATGGACATTGGGAGGCTGCCTTGCAAGGGGGTGGGCTCCTCCTCTGGCGGGGGTGGGGGGGGCAGGCGTCCGCTGTGGACGTGCTCCCCCTGCCCACATGGATGCACGGGCACACATTCCCCCACGGAGGGCCTGTGAACCGGGGCCATCTTGCCCTGTAGACTCACGAGCTGCCGCCCAGGCTGCCATGCAGTCGCTTTATCAGGCTCTTCCTCTTTTTCTTGTCCTGTGCGGGGACCAGTCCACAGCTCACCAGCCGCAGGGCCTGCCCGGCGGGGCAGCACCTTATGCAGTAGCTCAGGACGGCCAGGTCCATGCGGCTGAAGCGCACGCGCTCCAGCTCCAGCTCAGGCCAGCCGCGCAGGGCTTGGTGCACGAAGGCGCCCTCCTGCGTCTCGTACAGGCAGTACAGCAGCTCCAGCGGGTAGTTGAGCTCGCCCTCGTCCTCTTCCGGCTCCTCGGCGCCTCCCGGAGCTTCGGTCTCTTCGGCCCCCTCAGGTGCCGCCCTAGGGCGGCCCTGGCCCTGTTCCTGCACCCACCGCAGGACATCCTGCTTCACGCGCTCTGAAACCACGCCGCCCAAGTGGCGCTCGATGTCGCGCATCCGCTCTGTGTTCAGCAGCCCGAAGAGGAAGCGCGTGGTGAGCGTGAGGTGGCAGCGCCGCTCGGTGTCCCCCCGCAGAAGCGCTCCTACGCTGTCAGCCGGTGCCGTGAGATCTCGCTCATCCTCCAGCAGGTAGGACAGCGCAGCGAAGAATTCCTGGAAGCTCTGGTCCATGAACTGGTAGGTGACCTCTGTCTCCAGCACGCCTGGCAGCTCCTTCTTGCTGAGAAACAGCGTCTGGACTTTAGAGCCGCGGAGTTCCAGTCGTTCCAGATCCTTCTCCGCGAACTGCGCCCTGTGCTGGAGGATGCCTTCACGGGCCAGGCGGCACAGCTTGCGCAGCTCGCCCTGCATCTGGGGACCATCTGCCGCAGGCGCCGAGCTCAGGACGCTGGCGGTGAAAAGCAGGTACACGGACGTGGTCGTCTTGGAGGTGCGCGACAGGTCCTGGCCGAGCTCGATCTGCTGGCGCAGAACAGTGCACACGATCCAGCACACAAAGGGCACGAAGCACAGGGCGAACAACGTCTCATTCTCCTTCACGAAACGGTAGGCACGCTCCGCCATCCGTTCGTCCCGAAAAAACTTGTGGAAGTACTTCTTCTTGTCCTTGTCGGAGAAGCCGCGCACCTCCGCGCACTGCGGTGAGCACAGGAGGCCCTGCAGCCTCCCCGGGGCGGTGGCGCGCGCCGTCACCAGCAGGCGCGCGTCGGGCAGCAGCGTCTTGCTCATCAGGCCGCCCAGCACCCGCGCGCCGTCTGCCTCCTCGAAGGGGTCTGTGCAGGGCCTGGCCTCGGAGGGCCCCGGCGGCGGCAGCAGCTCGTCCGCGCCGTCCAGGATGAAGAGCAGCCGCTCGGACCGAGCGAGCATCTGCCGCAGGGGCGCACTGCGGTGGGGGCACTGGTCTAGGATCAGGCCGGCCAGGCTGCGCGTGCCGGGTCGCTCCAGCAGCTCGCGGCAGGGCAAGAAGAAGGCGAAGTCCACCTGGTCGTGGTACAGCTTGCCTGCCGCCCAGTCGTACAGGATTTTCTTAGCCGCCATGGTTTTGCCGATGCCCGCGGGGCCCTGTAGCACTACAGTCAGAGGCCGCTGACCTTCTCCGTCGCGGCCGAAGAGGCGGTTGAAGGTGTGGGTGTCCGAGCGCCGAGCGCGCTCTGGCCCCTGCTCCTCCGCGAGCCCCGGAGCCTCGTCCACCAGCGGGGCGCTCTCGCGCGCGATAAGCAATTTGGTGAAGCGCTTGTTGATCTTCACCGAGCGGCTGTTTCTCTCCTTCACCTTGGCATGCTGCTGCAGGACATGCTCTCTGTACTTCTTTTTGTACTCTGGTGGGGGCCGGCAGAGGGGACCGGAGGGAGTAAAGGGAACGCGGTATGTGTGTGGGGAGGACAAGGATGGGACGGGCTGCGTCACTTGACCCTCTCGGGCCATTCCCCAACCCACTGTTTCCCCAGCTACACCCCAGCCCCTCTCCCCTGCAGCCTTCCCACACACTCTCCTCCCTGGGACCAGCTGTCGGGAACCTCCAAGCAGTGTAGAGGACACTCGTGCTGCAAACCTGAGGGTCACCGTCGTGCCCCCACCCCCCACCCCGCCCCGACAGCTTGGGGCCCGTGTTTCGTGCCTGGAGAGACCTACCGGACACGGAGAGCAGAGCGGGGGAGCTGGGGCCGAGCCCTGGAAGGGAGACCTGTGGTGAGGCCCTGCTGAATGTGCAGGGGCGGGGCGGGGGCCGCAAGAGGGAGTTGGGGCCACCCTCAAGAGCGCCCAGGATCCGAGCCCTGGGGCTGGTGAATCTGCGGACGGGGAAGCGGGAAGGATGGCGGCTCGAGGCCCAGACTCTGCCCAGGCGGGAGCGAACGGACAGGCAGGGGCCCTGGCAATCCCCGACCCTGCGCTCACGCTGCAGCCGCTGCTCCTTGAGTCGCGCCGCCACGTCGCGCACGTCCGCCCTCTTCAGGGTCTTCCGGGTCACGTCCAGCGCAGGCTCTGGCCCGTAGAATTGGGTCAGCTGCATCGCGAGGTCCACGGCGTCCGCGCGCTCCAGCCGCCCCCACGGGATGCTGCGGCCGTCCAGCGGCGCATCCCGCAGCTTGAGGCGGAAGCGCTTCAGCTGCTCCTGGCTCAGATCCTCGAGCGCGGCCTGAAGCAGATCTCGCGCGGCAGCCGCGCGGGACTCCGTGCTGGGGGCGGTGGGAGTCAGCACGTGTGTGGCGACGGTGACCCCAGCCCTGCCGCGCCCCACCCTACCCGACCCCGGCGTCGGGGCGCCCAGGACAGCCAGCGAGTCAGAGGCGCCCCGTTTCCCCGCGTGACTCCAGGCCAACGCTTGGTAGCGCTCCGCGGGGAGGGAAGTCATGGAGGAGGTGGGTGGGCTTTGCTCCGAGGCTTTGCTGCCTGGCGGTGAGTGGGGTCACTCCGCGGCAGGCACTGGCCACCGCTGACCCGAGCGCTAGGGGGTGCCTTCCTGCTCTGTACCTCCCTTCCTGTGTTCCTCCCACACACATGGCTAGGCCAGGTCAAAAGTCTACGATGAGGCATCTACAAGGGCCTGCGCTCTCCCCTTTCGTCCCTTTCCCCCTTCCCTTCCCTGGGAGCCTCGAGCAAAGCTGGCCTCAGCGGAGAGCCAGACTCACCACTTGGCCCAGACTGTGTTCCTCAGTTCCCCATGATACTCATCGCCCTGCACCCTTTGGTGGGGTCCAGGCGGGGGGCCTTACACCAGGGGCTGAATCTGAGCCGCTCCTAGGGAACAGACCCACCGGATGCCTTCTGTGCAGATGGAGTCCCTAGAATCCTGAGCCTGGGGGGTGCTGGGGGAAGGTTGTGGATAAGGGGGTGTGAAGCCCAGGGAGTCAGCAGCCTTAGGTGAGGCCTTAGAGGGCTTCCCAAGTGACCACCCTGAAAGCCAGCACTCACCTGGAGCAGAAGGCCTCTGGCTGGTCCATGGAGTCTGGGCCCTAGGACTAGCACTTAGGGGCAGATGCAGGGATCAGAAAGGTGACCTCTCTCCAGGTTGCCTGGAGCCAAGTTCTAGGGGAGCTGTCCAGTCTCAGCCATGCCGTAGGCCCAAGAGCTCTAGCTCAGCCAGCACTAAGATGTCCGTCTACTAGTCACCAAGCTCCCAAACTCAGGCACTGGGGCACGTGCACACAGCCACCCTTTAAGAGTTTTGCTGGGTGACCTTTGATTTTCTTCTAATCTTTTTTCCCCTTTACTGTACTCTGAAAACCCATAGGGTGTGGCCTCGAGGCAGAGCTGTGAGCAGGTGACTGCAGAGCAGGGTGGACTGTGTGGAGGATGTGGCTGTCTCAAAACGAGACCTTCAGCTTTAAGGCCTCGAGATAGGTTAAATTCTGAAGGCAGCAGTGAAGAAGGGCTTCTTAGGCAGAGGGGACACTGGGATTTGCATGATATTATCAGGGAAAGGAAGGCTGTCACATGGGCCAGGGAAGAGCTCTGTGGCTTCCCAAATCTGGCTTGAGCAGGCTGATGAGAAGAGGTTTGAAGATGAGGAGTGTGTGTGACTGATGTGGGACCATGTGTGGCCAAATGAATGTGGGGTTCTACTGACAGTATCTGCCTGTGTGAAGTGTGTGTGTGTGTGTCTCGGTCTGTCTATGTGACCATGTTTGTTTGTTTTTTTTTAAAGATTTTATTTATTTATTTGACAGAGAGAGAGAGAGAGAGAGAGATCACAAGTAGGCAGACAGGCAGGCAGAGTGAGAGGGAGAAGCAGGCTCCCTGCTGAGTACAGAGCCCAATGTGGGGCTCAATCCCAGGACCCTGGGATCATGACCTCAGCCGAAGGCAGATGCTTAACCATCTGAGCCACCCAGGCATCCCTATGTGACCATGTTAATACTGTGTTTGTGTGAGGGTATCTGTGGTCAGCTAAATAAAAGACCCCAAAGATACCAGGTCCTAATCTCTGGAACTCTTGAAGGTCCCCTTGTATACCAAAAGGGGCTTTGCAGATGTGATGGAATTCCAGGTCTAGAGATGGGAAGATTGTCCTGGATTATCCAGATGGGCTGTAAATGTCATCTCAAGTCTCATGGATAGAGGCAGAGGGGGATTTGGGCCAGAGGAAGGTAATGTGACACTGAAGCAAGATGCTAGGCTGCTGGCCTTGAAGTGGGAAGAAGGGGCCAAGAGCCAAGGGAGCGCAAGGAACACAGCACTTGAGGCTGGAAATGCAACTCGAAAAAAGCAAGGTGAGGACATGTCCTCTAGAGCCTCTGGAGGGAGTGTGGCCGACCCAACCCATGGAACTCAGCCCAGTGAAACTGATTTTGGACTTCTGGCCTTTGGAACTGTGAGAGAATAAACGCGTGTTGTTTTAAGCCAGGTTTGTAATAGCTTTTACAGCAGCCACAGAAAATGAACACAGTAGCTTTCTGAGCATTTCTGGGAAACTGTCCGCAAGAACAGGTGTTCTGGGATTGTCACCGCCTTTCTGGCCATAAGCCATCCTGTGTTCAATCCTGCGTCCACCAGGAGCCCTGAGAACGGCCCCCTGGGGAGAGAACCCAGAGTCCTGGGATCCTCTTTTCTGGTTGCCCCCTCCACCAGGAGGAGGGGACTCACAGAGATGCCCATTTGTCTCTGATTTTTTTTTCTACTTAAGACAAATAGACCCCATGTCTCCCTGAGGTGGGCTCAGGCTTTCAGAGGTATGGCTCTGTTAACCACACTCACATCTACCCCAGGGTAGCGCCCTCCTTCTCTCCTACTCCCCAAATTCCTGACAGGTCCCCACCATCTAACTTGACTGCCCTCCACACTGGTAAGCCTCCTGGACACAGGGCAGGGTTGGGAGCAGAGACCCTGGAGGGGCTGCTGCCAGCACAGAAGGGCAGGGGCCACTTTGTGCTTTGAAAGAACTCTCGTGAACATGAACACGGCTCACTGTCCCCACAGAGCACTGAAAGGTAGGGGCAGTGCACCTGCCCTATGTGGTGAAGCGGCTTCACCTGGGGCAGGCCCAGAGTGGGGACAAGACCTTTATTCCAGGCCATGGTGAGGGTAACACCCAGCAAAGCAGAGGAGTGGACTGAGTGTCCTTGGAGTCAAGGTCCTAGGGACAAACCCTTAGCAGAGTTGGGCCTCAGCTGCCAGGAGAGGTTGGGGGTGGGGGGTGCTACTGTCATGAGCTCTCTACGGGGTCCCAGCTCCCTTGACCTACTGGCTCCTGACTTAGCTCCTCTGACATGGCTGGGATTCTGCAGAGGGAAAGCAACAACAAATGGACAACAAACGTAGGCGTGTCAGGGCTCAACCGTGGACAGAATGTGGGCCTTGCTCAGCTCGGTGGGCATTGCAGGGCCCTGGGCCACAGGCCCACTTCCAAAGACCCCAGTGCACCCCTCATGGACCCCTCACTGAACCCCGTTCCAACCCCGAGACACTCCACACACCCTCACTCCTCCAGGCAGAGACAGATGTCCCACGTTGGCTGGTGTTGTGTTTCTCCGAAATGAACATTCACTTTTCCTCTCCACAGGATAATTTCTTGAAAGCAAGTTCTCTACAACTGCACTGTCTCCCTTCCATTGTTTCAGACAGAAAGTGCCACCATCAAGAGCACAATCTCCTAGCCAGAACTTCGGGGATCAAATCCTGCCTCCACCATCCAACAGCTGGATCACCTTGGACAAGTTACTTAACCTCTCTGTGTCTCTGTTTCCTCATCTGCAAAGTGGCATGGTAATGGCACTCCAGCGTCAAGGGTGGAGAGGAGTGAACCTGTAACACATGCACTTGCCCATTCTAGGCATTGGTTGTTACCACCTCTCCAGTTCTGTGAAGTTCTGTTTTCTGGGTCACCGAGAGCATCCTGATTTCTAAACCCACTTCAGTTCTGAGTCCACTCACCTCTCCCTAGCACTTAACACTGCTGACTATGAACTTTTCCTTGAAATGCAAGCTCTTTTCCTTCTGTCAAAGGAACTGAGAGGGGCACGTCAGAGATAGCATAGGGTTGGAGGAAGGGTGTGCATCTGCTCTGGTGTGTTCTGCCATAATCAGCATGGGAGGGGCCCTGAGGGCTGTGATTTCGGGATGTCAAGGTCATCCCCATCTCCTAAGATGGACCCTCCTTAAGTGGACTCTGTGTCCCACAAATTCTCAGCAGCTGCTGATAACAGCCCTGGAAAAGGCTTTGATAATGGGAGCCAATATCAGGGAGCCTTGCCGTGAGCTGAGTTGTGGAAGCATGGGGATGAGGCGAGGAGGTTGGGAGCAGGTGGAGGGGTGCACTTGGGGGGTGGAGAAAGCCAAAGGCTTTCTTTCTTAGAAGGGGTAAGCAGGCAAGGAAAGGAATTGGGGAGTGGTGTGGCAAACAGTGCCTTTTCACTCGGATTTGTGTCATCTACAGGTGTAGCTGCTGAGCAGGGCCACTTCCAAAGTCACAATCTTGAAATCTTTTCCAAGTAATTTAGACTGCACTCTGAAATCCCTCAAACGTTCCTCCCACAGGAATTTGCTACCTAGGAAAACTTGAGGAAAACCTTTGAGCATTTCATCCTCTCTCAAATTTTGTCCTCATGGCGGCTGCTAATGAGGTCTCTCTGGTGTCTTCAGCATCACCCACTCCTCCTTTGGGGGTTCCCTTCCCCTCAGTTCTCCTGCCTTTGAAAAGCCTCATTCTTGAGTGCTTATACCCTCAGCAGAATGCTTCCTTCCCTGTTCTGAGCATTCCAATTCACCTCTTGACCTCAGAGAAAGGACCATTTCTGGAGGAGTGGGAAAGATGAGGAAAAAAACGGACTTACAGCTGACCCCCTCCTCTGTGTGCTAATATTATATAACTTGGCTAAAATGGACAAATTCCCAGAAAGACACAAACTACTGAAATGGACTCCAAAGAAAGAATCTGAATAAATCTTCAAGTAAAGAGAATGAATTAATAATAAAAAAAAATTCCTACAAAGAAAAGTCCACACCCAGATGGCATCACTGTTGATTCTATCAAACATTTAAAGCATTACAAACACTCCTTCACAAACTCTTACAAAAAATATAAATGAGAAGAATACTTTCCCAACTCATTCTGTGAGGCCATATTACCCTGATCCCAAACGAGGCGAACACATCACAAGAAAACTAAAGACCATTATCCCTGATAAATATAGACACAGAAAATCTTCAACAAGCTCCTAGAAAACAGAATCATTAACATATAAAAAGAATTACAAGCCATGGCTAAGTGGAATTTATCCCAGTAGTGCAAGGTTGGCTTGACATCCCAAAATCAATTAGTGTAACTGGGAAGTCCTTGCTGTGCCCACCCAGTAGGAGCTGGCCAGGCAGCCTGGGTGGTTCTCATTCATCTTTTCTCTGATGAGGGTTTTCATTGCAGTGATTCTGTTCCTTTTATACTCTTTTTTCCCTGTTCCTTTAATACTCTTGTATACTGGGAGTTTTGGAGGTAGATGTCTGGGTCTCTTAGGCTTCAGAAGGTCTAGTGGCTACAAGCTCAAGATCAAGGAGTCAGCAAGGGTGGTTTCTTCTAAGGCATTTCTCTCACCCTTGTAGACAGTTGTTTTCTTCCAGTGTCTTCACATGGTCTACCTCTGGGTATCCAGTATGGATTTTAATACATCCTAACCTACTGAGGGAAGGAAAATATTCAGTCCCAACCCTCTCCAGCCTTCCTGTCTCATTCAAAGAAGAATTTTGAAAGAAACCAGAGGGAAAGAAAGCCCACTAGTAGAACAAAGATACAAATTACATCAGACCTTTCTTAGAAATCATGCAAGCAAGAAGAGAGTGGAATGGGATATTTAAATTGATGAAAGAAAAAATCCACCTACCTAGAATTCTGTATCCAATGACATTATATTAAAGTGAAGGAAAAATAAGAACTTTCTCAAACAAACAAAAATTGTGGAAATTTGTCACCAGAAGATGAGCCCTGCAAGAAATGTTAATAGGAGTTCCTCAGAGAGAAGAAAAAGAATATTGTGTAGATTCAGATCTACATAAATGAAGAGGATTATTGAAGGAATAAATGAAGGTAAAATAAAATATTTTATTTTTCTTATACTTAACTGATCTATTAGTTTGTTCAAGATAATAATAGCAATATATTGGTTGAATATAGCTTGTGAGTAAGGGAAATGTGTGACATCATGCCATAAGGAATGGGAGGGAAGACTTGGGAATGGCCTGTTACAAAATACTTGCACTGCCTAGGAAGTGGTACAGTATTATATGAAAGCAGACCTAGAGTAATTGTAAAGGCAGATTACAAATTCTAGGGCAATCACCAAAGCATTTTAAAAAAGAAGTATAATTTGGGTGCCTGGCTGGCTCAGTTAGTTAAGCATCTGACTCTTGATTTCTGCTCAGTCATGATCTCAGGGTTTTGAGATCGAGCCCTGTGTTGGGCTCCACACTGGGCCTCAGCCTGCTTAAGATTATCTCTCTCCCTCTCCCTCTGTCCCTCCCTCCCCGCTTATGCTCTCTCTCTCTCTCTCAAAAAAAGAAAAAAAAAAGCATAATTGATATGCTAAGGGAAGAGAGAAACCAGAATAATATAAAATACTCAAAACCAGAGAAAAAGCAGAAAAAGTTTGGAAGAAAAAAAGAACAAGAAAGTGAGACAAAGGGACCAAATAGCAAATGGTTACAAATATGATAAATACTAATTTAACCATATCAATAATCACTTTAACTGTAAATGACCCAAATTCCTTGAAAGACCTGTAAATAGCCCCAAATGACCTAAATCACTTTAACTGTAAATGACCAATTAAAAGAGAACGACTATCAGAGTGGATAAAAAACATGACCCAACTGCATGTTGTTCACAAGAAACCCACATTAAATATAAAGACACAGATAGGTTAAAAGTAAAGGGATGGAGAGAGATATACCAGGCTAACACTAATCAAAAGAAGACTGGGTGGATGAAGGTGGTCAAAAAGTACAAACTTCCAGTTATAAGATAAATGAGCACTAAGGATGTAATGGACAACATGGTGACTGTGGTTAACATTGCTGGATGGCATGCATATGTGAAAAATGTTAAGAGAGTAAATTCCTGAGAGTTCTCATCACAAAGAAAAAGAAGGACCTTTTTCTTTTTCCTTTTTTTTAACGATTTTGTTTATTTATTTGACAGAGAGAGACACAGCGAGAGAGGGACACAAGCAGTGGGGAGTGGGAGAGGGAGAAGCAGGCTTCCGGCAGAGCAGGGAGCCCAATGTGGGGCTCGATCCCAGGACCCTGGGATCATGACCTGAGCCGAAGGCAGACGCTTAACGACTGAGCCACCCAGGCGCCCCTTCTTTTTTTTTTTCTTTTGGTATCTATTTGAGATGATGAATATTAACTAAACTTATCTGGTAATCATTTCACAATATATGTTAGTCAAATCATTATGCTATATACCTTAAACTTATACAGTTTGTATGTATGTCAATTATATCTCAATAAAACTGAGAAAAAAACCAGAGTAACTTATTAATTTCAGACAAAGCAGATTTTAGGGCAAAGAAAATCATCAGAGATAAAGAGGGGCATACATAATGATAAAAGGGTTAATTCTCCAAGTAGACATAACAATCCTTGATGTGTATGTACCTAACAACAAGAGTGTCAGATACCTGAGGAAGAAACTGATAGAATTTTAAGGAGAAATAGATGAATCCACTTTTATATTTGAAAACATCAATACCCCCTCTCAGAAATGGACAGATCCAGCAGGAAATCAGTAAGGACATAGTTGAACTCAATGCCATCAACCAACTGGATATAATGGAGATCCATTGACTACTTCAACTGACAGCAGCAGAACACACATTCTTCTTAAGCTCATATGAAACATTCACCAAGATAGGCCACATTCTGGGCCATAAAACACGCCCTAACAAATTTAAAAGAATAGAAGTCATACAATGTCTGTTCAGATCACAATGGAATTAAACTGGCATTCAATAACAGAAAGATAACTAGAAAATCCCCAAATATTTGGAGATTAAACAACATACTTCCAAATAACACAATGGCCAATGAAGAAGTCTCAAGAGAAAATTTAAAATAATGTTAACCAAATGAGAATGAAAAAACAACTTATCAAAATTTGCAAGATTCATCTAAATCACTGCTTAGAGGAAAATTATAGCATTGCGTGCATATATTAGAAAAGAAAAGTGCTCTAAAATCAATAATATAAGAACTACCCTAAGAAAATAGGGGGGAAAAGGCAAATCAGATCCAAAGTAAGCAGAAAAAAAGAAATAATAAAAATTAGATCAGAGGGGCGCCTGGGTGGCTCAGTTGGTTAAGCGACTGCCTTCAGCTCAGGTCATGGTCCTGGAGTCCCGGGATCGAGTCCCGCATCGGGCTCCCTGCTCAGCAGGGAGTCTGCTTCTCCCTCTGACCCTCCTCCCTCTCATGCTCTCTGTCTCTCATTCTCTCTCTCTCAAATAAATAAATAAAATCTTTAAAAAAAAATTAGATCAGGAATCAGTGAAACTGAAACCAGGAAGTTAGTAGAAAAAAAAAATCAAAGAATGAAAAGCTAGTTCTTTGAAAAGAACAATAAAATTCATAAGCCTCTAGCAAGACTAACCAGGAAAAAAAAGAGATAAGGGGCACCTGGGTGGCACAGGTGGTTAAACGTCCAACTCTTGGTTTCGGTTCAAGTCCTGATCTCAGAGTTGTGAGATTGAGCCCCACATTGGGTTCTGTGCTCAGTGTGGGGTCTGCTTGAGATTCTCTCTTCCTCTCCCTCTGCCCTTCCCACTTGTGCTCTTTCTCTCTCTCTCTCAAATGAATAAATAAATCTTTAAAAAAAAGAGACAAGGTACAAAGGTACAAATTATTAATATCAGAATGAAAAAGGGGCTATCACTACAGATCCCACGGATGTTAAAAGTATAATAAAGGAATATTATGAACAACTCTATGCTTACAAATTTGACATTTTAGATAAAGTAGATCAATTCCTTGAAAGACACAATACATCAAAACTTGTACAAGGACAAGTAGATAATATGAATATGTCTGTATTTACTAAAAAAAATTGAATTGCAAATTAATAATGTTCCAAAACAGAAAGTACTAGGCCCAGATGTGTTGACTGGTGAATTCTACAGAAGAAATAACAGCTCTACTATCCCTTCCAGAAAATTGAAGCAGAGGGAACACTTCCTAACTCATACTATGAAGCCAGCATTATCTTAATACCAAGACCAGACATAGACATTACTAAAAAAAAAAAAATCGAACAATATCTCTCATGGACATAGGTGCAAAAATATTCAACTAGATATTAGCAAATTGAATCCAACATGTGTAAAATTAATTATACACCGCAACCAAGTGAGATTTATCCCCGGGATGTAAGGCTGGTTTAATATTCAAAAATCAATTAATGTAATCTATCACATCAACAGGCTAAGGAAGAAAAATCACATCATCATATCAATAGATATAGAAAAAAATTTGACAAAACCCAACACCCATTCATGAGAAAAACTCTCAGCAAACTAGGAATAGAGGGGAACTTCCTCACTTAATAAAAGAGACCAGGGGACACCTGGGTGGCTCAGTCAGTTAAGCATCTGCCTTCGGCTCAGGTCATGATCCCTGGGTCCTGGGATCGAGTCCTGCATCGGCCTCCTTGCTCAGCGGGGAGCCTGCTTCTCCCTCTGCCTGCCACTCCCCCTGCTTGTGCTTGCTCTCTCTTGCTCTCTCTCTCTGACAAATAAATGAAAAATATTAAAAAAAAAAGAGAGAGAGATCGGCTAAAAACCTTACCACTAACATCATACTTAAGGGTGAGAAACTAGAAGCTTTCCTCCTAGGATTGGGAACAAGACAAGGAAACTCCCTCTCACCCTCCTAATCAACAAAGGAAGCCTTAGCTTATGCAACAAGACCAGAAAACGTAATAAGGGTATACAGATTGGGAAGGAAGAAATTTACTCTTTTCCACCCCCCACACATGACATGATTGTCTATGTAGAAAATTCCAAAGAATAAAAAACTCTTAGAACTAATAAGCAGTTATTGTGAGGTTGCAGGATACAAGGTCAATATACAAAAGTTGCTTGCTTTCCTATATACTGGCAATGAACAACTGGAATTTGAAACTAAACAGAGCATCATTTATATTAGCACCAAAAAAGGTAAAATACTTAGGTATAAATCTAACAAAATATGTACAAGATCTGTATGAGGAAAACTACAAAGCTCTGATGAAAGATTTAAAAAATATGAATCAATGGAAAAATATTCCATGTTTATGGGTAGGAAGATTCAATATTATTAAGCTGTCAATTCTCTCCAAATTGATCTATAGATTCAATATAATCCCAATCAAAATCCCAGCAAGTTGTTTTGTGACATTAGCAAACTTATTCTAAAGTTTATACAGAGAAGCAAAAGACCCAGAATAGCCAACACAATACTGTGTTAGAACAAATACTTCAAGACGTACTATAAAGCTACAATGATCAGGACAGTGTGTTATCGGCAAAAGGCTAGAGAAATAGATCAATGGAATAGAGTAGGGAGCCCACATATAGACCCACATAAATAGTCACTTATCATTGACAAAGGAGGAAAGGAAATTCAATGGGGAAAGGATAGTCTTTTTTTTTTTTCTGGTTAAAAGGTTTACATTTACTTTACTTCATTGATGTATAAATGACATGCAATATTTTATTAGTTTCAGATATACAACATAGTGATTCAACATTTACATACATTATGAAATGCTCACTACAATAAGTCTAGTTACCATCTGTCACCATACAAAGTTATATTGCAACATTATTGACCATATTCCTTATGCTATACTTTATATCCTTGGGTGTATTTTCTTTTCTTTTTTTCTTTTTTTAAAGATTATTTATTTATTTATTTGACAGAGAGAGACACAGCGAGAGAGGGAACACAAGCAGGGGGAGTGGGAGAGGGAGAAGCAGGCTTCCTGCTGAGCAGGGAGCCCGACGCAGGGCTCGATCCCAGGACCCTGGGATCATGACCTGAGCCGAAGGCAGACGCTTAACGACTCAGCCACCAGGTGCCCCTGTAGTTTATTTTCTAATTGGAAGTTTATACCTCTTAATCCCCTTCATGTATTTTGCCTAGAAAGGATAGTTTTTTTTCAACAAATGGTACAGGAACAACTGGGTATCTACATGAAAGAAAAAAATCTAGGCACAGACTTTAACCTTTCACAAAAATTAACTCCAAAATGGAACATAGACCTAAATGTTAAGTGGAAAACAGTAACATTTTTAGACTAGAACATAGGAGGAAATCTAGGTGATCTCGGGTTTGGCAATGGTGTTTTAGATACAACGCCAAAGGCATGATCCATGAAAGAGAAAATTGATACATTTGACTTCATCAAGGTTAAAAACTTCTGTTCTGCAAAAGACATTGTTAAGAGAATGAAAAGAAAAGCCACAGACTGGGAGAAAATATTTGCAAAAGATATATCTGATAAAGGAATGTTATCCAAAACATACAAAGAACTGTCAAGACTCCCAAAGAAGACAACCTGCTTATGAAGTGGCCAAAAGATCTGGACACTTCACCAGAGAAGATATACAGATGGCAAATAAGCACAAGAAAAGATGCTGAGCATCCTATGTCATCAGGGAAATGCAACTTAAAATAATGATATACCACTACACACCTATTGGAATGACTAAGACCCAGAACACCAACAACAAATATTGGCAAGGATATGGATCAACAGGAGCTCTCACTCATTGCAAAATGGTGCAGCCACTTTGGAAGACAGTTTAGTGATTTCTTACAAACTCTTACCATACAATCCAGCAATCATGCTCCTTGATATTTACCTAAATGAACTGAAAACTTATGTGCACACAAAAACCTGCACACAGATGTTTATAGCAGCTTTATTCATGATTGCCAAACTTGGAAGTGGATGTTCTTCCATATGTTAATGGATAAACAAACTTTGGGACATCCACACAATCAGTGATAAAAAGAAACGAGCTATCAAGACATGAAAAGACATGGAGAATCTTAAGTGCATATTGCTAGATGAAAGAAGTCAGTCTGAAAAGGCTATGCATTATATGATTCCAAATCTGTGACATTTTGGAAAAGGCAAAACCATGGAGCAGTAAAAATATCAGTGGTTGCCAGGGGTTGGGGGTAGGGAGGGATGAAAATGGAGCTTAGGGGGTTTTTATGGCAGTGAAACTACTTGCATAACACTATCATGGTAGACACATGACATTATGCATTTGTCCAAACCCACAGAATGTACAGCCAAGAAAGAACCCTAATGTAAACTATGGACTTTCATTAATAATGATGTATCAATATTGGCTCATCAATTGTAACAAATGTACCACACTAATATATGGTGTTAATAATAAGGGGAGACATATATATATAATATATATTATATATATATAAAATTTCTCTACCCTTTCTGCGAAGTTTTTCTATAAACCTAAACGTGCTCTAAAAAATAAAGTCTGTTTAAAAAAACCACAATGTGATACCACTTCACATCTGGTAGGATGGTTTTAATTAAAAGGATGGACAATAACAAGTGTTGGTGAGGATGTGGAAAAATTAGAACTCTCACATGTTGCTGGTAGGAATGTAAAGTGGTGCAGCCATTTTGGAAAACATCTTGTCAGCTCCTCAAAATGTTAAACATGGTATTACCATATAACCTAGTAAAATACCTCTGAGGTATCTTCCCAAGGGAATTGAAAACAGCAACATCCACACAAAAACTTCTATACAAATGTGCATAGTGGCCAAGAAGTGCAAGCAACACCAATGTCAACTGAAGAATCGATAAACAAAATATGGTCCATCATGCGATGGATGGGTGCAGCCACAAAGAGGGATGAAATTCTGACACATGTTACAACATGGATGAACCTTGAAAACACTGTGTTCGGTGAAAGAAGCCAGACCCAGAATGACAAGTATTGTATGATTCTACTCATATGAAATGTCCAGAACAGGCAAAGCCATAGAGATAAAAGGAGATTAGAGGTGGCCAGGGGCTGGGGGAGAATGGGAGTGACTGCTAATGGGTAAGAGGCTCCTTTTTGGAGTGATGGAATGTTCTAGAACTGACTGTGGTGATGTTTGTACAACTCTATGAATTAGAGTTCTCAGGACCATTGGATTATACCCTTTAAGTGGGTGAATTTTATGGTATATAAATTATATCTCACTAAAGATTTTTTGGGTTTGCTTTTTAAATATTTTATTTATTTATTTATTTGAAAGAGAGTGATCGAGAGAGACAGTGTGAGCAGAGGGAGGGGCAGAGGGAGAAGCAGACTCCCTGCTGAGCAGGGAGCCCCCTGTGGGGCTCGATCCCAGGATCCTGGGATCATGACCTGAACCAAAGGCAGATGCATAACCGACTGAGTCACCCAGGTGCTCCTCACTAAAGATATTTTAAAAACATTAATTCCAGTTTTTGACCTCATGAAGGGTCTTCTAAACAGCCTTGGTTTGGTGAGCATACCCAGTGTGGCTAAGTTTGGCTCTGTCTGTGCCTTGGATCCCCTCGGCTCAGGGTGATGGCCCCTGACAGTGCCCTAAACAAGATAGAAAGAACAGGGCCTGAGCAGTGACTGGCGGACTGCCAGGGTTTCTGGGGCTGCCCCCTCCTACTGTTGTCCTGAGTAACCAGCCCGTGGGAAGTGGGAAAAATGAGGTAGCGGGCATGCCCCCTCCTGCCAAGGGCAAGACCAGGTTTTGTGCATGTCACTTCTCACTCCCTTGGCCACTTACTTGTGGGGCCACATTCAGCATAGGGGAGTTTGGGCAGTGTGCCAGGCATAAATCCCATGACAGAAGACACTCCATCCTAAGTTTGTTCTTCCAAAAAATTATGATTCCAACCCACTAGGGTTGGAGGGGTCGACCTTGAGTGTGTTCCAGGAACCACGATGGCTCGTGTCAAGTGATTTTCATCCAGATCCAGCAGCTGGTGGTCCCAGCGCTGGTGTTCCCTGGCTCAGGTGCAGGACGATTTCAGGTCAAGGTGCAGCGGATTATCTAAGGAAGATCCAATTTTCCAAGAATCCCTTAATAAGACCCACATTAACCTGAGCAGCCACATGACTCAGGGCTCACACACATTCCAGAAACCATCTGTTCAGCCCTGGAAGTCTCAAAAAACAATGTTATTCTGTGCTTCAGCTTCTCCAGAGGAGCAATACAAAGGTTTATCCCATCACAGAGCAACCTTTTCCTCGAAGAAACTCTTTGGGTAGTCCTCGCTCTGCCTGAAGTTCCATGTTCATGGCAGTGGGGGAAAACTCCCCCACTCTTGCCCTCTTTCCTTGCTTCCCCCGCTCTCCTGGTCTGCAGCCCCCCAGAGCAGGTTCCTTTTAAGTCCACTTCCTCATCCTTCCCTCCCCTCACTCTGCCCAACACACTGATATCTGCACCATTACCCTGCTAACTGGCCACCCTCTCCTTGGACTACATTCTTCTTGAGAGGCACCTCCAAAGCCCCCACATCACCACACCTTCAGCCACCTCTCTCAGCTATCCTTCCAACATAGTTCCCCCCCACCCCAGGGCCTCCAGGGGTCCCAAATGGAGCCAGAGGTGGCCCAAGACCCGTTCCGCCCTTCTTCCTTACCCACAGAGCCCCACTTTGTGTGGGTTAGTTAAGTGCCTTCCTAGAAGACTTGATTTCCCAGGAGGTGACCATGGGGCACAGTCTTGGCCAATGATAGAGAAGAGGAAGCCTGCCGGGTGAGCTCAGGAGAAACCACAGTGCTCCTGCTAAAGAGGACGGATGGAGTAAGCACAGCCTTTTGCTCTTGGCCTCCCTCCCACTTTGTCCTGCACAGATGTGGACATAGGGCCTGGGGGTCCAGGAACAGTGAGCATTTGAGGAGGGAGACCGCTCACTGAGGGGGAGAAGGAGACTGACTCCAGGATGACGCCACGACCCCAGGCCAGCTCCTAGCCCAACTCCAGAGCCCTTGTTAGGTGAGGAGTCCTGCCCTGTTCCATGTGGCCCAAGGCAGTCCTAATTGAGGCCCATGGACTGGAGACTGAGGCAATTTCTGCCCCATTTCTCAGCCCCATTTCTGACGCCTCCTCTCCCAGCAAGGCCCTTTGCTGCTCCATCTCCTATAGAAACCAGACCAAGCCCTCTGTGCCTTTGTGTCTACAGTTCCCTTAGGAACGCCCTTTCCTTTCCCCCATGGATCCAGAGAGGAGGCTCCTTCCCCAGGAAGCCTGCTGCTCAGATGCTCCCCTGGTGGGCACCTGATTTATCAAGAAGTCTGGCAACGCAGCCAGAGACAGAAAAAAGGTTTACACTGTCTTTAAAGTAAGACACAGAAATATTACTCAGCCTTAACAAGGAAGGAAATTCATGGTACAACGTGGATGGACCTGGGGGACGTGATTCTGAGTGAGATAGGCCAGACACAGAGGGACAAATACTGCAGGATTCCCCCCACATGAGGTCCTTAGAGTCTCCAGATTCACAGGGAACAGAGAGTGGACAGTGGGCGCCAGGGGAGGGATGGGGGTCGGTGACTCAGGGGGACAGAGTGGACAGTGGGCACTGGGGGAGGGGCTGGAGGTTAGTGTCTCAGGGGGACAGAGTCTCAGTTTGGGAAGATGGAAAGTTCTGGGGACAGGTGGTGGGGACGGCTGCACAACAGTGGGAATGTGCTTAGTGCCCCTGAGCTGTGGGCTTAGAGACGGTGAAGACAGTACATTTTATGTTCTGTGTATTTTACCACAATTTTAGTAAAACAACGAAAGTCAATGTATCTATAATCTGATTGATTATTAGCTCAAGTATTCTCCCCAGATAGGTCAGGAGCCATGGCCTCTGTTTGTTTAGGGAAGGGCTGTTAGCAGGTCCTTGAGAGTAGCAGTGCTATCTCCCTCCTTGGGAGAACAGGGCCCATAAACTTTTATCAGGCTTTTCACGCACTGACCCTTACCTTCAGAGAGCGGGAGTCCACTGGGTGCTTGCCCCATGCCTGCCTCCCTCTCGGAGCCCTGAAATCCTCTCAAGGCTGAATTAATCATTGCCTTGCTGGCAGCTAGTGGGGCGCCTTCTACAAGGCTAGAGCTCCAAACCTTTGGCCACAGCACCACCTGAGGGGAGGGAAGGGCAGCTTCCCACTCTTGCCCTGGGGACTCCTGTGGGCAGGGTTTGGTAGAGGATGGAGTGTGATGGGTGAAGTTCTTCTATGAAAGGTGGCCTGGACCCATAGCTTCAGGGGACAGATCCCACCTTGTTGCCTCACCAGACGGATGAGAGGGGTGCCCACCTTTGCAGGAGGACCAGGACCAAGAGGACAGAAGGCCTGGCAGGAGCAAAGAGCTACGTGGCACCTGAAACACAGCTGCATGAAGCTCTTCCTTGGGGGGTGGGTGCCCTGAGCATCCCTCTTCTCTTGCAGCTTGGGGGCTTTCATGACTGCTGAGGCCATGGAGGGGACTAGGCACAGGGAAGTTCCTGGGGCCTTGCTGCTGCACATGGGGATCCCCTCTCAAGGCTTGGTTCTTGGCCTGCTCCTATCACAGATCCATGAAGGGCTCTCGCCTCTCTACTTTGTGCCCAACAGCCCTGCCCCCACCAAGGATTACACTTGGCCTGCTGCCTACGGTGAAGGGCAGCTTGCTCACCCCTCTCCTCTCCCATGACAAGACCCATGATGCATGCACACAGAGAGTGGACAACGCTCCTTACCTCCTCTGCTCAAATGACACTCCCCAGAGGCTTCTGACTGCCTGCCTGAGACTAGCTGCCACTCCTGGCCAGGCGGGTCTGGCCCTCCAATGTCGTGGTCAGAATTTTGGGGAGAGAGGACATGAGTAGTTTGAAGAAGCAAATTCAACATTTTATTATGCTATTCAATAATAGGATGCAGTTCAACATCACACTTGTGGCTTGTGGGGGCAAAAGGAAAACACTCTCCTGGGAGTTGTCAGGGTTCCCAGTGACCCCTGCTATGACAGTGGGGGGTTCTTCTCCTCAGGAGTAGAGGGAGGTGGGGGACAGTCCCCAGATAGGTCTCCCCACACCCTCGGCGCCCACCCTATAGTATAGCTGGGCCTGTCCGCTGTTCCACACCCAGGGATCTCCTTGCTTCTTTTTTTTTTTTTTAAAGATTTTATTTATTTATTTGACAGAGAGAGACACAGCGAGAGAGGGAACACAAGCAGGGGGAGTGGGAGGGGGAGAAGCAGGCTTCCCGCCGAGCAGGGAGCCCGATGCGGGGCTTGATCCCAGGACGTCCTGGGATCATGACCTGAGCTGAAGGCAGACGTTTAACCATCTGAGCCACCCAGGTGCCCCTGATCTCCTTGCTTCTTGCCCCATCTCCCAAATAGCCCAGCTCTGCACTTATGGGAGCACACACCCTCTTCCCAGTGCTCACTAACCTCACGCCCCTCCCCTCTGTTTCTTGGACATTTTGCCTCCTGACCGCTATTTTCTCCTGTGTAACTTTTGTGATTTCGAAGTCAATGCAGACCATCTTTCCAACACTTTTTCCTCCACCAATTAGACCTCTCTTTCAATGGTCCCATCTTTGGTCCTCAGCCTTCAGGTCCCTGGTAACCCTCAGACTAAACCCACAGCCACTCCCATGGCCACTCAGTCCCCACAGCCCTCAGTGTCCCCCCCCAGCCCCCACGGCCCTCACAGTGTCCCCCCCAGTCCCCACGGTCCTGACAATGTCTCCCCAGCCCCCACGGCCCTCACAGTGCCCCCCAGTCCCCACGGCCTTCACAGTGGCCCCCCACTCCCCATGGCCCTCACAGTGTCCACCCCCAGTCCCCACAGTCCTGACAATGTCTCCCCAGCCCCCACGGCCCTCACAGTGTCCCTCACCAGTCCCCACAGCCCTCACAGTGTCCCCCCGAGTCCCCACAGTCCTGACAGTATCCCCCCTCAGCCCCCATGGCCCTCACAGTGTCCCCCCCAGTCCCCACTGCCCTCACAGTGTCCCTCTCTAGTCCCCACGGCCCTCACAGTGTCCCCCCCACGGCCCTTACAGTGTCCCTCCCCAGTCCCCACGGCCCTCACAGTGTCCCCCCCAGTCCCCACTGCCCTCACAGTGTCCCTCTCTAGTCCCCACGGCCCTTAGAGTGCCTCTCCCCAGCCCCCAGGGTCCTGACAGTGTCCCCCTCCAGCTCCCACGGCCCTCACAGTGTCCCTCCCCAGTCCCCACGGCCCTCACAGTGCCCCCACAGTCCCCATGGCCCTCACAGTGTCCCCCCCCAGTCCCCATGGTCCTGACAATGTCTCCCCAGCCCCCACGGCCCTCACAGTGTCCCCCCCCAGTCCCCACGGTCCTGACAGTGTCCCCCCCCAGTCCTCACGGTCCTGACAGTGTCCCCCCCCCAGTCCCCACTACCCTCACAGTGTCCCTCTCTAGTCCCCATGGCCCTTACAGTGCCTCTCCCCAGCCCCCACGGTCCTGACAGTGTCCCCCCCAGTCCCCATGGCCCTCACAGTGTCCCTTCCCAGTCCCCACGGCCCTCACAGTGGCCCCCCCAGTCACCACAGCCCTCACAGTGTCCCGCCCCTCACCCCCTGAGTCACCATGGCCAGTTCACTCCCCCTGGACTCCACCCACCAGGACCTCTGAGCCACGTTTCCTACAACCTGCCCCTGTCCCTTGTCCCTTGTGTCCCCGCATGGCTCACACTCCATGACAGTCAATGCAAGCACCCTGGCTCTCCTCTCAATCCATGGTTCTCACCATGGATTGGTGAGAATGTAATTGACACCCCGTCTGACCAGTGCGGCCAAGTGTGGCTGGGGACCGATTCTGACAGAGTCACTATAGTGACCATGAGCCTTGAGAGCCCCAATGCTCATTTTGAGACTCAACGGCCCTAGGCTTCTTGCCCACACCTGCCGTCTGCACCCACTGGCCTCAGCCCTGCTCCAGGGCTGGGCTCCTGAAGCCAGTCTGACTTCGCCACAGTGACCTCCTTGCTCTCCTGGGCCACCCACTACTGGGCAAATGCTCTGCTGATTCTCCTCTCCTCTCCACAGCTATGAACACCCCACCTCCCTGCCTCCTGTATACGTCTCCAGGCAGAGCTTCTGTGAGCCTCCCCACCATCCCTGAGCTCACCCCACCCTTTGTGCCCCCTCCCCTGGTTGCCCCTCCCTGTTCTCACTCCCCCTGGACTCCCACCCAGACTCGTGCCTTAAAACACCCCCGCACATTGAGGACTCCCAAAGGTGAGTTTCCACACAAATTTCATCCTCTCTCCTAAACTCCAGCCTCAGCCCCACCCCTGCATCCCACAGACACTGCAAAGTCATGTCCCAAAGCCAGTTCTGAGTCTTCCTCCCCAAATGTGCTTCATGTGTAACTTTTGCCATCTCGTGTTTTAGTCACTGGGTGGGAGTCTGGCTTCATCCTGGACCCCTCTCACTGTCCAACCCATCGTGACATTCTGCTGGTTCCAGGAACCCACCACCCTGCTACCATCCTCATGCTCATCCTCATCCTCATCCTCATGTCCCAGCTGATGCCCCAGTGGCCTGTGTCAGGACCCCTGTGCTCCAGCCACAGTGGTCTTGTGAAAGCCCAGGTGAGGTCACACCCCGTCTTTGTGGTCCCCACTTTGCCCAGAATGGAGCCTATGAGCCCACGGGTCCCTCTGCCATGTGCTCTCCTCTCTCCCCACTGGGTGCCCCGCTCCTCCTCTGACTCCAACCTGCTGGCCGCACTCCCTCCTGAGGGCACTCTCACCATGTTTCCTTCCTGCCTTTGCTCAAACACCACCTTCTCAGTGACCAAACCCTGCTTGTTGTCCTGACCTGGTCGCTGGCCCTGTTACCCCATGGCATGCATCACCTCTAATGCACTGCCTACCTTCGTGTTCCTGAATTTAGCACTGTTTATCTCCCTGTGCTGAAGTGCGAAGTCCACACGCGTGAGAATTGTCTGTTTTGTTCATGCGAGTCCCGAGCATCTGGAACAAAGAATGCGGGGCACATAGTAGGTGCACAATCAGTATTTTCTGAATGAACGAGCACAGTGATTTTCAACAGGACTGAGGGGACACAGCTCTTTCAGGTTGGCTTCTTTCTCTTATGCATTTAAAGTTCCTCCATGTCTGTTTGTAACCTGACAGCTCATTTCTTTTTAGCACTGAGCAGTATTCCCTTGCGTGGAAGTTCCGCAGTTGCCCATTCAGCTACGAAGGGCATCTTGGCTGCTTGCCGGTGTTGGCGATTATTAATAGAGCTGCTGTAAGCATCCACGTGCAGGTTTTTGTGTGGATGCCGGCTTTCATCTCATTTGGGTGCAACGAGGAGTGGGATGCTGGATCCCATGTGTGAGAGGTTGAGTTCTTGCCCTCCCGAGCAGCTGCCTGCCCACCAGCAGTGAATGACAGCTTTTGGTGCGCCACAGTGTTCTAAGGGCGGTGTGACCGTATCTCATTGTTGCTTTGGTTTGAAATTCTGTAATGACACACATCTTCTCTTGTGCTCATTTGCCACCCACACATTTTTGATGAGGTGTCTGTCCCATCTTGCCTTTCGTAGGTCTTGTCGTGGTCTGTTGATAGCTGGACATGGGGGACGGGGAGATAGGCTGTGAGTGACCTGCTGGTGGGCTGTGTGGAGGGGAGTGGTCCCGAGTGAACCTGTGCCTCTGCCCTGGCAGCCTCATCTACTTTAGGTGGGGCAGGAAGGCTGAGGGGTGGCTCATCTCCCTTCCCTCGCCGTTAGGTCCCACGACGCCCGCCCCCGTGAGGCTCTCCTGCCCCAGTCTGGCGTCCTTCAGAATGGTTCCTTTTCCCTCCCACTTTCCTGGGACAGGCAGGAATTTCCTTCCTTCAGTGACTGGGTCCACTAGAGTTTCTGACTCTTACACTTGTCCCCGCTGAGCCTCCAGGGATTCACCAACTCCGCTTCAGAATCTCTTACCCTGGCACTGGGTCCCACAGGGGTTTCTGTTTGTGGTTTTCTGCTGCGGTAAGCTGTGGGTCTCTGCATTTGCCTCTCTGTCCCTCCAATTTGGGAATTTGGGGAGGGCAATATTTTGTCCTGTTGTCTCACTTGCCTTATAGATCTAAGAAGAATTGTTGGGTTTTCAGCTTTTAACTTGTTGGGGTGCAATGGTGACTTTCAAGCTTCTTACATGCTGGACTAAAAACCAAAGTCCATTTGTTATTTTTATGATTTTTTTATGCTTTGTAAAATATCTTTGTTTCGCTTTCTAATTGCTTAATGATAGTATGAAGCTACAACAGATTTTTGACCTCGTATCCAGGGGCCTTGGTAAATACATCTATTAATTAGAATAGCTTGTTTGCAGATTCTTTTGGATTTTTGACATCCACAACCATATTGTCTTAAATAATTATACTTTCATTTTTCTTCTTTCCTATCCTTATAACTTTTACTTCTTTTTCTTGTCTCATGACTTGTGTAGGGCCCACAATGTGATGTCGGCTTAAATTGGTGATAGCAGACATTCTTTTCTCATTCTGATTCTGAGGTGGAAAGCTCTCAATATTTCACCCTTAACTAATGGTGTTAAGTTGTAGATGCCGCTTTAGGCAGCAGACTTGAGCAGTGGAAATCTGAGCTAGGCTAAAGGGCCCCCGCAACCCTGTGCTGCCGGAAACAGGCTCATAGGCCATCGGCCCTAACTGACCAGTGGCTACTCACAACCAGGTACAGTCCCTAAGATGCCCAGAAAAGGGAACATGCCATCCATCCCATACTCCTTCAGGCCGTCCGATAACTACAGCCTCTCACCACCGCCTCCTGGGAGACAGTGTCCCCTCTGGTGTCCTGCCTGCCACCCCGCTGCAGTGCCTTCAGGAAATGTCCATCCCCTGTGTTCTGCCCTGGGTGAACCCTTTCGCAACGACGCTGCCAGCCCCCTGCCCCATCGAACACCCTACATGTGGGCCAGTCTTTTTCTTTATTTTTTTAATTTAAATTTTAGTTAGTTAACATACTCTCTTTTTAAAATAAACACTAAGGAATTCTTTCTATGCCTAGTTTGCTACTTAAAAAATGATGGATGGATGTTGATTTTTATCACATGATTTTTTATCAGTTGAGGTAACTACGTTTGCTCCTTTATCTGCTAATGTAATGAATTTCAGCATTGCTTAATTTGAAGAAAAGTAAACAAGGTTTTAAACCCAATTTAGTTATAAGAGCATATTCTTCTTGTATATTGCTGGATTTGATTTGCTAATATTTTCTTGAGAATTTTCCTGTCTATGTTCATGAGAGAGATTTGCCTGTACTTTTTAAATCAATGTCCTTATCAGGTTTTATTAACAAGGATGTGTTTGCTTCATTAAAAAAAACACAACACAGATGAGACACATTCCCTCCTTTGCTTTTTCTATTCTCTGGAAAAGTTTGTGCAAGATTACTATTATTTCTTTACCTAAATTTTGGATGAACGGTTAGGTAGAATTCACTGGTGAAGTCATCTGAACCTCAAATTTTTCTTTGTGGGGAGGCTTTAAATTACAGATTCAATTTTTTAGTAGATGTCCAGATATAAAACTATCTAGATTTTCTATTATTTCTCACAACAAAATAATTTGTTAAACTTGCATTTATTTCTGGGAATTTGTTGAATTTCATCTATATTTTCATTTTATTAACATAAAGTCCATAATATTCTCTTATTAATTTTTTATTATATGTAAGATCTATAGTAATACCCCCTTTTCATTCTTTTTATTAAATTTGGGGACTGGGGTGCCTGGGAAGCTGAGGTGTCCAACTCTTTGTTTTGGCTCAGGTCATGATCTCAGGGTCATGAGATCAAGCTCTGTTTGGGCTCTGTGCTCAGTGGGGAGTCTGCTTAGAGATTCTCTCCAGCGGCACCTCCTCCCCTCTCAAATAAATAAATAAAATCTATAAAAATTAAAATTGGGGACTATAATGGGGAATGAAGGTTTACAAAAGATGCAAAGGGAAAAGCTCAAAGTCTCTGGAATAACCCTCGTCTCCTCACGCCTGGGATAACCCTGTTCTTCCCCCACCCCTCCTCTTGCAGGTGGGAACCTGGGATAACCCTGTTCTCCACCCCGCCTCTTGCAGGTGGAGGCCTTGGCTAACCCTCTTCTCCCCCCACCCTTCCTCTTGCAGGTGGGGACCTGGGATAACCCTGTATCCCCCCACCCCTCCTCTTGCAGGTGGGGACCTGGGATAACCCTGTTCTCCTCCCACCCCTCCTCTTGCATGTGGGAACCTGGGATAACCCTGTTCTCCCCCCACCCCTCCTCTTGCAGGTGGGAACCTGGGATAACCCTCTTCTCCCCCCACCCCTCCTCTTGCAGGTGGGAACCTGGGATAACCCTCTTCTCCCCCCACCCCTCCTCTTGCAGGTGGGGACCTGGGATAACCCTGGTCTCCCCCCACCCCTCCTCTTGCAGGTGGGGACCTGGGATAACCCTGGTCTCCCCCCACCCCTCCTCTTGCAGGTGGGGACCTGGGATAACCCTCTTCTCCTCCCACTCTTTCCCTTCAGGTGGGGACCTGGGATAACCCTCTTCTCCCCCAACTTCTTCCCTTGCAGGTGGGGACCTGGGTTAACCTCTTCTCCTCCCACCCTTTCCCTTGCAGGTAGGAACCTGGGATAACCATCTTCTTCCCCCACCCCTCCTCTTGTAGGTGGGGACCTGGGACCGTCTTCTCCCTTCACCCCTCCTCTTGGAGGTGGAGACCGAGGTCCCAAGAGCAAGAGTCAGTTTCATCCAGGGTTCCATTTTTTTCATACAGGTAAAATCAGGAAAGAGGACTTGAAGTAGAAGAGAAAAACAAAAACAAAATATGGGGTAGTAAAATGAGTGAGAAGTGGGAGAGACCATTCCTTCCTCCCTTTATCTTGTGGATAAGGTAGGATTTAAATAGTGGATATGTTTTTGTTAGTGATTTGTTATAATTGTTGTTGCTAGTTTGTTTGATTGGTTTTTAATGCCCAAGATCCAGGCAACAAGTAGAATGATGCAGTTAAGCTGATTGTAGGGATGGGATTGGGCTAGGGAAACACTGGGTCATTTTTTAAAAGTTATAATTGACTTAAAACATTATATTAGTTTCAGGTGTACAGCATAATGATTTGTTATTTGTAAATATTGCAAAATGATCATCACCATAAATCTAGTTAACATCCATCACCACACATAGTTACAAATTGTTTTCTTGTGTTAAGAATTTTAAGATCTACTCTCTTAGAAACTAACAGATACATAGTACATAACTATAGTCACAATAACTGTCACCATAATGCTGTACATTAAATCCCAATGACTTATTTCTTTCATAACTGAAAGTTTGTACCTTTTGACCTCCTTCACCCATTTGTCCACCCACCATCCCCCATCTGTGGCAACCATTAATCTGTTCTCTGTATCTATGAGTTTGGTTTTTGTTTGTTTCGATTTCACATATAAGTGAGATTGTATGGTATTTTTCTTTCTCTGTCTGATTTATTTTACTTAGCATAATGCCCTCAAGGTTGACCCATGTTGTTGCAAATGGTAAGATTCCCTTCTTTTTTGTGGCTCAATAATAGTCCATTGTGTATATATATCACTTCTTTATCCATTCATCCATCAGTTAACATTGTTTCCATGTCGTGGCCATTGTAAATAATGCTGCAAGGAAAATGGGATGCAGATATCTTTTCAAGTATTTTCATTTCCTTTGGGTAAATACACAGTAGTGGAATTACTGGATCATCTGGTAGTTTTATCTTTAAGTTTTAGAGGAAACTTTGTACCCTTTTCCACAGTGGCTGCATCAATTTACATTCCCACCAACAGTGCACAAGGGTTTTCTTTTCTCTACATCTTCACCAACGCTTACTTCTTGTCTTTTTGATAGTAACCATTCTGACAGGTGAGAGGTGATATATCATTGTGCTTTTGATTTGCATTTACCTGATGATGAGTGAGGTTGAGCATCTTTTCATGTACCGTTGGCCATCTGTATGTCTTGTTGGGAAAAATCTCTGTTCACATCTTCTGGCCATTTCTTAATCAGATTGTTTGCTTTTTTGCTTTTGAGTCATATAAGTTATTTATTTTAGAGAGAGAGGGAGAACACAAGCTGGGGGGGAGGGGCAGAGGGAGCAGGAGAAGCAGACTCTACGCTGAGCGGGGAGCCCAATGCAGGGCTCCATCTCCAGGCCTGTAACCAAGAGTCGGACACTCAACCAACTGAGTCACCCAGGTGCCTCTAGTTATTTATATATATTTAAATATTAACTCCTTATTACATGTATGATTTGCAAATATTTGCTCTCATCCAGTAGGTTTCCTTTTCATTTTCTTGACAGTTTCCTTGGATGTGCAGAAGCTTTCTAGTTTGGTGTAGTCCCACTTGTTTAGTTTAGCTTCTGTTGCCTTTGCTTTTTGTGCCAAATCCGGCACTCATCACCATGACCGGGGTCAAGGACCTTACTGCCTGTGTTTTCTTCTGGGACTTTTATGGTTTCAGGTCATACATTCATGTCTTTAGTCCATTCTGAGTTGATTTTTGTGTGTGGTGTAAGAAAGTGGTCCAGTCTCATTCTTCTGCACTTGGTTGTCCAGTGTTCCCAGCACCATTTGTTGAAGAGACTGTCCTTTCCCCACTGTGTGTTGTTGCCTCTTTTGTCATTAATTAATTGGCCATATGTGTATGGATTTATTTCTGGACTCTATTCTGTTCCATTGGTCCCTGTGTCTGTTCTATGTCAATGCCATACTGTTTTGACTACTATAGCTTTGTAATATAGTTTGAAGTTAGGGAGCATGGTGCCTCCAGCTTTGTTTTTCTTTGTCAAGATTGTTTTGATTATTCAAGGTCTTTTGTGGTTCCATACAAATTTTAGGATTGTTTGTTTTATTTCTGTAAAAAATGCTATTGGAATTTTAAAAGAGATTGCATTGAATCTGTAGATCGATTTGGGTATTGAGGACATTTTAACAGTATTAATTCTTCCAGTACATGAGCATAGAATGTCTTTCCATTTATTTGTGTCATCTTCACTTTCTTTCATCAGTGTCTTATAGTTTTCAGTGTACAAGTCCTTGGTTAATTTTATTCCTAGGTATTTTATTCTTTTTCATGCAATTGCAAACGGAATTGTTTCTTTAGTTTGTCTTTCTGATAGTTTGTTATTGGTGTATATAAACACAACATATTTTTTGTATGTTGATTTTGTATCTTGCATCTTTGCTGAATTCACTTATTAGTTCTAACAGTTGTTTGGTGGAGTCCTTAGGGTTTTCTATATATAATGTCATGTCATTAGCAAATATTGACAGTTTAAATTCTTCCTTTTTTTTTTTTTTAGATTTTTAAAAAATTTATTTGACAGAGAGAGACACAGTGAGAGAGGAAACACAAGTAGGGGGAGTGGGAGAGGGAGAAGCAGGCTCCCCGTGGAGCAGGGAGCCCGAAGCAGGGCTCGATCCCAGGACCCTGGGATCATGCCAAAGGCAGACGCTTAACGACTGAGCCACCCAGGCGCCCCTCTTCCTTTTTTTTTTTAAGATTTTTTTTTATTTATTTGATAGAGAGAGCACAAGCAGAAGGAGAGAGAGGGAGAAGCAGGCTCCCCGCTGAGCAAACACCCCGATGTGGTACTCTATCCCAGGACCCTGGGATCATGACCCAGGCCGAAGACAGCTGCTTAACTGACTGAGCCACCCAGGTGTCCCAATTTACTTCTTCCTTTTTGATTTGGATGCCTTTTATCTCTTTTTCTTGCCTAATTGCAATAGCTAGGACTTCCAATATTATGCTGAATAAAAGTAGCAAGAGTGGGCATCCTTGTCTTGTTCCTGATCTTAGAGGAAAAGCCCTCACGTTGAGTTGATGTTAGCTGTGGGCTTGTCACCTACGGCCTTTCTTATGTTGAGGTATGTTTCCTTGCTACTCCTGTGTTGAGAATTTTTTTTTTAAAGATTTTATTTATTTATTTGACAGAGAGAGACACAGCGAGAGAGGGAACACAAGCAGGGGGAGTGGGAGAGGGAGAAGCAGGCTTCCTGCTGAGCAGGGAGCCCGATGTGGGGCTCGATCCCAGGACCCTGGGATCATGACCCGAGCCGAAGGCAGACGCTTAACTGACTGAGCCACCCAGGCGCCCCTGTGTTGAGAATTTTTATCGCAAATGGTTGTTAAATTTTGTCAAGTGCTTCTTCATCTATTGAGATGATCATATAATTTTTATTCTTCATTTTGTTAATGTGGTGTATCACACAGATTGATTTGTGGATGATGAACCACCATGGAATCCTTGGAATAAATCCCGCTTGATGGTGGTGTATGACCCTTTTAATGTACTGTTGAATTTGGTTTGCTAATATTTTGTTGAGGATTTTGCTGCTTTTTTAAAAGAAATTTATTTATTTGACAGACCAAGAGAGACAGCGAGAGAGGGAACACAAGCAAGGGGAGTGGGAGAGGGAGAAGCAGGCTCCCCGCTGAACAGGGAGTCTGATGCGGGGCTCGATCCCAGGACCCTGGGATCATGACCCGAGCTGAAGGCAGACGCCCAACGACTGAGCCACCCAGGCGCCCCATGTGTTCTTAATTTTTTAATAATTTTTAATTTAATTTAATTTATTTATTAGAGAGCGAGCGAGAGAGAAACAGCATGAGAGAGGAGAGGGTCAGAGGGAGAAGCAGGCTCCCCGCTGAGCAGGGAGCCCGACGCGGGGCTCGATCCCAGGACCCTGGGATCATGACCCGAGCTGAAGGCAGTCGCTTAACCAACCGAGCCACCCAGGCGCCCTAGAAATGGTTCTTAAACATGTCTGTGCATCACAGTTCCTTAGGAGGGCTATTGTGACAGTGGACTGGGACTGCCACAGAGTTTCTAATTGATTTCTAACAAGTTTCCAGGTGATACTGCTGGTCCAGTGCTTTATGGGATGAAATAGATTTGCAATAAAAATAATATGCAAATGTTTGGGGTGCCTGGGTGGCTTAGTCAGTTGAGCATCCGACTCCTGATTTCGGCTCAGGTCGTGATCTTGGGGTCGTGGGATCCAGTCCCATGTCGGTCTCTGCACTCAATGTGCAGTCTGCTTGTCCCTCTGCTTCTCCCTCTGCTCGTGCTCTGTCTCTGTCTCTAAAATAAACACATAAATAAATACAATCTTAAATAACATGCAAATGCTTGCCTGCATGTGCATTTTTTCTGGGTCCCTGATGCTGAGAACTTGTGCTGTCTGTCAGTGCCTCTCTGCTTTCTCCAGCAGTTTCTGTGCTTCCAAGTATGGACACAGGGTGGTGCCATGTGCCATGCTGTCACCCAGACCTTCCAGGTGGCCTGGCAGCTGTGAGTGGGAGGATGTGTGCAGGTGGCTGGTCTCTTCTACCCAACCCCCAGGGGCAGTAGCGACAGGTCAAGGGCAGAGATAGGTATGTGCTGGGTGTGCGTGGATGAAGGAGATGATGGTGAAGATTCAGGTGACAGGGGTACTTCTGTCTTCCAGAGCCTTCAGGAGCTCTTCCTGAAGCCACTCCTGTCCAGAATAGGCCGGAACAGGCCTGGCTCACCCTGATCCCTGGGACCTGCTCCCTCTCCAAGCCTTGGTTTCTCCTGCTGTTACAGGGGACTCATCTGACGCTGCACCCCTCAGAGACTTTCACTTTCTTGTTCATTGTGACGCCCTGCCCCTCGGCCACCACTCCTTTCTCCATGGGTCATCTCATTTTCCTTCCAGGTGGAAGAGGAGAATAGTCCAGGACACAGAGCAGTGGTCTGTGGAGGCTCAGTGTGGCCTCAGAGCAATGAAAGGAGAGGCCATGCCATCTGTGTCTGCTGGAGGCAGCAGGGATCTGCGTAGGATTTGGTTTGAACAAGTGGTTCTGGGGACTAAAAACCCAGTCAGGTTGAGGTCTGAAGCTCACCACTGGGTGGTAGAGCCCCCGGAAGCTATGTGAGCGTGGAAACAAGGAGGGTAGGTTTGTGCTCAGAAAGGTTGGAAAGGTTAGGCCTGTGGGAATGGATGAGAAGGAGTTGAAAGCAAAAGCTGGTGTAGCATAGAAGTTTGAGGGCGAGGCCTGGGACATTTCTCTCCCTTGGACCGCAGTCCCCAGGCCCCTTGTCCTGGCCCTCACCAAGGCCTCTTCCATCTAGTACCCCCCCCACACTCCTTATAACCCTGCCCCCCCAAGCTGGGAAGGGTGGAGAAGGCCTTCCTTAGAACCAGGCCTGGGTGGTTGGGGACAGCAGTTCTTTTCTGTGAAAAAAGAAACACTGTAGGCTGCACAATTGATCGTCTGACCCACAGTCTTATTCCTGACCGGACCCCAAAGCTATAATTAAAGGTTTAGGCGGAAGGGATTACTCTAGAGGAGGGGCAGAGCCCCCCACGGCCTGAGGCTGGCATTGGGACTTGGGACTCAGCATTGCTGGAGATAACATTCAGGACACACTCCCTCCTCCAGCTTCTGAGGGCTTGCCTCCTCTCTGGAAAACCAAGACGAAGGAAGACGGTGGGAGGTGGGGTGGGAAGCCCAGAAATGAGCCTCACATTTAGAACAAGTGTGGTTTCCAGGGAAGAACAAATGTAAAATCACGTCTCCCATGCAATGTATTCAGATCATCAACTCACCATTTCTAAACAGGCAGACGGGGGCGTGATCGTACCCCGTGAGGGTGGTGACCGCGGCTGAGTCTGGGGTCAGGTGCCCTGCTGCTCCTCAGCTCTGGCCTGCACCCACGCCGATCAGGTCGGAGATGGCTAAAGGGTGCACTCTGGGCTGTGAACTTTATCACTGTGCACAGTAATCTAGGTCATTTTGACAGTAGAATGAAACCCTGCCGAATTCCTTCTCGTCTGACTCAGGTGTGTTCTCCTCAAGCCAAGCCAGTGCTGGCCATGCGATGGAAACTGTATTTGTCCTTCCAACCCCAGCCAGTCAGCCACCTCCCCCCCAACTCTCCTTCTTTCCCTCCCCAACCAGCCTTCCAACACAGACTGAAAATCTGCCAGGCGCCAACAGTTCAGTGATGAATCCAACAAAGTCCATGCCCTCATGGGGCTTATATTCCAGCCATGAAAGCGGACTGTCAGTAAGGTATGTCTGAGGAGAGGTCATTGGAACAGGACCTTGCAAAGGCTGTCCAGGCAAAGGAACCAGTGTGGGGGGGAGTGAGGTGTGTCTGGAATGAGGCAGGGGGCTGGCATTAGTGGGTTGGGTGCAGGTGAGGGCAAGGTCAGACCGTTCAGACCTGGGGAAGCCAAGGGAGGGAGGTGGGCCGGGCCTGTGGAGGAGGCTGAACTGCCTCAGTGGTGGGAGCTGGTTGTTCCCCAAGGGCTGCTCTGGCTACTGGGTGGCGCCAGAACGTGGCCAGAGGACACGTTCAAGGTTGGACTGGGCGAGGGTGGGGAATCAGCTTGGTGGGGTGTGGTGATGTTGGTGACCTGGTGTGGAGTGTGAGCACCAGAGGAAAACGAGGGTGGTGCTCAGACATTTGACCTGAGCAGCCGGGAAGGGAAAGAGCAGGGGGACACACTGCAGGGCCTTGGGAACTCCACCAAAGGTGGGGATAAGGGTCAGCATCAGTACATCCTAAATATCATGATTGATAAGCAGCTGGGGTGTCACAGCCAAATGAGGTCTGGAGAAGGTGGATGGAGAGATTGCAAAAGTCCTGGGGCTGTCAGGGGTCAGGTAGGATCTGGACAAGCTGGAAGGAAGACCAGGGGCTCGTCATCCAGTAACCAAGGACAGAGGGGCTGGAGAAGCTGCTGGGGACTTGAGCTTGGCATCTGACTCACCCCAGGGGCTCAGGGTCGCTGCTCTCCTGGAGGACAGTAACTGGGGTCGACAGTGGGTCACATCTGGTCACTTCCATTATCTCAAGGAAATCAGCAGCAGGTCTCCGACGAAGGTGTGTCTGTTATGTGTAGGGGGTTGTTGGTACAGAGAGAAGGTGTGAAATAGTCTCTCAGAGAGCAGGAAAACAAATTTACTGGTAGATGTTTGCTGTGGGAAGAAATGAGTAACTCATTTTCTGTAGAAAAAGAAGAGAGGCGGGGAGGCTCTGAGCTCACACGTGGCATGTGGGCGGGTTACACGCCGATTACCCCAGGGCTGGTGGGTACCGTGGACCCAGCACATTTGGCCCTGGGAGCCTTTACCCGAACGTGGGCCCAGAGGCAGGGGCCTAAGTGCCCCCTGCCCCTGAACTCACACTCACAAAGTGTCTGCTGACCTTCGGTGCAATCGTGAGGGTCTCCCCTGGGAACTAAGGCTGTCATGTCCGTGGCAGCACTGCCAGAATCAGCGGGGGGCTGTTCAGACTCACCACGTGCTGCGCCTGGGAGGAGCGGGGCTCCGAGAACACCCAGCTGGACCATCAGTTAAGAATCAGAAGGCTAGGGCGCCTGGGTGGCTCAGTTGGTTAAGCGACTGCCTTCGGCTCAGGTCATGATCCTGGAGTCCAGGGATCGAGTCCCGCATCGGGCTCCCTGCTCGGCGAGGAGCCTGCTTCTCCCTCTGACCCTCCCCCCTCTCATGTGCTCTCTGTCTCTCTCATTCTCTTTGTCTCAGATAAATAAATAAAATCTTAAAAAAAAAAAAAAGAATCAGAAGGCTGGGCAGCTCAGCCAGGAATTCCTAAGTGAGAGAATTTTAAAATAGCTCTACACAGCGCTGCCAGCTACACTCCAGATACTTAAGACTCACTCTTACCTTAGGTCACGTTCCCCCTCTTGCATTCTCAAACTCTCCAACTCCCCTGGTCCTGCTTCTTTGTTGAGTGCCTTTTTCACAGAGAAATGAAGGCCCTTTGAAGAGAGGGCCAAGCCTGCCTGCACTGCGAAGGGCTCGAAGCCCCTCGGGTGCTACAGCAGGGACAGTGCCTGGAGGCTGCTGGCCCGAGGCTGGCTCTCGCCCACTTCCAAGCGGGCGTCCTCTCTGCCAAGCACCATGACAAGAGGGGACAGCTGCAGCTCCCCGCCTTGAGCTATAAAAAGCCCCAACACCCGAGTGAGCAGATACACGAACTTTGCTGGACTCCAGGAGGAGCTCGGCTCAACTACCATGCTGAGATTAGGCTGTACCACCAGGCTGCTGCAGGCCCCTCTGAGGGGCTGGGTAGTTCCCAAGGCGCACGTCTCTGCCAAGCCAGCCCGGACACCCACTTCTCCCACGGTGAGTACCTCCAGTGCCATAGGAGCGCTGACTCGAGCAGGGGGCGTGGGCAGTCCTACATTGTGTAGAAGATGAGGTGGGTTTGGGGGCAGGATACAGAAGGCCAGGCTGGTAAAGGGGAGGAGGAATATATTCTCAGGCCTGCAGCTAGAGGTGGTCCTCGTGCTAGAATGCAGTCCTATGGCTGGGACACTGTCCTTCCTCCAGGAAAGAGGTCCTTGCATCCATCTCCTGGAGGTCAGGCTCCCAAAGCATCCAGCAGAGTCAGTGAGGGGATGGTGGTCTCTCTGTTTTCAGGCCCCCTGTGTTCTGGCAAATGAGGGGTGCTAACAGCTGAGCTTGAAGGGCACTCAGTGTATATTCCAGATTTGCTGCTCATTGAAGGGGAAGAATGGGTTGCTTTGAGGGTTCGTGAGAGCACAGGCAAAAACACAGACCTCAGTCACTCTCGTGCTCCAGGAGAGCAGACAACTACCTCTGTGTTAAGCATCAATAACCCAAGGTCTCGAAGGTCATTTGTTCAAGGTCATATGACCGGTGACGCTAAGATCTGAACCCAGCCTAGGGGCCCAGTTCTGGGCAACGTTGCTCTGAATCCGCTGGAAGGCCAAGTCAAGAGGAAGAATTGGTTTCTGACCCGGCATTGGACTCTGTTTTAGGGAACAGGGAGGGATGATTGGGCCCGGGCTCTGTTTCAGGAGGAATCCGAGTATAGCTGGTTCTTTGGAACCTGGCTCCAGGTGAGATGGCCTTCGTGTGCTTGTGTGTGCGTGCACATAAATGCACACGCAGCACGGGGAGTCCTATTTCCTCCAGCCAGGCTTCTGAGCAGGACCGCCATTTAGGGAAAAGGCCCTGCCCTTGTTTGTGGGACCCGAATCTCAGCTGTCTCTTCTGTCCTGCACAGCACCTGACACACACGTCTGCCAGTATCCGGAAGGGAGGGCACATGTTGCGTCTGGTCAGGAGTTCAAGGTCGAGGGACACATGGCCTGGCCAGGCAGGCTCTTGGGGGAGGAGGGGGCTATGATAAGAGGTCCTGCTCCACAGAGACTGGGGCCCAGGGCTGCTAGTCTGGGTCTCTGCAGAGGCTGTCCACACTGATGATTACAGTAGTCCTTGCTCGTGCATTGCAGGCTTTCTCCACCTGACAAAAAAGAAGTCTGGGGCTGGGCTGAGGGTCCCACAAGAGCAGAGGGGGCAGGGCAGGATGTCTCTAACTCTGGACGGCTGCTCTGGTTAGAAGGCATCCCACGCCGCAGGGACAGGGGACAGAGGGGCAGATAGACAGCCTTCCTCAGTGAGCCAGGAATGACCTGGTGATGGTCTGGTGGACTCACATGTGCTTTCCTCAACCCAGGAGCAAGCCATTGGGCTCTCTGTGATGTTCCTCAGCTTCCTGATTCCTGCGGGCTGGGTCTTAGCCCACGTGGACAGCTACAAGAGAAGCTCTGCAGCATGAAGGCTCTGTACCTTGGGCTCGGGCACAGGGCCAACGGTCCCATTAAACCCCTCCCTCCACCCAGTGTTCACTTGGTGGCTGTCATTTGTGTATGAGCACCCCCTCCCTGGACACTCAGCACTGGGCTGAGGGCTGCTGACTGGGGCGCTGGGGCACCGGGGCCCCAGAAGCCCCTGGCTGGGTGGTAGTGGGTGGACACCATGTCTGAGCCACAAGAGATAGGACTTGCTTCCCTGGCCCCGTGCCCTGTATGTGCAGGGCTGCCCTTTTCCCAGGGTAGGAAAGGAGGGCTGAGGCCAAACCCCCACCAAGCCCTACCTCCCATCTCCTGCTTTCTAATCTCTTAGGCCCAGGTTTGACCTGGAAGCTAAGACTAAGAAAACAGAACCACAAAAAGGACAAAACAAAGGCGTTTATTATAGGAATATTCTCATATGACACCAGAGATGTTCACACAGGTGGATGTAATGGAGATGAGCCTCCAAGTGGTGTCCCCACACACTTCAGAGCTACTCCTTCTCATTCCTCGGGGCACATGCACACTCTTGCCCGCCTCGTCACCGGAGACCCGTGACCCCTCCCCACTGTGGGCTATGGGAGAAACCCACAAAGGAGGCTTCTCTCTACGGCCAGGCCCCCTATCAGTGATAGTCCTGTTTTCACAGCAGGAAGAACAGTCCCCACTCCACAAACAGAATCCCACCCCCCATCCCCAATTAAATGCAGATCTTCTCAGCTGCCACAAATGGGTGAGGTGGGGGGCACTAGGTGAGGATATCGTGGGCCTGGTGCTCCACCAGCATCTCCATGCTCCTCACATCGGTGCACCAGAATTCCAGGCGGTCCTTCATCCCCTTGATCTGAGGCAAACCAGGACCACACGGGTGTTAGGACACTTGGGAATCCCAGGCGTACATCTCCAGCTAATTCTTTAGGGCAGCACTAATAAAAAGGACACCAGAGCTGGGGGAGTGGGCTGTGTGAGAGGGGATCATCCCAGTCAATTCTTATCGCAAGGACATTTAAAAAAACTTGCATGAAAGAAAACAGGTAAGAATAGAGGAAATCCACAGGATTAAATTTCCAGCAAATATGGACAAGATGGATCTGAGCTCAAACCACAGAACTAGGAACATATTTGATCAGAGTACCAATTTTAAGATTAAAAGGCATCATCAGCACAACCAGCACTGTAATTATGATAAGCTTTTAAATGCAGGGTTCAAACCCCAGGCCTAAATTAGGTTCTTTGAAAAACCCTTAGTCCCCACAGCAATAATACATTCTCTGAAATCTCTCGTCAATACTGCTTTCTTCCTAAATGGCATCCATCCAAGCGAAACTAAGACAGCACAGATACCATCCGAACCACCCACAGAAGTGAACTATGTGTTACCTGCTGCAAATCCAACACTCGGGGCTGCACCCAGGTCATGTGAACCCGTTTATCCACCTCATCAATGCTGCCTTTCACCAGACCCACCGAGAGCGCCTTCATCACCAGCAACTCCACCTGCTCAAAGAGGGGCTGATGTGAGTCACCCGAAGGCCCTAAAGTGTGGGGGAATGAGACAGTGTCTTCTGTGGTTTGGAGTCTGGGGAGCAATGCTTATAGGAGCTCCAACCCCTCTGGGTGGCAGCTTTACCACTGGACCGTCCTGAGTCCAACAACTGTACCTCGTTCACAGTGATTTTAGCACTCTTGGCAATTTCTTCAAAAGTGAGTTGTCTGTGATTGGCAGGTCGTGTGAAAGTCATCTGAAAAAGAATTTTTTGTCAACTATTTTTCCAAATAAAAATTGTCAGAGAACGAACTGATAAGGATGTTTTTGTCAATTCTTGCTCTGAAAATACAGATCTTATTACTATCCCACATACTAAACTTTTCCTTAACATTAGCCATGTATCTTATCAGGAACAAGCTTCTCATGCTCAGATACTAAGGTGAAATGAGCTTCACAGCAGTTGTTGGCAATGGTCAGTATTCATGCCCCGAGCAAGTGCTTGAGGCTGCTGTGTGCCAGGCCTGTCCTTGAGCTGGGAACAGCGTGGTGGCCCAGAAATGTAAGGTCCATTTCCTCAAGAAGCTTAAATTCTAGTCGGGAAACACAGAAGAGCATGTCAAATGGCACATATAATGAGGTGGCAGCTACTTCAGCTCAGACTGGCAGGGAATACCTCTCTGAGGAGGCATTATCTAAAATGAGACTCAAATACAAACTTAAAAAAGCCAATGGTGGCAGAAGATAAAGGAAGGTAGTGGAGATGGGGTGTAGCCAAAATATCCCTACAGGAGGCTTGGAGAGTTTGCAGGACCCCGTGGGCTCACCTGCAGGGTCTGAAATCAGAGTGGTTCCTGGGTGCTTGCTTACCTCCATGAGGCACAACAACTGAATTTTCCTCAGAAGCTGGGCTTCGTTGGCTGCTAAATCAGGCTGAAAAGTAGAAAAATATCAGTTACCTAACCCGGGCTTTGAAATTCTTTCTACAACAGATCGAACGAAAAGAAACTTGGCACATCCAAACACCTTACACTGTAGGGTCACGGAGGCTCACTTTTCTTAGGACACCATTAACTGGTGCTTCCCCAAAAGGCTATGCTCCCACAAAAGGCATTTACCAGGTAAGATGCCTACTAATGCCGCAGACACCAGGGGGTAGGACCCAGGTGCAGGCGTTTCAAGGAGACTCTTGGCACAAAGAAAGGCAAGGAAGGACCCGTCCTGTGCCTGAGCAGGTCCAAGTGCACTGCCTGCTTGCTCAGCTCCATGTTAAGTGGGGCCTCCGAGGAACACATTCCTTAAGTTCCAGGGAGCTGTTCTGAACTGGAAGAGCAAGTCATTAACTTGTGATGAAACCAGCACTGTTGTGAGAACCAGAACATGCCCTTCTGCATGACCTGCACAGTCGCCTGGCAGGTAGGTCACGGGTCACTGCTGAGCAGAGACAAGAAGGGAGAATGGGTTCCCTGATTCAAACATTTAGGAACTCACACCCCAACACAGGCAGTCCCCCCAGGGACATTTCTGCCACAGGTATGGGACAGGTCAAACTCTTCACCAAGAGCCCACTCAGCCCAAATGGGCTCTCGCTTAGACAGATACTGCAGACAAGGCACCTCTGATGTTCTTTCTTTCCTTACGTTTCTACAGCTAGCCATCTTTCTTTCCATGTGGCACATTTGTTTTTTTCAGAGATCAACACACGGACTATAGTTAGGGTTGGCTGGTCTCGTTTTCTGCCTCTTCACAGCCCATTTACATCTACTCGGCTCCATTATGTGTGAATTCTACAAGTTTATTTTGAAAAGTACAAAAACAATAATTCCTATCACTATGAACAATTTAGTAATATTTGCTTCTAATAATTTCATTTAAAAAATAAACTTACTATGAAAGCTCAGGTCCGTGTTAACACCTCTTCTCCCTAATTCACACCTCCCAGAGGCTCCTCTCCTAGCCCAGTGCCCTCTCCCCTGCTGACCCCTTTCCCTCTACACTGACCATCCCCCTCCGCCGCCCCGCACTGACCACTCCCTTCCTGTACAGACTGTCCTGCCTTCCCGAATCCCAGGCTCTCCCTGGCTCTCATCACTCACTCACTCTGGCCTCACAGACCCTATTTCAGTTCAGCAACATGCTAAAAGCTTCATTTCCTCTGTTGAATATACTCTTCTCATATTCTTCACTTGGTTAAATTCTACTCACACCTAAGAGCAGACACAGAGCATTACTCCTTTTGGGTCCTCTGTGACCCCGTCACCCAGATGACACTCCCCTATCATATTCTGTTAGTAGCACTGAGCACTATCATAGTAACTGAGTTACTACTGTAACTAGCCACTTAACCACCTGCTCTATGAGAGCAAGACTGGCCTGTCTTTATCTCCTGTCTCCCCAGTGCCTGGGGTGTAGAGGGAAGGTGCACAGAAAACATCTGTTAAATCAATGAACGGACGCAGCATGACGGAGAGCCAGGGGCTCTGTAGGAGCGCTCAGCCATCCTTCCCATGACTGACCTGCTGGCCCCAGGCGGTCTTCAGCGTCTGGAATCTCTCTACGTTGCCACTGTTAAAGGCATAAAGGGTGTCAATCAGCCACTGCCGGTCGGTGCTCCTCAGTGATTCCAGCACGGGGTGCATGAGCTGCGAGGAGGAGATGGTTAGCTGGCAAAAAAAATCAGTCTCCCCCTTGTACAGAAATCTGTGCCCAGGGTGCACTTACGAGTTCTCCAAAGTTAAAAACTCCCTCGCCAAGAAGTCCTGCTAGTCCCAGCGTGAACGCTCTCTCCTGCTGCTCAGACACTGCGGCAACAACATACCTCCAGTGACACCCCAGTTACGAGAATCAGTCCTGTCTGCCTTTAAAAATCCCCCCAAAAGTGAAGAAACCACTCCCTGTAATGGTTATATCACAAAGCCTTAACACGTTTCTTTTTTTTTTAATTTTTATCTTTTCAATTTTTATTTTATGTATTTTGTTTTTTAGAGAGGGAAGGTGGGGAGGGACAGAGGGGGAGAGAGAATCTCAAGCAGGCCCCATGTCCAGCGCGGAGCCCGACGTGGGGCTCGATCCCCTGACCCTGAGGTCATGACCTGAGCCAAAACCCAGCGTCGGATGCTTAACCGACTGAGCCACCCGGGCGCCCCATTAGTCCTCTCTTTTACAGTACTGGATCAACTCAAATTATACCTGGAACCACATATACAGGTTTTGTGGGAAACACATTCATTCGTTTACTTACTTCTACCTAAATACATGACTATATTTATATTTTCTATTTCTATTTAAGTAGTTAATCTACTTCCTGGAAGCATTACCTCTTATTTCTCTTAAAGTCAACTCATCAAGCCTCTTTTCAGAATAGAGTGAACCTACTTCCTGTTCCCATACAACAATTCCCCACTCTCCTGACCGCGTTACTTGCTTTTTCCAGTATGTTTTTCTTGAGATGCAGGAATTAAAACTGCACTACCATTTTTAGGAGTTGCTGGTCTCCATAGCTTCAACAGTGTACTGTGAGAAACATCTAAAATGGGTTCATATTTCTAAACACCCTCCTTGCACTTTCCCCAAAACTATCATTCATTTTTCTTTCCATTCCTCAGATACTTGGAAGATTTTTCTAAGGTATTCCCCTGGGTCTTGTTCAGTTTCCGGCACAAGATTCTCAGGTGCAGGGTTTCACCATGCCCTTCATGCTGCAGGGGCCAAGACGCTGACGTCGCGGTGCTTCTCACAAAGGCCTCTGATTCAGAGAACAGGAAAGACTGGAGAAGGAACAGCGAAGGACTACGGGGCGCGGCCTCGTTTTCACTTGAGCTAAATGCTGAAGGCAGACCCGGGGAGAAACTGATGCTTACACGGCTCTTCCCACCCTCTACCACCTGGGCTTTTTTCAATGAGGGATGGATACACCAGAGTAACTTCTGAGACCTGCTACCATGCCTCAAGAGCGTGCTCCCCCGACATGGACTTTAATGGCTCCATGTTACCTGGCAGATCCTTGATGTCGACACAGCCCAGAAACCGCAGGGCATCTTTGTAGTAGGCCGCGTGGTTTCCGACTGTTTGATAGTATTTACTGGAGAGGTCGTAGAAACGACTGTGAACTGATGTCACACCAGGGAGGTTGTTGAGCATCTCTTCAACATCTTCAATTGTTTCCTACATGCAGGAAGCAAGATCGCCTTTCTTTTTAACTTAAAGCACTTTTAAGGAAATATATGACACAAAGACTGATAGACAGGACTATGTTAAAATGGAAAACTTCAGTTCATCCAAGACACACACACAAAAGGACAAAAACAAGCTACAGACTGGGCAAAGGCATTTACTGCACATGTAACCCACCAGGGAGTATGACCAACACTGTATAGAGAACTCTTTTTTTTTTCCCCAAAGATTTTATTTATTTATTTATCTGACAGAGAGAGAGACAGTGAGAGCAGGAAGACAAGCAGGGGGAGTGGGAGAGGGAGAAGCAGGCTTCCCACCAAGCAGGGAGCCCGATGTGGGGCTTGATCCCAGGACCCTGGGACCATGACCTCAGCCGAAGGCAGATGCTTAACGACTTAGCCACCCAGGCACCCCTATATAAAGAACTCTTACAAATCAACAGGAGGAAAGCAACACAGAAAAAAATGGGCAAAAGGAAAGATATTAACAGGCAATTTACAGAAGTGGAGACATGAATGGAGTGGTCAATAAACCCCCAATGAGATGGCATTTCATCTCCACCAGACTGGCAAGAATTAAATAGTCTGAAAATACCAAGTATTGAAGACACGAGCTTTGGAAGTGTTTGTATGGTGCTAGGGGAGCGTGAGCCATCCTGGAGAAAGGTTTGACCACATCTGGTAAAGGCGTAGAGCATACACCTTATACCTGTAGCCTCACCTCCAAGCACATGTGCTGGTGAGATTCTGCCCACATACACAAGGAACCAGGCACAGAAACAATGATAACTAACAGCACTGTTCGTAATAGGAAAAAGTCCTGAATCCCTTCAAGAGGAGACTGATGCATAGGCTATGAAACAGTTGTAACAGTAAAATACCAAATAACACTAAGAATGAATGGTCACAGGTACCTACATGATGACTCTCAGGCCTCACACCGAGCCAGTAACTTAAAACAATACTACATTATCACTTAGACTTACACACCCCTATCTAGTGAGCATCAGGAACCACACAAGCACGAGGAACACCAAACACACGCACGGGAGCACTGCTGGTGCACGAATGTGCTCTGAGGGCCCAGCAGCTCCAACTGTGCAGTGCTGCCTCATTCCTAAGCCACGTGGGGTACGTGGATACCCATGACAGAATTCTTTATAGTGTTTTATGGCTTTCAATATGTCTTAAATATTCCAAAGCAAAATGTAGTTAGGTATGCATGCAGGATAAGACTGGGAAGCAACAAGAAATAAGAAATGTTATTTTAGGGCAATGAGAACATCAGCACTTACCCCAGTATTTTTTTTTTTTTTTTTTTTTTTTTTTTAGATTTTATTTATTTATTCATGAGAGACAGAGAGAGAGAGAGAGGCAGAGGGAGAAGCAGGCTCCCAAGGAGCAGAGAGCCCGATGCGGGACTCGATCCCAGGACCCTGGGATCATGACCCGAGCCGTAGGCAGACGCTTAACCATCTGAGCCACTCAGGCACCCACCCCAGTATTTTCTTAAATATTATGGTTACCAAAAAACCCAAACCCAAACCCAAAACAAACACAGGTAGTCTCTGGTTCAGCAAGGTGGACTGACCACATAAGTTGGTCTTACTGCCACCCATACCCACATCTGTCCCCCAAATTACACTGAAATGGAAATAAGAAAGAGACAGGAAACTTCAACAAGGATTAGGAGGCAGAGAGGGTGGAGGAGCAGCCTGTGACCTGTCATGGTGAGTGGGCTGACCCTGGTCAGTGAGGGCCCATGTGGACAGTCTGGGGCTGTCTGGAACCCTCCTGCTGACAGATGTGCTGTGCTTGCCCAGGGCAGTCCTCTTATATTAAAGGATAACAGGCCTCATAGCAGCAACTGACTCTCAATGGTTTTGAAAACCAAAACCAAAACTTGCACGCACACACGCACGCATACACACAGAATGATGGGGCAAAGAAATGTCAGCAATGGGAGTGTGAGAGAGGATATATCAGAGTTCTTTGTGCTATGTTTGCAACTTTTCTATAATTTAAAATCACTTGAGGGCGCCTGGGTGGCTCAGTCGGTTGAGCGACTGCCTTCGGCTCAGGTCATGATCCTGGAGTCCCGGGATCGAGTCCCGCATCGGGCTTCCTGCTCGGCGGGGAGTCTGCTTCGTCCTCTGACCCTATCCCTTCTCAGGTGTTCTCTCTCTCTCAAATAAATAAATAAAATCTTTAAAAAAAAAAAAGTCACTTGAAAGGGTAAACTGGAGAAATAGGATTTTCCCCCCATAACCATAAACCACTTTGTAAACCAAAGACAAACCTGTACTATGCACGCTTACCTTTGTGACCTGTAGGTCCCCAATGTTTAATTTTAGAGCTCCAATCGCAGTTTTACACAGGATCACTGCCTCGTCACTACTTTTCACCTACAGATGTCAGAAACAAGGGGACCTGAGAAGTGTGGGCAGGAGATGAACTAACACCTGCACACTGGCTTCACTTACAGGATAAGAGACACGCTGGTCTCTACAAAGTGTGTACAGCAAGTGGAGACACAAAACCATAAGTCACGCACATTCTAAAGATTTGGCTCAGACTTCGTATTTACCTTTTCGCGAGTCTTTTCCAGAAAAGTAAGAGCCACATTAGGATCTAGAAACGGCAGAAGAACAATGTCAGAAGAACCACCAACAGAGTATCTTTAGAGATTGGTTCCTACCAATCACAATACAGGTAGGATAATCTTTATGTTTAGATCATAAAATATAATAAAAACGTAACTTAGAATCTGGCATTTTCTATCAAAATGTAAAAGTTCAATTAACTTATATTTCAAAATCACTTTAATTACCATTTGGATCTGCTCCTTTATGACACAAAATGAGACTCACCAGTCATCTGTCTAACTACATGAAGAATGATTTCTACCAGGGACAAAGGATTCACCCTGAAATAAAAAACACCGGTCTTTGAGTGTCATTAAGCATCTATGTTTTCATGTTCAAAGTAAAAAACTGACAAAGGTGTTTTACCTGTGTTCAAATTCACTGATGAAGTTTTCATAAAGCTGTGGAACCAAAACACGTAGAGTAATTACAGGATGTCTTTCAATCTGCAAAATTAAACGTGACCGCAATGCCCACCACATAGCAGGCACTGCAGAAATATTGGCGGAATGACACAAGACCCATATTTGGGTTTATTAATCACCAATGGATTACTGAAGAAAGCTATGGTTTTCTTCCTGGGAATTAGATCCCTGACCTATACGAATCTCCTAGAGACCAATTCCTATATTTTCTCCAAAGTATTTTAGGGAAAACAGACTATCAGTTTGAAAGATTCACTAACCTTCAGATTTTAGAGGGTTGCAGCCTACACTACCAAATTTATTAGCCATTCAGCAAACACTTCAGTACGTACGCAGGCTCTTTGCTAGGTACTAGACACAGAATGTATAAAATAAAAGTTGGGCTTTCAAGGGTTCCTGGCCTAGTAGGGCAGACTTGTAAACAAGTAAGTGACAATACTGTGAGTTTACAGCGAAGAAAAAAAACACATGGCTGGATCAGCCAAAAGGAGAGGTTCCATAAAAGATTATTCCAGAAATGGTGATAATTGAGTTTTAAGTAAGGAAGAACGTAAGAGAGCTGGACAAATTTGGTATGCGAGAGGAGGTATGGAGTTGGGAGAACATTCCAGACAGGAACAAACATGTGCAAAAGCACTGAAGACACATTGCACTGTGTTTTAGGAGCATTTCTGAAGGACAAAGACAGTGGGCGGCACTGGCGCTTGACCTTGTCCTGAAGGCAAACCAGTGCCAGTGGAAACACATGGTCACACTTCTACTTTATAAGCATGACTGGGGGCAGGAAGGACAGAGAGGGAACAGAGGGAGGGACAGAGACCAGCTGAGGCTACTAGTCAAGACAGGAGAGTGAGGGTAGACAAAGGGTCTGAGAGGTTCGCTGGTCACAGGAAAGGAAAGGGGAACTGACAATGACCTCTGAGCTTAGCACCGGTAACTGGGCAAAGTGGGGAGAGTGAGCATCCAGATGAGCTTATCGCTGGGTAACTGGGCAAAGTGGGGAGAAGGAGCATCAAGATGGGGTCAACTTGGATAAGGAGAGTCTGCGATTCCTCTGGGATGTGAAGACAGAAAGATGGAAATGTCCCTGTGAAAGAAAATGTGGTGCATATGCACACAGAGTGTAGGATATTATTCAGCCATAAAAAGAAGGAAATCCTGGGGTGCCTGGGTGGCTCAGTCGGTTAAGCGTCTGCCTTCGGCTCAGGTCATGATCCCAGGGTCCTGGGATCGAGCCCTGCATCGGGCTTCCTGTTCAGTGGGAAGCCTGCTTCTCCCTTTCCCACTCCCCCTGCTTGTGTTCCTTCTCTCACTGTCTCTCTCTCTGTCAAGTAAATTTTAAAAATCTTAAAAAAAAAAAAAAAAAAAAAAGAAGGAAATCCTGCCATTTGTGACAACACGGATGAAACCGGAGGGCGTTTTGCTTAGTGAAATAAGTTAGACAAAGAAAGACAAATACTGTATGACTCACTTCTACGTGAAACCTAAAAAAACTGAAGTCACAGATAACAGAGAACAGATTGGTGGTTGCCAGAGGCAGGGGGTGAGGGGTGCAAGAAATGGCTGAAGGTGGTCGAAAGGTACAAATGTCCAGTCATAAGATAATTAAGTCCTGGAAACAGAATGTACAGCACAGTGATTATAGTTAACAATACTGTGCTGTATATTTGAAAGTTACTAAGAGAGTAGATCATAAAAGTTGTCATCACGAGAAGAAAAAAAAGCATAACCGTGAGATGGATGTTAACTAGACTTACTGTGATCAATTTGCACGTATGCATATACCAAATCATTACATTGTACACCTTAAACTAATACAGTATTATACGTCAATTATTTCTCAGTAAAACTGGGGGGAGGGTACAGCAGCCAGTTAGTTATTTAAATCTGGCATCCAGCATGGGGCGCCTGGGTGGCTCAGTCGGTTAGGCGTCTGCCTTCGGCTGAGGTCCCGATCCCAGGGTCCTAGGATTGAACCCTGCATCGGACTCCCTGCTCAGTGGGGAGTCTGCTTCTCCCTCTGCCTGCCACTCCCCCTGCTTGTGCTCCCTCTCTCTCTGTCAAATACATAAATAAAATCTTTAAGAAAGATAAATCTGGCACCTAGCAGAGAGCAATCTAAATAAAATGGCTTTTTCATTACAAAGGACTATTTCAAAGATATCTTCTTCATTAAGAGGGTATTCTAACTTTTCTGATATCCATTACAATTTATGTAAAAACCCCTCCAAAGAAAAAAGAAACTCAAAATTACTACTGGTCACTGCAGATTCATGAACACTATGTATCTGAAAGTTCTGTGGGCTGAGTCCCAACAATTTTTAAAGGTTTGCTTGCCCACTGAAACAGTAAACGCCAGTCTGCTGACCTAAGTGTTACGTTACATGGGGTTGAGGTAATATTTTGCTCTGTGTAGAAAGTGATTTAAAGACAAGAGAGCAAAGGATAGAGATGAATAAGCATGAATTATTCATCGCTATGATATAGAACCTTAGGGAACAAATACGAAGATAGCTCTAATTTATCATTTTTCCACATAATCCAGAAGACAGAATGCCCAGCAAAATCTTTAGGTGTACAGATGAATACAAGTTCCTTTGAAGTAGTGAAATGTCAAACTGGTGGGTATAAAACACAAGAAAATCTTAGGGTCCCAGGTGGTGGGGTAATAAGGTGATAAGCTTCACTGTGAGCACATATAAAGTAACGTATCCAGGGCAAATAACTCAAGCTATCAAGAACTAGTTTTTGGTTCCAATGCAGGTATATATCTCCGATTCATTCAGAATTTGAAAGAGAAAGGCATCAAAGATGTCAAGAAAGATTTTAAAAAGGAAGCTACCAGTGAACAAATTGGTGGGGGTTTGCCAGGGAGTGTAGGGAAGGCTGGGGCAGAGAATGTTCTTTTTCCCCCTGTTAACAAAAATTCTAAAAGTGCTCTACCACAGAGGATTTCTCCCTCCAAACCTCCCCACCTCCATGTGAAGCACAAAAGAGGCCCTATCTTCCACGCTACCCAAGAGAAAGCATTTGGGCAAGTAAGCAGAATCAGTGGGAGTGAAGAAAGAGTGGTGATGACGGTTATCTATAAGATTCCTATGGTTATCTTCCACTATATCCTACCCCCACCCCCACTGATTTTGCACTTTCAATTTTGAACAACAGTTTCCAAAAGTACAGTACTGGAAAAAAAAGTCTATGAACAATAAGATACAGGGCCTCCTATGCTATAAGACAGGATTTTAGGCAGGGATTTCAGAAGAATCCGGACTGTATTTGAAGCTTCTTCTACCACCTATCAGCTGTGATCCACGGCAAGTTACTCAATCTCTTGGTGTTAACTTCTACATCAAATGAATAGGATAACAGTAGTGCTTATCTCCCAATGTTGCTGTAAAGAGTAAATGAGTAAATATACAAAACCCTTAGAACAGTACCTGACATACTGACTGCTGAGTAGGTATAGTGTGTTACTAAAAAGCCCACCTATTAATTTTAAAAGTTATTCATATTTATATAATCTGACCTAGCATGGCAAATCATTTACCTTAATGAGGCCATCTCCTTGGGCAAAGCATGGGTCCTGCACAAAATCAAGCACCTGGAGTGTCAGCTGATGCCACAACCTGAAAAACATAAGGCCCTTAAGACCTATAGACTGATATCCAGTCACAGACACCGCCAGCCTTGGTGGTCCTATCAAATAACAAACAGTAGCCAGTTCCTGCTGTGTAACGGGAAGAAAGCTAAAGCGGACGCCAATAAACCTGAGCTCTTTTCCTGGCTCTGCTAGTCAACGGTAGGCCACCCTGGAGGACGTCTTTTTAGAGTCCCTCAAGAGTTACGGTGAGGTCTGGCTGAAACCAAGAATTTGGAATCACCCATATCTAAGTTGAAATCCTGGCTCTTCTACTTATTAGCTGATTATCTCAGGGAAGGAGCTTAAAGTGAGCTTGTTTCCTCCACTGTATATGGGACAAATGAAGGATTAAAGGGGCAAAAGAATAAACCCTCTAGAAAAATGACAGTACATTTGAAACCAAAGTCTAATTTTTAAGAATGCAAATAAAAACGCTAATAGCAGAAGGCTGCTGAACGTCATCCAAAAATGTATTTATTTTCTGTGTAAAAGGCACAATGCTGAACGCTAGGGCTGTTACCAGGGAAGTTATTACTAGAGGTGGACTTTCCCATGGAACAATGCTGGCAACTTACTGTTTTCATTTAAAAAGAGGTCGGTGCTTAGCCACAGACAATCAACGGGGGGAAAACAGAACTGCACTCGGTTCTGCTGTATCCGCTCCAGACCGCTGAGCAGGGTGGCGCAGACACAGCCCCACGACACCAAGGCTAAGACACCAGAATCTGCTATTCAAAAGGGCCTGGCAGCCGGACCTCAGAAAGGGCGCTTGCCTGTTTGACCGGAATCAAGAGCGAACATCCTTTAACGCCCCGAACCCTCTTCGAAATACCGGGCGGAGGGGAATTCAGAACCTCAGTCACAGCCCCTCGGTCAGGATGGCAGTTAACCCCAGGCCCCCCACTCTGCCTGTGGCTCTGCTCCTCAGTCCCCGTGGGCTGTCACGCCCTCCCTTCTCGGCGCACCCCCGGCCTCGCCTGCTCCCGCTCTCCGCCCGCGGGGCGGAGCACCCTCGGTCCGTCACAGTCCCGCCCCTCCCCCCGTCGCCCCCTCTGCCTCGCTCTCCCCGCCCTGGGGCCCGCGGGCCCTCGGCTGGGCGCTCACTTCTTCGTGTAGAGCTCCTCCAGGCGGTGCCACACGGCGGCCTGGCCGGGCCCGGAGCTCTGGCTCTGCTGTAAGAAGCCAGGAACGTCCTTCATGACGGCAAGAAGGCCCTGCGACAGCGGCAGTGTGGAGGTGTCAGCGCGCGGGGATGGCCGCCGGAAACGCTCACTCACTTCCGGCGCCGCGTCGCGCGAGGCAGGCCGGGAGCGCCCGGCGGCCGGCGCGCCCGCTGGTTGTCAGGGTAACCGCGCCCGTGCCTCGGAAGAAACGCTGTCCCGGGTTTGCACCCGATTTCCCGCGCAGTCGGCCCTGCCATTCGACAGTGCGAGGGCCTGGAGTCGGCCCGGCCATCGACTGGCTTTGTGGCCTCGGCCTTTGTGAGCTGCAGGTTCTCTTCTCAAGCGGGGCCCATGGTAATAGTAGCTTCTTAATAGTGTCTCGCGAGGACTGAGTGACAATGTGATGACTGGCCGTAGTGGGTGCTCGCAAAGTGTTCGCATCACCGTCTCTCTTGAAAAAGGGGGGAAAGCAGGGTAGAGAAATGCAGGCTACTGGTTTGGTCTTCAGGGCGAGAGGCGGCACCCCAAGGGGCTAGAAAGCCGCTCCCACCTGGCGTCCACCCCAACCTGGGCTCGCGGGGCGCGGCGCGCGCAGCGGCGGACTCCTGGCCTTTGGGGACAAGGTCACGAGCGGGCGGCAGAGGAGCTGGGACATGGCTCGGTGGGCTCGGCCTGCTCTTGCCGCCTTCAGGCCCTGGGGCCCGGCAGGTGAGTGGGCCTCTTGGTTCGGCAGGGCGGGCTGGCAGCCGCGGGGGGGAGTCGGGGCAGGCGGCGCCCGGGGCGGAGACGAGCGCTTCGGTGCCCGCGCCTTGCCGGGGTTGGAAAGCAGGCCGGATTCAGTTCAGTCGCGCGCAGGGGTCAGGTTTTTTCCTTGCGTGGTCGGTGGGACACTGGAGAACCTGAAAATGTTGAGTCCCTGTTCACGCAGCTCATAGGATATTCCAGAGGCCACCATGGCAGCAGTTTCTTGTTTCTTAGGGATATTTTGGATGAGTACAAGCAACACTTGTATGTTCATTGTTGACACTGTTTAGTTAGCTTTTTTTACTTAACAATACGTCTTGGACTTACTTCCATCTCAAAACATAAATGCTTTCTTAGTCTTTATACTGATCTGTAATTCCTTTTTTTTTCTTTTTCTTTGCATGACTGTTTTTATTCGAACCACCACATCTACCGCAACGAAGAGCTCCCCAGGCCCTGCCTCACCTTACAGGAAAGGGCTTAGAGTCAGGGAGGAGGGACCTGCTGCTCCTGTCCCCGCAGGGGGAGGTCAAGATGGAGTCTGAGCTTCTTGGTTGTAGATCATTCAGACTCCTCCCATTGTCTGTCTCTGCGGGGAACTGAGGATGCCCCCCCCCCGCCCCCTCCCCAACTCTCAGTTTGGGGGTGGGATCTGTAGGATTCCATTCTATTGATGTTTCATAATGTATTCAATCATTCACTTATTGAAATAGTTTGTAATCTTTAGTTATTACAAATAATGCTGAGGTATATTGTTTGTACTCACTTTTTGGATAAACTCCTCGTAGTGGGACTCCTGGGTCTAAAGGTATACGCGTTTTTATTGTCCCCGATAAAGTTTGTGCAATTAATACTTCTACTAGCATATGTTCATACCCTTCTATGCAGTACGTGTACATTTTGGGATCTTTGCTGTTAACCTTAAAAATAAAACTTATTTTGCCAGCAAAATGGGTGTATTCAGGAATAGCAGAGAACTGCAATCCAAGACAAGAAAGCTATGGCAAAACCATAGGCAAGTTCCAGAAACAGAGGACAGAAATGCTCTTTCATTTTTATTTTATTTTTTAAAGATTTTATTTGTCAGAGAGAGAGCACAATCGGGGGAGCGGCAGGCAGAGGGAGAGGGAGAAGCAGGCTCCCCGCTGAGCAGCGAGCCCGATGTGGGGCTCGATCCCAGGACCCTGGGATCATGACCTGAGCGGAAGGCAGTCGCTTAACCGACTGAGCCACCCAGGCGCCCCAGAAATGCTCTTGGGAAGGCTGTAATATGCAAAAACCCCTTAGGAATAAACTGGGAACTGGAAGTATAGTGGCATCTCGTTGGCTGAGCTGTGCTCTCATTTGCTGGGCTCCGACCATCTCTCATTGGCTGGGATCTGCTCTCATTGGCTGGGCTGTGCTCTCATTGGCTGGGCTGTGACTAGCTCTTATTGGCTGAGTTGTGCTCTCATTGGCTGGGCTCTGCTCTTATTGGCTGGGCTGTCCGAATGGGAGGAACCTCTCCTTCCTCCGCGGCGCCGTGAAGCGCAGGGTTCTTCCCGCTGGGAATGCAGAGGGCTGCGAGGAGGGAGTGGTGGGCGGGAGAGCTCGCCCTGCTGACCTCCACTGCGTGTTAGTGAGGTGTCCTTTATTCCGTTTCATTGCTTAGGAATTGAACATACATATGGGAATATCTTAAGACCCATAGTTGTTAAGAAACGTAACTTAAGGGGCGCCTGGGTGGCTCAGTCGGTTGAACGGCTGCCTTCGGCTCGGGTCATGGTCCCAGGGTCCTGGGGTCGAGGCCCAGGTCGGGCTCCCTGCTCAGTGGGGAGCCTGCTTCTCCCTCTGCCTGCCGCTCTGCCTACTTGTGCTCTCTTGTCAAATAAATAAATAAAATCTTAAAAAAAAAAAATAAAAAGAAACGTAACTTAAATGTCCAATAATGGATTAATACTTAAGTAATGGTACATCTACTTGAGGCCATCTTACACAGGTACTAAAAGTATTGGTGAAGAGTTTAATAGATCCAAGGGATCTTTCCTTCATTCCAGAAACCTTTATTGCAGTGACCAGGTGTCCCAGCAAATGAACTCAATTCTGACTCTACCTGCCTGAAGAGAGCACCACAGGTGAAGGACTCAGTTCCACAAGACAGCCCCCAGTTCAGACACCAATCCAGGTTGTCTCCTGTGCTTCTGACAGACCAGCTACTAATCGGAGGTCCCCACGATCCCCTCCTCTGGTTCCATTCATTTGCTAGAGCAGCTCACAGAACTTGGAGACTGGTTGACTTAGTACATTACGGGTGTATCACGAAGGATGTTAAAGGAAATGAATGAATGGCCAGAAGTGGAGATACATAGGGTGAGGTCTGCGAGGGTCCCTGGTCCCTTCTGCCTCATGGAGTTTGGGGCCCAGGGCCCTGGCATGTGGTTCACCAACCTGGAAGCCCTCTGACCCCCCCCCCCTTCTTTTGAGTTTTTATGGAAGCTCCAACCCTCTAATCACAGTTGGTCCCCCTGGCACCCAGCCCCCATCCTTGGGGCCTTTCCAAAGTCCCCTCATGAACATAAACCCAGCTGTGGTGGAGAGGGGCTGGTTAAGCAGAACAAGACACCTGCTTCACCTTCATGGCTCTGAGGGGAGTTCAGGAACTGAGGACAAGAGACCAACCGTGGTAACAAAAGATGTGCCCTTTGCTCTTAGAAATTCCAGGGGTCTGTGGATGAAGACCAAAAAACATATCATAATATCACAACTTCCCTTTAATTCCTTTTGTGTTTCTCATAATAACTTGCATGTAGGAGGAGTTCAGTAAATGTTTGGGTGAAGACTGTAGGGGAAGAGTTGTTCTAGATGCGGAGTGACTTGGGCATTTAACAGCTGTGGCTGCAGCCAGAGCATCTTCTTCTCTTCCTGACCATCCGGCCAGTTTTCACTAGAAAATTTCTTTTGGAGACTTAACAGCTTGCACTCAGAAGAACTGCTTGACAGGTGCTTTTTACACAAGTCTCTGATGCGGCAGAATTTCCTTCAGGATCTGTGGGCATCTCTGCAGGAGTGTGGGGATGAGGGAGAAGCACTGTTTTCCCTGCTGTATTTCCTGTACTTTCTGCTGGGAAAGATCTACAGTTGTAGGTCTTCTTGAGCAAGACTTTAAGAATCATTTCTTGCTCTTGGCATTGGCAGCTGAGGCTCAGGGTGTTTGAGTGACTTGATGAGACTGGCAGTGAGCTAGGGCTCTGACTCTCCTTTGGGCGCCCTCGACCGTGCACGTACACCTTTCTTTGTCATGTTCCTCTTTCTCTTGTACATACCCTTCAGAAATCTGTTCTTTTGAAAACCAAGATGACTCTGTGTGGTGGGAGAGGCAACAACACAGAAGCAAGTGGACCGTGAGCAGCAAGGAAGTCCCTGACCTGAGGGTGGAGTGTGCAAGGTGGTGTGCAGGGTCACTGCAGGAAGGGAGGGGGTGTCAGCCTGCCTAAAAGGAGCAGGGAATCAAACGAGGGCAAAGTGGTTGCTCGCTGGGGTTCAGCAGTGGCTTCACGAAGGAGGTGGAATTTGGTCCTGGCCTTGACTATGGGAGATTTGGACATGCTGAGGTGGAGAAAGGTCTTTTCAGGCAGAGGACGCTGGGTTTCGGACATACAAGAGCTAGGGAATCCTTTTGCTTGGCTGAAAGGGGGGATATATAAGAGGGCAGGGTAGGGGTTGAAATTGTCACTGGGATGGGATATGCTGTGCTAGGATGGGGAGCAGAGAGCTTCAGGGGAAACCTCACTGACAGTGTGTCCAGTGGGTGGGTCTGTGCAGAGAGTTTGCAGTGTTGGTTTTGTAAGGAGCAAAAGAACACAAAAGACAAAGAGCAAACAGGAGAATGAGTTAGGGCCATACTTCTAGAAGATGCATACTCCTGAATTGTTTTGATGTGTATGACGATGTGCTTTTAGGGTGTTTACTTCTTGCCTGAATCATGAATGAGTAAAAGAAATGCTCTCAGTTTCCTGTTTTTATGTCTGTATTCATTTTAGATTCATCACTCATTTGAGGAGGGTTGTCAGTTTCATTTGTTGAATCTCTTTTCCCATCAGGGTGGAGGAGTCTCTATACTGAAGTCACAGATGTCCTGGGGGAGGGTCATCAAGGGCCTTCTCCTGGAAGAACGGACATGGTGGCCACCAGTCTTTGGGGTGTGAAAAAGGCGCCCTGTGCAGTGGAGCTGGCAGTACTGAACTCTGGGTGAGTTGTCAGCATGATATCAAGAGATGAGAAGTCACGCAGCTTGGTTAGATGCCACACAGGGGCCCTAACAGCAGATCAGTAAACCCAGGAAACCTTTCCAGGCTCATGTGAGGTGAAGCTGTAGCGCTGCATGCCTCCCACAGCTGCAGACTACTTCAGTGGGGTGTTCAGTTAGTGCTACAGGCTTTGTATTATTCATACGGCTTTTGTTTCTTCCTGTTGCTTTCCTGGGTGTTGAGTCATTTTCTAAGTCCCGAGGTCCTGCTGAAGCTTGTGACTTGTACATTGTGATTTGCTTTTTTTTTTTCCTGTGGAAGACCATCTCATATCCCTAACACTTAGCCTTGTGAATGTCTCGGCTCCTGGCTTCTGGGGGTGACTTGAGAAGCCTTCCAGTGCTTCACAGAGAGAGCCTGAGCTGAGTCTACCCACTGCCTTGTCTTGGTTGTGGGATTCCTTTGGCTGCTGCATAGTATGAGCGGCTGTGAACATTGAAGATCAAGTTTCTGCAGCAGTGTGAATCTCAGGGCATGCGTGTTTCTTTCTGGAATGGTCTCTAGAACCCACTTTTTCTCCTGATAGTATTTGGTGTGAAGTCTGAGACATCTGGCTTTCTTTAAATGTCACTGCCTGTTTGTCACATCCCAAGTATGCTACAGTGTATGTCTCTGCAGAGAGCACACCCAGAGCCCCCACAAAGCCCCCACACCTTTGGTGTGGACCCTGTTCTCTTAGCACTGGGTAACAGGAATTAAGAGATGTTACATCCCTTGTTTGCACAGTTCCAACTGACCTGAACTTTTTGCTCCCAAATAAGTTTTGATTTCTGAGTTAAGACTTCTTTCTCTTGTAGCCCAATAGTCATCCATGATGAGAAGGGTGGTCATTTGGGGGGACAGGAGGGAAGTGTATGATCATTCTAAGTGGTGGGGGTGGTCAAGTGCTAGCAGAAGCTTAACTGTCCCTGGTCACCTGGCCACTCTCCTTTTCTGTCAGCATTACAGGTGGAAGAAGACCCATATCTTTTTCTGCTAGTGCCTCAAGCATCTTTGGAAGAGGAGGCAACAGTAAGAAGGAGAAGCTTTTTCTGCAGGATATAGCGGAGCTGATCCAAGCCAGAGCCTGCCAGAGGGTGGTGGTCATGGTGGGGGCCGGCATCAGCACGCCCAGCGGCATTCCGGACTTCAGGTGCCCTGCAGCGCCCAGCTCCTCCCTTGGCACCCTGGTCTGCCTCACGGTCCTGCCCTCTTCCTCAGGGCTCAGAGCCTCTTGCTCCTTTTTGCAGGTCTCCCAGGAGTGGCCTCTACAGCAACCTGCAGCAGTACGACCTCCCCTACCCTGAGGCCATTTTTGAGCTCACTTTCTTCTCTCACAACCCCAAGCCCTTTTTCACTTTGGCCAAGGAGCTGTACCTCAGGAGCTACAGGCCCAACGTCATACACTACTTCCTGCGACTGCTTCACGACAAGGGGCTGCTTCTGCGGCTCTACACACAGAACATCGATGGGCTCGAGAGAGGTGAGCCGTCCTCCTGTCGCCACCTCTTCTTCTGCAGGGAAGGCTTTGGGTGCCTGCTTCCAGGCAGTGCTCACCCTGTCCTCTGATTTCAAGCCAACTCCTTATGCCTTTGTCCCTGACAGAAAGTCCACTGTGTGTTTAAGAGTCACCGTTGGGATCTCATTGGTGGACTGTGAGTTTTGGATAGAACTAAAGTTGACATTGGGAGCTTCTAGTTTTGCTAATCTGATATGATGATTTCTTTTTTAAGAAATTTATTATGAAATTTTTTGAGTGCATAAAAATAAAGAGAGGAAGTAATGAACCCTCATGCCCTCATCATAGCCAGTCCTTGCTTTATCTGTCTTCCTACCCCCCACCTTCTCTCTCACCCCCAGTTATTTGGAAGCAAATCCATGACATCATAAGCCTAACCTATAAACAATCTGTAAGTGTCTCTAGAAGATAAAGACTTTTAAAACATAACTACGATGTCATTGTCACACAAAGAGATCACTATTCATACCTTAGTATTTCAAACTCTCTGTATAATCATCTCCTGGCTGTCCCGATAGTGGCCACAACCAGTGATGCACAGATGGTACTGACTGCTGACTGTGCATCTTAGCGAGGCATCTGCTGAGCCTTCCTCTCACGGGCAGCGACGCTGATAGGTGCTGATAGTGCTGGCTCTTAGTGAGCCAGCCGCAGCTCAGCCAGGCTGCAGACGTCTTGTGGTTTGTAAAAAGGAGTCACTTGGACTCCAGGAAAATGATTCCTTGCTGGAAGGACTCTGCAGTTTGGAACCACTTAGGCAGCAGTGGATGCCCCATGGGGATGATCTCTTCTGGAGGTGCAGCAGGACAGGCCTTGTGGGAAGGTGGGAGTATCTGGCCGTGGGCTTTAGCATATGGAGATTTATGACAATAACGGGAACAGTGGAAGCCACTTGCAGCTGGGGCTGTCTGCCCATCCATAGCTCAGAAGCTGACAGTGGGAACAGGTAACTGTCATAAATCAGTTACCTGTGTTTGTTTTTCTACGGTTTTTTTTTTTTTTCTTATTAATACAGTATTTATTTGTCTTCCCTCTGTCAAACCCTGAGGCAACCACTTTCCCCAGGCTGCCTGGGGAGGTAGAGGAAAAGGAACATACAGGGCAGACAAGACACAGGAGAAAAACCTATGGGATGTGGAGACGGCTCCTTCACATGGCGAAGATGAGAAAGGCCACCATCAAGCAAAAGAGCCCCATGGCCTCTGAGAGGTCAAAGCCCAGAATGGCGTAGGAGAAGAGCAGTTGCCTCAGAGAGGGATTCCTGGCATAACCAATGATGAGGCTCCCAAACGCAGTCCCAATTCCAGCCCCAGAGCCAGCCATCCCTACCGTGGCAGCCCCAGCCCCAAGGCACTTGGCTGCTCTGTGGATGTCCCTTGAAACGGCGCTGGCTCGGAAGCTGCCGCTAGGAATAAGTGAAATCAGGGGACGTGGGGCTGCCAAGCTGCTGAGGCTCTCGTCTGTCAGTGTCTCTGGTGGTTTTAGCACCGCTGTAGACAGTGATCGGCTCAACAGCTGACAGGTGCTCCTGACCAGGAAGGGGGTGGAGACGAACTTTGCACAGGCGGACGTTTTCCGGGGATGAGGGGCTGTGGCTGGAGAACTGCTCCCAGTGCAGAGAAGACAGAGAGGGGCCGGGGTGGGGTGGGGGGAGGCTCTACATTTTTTTTGAACCTTACTGTCTTTATATAGTTGTTTTTTTTTTTTTAAGATTTATGTATTTGAGAGGGAGAGAGTGAGAGCACGCACACATGTGCCCATGGTGGGAGGAGCAGAGGGAGAGGGAGAGAGTGAATCTCCAGCAGACCCTCCGCTGAGCATGGAGACTGCCTTGGGGCTCGATCCCATGACCCTGAGATCATGACCTGAGCCGAAATCAAGAGTCAGATGCTCAACTGACTGAGCCACCCAGGCGCCCCTATATAGTTTTTTTGCTTTTACTTGGTATCTGTAGAATAGAAAATATTTTCCTAGGTATCAAATATAGTTTTATTTCAACTTAATCAAACTTGTTGACAGGCTTTGTTTAACCATGATTTGGCTCCATCTGGGGGCCCTGATCCCTGTGCTTATTCTGGTCAGTGGGACATTATCTGTAGGTGGTGGAGGCAGGGGCACCAGGCTTGCACTGAGGGCTGTGACTCCCTCTGGGGGCCTGCCAAGCTCAGAGCTCATGCTCTGGGAACCAGCAGCACTTAGCTTTGGTTTGAATTTCAGTATCTGGCATCCCTGCCTCAAAGCTGGTTGAAGCTCATGGATCCTTTGCCTCTGCCACGTGCACTGTCTGCCGAAGGCCCTTTCCAGGGAAGGACATTTGGGTGAGTTGTCTGCACTTCTCTCTCTTCTGCACTTTGCAGTGGGAGTGATCTGGAAAAGTGGCATTTTATAAGCATCGTATTAGAAGGACAACAACAGTAATGGTATGAAACGTTTTTATTTTTAAATTGGAAAAGTAATACACACTTGTAAAATATTAAGAAATATGTAGGGAAAAATGTATCTCCCTTCAACCAGTTCCTATAGCCCACTTGTAACAGTTTGGTGTATAATGTTCCAAGGCTTAAAAAAACAGGCATATCTAAACATACATGCCCATATCTGTGTACCTACACCACACAGAGTGACAGTTTTTTTTGGAATAGGGTAATTAAAACTTTTTAAAATTTATTTGAGAGAGAGAAAGAGAGAGCATGAGTGGGGGGGGTGCAGAGGGAGAGGGAGAGAGAATCTCAAGCAGACTCTGAGTGCAGAGCCCGATGTAGGGCTCGATCCCATGACCCTGAGATCGTGACCTGAGCTTGAAACCAAGAGTTGGACACTTAACCGACTGAGCCACCTAGGCGCCCCAGTATAGGATTATTAAGTTTAATATTCTACAGACTGCTTTGTTACAGAACAAAATTTTATGGGTATCTTGTGTCAGTAACTACAGCTCTGCTTACCGTTTTTAGTAACTGGAATATTAAATTTAGACATTCACCTACTGTGGGATATTTTTTGATGTTTGTGATTTTTACTATTAGGAATAATGCATCAATGACGCTTGTGCTCATACCCCTATGTACTTCTGGGGATAGTTCTGTAGGATGGGTTTCTTCAAGCAGAATAGGATAGACTGAAAAATCTTAAATAAAGATGAAACTCTGAAATATTGATGAGGCATAGGACCCCATCTTTTATTTTTTAATGAGGTCAAATTCACATAACTGTAAAATTAGACATTTTAAAGTGTACAATTCGTTGGCATTTAATATATTCACAGTGTTGTGCAACCACTATCTCTATCTGATTCCAGAACGTTTATATCCCCTCAAAGGAAAACTCTGCACCCACTAACCGGTCATCCCCCTCACACAACCCCTGGCAACCATTGGTCCTTTTACTGTCTCCATGGTTTTGCCTTTTCTAGAAGTTCAGAGTAGGATTCATACATATGCAGCCTTTTCAGACTGACTTCTTCACTTAGTCAGATGCCTTTAAGTTTCCTCCATGTCTTTTCATGGCTTCATAGATCACTTCTTTTTAGTGCTGAATAATATTCCCTTGTTTGGGTGGACCACAGTTATCCATTCATCTACTGAAGGTCACCTTGGTTGCTTCCATGTTTTGGCAATTATGAACAAAGCTGCTATAAACATCCACACGCAGGTTTTTGTGTGGACGTGAGTTTTCAACGCCTTTGGTAGATACCAAGGAATGCGACTGCTGGATTGTACGGTAAGAGCATGTTTCGTCCTTCCAATGTTTAGTGGCTGCACTGTTTTGCATTTCCATCACCGATGAATAAGAGCAGCATTTGGTGTTGTCCGTGTTCTAGAATTTGGCTGTTCTGATAGGTGTGTAATGGTATTGTTTTGTTTTAATGTGCATTTCCGTGATGACGTATGATGTGGAGTATATTTTCAAATGCTCATTTGCTACCTGTACATCTTCTTTGGTGAGCTGTCTATTCAGGTCTTTGGCCCATTTTTTAACTAGGTTGCTCATTTTCTTATTGTTGAGTTTTAAGAATATTTTTGTATATTATGGATAACAGTCCTTTATCAGATATCTTTTGTAAATATTTTCTCCTCATTTGCAAATATTGTCTTCTCATTTTCTTGACAGTGTCTTTCACAGAGCAGGGTTTTTAATTTTAATGAGGTCTAACGTATTTTTCTTTCATGGATTGTGCCTTTGGTGTTACCTCTGAAAGGTCATTGCCAGCTCCTGCTCTGGCCCTTTGTAATAGCAGCAGAAACAAGGGGTGAGGGCTGGTTGTTTAGGGGCCTACATTTGCTGGAGTTGAAAATTGAGAGTGGTAGTGATCTTTCTTTTAGGTGACTTATCTAGGATGCCAATGAGCTGGTTTGCCAAATTAACTAAGTCTGGAGTGGACAAAGTTTCCCATAAGATGATGGTTCAGCTCATTAATAAATGGAGTTAAATGGTGGATTTAGCATCTGAAGGAAGAATTTTCTTTGAAGACAATGTGGAGTCGAATGTGATAGCCCTGAATTGGTTCATCAGGCTTCTCTGTGCAAGTCTGAATCTTGTTTTGATCAGCAGGCTTAGGAAAAGGTACTGTAATTGCTTGATGTTGGCTTGCAGCCCTCTCGGGAGCTCCTGGCTGTGATCTAAAGCCGGCCCCCGGTGGCAGAGGGCTGGGAGAGACCGAAGAGGCGGCCACTCCAGGTTTGTAGGTGTCCATTTTAATCATCAAGGGAACTGACATAACAAGGCTTGTCCTGGGCAGCAGCAGGATGGCTGGATCCCCACACCTGCCTTCAAATCTTAAAAATTTATAAAGAGGCCGTTAACTGGGCTCAGCCCCATCTACTCTGCCGGTGTTCTCAACACCACACCACATCACCATCTCAAGGCTGTGTCCTTGGAGCAGCCTCTGGGATGGGAGAGGCAAGGGGAACCCACATTCCAAGGACAGGGGAGTGGAGCGAGGAGCCTCCAAGCACTGGGGTCCAGGTCACAGGTCAACTGGTGGTCATATCTTTTTGATGACCATCTCCAACACTCAGTGGAGATTTCCAGCGAGTGTTCTAGCACCTTGCCAAAACTCAGGCATCTGTTTCTCTAAACCCCTTTCAGGATGCTCCCATTGGGCTGGTTTTATCCAGCGTTTGGCCTGACCCTCACCAACAAGCATGGGGACCAATTGATATAAATCTGAGAAATCAGATGGGTAAGTTTGAATAACTGTGTTACATTCTTCAGCAAATTTATGGGGTCCTCAGTCACTTTAGGAAACTCTTTCACTATGGCTCGAAATTCAGCCTTAGTCCAGGCAACATAAGCAATTTGACGTTCATTTGGACCCCCAGCAGAGTTATCTTTAGAGGGGTAGCTATTAATAGGTTCAGGAGAAGGTGGGTGGGGAGAGGTTTGGAGGTAAAGGGAAGCTCAGCGAAAGGGTTAGAATGAGTGGTGGGTATAGGGGAAGTGGGGACAGTGCTGAGGGAAGAGGGAAATGGCACCAGAGGCGGGCCTGCGCGCAAGGTCGCCCCACCTATCTGGAGACAAAGGAGATGGGGAGGGCAAGACTCAGAAGCTGCGTTGACTTCTTTCAGTTGTTTGCCTCTTTGCAAAGTACTATTTCTAAATTAACAAATGAACCAAAGAGGCGAACAACCTTTGAATCCTAAAAATGTTTGGAAGCCTCAAGGTACCAATTAAAATAAGCATCCAATTCAGTTTTGACAGTTTTAGAGCCATGGTTGTCCGATTGAGTTGTGAGAAAAGTAAATTTGGGGAGATGGAAAGTTCCCCATAATGGCCATTGAAGTTGTAAATTACTTTCGGTTGAGTCAGTCCATTTAGTTAAGAGTGCACATGAGGAGGGACCACAGTTTTGACACATAGAACAGGCTGGGGTCCCAGAAATGTGGGAGGGTAGGGGCAGGGGCGTCCTCAAAGCATTTTGATCACTAGGATCCCATTTCCCAGAGGCTTTTCTCTAGAGGGAAGAAAAAAATTTCTAAACAGCACAGTTCCAGTAGGAACAGCCTGGCTCTAGAGAGGAGTCAGACCAAAGGCCAAACGAGTACTCTGAGAAAGGACAAAGCCTTAAAAAGGTCTTGAATAAAGCCTGGAGAGCTGAAAACACAGAGAGTGAAGCTCAAGTCCCAGAGAAAACTTACCCTCAAACCCCAGGGTCAGAGAGAAAGCTGCAAGCCCGACTGGGTCTGTGGTTACTGGCGCCTGTTGGTTTGCTCACCAGCCTCAAAGTCTCTGAAGGTAGCCCCCTGCATCCCCTTCTGACACCAGTGATGTTTTCCTTAAAAATAAAACTGCCAGTTATTTTACCAGCGAAATGGGCTTATTCAGAAATAGTAGAAAAACGCAATTTGGGAGGAGCAAGCTACAGCAAAACTAGGCAAGTCCAAACAACAGAGAAGAGGGACATTTGATGGAGAGGAGGGAGGGAGTTGGGAGGGGCTGGAGGAACAGTTCGGGGGAATGATGGTGTCTCGCCAGCTGAATCGCTGGGGTGGTCAATTTGTTGTAGAGGGTGGTACACATCTTCCCCTGTTGGGGCCTGCCTTGATGGTTCTTTCCTGTTGAGGGTTCTTCTGTTGGGTCTGTAGTTTACAATTCTTTGTGGGATTGATGGTGAGTGGTAGGGTTCCTTCCAACCTCCTGAACCCACATCAGCAAGGTCTCCCTTTATTAATTTTCACAATGTCCAGCACCATTTGTTGGAGAGACGAGATTTGCTCCTTTGTCAAAGATCCGTTGACTGTGTTTGTGCGAGTCTACTTCTAGGCTCTGTGTTCTGTTCCACTGATATGTTCACCTCTTCCTACGGTAGTGCCACATCCTGGTTCCTGCAGCTTTTTATAGTAAGTCTTGAAGTTGGGTAGTGTCAGTCTTGTTGTTCTCCATCACTATTGTGTGTTGGCTCTTCTGGTCTTTTGCTTTGCACAGAAACTCTAGAATCAGTTTGTCACTATCTGTTCTCTGCATATTTTTAAACCTTTTCTCTTTGTCTTTGGAGTTTTGCACTTTTGCTGTGGTCTATCTCCATATGGACTTCCTTTTGTTTACTTACTCTGCTTTAAATTTGTAGGGCCTTCCGAATCTGTGGTTTGAGATCTTTCATCATTGCTGGAAAAATCCTTTGCCCTTGCCTCTTAGATGTTGATTGCCTCTCCCACTCCCTCTCCTCCCTTTTGGAGCTCTCCTTAAACTCCCATGAGACCTTCTCAGGCTCCCACCCGTGGCTCTTCTGTGTGTTCCATCTTACTTCTCTGTGCTGTGTTCTGAATAATGTCTTTTGGTCTGTTTTCCAGTTTATCAACCTTCTATTCTGTTGTACAGAATAAAGCTCTTCCACTGAGTGCTAATTTTTGTTACTTTTTGTTTGTTTGTTTGGAAAAGGTTTAATGAGATGCAAAAAACCTCAATCACAGTAGGCTCATTTCCAGATCTGAATTGCTTGCCCCATTTTTTTCTTCCAGATCTTTATTTAAATTCTAGTTAGTTAATATATAGTGTAGTATTGGTTTCAGGAGTACAATTTAGTGATTCATCACCTCTATACAACACCCAGTGCTCATCACAAGTGCCTTCCTAATTTTTGATACTTTTTATTACTGGAAGTTCTCTTTGGTTCTTTTTCAAATCCACTACATTATTTTTTATAGTTTTCTTTCCCCATCAGATACTTTAAACCTGTCTTTTTTTTAAACACTGAACACAAATTGGCCTTAATCTGTATTTGATAGTCTCTGAAGTCTTTGAGTAGTCTCTCTTTGGTCCATTTGTCTCTGCTGGTTCTGGCTGGGCTCAGCTTGCTAAAACGAAGCCAGGAAGGTTTGTCTTAGAAAATGGTGTCCTCTTTCTTAGGCTCCCTCCTTTGAAACCCAGCCCAGCACATCAACACAGGCATCTTAGGGCGTAAGAATGATTTGTGCCTGCCTCACCTTGTCCTGCAAGGAAGCGGTCTGTGGTAATGCTACTTATAACTTCAGCCTGAATGTCTTCCAGGGCTAAGGTGATGTCGTGATCACTTCAGCTAAAATCAGGGACAAATTTTATACCACTTTTCTCATTGAATTACGCCCAGGGTAGGCCAAATGCCTACAGAGTACCTCCTGAGGACTGTGCCATCTACTGAGTATTTCCTTAGCATCTGAGTGTCTCAGAGAAGCACCGCAGGTGCACGGCATGGTGTTACATGTGCTCTTCAGGGTCCGTTCTCAAATACTCCAACCTGTCCCCAGTCGTAGGGTGCCATATGAAACAAAACCGGCAAAATGTCAATAAATGCCAAAGCTGGGTTCATTATTCAGTTGTTGTGAATGTTTGAAAATTTCTTAGTAAGAGCAATCCTTTTTTTTTTAAGTTTTTATTTAAATCCCGGTCAGGAAACATACAGTGTTGTACTAGTTTCAGGTGTAGTTTAGTGACTCACACTCCGTACGTCGCCCAGTGCTCATCACAGCAAGTGTAGTCCTCAGTCCCCATCCCCTATTCAGCCCGTCCCCCGCCCCCTCCACTCTAGTAGCTGTAAGTTTGTTCTCCGCAGTTAAGAGTGTTCCTTGGTTTACCTCTCTCTCTCTCTTTCCCCCAGTATTAAGAGCCGTGTTTAGGGTATGTTGTGACATCGCCCTTGGCCCATTTTCTGTCTGTGTTATACAGGCTGATGTGACCGTGGACAGGATCCCCCGCTGCCCGGTCTGCACTGGCGTTGTGAAGCCCGACATCGTCTTCTTTGGGGAGGCACTTCCCCAGAGATTCCTGATGCATGTGGTTGATTTCCCCATGGCAGATCTGCTGCTCATCCTCGGGACCTCCCTGGAGGTTTGTCAGCAGGTCCAGTGGTGGACTGAAGTGTGTGTGTATATGTGTGTGTGTGTGTGTGTGTGTGGTGGGGGGAGGCTGGAAGGACAGGGCTGAGGAGGTGGGGCTGGTGGGGGTGGCACCAGGTGCTCTCGGAGCCTTCTGGCATCCTGTCTTCGGAAGACAAGTAGGTTCAACTGGTGAGGAAGCAGAGGTATCCCTGGCCTAGGGAGCGACAGTCTGGGCAGAATGGGGAAGAGGGAGGACGCTCAGCTTTGGAGGTGCTGCCAATGTGGGTGGGGCACAGTGTGTGAGGGGCAGGGAGAAGGGAGGGACATGGAGAGGTGGGGCAGGACAGACTTCCCAGGCCACATCACAGAGGCCGATTTTGTGCTAGAAGAAGTGATGGACTTGAAGGGGTTGAACCAGGGACATTGCTCCTCGGAGTCACAGAGACTGTTGGGGAGTGGGGATTGAAGCAAGATGTCCAGGAGGCTGGTCCTCATGAAGGCAGGGCTGTGGGCACAGTCAGACCATGTGACTAGGAGAGAGGGTAAGGAGAGGGACTTGGGGACAGGAGAGGGTGTGGTCTGGCTCTGTCTGTGGGCACTCAGGCCATTTGTTGGTAAGGAGGTATTTAGAGGGAGGGTGCCAAGCTCATTTCTACACGTGTGTGTTTGAGGTGCCTGGGACACACCCATGGACACGTTCCAGAAGCTGTTCTCCATCTGGACCTGAAGCTCAGGAACTTTGCAAAGGATGTGACAAGAGCAACGAATGAGCCCCTGCAATGAGCTCTGCCTGCTTGGATATAGGCACCAAGGGGCAGAAGGCCAGAAAGGCCTGTGCTCAGAGCCCCTGTCAGCTACAGAGGCCGAGAGTTAAGTGTGTTTATTCAGCAAATGTGTCTCCTGTGTGCTGGGCCCTGTTCTAGGGCTTTGGACGGACACAGTAGGATGTTGTAAGCAAGGGACACGGTGTTAGGTGATGCACAATATGGGAGAAAGAACACGTGGGACGGGAAGGCTGGGAAGGGTTGTGAACTGGTTGTGATCTCAGCTTGTTGGTTTGCGTGGCCTTGTCGGGAAGGTGACACGTGTCAGCTGAGGGTGTGTGGCAGAGGACACTGCACAGTGGCCTGTGGCCACATGGAGTGAGTGAGCAGAGGGCAGCAATGACAAGGTCTGACCTCCTGACCCCGCACGTGTTGTGGTGGGGAGAGCTGGTAGAGACCCTGCAGGTGGCAGTCCAGGTGGTGATGGCAGGTGGCCAGGTAACACTGCAGAGGGCGTCGGATCCCAGGTGTGTGAAGGGACGGTAGGTGGGAGAGTGTGGACTCCTGCAGGGCTCCAGGGTTGTGACCTGAGTGGCTGCAAACATGGAGCTGGTTTCCTGAGACCGAGAAGCCTAGTGGGCACGTTGGGGGAACTTGGCCCCAGAGACACTGATTCGAGTGCTGTTTCAGGCTGTCCAGTGGATGCGTGGCACAGGCGGGTGGATTCCCGCATCTGGAGTCCAGGCAGGAGCAGAGGTGGGACCTGGGGTGCCAGAGGGAGCAGACAGAAGAGCCCAGAATGTGGACAGACCAGTGATGCCCACACTGGGCCTGGAAGGAAGGGTGGATGTTGTGTGGGGGGGTGGGCAGAGGGGCCAGAGGGCCGTGGTGGTCAGCGGTGAGTGGTGTGGAGTCTGGCAGCTGCCCTGTGCCGGCCCCAGCAGTGGACACTGGGGCCACCAGGCCTCTTTATTTCTTTAAAGTGAAATGAAACTAGCCTTTTTCTCTGATTATAAAAGTACTGTATGCTCCCACATTATATAAAGAAGAGAGTGAAGTAAAGAATCCCTGCAAGTGTTTTGCTGTGTCCTCACAGGCTGCACAGATGTGGTGATCTTTAACCAGAGCTGGGGAAGCACTGAGCACAGAGACCTACCTGGTTAGCGCCCACAGTCTCCCTGACAAACATGGATACTCGGTCCCTGCCGGGACCTCCAAAGCAGAGCGCTTGTCTATAAGCACTGAGTAAATCTGTGGTGTTGCTCAGACTTTACCTCATATGCTGTGTGGGAGAAATATTAATGCACTTGGTTATGGATCACCCCTCCGGATCCCACTGAGGGGTGACATATATCAACCATAGGATGTTTTCTAAAATCTGAAATATTCTGAATTCTGGAACATACCCAGCCCCAAGAGTTTTAGGATGACGATGTATAACAATTTATTTAAGCAACTTTCTATTGATGGACAACAAAAATAAATAGTATAGAGATTTTATATTCAGGATAATGGTGTAGTGAATAATCATGTGTATACATGTTTGCACATTCATGTGAGTACTTCAGTAAATATTGAGAAGTTACTTCCCAGAAAGATATACTAATTACACTGCCACCAACCCTGTATGAGTGGCCATTTCCCATATCCTCACCAACACCAAACATTACCTGTCTTTAAGTTTTGTTTTTTTTTTTTACCTATCTTTAGGTTTTTATCCATCTGAATGGTTAGAAATAAATGTGTGTGTGAGAGAGAAAGAGAAAGAGAGAAGAAGGAGATCTAACATTTCTGTAATAAAGAGTGAAGTTTATCTTTTCATGTTTATTAACCATTGTGTTCTCTTTGGATTACATATTATATCTTGCTCATTTTTCATTGGGTTATTTTCTTAGTCTATTTATAAATTAGCAGTATAAATCCATAAATTATATAAAGTGTTTATAAATTAGCTTAGCAATTAGAAATATAAACTGTAACATGTTGTAAATATGTTTGCAGTTTATGGCAATGAGGTTTAAAAAATTATTTTTCTACAGCATATTTTTATAGATAATAATGTGATAGTATTATGTAGTCAAACCTATCATGACTTTCCTTTGTCTTATCTCACTTATCAGGCCTAAAAAGTCCTTCCTTACCTTTATTTGTGAAACCTAAATTTTCCTCAAGAACTGTTTTGTGTACATTTGAAATTTTTTCAGCGAAAGCAGGAATTGAGTATTTTCCTACCAGATAATGAGCCAGTCTCAGTACCATTTATTAATCTATTTCTTATATTTTACTCCTGAATGGAAATTTCACTTGGGAGCTGGATGAAGAAGCCCAAAGGCACCGAGTTAGGACTCCCTGGAGGTCTGGATGGTGGAGACTGTGGAGAGGTGGGGCCTCCACCCCTGTGGGCAGCCCAGGAACCCTCTGTGGGCCCAGGCCCTTGCTCCCAGGGAGCGAGAGCAGACAGGCGAGATGCTGCTGGGAGGGGACGGTGTGTGATGGGGCAGGACGGGTAAGAGTGGGCACAGTTGCTGGAGCCCAGATGCGCCTGGCGGGGAGACCTGCAGAGGCCAGGACGTGTAGGAAGCAGAAAGATGTGGACCAGAGGGAGGCTCAGGGAGGGAGGAACCCAGGCATTGAGACCGAGCAGACCGCATGACTGGAAGAAATGAAATAGCGGTGTGTTTTCTCTGTATCCAAGGCCTCACCATCAGTCTGAGCTGCCCTTTCAAAGTCTCAGGCTGTGGCATGAAGTGTCCTGAGGGGCTTGGAGGGTGGGCACTGTGCTCCTCACATCTGGGCAATTTTTCAGGTAGAACCTTTTGCCAGCTTGTCTGAGGCCGTGCAGAGCTCAGTGCCCCGACTGCTCATCAACCGGGACTTGGTGGGGCCCTTTGCTTGGCGTCCTCGCAGCAGGGATGTGGTCCAGCTGGGGGATGTGGTTCACGGCGTGGAGAGGCTGGTGGAGCTTCTGGGCTGGACAGAAGAGTTGCAGGACCTCATCCAGCAGGAAACGGAAAAGGTACAGACTGTCAAGCAGGGTCCTCTGAAGGGCTGTCTTCCTCACTGCTCTGGGGTCTGGGTCCACCTGATGTGGAGTCCTGGCTGGGTGAAAAGTGACAAAAATAGCTAATATTGGCTGTTAGTCCTGTGCCGCCACTGTCTGGGGCCTTCTGTGTGCTTAGGAATCGGGCGTTGTGACTCGCATTATCTTCGTGTGGGAGTGAAGACAGGGACTCCAGGTGCCTGCTCTCTAGACTTAGAGCTGTGACTTGGTCCAGGCCCACTGGGCTGCTCTCTCACTGAAGCCTTGCCTTTTGTCCCCTAAAGAAAGCAGCACAAACAGCTCCAGGCTAAGGTGTGGTTCTGAGATGAACTTTGAGGAGCTGAACTTGTGTGTGCTGCTGGTGTGGGATGAAGCCCAGCCTGGGGATGCGTTTAGGAGATGATCAGCACGAGTGCCGTTGGCCTATGACCATCTGCTGAGGTAGAAAGCCAGAGACCCTTGGTGCTCTCGAGGTTTCAAAGCTGTTCCCAAGTGAAGTTTCCCGTAAGAATCAGCATGGGTGGCCCTGGTGTGAGTGGTTATTTTCTAAAGGAGGCAGCATTAAGCATTTGAAGTCCAGTCATCTCAAAGAGGATCATTATGTGACACTGCCCAAAGGGGATAGGGCAGAGGTCTCGGGAAAACCTCGCCCTTTGGCTGTGAGTGCCTCGGGGCTCAGGGCCGTGGGGAGGGCCTTTCCCCTCACCTCCACTGGCCAAAGCCCCCAGCCTCTGGCTGCAGCCTGGTTTCTTACCAAGTTGAACTGAAGAAAGAACACGAGGCCTATTAGGCCAGGAGGCTTCGCGCTTACTGTTTCCACACATTTTAGACATTGTGGCCACTGTTTTTTCTAGCTGTCCGTTCCAGAGTTTAGCTCTAATGGCTAAGATGTAGGCTGGTATCACTCCTTATCTCATAAATGTCAGTTATGTTGCTGGTCATTTTATGGAAGTAGAGAAGGCAGGTGGCACCCAAGCCTATATTTTGCACCAGGTGCCTTGGTCAGATCCGCCTGGCAGCTTCCTGGCCCTGACGTCCTATTTCCATACAACAAGACTAAGTCATGTGACCCCCCAGGGATTTTTGGAAGTAGTCCTACAGGATTCTACCTGTGTGATTTTACAGTCTTACAGAAGTTTATATGAAGTGGGTTCTGGTTTTAGGGGTTTATGAATATAATAAAAAGTTGCTATCCAAGAGTAAATATTTTTTTTTAAGATTTTTTTTTATTCTTATGTTAATCCCCATACATTACATCATTAGTTTTCGATGTAGTGTTCCATGATTCATGGTTTGTCCATAACACCCAGTGCTCCATGCAGAATGTGCCCTCCTCAATACCCACCACCAGGCTAACCCATCCTCCCACCCCTCTCCCCTCTAGAACCCTCAGTTTGTTTTTCAGAGTCCATCGTCTCTCACGGTTCGTCTACCCCTCCGATTTCCCCCGCTTCATTCTTCCCCTCCTGCTACCTTCTTTTTTTTTTCTTAACATATATTGCATTATTTGTTTCAGAGGTACAGATCTGAGATTCAACAGTCTTGCACAATTCACAGCGCTTACCAGAGCACATACCCTCCCCAGTGTCTATCACCCAGTCACCCCATCACTCCCATCCCACCCCCCACTCCAGCAACCCTCAGTTTGTTTCCTGCAATTAAGAATTCCTCATATCAGTGAGATCATATGATACATGTCTTTCTCTGTTTGACTTATTTCCAAGAGTAAATATTGAGGGATGAGCTGCAGTCCAGCTTGGGGTTACTTTCCCAAATAGTGCCTATTTTTGAGCACGTGAGCTTCAGCACATCTCACCTGGTTACTTAAATGAAGCTTTCTGGTTAGCCACCCAGTTTTGTCCAGTCCTGCTGGACATCGTGTTACTTTGGCTCGACAGCAGCATGGCAGAAGCAGAAAAGCTTTTGTTTTATGAAATAGTTTGAACCCAGGCCCTGAGATCTGTGGGACTGATTGCCATTCTCCTCCGTGTTCCAGCTTAACAGACGGGACAGATAGAGTGATGCCTGGTCCCCGCCCTCCCCACCCCACCCTGGACCAGAAATGGTTCCAAGGAGTCACTGCCCACCTCTGAGAAAAGTTTTGGCTGAATCAGAACCTGTGGCCTGAGGAAGAGTATGAGGCTGCCTGGGTCCTGAGCTCTGTGCTGACGGATCATGCCATGCTTACGCTGCGGGCCATCCCAGTCATGGGCACCAAGTTGCCCAGCGCCTTTCTGCTGTTTGACTCTTCAGTCTGCTGAAGCTCTTGATGCCGAACAAAAGCTTTCTCCTGACAGTGACCCTCTGGAACTCCAGCAGACCAACGGGAGGCCCAGACTGGATCTGCTCTGTGTCTGGGTCTCCATCTGAAGGGCAGGCTCAGCACCTGTCTGTTAGAAAAACCGTCTCGGGTGGAGTGGCCACAGCCACTCCCAAGGCATGGTCCTGGGCCCCACGTAATAGGATAGGGTCCCGTAGCACGTTGGCCTCCTTAGTAGGGTTATTTTTAATTAGAGAAACTTTGTTCTTCATTTCTGGCATGAAATAAACTCTTTGGTCTCCTTAAAGGGAATGTGGGTGTTGACAATGAATGTGAAAAGGGGACCTTGCATGTGCATGGACAGTCCCCCCACTGGAATAACCTAAGGATGGAGAACATGCCCCTGGATTCACCCTGGAGACGGGCCTAGTGCCGTTTCCCATGGAGCCCCGGCACCCCTCACTGAAGGGCATCATGCCCTGTTCACTCTACCCTGATGCCTCTCGCCTCAACCTCTCCCCCAGAAAGTCCTCTGCTCGGGCAGCTCTCCAACCAGCCCCCTGTCCCCACTCTCCCCCTCCAGGCCTTCCCAGCAATGCCCCCAGGATTAACCTCTATGTTGTGGAAGGCATTACTCACTTAGAAACCTTGGCTGGCCTCTGGCCCACCCTGTACTCAGCCCATACTTCCTGTGCCTGCACAGGCCCTTTCTGCTGGGGTTGCTCCAAGGCCCAGCTTGGACAGCACCACCCAGGCACACCTTCCTGATCCCTGGCTCCTACCCTGTGTGTGTGCCCTCCTTGCAGGCATTGTTTCCCCACCCGTGGCACAATTAACAGACAGACTGCTCAGAGGGGGTCTGGTGGCCTCCTCAAGAACAGAAGACATGACTAATGATCTAGGAAAAGGGCCGAATTCTGAAAAGAATGAGATTAATCCCCCATACACACGCTTTTGCTTCAAACTCTTTATTCCAAGATGATGTTTTTGTGATGCTTTGTGGCACGTGATAGAAATCCAGACTTAGGGCTCTAAGAGGTGCACTTCCCTTCATCTATTTATGGTCAGGATTCCACTGTCACAACCGGTGAGAGCTTGGGTGCTGTGGATACTACAGCAGACGGCCGAGCGAGGACCAAGGACGCCTAAGAGGCTACCAGTCCTGAGCTCAGTGGGGACAGAAACAGCAGAGCATACCTTGGAAGTATGTTCCTGACATTAGTACACACAGTTCTAGCAAGTTCTTTTCCCGTGAACTGCAGCGCTTGCTTGACACGGAAGCTCTGGGCAAGCGTGCCAGACCCAGACATGCTTGTGTGTGCCCACGCTCAGCCTCTGCCCCAGGCATCAGCCTCTGCACACATCCTCTTGGCACACACGTGAGACCTACTTCATCTGTGGAAATCAAGGCTGAGTTCCCAGAGCTGCAGCAGGACAAGGCCCTCACAGTCCTAAAGGTAAGAAATTGGACCAGAGACAAATCATTAACAGAACTTTGGAAGTAAAGAGAAAGGGGTCTCTGAGCTGGAGAGAGGGACATGGCTTCCCCGGGTCACAGTCCCAAGGACATCTCTGGAAGCAGCACCAGTTCTGAAGGGGGAACAGAAGACTGCTGTCCTCAGTCGGGGTCTGAGTCGGGTTCCGAGGAGAGCGGCCCCTCCATGGTCTCACAAATGGCATCCTGCAGGGATGTCAGCTGACCCCGGGGACTCATCCCCATGGGCTGGATGACTCTGTGCCTGTGAGGGAAAAGCATGGTGAGGCTGGGGAAGGGGTCTGACTGGGGGGGCGGGGGGGGGGTGCACGGTGGGTGGTGGCATAAGTCCTGTTCAACCCTGACTACTTCCTTGTGCTCCACTCAGTTGTTCCTGTTTACTGGGGAATCCCAACTGCTACCCGGTGGCTTTGGGACCTTGTGCAGACTCTTAATTTATCTAGATCTCAATTTTCATCATCTATGGAACAAACATAATACCAATCTCAAGTCTAATCCTTTCCTGGGGCGTTTCCTTTGTTTCAAACCTTAGGAATGCAGCCTTGCCTAAGCCCACCTCTGACCTCACCTCCTGGGGCTCACAAGACTGGACACAGGCCGGGGATTCTGTTCTCCCTTCTCCCAGCCGTGGGCCCCTCCTTGACACACCACGTACCTGGAGAGCTTGTCAAACATGTTCACCAGCTTCATGGCCTCATGCTCCTTCTGCTCTTCCGTCATGCCCTCCATGGGGTTGGGCGGCTTTTCCTCCACCCTCCCGGTCACTGGGTTTATGCTGCTTCCCAGGGGAGGGGGTGTAGGGAATGCATTAGTGACTCTCTAGGACAGGAGGCCTCTGCACAGGGTGGGTGGAGTCCCACACGTCCTGCCTGGGCCGGGACTGGCAAGAAACCCATTCTCCAGGGGGTGGCACGAAGCAGGGCAGCTGCAGGAGGCCTCCCTCCAGGAGCAGCAGTGAACCAGCTCCTGCCACCTGGATCTCCTGGTCCCCGAACTGCCTGGCCCCCTTCAGTCCATGTTCTCAACGAAACATCCTGACCTCAGGATATATCGCTTATGGGACCAGGGTCTGACTCCCCAAGTCCTACCCACCTGTCATCCTGTCCCACCCACCCCGAGGGTCCACATGGGTGTGGGAACAGGGACCAGGCTGAGTGAGGGGACTGAGGGTGTAGGGGCACACACCTGGCCTTGGCTTCCTTGTACTCATCTGTGTCCGTGTCCTCGTCCTCCGAATACTGGCCCTCAGGCCGGCCCCCCGCCATGAGGCCCCTGGCAGCCAGGAGGCCGGCGGCATTCCCGTAGCCCGTGTACTTGATGAATCGGGGCACTGAGGGGCAGGGCAGAGGTCAGTGTGCGAAGGTGGCTGGGAGGGACAGGCGTTGGGCTGGATCCCAGCACTCACCACTCTCGGAGCACAGGACAAACAGGAACTCAGCGGCCACTCTCTTCACATCAGTGTCCAGGTGTGTCATGAGGCGAACGAGCTTGTTCCGCAGCAACTCCCCAACCTCGGGCCGGGTCCTCACGTCCCGCAGTGGGGGCAGCACCTGGGGAGGCAGCCGTCCCTCAGCCTGGGCCTGAAGTGGCTGGGGTCTGACCAGGGCCCTACCCCAGCCCCTCTGCCCCATACCTGGGACTTCAGGAACTTCCTGGCAGGGCGGTGCATGCGGGCACACTCTGTCAGCACGCTCAGCACCGGGGCCACGCTCTCTTTCAGCCTGTGCGTCTGCAGAAGAGCCTCTGTCACCGGGGCTGTGCCTCCACCTGGCCTGAGGTCGGGGGTGGGGTGGAGGGCGGCCTACACACACACACCAGACGCTTTGGTCCTGGTCGGAGGCTCTCAGGAAGAGGCCTTGCCACAGTTAGTCAGCTGAGGGGCCAAGAGCGGGCAGTGGGTGTCTGTGTGAGCTTCAAGAGGGCCGCAGAAGGAACTTAGCTTAGGAGGGTTCGCACGTGCTCTGCGACGTGGGGCAAGTAACTCATCTACTCTGACTTCCTCACCTAACCACAGTTGTGGGGGAAATACAGAGTGTTCACAGCCATCAGCACACCAAGAAGACATGACCTGTCCTCAAAAAATAGTGGCCAAAACACAAGAAAAATCCCTACTATGTGGGCTTCATGGACCCAGAGAGCAAAGAGCTCCTTTTCTTCCCTGGCCTGCCCCCACTTACCTCCCAGGACCCCAACCCTAGCCGCAGTAGTGGTAGGGACAGACAATCACAGATACCACGTCCAACGCAGGTGACCCAGCTCACAGCGTACGTGACCAAGTGGATTCCCAAGGGGTCCACCTAATCTCACTCCACTCCCATCTGCAGCCTGCGTGATGTCTGCGAGCTCCCAGAGGAGCAACTAGAGGTCTGGCCCCCCAATGTCCTGTGTGCAGGCACAGGAATCAGGTAGCCTCTGGCTCCAGATGCCGGTGGGTCCCCTCAGGGACGCCAGGAGACAAGTGATGCTCGTTCCCAAGGGCTGCCTGTGTTACAGCACTAAGACCCTGACGGCCCGAGCACGGACTCAAGACAGACCCACAAAGAGCTCTGAAGAGTACGCTCTTTGACTTTGAAAACTCGTTACAGTAACCAGCAAAAGTAACACCTTCAAGTGTGTGTGTGAGAGGGTCCACGTGTTTCTCAGGGAGGAGTCTGGTATTCTGCAAGCTGGACCACAGAGCAGCTGGAGAAACCGCCCGAATCACACTTCCAGGCTGATGTCCACTTACCAGTGTGGACTGTAAAAAAGCAGTGACCACGGCTGCTTGGGAAAGTCAGAGCCACCGAGGAGCCCACACGTCAGGTCCCTCTGCCCACCTGGTGCAGACGCTTCTCCAGGAAGCTGAGAAGGACATGAATCACATCCATGTTCGCTCCAAGGAACTCCAAGGAGCCTTTGCGTGGCTCCAGGGCAAAGAGGACATCCAGACACTTGAGGGGCAAGTTCCCCAGGAGGTTCACTGTGTGGCTGAGGATAGATGGGGAGGAGGGCTTGATAAGTCAGATCCCCTAGCACAGGTACAACCCTTGGTGTCCCCAGCAGAGGCCACACATGACATGAGCTAGTGTCTGGGGGCTTGACGACAGGAAGCAGAGGCCAGAGCTGAGGGTGGGACCGACCTTGGAGGTGTTTCCACTTAATGGGGTAAGTTCCTAAGGAAGGGGGCACTGTCTGCAGATGCCCTCCCTGCCAGGCTCTGTCTGGGTTGAAGCACCACAGACAATCTCTGGAAAACCAGAACCTGCCTAGACACAGGTCACTGAGACAAAGATGAGTAAGCACATTACCCTGTCAACACCACATTATTCGTTACTACTACCCCAGTTCCAGAGAGACATTCCCATCCTCAGATCCATAGCTCTTGTCCTAGCCACATACTGACGTACTGTAGAAACACACCGATGTCTGGTCCCACCTAGAAAAGTGAGGACGCTCTAGGGTTGAGCCTAGCCCACAGCCAGGGCTGGGAACCACTCTCCAGACAACTGAGCACACTTCCCTTCCACCTATCAGGCCCCACCCTCACCCGTGGAACTCCTCTGTGCGGTCTCCAGCAGCAGCAACCATCACACAGTGCCGCAGGATGGTCCCCAGGTGCCGATAAAGGGAAGCATCTTCCTGACCAAAAAGAAAGGGGTCCCTGTGAGAGGAAGCCCCACTCCGGAATCATGTGCACGGACCACACATCTCCTCCACTGCACACCTAGCCCCTTGGCCTCTGCTACATACCTTCGAGAGCATTTCCTTGACCAAGAACGTCACCAGGTCCTCCTGGGATGAAGTCACAGTGTCCTCTAGCCCCATGCTCATGGCCTCCCCACGCACCAAACAGTCCTCCTGCCAGGCTGCAAGAGCCAGATATGGCCTCCACCTCTCTTAGAAACATTCTTTGAGGTCCCCTGCCCAAAACGTGCATCTCCTCGCCTCCTCCCGATAGGCTAAGAGCTCTGCCTGTCCTCTCCCCATCTGATACCCAGAAACTTGCAGGTACCCTACAGGCAGACAGATCCAAGAAACATCCACACCGTTAAGCCCTACCCGTGGCCTCAGGTCAGTCCTCACCTCGTCCACCTCTCTCTTGATGGAATCGAAGGTGATGTTGAAAAGCACTTTGAGGATCTCCATGGCCCGCTCAGTCTCCTGGGGAGGAAGGAGCTCAGGCGGGTTCTCTTCGGGGGTCATTCCCAGCGTCAGCTCCAGCGCATTAGTCAGCAGGTGCACTCCCCGCAATTCCTGAAACAGCTGCTGGCGCACGTCGGTGCGAAGTGCCGTTAGCAAGAAGAGGAGGCGCAAATCAAAGAACTGGATGTCGTGTGGGAAGCTGCTCTTGTGATACAGCCCCACGCGCTCTGCGAGCCTCACCACCAGGCGGGCCTCTGCTGCCAGCACCTGTGCCACCGGGCTGCTGAGCACGAGGTTGCACAGGCACTTAAGGGACTCGAGTACAACGTCCATGTCCAGAGGCTCCGGGGCCGACTGCTCGAAGGCGATGCCAGCATAGCGGGCGAGTGCCTGCAGGCTCTGGCGGCCGGTGAAAGGGTCCAGGCAGCTGCGGTCCCTGGACAGGATGCGGATGCTCTGCAGCCAGGTGACGCGGCGGGAGGGCGGCAAGCCCTGCTCCAGCACCGAGACCAGCAGCTCCGCCAGTCTCTGTGGGCAGGGAGAAGAGCGGCTCCACCAGGCCCCTTTACCCGGGGCCACCCACGCCTGCCCCTTTCCCCCTCGGTCAGCACCCACCTTCCTGTCCTCCTGTTGGGCATCATCAAACGTGAAGCTCTGGGAGTTCTGCAGAGAGACCCAGAGGCTCAGGGGGCTCCGTGGGTGGGGTCCCGAGTCCACAGGCCCCCTCTCAACAGATGGCGCTCCACCCCCGCCCCTCAGTGTGTGCACGCAGACTCTCTCCCCCTAGCAACTCCTCACGGACTCGGCGCCCCTCCCGCTGCGCTCCACCGCCCGCAGGCCCCTCGCCGCACACACGATCTCAGGACCGGCCACAACGCGTGCCCCACCCTGCCCCACCTCTTCCGTGCATGTACCACGTTCACGGCTCTCGCTCACCTCCCGGTTGTACGTGCGCAGAGCCTCCATAATCACGTCCTCCTCTCCCGCCTCCACAGCATCCGCAACCACCCGGGGCTCCATGACGCCCCCGGGCTCCCGCGCCGGGCAGGCGGGAGGGGCTTCGCTTCCCGGCTCCGGGCGGAGTCCAGCCGCTCCGCCCTGCCTCGGCGCGCTGGGGAAGCCGGGACTGGGTGCGCCGCGCCGCGCCGCGCCGCGGGGCGGGGCGGGGGCGGGGCCGGGGCTGCGCGCGGGGGAGGTCGGGACTGTGAGCGCGCGCCGGGGAGGCGGGGACTGGGTGTGGCGTGCCGCGCCGCGGGGCGGGGCGGGGCCGGGGCTGGCGCCGGGGAAGCCGGGACTGTGCGCGCCGCGCCGCGGGGCGGGGCCAGGGCTGCGTGCGGCGGAGGCGGGACTGTGTGCGGCGCGCCGCGGGGCGGGGCCAGGGCCGCAGGCCGCTTAAGGTGGCGAGACTTGGGTCGGCTGACCGGAACTTGAAGGTTTTGCCCGGGAGTCGGCGGGCATTTCCAAGGTCCTACTAGGTGATTGTTCGACCTCGGGGTCGAGTCGCCTCCGAACCTAATAGGGACCTCTGCTTCTTGGGCTGGAATCCCCAGCAGGCGAGGACCTTAGCCCACCCCACCAAGTCCCCCACCCACGCCCCTCTGGATGCACAGAACAAGTGGAAGTCGAGGGGAAAGCCGAGGGGGAAAGGACTTTGCAGCCCCGGGACTACCTGGTGTGTTCAACAGGGGTTTGAGTGCCTACTGAATGCTAGGTCCCTGCTTTCGTAGAGCTTGTGTTCCAAAAGTGAAGGCAAGGAAAAACGGACAAATAAGACGGCTTGAGGCAGTCATAGCGCTGTGATTAGAAAAGAAAAGGGGCCTGGTGGGCTGCAGAGGGATCTGAGGAAGTGCCATTTTTGCTGAGACTGGACGGTAAAAAGTGATCCGGGGGAAAGTCGTTCAAAGCAAAAGGCGCGGCCAGTGCGAAGATGGGAACGGCCGCGGTGGGAGAAAACAGACATCCTCGGAGCTTAAAGAAAGGGGAGAGTGGGGAAGGGTCAGGATGAAGTCAAGCCTGATCGTGTGTAACCCACATACAGTGTGGCCTGGACTCAGTTTCCTCTTCTGAAAGGCAGAGGTGATGCACGTTCCCGTTTCAGGGTGTTGTCGGAGGACTAGACGACACGCAGCCAGTGCTCCAGTACGCTGGGTCGGTATGCACGGTGCATCAAGCCTTTGTTGAACGTCCCCTCCCATTCCCAGTGCCCAGCTGCGGCGGCGAGAAGCACTGGCTCCTACTGTCCCCGCTACCCCCACACTCCCGCCCCTCGTTCTGGCCACGTTTTCCTTCAGAATGCTTCACCGCTGCATCTTCTGCAGCGCTCGCCCGTTGCAGGCGCCGGTCTCCACCTTGTCCCACAAGCAGTAACTGGGGCCCGTCGCGCCCCCTTCCAGCCTCTCGCGCGGGAGGAGGGGCCTGGGAGCGCTCCCCAGGGAGGACCTGACCCCGCCTTCGGCGCGATTGGCCACTAGAAGTGTCTGTCCTGCCGTCACTGGCAGGGACAGCCCTAACGGCCCGCCCCCTCCCGCCGTCCGGAAGTGAAACCGACCTCGGACGGAAGTCGGCGGGCCCGAGCGGAAGAGGCGGGGACGGGGGGTCTTCCCTGCGACTGTGCCACGTCTGCCGAGGTTGCGGCCGCGCGGCTGACGGAGGCCGGGGCAGGGGCCGGGGCCGGGCCGGGCGCGATGGCGGACTGGGCTCGGGGTGAGCGCGAGGGAGCGAGCCGGATGGCGGCGCGGCCGGCCGTCGCCGACGGGGCTGCCCGCAGGAGACGCTGCCGGCGGGCGGAGCCGCGCCGCCCGCGCCAGGGCGGGGTCGCGGGGGCCCTCCGAGGTCGTTCTGCCTGGGGCCTCCGGCGGTCCACAGATCCCGGAAGCTAGCGCTGGGGGAGGGGGCTTTACGTCCTCTGAGAGCCCCTGTTCTCACCCGGGAGGTGGGGTGCTGATGCCGGTGTCGCTGGGCTCTTCTGACTTAAGGAATGAACGAACGTGAAGTGGTTGGTAGGATGTTAACATCCCTTCCTTTGGGGTGTGTACCCATCAGTGATTCGTAGAGCTGTGCCCTGGTTGGATCCGTCCCGTTGAGGCGTCCGGCCCGCGGGGGGAGGTGGTTCTGACCCACCTGATGTCACAGAAATTCGGAATCACCTGGCTTAGTGCTAGTCACGTGTCAGGTCTCAGCATGGATCGTGCTCTGGGGGCCGTGTAAGGTGTAGGGTGCAGAGGTGAGCAGACCTAGATCGACCTCAGCCCCTATTTTTGGGTGTTGCGGAACTCTGCTCAGTTGTTTCCTCCTTGGTTACGTGTCAGCTGTTCAGGACCCAGTTCACGGGTCGTCCCTGCAGGGGCCTTTTTGTCCCCCCTCCTCCCCCGTGCTCTTCCTAAATCGTATGTCCCTACCAGAATTAATTGTTTTTCTGAGGACAGGTCCCATGTATCCTGATGATATCTGTGGAGGGACCTTACAGGTTCTATCACAATATCAGAAAGTGCTGGTAGGACTGAACCCTTTGGGGTGCCTGTCCATTCTGGCTGGCGTATGTTCACAGGACAGGTGCTCACATGGCAAGTGCTCACACAGGCTGTCATGTGTGAAGTCCATGCGGCTGACCCTGGCTTAGGGTTGGACCTGCTTAGCAGACGTGAGCCCAGTCCCCTGAGACTTCCAGCTTGTCCGGATAGAATTGGAGTGAGAGCCCTGAGGCCACAAAGGGCTGATGTGCAGGGATCAAGGGCAGTGCTCACAGGTAGATGCACCCCCTCAGACTCTCCCTTCTCACAGCTCAGAGCCCCGCCGCTGTGGAGGAGATTCTAGACCGGGAGAATAAGCGGATGGCCGACAGCTTGGCTTCCAAGGTCACCAGGCTCAAATCGGTCAGTGGTGGTCCTCCCTTCATCTCTACCTGGCACTCTGGAGTGGGGACCAGAGGGAGGATAGAGGCTGGGAAGGGTTTCAGGTTGTTCCCATCTTCCCTGTCTCATCCATGGCAGCACTGGTGTGTGGGGCCCAGGTGACACCTGGATCTCCTGATCTCTGCTGGTGGCACTATGCCTGGCAGAGTTGTTGGCAGGGTCTGCTGGTCTCCTGGGGGGTCAGGTGCCATCCAGTGTGTGTTCTCTGGCTTGACCTTGCCCCCTCTGTGTCCTGACCAGCTGGCCCTGGACATCGATAGGGACGCAGAAGACCAGAACCGGTACCTGGACAGCATGGTAAGGGTCTGCAGTGTGCGCGGGCATCGCGGTCAGCTCTGCCCCACGCTGCCTGTTGTGCAGGCCCCTGGTGTTGCTTTTGGCACCTGCGTGGCAGTCGTGGAAGTGCTGCCCCTGTGTGACCTTGGTGGGATTCCTCCCTCAGGACTCGGATTTCACAAGCATGACAGGCCTGCTCACAGGGAGCGTGAAGCGCTTTTCCACAATGGCGAGGTCTGGGCGAGACAACCGGAAGCTTCTATGTGGTATGGCCGTGGGCCTGATCGTGGCCTTCTTCATTCTCTCCTATCTCCTGTCAAGGGCAAGGACATGAGCCACCAGGAGCTGACTTCTGTGGGGCCTGGGGCAACCAGGGTCTTCCCCTGCCTGGTGTCCTAGGCTCCAGAGGACCTACCTGCAAAATACTCCTTTGAAATGATGATCGTGGCTTAGGAATTTTCTTCCTCTGTGACTGGCGTTCATGGCTGCCTCTGACCGAGTGAGCTCGTATTGGCTGGTCCCGTGTGTGTAAGGGTCTCTTTCCCTTGGGGAAACCAAGGCCCAGGCCCTGTGCTACTCTGGGTACCAGAGGCTCTGGAAATCCTGGACATGGCTACCTGTGGCCAGCAGCCCTTCCCTTGTCCCTTGGGGCTCTGACGTCTCAAGGCTCTGCCCTATCCATGTCTCTGGGTAAGGCCACATCTGATGCCTGAGGTGCCTGGAGCTGACATGGGATGGGGGTTTGGCTGTGAAGTTTGAGCACCATCTCCTCAGCTCGGAGATTGCAGCTACTCTTGGCTAGGGCTGCTGAGTATGGGCAGATGAGCCTCGCCTGCCCTCCAGACCCTCGGGGAAGGGCAGGGTATTGTGGATGAAGAAGTGGACCGCAACCTTGGCTGGAGGCATTGGGCCCTGATCCTTTTGGATCTCACAGTCTTGTATCCAGGAGCAGAAACTCCTATTTTCTCAGGATTCAAGATCTAGCCAACACCAAAGATGTATTTCTGGGAGACCAGACCTCTAGAAGCAGTTCCCTCTGGCGTTTCAGAGTTAGGCGGAATGTGTGTTGGGGAGGCGCCTTCTGTGGGTCAAGACAGGAGGCTTCCCTACAAGGACTCTCTTCATAGGACCCATGGGTCACTTCCTGAGGGTCACCAGGCAGCTTCCCCTCCACCATGTGAGGCCCTTCAACAGTGAGTATTCCCTTACTAAGGGAACTCTTAGTCGTTCCCTCATCCCCAGCCTCTGCAGACTGCTCTCCGTGCCCGTCTCTCCCTGGGCCCTCACTGCCCACTTGGCCAGCCCCACGTTCACACAAACCAAAGCACAGGCCCAGCTGGGCCAGCGGCTTCGCACCCCACGGTGAGGTGTCGGCACCCTCATTGTGCATAAATACGTCTTCTGCCAGCCCAGTCACTCCCGCTTACTCCCAGAGGACTGTTGGCTCTGCCCCACACTGTGTGCTGTGCAGGCCCCTGGTGTGACTCACACACACTGACCGCACGTCGGCCGCGGTCTCCAACTCTGGTCACCTCACCGTCAGCACTGCTGCTGTTCCCTGTTCTCCCTTCTGCGTCCCTTGTCTGTCCAGCAGGCCTGGCCCCTCCTCACATGGTCACTGTAGCACTCTTCTTGCGTTGGACCTGCTGGGCTGCTCGGCCTCCTGGAGGAGGGGGAACCTACCTTCCTACTTCTGAGTGCTCTGTTCTGACATGCCCCTACCCCTCCAGAGGCTAGTTTCTCATCCAGGGAGGTCTGCTCACCTGCCTCCCTGTCTGTGGGGCTTTGGTGTTTCCCCTGACTCCTTGACATTCCTTCTCAGGCCCCCATGGTCCTGCTTCCCTCCCCAGTCCCCATGCACTGTGGCTTTGAGTTAGCCATCTCATGTTAAATCTTGTGACGGGGGCATGTCCACTGGTCACCAAGCTTACTAGACCTGTGTAGTGTCTCCGTCTGGTGGCATTGCAGATGGACCCACACCCTGCATCCCCCCTGGGCCTGTGGTGCTGACCTCTTCCTGAGAACATGGCTCAGTTGTGAGAGCTTCACCACACTACGGATTCGATGCAGGCTGGTTTAGATTTTGTGTTTCGGGTAGTCTTGATGAGTGCTTTCTGCTGTTCCCCTGAGACCTCAAGCCGCAATGTTCTCTCCTAAAGCCCCCATCTCTGCCTCCCCGCCTCCACTTCATAGCTCTTTGTGGCCCTTCCAGCTATTTTGGGGTCTGGGTTTTAGTTACTTTTGGTTTACCATTTTGTTTCTCATTGCACTGGGATGGATTCCATGATGGGGGCATGGCAGCTCTGCTGCCGACCTGTCAGAGCCTTTGCCCTCCTCTTGCCCCGCCTCGGGCGCTCAGCACCTACTCCTGTGCGTAAGCGCGGTTTGCTGACGTTGGTCCCTGAAACCACTAAAACAAAAAGGACCTGGGGACCCGACCTGTGCCAAGTGAGGAGACGCTGCCAGGCTTTATCCCACAATTCAAGAACAAGGCATTTAACAATAAAGATTTGGAATAAACAGCTTCATGAAGTAAACAATCTTTGGTGTCGTCATTTTCTTGGGTGCTTGAGGGTTTCATCTGGAGCTGACCCTGGTCCCCAGACTGGCCATGGACGCTGGTGTTCTGGACCCTACTTCCTTTCCCCTCTGGTTCTATTACGTCTCTGCACCCTTCCTCACTTCTCCCTCCCACCCCCGGCGGGTGGTCTCTGTCAAGTTTCTGTAACCACCCCTAAGGGTTAAGTAAATAGACGTGAGGTACGCAGAACACAGCCTCGTGGTCCCAGCTGAGTGAGGGTCAGTGGCCATACTGTACTTCGTACTGCTACAGCTGGTGGGCTTACAGGGATGACCCTCGGGGCCACCCACCCTGCGGGCTTCACAGCAGCCTTTCCCCAGGGCTGAGGTGAAATCCACACTCCACTCTTCAAGGCCTGGCCTTGGACTCCAGGCAGCCTCTGGAAATGCCTGTCTTTGGCCTTACTCAGATGCCCCCTTCCTGGCCCACGTCCTTGTGCTTCCTGTGTGGCCTTTGCTGTTAAGAGATCACCTTAAAAAACTTAGTCACAATTAAAATAATTTATGTCTTATGGTCAGTGTGGTTGGAATTCGAGACCAGCATGGTAGGGACGGCCCTCTGCCTAGAACGGGCCTTGGCTGGCAGACCTGAGCCTGGGGCGGCTGACACCTGAAGGCTTGGTCATGTGCCTGCAGTTGGTGCTGGTGTGCTTACTGCCTGGATGCTGATGCGGCCTCACCAAGTGTTGAGCTCACACCACGGTGGCTGGTGTTGGAATGAGCAAAGGGAGGGGGTTGTCTAGCTCCACAAAGGAGCTGTTTCCTTTGTATGTTGTATGGCCTGGCCTCAGAGGTCATGCAGTATCACCTTACTGAGGGTGGTCACAGGTTCTAGTCCAGATTCAAGGGGAGGGGCACAGACCTCATGGGGGAGAGTCAGTCACACAGGGACGAGACTATGGAAGGGGACGGATGCTGGTGTGACCATTCTTGGAGTGTACAACGGAATGTGAAGTGCAGGGCCCAAGGCGGAGTTAGGCGGGCCGACATGGCAGGGTGTCCAAGGATCCCAAGCCCCCCTCTCTGCTCAGACCCCAGGCCCTGGAAACCAGGATAGGACCCAACCACCTAGGCAGGAGCCCCTTTCTGGGAAAGCTTGATTCTACTGCCAAGACAAACTCATTACTAATGCAATCTGTGATTTATTAAATATCTGGGCACAGCAGGAAATGAGATTAGCAAATGGGAAAGCATCATAGAAAAAATAACTGGCCACAACTGTCCAAACAAGTATGCTCTGCCCTGCAGGGCCAGGCTGGCCACAGCCCAGCTGGTGGAGGTGTCCCGAGCCCACGACCCAGGGCATCTGTTGTGGGAGCATGATGTGCAGAGGCTCTGGGTGACGGGGTAGGGTGGGGGCCAGGGCTATTCTACGTCCACCACCAGGGGTGTCATGTAGTCGGAATGTTTGATGCCAAATGTGACGACGGGGGCGCAGGGCTTGGTCACTGTCACCTGGGAGAGGAGAGGCGGTGAGAAGAGCTGGCACCCCTGCCCCGCCCGACGGGCTCTGCCCTCCCGGGGGCCAGGGCTGCTGACAGTGGCTTCCCCATGCCTCCTGAAGCTGGGCCAGGCTGACAGGCAGCAAGACCACGCTGCCAGGTTAGACACAGAGGCCCGTGTGTGGTGAGTGCCCTACATACTAACTGTCACCGGTTTCTGGGGAGGCAGAACCTGCCAGCTGGGGCAATGGATGTGCCACGAATGCCATGCTAGGGGTGCATGGCCACTGTGACCCTCACAGGCCCTTCCCCACCACACCCACTCTGGGCTTGCTCCCCGGCTACTCCTCTGGCCTGTGCCCGCCCCCCCCCGGCTCTGCCCCTGCCAACCCCACCTCCCTGGGATGTGCCCCCAATAACTGAACCACTCTGGCCCGTGGTCCCTGCTCTCCAGGCTGTGCCCCCCCACCCACTCTGGGTGGTGCCCCTGCTACCCTTCCCCACTGGGTCGTGACCACCCCCACCTCCTCTGGGCCATGTCATCCCCATCCCCACTCCCTCCTCACTGTAACCCCCCACCCCTCACCCCACCCCTCTGGGCCCTGCTCTTCCTAGACCTTCTCAGGACTGTGGGCTCCTGGACCTGGCTTGAGGGTCTTGTCCCCTGGGGGCTCCACCCGGGCTGCCATGGTGTACCGTGGAGCCTTGAACTTCGTCACCTGCACATCCGTTTGGCGGTAGGCTGCAGGACCTGGGGTCTAGGAGGCAAAAGAGGCTCAGACAACCTCAGCTGTCAGGGCATGACTCCAAAGGATAGGGGGCCAGCATCGGGCAGTGGATTTCCAGCTTGAGCCACTGTGTGTCTGTGTGTCAGGGGTCCCTTTTGTCCCCAGACAATAGTCGCACTGTGGGGATGACCTTCTCTGTGCGGGACATCGCCCTTCTACAGAAGCCTCGCTCTGGCAATGACACCCAGTGTGTGCCAGTCCCAGGCTTGTCCCTTTGGTGTGTGCTAGAGAGGCCCCTTTCCAGCTGGGACTCTGTCCTGCGGGACTTGATGGCGGTGGGATGGGCGGACAAGGTCAGCGGTGCTGTGACGCCACCTTGGCATTCTCCCCAGGCTCCTCAAGCTCCCGGGCATGTGCCCACCTCAGGGTCTTTGCACTGGCTATTTCTGCAGCTGGAGCCCTCCTGCCCCAAATATCTCACAGCTTTTCTTCTTCTTCCCATCTTCCCGCAGGCCACTTTATCAAAGGCTGCTCCTTGCCCTCCCCGCAGCATTCTATAAAGCCCCTTCCCTGCTCAACCCTCCTCAGCACTGTTGCTGTCTGCATCTTTGTCCATTGTCTGCCCCTCCTCACCCCTAGACTGTAACCTTGTGTGTGTGTGTGGGGGGGTGCAGGGTGGTCCCAGGCATGTGGCAGGCACCCAGACCATGAAGAGCTGACAGGCTTTAGTCTGGTGGCACCAAGGTCTGGGGGAAGGGGCCAGACGGGCCACCTCTGGGGGATGAACAGTGCTGCGCCCTGGCCGGGGGACCCTTGCCTTGTGCAGGTCGTCACTGAAGCTGCCCAGCTTGCTGCGACCCTTGATGGAGAAGGAGGGCTGGGAGGCCTTGCCGACAGTGTGGGGCCCCATTACCACAGGCAACATGTAGGCGGCAGGGCCTGCGGGGTGCATGGGCATTGAGTCTCAGGCTGGACAGAATCCTGCATCCAGAGTCTCAGATGGCTCCTTCCCTGGGGCTTTCCACTTCCAGGAGAGCAGCCATCAGGCTGCCCTGTCTCCCCCACCTCCCCCACCGCCCACGTCAGGATCCCCAACCCGGTCGGATGGTGGCTGTCAGGGCTCCTGCATACCTGGGGTGCTGTCCACTCGAAAGGTCTTGGTCCGGGCAGAAATGGAGTGGCTGGGTGCCGAGTCAAACACGTATTTGGTAGATTTCTCTGGAAAGTAGTCACCTGGCTCGGGAAAGGAGTGGAGGGTGTGCTGGGAGGGAAAGGACCATGCAGACAGGCTGCTGGCCTGCTCAGGGGGTCAAGGAAAACCCCCAACACTGCAGGTCAGGGCTTCCGACCCCAGTACAGATGGTGACTGAGATTGGTCACGGGGTGTCCAGGGACTGCAGGAATCAGGGGGACAGGTGCAGCTTTGGAGGAGGAAGGGCAGGCTCTGATGTAGGCCTGGTGTAGGGACTCAGGCCAAGAAAAGTTCAGGTCAGAGCTGGGCCTGAGGGTCTCCAAGGCTGCTTTGGGCCTGATGGCGCCCCTTGTGAGGAAAATGAAGGGAATGGAGGCCCAGGATGCCTGTGTTCCCTCACACCCTCACCTTGACAGGACACGCAGTAACTATCAGCAGGGTTGGGCACGGTTGCGGGTGGGCCACAGTCACTTACCAGGGCCAGGGGTCATGATGGTCTTGGTGCGATAGCGCCCCAGGATGGAGTAGGCGGGGCCAAGGTCCCTGCCAGTCCTCAGTATCTTGGGGTTCACACTGTAGCGGGGCCCTGGGGAGCAGTTCTCTGCCAGGAGCATGGGGGCCCCCCGGAAACTGTAGGCTGGTGCACGCAGCTTGGTGGGTGTGTGCTTCACAAAGCCTGTGGGGCAGGGCCTCTGAGCATCCTGGAGCCAGACACCATCCTTCTCCCCACCCTATTGTCCCCAGAGGGGTTCATGGGCTGGGAGTCAGGGATGTGCCCTCAGCCTCCCCAGCCCTATCCCACACACCCACCCCTCAGACCCCCTCCTGACCGTCCCTAGACTCTCCCCAGGCCTGCCGTAGCCTCATTCCAGGCACTCCCCCAGATCCCCCAAATCCTCCCCAGACCCATCCCAGGCACTCCAGGGCCAGCCCATGTACCCCCAGACCCTCTTCAGGCCTCCTCAGTGCCCGCCCCAGGCCCCCCACCCCCCAGACCTTCCTCAGACCCACCCCAGGCCTGCCCCATGCCCTCCCCAGACCCCCATCAGACCCTCTCCAGGTCCTCCCCAGGCTCAGACCAGGACCCCTCCCCAACCCTCCCCAGGCCCATCCCAAGCCCACCTCAGACCTTGCTCCTGTCCCCACCCCAGTCCCATTCCAGGCTCCCAGGCACTTACCCGTGGTGGGTGGAATCAGGTACTTGGGTCCTGGGCTGCTGTAGAGGGCCATGATGGGCCCCCGGGGGCGATGGGGCCTCCAGGTGCCCACCCATACTTCCTCTGCCATGGCTGGCTCTGTCCATGGACGGGAGGTTGACCAGGTGCTGGGAAGACCCAACTCCTCACCCCATCCCTGCTTTGTCCCCACTGATGGGCAGAACTTCAGGCCACAGTCTCCTCAGTGAGGTCTTGAGCTGGGGCCCAGACTTACGGAACTTCTGCTTGGAGTAGTGGGCTTGCTCTGCCCCCACCAACCCCAAGAGGAGGAGGAGCTCCAGACACTCGTGTACATGCCCAGAAGGGCTGTCTCTTCCAGCCCTCAGAGACCACCCCTCCTTGGCTCTAAGGGGGTTCTGGGCAGGTTTCTCCTACTCAGAGGACCCTAGGCACTACTGGGCAAGGAGCAGTGGGCAAAGGTGGGAAACTTCTTGGCTGAGACTGTGCCATGGGGCGGGGGGTGGGGGGCAGGCCGCTCCAGAGGGGCCCTCACCTCTTTGGTCCGGGAGCTGCGCTCAGAGCAACCTATGGACCAAGCCTCCTCAGAGGCGGTCCCGTCACTCCGGCCTCAGTGCCAGGGAGTTCCCGAAAAAGGGGCATGGAGAGGTAAGCTTCTCCCTCTCTCTCCTCTCCCCAGGGGGCTTGGAGAATTGGGGAGGGGCCCTAGCCGCCAAGCTCTAGAATGTGGCTCTGTGGGACAGCAAGTTCTAGATCACTATGTGTGATGGAGACAATGGCCTCTGCCCAGGGAACCCCCACCCTCACCACGCATGGTTCAGGTCGGGACTTTGCTCCGCTCCTCATTGCAATGGGTGGGGCAGAGGCTCGGAGGGCAGGAAAAGGGACAGCAAGGTTCTGTACTGGACAAGGAAGCCGTGGGGCCCAGAACTGGAGTGGCGGGGGACCGAAAGTTGTGAGGGGCAGAGAAAAACCTAGTCAGCCCTGCCCCCATTGAAGACCACTGATCTGGGGGAACTGAGACACAGGAAGGCTCTAGCAGTTGAGATCCTGGGATCCAAGGTGAGGGTTGGGGAGTTGGGGTGGGGAGCTGATGCTCTCCCGTGGAACCTTTCTCAGACCCTGCTCTCCCTCCTGGGCCACTGCTGGCTGTGCCCACCCCTCAGAGCATGGGTGTCCTCAAGAGCAGGTGCACTCTCTTCTTGACTTTGTCAAGGTTCCTCTTGGGGCTATGGCTCAGGTCTGCATTTCTTCCAGGTAGACTCTTTTCTTGGGTGACTTTGGGGAGATTGCTTTCAACCCCTGGAGCTGTGCCATAGTGTATATTTATTATCTCGGAATGACAGCCTTCAGATGCAGAGCGCCCCCAGCCTGACCTCCCAGTCTTGGCCATGTCCTCTGCCTGGGGCACTTTGTCCCTGCCTGCTCTGAGTCACTGCTCCTGCGCCCCACCACTGCCTCTGCAGGCCTTCCTGTGTCCACCCACCTGCCTGTCTGTCTTGCTCCGTCCACATGGGTATCTGGTGGGTCTGCCCTCTGTGTGGGGCTACTTCTATGTGCATGCTCTGTGGATGTGACCCTGTGTATGTGAATCTCCATGTGCGTGTAGTTGTGCCCTGAGTGTGGGGAGAGAGAGAAGCCAGAACGGGAGCTGCAGGAGGCTTTATTGATTGAACAGTTTTAGGATACATTCACACATGGGGAAGTGGTAATGGGGCGGCGTGGGTCCTGTGGCTGCTTGTGTAGCTGGTCCTGTGGCTGCTTGGAGCCATGACTGGGGTCTGCTAGGCATCATCTTCACTGCCCAGCACTTGCACCTGGAAGGCAGACAGGTGTGGGCCCAGAGGGGTCCTATCCTTGGTGACCAATAACTAGAAAGCCCCATTTCCATTGGGCAGGCAGCTCCAGGCCAGCCCCTGGGGGACAGTAGGCTCTAGCACGTTTCGGCCAGTCCTCTCCTAGCAGCTGGGGAAGTGGTGTGTGCACCTGCGTGGATGTGTGTGTAGGGGAGGCTAAGGGTGCTCTGTGGGGAGTGAGGTCTGGGATATCCACTTCTGCTGACTGCGGCAGGTCGGCTGTCTGTAGGGGTGGTAGGCTGCATTGGGGGGATAATCAGGAGCCATGGCATTTGGTGGAGGGCCAGTAGGCCAGAGCCGTGGGTCCTGCTGCAGCTGCAGGCATTTAGGGAATTGGGTGCCCCCACCCCCCAGCCACAGTACCAGCAGCTTGATCAGCTCCGCCTTGTGCATGGGCTGTAGGCCATCTATGCAGGACTTGAGCTCAGTCAGTGCTGCCTTGGCATCTGCATTGACGTTGTACTTGCCCAGGGGCCCCTCATATAGCTCCTCTGGGGACCCCACCAGCAGCGTTTGCAGGAATTCCATGAAAAACTCACTGCTGTCCTCCCCGGTGGCCAGCCCTGTGTGGTGGGAGCGGGATGACACCAGGACAGGAGGATTGCATTCCAGCCCATGACCCCGGACTTCCCAGCACTCCAGCCTCGGCATCCAGACCTTCTGCATCAACTCCCATCTCACCTGCCCCTCACCTCCCATCGTGCCTGCACGATGATTACCCAGCCTCTCCTCCCCCAGATCTTCCTCCCTAACACCACCCAACACTACCGGCCCACAGACTGCTCCTGTCACCCGGAACCCCCCTCCCTCCCTCCACTCTGGGTTTCCTGGCATCTCTAGGGCAGGAGTCAGACCCCTAAAGAAGCTGGAATTTCCCCTCCATGCGAGGCTGGCTGACATGGGGCTTGGAGGGTTGGGCTCAGGCTGGGCTGGGTTGGTGACATCGGGCTTGGTGACGCTAGGGCTGGGGCAGAGGTTGGGGCTGGGCTGGGTGGGGGTGGGGCTGGGTGGGGACTGGGGTCGGCGGGGGCGTCAGGGTCGTTGCCCACATCTGTGTTCTGTGGTGGAGGCCAGTCGGCACCTCACCGGCTGCCGCCCATCACTGTGAGGGGCCTAGTGCCTGGGTTTTCAGCTCCCCAGGTCCCCATCCATCCCCCAAACAGGGACCCTGCTGAGAGAAGCACACAGACTCACCGCAGGAGCAGAGCAGGGTGAGGGCCCCCAGTAGGAGGGTGCTGCTCCCCTTCATGGCAGATGGCAGAGGTCCCTCAGGAGCTGCCCTGGCGGGCTTTATGCCTCAGAGGTGGCGCCCGGCCTGGGGGCGGGGCCCACCTGCCCATCAAGACCTTGGCAGGGAGAGCATAGGTTGGGCAGTGGGGGGTGGGGGGTGAGGGGTGTGTCCTCACCCCAGGCTCCCGGGGCGCGGGGGGGGGGGGGGGGCAAGCAGCAAGAGGCTTGGGGCACTGTGTGAGGGGTGGTCTGCACATGGTTTTGGGTTGAGTGGACGTGGGAGAGGGTGAGATGTGAGGTCGGTGGGGAAGAACAGTGGGGGCCAGGACGCCACCGGCCTCTGGCCATGCCTGCTTTGTGGCTGAGAGTGGTAGGCTCTGGGGTTGGGCTCAGGCCTTTCTTTTGTGGGGGGATCCTCCCTCTGCTCAACATGCCTGAGGGTCTCCACTGGGGCAGGTGTGGGGGCATCCTGGGCCTGTGGATCTGGGTAGTGGAAGATGGGCCCAGTGCTGCAGGAGGCCAAAGTGGACAGAAGGGTCCAGGGGGAGGAGGTGGGCCTCAGAGAGACTGAGGGGCCAGGAGCCAGGCCACCCCTGGGGCCTGGTGGAATTGTCCCACCCCTGCAGGAAGCGAGGAGGGGCCACGGTCTGAGACACAGCTTCCTTCTGTGGCAAGGCCGGCCCCAGGAAGTCTAGGATCTGGGGAAGATGTTAGAATGGAGATAGGGGGCTGAGACACCTGGGTTCCCAACCAGACCTGCCCAGGAGCAGCCATTCCTGTGTGGGACCCGGGCCCTCTTCTGTCCCCTGCTGCCATCTGGTGGCTGAGGGTGTCCTCAGGGTGCTCGTGAGGGCCCAGGGGTTTTAGCCCTTGGCCAGCCCTAGGGGGTCCTCAGTCAGCATCTGGGGACGGTTTCCACCTTCCCCAAACTGCTCTGGCTTGATTACTGTGTTGTCTTTGTCATCCTTTGTCACCCTGTCCCTCACTCGTCTCTAGCTGGCCCTGAGTCTGTCACAGACAGCAGACCCTTGTCCTGTTCTCAACCACTCAGGTGCCTGTTTACAATGAGTATTCTGCAATTCTCTTTGCTAACATGTAGTAAGATCCAGAGATGGTATATCCTGCTCACACACAGAATTCCGAGAATACAGGACAGAGAATGTGTGCCCAGACCACCTGTAACACAACAGTGTGGCTGCATTAGTGAGACTGTACTTGAGGCCATGTGGAGCCCCTGTCCCCAAAGGCCCCAGGGGTCGTGGGTTCTGGGATGGCCACAGCCTCCCCCTTTGCTCTGATGCACCCATCACCTTCTTTACTTAACTAGAGAACAAAATTAAGTTCTCCATGTGCAAATACATGAGGGCCACCTGGGTGGCTCAGTCGGTTAAGTGTCCGACTCTTGATTTCGGCTCAGGTCACGATCTCAGGGTCATGGGCTTGAGCCCTGGGTCCAGCTCTGCACTGGGCACAGAGTTCGCTTGGGATTCTCTCTCCCTCTGCCCTCCCCCTCCCCCACCGCACTCTCCCACACATGCGCTCTAATCAGTCTTAAGAAAAAAAAGATGCTCTCTTCCCCTCTCACCCACCTCTCGCCTTCAAAAAAAAAAAAAAAAAAAAAGATGGCTACACAAATTGTTACGTTAGCTTCAGGAGCGCTCCACAATTCTGTACCGTACTCAGCCCTCCCCACGAGGAGTGTAGCAACCATCTGTCCCCGTACAAATTTACTGCCACGTCACTGACTCATTCCCTATGCTGTGCCCGTCACCATCCTTCACCCATCGGTCTCTGGCCGCCTGTTGCATCACCTGGGCAGATGTCTACAAATGCCAGCCCCAGGCTCCCGTGTAGCTCAGAAGCAGTGTTCCCGGGGGTACGGCCTGGACATCTGTTGGTCTGAATCCCTTCCGATGATTCCGACAGTCGGGGCTGGCCCTACTGGAGACCAGCCTGCCCAGCTCTTCTTCTCCTCCATTTTCCTGCCATATCTCCAGAGTGCTGTCGCTACTGGAGGTGGACTGGGTGCCCCCTTGGCTGCGTTTGGGTTGTGGCTTTTCTTCTTCTCCAAACCGCAGCCCCTGGAAGTGCAAGCTATTAGCGGTTGCCCTGTAACCCTTCCCAGCACCGTCTGAGACACGCTCTCCAACTACCTCACAGCTGAGGGGTAGAGTCAGGCCTCCCCCGCTGGCGACTCGGGTTACCAATTGTGATGACTTTGCTCGCACATACCCAATCCACCTCAGGTTCTGGCCCCTCCCCCGGCCACCTCACCTGCACCTGCTGCAGTCGGCCACTGCCAGGCCGCGTCCTGGTCTCCGCAGCACCAATGTCTGCACTCCCCCCTTTCTAGTCGGGCGAGCCTCTCATGCCCAGCAGGCACTCAGGGAGCACCCTGGCTGACTGTCACGGTCCCCACGCACTTCCCGGCCCTGGCTTACTGCACCATCGTGACAAGGCACCCCTCCCTTGCTCACAGACGCGCTTCCCGCCCCCTGCCCCCACCCCCAGCACTGGGTGACCCCTGCCCACCCCCTCTCTTCCTCCACCTGCTGCCTCAGCGGATCTCACGTCCAGAACTCACCTTGGGTGCGTCCTTAGTGCTGCTCACGGCCTCCAGGTCTCCAGGGTGGGGGTCCTCACGTCCTTTGAGATGGCTACTTGTCACACTGCCAGTCTCGCCTTACCTTCTGGGCCTCGGCTCTTACTTCACCGAGAAACTGAAGAAATCAGAAGACAAACCACACACAGTCACAACACTACATCCACCAGCGTGCCTTCCTTCACAGGCATATATTTGTGTGTCCTCCTGTTGTGTGAGAGGACCTGTCTGCACACACACACACCAACGGCATGTGTCCCTTCTCCCCAAGGAGGCATTCGCTGCCTCCTCCTGCAACATCCAGGTAGTATCTCTACTGCATCATCCTTATGAGCATATATTCATGCTGTAACATGACCCGACTTCAAGCAAAATACAGCCAAACACAAGTGCCCCTTGACACGGTGATGGAGGCCTGCCCTTGGCTCTCCAGACTCTCAAGACACCACTGTGTCTTCCTGGATGTCCTGGGAAGCTCCTGGTCTTCTGTTTCCTGGTCGGGTTTGGCTAACGATGAGGGACCAATACGTTCAGCATCCATTAACTTTATAGGGATGGATCTTTATTTGATGGAAAATTATATTCAAAACATTCTACCAAAAAAGCCCACATTCTATTGATTCATAAGGTGTTTGGTTACAATTTTCACAGATGTGCAAATACCAAGATAATATTTGTTAATTATGGAATTCATGATCACAATTTGCAGAGCCTCTGTTCTAGTTTTTGAACATTTATTTGTGTCCTATGGTCTTCTGTGTCCTAATGAAGAAAAGTGGTATTCTGTTCTTGCACAGAAAGATTAAGCTCATTAGATATTGAAGATGTCAGACTGTCTGACTTGTGGTGTTAATGAGCTGGGGCCACCATGGCTTTGCTTCTTGCAGAGACACTAGGAGCTCATCTGTAGTGAAACATTCTCAGCTGGACTCCTCCCCTTGATAACCACCGTATGTAAAAATCTATCAGCATTTGCTTATGATGAGGTTCATTATGACACACAATAAAAAGAATAATTCTAGGTTTAACCCATCAGTTGTTACACAAGCCACAATTTTACCGCCTCTCTAAGCACACTGCTTGGGTCAGCTGATGTTTTCCGGGAAGGGCATGGTCACTAAAGAAAGCAGGGCGTTGACTGAGGTCCTGGGGCTAGCTCATCACTCTGGGAGGCTGCTCCAGAGCCCTATTCTCATTGATGATGGCTGTGCCATCAGGACACACAGCACAAAACTCAGTCTTCAAATTATACTGTTTGGCAACGTAGCTGTGCATGGTTTTGCATGATTCAGAGCGAACGGTTTTGTTGGCAATGAAGCTAAAAAGAAATTTCTAAGTTTGCATCATCCCCATATTCAAATCACACATATGCATGTCATCCATAACTGGATTCATCAGGTTTTGATGAAAAATATTCTGGTAGTTTCACTTGTTCTGAGTTGGACTTCTATTTCATTTACCAGCTCCTTGAAATGTTGAGCGGTGGTGTCTTTGGAAAGCGGTACCGAACGAAGCTCTTTCTCTGCTGCAGACACACCCAATATTTTCAAGGAATGACTCTGGTGCTTCCAGTCCATGCTGCAGCAGCAATTGTAAGTCCTTGTTTGGTCTTAGCAACCAGAAGTGCCACTTTGTCAAAAGCCTGCAAAGTATTTAAGTTTATATGTGTGAAGTATTGAAAATCTGGTTCTGTCAGCTTCTGAGCTCAATACCCTTTCTTTCAAGCAATTTATTTGGTTTTGCACTTATTATGTTTTATACGTAAATGCCCCTCGGGTTCTGATAGTCTCAACACCTCACCAGCTAGTCTGTCACTGCAAATCGCACACAGAAGTTTTAGCCTTTCACCGTTAACTAAAATGGAACCAAGGCAACAAGAGCGTATACTTCCAAGTTCTAAGAACATGAACTCTGTCTTCATTTCCTTGTCGTCAGGGTGTTTACTGATACAGCCCCATTCAGAAGAGCAGCACCTTTTCTTAACAATGGCAATCCCAGGGAAGAATGCTTCCTAAGTCAGTGTTAAACTATGAATTAAAAAACCACCTGGGTGGCTCAGTCGGTTAAGCATCTGCCTTTGGCTTGGTTTGGGTCATGATCCCAGGGTCCTGGGATGGAGCCCCACGTCAGGCTCCCTGCTCTGCAGGGAGTCTGCTTCTTCCTCTCACTCTCCCTCTGCACTCTTTCTCTCTCTCAAATAAATAAATAAAATCTTAAAAAGAAAAACACAACAGAGTAGACTAGGGTTAGGGTCATGGTTAGGAATTAGGGTTAGGATTTGTGTTCATGGGGGTGCTGAATGTGTGCCTTGGCTAAGGTTTTCATTCAAAATCCTCCTGCTCTAGTTCCATTCCGGTCTCCCAAATGGCAGGATTTCCTTCCGTGTTGCTGGCTGAGTCTTCTGGTGTTGGTCAGGTGTCCCAGACTCTGTTTTTCAGACCTAGGCTTTGGGCAAGGGTAGCGTCAGAGTGATGACTAAGGTTAGAGTTAGGACCCTGGAGCTTGGAGGGTCCAATCTGCCAACAGGGTGGAAATCTCTTTGGAGGACAGAATTGAAGGCGAGGGTAAGATTGAGGGTCAGGTTTAGGGTTTGTGCTCAGGTGGGTGCTGAATGTGTGGGTTGCTTTAGGTTTTTATTCAGAATCCTCCTGCACTAGCCCCATTCCTGTCTTCCAAATGGCATGATTTCCTTCTGTGTCACTGACTGAGTCTTCTGGTGTTGGTCAGGTGTCCCAAATCCCTTGTTTTTCAGACCTAGGCTTTGGGCCTGAGTAGTATCAGAACCATGATTAGGGTTAGGGTTAGGACCAGGAGCTTTGTGGGTATTATCTGCCAGCAGTGTGGAGACCTTCCCAGAGGGCTGATTTGGGGGAAGGGTTATGGTGAGGGTGAGGGTTAGGATTTGTGTTCAGGGGGGCACTGAATTTGTGTGTTAGGGTTAGGCTCCAGGTGCTGAGAACTGGGAGCATAGGGACATGAGGGCCTGGGGCGGTGGGGCAGGGGTGGTGGTGGAGGGGCCGGGGACCTGGGGTCCAGGCTGGGGGCAGTGGGGACAGGGCCCAGAAGGGCCAGGTGCAGGGGGTGGGGACCTTGGCTTAGGTCGGTGGGCGTGCAGAGTCATGGCCCCTCTGTGCTCCTAGAACCAGGCGGCCCGAGTCAGAGCGGGCAAGGGGGACAAGCCGGTGACGTACGAGGAGGCGCACGCACCGCACTACATCGCCCACCGCAAGGGCTGGCTGTCGCTGCACACGGGTGAGGGGCCGCGGTGCTGGGGGGGGGCGGCCCGCGGATGAGGTTCTCGGCCGTGGCTGCCACGCAGACACCAGATAAACACGTGCGGAGGCCGGACTCCAGTCCTCCTCATTCAGAGGCCTCCGTTCTCAGATTTCGTTCTCCCGAGTCGCTGTGGGACGGGGGCAGAGCCGGCCCCGCGCCCACACCTTCCCCGCCGGGGCGCTGCCGTCCTCATGCCGCTCCTGCTGTGAACAGGTGTTCTCTTCGAGATCCATTAGTGCCCCATGTTTAGTTTTGCGCTTTTGGGGGAGACTTCGCTGCCCTAAAATAGCCCTGATGCTGAAGTGTGAAGCCCAGGAAGGGTGTGACGTACCCTGGGGGGAAAATGTGCATGTTAGGTAAGCTTCCTTCAGGCACGAGTTATGATGCTGTTAGCAGAGTTCAGTGTTAATTGGTCATGTGTATTAAACAAGGGGTCTTTAGGCAGAAACACACATGAAACAAGGTTATGTATTGATGTGTCTTAACCAAGGGCATGCAGAAACCAAACCCCTTATATCCCCTAGGAGCAAGGGTTCAGTGTTCCCTAACTCATTGCTCATGGTGACCTTATAGAACATAACTACTGGAAAGTAAGGAGAATCAGCTGTGTTTTGTTCAGTATGAGGCTTCTCAACTTGGGTGTTTTGAGATCCATCTGTCTAGAGAACTTAAAATACAGATTCCTGTCCCCCACCCTTTTCAGGTTCTGGTTCTAAGGTCTGGGGCTGGGTGTGGAGACTCTTAAGGCATACTGTAGGAGATGTAGGAGTTTCAGGATCTGGGGATCTGGGGCTGGGTGTGGAGGTCTGGGGCTGGGTGTGGAGACTCTTAAGGCATACTGTAGGAGGTGTAGGAGTTTCAGGATCTGGGGATCTGGGGCTGGGTGTGGAGGTCTGGGGCTGGGTGTGGAGACTCTTCAGGCATACTGTGGAGGTGTAGGAGTTTCAGGATCTACACTGAGAATCCACTGGTTGAGGCCATGGCCCTGGATGGTGAGAGAGCTCACATCCCCAGTCTCAGAAGTAGCTGGTGGCCTCATCTCTCTGGGCCAAGGGACGGCCAGTGCCTCTATAAATGTCCAGAAAGAGTGGGAAAGGTCTAGACAGGAAAGGATCATCTGAGTTTTGTGCCCTGCTAAGGCCTCAGTCTTCCCTTTTGTAAAACCAGGATAACCGATAATACCTATTTCACAGGATTTATTTGTGAATGTAATGAAATAATGTACTTTGAATTTTAAAGTGTTATTCCTTTTATTCCACTTGTAGAAGAGCGAAGGAGCCAGGGTGGGGGTGGAATTGAGTGCATAGACTTTTGGATGTTACTTCTGGAGTTTCTCCTGAGTCTTCAAGGTGCCCTTCTCCTTTCAGGTAACCTGGATGGGGAGGGCCATGCTGCCGAGTGAACGGTGGAGGATATTTTCCTCCGAAAGTTCATGCTGGGCCCCTTCCTAGGGTGTCTGGTCGACCAGCTGATCCTAAAGCACTGGGCTAACCAGCTGGAGATCCGTGCCCTGGTCCTGAGGCAGCTGCCTGCACACAAGTTCTACTTCCTGGTGGGCTACAGTGAGACTCTGCTGTCCCACTTTTACAAATGTCCCATCCATCTGCACCTCCAGACTGTGCCCTCCAAGGTCGTGTATACGTACATCTAAGACAGTCACCTTTTCTGCATCAGGCTCTAGACTGCGAAGGACAGAACCATGTGGAAAGAAGTGAAGTAGAAATGGGGAAATACATCCCCTCACTGTCTCAAGGATTCCTTTTCAAAGCTGATGTTGAATAAATAGACCTTCCGTGTTGTCTTGCCTCTAGGTTTGTCTTTCCTCCTTAGAGAAGAGAACTAGAATAGGGTTTCTTCGAGGATGCTCCAACGCTCCCCAAAAGGCTGCCAGTTGTTTGAGGTTTGGGTAATAGCTACAGTGCAATGAGTCTCTTGTCACTTTACCAGGAACTTTACCTGGAGTTCTTTGTTGTCTCTCAAAGTGGAAAAATCCATTTTTGGGGGCGCCTGGGTGGCTCAGATGGTTAAGCGTCTGCCTTCGGCTCAGGTCATGATCCCAGGGTCCTGGGATCAAGTCCCACATTGGGCTCCTGACTCAGCGGGGAGTCTGCTTCTTCCTCTCCCTCTGCCTCTCTCACTGCTCATGCTCTCTCTCTCTCTCTGTATCTCTGTGTCTCAAATGAATAAATAAAATCTTAAAAAAAAAAGAAAAATCCATTTTTGGTCATTATAAAATAACCAACATTAATTTTTTAAAATTTGAAACAATATGGACATGTGTCAAGTCAACCATGAAAGTTTCTTGTCATTCTTCCACAGAGAGAACTATTGTGAACAGTTTATTTTATTTCCAGGTGTACTTTTTTCCCTCCAGAAATACCTTAATGGATACTCATTGCTTATTAAACAAGCTTTCAATTGAGCACCTACTCTGTGCCACAGATTCTTCTGAGTGCTTGGAATCCATCAATGGACAAAACATTCTGTTCCAAGATCCCTGCCTTCGTGACACTTGTATCCTCGTGGAGGTGGACAGGGAGGATTAGGCAGCCCTGAGGACTCCAAGCAGGTGAGGGAGGTAGACCTACAGCTCAGTGTGGGAGAGCATTTCAGGAAGGGGCATCTGCAAAAGCTGCACATGGTGCTGGGCCGTGGGGCTGAGATTGCTGACCAACTTCACTCTGACACTGATCTTGACCCTCACCTTGGCTATGATCCTGGTACACTTAACCCTGAACCTCAACCTCACACATCCTAATTTCAACCCTGACCTTGACTTATTCCTTCATCCTGTAAAACCTTGCTCATTCAATGTTTACAGATCATTTTATAGATTATTAAAAGTGCGACTTTGTTGAATTTTTAAAAAACCAAACTAATTCTTTTCAACTGTTAAAAGTATAATATATTTTAAAAATTCTCGGAGTTACTCTTAAGGCGAGCAGAGGAAGACCCAGGAGCCTGGAAAAAGGCTGTTATTATTGAATATGTTCAGATCTACTTAGGAAACAAGTATGATTTATATTCCACTTATTTTCAGAAAGAATTTGTGTCAACTAACAGTATTGAACCCCTTGGGCGCCTGGGTGGCTCAGTTGGTTAAGCGACTGCCTTCGGCTCAGGTCATGATCCTGGAGTCCCGGGATCGAGTCCCGCGTCGGGCTCCCTGCTCGGCAGGGAGTCTGCTTCTCCCTCTGACCCTCCTCCCTCTCATGCTCTCTGTCTCTCATTCTCTCTCTCACAAATAAATAAATAAATAAATCTTTAAAAAAAAACACAAAAAACAGTATTGAACCCACACAAAATAGCGCAGTTCGGAGGAAAACAAAGTGAGAATCAACAGCCTCAAGAAGCAGAGAAAGAGCCACACCCAGGAGCAAAGAAGAGATACTACAGAGGCTAGGCTCAGGCCGATTTGCATTCTGTAGATTCTCTGGAGCTAGAATGCCCCCAATGCCCCTGAGGGTCGTGGGTCAGGCAGAGCTCAAACCCTGATGCTGCACTGTTGTAACCGGTGACAAGTCTCCTGGTCACTTCCTCCATGAGACACACCCCACCCGCTGACTACTCCAGCCTGCTTCTCGGAACTCCCATTCCTCTTTTTGAGCCTCGTTTGCGCTAATGTTTACTCACTGTTGCCCCCGTGTGGCCACTCTTCAGATAGCACGTGGCGGAATGCGTTTGAACCTATCAAATTCAAGGGAGAATAAGACAGAATAAGGTTGGTCCTTGGATCCCCTCGCTCCTAATAACCATCAAATAATTTATGAGCCATATTCTAAATCAGAGTATATCTAAACTTGATATTAGGGTTAGGGTCAGGGTCAAGCTGAATACATTAATTATGTACAGCTTTTTGTATGTCAATCATACCTCTTTAAAGTGTATTAAAAAAAAAAAGGGAGAGAATATAGTCACTCAAAGTACTGAGCACCTTTCCTGTCACAGTAAATATGTAACTAAACATAATTATTGCTTAACCTTAGCTGAGGACCGGGAGCTGGTCCTACAGGTACTTGGCAGGTAACATCTGTGGCCAGCTGCCCATCTCTCCCCCCGACACCCACACCCAGCTCAGCACATCCTCTGCTCTGCTCATGGGCAGCCCAGAGAGACCAGGTCCAGGTGTCGCTCCCTCCTGTCAGGCATGGCTTCCTTCTGACGGGTGGAGAAGGTGGTCAGCTCACAGACACACGACATCTTTTGGTTACTTGCTATTTGCCTCCCCTTTGTGTCACCCTGGTCCTTAACCTTTAGCTCCTGTGAGAACCTGGGTTTGCAGATTTCTGTTGACATTTCAAAGTGTGCAGATCTGTGCTGACTTTGTTCCCTGTCCTTGGGTCGGATATAAAGGCAAGAAAAGTCATCATACTGGGAAAGTAACAAAAATAAGTACCAAGTGTGCTCTGCGCCCCCTACCTCGGACTTGAAAGAAATGGCAAAACGTACTTCATGTTATACACAACCAGCTTTAGGGACTCATATAAGCATGTAAAATGAAATTGTACGTGAAGAAATCTCATTACTGAATTTTTGCTTTGCAGAAGAGAGTTCAGCGACACCCCCCCCCCCATTTCCTGTCTGGCCAATACCCTGTCACACTGACACATGTAGCCACAAAGGACACAACCGTGATCATCCTCCTGGAGCATTCCCGGTCCCTCTGCCCCTGCTCCAGCCAACCCTGCACACCCCCAGTCCTCCTGAGTGTCCCTTGTAGTGACACAGCTGTGATCATCCTCCTGGAGCATTTCCTGTCCTCCTGCTGGTTAGGTTTATTCCAAGGTATCTTATGGTTTTTGGTGCTATTGTAAATGGAATCATTTCTCTAATTTCTCTTTCTACAGATGCATTGCTAGCTCATCATCATTAGCCATCAGTGAAATTTAAATCAAAACCACACTGACATACCACCTCACACCAGTTAGAATGGCAAAAATTGACAAGGCAAGAAACAATAAATGTTGGAGAGGTTGTGGAGAAAGGGGAACCCTCTTACACTGTTGGTGGGAATGCAAGTTGGTACAGCCACTTTGGAAAACAGTGTGGACGTGCCTCAGAAAATTAAAAATAGAGCTACCCTATGACCAGCAATTGCATTACTGGGTATTTACCCCCAAAACACAGATGTAGTGAAAAGAAGGGTCATATGCACCCCGATGTTCACAGCAGCAATGTCCACAATAACCAAACTGTGGAAAGAGCCGAGATGCCCTTCAACAAATGAATGGATAAAGATGTGGTCCGTATATACAATGGGATATTGCTCAGCCATCAGAAAGGATAAATACCCAACTTTTACATCAACATGGATGGGACTGGAGGAGATTTTGTTAAGTGAAATGAGTCAAGCAGAGAAAATAAATTATCATATGGTTTCACTTATTTGTGGAAAATAAGGAATAGCATGGAGGATATTAGGAGAAGGAAGGGAAAAATGAAGGGGGGGAAATCGGAGGAAGAGATGAACCATGAGAGACTATGGACTCTGAGAAACAAACTGAGGGTTTTAGAAGGGAGGGGGGTGGGGGCATGGGTTAGCCTGGTGATAGGTATTAAGGAGGGCATGTACCACACGGAACACTGGGTGTTATGTGAAAACAATGAATCGTGGTCACTACATCAAAAACTAATGATGTATTGTATGGTGACTAACATAACATAATAAAATTAAATTAAAAAAAAAAGAATATGAAAAAAAAAGAACCTCTCCAGCAGAGAACATGAGGAGAACATTTTCAAGACCTTAGACAGGCAGAGATTTCCCAGAAGGCAAAGTATACTAACGATAGGAACAAACGGGTAACTTAGAAACTACGGAAATGAAGAACTGGTTCTCCTTCTTCCATTTCTGGCTAGTGTGCTGGTCTGTGGCTCGATCCCACCTCAGGCAGCTGGAAGGTTGACCTCCCAGGTCAGCTGCCACTGAGATGGCTACTGTTTCCAGAAATTCTTCAGGGTGTGGCCAGCTTTCCGCACCTGTGCACAGATCAAGTTGGCGACCTCTGACAGTGGAGCCACGGGTACTCCAGGCATGGTACCCCCCAGTCTCCCAGTAAAGTCATCCCCCTGAGGGTTTAGGGGGACGGGAGCTGCCCCTAGGCAAAAACACTGGAGATTCTCACTGTCCCTACCTGGCCTTCAGATGCTCCTCAGTTACTCCTGTGCCTCTGGTGTCTTCTTGGAACCCTGACCTGTCAGTTTTCAGACAGCTAGTCCAGCAGTACCCTCACTTTCTGGGAGGGGATTTGTTGGAATCTGCAGTGTGTCCTGCTGCCCCACCTGGATCGGTTTTTGTAGGCACATCATTTGGGCCATCTGAGGACCCAAGACTGTGGGTCTGTGGCCTGGAGGGATTCTGAGCAGTGCTGGTGGGATGGGAGGGCTGCAAGGCCCAGAGGCAGTTTCCAGAAAGCTGTCTGGGGTCCCTGGCATCGTACTGTTTTTGAATCAAAGCCCTGAGATCTTTAAAATGCCAGCAACGTTACAGCATGGGCCAGAAAAACAAATGTCGCTGTGCACCCAACACCACCTAAACTATTGGCCATTTCTTGTCACTTGAGCTGAGCACAAAGGATTGGGAGTCGGGGCTTGAGGGGGGGTCGTGGGCCAGACTTTGTGTTTGGGGGACAAAGGCCATCCAGACAAGCTTGTGCTGAACCTGAGAAGGGGGTCTGTGTGGAGACCCCAGCTGCAGGCACTGCTGTCCACTGATGCCCCCTCAGCCTGCCCAAGTGCACCTGCTGCTGGGGGAGCGCCTACCCCCTCCTCTCTGCAGAGGGCTCTCTCCTGCACCAGGTGCCTCCTCTCCTGCCAGTCACTGCCAGCCTGCAGCCTGGGAGGCTGGTTACCCCGAGTTCCTCCAGCTGCTGGGGGAGCGCCTGCTCCCTCCTCTCTGCGTGAGGGCTCTCTCCTGCACCAGGTGCCTCCTCCTCTGCCAGTCCCTGCCAGCCTGCAGCCTGGGAGTGTGGATACCCTGACAACCTCCAGCCCTGGGGACAGAGTCAGTGCGACGTGGTCTCCCAGCAGGTCTGAGCACCAGGTCCCCACATTGCTCACTGTCCTCCTGTGGGCTCACTGTGCCACGTCCTCCCTCAGGCTCCCTGGGCCCAAGTCCTCCTCTGCTCAGGGACCACTCTCGGCCCAGGCTCCACATGCTGGGACTTGGAGCAGGTCATCTGGACCTTCTGGACTCGCATTTCCATGCCCGTGACATGGGCACAGGCCAGCCTCACAGACTGCTCAGAGGAGACTCAGCACAGGAAGATGCAGGTCGCTGCAAGGGAGATGCCAAGTGACCCCAGAGGGAGCACACAGGCCTTGCACAAGGCACTGGGCTCATGGGGCTCAGTGTGGGATGTGGGCGCCCAGCCAAGGGGCTTGGGGAATCCTGGTGAGGGCGGCCCTGGTGGGGAGGGAGGGGGAAGCCATGGAAGGGTCCCAGAAGAGGCAGGAGACAAGGAAGAGGACAGGACAGAGCTTCCCAAGGAGGTCGATGGAAGGATCAAAGGATGACAGAGACCCTTGGGAAAACTCGGAGGCCCTGGAGATGTTGACTGAAATGCTGTCATTTGGTCAGAAAAGTTGTGTCACAACCCCCCAGTTGACACTGGATGATTTACTCTTTGTTGGTTGCAGGAATCAGTGCGTACCTGACATTAGAACTCACATTGCATGAAGTCTAGGATATATTTACTTTTCATCACTTTTCAGGACTAGATTTTTCTAGAGGAAGTGCTGAACATGGGTCTCTCCATTCTTTTCTTTGTGCAACTGGCCTGTTTTCAGGAGCAGATTCCTGGTGCTCATCACCACTGCTAACCCTGAGGACTGCCCCCCCCCCCCCACTGTGGACATGACCATAGTGGACATGACCACGTGGGTTGGGGGGTACTCACTGATGAAGCCCCAGTGCTCAGTACAGAGCAGGGACCCCAGATCCTCTGCTGAATGAGGGAGGGCATGAGGGAGGATGGGAGTGAGGGAGGGGAGAGAGGGAGGGGGGAAGGGAGGATGGGAGGGAGGGGGGATGGGAGGGAGGCAGGAAGGGAGGGAGTGGGGGAGGGAAGGGAGGGGTGGAAGGGAAGGGGCGGGAATGAATGAGGGAGTGAATAAACGACGTAGGGAGGGAGGGAGTCAAACCACAGAAGCTGGATCCATACCTCAGGAGCTTTTATTTGGGGTGAGTCCAAGGGCGTCACAGCCCGGGCCCTGGATGGTGGCTCAGGGCACTTCCAACTGTCCTCCTAGTGCGGACCTTCCTTCTCCTTGGACCCGGTGTCATCCTGGATCCTCTCCACCTCCTCCTCAAACAATTCTCAATGTTCCCAGGAACAAGGTGGCAGGAGGGGTCTCAGGAGGGGCTTCCCAGATCCCGTGACCCTGAGCAACAATGTGACAGTCGCTACAGGGCATTCTATCATGAGGACTGGGACCATGGATCCCATCCATCTCCTTGGGCATTAGCATTGTTCCATTCTCTGGTCCCTCCACCACCGCTGTGATGAACACTCCTGAAAATACATGTGTGAAAAACCGAGCCAGAGTTTCCGGGGGTTGGTCAGAGGCTGAGCATGCCAGGTGATGGGTGCACCTGTGGCCTGGGATGGGTGCTGCTCACTGTTCTCCCAGACAGGGGTGGGGTGCCCTTCACCCTTTCCTCCAGCGGATCTGCACTGGACCTCCGCTTCCTCACGTTCTCCCCAGACCAGACACCTGCCAGTCTGAGGGTGATGAGCGCTGCCTCCATAGGGTTTCCTTTGCCGGAGTCCTTCCCCGGGAGCTCCACATCTCTGACACATATTCCCTGCATGCCTATCCTCCCCCTTGGACTGGCATGTGTTTGGTCTCCATCCCTGTGGAACCCAGTGACTTGGAGCATGGTTTGGATCAGAGTCAGGTGAAACCTTTCTCTGGCCTTGGGTTGTGAGCAATGCTTTTGCCCTTTGTGGTGTGTCTTCCAGCTTTCTGAGTTTCCCTGGTTTCTGTGCCACAGGAGGAACCAGCCCTGTCCTGTCTGGGGTCAGGCTGTGGTGTCCCAGCAGGAACAGGGGTCTCGGGCCCGAGATTGTGCCCATAATTCCTAAAGCGGCCTCTCTGATAACATCTGATCTGTAATCCATCGGGGATTTCAATATCGAATAAGGGAAATTTTATGACAAATAAACACAGAAGAAAACAAGTCCCCTTTGAAAATAGGTGGGCAGGGCGCCTGGGTGGCTCAGTTGGTTAAGCAACTGCCTTTGGCTCAGGTCATGATCCTGGAGTCCCTGGATCGAGTCCCGCATCGGGCTCCCTGCTCGGCAGGGAGTCTGCTTCTCCCTCTGACCCTCCTCCCTCTCATGCTCTCTGTCTCTCATTCTCTCTGTCTCAAATAAATAAATAAAATCTTTAAAAAAAAATAGGTGGGCAGACACAAAGGCACCTATTGCGTGATTCCACGTACAGAAACATCAGGAATAGGTAAAGAAACAGAGAGAGAAAGCAGCTTAGGGGTTTTGATGGTGTGGGCTGGGGGAGAAATGGGCAGGGAGGGCTTCTGGTTCGGGGACTCCTTTGGGGCATGAGATATTCTGCAGCAATGTTCTATGGTGTGGTGGCACAGCGTTGGGAATGTACTTAATGCTCATGACGTACTCAAATGAAAACAAGTAATTTTATTTAAAACAAATCATAAACAGTATATAGGACATGGAAGGATAAAATAACAGTTAATATGTACCAGAGAGAAAGAACATAAGGGGAAGGGATGAAACAATCTGGTGGGGCATTGGGGTCCGGCGATGGAACTAAGGGTAATTGTACAAGGAGCTCTCCCCACAGGGCTGTGGGCTCTGGATGTGGCTCTGGGAGCCCTGCGGGAGCAGGAGCAGGGGCAGGGGTTGGGATAGGGGCAGGGCCTGGGGCAGGGCCAGGTGTAAGAGCAGGGCCAGGGGCAGGGGCAGGGCCAGGTGTAAGAGCAGGGCTAGGGGCAGGGCCAGGTGTAAGAGCAGGGCCAGGGGCTGGGGCAGGGACAGGTGTAAGAGCAGGGCCAGGGGCAGGGGCAAGGGGAGGGACGGGGTCAGCAGTAGTGGCAGATGCAGGATCCAGGGCAGGACCTGGGTAAGGAGCAGGAACAGGAGCTCCGGCAGGCGCAGGGGCAGGGGCACCAGCAGGAGAAGGAGCAGGAACAGGAGCTCAGGCAGGGGCAGGGGAAGGGGCAGCAGGTCTGGCAGGGGAAGGGCCAGGAGCAGGGGCAGGGACAAGAACAGGAGCCCAGGAAGGGGCAGGGGAAGGCGCAGCGGGTCTGGCAGGGAAAGGGGCAGAAGCAGGAGCAGGAGCAGGAAAAGGAGCAGGAACAGGAGCTCAGGCAGGGGCAGGGGCAGGGGCAGGGGCAGCAGGTCTTGCAGGGGAAGGGGCAGAAGCAGGAGCAGGAAAAGGAGCAGGAACAGGAGCTCAGGCAGGGGCAGGGGAAGGGGCAGAAGCAGGAGCAGGAACAGGAGCTCAGGCAGGGGCAGGGGAAGGGGCAGCAGGTCTTGCAGGGGAAGGGGCAGAAGCAGGAGCAGGAAAAGGAGCAGGAACAGGAGCTCAGGCAGGGGCAGGGGAAGGGGCAGCAGGTCTGGCAGGGGTAGGGTTATGAGCAGGAGCAGGGTCAGGGACAAGAACAGGAGCCCAGGAAGGAGCAGGGGAAGGGGCAGCGGAATCTGGCAGGGGCAGGGAGAGGAGCAGGAGAAGGAGCAGGAACCGGAGCTCAGGCAGGGGAAGGGGCAGGGGAAGGGGCAGTGGCTCTGGCAGGGGCAGGGGAAGGGGTAGGAGGAGGGGCAGGAGCTGGGTTGGAGCAGTGGCAGGTGCAGGATCCAGGGCAGGAGCTGGGTCAGGTGCAGGAACAGTAGCAGGAGCTGGGTCAGGGGCAGGTGCCAGTTCTTCCTGGTCAGCGTCAGGCTGTCCGTGGGTGGGTGCCGGGTCACCTGCCGGCTCCTGGTCTCCTCCTGAAGTCGCTGCAGGCACCACCCCTCCCTTCAGAGCTGCCGATGGAGTTGGAGCCGGCTCTAGCTCCTCAGGTGGTGGAGCAGCTGTGAGAGGAGAAAAGCTCACCCTGTGCCTGCTCTCCGTGGGCCTTTGCGGAGACAGAACCCAGCCCAGGGCCTCCCAGAGAAGCCGCAGCCAGGAAGGAGCCCTCCCTGGGGTGTCTCCCCGACTGCAGTCCACCCGCTGGATGCTCTGCGCCCAGTCTTTGCTCCAGGCCCCACACCAGCCTCTGGGGCCTCGTCCCTGTGGGGCCAGCACCGACCCATCCCCACACACCACAAACACCCAGCCCCAGCCTTCTCACCCTCGGGCTCGGTCTCCGTGGGCTCCGGCTCCTGGACCACTGTCCGGTGACCAACCACCTGGGACAGTGGTCTGGGTGGTGTTGTAGGTCTTGCCCAGCAATCCCCAGCACTTGTTTTTGGGGATGCCTGTGGGGTCAACCCCTCTGTCAGGGAGGAGGGCATGTCCGCCAGCTGCCTCTGGAGGTCATCCGTGGCCTTCTGCAAAGACAGGGATGGGTAGCCGGCTGGAGGCATCACAGCCCTGCCCGGCCATCCTCACTGTCCTCCTGCCCAGTCCCCCTGCTGCTCCCAGATCAGACACAGACCTGTGTGTGCACAGCCCTGCACCCGGGATGCAGTGACCCATCCCTGCAGGGCTATCGGGATAAACCCTGGGTAGAAGGGGCAGCGCCCGCGCACCCCATCCCACACAGCCAGCCTTGACCTTGAACATGAACTGCCCACTGGGAATCTGACCCCTCATCACCCTGCTCCTGCTCAGGGTGGCCCCACCCTGCATGACCCCTCTTTACACACACACACGCATGCACACACACACTCACACACAGACACGCACAGACACACACACACGGAGGGGGGCCTGGGGCTGCACAGGTCAGATCAGAGCGTGTGGGGCTGGGTGGCTGGCTCTGGGCCTCCTGGTGTCACCTTTCTGTCCTTCCGGCCAAAAGGCCAGAGGCGGTGGGGAGCCCTGATTCGACATCCCCAGAGGGGGACAGCGTTTGCTGGGCGCTCCTTCTTCAGCCTGCAGCATCCAGATTTGGGGAAGCAGCACCCGAACATGCTTCTTGTTGGAGGGTCTCCAAAGAAATGAGCTGGGCAGGGGGCTGTCTCTGGAATGTGGGTGCCTGGTTACCGGGGTTCCAAATTCTGTTGGGTTCTGTTGTCAGGGAAGTGAGGTCACCACTGTCTGGGGTCCCCTTATCCAACTTCCTCCTCACACAAGAGCCCCCGAGGGCCCCCCTTCCCCAGCTGCTCAACGTTCACCCTCCCCCCATGCCCCATCCATACAGTGACACCCACACAGTCCATCCACAGCCCCCGGGAGGCCTGGGTGCAGCCGATGTCCCCGCTGTGAGGACGCAGAGCTGGGTTCAGACCGGGCTCCTGTGCGTGCCCAGGGCTGTGACCCAGGACAGACCCCGTGCCTCTCAGGGCCTCCCCAGGCTCCGCATCTGCACATTGGGGTATTCTGGCTTCTACTTCTAGGGACACCATCAGGGGTAGGACCTCTACGCATGTTCCATACCTGCTCTCACAGGAGGCTGGTGCACACTTGGGATTGCAAGGATGAGCCAGGGGCTGGGTGGGACATGGAGCACAGCTCAGAGGGGCCTGGGTCTGCTCTGGGGTCCGGGCAAGGCCACCCCCCTCCTGCCTGTGTCCCAGCCCCCGTGGGAAGGTTGTAATGAACTGATTCTGACCTTGTCCTCTCACAACACAGACTTCCAGGGGCTTCTATTAGGGTTAGGCTCAGGTCCCAGGGACTCATCTGTGCCCATGTGCTGAGCAGTCCCCACAGTGGCTCCCAGCATCCCTGAATCCTGGTCACAGATCCTCCAGGATGGATGGCCTCTCAGGAAGATAATGGGGCAAAATGCTGGGATGTCATTTCCAAGCTGATGGAGGAAAGTCTGTGACTTCTTCTGGTTCCCTCTGTCCTGTGTGCATTCTTTGTCTCCTTCTCTGTCTCTGTCTCTGTGTTTCTCACAGGAGCAGGATCTGCGGACTCCAGGGGTGATGTGAGAAACCTCAGAAGCCTCCCTTGTTCTTGTTTCCCTCTCCTGTCCTGGTGCTCCGTTCCTTCCTAAGGCCTCCTCAGCCCGACCAGAGCAGTGATTCTGGAACCTCTTCCAAATGGGGACCCTGAGGCTGCAACAAGGAGGGTCTTGACCTTGGTCCCCAGACCAGTGGTCCAGTGCTCTGCCACGTTCTGCATACCCAGGTCCTCAGCCTCCCAAGCCCCTAGTCTGTCCCCTGCTCTGAAGGACCTCGAGGGAGTACAAAGCATTTTCCCAGGACTGGGAGCACAGTGGGTCGGGGATGGAGATCCAAGGCCAACAGGCTCTTCCACAAGCCTGTGGGACCCTAGGGACCCTGCATCTCTATAGCCCAAGTGACAGAAGAGTAAGCTGAGGCCTTTGTGCTGTAGCCCCTCTGGACTTGGGGGTGGGTATCTCTTCCTGCTTCCAAGTGCCCAGGCCGGTGATGGACACCGGAACCCAGACCCTGTGCTCTCCCAGTGCCCTGGGAACCCTATGGGCCCCTTGGGGACCCGTGACCCTCAGCCTGGCCTGTCTCCCCTCCCCATGCTATGGATCTGGGTCCTTGCCAGGAGCCCAGATGCCCTGCCCCATGGCCCAGCTGTCTCCAACCTCTTCATTCTTTCTCCCTTGTGACCCGCCTCGCTCCCAGGGTGTCCTCCCCTTCTGACCCCCAGCTGGGCAGCCAGAGTGGTGTGTGTGTGTGTGTGTGTGTGTGTGTGCAGGTGCACATGCCTCTATGTGTCTGGGGATGCCCAAGGTCATGTCCCCACATGGGATGGGGTGGGTAGCTATTCCTGAGGATCTGAGGGGCTCTCACCCCCAAAGCGAATCTCATGGGAGGGTTGGGGCTGGCCTAGGACTGGAGAGCAGCCCTGCTCCTTGGACTCTGCACCCCTCATTTGTCCTGGGCCAGTCCCTGCCTCTCTTGACCCAGGTTCCCAACTGTCCCTGAAGGTCGGACATGGAAAGGCTTGAACGTGGCTGCTCCTCCAGGGGTAGGTGGGGGACAGGTGCACCAGGCATGCAGGCCTCCCCACCGAGAGGGCCAGCCAGGTGTGTCATGGCCAGGTGTGCACAGATGACCTGCCCACAGCTCCTGTAGCATGACCCAGCCCTGCGGTAGATGTGCACGAGACCCATGGCTCCGCACCTGACCGGTCCCCCACGTTCTCTCACCACCGCCAACTGCTCTGTGGCCCCAAAGTCCACTGATCCCTGCAATCACGCCCACCCTGGGCGGCAGGCCTCAGGGTGCAAGGCCAGGTGGGGTGGACATGTGCGGATCCAAAAGTCACTGAATACCCCCCACCCAGCTGGCCTGGAATGCAGATACCCTCTCAGGGTCCAGCTAAGTGCAGGGCTGGGCTAGAGGACCTGGAGGCATCCGTGGAGGCCAACTCAGGGCAGGGGGAAGATCAGTCCATCCCTTCCCCTTCTCCTCTCCTCCTTCTGCCTTGTCTTCCTGGCAGGACCCAGGACAGAGGTCCAGCCTGTCCCTGGCTGCAGCCCTGGCTGGAGTCAGAGGGGCGGGAAGGAGGCCGGGGAGGAGGGGCCCCCCAGCAGGATGCCCGAGTGTGAAGGTGGTTGTTACTGTAATCAGGGACCCCATGGGCATTCAGGGATTTCAGCCCCAGGACCCGGCCCCTGCCCCATCCTTCACCCTCCACAAGGCCCGCATCCTCCCCAGCCCAGTCCCTGTCTGCAGCCAGTCCTCCCTCCAGTCCCAGGAAATCCAGCTGTTCCGGGGGCTGCAAAATCATTACAAGCTGGAGCAGAGCCAGCCCTATGGGGCTTGATTCTGGCTCCTGCAGCCCCACAGTGAGGAGAGGTGAGGCCAGGCAGGAGCGGGGAGAGGGCAGAGTGGACTCTCCCTGGGGGCCATGGCTCCCTGGTCAGCGCAGACCCTGTTGTGTGCTGGCCCCTAGGGCACCCAGATTTCAGCTCCCGGGCAGGCTCTGGGAGGGAGACCAGAGTGTGGTTCCTATTAGCTCAGACGTGTCACTCTGTCCTGTATCTACAGCCTGTCTCCCGAGCTGGACTCCCCCTCCTAGTCGGCCAGCAACACCTTCAGGACCAAGAACAGGCCATCATGAAGCTCAGGGGCCAGTGCGTGGCTGGGCAGGCAGGGGAGGGCTTGCTTTCAGCTCAGGGAGTCTCTGGCTGGGCTAGCAGGGGCTTAGGAGGGCTGGCCTTCCAGCTTCTCTGCTGACCAGCCTTGGGACTGGAGCCATGTACCTCCCCTCTCTGGGCCTCACTCTCCTCCTCTGTGCAATGGGGTAATGGTGAATGATTGCTCCCATGGCAGGAACATGTGGGGTGCTGGGCACAGAACCTGGATTGCAGAGTGCAGTGGGGGATGGTGAGCCGTGTCGGCAGTGAGCACCCCTCCCCCAAAAAGCAATCCAGCCCTTCCATGCAGCCCCCAGGCCCCTGGCTGGGAGCCCAGAAGCAGTGGCCGACCACACTCCAGACACCAGGCCCCTGTGTGTGGCTCTTCCTCAGGAATGGGGATGTGGTGGGGACCCCGTGACACGGGGCCAGCTCTTGTCTCTGACGGAAGGAGAACAAAGACTTTCCCTGGGGTCCCCTAAGGCCACGTAAGAAGGGAGGAGGCTGCCCCTAAATGGTACATTGAAATTCTGCTTCTGTTAGAACCTGAGCGTTGGGGTTTGGTTCTTTCACTTGCTGGGCTGACGAGACACACACGCTCTCCATGACTCCTCCTCAGATGAAGAGCTCTTGCAGGTCCCGGGCGTCCTGGACCTGGGGAGGGGAGAGGGGCCAGTCCCCTCCCTGGCTCCTGAAGGAGACCTGTCCTCCCAAAGACAGGATGGTTTCGGGTCGTCATCCTGGGCCAGGGCTGGAGACAGCCCCTCACTGCTCCTGACTCTGGGGCTCAGTGGGCCTTTCTCAGGCACAGCAATGCCCACTGAAAGTGGGGGCTTCAGAAAGAACACACTCCTGGACCTGGTCCTGCTCCAGGACGGTGGCTGCCTTCCCCAGCTCCGGAGGAAGAGGGACATCCTCTGCTTCTTTGGGCGGTGGTCCTCTGACCCACGAGCAAGCACTGAAAAGTTTCTAGTCCGCCTCTGGAAGTGCACCAGCCAGTCACTGTCCACACACGAAGACGGACAACTTGCTAAGGAAGCGCGGGAGGTGATCCTGTGCAAATGGTCTGCGGGCCGGTGGGGCTGGCTGCTTCAGGGCACCCTTTCTCTGGATAGGAATCCTCCTGGAGTCTCGTCTCTGCTCTCGGAGCTCCCTTCCTGCTGGTTTCAGGACCAAGGGAGAGACTGTGGTGTGGCTTGGAAGGCTCCACCCCAGCCTCCTTCCTTCCGCACACATCACTGCTCCCCAGGAAGCAGGGGCTGTTGCTCCCACATGCCCTGCGCAAGGCTGGTTTAAGGCACTCATTCCCTCCAAGGCCCAGCCGCTCTGGCTCCATCACATACATCGTGGCCACAGCTGCCTGGCTGGGTGAGGAGTCCAGGAGAGCTCTCCTTTCCCAGGATCAGGGTTCATATTCCTGGCCAGAGTAAAAGTCCCATCTGTCCTCTGCTAGAGAAGGTGAATTCCTGGGCCGGGTGGCCCTCAGGTGCCTGAGGACATGGGGGTCCCCCACAGGTCCCCTGGAGTGAAGAGTGACGGGCACCCCTGTCTGGGAGAACAGTGAGCAGCACCCATCCCAGGCCACACGTGCACCCATCACCTGGCAGTGCTTGGCCTCAGACTCACCCCCGGAAACTCTGGCCCGGTTTTTCACAGATGTGTTTTCAGGAGTGTTCAGCACAGCAGTGGTGGAGAGAGCAGGGGATGGAACAACAGTAATGCCCAAAGAGATGGATGATGGCTCAGTCCGTTAAGCCGTTGACTCTTGATTTTGGCTCAGGATGTGATCTCATGGTGTGGGATGGAGCCCCATGTAGGGTCTGTGTTCAGGGCAGCGTGGGCTCACGATTCTCTTTTCCACCTCCTGCCTCTCCTACCACTCCCGTGCCACACTCTCTCTCTCTAAAATAAATTAATAAAATCTTTATAAAAATGGAATCCTACAGAATGTACTTTTAAAAAGTTGTAAAAAATCTGTCATATGATCTCACTGATGTGAGTAATTCTTAATCTCAGGAAACCAACTGAGGGTTGCTGGAGTGGTGGGGGGTGGGAGGGATGGGGCGGCTGCGTGATAGACATTGGGGAGGGTATGTGCTATGGCGAGCACTGTGAATTGTGTAAGACTGTTGAATCACAGACCTGTACCTCTGAAGCAAATAATACCTTATATGTTAAGAAAAAAGAAGATAGTAGGCAGGGAAAAATGATGTAATGTATGGTGATTAACATAATAAAAAAAGGGAAAAAAGTTGTAAAAAATCATAACATTGATTTTGCCATTTTAACATTTTCAGTATAAAGTCCAGTAGTGTTAAGTATATTTATACTGCTGTGATACATATCTTGAGAACATTTCATTTGCAAATCTGAAATTCTGTACCCATTATTTGTTTTTCATGTAGAAAGCATATTTATTTATTTACTTATTTAATTATGCTCAATTAGCCAACATATAGTACATCTTTATTTTTTGATGTATTGTTAAATGACTCATTATTTGCATATAACACCCAGTGCTCGTCAGAATATGTGACCTTCTTAATACCTATCACCCAGATACCCCATTCCCCCACCCCCTCCCTTCTGTAACCCTCAGTTAGGTTCCCGGAGTCCAGAGTCTCTCATGGTTTGTCTCCCTCTCTGATTTCTTCCCATTCAGTTTTCCTTCTCTTCCGCTACGGTCCTCCATGCTATTCCTTATGTTCCACATATGAGTGAAACCATATGGTAACTGTCTTTCTCTGCTTGACTTATTTCACTTAACCTAATCCCCTCCAGTTCCATCCACGTCAATGCAAATTGTAGGTATTTATCCTTTCTGATGGCTGAGTAATCCCTTGTATATATGGACCACATCTTTATCCATTCATCTGTTGAAGGGCATCTGAGCTCCTTCCCCAGTTTGGCTATTGCAGACATTGTTGCTATGAACATTGGGGTTCAGGTGCCCCTTCTTTTCACTACATCTGTGTCTTTGGGGTAAATACCCGGTAGTGCAATTGTCAGGTAGTAGGGTAGTTCTATTTTTAACATCTTGAGGAACCTCCATACTGTTTTCCAGAGTGGCTGTACCAGCTTGCATTCCCACCAACAGTGTAAAGAGGGTTCCCCTTTCTCCACATCCTCAGAACATCTGTCATTTCCTGACTTGTTCATTTTAGCCATTCTGACCGGTGTGAGGTGGTATCTCATTGTGGTTTTGATTTGAATTTCCCTGATGGCTAGTGATGTTAAACGTTAGTCATTTTTATGTCTTTTTTGGAGAAATGTCTGTTAATGTCTTCTGCCCATTTCTTGATTGGGTTATTATTATTAGTATTATTATTTTTTGGGTGTTGAGTTTGAGAAGTTCTTTCTAGATCTTGGGTACCAGCCCTTCATCTGTAATGTCATTTGCAAATATCTTCTCCCATTCCATGGGTTGCCTCTTAGTTTTGTTGACTGTTTCGTTTGCTGTGCAGAAGCTTTTTATCTTGATGAAGTCCCAAAAGTTCATTTTTGCCTTTGTTTCCCTTGCCTTTACAGACATGTCTTGAAAGAAGTTGCTGTGGCCGATGTCAAAGAGGTGACTGCCTCTGTTCTCCTCTAGGATTTTGATGGACTCCTGTCTCACATTGAGGTCTTTTATCCATTTTGAGTTTATCTTTGTCCATGATGTTAGAGAATGGTCGAGTTTCAATCTTCTGCATGTGGCTGTCCAATTTTCCCAGCACCATTTATTGGAGAGACTGTCTTTTTTCCATTGGACATTCATTCCTGATCTGTCAAAGATTGGTGGACCATAGAGTTGAGGGTCCATTTCTAGGGTCTTTATTCTGTTCCATTGATCTATGTGTTTTTGCGCCAATACCATCCCGTCACAGATTTGCAATATAGATTGACGTCAGGCATTGTGATGCCCCCAGGTTTGATTTTCTTTTGCAACATTTCCCTGGTTATGTATCCTTGGCTGCATGTTCTCATTTAGTACTGTGAATATGTCTTTCCAGCTCTTTTTCGCCTGCAAAGTCCCTATGGACAGGTCTGACGTTATTCTGATGTTCCTCCCTCCGTACATAAGAAATCTGTTCCCCCTGGCTGCTTTCTGGATTGCTTCCTTGGTTCTAAGATTTGCAAGTTTTCCATTTTTAATTCTAATAGTGTATTTATAGAATACTTTGGATTTTCTATGTACACCATCATATTATCTGTAAATAGTCACAATGATCTCCTCGCTTCTTATTCTTTTTGTTTCTCTTGGCTTATAACACTTGGGAGATTCTCCAATGGAATGTTGACCAGAGTAGCATTGCTTGAAGATTTTAATATACCTTTCTCAATATCTGATAGAAAAAGCAGACAAAACATTGGTAAGACATGTGACCTAATTGACATATATGGAACATTACAGAGTAAGTGCAGAATACATTATTTTCAAGTGGTGCTAGAATATTTATCCAAATAGACGATATGTTGGGCCATGAATCAAGTCTACACATTTTAAAAGCCTGAAATTAACTAGGTTATATTCTTAGACTACAGGGAATCGAGCCATAGTCATAATGAAAAGAAAAGCAGGAAGTCCCTCAATGCTTAAAACTTAAATGTAAATTTGCTACATATCCTAAGGGTCAGAGAGGGAATCACAATGGAAAGTCTCGATCTTTCCTACATCAGAGCTCACAGACAATGGCATTCTATCCGTGAAGAGCACTATAAATAAGGTAGACAGGAGTTGAGCCTTAAGTCCGAGTTCTGCCTGCCTCAGCCACACCTGGCAGCCTTGGCATGTGGTCGCCCCCAGCTGCCCTTTCTGGTAGCCCTGAGCTAAGGGGGACAACATAGCCATATGGAAATGGGAAGCTCCCCACTCCTAGTGACGATGGTGCTATTGTATTGTCCTCACCAGTCCAACAAGATGATCTCTGAGTGAAACATGACACAATAGCAGCTTCTTGACCTTCCTTAAGGTTTGAAAATAATCTTGCGAGTCATCTATCAGAAATATGGTTTCAACATGTGTCCTTTTTTCTGGAAAAGAAATAGATCCAAATAGTAATTATGGTTTCTGAGCACCTGCCCTTGAGCTCCATCACACTGCTCTTTGTGGAATTCTCCCTCTTAAACTTCTAAACTATGATGTAGGTATTTTTAGTCACATTTTCTAGATGGTTAGACGGGGGCTCAGAGACGATACGAGTCACGGAGGATTTTAGTGTCAGAGACCTAAGTGGGATCTCCAAACTGACTCCAAATCCCTTGTTATTCCATACACGGAACTCTTTCCCTGTTATCTCTGGTCTTCTCCATCTGGAAACATATCAAGTACCAGGATTTTCTTGTTGTGTGGCCAACTGGAATGAATTCAGCCGGCCTTTTAAACTATGCCCATCATGATCAGTGGAGGACCTTTGAGTATATGTGCTGCCGAAGCGAGCACATTGGAGGACCTTTGAGTAAGATACTCCAAGATCTCTAGGAATAGAGACATTATAATCCGCTTGAGATCTTCAAGTTACTGAAAGAACTATCTTTTTTTTTAATTGATTCAGGCTCTAGTATGTTCAGAGTGTGCTGTAAGACAGGTCTGAAATAGTATTTGAAAACACTCAGCTCAGCCTCTTCTACAAAGTGAGACAGTGCTTATAAACATTGCTAAAATAGTCCCTTAGCTATGATTACTTACTTCCCAACCATCGTAGTGTTTATATGGTATGACTATGACTTAACATTAGTCAAAATCTGCAAGGAAAGAACTGAGACAGTGTATGCAAGCTTTAGGGGCACTTCATGTTTCCATTAGTGTTGTGAAAATGAGCTACTCTGTTTTATTCTATAGTCCAAGGGAATGGTGCCAGACATCTCTGAGATGTCTAGGAGTTCTAAAATTCTGACTTTAAATTATCTGTGTGTTTCAGAGATTTGGGCAGGAGAAGGGGAAGAGCCCAGCATCTGTGAACACCTCTGTTACCTGTGTTGACCGTGGGATAGGTGAACTTCTCTAGGCATCATTTTGATTTTTTGGCACTATTGTTAAAGGTACTTTTGTCTCAAGTTCCTCCCTTTAGTAGCAATTCTAATGATAATGGAAATTTTTATCTTTTACCATCCGTGGGCCTGGATCCTGGGCTCCCAGAGAAGCTATCCTTTAACATTTTACCAAGGTCAAAATGACTGGGCCAAGCCTCAGAGTATGGGTCCTATTTCTGTCCCAAGCACATATTGTACATCTGGTTTGAGAAGAAAAAGATAATCCCAAAATGCCATTGCAAACATAAAGATAAGAAAAACAAAAGAACCTCTCTGGCTTCCATAAGATTAGAGTCATACCAACTTGTACAAACTGAAAACATAAGAGAAAGTCTGTCACTTTCTTGAATGTTCTTCCTCATGATGATATGTAACTCTGTATGTAAATCAACACAGAACAAATATATAAACCTGCCTCAAATGTTCCTTCCCCGGAGCACTCCCTTTTTTGTGAAGATTGTGTCTCCCAGGCAGCTGTCCTGACTTGGGTTTGAATAAAACTCTCTTCCTTTTTCTCTAAAGTGTTTAAAAGGGTTTGTTCATTCAGTGTCGAGAATAACAATATGTTTTCTTTTTAAGTGAAAAATAAATGTTCCTCGTTCACAACTCCAACAGCAGAGAAGGGCGGCTGTTCTTCATCCTGGAGCTTCCCTGCAGAACCAAGCATATGTATATATATTCCAGCATAAACGGGCTCATCCTACAAGGATGCTTTGAAGGTCCAAGAAGCACTATCCAGTCCATGGGTGAGACCAGAAGGCGAAGCTCTTCACGTTTAGAGCATTAGTTTTTGGGTTTAAAACTGCCTTGGAAATGCGTGAAACATTGCATTTCCTAAAGCCCAAAGCCTCAGAAGGTCCGAGCGCAGCTGATCTTGCCGGGAGCCGGGAACAGCTCTGCAGGCAGGGGTTGGTGCAGGAAGGGAAGGGGCAGGGCTCTGGGGGTGGTCTGCAGCCAGAGGCGGCCGCGGAATGGGCCGGGTGTGTGTGTGGGGGCGGACCCCTCCCATAGCCCCCGCCCACGCCTGCGCCGCCAAGCAGGTGTTGGCGTGAGGACGGGCCTCCTGGACCACCTGCCGTCGTAGGGAGCCGCGGGCCTGAGGGCGGGTTGGCCGGTAGAGGCAGGCGCGGCATCCAATGGGCTCGGGGCACCACCCTCCCCGACCAATCACCGCGTGGGGGTGGAGTTACCTCTCTGAGGGAGGACCCGGAGCGGCCCCGGATGCAGAGGTGGGGCAGAAGGCCAGCTCCCAGAGAGTTCACCTGTAGAGTTCCCGGCTGGGTGAGACCACGCTGTGGGCCGGGGTGGGGTCCCGGGGGTAGGGTGCACCTCGGGTGGGAGTTGGGTCCTCGAAGGAGGCGGGCAGCGAGCTAATCCCGCGAACTCAGATGAGTTTCCTAATCGTTGAAAGTCCTTCAACGGGCCGTATCCCCCAGCCCCGTGAACTCCAGGGCTCCGCTCACCCGAGCTTTTTTGGGATGGGTTGCGGACATTTCAGGGTTTCCCGTGTTCCCCTGGAAGAGTGCACGTAAGGACCGCACACAGTCCCCAAGTTCAGTGGGGTGCCCCCTGTCCCCTGGCAGAGTGCAGGTAATGGACCTTGAGTAGCACCCCGAGTTCAGCAGGGTGTCCCCTGTTCCCCCAGGCACAGGTGTGGCGGTAACAAGCCCCAGAGCCGTCCTCCAACTTAGCATTGTGCCCCATGTTCCCCGGGTATGGTGGTAATGGGCTGTCAGGATTGTGCAGGAGGGTCCTCCAGGTGGGGGCCTGGAGGCTGGAGTAAACTAGACCCTACTCAAGTTGCATGAGGAACAGATGAGTTGAGGTGTTGATTTGGAAGAGTCATTTCGCGTTTCCAAAAATGTCAAAGTCATTGGTCTACTTTAGAATGAAGATAATTAGTACTTAAAAAACAAGTATGTGTTTCCCCTTCTCCCAGAAACCGAAGCAGGTGTGCTTGCCATAGGTCGGAGGTCCTACTTATCCCCACCTGACAGCACTTCTCCCCTCTGGCTCCATGAGACCCGAAGTTTTGAACATCAGCATGTGAGTCAGTGATGCTGCTTGTCACAGGACGTCAGCATTCAGAGAGAGCAGCAGGTCCATTTGGTACAATGTCATCTTCAAGTCAGGACTGGAGGTAAAACTTCTGATTAACCCCAAACCTCCTGGGCTTTCCTCTTTTTTCTAGTTGAGCTACGAAGTAAAACTTAAGTAGCTCTCAGCATTCTCCATTTGGTTCAAGAGTTACTTTCCCTGCGGGTAGAACATTGCAGGGGATCCGATTTTCTCTGTTCATTTATTGCTTACAAAATATATTCTGATCATCTGTTTCCTAGAAGTAACTTTTATTAGAAAGAGAAGGTGAAATTTACTCTTTGTGTGTTTTTAAGATATCTTTTGTTCCTCAATCTAATAGCGTTTATTCAATTGGGCCTAGGATATGGTTGAGTGGCCAGCATCTAGAGTTAGGTGGCTTTTTGTCGTCATATACAGATTCGGATGATGTCTTGTCATTTGTCAAAGGTGATGTTTCATAATTGATTAGTGTTTTCATCAGAAGAGTTACAGTTAGGGTCAAGGGAAAAATCAAAATTATTCAAAGCAGGCTTTTACTGTTTAAAAGTTGAGCCTGAGTTTCTAGTTTTTCTAAATGTATCATCTAGATATTTTGACATGCTGTATTTTCTCTGTAGTTTCTTTGGTGGTGGAGTCAGAAGGAGAGTGTTTGGGAATTCTGGATGGAGGCATGCTGGTGTCAGGAGCACTGGGTTGAGTTCTGGAACTGCTTGCCTGAGCCTAGGTGCGTCAGGTTATCCCACAGAGCTTCCGTTGACTCCTTATGAAATTTGTGGAAGGTAATATCTATGGAACGTCTTTTTTTTTAAACATTTTATTTATTTATTTGACAGAGAGAGAGATAGCGAGTGGGAACACAAGCGGGGGTGGGGGGTGGGAGAGGGAGAAGCAGGCTCCCCGCTGAACAGGGAGCCTGATGCGGGGCTCGATCCCAGGACCCCAAGATCACCACCTGAGCCGAAGGCAGACGCCTAACGACTGAGCCACCCAGGCGCCCCTCTATGGAAAGTCTTTTTCCACAGAAACTGTTTTGCCTAATGAAGAGCCATTAAAATTGAGGTGAATGGGCTGAATTAGTCTGTAAATAATAGTTTTAATCCCCCCGTCATAGGATATGGTATTTTATTATACAAGGAGTCCTCAGAAGGTTGCAGTGAAAGAATCCGATCTCAGAGCATGTTCATATTCCATTGATATGTTACTTACAGTTTGCACAGGTAGGAAGGTAAATGGAGAGAAATACGACAGAAGGGGAAAGTAGGTGTGAACCATTCATTAAGTAGCCTTCTACCTTTGGGCCAGTGTCATTTTGGAAGAAGAGGGGGAATCCTGGAGCTCTGCAGCAGATGGGGGAGTTCCAGGTCTGGGTAAAGCTGACAGGGGCCTCAGAGGAGAGCTGAGTGCATTATGCAGGAGGGTGTGGGCAGGGCGGGCTCCAGGGCTGGCTGTGGGTCTCCCGTGTGAGAGTTGTGACAGGTGAGGGCCGTGAGCAGGTTCCTGGCTGAGGACAGGTGAGGCCCAAGTGGAGAGCTGGCCGAGCACCTTCTTCTTTGCCACTAGGCTCACCCAACACACACAACCTCATCATCTGTCCCTGTTAGTCCAGTTCAGACGTCTCAGAGTTGCCAGGCCGAGACGTTTGTTTGAGCTTCTTTCTTTGTGTGTGAAGTTTCAAAACTTTGATTATGGAAATGACGGGTCGTCAGAACATCTGTTACTCTTTCATTTCCTGCTCTTTTTTCTTTTTTAAAAATTTTTAAAAATTTTTTATTTAGCAACTTTTTTTTTTTTTATCCTGCTTTTTTTTCAATCACCGAAGAGAATCATTCCTGCTAGTGGAAGGGGCTATCCGTGTGTTTTTATTTCCCATTTTAATTAAACAATGGGAAAACAATCTTCAAAGATATTAAAAGAATCCTTTGTGAGTGTTCATGTTTTCCTGTTCCATGTACCACATTCCGATATTAGAAATTATGTTTTAAAGTAAAACACAGCCGCAGATCTGTAACAGGGTACGGTGCCCTTTGTGAGAGGGACACATGGAGAAGGAGTGTAGGTTCTTTAGGAGCTTGGGGAGTGTCTCGTCGTGCTCCCAAAGGAAATCGAGCCCCCTGTTAGCCTTCCCAATGGGGCTGCTTACCTGGTGGCCCATCTTGGGCTCTGGAAGCTTGACCCCGTGAGTCGCTTGCGACTTGAGCTGGGGAATTTATGAAGAAAACAAGGAATCCTGGAGGGTGCCTGCATCCTTTGTGCTCGGACAACTGCATGTCGCAAAGGAACCCATCACCCGTGAGGCGTGTCGGGATCCCTGAGGGTGTGGGCCTCGCTTCCTGGGCTGAGGTTGTGTCTTCCTCCTTATCTGGACCAGAGCCAGGGTGTGTGGCTATGGAGATCCAGACCCTTATGTGACCATGTCATTATTATTATTATTATTTTAAGAGAGCAATATAGACATTGACTTCGAGATACAAATATCAAAAGGAAAAACACAAGGTCAAATATACATATAATGACTCAACTCATGGCATGTCTCATTCGTATGGGTCATGTAGGGCTGCCCATATGAGAAAGACGAAGGAGTTATATTTTGATAGAAGTGTGCTGTGCACACATAGTGTTTTATTCTCTCATTTGCCTTATTTCTTTGAAGGGAAACTAGAGCGGTGACTGGAGCTTGGTTTCCGACTTTAAGGAATGGGAGACAAGTGAATTGAAAGAGCAGTGTTGATGTTGACATGGTGCTCAGTGCCCAATGAGCGAATGTTTGAAGCTCGGACTCGGAAGCGTTGGTGTTCAGCGAGGATGTTGTCCGAGTTTCTAGCACATGGAGTCACTTGGCTGGTGTGCCTCATCGGGCCAGTTCCTGCCTTTCTAAGGGCAGCTTGGAAGTGGCTTGAAACCCTAGGGCATTTGTGGAGTGGCCTGGATGGGACAGCTGTGTGGGCCAGTGTAGACACCACCCAGGGAATTCCAGAGGTAATGATGAGCACATATGTGAGGCTGGAGTTTGCTTCTCCGTGAGAAGCATTGAGCTGGAGTGGAAAGAAGTCGCTGGGTCTTATGACTCTCTGTGTGAGCAGGTCTGAGCCTGGCAGGGTAGTCGGATCAGATAGGTGGGAGGTTGTGACGCCGTGGTGGTGGACCATCGCTCACGATGGGCAGGCCAGCTTGCTCCAGGGATAGGGACTGGGCTCTCCTCCCTGGCCAGCCCTCCTGCTGCAGATGTGATAAGAGAGTTGCTTCCTGTTTGGTTCTCGAGCCCTCGGCTCAGCAGGGTGGTTGGTGGGAAGCAGCTCACTCGCAGCATTATCGATTCTTGTGCAGTGTGCCCCCTGCTTCCTCAGAGGAGGCACAGCAGATGTCCTGTGCAGCAAAGCTTGGTTTGTGATGACATCACAGGAAAGAGGGACAGGTGCACCACTCTGCTTGACCACAGGAGGATTCCGGACTTCAATCACAGGTGGTTGGTGCAGGGAGGAGAGATGTTTGTTTCCCAGGACCTTGGGCAAAGGGAGATTTGGGTCCTGGGATGGGTCTCTGCTCAGCTTTCTCAGATGAGCACCTCAGGCAAGGAGAGGACGTGTGTGTGCTCACCTGTAATCGAGGAAAGTGTCTGGTTTCAGGTCTCATGGGCAGGTGGAGTCCTCGTATGGCTCATTTTCCTGATGGTGTTCAGGGTGCAGTAGGTGGACCCCCTTGTCCCGGGCATCCTGGCTGTGCAAGAGCTCTGGGGCACCTTTTCCCCGGGGCTTTGGACCAGGAAATCGGAGGTAGTCCGTGGTGAAACCATCCGTGTAGGCCTCCGTTTCTGCCCTGCCGAGATGGACTGGTGACTGTGATAAGTTCTATATGTGGAAATATAGAGCAGGAGACAGGGCTGGCATGCTGAAGGGGAGGTGGGGGTGGTGCTTGCCATTCACGTAGGGGCCAGGTGGGACTTCACTAGGAAGGTGATCCTTGAGTCAAGATCTAAAGAAGGTGAGTGAAATCACATCAAGCGCATTCTAAACGGAAGGGAAAGCGTGTGCAAAGGCCCCAGGGCAGGAGCATACCAGGTATGTCCAGGAGCATCAAGAAGGCCCTGTGGCCACAGGAGACAGCTTAGGACATGGCCTCAGGGAGGGGACAGAGGGAGACAGAAAGTCACTGCAGGGCTGTGACCCCATGGGACCCTGTTTCACTGGGCCTTCCTGGCTACAGTGCTGAGAACAGGTGACAGAGGGTTGAGGATGGGCAAGGGAGGTCCATGATGAAGCTTTTCCAGGAATTCAGGCAAGAGATGGGCTCCAGTATGGGCCAGACAGGTGGTCTTGGAAGAAGTGGTTAGTCCTATTCTGAGTACATTTTGAAGATGGAGCTCACAGGATTTGCCAATGGATTAGATATTGGGAGTGGCAGAAAGGAGGAATTGGGGTAACTCCCAGCTGTGGTTTGTTGTCCTGAGGAAGGGGAAGGAGGAGGTTTCTGGGGGTAGGAGGTAGTCCGTGTTCCCCATGCTGAGGAAGGTGCCTCTCACGGTGGATCTGCTGATGCGTGTGTCCGGGAGAACATTTAACATCTCCTCCCTCAGCAACTTTCAAGTACAAGTATCCCCCACTTTTTAAAAGTTCATGGTAAGACATTTGGGTTTTTTGAAAGATCTACGTCATTACTCGGCTTCAGTAACAGGAAGAAACCTGAAGAGGATTTCCCTCTTATGAAAGAAGTCGAAAAGTGAGCCTCGCGTTCAGCATCTGTTTTGCAGGGAGCCACTGCAGAGGCAGCCTGCACCCCAACCAGCTCCTTCCTGGGAACTGCTCTCTGCGTCCAGCCCTCAGCACTTTGAATCGTGTCTGTGAGCATCTGCTGTGTTTCATCTCCATTTATTTTGGGCATCCCTTAGGAAGTTGTGCCCTGAGGCCTAGGAAAAGCCAAAGAGAAGTCATTTTTGGAGTGTGAGCACGCTCACTATTTTTTCTGTATAAATGAATGGTAATTCCTCCTTTGGTTTACACCATTTCTGCTGTGAAAGGTTTCCTAGGAACACTGTACTTTCAAATAGCGGGGGGACCTGTACCCCATCCTGCAGGGTTAGCTTTAGTCTCCATGCTGCAGAAAACATTCCATGACTTACGCATTTTATCACTCAAACATGTGCCTTTGACCACCTTCCCACGTGCCCCCCCATCCCCGAACCTGGCAACCACCCATCTGTTCTCAGTATCTATGCGTTCAGTATTTTTGTTTCCGTGTGGAATGTCCATGACAGCACCTGGTATTTGTCTTTCTGAGTCTGAGTTACTTAGCATAATGCTCCCAAGGTCTCTGTTTCGATGTCTGGTTACTGTGAATAATGCTGCAGTGAACATGCATCTGTGTTTTCGAGGTAGTGTTTTTGTGTTCTCCAAAGAAATCCACTCAGTAGAGCCATTCCTGGGTCATGTGATAGTTGTATTTATTTTTTCAGGAAACTCCATACTGTTTGTCACAGTGGCTGCACCAGTTTACATTCCCACCAACAGTGCACAGGGTCCCCTTGTCTACACACCCTTGACCACACCTGGTGTCTGTCTCTGGGATGATTGCCGTCCCTACAGTTGTGAGATGATAGCTGATTGCGGTTTTGACATAGGTTTTCTTGACGACGATTAGTGATGTTGAACAACTTTTTCTGTGTCTGTTGGCCATGCGGGTGCCATCTTTGGAAAGTATGTATTCACATATTCTCCCCATTCTTTGTACAGGTCTTTTTTGTTTGTGTCTTTTGATTTGTAGGAGTGTTTTGTGTATTTTGGATATTAGTTTCTTCTCCCACATATGATGTGCAGATTGTTTTTTCTCATTGGGTAGGTCGCCTTTTAAGTTTTGATGGTTTCTTTTGCCACATAGAAATTTTTGTTTGATGTCGTTCCACTTGTTTATTTTTGCATTTGTTGCCTTTGCTTTTGGTGTGCGATCTAAAAGACTCTTTGCCAAAACCAATGTGGAGACACTTACTACCTGTGTTTTCTTCTCGGAGGTTTATGGGTTCAGGTTTTATATTCAAGTCATTCATCCATTTAAAATTTTTATGTGTGCTGTAAGAAAGTGATCTAGTTCCATTCTTCTGCATTTAGTGTCCAGTTTTCCAGTACCGTTCACTGAAGAGACAGTCCTTTCTCCATTGTATATTTTCCGCTCTTGTGTCGTAAGTTAAGACCATATATGTGTGGGTTAGTTTCTCAGGTTTCTTTTTGTTCTTCTCCTCCTCCTCCTCTTCTCTTCCCCTTCCTCCTTCCCCTTCCTCTTCCCCTTTTCCTCCTTCTCGTCCTCCTTTATTTTTTTGTTTTACAGTTTATTTTTTGGGAAAGTATTTTTCTTGTTGGAATATATGCAGTGTGGACTTTATTGATTACATGTTCATACTATTTGTTAGGACATTTCTCTGACATGTGTGTTTTTGTCAATGAGTTGCTGGATCTATAGCTTTCAATAGGTTTAACATTTGGGTAGAACTACTCAATAAATGTTATATTCTTCCATCAGATAAGGGACTGTGGTCGTCTTTTGTGATGCAATCAGTTGTGTTGATTGATATCTCTGTTTCCTTTTCCATGATAGGTTTATTAAAGCGATTTTAATATTTCTTAAAAACATGGATTCTAAATCATCCTTATTTAATAATATATATTTATATAAAACAAGTTTAAAGAAATGCATTTATTGGCATCAGCTGTTGAAAGAGGACATAAATATTAATTCCCATTCAGAGTTAATAATAATTGTATCAGAACTAAGTTTAAATATACCTTTAATGTACCGACTCTATGAATAAACTTTGCCAAAAGTGCTATGATTATCATTTTCTGAGCTTTCTCTTCTGTTCCACTGAGCTTTGTTTCTAGGCCAGTACCATACAGTTTCGATGACTACAGCTTTGTCATCTTGCTTGAAATGAGGGAGTGTGGTGACTCCTGCTCTCTTCTTCTTTCTCCCGATTGCTCTGGGTATTTGGTGTCTTTTGTGATTCCATACGAATTTTAGGACTGTGTTCTATTTCTTTGAATAATGCCACTGGAATTCAGATAGGGATTTCATCACATCTGTAGATCGCTTTGGTTGCGATGGACATGCTAACATGATTACTCTTCGGTTAACGAGCATGGCGTATGCTTCCATTTATTTGTGTCGTCCTCCGTTTGTTTGACTCATCCATTCCCCGTCAACACACCCGTGTTTTTCCTTCCTTTTCCACCATGTGTTCAGTGTACCAGCTCTTTCTCATTCTTGGTTACTTTTAATCCTAGATTTTTTTTTTCTTGATGCAATTGTAAATGGCATCGCCTTCTTATTTTCTGTTTGTGAAGGTTTGTCATCGGTACACAGAAATGCAACAAGTTGGGGCGCCCGGGTGGCTCAGTCAGTTAAGCGTCTGCCTTTGGCTCAGGTCATGATCCCGGGGTCCTGGGATCGAGACCCACACTGGGCTCCCTGCTCAGTGGGGAGAGTGCTTCTCCCTCTCCCTCTCCCACGTACCCTGCTTGTGCTGTCTCTCTCTCTGTGTCAAATAAATAAATAAAATCTTGAAAAAAAAGAAATGCCACAGGTCTCTGTATATTGAATTTGTATTCTGCAGCTTTACTGAATTTGTTTATTCTAACAGTTTTTTGGTGGAATCTTTAGGGACTTCTATATATAGTATTATGTCATTTGCAAATACTGACAGTTTTCCTATTTGGATTTTATCTTTTCTTTTTCTTTCTTTCTTTTTGTCTAATTGCTTTGGCTAGGGCTTTCAATACTGTGTTGAATGAAAGTGATGAGAGTGGGCATCTTTGCCTTGTTTTTGATCTTAGTGGAAATGTTTTCAGCTTTTCAGCCTTGAGTATGATGTCAATTGTGAACTTTTCATATATGGACTTTGTTGTCTTGAGGTGTTCCCTCTGTACCCAGATGGTTTAGAGTTTTTATCACAAATGCATATGGAACCTGTCAAGTATTTTTGTTGAGGTACAGCTGAATGTGGGGGCTCGCTGGGATAGGCATGCAGATGTCTCCAGGTCATAGACCTTTCCGTAGTTCCACATGGCACGAGATCCTTCTGGGTGGCGGCCTGAGTCCTCTCCTATTCCTCAGGTGTCCCCAGTGCCTGGGGCTTTGTATCCAGGACTCTGGGGACAAAGCCATCAGAACCCAAGCCAGGGTTAGGGTTCGGGACTAGGGGCATAACAGGTCCGATCTGCAAGCACCGTGGCAGGCTTTCCAGGGGACTGAGTTGAGGGCGTCGATCAGGATGAATGTCATGCTAGGGATTTTGGCCAGAGTGCCGCTGAAAGCGGGGGTTCGCTAGGATGGGCATACGGAGTTCCCAATGGTGAGGTTTCCTTCTGTGTGGCAGTCTGAGTCCTCCGGTATTGCTCAGTTGTCACCAGTCCTTGGAGTTTAGAGGAAGATCTCTGGGGACAGGCCCTTCAGAAGCCAAAATAGGGTTAAGGTTAGGGCTTAAGTGCATGGTAGGCCCGATCTACCAGGACTGTGGCGAGCTTCCCGGGGGGCTGTGTTGTGGGCGTGGGTCAGGGTGAGTGCCAGGCTGAGGATTTTAGGCCCGACCGCTGAATGTGGGAGATTGATGGGGTGGGCATGCAGGTTTCTCTTGCCCTGAATGCTTTCTGGAGTCCAAATGGCAAGGTTTCCTTCTGGGTGTCAGGCTGAGTCTTCTGGTACTTCTCAGGTGGTCTCAATTCCTGGGGCTTTGGAAACAGGCCTCTGAGGATTGACTCCTGAGACTCAAAGCTAGGTTGCAGTTAGGGCCTAGGGCCTTGGCAGGTTGAATCTACGGGCGCTATGGCTAGCTTCCTGGGGGTCTGAGTTGAGGGCATGGGTCAGGGTGAGTGTGAAGCTCATCGTTTGCGGCCAGGGGGCCAGTGAAAGTGCATGTATGCTTTAATGTGCATGCAGTGTACTCCTGCTATGAAGCCTTTCCAGAGTTCCACATGGCGCGTTTTCCGTTTCAGGGGCAGTCTGAGTCCTCTGGTACTGGTCAGGTGTCCTAAATACTGGGGATTGGAGGCAGGCCTCTGGGGACAGACCCCTCAGCAGCCTCCACAGGATGACGGTTAGGGCCTGGGGGCATGGCAGGCCCCAAGTGCCAGCGCTGTGGTGAGATACGGGTGGTTTGACTTAAGGGCGTTCATCAGGATGAGCGTCAAGCTCATGGATTTTGGGCAAGGGGCCGATGATACTGGGGGTTCGCTGGGCTGGGCATGCAGGATCCTTGTGCTCTGAATGCGTTCCGGAGTTCCCAAAGGTGTGTTTTCCTTCTGGGTGACAGGCTGAGTCTTCTGGTCTTGCTCAGGGGTCCCCATCTCAGTGGCTTTGGAGCCAGACTTCTGCGCACAGACCCCTGAGAACTCAAATTAGGGTCAGGGTTAGGGCCTCCGGTCATTTTGGCCCAGATCTGCCCATGCTGTGCGAGCTTCCCGGGGCTCTGAGTTGAGGGCGTGGGTCAGGAGGAGTGTTAGGCTCAGGGTTGGCCTCCAGGGGGCCCCTAAACGTGCAGTTTCGCTTGAATGGGCATGCAGATTTCTCCTGCTATGAATGCTTTCCGGGGTTCCAAATGGCGGGGTGTCCTTCTGGGTGGCGGCCTGAGTCACTTGATACTGCTCGGGTGTCCCGAATCCTTGGGGATTTGTCGCCAGGCTCTGGGGACAGACTGCTCAGAAGCCAACCTAGGGTTAGGCTTAGGGCTTGGGGGCATGACAGGCCTGATGTGCCAGCCCTGTGATGAGCTTCCCGGGGTCTGAGTTGAGGCCGTGGGTCACGGGGGAGTGTCAGGCTCAGGGATTGCGGCCTGCGCACGTTGAACTTGGGGTTCGTTGGGATGGACCGGCACAGTTTGCTGCTCTGAATGCGTTCTGGAGTTCCAAATGGCATGTTTTCCTTTTTGGTGGCAGGCTGAGTCCTCTGGTGCTGGTCAGGTGTCCGAAATCCCTGGGGCTTTGGAGCCAGGCTCTGGGGACAGACACCTCAGAAGCCCTCACAGGGTGACGGTTAGGTCTTGGGGGCACGACAGGGCCAACCTGCCAGCACTGTGGCCTGCTTACCGGGGGTCCATCTTGAGGGCGGGTCAGGTTGAGTGTCAGGCTCAGGGTTGGCCGCCAGAGGGCGCCAAATTCGTGCGTGTGCTGGGATGGGCATTCAGAGTTCTCTTCTGAACAGTTTCTGGAGTTCCAAGTAGTGTGTTTGAATTCTTTTTGGCAAGCTGAGTCCTCTGGTGTCGCTCGGTTATTGCCATCCCCGGGGCTTTGGAGCCAGGCCTCTGGGGACAGAAACTCAGAAGCCAAGCGAGCGATTGGTTTAGGGCCTAGGGGCATGGCAGGCCCGACGTGCGAGCACTGTGGCCTGCTTACCGGGGGTTTGTTTTGAGGGGGGGGGACAGGTTGAGTGTCAGGCCCAGGGTTTGTCATCAGAGGGCACAAAATTTGTGAGTTCCCTGGGATGGGCATTCAGAATTCTCCTGCTCTGAAAGCTTTCCAGAGTTCCCAGTGGTGCGGTTTCCTTCTGGGTGGCAGCCTGAGTCCCTTGATATTGCTCGGGTGTCCCGAATCCTTGGGGATTTGTCGCCAGGCTCTGGGGACAGACCGCTCAGAAACCAACCTAGGGTTAGGATTAGGGCTTAGGGGCATGACAGGCCTGATGTGCTGGCGCTGTGATGAGCTCCCCGGGGTCTGAGTTGAGGTCGTGGGTCGGGGGCAGTGTCAGGATCAGGGATTGCGGCCTGGGTACGTTGAACTTGGGGCTCGTTGGGATGGACCGGCACAGTTTTCCTGCTCTGAATGCTTACCAGAGTTCCGAATGGCACGTTTTCCTGTTTAGTGGCAGGCTGAGTCCTCTGGTACTGGTCAGGTGTTCCAGATCCCTGGGGCTTTGGATCCAGGCCCCTGGGGACATACCCTCCAGAAGCCTCCGTAGGGTTACGGTTAGGGCCTAGGGGCACGGCAGGCCTGCCCTGCAAGCACTGTAGCATGCTGTTGGGGGTTTGTTTTGTGGGCGTGGGTTAAGTTGAGTGTCAGGCTCAGGGTTGGCCGCCAGAGGGCGCCAAATTTGTGCGTTCCTTGGGATGGGCATTCAGACTTCTGTTCTGAATGCTTTCCAGAGTTCCAAGTAGTGTGTTTGAATTCTTTTTGGCAAGCTGAGTCCTCTGGTGTCGCTCGGTTATTGCCATCCCTGGGGCTTTGGAGTCAGGCTTCTGGGGACAGAAACTCAGTAGCCAACCTAGGGATACACTTACGGCCTAGGGTCATTTCAGCCCTGATGTGCCCACGCTGGGGCAAGCTTTGGGGGGCTCGGGGGTCTGAGTTGGGGGTGTGGGTCAGGGTGAGTGTCAGGCTCAGGGTTTGTGGGCAGGGGACCGTTGAAAGTGGCATTTCGCTGGGATGGGCACGCAGAGTTCTACTCTGAAACGTTTGGCCCGAGTTCCAAATGGTGCGGTTTCCTTCTGGGAGACTGAATCGTCTGGTATTGCTCAGGTGCCCCCAATCCCTGTGGCTTTCGAGCCAGGCCTCTGGGACCAGAGCCCTCAGATGCCAATGAGGGATAGGGTTAGGGCCTAGGGGCATGGCAGGCCCGACGTGCCAGCACTGTGGCCTGCTTACCGGGGATTGTCTTGAGGGCTTGGGTCAGGTTGAGTGTCAGGCTCAGGTTTTGCCGCCAGAGGGCGCCAAATTTGTGCGTTCCTCGGATGGGCATTCAGAGTTCTCCTGGTCTGAATGCTTTCCCGAGTTCCAAATGGTGCGTTTTCCTTCTGGGTGGCAGCCTGAGTCCCTTGATACTGCTCGGGCGTCCCGAATCTTTGGGGCTTTGGAGCGAGGTTCTGGGGACTGACTCCTCAGAAGCCAACGTAGGGTGAGGGTTAGGACATAGGGACACGGGAGGCCTGATCTGCCAGCGCTGCGTTGAGGTTCCCGGGGGTGAGGGTTGAAGGCGTGGGTCAGCGGGAGTGTCATTTCTTTTCTTAGGGTACGGGTTAGGGTATGGGTGAGGTTACGGGTGAGGGTATGGGTATGGGTGAGGGTACGGGTTAGGGTTAGGGTATGGGTGAGGGTACAGGTTAGGGTTAGGGTACGGGTTAGGGTACGGGTTAGGGTACAGGTTAGGGTATGGGTGAGGTTACGGGTGAGGGTACGGGTTAGGGTATGGGTTAGGGTTAGGGTACGGGTTAGGGTATGGGTTAGGGTTAGGGTTAGGGTACGGGTTAGGTTTAGGGTTAGGGGTTAGGGTTAGGGTTAGGGTCTCCCTGTCCTCTGCTGTATAGAGACCATTCTCCTCCGGTAACCAGATTGATCATTTCAGAACATAACCTTTGAGCCTCTCTGCGATCCGCTCCCCAGCTGTCTGTACTCTCCAGCCTCACCTCTCCCACTGCAGCCCCCCTCTGTGGGCCACCAAGCTGTGTGGTTGTCCCACATGTGCCTTGGGCCTGACTCCAATCCTTTACATTCTCTGTGCCCTCTGCCAGGAGCACTCTTCTCTCCCCTTGCATCATGTCTGGCTTGTTCCCCCATTGGCTGGGCCTCTACTTGCCCCCTGGTGACCTGACTCATGTCTGCTGGGTGTATGTGCTCGTCCCCTATTTAAATGTAGTATCCACCTTCCCTGTGTGAGCGATTTACTAACCTGCGAGGTATGGGGTAGGCACAGGGAAGTAGTCTTAGTGCCTGTGTAAAAATGTCAGTCTCAGGGTGCCTGGGTCGCTCAGTCATTAAGCGTCTGCCTCGTGCAAGGTCTCGTGCTCGAGGTGCTCTAGCTCTGTATCGCCCACTTGCTGACCGTGGGTGAGATGCTGACCCACCGGTTAGGCTGGGAGCTCCGAGGGCAGGGAGGGTGTCTGGGGGTCCCCTCTGTGTTCCAGCGAACAGACACAGGTGTGGATGATGCACGCGTGGAAGAAAGCGCGAACACAAGAGTCTGTGGCCCAGACCTGTCATCTGTAACAACATCCGCCGCATCACGGTGCTGCTGGGGGAATCCCACCGGTACACTAAACTTTGAAGTGCTACCACCTCCCAGGCACTGTTCTGGGGGTTGGGGACCCAGCGGTGAGGAAGCACAGTCCCTGCTCACGTGGGGCTGGCCGGAGCAGAGGTCAAACGAGGACTTCAGGTCCCCGGCAAGTGTCTCTGCTCAGCTGGGGGCAGCTGCCGGGAGCAGCGGGTCAGGCCCTTGTCCCCGTCTGGCAGCTCAGGACCGATCTGCGTGGGGCGCGTGGTGAAGGGGATGCAGGATCCTTGGTCTGAATCCCCCCGTAGCCATTACCCCCATGTAGCCGGTCCCGTCACCGTCCCGAGTTTTGTCATCCATGAAGTGGGCAGGGGAAGAAAGCCGTTCGTGGGTTCAAGAGCCCTATCCAAGTGCGGAACTGGGTCTAGATCATCTCTGGAGGGGGATTCAGCTCCAGCACCTGCCCCAGAGCTCGAGCCAGGTCCTACACCGATGCATGCCGCAGCTCCCGAGACTGGGCAGCTGCAGCTTCGGCTCTCGTGCCAGCTCTGGGATCAGAGCCCGGTTTGGAGCTTGAGCAGCTCCAGCACCAGCTATGGAACTCGCCAGCCAAGGGCCAGCACCTTCACCGTCACACCCTCGCCATCGTGCACGAGGTCAGGAGAGGGGCTGGGGGTGGGAGGGTCCCTGCTGGGCAGGTCACCCCGGGTACCTTGGTCACTCCACTCAGAGCTCCCCCTCCCCACCCCTCCCACAGGTCACAGCCCCAGGCATCCCCACCCCTGCTTCCCAAACAAGGCTCAAGGTGGACAAGCAGACCTGGGATGTTGGAAGTTGAGGCTTGTACCTTCAACACGGTATATGTGTTGACCCAGAAACTCCACTTTATGGATTCTGTTGCAAATAGAGGTTGATGGACACGGTGTTCCCTTCAACAGGGTGGGAGTGAGCTGCCCACGCTAGGTGATGGGTGCACCTGTAGCCTGGGATGGGTGCTGCTCACTGTTCTCCCAGACAGGGGTGCCCGTCACCCTTCTCTCCCGGGGACCTCCGTTTCCTCACGTTCTCGCCAGGGCTGCTGGTCCCCAGACCAGACACCTGCCAGTCTGAGGGTGACCAGTGCTGCCTCCATAGGGTTTCCTTTGCCAGAGTCCTTCCCCGGGAGCTCCTGCATCTCTGACTCCCCCCATGCCTGTCCCCCTCCCCTTGGACTTGCATGCATTTCGTCTCTGTCCCTGTGGAACCCAGTGACTTGGAGCATGGTTTGGACCAGAGGCATGGGAAACCTTTCTGTGGCCTTGGGTTGTCAGCAATGCTTTGGCCCTTTGGGGTGTGTCTTCCAGCTTTCTGCATTTCCCTGGTTTCTCTGTGGGTCACAGGAGGAACCAGCCCTTTCCTGTCTGGGGTCAGGCTGAGGTGTCCCAGCAGGAACAGGGGTCTCCGCCCCGAGATTGTGTCCATATTTACCAAAGGGGGCTCTATGGTTCCATCTCATCTGTAATCCATCAGGGATTTCAACATCAAATAAGGGAAATTCTATGGCAAGTCAACCCAGAAAAGAAGGAGTCCCCTTTGAAAATAGGGGGGCAGACACAAAGGCCCATACTGTGTGATTCCACGTACAGGAAACATCCAGAACAGGTAAAGGAACAGAGAGAGGAAGCAGCTTAGGGGTTTCCAGGGAGGTCTTCTGGTTCGGGGACTCCTTTGGGGAGGCAGATATTCCACAGCCATGTTCTGTGGTGTGGTGGCCCAGCGTTGGGAATGTACTGATGCTCAGGACTTGTTCAACTGAAAACAATTCATTTTATTTAAAATGAATAATAAACAGCATATAGGACATGGAAAGAGAATAGAACAGTTAATACGAACCAGAGAGAAAGAACATAGGGGGAGGGGATGAAACAATCTGGCGGGGCATCGGGGTCGGGTGATGGAGCTAAGGGTAATGGTACAAGGAGCTCTCCCCGTGAGGATGTGGGCTCTGGATGTGGTTCTGGGAGCCCTGCAGGAGCAGGAGGAGGGGCAGGGCCAGATGCAAGAGCAGGGCCAGGGGCAGGATCCACGGTAAGAGCTGGGTCAGGGGCAAGTACAGGAGCACAGGCAGGGCCAGGGGAAGGGGCAGCGGCCCTGGAAAGCAGGGGAAGGGGCATCGGCTCTGGCAGGGGCAGGAACAGGGACACAGGCAGGGGAAGGGGCATCGGCTCTGGCAGGGGCAGGGGCAGGAACAGGGACACTGGCAGGGGAAGGGGCATCGGCTCTGGCAGGGGCCGGAACAGGGACACTGGCAGGGGAAGGGGCATCGGCTCTGGCAGGGGCAGGGGCAGGAACAGGGACGCAGGCAGGGGAAGGGGCATCGGCTTTGGCAGGGGCAGGAACAGGGACACTGGCAGGGGAAGGGGCATCGGCTCTGGCAGGGGCAGGGGCAGGAACAGGGACGCAGGCAGGGGAAGGGGCATCGGCTTTGGCAGGGGCAGGAACAGGGACACAGGCAGGGGAAGGGGCATCGGCTCTGGCAGGGGCAGGAACGGGGACACTGGCAGGGGAAGGGGCATCGGCTCTGGCAGGGGCCGGAACAGGGACGCAGGCAGGGGAAGGGGCATCAGCTCTGGCAGGGGCAGGAACGGGGACGCAGGCAGGGGAAGGGGCATCGGCTCTGGCAGGGGCAGGGGCAGGGGCAGGAACAGGGACACAGGCAGGGGAACGGGCATCGGCTCTGGCAGGGGCAGGGGCAGGAACAGGGACGCAGGCAGGGGAAGGGGCATCGGCTTTGGCAGGGGCAGGAACAGGGACGCAGGCAGGGGAAGGGGCATCGGCTCTGGCAGGGGCAGGAACAGGGACGCAGGCAGGGCAAGGGGCATCGGCTCTGGCAGGGGCAGGGGCAGGAACAGGGACGCAGGCAGGGGAACGGGCATCAGCTCTGGCAGGGGCCGGAACAGGGACACAGGCAGAGGAAGGGACAGGTGCAGGGGCAGGGGGTGGGTCAGGGGCAGGAATGGGCGCACACGCAGGGGCAGGGAAACGGCTAGTGAAAGGGGAAGGAGCTGGGTCAGAGGCAAGGATAGGAGCACAGGGAGGGGCTGGGGAAGGGACAGTTGCAGGGGCAGAAGCCGAGTCAAGGGCAAGAACAGGAATACAGGCAGGGGCAGGAGAAGGGGCAGGATCCAGGGCAGGAGCTGGGTCCGGGGCAAGAACAGGAACACAGGTAGGGGAAGGGGCAGGGGCAGGGGCAGGGGCAGGAGGTGGGTCAGGGACAGGAACAGGACCACAGGCAGGGGCAGGGGCAGAACCCGGGTCAGGGGCAAGAATAGGAGCACAGGCAGGGGCAAGGGAAGGGGCAGGATCCAGGGCAGGAGCTGGGTCAGGGTCAGGATCCGGATCAGGGGCAAGAACAGGTGCACAGGTAAGGGAAGGGGCTGGTGCAGGGTCAGGAGCTGGGTCAGGGGCAAGAACAGGTGCACAGGCAGGTGCTGGGGAAGGGGCAGGTGCAGGGGCAGGAGGTGGGTCAGGAGAAGGGACATTGGCTCTAGCAGGGGCAGGGGAAGGGGCAGGGGAAGGGGCAGGAGTTGGGGCAGGGGCCGGAACAGGAGCACAAGCCGGAGAAAGGGAGGGGGCAGGTGCAAGGGGAGGGACAGGGTCTGCCGCACTGGCACGTACAGGACCCGGGGCAGTATCTGGGTCAGGGGCAAGAACCGGGGCACTGGCAGGGGTAGGGATGGGTCAGGATCCAGGGCAGGAGCTGGGTCGGGCGCAGGAGCAGGGCCACAGTTTGGGGCAGGCGCAGGGGTGGCGGCTCTGGCAGGAACAGGGGCAGGCCCAGGGGCAGGCTCTCCGGAGGCAGGTTGTCCAGCAGGCCCTTCCTGGCCCCCGTCAGGCTCTCCGTGGGCGGGTGCTGGGTCACCTGCCGGCTCCTGGTCTCCTGCTGAAGTCGGAGCCACCACCCCTCCGTCCAGAGCTGCCGGTGGAGTTGGAGCCGGCTCTAGCTCCTCAGGTGGTGGAGCAGCTGTGAGAGGAGAAAAGCTCACCCCGAGCCTGCTCTCCGTGGAGACAGAACCCAGCCCAGGGCCTCCCAGAGAAGCCGCAGCCAGGAAGGAGCCCTCCCCGGGGCGTCTCCCCGACCGCAGTCCACCCGCTGGGCGCTCTGAGCCCAGTCGTTGCTCCAGGCCCCACACCAGGCTCTGGGGGCTCCTCCCTGTGGGGCCAGCCCCCACCCTTCCACACACACCCACGGGCACCCAGCCCCGGGCTTCTCAGCCTCAGGCTCGGCCTCCGTGGGCTCTGGCTCCTGGAGCACAATGCAGTCAATGACCACCAGGGACAGTGGTCTGGGTGGTGTCGGAGGCCTCTCCCCGCAATCCCCAGCACCTGCTCCAGGGGAGTCCTGTGGGGTCACGCTCCGGATCCCGGACATGGAGTGGGTGTCCGCCAGCCTCGTGCCGATCTCATCGGAGGTCTGCAAAGACAGGGACGGGTAGCCGGTCCGGAGGCATCCCAGTCCTGCCCGGCCAACCTCCCTGTCCCCTGCCCAGTCGCCCTGCTGCTCCCAGATCAGACACACACCTGTGGGTGCACAGCCCTGCACGCGGGACAATGACCCATCCCTGCAGGGCGATCGAGACAAACCCTGGGCAGAAGCTCACAGCCCCCCACACCCCATCCCACCCAGCCAGCCTGGACCTTGAACATGACCTGCCCATGGGTTATCTGACCCCTCATCAGCCTGCTCTTGAATGGCGTTGGCCCACCCCACATGACCCCTCTTCACACACACACACACACACACACACACACACACACACACACACGCACGGAGGGGAGGGAACCTGGGGCTGCACAGGTGGATTAGACCCTGTGGGGCTGGGTGGCCGGCTCTGGGCCTCCTGGTGTCACCTTTCGGGCCTTCCGGCCAAACGGCCAGAGGCGGTGGGGAGCCCTGATCGGACATCCCCAGCGGGGGCCAGCGTTTGCAGGGCGGGCTTTCTTCAGCCTGCAGCATCCAGACTTAGGGAGGCAACAAGCCCACATGTTCATGGTTGGATGATCTCCAATGAAATGAGCTGGGCAGGGGGCTGTCTCTGGAATGTGGGTGCCTGGTTACCTGGGTTCCAAATTCTGTTGGACTCTGTTGTCAGGGAAGTGAGGTCACCATTGCCTGGGGTCCCCTTACCCAACTTCCTCCTCACACAAGACCCCACCCCCGAGGGCCCCCTCCCCCCATGCCCCATCCATACAGTGACTCCCTCACAGCCCACCCACAGCCTTCCCAAGGCCTGGGTGCAGCCGGTGTCCCCGCTGTGAGGACACAGAGCTGGCTTCAGACTGGGCTCCTGTGCGTGCCCAGGGCTGTGACCCTGGACAGACCCTGTGCCTCTCAGGGCCTCCCCAGGCTCCCCATCTGCACAGTGGGGTGTTCTGGCTTCTACTCCTAGGGACGCCATCAGGGGTAGGACCTCTACATACATTCCGTACTTGCTATCACAGGAGGCTGGGGCACACTTGGCAATGTAAGGATGAGCCAGGGGCTGGGCGGGACATGGAGCACAGCTCAGAGGGGCCTGGGTCTGCTCTGGGGTCTGGGCAAAGCCACCCCCTTCTTGCCTCTTCCCAGCCCCTGTGGGAAGGTTGCAATGAACGGATTCCGACCTTGTCCCCTGGTGATGCACACTTCCAGGGGCTCCCATTAGGTTTAGGCTCAGGCCCCGGGGCCTCGTCTGCGCCCATGTGCTGGGCAGTCCCCACAGTGGTTCCCGGGCATTCCCACATCTTGCTCACACATCCCTGTGGAATCCCCTCCCCTCCGGGGTGGATGGCCTGTGTGACCGCGCTCTCAGGAAGAGAATGGGGCAAAATGCTGGGATGTCATTTCCAAGCTGATGGAGGAAAGTCTGTGACTTCTTCTGGTTCCCTCTGTCGTGTGTTCATTCTCTGTCTCCTTATCTCTTTCTGTCTCTGTCTCTGTGTCTCTCACAGGAGCAGGATCTGTGGACTCCAGGGGTGATGTGAGAAACCTCAGAAGCCTCCCTTGTCCGTGTTTCCCTCGTCTGTCCCGGTGCTCCATTCCTTCCTAAGGCCTTGTCACCCGGACCAGAGCAGTGAATCTGGAACCTCTTCCAAATGGAGACCTGGAGGCTGCAACAAGGAGGGTCTTGGCCTTGGTCCCCAGACTAGTGGTCAGTGCTCTGCCATGTTCTGCGTACCCAGGTCCTCAGCCCCCCAAGTCCCCAGTCTGTCCCCTGCTCAGAAGGACCTCGAGGGAGTACAAAGCATTTTCCCAGGACTGGGAGCACAGTGGGTCGGGGATGGAGATCCAAGGCCAATAGGCTCTTCCACAAGCCTGTGGGACCCTAGGGACACTGCATCTCTACAGCCCAAGTGACAGAAGAGTAAGCTGAGGCCTTTGTGCTGTAGCCCCTCTGGACTTGGGGGTGGGTATCTCTTCCTGCTTCCAAGTGCCCAGGCTGGTGATGGACACCGGAACCCAGACCCTGTCCTCTCCCAGTGCCCTGGCAACCCTTCGGGGCCCCTTGGGGACCCCTGACCCTCAGCCTGGCCTGTCTCCCCTCCCCATGCTATGGATCTGGGTCCTTGCCAGGAGTCCTGATGCCCTGCCCCATGGCCCAGCTGTCTGCAACCTGTTTCTTCTTTCCCCCCTGTCACCCACCTCGCTCCCAGGGTGTCCTCCCCTTCTGACCCCCAGCTGGGCAGTCAGAGTGGTGTGTGTGTGGGTGTGTGTGTGGGGGGGGGGGTGTGTGCAGCTGCACGTGCCTCTACGTGCCTGGGGATGCCAAGGTCATGTCCCCACATGGAACGGGGTGGGTAGCTCTTCCCGAGGATCTGAGTGGCTCTCACCCCCAAAGCAAACCTCATGGGAGGGTTGGGACTGGCCTAGGACTGGAGAGCAGCTCCTTGGACTCTGCACCCCTCAGTTGTCCTGGGGCAGTCCCTGCCTCTCTTGACCCAGGTTCCCAACTGTCCCTGAGGGTCGGACATGGAAAGGCTTGAACGTGGCTGCTCCTCCAGGGGTAGGTGGGGGACAGGTGCACCAGGCACGCAGGCCTCCCCACCGAGAGGGCCAGCCAGGTGTGTCATGGCCAGGTGTGCACAGACGACCTGCCCACAGCTCCTGTACCATGACCCAGCCCTGCGGCAGATGTGCACGAGACCCATGGCTCCGCACCTGACCGGTTCCCCGCATTCCCTCACCACCTCGGAGACAAGGGTTCTTCTTCGTCCTAGGGCCCGTCATCCTTTGGACAATGAGAGCAGAGGGATCCGTATCTAGAGGAGGCCGGCAGGGCGTCCCACGGAGTGTCGTGTGCCCATCTCTGCTTTGTCGTCTAGGCTTAGCGGCGGACCCCCACCTAGAAAGAGGCCCGTGGGGCAGGGACATTTGTCTGCCCTGTTCCCTGAATTATGGAAAATGTCTAGAAGGGGCTTCCTGTCCATGTGTGGAGTCGATGAAGCCCAGCCAGCACCTTTCAGATGTCTGAGTGGCTCTGGGGCCCCTCTGCCAGCCCCCAGGGATCCCTGCTCTGGCTCCACCCAGGATGGGAGCCCCAGATGGAATCTGAAACCTCCTCACAGCCAGGAATGCGGCTTTGCCCCGGACACAGGACACCGAGGCTTGGGGCAGAGAGCTCCTTCACGGTGGAGAGGAACCGCCTCAGCCCCAGGCCACCCTCCCCGTGGGCCGGCCACAGGGTCGGGGAGCGGTCCCAACAGGCCCGACGGCAACCCCGTGTGTGGGGCCTGGCCTCGTGGCACGCAGGGTCCCCAGGAGACACCTGAGGTTCGGAGAGGGGACGTGTCAGGCCCGAGACACACAGCCCGCAGGTGAGGGGGAGCCTCCGGGCGGGACGGGGGGCCCTGCTCACCTTGGTGAGCAGCAGGTGTGGGAAGGGCTGGGGAGGCGTTCCTCTGGGAGGTGCTCCGGGAGAGGGGCCACAGGAGAGGGCCTGGCCCGGCTCCACCAGCTTCCTCAGGCTGTCAGCACGGACCGCCCACAGCCTCTGGCTCGCCCCCAGCGGCAGGGCCCACTCAGGTTCACGGTGGGGCTGATCTTTGGATAAAGGAGGGACAATTCACAACACACAAACTGCAAAACTATTCCTGTCCGTGTCCTGAAGTGCAACAGAATATCCAAATTGGTTCAGATCATCTTCCACGTATGTGAAGGGTGATTTTGTACCTGGCCAAGGCTGGGGCTGGACCGGGTGTGTGTGTCTGTGTGTGAAGGACCAGGTGTGTGTGTGTGTGTGTTTGAAGGACTGGGTGTGTGTGTGTGTTTGGCGTGTGTGTCTGTGTGTGTGGGTCTGTGAAGGGAGCAGCCCAGACCCCTTGGGTTGAGATCATGGCCACGTAAGGGGCACAGCCGTCGTGGCACCCCGGGTCGTCAGTGTCCCGGATGGCGTCGGGGCAGGAGACCCTCCCGGCCCTCCCCGAGCCCGGTCCTGGAGCGCCCTCGTCCCCACACTCCCCCTGAGCCCGCACCAGCCCTTACCGACTGCCTGGTGCACGTGCCCCACGCCGGGGAGCCGTCGAGTGAGGCTCCTGTTGACCAGCTTGTCCCCAATTTCTTCCATGGGGCTCTGCGAAGACAGTGAGTGGCGCCCGGCCCGGAGGCATCACAGCCCTGCCCAGCCGTCCTCACCGTCCTCCTGCCCAGCCCCACTGCTGCCCCCAGATCAGACACAGCCCCGTGCGGGCACAGCCCTGCGCCCGGGGTGCAGTGACATGTATCGACAGGGCTCCGGATCAACCCTGGGGAGAAGGAGGCCGCCCCAGCACACCCCGTCCCACCCAGCCAGCCTTGACCCGGGGTGTCAACATGATCCACCCACCAGGCATCTGGCCCCTCATCACCCTGCTCCTGCTCAGGGTGGGCTACCCTGCCTGAGACCTCTGCACACACACACACACACACACACAGGAGGGGTGCTGGGCTGCACGGTCGGATCACAGCGGTGTCTGGCTGGCCTGGCTGGCTCTGGGCCTCCCTGTGTTCCCTTTGGGCCCCTCCAGGCAAATGGCCAGAGGTGTCAGGGGTGGGACCTGACCCCAGGTCTGCAGTGTAGGCAACGGCTCTCACTGTCGGCTTTGCTGAGACCACATCCTGGGGACATCGGGATACAGCAGGATTGCAGCATCTCCAGCCAAGTGAACTGAGTAGGAAGGGGGCTGTCTCTAGAATGTGGGTGCCTGTGACAGCCCTTGGGCATCTTGGGGACGCCCTGGCCATCAGCCTGGCATGTCTCCCCCGAGCCCCATGCTACGGCCCCGGGCATGTTCCCAGGAGACAATGCCCACAGCCCACGGCCCAGCTGCCTCCAACCTCCTCCTTCTTTCCCCCTTGTCCCCTCCAGGGTCCACGCCCCCTTGGACGCCCCTGGGGAGTTTGTGTGTGTGTGTGTGTGTGTGCGCGCGCGCGCACGCAGAGCCTTGTGTGTACGTGTGCCCGCGCGAGGGTGACCAGAGGAAAGGGCCCCACATGGGAGTGTGGGCAGGGGTCCCCCGGATCATAGGGGTCCTCGTTCCCAAAGGAAACCCCATGTGAGGTGAAGCTTGGCCTCGGAAGCTGGAACCCTCCCTGTTCCTCTAGCCTCTGCTCAGCTGGTGGGTCCCAGGCCAGTCCCTGCCTCTCCTGCCCTCAGTTTGCCGACTGTCCCATGAGGGCTTGGAGGAGGAACTTCATTAGCGTGGCTCGGCGTGGCCGGTCGGCTCCCACCTTTTGGGTGGACGTGGCGCAGGTGCACTCTGGGTGGGTGGGGCCCTCCCACCAATGGTGGGTCGGAGGCAGGTGGATCCTGCGCAGGCGCACACGGCCCAGCAGACGGCGCCTGCGTGGGACCCAACCTGCCAGCAGGCCTGCGCAACCCCGAGGGGCTGGCTGTGGCCTTGGTCCTCCGTGTCCCGATCTCCACTGCCTGCTCAGTGACCCTCACGTCCTCTTAGGCCGGGGGCCAGCCCCAGTCCCACCAGGCAGGGCCGCTGGACTGAGTGGACATGGAGACCTGGGGACTAGAGAGAAATGAAATATACCCCCACTGCCGTCCTGGCCCCCACGTTCCACTTCAGTGTTCATCTCAGTGCATGGCGGGGGGGTCAGGGGAGGGTGATGGGGACACGTGTGGGCAGGGAGGAGGTCAGGCCGCCTTTGCCTCCTCTACATCCCCTCCCCCTGTCTTCCTGGCAGCAGCCCCTCTCCCCAAAATCCGGCACTCAAACACCTTCATCTCCCTGCTTTAAACCCCAACCCATCCTCCTGAGGTGGGAGTCACTGACCCCATCTCCAAAGTAGAAAACAGGTCCCAGGAGTTCCCACAGGAGCTTGCCAGTCACAGGGCTGTGACATGGCCCTGCTGTGGGTTTGAACCCAGCTCAATCTGACCCAAAGCCTGAGCTTACAGAGGAGCCGGAGGAAGTAGCCTTTGAGCCCAGGCTTGGAGGTGAGGCCACCCTGGATGGGGGTCATAGGGAGGGACGGCAGGGGTTCTGAGGGGCAAATTCTTGCCGGGCTCCCTGGGGGACGAAGGCCCTACAGAGGCTGGAGTGGGCTGAGGGGTGCACACTGGGGAGCATGTCTAGACCAGATCACGCAGGGCTCTCTGGATATTGGGCAAGGAGTCAGGGGACACTGCGGGTTGGGGGGTTCAGGGGACACAATCCGGGCAGTCTTACCAGAGTCACAGCATCGTAGATTTAGAAGGAGCTTGGTGGGCATGTTATTGTCCCCACCCAAGCATGGGGATCACCAAGCAAGCACCAGCCAGAGGTGAGGAGGCTGCCGCAGTTTCCTCCTGTGTAGAGTGGGGCCGTGGTGGTCGTCTGCGTCCTTCCAGGCCTGGGCATGCTGCCTGGAAGGTCCAGAGGTGGCTTCGTCAGAGTAGCTAGCTGTTTCAGTGAGGTCAGTACTCAGAGACGTCTGAGTCAGGAGACCAAAGGGACGCCCCACGTGCCCAGTTCAGCAGGATGCTCTTGTACATGGTGCCGATCTTCATGTCCAGGCTGATGGGGTTGAGGCAGCAGCGCCCACCTGCTGCATGGAGAGCAGCAGCGAGGAGCCGTGGTTGCAGACCCCGAGACACGGCGCTCGTGTGAGTCCGAGGCTGCCACAGATGTGATGGAGGCTGAGGAGGGGGAGGTGCTGACAGAGGCTGAGATGATGCCTGAGGTCTGCAGCGACGACTGGGAGGTCAACTCCGGAACTTGAGGAACGGCAAGGCCAGCAGAAACACCAGACTGTGTAAGGCAACCCCGGTCAGCATCTAGCCCAGAAGCTTCTAGAGACTGAGTCTTCTTGGCCCCTTGTGGCTGTGGAGTGGGGATCCAGGCTCCAGGAAGGGATGTCTGTCAGGGAGAAAGGGTGGGACAGTCACCTCCTTTTCCTGGCCATCAGGGATCCTGGGACAAAACCCACACTAATGTCCTCCACATCTACATCGGGCTGGAGGAGCATGCAGAGCGGGTAGGCGATGTCCCTGCTGCGCAGGTAGGGGCTGCATCTGAGCTGGTCCCAGGACTTGGAGTGAGCGCTCCTTTTGGTCTTGGGTGTTGTGTTGGGGGTGCGGTGGCAGAATTGAAGGGCTGACTTTGCATTGATCCGACACCCTGGGTGAATGGGTGCTCTAGGGTGTCCGTGGGCACAGGTGGCTGTGACCCACACATGGGAAGGTGTGAAGGAAGCACACAGAAGACAGTGCCCTGAGCTATGCAGGTTTTCTGCTCATGGGCAGTGCTCCTTGGCAAAATTCAGCTAGTCTGCTTGTTCCTAGAGCACAGAAGGCCCCTAAGGTCGTGAGTGGTTCATGGGAAGTCAGGTCAGTCTGTTGCTGGGCATCATGCCTGGCAGGAGGAGAGCTTCAGCCTGAAATGACGGTCTGGGGGTGACCTGGAATGCCAGGTGAGGTAGAAATTGCCCAGGTAGCCTGATCCACTCCAGTCTGTATTGCTTCTCTACCCAACAACCCAGACCTAGACAATGGCCCTCTGGCTGGCTGGCATCTGGAACAGTTAGAATGTTCCTCTGGTTCAGTCGAAGAAGAAGATCAAAGTTAGTAGAGCAAAGGAAACTATGAAGATTAGGGCAGAGATAAATGGAAGAGAAGAGCATGTGAGAAAAATCAGTGAAAACAACAGTTCTTTCTTTTGCAGATTTACCAAAATTGACAAAGAGACAAAAATGGAACCACTTTATACCAACCAGTTGGCTCCCTGAGATGAAGCAGATCATTCTGAGAAGCACACAAACTACCAAAGTGACTCCAGAAGAAATGGAAACCCTGAGCAGACCTCTAATAAGTAAATAGACTGAAGCAGTCATGAGAACTTCCCAAGAATGAAAAGTCCAGAACCTGATGCTTTCCCTGGTGATTTGGCCCACACGTTTAAAGAAGACATAATACCAATCCTTCTGAAAGTCTGAAAAAAGTACAAGAGGAGGGAACACTTCCCACGTCACCCTAGAATGCCAGCATTGTCCCGATTCCAAAGACTGACAAAGACCTTACAAGAAAAGACAGTTGCAGGCCAAAATCCATTATGAAGAGCGAGGCAAAAATCCTCAACAGAATTCTAGCGACAGAATCTAGCAGCACATTGACAGGACTCTACATCATGACCAAGTGTGATTTACACCGGGAATGCAAAGGCTGTTCAACGTAGCTAATCAGTGTCCTAGACCACATCCAGAAGAAACATGATCATGTCAATTGTTGTAGGATAAGCTTTGACAAAATCCAAACCTTTTCATAACAAGTATTCTCAATAAAATAGAAATAGAAGATTCAGTTGTGATAAAGGAAAGGTCCCTGGGTGGCTCAGTGGGTTGAGTGTCCGACTCTTGGTTTGGGCTCAGGTCATGATCTCAAGAGTCTTCAGATTGAGCTCCAGGGAGGGCTCTGCACTCAGTCGGGAGTCTGCTTGGAGATTCTCTCCCTCTGCCCCTCCCCACTCTTGGGTTTGCATGCTCTCAAATAAATAAATAAATAAATAATTCTTTAAAAATTATGATAAAGGATATTTATGAAAAATAACTCATATGTATATCATTCTCTGTGGTGAAAGACTGGGAGTTTTCTCCTTAAAATCCCCAAAAAGTCAAGGATGCCCATGTCCACCACTTCATTTCAATATTGTCATGGAAGTTTGGTCAGAGAAATTATACAAGATTAGTTACTAAAAGCTCACAAATGGAAAGGAAGAAGAAAAAGGTTATTTATATATGACATGATCTTCTATGCAAATAATCCTAAGAATTTGAAAAACTCTGTATGAGATTATAATATTTCCCGAAAGGTATGAGCAGAGAAGGCCAACACATATGGATCAATGGAATACTGCTGAGAATCAAGGAATACATACATGTACAGTCAGTTGTTTTCGAACACGGAGAGCAAGATCATTCAATGAGGCAAAAACAGTGTCTCCAACAAACGGTGTTGAGAAACCGGATATCCACATACGAAGGAGTGAAGTCAGAGCATTCCCTTCCACCATATAAAAAATGAACTCCACATGGGTCCAAGAATGAACTTTAAGAGCGAAAATTCTTAACACTCAGAAGGAAACTAAGAGCACTTAGGGGCAGATCTTCCTTCCCTTGGATTTGGCAATATGGTGTCTCTTGTATGGCACCCGAAGCCCAAGCAACAACAGAGAAAACAGAGACACTGGACTTCAACGTTGCTAAAAACTTTTGTGAACAAAAGGGTAATCTCAAGAGAATGTAAAGAAACCCAAAGAATGGTAGGAAATATTTGCAAATCTCATACGAGTCTTGCATCTAGAATGTGTACAAAACTCCTACAACTTAAGAACCTAAACAACCCCACTGAAAATAATAGACATTTCTCCAAAGAAGATAGTCAGACGACCCAGTGAGCACATGGGGCGATTTTCCTCATGAGATCGTAGGAAATGCAAGCCAACACCACAGTGACATGCCTTCCCCCACCCAGGAGGAGGGGCTATAGTGAATAAGCAGAAATAACAAGTGTTGGAGAGGATCTGGGGAAACAGAACCCTCCTCCATTGCTGGGGGAGATGTAATATGGCGGAGCCACTGTGGCAAAGGGTGTGGCACGTCGTCCATACGTTGAGCATACTGTTCTCATTTGGCCGAACTCCACTCATTCTCTAAACAGAAGAATGGAATACAGGCCCTCTAACAACAGCCTGCACGGAAGTATTCGTAGCAACACTCTCGACAATAATCGAAAGATGAAAACAACCCACAGGTGCATCCACAGTTGAATGGACAAACACAACGTGGTCTGTTCATACAATGGGATTCATTCAGCCACGCCAGGAATGAAGTAGTGATACACGCTATCACGTGGGTGAACTTCGAAAACATCCTACTCAGTGGAAGAAACTAGACCCCAAATACCACATACAGTATGATCCCACGTGTATGAAAAATTCGTCCCAGGTAAATGACAGGTGCCAGATCAGTGGTTGCCTGGGAGCAGGGGGATGGGGAATGACCAGTGACTGCCTGCTCAGAGGGTGCGGGGTTTCTCTCCAGGGCATTAAATGTTCTGGGACTAGATAGGGTGATGGTGCCAGCACGGGAAATGGAGTTGATAACAGTGGTTTGCACACTTTGAAATGTTTAAAAAGATAAAGTTTATTTTATGTTAAGCTACAAATATACCTGGAAACATGAAAAGAAACAAAAGCCAAAAGAGAAGAAAAGGAATGCGTTCGCTGGTGAGGACAGGCCGACTCTGGTGCTGGAACTGGCCCTGGTTGTAGCTCATCAGCTGCTCCAGGAGGTGGGGCCGGAGCTGGCTGTAACTGGTGCTGGATTGGGTCTCACTCCCACTGGCCCTAGCTCTGCAGGGGGAGCCAGCGCTGGCTCCAGGTCGGAGGTGCCGCCGGAGCTGACTGTGGAGCCGATCCAGCTCAGAGTCTTGCCTTGGCTCTAGCTCTGCAGTCGGTGATGGAGCCGTAGGTCCAGGGGCTTCCTCCCACTGGGGCGCACGTGGCTCCAGCTCCTGAGCTCCTGGCGAAGGCCCCGCACCAGGAGATGGAAATGCCTCGAGCTCTGCAGCGGGCTTTGGGTCTGTAGCTGCTTCTGCAGCCACGTCGACTCTGCAGCGGTGACCGGCCCCGGGGCAGAGGCCAGTTCTCCATCTCGAGATGGTGCCGAAGCAGCAGGAGGGGAGAAGGTCACCACCCTGCCAGGGTGATCACCCTGTGCTGATCCCCACAGCCCGTCCCTGTGCCTTGTCAGAGGAAACCGGCCTCCCCCAGCAGCGCTGAGCTGCCTCGAGACCTGGCTCTCGTTCTCGGGCTGCCTCTCACTCTGCCAGTGGTGCCGGATCGGGTGGGAGAACTGGTGTGGAGGTGGCTCTGCTCTGGAATTCACCCCGAAGCCGCTTTTGCCTCCGGAGGGGGACCGCGTGTCGGAGCTGGAGGGGCTCTAGTCTGCGGGGCCCTGGCTCAGGCTCTCGAGCTACTTCCACGGCTGGCTCGAGTCAGCGCTGGGGCACGTTCTGGTGCGTCAGATGGTTCTAGATCTTAGCTGCCCCACGGCTTGTGCAAGGTCTCGTGCTCGAGGTGCTCTAGCTCTGTACCGCCCACTTGCTGACCGTGGGTGAGATGCTGACCCACTGGTTAGGCTGGGAGCTCCGAGGGCAGGGAGGGTGTCTGGGGGTCCCCTCTGCATTCCAGCGAACAGACACAGGTGTGGATGATGCACGCGTGGAAGAAAGCGTGAACACAAGAGTCTGTGGCCCAGACCTCTCATCTGTAACAACATCCCCCGCATCCCGGGGCTGCTGGGGGATCCCACCGATTCACTAAACTGTGAAGTACTACCACTTCCCAGGCACTGTTCTGGGGGTTGGGGACCCAGCGGTGAGGAAGCACGGTCCCTGGTCGCGTGGGGCTGGCCGGAGCAGAGGTCAAACGAGGACTTCAGGTCCCCGGCAAGTGTCTCTGCTCAGCTGGGGGCAGCTGCCGGGAGCAGCGGTTCAGGCCCTTGTCCCCGTCTGGCAGCTCAGGACCGACCCGCGTGGGGCGCGTGGTGAAGGCGATGCAGGATCCTTGGTCTGAATCCCCCCGTAGCCATTACCCCCATGTAGCCGGTCCCGTCACCATCCCGAGTTTTGCATCCATGAAGTGGGCAGGGGAGGAAAGCCGTTCGTGGGTTCAAGAGCCCTATCCAAGTGCGGAACTGGGTCTAGATCATCTCTGGAGGGGGATTCAGCTCCAGCACCTGCCCCAGAGCTCGATCCAGGTCCTACACCGATGCGTGCCGCAGCTCCCGAGACTGGGGCAGCTGCAGCTTCGGCTCTCGCGCCAGCTCTGGGATCAGAGCCCAGTTTGGAGCTTGAGCAGCTCCAGCACCAGCTATGGAACTCGCCAGCCAAGGGCCAGCACCTTCACCGTCACACCCTCGCCATCGTGCACGAGGTCAGGAGAGGGGCTGGGGGCGGGAGGGTCCCTGCTGGGCAGGTCACCCCGGGTACCTTGGTCACTCTACTCAGAGCTCCCCCTCCCCACCCCTCCCACAGGTCACAGCCCCAGGGTTCCCCACCCCTGCTTCCCAAACAAGGCTCAAGGTGGACAAGCAGACCTGGGATGTTGGAAGTTGAGGCTTGTATCTTCAACACTGTATACGTGTTGACCCAGAAACTCCACTTTATGGATTCTGTTGCAAATAGAGGTTGATGGACACGGTGTTCCCTTCCTTCAACAGGGTGGGAGTGAGCTGCCCACGCTAGGTGATGGGTGCACCTGTGGCCTGGGATGGGTGCTGCTCACTGTTCTCCCAGACAGGGGTGCCCGTCACCCTTCTCTCCCGGGGACCTCCGTTTCCTCACGTTCTCGCCAGGGCTGCTGGTCCCCAGACCAGACACCTGCCAGTCTGAGGGTGACCAGTGCTGCCTCCATAGGGTTTCCTTTGCCAGAGTCCTTCCCCGGGAGCTCCTGCATCTCTGACTCCCCCCATGCCTGTCCCCCTCCCCTTGGACTTGCATGCATTTCGTCTCTGTCCCTGTGGAACCCAGTGACTTGGAGCATGGTTTGGACCAGAGGCATGGGAAACCTTTCTGTGGCCTTGGGTTGTCAGCAATGCTTTGGCCCTTTGGGGTGTGTCTTCCAGCTTTCTGCATTTCCCTGGTTTCTCTGTGGGTCACAGGAGGAACCAGCCCTTTCCTGTCTGGGGTCAGGCTGAGGTGTCCCAGCAGGAACAGGGGTCTCCGCCCCGAGATTGTGTCCATATTTACCAAAGGGGGCTCTATGGTTCCATCTCATCTGTAATCCATCGGGGATTTCAACATCAAATAAGGGAAATTCTATGTCAAGTCAACCCAGAAAAGAAGGAGTCCCCTTTGAAAATAGGGGGGCAGACACAAAGGCCCATACTGTGTGATTCCACGTACAGGAAACATCCAGAACACATAAAGGAACAGAGAGAGGAAGCAGCTTAGGGGTTTCCAGGGAGGCCTTCTGGTTCGGGGACTCCTTTGGGGAAGCAGATATTCCACAGCCATGTTCTGTGGTGTGGTGGCCCGGTGTTGGGAATGTACTTGATGCTCAGGACTTGTTCAACTGAAAACAATTCATTTTATTTAAAATGAATAATAAACAGCATATAGGACATGGAAAGAGAATAGAACAGTTAATACGAACCAGAGAGAAAGAACATAGGGGGAGGGGATGAAACAATCTGGCGGGGCATCGGGGTCGGGTGATGGAGCTAAGGGTAATGGTACAAGGAGCTCTCCCCATGAGGATGTGGGCTCTGGATGTGGTTCTGGGAGCCCTGCAGGAGCAGGAGGAGGGGCAGGGCCAGATGCAAGAGCAGGGCCAGATGCAAGAGCAGGGCCAGGGGTAGGATCCACGGTAAGAGCTGGGTCAGGGGCAAGTACAGGAGCACAGGCAGGGCCAGGGGAAGGGGCAGCGGCCCTGGAAAGCAGGGGAAGGGGCATCGGCTCTGGCAGGGGCAGGGGCAGGAACAGGGACACCGGCAGGGGAAGGGGCATTGGCTCTGGCAGGGTCAGGGGCAGGAACAGGGACACTGGCAGGGGAAGGGGCATCGGCTCTGGCAGGGGCCGGAACAGGGACACTGGCAGGGGAAGGGGCATCGGCTCTGGCAGGGGCAGGGGCAGGAACAGGGACGCAGGCAGGGGAAGGGGCATCGGCTCTGGCAGGGGTAGGAACGGGGACGCAGGCAGGGCAAGGGGCATCGGCTCTGGCAGGGGCAGGGGCAGGAATAGGGACGCAGGCAGGGGAAGGGGCATCGGCTCTGGCAGGGGCAGGAACAGGGACGCAGGCAGGGCAAAGGGCATCGGCTCTGGCAGGGGCAGGGGCAGGAACAGGGATGCAGGCAGGGGAATGGGCATCAGCTCTGGCAGGGGCCGGAACAGGGACACAGGCAGAGGAAGGGACAGGTGCAGGGGCAGGGGGTGGGTCAGGGGCAGGAATGGGCGCACACGCAGGGGCAGGGAAACGGGTAGTGAAAGGGGAAGGAGCTGGGTCAGAGGCAAGGATAGGAGCACAGGGAGGGGCTGGGGAAGGGACAGTTGCAGGGGCAGAAGCCGAGTCAAGGGCAAGAACAGGAATACAGGCAGGGGCAGGAGAAGGGGCAGGATCCAGGGCAGGAGCTGGGTCCGGGGCAAGAACAGGAACACAGGTAGGGGAAGGGGCAGGTGCAGGGGCAGGAGGTGGGTCAGGGACAGGAACAGGACCACAGGCAGGGGCAGGGGCAGGGGCAGAACCCGGGTCAGGGGCAAGAATAGGAGCACAGGCAGGGGCAAGGGAAGGGGCAGGATCCAGGGCAGGAGCTGGGTCAGGGTCAGGATCCGGATCAGGGGCAAGAACAGGTGCACAGGTAAGGGAAGGGGCTGGTGCAGGGTCAGGAGCTGGGTCAGGGGCAAGAACAGGTGCACAGGTAGGTGCTGGGGAAGGGGCAGGTGCAGGGGCAGGAGGTGGGTCAGGAGAAGGGACATTGGCTCTAGCAGGGGCAGGGGAAGGGGCAGGGGAAGGGGCAGGAGTTGGGGCAGGGGCCGGAACAGGAGCACAAGCCGGGGAAGGGGAGGGGGCAGGTGCAAGGGGAGGGACAGGGTCTGCCGCATTGGCACGTACAGGACCCGGGGCAGTATCTGGGTCAGGGGCAAGAACCGGGGCACTGGCAGGGGTAGGGATGGGTCAGGATCCAGGGCAGGAGCTGGGTCGGGCGCAGGAGCAGGGCCACAGTTTGGGGCAGGCGCAGGGGCGGCGGCTCTGGCAGGAACAGGGGCAGGCCCAGGGGCAGGCTCTCCGGAGGCAGGTTGTCCAGCAGGCCCTTCCTGGCCCCCGTCAGGCTCTCCGTGGGCGGGTGCTGGGTCACCTGCCGGCTCCTGGTCTCCTGCTGAAGTCGCAGCCACCACCCCTCCGTCCAGAGCTGCCGGTGGAGTTGGAGCCGGCTCTAGCTCCTCAGGTGGTGGAGCAGCTGTGAGAGGAGAAAAGCTCACCCTGAGCCTGCTCTCCGTGGAGACAGAACCCAGCCCAGGGCCTCCCAGAGAAGCCGCAGCCAGGAAGGAGCCCTCCCCGGGGCGTCTCCCCGACCGCAGTCCACCCGCTGGGCGCTCTGAGCCCAGTCATTGCTCCAGGCCCCACACCAGGCTCTGGGGGCTCCTCCCTGTGGGGCCAGTCCCCACCCTTCCGCGCACACGCACGGGCACCCAGCCCCGGGCTTCTCAGCCTCAGGCTCGGCCTCCGTGGGCTCTGGCTCCTGGAGCACAATGCAGTCAATGACCACCAGGGACAGTGGTCTGGGTGGTGTTGGAGGCCTCTCCCCGCAATCCCCAGCACCTGCTCCAGGGGAGTCCTGTGGGGTCACGCTCCGGATCCCGGACATGGAGTGGGTGTCCGCCAGCCTCGTGCCGATCTCATCGGAGGTCTGCAAAGACAGGGACGGGTAGCCGGCCCGGAGGCATCCCAGTCCTGCCCGGCCAACCTCCCTGTCCCCTGCCCAGTCGCCCTGCTGCTCCCAGATCAGACACACACCTGTGGGTGCACAGCCCTGCACGCGGGACAATGACCCATCCCTGCAGGGCGATCGAGATAAACCCTGGGCAGAAGCTCACAGCCCCCCACACCCCGTCCCACCCAGCCAGCCTGGACCTTGAACATGACCTGCCCACGGGTTATCTGACCCCTCATCAGCCTGCTCTTGAATGGCGTTGGCCCACCCCACATGACCCCTCTTCACACACACACACACACACACACACACACACACACACACGGAGGGGAGGGGACCTGGGGCTGCACAGGTGGATTAGACCCTGTGGGGCTGGGTGGCCGGCTTTGGGCCTGCTGGTGTCACCTTTCGGGCCTTCCGGCCAAACGGCCAGAGGCGGTGGGGAGCCCTGATCGGACATCCCCAGCGGGGGCTAGTGTTTGCAGGGCGGGCTTTCTTCAGCCTGCAGCATCCAGACTTAGGGAGGCAACAAGCCCACATGTTCATGGTTGGATGATCTCCAACGAAATGAGCTGGGCAGGGGGCTGTCTCTGGAATGTGGGTGCCTTGTTACCTGGGTTCCAAATTCTGTTGGACTCTGTTGTCAGGGAAGTGAGGTCACCACTGCCTGGGGTCCCCTTACCCAACTTCCTCCTCACACAAGACCCCGCCCCCGAGGGCCCCCTCCCCCAGCTGCTCAATGCTCCCCCTCCCCCCATGCCCCATCCATACAGTGACTCCCTCACAGCCCACCTACAGCCTTCCCAAGGCCTGGGTGCAGCCGGTGTCCCCGCTGTGAGGACACAGAGCTGGCTTCAGACTGGGCTCCTGTGCGTGCCCAGGGCTGTGACCCTGGACAGACCCTGTGCCTCTCAGGGCCTCCCCAGGCTCCCCATCTGCACAGTGGGGTGTTCTGGCTTCTACTCCTAGGGACGCCATCAGGGGTAGGACCTCTACATACATTCCGTACCTGCTATCACAGGAGGCTGGGGCACACTTGGCAATGCAAGGATGAGCCAGGGGCTGGGCGGGACATGGAACACAGCTCAGAGGGGCCTGGGTCTGCTCTGGGGTCTGGGCAAAGCCACCCCCTTCTTGCCTCTTCCCAGCCCCTGTGGGAAGGTTGCAATGAACGGATTCCGACCTTGTCCCCTGGTGATGCACACTTCCAGGGGGCTCTCATTAGGTTTAGGCTCAGGCCCCGGGGCCTCGTCTGCGCCCATGTGCTGGGCAGTCCCCACAGGTGTTCTCGGGCATTCCCGCATCCTGCTCACACATCCCTGTGGAATCCCCTCCCCTCCGGGGTGGATGGCCTGTGTGACCGCGCTCTCAGGAAGAGAATGGGGCAAAATGCTGGGATGTCATTTCCAAGCTGATGGAGGAAAGTGTGTGACTTCTTCTGGTTCCCTCTGTCGTGTGTTCATTCTCTGTCTCCTTCTCTGTTTCTGTCTCTGTCTCTGTGTCTCTCACAGGAGCAGGATCTGTGGACTCCAGGGGTGATGTGAGAAACGTCAGAAGCCTCCCTTGTCCGTGTTTCCCTCTCCTGTCCCGGTGCTCCTTTCCTTCCTAAGGCCTCCTCAGCCAGACCAGAGCAGTGATTCTGGAACCTCTTCCAAATGGGGACCCTGAGGCTGCAACAAGGAGGGTCTTGACCTTGGTCCCCAGACCAGTGGTCCAGTGCTCTGCCACGTTCTGCGTACCCAGGTCCTCAGCCCCCCAAGCCCCCAGTCTGTCCCCTGCTCAGAAGGACCTCGAGGGAGTACAAAGCATTTTCCCAGGACTGGGAGCACAGTGGGTCGGGGATGGAGATTCAAGGCCAAAGGCTCTTCCACAAGCCTGTGGGACCCTAGGGACACTGCATCTCTACAGCCCAAGTGACAGAAGAGTAAGCTGAGGCCTTTGTGCTGTAGCCCCTCTGGACTTGGGGGTGGGTATCTCTTCCTGCTTCCAAGTGCCCAGGCTGGTGATGGACACCGGAACCCAGACCCTGTCCTCTCCCAGTGCCCTGGCAACCCTTCGGGGCCCCTTGGGGACCCCTGACCCTCAGCCTGGCCTGTCTCCCCTCCCCATGCTATGGATCTGGGTCCTTGCCAGGAGTCCTGATGCCCTGCCCCATGGCCCAGCTGTCTGCAACCTGTTTCTTCTTTCCCCCTTGTCACCCACCTCGCTCCCAGGGTGTCCTCCCCTTCTGACCCCCAGTCAGAGTGGTGTGTGTGTGTGTGTGTGTGTGTGTGTCTGTGTGCGTGCAGGTGCACATGCCTCTACGTGCCTGGGGATGACCAAGGTCATGTCCCCACATGGGACAGGGTGGGTAGCTCTTCCCGATGATCTGAGGGGCTCTCACCCCCAAAGCGAACCTCATGGGATGCTTGCCTAGGACTGGAGAGTGGCCCTGCTCCTTGGACTCTGCACCCCTCAGTTGTCCTGGGCCAGTCCCTGCCTCTCTTGACCCAGGTTCCCAACTGTCCCTTAGGGTTGGACATGGAAACGCTTGAATGTGGCTGCTCCTCCAGGGTTAGGTGGGGGACAGGTTCACCAGGCACACAGGCCTCCCCACCGAGCGGGCCAGCCAGGTGTGTCATGGCCAGGTGTGCACAGATGACCTGTCCACAGCTCCTGTACCATGACCCAGCCCTGCGGCAGATGTGCATGAGACCCATGGCTCCACACCTGACCGGTGCCCCACGTTCTCTCACCACCACCAACTGCTCTGTGGCCCTGAAGTCCACTGAGCCCTGCAACCACACCCATCCTGGGCAGCAGGCCTCAGGTGCAAGGCCAGGTGGGTGGACATCTGGGGATGCAAAAGTCACTGAATACCCCCACCCAGCTGGCCTGGAATGCAGATACCCTCTCAGGGTCCAGCTAAGTGCAGGGCTGGGCCAGAGGACCTGGAGGCATCCGTGGAGGCCAACTCAGGGCAGGGAGAAGATCAGTCCGCCCCTTCCCCTTCTCCTCTCCTCCTTCTGCCTTGTCTTCCTGGCAGGACCCAGGACAGAGGTCCAGCCTGTCCCTGGCTGCAGCCCTGGCTGGAGTCAGAGGGGCGGGAAGGAGGCCGGGGAGGAGGGGCCCCCCAGCAGGATGCCCGAGTGTGAAGGTGGTTGTTACTGTAATCAGGGACCCCATGGGCATTCAGGGATTTCAGCCCCAGGACCCGGCCCCTGCCCCATCCTTCACCCTCCACAAGGCCCGCATCCTCCCCAGCCCAGTCCCTGTCTGCAGCCAGTCCTCCCTCCAGTCCCAGGAAATCCAGCTGCTCTGGGGGTGCAACATCATTACAAGGTGGGGCCGAGCCAGCCCAATGGGGCGTGATTCCGGGTCCTGGAGCCCCACAGTGAGGAGAGGTGAGGCCAGGCAGGAGTGGGGAGATGGCAGAGTTGACTCTCCCTGGGGGCCATGGCTCCCTGGTCAGCGCAGACCCTGTTGTGTGCTGGCCCCTAGGGCACGCAGACTCCTGCTCCCGGGCAGGCTCCGGGAGGGAGACCAGAGTTTGGCTCTTGCTAGCTCAGACGTGTCACTCTGTCCTGTATCTACAGCCTGTCCTATGAGCTGGACTCCCCCTCCTAGTCGGTCAGCAACACCTTCAGGGCCAAGAACAGGCCATCATGAAGCTCAGGGGCCAGTGCGTGGCTGGGCATCCAGGGGAGGGCTCGCTCTGGGCTCAGGGAGTCTCTGGCTGGGCTAGCAGGGCTTCTGGAGTGCTTGCCTTCCAGCTCCTCTGCTGACCAGCCCTGGGACTGGAACCATTTACATCCCTCTCTGGGTCTTGCTCTCCTCCTTTGTGCAATGGGGTGATGCTGAATGATCCCTCCCATGGCAGGAACATGTGGAGTGCTGGTGATTGACCTAAGCTGGGCACAGAGCCTGGATTGCAGCGTGCAGTGGGGGATGGTGAGCTGTGTCGGCATTGAGCACCCCTCCCCCCCAGAAGCAATTTAGCCCTTCCATGCAGCCCCCAGGCCCCTGGCTGGGAGCCCAGGAGCAGTGGTTGACCACACTCCTGACACCAGGCCCCCGTGTATGGCTCTTCCTCAGCAGTGGGAGACGGTGGGGACCCCGTGACACGGGGCCAGGTCCTCTCTGAGGGAAGAAGAACAAAGAAGCCTTTCCCTGGGGTCCCCCAAGGCCACGTAAGAGGGGAGGAGGCTGCCCCTAAACAGTACATTGAAATTCTGCTTCTGTTAGAACCTGAGCGTTGGGGTTTGGTTCTTTCACTTGCTGGGCTGATGAGACACACAGGCTTTCCATGACTCCTCCTCAAATGAAAAGCTTTTGCAGGTCCTGAGCATCCTGGACCTGGGGAGGGGAGAGGGGCCAGTCCCCTCCGTGGCATTTGAAGGAGGCTTGTCATCCCAAAGACAGGATGGTTTTGGGTCACGATCCTGGGTCAGGGCTGGAGACAGTCCCTCACTGCTCCTGACTCTGGGGCTGAGGGGGCCTGA